>NC_037351.1:31585000-36585000 GCF_002263795.3 Bos taurus | reverse complement strand
GAAATGATCCCTTGGTATCTCTAATTTTCTTGAAGATATCTCTAGTCCTTCCCATTCTGTTGTTTTCCTCTATTTCTTTGCATTGATTGCTGAAGAAGGCTTTCTTATCTCTTCTTGCTGTTCTTTGGAACTCTGCATTCAGATACGTATATCTTTCCTTTTCTCCTTTGCTTTTTGCTTCTCTTCTTTTCACAGCTATTTGTAAGCCCTCCCCAGACAGCCATTTTGCTTTTTTTGCATTTCTTTTCCATGGAGATAGTCTTGATCCCTGTCTCCTGTACAATGTCACGAACCTCATTCCATAGTTCATCAGGCACTCTATCAGATCTAGGCCCTAAAATCTATTTCTCACTTCCACTGTATAATCATAAGGGATTTGATTTAGGTCATACCTGAATGGTCTAGTGGTTTTCCCTACTTTCTTCAATTTAAGTCTGAGTTTGGTAATAAGGATTTCATGATCTGAGCCACAGTCACTGGTATTAGAAAAGGCAGAGGAACCAGAGATCAAATTGCTGACATCTGCTGGATCATGGAAAAAACAAGAGAGTTCCAGAAAAACATCTATTTCTGCTTTATTGACTCTGCCAAAGCCTTTGAGTGTGTGGATCACAATAAACTGTGGACAATTCTGAAAGAGATGGGAATACCAGACCACCTGACCTGCCTCTTGAGAAATCTGTATGTAGGTCAGGAAGCAACAGTTAGAACTGGACATGGAACAACAGAATGGTTCCAAATAGGAAAAGGAGTACGTCAAGGCTGTATATTGTCACCCTGCTTATTTAACTTATATGCAGAGTACATCATGAGAAACGCTGGGCTGGAGGAAGCACAAGCTGGAATCAAGATTGCCAGGAGAAATATCAATAACCTCAGATATGCAGATGACACCACCCTTATGGCAGAAAGTGAAGAGGAACTCAAAAGCCTCTTGATGAACTGAAAGTGGAGAGTGAAAAAGTTGGCTTAAAGCTCAACATTCAGAAAACGAAGATCATGGCCTCTGGTCCCATCACTTCATGGGAAATAGATGGGGAAACAGTGGAAACAGTGTCAGACTTTATTTTTTTCGGCTCCAAAATCACTGCAGATGGTGTCTGCAACCATGAAATTAAAAGACGCTTACTCCTTGGAAGGAAAGTTATGACCAACCTAGATAGTATATTCAAAAGCAGAGACATTACTTTGCCAACAAAGGTCCGTCTAGTCAAGGCTATGGTTTTTCCAGTGGTCATGTATGGATGCAAGAGTTGGACTGTGAAGAAAACTGAGCACTGACGAATTGATGCTTTTGAACTGTGGTGTTGGGGAAGACTTTTGAGAGTTCCTTGGACTGCAAGGAGATCCAACCAGTCCATTCTGAAGGAGATCAGCCCTGGGATTTCTTTGGAAGGAATGATGCTAAAGCTGAAACTCCAGTACTTTGGCCACCTTATGTGAAGAGTTGACTCATTGGAAAAGACTCTGATGCTGGGAGGGATTGGGGGCAGGAGGAGAAGGGGACGACAGAGGATGAGATGGCTGGAAGGCATCACTGACTCGATGGACGTGAGTCTGAGTGAACCCTGGGAGTTGGTGATGGACAGGGAGGCCTGGCGTGCTGGGATTCATGGGGTCGCAAAGAGTCGGACACGACTGAGTGACTGAACTGAACTGAATGTCCTTTGTCTTGGGACAATTAGTTGAGTGAGACACGTAATAAGATATCTATTCACATTTATCACATATTTTTGTGGGGGCTTATGTATAGTAAGTTACTTCCTATACGCTTGCCTTGTCTTTGTAAGAATCAAAGTAATGTTTGCCTTCTTAACAGTCTCTAGAACAATTATAAAGATAATGGAGAAATGGGTTTCCCAAAATGCTGAATTTCTCTTTTGCAAAATGAAGAGGTTGCTTGAATCAGATCAGATCAGTCGCTCAGTCATGTCCGACTCTTTGAGACCCCATGAATCGCAGCACGCCAGGCCTCCCTGTCCATCACCAACTCCCGGGGTTCACTCAGACTCACGTCCATCGAGTCAGTGATGCCATCCAGCCATCTTATTCCCTGTCGTTCCCTTCTCCTCTTGCCCCAATCCCTCCCAGCATCAGAGTTTTTTCCAATGAGGCAACTCTTCGCATAAGGTGGCCAAAGTACTGGAGTTTCAGCTTTAGCATCATTCCTTCCAAAGAAATCCCAGGGCTGATCTTCAGAATGGACTGGTTGGATCTCCTTGCAGTCCAAGGGACTCTCAAGAGTCATCTGCAACACCACAGTTCAAGAATCAGATGACATCAAATGTTATTTCCAACTCTAAGAGAGATCCACAGTTACCAGATAAGTGAGATTCCCCCCACCCCCAACTTATCTTTGCTGACTCAGGTTTATCCTTTCAAACTCAGTGGAGTCAGCTTCCTCTTCTTGTTCCCACTGTGGGTACAGCTGCTCACTGCCGCATAATCACCTATGTATACCACTATTATTTTCTTTACTAATAAAATGATTATTTATTTTCTTAGTAAAAATATTATAATAAAATATTATTTTCTTTACTAAGTGTATCAGTTTTGTCAAATCAAAGAAAACCCTGAGATGCTCTCAGCTTCTGAGGATGCTGGTGATGATGAGCTAGCACTAAGGCACAAATGGTCAGTGTTTGTGAGGCTCTGAATTATGTAGGTGCTTTTTAAGTGTAGATCAATCTCTCTAACCCTAGAATTATTGCCATTTCATTCCTTGGCAAACATGGTTTCTGTTTAAAATCACTTACCATGCTAATCAATTGCTTCTATCTGGAGATAAATGGAGAATCATAAAAAGAATGGAAACATGATCAAAGATAATAGAAGAAGAAAGGAAAGTGAACTCAGGATATGACTTAATATGAACTGAATCTGTAATCATCATTGCAATGAATTTCACAGTAGTCATTTTCCATTAGAATGTTACTCACATTTTATATACCTGCTACTGAGATATTCTTTTCTGTGGGCACAAATCACACGTATTTATTCTTGAAACTGGTTAATGAAAAACCTGAATAGTGCATATTATAATCAGCTCTCTTAAAACACGTGCTTGTTTGACTTAATTGCATTTCAAGATATTATGTTAAAGATGTTTAGAAAATAACCAGAAATTGATGTCCAGTGGAGAAGGGAGTTGAAGGAATTCAAAGTGAAAATTATGACATTTTGAAAGTACTGTTTTCTAGAGTTCAAATAAAACAAAGAGGATAAAGCCAACGCATAAAATTGAAGAGCGGATATAAATTGTAATGACTCGGATCTTCACTGACTATAAGAGTAATTTATTAGAAGACAGATCAGACTGACCACAGAGGAAGGAAAATTTTCGAGGCATCAGGTGGTAGTTGGACACCATGACCTTTACTGCCCCTTCCAACCCACAGATTCCGTAAATGGATGAAAACCAATAATGAGGAACGTGCTAATGACACCACAGTGCCCTCTGTTTTTTGAAAAATGAATACTTTAAATGTCAATACCTTATTTGTTTTCAATGCCTCTAACTTATATCATTAAAAATATCTGTGTTACCATTTCTCATTCATGCTCCTAATGATAGACTGTGACCTTTTTCTGGGAAAAGAAGTCAGAGTCTGTCTGAATTCTTGTTACAAAGAAGCAGTGCAAATGAAAGCGGTTCCAAGTCCCCAGAAGCTGCTAAATGACACCCTCCAACTCTAACCTGCCTTCTCCAGAGGGTAATTAAATTGAGGAAGGGAAATATATCTGTGATTTATTTTTAGGAGATCAGGTTGGAGAAAATAAAATACATCTGACCTTTAAGGTTTTGGGTTTGTGGAGGAATTGTTGGTGCAGTTGGTTGTGACTTTAGATTTTCAGTGTGTGGTGCGAGATTTCAATCCGTGACAGTACAGTTCACTCTCATGGATTCTTAATAGCAAATTAGAGAAATGGAGTAGAAGCCATACTGAATTGCAACAACAGTTTGCTACACTAAGTGCAGATTTTTTGACTCATTTATGAAGTGTCCTTAAAATTTTTAGTTATGTGTGCCTGTTGGCCAATAGCAGTAGGAAGCTGATCAGGATAGAGGGAGTCATGCCAAACTTGGAAAATGGGTAGAGGAGAGTGATCCTTATGTGAACTAGTTTCTACTACTTTAAAAAAAAACTGGAGTCTAATATGCTTTACCATGCTGTGTTAGTTTCTGCTGTACAATGAAGTGAAGCTCCCTCTTGGACATCCCTTGCTTCCACCCCCCCACCCCATCCCATCCCTCTAGGTTATCACAGAATACCGAGGTGAGCTCCCTGTGCTACATTGCAGCTTCCCACTGGCTATTTTATACACGGCAGTGTATATGTGTCAGAGGAGGCAATGGCAACCCACTCCAGTACTCTTGCCTGGAAAATCCCATGGATGGAGGAGCCTGGTAGGCTGCAGTCCATGGGGTCTCGAAAAGTTGGACACAACTGAGTGACTTCACTTTCACTTTTCACTTTCCTGCATTGGAGAAGGAAAGAGCAACCCTGTCCAGTGTTTTTGCCTGGAGAATCCCAGGGATGGCGGAGCCTGGTGGGCTGCCGTCTATGGGGTTGCACAGAGTTGGACATGAGTGAAGTGACTTAGCAGCAGCAGCAGCAGTGTATATGTGTGGAGATAGGGCATACATTGGTCAGTCTTTCAGAAGAGTTTAAAATGTTTAATATGAGAAATTGACATTTTGGCAATTTCTCTTCTGTAGAGTGTAGATGGGAAAGTGTTTGGACAAAATGCCAGCTTCATCTCATCAAATATAAAACCTGGATAATATTTGGTCTTAGATGTGTGGGAAGATACGATGTACATTTGGAAGCAAGTGTCCGTTTTACTAAATTCATTAAAATTTTTTCCTTTAGAAGTTTCCTAGGGGATATGAGGAGGGGACTAAGAACACAGGTGATTACAATTTAAGGAAACACTTAAGGATAGCAGCTTGCAGAACTTTGAAGTGTGGGTGACTGCTTTGCAAGCTACAGGCTACCAACTCAAATATTGGCTTTGGGAAAGGGAATTGTGCTTTTCTTTCCAGCAAATCTAAAAATTTAGTTCAGGATAGATTTAAAAACTGTGCATTCTTCCTTTTAGGTTTAAGAATAACAGAACTCTGCATGTGGTATTCTTTTTGTGGGAAACCTGAGTCAATTATGTGTGGAAGAAAGAAGAACGCTAGGAAGACCTTAGTTTGTTAGTCTTGTTTTTTTTTTTTTTTAAATAAATAGATAATGGGAATGAATGAGAATTAAAATTTAATATTTAGTTACAGTCAGCACCAGACTATCCAGCTTAGCAGTTTTGCACATTTCTGACTTGAGGTTTAAATCAAGAGGAAAGGGTATATTGTAGAAGGTGGTGGCCCTGGGTTGCTCCTGGTTTAATGTAAAGTGACCCTGATGGGGGAAAATTGAAATTGTCAGATTTGTGATAGATACATGAAAAAATATACAAAATCACCCATGTAAACAGTGAATAGTAGATTGGTACAATCTACTCTGTGGAAGGGTAAAAATGACAAATTTTCCATTTAGCTAGTTGAGAAACTACCTCTATCACATGAAATGATCTCTTCCTTTTCTTTCTCTTGAAATTTTTTTCATGCTGCATCTGTGTTCCCCTAAGTGTGAATACCCAAACTAAGCCACTTCTGTTGTTACTGCTGCCATTGTTTCTGCCCAGCTCCTACAAGGAGTTACCACTTCCTGTGGAAGAAGTGTGAACTAATGAACGCCTTGACATGAATTAAGTTCTCTGATTCTCGCAGAAATCTGTGAAGTCAGTAGTTTCATTAACCTCCTTTCATAAGTGAGGAAACTAAGGCTTAGAAGGATTTGAGGCAGGCAGTTCAACTGCTTAGCCTACATCTTAATTGCTGATCTATAACATTTCAGATATTAATGACCCATTTGCCTGGAGGGTTTTAGAAGTTTAGAAGCCCCTCTCTCACCACCATTGCCAAGGACCTCTTTTCGTAGGATGTTTTTTGGCTGGTTCATATTAAACATCATCTGACACCTGAGCTCCAAGCCTGGCTATTGTGAGCAGACTCCAGATTTTCTTTTTAGTGTGATCCACTCAAATATAGTGATAATAGAAAGTTTTTGGAGGATTATAATCTTGTCAAAGTTGGTGGGTATTGGTCAGCACACTCAAGATGGGTCTTCTCTTGCTCTCTATACATCCCCTGCGGGACCAGTGCCTGCTTCACCCGTATCCTACTCACAGGACTGATCTTCCTATGTATACTTGCCCCAGGCTCCAGCTAGTGATTATTCTAACATTTGGTGGTAGTTTAGTTGCTAAATCATGTCCGACTTGTGACCCCATGGACTGTAGACCACCAGGCTCCTGTGTCCATTTGATTTCCCAGGCAAGAATGCTGGAGTAGGTTGCGATATCCTTCTCCAGGGGTATAATTGTCAAAATTGTAAGATGCTTAAAATATACAATGTGATGACTTTGTATTCAAGTATGTTATAAAAGGATTTCCACCATCAAGTTAACTGGATGTGCACCAACTTACTTACTTATTTATTTATTAAGAACATTTAGGTTCTACTCTCAGTAAATTTCAGCTTATAGTACCATGTTATCAACTATAGTCACCATGTTATATGTTAGATCCGTAGACCTTATTCACCTTACAGCTGAGAGTTTGTACCTTTTTGCTAACCTGTCACCCCTGCCCAATCCCCTGGAAATCACTTTTCTACTCTCTGTTTCTGTGAGCTCAACTTTTTAAAAAAATTTATTTCACATATGAGTGATATACCAGGGCTTCTCAAGTGGTCAGTTGTAAAGAACCCACCTGCCAATGCAAGAGACACAGAAGATGTGGGTTTGATCCCTGGATAGGGAAGGTTCCCTGGAGGAACAAATGGCAACATACTCCAGTATTCTTGTCTGGAAGAATCCCATGGACAGAGGAGCCTGGTGGGCTACAGTCCACAGGGTCACAAAGTCAGTCAGTACTGTGCATACATGCACACATGCATAAGTGATGCCATTTGGCATTTGGCTTTTCTGGCTTATTTTTACTTAGAGCAATGCCCTTTGGGTTCATTCATGTTGTCAAAAATGACAGAATTTCCTTCTTTTTAAAGGCCAAATAATATTCCATTGTGTACATACATACCACATCTTCTTTATCCATTCATCTGTTGATGGACACCTGGGTTGTTTCCATATCTTGGCAGTTGTGCATGATCCTGCAGTGACTATGGGAGTGCAGATATCTTTTCAAGATAACCATTTGTTTCCTTTGGGTGTACACCCAGAGGTAGGATTGCTGGATTGTGGGGTAGTTCGTTTGTAATTGCTTGAGGAAGCGCTGTACTGTTTTCCATACGTACCAGCTTGCATTCTAGGGAGGTTAGTTTTATAACACAGGTCTGAAAGCTTTAGCCTGTGTTGGAGGTAGGTTCCCAGAGGAGGTGACACTGGCTGACTCTTGAGGAAGGAGTAGCAGGTTGCCAGGGCAACAGCACTGGGGACAGTGCAAGCCCGTTCCAGCACAAGATTCACACACACACAGCTTCTAAGGCTCGATGTGTTTGGAGAAATTACAACTGTTTTGTAATCAGTGTGTAAACTCTCAAAGGTGAGATAACGTGTCAGAAGATGAGGCTGGATGGTAGATAAAATTGGCTGACTCTCTGTTTCCTGTGTCTGTATTTGGGGACTTTCAATCTACCTCCTTGGAGCTCTGCCCATCAACCTAAAGTTGTGCTGCTTGGTGAGAGAAGCCCTTTGTTTTAAGTGTAGGTGGACTTCATGCTTTCTTTCTTCAATTATCTTAGCCTCACAGTCCTTGAGATTTCTTGTACTGATCATGTACTTTCAGGAAATTCTGATGCAGTAATAAAAAAACGGTTGAAAATATGAAGCAATTTCTAGGTTAGGAATATTAACTTTTTTCAACTTAGGCTCAGTTTCTATAATTTTATGGTAGGTTAGAAAATTCCATTATTTTGATGATCAACAGTAGTCATAAGCCCTGGGTTCAGATGGCTGGCTGTTTACGGCCAATGCTGTACTGATACGCCCACTACCTTGGTGGATGCTAATACTACACCCTTTCAGACGCCAAGCCAGGCTGGCTTCTGAGAGTAGGATAATAGCTCACTTCACCCCTTGAACATGCTCGTGGAATATTATCCTGCCTTCGGAGGGCTGCGTCCATCATGGAGCCTGTCAGATGGCTTGGCGTGCTTAGTATTTCAGCTTTATGTGAACGGAAAGCATTGAAAGGTTTGGAGGGCAGATCCACATTTCTTAGTTTTGCTTTGTGCATTAACATCCTATGCCAGTAGCTAAAATCTGTGTTCACCACCTTTATTTAATATGCAGCATTTTTATAAGGAATTATTCTTCTTGATAGTCACTTGTATTTATACAGTGTGTAATAGTGTACAGAATGTAATAGTTTACAAAGCATTTTACCAAATACTTTGCTATGCATGAGTTTATCTTGATGACACATCAGGGAGACAGGACAATGGTTATTTTCTTCTTTTTACAGGAACTGAAACCAAGGCTTAGAGAAGTTGGGTTGTGACTGTTAGACCAGTGCTCTCTCGTTGAAATGTAGTGCAACCCACATATATAATTTTAAATATCCTAGTTGCCACAGCCAACAAAGTAAAAATAAACAGGTGGAATTAATTTTAATAATATATATCATTTAACCCAATATGTCAAAATGTTATTGGTTCTGCATGTAGTTAATTTGAAAATTATTAATGAGATATTTAACATTCTAATTTTCTTAGTAAGCCTTCAAAATCCACTGTGTAATTTACAACTCAGCCTATACACATTTCAGGTACTTACTAGCCATCTGTGGTTAGTAGCTACCCTGCCTCTACGCTCAGTTGCTCAGTCTCTCAGTCATGTCTGACTCTTTGCAACCCCATGGACTGTAGCCTGCCAGGCTCCTCTGTCCATGAAATTTTCCAGATGAGAATACTGGAGTGGGCTACCGTTTTCTCCTCCAGAGGATCTTCCTGACCCAGGGATCGAGCCAACATCTCTTGCATCTCCTGCATTGGCAGGCAGATTCTTTACCACTGTGCCAACTGGAAAGCCTGTGGCTACCGTGCAGACTCAATATTATCTGCAACCTTTTCTACTGCACATGACCCATTATTAGTTTGGGTAATGGAGTGGGGTTGTATTCTCAAGCATTATGATGAATCTAAACAACTTCATATACACACTCCTTTCTTATTTTCCCTGAGAACAACACCATATATCTTTGCCACACTTGATTATTCACACAGATGTGGTCTGTGATCCCTGGAGGAGCATTCCCTAATAGAGGGACTGAGCATGAACCCACAAAAAATAAACAAGGAGCTCTGATCAACACTCATTCCTTCAGTGGCCAGTGAGCAATGAATTCAGTTTTATGTCTCAGAAATGAAAGGGCATAACCAGTAATCTCAATTTTGTCTGAAAATGCTTATACAAATGCTTTTGCATGAGGAAAACTTTCTAAATGAAATTAGGAGTTTAAAGCTAATCTTTCTCTAGTATCTTTCTTTGCTTTGCCCCTATTTTCGGTCTGTGTAGGCCACAATTTCATTCCTATCTATTCTTTAGTGTGGGTGGAATAGGTGGGTGGACATTTTTATTGACTAAATGAAAGATATGCTTTCATGAACTTCATCATCTGTTTTCCTGAAATAGCATCTCTACATTTTCCAGGTAGCTAAAAGGAAAAATCTCAGCCTCTCTAGACAGTTGCTGCAGGATTTTATTTCCATAGTGGTTCAAAGGTCTAAAAATCTTCCCTCCATAGTGGCAAAGAGTATGTATACATGTATGTTTGATCCCAGGAGGCTCCAGTCTTTCCCGTCAAAAAATAAAACCCAAACCAAAATAAAACAAACCAACAAACCCCATATACTTTTGTTGAAAAAACCTTCCAGAAAAAGCATTTGGAACTTCCAAATAACATAAGAACCTGTTATTTTCCAGACTAAGCTATGAACTCTACCATCTCTGAGCCTTTATTATCTATCTACTACCTCTGAGCTGATCCTTTGTGCTACCATCAACCATCTATCTGCTGAAACTGACCCATTAAGGCAAGTTTTTAATCTTTCATAAATCTCCAATTCCCCTAATTAGAATTAACATTTTCGTCTCCTGGTTCCCATAATACTTTTTTCATTCTGTTATAAAAAATAATTCTATTGTCCTCTAAGTTCTATTAGGTTGAACCACATGGGATTGCTGTTTTTTGTAGATTAAAAAATGTTCACTTTCATATGCTTCAATTTATGTAATTAACTTACAGAATTCTGAAGATACACACACTCAGGTACATCTGTGAAGCTGACTCTGTCTTGGGTTAACTTCTGAATCTCTCACATCTTGGCCATAGTAACTCTTCAGCAGGGTTTGTGGAACTGGACCGAATGACATGAACATGGAATGCACATTGGGGAAATAGAATCATAGACGCCAACTTTCCTCCCCAGATAACTGGCAGATTGCCTGTGTCTTGCAGGTTTGAATTTCAAAGACTTTGAGAGACTTCAACCTGGTGCTCTGATATGTTAATTTAAGTAGAGGATGTCAAGGGAATTTGAAGTAATCAAATTCCAGATTTTAGATAATGCTGATTTTAAGCAGGGAAGCTATTGTATTGCCAATGAATGAGGTGTGTGCGTGTGTGTGCGCGCACACACTATTGTGTTTTCCTTTTCAGTAGATATAATTTGAGGTAAAATATTTCATAAACTGATAGGAAGATAAAGTCTTCTTAGTGTCAAACAATTGTTCTGATTGGCTTGGCAGACTAAGCTGACAATGAACAATTTTTTGTTTATTTATTTAAATGCAATAAGGACACAATAGAGAAACCATGTATTATCTTTATGTCCTATTTTTATATTGAGATGAAATTATGATAAAACCAGGCAGCTTCAAAAATCAGTAAACTATTCTTTGAATTTGTTAATTTTTCAGTGTAGCCCTGTTCAGTAGATGCAACTGGATATATGTGTTGCATGTATACGCCAAAAACAATTGCATTAGGGATTCAGAGGAAGAAGGAAGGAGCATCTTATGGACTTGGTGTATCTGACATGAATTTTTGATATGAAACAACCTAGTCAGTTGGAAATTTAAGGCCTCTGAATTCTCAATTCGACCTTGGTCTCAAACTGTGGCTGAACAGAATATAAGTCAAATTGTAGAAGATAAAGTTCAAACTTTGTCTTGGGCTACTATGGATTACCTTGTGTGGCAATGGAAAGAATATTGCATTAAATATAGTAAGTTGTCCAAATTTTCCTTTAGGAATTTCCTCCAGCTGCTGGAAGGCAGATACCTCTTAGATTTCAGAGGAAATAAGCCTTGCCCCAGATCACGTCCCTTCCTGGAGAAGCCTGCAGCTTGTGAATGTCAAGGCAGGGGTACATGGACCTGGCTTTCTCATTCTCTCTCAGGACCAGGGTCATTCCAGCTTCAAAGTTCCCTGGTGGATCAGCTAAGTTGACTTTTTGCCTTTGTTGAGGACAACTCTGCCTTCACCAGATTCTGCTTTTTTCCCTCTCTTCCTTGATCCCAATAATTTTCCCAACAAATTTCTTATATGTTTATCTTTGTCTTAGAGTCTATTTTCAAGGAGCCCAATTTATGACAGTATCAAATTAGGAGAGAGGTAATTTGCAAATTGACTCTGAGCTCAGCCATGTGACTTGCTGCAGCCAATGGCTCATTAGCAAACATGACCCAAGTGGAGGGTTGATGAGTGCTTGTATAGTGGAGCCTGTCCTCTGGGAATTCTCCATCTTGGAAGCAAAGTGTGCTGAAAAGAAGCTTGGGCTAGAAGACTCAATGATGACAGGCTCCTGGAGGGAGGCCAAACTCCCAGTTGATTAAGCCTCCTGAGAGGCTTCAGCCATACTAAAGAGAGTAGAGGAACTGCTCACGTGAGCTCAGAATCAGGAGAATAATATATTGTTGTTGTAAGCCACTGAATTTGAGGTGGTTTATTACATAATGGGATACTGAATTACATCATCTCTGGGATCCTCCCCAATCTTTTGTTCTCCAGTTTGGATGTGAGAATTGGACTATAAAGAAAGCTGAGCGCAGAAGAATTGATGCTTTTGAACTGTGGTGTTGGAGAAGACTCTTGAGAGTCCCTTGGACTGCAAGGAGATACAACCAGTCAATCCAAAAGGAGATCAGTCCTTGGTGTTCATTGGAAGGACTGATGTTGAAGCTGAAACTCCAGGAGTTTGGCCACCTGGTGTGAAGAGCTGACTCATTTGAAAAGACCCTGATGCTGGGAAAGATTGAGGGCAGGAGGAGAAGGGGACAACAGAGGATGAGATGGTTGGATGGCATCACTGACTCAATGGACATCGGTTTGGGTGGACTCCGGGAGTTGGTGATGGACAGGGAAGCCTGGCGTGCTGCGGTTCATGGGGTTGCGCAAAGAGTCAGACACGACTGAGCGACTGAATTGAATTGAATTGAATAATTGTAAACAATGGGGGAAAACTTGAATAGAGGAGAAAGCATATGGCGACAAACCACCCTCTGAAATAATTCTTTCACTTTGGGGAAATGCACATTTAAGCTGTCTCTATTTCATGACCAAGGGACAAGTATATAAATACCCTCCACCAAAGGAACACCTCATCCATCCTTCAGTGCTGACTAATCCCATCTGTCTGGCAGGTTGTGTGGACATCCTGGCTCCAAGTCGAAATGAGAATGAAGATACGAAAATCTCCCTCAAATCTTCACATTTCTGAATCTGCAACAGATGTTAAATGTAATTTAATCAACGTTGATTGATTCAACACACTGTTTTCTCATCTATTAAATGAGGTTTCCACAGTGAGTTGGAGGGATAAAAGGGAAAAGTTAAACAGAACATAAATCAATGTGTCCACTTGAGAACAAATTTGACTGGATTTTATATTTGTCTTATTTTTGAAATAGCTTTTGTTTGTTCTTCCTTTTCAAGAAATTCTTGCTAATGAAAGGTTGGTTTTTTGTTTTTGTTTTTTTTTTCTGTCCTCAGTAGAGTTACATACCCATCAGTAAAAGGGAGACACAGATCTTGTGTTTGGTTTATTTTCTGTGTTGGCAAATTAACAGATCAGAGCAACAGCTTTGATTTTATCTTAGTCTTTTTCTTTCCTCCAACCCCTTTCCAAATGACCAAGAACCTTTTTTACCAACTCATTCCTGGGGTTGAGAGTGAAAAAGCATGGGATTCAGTGTGTGTGTGTATAGGGGGTGGGGAACTTGAGGGGGCAGAGCTATTGTTACTCATTGTAAAACTAGCCAAACTTTGTACATTTCCAAAAGAAATATCTGATGGCAGATTCTTTGCCATCATATACATTTAAAGTCCTGTGGATCTGTGTCTAAGGGGAAAATGCTATTTTATTCTAGTTAAGTTTAATTTAATTTCATTTTTGGCTATGCTGGGTCTTTGTTGATGCGCCAGCTTTTCTCTAGTTTCGGCCAGCAGGGGTTACTCTTTAGTCGTGGTGCTTCTCATTGCGGTGGCTTCTCTTGTGGAGCACAGCCTCCAGGGCTTCAGTAGTTGCAGCTGCTGGGTTCTAGAGCACAGGTTCAGTAGTTGTGGCACACAGGCTTAGCTGTCCTATGGCATGTGGGATCTTCCTGGATCAGGGATCGAACCCATGTTGCCTGCATTGGAAGGCAGATTCTTTACCACTGAGCCATCAGGGAAGCCACCGGAAAATGCTATTTTAAATTCAGTGCTCATACTAAAAGAATATTAAAAATAGCTTGAAAACAATAAAACGATGAATACTTATTGAATGCTTGTTGTTTTCCAGACTCTCTACTTTTATTAACTAATTTTTCTCACAAAGCTAAGAGGTACATTCAGTTATTGTCCATATTAACAGTTGAGGAATGGGGCTATGGAGACATCATGGAGCTGGCCCAAGGACACTCTGGCAGAGTAAAAATGTCCACAGGTTCTTTGACACTCTCTCATTGAGAGGAGTCACCTCCCAGTGCACCTGTCTGCCTTGGCTAATAGAATATGCCAGAAGTGATGCTTTGCCAATGTTTGGGTCCAGTTCTGAAGAGTTTGGCAACTTTCACTTCTTTTCTCTTGACAAACAGTGTTTGCTCTTGGAGTTCTGAGATACCTTGAGATCATGCTGGGAGGAGGCTGATGGGGGCCAAGTGAGAGGACCTCGTGTAGAAGGAGTGATGCTCAGTGACCCCCAGTTGTCACAGCTTAGCCCCCAGCTTTTCAGGTCACCCAGGTGGGGCCCCAGACATTGCATATACAGATAAGCACTTTCTGCTGTACTGTCAGAATTCCCAACACATGGATTCATGAGTGAAATGATGATTATTGTTTTAATCCACAGAGCATTGGGGTGGTTTATTATGCAGCATAAGTAGAACATTCACATGGCTATTACATTTACAACACAAGTGGATTTGACCCAAGTGGCCTGGCTCCGGAGTGGTGTGTTTAACAAGTATTCTCTACCATATTTATGTTACCCAGATGCTCTGCCTTCTTAGTTCAAATAGCAGCTCTCCCACAGTTATCGGGCTTCCCGGGTGGCACTAGTGGTAAAGAATCTGTTTGCCAATGCAGGAGATGTAAGAAACACCATTTTGATCCCTGGGTCAGGAAGATGCCCTGAAGGAGGAAATGGCACCTCACTCTAGTATTCTTGCCTGGAAAATCCCACTGACAGAGTCCATGGGGTAGCAAAGAGTTGGATGTGACTGAGCAACCAAGCACATACACTCCCACACCTGCAGCACCTTGCATGGACTTTTCCTTTACTCTGGTCGATTTTCCTTCCAAGCCCTATAACCACCTGATGTGTTATGTGTTGTGTGCTTGTTTACTGCCTATCTCCTTCCTCCCCACTCACATGGAGTATGCATAGGATCGTACACACGTGCTCAGCTTGAGCCATTCACAGCTGCACCTATAATAGTGTTGGGCATGAAGCAGAAATGCAGTAGTTTTGAATGATAGAAATATTTCATTTTAAAGCTCGTGAAATGGGAAAGGCTTTTGCTGCAGTCATTTGAGACCTTCTGTGTAGCTATCTTGGTTTACTCTTCAGGGAGAAGAAGAAAGGTCAGAGAGGGAGGATTCTGTGAATAAAATGGATGGTATACTAACCTCATAAGACAAGTACCCAAGTTTAACCAGAACAGGAAAAGCCGGAATGGCACATGATAAAAAAGCAATTGTGACAAGCTGCATGTTATTGAAGGATATTTTTCCTGGCTGCAAATGTGATAGTGAAATCTGCAGGTAGGCAGAGAAGCACCATCTCACAGGGGCAAGCTAGTCCCTGGGGGTGGCTTCTTTGTGATCCGATACAACTTAGAAGAATGTGAGTAATGACTGGATGGCCTCCAAGAGTTACATTGGTTGAAATAACTAAATAGGTAAAAATAAATCAAGCAAAAAAATTCTTTTGTTGGTTACAGAAGACAGGTATATAGATCTTTCTGGGCTTCCCTGGTGGCTCAGTGGTAAAGAATCCTCCTGCCAACGCAGGAGATGAAGGTTTGATCCCTGGGTCAGCAAGATCCTCTGCAGGGGGAAATGGTGACCTGATCCAGTATTCTTACCTGGAAAAATTCCATGGACAGAGGAGCCTGGCGGGCTATAGTCTATGAGGTCACAAAGCACAGGGCATGACTTAGTGACTAAACAACAAAAAAAACATCTAGACCTTTCTAGGAACCCTAGAGCAAAGATTGACCCCTTCAGATTCTGGTGAAGTATTAAGGAAAATAAATGTATACGATAGTTAATACAGATAAAATACATGAATCTAATATAAATAAAATAAATCTAATATAATAGATCACTATAGTACATAGTGAGTTGGAAGCGTGACATAAAATGAGGCCCTGCTGTTACAGCATGACATCCAAAGAGATTTGGGAAGTGACTTAGAGGAAATGAACTGTTCAACAGGGAGATGGTGATGAGTTGGGAGATGCCTCCAAATAGAGCCTCTGTCAGCCGAGTGTTTGATGTCTGTTTTGTGTAACATTAGTCATTCTGACTTCCAGAAGAGAGACTTAAGCCTGCATGATGTAACAGATTTAAATGCTGTAAGGAATGGTACCGAGACTGAAGAGTGATGTCACTGAGCAGTGGTCAGCCTTTAAATCAATTGAGGGGGCAGAAGTTAGACCCAAACTAAATCTATGGAGGGGGGTAGGTGTGCTGCGGGGGTAACGTGGGGACTGCTCTCCAGATGGCGGGGCTGTGTATTAAGCTCCCTCAGGAAACTGAAACAATTCTCCATGGGCTCATAACTCACGTTTCATGATGTGAGTTTTAGAATTGTTTTCAAAAATTGGCACATAAAACTCAAGCTGTAACATGAGCCTAAAATAAAGTGAAGAATCACTTCCTCTAAATACAAATAGTTCAGTGTTTCTGAGGAAAGGGAGGGTTAGTGCTATTCATATGGGGAACCAATGTCAAAAGTTTATGGTTAGTTTTACTTAATGACTTAAGCTAATGTTTCAAAAAAACTACATAAGTTATGTCAGTTATGAAGTATAGTTCCTAAGAAGCACCATGTGTGTGACTGCTTCTGCAGTCTGGGTAGGCATTCTGTGTGTGTGTGCTCAGTCATATCTGACTCTTTGCGACCCTGTGGGCTGTAATCCACCAGGCTCCTCTGTCCACGGAATTTTCCAGGCAAGAATACTAGAGTAGTGTGCCATTTCCTCCTCCAGGGGATCTTCCAGACTCAGGGATCAAACCCACGTCTCTTGTGCCTCCTGCATTGGCAGATGGATTCTTTACCACTGCGCCACTGGCGAAATGTAAATGTCAGTGAATAGGGCCAAGTTTTGGGAATTGATTTACCACATGGCCACTTTAGACATATTTGTTTATTTACAGCCATTAGAGTGTCTTAAAACCTTAATCTTCCTCCATTCATTTCAGCTTTTTAATTTAACCTCCCAGAGAGAAAGCAAATACTTCAAAAATGAAGGTAGGAAAATACTGACATAATTGTCATGCAAATATTTCCATAAATATTTTAATATATTAGTGACTTGTGCTGCTTTCTATTATACCAGGAGAAAACTGGCATGCAATTGAAATCATTTCACTATCTTATATTTTATATTCCTTACAGATTAGTAGTTTGCTACTGTCCAAAAGACCCTGATGCTGGGAAAGATTGAGGGCAGGAGAAGGGGGTGACAGAGGATAAGATGGTTAGATAGCGTCACCAACTCAATGGACATGAATTTGAGCAAACTCTGGGAAATGGTGAAGGACAGGGAAGCCTGGCATGCTGTAGTCTATGGGGTAGCAAAAAGTCAGACACAACTGAAGGACTGAACAACAACTGCTGTCCAAAAAGGAAACAAAATGTCTTTAAAAAAGAAATTTGATTCATCTGTATTTCTATGATTAGCAATTACAGCTCAATTCATTGCAGATGCTATTCATTAGTCTATTAAATTCTATAGCTTTTTTTGACTGAGTGATAATGATAGTCAACATTGTATGCTTCTAGGTGTTAGGCCAGAGAAGGCAATGGCACCCCACTCTAGTACTCTTGCCTGGCAAATCCCATGGATGGAGGAGCCTGGTAGGCTGCAGTCCATGGGGTCGCTAAGAGTTGGGCACGACTGAGTGATTTCACTTTCATGCATTGGAGAAGGAAATGGCAACCCACTCCAGTGTCCTTGCCTGGAGAATCCCAGGGACGGGGGAGCCTGGTGAGCTGCCGTCTATGGGGTCGCACAGAATCGAACACAACTGAAGTGACTTAGCAGCAGCAGCAGCAGCAGCAGCAGCAGGTGTTAGGCATCTTTCATTGCTTTACTTGTATTCATTCATTTGATTCTGTATCAGCTTACTCGCATTTCACAGATGAGAAAATAGAGGCACAGAGCTATTGGGTAACTTGCCTGAAGTCAGGACTAGAAAGTGGCCGAGCTGGGATTGGAATAGAGGCAGTCTTACACCACAGTAAACACCAGGTTACACTGCTTCTCAGTCACTGCCTGGAAGGTGGTGATTTTGCATTTCGTCTCAAGTCTTTTCAACTGAATTAGTATAGCAATAAAAGTAGTATCAGTTCATCTATTAAAAAGTGAAAATGTTTTCCTTCTGTTATGCTCTTGATGCAAGAAAACCAGAATGAAAAAGTTGTGGCTGGTTTGAAAGGTGACTGTAAGAAATAATTTATGTTGGTTAATATGAAATCAGAGCTCTGTGTATGTGTGTGTTGGGGTGGTGGTGGTGGTGGTGGGGAGGATGGTAGCCTTCAGAAAGGAAGTGATTCAAAGGGATATTCTAGAGCACTGCAGTACAATTCATGGGTGCTCCTGGTGCTGTAATTAGTGTTACGGAAAAGTAAGTAGGTCTGTTTTAGAGACCATGTTGTTTTATAAAGTTGTAAGGAATATGGATAAAATAAAATGTGACTGTGATTTCAAAGACGGAGAGGTTGAGGAGTACAATCTGCCTCAGGGTGTTCAGAGAAATCAGTGGCTGAGTCAATTTGAGAAACCAAAATTTAGAATCACATGCTATTAGTACTGGAGAGATGAGGAGATTACAGTACCTAATCATCTTATTTCACAGATGAGGAGAGGAGGCCAGGTGGTTTCATAAGCTTTCTTCTTTTTGTATGTATGTACCTCAAGATTGTGGGCTTCCCTGGTGGCTCAGACGGTAAAGCATCTGCCTGCAATGCAGGAAACCCGGGTTCGATTCCTGGGTCGGGAAGATCCCCTGCAGAAGGAAATGGTAACCCACTCCATATTCTTGCCTGGAAAATTCCATAGACTGAGGAGACTGGTAGGCTACAGTCCATGGGGTTGCAAAGAGTCGGAAACGACTGAGGGATTTCACTTTCACTTTCACCTCAGTATTTGTGAAACTATATATATATCTTACCTTGTCCCCTGAAACCCACAAATACAAGTACAGTACCTCACGGCTTCTATGATGATTTAGTTACTAAGTCATGTCTGACTCTTGTGACTCCATGGACTGTTGCCCGCTGAGCTCCTCTGTCCATGGAATTCTGCAGGCAAGAATACTTGAGTGGGTTGGCTGTTTCCTTCTCCAGGGGATCTTCCTGACCCAGGAATCGAATCCAGGTCTCCTGCATTGCAGGCAGATTCTTTACTGACTGAGCTACAAGAGAAGCCCCCAGAGCTTCTAACAGTGAGGGAATTATGGTGAAGAGAAAATAAAGGATGGAATGATTGGCTGTGATGAAAGGAGGAAGTTAGAATGCACAATGCCTGTTGTTTAGTTCCCAAACACTGTTAGAGGACTACAGACGAGGCTTTCAGATTCCTAGCAGCCCACACTAAGAGGGAAATATGAGCTGTTGTGCCCGTGAGACATAATATCTATTTCTAAAAACACGTACAATTATTTGTGGTCCTGATCCCTGAGAAAATTTATTCTAAATGACCTCATAGCAAAGGATCTGTTAGTAAAATAAACAATTTCTTCCACAAGAAATAGGACAGGCTTCATAGGACTGTTTCTTTACCGTCACTCTGTGTAGGCTGTTGGCAGCACACATCAGTACAGCTTAGCAGGAGAATTATATGAGCTTCTGAAGCAATGCAGGCCAGGTGCGAGGGTGTTCTGTGGTCCTCTTAACTTAGGGATGGATCAGCTTTTATAGGAGTGAATAGACAACATATAATGCAGGCAAAGTTAGCCAGGCTTCCCAGGTGGTGCCGTGGTAAATAATCAGTCTGCCAATGTAGGAGATGTGGATTTGATCTCTGAGTCGAGAAGATCCCCTGGAGAAGGAAATGACAGCCCCCTCCAATATTCTTGCCTGGAGAATTCCATAGATAGATGAGCCTGGTGGGCTCCAGTCTATGCAAAGACTCAGACACAACAGAGCACACATGTACAATTCAGGCAATTCTGTAAAATGCATTTCTCTCTCAACCAAGCTATTAACTGAAAATGTTGAGTAGCTGTGTTTGACAATATCCTCTCAAATCAGTGTTTGGGGATACAGGTGGTCCGTGCTCTGGTTAAATGCAGACCCACATACCCTTAAGCACTGGAGTTTTCTGAACAAGGGACAGCTCTCTTGTCTTCTCCTTTGCCCGTATTTCCCCCAGTCTAATGATTATACTTTGTCTTTTTGATAGTGTGTTTTTCCTTGCAGAATTCTGTAGGAGGCCATTCCAACTCCACAGAGTGATGGACTGAACAAGTACCGAGGAGTAAGCCAAGATTATCCCTAAAAATAATTTCTAGTTTATTCCAGCACATGAACAGATGGGTGACCAAGGCCCCTAAAGCATGGCCACAAGGATTTTAGTTTGGAACAGTTTCAAAGTGGGTGTTGACAAATGCTCACCATGGTCATAAAAATAAACCTCAGGCAGGGACCCACAGAACATCTTAACTCTAAGCAATGTGATTTCCTACAGAACCCTCCAAGATAAAGTGATTATAAGATAGTTCCCTGATGACTGAATGAGGAGTGACGAAATATAACCATGTAGATACATAAGGGTTTCCCAGGTGGCTCAGTGGTAAAAGAATCCGCTTGCCAATGCAGGAGATGTGGGTCAATCCCCAGGTAGAGAAGATCCCCTGGAGAGGAACTGGCAATCCACTCCAGTATTTTTGCCTGGAGAATCCCTCCCCACAGAGGAGCCTGGTGGGCTATAGTCCATGGGGTTGCAAAGAGTTGGATGCAATGTAGCAACTGAGCATACATAGCTCCCTGGGAATGTACCTATGATGACTGTTAAGTCCTGGTGGCCTGAAGGTCCCAGATGCTTAAGTACCTGTTGTCCTGATGTGATTGTTCATCAGATCAGATCAGTCGCTCAGTTATGTCCGACTCTTTGCGACCCCATGAATCTCAGCACGCCAGGCCTACCTGTCCATCACCAACTCCCAGAGTTCACTCACACTCACGTCCATTGAGTCAGTGATGCCATCCAGCCATCTCAACCTCTGTCGTCCCCTTCTCCTCCTGCCCCCAATACCTCCCAGCGTCAGAGTCTTTTCCAATGAGTCAACTCTTCGCATGAGGTGGCCAAAGTATTGGAGTTTCAGCTTTAGCATCATTCCTTCCAAAGAAATCCCAGGGCTGATCTCCTTCACAATGGACTGGTTAGATCTCCTTGCAGTCCAAGGGACTCTCAAGAGTCTTCTCCAACACCACACATCAAAAGCGTCAATTCTTCGGTGCTCAGCCTTCTTCACAGTCCAACTCTCACATCCATACATGACCACAGGAAAAACCATAGCCTTGACTAGACGAACCTTTGTTGGCAAAGTAATGTCTCTGCTTTTGAATATGCTACCTAGGTTGGTCATAACTTTTCTTCCAGGAGTAAGCATCTTTTAATTTCATGGCTGCAGTCACCATCTGTAGTGATTTTGGAGCCCAGAAAAATAAAGTCTGACACTGTTTCCACTGTTTCCCCATCTATTTCCCATGAAGTGGTGGGACCAGATGCCATGATCTTCGTTTTCTGAATGTTGAGCTTGAAGCCAACTTTTTCACTCTCCTCTTTCACTTTCATCAAGAGGCTTTTGAGTTCCTCTTCACTTTCTGCCATAAGGGTGGTGTCATCTGCATATCTGAGCTTATTGATATTTCTCCCAGAAATCTTGATTCCAGCTTGTGTTTCTTCCAGTCCAGCGTTTCTCATGATGTACTCTGCATATAAGTTAAATAAACAGGGTGACAATATACAGCCTTGATGAACTCCTTTTCCTATTTGGAACCAGTCTGTTGTTCCATGTCCAGTTCTAACTGTTGCTTCCTGACCTGCATACAGATTTCTCAAGAGGCAGATCAGGTGGTCTGGTATTCCCACCTCTTTCAGAATTTTCCACAGTTGATTGTGATCCACACAGTCAAAGGCTTTGGCATAGTCAAGAAAGCAGAAATAGATGTTTTTCTGGAACTCTCTTGCTTTTTCTATGATCCAGCAGATGTCGGCAATTTGATCTCTGGTTCCTCTGCCTTTTCTAAAACCAGCTTGAACATCAGGAAGTTCACGGTTCACGTATTGCTGAAGCCTGGCTTGGAGAATTTTGAGCATTACTTTACTAGCGTGTGAGATGAGTGCAATTGTGTGGTAGTTTGAGCATTCTTTGGCATTGCCTTTCTTTGGGATTGGAATGAAAACTGACCTTTTCCAGTCCTGTGGCCACTGCTGAGTTTTCCAAATTTGCTTGCATATTGAGTGCAGCACTTTCACAGCATCATCTTTCAGGATTTGGAATAGCTCAACTGGATTTCCATCACCTCCACTAGCTTTGTTCATAGTGATGCTTTCTAAGGCCCACTTGACTTCACATTCCAGGATGTCTGGCTCTAGGTCAGTGATCACACCATCGTGATTATCTGGGTCATGAAGATCTTTTTTGTACAGTTCTTCTGTGTATTCTTGCCATCTCTTCTTAATATCTTCTGCTTCTGTTAGGTCCATACCATTTCTGTCCTTTATCGAGCTCATCTTTGCATGAAATGTTCCTTTGGCATCTCTGATTTTCTTGAAGAGAGCCCTAGTCTTTCCCATTCTGTTGTTTTCCTCTATTTCTTTGCATTGATCACTGAAGAAGGCTTTCTTATCTCTTCTTGCTATTCTTTGGAACTCTGCATTCAGATGCTTATATCTTTCCTTTTCTCCTTTGCTTTTCGCTTCTCTTCTTTTCACAGCTATTTGTAAGCCCTCCCCAGACAGCCATTTTGTTTTTTTGCATTTCTTTTCCATGGGAATGGTCTTGATCCCTGTCTCCTGTACAATGTCACGAACCTCAGTCCATAGTTCATCAGGCACTCTATCTATCAGATCTAGGCCCTTAAATCTATTTCTCACTTCCACGGTATAATCATAAGGGATTTGATTTAGGTCATACCTGAATGGTCTAGTGGTTTTCCCTACTTTCTTCAATTTAAGTCTGAATTTGGCAATAAGGTGTTCATGGTCTGAGCCACAGTCAGCTCCCGGTCTTGTTTTTGCTGACTGTATAGAGCTTCTCCATCTTTGGCTGCAAAGAATATAATCAATCTGATTTCGGTGTGACCATCTGGTGATGTCCATGTATAGAGTCTTCTCTTGTGTTGTTGGAAGAGGGTGTTTGTTATGACCAGTGCATTTTTTTGGCAAAACTCTATTAGTCTTTGCCCTGCTTCATTCCGTATTCCAAGGCCAAATTTGCCTGTTACTCCAGGTGTTTCTTGACTTCCTCCTTTGCATTCCAGTCCCCTATAATGAAAAGAATTGTTCATAGCACTTCCTTTATTGTCATAAGTGTTCAGCTCCTCTGATACCTTTTGGAAACATTCCTAATTGTAGAAGATGTTTACTGAAAATGTTATGCTAATGTCAAGTATTTTTTCCAGAAATTTTGCTTTCTTGCTTCTTACTGGTTCTGCCTCCTGCATTTGACATCAAGAAACAAATATGAACATTAAAAACATCTTAAAGAATGATCCAAATTTTAATTTTAACATGATGTTGTACATTTTAATGTGTGTGTGTTGCTCCAGTTTTAAACATTTAAGGCATTTCAATATTGTGCAGATCCACAGCCATTATAAAAGTCCTGGAATTGTCCACTTATCTCTGAAGATGGAATTAAGCCCAATAAAAATTGCTTCCATGGGAAGGCTTATATTGATAACTGCATGTTAATCCTCTAAATTTTAAGTAAGAGTATAACTTCTGGCATATGCACAACAGTGTCCTGGCTTGAATGATAAATTATATCATCACGCTACTCTTACCTGATTCTCTGAAGTCAATGTCAAGAACTTGATACAAGCTGTGATCATATGCTATTTTTATGATGGCCATTGGTAAACACCAATGTGCTACGCATGCATGCTTAGTCGCTTCAGTTGTGTCCAACTCTTTGTGACCCCATGGACTGCAGCTTACCAGGTTCTTCTGTCCATGAGATTCTTCTACCAAGAATACTGGAGTGAGTTGCCATTTCTTCCTCCAGGGGATCTTCCCAACCCGGTGATTGAACCCGCATTTCCTGCATCTCCTGCATTGCTGGAGGAATCTTTACTGCTAAGCCAGTGAGGAAGCCAGTAATGTGCAATGCCTTATATCAAATACTAATCTGAGAAAATTGAGGTTCCCAATTTATTAATGAGGCTTGGCATACATTTGAAATAACCATCAAGTCCCTTAATTTGTAGACAGAAGAGGTGGTTCTTTAAAACAGTAAATGGATTATGTCCTCAGTACTGCTAGATTGCATAAATACATGGGGGAAAATTTGAGCCTGTAGCTTGGAGTGTTCCTTGAACAATTATGAAGGTGAGAAATCTTCTTCCAGGAGCTTTGTATAGACTGAACTTTTAAGAAATAATCTGTTATACAGTGTGAGAAAGTAGTGTCCTGATAAAATCATAGAGTTGGCTGGGGTTCATAAAATTTGGAGCAATTGACCTTGGTTTGTCCAGCTGGGCCAAGTAGGCAGCCTAAGGATCACCCTGAATCTGACTTTCCATGACCTCTTTCACCAAATTTATACTCAGGTAACTCGTTTAAGCCTTATTGTTATGTCTAGGGGCCAGAGTCTGGCCCTTCCACAATGATTTATTTATCTAAGTTCTTTCAAGGCACAGGGCTTTAAAATTATAGACGCAGGTCCTGACTTCAAGCATTGTGGCTGTTTCTTTGTCCAGATGCTGATATAAGTGTAATTGTGGATGGAGTGAAATGTGAAGCAATGCACTTGAGTTGAATTCTTCCCGCTCATGGAGAAACAACTTGTAATCACATTTTCAAGGATCTTCTGAACTTCTCTAACCTCAGGTAGAACTGATCATCCCTCCTTTGTGTACTTGCTGACTCTTCTCTGTATATCTATTATCTGTATCTCCCATTCAAATATTTGTTTATGTATCCATTGCCCATCAATTTTGAATTCTGCAGTAGCAAGGGCACTGCCTTTTTTAACCTGTGCACAGGGTCTGTCTTGAATACAGGGAAAATGTGTTTTATCCACTTAACTAACTATTTTTTAGGGCTTCCCTGGTGACTCAGGCGGTAAAGAATCCATCTGCAGGGCAGGAGATCTGGGTTCAATCCCTGGCTTGGGAAGATCCCCTGGAGAAGGGAATGGCAATCCACTCCAGTTTTTTGCCTGGGAAATCCCATGGACAGAGGAGCCTGGTAGGCTATAGTCCATAGGGTTGCAAAGAGTTGGACATGACTGAGCGACTAAGCAAGTGCACAATTTTTAACTAGAAAACTTTCAAAAAGAAAAATCCAGAAATGATAAGACAGACATTGGCTACTTATATTTACTAAATATTAATTTTTCAAATTTGCTTTTGGTAGTTTTGCAATTTACTTTATTAGTTTAATACTTTATTTTCAGTATTTATCTGTATTGACACATGTAGATGGAGTTCATTCATACTGATTGCTATATTCTATTATGTCCATCCACCATGGCTCATTCATTCCTTTACTGATAGACATATTAGGGTTGCTTTAAAACTTTCCCAATTATGAACCATACGGCAGTCAACATCTTAGTACAAATCTTGCTGAGTACATATGTAAGTGTTTCTAGGATATATTAATATAAAAGGGAATTGCTGGGTTTTTACGACTAATCATATTATTATTTCTCCAATAGGGTGTACAATTTACACCACCACAAGCTGTGTGTAGCCATTCCTGTTTTTCCATCTCACCTATTCTTGGTGTTGTAAGGCTAAAGTTTTGTCATTGTGACAGGTGTGAAACAGCTCTTTGATAACCAGTGAGATTGGAAATCTTTTCATTTTCTTATTATACATTCATGCTTCCTTCTCTGTGAATTGCCTATTAGTGACCTTTGACCATTTTTCTATTGAGTTCTATGTATGTATCTACTTATATATACCCGATCCAAGTCTACTGTCAGTTACATGAGTTGGAAACACATTTCCCAGTCTGCAGTTTGTATTTTAGCTTTAATAGCTATTTTGTCAGATAGATTTTAATGTAGCTAAATTTTGCAGTGTTTTTCTTTATTTTGTGGGACTTTTCTGATTTCAGATGTCCTTTGCCACTTCAGACATAGAGACTCTGTGGATTGTCTTCCATAATTTTTTAAGTTTTGCTTTTCATACTGGTGCCTTTAATTAATCTGGAACTAATTGTCAGCATGGAATGAAGTAAGGATCTAGTTTAATTTTTTCCTATATGGATAGCATTTTTTTTTCTTCACAATGCCATTCTACTTTCACTGATTTGAAAGCCACATGTCATACATCAAGTTTCCATTTAATATAGTTCTGATTTTCAGCTCTTGGCTCAGTCCTATTGGCTTATTTATAGATCTATCACCAGAGCCTCTTTGTTTTTCAATGACTTTAGCTTTTTACTGTGAAATGCTATTTGGTAAGGCAAGTTTCCTTATCTTCTTTATTAATAAAAGTATATTGACTATTCTTGGCATTTTATCTTTAATATGAATTTCAAGATTATCTTTTCAAAATTGATAAAAAGCACTGCCGTGGTCTGGCTAGGGATTACACTAATTTTATTATTTAATTCTGGTGGAATTATTATATAGAATCTCCATACCTTTTATGACCTTGGTATATTTATCCATTTATTTATTCATTTAGTTTTTTTCCCTTTAATAAAATTTTATAATATTTTTGTGTTCCATAAAGGTCTAGAGTATTTTTTGGAGGATTTATTTGTAATTGTTTTACAATATTTGTTAATAGTGGGAATTTTTAAAATTATACTTTTTAATTATATGTCTCTAATATACAACAATTCTGTTTATTTTGATATACTGACTTTTTAAATTGAGATGGAATTCACATGACATAAGATCAACCATTTTAAAGTGTACTTCCACAATGTTGTGCAATCATCACCTTTATTAAGTTCTAAAACATCTTCATCACCCCAAAAGAAAGCCCCCTACCCATTAAGAAATCACCATCCATTTTCCCACCACTCCACACCCCAGCAATCACCTGTCTGTTTTCTGTCTCTATGGGTTTACCTATTCTGGATATTTCATATAAATAGAGTCATATAATATGCCACTTTGTCTTATGCTGCTTTCACTTGGCATATTTTTAGGTTCGTCCATGTTGTAGCATGTATTAGGACTGTATTTCTTTTTATGGCTGGATACTATTTCTTTTTTACATATGCCACATTTTGCTTGTCCACTTATCCCCTGAGGGACTTTTGGCATCCTTGTATCTTTTGGGTATCACAAATAGTGATGCTATGAACATTTGCGTACAAGTATTTTTTTGAGATCTGTTTTCAGTACTTTTAAATACATACCAAGGAGTGGAGTTCTGGATCATATGGGAATTCTATGTTTGACTTTTTGGGAAACTACCACCCTACAGTGACTACACTATTGTACATCTTCAACAACAATGTATGCGGCTTCCAGGTTTTTTTTTTTTTTTTACGTTCTCAAGAACACTTGTTAGTTTCCATTAAAAAAAATATCCATTCCATTTAGTGGATGTAAAATGATATCTCATTGTGGTTTTGATTTGCATTACCCTACTAACAACGGAGAAGGCAATGGCACCCCACTCCAGTACTCTTGCCTGGAAAATCTCATAGACGGAGGAGCCTGGTGAGCTGCAGTCCATGGGGTCGCAAAGAGTCGGACACGACTGAGCGACTTCACTTTCACTTTTCACTTTCCTGCACTGGAGAAGGAAGTGGCAACCCACTCCAGTGTTCTTGCCTGGAGAATCCCAGAGACGGGGGAGCCTGGTGGGCTGCCTTCTATGGGGTCGCACAGAGTCGGACACGACTGACGCAACTTAGCAGCAGCAGCAGCAACCCTACTAACAAATGATGTTAAGCATCTTTTCATGTACTTGGCCATACCAAGTACATGAAATGTTTGTTTAAGTTCTGTGCCCAGTTTTCATTTGGGTTGTTTGTCTTGATATATTCTGGACACTAGATCCTAATCAGATATATGATTTGAAAATATTTTCTCCCATTATCTAGGTTTTCTTTTCACTTTGCTAACAGTGTCCTTTGATGCACAAATGTTTTACATTTTGACAAAGTACAGTTTACTGAATTTTTAGATTGTTTCTTGCACTTTTGATGTCATAGCTAAGAATCTATTGTCAAATCCAAGGTCATAAAGATTTACCCTAAATTTTTTTCTAAGAGGTTTATACTTTTAGCTCCTCTATGTAGGTCTTTCTTTAGGTATAGGTTTATTAAATGTATTATACAGATAACTTGAAGTGCTTTATCAATATGATTCTTTTTAAGTAGTATGTAATGTTCAACCACTCTATTTAGTTTTAATTAAAACTATTTTTTCTAAAATCTATACACTTTTTTCATATGCTTCTTTAATTATAGTTTTGATTTTATAATGTTTTTATTTTAAACATAATTATTTTAGTGTTTTTCAGATTAGCATATGATGTCAAATCCTTGATTGTACTAATCCTGTTGTTTGTTGTATCTGCTAAATCTCTCTCATAGTAAACCATTCTCTTGAATAGTTTATGCATTGTGAATTTTCCAACTGAATATAAATTAGCCTAGGGCTTATACATTTTTCAGTGACAGAGAAAGAACTTCACTTTGAGAGAAGGCCTGAGTTTATGCACTTGCTGTGTGACCTCAGATAATTCATTTAAACTTTTTAATTGCTGAATTTTTAAAAATCTCCAAATTGAGGTTTAATAACACCTGCAAATGGGTATTCCTGGGAAGACGAAGTGAGATAATTCCAGGAAAATGCTTGCTGAGTTGCAGAGTTCTGTATAAAATAAGTATATTGTGTTCAGGACAAGCCATATTAGTAAGATGATTATTTTTCAGTAATGCTAATGCATGTCAGTGACTATTGACTAAACTGGAAAACTTTTGAGGATGGGTTATGGTTTATTTATGTTTGTATCCCCCATATAGCACAGAGCTTGGGACACAGAAGAAGCTCAATCATGATTGCTAAATAAATCGCCATAGAGATATTTTACCTTAATCTCCTTTATGACCAGTACCACAGATTTATGTGAAAACAAGGTGGTAAGCTTAAGAGCAAAGCTTTTTTGTGTGTGAAAATAACTGATGTCTGAGTATTAAAGTTCTGCCTTTTCCCTCATTAGCACCAGAATCTAACCTCTTCAATTAATGGGATCAGACACAAATTTATATGCGTGTGAAGCTACATCGTTCTTTTTTTGTGCAGTGAGTTTCCTAATTTAAGAGCCAAATAACCAGTAGAGAAAAATATCAGTTTTATGTTATCAGAGGGGTTGGCAGTCAACATGTTTCACTTTTTCCATGGCCTAAATTGTTCTTCTATAGTAAATTTGGTCATTGGGTAGTGAATTACTAACCTTTTTAGGCTACAGGATGGAGTAAATGTACAAAAAGAACATCTAAAAATTCAAAGAGCTATCGATTCTTTGTAATGTGTGTCAAGGTTGTACGTTGTCACCTGGTTTATTTAACTTCTATGCAGAGTACATCACGCGTACGTACTGGATGACTGGACTGGATACTCACAAGCTGGAATTAAGATTGCCAGGAAAAATGTTCACAACCTCAGATATGAAGATAATACCACCCTAATGGCAGAAATCGAAGGGGAACTAAAGAGCCTATTGATGAAGGTGAAAGAGGAGAGTGAAATAGCTGGCTTAAAACTCAATATTTAAAAAACTAAGATCACGGCATCCAGTTCCATCACTTCATGGCAAATAGATGGGAAAAAATGGAAACAGTGAAAGACTCTATTTTCTTGGGCTCCAAAATCACTGTGGATGGTGACTGTAGCCATGAAATTAAACACTTGCTCCTTGGAAGAAAAGCTGTGACAAACATAGTGTGTGCTTCAGTTGTGCCCAACTCTGTGTGACCCTCTGGACTGTAGCCCACCAGACAAACCTACACAGCCTATTAAAAAGCAGAGACTTCACTTTGCCAACAGAGGTGTGTATAGGCAAAACTACAGCTTTTCTAGTAGTCGTCTGGATGTGAGAGTTGGACCATAGAGAAGGCTGAGTGCCAAAGAATTGGTGCTTTTGAGTTGTGGTGCTGGAGAAGACTCTTGAGAGTCTCTTGGACAGCAGGGAGATCAAACCAGTCAATTCAAAGGAAATCAATGCTGAATATTCATTGGAAGGACTGATGCTGAAGCTGAAGCTCCAGTTCTTTGGCTACCTGGTGGAAAGAGCCAACTCATTGGAAAAGACCCTGATGCTGGGGAAGATTGAGGGCAGGAGGAGAAGGGGATGACAGAGGATTAGATGGTTGGATGGCATCATTAACTCAATTGACATGAGTTTGAGTGAACTCCAGGAGATGGTGAAGGACAGGGAAGGCTGGTGTCCTGCAGTCCATGGGGTTGCAAAGAGTCAGACATGACTGAGTGACCAAACAACAACAATAGATATTGAGACGACATTATCGGCTTTTGAGCCAGTGAAGTGGATGTAGTCTATAACAGCTTCGCCATTCTGTGGAGAATGACTTGGAATTGAGTAGCAAGCTAGAGAAGGAGAGATTGGCAGGGAGAATTAAGAAGTGGGTACCAGAAAGGGAAGAAGAAAATGCAGATTAAAGAATTCAACCTCTGAACAAGGGAAAGGATGATGCCTGTTGCTGAAATGGTGGAGGAATGGACAAGAAGGTGAGAGAGTCTGAAAGGGTGCCTGCCATCCATCCTGAATGAGGAGAGAAAGGAAGGCTAAAGGGGCTGCTGAGAGAAAGTGAAGGAGTCCACGTGGCTAGGGAGTGCTGAAGGAGAGAAAGGGGAAAGGGAGGGGATGGTCAGACTATTCATTTCAGATGTGATGTGGCTCTGGAGAGTTCCTGTTGTGATTTTGAATGGCTAGAAAATGTAACTGGAAACAGAAGTCGAAGAACTGAGGTCAGAGTGTTGGGAATGTCATCCAGCATGTTAGTTGCTCAGTTGTGTCCGACTTTTCGTGACCACATGGACTGTAACTTGCTGGACTCTTCTGTCCATGGGATTCTCCAGGCAAGAACACTGGAGTGGGTTGCCATTTCCTCATCCAGGGCATCTTCCCAGGTCTCCTGTGTTGCAGGCAGATTCTTTACCTTCTGAGCTGCTGTTAGTCTTTTTTTGTTTAATGTCATGGTAATGTGGTAATGTGTCTGTTCTCTCAAAAATAACCTAACTCCCTTCTCTTGGGCCCAAAGTGAAAGTTACATTTTCTTAAAATTTTAGCTCAAAGTAAGCAGAAAGTGTTAGTAGCTCAGGCTTCCCTGGTGGCTCAGACGGTAAAGCGTCTGCCTGCAACCCAGGAGACCCGGGTTCGATTCCTGGGTCGGGAAGATCCCCTGGAGAAGGAAATGACAATCTACTCCAGCACTCTTGCCTGGAAAATCCCATGGACGGAGAAGCCTGATAGGGTACAGTCCATGGGGTCACAAAGAGTCAGACATGACTGAGCGACTTCACTTTCACTTTTCACTTTCATGTCCAACTCTTTGCGACCCCATGGACTGTAGCCCACCAGGCTCCTCTGTCCATGGGGTTCTCCTGGCAAGAATACTGGAGTGGGTTGCCATTCCCTTCTCCAGAGGATCTTCCCAACCCAGGGGTGGAATCGAGTCTCCTGCATTGCAGCCAGATTCTTTACCATCTGAGCCAACAGGGAAGCCCCAAAGTAAGCAGAAAATCAAGGCAAAATAACACTATTCTGTTCAGAGCACTTGTAGAGAAAGGACATTAACTTTTTAAACTATGAGATCGCACACTAGATAGCTGAGCGCATAATTAAAGGCATAGTGAGACCTCAGCTAAAGTTCTCAAGTTCATTCTACGAGTTCCTTTGTATAATAATTGTAAGGATATTTTGTTTCAGTGCAGGAGACAGCCATTATAGTTATCTCAATATCGTAAAATGTAGATTCCTTAACTTGTCATATATACAAATATACACACTCCATTTAACTCAAGAGCAGTGTCAGAATTTAGAAAATGATCTTCAGGAATGATTTGAAAATAGTTTCTGGGATACATAAGAACATGTCCAAATAATCCTCAGAGTAATTCAGTGAACATTCTGCTGTTGAGAACATTTTCTCACAAGCTGTTCTTTTATTGCTTAAAATAAGGAAATTACATGGAAAAGATGAATTGCAATACTTAAGGCAAGAGAAAATTTACCTTATCCATCATTACACCACCCTGCAAGAGGACTGGAATTCCAGATACTTTGGAATAATGGCCAGGAAATGCAGGGCATGTTCAGTGGACATTTGGAGGATGAGAGCAAAAGTTCAGCTTGAAAGGAACAGGTGGGTGAGGGATTAGGCTGGAGAAGTATGTGGGGTAGGTGATGATGACTTTATATTTCTTATATAGACTTATAAGGACCAGGAGGGTAACTGATGGATACTAGGCAGAGGAGCAGAATTACCAGAATATAGCTTAGAAAGACTATTTAGTAGCTTTGTGGAAGGTGGCTGGAGAGAGAAAGACTATGAAAAAGACCCATCAAGATGTAACTTTGTAAAGCAATTGTCCTCCAATTAAAAATGAATGTGAAAACCAAAAAGATGTAGTAACTAAGGGTAGAAATGATGGAGGCATGAATGAAACAAGGATGGGAGATGGTCAGACATTGGAAAGAGGTTTGGTAGCTAAACCAAATGATATAGAAGGAGGAGTTCAGCAGGATTCCAAGGATGACCTTACCTCTGCTCTAAGGACCAGAGACCCAGGTCAACTGGGTCTTTTTTATTATCTTTTTAAACCCCCTCTTCATGTACAGAACCCTGAATATAATGTCCTTATGATTTTCATATTTTTTTCCAGCAATTAGTTCATTTCTTTTCTTTCCCCTAAGCCTACGAATACCATAGATATTCCCACTCATCCTGTGTAAACTTTGTGAGACCTAGAGGCCAATTCTTTCTTGAAGATGTGGTAAGAGGTTTCTAATTTTGCTGAAATTTTATGAGCAATAAAATTTTTATTTTATTTTGTAACATCCCTGGAATAATATAAAAGTACTTATTCTATACATTTTACTGAGATTGAAAACATGTAGAAAAGGATAACAATAAAAATAAACCTTTTTTTTAAATAGGATTTTAAGTATACTGACTTGGTCTTGAGTTGTCACAACAATCCTATAAAATGAGACTATGACAAACCCCATTGCACAAATGAGGAAACTGAGGCAAAGAGAGGTTAGGTAAATTATCCAAGGTCACACAGGTGGCAAGTAGCAATTTGCCTAAGGTGAGTTCACAGGTGGCAGAGCCAAGGTTTAAACCCAGGCTGTGTGACTATAGGTCACCTCTCTACACTATGTCATCTCTCAATACTAGTAGCATGATGTAGTAGCTAGACAGGGTAGATTTCTTATGCTAGAGAAATGCCATGATGTTTATCTACTAGTCAGAGATCAGAATAGCACTTCTGAGTCTGGGCATTTGGAGATTGGTAATGTTATACCTGTCATCACCAGTAAGGGGGAGGGAGGCGATTCTTATGGTTGCCTTTAATCATCCTTGTTTACTGCCTCAATTCTTCTAAGGTTGCTGGTGAAAAGTGAAAATGTTAGTCACCCAATTGTGTCCAACTCTTTGCAACCCCATGGACTGTGGCCTGCTGGGCTCCTCTATCCATGGCATTCTCCAATCAAGAATACTAGAGTGGATAGCCATTCCCTTCCCCAGAGGATCTTCCTGACCCAGGGATCAAACCTGGGTCTCCTGCATTGCAGGCAGATTCTTTACCATCTGAGCCACTGGGGTCCAATTTCAGGTAAAGTTACCCACGATTGTTGACAATGATAAACAAATGGGAGGATACGATGGTATAAACTTGTCAAGTTCAGTTCAGTCGCTCAGTCTTGTCCAACTCTTTGCGACCCCATGGACTGCAGCACACCAGGCCTCCTTGTCCATCACCAACTCCTGGAGTTTACTCAAACTCATGTCCATTGAGTCGATGATGCCATCTAACCATCTCATCCTCTGTTGTCCCCTTCTCCTACCACTTTCAATCTTTCTGAGCATCAGGGTCTTTTCAAATGAGTCAGTTCTTCATATCAGGTGGCCAAAGTATTGGAGTTTCAGCTTCAACATCAGTCCTTCCAATGAATATTCAGGACTGATTTCCTTTAGGGTGGACTGGTTAGATCTCCTTGCAGTCCAAGGGACTCTCAAGAGTCTTCCCCAATACCACAGTTCAAAAGCATCAATTCTTCAGCACTCAGCTTTCTTTATAGTCCAACTCTCACATCCATACATGACTACTGGAAAACCCATAGCCTTGACTAGAAGACCTTTGTTGGCAAAGTAATGTCTCTGCTTTTTATTATGTTGTCTAGGCTGGTCATAAATTTTCTTCCAAGGAGTAAGCGTCTTCTAACTTGTCGAAGATGGTGGTTAATATGCAGAGGTTCTCAATCTATCTATATCTATCTATCTATCCATTATTTATCTTCTAACCACCCATCCAACCTTCCCTGTGTCCCTATATATTCCCTGGCTTCTATATGCCATATGCTTTTTTTGACTCTATTTTTTTTTTTTTGAAGAGTGACTCTTTCGCATAATTAATTTTTAAAGGCTTGTAATACCACTACTTTATAGATGAAGAAACTGAATCTAATAAAGAGTTGGATTCAGGTTCTCAAGCCCTGAAGCCAAGGTTTATAGTCAAATGTATCTGATCCCAAAGTATATATCCTTTTCCCTACCACATAATTCCTATGCTAAGTTTTTAAAATTTGGGACTAGATATTCTACTTATTAAACTAGATTATTGCTGGTTCAAGGTTTTTTCAGATCATCCCTTTAATGATCTCTTCAGGATATATGCAAGTTAATATTTATCTTTTCCAATACTGGTAATGGGAACTTTAAGTAAAACATTAATGGTCTACATAACTGATACACTAAGAAGAAAATCTATTCAGTACAGGCAAGGAAACGTATTTACAAACTTTGCAGGAGATGCTAAAGATGAATCGTACTTCTGTTTCAGATGGATTATATAGTCACATGCTCTTTCTCTTATTCTTATTCTGTGAGAGTTTCGAGAAAAGGGATGCAGATGAGATTGGAGTAGCAATGCCTATTTTTCCATATACAGCATAATTAGCATGTTAAAATAATTTTAATGATAACATGCTTACTGTACAATCAATTAAAGCTCCATTTTTCAGTAACATCCTAGTTAAAGAGTGCCCAGCCTCTTTAGGTAGTAGGAATGAATGACCTAGGTAAGGTGTCTCACCTTTTATTCTTATACGTTTACTTTATGTATCACTCAGAATGTCTGGTTACTGTGACAGTGAAAATTATCGCAAGATCACCTTGATAAATAGATGCAGAAGAGTTAAAGTATTTTAGGACACAATTTTTTTCTTTAAGTTTATTTTCTGTTCAGGCTGATGATCAAAATAATTTTGCCCACCATAACTAAGCAGTTAGTATTGTCTTCATTCATGGCATCTCTAAGTATAAATTACCTTACTAAAAACAGAAAACAATATAAAATTAATGAACACAGTTATAATATGCATCATACATAATAGGAGCAGAATGAACAGCTAGCTTAATCCCTACCACATTGCTTCCATAGATCTTAGCTGGGCAGACAATGAGGTTTTAGAAGAGTACTCTTTCAAGGATTTCCACCTGTTTTGGGCTAAAAATCAGGGTTTTCATAAACAATGTTTTTAATTTTCTTTCTTTCCTTTTGGAGATGATGGAGGATGAATTTCCTAAAAGTTCCATTCAGAATTTATTAAGCACCTACTCTTTAATAATAAAGGAATTTAATGTCATTAATAGCTATGACCTTTAAATTTTGTTCCAGAAAATGGCATTTACTGAAATTAGATTGTAAATTTCAAATGTGTAAACACATCTGAGCTAGGACTTTTATATAACTGTATTTCTGTTCCGCTTGCTTACTGGTATTTACATCTGCAAACTCCTGTTAATTGGTTAATGTTTGTAAAGTCCCCTTGAGATGAAAAGCTAATGATCACAATGCCATAGAAGGGCGTGGGTGGCTGCCCTGACAGCTTGCTGAGGTGTCTGCTGGAGGCGTGACTGCAAGGGCATGCCTGTGGGCTCTCGGGTAATGAGGAACCCCAAAGAGTTCTTGATCCCTGCTTCCCAAAGACCTTTCTTTTCAATGCTCCTGGTTTGCCAAGTCAGTCTTTGGGTAGAGTAAAACTCATCGTTCCTGCAAGGTATAAGGAGAAAGATTCTTCAAAGATTTTTACCCAGTTACCACTAGAGTTTGCTCTAATGCAGTTGGACAGCATCTGCTATTTCATTACAAAAGAAGCCATAATAGTAATAGAAAAACATGAAAAGTTAAAAAATATGTTGCTTTTAAAAATTAAGGGCCTGTGTTTTATTATTTTATCTTTATTTTCTGCACTTTTTTTTAAAATTTTAATTTATTTTTAAACTTTACATAATTGTATTAGTTTTGCCAAATATCAAAATGAATCCATCACAGGTATACATGTGCTCCCCATCCTGAACCCTCCTCCCTCCTCCCCCCCCATACCATCCCTCTGGGTCGTCCCAGTGCACTAGCCCCAAGCATCCAGTATCGTGCATCGAACCTGGACTGGCATCTCGTTACATACATGATATTTTACATGTTTCAATGCCATTCTCCCAAATCTTCCCACCCTCTCCCTCTCCCACAGAGTCCATAAGACTGTTCCATACATCAGTGTCTCTTTTGCTGTCTCGTACACAGGGTTGTTGTTATCATCTTTCTAAATTCCATATATATGCATTAGTATACTGTATTGGTGCTTTTCCTTCTGGCTTACTTCACTCTGTATAATAGGCTCCAGTTTCATCCACCTCATTAGAACTGATTCAAATGAATTCTTTTTAATGGCTGAGTAATACTCCATTGTGTATATGTACCACAGCTTTCTTATCCATTCATCTGCTGATGGATATCTAGGTTGCTTCCATGTCCTGGCTATTATAAACAGTGCTGCGATGAACATTGGGGTACAGGGAGTCACATTTTTATTTATATTCAGGTAATGAATCGTGAAGTGAAGTGAACATTGTTCAGTCGTGTCCGACTCTTTGCGACCCCATGGACTATATAGTCCAGGGAATTCTCCAGGCCAGAATACTGGAGTGGGTAGCCTTTCCCTTCCCCAGGGGATCTTTCTAAGCCAGGGATCGAACCCAGGTCTCCCTCATTATAGGTGGATTCTTTACCCGCTGAGCCACGAGGGAAGCCCTTGTAGGATTGTATTTTTAATAAGTAGACTAAGAAAAATGTAATTGTGAACTGATAAAATTTTCCAGCATTTCTAAAACCTATATTCAAAGGGAAAAGAGTTTTTAAAAAAACGTGATTTATTTAGCTAAAGTAGTTACTCGATTTTCTTTCAGTGCATGAGAATGATATTTAGAGTTTCAAAGAATAGCATGATTCTCATGCTGTAGATTTTTTTTAAACACTACGTGTGTGTGTGTGTGTGTGTGCTTGTGTGCTCTCAGTTGTGTCTGATTCTTTACAACCCCAGGGACTGTAGCCCACCAGGCTCCTCTGTCCCTGGGATTCTTCAGGCAAGAATACTGAAGTGGGTTGCCATTTCCTCCTCCAGGGGATCTTCCCAATCCAGGGATGGAACCCATGTCTCCTGCATCTCCTGCACTGGCAGGCAGATTCTTTACTTCTTTACCACTTGAGCCACATATTCAATAACACTATCATTTAGTATTATTAAATACTACATATTCAATAACTTCCACTTAACATTAAATATTACATATTCAATAGCATTATCATTTAATATTATTAAATACTGCATATTCAATAATATTACATGATAATATTGATTTTCTTTTTGTTGGTTTATGTGCCTGCTTTGTGTAAGATCTATATCTAGAGTTTCCTGGATCTCTTCTAATCTTTCCTGTTAGCATTTCATAGTCACAGCACTGGTTCACCTGACTGGCATCACAGCTCCCCTGGGGGCTCCCTCCTGGGGAGCGTACAGTCAGTCCTGTGAGGGAAGTGGTGTCCAGGAGGACCCACAGCATTGCCAGATTCCCCTCTGGAGACACAAGATTTTCCGCTATTTATCTTTAATCAGCTGGTGATCACTACTCCATAGAGAGTTTCAGATACAGTTCGCATAGCACACAAATTGATCCCTTAGCAAGGAGCTACCTTGATTTTTGCCTAGAACTATACATTTTCACACCTGTTGCTGATTTGTTTCAAAGCTCTGCCATACTTACCAAGGTCAACTTTTAAGTTCTCACAGGTTTTAAAACCCTGGTGGCTCAGACAGTAAAGCGTCTGCCTACAATACGGGAGACCCGGGTTCAGTCCCTGGATCGGGAAGATCTCCTGGAGAAGGAAATGGCAACCCACTCCAGTATTCTTGCCTGGAAAATCTCATGGACGGAGAAGCCTGGTGGGCTACAGTCCATGGGGTCGCAAAGAGTTGGACACGACTGAGCGACTTCACTTCACTTTCATAGTAATCAGAACTACAGAAACAGTACAAAGACATTTTTAACATTAAGTTTTTCATAATCAAGCAAAATTAGAGAAAGTTGAATGCTCCAAAATGTAGACTAGGAAGACAAATAAATGCATAACCATTTAATGTGCATAATTGTGTGACCATGATGAAACATGCTTGTGCTTGTGCTATTGTATTATGTAAACAAAAAGCAGAACATAAAAGTGATAATAAAATATATTCTCAACCATGTAAAAGAGTCACAGAAATTGAATGGAAGGAAATAAAGCAAAACACTGAGTGATCATGTTCTTTTCAATGGTTTTCATCATGAGCAAGTGTTTTTCTTTTTCCCTCACTTTCTTTTTATTTATTTATTCCTTTAAAAATTAATTTATTTTGATTGGAAACTAATTACTTTACAATATTGTGGTGGCTTTTTGCCATGCATTGACATGAATCAGTCATGGGTGTACATGTGTTCCCCCCATCCCAAACCCTGCTCCTGTCTCCCTGCCCATCCCATCCCTCTGGGTTGTCCCAGTGCACCGGCTTTGAGTGTTCTGTTTGATGCTGCAAACTTGACTGGTCATCCATTTCACATGTGGTAATATACATGTTTCAATGCTGTTCTCTTAAATCATCCCACCCCTGCCTTCTCCCACAGAGTCCAAAAGTCTGTTCTCTACATCTGTGTCTCTTTTGCTGTCTTGCATATAGGGTCATCATTACCATCTTTCTAAATTCCATATACTGTAAATTACATATTCCATAATATACTGTATTGGTGTTTTTCTTTCTGACTTGCTTCACTCTGTATAATAGGCTCCAGTTTCATCCACCTCACTAGAATTGACTCAAGTGAATTCTTTTAACTAGTTGAATAATATTCCATTGTGTATACATACCACAACTTTCTTATCCATTTGTCTGGTGATGGATATCTAGGTTCCTTCCTTGTCCTAGCTATTGTAAACAGTGCTGCAATGAACATTCGAGTACACGTGTCTCTTTCAATTCTGGTTTCCTTGGTGTGTATGCCCAGCAGTGGGATTGCTGGGTCATATGACAGTCCTATTTCCAACTGTTCTCTGTAGTGGCTTTACTAGTTTTTATTCCCACCAACAGTGTAAAGAGGGTTCCCTTTTCTCCACACCCTCTCCAGCTTTTATTGTTTGTAGATTTTTTGATAGCAGCCATTCTGACTGGTGTGAGATGGTACCTCATTGCTTCACTTTCTTTTTAAAATAATTATTCAAAACATACCAAAATATAGAGAATGACATACAATAACAGGCATTTTTGTATCTGCATGAGATATTGGATGCTAACTTTTTGTCTCATTTGCTTAGATATTTTCAGTTAATTTTTGAGATAAAGCATTTGATTTCTCTTTTCCTATAGGCAATCACAATTCAGAGGTTTATGCTATTTATATTTTTGCTACAGTTGTAATCATCTAGAAATAGCACATAGTATTATGTATATTTTAAGCTTATGTGTAACATAGTTGTATACATATCATTCTGCTCAACCAATATTTTTAAGATTTATTCATGATGATGTATGTAGAGTCAGCTTGTTTTAAAATGCTATATAAGATCCCACTGTATTGATACACAATAATTTATCTATTCACTCTCCTGGTAATTCTCTAAGTAGCATATCCTCTAAAATTGTTTTCAATTTTTTGCCCTTATGAAATCCTGCAATTAATATTCTTAAAACTCTTCTTGTACATAGACTCTCTCTAGGATAAACCTAGATGTGGCATCACTGGCTTGAAGATATCTATGTCTTTCATTTTACCAAATTATCCTCCAGTTTATACTCCCAACAACTAAATACCCAATTCCTATTTCTCTACACTCTTGTTAACACTTGATATTAGACTTTTAAATATTTGCCAAAAGGATAAATATTTTAAAAATCTTTTAAGGGTCTTTATTTGCTTTTCCCTGTTTTTGTTGTTTAGTTGTGAAGTCGTGTCTGACTCTGACCCCATGGACTGTAGCCCTCCAGGCTCCTCTGTTAATGGGATTTCCCAGGCAAGAACACTGACTGGAATGGGTTGCCGGTTTCTTTCTCCAGGGCATCTGAGTCTCCTGCACTGGCAGGCAGATTTTTTACCACTAAGCAACCTGGAAGCCCCTTTGCCCTGCTTATTAGAGTTTAATATTTACTTTGGTGTGAATTGTCTCCTTGCCCATTACTCTGTTAGGTCATTTGTTCTTGTCCTGTTGGTTTTTCAACTTCATGATATCATTGAGATACCAATTCTTTGTCATTTATATGCATTGCACATGCATTTTTTCAGTCTGTAGATTGTCTTTGTACTTTAAGAGTTTCTTTTGGTGAACAGAGCTTTAGATTTTGGTGCAGTGGAATATATTAACATTTTCTTTAAAAGCTAATATCTTTTGTGTCTTGTTTAAAACATATTTCACTATACAATCGATATATTCTTTTACAATAATTTATTTTTTCATGCTGTGATGTAAAAATCTAAATTTATTTATCCCTTGTGTAGCTAATCATTATCCTGACATGATTTATTAGGTGGTCCGTTGCTTCCACACTATGCAAAGCTGCTTCTATCTTAAGTCAACTTTTCAAATATGAGTGGGGTGCCTGTATATTAATCTTGTTGTTGTTCAGTTACCAAGTTGTGTCCAACTCATTGCGACTCCATGGACTGCCGCACATCAGGCCCCTCTGTCCCTCACCATCTCCTGGAGTTCGCTGGAGTTCAAGTCCATTGACTCTGTGATGCCGTCCAACCATCTCATATTCATCTTATTTGGTTACATTTTCACCAACATTTCTGTGTGGTATAGCTGACTGAGTAAATTTGAGGGCAATGCTAGCACAGGACACAGAGAAGCTTAAGTCATTGGATAATGGGGAAATCCTGCAAGAAAATGGAGGACCTAGTGAAGCTCAGGGACAGATTGTTCTAGGGAGTGATTAGCATCTCTGAGGACCTCTGGGGGCCTTCCTGACCTGTTTGTCCTCAGTCATGCAGCCTAAAAATGAGGGCTGGTGGCTAGATAGAGTGGCATTTGCTGAACTGGCTTCTGGAGATCACCCAGTCCTAGGGCCACAGTCCTTGGAGGGGCAGGATTCCAGCAGAAGAGGGAGTGATGGTGTGGCCACTTCCCCCATACTTCCACTGAATGAGGGATGCCATCCTGTGTCTTACAAACGCTTTCAAAAGTGATCAAAGTCAGTGACAGCACCTCTGAATGTGACTCTTGTTGAATGCATCTCACAGTCAAAAGTGCCTACTGTGTTCTGCTGTGAGAGAGGGGGATCGTTAGGTCTCTGCAGAGGTCTGCTTAATAGACAAGACGGGTGAACACAGGCAGTGTTAACGCAATGGGAGGCTTCCTGTAACAGTGGTATGAACAGATGCCATGGGAGCAAAGGTGAAGGAATAAAAAATCAGTTGATTCAGATGAGGGGAGTGAAGCAGTAGGGAAGCCATCCCAGAGGCTGCCATGAAGGAGGACTAAGATGTGGAGAGAAGAGTAAGACCTTCTTCTGCAGGTGATTCAGACCCCCATTCAGTAACCCACTGGAGCTGAAGTCCAGGGTGTAGAGGAGGTGAGGCTGGACTCGAATTGTGAGAGACCCGGTGTACAATATTTTGCCTTCACTTGTTTCAGAGATGTTTCCTCCTCTAAAGTTACAGAGATTGACCTCCCCCCTGACTTGATCTTATTTTACATTTACTTTTTATTTTAAATTATACTATCTAAGGTAATTCTAAGGTATACCTATCTAAGGTAATTCAGATAACCTAGGATGTTAATAATCAAGACCCATACTCCACAGATGCATAGAAGAGATGCAAGATTTTGGTCCAGTTTCTGCTCTTAGAGAAGTAAAGGAAAAGGCAGTTAGATTTTTAATTTTCAAAGGAAATTATGTTTTCTAGGGCTTCCCTGGTGGCTCAGCAGTAAAGAATCGCCCTGCAATGCAAGAGAACCCAGGTTCGATCCCTGGGTTGGGAAGATCCCCTGGAGGAGGGCATGGCAACCCACTCCAGTATTCTTGTCTGGGAGAATTCCATGGTCAGAGGAGCCTTAGAGGGCTAGTCCATGGGGTCACAAAGAGTCGGACATGACTGAGTGACTAAGCGGCAGCAGCAGCATAATGTTTTCCATGGTGTCTCACCAACTCGCATCCTCACCAGTAGTCACAGAGGTTCTCTTTCCTCCACACCCTCACCAACTCTTGTTGTCTCGTCTTTTTGATGAAGTCATTCTGACAGGTGTGAGGTGATATCTCATTGTGGTTTTGATTTTCATTTTCCTGATGATTAGCCATGTTGAGCGTTTTCTCATGTGCCTGTTGGCCATCTGCATAGCTTCTTTGGAGAAATATCTATTTGGTTCCTCTGTCCATTTTAAATCAGATTGTTTGAATTTTGTTATTGAGTTGTATGAGTGCATATTTTGCATATATTTGAATAATAATCCCTTTTCAATGACAAAGAAAATGACGTTATATGTCAACTCAGTAGCTGCTTACATTTGGATTATATTTTGATTCCTTTTAAAGTCCTTGCCATATACCTAATTTTCTTTGATAGTTGACTTAGCCAGTGAAATAAGAATCAACCTAATTGGTTTGCTCTAATGTAATTATGGGGAGAAATAAGAGATTTTGAAATTCTATTGCATAAAAATAACTCAGGAATATTATTTTTAGTTGACTGTTATAAAAATGTAATACTAGGATCTTTATCCCTGAATGAGGTAGAGATAGAATCAGCAAGACTGTACAGTTCTACTATGACAATTTCGCATCACACGCTATATATGCTACCTGTGATTTTCTGAAAGAGATGCTAATAAGACTTGCAAAGTAGTGTGCTTAGCATTTTACTCAAAAACAGTGATTTCGTTCCTCACCTTTATTTATAATCATTGCAAAGTTATTAAAAGGAACAAGATGGGAAGCTTTCACTAAGTGGGTGAAGCTTATTAGAATACTTTCTAGACTGTGTGATGTAAGAGGAAGAAACTGTGAAGAGTGGGGCTGAAATCTTTAATATCATGTATAATTATGTGTATGCTAGACCCCCAGTTCACAGGAGAATGTGTGATATTCTGGTTTTAGTTTTAATTAAAAGATCAGAGTAAATATGACAATTAATCGCCATGCTAGTCAGTTTTAGTTATTGGTCTTTTATCCAATAGATCTATCCCTTTATATCTATATCTATATCCATTTATTTACCTACCTAGATATTTTAGTCCTACTGGGCATTGAATCGAAATACAGCAAAACACAGTATCTAGTTTCTTTGGTCATTGCCTTCTCTACTTTGCTTGCCTGATGTGGGTACCTATGTCTTCTTTAATGTGGGTCATCTCTGGTTTGAATTTGTGAGTCAGAAATGCCCTCAAAAATCTGATTGTCTGTGGTAGTTCTGAAAATGTGAATAAATGGGGATTAACTTCATGCCACCTACTGCAATCAGATCTCCTGAAGATTTGAAACTAAATTGCAGAAGTGGGTGAATGATGTATGAATATAATGTGATGTTTTACTCATGTTTCTTTGTCTTCAATACTTAGGTACCTGAATGTTTGTAAAATAAGGCAAATTCTGAAAAATATTAATACTCTTTCTAAGGCTATTTTTGGCACACTTGTAGGTTTAAAACCATTCAGTACATTTAGGAGGAAGACATTGCAATTATTTTGCCGATTGGTTGAAGCTTTACAAAAGATGTTATACTAGATTAATTTGAAATTGAAAATTGGAAGGAAATACTATTATGGGATGGTTCTAGGCTTTGAGAAATGAGCAGAAAGACTCCATGTCTCACACGAAGTTATTTCATTAAGTTGGCCTTTAGGTATTAACCAAATTTTAGAAGTAGAGCCAGAAAGATATACATATATTCTAAAGTATAGGGTAAGAATGATGACTTGCAGGAAAAGCAAAGCAAAGCAAAACAAAAACCCAAACAAAAAACAAATACAACAAATTAGGAGAGGAAATTATTACTTGAAAAGATTAAATATAACATAGCTGGCTTATGTTATGGTAGTTTCAATGTCAGGTACAAAAGAAAACATGTGCTGTGCTGGTCTCAGTTGTGTTTGACTCTTTGCGACCCCATGGACTGCAGCCCACGAGGCTGCTGTGTCCATGGGGATTCTACAGGCAAGAATACTGGAGTGGATTGCCATGCCCTCCACCGGGGACTCTTCCCAATCCATGGATCCAACCCAGGTCTCCCACATTGCGGGTGGATTCTTTACCGACTGAGCCACCATGGAAGCCCAAGAACACTGAGGTGGGTAGCCTATCTGTTCTCCAGGGGATCCTGGCCCAGGAATCAAACTGGGGTCTCCTGCATTGCAGGTGGATTCTTTACCAGCTGAGCTACTAGGGAAACCCTGAAAGAACACATATTTAGTTGTTGATTTCAAAACAGGAACCATAAAATTTAGAAGTGGAATTTCTTAAAATGTTTTCATTCACTCAGCAAACATGTATGAAAGGTGACTCTTTATTCAGGCACTAGGTAAGGCAGTTCCTGCTCTGAGAAGCTCCTAGAAGAGGGCAGGAGGTGTCAGGAGGTGTGTCGGAGACCCGTGGATCCTTCCAGGGTGAAGGATGTAGTAGTGGGTGGATGAAGGGGGACATTCAACTTGAACTTCTGCAATTACTGAGAGAGTTCATTATATTTGGGATCTTTTGAAGTAAGACCCCCTCAAAAAAGAGCATAAATAGGACTTCTACTTCTTATTTGTATAGTTCAGAACTTGGAACTCTTTGGCATCTGTGCCATGCATGGCATTCAAAAATATCTGCATAGGCTAGGGTCTTCAATGCTCAGTTACTTAGTCATGTCCGACTCTTTGTGACCCCATGGGCTGTTGCCCTTGAGGCTCCTCTGTCCATGGAATTTTCCAGGTAATGGAATGGGTTGCCATTTCCTTCCCCAGGAGATCTTCCCAACCCAGAGACTGAACCCAGGGGTCAAACCCATGTCTCTTGGGTCTCCTGCATTGGCAAGCAGATTTTTACCACTGCACCACTTGGGAAGCCCTTGGGTCAGAGTATTAATACCATCTTCAAAAGGTTGCTGTTCCTTGTTTTTCTTATTGATTGAACTTTGATGTCATTCAGTCATGCACACATAAGTTCAGAACCTTTCCTAGGCTCCTCTCACAGATACTTCTTGATGTCCTTGTCTTACTTCTTACAGGTTTTCCAGTCTTTCACAGTCTTAATTAGGCTTATCGATTGATACTTGATATACAAGAAGCAGAGAATGAGTCCAATTTATATCATGCATCCTTTTGGGACTCCTGACATTTAATTATGTTTTAACCAATGTGTGTTTATGAGCTGTGATTTCCTCCTTAAAGTTGGAAATAATTGGACAATAGTCTTAATATCTGTGGGCTTCCCAGGTTGTTTCCTGGGTAAAGAATCCACCTGCAATGCAGGAGACTCAGGAGATGTAGGTTCGATCTCTGGGTTGGGAAGACTCCCCGGAGAAGTGCATGTCAACTCACTCCAGTATTCTTGCCTGGAAAATCCCATGGATAGAGGAGCCTGGAGAGCTACAGTCAATAGGGTCACAAAGAGCTGGACATGACTGAAGTGACTGAGCATGACTGTGCTGAATATTTGTAAATTATATTCATGCAAATTTTAGAATTTTAGAAGCAGACAGAAGAAATACTTAATATTAAGTTGTTATAATATTTCTCTTTGCTGATTGCTATAGTTAGTAACTTTTAATAATAATAAATGATTTGTAATTTTTCCATTAAAATAAGTTTAAAAATTACCTAATAAATTTGCCAAAATACTTTCCCAATCAGAATTCATAAGGATGGATACTACTAAAATAAATTCTCAAAATAGTGGTATCTTTTTTTTTTTTACTTTCTTTCATCTTTTATTATAACTTTTTATTGTTAAATTATGCTTAAAGCTAGCAATTGTTTGTAAGTCAAACATGTTAAAGATTCTCTTCTTTAGAACTAAGTTAAAGTAGAAAGTTGTTCCCAGGTTTAAAAATGTACTTTTTTTGGGTCTAGAGTTCCAGTTTGTTTTCACTTTTTGTATTTGTAAATTGCTTTTTTGAATTTCAAGATCATCCTTCATGAACACACATTTAGAATATTTTAATGAATTATTATGCTGCAAATCTAGAATTCAGGATAACTGGATGAATTGTTTTGACCTGACCTAATTTAGATGGGTCACTGTCACGCATTGCATACATTTTAATAAGTTTTGGTTAATAATCTCAATCATAAAAAATCATTTTTATATTATTCCTGTTGACAGGAAAAATATCTGATAGAATTAATAAGATTTCTTGCTTATTATAGATTCAGCTCAACTCTTTGAGGAACAATAAAATTGACAAATCTCTCTTGTAAGCATAAATCCTCATGGGTTTTATTATATGAATTTTAAACTATAGATTTTAAATGACAGTTTTCGTCCTTTAACATTAAAGATAATCTCATAAAAATAAAGGTAGGAGGATTTCATTTCTAATAAGAGAAGTGAAATAAGATGATGAATAGAAGCAAAAGTGTAAATTATAAATAAATCTTAGCATACTAAATACGAGTAGTTTCCCATATTTTACAGTGACGTTAATTATGTATTTTTCTCTCAAATTGTATCTTCTTTCAACATAAACTCACTAAAACAGTGACAATGAAACCTTGAGGCTTCCTTAGCTGTTTGAAGGAAGAGCTTTTTCCCCCCAGAGCTAGTATGAATTTAGTGTTGCCAAAACTTGTGAAAGGAAACTTGATTCAGTCAAATTTGTATACATGTGATGTTATGTGGGAGGAAAAGTTAACCGTTAAGGACTTGTTTCTTTGAATTACAATAGACAATTTTATGAGGGAGAAGGTGAGGGAAAAATCAATCACACATTTGTATTATAGTAACAAACTGAATTTTTAAACAGTAGATGTTTCCTAACATATTTAAATAGAAGACTATGTTTTCTAGTTCATTTTGTGTAATGTTTTCAGATCTCATAGAGGAAAAGAAGTGTTGGAAAAATTTAGTCACTCATTCTACAAATATTTATTTGTAACCAATCACTTTTCTAGTGGCTGGAGACATACAATACAGAAAATAGGTGAGATTTTCTGCCTACATAGAGTGTGCACAATACTTACACTGTTAGCCCACTGATTGAGATGAGAACAAGACTTAAACCTGCATATGTGTGTATTTTTCATGCTTGTGTGTACATGTATATTTATTTATAAATGAGACATATAGTTTTTAAAGAATTATAAGCATAAAAAAGGAGGGGATGTTTGTGTTCACCTAAATCCATATGCTGGGCTTCCCAGATGGTGCTAGTGGTAGAGAAACCACTTGCCAATGCAGGAGACATAAGAGACACAAGGGTTCAATCCCTGGGTCAGGAAAATCCCCTGGAGGAGGGCATGACAACCCATGTCAGTGTTCTTGCCTAGAGAATCCCATGGACAGAGGAGCCTGGCGGGCCACAGTCCATAGTCACTAAAGTGACTTAGCATGCACATCCACCCAAATCCGTATGCAGAAGCTCTAACTCCCAAATAGCCTTTGGGAGGTAGTTGTGTTTAGCTCCTGTATCGGAACAACCAAACTGTCAGCAGATTGTATCTACTATACACACCTCATCTTATACACTACCAACATGTCCTGCTGGCTTCCAAACTAGTGTTCAGGGCCTTGGGCATGTGCCAACTGGTGTTGGGATGTCACTGGCTATACTTGTAGAAGCTAAACCCTGTCTGAATGTTTCCTATAACCGGAGTTATCAGATAAATGAACATTTACCCTTGCATTACTCAATGCTTTGAAAGGTGATTTTATGTGAAGGTAAGACCTGAGACAGACTGTTTGTGACTTGAAGCTCTGGGGCAAGCTTTTTGTAAAACTTCTCTTCAAAAGGAAAGGGATCCAAATTTCATCAGAACTCTTCAGATACCAGCACCAGGAAGACTGACTCTCCCTTCCAATACACTGTGAATATCTGGGAGGACTAAGGTAACACTGCAAACACTGTAACAGTGTATATGTCAAATCCCGTTAAAACAGATTTCTATATGACACATTTTAAAGCCCCAAGTGATGGTCCAAGTATTTCAAAAATATTCAACCCAACAGAAAATTTGGACAGACTCCAAATTTGTTGTTTCAATATTTGACCTGTGGTGGGCTCTGGGCCTAATGTTGGCTTATTTGTCAGAGATTAATGTTTATCTGTGGACTTGCCAAACATTCTTTTTATGAAGGAAAGTTACAGTATTAATTTTTGAAGAGATCCTTTTTTTTTAGTCTCCAGTTTTGGTTTGTATTTTTGATCTGTGTCTGCAAGTGAATTTCTGACTAAGTTTCAACTCACGAATTTCTTTGCTATACCAGTCAGTGTGGTAAAAACTTTTTTTTAGATATTCTAAATAACTCCCTATCACAGATAGTATAGGTATCTGGATTTATGTACTAAAATTAGGATTGGAGTAGATTTCTTAAAATCATGGTCATACATTTTTCTAGAGGTTCCCCCCAGGAAATGAGTTAGCCAGCACTTTGATCTTGAACTTCCCCATCTCCAGAACCTTGAGAAGTAAATTTGTATTTTTTACCCTACCCAGTCTGTGGTATTTTGTTCTAGCAGCACAAATGGACTAAGAAAGGGAGCGGAAAATTTGTAGAGGTCTGGGAAGACTTGTCTTTGGTGATGAGAGCATTAACTTAGGCAGGTTGATAAGAAGTTCAAGCCTAAGCCCCATTTAAGGAGAAGGTAAACACCTTTCTTTTCACGTTCTTTTGCCTTAGACTCATAGGCCTCATAGGCAGCAGTATCTCTTGTTCAAGGATATGCTTTTTCAAGCTCAGAATGTATGTTAGGGAGAAGGTCTGGGTAAAACTGGTTAACCAGTTCCTTCTGACTAATCTCATGCTGATGTCATCCCAGGATGAATGTTATAGGAAAGGATCTGGGAAAAATTTTCACAGCCTCGAAGTATTTTTTTTTTTCTATTTTGAGCTGCTACCAAAAAAGTATATAATGCTCTGCTTAAACTAGTGAGGTGGGGTCTTTCTACCCACTTCTGATGTCTATGTTAGAAGTTTTTCCTGTCACTATCACTTTAATAAAATTTATACTACACAAAACTCTGAGTGACTGAGACTGTCTTTGGTCCCAGAGTTAAATCTTCTTCAGAGACCTTGAATCCACCAGAACACTGTAAGCTTTCATCTATTATCCTGGTGGCTTGTCTGGGATCCCAAGACAAGGTGTAAGCTATCATCATGGAGGCTAAGCTATAATGCTATCAGTGACTTCAGAAGTGCAGTTTCATTGGAATGATGGTAGCCAATGCTTGATTAGTGAATGGGTTCAAGAGAGAAAGAAGGGAGAAGTTGGAGGCTGCGAGTTTAGGTAACTCTTTTGAGGATTTTTTTTCTAGTAAAGGGCATGTGAAGGGGTTGCTTCTTCTTGGAGCATGCAGAATTTACCTCTGGAAAAAGGAGGGCAAGCAGAGTATATAGGCACTGACACTGGGAGATGTGATGATGGGAACTTGTGGAGGTTCTTTTGTGATTTGCTTTTACTCTTGAGCCATTCCCAGTCAAGCACTGGCCACCATTATTCCAATAAAATTGGGAAAAACTGCACTTTTCAAGTCACCAGTGACACCTTGTTGCAAATCCAGTGGTGGATTTCTATAGGATTTTCTTTCTTCTTCTGCTGCTGCTAAATCACGTCAGTCATGTCCAGCTTTGTGTGACCCCATAGACGGCAGCCCACCAGGCTCCCCTGTCCCTGGGATTCTCCAGGCAACAATACTGGAGTGTGTTGCCATTTCCTTCTCCAGTGCATGAAAGTGAAAAGTGAAAGTGAAGTTGCTCAGTTGTGTCTGATTCTTCGCGACCCCATGGACTGTAACCTCCTCCATCCATGGGATTTCCCAGGCAAGAGTACTGGAGTGGAGTGCCATTGCCTTCTCCGTTTCTTTCTTCTAAGACTACATAAAAAGGTAGGATACCCTTATACACATTTGAAAACACTGCAGGCAGCCAATAGTGAGATAGAGAAAGTCACAAGAGAGTATTGTCCCCAGGATTAATCTTTGTTCTACTGAAACTCACCTCATCCTCTCACCCAGTCTTTAATAAACTTAAATCTCTTCATTTGTATTGGTCCCAGCTTTGTTTCCTTTAGGTAGCACACCAGCAACCTCTCCTGAAAGTTATATACCCAGAGGCAAGATTACTAGGGCTTTGAATATAGATAACACGATTTCTTTCTGATTGCTATCCATAAATATTCAGTCATGCTAATTTCAAAGTCTTTAGATCCATACAAATACTGGTTAAATTCTGAATCTGTCACCTACTAGCTTTGTGACCTTTGGCAAATTGCTAACATTGTTTGAGCCTCAATTTCATCTTCTGAAAGTGTTTTTTTTTGTGTGTGTGTGAATAGGATTGTCTTGGGGATTAAGTAAGATATTTATGTAAGTATGTTAGCAATTATTATTTTGTTATGGTCATTTTTAATAAAGGCTCTTATGATAATGGTATTATGCTAATGGGAATGAATGATGTAAATATTGTAACTTATGGTTCTCCTCTCATTCTGGGTTTACTGGAGGATTAACATCCTCAGCCCCTTGGAGTTAAGCATGTCCATGGTTTACTTTTGGTTAATGAAATATTGAAGAGTTGGTGTGTGACTCTGCATTATTTTCCCATCTCTCTCTTCTTCATTGGTTATTTCAGAATCATTTATTGATAAAGATGCACCCTTTAGAGGACTGCAGTCCTGGAGAGTTTAAGCCATTAAGATTTTGGTATTATTACCAAAGTATAATTGTCTTACTGTGACTAATTCACAAATTCAGTGAAGGAAAAATTGGTATTGTAGGTGATTATTTCTTTGATGAATATGTCTGCAAGGAAAGTTAGAATCTCAGCAGGACCAGAGCAAAAAGCTCTGGAGATGAGCAGAGTGGTTGAAACATAATACAAAGGCTATGGTGACCATGGGTTTTTTTGGGCTGATCTGTCTCTGAGTGGCATAGACATAGATGTAGGTCACGCAGAGCAACTGTCCCAGTTTTATCCAGAGCACTATCCAGTCCCTGGGGGTATGAAGAAGAGGTTCAGCACCCAGTAAGGACCAGCCTTCAAGATTTGATTACCTATAGAAAACTGTTAAGTCGCTCAGTCATGTCCGATTCTTTGCGACCCCATGGACTGTAGCCCACCAGGCTCCTCTGCCATGGGATTCTCAGGCAAGAATACTGGAGTGGGTTGCCATTTCCTTCTCCAACCTATAGAATAGAATTTAACAAATAAGTTCATCCCTAGGGAGTGAACCAGAATGCATATTAGAAAAATAAGGCAGAAAACCAGCTCTTGAGCTCAATAAGTGTATATAGTAAGTGTGGGGCAGAGGGGCAAAGTTTGATGGAATGGAAATAGGAGAAATGCTGAATTCTTATCATTTGGAATAAGATACTAAAAATGTTGCATGTGTTTTAAAAACTTGAGACTCAAACTATCAGACAAATGAAACCCAAAGTCCCAGAGGAAGAAGTCATACAATTAAATAATCAAAAATTAAATCTGGTATAGTTTTCACTTCTGAAATTTCACTAGAACTTAATAAAATTTAAGTAATTTAAAAATACTGTAATACAGTAATTAAACATGAAATTGTATAGCTTGCAAGAAGGAAACTGAACCCTGCCAAGAAGTGATCAGATCACAAAAACTATTAATTTTGTATTACAGTTATGCAGAAAGTTTGAAAGAAAAGAGTCCTTAGGGATTTTTACTTGTCTGTTAGGAAGAATAAATTGATGGATGGAGTCATGCCATTTGAAAGATTTAGTGAGCTGTAGCAAGAGTATTACCAGTCAATAATGCCTACCTGCTAGGTGGGAAGGCCAGCCATCTTCAAATTTCTTGTAAGTAGCTCCAGGTCTTGTTACCATGTGGGGCTTACTGCTTGTTTTTATTTTCTGCTTTGGTTCTCTATGGCCAAATAAAATATTGATTTTTCTGACATTTGCTAAAGAAATTTTTACTTTGCTACTGCCCCTTGGTGTAAAGGCTGATGTTTTCCATGGGCCAGTGTTGGTAGAGTGAGGTTATAGCAGCTGCACAGAAAAGATAAATCCCCAAATATGAGAACTGAAATGAGACACAAGTTTATTTCTTTCTTTCATTAAAGAAGTCTATGACTGGTACTGTGGCTTCAGGGCCAACAGGATTCTGGCTTTCCTCTGGGGCTAAGTGGTGTCATTTTAGTTGGTCGCCATCTGCAAGGCCTTTTCATTGCAGGCCATGAACAGGAGGAAATGCAGAAAGACGCACCAAAAATATGTTTCTCCCATCAGCTTCCATGAAAAAGCTTTCCAAGAGGCTGCATACAGCATTTCTGCTCACATTTCATTGGCGTAGACTTAGCCACATGACTCTGCCCAGCAACAAGGTGAGCTAGTAATTCCAGGCAGCAGGGAGCTCCCTCTACTGCTCTGCTAACAAAGTCAGAGGATGGAGGTCAGAAGGTAAGTAGCTATCTAACTTGCACAAATGCTTCTGGGGATTTACGACTTCCATGTACAACTCAGGGTTTTTTTCCTAAATAAAAAAGTATTTTTCATTAAAAATATGTAGATTCATTGGACAGCTCATGGAACACACAGTGACATGAAAAAAAAAGTATTAACTATTTTCTCTAATTGCATAGTCCAGAAATAACACTACTGACATTGGTATATATCCTTTTGGAATTTCACATATATTATGCATTTATATATTTTTATATATATAAACTAATAAATATATTTATATGTTGTAGGTCATCAGTCAGTCAGTCAGTCAGTCAGTTCAGTCACTCAGTTGTGTCTGACTCTTTGGGACCCCATGGACTGCAGCACACCAGGCCTCCCTGTCCATCACCAACTCCTAGAGTTTATCCAAACTCATGTCCATTGAGTCGGTAATGCCATCCAACCATCTCATCCTCTGTCATTCCCTTCTTCTCCCACTTTCAATCTTTCCCAGCATCAGGGTCCTTTCAAATGAGTCATTTCTTCACATCAGGTGGCCAAAGTATTGGAGTTTCAGCTTTTGCATCAGTCCTTCCAATGAATTTTCAGGACTGACTTCCTTCAGAATGGACTGGTTGGATCTCCTTGCAGTCCAAGGGACTCTCAGGAGTTTGCTCCAACACCAGAGTTCAAAAGCATAAATTCTTCGGCACTCAGCTTTCTTTATAGTCCAACTCTCACTCCATACATGACTACTAGAAAAACCATAGCGTTGACTAGACGGACCTTTGTTGGCAAAGTAATATCTCTGCTGTTTAATATGCTATCTAGGTTGGTCATGACTTTTCTTCCAAGGAGCAAGCATCTTTTAATTTCATGGCTGCAGTCACCATATGCTGTGGTTTTGGAGCCCCCCAAAATAAGGTCTTTCCACTGTTTCCCCATCTATTTGCCATGAAATGATGGGACTAGATGTCATGATCTTAGTTTTCTGAATGTTGTGTTTTAAGCCAACTTTTTCACTCTCCTCTTTCCACTTTCATCAAGAGGCTCTTTAGTTCTTCTTCACTTTCTGTCATAAGGCTGGTGTCATCTGTGTATCTGAGATTATTAATATTTCTCCTGGCAATCTTGATTCCAGCTTGTGCTTCATCCAGTCTGATATTTGGCATGATGTACTCTGCATATAAGTTAAATAAGCAGGGTGACAATATACAGCCTTGACGTACTCCTTTTCCTATTTGGAACCAGTCTGTTGTTCCATGTCCAGTTCTAACTGTTGCTTCCTGACCTGCATACAGATTTCTCAAGAGGCAGCTTAGGTGGTCTGCTATTCCCATCTCTTTAAGAATATTCCACAGTTTGTTGTGATCCATACAGTCAAGGACTTTCCCAGTGGCTCAGATGGTAAAGTGTCTGCCTACAATGTGGGAGACCTAGGTTTGATCCCTGGGTCGGGAAGATCCTCTAGAGAAGGAAATGGCAACCCACTCCAGCTACTCCTGCCTGGAAAATCCCATGGACAGAGGAATCCATTAGGCTACAGTCCATGGGGTTGCAAAGAGTTGGACGTGACTGAGTGACTTCACTTTCACTCACACTGTCAAAGGCTTTGGCGTAGTCAATAAAGTAGAAGTAGATGTTTTTCCGGAAATCTCTCGCTTTTTCGGTGATCAAATGGATGCTGGCGATTTGATCTCTGGTTCCTCTGACTTTTCTAAATTCAACTTTAACATCTGAAAATTCATGGTTCACATACTGTTAAAGCCTGGCTTGGAGAATTTTGAGCATTACTTTGCTAGTGTGTGAGATAAGTGCAATTGTGTGGTAGTTTGAACATTCTTTGGCATTGCCTTTCTTTGGGATTGGAATGAAAATTGGCCTTTTCCAGTCCTGTGGCCACTGCTGAGTTTTCCAAATGTGCTGGCATATTGAGTGCAGCACTTTCACAGCATCATCTTCCAGGATTTGAAATAGCTCCATTGGAATTCCATCACTTCTACTAGCTTTGTTCGTAGTGATGCTTCCTAAGGCCCACTTGACTTGGCATTACAGGATGTCTGGCTCTAGGTGAGTGATCACACTGTCATGATTATCTAGGTCATGAAGATCTTTTTGTACAGTTTTTCTGTGTATTCTTGCCACCTCTTCTTAATAACTTCTGCTTCTGTTAGGTCCATACCATTTCTGTCCTTTATTGTGCCCATCTTGGGTTGAAATTTTGTTCCCTTGGTATCTCTAATTATCTTGAAGAGATCGCTAGTCTTTCCCATTCTATTCTTTTCTTCTATTTCTTTGCGTTGGTCACTGGGGAAGGCTTTCTTATCTCCCCTTGATATTCTGTGAAACTCTGCATTCAAATGGGTGTATCTTTCCTTTTCTCCTTTGCCTTTTACTTCTCTTCTTTTCACAGCTATTTGTAAGGCCTCCTCAGACAACCATTTTGTCTTTTTGCACTTCTTTTTCTTGGGGATGGTCTTGATCCCTGCCTCCTGTACAATAGCACAAACCTCCATCGATAGTTCTTCAGGCACTCTGTCTATCAGATCTAATCCCTGGAATCTGTTTGTCACTTCCACTGTATAATCGTAAGGATTTGATTTAGATCATACCTGAATGGTCTTCTTCAATTTAAGTCTGAATTTGTCAATAAGGAGTTCATGATCTGAGCCACAGTCAGCTCCCAGTCTTGTTTTTGCTGACTGTATAGAGCTTTTCCATCTTTGGCTGCAAAGAATATAACCAATCTGATTTTGGTATTGACCATCTGGTGATGTCCATGTGTAGAGTCTTCTGTTGTGTTGTTGGAGGAGGGTATTTTCTATGACCAGTGAGTTCTCTTGGCAAAACTCTGTTAGCTTTTGCCCTGCTTCATTCTGTACTCCAAGGCCAAATTTGCCTGTTACTCCAGGTGTTTCTTGACTTCCTAGTTTTGCATTCCAGTCCCCTATAATGAAAAGGACATCTTTTTTTCGGATGTTAGTTCTAGACGGTCTTGTAGGTCTTCTTAGAACCATTCAAATCAGCTTCTTCAGCATTACTAGTCGGGGCATAGACTTGGATTACTGTGATACTGAATGGTTTGCCTTGGAAATGAACAGAGATCATTCTATCATTTTTGAGATTGCATCCAAGTACTGCATTTTGGACTCTTTTGTTGACTATGATGGCTACTCCATTTCTTCTAAGGGATTCTTGCCCACAGTAGTAGATATAATGGTCATCTGAGTTAAATTCACCCATTCCAGTCTATTTTAGTTCGCTAATTCCTAAAATGTCGATGTTCACTCTTGCCATCTCCTGTTTGACCACTTCCAATTTACCTTGATTTATGAACCTAATATTCCAGGTCATAGATGTATACAAATACATATGAGATATATGTTTAATTTGGACTGTACTATAATATTATTTTATATATATTTTATTTATATTAACACTTCCTTGTATCAATAATATTTTTGGAAACTGTATTTAAAAATTTTATTGCTCTGTAGTATTCCATCATAGCAAAGATTTACCTTGACTAATTTAAATGATACCCATAAATAAATATGTTATACCTAAGTTTTCAATGTTATATTTTATATGATGATGAATACTGTGTTTTTGTTTGAGCTCATTTTGTATTAATTCCTTAGTCTAATTGTCAGTAAAAGAGCTATTTGGTCAAAGGTTTTATTTTGATGATTCAATATTATGTGTTTTACTTAAATATTTATATTTAGAAAATTTTACAATTGAGGGTATTTGGTAAAACTAAATTTAAGACAAAATATAAATTAGGATATACCTTGTGGAAATAAATGAGTTTATGCAAGCAATTTTTAAAGGCTACTTTAGAGTATTGGTGTTTCTATCATTGTTTGTCTTAACAACACCACTAGACACACAGAAAAAAGGGCTGACCAGCAATAGACACTTCTAGCATCACTGCCTTTCAAAACATGTGTGTCCAGTCCTGAATTCTGTCTTCCTAATGTTCCTTTTTGATGTTAGCATTGAATCAGACATTTTCTCTCTTGCCTATGAAAGGAATTTTGAGAGTATTTATGTATATGCACAAGAGTGGGGAGGGTTCGTTGGGTGGAAGATTTGAATGCATTCATTAGTCTTTGATTCCACTGACCTAACTGGGAATGCTGCCTTATCAGTAATGTAAAAAAGAGTTGGGATACAAGTGTATGACTGTGCAGGGGAAAAAAACCTCATTTCCCGGGCATTGTTCTTAACATGTGAGGAGACAACAGTTTTCTGTCTTGAATTCAGACCTATAGGTTCCATTAGCTTCCTGTTAATTAAGCGGAGAATTGCAAAGACCAGAACACTTCATTTATAAACAATTCAGACTCTCTCTTAAGATACTTGAAAGCAAGGTCAAACTTAGAAAAAGCAGATCTTTCATAGTAGTGTGCTTAAATAGTCTTTGGTGTATCTTATACACTTTCCTAATTAACAACTTGGAAAAAATTAATCACCCAGGGACCTTCAGAATAGTTTAACTTTTCATAGAAGGACTGAAGCCTTGAAGGTCTTCCCCAAAACAGAATCTGAACTTGTATATACTTTATTTATTTATTTGGCTGTACTGGGTCTTAGTTGCAGCCTGCAAGATCCTCAGTTTAGGTTCCCTAACCAGGGATTGAACTTGGACCCCCTGCATTGGGAGTCAGTCACTGGGTCACCAGGGAAGTCCCTGAACATGTATATTTGAATACTGAGTGTTTGAGAATTTTTTTGAATGTGATTCTTAGTATGGACAAAAGATGAATATTGACACAGTCAATAATTATAATTAGAGATCTGCATTTGGGAGGAAATCTTAAAAATTTGTTTAGTATTTCACTTTGCATGATTTCATCCCAACTGAGCAATTTAACAAATCTCACTTTTGAAAAGTTAAGAATCATTTTCATAGTTTGGAATACAGGAACTTTACTCCAGGAATCATCTCTTAATTTTTTTTTCAGACTTTGGAAGAAGTACTTTACAGCAAAAGGTTCACTTTGGCCATTTGTATCTGAAGATATACTGCACTTTTTTTTCCTTCAGGCACTATTGAGATAGACGTCCTATTAATTGAATACGTATTATGGATCAAGTCCTTCATGTGTGTTGCTTCTTATTTTCACAGAAAATATGCAAAGCAGGAGTTATCATTGCTCCTTTATAAATGAGCAATCTGAGTTTCAGAGAGGGGGGTCATTTGTGTCAGGTCCCACAGCTACTAAGTGTCATAAGGAAGACTGGAACTTAGGTCATGTGGGACAAAGGTACCACCATGTGGGCCTAGGATAGGCACTGACTCTGGGATGGAGCAGATAAAAGGTGCAATGGCATTGAATGACTGTGAAAGTGGACATGAAGCGTTCAAAAGTGATACTTCAAAGTATTACCTTGGTTAAGTTTGTTTTTTAAAAACAAATTTTTTAAATTTATTTGGTTTTTAAATTATTAAAAATCAAAATCCAGTAAAAAGGGGGAAGGTTCAGAATCAAACATTAGTCAACCCACACATTATTATGATGGAGAAGAACACCCAGCATCTTGGCCTTTTGGAAATTTTATTCTCTTGAGCACTTATCCTAATTTGATCTAATTGTAAAATAGAGGGGGACTTCTTTTGAGTTAACTAATGAAATAAGTGGGTGGTTTTCTTCCCAGGGCCTCATTACTCTTCAAAGTTTACAGCAGTGTCAGCAGCATAAACAGCATCAACTTAACACATACAGAAGGCTCCCAGTGTATCAGGTGGTAAGTAGATAAGAACTTAGACAATTTAGGAAGGAATACGTTAATCGAGGAGGGAGTATAAACAGCATCACATTTTCACATGGACTGTTTATTCATTTGCAATGCTCAAATGCTAATTGGATCTCCACTGTGCAAGGCAGTATTTAAGGAGTCTGATACATTTAGCCTTTGAGAGACAGCATAGCTTAGTGCTTAAGGTATCTAAGGAAGAATTCTTGAGAGCAAATCCTAAAATTCTGAACAAACCATTTACCAGATGTGTGTTATTTATGGATAGTTTATTGCCTCTGTGCCTCAGTCTTCTTTACAGTGAAGTTAATAACAGCAAGGTCCTAACAGGCTTCTTATGAGGAGTCCATGTGTGACTATTTGTAAAGCCTTTAGAACACTTTTCTTGGAGAAGGGAATGGCTGTCCACTCCAGGATTCTTGCCTGGAAAATCCCATGGACAGACGAGCCTGGTGGGCTACAGTCCATAGGGTCACAAAGAGTTGAACACGACTGAGCGACTGAACATATACAAAACCAAGTTTTATTATTATTATTTCGACCATACTGAGTGGTGTGTGGGATCTTAGTGCCCCAGTCAGTGGTCAAACCTAAGGCCCCTGCCTTGGGAGCTCAGAGTCTTAACCACTGGACAACCAGGGAAGTCTCTATGCCCCCTCAAACTTTAAATTGAATGTATACAAGCAGACCTTGGAGATATCATAGGTTTGGTTCTAGAGCACTGCAATAAATGAATATCACTAAAGTCAAGTCCCACAAATTTTTTTGTTTTCATACAAAAGTTATGTTTACACTATAGTAATTTATGGAGTGGGCAATAGTGTTGTATCTTAAAAAAATAATGTACATACCTTAATTAAAAAAATACTTTATCAGTAAAAATGCTAACCATCAGTTGAGCCTTTGGTAAGTTGTAGTAGTAACATCAAAAACCCCCAACAAATTTAATAATAATGAAAAAGTCTGAAATATTATGAGAATAATAAAATGTGGCATAGAAATATGAAATGAGCAAATGCTATTAGAAAAAAGGCATTGACAGGCTTTTCTGATGCAACAGTACTTTCTTGGGCCAAAGCCAACTCTGGGTCTTTTGTTGTTCATGGAATTCTCCAGGCCAGAATACTGGGGTGGGTTGTCTTTCCCTTCTCCAGGAGATCTTCCCAACCCAGGGATCGAACCCAGGTCTCCTGCATTGCAGGTGGATTCTTTACCAGTTGAGCCATGAGAGAAGCCCAAGAATACTGGAGCAGGTAGCCTATCCCTTCTCCAGCAGATCTTCCTGACCCAGGAATTGAACTGGGGTCTCCTGCATTGCATGCGGATTCTTTACCAACTGAGCTATCAGGGAAGCCCTGTCCAAACCTTTGGTTTGTAAAAAAAAAAAAAAAAAAATTTGCAATATTTGCACAGAACAAGAAAATAAAACACAGTAAAATGAGGTATGTCATGTCTATAATAAGATAATATTTTCAGATAGTTAAAGGCTCAGAAAGCTTACCTACTGTACTTCCTAAGGAGCTTGTTTATGGTAACGATAACCCTGTATGCGAGACAGCAAAAGAGACACATATGTATAGAACAGTCTTTTGGACTCTGTGGGAAAGGGCGAGGGCAGGATGATTTGGGAGAATGGCATTGAAACATGTAAATTATCATATGTGAAACGAATTGCCAGTCCAGGTTCGATGCATGATACAGGGTGCTTGGGGCTGGTGCACTGGGATGACCCAGAGGGATGGGATGGGGAGGGAGTTAGCAGGTGGATTCAGGATGGGGAATACATGTACACCCGTGGCAGATTCATGTCAATGTATGGCAAAACCAATACAATATTGTAAAGTAAAAAAAAAAAATAATAATAATAAAAAATAAAGGAACGCGCTAAGTCGCTTCAGTCATGTCCGACTCTTTCAGACCCTATGGACTGTAGCCCACTAGGCTCCTTTGTGCATGGGATTCTCCAGGCGAGAATACTGGAGTGGGTTGCCATGCCCTCCTCCAGGGAATCTTTCTGACCCAGAGATCGAACCTGGGTCTCTTATGTCTCCTGCATTGGCAGGCAGGTTCTTGACCACTAGCGCCACCTGGGAAGCCCTATTTAAAGATGGAAAGTGAAAGTGTTAGTGGTTCCATCCTGTCCAACTCTTTGCAATTCCATGGACTGTAGCCCACCAGGCTCCTCTGTCTGTGGGATTCTCCAGGCAACAATACTGGAGTGGGTAGCCATTCCCTTTTCCAGGGGATCTTCCCAAACCAGAGATCAATCCAGGGTCTTCCGCATTGTAGACGGATTCTTTACCATCTAAGCCGCCAGTGAAGCCCTTATTGGACAAGAACAAAACGGGGAGCAAATCAAAAACGAACAACACGTGGCAGCCAGGAAACAGTGGATCTCCCTCAGGAGGGAATTAAAGCACAGTCCTGTGTAGACAGCTGGACTGGGGCCTTGAGAGCCATCAGTTCAGGCTGAGAAAGAAGATGGAGGAAACTAAGAACAAGAGTTTAGGGAAGTTTGGTAATGCACTTGAGAGACTGGATATGTTAAGAAAAACCATATAAGGAAAAATAAAAGACAATCAGGAAAAACTTGGAAAACATACTCAGTGCTCTGTGGTCTTTTCTTGTCCATTCATCCTCTCTTGGTTATGTAGTCAGTTCCCTCTGGTACAGTTCCCTAAAGTAAAGCTCTCCAGCTCTTTACTTCTGTGTGCTAGGAGTGGGCTGGGGATGTGCTGTTCATATTTACATTTGCTAGGCCTAGAAGAGTTACATTGCCCCTCATCCAGACTGAGATGGGTCACTGTATAGCACCTGCAGTCGCCGCTGACAGCCCGAGAGGTAAGAAGAAACACAGCTGATGGGATGGTGAAGAGAAATGCCAGTTAACAGGGTTACAAACCGGCTCATGTTTTGTTCAGGAAGGAACAGCTTTTCTGACCCACACCAGGCCACTGCTTTCATTGCAAAGGGCAGAGTCTGTCATCACAATGAATCGAGTCATTGTTTTAGACGTGTGTTTTCCCATGAGTTGTATCTAGACCCGATACCACGCCTCATGCCTCCAGAACACACTTCAGCTCTCATTCTGTGATCTTCTTAGCTACATATATTTGTTTAAAATTGTCATTTGATTAAATTTTCATTAAGCTAAAATTTTAGCTTAATGTGGACTATGTGTATGCCATAGGGCTTCCCTGATAGCTCAGTTGGTAAAGAATTCGCCTGCAATGCAGGAGACCACGGTTTAATTCCTGGGTTGGGAAAATCTGCTGGAGAAGGGATGGCCTATCCACTCCAGTAATCTTGGGTTTCCCTTGTGGCTTAGCTGCTAAAGAATCTGCCTGCAATGCGGGAGACCTGAGTTCGATCCCTGGGTTGGGAAGATCCCTTGGAGAAGGGAAAGGCTACCTACTCCAGTATTCTGGCCTGCAGAATTCCACGGACTACAGTCCATGGAGTCACAAAGAGTCGGACATGACTGAGTGACTTTCACATGTGTATGCCAGTGGAGTTGGGCTTTAAATAATGATTAAGTATTTCTTCGCCCTCTTCATAAATAGAAAGTTTCAAATAATACATTCAATGTTGGGTGCCGAAAGTGGTGCTTTCCACGTGGGAACATCTTAAGGTCTAATGATGACTCATCCATCAGATAATCAATAATATATAACCTACTTGAAGTCAAGAAAGTTCAGGGAAGATGGTTAAATATGCATAATTTGGGAATTTTTATTAGTGTTTTCTTCATCATTGTCCCCTAAGTTATTTTGTCCAGTTTCCTTCTTTACATCTTAAACTTCCAAAGAAAAATGATAAATTAATTCTTATGAATTATAAAAGCTCTGACTTGAGAGGGCTATTTTAAATCAGAAAGAAAAGGTTCTGGTGACTAGTTCATGAAGTATCAGTTAATTTATTCATTTCTCCCTTTAAAGGATTTGTATCACTTCTACTTGGTGCAGCCTAATAATTAATTTGGAATTATCTTTAAAGAATTGAGGTGAGATTAATGTTTCAAATCTAAGTGAAAATTAGTGAGAAACATTTTCTCTGGGAGAAGGAACTCTCATATTACCTGATAGCCTCATGTTACTAGAGAAATCTGATAACTGGCATAGTGATAATCTTATTTACTGAATGATTTTTCATTAACAGGAACAACACTAATAAAAACAAAGAAATAAATGCCATATGGAGATTGAAGGCACAGAAGAACAAACACACTGTTAACTTTGTCCAAAAGAAAATCAATTTTAGTGATATATTAAGGTCAGTGGCCTGTCAGTCACAAAAGGATGAGGGGTCATATTTAGTCATCACTTAGCCTGGTAGCTCAGATGGTAAAGAATTCGCCTGCAATGCAGGAGACCTGGGTTTGATCCCTGGTCGGGAAGATCCCCTGGAGAAGGGAATGTCTACCTACTCTAGTATTCTTCCCTGAAGAATTCTATGGACAGAGGAGCTTGGTGGACTACAGTCCATGGGGTCACAAAGAGATGGACATGACTGAGCAATGAAAACACTTTAGCCAGAGACCAAAAGAGTAGATTGTTCCATGTATTTCTTTTTTGAAATGTTATTTTTCTGTGAAAGGAGCTTTCTTATTCAGATGACAATTCTGCACATGTATAATATGATGTTTTTACACCTTCTGCAAATAACCTTCTTAAATGCAATTAATGTGACAGAGACCCAATTAGAAACAAATGAAGTGAAGCAAAGGTCAGAATCTACAGGACCTAGGATACATGGTTGATGAGGAAACAGAAGAGATGTGGAGGGATGACTTATGGCTTTTATAAGCACCAATTTAGTTTTTGCACTGAAAGAGAGAAAAATAGACAAGATAAATCACAAACTTTTGGGACTGACATGACCCACATCTATCTAATCTACTATTAATCTGGCTTGTCTGTACTCTCACTTCAACAGTAGTTCCATTAAATTGCATTTTAAGAGTCAGGTGGTCACTGTTTTCTGGTATGTCTTAGTAATCTATGGTTTGAAACCTATCAGATTGCCATCGATTGAAATTTGGCCTTACATTTACAGGAATCAAGAATTGATTGTCCTGGAAAATTCTAGGGACAGAGGAGTCTGGTGGGCTTTAGACCATGGGGTCACAAAGAGTCAGACACAATTGAGCATGCATACACACACTGTGTATTTATATACATAGATACATTCATATATATACATATGCATATGTATATATATATTGGTATATATTGGTATATATATGAGGATTTACACTCAGGCATGTGTGTGTGTGTAACCTACAAAACTTCAAGAAAACAAAAACAAAACTTACCAGGAATCAGGATTTTAATGTTTAAAATATTACATCAATCAGCTTATGTCCTAAAATTATTACCATTAAATACTAAGATTTCTCTAAAGTAGAGCAGTGATATTTTATGGCATTTCATTGCAATTCACTGGAGAAGGAAATGGCAACCCACTCCAGTATTCTTGCCTGGAGGATCCCAGCGATGGGGGAGCCTGGTGGGCTGCTGTCTATGGGGTCACACAGAGTCAGACACGACTGAAGCGACTTAGCAGCAGTAGCAACAGGTTTTTTTTTTTTTCTTTTATCAAAATAGTATTGAAGTAAAAATATTAGTGCTAGAAGTGATTTTTAAAAATCCAAATCAATCTCCTAGTCATTTCATATTTCATGAAGTTAGAACTTTTGGAATAAAATAGATGGCTGTTTAATTTTTGCAGTTATAGTTTCTTCTTTCTGTTATTCATTAATCCCTTTTTTGGCTTTAAATAGAGCTTTTTAAACATTAGCACATCAGATACTGTTGACTGCCTAACTAGTATCCAATTCTGTCTTTCTTTCTGACACCAAATTATTGATTTTCTCAAACATTATCTCCTCAGAGAGGTGCCCTATATCTGGATCATGTGCCCACATGCTCACTTGCTGAGTCGTATCCGACTCTTTGTGACCCCGAGGACTGTATCCCTCCAGGTTCCTCTGTCCATGGGATTCTCCAAGGAAGAATACTTCAGTGGGTTGCAATTTGCTTCTCCAGGGGGTCTCTGGATCATAAATAACCTTTATTAGTCTAGCAATGATTATCCTGTTTGCCCTTGGTTGGTTTTGGACAGATTTAGACTCTAGTTTTAGACAATGAAATAAGAAGGGATGTCTTCTTGGAGCTTACTAGGAAAGATTTTCTTATGGGATCTAGGAAATATGCCCAGGTGAATAATAAAGTACATTCCCATGATGATAGCTGTGTAGGGGGCTCAGAAAACAATTGGTATAAATTTGAGCAAGAGATGGAGGTCCATAGGGAGGAAACTAAGAAAAAACGCTTGAAGGAATTTGGTAATGTCCTTGAAAGATTGATTGTATTAAGGCAAACAACAGAATTAAAAAGAAGGCAATTTGGAAGGATTTGAAAATTTTTTCCGTGTTTAAGGGCCTCAAGGGCATCGCTGGAAATTCTTCTGAATCTCTTCCTTCCTGATTATGTTGTCAGTTTCTATGTCAGCCATTCACTGAAATAAACTTCTCTGGCTTCTCACCATTTTAACTGTTCTTTTGTACTCTGAGACACTAGAGGAGGTGATCTGTTTTCCTATTCCTGGATGTGGTCTGGCTGTGAGGTCAGGTGTAGTGTGACCATCTTGATGGTTTCCTGAAGTCTAAATCACTGCTGGGGAGATGGCAGAGGAAAGAGAACTGTAGGGAAGCTGTTCCCTGCCCTGCTTTTCTTGTAGGTTCATTGTCATGTGATATAAATAGTCCTCTTATCATTTATTCCAATTTGAATCTAGGCTTTCTGATACTTGTGGCTAATAGATCCATTCACAAAAATGAAAATCTCATTGAATCTTCAGTCTGTGTTAAGGTGCCCTCTGGGTAGGATAAATAAAGGCATAAAGACAATTATTTAGGCATGCATCCCATCCACTTTATCCCTGTTTCCCAAAGCCTTTGGGTTGGTTGGAAATAGGGATCCTTTCTCTGTTACAATAGCGTTTCCCTAGCTCCTTCTTTCAAATGTATTTGTCATATCTGCTCAGGCCTCAGTTCCTGGATCTCTTATTTTTATAATCTACTGCTATTCTCCAGAACTTTACACACTGACAATGTCTAAATTTACATTTCCAGCCTGGAGCTCTTGCCTGAACTCCAGACTCTTGTCTCCTAGAATCAGCAGATCTCCTGACATCTTCACTTGGGCTTCTAATAGGCAGCTCAAATATACTAAGTTCCAAACCAACCCTTCTCCTCATGCCCTCAATCTTTCCCAGCATCAGTGTCTTTTCCAGTGAGTTGATGCTTCACATCAGGAGAAGGGGGTGACAGAGGATGAGATGGTTGGATGGCATCACTGATTCAATGGACATGAGTTTGAGCAAACTCTGGGAGATAGTGAAGGATAGGGAAGCCTGGTGTGCTGCAGTCTACGTGATCGCAGAGAGTCAGACATGACTGAGCGATTAATGCTTTCAATTTCAAAAATAAATATTAGAAGAAAGGATCTAGGACATAGAAAGAGTTCTCAGAGAATTTGAGAGTGTGTGAGTTGGGTTCTCATTAAAGATCCAAAACGAGATTCAAGTTTCATGGAAATATTCCAGGTGTTTATAAATCAGTTAACGTTCCATGGGCTTCCATTCAGCATTACTCCTTTATGTTGTTGTGCTTAGTCGATCAGTTGTGTCCAACTCTTTGTGATTCCATGGACCGTAGCCCACCTGGCTCCCCAGTCCATGGGGATTCTCCAGGCAACAGTACTGGAGTGGGTTGCCATGCCCTTCTCCAGAGAATCTTCCCAACCCAGGGATCAAACCCAGGTCTTCCTCACTGCAGGTGGATTCTTTACTATCTAGTCACCAGGGAAGCTGCACATAAACTTGACAAAATGTTTTCTCCTTGGTGTCACACAGAGTCCCAAAACTGGTCTGGGGAAAGATTTCTTCCTGACCACATTGTCTATGGCTAAAACTGTGACAAGACCACTACCACACCAGGTAGTTGGCTCATTAGGACTAAACTGTGAGGCACCCAGACTGCAGGAGGGCAGAGTGCATTCCCCATACTCTCTCTGGGAGAGGGGCTTGCCTACTCCATGAATCCTATCTTTACAGATGAGCTGGCCTCCTCCAAGCTGTTTAGATTCTGCTATAAAGACTCATCTTTCAGGATTTGAAATAGCTCAACTGGAATTCCGTCACCTCCACTAGCTTTGTTCATAGTGATGCTTTCTAAGGCCCACTTGACTTCACATTCCAGGATGTCTGGCTCTAGGTGAGTGATCACACCATCGTGATTATCTGGGTCATGAAGATCCTTTTTGTACAGTTCTTCTGTGTATTCTTACCAACTCTTCTTAATATCTTTTGCTCTGTTAGGTCCACACCATTTCTGTCCTGTATTGAACCCATTTTTGCATGAAATGTTCCCTTGGTATCTCTAATTTTCTTGAAGAGATCTCTAGTCTTTCCCATTCTGTTGTTTTCCTCTATTTCTTTGCATTGATCACTGAGGAAGGCTTTCTTATCTCTTCTTGCTATTCTTTGGAACTCTGCATTCAGATGTTTATATCTTTCCTTTTCTCCTTTGCTTTTCACTTCTCTTCTTTACACAGCTATTTGTAAGTCCTCCTCAGACAGCCATTTTGCTTTTTTGCATTTCTTTTTCTTGGGGATGGTCTTGCTCCCTATCTCCTGTACAATGGGACAAACCTCCGTCCATAGTTCTTCAGGCACTCTGTATATCAGATCTAATCCCTTGAATCTATTTGTCACTTCCACTGTATAATCATAAGGGATTTGATTTAGGTCATACCTGAATGGTCTAATGGTTTTCCCTACTTTCTTTGATTTCAGTCTGAATTTGGCAATAAGGAATTCATGATCTGAGCCGCAGTTAGCTCCTGGTCTTGTTTTTGCTGACTGTATAGAGCTTTTCCATCTTTGGCTGCAAAGAATATAACCAATCTGATTTTGGTATTGACCATCTGGTAATGTCCATGTGTAGAGTCTTCTCTTGTATTATTGGAGGAGGATGTTTTCTATGACCAGTGTGTTCTCTTGGCAAAACTCTGTTAGCCTTTGCCCTGCTTCATTCTGTACTCCAAGGCCAAATTTGCCTGTTACTCCAGGTGTTTCTTGACTTCTTCCTTTTGCATTCCAGTCCCCTATAATGAAAAGAACATCTATTTTGGGTGTTAGTTCTAGAAGGTCTTGTAGGTCTTCATAGAACCATTCAACTTCAGCTTCTTCAGCATTACTGGTTGGGGCATAGACTTGGATTACCATGATATTGAATGATTTGCCTTAGAAACAAACAGAGATCATTCTTTTTTTTTTTTTAATTTTATTTTATTTAACTTTACAATATTGTATTGGTTTTGCCATATATCAAAATGAATCTGCCACAGGTATACATGTGTTCCCCATCCTGAACCTTCCTCCCTCCTCCCTCCCCATACCATCCCTCTGGGTTGTCCCAGTGCACCAGCCCCAGGCATCCAGCATCGTGCATCGAATCTGGACTGGCGACTCATTTCATATATGATATTATACACATTCAATGCCATTCTCCCAAATCATCCCACCCTCTCCCTCTCCCACAGAGTCCAAAAGACTGTTCTATACATCAGTGTCTCTTTTGCTGTCTCGTATACAGGGGTATTGTTACCATCTTTCTAAATTCCATATATATGCGTTAGTATTCTGTATTGGTGTTTTTCTTTCTGGCTTACTTCACTCTGTATAATAGGCTCCAGTTTCATCCACCTCATTAGAACTGATTCAAATGTATTCTTTTTAATGGCTGAGTAATACTCCATTGTGTATATGTACCACGGCTTTCTTATCCATTCATCTGCTGATGGACATCTAGGTTGCTTCCGTGTCCTGGCTATTAGAAACAGTGCTGTGATGAACATTGGGGTACATGTGTCTCTTTCAATTCTGGTTTCCTCAGTGTGTATGCCCAGCAGTGGGATTGCTGGGTCATAAGGCAGTTCTATTTCCAGTTCTTTAAGGAATCTCCACACTGTTCTCCATCGTGGCTGTACTAGTTTGGCATTCCCACCAACAGTGTAAGAGGGTTCCCTTTTTTCCACACCCTCTCCAGCATTTATTGCTTGTAGACTTTTGGATTGCAGCCATTCTGACTGGCGTGAAATGATACCTCATAGTGGTTTTGATTTGCATTTCTCTGATAATGAGTGATGTTGAGCATCTTTTCATGTGTTTGTTAGCCATCTGTATGTCTTCTTTGGAGAAATGTCTATTTAGTTCTTTGGCCCATTTTTTGATTGGGTCATTTATTTTTCTGGAGTTGAGCTGTAGGAGTTGCTTGTATATTTTTGAGATTAGTTGTTTGTCTGTTGCTTCATTTGCTATGATTTTCTCCCATTCTGAAGGCTGTCTTTTCACCTTGCTTATAGTTTCCTTTGTTGTGCAGAAGCTTTTAAGTTTAATTAGGTCCCATTTGTTTATTTTTGCTTTTATTTCCAATATTCTGGGAGGTGGGTCATAGAGGATCCTGCTGTGATGTATGTCGGAAAGTGTTTTGCCTATGTTCTCCTCTAGGAGTTTTATAGTTTCTGGTCTTACGTTTAGATCTTTAATCCATTTTGAGTTTATTTTTGTGTATGGTGTTAGAAAATGTTCTAGTTTCATTCTTTTACAAGTGGTTGACCAGTTTTCCCAGCACCACTTGTTAAAGAGATTGTCTTTAATCCATTGTATATTCTTGCCTCCTTTGTCAAAGATAAGGTGTCCATAGGTGTGTGGATTTATCTCTGGGCTTTCTATTTTGTTCCATTGATCTATATTTCTGTCTTTGTGCCAGTACCATACTGTCTTGATGACTGTGGCTTTGTAATAGAGCCTGAAGTCAGGCAGGTTGATTCCTCCAGTTCCATTCTTTTTTCTCAAGATAGCTTTGGCTACTCGAGGGTTTTTGTATTTCCATACAAATTGTGAAATTATTTGTTCTAGCTCTGTGAAGAATACCGTTGGTAGCTTGATAGGGATTGCATTGAATCTATAAATTGCTTTATTGCAATCTATAAATTGCAATATGGTGAAAATGAAACTCATTTTCACTATATTGATTCTTCCAATCCATGAACATGGTATATTTCTCCATCTATTAGTGTCCTCTTTGATTTCTTTCACCAGTGTTTTATAGTTTTCTATATATAGGTCTTTAGTTTCTTTAGGTAGATATATTCCTAAGTATTTTATTCTTTTCATTGCAATGGTGAATGGAATTGTTTCCTTAATTTCTCTTTCTATTTTCTCATTATTAGTGTATAGAAATGCAAGGGATTTCTGTGTGTTGATTTTATATCCTGCAACTTTACTATATTCGTTGATTAGTTCTAGTAATTTTCTGGTGGAGTCTTTAGGGTTTTCTATGTAGAGGATCATGTCATCTGCAAACAGTGAGAGTTTTACTTCTTTTCAAATTTGGATTCCTTTTATTTCTTTTTCTGCTCTGATTGCTGTGGCCAGAACTTCCAAAAGTATGTTGAATAGTAATGGTGAAAGTGGGTACCCTTGTCTTGTTCCTGACTTTAGAGGAAATGCTTTCAATTTTTCACCATTGAGGATAATGTTTGCTGTGGGTTTGTCATATATAGCTTTTATTATGTTGAGGTATGTTCCTTCTATTCCTGCTTTCTGGAGAGTTCTTATCATAAATGGATGTTGAATTTTGTCAAAGGCTTTCTCTGCATCTATTGAGATAATCATATGGTTTTTATTTTTCAATTTGTTAATGTGGTGTATTACATTGATTGATTTGCGGATATTGAAGAATCCTTGCATCCCTGAGATAAAGCCCACTTGGTCATGGTGTATGATCTTTTTAATGTGTTGTTGGATTCTGATTGCTAGAATTTTGTTAAGGATTTTTGCATCTATGTTCATCAGTGATATTGGCCTGTAGTTTTCTTTTTTTGTGGGATCTTTGTTAGGTTTTGGTATTAGGGTGATGGTGGCCTCATAGAATGAGTTTGGAAGTTTACCTTTCTCTGCAATTTTGTGGAAGAGTTTGAGTAGGATAGGTGTTAGCTCTTCTCTAAATTTTTGGTAGAATTCAGCTGTGAAGCCGTCTGAACTTGGGCTTTTGTTTGCTGGAAGAGTTCTGATTACAGTTTCAATTTCCTTGCTTGTGATGGGTCTGTTAAGATTTTCTATTTCTTCCTGGTCCAGTTCTGGAAAGTTGTACTTTTCTAAGAATTTGTCCATTTCTTCCACGTTGTCCATTTTATTGGCATATAATTGTTGATAGTAGTCTCTTATGATCTTTTGTATTTCTGTGTTGTCTGTTGTGATCTCTCCATTTTCGTTTCTAATTTTATTGATTTGATTTTTCTCCCTTTGTTTTTTGATGAGTCTGGCTAATGGTTTGTCAATTTTATTTATCCTTTCAAAGAACCAGCTTTTGGGTCTGTTGATTTTTGCTATGGTCTCTTTTGTTTCTTTTGCATTTATTTCTGCCCTAATTTTTAAGATTTCTTTCCTTCTACTAACCCTGGGGTTCTTCATTTCTTCCTTTTCTAGTTGCTTTAGGTGTAGAGTTAGATTATTTATTTGACTTTTTTCTTGTTTCTTGAGGTATGCCTGCATTGCTATGAACTTTACCTTTTGGACTGCTTTTACAGTGTCCCGCAGGTTTTGGGTTGTTGTGTTTTCATTTTCATTCGTTTCTATGCAAGTTTTGATTTCTTTTTTGATTTCTTCTGTGATTTATTGGTTATTCAGCAGCGTGTTGTTCAGCCTCCATATGTTGGAATTTTTAATAGTTTTTCTCCTGTAATTGAGATCTAATCTTACTGCATTGTGGTCAAAAAGATCCTTGGAATGATTTCAGTTTTTCTGAATTTACCAAGGCTAGATTTATGGCCCAGGATGTGATCTATCCTGGAGAAGGTTCCATGTGCACTTGAGAAAAAGGTGAAATTCATTGTTTTGTGGTGAAATGTCCTATAGATATCAATTAGGTGTAACTGGTCTATTGTATCATTTAAAGTTTGTGTTTCCTTGTTAGTTTTCTGTTTAGTTGATCTATCCATAGGTGTGAGTGGGGTATAAAGTCTCCTACTATTATTGTGTTATTATTAATTTCTCCTTTCATATTTGTTAGTATTTGTCTTACATATTGCGGTGCTCCTATGTTGGGTGCATATATATTTATAATTGTTATATCTTCTTCTTGGATTGATCGTTTGATCATTATGTAGTGACCTTTGTCTCTTTTCACAGCCTTTGTTTTAAAGTCTATTTTATCTGATATGAGTATTGCTACTCCTGCTTTCTTTTGGTCCCTATTTGCATGGAAAATCTTTTTCCAGCCCTTCACTTTCAGTCTGTATGTGTCCCCTGTTTTGAGGTGGGTCTCTTGTAGACAACATATGTAGGGGTCTTGTTTTTGTATCCATTCAGCCAGTCTTTGTCTTTTGGTTGGGACATTCAACCCATTTATGTTTAAGGTAATTATTGATAAGTATGATCCCGTTGCCATTTACTTTATTGTTTTGGGTTCGAATTTATACACCCTTTTTGTGTTTCCTGTCTAGAGAATATCCTTTAGTATTTGTTGGAGAGCTGGTTTGGTGGTGCAGAATTCTCTCAGCTTTTGCTTGTCTGTAAAGCTTTTGATTTCTCCTTCATATTTGAATGAGATCCTTGCTGGGTACAATAATCTAGGCTGTAGGTTATTTTCTTTCATCACTTTAAGTATGTCTTGCCATTCCCTCCTGGCTTGAAGAGTTTCTATTGAAAGATCAGCTGTTATCCTTATGGGAATTCCCTTGTGTGTTATTTGTTGTTTTTCCCTTGCTGCTTTTAATATTTGTTCTTTGTGTTTGATCTTTGTTAATTTGATTAATTTGTGTCTTGGGGTGTTTCGCCTTGGGTTTATCCTGTTTGGGACTCTCTGGGTTTCTTGGACTTGAGTGATTATTTCCTTCCCCATTTTAGGGAAGTTTTCAACTATTACCTGGTCAAGTATTTTCTCATGGTCTTTCTTTTTGTCTTCTTCTTCTGGAACCCCTATGATTCAAATGTTGTAGTGTTTAATATTGTCCTGGAGGTCTCTGAGATTGTCCTCATTTCTTTTAATTCGTTTTTCTTTTTTCCTCTCTGATTCATTTATTTCTACCATTCTATCTTCTAATTCACTAATCCTATTTTCTGCCTCTGTTATTCTACTATTTATTGCCTCTGGAGTGTTTTTGATCTCATTTATTGCATTATTCATTATATATTGACTCTTTTTTATTTCTTCTAGGTCCTTGTTAAACCTTTCTTGCATCTTCTCAATCTCTGTCTCCAAGCTATTTATCTGTGATTCCATTTTGGTTTCAAGATTTTGGATCAATTTCACTATCATTATTTGGAATTCTTTATCAGGTAGATTCCCTATCTCTTCCTCTTTTGTTTGGTTTGGTGGGCATTTATCCTGTTCCTTTATCTGCTGGGTATTCCTCTGTCTCTTCATCTTGTTTAAATTGCTGAGTTTGGGGTGTTCTTTCTGTATTCTGGCAGTTTGTGGAGTTCTCTTTATTGTGGCATTTCCTCACTGTGTGTGGGTTTGTACAGGTGGCTTGTCAAGGTTCTTGGTTAGGGAAGCTTGTGTCGGTGTTCTGGTGGGTGGAGCTGGATTTCTTGTCTCTGGAGTGCAATGAAGTGTCCAGTAATGAGTTATGAGATGTCTATGGTTTTGGGGTGACTTTGGGCAGCCTGTATATTGGAGCTCAGGGCTGTGTTCCTGTGTTGCTGGAGAATTTGCTTGGTATGTCTTTCCCTGGAACTTGTTGGCCCTTGTGTGGTGCTTGGTTTCAGTATAGGTATGGAGGCATTTGATGAGCTCCTGCCAATTAATGTTCCCTGGAGTCAGGGTTTGGACTTAAGCCTCCTGCTTCTAGTTATCAGTCTTATTTTTACAGTAGTCTCAAAACTTCTTCTATACAGCACCACTGATAAAACATCTAGGTTAAAGATGAAAAGTTTCTCTACCGTGAGGGTCACCCAGAGAGGGTCACAGCGTTACATGGAGAAGAGAAGAGGGAGGAGGGAGTTAGAGGTGATCCAAATGAGATGAGGTGGAATCAATAGAGGAGACAGCAGGCTAACCAGTAATCACTTCCTTATGTGCACTCCACAACTGGACCGCTCAGAGATGTTCACGGAGTTATACAGAGAAGAGAAGAGGGAGGAAGGAGACAGAGGTGGCCAGGAGGATTAAAAGGAGGGAATGAAAAGGAGAGAGACAGATCCAGCCAGTAATCAGTTCCCTAAGTGTTCTCCACCATCTGGAACACACAGAAATTCACAGAGTTGGGTAGAGTAGAGAGGGGTTAGGGAGGAGACACAGGAGACCTGGTGGAGAAAAAGGAGAATCTGAAGGGGGAGAGAGCAGTCAAGCCAGTAATCTCACTCCCTAGTAAAAAATGGGTACTGAAGATTGGGTTCTTAAAGGTACAAAATTGGTAACAAATACCTAAAAGCAAAAATTAAAAATCTAGAGTAGAGTTTGGAATTTCAAAAATACAATGTTAAAGAAAAGAAGAAGGAAAAGAAAGAGACAAAAAGAAAAAGAAAGAAAGAAAGAAAAAAACAAAGTCACAAAAATTATAAAGAAAATATAGGTACAAAATTGATAACAAATACCAAAAAGCAAAAGTTAAAAATCTAGAGTATAGAGTTTGGAATTTCAAAAGTACAATGTTAAAGAAAAGAAGAAGAAGAAAAAAAGAGAAAAACAAAAAACAAAAACAAAGTCACAAAAATTATGAAGAAGATATAGGTACAAAATTGATAACAAATACAAAAAAGCATAAATTAAACATCTAGAGTAGAGTTTGGAATTTCAGGAATACAATGTTAAAGAAAAGATGAAGAGAAAGAAAGAGAGAAAAAAAAAAGTCACAAAAGTTATATATAAAAAAAACAGGTACAAAATTGATAACAAATACCAAAAAGCTAAAATTAAAAATCTAGAGCACAGTTTGGAATTTCAAAAATACAATGTTAAAGAAAAGAAGAAAAAAAGAAAGAAAGAGAAGAAGAAGAAAAAAAAAACAAGGTCACAAAAGTTATAAAAAATATATATATGAAGTTTACTTTTTTAAAAAAAAAAAAGGGTCTTTTTTTTTGTTTTGCAAAGTAATAGTAGGTTATAAAAGTGAAAATTAAAGGAGTAATAGAGGACTTAAAAATTTTTTTAAATTAAAAAAAAGAAAGAAAGAATGATTGTAAAAATAGTAAAAATATATATAGGAGTTTCTCTGATGTTGTTGTGGGTATTGTGGGTTCAGTTCATTTTCAGCTAGTTCCTTGTTCCAGGTTATATTTCTCAAGATCTATAGGCCCCTTCCTATGTAGTTGGTACTAACCATGGGGTTTCAATCTATTGCTTCCTTGGAATCTGTCGCTTCCAAGGCGTTTCCCTCTGTTATAGCTTCTTCTGTTTGCTGGTGTCTTCAGTGTCTGATTTCCGCCCTGATACAAAGGGGACAGTGGTGGACACCTTTTTTTTTTTTTTAAGGCTCACTTGTTCAGTCGTGCTGCGGGGAGGGAGGGACACTGCAAACAAATAACACTGGCGTGTGCTTGCAGTGCCTCAGCCACACTGGGCCTGCCCCCGCTCACGGCGCATGTAGCCTCCCTGCCCACACTGCTCAGGCTCTAGTTTGCTCCGCCGGGAACCATCCGCAGCCGGCCCTGGGCTGCTTGCACCTCCCAGGTCTAAGCCGCTCAGATTCAGGCACTCAAGTAGTTCTCAGAGGCACAGACTCGGTTGGGCCTGTGTTTTGTGCCCTTCCCAGGTCCAAGCAGCTCAGGTGATGAGGTGTTTGGTGAGCGCAGTTGCTGCGACTTATCACCTCCCCACCGCTCGGTTATCTGGGTGTACAACCGGCGCACCTTCTCAGGCGGATGTTGACTGTCCAGAACCCCAAGAAGTTTTAGTTAGCAAAGAAGCCTGCTTACAGTTTTGTAGATAATGTCTCTCTGGGGCTGCGATTGCCCCCTTCCGGCTCTGGCTGCCTGTCACCGGAGGGGGATGGTCTGCTGCCGGCTATCTCTGTACAGTCCTTTGTTCCGTGCGCAGGCCTGGCCGGTGTCTTAGGTTAGGGCTGGCTTTTTGCGTGGTAGATATCCCACAGTCTGGTTTGCTAGCCCATATTATTTCGCTCAGGTAGCACTCGAGGTATTCAGGCCAGATCCTTACTCTAAGTGATGCAGCCCATGCCGCACCTCCCTGCCCAGCCCCCGCTTGCTAATGGCAGATGCAGGCGTCTGCACTGCTTCTCCGCTGGGGGAGTTACCGTAGGGCTCGTAATCTGTGGGTTTTAATTGTTTATTTATTTTTCCTCCCTGTTATGTTGCCCTCTGTGCTTCCAAGGCTCAGCACAGACTCGGCAGTGAGAATGTTTCCTGGTGTTTGGAAACTTTTCTCTTTTTAAGACTCCCTTCCTGGGACGGAGCTCCGTCCCTCCCTCTTTTGTCTCTTTTTTTTTGTCTTTTATATTTTTTCCTACCTCCTTTCAAAGACAATGGGTTGCTTTTCTGGGTGCCTGATGTCCTCTGCCGGCATTCAGAAGTTGTTTTGTGGAATTTATTCGGCGTTTAAATGTTCTTTTGATGAATTTGTCGGGGAGAAAGTGTTCTCCCCTTCCTATTCCTCTGCCATTGTAGCTCCTCCCCCCATTCTGTCCTTTTTGAGATTGCACCCAAGGACTTCACTTTGGACTCTCTTGTTGACTATGAGGGTTACTCTATTTCTTCTAAGGGATTCTTGCCCACAGTAGTAGATATAATGGTCAGCTGAGTTAAATTCACCCATTCCAATGCATTTTAATTCACTGATTCCTAAAATGTCGATGTTCACCCTTGCCTTGCCATCTCCTCTTTGACCGCTTCCAATTTGCCTTGATTCCTGGACCTAACATTCCAGGTTCATATGCAATATTTCTGTTTTTCAGCATCAGACTTTACTTCCATCACCTGTCACATCCACAAATGGGTGTTACTTTTGCTTCGTCTTTGCATTCTTTCTGGAGTTATTTCTCCACTCTTCTCCAGTAGCATATTGGACACCTACTGACCTGGGGAGTTCACATTTCAGTGTCATATCTTTTTGCCTTTTCATACCGTTTACGGGGTTCTCAAGGCAAGAATACTGAAGTGGTTTGCCATTGCCTTCTCCAGTAGACCACATTTTGCCATATATTGATATGAATCAGCCACAGATGTACATGGGTCCCCCATCCCCAATCCCCCTCCTGTCTCCCTCCCCATCCCATCCCTCTGGGTTGTCCTAGTGCACCAGATTTGAGTGCCCTGTTTCATGCATTGAACTTGGACTGGTCATCTACTTCACATATGGTAATATGCATGTTTCAATGCTATTCCCTCAAATCATCCCACCCTCGCCTTATCCCACAGAGTCCAAAAGTCTGTTCTTTACATCTGTATCTTTTGCTGTCTTACATATAGAGTCCTTGTTACCATCTTTCTAAATTCCATATTTTTGCATCAATATACTGTATTTGTATTTTTCTTTCTGACTTACATCACTCTGTATAATAGGCTCCAGTTTCATCCACCTTATTAGAACTGACTCAAATGTGTTCTTTTTAAGGACTGAGTATTATTCCATTGTGTATATGTACCACAACTTTCTTAGCCATTTGTCTGCTGATAGACATGTAGTTAGCTTCCATGTCCTAGCTACTGTAAACAGTGCTGCAATGAACATTGGGATATATGTGTCTCTTTCAATTCTGATTTCCTTGGTGTGTATAAGGTAAGCCCTTATACACAGGGCTTACACAGAGTCTTATACACAGAGTCAGACATGACTGAGGAACTTTCATACACACACACACACACACACACTCTAAACAGTGTGCTCAGTCACTCAGTCCTGTTTGACTCTTTGTGACTCCATGGCCTGTAGCCCACCAGGTTGTTCTGTCCATGGAATTCTCCAGGCAATAATACTGGAGTGGGCTGCCATTCCCTTCTCCAGCGGATTTTCCTTATCCAGATATCAAATGTGTATCCCTTGTGTCTCCCACATTGGCAGGAGGATTCTTTACTACTAACGCCACCTAGGGAGCCCACTCTCTAAACAGAATGGTTCTAAAGTCATGTCTTTACATTTAAAAGATTTTTTTTTTTTTTGCAAATAGTCTTCATTTGCCTAATTACAGATCAGCTGATGTGTCTCCTAAGAACTCTCACTGAGGTGTTACAAAATTTCATGACAAATTGTTAAAGTTAGATCTTCAAAGGAAAGCATCTCCTGTAGCTTATGGTGTGGGCGGCTGATTATGTGGCTTATGCAGTAGGCATTCAGTAATGTTTTGTTATGGAGAAGGAAATGGCAACCCACTCCAGTATTCTTGCCTGGAGAATCCCAGGGACGGGGGAGCCGTGTATGGGGTTGCACAGAGTCGGGCATGACTGAAGTGACTTAACAGCAGCAGCAGCAGTGTTTTGTTGACAGAAATGATTGACTTGGATATTATGATTATATGCAATTCATGACATAATAGCATCGTTCCAATAATTCAAATCAATTGCTGCAAAGTGTGAATTTCCTGCTACTCTTCAGGAGAACTTTGGCCTGCGGTGCCACTGGATCACTGGATTGTATTAGAATCAGGAGATTATCTTCTGGGTAAAAGGAGGGTCTTTGTGGAACAAATGGAGAGAGAATCCTTGCCTGCTTAGACCATGTTTTTTCTTCACAAAGGATGGCCAAATACTACATGTTCTGATTGATGAAGGCAAATTAAAAAGTATGTATATACTTTGTGCTCAGTCACTCAGTGATGTCCAACTCTTTGTGACCCCCATGGACTGTAGCCCCACCAAGCTCCTCTGTCCTTGGGATTCTCCAGGCAAGAATACTAGAGTGGGTTGCCATGCCCTCCTCCAGGGGATCTTCCCCACCGAGGTATTAAACCTATGTCTCCTGCATTGGCAGGCAGATTCTTTACCACTGACTCACCTGGGAAGCCCTTGTGTATACTTTATAGATAGATAAATTGATGGCATAATAATATTTTAAGTTTTGTCAATTCTTGAGTCTGCCAATCCTTTCAATTCTTCAGTTTGGCTAGAATATACTTTGAATTTCTTAACTGCAAAGAGTCTGATATTTTAGGATATTTAGAGACAGAAACAATTTAAAAAGTTTTGCAAACCTTATAGTTCCTGTTAAATGTAATATCCTTTCCACTGCCATTGTAGATATTACACTAAAGCTTCTAGCCTTCTTAATGCTTGATATGGGCCCCAGGGCTGACATTACTTTTTATGGATTAAAAGGCACATAATAGAGGGGTTCTGTTCATCCCCTAGAATAAAACCTCTGTGAAGACTATTGAGATACTTTTAAGACAAAAGATGGGGGATATTCCCCCAGGCAAGGTTGTGTACCAATAAGGAAACCTACTTATATCTTTCATTTGCCTTATTTGGAATACAAAAAGAAGTCACTTCCAAATATGTTTATATGGACTGTGTCTCAAAAGACCAAGCCAGTAGGATTCTTAAATGAAAGATAATTTAAGTAGGTGTTATGTATATGAACCGTGAACTTCCTGATGTTCAAGCTGGTTTTAGAAAAGGCAGAGGAACTAGAGATCAAATTGCCAACATCCGCTGGATCATAGAAAAAGCAAAAGAGTTCCAGAAAAACATCTATTTCTTCTTTATTGACTATGCCAAAGCCTTTGACTGTGTGGATCACAATAAACTGTGGAAAATTCTTCAAGAGATGGGAATACCAGACCACCTGATCTGCCTCTTGAGAAATTTGTATGCAGGTCAGGAAGCAACAGTTAGAACTGGACATGGAAAAACAGATTGGTTCCAAATAGGAAAAGGAGTACGTCAAGGCTGTATATTGACACCATGTTTATTTAACTTATATGCAGAGTACATCATGAGAAACGCTGGACTGGAAGAAACACAAGCTGGAATCAAGATTGCCAGGAGAAATATCAATAATCTCAGATATGCAGATGACACCACCCTTATGGCAGAAAGTGAAGAGGAACTCAAAAGCCTCTTGATGAAAGTGAAAGTGGAGAGTGAAAAAGTTGGCTTAAAGCTCAACATTCAGAAAACGAAGATCATGGCATCCGGTCCCACCACTTCATGAGAAATAGATGGGGAAACAGTGGAAACAATGTCAGACTTTATTTTTCTGGGCTCCAAAATCACTACAGATGGTGACTGCAGCCATGAAATTAAAAGACGCTTACTCCTTGGAAGGAAAGTTATGACCAACCTAGATAGCATATTCAAAAGCAGAGACATTACTTTGCCAACAAAGGTTCGTCTAGTCAAGGCTATGGTTTTTCCAGTGGTCATGTATGGATGTGAGAGTTGGACTGTGAAGAAGGCTGAGCACTGAAGAATTGATGGTTTTGAACTGTGGTGTTGGAGAAGACTCTTGAGAGTCCCTTGGACTGCAAGGAGATCCAACCAGTCCATTGTGAAGGAGATCAGCCCTGGGATTTCTTTGGAAGGAATGATGCCAAAGCTGAAACTCCAGTACTTTGGCCACCTCATGCAAAGAGTTGACTCATTGGAAAAGACTCTGATGCTGGGAGGGATTGGGGGCAGGAAGAGAAGGGGACACCAGAGGATGAGATGGCTGGATGGCATCACTGACTTGATGGACATGAGTCTGAGTGAACCCTGGGAGTTGGTGATGGACAGGGAGGCCTGGCGTGCTGGGATTCATGGGGTCGCAAAGAGTCGGACACGACTGAGTGACTGATCTGATCTGATGATGTATATGATGATGAATTTTTCTCAATGTAAAGATTGACCTTGACCTCACTTAAGGACAGTGATAAAAACCTATGAGTTTCATTTGTTCCTGTGATAAGAAAAAGGCAAATAAAGTAAGAAAGGGCAATCCAGTTAGTAGGATAAAGTAGGGGAAAAGAAAAATTCTGATTAATAAAATTCAACATGAAATGAAATTTTTAGAGGGAGAATATAATTAAATGGACAGAAGTCAGACAGATAAGCACTAGGACGTAGTGTTGTGAAGACAGATTATATTCCTTTAGGTCACCAGTGTATCCTTGAAAATTCAATAGATATTTATAAAAGGCTAGAATGATATTAGAAAATAAATTCAAAATAGGATAAAAGGAAAATATTAAATATAGTACCTTTATGTAAATATATCTCAGCCTCTTTTCCAAACCCATCTAAGGAATATTCTTAGACATTTTTTTTTTCTGTTTATCTCTACTCCCTGTGAAATCTTAAAATCATAGGTAAATGCATTTTGTTCATGTACTGTGACCCTTTGCAGGACCACAAACTGCTGTAATAGCTCAGATATCTTTGCTTCCACCAAACCAATTTTGCCCCATTTGGGAAGATAATGATTCAGTTTTAGAGTGAATACAGCTTGAAAGTCATGTAAGCCCTGAATCTGTTTCTGAGCATATGGGGAGGTTACTCCATCTGTCTAGATCCCTGGATGATAATATCTACCTCTGAAGCTTATTGTCAATATAAGTTTATTGTCACTGACATTTTATAAATCATAGTCTCTTACACATAGTAGTGTTTTCAAGATGTGATGAAAATCTTTAGCAGAGGGGCCAATCAATAGTTTTCTCTAAAGGATCAATGGTATTCCCCTGAGAAAACCCCTAAAGCATATATTTTAATATTCATGAGCTGAAGAGCAAAGGCAAAACCTTTGTCTTCCTGCCTTTTGCCATAATCTCTGACCAGTCTAAATTGATACATGATGTGGTCCAGAGTGAAATATTTGCAAAACGCCTTGCTTTAACAAATGCACTGGACTTACTATGTAGCTCAGATTGACGCTGAGAGATTGTGTCTGAATCTGGTTGAATCACTTACCACTCCATACAGCAAAGGCAGTACTCCATACACTTCTTCAGAATCCCCAGTGCTCCATGGACCAAACTGGAAAACCATTACTTTATACAATCCTTTCTAGTCTTCAAATTTAAGCATTGATTCACAGACAGTTTTTGTGTTGAGTTGAATTTCTATTTGCTTTAATGTTCCTACAGTTTAATGTGGCTGGTACTTTTGAAAATAAATTAGAAATCAAAGTAGTGGATGTAATTTATGAACACAGAAATTAACCTATTGGACTATTTTTTGGGGGTCATGGATTAAGTTAAAAGAAGAGTGAAGAACTGAATTGTAGTCAGACTTTTACTTTACCTAGTTGCTTAGTTAAGAGAAGCTTCAGTTGATAAACTTCACAGCCTAGCAGCCAGTATAAATATTGAACCCAATAGTATAGGAAAGCTTGGGCTCCAAGCTAGGAAATATTATTTCAATGATATTTTCCAATGAAAAATTTGCAATATTCATGATTAATTTTTCCATGTGAAAATTGCAGGACAGTGTAGTGGAATAGATTTTGAAGTTGAAGCTGCTGGCAGTGGGATAGACGTGTACCACTATGTGCTCTCTTACCACGAATTTTCCATTTCTTACTTGTGTTTTGTAGAGATTTGTGTGTGAAACTCCTATACGATGAGTGCTATACAGGAAAGCATTTTTATCAAGATATGTGGTGGAAAACAATCTTGATCACTAGTGATAAAATTATGCCATGGTCTTAACTGTGTGCATTAGTAGCTCAGTCATGTCTGATTCTTGGCGACCCCATGGACTGTAGCCCGCCAGGCTCCTCTGTCCATGGAATTCTCCAGGCAAGAATACTGGAGGGAGTAGCCATTTCCTTCTCCAGGGGATCTTCCTGACCCAGGAATTGAACCCACATCTCTTGCATTTCAGGCAGATCCAACTGAGCCACCAGGGAAGCCCTGAGGCTGTTCTAAGTAGAAGCATGAACCAGTCAGGACTGCCCCGGTGGCCCAGTAGTTAAGACTTCACCTTCCAGTACAGAGGGTATGGGTTCAATGCTCGGCTGGGGAGCTACGATCCCACATGCCTCAGGGCCAAAGAAAAACAAAACATAAAACAGAAGCAACATTGTAACAAATTCAATAAAGACTTTAAAAACAGTCTACATAAAAAAAAATCTTAAAAAAAATTATGAAGCAATGCATTACTGTCTTTCTCTTGGAACAGAGCTTGTTTTTGGCAATTAACAGTTTCTATCCAGTTTCCAATTTGTGACACACAACTTCTTGAATTCCATAGAGCTTTCCCCTTTTTTGCTTTTTATGCTCAGAGTCTATGTGCATTCCTTAAGTGTGTTGAGGTCTTTATAACCCGAAAAGCTCAGAAAAGCTTTATTTTAACATCAACAGGATGAAGAATTATCTCCATTGTTACAAAATTGCCAGATTCTGTTCACAAGAATCATTATAAGAAGGTAGGCACCAGGACTTCTAGGGGAAATAGACATTCCTCCTTGGACATCAAAAGTAGATAGACTGGCAAAAAACCCCAACTCTGTTTCTCTTTACTTATGTTGAATAGAAAATGTGGAGCGTGTGTGTGTGTGCTTTTTAAGATGCTGATGAGAAACTCCTCTTGTAAGCTAGGAGCTTTCTGTAAATCAAGTTGCCAGGAAGGGGCAGATTCTAGCAACTTGATATTCAGGTAGACTGAACACTAAAATAATCTAAAATTAGCATGGACATCTGGACCTTTTTTCTGACCTATCGCTCAGGAAATGCACAGAGCTTTATCTATACATCTTAAATAGAGGATTTTAAATAAATATGTTGATGGTGAAACAGAGGATCAAGATCTAGGTGATAATGATGCTATGGCTCTAAATAGACTGGAAGTAAACTGAGACAGATGTTCTTGGGGTGGGAGAGGGGGCTGCTAATTACTATTCTAGGCATATGGTGTATGATCAGTTGGTAGAATACTTTTACAATATTGCTTGTGACATTGTAAATCCAGATACCTAAACAAGAATGAGAAATAGAGAAATGGATAGTTTTTTTTTTTTTTTTACAAGAAGAAGCTTTTCCAAGAGAATATCTTAAAATTCAAGAAAAAATGTAAATTTCCACATTAGCTTGAACGGAGGCACAAATTCCATTCAGTGGGTACATTAGGTTGATGACCTTTTATCCAGAATGAATTTAAAAGTGGAAGAAAAGATGCCTTTCCCCAACTGTCCCTGCTTTTTTTCACATTGGCACTTCAGGCTATGCTTTGCAAATTCTCCAGGCTTATTATTTTTTTTTTAATTGAAACTGGGACCTATAGAGGTAGAAATTCTAGACACTGAAGAACACCATTGAAACAACGAAGCCCTGGGAAACAGCCAGTTTCCTACACGGATCTGAGTTGCTGGGGCATGAGTTTGAGCATGTGCCAAAATGGAACCTGCAGGAGACACACAGCTGCTGTCTGGTGGGCTGGGACAGGAGGACGCTGAGAGGGCAGAGGAAACGACATACGGACCTAGCGCAACACAACTCAGAACCAAATGAAACAGGGAAATAAGAGCTTCTCAGCAAAGCAAGGTGTGCACCCCCGACACAAGCCAAGTAGCGTTTGGGGACCTCAGCTTCATTCAGAATAAAGGACCGGGTTCTTTATAACTTCATCTTGAGGACAAGTTGTTGATAAATTAGTACATAATAGACCCATGCTGCTGCTGCTAAGTCGCTTCAGTCGTGTCCAACTCTGTGCGACTCCTTAGACGGCAGCCCACCAGGCTCCCCCGTCCCTGGGATTCTCCAGGCAAGAACACTGGAGTGGGTTGCCACCCATAGCAAGGAGAAACTATGATGTTTGTGACTTCATCCAGTGTGAAAAAGTGAAAGTGAAAATCACTCAGTCATGTCTGACTCTTTGCGACCCCATGGACTATACAGTCCAAAGAATTCTCTAGGCCAGAATACTGGAGTTGGTAGCTGTTCCCTTCTCCAGGGGATCTTCCCAATCCAGGGATCGAACCCAGGTCTCCTGCACCACAGGTGGATTCTTTACCAGCTGAGCTACCACGGAAGCCCAGGATTATTGGAGTGGGTAGCCTCTCCCTTCTCCAGCAGATCTTTCTGACCCAGGAATAGAACTGGGATCTCCTGCATTGCAGGCAGACTCTTTACTAGCTGAGCTGGCAGGGAAGCCATACCTTCTGACAATTTTAGAGATATTCATTTCTAGAGTCTTTGATGAGATTCATATATATTGAAATAAAATGTAAACTTGTAGCAAGTTGCATTTATTGTTGAACTAGTGCAGGAAACATGGATCAGAGCATCAGACTAGAAGACGCAAACTGGCATTTGTTTTTTGTTTTTTCTATTACCTTGCATGTGGGCTTGGGGCAACCACATTATCATGATCATCATTGTCACCATCACCATTATTGCCCCATGAAGTTGAAAACTTAGGTTTGTCAGTCTCTGCTCTAACACTTAAAACATATTATTTCATGTAATTTTTGCAAATGACTATGTGATAGTTGTTGATACTATAATCTCTGTTTTATAAATGAGGAAATTGAGACTCAGAGAGATTGAACAACTGGCTCAACTTCACTTAGCCACAGGTAGCAGAACCAGTATTTGATCATTTGACTTCAAAAGTCCGTGAATAACCATCCTGTACTGTCCCATTCATGCCTTCCCTGAACTTCAGTTTATTCACCTGTTAAATGGGAAGCCAAGCTAGATAATTTCTAAACAGCTTCTTTCAACTCCTTATTCTGATGCTTAAATCTCTTCCAACTTCCTCTGCACTACCCCACAATAGCCCTTAAGGTATTTCAAATCCTGGAAATGACCACCATCCCCATTCTTTTTAACTGGAGACACTCTCATTTTCTTGATATTCTTTTTTGTGCCAGATTGTGAGTGCGTGCTTAGTTGCTTCAGTCGTGTCTGACTCTCTGTGACCCCTCGGACCATGGCCTGCCAGGCTCCTCTGTCCATGGGATTCTCCAGGCAAGAATACTGGAGTGGGTTGCCATTCGTGCCAGATTACATACGGCTTATTGTAATTCACGCGACCAACCTCCCCATCTCCAAGGAGGTCACAATGAAAGTAGTACAAATAGTGTCAGGGCAGATCCCGGGAGCAAGTTGGGTTCCCTTGAGGCTCTGAACAGTGATGCATCAATTCAGCAGGTCCTCCAGAGGCCAGACCTGGGAGATGGGTGTCACCTGCCACTGCCTGATTTGCAGCCAGGATATTTGCAATGAAACTAAAATATTTAAAGAGCAGGTAATTCAGATACAATCAGCTGAAGACAAGAAAAGAATTATATGTTAAAGCAGTAAATTTAGACATCAGGAAAATGTATTAAAAATCTAGAAAAAGTATTGGATTTACAGTTTTTCCAACTTACATTAGTTGCCTTCAAAGCTGAAATCTCCTGAACAACAGTTTGACTCAATGCCATTTTTGCTGTGTAGATTTTACTTGGGGTGTCTGGACAGTGTCATTTGCACAGTTAATAAATGATTATGCTAATAAATGTTGACTTGGGAAATCTCTTATGTGCATTTCAAATTACCAACGGTCCTGAAAACATATGGTGCTATGTAATTTCCTGATATTAGAATTGAAACATACAGATGTGCTAGCCTATAAAATTTGCCTGGGAATAATGAACACACAAATAATTGGAAAATAAGTTTCCTTGGTTATTACACTAGATTCTCAATTGAAGGTTGACTTTACAAATGACTTTATAATGGTCTTTACTAATCAGGTAAGATTTACTGAGAAGTGGTAACAGTCCAGTTTATAATCTGAAATGCTATCCAATAGAAACCTCTGTGATGAAATAAATATATCTACTAGATATGTGATATATGATAGCACTTGATATATGATCACTGTGACCAAGGAACATAATTTTAAATTTATTTGATTTTAATTAATCTAAATGTAAGCAGCCACCTTTAAATAGTTTGAAGAGAACAGTGAAGTTGCTCAGTCGTGTCCAGCTCTTTGCGATCCCATGGACTATAGCCTACCAGGCTCCTCCATCCATGGAATTTTCCAGGCAAGAGTACTGGAGTGGAATAGAAGAATACTGGAGTACAAGAGTACTGCCATTTCCTTCTCCAGGGTATCTTCCCAACCCAGGGATCAAACCCAGGTCTCCCACATTGCAGGCAGACACTTTACTGTCTGAGCTACCAGGGAAGCTGGCTACTGTACTGGACAGTGCAGAGTTTAGAAGGATGCTCATCACAAGTCCATTTCTGAACTGGTATTGTCTTCAAGTTGAGACAGCAATTTGTCATTTTACTACAGAGATTACTCCATGGATCACATGAAGAACAATCCTTAAATGAAAAAGGAGCATAAAGCCCTTTTGTGTTCAAGACCAATTACCTCATGCCAAAACAGTGAGTCTATTTATTCACCTTCAAGTTGGTCTTAGAAAGTCCATCTGTTCTCTGGAAGAAGCATGTGGTTAAAATAGTTGGTTGACAGAACTTTTCATGTTTCAACTGCTTGTGTTATGTAGAACTCAGAACTTTTTTTTTGAGAATTGTAATCTATTTCAGTACTATTCAGTACTAATAATAGTACTCTTGAAAATATCAGATGCTGTCATCTCCTGGTATCTGAGGGAGATTGGTTCCAAGACCCTGTAGATAATAAAACCCATGGGTACTCAAGTCCTTTATATAAAATGGTGTACTATTTGCATATAAGCTACATATCCTCCTATATAATTTGACTCATCTCTAGATTACTTATAATACCTAATAAAATGTAAATGCTATGGAAATAGTTGTAAATACAATGTAAATGATATGTAGATAGCTACTGGTGTGCAGCAAATCCAAGTTTTGCTTTTGAAACTTTCTGGAGTTTTGTTTCCCAAATGTTATCCATCCAAGGCTGGTTGAATCCATGGATATGGAGCCCACAGATATGGATGACTGGCTTTATTTAGGAAATCTAGAAAATAGCTAATATTTATTAAACTTTTACATTTTCTCAAGCACTACAGTTTCGCAGCAACTCTACAATGTAAGGTTCTTCCCATTTGACAGATGAGAATGCTGAGGCTCAGAAAGAATAAATAATTTGTCAGAGGTCCCTGGGCTATTAAGTAGGAAAAGCCAGGATTCTGAACTCAGGCAGTGTGGCTTCTGTGGCCAGCTCTCACCCACTAACCTATGAAGCTTTTCATTTCCCTGAAGCTAACAGTCCTCTTCCACCTCTGTTCTCACACTTCCCACATTTTGAGCTCTTCAGGTAGAGAATGATGGCACTGTGGCTGAATATTCCAGTTCTTACACTATTTACGAGCAGGTGACCTTGAAGAAGCCCATTTCTGCCTTCTCTTCTTGCTGTATATGACAGTTATGATGTACGAGGGCCTCTCCTGAACACCAAGAAGACAGGGTGTACTCAGAGTTGTTCTGTCTGCAATGTGGCAAGGGGGTGGATCTAAATGAGCTGCTGTTAAGAGATGGTGGTGCACAAGCTGTGGGAACCACAGGCATGGTGACTGGGCTGAGTCTACCTTGGCCATGGGAAATGTCTACATTTCAGAAGCTAGGAAAAACACAGAACTATGGTTCTGCATGATGGCAACCTGCCCTTAGTGTCGGGGGAAGCTTTTGGAAAATCCCTACAAGAATTTATGAGCACCAGCATCCTGAGGCTGGAGATTTTTCAATCATCTTGCTTTGTAAGTTATCACCCACGTTTTCTTATCCTGCCCTTCCCTTTTGACTCAGTGGTAAAGAATCTGCCCACAGTGTAGGAGACCAGGGTTCAATCCCTGGTTTGGGAATATCCCCTGGAGAAGGGAATGGCAACCCACTCCAGTGTTCTTGCCTGGAGAATCCCATAGACAGAGGAGCCTGGTGGGCTACAGTCCATGGGGTCACAAAGAGCTGGAAACGACTGAGGGACTAACACTTTCACTTTCTTTCACTTTCTTTTTCTCTTTCTAACCAAAGGGGAGTCAGGTTCACGGAGGTCTGAGTCCACAGGCAGTATTAGTTGAATGGGAAGCTAGAAGATGCACACTCCCTCAGTTATTGCTTACAAATACTTAATTTAAAAAAATTTTTGTATTAGAATCTAGTAAAAAAAAATTAAAACTCCACATTTATTAGAACTCATAATTTAGGCTAAGAGAAATAAGGCCACATTTTAAAGAACCCTTTGGTGTTATCAATGGCTGGGATTCTGGAGGCACTGGGAATTTGTTTCTTTACACATGTACTCACAGTGTTTGTGAGATGTCTCTTACCATTCACATCACTAATACATCTAGACCAATACTCTTGCCATATTCGGGAGCCTCTGTATCATCTCGTGGCTCTGTTTATGTTACTGACCGTCCCACCCGACTGAACCTTATGAAGACAGAGGCTTCATCTTGTTCACTGATGCTGTCCTAGGACCATGTTTTCTGTCACAGGGTTTGAATAAGTGACTGAAAGGATGGAGGACTGAGCAGAATAACACCACTATTTCTAATGTTTACAAAGATTTGGGGAGGGGAGGTCTGGGGACTATGATAACAAAGATGATATTCCATGAAAATTATTGGGAACATTTATAGGAAAGTATGTTTACATGGGAACTATCAGACTATCTAAAGGGATGAAACTAATATCCCCCACTGCCTCCTTTGCTTTCATTGATCTGATTAAATGACCAGGTTTTTGCATCCTGTAGTACTCTTTATAATGCCAAGTGTGTCCTAAACATAAAAATTTGTGCATAACTGTTGTAGTGGTAATCTGTAGATACTATTGGATAGTCTTTTGGAGAATAGATACTCTTGTATCCTGCTAAGATCACAGCTTGATTTTTCCTTTTCAAATCCTTTTTACTTTTTTTTCTTGTTCTACTGCATAGTATAGAAACATCAGTCAGTGTGTGAGTGCAAACTCAGTCACTCAGTCGTGTCTGACTCTTTGTGACCCTGTGGACTGTAGCCCACCAGCCTCCTCTGTCCATGAGATTCTCTAGGCAAAAAATACTGGTGTGGGTTGCCATTTCTTATTCCAGGGTATCTTCCCCACCTAGGGATAGAGCTGGTATCTACTGTGTCTCTGGGATTGGCAAGTGTGTTCTTTACCACTGTGCCACCTGAGAAGCCCTCAGTCAGTACACATTGAAAATAAACAGTGATAGGATGAATTCTTTGTTGGTTCTTCATTATATTGGAAATGCTTCCAGCGTCTCTGTTTTTGATAGTGTTTGCTGGGGGTTTATTATGCTAAGGAGGTTTCCTTCTATTCTTAATTTATTAGATTTGTTTAATATCATGAATTGCCATCAAATTTTATAGGATGCATTTCTTGGATCTCTGGAGATAATAATTGATTTTTTAATCTGAAATTGGTTATTGTGGTGATATTCATTAGTTGATTTTCTTATGTTAAAATAACTTTGCATTTCTAGATAAACTTAAGCTATTTGTGGTCTATTGGATATTTTTTACACATTGTTAGTTTCTGTTTGATAATAATTATGGTGTGCTTTGGCACATTAATTTCTAAAAGTAAGTTTTGAAAATTCATTTATAAGAAAAATTTCTAGCTTTTTCTTCCCTATTGATTTCTAACTTCACTGTATTGTGATGGTTCCTATTACTAATTTATTGAGGCTTGTTTTCTGGCCTTGCAATTGGTAAGTTTTGAACCCCATAAACAGTATGAAAAGACAAAAAGATAGGACACTGAAAGATGAACTCCCCAGGTAGGTAGGTGCCCAATATGTTACTGGAGATCGGTGGAGAAATAACTCCAAAAAGAATGAAGAGGTGGAGCCAAAGCAAAAACAACAACCAGTTGTGGATGTGCCTGGCGATGGAAGCAAGGTCCGATGCTTTAAGGAGCAGTATTGCATAAGAACCTGAAGTGTTACATCCATGAATCAGGGTAAATTGGAAGTGATCAAACAGGAGATGGCAAGAGTGAACCTCAACATTTTAGGAATCAGCGAACTAAAATGGACAGAAATGGGTGAATTTAACTCAGATGACCATTATATCTACTATTGTGGGCAAGAATGCCTTAAAAGAAACAGAGTATCCATCATAGTCAACAAAAGAATCTGAAATGCAGTCCTTGGATGCAATCTCAAAAATGACAGAATGATCTCTGTTCACCTCCAAGGCAAACCATTCGATATCACAGTAATCCAAGTCTGTGCCCCGACCAGTAATGCTGAAGAAGCTGAAGTTGAATGGTTCTAAGAAGACCTACGAGACCTTCTAGAATCAACACCCCTAAAAGGTGTCTTTTTCTTTATAGGAGACTGGAATGCAAAAGTAGGAAGTCAAGAAACACCTGGACTAATAGGAAAATTTGGCCTTGGAGTCCAGAATGAAGCAGGGCAAAGGCTAATAGAGTTCTGCCAAGAGAATGCACTGGTCATAGCAAACACCCTCTTCCAACATTCTTCACAGAGCTAGAACAAATAATTCCACAATTTGTATGGAAATACAAAAAACCTCGAATAGCCAAAGCGATCTTGAGAAAGAAGAATGGAACTGGAGGAATCAACCTACCTGACTTCAGGCTCTATTACAAAGACACAGTTATCAAGACAGTATGGTACTGGCACAAAGACAGAAATATAGATCAATGGAACAAAATAGAAAGCCCAGAGATAAATCCACGCACATATGGACACCTTATCTTTGACAAAGGAGGCAAGAATATACAATGGATTAAAGACAATCTCTTTAACAAGTGGTGCTGGGAAATCTGGTCAACCACTTGTAAAAGAATGAAACTAGAACACTTTCTAACACCATACACAAAAATAAACTCAAAATGGATTAAAGATCTCAATGTAAGACCAGAAACTATAAAACTCCTAGAGGAGAACATAGGCAAAACACTCTCTGACATACATCACAGCAGGATCTTCTATGACCCACCTCCCAGAATATTGGAAATAAAAGCAAAAATAAACAAATGGGACCTAATTAACCTTAAAAGCTTCTGCACATCAAAGGAAACTATTAGCAAGGTGAAAAGGCAGCCTTCAGAATGGGAGAAAATAATAGCAAATGAAGCAACTGACAAACAACTAATCTCAAAAATATACAAGCAACTCCTACAGCTCAACTCCAGAAAAATAAATGACCCAATCAAAAAATGGGCCAAAGAACTAAATAGACATTTCTCCAAAGAAGACATACAGATGGCTAACAAACACATGAAAAGATGCTCAACATCACTCATTATCAGAGAAATGCAAATCAAAACCACTATGAGGTACCATTTCATGCCAGTCAGAATGGCTGCGATCCAAAAGTCTACAAGCAATAAATGCTGGAGAGGGTGTGGAGAAAAGGGAACCCTCTTACACTGTTGGTGGGAATGCAAACTAGTACAGCCACTATGGAGAACAGTGTGGAGATTCCTTAAAAAACTGGAAATAGAACTGCCTTATGATCCAGCAATCCCACTGCTGGGCATACACACTGAGGAAACCAGAAGGGAAAGAGACACATGTACCCCAGTGTTCATCGCAGCACTGTTCATAATAGCCAGGACATGGAAGCAACCTAGATGTCCATCAGCAGATGAATGGATAAGAAAGCCATGGTACATATACACAATGGAGTATTACTTAGCCATTAAAAAGAATACATTTGAATCAGTTCTAATGAGGTGGATGAAACTGGAGCCTATTATACAGAGTGAAGTAAGCCAGAAAGAAAAACACCAATACAGTATACTAACGCATATATATGGAATTTAGAAAGATGGTAACAATAACCCTGTGTATGAGACAGCAAAAGAGACACTGATGTATAGAACAGTCTTATGGACTCTGTGGGAGAGGGAGAGGGTGGGAAGATTTGGGAGAATGGCATTGAAACATGTAAAATATCATGTATGTAACGAGATGCTAGTCCAGGTTTGATGCATGATACTGGATGCTTGGGGCTAGTGCACTGGGATGACCAAGAGGGATGGTATGGGGAGGGAGGAGGGAGGAGGGTTCAGGATGGGGAACACATGTATACCTGTGGCAGATTCATTTTGATATTTGGCAAAACTAATACAATTATGTAAAGTTTAAAAATAAAATAAAATTAAAAATTAAAAAAAAAAGAAAAAAATAAATACATGAAAAAAAATAAATACTTGTCTTACAAAAAAAAACAAACACACACACACACAAGAGAAGACTCTACCCATGGACATCACCAGATGGTCAACACTGAAATCAGATTGATTATATTCTTTGCAGCCAACGATGGAAAAGCTCTATACAGTCAGTGAAAGCAAGACTGGGAGCTATCTGTGGCTCAGATCATGAACTCCTTATTGCCAAATTCAGACTTAAATTGAAGAAAGTAGGGAAAACCACCAGACTCTTCAGGTATGACCTAAATCAAATCCCTTACAATTATACAGTGGAAATGAGAAATAGATTTAAGGGACTAGATCTGATAGACAGAGTGCCTGAAGAACTATGGACGGAGGTTTGTGCCATTGTACAGGAGACAGGGATCAAGACCATCCCCAAGAAAAAGAAATGCAAAAAAGCAAAATGGCTGTCTGAGGAGGCCTTACAAATAACTGTCAAAAGAAGAGAAGTGAAAAGCAAAGGAGAAAAGGAAAGATATACCCATTTGGATGCAGAATTCCAAAGAATAGCCAGGAGAAAAAAGAAAGCCTTCCCCAGTGATCAGTGCAAAGAAATAAAGTAAAACAATAGAATGGGAAAGACTAGAGCTCTCCTCAAGGAAATTAGAGATACCAACGGAACATTTCGTGCAAAGATGGGCTCAATAAAGGACAGAAATGGTATGGACCTAACAGAAGCAGAAGATATTAAGGAGAGGTGGCAAGAATACACAGAAGAACTGTACAGAAAGGATCTTCATGATGCAGATAATCACGATGGTAATATCACTCACCTAGAGCCAGCCATCCTGGAATGTGAAGTAAGTGGGCCTTAGGAAGCATGACTAGGAACAAAGCTAGTGGAGGTGATGGAATTCCAGTTGAGCTATTCCAAATCCTAGAAGATGATGCTGGAAAAGTGCTGCACTCAACATGCCAGCAAACTTGGAAAACTGAGCAGTGGCCGCAGGACTGGAAAGGTCAGTTTTCATTCCAATCCCCAGGAAAGGCAATGCCAAAGAATGCTCAAACTACCGCACAATTGCACTCATCTCACATGCTAGCAAAGTAATGGTCAAAATTCTCCAAGCCAGGCTTCAACAATACGTGAACCATGAACTTCCAGATGTTCAAGCTGGTTTTAGAAAAGGCAGAGGAACCAGAGATCAAATTGCCAACATCTGCTGGGTCATCAAAAAAGCAAGGGAGTTCCAGGAAAACATCTATATCTGCTTTATTGACTCCACCAAAGCCTTTGACTGTGTGGATCTCAACGAACTCTGGAAAATTCTGGAAGAGATGGGAATACCAGACCACCTGACCAGCCTCTTGAGAAATCTGTATGCAGGTCAGGAAGCAACAGTTAGAATTGGACATGGAACAACAGACTGGCTCCAAATAGGAAAAGGAGTGCATCAAGGCTGTATATTGTCACCCTCCTTATTTAACTTACATGCAGAGTACATCATGAGAAACACTGGGCTGGATAAAGAACAAGCTGGAATCAAGATTGCCAGGAGGAATATCAATAACCTCAGATACGCAGATGACACCACCCTTCTGGCAGAAAGTGAAGAAGAACTAAAGAGCTTCTTGATGAAAGTGAAAGAGGAGAGTGAAAAAGATGGCTTAAAGCTCAACATTCAGAAAACAAAGACGGCATCCGGTCCCATCACTTTGTGGCAAATAGATGGAGAAACAGTGGAAACAGTGGCAGACTTTATTTTGGGGGGCTCCAACTTACTGCAGATGGTGACTGTAGCCATGAAATTAAAAGACGGTTACTCCTTGGAAGAAAAGTTATGACCAACCTAGACAGCATATTAAAAAGACATTACTTTGCCCTCAAAGGTCCATCTAGTCAAGGCTGTGGTTTTACCAGTAGTCATGTATGTATGTGAGAGTTGGAATACTAAAGAATTGATGCTTTTGGACTGTGGTGTTGGAGAAGACTCTTGAGAGTCCCTTGGACTGCAATGAGATCCAACCAGTCCATCCTAAAGGAAATCAGTCCTGAATGTTCATTGGAAGGACTGATGTTGAAGCTGAAACTCCAATACTTTGGCCACCTGATGCGAAGAGCTGGCTATTTGAAAAGACCCTGATGCTGGCAAAGATTGAAGGCAGGAGGAGAAGGGGATGACAGAGGATGAGATGGTCAGATGGCATCACTGATTCAATGGAGATGAGTTCGAGTAAACTCCAGGAGTTGGTGATGGACAAGGAGGCCTGGCGTGCTGCTGTCCATGGGGTTGCAAATAGTCAGACACAACTGAGCAACTGAACTGAACTGAATAAATAATTGATGTGTACTTAGAAAAGAATTGTAGTCTCTAATTGTTGGGTGTAATTTACTCTATGTTTCTTAGAGTAACATTAGCATAACACTGCCCCTTGCTCATAATTGTTAGTTTATAGTGTTCAACTGTTACAGATTTTGCTACTAATTTTTGTCAGCCTAATCTATTAATTCCTGAGACACGTCTAACTTTTTCCATAATGACATTGGAATTTGTTTCTTTCTTGCAGAGCTTTCAGCTTTAAATGATATATTTTGTGGTTTAATATGAATGATATAATTTGAGTTTTCATTATTAAATGCATAAATGAATTGAACCTTAAGCAGTTATTTTTCTTAGATTCAGTAATACCTTATATTACTTATATAAACATAAAATCTGTTTTATGCAATGCAATACCAGGTTCTTTTGGTTTGAAACTGGTACACATATTTTTAACCTTTTATATACAAACTTTCTGTGTCTATATGTATGTGTTTCGTAGGGTCTTTTGTAAATGGCTGATAGCTAGAGTTTTTTAAAATGTGGTGAGCACATCTTTGTATTTTAACAGAAAACTTTATCTTTTTTATAATTCAATTCAGTTGAGTTCAGTTGCTCAATTGTGACTCCATGGACTGCAGCTTGCAAGGCTTTCCTGTCCTTCACCAACTCTCGGGGCTTGCTCAAACTCATGTCCATCAAGTCGGTGATGCCATCCAACCATCCTTATCCTCTGTCGTCCCCTTCTTCTCCTGCCTTCAATCTTTCCCAGCATCAAGATCATTTCCAATGAGTTGGTTCTTTGCATCAGATGGCCAAAAATTATTGGAGCTTCAACTTCAACATCAGTTTTTCCAATGAATATTCAGGACTGATTTCCATTAGGATTGACTGGCTTAATCTCCTTGCAGTCCAAGGGACTCTCAAGAGTCTTCTCCAACACTACAATTCAAAAGCATCAATTCTTCAGTGTTCAGCCTTCTTGATGGTCCAACTCTCACATCTATCCATGACTACTGGAAAAACCAAAGCTTTCACTAGATGGACCTTTGTTGGCAAAGTGATCTCTCTGCTTTTTAATATGCTATCTAGGTTGGTCATAGCTTTTCTTCCAAGGAGCAAGCATCTTTTAATTTCATGGCTGTGGTCACCATCTGCAGTGATTTTGGAGCCCAAGAAAATGAAGTCTGTCACTATTTCCATTGTTTCCCCATCTATTTGCCAGGAAGTAATAAGACCGAATGCTATGATCTTAGTTTTCTGAATGTTGAGTTTTAAGCCAGCTTTTTCACTCTCCACTTTCACTTTTCATTGAGAGGTTCTTCAGTTTCTCTTTGCCTTCTGCCATAAGGGTGTCATAATTACTATTGACATATTTGGATCTTACGGTACATCTTTAATGCTTCTTTTCTATTTTTTTTTACCTGTTTTGATTTTTCATGTTTTAGTTCCTTTGTTGTCTTCATTTGGTTTGTTTTAATCGCTTTTTGCAAAACTTGTTTCATTTATTTATTGTTCTTATAGAGTCTTTATTATTGTACTTAACTGTTGTGGAAATTATATTCTATTTTTTTTTTAAATGACTGTCCTAGATATACATATTATATATGTGTGTGTGTATATATATATATATATATATATATATATATATATATAATTAGGCAATGTATGAAGTTGATTATTACCTTTGTCTACTATTTGAAATATACTGGGACCTTAAAATGCTTTAACTCTAATTACAACTCCCCAAATAAATTAAAATCTACTTTTGGCTAGTGTTTTTACCTATTCTATGTTTTAATGCCATATATTGGATATTATTATTATTATTATTTTAAAAACAATGGTTTATAGATTTACCAAAACAACTCCCCACCATTTCTTATTTGCATCTCAAGCTCTGTTAGTTTTCTTTTGAGTGAAGCAGAACTTAAAATTTTCTTCAGTGAGAGTTTATAGTAAACTTTCAGTTTTTGTTTAGCTGGGAACAAACAAAATTTGATAATTATGCTTCAAATAGAGCTTTGCTTGTTAAAAATTCTAGATTAATACTTATTTTTTTCTAGGCACATTAAAGAATCTTCCACTGCTTCTGCTCTATTATAGCTTTCAATTTAATTATATATAACACTTGCATATAGTATTTTATAGTTTCATCAATAATACGTGATGACTAATTATATAAAGATTATATCTGTACTTGTTATTTAAGACAACAAGTGAGTTTATAGGATCAGCAAAGCTACTTTATTCCTTTAATTATTGCCTTGTTCTGATTTTCTTATCAGTATCTTTTGGTTCTCTGATTAGACAGATGTTAGACCTTCTCATTCCATCCTAACCGCTTTTCTGTTTTCTGTGTTTTATATCTTTGAGCTGCTTTCAGGATAGCATCTTCGTACATATGTTCAAGTTTGCTAAATTCTTCTTCAGCTGTATCTAATTTTCTCTTCAATATGTCAACCAAGTTTAAATTTTATTTTATTTTTCATTTAATAACACATTTCATTTATTTCACTTCTTACCGTTTTGCCTATATGCTCCTGCCATTTAAACTATATATTTGTTCTTTGCTCATAACTTTAATAAATGCTTTATTTATTGAAATATGAAAACTGCTAATTTCATATTCTCTTTCTGATCAATTCCAACATCTGAAATATTTGCTAGTATCTTGTTTTTCCTGGCTGTCACTAATCTCGCCTTATTTCTTCACCCATCTCATGGGTTTTCATTATGAGTTTGTAGTCCTTAGAACTTCAGCAGTGGTAATTCTTTGAAGGCTGGATATGATTACATTCCTCTGGAGACCATTTTTGTGGCTTCTGATAGTTACCTGATATCATTGCCAATTTGGGACCACTTGAAAATCTTTGTGGACAGCATAGATAGCATGAATCCAGGGGGAAAATGCAGAGTTTTAGAGCAAAATTTTGCTTACAAATTATCAGGGAGCCACCTGATGAGAACAAGCTGACTCATTGGAAAAGACTCTGATGTTGGGAAAGACTGAAGGCAGAAGAAGAGGGTGACAGAGGAAGAGATGGTTGGATGGCATCACTGATTCACTGGACATGAACTTGGGCAAACTCCAGGAGATGGTAAGGGACAGAGAAGCCTGGCATGCTGCAGTCCATGGAGTCACGAAGAGTCGAACATGACTTGGCGACTGAACAACAACAATTAGAGAAGCAGGCTTACTTGCTGCTAATCTTTTAGTTTGGTAGATTTACTCCTGTTCACCTTCCAAAATCTCAATTTTATGGGAGGATCTTCTTTTAGACCCTTCACTTTGGATAGTCCTTGACTTTGTTCCCTGTTTCCTGTGGTCTATACTGCTGTCAAAACAGAAACTGAAATTATCATGGTGAAGCAGATGCTTCCTGGAAAAAGCTGGCTCCAGGCCTTTTAAAATTTCCCAGGTGTCTTCTTTTTCTGTTTTCAGCTTCTGGATAGTCTTTGCTTTCTTGCTTTCACAGCAAGATTAAAACATTAAAATACATTTTCAATACATTATTAAGCACACAAGTTATTTTTAAAATTCGGGTATATAGGCTGTTTGTCCCTGGAATTGAAATTTCTTTTCTGAAGTCTCTGACATTAGATACCACTCTGAGGTTCCATGAGAGGGTGAAGACAAAACACTAACTTACTGGCTGATATTCTTAAAAATCAGTTCAGTAGGGTTATAGATTTTTATTTAATTGAAGCCAAAATATTCTCATGGAGGACATTTTAAGATTGCAGGAGTGTGATGCTGACATTAAGAAGAAAATCACAGTCTCAAGACAAATTGCTTAATCTGATTTGTAGAACTACACCCTTTGTAGTGCTTTTAATTTTTTTAATATGAAAAATTATTTGAGTTAAAATTCATTTCAATACACATTTATTTATGGGTCACCAAAAAGATTTAACATGCAGTTTCCAGCCATGACTAAGCTTATATATCAACCACGCTGTACTTTCACACGAGACTATGGCCCCCAAGTTCACCCCACGCATTTCCAAACTCGAAGCTGTGGCATTGTTTTGATACTATGGTTGTTGCTGTGGAGATTTCTGTTCTTTTTTTCAAACTAAACAGTGAATTTCGAATGGGGTAGGAAAACAAGCAGCAGGTGCGTATGAGCTTCAAATATAAAAGATTTTCTTTCTGTAGAGAGACTATCGCTACTACCTCATTACCATGAGTCAAATGTGAATGTTTGTGTCTACCAAGGGAAATCTCTCTTGTCCTTGTTTACTCTCCTTAGGTTAATTATTTTCATACAGAGAATCTACAATACATTTTCTCTGGCAGCTCCAGGGGCCAGACCCAACTGCAGAGAGAAATATTCCCAGAAAACCGGTAAGCACTTTGGGAGGTTCGCTAGCTCTTTCATAATATCAGTGTTAGGACATTTTCTATGCTGACACTTCGTTCTTCTATTGTGATAGCCATAGAAATATTCATTAACCTGCAAATTTACGTGTAGCACTGTTTGAGGTAACATTATTGTTATTGTATTATGAATGCCTAGCCCTCAAATCTGTTTTGAAACTGGTAGGATAAAATTTTAAGTGGATATGCATGATTTCTATGGAAATACATTGATGTTTCATGGTAATGTTAAATAACGAAAGATTTTTCTAACTGGAAATGCATGCTAAGTCACTGCAGTCGTGTCTGACTCTTTGAGACCCTATGGACTGTAGCTCACCAGTCTCTTCTGGCCATAGGATTCTTCAGGCAAGAATACTGGAGTGGGTTGCCATTTCCTTCTCTACGAGATCTTCCCAACCCAGAGACTGAACTCAGTCTCTTATGTCTCCTGCATTGGCTAGTGGGTTCTTTACCATTAGCGCCAACTGGAAATAGTAACTCCTTTGATTCCATGACTCGATTCCAAGACTGCCATTTTCTTTGGGGGAATGGAGAATTTAAGGAGTGAGAAAATGTGTGGAAATACTACTGGAGTATAAAATACACTGTAGTGTAGAGAATCTGGGTTCTAATTCTGACTCAGCAGTGTCTTGATGGTATGATGTTGAATAAATCAGTTTATCTCTCTAAAAGTAGGTTTCTTAGCTATAAAAATGGGATAAATGTAGTAATTAAGAGCAAGACTTTGAGGGAGGTAAATGTAGATTTGACTATCCAATCTACTCTTAGAGAACTGTGTAAGTATGAACAAGTTGGTTAGCCACAGCAGGACTTGATGTTCTCATCCATAAAACATAGTGTTTGGATTAACACTTGAAATCAAAAGGGATTTTTTTTTTTCTGTGTGAATACAAATCCATTTGAACCTCATCATTCTTCCTCCTAGATATTAGGCTTCCAGTGTCTCAAAGTAGAGATGTTACCAAAAAATGGAGAAAAAGAGAGAAAAGAGTCCATTCAAAATGGTCCTTGAATGTAAAATAGATCTCAAAGAAAATTTTCTGAGCCAATGACTCTTGTTTCTGTATAGTCACCCATTTCCTGGCTTGGAAAAAATAGAGGCAAGTTGGAGAGGAAGACTTTTAAGTGGACACTTTGTCAGTGTCCCAGGGAGGAGGACGTGGCTCTCACCCCATCCTGGGGAAGGCTGGAGAGAATGAGAGCACACAGACTTAGGTTTATTGATCTAAGATCAGAGCCACCTTCTGAGTGACCACCTGGAAAGTGGGCTCCTCCACGTATGAAAAACCCAGTAAGTGATAACTTTCCTATCAAGTCATACCTTTGCTGAAGTCAGAGATCATGTCTTGCCTATTTACTCAATAAATAGTTACAGAATGCCTACTTGTCTATCACTGGCATAGAACAAGGAAGAGAGCAGCCAGGGTCCCTGCTCAAATGGAATCTACACTGTAAGTTCTTTACCTTTATGTTTTTTATATTTTTTATATTCTTCCCAGCAATGCTGGTTCATATTAATAAGACATACTAGATAAATATTTGTTGTTAGTCACTCAGTTATGCCAACTCTTTGTGACCCCTTGGAATGTAGCCCACATGGCTTCTCTGTCCATGGACTTCTCCAGGCAAGAATGATGGAATGGGTTGCCATTTCCTTCTCCAGGGGATCTTCCTGACCGAGGGATCAAACCTGGGTCTCCCTGCATTGCAGGCAGATTCTTTACTGTCTGAGCCACCAGAAAAGCCCAAATATTTGTTGAATGAATGGTAAATGAATGTACTTTTCTTGTACCCAGATAGACTAAGTCTGGAGACCTTCTCTTCTAGGCAAATAGAAAGTGGAAGGACTCTATTTACATGAAGGTTAATCCAAGACAGCACGAAAAGCTTGGGAAGGAATTAAATTCTATTTCCTGTTTTACTTCTACCTTCTAAATTGACTGTCTACTCCTCATTGGCACAGTCTATGAATAGACATTCTACTTGACTTTTTATGAATGACCAATCCTTACACCATGGGAGACTTCTGGCTATAAATAAAGACTGACTTCAAAATTACATCAGCGATTCAAGCATCTTATGGTGTATGAAAAAATAGATTAAAGTAATTATCATCGACCTTCCATTTTAAACTGTAAGAAAAATGGCCACACTGTCATTTTTGATAAATAATGCTGGTGCAAGAGAATGTGCATGTTTTAATTTTATCCTTTGGAGTTGCAAACCCACATGCATTAAAAAGAGGTCCAGGATGATATAACAGGCTTGTTTGTCAGGGGAAAAAATCATTACCATCTCTTAATAAAAATACTCATGGCCATTTCTAAGTAACCCCTCTTCTTAAGTAACAGGTCTGTGGCTTCAATATAGGGTTATTGTACCACATTGTCTTTTTAGACAGAAAACAGTATTAAAAATAGTACCAAGATACAGGTTTAAGATATATAGAAGATGATGTCTTCTCACAATAAATAGTCCTCATACTGGGAAATACCCCAAGCAAACTTTTAGGACCTTAATGCATTCTTGATCAAGACTGAAATAGCTTCTGTTTTGAACTGTGCATCAGTTTTAATATGACATTAATTTTTTGCCTGAAATGAACTTTGAGGCATTATCTAGTCTGTTCTTCTACTTCTGTAAAGGATCACAGTCACCACTTTCGTACCAGGAAATTAATTCTGCTTTTAAAGCATCTGAAAGAAAGATTTTTACAACTTTCCAAGTCTATAAGCTGCTGGACTGGGTAAATTACTGGGCGGATCATTCCATCTTCATCCTGGGGGTGGTGGGTCTGCAAGATGGCGAAGCAGCAAACCTCCGGGTTGGCAGGTGCACCTCCCTCCAGAATGGGGAGATGAGCTGCCCTTACTTAGGTCTTGTCCTATTTTTGTGTAACATCTCTAGACATGACACCACTCTTGGCTTATTGGATGTGCTAGTAGATCTTAATAATAAATACAACTTCTTCAGCACTCTTCTTCCAGAACGATGGTTGGCATTGAATAATGTTGTTGGCTGGATTTTCTGGGAAACAGCCTCTGAGGTTCTGAGATTTGCATTCAGGAAGCTGATTTGAGAGTTTGTTTATTGGAGTTAATACCTGTGAGAGATTGGGAAAGCATAATTGGGCAGAAGGAGAAAGTGGACTGAGATGCAGCTGCAATCAATCTGTGATTCTACAGGCTGCTCTGGAGCTGGCCTGGGTTTTCAGCCATGTCCTGAGTGCAGACCATGGGTATCAGCCTTTGAATCTATACATGGACCAGTTACTGGATGCCAGCTGCTCCTGGAAAGGACGCAGGTGTTGGGAAAGGCAGCTTCCTTCCCAATGTGGCAAACCCACCCCAGGATACTTGCCCGGAGAATCCTATGGACCGAGGAGTCTGGTGGGCTACAGTGCATGCGGTCCCAAAAGAGTCGGACATGACATAGTGACTAAACAACAACGAACATCTGATTTGCTGCACATTTTGTTGAGGTTTTTAATAAAAATTTACTCAGCTAACTAAAGGTGGCTTGGGAACAATGGCAGCAGCCAGGACCTGTGAGCCCTGAAGAAAGGCATTTTTCTTTCAGGTGCCCATAGTAATGCAGAACCTAGAATTGCTCACAAAGTATAAGCCAGTGCAAAAACTCCATTGTGCATTGGTTTATTATGAGTAGCTCAAGTGAAGATTTGTAACTATGGAAACCAAAATACAAAAATAATTAGTGGGCTTTTTTAAAAGAAAATAACTCAGGAATTATTCATACTAACTTTAGGTGATTTACAACACATAGTCTAACTGACCAGGACAGAGTATGACTTTCTGTAGTCTCTGATGAAAGGTTACTCTAACGGAATCACCATAAATTTCTGTTAATCAACAATACATGTCCAGGTCTTAATAAGCACAGTCAATAGAAAAATGGAATAGCGTGGATAAATGAAATAAAAGCACATCTTCACACATCATTCAAATTCCCTTACCTCTTGCTCATTCTTCCTACCCTCAAAAAAAAAAAAAAAAAAAGAGAATGTATGCAAAACCCCCAAAGCTTTTGCCTTCTCCACAAACCAATTCTAGACTTAAGTTTCTCAAGTTATTCCTAAGTGTTTTCAGTCAAGATTTAAGCAGGTAATGAACCAAACTATCATTTAGAAAGAAAAGAAACCAAAGATGAGGAAAGGGGCCCAAAAGAGGGTCTTACAGTGTCCCTGGGGAGTGTGACAGGCAGCTTCTGGAATGGCTCCCACTGATTCCCACCTCTTAGGATCCACATCTCTGTGTAACGCCCCTCTCCTTGGATGTGATTTGGATCGGCACTGACTGGCACCTTAATCTCAGCCCTGAAAGAAACCCTGAAGCAGGGAACTCGGGTAAGCGGTGCCCAGTACATAACCTGCATATAATAGGATCATAAATGCATGTCACTTCAAGTAAGTTACATAGCAATGTGTAATGAACACAGATCTCTTAAAATTACTCTCGTCAGCACACTCCCCCAACCCTCTATCACAGTCACTTGGCACTGCTCCCTAGGTTTTGAAACATTCGACCATATTAGGAGATCTTGATGTCATCACGTCTCCCGTTCCTGTCCTCTGTCCACTTGAAAGCCAGTGGCTCATCTTTACACCCCAAAAGTAAGAACTTAAATAATTGAGAATTTATGGTAGAAGAAGGTCCCCACATTTGTGGATTGATTTGTGCTTTAAAAGTTCTGGGTATGTGGCACTCCTGTTTACCCTCCATGCATTGTTCTAGGCGCATGGCATGCCTACTTGTTGTTGTTTAGCCATCAGTCGTGTCCGACTCTTTGTGATCCCATGGACTGTAGACTGCTAGGCTCCTCTGTCCATGAGATTTCCTGGAGCGGGTTGCCATTTTCTACTCGAGGGGATCTTCCTGACCCAGCTATTGAACCCAGGTCTCCTGCATTGACAGGTGGATTCTTTGCCCCTTAGCCACCAGGAAAGCCCCTGTTATGCCTACATACTCACTAACAAATACAACAAAAGAATAGTAACTTCATAATTGTGGAACTACGAGAGGTGGTGGAACAGACCAGTAAGAAGTGGGGAAACGGGAAAAGGACTGGGAAAATGATAAAAATTGGGAGTTTTGGAGTTTGGAGACTCAGGATTCCCACAGACGGTGTGCTATGTGTAGAGTCTATAATTGAGGGGATATTATCTAACTTCCCAGGCCCTCTGTTGTCCTCATTTACATGAACAGGGAAGCAATCAAGTAATGTTGATTGCCCAGCGCTAGGGGGACCCACAGTTTGCAGTGTTTGCTTTTCTTTCTTGTAGTGATGCAATGTGCTCAGTTGTGTCTGACTCTGCGACCCCATGGACTGTCGCCAGCCAGGCTCTTCTGTCCAGGGAATTCTCCAGGCAAGAATACTGGTGTGGGTTGCCATTTCCTCCTCCAGGGTGATCGTTCCTCCCTGCATCTCCTGCATCGGCGGGTGAATCCTTTACTGCTGAGCCACCAGGGAAGCCCTGTAGTGATGCAGGGCAAGCATGGCAGCAGGAGGAGCTGTCTCTTCGTCAGCTGACATTCTTTCCTTTAGCAGTCTCATACCTTCTTTTTTTTTTTTAATGTGGATTCTGAAGCTTGCTTCTCACATCTCAAGCCAACATGATCTAGTAGTTAATGGATTTGCATACATTGGAATCTCCAATGGCTAGAACATATAAACCATATTTGATTTTAGGAAGACAACTGTGTTCATCCCCTTAGCACATAAAATTGATGTAATCTTCATCAGTTTTTCTGTCTGTATTTGGCACCTCCCTCACCTGCTGCATCATTGCTTCTTGGCTTAGGAAATGCAGACGTATAGAAAAGCTAATGTAGTCTGGTCTGATTTGGCTATGCTGAATGCTAAAGCTGTCTATCAAGAACAGAACTGTGATTAAGTGCAAGCAAGCTTTAATGTATTCAAGAGGGAACAGGGCTTAGCTTGGATAAAGGAGTGTTCTCCTAGTTATGTCTTGCTATTACCATGCCAGCCCTAGTCTTTATGAGTAGATTTGAAAATTGGGCTCTTTTGAGTAAAACATTGCTCAACCCTATCCTCCAGTGACATTCAGCATGTAAGTGGTTTGGGGATGTATTTTAGATTTTTCATCAGACCTCTCTTTTCTACCAGCGGGTAAATCCTCTTACAAAATGGAACAAGCTGAATAGCAATAACACAACCAGGGTTCTGAGTCAATCCCTTCTAGTTAATATGGGCAACTGCTTTGCTGCAGAGATCATGAATTCATCCAAAGATCTTTGCATCTTTAAGGGCATCTACTCCTGAACTATGGGCTCATTAGTCTTCCTTGACAGAGAAGGCAATGGCAACCCACTCCAGTACTCTTGCCTGGAGAATCCCAGGTTCGGCAGAGCCTGGTGGGCTGCTGTCTACGGGGATGCACAGAGTCAGACACGACTGAGGCGACTTAGCAGCAGCAGCAGCAGCAGTCTTCCTTGAGAGACTCCTTTGTCCTTGAACTTGTATGAAGATTCCCTCAGAGGTAGTTCCTTGGGGCTAGAGTTTGCTGGTACCAATCCTTCCTTTTAGTTCCTGGTTTTGTGGACATTTGTTCACAGAGACATGATGTTCAGCTGCCCTCATCTCCTTCACCCGAATGATCCCACCAGGTCCCTTTTGCCCTTTTCTCCCATCCCTGCCCACTGCCAGGCCCTGTCCTGGCCTGCTTTCCACTTATGGGAAAAAGCTGCTCAGTAATGGATAGTAAGACCTTTTCATTAACCAGCCGGTCAACTCCAGTTCAGCAGGGATCAAGCACTTACTGTATGTCTTCAAACCAAATGGTTTATTTGCCTTTTATAAATATGGTGTATATTTTCAACTTTCTCATTTGGTCTGTAAACTTCTTTCTGTCACGTCTTATTCATGTTTGTATCTCTCAGGGTGCCCACCACGATGTTGTGATTGCATAGTGCTTAATATATGCACTTCTTGAATGAGAGTAGGAGAAGGAAAAGAAATTGGTGTTAATAGGATACTGTGTATTGGTATTTTTACATATGCTCTTTATTCAGTGCTAAAAAATTTATCCAAGGCCAGGAAGCTGGTATGTAACAGAGTAGAGATCAGACCCCAGGGCTGTCTAACTAAAGCCTTTATGCTTTCTTTGATAGCATGCTGCCTCACCACTATGGATTCACTGCTGTGCTCATGCAAGATTCTTCTTTCTGTGATTTTTTTTTTTTTTTTAACCATTGAACCCTGTATGGACATTGCTGATTATGGGGCAATGGCAGTCTGAAGTGCTTCCGGGTGGCACTAGTGGTAAAGAAACCACCTGCCAATGCAAGAGATGTAGGAGACGGAGGTTCAATCCCTGGATCAGGAAGATCCTCTGGAGGAGGCAATGGCAACCCACTTTAGTATTCTTGCCTGAAAAATTCCATGGTCAGAGGAGCATTGGGGGTAACAGTACATAGGGTCGCAAATAGTCAGACATGACTGAAGCAATTAAGCAGTCTGAAGAAAATTGCTGAAAGATTAAAAAGTAGATTTGTGAAAATTCAGTTGGTGAAACAACACATGGGTTGTATTTTAAGTCACTGTTTTGTATCCTCTCAGTCTGTGATCCCTTATTCACTTCATAAAGTATCCTTTGCCAAATTTTGGAAATAATACTGACAATATGTGCGTGTAAATAAGATGTAAGATATAATGAGGCATCTGAGTAGAAGAATTTTGAGCATTTAGACAGATTCTCATCATTTTATTTTACATTCTCATGTAAAATAGTAGCATTTAAAATCTTATTACCCTTTTAGGAAAATCCAATAAAAATAACCATTTTCCCTACTACAAGTGTTAACTTTTTATGAGGAATGCTGCTTCAATAAAAATGATACATACTCAAAAATGACAGAAACATTGCTAAATAGTTAAAATTGGAGTCACTGAATGGAAATGAATTCAAAATGAAAATTTAAAATAGAAAGTAAATAACATTTAAAAAATGTTTTATAAATTACAAAAGCATTTCAGTTTCCAGAAAGTTACCAATGCATTAACATTGCCTAAAATGTGAAGAAAAAAATTAAAATTCATGAAGGCATCGTTAAATGAGTGGAGCATGCATAACTGTTGAAGAACAAATTATAAATTAAAAAACTGTTTGGAAAGTAAAAAAAGTGCACAAAAATTAAAAAACAAACAAACATTTTTTGGAAAAAAAACATGAAAAATGTTTAAAATTATAAACAAAATTTGGAGACCATTTTATGGTGCTTGAAATTTACCAAACATAAAAAAAAACCACTGGCTGTAAATTTCCATTTTAAATCTACTAGTTGTTTGGAACAGTTGGGGTATGTGGTTTTGTTCTTCTGTGTAATGTTTGAGGCTTTTTTTTTTAGTTAGAATTTTTTCACTGGAAGAAATGTTAGGCAGTCATTAAAAATTACGGTTTTAAAGACCGTATAACACCATGAAAAATGCTCATGGCTGAATGTTAAGTGAAAAATAAAAAGATAATTTGTATATATAGTAGAATCACAACTAGATTTTAAAAGTGGTTGCTTAACTGAAAGACTAGCAGAAAATATGCCAGCCTAAAAGCAATTCTGTTATGTTGTTAGTACTATGGGGTCTTTTCCAACTTTTTAAAAAATTATATTTTTTGGAGTATAGTTGATTTATAATGTTGTGTTAACTTTTGCTGTACAGCAAAGTGAATTAATTATACATATGTACCTATCCATTCTTTTAGATTCTGTTCCCATATAGGTCATTACAGAGTTTTGAGTAGAGTTCCTTGTGCTATACGATAGGTCCTTACTAGTCATCTATTTTATATTACAGTAGTGTGAATATGTCAATCCAATCTCCCAATTTATCTGTCCCTCAATTTCCCCCTTGGTAACCATTGATTTGTTTTCTACATCTGTGTCTCTATTTCTGTTTTGTAAATAGTTTCGTTTGTGTCATTTTTTTTAGATGCCACTTATAAGTGACATCGTTTAATATTTCTCTTTCTCTGACTCACTTCCCTCAGTATGACCATCTCTAGGTCCGTCCATGTTGCTGCAAATGACATGATTTCATTCTTGTTTGTGGCTGAGTAACTTTACATTGTATACATGTACCACATTTTCTTTGAGATTATGGAGAACTCCTTTCTAACTTCTCAGAAACTTTATCTTCAAGGTGAACTCATCTGAATTCTGAGGATCTGGTATTGCAGTTCAGGTTGGAGTGACCCCTCTCTAGCTTTGTTCCAAGTAGTCTACTATTTTTTCTTTTATTTGCTTAAACTCCATTTCATGGTAATTATGTTGGCATTAAATTGTTCCTTCAAATATTCTTACTAGGAATTTCTGTCTTCTGTTTTGTGCTTTTGGTTGCAATAGATAGACCTGGTTTTTGAACCTTGTCTCTACTCTCAGACATAACTTACGTGACCAGTTCGTTTCAATTCTAGAAGGTTATTTCAATAGCTCCATGATTTTTGTACCAACTCATTTTCTTTTTAAAGAGTCTTTCAATATTCCTCACATCTTCTTCAGTAGCACTTTACTTACAGACTAGGAATCACAGAGAAGGGAAGAAGTCATGGCGACTTTTATCCAGTAACTGAATAAATTCCATTTGCAAACCATGATTTTCCTTTGTAACTCCCTAACAGCATATGACTTCCATTGATAAAACTGTATTTGAAAAATTATGATTGTTTTTACTGATGAGTATTATAAAATGAATATTTTAGAATAAAAGCTCAATTGTTTAATCTAATTTAAGCTGTATGTATTAAAATAAAGGTTATTAAGAGATGCAATGACGATATACCTCTGGCTCATTAATTTTAAGATGAATGGAGTCCTGGGTATTTGTTTTTTGCATCTTTTATTTATTTGCTGAGACTTTCTATTTCAACATTTAATTTGAAAGAGTTCATGATTTTTCATTCAAGCTTTTAATAAAAACCATCTTACAGTCTGTTTTAGATAATTCCATTATCTGTGTCATCTTGGTGTTGGAATCTGCCAATTGTCTCTTCCCATAGAAATTTCCATGGTTCTTTGTATGCTGAGTAATTGTGGATTATATCCTTGAATATTGAAATGAGAGAGTTTGGTCTTGTTTAAATTCTGCAGGGAAGAAAGTATTTTTTATTGCTAGAAACGTTGTTAGGTTCATAACTTATGTTCCAATTTGTCTTCTATGGGCTTTGGTTCCAAGGCCAGTTCAATCGTTGACCCGATGGGTCGTTTAGCCCTTAGATCTCTTCACAGAGTCCTTGGTTTGTTAGTTAGGGTTAAGGCTTTGTACATGAGGCTCTGAGATGTGCCCTGGAGCTCATAGATGCTTTATGGGCTTGCTTTCAAGAAGTCTTTCCTCTTTGCTCTCTTCTCAGCATTTTCTGGCTGCCTGAGTCTTTCCTTTTCAGGATTGTGGCCCAAATCCTGGAGCTCTAGTTCCTCCACTTTGCTGAACGCTTTTGTGTTTGGTGAACCTCTGTGCCCAACCATGGAAGAACAGAGAATGAATAACGTAACAGAGTATCCTGGGACCTCAAGTCCTCCAGTTGGAGAGGAAAGCCCCCTCCCTCACAGAGTCAACCTCTGCTAGTCCCCTTACTGATCGCTGCCACCACCATAGGAGGGTTGCCTGGTTGGGGGTGGGGAGAGGGATGAACTATGAAAGAATGGAAAAAAGAGAGGGATAAAAGGGTGATATATTTGTTCTCTCTGAGTTTTAGGAGTCCCCCATTTTGTTCTTCAAGCCAGAACTAAGAGTCCCCTTTGTGACACGGTGCTTACTTCTGTCTTATCTAGGCTGACTGATATTGGAGGAAAAAATCATAGGTTCATTGTTTAATGGTACATCAAATTCTTGTGTTTTATCCCAGTGTGCCTGTTGCAGTTAACTTTTCAGAGACACTGCTCTGTGATTTCTATCTGGTTTTATGATTGTATCAGGTGTGAGAGATGGAAGGAGCATGCTTCCTCCATCTTCTCTGCTACTGGATCTGATCTTGGCTCTTAAAGTTTTCACCCAGAAAGATACATGTTACTTCTGTTCGTATTTTATTGGACAGAGGAAGTCAAATGGCCACACCTGTTTTCAAAGAGGAAAGGAAATGCAACCCTCCTTGGAAAAGACCCTGATGCTGGGAAAGATTGAAGGCAAGAGGAGAAGGAGATGACAGAGGATGAGATGGTTGGATGGTATCACCGACTGAATGGACATGAGTTTGAGCAAATTCTGGGAGTTGGTGATGGACAGGGAAGCCTGGTGTGATGCAGTCCATGGGGTCACAAAGAGTCAGACATGACTGAGTGACTGAACTGGAAGTATCTTCCTTGAAGGAGAATCAGAAATATTTGGTTAAGGAGCACTCATGACTCCACAGTGCAGTAGTTAATGGAAGTCTAGGATGAGCTTCATCTTAAACCAAACCTAGGCACCAGTCTAAGCGAACTGCACCAGCCTAGAGGAACAGAGACATATGTTGAGGTTTCTATACCATCAAGATGTGTGGCTATCTTGGTGAGACTATATATATTTTAATCTAGTTATGAGAAGAGTCAGTAATGCTGTTCTCCACTCATATAATCTTGAAGTCATGCCTGGGTACAAGGTAAAGATATAATAATGTGTTTTTAAAAATTCAAAGATGGTATCAATAGAGAAAATATGTATATGACTGAACATTAATTAGAAATAAGTATAATTGACATGAGAAAGCAGAGTTTAGTTTAAAAAACCATTGAACTTGGAATTATATATAGATCTGTTGTTTCATTGGAAAAGACTGATGCTGGGAAAGATTGAAGGCAAAAGGAGAAGAGGATGGCAGAAAATGAGATGGTTAGATAGCATCACTGACTCGTGGGTATGAATTTGAGCAAACTCCGGGAGATAGTGAAGGAGAGGGAATCTTGGTGTGCTGCAGTCCATGATCACAGAGAGTCAGACACTACTTAGTAACTGAACAACAAGATCTGTTGGTACTTTGTTAAATTGGTCACTATTACAGTCTCATAAAAACTGATTCCAGAAACCACTGCATGAGTCTCTGAGACAGCTTATTCATGTTTCATCTCAATCTTTACCTATCCCACTAAGATTCATTAACTTTCTCCATCTTTTCTCTGAAATAATTTATTTGCTCCCGCAAAAGCAGAACTTTTATGGTATTTGACTTCAGGCACAGAGTTCAGTTGCAGAGTTCTGCACCACTGGAAATCAACTTAGAAAGTTGTTATATAATCTCTCAACAGCCCAGAGAAGGTGTGGGGCAGGGACTCAGATCTAATTTCCAAGTAATGCAAAGGAAATATGTAATTTGACAAGTAATTCTCAGTGAACTTATAGTAACATGACTCACAACACAAAAATCGCTGGATAAAATATGCTGAATGGGAAATGATTCAGTGAAAATATTATTCATAACAAGCAATTACTGAGTGGAGGTATTACCCGCAGCAGACAATTACTCAGTGAAAATATTACAGGGAGCAGGCAAATATTCAATCAAACCTTTGACAAGGAGAGCAATTATTCAATAAACAATCATATAATTGTACCCAATGGAGCATGCTTGCCACATAGCATACAAATAACTTGCAGACTCTCAGGATGGTGTTCTGACTGTCGAAAATGTGGGTAATTTATGGTTCTCATTTGTCATTGTTGAGATAATTTCATTTCCATTTTTCTTTCAAGTAAACAGCATTGAAACTGTGTACAACTCTTCCAAAAACCAATTTTTCAAATAATCCTACTGCAGATTTTTTTCGTCTCCTCTCATATCATTTCCTTCCTTGTACTTTACTCCCGTTCCCTTATTTTCAATTTTTCTGGTTGCTTCTTCCTCAACCTGACTGCTTTCTTCTTTCTCTTAGTATATTTTAAAGATAAGCCTGAATATCAAAAAGCCCTTGTTTATTATTCAATCTTCTCTCAGTAAATCATTCATGACTGTGTTTTCCAAGAAGAAAACGTCACCAGCGGTTATGGACTATATGTTGATGGATTATAGGTATAATTTGTAGTGCTAGACTCTGAGACTGCAACTACCTTCACAAATTTATAGGCGGAAATGGCAATAGCAAGTTCATCAATAAATACATATTTCAACCAGTGTCCCTAATGACTGCTTACTCCCTGTCAGTCACTGTGCTAAGAGGTACATACGACACTCTTGTTCTCAAGAATTGTGTGGACCTGTGGTAGAGACTGACCCATGAACCAAAAATATCAACAGAGTAGGTAATTGCTGAGAGATTTGCGAAAGGAGGCAGAGGAGCAAAGAGATGAGTCCAGAAAGGCTACCTTGAGGTACTGGAACCTGAACCAAGTGAAACAAACACGGATGTTTAGGCAGGTAAAAAAAGGTGGGAGAGGAATCGGTGGCCTCACCCCACGCTTGGTGCCTGGGGGGGATTCCAGGCAGTTTGGTGTCGCCCATGTGACATGGCATGGGGTCAGTGGTGGGAAAGGAGGCTGGAAAAATGGGCACATAGACAGGGAGGTTCTACACATTAATGGTCCTCCTACATTTGTATTTAAAGGGCTTTTGGTGTATATCGTTTTGCTTGTCCTTGTTTTCTAGTCTAGAGGAGGATTGAGTGTAGAGGATGATGCTCATCACTGTTTAGTCTCAGAGGGGACTGAAGAGTAGTAAATACTCAGGAAGGAAAGTGCTTGCTTCAACAAATAAAGAAAAAAAGTTTAAGAATGTGAATAACACTGAACACGTGTAGAAGAGGATTGAAACATAAGACCACAGGAGCTTAGAGAACCGAGGACAAAGGAAGGTGAGAGAAAAAGCAGTTCAGGGTCCCCTTCAGGGGGAAATGTGGTCAGCAAGCACCAGGTAAACCTGTTATGTACTAGGCACCCCCTTATTTTCTTAAGGCCCAAGAGAAGTGGCTACCATCAAACCTACAAGATGATACAGTTGAAGGGGGCTCTATTGGTGGTCACTGCTTTTGGCATTTAGTGTTCATTTACCCTCTCCTAGGTCAGTGATCACACCATCGTGATTATCCGGGTCGTGAAGATGTTTTTTGTACAGTTCTTCTGTGTATTCTTGCCATCTCTTCTTAATATCTTCTGCTTCTGTTAGGTCCATACCATTTCTGTCCTTTATCGAGCCCATCTTTCCATGAAATGTTCCTTTGGTATCTCTGATTTTCTTGAAGAGATCCCTAGTCTTTCCCATTCTGTTGTTTTCCTCTATTTCTTTGCATTGATGGCTGAAGAAGTCTTTCTTATCTCTTCTTGCTATTCTTTGGAACTCTGCATTCAGATACGTATATCTTTCCTTTTATCCTTTGCTTTTTGCTTCTCTTCTTTTCACAGCTATTTGTAAGGCCTCCCCAGACAGCCATTTTGCTTTTTTGCATTTCTTTTCCATGGGAATGGTCTTGATCCCTGTCTCCTGTACAATGTCACGAACCTCATTCCATAGTTCATCAAGCACTCTATCTATCAGATCTAGGCCCTTAAATCCATTTCTAACTTCCACTGTATAATCATAAGGGATTTGATTTAGGTCATACCTGAATGGTCTAGTGGTTTTCCCTACTTTCTTCAATTTAAGTCTGAATTTGGCAATAAGGAGTTAATGGTCTGAGCCACAGTCAGCTCCTGGTCTTATTTTTGCTGACTGTATAGAGCTTCTCCATCTTTGGCTGCAAAGAATATAATCAATCTGATTTCAGTGTTGACCATCTGGTGATGTCCATCTATAGATCACTGACCTAGAGCCAGACATCCTGGAATGTGAAGTCAAGTGGGCCTTAGAAAGCATCACTATGAACAAAGCTAGTGGAGGTGATGGAATTCCAGTTGAGCTATTTCAAATCCTGAAAGATGATGCTGTGAAAGTGCTGCACTCAATATGCAAGCACATTTGGCAAACTCAGCAGTGGCCACAGGACTGGAAAAGGTCAGTTTTCATTCCAATCCCAAAGAAAGGCAATGCCAAAGAATGCTCAAACTACCACACAATTGCACTCATCTCACACGCTAGTAAAGTAATGCTCAAAATTCTCCAAGCCAGGCTTCAGCAATATGTGAACCATGAACTTCCAGATGTTTAAGCTGGTTTTAGAAAAGGCAGAGGAACCAGAGATCAAATTGCCAACATCCGCTGGATCATGGAAAAAGCAAGAGAGTTCCAGAAAAGCATCTCTTTCTTCTTTATTGACTATGCCAAAGCCTTTGACTGTGTGGATCACAATCAACTGTGGAAAATTCTGAAAGAGATGGGAATACCAGACCACCTGATCTGCCTCTTGAGAAATCCGTATGCAGGTCAGGAAGCAACAGTTAGAACTAGACATGGAACAACAGACTGGTTCCAAATAGGAAAAGGAGTTTGCCAAGGCTGTATATTGTCACCCTGTTTATTTAACTTATATGCAGAGTACATCATGAGAAATGCTGGGCTGGAGGAAGCACAAGCTGGAGTCAAGATTGCCGGGAGAAATATCAATAATCTCAGATATGCAGATGACACCACACTTATGGCAGAAAGTGAAGAGGAACTCAAAAGCCTCTTGATGAAAGTGAAAGTGGAGAGTGAAAAAGTTGGCTTAAAGCTCAACATCAGAAAACGAAGATCATGGCATCTGGTCCCACCACTTAATGGGAAATAGATGGGAGAACAGTGGAAACAGTGTCAGACTTTATTTTTCTGGGCTCCAAAATCACTACAGATGGTGACTGCAGCCATGAAATTAAAAGACGCTTACTCCTTGGAAGGAAAGTTATGACCAACCTAGATAGCATATTCAAAAGCAGAGACATTACTTTGCCAACAAAGGTTCGTCTAGTCACGGCTATGGTTTTTCCAGTGGTCATGTATGGTTGTGAGAGTTGGACTGTGAAGAAGGCTGAGTGCCGAAGAATTGATGCTTTTGAACTGTGATGTTGGAGAAGGCTCTTGAGAGTCCCTTGGACTGCAAGGAGATCCAACCAGTCCATTGTGAAGGAGATCAGCCCTGGGATGTTCTTTGGAAGGAATGATGCTAAAGCTGAAACTCCAGTACTTTGGCCACCTCATGCGAAGAGTTGACTCTTTGGAAAAGACTCTGATGCTAGGAGGGATTAGGGGCAAGAGGAGAAGGGGACGATAGAGGATGAGATGGCTGGATGGCATTACTGACTCGATGGACGTGAGTCTCAGTGAACTCTGGGAGTAGGTGATGGACAGGGAGGCCTGGCGTGCTGCAATTTATGGGGTCGCAAAGAGTCGGACACGACTGAGCGACTGACCTGATCTGATCTGATCTGATCTACCCTCTCCTGGTAGCTGCATCTCCAGGGCCCTGCTAGGGCACTGACTCTCCCCCAGGCTCATCCATGTGGCCTGGGCAGCACTGCCTCCCATCTCCAGCTCTGGGGTCTTCTGACCAAGGTTTCTGCTCTTCTGTGGTCTCAGTGACTTCTGTTCCCTGTGGGAAACATACAACCCCATTAATGACCGCAGGGAACTCTCACTTCTGGATTGAGCGGAGTGATGGAGTGAGGCTGCATGTGCTGAGCTGTCTTTCTACACTAGGGTGGCTAGACTGAGACAAAAGCCTACATGGGCTTCCGTGTACAACCGGAGCATGTGGGTGTGTGGTATATTTTAATGCCTTAACTAAATCATTAGGAAGCATCTCTCTGTTCCTTAAGCTTTTCAGACTATGCCAGCCATTATGATTTTCATTTTCCTGCCTTGGTTTGAGTTGGATTTTGTGTCTTTAAAAGTCAGAACAGTCTTACTGTAGGACTGAGTATTTGAAATAGTTTGTTATATGGCTGCTATGTTATTTGTTTGTTGTTTTTCAGTCAATAAGTGGTGTCTGACATTTGGGACCCCATGGACTGTAGCCCGCCAGGCTCCTCTGTCCATAGGATTTCTCAGACAAGGATGCTGGAGTGGGTTGCCATTTCCTTTTCCCGAGGACCTTCCTGGCTCAGGGACTGAACCTGAGTCTCCTGCACTGGCAGGTGAGTTCTTTACCACTGAGCCACCAGGGAAGCCTACATACTAAACTAACTAAAATAAGTAAAGGAATAGACTCAACTATCAATAATGGCAGTTCCATATCTATGAATGGCCCCTTATAGCTGCAAAACCTTTTTGCATATACCATCTTGCTTAATCTTTATCATAAATACTGAGGTAGTGAAAGGTTGTTGAATCACGAAAGACACCAGGATTCTTGGCCCCCGGAGGAGAAGAATTCAATCCGGGGCCAGAGACGAGGCTTGATCGCTCAGAGCTTTTGTGTAATAAAGTTTTATTAAAGTATAAAGGATATAGAGAAAGCTTCTGACATAGGCATCAGAAGGGGGCAGAAGAATACCCCCCTACTAGTCTTCAGCTGGATGTTACATAGTCAAGTCAATGGCACCCCACTCCAGTACTCTTGCCTGAAAATCCCATGGATGGAGGAGCCTGGTAGGTTGCAGTCCACGCTAAGGGTCAGACACGACCGACCGACTTCACTTTCACTTATCACTTTCTTGCATTGGAGAAGGAAATGGCAACCCACTCCAGTGTTCTTGCGTGGAGAATCCCAGGGACGGGGGAGCCTGGTGGGCTGCTGTCTATGGGGTCGCACAGAGTCGGACACGACCGAAGTGACTTAGCAGCAGCAGCAGCAGCAGTCTGTTTTTGAAAGAAAGGAAAGTCTTAAAATTCAGAATGGCACCAGGCCCCTCACCCATAAGATGCATTTTGGGATAATCTTGGCACCAAATGGTTTATCCTGGGCCATAAAATGATTAACTTGAATCTTGAAGAAGGGCAGACCACCATACAAATAGTTTCATTTACATAGATTAGGGAAACAATATCTGAGTATAACATACTTGGTTTGTCAAGTAGGTTCTGAGCCAAGAGGCGGAACTGACTTGAAGACAGAGTTTAGAGTTTGGGGGTACATTAGCGTATCTTAAGACAAACATTTTCATAAGAAAAAGGCATTGGTTAACTTCAGGTGAAACCAGGTGTCATTATGGCAACACAGTATTTTAAAAGAAACCTCCTTTTAAATTTGTATAGAGAAGGAAAAAAAATATCGCTAGTTTGTTTCCACCTGCCGCTTAAGAGAGATAAAAATGTCTGACACTTGCCGGCTATTGCCTCCTTTTGGAGACCCCTGGCCTTCCTGCCTGTTACCCTCTCAGTAGATACTACTTATATCTTTTATTTTTAAGGAATCAAGTGTTTCCAGGGTTATACAAAGTGTAAGTGTCCTGGACACGAACTCAAGCTTTCTGACTCCAACTTGAAGGCTTTTGTCAAGATACTTCTACATTTTTAACTATTACCAGGTACACTTCGGAAGACTCACTGTATATTTTCTATTTTTGTAGATTTTAAGAGATGAGCAATAAGCAGTGTGTTCTTTCAGGTTTCTTATTTATAAATGTGAAATTTAGAAATTAATGATAGAGTGATAGAAAAAAGAAGATTGCTTTGAAATGCTTCATGTTTTCTTTAAAGTAAAATTCTCAAAAGCTGTCATTTTAAAAGTGACTGTTGTCAACCTTAGGTAAAAGATAGTTTACTAGAAATATGGAATTCCTTTAGTTAATTTCAAATTTACTTCTTGGTCTCACATCTCAAATAAGTATATCATAAGCCTTATTTTCTAGGTCACAGATGTCATGTCTTTCGGATGTTGTAATTTATTTTCATTTTTGAAATTTGTGTCTCTTTAATTGTCTTTTTATTAATAGAAAGAAAACATCAGAAATTTAAAAAAAATACATCCTTTTAGTGGAATTGCTGAAGAAGTATTTGGAATTGTTACTTTTATTGTTGATTTTTAAACATTGAGATATAACTGACATATAACATTGTATTAGTTTCATGGCTACAACACAATGATTTGATATTTGTGTACCTTGCAAAATGATTGCTACAATAAATCTACTTGCCTCTGGTGTCCATATATAATTACAATTTTTTTATTGTGATGAAAACTTTTAAGATCCACTCTTTTAGAAAATTTCAAATATGCAATACAGTGTCACTAACTATAGTCATTGTTCTGTACCTTACATCCTTAGGACATATTTATTTTATATATAGAAGTTTATATATTTAAGATCCCTTTTTTCTATTGCAGTGTGTGACTTTTCAGTTTCATATGCTTTTGATAGTTTGGCTTATCAGGGAATCGTCACTCTCATGAGCTCTATTTGCTGCTCATAGATCCAATTTTCTTCCAGGGAGATCTGGCTGGAGTCATGGCAAAACTCCACAAGTCTGTTCAGGATCTTCGCACGGTTGGTTCAAATTCTGGGTCTGTTTTTGTTAAATTTGAAATCTTGGAGAAGTCGTGCGTGAGACTTTGCAGTTAAAAAAATTAAATAAGTCTTTCTCTTTTGAATAAAGGTGCAGTTGCTACACATTACTCTACATTATTTAATCATACCCTTAGGGACTAGAGAGAGGCTCCCTGAAGCATCGCTTCTGTCTTATGATGGGAAATTAATAGCAGAATAAAATGCCCCTGCAGAAACAGAATAAGAAGGACCTCTTTGCTCACTTGAGCTTTATCTAAGTGTATCGAATTACAGCATATAATAGTTCAACTTGAACTTTAACAGCACCCTTTGTGAAATTTTTGATAGTGTTTGTTCACCCTTTGCCTTGCCAGTTAGTTACTCATTTCTGTGTCCCCTCTCTTCTGAATTAATTGTGACCTTGTTGAAGGCATGGACAACACTTTCAAAAATATTATTGTCCTATACGTCCCTTAAGAATACATAGACTAATCCATCATATGAGGAGATGCTCAGTGTATGTCTGTTGACTGTCTTGAAAGTAGATCTGTACCATGTTGGTCCAAAGCATTGCATTTGCAATTTGTTTTAAAAAGAAGTGATACAGATTCAATTCAGATGAGATGATGGTGAAGCAGGTAAACTCATATTGCTAGGGAAAATAAAAGATAAGGTGTCATTTTGTTCTGTCCTTTACAGCAGTATGGCTCTTTGTAAAGAATTCAGCTCTTATTTTGAGTGAAATGAGGATCTTTCAGGATCCAAAAAAATATTTAAGCTTTCTGGCCTTGCCACTATACTAATGAAAACTTTATTCTAAGGAAATAATTTCTCAACAGAAAATGCCATTCATTTATTCAATAAATGGTAATCAAGTATCTTCTCTATGCCAGGCACTGATGCAGACATTTGACAAACATCACTGAACAAAATGGAGTTTGTTTAAAAAATATTTTTTGATGTGGAGCATTTTAAAAATATTTATTTAAAAAGAATTTTAAATGTTTTAAAAATATTTATTATTTTTGGCTATGTTGGGTACTATTTTCAAAGTCTCTATTGAATTTGTTACAGTAATATTTCTGTTTTATGTTTTGGTTTTTGGCTGTGAGGCATGTGGGATTTTAACTCCCTGACCGGGGATCTACCCTGCACCCGCTGTGTTGGAAGTGTTCGTCGTTAAGTCGTGTCTGACTCTTTGTAACCCATGGACTATAGCCCTCCAGGCTCCTCTGTCCATAGAATTCTCCAGGCAAGAATTCTGGAGTGGGTAGCCATTCCCTTTTCCAGGGGATCTTCCTTACCCAGGTCTCCGGCATTGCAGGTAAATTCTTTACCATGTGAGCCACCAGGGAAGCCCTGCATTGGAAGGTGAAGGCTTAACCACTGGATCACCAGGGAAGTCCTGGAACTTATTTTATAAAAGAGAATGACAGACTAATAATAAATGTAGTAATTATAAATGATTAAATTATATAGGATATTAGATTCTTATGAATGCTTTGGGGAAAAAAAGAACAGAGGAAGGAGTAGAAATATGGAATTAAGGGTTAAATTTTTAAATGGGGCTTTAGGGTAGATCTTATTGAGAAAGTCATATATGAGCATTGAAGAAAGAGAGTTGAAAGATGATGATCTGTGGGGATGATCGAGCAGCAAGTGCAATAGTCATAAGATAGGAAAGTGCTTAGCAGGTTCTAGAAAAAGCTGAGAGGTCAGCAGTTGGAGGCAGTGGAGTGAGCAAAGAAGAGAATAGTGGAAGATAAAGTTTGACAGAAATGGGAGACCAGATCACGTAGGGCTGTGTTGGCCTTGTGAGAAATTTGTGTCTTGTATTAATTGATATGAGGATCCATTGCAAGGTTCTGAGGAAAAAAAACATGTCAGGATCTAACAGACATTCAAAAGGGATGTCTCTTGGGGACTTTCCTGGTGGTCCAAGGGTTGAGACTCCACACTCCCAATGCAGAGGGCCTGGGTTTGATCCCTGGTCAGGGAACTGGATACTGCATGCTGCAATCAAGAGTTTGCATGCTACAACCGAAAGCTCCTGCGTGCCCCAAGCAAGAGTGAAGATCCCACGTGTCACAGGTAAGACCTGGTGCAGCCAAATAAGTAAATATAAATAAATGTAAAAAATCAACCAATCAATCAAAAGGATCACTCTTGTGGCTATATTGAGAATAGCCCATAAGGAGGAAATGACTGGAGTCAGGTCACCAGTTAGGAAGAGAAGTGGGCTGAGTAATGACTCCCTGAAAGACCCTAATATCTGAAACCAGTGAGTACTGCCTTGCATGGAAAAAAAATTACTACAGGTGTTAGACTAAGGATCTAGTCCTAGGGAGAATGTCCAGGTTATTTTGGTGGGGCCTTTAAATACAACCACATTTATTCTTCTTGTCTTGGCCACAGACAAGAAAAAGTCCATGTGATAGAAACAGAGTCAGAGAAAAATGTTACAACACTGGTGTTGAAGGGAGGAAGAGGCCCTGAGCCAGGGAACACAAAGGGTGAAGCTCTAGTGCTGGAAATGGCAAAGAAATGGGCTCTTTCCTACAGCCTCTGTAGAGAGGATGGCCCTGCCATCATATTTTGGACATATGACCTCCAGAACTATAGGAGAATACACTCTTGTTCTAAACCACCGTATTTGTGGTAACTTGTTACAGTAGCCTATAACAACTGGTCTAGGAAGCTATTGCTGTATCCAGGAAGGAGATGACGGTAGTCATGTAAGGATGATACAGTGGAGATGGTAAAAAGAACTGCATTTTTAAATACGTTTTTAAGTGTAGAATAAATAAGATTTTCAGTGAGATCAAAGTGGGATGTGACATAAAGGAAGGAGTCAAGGATAGCTCAAAAGTAGTTGTCTAAGCAACTGAAATGATTTTGTACCAGCTGAGATGAAAAAGTTGCATGTTGAGAAAATTTTCCAAATGGCAAACAGGAGTTCTCTTTTGGACACACTGGGTTGGAGATTTTTTTAGATATAAATGGAGACTTGAATAGGCAGTTGGGTATAAAAGCGTGGAGTTTGGAATTCAGATCTTTGGCTGGTGGTGCAAATCTGCAAGCTATTGACACATGTTTGGCATTGAAAGCCATGAGATGAGAAGAGTTCATCAAGGGAGTAGATGTAAACAGAAAAGAGAAAAGAACTGAAGACTGATCCTTTGGGAACTCTACCTGACAGGTTTGAGGGAATCTGTGCATGAAAGTAACCATTGGAAGAATATTTATACAAATATGTGAATAATTTTAATTCTGACAATAGGGAACTGCCTATGTCAACCTGGGTACATCAATTCAGTGGAGTTACCTCTTCACTAAAAACAATGATTATGATGACAGTGGAAGTAATTAGGATGAATTGTTAAGTGACATAAAGGAAAACTCAAAATGCATAAATATTATCATTGTGACACTGAACCTGAAGAGGCATTGTGTACAATTAAAATAATTGCATTAATTTTTGGTTTCTTATACTGAGAAGATTTCAAGTTATGTTTTTAAATAATTATATAATGCACAAACTCTCCTATGAGATAACATTGAATCATTTCATGGTCTTTGTTTAGCAGTAACACAACAGAAAGCACTTTGAAAAGAATTTAGTGAAACATTTCAAAATCACGTTCCTTTAGATTTACAGTCACTTAAAAACCATTTTGAAACATCGTACATATAGCACTTATTTTAAATAACAAAGATTTTTGTAGATGAAGCAGTAGAGAGCATGGTAAGTCATATTAAGAAACACAATTCAGTGGAGGAAATTTGAAGATCTAATTGGCTTTATTGAAAGATATAAGAGAACCAAGTGGTTCTCCAGCACAGGCCAACAGAGCTAATGACTAGAAATATGTGTCTAATGTTCGTAGACCTGGGAGCTTGGGTTGCCAGCGGCAGAGATGACATTCAGCACATACTAGGCCTCGGCCAGGGGCCGGTGCTCGAAGAGAGGTGGCTGTTGCTGCCTGAACTTCTGTCTCTGAAATTGCTTCTGCTGCTGCTGCTGCTGCTGCTGCTAAGTCACTTCAGTCGTGTCTGACTCTGTGCGACCCCATAGACGGCAGCTCACCAGGCTCCCCCGTCCCTGGGATTCTCCAGGCAAGAACACTGGAGTGGGTTGCCATTGCCTTCTCCAATGCATGAAAGTGAAAAGTGAAGTTGCTGAGTCGTGTCCGACTCTTAGTGACCTCATGGACTGCAGCCTACCAGGCTCCTCCGTCCATGGGATTTTCCAGGCAAAAGTACTGGAATGGGTTGCCTACCAGGCAACAAAGTGTTCAAAAGATGCAGAAGGTGGACCTCAAAAACCATCCAGCAAAAGCCAAGAGAATTTCAAGAATAAACAGTGAATGATCTTTCTTTCTAGAACATTATGTTCTGCCTAGAAGAGTTGTAATAAATATAGTTTCCAATTTCATATGAAATGTTTTAATGATAAATCTATACTGAAGTTTCAGATAAACTTTACAATAACTCTCATTTAGAAACATAAGAGTTCATTTTATACTCATAACGATTCTATTGGGTAGATAATAATACCCTGGGTTTACAGAAAACAAACAAACAAACAAACAAAACAAAACCCAGAGGCCTAAGGAGATTAACTACTTGCTCAAGTTTGAGAGGCTCCACATTTCAACCCAAGTCTGTCTGCTTTCTTCATTTTGAGGGAGTTTTCAAATTAGGCTCTAAATCCTACTGTCTATGCTGATGAGCCAACACACTTGAGTTTTTCAACTAATTTAAAAAGTAAATGATTGCTTACATTTCTTTCACGGAGCATAACTTTTGGCCACCTTAAGGCTTCAGCGAGTTTTGAGTGCCCAGTGGCACTTGTGAAGCTCCTTAGGCTCTTGTATTCAGGTGAGGAGATGATTAGGCCATTTGACAAATGTGATATCAGAACTTAGCACCCAGCAGAAATGAACCTTCACCATGGCAGGGCAATTTAAATATTATGTAGGTGTTCTTGTGGGTTGTAAGCACTTTATTACCAACATCGAAATACTAACTTCCATATATGCCATGTAATGGCATAAAGCTTGCAGGGTGGTTGAAATGGAGCCTCCTCCATTGCTAACAAATCAAATGTAATGAGGAAAAATTGAGAAAATGAAAATGGAAATTACTTCCCCTGCAGTGAGCTTAGAAACGGAAAGTTTTCTTACTCCCTTATTTCTTTCTTAAACTTAATTTCACAGTGGTTTTGCTCTGTGTTAACAAAATACTCTTCTCTTCAAATGTGATGGTTCTCATTAAAAATGCTCTTAGATACCAGATTACTCTCCATTATAGTTATGGTGCCAAGAACTAAAAAATCAGATCTCATGTATTTGACTTCATTCTCATTTTTTTCATTTTTATGTGCCTCATTGTATCAGGTAAGATGTTTTTAGCTACAAATAAGAGGAAACCAAATACAAACTGGCTTAAATTGTATGGAAACGTAATTGGAAGGACTCCACTGGGAGGATAGGTTTCAAGTATTTTTTGATAAGCATTTCAGTTCCATTTTCCTGCTGTAGTTTATCAATTACTTTCCCCATGTGACAGCTTTACCCTCTTGGTAGCAAAGTGTCCCTACCTTATGTACTTGTTTTTGTTCTTTAGCTGCTGAGTCTTATCTGGCCACCTAGTGCAAAGAGCTGACTCATTGGAAAAGACCCTGATGCTGAGAAAGATTGAAAGCAAAAGGAGAAGGGGGCGGCAGAGGATGAGATGATTAGATAGCATCACCAACTCAATGGACATGAATTTGAGCAAACTTTAGGAGATAGTGAAGGACAGAGGAGCTTGGTGTGCTACAGCCCATGGATCAAAAGAGTCAGGACAAAAGCCATGTGTGGCCTCATGATTTTGAATAAGTAAATGGAACCTAAGTTGGGTTGCTTGGTTCCCATATTCAGGATGACAAATTAGAGAGCAGATGGTCAAATAATAGAAGGAGATGGTACAAGTGAAAAATTGCTTTAGTCATGGAGAAAGATTGGTTTCTTGAGCAGTTAGACACACAGCATCTCTGGGCTTTGGGTTTTGAATATTTATCTCATTTTCCACATCCAATCCAGGGGAATTGTTCATTCTTTCTTTTTTAAAGTATTTATTTATTTGTCTGCATGAGGTCTTAGTTGAGGCATGCGGGATCTCCAACCTTCATTGTACTGTAACAGGATCCTTAGTTGTAGTGTGCGGATTCTTAGTTGCGGCATGTGGGATCTAGTTTCCTGACTAGGGATTGAACCCCAACCCCCTGCTTCGGGAGCATGGAATCTTAGCCACTGGACCACCAGGGAAGTCCCCCAAGGGCACTGGTTTTTTTTACCACCATATTCCCTCCCTGCTGCTGCTGTTGCTGCTAAGTCACTTCAGTCGTGTCCAACTCTGTGCAACCCCATAGACGGCAACCCACCAGGCTCCCCCGTCCCTGGGATTCTCCAGGCAAGAACACTGGAGTGGGTTGTCATTTCCTTCTCCAATGCAGGAAAGTGAAAAGTGAAAGTGAAGTTGCTGTCGTGTCCGGCTCTTAGTGACCCCATGGACTGCAGCCTACCAGGCTCCTCCGCCCAGGGGATTTTCCAGGCAAGAGTACTGGAGTGGGGTGCCATTGCCTTCTCCAAGGATCTACTCTTCTTGCTGGTAGGTTAACACCTGCTGCGAGGGTGGATGTGCAGGTGAACAGGCAGAGGACCCCTGTGGAGTAGGCTTCCTCCAAGAGCTTCCTTTCATCGCTGGTTAAGCCACTATGGTGATAAGCAGCTCCAAATGGGATGGTGGGCTTTAACAGGCAACACAGGTTGCCACCGCTGACATTCTTCAAGTTCTTAATCACCTCCTGTTTTTCTTTCTCTTTGTGCTTCAGATATTCCTTGCTTAAACTTTTCATATCATTTCTGCTACGTTTTCACAGTTCTTCTTAGTGGGACAAAAAACTAAGCAGGAATAATTGGGAATAACTTCTGTCACCAGTGCTACCAAGTGATCAGGATCCATCTTTTTCAGAGTATTGGAATACTTATAATTAAGGAGGCGTGAAAAAGTCATGCCATTCTCAGCTCTGCTGTCAACTTCATATATTGTGTCATTTATTTTCAGATATTCTTTTAATTCAACTGGTCTAAACTGGTGTAATATTCTGCTTGCAGGAACTTTTGTAGGTCTTCAACATTGTTTAACGTTGCACTCATACCAATAATTTGAGCCGTTTTGCTGGTGTAGAGGATTTTTGCCAGAGTCATTTCCAGTATAGCCCCACGGGTTCCTTCACCAATCATGTGCAACTCATCTACAACAACCAGACCCAGACTGCTAATTCTTCCAGTTTCAATCAAGGAGTTCACCAGACTATGTCCTTTTTCAGTAGTGGCAATATATAATGATTTCTTTCCCTTCTTTTAATTGGAGGAAATTTTCCTTTGCTTCCAGCGTATTCCACAACAAAGAAACCCAGTTCTATACCAAAACTTGACAAACTGAAATCTTTTCTTGAACAATTGCCACATATGGCAGGATCATTAAAACATCTCTTCGCTGGCATAGTAGTTCTTGTAGCATTAAAATCTCAGCCATGAGGGTTTTTCTACCCTGATTTAAATGGCCCTCTGAACAGGAAGGACCTGTTTCTGTTCCTTTCAGTTGTTTGGCCCGGGGTGCCTGAGTGGTGCTGACTCATTTGTTTCATCTCCCAGCTTGTGGTAACCACAACCCCAACAAATCAATCCAATGGCCTCCCTCTATGGTTGACACGAACACTTTATGAAATACGTTGTTATTTTTCTTCCATTTCATACTCTGTTCGAGCAGTCCAGTCCCTCCAAAACGTTATTACAAAAGCTGGTTTCAGAAACTCCTGATATTTGTAGTTCTATTTCATTAGTAAGTTAACCGTCTTGATCAATTTACTCTAAACACACCAACACAGTTCTTACTAGGAAGCTGGAGGAGGTGGCAGTTAAAAGTAAGACCTTAAAGTATGAATGAGAATGAACCAGCTGGTTCTAAATATGCAAGCAAACATCATGTTGCTGAAGCTGCCACAATAAGAGAAGAGAGTAAAGGCATTTTGCATTTTCCTTCCTGTGGCTCTGAGTTTAATGGGCTCTTGCATTTCAAGTAGTTGGTGGGTGGACGTGTTTTACTTTTGTATATTCTTATTCTTTCACTTGTGAGCTTTAAAGTTATCTCCCAAAAAGGCAATAGAATTTTTTTCCAACTTATTATTGAATATTGCACTCTTGTCTCCATTCTTAAAGCTCAATGCATTAGCAGATGATAACTTAGGATCCATATAAGAATATAGTCACAAGGAAGCATCCTTTTGGAGTTCATTCTGCATGCCAAGGTAATTTACAATACAATGAGGGGAAAAATAAAATATAATGAGCAGAAATTTCTTTCCACACCAGTTATGTAGAGATTGGTACCAGCCTTCAGGTTCTCATCTGAGTGGAAGATGGGGGTAGAGGGTCTATACTTGATAGCTAGAAATCTCGAGTCTTATCTGGGATAAACCAGGCAGGTGATGCTATCAGAACCAGATGGTTTCCACAGTTAGGTTAGCTTGTCCTGCAGACAGAATCATTTTAGAACAAATTAGGTCTTTCAGTGTAAAGTCAGAAATTTAAGATTGAGCAGGAAGAAATTGAGAATTCAAGCCACATAGAAGAAATGCTAATTTTCCTTTTGCAGAATTCATAGAGTGATTTAAGATCAAAAGAAAACATTAAATTAAAATTACTATATATAATTGGATTTCAGCAAGTTGCTCTAATAAAAATAGCACAAAGAGACCTGGGTTTTAGTTCTGACTTTGCCTCTAGTTGTTTATGTGTAACCGTTGGAAATGTTATTTAACTTTCTATATTTCTCATCTGTAGAATAATATGAGAATAAAATACTAGTCTTTTAGGCTTAAAAAATACAAATAAACACTGGAAACCCCCATGAAGAGTGAAAGTGAAAGTGTTAGTCATTCAGTCCTGTCTGACTCTTTGAGACCCCCATGGACTGTAGCCCACCAGGGTTCTCTGTCCATGGACTTCTCCAGGCAAGAATCCTGGAGTGGGTTGCCATTCCCTTCTCCACAGGATCTTCCTGACCCAGGCATCATACCCAGGTGTCCTTCATTGCAGACAGATTCTTTACTGTTTGATCCAGATGCTATGAGTGCCATCATATCTCTCCCACTCACATCTGTTCTGTATCTAAGAAGATGACTCAATAAAACCAAAAAAGATGAATCATACTCCAGGATTCTATTAAATATCTCCCACACTCCCACCAAATAGATAATAGGGAGAAAACATGAAAATAATAACCAAAGAGACTGGGTAAGGAGGACAAAGAGCAGAAGCCCAGGAATGATTAAATGACAGGTTCCTGCAAGAGAGCTCACAAATGAAACAGAGTCAACAACAACTGAAATAGTGTCCGAGTTCAAAGATACGTCATAGTTCTTTGAATCTAAGACATTTTAATGTTTCGGTATTTGGTGACATCTACAATCAATTTCCACAGAAGTTTGCTAGTCAGAGAGAGGAGTGTGTTCCCATATAATTGTCATTACCTTCACAAATGCCACTTCAACTGTGCAAAGTCCTGATTAAATATCAGTTGGATTATCTTCACTGTTAGAATATATATGGTTGAATTTTAAATTAAATTTTATCTTTATTTAAAAAAAATTCAAAATTATACCAAAGAGACCACATTAAAATTAAAAATTAATGTATTCCCAGAAAACTTTTTGTCACACACCAGGAAAATCAATGGAAAGTCATAGATATTTTAAATTTCTTATAGAATTTTCAAAGGTGGAAGTTGATGATTTGTTCATAACACAGAAGGATTATTAGACAGATTCATAACACTTACCTGTAAAATTTCAAACTGCCTCTTCATAGTACCTGGTGTTTTATTTCCAGAAATTAAGAATAAACAACAGCAGCAACAACAAAACCAACTATGAGATTTAACCAAATGGTAAATACAAGTGAAACCCTAATCATTTATATATGCTTAAGAATTTTGCTGTCAGTTCAAAATGAGATGAAGAGGTAAAGATATGCACATAAGTTATAATGTTTTTCTGTCTCCATGATGCTACATGTAATCATGGCCTATCAAAATAACTGATTAGTGGACTCAGTATCAAGAAATCTTGGATTCAAAATCTGATTGATTTCCATCCAGCTGCTTCACTCAGATGGAAAGAAAGAAATGAAACGAAAGGTTGGTGAAAGTTGTCTTACACCAATGCCTCTTTTCTCCTCTACCTTCAAGTGCATTATATTCTTCAAATAAGAATAAGAAAAAAAAAGACATAAAATTAATTTAGTTTATCTGTAATATAGTCTATGCTGACATGTAAACACCCCCAAATATTTGAGAAAGAGTTAGTCAATTATCAAATGTTTTATTTTGACAGTGTCAAGTAACGTCAAGAGAATGAGAAAGACAAGCCAAAGACTGGAAGACAATATTTGCAAAAGACATATGTTATAACAGACTGTTACACAATGTATACAAAGAACTCTTAAAATTCAGTGAAAATTAGGAAAATGAACAACCTGACTAAAAATGAGCGAAAGACCTCACCAAACAGTCACCTCACCAGTGAAGATATACAGATGGCAAAAAAGCGTGACAAGATGGTCCACATCATATGCCTTTAGGGAAATACAAATTAAACCAATGAGATGCTACTACACACCTATTAGAATGGCCAAAATCCAGAATACTGACACCACCAAGTGCTGGTAAGACTGCGGAACACTAGGAACCCTCATTTATTGCTGGTGGGGATACAAAATGGTATAGCCATGTTGAAAGACAATTTGGAAGCTTTGTGTAAAACCAATCATATTCTTAGCAAACTATTCAGCATATTTCTTGGTATTTATCCAAATGAGTTGAAATTTAATCCACCCAAAAACCATACACAAATGTTTATAATTGCTTTATTCATAATCGAGCAAACTTTGAATGTCTTTCAGTAAATGAATGGATAGATAAACTGATATCTCCAAGAAATGGAATATTATTCAGCACTAAAAAAAAATTATCAATACATGAAAAGACATGGAGGAAATTTAAATACATATCACTAAGTGAAAGAAGCCAATCTGAAAAGGATAAATACTGTGTGATTCCAACTATAAGACATTCTGAAAAAGGCAAAACTATGGGGACAGTGAAAAGATCAGTGGTTTCCAGGAATTTGGGGGAGGAAATGTGGGTGAATAATATGGAGCACAGAATATTTTTTGGGGGAAGTGAAACTTCTGTATGAGTCTATGATGGCAAATACATGTGATTATACATTTGTCAAAACCCATAGAATGTACAATACCAAAGGGAATTCTGATCTAAACTGTGGATTTTGGCTGATTACATTGTGTTAATGTAGGGGGGTGATGTTGGTAATGGGGAAAGATATGCTTGTGTGGAAGCAGAAGGTGTACAGGTGATGGCTGTACCTCCCTCTCAATTTCGCTGTGAACCTAAACCTGCTCTAAAAAGTAAAGCTTATTAAATAGGTTTATTAAAACAAAATATATAATAGATAAGAACCTACTGTATAGCACAGGGAACTCTATTCAGTGTGTGTAATGACCTATATGGGAATGGAGTCTAGAAGAGGGTGCCTGTTTATGTGTGTATGGCTGATTCACTTTACAGCAGAAATTAACACAACATTGTAAAGCAACTATACTCAAATATAAAATTAATTAAAAAGCAAAATGAGATGAAAACAAAAAAAATCAAATAACCAGATATTTGAACTACATTATATAAAATAGCTGAGTGGTTAGCAGAAATTTTATTCTGAATGTTTTTGTGCAGTGCCCTGGAAGCCTGTTCCTGAGGTTCCAGCCTCACTGCCGGACTTGTTTCTGTGTGTGAGTATTCGAGCCCGTGGACTGCTCTTTGGACTCCTGCTGGCAGTATTCAGCGCACTGTAACCTTTAAAGTTATCATGGGGAAAAACTGAGAGCAGAAGGAGAAGGGGCAACAGAGGATGAGTTGATTGGCTGGCATCACCAACTCAATGGACACGAGTTTGAGCAAACTTCAGGAGACAGTGAGGGCAGGGAAGCCTGGCGTGCTGCAGTCCATGGGCTTGCAAAGAGTCGGACATGACTTAGCGACTGAACAACAACAATTATGATCGATGAGTGAAACAGTAGCTGCTGTTTATTTCTCTCTTTCTATGCCCTGATATTTGTATACAAAATAAGGAAGAACATTATATTTTTTACCAAGTGGTATAAGAATTCCTCATAGTGAGAAAATCACCCTTGTTAGGAAGATGACTTGACCATTTAAGACAGCATGGCTGTGTGCTAGCATCAAAGCTTTTTTTGTTTTGGCTGCACTGCGTCTTGGTTGCTGTGCACAGGCTTTCTCTAGTTATGGCAAGCATGGGCTTCTCATCGTGGTGGCTTTTCTTGTTGCAAAGCTTTTCATGTTGCAAAGCGTGGACTCAGTAGTTTCAGCATCTGGGCTCAGGCTTTGTTGCCTGGTGGCATGTGGAATCTTTCTGGAACAGGGATCCAACTCATGTCTCCAGTGGTCAAGGCAGATTCTTAACCACTGGACCACCAGGGAAATCTGGGATCAAAGCTTTTGTGAAGGGCTTAAAAGACTTGAGGTGGAAGGAGGGTGTGTGGTATTTGATGGGTTCCTACCCACAGCAACGAGTTCCCTAGTGGCTCAGAGGGTAAAGTGTCTGCCTGCAATGCAGAAGACCCAAGTTCAATTCCTGGGTCAGGAAGTTCCCCTGGAGAAGGAAATGGCAACCCACCCCGGTATTCTTGCCTGTAAAATCCCATGGATGGAGAAGCCTGGCAGGCTTATAGTCCATGGGGTTGCAAAGAGTTGGACACAACTGAGCGACTTCATTTTCTTTCTTTACCCACAGCAATGTGTGTGAATAAATGGTAAAATTACTAAATCTTTAAAATGTTTCATCTAAGTTTGTTTGGTAGAGAACCGTGAAGATTTGGTTCCCTGTGGAAGTTGACATGGGAAAAATTGAAATAGCCCACATACATGGAAGCTGGAGAGAGAGGATGAGAAAGTAAGTGCTGGGAACTTTGCAGAGAGTGTGTACAGATGCAGTATATCTGTGGTATTGAAATTTCATGGGCTATGATTAGAGGAGAATAATTCGCAAGCTGTGTAATTGGGGGCTCAGTGTAAGCAGAGCTTAGCTAATAACTGAGTTATGTGAAAGGATGCATATAAGTGATCATTTACACAATTTGTATATGTGCATTCATGTTTGTGTGTTTATGTGTGTATTTTAATATAAACTCTGTAATTCCTAGGATTCTTGAAAACCAAGTATAATATGTGCTTGCACGCTAAGTCGCTTAAATCGTGTCCGACTCTTAGCGACCCTCTGGACTGTAGCCAGCCAGGTTCTTCTGTTCATGGGGATTCTCCAGGCAAGAATCCTGGAGTGAGTTGCCATGCCCTCTTCCAGGGGATCTTCTCAACCCAGGGATCGAACCCCTATCTCCTGAGTCACCTGCATTGCAGGCAGATTCTTTACATCTGAGCCACCAGGGAAGCCCAAGTATAATACACGCATAGCCTGAAATATGAGACCCTCTTTAAGAGGAAAAAAAATGATAGATACCTTACTGGTTAACCTTGACAGAAAGTGTTGAATATCCTCTAGTTTTTGGATTACTTAGTATTGAGACATTTGAAACAATTATTTCAAATGAGAAAAAACTGTACTTGGGTCAAGCATGTCAGGTAATTAGTTATCTAAGACTTTTTAGTAGTTCACATTAATACTTTTGAAAGCTGGTTCTGGAAGCATGAATTTTGCCTTTCGTTATCTGGAGAAAATTCGTTTTTCCATCACCCAAGAGAAGAGAAAAAAATTATACAGATTGAGTTGGAATTCATGGTTCTGATTTGATCCAGTTAGGCAGGCAGATGAAGCCACAAAACTGCAAAGATACTTTTGGAAGCTAAGAGTGGGTTTATACTGTTTATTTTTTGTATTCAAAACATTTGTGGCTACTCTTGGCCCTCAGTCTTCTATATGTATTTCAACATCAATTTTCATATTCCACAAACAACATTTCTGTATGTTGATTAGAGTTACATTAACCCAGAGAGCTGAAGAATGACTTCTATAGTTTCAAGTAGTGAAAGCAAAAATGATTTCTTGAACTGTAACAATTGTTATTTAGCACTAACATAGGTGTACTTTTTTTCTTAATATTTATGCATTTATTTGACTGTACCGGGTCTTAGCTGCGGTACATGGAATCTTCAATCTCTGTTGCAGCATGTGAGATCTATTTCCCCATCTGGGGATCGAACCAGGGCCCTCTGCATTGGGAGTGAGGTGTCTTAGCCACTGGACAACCAGGGAAGTCCCTAGTTATACTTTCTATTGTTGAAAAAACTCACAGGTGTTGCTAACTCACTCTGAATATAAACTATGGAAAGATTGTTACATTTTATTAGTGGTAGTTTTTTTCCCTTTTCATGGGCAAACCTGAATTCAAACCATGGTCAACCCTAGAGTTAGGAGCCCCAGTTGGAACAGCCTGTCTGTCTCCCTAAAATTGATTCCCTTCTTTTGTCCCACACTTCCTCTCTTGGACTGGATAAGAGACAGCACAGAACTACAACAGAGGGCTTTAAGTGACTTCAGAAATTCCAATTAGCAATTTTCAAGTTAGAATGAATAACTTCTTCAAGAATTCAGAAAAAAATGATAAAGACATGAAATCATGAATAAAAGAAGAAAAGACTTGGAGAATGGAGAACTAAAATGCATATACAAATAAATTTTTATATACATGTCAAAAATTTTTATAGATATATAAAAAGAACAAGAAATTGAAAATACTAATATAATGAGAAGATGATGAAGTGATAAATGATGTGATGCAAAGAAGCAATGGTCAAATAAATTATGAAAGAAAATTCTAAACAACTTAAGTTTTCATATTGAAGAGAATCCCCAAGTATAAAGCAAAAATCATTAAAATATTTTCAGTGATTGACATTTTTGCCATTCAGCCATTCCCTAGAATTAAGAACAAACAGGAATATAGACAGAAATAAATAGCTTATTTGCCATGGAAATATACATATTGGATCATATTTACCTGTTAAAATATATTTATATATATATAATTAGATGAAGATACTGCAATATCTATACAATTTTTTAGGGAAAAAAGAATGTGAGAAAAATTCCCACATATAGTAAAGCTATAAAATTAGTGTGTAAAAATAGATAAAGGCATTGTTTCTTTGGAGCTTCTAACAGGTAAAATCTTTAATTAGTAGATTCAGATTTTTAAATTGAGATAACTTGCTTTACAGTGGACCTCTATTTTTATTCTTAGTGTGTCTTCTTAGGTCTCCAGGTACATTGCTTTGCCCGAATTTATCAACCAATTCAAGTGATTGATTGTCTGATTTTTCCCACTACACTAAATCAATACAAAGTCTAGACATTGTAAATTTAAGCATAAATTCTCTGTGGAAAACTTATGGTAGTTTGAACTGGCACTCCAGGTAGAATCTTCTGAAATTATGTTTTGAATGAAAGATTTATGTCAGTGTCTATCCCCTCATCCTTCCTACAAATGTTAACAGTTGCTCCTGTATAGACTCTAGGCCATTTGTGGGAGACTGGGTTCCCCAGCATCAATCCTTGAGACAAAAATTTGAATTAAAGCATTTGTCTGGCACATAGTCCCAAGATGGCTGTAGGGGACTGGGAAGTGAACCAAGGAAGTGAGGGCAGCCAAAAAAGATGCGCTGATTCAGGCAGTGTGTACATGTCGACACCTAACACACCCTTAAAACAACAACAGCAGCAATAAGCACTCACACGGATTTTTTTTTTCCCTTTAAATTTTGGCTGCGCTGTGCTCGTGTGGGATCTTATTAAGAGTTCCCTAACTAAGAGTTGGACACGACTGAAGCGACTTAGCTGCAGCAGCAGCAGCAGCAACCAGGGGTCAAACCTGTGTCCCCTGCAGTGGAAGTGGGGTTCTAACCACTGGACTGCTAGAGACTTCCCAGTGCTGCTGTTTTTTATTGTTGTTCTTTCTGTTGTTGTTATCATCATTATGGATTTTTTGTGAACTTTTTCTTTTGTATTGGGGTAGGGCTTCCCTGGTGGCTCAGATGGTAAAAAATCTGCCTGCAGTGCAGGAGATCTGGGTTTGATCCCTGGGTCAGAATGATCCCTTGAAGAGGGGAATGGCAACCCACTCCAATATTCTTTCCTGGAGAATTCCATGGACAGAGGAGCCTCGTGGGCTACAGTCCATGGGGTTGCAAAGAGTAGATCACAACTGAGTGACTAACCTTCTTTATAGCCGATTAATAATGTTGTGACAGTTTTAGGTGAACAACAAGGGGACTCAGCCACACATATACATGTATCCATTCTCCTCCAAATTCCCTCCCTTACAGGCTGTCAGATAACATTGAGCCGAGTTCCCTGTGCTATATAGTAGGTCCTCGTTGGTTGTCCATTTTAAATACAGCAGTGTGTACATATCCATCCCTAACTATCCCTTCCCCCCATCCTTCTCCCTGGCAACCATAAGTTTGTTTTCTAAGTCTGTGAGTCTCTTTCTGTTTTGTAAGAAAGTTCATTTGTACTATTTCTTTTTAGATTCCACATATAAGGGATGTCATACAATATTTCTCCTTCTCTGTCTGACTTACTTCACTCTATGGCACTCTCTACGTCCATCCATGTGGCGGCAAATGGCATCGCTGTTTTAGTTGCAGCTTAATCCTACTGCAGAACTCTGGCATTCTCTGTCTAACATGGGCCCCAGTTCTTTCCATGAACTATGGAGTTGGGATTTTTATATGCCCATCTCCATCGAGTATTGTTGAGGGTTGCTCCTGAATGGAGGAGGAAGCTGAAATTTTCTGGCACTCCTGACTTATTCTACAAAGGGGAAGAGAGCTCTCCTCTTGGAGGCAAAGCACTCAGGCAGTTAGATCTCAAGGTGATATAGGTAGGGCGGCTATATCGTGGAACAACATTTGCTACAGTGTATCTTGGGTGATTGGTATGTGAACATATTAATTAAGTATATCAGGTGCCTGTAGCAAAATATGACTGTAAATTTAATGTTTCTAATGTTGTTAATGTTAGCAAGGTACACATTCAGGATACTGAAGATGGTGAAGGGAATAAAAACAATAGTATAACTACAACAATGGTTTACTATGACAAGACCAGATATGTTTTATTATAATTATAGTGGTGGGTGAAAGTGATGGTTGCTTAGTCATGTCCGACTCTGTGTGACCCCACAGACTGTAGACCACCAGGCTTCTCTGTCCATGGGATTCTCCAGCCAAGAATACTGGAGTGGGTTGCCATTTCCTTCTCTAGGGGATCTTCCCGACCTAGGGATCAAACCCCTGTCTCCTGCATTGCGAGCAGATTCTTTACCATCTGAGCCACTAGGGAAGCCCAATAATGGTGGGTAAAGTTATTTTAAAATATCATGTTAATTAATAATTAGATTACAATAATACTATAATTAATAATTAGTTGTTCAAAAGTCACCTCAGCTGAAACTGTGTATTATATAAATAATAATAATAAAAACTACATTTTTGAGGCTTAGAAAAGGGGAAAGCAATATTTTAAAATGAATCATTTAAAATAATTTTCAGCTACACAGAGGGAGAACAGAAGTGTGAACAAAATTCTGCCCACTGAGGTTGTTATATCATTCACAGAGGTGCAAATGTGCACACAGTAGTGAGAACTGGTTAGAAAGTCATAATCTCAAGATAGGACTGTCAGAAATGTCAGGGGACTTTTTATCCTTCAACTGGCTTTATTAAATTTACAATCTTTTTCATTGCAGACTGTAGGAATCTATGACTTTTCATGGATCACTGACAGTGAAGGAAAAAGCTAGAAAATTCTTACAATGCATCAAAATTGTGGATGACAATTTAAGGAACTATGATGGTCACTGCCTTTTTGAGGGCCACATCTCTTAAGATACAGGGGTCCTGGGACTTCCCTCGTGGTCCAGTGGTTAAGATTGCATGTTCCCAATCCAGGGGGCCCAGGTTCAATGCCTGGTCAGGGAACTAGATCCCACATGCAGCAGCTAAAGGTTCTGTCTGCTGCACTTAAGACCTGGAACAACCAATTAAATAAGTAATAATTATAAATAAAATAAATATAAAAGATAGAGGGGTCCTGATTAGTAGTATTTACTTTATTATTGGTTAAAGAAAGAAGTAAGCCTGCTGCAACTGCTCAGTCACAGATGATTAGAGCCACGAATATCATTCTTAGACCCTATGGGTGGAGATAAACTTGGATTCACTTCAGTTAAAAATTTTTTATTCTGAAATTAAACATTCTCTTCTGGCAACAAGTAAAAATTTAATTAAAGCTGGAGAGGCTGTAGAGTTCTAAATTAACAAACAACCCCAAACCAGAAATATTGTACAAATTGGTAGCCTGTTGAAAGACAGCTTGTGAATGATATGCTCTGAGCTCTTAGGGAGAATGTACCATGGCTGAAAACTTTGTCATTTCAACCTAAATGTCATTATTTCACTGGGACTGTGATTTTGTCAAACCCAGACACTCATCTTGGTCAAGTGCAAGAATTTAACACAACCTGAAGATGACCGCAGCCATTGATAGGGAGGACTGAGGTGGGGTCTTTGAGGCCAGGTCTTTGACTTTGGTTCGATTAAATTATAAATAAAGTGAAGGATTAAAAGAGCGAAATGGTTATCATTCTTTATATCTCTTACCATATTGTAGATTTTTGTATACTTACTATTTCATTTTGTATACTTACTGTTTCAGTAATTTTGAACTAAAGAACTGGTATAGATAGTTTTTTAGCATCTCAACTGCTGTTGCTGCTGCTAAGTCGCTTCAGTCGTATCTGACTCTGTGTGACCCCATAGAGGGCAGCCCACCAGGCTCCCCTGTCCCTGGGATTCTCCAGGCAAGAATACTGGAGTGGGTTGCCATTTCCTTCTCCAATGCATGCATGCATGCTAAGTTGCTTCAGTCATGTCCAACTCTATGTGACCCTATGGACAGCAGCCCACCAGGCTCCTCTGTCCACAGGATACTCTAGGGAAGAATACTGGAGTGGGTTGCCATTTCCTTCTCCAAGCATCTCAACTAGGAAGGGAAATTTGTAAGTGGATGTCATTACTCTGAATTGTTGAGGGTGTGAGAGATGGAGAGAGATTGTTTTATAAGGAGAAAGCACAGTCCTGACTATGATCCTGCGGCCTATGGCCCACAGACCTCTTCTGTCTTCCCACCAAGTGGGGACGTGTGCGCTGGAGTGTAGGAGAGTCTCCTATTCTGCCCAGGTGTGCGAAGCAATCAGGGAATGACACCATGCAAGCAGAGGGCTAAGAAAACAGTGTGGCCAATACCTGATTATTAGTCAGTATTATCTTAAATTAAAAAAACCTAAAAACCTGTGATTCATGCTTATCTCTTGGAGTTTCTTTCATTTCTTGCTTTTCAAAATTTAACCAATTAATCAATTTAGGCCCAGAAAGAGAAGAACAACCCTGTCCCCTGAATTTTGGCCAATAATTTTCCCTCAATGGTGTGCAATGATAAAACTGCAGTCATATCTGTAATGTACATTCATGCTTTCATTTTCCCTATCCTCCAATTTGCTGAGAACCTACTTAGAAGAACATTCCATGTGAATCATTTTATGCATGTTGTAAAAGTCATTTGAAATAATTTACATAAAATATGGTCGATATGTTTGAGAAAAATTGAATGATAAGGTTTCTAAAAATCCAGCGTTGCTTTTGGAAAGAACAATTGACTCTGCAGATATGTTGAGAACAATAGAAAAGTAAGAAAGAAAGAGGAATGTGTTTAAGATAACAACACATGCAGACTATGTGACAAATTTGCTTGAATCCAGTTAAAGACAGAGCAAAACAATGAGACTAAATAGATCACAAATAAAAAAAACCATGACAAAAATAAAAACTAGATTCTAAAATAGTACCTTCTTAAAAATAAAAATTTTTATGTTGTGTTAATCCAGGTTTTCCATAGAAAGAGAACCAATATATGTATATGTGTATATACATATATATAGTTTTTGTTTAGTCACTAAGTCATGTCTGACTCTTTTGCAACCTCATGGACTGTAGCCCACCAGGCTCTCTGTCCATAGGATTTGCCAAGCAAGAATACTGGAGTGGACCACTATTTCCTTCTCCAGGGGATCTTCCTGACCCAGAGATCCAACCTGTGTTGCCTGCTTGGCAGGTGGGTTTCCCTGGTGGCTCAGTGGTTAAGAATTCACCTGCAATGTAGGAGACCTGGGTTCAAGTCCTGGGTCAGGAAGATTGCCTGGAGAAGGAAGTGGCCACCCCTTCCAGGATTCTTGCTTGGAGAGTTCAATGGACAGAGGAGCCTGACAGGCTACAGTCCATAGGGCCATAAAGAGTCAGACATGTCTTGGCGACTGAACAACAACAACAAATATTACTTTTTATAGGAATTGGTTCACATGGTTATGGAGGCTGAGGAGCCTCATGATCTGCTGTCTGCCAGGAAGTCAATGGTGAAATTCAGTGTGTTGGAGGATGTGAGAATGGGGGATGTGGGGAAGACACATCCTGAAATAATGTGTTACCAGCAATCTGGGTATCCCTTAGTCTGGTCAGGTAGACACATAAAATTAACTATCACATCTGCAAAATCATTCTGAGATGAAAATTGTAAAATACTGGATGCTCTGCATAGTCAATTAGTTGTGTTCCACTCTTTGTGACCCCACGGATGGTGGCCCACCAGGCTCCTCTGCCCCTGGCATTCTCCGGGCAAGAATGCTGGAGTGGGTTGCTATGCCCTCCTCCACGGGGTCTTCCCGACCCAGGGATTGAACCCTTACCTTTTACATCTCCTGCATTGGCAGGTGGTTTCTTTACCACTAGTGCCACCTAGGCAGCCATCCGTATTTTACAGGGAATTTAAATATTATCTAAACTGTGTCATAGAATGCACATGCATTCCAATTTTCTATCTTATCTTCTCCCCTTGTAGTTGTTCTTTTTTTTTTTAATCTTTTAAAACATCTTATTTTATTTATTTATTTTTTCAATTGAAGGATAATTGCTTTACCGAATTTCGTTGCTTTAAGTTGTTTGTTGACACACACAGTTACAGATGTTTCATTTTAAGTAATCCGTGGTGTCTGTTGCAAGAATAATATACAGCTCACATTCAGATGTGTAATATTTTACATGATTACAAAGACTGAGGCAAACATCTTTGTACACCTGAATGAACATATTTTCTGGGAAATATTCTAGAAATGGAACTGCAAACTCACAGATTTTATGCCTCTCATCTTTGGCTTTATTAAGTATTTCAAAATTGCTCTTGAAAATGGTGTATCAATTTACCTTTTCACCAGCTGTGTATGAATTTCTCCATCTCCACATCCCTCCCAAACTATTTTTTTCCCACTAGAAGGAAATGAAATATTTCTTTTTTCCTTGATTTTGAGTGAAGTGGAACATCTTTATGTATCTATGAAATAATTCATGGGTCAAAATATACCACATTGGAAATTGGAAAATGATAGAACTGATAATCAAAATATTATATATTAAAATATGTGGGATTCGGTGAAGGTACCAAAAAAAAGTTTGTTTGTTTTTTTTTGCTTTAGCTCTGGGTGAACAAAGATTCTGCCCTAAAAATTCTACCTGCAGTTCTGTGCCTCACATGAATTCAGGTTCACAAGGACAGCCACAAGGTCCAGGAAGCCTGTCCTGTGCTGAATTGTGGGGATGGGATGAGATGGTCTCCATGAGAGTTTGGGATTTTTTTTTCCTTCTCCTTGTATATATTTTTGTAGTTGGTGGTGGTGGTTTCCAGTTACACTGGGATATAACTGACATATAACGTGTAAGTTGAAGGTGTACAATGTGCTGATTTGACATGCAGAAAACCAGAGATCAAATTGCCAACATCCACTGGATCATTGAAAAAGCAAGAGAGTTCCAGAAAAACATCTATTTCTGGTTTATTGACTATGCCAAAGCCTTTGACTGTATGGATCACAATAAACTGTGGAAAATTCTGAAAGAGATGGGAATACCAGACCACCTGACCTGCCTCTTGAGAAATCTGTATGCAGGTCAGGAAGCAACAGTTAGAACTGGACATGGAACAAATAGGAAAAGGAGTACGTCAAGGCTGTATATTGTCACTGTGCTGATTTAACTTATATGCAGAGTACATCCTGAGAAATGCTGGACCGGATGTAGCACAAGCTGGAATCAAGATTGCCGGGAGAAATCTCAATAACCTCAGATGTGCAGATGACACCACCCTTAGACAGAAAGTGAAGAACTAAAGAGCCTCTTGATGAAAGTGAAAGAGGAGAGTGAAAAAGTTGGCTTAAAGCTCAACATTCAGAAAACGAAGATCATGGCATCCGGTCCCATCACTTCATGGTAAATAGATGGAGAAACAGTGAAAACAGTGGCAGACTTTATTTTGGGGGCTCCAAAATCACTGCAGATGGTGACTGCAGCCATGAAATAAAAAGGTGCTTACTCCTTGGAAGAAAAGTTATGACAAACCTAGACAGCACATTAAAAAGCGGAGACATTATTTTGCCAACAAAGGTCCATCTAGTCAAGGCTATGGTTTTTCCAGTAGTCAAGTATGGATGTGAGAGTTGGACTATAAAGAAAGCTGAGCTCCGAATTGATGCTTTTGAACTGTGGTGTTGGAGAAGACTCTTGAGAGTCCCTTGGACTGCAAGGAGATCCAACCAGTCAATCCTAAAGGAAATCAGTCCTGAATGTTCATTGGAGGGACTGATGTTGAAGCTGAAACTCCAATACTTAGGCCACCTGCTGCGAAGAGCTGACTTATTGGAAAAGACCCTGATGCTGGGAAAGATTGAAGGCAGGAGGAGAACGGGACAACAGAGGATGAGATGGTTGGATGGCATCACTGACTCAATGGACATGAGTTTGAGTAAATTCCAGGAGTTGGTGGTGGACAGGGAGGCTGGCATGCTGCAGTCCATCGGGTCTCAAAGAGTCAGATATGACTGAGTGACTGAACTGAACGAAACTGATTGCAAAGTGACTATGACCTTAATGTTAGTAAGGCCTGCACCCCACCACATAATTACCATTTCTTTTTCGTGGTGAGAAATCCTAAACAGCACATTATAAATCCCATTGCTCTTATCTTGGCCAAGAATCGAACATCAAATATTTAGGCATTCCCAGAGATAAAGCTCCTCCAGTTGTCAATCAGGTCTAGCCCCACCTCAGAAATGTCCCTGGAGGGTGGAGTGGGTGGTCCCTGTGGGGGAAACAGATGAAGAGCTTCCAGGCACGCACACTGGGTGACTTCAAATTAGATTTATCCCTTGGACCTCAACACCTGGTCTTGGCTTTTGAGAAGACAGAATCCAAGGGCCTGAAAATAATTTTATATCTGTAATGAGAAGACACTCCTGTCATTCTGTTTTTCTGTACCATAAAGACTAATAGCTTCAAAAGGCAGCATCTCCCACCCTCTCTGTGCCCACGTCCTGTGTGTAATGTTTGATGGTATCTAAGTCTACACAGAGCAACATTGAGGTTTACAGAAAATTCTGTAAAAGGGGGCGGGAGGGTCTGCATTCCTGTGATGTTGTGTTCACCATCAGAAACGCCTGGGCCTGGGGTCCCTGGGCCTGTTTCTAGAGCCCTCAGGTTGCTCTCTAGCTCCTGAAAATAGCTTGTTTACCTTCTCCCTATCCTCACAGACTATTTCTGTGGAGGCTTTATTTCCCACCTCAGGCTTATTTTTAAATCAGAACAAAACTCTCAGAACACTGGTTATAGCCTGCTGTGTCCTTCAAGCCATTATACAACTTCCTCAGCTTTTCGAAGCTTTTCAAGTTAGCTAAAAAGGCAAGAAAACAAACTGGTGTGACACAAGGAGGAGGTGTGGAACTTTGAATAGTTTCCCCCAAAAGATAAAAAACAGGATTGATACATGGGCTTGAATTTTAGTACTATAGTAGACCAATTGATAATGACACCTGTAGCAGTGGAGAGAGCACAATCAAGTGACTAGCAGGGTATAATAATTGCTGGCAATGATCATGACAGCAACCATGCATGTGTGCATGTGTGCTAAGTCACTTCAGTCACGTCCAATTTTTTGAGACCCCATGGACTGTAGTCCACCAGGCTCCTCTGTCCATGGGATTCTCTGGGCAAGAACACTGGAGTGGGTTGCCATGCCCTCCTCCAGGGGATCTTCCTGACTCAGGGATCGAACCCGTTTCTCCTGCATTTGCAGGCAGGTTCTCTACCACTAGCGCCATCTGGGAAGACCAACAACAACCATAGCTACCATCTGTTATTTATTTAGTATAAGTCAGGCATTGTCCTGTATTAATGCAATTCTTCATTCAATCTACAAGATAATCTTATGGCATAGCTACTGTTACAAGATGAGAAAACAGAGGGGAACTAAAGTTAAGTCATTTGCTCAACATCATATGGAAATTTTGCCATAAATATCGCAGCAAACGATGGTAGCATAAATGTCACACATTTGAGTTGATCTTTGAGTTTTAAATTCATTGCACAAGAAGGGATACCTATTGCAGGGGGTGGCAAACTACAGCCAATGAGCCTAATATGGTCTGTTGCCTGGTTTTGTAAATAAAGCTTTATTGGTACATGGCCATACCCATTCACACATATATTATCTGGAATTGCTTTCTCACTGCAATGGTGGAAATGAACAGTTGCAACAGAGATCTGGTGGCCTACAAACACTAAACTATTTAGGTCTCATTGGGTGAAAATCAAGATGTCAGATGTCAGCAGTTTGTGTTTCTTCTGGAGGTTCTAGGAGAAACCTGTTTCCTTGCCTTTTCCAGTTCTAGAGGCCACCTGTATTCCTAGGCTCATAGCCTCCTTCCTCCCATCTTCAAAGCTAGCCGAGCCTAGCATGTTCAAATCAATCTCTCTCTTTTCCTCCCTCCCTCTCCCTCCCTCTCTCTCCTCAACCCCCAACATTTGCTTCCTGTATCACATATGAAAGTGAAAGTGAAGGCACTCAGTCGTGTCCGACTCTTTGAGACCCCATGGACTGTAGCCTACCAGGCTCCTCAGTCCATGGAATTTTCCAAACAAGAGTACTGGAGTGGGTTGCCATTTCCTTCTCCAGGGGATCTTCCCAACCCAGGGATGGAACCAGGGTGTCCCGCACTGCAGGCAGATGCTTTACCATCTGAGCCACCAGGGAAGCCCATCACATATTCTCTGCCTTAACCCTCCTGACTTCCTCTGATAAAAACCCTTGTGATTACATTGGGCCCACCAGGAAAATCCAGGCTAATCTTCTCATCTCAGGATTTTTGAGGACATCTGCAAATTTCCTTTTGCCATGAGGGGAAGTATATTCACACATGCTAGGGATGTGAAGGTGGACGTCTTTGGGAGAAGCACTATTCAGCCTTCCACACACCATCTTCTCCACCTTATCTGAATCGGCCCTCAGTTCCCTACCTGAGAACCAAAAGCTCCCTTGAGAAAGAAATGTCTCCTAAGGAGGCTAAACTGAACATCTGTCTTTATTCCCTAAGGCTTCATCCATGTTCTGTTGCTGCCTTTTGTCCCCTGCTGAATCTTCCTGATGCTGCCTCTCTGCTCTTGGAGTTTTAAATGTTGCTGCTGGCGGCCCACTCCAGTACTCTTGCCTGGAAAATCCCATGGACAGAGGAGCCTGGTGGGCTGCAGTCCATGGGGTGGATAAGAATTGGACATGACTGAGAGACTTCACTGTCACTTTTCACTTTCATGCATTGGAGAAGGAAATGGCAACCCACTCCAGTGTTCTTGCCTGGAGAATCCCAGGGACGGGGGAGCCTGGTGGGCTGCCATCTATGGGGTCGCACAGAGTTGGGCACGACTGAAGTGACTTAGCAGCAGCAGCTGCTGAGATTACGTCATGTCTGCTGTGTACCAGGCAAGGTCCACTTCAAGTTGTCCCCACTCTTGACCCAACAAGAGGCCTGGCAGTGAAGACAGTCAGCGAGCAATGATTCTGGGACAGAGTTGCTATAAAAGTGCTTGGATCGATCAAACTCATTATGGATATGACGGAAAACTAGAAATTCTATCTGATGTAGTTTGTGCCCCAAGGTCCTTTCTGGTTTTCTCTTTGGTGATATCTGAATAGCCTCATTGCTTCCAGCTTGGCTTAACCTCTGAATGTTGGATTTCTGGCTTTCTCTCCATCCACAATGTAGTTCTAAGATCCCACATAAAGCACGTTCCCAGATGTTTGCAATCATTACCAACCTTGCTTGGCCACAGTTCCACTTACATACTCTCCAACTGCTTCATTCCCATCAAGCTTGGGTTCCAGAGGAGCTGGGGAAATTGATCCATGAATTCTTGGAACCTCAAGTCACCATATTAGTTACAATTCTCTTGTCTGCAAGTGGTAAAGATGGAAAAGGAAAGTAAACTGAAAATGAACTGAAATCTTTGCAGCCTTTCATTTTAAAGAAAATTATCAGAGAAATCTTTGACAAGTAGAGTAACAAGTGAAATCGCTCATTTTAATCACAGATGATAAGCAGAGATTTCTACAGCTGGAAAACAAAGACCCAGAGACAGGAACTGATCATACGCTCTGCTGATTCCTTCAGTGAATGATTCAATGTCTGACCCATCGTTAATTATTTTCTTGCTACCCCTTGTTATTTTGACTTTATGTTATTACCTAAAAATATTTCAAAATTCTTTGAACTAATTAAAACAAAGAGAGTTTTGTTGACGAAACTGAAGCTAATGACCCAAATGTGCACATCAGGCTTTCTGATAAAGAGGGTTTATTAGGAGAAACTCATGGGGCTTCGCAGGTGGCGCTAGTGGTAAACAACCTGCCTGCCAATGCAGGAGACATAAGAGACATGAGTTCAATCCCTGTGTTGGGAAGATCCCCTGGAGAAGGGCATGACAACCCACTCCAGTATTCTTGCCAGAGAATCCCATGGACAGAGAAGCCTGGTGGGCTACAGTCCAACTGCAAAGAGTTGGACATGGCTGAAGCAACTTGGCCCCATGGCAAATGGGGAAGAAGGGTCTGCATCTTTACTGCTCGTCATATCCCAGGCAGCACACAGAGGACTAGGAGGGTCAGATGTCAGATTCTGGGGGAGGACCTGACAAGGGGTAGATGATTGGAAGAACAGCAGTTCCTCCCTGGTCTGATCAGGGGCTGTGTCTTGACTGTTGGTGTTCAGACGATGGCTGTCACCAGTTTCTCTGGATGTCTGCCAGACACTGACTCCCTCTCTGGGATGTCCACCTTGGGGAAATCAGAGAATCAGTTAGAATAAGTTGACCTTTACCTGTCAGTCTGTGCCCCTAGTTTCAAGGAACACATGTTGTAGGCTAGTTGGGGGTTGGTCAGGAGGTAGCAAGAGAGTTGAGTGGATAAACCTGGCCCTGCAGCTGGAGCTCAAGATCAGGAAAACACACAGCAAGGCAAAATTATATGTAACAGGGCAAAGGTAACATTTTCAGCTCTGGACTTTTGCACAACCAGTTGCTAGCCAAATGAGAAGAGCCTGAAGTGAAGGTTGGAATCCATCTACAGTTTGATGGAGGTTGTGTTAAGATTCCCCAACCGCTGAGAACATCATAATAAGGAAATTAAAACAGTGTGGAAGGGACATCTAGAAAGGACATTTCATGGGTTTGTTGGCTGAATTTAGCTATCCCGATGGGAAGTTTCCTTTCACACTTTAATTGTGCATTTTCAGTCAAAATGTCTTCCTTAACCACCACCCCCCTGGAAAGTAATCCTGTACAGACTGGTCACTTTGTTTCCTCGATGTCGTAAGAAGAATATACAGTTGTGTAACCTGGGTCCTCCTATTCCTTATCCTCTGGATGATATTTACCTTACACACTAGGAGTTTAGTCTGCTTCTGTTTCCTCACTTGTCACGGAGAGTGCCTCTCATATTCTCTCATTTTATTTTTTAATAAAACTGGGCTGAGGACATCATCAATCTGACTACATCTGATTGTCATTTCAAACCTGTGACCATATAAGCCTACAAGAGGTGGTTTCTTGTGGGGGCTCACGGATAGTTTTGTCCATTCCTTTAGTCCCCCTTGGCTGGGGTTTCCTTATCCAGGAAGATGGTTGTCCCAGGAACACATGTTTTAGCCCCCCACTCTCTTTGCTCTACATAACTGGCAGGTAATGGTTTGGTGCCATCTTTTTTCTTTCTTTTTTAAAAAATAATGTTACTTATTTGCTTATTTATTTTTGACTGTGCTGGGTCTTTGTTGTTGTGCAGGCTTTTCTCTAGTTGTGGAGACTGGGGGCTACTCTTTGTTGCTGTATGTGGGCTTCTCTTTTCGGTGGCTACTCTTGCCGAGCTCAGGCTCTAGGGCACGCAGGCTTCAGTGGTTGCAGCACGTGGACTCAGTTGGGGCTCCCAGGCTCGAGAGCACAGGCTCAATAGTTGTGACACAGAAGCTTGGTTGCCCCGCAGCATATAGGATCTTCCTAGATCAGGGATCGAACCCATGTCTCCTTCATTGGCAGGTGGATTCTTTACCACTGGGCCAGCAGGGAAGCCCAGTCTAGCCATAATAATGATAATAATAATAATGATGATGATGATGTTAGTCCCTCAGTCATGTCCAACTTTGCAGCCCCATTGACTTAGTGCACCAGGCTCCTTTGTCCATGAAATTCTCCAGGCAAGAATACTGCAATGGGTAGCCGTGACCTGCTCCAGGAGATCTTCCTGACCCAGGGATTGAACCTGGGTCTCCTGCACTGCAGACAGATTCTTTACCATCTGAACCACCAGGGAAGCCCAATCATATCTAACCATAAGCCTTATTAAATGGTGTGGATGAAATTCCTGAAAGAAATTTCATGCAACAGTCCAAGTTGAACTCCTTTACATAAAGATAATAAATTCCTGTCACATCTGGTCACACCTGGCCCGTTAAACCCAACCCTACATAGAGTCCTTCCCCAATCCCTGGAGAATTCACCCCAAACTCCAGCTGGTGGCTGGGAATCAGCTTTGCTCAGTCCCTTTATGCCCTGCCTTGCTTTTGAGCTGCTGGCCACAGAAAGAAAGCCCCTTCCTATCTGGAGGGCAGCTCTGTTTACACTCTAATCATGTGTTTTCTTGAGCTAAATGGTTTTCTTTTTTTTTGACAAAAATAAAACCACAGCCTGTGACTGTAAAAGGGGAAGCACAAAAGCGAGCAAAGTGACAGCAGTCATGCAGATGAAAGTTCAGACTCAAAGGAGTCAAATTGCGAATCCAGAAGAATTAAACACTGAACAGTAGCAAGCACAGTGCTATTTCTGGGCTGTCAGGCGCTGAGGGGAAAACCACAGCGTGTTGCTGGCTACATCCACTGCATTTCCGGCTTCCTCACTTCACCTCATTTTCTTCATCTCACGTCACTTCTGTTTCCTGACAAGTTGTTCCTCATATTTACCATTCACTTCAAGCCAACAATTCCATCCTGTCTCTTACTAATCTTAGCAGGCACTGTAACACCCAATTTCACTGAGAGGAATAAGGCTACCTGAACTCCTTTTTCTCTCAAATTCAGAACATGTTTTCCCACCTGTCTTCTCCACTGAGAAAGTTTTGGTCAGTATTCTTTCTTTCTAGTCCCCTTTTCTTTTTTGAAAGATTTCTTTATTTTCAATTGGAGGATAATTGCTTCAAAATATTGTGTTGGTTTCTGCCATGGATCAACATGAATCAGCCATAGGTGTACATATGTCCCTTCCTTCTTGAATCTCCCTCCCACCTCCCTCCCCACCCCACTAGGTTGTCACAGCACTGAGTTTGCGCTCCTTGCATCATATGGGAAATTCCCACTGGCCATCTATTTTATGTATAGCTTCAATGCCACTCTCTCTGTTCATGCTACCCTCTCCTTCCTTCTCCTTTCGCTTTTCAAGTTTAGTTTTGCTGTCTGTTCTAGATCATACCCATGTTGATTTTTTTTTACCTCATCTAAATTTTGTTTCAGAAATTAATTTCCCCTTGTTTGCATATATGATAATTTCAATTTTCTTTCTTTTTAAAAGTAAAACCTTAATAGAAAATACTGCCTTAAAAAATGAATTGGCCATTACAAGTCATTCACTCTCTCCTTTACTTCACAAAACTTCTCCTTTACTTCACAGAACTGTAACTGTAACCTATACATACTGCTTATGCTTCCTCATCCTCCACCCTAGTTTCAGACCAAACTTGTATTACAGAATGAAGATGTTATGCTATGCTATGCTATGCTATGCTAAGTCACTTCAGTCGTGTCCGACTCTGTGTGACCCCATAGACAGCAGCCCACCAGGCTCCCCCGTCCCTGGGATTCTCCAGGAAAGAACACTGGAGTGGGTTGCCATTTCCTTCTCCACTACATGAAAGTGAAACGTGAAAGTGAAGTCGCTCAGTCATGTTTGACTCTCAGTGACCCCATGGACTGCAGCCTACCAGCCTCCTCTGTCCATGGGATTTTCCAAGCAAGAGTACTGGAGTGGGGTGCCATTGCCTTCTCCGATGAAGATGTTAAACCACATGCAAAAGTAGTAATGCAACTGAAATCAGAATTCCCCCCTCTTATTTCCCTCTCCTCTCACAGGACCTTATCAGGCTACCTGTGCTGTGATTCCTGCACCAGTCTCAAACCCACACCTGGCTTGACCAGTGTCACCTGGGGTTCTGGGCTCCCTCTCCTCCCAAAGCACACTTTCTACCAAATGCTTTACTCAACAGTTAGCCGTTATCTATTCATGAAATCTCATGGCTGTATTTTTGTCTATTCACCCATCTGGTCTTCTCTGCATCATGAGTTATGCTCACTTCTTGTGGCATCTCTCCCCCCTGGACAGCTTCAGAACCCAGTCTTCTTTCTGTTGTTGTTGCTGTTCAGTCGCTAAGTCATGTCCAACTCTTTGTCACCCCATGGACTGCAGCACACCAGGCTTCCCTGTCCTTCACTATCTCCTAGAGTTTGCTCAAATTCATGTCTGTTGAATCGGTGATGCTATCTAACCATCTCACCATCTTCCATTTCTAGAATGCTGGGAAGCTTCTAGAGGGGATTTCCCGTGCTCTGAGAGACTGAGTCACCACTCCCAGTGCTCCAGATTACTGGTGGGAACCTTTGAGGACATGCCTCCACGTCATTATGCTCAACACCTTCAGCTGTTGAAGGTACTGTCATTCTGGATGGGTCTCCCAGCAGAGTTCCTTGGATTATTATGCAGGTGAGTCAGCTTTATTTGTGGGGGAGGGCAGATTTGATAAATGACCTTTTCTTCTCTTTGACAGCAAGGCCAGCACGTAGTTCCCTGGGAAGAGAATCAATTAACAGCCATCACTTGAAACTGAAAATTTCTTTAGCCCTCTTGTCTACATCTGATTTTTACTGATTTCATCTCAGATCTATTGGATATACTGTCTCAGTGGCCATAACCTTTATTTCATGACATTTAGTTTCTTAGGTGGGCCTCTGTTCCCTCAGCCTAGGTGCTAATTGCTTTGATTAAACATAAATTCCTACATGAAGAAGCTCCTATTATGAAAGAAATATTAAGAAATAAGTGACAAACATAGGCATAAGGCTGTAGGAATGATTCTACTATTATATTAATTTTGGAAGAGAAAAAAAGCTAGGGTTATTGACAATACTGAGTTCAAAATGCTATTCCTAGCAGGGCCAGTATTCAGCTTTGTCACATTTCTTAGGAATCACTGAACACCATCTCTATTTTCACTTGAGTTTTTGCATCAAATCTGATGTTAATTATGGAATTTCATGTTTGGGGATAGATTAATATTCTAACAAATTTAGGTGGGAATGATAAGTAACTCTTTAGAGAAGATTTCTGTAAGAGTTCAAAAAGGCCATTTAAATCAACATTTTACTTTTTGATTTCATGGTCCTGCCGTCTTGTCTCTGCCTCTGAGAAAGCCAAAGAAAGTTTTTTTGTTTTGTTTTGTTTTCTCTGCTTTTTGCAGTGGGGTGGATGATGGTTGACTCTTTGATTATGGTTCAGTAGCAATTTATGAATGCCTTAGGTCTAACAACAGGCATTGAGCCTTTGCAGTTTGCTTGGGAATGAGAAAAGGTGCTAATTATCCACTGATCAAAATAATTTCTGGGCTTCTTTTCTAAGTCAGAGATCTTTAGCTAGGAGATACCACATAGAAAAGAAGAATTTGTGCAAAATCTAGGTGAACAAAGTTCAGGACTCTATCCTCTTATGCAAAACCATGTCTCTAGATCAAGCAGCAACCCTGCTTAATGGTTTTGAACCTTCAACTATTAATAAAAAGGTCCCCAAGATCATTATATAGTAAATGAGAAATATTATTGATTCTTTTTTCCCCCACATGACATTAAAATCTACATATCACTATGCTAGTAGCTTGTAATTAGTCACATTTTATCAAATCCAGTCTCTTTCTCTTAAAAAAAATCAATATATTTTAATATTATGTGGTAGTAAGTTTCTACATTGACAGCTCATTCATCTGCAAGCCATTAACTTTCCTGGCTTACTCAACAGGACTGTTGAAGTAGAATTCATTAAAAAATACCAATAATGAGAACATATGAAGCTTAAAGATAGAGGTTATTTAAATATATGACTTTATCATTCATATAGCTCTAGAAAAAATAGAAATATTATGCACAGATGATTGACTTAGAATTGAAATATGCTATGATAATCTAGTTTTCATAATCATTACATTTCCTTCCTTCCTGCTCTTGCCAAATCCAATGCACAGGAGAGTATTGTCAATTGTCCAGTTGTATTGAAGTATTAATATGGTTACTTTTTCTAATCCCTTGTTGCCCTATTTCCAATAGTCAGTAGCTCTTGGCCAGGCTACTGTCATAGTCTTCAAACTAGTCTCCTATCTTCTTCAGTGGATCTTGTATTTTTCATTCTTCATACAATAGCCAGAAAGTGAAAAGTGAAAGTGAAATTCGCTCAGTTGTGTCCAACTCTTTGCGACCCCATGGACTATACAGTACATGGAATTCTCCAGGCCAGAATACTGGAGTGAGTAGCCTTTCCCTTCTCCAGGGGATCTTTCCAACCCAAGGATTGAACCCAGGTCTCCCACATTATGGGCCAATTCTTTACCAGCTGAACCACAAGGGAATAGCCAGAGTGATGTTAAAAAAATAAATCAGGTTATACTGAAATCCTATTTAAAATCCTTTTGGGCCTTCTATGGCACTTGTGATAAAATTCTGTCTCTACCTTGTCTCCAAGGTCCTATGTGGTCTTGGCTCTTTTTTTGACTCTTCAACTTCATGACGTGTTTCTCTTCTCCTTGCTCAGCATGTTCCAGCCATAACAGTTTCCTTTCTGCTTCTCAAACAGGCCAAGTTCATTAATGCCTTGGAGCACTTCCATTTGCTGCCTTCTCTTCCTGGGATGCTCTTTTCCTAGATCTTTTCATGGCTGTCTCCTTGTCATTCAGATTACAACTTCTACTGCATCCCATGAATGACAGCTCTCCTGACTGACCAGCCAAAGCAGCCAGTTCCGGTCTCAACACCCTGTCTAGTTTTACAGCAATCATACTTTTCTGTGTTTTCTCATTAATTTGTTTATTTTTAACCTTCCATCACTAGAATACAAATTTTCCAACAATCTGGAAGAATATATGATATATGAGGCTCTCAATACGTGTTCGGTAAGTGAAAGAGTTTGATTATATTTCAGTTAGGAGAAAATTACTTAGAAATACTACAAAAGAGAAGCACAACACAAATGTTATGTATTATTTGAGTGACATTTAATAATACAAGTATAGTAAAAAAGGTTAAGAAGTAATAGAATAAAATGTATTTTTGATTAGTTCTAAGGTAGGATTGTTTTCTTTTACATCTTTTAATCATCAAAATTTTAACATTTATCTCTATTATAATAAGGAAAAACTAAAAAGAGATGAAAATGCCAACAGGAATTTTGCCAACTATTGAGTGGCTTCTTCTGGGTGGATTATGGTCAAATTTTTCTTCTTCTTAATTTTTGCCATGCTTTTCAAATTTCCAACAGTATGCCTGTCTAAACTTTATAATCAATCAACAATTAATCTTTTATTTAAAAATAGTGATATCCAGATAGCTTATAAGGAAACCATGGTAATTTATTAAACATGTAGTGTTATATAATCAGAAATTTTCTAGAAATCCTAGTATCTATTGCCATACATATCAGTGCATTAAAAAGGGCTGAAAATCTTTGACACTCCTCCTCTAGAGTAATGGGAACTGTTTCCCTTATCCTTGGATCTGTGACTTTTTTACACTTGATCTTAGCCAAAAGGCCAAGAAGCAATGACTCTGTGACTTTTTTGATGATCATGGGTGGGAAGACCTGATCTTTTTAAAAAGACAAGTATCCCTCAGGTGACCTAAGAAATCAATATAATCAGTCCCAGTAAAAATCTTGGAAACTTTTTCTTTTTTTTTTAATAAAAATTAACTATTCTAAGCCAGCAGGCTTGGCTCAGAGGTTAAAGTGTCTGCCTGCAATGCAGGAGACCTGGGTTTGATCCCTGGGTTGGGAAGATCCCCTGGAAAAGGAAATGACAACCCACTCCAGTATTCTTGCTTGGAGAATCCCATGGACAGAGGAGCCTGGTGGGCTACAGTTCACAGGGTCGCAAAGAGCTGGACATGACTGAGTGACCTCACTGTCACTGTAACTATTCTAAAAGTCATATGAAAATAAGAGTCCACTAATAACTCAAATTTTGAAAAATGACAAAGTTGAAAGGCTAAAATGACCTGATTTCAAGACTTATTCAAAAAGCTACAGTAATAATTTTTTAAAGCCAGAGTGAGTATGCCACACTACCTCCCTTCCCTCCTGGGGCCCCATTATTCCCATCTGCCTTCTTGCTCCCAATCTTAGGAAAAATCAATCAATGAAACCGAATAGAAAATCTAGTAATAAATTCACACACACGGGCAGATGATTTTTGAAATAATTACAAAGACAATTATAAAGAGAGGATATTCTTTCCAACAAATTGTGTTGGTACAACTGAATATCCATAGGCAAAATAACAAACTTTGACCAGTGTCTCACATCGTATTACAAAAAATTAATTAAAAATATGTTATAAAGCAAAAAACTATGCATGGACTCTGCACTTGATGCAGAAAAAGCATTTGAGAAAAGTCAGCACCCTTTCATGATTAAAAAAAAAAAAACCTCTCAACAATCTGGGAATAAATGGGAACTTTCTCAAAATAATTGATATTTATTTTGAGTGATATCAGCATCATGTCTACACTAGACATATCTCCTTCAATAGTAAAGGCCATGTATAAAATGCTTGTATGCTAAGTCACTTTAATCATGTCCAAGTCTTTGTAACCCTATGGACTGTAGCCTACCAGGATCCTTTGTCCATGGGATTCTTCAGGCAAGGATACTGGAGTGGGTTGCCATACCATCCTCCAGGGGATGTTCCAAACCCAGGGGTCGAACCTGCGTCTCCAGCGGCTTCTGCATTGCAGGCCAATTCTTTACCGCTGAGCCACCTGGGAAGCCTCCCAACTTCCATAACTAACATCATACTTAATGTTAAAAGGCAAAAGCTTTTCCCCTAATATCAGTAACAAGACAAACATGCACACTTTTACCACTTCCATATAGCACAGGATTGGAAATTCTAGTCAGAGCACTTCAGTTCAGTTCAGTTGCTCAGTCGTGTCCGACTCTTCACGACCCCATGAACTGCAGCATGCCAGGCCTCCCTGTCCATCACCAACTCCTGGAGTTTACCCAAACTCATGTCCATCGAGTTGGTGATGTCATCCAGCCATCTCATCCTCTGTCATCCCCTTCTCCTCCTGCCCTCAATCCCTCCCAGCATCAGGGTCTTTTCACATGAGTCAACTCTTCGCATCAGGTGGCCAAAGTATTGGAGTTTCAGCTTCAACATCATTCCTTCCAATGAATACCCAGGACTGATCTCCTTTAGGATGGACTGGTTGGATCTCCTTACAGTCCAAGGGACTCTCAAGAGTCTTCTCCAACACCACAGTTCAAAAGCATCAATTCTTTTCGGTGCTCAGCTTTCTTTATAGTCCAACTCTCCCATCCATACATGACCACTGGAAAAACTATAGCCTTGACTAGATGGATCTTTGTTGGCAAAGTAATAGCACTTAGGTAAGGAAAAGATACAAAAGGCATCCAATTTGGAAATAAAGAAGTAAAACGTTCTTTGCTCACATTTGACGTACTTCTATACATAGAAAACCCTAAAGATTCCACAAAAAAATCCTGTGAAATTAATAACTAAATTAAGCCACATTAAAGGGTACAAAATCAATATCCAAAAATCAGTTGTATTTCTATGCAATAACAATGAATAATTCCAAAAAAGAAAACTAAAAAACCCAAAAATATATGTGACTGTTCATAGCAGCTTTATTTTTAATAGCTGAAATTAGAAATAATCCAAATGTCTCATGCATAAAAAATATTGATTCTGAAATACAGGCTCAATCTAATGTTAAAAGGAATCTTATTAATGATTTTGTGACTGTTTTGTAGATGCTCTTATTGATACTTTTCAGATGTACAGGAAAGAAATTCATCCAAGAACCAGTGTTTTACTTTGCTTTGGATAAAATTCTTTTGTTGCTTTTGATCCCAAGACAAATATCAAAGCTTCCAAATTTTCCTTCCCAATTGCACTTTTTAGCTGTCTTTTTTTTTTTTGGTCTTTCCTGCCTGTAACAATATAATGAATTAATTCTTTTTAATAACATAATAATAACTATAAATCTATTGTTCTATATCACTTCATTTTATAATAATCACCACTATTCACAGAATTCAGTATTAAATACTTATTTTGAATATAATTTTATAGTTTTCTATGGAAAAACTTAATGTATTTTTATAGAAACAGTTATACATTTGACAGTACTAACATATCATAAATAATATACATGGAGTAGGAGACTTTTCTTGCTTGCTATGTTCTCATTACTGTGCCATGGTTAACGTTTTCTGGTAAGACTACTGAATATACAGTAAACAATGAGATTTTGAGTATCTCATTTATTTTAATCAGTTTTTTTTTTTCTGCTTTTTGTTGAGTGCAGAATATCCCCAGCAAAACAGACCAGCTTTCTGTTTCTCTCTTATCTCCCCTTCCTCTGCTAGATAGAATGAATGATGTAGAGACTGGTAGAATTTTATGCCATATTTTATATTTAAGAAACAACTTGTATATGACCAAAATGTGGATGGCTAAACTTTACCACCCAGTGTATTGGCTTTGAGTCTCATTAAAATCTGGTGGCTTCTGAATTAACTTGTGGTTCCCCACTGTGATGGAAATTGCTTCTTTCCAGTATTATTGACTGACAGAGCAGGTGAGAACTTGTTTGCATCCTTTGAACAAGTTCATTAGTTTCCCATAATGGTTGTTGCAGGTAAACACTCTACTATTTAATTAGCAGTCTCTCTTTGGTGAGCTTAAAACAATTACAGGATCTTTTCCCTTCCATTTGTGTTCAGGACACAAGTGTTTTTTTATGGCCAGTCTGACTCATCACAGTCAATAGTTATATGCCTGACTGCTACCATTAATAACTATTAAAACAACTGCCTGTATTTTTTCATGGTATAAAAATAAGATTCCATCAATCTTCAAGGTGAGCAGCCTGGGCAGCAGAAGTTTTAAGCCTCTTCAATCCAAGTCTTCAAGTTGATACTGCTTTCTGTAAATCTTCCATGCCATCGGCTAATAAACTGAAGTAAATATAAGTGTTGACAATCTCTATACTGAACACACACACGTGTTCACTGGCAGTAACCTGGCACAAGTGGACATTCAATTTTAATGCGTGTTGAGTATCTTCCACCAGCTTATCCCAAGGGATACTAAAGACTTGGTCTCTGCCTTAAAGTAATTTCCAGTGTAATGGAGGAAATAGGCATTCAACCATAGTGCGTTTTTAAAACTTCAACATTAGTGTGATGAGATTTAGAGGAGTGAGGCTCACAGTGATGTCGTATACTGAATAGTGAGACTCTGAAGCAGGTCTTGTCTATGGCTTATAATAGGAAGGATGTCAGCAAAAGAGCCCCACAGCATTGAAAAGGGAGCTTGAAGGAAGAAGATGGCAGTGTTTAAAAGCAGTGCTCGGTATGAACCTCTAGTAAAGAGTCTGCTTGCAAGGCAGGAGACCTGGGTTCGATCTCTGGGTCAGGAAGATCCCCTGAAGAAGAAAATGGCAATCCACTCTAGTATTCTTGCCTGGAAAACCCCATGGACAAAGGAGCCTGGTGGGGTACAGTCCAATGGGGTCACAAAGAGTAAGACATGATTGAGTGACTAATACTTTTTCTTCTTTTCACTAGTAAAATGGAGATAGCTAAAGAGGATTTTAAGACGGTTTTTATTCATGGTACCCCATCCTAAACAAATACAATAACGATCTAAATAGTTTTTTCAGGCTTCTTGTGTTGGACTTGTATGTCTTTTGAGTGTTTCCTATGCTCAGATTGGCCACTTCAGACTTAGCTCTAATTGTTACACATTTTAGGGAACACCATATTGGATTTTTAACATAAGGCAAAGACAGTGGTATTTTGAATAAAATCATTACCCTATAAACTGAGATGAAAGCACACGCTTGAAATGACCACTCAAATGTTGGAATTACAGTGCAAGGGGTTGGGTATTCACAGAACAAGGGTGTAGCTAGTATTTGAAATAACCCAAACCACTGGAAACAACATAGGATTCTCTGGGATTAGAATTATAATATTGGGATAATTTTCTCTTCAAGACTTGGTTATCCTAGCAGCAGGACTAAATTTTTAATTTAGCATTGTATCAGCTCACTTAATGAGGGAAGTCCAAGAAATTTATTTGTAAAGTTGTAAATTGAAAAGTGTTTTAACCAAATAATATTAGACACATTTCCTAGGAAGTCAAGGCTTCCTGAGCAAAGAGTAGTGGTTTGATTGAAGAGTTTTACTTGCTCAGCACATGAATCCTGAAATGGCAACTCCTGGGAAAGTCTAAGGCAAGCAGGTTTGGAATTACTAGTGTGAGTTGTTTGCTTGGAGAGCAAAAATACAGAAGGATGGAAGTTTGCAAGTAAGAAAAGAGTTTATTTGGAGTATTTTTTTTTCCTTTGGTTGTGCTGGGTCTTTGTTGCTATGTGAGGGCTTTCTCTTGTGGTAGTGAGTGCGGGCTACTCTCTAGTTGAGATGCACAGGTTTCTCATCGCAGTGGCTTCTCTTGTTGCGGCGCATGGGCTCTAGGCACACAGACTCAACTGCTCAGTGACATGTGGAATCCTCTTGGACCAGGAATTGAACCCATGTCCCTTGCATTGGCAGGCAGACTCCCATGCACTGCACCACCAGTAAAGTCAGTAGTCAATAACGCCTACACTCATAATAAACGAAAGGCATCTAGCACATAGGTACATAGTCGCTGCTGGCTGAGTAGAAAATGTAAGCTTTTAAACCTCCAGCTTGTGATATTGACCATAACAGTATCTCCTGTGGGACCAATACATCACTGGCATCAGATGTCACCCAGCTTGCCCTCCAGACCTGGGAAGCACCTCTATCTGTATCATCACGCTCCGCATTGTCTTCAGCATGTTGTTCAGACAGGAGATAGACAAAACATTAGTTCCAAAATCTTAATCCTCTGATCAGTATGTGTATGTATATATATATATATATTTTTTTTATCCTGGAAAGAATTTTTCATATAATTGGTGCTGGACTGTATTTTGCAACTGGGATGATGTGATTTATAACAAGAAAAAATCATATTTGGACCTTGACCCTGTTCTTGACACAGAACTCTAAAACCTTGTAATTTCCTGTGATGAGAGCATTAAAGGTGTCTTGTGTTGTTAATGAGGTGACATTTGGAAAGCCCTCAGGAAACCTAAGAATGCTGGCTGGCTGTCAAGGGAACCAACCATGTGACCAGACAGCTGGAACTTTCAGAATCCAACCTTCCCCACCAAACCTCTGGGGAGGGGAGAGGGGCTGAGGTGCAACCAATCGCCAATGGTCAATTATTTAGTCATCCCTAACTATGTGATGAGGGCTTCCCAGGTGTCACCAGTGGTAAAGAACTCGCCTGCAGGAGACGCAAGAGAAGCAGGTTTAATTCCTGGGTCAAGGCGATCTCCTGGAGAAGGAAATGGCAACCCACTCCTGTATTCTTGCTTGGGGGAAATCCCATGGACAGAGGAGCCTGGCGGGCTATAGTCTATCAGGTTGCAAAGAGTCAGACTATGGCCTTTATCACATCTTTTTAGTATAAATTAATAAACATAAGTAAATGTTTCCCGAGTTCTGTGAGTTGCTTTAGCTAATTTCTTGAATCTGAAGTGGGATGAGGTCATGGGAACCTCTGATTTATAGCTAAGTTGGTCAGAAGTATAGGTTACAACCTGGATTTGCAACCAGCATCTGAAATCCACGGAGAGGGATCCTTGCAACCATCAGTGTGTAGCCCATTGGTCACACGTGTTAACTTATGCTTGTGATTGGCTTTTGAGATAGAGCGCAATCTTGTGAGACTGAGCCCTTAACCTGTGCACCAGATGCTACTTCCTGGTAGACCCTGAGTTGACTTGTAGGAAACCCAGCTGGTTTCCTGAGCATTTCTTGGTGTGAAGGGAAAACCACCCACCCCTACATGTTGGAATTGATCTCTGATATACTTTAGCAACCAAAAGAATAATTTAACCACTCTTGAAAGCTAAATTTGGATAGTCTCTGCTAGAGTTCTCTTTGGACCTAGATGTGAATATTTCAAACAAATGATGAACATATATATGTGTGTGTTGGTGTGTACTATTTTATCTATTATGTATTGATAGATATTTGCTCAGTTGATAGTATAATTGATAGTTATATACATGTATATTTTCTTACATAGATACTATATGTAAGATATTGTTGATAATTGATCAATGTAAGTATGTTATGTATTGTTGTGTTAGCCACTCAGTTGTATCTGACTCTTTGAGACCTCATGGACTATAGCCCTCCAGGATCCTCTGTCCATGGAATTCTCCAAGCAAGAATACTGGAGTGGGTAGCCATTCTCTTTTCCAGGGGATCTTCTCAACCCAGGGATTGAGCCTGGGTCCCCTGCAATGTGGTCAGATTATTTACCATCTGAGCCACCAGGGAAGCCCCCATTATAAGTATATGAAATCTCAAAGTACACAGTCAAATGGATTACTGGTTGTAGACCTTTGGGGGACTGAATGATCTAAACTGGTAGCCAGTTTATACAAATAAATATGTTTTGGTTCCCTATGCCTCCTACAACTACTGATGGAAACAAAAATACAAAAACTCTCATGTTCTATTCATAGGACTGTAGAAGCAAAGAAGCTATTATCTAGTGGCAGTATTTGATAAAGAGAAGACCATAGGTGATGTGATAGTCACTCAGTCATGTGCGACACTTTGTGACCCATGAACTGTAGCCCACCAGGCTCCTCTGTCCTTGGGATTTCCCAGGCGAGAATCCTGGAGTGGGTTGCCATTTCCTTCTCCAGGGGATCTTCCTGACTCAGGGATCTAACCCAGGTCTCCAGCATTACAGGCAGATTCTTTACCACCTAAGCCACCAGGGAAGGTGTATATAACATGATATTGACCCTTTGGGAGGCTTCCTAGGTGGCACTAGTGGTAAAAAATCTGACAATGCAGGAGATATAAGATGTAAGGATTCGATCCCTGGGTTGGGAAGATCCCCTGGAGGAGGGTATGGCAATCCACTCCAGTGTTCTTTCCTGGAGAATCCTGGTGGGCTACAGTCCATGGGGTGGCAAAGAGTCAGACATAACTTAGCATGCACATACATGACCCTTTTTTAAAGCACTCATGTGCCCTGGGCTAAATATTTTTATAATTGTTAATACAAATGTAAGTACATTTGAATTCATGACTTTTCCCTGTCATCTAAATGTCTGAAGTACTTTCCAAATATGTGTCCTTTAATACTTTTTTGGGGGGTGTTGAGGTCCTTTAATGAACAGGAACCTGGTGGTCCGGAGTTGACAATAAGAAAGTAAAGGAGAGAGAAAGAGGCTGATATTCCTTGGTTTATGCAGAAAGCCAATAAGGCCCTTGGCACGGAACTTGCACTGCTCACGAAGGCACCAGGCGCCCTCTCGATGGGGGTGAAGGCACAGAGTGCCTTCTCCAGAGGGTCTTAGAAGCCTGGGCAAGAAAGTGAGCCCAGTGAGCCTCTGCGCTCCAGAGAATTAGCCTAAGAGAAAGAGAGAGAGAGAGAGAGAGAGAGAGAGAGAGAGAGAGACATGGGGACCAAAGCTCTGATGGAGCAAAGGTGTTTTATTCAAAATCATGTGAGTATATATACTGTCTTACAAGGTAGCTATTTTCAGCAAAGATAAAAATCAAAAGTCCGGACTTACAAATTATCAAGGAAAACATAAGGTGATCCATATCAAAGACAGAGGGTTGTAAATAATCACTTTTACCATATGGTTCATAAAAAGGAAGAGGGTCGTAAGTAGTTACTTATCATCTACGGAAAAACTAACGAAGTAAATGCATACATTCCTAAACCCCTGGGAGTAGTTTGCTACTCCACTTAATTCCTGAATATTCAAGAATTAATAAGGGACAGAGGATTCATGACAGATCCAAAAGAGCACACAGGAAGCCTCCTGTTAAATGCTTCCTGACAGGGGGGTACAAAACAGAATAAATATGTATATTGATAAATTATTATAAATAAGTATACAGTAAATATAAATATGTATAAGTAAGTTGAAATCTGTAGAGCATAATTAATTAAAATTATTTTTAAAAGTAGTTTAGTAAACTGGTAAATATAAAAAATGATAATTTAAAAATAAAATGTTGAGGAGGAGCTAAGATGGCAGAGGACTAGGACGGGGAGAACACTTTCTCCCCCACAAATTCATCAAAAGAACATTTAAACGCCGAGTAAATTCCACAAAACAACTTCTGAATGCCGGCAGAGGACATCAGGCACCCAGAAAAGCAACCCAAGCCTTCGAAAAGAGAGAGAAGAAATACAGCTCCACTCACCAGAACACTGACACAAGCTTCCCTAACCAAGAAACCTTGACAAGCCACCTGTACAAACCCACACACAGCGAGGAAATGCCACAATAAAGAGAACTCCACAAACTGCCAGAATACAGAAAGGACACCCCAAACTCAGCAATTTAAACAAGATGAAGAGACAGAGGAATACCCAGCAGATAAAGGAACAGGATAAATGCCCACCAAACCAAACAAAAGAGGAAGAGATAGGGAATCTACCTGATAAAGAATTCTGAATAATGATAGTGAAATTGATCCAAAATCTTGAAATCAAAATGGAATCACAGAAAAATAGCTTGGAGACAAAGATTGAGAAGATGCAAGAAAGGTTTAACAAGGACCTAGAAGAAATAAAAGAGAGTCAATATAAAATGAATAATGCAATAAATGAAATTAAAAACACTCTGGAGGCAACAAATAGTAGAATAACAGAGGCAGAAGATAGGATTAGTGAATTAGAAGATAGAATGGTGGAAATAAATGAATCAGAGAGGATAAAAGAAAAATAAATCTCAGAGACCTCCAGGACAATATTAAACGCTACAACATTCAAATCATAGGGGTCCCAGAAGAAGAAGACAAAAAGAAAGACCATGAGAAAATACTTGAGGAGATAATAGTTGAAAACTTCCCTAAAATGGGGAAGGAAATAATCAGCCAAGTCCAAGAAACCCAGAGAGTCCCAAACAGGATAAACCCAAGGCGAAACACCCCAAGACACATATTAATCAAATTAACAAAGATCAAACACAAAGAACAAATATTAAAAGCAGCAAGGGAAAAACAACAAATAACACACAAGGGAATTCCCATTAGGATAACAGCTGATCTTTCAATAGAAACTCTTCAAGCCAGGAGGGAATGGCAAGACATACTTAAAGTGATGAAAGAAAATAACCTACAGCCCAGATTATTGTACCCAGCAAGGATCTCATTCAAGTATGAAGGAGAAATCAAAAGCTTCTCAGACAAGCAAAAGCTGAGAGAATTCAACACCACCAAACCAGCTCTCCAACAAATACTAAAGGATATTCTCTAGAGAGGAAACACAAAAAGGGTGTATAAACTCGAACCCAAAACAATAAAGTAAATGGCAACGGGATCATACTTATCAGTAATTACCTTAAATGTAAATGGGTTGAATGCCCCAACCAAAAGACAAAGACTGGCTGAATGGATACAAAAACAAGACCCCTACATATGTTGTCTACAAGAGACCCACCTCAAAACAGGGGACACATACAGACTGAAAGTGAAGGGCTGGAAAAAGATTTTCCATGCAAATAGGGACCAAAAGAAAGCAGGAGTAGCAACACTCATATCAGATAAAATAGACTTTAAAACAAAGGCTGTGAAAAGAGACAAAGATGGTCACTACATAATGATCAAAGGATCAATCCAAGAAGAAGATATAACAATTATAAATATATATGCACCCAACACGGGAGCGCCGCAGTATGTAAGACAAATGCTAACAAGTATGAAAGGAGAAATTAACAATAACACAATAATAGTGGGAGACTTTAATACCCCACTCACACCTATGGATAGATCAACTAAACAGAAAATTAACAAGGAAACACAAACGTTAAACCATACAATAGACCAGTGAGACCTAATTGATATCTATAGGACATTTCATCCCAAATCAATGAATTTCACCTTTTTCTCAAGTGCACACGGAACCTTCTCCAGGATAGATCACATCCTGGGCCATAAATCTAGCCTTGGTAAATTCAAAAAAATAGAAATCATTCCAAGCATCTTTCCTGACCACAATGCAGTAAGATTAGATCTCAATTACAGGAGAAAAACTATTAAAAATTCCAACATATAGAGGATGAACAACACCCTGCTGAATAACCAACAAATCACAGAAGAAATCAAAAAAGAAATCAAAATTTGCATAGAAACTAATGAAAATGAAAACACAACAACTCAAAACCTGTGGGACACTTTAAAAGCAGTCCTAAGGGGAAAGTTCATAGCAATACAGGCATACCTAAAGAAACAAGAAAAAAGTCAAATAAATAACCTAACCCTACACCTAAAGCAACTAGAAAAGGAAGAAATGAAGAACCCCAGGGTTAGTAGAAGGAAAGAAATCTTAAAAATTAGGGCAGAAATAAATGCAAAAGAAACAAAAGAGACCATAGCAAAAATCAACAAAGCCAAAAGCTGGTTCTTTGAAAGGATAAATAAAATTGACAAACCATTAGCCAGACTCATCAAGAAACAAAGGGAGAAAAATCAAATCAATAAAATTAGAAACGAAAATGGATAGATCACAACAGACAACACAGAAATACAAAGGATCATAAGAGACTACTATCAACAATTATATGCCAATAAAATGGACAACGTGGAAGAAATGGACAAATTCTTAGAAAAGTACAACTTTCCAGAACTGGACCAGGAAGAAATAGAAAATCTTAACAGGCCCATCACAAGCACAGAAATAGAAACTGTAATCAGAAATCTTCCAGCAAACAAAAGCCCAGGTCCAGACGGCTTCACAGCTGAATTCTACCAAAAATTTAGAGAAGAGCTAACACCTATCCTACTCAAACTCTTCCACAAAATTGCAGAGGAAGGTAAACTTCCAAACTCATTCTATGAGGCCACCATCACCCTAATGCAAAAACCTGACAAAGATGCCACAAAAAAAGAAAACTACAGGCCAATATCACTGATGAACATAGATGCAAAAATCCTTAACAAAATTCTAGCAATCAGAATCCAACAACACATTAAAAAGATCATACACCATGACCAAGTAGGCTTTATCCCAGGGATGCAAGGATTCTTCAATATCCGCAAATCAATCAATGTTATACACCACATTAACAAATTGAAAAACAAAAACCATATGATTATCTCAATAGATGCAGAGAAAGCCTTTGACAAAATTCAACATCCACTTATGATAAGAACTCTCCAGAAAGCAGGAGTAGAAGGAACATACCTCAACATAATAAAAGCTATATATGACAAACCCACAGCAAACATTGTCCTCAATGGTGAAAATTGAAAGCATTCCCTCTAAAGTCAGGAACAAGACAAGGGTGCCCACTTTCACCATTACTATTCAACATAGTTTTGGCCACAGCAATCAGAGCAGAAAAAGAAATAAAAGGAATCCAAATTGGAAAAGGAGAAGTAAAACTCTCACTATTTGCAGATGACATGATCCTTTACATAAAAAACCCTAAAGACTCCACCAGAAAATTACTAGAACTAATCAATGATTATAGTAAAGTTGCAGGATATAAAATCAACACACAGAAATCCCTTGCATTCCTATACACTAATAATGAGAAAACTGAAAGAGAAATTAAGGAAACAATTCCATTCACCATTGCAATAGAAAGAATAAAATACTTAGGAATATATCTACCTAAAGAAACTAAAGACCTATATATAGAAAACTATAAAACACTGGTGAAAGAAATCAAAGAGGACACTGATAGATGGAGAAATATACCATGTTCATGGATTGGAAGAATCAATATAGTGAAAATGAGTATACTACCCAAAGCAATTTATAGATTCAATGCAATCCCTATCAAGCTACCAACGGTATTCTTCACAGAGCTAGAACAAATAATTTCACAATTTGTATGGAAATACAAAAAACCTCGAATAGCCAAAGCTATCTTGAGAAAGAAGAATGGAACTGGAGGAATCAACCTACCTGACTTCAGGCTCTATTACAAAGACACAGTTATCAAGACAGTATGGTACTGGCACAAAGACAGAAATATAGATCAATGGAACAAAATAGAAAGCCCAGAGATAAACCCACGCACCTATGGACACCTTATCTTTGACAAAGGAGGCAAGAATATACAATGGATTAAAGACAATCTCTTTAACAAGTGGTGCTGGGAAATCTGGTCAACCACTTGTAAAAGAATGAAACTAGAACACTTTCTAACACCATACACAAAAATAAACTCAAAATGGATTAAAGATCTCAATGTAAGACCAGAAACTATAAAACTCCTAGAGGAGAACATAGGCAAAACACTCTCCGACATACATCACAGCAGGATCCTCTATGACCCACCTCCCAGAATATTGGAAATAAAAGCAAAAATAAACAAATGGGACCTAATTAACCTTAAAAGCTTCTGCACAACAAAGGAAACTATTAGCAAGGTGAAAAGGCAACCTTCAGAATGGGAGAAAATAATAGCAAATGAAGAAACGGACAAACAACTAATCTCAAAAATATACAAGCAACTCCTACAGCTCAACTCCAGAAAAATAAATGACCCAATCAAAAAATGGGCCAAAGAACTAAATAGACATTTCTCCAAAGAAGACATACAGATGGCTAACAAACACATGAAAAGATGCTCAACATCACTCATTATCAGAGAAATGCAAATCAAAACCACTATGAGGTACCATTTCACGCCAGTCAGAATGGCTGCAATCCATAAGTCTACAAGCAATAAATGCTGGAGAGGGTGTGGAGAAAAGGGAACTCTCTTACACTGTTGGTGGGAATGCAAACTAGTACAGCCACGATGGAGAACAGTGTGGAGATTCCTTAAAAAACTGGAAATAGAACTGCCTTATGACCCAGCAATCCCACTGCTGGGCATACACACTGAGGAAACCAGAAGGGAAAGAGACATGTGTACCCCAATGTTCATCGCAGCACTGTTTATAATAGCCAGGACATGGAAGCAACCTAGATGCCCATCAGCAGATGGATGGATAAGAAAGCCGTGGTACATATACACAATGGAGTATTACTCAGACATTAAAAAGAATACATTTGAATCAGTTCTAATGAGATGGATGAAACTGGAACCTATTATACAGAGTGAAGTAAGCCAGAAAGAAAAACACCAATACAGTATACTAACACATATATATGGAATTTAGAAAGATGGTAACAATAACCCTGTGTATGAGACAGCAAAAGAGACACCGATGTATAGATCAGTCTTATGGACTCTGTGGGAGAGGGAGAGGGTGGGGAGATTTGGGAGAATAGCATTGAAACATGTCTAATATCATGTATGAAACAAGTCGCCAGTCCAGGTTCGATGCACGGTACTGGATGCTTGGGGCTGGTGCACTGGGACGACCCAGAGGGAGGGGAGGGGAGGGAGGAGGGTGGAGGGTTCAGGATGGGAACACAGGTATACTTGTGGCGGATTCATTTTGATATTTGGCAAAACTAATACAATATTGTAAAGTTTAAAAATAAAATAAAATTTAAAAAATAAAAATAAATAAAAATAAAATGTTATTTAGCAATTTACAATTTTTAATAATATCTAATTTGTTCATATTTATTTAAAATCATACTTTATATAAAATGAAAAAATCATTCTAAGGAGGTGTCTTTGCTACTTACCACAAATATTTCAAGGTTTAATGATCTACCCTAAGTTTGTGTTTCTGCTTTTTTTACTGACAGAAAAAGCTTTAGAGTTGAATTTGGAGATTATTTCTAGTTCCAGGGTTATAAGGACACTTGAACAAAAAACAATTTTCCTGGATCATTTTATCCTATTTTAAAGCTGAAGGAATTATACTAAAGGAGTTTTAAAGACCCATTTAGCTTTAAAAACTAAAATTATCTGATAAAAAAAATCATAGTTATGTAGATTAAGCTAGGAAGAATTTTTGTTAGAAAAATACTGTTTGAATATCTGAATCAATTACTAACTTATAAATTTCACCAGTGCAAGACTGACATATTTATCTTAGTATACCTGTGACAAACATATTTTTTATATATCCAGTGCTCAATAACTGTGGAATAAATAATTAATGTCATTTCAGGAAAATTAAAACTAGAAAATAATGTTCTGTTATGCCAGTCTAAAAACCTAATCTTTTTATTTAAAAAGGAAACTTAGGCAAACATATACACACACTCACAAACACGCATCTTGTTAAGACTTACAGGATGATGTAAGATGTTTCAGATGGCAATTGTTAAGTGAAATCTTGAAGACTGTGACATTATAAGTGGTACAAACATTCAATTAAAACCCTGCATTATAAGATCATGTGTAATTTATTTGAAGTAGCAATGTCTTCTAGCTTGATGTAGGTTCTTCTTATATTATTAATGAGCAAGACCTTTAGAACCACATGGCAAGATAGTTTTATTGCTTGTTAATTAGGCTCCACATTTTAAAGACACACTTCCATATAAAATAGAAAAACTCAACAACTTTTCAGGTACTTGAAAAACAAAGCTAAAAGTATTTGCCCATTTAGTTGAGTCTCTTCTTATTCTCCCCACTGCAGGCTACTTCTTGCATTTAGGGTTTACACTGAAAGTAAATGATTTTATAGAAATATTTTCTTACAAAAAAACTTAATTTGGTTTTTTCATAATATATGTAGTCAGCTTTCTTAATGCTTCAATGCTACTGAAAATATGTAATATATTTCCTGTTCTGTTGGAAAGTTGAAACACCAAACATTAATTGTATTTACAGGATAAATGTTCTGTGATTTTAGGACCAATTCAGACTGGATACCTAATACCAAGTAGGATATAGTGCTTCTGTCTTTCAGACCACAACTCTCGTTATCGTGATTGGAAAGGTCTCTTCTTGCAGAGAACAGTGGCACCTATTACATGTGGGGCTTCTCTGCAACTTTAACCAAGTTGACACATCCACAGATGTTTCTATAATCTTACTGAAGTCTTGATGAAGTCACTGACTCTCCGCTCAACAAGAGAACTTGGTATATGGAAGTACTCCCATCATGCCAAGCAAACTGCTCTTTTCTTGAGCCTTCTAAATATGATGGCTTAAAAAAATAGCCTGAAACCTGAATGGGTTCAAAAAATTGTACAGATTTATTTTGATGGTATTCAGTCACAAGTTACGGAGAAGGCAATGGCAACCCACTCCAGTACTCTTGCCTGGAGAATCCCATGGACAGAGGAGCCTGGTGGGCTGCAGTCCATGGGGTCGCTAAGAGTTTGACACGACTGAGCGACTTCACTTTCACTTTTCACTTTCATGCATTGGAGAAGGAAATGGCAACCCACTCCAGTGTTCTTGCCTGGAGAATCCCAGGGACAGGGGAGCCTTGTGGGCTGCCGTCTATGGGGTTGCACAGAGTCGGATCCGACTGAAGTGACTTAGCAGCAGCAGCAGTCACAAGTTAAAGAAGGTTTTGTAAAATAAAAAGCACTAAGTATTTGTTGAAAGATAATTCTCCACGGATCTCTCTTGTTTCTGTCAGGTTTTTGAGGTAGGTTCAGTTCAGTTCAGTTGCTCAGTTGTATCTGACTCTTTGCGACCCTGTGGACTGCAGCATACCAGGCCTCCCTGTCCATCACCAACTCCCAGAGTTTACTCATGTCCACTGAGTCAGTGGTGCCATCCAACCATCTCATTCTCTGTTGTCCCCTTCTCCTCCTGCCTTCAATCTTTCCCAGCATCAGGGTCTTTTTCAATGAGTCAGTTCTTCACATTAGGTGGCTAAAGTATTGGAGTTTCAGCTTCAGCATCAGTCCTTCAAATGAATATTCAGGACTGATTTCCCTTAGGATGGCCTGGTTGGATCTCCTTGAAGTTCAAGGGACTCTCAAGAGTCTTCCCCAACACCACAGTTCAAGAGCATCAATTCTTCGGCGCTCAGCTTTCTTTATAGTTCAACTCTCACATCCATACATGATTACTGGAAAAACCATGGCTTTGACTAGATTGACCTTTGTTGGTAAAGTAATGTCTCTGCTTTTTAATATGCTGTCTATGTTGGTCATAGCTTTTCTTCCAGGGAGTAAGCGTCTTCTAATTTAATGGCTGCAGTCACCATCTGCAGTGATTTTGGAGCCCAAAAAATAAAGTCTGTCTCTGTTTCCACTGTTTCTCCAACTATTTGCCATGAAGTGATGGGACCAGAGCAAAGACCCACTGCCTTTAATTCTGGATAAGGTGGTGCTAGGGATAACGAATCCACCTACCAGTGCAGGAGACATAAGAGACATGAGTTGGGTCAGGAAGATCCCCTGGAGGAGGAAATGGCAACTTGCTCCAGTATTCTTGCTTGGATAATTCCATAAATATACGAGCCTGGTGGGCTACAGTCCATGGTGTCACAAAGAGCCACACACAACTGTTCGTGCACACAGGTTAGTTAAAACCTCTAGAAGTTAGAGTTGTGGCTTTCCCTCTGGAGCAATAGGCAGGCAATCTTACTGTCTAATATAGTCAAGTGAATGATAAGGTCTTCCTCTTGCTGTTATAAAAATTTGGTTTCCCTAAGCTCCGAATTCCTTCCTTTCTTTTCTTTTGTTTAATATTTATTTACTTATTTGGTTGCACCGGGTCTTAGTTGAGGCACATGGGATCTTAAATCTTCATTGTGGCATGTGGGATCTTTAGTCGAGGCATGTGGCATATAGTTCTCTGAAGTGATCAAACCTGGGCCCCTGTGTTGGGATTGTGAAGTCTTAGCCACAGGGCCACCAGGCAAGTCCTCAAATTCCTTTCTTATACAGCAACATACTGTGTGTTCAGATATCATCCAATCTCCCTTATGTACCCCGTGGAAACTGGAACTTGAAAAATAGGTGGGAAAAAATCATGTTACTCCTGCTACTGCAATTTGCAGTTATAAAATGTAAATAACAAAATTTCCTTTCTCTCTAACTCAGGAAACTTGTGTCTTCTACTAGCATCCCCAGAAGTGTGGCAGGATAACCTGCAGTTCAGCTCCACGGCCAAATTATATCAGGGGAGTCAAGAAACATCAGAAAATTTGATTGTACTGCATATGCCTTTTGGCCCAGCCCCGTCCTACTTTTCTTTTTGTCTTGTTTGAACACCTTGAGATTCTGACCTCTTACTTTCCCAGCACGGGCCGGGAACCATGGACTTCACCTCCAACACTTTGGCTGGCTACTTCCAGAATGCTCTTCAGAGTCTCCATCGCACACTGGCCCAGGGCAGCCTTCTCATCTAGAGGCATGGCTACCAGGAGTAGGACTTGATCTTCTGAAGTGATGCTGTCCATGAGGCTACATGCACATTGATTTGGGTGACCATCTCCGGGCCAGTCACCTCGAGAGTGTGTAGCTTCCGAGTGTGGACAAAGAGCTGTCTGTTGGCGACTGGGTTGTAGACACCACTGCCGCTACTGTGAAGATGAAGTTGAGAAAGAGTCATTATTTATTGTTTTTCTCTCAAAATCCTTATATTTTGGTTACTCAATTTCTTCTGATAGAATTTAATGTTTTCGTTTTACATAATATTTCCATAGATTTCTATTACATTTTCCTTTTGTTTCTGTTTAAATGTCTCATTTGTTATATATATTTATGACAGATATCAATTATATCGTTATTTTTAATATAACATTTGGAAGTTATCGGAAGTTTATTTTGGTTGCCTGAAAACTGCTGTGTGGCTGTGCTGTTTAAAAGGATGACATGAGCCTGGTCCAGGCCCCGTGAGGGCTTCTACTCCTGGTTCCTCCCCCATGGCTCTTTCCTTCCCTCCTACTTTCTATCCCAGGCTTCAGGTCTACCAGATACTCTGAGGGCTTCCCTGGTGGCACTAGTGGTAAAAGAACCCACCTGCCAATGAAGGAGACACAAGAGAGGCAGGTTTGATCCCTGGGTTTGGAAGATCCCCTAAGGGCACAGCAACCCACTCCAGGGGATCTTCCCGACCCAGGAATTAAATCCGCATCTCTTGCATCTCCTGCATTGGCAGGTGGGTTCTTTTCCATTGGCGCCATATGTATGTGACTGGGAAGTCCATATGTATGTGTCTACTGAGTACTTCAAGTAGGTTCATGTGACTGAAGAAATGAATTTTTAATTTTATTCCCTTTTTTATTTAATAGATAAAGGAAGATTTGATTTTTTTGAAATTTAATTTTTATTAAACTTTAGTTTTAATTAAAAGTTAAAATTTGAATTAAATTAAATAGCCACAGGTGGACTCCTTGCTATCGTATTAGACAAGGGATAGAAGGAGCTTCTCATCAGGGCTCCATCCTCTCATCTTCTCAGGCTTTTCCTTCTAACTTCGCAACTTCCTGGGCCCTGCATGTCTCATTCTTCACACAGACTGTTGTCCTGGACTGTTGCAAAGTCAGGGCAACTCCCAGGTCAATGCCTTTCCTTTTCGCCTCTGAATTTCATCCATGGAATATTAGCATGCTAATCACTCAATCACAAAACTGAGTCAATTCTCTTTGGAGATTTATGCTGCTTTCTGTACACTGTGTTCTGTTCTAAACTATTTTGGTCAATTTAGAATGAGGGAAACTTTCAGACATTCTGATCTTCAGTTTATCTTAACAGTTTTGTTCCACATTGAAATATCTGTTTGTAACAGCTACCTTCCCCTTTGCTGGCAAGTGTGCATGCTAAGTCACTTCAGTCGTGTCCAACTCTGTGCCACCCTATGGACTGTAGCCCGCCAGGCTTCTCTGTCCGTGGGATCCTCCAGGCAAGAATACTGGAGTGGGTTGCCATGCCCTCCTCCAGGGGATCTTCCTGACCCAGGGACTGAAACCAGATCTCGTCAGTCTTCTGCATTGTCAGGCACGTTCTTTACCACCTTGTGCCCCTCCCTTCTAACTCTCTTGACTTTTTTTTTTTTTTCCAAGATGGTGGTTTAGCTACAACTGCAATAGCACCAGCAGCATCTGGGGACCAGGCAGCCAACAGATGTGGACATGTGACCTTGACAGCTAGTGTACAGTATAGCTCTTCTCTCCTGCTTCCAGCTTACCTGCTATGCACCAATGGAGGTGAGTCTATCCTAAAGGATAAAGTTACTGATTTTTATTGACATTAAAAAGTCCAAATATGCATGTTTTAGTCTAAAAGGTAACCAGGTATCATGGCAAATGGATATCTGTAGTTCAGACCACAGTTAGAGAACCTGCATTCTTCTCAAACACATGTTAATCAGTTGCCAAAACTGATAACATATGAAGCCATGAAGTTGCAACATATTTCAGTAAATCAAATCTCATTCCAACCACATTATTTCAACACAGTGTAATTAAGTTTAGAGATCACCCAGGCAAAGAGAACAAAAGAGCCCATATGTTTGGAAATTTACAACTAGGTATTTCAGTAACTGATCAAAGTAGAAATCATACTGGGAATTGCTTTTTTTTTTTTTTTTTGCTAGCTCCAGTTCTATTTTATTTCCTGTCACATTTCCTCAAGTCTAAAGACTTGTTTTTAAGCTTGGGAGGGCATCTCTAGCCTGGCGTCAGTGTGGCAAGCAGACCATACATTTAAGTATCCCCATGATGATTTCTCCATCTTTCTTCCTGTGCAGCTGCTTCATCTCAGACATACCAGCTGCTTTCAGCCATGCAGACAGGCACTGTCCTCTCCTTCCACAGCTCAGGGTGATAGCCCCCTCTACTTGGGCTCACAATTGTCCTTGTGCTCTGCTGGAAAATGCCTCCAGGCAGAGAGCTATTGTTGGCTCAGCCAGTTTCTTTCTCTTCTTTCAGGAAACAGTCCTCTGTCACTTGTGGTAAAGTATCTGAAAATAGTTGGTTTATATATTTTCATTATTATGTTATATATTTATTTATGCTTCCCTGGAGGCTTAGCAGTAAAGGATCCACCTGTCAATGCAGGAAACAGATACCTGGGTCAGGAAGATCCCCTGGAGAAGGAAATGGCTACCCAATCCAGTATTCTTGCCTGGAGAATCCCATGGACAGAGGAGCCTGGCAGGCTATAGTCCACAGGGTTGCAAAGAGTTGGACACGACTTAGCGACTGGATAACAGCAACAACATTTATTTCTATGTAAAAATTATGTATTTTATTGTTTTCCAGTAGTTTGTGTATCAAATTGCATCCCTTCCGAGGCCTGTCCACTGCTGAGCACAGATCCCCATCTAGGGCATCTTCCCTTTTGCCTGGTCTTGTCCTCCTGTCTTCCTCTCTCCTCACATCCTGGGCAGCTAACAGAGCCTGCTCTACATGCTCAGTCTTTTACTAAAGGGAGAAAAAGCCCCAGATTATTTGAAACTGTTCCTGCCATCTGTTCAAAAAATTGCTGAGTAAAGGTTTTTTCAAAATTGCCTCTGTGTGTGTGTGTGTGTGTATTGGCAGAAGACCATATAAAAGGAGAAAAATCTAAATTGAGATTTTAATAAAGTATTCTGTCTAAAAACTCCATAATTACTGCATTAGTTTAATTTAATCTCTCTCTCTTTCTCTCAGCATGGACGTTGTTGAATATTGTGTGCCTGTGATAATTAATTTATGTGTCAACTTGACTGTGCCAGAGGGTGCCCAGGTATTTGTTTAACCATTATCCAGAGGGTGTCTGTGAGGGATGTTTCTGAATGAGATTAACACTTGAATCAGTAGATTGAATGGAGCAAATTGCCCCTCATTGTGGGGCACCACAAACAATTCACTGAAGGCCTTAAAAGAACAGAAAGGCTGAGTCAGGGAGAATTTATTCCCTCTGTGCTTGTGGCTGTCTTCGTGAGGCATCTCTTACCTTTGTACTTGGGATTTGGAACCACACCACCAGCTCTCCTGGTCTCCAGTTTGTTAACTGTGGGTCTTGGGACCCTTAGCCTCCATAATCAAGTGAGCCAGTTCCTTAAACATTCAAAAAACTAAGATCATGGCATTCGGTTCCATCACTTCATGGCAAATAGTTGGGGAAACAATGGAAACAATGACAGACTTTATTTCCTTGGGCTCCAAAATCACTGCAGATGGTGATTGCAGCCATGAAATTAAAAGATGCTTGCTTCTTGAAAGAAAAGCTGTGATAAGCCTAGACAGCATATTAAAAAGCAGAGGCATTACTTTGCTGACAAATGTCCGTCTAGTCAAAGCTATGGTTTTTCCAGTGGTCATGTATGGATGTGAGAGTTGGACCATGAAGAAAGCTGAACGCCAAAGAACTGATTCTTTTGAACCGTGGTGTTAGAGAAGACTCTTGAGAGTCCCTTGGACTGCAAGGAGATCAAACCAGTCCATCCTAAAGGAAGTAATTCTTGAATAGTCATTGGAAGGACTGATGCTGAAGCGGAAACTCCAATACTTTGGCTACCTGATGTGAAGAACTGATTTATTGGAAAAAACCCTGATGCTGGGAAAGATTAAGGGCAGGAGGAGAAGGAGATGACAGAGGATGAGATGGTTGGATGGCATCACTGACTCGATGGACATGAATTTGAACAAGTTCCTGGAGTTAGTGATGGACAGGAAGCCTGGCATGCTGTGGTCCATGGGGTTGCAGAGTCAGACATGACTAAGTGACTGAACTGACTGAACTAAGTTCCTTAAAAGAAATCTCTTTAAATATATATATATATATATATATATATATATATATAAAACTTTCTATTTTTACAGATTTTCTTTCTCTGGGGAATTCAAACTAAAATAGTGTCTTATTAAGTGATTTCAATTCTGGGAAGTCTTTTTGGCCTATTTACTTTACTGTATTCTTCATACTTTGCACAATCTTTTTGGGGATTGCTCTGATTCCTTATTGGGATTGTTATTGGGAATTTGGGGGAACGGAGAAGAAGACAGTTATGAAAATAGGAGAACAAGGTTCACAGACTGTCATGTAAATGAGGACCAAATTTTATCAAGATTAGCAATAGGAACTATTGTGGAGCCCTCTTCCAAGGTCATATGCCTGGTGCCCTGTACCAAGGTCACAGGATAAAAATCTCTGAAACTGACCAAGCCCCATAGCACTGTTGCCATGAGCCTCTGGATCTAAACTGGCCAGTTCCCTGACCTTATATTAGGTAAAATACTCACCCTACTTACTATCCACCCTGAAAGAAAGTGAAAGTCACTCCGTTGTGTCTGACTCTTTGTGACCCCATGGGCTATACAGTCCATGGAATTCTCCAGGCCAGAATACTGGCATCTTCCCCACCCAGGGATCAAACCCAGGTCTCCCGCATTGCAGGCAGACTCTTTACCAGCTGAGCCACAAGGAAAGCCCAAGAATACTGGAGTGTGTAGCCTATCCCTTCTCTAGTGGAGCTTCCCAACCCAGGAATCGAATCGGGGTCTCCTGCATGGCGGGCGGATTCTTTACCAACTGAGCTATCAGGGAAGCCCTACTATCCACCCTATAGCATCATAATCAGTCACCTAATGCCACCATTCCTGTAGGAATTTTCTCTGTTTTGAGGCTATAAAAATTGGTTGCAAGCCTTTGAAAGGAACCGGCTCTCCCTTGAGCCAGCCCGCTGTTCTAAGAGCATCTCTTACTCTAAAAAATCTTTATTCTCCTCTCATTCTGCTTCATGTCTGGAAATTCTTTTTCAACCCACGCACAAACCACTACACCTATCACTTTTTCCAGCAGTATACCCATCATTTAAGATGAAGAATGAATGCATTTCACCAATATCCAAATCATAGTTGAGGGAGAGAAAAGGTACATGGTTGGAATTCAAACTTCATCCTAGCTACTCAAGAATTTTTGATAAATCATATTTTCCTTACATGTGAAGTTTTGATATATTTTGTAAATGCATGACATAACATTTTGTGATCTTCATTCATAAATGTGTTAGCTTCCTAAGACATCTCTCTAATTTCCTAAGATGTTATCTGTCTTCACCTGTTTATTGACATAATCTAAAGCTGGCGTGCTGCAATTCATGGGGTCGCAAACAGTTGGACATGACTGAGTGACTGAACTGAACTGAACTGAAAGCTGACCTTAAGTTGCACTTCCTCTTGTAGGCAACTTGACTTTGAACTTCTGTTTTCATTTTAATTATTGCTTTCCTGAGGAATCGATTTTCTCTATATGCATTTCATATGAGTACTTCTGTGGGTATATTGAGAGAATGTGAGATTGGAATGCAGAAGGGAGAAAAGAAAGGACATTAGAAAAGAGAATACTCCTTGATATCTAGGAGGATTGAGGGAAGAACACACTGGGCTGGTATTATGAGTTGAATTTGTTGTCATTCAGTGGCTAAGTCATATCTGACTCTTTGCAACACCATGGATTGCAGTGTGCCAAGGCTCCTCTATACTCCACTATCTCCCAGAGTTTGCTCAAATTCATGTCAATTGAGTCTGTGATGCTATCTAACCATCTCATCCTCTACTGCCTCTCTTCTCCTTTTGTCTTCAGTGTTTCCCAGCATTAGGGTCTTTTCCAGTGAGCTGGCTCTTCTCATGGCCAAAGAATTGGAGCTTCAGCTTCAGCAACAGTCCTTCCAATGAATATTCAGGGTTGATTTCCTTTAGGATTGACTGGTTTGATTCTAATGGGCTGAATGGTCTCCCCCAATGTTCATATGCTGAAGTCTTATCCCCTAGCACCCCAGAATAGGACCTCATTTGGAAATAGGATCATTGCAGATGTCATTAGTAAAGATGAGGTCAGACTGGAGTAGGGTGGATCCTCAACCCTGTATGATTAGTACCTTTATAAAAAGGGGACATTTGGACTTAATGGGCACAGGGAGAGCATCACATGAACATGAAGGCAGAAATCAGGGTGATGAAGCCACCGGAAGCTGGGAGAGAAGCAAGAAACTGACTTTCTCCAAGAGACCTTGGAACCAACACTGCTGACACCTTGATCTCAGACTCCTAGTCTAGGAGATAAAAAGCAATGCATTTCTATTGTTTAAGCCACCTGTTTTGGGAACTTCATTAGGTCAACCTCAGGAGTCTAATATAACTAGAATTCAGAAAACCTTGATTTTTGTCTTGGCATTTCTACTAATTCTGTGATTTAGATAATGTTGATCACCATCTCTGTTTTTTTATAGTTTCCTCAGCAAAAAAAAAAAAAAAAGAATTGTGCTGAATCAATGTTTCTTTATTTTTTAAAATATAGATACACTCTAAAAAATATCAAGAACCACCCAAAGTTTTCATGTGATTTTACATATGTCTATATTTACTATATTAAAAAAATGAGAAATTAAAAAAAATATTTATTTATGAATTTATTTTAAAATAAGAAACTACACTTAGTACAAGTTAAAATAAATAATATGACTACAATATATTTTTGTGACAACTATATTTTACTAAACAGAAAACCTTAGAGGAGTGATACTGTTTTACATTTTTGAAAATCTCTTCAATGTCTAACCTATAATATTAATATATATCTGAGTTCTTGAATACAGCTGGTTTCTTACATCTGCTTCTGCATTCATTCATTTGCAATATGTTGTCTTCATTTAAGTATATAGAGAAAATCCAGTCACACACATTTATAGTTGGAAAAGTGAGAATTTTAATTACTTTTTTTGAAAGGGTGCAAATATTCTTTGATTTTATGACAACACTCATCTTTTTTTTAAAGGTAAGGTGTGCTATGGAATCTGATATTTTATTAATGATATTTTTGTTGTCAGTTACACTAAAATCCTCTGAGCTATTTTATACCTTGAATGGTTCTCCTACTTGTGTAAGATTTTGTTTCAAGTGCTTTGGTCAAGCATTCAAAAATTTAAAAAAATATCGGCTTACTGAGTTATGCAACTGTTTTACATACTGACACTATTTAATATGAAAAACACCACATTTGTAAACAGGGTTTTAACCTCATGGTTGCAGGTTTGTTTTCTAAGATTCTGTTTTTGTTTTTTTTGCTTGAAAGCTCAGGTTGTATTGATACCAAAAAAATAACATCAGTTGTTTTTCTTAAAATGATCAGCTTACTTTATTTGGAGGTGAGAGAGGGCTGCTAAATTTCCCAAGTCTGGAAAACCGTATGCCTATCAGTTGCTCTTTCAGACTGTATGCCAACCATAAAGATTCGGCCCTATGGAGGAAGGAAGCTCACATCAGTTCTCAGTTTAAACAAGGGCACAAGTGTTGCCCTCCAGAGTCCCTGTGCTTCCATCCACTCTGGAAGTGCTCCATGTATAATCTGCCATTTCATCACACAGGTTAGTGAAAATGTATGGATTATGGTATTCAGTTCAGTTCATTATGGTATAGACATCTAAAAATCAAAATAATTTTTACTGTTTCATCAAGGACATTCTTAAGTGACATTGACATTTTTTCTCTGTAAGTGGGTTATGGCCCCAAACAAACCCCTTTAGCACAGTCTGGAGCCTTGCTGTGTGCTAAGGTGCACACCCACCATTGCTTTCCCATCACTAGTGCAAGCGATGACCCAGGGCAAAAGGCAAACATCCTCTTAATATTATTGTAAAAATAGTTTCTACCTCATGAGCCACTGGGTTAGATGATTTGAAAGTCCTTAACGTGCTTTTCTGTTTTCCCATGAACTTATCTTAGGAGTCATTTTGTAATATGCTAAATACATTGATCAGGCTTCTAACTAATTTACTCAGTATCTAGGAATTGAAATACTTTGTGGGCAAGAAAAAAAAAAGCCCCCTTATAACTCCCTGGGGCATTGAGGTCCTGGAGGACTTAGGGAAGTCCTCCAAATAATGTTGGCAGCATATGAAAGTGATAGGACTTAGTCAGTGCCCCAGCTAACAGATGGGGGCAGATGAGTGGGCTTCCCAGGTGGCTCTAGTGTAAAGAATCTGCCTACAATGCAGGGGGCACCAGGGACACGCGCTTGATCCCTGGGATGGGAAGATTCCCTGGAGAAGGAAACGGCAACCCACTTCAGTATTCTTGCCTGGAAAATTCCATGGACAGAGGAGCCTGGCAGGCCACAGTCCATGTGTCACCAAGAGTCGGACACAACTGAGCACGCACACTTGTACAATGGTCAGATGAAACACTTTACTTTCTCCTGGCAAGAGGCATCCTGAATTGTCCAGGAAGAGAAGAATCATGAAAAAGAGCAGACCAACTCAGTGCAAATTCTGCCAGCATAGCCATCTTCTGTTATTTATGGACAGGAGCCAATGTATATTTTGAGTTTTATCTTCAGTAAAAACAGAAAATCTCTCTTGAGAAAACCAATTCTTTCTGAATATAAATAATTTTTAAAACTTTTGTAGTTACTTTTTATATCCAAATTCAGTTTTTCAGCATTAACATTTAACTCGAAGGAGCAAGTTACAATTACTGTGAAAACATTTAATAAATATTTTAATAAAAACATTTATTCAAAGTGGATGAAAATGGTTATCTGTCTGACTCATACATTAAGATTCACTGGGCCTATGCCCTAAAGGACATAACTGTAAAATTCAATTATCTTGTATCTATCTACATCCCTTGATATGTCAAGAGACATTTATTGTTGGTAATAAAATATAAATTATTTTATTTTATATTTATATTTATATGATGCATACATAGATTTTAATAGTGTCTGCTTGGAAAAATAAATTAGTATCAAGTACAATAAAATTCCATTTGGTTTTTATAGGTAGTGTGAATACTGAGTAGCTTTCGTTGTAAAGTCACAACTGAAGATAAATAAATAGGGAAAGAAGAGAACTGATCCTAAAGGAAACTTGTTTTGTAATATTCTGTTTCAGTTTTATTGATCATTCAGTTATATGTGTTTGCAAGAGCCCTGTGTTGTTGATAGAAACTATATTTCCAGATTGTTAATAAGTGCAATGTAAAGAAGAATCTGCTGAGGAAAGCATTGTTCAGGAAGAAAATGTTTATCTACCTTAGTCATCTTCAAAGTGAAGTAACTTATTTAAATGAAGCAGAGACCTGGGTTACTGAAAATTTACTATCTTAGAAAGGAAGAAAAGGAAAAAGGAAGGCAAGGAGGGGAGGATTTTAAGAGTATTTGTTTCACGTTTCTTCACATCTTTCGCAATTCTTTGCACATAGTAGGTATTGAAATGTTTCTATGTCTCTCAATTGTTCAACAAAAATAGCAAGACATTATGATCTAGTCCATTGATTATTTCTCTAGTTTATTTGAAAGATGTGATTATTATTTATTATTGTAATACAACTCTTCCACCAACCTACAGCTTAGACTCAGAAGACTGGTTCAAAGTGGAGTCAGTAATGGTTTGGGGGATAACAGGCAACTCTCAGAAAAAGAATCAAAAGAGCAAACAAGACCAGGGCCAGAGAAACATTACGTCTATTCCTGCTTCCACAGTGGCTCATCAGGTAAGGCATCCACCTGCAATGCAGGAGACACAAGAGACATGGGTTCAGTCCCTGGGTCAGGAAGGTCCCCTGGAGAAGGAAATGGCAACCCACTCCAGTATTCTTGCCTGGGAAATCCCATGGAGGCTGATGGGTCCATGGGGTTGCAGAGAGTCAGACATGACTGAGCACAGACGCCAGTAAAAGTACAGAAGCCAGTTTTCTAATGTTTAAAGGTTAAAAGTATTTTAATAATTTTAATTTTAATAAAAATATTAAATTTAAAAATGTTAGCAAACTGTTAAAATCTCTTCTCCCAATCCAGCAAATACACCTTCCCTATGAATTCTTAAAAATCTGTGAAAGCCCATGGTTTTAATATAGTTGAAAATCAGGAAAATATAAACAATTACTGAGTCTATTTATTTTTTCCCATGCCTAAGTTTTTTTTTTTTCTACAGAAAGATGATTTAGGATGAGTAAAAAATAAAAGCATATATAAATCATTAATTGCTAATACACTTATTTCTTAAAGTGTCTTTCTTTGACTATATTTCAGCACAGCCATGACCTGATAAAAATTTTCAAACTGTTTTTGGACTTTTGATGAAAATGGTACACTATACAATCTTTTTAAAGCTCTTGCTATTCTTAGACAATTTTTCATTAATTTCAATTTGAAGAAGCTTTGATCTGTTACGACAGTAGCAACTGGAATTGTTAATAAGATTCTGAAAGCAATTTTTAGGTTTGGAAATAAACCGTTACTTCCCATAGTTCAAAACATTGCAACAGGGTCCAAACATGATATATCATCATAACCAAAAAAATTACTACAAATTATTTTAATTTTGTTGCATGAAATTCTGTCAGTTATGCTGTTTTTTTTCCCCACTATTTTTCAAGCAGTACACAGATCCACAAAACATTCTTTAAGTTTTTATTCTTTAAAAAATTACAATGCTGAGATAGTAAAAATAAAACAAAAATAGAATTGTGTAGCTTTACTTGTCCAAGTCTTTCTTTTGTTTAATATATATTTTAAACTGAAAGTATATTTGTCTGTAATAGCTAGAAAATAATCTTTATAGATTACAAGTAATTTTCACATAAATCTTTTACTTTATAGTCATGAAAATTATTTTGTTTTATTTTCTAATTTATTTAAATTTGAATGGGATGCCAATCAAATTGTATAGTTTCTTTCCAGTTAGGAAATTTTTGTATCAAAAACTTTTACCTGATATTTAAAAATTGTATTAAAAGTTAAAGAGTAAAATTTGAATCTGCTTGGCTTTTTTGGCATGTTTTATAATTAATAGCAAGAAATATTTTATTAAAATAACTCTGGATAACACAAATTCAGTTATTTTATTTTTTTACCAACCCCATAACTTGTCTTTATTTGAGGGTCTTCTGTTATCTGTAAAGCTATTCTAATATATCATTCACATAGTCAAATATAATTGGCTTAACAGCATTTAATTGAGAATGATTATAAGTTCAATTTGATATGTATTTTGTCAAGCTGTTCTTAATTTTCTAAATTGTACTGGCTACTTTTGAACATTTAAATTAAAATAAAATTTTGAGTCAGAATAAATTTCCATCCAAAAAAGCCTCTAGGAGTATTGATTTTGACTGCATTAAATGTACAGAAAAACTTGGGAAGAATTAATGCTTCTATAATCTATGAACAAAGTATCCTTTAATGTAGGGCTCCTTTAATTGATTTCAGTAACTTTATGTAGTTTTTCTTAAAGCACATCTTTTGTCAGAGTTATTTCAAGGTATTTGACTTTTTGGATTCAACTATAGATAGTGTATTTTAATACTCAATTTTCTATGTATTTGTTGCTGGCAAATAATAGTTTGATTTATTTTGTATACTTGACTAATATCAAACATCCTTCCTAAATTCACTGTTTAATTCAGACAGTTTGAATAGAAGTCACAATAGCAGAAATCCTTATGGGATGCAGCAAACAGAAAGGAACTCCAAAGAACTGTACAAAATGTGATCTGTATAGTCAGAAGTGGGCAGTGACAAGGAAAGAGTGGATTATCTCATCCTCCTTTGAGTGATGTTCCTGAGTGCTAAGTCGCTTCAGTTTTTTCATAGTAAATGCATTAGTTGATCGTAGCGGAATCAGGGGTAGGGTGCTCAAATTCAGTCATGTCCAACACTTCACAACCCTACGGACTGCAACCCGTCAGGCTCCTCTGTCCATGGGATTTTCCCAGGCAAGAATACTGGATTGGGTTGCTATTCCCTCCTCCAGGGGATCTCCCCATCCAGGGATTGAACCCAAGTCTCCTGCATTGGCAGGAGGACTCTTCACCACTGAGCCATCAGGGAAGCCCCTTCTGACACTCTTTTAATAAAGTTAATTTCATAGAGCTACAAAATAAGGAGATAAAATTGAGAGCCTGTAAAGCATTTGGCCCCACGTCCAAGGAGCCATGGCTGCACGGGCGCAGGAGGGCCTAGAGAAGCTATCCCACGTTGAAGGTCAAGAAGGGCGGTAGTGAGGAGATACCCCTCATCCAAGGTAAGGAGCAATGGCTGTGCTTTGCTGGAGCAGCCTTGAAGAGATACTGCACGCCCAAGGTAAAAGAAACCCAAGTAAGACAGTGGGTATTGCAAAAGGGCATCAGAGGGCAAACACACTGAAACCATACTCACAGAAAACTAGTCAATCTAATCACACTAGGACCACAGCCTTGTCTAACTCAATGAAACTAAGCCATGCCCGTGGGGCAACCCAAGATGGGCGGGTCATGGTGGAGAGATCTGACAGAATGTGGTCCACTGGAAAGGGAATGGCAGGCCACTTTAGTATTCTTGCCTTGAGAACCCCATGAACAGTATGAAAAGGCAAAATTATAGGATACTGAAAGAGGAACTCCCCAGGTCAGTAGGTGCCCAATATGCTACTGGAGGTCAGTGGAGAAATAACTCCAGAAAGAATGAAGGGATGGAGCCAAAGCAAAAAGAATACCCAGCTGTGGATGTGACTGGTGATAGAAGCAAGGTCCGATGCTGTAAAGAGCGATATTGCATAAGAACCTGGAATGTCAGGTCTATGAATCAAGGCAAATTGGAAGTGGTCAAACAAGAGATGGCAAGAGTGAATGTCGACATTCTAGGAATCAGCGAACTGAAATGGACTGGAATGGGTGAATTTAACTCAGATGACCAGTATATCTACTACTGCGGGCAGGAATCCCTCAGAAGAAATGGAGTGGCCATCATGGTCAACAAAAGAGTCTGAAATGCAGTACTTGGATGCAATCTCAAAAACGACAGAATGATCTCTGTTCGTTTCCAAGGCAAACCATTCAATATCACAGTAATCCAAGTCTATGCCCCAACCAGTAATGCTGAAGAAGCTGAAGTTGAACGGTTCTATGAAGACCTACAGGACCTTGTAGAACTAACACCCAAAAAAGATGTCATTTTCATTAAAGGGGACTGGAATGCAAAAGTAGGAAGTCAAGAAACACCTGGAGTAACAGGCAAATTTGGCCTTGGAATACGGAATGAAGCAGGGCAAAGACTAATACAGTTTTGCCAAGAAAATGCACTGGTCATTACAAACACCCTCTTCCAACAACACAAGAGAAGACTCTATACATGGACATCACCAGATGGTCAACACCAAAATCAGATTGATTATATTCTTTGCAGCCAAAGATGGAGAAGCTCTATACAGTCAGCAAAAACAAGACCAGGAGCTGACTGTGGCTCAGACCATGAACCCCTTATTGCCCAATTCAGACTTAAATTGAAGAAAGTAGGGAAAACCACTAGATCATTCAGGTATGACCTAAATCAAATCCCTTATGATTATACAGTGGAAGTGTGAAATAGATTTAAGGGCCTAGATCTGATAGATAGAGTGCCTGATGAACTATGGAATGAGGTTCGTGACATTGTATAGGAGACAGGGATCAAGACCATCCCCATGGAAAAGAAATGCAAAAAAGCAAAATGGCTGTCTGGGGAGGCCTTACAAATAGCTGTGAAAAGAAGAGAAGCAAAAAGCAAAGGAGAAAAGGAAAGATATATACATCTGAATGCAGAGTTCCAAAGAATAGCAAGAAGAGATAAGAAAGCCTTCTTCAGCGATCAGTGCAAAGAAATAGAGGAAAACAATAGAATGGGAAAAACTAGGAATCTCTTCAAGAAAATCAGATATACCAAAGGAACATTTCATGCAAAGATGGGCTCAATAAAGGACAGAAATGGTATGGATCTAACAGAAGCAGAAGATATTAAGAAGAGATGGCAAGAATACACAGAACTGTACAAAAAAGATCTTCACAACCCAGATAATCACGATGGTGTGATCACTCACCTAGAGCCAGACATCCTGGAATGTGAAGTCAAGTGGGCCTTACTTGTAGTGTAGCAAGTACAAGATGTACTTGTACAAGTACAAGATGTAGTGTAGCATCACTACAAACAAAGCTAGTGGAGGTGATGGAAATCCAGTTGAGCTATTCCAAATCCTGAAAGATGATGCTGTGAAAGTGCTGCACTCAATATGCCAGCAAATTTGGAAAACTCAGCAGTGGCCACAGGACTGGAAAAGGTCAGTTTTCATTCCAATCCCAAAGAAAGGCAATGCCAAAGAATGCTCACACTACCACACAATTGCACTCATCTCACACGCTAGTAAAGTAATGCTCAAAATCCTCCAAGCCAGGCTTCAGCAATATGTGAACCGTGAACTTCCAGATGTTCAAGCTGGTTTTAGAAAAGGCAGAGGAACCAGAGATCAAATTGCCAACATCTGCTGGATCATAGAAAAAGCAAAAGAGTTCCAGAAAAACATCTATTTCTGCTTTCTTGACTATGCCAAAGCCTTTGACTGTGTGGATCACAAGAAACTGCGGAAAATTCTGAAAGAAATGGACATACCAGACCATCTGATCTGCCTCTTGAGAAATTTGTATGCAGGTCAGGAAGCAACAGTTAGAACTGGACATAGAACAACAGACTGGTCCAAATAGGAAAAGGAGTTCGTCAAGGCTGTATATTGTCACCCTGTTTGTTTAACTTATATGCAGAGTACATCATGAGAAACGCTGGACGGGAAGAAACATAAGCTGGAATCAAGATTGCCGGGAGAAATATCAATAACCTCAGATATGCAGATGACACCACCCTTATGGCAGAAAGGGAAGAGGAACTAAAAAGCCTCTTGATGAAAGTGAAAGTGGAGAGTGAAAAATTTGGCTTCAAGCTCAACATTCAGAAAACTAAGATCATGGCATCCTGTCCCATCACTTCATGGGAAATAGATGGGGAAACAGTGGAAACAGTGTCAGACTTTATTTTTCTGGGCTCCAAAATCACTGCAGATGGTGACTGCAGCCATGAAATTAAAAGATGCTTACTCCTTGGAAGGAAAGTTATGACCAACCTAGATAGCATATTCAAAAGCAGAGACATTACTTTGCCAACAAAGTTCCATCTAGTCAAGGCTATGGTTTTTCCAGTGGTCATGTATGGATGTGAGAGTTGGACTGTGAAGAAGGCTGAGCACCGAAGAATTGATACTTTTAAACTGTGGTGTTGGAGAAGACTCTTGAGAGTCCCTTGGACTGCAAGGAGATCCAAGCAGTCCATTCTGAAGGAGATCAGCCCTGGGTGTTCTTTGGAAGGAATGATGCTAAAGCTGAAACTCCAGTACTTTGGCCACCTCATGGGAAGAGTTGACTCATTGAAAAAGGCTCGGATGCTGGGAGGGATTGGGGGCAGGAGGAGAAAGGGACGACAGAGGATGAGATAGCTGGATGGCATCACTGACTCGAAGGACGTGAGTCTGAGTGAACTCTGGGAGTTGGTGATGGACAGGGAGGCCTGGCGTGCTGCAATTCATGGGGTTGCAAAGATTCAGACACGACTGAGTGACTGAACTGAAAGCATTTGGCCAAGACTATTGTGATACCCTTGCAAGTAAGAAAGATAAAGCTGAACAGAACAATAATGCTAAGTGGATTTCATACTGGAAAGATTTTGACATCTACATTTTTTAAACCTTACAGAGGATTCTTGTTGTTGTTCAGTCACTAAACTGTGTCCAACTCTTTGTGATCCCATGGACTGCAGCACACCGGGCTTCTCTGTCCTTCACTATCTCCAGGTGTTTGCTCAAACTCATGTCCATTGAGTTGGTGATGCTATTTAACCATCTCATCTTCTGTTGCCCCTTTCTCCTCCTGCCTTCAATCTTTCCCAGCATCAGGGTCTTTGCCAATTTGGTGGCCGAAGTATTGGAGCTTCAGCTTCAGCATCAGTCCTTCCAATGAACAATCAGGGTTGATTTCCCTCAGGATTGACTGGTTTGATCTTACTGTCCAAGGGGCTCCCAAGAGTCTTCTCTAGCACTACAATTCGAAAGCATCAATTCTTTGGTGTTCAGCCTTCCTTGTGGTCCAACTCTCATATCTGTACATGACTACTGGAAAAACCATAGCTTTGACTTGACAGACCTTTGTTGGCAAAGTGATGTCTCTGCTTTTTAATACACTGTCTAGGTTTGTCATAGCTTTTCTTCCAAAAAGTATGTGTCTTTTAATGTCATGGTTGCAGTCACCGTCCACAGTGATTTTGGAGCCCAAGAAAACAAAATCTGTCTCTGTTTCCATTTTTTCCCTATTACCTGCATTTTATTCTGATTTTTTGTTTTATGTTTAATCAGTAATTAATAAAGTTATAGAAGAGATACATCATATTTTTGGAATGACATAAAGCTGGAGAAGGACTGTATAATACTGAAAAGAACTAAGAGTTTAGAATCAGACACACCTGGATTTAAATCTCACTGAAGCCCCTGCTCTGTGGGCCCTTCATCTGTCTGACTCTAGCTCTCCTTGTACATAAAAAGTAAATGATAATGTCTAATTCACAGGGTGGTTGTGAGCATTCATTAACTAAGACTTGTAATGCCTGAGAAATTGTAGACATATGAAAAGGTATCTCAGTTATTATTACAGATTATGCTTTTAAAGAACTATAATCCTTAAAAACTGCACAATTAATCCTGAAACTAACAATATATAGGCAATTAACTCCTAAATCTCAGTTTAAATAATAGCTATTATGCTCTGTTCTGACTTATTAGCTATTCACAAGAGATCAAGGGTTTTAACTAAGCTCAGTGATTATGAGTCAACAGTGTGGCATGATTGGCATATAGAAAAATAATAGATTTAATTTTAGTCGATATAAACAGAAATATGGTGTCTAGAGCATTTTGTGAGACATTTCTCCCGTTACCCTGTTGTATTAGTCAGTCCACAGCTGGCGTATTGTGTTCTTTCATGGATGCTAGATAAGCAGAGGCTGGAAACTGTGCCTTTGGGGAGCCATTCAAAGACACAGCATTGATTCCACCCGGAGGCAGACTTTCAGAGAAATTCATGCTGTCTCTTGATTTTGAAAGAATCATTATGTGAAATAAGTTCTTACTTAATTCAGTGTGACTTGAGATTATGAAAGATAGGCAACTGCCACAGGGAAACTTTGGCTCAATGTAATTAAAAAAGTTTTTTTTAAAGACACACATAACATTATGTTCCCATGTGCCATACATATGTTATGTGCCAGCCTGGATGGGAGGAGGGTTTGAGGGAGAATGGATACATTTGCATGCATGGCTAAGTCCCTTCACTGTCCACCTGAAACTACCACAACATTGTTAATTGGCTATACCCCAATACAAAATAAAAAGTTAAAAAAATTTTTAAAGATATTTTTGCTATGGACCATTTTTAAAGTTTTCATTGAATTTGTTACTATACTGCTTCTGTGACATGTTTGGGTTTTTTGGCCATGAGGCATGGGAAACTTAGCTTCCTGACCAAGGATCAAACCTGCAACCCCTGCGTTGGAAGGTGAACTCTTAACTATTGGACCGCCGGGGAAGTCTCTCAATGTAGATTTAAAAACTTTCCTATGTTTGGGAATTTCCGAGCATTGAATGACCTGTTTTATAACTCAGTGTGTTCTTTATATCTGTGTTCAGAGACTGGATAACCACCAGTGAGGCCATGGTGGAAGAGCTTATTGCACTGATAGTCAGTGAAATGGATGAGGTCTAAGGTCTTACATGTTTGGAGAGACTGAATTTCATAGTCCAACAGAACCTGCATGTTTTTAAATATTAACAGAAACAACAAAACTGCATTAGGATATACATTACACATCATAAAACTCAGAAGTAGTTGCAGTACAGAGAGAGGCTTGCCCTGGGCTTATGAGGCTAAGCTTTGGTTCCTACCTCTGTCCCTTGCTTGTTGGTGACCTTGGTCAACTTCTCGTGTGTGTGTTTAGTTGCTCAGTAGTGTGCAATTCTTTGCGACCCCATGGACTGTAGCCTGCCAGGCTTCTCGGTCCATGGAATTTTCCAGGCAAGAATACTGGAATGGGTAACCATTCTTTTCTCCAGGGGATCCTCCTGACCTAGGGATTGAACCCAGGTCCCCTGCATTGCAGGCAGATTCTTTACTGTCTGAGCTACCAGCGAAGCCCTTAGTAACCTCTCTGAATAGTGTTTCATTTGAAAAGAGAGGAAATTTACAGGCTATCTTACATGACTAAATCCAGTAGAATATTTTTAATGAATATTTCTGGCATGTATTAGTTCTTAATACAGATTTTTGTTTTGCTTTTACCCTCGGTGTTGTGGGTGTATGTGAAAATTACATTATAACATTGGAGAAAATTTCCTGCCAAATGATTCATTGACAGGTGGCAGATCAGTGCGAGTAGTCTGTCACATACATTTTAATAACAGGTGGGCTGCTGCAGACAGCTTTGTTTTCATGGCTAATACTGTTGGTCTGGGCAAAGAATCTGAATTCTTGGCTTATTCAGGGGCTGGCATACCACTGATGTGGATTGTGTAGGTCGTGGTCAGTGGCCACATGTTCACATATCATCCCAGCCTGGAGAGTGAACATGGAATAAGTTGGCAGAATAAATCAAGGCAAAAGCAGTAGAAGGATTTTCCAATATTGTAGCTCATGTTCAAGGGCAGGTGTTGCTTAGGTAACTGCTCTGCTGCTGACATATGCTGTGACAGAGTGCATGGTAGTAGTAACAGTACTGCAAGTACCATCTCTGAGGAGCTTGAGATGAAGACATCTGCTTTCCTTTGCAAAATGGGAGACAATGTGGTTGATACAGAAGCACTATTCAAATCTAACGCACATGCATTCTTGCATTTACTCAAAGTTGTTACATGATGATTGGGAATTATTTTATTCTCTTTTCATGAGTCTTTCTCTAGACTCTGAAAAAGTGAATCTGAGCAAGATTGAATAACTGGGGGATTGTTGTTGTTGTTTAGTCACTAAATTATGTTTGACTCTTGGGCAGCCCCATGTCTGTAGCCCACCAACCAGGCTTCCTCTGTCCATAGGATTTCCTAACACTGGAGTCAGTTGCCATTTCCTTCTTTAGGGGATCTTCTCTACCCAGGGTTTGAACCCATGTCTCCTGCACTGGCAGGCAGTTACTTTACCACTGAGCCACCAGAGAAGCCAGACTGGGGAATAGCCAAAGATTTTTCTATGATTAAATGTTTAGAAGCATATGACCTTCAAAAGTTAAGCTATTCATTAAAAGAACAAAAATAAAGGATTTTGTTTATATCAAGTGTTATCTATAAAAATATCAAATCACTGTATTGTATACTTAAAACTAATATTTGTAAGTCAACTGTACTTCGGTCAAAAAAAAAAAGTCTTGTGTTATTTTCTTAATAATCCAAAGTTAATGATACCTCCTGAAAGTTCTCAATGTTCTGCTTAATTCTTGAATGAACTGGAAGAGGCTGTTAATCTGAGTCCTCGTCTTATCTGTTAATTTGAGTTGACATGTATAACTCTTAGATTAGAGTTAGATTGTGAGATAAATTATGAGCGCATAAGCACTGCCTGTCTCATGTGATTCCTTGCAACCCATGATCTCAGAAAGGCAGAGATTCCACTCTCCAGGATTCTGCTTGTGCTTGATAAAAGGACTTTATCCAGCCTCATTTCAAAAGTCATGGAAACCAGCAGGTGATTGACAGTCTTGCCATGTGGAAGAGCATTTCCGGATACAAAAAGAAGGCCTTTGTTATCACCAAAAAAAGAGAAGTGAGACTGAACAAGCAAAACAGCAGCTATCTACTCTAAAGCTTTCAAAAGAATCTCCTGCTTTTTTATTGTTCTAAATCTCTTACTTTTTAAGTATTTGGCTTTCTGAGTACACATTTTCTAAATATTGCTTGTGTTGAAAATAGGTAGTTAATCTCAGAAGTGTAGTCTTCCTTGGGGTGCTCAAATGATGCTTATTTCTCTTTATTTACAGTATATTTGATAGACTTCATATTGGTTTTTTTTCCTGTTGATACATTGTCAAGTGTTTTCAAACATAAGCTTATATATATTGTCATAGATCCATTTTTCATTCAATCAATTTTATTATTTTTTCCATATTGAGATCTGAACTAGAAGTCGATGTATTCACCTAGAAATCGAACATTCTAGATGATGCATATCTGTGGAATTATATCCTACTTCTTCTTCATGTTTTTTGAAATTTTGAGCAAATAAATACGTGAAAAAAAATGACAACCTCAGAATCTAATAGAATTGCAAACAGAGCTCCCATGCCCTAACTCTGCACCTCACTCCCCTGAGGATTTTGGCCATAGAGAAGCTGAGTTTCCAGAATTCAATGTGCCATGGTAGCAAATTCCTTCACTACATGTCCACCACCATGTCCAGAGCTGATACCATAATTACTTTCTGAAGTTCCAGTACCTGGCAAGGTAGATAAAGAGAAAAATTGGAGGATAAAAAGGAGGCAACTTTAAGAGCAGCCCTCCCAGAGAAAAAGAATCAGCATCTCATTTTCTGTTTGCTGATCAAAGAACAGACTGGGGAGATGAATGAAAGCTTTACATTTAGTGAGCTGCCTCATAAGCCCAATAAGATAGTCCAAAGTTAGACGTTTTAAATCTGTTTCGCTTGCTTTGCATGTAATCCTTGTTTGTTTTTTTTTGTCATAATGTTGATTCTTGATCTTAGTTTACCTTACTTAATGTTTCATCTTCCTGATAAGAAGTTGAGATAGTTGCATTACGAGCAGTTAGTATGTCTATCTCAAACCAGAAGAATGATCTTCCCATATTTTCTAAAAAAAATAATAATAATTCAGAATTTAATGATGTTAATGATCTATCTGTGGCTTATTCTGTAGAATGTGAGTCACCATCGAAGATTTTTGAAGTTTTCTTCAAATTGACTCAGATGGTAAAGAACCCACCTGCAATGCAGGAGACCTGGGTTTGATCCTTGAGTTGGGAAGATCCCCTGCAGAAGGGAATGGCTACCTACTCCAGTATTCTTGCCTGGAGAATTTTTAAAAGAACCCCTTCAGTTAATTTTCCCCATACTCATTGTTAAGCTTAAACAGCACAATATTAAATCTTTTCAAATCTTGTCTGCCCAGACCAGGAACCACGGTGCTCGTTCAGCATCTACAAGTCTGTGTTTGTAAGCTTAGGTGGGCTAAAATTGATAGAATATATATCTGCATTTCAGCAGTAATAGAAATACAGAGGTAGAGAACAGATTTGCGGACGCGGCCAGGGTAGAGGGAAGAGGGTGAGATGAATTGGGAGGTTGGGATTGATATACATACATGACCGTGTGTAACATAGACCACTAGTGAAAACCGGCTGTGTAGCACAGGGACCTCAGCTGGGTGCTCTGTGATGACCTAGAGGGGTGGGATGGGGGGATGTGAAGTTAAGAGGGAGGGGATACAAGTATATATATAGCTAATTCACTTCATTGTACAGCAGAAATGAACACAACACTGTAAATAACAATTCCCTCATTGCTCAGACAGTAAAGAATCTACCTGCAATGCAAGAGACCCAGGTTCAATCCCTGGGTTGGGAAGATCCCCTGGAGAAGGAAATGGCAACCCACTTCAGTATTCTTGCCTGGAGAATCCCATGGACAGAGGAGCCTGGAGGGCTACAGTCCACGGGGTCACAAGGGTTGGACATAACTTAATGACTAAACCACCAACTGCTGCTGCTGCTAAGTCGCTTCAGTCGTGTCCGACTCAAACACCACCACCACAAAAAAAAGAAAAGAAAATACAAGATGATGCCCAATAAAGCTCTAAGTATAAGAAGATCTTAATAAATGCTGTTGATTGCCAAGATCTGTGGGTTAAGGAAAAGGAAAATCAAAGCTTTAGACTACTTAAGGCACTTAATGGTGGGAACATTTTTAGTATATTTTAAATGTCCAAAAAGCACTTTTCTTTAAAAGTATGTCTTCTACTCTTAAAGATTAATTTCAAACTTCCCTTCAGTTTTCCCAAGCGAGTGCTAATTGTGCTCTTGTTGCCAACTCATCCTTAGTCCTTGTCATTACAGGTTCAGTGGCTGCAGAGGTGAAATGTTTTGACAAATATGAACGTCATATGTTTTATACTGTGGATCAGCATGAATTTTTTTTTTTTTTTTTTTGCTTCTTCAGATAGTCCGGTGATGGAGTTATATTTGGAAGTTTCCCAGTATGGTACAAAAGCCTCATAGAGAGAGGAAGTTTATAGACTGCCATTCGACAAGAAGAAAGGCCAGCTGCTCATTCTGCGTGATTCCTCCTTGAGCTTTTGTATTTTTCCAGCTAGATCTTTCAAGTTTGCTATTTATAAATTTATCTTCAGTATACTGAGTGGTGACAGATTCAAACTGGCCAGCATATTTTCACTCATTGTGGAGAGAAGCCATTCAAAGACTAAGACAACATATCAAGGGGGGGGAGGAAATCTGACAATGGGAAGATGAGGGAAAAAGAGTCCTTGACTATGGTTCTGGCAGTTAGAATGTTTTAAGCTATTCTCTTTACTAAAAAGAGGTTCTCATATCTCTGTTTGGTTTATACAAAAATCTATAGGCACATAGAACTGTTGAAAAATTTCCATATCTGTAACCTTTTGAACTTTCTGTGAAAGTTTCATAGAAAATTGCAACTTTTCCTCCTGCTGGAAATTAAAAATAATGAAGGAAGACCTTCTAAAAAATTTAGTCTATTTCTTCCAGACTTGTTTTATGACCCTGATTATATATAAAAAAAATAGATAGAAAAATTATATCAGATAATTACCAAGTATTCCTTATTTAACTAGAACAGTCAGCATTATGAGCAACCAACTTAATGGAAAGGAAGATATTTTGGGAGTTTTCAGGTTATTTCTTTAACTATATTACATAGTTTTCCATTTCATTGACAGTTGTAGTGACATTTGCAAACCCTAAAACTGAATTATGCCAGTTCTGCCTACACATTTGGAATGATTCACAGAAGGATGGCTCTTGAGTGATAAATTTTCTTTCCATTATTGTATGGAGTAATATCAAGTGTCATCTCCTATTATCTTTGTTCTCTTCATCAAAGAGTACATTCTATTGTCTAACCTTAAATTTAGCTCTTCATGGAAATGAAAATTTTATTTTTAGGTTAGGTAGGTTTGTTAATGCAACTTATTATTTGCCAGGCATTATTCTAAGCATCTCACAAATATTAACTCCTTTGCTCCTCACAACAGTCCTAAAGAATAGGTTCTGTATTTACCCTCATTTTACATATATGGAAACTGAGGCAAAAGGATGCAAAGTAATTTGGCCGTATTTACACATGGTAGGTGCTGGGGAAAGGATTTGATTTCTGGACCACTATAGTGCATTGCTTCCAATTAAAAAATTAGGACACTTTTACTCAATCATCATGTGTTTTAAATATAGTGCCATGTTTTTGTTCCAGAATATTCTTTGATGTGTTATGTAGTTTTGTGTGTGGCTGTGATTGACAGAGAGCTACAAATGGCAGTGGATTAAATAAGATGCTTAGTTCTTGCTCATGAAACATGATTGAGGTTGCCAGTCCAGCTCTTGTACTATGGCTCACGGAATTATCAGGGTCCCTTCTAGGTTGCTGAGCTGACTTCCGTGGCTTCTACCTCATGGTCCAGGATGTGGCTCAGGTTCCAGCCATCACAGGCAGAAGTATTCGAAAAAATGGCCAATGGGAGACATTTCCTAGAAGCTCTGCTCTCCACTTCTGCTTGCCTCCTATTGTTCTATATTAGTCACACAGACACATCTAACTTCAAGGGAGGCTGGGAAATGTAGTATTTATTTTTTCAGCCATGTGGCCAACCAAAATTGAAGCTTCTATTGCAAGACAGAAAGGATGAGTGGAGAGCAAATGTTAAGAGACATTGGATCATTTCTGCCATGTCCAGGGCATAATGCTTGAGTTAAGTTACCACGGTAACTTCGGAAGTGGGGCATACTACAAACTTCTCTAATAATTAAATTTCATCACCTTAGCAATGTCTTATCTTATACACAACCCTTTCCTTTGGTTAAAGGAAAGGGTTGTGTATAAGCATTCTACTTCTCACACCTTTGTGCAATTGAAAAAATAATCCAAGGCACACACCCTCAACACTACTGCTCTCGTTTTCCCTCCCAAAGACCACTCAGATCAGATCAGATCAGTCGCTCAGTCGTGTCCGACTCTTTGTGACCCCATGAATCGCAGCATGCCAGGCTTCCCTGTCCATCACCAACTCCCGGAGTTCACTGAGACGCATGTCCATCAAGTCAGTAATGCCATCCGGCCATCTCATCCTCTGTTGTCCCCTTCTCCTCCTGCCCCCAATCCCTCCCAGCATCAAAGTCTTTTCCAATGAGTCAACTCTTCGCATGAGGTGGCCAAAGTACTGGAGTTTCAGCTTCAGCATCATTCCTTCCAAAGAACACCCAGGGCTGATGTCCTTCACAATGGACTGGTTGGATCTCCTTGCAGTCCAAGGGACTCTCAAGAGTCTTCTCCAACACCACAGTTCAAAAGCATCAATTCTTCGGTGCTCAGCCTTCTTCACAGTCCAACTCTCACATCCATACATGACCACAGGAAAAACCATAGCCTTGACTAGACGAACCTTTGTTGGCAAAGTAATGTCTCTGCTTTTGAATATGCTATCTAGGTTGGTCATAACTTTCCTTCCAAGGAGCAAGCGTCTTTTAATTTCATGGCTGCAGTCACCATCTGCAGTGATTTTGGAGCCCAGAAAAATAAAGTCTGACACTGTTTCCACTGTTTCCCCATCTATTTCCCATGAAGTGGTGGGACCAGATGCCATGATCTTCGTTTTCTGAATGTTGAGCTTTAAGCCAACTTTTTCACTCTCCTCTTTCACTTTCATCAAGAGGCTTTTGAGTTCCTCTTCACCTTCTGCCATAAGGGTGGTGTCATCTGCATATCTGAGGTTATTGATGTTTCTCCCGGCAATCTTGATTCCAGCTTGTGTTTCTTCCAGTCCAGCGTTTCTCATGATGTACTCTGCATAGAAGTTAAATAAACAGGGTGACAATATACAGCCTTGACGAACTCCTTTTCCTATTTGTAACCAGTCTGTTGTTCCATGTCCAGTTCTAACTGTTGCTTCCTGACCTGCATACAAATTTCTCAAGAGGCAGATCAGATGGTCTGGTATGTCCATCTCTTTCAGAATTTTCCACAGTTTATTGTGATCCACACAGTCAAAGGCTTTGGCATAGTCAATAAAGCAGAAATAGATGATCTTCTGGAATTCTCTTGCTTTTTCGATGATCCAGCGGATGTTGGCAATTTGATCTCTGGTTCCTCTGCCTTTTCTAAAACCAGCTTGAACATCAGGAAGTTCACAGTTCACATATTGCTGAAGCCTGGCTTGGAGGATTTTGAGCATTACTTTACTAGCGTGTGAGATGAGTGCAATTGTGTGGTAGTTTGAGCATTCTTTGGCATTGCCTTTCTTTGGGATTGGAATGAAAACTGACCTTTTCCAGACCTGTGGCCACTGCTGAGTTTTCCAAATTTGCTGGCATATTGAGTGCAGCACTTTCACAGCATTATCTTTCAGGATTTGGAATAGCTCAACTGGAATTCCATCACCTCCACTAGCTTTGTCCCAAAGACCACTAGACTCATGTAATTTTTCCTGCCAGCTTTTTCTGCTCTTTGTTGAATGCGGAAAACCTTCCTTTTCTTTTTCAGGGTTTTCTGCCTTTTCTTCTACCTGAAACTAACATTGTCTTTGCACAAAAACATCCCTTAAAGAATATACCAGTGAAGGACCTCTCCTTCTCTCAGTCATTCACAGAACATTGGGGAGTCAGCGTATCCTTTTTTTATGTTTATTCCTTTAGTACTATAGATGACCATCTACTCTATGCTCTGTTCCCAGTGTACACAGGCCCATTGTTGGGCACTACTCACCCTCTAGGGAGGCTGGCACTGCTCACCCTCTAGGGAGCTCCCTACCTTCCCCAGCAACATCATCCTGTGGTGATTTCCCCCTCCTGCCCCACTCCTTCCCTCATTATCCTGCCTTCAGAGTGTCTCTGCTTGCCCTAGGATCTCAGATACCGAGGCCATGGTAATGGTGCTCAACTAGGAAGGAGCTGGGAAATGAAGCAGTCTGGAGAAGAGGTTTGACACATCTTGATGGGTGGATGGATCTGCATTTTTTGAACTAGGCTTGAAAAGTTGCCTGTTCAACCCTGTAAACCTATAAAAACTGCATTTGGTATTTAACAAAAAGACAGGATTTGGTTTTGTGAAGACTAACACTATAGGCCCTCAAAAATTTTGGTGCTGGGTATCATTTCACTAAGAATGAACAGAAGACCTTACTGTAAAGTGAATTATCTGAGTTTCAGATGCATGGACACAGTCTTGCAGATTCCAGAGAAGGAATTTCCACTTGCAGCAGTCCTTATGTGTTTTAACATTGTGTCCTCCAAGGAAACACAGCCCTGAATCTACTGTGCAGCCCAGGACTGGTAGTAGCCTCTTTACACACATATCTGCTTTACTTTGAGGAAACATTGCTTAATAAAATTACCTAAATTCACTTTTCTGACAAAGGTTCATAGAGTCAAAGCTTTGGTTTTCCAGTAATCATATACAGATGTGAGAGCTAGACCATTAAGAAGGCTAAGCACTGAAAAATTGATGCTTTTGAACTGTGGTGTTGGAGAAGACTTGAGAGTCCCTTGGACTGCAAGGAGAGTCATTCTTAAAGGAAATCAACCCTGAATGTTCATTGGAACATTGGACTGTTGCTTAAACTGAAGCTCCAATACTTTGGCCACCTGATGTGAATAACTGACTCATTGGAAAAGGCCCTGATGCTGGGAAAGATTGAAAGCAAAAGGAGAAGAGGAGGACAGAGGATGAGATGGTCAGGTAGCATCACTGACTCGATCGACATGAATTGGAGCAAATTCTAGGAGATTGTGGAGGGCAGAGGAGCCTGGCGTGCTGTAGTCCATGAGGTTGCAGAGTTGGACATGACTTAGCGACTGAAGAACAACAATAACAAAGCTTCTCATTTCACTACCCTCATGCCCAAATTCTATAACAACCTTACTGAGTTCTTTGTTTGTGGAGAGGCACTCCAGGTTTTTCTTAGAATGTCCTATCTTATGGCAAGAAGTCTATGATCACTAGTTTTTAAAACTACAGTTGGGTCCCAGGAGCTATTACCAGACAGGCTGTTATAAGCCCTACCCTGGTGCTAAAATCCTGAGGTCAACGAGCTGTCGTAGATTTTATTTAGTTAGCCTGATACCTCCAAGGGGTCAAAGCTGATAAACTGGCCAGTCACAGAGTGAGTAGAAGTTTCCAGGCAAGAACTGTAAATACAGAGGAGGGAAGTGCAGTGATAAATACTTAGAGTTTGGATCCACAGATATGAATTTTTATCTTGGCTCCAGTTATTAAATTCTGTGCCATTGGTTGTTACCTAATCTCCAAGTGTTTTCTTCTCTATAGGAACATTTATAGCATTGTCGTAAGAGGATGTAATTGGTTTACTGTAGGCTTGGCACATAATACACTCAGTGAGTGACACCTATTGTGTTTGGTACAGTGCACTTGATTCATGGTTGAATAGAAATGGACTTAAATCTCTGTGTTTCTATTTCTAGCTTTAAAAATCCATAGGCAATTTATCTCACTTTGCCCTATATGCTAAATGGGAATAAAAGCATAAATCTGACATAAGGGTGTTATTAAGCATGATGACATCAACAAACATGTCCAATACAGTATCTGGTGAACAGTAAATGTTGCACTAATGCTAATTGTCTTTTTTCCCCTACATTTCATTTTTAGTTGTGCTTTGAGACATGTGATACTTGAAAAGAGTCCAGTTTGAAGAGGAGGGTATTGCAGTTACTCTGCCTATGTTGCCTGTGAGCAGAGCTGTTTTCCCTAATCCTCTCCACAGAGTACATCCCTAGCTATCGTGTGGCGCAGGGACTATTCCCGTTGCTGAGCTTATGTGACCCCTTCCTGACCAGTGTACACAGAAATGTGCTTCTGAGTCTTCTGATAACCACATGTACCTATCAATTCCAGATATCACCTGATCTCTCTTCCCCAAAGTGTGGACAGATAATTAGCATTAGAAATGTACAACCAGTTTTTTACTCAGAGGTTCTGGTAATAAATATCATTTACAGAGTCACAGATAGAAGACTGGACTTGGTGTTCTTGTTCAACTACCACTGCTCTTTACATTTGCTGGGATCACAGGCTCCTACCTAGGCTGTCCTGTGTGGATACTCTTTTAGTTTTTTCATTTTAGACCCTTTAGTTTACATATCCCAGCTTCGCCAAGACCCATCGCTCAACATATGTAAATTTCTCCTCTGTCTTGTACATACTCTGGCACCTTCTGTGAATCAAAGGCATGAGAGTGTGTTTGTGTGTGTGTGTACACGCACCTAAGGTCACAATAGTTAGCTTGAAAATTAAAATTAATTATTATAAGACCTCCTTTATTGGATTCTATTTTAAAGATGATGTAAAGGTATAGATATCCTTCTTGCAACCAGAAATCTTGGGTACTTTTATGCCTGAAAGTTTATTTCCCATCCTTAGGTTCTTTGTTTTGCTTTGTTTCAGAAACTAGTGAGTTCTTTAAAAATAAGAAATCAAATAAACGCATAGGCCTCTGAAGCGTTAGGTCCTTCATTCCTAATTTTTAGAGGCAGTTCCGATTTCGAGGTATCTTTCAGCGACCAAAGAAATTAAGAATAACATGAGAAGAAAATCGGTCATATTACTATACATGATAAAACAGCCACTCTGATTTCAGAATAACGGATGAGGTCTTCAAGAGAGTTGCTGTGTGTTATGTCACAAAGCAGGAAGCATTTTGTTTATGGAATGTCTTTATTTTATACTCTAGTTTTTCTGATATTTTCTAAAGAGCCCTTCTCCATACATCCATAGATTCTGGGAATAGTTCTATAAGCAATTCTTAACCAGGAACATACTACAGATACTCTTGGTCTAGGACCACTTCATTTTAAAAATTTTATAATACAGGTTTTCAAAATTCAAATTGCACAAGGGATTGATCCTAGAAATTCTCTGTCCAATCCACACTTTCCAGGTGAGCAACGTTATGAGATCAGGACCCCGTATATCCTTGGAGGCCACTTTACACTTGGTTCCTGGCTTAAAATTTTTTTTAAAAATCCTAATAAATTTTAAGTTTGGCTGTAAACTTATGTGAGACCTAATTAAGGTTTTCATTCTTAGGGAAATTTATTTTTACTCTGTAATTAACATCAAGACTTGAGTTTTCTTGGTAGGGGTTGGTGGTCTTTTCTCCCTCCTACCCTACAAATTCACACAAACTCCTTCAGGTTTTTAGCTTTAAAGGAAAGTGGGGAGGGCAATAGAGAGGAATTGCTTCTATTATTTCCCTGGCAGAGGATGTCTCTGTTTTGTTTTCTGTACTTTCAACACCCACAAGATGAGAAAAAAACATGTGAGTTTCTCTGGTTCAATGAAAAGCTTCAAGTGCGCGAAACATTACTCTTCCATTGAATTCTGTGTTCCCACCATGATTATATACTTGTTTTTAGTTTAAGTTGATTACTTTTTTCAACTCACACATGCATTCAAAAAGATTTGTCTACAAATATTTCTCTAGCATTTTATATCTATATCTGTATGTTCAGATCTATATCTGCACAGATATAGATATATATAGGTATATGTAAACTTTCCTGATAGTTCAATCGGTAAAGAATCCTCCTGCAATGCAGGAGACACCGGTTTGGTTCCTGGGTTGGGTAGATCCACTGGAGAAGGGATAGGCTACCCACTCCACTGTTCTTGGGCTTCCCTTGTGGCTCAGCTGGTAAAGAGCCCTCCTGCAATGTGGGAGATCTGGGTTTGATTCCTTGCTTGGGAAGGTCCCCTGGAGAAGGGAAAGGCTACCCACTCCAGTATTCTGGTCTGGAGAATTCCATGAACTGTATAGTCCATAGGGTTGCAAAGAGTCGGACACAATCAAAAGACTTTCACTCACTCATACATGTAAGTAAAAGGAGATATCTGGATTTCTGCGTTCCAAATTGCAGAAAATGGAAATTCCACCTATTCATTCTTCATGTCCTTTATTTATTATTTTTTTTTCATAGAGGACAGTTTTTGCAAATGCAGCTTTTGGAGAAAAAAAAATCATTTTATTCAATGAGTAGAATGGTTAAGTCTTGCCTGCGTGCTGTGTCATGTTTGACTCTTTGTGACCCCGTGGACTATAGCCCACCAGGCTCCTCTGTCCATGAGATTTCCTAGGCAAGAATACTGGAATGGGTTGCCATTTCCTTCTCCAGGAGATCTTCCCGATCCAGGGATCAAATGCACTTACCACTAGCACCACCTAGGAAGTCTGCTTTAACCCTGGCAAGGTACATATAAGAATCTACACGTCTTCTTTCCAGTATGGCTTCAAGGAGTCCAGGAAAGTTCTCCCTTCTTTATACTGAGGCTAAAACCTGAGAAAGGACTATGTGCTTCACTGTCCTCCACTGCAAGAATTAGTAACTTTGCTTCAGCTTCACTTTGAAAGACCATAATCCCATGAGAGGCATGGTCTGGCCTCCAGAGTTTTGCTGCTCACCATGCAGACCTACTGAAGATTCTCAGCCTGTTCTTTGTGTTGAGACAATACAGAAAGTCATGAATGATGCAGGTTTCTGAGCAATGTTGTCCCATGACTTTTGTGTAGCTTCAAGTTTGCTGGTGTTTAATTTCTGCTGCCATGGCAACTGTTCTGAATAGAGCAGGCTGTCAGCAATTTCCTGCAGGCAGGGTGACAATGTATCTAAGAAGAGTGATACTGTCTCTATTGCCATCAATCAATATTTATTGAACTGCTGCGGTCCAGCTCGAGCCGCGTTAGGTGCTTGCACTGAGGTGTGCCCCCAGCTTACACACAGTTGAACTCAGATACTTGAGGTCAGACTTTGGGTGAAGAAAGGCAGCTCTGGAATACAGCCAAGAATTCAAGACATATGCTCTGCAGAATTAGGGCTTTCGTGACTGGATCACTGGGGGCTTGGTGAGAATCTCAATTACTCTGAATTTCAAAGTGTGAACTAAAGACATTTAGGACCCATCAGAAATAGTAACACTGGGACTATGTAATTTAAGAATATATTAATACATGTTTGACAGATTCATTTCTCTTGATGTTCCTTATAGTCTTTCCTACTATTTTGTATTTCTGATTCCTATTGTATGAATTGCTCAGTCGTGGACTGTAGCCTGGACTGTAGCCCTCCAGGCTCCTCTGTCCATTAGATTTCCCAGGCAAGAACTGGAGTGGGTTGCCATTTCCTTCTCCAGCAGATCTTCCCAACCCAGGGATGGAACCCCAGTCTCCCCCATTGCAAGAAAACTCTTTACCATCTGAGCCACCAGGGAAGAACTGACTCATTGGAAAAGACCCTGATGCTGGGAAATATTGAAGGCAGAAGGAGAAAGGATGACAGAGGATGAGATGGTTGGATGGCATCACCAACTTGATGGACATGACTTTAAGCAAGCTCTGGGAGTTGGTGATGGACAGGGAAGCCTGGCGTGCTGCAGTCCATGGGGTTGCAAAGAGTTGGACCTGCCTGGGTGATTGAACTGAACTGAACTGAACTGATTGTTTGAGTATCCTTTTGTATTTCTGGAGTTTTTGCTATTTACCTAGCGTTTGTAGAACCACTCAGCTTAAAGCATTTGTAAGTCAGGATGTAGATTCTGAATCAACTTATCCTGTTGGGATTCACATCATAATTATTTTGTCTCTGTTGTCAGTCATTTTTCTACCTCCTCACCCTCTATTTCTGTATGTGGCCAGTTTGCTGGAACTGTCTTCCTCGGCAGCCTGAGACGTGCCCTCCAGTCTTCCCTGGAGTTACTCCCTTTCTGAGCTTATATTTTAGCTCTTGTCATTCACATCTCTGGGCTCTATTGCTTTTTCTGTTTCTCCTCCTATGAGCGAAGAAAAGCAGCATCAAAACTCAGTATTAGGCTCTTGCCACACAGTGCTTGCTCCTCTTGTCTAGAATTTTCTTCACTTTACTATCTTCTTGATCCTAACTACTCCGATTCTGTGAGTTAAAATGCTTCTTTTTCAGTGAAGTTTACTTCATGTCCCAGTGTCTAGTTATGAACACCTCCATTTCCACTATGCTTAAAACAGTGATTCAGTTACAGCATTTAACTCCTTACACTGTACCTACTTGTTTCAATGTGTGTTTCTGCATTTTTCTGAGAGTTCCTTGACTGAAGTGGCTCACCTTATTTATCCTGGGAAGATCCCTTGTAGATGGGAATGGCTACCCAGTCCAGTGTTCTTGCCTGGAGAATCCCATGGACAGAAGAGCCTGGTGGGCTACAGTTCATGGGGTCGCAAAGAATCAGACACGACTGACTTTTTCTTTCTTCTTCTGCCTTAAGCTCAGCAGCTGGTATCAGTACAGTGAAGTATTAGTCGCTCAGTTGTGTCTGACTCTTTGCGACCCCATGAACTGTAGTCCACCAGGCTCTTCTATCCATGGAATTCTCCAGGCAAGAACACTGAAGTGGGTAGCCATTCCCTTCTCCAGGGGGTCTTCCTGACCCAGAGATCAAACCTGGGTCTCCTCCATTGCAGGCAGATTCTTTACCGTCTGAGCAACTAAGGAAGTCCCAGCATCAACACAATACAACTACAGATAAGTTTATTAAAATGAACGGACAAGAAACCATAAGATTTAACCAAGAAACAAAGCCCACTCTTTATAACCTTACTGTTTTGTTCCTTCAGAGTAATGTAATGCTTTACATCTATAATCTACTACAGGACAATCTACTGGAGTTAACAATCTCCCTCGTGTTGACTCTGTGCATCAGCATAAGATACATGTGGAGCCAACGTCAATTTATATTAAGTCAGGTTATATAATGTTAAGTTAGAATTGTTACACACTCCCTAGATAATGCCTGGGTCCGCCAAGCAGTTCAGTGACACCAGTTATCAGCAGCCAATAGTGAGATTAAAGCGGTGAAATACCATGGTTGCATCTAGAAAGCTGACGACAAATACTACCCTGCTGAATTTCAGGTTTTACGGAAAAATGAAAGTTTTGGAGGTGGGAGTGGAGTAGAACAGTTAATGTTTAGGGGGCATTCTGCTAGTACCTGAATGACAATACCCTTGGTTACTCTCCACAGTTAGCTCAAAGCTAGGTGTTTTAACCTCCTTATTTTTTTCATTTTTCAAGTGAGGAAACTGAAAACTACAGGGTGTACATGTGTTCATCTGGAGTAACTGTTATTAACATTTTAATGGCATTATCATAGTCTCTATCCTAAGTATTTTGCTGGTATCGCCATTTCAGTCTTTAAGGAAAACACTTTAAAATTTTTTAAAAATATGTTAAAGGCTTCTCTATCAGTCCAGTGGTTACAACCTCACTTTCATTGCCAAGAACTCATGAAAGAATGGGGCTTGATACTTAGGGAACTAAGATCCCACAAGCCGAGTGGCAAGGCCAATAATAATAATAATAATAAAAGAAATAAAGGTAAACACTTAATTGAGGTATGGTTGACATGTAAAGAGCTGTGCATGTCTTCTAAGTCTCTTCAGCGTCTGACTGTTGATGACCCTATGGATTATAGCTAATATGAAAGATAGAAAATTCGAAATATTTTCTCAGCTTAAACTTATATTTTCTTTCAATGTGGGAGTGTTTGAACCAGAGCCAGGCAACACAGAAAAAGGCAGCTTCCTCCATGGAGGTTGTCACTTAGATGGGTGCTGTTATAATGATGGTTGAACCAGTTAGTAGGAAGAAAAAACAAACAAACAAACCAGCTTTTCAAATGTCTTATGTGTAATTTCATCATATATTAGTGAGGTATTGCTTTCTCTAATGCAACAACCATATTAACATATCCTGATGTAAAATTTAAGAAATTTTCAATTTAAAAATTAAACATAATGGAAAGTTATTTGTTATTTTGGCTTATTTGCACCATTTTTGCTATTCACTTGGATAAGTTAATGCAGTGTTATATAGTTTGCCGTTAAGAAATACAGCTAGCACCCAGAAAATAATCAGAATTAAATGTTAAATGTCAGTTTCTAATCTGTGGCTTAGTTACTGAGCCGTGCTTTTCCATAGTATATTTGTCACAGTCATTAGCTCTGGCATTTACATCTGTGACCCTACCTTTGTTTTGGTCATTTTTAATAATAACGCTAAAATGTTCAAATCATAGCACTAAGTGAAATGGCATCAAGCTCCTAAAAATTTTACTGTTTACTTAAAAAAATCCTGTGTGTGCTAAGTCACTTCAGTAGTGTCCAACTGTTTGTAACCCCATGGACTATAGCACATCAGGCTCCTCTGTCCGTGGGATTCTCCAGACAAGAACACTGAAGTGGGTTGCCATGCCCTCCTCCAAGGGATCTTCCCAACCCAGGGATCGAACCTTCAACTCTTATGTCTCCTGAACTGGCAGGAGGGTTCTTTACCACTAGTGCAAAAAAAAAATAAGTTTCAGCAAAATATACGTGTACAGAAATAACATTCCTCATGTTACATTTCTTAAATCCTAAATGAAAGATAGTAGTTAAAACATAGTTATTATTGTATTGTTGACTCATAAATGTAATCTTTCACATCATTACATTTTCCAGTTAAACATCTTCAAGCTTTTCTAAACATATGCTTATAGATTGGCCATATTTTTTAACATCTTGAAAGCACTTGTCACCATATTTTATCAATAAGTTCCACTGTGTTTTATTATCATGAAGACCTAGCTGCTCTTTCTCTGAAAACTGCCAGACTATTAATTATGGGACCCTTTCTCTTAATGCCTTTGTCTCTTTCTTTCAATTATATAATTCTTTAGCATATGCCATTTTCCTGTTGACCCAACATGATATTAAGAGTCTGATGCTGTGAACAAAGGACTGTTTTATTTTCTCCTCTCTTCCCCTCCTATCTCCTTGCTTTCTCAGATGACTCCCAAGCAAGAATAGCTATGTCTCAGGAATATGAGAATTAGTTAAAAAAAAAAATCATTAATCACATAGACCAAAGGGGGAAAAACATACGAGAGTTGCACATAGAGATTACTCAAGGTTCAACATTTAGCTGTGACCGGCAAGCAATTGGCATGATCAACAGAGGAGGAGAGGAAACACTATCATATAAAAAGGAAGTTCTCCCATAGCTAGTTTTCAACTATAAAAACAAGAAAAAATTAAGAAAATACTATATATGTTACTAAAATCACAATAAATAATATGTAAAATTAGTATTATAAAGATAATTGCAGCCTAAGTAAAATATATTTATAATCCGTCATTCATTTAATTAACAAATGCCTAAGAATGCCTACTGGGCTTCCCAGGTGGTGCTAGTGGTAAAGAACCTGCCTGCCAGAGCAGGAGACAGAAGAGATGCAGATTTGATCCCTGGGTTGGGAAGATCCCCTGGAGGAGGTCATGGCAACCCACTCCAGTATTCTTGCCTGGAGAATCCCATGGACAGAGAAGCCTGTTGGGCTACAAGTCCATAGGGTCACACAGAGTCAGACACAACTGAAGCAACTTATCACACACTCATGCAAGAATGCCTGCTATGTGTCAAGAAATTGTCTAAGGTACTGAGTATAAAGTGCTGAGTTAGATGAACAAAGTCCCTGAGTTTACAGAGCTTAGAGTATAGCTATGTTTGAGATTTTATGTTGATGTCCATGTGTTTGTCAGTACTTAGGTTTCCACAGTTGTATGTTTAAAGATACCTGAAATCTAAGATTTAAAGAGAACATTGACTTGCATCTAATTTACCTATGTATGATTTTACAATGATCTCTTGTGTTACTGAAAAATTAGTCAGTTGATCTAAGAAATAAATTGAAAATCTTACTTGAGCCAAATTTGAGGATTATAACCCAAGAAGAGCACCTCAGAAAGTTCTGTGAACTGTTCCTCTCATTAGAAGTCAAGGCACAGTTATTTACAAAACAGAAAAACAGACTCACAAACTTAGAGAATGAACTTATGGTTGTCAGGGGATAAGGATCTGGAGAAGGGACGGTTAGGGAGTTTGGTATGGACATGTGCACACTGCTAAATTTAAAACGGATAACCAAAAAGGACCAACTGTGTAACACATGGAACTCTGCCCAGTGTTATGTGACAGCCTGGATGGGAGAGGAGTTTGGGAGAGAATGAATACTTGTATATGTATGACCGAGTCCCTTTGCTGTCCACCTGAAGCTATCACAACATTGTTAATCAGCTATACTCCAATATAAAATAAAGAGTTAAAAGATAAAGAAGTCAAGGCACAGTTTTAGAAGTTTTTTGAGATGGGGCTGTACATCAAATAGTTTACATAACCCAGGTCTAAGCACCATGTGACCCGTTACAAGATCAAGAAGGACTGCTACCTTTAAGGAACTGCCTTACGGATGTTAGGAGAATGTTGTTCTTTACCATTGGGCAGGCATTTCTGCTGATGGGGAGGTTTGATTGATGCCTAATGCAGGTACACAATACACAGTGGGTAGGGAGAGGAAGGCCAAAGGGTACAGAAAATTTTTTGCTTAAATTTTTCTTATTTTATCATAAAATATGAATTTTATTTTACACTTGTAATCCCCTTCCACACCAAGAGGAGTTTTCCTTTGCATTGTTCAGAACAGTATTTTTTTCAAATCTATGAAATTAGGAAAAAATCCTCAGGAAAAAAAGGAGTAAGAAAAAGCCAGTCATATTTTGGTTCAGTTTAGTTCAGTCACTCAGTCGTGTCTGACTGTTTGTGATCCCATGGACTGCAGCACGCCAGGCCTCTCTGTCCATCACTAACTCCTAGAGTTTACTCAAACTCATGTCCACTGAGTCGGTGATGCCATCCAACCATCTCATCCTTTGTCATCCCCTTCTTCCTCTGCCTTCATTCTTGCCCAGCATCAGGGTCTTTTCCAATGAGTCAGTTCTTCCCATCAGATGGCCAAAGTATTGGAGTTTCAGCTTCAACAACAGTCCTTCCAATGAATATTCAGGACTGACTTCCTTCAGGATGGACTGGATGGATCTCCTTGCAGTCCAAGGGACTCTGAAGAGTCTTCTCCCACACCATAGTTCAGAAACATCAATTCTTCAGTGCTCAGCTTTCTTTATAGTCCAACTCTCACATCCATATATGACTACTGGAAAAAGCGTAACTTTGACTTGATGGACATTTGTTGGCAAAGTAAATGTCTCCGCTTTTTCATGTACTGTCTAGGTTGGTCATAACTTTTCTTCCAAGGAGCAAGCATCTTTTAATTTCATGGCTGAAGTCATATTTACATTGATCTTAATATCAAGGTGTGCTAATGATGAGTGTGTTTTCATTCGCCTGTGCCTTAAATTCCTGATAATCAGGAGTAACGTTGAGAGGTTTCTAAGAAAAAAGACCCTCCCTCCTTTTAATTCTTTAGGATATGATTCTTTATCTAAGTGGGAACTTTGAGGTCAAGTGCAACACCAGTGTGGGATACCTGACAAAGTCCATTTATGTTTGGCTTTTAAGTATCTCCTGTGATGAAATACTCATTACTTTCCTTTCTTGAACATTTTTTTGAGTCTGTATTTGTAAACAGTATTCCTGCTGCTGTTTAAGTTTCTAAGGGGTTTTTAGAAACTTAAGCTAATAAATTAAAAAAAATGATAATAATACCACACAGTTATCCATTAGTCTTATGATGTTCATTTTGATTATTCGGTAGAATGCCAGGAGAAACACCTGTCCTCAAGACATTCTTAACCTGCTTAGAGAACTGAGATATGGATGCTATAAAGATATAGCATCCATAAAGATGTTATAAAGACTCCAGGTATTCTGTGACAGTGGAAAATATAATTAGTGCCAGTTCCATTGGGTTACTATGATCAGGTGATAGCTGAAGACATTAAATGTAATCTGACCTTTAAGGGCTGGATAAGAATTAAACTGGTAGATTTTGGAGGACAGTCAAGTTAGGGTAGAAATAGGGGAGAGAGAATGCACTGTAAGAATGGACTGGCACACATGGCAGGAGGAGGGCTTGGCAGGTAGTTTGTAGACATCAATTTATAGGTGCTACTGAATATTAACCTACAGATAAAAGAGAACTGCAGACAGTTGTTGAAAACAGAAGATGGATAATGAGTGAAGGTGACTTTAGGTCTATAAGACAAATTATTATAGATAAAAACCTGGATGGGGGGTAATCCAGGGGAGTTAGAGTGATACTAACAGAAATAACAGATGGGTTTGAGAGACATTAGGAAGAAAGAGGCATTGGGAAGAAAGTAAAGTTGATATGATGACTAATTTGGTAAAGAATGAGTTTTGAGGCTAGTCCACTGAGCATATACAAGGGAGCTGATTCAGTCAACTAGAGGGAAATAGAAAAACTGCAATGAACCATTATTTCCTTGTAACAGGATTTTTAAAATGGAATAATAGGACTAATATCATGGGACAAGAAGCCTGTTAATTAACATCTCTTCAGCTCTTTCCTCTTTTCTTTATACATTAGCTTTCTTTACCACTTACTTCTAAACACAATAAGTAGGTATGGTGAAGCTCTGCTGAGATTACCATTGTTCTTCTGACCTTAGACTGAACATTATATTAGAAGTGTCTGTTCTAGCCAGTACAATGAGGCAGGTAGGCAAACAAATGATTTTTAATGTCACTGTTCAAATGGCATACACCGTGGTTGTGAAGAATTGCTAATAATCCATTCTGGAGAGTCTTGACATTGTCTTCAAATAAGCTACTCATATCTTAATTAATATACAAAATAGCTTCTGACATTTGGTCAAACTCTTTAAATGAACCACACTCCGCTGCAACTCAACCAAGTGGGGAACAACAGGGTCTCATTTAATCAACATTTTAAATCCTACTTAAGTGATGAAGACTCAAATGAGGCTTTAAGTGGTTGTCATTTTATTTCAATCCTAAAATTCACTTGAAGACTCATCATATACTCTGAATTATCTTGCCAGGATGTTGAGTGGAGAATACATTTTCTAAAATGCATAGTGAGGTTATATGGACCATTTATGCACATATACCAGAAAACAGTGTTTTTCTCTATAGAACTGTGAAATACACAGTGTTAATTTTTAAAGAGTTGAGTGACATTTTGGTGTTGAGTCGCCTTCAAAGAACAGTTTTGACATATTGCATTTGCTCTGCTGTGCTGTGCTGTCATGTATACATGTATACATACTTCAGTCATGTATGACTCTTTGCAACCCTATGGACTGTAGCCACCAGTTCCTCTGTCCATGAGGATTTTCCAGGCAAGAATACTGGAGTGGGTTGCCATGCCCTCCTCCAGGGGATCTTCCCGACCCAGGGATCAAACCTGCATCTCTTATGTCTTGTTCATTGGTAGATGGGTTCTTTACCACTAGAGCCATGTGGGAAGTTCTGCATATGCTGTAACTGAAAATATTTTAAATGAATGGGAAGGAATCATTTAAATCCATAATAAATTACAGATTAAATTGAAAATAATGATAACATGTATGATAGGCTTTTTGATATTGTTTAGAAAAAAAAAATCACTGTTTTGCTTACAATTTAAGCAAGGAAATGCTTCACTTGCAGAAATACCAGAAGGTAATTTTGATGAAAATATTTTTTTTCTTATCGTTCTTCCTTATTAAACTCTGACAGATTAAAAACATTCAAATATTACCAATCCCCACTTATAAAATGAATGTTTACCTTTTATCAGTATAAAAGCCATGCAAATTCTTTGTGGTCTATATATTAAACCGTAATTATAATGTACTTTATATAATAACAGTAAACACTTCTAGCTTATTTACTATGTGTTAGATATTTTCATTCATTCTTTTGTTTAACCTTTACTATGCTCCTGTGGAGCAGGTACTAGCATTGTCTCTACTTTATAGGTTAGGTAATTGACAAGAAAACTGCCAAAGGCTCATTAATGTTACATGCAGACAGCACCACCTTTAGTTTCTGAATATGGCCAAAGCTGGAGAGCCCACAAAATAGAATATGTTTTTGCCTCCACTCCCCACCTCATTCCATCTCCAACCTCAGATGAACAAAGAATGACACCCCAGAAAACCCCAGGTGAGGGCATCTCCCCATATTTGATAGACTTGTCAATTCAAAAATGTTGGGAAATTGTGATTTAAAGGGATAAGATAAATACACTTCAACTATTCAAAACTGGCCAAATTCTGCATTCACAAAAAAAAAATTCTATTTTTTTCTTTTTCAAAAATTGAAGTGTGAATATTGCAAAGATGGCAGAGGAATAGGACAGGGAGACCACTTTCTGCCCTACAAATTCATCGAAAGAACATTTGAACACTGAGTAAATTCCACAAAACAACTTCTGAATGCCGGCAGAGGACATCAGGCACCCAGAAAAGCAGCCCATTGTCTTCGAAAGGAGGTAGGAAAAAATATAAAAGATAAAAAGAGAGACAAAAGAGGTTGGGACGGAGCGTCATCCTGGGAAGGGAGTCTTAAAAAGAATTATCCTCAATGGTGAAAAATTGAAAGCATTTCCTCTAAAGTCAGGAACAAGACAAGGGTGCCCACTTTCACCATTACAATTCAACATAGTTTTGGAAGTTTTGGCCACAGCAATCAGAGCAGAAAAAGAAATAAAAGGAATCCAAATTGGAAAATAATAAGTAAAACTCTCACTGTTTGCAGATGACATGATCCTCTACATAGAAAACCCTAAAGACTCCACCAGAAAATTACTAGAACTAATCAATGATTATAGTAAAGTTGCAGGATATAAATCAACACACAGAAATCCCTTGCATTCCTATACACTAATAATGAGAAAACAAAAAGAGAAATTAAGGAAACAATTCCATTCACCATTGCAACGGAAAGAATAAAACACTTAGGAATATATCTACCTAAAGAAACTAAAGACCTATATATAGAAAACCATAAAACACTGGTGAAAGAAATCAAAGAGTACACTAATAGATGGAGAAATATACCATGTTCATGAATTGGAAGAATCAATATAGTGAAAATGAGTATACTACCCAAAGCAATTTATAGATTCAATGCAATCCCTATCAAGCTACCAACGGTATTCTTCACAGAGCTAGAACAAATAATTTCACAATTTGTATGGAAATACAAAAAACCTCGAATAGCCAAAGCTATCTTGAGAAAGAAGAATGGAACTGGAGGAATCAACTTGCCTGACTTCAGGCTCTACTACAAAGCCACAGTCATCAAGACAGCATGGTACTGGCACAAAAACAGAAATATAGATCAATGGAACAAAATAGAAAGCCCAGAGATAAATCCATGCACATATGGACACCTTATTTTGACAAAGGAGGCAAGAATATACTAATGGATTAAAGACAATCTCTTTAACAAGTGGTGCTGGGAAATCTGGTCAACCACTTGTAAAAGAATGAAACTAGAACACTTTCTAACACCATACACAAAAATAAACTCAAAATGGATTAAAGATCTCAACGTAAGACCAGAAACTATAAAACTCCTAGAGGAGAACATAGGCAAAACACTCTCTGACATACATCACAGCAGGATCCTCTATGACCCACCTCCCAGAATATTGGAAATAAAAGCAAAAATAAACAAATGGGACCTAATTAAACTTAAAAGCTTCTGCACATCAAAGGGAACTATTAGCAAGGTGAAAGGCAGCCTTCAGAATGGGAGAAAATAATAGCAAATGAAGCAACGGACAAACAACTAATCTCAAAAATATACAAGCAACTCCTACAGCTCAACTCCAGAAAAATAAAGGACCCAATCAAAAAATGGGCCAAAGAACTAAATAGACATTTCTCCAAAGAAGACATACAGATGGCTAACAAACACATGAAAAGATGCTCAACATCACTCATTATCAGAGAAATGCAAATCAAAACCACTATGAGGTACCATTTCACGCCAGTCAGAATGGCTGCGATCCAAAAGTCTACAAGCAATAAATGCTGGAGAGGGTGTGGAGAAAAGGGAACCCTCTTACTCTGTTTGTGGGAATGCAAACTAGTACAGCCACGATGGAGAACAGTGTGGAGATTCCTTAAAAAACTGGAAATAGAACTGCCTTATGATCCAGCAATCCCACTGCTGGGCATACACACTGAGGAAACCAGAAGAGAAAGAGACACGTGTACCCCAATGTTCATCGCAGCACTGTTTATAATAGCCAGGACATGGAAGCAACCTAGATGCCCATCAGCAGATGAATGGATAAGAAAGCCATGGTACATATACACAATGGAGTATTACTCAGCCATTAAAAAGAATACATTTGAATCAGTTCTAATGAGGTGGATGAAACTGGAGCCTATTATACAGAGTGAAGTAAGCCAGAAATAAAAACACCAATATAGTATACTAACGTATATATATGGAATTTAGAAAGATGGTAACAATAACCCTGTGTATGAGACAGCAAAAGAGACACTGATGTATAGAACAGTCTTATGGACTCTGTTGCAGAGGGAGAGGGTGAGAAGATTTTGGAGAATGGCATTGAAACATGTATAATATCATGTATGAAACAAGTTGCCAGTCCAGGTTCGATGCACGATACTGGATGCTTGGGGCTGGTGCACTGGGACAACCCAGAGGGATGGTATGGGGAGGGAGGAGGGAGGAGGGTTCAGGATGGGGGAACACATGTATACCTGTGGCGGATTCATTTCGATATTTGGCAAAACTAATACAATATTGTAAAGTTTAAAAATAAAATAAAATTTAAAAAAAGAGAGAGAAGTTTCCAAACACCAGGAAACACTTTCACTGCCGAGTCTGTGGCGAGCCTTGGAACCACAGAGGGCAACATAACCAGGAGGAAAAATAAATAAATAATTAAAACCCACAGATTACTTGCCCAACGGTAACTCCCCCAGTGAAGAAGCAGCGCAGATGCCTTCCCCTGCCACTAGCAAGCAGGGGCTGGGCAGGGAGGTCTGGGCTGCACTGCTTAGAGTAAGGACCGGGCCTTATCTGAGGGAACTAACTTGGGATAGCACACCAGACTGTGGGATAGCTACCATGCGAAAAGCCCTAACCTAAGACACCGCTCACAGAACAAAGGACTGAGCTGAGATAGCCGGCTGTAGGCTGGCCCACTCCGGTGACAGGCAGGCTATGGCAGTCAGAGGCGGAAGGGGGCAATCGCAGCCCCAGAGAGGCATCCTCTACCAAACTGCAAGCAGGCTTTGTGGCTAACCAAGACTTCTTGGGATTCTGGACGGTCAACATCTGCCTGAGAAGGTGCGCCGGTTGTACACCCAGAAAACTAAGCGGCAGGGATTGGGGAGGCAATAAGTCGCAGAAACCGTACTCGCCAAACACCTGGTCACCTGAGCTGCTCGGACCTGGGAAGGGCACAAAACGCAGGCCCAATGGAGTCTGTGCCTTTGAGGAGTACCTGAGTACCTGAACCTGAGTGGCTTAGACCTGGCAAGTGCATACAACCCAGAGCTGGCCTCAGTTCCTGGCAGAGCAACCTAGAACCCAAGCAGTGTAGACAGGGAAAGCACACACGCCGTGAGCGAGGGCAAACCCAGTGTGGCCAAGACACTGCGAGCACACACCAGTGTTATTTGTTTGCAGCGTCCCTCCCTCCCCACAGTGCGACTGAACAAGTGAGCCTAAAAAAGGGTCCACCACCGCCCCTTGTGTCAGGGTGGAAATTAGACACTGAAGAGACCAGCAAACAGAAGAAGCTAAAACAGAGGGAACCTCCTTGGAAGTGACAGGTGCAATAGATTAAAACCCTGTAGTTAGTACCAATTACATAGAAAGGGGCCATTAGATCTTGAGAAATATAAGCCGGATCAAGGAACTATCTGAAAATGAACTGACCCCACACTGCCCACAACACCAGAGAAAGTCCTAGATATATTGTTACTATTTTTACTATCATTCTTTAATTTAAAAAAACTTAAAAAAATTTTTAAAGTCTTCTATTACTCCTTTAATTTTCATTTTCATAACCTACTATTACTTTGAAAAAAAAATAGAGACCCTATTTTTAAAGCAAACTTCATATATATATATATATATATTTTATAGTTTTTGTGACTTTTTTTTCTTTAATATTGAATTTTTGAAAATCCAACCTCTACTCTAGATTTTTAATTTTTGCTTTTTGGTATTTGTACCTTTTTTTTTTTTTTAAAGGTACCTAATTTTGTACCTTTAAGAACCCAATCTTCAGTACCCATTTTTACTTGGGAGTGAGATTACTGGCTTGACTGCTCTCTCCTCCTTTGGACTCTACTTTTTTTCCACCAGGTTGTCTCTATCTCCTCCCTCTCCCTTCTCGTCTCTACCCAACTCTGTGAATCTCTTTGTGTGGTCCGGAGGTGGAGAACACTTAGGGAACTGATTACGGGCTGCATCTGTCTCTCTCCTTTTGATTCCCCCCTTTATCTTCCTGGCCACCTCTGTCTCCTTCCTTCCTCTTCTCTTCTCTGTATAACTCTGTAAACATCTCTAAGTGGTCCAGACTGTGGAGCACACATAAGGAAGTGATTACTGGCTAGCTTGCTCTCTCCTCGTTTGATTCCACCTCATCTCATCCTGGTCACCTCTATCTCCCTCATCCCTCTTCTCATCTCCATGTAACTCTGTGAACTTCTCTGGGGGTCCCTCACTGTGGAGAAACTTTTCATTTTTAACCTAGATGTTTTATCAACAGTGCTGTATAGATGGAGAAGTCTTGAGGCTACTGTAAAAATAAGACTGAAAACCAGAAGCAGGAGGCTTAAGTCCAAATCCTGGGAACTCCTGAATCCAGGGACCATTAATCAACAGGAGCTCATCAAATGCCTCCATACCTACACTGAAACCAAGCACCACACAAGGGCCAACAAGTTCCAGAGCAAGATATAGCACTCAAATTCTCCAGCAACACAGGAACATAGCCCTGAGCTTCAATATACAGGTTACCCAAAGTCACTCCAAACCCATTGACATCTCATAACTCATTACTGGACACTTCATTGCACTCCAGAGAGAAGAAATTCAGCTTCACCCACCAGAACACCGACACAAGCTTCCCTAACCAGGAAACCTTGACAAGCCACCCGTAGAACCCCACCCACAGCGCGGAAACTCCACAATAAAGAGAACTCCACAAATTGCCAGAATATAGAAAGGCCACCCCAAACAGCAATATAAACAAGATGAAGAGACAGAGGAATACCCAGCAGGTAAAGGAACAGGATAAATGCCCACCAAACCAAACAAAAGAGGAAGAGATAGGGAATCTACCTGATAAAGAATTCCAAATAATGATAGTGAAGTGATCCAAAATCTTGAAAGCAAAATGGAATTACAGATAAACAGCCTGGAGACAAGGATTGAGAAGATGCAAGAAAGGTTTAACAAAGACCTAGAAGAAATAAAAAAGAGTCAATATATAATGAATAATGCAATAAATGAGATCAAAAACAATCTGAAGGGAACAAATAGTAGAATAACGGAGGCAGAAGATAGGATTAGTGAAGTAGAAGATAGAATGGTAGAAATAAATGAATCAGAGAGGAAAAAAGAAAAACGAATTAAAAGAAATGAGGACAACCTCAGAGACCTCTGGAACAATGTTAACGCCCCAACATTTGAATCATAGAGTCCCAGAAGAAGAAGACAAAAAGAAAGACCATGAGAAAATACTTGAGGAGATAGTAGTTGAAAACTTCCCTAAAATGGGAAAGGAAATAATCACCCAAGTCCAAGAAACTCAGAGAGTCCCAAACAGGATAAACCCAAGGCAAAACACCCCAAGACACATATTAATCAAATTAACAAAGATCAAACACAAAGAACAAATATTAAAACAGCAAGGGAAAAACAAAAAATAACGCAAAAGGGGATTCCTGTAAGGATAATAGCTGATCTTTTAGTAGAAACTCTTCAGGCCAGGAGGGAATGGCCAGGACATACTTAAAGTGATGAAAGAAAATAACCTACAGCCCAGATTACTGTACCCAGGAAGGATCTCATTCAAATATAAAGGAGAAATCATAAGCTTTACAGACAAACAAAAGCTGAGAGAATTCAGCACCACCAAACCAGCTCTCCAACAAATGCTAAAGGATATTCTCTAGACAGGAAACACAAAAAGGAAGTATAAACTCAAACCCAAAACAATAAAGTAAATGGCAATGGGATTATACTTATCAATAATTACCTTAAACATAAATGGGTTGAATGTCCCAACCAAAAGACAAAGACTGGCTGAATGGATACAAAAAAAAAAGAGCCCTATATATGTTGTCTACAAGAGACCCACCTCAAAACAAGGGACACATACAGACTGAAAGTGAAGGGCTGGAAAAAGGTATTCCACACAAATAGAGACCAAAAGAAAGCAGGAGTAGCAATACTCATATCAGATAAAATAGACTTTAAAACAAAGGCTGTGAAAACAGACAAAGAAGGACACTACATAATGATCAAAGGATCAACCCAAGAAGAAGATATAACAATTATAAATATATATGCACCCAACATAGGAGCACCGCAATATGTAAGACAAATTCTGCTGCTGCTGCTGCTAAGTCACTTCAGTCGTGTCCGACTCTGTGCGATCCCATAGACGACAGCCCACCAGGCTTCCTTGTCCCTGGGATTCTCCAGGTAAGAACACTGGAGTGGGTTGCCATTTCCTTCTCCAGTGCATGAAAGTGAAAAGTGAAAGTGAAGTGGCTCAGTCATGTCTGACTCTTTGCGACCCCATGGACTACAGCCTACCAGGCTCCTCTGTCCATGCAATTTTCCAGGCAAGAGTACTGGAGTGGGGTGCCATCACCTATGCTAACAAGTATGAAAGGGGAAATTAACAACAACACAAGAATTATAGGAGACTTTAATATCCCACTCACACCTATGGATAGATCAACTAAACAAAATTAACAAGGAAATGCAAACTTTAAATGATACAATAGACCAGTTAGATTTAATTGATATCTATAGGACATTTCACCACAAAACAATGAATTTCACCTTTTTCTCAAGCACACATGGAACCTTCTCCAGGATAGATCACATCCTGGGCCATAAATCTAGCCTTGGTAAATTCAAAAAAATTGAAATAATTCCAAGCATCTTTTCTGACCACAATGCAGTAAGATTAGATCTCAATTACAGGAGAAAAACTATTAAAAATTCCAACATATGGAGGCTGAACAACACGCTGCTGAATAACCAACAAATCACAGAAGAAATCAAAAAAGAAATCAAAATTTTCATAGAAACTAATGAAAATAAAAACACAACAACCCCAAACCTGTGGGACACTATAAAGGCAGTGCTAAGGGGAAGGTTCATAGCAATACAGGCATACCTAAAGAAACAAGAAAAAAGTCAAATAATCTAACTCTACACCTAAAGCCACTAGAACAGGAAGAAATGAAGAACCCCAGGGTTAGTAGAAGGAAAGAAATCTTAAAAATTAGAGCAGAAATAAATGCAAAAGAAACAAAAGAGACCATAGCAAAAATCAACAAAGCCAAAAGCTGCTTCTTTGAGAAGATAAATAAAATTGACAAACCATTAGCCAGAGTCATCAAGAAACAAAGGGAGAAAAATCAAATCAATAAAATTAGAAATGAAAATGGAGAGATCACAACAGACAACACACAAATACAAAGGATCATAAGAGACTACTATCAACAATTATATGCCAATAAAATGGACAACGTGGAAGAAATGGACAAATTCTTAGAAAAGTACAACTTTCCAGAACTGGACCAGGAAGAAATAGAAAATCTTAACAGGCCCATCACAAGCACAGAAATAGAAACTGTAATCAGAAATCTTCCAGCAAACAAAAGCCCAGGTCCAGACGGCTTCACAGCTGAATTCTACCAAAAATTTAGAGAAGAGCTAACACCTATCCTGCTCAAACTCTTCCAGAAAATTACAGAGGAAGGTAAACTTCCAAACACATTATATGAGGCCACCATCACCGTAATACAAAAACCTGACAAAGATGCCACAAAAAAAGAAAACTACAGGCCAATATCACTGATGAACATAGATGTAAAAATCCTTAACAAAATTCTAGCAATCAGAATCTAACAACACATTAAAAAGATCATACATCATGACCAAGTGGGCTTTATCCCAGGGATGCAAGGATTCTTCAATATCTACAAATCAATCAATGTAATACACCACATTAACAAATTGAAAAATAAAAGCCATATGATTATCTCAATAGATGCAGAGAAAACCTTTGACAAAATTCAGCATCCATTTATGATAAAAACTCTCCAGAAAGCAGGAATAGAAGGAACATACCTCAACATAATAAAAGCTATATATGACAAACCCACAGCAAACATTATCCTCAATGGTGAAAAATTGAAAACATTTCCCCTAAAGTCAGGAACAAGACAAGGGTGCTCACTTTCACCACTACTATTTAACATAGTTTTGGAAGTTCTGGCCACAGCAATCAGAGCAGAAAAAGAAATAAAAGGAATCCAAATTGGAAAAGAAGAAGTAAAACTCTCACTGTTTGCAGATGACATGATCCTCTACATAGAAAACCCTAAAGACTCCACCAGAAAATTACTAGAACTAATCAATGACTATAGTAAAGTTGCAGGATATAAAAATCAACACATCAACACACATCAACACAACAAAATCCCTTGCATTCCTGTACACTAGTGATGAGAAAATAGAAAGAGAAATTAAGGAAACAATTCCATTCACCATTGTAACAAAAAGAATAAAATACTTAGGAATATTTCTACCTAAAGAAACTGAAGACCTATATATAGAAAACTATAAAACACTGGTGAAAGAAATCAAAGAGGACACTAATAGATCGAAAAATATACCATGTTCATGGATTGGAAGAATCAATATAGTGAAAATGAGTATACTACCCAAAGCAATTTATAGATTCAATGCAATCCCTATCAAGCTACCAATGGTATTCTTCACAGAGCTAGAACAAATAATTTCACAATTTGTATGGAAATACAAAAAGCCTCCAATAGCCAAAGCAATCTTGAGAAAGAAGAATGGAACTGGAGGAATCAACTTGCCTGACTTCAGGCTCTACTACAAAGCCACAGTCATCAAGACAGTATGGTACCGGCACAAAGACAGAAATATAGATCAATGGAACAAAATAGAAAGCCCAGAGATAAACCCACGCACCTATGGACACCTTATCTTTGACAAAGGAGGCAAGAATATACAATGGATTAAAGACAATCTCTTTAACAAGTGGTGCTGGGAAAACTGGTCAACCACTTGTAAAAGAATGAAACTAGAACACTTTCCAACACCATACACAAAAATGAACTCAAAATGGATTAAAGATCTCAACGTAAGACCAGAAACTATAAAACTCCTAGAGGAGAACTTGGGCAAAACACTTTCCGACATAAGTCACAGCAGGATCTTCTATGACCCACCTCCCAGAATATTGGAAATAAAAGCAAAAATAAACAAGTGGGACCTAATTAAAATTAAAAGCTTCTGCACAACAAAGGAAACTATAAGCAAGGAGAAAAGACAGCCTTCAGAATGGAAGAAAATAATAGCAAATGAAGCAACTGACAAAGAATTAATCTCAAAAATATACAAGCAATTCCTGCAGCTCAACTCCAGAAAAATAAAGGACCCAATCAAAAAATGGACCAAAGAACTAAACAGACATTTCTCCAAAGAAGACATACAGATGGCTAACAAACACATGAAAATATGCTCAGCATCCCTCATTAGCAGAGAAATGCAAATAAAAACCACAATGAGGTACCATTTCATGCCAGTCAGAATGGCTGCATTCCAAAAGTCTACAAGCAATAAATGCTGGAGAGGGTGTGGAGAAAAGGGAACCCTCTTACACTGTTGGTGGGAATGCAAACTAGTACAGCCACTATGGAGAACAGTGTGGGGATTCCTTAAAAAGCTGGAAATAGAACTGCCATACGACCCAGCAATCCCACTGCTGGGCACACACACCAAGGAAACCAGAATTGAAAGAGACACGTGTACCCCAATGTTCATTGCAGCACTGTTTATAATAGCCAGGACACAGAAGCAACCTAGATGTCCATCAGCAGATGAATGGATAAGAAAGCTGTGGTACATATACACAATGGAGTATTACTCAGCCATTAGAAAGAATAGATTTGAATTAGTTCTAGTGAGGTGGGTGTAACTGGAGCCTATTATACAGAGTGAAGTAAGCCAGAAAGAAAAATACCAATACAGTATACTAATGCATATATATGGAATTTAGAAAGATGGTAACGATAACCCTGTATGCAAGACAGCAAAAGAGACATAGAAGTATAGAACAGTCTTTTGGACTCTGTGGGAGAGGGCGAGGGTGGGATGATTTGGGAGAATGGCACTGAAACATGTATATTATGATATGTGAAATGAATCGGCAGTCCAGGTTCAATGCATAATACAGGGTGCTTGGAGATGGTGCACTGGGATGACCCAGAGGGATGGTATTGGGAGGGAGGTGGGAAGGGGGTTAAGGATGGGGAACACATGTACACCCGTGGTAGATTCATGTTGATATATGGCAAAACCAATACAATATTGTAAAGTAATTAGCCTCCAATTAAAATAAATAAATTTATATTAAAAATTGAAGTGTGATAATTTACAGTATTGTGTAAAATTTCTATTTTTAATAATATGACATTAACATATTATTTAATCTAAAATGTAAAACTCTAAATGAGCTGCAAAAGCACATGAAAAAGGCAAGTATAGCTTAAATTTGGTGATCTGTAAAGGAAAAAAAGGCAGAAAGAAAACTGCCAAAGGACGCACACAAAATTGGAGAAGCAGAAGTGGAATAAAACTTCATTAATTTGGCTATGCTGTTAATGCACTTAATCTACTGAACTGTTCCACTTGTGCTAGTGATACTTTCCCCAAATTCATATCCAACACTAATAAAGGAGCTGGCCTTCATATTCCCTTTGAAAAAATTAGTTAAGGCATTTTTAACTTGGCCCACACTGGTAGGTACCCTTCAATTTTAGTTTTTTTTTTTTTAATTGAAGAGCATAATTGATCAGCCAAGCCTTAAAGAACACACCATTGTGGCCACAGAGACAGAAGAGATGAAAATAGGAGGCGGGGTTTTGGAAAACAATATTATCCCCCCAAATTACCGGCTTTTTAAAACACAGATGGTTTCTGGGGCTACAGTGCATTCCTGTTTTTTGACTTCTTTGTGATATTCCCCCAGTAAGTGTTTAAGCAAGAGAGGGCCATTGCATGGATCTAAATATTATACTCTTTTGGGTAAAGAACAGAGATGTATAAATGCAGATGTAATCTCTGTGTGTGTGTGTGTGTGTGTGTGAGTGATGACTGGTTGTCTCTTAAATGTTAGAGGTTGTGCAGACTTTTACAAACTGTATCCATTAACTTCATCACTCAATCTTCAAATGCTCTCAGTTCGTTTTCATCCTGTCTTTAAAATTTCTTCCTTTGTATGAGCCTGTACTTTATAGATTCTAACTCTGAGGCTCTTAAAACTTACTATTAATAAGAATGAAGTCCCAAAAGAAAGTATGTATTTTAGAGTCAATTGCATCATTTAAAATATTAATAGCAAAGGGAAATGTATATTTTTTGGTGACTTTTGAAATGAAATGAGCTTTAGAGTAGATTTAATTCAGAACCCCATCTCTAAGCTGGAATGAAGAATGATTTTATTTGGATATGTTCCCATGGAATTGGAATTTTCTCAGGTGAATCATTTTATAAAACAAATGAATCCATAAGGAATGAGGAATTACTCTGTCTTACAGTATTAAAAACAAAACATAGCTGTCTCAGGGGTATAAACAGAAATTCAGGTATGCATCTTCATTTGTATTTGTTACATGTCCAAATTTTAGGGATTGAAATGCCCTTGGTTCATTTTTTAAAACAAACATATTGACTGTGTATATAGCTTTGCAACAATAAATAAAATTATGGCAGTAAAAATTAAATCAACTTGGATTTTCTCTTAGTTCACTCCCTTTTTCCCTTGAAGCATTATCATAGAATTAAATTTGAATGTTCCTTCTAGATAAGTCAGAAAATAAGAACATGATAAAGAACAAACTCTTGCAACCCAGGACCAGTGTTAACAGATGCAAGAATGTTCTGGGGGGAATGATAGGCTGTAATCCATCTGGAAGTGTCAAGGGGTTGTGGAAGTGTCTCATGTCTTCTTGCGAAGCTGATGAATATGAGGGCTTTAAGGTTTTCTTAAAAGGTGAAATTAGAGGTGCAGAGGGCTTTGTTTATGTTTTCTTGGTGCAAGGCATTAAGTGAAGACGTATGTGGATGGAAAAGATCGGAATCTATACTCCGTCTGGTTTTTTGAGTTGGTTTTGCCCCCTCCAATGAGGAGAGTTGGTGAGGCCCAGCTAAAGGAACTGCTTCAAGGGAAGTTAGTGGTCCCCTGGAGCCAGATGACAATGTGGGTGCAGACTTGACCCCGCCCACTTCCCACTGGAACCTGGAGCTCGTCTACCACCCCCACGGCCTTCCTCTCATGGGGAGTCTGGAAGCAGTGCCTCCTATGCAGCTGGTGCAGGTGCCCCCTACGGAGCTTGTATAGGCAAAAGTCTCTCAAGAAGAGACATTACCACAACATTGTGAAGCAACTGTGGCAGATTCATTTTGATATTTGGCAAAACTAATACAATTATGTAAAGTTTAAAAATAAAATAAAATTAAAAAAAATTAAAAAAAAGAAATCAGTCATATGCATGTGGTTTACAGAATAGAAGAAGGTGAATGAAAATGTTCATGGAATGTCTTTTTCCTTGACAATGAATTCCTTGTGCAGGTAAGGAACATCTGAGAATCCCCTCCTCTGGCTTCACACGCAACAGCAGCCGTCACTGGGAGGCTGCACAGGGCGGGGAAGCATCCACCTTGGACTCATGTTAGTATCAACCCTGGCTTGTGCTGAACTTCTTGTAGCCTCTGTTTCTTCTGTCATTAAACATGGACAGTGGGTATGACTTGCAAGGTTTTGGTACAGTTAAGATGGTGAGCTGAACGAGTGTCTGGGAAGGCCTTCTTAGAGGGTTGAAAGTGCTGAGCAGTCAGGATCACCTGAAACTCATGTACTGTGCTCATAACTGTGTGGGGGCTGTACCGTTCCAAGGCGCTGGGAGCCAGGGGAGAGTTTGCCATGTGCATTGTGAACTAAACTTGGACTCTCTGTTCCAGCGGTCCAGTTTGTTGATAAACCTGTAACTTATTTACTAATATAACTATTTTCTTTTCTCTTTTGTTGGCCATGCGTTGCGATTTGCAGTATCTTAATTCTCCCACCAGGGACTGAACCCTCAACCTGGGTGGTGAAAGTGCAGAGTCTTCACCACTGGACCACCAGGGAATTCTCATAATACAGTTATTTTCTAACTCATCACTTTCACACCCATCAACCCACACTTAAAAAAAGATAACTATAGCCCTCATCAAACACAAAGAGGGGTCACTGCAGATTGATAGAGAGAAAGCAAGTTGGTAGAAAAAAAGGAGGCTGAGAATTTCTCATCTTTGTCAGCCTCCTTGAGTCATTGCTGAAGTAGGTCGCTGTAGGACAGCCCCTGGATTTCCCACTTCGATGGCCTCAGGCCCACAGTGGGCACTAGGTAACCAGGAACACTGATCTGGTTACCTGGTGGCCTGGTTGGGATGAGCTGACCTGGGGGAGTAAAGGAAAGGGTTAGAATTGCTCCACAAGCTCACTTCTTATTTGGTTATCTAAGGGTAAAAGAAAAGGTCTCTCTCTGCCTCCCTCCCTCACTTTCTTCATTCCTTTCTCTGAAATTCTCATTAAAAACTGTAAAGTAATATTAAGTAGTTTCCTATAGCAAGAAACTAAAACATATGCCTAATGAAAAGGAAGCCAATTAGAAAGTTGTACCAGTCATGGCTTTACACACAAAAAGTGGAAACTGTTTTGCCCCTGCAGAGAAAACTTAGCCATACAAATGAAAAGACATGATTTTCCCTTTCTCTCCCCAGTCTTTATTCTGCAGCACTCCTCCTTATTCAGAACTTTAGAAAGAAAAATAATGGCGAGAGGGAGCTAAGGTAGGCAGCCAGTACTGGAATTCAAGAATTCCTGGAGGTGTTGCATGTGGGTCTCTGATATCATCGGATTCTCAAGAAAAACACGGCTGATGAGATTCTCCTCTGGGAAGGTGTGGGGGAGGAACCCAGGCTGTCTCAGGGCTCTGATGTCCTTACATGCTCCTGTGTGCTCATCAGTGGACCGCATCTGAAAAACAGGAGAAATCAGCGTGGGTTACTGGCATCAGGAGGGATAACATTTTCAGTAACTAAGTAATATCATTTGAGAAAAGTGATTTTTCAAAACAAGACTATTAAAATTGAAAAAAAAAAAAAAGTCTAATTTGGGGTTTGTGAGTACTAAAGTCTAATTGGCAATAGCACTTAAGTTACATTTTTGTGGCGTGCTTTTAATCTACATAAGAACCAGGGAAGATAACTGATGTCAGAAACTGAATCCACATTCATGTTTTAAAAGTCAAGCACAATCAGATATATCTGAAATTAAACAAAATTTGAGGTAGGATGAAGTGAATTTTAGTATAAAGGAAAAAACATTTTTACTTAAAACTCTTAAAACTACTGTCTTTCTTTCTGTAAAATCAACCCCAAACAAACCTAAAGTTATTAAACCACTTTCACACTGATGTAGATAAATATGCATATTTATTTATTTAAATAAGAGGATGATTTTTTAAAAATCGGATAAATGAAATCTTTAAGCTTGGAGAGTTTATAACAATGCAATGCATTTCTAGTACCTGTTGCCATGGATACAGTCATTGTCCTTATCGGAACTGTAAATATGACCCAATCATGCTGAGAAGCTTCACTGTTACTGACTGGTACCTATATAGTGTTTGTAAGTGATACTGTTTCCGTAGACATGATTTGGTTGTATGTAAAAATACTTTAATAGCTAGAGGTTTCTATCACTCCAGCTTTTCTTCAGTTCAGTTCAGTTCAGTCGCTCAGTTGTGTCTGACTCTTTGTGACCCCATGGACTGCAGCACACCAGGCCTCCCTGTCCATCACCAACTCACAGTGTTTACTCAAACTCATGTCCATTGAGTCAGTGATGCCATCCAACCATCTCATCCTCTGTTGGCCCCTTCTCCTCCTGCCTTCAATCTTGCCCAGCATCAGGGTCTTTTTCAATGAGTCAGTTCTTCGCATCAGATGGTCAAAGTATTGGAGCTTCGGCATCAGTCCTTCCAATGAATATTCAGGACTTATTTCTTTTAGGATGGACTGGTGGGATCTCCTCGCAGTCCAAGGGACTCTCAAGAGTCTTCTCCAGCACCACAGTTCAAAAGCATCAATTCTTCGGCGTTCAGCCTTCTTCACAGTCCAACTCTCACATCCATACATGACTACTGGAAAAAGCATAGCTTTGACTAGATGGACCTTTGTTGGCAAAGTAATGTCTCTGCTTTTTAATATGCTGACTAGGTTGGTCATAACTTTTCTTCCAAGGAGCAAGCATCTTTTAATTTCATGGCTGCAATCACCATCTGCAGTGATTTTGGAGCCCCCAAAATAAAGTCAGCCACTGTTACCACTGTTTCCCCATCTATTTGCCATGAAGTGATGGGACCAGATGCCATGATCTTCGTTTTCTGAATGTTGAGTTTTAAGCCAACTTTTTCACTCTCCTCTTTCACTTTCATCAAGAGGCTCTTTAGTTCTTCTTCACTTTCTGTCATAAAGGTGGTGTCATCTGCATATCTGAGGTTACTAATATTTCTCCCTGCAATCCTGATTCCAGCTGTGCTTCATCCAGTCCAGCATTTCTCATGCTGGATCATGGAAAAAGCAAGAGAGTTCCAGAAAAACATCTATTTCTGCTTTATTGACTATGCCAAAGCCTTTGACTGTGTGGATCACAATAAACTGTGGAAAATTCTGAAAGAGATGGGAATACCAGATCACCTGAACTGCCTCTTGAGAAATTTGTATGCAGGTCAGGAAGCAACAGTTAGAACTGGACATGGAACAACAGACTGGTCCAAATAGGAAAAGGAGTTCGTCAAGGCTGTATATTGTCACCCTGTTTATTTAACTTATATGCAGAGTACATCATGAGAAATGCTGGACTGGAAGAAACACAAGCTAGAATCAAGATTGCCAGGAGAAATATCAATAACCTCAGATATGCAGATGACACCACCCTTATGGCAGAAAGTGAAGAGGAACTCAAAAGCCTCTTGATGAAAGTGAAAGTGGAGAGTGAAAAAGTTGGCTTCAAGCTCAACATTCAGAAAATGAAGATCATGGCATCCGGTCCCATCACTTCATGGCAAATAGATGGAAACAGTGGAAACAGTGTCAGACTTTATTTTTCTGGGCTCCAAAATCACTGCAGATGGTGACTGCAGCCATGAAATTAAAAGACGCTTACTCCTTGGAAGAAAAGTTATGACCAACCTAGATAGCATATTCAAAAGCAGAGACATTACTTTGCCAACAAAGGTTCGTCTAGTCAAGGCTATGGTTTTTCCTGTGGTCATGTATGGATGTGAGAGTTGGACTATGAAGAAGGCTGAGTGCCGAAGAATTGATGCTTTTAAACTGTGGTGTTGGAGAAGACTCTTGAGAGTCCCTTGGACTGCAAGGAGGTCCAACCAGTCCATTCTGAAGGAGATCAGCCCTGGGTGTTCTTTGGAAGGAATGATGCTAAAGCTGAAACTCCAGTACTTTGGCCACCTCATGTGAAGAGTTAACTCATTGGAAAAGACTCTGATGCTGGGAGGGATTGGGGGCAGGAGGAGAAGGGGATGACAGAGGATGAGATGGTGGATGGCATCACTGACTCGATGGACGTGAGTCTGAGTGAACTCCGGGAGTTGGTGATGGACAGGGAGGCCTGGCGTGCTGTGATTCATGGGGTCGCAAAGAGTCGGACACGACTGAGCGACTGATCTGATCTGATCTGACTCTGCATATAAGTTAAATAAGCAGGGTGACAATATACAGCTTTGATGTACTCCTTTCCCAATTTGGAACAAGTCTGTTGTTCCATGTCCAGTTCTAACTGTTGCTTCTTGACCTGCATACAGATTACTGGCTTTTCTAGTATAGAATAAGAAAAATTCCACCAAAGGCAGCCTTCTAAGCATATAATATTTGCTGAACTACTCTTCACTGTGTTTGAATTTTGATCATATAATGGTGATTTCAATGTATTTGACTTATAAAAGACATTTCTTTTCAATAGATATTACATCATGTTAATGTTTGAAATGCCAAGTGTGTGTTTTAGCCCAATGATTGCTGTGAATCAATATGATTGTACCTGTAGAGTCTTAGACAAGTTAACTTAGTCTATCAGCCTATATTTCACAATAAACAGGGTGGGAATAATGATTTTCCCAACTCATAAAGGTGTTGTGAGCATTAAATGAGATGATCCATGTGACTTTTGAACACAGTCCCTGGCCCAGGGCAAAATTCAATAACTGGTGGGTATTAGTATGAAAAGAATCATTGATAATCAGCTTTGCAACACATTCAGGCAAGCCAAGGAAATTCATCAGTGACTGTGCATATGAAATATTAAGTCAACCTTGGAAATGAAGACATGGCCTTAAGTATTAGTTATCTGATGTCAATATTTATCCTGTCACTAATCAGTTTAATTTGGGCTAATTAGCCATTCATTCTCAACAAAATGTTTGAGGCAATTTTAGAAGCAGCACAATCTAAATACACAGGCGCTACTTTCTTTTCCTGCTGTATTTGTGACTCAGACTAAAGGCATGATATCTGAAGGTTAGGGGCCCCTTCAGTCTTAGCATGAATTTCGTTAGTGCTGTAGAACAAATAGAGTGAAAGGGGAAGAGCGGAAATGGACCTGGGTCTACGTCATGGCTCTGCTTCTTCTTCTCTCTGTGACCTTGGCCTGGAGAGTTGGCTTTCCTCAAGGTCAGTTCACTTATCCACATGATGCAAATCATACCTTCCTTTTCGTTGTGAAAATAAAGCTCCTACTAAAGAGCAGATACATTATTAACCTCATTACTTTTAACATTTGAGAAAGCTGAGCTTAGTGTATTCCTTATTCTTTTCTATGTAATACTCACCCTTTACCCTAATATTTCTAATTCAGCTTGGATACTCTCCAAATGTGAGCCAATTACACAAGAAGACCTAGAGTCTCGGTCTCAGCCTTTCTGTGACTGAGTGGCCACATCAGCTCTGATTCACTTCTCATTTTTTTGTTTCCCCTAAAGAGTCATTCCTTTCTTTCCCAAGTATCATATATATCTGCACCTCCTCTCACAATACTCTTCTAATAGTTACTAGAGACCACATCATCTAATGGAAAGGGGAAGAACAAAGACATGTCAGCATATTGAATCTGGCAGACAGTGGGTTAGCAAATATTTATATGTCTACCCTTGAAAAACACCATCTCAGGAACTTCCCTGGCAGTCCAGTGGTTAAGAATCCACCTTCTGGGGTGGAATGCAGGAGGGAGGTTTAAGAGGGAGGGGACATATGTGTACCCATGGCTGATTCATGTTGATACATGGCAGAAACCAACACAATATTGTAAAGCAATTATCCTCCAATTAAAAACAAATAAATTTGTATTAAATAAAAGAGTCTGCCATTTATTGCAGGGGACATGGTTTCGATCTTTGGCTGAGGAACTCAGATCCAACATGCCACAGAGCAACTAAGCCCGGGTGCGGCAACTACTGAGCCCAGCTACTGAGCCCATGCACTCTGGAGCCTGCTAGCCATAATGAGAGATGCCACATGCCGCAACTAAGACCTGACACAGCCAGAAAGAAAGAAAGAAATATTTTTTAAAGAGAAGAAAGTAAAACACCATCTCCCATACTCACTCCATCTCTGTCAACCATTAAGAACCACTGCCCTACACAGAAGGAAGCTTCACAGATAGATCTGTGTTGTTGGGAATATCCTTTGGGGTAGGCTTCCCAAGTGGTGCAGTGGTAAAGAATCCACCTGCCAATGCAGTTGACGCAAGAGGTGAGGGTTCAATCCTTGGGTCAGAAAGATCCCCTGGAGGAGGAAATGGCTACCCACTCCAGTATTCTTGCCTGAGAAATTCCATGGACAGAGGAGCCTGGTGGGCTACAGTCCATAGGGTCACAAAGAGTCAGACATGACTGAGTACACACAGCAACAACATCAGGAGGAAAGTACCTATTGAATGGGTTTCCACAGCTGTATGGAACCGAGACTTGAAACTCTCTTATGACCAGGATGCTGTGCATTCCATGAGAAGGCAAATGGTGTCTGGGAGAGGAAGTACTCCCAGGATAGGAGAAGTATGAGATGCTGTGAGACCTCAGAGAATCTGAATTCTCATTAAGGAATCAAAGATCCAAGCTAACTTAGAGAACCGAATGATTTGGTAGAAAATTTGTGAATTATTAAACAAGGTTGAAACCAGGAAGAAAGGAGAAGAAAGTATGTGACTGTGTCCATTGTAGAATGTACAACTAATTTAATAGGAAATTTGAGATGAGAAATGGACGGAAGATCATTATATAAACCATAAGTAGATAGCCAGTCCTTAGTAGAAAGGTACATGCCATGTTTTACATTCATTCACTTATTATTATTATTGTTATTGTTTATTGTTTAATTCCAGAGGGTATGAAAGAGAAAAGACATTCGTTACTCTGCAGAAGCTATATGGTTGAGAAGAAATATACAATTAACCTTTAGTCTGTGCTGTTTTTCAGAAGTTGGAAACAGAAGACAAATTCACAAAGAAGACATTTTAGATTGCCTTTGACTTTCATGTTGATTTATTTTTTTCAAGTGAGGACAGTGAGAAATGTTTTTTAGGCCAAGAGAACAAAAAGATGAAAGTCACAAAGGTATGAAAGTATATGACATGCTCAGGAAACCACAAAATTCCAGCATGGCTGTGAAATAGAATTTATTGGAAAAAATAATGAGACCTCAGTCTGGACATACAGTTTGGAGCCAAATGGTAAAGGACATTACAGGACATCTAAGAAGTTCAGATGGGACCTTGTGTAATGAAGGAGGCCTTTGAAGTTTTACTTGCTTTTTTGTTTTTATTTTATTTTTACCCAAATCAAAGCTGTTTTTTCTAAAGATAATGAGAGAAACTTACAAGCATCATATCCCAGAAAAATAGCCACTGCTGATACAGCTTATACCCTCCCAGTGTTTCTATTAATTTATATCAAAAGATAGGTAATGGTAGACCCCACATTCACCTCATTGAGAAGTGTAGCCTTGGTAGAACCACGAGGTCCCACCAATTTCTGTTTTAATTGAGTAGATGGGGATAAACACACAAACTCAAGTAACATGTAAGGGATATATATATATATATATAGTGCATTTGTAGTTATAAAAACATTATTTATGTATGTATTTTGGGGCTGTGCTGGGTCTTTTTTGCTGTGTGCAGGCTTTCTCCAGTTGCGGCGAGTGGGAGCTGCTCTCTAGTTGCAATGCCCAGGCCTCTCGCTGTGTGACTTCTCGTCTTGCAGAGCACAGGCTCTGGGCAAGCAGGCTTCAGTGGTTGTGGTGCATGAGCCTAGTTGCCCCACAGCATGTGATGTCTTCCTAGACTGGGGGTTGAACCAGTGTCCCCTGCATTGCAAGATGGATTCTACTGGACCACCAGAGAAGCCCCCTACACTTGTAGTTTTGAAGCAGGGAGATACTGCTTGAGGCTGAAGGAATCAGGGCAAGCTTTGTGGGGAACGTAGCATAAAAATAGGAGGGACTGATTCATAAAATAACTTGTGTGGGGCTCATGCCAATATATTTTGAGTTGCTCCAGTTTCAATTACATGTGTGGAGAAAGTGAAGCCTTAATATCCAATGAATGGTGGTGCTTGTCCTCTGCAGTGGCCATTCTAAAATTTAAGTAAGGAATTGTACCCATTTATCACTCACTCTTTAGAATTCACACTTATACGCCAACTGGTACAATCTCACCATTTGTGGATGGGGGTTACGAGTTACTTGGGGTTACAGAAGTAGTCAGAGATGGGACTAGGCTTTGTGTTATAGACTTTATGCCATCCTATCCATTTAGAGTCTCTTAAAAAAGGACTACAAGACCCAATGGAATAAAAAGAAATGGTAATAAGTGAAAAACAACTATCATTACTTTAAAATTTTTCAAAAGATTGAAAAGGACAATTTTCATACAGATATAACATGAGCATATATCCAAGACTGTACTGAATTCACTGCATTAATAAACCAGTAAGATGATTTAAGGGGCTTCCCAGATGGCTCAGTGGTAAAGAATCTGCCTGCCAATGCAGAAGACATGGGTTCGATCCCTGAGTCTGGAAGATCCCCTTGGGTAGGAAATGGCAACACACTCCAGCATTCTTCTCTGGGAAATCCTATGGACAGAGGAGCCTGGTTGGCTAAAGTCCATGTGGTCACAAGAGTCAGACACGACTGAGTGACTGAACATGAAGATGGTTTAACTAGTCTAAAGAGTATTTGAGAAGCTAAGTATTTATAGGCAGATTAGTAAAGAATGTTAAAGTAGGATAGCTGAGTTTGAGAGAACACAGTTTACAATGAACTATAATTTAGGGGGTTATCTGTCATACCAACATGAAAACATTTGCCTATCAGGCAAAAATCTTTAAATTAACCTCTGTTCCAATGAAGTTCTACAATAGTCTATTCATTATAAAGTTAATCAAAGGTACAAGCCTCTCACTGAGAGACACCCAGGACTTTCCCTATTTTCAAGTTCCAGATAAATTTTCTCAGTGATTCACAAAACTTCAAAGCTTTGACCTCAGATATCCTTTTTGAAAATTATTAGGAACATGTTGATTTATCTGTAGTATAGAACCTTTCAAATATAAATAGTCATCCTTCTGGAAACAAATAATATTGACAGCCCACAGTTTTGGGTTTTATTTTCTTGGCTCTTAATGCTGCTATAAGAACCACAGCTCTAGCAAAATGTATCTGAGAACTCGTGAGAATAAATTCCATATTCTGCATTTATATTTAGTTAGAAGGCTGAAGACAGATCTCTAGCAAACAACATAAGGAATAAGCTGGAACTAGCTGAGCTTCCTATAGGTGAGAATTATTTGACTGTTTCTCAATGGACAAAAGATGGGTATGAGCTGCTTGCACTGAAAAATGCACTTTAAAAAACTATTTATTTGGCTGCATCAGGTCTTAGCTGGGGCTCATGAGATTTTTCTTTGCAGTACACAGTTTCTAGTTGTGGTCAGTGGGCTCAGTAGTTGTAGTGTGTCGGCTTCGTCCTTGGCATGTGGGATCTTATTTCCCAGACCAGAGATGGAACCCACATCCCTTGCATTGGAAGGTGGATTCTTAACCACTAGACTGCCAGGCAAGTCCCTGGAATACGCACTTTTGAGACTTGTGGTCCTCTTCACCTCATTCATTCACCAATATGTTTACCAAACATTTTTTTTTAATTGCTAAGAGCTACTTGCTGTGGAAGAGAGTAACATTTATAAGAGATTTTTATCATTCTTTTACAAGAATGTTTTAAAATGCTTGCAAATGGTATTCTCTGTGTGTATGACACATGCAGCTACCTACTTGGTGGCATTTCCATGGTTTTGTCTCCTTAGTTTTCCTCAGAAGAGGAAGTTACCATTTGTTCCCAAATGTGGAGCACATCAAAAGGAACAATGAACTAGCTTGATTTGAGTTGGGTTTTTTCTTTTTAAACAGTAGTGTTATTCCTCTGTAACTGCTGTTCTAAAATTTAAGTAAGATATTCGTCTTAAATTCTACAGGGCTTCCCAGGTGGCTCAGTGGTAAAGAATCTGCCTGCCAATGCAGGAGACACAGGTTTGATCCCTGGGTTGGGAAGATCCCCTCGAGAAGGAAGTGGCAACCCACTCTAGTATTGCTTGGATAATCCTATGGACAGAGGAACCTGGCAGGCTATAGTCCAGGTGGTTGCAAGTGAAAATGAAAGTGAAGTCATTCAGTTGTGTCCGACTCTTTGTGACCCCATTGTAGCCCACCAGGCTCCTCAGTCCATGGAATTTTCCAGGCAAGAGTACGGAAGTGGGTTGCCATTTCCTTCTCCAGGGGCTCTTCCTGACCCAGGGATCGAACCCAGGTCTCCCGAACTGTAGGCAGATGCTTTACTGTCTGAGCCACCAGGGAAGTCAGACAAACCATTGTTTTGTATGTTTCTCTCTCTCCATCTCTTTATCTGTCTTTCTCAATCTCTCCCTACCTCTCTGGTTTGTTTTATAGGAAGAAACATTCTGACTCTGTTATTCATATTGGCCATAGTAGAAGTTTCTTTCTAAGCAAGCAGGACTTGTAAATAATATGAGGAAAGAAGATAGTTTACACACTTCAAAGCAAAAGAAATGTTATGCAGCATTGTTAAATGTGATCAGGCAATGGCCCCTTAAAGTGTCAGGAGGTTTATTGCTAATGTACTAGACAGAATGCAGCTGCTTTTGAAGACTATGAAAAAGTGGTATAAATAGAGTTACCTAACATGAATGGATGGATTATTTTATGAACAAAGTTAAGGAATTAGGCTAAATGACCACTGAGTACATTTAAATGTTTATATCAATAAACTGTGTTTTTTACTGTGAGTCTTAGTATCACATAATTTCACAAATATTTATATTAAAATGTTAGAAGCTATAACAACTATTTCTTCACTGAACTTTACCATCATATACAAAACAACACTGGTATTAACTAATGATTACTCAATAATTGCTCATCTTTTGTGTCTATGTGTTCAACACATAGAATACTTAAAACTGAAATCAGATAATTTCAAATATAGAATTCTACAAACATAAACTATCTCGAAGCTGGAAGAAAATACAAAAATTCCACTCAGAGCCCAGCTGACCTTTGCTGTTACTGACTTGACAAAATATCTCAATGAAATTCAAGGCTGACCTTTCTGCACTCTTATGACAATTTTTCTGTTTAAGGAGTTAATCAGCTCAAGTTTCATTGTACTGTGAACTTGGGAACAGAAGAAAGGAAGGAAAGTTTCATATAGCAAAAATTGAGGGACAGCACAGAATACGCAGAATAAGGAAAACAGTGTCAGGATCAGGCAAATAGCTATCTAAAAACAGATACTCTTATTAGAATCTTTTAAACATTCATCGCACTCAAACTTTTCTAATCTTTTTTTCTCATCAAAAAGTGTGAGAATAGTGTGGGTAAGTTTTTTGGTATGCTTTTGAAGTCGGAAGAGAATGAAATGATCAAACTTGACAAAAAGTGAGTTGCAGAAAAGTTAACATTAAATAACAGTGCAGGGAAGTTTTTGGTTAAAAATTGAACATAAATAATGGTCTTTGGAATTGGAGAAAATGAATCATTTTAAACTATTCCTATCTAGCTCTCTTTCTACTAATGATTCATGAATAATAAACAGAATAATTCATTATTCACCATATAATGAAAACAATCATTCTCTGTTTTCCCTCTTGGTCCTTGAGTGCACCGTGACAATGTAGGATCCACCATATGAACTAGTATGAGGTTGCTGTTGTGTAGTCGCTCAGTTGTGTCCAACTCTTGTGACCCCATGGCCTGTAGCCCATCAGGCTTCTCTGTCCATGGGATTTTCTAGGCAAGAATACTGGAATGGGTTGCCATTTCCTCCTCCAGGGGCTCTTCCTGACCTGGAGATCAAACCCTCACCTTCTACACTGCAGGCAGATTCTTTATCATCTGAGCCACATTAGCAACCTAATAGTTTTCAGAAATCATGACTTCCTGGGAGCATAAAAGTCCCACTGTTTTCTTACATAGCCTCTCTCTGCTTCAAAACAGTCACCAATAACTATTCCATCTTTTTTATTTCAAATTATACTTGTTTATAAGACCCTGATGGACAGGGAGGCCTGGCCTGCTGCGATTCATGGGGTCACAAAGAGTCGGACACGACTGAGTGACTGATCTGATCTGATCTGATGCTGGGAAAGATTGAGGGCAAGAGGAGAGGGGAGTGACAGAGGATAAGATAATTGGATGGCATCACTGGCTCAATGGACATGAGTTTGAGCAAACTCAGGGAGATAGTGAAGGACAGGGAAACCTGGTGTGCTGCAGTTTATGGGGTCTCAGAGAGTCGGGCACGACTTGGTGACTGAACAACAAGAAATGTTGGTGTTTGCATACTTTTATCACTCAATAGTTCCTGATTTTAAGTATTAAATGTTGGATACTTGATGAAACAGAAAAACGGTTTACTTTATGCCATCAATTTAGACCACAAACATAATTTCACTTGAAAATTACACAAACATCCATATACTTAAGTTTCCTGTTTGTTTTCAGAATACAGAAAATTTCTTCTAATTGTGACCTCTTAGTATTATTGCTGAGAGAAGGCAATGGCACCCCACTCCAGTACTCTTGCCTGGAAAATTCCACGGATGGAGGAGCCTGGTAGGCTGCAATCCATGGGGTCGCTAAGAGTCGGACATGACTGAGCGACTTCACTTTCACTTTCCACTTTCATGCATTGGAGAAGGAAATGGCAACCCACTCCAGTGTTCTTGCATGGAGAATCCCATGGATGGAGAAGTCTGGTAGGCTGCAGTTCATGGGGTCGCACAGAGTCGGACACGACTGAAGTGACTTAGCAGCAGCAGTAGCAGCAGTATTATTGCTAAGACAGGGTGGAAATTTGGAAGATTACAAGTATACACTGTCCTGGCTTTTTTGGTACTCTCTGTGTTAAAGTGAATCAATTAAAGTCAATTGATTAAATCTTTAATATACAAGCATGTCAGACCTCAGAATATGCAAAGGAAGCAACATGCAGTTCTATCCATTAGGAAATGTTACTCTGGTATTCAGTAATAATGATTAACATGAGTCAATTATTGAGTTGCTTTTGCTTAATCATAATGCTGTGAAAGTGCTGCAATCAATATGCCAGCAAATATGGAAAACTCAGCAGTCACCACAGTACTGAAATAGGTCAGTTTTCATTCCAATGCCAAAGAAAAGCAATTCCAAAAGGACATCCCAAAGAATGTTCAAACTACCACACAATTGCACTCATCTCACACGCTAGCAAAGGAATAATCAAAATTTGCCAAGCTAGGCTTCAGCAGTACATGAACCAAGAACTTCCAGATGTTCAAGCTGGATTTAGAAAAGGCAGAGGAACCAGAGATCAAATTGCCAACGTTTGTTGGATCATCAAAAAAGCAAGAGAGTTCCAGAAAAACATCTACTTCTGCTTCATTGACTACGCTAAAGCCTTTGACTGTGTGGATCACAGCAAACTGTGGAAAATTCTTAAAGAGATAGGAATACCAGACCACCTTATCTGCCTCCTGAGAAGTCTGTATGCAGGTCAAGAAGCAACAGTTAGAACAGAACATGGAACAACAGACTGGTTCCAAACTGGGAAAGGAGTATGTCAAGGCTGTATATTATCACCCTGCTTATTTAACTTCTATGCAGAGTACATCACGTGAAATGCCAAACTGGAGGAAGCTCAAGCTGGAATCAAGATTGCCAGGAAGAAATATCAATAACCTCAGATATGCAGATGACATCAACCTTATGGCAGAAAGGGAAGAGAAACTAAAGAGCCTTTTGATAAAAGTGAAAGAGGAGAGTGAAAAAGTTGGCTTAAAACTCATCATTCCAAAAACAAGATCATGGCATCCAGTCCCATCACTTCATGGAAAATAGATGGAGAAACGATGAAAATAGTAGAGACTTAATTTGCTGGGGGGGGGCTCCAAAATCACCGCTGATGGTGACTGCAGCCATGAAATTAAAAGATGCTTGCTCCTTGGGAGAAAATCTATGACCAACCTAGCTGCTGCTGTTGCTGCTAAGTCGCTTCAGTCGTGTCTGACTCTGTGTGACCCCATAGACAGCAGCCCACCAGACTCCCCCGTCCCTGGGATTCTCCAGACAAGAACACTGGAGTGGGTTGCCATTTCCTTCTCCAATGCATGAAAGTGAAAAGTTAAAGTGAAGTCGCTCAGTTGTGTCCGACTCTTAGCGACCTCATGGACTGCAGCCTACCAGGCTCCTCCTCCGTAGGATTTTCCAGGCAAGAGTACTGGAGTGGGGTGCCATTGCCTTCTCCTAGACAGCATATTAAAAAGAAGAGACATTATTTTGCCGACAAAAGTTCGTATAGTCAAAGCTATGGTTTTTCCAGTAGTCATGTATGGATGTGAGAGTTGGACCATAAAGAAAGCTGAGTGCCAAGGAAGTGATGCTTTTGAACTGCAGTGTTGGAGAAGACTCTTGAGAGTCCCTTGGACTGTAATGAGATCAAACCAGTCCATCTTAAAGGAAATCAGTCCTGAATACTCTTTGGAAGGACTGATGCTGAAGCTGAAGTTCCAATACTTTGGCCATTGAATGCAAAGAACTGACTCATTGGAAAAGACCCTGATGCTGGGCAAGGTTGAAGGCAGGAGGAGAAGGGGATGACAAAGGATGAGATGGTTGAATGATGTCACAGACTCAATGAACATGAGTTTGAGCAAGGCTTAGGAGTTGTGGTGATGGCCAGGGAAGCCTGGCGTGCTGCAGTCCATGGGGTCTCAAAGAGTCAGACACAACTGAGCAACTGAACTAAACTGAACTGAAGTGAAGGGAATGGAGAGATGCTAATGGGATGGGCAGAGTTACAGAAGGAAAGGACCCTTAATAATGTGCCAAAGAGTTAGAGATTCCCTTGCAGCTCCGTCCATAAAGAATCTGCCTGCAATGCAGGAGACTAGGATTCAATTCCTGGGTCAAGAAGATCCCCTTGAGAAGGAAATGGCAACCCACTCCTGTATTCTTGCCTGGAGAATCCCATGGACAGAGAGGCCTGGCAGGTTACAGTCCATGAGTTCACAAGAGTTGGGCACAACTTAGTGACTAAACCACCAAAGAGTTAGAATTCTTGCAAGATAATAGAGAAGGGTCAGGATAGAAAGAAATCAATTAGAATGAAGTTTAAAAATATTAACCTGTTATTTGCTAATTGGATAGGGCTGTAGGGAGAAGGAGAGGCAGGGGACCATTCCCAGGTATAAGCGGGAGTCACATCTGTCCGGCAGAGCAGGAGTTCTACACCTTAGAAAGGAAATGGAATTGGCCTAATATTGTTTCAGTTCAGTTCAGTTCAGTTCAGTTGCTTGGTCATATCTGACTCTTTGCGACCCCATGAATTGCAGCATGCCAGGCCTCCTTGTCCATCACCAACTCCCAGAGTTTACCCAAACTCATGTCCATTGAGTCAGTGATGCCATCCAGCCATCTCATCCTCTGTCATCCCCTTCTCCTCCTGCCCCCAATCTCTCCCAGCATCAGGGTCTTTTCCAATGACTCAACTCTTCACATGAGGTGGCCAAAGTATTGGAGTTTCAGCTTCAGCATCAGTCCTTCCAATGAATACCCAGGACTGATCTCCTTTAGGATGGACTGGTTGGATCTCCTTGCAGTCCAAGGGACTCTCAAGAGTCTTCTCCAACACCACAGTTCAAAAGCATCCATTCTTCGGTGCTCAGCTTTCTTCACAGTCCAACTCTCACATCCATACATGACCACAGGAAAAACCATAGCCTTGACTAGACGAACCTTTGTTGGCAAAGTAATGTCTCTGCTTTTGAATATGCTATCTAGGTTGGTCATAACTTTCCTTCCAAGGAGTAAGTGTCTTTTAATTTCATGGCTGCAGTCACCATCTGCAGTGATTTTGGAGCCCCCAAAAATAAAGTCTGATACTGTTTCCACTGTTTCCCCATCTATTTCCCACGAAGTGGTGGGACTGGATGCCATGATCTTCGTTTTCTGAATGTTGAGCTTTAAGCCAACCTTTTCACTCTCCTCTTTCACTCTCATCAAGAGGCTTTTGAGTTCCTCTTCACTTTCTGCCATAAGGGTGGTGTCATCTGCATATCTGAGGTTATTGATATTTCTCCCTGCAATCTTGATTCCAGCTTGTGCTAACATTGTTTGGGGTTGGCTTTCTTTTGCTGTATTTTTTTGAATGGAAATGGGGGCCCAAATACCCTTATAAGAGACAACAGGGGCTTGTCAGGTGAGCACCATTGTTCTATTGTGTTTGCTACTCCTGTCAACACAACAGCAAGAATCAGTTTTTAATAGAATGCTGTTTAGTAGATAAATTGTGCCTGACTCTTTGAGACTCCATGGACTGTAACCCACCAGGCTCCACTGTACACTATCTCCTGGAGTTTGCTCAGATTCACATCCAGTGAAGCTATCTAACCATCTCATCCTCTGCCATCCCCTTCTTTTTCTTTGGGAGGAGGGGGCTTCCTTGGTGGCTCAGAGGTAAAGAATCTACCTGCCAATTCAGGAGATGTGGGTTCAATCCCTGGATCAGGAAGATTCTCTGGAGAAGGAAATGACAACCCACTCTGGTATTCTTACCTAGGAAATCCTCTGGACAGAGGAACTTGGTTGGATAGAGTCCGTGGGGTTGCAAAGAGTCAACTTAGCCACTTAGCGACTAAACAACAATACATCTTTTAATAAGAGTTGGACATGACTAAGTGACTTCACTTTTCACTTTTCACTTTCATGCATTGGAGAAGGAAATGGCGACCCACTCCAGTATTTTTGCCTGGAGAATCCCAGGGATGGGGGAGCCTGGTGGGCTGCCGTCTATGGGGTCGTACAGAGTTGGACATGATTGAAGCGACTTAGCAGCAGCAGCATGTTAAATAAAACAATCATAGGCTTTATTTTACAGTTTTTTGTAATTTTCCTTTCAAATATATTTTAAGCCTTCTTTTTGTCAAATTTTGCCTTATTTTAACATCTTAATACAACTACCACACAAATGTACTCATCTCACATGCTAGTAAAGTAATGCTCAAAATTCTCCAAGCCAGGCTTCAGCAATATGTGAACCGTGAACTTCCTGATGTTCAAGCTGGTTTTAGAAAAGGCAGAGGAACCAGAGATCAAATTGCCAACATCCGCTGGATCATCGAAAAGCAAGAGAGTTCCAGAAAAACATCTATTTCTGCTTTACTGACTATGCCAAAGCCTGTATGCAGGTCAGGAAGCAACAGTTAGAACTGGACATGGAACAACAGCCTGGTTTCAAATAGGAAAAGGAGTACATCAAGGCTGTATATTATCACCCTGCTTATTTAACTTATATGCAGAGTACATCATGAGAAACGCTGGACTGGAAGAAACACAAGCTGGAATCAAGATTGGCGGGAGAAATCTCAATAACCTCAGATATGCAGATGACACCACCCTTATGGCAGAAAGTGAAGAGGAACTCAAAAGCCTCTTGATGAAAGTGAAAGAGGAGAGTGGAAAGGTTAGCTTAAAGCTCAACATTCAGAAAACGAAGATCATGGCATCCGGTCCCACCACTTCATGGGAAATAGATGGGGAAACAGTGTCAGACTTTATTTTTTTGGGCTCCAAAATCACTGCAGATGGTGACTGCAACCATGAATTAAAAGGCGCTTACTCCTTGGAAGGAAAGTTATGGTCAACCTAGATAGCATATTCAAAAGCAGAGACATTACTTTGCCAACAAAGGTCCGTCTAGTCACTATGGTTTTTCCTGTGGTCATGTATGGATTTGAGAGTTGGACTGTGAAGAAGGCTGAGCGCCGAAGAATTAATGCTTTTGAACTGTGGTGTTGGAGAAGACTCTTGAGAGTCCCTTGGACTGCAAGGAGATCCAGCTAGTCCATTCTGAAGGAGATCAGCCCTGGGATTTGTTTGGAAGGAATGATGCTAAAGCCGAACTCCAGTACTTTGGCCACGTCATGCGAAGAGTTGAGTCATTGGAAAAGACTCTGATGCTGGGAGGGATTGGGGGCAGGAGGAGAAGGGGTCGACAGAGGATGAGATGGCTGGATGGCATCACTAACTCAATGGACATGAGTCTGAGTGAACTCTGGGAGTTGGTGATGGACAGGGAGGCCTGGCGTGCTGCCATTCATGGGGTTGTGAAGAGTCGGACACGACTGAGCAACTGAACTAGTGAACTGAACTAATACAAATAAAAGTTTTTTGGTTTTTGTAAAATTTAGCTTATAAATCATTCAAATGGAAGTGAAAGGTTACTATGTCATTGTTAATAACTTAGTCTTTTAAGAATATACATGTTTTTGTAAAGGAAAAGCACTTTAGATATTTAACCAGTACTATATGTCTGTTTTGCAGAAATAAAATTCAGCTTAGAGATTCTCTTTAAATATTTTTGTATTTTTGTTCTCAAATGTATTTTCTGTTATATGGAAATATATGGAATTTTTGTACAAAGCTGAATAGTTGCACTGTTGGTCTAGATATTTAAAAACAAATCTGGACTTAGGCAAGTATATTTCACCATGTTAAAATATTTAATATGCTATTTTAGTATGCTATTAAAATTTGACTTCATAATTTTTAAAAAGTAAGATTTAATCTTATAAATCTTAATTTATAAATATTTGTGTGGATTTGTTATGAAATTTTTAATTACTCTAGATAACTCTTGATTGTCTTAAAATAAGAATAGAATTACTCTTTATCAGTTTTTTTTCTTAAATTTTAAAAATTCAGGTCAGATTCATCTTGTCTTATTCACAAACTCCTGTATATACCTAATTTGTGTCACTCAGAACACTTATAGCTATTTTTTCCTTAACTTGTAACCATCTGGCAGTGTATTCCTTGTCTCAAGTTGTATAAATTAAATCTGGCACTCTCCCTGTTTCTTACACATTTGATGGGGCCATAGTTAGGGTGATCTGATACCATATTGTTGATGGTGACAGGAATGGTGATGATGATGATGGCGATTGTGTGATGATGTGGGTGGAAATAGTAATGGTAATGATCTCAATACAAGACCAAGACCAAGACCAAGACCAAGTGAAGTCGCTTAGCCATGTCTGACTCTTTGCAACCCCATGGACTGTAGCCTACCACGCTCGTCCATCCATTGGATTTTCCAGGCAAGAGTACTGGAGTGGGTTGCCATTTCCTTCTCCAGAGAATCTTCCCGATCCAGGGATCGAACCTGGGTCTCCCACATTGTAGGCAGACGCTTTACCGTCTGAGCCACAAGGGAACTGAGTAATACTTTCACAATAAGTGTTCATATGGTATTATCTCTTCATCATAGTTCTGTGAGATATCCATCCCCATTTACATGTGAAAAAAAACAAAGTTAGAAAACATTAAATACTTCATCCAAATTTATCTATGACTCAGTTTTTTTTAAAGGAAAATTAGTTTTGGTGGGATTGTGTCAGTGTAGGTTGGTCAGTTGTAACAAATGTACCACTTTGATTGGAGAACTGTCTGTTCTTTCCTCTTAATTTTGCTGTGAAACTAAAACTACTCTAAAAAAAAAAATAACGTCTTTAAAGATTAGTTTCTGGCTTTACATCACTTAGAGAGTTTTCCAGTTGTCAATATAAAAATATTACTCCTAGTATACCTTTAGATTTCTTTATTTGCTATTTCATTTTTTTTGTTTGTTTGTTTAAAGCTTGCTTTACATGGACCATTTTTAAAGTCTTCATTGAATTTTTTTGTCACAATATTGCTCCTGCTTTATGTTTTGGAGTTTTGGCCACGAGTCATGTGGAATCTTAGCTTCCCGACCAGGGATCAAAACTGTACCCCTTGCATTGGAAGACGAAGTCTTAACCACTGGACTGTCGGGGAAGTCTCAGCTATTCCATTTTCAAAATCTTTACATTTATATTCTTATTCTGATTGTCCTATAGAGGAGAGGTTGGTATTATAGCTGTTTTAGTGATGTAGATGGAGAAACTGAAGCAAAGAAGAGAAAATTGTCACTTGCTTAACACCACTAAATCCAATAGTTTACAAGTATAATTTAGTGTTGCATGAATTAGTAGTAGTGATAGTAATAATAAACCAGCTTCACATACTTGTTCACTGGAAAAATTCAGTCATTTTGATATATAACTCAGTGGTCCAATTCCCGCAGAGTTCTGCTTAAGATTCTTGCCTACACAAATTTATCACATTCTGCAATAATTTAGCTTGTATAACTGAAAAGATTGTTTAATAGCAATTTCCTTACTAATCACTTTCTAATGACAAATTACTTTAATATAATGGATTATAATAATTCACCTACTACCTTAAGCAATGAATAAATTACTATTTGCATATCACTTTTGAGTTTTTAGTATTACTTTTCAGCTCTAAATATTAATAATTCTCAATAAAATTTTGCATGCTTTGAGTTATTGGGAGCACTGCGTGATGAAAGTGTTCCCAAATGATTCCATTGTTTATTATTCAACAAAGATAGACCTCTCAGTGTTGGTTTCTTCTCCTGTGTAATTGCGTTTCTGGTTGCTCAGTATTTAAGTACTCATGGCACCAAGGGATTAGAGAATCAACTGTAGGTTGTTAGGATCATAAATCCTGGTGACACATTTTGATTAAGAAGAGCAACAGAGACTGCAGCGTATGCTTAGGCATTGGCCAAACCCCTAAGCACTATCACAAGGTATTTATTTCTCCAGCTGCAAGTGAGGCTTTATAAAGATAAGAATTTTTTCCTGTTTTATTCACTACTATAGCTGAGAAGTATTTACAAATTTTAAGTAGTTGAAATAATTACCTGGCACAATCTAAATTCAAAGGGTAAGATATTCAATACTAATGAAAATAATTATAAGAAAAACTGTGCTGTGCTGTGCTTAGTGACTCAGTCATGTCTGACTCTTTGTGACCCCATGGACTGTAGCCCACCAGTCTCCTCTGTCCATGGGGATTCTCCAAGCAAGAATACTGGAGTGGGTTGCCATGCCCTCCTCCAGGGGATCTTCCCAACCCAGGGATTGAACCCAGGTCTCCCATATTGCAGGTGGATTCTTTACCAGCTGGGCTGCCAGAATATTAGTATGTGTCAGGTACTTGTATCAAGATCTTTTCCATGTGTTTTACCATTTAATTCTCAAGATAACCCAGTGAGGTAAGGGTCATGCCAGGTGGGTCCTTTCATTGCAATTCTATGTCATGTGACACAAGAGGGTAGGGAGTAGCTTCTAAAAGGGGAAGTTTAGCTGACATAACCAAGGGTCACCAGCAGAGTGCCCATGGTTCCCCAATCTTCCCATTATCTAACATCTAACATCATAGCCAGGAAATCTACAATAGATTCTATTATATAGAGACAATATAATAAATATATATATAAGATGATAAATGGAGATAAACTCAAATGGAAAAATAAAGCTGGAAAAGGTGACAGAGTGCCTTGGATTGGTAAAAATTAGGGATAAAGTAAATAAATAAACACACTTAAAGTGTGTTTTTAAAGTAGAGTTGTTAAGGAGGGACTCACTAATACTGTGATATTAGAGTAAAAACCTAATGGAGATGAGAAAATGAGTTCTAGAATACCTAATTAAATCACATACTCAGGAACTCATAGGATCTTTGCATTAGTTTTCTGACCTGTGGGGTTAGGGCTATCACAGGGTGGTAATTATCACCAACCGCCATTCAACTCATCTATTTGACCTGCCAGATGCCTCTTGAAAATGACAATGGATTATCATAAACTTAACCAGACCATGACTCTAGTTGTAGCTTCTACTCCAAATGTGGTTTCATTTCTTAAACAAATAAATGCCCTGTATGTGTCACACTTCCCACATGGTGCTATTGGTAAAGAACCCGCCTGCAATGCAGGAGATGCAAGAGACGTGGGTTCGGTCCCTGGATCAGGAAGATCCCTTAGAGGAGGGCATGGCGATTGCTCCAGTATTTTTGCCTGGAGAATCCCATGGATAGAGGAACCTGGTGGGCTACAGTCCATAAGGTCACAAAGAGTTAGACATGACTGAAGCGACATAGCATGCATGCCCAATATACCTGTCACACAGCTATTGATCTGGCAAAATAGTTTCTCTTGATACTTATTAGTACCAGAACAGTTTGCTTTTCACTGGCAAGGCCAGCAATATAACCATTATCATAAGTATACTGACCCTTCTACCCTATGTCATAATTTAGTCCTCTGGGAACTTCATTATTTTTTTTCTTCTGCAAAATGAATTATATTAATTGTATTCTATGGATTGGACCTAAAATGAGCAAGAACTAGCTACTACCCTACTTTATTGGCAAAATATTTGTGTGTCAGAGTCTGGAAAACAAATACAACAATACGGACTTTCATCTCAATAAAATGTCCAGGGGCCCTGTGGTACAGAGCATGTAAAGATAATCCTTCTAAAGTGAAGATAAAGTTGTAGCATCTGGCCCGCCTACAGACAAAAAAGCAAAAGTGTCATAGCATCTAGTGGTGACACCTGTTTGGGTGTGGGAAGTGACATTCCTCATTGAGTGTCCTACTCCAGTCCATTACCAAGTGACCCAAGAAGCTGTTAGTTTTGAGCAGAGCCCAGAACAAGAAAAGGCTCTGTCACATGCCCAAGCAAAGTCAACGGTGCTTGAAGTGTCTGTGGCATGTAGAGACCATGTTGGAGACTTTGGCAGGCCCCCAGAGGGGAATCTCAGTGAAGACTCAGGATTTTGGAGCAAATTCCTGCCATTTCCTGTGGGTTACTACTCTTTTTGAGAAAAAGCTTTTGGTTGCTTCTAAAACTTAAACTGGTCATTTAACAATGAGCCATTGGTGCTTCCCTGGTGGTCCAGTGGTTAAGACTCTGTGCTCCTAATGCCGGGGGTTTGGGGTCAATCCCTGGTCAGGGAACTAGATTCCACATACTACAATGAACAGCTCTTGCACACCACAATTAAGACCTGGCACACCTATATATATATATATATATAAAATATATTTTAAATGAGCCATCATGTTATCTTGCAACCTGGTGTAGGGTAACTTCACTCCTAAATTCTCTAGTGTGTAATTCAGCCCCGCACATCTATATTCCATGAAAGTTGATTCCTCAATATCAAGAAATTTGCTGATTCAATACCTCCAAAGAATTTGTAGGGATGGGAGACCCACAGTTGGGAGAGTCATAATTGCCTGCTTCCTAAAATGTAGGTGGAAATCTGAGTGTCTCGGATTGTATATGAATTTTCAATCAATTTCACTTTTTCCCTAGCAACTTTCGTCACCTGTCTTTTCAGGGACTTTGAGAACTTGATTTTCACCAGAAATCCTTGACAAATACTTAGTCCTCAACTTTCTTTGCTCTTTGATGTTTTTATGACCCCTCTTCCTGTTAATCTGTCTTCTTAAAGTTATTTGAAATCTTTTATGCTCTTGCCTCACTTCTCACTGTCTTTGTCTTGGGTAGTTAATTTTCTTTTTCATTCATTTATGCTATTTTAATGGGTTTGTGGAAGAGGGATGAAAAGTTCGTATTGTCCGTCTATCTTTTTAACTGTCTCTCTATTGGTTTTTCAGAATGAGATTCTAGTGCCAATTCTAAAGTTTCAAGAAAAAATTTTAATAGGATGATTGAAAAATAATATAAAATTTAAAACTATTATATTTCTAATTTGTATGTGCTCAGTTGCTCAGTGGCGTCTGACTCTTTGTGACCCTTTGGACTGTAGCCTGCCGGGCTCCTCTGGCAGTGGGACTCTCCAGACAAGGATACTGGGGTGAGTTTTCTCCTCTGGAGGATCTTCCCAACCCAGGTGTTGAACCGGTGTCTCCTGCATTGCAGGCGGGTTATTTACCCACTGAGCCATCTGGGACAATACTAAAATCGGTTGAGTAGAGAAAAAAAAGAATTTTCACTTTTATCAGTGATTCGAAAGGAGCAGCATAAGAATAAAACCATCTGGGTCTTTTTCTTTGTGTTTTATAACATCTGGGAAAATTTTCTTGGGAAGTTAGGGATGTTTTGCTTCTCTTTCATGAAAGCCTGATGTTTGCCTTCCCAAATCAGTTCCTATTTCTTTCAATTTGGAGCTGATAAATCTTTACTGCAAATGGCAAATGAGGTCAAAAGACAACCCAGGAGACACGTCTTCTGCCTTTCACCAGATGCTCTTTTACACTCAGGGGCCTGCTGAGAATGGTTCCGAGGGAGATAGTGAGGAAAGGCCCCTCAGTAAAAGTTGTTTGGCTGTGTGGTTTACAATATTGGTGATTTATCAGTCACTGCTGCTGCTAAGTCGCTTCAGTCGTGTCCGACTCTGTGCGACCCCATAGATGATGGCCCACCAGGCTCCCCCGTCCCTGGGATTCTCCAGGCAAGAACACTGGAGTGGGTTGCCATTTCCTTCTCCAATGCAGGAAAGTGAAAAGTGAAAGTGAAGTCGCTCAGTTGTGTCCAACTCTTCGAGACCCCATGGTCTGCAACCTACCAGGCTCTTCCGTCCATGGGATTTTCCAGGCAAGAGTACTGGAGTGGGGTGCCATTGTCTTCTCCATTATCAGTCACTTGTCACTTATAAATCTCTAGGAATCCAAAAGACCAAATAGCCTTCCAGGTAGAAGCCTGAATTCAGAGTCTACCCCTAGCCTGGAAGAAAACTTCTACTCTATTCTATTACAAATTTCCAAGACCTGTCCAATTTTATACTTCTATAAGTAAGTCAGAGAAAACTATAAGAGGCATGTTCAGGTAACATGGGATATAGAAGCATTGATAGCTATGCTGGGGGAGAGAATCCAAAATCACAATATCTCAATATGCTGAATTATGGGAATAATCTAAAAATAACAAAAATGTGTTGTTCTTACATTTTAAAAGTTCAAGTTAATAATAGCATTTACCATTTATTGCAGGTAAAAGGTACTATGCTTATCCAAGATACGGTGCTAAGCATACACACAAAACATCTCTTAACCATGGTAACCTCCTCAACAGTAATTGATTGAGTACTTACAACAAACCAAGCTCTACACTATGTGCTTAATATAGATCAGTGAACAAAACATAAATATGTTGGCTCTTGTAAGGCCTAGACATGAGTATCAATACTGTGGTTCCCATTTTTTGGGTGGAGAGACAAAGTAAGAGACATTCTGTAAACCTAAGTTTACAAGGGAAGAGGCAGTAAATAGAGTCAGTCCATTTTCTCAGTATTGCTCCAGTTAAATTGTAACGAAATTAAGTAATTGCATAGAAAAGAGGCAATGTATAACACCTGTGAAATAGACAATCTAATTGACAGCAAACTCAACAAGTATCAGTATTTGAATGAGGTTGCCAAGAATCTACAAGCGCAATAATTATGAAACACTGGTTAAACATGACCTCTGAGGTCAGACAAACTTGGTTTCAAATCTCAGAACCTCTGTTAACTAACCATGTGACCTTCATGCTTCACATGCTTCGCTTCTGTATTCTCAGTTTCTTCAATAGTAAAATAAATACACACGAAATCAGGTGAGGATTAAATGCGGTTCCATGTATGTCCTCAGCAGAGTTTCCAGTACATTTTAACTGCACATAATTGTTGCTATTCATCCTGTACCATTTAAGGGTTAATCTGGAGTTCCATACACTGACATGTGGTCTCTAAATTTAGCATGATATCTCCTTTTATTACACTGTAAAGGAACACTCTCATTTCCCTAAAATTAAGTAAGTCATCAAAAACGTTTCAGTATGGCTCCAACTCTTTCAAATCATCTGCAGTCCCTTGTTTATTCAGATGACAGCTCCATCTAAACTGTTACATAAACAAACGCACACAAAAATATTCACAAACTATAGCTGAACACACATTTGTTTTCCTGCTTCTAGATTTCTTTTCTATTAAGTTAGCCCAACTCATGGCTATGGAGGTCAATGCTATCCGACTTTTTACTGAAGTATTTTTTTGTTACATCCCTATACAAATTTATGGGCGTCTGTGGTGGCACTAGTGGTAAAGAACATGCCTCTCAATGCAGTAGACATGAGACTTGGGTTAGGTTCCTGGGTCAGGAAGATCTCTGGAGGAGGAAATGGCAACCCACTCCAGTTTTCATGCCTGGAGAATCCCTTGGACAGAGGAGCCTGGCGGTCTACGGTCCACAGAATTGCAAAGTCAGACACAATTGAAGCTACTTAGCACACATACCAACTTATGGAAGCCATTTGTTAAGTTCTGATGGATCCTAAAAAACTAGTGGTTTGAAAATAAAACAACTGCTTTTAAGTCCCAATGTGAAATTCCCGGTGTGCCTTGTAGACTGAATATCAATAGAAATAAACAACAGAAATTACGTGAATGGCCACTTGGTGTATTCTGGCCTGGCTTGATACCAGGGACATATATTTCAAAACTGAGAGCAACAGAGTTTAGTAGATGTGTCATCTTACAGTGGAGTCTTATTTGATCTTACTACTTCAGGAAAAAAAAAATCTTCTTTAAAACCCTTTCTATTGATCATATGTCATTGAGGAAGTTTCTAGAAATTTATTCATCAGACCAGAAAGAACATCTTATTTCTTTTGTAAAGCATACTTTTGAAAAGTTCCATGATAAATTTCAGAAAAAGGAATGAAAATAAAGAAGAATACTGCTGCTCTTACACAGATGCGACCTCAGCTAGGGTATTTCTGAACAAAGGGCAGTTTAACAGGGAATGATGAAATATCTACCATCCATCTACTGATCTAGGGGTATCAATATAATAGCATTTCCCAAACTGGAGAAGACTCTTCAGAATTGCTTGGCCTGCAAGGAGATCAAACCAGTCAGTCCTAAAGGAAATCAGTCCTGAATATTCATTGGAAGGACTGATGCTGAAGTTGAAACTCCAATACTTTGGCCACCTGATGTGAAGAACTGATTCGCTGGAAAAGACCCTGATGCTGGGCAAGATTGAAGGCAGGAGGAGAAGGGGATGACAGAGGATGAGATGGTTGGATGGCATCACTGACTCGATGGACATGAGTTTGAGCAAGCTCCAGGAGTTGGTGATGGAGAGGGAGGCCTGGTGTGCTGCAGTTCATGGTGTCGCAAAGAGTCGGACATGACTGAGCAACTGAACGGAAATGAAACTACTTTTCCAGACCACAGTGATCTCAAAGTATCTCTATCAACTATCTATAAAGTTTAAATATCTTAAAGGAATTAGTATATTAGCCTAATAAGACTTTTAAGTGGCATCAGATTGTTGTTGTTTTTTAGTTGCTAAGTTGTATCCAACTGTTTGCAACCCCATGAACTGCAGCATGTCAGGCTCCTCAGTCCTCTACTATCTCCTGGAGTTTGCTCAAACTCATGTCCATTGAGTTGGTGATACTATCTAACCATCTCATCCTCTGCTTCCTTCTTTTGCCTTCAATCTTTCCTAGCATCAGGGTCTATTCCAGTGAGTCAGCTCTTTGTATCATGTGGCCAAAGTATTGGAGCTTCAGGTTAGTATCATGTATCTTCTGTTCAGTTGAGTTCAGTCACTCAGTTGTGTCTGACTCTTTGTTACCCCATGGACTGCAGCATGCCAGGCCTCCCTGTCCATCACCAACTCCTGGAGCTTGTTCAAACTTATGTCCATCAAGTTGGTGATCCTATCCAACCATCTCATCCTCTGTTGTCCCCTTCTCCTCCTGCCTTTAATCTTTCCCAGCATCAAGGTATTTTCCAATGAGTCAGTTCTTGGAATCAAGTGCCAAAGTATTGGAGGTTCAGCTTCAGCATAAGTCCTTCCAATGAATATTCAGGACTGATTTCCTTTAGGATTGACTGGTTTGATCTCTTTGCAGTCTAAGGGATTCTCAAGCGTCTTATCCAACACCACAGTTCAAAAGCGTCAATTCTTTGGCACTCAGCTTTCTTCATGGGCTTTCTTGATGGGCTTCCCTGGTGGCTCAGAGATTAAAGTATCTGCCTGCAATGCGGGAGACCTGGGTTGGGAAGATCCCCTGGAGAAGGAAATGGAAACCCACTCCAGTATTCTTGCCTGGAAAATCTCATGGACAGAGAAGCCTGGTGGGCTACAGTCCATGGGGTAGCAAAGAGTCAGACACAACTGAGTGACTTCACTTTCACTTTCTTCATGGTCCAACTCTCACATCCATACATGGCTACTGGAAAAACCACAGCTTTGACTTGACAGACCTTTGTTGGCAAAGTGATGTCTCTTCTTTTTAATAGGCTGTCTAGGTTTGTCATAGCTTTTCTTCTAAGAAGCAAGCATCTTTTAAATTCATGGCTGCAGTCACAATCTGCAGTGATTTTGGAGCCCAAGAAAATAAAGTCTTTCCTATATCTTAGATATATGCATAGGAATTCTCTAAGTCTTGTTAAATTATGCTGCAAATAGACTATTGGATATTACAATTCTACCAAAAGTAAATTACTTGTTCTTCCATATTTTATAAAGAATTTTTATTATCTGCCACTCATCCCTTGGATAGAGGAGCATGGCGAGTTACAGTTCATGGAGTCACAAAAGATTCAGACATGACTTTGTGACTAAAACAACAAACTTATAATAGGCATATCTGGAAATGAATATTATGTCCTTTAATTTGTAGTACTTTGTGACAATTTCCATTCAGAGTTGATAAATCAGGGTGAAGTAGTATTAATGGTTAATCATCTCAGAAAATAGTATGAGTTCTATAGTATTGTGTGCTCAGTCATGTCTGACTCTTTTCAATCCCATAGACTATAGCCCTCCAGGCTTTTCTGTCCATGGAATTTTCCATGCAAGAATACTGGAGCAGGTTGCATTTCCTCCTCCAGGGGATCTTTTCCATCCAGGGATCGAACCCATGTCTCTTGTATCTCCTGCACTGGCAGGTGGATTCTTTACCACTAGTGCCCCCTGGGAAGCCCTACATGCATTAAATTGTTAATACAGAGCAGCAAGTCAACATTAGATAAATAAGCTCTATTCTTACTGTGTAAATGAAAGAGGCATTTTAATGGAACTGATATCTTGCAGTTGCACGATTTTGAGCAAAGTACTTAACCTCTCTAAACTAGTGATCTTCTATCATATGAGGGGTATTAATACTTGGTGGAGGGCATTGAATATGACCACATGGAGAGAGACAATGGGCTATGTAGTAGGTCATCCACAAATGTGGATTCTCCTCCTTTTATCTGGAAAGTCTCTACTCACAGCAGGACAATGGATGACTTGACATGTCACACTTTGCCTCTGGCCCTTAATACTTTGATTTTGATTTTCATATTGTTTTTTCTTCAGTGCAAGAAATTTTATTTTTGTTTTCTGCCTTCTCTTTGAAAGACATGACTTTTGACTCATGTTTGTTTTCTTTAATCTCAAAGCAACTTGAGGGGTTTAAGTCTCTTACAGTTGGGAGCTAAGAAAATGATAAGAAAACAGACACACTCACTAACTGCTCTGGAGGTAGGCTTCTCCCAGGGCAAAATCCTCTCTCAGTCGCAGAGTTTCATGTCCGCATTGCTGTTTGGAAAAGCAGCTAGATCAAGCCTCCTTTGAGACATTGTTTAAAGATATGGCCTTAGGGAACGAGCTTCACTTAGTAGAGAAATGATCTGTGTCTCCGGAGGAATTGCTGTTGTTTAGTCGCTCAGTCGTGTCCAACTCTTTGCAACCCCATAGACTGGAGGCCTCCAGGCTCCTCTGTCCATCAGATTTTCCAGGCAAGAATACTGGAGTGGGTTGCCATGCTCTCCTCCAGGGAATCTTCCAGACCCAGGAATTGAAACCACGTCTCCTGATTGGCAGGCAGATTCTTTACCACTGAGCCACCTTTGAAGCTTAGCAGCAGAAAAGGACAAGTGGGAGCTGGTCCAAATGAGGATTTGAACAGGGTAGTGACTGGAGCATTGCTAGGGAGCTACCTGCCACAAGCAGGCAGGTTGAGGACGGGTTTCTGCAAAATGCCTTCTGCACACCTGACGTCCTGGGTGTGGCCGAACAGCAGTGAAATCTCACCCTCTCTGCCAAGTGTCTTTCACAGATCTTTGGCACAGCATCTATTTTCTCTTGTCAGTTTTTAAGCCAGTAAAGGACCTTTGGGGGCTTCCCTGGTGGCTCAGACAATAAAGAATCACATGCAATGCAGGAGACCTGGGTTCGACCTGTGGGTCAGGAAGATCCTCTGGAGAAGGGAATGGCTACCCACTGCAGTATTCTTGCCTAGAGAATTCCATGGACAGAGGAGCCTGGCAGGCTATTGTTCATGGAGTTGCAAAGAGTCAGACATGACTGAGGGACTAACACATATACACAAAGGACTTTTGGAATGACAGACATAGTTGAAAATTGACATATATCAGTTTAGATAAGCAATCAGTTTTAGAAACGAACAGTTGATGGCTCCACAGTAAATCTATTCAGGTAGCCAAACAGAGGAATATGGGCTTATATGGATACTGGTTTCAACATAAGCCACAGCTTTGCTTGCCTCAGTCTATGCAGTTCATCCTCAGAACCCACCAAGCTCACCCACCAACTCCCAAACCTTCGACATAAATCCTTTGTCAGTTTCTAAAAACTCAGAAGTGTAGAATAACAGCTATTTCCAACAGCATGTACATGTGAAGGTATTCTGTTATTACTCTGCTTGAATGGAACACATACGTAACCTGTGGAGTTTAGGTCATGATTTAATGTGTACACCCAAACTATCTCTGTCCATGTAATGTACTTTTTAAGCAATTAATTAATAAAGTTTCACTTAAGTAGTAAAGCTGGTATTACAAGGTGGATCGACATTAATTACTTTAGTGACAGAGTATGAGCTTCCAGTAAAAATATACATTAATAATATATTATATAATATTTACCTATGATGTAGAATATATATTAATGTATATATCTTATACAGTTACAATTTGAGATTTCTCTGTGTAATTCTGTTCCTGCACAAAATGTATTCCTGCACACATTTGTTATAGCTACTTGTGAAAGACAGTAACTTTCTTTTAATAATTACAGAACCAAAGCTAGACATCATTACTTATGAAAGAACCACAATTATACTATCTTGGGTTTTCCTCTATGTATTTTGGGCTTAGAAACTTTGAATGAATCAGCAGAGGAGAGGTTAAAAGTTGTTATGGTTTTAATTACTTCCCTATTTTTTTTTCTTTAACCAGATTGTCTATTAGAACTGATTGATTTGAATTGATGAGTTTTACTGATTTTTTTCCAGGCACAATTTAATTTAATCAGATTGCCTTGTTCCAAGCTGTGAAAATGAGCTTTAGTTTCTAATCCAATTAGAGGGAGCCTATAGGGTGTTGGTCACATAAGACCTGGGGAATAACTAATTTGCTTGCCAGTTAACTGAAGTCAGCAGTGTATAGAATCCTCATGGTGCAATCCCAAATGGTACAAATAACCTGTGCCTAAAAGTCTCTGAAATAATACTATTTTTAGGATATGGAAGATCATAGAAAATGGCCAAAGGTACATGCACTAAGGAATTTGTACCACCATAGGGCCCAGATATCTGAGAGGTGACTCAAGACCTGAGAGTCAACCAGTCTGAGGCTCAAAGTCATAAAATCAGCCCTTAAGTAGCTGAAAGTTTCCAAAGGCATAACTTGCAGAGAAAGTCCTTTTCTCTTCTTCCCACTCTGAGTGCCATCATGCTCCGTCCCTCATTCATGTTTAACTCTTTGTGGCCCCATGGACTGTAGCCCATCAGGCTCCTCTCTCCATGGGATTCTCCAGACAAGAAAACTGGAGTGGGTAGCCATTTCTTCCTCCAGGGGATCTCCCAGACCCAGGGATCAAACCCACATCTCCTGCATCTCTTGCACTGACAGGCAGATTCTTCCCCACTGCCCTACCTGAGAAGCCCTGCTCCCATTCTGTACTCCCATACACATCCCTTTCTAAAGCTGACCACATGTCTGCTTTAATATGATCTTGCTCATAGAAAATGTCAGGTACTACAGTGTTTGTGGGAAACCCTATTATAATAAAATGTATTACAGCATCTTGTTTTATCTGAGGTTACAAGAGGGCCCATCTCTGTTTATTTATTTATTTTTTTTGATCTTTATTTTATTTATTTATTTTTTAATTTTATTTTAACTTTACTATATTGTATTGGTTTTGCCATATATCAAAATGAATCTGCCACAGGTATACATGTGTTCCCCATTCTGAACCCTCCTCCCTCCTCCCTCCCCATATCGACCCATCTCTGTTTAGAATCAAATGTTTCCTAAAATAACTCTTCAGATTTTAGTTCAACTTAGTTGTTGGGTAAACCAGTGACTATCAAACTGGTCCTGATTTCTATGCTATTTTTAGTTAAACCTAAATAACTGTGATTGATAAGGTAGTTTTCCAAGGTTTTGTGTGAAGTCAATCTCACATAGTAGGTCAGTGAATCACATCAAAACATCTTGAGTGTAAATAGTTTTTCTATTAATGAACAGGTATTTGTTATTGTGTAAGAGCTTTCTCTTTCATTTTTAACTGAAAGTACTCAGAAACTATAATATCCATATAATATTGTTATAGATATCGAATATAGATATTGACCACTTTGTTTAAGTAACTCTGAAAAGTTTCTCAAACACATAATCTGCAAAACTTTTTTGCATTTCTCTTATTTGTGAATGAAGTTGAGCATCTTTTCAACTAGTTAAGGGCCACTTTTCTTTCTGTGACATGTTTATTTAATAAATGTTATCGTTAAACAAACTAGCTTTAAATATTTATCCGGTATAGAAATACAGTGATTTAAGTATATTGATTTTTTTAGCCATCAACCTTAGGAAACTCTATTTTATTTCTTATAAGTAATGTGCAGATTCTCCACAATGTTTGCATTATTTGCAAATAATGACATTCTTGATTTTTTGTTTTTCTGGTTTCCTTCTATTCCTTACAGTTTTGATTTTTTTTTTTTTTTTGTCTTACTATAGCAGAAGAAATCCAAGCAATATGGTTAATAAGAGTGGAAAAGAATAAACCATACAAAATAGGATACTGGAGCAAGTGGTTAGCATATGGAGAAGGCTAATTGGAAACCTACAATGCCATAAATTAATAATTAATTCCAGATGGATGAAAGAGCTAATTGTGAGAAAAGTGAAACTAGTAGAAGAAAATGCAAAACAGTATCTTTATGAACTTGATCTAAGAAAGGTTTTTTAAAGGATATTGGAAAATATAATCCACATGAAAGAGAAAGTAATGATTTTTATTAAAATGTAGAATTTCTGTGTATCCATGCACAAGAGTCTCCATGAGTGAAACAATTCAGAGAAGGTAACTGCAGAGCAGATCCATACACAGAATTACTACTGTTGAGTGTCTATTATGTGTCAGGCATTTTCAGCATTCTATGTATAAAGCAGTTAGCAAAAGGGACAAAAACTCTTGTCCTCGTGGAACTGACCTTCTAGTCTTATAGTTGATGTGATGTAAAATGAGGATTTGAACCTATTTTTGCAAACTCTAAAGCTCATGCCTCATGAAGTATTAATAATAAATACATTGACATTCAGTGTTTATACATCACTTTATAAATATTGTGCATACTTAGTCATGTTCAACTCTTTGCATCACTATGAACTATAGCTTGCCAGGCTCCTTTATCCATGGGATTTTTCAGGCAAAAATACTGGAATGGGTGGCTATTTCCTACTTCAGGAGACCTTCAAAACCCAGGAATTGAACCTTCACCTCCTGTATTGCAGGCAGATTCTTTACCTGCTGAGCCATTGGGGAAGCCCCATAACTATTGTGAGCTTGGTTAATATGGTCTCATCCCTGACCATTGGATCCACACTGGTATAACAAAATCTGAACCTACAAAGATCAATGCTATGATGAATTCTCTAAAGTAAAAGTAATCTTGAAAGAAGTCAGTGTTTCCAGAAAATAACCAACCTTGTAATGAATAGAGATATAAACATATCAAAAATTATTGTAAATAAGTAAAAAAAAATATGCAAACCGTAGGAATAGTCAATTGATTTAGAAAATATAAATGACCATTAAACATAAAACATACCTCACTAGCAGTCAGGTAACTTGACATTGAAAGCAAAATGAAATACTATTTCTTACTCATCCAACTGGTAAAACTTAAAGTCAGATAATTCAAGTAATGGAGAAGGTGTAGAGCAATATGGATTCTTATACACTGATGAGAGTGTAACTAATACTCCGTGCTTGGGAGATAGTATGCTTGGGAGAGAGCAGATTGCCAAAATCTATTAATAATAAAGCTGTAGTCACCTATTTCTTATGATCCAACAAATCCAATTCTACATGTATACCCTAGAGACAGGTAAATAAATGCTTACTACAACATTGTTCATAATAAGAAAAACTGGAAAAAGAGACACCTAACTATCCATTAAAAGAAAGATATATACATTCTTCTCTACATTGTACATTTTACTCTATTCATCTAATGAATAATAGGTAGCAGTGATGATAAATGACCTGGAGGTCTTTCTATCAACAAAGATAAATCTCACACACATAATTTTGAACAGAAATATAAATTGGAATGAGATGCATTCAGGGTCCTATTTTGTGAACTTAAAGACATGTAAAGCATTACTTTAGATTGATTATGAATTCATACATATTTCATAAATACACAAAAAAGTGAGAAACTCCAAATTATGGCAGTGTTTACCTTTTTGAAAGAAGGAGGTAAATCTAGTTGAAGAAGTGAATTAAAGAGGTCTGATGTCACTTTTAAAATTTTGTATCTTAATCTGAGTAATATAATGTATATTTATATACATGAATGATTTATATTATTCTTTATGCCTGTTGAATGTCTAAAATATGTCATGATATTTTAAACTTATAAAATAGTAAATATCCCCTCACATTTGTTTTTCTTTTTCTTTTCTCTGTTCATCTTTTGTTGTTGTTCAGTCCCTAAGTCATGTCTGACTTATTGTGACCCCATGGACTGCAGCATGCCAGGCTTCTCTGTCCTCCATCATCTCCCAGAGTTTGCTTAGGTTCTATAGATGGATATTAATGCTGCCTTTGAAGGAAACTTGAATACACTCAAGGTTATCCAATGCAATATTCAGTGCTGCCTTTCAAAATAAACCATTTATCCAAAAGGGAAGAGCGTGATATATGTTCTGAAAGAATAATTTTATATCCATGCTTTTAATCTCTGGTATATAGTCGAACATATGGGAAACTTTATCAAAATACCCTTGACTAAAACCCACAGGTGGCCTATCAAGTAAAAAACTCAGGGATGGATTCTTATTATAAATATGTTGAAAAACATATTCCCCAGGTGTCTTCAATGTGGAATCCCAATTGTGAGCAACAGATTAATGTGAGCAACATCCAATTATGTAAAGTTAAATTACCTCTACTTAAAATCATCATCGTGCATGCTTGAAGAAAGATTTCTGCTGGACTCAGCACCATGATTATGTTAAGGACCATGTGCAGAAAGAACAACCTGGAAAATCAAGGTACTCTATGCATGGTTTTGTTCTTTTCCCTCACCTCAGTGTCCTGTCTTTTACACAGCAAAATATGCAGATAATATACTTCCGAGATGATTTCACCCTAAGAACAGACGTGCTTTAGAATTAATTAGATTTTGGCAATTAATATCTCATTCTGATAATACAACTATTGATATATTGACCTTTTATTTGTCATTTTTAGTAATGACTGATGACATTGTTTTTTTTTTTTAATTTTATGGATTGTAATTTCAGAGCCAGTAATAAAGCACTGATGAATAAATTATGGAGGGAGGAGGATTGGTAATCTCTCCACAAGGTTAATACATTTAAACCTCAAAAAACTTAGTTCACTTTCCCAGCCAAGTAAAGAATTAAGGAATAGAAAAGAACACACTTTAGCTTCATGTTAATCATTTTAAGTCACCAGAGGGACAAAGCCCTTTGTCCTCTCTTAAGTGTCTAAGTCCATAGAGTTTCAAAAGAACAGCTACTTACTCAAATTCAGTCCAGAAGAAATTTTCATCATAAAGGTGATAGACGTTTGTACCTAGTTACACTTTAGCTGAAAAGAAAAAAAAGGAATTGTCCTTTACTCCTGTTTGCTGTTTCTATGTTTTAAGAACAAAATACCCACTTCAGTGAAAGTCTATCTTGTCAGTTAATTTTTTATTGCTGAATAGTTATATGTTTAAACAATGTTTCTTTGGGAGCATCATAATAAATGGGCCCTCAGGGATGTCAGATGCAAAATGATAGCAGGTGAGATGATACACAACGCTGCTTGGGGAGCCCGAGGTGTCATCCATTCCTCCAAATAGCTTTGAATTATGGTTTTGAAAATATTATCTTTCCAAAGGAGAGACAGGGAAAATGAAGCATGTAAAATCATCCTTTGGGAGACACATATAATTTAAGGGAAGGAAAAGAAGTTCCCACAACACAAAGACAGTAACAACAACAACAGCAACAAATATTGATAAAAGATAAGTTGTTGGAAAAGAAAATGAGAACCAGGAGAGAGAAACTGCCCAGAAATCACAAGAGGAACATCAACAAGCAAGCATGGGGTAGAGATGAAACACCATTCACCGCAAGTTGGCTGTGGCCCAGGAGCATCATATATGCATCCTATCCATTTATCATTATGTTATCTAACTGCTCTATGTGGGAGGTAATTTTTTTCAACATATAGATGATAAGACTCTGGTTTAGATTAAGATTCTCAGGGGCTTACCTGGTGGCTCAAGTGGTAAAGAATCTGCCTGTAATGCAGGAGACCCAGGTTCAATCCCTGGGTCCGGAAGATCCCCTGGAGAAGGAATTGGCAATCCACTCTGGTATTCTTGCCTGGAGAATTTCATGGGCAGAGAAACCTGGCAGGCTACAGTCCATGGGATTGCAGAGTCAGACACAACTCTGTTTAAATAAAAAATATAATGTCATGGAAACAACCAGGATCTAGAGCATAGCACAAGGAGCTCTGAGCAGTGTTATATGGCAACCTGGATGGGAGGGGAGTTTGGGGAGAATGGATACATGTGAATGTATGGCTGAATCTCGTCACTGTTCATCTGAAACTATCACAACATTGTTTGTTAATTGGCTATACCCCAATACATAATGTGCCATTTCATTTATTCCTTCCATTCATGTGAGAAAAAAGGAAGGACAGGGAAACCATATGTACTATAGTCCATGGGGTCACAAAGAGTTGGATATGACTTAGTGACTGAACAACAAATAAAATTTTAATCAGTAATTTCAAAATCAATACTTTTTATGAAAATATAACTTATTAATACTGGCTCAAGAATAAATTTTTTAAAACCATAAGCCTCTGACCACTAAATAAATTGAATTTGTACTGAGAAATCTACCACTCTCAAGAATGCACTATACTGTTCTAGTCCCATAAAAATTTTAAAAACCTTTTACTAAAATTCAAGGGACAGAAAATTTTCAGAGACCTGAAAAGTTGGCAATATCCCTTAAACTTATTTTATTAGGCCAGTGAAATTTTGGCACTCAAATCGAGAAGTCTGTAAAAACAAAATCACTTTAAAAATTAATATAGATACATAAACCTGTATCAAAAAACTAAAGAAATGTATGGAATCATAGAATGTTTGTGTTTCATAGAAACAAATCATAGAAACATTTGTGTTTCACAGGAAAGCAAACAATATAACATTAAAATCTCTATTATGTCATTAATAGATACAGAGGAAAATATAAAACCCTTTTATGATCAAAACTTAGCTAAAAGTAGAAGGGACCTTATTTAATATGACAAAGGATGTCCAGTAAAAACCTACAGTAAATAGCATACTTAAACAGTTATAAGACAGACAGATTAAAACCATAACAAACCAAATTACTCTTCTCAAATTCTCAAAAGAAAAAATTACTCACTAGTAAGACTTTATTCAACATATACTGTTAGTCTTTTCAAGTGCAAAGTGACAAGACAAGGAAATATAAAAGTATTGGAAAGGAAGAAAAGGGTATTATTTATTGACAATCTAACTGCCTTCTTAGAAAACCCAAGAGAAACTACAGATAAATTAGGACTACTGTTAAATGCCAGAAGAAGACCAAAATATAAAAATCCAATAGCAGCAAATATCTAGACAATTTATATAGAAAAAATGATTTTTAAAAGAAAACATTAACAAAGGAACAAAACCAAGTCAATGTCTAGTAATAAGTCTAATTAAAAATGCATTAGATTTGTATAGAAATATGTATAAAACCTTACTGTGGAATATAAATAAGGATCTGTAGATTCAGTGTGCTCATATACTGGAAAACCTGTTCTTACAAAGGTGAAAATCTCAAAAATTAATTGGCAAATTCAGTGTGTTTGAAATAAAATTCCCCACCATGTTTGAGGAGCTTAAAGATGAGCTTTAAAATGTTGTGTAAAAATAAACAGTCATGAAGGTACAAGAAAATTAGGAAGAATGTGAAGAATGAAAGAGGACATGTCTTTCTATATTTAAGCATTCCTTTTGGTATTAATGCAGCAAGAGAAGCATATGTCAATGGAACAGAACTGATAACCTAGAAAGAGAAATTCTCAAAAGAAGCTCTTGGAATATGACAAAGGGAGCATTAAAAATCAATGGATAGCTATTTACAGTAGCCAGGAAGTGGAAGCAACCTAGATATCCATAGACAGATGAATGGATAAAAATGTTGTGGTACATATACACAATGGAATATTACTCAGTCATAAAAAGGAACAAAATTGAGTCAGTTGTAGCGATGTGGATGAACCTAGAGTTTGTCATACAGAGGGAAGTACAACAGAAAGAAACAAATATCATATATTAACACATATATGTGGAATCTAGAGAAATGGTACTGATGAACCTATTTGCAAGGCAGGAATAGCGATGCAGGCATAGAGAATGGACATGTAGACACAGCAGAGAAAGAATGGTGGGGGATGAATTGAGAGACAGCACTGGCAATATATACACCACCATGTGTAAAATAAATAGCTAGTGGGAAGCTGCCGTATAGCACAGGGAGCTCAGCTTGGTGTTCAGTGATGATTCAGAGGGGTGGGACAGTGGGGTGGATGGGAGGCAGGCTCAAAGGGAGACGATATATGTATAGTTATCCCAGATTCACATGGTTGTACAACAGAAACTAACACAACACTGTAAAGCAATTACATGTGTTCAGTGGCTCAGTCATGTCTGACTCTTTGCTGCAATGGATTATAGCCCACCAGGCTTCTCTGCCCATGGGATTCTCCAGGCAAGAATACTGGAGTAGATTGCCATTTTCTTCTCCAGGAGATCTTCCTGACACAGGGATGAAACCTGAGTCCCCTGCATTGCAGGCTGACTCTTTGCCACTGAGCCACAAGCTGCTAAGTCACTTCAGTAGTGTCCGACTCTGTGCGACCCCATAGGCGGCAGCCCACCAGGCTTCCCCGTCCCTGGGATTCTCCAGGCAAGAACACTGGAGTGGGTTGCCATTTCCTTTTCCAATGCAGGAAAGTGAAAAGTGAAAGTGAAGTTGCTCAGTCGTGTCCGAACCTTAGCGACCCCATGGACTGCAGCCTACCAGGCTCCTCCATCCATGGGATTTTCCAGGCAAGAGTACTGGAGTGGAGTGCCATTGTCTTCTCCGCTGAGCCACAAGGGAAGACTCTAAAGCAATTATACACCAATTAAAAAAAATTTAGTGAGGAGGATGGGCAATTCAACAAGCTAAATGTGTGCACGCTAAGTCTCTTCAGTTATGTCTGACTCTTTGTGACTACATGGGGTGTGGCCTGTCAGGCCTCTCTGTCCATGCAGTTCTCCAGGTAAGAATACTGGAGTCGGTTGCCATTCTCCTCCTCCAGGAGATCTTCCTGACCTAGGGATTGAATTCTTGTCTCATGTCTCCTGTGTTGGCAGGCAGGTTCTTTTGCTGCTAGGACCACCTGGGAAGCCCTGTAAACCAATTATACTCCAATCAAAAACTAAAATCAGTGGGCAGGATGGGCAATTCAACAAGAAAAATACTATTCATGTAAGTAAAAAGTAAAATGAGATTAATGCTTAGTTGCCCTTCAGTTCAGTTCAGTCACTCAGTCATGTCTGACTATTGGCGACCCCATGGACTGCAGCACACCATGCTTCCCTGGCCATCACCACCTCCTACAGCCTACTCAAACTCATGTCCATCACATCTGTGATGGCATCCAACCATCTCATTCTCTCTCGTCCCCTTCTCCTCCTGTCTTCAATCTTTCCCAGCAGCAGGGTCTTTTCCAATGAGTCAGATCTTTGCATCAGGTGGCCAAAGTATTGGAGTTTCAGCTTAAGCATCAGTCCTTCCAATGAACACTCAGGACTGATTTCCTTTAGGATGGACTGGTTGGATCTCCTTGTAGTCCAAGGGACTCTCAAGAGTCTTCTCCAACACCACAGCTCAAAAGCATCAGTTCTTCTGCGCTCAGCTTTCTTTATAGTCCAAATCTCACATCCATCCATAACTACTGGAAAAACCAAAGCTTTGACTAGATGGACCTTTTTTGGTAAAGTAATGTCCCTGCTTTTAAATATGCTGACTAGGTTGGTCATAACTTTTCTTCCAAGGAGCAAGCGTCTTAATTTCATGGCTGCAATCACCATCTGCAGTGATTTTGGAGCCCCCCAAAATAAATCTGTCACTGTTTACATTGTTTCCTCATCTATTTTTCATGAAGTAAGGGGACCAGATGCCATGATCTTAGTTTCCTGAATGTTGGGTTTTAAGCCAACTTTTTCACTCTCCTCTTTCGCTTGCATTAAGAGGCTCTTTAGTTCTTTGCTTTCTGCCATAAGGGTGGTGTTCAGAAACCAAATAATTCAACTTTGGTTGAACACTAGAAAGTTGTATTAGTTTCCTAAGGCTGCTATAATAAAGTACCACTCACTGGGGGACTTAAAGCAACAGAAATGTATTATCCCTCAATTCTGGTGGCTGGAAATCTATGATCAAGGGACGGACAGGACCGTGCTCCATCTGAAACCTGTAGGGGATCCCTCCTCGTCTCTTTCTGGCTTCTGGAGTTCTGCCAGCACTCTTTGACATTCTTTGCCTTTTAGATACATCCCTCCTATCCTCCACATTCACTGGACATTCTCCTTGTGTATCTCCATCTCATCTCTCAGTGAATGGTGACCATAGTTAACAATGTTATATTGTGTATTTCATCATAAAAGCAAGAGAGTTCCAGAAAAACATCTATTTCTGCTTTATTGACTATGCCAAAGCCTTTGACTGTGTGGATCACAATAAACTGTGGAAAATTCTGAAAGAGATGGACATACCAGACCACCTGACCTGCTTCTTGAGAAACCTGTATGCAGGTCAGGAAACAACAGTTAGAACTGGACATGGAACAGCAGACTGGTTCCAAATAGGAAAAGGAGTACGTCAAGGCTGTATATTGCCATCCTGCTTATTTAACTTATATGCAGAGTACATCATGAGAAACGCTGGGCTGGAAGAAGCACAAGCTGGAATCAAGATTGCCAGGAGAAATATCAATAACCTCAGATATGCAGATGACACCACCCTTATGGCAGAAAGTGAAGAGGAACTCAAAAGCCTCTTGATGAAAGTGAAAGAGGAGAGTGAAAAAGTTGGCTTAAAGCTCAACATTCAGAAAACGAAGATCATGGCATCCAGTCCCATCACTTCATGGGAAATAGATGGGGAAACAGTGGAAACAGTGTCAGACTTTCTTTTTCTGAGCTCCAAAATCACTGCAGATGGTGGCTGTAGCCATGAAATTAAAAGACGCTTACTCCTTGGAAGGAAAGTTATGACCAACCTAGATAGCATATTCAAAAGCAGAGACATTACTTTGCCAACAAGGGTCCATCTAGTCAAGGCTATGGTTTTTCCAGTGGTCATGTATGGATGTGAGAGTTGGACTGTGAAGAAAGCTGAGCACTGAAGAATTGATGCTTTTGAACTGTGGTGTTGGAGAAGACTCTTGAGAGTCCCTGGGACTGCAAGGAGATCCAACCAATCCATTCTGAAGGAGATCAGCCCTGGGTGTTCTTTGGAAGGAATGATGCTAAAGCTGAAACTCCAGTACTTTGGCCACCTCATGTGAAGAGTTGACTCATTGGAAAAGACTCTGATGCTGGGAAAGATTGGGGGCAGGAGGAGAAGGGGATGACAGAGGATGAGATGCCTGGATGGCATCACTGACTCGATGGACATGAGTCTGAGTGAACTCCAGGAGTTGGTGATGGACAGGGAGGCCTGGTGTGCTGCGATTCATGGGGTCACAAGGAGTCGGACATGACTGAGGAACTGAACTGAACTGATTGTGTATTTGGGGCTTCCCTGGTGGTTCAGTGATAAAGAATTCGCCTGTTAATGTAGGAGATTGTAGTCTGATGCATGGATCAGGAAGATCCCCTAGAGGAGGAAATGGCAACCCACTCCAGTATTCTTGCCTGGGAAATCCTGTAGACAGAGGAGATTTAGTTCTTCTTTGCTTTCTGCCATAAGGGTGGTGTTCAAAAACCAATAATTCAACTTTGGTTAAATACTAGAAAGTTGTTTTAGTTTCCTAAGGCTGCTGTAATAAAGTATCACGCACTGTAGCCAGGGCCTACAGTCCCTGGGCTCACAAAGAGTCAGACATGACTGAGTGACACATAAAGGCTAAAAACATATTAGAGGAACTAATAGGCTTCTTCTAATGAAAATGAATAGAATGTCTGGGCATTTGGTCTTTTAAAATAAAAATATTGTAATAATATACAGTCAAAAAAAGGGTTCAGCAATGCAAATACTGCATTCCCACTGAGTTTAATAAACAGGGTGAACAATACAAATAACCCATGAGATTAAAAGGTCAGTGGGAAACTTTCTGCCTCTGGGAACCATGTTATGATGATTTTGGAAAAGGAGACGGAGGTTTCTAAGAACATTTGTGTTTGGATACTTATTTGGGAATCAGGATTATTGATATCACGTTGTTCATGTTCAAGCTAATGGCCCAGTTGTTTTGAAGAGCCCAGTGGTCTATACTCATCAACAAAGTGTCTATGGGCATTTACAGGTGTGCCACAGTTTTTTAAAATGGATAGGCTTCTACAAAGCAGTCAAGCCATGTGTGGGCATGCTCAGTTGCACAGTCATGTCTGAGCCTTTGCAACCCCAAGGATTGCAGCCTGGCAGGCTCCTCTGTCCATGGGATTCTCCAGTCAAGAATACTGGAGTGGGTTACCATTTCCTCATCCAGGGGATCTTCCTGACTCAGGGATTGAACTCCCTTGCATTGCAGGCAGATTATTTACCACTGAGCCACCAGGAAGACCTACAGACTTGACTAAGTGCTGAGAAATATATAATATAGATAACCAGGAGTTATGTATGGATGTGAGAGTTGGACCATAAAGAAAGCTGAGTGCTGAAGAATTGATGCTTTTGAACTGTGGTGCTGGAGGACTCTTGAGAGTTCCTTGGACTGCAAGGAGATCAAACCAGTCAATCCTAAAGGAAATCAACTCTGAATGTTCATTGGAAGGACTGGTGCTGAAGCTGAAGCTCTAATACTTTGGACACCTGATACGAAGAGATGACTCACTGGAAAAGACCCTGATGCTGGGAAAGATTGATGGCAAGAGCAGATGGGGATGACAGACAAGGAGATGGTTGGAAAGCATTGCTGACTCAATGAACATGAATTTGAGCAAATTCTGGGAGATGTGAAGGACAGGAAAGCCTGGCATGCTGCAGTTCATGGGGGCACAAAGAGTCAGACATGATTTAGCGATTGAACAACAACAATTACAAAAATACAGCCTTGGTTTCATCTGAATAGGCATAAATTTTAGATTTCTAATATTCAAATTAATTGAGTTTAACACAGATCAAAAGGGTACATTCTGAAAAGAAAGTAAACAGGAACTCAGGTGTTTGTTACAGTGCCATTCACAATAGTCAACAGTTAAATTCAAAGAGTCAAAGGTGGATACAACCCAAATGTCCATCAACAGATGAATAAACTAAGATTGTATATACACACAATGATGTTATTCAGCCTTAAAAAAGAGTGAAGTTCTCACATGTACTACAACATTCAAAGCCTTAAAAACCTTATGTTGAGTGAAATAAACCAGATACAAAAGTACAAATGTTATATGGTTCCAGTTATATAAAATCAGTAGGCAAGTTCATAGAGACAGGAGGTAGTTAAGAGGCTAACAGGGGATGCAGAGGGAGGGAATGGAAAGCTACTGCTCATGGTTTCAGACTTTGTCTTTGGAGTGATGACGCAGTTTGGAAATAGATGCTAGAGATGGTTGCATGACACTGGAAATATAAACTAAGGCCTCCAAATTGTACACTTAAATGATTAAGATGGCAAATTCTATATCTTTTATCACAGTAAAAAATGAAAACAAAAGAAGAAACAACCACAGCTGTGATGACTAATACTCATCTTGTTTCTCACCACTGAGGTGATCAGACTTTATTTACTAAAAAGTAGAATATTAAGAACTCTAATCTAAATTATATTTTACTAAAATATGTCATATTTCATTATTTTTCACTCCTACGATCCACAATTCTAGGCTTCTTTGCAGAAGTAAAAATCTTGTATTATGGGCTTCTCAAAGCATCATATAACTCCTCAATAAAGGCAGTGCCAAGGAGCACATTCATCAGGCTTTTATTTATAATATTTGACTTGAAGTCACCAGAAACTCATGTAATAAGAAGCCATCTTATGAGTCAATTCTGCCCCCATGACCCTAAAAGAAGCTGCTCAGTAAGATAAGCACTTCATTTACCTCATTCCACAATGCAAACAAAGAAGCCACTCTTGTGAGTCAGTATACAGAGTCAGTATACAGTGTCATCTATATTTTAAAAATCCACTTTAATATCATATCTTAGAGGCATACATTTGGAACTATGAATTTCTTGTGAAAATTTTTCTCTTTATATTTCTTAGAATAGCAATAGGAAAATCAACTCTTGCCCTTTCTCTAGGAGCTGAAGAGGGAATACACTTGCAGGTAAAATAAATTGTCTCTCTTCTGCTGAAATGAAACTGTAATCTATGCACTCCGTGGCATATGCAAATAGCAGATTGAAACTTGGTCACAGAAAGTCTTCTGTTCCCAACAACATCTGTTATAGTTGACAGGCGCTCCAGTGCCAACATCATACCAAGTAAAGTGAGACTACAAGAAAGTCAGAATTCCCAGTGTCCCAGCTTCTTTTCTGACCAAAAACACCATGAACTTGGAAAGTAGGTTCTGAACTGAAAAAGCATATATCATGTTTGCACTTTGCCGATGTAGAAGCATCTGTGATTGCAGTGATTAAAATATCACATCCCTCACTCCCTGCTTTCTGACAGACAGAAGGTCTGGCTTCTTTAATTTTGTATTTGAGTTTGTAACACTTCACAATGTTTTCATTTTTCCCCTATGATTATCAAAGTAAGAAATGGAATATCCGAAAAACATGAAATGTTTATGCCCAGTGATAAGAACATCACAAGGCTAATAAATGTACGTGCAAAGAACATGAACAATAAAATGGCTCAAGAAAATGCAAATAATAAACACACATAAGACTTTGATTTTTCTAGAATTAAATGAATGTGAGTTAACAAAAATGAGGTATAATATATGACATACACCTTAAAACATGATGCCAAAAACTAGTGATAGTACATTAGGTCTAGAGTACTGCTGTGTTGACTGCAGAGGAGGAGAAGTACACTTATATATTCATTTTGGAAAGCCTTTTGGCATGTCAAAAGTCATTTAAAAAATGTAAAAAGACTTATTTTAGCAAAGTGTTGGTTAATTTTGTGATGATAAACAAGCACCAGCTGTTGATTTCCTCCCCAAAATTCAATCCTGAAGAAACCAAAGAAAGAAAAGGAAAATATATATTCTAGAAATCATAAAAACAAACAAACAAACAAACCCGGAAGCAACCCATTCAGAGCATTGAATGTATTGTGAGTTGTTTATAACAGGAAGATGAGTGGCTGTGGGCTATGAAGGAAAAGGGTGGATTGATGCTGGGGTGAGTAGGCAGGCTGGATTTAAGTTTCATTCTTTTGGGGGAAATAGCATGTATTAATAGTGAAAGTGCAAGTTGCTCAGTTGTATCTTACTGTTTGCGACCCCATGGACCATACAGTTCATGGAATTCTTCAGGCCAGAATATTGGACTGGGTAGCATTTCCCTTCTCCAGGAGATCTTCCTAATCCAGGGATCAAACCCAGGTCTCCCACATTGCAGGCAGATTCTTTACCAGCTGAGCCACAAGAGAAGCCCAAGAATCCTGGACTGGGTAACCTATCCCTTCTCCAGCAGATCTTCCCGACCCAGGAATTGAACTGGGGTCTTCTGCATTCCAGGGTTCTTTACCAAATTCTTTATTTGTATGCTATAGCATACAAATAAGCGTACAGCTCAGCAATGATTATGAATATAACCCCTTCCAGTTCAAGAGAGAGAATACTACTAAGGTGAAGAGGATCAAACCCAAAATATGCCACGTTGACATGAGGATTATTTTGAGCTGAAGGTAATTGAGCTGAAGGTAATGCAGGGAGAGTTCTCCGTCTTCCCCTTATGTACCTGAAAACAGGGTATAAATTTCCCTTTGTGAAGATGTCCATCCCCCTCTACCCTCCTTTCAGCTCCCATCCCCAGGACAAGAAGCCTGCTCATCACTAGAGACTGACGTTTTTATTGTTGCTTAGTCGCAAGTCATGTCAGACTCTTTTGCGACCCCATGGACTATAGCCCGCCAGGCTCCTGCGTCTATGGGATTTCCCAGGCAAGAATACTGTAGTGAGTTGCCATTTCCTTCTCCAGGGGATCTTCACAAACCAGGGATCAAACCCACATCTCTGGCATTGGCAGGTGGATTCTTTACCACAAAGTCACCAAGGATGCTCTGGAGACTGAGAACTGACCCCAAAATGAGCTTGCACAAACAGATCTGATTAAAATAAGACTTTATGGTCCAGGCTTCCCAGGTGGTGCTGTGGGTTCAATCCCTGGGTTGGGAAGATCCCCTGGAGAAGGGCATGACAACCCACTCCAGTACTCTTGCCTGGAGAGTCCCATGGACAGAGGAGCCTGGCAGGCTACAGTCCATGTGGTTGCAATGAGACTGAAGCGACTTATCACACAGCACATTGTCCTTTAGTTCCTCATGTATTTCTTAGTAACTTCCGCATGATTCATTATTGCCTGAAGCCCGAACCTCCTTTCCTTATGTGCACACAGTGTGGGAAGGAAAGGGTGGGATGAACTGAGAGACTAGCACTGACCTCTATTGTGTGTAAAAGACAGAGCCTGTGGGAAGCTGCTGTATAGCACACGGAGCTTAGTCCAGTGCTCCGTGCTGACCTAGAACAGTGGGATGGGGGTGGTGGGCACGGGAGGGAGTTTCAAGAGGCCCATGTATACATGCAGCTGATTCACATTTTTGCACAGCAGAAACTAACACAACATTGTAAAGCAATTATACTAAAAAAGATGGTGTAGAAGCTCCCCAGTCCAATCACTTCTTTGAGTTTCACCTCTTTCCTATGAACTCCGGTGTACATAAATATTAAAATTGTGTACCTCTTCTACTGCTTAAAAAAGAGAAAGAGACAGAGAGAGAATATTATGAGCATCAACATCAAGACGGAACATGGCCAACATCCAGAAACCTCCCTCCTGCTCCAACCACGTCTGCTTTCCCCAGAAAGGACAACAGATAGGTTTTGGCTATTTTTGAACTTCAGATAAGCAGAGTCATACTCTTTTGTATCTGGCATGTGTAGCTCAAAATTACAATGGACAAATTCAGTCATTTTATTGCATGTAATACAGTACTTTATTAATATTAATTTGTACTATTTAATATTTTATGATTACATCGTATTTATACAGGCTTCCCTGGTGGCTCAGACAGTAAAGAGTCAGCCTGCAATGCAGGAGACCTGGGTTCAATCCCTAAGTCAGAAAGATCCCCTGGAGAAGGGAATGGCAACCCACTCCAGTATTCTTGCCTGGAAAATCTCATGGACAGGGGAGCCTGGTGGGCTACAGTCCATGAGGTCACAAAGAGTTGGATGTATGCCTATGGTACTTATTATTTTATTGAATATAGCAGCAGTTTATGAAATACTATATAGTATTTTATTGTATGTATATTTAAAATCTTTCAAAATCATACTCTTATTGGGCATTTGGGTTGTTCCAAGTTTTTGTTATTATAAAATAAAAGATGATAAACATTTCTTGTAATACTTTTCAGTGCAAATATACATTTATTATATTGAATCTATATGTGAGTGTTATAATTCTTGTCTTCTTAAAGAGAAAACAGTGATAAATTTAAGAAATCACAAAAAAATAATAAAACAAAAAAGTCATACAAGCTTACTTTTTTCTAATTCACATACTTATATTGAACAATAGAAACCTTAGTTGCTCAAATATGAAAAAAGAGCAGAAAGAAAATACAAAGACAACGTTCACATCAGATGTCAGAATGGACAGGCGTCTCCTTCCACTGCCCTATTGCTACAGTTTGAAATGAGTTAAGTGCCCTAGAGTTTAATGAAGTGATTAGAATGGCACCCCACTCCAGTACTCTTGCCTGGAAAATCCCATGGACGGAGGAGCCTGGAAGGCTGCAGCCCATGGGGTTGCTGAGGGTCGGACATGACTGAGCGACTTCACTTTCACACATTGGAGAAGGAAATGGCAACCCACTCCAGTGTTCTTGCCTGGAGAATCCCAGGGACGGCAGAGCCTGGTGGGCTGCTGTCATGGGGTCGCACAGAGTCGGACACGACTGAAGCAACTTAGCAGCAACAGCAGCAGCAGACATTGTATATTTATATTCACATTAAGTGTTCCCACACTATAACAATAATCATTTTCCCATATGATGAGAATAATCCATTAACAGTAGAAATAGGGGAAATGGCAACCTATTCCCTCCTGGGTTGAACAAAGGCATCAGGTTGTCTTTCACTGGACTGTTCCAAGGCATTTTATTCATTCATTAATAGTAATAAAAATTCATGAATACTCACTCACCCAAATTCAGGTTACTTGCAGACACCTAGTCCTGTATGTTCCTAGCCAGGGAGGGATGGTTCCCCAGAGAAAAATCAGGATGCCATTAACAGGGAAAGAGAGAACTGACTTGGAACAGATATGAAACACAGATGTCTGCCAGAGTTAGTCATTTAACGACAACACAAGACACCAAATAGTTAAATTTATAGTTACAGTTAAACACTAATTGTGAAACATCAAATCATAAGAAATAAGAATAAAATAAACAGTATTTGTAAATTTTTGAAGGGAGATTCTGAGCTTAAAATTGATAGGGCAATCCAGGAAAGAAAGATGGATAACACTTCCAAATTTTCATTTTCTGTATTCAAAATGAGTGTAGCCACATTCTGCCACAGTTATTCATCTATATTTTTCCTGATTTTGATATTTTTGACATATAAAAATTTTTGCATTTTTATTTAATCAAATATGTAAGTTTTGTGGCTTCTTCTATTGATTTCATACTTGAAAAACCTATCACTATACACAGTTTAGGCTAAACATTTGCAACAAATTTTACAACAATGTATGAAACAATATAATGGAAAAATATAGAAGGGATTAAAAATATGGTAAAATGATATATATTATTTATCCACTATACACTCATTCATTTTTTGAAAAATATTTCTTGCATGTATTGAATGTGAGTTAAGCACCATTCCAGGCATTGGGTGTAAAGCAGTACCTAAAATTAATGAAAACATTCCATTCATAGAGCCACCATTCTAGGGGAGGAGACAGATAATAAAGAAAATAAATTTGCAAAGTAAATAATATGTTGGATAGTGATAAAAACAAGGGATAAAAATAAAGAAGGGATGTCATACTGTGAAAGTGAAATTTGAACAAAAATCTAAGTGAAGTGAAGAGGCAAGGCATAATTGTAGCTGGGGTAGAATATTCCAGGCGTAAGACATTGCACTTGAGTTGCCTGCATGTCTAATACATTTGAAGACAGAAAACAGAAAAAATTGATAATAATAAAACAAAATTAAAAACTAGTTTTAAAAATTTAGTGAAAAGAATAGGGCATATGTTTGTGAAGAGTGTGCTCACAATCATGTACACATATGTACGTATAGAAAAAGCCTGTTTGGAAAAACAAAAAATGATTGAAAGTAGGATTAAGGGTGATTTTTGTTCAATTTTTACTTTTTGTTGTTTTAATTTTTTTCTAACAACCATAGCTGTCTTTCACACTAGAATTTTTATTTTTAAAACTCACCAGACAGGGATGGATTGAGCACCTGGAAGAAATGTACAATTATAAAATGAGGATAATAAAACCACCCACTTGATATTAAATATCAAATTTTATGAATACATGTAAACTCATGCCAAGTTCTTGGTCTTATACAGCAAGTGATGAACAGAGAGCCCCATCAATAAAATCATTTTCACTCTCTTCCCAGAAGAATTGCTCAGCCCACAAATACCCAGACAGGAAACTTACTGTCTCATAGTGAGGACATCAGCCTTGTGCTTAATTTAATTTATGACTTCACAGCAACTCACCAAAATTTGAGATAATGTCTTCACATTCTTTATTAGTTTACTGAAACATCTAAACAGGCACAGTTGAGCCCTTAGCAGATGGCAAGCTTCAGTCCCTGAAATGGGATTACAGTTCTTTCTTGGCCAGGAGCTGACAGATGTGTATCATCACATGCCTCCAGAGCAAAGACTGGATGCTCAGAGCTTACATGGGAACAATCGGGTTTAAAAAGTGCATTCCAGTTCTGCCAGCTAAATCAATATGTGACAACTGACAGCTGGAACTATCAAGTCATGGTGGGTCTGGAAATCGCTCTTAACCTTTGCCTTTATTTGCAGACTGCCAGCTCTGGAGAGAAACATCCAAAATGTGAGTGGATCGAATGGAATACTGCACGGTGACATTCTGATTAGGCTGCTATTTTTATAGATGGGTTACACGGTCGTTAGATCTTAAGCTGAACTGCTTTCTCTTTATATTGTATTCCCAGCATGTTACCTAGTACAGAGTAGGTAAAAAACCTACTGTGTGATGAGAATTGGTCTTCCGCATGATGAATGCCCTCAGGTAGCACAGACCTGTCTACAGAGAGGCCTGCACGTGCTGGACGATCTAGAAGGTCAGCGAACACTGAGCCAAAGCCTAACCTCCAGTTTGTATTGAGCTAGGATTAGACTGAGCAGGTGGTTTTTCCCCTTAGTTGTGCAAATCAGCTCAATTCAACCTGGAATTACATCACCCTCCCAGGTTCCTGGGACTCAGCCAAGTTTTCAGCGCCACGTGTGTAGCAGATATTTCCTTCTTCTAGGTCTGTTTTTTTAAATTATTATAACTGGTAAGTCTTCATTATTTCTGTTCCTTTTATGTATCTGTTAGGGTAACATAACTGCCATAACTTGCAGTGATTCATACTTTCAAAAGATTAGTTCAAGTTTACAAGGCAATATGGAGGTTCCTAGTCTGTAGATGGATTTCCTCCTCCGGATTTCCTCCTCCTAGCAATTTGGGAACTCAATCCTGAATATTCACTGGAAGGACTGATGTTGAAGCTGAAGCTCCAGTACTCTGGCCTCATGATGTGAACAGCCAACTCATTGGAAAAGACTCTAATGCTGGAAAAGGAGAGGGGTTGGTAGAGGGTGAGATGGTTACATAGCATCACAGACTCAATAGACTTGAATTTGAGTAAATTCAGGGAAACAGTGAAGGCCAGGGAAGCCTGGCATGCTGCAGTCCATGAGGTCACAAAGAATTGGACACAACTTAGTGACTGAACAAAAACAGCAAGCAGTTTGGGTCTTAGTTCTGCCAACTTGTTTATCTGTCAGTTGCTGAGGCCCCCAGAACCATCTGCATCCAACCTGTTAGAGGAAGACAGGAGAATAAAAATGCTCTTGATGGATTCTTAGAAACTCTAAGCTGAAACCTATTCCTCCTAGTTCCATTTCAGGCAAAACGAGCCATACAGCCATCTTTGGGTTACAAGTGGGATCAGGATATGTTGCTTTTTGTTTAGCAGTTCGTCATTTGGCATCTTCTGGAAGGTGAAGCATGACTGGTGAACAGTTAATCATCTCTGCCACAGTGACTTATACAGATTCTTTTCAGCATCCAGAAGTCTTTGGAAGATGGCATGTCAGAGCTCCAATCTATTTCCTTCTAGGGACAGAACTTTGTGGAGGTAGAGATCGAAGGGGAAACAATGACCAATGACTTCCTCCCAACCATCTGGAGTCCTAGAGCTACTGCGGCCGGACCTGTGGTTCATCTGCTCACACAGCTGGGGGAGGATCTACGGCTGACTCCCTTAGACAGCACCTATTTAAAAACAATAGGCTCTTGACTCTAGGTGGCCCTCCCCCATCGTTTTCCTTTGTAGCTATTTCTTAACTAGTAATGGACTTATTTCACTGAGGCAGCCTCAAACACTCACTGGAAAGAACATGGGCTTTGCAATCAAACAAGGACAGGAATAACAATCTGGTTTTGAATTCCTGTTCTATTGCTTACAAGGATAGGATTTTGGGTGATTAAATGAAACTGACCCTTGGCTTCTCTGTCTTCCAAACGCTAATATATCTGATCTCAAAGAAGCTGATGTGTATTTGGCACTTGGTAAACGGTCTGTTTTCTCTTCAGGATAACAATTATAGGAAGTTATTCAAAAGCTGAACATTAGTAAGGTAAGCTTTGAAGATATTCTTTTGGTGATGAGTATACCAAATGTCATTATAGGGCTCATGATAATTTCACAGAAAATATAGACATTTTTGTAATTTTTTCAGAGGAAAAGAATATCTTTAAGGCCTACCTTGTGCTATGTGCTAAGTCGCTTCAGTTGTGTCCAACTCTCTGTGACCCTGTGGACTGTAGCCTGCCAGGCTCTTCTGTCTATGGGATTCTCCAGGCAAGAATACTGGAATGGGTTGCCATGCTCTCCTCCAAGGGATCTTCCTGACCCAGGGATCAAACTTCCATCTCTTATGTCTCCTGAATTGGTGGGCAGGTTCTTTATCACTAGCACCAATCTGGAAAGCCCAAAAGCCTACCTTAGCTCTCTTTAAAGTATTTTTGGAAAACTGTTTGAAGGGCCAAAAAGATGGAGCAACCAAAAATAAGAATAAAAGTGGATATTCTCCAACTAAGAATAATAGTGCCTTCAGATGCCTATTTCTTCATAGATGGTGATAGAGATCTACTCCCTAGGCAGGGTAGACAGTGACACTTGCACTTTTCTATGGGATAATGTCCAGTTGTCTCGGTTACTATTCCTAGGGGCATAGATTCCTGGATTGCACAAGGGGCTCTCAAGTATTGTTCTGAGGGGATCATTTACTCTCTTATTTATTTGGGTTAACATCTTAAGGAAAATTACATCAAGTATCTTTTCTAACCACAATGGAAGTGGCATTGTTCTTGCTCAGTTGTGTCCGACTCTACAACCACAAGGACTGTAGCACACCAGGCTTCCCTCTCCTTCACAATCTCCTGGTGTTTGCTCAGATTCAGGTCCACTGAGTCAGTGATGCTATCTAACCATCCTGTCCTCGGTTGCTCCCTTCTCCTTTTGATTTCCATATTTCCTAGCATCAGGGTCTTTTCCAATAAATCAGCTCTTCGCATCGGCTGGCCAAAGTATTGGAGCTTCAGCTTCAGCATCAGTCCTTCCAATGATTATTCAGGACTGATCTCCTTTAGGATGGACTGGTTGGATCTCCTTGCAGTTCAAGGGACTCTCAAGAGTCTTCTCCATCACCACAATTTGAAAGCATCAGTACTTTGATACTCAGCCTTTTTTTTTATGGTCCAACTCTCACATCCATACACGACTACTAGAAAAACCATAGCTTTGACTGTATAGACCTTTGTCATCAAAGTGATGTCTCTGCTTCTCAAACCACAGTGATATGTATGAAATGAGAAATACATAACAAGAAGTAAACTGGGAATTTTGTGAATCACTGGAAATGAAATAACACACTCTGAAATAATCAATGGATCAAGGAAAATATAAAAGAACAATAAAAAGTATCTTGAAACAAAAGAAAATGAAACCACAACATACAAAAATCTATGAGATGGCAGTGAAAGCTTCTAAGAGGGAAGTTTGTTATTGGAGGAGGCCATCAAGAGGCCACAGCCACCTGCTGATCCGTAGCTGGACCCTAACAATGGAAAGGTTCTCACCACCTCTTCTGTCCTTGAAATGTACATCTTGCCCACTGTTTCCACGGCTGGAACCATATTCAAGGAAGGATGTATCCTTCCTTAAGAAAGAAACGTGTAATTTCGACCATCTGGATGGTATATACGACTGGACTCAGTTTACTAAAGATTTAAGCCTTAACCTTCACATCATTTATTCAGCATTTATTTTATTTATCTGATACTATCTAAGAACACAAAAATTAAAATGAATTACATATCTCTTCCTTCTTGGAAAAGACCTCCTTGTCTGGTAAGTATAAAACATTGTTGTGGTTTAGTTGCTAATTCACATCCGATTCTTTGTGACCCCATGGACTAAAGCCCACCAGGCTCCTCTGTCCATGGAATTCTCCAGGCAAGAATACTGGAGGGGGTTACCATTTCATTTTCCAGAGAATCTTCCCAACTCAGGGATTGAACTCATGTCTCTTGCAGGTGAATTCATTTCAGTGAGCCACCAGGGAAACCCAATTTAGTCCTTGCTGTTGCTATTGCTGCTAAGTCACGTCAGTCGTGTCTGACTCTGTGCGACCCCATAGACGGCAGCCCACCAGGCTCCCTTGTCCCTGGGATTCTCCAGGCAAGAACACTGGAATGGGTTGCCATTTCCTTCTCCAATGCATGAAAGTGAAAAGTGAAAGGGAAATCGCTCAGTCGTGTCCGACTCTTAGCAACCCCCTGAACTGCAGCCTACCAGGCTCCTCCATCCATGGGATTTTCCAGGAAAGAGTACTGGAGTGGGTTGCCATTGCTTTCTCCAAATTTAGTCCTTAAATATCTGCAAGTTGTGGGGAAAAAAAAGTACAAACTATGATGAGAATAATGAAACAACTGATATCAGGAACCATCTTCCTGAAGATTATAAATACAATTTGAAAATTCTGGAGTGAATAGTACTATACATTCTATGATTTTATTTCCTAGCCAACTGTGTAAATGTTGCATTTGGCAAGGAGATATTAAAAAGTTCTGCAGACTCTTCAGTAGAAGACATAGGCAATTTTAATCAGAGTTTGACATTAACACTCATTCATCTGCATGCCAGAGTGCAGTTTCACCTCTATATAAACACCAGATTATTGTTTTCGCAACAGCTTGGAAGTCACCAGGTGGAAGAATAAGCAGCACTTTTCAGCCTCAGAAACAATGAAAAGAGTAAATGAACTTTGCGTGAATCCTCCAGTTCTCATGATATTTTCTCTGGCCTCCTCCCCAGGATGCTTTATCCAAAAAAGAAAGAAAAAAAAAAAAAGGAAACCAATTCTCACACCTACCTCATGTATATTGGAATCAGAGTACTGAAAATCGAGGAAATTTGTTTTTCATATGGTTGAGTGATATATCAACGAAATAAAAATTTTTGTGTTATACAATTTCAGAAAATTCTTAATGGATAAACATTCTTAATGGATAAATTAGTTTTGCAGACTTAAAACAAATAATGCTCTGTGTATTTACCATATTACATTTTATGTGTACCAAAAAACCAAGAAATTGACAAGTATATTCAGTATAAATATGAATATGATTAAATATCAATGTTTTAATGTTCATACTGGTGTTTCATAATAGTCTTATTTCAAAAGAATATATCATTTAATACTTAGGAAATATGTAGAAGAGTATAAAATGATCAGTATGTTTAACTCATTGTAGACATCTGAAAGAAAGCTTCTAACTATTCAATTAAATTAGGATGTGTAATATGTTAACAGTTTTTATATGCTACATTTCTCTATTTTACAAAGGAAAATATTGCAATTTGCATTTTATGAGCTAGTATTATATTTTAAAATGGAAATATAATGCAAAGAATTACTTAGGGAGAACCTATTTTAAAATTCAAAGATTTAAGCATCCTTATTCTTACAGAAGTTGATTTAAATTTCAATGGACAAAGAGATGTCCAAAATTTTATGAAAAGTGCTTTCTTTCTCATTTCAGGAAATGAAAATTTCTAGTAATTTTATCTTATACAATAATGCCAATTTTTGAAAGATGAACACCATGCTGGGGAGTCATGTGAGGAATATCAAACTTTTTCTGAATATGTAAAAAAATCTATAATTCCATATAGTTATTAAAATGTGAGCAACTTCTATTTTCTTTGTATGTTCTCATGCTGTATAACCAGTCACCCAGAAATTTAACAGCTTCATTTTATTATGCTTATGGGTTTGGAATTTCAGGAATTTAGCAAAGACCAACATGAAATGTTGGCTTTTCTTTGTTGCATACTATCTCAGGCTCAGATTGGAAGAGTGGGAAGCTGGAGGAAATTCAGTAACTTGGGTTCCAGCGCACTATGAATCTGGACAAAATGCTCTATATAAATATAGTCCTCTGGGCTTCCCTCCTGGTCCAGTGGTTAAGAATTCACCTTGCAATGCAGAGGACACTGCATTGATGCCTGGTCCTGGAAGATCCTACATGCTGTGGAGCAACTAAGCCTGTGTGCTACAACTACTGAGCCTACAGTCTAGAGCCCGTGCTCCGCAAGAGAATCCAGCACGACAAGAAGCCCACGCACCACAACCAGAGCGTAATCCCCATTCACTGCAACTAGAGAAAAGCCCACGGGCAGGAACGGAGACCCAGCACAGCCAAAAATAAGTGAATAAAGAACTCTTTAAAAGGTAAATACAATCTTCTAATCCATAAAGCTAAAATACTATGGTGGCTCAGACAGTAGAGAATCTGCCTGCAGTGCAGGAGACCTGGGTTTGATTCCTGGGTCAGGAAGATCCCCTGGAGAAGGAAATGGCAGCCCACTCTAGTATTCTTGCCTGGAGAATTTCATGGACAGAGAAGCCTGGTGGAATATAGTCCAGGAGATCACAAAGAGTTGGACATCACTAAGCGAAATCCATAAGACTAAGAAAATAATGCAGTCTTTTTTTCAGGGTTGTGTGTAACACATATATGTATGGATGTGTGTGTGCCTGTATACATAAAGATTTGTGCACACATATATCTCTCTATATCTCATCAACTCACATTTCCTAAAGTAAACTGAATTGGTCACCTAGCCTTATTTGGTAGGAAAATTTAATTTTCATACCAACAGGAATTCATCTACTTACAAAAGCACTCTAAGTGTATATAAACAAAGGGAAATTTCCTTTGTAAGTCTGCATGGGGGGCAATACAAGACAATGATTGAAAGACTTGGCTGTGGAGCAGAATGCTTAGGTTCAAAGGTTGACCCCACAAATTAATGTCGGCAAGGCTTTAGGTAAGTTACTTAACTTGTCTGCACTGTAATCTTCATAATATGTAAAACTGCTATTTAATTAATATAATTTTTAACTTAATATTTAGTACATACATCACAAATGTGAGAAATAAGTGAGTTAGCACAGGCAGAGTCTTAGAAGAGTAAAAGACATATGGTATGCTAGTAAATGTGGAAACAAGCCAGGCTTTATAAAGTAGCTATAAGACTTACAGCAGAGTGACTATGAAATATGAGGTGGTAAGAAGTAAGGCGATCATCTCATACTGATGGCACAAAAGGCTGCCAATACTGAAATGTTTTTACTGATGGTTAAAAATGCAGTTTCCAGTAGAGCTTTCATAAAATCAAAGAATATTGATATAATCTGCCTAGCTAAAATGTGAATTTTTAACTCAATCAAAATTGCGTGTGTGTGTGTGTGTGTGTGTGTGTGTGTGTTAAGTCGCTTCAGTAATGTCTGAGTCCTTGCGACCCTATGGACTGTAGCCCGCCAGGCTCCTCTGTCCATGGAATTCTCCAGCAAGAATACTGGAGTGGGTTGCCATACCCTCCTCCAGGGAATCTTCCCAACACAGCGACTACACCTGAGTCTCTTATGTCTCCTGCATTGGCAGGAGGATTCTTTACCACTAGCGCCACCTGGGAAGCTCCTCAATCAAAATTGTTCTCTTGCAAAAAGTACATCTCTTTTCAAAACCGTGGTTCTTCACATCGAACACTTCCTATGTGAGAATTTGGTCAGCATAGTGGTTGGTAATGTGTACAGAAAAAAATATTATCTTCCACTCTGGAAGAAAATAGAAAATTTCCTGCCATGAGACCTAGCAAAGTAAACACTGGAAGGAACGTAAATGAAAGAGCCATCCATACCCAGGGAACCCCATTCCCATGATCCTGGCTCTTCAGCATGTAGGAATGACAAGCCAGAGATGTGGGGCTCCAGGAAGTAATCTTGAGCAGTTGGCAGGAGAGCCAGAAATACCTCATTTTTGTGCACATATGCGAAGGTGCTCTTGGTCTGTGTCAGAATTTCAGCAGTGGCTTTACCAGACTCTGAATTTGATCCACTTTCTCATAATATCCAAGACAGAAAGAAAGCAACCATCTGTTGGATCACCAAGGTAGAAATTGCATTATAATGCGAGAAATTAACCAGAAGGTCTGAGTCAGTGGGACCATTGCTGTGGTTCTGTCATGAGCAGAAAATAAACTCTGACGAATATGTTCCATCTTTAGGATAACAGTCAGCACCTCAGCCCAAGTATGCTTACTTCAGCCTGTAGACTTAATAAAATTGTGAAGTCTTTTCTGTGGTGATGTCTGAAATTGATTGGTGCCAAGTCAGTGTCAGAGCAAGAGATGCTGCTCATTTTAACCGAAGTGCTTGGTGTCACCACGAAAATTGAGCCGTCACTCATCTGAGTCCTGCTTTCAGAAAAACATGCAATGGTTGTGTTCCCTCATGTATACCTACAAAGTGAAAGTGAGAGTGTTAGTTGCACAGTCATGTCCGACTCTCTGCCACCCCATGGACTGTAGCCCACCAGGCTCCTCCGTCCACGGAATTCTCCAGGCAAGAATACTGGAGTGGGTTGTTATTTTCTTTTCCAGGTTGTTATTTCCTTCTTCCCAATCCAGGAATTGAACCTGGATCTCCCACATTGCAGACAGGCTCTTTACCATCTGAGCCACCAGGGAAGCCCTACATCTACAAACGGGTGTCCAAATGAGAATAAGGTACTAGTACAGCATGGCACCCCACTCCAGTACTCTTGCTTGGAAAATCCCATGGACGGAGGAGACTGGTAGGCTGCAGTCCATGGGGTCGCTAAGAGTCGGATATGACTGAGCATCTTCACTTTCACTTTTCACTTTCCTGTATTGGAGAAGGAAATGGCAAGAGAAATTTTATGATACAATAAGCCAAACACAGGTGTGGATTCCAACAGTCAAAAGAGGGCTGTGAGTACAGAAATGGAAACATTGATTATCTTCTCCTTCTCTTCTTACCACACACCTCTGTTCTGGCTCCCTGTGTTCATAAAACATGGCAGAAAGCTTTACCCCACTTTCCTATAGCGCTGAAGTCCTCAATGTTCTTCAAGGCTCATTTCCTCTATCTATGAATGAAGGCTTTACTGAATGTCTCAGCTCTACTCACCCATGATATTTAGAACTTTGAACAGTGTTGGCTGCCTTCAGTATACATTTATGAATTGATTGTACTCTATATTTTGATCATCTCAAATACTGCCGATTTCTGAAAATATCCTCTAACTTAACTACCTCAGAAACAAGTACCCATCCTCTGTCTTCTCCTAGTCTATAGTGATTAGTTTTTTTGTTTGTTTTCTGATAGCAGTTACTGCTCTGCACTGCAATAATCCCTTGAGTTCCCTCAAGAGATTAGAAAATGCCTTTCTCTTACTGTATCCCCACCATCTAGCAGAACCTTGCACAGAATCACTGCTCCCTAAGTGTTTGCTGAATGAGTATTCCTTTCCCAGACTCTCGCAGCCCTAAAGATGAGCAGGGGAAAAAGGGCTGTCAAATAAACAAATTTAGATTTAAGTTGGTGTTCAGTCACTCAGTTGTGTCCAACTCTTTGCAACTCCATGGACTGAAGAACACCAGGGTTCTCTGTCCTTCACTATCTCCTGGAGTTTGCTCAGACTCATGTCCATTGAATTGGTGCCATCCCACTATCTCATCCTCTGTCATCCCCTTCTCCTCCTGCCCTCAATCTTTCCCTGCATCAGGGTCTTTTCCAATGAGTCGGCTCTTTGCATCAGGTGGCCAAAGTATTGGAGCTTCAGTTTCAGCATCAGTGCTTCCAATGAGTATTCAGGACTGATTTCCTTTAGGATGGACTGGTTTGATCTCCTTGTTGTCTAAGGGACTCTCAAAAGTCTTCTCCAACACCACAGTTCAAAAGCATAAATTCTTTGGCACTCAGCCTTCTTTATGATCCAACTCTTATATCCATACATGACTACTGGAAAAACCATAGCTTTGACTAGATGGACCTTTGTCAGCAAAATGATGTCTCGGCTTCAGAAGGACCATAAAATTTGTAAGCTTTACTCTTGCCTGGAAAATCCCATGGACGGAGGAGCCTGGTAGGCTGTGGTCCATGGAGTCGCTAAGAGTCGGACACGACTGAGTGACTTCACTTTGACTTTTCGCTTTCATGCATTGGAGAAGGAAATGGCAACCCACTCCAGTGTTCTTGCCTGGAGAATCCCAGGGATGGTGGAGCCTGGTGGGCTGCCATCTATGGGGTCGCACAGAGTTGGACACAACTGAAGCGACTTAGCAGCAGCAGCAGCAGCAAAAGGTCAGGCAAAAAAGGCTTTTCTTTAAAGAGAAGGAATAAACAAGACAAGAAAGACTCAAGGTGGGAAAGTAAGATGAGCATTGATCTGCTCTGAAACTTGGTGTTTTTTCTAGGATCAACAGATTCTGGAGGGGTTGTTAAGGTTGAGTTGTTCTGGGTCATGTTTGCTCAAGGATGGGATAAGAAGAGGAGCTTAACTAAAATTTGCTCAAGTCAAGTTAGCAGATATTTCATCTAGATTGGTCAGTGGTTACAAACAATTCAGATAATAATTTATAAGACAAAGAGCAAATTTGGAGTGTGTTTGGTCCAGCCATATTTAATGAAGGGGGGCATCTACTTATTTTATTTATGTCATATGGGTAAGGGTGCCTGCCCTACCTGCTTAGTTGCTTCAGTCCTGTCCAACTCTTTGTGACCCTATAGACTGTGGCCTACAAGGTTCCTACATCCATGGGGTTATCCAGGCAAGAATAGTGGAGTGGGTTCCTGTACCCTCCTCCAGGGGATCTTCCCAACCCAGGGATGGAGCCACCATCTCCTGCATTGCAGGTGGATTCTTTACTGCTGAGCCACTAGGGAAGCCCCATGGTAAGGGTAGTTTTTTTGCATTAAACTATTTCTTGGAAGGCTGGGGAGATTTACTATCTGTTAGCAGGTTCCAGGAGCATTCAGGTAAAATTTAATACTGTCCAGGTAAAGTGATTATTTGACTTCAAGGTCACAACAGCTCTTACCATTTGCCAGGCATTGTGCTTACTTTATCTCTGACTTTTATGTGGTTAAGCTTATAATTGGGGAACAGCTTTCCAGAAAGAAGGAAAAGCAAGAGTGAAGGTCCTTAGTCAAGAAAGAGCAATGAATCATCAGGGAAGAGAAATAAATCTAGTCAAATGGAATATTAAGAAAAAAAACTAAACTAAAAGATTAAGAAAAATATTATATGATCTCTGAGTGAATAAGGTATTTAAAGATGAAGTTGGAAACTAATTGAAGAAAAGAGCTGGTTTTGACTCTATAACATACAGAGACTTCTATAAATCAAAGAATGTCTGTGCATCAGGTCTTTGCTCCTTGTTTTGCTTTGAGTTCCTGGAGACCAATTTCTATGAATTAGGACCCTGGGCTCCCACTGCCTTCTGGCTTCTGGACTATACTGTACTGTGCATGGCGCCAGCAGGTCAGAAGAATCCTCTTCCATGGTTCCAGGTTGGACTCCTGTAACACTGTTCCCTCCTATTGCCTTTCCAGGCCTAGAGAGGGTAACAGCTCCCTGTTGATAATTCTTGGGTGTTTCATTATTCCTCGTCTGGTCCCTTAACCAGGCCCATAGCTTTGTAAACTCTTTTAAATTAAACCCTTTGGTTGTGCCATCTGTTTTCTGCAGTAGTCTGGATCGAAATATCACAGCCAAAACAGTAAGTGACAAAGGGAAAGAAAATGCTCTAACCTGCATTACAAAAGAGCCTTTACCAATTTCACAAGCATCAAATCATAATCCTTAAAATTATTATGAAAATTAACAATGAATAACTCAGTAAAGATGAACAAGTGGCCACAACATTAAAAAATATTAATGTCACTAGATAACTATGCAATAGATACTTGAATGCTTGTAAGCAGAGATTTATTTTATGTCAGTTTCTGTGTTTCTTGAATTTCCTACTAAGAATAGCTTTTGTGCTCCGTCGCTCAGTTGTGTCCTACTCTTTTGTGACCCCATGGACTGTAGTACACCAGGCTCCTCTGTCCATGGGATTCTGCAGGCCAGAATACTGGAGTGGGTTGCCATTTCCTCCTCCAGGGGATCTTCCTGACCCAGGGATCAAACCTGCATCTTCCGCATCTCCTGCATTGGCAGGTGGATTCTTTACCTCTTGAGCCACCTGGGAAGAAGAATAGCTATTATAGGGAAATTAACATTTTTTCCTAAACCTAGTAGGTTCCTGGAGGTACAGCCTGTAAATATGAATGCCCTCAAAATATTGGTTCCTCTGTAGTTTCTCATTCTCGTGAGAATCCACACTCATTCTCCAGAAATTCATCAAAATAAACATTCAGGTATTTCTCCAGGTTGTAGCTCTGGTGTCTCCTGCTCAAGCTAAATCATCTTGGCTGTGATCCTCTAGATTTACCTTTTCCTACAGATTTCCATGGGGCAGGGTGTGCTGTGCCCTCAATTCTCTGAAAGGATTTTGGACACGTTTATCAATGCCGCTGTCCTCTTATCTGAGGGGAAATCTACAATCCAAATGATATGAAGAAAATCTAACAGTCTCTTTGCCTTTAATACATTTAATCATTCCTAAAACATAAAAATATCTCCTTCTTCTCCTACCCTGAAAAACATGAAGATGCTTTAAGAATGACTACATATATTTCAAAATGATAAAATAAAATATATTTAAATCAATCCTGCAATTTCTAAAGTAAGTAAACATGTATTTTCAGAATTTGCAATGCCTTTTAATTATGCATTAGGGAAATCAATCTGAATTACTGGTATAATTTGTCATGTTAAAGCTACACAAGTCCATGGCAGAAATCGTCACTGTAAATGTTTATATGTAAATTAGGCTTCTATTGCTTCAAGCCTCATAGAGCAATTACTCAGCTTCTTTGAAAGTGTGATTTATTGATCAGCAATTTGTAAAGATGGAAAGATGTTAGCTGATTTTCCCCTGTAGGTTATTCCTTTGGTTGGAGTTTTGAAATATGCTTTCCTTTTTTGTAGGCATGTTAGCCATGCAGTGTCATCTGTCATTGAACTCCTCTCTGTGAAGCTGCATACATAATATTGTAGATTCCTGGGTACTTTTTGTTGTTGTTGTTCAGTCACTCACTCGTGTCCTACTCTTTGTGACCCCATGGACCACAACACACCAGGCTTCCCTGTACTTCACCATCTCCCAGAGCTTGCTCAAACTCATGTCCATCTAGTTGGTGATGCCATCCAATCATCTCATCCTCTGTTGCCCTCTTCTCCTCCTGCTTTCAATCATTCCCAGCATCAGGGTCTTTGCTAATGAGTCAGCTCTTCACATCAGGTGGCCAAAGTATTGGAGCTTCAGCTTCAGTCCTTCCAATGAATATTCAGAGTTGCTTTCCTGTAGGATTGACTGGTATGATCTTGCAGTCCAAGAGACTCTCAAGAGTCCTCCAGCACCACAGTTCAAAAGCATCAATTCTTTGGTACTCAGCCTTCTTTATGGTCCAACTCTAACATCCATACATGATTACTGGAAAAACCATACCTTTGACTATATGGATCTTTGTTGGCAAAAAATGTCTCTTCTTTTTAATACGCTGTCTATGTTTGCCATACCTTTTCTTCCAAGGAGCGAGTATCTATTAATTTCATGGCTGCAGTCAGTGTGTGCAGTGATTTTGGAGCCCAAGAAAATAAAGTCTCTGTTTCCATTACTTCCCCATCTATTTGCCATGAAGTGATGGGACCAAATGCCATGATCTTCATTTTTTAAATATTGAGTTTTAAGCCAGCTTTTTCAGTCTCCTCTTTCATCTTCATCAAGAGGCTCTTTAGCTCCTCTTCACTTTCTGCCGTAAGGGTGGTGTCATCTGCATATCTGAGGTTATTGATATTTCTCCTGGCAGTCTCGATTCCAGCTTGTGCTTCATCTAGTCCAGCATTTCTCATGATGTACTCTGCATATAAGGTAACTAAGCAGGGTGACGATCAGTACACAACCTTGACATACTCTTTTCTCAATTTTGAACCAGTCTGTCATTACATGTCAGGTTCTACCTGTTGCTTCTTGACATGCATACAGACTTCTCAGGAGGCAGGTAAGATGGTCTGATATTCCTATCTCTTGAAGAATTTTACACAGTTTGTTGTGATCTACACAGTCAAAGGCTTTAGTGTAGTCAATGAAGGAGATGTTTTTTCTGGAATTCTGTTGCATTTTCTATGATCCAATCAGTTCAGTTCAGTCACTCAGTCATGTCCGACTTTGCAACCCCATGAACTGCAGCACACCAGGCCTCCCTGTCCAACACCAACTCCGGGAGTCCACCCAAACCCATGTCCATTGAGTTGGTGACACCATTCAACCATCTCATCCTCTATTGTCCCCTTCTCCTCCTGCCCTCAATCTTTCCCAGCATCAGGGGCTTTTCAAATGAGTCAGCTCTTTGCATCAGGTGGCCAAAGTATTGGAGTTTCAGCTTCAACATCAGTCCTTCCAATGAACACCCAGGACTGATTTCCTTTAGGATGGACTGGTTGGATCTCCCTGCAGTCCAAGGGACCCTCAAGAGTCTTCTCCAACACCACAGTTCAAAAGCATCAATTCTTCGGTGCTCAGCTTTCTTTATAGTCCAAATCTCACATCCATACATGACCACTGGAAAAACCATAGCCTAACTAGATGGACCTTTGTTGGCAAAGTAATGTCTCTGCTTTTCAATAAGCTATCTAGGTTGGTCATAACTTTCCTTCCAAGGGGTAAGCATCTTTTAATTTCATGGCTGCAATCACCATCTGCAGTGATTTTGGAGCCCAAAAAAATAAAGTCAGCCACTGTTTCAACTATTTCCCCATCCATTTGCCATGAAGTGATGGGACCGGATGCCATGATCTTAGTTTTCTGAATGTTGAGCTTTAAGCCAACTTTTTCACTCTCCTCTTTCACTTTCATCAAGAGGCTTTTTAGTTCTTCTTCACTTTCTGCCATAAGGGTGGTGTCATCTGCATATCTGAGGTTATTGAGATTTCTCCTGGCAATTTTGATTCCAGCCTGTGCTTCCTCCAGTCCAGCGTTTCTCATGATGTACTCTGCATATAAGTTAAATAAGCAGGGTGACAATATATAGCTTTGATGTACTCCTTTTCCTGTTTGAAACCAGTCTGTTGTTCCATGTCCAGTTCTAACTGTTGCTTCCTGACCTGCATCCAGGTTTCTCGAGAGGCAGGTCAGGTGGTCTGGTATTCCCATCTCTTTAAGAATTTTCTACAGTTTATTGTGATCCACACAGTCAAAGGCTTTGGCATAGTCATTGTTGGCAATTTGATCTCTGGTTCCTCTGCCTTTTCTAAATCCAGCTTGAACATCTGGAAGTTCTCAGTTCATGTACTTCCCTTTCAAAAATCTGTCTTTAAAAGTAAGCAATCAAACTAAATACCAACAGATTGTATGAAGTTAAAAGTATTAATTAATATAACTCTACCTTAGTGATTGGAGTAACTATAAAATAATTAGCTTTGTTTCTCCCTCTCTTTGATTATCAAAATATTTAAAATGTATGGGTATATAGAACTTGGGGGCAAGTAAGGAGGACCTGAGAAAGCAAGATATTTTTAAATGTTAAATATTTAATAAGAAAAGGAAAGACACTATAACCTACTATTTATGGTTTCACTATTAATAATATATAGTCAGATTATTATGTCTCCAATCATTAATCATTTTTGCTTAAACTTAGTTAACTTAGAAACATGTATTTCAGTGAAACTTAATGAAAATTTTGAGTAAAAAGTTGCTGAGAATGTGATTTTGAGAATGACAAATGTTGAGTTAGCTGTTACCCTTTGTTTGGAAACATGAGTAACATGTTTACAAAACAATCACCAAAAAGTTAAATCCACTCTTATTCTGTATTTTGATAACTTACAATTGAATTTTAGACTAATGCAAAATTATCCTGTCTTTCGTCACCATTAGGTTGAATTCTGACTCCATTTTGCTCTTTATTTTAATCATTTTCAATCAAGAGCTGATGTTTGGTAACTGTAACTTTACTGATCTTAGTGCAAACTACATATATATGTACATACACATTGTGGGTTCTCCTATCAAGTTAGGGAAAATCATCAGAATGTATTTTAGTAGAATGAATTTATTTCATCCCAGTAAAATAGATGTGCTGCTGCTGCTGCTGCTAAGTCGCTTCAGTCGTGTCCGACTCTGGATTTTACCATTAATTTTGAACCCACAGGCAAAATTTCATTCTTTTGCCTATGTGTTCATGCTTGCTCAGTTGCTTCAGTCGTGTTCAACTCTTTGCAATCTGTGGACTGTAGACTTCTAGGCTTCTCTGTCCTTGAGACTTCCCAGGCAAGAATACTGGAATGGGTTGAGAAGCTCTCCTCCAGGGGATCTTCCTGACCCAGGAATTGAACCTGTATCTCCTACATTGCACGTAGATTTTAACCACTGAGCCACCTGGGAAACACTTTTCTACCCATTTTATATTAATTCTGGATTTAAGAGAAACATCTCAGTCACAGTAAGGGAGCATCTTTACATCTGACGTGGCTGGGTATTGCTGTCCCATTGCATTCACAAGGGATTGGATATAGCCCCCTCAGGTAACAAATCCTCAGATGCTCAAGACACTTAAATAAAATGTTGAAGTATTTGCATATAACCTATGGCTATAATACTCCTATAGAATTTAAATAATCTAGATTAGTTATAATACCCACACAATGTAAATAGTAAATACAATGTAAATGCTATGTAAATAGTTGTCAGTGCAAGGCAAATTCAAGCTTTGCTTTTTGGAACTTTCTGGAATGCTTCTTCCAAATATTTTAAATTCATGATTGATTAACTCCATGAGTACAGAACCTGCAGATACAGAAGGGCCAGCTGTGGTTATATTTCCTGTCTAACACCTTTTCCCTGTGTTACAGAGAAAGCCATTTCCAGTTCTGAGTTTTCCTGTCCAATCAGAAAATGGCTCATCTTCTCTTCCCTCACACCATTATTTCCATTTGCCGGAGAGACAGGGAGGAAGCTGTGTGACCTCACGGATTTTGTGTATTTATGTCTAACTCTTACCCAGAGAGCTGCAGCAGCTTGCTGGGTTTTATATTCTAATTTTCTACACCTGATTCAGATTTCAGGTGTCTTGACTACCTGACTTAAACCTGTCACTTATTAGCCTCCTACAAAAATCCAGTCCCCTGTGAAACACTTGGAACGTGGTTTGTAGGTCTTTCTTGAGAAACCATAATTTAGATAATCTGAGTATTATCCAATGGGAGATTTAGTTGAATTTACTGGTTTCTACTAGAAAACATGGTAATTGAAGTTGATCCAGAGAGCTATGTCAGAACAAAGGAGTTCTGCTGCGATATTACCAAGAGGTTTTATTTAAAGCAAACTGGGAAAGTTCTGGGCCGCAATGAGTATTTCAACTGCCAAGTTCTAAGAGGAAATTTATTAGCAATATGCACAATTGATGTAACAGAGACAACACAAGAGGGAAATATCTGCTTTGACTACTCTAGTTTGACACCAAGGCATGAATTTTAGAGCTTTTAAGCTTCTAAATAAGTGATTTGAAATGCTCCCTCCAAACACCCATGCATATATATCCTCCTATCATTTATTCTCCATCTCTGCTTTCTTACTTTCTACCCTCCTATGAATGAGCAACTCCTTTGGAAATAATTAGGAATAAGTAAGATAAGACCAAGGAAAACAAGAAAGACATAATGAACACTCTCTTTAAAATGCATAATGTTAAGTTGCCAGATAAAAAGTTCTTTTTGGAATTTGCTGTTAAATACAGCTGAACCTTAAATTTAGTAATTTTGCTTTGCAGCAGAAATTTAAAGTTGAAAGTATGGCACAGGTGATGCAGCAACACAAAGCAGCTTTGAGAAATGGACATCTGAATACATCTTATTTGGTTCTAAACTCAGCAAGCCAAACCTATTTTTTCAATTCCTTATTCCTCCCACTGAGTGTTGCAACTTCTCTGGATTATACGGTTTTAAAGCATGTAAGGCAAGGAAAAGTGTTCAACCACAGGTTTAAACTGTTGTCAATATTATACATCAAATCTTCTCTTCAAAATCAAGTAACTGCTGACTTAATATGTCAGTCGATATTTGCTACTAAAAATCTTTAAAATCTCTATGAGTACTTTTTTATACATAAACAGGTATCAAAGAAAACATGTAGGGATAAACACTGATCTTTTCTACTGTTGTAAACAAGAGAATTGCTAAATAAAATCATTCAAAGGGCATGATGTAAATACATTGAAGATATACAGCTACTAGAGAAATACAGTGACTAATCTTCAAGTAAGTTCACGTTTGCAAAGAAGATTCTTTGGTGAAAAAGATTGTTTCATCAAGTTAAGGCCGCACAAAATACTTCAGCTGTTTTCTCATCTAAATCAAATGTCATTATAGAGGATATTTTCATTTATTTCCCCTGTTCTTCCTATTATTTTGAATGCCCTTATGGTTTCTAGGCAACCATGCTAATACTTCTCTTTTAAAAATCTACTGCACAGGAATACTACTCTTAAAAAAGACTGGTGGCCTTCCTATGAATATTTTAAGTCAGAAATAAATGCTAACCAGAAAAGAAGAAAAATATCACAATTATAAGCATCAGTTTTGAACACTATGGTGCAGAAAGTTAAATAATGGGTAGCCTGTATTTTATGAGCTCAACAGTGACCCAAGACAGAGGAAGAAGGTGCAGTTAAGTTGATTTCCAGGAAAGATGCACAGAGAAACTCCATGTCACATTCTGACCAGATCATTTGATATTCATGCTTGTTAAGTCCTGGGGAGGGTATGAGGGAATTCGTTTCAAAACAGCTGTGACAAGCACACCATCTGAGATAAGCAAGGATAGCCTGGACAAGAGAAGATCAATCAGGCAAGATGGTCTGCTTGCAAATCGGCACAGGCTGTAATGGAAGAGACATTGTTTCCTTACATTTACTTTCCAGAAAACAGAAAAATGATCATGAGGTATGAGGTAGAAATAGGATGGTTTTGGCTTAATGAAATTTTTTAATGATTAGTATTGGCTGCAGGAGGTTAGACTAATTCAAAGGCAGTGAAATCTGTAACTGTACGTGTTTAAGGGAGATGACAGTCTTATGTAAGTCACTGGACCCCCACATTCCTTCTTGGGTGTCTCATAGGCATGTTGACTTAAATGTGCCTTCAAACAAGCTCTGAATCTTCCCCCTCTGCTCTTCCTCCCTGCTTTTCCAATCTCAGTGGCCATTGTTCAGGCTGAAAATCAAAAAATCATCTGTAACTCCTCCTTTCTGTTTCTCATCTTTCACATCCACTACAACACCAAATGCTATGGCTTAACATGCATTTAAAAAGCAGACTGTCTCATCACTTTTATCCATTTATCATCTTCTACATCCATTAACCCCCATCTCTATCTGCTGTCGTCACTTGCTTGGGTTGTTGTGGTGGCTCCTTAGTGATGTCCCTGCTTCCACATGGGATCCCTGAAGCCTTTTCTCTTCAAGGACATTTTGTAAAAAATCATAACCAATCATGTTAGTCTTTTGTTCAGATCCCTCTGATAACATTTCATTCCACTTGGAATAAAACCCAAAGTTCATATATATTAAAACTAAGCCTCACGTTCCTTGTGTGTCTGAGTGACTCACATCAATTTTTACTTCCCTTCTTCCCTTTTGCTTCAACCTCTGGAACCATGTGGTAGACCACAGGCACCAACACATTCCTGCCATGAGATCTCTATTCTCAGTGCTCCTTCTGCCTGAAATGTTACCCCCCCAGTTATCTACATGGTTTTCTCTCTCATTTCAGTCAAAGCTCTGCTTAAATGTCAGCTTATCAAAACAGACCTTCCCCAAATTCTCTTTATAATGTATTACAGCCATTACCCATCACCTCTATTTCCTTACTCTTTACAGCATCATCTAATATGTTATACTTCTGTTTACTTTTTTAGCATCTGAATATCATGACTAGAATACAATTCTATAATCTCTTATTTGACACTCTATTCCCAGACCCCAAAATGTGGTGTCCCATAGATGATGCTCAAAGAATATTTTTTTGATAAATGTTATTAGAAGTGTTTCAGCATGAGCAAGAGATTGGAGCATGCTAAGTTACTTCAATTGTGTCCAACTCTCTGCGACCCTATGGACTTCTCTGTCCATGAGGCTCTCCAGGCCAAAATACTGGAGTGGGTTGCCATCTCTTTCTCTAGGGGATCTTCCCAACCCAGGGATCAAGCTGCATTTCTTGCATTGGCAGGCAGATTCTTTACCACTGAGCCACCAGGGAAGCCTAATAATGTTCCTTATAAATCTGCAATTCTCCTATCACCACCAAGAGATATATTTTGCTTATTCTCTAGATTAGTTATCTTTTGCAAATTATTTTCTTTAATTTTTTTCTGAAAGTACTTGCTCTTTATGTTCCAACACCCCCAAATTTCTTTGAAGCTCATTAATTTTATGGAAACTGTTTATGACTACCAGGTTGTTATGTTACAAAATGTTGGATTCATTTTAGTTCCCCTGTCATTACCATCTTAACTATTTGACTTCTTTTCCTGAGGAGCCTTCTGAGCACAGTTATAAGAGAGTTATAATGACTCTTTAGCTGGCAACTTTGCCAGTAGGATTGCCTTTCAAAACTGTTTATCACAGTGGTTTTAACTTACCAGAGATACAAATGCTATTATTAGCTCTTCAGGTTCTTATTACAGGGGGTATATAAGACTAGTTTTTGGTTTTGAAGTTTGCAATTTCTCTCACAGGCATATGAAGCTAAGACAACTTGCTTTAGATGGATTCTTAAAAACTGGTGGGTTATAGTTTTCATATAGATCAGCAAGTTGCTTTCCAGATCAATATATGTTACATTGTTTGCACTGAGAGCCCAAGATGATCTAAAGATATGAAAATGGCAGAGAATAAAGAGCTAAGTTTTGCTAAATGGTAGCACATATTTATTCATCAATCTTAAAAATTTGTTTATTTTCATTGTAAATACGAACACCTATTCTGGCCCACAAAACTGCCTGGTGGTAGAGTGACTTTAAGAAGTTTTCCATTTGTCTGGGAGGCATATGACTGGATCTGACACAATGTGTTAGACACATTCTATTTGAAATAGAGTTGATTTACAGCATTGAGCCAGTCTCTACTGTACAGCAAGGAGACTCAGTTATACACATATAGAAATTCTTTTTAATATTCTTTTCCATTTTGGTTTATCACAGCATATTGAATATAGTTCCCTGTGCTATACAGTAGGACCTTGTCGTTTATCCAAGATGTATAATAGTTTATATCTGCTAATCTCTAACTCCAAGTCCGCCCTCCCTCACCACTTCTTCCTTGGCAACCATAAGTCTGTTCTCCACGATGCACTGTGTTTTATGTCACCGTTGCAGTGAGTACAAGTTGTAGGGATTGAAAGAGGTCTTTTTTTACTCTGTTCACTTATAGTGAATGCTAATTTTTCAGTTCTGTTGTGGAAATAAAACATTTGCTTATGAGGAGGTTGTGTGTGTGTATGTGTTAGTCGCTTAGTTGTGTCCACTTCTTGGCGAACCCATAGAATATAGCTTGTAAGGCTCCTCTGTCCATGGAATTCTCCAGCAAAAATGCTGGAGTGGGTGGTCATTCCCTTCTCCAGGGCATCTTCCCAATCCAGGGATGGAAGTCAGGTCTCCTGCTTTGTATGCAGATTCTTTACCCTCTGAGTGACCAAGGAAGCCCCTTGAGGAGGATACTACAAAAATACTACTTACATGGAAAAATGGTCATTACAGTGAATATAATGCTCAGCTTGGGTTTGGAAATGATGTGCTACTTCCTCATCACAAAGAAAATAACTTTCTGGTAACATAATTCAGGCCTTCCCTGGTGGCTCAGATGGTAAAGAATCTGCTTGCCATGTGGGAAACTCAGGTTCAATCTCTGGGTCAGGAAGATCCCCTGGAGAAGGGAATGGCTGCCTATTCCAGTGGGCTTCCCTGGTAGCTCACCTGGTAAAGAATCCACCTGCAATGAAAGAGATCCCAGTTTGATTCCTGGGTTGGGAAGTTCCCCTGGAGAAGGGATAGGTTACTCACTCCAGTATTCTTTCCCTGGAGAATCCCCATGGACAGAGAAACCTTGTGGGCTACAGTCCACGGGGGTCACAAAGAGTCAGACATGACTGAAGGACCAAGAACACACATACCTACTCCAGTATTCTTGCCTGGAGAATTTCATGGACAGAGGAACCTGGTGGGCTACAGTCCATTGGGTTACAAAGAGTTGGAACACGACTGGGAGACTAACACTTACTTTACTTACAACATAATTTAACTAGTAACCAATGATTTCACAATGATGTATTGTCCACCTGGTCATTTATTCTCTTGTTTCTCTGGTGATAGTAAAGTATACGGAGAGTGGAGTGATCTTAAATGAGACCATGTGGTGAGACATAAGCTTCATTCAGTAGAACTAAGTACCAGTTCCCACTTTAACACTAACCTATCAACCGACAGCCTGTCTTTCATGGCAAAATAACCTTCTTTGGGTTGTGCTATCTTTATCTGATTATAAAAGGGCTGAACAAAATCATCTCCAAGTGAACTCACTGGCCACATCTTGTTCTAAAATGTGACATTCAAAGGGGAACTAGTACAAGTAACTCAAAAGCACCTTCATTTTTTTTCACTCAGACCTAGTTCTTTTTCAATGAAAAGCACAAATTTCAACCTTAATCTGTTGAAAACTCTAGCCAATCCTCTCCATAGAAAAACCTTTCTGTGACAATGGAGATGTTCCATAGCTGTACTGTTCAGTGTGGTCAGATTTAGCGCTTGAAACTACTCTAGAGCAACAAAGGAACCAATTTTAGATGTTATTTAATTTCATTAATTCAAATGTAAATGCTTCCCGCTGGTAAAGAATCTGCCTGCAATGTGGGAGACCTGGGTTTGATCCCTGGGTTGGGAAGATCGCCTGGAGAAAGGAAATGCTACCCACTCCAGTATTCTGGCCTGGAGAATTCCATGAACTGTATATATGAGACTAGTGACTAACTTATTGAGCAGCACATCTAAAGCCACTATGTATAGGGACTTCCCTGGAGGTCCAGTGGTTAAGACTCTGTGCTCCCAATGCAGGGGGTGGGGGTTGACCCCTGGTTGGCAACTAAGATCCCACATGCCTCCCAGTGTGGCCAAAAATAAATTAACTAATTAATAAAAAATGGAAAAAAACACCAACAGGAAAGGTTAATACTAAAAATAAAGATATTGTATGATTAATATAAAAAGGATATGATAACATGTACATTTTTTTTTAAAGCCAGTGTTCGTTGGCTATGTTTTCTGTTCTGCATTTCTACTTTAATAAAGCAGTATCATTTGTACAATGAACTACTAATGGAAACTAGGATGCTAGTAAAAGAAAAGCATTTAGAGCACATTGTGCATAATAGAAATTATCACCCACCGTTGCTTTGCTTTCACCATATGTGTTCAATGGCATTTATATAAATTGGAAAGGATCATTTCTTTTATTAGCATTTTAAGTCAGTAGAGTAATACTTTTTAGTGTGTTCCACTCCTCGTTTTTTTCTTGAATATGTGAAAATGTCATTGAAGCTTAAATTAGGAAGGTACTTTAAAGGTCATGAGATTAGTGTATCCTTTCCATTTCTTTTTAGGGTATCATATATTCTATTTTTCAGAGTTTTTACCTATATAAATATGCATTAAATCAAATTCGAATAAATAAGTGAAAATGACTTCATATTTCAAAAACTTGAAAATATTATGGATACACTTTAACAGGACTTCCCTGATGGCTCAACTAGTAAAGAACCTGCCTGCCAATGAAGGAGGTATAAGAGACATGCATGCAATCCCTGAGTCAGGAATATCCCCCGGAAGAGGAAATGACAACCCACTTCAGTGTTCTTGCTTGGGAAATCCCACAGACAGAAAAGCCTGGTGGACTATAGTCCATGGATCACAAAGAATAGGACACAACTGAGCGTGCATGCATGCACACACACACACAGTGTTTCTGAATTGTTTTCGGAAGAGACAATTATATGCTTAATAAATCAGTAATAAAATATGAAAACAAATACCTCATAATACTGCCTTTGTGACCAAATGTACTGTTGTCGTTGTCCTTTTTTTTTTTTTAACAAAAGTATTGTGTATGCTGTAACTCTGAAATATATTCCAGGAATTCAACAGATGAGAATAATAACCATGTAAATAAACACAAAAGCATCTACAAATGTTTGTTGAATGCCTATCTTGTGCTTAGTATTCTGAAAAATATAGAGAAAAATATTACATTTTCTCTGTTTCAAGAAGTTCACAGATTAATGAAGAGACAAGAAAGAACTATTCAATAAATCAAAAATCATTCCAATATTTAAACAATGGTTTTTCCAGTAGTCATGTATGGATGTGAGAGTTGGACCATGAAGAAGGCTGAGCACTGAAGAATTGATGTTTTTGAACTGTGGTGCTGGAGAAGACTCTTGAGAGTCCCTTGGACAACAAGGAAATCAAACCAGTCAATCCTAAAGGAAATCAGTCCTGAATATTCATTGGAAAGACTGATGCTGAAGCTGAAGCTTGGCCACCTGATGTGAAGAGCCAACTCATTGGAAAAGACCCTGATGCTGGGAAAGGTTGAAGGCAAAAGGAGAAAGGGGTGGCAGAGGATGAAATGGTTAGATAGCATCACCAACTCAGTGGACATGAATTTGAGCAAACTCCGGGAGATAGTGAAGGACAGGGAAGCCTGGAGTGCTGTAGCCCCCATGGGGTGGCAGAGTCAGACACGCCTTAGTGACTGAACAACAATGGTGTCAGTTATGCACAATGAGGAAATTTGAAGAGACTCAAACATAAAGCTAATTTTCTTCTCGGTATATTTGCTGAGTCACTGTACCATTGATACTGAGGAGGTGGGGAACTAAGCCAACTGTTACTAAAAGGCAGAGTGAGAACTCCTGCAGAGAACTTGAAATAATTAGGGAAAAGAATGGTTGGAAATGGCAGTATTTACTAGATTTTATAGATGGGAAAGTCAGAGAGCTGGTTCCTCCACATCATTTCAGCAAGAAGCTAAGGAGTTTCCAGATGCCCCCTCAGAAATGCTCTAGCTTCCCTGGTGGCTCAGATGGTAAAGCATCTGCCTGCAATGCAGGAGACCTGGGTTCGATCCCTGGGTTGGGAAGATCCCCTGGAGAAGGAAATGGCAACCCACTCCAGTACTCTTGCCTGGAAAATTCCATAGACAGAGGAGCCTGGTAGGCTACAGTCCAAGGGGTTTCAAAGAGTCGGACATGACTGAGTGATTTCACTTTCATACCTAAGGATCAGGGATTAAGCTCAGTCGAATGAGTGTTACTGGTAGTAACTTAGTTCAGGCCCACTTCAACTTTCTATTAGACTGAGAGGTTGATCAAGGTGAGCAACCTGTCACCCTGTCAGCATCAATCTCAACTGATTAAAAATCTTGGTTGTAGAACCACATTCCTCTGACTGCACTCTACATGGCTTCATTTTCTGGCTAGGTAGAGTAGAAATAAGCAATTATGATGGACTTTTATTTAATGAAGACTTAACAAACATTAATATTGTCAGAACATAATCCAGTGCTGGTAATATATGTATCCCAGAGTGTTAAGATTTTTAATTAATCTGAACAACATGTACTTGCAAGGATCTATATGTTGTGACAGTGTCTAGGCCACTTTTTCATATTGAAAGAATCTCAGAGCTAGAGCTCATCTAATTGAGATTGTCTTATCTGACCAGAGAGAAAATTGAATGCACTAAGAGTTTTTATATGCCCAAGTCCCCTAATGACATACTTGTTTCTCATATGGTAAATTTCCATAATGTCAAATTCACTGATAGAGGATCACATTTGTGAATTAATGTGGTCATGTTATTACAGACATAGCCTTTAATTTACCCAATGTTGATTTAAAAAGAAGCCCAAAGTTCTGAGCTTATATGCATGTTTATCTTGATCCTCTATCTTGTTTTGTAGATTTAGCACCACTGGTCATTCTGATAAATCAGTCCACACTAGGTAACAATCAGAGTTAATCTAAAGACTCTGAAATCATATGCAAGACTTTGTGGTTTATATCTACTTGCATTTTTCTGGTGAAAGAAACCCTCTAAACAGTTAATATCCTTGCTTTAGATATGTAAACACATTAATGTAATAAATCTCAGGTCAGTAAAAGCAATATACTGAGATCCTATAAACAGACCAAACTTAGCAACAAGGTAATAGTTATTTTTTCTTTTGAGGAAAATCACCATTGGATACCAGTTCATTTTTTCAAGACAAAAGTGAAGATACTGACTTAAGTCTCTTTTCTCAAAGTGAAATTCATAGTGTGGAACATTTGCATCTGATGTATCTAAAAACTGACTTATCTTTTTAAAGTATAATGTTATTTAACATCTTTATTTACATATAATTCATCTACCATAAAATTTGGGATTCCCCAATAGCTCAGTGGTAAAGAATCCACCTGTCAATGCAGGTGATGTGGGTTCAATCCCTGGGTTGGAAAGATACCTTGGAGAAGGAAATGGCAACCCACTCCAGTATTCTTGCCTGGAGAATTCTATGGTCAAAGAAGCCTGGTAGGTGACAGTCTATGGGGTAGCAAAATTATCGGACATGACTTAGCAAATAAACAAACAAACCATAAAATTTACCAATTTAAAGTATACAATTCAAATGTTTCTAGTATATTCACAGAATTGTGTCAGTCAGTTCAGTTCAGTCACTCAGTCATGTCCGACGCTTTGTGACCCCATGAAATGCAGCACGCCAGGCCTCTCTGTCCATCATCAACTCCCGGAGTCCACTCAAACCCATGTCCATCGATTCGGTGATGCCATCCAGCCATCTTATCCTCTGTCGTCCCTTCTCTTCCTGCCCTCAGTCTTTCCCAGCATCAGGGTCTTTTCAAATGAGTCAGCTCTTCACATCAGGTGGCCAAAGTATTGGAGTTCCAGCTTCAACATCAGACCTTCCAATGAACACCCAGGACTGATCTCCTTTAGGATGGACTGGTTGGATCTCCTTGCAGTCCAAGGGACTCTCAAGAGTCTTCTCCAACACCACAGTTCAAAAGCATCAATTCTTTGGCGCTCAGCTTACTTTATAGTCCAACTCTCACATCTATACATGACCACTGGAAAAACCATAGCCTTGACTAGACAGACCTTTTTTGGCAAAGTAATCTCTGCTTTTCAATATGCTATCTAGGTTGGTCATAACTTTCCTTCCAAGGAGTAAGCATCTTTTAATTTCACGGCTGCAATCACCATCTGCAGTGATTTTGGAGCCCAGAAAAATAAACTCAGCCACTGTTTCCACTGTTTCCCCATCTATTTGCCATGAAGTGATGGGACCAGATGCCATGATCTTTGTTTTCTGAATGTTGAGCTTTAAGCCAACTTTTTCACTCTCCTTTTTCACTTTCATCAAGAGGCTTTTTAGTTCTTCTTCACTTTCTGCCATAAGGGTGGTGTCATTTGCATATCTGAGGTTATTGATATTTCTCCTGGCAAATCTTGATTCCAGCTTGTGCTTCCTCCAGCCCAGCATTGCTCATGATGTACTCTGCATATGTTAAATAAGCAGGGTGACAATATACAGCCTTGACCTACTCTTTTTCCTATTTGAAACCCGTCTGTTGTTCCATGTCCAGTTCTAACTGTATGCTTCCATGTCCAGTTCTATCTGTATGCTTCCTGACCTGCATACAGATTTCTCAAGGGGCAGGTCAGGTAGTCTGGTATTCCCAACTCTTTCAGAATTTTCCACAGTTTATTGTGATCCACACAGTCAAAGGCTTTGGCATAGTCAATAAAGCAGAAATAGATGTTTTTCTGGAACTCTCTTGCTTTTTCCATGATCCAGCGGATGTTGGCAATTTGATTTCTGGTTCCTCTGCCTTTTCTAAAACCAGCTTGAACATCTGGAAGTTCATGGTTCACGTATTGCTGAAGCCTGGCTTGGAGAATTTTGAGCATTACTTTACTAGTGTGTGAGATAAGTGCACAGAATTTTGTAATCATTGTTATTTTTGTAGTTGCTAAGTTGTGTCTGACTCTTTGTGACCTCATCACCTGCAGCACACCAGGCTTCCCTGTCCTTCACTATCTCCCGGAGCTTGCTCAAACTCATGTCCCTTGTGTCCATGATGCTATTCAACCATGTAATCCTCTGCTGCCCTCTTCTTCTGATAACCTCAATTTTTCCCAGCATCGGGGTCTTTTCCAATGAGTAGGCTCTTTGCATCGGGTGACCAAAGTACTGGAGCTTCAGCATCAGCATCAATCCTTTCAATGAATATTCAGGATTGATTTCCTTTAGGATTGACTGGTTTTATCCCCTTGCTGTCCAAGGGACTCTCAAGAGTCTTCTCCAACACCACAATTTGAAATTATCAATTCTTTGGTGCTCAGCCTTTCTTTAGGATCCAACTCTCACATCTGTACATGACTACTGGAAAAACCATAGCTTTGACTATATGGACCATTGTCAGCAAAGTGATGTCTTTGCTTTTTAATATGTTGACTAGGTTTGTCATAATTTTCCTTACAAGGAGCAAGTATCTTCTAATTTCATGGCTGCAGTAACCTTTACCGCAGACTGAGTAGTAGTCAGTCCTCATTCTCCCACTCCCAAGCCCTTGCAACCACTAATCTACTTTCTTCCCTATAGATTTGCCTATTCTGAACATCTCATAAATGTAATCATATAACATGTGCTCTCTTGTAGCTGACTTCTTTCACTGAGCATGATTTTATTTCAGTCCACATCCATTTTTATTGTAGAGTAGTATCTATTGTATGGGTGGACTAATTTTACTTATCCATTTATCTGTTGATGGATATTTAGGTTGTTTCCACCTTTCATTATTATGAAAGGTAACTTTCAATTATTATGAGTTATAATGCTGTTATGAACATAAAGGTACAAGTTTTGTGTAGACATGTCTCTTCATTTGTCTTAGGAATGGGATACCAAGGAGTGTAATTGCTGGGTCATATGGTTAAGTCTAGGTTTAACATTTTGCAGGTCTGCCAAACTACTTTACAGCATGGCTGCACCAGTTTACATTCTCACCAGCAAAGTATGAAGATTCCAAGTTCTCCACATCCATATCAGCCATGACAATTCAACAGTTGTTATTGTCTGTCCTTTTTATTAGAGTAATCATCTTAATGGTGTGAAGTGGTGTCTCAATGTAGTTTTAATTTGCACTAATGTTAGTGCTTTTCTGCATTTCAAATTCTCTGAATCAGATTCTGTCTAAATACAGTGATATAAATAAATTGAATTCCAGCTTCCAACCCAGTCTAATCAGTGCTGAACTTTAAACAGAATAAAAATGCTGTAAACATGGATACAAGCAGATATTTATCTTGCTACAAATAAAATTATTCCCTGGAAGCTACTAAGAAGACTCTCCATAGCAAATTGTTTGATGTTTAACACCAGGCCATCCTTAGAAGACAATAATAGTTCTTTTATTTAGCCATTCTCTTCATTTTTGTAGATTTGAAATTATTTCATTACATAAAGATATTAATGTATTATTTACAACATTGTGGACCTGTGTTCTCTTGTGGACCACCTTGCGCTGTTCATTTCATAGGAAATAGCTTCTTGATTGTGTTTTCATCAGGGCATTGCTTCAGATGGCTTTACAATTTTCAAAAATCATAAATGTTCCAATGCAGCTTCACTTGTAGCCTGCTGAATGTGTTTACTGCCCTGTATTTTAGACACCTGTACCTTGAAAGGAGCCGCTATGCAAGGCACAGCCTACTGAGTTATTTTCAAAATACAGAGTATAGGGAGAAGTTTGTCAGAAATGGAAAAAAAGTTATAAATTGGACTAGTTAGCAATACAGGGTGTAAAAACTGTATTTCCAGACTTTTAGTTCAACTTGTTTTTCTTTTTTTTTTTTTGAATTGCCTTTTTTTTTAAATTTTATTTTATTTTTAAACTTTACATAATTGTATTAGTTTTGCCAAATATCAAAATGAATCCACCACAGGTATACACGTGTTCCCCATCCTGAACCCTCCTCCCCCCTCCCTCCCCATACCATCCCCCTGAGTCGTCCCAGTGCACCAGCCCCAAGCATCCAGCATCGTGCATCGAACCTGGACTGGCAGCTCGCTTCCCACATGATATTTTACATGTTTCAATGTCATTCTCCCAAATCTTCCCACCCTCTCCCTCTCCCACAGAGTCCATAAGACTGTTCTATACATCAGTGTCTCTTTTGCTGTCTCGTACACCGGGTTATTGTTACCATCTTTCTAAATTCCATATATATGTGTTAGTATACTGTATTGGTGTTTTTCCTTCTGGCTTACTTCACTCTGTATAATAGGCTCCAGTTTCATCCACCTCATTAGAACTGATTCAAATGTATTCTTTTTAACGGCTGAGTAATACTCCATTGTGTATATGTACCACTGCTTTCTTATCCATTCATCTGCTGACGGACATCTAGGTTGCTTCCATGTCTTGGCTATTATAAACAGTGCTGCGATGAACATTGGGGTACACGTGTCTCTTTCCCTTCTGGTTTCCTCAGTGTGTATGCCCAGCAGTGGGATTGCTGGGTCATAAGGCAGTTCTATTTCCAGTTTTTTAAGGAATCTCCACACTGTTCTCCATAGTGGCTGTACTAGTTTGCATTCCCACCAACAGTGTAAGAGGGTTCCCTTTCCTCCACACCCTCTCCAGCATTTATTATTTGTAGACTTTTGGATCACAGCCATTCTGACTGGTGTGAAATGGTACCTCATAGTGGTTTTGATTTGCATTTCTCTGATAATGAGTGATGTTGAGCATCTTTTCATGTGTTTGTTAGCCATCTGTATGTCTTCTTTGGAGAAATGTCTATTTAGTTCTTTGGCCCATTTTTTGATTGGGTCATTTATTTTTCTGGAGTTGAGCTGTAGGAGTTGCTTATATATTTTTGAGATTAGTTGTTTGTCAGTTGCTTCATTTGCTATTATTTTCTCCCATTCTGAAGGCTGCCTTTTCACCTTGCTAATAGTTTCCTTTGATGTGCAGAAGCTTTTAAGGTTAATTAGGTCCCATTTGTTTATTTTTGCTTTTATTTCCAATATTCTGGGAGGTGGGTCATAGAGGATCCTGCTGTGATGTATGTCAGAGAGTGTTTTGCCTATGTTCTCCTCTAGGAGTTTTATAGTTTCTGGTCTTATGTTTAGATCTTTAATCCATTTTGAGTTTATTTTTGTGTATGGTGTTAGAAAGTGTTCTAGTTTCATTCTTTTACAAGTGGTTGACCAGATTTCCCAGCACCACTTGTTAAAGAGATTGTCTTTAATCCATTGTATATTCTTGCCTCCTTTGTCAAAGATAAGGTGTCCATATGTGCGTGGATTTATCTCTGGGCTTTCTATTTTGTTCCATTGATCTATATTTCTGTCTTTGTGCCAGTACCATACTGTCTTGATAACTGTGGCTCTGTAGTAGAGCCTGAAGTCAGGCAAGTTGATTCCTCCAGTTCCATTCTTCTTTCTCAAGATCGCTTTGGCTATTCGAGGTTTTTTGTATTTCCATACAAATTGTGAAATTATTTGTTCTAGCTCTGTGAAGAATACTGTTGGTAGCTTGATGGGGATTGCATTGAATCTATAAATTGCTTTGGGTAGTATACTCATTTGCACTATATTGATTCTTCCAATCCATGAACATGGTATATTTCTCCATCTATTAGTGTCCTCTTTGATTTCTTTCACCAGTGTTTTATAGTTTTCTATATATAGGTCTTCAGTTTCTTTAGGTAGATATATTCCTAAGTATTTTATTCTTTCCGTTGCAATGGTGAATGGAATTGTTTCCTTAATTTCTCTTTCTGTTTTCTCATTATTAGTGTATAGGAATGCAAGGGATTTCTGTGTGTTGATTTTATATCCTGCAACTTTACTATAGTCATTGATTATTTCTAGTAATTTTCTGGTGGAGTCTTTAGGGTTTTTTATGTAGAGGATCATGTCATCTGCAAATAGTGAGAGTTTTACTTCTTCTTTTCCAATTTGGATTCCTTTTATTTCTTTTTCTGCTCTGATTGCTGTGGCCAAAACTTCCAAAACTATGTTGAATAGTAATGGTGAAAGTGGGCACCCTTGTCTTGTTCCTGACTTTAGAGGAAATGCTTTCAATTTTTCACCATTGAGGATAATGTTTGCTGTGAGTTTGTCATATATAGCTTTTATTATGTAGAGGTATGTTCCTTCTATTCCTGCTTTCTGGAGAGTTTTTATCATAAACGGATGTTGAATTTTGTCAAAGGCTTTCTCTGAATCTATTGAGATAATCATATGGTTTTTATTTTTCAATTTGTTAATGTGGTGTATTACATTGATTGATTTGCGGATATTGAAGAATCCTTGCATCCCTGGGATAAAGCCCACTTGGTCCTGGTGTATGATCTTTTTAATGTGTTGTTGGATTCTGATTGCTAGAATTTTGTTAAGGATTTTTGCATCTATGTTCATCAGTGATATTGGCCTGTAGTTTTCTTTTTTTGTGGGATCTTTGTCAGGTTTTGGTATTAGGGTGATGGTGGCCTCATAGAATGAGTTTGGAAGTTTACCTTCCTCTGCAATTTTCTGGAAGAGTTTGAGCAGGATAGGTGTTAGCTCTTCTCTAAATTTTTGGTAGAATTCAGCTGTGAAGCCGTCTGGACCTGGGCTTTTGTTTGCTGGAAGATTTTTGATTACAGTTTCAATTTCCGTGCTTGTGATGGATCTGTTAAGATTTTCTATTTCTTCCTGGTCAAGTTTTGGAAAGTTGTACTTTTCTAAGAATTTGTCCATTTCTTCCACATTGTCCATTTTATTGGCATATAATTGTTGGTAGTAGTCTCTTATGATCCTTTGTATTTCTGTGTTGTCTGTTGTGATCTCTCCATTTTCATTTCTAATTTTATTGATTTGATTTTTCTCCCTTTGTTTCTTGATGAGTCTGGCTAATGGTTTGTCAATTTTATTTATCCTTTCAAAGAACCAGCTTTTGGCTTTGTCGATTTTTGCTATGGTCTCTTTTGTTTCTTTTGCATTTATTTCTGCTCTATTTTTTAAGATTTCTTTCCTTCTACTAACCCTGGGGTTCTTCATTTCTTCCTTTTCTAGTTGCTTAAGTGTAGAGTTAGGTTATTTATTTGACTTTTTTCTTGTTTCTTGAGGTGTGCCTGTATTGCTATGAACTTTCCCCTTAGGACTGCTTTTACTGTGTCCCACAGGTTTTGGGTTGTTGTATTTTCATTTTCATTTGTTTCTATGCAAATTTTGATTTCTTTTTTGATTTCTTCTGTGATTTGTTGGTTATTCAGCAGCGTGTTGTTCAGCCTCCATATGTTGGAATTTTTAATAGTTTTTCTCCTGTAATTGAGATCTAATCTTACTGCATTGTGGTCAGAAAAGATGCTTGGAATGATTTCTATTTTTTTGAATTTACCAAGGCTAGCTTTATGGCCCAGGATGTTACCTATCCTGGAGAAGGTTCCATGTGTGCTTGAGAAAAAGGTGAAATTCATTGTTTTGGGATGAAATGTCCTATAGATATCAATTAGGTCTAACTGGTCTATTGTATCATTTAAATTTTGTGTTTCCTTGTTAATTTTCTGTTTAGTTGATCTATCCATAGGTGTGAGTGGGGTATTAAAGTCTCCCACTATTATTGTGTTATTGTTAATTTCTCCTTTCATACTTGTTAGCATTTGTCTTACATACTGCGGTGCTCCCGTGTTGGGTGCATATATGTTTATAATTGTTATATCTTCTTCTTGGATTGATCCTTTGATCATTATGTAGTGACCTTCTTTGTCTCTTTTCACAGCCTTTGTTTTAAAGTCTATTTTATCTGATATGAGTATTGCTACTCCTGCTTTCTTTTGGCCCCTATTTGCATGGAAAATCTTTTTCCAGCCCTTCACTTTCAGTCTGTATGTGTCCCCTGTTTTGAGGTGGGTCTCTTGTAGACAATGTATGTAGGGGTCTTGTTTTTGTATCCATTCAGCCAGTCTTTGTCTTTTGGTTGGGGCATTCAACCCATTTACGTTTAAGGTAATTACTGATAAGTATGATCCCGTTGCCATTTACTTTATTGTTTTGGGTTCGAATTTATACACCGTTTTTGTGTTTCCTCTCTAGAGAATATCCGTTAGTATTTGTTGGAGAGCTGGTTTGGTGGTACAGAATTCTCTCAGCTTTTTCTTGTCTGTAAAGCTTTTGATTTCTCCTTCATATTGAATGAGATCCTTGCTGGGTACAATAATCTGGGCTGTAGGTTATTTTCTTTCATCATTTTAAGTATGTCTTGCCATTCCCTCCTGGCTTGAAGAGTTTCTATTGAAAGATCAGCTGTTATCCTTATGGGAATTCCCTTGTGTGTTATTTGTTGTTTTTCCCTTGCTGCTTTTAATATTTGTTCTTTGTGTTTGATCTTTGTTAATTTGATTAATATGTGTCTTGAGGTGTTTCTCCTTGGGTTTATCCTGTTTGGGACTCTCTGGGTTTCTTGGACTTGGGTGATTATTTCCTTCCCCATTTTAGGGAAGTTTTAAACTATTATCTCCTCAAGTATTTTCTCATGGTCTTTCTTTTTGTCTTCTTCTTCTGGAACCCCTATGATTCGAATGTTGTAGTGTTTAATATTGTCCTGGAGGTCTCTGAGATTGTCCTCATTTCTTTTAATTCGTTTTTCTTTTATCCTCTCTGATTCATTTATTTCTACCATTCTATCTTCTACTTCACTAATCCTATCTTTTGCCTCTGTTATTCTACTATTTGTTGCCTCCAGAGTGTTTTTAATTTCATTTATTGCATTATTCATTATATATTGACTCTTTTTTATTTCTTCTAGATCCTTGTTAAACCTTTCTTGCATCTTCTTAATCCTTGTCTCCAGGCTATTTATCTGTAATTCCATTTTAATTTCAAGATTTTGGATCAATTTCACTATCATTATTCAGAATTCTTTATCAGGTAGATTCCCTATCTCTTCCTCTTTTGTTTGGTTTGGTGGGCATTTATCCTGTTCCTTTATCTGCTGGGTATTCCTCTGTCTCTTCATCTTGTTGAAATTGCTGAGTTTGGGGTGTCCTTTCTGTATTCTGGCAGTTTGTGGAGTTCTCTTTATTTTGGTGTTTCCTCTCTGTGTGTGGGTTTGTACAGGTGGCTTGTCAAGGTTTCCTGGTTAGGGAAGCTTGTGTCGGTGTTCTGGTGGATGGAGCTGTATTTCTTCTCTCTGGAGTGCAATGAAATGTCTAGTAATGAGTTATGAGATGTCTATGGTTTTGGGGTGACTTTGGGCAGCCTGTATCTTGAAGCTCAGGGCTGTGTTCCTTTGTTGCTGGAGAATTTGCTTGGTATGTCTTGCCCTGGAACTTATTGGCCCTTGTGTGGTGCTTGGTTTCAGTGTCGGTATGGAGGCGTTTGATGAGCTCCTGTCAATTAATGTTCCTTGGAGTCAGGAGTTCCCTGGATTCAGGGTTTGGATTTAAACCTCCTGCTTCCAGTTATTGGTCTTATTTTTACAGTAGTTTCAAAATTTCTCCTTCTATACAGCACCATTAATAAAACATCTACATTAAAGATGAAAAGTTTCTCTAGTGTGAGGGTCACTCAGAGAGGTTCACAGCGTTACATGGAGAAGAGAAGAGGGAGGAGTGAGTTAGAGGTGACCCAAATGAGATGAGGTGGAATCAATAGTGGAGAGAGTGGGCTAGCCAGTAGTCACTTCCTTATGTGCACTCCACAACTGGACCACTCAGAGATGTTCACGGAGTTATACAGAGAAGAGAAGAAGGAGGAAGGTGACAGAGGTGGCCAGAAGGATAAAAGGGGGGAATGAAAAGGAGGGAGACAGATCCAGCCAGTAATCAGTTCCCTAAGTGTTCTCCACCATCTGGAACACACAGAAATTCACAGAGTTGGGTAGAGTAGAGAGGGGTTAGGGAGGAGACACAGGCGACCTGGTGGAGAAAAAGGAGAGTCCAAAGGGGGAGAGAGCAGTCAAGCCAGTAATCTTGCTCCCTAGTGAAAAATGGGTCCTGAAGATTGGGTTCTTAAAGATACAAAATTGGTAACAAATACATAAAAGCAAAAATTAAAAATCTAGAGTAGAGTTTGGAATTTCAAAAATACGATGTTAAAGAAAAGAAGAAGGAAAAGAAAGAGAGAAAAAAACGACCAAAAAAACCAAACAAGGTCGTGAAAATTATAAAGAAAATACAGGTACAAAATTGATAACTAATACCAAAAAGCAAAAATTAAACATCTAGAGTAGAGTTTGGAATTTCAAAAATACAATGTTAAAAAAAAGAAGAAAAATAAAGAGAGAAAACAAACAAACAAAAACAAACAATGTCGCAAAAATTATAAAGAAAATACAGGTACGAAATTGATATCAAATACCAAAAAGCATAAATTAGAAATCTAGAGTAGAGTTTGGAATTTCAGATATACAATGTTATATAGAAGAAGAGAAAGAAACAGAGAAAAGAAAAAAAAAAAAAAGTCACAGAAATTGTGAAAAAAACTATAGGTACAAAATTGATAACATATACCAAAAAGCTAAAGTTAAAAATCTAGAGTAGAGTTTGGAATTTCAAAAATACAATGTGAAAGAAAGAAGAAAAAAAAAAAAAACAAGGTAAAAAAATTATATAATATATATATGAAGTTTGCTGAAGAAGAAAAAAAATAGGGTCTTTTTTTTTTTGCAAATAGGTTATAAAAGTGAAAATTAAAGGAACAATAGAGGACTTAAAATTTAAAAAAAAATTAAAAAAAAAAGAAAGAAAGAATGATCGTAAAAATAGTAAAAATATATCTAGGACTTTCTTTGGTTTTGTTGTGAGTATTGTGGATTCAGTTCATTTTTGGCTAGTTCCTTGGTCCAACTTATATTTCTCAAGATCTATAGGCCCCTTCCTATGTAGTCCTCAGTAACCACGGGGTTTTAATCTATTGCCTGTAGCTTCCAAGGCATTTCCCTCTGTTATAACTTCTTCTGTTTGCTGATCTCTTCAGTGTCTGGTTTCCACCCTGACACAAAGGGGACGGTGGAGGACACTTTTTTTTTTATTTTTTTAGACTCACTTGTTCAGTCGCGCTGTGGGGAGGGAGGGAGGGTTGCTGCAAACAGATAACACTGGCGTGCGCTCGCACTGCCTCAGCCACACTGGGTCTGCCCCCGCTCACGGCGCGTGTAGCCTCCCTGCCCACACTGCTTGGGCTCTAGGTTGTTCCGCAGGGAACAATCTGAGGCCGGCCCTGGGCTGCATGCACCTCCCAGGTCCAAGCCGCTCAGGTTCAGGCACTCGGGTAGTCCTCAGAGGCGCAGACTCAGTTGGGCCTGCGTTTTGTGCTCTTCCCAGGTCCGAGCAGCTCAGGTGATGAGGTGTTTGGCAAGCGCCAATGCTGCGACTTATCGCCTCCCCGCCACTCGGTTATCTGTGTGTAAAACCGGCGCACCTTCTCAGGCAGATGTTGACCGTCCAGACCCCCAAGAAGTTTTAGATAGCAAAGAAGCCTGCTTACAGTTTCATAGATAATGTCTCTCTGGGGCTGCGATTGCCCCCTTCCGGCTCTGGCTGCCTGTCACCGGAGGGGGAAGGTCTGCAGCCGGCTATCTCTGTTCAGTCCTTTGTTCCGTACGCGGGCCTGGCGGTGTCTTAGGTTAGGGCTGGCTTTTCATGTGGTAGATATCCTAAGTCTGGTTTGCTAGCCCAGATTATTTCTCTCAGATAGCACTCAGGGTATTTAAGCCAGATTCTTACTCTCAGCGATGCAGCCCACGCAGCACCTCCCTGCCCAGCCCCCTCTTGCTAATGGCAGATGCAGGCGTTTGCGCTGCTTCTCCGCTGGGGGAGTTACCGTAGGGCTCGCAATCTGTGAGTTTTAATTGTTTATTTATTTTTTCTCCCTGTTATGTTGCCCTTTGTGCTTCCAAAGCTCGGCACAGATTCAGCAGTGAGAAGGTTTCCTGGTGTTTGGAAACTTCTCTCTTTTTAAGACTCCCTTCCCAGGACGGAACTCCATCCCTCCCTCTTTTGTCCCTTTTTTTGTCTTTTATATTTTTCCCTACTTCCTTTCGAAGAGTTGGGTTGCTTTTCTGGGTGCCTGATGTCCTCTGCCGGCATTCAGAAGTTGTTTTGTGGAATTTACTAGACGTTTAAATGCTCTTTTGATGGATTTGTGGGGGAGAAAGTGTTCTTCCTGTCCTACTCCTCCGCCATCTTGGCTCCTCCCCTCAACTTGTTTTTCTATCTAATTTTCAAAATCTTTACCTAAATGTTCCGTCCCTTAAAAATGAATAGAACCTATCGTAACAGACATCTCATTCCATATCTGTTCATCTTAACCGAATTTTGCTTCCTAAAAACCATTTCAGATAATTCGTTATGTCTTTCTCTTTAAAATAACTAACAGCCCATAAATATTTGCTCATAAGAAGATGCATGATACTCACTTCATAGATCATGACCTATGAATACTAGAACAGCTGGCCAAAGGGATTCATAGAGGCAATGTGTTTTCTTATGCTCTTAAGTTCTAAAGGAAAAAAGAAAAATAATAAGAAAAAACTATAAAATACTGTTACATACTATTGTATATTATTTTGGTATCATGCTTGACATTCTTCTAAAGAAGGTATAAAATTTACATCATGTATGCAAGCTCATGTAACATGATTGCCATCATAATAACAATTATTGATAATTTCTATACAATAAGTATTTTGTAAATGTAACACAGCTGAGCAACTCAACAAAAACAATACACTTTAAAAAAAGCAACACTTTGAGAAAAGTGCGCTTCCCCTGTGGCTTAGTGGAAGGAATCCACCTGCAATGCAGGAGACACGGGTTCAGTCCTTGGTCAGGAAGATCCTCTGGAGAAGGAGATGGCAACCCACTCTAGTATTTTTGCCTGGGAAATCCCCTGGAGAGAGGAGCCTGGTGGGCTACAGTCCATGGGATTGCAAAAAAGTCAGACATGACCTAGCCACTAAACCACTACCACCATAGACAAACACTGTTAAGTACTATTAGGACCTGTATGTTTTACAAAGATATTTAATTAAGCAATTAAGTGATCCACAAAACTTCAAACACCAGAGGGGCAGAGTCAGTATTTAAACCCAGGCAATTAGGTTTCAGAGTCTGTTGTCTTAAATACCAAGGAATAGTGCCTCTACATAAAACTAAAATATTGATAATATTGATTTTACATTTCTCATTCTAAAGGAACAATTGAACATCAACACTTACCCCCTTCTCTCCCTTATAAAATACCAAGAAAAATACAGTGAAAATGAATGAGAAGAAAAAAAAATGTAACAATACTGGAAAAAATTATCTAGAAGAGCATAGATAATTTTATGAATTTCTGAAAAAGAAAAATAGACTGAAGTACAGTGACAGTCTGTAAAGGAGAAATCACAGTCCAGGAAACACTGCAGAGAAACCCGCAGTAAAGGTGAGGGCATATTTCCCAGGCACTGAGCTCAGTTTGGACATTCACAGAACAAGTATAGGGAGTATGCATTCAGACCCAGGATTGAAAGGCAATCTGAAGAAGAGCTCTGATGCCAACCAACCTCCTGACCTCCACCCTTACAGAGTGACTACATGATCATGGGTTTCCAGGGTAAATCTAGGATGACAATGACAAAAATAATATGGGATCATTTGCCTGGGGAAAGCTAGGCTTCTAGGTTGGGAACCAAGACTCTAGGATAAAGACATCTTAATTCTGGCAGCACATGAATGCTTACACCCCTTGTACATCACTGACAGGCAGTGTGGAATCCAGGAGCAAATATGTCTAAAAGTGTCCTGAGGAAATCCAGAACGGATCTTAAGAGTTTCAGCATTATTCGTCATTCATAAATATGGATGGATTAGCAGGATTACCAAACAGTTGAGAAAGCACCAAAGAGAAGGACCAAGATAAATAAACTAAAGAAGTGAATCTGGAAGGAAAGAGATTATATACATTATTTACATAGAAAAAGACTAGGATATAGAATTAAACAAAGAGATGGAGAATATCAGAGATCAGTAAAGGGATGGAAGATCAATCTAGGAAACTTGGTATTTATTAAGTAATAGGACCACTATGCAAAGAATCCTCAGAATGTGCAGAGAGGCAGTAATGAAAGAAAGTGCAATTTCCATTTTCTTGATGATGAAGAAAGATAGGGCTTCCCTGGTGACTCAGTCAGTAAAGAATCTGCATGCAATGCAAGAGACCACCTGCAATGCAGGAGAAATAGTTTCCATCCCTGGGTCTGGAAGATCTCTTGGAGAAAGAAATGGCAGCCCACTCCAGTATTCCTGTTTGGGATATCCCATGGACAGAGGAGCCTGTTGGGCTACAGTCCACAAGGTCTCGAAAGAGTTGGACATGACTCGGGGACTGAAACACATACTTGAAGAAAGATAAGTCTTCACTACCTGGAGGAACGACAAAAGATATACAAATAAGTATCTCCTGGTGAAATAGCAGGACCTCAAAGGTCAAAAGGCTACCCAAAAATTTCCCAAGAGGAAATACAAAACACAGCACATTGCCTATAAAGGAATGAAGATCAGATGGGTGTCAGGCACCTTGTTAGTAATCACGGAAAGTGTAAGAAAATGGAAGAATCTTCAATGTTTCAAAGGAAGATGACTGAACCTAAAATACATATCCAGATATGTAACCTTGAGTGTCTCCTTCACTTTGGCTCCTCATCGGTTTAATCCATCTAATTTTATCAAGTACTACCCCTGCCCAAGTCGATGTGAGTGTCACTATTAGCAAAATATCATGAAGCGAGGGGAATGGAGAATATTAGAAAAATTCATCACTGCCAACAGAAATAAAATTTTGAGAATGAACCTGAGTATCCTATTTCACCGTCTTTTAAAGGAATGGAGATTTACATCTGTTTTCTAATTCACTGAAGACAATTAAGAGTAGTCACTGAGAGGTCAATGTGTGTTTAAAAATACAACTGGATATCCACAGGCAAAAATATAAAATAAACATCATGCCCATCCCCCAAAACTAACTCAAACTGGATCACAGACCTAAATGTAAAACACAAAACTATAAAATGCCTAGAAGATAATGTGGGAAAAAATTGAGATGACCTTGGGTTTGGTGATGACTTTTTAGATAATGACATCAAAGATATGATTCAAGAAAGAAATAATTGATAAGTTGGACTTCATGAGAATTAAAATTTGCTTCTTTGTGAAAGACATGTCAAGAAAATAAAAAGACAAGCTACAGACTGGGAGAAAATATTTGCAAAAGACATAGCTGGTAATGGAGTGTTATCTAAAATACACAAAGATAATTTTGTTGCTTAAAATTCAGCAATAAAAAAAAGATTTTTAAAAAGACCTGAGCTGACCACCAAAGAAGATATACAGATGGCAAATAAGCATATGAAAAGATGCTTTGTATCATATGTTGTCAGGGAAATGCAAATTAAAACCACAATGAATGAGAGACCACTACACAGTTATTTTTTGCTGTTGTTCAGTCTCTTAGTCATGTCTGACTGTTCATGATCTCATGGACTGCAGCATGCCAGGCTTCCCTGCCCATCACCATCTCCTGGAGCTTGCTTAAACTCATGTCCATTGAGTCAGTGATGCCATCCAACCATCTCATCATCTGTCATCCCCTTCCCCTCCTGCCTTCAATCTTTACAAGCATCAGGGTCTTTTCCAATGAGTCGGCTCTTGGCATCAGGTGGCTAAAGTACTGGAGCTTCAGCTTCAGCATCAGTCCTTCCAATGAATAGTTAGGATTGATTTCCTTTAGGATTGACTGGTTTGATTGCCTTGCAGTCCAAGGGACTCTCAAGAGTCTTCCCCAACACCACAGTTCAAAAGCATCAGTTCTTTGGCACTCAGCCTTCTTTATGGTCCAACTCTCATATCCATGCATGACAACTGGAAAAACCATAACTTTGACTATACAGACCTTTGTGGGCAAAGTAATGTCTCTGCTTTTTACTACATGGTCTAGATTTGTCATAGCTTTTCTTCTAAGAAGCAAGTGTCTTTTAATTTCATGGTTGCAGTCACTATCATAACACAGTTATTAGAATGGCAAAAATCCATAAAACTGACATCAGACGCTGATGATATGAAACAGAAGGAACTCTTATTCATTGTTAGTAGGAATGAAAAGCGGTCCAACCACTTTGGAAGACAATTTGGCAGTTTTTTTTTTTTTTTTTTTTTTATTTTATTTTTAAACTTTACAATATTGTATTAGTTTTGCCAAACATCAAAATGAATCTGCCACAGGTATACACGTGTTCCCCATCCTGAACCCTCCTCCCTCCTCCCTCCCATACCCTCCCTCTGGGTTGTCCCAGTGCACCAGCCCCAAGCATCCAGTACCGTACATCGAACCTGGACTGGCGACTCGTTTCATACATGATATTATACATGTTTCAATGCTATTCTCCCAAATCTCCCCACCCTCTCCCTCTCCCACAGAGTCCATAAGACTGATCTATACATCGGTGTCTCTTTTGCTGTCTCGTACACAGGGTTATTGTTACCATCTTTCCAAATTCCATATATATGTGTTAGTATACTGTATTGGTGTTTTTCTTTCTGGCTTACTTCACTCTGTATAATAGGTTCCAGTTTCATCCATCTCATTAGAACTGCTTCAAAGAACTGATTCTTTTTAATGGCTGAGTAATACTCCATTGTGTATATGTACCACAGCTTTCTTATCCATTCATCTGCTGATGGGCATCTAGGATGCTTCCATGTCCTGGCTATTATAAACAGTGCTGCAATGAACATTGGGGTACACGTGTCTCTTTCCCTTCTGGTTTCCTCAGTGTGTATGCCCAGCAGTGGGATTGCTGGATCATAAGGCAGTTCTATTTCCAGTTTTTTAAGGAATCTCCACACTGTTCTCCAGGCAGTTATTTTTTAACAGTACGAAACATATTCTTATCACACAATCCAATAATCATGCTCCTTGGTATTATACCCACAGAAAAATCTGCACAACCAAGATATTCCCTAACAGGTGAATGGATAAATAATCTGTAGTACACCCAGGCAATGGAATATTATTCAGCACTAAAAATAAATGAGCTATCAGGCCATGAAAAGACATGGAGGACCTTTCAAGGCCTTTTACTGAGTGAAAGAAGTCAATCTGAAAAAGCTACATAGAATTCCAACATTCCAGAAGAAGAAAAACTATGGAGACAATGGAAAGATCAGTGGTTGTCATGGGTTCACTGAGTAGAGACTGAGTACATGAAGTGCAAGTTTTTTTTAGGGTGGTAAATTATTCTGTATAATAATATGTATAATATTATTATAATATGTATAATATTATTGTAATATGTATAATATTATTATAATATGTGACATTGTACAGGAGACAGGGGTCAAGACCCTCCCCATGGAAAAGAAATGCAAAAAAGCAAAAAGGCTGTCTGGGGAGGCCTTACAAATAGCTGTGAAAAGAAGAGAAGAGAAAAGCAAAGGAGAAAAGGAAAGATATAACCCATTTGGATGCAGAGTTTCAAAGAATAGTAAGAAGAGATAAGAAAGCTTTCTTCAGCGATCAATGCAAAGAAATAGAGGAAAACAACAGAATGCGAAAGACTAGAGATCTCTTCAAGAAAATCAGAGATACCAAAGGAATATTTCATGCAAAGATGGGCTCGATAAAGGACAGAAATGGTATGGACCTAACAGAAGCAGAAGATATTAAGAAGAGATGGCAAGAATACACAGAAGAACTGTACAAAAAAGATCTTCACAACCCAGATAATCAAGATGGTGTAATCACTGACTTAGAGCCAGACATCCTGGAATGCGAAGTCAAGTGGGCCTTAGAAAGCATCACTACGAACAAAGCTAGTGGAGGTGATGGAATTCCATTTGAGCTATTCCAAATCCTGAAAGATGATGCTGTGAAAGTGCTGCACTCAATATGCCAGCACATTTGGAAAACTCACAGTGGCCACAGGACTGGAAAAGGTCAGTTTTCATTCCAATCCCAAAGAAAGGCAATGCCAAAGAATGCTCAAACTACCGCACAATTGCACTCATCTCACACACTAGTAAAGTAATGCTCAAAATTCTCCAAGCCAGGCTTCAGCAATTGTGAACCATGAATTTCCTGATGTTCAAGCTGGTTTTAGAAAAGGCAGAGGAACCAGAGATCAAATTGCCAACATCTGCTGGATCATCGAAAAAGCAAGAGACTTCCAGAAAAGCATCTATTTCTGCTTTATTGACTATGCCAAAGCCTTTGACTGTGTGGATCACAATAAACTGTGGAAAATTCTTCAAGAGATGGGAATAACAGACCATCTGATCTGTCTCTTGAGAAATTTGTATGCAGGTCAGGAAGCAACAGTTAGAACTGGACATGGAACAACAGATTGGTTCCAAATAGGAAAAGGAGTTCGTTAAGGCTGTATATTGTCACCCTGTTTATTTAACTTATATGCAGAGTACATCATGAGAAATTTTGGACTGGAAGAAACACAAGCTGGAATCAAGATTGCTGGGAGAACTATCAATAACCTCAGATATGCAGATGATACCACCCTTATGGCAGAAAGTGAAGAGGAACTCAAAAGCCTCTTGATGAAGGTGAAAGTGGAGAGTGAAAAAGTTGGCTTAAAGCTCAACATTCAGAAAACGAAGATCATGGCATCCAGTCCCATCACTTCATGGGAAATAGATGGGGAAAGAGTGGAAACAGTGCCAGACTTTATTTTTCTGGGCTCCAAAATCACTGCAGATGGTGACTGCAGCCATGAAATTAAAAGACGCTTACTCCTTGGAAGGAAAGTTATGACCAACCTAGATAGCATATTCAAAAGCAGAGACATTACTTTGCCAACAAAGTTCCATCTAGTCAAGGCTATGGTTTTTCCTGTGATCATGTACGGATGTGAGAGTTGGACTGTGAAGAAGGCTGAGCACCGAAGAATTGATGCTTTTGAACTGTGGTGTTGGAGAAGACTCTTGAGAGTCCCTTGGACTGCAAGGAGATCTAACCAGTCCATTGTGAAGGAGATAAGCCCTGGGATTTCTTTGGAAGGAATGATGCTAAAGCTGAAACTCCAGTACTTTGGCCACCTCATGCGAAGAGTTGACTCATTGGAAAAGACTCTGATGCTGGGAGGGATTCGGGGCAAGAGGAGAAGGGGACGACAGAGGATGAGATGGCTGGATGGTATCACTGACTCATTGGACATGAGTCTGAGTGAACTCCGGGAGTTGGTGATGGACAGGGAGGCCTGGCATGCTACGATTCATGGGGTCGCAAAGAGTCTGACATGACTGAGCAACTGATCTGATCTGATCTGATGTATAATATTATTATAATATGTACAATATTATTATAATATGTATATTATATATGTATACATAAATATATTATATAAATAATATATGTATACTATCATATATGTATACATGTTATAATATGTATAATAAAATTATTCTGTATAATAACAATTATGGTTGATAAATGACACTTTGCTTTAGTCAAAACTCACAGGAACTTACAGTGCAGAGAGTTATAACCTTAATGCACACAAAACTAAAAAAAAAATTTAATAGATTTGAGGATTCCAGGGTAGAAAGCATAATGTGACAATTGCATTATACCTCTATGAAACAATTTCACTGAAGTGGATAGCAGAAAAATGTGCTAATATAAGTATCTTCAGAGATGTATACATAGAAAGGAGGTGACGCTAGTGGTAAAGAACCCATTTGCTAATGTAGATGACTTGAGAGATATGGGTTTGATTCCTGGGTCAGGAATATCCCCTGGTGGATGGCATGACAACCCACTCCAGTATTCTTGCCTGGAGAATCCCATGAACAGAGGAGCCTGATGGGCTACAGTCCATGGGGTTGCACAGAGTTGGACTTGACTGAAGCTACTTAGCACACACGCATATAAAAAGGAAATTGGCTCAACGCATCTGTGCACCATAAAATATCACTTTTCCACTCTTGGTAAAAACTTACACATACAATGTAATTAAATTGCACAACTTTGAAATCTTTTTTTCCCGCTCCTGATTATAAACTCTGAGTTTCTGAATTTCCAGCTTAATGCTTCATAGACCCTCACTTGCAACACACTTTTAATGAGTTCCCCTTCTTTAATCACAATTTCTACTGCCCATCAATGCAAGCTCATTCTCCTTCTCAACAAATAAATGGGCAATAAAGCAATCACAACAAACCCACAAAGCATTTAAGGTCACACCACTCAACACTTTAACTATAAAATTATAATTCTTGGGTTTTTCCAAACATTTATAACACTCTGAGCTCATTCGGTAAGAGGAAATATATCTATCTCTGTCAACACATTTTAGTGATTTCTTATTTTTTTGTGAGAGTCTCTAAGGGTTTCCTAATTAGAGGAATTTACAGGAAATGTCAAACAGTCTAAATAACTGATGTGTTGTAATTAAAGTCTTAGCAATTGAGCAAATTAACCTTTATATTTTAACAACATCAAACTACATGGCAATTTCCACAAAGTTTCTAAAGCAAGCAATTAGAATATAAAAACTTGGAAGGGGGAAAAAATTTCTGGAATGTTAGTATCATAGTCTAAGTGTGGAATTGAATTGATATTAGTGGTCTTTCTCTAACATTACAAATAGTGAAGTGCTTCATTATTAAAATATAAGACACTAATTTATTTCAGGTGATGTAAAATTAGGTGAATAAAATATCTATAATTTTAATTGTTAAGGCTTTAGTAATATTTTAAAATTTCAATATATGTGATGGTATATTGATAAGAAATGTAAACATTATTTTAAATGATAGTAAAATTAGAGACATTACTTTGCCGACAAAGGTCCGTCTAGTCAAGGCTATGGTTTTTCCAGTGGTCATGTATGGATGTGAGAGTTGGACTATAAGGAAAGCTGAGCACAGAAGAATTGATGCTTTTGAACTGTGGTGTTGGAGAAGACTCTTGAGAGTCCTGGGACTGCAAGGAGATCCAACCAGTCCATCCTAAAGGAGATCAGTCGTGGGTGTTCATTGGAAGGTCTGATGTTGAAGCTGGAACTCCAATACTTTGGCCACCTGATGCAAAGAGCTGACTTATTTGAAAAGACCCTGATGCTGGGAAAGATTGAGGGCAGGAGGAGAAGGGGACGACAGAGGATGAGATAGTTGGATGGCATCACCAACTCAATGGACATGAGTTTGGGCGGGCTCTGGGAGTTGATGTTGGACAGGGAGGCCTGGCATGCTGCAGCTCATAGGGTCGCAAAGAGTTGGACACAACTGAGTGACTGAACTGAACTGAAAATCAGATAGGGCTTCCCAGGTAGCTCAGTGGTAAAGAATCCACCTATCAATGCAGGAGACATGAGTTTGATCCCTGAGTAGGGAAGATACCCTAGAGAAGGAAATGGCAATGCACTCCAATATTCCTGCCTGGAAAATTCCATGGACAGAGGAGCCTGGTGGGTTACAGTCAAAGGGGTCGCAAAGAGTAGGACACAACTTAGAGACTAAACAACAACAGCAACAACATTGGCTTTATTGTCAACAACAACAGAGTCGGATAGAGATTGAAAAGCTTAAGAGAGTTGTTGAATTATTGTTGATTTTTACACAGGTATTTATATGCTCAGACAAGTCCAGAATTGAATAGAGAAAGAATACATCATTTTGTTTCAATTTATTTCAGCTTATTATTTCATTTGAATCATTTAAAAGTCATAGTAACTGAAAATCATGCTCAGTTATGAAGTGAAAATAACAGTACATAAATCCAGCAACTGAATAGAACACCTAGAAGACACTATTGCATGTAATAAATAGGCAACAAAGAGCTGCTTATTTACATCCGAATTTCCTGATTTATGTGTCTGGTATAACAAGATAACTGTAAAATTTGTATATTTAGTATAATTTTTAGAATTTACAGATAATTTATTAGAAGTAAGTTATAATAATTTTTAAAATTCTACTTAGTTCTCATAATATTCTACTATGCTATCTTTGCTCTCAATTATTTTGAATTTATATATAAAGCAGGAAAAAATTAGGGTGAATATCATACATGCCTTTCCTTTTTATATACATCTGAGCAGAAATTCAAAGTCCTTACTGCTAGTATGAATTTAAAACAAGAAGTTGACTAGGTAAAAAATCTCTCTTAAAGTAGTTTATGTGAAGCTACAGATATGACACATCTTATGAATTTCTTAGTCTAAGAATCAGGTTGAAAAAAATTTCCTTCTTACTACTTTTATATAAGTAAAAGTACTTAATTTTATATAAAAGTACTACTTTTATATAAGTAGCTTTTATATAAAACCAGAGAACTCTACATTACATTTAAAACTAACTTTAGAATCATCGATTTTTAAGAATAAATCTTTAAACTTCAAATATATTAATCTTGGGTAGGTAATCTTTTCATGTTCAAAAGTTGTATGTCATGGAACACTGTTAAAATATAAGCTCTGAACATCTTCCAGCAAAATATAGTGTTTTATTATGACAAATCCAATTTGCCTTTTATAAAATAATTCCTTGGGATATGGTCAACTTTTTGTTAGTATCTGGGGAGTTGAGATAAAATGAGAAGATTTCAGAACAGAGCAAATACAAATGGATTGTCTTGAGTTTTCCTAAAACTGTATGCCCTCTGATGGATAAAGATAAGAGGCTTGTGGAAGCTTCCTGATGGGAGAGACTGGCTGTGATTTATGGACCTAACATTCCAGGTGAGCTTACCATACAAGGTCACCTTGATTCATTGACCTAACATTCCAGGTTCCTATGCAATTTTATTCTTTACAGCACTGGGCTTTACTTCCACCACCTGACACATCCACAACTGGGCATTGTTTTTGCTTTGGCTCAGACTTTTCATTCCTTCTGGAGCTATTTCTCTGCTCTTCTCCATTAGCATGTTGGGACTGTGGCAATGGAGAAGACTCTTGAGAGTCCTTTGGACTGCAAGGAGATCTAACCAGTCCATCCTAAAGGAAATCAGTCCTGAATTCATTGGCAGGACTAATGCTGAAGCTGAAGCTCCAATATTTTGGCCACCTGATGTGAAGAACTAACTCTTGAGAAAAGACCCTGATGCTTGGAAAGATTGAAGGCAGGAGGAGAACGGGACGACACAGGATGAAATGATTGTATAGTATCACTGACTCAATGGACATGAGTTTGAGCAAGCTCCAGGAAATGGTGAAGGAAAGGGAAGCCTGGTGTGCTGTAGTCCATGGAGTTGCAAAGAGTCAGACATGACTGAACAACTAAACAAAAACCCACCACAGCACTGCAGGTGGAGAGTTAGACTGGTAGGAAGATTGAAAAGATCCCCCAGAATCATTGAAAGTCAATAGAATACCTTCCATAGAATTACTTTTCTGCCGTGAATTTTTATTTTTTATCCTACCTTGGTTTCCTTCTATGACCACAAAGCTTTCTTGCAGTTGCCAAATATAAATTCAGAGACTTCAAATAATAGTTTCTACTAAAATTTGAGTTGATTTTAAACTGACACCAGTGAGACTTACATATCCTTATGGCATTCAAATGCTTTTCTTTCATATGCCAACTTGTCACTGTTTCTCAGGTGATTTGAATGCAAGTCAAGGCCAACTTTTTATTGATATTTACTTCGACACTGATGCTGACAATTTAGACTTCAAGTGACAGGATCAATACTGATAGCAGTAACAGAAAGTCAATGGGCATCTTTGTTAAAAAATGTGGATTTCAAATGTATTTTCAATAAAAGTGATGAGAATTTTTGATTTGGGTTCCTTGAGAGATTAAAATAGACAGTAGCTAAATAATAAGAATAGACTTTTAAATGGATAAGAGATTTCAAAAGAAACATTATGTAGCTATTTTAAATCAAACATGACCTTAAAGGAAATAAAGAATAATAAAAGAGGACAAAGGAGAGGAGAGAAAAAATGATACGAAAGGTGGCAGAATACAGACAAAAAAGTTTGGAAGCCAGACTGTTACATTTCCTTTTTCATTTGTTAATTTTAAGATAAAGGCAAATCTCAGTCTGTTTCCTGTGATAATAATGGCTTATTTTGTCTTTCTCACCAAACGTTTACTAAACCTCTTCACTCTCCCTCTGATAAAGTACTTCCACGTTGCACTACAGAAGAGGGGCTGTGTGAAAAATGGAATCTGAGAAAACCTAATAGTTTTATAAGATATAAAAATCTAAGCTTTATAATATTTTTATTCCTTAGGGGAGTCAATGACACTGTTTCTATTGAAAGTATAATTGAATTCAACACCAATAAGAATGTATCTAGAAAAACACAGAGCGAGCATACGCACACAAAGTTCTGTACTCCATGTCACAGAGACCCTACAGAGCTGAAAATGTTCCAAGGAGTGCAAAGAAGTCATTATTCAGGGAATGGATGGGGCTCAGATATGTGGATGCCTCTTTAATTGAGAAGACTTTGTTTGGACATTGTGGTAAACAGAATGAGACCTCCCTCCACCCCCAAAGATGCCTACATCCTAATCCTCAGAACCTGTGAACATGGTGAAGGGACTCAGCAGATAGGATTAAGTTAAGGATCTGGATTTGCGAGATTATCCTGGATTAACGTTACCACCAGGATCCTTATAAAAGACAGAGAGAGACTGAAGAAGCTACTCTGGTTTTGAGGATGGGGAAAGAGCCAGGACTGAAGAAATGAACACAACATCTAAAAGCTGGAAAAGGCAAGGAAACAGATTCTCCCTGGAAGCTTTAGAAGGAACGCAGCCCTGCTTATCCTGATTTTTAGCCCACTCAGATTCAGTCACACTTTGGACTTCCAGAATTATGAGAGAAAAAGTCAGGATTGTTTCAAGCCACTAAGTGTGGGGTAATTTTTTGCTATAGCAACAGGAAGCTAACACAAGCACCTGTAATGAACTAAGCACTGAGGACGCAAAGATGACTCAGACACCATCCGTAGATTAAGGGATCATTGTGCAATGGTGATGTGGATAAAGGAGTAACAGCACTGAAAAGCACGATTGTAACAATGTGATAGAAACATACTCTGACCTAGTAAAGGAAACAGCTCATCTAATTCTGACTTGGAGAAATGAAGTTGGTTTTGTTGTTAGAGGCCATGGTCAAGGTAAGTCTTGAAAGATGGGTAGGGCCCTGCCTAGCAGACAAAGGAGAGAAATTCATTCCAGGCTAAGAGAACAAATGCCTGTAAAAGTCAAAACACTCAGACTGGAAAAATTCATATTCAAGTGAATAAGAATTTGTTTAGCAAATCTCAATATTCTAGAAAAAAGGAGCCAAAAGGTTTTTTTTATTTTAATAACTGTTAGAAGTAATTTAGGGAGACTATGTTATCTTTATTTAAATAAAGCTTTTTGGGATATTCAAGCGCTCATGGTGATATGGCAGGAATGCTTGCTTCACATATGCTAATTTATCTATGTATGTTTGGCATTTCACACCCCGACTATAAGATCTCCAAACTAAAAATACAAATAAAGTAAGAGGAGTCAAGAGGAAAATGAGAATGAATAGATTGGTACTAGATTACCTACAGAAATTAGTAACTGATTATTAATGTCCCTGCCATTCAGCCATCATTGCTGTTGTTTAGTTGCTAGCTGTGTCCAACTCTGTGCGACCCCATCCACACTGGCTCCTCTGTCCATGGGATTCTCCGGGCAAGAATACTGGAGTGGGTAGCCATTTTCTTCTCCAGGGGATCTTCCTGACCTTGGGATCGAACCCAGGTCTCCTGTATTGGCAGGTGCATTCTTTACCCCTGAGTCACCTGGGAAGCCTCATTTAGTCATTAGGTCTCTGTTACATCTACATGTTTCTTGTTGACAAGGACGCTGCTTTATATTTATCTTACTATTCCTCCAGTTACAGAATGCAATGCTTGTACACCGGATGCAGAGTAAACACTTTGAGAATCAGACTTTTAATGTACGCAGTCAACTGTCACATAATAATCATGATCTGAGATTATTTTCTCTGGCACATAAAAACAGGTTAATGATCTGAATGGAATGTCTCAAACTCTTAAACTTGACATGACCATATGTTTCAATACTTTTTCTTAATTTCACTAATTAAGAACACAACATGGGAATTATGTCAAAAGGGAGATACCACTTATTCAGCAACTTAATTTATATCCTGGAGAAGTAAATGGCAACCCATCCAGTATTCTTGCTGGAGAATCCTGTGGACAGAGGAGCCTGGTGGGCTGCTGTCCATGGGGTCACATAGTCGGACACGACTGAAGAGACTTAGCATGCATGCATGCATTGGAGAAGGAAATGGCAACCCACTTCAGTGTTCTTGCCTGGAGAATCCCAGGGACAGAGGAGCCTGGTGGGCTGTCGTCTATGGGGTCGCACAGAGTCGGACATGACTGAAGTGACTTAGCATCAGCAGCAGCAATTTATATCCAGTTTCTTTTGTCATCTTTCTTTTGTATTTCACCACGTTAAATAAGCATGGGGCTACCATCTCTTCTAAGACTGAATTATGTTTCCCAGAGTCTCCTTCTCTGCAGGGTTTTGGCTTAGAGTTTATCAATGAAAGGAACTCACAGGAAATTTGCAAAGTGAAAATGAAGAAGAACAAGAGACCCACAGTAGCTTTTCCCACCTGCTTGCCCCTGAAGATGGAAACAATTGGTGATGTCATCTCAGAGTCTCAAGAATTGCAGCAGCTTCCTGGTTAGATGGAGAGAACCATCTAGTTTGGAGTTCACAACTGAAATCTTTGGTATCAATGTTTACTAATTTTAGGAGCAGCTTCTCTGACTTCTACTTTTGCAGCATTTCTACAGGTCATCAATCCCTAAGGTTTGTTAAACTCCTACATACATAGCATGACTTCTGCTTCCTAATTGAACCTTGTTTATTATTTGTGTATACTTTGTCTAGTATTTCCAGCAGTCCTAAAGGGTAGGTGCTGTTAAAATGTGAGAAGTGAAGTTATTGAGCTTCTCCACCATTCTAAAGATTTTTTTCTCAGCTAGTAACTTGCAAATGGCTGAATTCAAAGATGCCTCTAACCCCTGCACCGTGTAGTTATATGTTGCATTGAGCTTTAAAAAGAAGGTGTGAAACTTTATGAGAAAGATGCCAAAGAGCACTTAGAAACAAGCCTAACTACCCAGGTAAAATTATTTTTTACTCAGGAATCAACCTGTTTTGAGGATAGTCTTCTAGTACTCACTTATATCCTGACTGTCTGAAAATGGTCTTATTTTATTAACATGTCATTTAAATATCCTTAGCTTCCTAATAAAAACAGTACACACACAGAGAGAAGCATACACACACACTTCCTTATAAAGAAAAATGAAGCAATCAAAAAAGAAACATTTACTCACACCTCCACATCTGTATCCATATACCCTTTCCTTTACTTTAGTAGGATTATCTATCTAAAGCCAAGTCTTACACTTTTCCATTAGTTCTTATCCTGTATCACCTGACTTAAGATAATTTTCAAGTATTTTTTCCCATGCTATGGATTGTCATTTTACTTTCTTGATGGAATACTTTGAAGAACAAAAATTCTACATTTTGATCAAATCCAACTTTTTTCCTTTGACTCATGTTTTTGGTATTACATCTGCGAATCATTTGCCAAAGTCAGGATCACAAATATTTACCCCTATGCTTTCTTCCAAGACATTTACAGTTTTAAATTATAGTGAAACCATAAATTTAGGTCTTGATCTCTTTTAATTTAATTTTTGTTTGTAGTCTTAGATAAGGGTCCAAGTTCATTCTTTTGCCTATGGCTATACAATTGTCCTCCGCCCATGGGGGAGCCTCGTGGGCTGCAGTCCATGGGGTCGTGAAGAGTCTGACACAACTGAGCGACTTCACTTTCACTTTTCACTTTCATGCATTGGAGAAGGAAATGGCAACCCACTCCAGTGTTCTTGCCTGGAGAATCCCAGGGACGGCACAGAGCCTGGTGGGCTGCCATCTCTGGGGTCGCACAGAGTTGGACACGACTGAAGTGACTTAGCAGCAGCAGCAGCATACGATTGTCCTAGCACAATTTGAGATTTTTACATGTGTACTAATTTAAAATTTGTATATCTTCTTACTGAACAAAAGTATTTTTATATACAGTTTCCCTCTCTATCCTCAATGATGCTTTTTGTTATCACAGACTATTTGGTCTTTTGCAAATGGTGACTCACCCTTTCTTAAAGACTTTATATTTATCTTGTAATTTTTTTCCATCATTTTAAATTTCAATGTTTCTGTATCCTTATATTTTACTCATGTCCTTTTTAAATGTCATGTTGCTGGATTTTTTTTTTTTTTCAGATTTTCCAATATGAAAATCCCTGTCTTTCAACTTGTTAGTTTAGTTCATTTACATGTATTGTGATTATTAGTATATTTGGACTTGATAATATAGCCTTCTTGAATATTTTCTACATGTTCAGTTGTTTCTATTATTTTCATTTCTCTTTTCCTTCCCTTTTCAAAAGTCAATTCATGTTTTTATTTGTTTTGTTTTCCTATTGATTTTCATACATAATGAAGATAGAATCAACTTGTCTCATTTATTAAGATATCTAGAGAGCCTGGAACAGTGCCTGCCACTTATTAAATAAATATTGACAGTTTGATGTCTAGAAAGCACTGTGGTTCCATTTCCATTTTATGAGCAAAGAGATTGATGCTCTATTGAGTGAAAGGATTGACATGCAAGACCTCACACCAGAAAAAGAAAAAATAAACATACATCCCCTTAGGTTTCATGAATCAGTATTTTGGGCTTCTCTGGTGGTTTAGATGGTAAAGAATCAGCCTGCAGTGCAGGAAACCTGGGTTCGATCCCCAGGTCAAGAAGTTCAGTTCAGTTCAGTTGCTCAGTTGTGTCCGACTCTTTGTGAACCATAGACTGCAGCACTCCAGGCCTCCCTGTCCATCACCAACTCCCAGAGTTTACTCAAATTTATGTCCACTGAGTTGGTGATGCCATCCAACCATCTCATCCTCTGTCATCCCCTTCTTCTCCTGCCTTCAATCTTTCCCAGCATCAGGGGTTTTTCAAATGAGTCAGTTCTTTGCATCAGGTGGACAAAGTATTGGAGTTTCAGTTTCAGCATCAGTCCTTCCAATGAATATTCAGGACTTATTTCCTTTAGGGTGGACTGGTTGGATCTCCTTGCAGTCCCAGGGACTCTCAAGAGTCTTATCCAATACCACAGTTCAAAAGCATCAATTCTTTGGCACTCAGCTTTCTTGATAGCCCAACTTTCAATCTATACATGGCAACTGGAACAACCATAGCTTTGACTAGATGGACCTTTGTTGGTAAAGTAATGTCTCTGCTTTTTAATATGCTGTCTAGGTTGATCATAACTTTTCTTCCAAGGAGCAAGCATCTTTTAATTTCATGGCTGCAGTTCACCATCTGCAGTGATTTTGGAGCCTAAACAAATAAAGTCTGTCACTGTTTCCATTGTTTCCCCATCTATTTGCCATGAAGTGATGGGACCAGATGCTATGATCTTAGTTTTCTGAATGCTGAGTTTTAAGCCAACTTTTTCACTCTCCTCTTTCACTTTCATCAAGGCTCTTTAGTTCTTTGCTTTCTGCCATAAAGATGGTGTCATCTGTATATTTGAGGTTATTGATATTTCTTCTGGCCATCTTGATTACAGCTTGTTCTTCATCCAGCCCAGCGTTTCTCATGATGTACTCTGCATATAAGTTAAATAAGCAGGGTGACAATATACATCCTTGATGTACTCCTTTCCCAATTTGGAACCAGTCTGTTGTTCCATGTCCAGTTCTAACTGTTGCTTCTGGAAAAGGGAATGGTTTCCCACTTCAATATTCTTGCCTAGAGAATACCAGGGACAGAGGAGCCTGGTAGGCTACAGTCCATGGGGTCAAAAAGAATCAGACACAACTGAGTGACTAACGCTTTCCCTTTCAGTTATCTGTATTTTACACCAGCCTTTAAAAATACAGAATAACAAAAGAATCAAATATTTTAATCATTCATCAAGCCCTTTTTACATGTGAGGAAACTGAAACAAATTAAAGTATATGCCCTGTAAAACCAACTAGCAAATGCTATGATTGCTTCCAACTCATGCCTAGGAAATTAAATATATTTTTTCTTTATTAACTAAGTTGTTCCTTTCCCCACTCCCCTTTGGCTACACTAGGTCTTAGGTGCTACATGTAGGATCTTTTTTTTTTTTTTCCCCCCCAGAATAAGGATCAAACCCAGGCTTCCTGCATTGGAATCACAGAGTCTTGGCCACTAGACCACCAGGGAAGTTCCAAGTTGTTCTTTTTTTGTTTAAAAATAAAATTGAAATAAAGTAAGCCAGGGGTGCTGATCTGTGACAAAGGTAGGTGATCTGTCCTATGGGATCACTGGTGAATATCACATTCCCAAAATTCTAGTGCTAATGATTTCTGTGATTTGACTCCACTCACTGCGGTAAACGTTTAGTGTTTGTAAAAAGAAGAGCAAGAAGGAAATAGAACATTTTCCATGTAATTTTCCATTTGTGTGCTCTGACTTCATTAAAATTGCATACTGATCCAATCCCTTGGTTTTGCTAATAGCTCCACAGAGGGATAGTCATTACTAGAGCAGGAGCACCACAATCCATTTTCTCTGATCATTGTTTTGTGATATTGCTAATTTGACAGCTCCTGCTGAACATGGGCTCATTATTTTGTGTCATTGTTTTGGCAAAAGGAATATCAGATGTGCAGCAAAGTAACTTAGAAAGATGATGATAGGTTAGAAGAAAGAGTAGTTTTTCTCCAGGCATGGGAGAGAAGAGCCAAATTGAAATGGTAAGGAATGAACTGCTTGACCCCTATAAGATACCTTGTCCTTCAAGGCTCAAATCCTCTGCAACTTTTTTTGTGAATTCACATGGTTAGATAACATCACTGACTCAATGGACACGAATTTGAGCAAACTCCAAGAGACACTGTAGGACAGAGGAGCCTGGCGTGTTGCAGTCCATGGGGTCACTACGAGTCGGACACAACTTAGGGACTGAGTGACAACAATGACCTAAACCTCATTGCAACAAGGTGGATATGCCCACTTTCTTTTCTGTGCTCTAGGGTCTATCTATTTATCTATCTATCGTCTTCTATCTATATTTATCTATGTACACATACTCTAGAATTTCACATTGTTGTTCATTCACTAAATCGTGAATCTGACATATATGAGGCTTCTTTTATATACATGTACCTCTAGACCCTATTTTTGTCATCTAATTGCTTTCAGGGAAAAACAAAGAAACAAAAAAGCTCCTGCCTGCCTCTCTAACCTCAATTTGCTGCGTTACTCCTTGCACTCTACCCTGAAGCCATACTTACTTATTTAAGGTTCTCAAACTTGCCACATACTCTCCCAACATCAGAGTCCTACAGTTCTCCCCACTCTTCATGATCAAGCAGCTATTTTTACTCCCCTCCACTTTTTCTCCTTCCTCCCCATCTCAGCCTGTATTAATTCTTTTTTAAAAATACATACCTGCTTAAAATAATTTATAGAAAGACCTTTGTCATATCTCACCCCATTTATCCAAGTTTAAGTCTCCTACACAGTTCTTCTTTATATCATTTATCACATTGTAACTCCATGCTTAATGTCTGGTATCCATTGGATTTGGGCTTTAGGGGATTAGTTTCCTTCACCTCTGTTTCCCTAATAACTCTCCAGTGACTGACACATAGCGGTCCCCATTAAATATTTGTGGAATCAATGAATAAACATGGCATTTTTTTAAAACTGTGTACCTCTATTTTGTTTGATTCTTCGACTTTGAATGACCTTCCTCTGTATTTTCCTTTCTTGCTCTTTATGATCCAGTTCTGGCTTCATTTCTCCCAGAGGTCTTTCATAACCTCCTTTCTCCTCCATATTCTCTCCTATCTCAGTGTATTCCTCTTTTCTGTGTTCCCAGAGGACACTGTACAAACAGTTCTCCTAAGCCCCTGCCACACAGGAGTGCAGCCCTAAGTCAACATATACTCCTTGCAGAACCCTGATACCTCATGAACCATAAATCATATTTGATTTTTCTCCATTATATGACTAGAAAAAAATGCACCATACTGGAACTTAACATAGATGCCCCAAAATATAGTTGAAAGTTTAAAAAGATATTTGAATCATAATAGAGATATTTGGATTATAATGGATTAAAAAGATTATCATAGAGATTAATATAAGCTTTAATGTTCCACTCAATGTTAAGTCTTGCCATAATCATCCAGAACAGAACCAAGGGGAAAAAGGGCTTCCCTGCTGTCTCAGTGGTAAAGAATCTGCCTGCAATGCAGGAGTTGCAGAACACATGGATTCAATCCCTGAATCAGGAAGATCCCCTGAAGGAGGGCACGGAAACCCACTCCAGCATTCTTGCCAGGAGAATTCATGGACAGAGGAGCCTGGAGAGCCCATGGGATTGCAAAGAGTCAAACCTGACTGTAGCAACTGAGCACAAGGGGAAAAAGACATGTGATGAATAATGTAGATTTACAGTGAGGTTTTATGGTTTTTCTTGTAAACACTTTGTGGAAATAGTTGACTTTTTCTTCTTTCTCATTATTATTTGCCCATTTGAGCTTTCTTGAGATATTTATCACTATAGGTTTTTTTAAAAAAAGGATAACTAAAGTATCCCTGAAGAGTTATATATGTGAAATTAGTTTTTGAGAATAAGTTGTTGCCAGTCCTTGTCACCTTATAAATGGTCTACTGAATGTAAATATCTCACCCTGTGCTTAACACTTTTCCATCTGCTTTGAAGATGCTAGTGTATGCCAGGTTCATTGCCTAGGAGAGGAGGCCATTTTCTAGCGGGCTTAGCTTGTCCTAAACACAGTCAATTTTGTTTATTTCATGTTATGAGACGAACTCCAAGGCACAGTTCAGTGGTAGGAAGAAAGAAAATGAGGTGAAGGCAGTAGCTGTCAGTAGAAAAACAACTGCTGATAACTTTTGATCAAAGTACAATCACTGGAGCAGATTTATTTTTTGCTGCCACCAAGAATATATGCTTCTAAGGTGATGCATGCCAAGTGAAACACTACCATGAGAGGGCCAGGGAAAGAGCTCACTTAGCAAGAATGTGTGATTAATTTGTCTCCTAAATTTATGAGACAGTGCAGTCGAGCCAGTTTGAAAATAGCAACAGCGCGATTACAAGTGACTGGGTAAACAATGTATTAACTGTGGGTGGAATTTAATCTCTTCATATGTTCTAAAAATTCCAGTTTTTGAAAAAGTCCATGGACAAAGAAAGGGTGAATATTATCGTTATAAGGACTCCTGCAAGGAAGGAAGGGCAGAGTGGGGGCATCTGGTCCGGAAACACTGATGTTTCCATCCTTACATTTCTAATAAGTAGGCAGTCTTCCAGGTATTTTGGGATATGAAATCAGAATTTCGATTTCCTTATTTATGAAATTATAAAATATTTAATGAGAAGTGTCTGCTTCCCTGGTGGCTCAGAGGTTAAAGCGTCTGCCTGCAATGAGGCAGGTTTGATCCCTGGGTTGGGAAGATCCCCTGGAGGAGGAAATGGCGACCCACTCCAGTATTCTTGCCTGAGAATCCCATGGATGGAGGAGCTTGGTAGGCTACAGTCCACGGGGTCGCAAAGAGTCAGACACGACTGAGTGACTTCACTTTGTCCCTTTTGTTTGTCTGTTGATGCATCTTTCTGACAACTTTAAAATAACAATAGCTACTGTATATTGAACACATATTGCATATGTAGGACTTTACATAGATAATTTTATTTACATAAATATATCTGTAATGGTATCAAGATGTGATTATTGATTTTATTTTAAGGAATCAGAATAACACTCAGAAAGACCAAAGAACTGGTTCAGAGTCACATATAGTCACAGTTGGAATTTGTGACTGAACTGCAAAGTTTGTCTTTCTAAGCAAAGTTCAGAGATTGGGTTATTAACATGGATCTAGGAGTCTATATTGAGCACACACTGGAACTATATAAGACTCAACTTGTATTGAAACGTGCCAGCCAATGTGATGGAAACAGGTATACCAGAAGGCTGATTTGGTATTAAAGGTACATGACCTGGGCTTAGTGGATTTGATTCAGGGGACATTGAAGCAGTGTAGTATATTCATCAAACATAGTCCTTCAAAGTAGGAGTGAATAAGTGTTTTTTACGGTCTGCACCACACAGTGAAATATTAATAGTTCTTCCTTGTGAAGCTGGGTCTGTGGTCCAAACCGAACTCATGACCGGCATTATACGTGCGATTTAACCACTAGGTGGCACTGAGTCTGCAGAGTTAAGGATGAGCCTTGTGAAGTTATGAAGTGAAGTCGATCAGTCGTGTCCGACTCTTTGCGACCCCATGGACTGCAGCCTACCAGGCTTCTCAGTCCATGGGATTTTCCAGGCAAGAGTACTGGAGTGGGTTGCCATTTCCTTCTCTAGGGGATCTTCCCGACCCAGGGATCAAACCCCCGTCTCCCGCATTGTAGGCAGACGCTTTACCCTCTGAGCCACAAGGGAAGCCCTTAGGGTGAGCCTTCGGTTCAGTTCAGTTCAGTCGCTCAGTCGTGTCCCACTCTTTGCGACCCCATGAATCGCAGCATGCCAGGCCTCCTTGTCCATCACCAACTCCCAGAGTTCACTCAGACTCATGTCCATCGAGTCAGTGATGCCATCCAGCCATCTCATCCTCATTTCAAAAGCATCTCATTTCAAAAGCATCAATTCTTCGGCGCTCAGCCTTCTTCACAGTCCAACTCTCACATCCATACATGACCACAGGAAAAACCATAGCCTCAACTAGACGAACCTTTGTTGGCAAAGTAATGTCTCTGCTTTTGAATATGCTATCTAGGTTGGTCATAACTTTCCTTCCAAGGAGTAAGCGTCTTTTAATTTCATGGCTGCAGTCACCATCTGCGCTGATTTTGGAGCCCCCCAAAATAAAGTCTGACACTGTTTCCACTGTTTCCTCATCTATTTCCCACGAAGTGATGGGACCAGATGCCATGATCTTCATTTTCTGAATGTTGAGCTTTAAGCCAACTTTTTCACTCTCCACTTTCATTTTCATCAAGAGGCTTTTTAGTTCTTCACTTTCTGCCATAAGGGTGGTGTCATCTGCATATCTGAGGTTATTGACATTTCTCCTGGCAATCTTGATTCCAGCTTGTGTTTCTTCCAGCCCAGCATTTTGCAAGATGTACTCTGCATATAAGTTAAAAAAGCAGGGTGACAATATACAGCCTTGAAGTACTCCTTTTCGTATTTGGAACCAATCTGTTGTTCCATGTCCAGTTCTAACTGTTGCTTCAGCTAAACTTTCCTGGGTACATCGATATGCATCTTTTCCAGGTATGAATGAACACCACTTTTCTTGTATAGACCCCCTAATATACAAATATCTCAAACATTTGATTCTAAATTATACTTACTTCAGCTACTATTTATATTCTCCTCCAGCTTCATCACCCCTCCCCCCATGGGTGGCTTGAATGACATTTTTGAATTGGCTATGCTAGAGCTTGTGTAGATCGTGAAGCAAATGTAAGCATATTGAAATGGTCCACATGTACTCTTCTAATGAAGTGACATTCTAGACATAGTCATTGACTCTCCAGGAAGAAAGTACATCTGCAGTAACTTAATTCCTTAGTAGGGTCTTATGAATAAGAGAACTGGCTGTCCTACTGTGTGACTGAATCTCAAAATTCCAACCCTGCCTTTTGATTGCTCACAGGAATTCATTTATTAATACTGCATCTTGGATGGAATGATGTTTCTAAGCCAATTTAGTTTTAGGGAAACAGAAGCAAGTCTATGAAGGAAACACTTTCTTTTCCTTCCCAAATACATTACATAAAAAGCTTGAAAACAAAGAGAATATTTATCAGCATAGAAACATAAAACCTCAAATGAGATATCAGAGTAAAGTTTTACTTTTTCATGGCAAGCTATGCAGTATGCTGAAACTTAAAACTCTTCAAATATAAATCAAATTGATGGAAATTAAATTTACAAGGCAGAAATTAAAGACCAATTATGGACAGAGTATAACACTTGCTATTATAAAAGAACAGATTATATTCTCATTACCCTTTCAGGGTAAAATGGGAATATAATTGGAATATATTTAAATAATGAAACATTTAATAAAAACTTACTCTTTTTCCTAATAAACACTATAGTGGTGTATGAGGTAAGACTGGTGAATTTAACCATCTCATTGTAAAGATTAGATACCGTAGAAAACAAAAGTTAATTACGCATCTAAATCCTTCAAGATCTTGTTCATGGTGACTCCATAGAATTCTACAGTTAGCAATTCACTTCATGCCAGCCTTGCTTCTTTTGAATTTCTCTTTCTTAACTTCCTTGCTAGAATCTGGTGACTTCTTGAGAGCTGGCCACTGCTACATTTTGACTGAACAAGAATGGAGGTCAGGGCTTCCCTGGTGGTCTAGCAGTTAAGAATCCATAGGTTCAGTCCCGTCCAGGAAGATCCCACAGGCGGTAGAACAACAAAGCCTGTGTGCCCCAACTACTGAAGCTCCACACTGGACCCACCATTACCTTGCCTGCTATCCATGGTTTCCTGGGCAGAGACCCAGAGCAGCCCTAAGGATGGACTCCCATTCATGACATAGGATTGAAGGTGCTGGGGCGAAAGCAGGCAGACTGATTTCTCACTCCACTCCACTTGGAAAACTGCATCGAACTAAACAACCGAGCTCCTGTTTTAACAATGCACAGAGCCTGCTTGGAAAGATATGTATAAAACAAAGGCACATAAGAAGCAAATAATAAAATAAAGTATGATGAAGATATAACTCATAAAGTATATCTTTATATGTGGTGCTGGAGAAGACTCCTGAGAGTCCCTTCGACAGCAAAGGGATCAAACCAGTGAATCTTAAGGGAAATCAACCCTGAACATTCATTGGAAGGACTGATGCTGAAGCTGAAACTCCAGTATTTTGGTCATATGGTGTGAACAGCTGACTCATTGGAAAATTCCCTGATGCTGGGAAAGCTTGAAGGCAGAAGGAGAAGAGGGCATCAGAGCATGAGATGGCTGGATGGCATCACCGATGCAATGGATATGAACTTGGGCATACTTCAGGAAGTGGTGAGGGACATGGGGGCCTGGCGTGTTGCAGTCCATGGGGTCATAAAGAGTTGGACACGACTGAGTGGCTGAAGAATAACAACAACATAATGAAGATATAATTAGGAAATTAATGAATTGTTGATGCTGTTGTTTGTTGCCAAATTCCTAGACCAAAAATGTCAGCTCATTATATTTTTAACTGGATAATTTTTATAGCTAATAATTGGTTTCTCATATTTATTTTTTAAAATCTTCCCTATAATCTATCTGTTTAGATACTTTGACCATTTTATATTAACATATAGATTTTTTAATTGCCTAAAATTGTTCCTTATAAATTAATAACATTACCCTTTGCCACATGATTGTATTGAATAGCAACTATATTTTCATTTGCCTATTTATCTTTTGATGATCCCATTTGTAATTATTATGTGTGGCTTTTATTTTTATACGTTCAAATATCTGAATTAAATATGTCAATCTTTCCTCCACTGTTATCCCATGCTTAGTAAGTCCTTTATCCATTTCATAATAACTTAAATGATGTTCAGCACCTATGTTTTCCCAGACAATTCTTCCTAGTCGAAAAGCTTGTTCAAAAAAGTACAGTAGTCATATTATTAATATAAAAACAGCATAAATTGAGAACTCTGTGCTTTATTTCATTTAATTATCTTAACAATGCCATGAAATAGGGGGTATTTTTATTTGCAGGTTACAGGTAATAAGAGTGAACACAGAGAGATTAAGAATTTGGCTCACGACCAGATGCTGAGGCTGGTTTGAAAGCTTAGATTTCCCCCCCCAAGATTTACCAATAGTATGTTGCTCTTGGGGGGTGTCCTAGGTGGCACTAGTAGTAAAGAACCCCCTTGCCAATGCAGGAGACATAAGAGAGGAAGATTCGATGCCTGGGTGGGGAAGATGCCCTGGAGGAGGAAATGGCAACCCACTCCAGAATTCTTGCCTGGAGAATCCTGTGGCCAAAGAGGCCTTTTGCAGGCTACAGTCCATGGGGTCACAAAGAGTCAGACATGACTGAAGAGACAGCACACATGCATGCACATGTTGCTCTTGGACATTCTTATTCCTGTTTGTTTAACTATGTGCCGTCTTTTCTTTTGGGAGACTTTTCAATCTAATAATTCTTTTCTTCATTCTAAAATCCCAAGATGATGTGGTTTGTGGGATGTCTTTCATTCACTGCAAGGCAATGGGGCATGCATGCTCAGTTCTCTCAGCTGTGTCCAGCTCTTTGCAACCCCATGGACTATACCAGGCCAAACTCTGCTGTCCGTGGGATTTCCCAGGCAAGAAGACTGGAATGGGTTGCCATTTCCTTCTCCAGGGGATCTTCCTAACCCAGGGATCAAACCTGTGCTTTTTTTGTCTCCTACACTGACAGGCAGATGCTTTACCGCAGAGCAACTAGAAGCCTCTGACCTAGGCAAACAACCCTTTAATTTTGAAAATTTCACTCATTCAATTATGGAACTGCTTATTTGATCACGTCATCTAAAAATCTCCATTTCTTCCTATTCTGTTTTTTTTTATGGAACTCCTACTATGAGGTGACTGGACCTTGTGGATAAATATTTAATTTTAAAAAATCTTTCTCTTCCTATCATCTTTTTCTTTGTGCTTTTGTTCTAATTACAGGAGGATTATTCTGAAAATCTTCTAATATCTTCTTGTACTGACTTGTTAAAACTTTGGCTATTACAATTTAAATTCCCATGAATGTTTTCTTTTATTTTTCATATCCATCTTCGTTTCATAGATGTGCTGCTCATTCTTACCAAAGTGTATTAAAAGTAGCTTTTATAAAGTTTGCTTTCGGTTACCTTAAGTTATATTCTTGCTTCAATTCATTTTTTCCTGTTGATTTAGGCTTTGACCTTGATTTTAGAGGGTTTTGGAACTATCCTGAGGCCCTTACCTTTGAATTCCCGCTTGAGTGAGGCACTGACAGTTATGCAGTAGATCTGGGTGTGACATGACTTTTTAGTGAGTGGAGGGTCAGGGCTGTAAAGCAACCTAGCAGAGGTGCCTCTTTTCTTAGTTGACCCCAAATGTGAACGATCTCAGTAGTGAGAAATGTCTTTTTCTTGGGCAGTTGCTCCAGAAAATACTTCATTTTCTTGCTTTGGTGACTGGAGAACATATGTTTGATGGCCTCTGTCCTTGGAGCCAGGATGAGGAATGAGCCTGAAGGACGCATGATTCCTGTGCACATTTTCACTTACTCTCTATGTCTTCCATAATCCTTGCTACCACATGCCAAGCATCTTGAGTTCAACTTCTTCAGAAAACAAACATCTACCTGCTGAGGTTGGGGGAAAGAGAGTTACCTGATGGCTTGCTGGATGAGGAAGAGATCCCAGGTTTCATCTTCTCTGTAGATGACCAATCTCCACTTGGGTCTTAGATGATCCAAGACTCAGACCACCTCACATCTTCTGATGCATCCAAGTTTCAAACTGTTCTGGTCCCTCTGGAGTGTGCATGTCTGCTCAATCGCTTCAGTCATGTCTGACTCTTTGCGACCCTACGGACTGTAGCCCACCATGTTCCTCTGTCCATGGGATTCTCTAGGCCAAGAATACTGGAGTGGGTTGCCATGCCCTCCTCCAGAGTATCTTCCCGACCCAGGGATAGAACTTATGTCTCTTATGTTTCCTGCATTGCCGGGTGGATTCTTTACCACTGAGCCACCAGGGAAGCCCCTTCTCTAGAGTAAATTGAGGCTTTATCATCATTCTTCTCTGCAGGCACTTAGGTTTCAGCTTTCTCTCCTCTACTAGTTGGGAAATAAAAAGTTTTTAAAATATGAACTGCTATACAAATTATTTCTTTTTTTCAAATAGTTGGAGAAAGAGGTCAAAGTCATGTTTTTAAAAGTAATTTATATTCTGAACCATAAAAAACCTTTGCTCCCAAATTGCCTAGAGATTTCTACTTATCATTGTATGTGGTTGTCACTAAGGCAACCCTACTCATTCTATCCACCATCTTCTGACCAGATAAACTTTATTTTTTTAAAAAAGGAAAATTTTAATTTTATATTTTGGTAAGAATTAACATTTAAATACTTATATGGTTGAATAAGAAGAGAAAATTGAAAAATGGATACAGGAAAAGAAATGGATACAGGAGCGCCATCAGTGATATGAAGCTCTATTTTTCATGGCTCTGCATAGCATCTTTTCATAGCTGGGTGCACAGCTGGCCCTTAATCACATTGTGATGTGACCAAACATTTTCAGCAACCAAATTCATTTTCCTTGCTTTTTTCCAGGCCTATTCTAAAGCACGCACTAGAGGCTATCAAGTCCAGAGTTTACCCTGACCAGCACTTGAACAAATTTCTTAAGAGGTGATCAACACAGCTCTCAGCATACTGAGACCTCTCATAAGTGGGGTACAGAATTCAACTATTACCATCAGAAGCATTGTTACATGTCTGTGTTGCAGTGCTTTGTTGGCTAAAGCATGGTAAAGAACAACATTTCTCTGACATTACATTGAGCTTAGCTTACATTACATTAGCTTTACATTACACTAGCTTCATAGCTCCTATAAAGAGCATAGGATCTGGAGTCATAAAATTATATTAATACAATAAGTCTTATTTCGCTGCCACCTAGAAGCCCTGTGACTGGATAAATGATCCTTTTTGAGCTTCAGTTTACCTCAATGTGGTAGATACAGATAATAACAATTTGCACTGTGTCCTCTGAATTTCTTACTCCATGATCAGCACACTCCCCTATACACTCAGTATTTTTTCTGAAAGTTCCGTCTACCTCTTGCTTTAAGTGAATACTGGCCATCTCCTGAGAATACTTGCTGTCAGGTAGAGGAATCTATTTTTAAAGAATATATTTTTAATATTCAATATTTTTAAAGAATCAACTCCCAATTAGATAGTGGGTGAGCCAATTCCTCCTATCCAGACACACTACCACACCGCCTCCCCCTCCCCTTGCTCTTCTGGAAGTCCTTCTGCTATGAGGTCTAGCCACGCTATTAGCATTTAGCACTCTGCTCTCACCATCACTGGCTTCTACTGACCTCCTTGTCAATTCCCTTCCATTATTGATTCTTCAGGACCTGGGTCACAATCTCCTTACACCTTTCCTGAGTATTTTAAATAATTTTAATATTTATTAGAACAGCTCTCTGATACCCTGAGTTCTCAGCTCCTTGAGCCCTTGATCTTCCTCCAACACCATTTCGATTAATCTCTCAGGATGTTTTAATTGTTCTTGTGGCTCAGCCAGAAGTGAGGCTAGTGCTTGGGGAAACAGGGATGAGAGCCAGTGACAGTCCCTGCTTTAGCCAAAATTCTAAGTGTTAAATGCAGAAAGAATATTCCAAAAGTAAAAGTAATTTCAAACCAAGACTACTTGGCTCAGCTGCAACTATTCTATTTTTGAAAGGCCTTACAGTCTGGGAGCAAGAGCAAGAACTGGAGACACAGAGAAACAATGACCTGTGAAACAGGAGCTGTGCCTTTCTGTGGGTAGAAAACATTTTGTGAGGTTTTAAATAGAGTCATATTTATCTCTTGAATTTCTCACGGAATAAAGCTATAGACTATTCTGACTTTTAACCAAAAAAAATGTGTATACTCTCTTGTGAATTTCTCAAAACAGACAGAATTCAACTCGGGGCTGCTATTAAATCAAACAAAGATAAGTAATGGAAAATAAACATGTATTCTTTTGGTATCTGCAAAATTTAATGCTTTTTATATAGAATCTATAAGATCCATGATTACAGTAATCAGCAAGGTGGTTAACGAAACCTACCTCATGAAGCTCTTGTAATGATGAAGTGCAATCGGAAGTGTGAAGAGAATTGCCACACTGAAGAGGTTTGATTTTTGACCATGCCAGGCTTTTGTACAAATGTGGTCTCTTGGGGATGAATGAGCTGAGCAAATCACAAAGGGCCAGCTCTCAAAGATGACTGCTCTAGAACCTGTGAATTTGACATTCCATGTTCAAAATGTATAATGAATTCAACTTTTGCTCACCTCCACCACAGCTGCCCTCATATAGGAAGAACCTTTCTGTCTTGCCTGGATCAGGGCAGAACTTTTGAGGTCTCTTTTCTTGCCACAAAAGGTCTATCCCCAGATGGTAGCCCTAGTGATCCCTTTATAAATATAAATCTGAGTATGTTCTCTCCACCCCCCACCACCACACTACAGAAGAAAATCCAACTCTGTATCATGATTGATGAGGAATGCTCCCTGGTTAAGCCTCTAGCCACCTCTCCTTCCTTCGTCCTTGTCATTCACCATACCTCACACTGGTCGGTATGTCTTGATTGCTCATCTCTCTAACCCACTAGCTTGTAAAGCCATTTGGCACAGGGAGTTTTTGTCTGTTTTTGTTGCTGCTGTAAACCTGTGGCTTCAAGACAGTGACTGGCACATGGGAAGCACTGAAAACATATTTGTTGAATGAATCAGTGAGATTCCTAAGTGTGGTTTCACAGCACATCAGCCATATTCTCTGGTGGTTAGATCCTAGACCTAGCGCTCACCAGAAACCGTCTTACACCCAAACACAAGATCCTATTCCTATTACTGGTTTTGTCACGTGGTCTCTGAGAAACAAGATTTAAACTATTTCAGACCGTCAATCCGTTGGCTCTACCACTTACTCTAGACTTTACATCCATTTGATCCTCATGGTCCATTCTTCATACAGTTGCCAAAGCGATGTTTTCTCTTTTTTTTAATTTTTAAAAACATTATAATTTTTTTTTTTTTTTACTTTACAATATTGTATTGGTTTTGCCATACATCAACATGCATCCGCCATGGGTGTACACGTGTTCTCCATCCTGAACCCCCCTCCCACCTCCCTCCTCATACCATCCCTCTGGGTCATCCCAGTGCACCAGCCCCAAGCTTCCTGTGTATCCTGCATTGAACCTGGACTAGCGATTCCTTTTTTATGATATTTTACATGTTTGAATGCCATTCTCCCAAATCATCCCCCACCTCCATCTTCCACAGAGTCCAAAAGACTGTTCTATACATCTGTGTCTCTTTTGCTGTCTCGCATACAGGGTTGTCATTACCATCTTTCTAAATTCCATATATATGCATTAGTATACTGTATTGGTGTTTTTCTTTCTGGCTTACTTCACTCTGTATAATAGGCTCCAGTTTCATCCACCTCATTAGAACTGATTCAAATGTATTCTTTTTAATGGCTGAGTAATACTCCATTGTGTATATGTACCACGAAGTGATCTTTTCAAAATGCAGATAGAATCATAGTACCCCATCTGTAAAACAAAACAAAACAAAACAAAAAACACACTTTACTGGTTCCACTGTGCTTACAATCTTGTAAAGCTGGCTTCAGCATCCTCAACTGACATGACCCTCACCTGTACTCACTAGGCTCTGGGCACACCTGGACTCCTTTCTGTTTCTTAAAGCTATGCTTTTTCTAGCCTTAGGACATTTCCCTTGCTGTCCCTCTGCCAGGAATATTCTATCCCAAATTTTGACAGTGCTGTTTTACTTTGGTCATTCAGACCTCAACTCACATAATCAACCCTTGGGGAATATTCCCTACCTCCTAAAAGTCTTCAGTATGAAATCCTGAGCATTTGTTTGTAAGAGTCCAATAATCAGGGTCCAATATGGGCTTCCCAGGTGGTGTCAGTAGTAAAGAATCTGCCTGCCAATGCAGGCAATGCAAGAGACGTGGATTTAATCCCTTTTACTCCAGTAATCTTGCCTAGAAAATCCCACGGACAGAGGAGCCTGGCAGGCTATAGTCCATGGGACCTCAAAGACTTGGACACGACTGAGTGACTGAACACAATGTCAGGGTCATCGTTTGCACTTTCATACATAATCTGAAGTTCAATTACAGCATATAGTATAAACTATTGTCCACAACATAATAGGAGTAGAAATTTGCTCAAGGGGTTGGAAACTCCAGTTCTAAAATAATTCAGGTTATAATTGCTATTTCTTGTTTTACCAGTGAAATGTAATTGAATCTTGACAACATGACTGTAATCAAAGGACACCCACAAAAGCACATAATCAATGCAGCCAAGCCTCCGGATGATCACATGCAAGAGACATTAATGGAAGAAGACACCAGAATCCACTACATTTCTATCAGCATTAAGCAAGTGCAAATTAGATGTCTTCTGTGTCATTCTCTTGAGCAGCTTGGTTCCAATTGTGTTAAAAGTGATCATTGATCACCTGAAGAACCATGGTAGATAAATTAGTTTCAGCTTGATGTTATTTTGTATATAAACAGACTAATTTGTAAAACCTTAGGCATCATAGATTGTGCTTAATGTGGTACACTAGCTTAATTACTTTTAAATGATCAGTAAGAAACTCAAACCAATATGAAAATAATGTGAAAATAAGAACTACAATGACAGCAGTTATGAATTAACAGTGAACTCAGTTATCCCAAGACTGTTTAGCAAATAAGACTGGTTTAAGGGAGGATGGTGAGCAAAACAAACATATGGAAAGAAGGCAGTCAGACACAAAATAAATAGGAAATGCTTCATTGATCAAGAAGTTGACTGCAGAAGAGCCTTACATAAGCTATACTATGTGGAGTCAGGCCAGAAAGGAAAGAGGTGACATACACTTGGAGATTTGTCCTGTGACTTAACTATTTGTCCAGTTAGGGTAAGAAGGTTTCAGGGAATAATATTATACAGCCATATCTGAATCATCCATCTAAAGAAGCATCCGTTAATCAATGTTACTAATTTAACAAGCACACATTAAGCCATGATAAAGTATAATTTTCCTCCTATCAAACTGGGACAAGAATTGAAAACATCGAGTGTAACTGAAGACATGGTGATATAAGCATGCTCATACACCATTGGTCAGATTGTAAACTGGTTAGACTTCCAAAATTAGAATTTAGAATTGAAATACACATGCCTGCACACATACACACATGTTCCCACTTCTAAAAACCTACCACTAAATACATTCACATGTGCACAAAGATATTTACTCATCACAGTGTAAGGGTGAGAGTTAGAATACAAATGTCTATCTGAAAAACAGCAGTTGAAAAAAGATTCACATACTCAGAGGCATCCTATATCCCCTGTTAAAAAATTACATTGGTAAATGGTGCGGGAAAGGGGGCATAGTAATATTTATGGAAAGATCCTATGTATATAAAAAACAAAAGACTAAAAAGGATAAATGGACATTTATATACATTTATACAAAATATAAAAACTTTATAAATACATAGAAGGATACCAGAAGGTCGGCCATGAAACTATTAGGGTGGTTACAACTGGAGAAATAATGGGAGAAAAGAAACATCCACATTTTTCTATTAAAAAAATTATACACAGATATTACTTGTGTTAATTAAAAATAATGAGTCTATGAACTTATTTTCAAAATAAAGCAAGACTAGACCTGCAATGACAGACAGAGGCTAAATCAGAATAAACATTTGGCTGGGAGCCTTGAGACATGGACCACATAACTGACTAGTTGTGTGACTTTGTGCATGTCATATAAACTCTCGGATCTCAGTTACTGTGGTGGGCTGAGCAACAGTCAGCATATGGCAAGGCCCTTGTCCTGGAAACCTGTAAACATAAAAGGAGCTTTGCAGATCTTGCGATGAGGAGATTATTCTGTGGACTGGATATTATCACAAGAATCTTTACAAGAGCGAGGCAGGAAGGTTAAAGACAGAGATGGTGATGTGGCAATGACAGGGGGCAAAAAGGAGACAGAGAAAGAGAGTGACAGAGAGATGAGACTGAAAGATGCTACACTTCTTTGAAGATGGAGAAAAAGACCACCATCCAAGAAATACAGTCTGCTTCCAGAAGCTGGTAAAAGCAAGTCTCCCCTGGAGCCTCCAGAAGCAACCAGCCCTGAAAACGCTTTAACATTAGTTCAATCACATGGAACTTGGACTTCTGGGCCCCAGGATTGTAAGATATATTTGTGATGTCTTAAGTCATTAAATTTGTCGTAATCAATTACAGCAGAATGAGAAAATAAATACAGTTGGGACTTCCCTGGCATTTTAATGGGTTAAGACTCCACTTCTCCATGCCACACAACCCAGCTTAAAAAAAAAAAAAAAGAAAGAAAATCGGTAACAGTTATCTAGCCTATAAACTGCAACTGTAGAATTGGGTTATTGATGATAATAAATTCAGTAATTATTAAAAGAGTAAGCATTTATAAATACTTTATACGTTAGATGGCTCAGACGGTAAAAAGTCTGCCTGCAATGCGGGGGACCTAGGTTCGATCCCTGGGTTGGGAAGATCCCTGGAAGATCCCCTGGAGAAGGAAATGGCAACCCACTCCAGTATTCTTGCCTGGAATAATCCCATGGATGGAGGAGCCTGGTGGGCTACAGTCCATAGTCTGATAATACGCTAAGGGTTTCACATACATATTTCATGTAATGTCATAGCAGCCCTATGTATGGGCACTATTTACATTCTCCACTTCATGTTTACATGAGAAGACAAAGCTTTGAGAGGTTTAGCAACTCTCCAGTGAGTAATAAAACAGAAACACACAGAGATCAGCCCTTTTCTTATGGCAGTTATCAAGTGAGCCAATTATGCTACCCTAAATGTGGGATGGTTGTGATGTTGACTATTTCATGGGTGATAAGTCACTTCAGTCATGCTTGACTCTTTGTGACTCATTAGACTGTAGCCTAACAGGCTCCTCTATCCATGGGATTCCCCAGGTAAGAATACTGGAGTAGGTTGCCATTTCCTACTCCAGGGGATCTTCCTAACCCAGGGATCAAACCCTCATCTCTTAATGCCTGTGTCCTGCACTGGCAGGAGGGCTTTTTACCGCTAGTACCACCTGGGAAGCCCAAGGCTTCTGCTTTTGGAGTAATTCTCATACAGTATGGCGAGTTTGTTCCAGACAATTAAACTCTGTGCCTTTTGTGTGCATATTCGAATGTACAGAGGTAGTGAGAAATAATGCTAGGAAACCAACACCTGTCACATGGTCTAAAGTCACTGAAAAAGGTTTTTATTTTCTGATTATTTAAAGCATGTGAAGATCTGTGGCTAATGAAACACAGATTAACAAGGAATCAATTTCATAGAAGGACACTGAGGAGAAGAGAAACCAGGGGGCCTTCTTGCTGGAGACAAGGGCCACTGATGATGTGGTTTGATGAGTCACAATGGTGGTCTGCTGGGGACCACCTACTTGGCTGTACATGGTGCATTAGGACAAGGCATAGCTGAGATGTTATTTCAAACTATGTTTGAAATAGTTCTGGGCCAGTGCTTGGACATTTGGGGCAACAGTAACCAAGGTAATTAAGGAACTGCAGGAAGCCACACAGGGTAGTGTTACAGCACAGAGAGTGCTCATGTAGAGTGCTACAGAACTGAGATTCCAGCCTGATTCCGTCTGTTCTACATGTGGTTCTCCAGAGGATTTCCTCCATTGGTGGCAGAGGGTACGAGCTCTGGGATGTCACACATACAGTTCCTCTGAGAAAACGCTGGGAACCTCTGACTCTACAGTCCACTCCAAGAGGGACTGTTCTTGGACTGATGGTGTTGTCAATCCTACAATTTAATTAAATCCTTGTACTTCTGATAGTGGTAAAGAACCTGCCTGCCAATGCAGGAGACTTAAGAGACTTGAGTTTGATCCCTGGAGAAGGAAAATGGCAACCCACTCCAGTATTCTTGCTTGGAGAATCCCACAGACAGAGGAGCCTGGTGGGCTATGGCCCATGGGGTTGCAGAGTCAGACACCACTCAAGTGACTTTGCATACAAAAAATTTCTGATAAGGACTTGATACCAAGGCTTGTGGATCCTAGGATTGGGGCTGCTGTGGACTGAAGAGTCCGCTTTCAGCTTCACCCTATGCTGCAGTCAGCTTTTGGGCCCTAAGTTGACTCCAGAGTCAAGCAGGTAAGTCCAGTTGAGGCACTGTCTCTTCATCTCTGCAATGTCACCACCCACACTCGAGAACCAATTGAAAGAAGAGTCCACCAAATAGTCCTCTTAAGTCTCTCTCTCTCTCACACACACACATACACACATACATTGCTTTTGTGTTAATTAGCTGTTCAACTGGCAGTTGAAATTCTCAATAAACATGCCCTGGAGCAACCACCACCTCTCCTTGTAAGATAAGTAAACAGTCTCATCAGAGAGATGAGTTGGTGGCATCTGGGTGCTGGGAATAAATAAAATCTCCCATCTGGTTGAAAGGGTTTTGAAATCCCACTTCCTGCCCAGATTGTCACTGCGGTTGCAGCTGGATGACAATACTCAGTATTACCAGCAACCTGCCCAGATCTGTTCAGTGAAGCAGTATCATCCAGTTTTACTGATTAAAAATGTGTATTTTTAATCATGATAAATAAATCATGCCATGCTGAGATCTAGCAATCTTTATTTCACAAGGTTGTGACAGACCAGATGGATAAATACAAATACTTGAGTTATGGAGAAGGCATAATCAACTGCCCTTTTCTGAAATGTATTGTATCTCATCTGTTCACTGTTTTCCCAGGAAAACAGTGATAGGAATTTGAGTGGCAGCAAAAACTCTTCCTAAATGTTGAATACAGTGTACGTGTTGTGTGTTGGTCGCTTCAGTGGTGTCAGACTCTGCGACCCCATGGACTCTAGCCCACCAGGGTCCTCTGTCCATGGGATTTCCTAGGCAAGAATACTGGAGTGTGTTGCCATTTCTTCTCCAGGCAATCTTTCTGACCCAGGGATCGAACCAGCACCTCTCCTGTCTCCTGCATTCGCAGGACGATTCTTTACCACTAGAACAACCTGTGAAGCCACTCGAAATACAATTAAGTGTTTAGGGGAAAAGTGACATTTTTTTCAAGTGTCATTTGTTTCATTAATTAATCCAATTTATCTACTTTTTACTCTGAAAAGCTGACTTCTCTCTGATTATACCTTGTCCAGGCACTTGCTTAGAAGATTCTAACAGACTTGCTGGGAAATAACAGCAACATTCCCCAATACATAGAAACTTGCTGGTGTGTCCTATGATTGAATCAAAGGTTAATTAACTGAGGAACAGTTGCACTAATTGGTGACACACTGAATTTTACTATTTTTCTAGAACTGATGATTTGGAAAGTAAACAGATTTAAATGGCTGAGCAATAGCTAGATACATGCAACTACAAAAAGACTTCCATATATATTTAATTAAATTGACCTTAAGCCATCCTGTAATGTTTATTTCAACAAATAGCTCACTGTGTGATCACTTCTGGAATATTTGTATGACTTGAAGCATCTTTTAGGTATAATCAGCATTCAAAACATCATTAAGCTTTACTGTTTGTGTATCATTAGTGTCTATAAAATATATTACATTGGGCAAATGATAGCAAAGAGATCCATTTCATTTATGTGGTTTGCATCTCACATCACCAATTACCAATAGACTGCATGAATTATTTATCATCTCAAGTTGGCTTTATATCAAATATTTTACCACTTATGTATATCAAAAATTGAAAGAGCAATTCTCTTATTTTCTCCTTGTCTTAGGAGAAAATATGCAGACAAACTTCTTAATTAAATGCAAAGCAAACTGAGACAGAAGGAAATCTTCCCCAAAAGGAGATTATTTGATAAGAACTATTCTGCAAAACAAAGGAGGTCATTTCAGTCCAAAAGCTGAAGATTTGTTAGTCCTATTTGCAATTATCTGAATAAAATTTAGGGTTTGTATGCTTGTCAGAAGTGTTTGTTTCATTTTAATATATAATTTTAACAAATTATTACATACAGATGTGATAAACCAACAGGAACTAACCTTGACTTCAGGTTTTTTCTTCAATAGACAAGGGAATAAATCTGTAACCAGAAATGGAAATGAGACCCTGTCCATTCCTTTATTCTGTCTTTCATATCAACCTTACTATCTTTTGTTGTCTATTGTTGGTATAAACATCTCATCCAATGATCCTCTTCAAGCATTCTCCTTTCAGCCTTCATTTCTTTAGTGTGAATTCAGAAGTGACTCTAGTTCTTACATATTTTAGTAAATATTGGTTGTTTACACAAAATAAAAGATTTTCAAAGGAAAAGGAAGAAAATAGCATTTGACTTCTATCATTCATACAACGATAATCCACCCTGAATGTTCCTTGCCCCTTTTCATCTCTCCTTCTCTCTAAAATAGCTCATTTAATGGCTGCTGGCCCCTCCACTGATTCTTTTTTTTTTCTGTAATATTGTGTTAGTTTCTGCTGTGCAGCAAATTGAATCAGCTTATATGAATACTTACATACTCTTCCCTCTGGGGCCTCCATCGCAGAGCACTGGGCTGAGCTCCCTGTGCTATACAGCAGGCTCTCACTAGCTATCTGTTTCACACATGGTAGAATATATGTCAATTCTACTCTCCCAATTCATCCCACCCCCTCCTTCCTTCCCCGTGTCCGCAGATCTGTTCTCTACATCTGGGTCTCTGTTCCTGCCTTGCAAATAGGTTCCTCTGAACCATTTTTCTAGATTACACATAGATGCATTGAATACAACATTTATTTTTCTCTTTCTGACTTCTTTATAGTGGCACTGAAGTCAAATTTTCAGGTGCATAAGAGTTTCATAGGATGCCTTTAAAAAAAAAAAAAATGTGGATTCCTTGGCTCCGCCTCTGGATATTTTGAATCAGTAATTTTGAGTGGAACCCAGAAATCAAATAAACATTCCAAAGTAATATTAATGAAGCAGAAAGTAGACCATACACTGAGAAATACTGAAATAAAAACTATAAATAAATGCAATTTTCAACTAATCACAATTAAGTCCTAGCAGTGGGCTAGCTTTCCAGGTGGCCCCAGTGGTAGAGGATCTGCCTGCTAGTGCAGGAGATATAGGTTTGATCCCTGGGTCAGGAAGATCCCCTGGAGGAGGAAATAGCAACCCACTCCACTATTCTTGCCTGAAGAACCTCATGGACAGAGGAGCCTGGTGGGATACAGTCCATACATGTGTGTGTGTGCGCTAAATTGCTTCAGTAGTGTCTGACTCTCTGCAATTCCATGGACTATAACAATTAGCATCACCTGGGAAGCCCCAGGATACAGTCCATGGGGTAGCAAAACAGTCAGACACAACTTAGCAACTGAATACACATGCAAGTCCTAACAAGCTTGCACTAACTCTTGAAAAACACAAGGCATACAAAAACTTCGAATTGAAATGATCAGTTTTGACTGACCTAAGAAACCAAGAAATCAAACATGTTCAGTTATGGCTTTTTCAATTGTATTCAAATTTACATTAAAATATATTACTAGAATCCAAAGTGATACTGTTAACTAAAATTCGGCATAAGGAAGTTGAGACTCAAATAAGCCATTAAAATCCAATTTTGGGGGAAAAAAACATAATTTACTTTATTCTGTACTCTTTATTTTCAAGAAACAAATGGAACCGAGTTTTATGGAGCAATGTAGAGACAATAATTAGAATTCTCCTATCATCCATTTGGGGCTTCGCAGGTGGCTCAGATGGTAAAGAATCCACCTGCAATGCAGGAGACACGGGTTCAATCCTTGGGTCAGGAAGATCCTCTGAAGAAGGAAATGGCAACCAGTTCTAGTATTCTTGCCAAGAAAACCCCATGGACAGAGGAATCTGGTGGGCTACAGTCCATGAGGTCAAAAAGAGTCAGACACAACTTAGCCACTAAATAACAACAACAACAAAATCATTCACTTGTTTTAAGAAATACACTTTTATCAAATAATTTGCTTCCCAGACAGAGTCTCAGTGTAAAGTATTTCAATTTCCGTTTTTAAAAAACCTTGGCACTAGTGTGGAACTGGGCTAGTGAAGGTTACTCATGTTGGTTATCTGTAGGGATAAAGAAAAGCCTTCCAACTTTGCCTTGATCAGTCCAGGCTAACAAATAAACAAAAAGCCTGACAAGTGAAATAGGCCTTCAGATCAGATGAGATCAGATCAGTCGCTCAGTCGTGTCCGACTCTTTGTGACCCCATGAATCGCAGCACGCCAGGCCTCCCTGTCCATCACCAACTCCTGGAGTTCACTCAGACTCATGTCCATCGAGTCAGTGATGCCATCCAGCCATCTCATCCTCTGTAGTCCCCATCTTCTCTTGCCCCCAATCCCTCCCAGCATCAGAGTCTTTTCCAATGAGTCAACTCCTCACACGAGGTGGCCAAAGTCCTGGAGTTTCAGCTTTAGCATCATTCCTTCCAAAGAAATCCCTTGCTTCCTTCTAAAAAAATCCTAGAGAGAAATTTGTAGACCTGGGCTTCAAGAACAGTTTTGTAAGTTCTTGCAGCATCCAGGAGAAGTATGGGTAGGAAAGGCAATTCCCAAGACACATTTGGTTAACTTCTCAATTGTGTTAGAACAAACCCCACAGGGGACCATCCAATGGAATTCTCTCCCCTAGATCCTGGTTTTCTCCTCTCTTTCCATCTTACACCCTGACTTTGTCTCCTCCATCTCTTTTGGTCTAATTATCTACAGAGATAAATTGCTTTAACAATCTACCTAGAATTTTTAAAAAATGTGATAAATAATGGTCCCTTTGGAAATACTGAGAATCTTAACAACCATAAGACAAAGTCTGAGAATCTCTGTTACAAAGGAATTCAATGCATTAGCCAGAGAAATGATAGAACTGAAATTCAAACTCAGGTCAGCCTGATGCCAATGTTCTTGAACTTTCCACCTCCTCGTCCCATCATCACTGACTACCTTTCTGAGTATTAACAAATGGATTGGTTTTCCCCCATTTAGTGGTGAGAAACAGTCTCACCAGGCTTCATCACTCATATGACTAACCTGTAGCACCCAAAGTCCAAGCAACTTGCTGGAAAAGGGGAGTCAATCTAGTAATTTGGTATCAACTGATCATAAATTAGATCATTTATCCAGAATTTGATTTTTCCTTTCTGAAATCAAACAAACGTGATCAATGTCAATAGACACTGGTTAACGAATTGCTTCACAACAAATGAGCTAGTTAAGTATAATCATTATTCTATCTTGCTACTGACAAAAAATGCACCATGTAAACCTTGAAATGCTCAGAAATAAAACAGTAGAAATAGTAATAATACAAAAACTTAACATATACTTCTTATATACCAGTCACTGCATAAGGTATGAGTTAATTACAAGTTTAATAATGCCATGAAGTGAAAGTCAAAGTTGCTCAGTCGTGTCCGACTCTTTGCAATCCCATGGACTATACAGTCAATGGAATTGTCCAGGCCAGAATACTGGAATGGGCAGCCTTTCCCTTCTTCATGGGATCTTCCCAACCCAGGGATCAAACCCAGGTCTCCCACATTGCAGGCAGATTCTTTACCAGCTGAGCCACAAGGAAGTCTACACTAATTTTATTTACACTTTGAAAATGACTAAACAGAAGCTCAGATCAAATAAGTCACTTGTCCAATGTTGCAGTGGTCCAAAATTATAACAGGAAGTGGTAAGAGCAGGTTTGAAAGCAACCATCTTTTACTCCATTGCCCACACTGTCAATTACTCACCCCACTGAGTGAGGCAGTTGCTCCTAAGTTCATCAGCGGCTCAGACAGTAAAGAATCCAACTGCAATTCAGGAGACCTGGATTTGACCCCTGGGTTGGGAAGATTCCCCTGAGGAGGGGTTGGCAACCCACTCCAGTATTCTTGATTGGAGATCCCCTTGGACAGAGGAGCTTGGCAGGCTACAGTTCGTGGGGTCACAGAGAGTCAGACACGACTGAGCAACTAAGCGCAACACACAAGCTCATCAATGAGTCTTCCTCCTAATGAAATCCCATGCAAATGAGTTAAGCAGAGAAGGGGCTGATATTTTACTATTGGCTATGTCAGAAAACAATACAGAACCAGTGTTGCAATTCACCAAAGCATTAAAAATAGAAGTAAAGTCGTGTAACCCTCCTCTTCAGGAGGTTTCCTGTGCTGACATTTGACTGGCACAGCCAAGGGTGTCAGTGTCAGGGCAGCCTGCACAAATGATTACACAGAAGGTTTAGAAAGAAACAAAAACGAATAATTTCATAGTTACTCCAAAGCACTGTCACACGCTTACATCAGATATAATCACGACCTCATATGAATATCTAATGTGGGCAAGGAAGGAGATGATTTAAATACATACATTTATTTTTGGTAGGGGGAGGACAGGGACAGTGGGTACTGACCTCTCTAATAACAAAATCTTACAATTTATTCTTAACTAAAATATGTTAAGATACTAATCAGACTCTGATATTATGTACATACATATGTATCTATATACATACCATGAAATTAGAAGACGCTTGCTTCTTGCAGGGAAAGCTATGACTAACCTAGACAGTGTGTTAAAAAGCAAAGATATCACTTTGCTGACAAAGGTACAGTCAAAGCTATGGTTTTTCCATTAGTCATGTATGGATGTGAGAGTTGGACCATAAAGAAGGCTACTCTCCAAAGAACTGATGCCTTCAAATTGTGGAGCTGGAAGACTCTTGAGAGTCTTTTGGACTGCAAGGAGATCAAACCAGTAAATCCTAAAGGCAATCAATCAACCCTGAATACTCATGGGAAGGACTGATGCTGAAGGTGAAGCTCCAATACTTTGGCCACCTGACGCAAAGAGCCAACTTAATGGAAAAGACCCTGATGGTGGGAAAAATTGAAGGCAACAAGAGAAGGGGGCAGCAAAGGATGATATGGTTGGATGGCATCACTGATTCAATGGACATGAACTTGGGCATATTCCAGGAGATAGTGAGGGACAGGGAGGCTTGGCCTTTTGCAGTCCATAGGGTTACAAAGACATAAACATGAATTAGTGACTGAACAACAATATGTATGTGTGTGTCAGTTATAGACACACACACAGACACACACACACACTCATACACACATGTCTGTGTGTTCCTCTCAGAGTATGATGAATATAAGCTCTCTGTCTCTCAGTCATTCAGTCGTGTCTGACTCTATAGCCGGCCAGTCTCCTCTGTCCATGGGATTATCCAGGCAAGAATACTGGAGTGGGTGCCATTTCCTTCTTCAGGGGGTCTTCCCAACCCAGGGATGGAACCCACATCTCTTGCATCTCCTGCATTGGCAGGCAGATTCTTTACCACTAGCAACAGAAGGGAAGCCCAATATAAGTATATTATCTAAATAATTTAAGGGTCTTGCTCAACATTAATTATTGCATACTTGCTTCTATAACATGGTGATATTCCCTGTAAGTAACAAAGTATTAATTCTTACATCATATACATCATGCATGTATTAACTGCCTATGTTGTACCAGACACTCAGATTATAAATATAAAGAGACATTAGGCTTTACTTTCAAAGAGTCTGGGGATTTGTTGAGGGGAGATGACAGTTGGCTACATACTGTAAGAGCTGTGCTCATTTATTCAATAAACATTTTATCATCTACGAGGCAATATAAAAGAAGCTAGGAGAAGGCAACGGCACCCCACTCCAGTACTCTTACCTGGAAAATCCCATGGATGGAGGAGCCTGGTAGGCTGCAGTCCATGGGGTTGCTAAGAGTCGGACAAGACTGAGCGACTTCAATTTCACTTTCACTTTCATTCATTGGAGAAGGAAATGGCAAGCCACTCCAGTGTTCTTGCCTGGAGAATCCCAGGGACGGGGGAGCCTGGTGGGCTGCTGTCTATGGGGTTGCACAGAGTCGGACACGACTGAAGCAACTTAGCAGCAGCAGGAATACAAAGGTCATCCAGACACAATTTCCGCTTTCAAGTTGCTCTGCAAACAGAGGGCTTCCCTTGTGGCTCAGGTGGTGAAAAATTCACCTGCAATTTGGGAGACCTGAATTCCATGGAATGTATAGTTCATGGGGTCGCAAAGAGTCAGACACGACTGAGCGACTTTCACTTTCACTTGAGTTTCCCTTGTGGCTCAGATAGTAAAGAATGAGCTCAGCTGGAAATAGAGCAGCTACCTCTTTTGAGTTGTCCCTGGAAGGATATTTGGAGAGTACGTTACCTGAGCAGAGCAGCCCTCCCCAGTATTTAAGACTAAGTGTAGGAAGTCTTAAGTGTAGATATCCACATATAAATTTAATTCAAGTTTTTTTGTGTTATTTATTTATTTATTTTGGGAAACAGACAGAGAACAAGTGTATGAACACCAAGAAGGGAAAGTGGAGGTGGGCTGAACTGGGAGATTGGGACTGACATATACATACTACTATGTATAAAATAAGTAACTAATGAGAACCTATTGTGTAGCACAGAGAACTCTACTCAGTGCTCTGTGGGGACCTAAAATGGGAGTGAAGTGAAGTGAAAGTCACTCAATCATGCTGGATTTTTTTCAACCCCATGGAAACCCCTACCAAGTTTCTCTGTCCATGAAATTCTCCAGGCAAGAATACTAGAGTAGGTAGCTGTTCCCTTCTCCAGGAGATCTTCCAACCCAGGGACTGAACCCAGGTCTCCCACACTGCAGGAATATTCTCTACCAGCTGCGCTACAAGGGAAGCCTGACCTACATGGGAAGGAAATCCAAAAAGTTGGGGATATATGTATATGTCTAGCTGATTCACTTATCTGTACAGCAGAGACTAACACAACATTGTAAAGCAACTGTACTCTCATGAAAATGTTAAAACATACAGTTTATGAGAGTTTTTCATCAGAGTTCAGTGATTCCACTTGAAAAGATTATTTGAACTATTTTTGCTTCTGAAGCTTGTGCAACATCACCGATGTTTTCTTTTTCCTCTTTCACAGAGAGACAATGCTTGTACACACTACAAAAGGGAGGTCTGTTTTTGTATTTCATATCGTCTCCTTCAAAGCGAAATCCTGTGAAACTGCATCTTGTAAAGGCCGTGCCTCCTTGGGAGAAACTCGCGAGGTCACTTCAAATAGGGGATTTTTATGAAAATAGGTTTGCCTGGAGAAATTTTGAAATTTCTCATCCTTGTAAATAAAGACAAGTTTTCTTGTAAATGCTTTAAACTTTAAACTGATGTAAGGAATTAAGGTCATTGGAGGAGAGGCATAAGAAGGAACTAAAATATCCCAGAATCCCACAACCAGCAGGGAGCTCCAGGCATCTAGCCTTTTATTTATTGAAAGGGCTGCAGCTAAGGAGTTACCTTAACCTTAAAAAACATCTCCCGAGAAATAGCCCCCCTAGCCCTGTTTGGTAAAGTGCTCCTGGAAGGTTATTCAAAGCTAAAACCCATTCCTCTTTCTTTTCATTTGTTTGTGGAAATGTGTGCGGATCCTGCTTACAAATGACAACTCTCCAGAGACTGAAAATCTGCTACTCGGTTCCCCAAACCTGAGGTCAACTTATCTCCATGTAAAGGGACCCAGGTTTCTTTAGCTTTTCCCTTATTCTCAATCTTTCAATCATTCACCTACACTCCTTGCACATAACATGCACGCATGTGTGCTCAGTCGTGTCCGACTCTTTGCAACCCCATGGACTGTAGCCCAGCAGGCTCCTCTGTTCATGGGATTTCCCAAGCAAGAATACTGGCGTGGACTGCCATTTCCTACTCCAGGGGTCTTCCTGACCCAAGGATTGAGCCTGCATCTCCTGCACTGACAGGCAGATTCTTTAACATTGCACTGCCTGGAAGCCCCTGCACAGAACAGGTCATTGATAAATATTCATCTCATTAAAGGGACTTAGTTGATCTTTTCTGGAATGCTGATTAGGCCACATCTTGTTTCAGTTATAAGGACCTAATGTGGAGGCAGATACACCCAAAAGAGGATTTATATAATCCTGAGAAGAGTGCTTCATTGTTTAAAATATACTTACATACATGTGTGTATACACTTTCATTACCATCCACCTTTTCAGCCAGACTTGTTTTCTGTAGCTCAGTACTGGGAATAAAATACAGAAAAGCACAGTCCCTCAATTCAAGGCACTAAAAATCTACTTGGGAGCACACACACACACTATAATCCTAACTTAAATTTGTAAATACAGACAGGTTTCACAGGGTACCGTGAGAACACAGAGAAGTGTGCATAGTGGTGGGTTTGGCTGGGTGAACAAATGTCAGAGCAGCCATCAGTCTGAAAAATGTACAACCAGAGAAGAGGAGTCAGATTTTAGGAAGGAAATTTTACTTGACGTAACAGTCTGGGTTTTCTCCCAGTCACTTCAGGGATATTTCTGGTACATGAAACAGACGAGAAGAGAAAAGGGGTTAAAAAATTAAGGAAAAAAATGGAAGACAAGAGGGAAGAGGAGAGGAGAAGGCAAGAAATAGAAAATGAAAGGAAAGCAAAAGAAAATGAAACCCAGGAGCTTCTCCTTTGGAAAGTCCTGGACCACTGCTTAATCTCTTCCATGTAGCTCTTCTTACTTACAGTCTTCTTATTGCCTTGTGGTAATGTTATCTTCACAATATGTGAAGATATAGCTATTTGTATATGACTGCACACTGGGTCTACCTTGAAGCACTTTCTAAATAAGCTGAGTGAGTGATTGAGGCCCTTCCTTTAGATGCCAACAGTGCTTTGCCAGGGCTGCCCTTTGCACTTGGAATTTACCTGCCCCCACTGTTACTCCAGACTCGCTGCGGACAGATTTGCATTCATCCCTATGGAGTTATTGCATGGTGAGGAATCTTCCAATCCTGTGCCTCCTAAGCATGCTTCTAGAGGAAATGAAAGTGAAAGTGTTAGTCACTCAGTCGTGTCTGACTCTGTGACCCTGTGAACTGAGACACACCAGGCTCCTCTGTCCATGGGATTTTCCAGGCAAGAATACTGGAGTGGGTAACCATTCCCTTCTCTAGGGGCTCTTCCTGACCCAGGGATCAAACCAGGAACTCCTGCATTGTAGGCAGATTCTTTTCCATCTGAGTCACCAGGGAAGCTCCTAGAGAAAATGATCTATTCCAATTTTAAGCCCATATTGTAATGGTGTCAGGTTTACTGACAAATTCCTATTCTGGCCTTTATCTGACTTCATATTCTCTCTAATTGGTCATGTTGTTCTGCCTAGGTTTCTTTTCCTTAGTCTATGTAGAGAATAGTGTCCAAAGAGTTGGCTACTTACATATCCCTTCCCTATTATATTCAAACCTGTTTATAACTTCCTGATTTTTTTTAACCAAATCACATAGTCACAACAAAAGGCTTTTAACCCTGTGGAAAACATTTCTCAAATGCGTCCCATAAAATAGCAATTCTTTGAGATGCTTGAAGAAGGAGGTTACGGACAAATAAGCTTAGAAAAATTATGGGAAATATCTGAACAACCATATGTTTTTGTTTTTTAATGTGTAACATCTTTCAAAATTAGCATTCTAAAGATCAGAGTAACCTGGATACATTTTAAAAATAGAGATCCATGGGGCCAAGCTTAGATTTTCAAAATCTTTCATGGGAAGCCTGAGAAATCTATATTTCATGTAACTTCCCTAGTGTCATGACGTTATCATGTTGCTCTGGGACTTCAGAATCAGTATTTGAGGGTTCCCATTCTACAAAAGTCTTCAAAACCATTTTAGTGATCATCTGAAAGCACCTCTTTATCACTCTGTTAATCTACTAATAACTGTGCACAATTCTTCATGATAGCATTCTTTCCATTCTTAAGAAAAGCCTGTAAGCACTAGATGTATTTATAAAGATGGCACAGACCTAGACAGCAGAGACATCACTTTGCAGACAAAGGTCCATATAGTCAAGGCTATGGTTTTTCCAGTAGTCATGTATGGATGTGAGAGTTGGATCATAAAGAAGGCTGAACACAAGAATTGATGCTTTCGAATAGTGGTGCTGGAGAAGACTCTTGAGAGTCCTTTGGACAGCAAGAAGATCAAACCAGTTAATCCTAAAGGAAATCAACCCTGAATATTCATTGGAAGGACTATCGTGGAAGCTGAAGCTCCAATACTTTGACCATCTGATGCAAAGAACTGATTCATTGCAAAATACTCTGATGCTGGGAAAGAATGAAGGCAAAAGGAGAGGGGGTCAGCAGAGGCTGAGATGGTTACATAGCATCACTGACCGAATGGACATGAATAGGAGCAAACTCATAGAGATAGTGGAGGACAGAGGAGTCTGGCATGATACAGTCCATGGGGGTCGAGTTCGGACACAGCTTAGCAACTGGACAACCACAAAAACATGATAGAGAGTGAATGAAGACATGCACTTCAGAAGCCATTACAGATTTTAACTCTTGAATATTCCTACTCTTCATATATGCTTTTTTTCTTCCCAATGTCTTTCTTCAACTTAGTGTGTATCCATAATTTTTCAGAGCTTTAACATTCTTTGTGAACTAACTGGAAACAGTTAAAGCATATTAGTAAGCTTTGAATGTCTCAATATATAATTATTACTTTCTTAACAGATTCATAAAATTTTGCTTTAAACTATTGAAGCTAGTTTACCAAAAACTGTGGGGAAAAAATCTTAATTGTTTTAGAGCTGTTTGCAGTTTTCATCTTTATTTTCATTTATAAGAATATTAGTCTGTTTCTGGTAAAAACTCAACTAAGTCTAAAATGTGTAACAATTAATCAACATGTGAGTTATAAATAGTAGTCTAGTGTACAATTAACAGCACAAAATAATAACTGGGGACTGGTTGGCTTCAGAATGCCAATGAGAAAAAATTAACGTGTAATAGAGACTAATTTTTAACTGAAAATAACATTTGCACTGAATGTCAAGAGCGCAATTTTTTAGAAATTATCAGAACTACAAGGCAATGGAAAGATTTTTAACTAGTTTTTAAAAAGTGATTTGCTTCTTCCTTCCTAAGTTCACCCTCAAGATAATTAGAAATGGTTTGGTAATCTTATGCTTTCTGACATCCCAACTTCCATATTTTTAGCTAAAGACTCAGGACAGTTTCACTTACCTAATAAAATCAAAGTTTGCTCAAATCAGCAGGAAATGAGCAAAGAAGATTTATGGCATAACTAAAGTCATCCTCTATTGTTTTAACTGCTTAGAAAATAGAAAAATATTTTTTATCACCACGTGAGCCAGAAATAGTGTTTAGAATTTGTGTTTAGAAAACAGTGTTTAAATCTTGTCAGTGATAAAAAGTTAGATGCTTCAACAATCATGATGTGCAACGCTATTTTTGGCTCATGCCGAAATCCCATTCCGGCCTTTATTTCATAGAGGACACTGAGCATCACATCTATTTCTAGGATCTGGCAAGCTTTCAATAAAGGCTAAGTCCCTTTTATAATCATTTAAATGTAGCATTTATTTTCTGGCAGCTCTCCTCTGCTAAAGAGCAGAGAGCTTTGAGCAATCATGTTCCTCACTTTAGCAATCAAGTATTCTTTATGAATTAAGGAGAATTTCAGGCTAGATTTCTGCCTTGACACATAGTTTCCTCATGATTGAACCCTCCCCAGATTCTAGTAAAAAATGATTCAGGTTACAGTAGCTACAATTCATGACAGGAGCAATAAGAGGTCCAAGAAAGACAGTCATGCAACAGAACTGAAGGGCACAATCGGGAGTGTATCAACTGAACAAAAGATCATTCTGGTTGTTGCCAATGCAAAATCTGTGTGTGTGCACACACACTGGCACACCTGTGTGTGTTTGTGTGTTTACAAAACACACAAATCTCTTACCAAACAGATAGGAGGAAAGAGTATATAATTGTTTTATTGACATACCCTTAGGATTTAGAACTTTCTTTTTTAAAATTTATTTATTTTAATTGGAGGCTAATTACTTTACAATATTGTAGTGGTTTTGCCATACATTGACATGCATCAGCCACAGGTGTACATATGTTCCCCATCCTGAGCCCCTCTCACCTCCCTCCCCATCCCATCCCTCTGGGTCATCCCAGTGCACCAGCCCCGAGCACCCTGTCTCATGCATCAAACCTGGACTGGTGATCTGTTTCACATACGATAATATACATGTTTCAATGCTATTCTCTCAAATCATGTATCACCCTGAGGTGGGAAAGATTAAAGGCAAAAAAAGAAAGTGAGAGAGGATGAGATGGTTGGATAGTATCACCAACTCAATGATCACAAATCTGAGCAAACTCCAGGAGAGTGAAGGACAGAGAAGCCTGGCGTGCTGCAGTCCATGGCGTCACAAAGAGTCGGACATGACTTAGCAACTTAACAACAACATATATTTATCAGCTGCTTGTACTTCTTTTTAAATAGAAATCATATATGCATATATTTTTTATCTTTTTCTTATTTCATTGTTCATCTTTTTTTAATGGACTTTCATTTGTTCTTTATGTAGTATTACTATTAAAAGTTTCTGTCCATTATGTTTTGTAAATATTTCTTCTTTACCATATATAAAGAACCAATGGAAAGTATATTCTACTTAACTGACTCCAGCTCCTGAAAAACCTTCTAAGTTTACAGTACTTTTTTTTTGTACTGGAGAGAAGCCCATTTTCCTGCAGAGGAGAAATCTATAAATCAATGTTAACTATCCTAACTACTTATGTTCTTCCCATAGGTCAGCTCAATACAGGAGTAACTGCTGCAGTTGAAGACTTATTTTCTACCCCAAGTGAATCATGCTTGTAGGAATCTTCATCCAACACGATTCCTCCTGTTTTTGACATCTATCAGATCAGCTTCCCTATCAGTGTGTGAGATGTAACTAGGTTAGGTTACTTTTGGTTCTCTGAAGATAATTTTGAACTAATAATATAGTAAGTTTTCCCTGAAAAAAGTTATAATAATTCCCTTAATTGGTCTTTCAAGTCAGAAACTAAATCCTGCTCACAGGACATAGAAAATAAGTAACATTACACAAAGAAAATATTTAAATATTTGCTTAGGATAAAAATATAGCCTCTAGAATCATTTACAAACTTTTCCTTCTGTTTGAGCCCTCAAAATAAATTTAAATTATGGATTTGAATACTTTCTTTTGTAACAGATTTATTGGAATATAACTTATATACGATAAATTGCATGTGTTTAAAGTGTACAGCTGGATGACTTTTAATATATACATATATGGCTGAGCGCCGAAGAATAGATGCTTTTGAACTGTGGTGTTGGAGAAGACTCTTGAGAGTCCCTTGGACTGCAAGGAGATCCAACCAGTCCATTCTGAAGGAGATCAGCCCTGGGATTTCTTTGGAAGGAATGGTGCTAAAGCTGAAACTCTAGTCCTTTGGCCATCTCATGCGAAGAGATGACTCATTGGAAAAGACTCTGATGCTGGGAGGGATTGGGGGCAGGAGGAGAAGGGGACGACAGAGGATGAGATGGCTGGATGGCATCACTGACTCGATGGATGGGAGTCTGAGTGAACTCCGGGAGTTGGTGATGGATAGGGAGGCCTGGCGTGCTGCGATTCATGGGGTCGCAAAGAGTCGGACACAACTGAGCAACTGATCTGATCTGATCTGATATATATGCTCCCTTGAAATCATCACTGCAGTTGGCAATAGACATATTCAGTTCAGTTCAGTTGCTCAGTCGTGTCCTACTCTTTGCGACCCCATGAATTGCAGCATGCCAGGCCTCCCTGTCCATCACCAACTCCAGGAGTTTACCCAAACTCATCTGCATTGAGTCAGTGATGCCATCCAGCCATCTCATCCTCTGTCATCCCCTTCTTCTCCTGTCCCCAATCCCTCCCAGCATCAGGGTCTTTTCCAGTGAGTCAACTCTTCACATGAGGTGGCCAAAGTATTGGCGCTTCAGCTTCAGCATCAGTCCTTCCAATGAACACCCAGGACTGATCTCCTTTAGGATGGACTGGTTGGATAGACATATTAATCATTCTCAAAAGGATCTTCCTGCTTCTGTGTAATTATTCACTTTTAGTTAAATTATTACATAATCATAGGTTTTGAATCATATTTTTTTTCCTTTTGTTTACATGTGAAAAGTGTTAGTCATTCCTTTGCATCTGACTCTTTGAGACCCCATGGACTGTAGTCCACCAGGCTCCTCTGTCCATGGAATTCTTCAGGCAAGAATGCTAGAATGGGTAGCCTTTCTCTTCTCCAAGAGATCTTTCTGATCCAGGGATTGAACCCATGTCTCCCACACTGTAGGCAGATTCTTTACCATCTGAGTCACCAGGCATATATTTATCCAATTTTTTGAGCACATTTTGATGAAAGATGTTCTTTCTCCAGTGAACTGAGTTTGCAACTTTTCCAAAACCAGTTGTCCATATATGTGTATGTCTATTTTCAGATTTTCTATTCTGTTCCCCTTATCTACTTTTGCCATATTAAAATGGTCTCGATTAGTATGCTGCTGTTGCTGCTGCTAAGTCGCTTCAGTCATGTCTGACTCTGTGCAACCCCATAGATGGCAGCCCACCAGGCTCCCCCATCCCTGGGATTCTCCAGGCAAGAATACTGGAGTGGGTTGCCATTTCCTTCTCCAGTGCATAAATATGAAAAGTCAAATGAAGTTGCTCAGTCATGTCCGACTCGTAGCGACCTCCTGGACTGCAGCCCACCAGGCTCCTCCATCCATGGGATTTTCCAGGCAAGAGTACTGGAGTGGGGTGCCATTGCCTTTAGTATATATAGCTTTATATTAACTCAACATTCGGTAGAATTAATTCTCCAAATTTGTTCTTCCTTTACTAATTTATTTTGACCAATCTACGTCCTTTGCATTTCCACATTAATTTTCCACTAGCTTGTCAAGTTTCAAGAAAAAAAGAATGACTTCTGGGATGTGAATAGAATTGTGTTAAATCTTTAATTTGAGGAGAATTTACATCTCAATAATGTTGACTCTTCCAATCTATAGATGGTAATCTCTCCATTTATTCAGATCTTTACTTCCTTTCAGTAGAATTTGAGAATTTTCAGTGTTCAGGTCTTTAACATTTTTTTCTGACTTCATATTATATATTTCATATGTTTGATACTACAGTAAAGAGTACTTTTTTCATATATGATTATTTGGTATATAGAAATGGAGTTAATTTCTGTATATTAAGCTTTATGATGTCCTCTTGCTAATTAATTTCATTAATAGTATTATATTTTTAAACAAATTTCCTTGAATTTTTCTACACAATCACCTCATCTGTGAATAAAGTGTTACTACTTTCTTTCCAATCTAGATGCATACACATATTGTCTCTCTGGCTCTGACTGAAATTTATTCTCCATTATTTTTGTATTCTGACATAAAAAACGTCATTGAGATGTTTTAAAGTAGAATAAATGTTATGATTCTGAATGCTGACTCTACAATTTGCTATTGATGTACCTAGTCAAGTTATCTCCCAAAGAAAGGCAATGCCAAAGAATGCTCAAACTACCACACAATTGCACTCATCTCACACGCTAGTAAAGTAATGCTCAAAATTCTCCAAGCCAGGCTTCAGCAATATGTGAACCGTGAACTTCCAGTTGTTCAAGCTGGTTTTAGAAAAGGCAGAGGAACCAGAGATCAAAGTGTCAACATCTGCTGGATCATCAAAAAAGCAAGAGAGTTCCAGAAAAACATCTATTTCTGCTTTATTGACTATGCTAAAGCCTCTGACTGTGTGGAGTCAGAGGCTTCTGGGAAAGATTGAGGGCAGGAGGACAAGGGGAGGACGGAGTATGAGATGGCTAGATGGCATCACCAACTCGATGGACATGGGTTTGGGTGTTGGTGATGGACAGGGAGGCCTGGTGTGCTGTCATGGCTGGTTCATAGGGTCATGGGTTCATGGGGTCACAAAGAGTCGGACACGACTGAGTGACTGAACTGAACTGAACTGAACTGATGTTGCAGGTGTGCTCATGTGTGACATAGCACAACCATCCTAGTATCATTCCTCTTGGGCTCACTCAGGCAAATAAAAGGAAAGTAAAGGTAATAAATGCAACTTTTTCTCCCAGCTATGTCCCCACGGCCCTTTAATTTTCAAGAGTTTGAATTTTCTTTGCATAAGGACTGAGCTAACTTTCAGTTCTAAATTGTATCAATTTAATTATATCTCTTTATTCACCCACAGTATTTGATTCTTACCTAATTCATATTTGCTGAGAATAATAGTTAACTTTGATATACCACTTAAAATTTCAATTGGTTTTTCCAACACTTTATGAGATAGGCATTATGATAAAGTTCATTTTTCAAAAGCAAAGATACTGAGGTTTAGTATATTTAGATAACTTGACTCAGTCAGTCAATTCAGTCACTCAGTTGTGTCTGACTCTTTGCAACCCCATGAACCACAGCACGCCAGGCCTCCCTGTCCATCTCCAACTCCCGGAGTTCACCCAGACTCATGTCCATTGAGTCAGTGATGCCATCCAGCCATCTCATCCTCTGTCGTCCCCTTCTCCTCCTGCCCCCAATCTTTCCCAGCATCAGGGTCTTTTCCAATGAGTCAGCTCTTTGCATCAAGTGGCCAAAGTATTGGAGTTTCAGCTTCAACATCAGACCTTTCAATGAACACCCAGGACTGATCTCCTTTAGAATGGACTGGTTGGATCTCCTTGCAGAGTCTTCTCCAACACCACAGTTCAAAAGCATCAATTTTTCAGTGCTGAGCTTTCTTTATAGTCCAACTCTCACATCCATACATGACCACTGGAAAAGCCATAGCCTTGACTAGACGGACCTTTGTTGGCAAAGTAATGTCTCTACTTTTGAATATGCTATCTAGGTTGGTCATCTTTCCTTCCAAGGAGTAAGCATCTTTTAATTTCATGGCTGCAGTCACCATCTGCAGTGATTTTGGAGCCCAGAAAAATAAAGTCAGCCACTGTTTCTACTGTTTCCCCATCTACTGGCCATGAAGTGATGGGACCAGATGTCATGATCTTAGTTTTCTGAATGTTGAGCTTTAAGCCAACATTTTCACTCTCCACTTTCAGTTTCATCAAGAGGCTCTTTAGTTCTTCTGCATTTTCTGTTATAAGGGTGGTGTCATCTGCATATCCGAGGTTATTGATATTTCTCCTGGCAATCTTGATTCCAGCTTGTGCTTCTTCCAGCCCAGCGTTTCTCATGATGTACTCTGCATATAAGTTAAATAAGCAGGGTGACAATATACAGCCTTGACATACTCCTTTTCCTATTTGGAACCAGTCTGTTGTTTCATGTTGAGTTCTAACTGTTGCTTCCTGACCTGCATCCAGGTTTCCCAAGAGGCAGGTCAGGTGGTCTGGTAGTCCCATCTCTTTCAGAATTTTCCACAGTTTATTGTGATCCACACAGTCAGAGGCTTTAGCATAGTCAATAAAGCAGAAATAGATGTTTTTCTGGAATGCTCTTGCTTTTTTGATAAAACTCACAAAATACTCTAGTGAGTGTAGAAATCAAGATTCTTAGAATTCCAATAAACAGCATGAAGGAAAACAAACAAGTAAACAAAACAAAATGGAGTAAGCTTGCATCCACCACCTAAAAACCAAACGTCTTGATTGATACCTAGTTGTATAGTAAGAACTGGAAAACTCCAGGAGAGGTGGTGGAATAATACTGAGCATGAATATGAATGGAGTGAAGAGCCAACAGCAATGCCCACACCCCAGTTATATTGACTGTAATAGATAGTGGTTTCCCCCACAAGAAAAATTTCTTAAAATAACAGATTTGTCCTGAGAAATACGATCAGGTGATAACTTGGAATGGAAGGAGAACAGCATTGTAGTGCATAGTGGAGGCCAGCTGACTGTGTGGCCATCTTCACTGAAAGGATGGTTCAGAAAAAACTAGCATGGGAAAGTAACAAATACATCTGCCTTAGCCTGGACTCTAAGTAGAAAAGGTTGCCATTAAGAATTTCTAAATTTAATATACCTCACCTGATTTGGGAGGCTTCACAGGTGGCTCAGTGTTAAAGAGTCTGCCCATCAATGTAAGAGATGTGGGTTCAATCCCTGGATTGGGAAGATTCCCTGAAGGAGGAAATGGCAATCCACTCCAGTATTCTTTCCTGGGAAATCCCATGGGCAGAGGAACCTGGTGAGCTCACAAAAGATTCGTACATGACTTAAAGACCAAAACAACAACACAAACTGAATTTGGACATCACACTGAAATTAACTATTTGGATTGGGTGTGTGCCAAGAAAAGAATGTAGAAAGTACTCCTACAAGAATATGTTCCCTGGAGCACCTGCCAAATTGTGTGCTGCTATAGAAGTGTTTTTATAGGAACACACTTGTTTTTAAAAAAAAACAAAACAAAAAAAACAGTCTATTAATGCCTCCTACCAGGAGAATGGTAATGAAATAACACCCCCAAATCAGTTCTTTCTTAAAAGCAAAGAGAAATTGTCAAAATCAGTCTTTTTTTGGAAAATTAATCTTTTTTTAGAAATTAAGCAAAAACTTGGAACAATCTATGATTCAACAAATATCACTGAATCTCAGTAAGAACAACGAGCTTTGTGGCATTTCAACATATTTTGTTCCCTTCCTCCTTTCCCCAGTTCCCCAGTAGCCATACAACCAATAGACTTGCAAGCACTTTCATTGTTCAGTCGTTCAGTCGTGTTCAACTCTTTGTGACCTCATGGACTGCAGAACACCAGGTTTCCCTGTCCTCCATTATCTCCCGGAGTCTGCCTAAACTCATGTCCATCGAGTCTGTGATGCCATCCAACCATCATCCTCTGTAGTCCTGTTTTCCTCCTGCCTTCAATCTTTCCCAGCATCAGAGTCTTTTTCAATAGGTCGGCTCTTTGCAACAGGTGGTCAGAGAACTGGAGCTTTAGCTTCAGCATCCATCCTTCCAGTGAATATTCAGGACTGATATCCTTTAGGATTGACTGGTTTGACCTCCTTGCTGTCCAAGCTTTTGAAAGCATAGTAGCTGTAAACTCAGCAACCTAGGATAGAAGGTGCTAAAGGGGCCGGAGCAGGTTTGGAGCTCATTCAAAGACCCAATCCAGACAACTTTTACTACTGAACCTCCCTGACTATTGTCAAGAGAAATATCATAATGAAGAAATATCTTGATTCACAGGGCTTATTTTTATTTGAACTGACTCAGAATTTTATCACTGGGAAAATCCCTGTTCCCAGGGTTTGGGGGTATCATTCACCACCATTCTCTTGTTCCTCCAGGTTCTTCCAATAGCATTTTGGGTAGAAATGTGTCATCCTAAAAGATCTATCCCATCCCTAAACTCACGTGTGTGGCCTTATCTGGAAATAGAGTCTTTGCAGATGTAGCAAAATTTAGATGAGGGCATACCGGATTAGGGTGGGCCCTGATTCAGCTTGTCTCCTTAGAAGAAAAGAAAACCTGGTTACCAGAAAGATGTGAAGACATACAGGGGAACACCAGGCAAAGACAGAAGCAGAGACTAGAGGGATTTATCTACAAACCAAGGAATGCAGAGGATTGCTGGCAAGCACCAGAAGCCAGGACAGAGGCCTGATATAGATTCTCCCTCAGAACTTCCACAAGACAGCAAGATACCAACCCTGCTAGACTTCCAGCCAACATAACTGTGAGAGGATACACTCTTCCTGCTTAATTCACCCAGCTGTGGGAATTTGTGACAGCAGCCCTAGGAAACTATTAATAATACAGGCTTCCCTGGTGGCTCAGAGATTAAGGAATCCACTTGCCAGTGCCAGAGACCCAGGTTCAATCCCTGAGTCAGGAAGATCCCCGGGAGAATGGAGTGGTAAACCACTCCAGTATTCTTGCCTGGGAAATCCCATGGGCAGAGGAGCCCAGTGGGCTGCAGTTCTTGGGGTCGCAGTGTTGGACATGACTTAGTGACTGAACAACAACAACCAAAAGGAAGCTAACACACCCTCCAATTCCTCTGTCACTTCTGTGCATTCTTCCCTAGCTTGGGGATACTTCTGTTTCCAAGACTCTGCACCTGGAACTTGTGTCAGGTAGACTGCCTTTAGGCTACCAGAGCCACTTTTCCTGAAGATACAGAGAGCCTGACAAAGACAGTTATGAATTTTGATAAATGCATGGAGTATAGTAGTTAACATCCCTAGACTAGAGAATGAGCAAACAAGCTTTGGGGGGAATTATCTGGCAGTCCAGTAGATAGTACTCTGTGCTTCTACTTCAGGGTACATGGATTCAACCCTTTAGTTGGAAGTAAAATGGGAAAAATAAAATAAAAGCAACAAAGGAAGGAAAGAGGGAAAGAAGAAAAAGTTACATGTTTTATTATGCTTGATAACATCAAAATATAAAAAAAAAAAACAACTGTGTACACATAAAGACACTCATGCTGGGGAAGATTGAAGGCAGGAGGAGAAGGGGACGACAGAGGATGAGATGGTTGGATGGCATCACTGACTCAGTGGACATGAGTTTGAGCAAACTCAAGTAGATGGTGAAGGACAGGGAAGCTTGGCCTGCTGCAGTCCATAAGGTCACAAAGAGTCAGACATGACTTGGCAACTGAACAACATAATCTTATAATCTCAGCCTAAGATTTATGGTGATCTGCCTAAAAATTTACATGTTAACTTCTTACTCCAGCCAAGTGAGTCTGTCAAGACAAGCACAGTAATTTAATTAAGCAGATGTTCATCAATATCACTTTCCAAAATGGATAATAAATTTAAAAAGTGGTTGATAGGTGGACTTAGCTTATATGAAATGCTCTCATCACTCATGTGTTTGATTTTAAACAACTTATCTCTTTAATTTCTTATACATTAACATCCCTAGATCATCTTTTCTCTTCTAAATTCAAACTTGGCTTTATCTAAGAACTGATATTTTTAATAATTGCCTACAAGCCAATAATGCCATCTTAGAAGCATCAGCAAAATTGTAACACAATGTTTTTTTTTAATTATATGGATATCTCATTGAACCTTTATTAATTTTATAATGGATAGAGTTTACACTTAAGAAAGATGTCATGAGTGATAAACATATAAACATAAAAACTTAATTGAGAAAATATGAATGAAGTATGTAAAATGAACACATAAATTGATATTTGTAGGGTTTATACTTTTTATTGTATCTATTTGGAATTGTAAATTAAAGAACAAAATTAAAGATGTTTTATGAAATGTTGAAAAGGAACATTTTGAATTTTATGTCTAAACGTGAAAATAATTAAAGATTTTATGATATCATTTAGCTCTCTGGAGAAAGAAATATGTTTTACAAAATACTCCCCTCTTCTGTTTTACACATCAACATCTGTACAATTTTTTAAACTGCATTATATTTAAAATTAAGACACAATGGAGTATTACTCAGCCATTAAAAAGAATACATTTGAATCAGTTCTAATGAGGTGGTTAAAACTGGAGCCTATTATACAGAGTGAAGTAAGCCAGAAAGAAAAACACCAATACAGTATACTAACGCATATATATGGAATTTAGAAAGATGGGAACGATAACCCTGTATGCGAGACAGCAAAAGAGACACAGATGTATAGAACAGTCTTTTGGACTCTGTGGGAGAGGGTGAAGGTGGGATGATTTGGGAGAATGGCACTGAAACATGTATAATATCATATGTGAAAAGAATTGCCAGTCCAGGCTCGATGCATGATACTGGATGCTCGGGGCTGGTGCACTGGGATGACCCAGAGGGAGGGAGGTGTGAGGGGGGTTCAGGATGGGGAATATGTGTACACCCGTGGTGGATTCATGTTGATGTATGGCAAAACCAATACAATATTGTAATTAGCCTCCAATTAAAATAAATAAATTTATATTTAAAAAATAAATAAATAAAATTAAGGGACTGCCAGAAAATTTTCACTGACCAAATCAGAGTTAAATCTTGTTCAAGACTTGTGAAACCAGGTGTCTCTCAGATTAGTCTGCTTAAGTGGCATCAGTCACGTGTGACTCTGTGAGACCCCATAGAAGGCAGCCCACCAGGCTCCCCCATCCCAGGGATTCTCCAGGCAAGAACACTGGAGTGGGTTGCCATTTCCTTCTCCAGTGCATAAAAGTGAAAAGTGAAAAGTGACAGTGAAGTCGCTCAGTCGTGTCTGACTCTTCGCAACCCCATGGACTGCACCCTACCAGGCTCCTCCGTCCATGGGATTTTCCAGGCAAGAGTACTAGAGTGGGTTGCCATTGCCTTCTCCGTCAGATTAGTCTATTTTAGTTGAAATTCTCCTCTTGCTGTGACACTGAGAAGTCAGTTCTCCTTTCTTATCTGCACCCCAAGTCTAATTCCACGTCCAATTGGAAAGTCTTTCTCTAATTTTCTCTTTTTGTCTGATAATTAGCAGGTAACCAAGGTCTTCCTTGGTGAAGAGCTGATTCACTGGAAAACACACTGATGCTGGGAAAGATCTGCATAAATTAGTGAAACTATGTGCTTGCATGATTTTCAATTGTATTTGAACTAATTATTGCAGTTTAGTCACTCAGTAGTGCCCTATTCTTTTGTGATCCTATGGACTGTAGCCCATCAGGCTCCTCTGCCCATGGGATTCTCCAGGCAAGAAAACCGGAGCAGGTTGCCATTTTCTACTCCAGGGGATCTTCCCGACCTAGGGATCAAACCTACATCTCCTGCACTGCAGGTGGATTCTTTATCACTGAGCCATTTTGAACTAGAAATAAAATTAAAAGCAAATGTTCTGCAATCTGTAGCTTACTGTTGTAGTTGTTGCAGTCTGCTAGTTCATTAATTTTTGCTGGATTCTTAGTATTAAAAGTAATTGATTTTAATTACACTGTACAGAAAACTAGGGGAGAAAATCTGTTGATATATACCTAATAAAAATAGATAACTGGCTGCCTAAAACATGTTAGTTTCACAGAGCTTACCATTATAGCCATGGTTAGATCATGTATTTTTGTTTAGGTTGCTTCCCGATGAGACTGTAATTTGGTAATGAAAACATATTTATGAATTTATCCTCACAGGCACAGATCAAAGTTCAGGAGATCGATTTTCACAGAGCTTAATGCCCAAATATTCCACAGTAGTTTAAACTTTCTGTTATTAAAAAAATCCTTTGATGTATTACTAATTGGTTTTAACACATTGAAGAGGTGCTGAAATCAGTAGGCAAGAAATTTCTAGCAGTAGGTGGAAAAGGATAATTTTGAGAATCACCATATGCTTTGAGAAATTCAGGCATTACAACACACATCCAAAAAGAAGTCAGAACTCATCTTTTTCTATTATTATTTTAAAAATACAGACTCATTACAAATGCTATAAAACTACTGAAAATATGCCTGCTAATTCTAAAACATTTAAGTTGTTACTTCACAGTTTTTATTTTTATTTTTGTAGACACAACTCCTTGCCTTGACTACTTGTTATATGCCACGCATTCTGACACCTAATGTTCAGTGAAAGCCGTAGTAACAAAGATCATTTTTCTGTGGTAATCTGCGAACACTTGAGTCAATATCTGTCATAGAAACTAACATACTCTTAAAATAGGGAATCAGGTCAGAAAATTATTCTAGGAGATAGAAAGCCTTGAATTGGGTTGTTTGATAAAATTGTGCGTTTTTATAAACTGATCAATATAATAATTTCCGTCAGTTCATGGGGAAATATAGAATTTTATTTTACCTGTTAGAAACTAGATGTTTCTTTCTTCATGTATCACAATTGATCATTTTGGACTAGAAGAAGTCATTCTCTTCCTGACATTCTGAGAACCAACTTGCCATAAATAGAACATATCTTTCATGTTTCCCTAATATAATAATAGTGATACTTTTACATTAACACAGACACATTTGTCTCCTGCTCCACCTGGTGACTCATGGATGCCTCCATTGGTAACATGAGAAATGCAGCTTGTTGGAGAAGGCAATGGCACCCCACTCCAGTACTCTTGCCTGGAAAATCCCACGGACGGAGGAGCCTGGTAGGCTGCAATCCATGGGGTCACTAAGAGTCGGACACGACTGAGCGACTTCATTTTCACTTTTCACTTTCATGCATTGGAGAAGGAAATGGCAACCCACTCCAGTGTTCTTGCCTAGAGAATCCCAGGGATGGGGGTGCCTGGTGGGCTGCAGTCTATGGGGTCGCACAGAGTCGGACAGGACTGAAGCGACTTAGCAGCAGCAGCAGCAGCATGCTGAACTGACCTATCACCTACTCATTCATACTGTGTTCTAAGTAGTTCTGTTAATTGACCCATCCATGGAGTCCTGCAATCCAAAATGTCTATTGTAAGCACAAAACTCCCATCCCCTTCTCTTCCTTCAAAAGTAAGAGAATCCAGTCCTTCATTCAGGTTTAATAGGAAGGTTTTCTGTTTATGCCAAATTCTATGTGTGAGCATATTTATTAGCATTTTGTCACCAGTTTACATTACTGGCAACATTCTAAATTTTCTCTTCCCTTATAGGTCCAAAGTTATATTATCCACTTCTTAGCCATCCAATCTGAACTCATGATATCACCATGATCTCTTTTATGCATAGCCATCCAGGTATTTATAGTTTGCCCTTTGTAATGTTTCACTTCTTCCTCTCTGTTGGCACATCAGTAAGACTCCTCACTTTGTAGTCACTTTCTATTAACATCTATGTTATTTTAATCCTCTTATCTTTTATGTGAGCAAGTAAGTCTTTCAGTCTCTGTTGCTTTGCTTTTTTTCGTTATAGTCAGAAAATCTAAGGAAAAGATTCACACAGTTATTGACACAATTATTTTTATTGTTGTTGTTGTTGTTCATTCGCTAAGTCGGGACTGACCGTTTGCAACCCCAGGGAGTGTAGCACGCCAGGCTCCTCTGCCCTCCACTATCTCCCATAGTTTGCTCAAACACATGTCCATTCCTCCAGACCCATGACCTTTTTATCATCTCCATAATCTCCCATTTCCAAAATGTCACATACTTAGTCATATGCTATGCAGTCTTTTTGGACTGGCTTTTTTTCACTTCAGTTCAGTCGCTCAGTCGTGTCCGACTCTTTTCGACCCCATGAATCGCAGCACGCCAGGCCTCCCTGTCCATCACCAACTCCCAGAGTTCACCCAAACTCATGTCCATCGAGTCAGTGATGCCATCCAGCCATCTCATCCTCTGTCGTCCCCTTCTCCTCCTGCCCCCAATCCCTCCCAGCATCAGAGTCTTTTCCGATGAGTCAACTCTTCGCATGAAGTGGCCAAAGTATTGGAGTTTCAGCTTTAGCATCAGTCCTTTCAAAGACCACCCAGGACCGATCTCCTTTAGAATGGACTGGTTGGATCTCCTTGCAGTCCAAGGGACTCTCAAGAGTCTTCGCCAACACCACAGTTCAAAAGCATCAATTCTTCGGTGCTCAGCTTTCTTCACAGTCCAACTTTCACATCCATACATGACCACTGGAAAAGACGGACCTTTGTTGGCAAAGTAATATCTCTGCTTTTCAATATGCTATCTAAGTTGGTCATAACTTTCCTTCCAAGGAGTAAGCGTCTTTTAATTTCATGGCTGCAATCACCATCTGCAGTGATTTTGGAGCCCAAGAAAATAAAGTCTGACACTGTTTCCACTGTTTCCCCATCTACTGGCCATGAAGTGATGGGACCAGATGCCGTGATCTTAGTTTTCTGACCGTTGAGCTTTAAGCCAACTTTTTCACTCTCCACTTTCACTTTCATCAAGAGGCTCTTTAGTTCCTCTTCACTTTCTGCCATGAGGGTGGTGTCATCTGCATATCTGAGGTTATTGATATTTCTCCTGGCAATCTTGATTCCAGCTTGTGCTTCTTCCAGCCCAGCATTTCTCATGATGTACTCTGCATATAAGTTAAATTAGCAGGGTGACAATATACAGCCTTGATGTACTCCTTTTGCTATTTGCGATATACATTATGCTTTCCGCAGCTTATTTCTTTTTGTAACTGAATAATATCCTATTTTCTGGATGCATCACGTTTGGTTTTACTGTTGTTGTTATTTACAGTTGCTAAGTCGTGACTCTTTTGTGAACCCATGGACTGTAGCCTGTCAGGCTCCTCTGTCCATGGGATTTCCCAAGCAAGAATACTGGAGCAGGTTGCTATTTCCTTCTCCAGGGAATCTTCCTATCCAGGGATCAAATCCACATCTCCTGCATTGGTAGGCAGATTCTTAACCCCTGAACCACCAGGAAGCTCATATTTGGTTTTTCTACTCACATATTGGAAATGAACTTGGTTGCTTCCAGTTGGGGATGATTATAAACTAACATAAAATAACCACGTGCAGGTTTCTGTGTAGATCTAAGTTTTAAATCAGTTAGGTAAACACTCAGCAGCCCCACTGTTGGGTTGTATATGGTAAGACTATGTTTAGCTTTAGGAGAAACTGTCAAACTGTCTTTTAAATAATACTACCAGTCTTCACTCTGAAATTGGAAATCATTTAGAATTTTTGAATTTATGAAGTAGTCTACATCTTTTCTCAACCTTTTTGTTTACTATTATGATGTGAAATACACATTGCTTTACTTTTTTTATGGATGAGGGAGTTGAAGGGTTAAATTATTTTCTGGGTCAAATATTTCACCATAGGCAGAGGCAAGAGACTAACTCATCTTTTAAATCAAAACTCGCTACAATAGAAGAGATCATTTTAAAAGGGGAGGAGGGTTTGGGACTGGGGGACACATGTACCCCTGTGACTGATTCATGTCAATGTATGGCAAAACCCACCATAATATTGTAATTAGCCTCCAATTAAAATAAAGTAATAATAATAATAAAAACAAATCAAAAAAAGGTTTATTAGCTTGGGTGATGTCTTTTCTTTTGTTTTTCTTTTTTCTTATTACCAATTAAATTTAAAAATCCAAAAGGAGATGCTACAAGGTAAGAAATATGTTCCTCTTTCCTTAAAACACTTGCATCTTTAACCTGCAAAGTTTTCCTGGATCCAAAGTAAGGGGGGGAAAATATGAATGGCAATTGGTAGATACTATTTTGGCCCTATTGCAAAATTTAGACTTAAAATGAAGAAAGCAGGGAAAACTACTAGACCATTCAGGTATGTCAAATCCCTTGCAATTATACAGTGGAAGTGACAAATAGATTCAAGGGATTAGATCTGATAGACAGAGTGCCTGAAGAACTATGGAGAGAGGTTCATGACATTGTACAGGAGGCAGGGATCAAGACCATCCCCAAGAAAAAGAAATGCAAAAAGGCAAAATGGTTATCTGAGGAGGCCTTACAAATAGCTGAGTAAAGAAGAGAAGTCAAAGGCAAAGGAGAAAAAGGAAGATATACCCAACTGAATGCAGAGTTTCAAAGAATAGCAAGGAGAGATAAAAAAAAGTCTTCCTCAGTGACCAGTGCAAAGAAATAGAGGAAAATAATTGAATGGGAAATACCGGAGATCTCTTCAAGAAAATTAGAGATATCAAGGGAACATTTCATGCAAAGGTGGGCACAATAAATGACAGAAACGGTATAGACAGAAGCAGAATACATTAAGAAGCGGTGGCAAGAATACCCAGAAGAACTATACAAAAAAGATCTTTATGACCCAGATAGCCACAACAGTGTGATCACTCACCTAGAACCAGACATCCTGAAATGCGAAGTCATGTGTACATCACTACAGAAGCATCACTATGAACAAAGCTAGTGGAGGTGATGGAATTCCAGTTGAGCTATTTCAAATCCTAAAAGATGATACTGTGAAAGTGCTTCACTCAACATGCCAGCACATTTGGAAAACTCAGCAGTGGCCTCAGGGACTGGAAAAGGTCAGTTTTCATTCCAATCCCAAAGAAAGGCAATGACAAAGAATTTTCAAACTACTGCACAATTGCACTCATCTCAGAAGCTAGCAAAGGAATGCTTAAAATTCTCCAAGTGAGGCTTCAACAGTACATGAACTAAGAACTTTCAGATGTTCAAGCTGGATTTAGAAAAGGCAGAGGAACCAGAGATCAAATTGCCAACATCTGTTGGATCATTGAAAAAGCAAAGGAGTTCCAGAAAAACATCTACTTCTAATTTATTGACTACGCCAAAGCCTTTGACTGTGTGGATCACAACAAACTTGGAAAATTCTTTAAGAGATGGGAATATCAGACCACTTTACCTGCCTCCTGAGAAATCTGTATGCAGGTCAAGAAGCAACAGTTAGAACTGCACATGCAACAGTGGACTGGTTCCAAATTGGGAAAGGAGTACGTCAAGGCTGTATATTGTCACCCTGCTTATTTAACTTATATGCAGAGTACATCATGAGAAATACCAGCTGGATGAAGCACAAGCTGGAAATCAAGATTGCCAGGAGAAATATCAATAACCTCAGATATGCAGATGATACCACCCTTATGGCAGAAAGTGAAGAGAAGCTAAACAGCCTCTTGGTGAAAGTGAAAGAGAAGAATGAAAAAGCTGGCTTAAAACTCAGCATTCAAAAAAACAAAGATCGTGGCATCCAGTCCCATCACTTTATAGCAAATAGATGGGGAAGCAATGGAAACAGTGACAGACTTCATTTTCTCAGGTGCCAAAATCACTGCAGATTGTGACTGAAGCCATGAAATTAAGACACTTGCTCCTTGGAAGAAAAGCTATAACCAACCTAGAAGGCATATTAAAAAGCAGAAACATTACTTTGCCAACAAACGTCTGTCTAGTCAAAGCTATGGTTTTTCAGTAGTCACGTATGGATGTGAGAGTTGGTCTATAAAGAAAGCTGAATGCTGAAGAATTGATGCTTTTGAACTGTGGTGTTGGAGAAGACTCTTGAGAGTCCCTTGGACTGCAAGGAGATCCAACCAATCAAACCTAAAGGAAATCAGTCCTGAATATTAATTGGAAGGACCGATGATGAAGCTGAAGCCCCAATACTTTGACCACCTGATGCAAAGAACTGACTCATTGGAAAAGACCCTGCTGCTGGGAAAGATTGAAGGCAGGAGGAAAAGGGGATGACAGAGGATGAGATGGTTGGATGGCATCACTCACTAGATGAACATGAGTTTGAACAAGCTCCAGGAGTTGGTGATGGACAGGGAAGCCAGGTGTGCTGCAGTCCCCAGGGTCACAAAGAGTCAGACACAACTGAGCCACTGAGCTGAATTGATTTTGGTCCTATAGAATGGTGAGCTCAGAAGTGATCAAAGAATGGAATCTTAAAGAACTAAAAATGTAGTTTTTTTTTTTTTTTGGGACACTCTAGTTTCCTGACCAGGGATGAAACCCCAGATTGCATGGTTCTCACCTTGGCAGTGAGAGCATGGAGTCCTAACCACTGGATCACCAGGGAATTCCCAAGAATGAAATTCTAAAGAGAGAACTAAATCGGTGAGTCAGAGCTAAAGGGGTAATTGAAAGAGATGAGGAAAATTAAACTAAGGGTCTTGAAATCTGAGTAACCATATAAATTAACAGTTGTTTTGTCTGGAAACAGTTGCTGAAATAATTTTTCTCCTTAAGCACTCTTATTGCAACCAGTACATGGTCATTATCCATTTGGTGGAATCAGCAGACATCTTTTAGAGAAACTGTATTGATTTGTGACCCAGAAAAATAAAATGAGAGCCATTATCTACTTCTTTGATAAGACAAGAAGCACTTACAGCTCGTTTGCCTTGCTTGTACATTCTGCAAGGTCGTTTTCCACCTCGTCTATGAATTCCATAATGAGTAGAATAAATATGACTTCCTGCTTTTCTGCTAAGGGATGAATAAAAGAGCCTGGTTAGCAGCCCACTTGAGCAAACAGTTCTGTTATTTACATTCTGTCTAGTGATTCACAGGATCATTAAGTTACAAGGACAGAAGAAAAGCTGACACTGAAAGCATACATCCGGCTACTTAAGATGAAAATACTTACAAATGTCCCAGGAAGGCAATAAACATCACCCAGTCTCTGCGATCATATGCATTCGATCTTCATTTCAAGACCCAGGGAAACTAAATGCTGCTAATTAGTGGTGTCCTTCCAAATTTCTTGAAGTAAGTTCAATTTATTGTGGATATTCTAAGCTTTCATCATTCCTTAATTCTAATGAGGAATCAAAAAGTTTTATTGTTCTAATCAGAATGTTTCTCAAATTGTATTATCAAAAAAGAATCTCATAAATGTATCCACACCAAAGTGATCTGCAAATGATCAACAAGGTTAAAAGTGTAGTGTAATAATTCCTAAAAGCAGGTCTATTTTAAGATGACTGAGTCCTAAAACTCAGGGGACACCCAATAAAGTGAGTAATTAATAAGATAATAATATGAATCCACGTCAAAATGTAAACATCAAATCAATTATCAAAATTTGGAGGTATTCTTGGGGCACTGATGTTTTCTACAGTCTTTAAAACTACATAAAATTCAAACTATTATTTTTATGGCATTCATAATGTCATCAATATCATAATTTGCAGAGCACTACTTTGGCCACCTGATGTGAAGAACTGACCCATTGGAAAAGACCCTGATGCTGGGAAAGATTGAAGGCAGGAGGAGAAGGGGATGACAGAGGATGAGATGATTCGATGGTGTCACCGACTTGATGGACATGAGTTTGAGCAAGCTCCAGGAGTTGGTGATGGACAGGGAAGCGTGGCTTGTTGCAGTCCATGGGGTCACAAAGAGTTGGACACGAACTGAACTGACTGACTGACTGAATTAGGTGCTGACAATCTATCAATTATCCAGTTTATTCCAGTACACTCACAAACGCAAGACCACACAGTACTGCACACCCAAGAGAGCTAGAAATAAAATCCAGGTCTAAAGTTGTAAACCTGTGATCTGGTCTAAACAATTTCTGTCTTCCTTTACTTGTATTTTCATTCTGTCTTACATTCTGTTTTTCTTTCTTCCTAGTATGTGGCAAGTGATCAAAAAACTTCTACTGATTATTTGCTCAGTTCCACTCAATCCTTTTCATTCTACAGAGCTTTCATCTGCATTTTCAGAAGGTGACCATTCATCTGTTTGTTATTTTTAAATGGCAGAATTTCTGGCCTTGTTATAGATGCTAGGGGTGTGATCCATCTTAACATTTATTTAGTACTTAGCAGGTGCCAGGCATTTAAATACCTCACAACTACAGCCCATAATGTATGGACAAGGACAGTCCATATTTTACAACAGAAATTTCTGAAGCGTAAAATGTTACGTGTGTAACAGAACTGAGTACAAACTCAGGTAGTATGACTTCAGGTCTCAAGATTTAATTGCTAGAGCATACAATTTTCAGTCACAGAGTGATGAATGTGACCCAAAATGCCTTTCCTTGGCAGGACTGACTTTCCCATGTGGGTAGGCAGATGTCAACAAGTAAACATACTATTAATTGCAAATAGTGGTGATTGCTATTTATAATGAAAGTTGGTTTAGAAATAATGGCATGGACTCAATCACATTTAAAAAAGGAAATGAGATGAATAATTTCAATCTCAGTTTCCTGTTTTACTCAGTGTTCTTATATAGCTTACTGACATTGAGAAATTGCACAAGAAATCATATTATAAGAAAGTAGCAATATTTTAATGAAAATAATTCCAAAATTTCATCAGTTTCCTATTTCAGTGTACTAATGGCCATCCCAAATTGAGAATGGGTATGTTCCAACATTGTTCTTGACTAGAAAGGGATCTCCAACTTTATATTTTGTCCAACCTTATCCTGGCTCAGTCTTTCCCTAAGTCTCAAGGTTTTCAAGGCCCTATCTTCTGCAGGGGCCTTAAACACAGTCCTAGGATTGGTGCAGTACTTATCTGCCTGATGAAATTGTGGTCAGGAGTTGGGTGTGTATAGGATGGTTGTCAATGGGGGGAAATGGGAGACAGCCAAGGAGGCACCTTGAGTATTGACAGTGCATAGAGTTCACAGTCTTGGAGACAGGTTGACTTGAATTTTAGGAGCTAACTCAGTTCCTACACTCCCCTGGCAGCAGAGACCCAACCACCATGCTCACCCCAGTGAAGATCATCCTTTTGTTAAATATTCTGCTCAGTTCTATGTCATACCTGTTGTCACCAAGGCTCTACCACCTCCAGAATATGGCCTGTTTTTTGTTATTTTGTTTTTTTCCTGCATGAGAAAAGGTTGTTCTAAAAGTATATATCCTTCTGCTATTTTTAAATTCAACTCAAAGATTTGGCTCCTCAGCTTCTCTCATTTTACAGTGTTCTCAAAGAGTAGGTGACTCATACCCTCTCTCTGAAATGGATGGTGATGATGATGATCACGGACAGTCTCTCAAGTTCAGAGAACAATTCAGAGTTTGTTTATAGATGAATATTTTATTCCAGATCTCTGACCTGATGTGGCTCCATGTCTTTAGTAAACATCTACCAAAGGGTATTAGATAACTGAAGAAATTTATGTGAACTGATAATCTATTGCTATGTTTTCATTTTTAAATTTCTCTCCAAGAGGAAAGATTACTTCCTCTCAAATCCAAGATGCCTTTTCAATGGAATTTTCCTAAAGCCATCTAAACTATAAAAACCTTTTCTACAACAATGGGAAAATAAATTGAGCATACTTAGATTGGGATCAATTCCAAGTCATAAAATTAATAGCAAGCCAAAATAAAAAATGTCTGTGTGGAGGATGAGATACAGAAAAAGGTCTTTTTGTAGATGTGTATTTGGCATTGCTGTTGTTCAGTTGCCAAGTTGTGTCTGACTCTTTGCAATGCCATGGACTGCAGCACGCCAGGCTTCCCTGTCCTTCCTTCACCATCTCCCAGAGCTTGCTCAAACTCATGTCCACTGAGTCGGTGCTGTTATCACTACTCATCTTCTGCTGCCCCCTTCTCCTTTTGCATTCAATGTTTCCCAGCATAAGTATCTTTTCCAGTGAGTCATAACTGGTATAATGAAAAGCAAATTCAGATTATTTTTTGAAAGTACAGTAAAACAAGTTTTCAAAATATTGTACAAAGGTTTTCAAAATATTTTCATATATATTAATGTTTCATGTGCCTGCTAAGTCACTTCAATCTAGTCTGACTCTTGGACTGTAGCCTGCCAGGCTCCTCTGTCCATGGGCTTCTCCAGGCAAGAATACTGGAGTGGGATGCCATGCCCTTCTCCAGGAGATCTAACCAAAGATCCAACCTGTTTCTCTTTACATCTCCTGTATTGGCAGTCAGGTTCTTTACCACTAGCCCACCTGGGAAGTCCACGCTAATATTTTAAGATGTATTAAATGTTACTGATATTCATTTCATCTGGGGCCTAACCCCTCACACTCAGAACAAGTCCAAGGTTGCAAATGTCAAAGTAGTTAGGATACAACTCGTAAGCGAGCTGACCTCCTGGCTCTCTCTGACCTCACTTCTTCCTGCTTGCAAACTGTTAATAGATCCTCCTGTAGCCTCCAGCCTCTTTGTGGCTCCTCACACTGGCCAAGCATTTGGCTCATCAGGGCATTTGTACCTGCTGTTACCTCTGCCTGAACTGCTCTTTCCCCAGATAAACATCTGGCTTGCATGTTTCTGTTCAAATGTTACCTGCAAGAGAAGCCTGACTTGACTGTGCTGTCTAAAATAACACCCCACCACCTGACATGTCTTTGTCTTACTTTACTTTTCTTTACAAACCTTATCACTACTTAGATTACTATGTAATTATCAATTTATTCTCTGTCTCTCCCAACTAAAATATAATCCTAAAGGAGTAAGGGCTTCTTTTGGTAATATATCTCTAAAGTTTAAAATAGTGGCTAACATGTATGTAGAAGATGCTGAATAAATATTCATTGAATAAATAAAAGAATGAGTCAATGAATGCTACCTTTCTTGTTTTAGTTTACAGATGGTAAAAATATGAATTAATTTGTAATCTTGGTCAGTCAATATAGTTTTCCTGGTTTATTTTTTTATTTAAGATGAAATTCATGTAACATGAAATTTAACATTTCAAAATGTACAATTCAGTGGCATTAATTACATTTACAGTGTTGTGTATCTAACCCCAGATCCAGTTCAAAATCACCTCCATTACCCCTAAAGAAAATCCTGTATCCTTTAAGCTGTCATTCCCCATTCTTTCCTCCTCACAACACCAGGCAACCACTAATCTATTTTCTGTCTCTGAATTTATCTAATCTGTATATTTCACATAAATGGAATCATACAATATGTGACTTCTGAGTCTGGCTTCTTTCATTTAGCATAATATTTCCAAGGTTCTTCTTAGTTATTGTAGCATGTAGAGGTCCTTTATTTCTTGTTTTATCTTTGAAAATATTTCACTATAGACAGACTTACATTTTTGTTTCGGCTTCCCTGATAGCTCAGCCATAAAGAATCTGCCTGCCAATGCAGGAGATGCGGGTTTGATCCCAGGAGTGGGAAGACGCCCTGGAGAAGGAAACAGCAACCCACTCCAGTATCCTTGCATGGGAAATCCCATGGAAAGAGGAGCCTGGAGGGTCCTGTGTTCATGGGGTCACAAAAGAGGCAGACTTGACTTAAAAACTAAACAACAGCAACAACATTTTGTTTATCCATTCATCACCTGATGAACGTTTAAGCCATTCCCACCTTTTGGATATTGTGAACACGGCTGCTCTGAACATTTACAGACAAATATTTAATTAGGTCCCTCAAACACATTGACTTTTCTGAATTGTTTCCAATGTTTTACATTTTATTTTTAAATAAAAGTTGTTTATACTTAAGGCATACAATATGGTGATTTGATATACATGTATATAATGCAGTGATTAGCAGTATCACTTTGAGTATATCCTAGGAATGGAATTTCTGGGTTTTATAGTATTTCTACATTTAACATTTTTAAAAGATCTTTTAAATGTTGACCTTTTTTAAAAAAAAAAGTATTTAATTTGTATAACATTGTTTCTGTTTTATGCTATGAGACACGTGGGATATTAGTTCTCTCATCCAGGAAAGAAACCACACCCCATGAACCGGAAGTACTTTGCCAACAAAAGTCCATATGGTCAAAGCTATGGTTTTTCCAGCAGGTCATGTATGGATGTGAGAGTTGGACCATAAAAAAGACACAGCGCTGAAGAACTGATGCTTTTGAACTGTAGTGCTGGAGAAGACTCTCAAGAGTTCCTTGGACTTCAAGGAGATCAAACCAGTCCATCCTAAAGAAGATCAATCCTGAATACTCATTGAAAGGACTGATGCTGAAGCTGAAGCTCCAACACTTTGGTCACCTGATGTGAAGAGCTGACTCACTGGAAAAGACCCTGATGTTGGGAAAGATTGAATGCAGGAGAATGGAGTGACAGAAGATGAGATAGTTGGATGGTGTCACCCACTCAAGGGACAGCAGTTTGAGCAAATTCCGGGAGATGGTGAAGGACAGGGAAGCCTGGTGTGCTGCAGTCCATGGGGTAGCAAAGAGTCAGACACGACTTAGAGACTGAACAACAACAAACCACTGGACCACTAGGAAAATCCTTACGTTTAACTTTTTGAAGAACAACCAAACTGTTTCCATTAGGGGAGGCATCATTTTACACTTTCACCAATGAAACTTAAGGTGAAAACACCCTTTTTTAAAAAAATATAAATTTATTTATTTTAACTGGAGGTAATTACTTTACAATATTGTATTGGTTTTGCCATACATCAACATGGATCCACCATGGGTGTACACATGTTCCCCATCCTGAACCCCCCCACCACCTCCCTCCCCATACCATCCCTCTGGGTCATCCCAGTGCACCAGCCCCAAAAACATCTTGTAGGACTTTTTATTTTAGAGCAAAAAGTGTCATTAAAAGTGTGACTACTCACAGCAACTGTTCTCTGTGATGCATTTGAAGTCGTGCATGATGGACGACAGGATCACTGAACTACTGGTCCTTATTCTCATTTCCCTATTAACAGCACAGCCAGTAGCCTTCAGATCTCTATGTTCCCCCAACTATCTCGTGAGGTGTCTTTCATCCTACCACAAAGAACAGATAAGTCGTAAAAACAGTTTCTGGGGACTTTAATTGGAAAAAGTATAGATTTTAAGAAGAGCAATGAAGGCGGCTCTTCACCACTGAATACACTTTCTTTATTGGCTCCAATATAAGTCTCCTGCGCCAGCCTTCTCCAAAGCAGTCTCCACCAACTTGAAGTTTTCGGTACTTTGATATAACAACGAAAGTTTATTCTAATATCATTATCTTCATTGAAATGAAGACTAACTTACATTTGGAGCTGCATTAAAGAATAAAAATGTATATATTGATCTATGATATAAGAGCCCAAACTAGTAGTGCTCAGAAATCTTGAAAAATTCCATCTTGCCAAGTCCTCCTCCTGGTACTCACCAGGATCCCCTCCCACCAAGAATCCCACGATGGAACATCTTCTGGGTCTGTTCCAGTGGTGCAATACCCTCAAACTCTTGGTATTTGTTGAACCCCAGTCCTCAAAATGCAACAGTGTCTTATGTATTGCAAGTGATAGCTAATTAATTTGATAAAAACAGTTGGTGTCTGTGGGTGACATTCAACAGTGCTTTCAAATTTGGCCTTCTATGAAAACAAATATAATTTTACTGTAGGGTATTTGACACGAAAGCACAATCCAACAAACTGAATCTCATGGGGAAACTAATAAGCACCAGAGCAGATGACATCATGTTGTTTAATAGTTCTCTCAGAGCACACATCCTAGATAAGTTTTAACACAGCACTGCTATATTTATGATCTCTTGAAAAATTATTTTCTCTTACAGAAAATAACTCCAATTATCATATGTTCAATTCACTCACTTATCAAGAGCTTCAAAGATGAATAAATCATTAAATTGTGAATATTTGTTTGCTATAAATTTATGGGAAGAAGAAAGAGCATTCCGGGTTGAAGAAATGCCATAAGCAAAGAAGACAATGCGGGGAGAGTTAGTGTATTGAGCCCAGGGTAGAGTGGTTATGTTGCTTGAAATAAGAAATATGTCACAAATCACCTGGAAGCAAAAATTGGGTCACATTATAAAGGACTTAGAAATCTATGCTAAAGAGTTTTAAATTAATCATATAGGAATACAAGAGCCATTGACAGTTTTCACACATGCAAGTAGCATGATTAGATTTAGGATATAGGAAGTTCACTCTGGGAGCATTACATAGAAATATTGGCTTCCTGAAAGATTATTCCATGGCAATCAAATGTATCCTATTGGCAATGAATTAATCTATCAGTTAACGTTTCTGTCCACACATTCCAAAGACCAACAACTCTTCTATTTCCCCTCAATTAAGCAATTATGTAATCTCAGTTTTTCTAAGTAGGAATATCTGTAATAGCATCCTCTTGTCTGGAAAATCCCATGGACGGAGGAGCCTGGTAGCCGCAGTCCATGGGGTCGCTAAGAGTCGGACACGACTGAGCAACTTCACTTTCACTTTTCACTTTCATGCATTGGAGAAGGAAATGGCAACCCACTCCAGTGTTCTTGCCTGGAGAATCCCAGGGAAGGGGGAGCCTGGTGGGCTGCCGTCTATGGGGTCGCACAGAGTCAGACACGACTGAAGTGACTTAGCAGCAGCAGCAAATGTATAATAATTGTTTTCAAAAACTTGGAATCATTTTCTGAGTAGTCTACATGACCTATAAGATAATCCTAAAAGATAGAAATAAGAATCAAAACATCAAGCTAATTGGCTGGCTAACAGTGCTGCATAGAAGACTCTGCTGCTGCTGCTAAGTCGCTTCAGTCGTGTCCAACTCTGTGCGACCCTGCACAGTATAAAACAGGCTTTGACAAACTAAATCTCGCAGCTTGGTTTTTGTATGACCCGTGAGCCAAAAGTGGGTTTAAATTTTTAAATAACTGTAAAAAACACTGAGAAGAATATGCAACAGAGATGGTATGTGGACCTCAAATAAAATCATGTGTGACCCAGCCCTTTCGCCCTAAAGCCGTTGGCTCTTGTCATACAGTGAAACACATGAAAGAGAGCTTGAGGGAGATTTCTTTTCACTTAAATCCTCCTCCTATAAACTACTAAGAAGCAACAGATGAGTACCTTTATAGCCTTACTAAAATTCTACTGTTTTCCTAGGACAATTACTTTTCTATTGGGTAAAAATATTTTACTTTTTGTAAGTGGTTTGGTACCACAGAGTTTTGATCCGCAGGATGGGTACCAATCAGAATGTTGTTTAAATGATATCAGCTTGGAGGCAGATACCCAAGATTCATTCTCACACATATGAATAGTTCAGAGTAGTTGGTACTGTCGTTTTCATGAGGATTTGAGACTGTGCATCTCTTTTAAGGTAGTAATTCTAGCCTGTCATTTACAGCAGAACCTTTAGCAAGCAACAGAGGGAAGCAGAAACCTGTTTGAGAGTGAAACTGAATCAGAGAATTTAATTTATTAAGTAACTGATCATATAGAATAGAGGAAGTTGAAAGTCTTTATTTAGATATAGGAAATGACTATTTCATAAGGGCTTGATCAATAATTTCCCTTAAGGTAGAAACTACGGGTGGCAAGTTCATTGACAAATCTCTCCATGACCTTTCTAAATAATGTACAATCACAAGACATTTATATTAGTAATTTTTATGTGGTGTGTGTGTGTGTGTTGTCAGTTGTGTCTGACTCTTCACAACCTCATGGACTGTAGCCTACCAAGCTCCTCTGTCCATGGGATTCCCCAGGCAAGAAAATTGGAGCTGTTTGACATTCCCTTGTCCAGAGGATCTTCCAGACCCAGGGATCAAACCTGCATCTTTTGTATCTCCTACAGATTAGATCAGATCAATCGCTCAGTTGTGTCCAACTCTTTGCGACCCCATGAATCGCAGCACGCCAGGCCTCCCTGTCCATCACCAACTCCAGGAGTTCACCCAGACTCACGTCCATCGAGTCAGTGATGCCATTCAGCCATCTCATCCTCTGTCGTCCCCTTCTCCTCTTGCCCCCAATCCCTCCCAGCATCAGAGTCTTTTCCAATGAGTCAACTCTTCGCATGAGGTGGCCAAAGTACTGGAGTTTCAGCTTTAGCATCATTCCTTCCAAAGAAATCCCAGGGCTGATCTCCTTCAGAATGGACTGGTTGGATCTCCTTGCAGTCCAAGGGACTCTCAAGAGTCTTCTCCAACACCACAGTTCAAAAGCATCAATTCTTTGGCGCTCAGCCTTCTTCACAGTCCAATTCTCACATCCATACATGACCACAGGAAAAACCATAGCCTTGACTAGACAGACCTTTGTTGGCAAAGTAATGTCTCTGCTTTTGAATATGCTATCTAGGTGGGTCATAACTTTCCTTCCAAGGAGTAAGCGTCTTCTAATTTCATGGCTGCAGTCACCATCTATAGTGATTTTGGAGCCCAGAAAAATAAAGTCTGACACTGTTTCCACTGTTTCCCCATCTATTTCCCATGAAGTGATGGGATAGGATGCCATGATCTTCGTTTTCTGAATGTTGAGCTTTAAGCCAACTTTTTCACTCTCCACTTTCACTTTCATCAAGAAGAGGCTTTTGAGTTCCTCTTCACTTTCTACCATAAGGGTGGTGTCATCTGCATATCTGAGGTTATTGATATTTCTCCTGGCAATCTTGATTCCAGCTTGTGTTTCTTCCAGTCCAGTGTTTCTCATGATGTACTCTGCATATAAGTTAAATAAGCAGGGTGACAATATACAGCCTTGACGAACTCCTTTTTCTATTTGGAACTAGTCTGTTGTTCCATGTCCAGTTCTAACTGTATCTCCTACATTGGCATGCAGATTCTTTACCATTGCGCCACCTGGAAAGCCATTTTTATGTGAAGATGGACTTTATGTATAGCTTGCTTGGCAAAGTTCTACCTTTACCTCTTTTATTTCTGATGATACCTGAATATCTGGTTTTGATGAGATTTGGTTACTTAATTTAGAGAAGGCAATGGCACCCCATTGAAATAGGATCAGTATAGATTGCTTATTTAATCAAAATGTTATTTGAAAATAAAACAGAAGACTGTTATATAATTGTAAGAAATACTGGCTCTTTCACAACCAAGGAACCATTTTTAAAATAATCAAGACATTTCAAAGTCAATTTAAAACAGAGAAAATTATTCTATATGATATGGAATGTTAGTTACTAAATCAAAGAAAATTCAATTCCTTCCTTCATATCCTTTAAAACTTGGAACAAATAGTCAAGTTTTGCCCTTTGTTATGAACTTCCATATTCTAGAACAGACTAATGCTTTATTTAGGATAAACCTACTTTCTAATTCCCTGAAAAACAAAATCTCATCTGCTTGCCTGAGAATAGGTTTGTGAAGTTTTTTCAATACCGCCTTTAGTTTTGAATATATATGTCAATTATAATTTGTAACCAAACTAAATAATATTTTACAAAAGAAACTAAGTGGATGGTAATTGAGAACTTTCACACACAAACATTTTAGAACACTGGCAAAGCTCTCAATTTTCTAGAGCCAGAAACATTTTATTAAAATGAACACATTTGTTAACATGTTCCAGAAGTCTACTCATGTATTAGAAAAGGAACAAACATATGTAAACTTACTATTATGATTATTAATCAGTGTTTCTGTATTCAAAAACATTACTTAGAAACTGTCTAGGAATCAAATGATTAGCTATTAACTCAATTTAATATTATTACAAGATTTTAAGATATCTAAAGGTTTTGGGAAATAATGTTCAAAACTATACATAAAAAATGTAATTACTTTTGTTATTTAAAAAATTGTCATTATTATTTTAGTCAGACACAAATTTATATTTTTATAGTTTTAAGCATTATATAGATTACTGTTAACTTAGTAAAGTGTATAAGAAGCTGAGGAAATTCAAATGAACTAGTCTCTTTATGAGAAAATAAACACAAATCTAATTTTAAAAGTAAATGTGTAATTATCTTATATTTTATAATAATGAAGGAAAAGACGTAAGTATAATTTTTAAATAAAATTATTAAACTACTATACTAATTTTCCATGAATTGACCTTAACTCTATAAACTTGGGTTCTCATATAAAATATGTTGGAGCTAACAGTTTCCTTAAGAAAATTTTAATCTAAAACTTTTGAATTATCAGGAGTTCAAGTCTCTTATTTTTGTGGTGTTTATGGATATTCGTGGAGAAGGAAATGGCAACCCACTCCAGTATTCTTGCTGGGAAATCACATGGACAGAGGAGCCTGGTGGGCTACAATCCATGGGGTCACAAAGAGCTGGACACTACTGAACAGCTATGTAACAACAATAACAGATATTAGATTTATAAAGTAAATCCTTTATCATTACCAGATATCAACAGAACAAAATGATTTAAACTTGAGAGATGAAAATTTATTAACTATCTAAAGCTATGACAAATCTAGATGGCGTATTAAAAAGCAGAGACATCAGTTTGCCAACATATAATCAAAGCTATGGTTGTTCCAGTAGACATGTATGATTGTGAGAATTGGACCATAAAGAAGGCTGAGCACTGAAGAGTCAATGCTTTCAAACTGTGGTGCTGAAGAAGACAATCTTGAGAGTCCCTTGGATGACAAGGATATCAAACCAGTCAATCCTAATGGAAATCAACCCTGAATATTCATTGGAAGGACTGATATTAAAGCTGAAGCTCCAATACTTTGGCCACATGATGCAAAGAGCCGACTATTGGAAAAGATCCTGGTGCTGGGAAAGATTGAGGGCAGGAGAAGAGGACAACAGAGGATGAGGTGGTTGGATGGCATCACTGACCCAATGGACATGAGTTTGAGTAAACTCCAGGAGACAGTGAAGGACAGAGAAGCCTGGAGTCCTAAAGTCCATGGGGTCGCAAAGAGTCAGACGTGACTTGGCGACTGAACAAAGGTCAGTGTATCGGGTATCCATTACTGCTCAAGAAATTACACCAAATTAAGCAGCTTAAAACAACAAACATTTATTACATAGCATGGTTTTGAAAGGTCAGGAACACAGAAACCTCTGGCAGTTCTGGCCAGAGCCTTGCAACCAGGCTGCTATCCAGGGCTGTAGCAACATCAAAGCTCAACAGGAGCTTCTAAATGTACTCACTTGGAGGTCTAACGTGTTCTCTGGTGGAAACTGGCTCTAATTTCTCATGATATGGGTTTCTTCACCGTGTTTCTTGCAACATAGCAATTTTCCAGACAAGCAGTCCTAGAGAGAAAGCAGAAGGCATGCCAAAGACAGAAGCCACAGTCTTCTTTTAATCATGTAATTTGAGAAGTGCATGCTACTGCATCTTCCACCAGCCACTGGCCACCCAGAGCAGCCTGACACAAAGCAGGAGAGAACTACAACACACGAAGAACGTCAGGGGCAAGGATGACCGGGGGTCACCCTGCAGGTTAGGCAGCACAGAAGAAAAACATCTGTTATGCAGTACAAGGTCAGGACTTCTTAATTACAGGTACAGAGAGATGGACCCTGAGAACTATAAGAACACAAAGTTCTTACAGATTCAGTTCTACAAATCAGGCTATGGGACCAAGTAAACAAGGAAATGGAAACTCACCAATCTGGATTCTAAGGAACTGCTGGGAATGGAGGTTTTAATTGATTGAAGGGCACACGTACACCAAGAGACAAACCAACAAAAATACCAACTAACCAGCTTCTCTGTTCTATCTCACCAAAGATAGGATAGATCTTTATGATCCAGCTAACAGATCACCAGGTAATTGGGGAAAAGCAAAATTCTTAATCACCGCATCCAAAAGTGGAAAATAATATGTTATCCATGCATGAACAAGCATCAAAAATAAAGAATAAAATTAATATGTGTCTCTTTTGCTGTCTCGCATTCAGGGTTGTCGTTATCATCTTTCTAAATTCCATATATATGTGTTAGTATACTGTATTGGTGGTTTTCTTTCTGGCTTACTTCACTCTGTATAATAGGCTCCAGTTTCATCCACCTCATTAGAAATGATTCGAATGGATTCTTTTTAATGGCTGAGTAATACTCCATTGTGTATATGTACCACAGCTTTCTTATCCATTCATCTGCTGATGGACATCTAGGTTGCTTCCATGTCCTGGCTATTATAAACAGTGCTGCGATGAACACTGGGGTACTGTATGTGAGACAGCAAAAGAGACACAGATGTATAGAACAGTCCTTTGGACTCTGTGGGAGAGCGGGGGGCGGGGGTATGATTTGGGAGAAAGGCATTAAAACATGTATAATATCATATAAGAAATGAATCGCCAGTCCAGGTTCGATGCAGGATACAGGAAGCTTGGAGCTGATACACTGGGATGACCCAGAGGGATGGTATGGGGAGGGAGGTGGGAGGGGGGTTCAGGATGGGGAACACGTGTACACCCATGTTGATGTATGGCAAAACCAATACCATATTGTAAAGTAAAAATAAATAAATAAATAAAAAGAAAAAAATTAATATGGAGGGGAAAAAAATCTAGAGAAACCAAGAGTTGCTAAATTAAAATTGTATTGTTTTTTGAGTTTACCCTGGGTCAAGGTCAAGCTGCCCATCATGGGTACTTCTCAAGAAAGGTAGGTTTATTACCTCTTCAAACAGATTGGCCTACTTAAGCATCTCAGAGAAAATCCTCCAAAACAGCTGAAGTATAATATTTTAAAATCTAAAACACATGACTCATAAAAATGTAAAGTGAATACACATTACAGATTTGATTCAACCAGACATTTGTAAGAAATTCAATAAAGGAAAGTTAGGATAAAGTTGCTGCATGAGATACAAAACTGATTAATGTCTACAGGGAAATAAACTGTACCCTTTGATTTAGCTACATATTTGTCTAGATCCTGTTAGCACTAACAATAGAAAGTCCTTGGAAAACTGCATGGCAATTAGTATGGTATTAAATTAAAGTAACATTGTGACACAGTAACTAAAATGACTTATGCTAAGTCACTTCAGTCCTGTCCAACTCTGTGCAACCCCATAGACGGCAGCCCACCAGGCTCCCCCGTCCCTGGGATTCTCCAGGCAAGAACACTGGAGTGGGTTGCCATTTCCTTCTCCAATGCATGAAAGTGAAAAGTGAAAGTGAAGTCGCTCAGTCGTGTCCGACTCTTAGTGACCCCATGGATTGCAGCCTACCAGGCTCCTCGGTCCATGGGATTTTCCAAGCAAGAGTATTGGAGTGGGGTGCCATTGCCTTCTCTGAGAAAATGACTTATGGTGCAGTGCAATATTCAGTTATTTTAAAGCAGGAAGTCAGAGATAACAAATTTGTATCCCAAGCTTATATATAAATATATATTATATATATGTACTATAATAATATATATTACATATTATATATTGTAAAGAAAGAGTTAGATGCTCAGTCTTGTCCAACTCTTTGTGACCACATGGACTGTAGCCCGCCAGGCTTCTCTATCCATGGGATTTCCCAGGCAAGAATACCAGACTGGGTTGCCACTTCTTTCTTCAGGGGATCTTCTTGACCCAGGGATCGAACCCAGGTCTCCTGTATTGCAGGCGGATTCTTTACTGTCTGAGCCACCAGAGACTATATATTATATATTGTTCCTCTGTCCATGGAATTATCGAGGCAAGAATACTAGAGTGGGTAGCCTTTTCCTTCTCCAGGGGATCTTCCCAATCTAGGCATCAAACCCAGGTCTCCTGCATTGCAGGCGGATTCTTTACCATCTGAGTCACCATGAAGGTTCTTTTAAACCCTAGTATGCTATGCTATGGAGAAGGCAATGGCACCCCACTCCAGTACTCTTGCCTGGCAAATCCCACGGATGGAGGAGCCTGGTAGGCTGCAGTCCATGGGGTTGCTAGGAGTCGGAGTGACTTTACTTTCACTTTTCACTTTCATGCATTGGAGAAGGAAATGGCAACCCACTCCAGTGTTCTTGCCTTGAGAATCCCAGGGATGGGGGAACCTGGTGGGCTGCCGTCTCTCGGGTCACACAGAGTCAGACACGACTGAAGCGACTTAGCAGCAGCAACAGCAGCAGCTATGCTAATATTTTAGTATCAGGGGTACTGAGTTTACTTTGAAGAAGGACAAGAAAACAAGCAAAGAAAAGAGGGATAATCTCTGTTAAAATTTTTAAAAATGTAACACATCACCATTTGAGTTTAAAGAAAAGGAGATATGTTTTAATACTATGCAATGCTAAATTTTCTCAATGAATAAACAAAGCTTGAGAATGTATTTCCAAATATTTGATATTTATCAATACATTTCTAAATAGACCATAAGTCAAAGAAGAAATCACAAGAAAAATGAGATAGCAAACTATATGATGACAAAAGTACAATGTAACCAATGTCTCATTAAGGCCACTGCACAACAAACCACTCATAATTAAATGGCATAAAAGAGACATTTGATTTTGCTTGTAAAATTCTGTGGTCCAGGAATTCAGACAAGGAGTATACAGATGCCCTGCCTCTGCTTCCCAGTGTCTGATCCTGAGCTGGGAAGACTGAAATATCTGGGGCAACTCAGTGACTGTTTTGGTGGCCTCTTATCTCACACGTTTGGTACCTAGGCTTGGGATGACTGAAAGCTAAGCTCATTGGAGCTGGTGAGCAGAGCACCTATGCATAACCTCTCTGCAGCCCAAGATTCCTCCTGGCCCAGGGGCTTCAAAGTAGCCAAATGCACGGCTTCTGGGGTCTACAAACATGAGAGTTCCCTTTAAATATTAGTAAAGATGCGGATCAACTGAGGCTCTGGTACATTGCTAATAGGAGAGGAATATAGAACAAAGTGGCTCAGACAGTAAAGAATCCGCCTGCAGTGCAGGAGACCCAGGTTCAATCCCTGGGAAGATCCTATGGAGAATCCCATGGACAGAGGAGTGTTGCACTCCATGCGGTTGCAAAGAGTTGGACATGACTGAGCGACTAAATTTTTCACTTTCATAGACCAAACACTGTAAAACTTTATGGGAGTTTCTAATAAAGTTTTACATATATGTAAGAGGGATACATTTCAAATATTTTATTTTCATAAAAGAGGTCAACGTCAAAGAATATAGTTGTATGAGTTCCATGGTATGAATAGGCAAAACTAATCTATGGTGATAGAAATCAGAATTATAGTTATGTATGGGAGCATATTGAAAAGCAAAGACATTACTTTGCCAACAAAGGTCCATCTAGTCAAGGCTCTGATTTTTCCAGTGGTCAAGTATGGATGTGAGAGTTGGACTGTGAAGAAAGCTGAGTGCCGAAGAATTGATGCTTTCGAACTGTGGTGTTGGAAAAGACTCTTGAGAGTCCCTTGGACTGCAAGGAGATCCAACCAGTCCATTCTGAAGATAAGCCCTGGGATTTCTTTGGAAGGAATGATGCTAAAGCTGAAACTCCAGTACTTTGGCTGCCTCATTCGAGGAGTTGACTCATTGGAAAAGACTCTGATGCTGGGAGGGATTGGGGGCAAGAGGAGAAGGGGACGACAGAGGATGAGATGGCTGGATGGCATCACTGACTCGATGGACGTGAGTCTGAGTGAACTCCTGGAGTTGGTGATGGACAGGGAGGCCTGGAGTGCTGCGATTCATGGGGTCGCAAGGAGTTGGACAAGACTGAGTGACTGAACTGAACTGAACTGAACTGATGGGAGGTGGAAATTGACTGGAAAGTGGCAAGAAGAACTTTCAGAGTCAATATTATTGGATCAATGATAGTTATTTTGGATATGATAATAGTATTGTATTTAAGGAGACAAATCTCTAATGCTAAAAATATGCACCCTTCAAGTGTCATATTATCTATAAGCTACTTTCAAATAGCTCACACATATATATACAGGAGAGAGAATGCCTGATAGATACATGCATTGACATAAACAACAAGGAAAAGCAAGTATTTTATTTGAAGTTTATCCATCTAGTTGACATGTACGTGAGTTTTCATTATCCAGTTATTTCATTATCTGTATGGATTTGAAAACCTGACATCTAAAAAATGCATTAAATAAATTCTGACTGACTTTGAAACAATTATTTTTAAATTTATTAATTAAAGATATTTCTTTTGTAACTCTTACATCAAAATATTTTGACAGTTCAAATATCACTATTTGTTTTTATTATTACACCCAAAACTATCACTACCTAATCTTCACGAGCATTTTCATTATTTCAAATAAGCTACAGTGAACTGCCAGGAGATCAAGCCAGCCAATCCTGAAGGAAATCAGTCCTGAATATTCATTGGAAGGGCTGATGCTGAAGTTGAAGCTCCAATACTTTGGTCACCTGATGCGAAGAGCTAACTCGTTAGAAAAGACCCTGATGCTGGGAAAGATTGAAGGCAGGAAGAGAAGGGGGCAACAGAGGATGAGATGGTAGGATGGTATCACCTACTCAAAGAACATGAATTTGAGTAAACTCCAGGAGTTGGTGATGGACAGGGAAGCCTGGCGCGCTGCACTCCATGGGGTTGCAAAGAGTCAGACTTAACTGAGTGACTGAATAACAACAATTGTTGTGGAAATAAAAGTTTTTAACTAAACCATAAGAAATACAAAATTAAGCTGAAGTAGAAAATTATGAAACTTATGTTAAGACAGTTGTAAGTAGACGTACCAAAATTTTTTTACATGAAATAACATATTTGCCCTGAGGGAGAAAGAGACTTTCATAAAATATTGAATAGAAGGTCCAGACAACAAGATCAATGGTAGGAAATATGCCTCCCTCCAACTAATCTAACTTGAGGAATCTATGTGGTGTTCTTAATTAAGAAACCAAGGTTGCATTCGATCGTTTACTTTCATTATCTAAAATAACTTACACTTTTAAGAACATGGGCTATCTTACACAAAGGAGTGCTGCAAATGCAATGCATTCAACCAGAAAATAATCCAGGAAGGCTGGGCACAGTTCCTTTCTGGAATCTTTTCTAAGAATCTTTGAACCCTTTGTTCTTAAAAGCATCTAATATTTCTCATGATCATCCCTCGACTTCCAGTGGCTAAATTTTAGGAGAAGGCAGAGGTTAAAAGTAGTAAATGGGGCAGGTATTCTTTATGTACAAAGCTCAAAATTCGACCTAGAAGTAGGGATGACAGTTTAGTGTTTTGCAAGTAATCTCTTTATGTAATGAGATTTTCTAGGATGTTTTGGGGTTTTTTGGTACTGAAATTTCTTCTGATATAACTGTGAATTGCAGCACCAAAATGATAAAATGGATATTCATAAGGCTGGAATGTTGTTTTTTTTTTTAATTTAGAAAATTGTATTTTATTTATTTATTTTTTTAGATGAAGGACCAGCTTATCTTTAAATAATAAATAATACTTAAACTTCTTCTAGATTCTCTTCTTCCCATTCCTCTTCTCTCAGCAGCAGATACAGCCTGTAAAGAACAGCAAAGGGGAAAAAACTACAGAGATTTTTTAAAGAATAAGAAATACAATAAGGACATAATATACAAATAGAATTAAGTTTGAGAAATATTCCATGTTCAAGACAAATAGAATAAAATAAGATGCAGAATAAATTGAATTCACTTGATGAATTTGTTCTTAGTAAATTGGCAGCACAACAGAAAACAGTAAAAAAGCATTTTGAAGTAATGGTTAAATTGAAATTAAAAAATCAAAATATTTGTGGTTTTGTTGCATTAATGTACATTCAACACAAAATAATTATTTTTGCCATTAATTCAAATATTCACTTCTACTGCATTTTTGTTTCTTTATTATCCATCAATAAAAATCAAGAGTTTTTTTTTTTTTTTTAATTTTGGGAGATACAAGATTTCTTGTCACATCAAGAAAAGCAGAATAAAATGTTTTGGAGACATCAAAAGAACATCTATATTTTATTTTCCCCATGTATAAGGAAACTGATCTATATTCAGAATTACCTATATATCATCATGCTACTTTAGATTCAGCTGCAGGCAGAGTAGAGAATGAATAACAGGAACAAAGACTTGTGATACATCTGAAGGAGAGTGAGGAACTCACATAAGAGTTGAAAACCAAAGGAGATAATTCTAAATTACTATTTATTAGGCTGAGATAAATTATTATTCTCCATAATCTTTGATTAGCATATTTCAGAATGTATATGTATTCCTTTGGCCTCCTTGGAAAGGTCTTCCCCTTATTATTTGAACATTATTAGAAATCCAGCAATGAGAAGTGAAAATCTTAATTAAAAGTTACATTTATGGCATATAAAGTTCTAAATGTCACCCCTGGTTCATTATATGTCAATCTATCTAAAATATCAAAATTATAATAATCTGCCTCTTAAACAGAAGTTAAATTAACTATTTTGGTTAAAAAAGGATATTATTAACTCAAAAAGATAAGGCCTGAAAGCAATAGTGATACAGAGATGACATTCATACTTAGAAATATAAATCATAGTAAATGTAATCATGTCAAAAGTAAACTTCAGTGGAACATTTAAGAAGTGTCATTTAAAAAATATAATTGACATTGTTTATGTCATTAAAAGAGTTCTATTATGATTCATAAAACTAATACATCCACAGAAATAGTCTTAACCTGCTTAAGTATTTTCACATAAGAACCACCATGAAAATTTCAGGTCATACAAGTAAAATTGAATAGAAAACATCCTTACTTATGTTGCATGTGGAAAATAAGAAAATACCCTCAAAAATGACATATGGTATCTTATCAAATAAATTATTTTAGATGTAGGTTATAGAAGAAAAGTGCGTATCCAATAATATATCATCTCAAATTTAAATTCCTGATGATGTTATAAGAACTTATTCCTCAGTTTTCATTTCGATTTAATCATCTACCAATCAGATGTTTCAGATTTACATCTGAGACCAGTTATCAACATATAACAGATGCATGAGCATTTACATTCTGAATTAAGGTTTGATACACTGCCACCTTGTGATTGCTTGAAGAAAGTTCAAGTCTTTGGGGAACTGCATTTATAGAGAACTGAGAATTCAACACCACTTTAACTTGAATGTTGGGCAAGAAACTAGCTCACGTTTTGCTTAGAAGCAAGCTGGTTGAAGAGAGGACAGAGTAGTCCAGGGTGGTTTGAATCTCTGCTCCACTAACATTAAGACCTTAGGAAAGTTATTTGACATCTCTTGTGCAGTCACTAAGGTGCGTGCGACTCTGACTCTGCAACCCCATGGGCTGCAGCACACCAGGCTCACCTGTCCTTCATTATCTCCCAGAGTTTGCTCAGATTCATGTCCGTTGAGTTGGTAATGCTGTCTAACCATCTCATCCTCTGCCATCCCCTTCTCCTTTTGCCTTCAATCAAGGTCTTTTCCAATGAGTTGGCTCTAAGCCTTAGTGTACATCTCTGAAAGGTTTCCCTGGTGGCTTGGTAATAAAGAATCCACCTGCCAATGCAGGAGACTAGGGTTGCACCCCTGAGTCAGGAAGATCTCCTGCAAAAGGAAATAGCAACCCGCTCCAGTATTCTTGCCTGGGAAATCCCATGGACAGAGGAGCCTTGTGGGCTACAGTCCATGGAGTCGCAAGAGTGGGACATGACTTAGCGACTAAACAACAACAAAATATTAGAAATAATTATCTGATTACTTCAAAGCATTGTCTTAAGAAATGAACACAGTGAGAACACAGGGTTACTCCTAGTATATGGTGCACATAAACTCTGTTAGGAATCACACAATTATTTTGAAAAACCAGTTTGTGAGTGATTTCATGACTAAGGCCAATTCTATTTTTTCTAAAATATTGCTGAAGGTATTTTTGCTTCTTCAGTAAAAAGTAAAAATGGATGGTTTACAGTGGGAGTGGTGACAATTACAGTTGCTATTTCAAAATGAAAAGACTATATACAATTCTAAATCTGAATTTTATTTCTATAGTTTGAGATTTCTATAGTGCAATCATAACAGAGTCCTGAGTCAAATTCCTTTGTGTATTTTCCATTAAATTAACAGCTATGATATTTGTCTTTTACTGTACTTCTTTTTATACATCAAGTACATAATTATAATGCCTAGTACAGAGTAGGTGTTTTTCTTCACCATACAAAATATTTCTGTAAGGTACAAATATTGCCAAGATGTTAGATTTATTTCTTTGTGCATTTAGTCCGTATTATAACTCAATAAATGAAATAGATAGTTATGAGAAAGTAAATGAACCAAATTAGTAAAAGTTAAAACTTCAATACAACTAGCTAGAATACACATCAGGGGAACTGTGACAGACTCATAAGCTAAAGAAGAAGCAATTCTGATCAGAGTGGGGAAGGGTACAGAGAAGGTAAGCCAGAATAAAAATAAGGAGAAACATTCTGTTTCTCTCCTAGACATATTCCCCTGTATCCACTAGCAGTAAAAACTAGTGGTTCATTTGGCAAAAATGAAGATGAAGAAGGTGAATTTGTATAAGCGGAATTAATGACTTCTGAAAAAGTCGGGACTGTTGACGTGACATTTAAGTGGACTTCTGTTCCAGAGCAACCTCTTAAAGTGAAAAACTATTTGGACATTTTTCATCATAAAATTGTGTCCTATTTCTGGACAAATTTCTTAAAGGAATTATTTAAACCTTCAATGGTCAAGAGAAGATGCATGTTTTTAAATCAAAGAGCATGGCAGCTGTTTTTCGCATCATCATGCCAGCAGTCTAAAATAAAGAGGTAAAAGGCAGCCTGGAAAACCTCCTCGTTTTCTACCATATTTATGAAGAGGCTAGTGCCCCCAAGTCAACAGGTCTGGCCATAAATAGAATTTGATAGTAGAAAGAGGACAGAAGACAAGGAGACAGATGAGGAAAGAGTCTAGAGATGCTGGTGAAATTCTCACCATAGCCAAAAACTATGAAGGGGCTGTCAGAGCACTTTTTGATTGATGTTATTAAAAGCTAGCTAGATCAATAGCAATTGCTTTGGGGTCACAGTGTGCCTCCCATTTCTACTCTCAGACTTGATGTGCTGTAAACTGTATTTAAGTTGAACTTTGCTAATTCTTCATAGCCACCCTGTGATATATAGAGCAAAACCACTCCTGAGAGAAAGACGCTAACAGGAGCCTCAGAGGCCACCCGCAGAGGAGAGCAGGTGGAGAGCAAGCCAGCATACACCCTAGGAAACATCCTTTGTCAATAATTCAAATCAAAATTAGTGATTAATAAAATATGGAATATAGCCAGTTTCATAGAAGACACATTTAGGAAGTGATTTTGTATATATTGATAAAATGTATATAATGCACAAAGTTGTGGAAGCTAAAAATGTATAATATGCATACACTACCTTTTCTGCTCACTTTAATGAAGACAAGAAAAATATAATGAACCAGGAGGCAATGCAAGGTGACAATACAGGAAAAACTATGAGAAAAGTTCTTCTTCGCTTTCTGCCTTTAGGGTGGTATCCTCTAATGGTATTACCATGGTTGGGCCTGACTTAATCAGGTAAAGCTTTAAAAGTGGGTCTATGGGGGACAAATGGGAGAAGAAAGAGAGATGTGGGCCTATTGCCTTTGAGAAGCAAATTGGCACTTGTGTGTAAGATCACATGGCAGGAACAGTGGGCAACCCTTTGGAGATGAGGGTCTCAGTCTTGTAATCACCAAGAGCTGAATCCTGCCACCAGGCAGTGTCTGCAGAAGAAGACATCCAGACTCGGGTTACACTGCAGTCCCGGAATATGTCTAGGAGAGAAACAGCCTGTGCTTAGACTGCAGTCTTGTGAGAACCTGAGCAGCTGACCCAGAAGCTGTGGCCAGACTTCTAATGCCCAGCAAGTGTGTGTTGTTTTCAGCAGCTAAACTTGCCATTGGTTATACAGCAATAGAAAACCGATAGGTTTACAGTTTTGAGGAATGTCACTTGGGAGTAGCAAGCTAGCAGTACTGAACTCTGAAACATGCTCTTTTAGCACAGCTACAAGGCTACTCTGTCTACATATCTGGAGTTGGAAGAGATCATAACAATGTTAGGACTCTTGCTGTTCAACCTGCTCATTTTATTTTTGCAGAAACTGAATCTCAGGGAGATTAAATAACTTGCCTTCAGGTCATATAACTATGATCCAGAGACAAGGAACAGACTTTGGCAGCAGCCACCGTGGATGTGGAGACACAGGCAGTAGGCGAACCGAATGGAAGGGTAATTGTCATCAGAAAAGAACAGCAACAGAATCCACATGAAAACTGATGAAATCTGGGAGAAAATCAGCCACCAGAAGAATTTGTGACAATATGTTGGAGCCCATCTCTGGAAAAACTGGCATATCTTCAAGGGATCAAATGATAGTTTAAAGCATTGAGGAATGAGACTGATATTTTCACCAGGACTGCAATTTAAACCATGAGCTTAGTTACAGGAGAACAAAAGCCTGATTGTTAGAACCAGGGTATGAATTCCGTGAAAGCTAAGGACTAGATAATAAATGATGATAGCTGATGGGTTTTGAGTAGGGATGTGAGCGATCTTAGTGATGAGATTAAGAAGGTGCATGACACGAAAGACCCACTGCACATTTTCCCTCCAATATATCTTCCCATAAGGAACAGAATGATCTTCATCTGAGGGAATAACCCTTTTATTTTTTATAATGCTTTTAGTAATCATTTTCAAGACGTAAAATGTAAGCACAGATTCTGTTAGTCGCTCAGTCATGTCCAGCTGTTTTGTGACCCGGTGGACTGTAAGCCGCCAGGCTCCCCTGTCCATGGGATTGTCCAGGCAAGAATACTGGAGTGGGTAACCATTCCCTTCTCCAGGGGATCTTCCCAATCCAGGGATCGAAGCCAGATCTCTTGCATTGCAGGCAGATTCTTTACCATCTGAGCCACCAGGGAAGCACAGAAACATATTAATTTTCAGTGCTTTCAATCTGTTAGTATACTGCTACTCTCAATCTCTTCTAACAATTATTTTTTTTAATCTTATATTGGTATATAGCCAGGTAACAATGTTATGATAGTTTCAGGTGGATAGCAAAGGGACTCAACCATACATATACATGTATCCATTCTCCCCCAAACTCCTACCCCATATAGGCTGCCATATAACATTGAACAGAGTTCCACGTGCTATATATACAGTAGGTCCTTGTTGGCTATCCCTTTTAAATAGAGCAGTGTATACATGACCTTTCCAAGCCCCCTAACTGTCCCTTCCCCTCGTCCTTCCCCCAGCCTGCCAACCGCCTGGCCCCGGCAACAACGTTTGTCTCTAAGTCTGTGAGTCTGTTTCTGTTTTGTAAGTTCATTTGTATCATTTCTTTTTGGGGGGATCACCCTTTTAAATTAATTTTCCTCTCACCTACATCCACATTTTATCTTTCTTTTTATTAAAAAGGGGGTGGTATCATTTCTGGGCAGAAGGCTCATTTAGTCAACACTAATTAAAACACGGAGTTCTCATCGTGTCCACGACTCATTCCTTCCCAGGAACGTTCTCTGTTGATTACTTACAGCTTTTGGGTTCCCTCTTTGATCCCCCTGCGTAGAAGACTAAGGAGATTTCCAATTACATTGGGAGTTAAAATTCAACTGTGTTTTCATTTATAATTTACAAAGAGATTTCTTTCCTTCACAGGGCATGTAGTTAAGGGAGTGAGTTTTCTTGGAGTTCTAAATTACCTTCCTGTAATAAAGACTTGTCCTGCCCACAGTAGTAAAGTGCAGCAATTTTGATATCCTTCTTACAGTTCCAAGTGAACCAAGGTAACAGTGCTAAATCCTTACTAGCCCAGGATCTGTGAACTCTAACTTGAATACTGCTTCACTTGTATACCCACTTGGAATTCAATGCAACCATTCATTATCTTAAAAGTCATAGTCCAAGGGGGAAAGATAGGGGAGGGATAAACTGGGAGATTGGGATTAAGATATATACACTTCTATATGTAAAACAGGTAACTAATAAGACCTATGGAATGGCAAGGGGAAGTGTATTCAATATTCCGTAATGACCTGATGGGAAAAGAATCTGAAATAGAGTGCATATATGTGTATGTATAACTGATTCACTTTGTTGTATAGCAAAAACACAATGTTGTTAACCAACTATACTCTAATAAAAAGTTAATTTAAAAAATAAATTTTAAAAAAATTAAAAAACTGCAAACTGAAGAAAATTATATTCATAGTAAGCTTATACAAGAAAACTTACATGTTTTCACCAAAAATACCTATTCAACAACTATTAGACAGCAAACACCATCCTTTAGTAAAACTCAAGAGCCTATGATGATCATTATTACAACATTTTTCTAAAGGATAAAACAAAACAAAAAGCTATAGACTATACAGTACATGGAATTCTCCAGGCCAGAATATTGGAGTGGGTAACCTTTCCCTTCTCTGGGGCATCTTCCTAACCCAGGGATCTAACCCAGGTCTCCCAGCATTGCAAGCAGATTCCTTACCAGCTAAGCTCCAAGGGAAGCCCAAGAATATTGATGTTGGTAGCCTATCCCTTGGACTGCAAGGAGATCCAACCTGTCAATCCTAAAGGAAATCAGTCCTGAATATTCATTGCAAGGACTGATGATGAAGCTGAAACTCCAATACTTTGGGCACCCGATATGAAGAACCAACTCATTGGTAAAGACCCTGATGCTGGGAAAGATTGAAGGTGGAAGGAGAAGGGGACAACAGAGGATGAGATGGTTGGATGGCATCACCAATGCGATGAACATGAGTTTGAGTAGGCTCCAGGAGTTGGCGATGGACCGTGAAGCCTGGCGTGCTGCAGTCCATGCTGTTGCAAAGAGTTGGACATGACTGAGTGACTGAACTGAACTGAATTGGGCCTATCCTTCTCCAGTGAATCTTCCTGACCCAGGAATTGAACCGGGGTCTCCTGCATTGCAGGCAGATTCTTTACCAACTGAGCTATGTATGGCAAAAACCAACACAATATTGTAAAGCAATTATCCTTCAATTAAAAATAAATTAATTAAAAAACAAACAAAAAGGAAAATTGTTAGGGAAAATAAGTCAGTAATATGGCCAAACACATATAAGTAAGTGATAAATATAAAAATCTGGGTAAAGATGGATTTAAGAGGCAAGAGAAAGAAAAGAATTTGGAAGACCTCCTGCTTTATATCTTAGAAATGGCATCAACCTATAAAAAAGGTTCTGGATCAAGAATACATTTGTGTGGTTGAAGATAGAGGTTGAAGAGAATGAGTCTGACTTTGGATACAAAGTGTTCAAGATAAGGAAGCCTTCCAAGTGGAGATCCCATTTATGTGTTAATAAGGAAAGTTTAGGCTATGCTATAACTCCAAAATCCTGGTCACTTGTACCAAACAAGCTTTATCTCTCACTCTCACAAAATCTAATTCCAGTTGGAAAGCTGGAGCCCTCTCTCAGCCTGCAGCTAAGCTGTCTGGCAGAGCTTACATGACTTTCACCCATAATCCACTGGCCAAAACTCTGTCATATCACCCAATTGAGTTGAAAGAAAGGTTAGGAAATGGTCTTTCCCTATTCCTATGAGGCATAAAACAGTACAAGTAAACACAGAACAGCTTCTCTGCCTAAAGAATATTGTCAGAAATATGTTTGAGCTTAGGGATGAGAGATTTTCATTAGAATTATTTGCTAGATCTTAATTAAGTCCTAAATTAGAACTCTAATTTCTTCATGTAGAAAGGAAGTATAATAAGGTCTACATTTTCTATTTGGCATGATGTTATAATAAAATCAAATGATTATGCAGAAATACTAAACCACAAACCAATAAGTAAAAAAAGCAAACATGTTTTATATTTATTCTAGAATAGCAATATATACAGAATGGACTGTAATTACTCTTTTGTTTGATACTCTTGCTTCTTATGCAGTAAAATGAAAGTGTTGTATGTGTTTGCGTTTGTTTGTGGTAGGTAGTTAGTCATCTTTCACACCTAATAGCAGCAAAGAGTACCAGATGATTTCCTTTTCCACTTCATGTAGCTAGAGGTAAGTAAACTTTTTCTGTAAAAAGAGTAGGTAGCATATCTTTTAGGCTTTGCAGGCTACAAAGTCACTGTAGATTACTGCTCCAACTGCTAAATTCTGCCATTGTAGCAAGAAAGTAGCTGCTAACAAACTGGGTGGGTGTGGCTGTGATCCAACAAACTTTATTTATAAAATAACAGCAGTATACTAAAGAGCACCAATTTATCCAAAAGAGCAAATGGATAATAGAGGACTTAGATATTAGGCAGGGTCTGAACGTGTTGCTCAAAGGCATTTTCTTATTCCCTCAGTTTAGCCCCCAGAACAATTCACACCTGTCAGTAGCACTGGGTGAGCAGAAAAGCTTTCTCCGGCTCAAGGACCCCCACTGGGATACGTGACTAAACTTGTATAGAGGTTAATGGAATAGTTTGAATAAGAAAATCTCCATGGGTATTATTAAATAGTAAAGACAAAGTAGAAAACAGATTAAAATGTCAAAACACTGAAGCTCAGGGAAATCAATCAACCAATCAATTATAATCAACTTATTTTCCCACTATTATTTTAGTTGAGAAATCTTTATGTACTACTAGCCTTTCTTGAATAAAAGAACATAGTAATTGCCATTAAACAATAAAACAACACTATTTATAATTTGTGATGCTCAGGAACTTATAAGCAGACTGGTTATCAAGTCTTCTCTGTCTTTTTCTTCAGCCTGTAAAACACCTAAATGCCAAAAATTTATTTATGAAGTGACTCCACAACCACCATGCCTATTATTAATGCTTTTCTTTCCACTTTCATATTTTACACAGTCCTCTCTTGCTTTTAGAATGCTATAGTAGTGTTCAAAATAGCAAATTCCCTACCAGTTACAATAGGTAAGAACATAAATCTTAATCTCAACAGAAAAGGAAAAATAGGTATTGCAGTGAGATGTCTTCATTTTCTTAATGACAGCTGCTAAAAGAAGGTCTTGCTCCAAAGACAATGTTAGGGGTTAGTGGGGGGAGAAAGTTCTTTGTAGTTGCAATTCTATGTGCTTGTCCTTCCTGACTGTGAGGTTAGCACAATGGAAGCTAATAACCCTGTTGGGTCAGAGGCCATTTACAGTGAAAAGGCAAACTGTGATAGAGGAGGAACCTCTTTTCACCTGCCTGTAGGTTGCTTAGTGATGTCAGCTCTCATTCTGATTATATTAAGAGAATAATACATGAAATGGCTTTATGCCTCTTTAGCATTATCAGTAATACAATGGGACCTGGGACTGAAGCTTCGTGAACACTCTCTCATTTTGTCACCTTTGATTATTCTCTCCCTCATGCTGCACTTATTGATCTGATACTCAACCTGTTAGCAATTGGAGGTCTAGAATTTCACCTGTTAATTACATTTCTTGTGGTTCCAAAACAGATCCATGCCATGAGGCACCTGCGAACTTTACATAATGGGCATACGATGGATTTATAAACTCCCGTATTCCCACCCTCATTTGCAGCTTTCTTACAAAGTTTAAGTAGGAAGTTTTCCTATAACCCATTCTATAAAGAAACCACAATCTTAAATTTAGTGTAAGACTACATTATTGTGGTCTTATATTTGGTGTATTTAATGTGCTATCATAAATCTGTTATTTAGAGATACAAGCCCAATTCCCTTCAAGCAGCATGTACTGATTGCCTGCTTTTTGGAAAGTATTGTCCTACAAATAATACAAAGAGAAGAGCTATAAGGAACTACTGTGATTAGAGTTATACAATAAATCATGGATGATAAGAACTATAACTGAGCTTTAAACAAATTCTCTGAAAGTGTTAAAGAATGAAGATTAGTGAGTTAATTAAATTGTTACTCTAGAAAATAATTAAAAATCAAGACTGAGTAAACATCTTTCCTAGCACATGTTTTTGTCTGTCTTATGTACTGCTATTCTCATCATTACCCACTCACTTATCTAGATCTCAACCTGGAAGTTGCCTTTTGCAACATACAAGTCCAGGACGTACAATGAAAAGACTTGTGTTCATCATTCTAAATCTCAGTTTCCTCACACACACACAAAAAATTGTGGGTAAGTATTATAACCAATTCTCTGATTGGTTTATGTTAAGGATGAGGTAAGATAAAGTGAGTTGTTGTTAATGTACCCACCTAACTCTTAACAAATATGAGGTCTTTCCTTTTATATTTCCGTCTTCCAACATTTATACTTAGTCACTCAGTCATGTCAGACTCTTTGCGACTCTATGGACTGTAGTCCGCCAGGCTCCTCTGTTTATGGAATTTTCCAGGCAAGAATACTGGATGGGGGTGTCATTTCCTCCTTCTGGGGATCTTCCTGACCCAGGGATTGAACCTGTGTCTCCTGTGTCTCCAGCATTGCAGGCAGATTCTTTACCCGCTGAGCCATCGAGGAAGCCATTTGTACTATGTAGAGCATGCAATCATCATTATTTTAATTTAGCAATTCTTTTTTGGAATGGAGAATGGATGGGCAGTAGCAGTGACATCATTATGTAGTATTTCCACTGTACAAGTATGGTCGACATATCAATAAATAACTGCAAAAGCATATAAAGTAGCAAAATGTACTCAAATACTTGGGAAGTGATGAGTTTTGAAGAAGTATTTTCTTTGTTTCTAACATATTTTACTTAATAGTAAGTTTATATGGAACTTCCCTGGTGGTACAGTGGCTAAGACTCCATGCTCTCAACACAGGGGGCTCGGAGTCAATACATGGTCAGGGAACTAGATCCACACGCCATAACTAAGACCCAGAGCAGCCAAATAAATATTTTTAAAATTTAGTAAGTTTATATACTTAATTTTTAATATTGACTATATTTAGTGACTGGTTCTCAAAATTCCTGAAAAATTAGCAATCGGTTCTTGCAAACCAGTTTGAAATAGTTCCATCTCACCACTACTTCTGTCGACATGCAAGCTCAACATACTGACAGTATATACTACACAGTATATAGTATTTACTACAGTATATGGTATATACTGGAGAAGGCAATGGCAAGCCACTCTAGTACTCTTGCCTAGAAAATCCCATGGATGGAGGAGCCTGGTGGGCTACAGTCCATGGGGTCGCCATGAGTCGGTCGCAACTGAGCGACTTCACTTTCATTTTTCACTTTCACGCAATGGAGAAGGAAATGGCAACCCACTCCAGTGTTCTTGCCTGGAGAATCCCAGGGACTGGGGAGCCTGGTGGGCTGCTGTCTATGGGTCGCACAGAGTCGGACACGACTGAAGCGACTTAGCAGCAACAGCAGCATGGTATATACAGCAAAAGAACTCCTCAAAACTTATAGCCAAATCCTCCACAGTTCCTTTCACAGTGCTTATTTTTCCCTTTTGCAATTTGATGTTGTGAAAAAGTGTTAGTCGCTCAGTCGTGTCCAACTCTTTGCAACCCTATGGACTATAGCCCATCAGGCTCCTCTGTCCATGGAATTCTCCAGGCAAGAATACTGGAGTGGATAGCTATTCCCTTCTCCAGAGGATCTTCCTGACCCAGGGATCAAACCTGGGTCTCCTGCATGGCAAGTAGATTCTTTACCATTTGAGCCAAGCAGCTTGGCTTGCTGTTGTACACAAGCACTTTTCGTAGGATATATATGAATACACTATTTCCTCCACTAGCCTGCAAGCTGCTTGAAGACAGCTACTCTGTCTCAACAACCTGTATGCCCTCAAAATATAAAACGGCAGTGGACATAAGGAGACATTCCATAAATATAGAAATACATTTCTTTTAACACATTAATGTTCCACCCTTAACTGATCTGTTTGACAAATGCCAAAATAACTACTTATGATTATTGTCATTATAAAACAGTGAAATCCAATTCAAAAGAGCTCAAGAAAAGAATGATCATTTTGGCTACACATAATTGAGAAATACACTGGGTGACTCAATTTAAAATCAAAGAAAGAGATGGAAGAAAGCCATGAGCTTGGGACCAATGTTTCCAGAATTTATTTGGCCCATCTCTGATATCTTCTTATTTCATTATAACCAATACAACTTTAGAAAAAAAATAACTCTGGCATGGTACACAATAGGTTTATTGATTCATTCCACAAATAATTATTATATATAGGTTCTCTCTCTGGTATTGTTCTTAATGTTGTAAATAATAGCACAGTAAAAAAATAAAAGAGAGAGACAGACAGACAGACAAGCTTCCTGTTATAATAGTTAATGGTCTAGTGATGATGAGACCATTACGTAATTACAATACAGTGGGAAAGGCTTTACACAAAGGAAAGTTTTGAGGTCTCAGGGGCACAGAATAAAAGCACCAAAATTAGCCTTCAGAAGTCAGCAAAGAATTCCAAGAGAATTACTGTCCAACCTGACCTCTAAGATATGACAAAGAGTCAGCCAGGTCAACTTTGTTAAAGACTAACTTCCTTACTGATTTCAATTTTATGTTCTTCATTCTGGAAATATATTGCCCATATTTTAAAATATTTCCTGTGAAACAAGAGATTTCAGCTAGAAATATGACCAAACCTAGTAATTTTTAGACTCATGTAGGCAGAGGTCAAAGAACGGAATTCATTGTTCTTGTTTAGAAAAGGTAGAAAATTTTCAACTTATTTGCTCTGATGAGAAGATATAATAAGTATAGTGAAAAGGTCCAAGCAAGCACTTGATATTTCTTCTTTTCCTGAACATAAAATCAATTTAGAAGAGGTTAAGATGGTAATGATGAAACATAAATTAACTTCATAGGCTGATCCTATAAACCATGTTGTTGGGGAAAACTTGAGCAGTATTTAACTACTTTCCCCCCAAATAAGATATCTTTATTTTTATTTAAAAATGCATTTGAAGAAAAGAACATTTATCAGAATCTTAACCTATTTCCTTACGAACTGCACGCACAGATGTTTGTCTCTGCCAAATTAATTATTTTATTCTCTTTATACAGCAGTCCCATCTTCTGGGTCAAAAAGGGGTTGAACGGTGAGAGAAAAGAATTCTCAGAGAGAGTCTTGGGATTGAATAACCATTAGCTTATTCACTCCAGCTAGGGGAAGAGTAGGAATCCGACAGAGTTCATTTGTGACAAGAATGAAAATCCCGTACAGAGGATTAACTTGATATAATAGCATTTCATCAACCCAACTATACAATATTCATGTGAGCAAAATCCCAACTACAATTTAACAGACCAAATAAAAGAAGGTGGATAATATACATTGAAACTGTGAGGACTGGCTATATTTCCTCTTAATTAACACACCCCAAGTATATTCATTGCATGATACAGTTTGCTAAATTTGTGAACTCAAGGCAGAAATTGGCTGCTCTATGTCAGGTATGGTGCTAAGCTTAGTCATTAAAATAATTATGTGAGAACTATTATTATCTCCATCTTTACAAATAGGATAATAGTGATATGGAAATAACTTTCTCTGTTTTGAAAGAGAGTCCGTGTCTTCAATAGAATTCAGTCCTATTTCTAAATCCAAAGCCTTTCTCACTTTCCCTGCCAGATATACAATAAAAATGGAAGAGATTAATGAATATACAAGAATGCTTTCAGTTCAGTTCAGTTGCTCTGTCATGTCCGACTCTTTGTGACCCTGTGAACTGCAACACTCCAGGCTTTCCTGTCCATCACCAACTCTTGGAGCTTGCTCAAACTCATGTCCATTGAGTTGATGATGCCATCCAACCATCTCATCTTGTGTCATCCCCTTCTCCTTTTGCCTTCGATCTTTCCCAGCATCTGGGTCTTTTCCAATGAGTCAGTTCTTCGCATCAGGTGGCCAAATTATTGGAGTTTCAGCATCAGTCCTTCCAATCAATATTCAGAACTTATTTCCTTTAGGATTGACTGGTTTGATCTCTTTGCAGTCCTAGGGACTCTTAAGAGTCTTCTCCAACACCACAGTTCAAAAGCATCAATTCTTCAGCACTCAGCTTTCTTTATAGTCCAACTCTCACATCCATACATAACTACTGGAAAAATGCTTTAAATGTATTAAAGAATGTTTTAAACAATAATATTTTCCTCTGAAGCACCTCCTCCTAAAAGTATTTTTCTGTGAATTACCTAAAGTGGTATTTCATGGTATTTTGGCAGATGGATGAGAATTCCTTTGCTAACACTCCCAGAAAGGGTTAAATTATATGAGTCCCACTATCACAATAAATATATAAAATTGATATAAATCATTATATGACATATATTCATATTAAAAGGTAGTTCTGTCGTAGAAAATGATAATTCCTGGATCTTCTCACTTTGAATGAATTGCTACAATTTCAATTAACCCTAAAAATGCCAGGTTTAGGGCTGCCAACCCCTCACCCAGTTAAATATCCATGTATAATATTTGACTCCCTCCAAACTTGACTTAATAGCCCTTTCTTGATTAGAAAGCTTATATATGTAAATATACAAATTCATCAAATTATAGATTTATTACAATCAGCATTGCCATACCAATAATTTCATTGTAAATCCAAAGTTTAACTTCAAATTTGAATCAAACAATAAACTGTTAAGCTAGAGTTAGATTCAAGGTTAGTATTTATATAATTTCTAACTCTGAATACAAATTACACATGACACAGAAGAAAAGATTTCCTTTTAACTCTTCCTCATTAGTTATTTTGGAGAAGGCAATGGCACCCCACTCCAGTACTCTTGCCTAGAGAATCCCATGGCTGGAGGAACCTGGTAGGCTGTAGTCCATGGGGTCGAGAAGAGTCAGACACCACCGAGCAACTTCACTTTCACTTTTCGCTTTCATGCATTGGAGAAGGAAATGGCAACCCACTCCAGTGTTCTTGCCTGGAGAATCCCAGGGACGAGGGAGCCTGGTGGGCTGCCGTCTATGGGGTCGTACAGAGTCAGACACGACTGAAGCGACTTAGCAGCAGCAGCAGCATTAGTTATTTAAATAACTAATTTTCTAACTTCCTCAGAAATGGTACATTTTTGGAGTTTTCCAATTTATAGATAAGAATAAAAATGTAAATAAAAAGAGGAATAATAAAATCTTATGAAAATATATTTTATAGTATTTGAATTGCATATTCTTAACATAATGAGCATTATTTAATTGTCAGCTAAAAGTGAAATAGGAGCTAAAAGAATCATGACTCACTTTTTTGTGGTCTTCACCATTCTTACTTCTCTGAGGAACTTAAGAAGTTTAATCCACAATATATTTATACGATGTTAGATTAAGGTTTGTATTCAATTAAATTCGTTAATACTAAAGCACCTTCTGATTGAGTTCAGAGGATGGTAACATTTTTAGGGAAAATTCATACAGCATGGTTCTTAGCCTCATATGTATTTGACTCACCTGGTGATATTAATATTTGGTGATATTAACATTTTGTAATAAAGTGACATTTCTAACACTGAGAGAAATCATGTTATCTAGCTAATCCTCAGAACATTCATCAGAGTCAGGTTGCTGAGAAATATGAACTTTCAGTTTCTAAAAGGAAAGAACAGAGAATTTAAGCTACTTACCAAAATGATGACTAATGGCACCCCACTCCAGTACTCTTGCCTGGAAAATCCCATGGATGGAGGAGCCTGGAAGGCTGCAGTCCATGGGGTCGCTGGGAGTCGGACAGGACTGAGCGACTTCACTTTCCCTTTTCACTTTCATGCATTGGAGAAGGAAATGGCAACCCACTCCAGTGTTCTTGCCTGGAGAATCCCAGGGATGGGGGAGCCTGGTGGGCTGCCGTCTATGGGGTCACACAGAGTTGGACACAACTGAAGGAACTTAGCAGCAGCAGCAGCAGCTATTCTGTTTGTGTGCATTAAATGCACTATTCTAGAGGTTAAGAAAAGGAACCTTCAGGATGGTTTAGGGATGAGATTTTGTAAAGAAACATTGAGGGTCTACTGAGAGCCTCCTTCAGACCCCTAAAGTTGACACAATGATACTATCTCCAACTTGAGAAGGACTCACTGCAGAGGGAGATCCTAGAAGCTTAATCATTTAGTTTATGAATATGTTTCTTATCGATAGTTCTTCGCCCAAGTGAACTCCTTTCCATGTATCTACTTCATTTTTTTTATTTTTGAAGACTCAACTTTCAAACTGGAAAAAAGCAACAGAAACTCGCCCCATCTGACACCTGTAGGCTCCAACAGAACTGAGTCTCTGATGTGCAGCTGTCACTACAGTGATCTTGCTAAGCTTGAAAAATCACATGCTGAAGTAATAACTCAAGTAAGACTAGGGATGTAGCTCTGAACCTGACTAGAAAGTCCTTAGGAGAATTATCAGGGACAATGTCTGTACAAAATGAACACAGATGCAGTGCTGTTGCAGCCTAATACATCCTTGGCCACAGTGAAGCCTTTGGTGCCTATCATGTGAGGTAGCTCAGTAGGAGAGGGAAGTGACATAGACAGCAGGAGAAACCTCTATACTGCTGTTGGGGATCTCCCCACCTTCCCAAATCACCAAGGATACGGAGTCATCATTGACTACCTAGATACTGCCAAATTCTTCCATATCCCACTCACTGCTGAATGGGGAGCTAATCTAACTGCAGCTCAGATGACTTAAAAGGGAAACGAGAGCCAGGCTGCAGCCAGGAGCTGGTGAACAAGAAAACTGCAAAAGAGAAATTGAATGATAAGAAAATAGATAGGTGATCATACAAAGCGATACGTGAGAACAAGAAGTCAGCCAGCCTTTTGTGGTATACTAGAAAGTATACAGGTTGGGGACCTAAATTTTATTTATTTATTATTTTTAAATGCAGGCGCTACATGGTATCTGGGGATTATACACGCATGACCTTTAACTTCAGAGAGAGAAGAAACAAGTAAGGGCATTCCTTTTTCAGGAGATGTCTGTGTTGTTGTCTGCTTATATTAATGTTCATCTCCGAGGCTCCAGGGGCAGAGAACAGTGCAAGGGAAGAAAGAGAAACATGAGGAAACCTCTGCACTGGGGAAAGGTAAGAAATCCAAAGAGCCTGATTACAGGGGAGTGAATTTGAACAAAAACTTCCACCCTTAGAAACAACAAAACATCACAGAAATGGCCTTCCCTATTTTTTTTTCTTTCTCTCTTTTTCCCCCTGCAGTAGATTTAAGTTTCCAGCTCTCTCACTGTTCTACCTCCTCTGGTACCCACAGACCTTTACACAAAGACACAGCCATACTGGTGGAGGACCTGCAACCTGCCCTCTATACTGAACCGTGAGTAGGGGGTTCAGTTTCACAAGTGCTAAGTCACTTCAATTGTGTCCAGCTCTCTGCGACCCTGAGGACTGTAGCCCACCAGGCTCCTCTGTCCATGGGGATTCTCCAGGCAAGGATACTGGAATGGTTGCCATGCCCTTCTCCAGGGGATCTTCCCGACCCAGGGATCGAACCTTTGTCTTTTATGTCTCCTGCATTGGCAGGCGGGTTCTTTCCTCCTAGTGCCACCTGGGAAGTCCATGAGGAGTCATCATTTTGTAGGTTTCAGCTAAAAAACAAATAATAACAAACTCTAAGTCTCTTACTGTCATCATCATCCAATAATGTCTTCTACTTTCCTTTTATGGAGAGAAGTTCTCTTCCCTAAAGCTTCCTGGTGTTCCGACTACATGCAAGCCATTCCATTTGCTAAACACAGCTGTTTCCTTTCACATGGATGGACCTGGAGCTTATCATACTCACTGAAGTAAGTCAGAAGTAGAAAGACAAATCCCATATGTGATCACTTATACGTGGACTCTAAACTATGACACAAATGGATTTATCTATGAAACAAAAACAGGCTCACAGACATGGAGAACAGATCTGTGGTTGCCATGGGAGAGGAATGATGAATTGGGAGTTTGGGGTTAGTAGATGCAAACTATTGTGTGGAGAATGAATAAGCAACAAGGTCCTTGTATAGCACAGAGAACTATATTCAATACTCTATGATAAGCCATAATGGAAAAGAATATATATAGTATATAGTGAATGAAGTGAAGTCACTCAGTCGTGTCCGACTCTTTGTGACCCCATGGACTGTAGCTTACCAGGATCCTCCATCCATGGGATTTTCCAGGCAAGAATACTGGAGTGGGTCACCATTTCCTTCTCCAGGAAATCTTCCCGACCCAGGGTTTGAAACCAGGTCTCCTGCATTGTAGGCAGATGCTTTACCATCTGAGCCACCAGAGAAGTCATATAGTATATATATGTATGTATGTATATACATACACATACATATGTATGTATAACTGAATCACTTTGCTGTACAGCAGAAATTAACACGGCATTGAATCAACTATATTCAATAAAACAAAAACATAGTTGCTTCAAGTTGAAAACATATCTCTAATGGCATAGAATGCATCCTTCTAAAGTACTTGAAATGGGAAAAAGGAGGAAAACAATAGTCCTTTTGCCACGCTATTGAGAAAGCTGTGTATCAATATTTTTTATGTCTAGAGGAAAGTACATTTATTTGCTGACCTTTGGAAAGTCTCCATTAGCTGCCCTATTTTCAGATGGAAAGAATGCAGGAGAAGCTTAACCTGAAGCTCTGTTGTGATGAGAACTGACCTGCCCTGAAGCCAGAAGTTTCACCAGACTCAGTTCCTCATCTATCAAATGGGGACAGGCTGCAGGGTTGATTATAGGTAATGGGTCTGAAAGACGGAGCTCAATGTAGTAAGATGAGCATTCAGGATACACGGTGAGATGTGGGGATGATTTTACTTTCTCTTATCAGGGAAATGAAAAAGATGCCCTCCTAACTGCAGCTCTACACTGTATTTATTCTATTCAATGATTTTTTAAAAAAAATTTTCCTTTTTGGCTATACCACTCAGCATGTAGTATCTTAGTTCCCAGACCAGGGATAGAACCTGTGCCCCTTGCAGCGGAAGCTCAGAGTCTTAACCACTGGGCCACCAAGGAAGTCTGGTCTAGTCAGTGATTTTGCATGTGTGTGTCTGTGTGTGGGTAACATGCCCCTCCACCCAGGGGTACCAGCCACCCATACCCCATACATCTCCCTTTTCAAAAATGAGAATGGACAGACTCATGTAGCAAGAACAATAGTTCCTACCCCATGTAAATAGAGGAATAAAGGTCATGAGGAAGAAAGAGAGGGGATTGGAATCTATCTACTATGAGCAATAAAACTCAAATATTTAAAAAACAAAATACAACATCTACTATGCCACGTTGCCAAGAAAAATCTAGCTATATTATTTTTCAAAATATATATGTATCTTCTCTTTGTGGAGTAAATATCTACATTTTTATATAAAATTAGCTATCAGTAAAGCACATTAACTACACTGCTGTTGGTGTTAGTCAAGATAGTCAGCCCCATTTTCAGCTACTAGAAAAATTTTTTCAAGGAATAGTTGACTATGGAGATGCCTGAAAAAATGCATTGTATCGGATTCTCCCCATTGAGTAAATTGAGATCCTTATCTTAACTTTACTGCTTTGTTATAATTATATCGACTATAAATCTGGCTAAATTTGCAGTATCAAATAAAATCATTTATTTCATTTTGGGAAAAGCAAATGTAAAATTCACGCAGTTTTATTTTTCTAATGCTTCCACTTATTGATTTACTCTGTGTTTGCTTTCCATGTGTTTGTAAAAAAATATTTTTTCATTACGTACATGGTGCTCCAACAAAATCCACCATCATTTTTCTTTCAATTTAGATAGGTCGTATGATTTTTATTCTTCCATTAAGTGGACTGGAGTACTCCTGGCCAGAGAGCTGTGATTTATTACTGACTGAAGCAGCTTTGTTGGGTAAGTTCACAAGCTGGTCCTCTTTAATATCCTATTGTGCATGCCATCTGGGCCTGCTGTTCTCAGGGCACTCAGTTCTTCAAATATTCCCTCACCTGTTTTTTTTTTTTTTTTTTTTAAGATATGCTGCTATTTTGCTAAGCAACTTGTTAACCTCAATTATTTATCTATCCTCCTTTTCAGAAGGTAGAGAATATAAAAATAACAAATGAGTCTAAATCAGTATCCTGGACATTTTCAGAAGTTATTCATTTTGTTGATGCATATTTAGGAGACTAGTTTATTCCCCTCATGAAACTATCAATACATCTTGACAAACACTGGAATAGACTCTATGGAAGTTACCTTTCTACTTTCTTGCCCTAACACAACTAGAAAAAGCAAACACTTCTATTTTCTGTGTCTAATGCAACCACTTTTTGTTTATCGAGGAAGGGACAAAGTACTCAGGTATCATGAGTCAAAAGATGATATACAGTGGCCCTCCATCCATGGATTCAACCAATCTCAGATCAAAAATATGTGGCGTTTTTTTTCATTTCCAGAAACTTTCAAAATGCAAAATTTGAATTTGCCACACACCAGCCACTTTTCACCTCTTGCCTGGAAAATCCCATGGATGGAGGAGCCTGGTGGGCTGCAGTCCATGGGGTCGCTACCAGTCTGACACGACTGAGCGACTTCACTTTCATTTTTCACTTTCCTGCATTGGAGAAGGAAATGGCAACCCACTCCAGTGTTCTTGCCTGGAGAATTGCAGGGATGGCAGAGCCTGGTCGGCTGCCATCTATGGGGTCGCACAGAGTCGTACACGACTGAAGTGACTTAGCAGCAGCAGCCACTTTTCACACGGTGCTAGTGGTAAAGAATGCACCAGCAAGAGACGGGTTTGATTCCTGGCTTGGGAAGACTCCCTGAAGAAGGACAGGGCAACTCCCTCCAGTCTTCTTGCCTGGGAAGAGGATCCTGGTGGGTTATAGTCTATTGGGTCGCAAAACATCAGACACGACTGAGCGTCTGAGCAGCACCTACTGTTTACAAAATATTTACACTGTATTGGGTGTTATGAATAATCTAGACATGATTTAAACTATACGGGAGAATGTTAGATTTGACAAATACAAATACTACACAAATTATAAAAGGGACTTGAGTACCTGTGGATTTTGTTGTCTGAGGAGGTTCCTGGAGCCAGTTGCCCAGAGATACCAAGGGCTGACTGTACAGCAAGCAGACTAAACAGAATAAGTAAATGGACGTTATAGTGTATTGGAAGTTGTAAAGATCACGATGAAAAATAAAGAGGAGAGTGGGGTTGGACCAGAGGCAAGCATGGTTTGGAAGACCTCACCAAGAGGAGGCTCAAAACACTGAAGTAGCGGAAGGAGGTGAGGTGGCTTCCTGGGAGAAGTACTTCCAGGTAGCTTCAGGCCATGCAAAGCCGTTAAGTCAGGAATGTGCCTGACACATTCGCAGAGAGCAAGGAGCCGGTGTGGCTGAAGCAGAGCGGAAGAAGGAAGGAGAAGAGGGGGCCACCTATTCCTGATGGCCCTGTGGCTGGTGAAGGACAGAGATCAGCCTGTGGCTTAGGTATCAGGACAGAGTGAGCACCATCAGTAACGCTGCTTCAAGGGGGGGCCACCTGAAGGACAGAAACATTCTCTGCTAATGAGTTTAAATAAAGTGGGAGCTGTCATTCTTGAGCTCCCATCTAAACTTTATTTTCAAAATGAGTGAAAAAAAAAATTGCAGAGGGTACGGTACTGGTGGACTACAGTCCATGGGGTCGCAGAGTCGGACACAACTTAGCAATTTAACAGCAACGACAAATCCAAAATAACATCAGAAGTTTTCGTCTTAAGCCTATACCCACTGTGTATAAGAAAACGTCATTGATAGTTTTTAAATTACCCAAGAAATTTTACATTAGCCAAGATCTTTAAACTACACTATTTAGTGGTCTACAAGGTGAGTCATCATTCTCTACTTCTAAACTCAAATAATGGCAACCTTTTAATTTCGCTGAAAATTAAATTTAAAAATACAAGTCTTTCAATTAGTCCCATTGATCTTTTATCCCATAAATCTTATTTTAAAAAGTTTCTTATCAATGAATATCCTCTTGTAAGATTTAGCAGAAAAATACTAAGTAATAAGTACCGAAGTAATGTTAACATAAATCCAGAAATAGTTTATCATATTAGGATGCTCAGTCTTTTTCTGGCCATGTGTACTTATGATTATAATTTAACATAATATGGATATAAATATACTTTTGCCATCAGATTTGCTGGGGTTCATTTGCCAAAATTAAATATATTAATGAAAATAAACTTGCAGAAACTCTAGTTCCACTGTCTATTCTTGACTTTCAACTCTTAGATGGGATAAAATTTTCACTGGACTGACTTAATCACAAATTCCAGAGACAATAGTACCACTTAGGATAGACAGGAAGAAGCTATCAGAATCCAGGGACAAGACCAGAAATGATCCAGATCCCCTGGCAGTGTGGAAGCTCTACATATGGTTGTGGGAACCTCTCATATCACAGAGATAGGATGGAACTAGTTCAGTGCATTGATGATACTCAACAAGCACAGCACCTGATGCTCCATCAGGCACACAGGGTCAGGAGAGATTTGTTGCTGTAGGAGATCACTTCCCAAATAGTGCATGGATGATCCAGAAAACCCTGATGCAAAAATCAAAGGTTAAATAATAGCCATTTGATCTTAGGTAGCTGAGTATTTCAGCTTCAGCTTATCCGTCAGTAAGTTGGAATAATTACATCTTCAGTGCCAAAGCAAAATGCTGTCACAAAGATGAAATAAGCCAATGAATTTGGAAAATTTTATATCCACTTTAAATAAATTATTAATGCTAGTAATAATAAGTATGACTACTTGATAAAGAAGAATAATTAAACTTGAGATGTGAGAAGGTGATTCTGTATATGTGTCTGCTGTGCCCGACTCTTTGTGACCCCATAGACTGTAGCCCACCAGGCTCCTTCATCCATGGAATTCTCCAGACAATAATACTGGAGTGGTGTCATTTCCTTCTTCAGGAGATCTTCCCAATCCAGGGATTGAGCCAGCATCTCCTGCGTTGGATGGGAGGTTCCTTGTCACTGAGTCACCTGGGAAGCCCCTGATTCTATATAAGACCATAACTAATTCATCATGTATTGAATATTCATGTTTATGTTCCTACCTTTTGAGATTATTCTAGGAATAACTGTCTCTGACCTCCTCTTGTGTATCCCAACAAGCAAAGGTGTTTAAAAGTAGGAGTGTGATGTGTCACCTTCACATATAACCTATAGCATTTGAAAGAAGCATGTCAAGAATTTTGCTTCCTTCTAATAAAAACTAAAAGATATTTGACTTTTAAATAAGTCTGTGGGAGGATAAAAGAGGAAATAAAGTTACTTAAGATGAGCAATATTTAAAAAAAAGAAAACAGTACTTCATGCTGTGTAGGAAGAGAAAAAGATATATTAATAGTTAATTTACTTAAATTTTGCGTGGCTAAATTATAAAAACATCAAAACATCAAATCAAAGTAACATTTTAAAGACCCAGCTTCACCTTACAAACTGAAAATAACTAATAGGCCAAATAAGGAACATTTATGAATTGCATGGATTATTAAAAGGGCACAGAATTTCCTGCTTGCTCTCCCATACAAAAATAAGGGCATCTTTTTATCTTCAATCAAGAGGAAAGGGGCAAAGTGGTAGATAATATTATAAAGGAACAATTTATAAAACAAAAACAAAAATAAAATAGATTAAACTCAGTTATTAAATGAAATTTATACCAACAAAAGCTCTTAAAGTGATCTAATGTCCCTCTTTGCTATTATAAAAATTACATAGCCTACCTTTGTCTGACAGTCCATTAAATGAATAAAAATGTCTTTTGCGAGTACCATTAGTTTTAGAAGAAAATCCTAAAGAAGTGCATAAGAGTACTTCACTGAATGAATTCAGTACAAGTGTAGGGTCTTTACATTTTAAGACAAGCCTGAGATCACATGGAATTCCCTCAATTAACAAATAATAATAATAATAATAATTCCAAGGTATATGTGTGAAATAGTCTTACTAATCTCAGTTGCCCCTTTCTCAATGTTCCTATACCTAAAGTATTCACATTTGCCTTGCTTTACAGCTAAGCTTTTGCTTTGCATCTTCTGGTCATTTACCCTCAGTCTGATACTACTGTTCTCTCACCAGAGTAATACTACTTGGAGAATTTTTTTTTAAACAAAACAAGACCACAATTTGTCAGTTCTAGTTGGTGATTTTCTGTCTACTAGGGAGGCTGTATGTTGTAGGGGAAGGAGTCTGAATTGAAATAATGGTTATACTATTCATTATTTTCACAAACTTGTGAATTTTCTTACATTCTCTGAACTTCATTTCCATATCTGTAAAGCAAAGAACTAAAGAGCCTCTTGATGAAAGTGAAAAAGGAGAGTGAAAAAGTTGGCTTAACACTCAACATTCAGAAAATTAAGATTATGGCATCTGGTCCCATCACTTCATGGCAAATAGATGGGGAAGCAATGGAAACAGTGACAGACTTTAATTTTTTGGGCTCCAAAATCACTGCAGATGGTGACTGAAGCCATGAAATTAAAAGACGCTTGCTCCTTGGAAGAAAAGTTATGTCCAACCTAGACAGCATATTAAAAAGCAGAGACATTACTTTGTCAACAAAGCTCCATCTAGTCAAAGCTTTGGTTTTTCCAGTAGTCATATATGGATGTGAGAGTTGGACTATAAAGAAAGCTGAGCACTGAGGAACTGATGCTTTTGAACTGTGGTGTTGGAAAAGACTCTTGAGAGTCCCTTGGACTGCAAGGAGATAAACCAGTCCATCCTAAAGGAAATCAGTCCTGAATATTCATTAGAAGGACTGATGCTGAAACTGAAACTCCAATACTTTGGCCACCTGATGCGAAGAACTGACTCATTGGAAAAGACCCTGATGCTGGGAAAGATTGAAGACGAGAGGAGAAGGGGACGGCAGAGAATGAGATGGTTGGATGACATCACCGACATGATGGACGTGAGTTTGAGTAAACTCTGGGAGTTGGTGATGGACAGGGAGGCCTGGTGTGCTGCAGTCCATGGGGTTGCAAAGAGTCAGTCATGACTGAGTGACTGAAATGAAACTGAAAGTTTCTGCAAGAATTAGAAATAGCACAGTTAAATCTATTTATGCAATGCCTGACATGTATTAGGCCTAAAACAAATAGCACCATTTATATTTTATTGCATTTTTACAATTAAGTTTTAAAGACTCATTATTTGGACCTAGTAAGTATAACTGAGGAAAAATTGTGATACCTTACAACTTTCCAATATAACACACTAAAACTTTTTCACATTTATTATCTTGGTTGTTTCTCATGAAAGAAATAGAGAGAAAACAACGGGAAGGTAAACAGAAAAGATGCTATTTTGCTTTAGAGGAGGGAAGCAGGGGTTCAATGGGTGGTTCAAATCACCACCATCTAGTAGATCAAGGAGGAAAATTAATTTCTTGTGTCACTGAATGCTCTAAATAGTGTTATTGGAAATAGCAGACAGCTAGGGATTTTCTAGTCTTCTCTTTCAAAATTTTCCTCATTTCAGTTGATGGCAACATTATCCTTCATGTACCTGACACCATACATCTTGGAGTCAGTCTTTATTCCTCTCTATAGTACCTTCGTATATTACATTTACTCAATCAGGATTTAAAAAAGAAAAAAAATTTAAATATCTCCAGATTTCTGCTAATTCTCACTACCAACCCTGGTGATCTTCTGACTTTCTCAAAATTTCTACTGCTGCCACCCGGCACCCTAGCCATACTCAGTTCTCAACACAGCAGCCTGAAAATGTTAGTTGCTTAGTTGTGTCCGACTCTTTGGGTCCCCATGGATGGTAGCCCACCAGGCTCCTCTGTCCATGGAATTCTCCAGGCAAAAATACTGGAGTGGGTTGCCATTCCCTTCTCCAGGGGATCTTCCTGACCCAGAGATCAAACCCAGGTCTCCAGCATTGCAAGCAGATTCTTAACCTTCTGAGTCACTACAGCAGCCAGAGTGACTTTTTAATAATATAAGGGAGATCACGTGACTTTTCTCTCGAAACTTTCTAATGACTCTTCTTTTTTTAATCCCAAGTAACTAGTAGTCTACAAGTCTTTACATTATCTGACCCCACTTAATTCTCTTCTCTCTCTTTAGTTTTCTTAACTCAAGCTAAACCTCATATTAGCCAAACCCCTCTCTGATCCCATGCAAGGCCCTCTGGGAATGCTCTTTCCTCAGTATTCTCATGGGCAATTTCCTCACCTTTTTCACATCTTTGCTAAAACATCACCTTCTCAATGGGACTTATCCCTGACCCTCCAATATAAAATTGGGATTTATCCCCAGGCTCTTGTGATCCCCCTGCCCTGATCTATTTATCTTTCTTTCTATAGTGCTTTTCTCTTTCTAACACAATATGTAATTTATTTATTAAACATATTGGTTACACACTGACTCCCCCCACATTAAAATTCAGGCTCCACAAGGGTAAGGAATTTTTGCCCTAATAGGTCCAAAGGATTTAGATGGGTGACCAGCACAGAAACATGTGCCACCTAAATGAATACTGTCTTCTGCCTGCCACCTCACTTTTAGAATGAAAGCCTGACCACCTTTTCCCCAAACACACTCACATGTGCACACACACTTGATTACTTGTGATAGACCCACTGCTCCTGGGCATTCATTACACCATAGCTCAGTGGTTCTCAAAATACTGTCCAGGTATCAAAACTTGTCTAGGTCAAATTACAGAGGATTATTGATTAAAGAATAAATTCCTCACTATCCCTCCAGAAAAACTATATTAGAATTTCTGGGAGTCAATCCAATTTGCACACTGGTGTTTGACACCATTAGCTAGCCTTCGCTTATTTCCCCATCAGGCTTTCTTCCATCTCAGCCAAGTTTTTCTTGCAAAACTCTAAAAACAAGCATCGCCTAAAGTGCCAATAATTGAAAGTCCCACCAGAGCCATTTGCTCCCACCTCGCATATCCTGCTCCAGAAAATGAAAAGCACTGGTGGGGGTGCAGGTCAAGGTGCTAAAGTCTAGGCATTCTTAGTTCATGACAGAAGTAAAAAAGTGTCACAATCTTGTCACTTGTCCCTTTACAAATAACTTCTTGTATTATTCTTTTTGTACTCTTTTGTTTTTTATCATGCTAGTTGGGAGCTATTTTCTCTTACGTCCTCCTCCAGCCCTTCCCACCCCAAACCTGCAGGGGACCCTTCGGCCAGCCTGCTCAGACCTGGGAAAGTGGCCTGCTCTTCTCCTCAGCTCCGATTCTCTTTGCCTCATCTTGTCACTGTACTAGTGAAACACGATGAGAAGACGAGGTGCTAGGCAGAGATGAAAGGAGCTAAGAACAATTTCAGTTCCTGGACCAGAAGCATGTGCCTCATCCAATCCTGCTTCTCAAAACAGGGTGTGCCTTATAAGTCTTTAGCTCATACCCATGAAGAGGTCTTAACTCATACCAAAGAAAGTTGTTTTTTTTTTTGGGGGGGGGGTGTCCAAAAACTCCCTAAAGTTAATTTGCAGAATGCATTTTTTATATTCCTTGTTTTTATGGAAGCAGAGTACAATAACTTCTTCAAATTCTCAAGACATTCTGAAAATCAAAAAAGTTAAAAGTCACTTCCTTCAGGACTCAAGGTTTGATGATGATAAACGTCCTCATTGGAAATCGTCTTTGTATAAACAAAGTGTATTTTTTGTTCCTATTTGCCTCACAAAACCATGATAATATCCTTATAAGATATCTTTAATTCTGCTCGTTGTTAACATGCACAACCAGGTCAAGGAAACAGGTCTGTGCTTTAACTTCTCCTGTCTGAGATTAAAGTGTGAAGAAATAGAGAATCCCAGTGTTTCTATACATACTAAGCAATCCTTTGGTTCCAAGCCCAGAATCTATCACCAAACTCTCAAACAACATCAATCCTAGAGCTCCTTTTTTTAAAATTATTCAGTAATGGGAAATATGAGACATCCTTTTTCAAAATCAAAATTTATCTTATGTATATAAATTCCTTCTTTGATTTATAAAATAAATTTAATCTGCATGTTTTATTTTCTATTTATTTCCTAGTAGTACATTAGATTTTAGAGGAATCTGAGGCTTTGATTAGAAAGGAAATTTTGAGAAGGAATTTGTATTTAACTTTATTTTTAAAAATTTGAAAGCAAATACAAATTTTCATCATACTGAAACATTTAGAATAAAGCCAATAATTATCATTGTTTTCTCTTAATTCCTTCATGGACAAATGTTATTTTTTATTTCCTCTGTTGTTCAAGATGTGGTGTGGGTTATTAACAAACATTAAAAAATGCAAAGATCTGTCTTGCTCCCCAGAGGCTTACAATTTTGAAAGGTGAATGAGACAAATATACCCATAGTTACAAAGTAGAGCATTAATGGGTATGATATACAGTATAGACAGCAGATATGAGAGTTCACTGAAAGAGAACTATCTTTGTGTTAGAGGGTATTCGTGGAATGTCCCACTTAAAGAGAAAGAGGATTGTTACTTAATTATAACCATAATGCTCACTGGGCAATTTTATTATTCAGTGTTGATCAGAATCATTTATAAATTTTGGATAAATTTGATAATATACTTTTATAAGACGTGAATAGCATGGCAATTAGATGCTTAAAGTTTTCGGTAAAGATTTAGTTAATTAATCAACTAGTGTTGAAACATTCACCAGCCCTCTGCTGATCTGGGAAATGAAGGTGGGAAGAAAGCCAAGTCTTTGATGTAGAACAAGTTCCAAAGGTTCAGTGTCCACCCAGAAAAAGAAGCGGTTTCAGGCACACACACAAAAATGTTTCAAAATGAGCTTCAAACTTAACACAAAGGCAAATAATTATAGCTTACAGTTTGTAATCAACACCTGCTGTGATACAGGAATTGCAAAGTCCTTTGAGTCTCCTTCAAAACACCATTTGTGAACTTTGAGCTCTAGAAAACTGAGTAAAGAACTTTTTCATTTATAAGTCTTATGAATTTTGAATATTAAAAATTCATATATACATAGCATGTGTAAAATATGTATAGCTGTTGGAGGGAATGTACGTTAGGGCAGCCACTATGGAAAACAGAATTTGAGTGAGAGCTTCTCTGGTGGCTCAGATGGTAAAGAATCCACTTGCAACATGGGAGACCTGGGTTCTATCCCTGAGTTGGGAAGATTCCTTGGAGGAGGGCATGGCAATCCACCCCAGTATTCTTGTCTGGAGAATCCCCATGGACAGAGAAGCCTGGAAGGCTGCAGTCCGTGGGGTTACGAAGAGTTGGACATGACTGAGGGAAGGTACATTAGAGCAGCCACTATGGAAAACAGCATGGAGGTTCCTTAAAAAACTAAAAACAGAACTACCATATGATCCAGCAATCCTACTCCTGCACATATATCTGGAAAAGATGAAAACTCTAATTCAAAATGCTGCATGTACCCCAGTGTTCATAACAGTACTACTTACAATAACCAAAACATGGAAGCAACCCAAGTGCCCATCAACAAACGATTGGTGTAAGATGAGTATTGCTCAGCCATGAAAAAGAATAAAATATTGCCATTTTCAGCAGATGGCATTGAACCTAGAGAATATTATGCTTAGTGAAATCACTCAGCCATAGAAAGAGAAACATTATGTAATATCACTTATATGTGGAAAAGAAAAAGTAATCCAAATGAATCTATATACAAAACAAAAGCAAACTCACTTCCCTTTATGGTTACCAAAGGGGAAAGGGAGGTGGGCTGGCAAGATAAACTCGGACTGTAGGATTTACTGATAGAAACTACTATACGTAAAATAGGTAAGCAACAGGAATTTACTATATAGCACAGGGACCATAACCTATAACGAACCTCAGATATGCAGATAATACCACTCTAATGGCAGAAAGTGAAGAGGAACTAAAGAACCTCTTGATGAAGGTGAGAGAGGAGAGTGAAAAAGTTGGCTTAAAACTCAACATTTGAAAATTAAGATCATGGCATCTAGTCCCATCACTTTATGGCAAATAGATAGGGAAAAAGTGGAAGCAGTGACAGATTTTATTTTCTTGGCTCCAAAATCACTGTGAATGGTGACTGAAGCCATGAAATTAAAGGCCACTTGCTCCTTGGAAAAGCCATGACAAATATAGAAAGTGTATTAAAAAGCAGAGACATCACTTTGCCAACAAAGGTCCATATAATCAAAGCTATTGTTTTTCTAGTAGTCATGTATGGATTTGAGAGTTGTACCATCAAGAAGACTGAGCACCAAAGAATTGATGCTTTCGAATTGTGATGCTAAAGAAGACTCTTGAGAGTCCCTCGGACTTCAAGGAGATCAAACCAGTCAATCCTAAAGGAAATCAGCTCTGAATATTCACTGGAAGAACTGAAGCTGAAACTTCAGTACTTTGACCACCTGATGCGAAGAGGCAACTCACTGGAAAAGACCCTGATGCTGGGAAAGACCGAGGGCAGGAGAAGCGAGTGGCAGAGGATGGTTAGATAACATCACTGACTCAATGGACATGAGCTTAAGCAAACTCTGGAAGATAGTAAAAGACAGAAAAGCCTGGCATGCTGCAGTTCATGGGGTTGCAAAGATTTGGACATGACTTAGCGACTGAACAATAATTTGAAAAAATATATGTGTATTTATATATAAAGAATAGGACACTTGTTTCAGTTCTTTTTGCTGAGAATTTTTACATCCCCAAATCTCAAAGGATTATCATAGTTTCAAGCTGAGAGTATAATAGGTATGAATATTATTTTTCAGGAACACCAGGAAACATTATTATGCAAATTACTCAATTTTATTCAATTCCATAAAAGTTAGTCTCTTGGTTCAGAAATATAAATTCTATGAGATATCTACTGACTGACTTTTAATAAAAGTGTATTATTTTATAAGAAATCACTTTAGTTTTCTAAGCCTCCCATTTTGAGGAGATGGAAGAAACATGTTTTATTTATTTGGGAATTATGTAACAGCATTATGAAATTTTAATCAACCTTCACAAAAATAAGCAAAAGTCTTAAAGGATAAGAATAAGAATTTTTTCTTATTTTCTTAGAATAGAAAATTATTAAACCCTAAATAAGTAGACAATATTTGCTTATTCCAGTACAAAAAAAAATGGCTTCACCCAAAAATAATTCTAGGAATTAGTAATTTTCTATAGCAACATTCCTTAAGAAAACTCATAACCAATGTACATTTGAAACTTTGGAAATAATTACAAATTTTGAAGCTATCAATTAAATAAGATAAATTAACAATACTTAACAAGGATATGTTAAAAAACTTAAAAAGTTTTGGGATCTATCAGCTCTTAGTCAATATTTCATAATAAGAAAATATCATTAAAATCCATAGAAGAAAAACAAATCCACCAGTGATACTTGACACATATTGGCCAATTGTAACATGCTCTCAATCAATATAAGCACCAATAATGAGGCAACTATCCTGTTGTCCCTTTAAAGGTCCAGCATTCTGGTGATGAAGAATAGCCAACTATTATTGTATTGCAACTGTATCTGTACCACATGGATTTTACTAAATGTTTTATTGGAAGTTTCAAAAGACTCAATTTGCTGACTTTCCAAGCTATAACAGAAATACGATGTTCCCCAGGGTCAGTCTTTCTGGACTCCCTACTGTCCTCGCTTACTGTCCCTGGCCGCGCCCCCCCCCCCCACCGCTGTCCTGCTCATTCTGACTTTTTCAATAGCCTTGATAAATTCCTCTCATGATCCATATCTACTACCACACTCCGAACTCTTGATGTAAAACATGGAGTAAAATCATCTGGTTTGTGAACTAATAACACAAAACCTTACCTAGAACACTGTTTTTCATCATTTCTCAGAACCCCACTGAGTTTTATTAAGAGCTTATAACTTGCCAGAAAGTGAATCAGTGACTTATGTGCATTTAAATCTCTCAAGAAACCCATCAGATAAGAGACATTATTGAGGCAACCAAAGATTAAGAAGGCTAAGAAATCTGCCCAAGGTTATCAGCTAATCAGGGGTGAAATTGGCTCCTAAGTAGCATGACATCAGAGTTCATGTATTTACCTACCTATACTAGATTGCCCTCTGTCATTAATAGAAGGAAAGATTCTATCTGTATTCTAATGAATTGGTTAATACTGTGTCAATAGCCCTGCTGGAATTATAGGTGCTTATTGTGATTTATCACACATTTTGGCACTTCCTAGGTTTTGTGGTTTACTTTTCGTGGTAGATAGTATAAAGTCTATACTGTTGCAGGAGCATTCATCTTTGCTACCCTCTTCAAGTCGGGCAGGGACATGGACTTCTTTGAGGCAATGTGAGCAGAAGTGACATGTGTCACTTCTAGATGGAGATGTTAAGAGCTGAGGGTGCTGGCCACCTTCTTTTCTACTTCTGTCCTAGCAACACACACAATTCCACACAGTGGCTTCTCTGTACTATTGGTTCTGAGTAAGTGTGTTAGTCATTCAGTAGTGTCCAACTCTTTGCAACCCCACGGATTGCAACTCTCCAGGCTCCTCTGTCCATGGAATTCTCCGGGCAAGAATAATGGAGTGGGTTGCCATTCCTTTTCCACAGGATCTTCCCGACCCAGGGATTGAACCCAGGTCTCCTGCATTGCAGGCAAACTCCTTACCATCTGAGCCACCAATAGTAAAGATAGTAACAATGACAGAACAGAGGCTGCTGCTGACCCAAACAGACATTTGTGAGTGAGATATAAGCCATGGCTGTTTTAAACTACTAAGATTTATACTGGTTGTTGCCTGGCTTATCTTGGTTGCTTTTTTTCACCAAATTTGTTTCATCATGGAACCTATTTTTCACAGAATACCTATTAACATCTAATAAGATGCTGGTATGACACAGAAAATGGCTGGAATAACTCGTTGGTCATGCAATATTTGTTGTTGCTGTTCACTTGCTAAGTCACGTCCAACTCTTTGCTACCTCATGGCCTGCAGCTCGCCAGACGCCTCTGTCCACAAGATTTCCCAGGCAAGATTATTGGAATGGGGTGCCATTTCCTTCTTCAGGGGATCTTCTGGACCCAGGGATTGAACCTGCATCTCCAATGTCCCTGGGATCCCCAAATGAACACACCCGAAGTATATAATTTATCTATTCTGTTTATGGACATTCATGTTTTTCAATATTATTGCTTTTACATAAAAAGCTGCAGTAAGCATTATTATGCTATAAGCATATCTCTGTATAAATGTGTTTAAGAACTGCTGTAAAGTACACATCCAGAGATGGAAAGCTTCTTCAGCTGTACCAGATGCTGGCAAGTCACTCTATAAAGTTGAACACATTTCTATTAATAATACTATCAGCAGTGTATAAGTTGTACTCCTGCTCTAGACCCTCACCAGCACTTACTATTATCAACCTTTGTAATCTTGATCAGGTTGATGGATGTGAACCAAATCTCATTTTAAATTTTATTTTCCTTTCCAGTGGGATTGAGCATCTTACTTTTATTAGATATTTAAATTTCTTCTGTTCACTTCCTTTATATACTTTTGTACTAAGAGTTTTGTGCTTTTCATACTGACTTAAAATGCTTAATATAATTTAAATAATTTATTGTTGGTTATTATCATAGTATACATTTATTTCTGTCTCTAAGCTGTTGTATTCTACTCTATTAAAAGAAACATTTTATCAGAATTTTATCATTTTAATGTATTCAAAATTATCACTGCTTTATTTCATAGTCTGCTTCTAAATGCATTCTCAGACTTGCTTTGTGGTCTCCTACCAATCCTGTGATGCCTGGGTATCCCTTTGAAAATCTTCTTTGGTTAAAATCGATTAGAGACATTCTCTGTTGCTTTCAAACTGACCAAGAAAACCTGAAAGCCACATTGTGATTTTATCTGAAAAATAATTTTCTTGGGCAGGAAAATATTCGCATAATAACATAAAAGGCCTGCTTATTTACTGAATAAATATATTGTCTTTCTGAAAATTTTGAGATCAAGTAGTATATATATAACAACCCCTGGTTGAGACTCACAGCATATTTAAATTTCTGTGTTATATGAACTCACATGCAAACAAAAAAGATAGTCATCTGGCTGATGAATACTTTTGAAAAACAATATTAAATTATTGAATATAGTGTGAAATGGAGACATTTTGCACTGCTTCTCATTAACACGGAACTTTCTGCAAGTTTCTGTGAGCCCTTGCCTTTTGTGAAGCTGACTTTGAGTAAGAAAGACAAGTACAATAAAAGAGAACGGAATAGAATCTAAAGTTCCAGGGTTATAATTCTCAAGTCACTTCTCAAAATTAGACAAACTGAAACCGCTTGCAAAATGATGAGAATAACCGTAAGGAATATAAAAATCTTAAAGTCTTATGAGGGCCAGGCTATTTCATCTACTAAGATTTGCCCTTAGTCATCCAGTCTTAAGAATAACGATTGTTCTTGGAATCTCTCTGGGGTCAAGAGATGAAACCAGAAGAGTTTTTTCTTTTTTCTTCCTGAGATGGCTAAATAGCATTAAGGAGTCATAACCCAATAATTTAAAATTTCATCTTACTGAAAAGTTCATCTGGCAAACTACAGAATAATTAGACAAGGTTTTTGAATAGTTGTGCTCATATAACTGCTGTCTATTGCTAAGTGATACCAAAGATTGTTATGTTTTTTCCTGTCACAACAGGAAAATTGGTACTGTGGTAACTAATTCCATGAAGTTGAACTTTAGCAATGCCAACTCTAAAACATGTATATAACCTCTATACACCTGGCAATGATATATTGAAATATAACATATGTGCATGTGTATGTGAAAATATATTTAGCCATGTTTCAAGATTTGAGAGAGTATAGAATATAGTTAGAAGTCTCAACGTATACAATTCCTATTTATTCCTATTTGGTTCTTTTCACTAAGTCTCTAGATTTGTTTTTTCCGATCCTGGTGCCAAAAAAGAGCTGATAGACATTACGCTGGTATTTCAGAGTAGAAGCCAGCCACACCTTGGCCTAGAGTTCACACTGTCAAAAGTTCCAGGGATCAAGGGTCAACGCTAACTTGCTATTGAAAATTCACCAGTCTTCCTCAGATTCATTTTTACTTTGCTATAACTCCTCTTCTAAGTTGCTTCTAATCTAGTTTGGATAAAACACAATTGGTGTGTTTAAGGCTTTAATTAGTTGTCAGGCTAGGTTTTGTTTGCATATATTTGGGAGTAATTTATCCATAAAGAACCTTTCTTTTATTGCTTTCATTTGGGTTTCATTTTCCTGATAGAACTTCAGTTACATAAAGAATGCTCACCTTATAGCCAATTGTCATCTTACTCTAATAAGAGATAAAAATTTATGGGAATACTCGATAATGGAGAGCACTTAATGGATAATACTGAATATTATTCTTTTATAGCCAGTGTAGTTGCTGTTTATAAATAGAAAAGAAAGAGCAATGTTAACAAAGATGAGAAATAGTCCTCTGGTTAATCCCCCAAGTCATTTTATCTGTAATTAATCTGTAGTCAGAACAGGCAGTTGACATAAAGCAAAAAAACATTGTTCTGACAAGACCTCTTCATTGGGTAAGAGTCTCTTGATGAAAATGTGGGATTTCTGAGTCTATGCTGTTTCTAAGTGGTGGGACAGTATGTTAACATGCAGCATTAACTAGGAGTCCAAAGGCAAAATGGAAAGAAATAGTAGAGACTGGCAAATGTGATGTCCTTGGTCACGCTTACTTTCTTTGTAAATATTCTTTCTACAATGTACACTACAGTAAACTCTGAATCTCCATGGGACAAAGTAAAGCCATTCAAAATTTTCAAACAATTTAATATCAGTTTTTGGTGCTCATATTTTAGGGTCTTCAAAATAACGCACATATTAGATTGCTGGTCCAGATATATTAAATAGATTTTTCATTTTTATTTTACAGTCCACATTTCAGAATCCTGTTACAAACCCCCAGTGGCACTTCTGGCCTGAGTACTCGGCAAAATAGATATTGGTGCCTCATTACAACAAACAAACTGACATACGTGTAAGTCATTTCTAACAGGGTTGGGTGCATATATATTTAAGAAAAGAAGGATCTGTTTATTATTTGCTTCCTCTGGGTGGTGCACATCAGACTCTGCAATCAAATAAAGCTGTACTGGGACCGCATCAAGTGAAATATTTTTACAATAACTAGGAGAGTAAATATTTGCTTCCTTTTACAGGAAGAGAAACCACCCATCTTCATTGGCAACATGCAGTTGTGACTGTGACAGGCATCATTTTTCCTGTGACTCTCAGGAAGCCTCTCTCCCCATCCTTAGCAGCAGGGTAGACAACAGCAACTCCCCCTCCTTGTGATGGTACCATCTTATACCCCAGGAAGCTTACATAATCCAAACGCTGCTTTGGAATAACTCCAGAGCAAATTGGACTTTTGAGAAGAGTCTGTTAGGAGTGAAGGAAGTAAGTGCTGCTTCCCACAACCCTGAAATTGTATGATGCTCATTTTGCCAATAAACATACATAATGGCCCAACTGTTTGTTGTTGGGGAGTAGCCTGTTCCTTACACTGTCTCGGGGGGAATGAATCTCTTCTTTCAGTTTCAGGAAGGAGCAAAGGAGGACCCTTTTCTCGCTCATCGCATGGTTGTCCAACTGGGTACATTTAGGGTAACAATTCCTCCATTTGTGAGTCTTAGGTCTTGTGGTTTGTCTGTCGTCAACTTGACAGATCTCTGAAGGCCAGGACTCATCTGTACTTCTAGGACCCCACTCATTTTTGATGGACATGTAAACTAATTCAAATTTCCAATTATCTGCCACCACAAAAGAGAACAAGAAAAGTCTCTATAAGCTGGTATGAACAATTACCAGTATGTGTAATTAAGTGAAAAGGTGAAAACAAGTATGTATATGATTGATATACGACTTCAGTGCAATTAAAAAAAAAAAACAGAAAAAGTAAGGGAGGGAGGAATGAAGAAAAGGAATGAAAAGAAAAGCCATAAAATAGTGAAAATGATACCTATGGAGGTAGATGGGAACAAGGCAGGATAGAAACAGTAAGAAGTATACCACATTTTTATAGTCTAATTTTTGAACCATAACAATATTTCATCACATCACATGTTCAAAACTAATATTAAAATTAGAAGTAGAAAAAAATGAACCCTAAATCATATATACAGAGAAATAAATGAACCTAGGTCCATAGCAAATGGATAACACGGACTATGAAAAAGAATTAATTAAAAAGAGAACTTCCAAATACATACAGCACTTAATGTCCTATTTCAAGGAAAGAAACAAATCCAAAGAAGTCTTAAAGTTTACTTAGAAAGTTTGTTACTAGTGGAAATAGTAGTTGTGTAATTCTAAAACTACTGTCTGTGTGTGTATATATAGACAACTATTGTTTAGTCACTGAGACCGTGTCTGATTCTTTGCGACCCCGTGGACTGCATCCTGCCAGGCCCCTCTGTCCATGGGATTTCCCAAGCAAGAATACTGGAATGGGTTGCCATTTCCTACTCCAGGGGATCTTCCAGAACCAGAAATCAAACCCATATCTCTTGCATCGGCAGGCGGATTCTTTACAGCTGAGCCACCAGGGAAGCCACAAATCTACCAGCTTTAACTGCCTATCTTACAGTTCTTAATCCATAAATGATGTGATCTCTTAAAATGCAATCCACTTTATATTATAGAATATAATATATTCTATAATATTTCATAGGAGCTCAATATAATAAAATTCACAATTTTAATTCTGAGGCACTGGTACTATTGCATCTATTTAATGGACTGAGAAGAAAACCAAAAAAGCTAAACATTGGCTAATAAAAGGTAGAACCAGAGGCTTTCACAGGGCTCTTATTTCCTTTTATTACATTTGTTAACTTTGGATGAGCAATTTTTAAAGCTATTACTTTTAACATGAAATAAGAATGAAAATAAAATAAACCACTAGCACAAAACTGAGCATTATACCAACATCTTTATTTTCTAATTCTATCATCTCAGACAAAAGCTCCAGACAGTCCACATGATTAATATTTTGTCTGGCCTAGAATAAATTCTAGGTTTTGAAAGATGATAAGTTATGAAAATTAAATTATGCTTAGAGACAGTTTTATCCATAATGTCACACTCCAAAAATTAGCTGCATGGGGAGTAAGAGAAAACATCACAGAGAGTTTATGAATGTGAAACCATCCAAAGGCATCCTGGTTTTTAGAAATGCAATCATTGCCAAAAGAGCTTGAAAACTAACTTAGAACTCATTTTGCCCTTTTTCAATTATTGTTTTGGGAGGGAGGGAGAGGCAGGAGGGACTGATAAGAGGTTCTTGAAACTAATTCTCAAATTGGACTTCCCAAATTAATTTCTTCCTATGTCTACATCCTGTTGAAGTACTTTTTAGCTCTGAAGCTAAATGACCACAAGGAGTGTTTACCAAGTGCATATCAAAGAAAAAAAAATGCCTCATAATGATGTTCTCTTTTTATCTTGAAACCTAAGTGCTGGTAGATTCTGGAAGAAGCCACTGCACATACATGAACCACAAGCAGCAGATGAGCCGTTAGATGAGAAGAGCACCTGCTGAGCATTGCTTTTTAAGACGGGTGTTAATTTGTGTAGATTTGGGGTTTGAAAGACTCGCACTGTCTAGGCATAACTACAAGCAGAAATAAATTTGTGGTTGCCTTGTTATATATTAGGGAAAGCTACTTTGAGTGATATATATTTTCATTGTATCAGGCCAGATTGCATCTTGAATTATGTCGTTTTTAAAATCAACTATCATACACGTACATATATACATATATATGAAAAAATGTGTGCAAATATTAAAAAGACCTTGTGCCGATCTGTGGGTGTTACTATGAATAAACAGGAGTGGACTAAGCAGAATGCTACCGTATTAGGAATCATCAGTGTTGAGAAATGACCCTTTACATTTTGACTTGGAGGTTTCTGGTTAAGACTCTACCTTATTTTTTATTATAATGTGGTTTCCTTGTCTACAGCATCCTAAATTATTTATTAATTGAAGTTGAGCCTAACCACAGCATCATTAATAATTAATTCTTCTTTTGGATCTGTGTGCGTTCACGTGATTAAATGTCTGTGTTTTTGCTTATGGAACCCACAGTCTGCTATTTCGCATTGATTAGAAAGGCTGAACAAAGAGCCAGCGCCCATTATGCAATTCCCAAAGGGTACCCTCAGTAACCTTTTCCTGAGCGTGTCTAACCTCTGATGCACCATTAGGTGGAGAGAGGAAAAAACAAATGCTCCAACCGCATTTTGCTGCATTGGAAACAATCCAGCCTTTATGGTTAGGTAGGTTTCTCTTTCTCCTCTTCTCAGTTGTTCTTACGGCACTTATTTTCCCCCCAGGAGCAGGGAGAAGGGTGAGCAGAGGGATATGCCACACAAAGTGTCCTCATAAATGTGATGGGAAAATAAAATGACCTTTTTTAAAAAGTCTGCTTTGTACAGAATTTTCAGCTTTTATGCAGCATAACTTGATAGACCAGATTATGCCTGAGCAACACACCACTCCTGAAGCGCAAGCACTTCACAGTAAGAAAGATTGATTTTTCACTCGGGCTCATGCTCCAGTGAGTTTCCCAGGTGGCACAGTGGTAAAGAATCCACCTGCCAATGCAGGAGACACAAGAGATGTGGGTTCAATCCCTGGGTTGGGAGGATCCCCTAGAGTAGGAAATGGCAACTCCACCCCAGTATTTTTGCCTGAAAAATTCCATGGACTGAGGGGCCACAGAGTCCCACATGACTGAACGCGCGCGCCTGCACACACACACACACACACACACACACACACACACACACGCCTGGTGCAGATCGGTGGAGGCTCTGCTCCACACTGTCCCCTAGAGATGGATCCAGCAGAGGCTGCTTCTCTTATGACTGTACTCCCTGCAATCAGGCATGCTCAGGCAGGCTCCACATGGACGGAGAGGCTGCACGTCATGAGTGAGTTTCTCATCATCTCAGCCTCAAAGGAACACTTTGCTTCCACTCATAGATCATTGGCTGTCAGGGCCACATGAGTGGAGATGGAGGGGCAAATGGAATATTTGGTGAGAATTCCTATCTATGCTCCAGTTCTTCCATCTAGGTATTACACATCCTTCTGCTCTCTTCTTCCAACAGATGGGCCACACTTAAACACCTCCCAAGGGAAACCACATGAAACTTCCAGCCAGTCATAGATTTGGCCTAAAGCTCAGGGTCTCATAATCATCTCTTGTTTAGTTGTTAAGTCGTGTCCAACTCTTTGCAACTCCATGAACTGCTGCACACCAGGCTCCCCTGTCCTCCACCTTCTCCCTGAGTTTGCTCAAACTCATGTCCAGTGAGTCAGTGATGCCATCCAACCATCTCATTTTCTGTTTCCCCCTTTTCCTCCTGCCCTCAATCTTTCCCAGCATTAGGGCTTTTTCCAGTGAGTTAACTGCTTGCATCAGGTGGCCAAATTATTAGAGCTTCAACATCAGTCCTTCCAACAAGTATTCAGGGTTGATTTCCTTTAGGATTGACTGGTTTGATCTCCTTGCTGTCCAAGGGACTCCCAAGAGTCTTCAGCACCACAGTTCAAAAGCATCAATTCTTCAGCACTCAGCCTTCTTTATGGTCCAGCTCTCACATTCATACTTGACTCCTGGAAAAACCATAGTTTTGACTGTACAGACCTTTGTTAGCAAAGTGATGTCTCTGCCTTTTAATATGCTGTCTAGGTAGTCATCTCTACCTTAGCCCATGTATAGCTCTTCCAGGTCCAAAGATGTATGTATTAAAAAGATGAGGCTACATTCCATGGGATCAAAAAGAGTTGGACACGACTGAGAGACTAACACTTGCTTCACTTCCTTCTTGTTACTGCCTTAACTAATGAAAAACTCGCTCTGAGGAGAAAAATAGGTAACATACAGTAATGACTTTTGGAACCAACTCTAAAATCCCAGTGAATACACATTGTGGAGGGCACCCTCAGCGGGGTGGGGAATCAGCCTTGATTCCTATATCTCGATGCTCATTCACATCTGAATCGGACCTTGGGGAGTTCTACCTTCACTGTGGCTACACGGCTTTCTGAGCCCAGTTCCTCCAACAGGACGTTAGTGGCCTGTAATTGCCTCTACCCCTGCTCACCAATACTCACTGCCCCTCCGGGCAAGGGGATCACATGTCCCAATCCATTATCTCTGGCTTTCTCATCATTCCAGCCAAGATCCTATGGGAAGTGGTGGTGTAACATCTAGGGTAGGGCTTGCTCCTGTGTTCTTTACCTTCAGCCACTTTGATTTGTGACACACCAGACAGTGGCTGTTTTAGGGGGGCCCAGAGTTAAGAGGCGGAGAAGGCAATGGCACCCCACTCCAGTCCTCTTGCCTGGAAAATCCCATGGACGGAGGAGCCTGGTGGGCTGCAGTCCATGGGGTTGCGAAGAGTCAGACACGACTGAGCGACTTCACTTTCACTTTTCACTTTCATGCATTGGAGAAGGAAATGGCAACCCACTCCAGTGTTCTTGCCTGGAGAATCCCAGGGAAGGGGGAGCCTGGTGGGCTGCCGTCTATGGGATTGCACAGAGTCGGACATGACTGAAGCGACTTAGCAGCAGCAGCAGCAGCAGAGTTAAGAGGGCATACAGAGCACAGCCAGCTAGGACGGTCTTGTGTGCAAAGGAGAAATGAGCTTTGCCTGAAGTGAGCCAATAGTATTTTCACTTGCTTGTTGCTACAGCATAACTTAACCTGTCTTAAAACTGAGGTAAGCCCTAGGGTCATTTTAAGGCTTCATCTCTTTTGGTTCAGAGGTTTCTTTGACAATATAATCATTTCAAAAACTTCATAGAGTTTCTTACCCAATCCTCTCCACTTAGCCCAATGTGCCAATAAATGCACCCGACCGTCTCTCTGAGAAGTAGTTTTCATCTGCTGAATAGTCATTTGCTTTCTCATCCGGGTGATTCTTACTGTCTTCAAATTTAATGGTGGTGTCTAGAGTCCCTTGAGCTTCAGTGAAAAAAATGTTTTTTCTGGGCCCCAATACTTAGTTTAATTGTTGCCTTAAGCATTTTAATTAGTTGAAAGATTGTACTAAGCAGGCTTCTCAAAAAGGCTTTCTCAACTCTCTTACTACTAGGTGTCAAAGCAGTTGACTCTTTTAACAGTGAAGGACCTAAATGTCCTCATTCCCTTTCATTAAGCTGCAAATTGACAATTTCTAAGCTTAAACCACCTCTTTCTTCTAAAACCCTGTGAAATATAACCCTAAACCAACCCACACACACTGTTGTTCATGCTCCATCTTCCAACCTCTTCCCAGAAAGCTACCTGCATCAGGGATCTGCTTCCCAAATTATCCCAGGTTCAAGCTCTAGAAAGTAGTTCACCCCTGAGAAACCGGATTGCTACTGACACTAGTGGTGAAGAGCTTACCTGCCAGTCCGGGAGATATAAGAGATGCAGATTCAGTCCCTGGATCGGGAATATCTCCTGGAGGAGGGCACAGCAACCCACTCCAGTATTCTTGCCTGGAGAATCCCCATGGACAGAGGAGCCTGGTGGGCTATAGTCCATAGGGTTGCAAAGAGTCAGACAACTCTGAAGCGACTTAGCATGCAAGCACACACTGTCAATCTAAAGCAGTTCTGAAATTAAAAATCTTATTCAAAAAATTGATTGTTATCTTTCTAACTTGATAGTCATTTACTCAGTAGCCACCAAACCCAGGGCCAAACGCTTGAGGATTTCTGCTTGTTTTTTATGGCAGCAAATCTTTCCTGGTACCAGTTTCTATGTTAGTCAGGTTAGGTTAGGTGATGCTGACATACCCAATAACCTCCTACTCCTTGTGGCTTCATATACCAAAGGGTATGTCCCCATCACAACACACATCCCCTGCCAATGGACAAGAGGTATGCTCTAGACAGCCCAGCAGAGACCCACTGTCTGGAATTTCCATTAGCTGGAAAAGCAGCAGCTTTTATGTAGTCTTAGCCTAGAAATGACACAGAGCACCTCTCCCACAATTTTTTGACCAGAACTGGTATCCATGACCCTACCAACTTGTAAAGTGACTGAAAAAAAAATATAAAGAAGCATACGGAATATTTGGTATTGCTATTTCTATAAAAATAACGTAATACACCAATCAAATTAAAAAGAAGCAAGTGAGTGTAAATATGAACACAATGACAGGAAAGAGAAAAACTTATTATAATAACAACAAGGCACAGGAATTATGGAATAAATAATCAGATTTCTGACATGCCTGCTTGCATGACAGCAATATAACACAATCATGTCTGAAGTATTCAGAATATGACTCTCTAATTTGTATATTTTATCTCTCCCTTGCTCATCTTACTCTATTGATAGGTATAAACTTCTGGTAATTACTGGGCTTCCCTGGTAGCTCAGTGATAAAGCAACCACCTGCCATGCAGGAGACATAGGAGACATGAGTTCGATCCCTGGGGTGGGAAGATCTCCTGGAGGAGGGCATGGCAACCCACTGCAATTTCTTGCCTGGAGACTCCCATGGAGAGCAAGCCTGGAGGGCTACCATCCATAGGGTCACAAAGAGTCCGACACAACTGAAGCGACTTAGCACGCTCACACGCCTGGGGGTTACTACTTAGTACAAGTTACAAAACTCAAACTAAGCCATTTAATATTTTACCGTTTCACTGGCAAAGGTTATTAACCCAAGTGCCAATAACATGAATTGCTTGTATACTTGCAATCTTTATCCACTGTGTGGATAAATATTTATCGCCTAAACCAGAACATTTTGAGAATGAAAAGAAATATTAAATCCACAATGACAGATCATTTAGTTTCCTTTTTCTAACTTTAAGGCTCTATAAAGAGAAGCTCTAGGAAGGTTACGGAATTAAGGAGGTCACTACATGAAGAAGCATCATGTATAAGCCCAGGCTGACTGACTCCCACATCTAAGCTCTTACTCACTGTGTGACCTCCTCTTTTCTCACTAAAGGGTCATTAATAGTAGATGCTCTAAGCTGAGAAATATGTATGAAGAAATTCAGAGAAGGTAGGAAAGCATTGTTTGTGTCGTATTTAGTTGTGATGATACCATGTTCATCAGGAAAGAGCAAGCACACTGGTGAGTTTGAAGAATACAAAGAGCCTAGCTGGACCAACATCTGCTTGAAGGTAGAAAGTGATTAAACAGGGAGAAATGTCAGACATACACCTTTAGGGATTCCATAAGATTGGTGCAGTTCTTCATTTGTAAAAACAATGTGTATTAAATGTATTCAAAAAAATTAAAAAAGAGTAATATCCAATTTATGTAAATAACTAGCTTATACTCTGATATACAACTCAAGCATTTTCATTGATTTCTGTGTCCTTCTAAAGTCCTAATAAAACCTATATGTAATCAGATGCATTGTGTAATTCATAAAATAGGCCATGGAATTTGTTAGACAGCATAACCTGATAGAAGAAATAGAAAATGCCTTCATTTCTATTAAGTGGTCAGCAGAAAAGTTAACAGAACTCAGAAGCAGTGATGTATTTCATTGTCACAGTGTGGCCTGGGAGTTTCATTTTGTTCTTAGCATCCTAGCCTTTTAGGACCATTTATCAATATGCCTACCAACAGTCAAAGTTCATGGATATGTTTGGCTGGAATCCCTCGACCAGTCGGGCATAGTGAAAGTGATGACAAAATGGGCTGATAAGGAGACAGAGGGTAAAACAGAATGAATGAGTCAATGAGCAAATGAATGCAGAGTCAATCTAGAATTTAAAATGCCCAGTTCTGTCCCTCCATCACTACTCCTCAACTATATGTACAGATAGACAGGAAATATTCTCCCTTCACCTCCAGAAGTCTGTGACTTTGACCTCCAAACACTAATGTCCAAGGCAGGCAAGACAGTTGCACAACAAGTAAAGTAGTTATTGGGCATTTTTTTTATAACTTTCAAAACTTTTTCAAAACTAGCATTTGCCCTATAAAATGGACAGTCTCCACTCATATTTACCAAGGCTTCTCTAAAAGAGTTCTTGATTGACAAGGTACGGCTTAGGTTAGGCTTATTTGATAATTAACAAGGTCATTCCCCCAGACTGGATTAAACTTTAATTTAGATGGATATTAGATGTTTGATGTCTCTTAAAGAGTCAAAACTACATTTATTAACTAATTTATATACTTTTTGCTGTGGACAGTTATTTTAAATGACCCATAAACTGTCAGAAATTGATTTAGATTTGCAATAGAGTTTCAACCAGGTAATAATCACAGTCAAATGAATCCTTAATGGCAACGTAAGTACTCTGAATCTATTGTTGGTATTTTCCATCACATGTATGTGGATGATTAGCCATGACTGTATATAACACTACCAGCAAAAAGAAAGTTGATAATATTTGGAGATACAAAACATGTAATCGTGGAGTTACATTTGGCATAAATTTAAGTATACTGAACGTAAAAGGACAGTTTGTTGTCAGGATGCCTTGTTGTCTAATTCAAAGGTCTAACAGATAAACTGTAGGTTTTTCTAAGAGGCTGGTCACAAATGAGCAAACGATATTATTTCATGGTTGGAATATCAGTACCGTATGACCAAAATTTGCTCATGGCATTAGTTTATGAATTTTTTTTATAAAAAGAAATACTCTAGATCTTAGGAAATGGTTAGCCTATGTTATCTCTGTGTTTTGGCAGTAATTTGGAGAGTCTTTTTCTCCTTCATAGCAGTCTCCATAGCATACAGACTGTTTTGAGAGCTGTTTCTCCCAACACTCTCCCTTAGGATTCTATGTTCCTCAAGCTTAGTTATGGAAATAAGTTTTTCAACTTACCTATCTTTCAGAAATGAAATAATGAAGTTAAATAAAATGCATAGACATACTGACTATAGGGCTTCCCTGGTGGCTCAAATGGTAAAGAATCTGCCTGCAATGCAGGAGACCTGGGTTTGATCTCTGGGTCGGAAAGATCCCCTGGAGAAGCAAATGGCAATCCACTCCAGCATTCTTGCCCAGAAAATCCCATGGAGAGAGGAGCCTGGTGGGCTACAGTCCATGGGGTCGCAAAGAATCGGACACAACTGACTAACACACACTGAATATAAGGATTCTGCTTCTATTAGAAAATAAGAAATCCAACATACAGAAACAACAAATATGGGAACTCTTAAAAGACTGCAGAATTTTAATATTTTTAACAGTAACTCCAAATCTTGAAAACAGTCTATAGTCCTCATTTTCTTCCAGACTATCAGATGGGCATTCTGATGGATTTCATCCCTTTGTTTTTGTCCCTGAGCTTGGCACTTAGTAACTTTCAGTGGACTTTCTGACCTTACTTTAAGGAGATACTTATTTCTCCATGAGAACTCCTCATCCCCAAATGCGAAATCAAACAACGCATAGGTTTCATCTCCATTTCAAGGAAACAATTCACATTCATCTAGACTTGAATGCATGCTAAGTCGTTTCAGTCGAGTGGGTTGCCATGCCCTCCTCCAGGGGATCCTCCCCAACCAGAGATCGAACCTGCATCTCTTACATCTCCTACATTGGCAGGTGGATTCTCTACCACTAGCGCATACCTGCAAAGCCCAATCTAGACTTACTAAACCCCTTTCCTCCAAATTCTACCCCTCATAGGAATGTCATTTCCTCAGAGGACATATCAAATAAATGAGAGCTTCCTAAAAAGTTCTTTTGGTTATTGTTAGAGGAGGTTCTACTATGTGTGAAGAAGGCAATGGCAACCCACTCTAGTACTCTTGCCTGGAAAATTCTCTGGACTGACGAGCCTGGTACACTGCAGTCCATGGGGTCACGAAGAGTCGGACACGACTGAGTGACTTCACTTTCACTTTTCACTTTCTTGCATTGGAGAAGGAAATGGCAACCCACTCCAGTGTTTTTGCCTGGAGAATCCCAGGGACAGGGGAGCCTGGTGGGCTGCTGTCTATGGGGTCGCACAGAGTCGGACATGACTGAAGTGATCTAGCAGCAGCAGCAGCTACTATGTACAAAACAGGACTTCAGTTACATTAGCATTATATTTAATGTATTTTTATAGCAGAGCTGCAATCCTAATTTTGGATTCATGTAACAACTATATATTTTAATCACGGAATGCAATGTATCCTCTTATTTTTTGCACCTGGATACTAAATAGATTTTGGAAAAAAAAGAGTTGAAGAAGCAACATATTTTCTTTATAATACACTTGAATTGTTTTACTCCATTATAATTGAAACATAAATTAGGGAACAAATATGATTTGCCCTCTAGATGGCATCTAACTATTATTGAAATCAAAAGTTTCCTATGATGTTTTGAAAGTTTGAGAGCAAGCACCTGCCTTTACTGCCATTGCCTGAGCATTCCATGCATTGCTTCATCATTAAGGAGATTCACTGGTGGCTCAGACAGTAAAGAACTCACCTGCCAATGCAGGAGACCTGGTTGAGTCCTTGGGTTGGGAAGATCCCCTGGAGAAGGAAAAGGCTACCCACTCCTTGCCTGGAGAATCTCATGGACAGAGGAGCCTAGCGGGCTACAGGCCCAAAGAATCAGACACAACTGAGCAACTAACACTGGGTCACAGTCATGAAACAGCCACCCAGTCTCTAACACTAATCTGAATACTTTAGTGTCCCCACCAGCACCTAACACCCAACATGATGGTATAAGAATATGGAGCCTTTTCAAGATAATTACATCCCTTAGATGGGATTAGTGCCTTTATAAAAGAGACCCTGCAGAGCTCCTACCCAGTCCCGTCCCCCGTGAGGTTATAGCTAGAAGGTGCCAGCTCTGAGGAAGCAGTTCCTCCCCAGACACCAAACCTGCTGGCACTATAATCTTGGACTTCCTAGGCTCCAGAACTGGGAGAAATAAATGTTTGTTGTTTATGAACCACCCAGTCTAAGCTATTGTGTTATAGTAGCCCAAATGGATTATGATCACTGGCATACCCTATGGTGAAAGTCAAGGTCAAAGTCCAGCCACTCAATTCCAGCAGAGCTAGTAATGACCCGGATTCTTCAGATATGAAGAGGATCATCCCCCCAGGTAAAGAACCACAGTCAACTGAGATGCTTACTGGGAACAAAGGAAATACAGAATGGTTTGTAGCAGAAGGCAGTTATAAATACTAGCTATAACTTGAATACCAGCGGCAGAAATGAGTACTATAATTATCACTATAATTATAATTATTCCCTTATTTTCTTTTTAATATGTTTGTGTATATATATAAAACACAAACACATATGTATATATAACAAATACATTTCTTTTCTTCCACAATCATTATGTGAGCCCAGTATTTGAATAAATCAATCTCTCTCTCTCTTAGAGAGATAAATGGGTAGGTAGGTAAGTAGGTATATAGATATATAAGAATGGAGAGGATAAAGATAGAGATTTATCCTATTATAATCTTAATACAATCATACCATATCTTTTAGAGCACAAATTTAAATCTTTTGAGGGCAAGAGCTACTTTATGTGACCTCTATAAATGCTTTTCACAGAAGAAATTCAAGTAATGTCTACTAACAAAGGTCCAGTGTTTTATGAAGCCACTCCCATTCTGAGAAGCGGCTTTAATTTACTCTTGTAAACAGATAAATGTGTTGTTTTAGCATAATCTGTACTCTGAAAAGATTTTCTTGATAAACTTTGTGTGCATGCTCAGTTGCTAAGTTGTGTCCGACTCTTTGTGATTCCATGAACTATATCACCAGACTCCTCTGTCCATGGGATTTTCCAGGCAAGAATGTGCAGTGGGTTGCCATTTTATTCTCCAGGGGATCTTCCTGACCCAGGGATCGAAGCCACATCTCCGGTGTCTCCTGTATTGCAGGCAGATTCTTTACAACTGAGCCACCTGGGAAGTTCCTTGTTAAAACTTTATAAAGCTCTATACAGTCTAGAAAATGATCTCATATTTTAAAGTGATGTAAAGTCCAAAGCCAGATTGTTTCCCCCACTGGATCATTTCTATAAACAAACAATAAAAGACGGAGACATAACTATCCTCCAACCTACACCACATTTTAAAGAAAATAAAAGGAGAGGGAACATCACTTCTGCAACACAATGATAGACAGGCTTCTCTGTCATGGAATTTTCCAAGCAAGAATACTGGAGTGGGTTGCCATTTCCTCCTCCAGGGAATTTTCCCAACCCAGGAATGGAACCCATGTCTCTTGCGTCCCCTGAATTGCAGGCAGATTCTTTACCATCAGAGCCACCGGGAAAGATTCATTGAGATTAAGCAAATTTCAAGAAAGACTGAAACTAAAAGGGACGTTGGAAAGGCCCTTTGTAAATTTGGGTAGCTCACACAAAGCTTTCTCTCAGGGATTTTGAAGGCTTAAATACATTTTGTCTATGATTGCAACTTGTCTCCCATGAGGCAGCCATATTTACAGTCATTAGAGCACACGCTGCTTGCATTAGGGTCCTATTGCTTCTGTAACAAATGATCACAAACTTTATGGCTTGAAATAGCACAAGTTTGCTGTCTCATCGTTTTGTATAGCAAAAGTCTGAATTTGCTTGAAAGGTCTCTCTGCTTCTAATTTCATAAGACTAAAAGCAAGGCATTAGGCCCTGGGAAGAATCCTAGCTCATTTGACTTGCCAGTAGAATTAAGTGGTCTTTTGTTTGTTGTCGGACTAAGGTTTCTGCTTCCTTTCTGACTATCAACTGGGGCCCACTCTTCACTTGGGGGCCTCCCTCTAGACCTCACAGAAGGTTGGCCCTCCACTGCAGAACCAGAAATGGAGGGTGGAATCCTTCTCGTATTTGGAATCTCTCTGACTTCCCTTTCCCCCACATCTCTCTTCTGCCTTCTCTTCCACTGCATCTCTTTGACTCTAGCCAGAGAAAATTCTGTGCTATAATAGCCCATGTGATTAGGCTGTGTCCAACTAGATAATCCATGATTTCTCTTTATTTTATGGTCCTTAACCTTAGTCGTTGTTGTTCAGTCACCAAGTCATGTCCAACTCTGTGATCCATGGACTGCAGCACTCCAGGCTTTCCTGTCCTTTGCCATTTCCCAGGATTTGCTCAAACTCACGTCCATTAAATCAGTGGTTTTATCCAACCACCTCATCCTCTGTCATCCCCTTCTCCTCCTGCCTTCAATCTTTCCCAGCACCAGAATCTTTTCCAGTGAGTCAGCTCTTCACATCAGGTAGCCAAAGTATTGGAGTTTCAGCTTCAGCATCAGTCCTTCCAATGAATATTCAGGGTTGATTTCCTTTAGGATTGACTGGTTCAACCTTAGTTGCTAGGCCATTAGGGCATGGACATTGGCGGGAATGGGGAAAGGCATTATTCTGCCAGCCACAATGTCCCTCCTTTATTATTTCGCTGGCCAGATTGTTCATTTTCTAACTTTCACTATGGCATATGCTTGAGAAGCTCAGGGCTATTCTGTTTCTTAGGAGATACTAAAAATCAGAGGTTTGCTGAGAAAAATATGATTGGGCTACACATAAGAGTTGGAAAGTCTTCAGGGATATTATCAGTGTGCTATAGTAGACTCATGAAATACCTTTTTCTATTATGAGGTTTTTCCTATGAAGGCTACTACATACCATTTGAGCTGTCAGAACACCCATGTACATTTGTGCAGGATGTGCACTGCACAGATGTCCAGCAGAGGGGCTGGAATCCCATCAATGCTTTACCTGCCAAGCTGTCCTGACAGCGCTACCTGGGGGTTCACTGAAACCCTGGAGCTTCCTCCCTCAGTAGTAGTGGGAGACATTCTGGCACATTCTTATTCTCCAGCTCCCTTGTCACCCTTGGGGATGCCCAGCCCTTTTCTCTTTATTCTTGTTATTCAATTACTGCCTTCCTAATTTCACCATACAGTCCTAAAATATCTCAACTCCCAAAGTAGACCATTTTTCCATTGATTACATTTATTTTAGCTTGACATTTTCCTGATACCATCTAAGAGACACTGTAACTTTATCAGTAATATCTCTTCCCACCACATTGTAGGGTAAACTATTTCTGGGAAGAGAGTTCATTACTTCTGTGGGGATTCCTGTAAAGCTCAGTCAAAAAGGGGGGGCCTTTCCTGGTCAAAGTACCTTATCATTTTTCTCCCTAGACTTTTTTTCTATTGTATGCTGGAGTTCAACTTAGTCTCAAAACCATGCAATGCTATTAACTGTAATTTTAGTTCTCTAGTGCTTATTCATATGAATGAGGCACTCATGGTTAAGTTCACCTTATACTAAGTACGTGTTAGAACATGTCATGTTAAGCACTTTGAATATAGATATTAATAATTCCTTTTTCAGTATTGATCATTTTTATCTATCTGATTTTAATGGCCTGTAAAAAATCTTCCTGTTCAATTTTTGTGAAATCTTTAAAGGTTAGTTTTTTTTTGAAAGACTGGGGAAAAAAGACTGACACAATTTTATTTAACAATTTTGAGATATGAACTAACATAAACTCAGTAGCTTTCACTGTTCTCCACGTCTCAGGGAATTATGTCCCATACACGACATGAATCTGCATCAGCCTTTCTAACACGCAGAGTGTCTCCATCGCTGTTCCTTACTCACCCTACTTGTCACCTCGAGAGCTTCTGAAATTAAAAATGTTCTTCAAGATCTGGCTCTAATACCACTCCCTCCATGAAGCTTTCTTTACTCATTCTACTTAAGTGTGAGTTCTCATGCCTCTGGATTTCTTTAGTTTTTATAGTTTTTGTTCTTTCACTTCTATACTATAATCAGAGGACCTGGTACCATACATTTTTCTGAGCATATATGGTATCTTGGTTTCTCCAAACAATGGATTGAAATTCCTGCTGTGTTTTTTCATAACTATATGAAAGACTCAAGAGACTGTTTCACTGATATTAATGACAGACCTGTAAGAGTATATGAATTTTGGTGGCAGATTTTAATCTGACTGTGTGGAAAATTGCCCCTAGTTCAGGTTACAAGTTCTTTAAGACTTAGTACTAAATATCTTTCATCAACTTATTATGTCATAGCCAGAATATCATCATACATTTGATGGTTGTACAATGAACACTTGCAAGGAAACAATAATATGAAGCATTTTATTTATTTTTTAGACAACATTTCAGAAAGAAGTTGAGATTCCAACAATATATTGCCATCAACCAAGCAATATTAAAATTCTGTGCTGTCTGTCTGTATACAATTCACCAGGCACTGCTCTAGTACTTCCCACCCCGCCCCCGCCACTTTTGGGGTTTTTTAATTTGTTTATTTTATATTAACTGTTTTTTAAAATGTATTTATTTTTAATTGGAGGATAATTACTTTGCAAGATCATGTTGGTTTCTGCCATGTATCAACATGAGTCAGCCATAGGTACACATATATCCCCTCCCTCTTGAACTTCTCTCCCAATCCCTACTTCATCCAACCCCTCTGGGTTGTCACAGAACATTGGGTTGAGGTCCCTGTGCTATACAGCAAATTCCCACTGGCAATCTATTTTACACATGGTAATGCATATGTTTCAATACTACTCTCTCCTATCCTTTCCCTCCGCCACTGTAACCCTAAGTCTATTCCCCATGTCTGCATCTTTATTGCTGCCCTGCAAATAGGTTCATCAGTATCTTTTTTCTAGATTCCATATATATGTGTTAATATACAATTACATTTGACCCTTACAACCATCCTGTGTGTGTTAGTTGCTCAATCGTGTCCAATTGCTCAATCTTTGCAACCCTATGGGATGTCACCCACCAGGCTCCTCATCCATGAGATTTCCCAGGCAAGAATACTGGAGGGGGTTGCCATTTCCCTCTCCAGGCGATCTTCCTGACCCAGGGATTGAACCAGGGTCTCCTGCATTGCAGGCAGACTCTTTACCATCTGAGCCACCAGGGAAGCCCACAGCCACCCTGGAATGTCAATATATTTGCTATCCTAACCTCAAGAAGAGAAAACCAAGGTAAGAAAAAATAGGTAATTTGTCAGAGGTCACCCCGATAACAAATGGTAGTGCCGGTAGGTGAAGCCAGAGCCTGTGCTCTGAATCACCAGGCTATAAACTAAGTGGAAACACCTTTCCTCTTCTTTATGGACTACCTCCAATAGTCTGGAAATGGGTACACCAGGATTTAACAATGATTAGTCAGTGTTGAAAACTAAGTCTGAGTTTCTGGGAGTTTCACTTGCACAGATGATTCTATTAGTCAAATACTTTTGGAAAATGCCATAGTTAAAAAACACTTTTTCATAGACTCTGTGATAAACAGAATACAATTTTAAAAGCTGATAGATGGCTTAATATAGCTGTTCTGTAATAGGCTATTCTCATTCATTTCCTGCTGCTGTTACTGCTGCTAAGTCACTTCAGTCATGTCCGACTCTGTGCGACCCCACAGACGGCAGCCCACCAGGCTCCACCATCCCTGGGATTCTCCAGGCAAGAACACTGGAGTGGGTTGCCATTTCCTTCTCCAATGCAAGAAAGTGAAAAGTGAAAGTGAAGTCGCTCACTCATGTCCGACTCTTTGCGACCCCATGGATGGCAGCCCACCAGGCTCCACCATCCATGGGATTTTCCTGGCAAGAGTACTGGAGTGGGTTGCCATTGCCTTCATTTCCTAAGAGATTATTAAAGCACACACATTGATTTCTGTCCCAGTCAAGAACTACTGCATTAGATCCTGGGTGGGTCCTCAGTTAACAGGTTCAATTACGGCTTTAGAGTTCAGATTTATAACTGGTAGGATTCACCTCACTGTAAGTCTGTCTACACTCTACATTTTGCAAGCAGCTTTTATAGTAGAAGAGCTAATGTCATTTCCCATTATTATCTTGCTAATTCCAGCTATTTCAAAATTCAATTATTCTTTACATTTATTAATTAGTTCATTATAATATGGGGGTTTCTAATTATCTAATTAGGAGCTTACAATACTTCTGTATAGCTGAAATAATTTAGAAGGAAACTTAGCAAGAGTCGGTACTAACTAAAATAAAGCTAGTTCTTTAATCTCTGTAGCCTGTTAATTTTAGTGTTACACATTTGCTGTATGTCTAATCCCTATGTTGCATATGTTATAATGCAATTTTCAGCCTGCCGCTCTTTCTTTCAGATTTAGAAAAAGCAAGCAACAGTAAGCATAAGAAAAAGTGGCACATTGCACATATCTATCAATATATCTTAAGAATTGGTTTCTTCTAAAAGCACATAATACTTAGCATCAGAAATGCCATATTAAAGCAAAGCAGCAATTCTTTTGTCTTAAGGAAATGGAAAAGTTTATTAGCAAAGCACTTAAAACACAATTATTGTCTCACTTATATGTCCATTTTGCTCATACACTTGTGGTTGAATCACATTTATCTAGACAGTAAATACAGCTTTTTTCAGGGTTTTTCCATTGCTTCACAAAGGATTTACGAGAATATTTTATCAGTAGTAATGGCAGACCCATAAACATGTATCCCTATAGAAAGACTCTAACCTGCATGACTAAGTGATTGATTTGAGAAATAATGATAAACTAATTTATGGAAAGAGGTCAATGTATTTATTAAATACAGCCTTTATAAATTTTATTTTTGCAAGAATATTTTACTGAGTAAACTTCCCAACTTCTAGACACATTTCCTCATTTTTATTGCCTGTGGGTATCATTTTCTTTGACTAGAAGTTTAACAAAGAAATAGCAATTTTTTTTTAAATCTTTCAACATTGAGTATCTGCTCCCTTACAGATGTTGGAATGAGGTTGGGGGTGTGTGTATGCAAACACAGACAGAAGCGGCTTTGATCTTTTTGTGATTCTTACCAGAAGAGGGGCAAGAAACTTCAAAAGATCCACTGGAATTCAGTGGCTGGAAAGACTGGTAATTCAGGGTTTATTGTTAAATCAAAAGTTTGCTTTAGGCTTGAGGGTAGCTTTTGTGTTACTGAGCGCACTTGCCTAAAGAAAGAGTGTAAAGAAGCCTTCAAGTCAATCAAGAAACAAACAATAGAGCAGTTTGCAAAGAACTGCTGGATATTATCTATAAAGCCCATCATCTGACAGATTCTCTGCAAAAAGTGAGGCATTGTCTCAAAAGTGTGTCTCATGTCAAGAGGACTACAACAGAGAAAATCACTTGAGCGAGACGTGTAGAGGGCTTGATCTTTCACTCCTCTCAATCTCCCTCCTAAGCTTAGGTCAGTCAAAAAGTATTTATTGAACATTTATGAAGTGTTACAGGCTACAGTCCCATGGGATCCTAAAGATTCGGACATGACTTAGCAACTAAACGACAACAACAGTGAAGTGTCAAATCATAACAGTGAACAAGATACACACACCCTGAAAGTGAAAGTGAAAATCGGTCAGTCGTGTCCGACTCTTTGCAACCCCACGGACTATACAGTCCATGGAATTCTCTAGGCCAGGAGACTGGAGTGGGTAGCCCAACCCAGGGCTTGAACCCAGGTCTCCTGCATTGCAAGTGGATTCTCTACCAGCTGAGCCCCAAGGGAAGCCCCCACACACACTGTGACCTCAGGCTTTTCACATTCTGTCTTATGCTACAGCACAGCATCCCTCCTACTAGTGCTGCACTTGGTCAACTGATCTTACTCTTTGCGACCCTATGGACCGTAACCCTCCAGGCTCCCCTGTCCATGGCATTCTCCAGGCAAGAACACTGGAGTGGGTTGCCATGTCTTCCTCCAGGGGATCTTCCCAATCCAGGGATTGAACCCAGTACCCCGCATTTCAGGTGGATTCTTTACCATCTGAGCCACCAGGGAATCCCTCCCTTCTACTAGACTGTCAGCTATTTCAAGACAAGAAGCGTGTTTTGTTTTTCTTAACCACCCCTCATGTGTTAGACAGAATCCTACACTTAGTATGTGATAAACATTTAATTTGGGGCCAACTCAAACCACCCAATCACCCAACCTGGAAACTACAATTGACTAAATTTCTCACATCCCTGCACTTTCAATCGATAAACTGGTCCTCTCGGTTTTGCTTTCTAATTAGCACTAAACCATCTCCACCACTTTAAGTTTGCTCTTCCATTTTCACTGTTCCCATCAAATCATTCACTTTGGGTGAATTAGTGTCTGTACTCCAAGTCTTGTTTATCTCTAGCCTATCTCCTTCACTGTTAGACCAGTTCTTCGTCTGAACAGAAACAATAATTTTAAATCCTGGTTTAAACTTTTAATAAGTCCCACAGACTTTACAATAAAATCTCAACTCTTTTTAAACTATACACGGTCTTCCTTTGCATGTCCCTTTATTCTTTTGATTGAAGTGTTTTAATTTTTGTTGTTTATAAAACTACGATCAGGAATACACAAGAGTAAAATATTGCAAACAGGGTGACTGCATCTTTAGAAACTAGTTCTCTTGCAGAAAAGTCTTTTTTTTCTCCTTCATAAAGACCAGTAAAGGAGTGTGTAAGTAAAACCAACAAAATATGCGGAAGTTTTACTTATTCACTTTTTTCATTTGTTTCTGTGTCCATTTTCTTTGGCCTGACAATTGCATTAACATAATTCACAACAGTACACAAAAGTAAGCTTATTCAATGTCTTTGTGATTTAAGAAAAACAAGAACATATTATTCTAGAGAAAAGAAAGCAATCTCTATGAGAGGCTGTACAGAGAAGGATGAATTTCTCTTCATTATTTAAGAGAACTTGGCTTCTTTGTTAAATAGTTTGACATAAGTAGGTAGTTTAAAATGAACAGAAGATGCTTCCACTGCAGGTAACAGCCTTATTTATCAGAAATGTCCAAAGCGTATGGCAAGAGAGCAGACAATGTGTTCATTTGGAACACTGAGTACATAGAGGGATGTGCTGGAGGTCAGAAGAGTCTGAGGAACAAGACTACAGAGGACCTTTAATATCCAAGCGGGCACTCGAAATACAAAATGTCTAAGCACCATAAGAGGATTCTGAACTGATGTTAATTAAAGTGTCTTAAAAAGATTACTGAATCCTGGATATGGGGAAGAATTGCTTGAAGTGGGTTGAACTAGTGGCAAAAAAAAAACAAAAAAAAAACAAGCAAAAAAGACCCACCAAAATAAGAAGGATGCTGCTAAGTCGCTTCAGTCGTGTCCGACTCTGTGCGACCCCACAGACGGCAGCCCACCAGGCTCTGCTGTCCCTGGGATTCTCCAGGCAAGAACACTGGAGTGGGTTGCCATTTCCTTCTCCAATGCATTGAAGTGAAAAGTGAACTCACTCTGTCGTGTCCAACTCTTAGCAACCCCATGGACTGCAGCCCACCAGGCTCCTCCATCCATGGGATTTTCCAGGCAAGAGTACTAGAGTGGGGTGCCATTGCCTTCTCCAAATAAGAAGGATACTGAACTACAAAAATAAAGGCACTTTTGGACAGTCATTAAAATAGAATTGACTCCACCACTGTTTTTTGGGCAGGGTGGCTTAATGAAAATATGGACAGGGCAAATAATGACCAGGCCTGGAGTCAGGAAAGATAGGAAGACAGCCATGGAGGCCAATTACAGTGGTCTTTGCAATCCAATTGCTATCATTAAGTAGGATGTGATTTTAGTGGCTTCACTCCTCTAAGAGCTGTGTGCATCAGTGTGATCCAAGGTCTCATATCCTCCATCTTTCAGGTCCCATAGACTCACGTCTTCTCAACGAAACATTTACTTCTATTTGTAGTATAGTGGCTGTCACATTTATCTTTAATTCAAAGAATTATCCTTTGTGATGCAGCTTTTACTCACTTTCGATGTACTTAGATAAAGTCATTGCCAGTGGTTGAATGACTTGAATGTGGAGGTCAGTAGTAAATTTCTAACATCCTAACAATCATTCAGGAAAGAACTAATTGGACTCACTGACTCGGATTCTGTAAATCTTTTCATCATTATCACTACATTATCACAGATGGCTTGACATAGCTTTATACCACAACATGGCTTATTTATTAACTTTTTGACTACAAAAAGTCTCTGTGATTTGAGTTTCAAATTTATGTAAAATTTAGTATAAGAAAAAATAAAGTCACAATTCATTTGAAAAAAATTATGTATACTGCATTTGTAAAACAATTTTTAAAATGAAACAAGTTGAGGTTAACGAAGAAGTAAGAAACTCTATAGAACTTCTGGTCATGTTTAGGTTTCAAGATACTCTCTTTTATAAAAAAAAAAAAAAAAAAAAACCTCTGAAAAATCTGAATAGAAAAGAGGATGTGGCGTTTTAACATTAAAGAATTATAAATTCAAGGCAAAATGTGAAAAGCAATTTCTTTAGTCACTGGAAAAAATCAGTTAGCTTCCTGGGAAACAACCAGTAACAACTAACTAAATCTGCTATCAAGGTTGGCAAAAATGGTTGTATTCTCAATATGTCATAATAAATATACAACTCAAAATCTGAATGTGTATGGCATATACCAGAAATTCAATAAATGTATGTTAATTGAATAAAGGAAAGTGTGGCTATAGCAAACAACAAAAACCCCCCCAGATCTCCAATTTGACCACTGCAACACATATATCTTCCACACCAATCTCTTCTATCAGGCTCTACAAAGATATAAAATTATAATACTAACTTGATTGAAAATCATTAAAGAAGATTTAAAGAATACAAAGACATGTCATGTCCATGGATAGGAAAATTGAAATTCTTTTAGATATCAATTACTTTGAAATTTGTCTACTGATCTAATATAGTCGTAATCAAAGTATCAACTGGAGTCATAAACATAACAATCTGATCCTAAAACTTCTATGGAATGTATCTATGCAACACATATGACTTATAATAAAGTGCCCAGAATATATAAAGATTTTCTATGAATAAATAAGGCAAATACAAATGACACAGTAGAAAAAGTTGGCAAAGGACACAAATTGGTCTTTCAAATTAATGGAAACATGAGTGGCCCATAAACATATGAAAAGCTGTTATTAACACACACCCAATAGAGCAGAAAATATTTAATGTCTAAAACCAGCCAATATGGGTAAGAATGTGAAGTCATGTGAACAAGATCACAGAACTGATGGCGATAAAAATTGCTACATATAATATTTGGAAACAGTTTAGCAATGAGTAATCAATTTAAGTTGTGCACACCCAGTGTAAAACAGATAGCTAGTAGAAAGCTGCTGTATAGCACAGGGAGCTCATCTCGGTGCTCTGTGATGACCTAGAGGGGTGGTAGAGCTGATTCACTGCATTGTACAGCAGAAACTAACAAACATGGTTAAGCAATTATACTCCAAGAAAGAAATTTTTTAAACAACTAACTTGTGTGCATCCACAATCCTGAAATTCTACTCCTGCCTATACACTCTAGAAAAACCATTGCATACGGACAACCAGAAGACATGAATAAAAAACACAGTGAAAACAAAAACAGTAAAAGGGCCCAGTTAACCAACACCAATGAAATCCGTGTTCTCCAGTAAGAAGTTTAGAAAGCAGGAAGCATGTTCTGTTTCTTCCCACTGGAGAGGATAACCTCCATGGAGTTTAAAGCCAGTTGTTTAGTTGCTAAGTCGTGTTCAACTCCTTTGCAGCCCCATGGACAGAGGAGGCTGATAGGCTTACAGTTCATGGGGTTTCAAAGAGTTGGACATGACTGAGTGACTGAGCACATACGTATACACAAAAGGATAGAAAATGAAGAAAATAAACATGCACATTATGATTATAGGCCTCTAAAAAGATGTCCTTTTCATTGCAGGGGACTGGAATGCAAAACTAGGAAGTCAAGAAACACCTGGAGTAACAGGCAAACTTGGCCTTGGAATACGGAATGAAGCAGGGCAAAGACTAATAGAGTTTTGCCAAGAAAATGCACTGGTCATAACAAACACCCTCTTCCAACAATACAAGAGAAGACTCTATACATGGACATCACCAGATGGTCAACACCGAAATCAGATTGATTATATTCTTTGTAGCCAAAGATGGAGAAGCTCTATACAGTCAGCAAAAACAAGACCAGGAGCTGACTGTGGCTCAGACCATGAACTCCTTATTGCCAAATTCAGACTTAAACTGAAGAAAGTAGGGAAAACCACTAGACCATTCAGGTATGACCTAAATCAAATCCCTTATGATTAGACAGTGGAAGTGAGAAATAGATTTAAGGGCCTAGATCTGATAGATAGAGTGCCTGATGAACTATGGAATGAGGTTTGTGACATTGTAGAGGAGACAGGGATCAAGACCATCCCCATGGAAAAGAAATGCAAAAAAGCAAAATGGCTGTCTGGGGAGGCCTTACAAATAGCTGTGAAAAGAAGAGAAGTGAAAAGCAAAGGAGAAAAGGAGAGATATAAACATCCGATGCAGAGTTCCAAAGAATAGCAAGAAAGATAAGAAAGCCTTCTTCAGTGATCAATGCAAAGAAATAGAGGAAAACAACAGAATGGGAAAGACTACAGATCTCTTCAAGAAAATCAGAGATACCAAAGGAACATTTCATGCAAAGATGGGCTCGATAAAGGACAGAAATGGTATGGACCTAACAGAAGCAGAAGATATTAAGAAGAGATGGCAAGAATACACAGAAGAACTGTACAAAAAAGATCTTCACGACCCAGATAATCACGATGGTGTGATCACTGACCTAGAGCCAGACATCCTGGAATGTGAAGTCAAGTGGGCCTTAGAAAGCATCACTACGAACAAAGCTAGTGGAGGTGATGGAATTCCAGTTGAGCTATTCCAAATCCTGAAAGATGATGCTGTGAAAGTGCTGCACTCAATATGTTAGTGAATTTGGAAAACTCAGCAGTGGCCACAGGACTGAACGACTGATCTGATCTGATCCTCATTTCTCTGAGTTCAACCTTAATGGGAAAAATCTCAAATACTGTGTACCATAGAGCACATCCATTCTTGGGTTTTACTTTCATCACTGGAAATGGAAAGAAATGAAAGGCAGATCAGATCAGATCAGATCAGTCGTTCAGTCGTGTCCGACTCTTTGGGACCCCATGAATCGCAGCACGCCAGGCCTCCCTGTCCATCACCAACTCCTGGAGTTCACTCAGACTCACGTCCATCGAGTCAGTGATGCCATCCAGCCATCTCATCCTCTGTCGTCCCCTTCTCCTCCTGCCCCCAATCCCTCCCAGCATCAGGGTCTTTTCCAATGAATCAACTCTTCGCATGAGGTGGCCAAAGGACTGGAGTTTCAGCTTTAGCATCATTCCTTCCAAAGAAATCCCAGGGTTGATCTCCTTCACAATGGACTGGTTGGATCTCCTTGCAGTCCAAGGGACTCTCAAGAGTCTTCTCCAACACCACAGTTCAAAAGCAACAATTCTTCAGCGCTCAGCCTTCTTCACAGTCTAACTTTCACATCCATACATGACCACAGGGAAAACCATAGCCTTGACTAGACGAACCTTTGTGGCAAAGTAATGTCTCTGCTTTTGAATATGCTATCTAGGTTGGTCATAACTTTCCTTCCAAGGAGTAAGCGTCTTTTAATTTCATGGCTGCAATCACCATCTGCAGTGATTTTGGAGCCCAGAAAAATAAAGTCTGACACTGCTTCCACTGTTTCCCCATCTATTTCCCATGAAGTGGTGGGACTGGATGCCATGATCTTCATTTTCTGAATGTTGAGCTTTAAGCCAACTTTTTCACTCTCCACTTTTACTTTCATCAAGAGGCTTTTGAGTTCCTCTTCACTTTCTGCCATAAGGGTGGTGTCATCTGCATATCTGAGGTTATTGATATTTCTCCTGGCAATCTTGATTCCAGCTTGTTTCTTCCAGTCCAGCGTTTCTCATGATGTACTCTGCATAGAAGTTAAATAAACAGGGTGACAATATACAGCCTTGATGAACTCCTTTTCCTATTTGGAACCAGTCTGTTGTTCCATGTCCAGTTCTAACTGTTGCTTCCTGACCTGCATACAAATTTCTCAAGAGGCAGATCAGGTGGTCTGGTATTCCCATCCCTTGAAGAATTTTCCACAGTTTATTGTGATCCACACAGTCAAAGGCTTTGGCATAGTCAATAAAGCAGAAGTAGATGTTTTTCTGGAACTCTCTTGCTTTTTCTATGATCCAGCGGCAAGGTGCTTCTTATTTTGCAAAGCCCTTCTAGGAAGTGAGAACAAAACGAATCCGAAGGAACTTTTTACACTGCCTATTCAAACCAAAACTCAATAATTTTCTTATTCAACATTATGGAGAAGCACAGTTAAATTTTGCTTTATTCTCTCTGCAGAATTCAAATTTATTCATGTTTTTCTTATTTTTTACCGTGAGTTTCTTCTAAGGAAAAACAATTTTTACAAAGAACAAAGTTTCACTAGATATTTTCCTTGTGAAATGAGTTTTCAGTAGAGTAAAACTCATTATATTCTAAATCTTTTTTATACATAGTTAAGTGGACTTCTTAAGGTGAAGCCTATAACTTTTAACTGATTCTGAAAAAGATTATGATTCATAAAAGGTTAAAAGCACAGTTCTTTAATTTTGACATTAAAGATCTTTAGAGAGAATTCATCTAACAAATGGAAATGGTAAAGAAATTTAAAGAAAATCTTCAGGTTAGAAAATCATATCAACAAAATTTCCACTCACTACCATATACATATTTAAAGAATTCTTTGATACAATTTTCAATTTATAAGACATCTCCAGAAATGCCTCAGTCACAAATAAGAGTGCACAGCATAGCTTAATGTGCTTTTTAATAATACACACAGCATTTCTATTGCTAAATCTTTCTTTTATTTAAAAATACCTGGAACATTTTCCAGTATTTAAAATCTGCACATTTAGTAGTTCATGAAGAAGTGACAGTATTGAAAGCGTTTTAAGTGTTTCAGAGTTCTGACTCTTCATCATTAGTCCTCATTATCAGGCTGTCCAAAAGATACACTGACAATGTATATCAAGAACTCTGGCTAACTTGCCTTAAACTTTGCTGTTGTACCACCCACTTTTTTATTTTTTCCAGCAGTGCTTTTGCTAAAATCATATTCAATTTTTGACAGTAAACTTACTTTAACTCTTTGTAGATTGGCCTTGGTCATCTCATTAACATCAATTAAAATTTAAAATCCTTTTTATTAAAACAGACTTTTGTATATTCTGACGGTGTCTTATATGAATTTCATAAGGAAACACTGGTAACAATCACCAGATTCTGCAACACTTTGTACCTCATTATTCCCAAGACGGATTTTTGAATTTTCATTCATTTATCAGAATCAGTTGTGAACTCATAAAGTGTGTCCTTTCATTTAGCTTAATCTACGATATCCATAATCATGAGAAAACTCATAAATGCATAACCATAGAATAAATTTATCATGACCGCTACACTATGAATATATATATTCAATGATAAGTTTCATATATGTTCTGTATCTTTCCACCTATTTTTATTAAACTGATAATTTGTATTAATCTTATGTATAGAACCATATATATTGCCATTTGGTAGAATACCAGTCAGGTAGAAGTGACACTATTAAAATAACATGATCAATTGCACATACCAAAGGCCATCACTTAACATTTTTTGATATTCATTGATTTGATATTTTCCACACTGAATTTTAAGTCAAAATTTCTTGTCAACATTCAAAAAAAATTTATAATTTTAAAACTATAGCTGAACTAATAAAACTGATTTATATTGTGCCATTTAGTATACTTTTCAAAGCTCTGTTATTTTTAAGACAATAGCAAATAAAAGATTCCACCTTCTGGGAATCTGGGAAAATTATAAACTATGCCGCCATCCTCATTATTTCTAATTATCATGGTTTGACTTTGACCCCCAGGGATAAATAATGTTACTTTCTGCTCTCTATAAAATGTCAACACTAGCTAAGAATATAGAAAAGATTAAACTTCACTAATTGTATTTTCACTAATTGAGCTTCTATATGATGGCAAATATATTATTCTGTAACTGATTCAGATATTGAGCTTCCCTGGTAGCTCAGCTGGTAAAGAATCCACCTGCAATACAGGAGACCCCAGTTTGATTCCTGGGTCGGAAAGATCTGCTGGAGAAGGGATAGGCCACCCACTCCAGTATTCTTGGGCTTCCCTGGTGGCTCAGCTGGTAAAGAATCTACCTGCAATGCAGTTAAAAATAAAGATCTTTTATTTTTAGTTTTATGTCCTAAGCTTCTCATCTAAAGTGGAAACAGTTTCTTATCTCTAGTCAAAGCTCAAAAGGAAAAGGCATATGTCAAATATTTTAGCATGACATGTATATGAGGAAAGATTCTAAAATAGATTGAGTGCCTGCAGTGGGCAGTCACACTAGCAGTCACACTGGAGCACAGTTAACCCTATGAAGTCCATAATCTAGTTGCTCTGTGATCTGGACCAACTATGTTACAAAGTTATCAAAGAGTAGATGCATATATTAAATCATTCCAAGAAGTATCTGAAATTATAGAATATAGGGGAAGCCCAGGAATTAAACTAGACAAAGATTATCTAGATGGTTGAACGGGGAAAGCTTGGGTCCCAAATAGATCAAAATGATGAGATCAGCAATAGTTTCAGGGAAATTTTTGAAATTATTTTATAAAGTGTACAGAGTGGGTGATTTTTGACCATTTAGGAAAAGTATTCATAAGTACATCACTTGTTAAATAAGTTGCCAATTTGTAACACATTATTTCTATTGCATTCTTCCTAATGGGTGTCCAGGTTGATCGCTGTAGAACTTGGAGGTAGCAATTGCTTTTCCTGGAGCACTTTACCAGATGGTCATTACTGTGTATTTAGCTGAGCTTGATTTTAAATTTCACTTAAAGACTAATAAACCTCCAGCAATTTTTTTGTTTTACCATTTTAGAGACAGCTACCTGCACTCCTCCTAATATCATTGCACTATTTCAATTGTTTGAGTCAATCTTTTCCCATCTTATCCCACCTTATCTTCTGGATTAACCCAACTAGAATGTTTCTTTCCCTCACTGGTTTTAAGCTTCATTCAAGAAAAAGAACATTTTTCTTATGTATACCCTCAACATGTAAGTCAAACCCTTTTGTCCCTACAGTTTTAAAGGAAGAGAAATTTACTCTTCAAATGAAGAGAAACTGAGATTGCAGAATATGATGAGGAGCAAAAGACAGAGAGAAAATACACCAAGAGGTAAGTTTTGGAATATTTGAAATAGAAAAATTACCACAGTTTTCCCCCAACTAACCAACCCAAGTTTCCCAATCCAACCTATGATTCTCTGCACTTTGGGATAAAGCAATCCCCTTTGTCTTCTTTGTCTACCTTATCGAATGGCTTGGACCTGGGCATCCCTCTCCTTTATCCAAGAAGTGCACATTTTCACATAAATTGCCAACAGGAGAGTTTGAAGAGAATAGGTCCAGATGCTACCTTTTCTGTTTGCTCATGGAGAATACAAGTGACACAGAGTCTTTAAATCTTACAGATGTCAAGGGCATGCAATATAAGGATAGAATATAAGAGTTTCTAAAGAAGGCAGGCAGAAGGAACTGGAATTGAACGCCTTCTGTCAATTCCATCCCTAATGACTCCATTCCTGGTTATTGAAGTCTTGCAATAATCACCTTTTCCAAAAAAGTCACCAGAGAGAAATTAAAAACTAATTCTAATACACATTTTAACAAAATAGCAGAAGGAAAACAAGAGAAAAAGGGAATTTACAATATTTCATTTGAAATTAAGAAAAAAGGTGCTACTTGAAAATCTTCACAGTGCTGCTGTCATCTTTTAACTCAGAGTCAGTAAGCTGATTACAATTACTTTGTATTTGTCATATGAATTAAGCCATACAAAATAGTAGACTCGTGTTACCCCTTCATTCTGGCATTCAGAAAAAAGAAATCTTCTTTAGGTTTTAATAAATGCAAGAAAGACAATCTAGGGAGATACTAAACAGTTTCTGAGACAAATACTAAGTTTCTTTATTCCACTGGTAATCTGAAAAATGTTTTCCTGACAGTTTAATTTTAGAGTATATATATATATATATATATATATATATATATATATATGTATGTATTTTAATGTGGTTAACAGACCAGCAACATCAGATGCACCTTCTAGGAGTTTAACAAAAAAGCAGGCTCTCAGGCCCCTCCCAGATCTACAGCATCTAAATTGGCATTTTAACAAGATCAGATCCCAGGATGATTCATATATATATCCAAGTCCAGAAGAACTGCTCTGTTTACAAGAAATGATTTATGAGTAGTCCAAGTATAACATTTGTCCTTCACAAAAACTTTACGAAGAGTTGCCAGTGTTAAAATATTCAGCTCAATAAACCCACAATACACTTTACATATTAAGTGAATGGGTTCAGAATGTAAATCAACATAGCAAATAATGCAAATCATTTTATGTCTTCCGTTATTTGACTCTCACAGAAGAATTGAGTTACTATAATTGAAGACTTGAGAATTGGCCAGTGAGGAGTGCTCTCAAAGTGTGTTAGGCTTGAAAGTGAACCTGGATGGCTCTACTAGTTTCTGACAACTTGTGCATTTGGATATAGCTAAGTCCTCCCAAGCTTCTCTGTGCCTTGGCATTTCCACTCTGAAGGGCAACAGTGCAGTATTATCACAGGCCTTAAATACCTGGGTGAAATTGACCTAGACTGTCACTACAGATGTTTCCAGGATGGGGGAAGGGAAGGAGAGGACATTAGATCAACCTTTCAAATGAAGAGTCATTCTAGAATTTTCTAAAGAAAACCAAGTTGCATGATACTACAATGAGATACAAAGTAAGGAAATATATGTCCTATTCTCAAAGTAGTTCAGCTCATTGTTTAATCTACATCAATATGTAGATCAATCATCAATACATTAATATCTACATCAATCTATTATCAATATCAATATGTTAAATTCTTCCTTTAGTTTCACATCACCTACCCCCCTATACTGTGTTGTACTTAGGGTATATTTGCATATTTATAATTTACAGGTCATAAGAGAGAGCTGTCTCTGAATAGACTATAATTTTATCTCAATGACAGTACCCAAATGTTTAAAAAAAAAAAATGATACTACAACCAATTTGATGTTTAGCTGATAACAAATTGGTCAAAGAGTACAAACTTCCAGTTTTAAGAAAAGTTCTGGAAATCAAATGTACATCATGGTGTTTATAATTAATAATATTCTGGCATATACTTGAAAGAAGCTCAGAAAGTAGGTCTTAAAATGTTCTCACAAAAGAACGAAATGGTGGTTAGGGGATGGGATGGAATTGTGAGCTAAAGCTTGGTGGCCATCATTTTGCAACATGTATGTACCAAATCAACATGCTGCACACCTTAAACTTTCACAGTGTCACGTATTAGTCATGTATCAACTATATCTCAAGAGAGCTGGGAGAAAGTATTTTAAAACTGAAACTCAGTTTCTATTCATCTCACAATTGAAACTGCCTCCCAAATCCCACCAAGACTCTTCAATACCTTCCTTGTTAACCAAGAGCCTGAACCTGCCAGAGGTTTGGCAATGGCAGCTGTAGGGGAACTGAGAGCCAAGAACAGTGCCCTGATCTTCCCCATGTTGGATTAACCTGATCTTACTTATAGTTCACGGTCCATGGATCATTGGTTATCAGCTTTCCAACACAAAACAATATACAAAAAAGCACTTTATAATTAGACTATTTAAATAAAGGAGACTGATAATAAAGAAATTATATTTCCACAAGCAATTATCTTGACATTCAAAGTTTTTGTTTATATTGCACAGTTACAGACTGAATAAGTCCTCTCAAAATTCCTATGCTGAAGACCTAACCCAGATGTGATGGCATTTGGAAACGGAGCCTCTGGGAGCTAATTAGATTTAGGAAAGGTCATGAGGGTAGGGTCCTAATCCTATCTGATTCCATCAATTGGTATCCATATAAAAGGATATCTGAATTCCAGTTCCAGTTATAACTCTTCCACTTAAAATTTCAAATGTGATAAAGTAAGGAGAGTCCATCAAGTGCCTCATACATTCTCTTTGTACTTTAAATGTTAATGGCTTTGGATAATAATTACAAGTCATTTAAACTCATAGGGCATCATTATTTCATATGGAAAATGGATTTGCTATAGTAATGCACATCCCCTTTCTGTCGTATGCAATGTTAGGACCAATAAAAATAGACTTCAAAACACCAAATGATATTATTAAAGGTGATGCAGGTCTCCTTATTAAAATAATTCTTTTTATCATCATCTGAACATTGTCATCAATGTATAGAATCTAGAGGCCAAATCATCAATGCTTTCTGTACTTTACTTCCCATATCAGGCATCAGAGTATATTAAGGCAATGACATAAGCTGAGAGGCAACTTATGTCATATTATGTTAGGTAAGGTAATATATGTTAGGTAACCAGACTGAAAGTTATAATGTGAAATAAGGGTAAGTAGGTATTCAACTTTCCTGAATATTAGCATGCTGTGCTGTGCTCTTCTCTGCTCTGCTGCTAAGTCACGTCAGTCGTGTCCGACTCTGTGTGACCCCATAGACGGCAGCCCACCAGGCTCCGCCATCCCTGGGATTCTCCAGGCAAGAACACTGGAGTGGGTTGCCATTTCCTTCTCCAATGCATGAAAGTGAAAACTTGAAAGTGAAGTCGCTCAGCTGTGTCTGACTCTTCGCGACCCCATGGACTATAGCCCACCAGGCTCCTCCGTCCATGGGATTTTCCAGGCAAAAGTACTGGAGTGGCGTGCCATGCTCTGCTCTGCTCAGTCCCTAAGTCCTGTCTGACTCTTTGTGACCCCATAGACTGTAGCCTACCAGGCTCCTCTGTTCATGGGATTTCCCAGGCAAGAATACTGGAGTGGGTTGCCATTTCTTTCTCCGGGGAATCTTCCCAACCCAGGAATTGAATTCATGCCTCCTGTATTGGCAGGTGGGTTCTTGTACCACTGAGCCACCAGGGAAGCCCCAAATATTAGCATAGAAAACCCCAAACTTGGCTGACCAAGCAATTTTTAGAAAGAAAAGAACAACATAAACAGTATTTTGAGAAATACAATATGAACACCAGTGCTCAAGGTTTGCTTTTAAACGCTGAATTGAAATGAACGTCCTCAACTGCATCAAATACATTGTCTCCAGAAAGCTTTACCTCTTTTGGCAACAACACCCTCATCTCTAAAAGTACACCTGCAGTCAGGCTTCGAGCACCTCAGAGGCAGGCTTAGCATCTCAGCTATCACTCTGTCTGATATAATGCAGAGTAGACATCAGCAGGATAAACGTAACTGTGCTGAATGAGCCAACTGATTGTATATCATTATTTGAAATACACTGTCCCGTTATTTGTCATAAACCATTAAAATATCCCAGTAATTGCTTGTGCATCCAAAGCCTATCTTGAGACTGCCAAGGAGGGGCAGAAAACCCAGTGTCAGCTTATATATTAGGATCACTGCTAGGAATGTTCATTTCAATTCACTAAAGATTTGTGAGGTTCCTGCTCTGTCTTTTCAGTATACTAGATGCTATCAGAAAATAAAAGAAGTAAATGTCATGATTCTTGCCCTTAAGAGGAACTTGTCCATTTCTATCCCCACATTTATGTGCCATTAAAATTATTTGCCAAAGAAACATATCCCTCAATCTTCCATAGTAAGCCACTGCAGCATTTTTATTAGGTAACCCAAATCATAAAAAGGGCAATTCTCGTAAATGTTAGGCTTGAACAAACAAGGGACTGTAAAGGATCTAGCAGAGTCACAGTGTTCGGAAAGCAAAGCAAGGAAGAAAGCAAGAAGTAGCACTGAAACTAAAATAGCAGTTGAGAAGGAAACCACCGTACAGGAGAATGCCATGGAAGAAAAACTGCTTGGCAAAAAAGCCATCTCTATTTCATGGGTGGTGGGCAACTTGTTTCTTTCTTTCCAGTCTTCTGATGCCAATTTAGAAGATACCAGATGAAGAAGATTGAGGGCAAGAGAAGGGGGTGACAGAGGATGAGATGGTTGGATGGCATCCCCGACTCAATGGACATGAGTTGGAGCAAACTCCAGATATAGTGAAGGACAGGGAAGCCTGGTGTGCTGCAGTCCATGGGATCACAAAGAGTTGGACAAGACTTAGCAACTGAACAACAATGTGTAAAAGAGAAACAAGATGTAAAAGAGAACGGGACAGGAACCAAGAAAAAATGAAGTGCTACCTGATTAGCCAGGAATTTAGACAATAAAAAGAATAAGAAGAAATAACTTCGTTAAGCCAAGACATCTCTCGATTCTAATTTTGCTGAATAGTTTGACTAAAAGGAGAGGGTTTTCATCTAAATTAATGGCTAGCATTTACATTTTAATGGAACTTTTTAGAAGGTGTAGTAACCAAAATATTCAGCTATTTCCTTAGGGAAGGGACTCAATTCATTTCAAAACACAAAAGCAGGTAAAATTAAGAACCCATTCTCCTAAGACCAAACAAAGTAAGCCTATTGGAAAAACCAGTTCAATAACAAATCAATAACTATTTTTAGATGAGAGATTCTTGACATCTTAGATTATTTCACCTTCACTGAGGGAAAGAAATTAAACATGTCACCAAAAAATAATAATAATAATAATTTAAAAACTCAGGAAATTTAAACATCAATTAAAACTCAACTACGTCCCAAGTGGTGACTAGCTGCCATGCTTTTGTTTCCATCTCCAAAATTATTTTCTTTTTTTTAAAGTCTTTGTTGAATGCTACAATATTGCTTCTGTCTTATGTTTTGGTTTTTTGACCCCAAGACATGTGGGATCTTAGCTCCCCAACCAGGGATCAAACCCACACCCCCTGCATTACAAGGTAAAGTCTTAACCACTGGACCACCAGAGAAGTCCCTCCAAAACTATGTTCTAAAATCCAAGACAGGTGGACCTACTGATAAATTTGCCTGCTTTGTACTAAGCTACTGGGGACCTATAGTTGCTACTCTGCCACTTTGTTTCATTTTTAGGCATGACCGTGAGAAGGAACATATTGATACGGTTTCAGGTTTACTTAATTGAAGAAATACAAAAGATGCTAAGTATATTAATCTGAGAGTTAAGCTTTTCTCTTGCATGTTGATAAATAGCTGTCTTCTGTTAATTAGTAATTTTCGTAGGATGCAATAACAATAATAACATGGCAAAAATTATGTTTCTATAGGAAGCCAAGTATTTTGAAAACTGGTTGTTTTAAATCCTCTTTGTGTTTTTCACACAGAAGAAGGAAAAGGAAGGAATATAGTTACCCCTTTCCTACTAATTGTGCTAAAAGTGTAGGCAGAAGTCAAATAATCCTTCCCAGTTTTCTCAGTGAGTCAGATGCAAGCTCACAGAGACTGAAGTAAACAGAAAAGAGACCAACATATAAGATAGCTTATTTACAGCAAAGTGAATATGTTTTTAATATTGATAAATAAAAATCTGAATTCCTGCTGATAGTTTCCACTGGGCCAATACATTCTCCCTCTTGAAATTTTAATGCCAATTCAAATATTTGCCAGAGAGAAAGAGAAAAATGAAGCCTATTTGGATTGATATGAAATCTTGGGGTCATAGATTTGTTATTTATGAAGGCATAAGTCCTGGAAAACAAGTTAATATTTATCTCTTTTTCTGCAGGTGAGAGAACGGAAAGGCAGATGACTCTAGCTCTAGGAATGAGGAAGCCTGGAAAGGAAGAGAGTGAGACCCTTAGGTTGGACAATTCATTAGGTACTGCACGGGTGCTGTTAGTCATCCATTCCCCTTGACCTTCCTTACTGTCATCATTTCCTGAATGTTTGAAACTAATAGAGCCCAATCTCAAATAATTCTAAATTTTCTGGCCTCAAACCAAACCTGGAAAAGAGTTAGGAGAGGGAACTGTCTAATGAGCCCGAAGATGAGTGAGTCATAAAAGAACACTAAAGTGTGGGCAAAAAGTTTCCATTTTTCTAGTGCCTCTTCTTCTCTCATCTTTCTGAAAGCAATGGTGGTTTGCTGCTTACTAGGTTGTGGAACTCCATACACATCAAAGAAAAGTATTATATAGGTATTTCTAGTTGGGCGTCTGTCTCTCCAGATGAGGTCAGCAGTTATCACTGGAAAAGTCACAGAGAGTGGGAGGTGAAAAATACAAGACTTTAAGAGCATAAGGCTTTGTTACTGAGGATTCTGCAAAGTTTCCTTGGAAAGATCGTGAACACAATGGTCTGTGACCAGGATATGAAGAAACAGTGCACATAATTAGAAAAAACTACAACTGCTACCTTCTGCTTACAAACTCAGAATCCAGTTACTGGGCAGCTGTTACAGACATTTCTTTTTGAAATACTGATGCAATTGAAATGAAATCTCTAACTTCTAAGAGTCCCAAACTGGGAGAACTGTCCCACTAATCTCATGAGATGACAGAGTGTCTGTCCCTAACCCAGTGTTTGTGTCGATGCTCATTTCCCTGCAGCGTGCTTGCAAAGGAAGCAGGATTGGCTCTGTAATACCTCAGGAGGAACAAGCTGTGCCTACCCTAAGTCAAGGCGGTTAATGTCTTGGCTAGAAAAGTGAAAAGATGGGTGACACCCCATTAATTATTTTCATAGTACTCAACACCACAGCACATATGCTCGTTAGCCTAATGACCACCACAGCTTGGAGAATATGTGGGTGGTTGACAATGTATCAGGGCTGTATACTTCCTGCCATGAAGCCACACAGGAAATGGAGGCAGAGAAAGGAAAAGGCAAATAAATCCGGCAAAGGAGAAAAAACAGGACACTTCTGGCATGGTCTGTGGTGGAAGGAGTTAAAAGCGACAGGTGCACACTGGAAAACTCTTAATATCATTACTGGCCACTGCAAATCCACAGATATCTTCTGAAAGATTATACTTCATATTCAGACAGAAATAATGTTACTTTTGAAGTAAAATTAGGAAATGGTTGCCATTCTTACCTTATTTCCTCATGCTGGCTTCAGAATGTGTACATGATCCAATATGAAGATTCCACCCATCCCAGATAGCAACATTCAGAAGAGAAGGTAACTTTCAGATTCCGAAGACAACCAAAGGACAGGGTGAAAATTCCCGAATTCAAACTGTGGAATGAGAGAGATACATTCAGCTTTCTGTATATTAATCATTACTTTAAGTTTTATTAACTTTAGAAATTACAGAGTGAGGGTCATGATTATTTTAATTTCCAATTCTCTTCTCACCAAGAAACTCTTAAAAAAAAACCTTACAAATATCACAGTATTCTAGGACCCAAAATATACCAAGTTCATTTATTACTCAATAATATTGTTTCCCAAAGCATTTTCCATGGCATACTGTCCCTCTTCAGTACACAAGATAAAAAGATTTCATCTTAAAATAACTTAAGAAGTACTTGAACCTATGTAAAGATACACAATGACCATGAAAATATTAAAAGTTCTAAGAAGTCCTACAGTTTAAAAAAGTTTTCAACAGACCAAAAAAAAAAAAAAATCACAGAAAAAGATAACTACAGATCATTATCTCATTAATATAGATGAAAAAATTCTCAACAAAATCCAGCAATATATAACAAAGATTATGCTATGCTATGCTATGCTAAGTCACTTCAGTCCTGTCGGACTCTGTGCGACCCCACAGACGGCAGCCCACCAGACTCCGCTGTCCCTGGGATGCTCCAGGCAAGAACACTGGAGTGGGTTGCCATTTCCTTCTCCAATGCATGAAAGTGAAAAGTGAAAGTGAAGTCACTCAGTCATGTCCGACTCTCAGCGACCCCATGAACTGCAGCCTACCAGGCTCCTCCGTCCATGGGAGTTTCCAGGCAAGAGTACTGGAGTGGGGTGCCAGGGCCTTCTCTGAACAAAGATTATACATCAGGATAAAGTGGGATTTATCCCAGGAATGCAAGGTATGTTTAACATTTGAAAATCAATTAATGTACTCATATAATTTGTTTACATAAAACATCCAAACTGGACAAATTTATGGAGACAAAATGTAATTAGTGGTTTCCTAGGGCTGAAAAAGAATGGGAAGAAGATCAGGTGAGAGACAGGTGACTACAGAAAGGGATTTCTATTTGGGGTGGTGAAAACATTCTAAATTGATTATGGTGATGGTTGTAAAACTCTGGTTAATATACTAAAAGCCATTCAACTGTGCACATTAAATGACTGAGTTGTTTCTTATGTGAATTACATCTCAATAAAGGAGTTACCAGAAAAATATTTTCACACTTTTTATACATAATCTTATTAACATCTCTTACATCGCTTTGTCTTAAAAACTTCTACTTGTTTATTAATAATAAGCCAAAATGTCACCACCACTTTAATGTCTTCCATGATGTCCTATTATAAAAGGCAAATACCTTTGATACGTTTTGACCATGACCCACCTATGAACTGATGGATGCTTAATCTTAGTACATGCAGCTCATGGTATTATTTTCTATTGTATTTTATTCTGGTCTAGCCTGGTCCACTTAATTTTTTAATGTTTTTTTATGATCCATTACATTAATTTCATAACCCCTAGTAAGTGTAGTTTGAAAAATACTATTCAAAATAAGTACATTGGTCCCTTATCATACATTTTAAGATAAATATCTCTTTATGTGTCAGTTTGCAATAGTGAATATTCTTATCTTAAATTAGTATAATAGGATACTGCAGTCATTGTCTATATTTTTTCATTCATCTCTTTTTTAATTGTGGAGTTCTGTTATTCTTTTCTGAGAATTCTAAAATTGAACTGCACAGGGACATAACATTTTATGTCTGAGAAATATTACTATTTGGAAAAAAGACTCAATCTCTTATTTTAAAATGATACTTAATTCCAAGCACCATGCTGCATTACCAAGTCAACCGGTCTCCCTTCCAACATGCTCTATGAAGTGATGTTTCACTGCTTTGTCTACTATTCCTATGATGGTTTCTGAGTCTTTCCTGAGTGTTACATGATCTAAACAAGCCCCATAGTGTCTTGTTCCATGCTTTCAGTTTCTCTTCAATGTGGACAGACTGGAAGCATAGGGAAGGTAATCTCACCCTCAGGTGAGATCTGAGACGAATGGCACTCACTGCAGAGGTGGCACTAGTGGTAAAGAGCCCGCCTGCCAATGCAGGAGACGTAAGAGACACAGGTTTGATCCCTGGGTTGGGAAGATCCCCTGGAGGAGGGCATGGCAACCACTCCAGTATCCTTGCCTGGAGAATCCCTTAGACAGAGGAGGCTGGTGGGCTACAGTCCATGGGGTTGCACAGAGTCTTATGCAACTTAGCAAGGGAATCATCATCACCATATCTGCAGCCCGAGGATTCTACCAGGCATGAATGGTGCAAGGCTGCAGTATTTAGTATCGAAAAACATCCACGTATAAGTGGACCCTCACAGTTCAAATCGTGCTGTTCAAGGGTCAGCTGTAGTTGTACATAAGAAACAACTGGAATTTGAGGCAAAAAAATTTTTAATTCAATGCAACTGTGAATCCCATACATGTAACAGGTAACTTAGTAACAAGAAAGAGAGAGTTTTAAAATTCTGAATACCACTGACATCTATATTCAAATGAAACAACATGAGTCAGGAAAGCGTCTCTCGCCCCTTTGCTCCGGTGTACGCAGTGCATTCTTAACACTTGTGGAGGGAGAGGTGTTGGCATGATAAATATATCAGACTATTACTGTGAAAGGCAATTGGTCTTAAAAAGTAGATCCTCCACTCTAAAGAATGTGCCAGTCCAGGTTCGATGCACGATACTGGATGCTTGGGGCTAGTGCACTGGGACGACCCAGAGGGATGGTATGGGGAGGGAGGAGGGAGGAGGGTTCAGGATGGGGAACACATGTATACCTGTGGCTGATTCATTTTGATATTTGGCAAAACTAATACAATTTGTAAAGTTTAAAAATAAAATAAAATTTAAAAAAAAATCCATACAAAACAACTGTCTTACAGATTTAAAAAAAAAAAAAAAAAAAGAATGTGACCACTTGTAACATACAGGATTGAATGAAAAGTCAGACCAAGATGCAGGAAAGAGAGGGAAAAAACAAAGCAGGGAGAAAATTCAAGGTGAGAAGATTACTGAACGGACAAGAAGGTCATCTGGAAGATGAACAACGAATATATACACTTTCCTCAGGACTTGGAATATATTCCTGGTTGGCAGAAGTAATAGGCACCCCAGTGGTGAAAGACTGAATCTGTGATCCTTTCCAACTGATACTGAAATTAAGGGTAGAGTTCCCTAAAAGACACAACCAAAGGTTAAATGGAAACAGTGTGGATAACCTAGTGAGATTCTTAGGATATGGCTGGCCACCCACCCTCCCATATCTTGATGATTTCTGCCTTTTGAGGATAAAAAAGAAACTTCTGTGTCAAAAGATCTTTATTAAACAACAACAACAACAACAAAACTGTGTGTTGACACTGAATACCATGATTCACCTGGAATGGGCAACGTGGCTTTCACAGGATTTGGAGTATGGTATCCCTAGCACAGCATGGTCTGCCTTCCTTTGGTGCTTGAACACAGCGAGGCTTTCAATGAACTGGCATCTGAGGGTTTCCATTGATTTCACACACTTTTGCTTCCCATCCACTATCAGCCAAGTAGGTGCCGTAAGACACACAGACAAGAATACAACCCCTCCTATGTTCTCAAAGCATTTACAACACAGAGACACATATATCTAACACAGGGGGAAAGAGTGACATCATGGAACAGTAAATAAAATACTGTGAAAGCAGAGAGGGAAAAGGAATGAAATCTGCATGCTTAAAAAAAACATTTGAGTGGCATTTATTCATTTGTACATATTAAGCACTAAAAAGAGGAAAGGCAAGAAAACGCATGCACACACGTACACACACAAAGAAAGCTAGCCGGCCAACAGAACACGTGGTTGGCTTGTTCATCAACTGTCCAGGAACTGCTAATGAGCATCTTGCCAAGTTCAGCAGCAGTTTATAAGATCACTTTGGTGCTAACTTCAACTTAAAGAAAGTGTAAATTGCTTCTCACCAAGATGCTGGTGAGCGTGACCTTGAAAAACGAAATCAGCCTATTTTTCACTTACTCCTAGATGAAACACGATATGAAGACTATAAATGTACAAACAGAATCTGGTGTAGCCAAATAAGTAAAAAGGCACACGGACAAATAAACGGTGCCTGCAAATAGAGACCGTCCATGGGAGGTGGCTCCAATCATGCAAGAGCCCTGATCTGAATCACTCAATATGAGTGATGGCTCCCAGGACTGCCATACAGAGCCACCTCACCTGTGGCTGGCAGCCCATGCTCTGGAGCTCCTGCTGCATGTCAGCCAGAACTCTTGTATCTTCTCTCTCATGTCCATGCATCACCTCTCATTTCTAAACACTTGTGTTCACCTGCTGCATCTGTTTGTCTGTTTTAATTTCAGATAGGTAGAAGCATCTATGAAAGTGTTTCCACAAGTTAAAGTTATAAAAATTGAAATGAAAGTGTTAGTCACTCAGTCGTGTCTGGATTTTTGTAACCCCATGGACTGTAGCCCACCAGGCTTCTCTGTCCATGGGATTTTCCAGGCAAGAATACTGGAGTGGGTTGCCATTTCCTTCTTGCATTGCAGGCAGACTCTTAGTCATCTGAGCCACTAGGGAAGCCCATAAAAATGGAAATATGTTGATTTTTGGTGCCATTGCCTTCTCCAAAAAGATTCTAGAGAATTGGAAAAAAGTGGGGAAAATGAAAACATAAATGATAGCCTCATGAGACTAGCAGAAACTTTCTGCAAAAAGTCTGTGCTTGATCACATGTACTCCCGCTTCACCAAAATCATATATATACTGACCTTCTCCCCTACCTCTTTCGAGCATTTTCTCAGAGCTATTTGAAATGCTGTCTCCCAGGCTGTAGGGCTCATTTTGCCCCAAATAAAACTTAACTCACAACTTTCACGTTGTGCATTTTTTCAAGGTTGGCAATGCTCATGCTGCTCCCTGCATTCCCCAGATACTCAGGTCTCAGCTCCAGTCTTCATTCCCCTGTGCTGGTAAAGGGGAGTTTGTCATCTTTTTTGCCTCCCCAGGTTGCTGTGCATTAGGTTGTGACTATACAGACTTGCTCTCTTTTTCCCTCGTGTAGTTTTCAGAAGGAGGTGATAGGAGGCCCAGATCCCCGTGTCTATCACTGTCCCATCTTCTACAGTGCCTTGAGCTGACATTTTAAAGTCTTCATCAGAATTCATAATAATAATAATTTCAAATTTCATACAAAGTGAGGCTCTGTAGTGATTTTTAGGAAACCAGGAAGCCAGCACACAGCTTGATTCATTTCCTGGTTACAAGGGTGAGCCTGGGTCTTCCTGAGTCTACAGCTCCCTGAAAGCTCCATCTCACGTGGTGACCAGCACATTTTTCATATTCAGTCTCCTTTCATTTTTGAGACAGCCTCATCTCACCCTCAACTGTGGCTTCAGTCAGGAGTTCTGAACAAAGATGAAGCAACTTTTTCCTTCTTTTCCCATGGAAATAATCTGATTCTGGCCACACTTGCTAACATACAGACCCCGTGCCCCAAACAGCTGTGGCTTCGGTCCTCTTCACTGCGTGTGTTTCTGCTCCTCAAAGTGTTTGTCTTGCTTTCACATCCAGCTATCTTTTCAGTTTCTATTTTTATACTTTCTCCAGCATTGGGATGTGTCTGGTACAGATGGAAACATGAAACCATGATTTTATAGAGTTGTTTTTGGCCACAAATTTTCAGATTGAGTTAATATAAGAGAAATCATGGTCTTTAACATAAAATTCTTCCCGTGGATAGCAGAATGATAGGCTATCAACATGTATCTGAACTGGACTTACCACATGCCCAGCACTACGAGTGGTGTTCTATGTACTTCATTATTGTCTTTATTTTTGTACGTGGAAAAATAGAATAGGTAAGTAAATAGCTCAGCAAGGATGTCACAAAAGTGCTATTAAAACCCACTTCGGTTTCCATCCAAAGCCTCTACCAACATATTAAACATTTAATGTTTACTTCTTAATATTTAGGAAAGAATTCTAGGGGCAAGAAAAATAGCCATGTTCTTCATGATTTAAGTTTCTGAATTTGCATCAAAAATCCATGGGGAATTTTTTTTTAATGTTTATGAAATACTCTGAGACTTTCTGATGAAATTACTGTAAGCACAAATCATTTTCTTCACAGTAAGAGAGCCAGCAGACATGTTTCCAGGCAGTTTCAGTGAAGTGCAAGTCCAGGTATTCTGCTATTGTAATGGTATCTTCTGAGCCTTTTGATTGATTGGTTTAATTTACAGTATGGATAATGCTTATCCTCACTCAGTATCAGTGTCCACTGCCCAATAGGGCAACCTGCTTTCAAACACACACAGAGCGCCCTCTGAAGGGAATGAGAGGGTAAGACAGGCACTGGTTCTCTGTCCTTAATAATCTGAGCCTCTCTTGGTGAAACCAAGGCCAGAAAAAAAAAAGAAAAGAAAAGAAAAAGTGGCTCCTTTTCTCTTTTTCTTTATGTATTTTCCTCTTTATTTTCAATTTGTTGTATTTGATTTCAGCAGGAACCCTTTACTTATTGTTCTGTGATTGACTCTTATTTAATCATCTTGAAATTTATTCACCAAATATTTACTGGTATTTGATATATCCCATATGATTCCCAGGCTCTGTGCTGGAGATCAGGGATCTGACAATTAATCAGAGAGATAAGACCTTTGCTGTATTGTAACTGACAGTCTAATGAGGGAAAAATCAGTAAAACAGGTATATTTCACACACCTAGCTCCTTCCTCATTCATTTATTCACCTTGCTTTCAAGTTTTCATCCTATCTCATCAGTCTTTACCAGTCTCCCTTGCCAGCTCCAGCTCTTCCCCATCCCTTTCCTATTAGAAAACTCTTCTTTCCTTTTCTTTTCTTCATCCACCATAGTGATTTCATTAAGTCTCATAGTTTTAAAAGCCTCTTAAGGTAAAGAATCTGCCTGCAATGCAGGAGACCCAGGTTCCATCCCTGGGTCAGAAAGATCCCCTGGAGAAAGGAATGGCTACCCACTCCAGTATTCTTGCCAAGGAAATCCCAAGGACAGAGGAGCCTGGTGGGCTACCATCCATAGGGTTGCAGAGTCGGATACAATTGAGCGACTAACACTCAAACGATGGACCAATGACTCCCATTTCCCCAACCCAGATCATCTTCCCAGATTCATTTCCAATGGCCAGTTTGCCATTTCCACTTAGGTGCCAAAGGGCATCTCAAAATAATTATGCCCAAAACTGAACACCTGACTGTTCCATTCACAACTGCCCCTTCAAACCATCTTTTCCACTTCTGTTGATGGCAAAAATATCTTGGTGCAGGTCAAAAACATTGGAACTTTTTTTTTAACTTGTTTCCTTATCTCATGCATCCCCTTCACCTTCAGAATACATCCAGAATCCTTTTAATTCCCATTACTCCTCTGCTTGCCACCTGTTCCAACTTCCAACCAAACTCCACCTCAATCCAACAGCCTCCTAACTGGTCTCTGCACTTCTCACTGGGACTCCTACAGTCTTTTCTCAACAAGTCAGCAGAGTTAGTCTCTTACTCTGTAAGTCAGATCACATCACCCTTGTGTTCCATACCTTGTAATGGTTCCCCTGTGCCTCAGAGTAAAAGCCAAAGTTCAAACATGACCTCCAAGCCTCTCATTACTTCTGATCTCACCTATTACACTTCCCTCACTTATCTTGCTCCCTTAGGTACCAGGCACCCTGACCTCTGCGCTCGTCCTCAGCCCCAACAGCTACCCTCCTGTATGAGAATCATTTACTAGACCATCTCTTCTGCCTTGAATGCTACTTCCCCAGATAGTGGATAGTCGACTTCTTATATCCTTTAAGTCTTTCTTTAAATATCACTTGAAACTATCAGTTCTTTTACCTTGGTCCTCTCTTTTTTAATTAAATCAAAGTTTATAACATTTTAATATGTTATACAACTTACTCATCATAGACTGTAAGCTTGATAAGAACTTTTACCTCTTTCACAATGCCAGGCACATAATAGGCAACCCAATACATATTTGTTAAATGAATAAACAAAGGATGAGTACAAATAAATACACTTCAAATTACATATTTTGATAAGTGTTCTGGGAGAAATAAACAAAGCACTGTGATAGAACATAATCTTCAGCCTAACTTAAATGAACGTTTTACGGAGGCCCAGCTATAGAGATGACACAGACCAAGATAAGAAGGATGAAATGCCAGGAATTAAGGGTGTGGTAGGGAGGTCTGAGGAATTGTAAGGAAGAGAAAGGAACTGTAAGTGAAAACCAAGGAAACAGCAAGTGTTGGCTGAAAAAAGTATTTTCTAAGACATGGGGGAAAAAGACAGCAGGGCCAGAGGAGAGCATGTGAGAGGGAGGGCATCACAAGACGAAACCACAGAGCACGTGAGGGATAAGAAAAGGCATTTATGTCTTTTACAACATCAAGGGGGAGTCACTGCTAAAGTTTAAGAGAAATATCTAATTTGATTTGTGTTATTAAAGGTTACCGACTAATGCATGGAGTACAGATTATAGGGGAACAAGAAGGGGACAGAAAGACCAACCAGGGAAAACTTCATTGGTCCCAGGGAAAGACAATGTTGCTTAGACAGGCTGGTAGCAGGAAGATGGGGGAAAGGGATGGACGGTGGGGGGATATTTTGGAGGTTGAACTGAACTGAGTGCCTAACAGATCAGTGCTATTCATTCAAGTTCTACCTTTCAACTGTCCAGTTGAATCATCTGAGGTATCTGAGACTGAATCTAAAATAGCAAATAGGTCTTGTATTATATTTACAATCAACTTAGTGGTTCTGGCTGCTGAAGAATTAGTCTTATCTCTGCATAGCATTACTGTCTATAGCACATATTAGAATTTGATTGTGGTTTCCATTTTCTAGCCCAATGCTATGATGAATGATTCAGAAAAAGCCCAAGATATGATTTGCATTCAATCTAATTTCTTCAAGATTTCTCCCTTACAAAAATATAGTTCTCCTTGGACTAGAGTGAGCAAGGGTCAGAGGCCACAGTTCTATATAGTCTGATCCTTCAGTTCAAATAATGATGCAGAATTCTTTTGAAAACTACTGTATGTTATATAAAGCAACTTTGTCTTGGTGCCATTGTGTCCCCCCTCCCCCCAAGTTCATATGTTAAACCTGATCTCCAATGTCATGATATTTGGAAAGGGGGCTTTAGGAAGTGATGGGTCATGAGGGAAGGGCCATCATGAACGGGATTAGTTTCCCTGTAAAACGAGAGCTCCCTTGCCCTTTCCCCTAAGTGAGGATACAGCAAAAATATGGCCACCCATGAACCAGGATAGGGCTCTCACCGGATTCTGAGTCTGCCAATGCCTTCCTTGATCTTGAATTCCCTAGACTCCAGAACCACGAGAAATAAATTTATTTTGTTTATAAGCCAGTCTATGGTGGTTTGTTGTAGCAGCCTGAACTAAGACACTTGTTTTCATGAAATCTTGACAACGTATGCTCTGAGGACTCAAACACCTCTTTTGGTTCTATATATAAAATTTTTGATATCTGAGGTCTGGGATAGCAAAAGCAGAACTTAAAAAAAGCAAGGATGCTAAAGCACATCTGTGCTTATTCCACTCCATTAAGTTTTAGTAACAATTAACTACACTTCTATTCAGAGGTAACATTATCTGATACTTTCTTTGATGTTAATATTATTTTATATTATGTGCCCTTTTCTATCTAGGTCCACATTTTTCTCAAAATGCTTAAGTGACTAACATGTTGGTTTTGTGTATTCAAATAGAGTACAACATACTAGAGTGTTTAGGGTAAGAGAATAATTTCAACTCCAAAAAATACATTGAATTTTAGCTACCTTTATTTAGTTAATATTTTACTTTATCTTCCTTATTTCTTTCTCTTTTTAAATTGAGTTCAATTAAGTAGAATATATGTACAATAAAAGAACCATGTTAAGTATACATTTCCTTGAGTTTCAACAAATGTGTTTACCTGTATAACAAGCACTACAAATTACAGAATATGTCCATCTCACCCGAAAGTTTCCTTTGTCCATCCCACTTAGGACCCTGCTCACTGGCCCAAGGCCATCACTAACCTGCTTGCTTTCATTACAGATTAGATTTTTCTTTTCTATTTCCATTTAAAATGGAACCATACAGTATGTACTTTGCTGGCTTCTTTGCTTCAAAATGTTTTGAGATTCATCCATATCACTGCATGTATCAGAAGACTGTTCCTTTTTACTGCTAAGAAGTATTCCATTATATGTATGCAGCTAAATTTATAAATTTAACAGTTGTTTGATATTTGAGTAATTTCCAGTTTGGGGCCATTATGAATAAAATGTCTATTACAAATTTTTGTGAGGGTCATAGGTTATCAGTTATTTTTTTATAAATACCTCTGAGTCTTACGATAAATGTACATTTAACTTTTGAAGAAACCATCCAACTGTCTTTCAAAGTCCTTGTACTATTTTACATAATCCACAGAAGAGAAAAAAGTCAACAAACACTGATGGAAAAGAAAATTTTTTAAAAATTTACTCTGATACAGTTCAGTTCAGTTCAGTCGCTCAGTCATGTCCGACTCTTTGCAACTCCATGAATTGCAGCACGCCAGGCCTCCCTGTCTATCACCAACTCCCGGAGTTCACTCAAACTCACGTCCATCGAGTTGGTGATGCCATCCAGCCATCTCATCCTCTATCATCCCCTTCTCCTCCTGCCCCCAATCCCTCCCAGCATCAGAGTCTTCCAATGAGTCAACTCTTCGCATGAGGTGGCCAAAGTACTGGAGTTTCAGCTTTAGCATCATATAAAGTTAAATCCAAATAGATCATAGTCCTAGATGTTTTACAGATGTCCTAGTTTTATAGGAAAACTCCTAAAAGAATACATAGGAGAAACTGTTTGCAGAGCTGGAGGCAGCAAAGATTTTTGGTAGGACAAAAAAAGCAAGAGAAAAAGATGATAAATCGAACTTCAAAATTAAAACATCTACTCTTTACCAAAGGATACTTTAAGAAAATGAAAGCCACCTATTGGGAGAAAATATTCACTTATATCTAATAAAGGATTTATATTTAGAATATATACAGGCCTTTTACAACTCAATAGTAAGAGAAAGCAACCTAAGAAAAATTGTTAAAAGACTTAGACACTTAACAAAGGAAGTTATGCAAATGGTCAACATACAGTTTAAAAATGGTCAGCATCTTTAATCATCAGAGAAACACAAATTAAAACTACACATCCACTGGTGGCTCAGTGGGAAAGAATCCACTTGCCGATGCAGGAGATGAGGGTTCGATCCTGGTCTGGGAAGATCCCTTGGAGAAAAAAGTGGCAATCCACTCCAGTATTCTTGCCTGGAGAACCCCAGGGAGCCTGGTGGGCCTCAGTCCTTGTTGTCATAAAGAGTCAGACACAACTTAGAGACTAAAGAGCAACAATGATAACCCATCCACTAGAACTGCTAAAAACTACAAACAAACCTGATAAATAATATCAGTTCTTTAAAAAGGAAACGTTTCTTTCTTTTGTAATTGAACCTTATTATAAAATTGAGCCTTATTTTTCTTTAAGAGAAAAATCTGTCACCTGGTCAGTTAGGAAGAAAATGCAGACTCCTTTCGTATGAGGACTTGGCCCATGATCTCACTCCATTTTTTCCACATGTCCCTGCTAGGAATCCTCCTATATGGCTCCCACTGGCCACTCACTGATGCTTTTGAACTGTGGTGTTGGAGAAGACTCTTGAGAGTCCCTTGGACTGCAAGGAGATCCAACCAGTCCATTCTAAAGGAAATCAGTCCTGGGTGTTCACTGGAAGGACTGATGCTGAAGCTGAAACTCCAATACTTTGGCCACCTCATGAGAAGAGTTGACTAATTGGAAAAGACCCTGGTGCTGGGAGGGATTGGGGGCAGGAGGAGAAGGGGATGAAAGAAGATGAGATGGCTGGATGGCATCACTGATTTGTTGGACATGAGTTTGAGTGAACTCCGGGAGTTGGTGATGGACAGGGAGGCCTGGTGTGCTGTGATTCATGAAGTCGCAGAGTCAGACACGACTGAAGTGACTTAGCATAGCATTAAACTGTCAAGACTCCATAAGAAATGCAATGTTGCTGCTGAACTTTCATAGATAAATTTCCACCTATATGACTTGAATGCAGATGAATGGATAAGAAAGCTATGGTACATATACACAATGGAGTATTACTCAGCCATTAAAAAGAATACATTTGAATCAGTTCTAATGAGGTGGATGAAACTGGAGCCTATTATACAGAGTGAAGTAAGCCAGAAAGAAAAACACCAATACAGTATACTAATGCATATATATGGAATTTAGAAAGATGGTAACAATAACCCTGTGTACGAGACAGCAAAAGAGACACTGATGTATAGAACAGTCTTATGGACTCTGTGGGAGAGGGAGAGGGTGGGAAGATTTGGGAGAATGGCATTGAAACATGTAAAATATAATGTATGAAACGAGTCACCAGTCCAGGTTCGATGCATGATACTGGATGCTTGGAGCTAGTGCACTGGGACGACCCAGAGGGATGGTATGGGGAGGGAGGAGGGGGGAGGGTTCAGGATGGGGAGCACATGTATACATGTGGCAGATTCATTTTGATATTTGGCAAAACTAATACAATTATGTAAAGTTTAAAAATAAAATAAATTAAAACAAAAAAAAAGAAACAAATTTTATTCACAGCATGCACAAGATGTCAGTAATCCTTGAGTTCTTGGCATTCTGGTGTCCTGGAAGAATAATGGAGAGTTTTCCAGATTATGATTCAAAATAGCCCCAAGATGCTGGTCTCATTTATCAGGATCCAGTATGAACAGGTCAGGTGCTAGACATGAGGACAGAAAGGTGCCAAAGTCCATTCCACAAGCACTCAACTGATTGGGAGGATGAGTAAGAGTATTAATGGAATAAGAGCTGGGAAGAGAGTTAAACTGCATTCTAACACAAGCTCTTTTGTTCTTCAATAGTGTGATGCTTGTGGACCTCATTTCCCTCATTTGCAAAGAAAAAGATTTGGACTTGACAATGTTTATGGTCACTGTATCCTTATAACCAAGGGGCCGCTGATATCTCATTACTTAATGATTTGGGTATATTGTCAAATGCTCCCCCACTAAAAGCCCAGAGTTCAAAAAAGTAAGGCAAGGAAAAAAAATCAGATGATATGCAGTTGCTGCAATGAGCAGAGCTGAAACTAAGTTTCGGGGGCCTGGAGAACATAAAACTGGGGGAAGAAGCGGTTCACACATGAAAAAAATGAAAAATTACAAGTATCAAATTCCAATTTTTAAAAGTAAATATTTACTTAGAATGAGAAAGGGAGATGCAAAAATGAGCAGATTTTAAGTAGTTCACAACCACAAATATCACCAAAACCAGGAACATAACTTACTGCAGTTTGTTAACTTACTGATACACCTTTGTAATGTTTTTACCTAGATTTTTAGCTGTGCACCCTTAGATAGCCTTTTTACATAATAAAATAATATTTTATATAGCAAAATAATATTTTGCATTTATAGTAACATAATATTTACTATATTTTACATAGTAAAATAATATTTACCAGGTGCCACTAGTGGTAAAGAAACTGCCTATGAATGAAGGAGACATAAGAGATGCAGATTTGATCCCTGGGTTGGGTAGGAGAGCATGGAGGACAGCATGACAGTACTTCAGTATTCTTGTCTGGAGAATCCCATGGTCAGAGGAGCCTGGTGGGCTACGGTCCATAGGGTCGCACAGAGTCAGACATGACTGAAGCAACTTAGCACGTACACATGATATTTTGTAAATATTTTCTATATATGGAGTAAAAAGATGTCTTCCCTCTGGAAAACTTAATCAAAACTTTAAAAATTTATAGTATAGAAAAACCTCTTTCAACTTCACTATTATCAGAAACATCATGTAAAATTTTATAATGTTGTTAAATTAGGAAATACTCTTACAAAGATTCTTCAAAGCATAAACTCTAAAATTTCAGGACACTTTGATTTGCTTACATAGTAACTAATAATATATATATAATTGCATTATATGCAAGTGTATTTGATTATATAAGCAATTTATTTTATTCAATATTTGGATTATTAAACCAAGAGCTTATTCATTAATAGCTTTATAAAGTGGGCAATCTCATTACACTTAAAATATTTTTTAAATCTAAATTAATACATATGCTTTAAAAATTCCATCCCCATGATAACCCTGAAAATATGTAACTACTGGAAAATGCTCAATTAGTCAACAACCGAAAGAGTAGCCTTTTGTCTTCAGTGGTAAAAAGTCTTGATGTTAATGATGAGCTGAATGTGGCACACATTCTATATGCTTATTAATGTTTGTACAGGGTGTTTGCTGCCAGAACTGGCATTGTAATTTGCAGAGTCTCTTGTTCATAAAATAAAGAATCCCAGAAAAGTGGAGTGAAGACAATTAAGCCAACACAATACTCTTGTAAATGCCAGGCACCTTGTAATCCCACTGGTCACACGCCTGTGAAGCTGGCTCTGCTTGTAGCCTTTTGTTCTTAACTTTTATGCCAGCGACATTGTCATGCACTTAGCCGAATACTGTTCAACAACACACAGAAGAAACTCTGAGCTACATAAACATATCCCACTCACGTGCAGCTATTTCTCCAAATCCACATTACCTACCATGTCCCATGACATGGAACGTATGAGGAAAAAATTAGAATGAGAAAGGAGGCTTCATTTCACTTTAAACACCTTACATTTGCAAATTTATCAGAACATGTGACCCTATAAACACATTTCCAGAGCCTCTTCTAGAAGCTTTGCTTGGTTTCCTACAAGTGAAGAATATTGAGGCAAAATCTTAGAGCTTTATGATAAATCCACAGCTGAGCCTGGACCTAGGTTGTGGCCACAAGCCATGATTTTAATGAACACAGGTATTTCCACAGCAGAAAGGGTCTTTTCACTGCCCACTTTGGGGTCACTATTCTTTCCACCTGCTGCTTGAGGAACCCAGTAAGTCAGTCTCGTTCATTGATCTTTTAGGAGCCAGAAGAGAAAAAAAGAGAGACATGAAATCAACACAATGGAATAGGCTTCCCCACCCCATCATTTCCACATTGTCTCTGGAAATCTTTTGATTTGGGTCCAGGCACCCTGGATGTCCCAATGCCAAGGTCAGCTAAAGGATACCACCCTATAGTCTTGTATGTGCTTTCGTGCTCAGTCATGTCTGACTCTTTCTGAGTCAGACTGCAGCCCACCAGGTTTCTCTGTCCTTGGAATTTCCCAGGCAAGAATACAGGAGTAGGTTGCCATTTCCTCCTCCAAGGGTCTTCCCAACCCATGGTTGGAACCTCAGTCTCCTGCAGCTCCTGCATTGGAAAGTAGGCTCTTTACCACTTGAGCTACCTGAGAAGTCAAAGTCTTGTGTAGTCACTTAAGTATCCTACCTCAGAATTATAGTCAGTATAAACTTTTCTAATCACTTTCCAGTTGTTTGTCATAGGACTTTTCAACATTTGACATTGAACCTCAGAGGTGGCGGTGAGCATGGACCTACAGAACTGATGGTTTCCCTCAGAAGACATCAGCCCTTCATTTAAACTTCCAGCATCTCTGACATCACAGAGCCCAGGAGAGGCACTTCTTGTAGAGGTCCCAAGAAACCCTATCTCCCCAAACTTTACCCCTGACATACCCACACACCCCTTTATGACCCTCTCACCAAAAGGCTGACTCACAGGTGAAGGTTTTGTAATTTGCTCTTTCTTGTAAAATCTCGGTGAATCATATTTAATTCATGTTTATCAGATCTTTGATATGCATCTGACATAAAAATCAACAAGACCACATTATTCAGAGAGCCACACTGCTAACAACCAATAAATTGTTTCTGAAACTGGTAAGAATGAAACTATTCCTGGAGGTGCTCCAGGGCCCCAGTGTGACCTCCTAAATGCCCCTGGCAATGGCTTCCTCTATAATTCTCATTTGAATGAGATCAGATTCTTCAAAATACTCAAGAAACCCTCCTTTTACCTCGACAAGAGAAAACAATAAAATCCTTAGCCACAATGTGTAAAGCATATAACTAAATATCTATTAAGCCTTATCAGGTTGCTATGCTGAACTAACTGCAATGACTTTATTGGTCCCTAAATTGCTGGCTTCTCCCTCTTTCTGCCATTCATCATTACCCTTTGTCACCTTATCTGTTCTAGCCAATTTAGTTCATTGATTTTCACTGTAAAGGCTAGAATACTGCCAGCAATTTGGGACCTTCACAAGTTAGGCTAATACATGTTAACTGGTATCACCATCAGCTTTATAGTTGAGAATATAAGATACAACCTTTTTCTTCTGGACATGTCTGTTAAGGAAGGGGCTAGATCAGTAAACAAAAGAAGATGGAGGCCCAAATTTTCTAAATAAGTTTGCACTCTGAAAATGTGCTATTTTGTTTGTAAAGGACTTGGAAACATGAATTTAATTTTGGTATGAAGCCAGAATTCAACCAAAAGTCTTTGACCACCTGCTAAGAACTAGGTCTTTTGGCCAGAAGTAGTTGACAATTCATTGGTGCTGACCACTAAATAAGATTTTAAAAAATATAAGTGCTCAAGTGTAGGTTTATATACAACCCTTTGTTGTCGCTTAGTCACTAAGTTGTGTCTGATTCTTTTGTGACCCATGGACTGTAGCCTGCCAGGCTTCTCTGTCCATCTTCCCAACCTAGGGATTGAACACATGTCTCCTGCACTGTAGATGGATTCTTTACCATTGAGACACCAGAGAAATCCCTTGCTTTTCTTTCAGTTCAGTTCAGTTGCTCAGTTGTGTCTGACTCTTTGCGACCTCATGAATCGCAGCATGCCAGGCCTCCCTGTCCATCACCAACTCCCGGAGTTCACTCAGACTCACGTCCATCGAGTCAGTGATGCCATCCAGCCATCTCATCCTCTGTCGTCCCCTTCTCCTCCTGCCCCCTATCCCTCCCAGCATCAGAGTCTTTTCCAATGAGTCAACTCTTCGCATGAGGTGGCCAAAATATTGGAGTTTCAGCTTTAGCATCATTCCTTCCAAAGAAATCCCAGGGCTGATCTCCTTCAGAATGGACTGGTTGGATCTCCTTGCAGTCCAAGGGACTCTCAAGAGTCTTCTCCAACACCACAGATCAAAAGCATCAATTCTTCAGCACTCAGCCTTCTTCACAGTCCAACTCTCATATCCATACATGACCACAGGAAAAACCATAGTCCTGACTAGACGAACCTTTGTTGGCAAAGTAATGTCTCTGCTTTTCAATATGCTATCTAGATTGGTCATAACTTTCCTTCCAAGGAGTAAGCATCTTTTAATTTCATGGCTGCAGTCACCATATGCAGTGATTTTGGAGGCCAAAAAAAGAAAGTCTGACACTGTTTCCCCATCTATTTCCCATGAAGTCATGGGACCGGATGTCATGATCTTCGTTTTCTGAGTGTTGAGCTTTAAGCCAGCTTTTTCACTCTCCACTTTTACTTTCATCAAGAGGCTTTTGAGTTCCTCTTCACTTTCTGCCATAAGGGTGGTGTCATCTGCATATCTGAGGTTATTGATATTTCTCCCGGCAATCTTGATTCCAGCTTGTGTTTCTTCCAGTCCAGCGTTTCTCATGATGTACTCTGCATATAAGTTAAATAAGCAGGATGACAATATACAGCCTTGACATACTCCTTTTCCTATTTGGAACCAGTCTGTTGTTCCATGTCCAGTTATAACTGTTGTTTCCTGGCCTGCATATAGGTTTCTCAAGAGGTAGGTCAGGTGGTCTGGTATTCCCATCTCTTTCAGAATTTTCCACAGTTTATTGTGATCCACACAGTCAAAGGCTTTGGCATAGTCAATAAAGCAGAAATAGATGTTTTTCTGGAACTCTTGCTTTTTCCATGATCCAGCGGATGTTGGCAATTTGATCTCTGGTTCCTCTGCCTTTTCTAAAACCAGCTTGAACATCAGGAAGTTCACAGTTCACATATTGCTGAAGCCTGGCTTGGAGAATTTTGAGCACTACTTTACTAGCGTGTGAGATGAGTGCAATTGTGCGGTAGTTTGAGCATTCTTTGGCATTGCCTTTCTTTGGGAATGGAATGAAAACTGACTTTTTCCAGGCCTGTGGCCACAGCTGAGTTTTCCAAATTTGCTGGCATATTGAGTGCAGCACTTTCACAGCATCATCTTTCAGGATTTGAAATAGCTCCACTGGAATTCCATCACCTCCACTAGCTTTGTTCGTAGTGATGCTTTCTAAGGCCCACTTGACTTCACATTCCAGGATGTCTGGCTCTAGGTCAGTGATCACACCATTGTGATTATCTGGGTCATGAAGATCTTTTTTGTATAGTTCTTCTGTGTATTCTTGCCACTTCTTCTTAATATCTTCTGCTTCTGTTAGGTCCATACCATTTCTGTCCTTTATCAAGCCCATCTTTGCATGAAATGTTCCCTTGGTATCTCTCATTTTCTTGACGAGATCTCTAGTCTTTCCCATTCTATTGTTTTCCTCTATTTCTTTGCATTGATCACTGAGGAAGGCTTTCTTATCTTTTCTTGTTGTTCTTTGGAACTCTGAATTCAGATGTTTATATCTTTCCTTTTCTCCTTTGCTTTTCGCTTCTCTTCTTTTCACAGCTATTTGTAAAGCCTCCCCAGACAGCCATTTTGCTTTTTTGCATTTCTTTTCCATGGGGATGGTCTTGATTCCTGTCTCCTGTACAACGTCACGAACCTCATTCCATAGTTCATCAGGCACTCTATCAGATCTAGGCCCTTAAATCTATTTCTCACTTCCACTGTATAATCATAAGGGATTTGATTTAGGTCATACCTGAATGGTCTAGTGGTTTTCCCTACTTTCTTCAATTTAAGTCTGAATTTGGCAATAAGGAGTTCATGATCTGAGCCACAGTCAGCTCCTGGTCTTGTTTTTGTTGACTGTATAGAGCTTCTCCATCTTTGGCTGCAAAGAATATAATCAATCTGATTTCGTTGTTGACCATCTAGTGATGTCCATGTGTAGAGTCCATGCTTTTCTTTACTCAACATTTATTCACCCAGTCATATACTGGTCCAGCCAGGTGTTTACCACACCAGCTTTGTGTCAGAAACTGTGCTGTGTTGTAGATGGCTCTCAGCTAAGAGACAAACCCTGCTTAGGAATGTCTCAGGCTCTTTAGAAAGCAGTTACTTCACGTGAAACACAAAAATGATTACAATAAAGCATTCTATCTGCCATAAGGAAAGAATGCACAAGGTTCTGTAGAAACCTGAGGAAGTCAAGGATGATTTAAAGAGGAGATTTGTTCTAAAGGAAGAGTTGCAGGACTTCTTGGTGGTTCAGTGGTTAAGACTTTGCCTTCCACCCAGAATATTCATTGGAAGGACTGATGCTGAAGCTGAAGCTCCAATACTTTGGCCACCTGATGCAAAGAGCTAACACATTGGAAAAGACCCTGATGCTTGAAAAGATTGAGGGCAGGAGGAAACGGGGATGACAGAGGATGGAATGGTTGGATGGCATCACTGACTCAATGGACATGAGTTTGAGCAAACTCTGGGTAATAGTGAAGGACAGGGAAATCTGGCATATTGCAGTCCATGGGGTTACAAAGAGTTGGACATGACTGAGTGACCGGACAACAGCAAGCAGGGGGTGCAGGTTCAAACCCTGGCCAGGGAACTACTAAGATCCCACAGGCCTTGCAGCCAAAAAAACCAAAACATAAAATAGAAGCAATATTGTAGCAAATTCAATAAAGACTTTTAAAATGTTCCATATCAAAAATTCTGGGGAAAAAAAACCCCAGAAGGTTTGCAGAGCAAGTAGAGGGAAAGCAGAGCTTAGGAGTGAGTCGGGGAGCCTGAAAACAGAGAATGGCGGACATGAAAAGCCAGAGTCATAAGAAAACCTGTGAACACAAATGAAGAGAATCAGAAGACAAAACAGCCAGTCAAACTCAGGCTCAAATCCTGGCTTTTCCACTTACAAGTTAGGCGAGTCACTTTATTCCTCTAAAACTCATTTTCCTCACCTGCATTACAGGGTTTTTATGCCCATTCACATGAGTGTTGTGACAATTAAATAAAACAGTATTTTCAATTTCAATCATAGTATCTAAAATATGGTAAGTGCTCACAGAGTGTTAATTCACTTATTGTTCCCTCATAAGAGTCAGAAAATCATTGAATAATTTCAATCATAAAGACATGACATCCTACAATCAGGGAGCACTTTTTTAGGATGGTTTTGAAGGAAGTAGTATTTAGGAGAGGATAACTGTCATGAAAGAAAATGAATGTTTGGACATAGAGGAAGGTGTGGAGATTGAAGATATCTGAGAGGTGGACTGACAGATAATAGTCAAATAAATCGGGAAAATGAGAGAGCAATGGGGTCTCAAAAGACCACGAAGTCAACTGCTTAAAAAACGGGTTTAATGGTGACAAATACAGGGAGTTGATTCAGAAGATTGACATCATGAGATCAATTCTGGAAAGTTGATTTTGAGGCACCTGTGGGATATATATGTGGATTCAATACAAACACAGCCAATGGATGTTTAGAGAGTAAAAAATGGTACTTAGGGTTTGCAATTAGTAATAAAATTAAATTTTAATGTATAAAAATTAAAATAAAATTTAAAAAATGAAATTCTAAGGTATATATAGTATCATCTAGGGCAAAGGCTTCTGAATAATTTAATTATTTCCAGCTGCCCCAGGTAAGAAGGTATTCTCCTTATGCCAATTATGTTGAATTTGCTCTGTGATCCCAGTTGGTTGGGTGCTTGGTAAATCAGAAGCACTGATTTAATAAGATGGGGTAAGTGTGTTGGCTACAGGGAAGCTCACAACTTCTTTCAGCCCCTTCCTTCCCACACTCACGTCATCCCCAGTCTGTCTTCAAGGACTGCTGAGTTAAGAACACTTATCAGCCTTGTTCTGAAGGTGGAGGTCAACAAGCGTGTGCTTGGCTGGCCCTTGCAGCCTTCAGAGCACTCACAGTGCTAGACACCAGAGAAGTTCTTGTTCTCCAAGGTCCTTTCTCTTTGGATAATGCTCTCCAGAGCTGAAGGTAGCACCCCTAGAAAGGAATAGCAAGTAAGAAAACTCTGGACTGGTGGCCACTGCTCCCTCACTCAGTTCTGAGCTCCTTTCTGCCTTCCACTGATGAGCATGCTCTGGATGGGGAGTCCCTTGCATACACTGTGTAAGAACAGAGCTTTCAGTTTGAGCTCAGGCTGAAATGATAGGTAAAATAGGTATTTTGACTGACTTACATTCCGTTACTGAGGCCAACCTAGCCTAAGGAAAGGAAAGATCCCTAGGTGAAACCAGAAACTCCCTCTGGGTTGGGCAAAGCCCTGTACATCATAACAGGTACTTGAACATGCTTTTTCCTCAATGGGAACTATGTGAAGGAAGATATCAGATAGTCCTATGGCTATGACCCAATTCCATCCTGTTTTAACCCCAAAATCCCCCTTTCCCCAAATGGTTATGGGTTATCTGAACATGAAGCCATCCAAATTATTCATTTAGATCTTTCCATGTAAAATTTCAGTGGCTACTGCTTTTAATTCATATACATGTAAGTTGTATATAGTGAGACACCATGACATCATTCCCCAAGTTCAAGATAGAATTAGTTTGAAAGAATGCTGCAGTTGAGAGTACTATAATCAGATTGCTCCTTTGGACTATGTCAATTATAGTAGCTTCTTCAGGTTCATGTCACAGATCATTATCCTCAGCAAACTGGACTTGACTTGAAAACAGAAAATCACTTATATGTATTTTTAAACATTAATTCTGGGACTGTAAATTGGAATAAAAGGGAATGTTCAGAATTTGGAAACAAATTTTAGTTTAAAAAAAAAAACTGAGCATGGCCTATGGTATCACACAGAGTCTCTACTCCCTTTTCTAGAGTTAGAATAAATAGTTCAACCAGCAAGTAACCTAACGTTATACAACAGATTCCTATGTTCATATTCTAATAAGGCTGTCACACCTTTAGGGCTTCTCTCTGGAATACTGTTTCTACTCTATGTTCTGCCATCTCCAACTAAGTCAATCAAAGAACTGGAGAACATTGCTAAGGCCCAACGTTTCAGCCTAACTACTTAATGAATGAAAAACATTCCCTAAATTGATATACAAGAAAAAAATACAAAAATAAAATTTCCTCTTGGGTTTTCACTGTTATTTCTAAAATAGTTAACTTCAGAAGCAATGTTGACCTCAGTTCTAAATTTAAGCTCTCCTTCAGTATTAGTCAAATGGATAGGAATAATGGTCATGGCTAATTGTTAGTATTAATGGAGTTCTACCATATGCTAGGCATGCTCTAAGTGCCTGAATGCTGCTATCCTCATGGTAACTACAGTTAACCATAGTGTATTGTATATTTGCAAGTAACTAAGAGAAAGTAGATCTTAAAAGTTCTCATCATAAGAAAAAATGGTAACTATGTGTGGTGATAGATGTTACTTAAAATCATTGTGGTAATCACTTTGCAATAGAGATAGATATATATCAAACAGCAAAAGAGACACTGATGTATAGAACAGTCTTATGGACTCTGTGGGAGAGGGAGAGGGTGGGAAGATTTGGGAGAATGGCATTGAAACATGTAAAATATCATGTAAGAAACGAGTTGCCAGTCCAGGTTTGATGCACGATACTGGATGCTTGGGGCTAGTGCACTGGGATGACCCAGAGGGATGGTATGGGGAGGGAGAAGGGAGGAGGGTAAGGGATGGGGAACACACGTATACCTGTGGCGGATTCATTTTGATGTTTGGCGAAACTAATACAATTATGTAAAGTTTAAAAATAAAATAAAATTTATTTAAAAAAAAAGACTAATGCAATATGTCAAATATACCTCAATTAAAATTTTTTTAATTTAAATGTACTATTTCATTTATCTTTAATCATTTGACATATCTGGCATTATCTCCATTTACATAGTGAGGTGCCTGGCAGTTTACAAATCTGATTATTATTGAGCAGTCTGATACTGGAAGTTACACTCTAATTATTTTAAATTATATGTGTGTTTTAAAAGTACCACGTATTTCATGTAATTTCACCTTGTTGAGAATTTCTATTGTCTCCTTGAACTACAAACTACAAACAACAAGGCAACATTTCATTGGTTTAAATGATCAAAACCTGGAGAGAGGAGGCTTTTAGAAATAATTCATCTTTTAGATTCTAACAATGCAAGTAGGAAGGCATGAATTTTAATAACCCTCATCACAAATTCTTAAATTTTCTGGTCTCAAGATTCCTTTATATTCCTAAAAATAATAAGAATCCCAAAGTGCTTCTATTTCTACACATTACACCTATAGCTATTTAGTATCTTAGAAATTAAAACTGAGCAAAGTTTAAAGCCCAAGAATACAGAAGCACATGTTCCATCAGTCACATGGCAATGGTGTCATTATATCAAACGACCTCTAAAGACAGCTTTGATCTCACAAATCCTCTGAAAGGACAACATTTTGAAAACTGCTTATCGAAAATCTATAGTTCTTATCTGGCTATTCTCCTCAATAAACTTAGTGATTTAAAGAGGAAGGGATTCTATACGATTATTATGCGGGAAACTGAGACGAAGTTGATCTTCCAATTTCCTTTTGGTCTTTCTTTTAAGATACAAATGCCTGACCACAGTGGCTAGTTCGGGATGTGTTAGTTCACTGCCAAATGTCAGTGACTGCACTGACCACTGAAGTTCTACTCGGTGACTGTTCACAAAAAGGCTTCATCGATCATACTCAAGAGGTGAGGTGGCAGAATAAACAATGATCTCTCTGAGTATGCCCTCTGCAGGCACCAGGGCTATCTCTGAGTCAGGGCTGGATTTAGAAGCCTGAATACAGGGTGTGTTCATGCCTGATTTTATTTGATGAAGTCAGGGAAGACAAAAGCCAGAAAGACAAGCCACAATCGGCCAAATAGAGTTGAGCACCAGATGATAGGAGGAAGAAAGTTAAAATTTAAGTCTAAGAATATGTCAATCATACCTAAACAGTAATAATAATAAACTAAGAGATGATCTAGAGGCAACATTAGATTTAGGGACACAAAGCAAAAGTTTGAATTATTTAAGAATATAGTCAGAGGAGGAGCTAGGGTGATAATAATTGTCATGTATTCATGGATGAATTTTATCAGTCAAAGGCACACATGTGGGTATGACAGACTAGCTTGAGGGTAGGGTTGGTTCACTTTCACTTTTCACTTTCGTGCATTGGAGAAGGAAATGGCAACCCACTCCAGTGTTTTTGCCTGGAGAATCCCAGGGACCGGGGAGCCTGGTAGGCTGCCATCTATGGAGTCGCACAGAGTCAGACACGACTGAAGCAACTTAGCAGCAGCAGCAGCAGGGTTGGTTCCATGATGTTAAAAGTGAATAACTGACTTGTACGAATGCTAAGATCTCATCCTGTTAAACAAACAAAAAACAAAGAAAAATCCCTGATTCAATGAGTATTTTTACTTTGATCAATCACTTTGCCACTTAATCTTTTTTTAAAAAAGTCAAAATATTTTTACTTGTAAACCAGGTACATGAAGTGTTATCAGAGAACAACAACAAAAAAAGCTTTCATTTTTAAATTGTCATCCTTTTGCTTTTTATCAATTTCAGGCACATGCACACACACACACATAGTCATAGAATGAGTAATGGCTAACATTCCAAAAGCGTGGGTTTTTACATCAAGATAAATCCAGTAATCACCATCAGAAGTCTTTATATTCTTTTTTTTTTTTTTACATTTATATAAGGTCAGCTTATGAAACAGTAGTATGAAAAAAAATTAAAAGAGTGAAATGGATGCTTTCCAAGTTCCATTCCCAATTCCCAACAAATGCATGCAGATAAACATCTTGTTCTTCCTCAAGTGCTCACCTTTAGGTGGATGAGCCTCTGCAGACAAGATGTATGTGACACATGACCTTTATGAAACAGCAGAGGAGTCATTGTATCAACAATCCGCGACTCTTCAAACAGCAACAAACATGTTGACTAGATGTCCGTCATTCCCAAGTGCCGCATTGGACAGTTTCCTGGAGGTCAGAGACAAATAATCAAGCATATGCCACAATTTTACATTAAAGATTTTACTGAAGCCACCCAGAGGAAACAATTCACTATGGAGCAAGTTTTTCCTTCTTCGCTGGGATTTCCTTAAAGATAAAATTACACAAACATTTTGAAGAGGCCAAATGGGAATGAAAAGAAACTTCCCAGGTAGCGTCAGGTAGCAGTCTTCCCATCACTGAGACAAGGAATATCTCTGATGGAGGACACGGTGCTTTGGAGCATCAACAGAAGAAACCCTCCTTATCTTCAGAACACGTAGCTGAGTTGGTTCCTGAATCCAGTCTCTTTGCCCGGATAAGGAACTGCATCCTTCGTGTTATTATTATGAAAGTTTCCCTTGCTTCTTGATAGAGTCCATAATAAATAATTTTTAAAAACAGGTCAAATTATGTGTCATCTAAAAACTCTACCAGCCAAACATCCTGAAGGTTAAATAACAGTCCTTAAGAGGACCCTCAACCTTTGACAGTTCTTTGAGTTCTGCCCTCGTATATGCAAGTTTTTGGCTTACATTAACTCCTTCTAGTCCAAGGAGAAGGTTTAAAAAAATACTAATGAGTAAAGGGAAAAAAAGGTAAATCTTAACCTGAAAAGTTCTGAGTTCAGAAACAGCTCCAAGAGGTAAGAAATATTTTTAAAAAGTCAGTGGGGGCGGGGGAGAGGAGGGAGAGGGTGAGATAAATGGAGAGAGCAGCATGAAAGCATATACACTATCCTACGTAAAATAGTTAGCCAATAGGAATTTGCTGTATGAATCGGAACTCAAGCCAGGGCTCTGTAGCAACCTACAAGGATGGGAAAGGGTGAGAGGTGGGAAGGAAGTTCAAGAGGGAGGGTACGTGTGTGTAGGTATGGCTAATTCGTGTCAATGTATGGCAGAAAGCAAACCAATATTGTAAAGCAATCATCAATCAATTAAGAATAAATAAATATAATTAAAAAATTTTTAATCGATGGCTAAGAATCTGCCTTGCAATGCAACACAGGTTTGATCCTGGTCAGGGAACTAAGATCCCAGATGTTGCAGAGCAACTAAGCTCTCATGCCACAGCTACTGAGCCAGCGTGCTGCAACTAAGACTCAAATAAACTAATAAACTAAGCCGAAAAATAAGTTAATAATTTTAAAAAATATATCTACCCCAAACTCTGTTGCCATGTCCTTTGGTAAAGGCAATAGAATATGCAGAATAGCAGAACAGATGCTACGGATATCTTCTTTGCAGAAGGGCCCAGCACTGCCAGTGATGTCTCTGATCTGAGATGATCACAGAAAGCATGTGTAGCAATAACCTTGGCCAAGACTACTTAGAAAGGATGCCTTGGGACCCTGCTGCCTGCAAACACGTATCTCACCTTCCACTGTTGTCCTAATGTTGAAACTTTGACGTTAAGAAGTGACATTAAGTAACACTAAGAAGAAACTTCTTAAACTTCAGAGCTCTGTTTGTTATCAAGGTACAAGCTGGTTTTCTATTCAAGTTTGCCTCATGCTTAACAAGACAATTTCAGAGTGACTTGAAAAGGCAGAGGCAACCCTAATGATGTTAAGGTTCCAGAAACATCACTATAAACACCGGTGAAGGAGAAAGACATTTGGAATTAATGTGACAAAAATATTCTATTTCTGTTGTGGCTAGAGCCATTGAATGACAGTTCAGTCTTTTTGAAAAATTTGTTATTCACCAAGGTCACCTTCAGGCAGAGAGTCTATTACTGTTTCCCATGATTGTTTCAGATAATTGCAGCTGTGTAAAATGAGAAAGCTATTTCAAACTAGGTGTTCAATGGATGATTATTGTTGGTAACATACATTTATAATCAGGTAGGGAAGTGATAAAGAAAGATAGGTGATGGCCTGAATCAATAAAAATACTGGACTGCTACTCAACCAAGGCTTAAATTTCAGCTATTTCTTAGGATGCTCTGTTCCTATGAAATACCCCCAAAATGTGTGATTTCCCTCATATTTTTAAAATATCAGAATAGTTTCATTAACCACAGATAAAACCTCTCTTATCCTCAACATTCCACATGAGCTTCCCTTTCATTTTTTCCCTACTTTTACACAAACACATACACACACACACACACACACACACACACACACACAATAATGCAGAAGAACAGTCTGTCTGCTCTTCTTCATCTTGCATTTCCTTCTCAGCACATACTGACCTGGGCTGCAGCCCCAAACCCCACTAAAATGGTTCTTATAAAGATTCTCAATGGCCCTAGGTTGCCAAATTAGAGAACACTTGTCCTCCTACTACGTCCTTCCGGCAGTATCTGGTAAACATGGCCATTTCTCCCTCTCTGGGGCCCTCTCTGTTCAAGACTTCAGTGTCACTCCACTTTCTGGCTTTCCTACTGCCCCTCTGCCACTCCTTCTCAGGTTCCTCGGTTGACTTTTCCTCCTTTACAAAATTCCACAAATAGCGTCCCTCAGCATTCATTCCTAAGCCCTCTCACTTTATCTACACTCTCCAATTCAGGCCATGTGGCAATAGTGGTAAAGAACCCACCTGCCAATGCAGGAGACGAAAGAGATGTGGGTTTGATCCCTGGGTTGGGAAGATGCCCTGGAGGAGGGCATGACAACCCACTCTAGTATTCTTGCCTGGAGAATCCCATAGACTGGGGGAGCCTGGCGGGCTACACAGTCCATCTACACAGTGGTTCCCAGAAGTACAATACATCTCTGATCTAGACTTGTCCTTCTGAAGCCCCAGATTGATTCATTGATAGGCAGGCAGGTAGGTGATGAGAGAGAAGGAGAGAGAGTCACAGCTCCACTTTGATGTCTAGCAGGAGTCTTCAACATGGAAAGTCCAAAGAAGTGAGTCTAAAAGGTAAATAACTCAAACAACTCAAATCTCCAAATCTGTTTCTCTCTCAACACATCCCACTGCCAACCATACAATCATCCAGAAAACCATAATTTTTACTTCCTTTCTCTTATCTTTCATGTCTCACCCGCAATGTATTTATCAAATCACTTCTTAAAATCTCTCTCTACTTCATGCACTTCCATTGCTACCATCCTAACCAAGCCATCAGCATGTCTGGCCTGAAGTTAGAAGGGAAAAAAAGCTTGAGAGTTATCTCTGCTTCTACTTTTTCACTCTCACCAATGCATTTTTTCTATACAGAAATCATAAGTCAGATCATGACATTCCTTTGTCCAAAAAAATTCACTGCTCTCCATTACGAGAATAAAATAGAATAAGCTAGAATAAAACTAGAATAAAATCTCAGCTCCCATCATAGACCAAGAATCCACTGGTTCAGCCTCTATCTCGTCTCCCATCATCCTCTCCCTTATTTGTTACCTTGCTGCCATACTGGCTCTATTTTTACCTTCTAGAAAATATCCCTGAGATTTTTCCTTACTCAAGGCCTTTGTATTTGATGCCTTCTTTGCCTGGAATTCTCTGTTCACCACCATTTTATGAGAGGTATATTAATGTATAGTTATTTCACCACATAGCTGTTTATGCTTTACAAATAGTAGATTCCTAGAGGAAGTAATCATGTTTAACTTGTTCTCATAGAATACACATAGTAGGTCTTCAGTGCCTGGCACAGCATAGGCAATCAGTAAACAGTCACTTAACTCTCTAAGATTTAAACTCATGTAGCCTTGAGAATCCCAGGGACCAGGGAGCCTGGTGGGCTGCCGTCTATGGGGTCACACAGAGTCGGACATGACTGAAGTGACTTAGCAGCAGCAGCATAATCATAAAGCATTAAAATTTTATACTAAATTGAACACATTTTTGTTGTTCTTTTTCCTTTTTGTGTGACTGCTTTAATATCTTATATGCTGAAACACATAAAAATTCAACCTTGCTGGGCTATATGACTCAATTATATGATAAACAGATACAAAATCATCACAGATCCCTCCATCTAACCCCTATGTGGCTTTAGGAAAATAGAAGAATGGAGGATAAAGTGGTTTCGTATCACATAGATGATCAATATTGAATCAACAATCACTGAGGATAGTTACACTACATATGAGTACTTATCCTATAAGCTATTTGATACTAAACTCTCCAAAATGTAGGCTAAATAAATGAGGTCTGTCCTTTCAGATGTTTGAAATAAACCTATAGATGTTATATATTACATATACACAGACTCAGAATATAAGACAAGAAATAGAATCAAAGGTATTGAGAATATTTAATGAAACAGCAAGTGAGGAGACTATGAGGGGGAAGGTTAACTGTCTTCTAACTTTGTTTTTATGTAAGATAGAGAATTCAGGTGCTGGATGATAATGAAAAAGAAGAGTTTTATTGAGAAGAATGAAACACTGTAGAATAAATGTATAACCGTCCAGAAGTCTTGATCAGAGGAACGACCAGACACTGTAGATAAATAACTACTACTGCCAGAAAAAAGGAGGGCAGTACTGAAAAGCGAATAATTCAGTGAGACCAAGTAAAGAGCATGAGTCCAGAGGATGAAAAATTTTCTCTGATCTGTACAGCATAATAATCTGTTATACAGTTAATACCTTAAAGGACATTTCCATCAGCCTGCAGCTCTCTCTCCCTGCTATTTAGACACAGTGATATTTCCTATGTCAAGGCCATAGCTCCAATCCACCAGATTGATGCTAGCTCAACATTCAGAAAACTAAGATTATGGCATCTGGTCCCATCACTTCATGGGAAATAGATGGGGAAACAGGGGAAACAGTGTCAGGCTTTATTTCTTTGGGCTCCAAAATCACTGCAGATGGTGATTGCAGCCATGAAATTAAAAGACGCTTACTCCTTGGAAGGAAAGTTATGACCAACCTAGATAGCATATTCAAAAGCAGAGACATTACTTTGCCAACAAAGGTCCTCTAGTCAAGGCTATGGTTTTTCCTGTGGTCATGTATGGATGTGAGAGTTGGACTGTGAAGAAAGCTGAGCACCGAAGAATTGATGCTTTTGAACTGTGGTGTTGGAGAAGACTCTTGAGAGTCCCTTGGACTGCAAGGAGCTCCAACCAGTTCATCCTAAAGGAGATCAGCCCTGGGATTTCTTTGGAAGGAATGATGCTAAAGCTGAAACTCCAATACTTTGGCCACCTCATGCAAAGAGTTGACTCGTTGGAAAATACTCTGGTGCTGGGAGGGATTGGGGGCAGGAGGAGAAGGGGACGACAGAGGATGAGATGGCTGGATGGCATCACTGACTCAATGGACGTGAGTCTGAGTGAACTCCAGAAGTTGGTGATGGACAGGGAGGCCTGGCGTGCTGCAATTCATGGGTCACAAAGAGTCAGACACGACTGAGCGACTGAACTGAACCGAACTGATAGTCATACCTAGGACCTACATATCTAACAAGAGAGTTGTCAGGCCATAAATCTATGCAGCTTCAATACCACTGTCCACTTGTCTGCTCAGAGCCCCTCTCCATGCTTGTTTTGATGTGATTTTATTCACATGGAGTTAAGACATACAGTAGAATAAGTGAAAAGCCTTAAGGTATCAAAAGGAAAACACAGAGAGAATAGGATAATTAGTCCCGATTACTATCAACACTAAATTATTAATAACCTCGAATTACCATTGAATCGGTAGCTGTCATTTGATGCTTCTGTGTGGCCAGACTACATGTTCTGTACCATGACAGCAATTACACGGTATTTCCAGCAGCTTCAAAACAGAAACAAGAAATACACAACAGCAAAAACTTCACTGGAAAATTTTATATGCTTATTTTTTCTGGAGAGTTAGAATTTTCAATAACCTTATAATTTGTATTAAAAGTACCAGGGGAAAATGATACAGGTGTAAAAAATATCTTATTCTCTCTTAGGAAACAGTCTAAAAACAACCCCCCCAAAAAACAACCCTAGTCTCTTATTGGACAATGGTAATAGCTACTCAGTGATTCCAAATTATTTCTTTTAGTTTCAGTTCACTTCAGTCTTTCAGTTGTGTCTGACTCTTTGCGACCCCGTGAATCACAGCATGCCAGGCCTCCCTGTCCATCACCAACTCCCAGAGTCCACCCAAACCCATCCATGTCCATCGAGTCAGTGATGCCATCCAGCCATCTCATCCTCTGTCGTCCCCTTCTCCTCCTGCCCCCAATCCCTCCCCGCATTAGAGTCTTTACCAATGAGTCAACTCTTCGCATGAGGTGGCCAAAGTATTGGAGTTTCAGCTTTAGCATCAGTTCTTCCAAAGAACACCCAGGATTGATCTCCTTCAGGATGGACTGGTTGGATCTCCTTGCAGTCCAAGGGACTCTCAAGAGTCTTCTCCAACACCACAGTTCAAAAGCATCAATTCTTTGGTGCTTTCTTCACAATCCAACTCTCACATCCATACATGACTACTGGAAAAACCATAGCCTTGACTAGACGGACCTTTGTTGGCAAAGTAATGTCTCTGCTTTTTAATATGCTGTCTAGGTTGGTCATAACTTTTCTTCCAAGGAGTAAGCGTCTTTTAATTTCATGGCTGCAATCACCATCTGCAGATTTTGGAGCCCCAAAAAATAAAGTCTGATATTGTTTCCCCTGTTTACCCATTTATTTTCCATGAAGTGATGGGACCAGATGCCATGATCTTAGTTTTCTGAATGTTGAGCTTTAAGCCAACTTTTTCATTCTTCTCTTTCACTTTCATCAAGAGGCTTTTTAGTTCCTATTCACTTTCTGCCATAAGGGTAGTGTTATATGCATATCTGAGGTTATTGATAGTTCTCCCAGCAATCTTGATTCCAGATTGTGCTTCTTCCAGCCCAGCGTTTCTCATGATGTACTCTGCATATAAGTTAAATAAGCAGGGTGACAATATACAGCCTTGAAGAACTCCTTTTCCTATTTGGAACCAGTCTGTTGTTCCATGTCCAGTTCTAACTGTTGCTTCCTGACCTGCATACAGGTTTCTCAAGAGGCAGGTCAGGTGGTCTGGTACTCCCATCTCTTTCAGAATTTTCCACAGTTTCTTGTGATCCACATAGTCAAAGGCTTTGGCATAGTCAATAAAGCAGAAATAGATGTTTTTCTGGAACTCTCTTGCTTTTTCGATGATCTAGAGGATGTTGGCAATTTGATCTCTGGTTCTTCTGCCTTTTCTAAAACCAGCTGAACATCTGGAAGTTCATGGTTCATGTATTGCTGGAGCCTGGCTTGGAGAATTTTGAGCATTACTTTTAGTTTAGAAAAATATAAATAATAATATGTCTGTTCTCAATGAGACACCACTGGTAACTAAATTTATTTTATTTAAAAAATAGGCTACTTAGAAAATGCACCCTTTTGGATGGATTGGAACAGATTTTAGTTTTCTTTCTAACAATTGAGCATTCTTGTGTACCAGATGACTGAAATATCTTCAGAGAGGTATCATTTTCTTTAACATGATTAACTCAACAAAGATTGAGGTCTGACAAATGGAACCATGCTAGTGATAAAAATACAAAAATACACAGTATCTACTTTTAAGAAACTTCCTAAGTTTCTTAAGAAAGAGTGAAGTTTCTTTCATTATTTTTCAATAATTTCCAATTATTTGCTCAAAAAAAAGTCATCTAACATATAAAATACAATTCATGTTTAACCCAAACTTCCATATTTTCGATGTCTGTAATGAGTTTTAGAAAATCATTTCTAAATGAATTTTTTAATTCAGAGATTCCTAATAAATGTCCTAGGGGACATCACTCACCTCCTGTACATGTCACAAGCATGGCAAGGGGAAAAATACTGCACCTGCAGAAGTGAAACAGAGTCAAAAAGGTTTCTTGGTTACGTAACATTCCAGAGATTCTAGCATACAAATATGCATTATACATTTTTCAATAGGAGAATATCTTCTCTGGCATTCCCTAAATATATTTTGCAGTGAAATTATATTTCATTGAGAAAAGCTCACAAAAATCAAATCTAATAGAGCGTATTTTTGGAACTCTAGATAAGGTGCAGTTTGCTTGGTTCCGAAGTGGGTCAACAAGTGTTCATATATAGACCAACCTTTATTCATCAGTGTGTCTTGGAATTCTCTACATATTTAGCTCAATTTTCATTTTTTAAGAATGACTCTTCATATATAATTTGAAACTGCAAGAGAATCAATATCCATTTAAACAGGTGTCTTTCTGCTATCCTCTTCCTTTAAGAATTTCTCTTCCCAGTTTCCATGAGTGAAGATATTATAAAATGTGGAGAAAAGAAATGTCAGTGAATGGGGAAAGAACAGTGTTTTGACAAATGCAAATAATTATGCAGAGATTGTTTCAATTTTTCAATAGAAGAAAGCAAAACCCACAAGAAAGAACTGGAAAAGTCTTCTTCATGAATAACCACTTCATAAGAATAAATGGTTGGACAGCATCAGCAACTCAGTGGACATGAGTTTGGGCAAACTCCAGGATATAGTGAAGGACAGCAAAGCCTGGTATGCTGCAGTCCATGGGGTCTCAAAGAATCAGACACAACTGAGTGACTAAACAACAACAATAAGAATAAATATCATATGAATATGATAATACCTTGACTACAGGAATCACAGTGCCAGTTTTTTCTCTAGAATCTCGGGAAGATCACTTCCTCTTCCTGTGCCTAGATCTCCATACTCACATAGAAGCTGCAGGAAAGGAAAAACTTGTAAAAACTCTGACATGCTAGGTTTTATTCTACTATTTCCATTGGAAATTTTACTAAATACCAATTGAAAGAGTGCAAACATTCTCTTAATACATGGAAAATTTTACCTTCCAAGACATCTCACTAGATACCCACTCAATGTATTATTTTAGAAAGTCAGCTTTTATCATGAAACACAAACACAAAATTAGTTTAGGAGTTCAGTGTGAACTCCGAGATGGCTCACCTAACGTACGTTCTAGAAAGACAATCCAAAGGAATTTTTTTCCTGTCTAAAATAGTAAATTCTCAAAGTGTTTAATTGGGCAAAGTATTACAATGACATCACACAACTACATTCTGTTTTTATTCAAACTCTTGGCAATACCCCCATCACATCGTGTTCTGAAAGTAAGCTGAGGCAAAAACATGGTGGCCACTCAGACATAACTGGACAAAAAACAGATGCAAAGCAGACACAGTGCAGAGCCTGACAGCACATTCTTTTTCACAGAACAATTATGGAGGGATCTGTTCTGAAAGAACAGGTTTAGACTGCATCCTTGTTTTATCTAATGGATGAAGGAACGGCAGCGTTTTAAATCGTGAGGATGACAAAGCTATAAAATGGCCCTTATATGCAGGAGCCATTCCTTTAATGATGTCATGGACAGGGCTGATTAACAGCATCCACCCCTAAGGATACAGCTGTAAGCCTGAAAAGTCATCCCCCACCCGAATGACTTACTGTCCCAGCTCCGAGCGCAAGGACCAATCTGAGCAGTATCATGATAGCCCAGTCCTCAGGAAGGAGTTGGGGGCAGGGGGGGTCTGAAGAGCACAATTTTTCTTCTGCCCTGGCGTATCTGTGCTAGTGGCAGAGTGACTGTACTGGTATGAGTCAGAATGCATGTGAGTCATCTGTATAATAAATGAGACAACTTGATTTCATTGAGCTTCTGCTCACTTCATTACAGCAAGAGAAAAGTAAGGAAAATTTCTGTCTTCTGTCAGGTTTTCCCCAAATGATCAGTCACTGATGGCTCACATGTCCCCATCAGGTCTGTGGGGAGACGATGAAGCTGCAGCTTGTTCTGCCAGCAACCCAGGCGGGAGTGCGGTTGCCAAGCACACGGGCTCCTGCAATGATTTACCACTTCCAAATGCTACACTTGACAACAAATCTAGAAAACATATCCTTCGCAGCTCGAAGCTTCCAGAGCAGATCTTGTGTCACCGCTGCTTGGCTTTGCTCTCTGCATGAAGGATTGGTTGGTTTTAGGCATCTCTTTTTCAGAGCTGAATCCCATACTGGACTCTGCATTCCAGGTCTCCTTCCTCTTTCCTGTTCAACTAAAAGACCTAGTTCAAACTTAAAATCTCGTTGAGTTAACTGGTTGGATTACCGGCAGCTGAAATCAGTGGGGGTGGTGGGGGAGAGCAAACTAAACGATGTATTTGTTAAATATGAATGGGTTGTTGCTTGTTGTTTTGTCACTAAGTCACTAAGTCTGACTCTTCACGACCCCATGGACTGTGGCCTGCCAGACTCCTCTGTCCATGGAATTCTCTAGGCAAGAATACTAGAGTACGTTGGCATTTCCTTCTTCAGGGGATCTTCCCAATTGAACTCATGGCTCCTGCACTGGCTGGTGGATTCTTTACCCCTGAGGCACCAGGGAAGCCCAGGACTAAGATCAAAACCACTTCCTTGAGGATAGAGAACCGGAACACAGCAGAACAATGGGAGAATCTCTGCAACTCAGTGTCTGCTCTATAGGAGGAGAATGTGAAAGATGTCACACAGCCAGTTGGAACCAGATCATAATTTTCAAACTGAGAAGATAATACCTGAGAGTTATAAATGAGTTTAGCAACTGTCTCACCCCCTCATTCATGTGATGCAAAAATAGTCTCTACGGTAGCTTCATAGGCACTCACGAAGTCTCTGAGTCATTTCAGTGACCGGGGAACTCACTAACTCACAAAGCAGCCCACCTTTCTGACAATCAATTCTGATGACTAAAAGGTATTTCTCAGAGAGAGCTTAAATCTGTCTCTCTGAAGCTTCCTCACAGTTATTCTCATTCAGGCCACTTAACCAAACTGACTGAGAGAGTAAGAATCTACTTTAGCGTTTACACTGCAGTCCATTCTGGTTCTTGCACTTAGAATTATTCCAGGTGGTCTGTGACTCTGATCAGCACCCATCTGGCCCTAATAGCCCTGCTCCTGGCTGTGCTCCTGACTCTGCTTTGATCAACCAAAGAATTCTCTCTACAGATTCAGACGGCTAGCCCATCAACCGGACCAGAGTCTCCATTCAGTTAATGAACCCTGTGCAAAAATTTGACACCTGGCTCTAACGTCCATCTTCTCTGTCTGGGCACGGCTCTGCCAGCTCTTGTACTTCTTTCCAAGTCCTACAATCCATCCCCCAGTCCACTGTGCAAACTGTACATTCCAATTTGGTTCATTCTAACTGCTCTGTCTTGAAAGCTCTCCCCCACTTCCTGCTGACTCTTGGTGTAGATAAAGAAAGACTACAGAAAGACTATACCCAATCTTGGGAGAGCTACAAGTAAGCAAAGATTTATAAGCAAGGCAAAAAGAAACTTATGACAGCCTGAATTCAGGCCATGAGAATAGATGATGGATACAGAAGGTACTAAAAACTAGAAATTGTAGAATGCAGTAGCTGAACCGATGATCTTCAGTGAAGAGTGTGTATGTGAGAAAGAAAGAATATGAAATTACAAGGCAGAGTAGAGTCATTCATCAAAATAGATGATACTGAACTCCTTTGGTGTAAATTAATGATACACTTTTCAATGTGATTGATTTGAAGTGCCTGGGGACTTTCCGAATCAAAGTATTTATTAAACCATTGGAAATATGGGTCTGGAATTTAACAGAGTTCTTGATTAAATTCAAGAATCTTCAAAACTAAAGAATATGTTTTCTTTAAGATACTGAAGGAATTATATTTACTGTAAAAAGCTCAGAGAGATGACAATGGAACCCTTTGGAATTACAAACTTGACTTTTAAAGACTGAGAAGAGAAAGAACAGTCCTCAAAAGGAATTAAGAATGAATGGCTAAGGACTTTCCTGGTGTTCCAGTGGCTAAGACTCCCCACTCCCACTGCAGGAGCCTGGGTTTGATTCCTGGTCAGGGAACTAGATTCCACATTCTGCAACCAGGAGTTCTTATGCCACAACTAAAGACCTTACATGCTGCAACTAAGACCTGGCACAGCCAAATGAATAAATTAAGCTATTTAAAAATGAATGAAAGGCTAATAAGAGGAGATGGCAGAAGAAATGAAAATTTACTTCATGAAAATCAAAGAAGAAAGTGGTTAGTAACAAATGTTCATCAGAGTGTTCAATGCTACGGTAAAATAAAGTTCCTCTTGGTAACATAGACGCCAATGATCTTAATGGTGGAAACTCGTTACCTTCCTCTTTCTCCTGGGCACACAAGCAGAACCGTTTTTAGCATCACTTGCAATTAGGTACTGTCATCTGAGTGGGCTCTGACCAATAGAGTGTGGGCAGATATGATGAACAGCATGTCCTGTCTGACCCATAAAAGTGTTACGTGTAAGCCTCACTCAGCGAGAACAAATGATCAAGTCCTGAGTCCCTGCAGATGTAAAGGCTCTGGGTGTCAGAGGGCAGAGGTGGGCAGTGGGGGACAAGAGGGCACCTGGGTACATGATTATGAGTAGTAAGACATGAAGAGTCCTGTTTCACTCTAGATATAGAAACCATACAAATCTAGTTCTGGTTTTGAGTCAAAAGAGCCTTGCTACTTAAGCGGTTGCTCATTTATTCTATCATGAAAGTGAAAGTGTTAGTCGCTGAGTTGTGTCCAACTCTTCACGATCCCATGGACGGTAGAGCACCAGGCTCCTCTGTTCATGTGATTTCCCAGGCAAGAATACTGGAGTGGGTTGCCATTTCCTTCTCCAAGGAATCTTCCCGACCTAGGGATCAAACCCAAGTCTCCTACATTGCAGGTGAATTCTTTACCATCTGAGCCACCAGGGAAGCCCTTATTCTATCTTGCCTCTATCTGTTTATCATATATTTCAAATTTTAAACTTCCTTATAGTTTTCTGATTTTTCTAAAATATTTCTTTCAATAACTCATGTAAATGTTAACAAATCGCATTATAGAAACCTGTGCTATTATTTGTTTTACAAGTCACTTATAAAATGAAAGGGTGTTACAAAGGCTTAAAAAAGGAGTAAAGAAAACAATTTAAGTGATACAAACAAACACTTGCAGTTAACATTTCTGGACATGATTTCATGATCACGTAGACCGAGGGTATTCATCATTTTTTTTTAATGTAGGAGCCTAACTTCCTCCATATATCAGTAACATTCAGAAGATCTAACAGAGGATTATAAGATACTAGAGAAAAAAAGAAGGACAGGATATAAGGAGTTCATGATCCCAATCATCTTTGGGGCATTTATCACCCCTTCGAGAATCCTCTATTTCCCCCAACAGCTCCCATTGGACTTCATTAGAACAATAATAAACTTCCATTAAACTATTGAGATCTGGGCATCATAAATTTCAGCTACCAGTTTACCTTTGGACAAGAGGACCCTGGCGGGCTACCGTCTATGACATGTTGCAAAGACATGTTGCAAAGAGTCAGACATGACTGAGCACCCACAGATTACTTTTACTATTGCAAAAACATTCAAAAGGCATTTTCAATGCACTGGTCACCAGTCAGGAAAAGTAAAACACAGCTGACCATGCCAAGTACCTTGGAGACTTCTTGACAAATATGGTTATGATTTGGATCCTCATGCAAAAAAGGAAAAGAGCAACAGTGATGTTTAGAGTTCAAGTAGTACTTCTGATTTTTACATGCTTTTGTCAGGCTCCTGTTGTCCAAAGGTAACCTAGTAGCTGAAATTTATGATGCTCAAATCTCAATGGTTTAACAGAAGTTTATTTTTGTTCTCATGAAGTCCAGTAGGAAGTGGTGGGGGAAACAGAGGATTCTCGAAGGGATGATAAATGCTCCAAAAATGATTGGGAACATGGGCTCCTTATATCCAGGAGCTCAAAATTAACTTTACAGGCCATAAAAACAGGATTACCAAATCTTGCCTCCTCAGCAATACTAAGAAACCAAACTGAGAAAAGGATGCTGGTCCCAGGGCAGCTTGTGATTGGATAATCTTGGGGGAAAGGGGCAGTCAGAGAGCTAGAAATGCTTCATGGAAGGAAGTGGAGTATGAACACTTCTTGTATTCACTCAGGAATTTTTTTCAGTGCATACTATGTGTTGTTCCAGGCAATGGGTATATGGTGGAGAAGAGAGAAAAGTCTGTCTCCATGCCTTATACATTTTGATGTATTCTACATTCCTACATCCTTCACAATAAGAAGACTGAGTGAACTCCAATCATGAGTAGATTTTTGGTGTACATCCTGCTTTTCAAGCTATATATTAATACACAGCTATATCCTACTCAAATACTCAGTGAAAACAAAAAAGCAAATAAAAGTTGAGGCCAAGTGAGAGCTAATTATTCAAGAATAATTAGTTTCTATATCACCCATGTCTTTTTGAACAGAAATCCACAAGAGTAAGAACCCTCCACCTGACAGGAGTGGTAGATAATCAGAGAGGCAAGAGACTCTAGCTTTTTCTTCATGGCTGTTAGAGCCTCCAAAATTGGTATCACTTCCTTTCTTTTTGTGTGTCTGTTAAAAGATTTTCATTCCAGCTAAAATGGGGATAGGCTAAAAGGAATTTTAAAAGGGTTTCTATAAATTAACAAAGTCAATAGGTCATTCTGCAACAGCCAAAAAAAATGTAGTTGTAAGTCCTGTTCATCATATTTTTAAAGAAAATATCTTGGTGATACTGTAACAGTTCATTAAGTTGTCTTAAAGAATTATTCTTAATGCTTTTATGTTCCTATCTTTAAATGCAAGTGTGTGTGCTCACTCAGTCATGTCAGACTCTTCCAGACCCTATGGACTGTAGCCTACCAGTCTCCTTTGTCCATGGGATTATCCAGGCAAGAATACTGGAGTGGGTTGCCATTTCCTTCTCCCAGGGGATCTTCTTGATTCAGGGATAGAACCTGCGTCTCTTGTGCCTCCTGTATTGCAGGTGGATTTTTTACTGCTAAAATTAAAGTGTATAAATAGGAGCACATGATATAAACATTCAAAATCTTACCATACCAAGAGTGCTAATTTTCTAATACAGGTAGATAGCTCTCTTTTATAGATGATAGGTGTAAATGACTGATTAATTTATGCATATATATCAATATATGAATATGTACATACACACAAATATCTATGTGTCTATTCATATATACTCTGCTTATAGAGTTGTGGGGGCTTCCCTGTTGCTAGACAATAAAAAATCAGCCCTTAATGTGGAAGACCCAAGTTCAATCCCGGGGTCAGAAAGATTCCCTGGAGAAGGGAATGGCTATCCACTCCAGTATTCTTGCCTGGAAAATGCCATGGCTCTGTCCATGGGGTCACAAACAGTTGGACACAACTGAGTGGCTAACATTTTTTTTCACACTTACTCCTGTCAAGTCTCTCTAAAACCTGCTCCACTCAAATTCAAATAGCTATTTTTAATGACAAATTCACAAGGAAAATAAAACAATAACTTTTTTATTGTTTGATGCAATTAACTGGTCTCCAAATAACAGGGTGGAAATTTTATCAAAGGGGCCATAGAACACAACGCCATCACTTCTACAGCTGCCAATTCAGCTCCTTTAAACGTCACTTGTTTGATGATCTGGAGCGGGGGGCTATGCCCTTGGGCCAGGTTTCTTGTTCTAAGGACTTAAGCCTTCATATTCCAGCACAAGGATAATTTCTGATGTAAATCCATCTGCCTATTTTCCTGATGGGAAAAGAAATTCAAATCTTTCCCATTAAATTGTGAAATAAATTGATTAATAAAAAAATGCACTTTCCCCAACTGAGAATTAGGGCTTAATGTAGTCTAATTAGTTTATTTTGAAACAACTACACAAAATGGTGATATCAAGCCCAGAAGAGATACAACTTGGATAATAAACAGAGATTAATGATTAGACATGTATTTGGTGTTATTGAATGACTGATGAATGCAATGAAAGCTAAGGATGAGCAGATAACATGAATTTGCAATTATAAAGTGTTAATTTAGGATACCATATTTGAAAAAAAGAACTGTACCATATATTTCAAATTCTACACTATTCTACCACCTATTCTAAACATTCTGTGTGTGTGTGTGTTGTGTGTTAAATCACTTCAGTCAAGTCTGACTCTTTGTGACCCTATGAACTGTAACCCACCAAGCTTCTCTGTCCATGGGATTCTCCAGGCAAGAATACTGGAGTGGGTTGCCATGCCCTCCTCCAGGGAGTTGTCCCAAACCAGGAATTAAATCCAAGTCACTTATGTCTCCTGCATTGGCAGGCAGGTTCTTTACCACCAGCACCACCTGGGAAACCCTTTACCTTTTACTGAACTTTAAGTTAATGGCATCACAGTATGTATGCCTTTGTTTCTGGCTTCTTTGATTCAGTATTGTGTGTGTGTGAGTTTTATTCTTGTTATTCAATACAATTATAGTTTGTCCACTTTTACTTCAGCAAAGTAGTCTATTATGTGAATATAATAGATATTATTTATCTATTATTTTTGTATATTTTTGTTGTTATCAGTTTGGGACTAAAAGTTATCTGTATTCCCACACACATATTTTAGTGATTTTATGTAGTATTTCTGTTGAGTTATCACCTGGGAGTGGGATTCTTTAGTCTGTATCGGTAAACAGCTTCCCAAAGTGACTGTACAATTTCCACTCTTATTTGGCATTATTCAAGAGTTTCTAGTGTTCCACATGCTCTTCCTCTGTCTTTTTTGTCCTAGTCATTCTCATGTTTGTGTACCTCCTTGTGGATTTTTAATTAATTTATTTATTTTTGCTGTGCTGAGTCTTCATTACTTTGCGTGGGCTTCCTCTAGCTACAATAAGTAGAGGCTACTCATGGACAAAGGAGTCTGGCAGGCTATAGTCCACGCAATCGCAAACAGTCAGACATGACTGAAGTGATTTAGCACACACAAAGCATAAAGAGGTTTTCCAATGTCTTTTTTAAGAGTCTACTATTTGTCTTTCTACTTACACCTAGCCTGCTTAATTGAATCGGAGGGGACGTTAAGCAGGGTCATATAAACATTCAATGACCCAGCACAATGTATTGAAAAGACTTTTTTGTTTCCATGTTTCCTTGCATATCAATTTTGATAGGAATGAGGTGGCCCACATTCTTGTGCCATTAAATGTACTATCAGTTCATTATAACTTTATAACAGGCTCTTTCATTCATTATTATAAGTCTCTAGCTTGTTCCTTTTATTATTGGCCATTTACATTTTTAAATGAATTTTAGAATCAATGTGTCAATTTACACACACACACATACAATCACAGAATTTTTATTGGGGTGCATTGAAGCTATAAGCAAATTGTAAAGAATTAGAACACCCACAATTTTCCATTCCTACCTACAGTCAGTCTTTTGCTCTGAAACTGCAATTCATCCTATCAAGATACAAAGTCTATTTCTCCAATGCCTGAATCTGGGCAAGACATACCACTTGTTTGGGATGATAAAATGCAGTGGAAATGATATTGTGCTGCATCATAGTTAGGCTTTAGGAAGGCTTGTATTTATTATCTCTCTTTTGGAACCTGCCAAGTCACCGTAAGAACAAGTTTAGGATAGCCTGCCCAATTATGGGAGATGAAAGGTGCTATAATATCTGCTTTCCAAGATAAAACCAGACATCACCCAGTATAAGTGAAGTTATCCTGGACCAACTAGCCTCCAGTTTATCCACCAGATGATCAAAGTTGCATATGTGAGACCAGTCAAAATCATCTGAGCATGACCTAAATCAGCAGACCTTTCCTTAAAACGATAAATTTATGACTAGTAAGTAATTGTTATTTTAAGTCAAAAACGTGGAAGAAGTTTGTTACACAATAATTTCTAACCAAATATAGTCACAATATTGTGTCTTTCAATTCATGAACATAGTATTTCACTTAATTCATTTTACTTTTTAAATTTCTCTCAACAGTTTTGTATGTTTGGTAAAAAGATTCTTTGACTTTCTCTTTGCTTGGTAATTTTAAATACAATTGAAATTCATATTATTTTTATTTTTTTCCTCTCTCTGGCTATCCCACAGCTTGGGTTGCTATCTCACCTTAGTTCCTTCAGATTGCCCTCAGGGCATTCTGCCTGGTCCTCACCCTAAGCAATGCAGCCGGTGCCTCCCTGTTCAGCCCCTACTTGCTGGTGGCGGCTGCGACCGCTGGGAGTTGCCATTAGGCACGTAATCTGTGGGTTTTATTTATTTATTTTTCCTCCCAGTTATGTTGTCCTCTGAGATTCCAAAACTCCCCACAGACCCACCAGTGAGAGTGTTTCCTGGTGTTTGGAAACTTTTCCTCTTTTAAGACTCCCTTCCCGGCACGGATCTCCATCCCCACCTCTTTTGTCTCTCTTTTTTCCTTTTATATTTTGTCCTAACTCCTTTCGAAGTCAATGGGCGGCCTTTCTGGGAGCCTGATGTCCTCTGCCAGCATTCAGAAGTTGTTTTGTGGAATTTGCTCAGCGTTCAAGTGTTCTTTCGATGAATTTGTGGGGGAGAAAGTGTTCTCCCCATCTTATTCCTCGGCCATCTTAGGACCGTCCCCTATTTCCAGTTTTCTATATTATTTTTAAAATTAATTATCCAGTCGTTTCCAGCTTAAGTTATAAAAATGTTTTTGCATATTGAATTTATACTCTATGACTATGCTATTTAGTTACTATGAAGTGTATGACTCTTTGCAACCCCATGGGCTGTAGCCCACCGGGCTCCTCTGTCCATGGGATTTCCCAGGTAAGAACAGTGGAGTGGGTTGCCATTTTTTTCTCCAGGGCATCTTGCCAACCCAAGGATCAATTCCATGTCTCCTACTTGGATGGCAGATTCTTTGCCACTGAGCCACCTGAGAAACCCCTATTCTAAATAAGCTAACACCATTTTAAAAATTGTAATAATTTGTAAGATCTTTGGAATTTTTTATTTTACAATCCTATTTTCTGAGAATGATGACAATTTAGTTCCTACTTTTCCAAATCTTATTCCTTTTTCTTTTTTTTACTTGCTTTCTTGAATCATCTGGAATATGCAGCACAATTCTGAAAAGAACTACTGAAACAAGCACTCTATGACTCTCCCAATCTCAGAAAGAAATCTTTCAGTATTTCACTATTAAATATGATATTTCTAGAGAAAGACAAATATCATATAATATTTATATGTGGAATCTATAAATGGTATAATAAGTTCATTTATACCACTTGAATATTTACAAAAATAGAAATAGACTCACAGATGTAGGAAAAAAACTTATGGTTACCCGGGAGGAAAAGGATGGGGAAGGAATAATTTGTGAGATTGGGATTTACATACACGAACTTCTATATATAACCTTCCCTTGTAGCTCAGTTGGTAAAGAATCTGCTTGCAATGCAGGAGACCCAGTTTCAATTCCTGGGTCGGGAAGATCCCCTGGAGAAGGAAATGGCAACCCACTCCAGTATTCTTGCCTGGAGAATTCCATGGACAGAGGAGTCTGGAAGGCTACAGTCCAAGGGGTGGCAAGAGTCGTATATGACTTAGCAACTAAACCACCACCATATGTAAAATAGGTAACTAATAAGGACCTACTGTAGAGAACAGGGAACTCTACTCAATACTCTGTAATGACCTATACTAAATTTGGTTCCTGTTACATCAGTTGCCCAAAGTATACCTTTATTGATTTATCTTTTAAATAGACTTACAAGAAGCAGAAAAAAGTCTAAGCTTGCTCATATACTAGTATTTTCTACTTTAGCTGGAGTGTTAGTCCTTCTACTTTGTCTTTTTCCTTAAGTATTGTCTATTGCAATACCACACTTTCTTTTTTTTTAATTTATTTTTGGCTGCTCTGGGTCCTTGTTGCTGTGCACACCCCTTCTCTAGTTGCAGTAAGCAGAGCTATACCTCGTTGCAGTGTGCAGGCTTCTCACTGCGGTGGCTTCTCTTTCGTGGAGCACAGGATCTAGGCACGCAGGCTTCAGCAGTTGTGGCACACAGACTCTAGATATAGGCTCAGTAGTTGTGGCACACAGGCTTAGTTGCTCCAGGCATGTTCAATCTTCCTGGACCAGGGATCGAACCTGTGTCCCTTCCATTGGCAGGTAGATTCTTATCCACTGCACCAGCAAGGGAGTCCCACACTGTCTTGATTGCCGTAGTTTTATAGTACATTTTAAAGTTGTGTGATGTCAGTCTTCCAACTTTGTCTTTCTTCTTTAATATTCTGTGGTCTGTTCTGGGTCCTTTACCTCTCTATAGAAACTTTAGAATCAGTTGGTCAGTATCCACAAAACAACTTTCTGGGATTTTCATTTGGACTGTGGTGAATGTACAGAAGAATTTAAGAAGACATAAATTTTGACAACATTGATTCTTCCTCTCCATGACCATGAAATAGCTCTCTATTTCCTTAGTTCTTTTATTTATTTCATCAATTTTGTAGTTTTCCTCCAACAGATCTTATACATATTGTGTTACATTTATACCTAAGTATATGATTTTGGAGTGTCAATGATACTGTGTTTTAATCTCAGATTCTATGGGCTCATTGCTAGTATATAGAAGATGGAAGCTAAAAGTCATTATTTTTCTTCAGTAGTCTAATATCCATGTACCACACATGTGGCAATATAGAAGAAATGAAGCATGAGCTAACTATAGCCAGAAGAAAACCAAAGCTGCTTTGTGGCATAAAAATGGGTTTCAATGAGCACAAAAGACACATCTTTTAAGTTCCTGATCTTTCAGTAATGCCACTTTCATCACCTTTCTTCCTCCAGCACTTCTCACAAACTTTCATCCTAACAATCTATAACATAAATAAATACTTCTCTTAATGAAATATCAACAGCGGTTTTGTTTACTAACAGAATTTTGCCTGCAATGGTATTCCATTTCTGTGTGATAAATTCTTAAGTAAATAGATGAATTAATGAGAAAGGAGACGAGATTAGAAGGAGAGGAAGCATTGCAAGGAAGGTTGGGAAAAGAAATGTAAGAATTTGTCTCATACCGCTGATTTTCAAGGCATTTTGAAAGAACTTTTTCTGATAATGCCTAGTTTTATATGGGCTGTCAAAATACAATTCGGCTGATTCCTTAATAGTCTGAATTTCTCTCTTCTGTTTTAAGTATAGTAGTGTGAGAAAAAAAATTGTTTTTGATTTGATAATTCACTGGCACTCTATAATCAAATTGATCTTGAAAATCACAAAACAGAAATGCTGTCTCAAAAAAGTCATTGATATAATTTAGAATCTCCATAATAACAGTATATATTTTTGTTTAGCATCTCTGAATGACTCCACAGTTTGCAAAGTTGTCTCCAGTAGCTAACACACCAGACATCACATGTACCAGAAATACTTCTATTTGCCATTTAAACCTGACTTCTTTGCATAGAGAGGGTGTCTAGAAACACTCATAAATGTTAGGTACAGCCAGGGCACTTGTACATTTATTTCCTGCTGCCTCTTCTTTGATGCCCTGTGTTCACTCCATTGGCCTTTACAAGCCACAGTGTTTCATGTGATTTCAAAGGGTTTTGATTTTTACACTGTCCCTATCATTATCAAATGAGCTAACAATCAAGCATGCAGACTTATCAGTTTAGTTCAGTTCCATCGCTCAGTCGTCTGACTCTTTTCGACCCCATGAATTGCAGCACGCCAGGCCTCCCTGTCCATCACCAACTCCCGGAGTTTACTCAAACTCATGTCAGTCGAGTCGGTGATGCCATCCAGCCATCTCATCCTCTGTCGTCCCCTTCTCCTCCTGCCCCCAATCTCTCCCAGCATCAGAGTCTTTTCCAGTGAGTCAACCCTTCGCATGAGGTGGCCAAAGTACTGGAGTTTCAGCTTTAGCATCAGTCCTTCCAAAGAACACCCAGGGCTGATCTCCTTTAGAATGGACTGGTTGGATCTCCTTGCAGTCCAAGGGACTCTCAAGAGTCTTCTCCAACACCACAGTTCAAAAGCATCAATTCTTCGGCACTCAGCTTTCTTCACAGTCCAACTCTCACATCCATACATGACCACTGGAAAAACCATAGCCTTGACTAGCCAGACCTTTGTTGGCAAAGTAATGTCTCTGCTTTTCAATATGCTATCTAGGTTGGTCATAACTTTCCTTCCAAGGAGTAAGCGTCTTTTAATTTCATGGCCGATGCAACTAAATACTAGATGTAAGGTTTCAGCAATTGCTACTGCTACTTTACCTACCTACCATGGCCAGGTTTATTTGCAGAGGGCATTTTAAATTTGTACTGAATGTTATTATTTGAGCTAAATCAAAATCTTCTTCTCCTTCTCCTCCCTGTCCTTGTCCTCTTCCTCTCTCCCAACTCCTTCATTTCCTTTGCAGTACAATTGTAAAATAAATGAAGAGTATGCACACTGCAAAAATTTAAACCTTACCTTTAAGGCAGAAATATGATTGAAGATAGACACATAAAGAGATAGGTAGATGATAGACAAAAGAGAAAATTAAAAACACTTTTTACTCTTCTTTGTGTCTCTCCCTCTAATGGAGATGATAGTGAGCCAACCAAACCCATTTATTAGGCCTGAGGCATTATATTTCCTGACTCGCTGGTAGTGTTGAGTGTTGAGGTCTCCAGCTGAGTCCCTCCCAGGGAACTGCCCTTGGTCAAAGAGAACATCCAGGACAAATGTTAACCCCTCCTCAAGGGCGGGCCACTGTAATGACTGTTCAGTGTGGATGGGAGGGTATGAAGGCCTAGATGTCTTATCTCAGTTCAGTGTCTCTAAATGGCCATCCCATCTACAGAGTTGGCAAGGAGACAGTCTGAAGTCTCTGCTGCAACTGCATTACAGTTCAGCTTTGCCCTTTGCCTAAGCCTGCATCACTCACTGCCAGTGTTTTTCCTGAGAACACACTGCCAACAAATCACCAGCCTGCAAGTTTTCATTTTATAACCTGTTCTCTAGTAAAGCAACTACAGGGGTCAGTACCTGCAATGATCCACAGAGGTAGACTCTAGAACCAAGGCACCCATAGGATGGTAAAGAGAATACCGTCTTTGCTGGGAGGTCGTGTCCTGATAGCACCTGGATCCCTGAAACAACTGAGATGTACTGTATGGATCATCTGAGCCAGTGGTGAACTGAGTTTGGGCACCAGTAGACGGAAGTGTGTCTGGGGGCATTTGAGATGCTGAGGGTGGGAGGGGGCCAAGCAGGGAGTAATAATAACTACAGAATTAGAAGCTTCTTATGGGGAACTATTGAAACATTGGATTAATCACCAATTTAGAAAAAGTGTGAAAGCCAGAGGGTCTCCTAGGCAACATTTGAAGACTCTCATATCCTGTAGCCAGACAGTAGAAAAATCTGGGGCTCAGAAGAATTACTTGATTATGAGAGTGAAAGAGAAGATTTCTGCAAGCCTTCTCTAAGACAGGAGTCCTGATTGGGACCCAAGTAGATGCTCTGAAGACCATCTCATGGTTTCACTATATCCATGATATCATGTTAATTAGACCAGCTAAGTAAAAAGAGGCAGAAAGTTAAAACATCGAAGATTAAACCATCTAAGGTGCTCAACATATCTGGTAAGATTTTAGGAGCACAGTGTCCCGGAACATGGTGCAACTTCCTATCTAACATAAAGGACAAATTATTGCATCTTGTCAACAAATTATTGCAAATTGTCAACATCCACTGGATTATAGAAAAAAATGAAGGAATTTCAGAAAAACATCTACTTCTGCTTCAGCGACTATGCTAAAGCCTTTGACTGTGTGGATCACAACAAACTGTGGAAAATTCTTAAAGAGATGGAAATACCAGACCACCTTACCTACCTCCTAAGACACCTGTATGCAGGTCAAGAAGCAACAGTTAGAACCAGACATAGAACAATGGATTGGTTCAAAATTAGTAAAGGAGTATGTCAAGGCTGTATATATTGTCATGCTGCATATTTAACTTCTATGCAGAGTATATAATGAGAAATCCTAGGCTGGATGAATCACAAGCTGGAATCAGGACTTCCAGGAGAAATATCAACAATCTCTGACATGCAGATGATACCAACCTAATGACAGAAAGTGAAGAGGAACTAAAGAACCTCTTGATGAGAGTGAAAGAGGCTTAAAAAACAACATTCAAAAAATTAAGATCATGGCATCCAGTCCTATCACTTCATGGCAAATAGATGAGGAAAAAGTGGAAACAGTGATAGATTACATTTTATTGGGTTCCAAAATCACTGCAGAGGGTTACTGGAGCCATGAAATTGAAAGATGCTTGCTCCTTGGAAGAAAGGCTATGGCAAACCTAGACAGTGTATTAAAAAGCAGAGACGTGACTTTACTGACAAAGGTCCACAGAGTCAAAGCTATGGTTTTTCCAGTAGTCATGTACAGATGTGAGGGTTGGACCATAAAGCAGGCTGAGTGCTGAAGAATTGTTGCTTTTGAATTGTGGTACTGGAGAAGGGACTCTTGAGAGTCCCTTGGACAACAAGGAGCTCAAACCCATCAATTCTAAAGGAAATCAACCTCGAAAATTCATTGGAAGGACTGATGCCGAAGTTGAAGCTCCAATACTTTGGCCACCTGATTCAAAGAGCCAACTCGTTGGGAAAGACCCTGATGCTGGGAAAGATTGAGGGCAGGAGGAGAAGGGGATGACAGAGGATGAGATGGTTGGATGGAATCACTGACTCAGTAGACATAAGGTTGAGCAAACTCTGGGAGATAGAGAAGGACAGGGAAGCCTGGTGTGCTGCAGTCCATGCGGTTGCAAAGATTCAGACATGACTGAGTGACTGAACAACAACAAAATCTCATTTTGTGCTGTTTTTGATTCTCTGCTTTCTGTTTTTAAATATAATAAATTTATGTTTTTATTCAATAAATTTTATATACAGTGCCTTGTGGGTCTAATGAGCCATTTTTAACTTCTGCTGATTATCACTTATATCTTGACATCTTAGGTTATAAGATCAATTTCATGGAGAATTTATATGTGGGAGGTTTTTTTGTGTGTGACTCTGAGAAATATTTATTTTTGCTACATCCAGCATCTAAAGGTACTATCAAACAGAGGCCACTTAAGATAAGCTATTAGATTGGGATTTTCTGGATCACCCAAGTGGTACAAATTTGGACCTCTAACATATGTAAGTTCAGGATCACCAATACAAACTTTAGAGGAGAGTTTTGCTTTGTTTTGTTTTCATTGAAAATCCAGGATAAGACTTAGTTCCCTTGTCTTCTCTTTTTGCTGGTACATGGAACTTTTTTTAGGCATTCTTTCACAAAATTTGTAGATTTTCAAGTGTCCTACTTTAAGCAGCAGCCTCAAACCCATTCACCTCCTTATATTGCAACCTGCATGATCATCAAACCCAAAGCTCTAGGGAACTGAGATTGGCAGCAACTCTCAGGACTGCTATACAAAAAAGATCTTCACAACCCAGATAATCATGATGGTGTGATCTGGAGGTGAGTACTAGGATGGTGAGTACCTAGAGCCAGACATAGTGAATGTGAAGTCAAGTGGGCCTTAGGAAGTATCACTACGAACAAAGCTAGTGGAGGTGATGGAATTCCAGTTGAACTATTTCAAATTCTAAAAGATGATGCTGTGAAAGTGCTGCACTCAGTATGCCAGCAAATTTGGAAAACTCAGCAGTGGCCACAAGACTGGAAACGGTCAGTTTTAATTCCAAAAGAAATTCAATCCCAAAGAAAGGCAATGCCAAAGAATGCTCAAGCTACTGCACAATAGCACTCATCTCACATGCTAGTGAAGTAATGCTCAAAATTCTCCAAGCCAGGCTTCAGCAATATGTGAACTATGAACTTCCAGGTGTTCAAGCTGGCTTTAGAAAAGGCAGAGGAACCAGAGATCAAATTGTCAACATTCAATGGATCATCGAAAATGCAAGAGAGCTACAGAAAAACATCTATTTCTGCTTTATTGACTATGCCAAAGCCTTTGACTGTGTGGATCACAATAAACTGTGGGAAATTCTGAAAGAGATGGGAGTACCAGACCACCTGACCTGCCTCTTGAGAAACCTGTATGCAGGTCAGGAAGCAACAGTTATAACTGATCATGGAACAACAAACTGGTTCCAAATAGGAAAAGGAGTATGTCAAGGCTGCATATTGTCACCCTGCTTATTTAACTTATATGCAGAGTACATCATGTGAAATGCTGGGCTGGATGAAACACAAGCTGGAATCAAGATTGCCGGGAGAAATATCAATAACCTCAGATATGCAGATGATACCACCCTTATGGCAGAAAGTGAAGAACTAAAGAGCCTCTTGATGAAAGTGAAAAGGAGAGTATAAAAGTTGGCTTAAAGCTCAACATTCAGAAAACTAAGATTATGGCATCTGGTCCCATCACTTCATGGCAAATTGATGGGGAAACAGAGGCTGACTTTATTTTTTTGGGCTCCAAAGTCACTGCAGATGGTGATTGCAGCCATGAAATTAAAAGACGCTTTCTCCTTGGAAGGAAAGTTATGACCAACCTAGACAGCATACTAAAAAGCAGAGACATTACTTTGTCAACAAAGGTCCATCTAGTCAATGCTATGGTTTTTCCGGTGGTCATGTATGGATGTGAGAGTTGGACTATAAAGAAAGCTGAGTGCAGAAGAATTGATGCTTTTGAACTGTGGTGTTGGAGAAGACTCTTGAGAGTCCCTTGGACTGCAAGGAGATCCAACCAGTCCATCCTAAAGGAGATCAGTCCTGGGTGTTCATTGGAAGGACTGATTTTGAAGCTGAAACTCCAATACTTTGGCCACCTGATGCGAAGAGCTGACTCATTTGAAAAGACCGTATGCTGGGAAAGATTGAGGGCAGGAGGAGAAGGGGATGACAGAGGATGAGATGGCTGGATGGCATCATCGACTCAATGGACATGAGTTTGGGTAAACTCTGGGACTTGGTGATGGACAGGGAGGCCTGGTGTGCTGTGGTTCATGGGGTCGCAAATAGTCGGACATGACTGAGTTACTGAACTGAACTGAATTGAACTCAGGACTACACACTCAAAATTGCCTTGACTTTAGCATTACTATCAGTTGGGTTTTTTTGCTCTCTCTTCCTATGTAGTCCCTGAGAATTTCCATTTGATTCTTCTTATTCCAGCTGTTCATTTTAAAGGACATTTGTCATAGTTTATCCAACATTCCTAAATGTTTTGCTATGGGACTGTTTTTAGGGTGTCTAATCTGTCAAACTGATAAATAGATTAATGCATGTAAATTTTTAATTTGGATAAATGAAATTAAATTTCTAATTATGGTTCACAAATGGCATATAAATTGACATACAATATACTTTTTATATTGAAAGTGAACAATATTTTAACATGTGTATGCCAATGAAACCATTACCACATTCAAGATAATGAATATTCCCACCATCTCCAGAAGTTTAACTGTCCTTCATTTTGCAATTTTTTCTCCAGTTCATAGTTTGGATATTTGATTTTATTAACTTATATTATTGTTCTTTTTTACTATAATGAATTCCCAATTTGTCTGCAGCTAAATTTGTGTCATTTACTCCAGACCTGCTTCTTTTTATTTTTAAAGCCATGCTTATAAAACCCTACTCCAAAATTACTTATAAGCTCAAAATATTTTCTATATTTTTTAATGGATTCATTTGGTTCGTTTCCTAGCAGCAGCCCAAAACATTATATATAGTGACAAACCAGTTTTTCAAGTCAATCAAAGGCTCGAACGAACAGTCTCATTTAATACAAGTTACTGAATTAATTCCAAATTAAATGAATTGCCTCTTTTTTGGTCAGGTCAGGTCAGGTCAGTCGCTCAGTCGTGTCCGACTCTTTGCGACCCCATGAATCGCAGCACACCAGGCCTCCCTGTCCATCACCAACTCCTGGAGTTCGCTCAAACTCATGTCCATCAAGTTGGTGATGCCATCCAGCCATCTAATCCTCTGTCATCCCTTTTTCCTCCTGCCCCCAATCCTTCCCAGCATCAGAGTCTTTTCCAATGAGTCAACTCTTCACATGAGGTGGCCAAAGTATTGGAGTTTCAGCTTTGGCATCATTCCTTCCAAAGAACACCCAGGACTGATCTCCTTTAGGATGGACTGGTTGGATCTCCTTGCAGTCCAAGGGACTCTCAAGAGTCTTCTCCAACACTACAGTTCAAAAGCATCAGTTCTTCAGTGCTCAGCTTTCTTCACAGTCCAACTCTCACATCCATACATGAACACTGAGAAAACAATAGCCTTGACTAGACGAACCTTTGTTGGCAAAGTAATGTCTCTGCTTTTGAATATGCTATCCAGGTTGGTCATAACTTTCCTTCCAAGGAGTAAGCATCTTTTAATTTCATGGCTGCAGTCACCATCTGCAGTGATTTTGGAGCCCAAAAAAATAAAGTCTGACACTGTTTCCACTGTTTCCCCATCTATTTCCCATGAAGTGATGGGACCAGATGCCATGATCTTCGTTTTCTGAATGTTGAGCTTTAAGCCAACTTTTTCACTCTCCTTTTTCACTTTCATCAAGAGGCTTCTGAGTTCCTCTTTACTTTCTGCCATAAGGGTGGTGTCATCTGCATATCTGAGGTTATTGATATTTCTCCCAGCAATCTTGATGCCAGCTTGTGCTTCTTCCAGCCCAGCGTTTCTCATGATGTACTCTGCATATAAGTTAAATAAGTAGGGTGACAGTATACAGCCTTGACGTACTCCTTTTCCTATTTGGAACCAGTCTGTTGTTCCATGTCTATCAAACCTTAGAGGAGGTTACAAGGGATTCCACTTCCTCTAACAACTCTATAGGAAACATTTTAATTCTAATTTGAAATCCATGTTTGGAAGCTTTCCTTTCTAATATGCCCATTCATAAAGTTTGACATCATATCTTAATTGCTTTGTTAATTGCTGTTTATTTCTTAACTGAAAGCTTAGTTCAATCAAGAACACTTTGGGGATGGTGCATACAGAAGTAGAAATTTAATGTTATACAGATGAAATTTACATAATGTTATGTGATGTGATTTGTGATAGTTGCTCAGTCATGTCCAACTCTTTGTACCCATGAACTGTAGCCTGCCAACCTCCTCTATCCATGGGATTTCCCAGGCAAGAACACAGGAGAGGGTTGCCATTTCCTTCTCCAGGGAAACTTCCTGACACAGGAATCGAACCTGTGACTCCTACCTCATCTCCTGCATTGCAGATGGGTTCTTTACCACTGAGCCACCAGGGAAGCCTTGCAAACCTCAATTACGCTAGAGCAGAGGCCCAATTCAATTAACCTGTAGAAGGAAGTGTTTCACTTCTACTATTTAGGCCAGAAAGAGAGAGACAGAGGTGGCAAGAGAAGTGGAAAAGTGATTATTGTGAACACAGACATGGCCAAGTTAATAGACCAAACACAGGCAGCATCTTTAAGGGAAAAAAAAATGTTACAAGATAGCCTTTATGAAGTATTTTTTTCTTATTATAGCAAATAAATACTAGATTCTTTTTGTTGTTGCTTGACTATTAAAACATTATTTTATGCTAAAGGGGATTTTTAACTCATGTTAACTTCTGAGCACTACAGAGCAAAAATTTTCCTTACCTGTGGCGGATTCATTTCGATATTTGGCAAAACTAATGCAATATTGTAAAGTTTAAAAATAAAATAAAATTTTTTTAAAAAGGCAAAAATAAATAAATAAATAAAATAAGAGACTTCAAATTTTTTAAAACACACAAGTTTGTTTAACTTTGCAACTGCACTGATGTACATAATATAAAATTTCCTGTGAATTGTCTTTGCATATTTTATTCCATAACAGAAAAGAAGAATGTATGTTTCTAATATATTGAAAGTTAAAGTGTTAATCCTGCAGTTTAGTCCAACTCTTTGCAACCCCACGGACTGTGGCTCACTAGGCTCCTGTGTCCATGAATTCTCCAGATAAGAATATTGGAGTGGGGTACTAATCCCTTCTCTAGGGGATCTTCCTGACCTAGGGATCAAGCCCAGGTCCCTTGCATTGCAGGCAGGTTCTTTACCATCTGAGCCACTAGGAAAGTCCAAGTAAGTGTAAAACCTAATTCAGAAAAAAACATTGGCAATTTTTTTTTTTATTTTCTGTTAGATTTCTGGTATAAGATTTGCTTTTGCTTCAACAAATATTTTCCGTGAAGGAGACACCTCTGTTGCCTCTGTATTAGGTGGGCTTGCTTCACGAAATAGGTGTGTGGACATAAGCTGTGCAAAAAAATAACTAAAAACAAGCCTGTATCTTCATAAATTTGGTAAAAGGCATTAGAAATATGTTCTCCTCGGGGAGGGATAGGAAATCTAACTTCTAATTTGGGGCGGCACATAGATACATGGATATTTTGCCTCATTGCTTGCTTTATTGAGTTTTAGGGCCATATGTTCCTGGCCTTAGTTTCAATATTTATACCACTGGTGAGATGATAGATTTGAGCACATTGTGTCCTCTTCAGGTTTCGTCCAATAACTCATTTTTATTTCAGAATATATTCATCACACTAAGTCATATGATGCAAGAAAAAAAATTTTTTTTTGACCGAGCAGAAATACCATTCTGAGCTAAGATTACAGAAACAAAGTTTCCTCTTCTATTTGTATAAAGATGAATTAAAATGATAGTATTGAGAATAGAAGCAACACATATATTAATATATTTGTGTCCTTCCTAAAGTGTAACATTTGAATTCATTTCCTATTCTGGGTTCTGGCATCCAAAATTATTTCCTCTCCTGCGGGTTTCAAATCCCACGCACATCCTCTAGCCCTCCTGTTCCACTTAATTGAAAGGCAGGGTGAATGCAAACCAGATGAAGTGCTCAACGTGCTCCTCTATCTCCAGCTCCAGAAAGAGACACAGATGCTCTGACAGCAGTTGGGACCAGCATCTTCTCCATTCACCCACTGCAATATGGGAGATGAGCAATCACTGTGTTTCAGATCACAGAAACAGAATCTTCTGAGCGATTAACTAGCAGCATTGCCTTCACCACCACTAATGTTCCAAATACACCCAGTTGAAAAACTTCTAAAGATTGATGTCTGTAAGTGAATGTAGTCAACAGTGACATGGAATCCACAACCTGAATTTATTTCATACATAGTCTAACTTGATTTTTCAATATCATTATGGATGGTATAGGACATCACACCGGCCTCTGTGAGAAGGGCTAAGTGAACTAATAGTGTTACCAAGTCATAGAATAAGTGACCTTGAAAGTGAAGTGAAAGTGTTAGTTGCTCAGTCGTGTCCAACTCTTCACAACCCCATCGACTATAGCCTACCAGACTTCTCTGTCCATGGGATTCTCCAGGCAAGAATACTGGAGTGGGTTGCCATTCCCTTCTCCAGGGGATCTTCCAAACCCAGGAATTGAACCTGAGTCTCCTGCATTGCAGGCATATTCTTTATCTGAGATAAAGATAAAGATATCTTTATCTTTATTCTTTATTCTTTATATTCTTCTATCTGAGCTTACTGGTTTTGAAAATCAGGTCTCAAAACAAAGCTGTCTTGTCAGGCTAGTTGCTATCTGCAGTGAATTAAAACCCAAGACTGCTGATTCTTACTCCACTGCTCTTTCCATTTTACCATGTGGCCTTCTTCAAGACCATCTAGAAGGCAAATAATCTGAAATATGAATTATTGCTACCTGTTAAGTTTATTCTGTTCAATGTCAATAAGACAGACTTTTTAAATCTAGTTAGTTAGTAAGTTTTAACAAATCATATTCTTTTTTACTATCTGTTAACTGAAAATGATCTTCCATGTCATATTCAGAGCTCTCCCTTAATCTGACCAAGCAATTCTCATCATCTCTCTACTACTTGCAAATAAATGATAGCAATAAAAAAGAATACTAGGAGAATATGAAGATAAAAGCTAAAGAACTGAAGATATTTGGAGAGAACATATGATAGAGTTATTCATAAAAATCACAAATTTGTGGGCCTAATCAAATCTGTGTTCTAGTCCCGCTTCTCCCATTTAGTGCTGTGCCAACTTAACTATATTACTTAACATCTCTGAACCTCAGTTTCCTCGTCTCCGAATGGGGACAGTGAACATATCTACCTCATAAAGTTGTTGTGAGTCCTGAGAAGAAGTATACAATACTTAATATCGTACTTGGTGCTTAATGAACACTCAGGAAAAGTTGGCCAAACCTTAAAGCCTCTATGAAGCATTAAAATAAACTATTAAACAATCCCCTCACCTAGCTGTATTCTCAAGACAAGCCTTTTGTAGAAGAGTCATAAAGAGTTTTACAGAAAGTCTTCATCAGCTGCCCACCCCAAAGGTCATCATCTCCAAGGGAGTGAATCACCTCTCTGCTTGGTTCAATGGAGAAGAACTTTGGAAAAAACATCTTTTCCACTGCAAGTCTGGAAGCTGATGGTGATACATCCCACAGTTAGAAAGAGAAGCCAAGATGAGAAAATGCTCAATTTGGCGAAGCTTATTTACTGACTCATCCCTGAACAGTTGTGCTTATATTAAAATTACATATATATATATATGAAATGTATATACAAATGCACACAGATGGGATAAGCATATGGGAGTGCACGCATACACGCATGTGCGTACAGCATGTCAACCATTTTTAAAGACATGGAGAAATTTCCATCTCCATAGAAAATTCAAAAGTACTCTTTGGAGTTCACTTTCAGATGTGGGGAGAAATATTTACTTTCCAAATTATGTTTTCCTTTAGCAAATATTTGCCTTCTCTGGGCACATAACTAGCAAAATAGTAAAAACCATGCCCAACAGCAGCAAGAAGACAATTTAAAAGCTTAAGATCGACTTTGAACTCTAGGATGGCAGGGAAAAACTAATGTCACTGCTGTGTCTATACCCTAAACTTAAGTGACAGGCATATATATCATAATTAAACACTTTAGTAAGTGAACAGTGTGGAATAAATCCCCAAGCAAACCTCAATATGTATTGTGTTAATTTGGAGCAAGAAAAGTACTATCACCTCTACTGCCTTGAATCAATATTAAAAATTCTTCTTTGTATGCTTTGTTTATTCCACCTAACATAATCCTCTCTAAGTCTACGCTGTCACAGATGGCAAGATTCCCATCTTTTTATGGCTGAATAATATTCCATTATAGTCTTGATTTGCATTTCCTTAATGATCAGTATTGTTTCATATAATCGTTAGCCATTTGTATGTCTTCTTTGAAAAAATGTCTATTCAGATCCTTGTTCATTTTTTAACTAGGGTATGGCAGGGGGGGTTGTTGTTTATCTGTTTGCTTTTTGCTATTGACTTGTATGAGTTCCTTATGTATTCCTCTTAAGATACATGGTTTGCAAATATTTTTACCATTCCGTACATTTCTTTTTCATTTTATTGATGGTACCCTTGGTTATACAGTGCTTCCCCAATGGCTCAACAGGTAAAGAATCTGCCTGCAGTGCAGATTCCTCCACACAGGAGATGTGGGTTCGATCCCTAGGTTGGGAAGATCCCCCAGAGGAGGGTATAGCCACCCGCTCCAGTATTCTTGCCTGGAGAATCCTATGGACAGAGCAGCCTTATGGGCTATAGTCCATGGGTCACAAAGAGACAGACAGACTGAGTGACTAAGAACAAAACAGCACAAACATAACATTTCTTTTTGTATATATAAAATATTTTATAATAAAGATAAAAAACAAAACATTTTATTTTTTATTTTTTTACTCGAGTTTTGAGGGTGAATTTATACCTACTTACTGCTTTTTTATAGAAACAAACACTGCTTTTTGTAATCTCTTTTGATCCTCAAAACCTTGGATCCCCACTCTACTTAGTAAAATGACTTCTCAAGCCAAAAGATTAACCACTGGGACAGACAGGGGTAGGACTTGGGTCTTCTCATTTCAGAAATTTAGACTGAAAAGTGTGAATTGTGTGAAAGTCACTCAGTTGTGTCCAACTCTCTGACTCCATGGGGTAGACAGCCCATGGAATTCTTTAGGCCAGAATACTGGATTAGGTAGCCTTTCCCTTCTCCAGAGGATCTTCCCAACCCAGGGATTGAACCCAGGTCTCCCTCATTGCAGGCAGATCCTTTACTAGCTGAGCCACAAGGAAAGCCCAAGAATACTGGAATGGGTAGCCTATCCCTTCTCCAGGGGATCTTCCCAACCCAGGAATCAAACCAGGGTCTCCTGCATTGCAGGCAGATTCTTTATCAACTGAGCTATCAGGAAAGCCCACATTGATATTAACACTGGGCTCACACTGAGTATAAAGTTGATGCAGTAATTTTGAGAATGTTTGGAGAAAATTGACATTGATGCTTTTGAACTCCAGAGCTGGAGAAGACTCTTGAGAGTCCCTTGGACAGCAAGGAGGTCAAACTAGTCAATGCAAAAGGAAACAAACCCTGAAAATTCATTGGAAGGACTGATGCTGAAGCTGAAGCTCCAATACTTTGGCTACCTGATGCAAAGAGCCAGCTCATTAGAAAATACTCTGATGCTGGGAAAGAATGAAGGCAGGAGGAGAGATGACAGAGGATGAGATGGTTGGATGTCATCACCAATCCAATGGACATGAGTTTGAGCAAGCTCCGGAGATGGTAAAGGACAGGGAAGCCTGGCTTGCTACAGCCCATGGGGTTGAAAAGAACTGGACACAACTTAGCAACTGAACAACAACAACAACATCATTAACTGATCATGTGGATTCTTATTCATGGGCATCAAATGCTGGCCCTCGCATGACACTGGCCTGAAGTTAAACATAAGCTTTCACTTTTGGCTGAGTGCCTCCATGCTCTGGCTACAACCTTCCCCACCTCATCTTCTACATTCTCCTCTGGTTGTGCTAGTGCATCTCCCAAGCATGAAATGTCCTTTCTATCTTCAGACACCATCCTGCCATCTGTGCTTACTGGACATTTTGCCTTTCCTCAAAAACAGCCTATCCTCCACTCCCAAATAAACCATCTCCAAAATTTCCTCTTGTAATTAATTGCTAGCTTTTCAGTGAAACCCTTGTCGCGTATTGGGGCTTTAGAATCTTTTATTCTGCCATGCTTTATACTAAATTAGAAATTACTTGAGAAAACAGTAACTGTGTACTTTTTCTGGGTGTATTTTTATCCAACCATGAGCAATGGTATAGTGTATTCCTTGGATAACTTTTAAGTGGAATCTAGTCATTTACTCACATAAATAGGAAATAAATCCTTCATGAGTTCATAGACATGTAATTTTCTTAATCAGTTTTCCTTAAGTTCTCCAAGTTAAATTTAAAAGGATTTTCTACTGATACAGTTTTTCCTATTTGAGTTATAATCATGTAAATAACATGGCATCTGATTTTATCATAATCATTATTAACTATCAACATTATTGACAATGGCAATGGTTAAGGGCTTAATGTGGAGGTTTAGAAATCCAAACAAGGTTATTGTTACCATCTTTCTAAACTCCATATATATGCGTTAGTATACTGTATTGGTAACAATAACCCTGTATACAAGATAGCAAAAGAGACACTAATGTATAGAACAGTCTTTTGGACTCTGTGGGAGAGGAAGAGGGTGGGATGATTTGGGAGAATGGCATTGAAACATGTATAATATCATATATGAAACAAGTCGCCAGTCCAGGTTCGATGCACGATACTGGATGCTTGGGGCTGGTGCACTGGGACAACCCAGAGGGATGGTATGGGGAGGGAGGAGGGAGGAGGGTTCAGGATGGGGAACACATGTATATTTGTGGCGGATTCATGTTGATATATGGCAAAACCAATACAATATTTTAAAGTTAAAAAATAAAATAAATAAAATTTAAAAAAAAAAGAGAAATCCAAACAAGGATGTTTTCTAATGGTAGGAGAAATCAACATCTCATCTTCTTATTGCTATAGCTTAGGCACAGATGAGACTCCTGGGTATAGCAGGGCTCCTAATTTCATTTTTCATTTGTTATACAGTATTACAGGTGTACTGCTGTTTCTGAGACAGCCAAGTAGCTGTGAATCAAATCTAGTAATCTCATGCTTTGCATGTATAGGCACGTTTCAGTAACAGAGTGAGAGTCAGCATAAATGAATCTATTGATCCTTTTTCAAAATTCAACTACAAACCAATTTAGAATCAGATTTATTAGATGTCAAGTGTAGTAGATATAGCAAGGTCAGTGACATAATTAAGAACACTGTTGAGTATTAGGGAAATGAGAGGATATTTTTTTCCTATTAAAGAGTAAGAAAGGCTAGTTGAATACCAATACTTTGGTTGCCCATTAAAGTACAAGTCACAGTAATATTTAAGTCTCTTAATGGTCTTTAAATTCTGCCTATTTAGCCCTAGGATTGACAAAGTACATAATAAAGTACTCCCAAGGAAACACTCCTCAAAAACTTTTTATTTAGAAATGATACTCACGCTCTCTTCCATAATATATCACACTGATTTTTCACTACCGTTATAAATCTCTGGGTTAAACATTTCTTCTGGGAGAACATACGAAGTACAAAAAAAAATTTCCCACTAAAGTGATATCATGAAACCACCTCATTAGGAAAAAGGAGTAGTTGTTTATATGACCAAATTAAGAGCCTTCCTTTTGTGCTTATGCGAACCCAGCAGTCAGCTTTGCTTATAGAAATAGATGTGTCTTCAGTTTCTTGCATCTCAACCACTCACCATTTTAGCTGATTCCAGTGTGCTGCAAGCTATCGTACATTTTTTAAAACACCTCCATAAAAAAAACATTCAACTACTAAAAAATGAACATTTCTGAACATTTCTGCTTTTACATACAAGTTGGTCTCTCCTCTTTTCTAAATGAATTACTCTTTCTAGGTATATCACTAACAGTTGTCAACCTAACGTCTACAATACAGATCCCTTAATCCTTTGTGTCCTCCAATTTCCTACTTCCTCTTGTCAGCCAACCCTTAGAATAGAGGTCCTTGCTTATCATCTTATCTGTTCCCTCACTTACATTTTATTATCTTTTATTTTACCTTCTTATGTCTCTCTTAAAACCGCTGTGATGGTGCTCACCCTTCACTTGAACTACCCAAAGAACACTCCTCTCTCTGCTGCGTGTTTTCTGTTGACCCCGACTCCTTTCTTAAAGTCTCCTCTTGCTTTGTTTCCATGTCCCTGATCTTATGCTCTGGTTTATTCTGGGTCAATTCTTGCTTTCTTTCATAGACTTTTCGGATGTTCACCAATGGGGTAAGAAAATTGGTTTGTGATACTTCCAGTGACATCCTTAAAGGAAAGGGGTGAATTCGTCTTCACCGCTTCCCTTTAGAGAGAGCACAGTTGAAATGTCTTGAGATCAAGGAGAAGATGTGCTATCTGGAAATCTTGGCCACTGAGGGTGGTCCACGTGTTGAGAACGTAGCAGTAATTAGATACTAGGAATCAACAATAGTAATACAATTGCTCAACCAGCCCTTGTATTAATCATCTTTATTTTACGGTGTTTTGATGTCTCAGGGCAGCAGGGGTGGATGGGTGGACTTGCTGACTGAGGACACTGCCCCTCTCAAGGTGAGCTATTAATCATTCCTATTGTCATTCAATCACCTTTGTAAGTTAAGACCCAGGCACAAATTAGTCCTGGACTCTTTCATCTCTGAACTTTATTGATATATGATGTCTGTTCAAATCACTGTTATTTTCAAATATTTACATATTTATGTTTATTCTAACACAAACAAATATCATTGGTATATGTGTGGTGTCCTGAGGACAAAAGAACAGGATGAACCCACGCTGACTCAGAATACTGGGACAGAAAGCACCAGACCCTTATCTCTGCCCTTCCTGTCATGTTGCAACCCTTGCAGAATTCTTGAGCCCTCCTAAGTAGCATGGCCTGTCCCCCATCCCATATAAGGAAAGGAATTCATCCTGTCCTTCTCCCACCCATTCTAAGGAAAGTGTACATACCTTACCCAATCAGTATACATACCTTACTCTGTTTCTTTTTTCCTCATCTATAAAAACAGGCAAATGACCTATGCTCATCATGGGCTCTCCCTGTCTGCCAGGGAGCCAGACCACTATTCTTGCAGTGACCCCCACTCTAATAAACTCTACTTTTAATCCATTCCCATGTCTGGAAATTCTTTTCAAGCCTGCACACAGACCACAACAGTATAGTCCCTTCAAATACAGCATGTTCAAATCTTGTTCATCATTCCGTCCCTCTCAAACCTGCTCTAACTCCTATTTTTTTCTTCTCCAGATAATATTATGATGTAAGTAGAATTATCCAAGGCAGAAACCCAAGAATCATCCTAGAATGCTTCTCTATCTTTATGTCCCAAATCCAAGTAATAGCCAAGGCTTTTTTTTTTTACCCACTCCCCTAAATACTTATTGACTGTATCTTTACCTTTCTTTGCATATTAACTGCCTCTGCCCTGCACTACTGTCCTCTACTAATAAAGAACACTTAAAATACATGTTACCCATTATGGCCTAAGAACCCCTGGCCTCATCTTACTCTTCTACCTTTACTTTACCCTGTCTACTATTTTATTCTCTCCTTACCCTCAAGGCACAGGCCCTCTTTTCTGTCTCTTGAATAACTGATCTTATTTCCATTTTGGAGCCTTTAATTGGCTGTTCAGTCTGCTTGGAGGACCAGTTCTTTCCTCAGGCCACTCACACAGAGGTACTCGTACATCTATCACAATACTATGCTAATTTTCCTTATAGCAATTATCACATCTGGAAGGACTTTTTGCCTATTCTTTACTTGTTTGTTGTCTGTCTCACTTTTTGTTTGTTCATTTTTGTTGTTTGTTTGGCTCCACTGGCTCTTTGTTGCTGTGCAGGCTACTCTCTAGTCATGATGTGCAGGCTTTTCACTGCAGTGGCTTCTCTTATGGCAGGGACGGGCTTTAGGCCTGTGGGTTTCAGCAGTTGCAGCTCATGGGCTCAGTAGTTTCAGTTCCCAGGCTCTAGTGCACAGGCTCAATTGTGGTGCATGGGCTTAGTGGCTCTGAGGCATGTGGGATCTTCCCAGATCAGGGATTGAAGCCATGTTTCCTGAATTGGCAGGTGGATTCTTCTACCACTGAGCCACCAGGGAAGCCCCTGTTTCCCTCACTTCTGCATAGGAGGTGTTCAAATATTTGTTGAATAAATGAATGGATGATCTATTTCTAACCATCCCCCTCTTCAGACCTAGCCTCCCCTCAGAATGATCTGAACAGAATCTAACTATGAAACGATATTAATACAAACTTTGCAGGGTTCCACTCTACTGGATATTCCTAACTTTCAGTGTACAAGCTAGGAAACACCTTGAGGGTTTCAATCAAGGCATGGATTCCCAGACCCACTCTCAAGAGATCATGATTTGATATACCTAGGTAAAGGTCTGAGAAAACTCATTAAATGTATTTCTCAACAAGCACTTCAAGTGATTCTAAGGCAGATAATCCATGAAATATGCAGAATAAAAATTCACATTCCTTAACCTGGCTGACAAGGTCTTCTATAACCTGGCCTTTAAATTGGAAATGGGGAGTTACTGCTTAGTAAGTGCAGAGTTTCATTTGAGGTGATAAAAGCTTTATGGATGTGGACAGTGGTGATGGCTGTACCACAATGGGAATCTACTTAATGACACCAAAGGTACATTTTAACTTAGCTCAGATGGTAAATTTTGCTATATATATGTTACCAACCTAAAAAAGGAAGCAATCCAAAACTATAATCCTTATCATTATCATTGCCCCCATAACAGGTATATATAACCACATGATATTCAGTATGCTTTCGTTTATCTCATTGAGTATAGTTATAATAGCTGCTTTAAAATCACCTTGCAACATTGAGTCATCTCATGGTTGGCGTATGTGTTCTGTTTTTCCCCTGGGAACTGGTCACATTTCCCTGAATCTTTTGCATTGTGATTTTGGATTATATGCTAGACATTGTAAATTGCATGTTGCATAAGTCCTAGGTTCTGTTATAAATCCTCTGGAGAATGCTGATGTCACTATTTTGGAAGGCATTTAACATGCTTGAAAGTGAAGTCGCTCAGTCATGTCCAACTCTTTGCAACCCCATGGACACCAGGCTCCTCTCTCTGTCCATGGGATTTTCTAGGCAAGAGTACTGAAGTGGGTTGCCATTTCCTTCTCCAGAGAATCTTCCCGACCCAGGGATCGAACCCAGGTCTCCTGCATTGTAGAAAGACGCTTTACCATCTGAGCCACCAGGGAAGTCCTTAACATGCTTAGGTTCATATCTTAAAGTCTGTCTGCCTCTGTGGGGGTAGTTCACATTTTTATTTAGTTATTTAAACCTTTGCTGCATTGATTTTGAGTCTGTCTCATATGTGTGTTAGGCAGGAGACTTGTTCAGATGACTCAAGTTTCTGTTAAGCTCCCAAAACCTTGCTAGAGTTCTTTGGTTGTATATCATGCATAACTGAGTTGTTAACCTGAGACTATTTCAGGTTAGCACACAGAATTAGGAGAACTGTTTCAGGCTCTCTTTCTCCCAGGATTTCTCCCAACGTCTCTGACCAGCTCACACTTCCTTTTCTGATTCTTCTATCCAAAGAGATAGAATTTATCTCAGTTTTAGCTGCTTGTACCAGTTCACAACTCCATGGATTGGCCCTGCCCTGAGGTAAAATTGTAAGGAGGGTGAAAATAGTAAGTCTCTCTCCCAGCACTTGACTTCTCCGAGTTGCAACACACCTCCACAATCCTATTCTTTGGTTTACTTTTCAGAATTTTCATGTTGAAAGTGTTCATTCACTTGTTCTGAGTTTTTAAGCGTTATCAGCAGGTGAATCTGGTCAGACTCAGGTAACCGGATGCTCCTCCCACCTGTTTTTTTCTATTTGTGGATGTTAGTAAGGTCTAGCCAGGAAGTAAGAACTGCATCAGCTTTTTTCAAACCCAAGGACTTTAAATATAATTGAATTGGTTTCACAGGTAATGGAAGGTCTGAGACATTTGAATGGTGATAACCCTGGTGGCTTAGATGGTAAAGCATCTGCCCACAATGTGGAAGACCTGGGTTTGATCCCTGGGTTGGGAAGATCCCCTGGAGAAGGAAACGGCAATCCACTCCAGTATTCTTGCCTGAAAAATCCCATAGACTGAGGAGACTGGTAGGCTACAGTCCATGGGGTCGCAAAGAGTCGGACACGACTGAGCGATTTCACGTTCACTTTCAAACATCAGCACAAAGACTGACAACAGCTAAAAACTGCTCCCAACACTAGGCCTGGAGGAACAATGAAAGGAGATGATGTTAACTCAGCCCAGATGTCAGGGTTCTCTGGCAGGAGCTAGAACATTAGCAGATGCTCTGCTGGGACCACAGTGGGAGTGGCTCACTTAAGCTTGGAGCTAAAGTGAAGATCATTCACAGCCAGAGATGCTATAAGAGGCAGAGTAATCTGCCCCGGGCTTCCCTCACCTTTCAGCATTAGTACCCATATTGGCCAAACATTCCTGGAAGCCAGAGTGCAGGTGCATATTTCTTAAGATGCAAATCATGACATATCATTTCAATTACTAGTATGAGAGAATGAAAAGCCAGCCATTCTCTGGTCCATGCCTTGATCTCCAATTAAGATCTAAAGGAAGAACTCGGACTCAGGGACCAAAGGTATGTGAGTGAGTGACGTTCTGAGTAAGATGAAAGGAGGGGTTCTTCTCCTTAACTGGTAATCCAGAAAACCCCTGAAAGTCTGGGAAATGCAGTTCACAGGGAAAGGAGCTCACACTCGTCTGACGCTGTAACACCAGTTTCTGGCAGAGAGATTTAACCCACAGAACTATAGTAGCAAAACATTTTAGGAGAGCTGTCATGATGTGCCCTATAGCACACCTCAGATCTTTCTCTCTGAAGAAGAATAAACCTTGAATTCTTAGAAAAAAAGAATTCAAAGTGAAATTGCCAATAAAAAAAGTTCTAGATACTTCCTTTTAAAGTCATCCTCAACCTAGAATATGTTGTGGCTCTATATTCATGAGATATTGAAATTCCCCCATTCAAATTTTTTTTTGTTGTTCCCTGTGCTACAGCCAATTTGCTTCCAAAGTCATTTTTAAGTATCAGTTTTTTGTGTAGCTAATTTCAGCTAAGATTCCATTTTTCTGAAAGAAAAAGAAATGAAAATGGAAATGCCATGATAGGTTATGTATTTTCATTATATCCTCTTCATATCCTTGAATGTAAATGTTGTAAACCAGCCTATACATAGGGTCCTCAGCTAACACCTTATTGCTCAGAGCCAAGAGCCAAGGGCTTAAGGGCTTCCCTGGTGGCTCAGCTGATAAAGGATGCCCCTGCAATGCAGGAAACTTGGGTTCGATCCCTTACTTGGGAAGATCCCCTGGAGAAGGGAAAGGCTACCCACTCCAGTATTCTGGCCTAGAGAATTCCATGGATGACATAGTCCATGGGGTCACAAAGAGTCGGAAATGGCTGAGCGACTTTCGTAAGAGCCATATACTTTAACTCATTTATCCATACAAGAATTTTTTATATGAAGTAAAACAAACACAGGAATGAACCACTATAATTTGTTAGAGGATGAGAATGGAGCGTGACTCAGTTAAAAGTGGTTTAATACAGAAAATATTTCTCTTGAGATAAAATTAGTCTGTGTAATTTTAGACCAGTTAACTGCTGCATAATTAAAGTTTCCAAATATGCCAGTGGTTCTCAAACTCCCCCAGCCCCAGTAGCAGTGATAAAGCTAGCCACGTGAGATAATTCCATCAGCAGCTGCTGATTTGGTTACACAGCTATAGCAAAATGACAATTCATTCCTTTAGCTTAACGTTGCTCTTCATCACAGCTGAGTTCACCACAATCTAAAGAACAGTTTCTTCTCAAAGAACACAATTTCCCTCAGATGCCCCCTCAAATTTAAAATGATCAAACTGAAAACAATGCATGCATCTTTCTCTTTATATATATTTTTAGTGGCACAGATTCACCTGGTGAGCATAAATACTGCAGAAAGCACTCAGAGCTGACATTCTAACATTCCCAGGAAAATACATGAACTTGCTTTAATACCTTCACAGAAATAGTACAACCAATACAGCGCTTTGCACAGGTGTCATTTGTCAGTTTTACAACATGCGAGAAACAGTATTGTCTACTAAAAAATGTTCTCTTTGGATGTAAAACTAACCAAAAAAATGTGTTAATTACAGTTGAGAAATGTAGGAAGTTGACTGCAATTGCTCCAAAAAAATTTTCCCAAGCACACCTGGGGATGAAGGGGGGAGAAAAGAAGAGGTGGGGGATGATAAACTGCAGGGCAGATGGAAGAAAGGGAAGTAGGAAGAGAATGTAAACTATGTCTTTTCTTTTTCCCCACCATCTTAGTTTGATTTTATCCTGATACTGCCTATGGTTAATTATTTCACCTAGATTTCACATGGCTCTCATGTAAAAAATGCACAAGACTTTACAACAGAATGTGTTTATGAAGGAATCACCAAGCACATGTTTAATGTTGATTATAGTAGTCAACGGAGAAGGCAGTGGCAACCCACTCCAGTACTCTTGCCTGGAAAATCCCATGGACAGAGGACCCTGGTAGGCTGCAGTCCATGGGGTCGCTAAGAGTTGGACATGACTGAGCGACTTCACTTTCACTTTTCACTTTCGTGCATTGGAGAAGGAAATGGCAACCCACTCCAGTGTTCTTGCCTGGAGAATCCCAGGGACAGGGGAGCCTGGTAGGCCGCTATCTATGGGGTCGCACAGAGTCAGACACTACTGAAGTGACTTAGCAGCAGCAGCAGCAGCATAGTAGTCAAAGCTTCCCTGGTGGCTCAGACGGTAAAAATCTGCCTGCAGTGAAGGAGACTTGGGTTCGATCAGTGGGTTGGAAAGATACCCTGGAGAAGGGAATGGCTACCTACTCCAGTATTCTTGCCTAGAGAATTCCATGGACAGAGGAGCCTGGAAGGCTACAGTCCATGGGGCCAGAAGTCAGACACAAGCATAACATCATAAAAGAATCAGTGTCTAATCTCCCCCAGACACTATTACAAGTTAAAGCCCTTGAACATCATTATCAGCATCAGTATAAATTGATAAAACAGAACTTTAAATTTATCATTGCTCCGTGTCACTCTACAGAAATTTCCCCCATCTTGGGAGAATAGAAATGGCACCATTTAAAAAGATCAAATCAAGCTACATATTCAGGTTAGAGTCCTGCAGAAAACATTTGAGTAGACACTTTACAAAAGAAAATAAGTGAATGGCTAATCAGCATATGGGAAAAAAACTCAATATCATTAGTCATCAGGGAAATAAAATTAAGATCCCAGTGAGATTCAACTCCAAACCTAGTTGAGTAGCCAGAATCAAAATGACTGACCATACCAAGGACTTACAAAGATATAGAGCAGTTGGGGGGGCTTTTATGCTGATGTTATAAACATTGTAGGAAACACAGTTCAGCCTTTTCATATAAAGTAAAACATTTTAGAAAGTGAAAGCCAGCAATTCCACTCCATTCCTCTTTGATTTTTGTCAAAGAGAAGGGAAAATGTATTTTACAAAAAAAAACTAAAATGACCATCAACACTTAATTGAGGCAGGGGGAAGGGAGGCTTGGTATATTCATAAAAGAGAATATTACTTGGCAATAAAGGGCATTAAACAACTGACACACAATGTGGATGGATTACAAAAACTATGTTGAGTGAAAGATGTCAGACACAGAAGAATCCATAGTGTATGAGATTTATAAGAATCCATAGTGTATGATTCCATTTACATGAGATTCTGAAAAAGGCAAATTGAAACCACAGTGCCAGAAAGCAGATCAGCAAGTGCCAGTGGCAAGGGCAAGCTGGGAGACTAACTCCAAGAAAGCTTTCGGGGAATTGGGAGAGATGAAATGTTTGTCTGGATTGAGTTGGTGGTTAATGAGCGTATACGTTTGTCAAAACATCAGAGTGATAAGATTTGCTCTATTGTATAGAAATGCTAGCCTTAAATGATCTTATTTTCAGATTCTTGTACATCATCTTTAATAATTTTGACTATTTGCTAGCATGTGTTGTACACATAATTTTAGATATATCATCTCAGGTAGCCCTCATAAAACATGACCAGATAAGATACTCTTATTGTTATCATCTTAAAGATAACATTTTAAAGATGAGAAAATGGGGCTCAAAAATGCTAAGCAAAATTAATCTGAGAGGATGTAGTAAGTAAGTTGCTGTAGTATGATGAAACTTGAGTCTCTCAGGACCACCATTCCACATTTTCCTCCTATAATTCTTTAGGATTTATTTTAACCACCACTACTTTCTATGTTAGATTAAAGCTGCTGCTGCTGCTGCTAAGTTGCTTCAGTCGTGTCTGACTCTGTGCGACCCCATAGACGGCAGCCCACCAGGCCTCCCCGTCCCTGGGATTCTCCAGGCAAGAACACTGGAGTGGGTTGCCATTTCCTTCTCCAGTGCATGAAAGTGAAAAGTGAAAGTGAAGTCACTCAGTCGTGTCCGACTCAGCGACCCCATGGACTGCAGCCTACCAGGCTCCTCTGTCCATGGGATTTTCCAAGCAAGAGTACTGGAGTGGGGTGCCATTGCCTTCTCCGAGATTAAAGCTACTGATATTTCAGAGGTTGATATAAAAGCTCTCAGTCATGACTTCCTCTGAAGAAGAAATTAGTGCAATTATCTTTACCCTAATTTTCTTATTACCTATGTATTATCTCCTAATTATTGTCTCTACTAGACGTTTTTAACTAATGTAGGTGAAATTAATTGTCTACCAACTATCTAAAAATAAATCTTTTTACTTTGTGCCACTTCAATTACCTGTATCTTCCAAATAGTATTTTATCCTGCTTGTGACATCAATTTAAAAATATTCTGAATTTTCTTCTGGTCCCTCACTGATGAACTCTTTTATCATTTATTCTCATAATATTAGAAATGCCCTTTCACATACACACAGAAAGACATTGATTAGGGCTGGATTCTATTGTCAGGTTTGCACTTGGCTCCCGTTAAGTTTTGTTTTTTTTATTGAAGGATAATTGCTTTACAGAATTCTGTTGTTTTCTGTCAAACCTCAACATGAATCAGCCACAGGTATACATATATACTCTCCCTTTTGAAACTCCCTCCCATCTCCCACCCCATCCCACCCCTCTAGATTGATACAGAGCCCCTGTTTGAGTTTCCTGAGCCATACAGCAAATTCCCGTTGGTGATCATAATGTAAGTTTCCATGTTACTCTTTCCATACATCTCATCCTCTCCTCCCCTCTCCCCATATACATAAGTCTACTCTCTATGTCTGTTTCTCCATTCTGCCCTGCAAATAAATTCTTCAGTACCATTTTTCTAGATTCCGTATATATGCGTTAGAATATGATGTTTATCTTTCTCCTTCTGACTTACTTCACTCTGTATAATAGGTTCTAGGTTCATCCACCTCATCAGAACTGACTCAAATGCGTTCCTTTTTATGGCTGAGGAATATTCATTCCACTGTATATATGGACCACAACTTCTTTATCCATTCATCTGTTGATGGACATCCAGGTTGCTTCCATGTTCTAGCTATTGTAAATAGTGCTGCAATGAACAATGGGATACAAGTGTCTTTTTCAATTTTGGTTTCCTCAGGGTATATGCCTAGGAGGGGAATTTCTGGGTCATATGGTGGTTTTATTCCTAGTTTTTTAAGGAATCTCCATACCATCTTCCATAGTGGCTATATCAATTTACATTCCCATCAACAGTGCAAGAGCATTCCCTTTTCTCCACATCCTCTCCAGCATTTATTGTTTGTAGACTTTTTGATCGTGGCCATTCAACAGGTGCGAGGTGATATCTCGTTGTAGTTTTGATTTGCATTTCTCTAATAATGAGTGATGTTGAGCATCTTTTCATGTGTTTGTTAGCCATCTGTATGTCTTCTTTGGAGAAATGTCTGTTTAAGTCTTTTCCCCACTTTTTGATTGGTTGTTTGTTTTTCTGGCATTGAGTTGTATGAGCTGCTTGTATATTGTGAAAATTAATCCTTTGTCAGTTGTTTCATTTGCTATTGTTTTCTCCCATTCTGAGGATTGTCTTTTCACCTGGCTTATAGTTTCCTTTGCTATGCAAAAGCTTTTAAGTTTAATCAAGTCCCACTTGTTTACTTTTGTTTTTATTTCTGTTACTCTAGGAGGTGGGTCATAGAGGATCTTGCTTTTATTTATCTTATCAAGTGTTCTGCCTATGTTTTCCTTTAAAAGTTTTATGGTTTCTTGTCTTACATTTAGGTCTTGAATTCATTTTGAGTTTATCTTTGTGTGTGGTGTTAGGAAGTGTTCTAATTTCATTCTTTTTTTTTTTTTGTAATTTTAATTTTATTTTATTTTTAAACTTTACATAATTGTATTAGTTTTGCCAAATATCAAAATGAATCTGCCACATGTATACATGTGCTCCCCATCCTGAACCCTCCTCCCTCCTCCCTCCCCATACCATCCCTCTGGGTCGTCCCAGTGCACTAGCCCCAAGCATCCAGTATCATGCATTGAACCTGGACTGGCATCTCGTTTCATACATGATATTTCACATGTTTCAGTGCCATTCTCCCAAATCTTCCCACCCTCTCCGTCTCCCACAGAGTCCATAAGACTGTTCCATACATCAGCGTCACTTTTGCTGTGTCGTACACAGGGTTATTGTTATCATCTTTCTAAATTCCATATATATGCGTTAGTATACTGTAAACACTCTCTGACATACATCACAGCAGGATCCTCTATGACCCACCTCCCAGAATATCGGAAATAAAAGCAAAAATAAACAAATGGGACCTAATTAACCTTAAAAGCTTCTGCACATAAAAGGAAACTATCAGCAAGGTAAAAAGACAGCCTTCAGAATGGGAGAAAATAATAGCAAATGAAGCAACTGACAAACAACTAATCTCAAAAATATACAAGCAACTCCTACAGCTCAACTCCAGAAAAATAAATGACCCAATCAAAAAATGGGCCAAAGAACTAAATAGACATTTCTCCAAAGAAGACATGCAGATGGCTAACAAACACATGAAAAGATGCTCAACATGACTCATTATCAGAGAAATGCAAATCAAGACCACTATGAGGTACCATTTCACACCAGTCAGAATGGCTGCGATCCAAAAGTCTACAAATAATAAATGCTGGAGAGGGTGTGGAGAAAAGGGAACCCTCTTACACTGTTGGTGGGAATGCAAACTAGTACAGCCACTATGGAGAACAGTGTGGAGATTCCTTAAAAAAATGGAAATAGAACTGCCTTATGATCCAGCAATCCCACTGCTGGGCATACACACTGAGGAAACCAGAAGGGAAAGAGACGCGTGTACCCCAATGTTCATCGCAGCACTGTTTATAATAGCCAGGACATGGAAACAACCTAGATGTCCATCAGCAGATGAATGGATAAGAAAGCTGTGGTACATATACACAATGGAGTATTACTCAGCCATTAAAAAGAATACACTTGAATCAGTTCTAATGAGGTGGATGAAACTGGAGCCTAATTTCATTCTTTTACATGTAGCTGTCCAGTTTTCCCAGCACCATTTTTTAAAGAGGCTGCCTTTGCACCATTTTGTATTCTTGCCTCCTTTGTCAAAAATAAGGTGCCCATAGGTGCATGGGTTTATTTCTGGGCTTTCTATCTTGTTCCATTGGTCTATATTTCTCTTTTTGTGCCGGTAAAATACTGTCTTGATGACCGTAGCTTTGAGGTGTATCTGAAGTCAGGAATGTTGATTCCTCCAGCTCCATTCTTATTTCTCAAGACTGCTTTGGCTATTTGGGGTCTTTTGTGTTTCCATATGAATTGTAAAATTTTTTGTTCTAGTTCTGTGAAAAATGCCATTGGTAATTTGATAGGGTCGCATTGAATCTGTAGATTGCATTTGGTTGTATAGTCACTTTCACAATATTGATTCTTCCTACCCAGGAACATGGAGCATCTCTCCATGTTTTATGTTGTCTTTGATTTCTTTCATTATTGTCTTATAATTTTCTGTGTACAGTTCTTTTGTCTCCTTGCTGCTGCTGCTGCTAAGTTGCTTCAGTCGTGTCCAACTCTGTGCGACCCCATAGATCGCAGCCCACTAGGCTCTTCTGTCCCTGGGATTCTCCAGGCAAGAATACTGGAGTGGGTTGCCATTTCCTTCTCCAATGCATGAAAGTGAAAAGTGAAAGTGAAGTCGCTCAGTCTTGCCTGACTCTTAGCGACCCCATGGACTGCAGCCTACCAGGCTCTTTCATCCAGTACTGGAGTGGGTTGCCATTGCTTTGTCTCCTTAGGTAAGTTTAACCCTAGATATTTAATTCCTTTTGTTGCAATGGTGAATGGGATTGATTCCTTAATTTCTCTTTCTGATTTTTCATTGTCAGTATATAGATATGCATGTGATTTCTGTGTGTTGATTTTGTATCTTGCAACTTTGCTAAATTCACTAATTAGCTTTAGTAATTTTCTGATACTATCTTTAGGGTTTTCTATGTACCGTATCATGTCAACTGCAAACAGTGAGAGCTTTACTTCTTCTTTTCCAATCTGGATTCCTTTTATTTATTTATTTATTTTTCTTCTCTGATTGCAGCAGCTAGGGCTTACAGAACTATGTTGAATAATAGTGGTGAAAGTGAACACCCTTGTCTTGTTCCTTAAATTAGGGGGAATGCTTTCAGTTTTTCACCATTGAGAATAATGCTTGCTATAAGCTTATCATCAGTTCAGTTCAGTCGCTCAGTTGTCTACGACTCTTTGCGACCCCATGAATCACAGCATGCCAGGCCTCCGTGTCCATCACCAACTCCCTCCCAGAGTTCACTCAGACTCACATCCATCGAGTCACTGATGCCATCCAGCCATCTCATCCTCTGTCGTCCCCTTCTCCTCCTGCCCCCTATCCCTCCCAGCATCAGAGTCTTTTCCAATGAGTCAACTCTTCTTATGAGGTGGCCAAAGTATTAGAGTTTCAGCTTTAGCATCATTCCTTCCAAAGAAATCCCAGGGCTTATCTCCTTCAGAATATACTGGTTGGATCTCCTTGCAGTCCAAGGGACTCTCAAGAGTCTTCTCCAACACCACACTTCAAAAGCATCAATTCTTTGGCGCTCAGCCTTCTTCACAGTCCAACTCTCACATCCATACATGACCACAGGATAAACCATAGCCTTGACTAGATGGACCTTTGTTGGAAAAGTAATGTCTCTGCTTTTGAATATGCTATCTAGATTGGTCATAACTTTCCTTCCAAGGAGTAAGCATCTTTTAATTTCATGGATGCAGTCACCATCTGCAGTGATTTTGGAGCCCAGAAAAATAAAGTCTGACACTGTTTCCACTGTTTTCCCATCTATTTCTCATGAAGTGATGGGACCGGATGCCATGATCTTCGTTTTCTGAATGTTGAGCTTTAAGCCAACTTTTTCACTCTCCTCTTTCACTTTCATCAAGAGGCTTTTGAGTTCTTCTTCACTTTCTGCCATAAGGGTGGTGTTATATGCATATCTGAGGTAATTGATATTTCTCCCGGCAATCTTGATTCCAGCTTGCACTTCTTCCAGCCCAGCGTTTCTCATGATGTACTCTGCATATAAGTTAAATAAGCAGGGTGACAGTATACAGCCTTGACATACTCCTTTTCCTATTTGGAACCAGTCTGTTGTTCCATGTCCAGTTATAACTGTTGCTTCCTGACCTGCATATAGGTTTCTCAAAAGGCAGGTCAGGTGGTCTGGTATTCCCATCGCTTTCATAATTTTCCACAGTTTCTTGTGATCCACACAGTCAAAGGCTTTGGCATAGTCAATAAAGCAGAAATAGATGTTTTTCTGGACCTCTCTTGCTTTTTGCATGATCCAGTGGATGTTGGCAATTTGATCTCTGGTTCCTCTGCCTTTTCTAAAACCAGCTTGAACATCTAGAATTTCACGGTTCACGTATTGCTGAAGCCTGGCTTGGAGAATTTTGAGCATTACTTTACTAGCGTGTGAGATAAGTGCTATTGTGTGGTAGTTTGAGCATTCTTTGGCATTGCCTTTCTTTGGGATTGGAATGAAAACTGACCTTTTCCAGTCCTGTGACCACTGCTGAGTTTTCCAAATTTGCTGGCATATTGAGTGCAGCACTTTCACAGCATCATCTTTCAGGATTTGAAATAGCTCCACTGGAATTCCATCACCTCCACTAGCTTTGTTCATAGTGATGCTTTCTAAGGCCCACTTGACTTCACATTCCAGGATGTCTGGCTCTAGGTCAGTGATCACACCATTGTGATTATCTGGGTCATGAAGATCTTTTTTGTATAGTTCTTCTGTGTATTCTTGCCACATCTTCTTAATATCTTCTGCTTCTGTTAGGTCCATACCATTTCTGTCCTTTATCGAGCCCATCTTTGCATGAAATGTTCCCTTGGTATCTCTAATTTTCTTGAAGAGATCTCTAGTCTTTCCATTCTGTTGTTTTCCTCTATTTCTTTGCATTGATCACTGAGGAAGGCTTTCTTATCTCTTCTTGTTGTTCTTTGAAACTCTGAATTCAGATGCTTATATCTTTCCTTTTCTCCTTTACTTTTCACTTCTCTTCTTTTCACAGCTATTTGTAAAGCTGCCCCAGACAGCCATTTTGCTTTTTTGCATTTCTTTTCCATGGGGATGGTCTTGATCCCTGTCTCCTGTACAACATCACGAACCTCATTCCATAGTTCCTCAGGCACTCTATCCGATCTAGGCCCTTAAATCTATTTCTCACTTCCACTGTATAATCATAAGGGATTTGACTTAGGTCATACCTGAATGGTCTAGTGGTTTTCCCTACTTTCTTCAGTTTCAGTCTGAATTTGGTAATATGGCAAACCACTTCAGTATTTTTGCCTTGAGAACCCCATGAACAGTATGAAAAGGCAAAATGATAGGATACTGAAAGAGGAACTCCCCAGGTCAGTAGGTGCCCAATATGCTACTGGAGATCAGTGCAGAAATAACTCTGTGCAGAACTGAACTGACTCCAGCTTTTTCCCTCACCATTTGCTTGGAATATATTTTTCCATCCTCTCACTTTCAGTCTATATGTGTCCTGAGGTCTGAAGTGGGTTTCTTGTAAACAGCACATCAGATCAGATCAGTAGCTCAGTCGTGTCCGACTCTTTGCGACCCCATGAATCGCAGCACGCCAGGCCTCCTTGTCCATCACCAACTCCCAGAGTTCACTCAGACTCATGTCCATCGAGTCAGTGATGCCATCCAGCCATCTCATCCTCTGTCGTCCCCTTCTCCTCCTGCCCCCAATCCCTCCCAGCATCAGAGTCCTTTCCAATGAGTCAACTCTTTGCATGACGTGGCCAAAGTACTGGAGTTTTAGCTTTAGCATCAGTCCTTCCAAAGAAATCCCAGGGCTGATCTTCAGAATGAACTGGTTGGATCTCCTTGCAGTCCAAGGGACTCAAGAGTCTTCTCCAACACCACAGTTCAAAAGCATCAATTCTTCGGCGCTCAGCCTTCTTCACAGTCCAACTCTCACATCCATACATGACCACAGGAAAAACCATAGCCTTGACATGACGGACCTTTGTTGGCAAAGTAATGTCTCTGCTTTTGAATATGCTATCTAGGCTGGTCATAACTTTCCATATATGGTTCTTTTTTTTGTACCCTTTTGTAGCCAGTCTGTGTCTTTTGGTTGGAGAATTTAATCCATTTACATTTAAAGTAATTATTGATATATATGTTCCTATTGCCATTTTCTTAATTGTTTGGGGTTGATTTTGTGGATCTTCTCGCTTGTATTTCTTTGCTATATAAGTCCTTAAAGCTGGTTTGGTGGTACTGAATTCTCTTAACTTTTGCTTATCTGAAAAGTTTTTTATTTCTCCATCAATTTTGAATAAGATCCTTGCAGGGTACAATAATCTAGGTTGTAGATTCTTCCTTTTCAGTACTTTAAATATATCCTGTCATTCCCTTCTGGCCTGCAGAGTTTCTGCTGAAAGATAGGCTGCTAACCATATGGTATTTCCCTCATATGTTACTTGTTGCTTCTCCCTTGCTGCTTTTAATACTCTTTCTTTGTGTTTAGTCTTTGTTAATTTGATTAGGATGTGTCTTGGCATATTTCTCCTTGGGTTTATTCTGTATAGGACTCTTTGTTCCTCTTGGACTTAATTGACTATTTCCTTTTCCATGTTGGGGAAATTTTCAACTATAATCTCTTCCAAAATTTTCCCATACCCTTTCTTTTTCTTTTCTTCCTCTGGGACCCCTATAATTTGAATGTTGGTGTATTTGATATTGTCCCAGAGGTCTCTGAGACTATCCTTAGTCTTTTCATTCTTTTTACTTTATTCTGCTCTTCAGAAGTTATTTCCACCATTTTATCTTCCAGCTCACTGATTCATTCTTGTGCTTCAGATATTCTGCTACTGATTCCTTCTAAAATATTTTTAATTTCAGTAATTGTATTGTTTGTCTCTGTATGTTTATTCTTTAATTCTTCCAGGTCTCTGTTAATTTATTCTTGTAATTTTTCCATTTTGTTTTCAAGGTTTTTGTTCATCTTTACTATCATTATTCCGAATTCTTTTTCAGGTAGTTTGCCTATTTCCTCTTCATTTATTTGGACTTCTGTATTTCTAGTTTGTTCCTTCATTTGTGTAGTATTTCTCTGATTTTTCATTAATTTTTTTTAACTTATTGTGTTTTAGGTCTCCTTTTCCCAGGCTTCAAGGTTGAATTCTTTCATCCTTTTGGTTTCTGCCCTCCTAAGGCTGGTCCAGTGGTTTGTGTAAGCTTCTTATAGGGTGAGATTTGTGCTGAGTTTTTGTTTGTTTGTTTTTCCTCTGATGGGCAAGGCTGAGTGAGATGATAATCCTGTCTGCTGATGATTGGGTTTGTATTTTTGTTTTGTTTGTTGTTTAGATGAGGCATCCTGCTCAGGGTGCTACTGGTGGTTGGGTGATGGCAGGTCTTGTATTCCAGTGGTTTCCTTTGTGTGAGTTCTTACTATTTGATACTCCCTAGGGTTAGTTCTCTGGTTGTCTGTGGTCTTGGAGTCAGTGCTCCCACTCCAAAGGCTCAAGGCTTGATCTCTCTCCAAAGACCAGCCTAGATCCAATCTACCAAAAGGAATTTCACCCAAAATGAAAGGGCCTTTACTTGAGTTCCAAAAGCCAGTGCTCAAGAGTACAACACAGATCTCTGACTCAGCAGAAACTCAGTATTGCCTGCCACCGTGGACAGGCCTCCTTGGATTGCAACAGATGACTAGAGGGTCTGTCCTTGGCAGTGATCAGCAGGACTCTCCCACTAAGTTTTATGTTTAGTCCCCCTAATTGCTCATTTGAAATGCTTTAGTTCACTCCACTTACTAGTACATATCACCTGATACCTACTAACTTATCAAAGCACTGTAAAATACTTAATTTAAACTACGGTTTGTTCTAACAAGGACCAAGTTTATTTATATTTTAGTTTTCCTGGAAAAAAAAATCTTCATATCAAAACTTAAAATTTGGTTTATTTATATTTTAGTTTCCCTCAAAAAAAAAAAAAAAAAAAACTTTAGATCAAAAGCTCCTAAAAATTTTACTTACCAGTAAGTCTTGTAAAATGTATAAAAAATTAGGAGCTGTGTTAAATAACACATATCAGACAATTCACGAGTAGGAATCAGAATTGTCAACTTTAAAAGTGGTTCTCTTCCATCATCTCTTCAACAGATCTTATGTAGAAAACTTAGTTCTAAGTATTTTCAGATTCAATATATGATCTTTACATAATAAGCTTTAAATAATTACCACATCACAGAAAAGTCACTGATAGCTGATTTACTTCAACAAGTTAATTTGAAACCCTTGCCTCAGACAAGGATAAGACCAGTAATAGCATGTTCCCTACACTGTAAAATGTGTGTTATTTTTGTGCTTCTGTGAACACTGGCCAGCAAATGATTCAGTCCATATTTGTCTTGGTTCATTTCCTAAGGGAAAGCATATTGCTCCCTAAAAGATGCAATCTCAGGTTGTAGAATATTAGAAAGCTGAGGGAGGTCTTCTAGATCTCTGGGGGGAAAACACTGTAGCTTAGTCAGAGTTCCAATCATGATGACACCCAAGAAGCCCTGTCCATCCTTTATGTCCTCTGGAGCACTTGAGGATTGCTATCCTTACCAAGATAAGAAAATCAGCAGGATGAAAGATGATAGCCCCCCAGCTAAGGAACCTGCTTCAGATACTACAACCAGATATTCCATTTTCAGATGTTATTTCAGCACTTAAAAGTCAGCAAATGTGTACAACACTTCAACAGTATATCCAAAGCAGACAACTGTATCATGGCCCATGTGTATGCATCTCATTCATGAGAACTGTCTCACTCCTTTATACATTTTGGAAGAAGCATCTCTCAGGACACAAGTACATCCTCTCTTGGTCTAAAACCCCCCTGAGTGATTTCCTCTGGAGCCAGAACAAGGTCAGTACAAACTCCAGAACTAACAGAGGAAGCCAAATCAATGATGTTCATCAGATATACATGCCCTCTTGAACATGCTTTAAGAGTTTAAGAGTTTTTAAAAGCCAAATTTTCCAAGTCCCTGCTTTGAGTAGACAATGAAAATGGGAGCCAAACTATAGCCAAATTATTATCACTGCTGGAGAAGATTCTTGAGAGTCCCTTGGACAGCAAGAAGATCAAACCAATCAATCCTAAAGGCAATCAACCCTGAATGTTCACTGGAAGGACTGATGCTGAAGCTGAAGCTCCAATACTTTGGCCACCTGATACGAAGAGCTGACTCACTGGAAAAGACCCTGATGCTGGGAAAGATTGAGGACAGGAGGTGAAGCAGGTGACAGAGGATGAGACAGTTGGATGGCATCATTGACTCAATGGACATGAGTCTGAGCAAACTCTGGGAGATAGCGAAGGACTTGTTTATGCAAGTAGAACATTGTACAGTGTATCACTGGCCTTGAATGACTGGATTTTCGTTCCTTCTTGGTTCCATGATCTAATTATAAATATATTAAACCTCCACTCATGTCCTCTGCACTTAGAACTAGTACCTTTTATCCAGCCCATAATTCTCCCTAGATGTTGGCTATTTTCAGGAGAAATTTAGTCACCCTAATCACGTAGTTTCCAAAGTTAATGATTTCCTAAAGCAAGGGAATCATTATAAATGAGTCCATATTGCTTTGCTCTAATATATTTCCTGAGTTGAAATGAGTTTATGTACTAATGAGCATTAAAAGTAAATTTTCAGAAGCATTTTCAGTGCTGGTGTCTGGCTCAGACATTTACATTCCCTTGCAGGAAAGGAGACTGTAAGGAAAGAAGATATTATTTTTTTGAAGTGAAGCTCAGTGAATTGATACATTAAATACAAGTGCTGGTGAAGCAATCAATATAATCATATTTAGGCTAATCAGAAAATAGTCAATACAAACCAAATTCCTCTATCATGTTATTTTTATTTTGGCCTTGACATAGCAACATGTAATCTCAGGAGCTTATTTCTTAATTTCAATGTACAAGCAACAACATAAATACCAACATGGTAAAAATTTTGGAAGAAAATAAAAATAGTATATCCTACATGGATTTACAAAATGGAGCTATCTTCAGGGGCGGAGAGGGGGAGTTTATTTTTATAAAGGTAGAAAGATACAGCAAAGTTTTCTCAAGCATTACTAATAGAATAAAGTGAAACAGAGGATTAGGTATAATTATTTGTTGGATTTCATTTTACTTTTGGGATCAGTGGGTAGGAGGAGGAGAGCTGTCTTAAACTTGTTTCCTTAAGATTTTAAAATATATCTCCAATGTGAGCAAGTGAATTACTGCACAATTTTCTGGGCCTTTATGAAGACTGTGGATAATTCTGGCCTCCAAGTGAATATTGAACTAAATGATTTATATTACTTGTACTCATTCTGAAGTGTACAAGCTGAGTAAAAATAAAATTTTAGACCTTTTAAAGAAATACATTAAAGAAGTAACAGAGTTTAAAATTAATTTTTGTGCAGTTTTGTCATGTTATAATTGGAGAAGGAAATGGCAACCCACTCCAGTGTTCTTGCCTGGAGAATCCCAGAGACGGGGGAGCCTGGTGGGCTGCCGTCTATGGGGTCACAGAGAGTCGGACACGACTGAAGTGACTTAGCAGCAGCAGCAGCAGCCATGTTATATCAAAATTTAAAGATTTAAGAACAGATTTGAGAATTTCAGAGCAAAATGTGACTCGATATTCCCTGTTCTCTTTGTTCCCTTGACTTTGTGTATTCTTTTAAATGCCTCTGGTGAGAGGAGATAAGTCAGTTGGTAATAAAAGTGTGAAACAAAAATCAGAGTAAGTACAAATCAAGAGAAGATAGCTATGGAGTTTTGTACTGGAAAAAAAAAAAACTGAAAAGTATAGTCTATGTGAATATACAACATTTTTAACAGAAGTAACTGATAAACAAGCTCAGATTCTAATGGTTAAAGATTAGGATTTTAAGGAGACTTCTAAAACCATACTCTATACTTCAGCTCACATTTCACGACCATAACTCAACCCCACAGTCATACTAGGTGATTAAAGAGGCTGGGAGATGCAGACTATATCAGTTGGCAGTATTCACTCACTACCAGCCCAAGTTCTATGACAAAAGAGAGAATGGTTATCAGGTGAGAGCTAACAACGTCTGCCATGTGCCTTCACACAACTCTTCTTGAAACACTCCCCTCGTTTGACTCCTAAATTGCAGTCATAATGCTTTGCTAACATAGCACTTGCTGATTTGGGAGACAATATCTTCCCCATCATGGCATTTATCTATATATGACCTTGTAAAGTAGACACGATTATTACCTCCCAACTCTACCAATAAGAACCAGAAGCTCCGAGCACTACCATAACTTGTCAAGAGTTAAGACAAGCGTGAGTGGGTTTTGTTTTTGTTTCTTCTTAGTTTCATTCTAGACCCAGTTTGTTCACCATTCTGCCACAACTTTAGATTCATCTTCTGCCACTCAGATTATCCGTCTACCATTTGCCTCAGATAACTTTCAGAACAAAGTAAAATCATAATTCACACTTTCATAGCCTCCCACCTTGACCAAACTTGGGTTGAGGATCTCTGAGTCCTTATCTCAACAAGGACTTTGTCCTCACATCTGCCTAGCCCAGTTGTAGGAAGAATCCTGCCAAGCCAGTTTAGAGAGAACTTTTCTACCCTTACTATCTGAACATCCTCAATATCTGCTCAAATTCCTCATCTTTCTCCATCCTCCAAGTGATAGCTGATCGCCATGACCTCTGCCATTAGTAAGAATCCTATTCAGTTTAATAAGAATTACCCCACCTTCAGTATCTCCTCTCAGTAATCTTCTATCCTCTGACCCCTCTCAAACTGCTCCTTGGCCATAATTCCCACTTGGCCTTGTTTTCAGAGTTGAACCTGATCTCTCTCCCCTATTACAATGGTCATGACATCTATTACAATAGTCTGGAATAAAATTGTCCTTGCTGCACTGTGCTTAGTTGTTCGGTCATATCCAACTCTATGTGATCCCATGGACTGTAGCCCACCAGGCTCCTCTGTCCATGGGGATTATCCAGGCAAGAATACTGGAGTGGGTTGCCATCTTCCCAACCCAGGGATCAAACCTGCATCTCACACACTGGAAGGCCAGTTCTTTACCACTAGCACCACCTGGGAAGCCCCAGTGTGGATTAAGGGATTTTCTTATTTCCTATAATATGAGGGCCCAAGGCAGAGGAAATAACAAGATCAAAGGGAAAGTTAAAATAGCACAAATTTATATACGGGAATGTTGAGACACGCTGGAAATTGAGACAAACTGATTTTTCCTTAGACAGGGGAGTCGCATGAAAATCACAGAACAGATTTACACATCTCTCAGTTATCTACAACATACAAAGGAAGAGTTGTAAAATAGCTCAAAACCAAACAGTCATCAGGACTAGAATCTGATGACCTGAGAGGGTGTACTACAGATGATGAATAGTTTTTCAATGAAGCACATTTTCCATGCATCTGTGTGTTATTCCTTAAATTAGTCCATGTATGGAGACTCATCTTTTTCTTTATTACTCCCTCAGACAAAGCCTTCTATTTTATGAGTTAAATTCTCCTTCCTATACTGATAATCTCAAAATACTTACTGCCATCCTCTGTATGTCTCATCCACAGTCATTTAATGTTATGCTGTGTTCACCATGATACTTCAATGTTATATGTGGCATCTATATTTGAAAGCTCAAACAATATGTAAAACTTCAAGTGTTAAAATTAATACCTCTGTGCATCCCATAAAATTAGACCTACTTTTCAACAGACCCACTTCTGCTATTGTCATAACGATTATTCCAGTAACTCAGAATTCATCTCTTAGAATCATTCTAAATCTTCTAATTTGTGCTTCACATCCAATAGTAATTAAGTTCTGCTTATTTTTTCAACAAAAGATTTCTTAGAGGCGAGTTTCCCATTCCCCTTTATCATTCACTTAGTCCTAAATTGCTTTTTAGTCTTTCCTCCCTCATTTCCACATCTATCTTCCATTTGTATGGCTACCAATTAATCTCTATAAATTACTTTCATCATGTAGCATAGATACTCAAGAATACAGTATAAAAAATTGAGTAGGTATGGCAGTTGTAATTTTCAAAGGTGGCTTGTAACAATATCTCCATATACCCTTATTATTACATGATATTCTTTTGTGATTGCCTTAACCAAAAGAGTGCGGTGGAAGTGAAACTACCAACATCTAATTCTGGGTCTTAAAACAGTGAGATAGGTTCTACCCAGCTCGCTCTCTCTCCCTGTCTCTCTCGAGATGCTTACTTTTGGAACTCAGGCTGCATGCCTTACGGAAGCCCAAACCACATGGACAGGCCACATGAAGATATTCTGGTCAACAGCCTCAGCTGAGCTCCTGCCTACTGATCAGCATTAACCACAGATCATGGGTGAGGAAATCTCAAAGGTGACTTCAGTCCCAGGCATTGTGACAGGCACCACATAAAAGAGCCAAGTGAGAACCACCAGGCTGAGGCTGGTCAACGACTAGAACTCTGATATGTGCGTGCATGCTCAGTCACTTCAGTTGTGTCCAACTCTTTGAGACCCTATGGACTGTAGCCTGCCAAGCTCCTCTGTCCATGGGATTCTCCAGGCAAGAATACTGGAGTGGGTTAGTACTCCCTTCTCAGGAGGATCTTCCCAACCCAGGGATCGAACCCAGGTCTCTTACATCTTCTGCACTGGCAGGCAGATTCTTTATCACTAGCGCCACCTGGGAAGCTCAGAACACTGATAAATGATAATAATAAGCAATTGCTGTGTTTTATGCCACTACATCTGGGTGGGCTGTGCAACAATGGTTAAGCAATACCATAGAGCAGGTGTATCATACTGATGGCATCATAACCTAGGATTTTTTAATGGCAAAAAATAGCCAGTGCAGAGGTTGTAAATTGATGAATAGGTGTGGCATTTCTAAAATAGAAAGCTGTTTTGCAATAACAAAATCACAAAGAGAAAACAACATATTTGACTACCAAAACATTTATAAAATTTTTATGTAAGAAAAATAAAAATAAATACTAAATAAAAAATAGTTCAAGAAAACATTTGATTATGTATGAAAAACAAAGTATCAGCACCCATACAAAATAAAGAGCTTATGTAAATGCTCCCCAAAACACTCAGGATGCCAGACACAATTCATATCAGATGTAAAAAGTTACAAAGATTTTGAAAATATTTTGTCTTGGTTTGATATAATCAAAGAAATGAAAATTAAAGGACCATTAAGATAAAATTTTATGTCTATTAAAATGAAAAATTAAAATAGTGGCATGAAATTCTGATGATATGGTAAAATTAATGCATTTATATACAACTATAAAATGACAAAATTGTGTCCCTGATGTTCCTGGCTGTAAAATGATAATAAGTTTGGAAAGTCATAAAATATTCATAAGTAATTAATTCAGCAGAGAAAGAACAGCTACCCAGGCAAAGATATTCATTACAGTATTATCAAAAATGATAAAAAACAAAATCAGTAAAATATAGGATGACAGGGAATAGTAAGTAAACCACAGTGCAACATCTAACAGAATACTATGTAGTTATTGATAATATTTGTAGAAAATTAAAAATATTTAATAATGGAATCTTAAAGAAAAGAAATAAAAAACCATGTAAGTATATTTAGAAAACAAGGACTAAAAAAGAATATTTTGTAAATAGTTGTGTTCAGTTCTTGAAACTGTGAGCTATTATTTCTTTGAAAAATAGACTGTAATGTGAACTCATGGCTTTGTAATAATAATGAAGAAAATGATAGCTCAGTGACTAAATGAATGTAAAAATCTCAAACTCTAAAAATAATCAAGCTTTTAAAGGGTTTGTTTCCTTTATGATTGCTTCAGTCAAATGATATCAATTAAAACATAATGAAATAAGTCTACCAAGTATATTATCTTGGAAAATGTTAAACTAGTATCTTACATTTTTACCATTTTGCAAAAGAATTCCAAACTGATTATTACTTCAAATCAAAAAAAAGTTCACAATGTGAACTGACATACCTAAAAAAATAAAAAATAAAAGGAATCATCTTGTCTCTACAATTCAAAAATTCTTATTTACATTGTAGTAAAAGTACATATCATATACCTTTCAGATAAGGATTATGATACTAATGCTTGAAGATGAGATAGAAAGGTAAAAAGGTGCATACAACAGTCGTAAGCAAATAACCGTCAACAAACGGCAAATTCCTTTTGAGTGACCTTCAGTAACAGGCACTATATCCCTCTTACAAAGCAGATGCCACACAGAAGTCCTGTAATTATCCATCTAAGGAGAATTTAGAGGAGAATAAATAATAGAGAGTCTATTGGGCTTCTCTGGTGGCTCATACAGTAAAGAATCTGCCTGCAATTCGAGAGCCCTGGGTTTGATCCCTGGTTTGGAAAGATCCCCTGGAGAAGGGAACAGCTACCCACTCCAGTATTCTGGCCTGGAGAATTCCATGGACAGAGGAGCCTGGAGGGCTACAGTGCAGGGTGTCGCAAAGAGTTGGACACGACTGAGTGACTTTCACTTTCATTTGACACATACACCTCTCATACATAAAATGGTGGCCTTTTAAAAACACACTAAATGTTCATCTACAAGCTGTCAGGTCACAGATGGAAAGCTGATTTCAAAGACATCTTTCATATGTAAATTCTAAATAATTTACTCAAGAGCATGGCTTGGGCTAGAAAATATTGCCAGTCATGCTTCTGTATGCAATTTCATATGCCAAGCCTGACAACCCATCTGTCTGTAGATCCTGTCTTTACGTGTGTGCATGCTCAATAGCTCAGTTGTGTCCAACTCTGCGACCCCATGGACTATATTCCACCAGGCTCCCTTGTCCTTGGGATTTCCCAGGCAAGAATACTGGATTGCATTGCCATTCCCTTCTCCAGTGGATCTTCTCGACCCAGGGGTCAAACCCTGGTCTCTTGCATCAGCAGGCAGATTCTTTACTACTGCACCACTTGGGAAGCCCAGTTCCTGCCTTTACCCGAATAAAATTCTATACATCCTTTGAACATAAATATACCCATGGAAAGTGACACAGGCAGAGCTAATCAAGAAAGTCTATTTTTTTCCTCACACAGTAGAAGTGATTTATAGCCAGCTGAAAAACTAGTAGAGAGACAGAACAAAATATATTCTTTCTCATAGGTCAGTTAGATCAAGGTCTGAAACATGCTGACAGGCTCAATGGCTAATACAATTAGCCATTAGCACACAGGCACACACCTGTGTGCCATCTGGCCTCCAAGGACTGACACAATCATGCATTTCCTTAGACCTGTGTGGTAACCAAGTTCATTGTAGGGGCAAATCTGCAGGATGTAATAAGCCCAGAGACCTTTAACAGTGTCTTCAGAATGTCTAATTTATATTTTATTCAACAAAAATAATACATTCACTACAGCAAAATATATGAAAACCACATTTTCTTTTAAAAAAAAATCATTTAAACATAGTTCCTGGCGCTGACATTCATTATTACTGAGATGTAAGAAATTCAAATAAAGTATTGAGCAAAGCAACAGAAGCAAATTAATTATTTTAATGACTTTATATACCACTGCATGTAATGCCAAGTGTTTGCACATGTTGTCTCACTTAATCATGATTATATGTTATATGAAGGAAGTGGAAAAACAAAACAGCACATATACTAGGATTCCACTTATATAAATATTTAGTTAATGCAAATTCACTGAAAATGATAAAAAACAAATCAGTGATTATCTGGAGATGGCACAGAGGACAGGAAGGAAGAGGAATTAAAAAGAGTCACAGGGAAATTTGGGGGGTGATATAGATCTTCATTATGTTTCATGGGTGCACATTGTATCAAAAATTATCAAATGTACACTTTGTATGCAGTTTATTATGTCAATACTATGTCAATAAAACTATGTACAAAAATATATTAAAATGTTATTAAATTATTTAAAAAAGAAAAAGAAAGCTTCCAAGAAGGTTGCAGAGCATTAAAAGCCCTCCCTTTTCTGGACTTGGGGACTTGTAGTTTATCAAGGTAACATTCATATTTTTCATCTGATTTTCTCATCTGCCCTACATTGGTAATCATAAATTATTTTTCTCTTCTCTTAGCCTCTTCCTGAATTACAGACAGAACTGTAAACCAGATGCCACAGAAATTTCAAAGGTGAGTATTCCTATTAATACTATTAGAATGAATAGCAGACCCTTGACAGTGAAGAAATTCCTTTCCTTCTAGAATGGAGGTCTTCAGAGATCATCTCTTATCTTCTTGGCCTTGAAAGTTTGCCAATCTGAAAAAGAATATCTATTTTTTGCATTCTAAAAGTTTCCCGAAGAAGAAACTTCCACCAACAAAGCAATCATTTTATGTGTCTAAGAGGTTTTACTTCGCATTTCCTATGAAATGTGCCCAAGTAGTAATTCCCAAGACGTAGAATTTTGGACCTGCGCACTTGCTCAACTTATATACTTATACAGGGTCATGCATCTTCCAAATTTGCTAAAGTTCTCTGTGAACAGAAATCACCACTGCATGTAATGAATAACTAGTATAAAAATAGAGCCTCATCAGCTTTAGTCACAATTAAGCCTTTTATTAGATATGCTCTGTCTCCTTTTATTACTTACCACAGAAGAGAAAACTATTTAGTCAAGTACTAGATGTAGAAATGAATGCTATCTTTTCAAATTAGTTTTGACCAAAATCAGACTAATTTAGCTACAGAAGAGGGTTGACTCTACAGGTAATTATCACAAATTTCATTTGAGAAGGATTCCTTCTGCAGTGGTAAACAACTGCTTTCCACATTAGAAGCAGACAGTATTTTAATAACTGCATGTACCTGTTCTACTGCCTAGGGAAATTTTAGAGTCCTTTAGATAAGATCCACAGTGTCCCAACCTTAATAGATCTTATAACAAGTAGAATTCCTCCAGGAAGTTAAAAAGTAAAAGCAGGGTTCTCCATATAGCTTTCATTTATTATATCCCAACACCCATTAAGAAATGACTTGGGGATGATTTCTTTGGGAGGCACTGAGTGATGGCTTTGACTCTCAGAGATAATCACAGACCTGATATACAGACTTGTCACAGAACTCAAAATGTTGATTTCCTTTAGCCTATAAAGGATGCCAAAGTTCTGATCAGGATATAGTCTGACCGAGGGAACTGACTCAGTTTTAACCTTTACTTAAAAGGAAATAAAATGTATATAGTGATCATCTTGGTCATTTAAGCTGGTACCACTCTCACTTGGTATGAACATACAAAAATAAAAACAGTAGAAAACAGTTCCAAGAGATAATATAAAAAACAAATGATATCTCTGTAGAACATTACAGTTTTTTTATGTGTTTCATAGTCATTATGTACCCGCCCCAAGACAAATTCAGGCAATACAATGACTACTCACTTCTTATAGAAGACAGAACTACATTACAGAAGAATTTCTAAGTGACTTGACAGAAGCCACACAGCCAGTATTTCAACCACAGAATCTAAATTTTCTGGTTTCAAATAGAGTAGTTTCTCTTACTTTTTGCACTATATACCTGATGATTGCTTTATTCTGATTATAGTAACAATATGACCAAGGTAGAAAAATTTGCAAAAATAAAACAATATAAAGTAGAAAATTAAAATCATCCAAAGTTCCATCAGCCAAACTAAGCCTTGGTAAAAATCTACATATCTACTGTCTCAAGTCAGATTTTCTAGAACATAAACTCAAATGAAGATTTTGTATGCAGAAGGTTTGGGCTTCCCAGGGAGCACCAGTGGTAAAGAACTCACCTGCCAATGCAGGAGACACAAGAGATGTGGGTTCAAGCCATGGATGGGGAAGATCCCCTGGAGGAGGAAATGGCAACCCACTCCAGGATTCTTGCCTAGAGAATCCCATGAACAGAGGAGCCTGGTGGGCTACAGTCTAAGAAGGTCACAAAGAGTCAGACATGACTAAAGCAACTCATCACGCATGCATGTGCAAAAGGTTTAATGGTTTATCCTCTGGAGCAATGCCTACTAGAGTGGGAGAAGCAGGTTGGGCAAAGTGAAGAGTATATTTAGATCAAATCATCATGCTGTACACCTTAAATATATACAAATTTTATCTAATAATAAAAAGTGAGGTAAATTCATAGCATCAATATCTTGAGGACTTCAGATATATCTGATTCTATATTTCCTTTTTAGTAGTTATTAATAACTTACTCTTATAATATCTAATACCAATGTGAAAATATAAGTTCACTAATAGAATAAAGACTTTAAAAATTGTTCCTCATTGAAATGAACAAAAAAGTATATCTACAATTATTAGTCACAATTATTAATCAAATCATTGATTACGTGTTGCAGATTAAATATTTTAAAATAATGAACCAGCACTACTTCAGTTGCTCAAGGATCAAATGTGCGTGACAAATTCTGATTCAATTTGAAACCCACTGATTGAAACATCTGATGCTCATTTTATGCCTTGCAACACTTATTAATTATTCAGGAAACCATGGGCCTCTGGGGAAGGGTAAGAAATTCAGGGACAATCACAAGGAAGTGGGGGCATTGTTAACAATAGCTTTAACTGTCAACTCTGGTCTAAATATCTGTTGAATTTAAGAAGTTTTTAGTTGTTCTGCAAAATGGCAGTGTATTAATTGACTTGACCATTCTTTTTTTCTCCACTCTAGTCATAGTGCTTGAATTAATATGTCTACAAATGCAGGCTACTTGAGAGTGCCTACTTACATGGCATACACCAAAAAGTGCTTGTAATTTGATAAAAGGCTAGAAAGACACAGTTTGAGCCAACATGGCCATTTGCCTCACCAGCTGGCAGTGGCTGACAGGATGCAGAGGCATCTTCATGAGACTCCTAAACGAATAATAAAATTGCGCCAGGCTCCCGAATCCCTGGGATTCTCCAGACAAGAACACTGGAGTGGGTTGCCATTTCCTTCTCCAATGCATGAAAGTGAAAAGTGAAAGTGAAGTTGATCAGTTGTGTCCGACTCTCCGCGATCCCATGGACTGCAGCCCACCAGGCTCCTCCGTCCATGGGATTTTCCAGGCAAGAGTACTGGAGTGGGGTGCCATTGCCTTTTCTGGCTTCACTGCTCAGTGGTGTCCAAATCTCTGCAACCCCACAGACTGTAGTCCACCACGTTCCTCTGTCGATGGGATTCTCCCAGCAAGAATACTGGAGTGGGTTGCCATCTCATTCTCCTGGATATATTCTCAGCCAAGGGATCAAACCCACATCTCCTGCATCTCCTGCATTGCAGGTAGATTCTTTACCCCTAAGCCACTTCTCTGTTTAAAAATCTTGAATGAAAGATTAAAAAAGACTGCAAATCTTTCTGGTACAGTCATGATAAAACTTTTTAACAAGGGAGGTGGGAAGGGGGATGATTCATGTCAATGTATGGCAAAAACAACTACAATATTGTAAAGTAATTAGCCTCCAATTAAAATAAACAAATTAGTTTTTAAAAAGAAAGAAAGAAAAAACTTTTTAACACAGAACACTTCAAGGGACAGCAGTACCTTTTTCCCACTTGATTTGTAATCACTCTCGTGTTTGCATAAAGCAGAGGGAGATAATATTGTCCTGGGTAGAGAGGCCTAAAGACAACATGGCAGATTCAGAAAACTGGCAAATAGAGATAAGTAGGTTCAACATGGTTACTTCAGCTAAAAATGCAGCCCTGCCATTTATAATCCTTATGTTGGAACATGGTACCCATCATACACCACCTTGTAATATAACTATTATGTGTAAAATGGGCTTCCCTGGTGGCTCAGTCGGTAAAGAATCTGGCTGCAGTGCAGGAGACTAGGTTTGATCCTTGGATTGGGAAGATTCTTCTGCTGAAGGAAATGGCAACCCACTCCAGTATTCTTGCCTGAGAAATTCCACGGGCAGAGGAGCCTGGCAGGCTGAGTCCATAGGGTAGCAAGAGTCAGACACGACTTAGTAACTAAACCACCTTACGGATATCATTGTCCTTGCTAAAACAGTGTAATAAAAAGATACAGATTTTATAAATGGATCAACCTGATTTGAAATGTAGGTATAATAATTACCATGTGATTGGCCTCAAGCAATCTACTAACTTCTCTGGGCCTCATTTCTTCATATTAAATAAGGCTGATATTTACATATCAAGGTTGCTAAAAGAATTAAAGGAGATTACATATATATGATATGGTACATTTTATTATTATAGAATATATTATTAATTATGTATAAATGTTAATTATCTGTAAGCATTAATAATTAATGTTATTATATATTTTTATATATTTGGCACAGGATAGGAATGTAATTAATGACAACTGTCATTTTTATTGTTGTAATGTAATTTTGAGATTTACCCAAAGGCTAGCAATTTTGCAGAAAAGATGATAGAATTTCTTTGGAAAGAATAATGGATGAATGAATAAATGAAGACATAAAAATGCCAAGGTTAATAAGGAAATGCAAGCTGTGTGCCACGCTTGTTCAGTGATATGGCAGCAACGTTACAGAATACAAAGGAGGCCAAATGCTGAGGTTGTGCTTTGTCAATGAGGAAATAATCATTGTTTGGTTTAAAATGAAGCTTCCAAATGAATAGCCCTTATTCCTTTTTTTAAAAATCTTCTCAGGATGTAAATATACATACAGCAAGATTTTACTCGTAGTCAGTATGAAAGTTACCTTTCTACTGTTTGTTCCTTCACTGTATCTCAGTTTACAGCTATACACTTATTTCTGTGAGCACTTGATTGAAGATGCCTCATTCTACTAAACTCAAAGGTCCATGAAGGCAAGGACTGGATCTCTGACTTACTTGCATAGTCTTAGTTTTTGGCACATTGACTAGTGGTAGGCTTTCACAATAATTGTTCGAAAAACAAAAGTTCCCCTCTTCATATCCTAAAAACATGTCAAGGGATTGACATGATATATTTAGGTTTCATTTTCTTCATTAAATAACTACGTTTTTTTTAAACTGAAGTATAGTTGATCTATAATGTTGTGCCATTCTCTGCAGTACAGCAAAGTGACTCAGTTATACATATACACACATTCTTTTCTTATGCATTCTTTTCCACTATGGTTTCAACATAAAAAACTAAGCTTTAAAAGAATTGTGTAGAATTGATAATTGATCATTTTAGACATTTAGGCACTCCATTACTTGCATGTTACAGAGCTTTCAAAATCAAACGTCAGAAATGGAAACCCAAAATAGCATTCTGCTTTCAAGTAGGGGTTCTACAAAGACTGTCTCTGACTCCAGCATTATTCAGCATAATCTCTTAAGATGCTCTTCATTGCTCTGGTGGCACAGTGCTTAAGGAAACGGAACTAGAGCCAGTGACAGTCCCTGCTCTGGGCCATAATCTAATATTTTAAATGCAGAAGAAAATTCCAAAAGTAAAAATCCCTTTCCTGAATCCATGGACTCAACTAGGTTATCCAGTCTTAATGGGTTCTGGTCTCTGATATCAGGATCAGGAACTATGCTGCTGCTGCTACTGCTAAGTCACTTCAGTCGTGTCCGACTCTGTGTGACCCCATAGACAGCAGCCCACCAGGCTCCCTTGTCCCTGGGATTCTCCAGGCAAGAACACTGGAGTGGGTTGCCATTTCCTTCTCCAATGCATGAAAGTGAAAAGTGAAAGTGAAGTCACTCAGTCGTGTCCAACTCTTAGCGACCCCATGGACTGCGGCCTACCAGGCTCCTCCGTCCATGGGATTTTCTAGGCAAGAGTACTGGAATGGGGTGCCATGGCCTTTAAAACAAAACAAAAAATCAGAACTTGAAAGCAAGAGTATGTGGTATGTTTTCTAAGTAGAATAGCACTTACAGATGCAACTCATCATTAAATGCTACTACACACACACACAATTTATTCTATTCTCAAACAACTCTGAAGAGCCATAATATATAATAATTTTGGATAAAGATACCTACTTCCCATGGTTATTTTAAGGAATAACTGGGATCATATATGTGAAATGCTGAATCAAAACTGGAATCTCTTGGGACTTCCCTGGTGGTCAAGTGGCTAAGACTCGGTCCTGTCAATGCAGGGGGCCAGGGTTCAATCCCTAGTCAGGGAACTAGACGCCACAACTAAGAGTTCTCGTGCTGCAACAAAGAACCATCACAGTCAGATAAATAGATAAACATTCAGGAAAAAACCACTGGAGTCTCTTGAATGCCTTCTGGAATGCAGGAGCGAGTACTTGATCCATGGGGAGTTAAGGAGATGAGCAGATCACTCAAGAACCACCTCTCATCTCTTTGAGAACTGAAGATTTGTTTTCTGTTTGTAAGCCTCTTGTACCTTCATGTACATTCCAGGTTCGATCATTTCTCATCACCTCCACCACTCCCCCTAGCGCTGGGAGGTGACTCCCACCACGTCTTTTATTGCCTTCCCACCTTTCCAAATCCACTTCCCAATTTGGCTATTAACCACTGAGCACCCAAAGTGATCCTTTTACCCTCCCCCCCCCAAAAAAAATCTGATCTGGTCATTCCCTTCCTCAAAACCATCCAATAACCTCACAATAAAATCTAAATTCCTTACCACAGCCAAATATATCTGACTACTGACTACCTCTGTAACCACACTTTCTTAAATTTCACAATATCCAATGTTATAGTTTGTATTTACTTATCATTGGTTTGGCCAAAAAGTTTATTTAGGTTTTTCTACAAGATATTATGCAAATTATGTAAAAAACCCAGATGAAATTTTTGGCCAAACCAATACTTACTTTATCTACTAGAACATTAATTCCACAAGAACAAGGATGATGTAGTTTTTACTTACTATTCTATCCCTAATAGCTAGAGCTCAGGCACATAACAAACACTTAATGACTATGTGTTGGATGAAAGAATGCATGAGTCTTCTCATCCATATTAAAAACCAGATGTATTCATGACAGATGAAGTCAGCAGAAAAAGAACAACTAATCATAGTTTCCCTGATGGCTCAGAAAGTGAAAAATCCATCTGCAATGCAGGAGACCTGGGTTCGATCCCTGGGTTGGGAAGATACCCTGGAGGAGGGCATGGCAGCCCACTCCAGTATTCTTGCCTGGAGAATCCCCAAAGACAAAGGAACCTGGAGGGCTGCAGTCCATGAGGTCACAAAGAGTCGGACATGACTGAGCAACTAAGCACAATCATAGCTGTAAGAAAGACAGAAGACAGTTTTCAGTGGCAAAGGAAATCAGTGGAGTCAAAATAGGGGGAAAAAATTGAATCTAGAAACATATACAAAAGCAAAAGTGAATTGTCTATTATTACATAGCAATAGAAACTATAGCAACCATTTATCCACTCATAGTTCTGTACATCAGTCTAGGCAGATTCAATTAGTCAGGTCTTACTGGACTGACTTCATGCAAAGAGTTGATTCATTGGAAAAGACTCTGATGCTGGGAGGGATTGGGGGCAGGAGGAGAAGGGGATGACAGAGGATAAGATGGCTGGATGGCATCACTGACTCAATGGACGTGAGTTTGAGTGAACTCTGGGAGATGGTGATGGACAGGGAGGCCTGGCATGCCGTGATTCATGGGGTCCCAAAGAGTCAGACACGACTGAGCGACTGAACTGAACTGAACTGAACTGGACTGACATCAAGCTGTCAGCCAGGCAACTTCTAGGGAAGAATTCAGTTCTAAGCTTATTCAGGTTGCTGGCAGAATTTAGTTCTTTGGAATTGTAAGACTGAAGTGTATGTTTTCTTACTGGCTGTCATCTGGGACTACTCTCAGCTCCCAGAGGCTACCCACATTTCTTGCGGCATAGCCCCTCCATCTTCTAAGGTAGCTAGGCCATGTTTAATCCATCTCATACCTGGAATCTTTCTGACTTCCTCTCCTGCTACCAACCAGAGACAATTCTCTGGTTAGACAATCATTGTTTTCTCTGTTTCATGAATGAGGAAATCGGTGATTAAACAATTTGTCTGTAGCCCCATGAAGATTCATTGATAGATTTGGTACTAAAATTTACATTTCTTCATTCCTATACCAGCCTTCTATCTCTTTCGAGACTAAAAGCAGGACTGTCAGTAGACAGAGTCCTCCCTAGAGTTTCCCCTCCTGGTCGGGATGCAGGTCTTCGTGGCCTGTCTGGATGCCTTGTCTATGGATAGTACCAGTGTTTAAGATCATCGTGAATTGTTTGGTTAACGCTCTTAGTGCATTTCTGGGCTTTTGCACAGTACAGTAAAGGAAAATACCTTATTCTACAAAAAAGGAAATACAAGATGAATTGCCTCTTGAATAAGAAAGGTATGTCCCAAGGAATAGCAAAAAGGACTCTCTCAGAATGCCATCTCTGACTGCACCAGCAAGGGCAATGAGCAGAAATGCTATCTGTATACTTATAGCAAAAACATTCAGTAAAAGAATTTGATTACCAAAGTCTATTCTCACCCACAATTGATTTTTTTTCAACACAGCTTCCAGACAACTTAAAGTTCAAAGAAAGCTGTCTATATACAGACTAAGTGACAAAACACTGCTGCTGCTGCTGCTGCTAAGTTGCTTCAGTCGTATCCGACTCTGTGCGACCCCAGAGGGCAGCCCACCAGGCTCCCCCATCCCTGGGATTCTCCAGGCAAGAACACTGGAGTGGGTTGCCATTTCCACAGAGAGCTTAAAAATGCTGATTTGGGAGCAAAATGATTCAGAAACTGATTCCACTTCCATATCCACCACATATTGACTGTGTTTCTTTGGGAAGTGTACTTACCTCTCTAGAATTTAATCTCATCTGTAAATTCAAAATGAGAAAACCGCTTCCCTCAAAGTGTTATTGTGAGGCAGGCTTAAGTCAAATAATGTCTAGCATTTAACTCATCGTAAGCACTAATTATATGCTTGCTATTGTTACTACAACTTAGTGTTAAAGAATATGTTTTATGTTCTTTCCAATATTTACTGGCATAAATATCACATATTGGATTAGTGATACTTATTTATCATCATTAATACAAGGAAGGTGATGTGTGAAAAAAAACTTGTTTAAATTTTTATGTTTTTAAAAAACAGTAATTAATTAGTAAGATTTAATCTCAGAAATAATGAACCATCTTGTTAGACAATTATATCCGTTTGTAAACATAACTGCCAGAATATATATGAATATATTTAACTATTATCTATCACCCAAAACAGTTTCTGCAAGAGAAAAGAGTGGGTGGAAGATGTAGCAGAAAACACTCATTTTAAGATTAAGTGTGAAATATGTTGGAAAATCACCATGGAGACATTGTAAACAGTCAAATAACCCCAAATCTAGCCAAACTTTGGAAATGGAATTCTTCTGGATTTTGTAAAGCAGGACAACCTCATGCCTCAGAGCCTCAACAGTGAATAATATTTTAGGGGAATTATTCTCCTTCCCCAAAGGTTGGAATTAAAATGCCACAATTTGTCTGAATTATCAAATCAGTCATCAGCTGATTCATGTCAATGTACGGCAAAAACCACTACAATATTGTAATTAGCCTCCAACTAAAATAAATTAATTTTTAAAAAATCAGTCATCAGAAGATGTTTTAGAGAACAAATTTCAAGTCCTACTCTTTAGTAGTTTTAATTTTTAAAAATTACCTAATTATCTTGGTAGAAAATGTAAGAAAGAGATTACTCTCAAATAAATTTCTCACCTACTTCCCCATCCCTGCCCCCAGGCATAAAAGTGGTCAGAGTTGTCAAAACATGCAATTTTCTCTTAGCTAGAGTTGAGTTCAACTTGAGTATTACCCAGCTTATTCCTAACCACGAACTTAAAAAGTATTATTTTTCCACATTTGCAGAAGAGGAAACCGGTCTGAGAACTCCAATACTTTTGTCCATGGTCACCCAGGCCCATCAGACTCTTAACACTTCAGTAGAGCAAGAATCTGACCAAGGTAATGACATAAGAAACAAGGTCTAGTGAGAAGGAAAAGGAGGAACCCAGACAAGGGCGACAGGAAGACACAAGCAAGAAAGCACACCCATGGATGAGCCTGCACTGAGAGACAGCATAGCCAGGCCACCAACATTCCTGACCACCTGCTTGAGTTTGGGTTTAATATGCTAGTTAGCTCAAACTGCCTGGAGTCCTGAATATTTGGCATTTAAGACTTAGTCTCTCTCCTGACACACTCGTTTTCTGGTTCAGTGCTTATATTATTTTATTGGTTCATGTTGAATAGGTCGAAAGTCATTTACTCTGAAATATGAAGACAATCAACACTGCTATTATGGTAAGAGCCAGCATACATCTTCCATCATTGCTATTGACATGAGTTGGTTAGAGTACCCTATGATAGGCTACAGGTCATCTAATTACATCTAATTACACGCTTTTGTCATCTAATTACATGCTTTTCGTGCTTTTGAAGTACAGCAGGAATTGATCTTATTTACCACTATGACTGTGAACTTCTTAATGGAATTAACTAAAACTAACATCCCAGATAAAGAAGCTGGATATAAAATCCATACTCTACTGTCAAGATAAGGAAAGACAAATAAGAAAAGCACCATAACTGCCCTTGTACAGAAAACTCCTCTTGCAAATGGGTCTATTGACCAAAAAAAAAAATTTCTGATGATGCATAAAATATCAATCACAAGCTTCTTCATTTTATTTCTAAAACATAACTCAGTACTAATGAGGCCATTAAAAAAACTTGAAAAGTTTTGGATATCTGTTGTTAAATATCTGTAACATTACTGAATGGTACACTTAAAATGAGTAAGATGGTAAATTCTACACAAGTTATGTGGCTTTGCTACAATTTTTAAAGTTTTTATTAAATAAAATTTGTAAACAACTAAAAACAATAAAATCATTTAAATTACTTATGCAGCAATATTTGATGCATCAAAAAATAGTACTCATAAAAGCAACAATGATAATGTTAATTTTAAAAGATTAGTTCAACAGTGTTATCAGTTATTATGTTGGGTAATATGTAAGTATCATCATTATTTTATGTTATCATTTTATATAAGTTCTGGACATTTTGTTTAAAAAGGTAAAGATAATAACATTTGAAAACACATTAAATTTTTTAAAAGAGCAAAGTTCATTATCTAAAAATATATGCTTCATAAACTTAAAATTAAGGTACTAGAAAAACTTCTTCCCCAGAGACTATTGAATAATGTATTTCTGTAATGCCTAGTCTTAGTGAGGAGACGAATATTGAAGATAAACGCAAAATGTACACAACTTGGGCTTTTCCAAGGAATAGTTTAAAATAAAATAAAAAAAAAAGAAGAAGAAACTATTGCTCCCAGGACTTCCCTGCTGGTCTAGTGTTAAGACTGAGGAAACTAAGATCCCTCATCCTGGGTGGCCAAAAATCAATAAATAAATTTTAAAAATTTATTTACAAATCTATGGCAATATATCTATTCCTTTATATTGGATTTCTTTCACTTAATATTGTTGAAATTCTTTCCTACTTTACTTGTATTAGCAGTTTGTTCTGTTTAATTCTGAGTAGTATTCCACTGTATGACTATACCACAGTTTTCCTGTTCATTTTCCTGTGATGGACACCTAAATGTTTCCATTGTGTCTGTGTTTCTGAAAAGGGTGGGTTGCTTTGGTACCCATCTGGTTGCTCACCTGATATTCTGAAATCCAGCTTGAACCTCCGTAATTTATCAGCAAATAAACTACTGAAAACATGATATTTTACATGTTTCAATGCCACTCTCCCAAATCTTCCCACCCTCTCCCTCTCCCACAGAGTCCATAAGACTGTTCTATGCATCAGTGTCTCTTTTGCTGTCTCGTACACCGGGTTATTGTTACCATCTTTCTAAATTCCATATATATGCGTTAGTATACTGTATTTATGTTTTTCCTTCTGGCTTACTTCACTCTGTATAATAGGCTCCAGTTTCATCCACCTCATTAGAACTGATTCAAATGTATTCTTTTTAATGGCTGAGTAATACTCCATTGTGTATATGTACCACAGCTTTCTTATCCATTCATCTGCTGATGGACATCTAGGTTGCTTCCATGTCTTGGCTATTATAAACAGTGAGGGAAGGTATGGGGAGGGAGGAGGGAGGAGGGTTCGGGATGGGGAACACATGTATACCTGTGGCGGATTCATTTTGATATTTGGCAAAACTAATACAATTATGTAAAGTTTAAAAATAAAATAAAATTAGAAAAAAAAAAAAACTACTGAAAACATGTGGTAAGTAGGGGAAGAGATACAACAGAGGTCGAGTCAAGGTCCAAAAGAAGGCAAGTCACACTCAACACCATGCCCCTCGCCGTTAGAGTATTTTTTTATATGCCAGAGTAAAAAAGCAGTAAGAGTAGAGAAAAAAAACAGATCGTTTTCATTTTTTTCTTTTCTATTTAAAAAAAAAAATCCAAACAAAAAGTTTCTACTTAAAAATAAAACAATTTCGTTTGCTGCAGTACAACACCTATTTCACTGGAGATGATCACAGAAGGACCCAAAGAAGCAACCATAAAAATATTCTCTACTCATGCAGATGAGTGGGGATTTTGTAAGATAAGAAACACATATTGGGTAATATCGTATTTACCATTCCTAAAATATAATTTCCTTGCTCTGAAACTTATAATACAACTGTAATGTTTCAGCCTTATTCACTCAACAAAAAATAAAGAAAAGTAGTCCCAATATTCTTAAGAAAGCTCCTTAACTTTCTTAATATAAAGTATTAGGTTGACCTAACAAAAGCGCTAAAGGAGGAAGGAGTGGGAAGATTAGCCTAACAACCAAAGAAATTCTTGTCATCTAAATTCATTTTATTTTAATTTTTAAGACTACTGTCTCAATACTTTAATAAAATTGTATGCGCAACTGGAGGTACATGTACAATTTAATGTAGGATGTTGTAAATTTTGATGAAGCTAGAAGTATTCCAGTGCAATAATATTTATATCTGAGGTGCCTCAAGTCTACCATGTATTTGTCATATCAACATAACAAAGTTCCTAGACAAAAATATATTCCCAGTCCTATAAAATTCTCTGAGAATTGGGAAAACAGTCAATCACAAAGGCTTTTTTTCTCTGAGTCACTGTGGCTATCACAGAGGATAACATTTCTCCTAATTATCATCTTCAGAATATCTACAAATAGCTATAAAATTCAAAATAATAGTTTTTGTGTGTACAATAGAGAGTGTATACTGTTCTGAGAACAGACTCTGTCCTTTGCTCTGTCAATCTAACACGCTCTTGAAAGATTCTCATGAGGCTTCTAACACTTATCAAAAAAAAGATCTATAAGACATCCCCAGAAGGATTTTCAAAACAAAATAGAGGAAAAGAGGGATAAAAGTTGGAAAGATTTTTGAAGTCTAGGGAAAAATAACTCAGTGTCATAAAATCAATGACCTGACAAGACTAAAAATTTTATTTCTCTCCGTTGAGTCCCAATGCTAGGTCAGCTTTTGTATTTTAATTCTACATCTAGGTGGAAAGGATTTGGAAAACAACGTAGTACAACTAAGTGTAACTTGAGAATACTTCATAGATTCTCCAAAGCCAATTGTCATGTTTGGCTTTCCAGTTTAGCAAAAAAATACACTATAGTTCCTGGGAATACTTTTTGCAATATTCACTTTCAAACAAATGTCATGCCACAGAGCCATATTGTGACTCCACAATTTGAGGACCCACGGACTTAAAGAGTTCCATACTTGTGTAGTCGTTAAGTCCTGTCTGACTCTCTTGTGACCCCACAGACTGTAGCCCACCAGCCTTCACTGTCCTAAGATTTTCCAGGTAAGAATACTGGAGCGGGCTTCCATTTACTTCTCCAAGGGATTTTCCTGACACAGGGACAGAACCCATGTCTACTGAATTAGCAGTTGGATTCTTTACCTCTGAGCCACCTCCTTTAATCTCAGTTGAGTGAAACCCAACTAGAGTATACAGAAAATCAAGGATTGGGAAATGTAAACATACATGACATATTTCTGTCTTTTCCTGGAACCCCATAAAAGTATCAATAAAGATTTTTTTTTTTAATGAGACGATAGTAAAGATTTTTTCAGTTCAGTTCAGTCACTCAGTTGTGTCCAATTCTTTGCAACCCCATGAATTGCAGCATGCCAGGCCACCCTGTCCATCACCAACTCCTGGAGTTTACCCAAACTCATGTCCACTGAGTCAGTGATGCCATCCAGCCATCTCATCCTCTATCATCACCTTCTCCTCCTGCCCCCAATCCCTTCCAGCATCAGGGTCTTTTCCAATGAGTCAGCTCTTCATATGAGGTGGCCAAAGTATTGGAGTTTCAGCTTTAGCATTAGTCCTTCCAATGAACACCCAGGACTGATCTCCTTTAGAATGGACTGGTTGGATCTCCTGCAGTCCAAGGGACTCTCAAGAGTCTTCTCCAACACCACAGTTCAAAAGCATCAATTCTTCGGTGCTCAGCTTTCTTCATAGTCCAACTCTCACATCTATACATGACCACTGGAAAAACCATAGCCTTGACTAGATGGACATTTGTTGGCAAATTAATGTCTCTACTTTTTAATATGCTGTCTAGGTCGGTCATAACTTTCCTTCCAAGGAGTAAGCATCTTTTAATTTCATGGCTGCAATCACCATCTGCAGTGATTTTGAAGCCCCCCCAAATAAAGTTTGACACTGTTTCCACTGTTTCCCCATCTATTTCCCATGAAGTGATGGGACCAGATGCCATAATCTTCATTTCTGAATGTTGAGCTTTAAGCCAACTTTTTCACTCTCCTCTTTCACTTTCATCAAGAGGCTTTTTAGTTCCTCTTCACTTTCTGCCATAAGGGAGGTGTCATCTGCAAAGATAATATAGGTGGGAAAGAAGACAATAGCAAATATTTCACATTTGTTGCCAGAAATATTTATACTAAAATAAAAATCCTAACTCACGAGCATTTTACATAATAGATAGCAACACATTTGGGACAGATAAAAGCAGCTAGGAGAGAAGTAATTGGCACAGCAAAGGGAAGTGGCACCTTAAAAACTTGAAAGAGATTGTCTCTTGGGATCAGGACTGGACATGATGGGAGGACTCTTGCTTTTCTTAAAAGCCTTTAGCATCATTTACTTTATAGGCATTAATTACTTCATGAAAGTAAAACTTAATGTACTAAGTTAAAAATTAAAAGGGTATTTATAGGAAGGATAATAGCACATCTCATGTGCGGACTGTACTTTGTATACCTAAAGCTAACACAATAATGTAAATCAGCTATACTTCAATTTTAAAAAATAGGAAAGGCAAAAACACTATAGGAAGGTTATTATGATAGTCACTAATGCTGTTACACAACTGTTTCCTGGTTCTCCCCAAGTCTGGCCTTATGGCATGTATTTTATGACCCCTGTGCTTAGGTGGTACAATGTAACTCCTCTTGGTCAATGATTTTATGAACAGAAGTGACATGTGTCATTTATGAGCTTAAATTATTGGTGAGAGACCCTTCAGACCTAGCTTATTTCTCTTTGGTATGGTGAGCAGTAACATTTGAGATGGGTCTGCTCCACGAACCTGGATCCTTACATGCCTATGATGAACAGAAAGTGAAAGTGTTAGTCGCTCAGTCTCATCCAGTTCTTTGTGACCCCATGGACTGTAGCCCACCAGGCTCCTCTTCCATGAAATTTTCCAGGCAAGAATACTGGGGTGGGTAGGCATGCCCTTCTCTAGGGGATATTCTTGACCCAGGGACTGAATCCATGTCTTCTGCATCGCAGGCAGCTTCTTTACCATCTGAGCCACCAAGGAAGCTCATGATGAACAAAGCCCTCCGCTTATCTGTGATAGATATCAGCATGGTCAAAAAACAAGTCAGTGTTGTTTAAGCCACTGAGATTTGGGAGCTGTCAGTTATAGCAAAAGAGCAATCATCCTAACTTGTACAATTAGGAATACAGATGAACCTAAAGTGCAGTCAGAATCAGAGATGCTCTGTCTCAGCTCCTGTCTCTGACAGGAACCCAATGAATGTGGGTGTTTTTCTCTTTCCCTACATTTAGCAGCAAAATGGTTGCCAGTAGCTCCTGGGCTTCACATCCCACAGTATCCATCAGCTGAAAGGAACTAACTTTATTCCCCACTTCTAGATCAGAAAAGCTTGGGGGAGTCACACTCCTGAGCCAATAAAGATACGTCAGTTTGTCAGAGTCAAGAAAGGGCAAATGAACCTGTAAGAATCCTGTAATGATGTGGTTGGGAAAGAGAGTAGAGCATATCTGTAAAATGTCCGAGGGATATTCCCAGGACAAAAGAAGTTACTGGGAAGACAGATAATAGGCAACCACTCTGAGTCACTGTAAATTTACTTTATATGTCCTTAACATTTTGATGTTTAATTAAGACAGTTAAACACCCATGATATAATCTTTGCTTACTTCTACAGTTTCACCTTCCATCATTCACCACACTAGATAGCTTCATGGATCTCTGCATAATTTCCAAACAAGCCATACATTTTCATGCCTCAGTGTCTTTGGCACACCCTTGAACCCTTATCCTCTTGCCCAAATGTAACAAAGAAGAAGGGCTTCCCTAGTGACTCAGATGGTAAAGAACCCACCTGTAATGCAGGAGACCCAGGTTCAATCCCTGGTTCGGGAATATCCCCTGAAGAAGTAAATGGCTACCAACTCCAATATTCTTGCCTGGAGAATCCCATGGACAGAGGAGCCCAGAAATCTGGCAACCTAAGTGCTTTGATTTTGGCTTCCCTCGTAGTTCAAACAGTAAAGAATCTGCCTGCAATGCAGGAGACATGGGTTTGTCCCTGGGTTGGGAAGATCCCCTGGAGAAGGGAAGGGCAACCTGCTCCAGTACTCTTGCCTCGAGAAGTCCATGGACAAAAGAGCCTGGTGGGCTACAGTCCATGGAGTTGCAAAGAGTCACACACTACTGAGCAACTAACACTCACAACAGAGAAGAACCTGACTCCATATTGGATTTATTCCTTTAGATGTGCTTTATCATGCTGGCTCTGTACCTTTTATAAAAGAATGCTGCCTACAATCTGAAATATATGGGAAGCCCATTCTCAAGACTCTTGCCTTTAAATTTATAACACTTTAACCTTCATTCAGTGGAGAAGGCAAAGGCACCCCACTCCAGTACTCTTGCCTGGAAAATCCCATGGACGGAGGAGCCTGGTAAGCTGCAGTCCATGGGGTCACTAGGAGTCAGACACGACTGAGCGACTTCACTTTCACTTTTCACTTTCATGCATTGGAGAAGGAAATGGCAACCCACTCCAGTGTTCTTGTCTGGAGAATCCCAGGGACGGGGGAGCCTGGTGGGCTGCCGTCTCTGGGGTTGCACAGAGTTGGACATGACTGAAGCGACTTAGCAGCAGTAGTAGCAGCAACCTTCATACAGAGATTCAAAGTTGCAGAACAAAAAATAACAATTGTCTTATTTGAGGTTTATAAGATCATTGTGGCTAGACCTAAATTGTCAGCTGTAAGAACTAAGAATTCCTGCAGCAAGCAGTTTGTAGCAATTAGCCACACCCCCTCCCCTTTTAGTACAAATACAAGCCTGAATTCGAATCCAGTTAAGATAGTTCTCTGGGACAGTAGTCCACCATTCTTTCTGTCTGCTGGCTTTCTGAATAAAGTTGCTATTCCTTGACCCAACAACTTGTCTCTCAATTTACTGTCTTGCCTTGGGAGCAGTACAAGCTTAGACTCAGTGACACAAGTACCCAAGTCTACTCATCCTGGAGTCAACTCAAATGGTTTTGTCTGATCCCAGGACAGTTTTGCCATAGTGGAAAGAGAGTAAACTCTGGACTCAGAAACACAGACTGAACATCCATTGTTCCATTTACTAGCATATGACCTTGGTCAACTTACTAAGCTTTTTGAAATTTAATTTCAACATCTATAAAATGATGATAATAATGACAAATTGCAGGATTTTATGGATTAGAAGGAATATACATGTATATAGTTCCCAGAACAGAGTAATAGTTTGAAAAATGCATATTACATATCTCATATGACATTTTAGTGCAATTTTCTACATATATATCTGCCTTCCATATCAACCTGAGTTTCTTGAAGAACCTGGCTTTATTCACCTTCAGTGTATGGTGTCTAGCATATTAGAATTGCTTGGGGAGTTTAAAACAAATGATAATTGAGCCTTACCCTAGAGACACTGATTTAACTGATCTGGGATTACACCAGGGCATGATGGTGTTTTTCAAAGTCTTGGTTTTTGCCAAAATTCTTATTTATGCATTTCAAATTTCTAGCTAGCTTGCTGAGTATACATTACCTCCATCATGAAAATATTCTGATTAATGAAAGACCTTTCTGCTTAACACAGCAGATAATAACTTCTCCTTCTTCCAGAAATACCTCTGAAATGTGTGTGGGCTGGAGGGGGGTGGCGGGTGTGGGGGGAATAAATTGATGTATGATAGATACATGATGGACAGATATTCACATATAGATATACATCAGCTGCTTCTATTATAAAAGAGTAGCACTGGTTTTGAATTTGTACTTCTCCTAAAGATGCAGTTGGGATTTATGCTGTTTCTTAGGTCATAATTAAAAGTGTGCAACAGCTAAAGAAGATTTGCAGCAGCTCCAAGTGCTGCCCATTAAATAACATTCATTGTCAAAGGGGTATTTATTGCCATGGATAGCAAAGCAAATAGATTTTAGAAAACTCTACACTTAATGGCTTTCTATTCTTTTCTTTTCATTCCTTTTTGCCTTTGATGTTCCTGAAGCAAGTGAATAATACACCACAATGTCTCCAAGACTTAAAAGGATTTGAAATTACAAAGAAAACCCAAGAGCAACTTCTTAATCCTTTCCAGACCTTCTGCTTCATCTTTAAGTAGCTGCCTCTGGATCATTAGTCTTGTGTGAATAAGAGACACAACAACAACAACAACAAATTAGATTTATTTTAGGATGGATAGTTGATCAAATCTAGATGATAAGTTAGTATATTTGAAGTACTCCATTTTCATACTAATTTTACATAATAGTTTTGACAACAACTCAGATTGGTGGATTCACAGTTTCTGTTTTAAAACAGCTTAGTAATCCCTAACCATCACTGAGACCATGGACTGTCACTTCTTTGGACCTCAGTTTCCAGGTTTGCACTAGAAAAATTGGAATGATTAAATTCCAGATTTCCTTAAACTTCACTGATTCTATGTTTTAAAGAGACATATTCATCAAAGAAAAAGCAAAGCAAACCCCCCAAGAAAAACAAAACAAATTATTGATCAATGATCTTTTACTCCAATTAAATTGGATTTATTTTTATTTAAAATGAAAAAACTAGTTTAAGTGTCTTGGTTTTAATTTTTATGTGTAAATATCAATAGATTTAACCACATATACAAAAGTTCTGTGGACTCCTCAAGATTTTTTAAGTGCATAAAGGTGTCCTGAGGGCATCCCTGGTGGCTCACTGGTAAAGAATCCACCTGCCAATGCAGGAAACAAGGGTTTGATCCCTGGTCCAGGAAAATCCCACACGCCCTGAAGCAACTAAGCCTGTGTGCCACAACCACTGGGCCTGTGCTCTGGAGCCCAGGAGCCCAACTACTGAGCCCACATGCCACAGCTACTGAAGCCTGCATGCCTAGTGCCCATACTCCACAACAAGAGAAGCCATGGCAACGAGAATCCATACACCACTAGAGAGGAGCCCTCACTCATCGCAACTAGAGAAAAAGCCATCACAGCAATGAAGACCAGCACAGCCAAAAATACATACATAAATAAAATTATTTTTAAGTGTCCTGAGATCAAAGTTTGAGAACTCCTAATTTAAAATATTGGAAACAATTGAGTGCCATATCATTTCTTTGCACCTGTGCTTAACATTTTCAAACCAGTCATTCATTTTCCAGTCTAAGTAGATAGTCCTCCACATGTTATGGCCCTCCATGTGCCAAACCTAGGTCATCTGGGCCTGTTATCCTTCCTTCCAGGAACATCTACTTAGTTTATGGTAAGTGTAAACTCTCTAAGAATAAGAATCATGTCTATTTTAGCAACCATGGAGCCTAACACTAGAATTTAATAAATCGTGAATAATTCAAAGCCGCATAAAGCATACTGTGAAATGCTCACATCACTTCTGAACTTTTTTTAGATGATAAATCTTAAATGTAAAACAATATATACATGCAAACTCCCAGTCCTGGTTATAAATAATTTCAATACCACAGTCCCCTATCCAGACAGTTGACATGGCTGAAGAAAAACGTACAAGGATGCTAACCAGTCTCACTTGAAATTTGAGTATTAAATTGAATTGAGTTCTTAAGGGACTCTGACAGCCGTACTATATTTCCCTAGATAACTATAGCATGCCTTCTCCTGTCTTGAACAAGCAACATCTCCCCCATCCTCACCCCTAGCTGATGACTGTTTCCTATTTCACCGCAACTCTGGTCCACAAGCATCAGTCCTTTCTCTGCTCTCCCTCTTCCCACCGTAGATAAACTGCCTGTACCCACCAGGGCCATGCTTCCAGTAGACGTCATCTCTTCCCACTTGCTCAAAGACATCTTCCAGAAATTCCTTGCTGTCAGTTGTCTCTCTCTACCAAAACATTCTTATCAGCATAAAAATACGCTGTGATTTCTCCTATCTTGAATTTGTTTTTCTCTTGGCCCCGTTCCCTCTCCAGCTATAATTCAATCATTCTGCCTCCCTCTACATTTTTTTTTAATAAAATTGTTGATGTTTGCAACCTTAAATTTCTATCTTGTTTTCTCTTAACCTCATTCCAGTCAAGCTTCCCCCTACCATGTACCAAAACTCTGGTTACCAATGTCACCAATGACCTCCACTTTGCCAAATCAAGCAGTGAACTCCTACCTGACCTTTCAAAGACACCTGACGCAGCTGATCACTTGCTCTTCCTGAAAACAACCTTCAGTATTCGGCTTCCAACACGCCTTCCTTTCCTGGTTTTGCTTTTGCATCGCTTGTTACTTCTAAATCCCATTTGCTGATTTGTCCTCACTTTTCCAGCCTCCTAAAAGGCTACAGTGTTTAGCCTTGGGACCACTTCTCTTGCCTACCTAATTCTCACTTAATTAGTCTATGGTTTTACACACTATTTATACTTTGAGACTTAAATTTACAACTCCAGACCATGATAACTTCCTGAATTTCAGACACTCATATCCAACCATTTTCTCAATTTTCCACTCAGATGCCACACATTTTATATTAAACTCATCCAAAACTGACTCTCAATCTTCCCTCCAAAATGTGTTCCTACTTCCCATTGTCTTTCTCATTTCATTCATGATAACTCCATCCTTCTCATTGCTCAGGTCAAAAAATTTGAGTCATCCTCAGTATTCTCTCATAATCCACATCTAATTAAGAGGAAATTCCACTGGCGTTGTCTTTTTCCAATTTGGAAAGGAGATGAGATTTTTCCTAAAGTTATAAGTATCGTGTAAACCAAAACTCAAATACAAAGTTAAATAAAGTAGGGATTACTTATCCCTCTGGGCTTCCCTTGTGGCTCAGAAGGTACAGCATCTGCCTACAGTGTGGGAGACTCGGGTTTGATCCCTGGGTCAGGAAGATCCCCTGGAGAAGGAAATGGCAACCCACTCCAGTATTCTTGCCTGGAAAATCCCATGGATGGAGAATTCTGGTAGGCTATAGTCCATGGAGTCACAAAGAATCCAACACAACTGAGTGACTTCATTCACTTTCACTTATCCCTGTATATAATTTTCCTACAAATGACAAAAACTTGGATACTGGCCTTTTAGCTATGTCAATAAAGACGGTATGCAAAAATATCACTGGGCTCTTCAGTATATGAATAGAATGAGAAGAACTTGTCTGGACCAAAAGGCTTCCATAAATTAAGGGTATTTGAGCCTTCTTTGATCTTTATATATTGGTCATTTAATTTATATGAATAACAATCATTAACAGTATTATCAAAATATGCTGAAGTATCATTATCAATATTAACAACTACATTATAAACTAATACCCAAAAAACTATTGATTCAGCAAGAAAATAGGTTTATATATGGATGCAGTGTCCCCAAAATGTTGTATATTTGACTGCACCATAACCACTTTCTTTTTAATGTGAGAAGAGCAATAGTTTATTCCTCAGCTTGAATTGTACTTTCAAGCCTAAGACATCCCATAAAATACATGTGAAAATGTCGATTGACTATATTATTAATGAAACTAATGGCATGCGTTCTTAATGACTTGTGCATACTCTGTGTATGTGTATGCTTAGTCTCTCAGTTATGTCCAACTCTTTGTGACCCCATGGACTTTAGGCCACCAGGCTCCTCTGTCCCTGGGGATTTCCCAGGCAAGAATACTGGAGTGAAAAAAAAAAAGAATACTGGAGTGAGTTGTCATGGCCTCCTCCAGGGGATCTTCCCAATCCAGGGATGGAACACAGGTCTCTCACATTGTAGCCAGATTCTTTACTGTCTGAGCCACCAGGAAATACTCTATTCCTTCTTAAAACAATTGATAAATCAATAAGATATGTCTTATATTCCTTCTTTCCTTCATCCTGTTAGACTGAAATAAGTACCCAGTTAGATGGCTTACAGAAATTTATTCAAAAAAAAAAGAAATTTATTCAAATTGAAGGTTGTTTCATCTCCCATCACGTGAGCAACCATCCAGTTGTCATTCTACTGCTAAGTGCATGACTGCCACTGTCTTACATGCCCTTGACTTCCCAAGTGGCTCAGCGGTAAAGACTCCACCTGCCAATGCAGGAGACTCAGGCTTGATCCCTTGCCTGGGAAGATCCCTTGGAGGAGGAAATGGTGACCTACTCTAGATTCCACACTGGTATAAAACCATGGACAGAGGAGCCTGGCAGGCTACAATCCATAAGGTTGTAAAGAGTCAGACAAGACTGAGCACACACACAAATATACCCTTGAAATCTTCAGACTCACAGGTCTGCTGCACTTCCCCAAATTTGAATATTTAATCATTTGCTTAAAACTTTTTGTTCCATGTCTTGTAGCCAACCCAATGGGTTATAGTTTTTTTTAAGGGCTCCAAATCTGCACCCAAGCAAGCCATCCACTTAAAAACAAAAACAAAAAACAACCAAACCTCCCAGAAGAAATGACTCATTGGTCTTAGTGTGAAAATTAATTGTATCTCCTAAGAAATTTGTTTTACCTTATGATTCCTGTGAATTGTGTAACTAGCCAGGTTTATTTTTTATGTAGGCTACTTAGGATCAAATTAACAGCTCACTTATTAACAAGCATACAGATTATTAGGTTATGCATATCATGGCCCCATTATAATCTATCTATGTCCTATATTTTTTCAATTTTATTTCTTTCACTACCATTATTAAATTCTGTAACCTTGGAAAATTTTCTGCATCTTCACAAGCCACTTTGGTCCATTCTAGAATAAGGTGGGGGTAAAAGTAAATAATTGAGCCAGTAAATAAATGGATGCATATATAACATACAGACATAAATACAGAAGGTTCACTGGAAGACCAAAAAGAAAGACAGGTAAAGGTTAAAAAATAGCTCTCCTGTATTTCTTTGTTAGAGCAAATTCTAAAAGAAGGGTGTGAAATGTATCAGGAGGGAACAGGAAGAGCATTTTGTTACTTATTCCAGGATAATTCAGAAGGAATGGGTTTCCTCCTTTAAGAGATTCCTAAACAAAAGCATATTGGATTATCTGCCAGTGGATCTTAAAATCAAAGAACTGATATAATACTATTCAATCAACTTAAATATAGTCATTATATACACGATCTTTCTGGTCATGCTAATTTTGCTTCTCTTCCAAGATCTGACAAATCTGTTAAGCACAAAATCTATAGCAACTGATTTGGACCAAATGGCAAGACAGAAATTTAGTGTGGACAAGATTTATTTCACTCTTTCACACAGTTACTCAACCTCTTTGTCTTATTTATAAGAAGAGATTCACTCTGTCATCAGGCAAGCCTGAGGGAGCCCGAGAAGGATTAGACATCTGAAATAAAAATATGGAGGTAGCACATTTCCTATGTGAAGTTTTTAGCACCACTTGTTTTGATGAGTAATATTTTTATTAAATAGTTTTACTGTAGGATATCCAGTCTTATTGGGTGTTTTCTGAGGTTTTAGGGTAAGTGAGGTATATTAATTAGATCACATAGAAAAAAATGGGAAGAGGCAGCTGCCTGTACGTCTGATGACAGCCACAAACAACTTACATCAGAACTGGAAAACAGAGCTGGTTTCTTTATCTTGTTACCCATTCTTCAAGCCAAATGTTAAAAAATTAAGAAATGTCTGCATTTCAGAGCAAGATTACTCTGTTAGAGAAAGCTGATTCCCAACCATGATGGGGAACTAGACACAATAGTTAATCTCTTTTTATTTTTTTTAACTTCTTTTAAAATCCAATCATTTTAGCCCCCACTTTCTAATGTGTCATAATAAAGCTAAAAAGAGGCATTCATGCATGCTCAGTCACTTTAGTTGTGTCCGACTCTTTGCGACCCCGTAGACTGTAGCCCACCAGGCCCCTCTGTCCATGGGGATTCTCCAGGCAAGAATACTGGAGTGGGTTGCCATGCCCTCCTCCAGGGGATCATCCCAACCCAGGGATTGAACCCAGGTCTCTTATGTCTCCTCCCCTGGCACATGGATTCTTTACCACTAGTGCCACCTGGCAAGGCCCCCCCCACCAAAAGAGAGGCCCTACACATCTTCAGAAATGTGCATCAAATAGTACCAACTTGATGAAATATATTCTCATATGTTAACATTTCAGAAATCTTGGGTGAATTTTTTTCTCTAAAAGTGTCAAGTCTTGGACTTCCATTTACATGTTTTCCAAACCTCAATTATACATCTTCATCATTTAAAAGAAAGTTCCAGGGAAACAATGGACAGGAGTGGGTTTTATTTTTTTTCTCCCAGGAACTACCAAAAGAAAAATGCATTATTAGCATGTAGCTCCTAATCGTTTGACAGCCAGGGCAAGAAGTTAAACCATTTTCAAGGAGCAACTGATAAAAGGCTAGATTCATTAGAGTGGATTCAAAGGCTCATAGCTAAGTGGTAAAATATTTCAGAGGATCAAATCTAATAAACTAATAAGAAAGCTAAATGAATGCCATATCTACTATGCACCAGTTTAATTCAATGTTGCACACATGGTAAACTTCTTAGCCCAACACTTGATAAAATAATTATCTCATTAAAGGAAGAGTGTAAGTGCAATTTAGAAATCTTCATGGACTTGGGTTTTCCCAAGAAAAAATAAAAGCTGATGCAATCGGGCTTTGTTTGGAGAGCTGAAAATGAACTCTTAAAAAAAAAATAAAATAGAAGCATATGGACAGAATTTTTTTTAAAAAAACATACGACAATTTATATTTTTATTTGTTTTATTCTTGACTATAAGGAGATCAAGCCAGTCAATCCTAAAGGAAATCAGTCCTGAATATTCATTGAAAGGACTGATGCTGAAGCAGAAGCTCCAATATTTTGGCCACCTGATGCAAAGAACTGACTCACTGGGAAAGACTCTGATGCTGGGAAAGATTGAAGGCAGGAGAAGGGGATGGCAGAGGATGAGATGGCTGGATGACATCACTGACTTGATGAACACGAGTTTGAGCAAGATCCAGGAGTTGGTGATGGACAGGGAAGACTGGCGTACTGCAGTCCATGGGGTTGCAAAAGAGACATGACTGAGCGACTGAACTGAACTGAACTGGGCTTCTCAGGTGGAGCTAGAGGTGAAGAACTTGCCTGCCAGTGAAGGAGATGTTAGAGTCGCAGGTTCAATTCCCTGGAGTAGGAAATGCAAATCCACTCCAGTATTCTTGCCTGATCCCCTGGATAGAAGAGCATGCTGCTGCTGCTGCTGCTGCTGCTACTACTGCTAAGTTACGTCAGTCGTGTCTGACTCTGTGTGACCCCATAGACCGCAGCTCAACAGGCTCCTCTATCTCTGGGATTCTCCAGGCAAGAATACCGGAGTGGGTTGCCATTTCCTCCTCCAATGCATGAAAGTGAAAAGTGAAAGTGAAGTCGCTCAGTCATGTCCGACTCTTAGCAACCCCATGAACTGTAGACTACCAGGCTCCTCTGTCCATGGGATTCTCCAGGCAAGAGTACTGAAGTGTGGTGCCTTTGCCTTCTCCAGATAGAAGAGCATGGCGGGCTGCAATCCATAGGTTGCAAACGACTAACGTGGCTTAACATGTACTTATGGTTGTAGCAGAGTTCCAAGCTTTGCTTACCTTGTGAAATACAACATATATTTTCAGAAAATAGAACTACAGGGCCAGTTAAGATAAGGAATGAAGGAAGAATCCTCCAAGCAAAGGATTCTCAATCTTTGCTTGGTGTACAGAGAATCACCTGGGAAGCTTTGAAAACTGCCGATGCCTTGTTTCAACCTCAGGATTCTGATTTTAGTTGGTATGCATTCAATGTTTAGGCATCTAAACTTTTTTTTTTTTAAGTATTCAGAGACTTCCCTGGTGGTCCACTGGTGAAGAATCACCATTCAATTCAGGGCATGTGCGTTTGATCCCTGGTCAAGGAACTAAGATCCCACATGCCAGAGAGCAACTAAGCCCATCATGCCCCACAACTACTGAGTCTGGGCTTCACAACCAGAGAGTTCGTGTACTGCAAGAAAATATCCCACATAACACAGCCAAGAATCCACATGCCACAGCTAAGACCGATGTGTCCAAATAAATTTTTTTTAAGTATTCAGGGTTCCTCTAATGTTGAAGCAGGGGTGAGAAATCACTGTTCTAAGTGAGAGACCATATTGATTACTGGAGCACTTCAGAGAGTAAAAGGAGTCCCATTAATAATTACACCTGAATTAAAGAGTAAACTGCCCTGGGCAAACTGAGAGGTGTGGTCACTCTACAGTGCTGAATATATTCACAATGTCTCATGTAGGAGATAGAAGAAAGAATCTTTGTCATCGCTTGCCAAGTAGGAAATCCCTTGTTCGCAAGACAATATCTTAGATCTTTTGACAACTAGAATATGCTCCCCATTAGTTCTACCCATTATTTCCTGAATTCACACATAAGAGTTGAACCCCTCTCCCACAGACAAGACCTTCAGATATTTGGAGATACATATTTTATTCTAGTTTTATTATCAAAATTATTTATTAATATTGATGCTGTTGGATTAAACATGATTTTTGTAACAGTCCATTGGCAGGAGTATAATAGGTTTATGATAACAGCTATTATAAGTATGTTGATATGGTAGCTTGTATAGCGGATACTTCTATAGCTCATGGGTTAAACGTTTTTATTATAACAGGAGTGATGGCTAGTATATTTACTTCAAAACTGATTCAAATCATGGTCAGAGGAAGCTGGTTATTACAATTACGGTTCCTAAAATGTTAGGATGATGATAAAGATGATGGTATTTATTAGTTCAAGGTATGGGCCAGATAGCTTATTTAACTGGCTTACTATAGGATAAAGTGTAATATGGTAGCAGAACGAATTTCAAATTCATAAGGGTAGGTTCAATTCCTATAATTCTAGAAATAAAAGGATTTGAACCTCTATTAAAGTAACTTAGAGTTACTCTATCAAAGTAACTTTTACCAGACGTATTTCTTACGTTTATAGAGGAATGCTTGATATTATACTTGGTAGTGAGATGGGTCAAGATGGGTAGTGAGATGCAGAAGGCTAGCGTTAGCAATAAGAAGCTTTTTCAGAGTAAATGTATTAGTTGATCATATGAAAATTGAGGGTAGGGTGTTCAAATTCATACCAAAGACATTGTTCGTGGTACCTCTGTGATAATAAGGCTGGTTTTGTATAGTTTTGGTAAGTAGGGGCTATGGAATGTGCCTGGAAATAGGATTGCTGTGAAAATGTTTATTACGATAATGTTGGCATAGTCTGCTAAGAAAAATACGGTGAATGGGCATGCTGCATATTCTATGTTGAAGCCTGATACAAGCTCAGATTCTCCTTCTGTAGGTCAAAGGGGGCTTGGTTAGTTTCAGCGAGGGTGTAAATAAATTGTATTATAACTAGGGGTCATGATGGGAAATTATTCATAAACACCCTTGTGTTGTGATGAGGGTCAAGGTGAAAAAGTGAATAGTGAAAGTCGCTTAGTCGTCTCCAACTCTCTGGGACCGCATGTACTGTAGCTGGCCAGTTTCCTCTGTCCATGGAATTCTCCAGGCAAGAATACTGAAGTGGGTTGCCAGTCCCTTCTCCAGGTGATCTTCCCAACCCAGGGATCAAACCCAGATCTCCCGCATTGCAGGTGGATTCTTTACCCACTGAGCCACTTAAGAGGACTGATAAAAGAATCATTGTTCATGTTACTCCATATTAAACTGTTTGTGCTATTGCTTATAGGGCTCTGATTAACACGTATTTTGAGTTGGAAGCTATCTGGATCATAAAGTGGAATATACAACTAGGCTTGATAGGTTTTCATGCAGTCACTAAGTCGTGTCTAACTCATTGTGACCCCATGGACTGTAGTCTGCCAGGCTTCTCTGTCCAAGGAACTCTCCAGGCATGAATACTGGAGTGGGTTGCCATTGCTTTCTCCAGGGGATCTTCCCACTCCAGGGATCAAACCTGCATCTCTTAAGTCTCCTGAATTGGCAGGCAGATTCTGTACCACCAGCACCAAAGGTTTAAGTTTTATGCAATTACCAGATTCTGCCACCTTAACAAACCCTGATCGTGGGTAAATCTTTTGTACATATTAATTTAATTAATTAATTAATTATCATTAATTAGTTTTAAGGCATGTTTAAATTGAGCCTTATTTTTCTTGTCCTTTTATACTGGGAGAAATATATAATAGAAACTGACCTGGATTACTCTGGTCTAAACTCAAATCACATAGACTTTAATAGCAGTTACATCATTGGAGTGTCCTGATTCAACATCAAGTTAACATTTAAAAATATATTAAAATTTTGTAATTTAAAATTTGAACTGAAATTCTTTTCCTGGACAACCAGCTGTCACCAGGCTCATTAGGCTTGCTACCTCTTCTTATAAATCTTCTCACTATTCCGCTACATAGATGAGTTTGTTCTAATAAACTGTTTATAAGTAGCTAGTCTGATTTCAGGATATTTAACTTAGGTTCTCTTTGTTAAATGTTTGCTAGTTATATCATTATGCAAAAGATACAAGGGGTACACGTTGCTTTTTGTTACTTTGAATGCTTCTTTCATCATTCTCTCATGGTACTTTCTCTAAAGTACCAGAGGATATTTTAAATTTCTACCCCCTATACTTTGAATGTTTGGTGAATGTTTTATGTAGCTTGTCCAAGCTAGTAGAATGGGCAAAGAGGTGTTGAGCTAGATTTAGTTCATAAAGTGAAGAAAGTAAAAGTTGCTCAGTTGTGTCCAACTCTTTGGGACCCCATGGGTATAGTCCATGGAATTCTCTAGGCCAGAATACTGGAGTGGGTAGCCTTTCCCTTTTCCAGGAGATCTTCCCAACCCAGGGATCGAACACAGGTCTCCTACATTGCAGGCAGATTCTTTACCAGCTGAGCTACAAATTAAGAAATCACCTAGGTGCAAACTAGGTGCTTCATTTAAACTATGCTTTGATTTATCCAAGCACACTTTCTAGTATGCTTAACTTGTTACAACCTGTCTCTTCTTATATGATTAGTATTTACTATAGATTATAGGAAATTAATATCAATACTTGAGGAGGGTGACAGGCAGTGTTTGTATGCTTTTCATGCCTTTATTGAGTTGAACACTCTATTCTTAACTACTAAATCCTCCTTTGGTTTTTAGTTTTCATAAAAACTTTCATGTGGTGAAAACCACATTCTTGAAATAGAAAATGAAGCCCATTTCTTCCCACCCGATAGGTTACACCTTGACCTAGCATTTTAATGTATAATAATTATGCTTACCTTTATTCCTTTTTAGGATTTGCTGAAGATGGTACATAGACTGAAGTAGCAATGGTTGGTTGAGGTTTATAGAGAACTGGCTCCTCTAGACAGGAGGTGAGGTATCAGACTTTAATTGGGATAAAAAAATAAATACTTTGCTTTTGCTTCTCTTTTAGGTTAAAGTGTATTTAAAACTCTGATAGTTTTGTCAATTCAGATCACCAATGTATGAATTTCTCAGTTGTATCAGAAATATTTTCTCTGTAAATACTTGCTAAATATATGGTAGTTCAATATATTTTTTGGCAAGGAGGTGGAGACCATTTGGACCATTGTATCTATTTCAGATCATTACTTCAAACCCCGTGAAATGTTACACATTAAAAATGGAATTTAAAGCATGCTATATATCATCTCATTTTAAATGATTTTCCAAATTGATTGTCACCTTTTCCTAATTTTGGATTGTGTTTTCTATTTCAAAGTGCTATGTTGGCATGCTTACTTTTTTTTCTTCTTCTTCAAATCTGGATGCCCAACTGTCAAATTGCTAAAATTTTACTTCCTACAGCAAGATGAACATGTTTTTAGATACACTCTTAAATTTTCGCTCTAACTTATTTTGCCAAAGCAACAGAGTCTTCATGACAGACAGAGATGCAGCAAACAGAGAAGAAACGATGAAATCTTGCCAAACAGGCATTTTATAAACTAGTGAACACATGAAAGGGGCTGCTGAAGCTGTCTTTCCAAGAGTTCACAAGTTCCCTTTCGCTTTTTTCTTGTTTCATATTTTAAATTTTGCTGCTGTGGGACTTCCCAGGTGGTCAGTGGTTAAGACACTGTAGGGGCACAGGTTTGATCCCTGATAGGGAAACCTAGATAGTATATTCAAAAGCAGAGACATTATTTTGCCAACAAAGGTCCGTCTAGTCAAGGCTATGGTTTTTCCAGTAGTCATGTATGGATGTGAGAGTTGGACTGTGAAGAAAGCCGAGTACTGAAGAATTGATGCTTTTGAACTGTGGTGTTGGAGAAGACTCTTGAGAGTCCCTTGGACTGTAAGGAGATCCAACCAGTCCATTCTAAAGGAAATCAGTCCTGGGTGTTCTTTGGAAAGAATGATGCTAAAGCTGAAACTCCAGTACTTTGGCTACCTCATGTGAAGAGTTGACTCATTGGAAAAGACTCTGATGCTGGGAGGGATTGGGAGCAGGAGGAGAAGGGGACAACAGAGGATGAGATGGCTGGATGGCATCACCAACTCAATAGACATGAGTTTGAGTGAACTCCAGGAGTTGGTGATGGACAGGGAGGCCTGGCGTGCTGTAGTTCATGGGGTCACAAAGAGTTGGACGTGACTGAGAGACTGAACTGAACTGAACTGAGGGAAACAAAGATCCCACATGTGGCATGCTGTGGCCAAAATAAATTAATTAATTAAATTTTTAAAAATTGTACTAAATTTCGCTGCTGGGAGCTGTGTTTAGAGTTACATTATTAAAATATATCCATGAATAGGCAGAATTTTACGACAGACTACAATCTATAGCATTTTTAGCTCAACAACAGTGATATATAATTGAAACAGTACAAATTCTGACACTTGTTAGACAATTTAAAATATGGGTCTGCCATTCACTCACTATATGCTTTTGAACAAATCACTTCTTATCTAAGTACAAAGGAGAATCATTTTTAACGTTAAAAGGACTAGCCCAACTTTCAAAATTCAAATATTAATATGTTGTGGTAAATGCACACTGGATTAATCTCTTACCACTGCCACATTAATACCCCCTCATTTGCTCTTTTGATCACTTTTTAAAAGGCAATATATATTTGATTCAAAATGTTAAATGTGGTAGACTAAATAATGGTCCCACAGAAGATATCTATATCCTAATTCCAGAAATGCGTAAATATTACCTTATGCAGCAAAAAATAATGATACTTTGAAGATATGATTTTGTTAAGGATCTTGAGATAGGAAGACTATTCCGTATCATCCAGGTGGGCCCTAAATGCCATCACATATATCCTAAAAGGGGCTTCCCTGGTGGCTCAGAGGGTAAAGCGTCTGCCTGCAATGCAGGAGACCTGGGTTCAATCCCTGGGTCAGGAAGATCCCCTGGAGAAGGAAATGGCAACCCACTCCCGTACTCTTATCTGGAAAATCCCATGGACAGAGAAGCCTGGTAGACTACTGTCCATGGGATCGAGGGCAGCAGACGGAGACTTAACACAGAACAGAAAAAGGCCACATAACAGAGCAGAAGGACAGACAGGGAGATGGCATTACGACACTGTCTTTGAAGACAGGGGATGGGACGTGAGCCAAAAAATACAGGGAAAGCAGTTCAGAAAGGCCAGGAAGTGAATTCTCACCTAGGTCATCTGGAAGGAGCATGATGCTATTGACACCTTCATTTCAGCTCGGTGACGCTTATTTTGTATTTCTGTCCTCCACAACTATGAGAGAAACTGGCTCAAGAAACAGACATTTATCAGGAAAGATAAAAGAGATTAAATTACAATTCTAGCCAGGAGCTTGGTAGGCTGCAGTCCATAGGGTCGCTAAGAGTCCAACACGACTGAGCGACTTCACTTTCCCTTTTCACTTTCCTGCATTGGAGAAGGAAATGGCAACCCACTCCAGTGTTCTTGCCTGGAGAATTCCAGGAACGGGGGAGCCTGGCGGGCTGTTGTCTATGGGGTCACACAGAGTCGGACACGACTGAAGCGACTTAGCAGCAGCAGCTAGAACCATGCAGATATCCATAATATTTCATCCCTAATATAAGAGAAAATGACAAAGAAGAATATAAGAGACTTGGAAAATGGTAAATCAACACCCAGGAAAAGAGTGAGTGAAAGGCCCAGGACTGCAGCTTCAGAGTAGATCTTGAAAGCAACCAGTTCATATTGGAGCAAAATGATGCAAAACTCCAGGAGAAAAGCCTCTGGAAATTAAAGAGAGGCCCATACTACAGTTACTATGAGTGAGAGACAGGAAATACCAAGAATGGGGGAAAGGCCAAAAAATGAAAGGGAAAAAAAAACTACTTGAATTTCAAGGAACAAAATCAGTGCAAGAAATGTATAGTACGTCAATCAGTATATGAAGCAAAACACCAGTATAGAACTGCAAGTCAGTGGCAGTCAAGTGGAATGTACAGGCCATAAACAAGCATAAAGTTGGGGAAAACTGTGCTTAAATGGAAAAGAAAATAGTCATAAATTATAAGAAAAATAAAAAGATAAAGAAATACATAGTTAAAATATGAAATTACCAAAAATTATATCATGATTTTAAGAGACTGGTTGAGTATGAAAAGAGATCCATTCTTTGAATATGATACTGAATACCCTCCTTGGACATCCTCAAGTAGTGAGTGGCATCTGCAGCAGAAATGCAGATGGGAATTATAATAATAGCTATTAAATAGCTTTGTGGTAAATAATAGACCATCATGACAATTTGAACATTGTTTATCATTTCTACGTTTAGAATCAACTTACATACAAAGCATGAAAAGTTTAATTATGCCTGCAAGAAATAAAAGTATTATAAATTTTGGCAAGGTCAAAGGAAAAAGAAAAATGTTAGGAGTTTGTTGGCAAAGGGCGATGTAAGTGGAAGGAAGGTTGAGGATGTTAATACCATCATCCTAAAACTGTACAGAGTCAAGAATTTGGGCTATAAATAAAGGAACAAAGGGAGGCTTACATATTAATACAATATTTAGTGAAGGATTAATAAATTATTTGAAGGAGAATTCTCCTGGGAAAGAGAATGGCTACCCACTTCACTAATATTGCCTGGAGAATTCCATGGACAGAGGAGCTTGGTGGGCTACAGTCCATGGGGTTGCAAAGAGTCAGACATGACTGAGCAACTAACACTTTCACTATTCTTTTTCAAAGTAATATTAGGGAAAGCAAAAGCAGATATAATGATAATAGGAGAAAATGAACTGATACAACAGAATTAGATTCCATTCTATCATAAAAAGAAGTCAACATATAATGTCTAAAATGGATAACAAACAGAAACAAACTCAGAAAACAGAGAACAAATCAGTGGCTTCCAGAGAGGAGAGGAGTACAGGGGGAGGGGCAGATTAAGTGAAAGGGATTAAGAGGTACAAACTGCTAGGTATAAAATAAATAATTTGCAATAATATAATAATGTACACAGGAGAGGGAGTGTAGTCAATTTATATAATAACTTTTATGGAATATCATCTATATAATATTGAATTACTATGTTGTAAACCTAAAAATAATATAATATTGTAAGTCAATTATACTTTAATTTAAAAAGATAATCAGAAAAAAACTGCAGTATATTATTTAGCAATAAGGATGGTATCAACAGAAGAGCTTTATTTTAAAAAAAACTTTAAAAATGAAGTGAAAGCTCTAAAGAAAAAGACCAAATGTTAATATTTATTAAATCTTGAAGATAAATATACAGATGTACTACCCTCTGTATTCTTCTAGAGTTACACACACACACACACACACACAGGTTGTGGAGTCAAAAAGACTCAGTCAAACTCATAGAACTCCCAGAATTATTAGTAACTACCTGTGTGACTTAGGACATCTTCACTTCTATGAACATCCTGATCTGAAAGGTCAGTAATACTCTCTGTGACATAGCACTGTTGTGAGAATTAAATGAGACTGAATATTTAAAAGGCTCAATACAGTTTATGACAGCAGAAATCTAAATTAATGATAGCTTCCTTACAAAGGCCCTTCCCTTGGTATGCAGTAGGTATTAATAATATAAAACTAGAACCTGAGGTCTGCTCAATATATTAGCCCCAAAAGCAGAATTTCAAAGGACAATGAAAAAAGTCTCAAATTTTATTATCTAGGCTTTCTAAAACAAAGCCAAGGCAAGCTAAAGGTGGAGCAACCTGATATAAATTTGTAAAATAACTAAGACAATCATTCAAGGAGCTGTTCATCAAAAAAAAAGTATAAACAATTAACTCCTGTGTACCAATGGTGTCATTTAACTGTATGTTTCTGTAATAACCCATAACTATTTTTAAAACTCCATGATTATATACAGCATATGTGCCTACGCATCCTGCATGCTAAATCACTTCAGTCGTGTCCAACTCTTTTCAACCCTATGGATCAAAGCCCACCAGGCTCCTTTGTCCATGGGATTTTCTAGGCAAGTATACCAGAGTGGGTTTCCATGCTCTCCTTCAGGGGATTTTTCTGACCCAGATATTGAACCTGCATCTCTTATGTCTCCTGCACTGGCAGGTAGGTTCTTTTCCACTAGGGTCACTTGGCAAGCCCCTTATGTGCCAATATAAAGTAATTAATAAGTTTTTACTAAACACAAGAGCTTCCCTAATGGCTCAGATGGTAAAAAATTTTCCTGCAATGTAGGAGACTTGGGTTCAGTCCCTGGGTTGGAAAGATCCCCTGGAGAAGGGAATGGCTACCCACTCCAGTATTCTTGCCTGGAGAACTCCATGGACAGAGGAACCTGGCAGGCTATAGTACATGGAGTCGCAAAGAGTCCGACAAAACTGAAGCGACTAACACTATCACTTTCTAAGTGAAAATGAAAATCACTCAGTCTTTGCAGCTCCATGGAGACTATACAGGCCATGGAATTCTCCAGGCCAGAATACTGGAGTGGGTAGCCTTTCCCTTCTCCAGAGCATCTTCCCAACCCAGGGATTGAACCCAGGTCTCCCGCATTCCAGGTGGATTCGTTACCACCTGAGCCACAAGAGAAGCCCAAGGATACTTGAGTAGGTAGCCTATCCCTTCCCCAGCGGATCTTCCTGACCCAGGAATTGAACTGGGGTCTCCTGCGTTGCAGGAAGATTCTTCACCAACTGAGCTATCAAGGAAGCTGTTCTTCAAACATCTACTAAAATGCAGAGTACTACAAAATAGTATCCTCCAGGATCTTATAACACAGTGGAATACACACAAAAAGGTGCACACCACACAGTTCCTGATAGGTTCCAAATGACAATCTTCAGCCTCAGACTTGTCCTTGAGAGTTATAATTAAGATCTCCACTATTAACAAAGGCAGCAGGATGTTGCAGTGGAAACAGTGCTAGGATTGATGTCGAGACCTGTTTTACAAGTCAACTCTTCGGGTGACTGTTCCTGACTCATTTAATCTCTCTGAAACTCCAGTTGTTCACTAGTATTATACTCTGTAGCCCAACTACCACAGGCGCTGTTGTGAATGTTAAAATGAGTTGCTGGGCATACACACCAAGGAAACCACAATTGAAAGAGACACGTGTACCCCAATGTTCATCGCAGCACTGTTTATAATAGCCAGGACATAGAAGCAACCTAGATGTCCATCGGCAGACAAATGGATAAGAAAGCTGTGGTACATATACACAATGGAGTATTACTCACCCATTAAAAACAATACATTTGAATCAGTTCTAATGAGGTGGATGAAACTGGGGCCTATTATACAGAGTGAAGTAAGCCAGAAAGAAAAACACCAATATAGTATACTAATGCATATATATGGAATTTAGAAAGATGGTAATGATAACCCTGTATGTGAGACAGCAAAAGAGACACAGATGTATAGAACAGTCTTTTGGACTCTGTGGGAGAGGGAGAGGGTGAGATGATTTGGGAGAATGGCATTGAAACATGTATAATATCATATGTGAAACGAATCACCAGTCCAGGTTCGATACAGGATACAGGATGCTCAGGGATGGTGCACTGGGATGACCCAGATGGATGGTATGGGGAGGGAGGTGGGAGGGGGGTTCAGGAAGGGGAACACGTGTACACCTGTGGTGGATTCATGTTGATGTATGGCAAAACCAATATAATATTGTAAAGTAATTAGCTTCCAATTAAAATAAATAAATTTATATTAAAAAATAAATAAATAAAATGAGTTGACACATGAGAAATCACTCTTGAAGAAAACTGACTCTCCTGGAAAGCTGCTCCCAGCTGTGTCCACAACAGTTTCTAAATGTTCATCGATTTCCCCAGAACGGGTCTCTCAGTTTTCCTGTTCTCATTTCAGAACTGATTTTAACCTTCTTTCTCCTTTCATCTAGCCCCCTCTCCTCTTGCAGTTACAAAACACAAGATGGAATCAGCAGCATTGCTTTTGTTTCCATGGGACAGAATTGTCTTCACTTACATGTGTAAATGCCTGAGTCCAGAAATAGGGCCGAGGACTCCTGACTCCCAGTCCATTACTCTCAAGTTGTTATATTGCATCTCTTTCCACTCTCAAAGATTAGAGCAAGAGGGAAAAGCACTTTCAAGTAGAAATTTAATACCCTCTTACCCAGAATTGCCACAGCACCTCTCCTCAGCCACACGCCAAGAGGTCAAAATTATCTTAATCCATATCTTGACAACACTAGTTTATCAAATAATCAACTTTTTCCTATTCTTTTCCCTCCCCTCTATATTCCAATGTTTAATGTGATTGTTTAAAGTCTGAAAATATTTATGACATATGAGTAAATACAGATCAGTTTTATTATTGATCCAGTGTGGTTGTTTTTAGAATTACATCCTTTAGGCTAAGGATTATATGGGCACTATAGTGAAATTCTGCAGACTTGAAACTATCAAGACCATATTGTCATCTGAAGCTCTCTAGAATTGATGCCTTCCAAATCCAGAGAGTCAGGCTGAACTTTGCATAGATAATCCTATTGGTACAAGCTCTTACAGCCTCATATAACTCCACATCTTTGTTTCTAGGCAACAAGAAAGACAGAAATATGACAACCTCATATTTGTAATGCAGAATCATGCTGCTTCAAGATCATTTATTGTGATATTTCAGTACTTTGCTTAAGCTTAGGGGCTCTTACATTAGGCCCTGTTGGACTAAAAAAGGTAAAGAACCAGAATTTTCTTTTCATTCAATCAACATTTATAAGGTTCTGAACTATATGTCAAATACCATTTAAGGAAGAAAATTAAGGCAAGGTCCCTTTCCTAAAAGATCTTGCAGTTTAATGGGGAACTCTAAAGTACATATAAATATCCAATTCAGACAGTTATAATCAGTGTTATAAAATAGGGATTTCCACATTTGCTAATTTCTTCATTTATTTATTATGGTTATTGAGAGCCTACTATATGCCAGAGACTGGTATAGGAACCCAAACATAAATGCTGTCTTGTATCTACCCTCCAAACTCACAATCCAGTGAAGCAATCAGGAATAAGATACTGATTTTACATCATTATATGGTAAGTACTGTATTAGATGCTCAGACAAAATATATGGCAACACATAAGAAAGATATTTAGCCCTCATCCCCTTGCCTGAAATGCATTTTCCACCTCTCAGTTTACACACATTCTCCTTTGTCATCCTGGTAATCTGTTCACTCTGGAGGACTAAGGTCAGTTCCCAATTTCTCTGATGCCCCTGCAGGAAAATTAGGTTGTTCTCTGCCTCATACATCCACCTAATGCTTTACAAATACTTAGTATATATAGAATTTTTTTAAGGAATGACTTTGCAATGAGAATATTGATCTTTTACTATATCACTTAGTTTTTCTAAGATCTCTACCATTCTCCTTTAAGAACCAAGAAATTTTGGCTATTCACCATATAAGGACACTGACATTTAGTAGTCATTAAATTCAGTTCTTTACAAAAATGTCTAAACTACATAAATTAAATCTGACACAAGTACAGCTTATTTCCAATGTACTAGGAAACCATTCTATGGGAAGTTAGTACACCCAGTTCAGAGGCCAGAATGCCTTGCCTGGTAAGATCCTAAATGAACATTGGTATTTCCAAGCTTAACACTAAATGTTTGGTTTTCTCCAGTTCTGTGAATTTTGAAGACAGAAACCTCTTCATGATATCACACTACACATCTGTCAGGCTTGCTGACTCACAGGAATTTCACATTCTCAATCCCGTGGACTGTAGTCTACCAGGCTCCGCCATCCATGGAATTTTCCAAGCAAGAGTACTGGTACTGGAATGGATTCCCATTTCCTTCTCTAGGGGATCTTCCTGACCTGGGGGTCGAACCCAGGTCTCCCGCATTGCAGTTAGACAATTTAACCTCTGAGCCACCAGAGAAGCCCATAAATTAGATTAACTGCCCTAAAATACCTGCTTATTGAGAAGTGACATTCAGCATCAGTTGCCTATAGAAATGGGGCTTCCCGGGTAGCTCAATCATAAAGAAATCCACCTGCCAATGCAGGAGATGCAGGTTCAATTCCTGGGTTAGGAAGATGCCCTGGAAGAGGAAATGGCAACCCACACCAGTATTCTTGCCTGGAAATCTCATGGACAGAGGAGCCTGGTGGGCTACAGTCCATAGTGTGGCAAAGAGTCAGACACAACTGAATGACTGAGAACACCTATTGAAATATTAGCCCTAGAGAAATGTCCCTCTCATCAACTCTCTTTTTGCTAAGTATTTTTAGGGAGTCTGCTCCTAGTTCTCTTATTTGTTCCTCTTTTTCTCTTCAATAGCCTGGCCTTGTTGTTTTTCGGTGTTTCTGTGCATGCAGTCTCAAAATTAAATTACATTACCAAATGTACAGCAGAGTTGTTGCAGATCAAAGTATTTATTTAAAATATTCAGAAGCAGTTTCCCCTCTCTTGGAAAGCCAATTTAGTTGCTCTTCAAGACACATTTTTATTAGAGAATGAAACACACACAGCTTCACACACCTTTTCTGAGCTAAGAATTATGTGTACAAAACAAAGATAGCAAGAATATCAATAAATTCACAAAATTTTAAATGCAGGTTTTATCTAGAGGCAATGGAATGTTGTGACTAAAATTAAAACCACAAAGCAAATAGCCTATATCTCTGTTGGTTACCTAATGCTATGTAACAAAACATTCCAAAACTCAATGGCTTAAATCAACAATTTCTCACAGTTCTGTGTATTCTGGATTCAACAGAGTAGTTCTCATTTGGAGTCTCTCATTGAATTCAGTTAAACTTCATTCTGGAGCTAGGGTGGAGCTATCAGAAGACTTAATTGGCTCAGACATAACACCTTCAAGACCTCTCAGGATAACACCTCTCAAGATAACTCCACTCACATATCTTTACATTAGCCAGGTTGACTGGAATAGCTGAGAAATATCCATGCATCTCTATTTCTCCATGTGACCTCACTGCTTGGCTATCTTGGGCATTTTCTCACAGCATGGTGGCAGCTGGCTTCTCCCAGAGCTCTTGTTTCCAAGAGACCTAGGTGGAAAGCTGCAAGGCATCTTAAGACCTTGCCTCAGAGATCAGGCAGTCCTACCACATTCCACTGGCTAAAAAGGAGTCACAGATCCATCCCAGATTCAAGGAGAGGGGACCAATCAAGAACATACACATTGGGAGTCATGGCTCAAGGATGGGCCATCTACGGAGACCAGGTACGTCAATCTCTAACAGTATTTGTTTAACACTGACTTTTAAATTCTATGTCAAATTGGTGGTGCTCAAAGAATACAAAAAATAGATAACTCAGTAGGTTTTATAAGATAATGTCTCACAATGAGGGTAGTAACAAATGAAAATGTATTTGACGCTACTTTTCTGTATTCATGTTGTTGTCATTTAGTCACTAAGTTGTGTCTGACTCTTTAGCATCCGCATGGACTGTAGCCCACCAGGATCCTGTCCAGGGGCTTTCCCAGGCAAGAATACTGGAGTGGGTTAACATTTCCTTCACCAGGGGATCTTCCAGACTCAGGGATCAAACCTGAGTCTCCTGGTTGGCAGGTGGATTCTTTACCACTGAGCCATGTAGAAAGCCTGTTTCTGTATTTATAATCCAAATAAATAAAATCTATAGATAATTTTTAAATCTTCATTTATGTCAGTATTATCAGTCACTATTTCTTTAAAAAATAGTTTTATAAATCAGTTAAAAGGTTGTTCACAAAAACAAAAGCACCTGATACATTTGAGTTTTCTCTCTTTTGCTTCAGTACATGTTCTAACAAGCAGTAGGCAGGCAAAAAAAAAAAAAGTATCAAACAATAACATAACTATAAGTTGCACAGAAAAATAAAAAGAGCTATTTCTTCCTGTGACTACTAGAAATGTAACAAAATGGGCCACAAAGAGTTGAGGGAGCCATGGACTTTAAAGGAAAACAATCTCTTTACCACAACATAAAAAGACATTCTTCAACTATAAATGTTTATATTTCTCTGCTGGAAAGGCCTTTGTTGCTTACAGTTGAGATCAGTATGACTATGCATACTAATAATATGGCTTATTCCAGCACTCACTATTTGGTTAGAATTTATAACTTGATTTGGACCTGACTAGATATATGATTCTGTTGACTAATCCACTTCTGCCTTAAAACAAGCAGATTATGTTTGTCAGTTTTTGAATGCTATTAGGTTAATTCAATTTAGGAAAGCTAATTGGGTTTGTGTGTTATTTTTAAGAGGAAAAATTATGCCAAACCTCAGGTACAGAGTAGAGAGATGTGCCTTACTGAAGTGTTTATAGTCAATGAACTTCCCTTTCATAGGATGTATAGGCATAAATAGAATACCTGCCATTTTCCTGCAATTTTGACAAATCTGATAGGAGAGCAGAGTTTGTAGGTTGCCTGAGAATAAATATCATAATTTTCCTAATTATGTTAGAAGAAGAAAGGACAGGTACTATAACATGCTTTGTGCTGGTCTGTGTCTTGAGGCCTCATTAAACCTAGAGATTATTCATCACACTGTGAGTTTAAATTGATCTTTATAAAACTGCTCAAAATGTCAGTTTAAACATGCAAGCATGTTGTTTTCTAAGAAATGAGAGTTTAAGAGGAGGAATTTGGATGATGCTTTCAGTCTTTCGTGCCTCAAAAACAGATTTATGACTAAACTGTATGGACATCATTCTCTTTTTCCAATAACTATATATTGTGTTCCATGTCGTAACATGAACAACAGTGCTTCAACAGAGGAGATAAGTCACAACTCAGGTAGTTTGTTGCATTATAGTATATTTTACTTTGCAAATTTTCAGAAGAAATAAATGTATTTTTTCTCTTTTGTAAATATATCCACCTTCAAATTAAGTAACAGTATTCAGATTTTTTTTTAATCTATAGTAATAATCTCACTTCAAACCATGATGCTTTTTATCACTGGTTTTGGGGGTAGGTAGCTGTGTAATATCGATCAGAAAAAAAAAATTGTATTAAGAGAGATAGATATATCTGTATTTCAATTCTATTAAAAGAGACAGGTTAGTCTGTAGAAATGGAATCTATTAAGCCAGTAAATACTTAAGATTCTCCATGTTACTCTGGAGGAGCAAATGGTTAAGGACAGGAAGACTGTAAAAATATTTACTTCTCTGTGACTCTGTGAGGTAAGCAAGGAATGAAGCAGGAAATTGACAATGGAACAGAGAATTCAGCTTGCAATAAACCATGCAGGTCAGATTCTTGGTTGTCCTGGTAACAGTGCCACCTCCTCATAACAAGGATTTGATGATGAGAAAAGACTTAAGCAAGTGCAGTAACTACAGACTAACAGGACAGCAATGCATGGTCTGGATAAGGGTTAGCAAATTACCGACCATGGCGTCTTTTTGTGTAGACTCAAGCTAAAAATGTCTGTTACATTTGTAAAGGTTTATAAAAACAAAGCACAGAAGAAGAGGATGAAGAGATCACATGTGGACCATGAGGGCTAAAATACTTTCTGTTCCTTTGCAAAAAGAGACTGCAGACCCCTAGACTATGTCACTGTACCCTGAAGGACAGCTGCAGAGAGGTTGAGGAGAGGTATGTGTGATACACAAAGAACAGGAACACAAGGAGCATGGGTTTGGATTTTGCTTCAAGGAGTTAGAGTATATTTTTTGTGTGTGCATGAAAATAACCTAGGATAGATATCTATCCTCTCTCAGGCTGAATCTGGTTGTGGTGGTGGTTTAGTCATTAAGTCGTGTCCGAGTCTTTGCAAACCCATGGACTGTAGCCCAGCAGGCTCCTCTGTCCATGGAATTCTCCAGGCATGAATATTGGAGTGGGTTGCCATTTCCTTCTCCACGGGATCTTCCCAACCCAGGAATCGAACCCGGGTCTCCTGCACTGAAGGCAGATTCTTTACTGACTGAGCTATAAGTTGTATCTGGTTGTAGTCAATTTAAATATCTAAATATCTGTAGATTCACATTACTCAAACATAATAGTCTTGTAAATACTGTGAATTGTTCTCTTAAACTAGTTCCCCATATCTTCTCTTAGGAAAAGCTTAGAGACCTATAAACTACAATACCCAGACTCTCTTGCAGCTTAAACTCTAGATGCAAATTAGGTTTCACTACTTGGGTACACTCAGATGAAATTTGAAAAATAAAAACTATTGTTACTGGCAATGATGACATGATGCTTAAGACAGTTCTGGTGACTGGAATAAGTGCCCAGTTTGCTGATTGTAAAGGCATTGTGAGAGTAATAATTGTGGAAGCAACAGTGGCTGACAGAGTTTTGTGTGTCTTGCTCACAACTATGAAGATCCATGGGTTTTCCAGGTGGTCAGTGGTAAAAAAAAAAAAAAAAAAAAATCCACCTGCCAATGCAGGAGATGCGAGTTTGATCCCTGGGTCAGGAAGATTCCCAGGAGGAGGAAATGGTAACCCACTCCAGTATTCTTGCCTGGAAAATTCCATGGACAGGGTAGCCTGGTGGGCTACAGTCTATGGGGTCGCAAAAAGTCAAGCATAACTGAGCACACACACATTATGATGACCTGTTCTTCTAAGCCCTTTTACACACTTAAATCCCACTACTGAATCTCTTTCTATGTGAAATTGGAGTGATCTACACTTTATGTGCTAAACCTTGATTGCAACAGCAAGTCAGCTGCCATTATCTATTAATAACTATACTTGCCTCCTTAAGAATTTCAGTAATGAAATTGATTAAAATGCCCTTCCTACCCCTTCTCTAATGATTTGCTTTCATCAAAAATACATTTTTGGAGACCCTGGCTTTTAAGGTTACCTCACAGTTCTACCAAACTAAAGTTGAACTTGGGTAATAATACCTATAAACCTCTTTTTGTAGCAGACAATTGTACAGGCATAATTTTGAAGTTCATACTAATATTTAATGTTGCTACTGCTGCTGCTAAGTCACTTCAGTCGTGTCCGACTCTGTGTGACCCTATAGATGGCATCTCACCAGGCTCCCCCGTCCCTGGGGTTCTCCAGGCAAGAACACTGGAGTGGGTTGTCATTTCCTTCTCCAAAGCGTGAAAGTGAAAAGTGAAAGTGAAGTTTCTCAGTCGTGTCGGACTCATAGCAACCCCATGGACTGCAGCCTACCAGGCTCCTCCATCCATGGGATTTTCCAGGCAAGAGTACTGGAGTGGGTTGCCATTGCCTTCTCCAATATATTTAATATTTAATAATATATTATATTATATTTATTATATATATAAATATATATTATAGTATAGTATAGTATAGTATTTAATGTTAGTACCAACATATTATGAACATTTTGAATTCATGGTAATTCCAGCACAAGAAGTTTCATACATTTCTCAGAAACACTCTGCAAATGCAAAGTACTTTGCTGAATATAATCAAATAAGCTGCAGTCATATACAATGCACACCAGAAGGGAATGGACACGTAGGTCAAGAACACGTTAGAGCAGAATATGAGGCTGTGTGCCATAACCCCAAGTAGAAAATGTCAGCAAGAATGTTTAGCAAGTGTTCCCATAAAAAACCCAGAATGCACATCAAGATCAGATAGATAGTCCCCAGTGAAAGCAGTGAGAAAAATAATAACAGTGAGAACCAAACAACCATGCTCTTTGGAAAACTAAGAGGCAAAAGGAGCAGAATAAATCTCTTACCAACTATCAGCTACTGTCTTTATCTAAAAAATATCCTGTTTAAAGAGCCAGCATTCCTTGTTGTACCTTCATACACTTGGGGAAATTTTTTTCTCAAATAGATGACAGTACCCAATCATCTGTAAGATACATATATGTTCTTAGTTGAAACTATTTTTAGTAGAATATAAATCCCATATATCCACATTCAATCTCTGCCATTATTCTAAGAGTTGTAGAATCAAGATACACAGGAGAACAACTGCAAATTTAACAATGACTTACATTAAACTGGCTTCCCTGGTAGCTTAGACGGTAAAGCGTCTGCCTGCAGTTCTGGAAACCCAGGTTTGATCCCTGGGTTGGAAAGATCCCCTGGAGAAGGAAATGGCCAACCACTCCAGTATTCTTGCCTGGAGAATTCCATGGACTGAGGATCCCGGTAGGCTACAGTCCATGGGGTCGCAAAGAGTCGACAGTAAATTAAACCATATTAGGATACCTCTAAACTCAGAAGACAGAATATCAAAATTTGCATTATGTGGTAAAGCCATGTGGAATAACAAATATTGTGCTTGGTTGTTGAGTCGTGTCTGACTTTGCCACCTCATGGACTGTAGCCCACCAGGTCCTCTGTCCATGTGGATTTTCCAGGCAAGAAAACTGGAGTAGGTTGCCATGTCCTCCTTCAGGGAATCTTCCTGACCCAGGGATCAAACCCAGGTTTCCTGCATTGCAGGCAGATTCTTTATTGTCTGAGCCACCAGGAAAGCCCCTACCACTTACACAGAGGAGAAAAAAATCTTATTCTTATCCCTTAAGATAAGGAGTTGAAAGATGAAAATGAAAAGGTGATAACTTCCAAACACCAGCAAGTATTGGATCTCATCTAACCAGTAAAATGTTTCATCCTATTCCCCAAAACTACTTCTATACTACATTCAATTTTTCTTATTTCTATCACTAACACTGTAAGTTATTCCATTTATTCATTCAATAAATATTTATTAAGCACCTAAATTTATACTTAGTGTATTAAAAAGCAGACATCACTTTGCCGACAAAGGTCCAATATGGTTTTTCCAGTACATGCTTAGTCACTCAGTCGTGTCCAACTCTTCGTGATCCCATGGATTGAATCCCTCCAGATTCCTCTGTCCGTGGGATTCTCCAGGCAAGAATATTGGAGTGGGTTGCCATGCCCTTCTCCAGGGGATTTTGCCTATCCAGGGATCAAACCCGGATCTCCTGTATTACAGGCAGATACTTTCTTGCCTGAGATACAAGTAGTCATGTACAGACGTGAGAGCTGGACTATGAAGAAGGCTGAGTGCCTAAGAATTTATGCTTTCAAATTGTGATGCTGGAGAACACACTTGAAAGTCCCTTGGGCTGCAAGGAGATCAAACCAGTCAATCCTACAGGAAATCAGTCCTGAATATTCATTGCAAGGGCTGGTGCTAAAGCTCCAATATTTTGGTCACCTGATATGAAGAGCCAACTCATTGGAAAATACTGATGCTGGGAAAGATTGAAGGCAATGGGAGAAGGGGACAGCAGAGGATGAGATAGTTAGATAGCATTGCTGACTCAGTGGACATGAATTTGAGGAAACTCTGAGATAATAAAGGACAGGAAAGACTGATGTGTTGCAGTCCATGGGGTTGCAAAGAGTTGGACACAACTTAACTACTGAACAACAACGTTATACCAAGAACTGTGTGAGAAAATGAAAATACAGTGGAAAAGAGAACAAGAAAATCATGATATTCCTGCTCCTCCTGGCTAGCAGATCTTGACACACAGTTAATGCAAAATCCACCCCATCTGCCCCACCCCTGAAAAAAAATTGCCAGTGACTAAATTTTTTCCAATGTCGTAGTAGTAATTCCTTTTAGCTTCTAGGTCTATGAGGTTTGCTTGAAAATACAATGAATGGGTAATCAATGTTATGAGGTTGGAAACAATGTACTCTGGTCAATTTAAAATAATATTTTTCCTTTATACTGCATTTTCTATTGCCTTGTTTATAAATACAAAATATGTATCCATTATGAAGCTTAACAACCATCTCCCTACTGTATGGAATTTTTAGTAGGAGAATCATTTTCCTATTTGCCTCATCAGTACCCCTAACCAGCGTGACTCAGAGACTACAATTCCTAAAATCAGAAGCTAGAAAGAAAATACTGTTGTTCAATAAGAATATGTTTTATCTTGGTCAATATGTCCCACAATCCAATGCTGGAGTTTACATATTTCCACATCTTAGGTGACCTATTACAATAGGTCAGAGCATGCTAATGCCCCTACAAGGACAACTAGAAAAATCGAATAAACCAAAATTCTGGAGAAGAGAGAACATTTTCTTAGATTAGCTTTGTGTGCATGTTCAGTCAAGTCTGGCTCTTTGCAACCCCATGGACTGTCGCCCCACCAGGCTCCTCTGCCCATGGAATTCTCAAGGCACAAGTACTGGAATGAGAAGCCATTCCCTTCTCCAAGGGATCTTCCTGACAAAAGGATCGAAATCCCACTTCTTGCATCTCCTTCATTGGCAGGCAGATTCTTGGCCACTTGCGCCACCTGGAAAGCCCTACAATCACCCAGTGCTTGGCCACTCAGTCATGCCAGACTCTCTGCGACCCTATGGACTCTAGCCTGCCAGGCTCCCCTGTCCATGGGGATTCTCCAGGCTAGAATACTTGAGTGGGTTGCCATGCCCTCCTCCAAGGGATCTTCCCAACCCAGGGATCAAACCAGGTCTCCCACATTGTGGGCAGATTCTTTACCATCTGAACAACCAGGTAAGCCCACAAATACTGCAGTGGGTAGCCTATAACTTCTCCAGGGGATTTTCCTGACCCAGGAATTGAACCAGGGTCTTCTGCATTGCAGGAGGATTCTTTACAGCTGAGTTACCAGGGAAGCTCACAGTGTGAGACTGTAGGAGACATGCTTTACTTTCATAGACTTTTTTTCTCACTCCTTAGCCTCTGACACAGCTCCAAAACTTAGCAAATGTCCTTTAGAAGAAACACACAGTGCATTTGAGGCACTGGGAGATGATAAAGGACAGGGAAGCCTGGTGTGCTATAGTCCATGGGGTCGCAAAAAGTCAGACACAACTTAGCAAGTCAACAACAACCTTATACCAAGAACTGTGCCAACTGATTCAAAACATCACATGTTTTTTCATAACCACTAAAGAAGATTTTATTCTCATGTTTTTATTGTTTCTATTTCAAATTGACAGAATATTTTCCAGTACAGTATGAAGAACCTTTTTTCTTCGACTAATTGAGTGTAAGTTGCAAGCCTGACACTTCCTGGGCCCCAAGACGGTGTATATGTACTTGCTAAAAATGAGAATTACCATGGTGGTGGTGGTCCAGTCATCAAATCATGTCCAGCTCTTGCAACTCAATGGACTCCTTTTGCCAGGCTCCTCTGTTCCCAGAGGAGAGATTTCCCAGGCAAGAATACTGGAGTGGGCAGTCCTTTGCTTCTCCAGGGCATCTGTCCAACCCAAGGACTGAATCTGTGTCTCCTGCACTGCAGGTGGCTTCTTTACCATTGAGCCAGCAGGGAAGCCCAAGGATACCATACAGCTACCAAAATCAAGGATTTGATTGATCTGATACTAACATCTGATCTTCATAAGCCATTCAAGTTTCACCAATTGTGTCAGTGGTGTCCCTTATAACAAAAGTATCTATCTCAAACTTGTGTTGTATCTCTTTGTAGTGTCTCTTCAGAGTTAATCAATCTGAAACAGTTTCCCCATCTTTCCTTAATTTTTATGACAATGGCATTTTAGAAGACCCCAGGCTTACTTTTTTTTGTTGCTATTCTTTAATTTGAATTTGCCTGGTTTGTCCTTATGATTTGATACCAAAAATATACCTTTGCCAAGAATACCATAGAAGTGAGGTGTTCCTCTCATTGCACCCTCACATGGCACCTGATTTTGATTTATTCTGTTACTGATAAGGTTATACATATTTTTTCACAATAAAAAAACAGAAAAATATATAATGTGCATTGATTCTATACTTAACATTTCAATATATCTAATAAATTTAAATGAATTCACATCATGAATTCATCATAAACTTTTTATTTAACCAAAATTAAAAAGTCATTTCTTTTCCCTTAGTTTTTCCTGAAGTCCTTAGTTTTAACTTCATATTATATCCATGTACCTATTTCATAATTCATCAGATAATGCAGCTGTTGTTAAACATCCTTTAAGAGTCTCAATAAGCAATAACTTTATGAAGTCTTTATGCCACCATCCCCTACCCCAACTAGTCTATTTTGAAATTAAGGATTTTCACACATGGAGTTTCTTAAATAAACACCTGTGTTGTAAACAGATTTTATTTCAGCTTTCTTAAAAGTGGTGACTCAATTGTTGACTTGTAAATCGCTAAAGTCCTTATTGACAAAAAAAGACTCATCATTTTTAAAACAAAAGGTCAGTATATGAAATAGTCATCATTCTGACTAAATAAAGATTTATAAATGCATTATGGATTTTATTTACTGCAATTATATGAGAGCTATTTCTCACAGAAACAGAAGTTATTATCTCCTTTACTAGTATAGCATTAAGTTTTTATCAAGAAATAATTTTGTTTCATGTAGTTTCATTTCTCAATGCTGAATTTACAATGTCCAAATAAAAGAATAATGATAATTTCCATTTGTAGTTTAAGGTTTCAAAGAGTTTCCATATACTTGCTTCTTTTGATGAAGACAGTCTTGTGACACAACGTTGGTAGGTTTTATTCATCTATTTTACACATAACTGAGGTTTAATGACTTCCAGTTGGTTATCCGTGACTTCACAATAAAAGACCTCCATCTTAAATCACACTTCTGTTCACCACCTTCACACTACCTCTTATGGCTATGATGACAGAAAACCTTTATCCCCAGTTCGTCACTACTTACAACCTGTTTCATTAGCAATAAAGAAGGCTGGCAGGACAAGTGTATGCAAAAGGAACATCTCAAAGAACATATTTTATGGTGATCATGGACACTTTTTACATAAAAACAAATAGAGAGTCCAGTAAAGAGAGAGGATCCACAAAAAGAGACCTATCATTTTTACAGATGTCATCCTCTTTGGTCTTTATAGCATACCTGTGAGGTAGCAGGTAAGACAGAGGTTAACATGACTGCTTATTTGGTAGACAAAGAAACCAAAACTCAAACAATCAACTCAAAAGTGGTGTGACTGAGCTGGGATATAGTGTTCCTGGTGCCTGGGTTTTCTCGGCCCAAATCCTGAGTTATTTTACTTCATTGATATGGAAGATGAATAAAAACAGAGTGGATTTTATTACCAACATTATCTAATATTTCTGTGGACTAATGATGAGCTCCCACATTGAACGAATATTTTCCAATCTGAAGTTTTCAATTTTCACTTCTAGCAAATATTGTTTGATAAAAATTACTCCCAAATATTTCTTCTTGTTTGAAGATGCTCAGCTGAATTCAGGAAATCCTTCATTCTCACTGCACACGTGCTAAGTCGCTTCAATCGTCTCTGACTCTTTGTGACCCCATGGACTGTACCCACCAGGCTCCTCTGTCCATGGGATCTCCCATATTGGAGTAGGTCGCCATTTCTTCCTCCAGGGAATCTTCCCAACCCGGGGATGGAACCCTGTGTCTCTTAGGTCTCCTGCATTGGTAGGAGGGTTCTTTACCACTAGTGCCATCTGGGGAGCCCAAATTTCCACTGCAGACATCTGTAAAGATCTCATTTAGTTACTGAGTAGAGGAACTTGGTTTTCTTCTCCTTTTTTTTTTTTTTCCAAAGGATAAAAATGAAGAGTTTTCTCCCAAGAAAAGTGAGAAGTAAACCCATGGCTGATTCATGTCAGTGTATGGCAAAAACCACTACAGTGTTGTAAAGTAATTAGTCTCCAATTAAAATAAATTTAAAAAAAAAAGAAAAGGAAAAAAAAGTGAGAAGCCGAAATATTTTCAGACAAAAGGAATGCTATTAAAAAAAGGTGAGATGTAGACAACAAAATTCTGAGGTAACATTCTCTGTAACTAGAGACAGAATTCCCCCCTCAGTAATTACATACACGATGTTTATGGAATGCCACTTCTCACTAAATGAATAAATCATGGTCTCTAAGTGCTGCATATACCCATGTTCCATGTACAGGTCCTCTTGGAATCCTGTTCTCTTGAACCACGAAATTCAGCTTCTGGCTGCCAAGTATTTTTATGTCTTCAATGAACTAAACTGAACAAAGCTATTATTACTGAATTGCAAACTATCAGAAACGAATGTAGCTGTTGGTATATCACCATGGGAAATAAAAACTGATTATGTTCATTTTGCACGTAACCTAGGCAGTTGCATTTGGAAGCAATCAGCATTTGGCAAGGGCTGCTTCAGATCTGGAGAGGTTACACAGGAGGTCTCAGCACAGGCTCTGTACACGCTTTGGATTCCTAAGTCACCTGCCCACAGATGTGTTGTGCAGGAATTGAAGAATCCAAGCCATGCTCCAGGCTGCAATAATCTCATCCTTCATGCACACAAAAATGGGCCCTATTTTTTTAAAATTATGATAATGAAATAAAGCAATGAAGGCTGGGCAAAAGCATCATGGACGGACTGCATGAGGTGAAAAAGCACCAATGGAATCCATGCTATAAGCATTCCGTCACCAAGGAGACCAAAAATAAATACAATTTCCAGAGAAACATTGACTTAAAAACATTTTGCTAAAGAGAAAGAAAATAATTGTTTTTCCCAACACAATATCTACTAAGTGCTACGATTATTACCTAATGTCTTCAGTGGAAGCCAGAAATAGGCATTTAAGGTGAGACCCAGATTAGAGCAACTATCGACTTAATTACCGAAGTTTCTCCTAGCCCAGAAGCTAAATCATAGCTGAGTAATCCGATACAGCACAAGATTCACACACTTTACAAAGTGTTTCAGAAGATGGATACACAAAACTTGAAGGCTTCCTCAAATGTTATCTTAATCTCTGGTGAGAAAATAAAATTAATGTTTTTATTATCTATTTAACAATAGCATTCATCTCCCCCTAATATATATTACAGATTATACAATAACAATACATTATTCTGGCTAATTTTTCTACTGCTACAGTGATGATATTCTTCTACTTCAGAAAGAACATAACCCCCATGCAATAAAGCTTTATTTTTCCCAAATAGAAATGGATTTGTATTCAAGCCTACTGACTGTGAGATTAGAATAATCTGAATCTACCACTCTTGCAATATCAGGTTCTTTCCAAAGGTCTTGCTCAAACCAACCAGACAAAACTCAAGAAATCTAAAGAAATAGGAAACTTCACTTTCCATTATTAAGAAAATAAACAATATTCTAAAAAGGAAACAGACAAATACAAATAGAAAACTGTCTAATCCATGCCAAAAGGGTACTGGCGTTTTCTTTTAGGGGTCATGCCTGTATACAGAGCCCTCTGAGTTATTTCCAAATGATTTTAAAATGACAGTTACTTCCTTTAACTGTAGCAGGCAGAATATTGACCTTCCAAAGATGCCTACGTCTCAGTGCCTGGAAACCTAGGAATATGTTACCTTACATGGAATTAAGGCTGCAGATGGAATTAAATTTGCTAATCAGCTGATTTTAAAATACAAAGATTATCATGGATTGTCCAAGTGGACTCAATATAATCAAAAGAATCCTTAAAAGTGAAGAGTGAGGCCCAAGAGTTGGTCAGTGATGTGAGGACTATTTCTGACGTTGTTGAATTTGAAGATGGAGCAAGAAGGCACTGGGTCAAAGAATATGAAAAATCTCTACAAGATGTCTCTGCCTTGGAAGAGGAAATGGATTCCCTCCCTAGAGCCTCCATAAGGAAAGACAGTCCTGTTTATATCTTGATATTATCCAGTGAGACCCATGTCAGACTCCTGACCTCCAGCACTGTAAGATCATAAATTTGTGCTGTTTTAAGCAACAAAGTTTTGTTACACCATCAAATAGGAATCTAGTACACCAACCAAATTAAGATATCATGAACATTTCCTTCTCTAAATTGATAAATATATAATCAGCAGCTTAGCACAATATAAGGGGTGTGAAAGATGATGCTGTGAAAGTGCTGCACTCAATATGCCAGCAAATTTGGAAAACTCAGCAGTGGCCACAGGACTGGAAAAGGTCAGTTTTCATTCCAATCCCAAAGAAAGGCAATGCCAAAGAATGCTCAAACTACCACACAATTGCATTCATCTCACACGCTAGTAAAGTAATGCTCAAAATTATTCAAGCCAGGCTTCAGCAATATGTGAACCGTGAACTTCCTGATGCTCAAGCTGGTTTTAGAAAAGGCAGAACCAGAGATCAAATTGCCAACACCTGCTGGATCATTGAAAAAGCAAGAGAGTTCCAGAAAAACATCTATTTCTGCTTCATTGACTATGCCAAAGCCTTTGACTGTGTAGATCACAAGAAACTGTGGAAAATTCTGAAAGAGATGGGAATACCAGACCACCTGATCTGCCTCTTGAGAAATTTGTATGCAGGTCAGGAAGCAACAGTTAGAACTGGACATGGAACAACAGACTGGTTCCAAATAGGAAAAGGAGTATGTCAAGGCTGTATATTGTCACCCTGCTTATTTAACTTATATGCAGAGTACATCACGAGAAACGCTGGACTGAAAGAAACACAAGCTGGAATCAAGATTGCCGGGAAAAATGTCAATAACCTCAGACATGCAGATGACACCACCCTTATGGCAGAAAGTGAAGAGGAACTAAAAAGCATTTTGATGAAAGTGAAAGAGGAGAGTGAAAAAGTTGGCTTAAAGCTCAACGTTCAGAAAACGAAGATCATGGCATCCGGTCCCATCACTTCATGGGAAATAGATGGGGAAACAGTGGAAACAGTCTCAGACTTTATTTTTCTGGGCTCCAAAATCACTACAGATGGTGACTGCAGCCATGAAATTAAAAGACGCTTACTCCTTGGAAGGAAAGTTATGATCAACCTAGATAGCATATTCAAAAGCAGAGACATTACTTTGCCACAAAGTTTCATCTAGTCAAGGCTATGGTTTTTCCTGTGGTCATGTATGGATGTGAGAGTTGGACTGTGAAGAAGGCTGAGTGCTGAAGAATTGATGCTTTTGAACTGTGGTGTTGGAGAAGACTCTTGAGAGTCCCTTGGACTGCAAGGAGATCCAACCAGTCCATTCTGAAGGAGATCAGCCCTGGGATTTCTTTGGAAGGAATGATGCTAAAGCTGAAACTCCAGTACTTTGGCCACCTCATGCGAAGAGTTGACTCATTGGAAAAGACTCTGATGCTGGGAGGGGTTGGGGGCAGGAGGAGAAGGGGACGACAGAGGATGAGATGGCTGGATGGCATCACTGACTCGATGGACGTGAGTCTGAGTGAACTCCGGGAGTTGGTGATGGACAAGGAGGCCTGGCGTGCTGCGATTCATGGGGTCGCAAAGAGTCAGACATGACTGAGTGACTGATCTGTTCTGATCTGATCTGATCTAAGTCAAGTTTAATATGAAAAAAATACATCTGTTTTTGGTCAAGAGGCTCTTCAGGATGGGTCTTTATCCTGATCCTTCCATCACGTGTTTGCACCATTTTCTAGGGCAATGTAGGCAAATTTGTCTCTGTTAGGGGACAAATATTAAATACTTAGGGCTTTGAAAACTATGCAGTCTCAATTATTAAGTGCCTTACTCTGCTGTTTCCTGGTGGTTCTGATTGTAAAGAAACTGCCTGCAATATAGGAGACCTGGGTTCGATCCCTGGTTCAGGAAGAACCACTCCATGAGCAACCCACTCCATTTGCCTGGGAAATCCCATGGATAGAGGAGCCAGGCAGGCTACAGTCCATGCAGTTGCAAAGAGGCAGACACAATTGAGCACGCATGCACGCTTCTTCCTGGAATACATTAGAGACATGAATAATTTTTCAAGAAGAGGGAAATTACCCAAAGCCAGAGGAAGACTGAAACCAAAGCTAAAAAGCAGAGATTTCCAGCTGGCATTTTTCTGTCAGTCATTACTTAATTACACAGCCCCATGTTCAAACACCCGATCAATCTCTTCACACAGTCACTTAGTACTGTGTAAATATGCACACTCTCGTCCGGTTAAGTCCTGCTTTTTCCTATTGAGGATGGCATTCAGGCCTACATGCTTAATTTTTTAAACAGTTCCTAACCATTTTTAACTCTGATTTATGCAGCCTCAGAAGTGTGTGTCTTCTCAGTCAGGCAATTCACAATGCCTTTCCATCAAAAGTATTAAACATTCACAGGTTTTGCATCTGTCTTTTCCATGCTGATTATCAATCTTGTCCACAGCTCTAAAGAACATCTCTGGACGCATCAAAACCAGAACACTGCCCAGGGGTTTCCTTCTGCTCCCCAAAGACCAGAGCTCTCTGGAAGAAGGGCTTAACTCATTCATTTGTTCAAAATACCTTGCTGGGCATCTTTTGTGTGTCAGGTACTGAGTTAAATGCTAAGGATACACAATGAACAAGACAATCACAGTCTTTGGCCTCATGGAGCTGCCAACATGATGTCTAGAATCGCCACCTACTGAGGATAAGAAAACCCTTAGTACCTTCTGCCACTGTTCCCTCTGAACAAAAAATATTCTGATGGGAACTCATGGTAAATTCTTCATGAATTTACCTAATATCTAATTACAGTGTCACCCACACTGCAAAGATAAGGATATTGTTGTGGCCAAACTTTGGTTCCGATGTCAAGACTAATAAGATCATACACATAACATGGAAGTATTAAGATATTTATTACTTACACAATGAGACTTTCCAGGGAGAGTTGGGGCAAGCAGGTCTGAAAATGAATTGAGATAGCAAAGACAGGTAAGTGACTTTGGGTTTTATTGTAGTTAAAGATGGGGCTAACCGTAAGAGTTCTCATAGGTGTAAAGGCCTTGGTTTTGAATTTCCCACCTACAACAAAAGTGAGTATGCACAACGTCTCTTGGTCAGATATGGGACAAGAGGGAAGGAGGGAGGTGTGGGGCTTGAATGCTATCAGAAGTTAAGATCAAAAATGGAATCAGAGTCTTTATTACAGATACTATCATTATTTGGTTACTATAGTGATTGCCTTAGTAACAAACAAAGCCTTTGGTAGCAAGGCTGTTTTAATAAAGCCAATCTACAGTGATTGGAAGAAAGAATCTTATGTGTCAGCAGTGGATCAGTAAGTAGTCATTTTGGAAGCCAAGAAAGAGGAAAGTTAGTAGCAAGGGTAGGGTCTGTCTGAGAAGAAAGCCAGTATCCTGATGGAGAGAAAAGCTCTCTCCACGTATAAGTGTTGAAGGATAAGTCTGGTCCTAAATAAGGCAAGAAGGAACACGTACTCTCTCTCTCTCTCTCTCTCTCTCTCTCTCTCTCACACACACACACACACACACACACTCCACAGACACACACTGATACCAGTGAGAACTTATTTTTTTTATTTTTTTTAATTTTATTTTATTTTTAAACTTTACATAATTGTATTAGTTTTGCCAAATATCAAAATGAATCCGCCACAGGTATACATGTGTTCCCCATCCTGAACCCTCGTCCCTCCTCCCTCCCCGTACCATCCCTCTGGGTCGTCCCAGTGCACTAGCCCCAAGCATCCAGTATCGTGCATCGAACCTGGACTGGCAACTCATTTCTTACATGATATTTTACATGTTTCAATGTCATTGAGAACTTTAAAAGATCACAACAAAAGCTATCCCATCTATTAATAGAAGTAAGGAAAATGGAGAGTACGCCAATTAAGACTATGAGGTTCTTGAAGTCACAGTTTTCTGCCCACAGGTCTTCATCACTCCAATGCTGACCTACGGGTGGATCCTACCACACTACCTACTTCCTGCTGGCCCTGGCACTGGGTCAGATTCCAAAATGTCATGGAGGCTGCCTTTCCTAGATTACAAATCTGAAAAAGCAAGAGGTCCCTCCATCTCTGGTGGGCAATTGCTCCTCTAAAGAAATTCAAACTACTCAACACCAAGTTCAGTGGGTTATTCTAAACCACATAAAAGTGATATCTTATGAGTAGCATGTCATGCATGCATGCGCAGTCGTGTCTGACTCTTTTGTGACCCCGTGGACTATATTCCACCAGTGTCTTCTGTTCATGGAATTTCCCAGCCAACAGTACTTGAGTGGATTGCCATTTCCTCCTCTGAAGAATCTTCAGAACTCGGGGATCAAACCTGCATCTTCTGTGTCTCCTGCACTGGCACTTGGTGGGTTCTTTACCACTGTGGCAGCCAGGAAGCCTCAGCATGTCATACGTCTATGAAGTAAGTCACATAGTGCTTCTCATGCTTTTCCCATTCACTTTTTTTAGTTCCCTCGCTTTCTCCTTCTCTACTATGATTTCCATCAATTGCTATTATGTATTAGATCTATTATTATTTGTATTACTATGTGTTACACCAAACATCAGTTATAAGCGAAAAGGGGGGCTTTCTGGTGGCTTAGACAGTAAAGAATCTTCAAGCAATCCAAGAGACCAGAGTTTGATCCCTGGGTTGAGAAGATCCCCTGGAGAAAGGAAATGGCAACCCATTCCAGTATCCTTGCCTGGAGAATCCCATGGACAGAGGAGACTGGCGAGCTGCAGTCCACGGAGTCACAAAGAGTCAGACACAACTGGGCAATTGACACTTTTACTTTCATACTGAATATCAGTTATAAGTGAAAAAATACCACGAACATCACAAAAGAACAGAGATCTGTTTTATTGCAAAAAAATGCCACATTTCATTTTTTAAGATCTCATGCGTATCAGCCCATATGTTCATTTATTCATCCAACAAATATTTATTAACTACCTACTATGGATTGGCATATGAACTTGTTCCCAGTAAATGAGTCAGCCAAGAATGGAAATGTTAATATATTTAAATGTCAATATTGCGTGTCAATATTTGTCTGAATAAGCATGGTCCCGGTACAAACACTGTTGTCACAAAGCATGTGTATAGACCTCGAGAAACAGACATTAAGTGGGAGTGGGATGCGTATCTACCTTTGAAAGAGTTAAAGCTTAGGCAGGCAGTCCAAGGCCCTTTAAGGAGGAGGTGAACGTTCTCACTCATGCTTTTCTTAAGCCTTGTACAACAATGCATCTTGCCCGAGAACTGGCCTTTCTTTAGGTCCCGAACTAAGGATCACACAGCACAACATCTTACTCATGGAAATGCTTTTCTTAGGCTCTATGTTAATGATTATAATTGTGACAAATCTCTCCTGGGAACCTGTTCCTCAAGACTTGTACCCTTGATTACATAGCAACAGTATATCTCGCCCAGAGAAGGTGCCCGGAAACAGTTCTCCCTGGCTAATCTTGTGCCAAACTTGTCTCAGGATGTATGCCTTGGGAAAGGGTCTATGGGAACTCTTATAACCTTGAGGTATTCTTTTTATCTGTTCTCAGCAGCTAGTTGAGAAGTATATAAGGTCCTGCTTAAACTAGTGAGGTGGGTAGTTTCTACCCCCTTCTGATGTCTATGTCAGAAGCTTTCTTTGTCCTGTCACTTTAAATAAAATTTTGCACACAAAGTTCTGACTGACTGAGACCTGTCTTTGGTCCCAGAGTTAAATCTTCTCCTTTGGAGACCACGAATCCAATGGCACTGTTCACCATAAGCTATCATCTTGGGGGCTTATCTGTGATCTTCAAGACAAGGTAAGGACACTTAGAGCTCTAGTTCTTTTGTTCTCCTAGTAAAAACGTTTTCCACTTCACTAACTCTAGAAGTTGTGTCTAACTCTTTGCGACCCCGTGGACTGTAGCCCACCAGGCTCTTCCATCCCTGGGCAAGAATACTGGAGTGGGTTGCCATTTCCTTCTCCAGGTGATCTTCCTGACCCAAGTCTCCTGCATTGCAGGCAGACGCTTTAATCTCTGAGCCACCAGGGAAGCCTGATTGGAAGCTAGAGATGCACAAAACAACCAGTGCAAAGTGAGAGTAGAGCCTAGCTTTTGCAGTTCCGTGGCGCCTCGTAATGCCCCAAAAGGGGAGACTTTCAGGGGTTTATAGCAATCTGCCAGTGCTGAGAGGCACCCAACGTCCCTACAAGGGAAGCAGCCACAAATGGGTGGAGCGTGTGGACCGAATTTTCCTTTCTCAGTCACCTTTTCCCAGTCTCTTTGACCATTTCATAACTGTCTGGGGAATTGAAACTACTAACCTAATCTGTCGAATCACAGACTTTCAAGGAACTTGCAATAGATACTGTTACTGTGTACTATTACTTAACCCCAAATTTGGATTGACAGTTATGAAGTACCCAGTCTTGCTAAAAGCCAAAATTTACATGTGGGTTGTCTTTACATGTGCTGCAGACAGGAGAACATTTGGGAGCTGGATGGAACTCTGGCTCCAGGAACGTCTCTCAGGCTGGAGGTCCCTCTCTTAGCTGCCTGCCTCAGGCAGCAATGACCTGAAAGTGAGTCCTTGTCATGGCCATTCCTCTAGTCTATATGGATGGAGGCCCTGCTGACGATTATGAGATTTCTGAGGACACGGGTCGGGAATCCTAGGATCAGGTCAGATTGGAAAGGCAATGGGCTTCTTCCTTTGGTGATACTGGCTCTTAGCAGACCACAGGAGGCTCTCTGGTGGCTTTTGTCTCATCTCCTTAGATATTCTTTCTGTGGAATCTGTGGAAATGAACTGGAAGGATTGGCCCTAATAGCTCGAAGACAAAAATCACTTTTTCCTCGCTGGCTAGCCCTTTATCACCTCTTTTGCTAGCACATATCACCCTGGGTGGCATCAGAGGAGCAGAAAGCAGACAAAGGTTTTAATAGTGAGAAATTGGACATCAATTTGGGATGCCATCAGGTCTACCCCTGCGGCACCTCCACCCTGCCTCGGTTGTAGAACCCAGAGGAACGATAGTGAGACACCTGCGTTGGTCAGGGACAGGTTAACTCCAGCCAGGGAAGGAAGCTTAAGTGGAAGACATGTCTCCATCCCCATCTACAGCAGGGAGGGACACCTCTGGTAGAAAAAAGCCATGGCACTAGGCGCCGCTTTTTTCTGTCTTACAGATGGGAGCTAACAGTTCCAGAACCACCCCTTTGAATTGATCTTGGAAAAGCTGGCATAAGTTTGATCCCCAGAGTGTGAATAGTCCCTTATATACAGGCTTTCTTTGCTTTAAGAGAAAACCTCACCTGCCCAAAGAGACAATCCCTGCTGGGACAACATCTTATCAATCAGTCTATACTTGTCATTAGAGCTAATTTGAACACTCTCGGCTTAAATTTTGGCTATGAAACTATGACTATAAAAAGGAGAGATGACATTTTTGACACTGAATGGCCATGATATTCTTTAGACTCCTGAGAAAACTGGTTAAAATTAAATCTTTTTGAAATTGCAAAACAGGTTCTTTTTGCACATGCAATTAGGAAAAAGCTGGCTTATTAAAACACTCTTTTTTGGAGCTCCAACCCTGCCTGAGAAACAAAAGTCATGCCTGGGGAAAAGCCTGAAGTTAACTCTTATCATGTCCTTGAGATACACAGCCACTCTGTCTGGGACTCCAGCCATGAGCAAATTCAAGCCAAAGGAAAAAAAAGGGAGCAAAGAGACATTTTAAATTTCAAGCAGAAAGCTGCGAGGTCTCTGTCCAGATTTATGTGTGTCTCCATCCTTGGATACCATTGCTAAAGGCTAATTGGTCAAGGAGCTCTATTTAATTGGCCTAAAGAGAAGTAATGGCTTACAAATCAAACAATTCTAAATTCAAGAAAATTAAACTAAAATGAATTTCAGGCTTGTGTGAACTGGGAAATATTCGCTATTGAATTGATTCCTGGTATTGAACCTTTGTTTATTGATAATTAACATAGACATTATGAAGATATTTTTACTAATGATATCGCTTTGGGTGATTTATATAAACCAATCTACAAAATTATATGAAGTACAGTTCATGGTTGCTAAAAGAAAGTAGGATGTGTGTTTTCAATAAAAAGGTATAAAGAATGGAATTACATTCTATTAAGGAAAAAGGAAGTAAATTTGAACTTACAGGTAGCTGTTCTCTGAATGGGCAAATAAAGTGATATATACAGAAAGGGTAAAAAAGGTTTGTGGTAAGAGAAAAAAAGAGTTTTATGCATGGTAGAAGTTTCTTAAGACATTAAACTGCCTTTGAAGTCTTACTGTTACTTTGACTAGTTGAATAACTATTGTTTCACAGTGAATATGCTGCTGCTAGTCGCTTCAGTCGTGTCCAACTCTGTGCGACCCCATAGATGGCAGCCCACCAGGCTCTGACGTCCCTGGGATTCTCCAGGCAAGAACACTGGAGTGGGTTGCCATTGCCTTCTCCATTGTGTGAAAGTGAAAAGTTGAAAGTGAAGTCTCTCAGTCGCGCCCAACTTGTAGCAACCCCATGGACTGCAGCCTACCAGGCTCCTCCATCCATGGGATTTTCTAGGCAAGAGTACTGGAGTGGCTTGCCATTGCCTTCTCCGACAGTGAATATAGGCTGGTATAAAACTGGAATTTGGTTTTCTCTCCCTGTTAAAAGAACGAAGTTTTCTTAAAATGTGGCTTTTGATAACAGACTATGGCACACACATAGACAAAGTTCATTCTGCTTCTACAAAATTAACCCCTCATCAGGGAATTTAAAATAGATAAACAATGGCTATAAACCAAGTAGCTGGGGCTATGAGAAATCCAAGATGGCTACTTGGCTTTTCCCAGATCCCTGACAAATCTCACTTTTATTTGATAAGATAAAGCTTTTTCTGGCTTCTGGGCTAATATCTCACAATGGAAAAAAAAAAAAAAATGGTTAAAATGTGTTTTCTGAAATCTCCAGTGACTGGGGCAACCACTTTGCTGGACAAGTCATAAAGACATTGGCAAAAAAACTTCAGCAGCTTCTTGGAGACTATCGCTTTCACTAACGTCCTTGGTCGTCAGGCAGGGAAGACAGAACAAAGGGATCAGTTGCATGGAATTGAATAGACTGCTAAATATGATTACAATTCTCATGACTTTTTGTCTGACATATTACTGGCTTCTAATCTTTGTTTGTAGATATAAAGAGGCTCTTCTCAAATTTAGTGGTTTACACCCATGGGTAAAATTAAAACATTTTTCTTTTCTCTCTGCCTTGCCCCTCCAGAAATTGGAGACACCTTGGCTCTGAACAGCTTTATCAAGGTAAAAAAGACTGTCTCCTGACATATACAGAAATCTCAAAGTATACTGACTGCAGAGCTCTAAAAGAAAAACCCACCCGACTGATGTCAAGCCTATGGCATCTATTATGTTTCACTGAATATTAAGTTCTAGTTTTCTTAATTAAGGTCTGTATTTACTAAGACTCACTTCTTAGATAGTTTCTTGTGGTTATGTTACATTGCTAAGAGGTTTAATTAAGTTATCAAAAAGGACACTCTGAGTTTGTCTCTAAAGCTTATCTCAGTAACCAGTCTTTGAATAAAGATCAGATGCTCCAGAGTCTACAACCAGGAGATTAACAATAGGCTATAGTCATTTAATAAGTTAAGTCAGATGATCTGGAGATGTCACTGGGCTATACCTAATGGAAGACCTTAACTTAAGTTCTTATTTATGATTTTACTATTACTGCTAACTATATTGTTTCCTTTATTGCCTGCCTCAAAAAGTGTTGTCCCTTACATTATCAAGTGTGTGACTGAGGCACACAATAATGATGGTGTACAGTTCCATTTGAAATCCATAATTACAATGGTGTGACTCTGTATATGAGAAGCAACAAGAGGGAACGTTTTCCTGGACCAAGAGACTAGTGAGACAGGTGCAGTCCAGAGACTTTTGCTACTCACAGGGCCTAGTCCAGTAACAGCACATTGAGTGGCCTACCAATGAAATCAACAGACCTGGGAATGAGCCTTCTCAGCACATGGGACAAGATGGTCATAAAATCCCCCCCAAACCATGGTCAACCTCAAGGCCATAAAGGGGCCCTGCAACTGGAAACTGGCACTTGCCATCTGACTCTACAAAGATTAAATCATGGACACTACAGTCGCTGATCTTCAATATCCCCTGAATGGAATTCAGAGTGGAAATCAGACATTAGGCGCTCACTCTGTGCTCTAGAAAAATGATCAAAACAGGCCTTCAGACAGTTATATATTTTGAGGTAAAGATTTTCTTGAGCCGAAATTCTTGCTTCTTCTTATACCTAGAAAAAAATGCTTAAATTGTTAGTGGTGACAACTATTTGTCATGGTGGAGAGGTGTGACAGAATGTGGTCCACTGAAGAAGAGAATGGCAAACCACTTCAGTATTCTTGCCTCAAGAACCCCATGAACAGTATGAAAAGGCAAAATGGTAGGATACTGAAAGAGGAACTCCCCAGGTCGGTAGGTGCCCAATATGCTACTGGAGATCAGTGGAGAAATAACTCCAGAAAGAATGACGGGATGGAGCCAAAGCAAAAACAATACCCAGCTGTGGATGTGACTGGTGATAGAAGCAAGGTCTGATGCTGTAAAGAGCAATATTGCATAGGAACCTGGAATGTCAGGTCCATGAATCAAGGCAAATTGCAAGTGGTCAAATAGGACATGACAAGAGTGAATGTCAACATTCTAGGAATCAGCAAACTAAAATGGACGGGAATGGATGAATTTAACTCAGATGACCATTATATCTACTACTGTGGGCCAGAATCCCTTAGAAGAAATGGAATAGCCACCATGGTCAACAAAATTGCCTGAAATGCAGTACTTGGATGCAATCTCAAAAACGACAGAATGATCTCTGTTTGTTTCCAAGGCAAACCATTCAATATCACAGTAATCCAAGGCTATGCCCCAACCAGTAATGCTAAAGAAGCTTAAGTTGAACGGTTCTATGAAGACCTACAAGACCTTTTAGAACTAACACTCAAAAAAGATGTCCTTTTCATTATAAGGGACTGGAATGCAAAAGTAGGAAGTCAAGAAACACCTGGAATAACAGGCAAATATGGCCTTGGAATACGGAATGAAGCAGGGCAAAGGCTAATAGAGCTTTGCCAAGAGAACGCACTGGTCATAGCAAACACCCTCTTCCAACAACACAAGAGAAGACTCTACACATGGACATCACCAGATGGTCAACACCGAAATCAGATTGATTCTATTCTTTGCAGCCAAAGATGGAGAAGTTCAACAGTTAGCAAAAACAAGAGTGGGAGCTGACTGTGGTTCAGATTATGAACTCCTTATTGCCAAATTCAGACTGAAATTGAAGAAAGTAGGGAAAGCCACTAGACTATTCAGGTATGACCTAAATCCAATCCCTTATGATTATACAGTGGAAGTGAGAAATAGATTTAAGGGCCTAGATCTGATAGATAGAGTGCCTGATGAACTATGGAATGAGGTTCGTGACATTGTACAGGAGACAGGGATCAAGACTATCCCCATGGAAAAGAAATGCAAAAGAGCAAAACGGCTGTCTGGGGAGGGCTTACAAATAGCTGTGAAAAGAGGAGAAGTGAAAAGCAAAGAAGAAAAGGAAAGATATAAGCATCTGAATGCAGAGTTCCAAAGAATAGCAAGAAGAGACAAAAGAGCCTTCCTCAGCGATCAATGCAAAGAAATAGAGGAAAACAATAGAATGGGAAAGACTAGAGATCTCTTCAAGAAAATTAGAGATACCAAGGGAACATTTCATGCAAAGATGGGCTCAATAAAGGACAGAAATGGTACAGACTTAACAGAAGCAGATGATATTAAGAAGAGGTGGCAAGAATACACAGAAGAACTGTACAAAAAAGATCTTCATGACCCAGATAATCACGATGGTGTGATCACTGACCTAGAGCCAGACATCCTGGAATGTGAAGTCAAGTGGGCCTCAGAAAGCATCACTACGAACAAAGCTAGTGGAGGTGATGAAATTCCAGTTGAGCTATTTCAAATCCTGAAAGATGATGCTGTGAAAGTGCTGCACTCAATATTCCAGCAAATTTGGAAAACTCAGCAGCGGCCACGGGACTGGAAAAGGTCAGTCTTCATTCCAATCCCAAAGAAAGTCAATGCCAAAGAATGCTCAAACTACTGCACAATTGCACTCATCTCACATGCTAGTAAAGTAATGCTCAAAATTCTCCAAGCCAGGCTTCAGCAGTACGTGAACTGTGAACTTCCAGATGTTCAAGCTGGCTTTAGAAAAGGCAGAAGAACCAGAGATCAAATTGCCAACATCCGTTGGATCATTGAAAAAGCAAGAGAGTTCCAGAAAAACATCTATTTCTGCTTTATTGACTATGCCAAAGCCTTTGACTGTGTGGATCACAAGAAACTGTGGAAAATTCTGAAAGAGATGGGAATACCAGAACACCTGACCTGCTTCTTGAGAAACCTATATGCAGGTCAGGAAGCAACAGTTAGAACTGGACATGGAACAACAGATCGGGTCCAAATAGGAAAAGGAGTATGTCAAGGCTGTATATTGTCACCCTGCTTATTTAACTTCTATGCAGAATATATCATGAGAAACACCGGGCTGGAGGAAGCACAAGCTGTAATCAAGATTGCCAGGAGAAATATCAATAACCTCAGATATGCAGATGACACCACCCTCATGGCAGAAAGTGAAGAGGAACTCAAAAGCCTCTTGATGAATGTGAAAGAGGAGAGTGAAATAGTTGGCCTAAAGCTCAACATTCAGAAAACTAAGATCATGGCATCCGGTCCCATCACTTCATGGGAAATAGATGGGGAAACAGTGGAAACAGTCTCAGACTTCATTTGGGGTGGGGAGAGCTCAAAAATCACTGCAGATGGTGATTGCAGCCATGAAATTAAAAGACATTTACTCCTTGGAAGAAAAATTATGACCAACCTAGATAGCATATTCAAAAGCAGAGACACTACTTTGCCAACAAAGGTCCATATAGTCAAGGCTATGGTTTTTCCAGTGGTCATGTATGGATGTGAGAGTTGGGCTGTGAAGAAAGCTGTGCACTGAAGAATTAATGCTTTTGAACTGTGGTGTTGGAGAAGACTCCTGAGAGTCCCTTGGACAGCAAGGAGATCCAACCAGTCCATCCTAAAGGAGATCAGTCCTGGGTGTTCTTTGGAAGGAATGATGCTAAAGCTGAAACTCCAGTACTTTGGCCACCTCATGCGAAGAGTTGACTCATTGGAAAAGACTCTGGGAGGGATTGGGGGCAGGAGGAGAAGGGGACGACAGAGGATGAGATGGCATCACCGACTCAATGGACATGAGTATGAGTGAACTCTGGGAGTTGGTGATGGACAGGGAGGCCTGGCGTGCTGCAATTCATGGGGTCGCAAAGAGTCGGACATGACTGAGCGACTGAACTGAACTGACAACTATTTTGGCTTACATGTTAATATCACAATAAGAGGCTAAAGCCTACTTGGACTAACTTAGACAACTGGCTACCTGGCTATAAGTGTTCCTAAAACATCTGTCTACATTGGGTTTCAGACTCAATCTTCTAAAAAGAAATGGTAAGATTTATTTTGTCTGTTATGGTTCAGGTTGTCACTCTTTCAACTACTTCTAATTGGGTTTGTTATACCTACATTCAAAATGTATAAGAACTCTCCAAATGGCTCCATTCTTATAAACAGGACAACCCAAGTGTTGACTCTATCTAAAACAGGATCAAAGTTATTACCAAATGTAACCAGATTCTTACTCTTGCTTGATCAGTGATTGCAATAATTCTTTTACTGATTTTTGGTCTCTGTCTTTTCATCTGCTTGTCTAGTTCATTCTTTCTAAAGGATACAATGGCTTCCCAGACAAAGTAGCAGGGATGCAGAGATAAAAAATGGACTCCCCTGATATTCTAGATACAGATATCTGTTTTGGTCACAGATACAATCTTAGTTTACAAGCCCGCCTTGGTGGAAAACTATCTTGACTGTAATAATTGTAATCATCTTATTCTTGCTGTTTGCTCCTTATATCTGTAACTGTATAATGAACTTTGTATCTCAGTGTCTTGAGGCATTTAAGTTACAATGATTGTTCATGCCCCCACAGTTCCTACTGCCTCCTCTAGCTATTAATCAGGGCTCCTGGATCAGAAACCCTCAATATGAGGATAAGGAGGATATGTTGCTTCAACAATTTAGGGTCTGTGCCCCTTACCAGAAGAAGTTATGGAATGATTTTTCCACCCTTTCCCTGGCAACCATATTCTCCTAAAAGCAAAAAGGGGAAATGAAACAGTTAAAGCTTAGGCAGGCAGTCCAAGGCCCTTTAAGGAGGAGGTGAATATTCTCACTCATGCTTTATTTAAGACTTGTACAACAATTTATCTTGCCCGAGAACTGGCCTTTCTTTAGGTCTAGAACTAATGATCATACAGCATAACATCTTACTCATGGAAATGCTTTTCTTAGGGTCTATGTTAACTATTATAATTGTAACAGATTTTTCCTGGGAACCTGTTTCTCAAGACTTGTACCCCTGATCACACAGCAACAGTACATCTTGCCCAGAGACAGTACCCAGAACCTATTCTCCCCGGCTAATCTTGTACCAAACTTATCTCAGGATGTATGTCTTGGGAAAGGGTCCGTTGGAACTCTTACAACCTTGAGGTATTCTTTTTATCTAGTCTCAGAAGCTAGTTGAAACAGATATAAGGTCCTGCTTACACTAGTGAGGTGGGTACACTTTCTACCCCATTCTGATGTCTATGTCAGAAGTTCTCTCTGTCCTGTCACTTTAAATAAAATTTTGCACACAAAGTTCTGAGTGACTGAGACCCATCTTTGGTCCTGGAGTTAAATGTTCTCCTTCAGAGACCATGAATCCAATGACACCATTCACCATATGCTATCACATTGTTCCTCAGTAACTGGAACCCAAAGACTGGGGGCACTGTGGTCCTCTGCTACACTCCACAGAGTTTTGAAAAATGTCTTGAATGCATCTAACACAATGATGTAGATAAGACATCAGATATTTTTTAAAACTAAGATTTCTTATTATTCATAGAAAAAATTGCATATAACATCAAATTTATTAGTAGGAAAACTAAACAATATGATTTAGAAATGCATCCTGATATTTATGGGTTTAAATATCACAGATGAATTTTCACATTTAAGAATGTGAAAATGCTGTTCACCAAATTATAGACTAAAAATCATATGAGGAAAGAAATGTACTAGGTTATATTGACTATACCCTCAGCATGGGTTTTAAAGAAAATACTGTGAATATTACCAGCTTCAAGCAAGCGCAACTTGTTGCCTAGAAGAGACTTAGAGATGTAAATACAATGAATATTTTTATAGTCTTTCCCCTTGAAACAACAGTTTTTAAAAAGAATTATCATATAACAAAGAGTCACATTTTAAGGTCACAAATCCATTTGTAAAAACCGTAAGTTTATATTTCTGTATCTCATCTTGCTTTTGTGCTCCTGTGCCCATGACAGCAGCAGGTGAGGAATGGAGTAGGGAGACAAATTTATAAATTGCCACATAAAAGTAATTCAGTCTCCTCCAAGTTAGTATGCCCCTTTCAATTAAACATTTGTTCTAGTCCAAGTTAAAATTTCTCTCAGGGAAAAGTTCACCCACCTCTATGGCTCCCCTCATCTCCTCATCCTCTGTGGGCAGGGAAAGGATGTCAGCCAAGAAGGGGTTTTGGTCCATGTCATTCTATCCTCTGGGGGGCTTCCCAGGTGTCACAGTGGCAAAGAATCTACTTGCCAAAGCAGGAGATGCAGGGGTTCAATTCCTGGGTTGGGAAGATCCCCTGGAGGAGGAAATGGTAACTCACTTCAATATTCTTGCCTGGAAAATCCCACGGACAGAGGAGCTTGGCAAGCTACAGTCCAAGGGGTTGCAAAGAGTTAGACATGACTGAAGCAACTGAGCGCACACAGCTGTCCTTCATCCTGAGGCTCTGGCCCTAGTCTGCAGCTGTTCTCTGAGGGGTGAGGCCAGTCCTGCTTCTAGTCATCACACTGCACATAATGCTGAAGACACTGGCTTTTATCACAGACTCCCTCACTAAGATGCCTTCACTCTCCGGTGATAAGTGGAAGCAGGACCAGCCCCAGTCAAACACAGCACTTCTCAACAGGTAGCTCGAAAGTGGGAACAAGCTTCAGTACTCCTGGACTGAGCCTTTTTCCTTCTTCTCAGAAATAAGTAATGCTCTAAGACACACCTACTTCATTTTCCAACGTGAATTCCCTTCAGGAGACATTTAATTGGTACTTTTATGCCAAGCGCTGCCACATATTTCATTTAGTTTCTCTGGTTAATATAATAAATGTGTGTAGAGCTCTTAGTTTAAAAGTTCTGCAATGCTGGGAACTGTTCTCTCCACCCTCTATGCAACTTCACAAGACCCCACTCCAGAGAAGCTCTGAGACTGATCCTTTGCTGTTTATTCAAGTTCAAACTCTCATGAAAATTGAGGTTACAGAATTTGTTATCGATTATTTTACAGGTTGCATACAGTTGTATTTGTTCTCCTTGGTTCATATGTTTCGGGGAATGTAAAGAGATTTCAATTATCGTAACTAGCTATGTTGCTCTGTATGTTAACTGTTTGGGGGGAATTTGTTGAAACATCCTTTTTGCCTATTCTGTGACCAAATTTTATAAATTTTCCATATGTTCTTGAAAAGACCATGACTTGCCTTTTTATTGAGCACAGGAGCCAACTTGTTAACAATATATATTAATAAAGTCATCTGAAGCTTACTAAATGTTCCTGTGTAGAAAAGTGTTAAAAATAACCCGTTAAGGGTATAGATTTGTTAAATATAATACATGTGAGTTTCCAAAATAAAATAACCTATTTGAAGAAACTTTTTAACTAAGAGCTCTACACACATTTATTATATTTATTAACCAGAGAAACAAAAATGTGATAGCACTTGGTATAAAAGTACCAATTAAATGTGTCCTGAAGGGAATTCATGTTGGGAAATGAAGTAGGTGTGACCTAGAGCATTACTCACTAGCCAAAAAGGCTACCTTTGAAAACCGTGGCTTAATAACAGTCCAAAATGGCCTAACCTTGATATCTGTGCATTACCGAAAGATTTTATCTAGATGTCAATTCACCTAAAACAGCTACTGCTCCCAGGGTGTACCATGGTTATGCCATTTTAGTTCTGTGTCTTCTGACAAAGTCTTATTTGAGTCCAATAAATTTCAAGGAATCTTTTGGTACAAGATATAAACTTTCAAGACTTAAGCATGTCAAAGCAACTTTTGCCAACTATTTGATAGAGTCCCAGGGAAATTGAACTTCAAGGGATTTTTTTGGTTTTGTTTTTCTAGGTTTGGGGGCTTTTTTGTTTTTTGTTTTGATCATCAGGTTTTACTGATACAAAGAGGGTAGCTGGCAATGAAAGACTATCAGCAGACAACTAGAGAGACATATATTTTAAAGGTCATTTTTTTCATTTGTTTTCTCTGTAATAAATGGCACAGCATTAAGACACTAGGAATTTAAGCAGGCCTTTCGGGGTCACTGCAACATGTAATTGGATGTCCTGATATTTGGTTGAGGGGTGGGAAGGCCCTAGTGTTTTCCTTTAATATTCTACTCTATCAATTCATAGACTTTCATAGGGCTTGAAACTTAAATATTTTGTCCCTTTGCTAATGATTCTGTTGTTATTCTGTGCAGATGGGAAATAAAACACTTCTTAAGTCATGGAAGACAAATTCGTTTTTCCTCTAATGAATAAAGAGAATTTCAGTATCTGACGTACCATATAGAATAAAGGGCAGGCAGATTTTTCTAATGTGCACACATTCGCATTCTAGAGCCCTTTCTGACTAGTTCCCTTGAACTAACAAAGAGAAATAGGGCATTCAGTTACGTTTTTGAATTCACTCCCTTTTAGACAGCATATGACTCCAGGAAGATAGCAGTAGGATCAAGAGTCCAGCCTTCTTGTCTAGACAAGGCCATTGGAGGTCATAAATCATGACTATGGGACTGCTCTAGTTGTCCATCCAGGTGGAGTCCAGCTCTCAAATGGCCCAGAAGCCACTCTGACAGTCTTCTCAAAGAGGCCTCACTAGCAGAAATCAAAGTTTAAAGAGGGGGTAAAGTGTTTTTATGTCAGGAAGTCCCTATGTAAATTCCAAAAACAAAACTGGGATGAGAGTGTATTTACCAATATGGTTCAATGGCCAGCCTTAATTTCAGAAGAAGGATGTTTCATTATTAGCCAAGCCTATTTTTACCAGCAATGTTTTCCCTATTTTACAAACTTGGTGACGGGGTAGAAGTAAGATGTTAGGTAGAAATTGTTAGCTAGAACTGGCTTGTTTTTCTGAGGGTTTAAACTACATACCTCCTGTGACAATAAAAGCCAATATCAGATGTAAATCTTCTCTATTATTTGAATGATGTATTTTTTCTTCTTTATCCACTAGAATGGGAAAGGATGGATGTTGCTCCAAAAGAGTTCCTTCTGGTGCTGTTATTTTAAGCTATTTTTTACCTTCTTTAGATAGACTATGATCTGCCATATCCCTTTAGGCTTCAAGTGTATACTTGGTGCTTCCTTGATGCTTGGGGGTAGAGAGGGTGACAGGAAGAAGTAACAGAATGAGCAAGTCTCACAGTTACAATATTTTCTATTGCTTTTCCGTGAAATAAATAAGTCTTACTTTTGTTCAAATTTACTTTTTCCATATCTAGCTCAAGTTCAAACATTAGGTAGTCAGACTATAAAACTTAGCAAAAAAAAAAAAAAAAAATATATATATATATATATGGAGAAAGATAGTCTTTGTAAAGGGACATCAGATTTTTTTTTAATTTTTAATTGGAGGCTAATTACTTTACAATATTGTGGTGGTTTTTGTGATACATTCACATGAATCAGCCATGGGTTTACATGTGTTCCCCATCCTGAACCCCCCTCCCACTTCCCTCCCTATCCCATCCATCAGGGTCATCCAGTGCACCAGCCCTGAGCATCCTGTCTCATGCATCAAACCTGGACTGGCGATCTATTTCACATATGATAATATACATGTTTCAATGCTATTCTCTCAAATCATTCCACTCTCGCCTTCTCCCACAGAGTCCAAAAGTCTGTTCTTTACATCCGTGTCTCTTTTGCTTCTCACATATAGGGTCCAGCAATCCCACTGCTGGGCATACACACTGAGGAAACCAGAATTGAAAGAGACACATGTACCCCAATGTTCATCACAGCACTGTTTATAATAGCCAGGACATGGAAGCAACCTAGATGTCCATCAGCAGATGAATGGATAAGAAAGCTGTGGTACATACACACAATGGAATATTAGTCAGCTATTAAAAAGAATGCATTTGAATCAGTTCTAATGAGGTGGATGAAACAAGCCTATTATACAAAGTGAAGTAAGTCAAAAAGAAAACCACCAGTACAGTATATTAATGCATATATATGGAATTTAGAAAGATGGGGACATCAAATCTTAAAGGTGCAATCGGACATCTTATTCCAAACAGCACATTTTAATTTTTTTTAATGGGATGTTTTTTTCTCACCTCTTGAGAATTATAGAATGCTGTTCACCATGCCATTTCTCTTTCTATTGCTTACATTTTTATTGTCAGGTGAACTTGTTTGTCATTAACTAAGTCAGGCAAAGCTATGGTTTTTCCAGTAGTCATGTATGGATATGAGAGTTGAACTATAAAGAAAGCTGAGCACTGAAGAATTGATGCTTTTGAACTGTGGTGTTGGAGAAGACTCTTGAGAGTCCCTTGAACAGCAAGGAGATCCAATCAGTCCACTAAAGGAAATCAGTCCTGAATATTCATTGGAAGGACTGATGCTGAAGCTGAAACTCCAATACTTTGGCCACCCGATTCGAAGAACTGACTCATTTGAAAAGACCTTGATACTGGGAAAGATTGAAGGCAGGAGGAGAAGGGGGCGACAGAGGATGAAATGGTTGGATGGCATCACCAACTCAATGGACATGAGTTTGAGTAAGCCTTGGGAGTTGGCGATGGACAGGGAAGCCTGGCGTGCTGCAGTCCATGAGGTCACAAAGAGTTGGACACAACTGAGTGACTGAACTGAACTGAACTGAAATCAGACAAGATGAGAATGCTTATTATTTAAGCACAGGCCTGTAAACATTACTGGGTTGGTGGGAAGAAGTACCAATATATTGTGCTGATTCTAGATTTCTTTCCTCTAGAATGCAAACGGAGAAGGCAATGGCACCCCACTCCAGTACTCTTGCCCGGAAAATCCCGTGGACGGAGGAGCCTGGTAGGCTTATTCCATGGGGTTGCTAAGTGTCGGACACGACTGAGTGACTTCACTTTCACGTTTCATTTTTATGCATTGGAGAAGGCAATGGCAACCCACTCCAGTGTTCTTGCCTGAAGAATCCCAGGGATGGGAGCCTAGTGGGCTGCCATCTATGGGGTCACACAGAGTCGGACACGACTGAAGTGACTTAGCAGTACAATGTAAAATATGTTTTTTGCAATCACAAAATATGACTATCTACAAGCAGGTTCTGGAGCACCATATTCAAGAGTGTGCAGAAAGCAGCTTCATGGGGGAATGGTTTCCTCCCACTTAATAACCATTTCTGCTAATTTAAGGTTAATTCAATTTACACAAGAAAAAAACCAAAGTTTGGCTATGGATTCAACTGCTTTATCAGGGGAGAAGTTATCTGCTGTTGAAAGACCAAAAATGGAGCCTGGTAGCAGAGGGTGAATGAGACAGGTAAAATTCTGGAGTTCTAATTAGGACATGAATACTGAAATATAGATGATATAAATTCTCACCTACATTCTTTGAGAACAGAATCATAGATAAATCATTTTTGCACCTGCTTTAATGCCTCCCCCCAGGTTACTTTATACGTTCCCATGACTTTAAATGCCAGTGTATATTCTGCCAAGGAATGTACGGTGATGGTGGTTTAGTTGCTAAGTAATGTCCAACTCTTTGCGACCCCATGGACTGTACCCCACCAGGTTCCTCTGTCCATGGGATTTTCCAGGCAGGAATACTGGAGTGAGTTGCCATTTTCTTCTTCAGGGGATATTCACTACACAAGGATTGAACCCCCATCTCTTGCATTGCCTGCTTAGCAGGCTGATTCTTTACTACTGAGCCACCTGGAAGCCCCAAGGGCTGAATATTGGCATTTAAATGCTTTACTTCCAAATTTGCACACGTAGGCTACCCACTTTGCTGAGCTCCATGCTAGTGTGTCTAAGTGGCTGATCAGCATATTTAACAGGACTCTCAAAAGTAACATGTTCAAAACACAATCCTTGATTTCCCCCCCTGAAAACCTGCTTCACACAGTAATTTCCATTCCTATACATAAAGCGAAAAGTAAAGTCATTCAGTCGTTCTCTTTGTGACCCCATGGACTGTAGCCTGCCAGGCTCCTCCATCCATGGAATTCTCCAGACAAGAATACTGGATTGGGTTGCCATTTCCTTCTCCTCCTGTACATAAACCACCATCCAATTTACTGAAACCCCAGGTATAGATGTCAGCCTCATTCGGCCTTCTCTTTTGTATCATCATCCGCTCATTCAGTTCATCAGCAAATTCTATTAGCTGTATCTACAAATAGTACTCTGGCCCACCCACTGTTCCCCACATCCATTACCACCACCTGCACCCAGACATCATGACTTGCCTCTTCCACTGCAGCAGCATAACTGGTCCCCCACTTTCACTTTTGACCTGCCAAAAACTGTTTCAAACACTGACTTACAGAGTAAACTGAATAATATCATTGCACTGCTTTGTCATTACAAACAGGAAAAAAAAACCAACTCATCACCCTCATCTAGAAACCCTTACCTAATCTAGCCTGGACCTAGGAAGTGAGACCACCAGGTGGGACTGACAGCACGAGTTGGTGGGGAAGCAACTTAGCTTTTAAAACTCTTTACAGACCTTGAATGAGAGGGAATGTGCTGAGGGAAAGACGGTGTGTAGCTCATTCCCAGATACTTTTCTAAGGATAGGAGATTTTTCTTTATAGCACAATCAACTTGAGAGGAAAGAAATTCTTAAATTAATTCTATCTTAATGCAAAAAATCTAAACAGCTGAATTATAATTCTTCTCTGGCTCTGAGCATAGGGTCATGATGGTGATCCACCTGGAACTATCCTGCAACCCAACAGCATAAACCCCCACCTTCCTTCATTCCAGAATGTTACCTCTGACTTGTGACCACTTCATCCTAAAACTGCCCTCCTACAAAGAACCTGTGAGAAGATCTGCCTTAGCATTTCATTTCTCTGTAGTGTCCCCATCACCACCATAATCAGTTTGTATTTTGCTGAAAGTTTGCCAAGGCATCATCCAGGGAGCTCTTACTAATATTAGCTGTAAATCCTCCTGCTCTTAATCAAATTCTCAAATGCTTTATTGCCTGAACTATATACTGCATGTAGCCTAAAACATTCAAGTTTTTAACCAAACCCAGACCAATAGTGGAAAATTTTAGAATATGGCTGTGATGTGCATTTATTCGTAGCTGTTGCAGTGCTGCTTCTGAGAAGTTTCAATGGTGGTGTGAGTTTCTCAAGGGTTGCAATACTCTCTTCTCTAAAGTAATCTGAAACATCACTGATGAGTCACTTGCAAGAGTATAAGTCACAGCAAACATTATTCTTAAAGAATATATTAGTCCACCAGGGCTGCTATAACAAAATCCCACAGACTGGATGACTTAAACAACAGAAATCTCTTTTCTCACAGTTCTGAAAGCTAGAAGTCTGAGGCCAGATGTTAGCCAGATTGTTTTTGGAATGACATCTCTTTATGACTATTGTTGGAAGGACTTTTGCTGAAGCTAAAGCTCCAATACTTTGGCCACTTGATGCAAAGATCTGACTCAGTTCTAATGAGGTGGATGAAACTGGAGCCTATTATACAAAGTGAAGTAAGCCAGAAGGAAAAACACCAATACAGTATACTAATGCATATATATGGAATTTAGAAAGATGATAACAATAATCCTGTGTACGACACAGCAAAAGAGACACTGATGTATGGAACAGTCTTATGGACTCTGTGGGAGAGGGAGAGGGTGGGAAGATTTGGGAAAATGGCATTGAAACATGTAAAATATCATGTATGAAACGAGATGCCAGTCCAGGTTCAATGCATGATACTGGATGCTTGGGGCTAGTGCACTGGGACGACCCAGAGGGATGGTATGGGGAGGGAGGAGGGAGGAGGGTTCAGGATGGGGAGCACATGTATACCTGTGATGGATTCATTTTGATATTTGGCAAAACTAATACAATTATGTAAAGTTTAAAAATAAAATAAAAAAAGAAAAAAAAAAAGAAAAGACCCTGATGCTGGGAAAGGTTGAAGGCAAAAGGAGGAGGGGGCAGCAGAGGATGAGATGGTTAGCTTGTAGCACCAACTCAATGGACATGAATTTGAGCAGACTCCAGGTGATAGTGAAGAACAGGGATTTCTGGCATGCTGTAGTTCATGGGGTCACAAAGAGTTGGACACAACTTAGCAATTGAACAACAGCCTCTTTCTGCTTTGCAAACAGTATCTTCTCACTGTATCCTCAATGGTCCATCCTCTGTGCACCTCCAGAAAGATCTAATCTCTGATTCTCTTCTTATAAGAACCCTAGTCCTAGTGAGTTAGGGGCCCCACCCATATTATCTCATTTAAACTTAATTACTTACACTGGGTACACATATGTTGACACATGAATTAGAAGGGAGGGGCATGATTTAGTCCTTAAAAAAAGATATTAGCAGTATTAAGAGAGGTGTCTTAACAGAAATGTCTAGTTAATCCCAAATAATCCAACACAGCTGAACTATAAAAAATGGTGTCACAAATGTGGGGGTCATGGAAACTGAGATGAACTCAGTTCAGTTCAGTCACTCAGTCATGTCCGACTCTCTGCAACCCCATGGACTGCAGCACACCAGGCTTCCCTGTCCATCACCAACTCCCAAAAGTTGCTCAAACTCATGTCCATCAAGTCGGGGATGCCATCCAACCAGCTCATCCTGTCGTCCCCTTCTCCTCCTGCCTTCAATCTTTCCCAGCATCAGGGTCTTTCCAATGAGTCAGTTCTTCACATCAGTTGGCCAAAGTATTGGAGTTTCACCTTCAGCATCTGTCCTTCCAATGAATATTCAGGACTGGACTATATGGACAGAATTATAAATCTAGATGATGCCAGTCAAAACAAAACACATCAAAATTTCAGCTTTAAACAAAAGAATATGCTCTATTTCTACTGCTAAAATGAAGTCTGATTATAAAGTAGGTACAAAATTAAGTACATGAGGATGCAGAGTTTTACTTTTTCCTTTTCTTCAGAGATAAGAGGGTCTGAAAGAATAATTTACTAAATAGCACTCCAGTATCTTACTAATTAAAGAGTGACTCAGGCCATGCGTTTACATTCACAGAACTTCTAGATGTCTCATAAGTCAACACCTCACATAAACAACACTGTTTTTGTCCTGAACTAGGTCGGTGGAACACTGATAAAGTTCAAATTGCTAGAATACATGCTTTATAACCTGCGCTTCACTTCGAGTATCTTGAGCAAGGGATGCTAGCTGGCAACTGTTTTCCCTTTGTTGATTCTGTGATATAGCCTAACTGTTCAACCATACTAGTAACTCTAACAATATCCAAAACTACCTCATCAAATTTATGAGATCACTAGAGCTTTGCAATCTCTTTTAATTGAAGTCAAATAGCTGTTTCTTCAACACTAAGAGTTGCCCACCTTAAGTCTGTGACCTAATTTGCTTAATGAGAACAGTATGTCACAGTAGATGGAAAAAAATCTGAAAATGAAAGCAGCAAATATAACTGAGCTCTCTTTCCTGGGAGGGTTTCTCTGAAACACACTTCGGACACCACTGATTGAAAAGGAGGTAGTTTAGTTTTCACTAACACTTCCGGCATGTGTGTTCTTACATGTATAAACAATGAGACCAATATATAAAGTTAGTCATAATGGAGACTGTTTACTTGTTTAATTCCACTCTTACACCCAAGTTAACATTATAGCTGAAAACTGGCATATGTAAAGACAGCTACTAAAATAACCCAGGCTTCAGATAAGAACCTGGAGCTAAGGAAGGTATATAGTATTTGCTTAAGATAGAATATTAAGACTTTCACAAAGCTATGCTAAGACAAGTCATTTTTTACTTGGAGGCTTATTGAGGTTCCCTGGAGTATTCTGTAAGTAAAATAAGGCCTCAAGTGTCTATGAAATCATGAACCTTTTCACACATTAATTTGCAGGAGGATAAATAAATTCCTGAATCTAAATCTAGGTTCTTTTGCTGTCTCTGGAATGCAGTGCCAGCTTTACTTCCTAGCAGATCATTTCACCAGCCACTGTCAACAAACACTGTGGCCTTTTATGTGCCAAACACTGCTCTGGCTGTTGCAGCTGACAGCCTGGAGGAAACAGATGATAAATAAGTGGAAAGGAAGACTAAATTCCAGATGGTGATTTTATTCAATGAAAGAATCAAGGAGAATAATGAGTTCAAGAGTGATGGGGGGTAAGGACCATACTATAAATAGGGTGGTCAGGAATGCCCTCTCTGAATGTGACACTTAAGGGGTAAACTGAAGGGGAAGGAACCATTCAGGTGAAGACATAATGGAAGGGTATTTCTAAGCTGTTGAAAAGTCCTGAAGTGAATACAAATACGGTGTTCCTTTTTTTTTAATTGGAGGATAATTGCTTTACAATGTTGTGTTGGTTTCTGCTGTACAACAACACGAATCAGTTATAACTATCTATATCTATATCTATATCTGTATCTATATATATCCCCTCCCCGGTGAGCCTCCCTTCCACCCCACCAACCCACCCCTCTATGTCATCGCAGAGTACCAGGCTGTGTTGTATAACAGCTTCCCACTAGCTATCTATTTCACACACAATAGTGTATATATGTCAATGCTATTCCCTCAATTCGTTCCACCCTCTCCTTCCGTCACTATGTCCACAAACTTTTCTCTACATCTGCATTTCCATTACTTCCCTGAAAATAGGTTTATCAGTACTATTTTTCTAGATTCCTTATATATGTATTAATATGCAATATTTGTTTTTCTCTGACTTATTTCACTCTGTATGACAGGATCTAGGTTCATCCACCTCCCTACAATGATTCAGATTCGTTCTTTTTTATGGCTGAGTCATGCTCCACTGTATGTATATGTACCACAACTTCTTTATCCATTCATCTGTCGATGGACATCTATATTGCTTCCTTGTCCAGGCTATTGTAAACAGTGCTGCTGTGAACACTAGGGTACATGTGACTTTTTGAATTGTGGTTTTCTCAGACATTCATGATGTTCTTGGGGAACACCATGGGGGCCCATGTGGCTCAGAGTACAAAGCAAAAGTGGTAACAAAGGAGTTGAGGTCAGGGAGCTAATTTGCCAACAACTGACCCACTCCTAATGCCTACGGGTAGAAAGGACACTACAGAAGAATATGTATAATTTCCTATCTAGGAACACAGAGAACCAAAACTAGAACTTCAAGGGCAGTGGAAGAACAGGATGACTTCCTCTGTGCTCCCCTAATATTATAATTATTTTTCTTTTCACAGCAAACTTTTTTTTCCTAAGCAAGAGCCAAAGGCCACATACATGGTAAATGATAAATATTTTCGGCTTTGTGGACTACAAAGTCCCTGTTGCAACTATCCAACAATGCTTTTAAATAATAAAGTTAGCCAAAGACAATACATAAATGAATGAAGGTGACTGTGCTCCAATAAACTATATTTACAAAAACAGGTATGGGCCAGATTTGACCTGAAGACCACTTCTAGAGTCTCTAAAGAATTTCCCATCTGTGCAGCTCATATCTACATCAAAAATATGATCATTCTAACATAATGTCTCTTTAAAAAGACTAGGATACTTTTATTGTCCAGTGCTAACTGGAAAAGAAATACTTTATGAAAGATTTAGGTTCCAAATATTTAATAGTTAAATTAATCTGCACATCCTCAACTGATAAACGGTATCAAGAAGGCCCCCCACACTGTGTTTTCATTATCTCACTCTGCTCATCATTCATACAGATTGCTTCTGGGTCATTTCATCATTCATTTCAAAATAACTCTTGATACTAGGCAATCGGCCATTAATGCAGCACATATATCTTCCTGAAGTCTAGATGAAGAATTTAATGAACTTACAGGATACAAAATAATCACCAGTAGAATACATTTTTCCTAAATATGTTATTACCAGCAACTTAATGGTAGGATATTTCCATATATGCTACATATTGGGGGGTATTCTACCAGATTCTATGGTAGAATAAAAAAAGAACTAGAAAATTCATCATTATTATGTTATCATATCTCATTACACCCCAAACTTGATTTAAAAGCAGCCAGGAATCAACACTGGGTAACCAATGGTATGTCACATACTGTCTCTCTTACCCTAACAACTTGCTGTATTTTATAATTCCCATTACACAGATGCTAACATCAAAGCTGACTGAGATTACATTGAATATTACACAGAAGTGGTATCAGGATTGAAATTCACATTTGTTAGACTTCAGTCCTTTACATTCCAATGTACTCAGAATATGAAGAAACTCTGCATGAGAAACTTGGATGGATTTATTTCTGCTGAAATGAAGCTGACTCAGGTTTTGAAAGAAAACTAAGAGACCAAAATGACTCATCATAAATCTACTCTGACTAGGGAACCCTATTCTGATAAGGGTATAAGCGTTCAAAGCATTTTGGATTTTTTTCTTTTGTATACAAACAAAATGTTAAATAAGACACATACTGAAAAGCCAGTTTTACTCTTTCACAAGCTTAATTTCCCCCTGTTTAAATGCAATATAAATAAATTTAAAGTAATATAATTCAACCTGAACATACAATTTTTCCCTAATACTTCTCTCTAAATTACTTATAGCTATTTCCACATACCTAATCCACAATGAGAGGACAAAAATTCATCAATATTAAATATACTCAAAAGAAAAAGTCGCAGGCATGGTAAGTACAAGAGCTCAGAAAACGACTCAAACAACAACAGTATTAATAAAATAACTTAGCATTCTAAGATGACTAATTTAAGGGAAGATATTTATTTAGAGGTAAAAGTTCCGGTATATCTTGCTTTTTTAAAGTATGTTTTCTGCATCAATGTTGGAAGCATAGCAAGTATGTTAGAAGCAAACTTTTAGAAAATATTTTTACACTGGGCCAAATAATAATACTTTCTAGCGATTTCATGACTTTGGTAGAAAGTTAAATTCATTTAAAAAATACTATCTCCAAAATCTGATGAGGGAACATTTCATGAAAAGATGGGCACAATAAAGAACATAAATGGTATGAACATAACAGAAGCAGAAGATATTAAGAAAAGGTGGCAAGAATACACAGAACCATACAAAAAAGATATTAATGACCCAGATAACCATGATGGTGTAGAGCCAGACATCCTGGAGTGTGAAGTCGGGTGGGCCTTAGGAAACATCACTATGAACAAAGCTAGTGGAGGTGATGGAATTCCAGTTGAGCTATTTCAAATCCTAAGAGATGATGCTGTGAAAGTGCTAGACTCAATATGCCAGCACATTTGAAAAACTCAGCAGTGGCCATAGGACTGGAAAAGGTCTGTTTTTCATTCCAATCCCAAAGAAAGGCAATGCCAAAGAATGTTCAAACTACTGCACAATTGCACTCATCTCACACGCTAGCAAATTAATGCCCAAATTCTCCAAGCTAGGTTTCAACAGTACGTGAACGGAGAACTTCCAGATATTCAAGCTGGGTTTAGAAAAGACAGAAGAACCAGAGATAAAATTGCTAATATCTGTTGGATCATAGAAAAAGCAAGAGAATTCCAGAAGAATATCTACTTCTGCTTCATTGACTATGCTAAAGCCTTTGACTGTATGAATCACAACAAACTGTGGGAAATTCTTCGAGAGATGGGAATACCAGAACACCTTACCTGCCTCCTGAGAAATTTGTATGCAGGTCAAGAAGCAATGGTTAGAATGAGCCATGGAACAATGGACTGGTTCCAAAATGGGAAAGGAGTACGTCAAAGCTGTATATCGTCCCCTGCTTATTTAATTTATATGCAGAGTACATCATTCAAAATGCCAGACGGATGAAGCACAAGCTGGAATTAAGATTGAAGAGAGAAATATCAATAACTCCAGATATGCAGATGACAACACCCTTATGGAAGAAAGTAAAGAGGAACTAAACAGCCTCTTGATGAAAGTGAAAGAGGAGAGTGAAAAAGCTAGTTTAAAACTCGACATTCAAAAACTAAGATCATGGAATCTGGTCCCATCACTTCATGACAAATAGATGGGGAAACAATGACAGATTTTATTTTCCTGGGCTCCAAAATCACTGCAGATGGTGACTGCAACCATGAAATTAAAAGATGCTTGCTCATTGGAAGAAAAGCTATGGCCAACCTAGACAGCATATTAAAAAGCAGACACATTACTTTGCCAACAAAAGTCCATCTAGTCAAAGCTATGGTTTTTCCAATAGTCATGTATGGATGTGAGAGCTGGACGATAAAGAAAGCTGAGCACCAAAAAGTTGATGCTTTTGAACTGTGGTGTTGGAGAAGACTCTTGAGAGTCTCTTGGACTGCTTAGAGATTAAACCAGTCAATCATAAAGGAAATCAGTTCTGAATATTCATTGGAAGGACTGATGCTGAAGCTGAAACTCCAATACTTTGGCCACCTGATTCAAAGAACTGACTCATTAGAAAACACCCTGATGCTGGGAAAGATTGAAAGCAGGAGGAGAAGGGAATAACAGAGGATGAGCTGGTTGGATAGCATCACCTACGTGATGGACATGAGTTTGAGCAAGGTCCAGAAGTTGGTGAAAGACAGGGAATCCTGGCATGCTTCAGTCCTTAGGGTCACAAAGAGTCAGACACAACTGAGCGACTGCACAATTATAAAGATGATGGGGGGAAGGTGGAGAAAAAGAGAAAGAAAGAGAACCAAGAGTTAATCTTCAGTATAACAGGTACTATCCTGAATTTTGCCTCTGAAACATGTGCTTTTATACCTAATCTTTTTACCTGAGTAATTTTTTATTGATTCTGTGTTGAAGTTATATTATTTCCAATATGTTGATTAAGGGATATATTAAAAGTAATTTTGTCTGTTTTTCTGTACTTGTTGGTTACCAGAAATTTTCAAAATTCATTCACAACTGATCATAGATTTTTTTCCTACCTAGTCCATGGATAACGTCACAATTATTCTCAACCACCCCAACTTGCACCATTACCAGCTTGAAGTTGGCACTGAAACAAAGCTCATTTCCTATTGCAGGAGATGGTACATGGTCATCACTGACTCTAGAGAAGAAATGGAGAAGAAATCCCCAGGTAATTCGGTTTATTGGTCTGTACTCCCTCTGCCACCACATGTGAATCAATTCAGAGAGACACTGCAATACATCCTATTCTTAGAGGAAGGGCAGGGCCCAGCACCAGTGCTGATTGAGTGGTTATGACATTTAGAAAGGAGAAAAACTCTTTTGAACTAAACATCATTTCTTTTGCATTTGAGAGGAAAATGAGGTGCACAGAGGTTAAGGAATTTGTCTTAAGTCTCAGAACTGGTGACTGCTCAACTAAATACTCTAAGTGGTTCCAATTTGCAAGTAGGAAAGCTTTGTCTTGAATTTTATTGTTGTGTTTACATTTTCTCTTGATTTGTTTCATATTTACAATGTGTACTATAATAGCAGATGTAAATAGTATATATATTGTATAATATATAGTATATATATATAATATATAGTATATATAGTATTATACTATACTATATTATATTATATACTATACTGTATTAAATATAGTATATATACTATATAACATATAGTGTATATATAGTATTATAGTATATATATAATAGTATAATATGTATATTATATATAATATATAAAACATTATATATTTATAATGTTTTCAAACGTTATGACTCCAATTTCTCTCTTTTGTTTTAATTGCACTGGCTGGTGTCTCTGAAGAGACTGGGCAGTGCTAGTTATGGAAATTTTTGCTTGTTTCAAGAGTCTATGGGAAAAACAATTCTTACTTCCCCAACAAGATTCATGTTAACTTTGGGGTTCAGCTAAATACATTTTTATTAGGTTAAGAATATTTTATTTAGACTTTTAAGCATTAACTTCCTTAACAGTTTTATTGGGATACAATTCATATACCATTCAGTTCAATGGCTTTTAATATCTTCACAGAACTGTACACCATTACTAAAATCTAATTTTAGAATCTAACATTCATCACCCCAAAAAAGAACCTCCAGACACATTTGTTATCACTCTCCATCCCATGCTATTCCCCCATCCTAGGCAATCACTATAATCTATGTTCAATTCTATAGATTTGCCTGTTCTGGATATTTCCTATAAACAGAATCATGCAATACATGGTCTTTTGTAAATGACTTAGTTTTAATTTTTCTATTGCTTTTTCAAAACACTTGGAGACTGATTATAAGATTCATCTTAGGTCTCTTACTATGATGAAGTATACTGATATAGTTTTTTTCATTAGAACCATCCTCACATTCTAGGAATGACCTCTTTGTATTGACTACTGGTTTCTCTTTGTTAGTAATATGTTTAGAACTTTTATGCCAATATTAAGTTGTATACTGTCTTTTGTGCTATCTTGTTGGATTTTTGTAATTATACTATGCCTAGTATTTCATAAGAGGATTTAGAAGCATTTCTTTGTCATTTGGCTCTGGAGCAATTTAAATAGCATTAGATTTTATCCCCTGTGTAACTGTCTAGACAGAGTCCTTTTTAGGGCATCAACTCTTTGACAAATTATTCCTCCTATGTTAATTATCCTTTTGAATTTTCTCCCTTTTTGGGAATCTTTTTTGGTAAATTTAATCTTCCTAGAAAACTATCCATTTCAAGATTTTTCAAATGTATTTCCACGGGGTTTAGAAAATTAGCCTTCTATGATTCATTTCATCTGCCACTGAGAGTATTCTCTCTCTCATTTCTTATTTAGTATATTTGTCCTTTCTCCCTTTTATCTTGCCTAGTTAACTGACATTTATTTCATATCATTTCTTATTCAAAACCCAGCTTCTAAATATATATACAGCTTTGTCATTTTTTAATTGTTTATTGGTTTCTACTTTACCTTATTAATTTTGTATTTCTATTTTCTTTTCTGTCTTTTTCTAACTCCTTTAGTTACCTGTTCAATTCATTTATTATTGTGCTTTTTTATGCATTAATATAAGTACATAATGATTTATCCTCTGACCTTGCTTTCACTCATAAACCTCTGGGCTATTATGTAGTGTTTTCATTAGCAATATACTTTGCTAATTCATATTTATTAATTATTTAAAAGAAAATATATAAATTTCTATACACTGGGACTTCAATTATCTAATTTTACTGTTTTATTTTATTGGATCTATATCACACAATTTTGTCTATGCTATTTTATTTTACTATAATTATTGAAGCTTCCTGTGTGGTAGGTATATGATATGGTCATTTCTTGTGACTATCCCGTTGGTAGTTGAAAAGAAGACATATTATCTCTTTTAAGGTACAAATTTTAATATATATCAAATAAATCTAACAAGTATATCTTGTCCTTATATTTTTCATATCCTTACTTATTACTTTATTTTTTGTCCCCTTGACTTTGTTATGAACTGAAAAAAGGTGAATTAAAATCTTTTATGACTACTGTGTTTGTATTTCTCCTTATTATTTCCCTAACATTTCCTTTATGAATGCTAAGTCTATATTATTTAGTGTCTATTATTCATAACTGGCTTCCCATGTCACTCAGTGGTAAAGAATTCACCTGCCAATGCAAGAGATGCAAGTTTAATTCCTGGGTTGGGAAGATCCCCAGGGGGAGGAAATGGCAACCCACCCCAGTATTCTTGCCTGGAGAACTCCATGGACAGAGGCGCCTGGTGGGCTACAGTCCATGGGGTCACAAAAGAGTTGGACATGACTTAGTGACTAAACTACAACAGTTCGTTAACTAATACCTATTTACTAGAAATTGTGTCCGTTAGTAGCACTGGTACCTTTTTTAGTGTGTTTATTTTTTGCCTTAAGTTATATTTCAATAAACCCAATTATCACTGTTAGCCCTTCTACCAAAATTTTCTCATCACTTAGAAAACTAAAGTTCATCCGCTCATAATCTCTTCTACAAAAATTCATAAGATCAATATTCCCTGAGTATAGTTAGAAGCCGCAAAGGATGAACACAGGAGTATCAATGAGTTCCAGTCTGTCTTGCTTTTCCAGTTCAAGTCTAGCTCTTCCTGACTACCAGCCATGCAGACTAATAGCAAGCCCAGGCCAAAAATACAGAAGCAGAAGCAATGAGGGGCCAATAATCCTCCACTGACTTTGACACTAACCCTCTGCATGGCCCCTCTTCAGGAGCTGAATGTGGTTGCTTACACATCTACCACCACATACATTCAGTATCAAAATATATAGATTCTGTCATTGAATTTGCTGATTTTTTTTCTCTCTTCATTTCCATGACCACTATCTTGCCTTGCTATGTATTTCATCCAAAATATTACAACTTCCCTACCTCTGGTCTAACTTCTCTTTCTAAAACAAATTTTACACAACTGTTACAGAGCTCTTTATTGAATATGAATCTGATAATACCCAAACTTTTTCTCAGAACCCTTCAGTCAGATTCCATGGCCCACTGGAGAAAATAAGCACATCTCTGAATGACATAAGACTCCCACCATGACTTGGTGTCTCCCCAGCCATGTATCCAATGTGTCTTCTCACATCACTAAAACACACACTGCTCCTTTCACCTGGCCTGTTACCTGCCTAAAGTGTCATCTCTCTGCGTGGATGTCCTTCTACACTCTCTCCCTTTGCTTACAAATTTCTACTCTTTCTTAACCTTCTCTATAAACCCCAACTATGGTGCTGGAGAAGACTTTGGGGATTCCCATGGAAAATAAGGATATCAAACCAGTCAGTCCTAAAGAAAATCAACCCTGAATACTCATGGGAAGGACTGGTGCTGAAGCTGAAGCTCCGATACTTTGGCAACCTGATGCAAAGAGCAGACTCATTGGAGAAGACCCTGGGGCTGGGAAAGACTGAAGGCAGGAGAAGGGGATGACAGTGAATGAGATGGTTGGATGGTATCACCAACTCAATGGACATGAATCACAGCAAACTCTGTGAGATAGCGAAGGACAGGGAAGTCTGGCGTGCTGCAGTCTGTGGGGTTGCAGAGAGTTGGACACAACTTAGGGACAGAACAACAGCAAATAAACCCCAACACAGATCTAGAAGCTGCTTTTCCTGTGCCCCACTACAATTGCATCCCAAGTTCCCATTAAAACTGCATGTCTGCATCTACATTAGACTGTGAGATACAATGTACTTCATTGCTTGATTCAAGATTTAAGAGAAAATGAAGTATAAGCCTGCAACTTCCCTCCCTGAATTAGAGACAGAAAATCAAGAACCCAGGAGATTTTACAAAGCAGTGGTCTTTGAAGTGAATTTCTGTACCAAAAATAAAGATGAATTTTTTTTAAATAAAATAAAATTCAAAAGGGAGAAAACTCACTAGCTGAAAGCTAAATGATAACTTTTTTAAACTATATTGCTGTTTACTACCCTAGCTTGTCAAAGTCCCAGAGACTGTAGAGGTAGTAAACAGGTGTTGGTGTCCTCCCATCTTTTCAAAGAGCACCGGTCCTGTCCTCACCTCGTGCAGCTGGATTCTGCATACCAAATCCCATAGGTGGAGCATAGTGCCCACCCTGTGAGCCAATCTACCATTCTATGGTAATATGCTCTTTGCATGAAACTTTGTACAACGGAATAGGATTGAGGTTCAGTGACTAAGAAAAAGCTTTGAAGTGCAAGGGATTAAGAATTAATCTTGGTAGCTGCTAGGGATCATTTGTAAATAGATCTCTGCAACTTGGAAATCATTTTCTGAAATCAGCAGCTGGGTAGCAAATTTGGATTCACCTGGTCCTCGTAACACACTCCCTCTGATATGCTTCCACTGACTTCAAGTCTTTCCCTACAACAAGCACATTCAGAGTTCCTAAGTGTTTCACTCCAACCCCAGGTGGAGATTTCCATGTAAAGCAAATATAATGTGATCATAGAAAGAAATCTATCATAGAAATTTGCCAGCTTGAGTGGTTAGAGCAGAAAGAGTTTTAGAAAGCCAATACAAAAAGAGAAAACCCAATAGGACCCAAATATACATTCTGAACACAGGAATGGAAGTGAGGGGTACCTCCAGGGAAATGGTGTGAGTTCCCATCCATTCTTTTCAATGACTCAATAGAAGTTAATTGGTCATTTTTTTTTTCCCTACATAGATACTTATTTGATCCACCACTATTGAAATGACCATTCTTTTCCCCACTGCACTGCAGTGCCACCTTTGTTTTAAATTAAGTGACTGCCTGTGTAAGGTTTGCTTCTTGACTGTTTATTCTGTTTGTTTGTTTGTTTTAACTTTACAATATTGTATTGGTTTTGCAAGTAAATAGACTGATGACTAAACTGAGCACTGAAGAATTGATGCTTTTAAACTGTGGTACTGGAGAAGATTCTTGAGAGTCCCTTGGACAGCCAGGATATCAAACCAGTCAATCGTAAAGGAAATCAACCCTGAATATTCATTGGAAGGACTGATGCTGAAGCTGAAGCTCCAATACTTTGGCCACCTGTTGCAAATAGCCAATTCATTGCAAAAGACCCTGATGCTGGGAAAGACTGAAGGCAGGAGCAGAAGAAGACAACAGAGGATGAGATGGTTGGATGGCATTACCAATTCAATGGACATGAGTTTGAGCAAACTCCGGGAGATAGTGAAGGACAGGGAAGCTGGTAGTGTGCAGTCCATGGGGTCGCAGAGAGTTGGAGAAACAACTGAGAAACTGAACAACAACAAAAGACTGATGACAGCATGCTCTGTGAGCCCACGGAAACGGACATCAGAAACTTTACAAGCGGGAGGTGGATCAGAACGACGCTAGGCTCCTATCTGCTCACGACCACAGCAAAACTACAACCAATGCTTGCTTTGGCAGCACATATAGTAAAATTGGAATGATACAGAGAAGATTAGCATGGCCCCTGTGCAAGGATGACATGCAAATTCCTGAAGCATTCCATATTTTTAGACAGCCTCTTCAATAAATGATGCTGGGGAAACTGGACAGCTGCATGTAAGAGAATGAAACTAGAACACTTCCTAACACCACACACAAAGATAAATTCAAAATGGATTAAAGACCTAAATGTAAGATCAGAAACTAGAAAACTCTTTGAGGAAAACAAAGGCAGAACACTTGATGACATAAATCAAAGCAAGATCCTCTATGACACACCTCCTAGAGTAATAGAAATAAAAACAAAAGTAAACAAGTGGGACCTGATTAAACTTAAAAGCTTTTGCACGGCAAAGGAAACTATAAGCAAGGTGAAAAGACAACCTTCAGAATAGGAGAAGATAATAGCAAATGAAACAACTGACAAAGGATTAATTTCCAAAATATACAAGTAGTTCATACAACCCAGTACCAGAAAAACAACCAATCAAAAAGTGGGAAAAAGACCTAAACAGACATTTCTCCAAAGAAGACATACAGATGGCTAACAAACACATGAAAAGATGCTCAACATCACTCATTATTAGAGAAATGCAAATCAAAACTGCAATGAGATATCACCTCACACCTGTCAGAATGGCCATCATCAAAAAGCCTACAAACAATAAATGCTGGAGAGGGTGTGGAGAAAAGGGAATGCTCCGGCACTGTTGGTGGGAATGTAAATTGATACAGCCACTATGGGAGATGGTATGGAGATTCCTTAAAAAACTAGGAATAAAATCACCATATGACCCAGCAATCCCATTCCTAGGCACATACCCTGAGAAAACCAAAATTGAAAAAGACACATGTATCCCATTGTTCATTGCAGCACTATTTACAATAGCTAGAACATGGAAGCAACCTGGATGTCCATCGACAGATGAATGAATAAAGAAGTTGTGGTCCATATACATAATGGAATATTCCTCAGCCATAAAAAGGAATGCATTTGAGTCAGTTCTAATGAGGTGGATGAACCTACTTGAGCCTATTATACAGAGTGAAGTAAGTCAGAAAGAGAAAGAGAAATATTGTATTTGAATACATATATATGGAATCTAGAAAAATGGTACTGAAGAGTTTATTTGCAGGACAGCAAGGGAGAAACACACATAGAGAATAGACTTATGGACATGGGGAGAGAGGAGGAGAGGGTGAGATATATGGAGAGAGTAACATGGAAACCTACATTACCATATGTAAAATAGATAGCCATTGGGAATTTGCTGTGTGGCTCAGGAAACTTAAACAGGGGCTCTATATCAACCTGGAGGGGTGGGATGGGGTGGGAGATGGGAGGGAGGTTCAAAAAGGAGGGGATCTATGTATACCCATGGCTGATTCATGTTGAGGTTTGACAGAAAACAACAAAATTCTGTAAAGCAATTATCCTTCAATTAAAAAATAATTTTAAAAAAGACTACACATAGAATGTCTCTCGTTAAACTCAACCTGGGGACTAGCAGGACAACCAAGGCTATAAAGGAAGATGCACACTCTGAGTTTGGTAGGAAGGGAGGAGAAGTGATGTGGCCAGGACCCACACCCCACACCCACACCGCGACACGGAAGAGGAGGGGATAGCACAGGCTCAGGGTTCTCCCCGTGCAGAGCGAGGGGTTCAAGCCACATGTTAGACATTATGTCAGTGGAAAGACAAGCCCCTTTAGCAGGTTTGAAAACCAGCGGGACTTACCAGAGGACTGTAAGAAACCGAGACTCTGCTCTTCAACAGCACACACACATTCGTGTTTACACCCAGTCACAGAGACAGCAGACTGAAGACCGCCTGGGGTTCTTGTTGACTTGCCAGGAACACCCTAGGGCAACCCCCAGCCTGTCCCAGATTCCCACTCCAGCCCCTCTTGCTCTAGCTCTGCTCCTCACTAAGGCAGAGGCGGCTAAGCGTGACACCAACCCCGCCATCCCTGAGGCACCTCTAACTAATGCACACATCAGGGGAAAAGTAAAACCAGCACGGAAGTGCCACCCCAGACCCTTAAGCCCAGTCACACCCCCAAACCATGGCTTCCCTGCTGGCTCAGCTGGTAAAGAATCTGCCTGCAATGTAGGAGGCCTGGGTTTGATCCCTGGGTTGGGACGATCCCCTGAAGAAGGGAAAGGCTACCCACTCCAGTATTCTGGCCTGGAGAATTCCATGGACACGACTGAGTGATTTTCACTTTCACACCCCAAAGGCTGAGAATGCCATCACACAACCAACTAGCTGAGGTCTCCTCCTCAGGCCCTCCAGCCCCAACCCTGCCCCCCATAGGCAGTGACAACCATTGAGCATAGGAGAAGCCCCTATTTACACCAGACTCTGGCTCTAGCCCCACCAACTCCAGCTCCACTTTCCACCAATGCAATGATGACCGGCACACACCAGGGGAGGACATGGCTCATGCTTACCTTTGATGCACCTCCAAAGGCACAGGACACAGGCAAAGTTGACAAGGACACACCTTCAATCCAGGACAGGCTACTGTTTCACCTAACTTCATAGAAAGAGACAGAAAGTTAAACAAAATGAGGAGACAAAAGACTATGCTTCAAACAAAGGACAAGAAAAAAATATCTTGAGAAAAGCCTTAATGAAACCAAAATAAATAATTTACCAGATCGAGTTCAAAGCAATAGCAATAAGAAAGCTAACTGAACTGAGGGAAAGAAGCAAGTTAATATCTCTGATGAATATAAATGCAAACATTCTCAGCACAATATTGGCAAGCCAAATTCAACACCACATAGAAGGGATCATACACTGTGATCAAGTGGGGTTTATTCAAGAGATGCAAGGATGGTGCAAAATCTGCAAACCAAACAATGTGATAAAAGAAGGAAAAAAATACAATCATCTCAATAGACACGAAAAAAGGCATTTGACAAATTTCAACATCCATTAATGATAAAAAATTCTCATTAAAGTTGATATATAGGAAAATAGAGATAGCGTACAGCGACAGAAATACTAACTTAAAGATTGGCTTCTGGATTCAAACTTAATCTCACTGAGCTGAAACATAATTAGAATACAAGCTATGTCATAACAACAACTCTATCGATTGAAGCAATTCATGAATTTTACTGCTGAACATTTCCAAGTATACCTCCTTTTCACTATATATTTGACACACTCTCCTCTCTTCTCTGAAAATAAGTGACATCATTTTAAATAATCTTGAGATTACAGATACTATGTTGGTATTTTCTGTTTAAAACACCTCCTCCTTGCATCATTGGTGAGGCAAGTTACTTACCCTAGGGTTACACAGATGGCCATAAGACATCCAACTCTAGACAGATGATATCAGCAACAGTTATTTGTCACGTAATAACTGACAGAGGAGGAGGACACTATGCAGGGCCATAGGGCAGTTTTACTTAAGAACAAGATAGAATGAACAACCCGGGCTGTGGAAGGCAGATTTTCTAATATGGAGAAGGAAGGAAACACCAAGTTTTCCACAAAATGATGTAATTGATTTGTTTGCATAATTTGTGGGCTGCAAGGGAAATGAAACCCACTACTCAGAGATAAGCAGGAACTGCACTTGGTTTCTTTGATATGGAGGGTTGTTTGGCTGGAAGATTTTATCTGCAGAAGCAAAGTAGAAAGGGGAACTTGGATTGGACAACACAAGTCTCTTCCAACTTCCCCCAGATGTCAAGGCAACACATAATACTAATTTTAGGTCTGATACCACACTTAAATATATAGTTGTAACTAAAGAACACAAATTCTACAAATTTAGTCTCTATCACCTATGAAATTTCTTAGTTATTCTCTCTCCTGAGGGAAAACTACATCCTCTGATCAGTTGTACCTACAGCAATCGGGGAATTATTGTTCCTTTACATCCCCGACATAGACTCAGTCTTATCACTGTCCCTCTGTACCTAAGAAAGCAGCTACTATTTTGTTAACTCAGCATGTCAACCCTGTCATGTAGCTAAAGATGACTCTTATCCTGTAGGTGTAATTTGTTTACAGCACTAATGAAGGTATACACATGGCTTCAATACAGCTCTGGGGATGTTCCAAATGGAACATCATCAGCTACCATTTCATTCTTATTGCAAGATTTTGAAGCACTTAAGCCTCATGCTTCTTGAAAATTATTCTCAGAAATAGTTTGCCCTCTGATACAAGGAAATTTATGCTTGTGAACTGTAGTGTTGGAGAAGACTCTTGAGAGTCCATTGGACTGCATGGAGATCAAACCAGTCAATCTTAAAGAAAATCAATCCTGAATATTAACTGGAGGGACTGATGCTGAAGCTGAAGCTACAATACTTTGGCCAGCTGATGAGAAGAACTACTCACTGGAAAAGACCTTGATGCTGGGAAAGATTGAAGGCAAGAGGAGAAGGGGACAACAGAGGATGAGATGGTTGGATGGCATCACCAACTCAATGGACATGAATTTGAGCAGGCTCCAGGAGTTGGTGATGGACAGGGAAGCCTGGCATGCTGCAGTCCATGGGGTCACAAAGAGTTGGACATGACTAGACAGGGAGGCCTGGCGTGCTGTGATTCATGGGGTTGCAAAGAGTCGGACACAACCAAGCAACTGAGCTGAGCTGAGCGACTGAACTGACTGACAAGGGAAATGAAGACCAACACTACCTCTGCGATGACTATGTTGGGAAGATGCTTGAAATTCCACGAAACACACTGAACAGGTAAGAGTCATTTATCCTTAACCACTAGATAAGTGCTTTGAATATGACTGAAAGGTTTAGTTTCTTTATCCAGATTAAGCATGCTCCCAGAATATTACTCACATTGTTCTTTTTCATGATACAAAAGTAAATAATCCCTCCCAAATGATCACAAATTCTTAATTTGTAAACACCTGAATTGATGAGATTTCACTCTATTTTGGAACTTTTTTAAAATCCTATAAAAAGGACCTGGTTAATAAATGTCCCATAGCCTAAGGGAATTAAACATGGAATCTTTCTCAAGTATTGTTAATAACAGAAACAAAGCTACATTTCTTTACTCAAAATGTAGCTTTATATAGAGGGGCTATCAAGGGACACAAGATTTTAGAAGAGCACAAGCATATGAAACATCATCCATTCTCGCTTTAAATACCAAAATGCCAAAATCATTCAACTCTAGGAATGCTATCAAAAGTCAGAATCTTCAAGTAAATGAGCCGGATGCCTGTTCAGGAGTATGGGGGAAGGAAATGAACACAAGAGGAACTATAATCAGGAGTCACCTGGCCGAACACATCTAACATCAGCTTTCAGGGTCAGAGCTGCAAAGATTATTTACAGCAAGGTGCACCTGCTCTACAAGCAAAAGCCTGTGATGGTTTTCTGACCTCCCAGGTTGGGTCATGCCAACATACCAAAACAGATCTTAGTCTCCATTCCCTTAAAAAAATGAATTTCTAAGCACTTGTGCTTCATCTGTGCTTCTCGACTTTCTTCCCTCCTGAAATTCCGCTTGTTAAAGTCTGAAAGGTAATTTAATAGTGTGTAATTTTTGATTTATGGTTTTCCCCTCCTTCCTTGACATACAACTAGTACTTCTCATTTATTTCTACCACAAAATAAATCATATGGAATTCCAGGAGAACTCTATCCCCAGTTGGTCATTCTTTAAATCTCTGATTGGTAAGACAAAACATCTAAAGACAATCAAGTCTTGTAGGGATGAGAAACAACTGAATAGCAAACTCACAGGCCAATAGTCAAATGATTTCTATAACTAGGCAAAGTTGGTATAGAAAAGTTTGTTTCAGGTAGCCTTTGGTCCTTTCTTGTCTTTCCTTCTTTACAGCACTTTTCTCTGTCACCTCTTCTACTCCTGACTCCCCGGCCATCATTTTCCATAAAATGGGATACTTTTCATAAGACTACCTAGTGTGTGGTCAGATTATAACACTCAGTAACTTTCCTCTTTGCTTTGCCATGTACATACATATAAGATGAAATCTAATAAATTTATTTACATCAAGATATCAATGACTTAAAAGTTCCACCTTTGTAGCGGATGTGTTCTGTTGTAAGTCTGCCATGTACCTCTTCTCCCTCTTACACCAGTTAAATGTCTACTGACTTCAAAAATTTCTCTTGCTCTTTTTCATATGTTCTTGGTAGGGATGCCAACCATAGCACATCATCCTTGCTAGGCACTAGGGTGGGCCCATGGTTTATGGTAAGTTAACTGGATTCTGCCTCCCTGATATCAATCTAGAGCAGAGATTCTGAAGAGTGGAAAATCAATTGTCACCAAATTACTCATTGCTAGAATCCAGAAGGAAGTCCCACAGTTTCTGCAGTTGACAACAGCTGTCCTAGCTCTCTGCCTTTTCTGAGCAAGGGTTTTCACCTGTCTTCTATTCACTTCAGTTTCCTCACAACATCATGTCTTTTGCTTCCGTTTCCAAGCATACGCACAAAGACACTTTAAACGCACCCTTCCCCAGATGAGGAAGTAGAGAAGAGCTTGCCTTTCTCAAGAGGGATCTAAAAGTCAAGATAATCATTCATCATCAAGGGTCAGAAAGAGATAAAAGTGGACAGAAATTTGGGTGGAGGAGTGAAGTTCACACTCCTTGACTGATATTATATCCCTGACTTTTTGTGTTTATATGTGAACTGCATTAAAAATTTGCAAAGATTTTACAATGTATGTAACTCTGTAGACTTCAAACAGTTCCTTTCATTTAGGGGCTCTGCATTTCCCCTGGGGCCTCAGAGTCTCTGCTGAGTCTTCTGCTTCCAGTCAGCTAATGAGGCAGAGAGAGAGAAGGTGAAGGATCACATATGATGAAGAGACAATCCTGCGAGTAACAAACACCATTTCCACACACATTCTGTTTGAAAGAATTAGTTACATGGTCCTACCTATGTGCACTCAGATTGGGAAGGTAGCTGAGATGTGTGTTCAGGAGGAAAAAGAAGTTTACAAGTTTGAAGCTAGCTATCTGCCACCACTGCATCCATTTCATAGTCTAGCAATATGATATGAGCATTGTGTTTGTAAAAGCTATAGTTTGTGGTTAAACAATACTTCAGTTCTTATTTTAAAATTTTTCATCAACAGATAAAATATAAAATTTCTGTAGCAGAGAATTTTAGAAGTTGCCTAGTTTCCTGTTGCTCCTCATTCCTCTCTCCACACATATAGCCTTTTTGTTATTTTCTCTATGATTCAGCTACCATATTCATGGCCCTAATTGGGGAAAAGAATAAGCTGTTTCTTACGCATTGCCCAGGTGGACAGATATGAAGTAAAAATAAGTAAAAGCGTAAGTAAATATTTGTTATCTCAACAAGTTCCTGTAAAGGTTCCCTTTGGCCATCAGTATCTATAACCTACCTCTGTGACTCTGGAATAAAGCCTTAAAAAAAAATTTCCAGTCCATGTCCATGCACATGTCCATAGCAGAGAACAATTAAACAATAGCTTAAAACTTGGTTTCATTCATTCTTCTTAAATAAAATGAAATATTCTCTGTGTATGTGTCTCTCTCTCCCTGTGTGTCTCTCTGTAGATGGATGGATAGATAGATAGATTATATAGATGGATGGAATCTTTCTCTGTCTTGGATTAAGAATAAGTAAAAATCAAATTTCTGGTTTGAAAGGTTAACTGAGCAGATAGCAAAAAACTGGTTATGAATTTAAGCCACTACATACAGAAAAAACTAAGTGAGAGCTTTCTTCATCTATATGCACATACAGATGAAATCTTTATGTAAGTTTTATAAAATCATGAAATAATGCTAAATATTATGATGCATAAGAACTTACATGGCAGAATTACACAACACAGATAAAGATGTACAAGTGAAGTTCAAGATTGTGATTTGCACTAAAATGAAAGGGGAAGGAAGGAAGGGGTAATGGGACAATTTTAAGTTTACCTACAGAGGTTTCTTTTTTCCCCTAAAAAGTAAAAGAACTTTCCAGAAGAAAACATAGGATAAAATCTTCATGATGCTGAGATAGGCAAAAATTTCAAATACAGGACACAAAACTTAAAGGCCATAGTTAAATTGGACTTCCAAGTTTAAACTATCTGCTGTTTGTAAAACATTACTAAGATAAAGGAAAATCAGGGAAAATAATATTTACAATGCATGTATCTAACAAAAGACTTGGATCCAGAATGTATGCCTTCAAAATTATGACAAATAACCCTATTTTAATGGGCAAATGGATGATGAAAAACTGTATGATAAAATGCTCAGCATCATTAATCATCAGGGAAATGGAAATTAAAGCCACAACAAAACAGCTCCAACCATGAGAAATACCTAAAATTAGAAATGTTGAAAATAACAAGTACTACATGAGCATATAGAGCAACTGGAACTCTAATACATGGCTGATGAGAATGTGAATGGGTACACCACTTTGTATAAATGCATGACAGCTCCTTTTAAAGTTGACGACTTATCATACATCCCAGAAGTTCTCCTTTACCATCTGAGCCACCAGGGAAAATGTGGCTCCCTCAAAACAAACAAACAAACACATGTCTACACAAATATTTGTAAATGAATGTCCACACACATATAGCCTTACTTATAATAGTCAAAACCTGAAAACAAATACCTGTGAACAGAGGGATGGATAAATAAATTTTAAAATATCCATACAACTGAACACTACTTAAAAATTTAAAAATGTGATTAACTGATAAATGCAACAATATGGATGAATCTCAAAAACATGCTGAACAAAGGAAGTCAGATACAAGCAAGTCATAATGTATGATTTAATCTAGCTAAAATTCTAGAATACAAATAAACAGACTAGAAAACTGGAGTGGGGAATTTGACCAAGAAAGTGCAGAGGAAACTTTTGGAGGTAATGGATGTGCACTTTTTCTCAACTATGTGGTAGTTACACAGATATACACCTTTACCAAAATTCATCAAACTAGATGATCAGAGTAGGTGCATTTTATTATGTATAAATCATACCTCAATAAAGTTGAGTTTTAATTTGAAAGTGAAAGTCGCTCAGCCATGTCCACTCTTTGCAACCCCATGGACTGTAGCCTCTGTCTATGGGATTTCCTAGGCCAGAATACTGGAGGGGGTTGCCACGCCCTTCTCCAGGGGATCTTCCCAACCCTGGGATCAAACTTGCAACTCCTGCATTGCAGGAGGATTCTTTACCATCTGAGCCACCAGGGAAATTGTGAAAAATATCAATACTTAATTCTGAATTTTGAGTGCTGTATCATTTAGGGTCCTAGCAAGAAGCATGGCAACCTAACCTGGGATTTGAAGAAACTTTAAGGAAGGGAATATTAAAGGACATATGGGCAGAAATAAGGAAGCAGTGTATTGAAGAATTCAGGGACTTGCGACAACAGGCCAAGGAATCTGAGTTATCTGAATCCAAATGAGCATTACAAGTACCAAACACAACCTCTCCCATCCTCTCAGACACAGGAAGGAGATGAGAAAGAACACAGACATTTGAATTTCTTAACACTATTGGAGAAGAGGTACTAGGTAGCAGTGACCAGAGATAAGACTAAATAGGTTTTTTTTTTTTTTTAAGAGGGAAGAAGACGGATATGAATCTGTAGGGCTTTATAAGCCAAAATAAGGAGTTTGGTCTTTAACCTGAATTCACTTAAGAGTTTCATGTTTCAAAAAATGCATGAAGATAATTCCATTTTTAAAGATTACTCTGATTTTTCTTTCTTAGATTCTAAAAACGGAATTGCTACTAGACAGGAATTTTTTCTTAGAGTATATATTGTATAAGTTTGATTTTTTTCATTTTAATTGGAGGCTAATTACAATATTGTGGTGGTTTTGTAAAATGATATTAAACAACTTTGTATATGAAAAAAAGAGTATATATTATAGCATTATTAATAATAGCAGTAAAATTATTATTATATATAAACTTCTGGTGAAATATCTTCTAGTTGTTTCAACTGTTTTCTTGAGCTTAGTCTTTGTTTTTTAATTTGATTAAAACTACTGAGTATTTATTTTCATAATTTAATTTGCTTCCCATTTGGAGATATTGTTTTCAAAAACATTTTCTTCTTCATTGACTTTTTAAAATATCACCCTTTAATTCATCTGAAATTAACTTTAGACTGTCATAAAATACGACAGCAATGATTATGACTGTGTAGCAAAGAAGACTTAGCAGTTTCTACTGTGTCTTGTACATAATGGGCCTCAATGGTGATATAAATATTTGTCAGAGCCAATGCTTATAATGATTTGCCCACGTGCTTTCAAGTTGTAGCCATCACTTTTATCATTAATTACACTGGAGTATTCATAGCCCAGTGTTACAATAACAAGATGCAGTCATTTTTCATTAATTTTTAAAATTCTGTAATCTATTAATCATGATCAACCATCTAAAGTTAACTTTTAAGATAATGAGCTACTTTAAAATTTTAATTGATTCATGAGTCATCTGTGAATTTTTAAGGGCAATAAGTGAGTTTTATTGCCCTAAATATCAAGAAGAAACATGCTACTCAGAATGTCTCCTCATTTACCTGGAAAGGAACACCTTGGCAAATTATTTAACCAATGCCAATGTCCAATCCCATGTTTTCACAGCTCAGAATCTTTTGTTCAAGAACATGAGAAAATAGACACTTCCCTGGTGGTGTAGTGGCTAAAAGACTGTGCTCCCAGTAAGGAACACAGGAAAATAAGCCCAGTGGAGATATTGGTGGCAAAATGACAGAGAGAAACTGTTTCTCCAGGACACCTCTGCTCTTCATTATTTATCAGTAACAAACATGAGCATGAACCAGAAAAGCACCTGGAACCAAATTTACACTGAATGAAAAAAATAAACATATCTTGGCATCATCAGTAGCTATATCTTAATTCTCATCCAACTCACCATATCTCTAGACCATAAAGTTTCTGCCTAGCATAATGGGGAGCACCTCCATTCCAGCTAACGCAGCAAAGCCATACAGGAAAGCGGAGACCAGAGTCTGAGAGTAGGTGGGTTTCTAGGGAGGAAGCCACAATCACTGGGTGAGAAAGAAGCTTTGAGAAAGCAAATCTCGAACGTCCATCCTTCTAGAATAAACACTCAGATTTAGGTTATCTCTAAGAACTTGGTGACTATGGTATGAAAAAGAAAGGAAAGATTCTGGGCTATTAAACCAGTGAATGACCAAGTGCAGAATCGGGCAGAGACAGCACTTGAACATGTCTCCAGAAAGCTCAAATGCAATAGTCCAGACATGTAGGCACCTCCAGCATCTGCCGTGTATGTGGGCAGGGGGACAGGGAAGAACAGGGGGGTGATCCTCAGCAGTATCTCAACATCCCTTATAAGGATGTGGGAAATGTTTCTTCAGGCAGAGAAGAAGCCCAGTGGATACCAACCTTTGATGCTCCTCAACACCATCCCCAAACACAACTCATTCCCATTACACCTGCTGTTATTAGAAGCATCCATTCACAAGAGGGTGTGTTTCCTGCCCCTCTCTACAGACAACATTGTAGAATATTGCAGCAGCCATTTCTAAAAACCATGTAAAACATTTATTCAATGTATATATTTCAGCTTTGGATGGATAATACATTCAACATAGTGCAAAGTGTAAACAATACCAAAGGCTATACAATGAAAAGTCAGTCTTCCTCCATTGCCGATCCCCAAGTTCCCTCCCCAACGCTGCTGGTATTACCTATTTCATGAGCATCCATCTGGAGATATTCTAATATAACATCACAAATTATAGATATATACTTTTCTTTAAACGAATAATAGCATTTGTATAGATTAATTGAAATGATCTCTCATTTTGCTTTCAGCTGGCTAGGATTCCATCGTATGGCTCTACCACAGTATATATCAGTTAAGTGTGTTAGTCACTCAGTAGTGTCCGACTCTTTGTGACCCCATGGACTGTAGCCTGCCAGGCTCCTCTGTCCATGGGATTTTCCAGGCAAAAATACTGGAGGGGGTTGCCATTTCCTCCTCCAGAGGTTATTCCTGACTCAGGGATTGAACCTGGGTCTCCAGCATTACAGGCAGATTCTTTACTGTCTGAGCAACCAGGGAAGCCCTAAATAACCAGCTCCTATCCAACTTTTGTTTCCAATCTACACTCTCACAGATGAGGCTACAGTGGGTATCTGTGTGGATTCATCATATGGTAACTGTGTGAATAAATATGTAGGACAGAATTTCAGGGTTAAAATGACTATACTTGTAATTTTTGTCACAGATCATTTGGAGCAACCAATCGCTGAGTATAGCTATTAATACTTGCATATCTTTTAGCCAGATCTCCTGGTTTCAGTTTCTACTTCTGCCGCTTATTTTCATCACAACTAAGCAAATTAGTTCTTTCTAGATCTGTTTCACCATCTGCAAACAGGAATGAGAATTGTACTTGCTCTACAGGATCATTGTGAGGAACTGGTTAATTAACATATATAAAACTCAGTACAGTATCTGACACAAGATAAGTACTCAAAAAAATCGTAATTCTTATTATTGTTCTATTATTAACTCTTATCACATAGAATACAAGTTTGCATTATAGAATTTTTTTCTTCTTTGCTAATCTAATAGGATTTTCACCTAAATCACTGTGGTTTTAATTTATCTTTATTCTATCTTGTAAAGTACTTAAGTATGCTTTCATAAGTTTGAGTCATCTGTAATTTCTTTCTGTGAAGTATCTTCTTATGACTTTTGCTCTTATTTTTATCGGATTATTATTGCTTTATTAATGAATAAAAAGTCTCTACATATTAAGGAAATTAGCTTTTTGCCTATGATATGTAATTAAATTTTTCTAAACTTGTAATTTTTATTTTACTTATGGTTATTTTTCCCATGGAAGTGTTATTTTCAGTCAAATTTATGGAAAAGTTTTTGAATGGCTTCTAGTTTTATATGACATTTACAAATGCTTTCTTATTTCAAAAATATTTAATTTCAGCTATGTTTCAGCATAATACTTTTATGATAAATTTTTACATTAAAATCTTTGCTCCATGTGAAATTAGGATAGGAGCCAATTTTATTTTTTTCCAGATGGCCATGCAGTCGTCTCAGCACCATATATTGAATAATTCATCTTTTCCCCCTGATTTTTCAATACCACCTTTAACACACACCAAATTCACAAATATGTTGCACCCGTATCTGGACATCTTACTGTTTTATTGAATTACACATTATTTATACAAGTGCCAGTACCAGCCTTTAAATTATTATATAGCTATAATACATTCAATATCCTGTAGGACTAACTATCCTGTGAGTACATTCAAAAAGCAATTTTTATTTGCTTCTTTAGAAATTCCCTAAAATTTACTGTTTATTTTACCATAAGAAAGTTAGAACAGTTTTTGTGGTTCATATAAAAATCCTAGTGTAGTTATTAAGGAGAATTCTAAACACAGATTTATTTGGAGAGACTAAACATCATAATGATATTTATTATAACAAGCATCATAATGATATTTATCTAAGAAGAAAAAACACTTTTCTATTTGAGTGTTCTTGGATAACTCAATAGTATTCTAAATTTTCATTCACATAGATGCTTTACATTTCTTAAATGTATTGCTAGGTATTCAATCTCTTTGTGGCTGTGGTTAATAGGTGCTTCCTTTCAATTATACTTTTCTATTATGTTTTAGTTTGTAGACAGGAAGACAGTTTTTTCTTAATATACTAACCACTTCACTGAAATTTCTTATTGCTATAATAGATTTTTCAGGTAAATCACTTAGATTTTTTTGTTTGTTTGTTTGTTTTTGTTTTTTTCCTAATTTTATTTTATTTTTAAACTTTACATAATTGTATTAGTTTTGCCAAATATCAAAATGAATCCGCCACAGGTATACATGTGTTCCCCATCCTGAACCCTCCTCCCTCCTCCCTCCCCATACCATCCCTCTGGGTCGTCCCAGTGCACTAGCCCCAAGCATCCAGTATCGTGCATCGAACCAGTCCAGGTTCGATAACTTAGATTTTTAACCCATATAACCATATTACCTGCCAATACTTTGTCTTCTCTGTTATAACTTTTACATTCATTTATTTTCTCTAATTTTATTGCATTAGCTATATTTTATTCAAGAATGATACCATAATGAAAATTTTCTTTTGTTCCTGAATGTAAAGGAATGGTTTCTAGATGTTCTAGATGCTGCTCTTTTTTAAATATGGAACAAGATTATATTTTTATTATGTTAAGAATATTTTGTTAGTGTATTGTATCGTATTATCAAGAGTTTCTTATCAAGAATGGAAGATGAATTATATCAAATGCTCCTTTAGTAATAAAGAGATGATCACGTTTTCTCCTTTTATTTATTAATTTGGTGACTTATAGTATTACATATTTTGATATTGAGTTATTCTTACACTCAATAGTCCTTAACTCAACAGCAATCTTTACTGGCTCTGGGATTCTAGTCTTTCATTTTTGTTCTATTCTTGAGGGGTTTTGTCAGGATATTGACTAGGGGAAAAACTCCCCAACTTCTATAATGTATTAAAAAACACTAGTGCCCTAATAAGGACCTACTGTAGAGCACAGGGGACTCTACTCAATACTCTGTAATGGCCTATATGGGGGAGAATCTTTTAAAGAGTGGAGATAGAGATACACACACACACACACACACACACACATATATATATATATATATGTATATATAATATCTATAACTGATTCACTTTGCTATACAGCAGAAATTAATGCAATATTGTAAATCAACTATATTCCAATAAAAGCTTTTAAAAATAAAACTGTAAAAACTAGAAGGGGTGAAGAATACACTTTATTTCTTAAGTTGCTATTTTTTCCATATTGAATACATATAAATAAAAATTATATCCTTTAAGAAAATTAAGATGAACCCTCCAAGTAGCAATGGAGGAGGAATGTCTATGGGAGGAAGAATCATCTCCATGTACTCAGATTCACCTTCCTCTGGAAATTTCCCAACAATCCCCTTTGCCAGTAGTGCTTCACCAGGAAAGATGTTATTTTCTTTTCCAAAGTTCTGCCCAGATGATTATATAAGAATGTTAGGGCTTCTTTTTTCAATTTCCTAATCATGAATGTAATAAAGCAGAATTAGTCAAATAAATTTTTAATAAGAATCAAAGATTAACAAAAGGAAAATAAAGTTAGTGAGCTACACACATCTGGCTATCCTGGCTTATGGATGCACTTTGTTCTCAGGAGCTATCATGTTGATTGTCATCCTTGTGGGCCACTGAAGGGGAAAGAACACCTCAAGGAAGCTCCACGTTTTAATCTGAAATCCTCATTCTTAAATTCCTTCTCCCACTTGTTTCCATGCTATTTCCATCTTGAATGATCTCACATGCCAAAGGAGAAGCCCCACACTATGAAGGTCATTTGCTCACTAGTCCTCTTCCTCAAAGCAAGGATACCAGGAAGAGCAAAAACATCAAAAAATTAGATGGGAGGGGACATTCAAGAAGTGATTTAAAATATATCTCTTGAAACAATTCTACTTCACTTATGGCTTGGTGTTAGTAAAATGACTGTGCCTATTCCTAGTCAAGGCTATAGTTTTTCCTGTGGTCATGTATGGATGTGAGAGTTGGACTGTGAAGAAGGCTGAGCACCGAAGAATTGATGCTTTTGAAGTGCGGTGTTGGAGAAGACTCTTGAGAGTCCCTTGGACTGCAAGGAGATCCAGCCAGTCCATTCTGAAGGAGATCAGCCCTGGGTGTTCTTTGGAAGGAATGATGCTAAAGCTGAAACTCCAGTACTTTGGCCACCTCATGCGAAGAGTTGACTCATTGGAAAAGCCTCTGATGCTGGGAGGGATTGGGGGCAGGAGGAAAAGGGGACGACAGAGGATGAGATGGCTGGATGGCATCACTGACTCGATGGATGTGAGTCTGAGTGAACTCCGGGAGTTGGTGATGGACAGAGAGGCCTGGCGTGCTGTGATTCATGGGGTTGCAAAGAGTCGGACACGACTGAGTGACTGAACTGAACTGATTCCACTTAAATTGACTTATATACTTTCTGGGAATTAAGGAGGAATCATTATTGGAGGAGGAAGAATACAAAATGTTACAAAAGAAAGGCTATGGCGTTCCACCAGTGTTACACTAAAGCTCTTTTTACTACACTCTTGCCCTGTTGCACACATCAATGTGATTCCACAATAGCCAGCAACATCCTAACTGATGCTGCTAAAACTATTGGTGACAACCTACATCACTATCAAGTCCCATGGAGTGACACCTTAAGCTCAGTGTTTCAGTTAGCCTTCCAAGTTCCCCATCGTCATCAAAACCGACTCCCTCCATGTTACTCTACCCAAGAAAAATCTCAGTGTGCCACGGGAAGTATTTTTTTTTTCCTTTTCAAAAGTGTAGCTATTGAGAACAAAATGCAGTGATGTGAAGTGCCAGTTTTCAAAAGCAAATATCCTGCTATAAAGAACAGTCCAAAAAGAACAGCGGCAAAAAGCAAAATAAGTCTTGCTTCACTCTTCTTGGTTTACATTGATATGAATGAGGAGGAAAGAATGGAGTTATATAAAGAAACAAGGGGTGTGGTAGAAGGAGGTGGGCATATTACACAACGGCACTGAATTACTCAGCCATACTTCACAGGTGGCACCTTGCCTTGTCTTGTGCTCATCCTCAGTCATGTTTGACTCTTTGTGACCCCATGGACTGAAGCTCCTCCATCCATGGGGTTTTTCAGGCAAGAATACTGGAGTGAGTTGCCATTTCCCTCACCAGGGGGTCTTCCCAATCTAGGGATTGAACTCAAGTCTTGTTTCATGCACTGCAGGTGGATTCTTAGCCCACTGAGCGATCCAGGAAACCCCCAACAGGTGGCATATTTACATTGCAAAATATGTGCAATATGACGTTTATATTATTTTAGCTCAGGTGATATAACAGAATGCCATAGACTGTGTGGCTTAAACAACAGACATTCATAATGGTTCTAGAGGCTGGAAAGTCCAAGATCAAGGTGCCAGTACAGTTTGTGTCTGATGAGGCCCCTCTTCCTAGTTTGCAGATGGCTGCCTTCTTGCTGTTTCCTTACATGACAGATAGAATTCATGTCACTTCCTCTTTTTATAAGGGCACGAATCCTACCATGAGGGCCCCACCTTCATGACCTAATGTAACTCTAATCATTTCCCAAGGGCCCCACCTCCAAATACTACTGCACTGGGAATTTATGGATTTAACTTACGAATGAAGATAGGGTAAACACAACCATTCATTCAGTTCATAGCATAAATGAAATACCTATAGTCACACAATTCTACATATTAGGAAATGAAATGAATAAACTATGAAATCATACCAGTGGCAAGTCCTTGGCCTCACAAACTATCCAATAAAAGATCCTCAACTTTTGGCATACATACAGAACTCAACAAAAAACTGATTTCCTCTGAGTGCAGGAGCTAAGATCTGAAATGTACTCATCAGCTAACATGAACCACTAAAAGTGAGTTACCTACAAATAAATCAAACCTAGTAAATCACACCTAACAATCATCACAAGTGTTTAAGCTAAAACTGCCTCTATTCTTCATAGCTCAAACATCGCTTACATGAATATTAGTTGATTTCTTCCAGTTAATCTCTATAGTGTAGCTGCTGCTGCTGCTGCTGCTGCTGCTAAGTCGCTTCAGTCGTGTCCAACTCTGTGCGACCCCATAGACGGCAGCCCACCAGGCTCCCCTGTCCCTGAGATTCTCCAGGCAAGAACACTGGAGTGGGTTACCATTTCCTTCTCCAATGCATGAAAGCGAAAAGTGAAGTTGCTCAGTCGTGTCCAACTCCTACGACCCCATGGACTGCAGCCCACCAGGCCCCTCCATCCATGGGATTTTCCAGGCAAGAGTACCGGAGTGGGGTGCCATTGCCTTCTCCAATAGTGTAGCTACATTATGTAGAAGAAAATTTTGCAGGCTGATCTAGCTGCAATCTATTAGAATAACATGTTTCTCAGAAAACGAGTTCTAAATACCAAACAACTAATTTTAAAGAAAATCTTTATAATACAGACTCAATATAAATTAATGGCCCTGAATTTTAGAACCTTTGGGTTCCTGGAAGTGCACCATCTGAGCAAGCCTAGGACATGTGTGAGAATCTGCTGGAGAGAAAGTAAAGCACACCTTAGTTCCAAGTGAGTCACAGAGAACTGATATCTCTCTCAATGTCTTCCAGCCAAAAATTTTTTTAACCAATTTTAAGGGGCAAGAGACAATTCCTAAGTCATATATGATACATCAGAAAATAATTTTCAATGAAAAAGAACAGATGGTAAAAACAAAATTATCTGGGACCTTGTCATATGTGTAAGTACAAAGATAACAACGTGCTTTGAACAATATATTTGTGCATGAGCATTGTCAAATCTGTGGGATAAGAAGAGGGTATTTTCCCACTTTGACTCAACAAATGAGTTCAGAGACATTAAGTGAGTTTCCCAAACAGTCATAGTGCTGTGGTGATCTTAGATTAACAAGACTGAAATGTGTATCCTAAATCCAATAGTCTTAAGTAACTACTGCAGCAATGATCACAGTGAAGAGAAGGGATTAAGCACTAAGACAATTACAGACAATGCCAGGTATTTTGGGAAGTGAATGTGAAATTTTATTTTACTGAAATTAGGCAAGAAAATCAGTACAGAGAAGGACAAGTGAGAAAGAAGTGTGATAATCTGGTAATCTAAAAAGAAGTACAAAGGAAATGATGGGACTCTAGCAAAGTTCAAACATGGATAACAAAAGAGGGAGATCTTTAGGCCATCATATGTAACTGCTTGTCTGTTTTAAGTGAATGCTTAACTTCAACTCAACTCAACTTTATATTTTACTTCCATTACTTTTCTGCATAACCCCAAAAAGAAGCAAACATTTTGAAAATACCAAAAGTAAAAGATAATTGGCAGTAGTTGCACTATCCAGTAACAGAGGCCTGAATTAAACACTCCACCATAAATAGCTAGAAAAGTGGACAAAATATTGAAACCACTGTTTTCAGAATTGGGAAATCGGCAGTAAAGAACTATAATCCTTGAAATTAGATTACAGAGGAAAAAAATAGATAAGCCAAACAAGCATCTCAGCTTTCTGCCTGAAAGCACTTTCTAAATTATTAACCCACAGAGGAGAAATGAAAACAGTTTTCCAAGAGAAACAGACCCAGAAATACTGAGATGATAAAATTATTAGATAAGAACTACAAAGGAAAATATAGTGACTCTGGTTGAAGAAAGGACAAATGAATGTTTCCAAACTGAAAGAAAGAAAAAGGGCAGAAAAAAAAAGGAACAACCACAGAAATCTCTTGGACAAAATTAAGAAATATTGTTAAGTGTAAGAGGAGTTTCAGGAAAAGGAGGACAGAAAAATATTTGAAGACATATCTGACAAAATTTTTTCAGACCTAATGAAAACATAAACCTACAGACCCAGGAATCTCAACAAACTTAAAGCAGGATAAACACAAAGAAAATCACATCATAAATGACCTATAGCTAGTGATAATGAGAAAATTCATAATATTTAATCAGGCATTTTTAATAGCTGATTAAAAAATCAATAAACAGAACTCTATTGAAATAGACAAATCTGTCCAACTGATAATCAGACACAATTTTGTTAATATAACTGGAAGCAGTTTGGTCTATAAAATTTTCATCTTATGTTGCCTTGATGTAGATTACTAGAACATGAATGCATAAAAATAAAGATCCTGGCTTTACCTTTCAAGACTTCATGGATTTCAACCAACCAAAAACTTCAGAGGTATCTTGTTTTTATATAAGTTTAAGACTTTAGGTTTAAATTTGTCTTTTAAGAAAGGAATCGGATTTTTTAAAAAGAGATAAATGCATTTTAAAGATAAACATAGTCCCATGTAAACTAATTTGAGAATAAAACTCAAGAAGAGCATGTAAACGAACAGAAAAATCATTGAAAAGTAAGTAATTAAAAAAAATTACTGAGTCTGTCATTGTTTCTAACAAAAATTTTTCTTCAACAACGTCTAAGGAGATCTCACAGCAGCCTAAATTGCCCTCAAAATGAGAAGGGAAATTATTACATTTTCACTGTGCTGAAACGTTTTCAAAATAGGATATATATTTTCTGCTTAAATTTTTTTTGTTATTCTAAGTATCAAGACATGATAATATGTGATATGACCCATATAACTTTAACAAAGATACATAACTTGAGGAAAAATATTTAGAATTTATCTGGTATGAGGGGAAAACACTTTGCATCAAATAACAGATATTTAAAAGTGGAATTAGTATACTTAGTCATTATTCCTCATAGTATCAGATGTATAAAAATAAAGATGTGCCTCAAACTATCAAATTTGTTTATGGATATTATAGAAAATATGACAGTTTTGAAGAAAGGAAAAATTACAAAATCATGAATCTCCAAGGAGAGGCAGTATGAGAACTTTAATTTATAATCAGAATAAATTGATAATTTATCAACCTGTGCCCAAATTGAGGATACAATCATCACAAATCTATATCTATAAAACTCTTATTGAATGAATTATCTGTTTAAAATATAATTGAGGATGATTATGGAGTGGTGTGAGTGGACAAAGCATAGTTTTTCAATCTCTCAAAATTTACAAAAAATTATAAGAATAAGTAGTAAAATAACATCTCCTAAAGCCAATGATAAGAAAGCCTTCCTAAGTGATCAGTGCAAAGAAACAGAGGAAAACAATAGAATGGAAAGACTAGAGATCTCTTCAAGAAAATTAGAGATACCAAGGGAATATTTCATGCAAAGATGGGCTCAATAAAGGAAAGAAATAGTATGGACCTAACAGAAGCAGAAAATATTAAGAAGAGGTGGCAAGAATACACAGAAGAACTGTACAAAAAAGATCTTCATGACCCAGATAATCACGCTGGTGTGATCACTCACCTAAAGCCAGACATCCTGGAATGTGAAGTCAAGTGGGCCTTAGGAAGCATTACTGCAAACAAAGCTAGTGGAGGTGATGAAATTCCAGTTGAGCTATTTCAAATCCTAAAAGATGATGCTGTGAAACTGTTGCAGTCAATATGCCAGCAAATTTGGAAAACTCAGCAGTGGCCATGGGACTGGAAAAGGTCAGTTTTCATTCCAATCCCAAAGAAAGGCAATGCCAAAGAATGCTCAAACTACCGCACAATTGCACTCATCTCACACGCTAGTAAAGTAATGCTCAAAATTCTCCAAGCCAGGCTTCAGCAATATGTGAACTGTGAACTTCCTGATGTTCAAGCTGGTTTTAGAAAAGGCAGACAAACCAGAGATCAAATTGCCAACATCCACTGGATCATGGAAAAAGCAAGAGAGTTCCAGAAAAATATCTATTTCTGCTTTATTGACTATGCCAAAGCCTTTGACTGTGTGGATCACAATAAACTGTGGAAAATTCTGAAAGAGATGGGAATACCAGACCACCTGATCTGCCTCTTGAGAAATCTGTATGCAGGTCAGGAAGCAACATTCAGAACTGGACATAAAACAACAGACTGGTTCCAAACAGGAAAAGGAGTACATCAAGGTTGTATATTGTCACCCTGCTTATTTAACTTCTATACAGAGTACATTATGAGAAACGCTGGACTGGAAGAAGCACAAGCTGGAATCAAGATTGCCGGGAGAAATATCAACAACCTCAGACATGCAGATGACACCACCCTTATAACAGAAAGTGAAGAGGAACTCAAAAGCCTTTTGATGAAAGTGAAAGAGGAGAGTGAAAAAGTTGGCTTAAAGCTCAACATTCAGAAAACTAAGATCATGGCATCTGGTCCCATCACTTCATGGCAAATAGATGGGGAATCAGTGGAAACAGTGGCTGACTTTATTTTTCTGGGCTCCAAAATCACTGCAGATGGTGACTGCAGCCATGAAATTAAAAGACGCTTACTCCTTGGAAGGAAAGTCATGACCAACCTAGATAGCATATTCAAAAGCAGAGACATTACTTTGTCAACAAAGGTCCGTCTAGTCAAGGCTATGGTTTTTCCTGTGGTCATGTATGGATGTGAGAGTTGGACTATAAAGAAAGCTGAGCGCAGAAGAATTGATGCTTTTGAACTGTGGTGTTGGAGAAAACTCTTGAGAGTCCCTCGGACTGCAAGGAGATCCAGCCAGTCCATCCTAAGGGAGATCATTCCTGGGTGTTCATTGGAAGGACTGATGTTGAAGCTGAAACTCCAATACTTTGGCCACCTGATCCAAAGAGCTGACTTATTAGAAAAGACCTTGATGCTGGGAAAGATTGAGGGCAGGAGGAGAAGGGGACGACAGAGGATGAGATGGTTGGATGGCATCACCAGCTCGATGGACATGGGTTTGGGTGGACTCCAGGAGCTGGTGATGGACAGGGAGGCCTGGCGTGCTGCAGTTCATGGGGTCACAAAGAGTCGGACACGACTGAGTGACTGAACTGAACTGAACTGAACTGAGAGCCAATGAAAACATACCAAAAAAACATGTTCATAAAACAGATAAACTTTAGTTCACCTGTGTGATTAAAGATATGGGGGCTTTGGGATTGACAGCCATACCAGAATCATATGGATTGAGAAAGAAGGCTTCCTAAAAGGAAGGGATATTGGCACACAGCTTAAAATGTTTTTAAAGGACGGTTAGCTGCTACATGAAATAGAGTGCTGGTGAAAAATAAACAACCAGCTCTCTATGGAGAAAAGGAAGTTCCTGTTTTGTAGTATTTGCCAATTTCCATAGTGTAAATACTCCCACTGTAGCCAATTTTAAGCCACCAGTATGACATCACTGAAAGTCGAATTGGGAAGAGTGAGCTCTCATGAGCTCCAGCATACTGACAATACACATCAACAAAATGATGACTTAAAATCTTTCACAGAAAGGAAATAAAATGGTAATTCATCTCTTGTAAGTTAGGAAGTAAACTCCAAAAATAAAAATAAAAAAGACCCTACCCCTAAGCCAAATGTTTTTCATTTCCTGGCCCTATGAATCAGTTCTTGAATGTGCCTGAAACATACTCCTGGAATGGTCAAGTAACAGCAGTGAAGTGCTCTTCTTATAGGGTCTAATAAGAAAAGCACGTGCACCACCTATACATTACCTTGGACAATGTGGATTCTTGGTACAGTTTTCCAAATGTCTGATCCATCTCAACGTTAATGTTTCTTATTCAACCTTTACATACTTGTGGGAAATGGGGTGGGGGGCCAGAGTGAAAGACAGGGAAGATTTGGGGGAGTAATAAGGATTCTTCCTATACCCACTGATTAAGAAAAATAACAAGTATATCAAATCCCCACTCTGCCCTACCTTGGCCTGGGTCCTGGGCTTCAGTGATGAATAAATCCTAGTCCCCATCCTTAGGAGCTCAGAGTCCAGTTGGGGAGACATACAAGTAAGAAGGGCTTCCCTTGTGGCTCAGCTGGTAAAGAATCCACCTGCAATGTGAGAGACTTGGGTTCAATCCCTGGGTTGGGAAGATCCATTGGAGAAGGGAAAGGCTACCCACTCCAGTATTCTGGCCTGGAGAATTCCATGGACTGTATAGTCCATGGGGTCTCAAAAAGTCAGACACAACTGAGCGACTTTCACTTTCACAAGTAAGACACAACTGTTGTCTACTGTGCTAACTGATGAGAACAGGAATTCTAGGTAAGGAGTGATAACTTTGTATGTAAATGTGTGTAAATAAATACACATTTCAAAATTTAAAAAAGAAAAATGATAAGCAACCAAACCCTGAAAAGATATTAAATATTTAAAAATAGGAATAGTAGTGTTTCTACACAGCTAACATTTTTTTTACCTTTGTCTGTTTTTATTTAAATATGTAAGTTTTAAATCTTTTAAAAGCTTTACTTTTGTGTTTTGCTTCTTATTCTTCATTATCTCAACTGAAATGAATAATGACTTGCTAAAGAAAAAAATTATGAGTATGTTAATTCCCAGCTCTCTAATTCTTTGTTGAGAGAAGAGGAGCAGCTGGTCTTGCTCCTGGGAAATTAACAGGAAATATCCATGGACAAAATTCCTAAAGCAATTATTGCTGGCTTTCCTGGCAGTCCAGTGGTGGAAATCAATAGCCGTCTTTATGGAATACATCTTCATGCATCAAGGGAGTCAAGGAGTGAATAGTGGCTTAGATGTTTAGCTCTTTGCTGATCTCCATCTTTGACAGCTGACAGCATTGAAATGGATAACACTTAGCCCAAAAGGAAAACACTATTAAATATTCCATTTACCAACAAACAGCTGTCCTTTGAAATCAACAAATCAAAGTGTCCTTATTGATAATTTTGGTGAGAACAAATTGAGAGACTGGCAATTCTTTCATTTATTTATTTAACAAATGTTTATTAACTTTCTCTTACTAGGCTCTGGACCAGCATCTAGGGATGTGTCATAAGATGAGGCAAAACATCTACCGTTCCAAGCATCCATGTTAGTGGTGGAGACAAAGAACTAAACCAAAATGCATTACACATAAGAGATTAACGAGGGTTTTGATAAGGGAAACATGGAAACCCTGGAGTAGTACTGGAGTGTGTTAAAGGGACTGGAGGCACCTACCATGACCCGGAGCGGCAAGAAGGGCTTCCTGGAAAAGTAATATCTAAGACAAATCCTGAGGATGAGTAGGAGAAAGTACTCAGGCAAGTGAGAGCAGGAAGAGGGAGGCAAAAAGTCTTCAAGATAGAGAGAATGACATATGCAAAGGCCCAGGGACAAGAGCAAATAAGGTGCTTTGGAGAAAGAAACAAGAATACCAACTCTTTGTATGTCTAAAAAGTATAGATACTGTAAAGTTTTTACTGGCAAAACCTTGTTAGATAAAAATAATATAATTTCATTAAATATGCACTTAAAAACAATGAATAAAACCTATCTAAACACAGGTAATACTTTGTTAAATGAAAAAGTGAAAGTGTTGGTTGTATCTGACTGGGAAGTATTGTGTCCAACTCTGTGTGACCCCATGGACTGTAGCCCTCCAGGCTCTGCTGTCCAGAGAATTTCCCAGGCAAGAATACTGGAGTGGGTTGCCATTTCCTTCAATGGGTCAATCTCCTGACCCAGAGATTGAACCTGGGTCTTCTGCATTGCTGGCAGATTCTTTACCACCGGAGTCACCAGGGAAGCCTAAAACAAGTTATGAGAGCTACAAAATCATGGCTTGCTAAAACACATCAGAGAACTAAGAAATCCAAGAAACTCGAGTGAAACAGACTCCAAAAAGTGAGTAGAAATCCAACGGTTATCAAATGAATGAATCAATAAGTAAAATGTGGTATCTTCATTAAATGGAAGATTATTTGTCAATAAAAGAATGAAGTATTAACACATGCTGTAACATACATGAACCTTGAAAATATGCTAAAGCCAATTATAAAGATCACATAGTCTAAAATTTCATCTATAATAAATACTCATAATAGGTAGATCCACAAAGATGGAAAGTAGATTATTGATTTCTAGGGCTGCAGGTGGATGAAGAGGGAGAATGGGGGACTAGGAGCTGATGGCTAAAGGGTATGGAGTTTCCTTTAAGGTGATGAAAATATTCTAAAACTGATTATGGAGATAGTTGGACAACTCTCAATACACTAAAAGTCACAGAACAGTACATTTTAAATGGGTGAATTACATGGTAGGTGAATTATATTTCAATACAGCTTTTTAAAAAGTAAGTTATATTTATATACACTAGAAAGGAACATTTGAAAAATGCATTTTAAAAAAACAATACCACCTAGTAGGAGGCCAAGTGATTATGGGAATATGGAACACATAAAATATTCTTACATTGATAGTGGGATTTATATTGGTAAAATCAATTTTGAATTCTATTTGGCAGTATCTCCTTAAACTTAATAAATGCCTAGGCTATGAGCCAACAATTTCACTACTTTGTATACATCCACGGGAGATGAGTGCCCATGTCCACAAGTTATGTTCAAGATTGTCACAACCACTTTAATAATAGCAAGAAGTGGGGATAACCGTTCTGTCCATCAAGAGTAAAAAGAAGAAATAATCTGTGACTTATTCTTACCTTGAACACTACTTAGCAATTTAAAAGAATGAACTACCTCAAAATGTGCTTGCTAAGTTGCTCAGATGTGTCAAACTCTTTGTGACCCTATGGACTATAGCCTTCCTCAGCAATCAATGCAAAGAAATAGAGGAAAACAACAGAATGGGAAAGACTAGAGATCTCCTCAAGAAAATTAGGGATACCAAGGGAACATTTCATGCAAAGATGGGCACAATAAAGGACAGAAAACGTATGGACCTAACAGAAGCAGATGATATTAAGAAGAAGTGGCAAGAATACACAGAAGAACTATACAAAAAAGACCTTCATGACCCAGATAACCACAATAGTGTGCTCATCCACCTAGAGCCAGACATCCTAGAATGCAAAGTCAAGTGGGCCTTAGGAAGCATCACTACAAACAAAGCTAGTGGAGGTGATGGAATTCCAGTGGAGCTATTTCAAATCCACAATAACCCGGTGTACGAGACAGCAAAAGAGACACTGATGTATAGAACAGTCTAGTGGACTCTGTGAGAGAGGGAGAGGGTGGGAAGATTTGGGAGAATGACATTGAAACATGTAAAATATCATGTAAGAAACGAGTTGCCAGTCCAGGTTCGATACACGATACTGGATGCTTGGGGCTAGTGCACTGGGACGACCCAGAGGGATGGTATGGGGAGGGAGGAGGGAGGAGGGTTCAGGATGGGGAACACATGTATACCTGTGGCGGATTCATTTTGATATTTGGCAAAACTAATACAATTATGTAAAGTTTAAAAATAAAATAAAATTTAAAAAAAATGATGCTGTGAAAGTGCTGCACTCAATATGCCAGCAAATTTGGAAAACTCAGCAGTGGCCACAGGACTGGAAAAGGTCAGTTTTCATTCCAATCCCAAAGAAAGGCAGTGCCAAAGAATGTTCAAACTATCACACAATTGCACTCATCTCACACACTAGCAAAGTAATGCTCAAAATTCTCCAAGATAGGCTTCAACAGTATGTGAATCGAGAACTTCCAGATGTTCAAGTTGGATTTAGAAAAGACAGAGGAATCAGAGATTAAATTGCCAACATCCATTGGATCATCAAAAAAGCATGAGAGTTCCAGAAAAACATCTATTTCTGCTTTTTTGACTACACCAAAGCCTTTGACTCTGTGGATCACAACCAACTGTGGAAAATTCTTCAAGAGATGGGAATACCAGACCACCTGACCTGCCTCCTGAGAAATCTGTATGCAGGTCAAGAAACAGCAGTTAGAACTGGACATGGAACAATGGACTAGCTCCAAATTGGGAAAGGAGTATGTCAAAGCTGTATATTGTGACCCTGCTTACTTAACTTAAATGCAGAGTACATCATGCAAAATGCCGGGCTGGATAAAGTACAAGCTGGAATCAAGATTGCCGGAAGAAATACCAATAACCTCAGAAATGCAGATGACACTACCCTTATGGCAGAAAACAAAGAAGAACTAGAGCCTCGATGAAAGTGAAAGAAGAGAGTTAAAAAGTTGGCTTAAAACTCAATATTCAAATATTGTAATTAGCCTCCAATTAAAATAAATAAATTTATATTTTAAAAAAACTCAACATTCAGAAAACTAAGATCATGGCATCCGGTCCCATCACTTCATGGCAAATAGATGGAGAAACAATGGAAACAGTGAGAAACTTTATTTTTGGAGGGCTCCAAAATCACTGCAGATGGTGACTGCAGCCATGAAATTAAAAGAGGCTTGCTCCTTGGAAGAAAAGCTATGACCAACCTAGACAGCATATTAAAAAGCAGAGACATTATTTTGCCAATAAAGGTCCAACCAGTCAAAGCTATGGTTTTTCCAGTAGTCATGTATGGATGTGAGAGTTGGACTATAAACAAAACTGAGTACCAATGAATTGATGCTTTTGAACCATGGTGTTAGGAGAAGACTCTTGAGAGTCTCTTGGACTGCATGGAGATCAAACCAGTCAATCGTAAAGGAAATCAGTCCTGAATATTCATTGGAAGGACTGATGCTGAAGCTGAAGCTCCAATACTTTGGCCACCTGATGCAAAGAACTGACTCCTTGGAAAAGACCCTGATGCTGGGAATGACTGAAGGTGGGAAGAGAAGGAGACGACAGAGGATTAGATGGTTGGATGGCATCACCGACTCAATGGACATGAGTTTGCGCAAGCTCCAGGAGTTGGTGAAGGACAGGGAAGCCTGGCATGTTGCAGTCCATGGGGTCACAAAGAGTCAGACACAACTGAGCAACTGAATTGAACAGGACTGTAGCCCACCAGGCTACTCCATCCATGGGATTCTCTATGCATGAACATTGAAGTGGTTTGTCCACTCCAGGGGATTCCCCCTCCAGGGGATCTTCCTGACCCAGGAATTGAACCTGTGTCTCTTATGTCTCCTGCACTGGCAGGCAGATTCTTTACCACTAGCGCAACCTGGGAAGCCCACTTCAAAGTGTAGCACATGGTAAAACTTACTGGACATAATGTTGAGTGAACAAAACTAAATAGAAATGGACACAGCCATATGATTCCATTTATAGGCCACTCAATACAAGGCTACATTTACTCTGTGGTGACAAAAGTGAGAAGAGGGGGCATGTGTGAACAAGAGAAAAAGTAAGACAGGGGTTCAATCCCTGGGTCAGGGAGATCCCCTGGAGGAGGGCATGGCAACCCACTCTGGTATTCTTGCCTGGAGAATCCCATGGACTGAGGAGCCTGGGGGCTACAGCCCATGGGGTCACAAAAGAGTCCAATGTTACTAAATAAACAACAAAAAGAAATACACTAATGACAATGTCATTCTGGAATAAAACTATTCCAACAATAGTTATTATCAAATATTGTAGTTGGCAGTATTTACTGGTCTAATGCTTGCAAGCATAGAGAGACTACACTGGTTTATCTTTACATGTACAAACAAACAAAAAACTCTATTAAAAAGCAAAGGAAGAGACAAGTGAAATTATACCACAGAGTTTGCCTATTCCGAAGGCTTAGATATATCACAATTTAAAATAATTTCTAAATGTTAAATGAATGTTTGCTTCTTTAAGGCAAATGTACATCCTTTTGTAGGGTGCAAGAGAAAAACAAATCTGGAGGTGTCTCCTTTTAACAAAGCTTTTCTTTCCCAGTTATTTCCAGATCCTAAAGGAGAGGAGGAATGTGACAAGCTGCAAAATGCAGGTGCAAGTAATTGACTAGGCAAGTGTTCTATTGTCATAGAAGCAAAGCACATCAAATTAATGAGGCCCATAGAGACCCCGAAAGCTGGGGGAGCCTGCCTTGGCATGCTTCAGTGTGCATTTTGGGCGACACGGCAGCCCTTGTGTTTGTATCCCAGACAACCTACAATTTCGAGGAAAGAGAAATCATCTTCATATTCTTATTGTGTACAAAGATAGGTTTTCATAGAGCACATATTTAAAGCCCAAAAGTCACTATTTTAACTCCATGCCAATTGTATTGAAAAAAAAAATGATTCAATGAAACTTGTTTAGCTTTTCCTTGATGAAATTTGTTTCAAGTATATTGTTTAAAATGTTAAAAAAAAAAAAAAAAAAAAAAAGCACCTAAGAGTCAAAAAAAAATGATTTACTGATCTTGCCATTAGCCATTTTTCTGCTTGGGCAAGTCATGTTACCTCTCTGAGCCTCTGTTTTCTTGTGTTGTTGTTTAGTTGCTCAGTCATGTCAACTCTTTGCAACTCCATGGACTGTAGCCTGCCTGGCTCCTCTGTCCATGGGAATTCCTAGGCAAGAATACTGGAGTGGGTAGCCATTCCCTTCTCCACGGGATCTTCCTGACCCAGAAATCAAATCTGGGTCTCCTGCATTGCAGGCAGATTCTTTACCAATGGAGCTATCAGAGAAGCTCAAAACTGGGTATTAGCCACAGTCAGACAGTGGCACCTATACTTGCCTCTTCCCCACCCACACACAAAAACAGAGTCGTGTCTCCATAGGATCTAGGTAGGGCAGCAAGTGAAGAGTGAGTTCTCCATTCCTCAACCAGTTCCTGCTCCATAGGATAGAGGTTCTGCCCATGAGAGGTGACAAAAAGCCTCAACAAAAAGACTGGCAACAGCCTGTCTATGTTGAGGAACTTAACTTTAATTGAATCAGAATGTGGAACAATCAACAACCCATGGTTTATCAAAAACAATATAGCAATCAGCTAGCAATTACTGGAAGCTACAGGAGACTATGATGTGAATAGAGAAAGTCAAAGAGAACTTAGCTAAACCGGATCAGCCCGGATAATCAAAATTGTGCCCTCTCAGGAGATATCAGCAGTTGCACATTTCACGGGACATAGATCTCACTGAACTAGTTCAACCAAAGCAGTAAACAAATGAAGCGAACAATAGCAAGTCTGTTGGCTCAAAGGGTCAGTATCCAGAGTTGCCACAATGTATGTAGGGAATATATGAGCTATTCAAAGAAACAGAAACCCATACACAAGGCAGACAGGGGGGAATAGAAATTGTCCTTGAGGGGACCCAGATGTTGGAGTTAGCAAAGACTTCAAGGTAACTATTATAAACATGTTCAAAGATCTAAAGAAAATCATTCTTAAAGAATTAAAGAAACATATGATGACTATGTCTCATCAAATATGGTACCAACAAAGAGACAGAAATTATAAATCCAAAAATATAGACATTTTGGAGTTGAAAAGAATAATAACCAGAAATGAAAATTTAACTAGTGGGGCTCAACAGATCTGAGCTGGTAGAAGAATCAGCACATCTGAAGATAGATTGATAGAGACTTTGCAATCTGTAAAACATAGGGCAAAAAGAAAGAAGAAAAAGGAATAGAATCTCAGAGAAAGATGGGACACCATTAACCATACCAACATATGCATAATGCGAGTATCAGAAGAAAAGGAGAAAGAAATATTTGTACATAGACAAAAACTGAGAATCTGTTACTAGCAGACCTACTTTACAAGAAATACTAAGGGAAATTGTTTAGACTAAAAGCAAGATTATTAGACAATAATTTGAATCTACACACAAAAAAAAACAAAGTGCTAGTAAAAGCAATTCTGTTGATAATTATAAGATAGTTTAACTGCATGTTTTTTTTCTTAACTGATTTAAATGCAGTTGCATAAGACAATATGTATATAATTGTACTGTTGGGCCAATAACATATAGAAATGTAATGTATTTGACAATAGCAGCACAGAAGAGCTTTATAAAAACAAAGCCATATTGGAATAAGAAAACGACACCAGATGGTAGCTCAAAGTCATGAGAAGAAATTGAGAGACCCAGAAACAGCAAATAAGAAGGTTAATATAACACACTCTATAAATATGTACTTGTCTTCCTTTCTTCTTTCATGCGTGCATGCTCAGTTGCTTCAGTCGTGTCCAACTATGTGGACCCCATAGCCCGCCAGGCTCCTCTCTCCATGGGATTCTCCAGGCAAGAATACTGGAGTGGGTTGCCATGCCCTTCACCAGGGGACCTTCCTGACGCAGGGAGCCATCCTGCATGCCTTAACATCTCCTGCATTGGCAGGCAGGTTCTTTACCACTAGCACCCCCTGGGAAGCCCCAAAGAGGTGTTCTCTGAACTCGTTATGATCAAATGAGACAACCATAGTACCTGCTATATCTGAGAAACCTTACCATTTATATGATGTCATCTAATATGTAGGCACAGGCATATGTAGAATATAGATATCTTTCTCACTTTATTTATCCAGTTCCTAATTAGTAAGAATACTCAAACATAACTACCAGATAATTACCAATGAATACAGCCCTAGAATGAAATTTATCTGGTAAGCATTAAAGCAAAATTCAAATATTACTTGCTGCCATTATGACTCATTTTTCAAAGAACATTTTCTTCTGCTTTATTTCTACACACGCATGTCATTTAAGGATATAATATAAAGATGCTCTTCCACGGAGCAAATGAGCTTTCTCAATGAAAAGTGGAGAACATCATTAGTCTCACCATGCTGGTTGTCTTCTAAGATCTGATTTTTGTCACAGTACACTACTTGTTTCCTATCTTCAAAATCTGTCACACAGTATCTTGAATAACTTTGGCTTTTTTAGCTTTCTCTTAACAATATAACATAATAAATAGCAGTTTGCAGTACTCTTGGTTTGGTAAACAACTCAAATAGAAACTGTCTAGACTTCCAAAAATGCAGAAAAATAATACTCCTTAACCTAAAATTTTTCACCTCTCAAACCGTCTGTAATCTGATGGAGATTATACAAGCCATATATATGCTTTTTAATCCAGCATTTCACACCTCAGAAAATCTTTATATACACTTAAATAATTAGGATTTATTGGTGTCATTTAAAATGGGTTCAGGTGAGTGATGCATGGCAAGTTGAGGTTATATTCTATTATAACAGAGTTCTGTGGAAGCAAACAGCAAGTCTGAGAATGTTGAGTCTCTTTTTCATCAAAAATAAGTATAATACACATTGTCTGTTCCATCAGTAGGCCAAGAAATAATTAGAGACAAGATGAGACATAATTCAATAGTGGATCATGGTCCACATGCTGAAAACTCTACTACGAATAACATCACCTCTTAGCTACTCTGCAGAGAAATTTTACACCCTTTAGTTGTATAACCTTAACAATCCTAGTTCCTGAAGATGTAATACTCATATATATCACCACATGCCATAAGGCATAGGTTAAGTTCCTTAGATGCATTATATGTGACTTATATTTAGGGGGCTACATCTCCAAATTTGCTATGGGTGTAATATATCTTCAAGTTACACTCTGGTTGTAAAAGCCACAATCTGTGTCAACAGAACTTTATAAACGTCTCTGAATTCCACTGAGCATCCAAATATTATGTGCATGGATTTATTTCTAATCACTCAAGCCAGCAACCTGCCTTCCTCCAAATCCCCAAGTCCTAAGGGACAAAACTATTCATGAGGGTCAGTGAACTACAGATTCTGTAGGGATTTAAGAAAACATAAGGTCAGTGGTAACTCTGTGAATTTAGAAAAGGATATCAAACTGTTTTACATTTTCCCTGAAGGTTAAACCTAGACAGCATATTAAAAAGCAGAGACTTTACTTTGCCAACAAAAGTCCATCTAGTCAAAGCTATAGTTTTTCTAGTAGTTATGTATGGATGTGAGAGTTGTACTATAAACAAAGCTGAGTGCTGAAGAATTGATGCTTTTGAACTGTGGTGTTGGCAAAGACTCTTGAGAGTCCCTCGGACTGCAAGGAGATCCAACCAGTCCATCCTAAAGGAGGTCAGTCCTGGGTGTTCATTGGTAGGACTGATGTAGAAGCTGAAACTCCAATACTTTGGCCACCTGATGTGAAGAGCTGACTCATTTGAAAAGACCCTGATGCTGGGAAAGATTGAGGGCAGGAGGAGAAGGGGACGACAGAGGATGAGATGGTTGGATGGCATCACCAACTCAATGGACATGGGTTTGGGTGGACTCTGGGAGTTGGTGATCGACAGGGAGGCCTGGCGTGCTGCGGTCCATGGGGTCACAAAGCGTCAGACACGATTGAGCGACTGAACTGAACTGAAGGTTAAAAAGAGAGGAAGGCTTGAATAACAGATGCTAGACACAAAAAAACCTGCCCACGTGTTGAGTGACAAGACATAAGAAAAAAAAAAGCTACTAAGAACCACATTTGGAAAGTTCTACCTTTGTAATAAGTAGATCATGTCTTCTGAGAGATTTTCAATACAATTCCTCTGGAGACAATGAGTGATGCAGGAGCGTGGTGGAGGAGATGCTTTGCAAGTCTCTTCCTGATCTATGACTCCATGAAACTACCTTCAAGAGTTAAGAAAAACCACACATGCATCAGGTTTCTGAAGTCACAAGACCTTGGTCACATCAAGGTAATATCTTCTGCTTTTGATACATATTCAGATAAAAGCTCTTCCAAATTCCTTTATTTACTTTAACCTTTACCACAAAGATTTCTCTCTCTCAATTAGCCTCTGCTCATTCAACCCAATGTACATAGAAAGTGGAGGATAGGATAGAATTATATTATAATTATACTGTGATTCCCATCATCACAATTACATTGTTTTCCTTCCAAGTTCATTATTTAATATCCCAAATCAAAATAATTAACAAGAAACATGGCCCTTATCTCTGCTCCAGTAGTACAATTAACAGACACTGGTATACTTAAAATATAATCTCATTTTTGTATTTATCTCTTATGGAATTTTCTTAAATTTGGTTTTAGGCTGAAAAAAGTGTGAAATGTCAAAGAGAAATTATGACCACATGCCATGCAGACATACTCAAAAAGAGTGCAATAGATTATGGCCAACAAAAAGCTGAGTTCCAGTGATTCACAGAGAATGTTAAATACCTTTCTCAAGATATATAATCAAAATGACCAAGGTATATAATTTTTTAGGATACACATACACTTGTCTCACTCATTTATCTCACTAGAAAAGAACCATAGGAGTCAGTAACAGATAAAGGAAACCTCAGCTGAATTATACTTCAAGCGTTAAAAAAAAAAGACATTGTAGTTAACAGGTGTTTTTCAACAATTTATTGAACTTCTGAAAGCTATTATAGCCATGAAATAGATGTACAGGGTAAGGTAAAACAGCATGCTTCGCTGTGAAAAAGCAATTTCAAGATAATTCCTTACCCTCTTTTTCTTAGTAGATTGTTCTGAGACTAAAAGCCGACAGGTAAAGTTATTAAAATATGTTTTTATAGACACTTCAGTGAACAAGAACTATGTCAAGATCTCATTAATATTGTTGAATATAATTTCTCTTCATTGTCTCTGCAAAGGAATAACCTTGTCCTTCTCATTTTTCATCCATCCTCTCAGGCCAAAATTGCAGAGCCTTATCCCCCTTCAAGAGATTTCCTGTGCAAAAACTGATAAAGGAGAGCTTGGTGTTACGGAAAAATCATTGGGCTGGGGACTAAGAAACCAGGTTCTAGTTGCAAGTCATCAAAAATCTAGGAGATCTGAACAGTCTTTGTCCAAACTGGGCCTCAATTTCCTTATCTGTGAGATGGGAAAACTTGTAAATAAATACAAATGAGGTCTAAAATATCTTTCACTTTAAATGGAGAAACAAAACCATTGTTTTTCTTTCTTCATTTCACATACACAAATCAATTAATGGTGCATTACAGCCTAAATTTGAAAGAGAAAACTATTTCTAAATAAAAATATCCAAAGATAATTTCAAGACTTTGGTACAGATGAAGATTTTTAAAAGACTTTTTCAAAGACTTCTCAAAGGAAAGCACTGGAGTTCATTAAAATTAAAAACTTCTGTTCATCCAAGGACATCCTTCTGTGCTGTGTGTGTGTGCGTGTAGTTGCTCAGTTGTGTCCAGCTCTTTGCGATCCCTGAACTGTAGGCCACCAGGCTCCTCTGTCCACGGAGTTATTCAGGCAAGAATACTGGAGCGAGTTCCCATTTCCTACTCCAGGGATAAAACCCACATCTCTTGCATCTCCTGCATTGGTAGGCAGATTCTTTACCACTGTGCCACCTGGGATGGCATCACCGGCTCAATGGACATGAGTTTGAGTGAACTCCGGGAGTTGATAATGGACAGGGAAGCCTGGCATGCTGTAGTCCATGCACGGGATCACAAAGAGTTGGACACGACTGAGCAACTGAACTCAACTGTGCCACCTGGGAAGCCCCCATACTATACTTGATTTTAGCCAAAAGGCCAAGAACCAAGTGAGTGAATGTGCAAGTAGAAGTGTGGGAAAGATATCTTAAATACATGTGTCTCGTGCATATAAAGAACTATAAATCAGGAAGAAAAATATAAATAACTCAACTCTAAAACAGAGGCAAAAGATTCAAACAGATCATTCACAAAAGTGGATATCACACTGGCAAATAAAGAAATGAAAAGGAATACAACATGAATAATCATCAAGGAAACACCAACTACAAACACAGATAGTTTTACAAGCAACACAGTGGTAGAGCATTAGTGTAGGTATAGAGCAATGGGAACTCTGATTTAATGCTGCTGGGACTAAATTGTAAAAACCACTTTGGAAAGCAATTCTACCCCAAGTGGACACACCGAACAGAAATGCATAATATGTACCCTGAAAGATACATACAAGCATATTCACAAAAGCATTATTCAGAATAACTGAAACCAGCAACACCCAAACATCCAGCAAAATGAATAATACCTTAATAAGGTATTATTAATACCTTATTAATAAGGTAAAATTAATAATACCTTAATAATACTTTAATAATACCTTAAAAACAATACCTTAAGGAATATGAACACACTATTCCTAAAGGAAACAGTATATACTGAATCCCACAAACTTGTTGAGAAGATATCAACCTTAAAAGATACCTACCAGATAATTCCAGCTACATAAAGTTTGAAAACAGGCAAAATTAGTATCAAATTTTGGTAATAAAAATTAGAAAAAACCTGCACTATCTTTTGCATGAGCAATAGTTAATGATAGGAAGAAGCATAAGAGATGAATTATGGTGTGCTGGTAATGGTAGTATTCAAAAATTAACTTCTGCTTTTAAAAATATTCGGTATTTTGTTGACAAAATAAGGGGTCAACAACTTGACTGCATACACTACCTCCACAATGACTTATGCTTGGTGATCACATTGTTAGCTGATTTAAACATACATCCTCAGAGTCTTTGTGACCACTGTGTGAATGCACTACCCTTCCCCCATCTTTAACCCTTCACTCCGTTGTTTTTCTTCCTAAAGTTTCCACCTGCTAGTATGTGTTTAAGTCCATATTCTACTTTCCCCCTGGGGAGGATACAGACTTGAAACTCTTTTTGTATCCTCATTATCTGGGACAGTGGCTGAAAGAGAGGATTTTTGCTTCTATTTTATCAGTCTTTCTATTTTAATTATTTACTTTCTTTTTTAATTATTTACTTTCTATTTTAATTATTACTTCTATTTTAGCAGTCTGGTTTTTAATACACCTATTTCAAATAGCAATCTAATCTGTAGTCCTTAAAACTCAAAACATTATCATCTATTGATTATTACATATTTCATTGTCAAATGTCAAATCAAAATTACTCTAATTAAAAAAAGCAAAGAAACCAATTTCTGTGTAAGTTTTAGCACAAAAAAGTTTTCATTGGAATACTGCTGAAAATAAAAATAGCTTTGAAGTGGGGGAAAAAGTGCTGTTTAACTCTGGTTCTCAAGATTTTTGCTTTCTTCCCTTACCAGTTCAGTTGGACAGATATTTCTTGATAGTCAGTTATGAGGTAGGTAATAAAAACTCAAAGATGAATTAGACATAATCTATACCTTAAATGTAGCATTAAGTAGGAATAGCAAAGAAACAGACCACTTATGCTACTTCAGAAACAGATGAAAGAGGAATTTAGGAGAAATGGAATCTTCTGAAATGTGTAGTTCCTGAAACATAACCAGCCTACTTTCCAATATAAGAGCCATTTCTTCCTATTAATACATAGATGTGTGAAACCTCAAGTAGAAAAATGCTTTATTATTTAACAAGGTGAAATTTTTTTTTGCTTCTCTATATGATTTTTATTATGCATTTTAATATCTAATTTGTTCACATTAGTTTAAATCAGTCCTATTGATGATGCTGGAGGAGGTTAACGTTACAGTAATTCCCATGCTGGGTGTTATAAGTAAGAGCATAAAAAGCAACATAAAAACAATGAGGGTACAAACACTCTTATTGATTTAGGTGGTTTTTCCTTCACTTTTCTCATTTTGAAGATACTTAGCACACTCGCCATATACTATTCATAGGGGGGAATTTTACTTAGAGTCTATAATTAATGACTATAATAATATATGATGTATAATTACTAGACATACTATATATGTTGCTGTTTGGTCACTAAATCATGTCCAACTCTTTTGCAATCCCATGGACTGTAGCCCACCAAGCTCCTTTGTCCCTGGTATTTCTCAGACAAGAATATTGGAGTGGGTTGCCATTTCTTTCTCCAGGAGATCTTCCTGACCCAGGGGTCAAACCAGCAGTTCCTGCCCCCTCTCCTGAAGTGCAGGCAGATTCTTTATTGCTGAACCACTGGGGAAGCCCCTATACTATATATAATTAACTATAATGATTCTAGACTATAATTTAAATTATATTTAATTTATAGTACATTTTGCCACTTATTAAGAATTATAGTAAAAGACAGAAGATGGAATTCTTGGTAAAATTAGGGATTTGACTATTTGTGAATTTCAGTTGTGTCTGTAGAATTACCATGAATAGAGCAAAAATGCAAAATCTGGGAATTCTAGTCCTAGGAGGCTAGTACAGTCACCTTCGGAAGGGTCTTTTAACATCTTTCAGCCTAAGTTTCTTCATTTGGGGGAGCGAAAAAAAAGAGAAGTTGAAGAAGATAATTTCTATGGTTTTTTCCAAGTTCTAAGTGTTCTAAACATGTATTATAAATAATTAATATCTTGCTATTACCTCTCCAAGTAATTGAAGTACAAACCACTACTTGTGGTCTGTGAACAATCCAGACTTTTCTCTATGTAAACATCATCAACTGCATTATTCAAGACAAGCTGTGGTTACTGTTGTGGGGTCACTAAATTGTGTGTCCAGCTCTTTTGGGACCCCATGGACTGTAGCCCACCAGGCTCCACTGTCCATGAATTCTTCAGACACGAATGCTGGAGTGGGTTGTCATGCCCTCCTCCAGAGGGTCTTCCTGAACCAGGGACTGAACCTGTGGCTCCTGCACTGCACACAGAATCTTCACCACTGAGCCACTGGGGAAGCCCATCCCGACTATCAAAAGACTGGCATACGCTAGTGGTGTCCAAACCTGGGTAGTAATCAGAATCACTAGGAACGGTTTTCTGTTTTTTATTTTGTTTTGTTTTGGTTTTTATGGAATCAGAGTATTTCATCATAGAGCCCAGGTTTGTTGTTGTTTTTTTTTTTTTTTTCATTTCTTCCTCTGATTTTGAGGTGTAGCCAAATCTGTGAACCACTGTTATAAACAACAAATCTTATGAGTTCTGAACACTGAGGGACCTCTGTGCTCCAGATTAGTTTGGAAAGCTAATAATAATGTGCATTATTGAAATTGATGTATAATTTTTTCTTGATCAGCCAGTGATTGTACAAACTGACAGTGGTAAAACCCTGCTGCTGCTGCTAAGTCGCTTCAGTCGTGTCCGACTCTGTGAGACCTCATAGACGGCAGCCCACCAGGCTCCCCAATTCCTGGAATTCTCTAGGCAAGAACACTGGAGTGGGTTTCCATTTCCTTCTCCAATGCATGAAAGTGAAAAGTGAAAGTGAAATCACTCAGTCGTGTCCAACTCTTAGGAACCCCATGGACTGCAGCTTACCAGGCTCCTCCATCCATGGGATTTAGAGGTACAATAATCAACTCAACTTTCCATACAACTAGAGGATCGCATTCAAATAGACTCATATGTTCTTTTTCAAATTTCATAACAATAATAAGTATTACACCTTACATCAGTATAGTGTTTTATGGATTATGTTGTGCTCCACATGAATCCTTATTTGAATCTGACTGAGTTATGTTATATCCATTTTAAAAATCAGAAAATTAGCTTTTTCGCAATGGATTTACCGCCAGGACACAGGTGTCGTGAAAACCACTGTTAAACCTGAGCCAAAATCGGAAAGGAAAAGAAAAAGAAAAGATCTACATCAGCATCGTTGTCATTGGGCACGTAGATTCAGGGAAGTCTACCATGACTGGCCATCTGATCTACAAATGTGGCGGGATCGACAAGAGAACAATTGAAAAGTTCGAGAAGGAGGCTGCCAAGATGGGAAAGGGCTCCTTCAAATATGCCTGGGTCTTGGACAAACTTAAAGCTGAACGTGAGTGTGGTATCACCATTGATATCTCCCTGTGGAAATTTGAGACCAGCAAGTACTATGTTACCATCACTGATGCCCCAGGACACAGAGACTTCATCAAAAATATGATTTCAGGCACATCCCAGGCTGACTGTGCCGTCCTGATTGTTGCTGCCGGTGTCGGTGAATTTGAAGCCGTTATCGGCAAGAACGGGCAGACCCGTGAGCATGCCCTTCTGGCTTACACCCTGGGAGTGAAACAACTAATTGTTGGCATTAACAAAATGGATTCCACTGAGCCACCCTATAGCCAGAAGAGATACGAGGAAATTGTTAAGGAAGTCAGCACCTACATTAAGAAAATTGGCTACAACCCAGACACAGTAGCATCTGTGCCAATTTCTGGCTGGAATGGTGACAACATGCTGGAGCCAAGTGCTAACATGCCATGGTTCAAGGGATGGAAAGTCCCCGTAAGGACGGCAATGCCAGTGGAACCCCCCTGCTTGAAGCTCTGGATTGCATCCTGCCACCAACTCACCCAACTGACAGACCCTTGCATTTGCCTCTCGAGGATGTCTATAAAATTGGTGGTATTGGTATTGTCCCTGTGAGTCATGTGGAGACTGGTGTTCTCAAACCTGGCATGGTGGTCACCTTTGCTCCAGTCAGTGTAACAACTGAAGTGAAGTCTGTAGAAATGCAAACCATGAAGCATTGAGTGGAGCCCTTCCTGGAGACAATGTGAGCTTCAATGTCAAGAATGTGTCTGTCAAAGATGTCTGTCGTGGCAATGTGGCTGGTGACAGCAAAAATGATCCACCCATGGAAGCTGCTGGCTTCACAGTTCAGGTGATTATTTTGAACCATCCAGGCCAAATCAGTGCTGGATATGCACCTGTGCTGGACTGTCACACAGCTCACATTGCTTGCAAGTTTGCTGAGCTGAAGGAGAAGATTGATCGTTGTTCTGGGAAAAAGCTGGAAGATGGCCCTAAATTCTTGAAATCTGGTGACGCTGCCATCATTGATATGGTTTCTGCCAAGCCCATGTGTGTCGAGAGCTTCTCTGATTATCCTCCTCTGGGCCGTTTTGCTGTGCATGACATGAGACAGACAGTCGCTGTGGGTGTCATCGAAGAAGTGGACAAGAAGGCAGCTGGAGCTGGCAAGGTCACCAAGTCTGCCCAGAAAGCTCAGAAGGCTAAATGAATATTATCCCCAATACCTGCCACCCCAGTCTTAATCAGTGGTGGAAGAATGGTCTCAGAACTGTTTGTCTCAATTGGCCATCTAAGTTTAATAATAAAATACTGGTTAATGATAACAATGCATCCTAAAACCTTCAGAAGGAAAGGAGAATGTTTTTGTGGACCATATGTTTTGTGTGTGGCAATTTAAGTTATTAGTTTTTAAAATCAGTACTTTTTAATGAAAACAACTTGAACAAAAATCTGTCACAGAATTTGAGACCCATTAAAAAAAGTTTAATGAGAAAAAAATAGTAATAATAAAAATCAGAAAATTAAATCACAGAGGTAATCATTCCAGGATCACACAAATTAGAGGACGCTTGAGTTTAAACAAAAGCCTTTCTGATCTTAAATGCTTTTTATCTAATCTCATAAATAGTAAAAACTGTTTACTCTTTTTTTATTCATAAACAGTAAAAACTAAACTAGTGTTTTATAATTTAAGTTTAACTTGAATTTAGACAGGTAAGAAATCTTTTCTAAAAGATTTGTAAATATTTTTCACTTATATACTTCTAAGTCACAATCACTCTTATCTCAACAGCTCAAAATTAGTATTCAAAGTGATCTTAATTATACTTTTTAAGCCCCATGCAAAAACCTGGGGAAAACTCTCTCCTAGGCATGGCAGTGGGTGAAAACAATCTCTCCCCTTAGGAAGCAAACAAATCTGAATGCAACAGAAGAAAGTTTTATAATAAAAACAGAAAACCAAAACCTGTAGCTGTCAGCCAAGAGAAAATTCCACAGGGACATCCTTTAATAAGAGCAGAGCTCCTAAAACAGAACAGAAGAGCAAAGACCTTGGCGTCAGAAGAACCTGGGTTTAAATGCACGCTATGCCATCTAATACTCATGTCTGCTTGGGCAAGTCATCTTTTTAATGAAGATATATATAGTCTATATTCTATTGTATTAGTTTTGTATCGCTGCTGTAACAAATTACCACAAATTTGGCTGTTCAAAACAGCACAAATTTAATCTCACAGTTCTTGAAGTCAGAGCCTGAAGCAGCTCTCACTGGACTAAAATAAGATGTTATTAGGGCTGCTTTCTTTTTTTTTTTTTTTTTGGAGCTCTAGGATGAGTCCATTTCCTTGCCTTTTCTAGTTTCCGGAGACTGCCAGAATTCCTCGGCTTGAAGCCACGTCCATCTTCCAAGCCAGCAGTGGCTGGTCGAGTCTCTCTCTCTGCATCGCTCTGACACTGGCTTTGCTGCCTCCCTCCTCCACATTTAAGGATCCATGGGATTGAGCCCACCTGGATAAACCAGAATAATCTATATTTTAAAGTCACCAGATTAGCAAACTTTATTCTATCTTCAACCTCACTTCCCCTTTGCCATGTAATAACCATTCACAGTTTCCAGAAGATACAAAAATTAAGGGGCAGAGGCACATCAGAGAGAGGTCTAGGATACTGTCTAGCATCCTAGAGTCCTTCCTACTTTGACATGTGTTTTTCAGCCAGAACAACAGACAGGATCTCTAAAGAAACCACACAGAGTGGGGAGCACTTAGGTATGAAAGATCTCCATTTTATACCCCCAGATAGTTGTATGACATTCATAGGGAGCCATGTCTGTTAAATTCATGGATAGTTGGTTGGGGTGCTTTGTTTGTTTCAGAATACATCTAAAGAGTCAGTCACTTTTTAATTTGTCCAAAAATTAAATGTAGATGATCTATTATGTATTCTGGGTTTTACTGGAAAAATATAAGAAATCCTCTGGTGGTTTAGTTTGCTAAGTCATGTCCAACTCTTGAGACCCCTTGAACTGTATGTAGCCTGCCAGTCTCCTCTGTCCATGGGATTTGCCAGGCAAAAATACTGGAGTGGGTTGCCATTTCCTTCTGCAAGAAATCCTCTAGAGTCTGACAAAGCAGAATTCTTTCAGAGGTGTCACTGGGATCAAAACGCCTAGGTTTTCATTTCAGTTACTAGTAAATGATAAGAATGTCTCTAAGTGTTAATTTCCTGGTCTGCAAAATAGAGATACTGTGTTGCATGAGTGCTATAAGGGTAGAAATGATCCTAAGTTGCCTAATACCATTTTCAGCACAATAAGTGGCAAGCATTGCTGTATCCTAGATATTTCTACTCAATGACACAGTCTGAATTGACTTTAGTTTTATTAACTCAATTTAGCCATACTTAAGTTCAAAGCCAGGCTTCCTTGGTGGCTCAGTGGTAAAGAATCCACCTACCAATGCAGGAGACACAGGCCCAATCCCTGGGTCTAGAAGATCTCCTGGAAAAGGAAATGGCAACCCACTCCAGTATTCTTGCCTGGGAAATTCCATGGACAGAGGAGCTTGGCAGGCTACAGTCCATGGAGTCGCAAAAGAGTTGGGCACAACTTAGCGACTAAACAACAACAAGTTCAAAGCCTCTAGGAACAAAGTCTTCATGTTTCTTAGGGGAATAAACTCCTTCTCCTCCTCTAGAATTTACTTTCTGTTCTGAGGAACAGGATGCCAATACCAGCAACTATATTGATACGGAACAAAAGTGGTGATTTATCCATGACGTTCTTCAAAACTGGCCTGGTGCTGCTTTTCCAAAGTCCTGCTGTTGAAAGGACTCCAAGCGTTCATTCATTGTGTTGCACCACAGCTCATTTTTCTTGAGCCATAGATGAGCTTAACACAATTTTCTTACAATGCCTTGTATAACCACAGTACCCCAAATCCAGCTTTCTTCTATCAGATCAGATCAGATCAGTCACTCAGTTGTGTCCAACTCTTTGCGACCCCATGAATCGCAGCACTCCAGGCCTCCCTGTCCATCACCAACTCCCGGAGTTCACTCAGACTCACATCCATCAAGTCAGTGATGCCATCCAGCCATCTCATCCTCTGTCTTCCCCTTCTCCTCCTGCCCCCAATCCCTCCCAGCATCAGAGTCTTTTCCAATGAGTCAACTCTTCGCATGAGGTGGCCAAAGTACTGGAGTTTCAGCTTTAGCATCATTCCTTCCAAAGAAATCCCAGGGCTGATCTCCTTTAGAATGGACTGGTTGCATGTTCCAAAACTGGCCTACCTTGAGACTTCCTTATAATTTTTCTGGGATGATTCTTGTATCTAGATAACTAAAGTTACTTACCTGAATAACATTAGTCTCAAAACTGTTAGAAGAGGGAATGAAAGTCAGTGAAATAGTAAGACAGGTAAATATTAATAATACAGTAAATTCTCAAATAGTAACAAATGTGAAGACATTTATTATTTTCTGCTCCCCTTTTCTGACACAGAAATAACTCCCTCAATGTACCAGTCATCGTATCAGACCCTTTGGTCACACACTTGTTTAGAGCTGGAATTTGACCAAAGTCAAGCCAATCAAATTTCCAACATAACCACTAATCTGAAGTTTTCATGGCCATATATGAGCCACAGGCCACTGCCAAATGACTAATCTAGATCCCTCATCAGTCAAATTCCCAGAAAGAGAATATTATTGTCCATTATCAAGTAAATGCATCAAGTGGCCTGGGGTCAAGTGTCCATTATTCACTGTTGAGTTGAACAGTGAAATTGCAATAAGAACCAGGAGTTGCCAAAAAATAAAGAGAGAGAGACGGAGAGATCCTTTAGAACTGTAATCCAAAAATTGAATGAATAAACAGGATTAAATAACTGGATTAAATTAAATAAATGGATCTGAATAGAAAGTGTAGCTCCCACAGTGGTTTGAAGTTGACTGATACTGCTTAAAATAAAAGGATGATCAAAGGTCCTTTGAGTTTTTGTAACATAGCATGACCATGGCTATGAATTACTTGAAAGTAAACTAAGGATCCTCATTCCCAGGCACCAGGCTATGCCAGAAGAATTTCCTAAAGGAGATGTCTTTCATGTGATACTTCCAGCAAAACATTCCCTGCCAATAATGGTTGGTTTTCCATGACAGTTACCTCACCCATTCCACAGGTGCATAGACAGAGGATAGCAGATGACTGAGGGTAGAAAGCCACCGGCAAGGACAGGGAAGCCCTTGCTATAAAACCATAAGAGGAAGGTCCTTAACGACGAGCAAAGACCTGGCTTTGACCACAAAGGGTCTACAGTAAGAACAATAAAGTCCCTACAATTTGCGTAGCAACAGGAACCTCAATTCTCTAGAGGTTAACAGCCAGAGTTTTTGAAGAAGTAGATCAAGACATTGCAGAATGGATCCAGAAATTAGGTTAAAGGAGCACTCCAGAGAACTGAGCCAACAGAATAACATGTGCTATATTAGGGATGACTGGCTACTTCTGGTCAGTAAGAAGATGCCAATTTTCCATATATAAAAAAGGTTTTGATGGTTTAAAAAGCTCACAATGAAAGCAAAAGGCAAGTAGATAGCTGTATCTTCTTTGTAAACATTAGCTATAACATCCCACAAATTGTGTGAATCAAGAAATTCTCTTACAACCCCTTTTACTAGAAAGTACTGCCTTAAGTATCTTGTTAGTATTGTAGAACCTATCTAAGTGGACCTGACCAGCAATATCCTTCTTCTATTGGTGATCATGCAAAAAAATGAATAATCCTAATTGATTGTCTCCTTGCTCCGACCTCCGGGGTTGAAAAGATAGGTTAAAATTTGATGAGGGAAGACCTATGTAAGATCTTACCATACACACCCAAATGATAATAAGAGAGGGGGCAGGAGGAAACTGGGAGGTTTCAAATATATTTATAACATGATGGTAGTGATGGTTTCATATACTTATCCCCAAACTCAAGCTGTATATGTTAAATATGCATGCCTTCTGGAGTGTCAATCATATCTCAATAAAGTGGGTTTTAAAAAAAGAAGAATCATCCAGGAAATGTTTTGTCTCTCTTCCTGGTAACTTATAATTTCTTTTAGCAGTTTTTTTCAGCTGGGATATTTAAGTAACAGGAAAAGTTGCTTGTTGCCTTATAGTGACTTCTATGAAATTCTATGAAATGCAACATTGCCATGAAATGCATCATTTATAACCTTGGATAGACAGCTTTTTGACTACATTGTGTGCTACAGTCCTAAGAAAAGATTTTTTTTTTTTAATTAGCTCTGATGGGTGTGGTAAAGCCACTATCTAATGAATATATTAGCCATTGCTGCTGAGAAACCATTTATTGTAGATCTAGCCAATCTGTGTATGCATATGAAGCAGAACATGTAAATGAATTGTTTAACTATTTTCAGATAACTTCCTACCACCTTTATCCCAACACATTCCTCTTCAAGCTTGTTTTATTAATAAGCATACTTTATAGAATGCCTTAGCATGGCTAAGGAATGAGAGACACGGGGTGGAAAGATGGCAGGGAAGATATTGCTAATACAAGCTGAATACATAAATTCATTAATCACACAGACCACACTCTATTATTCAGCAGCTGACATTACAGTGTGAGATTAGTTCAGCCCCTGGCTCCTGCTCCTATCAACTCAATACATATTTATCAAGGCCTTACTCTCACCAAGCTATCACTCTGCTGAGAGGCTGCAGAGAAGAAAGAGAGGGAGGGAAAAAGGGAGAGATGGGGTTAGGCACTGCCCAAGGAATACTGCCCTAACTTAGTTAGGAAGATGCGACACACATATGGGAAACAACCAAAGATCACTACTCCAGTATTGCTATGTTCTTTCTTCTCTGCCCAATAATTATTTAGGGGGATTCATTGTCTACCATTGGCTTCCCAGGTGGCTCAGTGGTAAAGAATCTGCCTGCCAATGCAGGAGATGCAGGAGACACGGGTTCAATCCCTGGGTCGGGAAGACCCCTGAGTATTAAGTGGCAACCCACTCCAGTATTCTTGCCTGGGAAATCCCATGGACAGAGGGGTCTGGCAGGCTTCAGTCCATGGGGTCTCAAAGAGTTAGACATGACATGCTTTAGTGACTGAGCATGCCCGCACAATTGGCTACCATTACTACTACCATAAGGTATTTTAGAGAATAGGGACTCAGGTCAGTTATTTTCTCTTATTTAATAGATCAGGGAAAAAGCCTTAATAGGAGAGGAGGGGGAGAAACTAAAATTATTGGTAGAAAGAAAGTATGAGGTTATTATACTTTATCTATCATATTGGTAGAAAGAAAGCATGAATGTCATTTTCTGTGTCATAACAGTTCCATATTATCACAAAAAATCAAATAGCTTTATTGGGTACTATAAAATTAAAATATTCTATGTAAAATATAATATATAGATATTGTTCTATATATATATAAATATATATATATAAAGAGATATATGTAAAAGTCTCTTTTCAAGGTCCTAGTTTTCTTGAATAATTAAACTGAGTTACATATTTAGGATATAATAAACCCAAAGTCTTTAGTATTAGGCAGAACTTAATTTGAGTACTAATTCCCTAAAATCCTTACTTATGACTCATGTAATCAAGGGGAGATAATTTAACTTTTCTGTGCTTTGATTTCCTCTCTATCAAGTAAAGCTGCTGCTGCTAAGTCACTTCAGTCATGTCCGACTCTGTGCGACCCCATAGACAGCAGCCCACCAGACTCCCCCATCCCTGGGATTCTCCAGGCAAGAACACTGGAGTGGGTTGCCATTTCCTTCTCCAATGCAGGAAAGTGAAAAGTGAAAATGAAGTTGCTCAGTTGTGTCCGACTCTTAGTGACCCCATGGTTCACAGCCTACCAGGCTCCTCGGTCCATGGGATTTTCCAGGCAAGAACACTGGAGTGGGTTGCCATTGCCTTCTCCACAAATAAAGCTAACTATAGCCAATTTGAAGGAAATGATGAAGATTAAGTGATATAGATAATTTCACCTAGTACAGAGCCAGGTTCATAACAAGTAATTAATAATGCCAGCTTCCCATCCCTGTAAGCATAGAAGTAAGCACACATATGATCTAAAGCTTCAAAAGAGAAATATCCAAAAATGGAAATTGTATGTTGTGAAAATTAATAGAACACAACTGCATTTAACTGAAAATATCAGTTATACCTCCTCTGCTTTCCAATGCAGCAGATGCAGGTTTGATCCTTGGTTGGGGAACTAAGATCCCACATGCCAAGCAGTGCAGTCAAAAAAATAATAATAATAAAATAAAGTAAAAATTAAAAAAATAAAATACCATCATGAAGCAAGCATTCAAATTTAGTGAACATTACTAGGGAGTTGGTACTTAGCATAGACCTCTGTAAGAGTACTTTCTAGTCTCTTTTTGTAATTAATTGTATGCATATCTGTCCACCTGAGGTGAGGAGCCGACTCATTAGAAAAGATCCTGATGCTGGGAAAGATTGAAGGCAGAGAAGGGGACAACAGAAGACAAGATGGTTGGATGGCATCACTGACTCAATGGACATGAGTTTGAGCAAGCTCCAGGAGATGGTGAAGGACAGGGAAGCTTGGATGCTGCAGTCCATGGGGTCACAAAGAGTCAGACATGACTGAGCAACTGAACTACAACAACATATCTGTCCCATCTTGCAAGGACTTCAATGAGGTCAACATGCAAATCTTATATATAACATCACCTTGTTAAATGACTGTGGGCACGTGTGAATGAACAAGTGCCTAAGAACCAGGATATAGCAATTCTGAAACCTTCTCTGTATGAATAAAATGCACATGAATAATATACAATTACAGCCTATGAACTTACTACCTAATCACAAAAATGAAGTAAAAGACATCTCAGTCATGAGGAAAATTCTTGTGTTAAAATATTAAGAGGAAAAAACAAATCTTGTATATGTGGAATAGTCACTGTTGAATTTTTTTACTATATAGTGAAGAAAAAGAAACAAAAAAATGTTAATGGTCAAGATCAGTGCCATTGCCTTCTCCAACTGGTTTTTAAAGGACACTTCCAATGCTCATCAAATTTTGATCACTCTTGATTTGACCCTGAAATTCTTCTCACAGTACTCATTTCTCCTGGACCATCTGCCTTATTCATTTATTCAATCAACATATATTACTTAAGTGTCTTCCACGTGCCAAGCATCCAGCTAGACACCGGATACACAGAAGGGAATGAGATGGGCCAAATCCCCACCCTCACGATCACTCCAGGAAGACAGGCATTTAGGGAGGGTGCTGAGGACTACTGAGCCCACATGCCTCGACTACTGAAGCCTGTGTGCCCCAGAGTCCCGTACTCCACAACTAGAGAAGCCACTGCATTGAGAAACCCACACGTTGCAACTAGAGAAAACCTACACAAAACCCCAATGCAGCTAAAAGTTAACTAATTAAAAGAAAAATAGTTTGCAACCTTCTAGATTTAAAAAACAAAACAAAAGAAAACAAAAACGGGAGAAGGGGAGGGCCACGTTAACTTCATATTTCCAATCCTCCGCTCACCCGAGCCAGAAAATTTACATTCCTCTACATTTCTCTCCCTCATCCTCCATATCTACAGGTCACTGAGTGCAATTTTAACACCTCATCTCTCAAAACTCTTCATCCCGCCCATCTTACAGTCAGAGCTCAATCCAAGGTCCTCTTTTAAAAACTGTTGGTGTGACAAATTTTGTGTATATATTTTGCCCCAGTTTTTTTAAAGAGACAAAATGAGAAGCTAGTAAGCCAAAACTTTTAAAGTAGGAAGCAAGACAGAAGTATTGCCAAAGACCTGGGAGAAATTTCTGCCAGAAAAAATAACCATGAAGGAAAGCGTATATGGCAACGAGCGTTAACACCTGGTCATGTCCCCATGGCGCCACCCTGCATGTTGAAGACTGCTAACTGGGAACACCTGTGTCTCCTTGCTTACGAGCTTTTTCTAGCCATGAGAGCATCGCCACCTGTTCCTGAGCAAGCTGTAAGAGTTAATGTCCCAGGAAGCAGGGGCTTCCCTGGTGGCTCAGTGGTAAAGAATCTGCCTGCAATGCATGAGATGTGGGTTTGTATCCCCAAGTTGGGAAGATCCCCTGAAGGAAGGTATAACAACTCACTCCAGTATTTTGCCTGGAGAACTCCAAGGACAGAGCAGCATGGCGGGCTATAGTCCACAGGGTCGCAAGGGTCAGACACAACTTAGTGAGTAAGCCACCAGCACTCAGGAAGAAGCCTTCAGCCACATCTGGATGAAGATAAACCTCAGCTTCCTTGCCCCTCTGTAAGGGTGGCTCTGAGGTGTGTTCTACATGCAGCCCAGATATCCTTGGTAGGATCAGGCTGCAATCAGACACCCAGTAATTTGCTAATAACACACCAGGGGCTTCCTTCTCTTCTCTCTCATTCCCCTATTCCTTGGAATAACCTCCCAAATAAACCACGTACATTTCAAGTCCTTCTCTTAAGGTCTCCTTCTGGATAAATCCAAACGAAGACAATAAAAATACAAGGTTCTGAGTAAAGTTCCCCTCACCCACAGAACAGGTAGGAAAAACACCATGGGAAACACATGTTCCTTTTAGTATCCAAAGAGCCAGAGTTGGAGAAAAATTAAATGATATGACAAAAAATGACTTTAATACTTTGACTATACATTTAAGTAAACAACATATCAAATCATGAAGCTTAGAAGAGAGCTTTGCCATATCTTTGTTTAATAAATAGATGGCTAGCTTATCCTAATGCTGAATTTATAACTCTACTGATGTAACTTCAAGGAATATCTCTTCTTTTGCAGATCCCTTTGTAAACAGCTGCATAATGACAAGACACCACTGCAGCATACTTTAAAGCTTTCCTTACTTTATGTGTTAAATGTAAGCCTGCCTGGAACTGAAAGCTTGTTGAGTGCTGTGAAGTACTAACAGTATGTTTGCTATTAGCCCTGTGTACCCCTTCTGTCATAGAATAAAACATGCTGAGAAAATCTTCAGTTAAATGGTGTTTAAAAGGAAAATACCACTGTAGTAAAAGCTTAACAGGCCTCCTGTCTTCAGATTAGCAATCAATCCATATTGCCTATTAAGGCAGTTCAGCATCACTACTGGAGCAGACTAACAGATCATTGGGCTTCCCTGGTGGCTAGTGGTAAAGAATCCACCTGCCAGTGCAAGAGATGCAGGATATGCATGTTCAAGCCCTGGGTCAGGAAGATCCCCTGGACAAGGAAATGGCAACCTACTTCAGAATTCTTGCCTGAAAATTCCTATGGACCAAGGAACTTGGTGGCCTACAGTCCATGGGGTTGCAAAAGAGTCGGACACAACTTAGCAACTAAACAACAAAATAGGTCATTGTCTCCTCTGATCTGCAATTGAAGTCCCAATATTCAACCACTTCTCATGTAGCACTAAGTCCCTGCAGTCCACACTGATCCTCGAGAAAATGTGAGTATCCGACATGTTGCTCTAAATGAGAACTGATGTTTTCTCACTTGGCCCCATCATGCCATTCCCCAGCCTCCCTTGTGCAAATTCATCACTTCTGACAGGCCCCTTGTGAGGGACTTGGGGAGGCACCTCCTCCATCGGACAAGGGATTTAACCAACTGTTGAAGAGACAAAAGGGGAACAGAACCAGAGCAACTGACTCATACATCACAGCTTGAGCCACCAGACCGAGCTTCCGCCCTGAGACGGAGATGAATCAGTCAACAGTGATTCATCCCACCAAGGAAAATATGTTTCCCTGTGATGAAGAAGTTCATTTTAAACATAGTAATCAGAATATGTAAAAGTTAATGAAAAGAACAGTCTGTTTAACTTCAATGGCCATGTAGATTTTTCAATTACAACATACAAATATGTACTGTCACATGATCTGAAAAAGCAAATAAAGTGTGAAAATTGTTCATGGAAATGTCTGAAAGCAACTACTAAGATTTCAGTTAAAAACATCCAAAAATAGGAAAATGTGCACCTTTACACATTTAAATTAGATAACTAAACTCTCAAAACATTTTAATTTTTTAATATTTATTCATTTATTTATTTGGCTACATCAAGCTTTTGTTGCAGCACACAGGTTCTTCATTGCATCATGTGGGATCTTTCACTGCAGCTCGAGGGCTTAATCGCCCCTCAGAATGTGGGATCTTTGTTCCCCGACCAGGGATCAGGCGCACATCCCCTGCATGGCAAGGCAGTCTCTTAACCACTGAACCACCAGGGAAGTTCCACGTATTTTAATTTTAAAAGTTTAAACCATTATTAAAGATGACTCTTTCAAAGAATCGCTTTAACCTTTGGCAAAATCACAAAAGAATTTTTAATATGAATAAATCTGGTGCAAACCACTAGCCGAATTAGTACGTTAGGTTAATGAAAATAATGACAGCTGCCATTTATTGAATTCTTACTATGTGTCATCTGTAATTTTCGTAACAACTCTCAAATATTAACTGCATTTTATTGAGGAGTGATCAAGGAAGTTTAAAGACTTGCCTGAGGTAATTCTGTTGTGAAATTCAAACTTAAGCTATCCTGGTTCCAGAACAATCCTGACCCTTCTTCACTATATCATACTCTCTCCTACCTGCACCAGTGAACTGTGTATTGTAGGCACTCAAAGTAACATCAATGAATTGTATTAATGCATTATTTATTATCAAAAGAAGAAAATGATCTCTCTCTCTCATACACACACACACCATAGTCACACACAACCTGTTATTGGAATTATGAGTTTTTATAGCAAGCTTATTATAATTCCCTTCCAGCTCATTCAAATACTTTTACTCAATAAGTAAGACTCAAATAGAGTTGTTTAAGGTATTTTTTTAATGATTAAGAAGCAACCAAGGCTAGAAGAAGTGAATCTGAGGTCACTTACACATCTCTAAGCTGAAACTCCCAATTTTAACTCTGGTCACTCAAAGATGCAGGCACATTTATACCTCTAAAACTGTAGTTTTATTTTTAATTTGTATTATAAAGTATTTTAGCAGTGGCTTTCATTCAGGCCAAAATATAGAGGCTTTACTACACTTCTCTAATGTAAGAAGTACTATACACTAATTTTATAAAGACTTTCATACAAACAAGCCTAGCATACTTAAGACATTCCCTAGGATCCTCGGGCCAATGTGATGACGTGGCTAGTTTGGGGAAGTTAGATGGACTAGTAGGATTATCTTATATAATAAATACAACCGACCACTACAATTATTGTTGTAATAAGCACTAACATTTAATCTTCTCAACAACCCTGTAGTGTCAGTACTATTATCATCACCCATGAGTTATAAATGGAGTATGTTCAAGATGTACATCAGACCTTGGCAAGTTTAAGGAAGCAAAGCTGATATTCCAAGTCATAAATGCCTGCACTCTTAACCATGATGGTGTACCGCTTCAGTTTCCACAGAGATTTACAAGATATTATCACACCTCAGTCCCTGAGGCCATGCTTAGTTATTCATCCCCAAAACTGCAAGGTAAACATGAGTTACAGTATAACGATTATTGTACTCTAAGGTGCAGAAAGTATTCACTAGTTGTTATCAAATTCAAATCCACTGCAGACTGTGGTACTGTCGCTGGCATGTCAGCAAGCCTAGAGTAACTGGGCCCAGAACTACTACTGTCCATATCTGCACTGTCAGAGGCAGGTATTGTTTTGAACACCTGCACTCAGAGGTGGTGCTGGGAGCTGTCCGTGGTGCTGAATGAAAACGCCTGGCTGGAGTTGGCTTTTACATATTTCTACTCAGATCCTGCCCGTCAGCCAAAGCCCACTCTTCCTTGTCTGTAGATCCTGCTTCTAAACAAGCTTTTATTTATCTTCCTTCCTACTACAACCTTACTTGTCCAGACCCCTGCCTGCGGACTGTGTATCTTACCTAAATTCCGTCTGTGCTGCCACCATAGCTCCATTTTCTGCTCAGATCCTTGACAAACCAGCCTAGCATTCTCTTGTCTATGACGATACTCTGTAAGAAGGAAAAATGTAAACAATATCACCTAGTAAATAGTAGGACTGTTAGGATTATCCTTGTCATTTGTTCCTTCTTATACTGCTTAAATATTTCGCCGTGTGGGGGTGGGGAGGGTCCTCTCTTTGGGAACCACAAAGTCCCTAGACAAGTGTTACTTGAAAGCTGTTATGGGAAAGGAGTCACAGAGTGAGAAGGGAGGGACTGGCCTGGGAATCACTGATGGAACTGACTCGGGCTGGGGTGAGAAGCAGGAGGTAACAGGAAAGATCCCACAGGGAAGCTAAGCCTAAATCATGTTACTTGCTTTCTAGTGGATATTGAAAGCTAAGCTTTAGGTCCTAATAAAAATAAATAAATAAAAGGGAGAAAGTAATTTATAAATGATTTTTCACAAAGAAGAATAAAAATCTGAATATTTTATCTCTGCTTAACATACCTATTTATAGCTATATAACCTTGGCAAACATAAATCCCCAGGTCTAATTTATTAATGGATGCTATGTCTCATTAATTTAAAGTGTCTGATTTATAAATAACTTTCACAAACTAATTCAAACTAGCAATGTATGACACTAGTTTCAGAGACAGTGTGAAATTTGCTTTAAATATTGCTGCTGGCTGTCCAATAATTATACACTGTGACATTGCAGCAGGAGTCTTGCTTGGCCTCCATCTTAAATTAGAAAATGTTAAGCCAGTTTAAAAAAAGAAAAAGAAAAAGAATGATGTATCCAGCATGGCATCACCCTAGCAAACGCATAAATACATTGAAATTTATTAACTAATTACCCCCTTGATAACCAGGTATTTATAGCTTTAAACTATTTACTTTTTTGATGCTATCACTGTAGGAGTCATCCCATGGTCATTCTTATCACTACACAACCATTTATTCTAATCACAAAGATGGGTATTTTGTTGCAGATGAGTTTATCCTAATGACCACAACTCAGCACTAATAATTAGCATTTTTAACAAAAGGTCAGTCCTAATAATGATCAAATAACATCTATTCTCTTTCTAGCAAGTTTCACTGATAGCTCAGTTAGTAAAGAATCTGTCTGCAATTCAGGAGACCCTGGTTCAATTCCTGGGTCAGGAATGGGCTTCCCTGTGGCTCAGCAGGTAAGAATCTGCCTACAATGCGGGAAACTGGGTTCAATCCCTGGGTTGGGAAGATCCCCTGGAGAAGGGAAAGGTTACCCACTCCAGTAGTCTGGCCTGGAGAATTCCATGAACTGTATAGTCCATGGGGTCTCAAAGAGCCAGACATGAATGAGCAACTTTGACTTCCTTTCTAGCAAAAGTATAAAAAAATAGTGAGTGAGTGATAGTCATTCAGTCATGTCTGACTCTTTGCGACCCCATGGACTGTAACCCACCAGGTTCCTCTGTCCATGGAATTCTCCAGACAAGAATACTGGAGTGGGTTGCCATTCCCTTCTCCAAAAAAATGAGTAGAGGATATTTTAAGTTCTTAATCTAAAATAAGAAGTTTGAAGAATTCTGCAAAGAAAAGGAAAATTTAAGAGGAAAAAAAGTATCTCCTCTTCTGAGGACCTACCTCAAAGACAACAGCAAACTCTTTTGTATTGTTATATTATTTAAATGTTAAACCTAGGTTAGGGAATATAGTGCCCTCATGCTGTGCTTTCCTGTAGAGGGTCTTCTCCCACTAACACCTCCCTTTCCTTCTAGGTTCTATTTATGGTATTTTCCTGTAAGAGTGCCATGGGGATCACCCAGCATAACCTTTCATTTCACAGATGAGCAGGAAAGACCCTGACATACGAAAGGACTTGTCCAAGGATACAGAGGCAAAACTAGAACTCAATGCACCTGCCTACAAATGAAATGTCCTTTCTCCCATACTGCACTGCTTCATATAAAATTTGCATTTCTAGCTATATTTTAGACAAGGTTAACAATCATCACATAGCTACATTTTTTTCTTGTGATGAGAAAACACTTAGGTTGCTTCCATATCTTGGCAATTGTAAATAATGCTGCTGTAAACATTGAGGTGCATGTATTTTTTCAAATTAGTATGCTTTTTTTTTTTGATATATACCCAGGAGTGGAATTGCTAAGTCCTCACCATGCCATGCTTAGTAGCTCAGTTGTGTCTGATTCTTTGCAACCCCATGGACTGTAGCCCACCAGGTTCCTCTGTCCATGGGATTCTCCAGGCAAGAATACTGGAGTGGGCTGCCATGCCCTCTTCCAGGGGATCTTCCCAACCCAGGGATAGAACTCAGGTCTTATATGTTGTAGGTAGATTCTTTACTATCTGAGCCACCAGGGAAGCCCATGAATACTGAGTGGGTAGCCTGTCCCTTCAGCAGATCTTCCCAACCCAGGAATCAAACTGGGGTCTCCTGCATTGCAGGCGGATTCTTTACCAGCTGAGCTACCAGGGAAGCCCCACTAGGTCCTCTGATATTTCTATTTTTAGTTTTTTGAGAAACCATCATACTGTTTTCCACAATGACTGCACCAATTTACATTCCCACCAACAGTGTTAGGAGGGTTCTCTTTTCTCCATATCTTTGCCAACTTTTGTTATTTATGTTTTTGATGATAGCCATCCTAAGTGTGGTGTGGTCTTGATTTGCATTTCTCTGAAGATTAGCAATGTTGAGCATCCTTTCATGTGTCTATTGGCCATCTGCATGTCCTGTTTGGAAAAATTTCTTCCACTCCATTTTTTTTTAGTCAAGTTGTTTTTTAAGATATACGAGCCTTTTATACATGTTTGATATTAACCCCTTATCAGTCATATCATTTGCAACTTCTCCCATTCCGTAGGTTGTCTTTTCATTTTGTAGATGATCTCCTTTGCTGTGCAAAAGTTTTTAAGTTTAATTAGGTCCAATCTATTTTTGCCTATTTTCCTTTGCTTTAGGAGGTGGATCCAAAAGAACACTGCTATGGTTTACGTCAGAGTGCTTTGCCTATGTTTTCCTCTAAGAGTTTTACAGTCAGATCAGATCAGATCAGATCAGTCGCTCAGTCGTGTCCGACTCTTTGCCACCCCATGAATCGCAGCACGCCAGGCCTCCCTGTCCATCACCAACTCCCGGACTTCACTCAGACTCACGTCCATCGAGTCAGTGACGCCATCCAGCCATCTCATCCTCTGTCGTCCCCTTCTCCTCCTGCCCCTAATCCCTCCCAGCATCAGAGTCTTTTCCAATGAGTCAACTCTTCCCATGAGGTGGCCAAAATACCTGGTCTTAAATTCAGGCCTTTAATCCATTTTGAGTTATTTTTGTATATAGTGTTAGAGGATATTCTAAATTCATTCTTTTACATGCAGATGAACTGGGGAGATTTAAAACATCCAAAGTCCAAGCTTACCAACAGAAACACCAATTCAAGTGGTGAGGGTGGGACCTAAGTGTTTGCAGTTCTGAAAACTCCTCAGGTGATTCTAATGCACAGCCAGGCTGGAGACTGCTGCCTTCTTTTGTAACCACGGACAGCATGATGAAGACTAGGTGTGAGGTAATTCAGGAAGAACACAGCAGTGGCAAAAATGTTGCTCCAGGAAGGCCAAGGACCAGGTTGAGCTAATGTGCCCACTTCAGCCACAAGTGCACTCTCCACCTCTCCTGCAGGGGCCGTGGGCTGCTTCGTACCCCTGGCGCCACACTGCCGTCTCCAGGTGCTCCTCCAGCTGGGGGAGGCTCAGAGATGATGCTTCAGGTTCTTGACCAGCTTATTCTACCTGCGTGCCATTCATCCTGCATTTTCCACAGGAGGAATGACTTGTTCTAAGAGAAACATTTGCTTAACTTGTTCACACAGGGACATCCAACTTAGGACACACACACACAAACACATCAACCTCCTTGGTGAAATTTCTTCATTTATTTTTCTGACCAGAGAATACATATCAGAAATTGCTAATTGTAGACATATTTATGGGCTTTACCAGAAGCTCAACAGTAAGGAACCCACCTGTAATGCAGGAAACACGGGTTTGAACCCTGGGTTGGGAAGATCCCCTGCAGAAGGAAATGACAACCTACTCCAGTATTTTTGTCTGGGAAATCCCATGGACAGACAGGCCTAGTGGGCTACAGTCCATGGGGTGACAAAGAGTCAGACATGACCTAGTGACTAAACAAGACCAACACATATTTATAGAAATGCTCCCGGGATAGCTCAGTGTCCCTGAAGTATACTTTCTCCACTATGGCTCCTTAACTGGTCCCCTTCAAGTATTCAGGGTTTTCAAGCTCTGAATACATCCCTTCCCTCTAAATTTATTCTTACAAGGTGGCTAATTGTCACCTTGACATAACTGTGTGTTGCGTTTGCTGTGTAGTCTCTTCAGACTTCAGCTGTAAATGTGGAACTCAGGGTTTTGTCTCTCTTATAAGGACTGCTTATAAGTAGGGAAGATCTCTTTTGGATGAGTAGTCTTTCTTGGCAGAACTGAATTGATACACAGAAGGAAGCTATTGAACACCTCCATGCTTAGAATACAACTAAACTAACAGTTCATTGGAGAAGGAAATGGCAAACCACTCCAGTACTCTTGCTTGGAAAATCCTACGGACAGAGGAGCCTGGCAGGCTATAGTCAAAGGGTCGCGAAGAGTCAGACACAACTGAGTGACTAAACACAACACAAGCTAACTGTTCATTAAGACTATAAGAAGAGGAAAAAAAGATAAAGAAGAAAAAAAGGAAACTTTAGTCTGGTCCAGTTGCTTCCATTAAAAGAACTGAAGATGACTTTGTGGAAATCCTAGTTTCTGCTCCTTTCCACAGCACCCAGAACCATCTTTCCTAAGTTGTCCAATTAAAAGTACTTTATACAATGTGGAAAATGAAACTATGTGAAGAAGGGACCAAGAGATTATCAAACTTCATTTTCAAATATTTCCAGCTACAAATATGATGCTAAGGAAAACCATTTTAATTAGAAAAGCACATGGGAAAACTCATAATAAGCACTAAGTAACTAGGTTTGCAGAGAGACTTTCTTCAGGTGTGAAGCTTCAACATCAATAAATCAATCCAAAGAGAATAACTGGGATATATATTGCTACTGATTTTCTCATCAAAAGAAAAATTTAAGAGAAATATTACTCACTTTTATTAGAACAATAACTTGGGCCAAAAATAATTATATTTACCTATTGGCTTTTCTTTGGATATCAGCTTATTTTGATCAAGTGAAGCTTTTTTCTTTATGCCATATCAGCCTTACTTTTTCTTCATTGCCTAATAAATAATTTCTCCCTCTATTCTCGTGTCACGATAGAGGGTAGCTGTATATCATGTACATGCTCATACATTATCCAGTAGCAAATGAATTTCTAAGTGCTTTTGTGAGTCACCAAAGATGCTATGGTTGACATGTGTCTCCATCATTAGCCTTTCTTTGACTTAGCAAAACTGCTGTCACAAAAGAGAGGGTTTCTAAAGTCTTATATGCACTTTGACTAATAGATACTTCAAAGGGAACTTTGAATTGAATGTATCTGCCAAGACAGAAGAAATTCTCATCCAAAATTGTGTATGTGTTAAATATATATGTATATACAATAGTCACAGACACATTTTTACACTTTTTCCAATTTCTTTCCATCAATTAATATGTATAAGCATAATAATTTGGAAGTCAATCTGAGACAGGGATACAATCTCCAGATAAGACAACACAGATGGTGGCGTGCATTCTTGCAGACTATTTTTATATTGACTTTCTTACAAGCAATCTGTTTTATCAGCTTTCCAATGAATCCATGGTATGAAAAATGCCAGAAGAGAAAAATTCCAAGATTCTAAAAACACTTGGCTGTGAACGGATTTAGTGAGTATAGCTTCTTTCCCTGCCAAGTATCTGGAATATAAAAGCATTTCCTTCCCCCATGCCATTTCAAAACCTTGTTATTGCATCGCTATATGCTGGTGTAGTCACTACCACACTGACTCTGATGAAGATAGATACATGAGCTCTGGGCTGTAAGGATGATGGAAATTTGCTAGAGTATGATGGAAATGTATTAGGTGTAAGAGCTATGTGATCAAGGAATGAGTTAACAAACAGAATAGCACCACACAAGCAATATTGTAGGGTCATGGTTCAGGAACAATCTGTCTGCAGGTTGTTATCTGAAAATGATCACAAGTAGACCAGACACAGAGCCTATTTGTTATACGCATATAGTAAATGAATATGCAATCACTAGGGTAGCATTAAGCGAACAGCCAGCTTCATGTCTAACCATTAATGATCGGTAATAAAAGTGGCAGTGTTTGTTTGGGGAGCGAGGCGGGCGAGGAAGCTGTTTCCTATTGAAAAGAACACAACACAATTTAGTCAAAAGTCATTCATCTATGGAAGGATGGTGCCAACCTTGCCTAATTCAAAATAAATGAGCCTGGGGCTAAGCTTTCTGCTTTCAGTGGTTAAAGATAGCCTATTTCAACATGCAGAACCTCTGGTTTTTTGAAATGAGATAACACAAAAACAAAGAAAACAAGTTAAATACAAATATGAAAGCATTATTAGAAACTCTAGGTTATTATCATTAACAAGAAATAATGTCAGCACTTAGGATCACACACTAACAATCTTGACAGCGCTGTTTTCTAGACAAGAAGACTGAGCTCTGTTAAAGAGCTAAATAATTAAAGAAGTTATTAAGAAGCCATTTTACCATTTAAATAAGTGACTCAATTAGTAGGCAGGCTGAGCAACTATGATATGCACAGGAAAATAAAATGAATTTTATTGGTTGTGAAAAATGTTCAAAATAAATGTTAACCCTCAGGGTTCCTTGGATTTCAACAGTATCTGTAAAAAAGTTTTTGTGGGAACATACTAATACTATTATACTATGGTATAAAGAAAAAGTCAAATGTTTTTAAAAGGTTTGGAAGAGAACCTGTCTGCATAAGTTAGGACATTATTTCAATTTTAACAAGCTAATCAAATCTGAAATAAATTTAATTTTTTTAAGTCAAGAAAATTACCATGGCTGGCCTAAAATTTCTGAAATCAGTGGCAAACTTAGAATATATCATTAAAGAAATATATATGTGTTCACATAAAATAGCACTATACTTCCCCTAAAATCACCAGCAAGAGTATAAATAGAGCCAGCCCCAAAAGTTTAATAGGTGAAGGTAAAATAATCACAATTTCTCTTTGGGTGCTCAATCCCTTACATTTTTCTGGCCTATAAAAGTGAGCCATGCCACAATAGGGAAAATTTGAGACATCATTTAACTAGAAAATATAGCCTGAACTGAACCATAATGACTATGCATTCATTTGATGGAACTGAAGATACTCTAGCTAAGTATGAGGGTTCAATCCCTGGATCAGGAAGATCCCCTGGAGGAGGGCATGGCAACCCACTCCAGTATTCTTGCCTGGAGAATCCCATGGACAGAGGAGAGGAGCGTGGTGGGCTATAGTCGTGTCATAAAATAGTTTTCTATCACCATCTGGTTTCATAGAATTCATCATAGTTCTAATACAGTTAGAGGTAAGTCTTCAAGTTTTAGCCTAACAAACATGGACACTTCAGAACACTGTACCAATGGACAAAAAACTGAAGTTCGGAGGCAAGACACTTTCAGTTCTGTCTTGACACTAACCAACCTTTGTACAGAGCGTGAATCCCTCGACCTCTCTGTTTGTTTTCTCATCTGTACAAAGAAGAAATTAAACTAGATGATCTAAGAACATCCCACCTCAGCTCTGTAGATATAATACTTCAATCTACTCAAATATTTACCTATCCCACTTAATAAATGCTTTCTAAAATAAAATTAAATCAGTTAATATTTATTGAACTCTTAGTAAAAGCTGGGTATTAACTATGTTAATTTCTGGGAAAAACACTCCAATCTAACAATGAAATCCAAAGGAATTTGGGGTTTCAAATTTAAAAGAGGAACAGGAGAAAACCTACAATTCTTGCTTCTTTATATTCTGTAATAAATTGAAATGAGGCATCATATAAGAGAGCTTATTTTAATAAAATGTACTATCACAGTAGTCTATGCTGTTGGTTTGCACAAAATATGCCCATAATTTTAAAGTATTCTCTATTATGTTTTATTTTTTTATTTATTTATTTTAATTGGAGGCTAATTACAATATTGTAGTGGTTTTTGTCATACATTGACATGAATCAGCCATGGATGTACATGAATTAGAATGTTTCTTTATAAACTAAGATACGTCATAAATCGAGACATAAACCAAATAATAGATTTCAAAACACTGGGGTCATATACACTCTGGTCAGAATTAATTAGAAATATAATATCAGGGGAATAAACCAAATATTTGGAAACTTTAAAACATCCTTCGAAATAATTCATGGATTAAAGAAGATAACACATGGGAAATCAGGACTTTTCAAGTGAATGGTAATAAAAATGCTTTTCAAAAATTATGAGCTAGTAAAAGCTTATAATATTTTTAAAAATTTTCTTTTTTACTTTTTATTTTATATTGGAGTATAGCCAGTTAACAATGTGATAAGTTTCAGGTGGACAGCAAAGGGACTCAGCCATACATATACATCTTTCCATCCTTCCCCAAGCTCCCTTCCCATCCAGGCTGCCAGATAACATTGAGCAGAGTCTCCTGTACTACACAGTAGGATATTGTTGGTTATCCATTTTAAATATAGCAGCGTGTACATGTCCATCCCAAACTCCCTAACTGTCGGAAAGGCATATTCTTAACCACTGGACCACCAGCGAAGTACCAAGAAGGGATAGTCTTTTTAACAAGTGGTCCTGAGACTACTGAACAACCATATGCAAAAAATAAATAAATCTAAGCAATACATAAAAAATTAATTGAAAATGGATCATAGGTCTAAATGTAATTTGTAAAGCCATAAAACTTCTTAAAGAACATAGAGGAAAAAAATCTACATGACCTTCCGTTTGGCAGTAAATTTTTAGGTAAGTGACCAAAAGCCCAATCTATTTGAAATATTGATATATTTGATATATTGGACTTTGTCAAAATTAAAAACATTTATTCCATGAAAATTTTAAGAGACCCAGGGCTTCCCTTGTGGCTCAGGCGATAAAGCTTCTGCCTACAATGAGGGAGACCAGAGTTCGATCCCTGGGTCGGGAAGTTCCCCTGGCGAAGGAAATGGCAACCTACTCCAGTATTCTTGCCTGGAAAATCCCATGGATGGAGGAGCCCGGTAGGCTACAGCCCATGGGGTCGCAAAGAGTCGGACACGACTGAGAGACTTCACTTCACTTCAAAGACAAGTGACAACTTGGAAGAAGTGTTTGGAGGTCATACATATGTTAAAGAATTTACAATAAAAATATATAAAGAAAACCAAAATTCAACAACTGGAAAATAAAAATCCCAATTTAAAAAGTGAGAACAACAGGTCTTTACCAAAAAATATATGCAGGTGGCAAATAAACACATGGAAAGATGCTTAACATCATTTTTCACTGCTGCTGCTGCTAAGTTGCTTCAGTCGTGTCCGACTCTGTGAGACCCCATAGACGGCAGCCCACCAGGCTCTCCCGTCCCTGGGATTCTCCAGGCAAGAACACTGGAGTGGGTTGCCATTTCCTTCTTCAATGCAGGAAAGTGAAAAGTGAAAGTGAAAGTGAAATCGCTCAGTCGTGTCCGACTCTGTGCAACCCCATGGACTGCCGCCTACCAGGCTCCTCCGTCCATGGGATTTTCCAGGCAGGAGTACTGGAGTGGGGTGCCATTGCCTTCTCCACACTATTAGAATAGCTTTAAAAATTTTTTAATGATAATTAAAAATACTGGCAAGGATACAGAGCACCAGGAACTATCATTCATTGCTGATGAGAATAAAAAAGAGCAAAGCTGCTTAGGAAGACAGTTTGTATTTTCTTATAAACTTAAACAGACTTAACATACAGCTCATCAATCACACTGTTAGTTTATTTACCAAAGTGAATTGAAAACTTATTTCCACACTACAACTGCCGGTGAATATTCATAGCAGTTTTATTCATAATCATTAAAAACTAAACTATCAAGATATCCTTCAACAGTAGAAATACACAATACAACCATACATATTGTGCATATATAAAGAGAGAGGAATACTATGCAGTGATTTAAAAAATGAACTGTTGGTGCTACAACCTGAATTAAGCATTTTAAAAATTAAAATTAAAAAAATAAAATAAATGTTTCATAAATCTTAATCTTTCTAATTTTGAAAATTTAGTTACTCTAGCCTTTAAGTACAGAATTAAATGTTTTTGGTATTCCATATCAAGTGGTTCAGAAAATATATTAAGATATTTGTATTGCTTAAAATAAAACACCAACATGGAGGACAAAGAGCTTGTACTACAAAATATATTTTTCCAAGTCAAATTACAGACAAAAATGAAGTTTATCCTATAATTAGAAATATATTTTTGATATTTCATTTTAGCCCTTAAACTTGTCCATATTTGCAAACTTTAACTTATAAATTCTTCTGAATCCTGGCCAAAGATTTAGGACAGTTCTGCTATTAATAGAATACGTTGACCCATCTCTATTTATAAAGTCCCAAACCCTGGTTTGTTTCCACTTGACCGGGCTCCAAAAGGGTGAAGGCAATGGAAAAGTTTGCATACTACAGCACTATGGAATGATACCTAGGCAGAGAGCACATTGCATAGAGGCTCAAGGGGAATTCCTGTGTGCACCAACTGACGTGTGGAATAAAGCAACCCATGAAGGTACGTTTTCCAGAAAGCTTTACTTAATCCCTTCCACCATTCCTTCCTTATGTTTCAGGGTAATCTTTACAGATGATTATAGCATAAAATACTATGTGAATATACAAACAATATATATTGCTAAATAATACAGTGAGGCTCTCAGAGGACTTTGCCCTACACCGAAGACCTCAAATGGATGGATCGTTAAATATTCTATCTCTTCCTTTGCTGTCAAATTAGCCACTACCTTAAATCTTTATACTATTCATTAGCTCTATCAACTTCTGAAATGATTGTGCTTTGTCAAAACCAGAAACAGACTCTAAGTAAAAACTAAGAAACTCTGTGTAGAGTCATATATATAATACAGCCTTTGATGTCAACTCTTTGCTCATAAGTTTTTTTGCTTATTCTTTCTGAGAACTATGACTATTACAGAGTTGGAGGGATTTAAATCTAATCACTAGATACTGTATTATTATTATTCATGTGATTTTTTTCTTTTCAACCAAATTCTTTTTTTTAATCCTTTCTCAAGTTTCAGGTCTTTTCATTCTTGACAAGTATTGGCATTTTTAAAAACAATAGATATGCAGAGTAAGACCAAAAGTCATTGAAAGTATTTTTGGGGAGAACATTGTAGACATGGGGATGACTACTACAATTACAGTTTTTCCAACTTGAGAGGAAGTACTCAGAAAATTACTGACCAATGATAGAGAAAATATAGCCATTTCCATCATTTTCTAGCCCTCAATTATTGACAATAAGAAACAATTTTTGGTGAGCCCACTGTTAAACACTTAACAGCAAACCACAGGATGGAGGGTGAGAGAAGAGACAAAGACCCACCCTGTTGGGTAATAAGTACAGAGGAACCTTACTTTCAGCCAAGTTCACTTAAAGATACAGTTTTGCAAAGGCAGAACATTTACAAAACCTCTTAATTACCAGAAAGAGTGGTAACCTGGCATGTTAAATGTAAAAAAGCAATTGGAAGTATAATAGAATGACAAAATATGCGATATAAAAAGACATCTAGCAGTTAGGTTGTAAATATGACTCAAGCTTTCATGTCAAACTTCTGAAAATCTCTTCCAAAAGTCATGTTCCCTAGACCTACCCAAACCACTGGTCCCCAGTTCTGACTTCCAAATACCGACGACGTCTAAGTTCTGCAGGTGCCGTTTACTGAGTGTTTTGGCTGCAGATTCATCATCTGTAAATATTTCAAGAGATTCTGAAAGCACAATATGCTTCAACACAACCACCTGAACAAAACAGAACCTTTGCAGAAGATAAAAGCAATTAGGGGACAGATGTAGAAGAAACACAGCATTCTCTCTCCTTCACTGGAACTCTATATTAGGGAGTGAGGTCATTGTGGGTTGGAAATATATTTGTGTTCTCTTTATCTACTGATTAAATAGTTCAAGATCAGAATGAGTGAAATATGAAGCAAAAATAGAATTCATCAGAATAAACAGTCCAGTTAAAATTATGATTCCACAAAATTTTCTGGGTGAACAATAGGAATCACAGTGTTTTAACTACTAAATTTGGAACACTAACAGTTTACTAAAATAATCAATAATATTAGCCACATCATTATATATTTTCAAAATTAAATGTGGGACACAGGAAATCCTTTGATAATATAAGGAATATTTTTTTCCCAAAAATACTCTCATTCAAGGTTAGCAAAGTTAAGATTCAACAAATAATAAATAATAGCTTGACAATAGAAATCATAAAATATTGAAAGTAAGATATGGCTGACATTTTTAAATACTGGAGAATACAGTTATGATATAAAGATAAATTTGCTTTACATAGCAATGCAACTTGATATGGAACAAATGATTTTGTCCCTAGAGACTCTTCACTTCTTTTCTGTTTGCTATAGTAGAGGTTGCTTTAAACCAAGTATTTCAACGTGCTATTATTGGATGAATCTGTTTCATTCAAGGATAGATCAAAGGTTGATTAAATTTTAACCATAACATTATAAAAAAAATGAAAAACTTGAAAGGAAAAAATTTAAATCTTCACTAGTGAACTGTTACCTCTGTACAGATATGCAATTGATTAAAAAGAATTGTATACTTCCACTTAAGGAAAACTCACTATGCAAAAATTCACTGTCAAGGAAATAATAATTTAGGAGCATGAATATTTAAAATATAGTGGATATTTTCCATTGCATGTATTCCTCTAGATCAAGAAAAGCACAAATTCACAAAATTAAAAGGCAGTGTTTATTATGCAGCTATTAACAGTGTATCTACGAAAAGTGTTAAACAGTATGAGGAATGGTTATTTAATTATTTAATACAAATAATTAAAATTAAAGATGCAAAAATACAGATGTGACTACAAATATGAATGAAAATTAAATATGATATACACATATACACAGAAAAAAGATTAAAATATGGAAAAACATTAACAGTAGTTATTTATGTGCCTTATGTATTATGTATCTATGTATATATATACATTATATGTGACCATAGGCTATTCATAATAATAGAAATTAATACATATTAGTATACAAATTAGTATACAAATACATACAGTATACAAAGTAATACATATCAAAAATTAATACATATTAAACTAAAAATTAAACTTGGCTAAAATAAGTCAAGTGGGCCTTAGAAAGCATCACTACGAACAAAGCTAGTGGAGGTGATGGAATTCCAGTTGAGCTATTCCAAATCCTGGAAGATAATGCTGTGAAAGTGCTGCACTCAATATGCCAGCAAATTTGGAAAACTCAGCAGTGGCCATGGGACTGGAAAAGGTTAGTTTTCATTCCAATCCCAAAGAAAGGCAATGCCAAAGAATGCTCAAACTACCGCACAATTGCACTCATCTCACATGCTAGTAAACTAATGCTCAAAATTCTCCAAGTCAGGCTTCAGCAATACGTGAACCATGAACTTCCAGATGTTCAAGCTGGTTTTAGAAAAGGCAGAGGAACCAGCGATCAAATTGCCAACATCCACTGGATCATGGAAAAACCAAGAGAGTTCCAGAAAAACATCTATTTCTGCTTTCTTGACTATGCCAAAGCCTTTGACTGTGTAGATCACAATAAACTGTGGAAAATTCTGAAAGAGATGGGAATACCAGACCACCTGAACTGCCTCTTGAGAAACCTATATGCAGGTCAGGAAACAACAGTTAGAACTGGACATGGAACAACAGACTGGTTCCAAATAGGAAAAGGAGTACATCAAGGTTGTATATTGTCACCCTGCTTATTTAATTTCTATGCAGAGTACATCATGAGAAATGCTGGGCTGGAAGAAGCACAAGCTGGAATCAAAATTTCCGGGAGAAATATCAATAACCTCAGATATGCAGATGACACCACCCTTATGGCAAAAAGTGAAGAGGAACTAAAAAGCCTCTTGATGAAAGTGAAAGAGGAGAGTGAAAAAGTTGGCTTAAAGCTCAACATTCAGAAAACTAAGATCATGGCATCTGGTCCCATCACTTCATGGGAAATAGATGGGGAAACAGTGGAAACAGTGTCAGGCTTTATTTTTTTGGGCTCCAAAATCACTGCAGATGGTGACTGCAGCCATGAAATTAAAAGATGCTTACTCCTTGGAAGGAAAGTTATGACCAACCTAGATAGCATGTTCAAAAGCAGAGACATTACTTTGCCAACAAAGGTCCGTCTAGTCAAGGCTATGGTTTTTCCAGTGGTCATGTATGAATGTGAGAGTTGGCCTGTGAAGAAAGCTGAGTGCTTAAGAATAGATGCTTTTGAACTGTGGTGTTGGAGAAGACTCTTGAGAGTCCCTTGGACTGCAAGGAGATCCAACCAGTCCATTCTGAAGGAGATCAGCCCTGGGTGTTCTTTGGAAGGAATGATGCTAAAGCTGAAACTCCAGTACTTTGGCCACCTCATGCGAAGAGTTGACTCATTGGAAAAGACTCATGCTGGGAGGGATTGGGGGCAGGAGGAGAAGGGGACGACAGAGGATGAGATGGCTGGATGGTATCACTGACTTGATGGACATGAGTTTGAGTGAACTCCAGGAGTTGGTGATGGACAGGGAGGCCTGGTGTGCTGCAGTTTATGGGGTCACAAAGAGTCGGACATGACTGAGCGACTGAACTGAACTGAACTAAAAATTTTAAAGCCTAAATCTCTTCAAATTATGGATCTACTGAAAATGCCTTAGCTATAGAAACAATGCAGAAACTAACATTTGTCCAATATTTAGCTCACGCCTTGGGATTTTAAAGGAAAACATTTATTGGGGTTACAGAAATTCAAGCTTATCCCTCATGGTGGGTAGAACTCTAAGAATGGCTTCCAACGACCCTTACACTTGTGTAATCTCTTGCACTTAGAGTGTGAGTAGAATCCATGAACAAGTGAATATATTATCTTTTGAAACAAAAGGGAAATTAACCTGATGGGTCCAATCTAACCACATGAGCTCTTTATAAGAGTGGAGAGTTTTCTCCTTGGGTACACATGATGTACCCATGTGGCTTTGGAGATGGAGAGGACCATGTGAGAAGGAATGTGGGTGGCTTCAGCTTCCCAGGTGATCAGATGGTAAAGAATACACCTGCAATGTAGGAGACTCAGGTTTGAGCCCTGGGTTGGGAAGATCCCCTGGAGAAGGACATGGCAATTCACTCTAGTATTCTTGTCTGGAGAACCCCATGGACAGAGGAACCTGGCAGTCTACCATTCATGGGGTCGCAGAGTTGGACATGACTGAGCAACTAACACTTTCACTTTGAACATTTTCTAAGAACAGGGAGTAGTCCCTGGCTGATGGCCAGCAAGGACCTCACACCTACAGGAACTGGATCCTGCCAAACACCTGAATGACATTAGAAACTAATTCTTCCCCATTGCCTCTAGATAGGAAACCAACACAATGAACCTGTAGATCTGAGCCTTGTAAAACCCTGAGCAGAGAAGCCCCTCCCACCTCTGACCACAGAACTGTGAGATAATGAATGGGTGTTGTCTTAAGTCCCTGTGTTTAGAGTCATTTGTTATACAGCAACATCCCTATACTGTTCTGTCAATAAAGAATGACTTTCCAGAAGCAGAGACACACATGTAGAGAACAAATGTATGGACACCAAGTGGGAAAGGGGTGAGAAGAACTAGGAGATTGGACTGACACATATATACTACTGATACTATATATAAAATAAACAACTGATGAGAACATGCTGTATAGCACAGAGAACTCTACTTAATGCACTGTGATGTCCTAAATGGGAGGGAAATCCAAACTGGAAGGGATATATGTATATGTTAGAGAAGGAAATAGCAACCCACTCCAGTATTCTTGCCTGGGAAATCCCATCGACAGAGGAGCCTGGTGCGCTCTAGTACATGGGGTCGCAAGAGTCAGACATGACTTAGCAACCAAACCACCACCAGCACATGTATATTATGGCTGATACGTTTTGCTGTACAGCAGAAGCTAACACAACATTGCAAAGCAGCTATACTGCAATAAAAATTATTTTTTTAAAAACAACTTTTTAAATGAAAAAAATTTCCAGGCAGGGTCATTTGAAGAAACATTTAGTTCCATGAGAATAAAATTTTGGAGAAGGTATTTGCATTTTGAGACCTGAAGTAATTTCCATTTCACAAGATTTTAGTTCTATGGGTTGGCCAAAAAGTTAGTTCTTGAACAACTTTTTGGCCCACCCAATATGTTTTCAAAAAACAACAGAATATTTTATATAGAGAGCTTGTTTTGTTTCGCATTTCATGTTGAGATAAAAAAATTTCCCCAAGAGAACGTTTCCAATCCATTATGCCAGTCATGGTGAAAACAATTTCATGATCTGAAATTTGTTTTACAACCAATTTGGGGAAGAAATAAACCAATATCATTAAATAAAGCACACCTGAATATACGTATCTTTAAAAAAAATAAAATTTCAAGTATTTTTGAATTTCAGTTGTGGAGCAGATTAATAGGAAAGAGAAACAATTCTGAAAACCAATGCTTAACCCAAGTCCTAATTACCAAAATTGACTTTTCTGCCAGTCACCCCTTGGAGTCACCCATGGTAGGATATCAGCTACCCATCCAACGACTCTTTAAGGCCATGTTCTACATTGACTAGCTTTGGTGATGCTCTTCAGGGCTTCCCCGGTGGCTCAGACAGTAAATAATCTGCCCATAGTGTGGGAGACCCAGGTTTGATCCCTGGATTGGGAGGATCCCCAGGAGAAGAGAATGGCTATCCACTCCGGTATTCTTGCTTGGAGAATTCCATGGGCAGAGGAGCCTGGTGAGTTATAGTCCATGAGGTTGCAAAGAGTCAGACATGAGTGAGCAACTAACACACATACACACATGTACACACACGATGCTCTTTTAGATTTCCTTAACTTGCAGGTCTACTCATGGCTCTTTCAACTTCTCAAAACTAAGCTTCTCTAGAAGAAAACTGCACTTCACACCAAAAGCAGCTTCAAACAATGATTTTTGTTTCCAAACCTCTAAATCCATTCCTCAAATTGCAATTGGAATCCAATCCTCACTGTCTAAGCCTGTCCCAGGAGTAACATGCAGAAGATGGACTAAGTGATGCCTGAGATTCCTTCCAAATTTAATATTTGATGGATCGGGCTTTCAGTGTAATCAGCAATAAAGCTAGGATATAAATGCGTTTCCACAAGATTTCAGCTGGGAGATCAAGAGGATAACAAATGACCCCTGTCATAATATGATAAAATGTCCTTTGAAGACCTCAGGGAACATGAAGCCAATACTGGCCAGTCTTTGACCACAACCACCTACAGGCTTCACATCACTTCTAGCATCTCCTACTCCAACTAGATATGTTCAGGCTCAAAATGGGGCACCAAGAAACTATCTGAGCTAATAACCACCCTTTTTATTTTAGGTACATTTCTTTCAAATTTCTATTATCATCAAAGGGCAGGCCAGAGGAACATATATTCACCTGTTCCCAAACCTAACCAAGGGTTGTAACAAATTTTCCACTGGAATTTTAATTGATCTTTCCACAAAATGAAAGAAGAAGCTGTCTATTAGCTCCTTTCATTTCATTTAGCAGTAAAGTATTAAATAGACCAGAGAGAAGGATGAAAAGCAATAAAAGACAGCAGAGGAGCACAATCAGATTTTAAGACGTAGAATTTGGATCACTTTTAGATTTATATTACCAGACTTTAGAGAATTACCATATAATGATTGATACTTCGGGGAAATCATCAGGATATGAAGTTAATTTCTTAGCCTAGAACTTTAATTTGGCCAATGAAGAATTAAGACATAACTAAAATCAAATATCTTTTATTAGCCATAATTCTCCTTAGCAAAATTACTTTGTACTCCTGCCCACCAAGCTTCATCTCCACTCTTAAGATTTTGATTCACAATGTGATGTCATTACCTGCTTTTATTTTTAAATTGGAAGAATTAATGTAATTAAACCTAATTTCATTTGCCACTCCTACCTAAAGAATCATGTCCGGAATTTAAAATAAGAGTACAGGACACTGACAGGATTTTAAAAGGACATATGTAAGGATACAATCAGCAAATTGTCAAACTGTGTTTTCAGCCTTTTAAGGGTAGTTTTTTCTTCACAGGATATATAATTTTATGTCTTCAGGCTTTATAGTCAACTGATCCTCAACTCCAAAATTCCCCATCCTGAACCTTATTTTTATTAATCACACATCATTTCTCCTTTAAGGTCCAGTCTAAATGCCACCTCCTTCTGGAAACTTTGTCTCAACAGATCAAAGGTCATTTGTCCTAGTTCCTACTCCTATCTTTCTTCTCACTGCTCATAGAATAAACCTAAAGTCTCAAGAGAAGTAAGTTAGGTACAGTCCCATTTATCAAGAACCTATGTAAGGGAGCCTTATAATATAAACCAGAGAAGGAAATGCTGCCTTAGCATAATAATGGTAAGAAATACTTTACATGTTTTAGTTAATATTTTTAACTACTAATAATTAACATTAAAATAGTAATTTCTTATTTAGTGTGGAAGAAAAAAAACTCTTTGATAAATAGGCACCTGTTTCAAACTCGAGGAGAAAAACAGCTGCCAAACTAAGTAAAAACCCCTTGAGTTTTCTCTCCCTATCCTACACCCAGTAGAGGGCTTGTCCTCCCCCAATCCACTCTGCAAGACCAGCAGAACTGAGCAGAAGAGGATGTTCTGACATCCATTTGACAGTGAAGGCAATGAAAATACAATGAGAGATTAAGTGAATTGAGACTCAGTTTTTTGAAAGGATGGAAGGGAAAAGTCTGGAACATCCCAAGATATATCTCAGAGAACAGAAGGGCACTGAGGACACCTACAGGGAACAAGTTAAAGAGAAAATGAAAAAGAGGAAGAAGAGTTAGAGAACAGTGAGCCACTTCCGTGCAGGACAGCCCTCAAGGTTCAGGCAAAGGGTCTTGTTTTGTAGGCTGCAAGAGAACATTGCTAGATGTACATGATGAAGCTAGAGCTGAATTTCTTCCCAACTCAGGGTGGCTTGGGAAATTACCTGGACCATTCAGTAGAGAACTGCTAAAACTTTCATCCAGGTTCATAGGTATAGCTTTCATCCAGGCTTATTAGGGAAGGCAGGGGAGGCACCATCCCAGATAGAGAAGGTGAAAAACTCTTGCTGTTGTCATCTAATAAGATTCCTCTCTGAAGTCCACTGAAAAACAAGGTGTATCAACCACAGAATAGGACTCTACAAGACAGTCAGCAAAATTACCTCCCCTGCAGCCTCATGCTCCCAAAGGGAAGAACTCCTTGTGATTTGGTATTTGTGACTTCATACCACATTTACCTGTTTGCTTGTCTGCCTCCCCAAACTTACAGAAGCTCTATTTCCTCTTGGTGTCACACCCAGCCATTTGCCCATAATAGTTATTGGCAGTGAACACTGTTCATTACCTAACCAACATCCACATCCTCCTTCCTTTCCTAACAGAGTGCTGACTTTATTCAGGTAACTCCAGAGGGCGTCTTGATTCATTTCTAAGCCAATCAATGTATTGTATTCCCCGAGATGACTATTTGGGGTCTGGGGTCAGAATGTAATCAAAGTTGGTACAAACAGACTAAAGGAAAAGACTTGTATTCTATGCTTGGGATGGGGGAGGGAAGTGTCCCTTTCTCTTTATTTTGCTGGACATGCACCAGGAAATACATGGCTTACTGACACTGGCAGCCATCTTGGAATCACAAGGGACATCATGCTTCAAATCAAGAAAACACTGAAGAAGGCAGAGGACAGACACTGAAGACACTCTGGACATTGTTGTCATCACTGAGGTCATGACCTCATCTTGCCTGTGCCCTGGCAGATCTCTGGGCTCCCAGGTATGTACAGTATGTGCTATGTTGTGACTCAGTTTGAGTCACAGCTTTCAATACTTGACTATAAAATTACAAATGAATTTTTTAATTGAATAACAGTGAACCGCAGTTATTTGCACATATTTAATCATACTTTTACAGAGTTGTGTTTTTAAAAAAAAAATAGTAAATGTCACAACAAAGGAGCTGTGGGAGCGTGGGGGTTGGACAGATCGTGCAGGATTGAATGGAGAAAACATTAAACACTAGACCCTTAGGTATAGAAAAGATAGATGGCAAACACAGGAACTGGGTTTTAAGAGACAAGATTTAAGATCCTACAATGATGAGATGGAGAAACAAGAAAGGACTGGGATACTGGACAGAGAACCAAGACAAGGATTTAAGCACAGAGACTACAGGCAAACTTGGTTACAGATCTTGGGCTACAAGTAAATGGCTCGGTTAGATGTTTTGCAAGACATACTTCCTTGAAATAAAATATGATACCAAGACAGTTTTCATTTATTCAAGTGATATTTGAGAAGCTGCCCTGTGCCAGGGAAGATGCTAGATGCTGGAAATAGAATGGTGAGCAAGAACAAAGTCCCTACCCTCATGGATCTTATCATCTAGCAAGGAGGTAGGCATCAAAGTTTTAAAATGTAAAATGACATCAGAAATGTGAAATTAAGGAGAGCTACCCACTTCTGGGAGAACATTTAAGCTGGAGATTGACTTGAGCTGATGGGGTGGCAGTTAAGAAAGGTTTCTCTGAGGTAGACACTCTTGAGCAGAATTAAGATCCATTGGCAGGACTTAACTAGGTAAAGATAGGAGAGAAAAGAGCATATGCAAATACACTGGGACAGAAGGAAACAAGGATGCTTGAGTGAGACTGGAAAGATCCTACCGTTACTGAAGAGGAAGAGTGAAAGGGAGTATGGTAGGCGAAGAAGCTAAAGAAGTAGTTAGACAAGCTGGCAACACTGAGTCATGTAGGTCATGATCTTTATCCTCAAGGCAATAAAATCCATTGGCGCTTTCTTAGCAAACAGGATTGTGCATTAAGATTTGTGGCTTGAAGTGATAATTGCAGGTTGCCGAAGGACACATGCAGTTGAGTAGGACATAGTCCGCCAGGAAACATGATATCTAGAGTAGTAGCAGTGAGTGACAATGGTGAAACGTGGATGGTATGAAGTATATTTAGGTGGTAAAAAAGGGTATTACATAGGTATTATAGAGCAAGAATGAAGGAAGACCAATACCTAGTGAAAGAGAAGAAAATGGAGCCATTCTTTGCAAAAGGGGTGCACAGGGCATAGGCCAGTGGGGTTGAGTTTATTTTTTGCCTTTAATGGATTATGAATTCATCAGTGGTACTAACTTGAATGTCAAGATCTGGAGGCATGTAGTACCTCCTCTCACCATAGAATAAAATCTGATTATTCCAGTTATAAGCATAATAATTTCCCCAGACTGAAATGTTCACTCACGATGGAACTCAAGTTACCAAGTCGTACATACACTCACCTCCAAGCTGACATGTTCCCTCCATTTATTTAACTCTCTTTTCTTGTTGTCAACTTTGCTTGTTGTCCCCTGACCTCTTTTTGAAACTTCTTGGGAGGCATTAGTGAAAAGCTCTAGCTCTGGAATCAGACTGAGTTTGAGTTTCATCTCTACCGGTGTGTGAGCACAAGTAAATGTCTCTCTGAGCCTCATTCTCCCATTTATCTATAAGGTAGATTAAAGTGTCTATCCTTGAATTTAAGGAAATAAAATAAGACATTTAGCGCAGTGATGGCACACACCAAATGTTAGCTATATTTATTCCAAAGAGCAAAACAAGCTGTCTTGTAACTGGTACCTATTCATTCACATTGGTGCATGAATGGCTCATTGGAAAAGCACAGGATAACTCTTACAGGGTAATGAAGCTCTTGAGAATCATCCCATTTTTACTACTGTTCTCATATAGCATGACTTCCCGCTCCCACACATTGTTATTCAGTAAGAGATGGACTACAGGGATCACTATACAATTGGTTTCTATTAGTTTGTGGTCAACCCAAATCTTTTTGATATAAATAGATGCTAAGCCGGGCTTCCCTGATGGCTCAGTGTGTAAAAAAAAAAAAAAAATCTACCTGCAATGCAAGAGACATAGGAGACGTGGATTTAACCCCTGGGTTGGGAAGATCCCCTGGAGGAGGAAAATGGCGACCCACTCCAGTATCCTTGCCTGAAAAAATCCCATAAACAGAGGAGCCTGGTGGGCCACAGTCCTAAGGTCACAAAGAGTTGGACACAACTGAGTGACTATACATGCACACAGAAGTGAAGCTGACTCAGTTTGTAATATTCATTTACAACTGACTTGGGAATTTAAATGCAAACACTTAAAAACAAACTTGTTAAATATCTCCTTGCTTAAAGAATACATTCACAAGGACCCTGAGATGATCCACATGACAGACTGCACTGAAGTTTTGGGGAGTTAAAAGTTCTCATAAGTTTTCAAAGCAGGCACTAAATTTATATTAACTGCCCTCTAGAGAGGGTTGCTTTTTCCCAATGCCACGATATCAGCATATCACCACAGACGGCCGCTTGAACAAATGTAAGAATGTGGATCTCTTCAGCTATTATTGGATTCTGTATAATCCACCCCCATGGAGTTTACATATGATCATTTCATGTGGAAAAGAAAGTTCTGAATCAGTCATGTTTGCTGATATCAGAAAACAAGCCATTTACAGAAAGAATTCCTGTAAGCACAGATATTTGTGGAAAGGTTCCTCTTCAGGTGATAATTTTGACTAACATTTCTGACTTTGTGCTTTGTTAGCCAAGAAATACGCATCGAGTGTCATTTTATCTTCCAACATCCGATTAAAAGTATCCTCTCCAGGTAGATACCAAAAGTGTGAACTGCGTTGGGAGTTCTGTATCTGGTTGCACGTTAGAATCACCTGAAGAGCTTTTTAAAAATACAAAAGTCCAGATCTCACCCTAGATGGGTTTGGTCAGAATCTCTGTGGTGGTTTTTAAAAAGCTCTCCAAGGCATTCTAATTTGAGTTGAAATTAGATGACCTCTGAGGTCCCTTTTGTTGTTGTCGTTGTTTAGTTGCTCAGTTGGGCCTGACTCTTTGCAACTCATGGACTGTAGCACACCAGGCTCCTCTGTCCGTGGGATTTCCCAGGCAAGAATACAGGAGAAGGTTGCCATTTCCTTCTCCAGGGGGTCTTCCTAACACAGGGATCAAACTCTCATCTCCTGCTTGGCAGGTGGATTCTTTGCCACTGCCCACAGACAAGAATTACTGGAGCCCAAACTATGAAACAGCCCAAACTATTGCAACAGAAAATCCTAAATTCAATCAATATGTTCCAATAATTTTCACGTTGTCTCTCAGAAGTCACACAGATCTTCCTAACACAGCTGTCCACTAAAGTTTTCAGAAATCAAGAATACACTAAGGGGAAAACACACATATTGAAGTGGACCAGGATGAAGGGCACTGATGCCTGTATCATACTTTGAAATGCTTCAGAAACAGGAGTGATGTATGGATAGATGATGTAGCAAAGTGACAAAGTGTAGAGCCTGGAAGGAGAGTCTCTGTGTGCTCACTCACAATTCTTTCAATGTCTCAGCATGTTTGATTTTTTTACTGAAGTATAGCTTTTGACCTGTGGTACTGGAGAAGACTCTTGAGAGTCCCTTGGACTTCAAGGAGATCAAACCAGTCAATCCTAAAGGAAATCAACCCTGAATATTCAGCACTGATGCTGAAGCTGAAGCTCCAATGCTTTGGTCACCTGATGCAAAGAGCTGACTCACTGGAAAAGATGATGATGCTGGGAAAGATTGAAGGCAAAAGGAGAAGAGGGCGGCAGGGGATAAGATGGTTGGATGGCATCACTGACTCAACAGACATGAGTTTGAGCAAACTCCAGGAGATAGTGAAGAATAGGAAGGCCCGGAGTGCTGCAATCCAAGGGGTTGCAAAGAGTCATATAGGACTTAGTGGCTGAACAACAACAATAGTTGATTTGTAATATTATATTATATTATTTTCTCATGTATAACACAGTGATTTGATATTTGTATAGATTATATTCCATTTAAAGTTATTATAAAGTAATGGCTATATTTTAAATAAAATATTGGGGAGGGAAGAATATCCTAGAGAAAAATCTGGATGCATCTCACAGACAGAATGATTAAGTGGAGGAAGCCAAAAAGCCAAAGAGTACATATTTTACAACGCCAATTACATAAAGGTCAGGAATAGTGAAATAATCTGTGGGAACACAAACCCGAGTAGTGGAAACCTCAGGAAAATATTGATTGAGAAAGGTCATTAGAAAACCTTCTGCACTGCTGGAAGTGTTCTGCATCCTGATTATTTCTTGTTTTATTTTTGGATGGCTGGAGATAGATAAATAGATAGATAAGTAGTTAGATAGAAATCATTAAGCTGTGCATTATACAGCAGTAGATTGTATCTCGATTTTTTTATGAAAAAGCTTTAAAGAATTTACCAACAAAAAGTAGTCCTATGAGTTTGCTGAATTCCTTTTAATAACTCAGTGTTATTCATATGGTATTAACTTGCACTCTGGAGCAAAGAACCACTTAACCAATAGTAGAATTGTAACTCCTACAGACTTTGCCCAGGATCCTCCTTTTCCACCCTAAAGGCCTAGGCTCGGGAGACCAAGGTGAACTTAACAGGCTGCTGATCAGCCTCTCTTGAGACCTAAATAAAGATCATTCCAGAGCTAAATATAACCCAGTTTAGAAAGTCTAAATGAAGGAGGAAAGGAAGGCGAAGGCAAAAGGAGAAACAAATAGTCCACCACACTGGTCAGTGGTTATTCATTCTTTTGTGTCAGTTGTCCTTCAGCCTTTGTGCAGAAAGAACAGAAAGTCTTCTTGGTCTTTTCCTTCATTTTTCAACTGAATGCTTTCCCAGCCCCTCCCCAGGGAAATCAGATGGGACAGGATGAAACAACAGTGAGACAAGCTGCAGAGGGGATGACAAGAAAGGAGCACCCTTTCCCATCAGCATTTTTCATCTAAAAATTACAGTGATTATATGTAAATCCTAAACAGCAGGCAAACCAGATCACTTTTTACTGACCTATTTATCATTCTGAGATTTTTTGATGATGAAACAGAAGAGGAAACACAACACAGGGAGGCAGAAAAGTATGATATATGATGTTCATAACAACCAACAGAGAGAAGGATCTCTTGAAAATCCAAGATCGGTTATAGGACACAAACTGTGTAAAACGTGTAAACAATGTGTAAATCTCCAACAATCACTATAAAAGGTTAGTCACCTATGCCTCTTGAAATCTTCAGAACTCTATGTAGCCTCAAACTTCTTTCACCCAAATCTTAAGCAACTTGAGGACCAGATATTTTTTCCCTTTAAAGCAAAACTCCAAATCAAACTGCAGGCAAAAAAATTTTTTGTATTTTCCCATTCCTTAGGGAAAGAGAGAAGTTAATGAGAGTTCTTAATTCTTTGCCTGAATGCTAAAAAGATTCTGAAAATATTTTTACTTGAGGGGAGAAATCCTCTGGAGGGAAACTTGATATTTGCATCAAAGGAACAAGATGAATATTGTCAATCTCTCCCAAATTCTGCTTTATTCAGCTTCTTGCTTTTCAACATCCAAAGTATGATCTCAGATTGTCTGCTATGAAAAGTTCCCCAAAATTCTACAATAATCAGTGTGGTTGTTAGACCCTGAATCAAACTGGGGAGAGCTGAGATTTCAGGTGTCAGAGTAGCCAAATAAGACGACAAACCAAAATGAAAATGTTATAACAGTCAGGCCTTTAATCACTTACTGCAACACTATTAACAACAGGCCAAATCAAAGTGTCAAGTCCTCCCGTTCCATCTTCCCCCCAGAATGTCACCCCTGGTCAGTCACCAGTTGAGGGTCAGGTGAATAAGCACAGATCGGGTCGTTTCATTGCCAAAGGAGCCCCAAATAAAAGGTTCCTGCAACTTTACGGGCCAGAGGATAAGGAGAAGGAAGTGGGAAGTGCCAGGCATGGAAAAGTACTAAGAACTGAGTCACAGTGGAGGAAAGTGTCTCTAAGGTCTTCCCCTGCCTTCACGAGAAAGAAACCTTTGCCGAAGGCCATGACAAAGAGGTCTCCAAATGGAGGCAGCCATGGCTGCCAGCCATTTTGTTCATCTCCCACATTGACCTTTAGGTTGTAGAAGAAATTAACTGTTGCAAAGTTTGGAAAGAAAAGAAAGAATACACACACACACACACACACACATATATATATACGATAAATTTTTCACAAGTACACAAAACCTGCATTAAAAATATATCATTTCCTTAGAAGTTAAACCTAAGGAAATGAGAGAAAATAATGAAAATAAGAGCATAAATGAATGAAATTAATTTGGAAAAATTAGAATAAATGTGTAAGATGGACAATTATCAAAGTCAAAATTTGGTTCTTTGAAAAATGGTAATATTCAGCAATCACTAAGATTAATCAGGGAAGAAAATAAGAAAAAATAAATTAGTGATATCAGGAGTAAAAAAGGGACAACATCACAGATCCTACAGACATGAAAAGATAGTACAGATGGGAAAACTAACAAAAGATGAGAGTATTAGTATTGCCAATAAATGTGACAATTTGGATGAAAGAAAAATTTCTCCAAAAATACAATTTATCAATGCTATCAGAAGAAAGAGAAAAATCTGAAAAGTGTGGCATTCATTAATAAAATCGAACTCATGATATAAACAAACACATGTACACTGTGAATTCTTCCAGAGATTCAAGGAACAAAACACAAATTTAGCAAAAGTTTTTCCACAGAATAGAAATATGAGAAACACTTTCTAATTATTTTTCTAACGACAATAAAATGTTTACTCAAAACTTTTTTGCTCAGATTTTCTTATATTGTTATTGCACTTATTTTCTTTTTTGTTTTGTTTTGTTTTTTAATTTTTACAGTGTTGTGTTGGTTTCTGCCATACAGCAACGCAAGTCAGCCATAACTGTATGTACATCCCCTCCTTCCCTAGTCTCCATCCCCTCCTCCCATCCCATCCCTCCAGATCATTACAAAGTGCCAGGCTGGCTCCCTGTGCTATACAGCAACTTCCTACCAGCTATGCATCTTACAAAATGTTTTTTAATTGCAGATCTAAATATAAAAGGTAAAAAAAAAGAAAAAACTTTTAGCAGAAACATATATTATCACTTTGGAGGAAAAGACTGCTTAAAGAAGATATAGAAAACACTAAAGCATAAGAGAAAAACTGACATTTTGAAGTATAAAAATTGAGAATTTCTATTCATTAAAAAGTACCATTAAGAGTGAAAACCAACAGGCAAACTCAGATATTCACAATGCTTACTATTTCCACCATACTCATATTCAAAACACCTAGAGAACCTCTCCAAGTTAATAAACAAAAGGTAAATAAACCAATGGGGAAAATGGTCACTTCACAAAAGAGGGTGTCTACATGGCTTATAAGCATATGACAAGGTTCCCAACATCATTAGTCATCAAGGAAATGCAAATTAAAATCTCGGAGAGAACACTTGCCAGAAACTAAAAAGATAGAATGAGATAACACTCACAAAAAGACAAAAATAGAAAACACTTTGGCATTGTTGAGGAGGCAATCAGAACTCTATGGGTAGGAATATAAGTTGGTACATCTATGGAAAACTATTCATCCAGCAAAGTTGAACATGGGCCGTTTCTATAACCCAGAAATTCTACTCCTGGCTATGTGTTCAACTGAAATGCACGTTATATTCACCAAAAGCTGTGTTACAGAATATGTATAGCAACATCTCTCCCAATAGGTAAACATCCACTAGCAATTAAACAGATAAAGAGTGGTATGTCCTTACATTGTAATACAGCAACAGAAATGGACATTCTACAAATATACCCAACAGTATGCATGAATCACGCAAAGAAAATGCTCAGTAAAATAAGCTAGACACCAAAGAGTATATATAATGACTATCTATATAAAGTATAAAAACATATGAAACTAACCTATATTGTTAAAATCAAGGTGGTAGCTACTCTTGGAAAAGTACTGAGAAAGGACTGGAGGAGTGTTCAAGGTGTCAACAGTGTTCTGTCTGGATACAGGTTACACCGAATGTTTCGTTTATGAGAATTTCACACGCTGCACACATAAAATATGTGCACTTGTCTGTGTATTATATCCAGAGAAAGAGTAAAAAGAAGAAACCGCCTACATATTTATAAGATAGGATCTATTAGGATTTGTGTGTGTGTGCTCAGTCATGTCCAATTCTTTGAAACCCCAGAGACTGTAGCCCTCCAGGCTCCTCTGTCTGTGGAATTTTCCAGACAAGAATACTGGAGTGGGTTGCCATTTCCTCCTCCAGGGGATCTTTATCATCCAGGGATCAAACCTGCATCTCCTGCATCTCCAGCATTGGCAGGCAGATTCTTTACCACTAGCGCCACCTGGGAAGCCCATAACTATTCAAAAGGCATCATATAAATTTGCAATAATGGTTGCCTTTAGGGGAAAAAAAAAGAACTGGGAATTCAAAGACAACTTAGGATGGGATTAATATAGTTCTTAACCACAAATCTTTCTGCATTATTTAAAATTTTATCTTTTGTACATATTTCAACTTAACGAAAATTTTAAACACACCATCAGTTCAGTTCCGTTCACTCATCATGTCCAACTCTTTGTGACCTCATGAATTGTAGCACTTCAGGCCTCCCTGTCCAACACCAACTCCCGGAGTTCACTCAGACTCACATCCATCAACTCAGTGATGCCATCCAGCCATCTCATCCTCTGTCATCCCCTTCTCCTCCTGCCCGAAATCACTCCCAGCATCAGAGTTTTTTCCAATGAGTCAACTCTTCACATGAGGTGGCCAAAGTATTGGAATTTCAGCTTTAGCATCAGTCCTTCCAAAGAACACCCAGGGCTGGTCTCCTTTAGAATGGACTGGTTGGATCTCCTTGCAGTCCAAGGGACTCTCAAGAGTCTTCTCCAACACCACAGTTCAAAAGCATCAATTCTTCAGCACTCAGCTTTCTTCACAGTCCAACTCTCACATTCATACATGATTACTGGAAAAACCATAGCCTTGACTAGACAGACCTTTGTTGGCAAAGTAATGTCTCTGCTTTTGAATATGCTGTCTAGGTTGGTCATAACTTTCCTTCCAAGGAGTAAGCGTCTTTTAATTTCATGGCTGCAATCGCTATCTGCAGTGATTTTGGAGCCCAAAAAATAAAATCTGACACTCTTTCCACTGTTTGCCATGAAGTGATGGGACCAGATGCCATGATCTTAGTTTTCCGAATGTTGAGCTTTAAGCCAACTTTTTCACTCTCCTCTTTCACTTTCATCAAAAGACTTTTTAGTTCCTCTTCACTTTCTGCCATAAGGGTGGTGTCACCATAAGCAACATTAAATCATGTTGCTAAAGTACATGCCACCAAGGTCAGTAAGCACATGAGAAGATGCTCCATATCATTAGTCTTCAAAGAAATGCAAATTAAAACACAACAAGATACTGCACGACCATTAAAATAACTAAAACTAAAAAGACTAAAAATAACAAATATTGGCAAGAAGGATGCCATGCAACAGAACCCTAGTTCTGCTTTGGGAGTGTAAAATAGTTCAAACACTTTGGGAAAACATTTTAGTGTCTTTTAAATCTAAATCTACATCTACTAATGTGTCCATACAAAGACTTAATCATTGCAGCTTTATTCATAATAACCAAAAACTTAAAGGAAACAATTTGAATACCTTTCAATAAGTGAACAGATATACAAATTGTGAAATAACCATATGAGAGAATTCAGTTCAGTTCAGTTCAGTTCAGTCACTCAGTCGTGTCCGACTCTTTGTGATCCCATGAATGGCAGCATGCCAGGCTTCCCTGTCCATCACCAACTCCCGGAGTTCACTCAGACTCACGTCCATTGACTCAGTGATGCCATCCAGCCATCTCATCCTCTGTCGTCCCCTTCTCCTCCTGCCCCCAATCCCTCCCAGCATCAGAGTCTTTTCCAATGAGTCAACTCTTCACATGAGGTGGCCAAAGTACTGGAGTTTCAGCTTTAGCATTATTCCTTCCAAAGAAATCCCAGGACTGATCTCCTTCAGAATGGACTGGTTGGATCTCTTTGCAGTCCAAGGGACTCTCAAGAGTCTTCTCCAACACCACACTTCAAAAGATCAATTCTTCGGCACTCAGCCTTCTTCACAGTCCAACTCTCACATTCATACGTGACCACTGGAAAAATCATAGCCTTGACTAGATGGACCTTTGTTGACAAAGTAATGTCTCTGCTTTTGAATATGCTATCTAGGTTGGTCATAACTTTCCTTCCAAGGAGTAAGTGTCTTTTAATTTCATGGCTGCAGTCACCATCTGCAGTGATTTTGGAGCCAAAAAAAATAAAGCCTGACACTGTTTCCACTGTTTCCCCATCTATTTCCCATGAAGTGATGGGACCGGATGCCATGATCTTAGTTTTCTGAATGTTGAGCTTTAAGCCAACTTTTTCACTCTCCTCTTTCACTTTCATCAAGAGGCTTTTTAGTTCCTCTTCACTTTCTGCCATAAGGGTGGTGTCATCTGCATATCTGAGGTTATTGATATTTCTCCCGGCAATCTTGATTCCAGCTTGTGCTTCTTCCAGTCCAGCGTTTCTCATGATGTACTCTGAATACCACTCAACAATAAAAAAGAACAAATTACTGGTATTCAAACAAATATGGTTTAATCTCAAAAGCATTATGCTCAGTGAAAAAAGTCAACTCAAAATAGTGAAAGTTTTTAAATGATAACATCCAGAGCAGGATTAGTTGAAAAAAAATTAGATATTTATATCACTGCCCATCAAACATAACTGAAGTGGTTACTAAAGATAATGTATTAATGTATATCATGAGTCTTAAAAGTACCATATTTTTGATCCAGTAGTCTTTATTTTAGACAACAATCTTAGAGAAAAAATAAAAGATTCAGACAAATACACATATAGAAAGTCATTGAAAATACTTTTAAGTTGCATATAATTTACATGTCCAACGATAACAGAGTGATCAAATATGACACACTCAGGACTACTTTGAAAAAGTTTTAATGGGATGCTGCTGCTGCTGCTGCTGCTGCTGCTGCTAAGTCACTTCAGTTGTGTCTGACTCTGTGTGACCCCATAGAGGGCAGCCCACCAGGCTCCCCCGTCCCTGGGATTCTTCAAGCAAGAACACTGGAGTGGGTTGCCATTTCCTTCTCCAATGCAGGAAAGTGAAAAGTGAAAGTGAGATCGCTTCAGTCGTGTCCGACTCTTTGCGGCCCCATGGACTGCACCCTACCAGGCTCCTTTGTCCATGGGATTTTCCAGGCAAGAGTCCTGGAGTGGGTTGCCATTGCCTTCTCCTTAATGGGAGGGGAAAATATTAATTGTAAGTGTCACGTGAAGATAGCAGGATTCTCACCTTAGCATGCATGGTGTGATTCTCAAGATATATTTCTTCTTAAGGAAACTCCTCACCCAAACCAACTGGATAATCATTCAGCCCCAATCCATATATTTTTGTAAAACTCAAAGCACAAGTGATCATTGAACTTCATTAGACTTTACCCTGAAAACAACTGTGGAGCAAGTCAAATATTGACAGTCATTTCTTGCAATTGAGAGAGTGGTGAGTACCGAGGGGCTGGGGCCTTGCCACCCTCCTCCCTGCCTGTCACAGCAGCCTCTGGAATAGCTGGGTGTGTATACCCAGTTTTCTCCAAACAGTCAAGGGAAGACAGAGTGCAACCCACTACCCTCCAGCTTAATTCTTTTCAACACAGAATGCACTCATTGCAAATCAGCAGTCTTCTATTCAGAGGCCATGAGCCCTCACTGGAAAACTGTCGCTACTTAGCAAGAATAAGAAGCATTCAAATACATGAAAAGCAATCTACCTGTTCACTCCTTCTCTATAGGAAGTATGGGAACAATTCAAGGAAGATTGTGTCATTTGTCATGGGCATAACATGCTGAGAGCTCCAAGTCTGGGGAACACAAAGTATATTTCATATGCCTTCTGAACTTACCCATTATACAATTGCTTATCATGACATAGCATATCTGTGTTAGGTAGGTCATGCTATATTATTATTCCAGATTAAGAAATTAATTTAAGCTCTGATGAACTGAAAGAGGCAATGTGCCTGTCCTGACTATTCAAGTGTATAAAAAACAGTGTGAAATTAGTGGAGAAAGGGATGCTTTCACCCAACGTTATGTTGCCCAACATTACTGACGGTGAAATGGAGAACAAGATCCAAATTAAAGACCTAACTGATGTGGAACGAGAAGCTTCCAAAGAAGGAAACAAAATGTAGACTTTAAAACAGAACTGCTGTGGCAACAAATGGTTGGCACAGAGTTCTCACGTTGTGTCCTCACTCTTGTAGAATGATGCATAGAACATGACATTCTGAAGTACACAGAGCGCACAGCAATTAGAGAATTCGCCCCCAGCCTGACGAGTCTATCCTTGTCACAATGATCAGCACACTGCTCATTCGACAACCTGTGCACCATTGGATTCCAGTGCTCAGCATGGAGTAGGCATGAAATATATGTGCTGAGTGACGATTCAGTTCAGTTCAGTTCAGCTCAGTTCGGTCACTCAGTCGTGTCCGACTCTTTACGACCCCATGAATCGCAGCATCCCGGGCCTCCCTGTCCATCACCAACTCCTGAAGTTTACCCAAACTTATGTCCATCAAGTCAGTGATGCCATCCAGCCATCTCATCCTCTGTCACCCCCTTCTCCTCCTGCCCCCCAATCCCTCCCAGCATCAGGGTCTTTTCCAATGAGTCAACTCTTCGCATGAGGTGGCCAAAGTATTGGAGTTTCAGCTTCAGCATCAGTCCTTCCAATGAACACCCAGGACTGATCTAGTGATGATTACATGAATGAAATGAAATCGGTGACTGATAGGCCCAGGTCTAACTTGAAAAGCCTTTGGTGTGAGGCTTTCAGTTTTATCCTAGTGAAGATCTGTTTCCAGAAGTTAGCTCTGTTTGGCCAGAACTAACTGTCCAAATGGTTCTGTTTGAAAGTGAAGTCGCTCAGTCGTGTCCGACTCTTTGACCCCATGGACTGTAGTCTACCAGGCTCCTCCGTCCATGGGATTTTCCAGGCAATAGTACTGGAGTGGGTGGCCATTTCCTCCTCCAGGATGGTTCTGTTTGCTATTCTCCTATTATGTCAACAGGGCTGATTATGCACACAGTAGGCCAGTTAACTGTGCCAAGTTCCAAGGACAAAGATTGCAACCTCTCAATTGACTTGTTCAACACAGGTACTCATTTGGAATCATTAAAATTTCCTAACTTATTAAAATATCAATGACATTTATGTGACAATGAATAGCTGAGTGTGGATTTTGAACTGTTTCTCCTTTAGTTCATGAGTCAGGTTGATTTGTGGGGCAATTGGATGAAGGTGAGCAAAAGGTACAAACTCCTGGTTATAAGATAAATAAGAACTGGGGATGTAATGTATAATATGATGGCTACAGTTAACAATGCCACATGTATAATTGGAAAAAGAGTATTCTCCTCACAAGGGAAAAAATTTTATAGCTATATGAGATTACAGATGTTAACTAAACTTGCAATAATCATTCCATAACATCTACATGTGTTAAACTATTATGCTCTACACCTTAACAGTGCCGTGTGTCAATGATATCTCAATACAACTGGAAGGTAGAAGGAAGGAAGTAAACACATACATACATATATACACTTCTAGTTTGACTCTGCCTGATTTAAATTGATTTTTGTTCAAATAAACTCTAAAAATTGGAGGAAAAAAAAAAAACAGCTAACTCATTTTCCAGTATCTCATTTTAAAAGATGTTCAAGGAGAAGCTAGCAATTTTCTTTTGGAATACCAATTCTGTGACTATCAATTCTTGTCATTTTTTAAGAGTACATTATGAAATATAAGTGGAAATATTTAATATTTGGGGCTTCCCTGGTGGCTCAGATGGTAAAGCATCTGCCTGCAATGTGGGAGACCCAGGTTCTTAAATATTTAATATTTAAGACTATCGGGTCCCTTTTAAAAGAAAAATAGCAACTATAGTCAGAATAAAAGAGAGAAGTAGATTCTAAGTCAGTTCATCTCAAGGGCTTTCAATTACTGGGACAATTATTGTCATCAATAGACCATCGCTCAAAGAAGCTCCCTCCTAGCTTGGCAATTGCTTTTCAAACCAAGTGCCAATTTGAAATATATAACAAGACAGCTCCTTTCTCAGATGTAATTTTCCATATTTTACTTCTGTAAAGCTTCTTTTAGGAGTCCTGAGTTCAGTAAGAAGATAACATAGAACCAGTAGAACCAAATCTTTCTAAACTTTATATGGAAATATGAACATGCAAACGGCCAATGAATTTTCACAAGCTACCTTGAGACCAGATGAAGAAACAGATTATCAGCACCCCTGGGAATGCCAACCTGTGCTCTCTTCTAAGAGCTAGTCACAAGAATGGTGGTCACCATCCTAACGTCTGACATCTAGGTATGTTTCATCTGTTCTGTATTTTACATAAGAGAGTCATCCATGTTGTAATTTGCTGTTGTAAATTCTCTGTTCTTGTTGTTGTCTAGTCTTCCAGTGAATATATGGAATATACATTTATCAAGCCTACTGTGATAGGCATTTGAGTAGTTTCCAGTTTGGGGCTTTGACAAATAGTGTTGCTATGAATATTCTAGTACATATCTTTTGGTGAACATATGGACACACTTCTGTTGGGTATATAGCTAAGTGTGAAAATGCAAAGTCATAGGAATGCATATCTCCAACTTTAGTGAGTAATGCCAGTTTTCAAAAAAGGTTGTACCAATTTATACTCTACAGTGTCACATGAGACTTCCCTTTTATTTCACCTCATGTATTTAAATAATCAATGTACAAGTACATCTCCTTAAGTGATTGGTACCAGGATGAAGGGTACGATGGAAAGACATCATCAGACACAAGCAATGGATAAAAATCGATCTATCTGTGTGAAGGATGGTAGTTATCTGCACATAGAAAATGAAACAGTATAGGGGGACAGCATAGTCCTAGGTGAAGGGAGGAAAAGGCAGGCAGGTTTCCATAGCCAAGAGTCTCCAACAAAGCCCCCAGTGGCCAACAACACAAGTTGAGGTTCTACCATGAACTCCATCCACCTGGAGGAGCCTGGCAGGCTACAGTGTACGGGGTCGCAAAGAGTCATCCATGACTGAGTGACAAAGCACAACAACAACAACCCCATCCTCAGTGGATCTTGTGGGTTCCTGGGTCACCACTGTTCTGGAAGCTCTGGCTAAATATTTTGTCTGCTCACCTTTGGCAGACAACTGGAAATTACCTGAATCCCAATACATACCTGAGTGTTTATTATTATTGTGAGAATTGGAAACATCAAGGCAATTCCTCAGTAAACCATATTCTTAGCAAAAAGCCCACCTGAGACACTTTCTCCAGTGAACTATAAACTCCTCGAGTGTAGCATCTTGGTTCATCTTTTATCCCAAACATTAACACACTGTATATAACATGGTAGATTCTCAACAAACGCTTTCTGAACTGAACTAGGTAACAGTTGCATGTACACTCAGTTGTGTCCAACTCTTTGCCACCCTACAGATTGTAACCCACCAAGCTCCTTTGACATGGGATTTCCCAGGCAATAATACTGAGTGGGCTGCCATCTCCTCCTCCTCCAGGGAACTTCCTGACTCAGGGATCGAACCCACATCTCCTGCATCTTCTGCAGTATCATTATTCCCACTTTACAGCTGAGTATAGAGCCAGGCACACAGTAAGTTCCCAGTGCTGGCGCTTCAGTGAAGTCTTACCCCAAAGCAATGCCCTCTCCACTACACCACTCTGCTTGACAATGCCATGCTGAAAATCAGTTTATTTTGTGTGACCCCAAGCAATAAAATTGGGGAAACAGATTTCATTTCAATACAAAAACATCTCTAATAGGTGGAGATGTCTAAATATCATTTGCTTCAGGGTGAAAGGGTTAATTACTCGTCGTGTCCACCTCTTTGCAACTCCATGGACTGTATGTAGCTCACTAATCTCCTCCGTCCATGAAATTCTCCAGGCAAGAATACTGGAGTGGATAGCCACGCCCTCCTCCAGGGGATCTTCCCAACCCAGGGATTGAACCCAGGTTTCCTGCATTGTAGGCAGATTCTTTCCCATCTGAGCCACCAGAGGGAAGCAGGGGTTACTACTAATAAGAGTTACTTAGGAAGCACTTCCTATGCTCACTCCACAGAAGATATGTATTGCACACAGCATACATGGAAAACCAGAAACGCTTCTGGTTTGTGTGATCATCAAAGTGACAGCAAATGGATAATCCCAAAAGTGAATGTAAAGCTGTAACTGTGAAAAAGGTACATGGTCTATGATATAGTACAGGGGTGAAAAGGCTGAAGCTAAACTCCCACTTTCCCTAAGAAAGTGATATTTAAAGTTGACATCTAATGACTGGTTAACTAAAAGACAAAGACTGGTGGTCGGGGGAGCTGTTCCAGGCAAAGGTGGTTAACCAGAAGGAAGAGTGAAGTGTGTGAGGAACCACAAGGAGACTAGCATGACTGGAACAGAAGGCTAAGAGGGCTAGATTGGGCCAAATCACAAAGGATCTCACAGGCTTTATTAGGGATTGGGGGCTTTGTCCCGGCATAATGTCCTGGCTCTATCCATTTTTGGTAAGCAGCAAGCAGTAATAAGGACACAGAAAGTTAGTAAAGTGAGGAATTTTAAAATTCTGGTGAAGACTTGGTTGTAATGGCTAACCCTGGGATCAGTGCCAGTAAGGAAACAAATTAAGTCTGAAGGAGCAAGTAATGAGAGGCAGACAAAAACGTCAGACTGTCACCATGTACAAAAATAATTCAATCAACAGTAGTAAGTGAAGGTGGTTGCAAAGGTAAGGTAACAATTACCATAAAACAAAGTTTCAGACTCTACCCAAATTCAGAGTCATTTTTACTGAGAAGCTCAAAGTGATATGAAGGTGACTAGAGTTAAGAACCGGAGAAGGCAATGGCACCCCACTCCAGTACTCTTGCCTGGAAAATCCCATGGATGGAGGAGCCTGGTAGGCTGTAGTCCGTGGGGTTGTCGCTAAGAGTCGGACACAACTGAGTGACTTCACTTTCACTTTCCACTTTCATGCATTGGAGAAGGAAATGGCAACCCACTCCAGTGTTCTTGCCTGGAGAATCCCAGGGACGGGGGAGCCTGGTGGGCTTCCGTCTATGGGGTCGCACAGAGTTGGACACGACTGAAGCGACTTAGCATAGCATAGCATAGCATAGAGTTAAGAACATCAAGAAAATATTATGAAGCCATAGTGTTAGAAGGACTGGCACCATAAAATCAGAACCACTGAAGAAGACTTAGGAAAGAAAGAAGGATAGAAGAAAGAAAGAAGATAAATTTCAGATAGATGGTGAAGTCACTATGAAATGTGATGAGGGTTTCTTGAAGAACAGGGGGTCTGAGTGATAAAAGATGGAAAAGGACACTTGAGAATTACCAAAAAGTATTTAAGATATTGATCAGACCTTCTCAAATCAAGTGTTAGCAATCAAGTCACAAGGGCAAATAAATAACACCTCTTAGAAGAAAAATTTCAAATATTAACATAAAAAAGGCTATGACTATAATTTGGGGAACTTTGTTTTCTTTATTCAACTTCTTATCATAGAAATCCAAGATCGACAAGTTATTTGTTTGTTTTTAGTTGTGGGTAGGATATACACAGGCATCTTTGGTGGCTCAGATGGTAAAGAATCTGCCTGTAATGCGGGAGACCCTGGTTCAACCCCTGGTTCAGAAAGATCCCCTGGAGAAGGGAATGGCAATTCTCCACTCCAGTTTTCTTGCCTGGTGAACTCCATGGACAGAGGAGCCTGAAGAGCTACAGTCTATAGGGTCACAAAGAGTCAGACATGACTGAGCGACTAACACACACACACAAGATGTAAACAACTAACTTTTTTCAATTATAGGAATTAGAATATACAACCCTCAAGTGATCTAAAGAAATTCCACTAAGTATTCTTTTTTTTTTTTTAATTTTTTTCCCCATCCCTCCTCCCCACCCCCTCCCACACCATCCCCCCAGGTCATCCCAGCGCACCAGCCCCAAGCATCCAGCATCGTGCATCAAACCTGGACTGGCGACCCATTTCACACATGATATTATACATGTTTCAATGCCATTCTCCCAAATCATCCCACCCTCTCCCTCTCCCACAGAGTCCAAAAGACTGTTCTATACATCGGTGTCTCTTTTGCTGTCTCGTATACAGGGTTATACAAGCAATAAATGCTGGAGAGGGTGTGGAGAAAAGGGAACCCTCTTACACTGTTGGTGGGAATGCAAACTAGTACAGCCACTATGGAGAACAGAGTGGAGATTCCTTAAAAAACTGGAACTAGAACTGCCTTATGACCCAGCAATCCCACTGCTAGGCATACACACCAAGGAAATCAGAATTGAAAGAGACAACGTGTACCCCAATGTTCATCGAAGCACTGTTTATAATAGCCAGGACATGGAAGCAACCTAGATGTCCATCAGCAGATGAATGCATAAGAAAGCTATGGTACATATCCACTAAGTATTCTTCATAAAGAACTCCATCTCTTGTGCATTTCAGGCTGCAACTTCTAGATTAGAGTCATCTTGTCATTTTTCTAAAATGTATTGCAACATTGCCGAGAATGAGAAAAGAGACAAAGGTGAAAAACCCCATCTGAAATGAGACCATTTTAGTATCATCTGTGTGAGAGTGAGAATTCCACACTTTTTTTCAAGTGTGAAATGGATGGTAAGAAAGGGAATCTCTGGAAAGTAATCATCTGCGTATATGCTTTCTTGACCAGATAGAAAGGGTTGCTGCTGCTGCTAAGTCACTTCAGTTGTGTCCAACTCTGTGCGACCCCATAGACTCTAGCCCACCAGACTTCCCATCCCTGGGATTCTCCAGGCAACAGTACTGGAGTGGGGTGCCATTTCCCTCTCCAATGCATGAAAGCGAAAAGCGAAAGTGAAGTCGCTCAGTCGTGTTCGACTCCTAGCGACCCCATGGACTGCAGCCTACCAGGCTCCTCTGCCCATGGGATTTTCCAGGCAAGAGTACTGGAGTGGGTTGCCATTGGTCTATGTATATCCAAAATATGAACTCTTAATGGAAAATAAGCATTGTGCTCAGGCTGCCTAGTAGATGGTCCTCTGCCACACGACTTACACATTGTAAACCTACACTTGCCCAAGGACATCTCAGAAACTGCTCGAAATGCAGGAAGTGTCTGTTTCCAGCTGGCACATTTGTTCTCTGACTTCAGCTCCAGGCATTCCATATTTCCTCTGAGGCCAAGGCTTATAAATCAGATGAGATTGGTCATCTTGCAACAAAATGGATTTTTAAAATGTGATTTTGAAGAGATTGGAAAGTGTAATACAACAGGTTTTTCAGTCTTCAAGGCTAAGAAACGGTTGTCTTATTGACGGCTCTTTTGAGAATGTAGTATTACTTCAGACACATGTAGACCTGTAACAGTAACACTTCCAGGAGCCATACCATTAGATGTTTTATTCCAGGGACTAAGTATCAGACACCAATTACATGATTTACTCCAAAAGATAAAATAATAATGACTTAAGGGCTCCAATTACTGCTTTTATTTTTGAGTTCATCACACTTTGATATATCCACAAAGAAAAGCCTTACTGATAAATTCCAGTGAAACTGAAGTATTCCAATATAGGTACATGGTAAATGACAATACAGTTGTGTGGTTCCCACTTTAAATGTCACTATCACCAAAGAAAAAAATCCAAACAAGTGCATCATAAAATGGTTCTGTATTTGCATCTGCAGAAACAATGCACTTCTAGTCTTTAAATTAACATACACAAAATAAGAAACAGTTTTACAAAGTCGATACCTTGCTAAATTAATTCATTGCTGTCTTTTCAGATATTCAAGTGCTAGATGGCCTTTCACCTTTTCCCCCCATAACAGATTATAGGATACTCATTTACCCCTTCTCCTCACCCCCTGGTTTGCATTTGATGAGTAGAATTCATGCAAACTGGCTGCTCTTACGGGCTCATAAGGAGATGGCGAAATCTGGAACCAGGTGGAGGATGGCCAGTTAATTGGCTCTTTCTTCACCAAACACCAGGGGACAGCTGGTTTGCATTGTTGTTCTAATGAGCTACGCTGAAATCGAAGCTGGGCACATTAGTTGGAGCTCTTCTGGTGCTATGTGCAGTCTTGGAAATCACGCTGATCACTGCCAGAGGCTTTTGTGGTGAAAAGAATAGTTTCTATATTTTAAAAATTGCAATCTGATCCTAGGAGAAGGCTGCAGTGTTTCTAGGTTGTCCCATCTCAGTCCTCCTGTTTCTAAATGGTCATTTCTTCTGCCACTGTTCCCTTGCATGGGCACATGTATCTGCTATCAGTGCACGTGTCTGAGCACCACAACACATACACTTTGTGGGGAATCTCCGGGAGACAGGGCAGCACGGGTTCAACAGAGGAAGAATGAGTTTAAGCAGGCCTGGTAGCCAAAGCCAAAGGCCAAAAGCCATTTTAAAAATAAGAATAAAGCACAACTACTGAGTGGGCTTCCCAGGTGGCGCAGTGGTAAAGGGAGATGGGAGGGAGGTTCAAGAGGGAAGGGATAGGTATACCGATAGCTGATTCATGTTGATGTTTGGCGGAAAACAACACAATTCTGTAAAGCAATTATCCTTCAATTAAAAATAAAATAATTTTTTTAAATGAATCTGCCTGCCAATGCAGAAGAGACTAGAGACCCCAGTTTGATCCGTGGGTGCGGAAGATCCCCTGGAGGAGGAAATGGCAACCCACTCCAGTATGCTTGCCTGGAGAATCACATGGACAGAGGAGCCTGGTGGGCTACAGTCCATGGGATCACAAGGAGTAAGACAGGGCAGAGCGCACATGGAATAGCTTTGTAAATCATCTCTTTGCGGGGCTGCCCAGTGTAGTGTTAACATCTTTCTTAAATACTTTGGAATAAAAGAAGGGGAAATGATTGGGATGTTCCCATTATAAATGTAAGATTTAGGAAATGTTAGTTAACTGACAAAAGTCCAGAATCATAAGATTCTCTCCTCTCCCGATAATCCAATCTCTCAGGTTCCTCACTAGTTATGCAGGTAAAGGCTCAACATTTGTCCAGTCCCCTAACACCCAGTATGACTGGATCCCTGTTTTTCTTTTAATTTTTAGGAGAGACATGAGGTGCCTTATATTTCTTCAGTCAATATGAGATGTTAAAATGGTTCCAAATGGTATCAAAATACAAAAGATTTAATAAAATATTTAACTTTTGAAACCTTTTCTTTTCAGGACAGAAGTCACACAAAGAATGAAGTTAAGCAACTATAAAAATATTGACTTGATGAAACTGAAGTTTTCCAGCAATAAATTGCATTGGTTCCTTTTCTCTTGCTTTCACAAATTTCCTTTGCTTTTCTCTTTTACTGTGAAATTTAAGATCTTTGTATTTCCGCCTGGATCGAGTAAGTCTTCCCCTAAGCTACCTAGAGGAATGAGGTGTCCTCAACATCCACATACCTCAGCCTGCAACCTTCCATTGTAGGAGACTCATCTAGATGATAATGAGCATGAAAAATTGATTACCTCCTATGTTGAACTGGTCTTTGTGCTTTTCAATGCACGAATCTTAATAGTTCTAGACAAGGTCTCAGAGCATAAACATGCCAGCATTTCAATTAATAGAATAATTAGAAGCAAGTCTATAGGATGTTACCTATTTTCAGCAAAGAACTTCTCAAATAATTGTGATTCATATCAGCAGTTCAACAGAAAAAGGGCCAGTGTGAATTTTTAACTCTCTATTTAAACTTGCATGTGGACTGTTTTCCTCAAATCCTCTATCCAAGGCAGAAGATAGATCACAGGGTTTTCAGGCATTCCAAAACATGAATTGCAATGACCTAATAACTCTAATAAATAACCTCACAAAAATATCTGATGGAAATGGTAGTTATGTGTTGGGGTTTTCTGGATCTTCATCTTCCTTCCAATTTTCTGTCCTTAATTTTTTATATTATCCCCATTTATAATGTGTTCCCTCCAAGATTTCAGCTGTATTCTATGACATCTCCCAAGCTATGGCTCTAACCTGAATCCCTCTACAAATCCAAGTATCCACAGGAAGTCTCCACCTGTGTTGCATTCTACCAAATCATGTTCTAATTTAGCATTCACAAACAATGTCCTTCTCCTGGTTTCCCTGTTTCTATGAATGATGCCCATTCATTTTTTATTATGCTGTAGTTCTCTCAATCATAACATATTCTGCTATTCATGATTTTCTGCCTACTTCTATGGGCACCACTGCATTGAGACCTTCAAGGTAAGCAATGCTTTAAATAAACTCCTAGAAATTCCTTTTTTATATCCTTAAGTATTGTTATTTAACAATGTTGAATGAACAAATATATAGATGAACCATTCTATGGCACTTTATTAATGCTACTACTATGGAGTTATCAAGGGATTCCCTGGTAGTTCAGCTGGTAAAGAATCCATCTGCAATGCAGGAAACCCCAATTCAATTCCTGGGTCGTGAAGTTCCCCTGGAGAAGGGATAGGCTACCCATTCCAGTATTCTTGGGCTTCCCTGGTGGCTCAGATGGTGAAGAATCCACCTGCAATGTTCCCACAGGTAGACCTGTGGGTTGGGAAGGTCCCCTGAAGGAGAGCAAGGCAACACACTCCAGTATTCAGAATCGCCATGAATAGAGCAGCCTGGCGGGCTACAGTCCATGGGGTCACAAAGAGTCAGACACAACTGAATGACTAAGCACAGTACAGCACATGGGGCTATCACATTCAAGTTTGAAAATGAATATGAAAACTCAGCAATATCACTATCAAAAGTGGATAACAATTGGCAAAATATGGATTGAATGCTTGATAATATTAACTTTCCTAAATTTTGTTATTGCGAAATGTTAGAATGCTATGTGGTTGTACATTAGAATGTCCTTGTTCTTGGGAATTATGTGCTAAAATATTTAGGGGCGAAAATGTTTAGAAACTACTGATCAACTTAGCATGTGCACACACAAGTCACAGGGTAGCTATCAGTATGGTTGATGCTGGAAGTAATGGCTTTATCTTTAAAATAAAACTGCTAAATAATGTGCTAAATTCAGATTCTGTAGGATCTGCACTGTGTGTACTAAGTCGCTGCAGTCGTGTCTGACTCTTTGCTACCGTATGGACCATAGCCCACCAGGGTCCTCTGTCCATGGGATTTTCCAGGCAAGAATACTGGAGTGGGTTGCCATTCCTTCCTGCAGGGTATCTTCCCAACCCAGGGACTGAACGTCCCTTACATCTTCAATCCCCAGGTCAGGAAGATCCCCTGGAGAAAGAGGTGGCAACCCACTCCAGTATTCATGCCTGGAGAACTCCATGGACAGAGGACCCTGGAAGGCTACAGTGCATAGGGTCACAAACAGTTGGACACAACTGAGTTACTAATACACTTGGTAGACTTTAGGGACCATGTTGGGAAGTAAAGGATAACTTGACCACTGCTTCCTCCTGAGCCATCCTATTAATATTTTTACCTGCTTTGTATATTGAGGCTCTGGGTAATATTTCATTTGAAAAATTAGGTCCAGTCCAATCGTGAAGATGACAAAACTGAGGCTGGAAATGTTGAGTGACTCCACTATTATATTAAAAATGGAACCAACAAGATTCTACTGTATAGCACAGGGAACTCCATACAATGTTCTGTGGAAGCCTGGATAGGAGGATAGTTTGAGGGAGAATGGATACATGAATATGAATGGCTAACTTCCTTTGCTGTCCATCTAAAACTATCACAACATTGTTAACTGGCTATACCTCAATATATTCAATATTCAAAGTCTTCCTAACTGGTCAATGCAAATAACTAGGGAAAACAATAGAATGGGAAAGACTAGAGATCTCTTCAAGAAAATTAGAGATACCAAGGGAACATTTCATGGAAAGATGGGCACAATAAAGAACAGAAATGGTATGGACCTAATAGAAGCAGAGGATATTAAGAAGAGGATGCAAAAATACACTGAAGAACTATACAAAAAAGATCATAATGACCCAAATAACCACGATGGTGTGATCACTCACCTAGAGCCAGACATCCTGGAATGCAGAGTCAAGCAGGCTTTAGGGAGAATCACTGCAAACAAAGCTAGTGAAGGTGATGGGATTCCAGCTGAGCTATTTCAAATCCTAAAAGATGATGATGTCAGAGTGCTGCACTCAACATGCCAGCAAATTTGGCAAACTCAGCAGTGGCTACAGGACTGGAAAAGGTCAGTTTTCATTCCAATCTCAAAGAAAGGCAATGCCAAAGAATGTTCAAACTACCACACAATTGCACTCATCTCAGATGTTTGCAAAGTAAATCTCAAAATTCTCCAAATGAGGCTTCAACAGCACATGAACCAAGAACTTCCAGATGTTCAAGCTGGATTTAGAAAAGGGGAGGAACCAGAGATCAAATTGCCAACATCCGTTGAATCATAGAAAAAGCAAGAGAACTCCAGAAAAAACATCTACTTCTGCTTTATTGACTATGCTAAAGCCTTGGACTGTGTGGATCACAACAAACCATGGAAAATTCTTCAAGAGATGGGAATACCAGAACACCTGACCTGCCTCCTGAGAAATCTGTACGTAGGTCAAGAAGCAACAGTTAGAACTGGACAGGGAACAGCAGAATGGCTCCAAATTGGAAAAGGAGTACGTCAAGGCTGTATATTGTCACCCTGTTTATTTAACTTATATGCAGATTACATCATGCAAAATGCCAGACTAGATGAAGCCCAAGCTGGAATCAAGATTGCTGGGAGAAATCTCAATAACCTCAGATATGCAGATGACACCACCCTTATGGCAGAAAGTGAAGAAGAAATAAAGAGCCTCTTGATGAAAGTGAAAGAAGAGAGTGAAAAGCTGGCTGAAAACTCAAAACATTCAAAAATCTAAGATCATGGCATCTGGTTCTATCACTTCATGGCAAATAGATGGGGAAACAATGGAAATCATCACAGACTTTTTTGGGGGGCTCCAAAATCACTGCAGATGGTGACTGCAGCCAAGAAATGAAAAGATGCTTGCTCCTTGGAAGAAAAGTTATGACCAAGCTGGACAGCTTATTAAAAAGCAGAGACATTACTTTGCCAACAAAGGTCCATCTAGTCAAGGCTATGGTTTTTCCAGTAGTCATGTATGGATGTGAGAGTAAGACCATAAAGAAAGCTGAGCGCCAAAGAATTGATGCTTTTGAACTGTGGTGTTAGAGAAGACTCTTGAGAGTCCCTTGGACTGCAAGGAGATCCAACCAGTCCATTCTGAAGGAGATCAGCCCTGGGATTTCTTTGGAAGGACTGATGCTGAAGCTGAAGCTCCAATACTTTGGCTACCTCATTTGAAAAACTGACTCATTAGGAAAGACCCTGATGCTGGGAGGGATTGAAGGCAGGAGGAGAAGGGGATGACAGAGGATGAGATGGTTGGATGACATCACAGACTCAACAGACATCAGTTTGAGCATGGTCTGGGAGTTGGTGATGGACAGGGAAGCCTGGCATGCTGAAGTCCATGGGGTCACAAAGAGTCATGACTGAGCAACTGAACAGAACTGATACTTCAATACAAAATAAGTTTTTAAAAAGGTAAGTTTTTTTTAAAAAGGAATGTTGAGCAACTTATCTAGTCCACACAGCAATATCAGAGCAAGATTGGAACCCAGAGAGCAGATACTGAAACTCTCTGTGCTCTTTCCACAGCAGCAGAGATTCCAAGACCTGCCTAAGCATCTAAATGACCTAGAGAGCTCATTCAAGGAAAAACTCCTATGCCTCCCTCCAGGGATTCCAATTCAGCAGGTTTGAGCTGAGGTCTGGGAATATGTATTTAACCAAATGTCCCACGTGATTCTGATTCAGCCAGTCCACAGGCCAGCATTTAGGAACCACCAATGCCTCTAATAATTCATGCATTAAATCTCACAAAAAATGCAATTTGTACTTATCAAAGCCAAGAACAGGGCTCAGCCTTTTGCCACTCAGGATCCTGATTTCAGCTGGTTCAGGAGTTCAGAAGTCTCAAAAGTTAATTTAGCACCAATGAGAAAGTGATTTATAGTTTCCCTATGTATCCTAAATCAAATCCCTTATGATTAGACAGTGGAAGTGAGAAATAGATTTAAGGGCCTAGATCTGATAGATAGAGTGCCTGATGAACTATGGAATGAGGTTCGTGACATTGTACAGGAGACAGGGATCACGACCATCCCCATGGAAAAGAAATGCAAAAAAGCAAAATGGCTGTCTGGGGAGGCCTTACAAATAGCTGTGAAAAGAAGAGAAGCAAAAAGCAAAGGAGAAAAGGAAAGATACAAGCATCTGAATGCAGAGTTCCAAAGAATAGCAAGAAGAGATAAGAAAACCTTCCTCAGCGATCAATGCAAAGAAATAGAGGAAAACAACAGAATGGGAAAGACTAGAGATCTCTTCGAGAATGTTAGAGATACCAAGGGGACATTTCATGCAAAGATGGGCTCGATAAAGGACAGAAATGGTATGGACCTAATGGAAGCAGAAGATATTAAGAAGAGATGGCAAGAATACACAGAAGAACTGTACAAAAAAGATCTTCAGGACCCAGATAATCACGATGGTGTGATCACTGACCTAGAGCCAGACATCCTGGAATGTGAAGTCAAGTGGGCCTTAGAAAGCATCACTACGAACAAAGCTAGTGGAGGTGATGGAATTCCAGTTGAGCTATTTTAAATCCTGAAAGATGATGCTGTGAAAGTGCTGTACTCAATATGCCAGCAAATTTGGAAAACTCAGCAGTGGCCACAGGACTGGAAAAGGTCAGTTTTCATTGCAGTCCCAAAGAAAGGCAATGCCAAAGAATGCTCAAACTACCGCACAATTGTACTCATCTCACACGCTAGTAAAGTAATGCTCAAAATTCTCCAAGCTAGGCTTTAGCAGTACGTGAACCGTGAACTTCCAGATGTTCAAGCTGGTTTTAGAAAAGGCAGAGGAACCAGAGATCAAATTGCCAATATCCGCTGGATCATCGAAAAAGCAAGAGAGTTCCAGAAAAACATGTATTTCTGCTTTATTGACTATGCCAAAGCCTTTGACTGTGTGGATCACAAGAAACTGTGGAAAATTCTGAAAGAGATGGGAATACCAGACCACCTGACCTGCCTCTTGAGAAATCTGTATGCAGATCAGGAAGCAACAGTTAGAACTGGACGTGGAACAACAGACTGGTTCCAAATTGGAAAAGGAGTACATCAAGGCTGTATATTATCACCCTACTTATTTTACTTATATGCAGAGTACATCATGAGAAATGCTGGACTGGAAGAAACACAAGCTGGAATCAAGATTGGCGGGAGAAATCTCAATAACCTCAGATATGCAGATGACACCACCCTTATGGCAGAAAGTGAAGAGAAACTCAAAAGCCTCTTGATGAAAGTGAAAGTGGAGAGTGAAAAAGCTGGCTTAAAGTTCAACATTCAGAAAACTAAGATCATGGCATCTGGTCCCACCACTTCATGGGAAATAGATGGGGAAACAGTGGAAACAGTGTCAGACTTTATTTTTGGGGGCTCCAAAATCACTGCAGATGGTGACTGCAGCCATGAAATTAAAAGACGCTTACTCCTTGGAAGAAAAGTTATGACCAACCTAGATAGCATATTCAAAAGCAGAGACATTGCCAACAAAGGTCTGTCTAGTCAAGGCTATGGTTTTTCCAGTAGTCATGTATGGATGTGAGAGTTGGACTGTGAAGAAGGCTGAGTGCCGAAGAATTGATGTTTTTGAACTGTGGTGTTGGAGAAGACTCTTGAGAGTCCCTTGGACTGCAAGGAGATCCAACCAGTCCATTCTGAAGGAGATCAGCCCTGGGATTTCTTTGGAGGGAGTGATGCTGAAGCTGAAACTCTAGTACTTTGGCCACCTCATGCGAAGAATTGACTCATTGGAAAAGACTCTGATGCTGGGAGGGATTGGGGGCAGGAGGAGAAGGGGACGACAGAGGATGAGATGGCTGGATGGCATCACTGACTCGATGGACAGGAGTCTGAGTGAACTCCAGGAGTTGGTGATGGACAGGGAGGCCTGGCGTGCTGTGATTCATGGGGTCACAAAGAGTCAGACACGACTGAGCGACTGAACTGAACTGATGTGTGTGTCTGTGTCTATGTGTGTGTCTGTGTGTATGTGTGTACTTGCTTCTGTGTGTGTCTGTGTGTATGTGTGTATTTGTGTGTCTGTGTGTATGTGTGTCTGTGTGTGTATATGCATGTGTGGGTCTGCATGTGTGTCTGTGTATTTGTGTGTGTATGTGTCTGTGTGTGTCTGTATGTGTGTATATGTGTATTTGTGTGTACATGTGTATGTGTCTCTGTGTATAAGTGTATGTGTCTGTGTCTGTCTGTGTGTGTGTGTCTGGTCTATGTGTATGTGTGTATGTGTTATTTGTGTGTCTACTTGTGTATGTGTGTGTGATTGCATGTATGTGCATCTGTGTATGTGTCTGTAGGTGTATCTGTGTATTTGTGTGTATGTGTGGTCTGTGTGTATGTATGTGTCTGTGTCTGTGTGTCTGTGTATTTGTGTGTGTGTGTCTATATGTGTGTATATGTTTGTGTGCATGCACACACATGCTCCCTAAGGATAGCTCTCAGAGGCTAGGGAAACAGCACATCTGCCTTGGCCTTAAGGCCTCTTCCAGATGGCTCCTAAATGCGATGGAGGAATCAGCAGCAGCCTCTCAAAGTCCTACGTATCCCCCCACACTGATCTAAGCAACTGGGTACTTTTAATGAGTCTCTGGAATAGGAAAAGAACTTACTGGGTGCAGGAGACAAAGAAGAATGGCGCCAACTGTCCCCCGGCTTTCCCCTGCTCCCTCCTCTCTCAACGTGAGCCCTGTGGCCGAAACTCTCAGGGAGAGGTGTGGCTGATCACCCTTACCAGGTGTGCATCACGTGTTGGCAACGCTAAACTGGCAGTATGGTCCCTCCTGGGGATGAAAGGAGAAGCACGTGGGGAAATGCCAGTCACAGCAGCCCCACCTCCAGACACGAGCCTCAGTCCTTTTATCAGGGACGGTCCACTGGGTAAGCATCACTTGCGACCAATAGGGCACAAGTAGCAGGGTCTACTCTCATTCCTGGGAAACTACTCTGCCCAGCCTCCTTGCCGTCGGGCAGGGTCAGTGAATGTGTGCTAAGTTGCTTCAGTTGTTTCCAACTCTGTGCAGCCCCACACACTGTAGCCCACCAGGCTGCTCTGTTCATGGGATTCTCCAGACAAGTATACTGCAGTGGGTTGCTGTGCCCTCCTCCATGGGATCTTCCCAATCCAGGGATTGAACTCACACCTCTTGTGTCTCCTGCCTTGGCAGATGGGTTCTTTACCATTTGGGAAGCCAGGTCAGTGAGTAATTCTGGCCAGTGAACTCTATGTAGAGGTACCACAAGTCCCTTCCAGGTAAAGGCAGGGAGAAGCTTCCACTCAACCCCCTGGCTCTGTCTTTCCCTGTCACTGTGCGATGGAATCCATGTGCTGATACACAGAAATGCCCAAAAGCAGCAGGTGGGATTCTTAAATTGCTGCTTAGGACAGAACAGAACTGCCCTATAGAGCATCAGGGTCTGCAACATATTATGCATGATCAGGAAATGATTCTTCACTGCATCAACCCACTGAGACTGCACAGTTAGTTTGTTTGCTGAGCAATCCTTAGCCTGTCCTGACTCCTCTCCTCCTCACCCTAACCCTATCCCTCCCTGCTCCTATGTGTCTCCCCAACACTGTTACATCAGAATCAGGGGCTTCATTCTCACTGACCAGCTCCTCTTTTAAAAATGGGATCTGAAGTACTACTGGATCCCCTGGTTTGTGATGTTATCTATCAAGTCAGTGAATGAAATTAAGACTAAACATCTGTTTTATCTTAATCCACAGGTCAAAGAAAACAGAAAGTAAAAGAGACAGAGGTCCCTGTGAAGTCCCAACATGATGACTCTGGTTTCAGGTTCTGAAGCAAGACTGATTGTCTTTTCTTAAGAAATGCCAGCTCCATCACTAAAGTAGAGGCTTAAGGCTGCTCTAAATCAGGTCCTTGGACAACAGTCCCCAACCTTTTTGGCACCGGGGACCAGTTTCATGGAAGACAGGTTGTCCACAGACCAGCTAAGGGGAGTTGGTCTCAGGATGATTCAAGTGCATTAGATTTATTGTGCACTTTCTTTCTATTATTATTATATTAACTCCATCTCAGATCATCAGGCACTAGATCCCAGAGGTTGGGGACTCCTGCTTGGATATATTCAAAATCCTTCATTTCACAACAGACGCAAATACAGGCTTAAGCCATTGTGAGTTAAGTCTTTCTGTTCACAGCGGTAATTCACAAAACTCCCACGCTTCCCTATACAAAGGTAAACCCCGAGACCCATGCCTGTCTTAGAAGTGGCCTTTGTAGGACTCAGAAAATAGACATAAGACATGTTGATATCCTTTCAGAGCTACACCAATAAGCCCAGGTGTGCTCCATCAAGCCTTCTGAGCAGAACCTACACAGAAAGTAGATGACATCCTTGCAGGTGCTGTGGGGTTAAGTGAAGGAACCACAGTTCATACATGTAAGGAAAACCCTCCAAGATGAACTGCAGCAGGGCTTCACACACCCAGTATAACCATGACCCAACAAAACCAATGACAGCAGAAGTCCCATATAAATGTGGTCCAAGAGGTGAGGAGAAGGACCTTGTCAAGGTAGGCTTGCAAGCAGCTGAAAGTCTCAGTCGACAGTAATCACACAGCTGTTTTAGCCCTCTCTCCCACAAACAACAGTGATGCCGACCACAACTGTGAAATGTTGCAGACTGTTGATGGGGAACAAACGAGGGATTGACTTCTCCTGCCCTGCAATGTGATCCACAGTAGTAAAATCAATTTCCAAACACTAACCAAAACCAACTGTTTGTGTGTGTTCAGTCATTCATGATGACTCTTTGCATCCCCATGGACTGTAGCCTGCCAGGCTCCTCTGTCGATGGAAACAGGCAAGAATACTGGAGTGGGCTGCCATTTGCTCCTCCAGGGGAATCTTTCCGACCCAGGGATCGAACCTATGTGTCTTGCATCTCCTGCACTGGCAGATGGGTTTTTACCACTGAGCCAGCAGGGAAACCAAAACCAACTACATATATGGGAAAGGAGCCATCACTCAGATCCCAGTGCAGGAGCTCAGGCATCACCACTGTGGCTCCAGGTCTCAACTCAAATCAAACAAGTGCATCACCTTCGTGGGAAAGTCCATTCTCCTAGGACAAGGAGTCCACCCTTCTGAAATCAAGACTACTTTGTCCTGAAAGCGAGGGCCAGCCACAGTCCCTATTCCCAGGAACATTCCTCTAACTTCTCCTTTTCAAGGTAACTCAAAGTTTAATACAAGGACTAAAATCTCAGATAGCTTTAAGCAAAGAAAGAAATACAGGGGGAAACTCTAAGGTCCTCTTCTAAAACTTAGGACCTAGTGTTCTATGACAGGAGCTCGATAACACCTTGTGCTACTTTTCATGATTGGAAGAAGCATTTTCTGCACATAACTCTACCCACATTTGGATACACACAATACATCTGCTCAGATTTCTGCTAAGTCATGATGAAATTCAAATCTAAACCTCGTGCTGAGGGATCATATATTACTGGAGTCTTCTGATTTCAAAGCCCCTTCACCAGGCCAACTCTGTTTTAGTTGAATAATTATTTAAATGTGTGCTCATAGGAAATATTATCCAATTACAGAGAATGAACAAATGCAATTAAATGAAGCTATGGCTCCTCATGAGCGCATAATGATCTGAGATGTTTGGCCCCAGGAAATGTGCAGGGAGTGGACATTAATCTCTGTCCACTGATTCAGGTGTGCAAAATAATCAATTTTTTAATAAATAAACTTAATTTCTGGCTCGGTCCCCATCCTGAAGCCTGGTGAGGGATGCCCCATCCTCCAGGGTCATGTGGAGGTCATCTGTCTTGCTGCCTTCATGAATTATCACCCACTGTCATGGATTACATCATCCCGTAGGATCCAGAAACTTCTTGTGGCTTCTATGCTCTGCCAAAGGTAGAGAGATGCTCGTAAAGATGGACACTCCAAGCCTGAGGTCAGGCCCTCTCCTTTGTACCAGGCAGTCTTCTCTTTGGAATTTCGCTGCCTCACAATTACCGCATGAAAATGGGCCTGGGTCCTCACTGCTTCTGGACTCACAGGGCCCATCCGGAAGAATTACATCTTCAGTCTCGTAGAAGTCCGTATTTCCCTCCTGCTTCTTCCAAATCAGCCCTTCCAACCTTCCCTTCTCTTCTCCTTCTATCACCTCTGCAAACCATCTCATCCTCTTGTGAACTTAGATTTTTAGCTACAAACATAATAATGCATCACAGGCTATTTCTGTGTTCAGTGATCTGACTCAAAGAACAAAGTATCTCAACCCTTGAGGTAAAAACATAAAAGCAAGTCCAAGCATATAGAACATTCTCTAATCTGTTGTGATATATTCCAATAAATACTAAACTATTTTTAGAATCTGACCACAGAGTACTAAATAAGAAGGGTAAAATATCAGAGGTAAATTAGGGGGTAAAAAAAGAATTTTGAATAATTACAATGCACAGCCTATTTGATTGCCTTTTTTTTTTTTACCAATTAGTGTCACTCAATTAAATCAGATGAATTTTCACTTAGTCCACTGGATTCAAGACTCATTAAAACAATTGAATGACTTCCATTGAGGGTTTTTTTTTTCCTTCTTTTTTTCCTCGTACACACCCCATCAGATTGGCTCACATCCCCACTGAGAGGCTGTTGGCAGCTCCAAATAAACTATATTCAAGTTATTCTCATATTTCTGCTAATTCAGCCTAGTTGTTTTTTGGTTTTTTGTTTTTTTTGGCTAAAAGATAGTATCTCCAAGTGTTCATAAATATGCATGTAGGAGAACTTTTAAAACCTAGATTTTTTTTTTCAGTCTTCTAGGAATTTTCAAAGTCACAGATCTCTGGCTAAGAAAAAATACAAGTAGTCAGTCACCATGTCAAATTTACTAGCACTCAAAGAATTGCATGATCAAAGAACAATGAGACACCTACCATTTACCTCCTATGGAACTGGCACTTTTTTAAGCACTATGGACACCTCATGAGACTGAAGGGAATAAGGAAGGGCACTTTCATAGGCCGTTGGTGGAGAACAAATGAGCTGTAGATAAGGAAGCACTAGGTACTGTAAAGGATAAACCCCTGACGTCAATGGCTTTGCACAATGAGTAGCTTTTACTTAGATAGAGTTTCAAGTGGATAATCCTGATCGGTGGTAGGGTTCTCATCCTTTGACTTGGAAAAAGAATGACAGAATCTCATGGACAGAGTCTCCACCATCTTCTGTGTGGCTTCCAGGTTAACACAGGCATCAACACCCAGCTGCAAAATGGGAAAAGAGGGAGACCATGAAGAAGGTACACCAAGAAGTGACACATATAACTTCAGCTAGGAGTTCAAGGATGAGAATCAGCCATATGGGTGTGCTGAGATGCAAAGAGGGCTGGGAACTGCTGTTCCCCACCAACAAACCTATGCCATGGATAGATGATGTCCAATGGTCCTACACACCATTTCTGCCAGGGCTCAGAAATATGCTGGGAACCATTTCTCAAAGGTGTGTAATTCTGTTACAAGTATGATGCCCAAGAACCCTATGAAACTGTGTTATGATTCTCCTACTGGTACATGTGTTCATGCACGGTAAGTAGCTTCAGTCATATCCAGGTCTGAGACCCCATGGACTTTAGCCTGCCAGGCTCCTCTGTCCTTGGGATTCTCCAGTCAAGAAAACTGGAGTGGGTTGCCATGCCCTCCTCCAGGGGATCTTCCCCACCCAGGGACTGAACCTGCTTCCTCTGTGTCTCCTGCATTGGAAGGCAGGTTCTTTACCACTAATGCCACCTGGGAAGCCTTATTGGTTCTTGCCATAAATTGCACATGATATCATTTTTCATTACTGAAACCCCTATCACCAGAGGGTCTGCTGAGATACATGGTCTCACGGGCCAGGTTGCCTGAACTGCAGCCCAGATCTGCTGCATAGCCCTTTCCTGCTCTGATCCTAATGAAAAGCTGACAACTTTTCCTGCCCTATGCTCAGTTGCTCGGTGGTGTCCGACTCTTTGCAGCCCCATGGACTGTAGCCTGCCGGGTTCCTCTGTTCATGGGATTTCCAAGCAAGAATATTGCTATTTCCTTCCCAACCCAGGGATCAAATCCGTGTCTCCTGTTTGGAAGGAAGATTTTTTACCACTGGGCCTGTTTAATGTATAGAAATACCCAGAAGCTGAGAGACTGACAGGACGACAGAACAGCCTATTGAAAGCACAGCTGAGGTGCCAACTCAGAAAAACTACCAGCCAAGAGCCATGCTCCAGGATATGGTACGTATTTTAAATCCTTGATGTTCCCATGAGTAGTGTGTCCATAGCAGGTGGAATAGAGGGTCTGAGAACTAAGGAGTAGAATCGGGAGTAGCCCCACGTACCATTATTCCTAGAGTCCCATTTTGGGAATCTATATTTTCTGGCCTCATAACTTAGGGCTTTGTGGTTTTACAGGTCCTGGTACCCAAAGAAGGAATGCTTCCTCCAGTGGACACAGCAGGAGTTGCCTTGAACAGCAAGCTGTAGCTTCCCCCTGGGCACTATAGGTTCCTCATACCAAGGGCTTAGACCCCTTAGGAATGAACGTCTGGGTCACAGCAGCAAGTAAAGCCACTAAGACCAGCAAAAAGATCGTTGAAAGGTGGTAGGAACTGAGAATAGAGAGTAGAGGAGGGTGATGATGAATACCAATTGTGGCCCTAAGACTTGCCGTACGTACAGGGAAATTGCTTGTCAAATTACCTTTCTTTTTTAAGTTTACATCAGGGAGGAAAAAGGCCCACTGGAATCCTGGAGGAGTTGCTTCCAGAACTAACACTAGGAAGTGGATGAAAATGGCCCAAGGGATGGACTGTGGTGACTGCTAGGATTTGCTACCCAGACCCCCATAGGAATGCAAGACTTACTCCCAGCCTCTGCGAGTGCTGAAAGCAGAAGCCCTCAGCTCTCGGACACCTATGTAGACCTGCCTCTGCTGAAGACAGCTGTCTCCCCCAAGGTCATACCTCCTTCCTGGGATGGCTAGGATCTGACAATTGATTGACATTGAAGTGTACTGACCTGGTCCCTGGTTCACCTCAGGACAACTCTCAAGAATCGTGCCAGGTTCAGAACTCTCCAGAGAGTTGGCTGAGACCTCTGCTGAGATGCATCACAGTTCAACCTCTCCCTCTGCCCAGTCCTGATTCTGGAATGTTCCTGTTTGCTCCTCTTCATCTCAGAGTTTTTTTCTCAGGGAACTCAGCCCATGATATATACCAAAATACAGGCAACCAAAACCATTGTGTACAACAGACAAGTTCTCTCCTTTGAATGGTACTTGATAAACACCAATATGTTCACTGTCCAACTTGCTTACATCATTCTCTACTGTTAATAATAATCATTTGATCCCTGGATTGGGAAGATACCCTGGAGTAGGAAATGGCAACCCAGTCCAGTATTCTTGCCTGGAAAATTCCATGGACAGAGGAGCCTAGCAGGCTACAGTCCACAGGGTTGCAAAAAGCTGGACGTGACTCAGCACACATACACACAATAATAGACAAGCAAAAATATAACTGAGTTGTCATAGTTTCTTTTTGTTAAATATAAATATTTATGAGACATCAGTTACTGTAAGGGGTCAGTAAGGGGTCATCTTTCAAGGTGGTTCCAGATTTCCAGAGTTTGACTAGACTTCTTCTTCAAAGATGACTCACTATCAACCTCAGATAAAACCCCTGATTCATTCTTGCTTTGAAAGTAAGTAACTGCCAAAACTGTTCCAAACTGGGAAAGGAGTACGTCAAGGCTGTATATTGTCATCCTGTTTATTTAATTTATATGCAGAATATATCACAAGAAATGCCAGGTGGGCTGGATGAAGCACAAGCTGGAATCAAGATTGCCGGGAGAAATATCAATAATCTCAGATATACAGATGACACCACCATTATGTCAGAAAGCAATAAGGAACTAAAGAGCCTCTTGATGAAAGTGAAAGAGGAGAGTGAAAAAGCTGGCTGCAAATTCAACATTCAAGAAACTAAGATAATGGCATCCGGTTTCATCACCTCATGGCAAATAGATGGGGAAACAATGGAAACTGTGACAGACTTTATTTTCTTGGGCTCCAAAATCACTGCAGATGGTGACTGCAGCCATGAAATTAAAGGACGCTTACTCCTTGGAAGAAAAGTTATGACCAACCTAGACAGCTTATTAAAAAGCAGAGACATTATTTTGCCAACTAAGGTCCGTCTAGTCAAAGCTATAGTTTTTCCAGTAATCATATACAGCTATGAGAGTAGCAGCATAAAGAAAACTGAGCACCAAAGAATTGATGCTTTTGAACTGTGGTGTTGGAGAAGACTCTTGAGAGTCTTGGACTCTCAAGGAGAATCCCTTAGACTGCAAGGAGATCAAACCCATCAATCGTAAAGGAAATCAGTCCTGAATATTCATTGGAAGGACTGATTCTGAAGCTGAAGTTCCATTACTTTGGCCACCTGATGCAAAGAACTGACTCCTTGGAAAAGTACCTGATACTGGGAAAGACTGAAGGCAGGAGAAGGGGATGACAGAGGATGAGATGGTTGCATGGCATCACTGACTCAATGGACATGAGTTTGAGCAAGCTCCAGGAGCTGGTGATGGACAGGGAAGCCTGGCGTGCTACAGTCCATGGGGTTGCAAAGAGTCAGACATAAATGAAAGACTGAACTGAACTGCCAGAAATATTAATTACACTTCCAGTGGGCTTGCCCTTTCCATTACTGGTTTTCAGCAGCAGTACCTGGGGTCAGATCATGGCTTGTGATTTCCTGAAGTTCCGTTTTAAGATCTCCCATCTCAACTGTCCTAAAAAACAAAAGGTACAGAAGAACTCTCTTCAACCTCCTCAGTTCATTTTTTCCTGCAAAGCACTATCCTATTACCTAGGTTGGTCCTCTACCCACATAAACACTCTGGATGTTTTAATTTCTAGAAAAAGCAAAAGAGCTACTGTTTTCTAACCCTTCTTATCTCTGTTCCCTTAACATGGCACTTCCCCTAAAAGATTGCTGTCTTTTCCAAACTCTGGAAATACATGAATTTATATGTCAATTAATTTCAGGTAGAAAGACAGTAATTCAACTAGATGTGAAACTACAAATCTGTACAAATAACAGAAAGTTTCAAGTACAACCCAGCCCTCTCCATATCAAAATGGTGCCAGAGAAATTAGGTAACTAAGTTTAGAGGAGAAGAGATGAGATGATGAAAGGATAGTTCTGTGTGCTGTACCATTTATGTCATCCAGGACCTACAAATGTCCCAGTGTTGAAGCCTTTTCATTAAGAAATGGTCCTGTTCATAATCAAAATGGTAGTAATAAATGAATGGCTTCTCTGTTTTCTCCTCCACACCAAAGCAATGCCTAGACTAAAAACAATCAATAATCCTGATATAAAATAACCAGAGTTGAGGAGTTTAGGGGTCTTGGTCCAGACATGCTGCTGAAGCTGACCAACTTGCATCTCCCGACATCTCCTTTTCATCATCTGTTTACGAAAATGGGGAAAAGAGAAAGTGAAAGTCACTCAGTTGTGTGCGACTCTTTGCAATCCCATGTCCTATACAGTCCTTGGAATTCCCCAGGCCAGAATACTGGAGTGGGTAGCCTTTCCCTTCTCCAGAGAATCTTCCCAACCCAGGGATTGAACCCAGGTCTCCCGCACTGCAGGTGGATTCTTTACCAGCTGAGCCACAAGGGACACCCAAGTATGTGTTGCCTTGTAGAGGCAATAGTTTTAAAATGCTTTATTATTTGAAAAATAAACTTTAAAGGTAATTTTTAAGTTTCTATCCAAAGTTAAAATTTTGTGAACTGACCTGTAGTTATGGTGAGCTAAACTGCATTAGTTAATCAATCCCAACCCATGTGTGTGCTTAGTCACTCAGTCGTGTCCAACTGTTTGCAACCCCATCGACTGTAGCCCACCAGGCTCCTCTGTCCATGGGATTTCCCAGGCAAGAATACTATAGTAGGTTGCTATTTCCTTCTCCAGGGGATCTTCCAGACCCAGGGATCAAACCCACGTCTCCTGCTTGGCAGGCAGATTCTATACCAGTGAGCCCACTTAAGCCACCTAGTCTATGGTATTTGTTACAACAGCCCAAGTTAACTAAAATACACTCCATTTTCTTTGCCTAGTTAACTCCTACTTTTCCTTCAAATATCAGCTCAAAAACCACTTTTCCAGGGAACTATTCTGTGACTCACAGGCTTTCTGTTACAAGTTTTCATGGTACCTCGTACATTTTTTTATACCACTTATTATAGCTTGTAATGATGAATGAAGGAAGTTATTTATTCAGTATTTCTCTTTCTTACCAGAAAGTTTTATAGGGCTAAGACTTCATTTGTTATTCGTTTTACTCCTGACACTTCACTCAGTGCTTGGCACATAACAGGCACACAATAAATATTTCTTTAACAGATGGATGAATGGATAGATGAGTAAAAGCAGGGGAAAGCAATGAGGCATTTTTCTCATTTCTTTTGCTCAAAAACCTACACATTTTTTACTTTTAACTTTATTACACTATGACTGTGAAGAAATAATTTGTGACTGCTGTTCAAATTTCATCAATTTTAGAGGAGAAAAGGTATCGTTTCTACTTATCAAATTAAACTGTTAAGAACAATCACTTGCTACTTCCATGACAGTTATAAAATGTCAAGTAAAATTGCCAGTCTTGATAGTCTTTCTGGGGAAATTATTAGCAGGTCAAGGAAACTTCGAGAAGCTAAGCAATGTTTGGGATACTCTACAGAAATTAGATACCAGCCCTGAGTATCATGCAGTGGAAAAGTCGTGAATCATCATCAGCTTTACTTCTCTGTAATGATCCTAGTCAAGTGCCTCACATACTTCAATCTTAGACCTTTAATGAGGTCCCCAAACCCTCTCCTGAAGACCACTAGAGAGGGAACCAGGAATTTTTCTAGGGTGAGTAGGTAGACAGGTACACCAATCTAATGAAAACATACAGATGATGCTGGGGAGGAGGAGTGAGTATTTTCCGATTCAGCCTCTGATCAGTTCACCTCCCAATGTCCTTGGCTGTGAACTTTGTAATGCCATCTCCAACTAAACATATACACACGACATTCATTAACTGCTTGGGACCTTGGGCCCAAGGCACTCCTCTTGTTTAACTTATCCCTCACGGATGCCTTTTGGCCCATTCTGTCTTTAGAGAACAAACTAACATCAAGATTCTAAGTCAGCACCAAATTCTTCTAAAACCCCAAATGTTACCTCTTCCAGTAAAAATGCTCCGGACGATGTTTTGAAGCCGAGTCATGTCCACATTGCATCTTAGCTCAAACTGAATCCCTAAACTGACTTATCCTTCCCTCCACCCCCTACTACTTTCCTATATTTCTGAACTAAAGGAGGAAAAAAATAGAAAGAGGGCAAGGCAGGAATCCATCACGGAGGGCCAAATTTCCTCTTCACATGACTCAGATCAGCAATTACTGTCCTCTCATGGTCTCTCAATGTGACTTGAATAAATCTCTCCTCCTTAAGAGCATCGATTGGTCCTGGACGGGAGAGAAATTTACAAAAGGATGCATCAGAACCACACAGACAGGCACCTGAAAACAAGATCAGCCACCTGAGCCATGGAAGATCTCCTCTCCCATCAACTTTTGTGGCTTCAGGATAAATAGTTTCCATAAGCTCCCAATGCAGAGAATGAGGCTCACAGGGAGCATGCATTTGGTATAACTAAGGAAAAGAGAGGCATGGAGTCTCTTTATGAGGCCATCTGTGTCAGTTCCAACATACTCAGTTACACACACACAAAGAGACACACACAGACACACAGGCACACACACCTTCAGCTATCAGAGCACATATTTATGTATTTCTATTTTATCACTGGTCATAGTATCACATAATTATTTTTTGTACTGTTGTTTACTCCACTGTACTGGAAGACCTCCTGGGGCCTGGAGCTACATTATTCCACATTATAGCTCTATCACATAGCAGAGTAAGTGCTCAATCAGTGTTTGTTGAATGAACAAGTGAATTAAAGAATGCAGGAATCTGTCAGGATCAGCCAACTAAACCTTTATCTTTTTAATGAAAGAAGTAAGATTCCTCAGCCAATTTACTCCTTTCATTTTTAATGTGTTTTTGTTTATAAACATAGTTTAAGCAATATTAAATGTGCCCAAATATGTATAAAGACTAGCACAATAAATATCAGGGTGTGTGTGCTAAGTTGTTTCAGACTTGTCCAACTTCCGGTGACCCTATGGACTATAGCCCATGAGGCTCTTCTGTCCATGAGTTTCTCCAGACAAGAATACTGGAGTGCGTTGACATGCACAAGGATCGAACCCACATCTCCTATATCTCCAGCATTGGCAGGCGGGTTCTTTACCACTAGCACCACCTGGGAAGCCCATTAGGCTGTACACTTTAAACTCATACAGTGTTGTGTGTCAGTCACCGGAGAAGGCAACGGCACCCACTCCAGTACTCTTGCCTGGAGAATCCCATGGACGGAGGAGCCTGGTGGGCTGCAGTCCATGGGGTCGCTAAGAGTCGGACACGACTGAGCGACTTCACTTTCACTTTTCACTTTCATGCATTGGAGAAGGAAATGGCAACCCACTCCAGCGTTCTTGCCTGGAGAATCCCAGGGACGGGGGGAGCCTGGTGGGCTGCCGTCTATGGGGTCGCACAGAGTTGGACACGACTGAAGCGACTTCACAGCAGCATGTCAATTATATCTCATCACAACTAGAAGGAAAAATCATTGCTAGGTTACTAATAATATTATGGAAATTTATTCTCATTTTTACTTAATAAAGCATTTGACAAACTCTCCCATAATGTTTCTGGATAAGATGATAAAATGCAAGTTAGATGATAATAGAATTATAAGGATTTAAGCTAGTAGAACTAAAATAGCAGGTCTCTAGATGGATAGATAAATAGATAGATAGATAGATAAAAAGATATAAGACCTTTGCAAACTGATCCATCATGTTCCTATATTTGATCAAACATTTCTTTGGTTTCCTGTGGCCATTGCTGATTGCCTGTTTCACAGACAACTCCCCCTTTTCCTTGGTAACAAAATAATGATTTCGCTTAGTTCATTTTCCAGGAAATCTAAGGCTACACCAAGTATAACAATCTCAATCCATTTGGCCCATTGATTGGTCCATGAGACACAAATATTCTGCTGAGCACTTCTGGGAAAGATGTTTCTCTCTGAAAAAAAATATATGCAAGGAGTTTCTTTTACCCCTTCATTCCTGTTGTAGATATTTTTACCCAAGAAAGTGATGCTTGAAGCTGCAGTGGCCATTTCTGAAATCATGAGGTCACAAGCATGAAGATGAAGCTAATCCTCTGAAGAAAACAAAGTAGAAAGAAGGAAACAACTTAGATCCTTGGCAACTTCATGTACCCATCAGACAAGTCTGAAGATCACATTCTTCCAAGCTTCTTTTAAGTAAACAATAAACTCCAGGGGTTGGTGATGGACAGGGAGGCCTGGCATGCTGCGATTCATGGGGTCACAAAGAGTCGGACACGACTGAGCGACTGAACTGAACTGAACTGAATCTCCTTATGGGCTGAGTCACTATTAGCTGAGGACATCTTTAACTGATATATTTCTAAATACTCGAGAAATGAGAAAATGACCTAAGAATTTGCAGTTATCAAAAAAAGAAAGTTTGGTGAAGTTTCTGAAACTAGTGAAGAAAAGTCTTGGTGTATACATTCATGGAGCATGTAAATCATGTATCACTGGGGTAACATAGAGAACAGCAGTAATGTTCTATAGTCTCTTGGTTAAACCTTGTTTAGTAAGTTTTCTTTAAAACAGGGTATACCTTAGGAGAAGCAGTGGAAAAGTCAAATATAAGTAGCAATTAAAACAAGGAACTATGAACAAAGATGGATAAGGAAATATCAGATGAATTATTTTGAGGCTATGTAATTAAAGACAAAAGGACTCATGGTGGCTAATTTAAATATTTGAAGGTTTTTGATGCAGTATAAAGAAAAGAACAAAATGCTCTGCCCTGGACTTCCCTAATGGTCCAGTGGCTAAGACTCTGCAGTCCCGTGCAGGGAATCATGTTCGATCCTGGACCGCTGCCGCTGCCGCCACCAAATTGCTTCAGTCGTGTCCGACTGTGGGACCCCATAGAGGGCAGCCCACCAGGCTCCCGGGTCCCTAGGATTCTCCAAGCAAGAACACTGGAGTGGGTTGCCATTTCCTTCTCCAATGCATGAAAGTGAAAAGTGAAAGTGAAATCACTGGGTCGTATCTGACTCTTAGCAACCCCATGGACTGCAGCCCACCAGGCTCCTCCGTCCATGAGATTTTCCAAGCAAGAGTACTGGAGTGGGATGCCATCGCCTTCTCCATCGATCCTGGACAGGGAACCGTTATTAGATCCTGCATCCCACAACTAAGAGTTCACATGCCACAACTAACGATCCCCAAGCCACAGCGAAGATGGAAGATGCACCCACCGCAATTAAGACCCAGAGCAGCCAAATAAAAAATTAATTAAACAGATAAATACTCTTTTAAAAAAGAAATCCAATGTTCAAAATAAATGTTCTGCCCTACTTTGCCACAAAATTCTTCCTCCTGCATTCTATCTCTATAATTACACAATTTACCCTCGTGCCAGTGTCAAAAACTGAGTCATTCTTGTCTCCTCCCTTCTCTCACCTAACTCTCATATCTAGAAAATTACAAAGGTTTCTGACTGTTTCTTTAGAGTGTCTCAAATACCCCTAATCCTCTCCATTTCCAATGTGGCATCTTAGGCCACCATCATCTCTCACATGGGCCACAGCAAAGCCTCTTGATAGTTCTTCCTCCCTCCTCACTGCTCCCTAGAACAGCTCCCAAAATATGCTCTCTGCAAACACAAACATGACCAGGTTGTTCCCCTACTTAAAATCCTTTAGTGTTCCCTGCTTGCCTTCAGATTAAAAATCTTTTATAATTTGGTCCATATCCTGTCTTTCCACCTTCACTTCATGATGAATTGTTGTTGTTGCTGTTGTTTAGTCACTAAGTCTTCACCAACTCTTTGTGACTCCATGGACTAGCCCACCAGGCTCCTCTGTCCATGGGATTTTCCCAGACAAGAACACTCAAGTGGGTTGCCATTCCCTTATCCAGGGATCGAAACCATGTCTCCTGCATTGGCAAGGTGGATTCTTTTACTACTAAGCCACCTGGGAAGTCCCTCATGATGAATGAATTCTACAAATACTCCATGTTTATGTCAAGCTACTTGCAGGCTCTTTAAAACATATCAAATTGTTTCAAATTTCTGTGTCTCTATTTTTTCACTCCATATTCATGTGAAAAATCCCACATTCCCTTCAAATTCTGTTCAAAATTCTACTCCATCATCAAAGTTCCTAAAGCTTTTTTCTTCCAGACAGAAAACTCTGAAGGATAGTAGTATAGAACTGCTAGTATATGTCAGAAAGTGACACATAAAATTACCATCTGAGCTAGCAATTCACTCCCAAGTATAGCAAAATGAAAGCATGCACTGTCATTAAAATGTGTAGTCCTGCTATCCAAAAGTCTACAAGCAATAAATGCTGGAGTGGGTGTGGAGAAAAGGGAACCCTCTCACACTGTTGGTGGGAATGCAAACTAGTACAGCCACTATGGAGAACATTGTGGAGATTCCTTAAAAAACTGGAAATAGAACTGCCATACAACCCAGCAATCCCACTTCTGAGCATACACACCAAGGGAACCAGAATTGAAAGAGACACGTGTACCCCAATGTTCATCACAGCACTGTTTATAATAGCCACGACATGGAAGCAACCTAGATGTCCATCAGCAGACAAATGGATAAGAAAGCTGTGGTACATATACACAATGGAGTATTACTCAACCATTAAAAAGAATACATTTGAATCAGTTCTGATGAGGTGGATGAAACTGGAGCCTATTATACAGAGTGAAATAAGCCAGAAAGAAAAACACCAATACAGGATACTAACACATATATATGGAATTTAGAAAGATGGTAACAATAACCCTGTATACGAGTTAGCAAAAGAGACACAGATGTATAGAACAGTATTTTGGACTCTGTGGGAGAGGGCGAGGGTGGGAAGATTTGGGAGAATGGCATTGAAATATGTATAATATCATATGTGAAACAAAACGCCAGTCCACGTTCGATGCATGACACAGGATGCTCGGGGCTGGTGCACTGGGATGACCCAGAGGGATGGTATGGGAAGGGAGGTGGGAGGGGTGTTCAGGATGGGGAACATGTGTACACCCGTGATGGAGTCATGTTGATGTATGGCAAAACCAATACAATAAAGTAATTAGCCTCCAATTAAAATAAATAAATTTATATTAAAAAAAAAAGTGTAGCTCTGGGTCTTCTCTGGTAGTCCAGTGGCTAAGACTCCATGCTCCCAATGCAGTGGGCCCAGGCTTGATGCCTCGTCAGGGGATCTACACCCCACATGCCACAACTGAAGACCCAGTGCAGCCAAATAAATAAATAATTTTTTTAACAAATGTGTAGCCCTAATGTTCATAACATTTTTATTTGTAATAGGCAAAATGTGGAAACCACCCAAATGTCCATCAGCTGGTGAATGGGAAAAAAAAAAAATTATATTTATACAATGGAATATTATTTAGCCATTTAAAAGAAATGAAGTACTGCTATATGCTATAGCAAAAATGAACCTTGAAATCCTATGATAAGTGAAAGAAGCCATTCACAAAAGCCCATATATTATATGATTCCATTTATATGGAATTTTCAGAAAAAGCAAATCCATAGAGACAAAAAGTACTGGTTTTAAGGGCTTGGGAGAAGGGAAGAATGAACAGTTACTGCTAGTGGGTACAGGTTGTCTTTAGGAGGGTAATTGATTAGATAGTACTGATGATTCAAAACTTTGTGGCCATACTAAAAATCACTCAGTTGTATACTTTAAAAAGGTGAATTTTATGATATATGAGTTATATCTCAATTTTTAAGTGCCCCTAAAAATAATAAAGAGGATTGGGTGGACATTATATGATTACAAAGTAAAAATCACAAAGTAGATTTTGGTTCAACTTATTTAAGCACTTTCTTTTTTAGAAGCTGACACACTCCCCCTACGGAAATGAATTCCTCACTCAGGTAGCGAGCTGCCTATCACAGGCATTATTCAAGATAAGCTTGTCAGTGGTACTACAGGAGGAATTCCTACACTGCATTTGAGATTAGACTATCTCATAAACCTCCTATCATGTTACATACCCCTAGTGCCCTATGCCAAGCAGGCACTCAATTACAAATAAATGTCAACAAGGCTGAGCGCTCAAGAATTCATGCTTTCAAATTGTGGTAATGGAGAAGACTCTTAAGAGTCCCTTAGACTGCAAGGAGATCAAACCAGTCAATCCTAAGGGAAATCAACCCTGAATATTTATTGGACGGACTGATGCTGAAGTTGAAGCTCCAATACTTTGGCCACCTGATGTGAAGACTGACTCATTAGAAAAGACCCTGATGCTGGGAAAGATGGAAGGCAAAAAGAGAAGTGTGCAACAGAGAATGAGATGGTTGGATGGCATCACCGACTCAATGGACATGAGGTTGAGCAAACTCTGGGAGACAGTGAAGGACAGGGAAGCCTGGTGTGCGGCAGTCCATGGGGTCGCCAAGAGTTAGACACGACTTAGCCACTGAACAACAACAGCAAATGTCAGCCACAATGCCTGGTGCATAAGTTAACAAGTAAATCCTCATGAAGCATTTAAGAATATTTGCACATGATGCTGTGTTAATCAGCAAACGCCGACCTTTTCATTGAAAGCTCAATCTGGATGGAAGTCGATCTGTGCCTGATAGGCAGAGAAGTGAACTTCACATACTCTGCCTTGGGTTTTGTCAGCTGTCAGAGAAGTTATTTAGAAGAAAACCAATAATGGCTGATGAACACCAATTGCTCAGCTGAGTGAATATAAACCCCGCTAGCCAACATGCTCATGCACCCCACTGATGGACGGCATACGAGCCTAGTGGAGAAGAGGGCTGAGATCAGTGTTACCTTTCAAATCCTAGGAGAACAAGAGACACAATCAGAAGAACAGCATTCCCCAGGCATCAGAATGTCTATAAAGACTGTAGAAGACACTTCACACCAACACTACAGCACTCAGAGAGTAGGCATTCATTTTTTGTTTTGTATTGTTTTTTCTCTTCTTCTTTCAAAGAAAATGTTTCTGTTTTTAAATTCTCCTAGTCCTATGTTATGGGCTTCCCAGGTGGCTCAGTGGTACAGAATCCATCTGCCAATGCAGGAGATGCCAGAGACACAGGTTGAACCTCTGAGTCAGAAAGATCCCCTGGAGGAGGAAATGGCAACCCGCTCCAGTATTCTTGCCTGGGAAATCCCATGGACAGAGGAGCCTGGCAGGCTACAGTCCATGAGGTCTCAGAGAGTCAGGCACAACTGGGGACGGACACATTCCTATGTTATGGGTTGAATTCTATCCAAGGTGCATTGGCAGGAATTCCCTAGTGGTTCAGTGGTTAAGGCTTTGCGATTCCACTGCAGGGGGCACAGTTTCAATCTCTGGTGGGAGAGCTAAAATAATAATATTATGTTGGAGTTTTAAACCCAGTGTCTCAGAATATGACCTAATTTGGAGACAGTAGGTCTCTAAAGAGGTAATCAAGTTGAAATGAGGTATACCTATGGCTGATTGATATTGATGCTTGGCAGAAATCAGCACAATACTGTGAAGCAATTATCCCTCAATTAAAAATAAATAATTTTTTTAATGAGGTCATGAGTGTGACCCCTAGTCCAATATGATTGGTGCCCTTATAAATGGGGCAATTTGGACACAGATACACACAGAAATGAAGGCAGAGATTAGGATGATGCAGAAGTTAGTCAACATCAGTGATTGCCAGCAAACCTCTGGAAACTAGGAGACAGGCAAGAACAGTCTCCCCCACAGCCCTCAGAGAGAACCACCCTGCTTACTCCTTGACCTTGGACTTCTGGTCTTCAGAACTGGGAGACAATCCTTTCTGTGGTGTGAGCTCCCCCAGTCTGTGGTATTCTATTTCCACAGCCCTAGGAGACTAACACACCCCACCCCTCACCAGCAGCAGTGGCAGCCACAGCAGCACTCTCCACCTTGCTGTCCTTGTCACTTTCCACTCCTGACTTCCCTGTACTGAGAGCTAAGTTTAAAACCCACACTGAAAATCTAGCTGACCCAAGCTTGGAAAACAGTGTCCAAAGCCATCTTCTTTTTGTAAATGTAGTCTTTGTCCTCTAACCATTTGCAGCGAACAAAAGGGGCTACAATGTCATGATTCCTCCCATCCCAGTTCTTTTTTAATGTATCATTCATTTTTAGCAGAGACAGCAAGATCAGACCGTCAATCTTAAAGGAAATCAACCCTGAATATACATTGGAAGGACTGATGCTGAAGCTGAAGCTCCGATACTTTGGCCACCTGATGTGAAGAGCTGACTCATTGGAAAAGACCCTGATGCTGGGAGAGGAGAAGGGATAACAGCGGATGAGATGGTTGGGTGGCATCGCTGACTCAATGGACATGAGTTTGAGCAAACTCCAAGAGACAGTGAAGGACAGGGAAGCCTGGCATGCTGTAGTCCATGGGATTGTAAAGAGTTGAACACTACTGAGCGACTTAACAGCAACATTTTTAGCAGAGTGGGGAAAAAAGCTGCCCTTAAAATGGCAATTTCATGAAGTTAAGCATGATTTTGGATAAGTGAGCCCCAGAGGCTCAATAAACAAATATGAACAGATGTTCCAAACTGTGGAAGGAATGTGACAATAGAAGACAGAAGAAGAGGGAATAACGTTGCCAGACTGACATTTCATACCCAAGGCCCTATCTGAGCTCCCAGTCACCAGTACACCTGCTGCAGGAGCAGCCTTTCAGTATGATTTAATATACTCAGTAATGAGTTCAAAAGTGCATCACGCACATAACTTCATTCTAAGGCCTGTAAATTAGAGTGATCTTCTAATGAAGGATAATAAGTCGCATTTCCCAGCCTGCACTTAGGAAGCCACAAGCAGAGCAAGCTCTGGCTCAGAGCAGAGGGCCCTTCTGCTCTCCCCTGCTGCCTGAGCCTCTAAGGTCAGACGGCCAGAGAGGGCCTCCCCCACCCCAGCTGCAGCCAAGCTCCCGACTAGGCACTGGGAGAGGTCCACAGAGCTAGGGGGAAGAGAGAGCATGCAGCAGCCAGTACCACCCGAGGACTGCCCTCCCCAAGCTCAAAGTCAGAGCCTCCCAGTTTGCTAAAGGCAGGGGCAGATGAAGAAGGTAGCAGAGAAAGCGTAATCATTGTGCCCTACAGAGGAAAAAAATGTCTTGTACCCAATCATGTAAAGGCCTGCTTGAAAGAAAACAAATTGAGCTCAACGCCAAGGTTACAGTTTTAGAACACGATAACTCCTCTGTGTGCTTCAGCACTGGCCAGCCAATCTGTAAGTCATCCTTGACTTAATTCCTGTGTCAAACGTTGTGCAAGGTGCTGCAGAAAGGCAGTGAAGGAGACAGACACAGTTGCTCCCCATGGAGATACAGTGGTGGGCATGGGAGACAAGACTCCACTGGAATCCAATCTCAAGTCCATCATTTATTTGCTGGGTGAACGTGGAAAGGTCACGTGACCTCTCTGAGCTTCAGCTTCCTAATCCATAAAACAGAAACAGTAATACAGCCTATAGAATGTACAAATAAGGCAGATATGGCTCAGACATTAAAGAATCTGCCTGCAATGCAGGACAGAGAAGGCAATGGCACCCCACTCCAGTACTTTTGCCTGGAAAATCCCATGGACTGAGGAGCCTGGTAGGCTGCAGTCCATGGGGTCGCTAGAGTTGGACACGACTGAGCAACTTCACTCTCACTTTTCACTTTCATGCATTGGAGAAGGAAATGGCAACCCACTCCAGTGTTCTTGCCTGGAGAATCCCAGGGACGGGGAAGCCTGGTGGGCTGCTGTCTATGGGGTCGCACAGAGTTGGACACGACTGAAGCGACTTAGCAGCAGCAATGCAGGAGACCTGGGTTTGACCCCTGGGTCGGGAAGATGCCCTGGAAAAGGAAATGGCAAACCACTCCAGTATTCTTGCCTGGGAAATCCCGTGAACAGAGGAGCCTGGCAGGCTACAGTCCATGGGGTCGCAAACAGTTGGACACAACTGAGTGAATAACACTTTCATAGAATGTACACTGTCTTTGTACGTTTGTCTTCAGTGTCCTTCACAAGCCTTTCCAGCTAGAGGTGAATATTCTTTTTTAAAATTAATTTTCTGTTATTATTATTTTTTAAGTTACTATTTTATTTTAACTTATCTATTGGTTGTGCCTCACAGCATGCAGGATCTTAACCTGACCAGGTACAGAACCCATGCCCCCTGCAGTAGAAGCATGGAGTCTTAACCACAGGATCGTGAATATTCTTAAGGGCAGAAACCATGTTTTCTTTTTCTTTTCTGTCCTCAAACTGCCAGAAACACAGTGATGGCTGCCTGAGTTCGCATATCAATGTCCTAGGCCATCTGTAAGGAAAACGCCAGAAAATTACATAGTTGAGAAGGGTAAACTATGCTGCCTCTCAGAAAGAATTCATGGGGTAACACTGAGGTAAGACTTGTAAACTAATGATAACCACAACTGGAGTGTCTAGCTCTACTTCCAAAACAGAAAGCCTAAAGTTTTGCTCTTCATTCTCTTTAAGGCAAAGCAGTCTACACTTAAAAACAACACATTCTCTGGCCCCAGAAGCAATGAAAAGATGATCAAATCTGTAGACCATCTTGACATTATGTAACTTCGTAGAGTATATATAAGTTCCTATAGAAAACTACAGCTTTTAAATACACCTGTTCCTGAATCATCTTTCAATTTCTTCACCCTGAGATGAGAAAATAAACTGCTTCTTCTGAGAAATCAACAGCTTTCCTAAGGAACAAAATGTTCTCCAGGACAAAAATCATTCACCTTCCAAAGAAGACTGTTTTCTCTCTTCATCAACAAGAGATAGAGTTCACTGCCTTTAACTCAGAAGGTACATCTAACTTAAAATGGTTCAAGAAGTTCTCATGCATTGTGTGGATATTTCAAGAGCATGTCATAAGAATAGGTTTCAAAATATAATCAAATAGTTCTATGGCATATACTTTTCCATGTTTTATCAAAAGTTACATTGATATCTTCTTAGAGAAGAATAGGAATAAATTGGGTTATAAAATTCAATACATTCCTCTTTTTCTCAAAAATGAGGTATTGAATGATTAAAGGGGTGGTTATATTTGACAAGGGATAAAAGATCATTAAAGGTTTCCAAGAAAGTCACTGAACATAAAGGAGACTGTCACACATGTTCAGCCCTTCAAGAGGCTTACAGCTCCCCTGTGCTTGGTAGCTCAGCCATGTCCAACTCTGCGGCTCCATGGACTGTAGCCCACCAGGCTCCTCTATCCATAGAATTTTCCAGGCAAGAATATTCTAGTGGGTTGCCATCTCCTTCTCCAGGGGATCTTCTGGACCCAGGGATGGAACCTGAATTCCTTGCATCTCCGGCAGTGGCAGGCAGATTCTTTACCACTAGCCCCAGATTCTCCTAAAAGAACTAACGAGGTAGACAGTGGCTTTATAGGGAGTAGACCCTCCACAATCTTTCTTCTCTCTCTAGCCTCTGCAGCTCTGCTCCCGGGGCTTGGCATACCCATTTATGTACTCTCCTGTGCACCAGCCTTTCCAGAGTTCAGCCAGCTTGCTCCTCCCATGAACTGCTAACGGACCTGCACTGGCTTGTCCCAACCTCCCTACACCGGAGCCCTGCCTTCAGGGGCAGCCTTAATATGCATTGGCCATAACCCGGAAGGGCTGATTCCAACAGCCAACTGCTTGTTGTGAATCATTTAATCTGCCCAGGACTAGCAGCTGGAATGGATGACTTTCAGTCTCCATTTTAACAATTTATGAACAAATCTTCCTCCTAGAGCTGAAGAGAGATAGGTCCTACCCATTTAAACCCCAAACAGAGGAAATATGACTGGTGGTAAAATCAGTTAACCTCAGTCCATACCTATGATCAACAGCAGACTAGCAGACTGGTTTAGTCCTTTCCAAACTATAGGCTTTCTCTATGGCATAGACATGTCATAAATCAGGGGACGGGGAGCCACTAGGGGTGAGATGAGCGTCTTTATCTCAGTCTAAGAGCAGATTATCCCTCACCTCTGAGGTTTGAATAAAAGAAAACAAGCTGAGGAAAGCCATTAAGATGGCTTAATAAGGGTCTGAGAAGGTCTTGCTGCAAGCAATAATACTGCTCGGAACATGGAAAGCAGGAAGAACATTTCAATCCTATTTAGGACCTCTAAAGCCAGATCTGCATGTGGAACTGACTGAACACTGGGTATGTGTATTTGGATAATTCACCAGTTGCCACTAAGAAATTACCCCAGGGATTGCTTTCTGGGAAGGATCTGGGGGGAGGGGAGCAAGGGACAGGCTGCATCCTTTCACCTTATTGCTCAGGCCTGGACTCATCTGCATAGCCCTCCAAGGATGAAGTCTGCTCCGCCGTGTGGTAGACTGCCATCAAATGTCAAGTGACATGGTAACTGACGATTTATGCACCGTGAAGCAGATCCTGCAGGGGTTTGGTGTATTTGTGTTTCATTTCCAGTTAAACAATACACAGGGGGCTGTCACACTAACAAGGTTTATAATGATTGACTTGTTCAGCTGTATCGAGACCTTTACTTCAATAGAGCAGAAGCCCCAATAAACAGGAAATTTATATTTGAACAGATGTCTGTCTAGAAGGGTGGTACCGTATTTCTGCCTGACTTGGTTCAGAGTGAATCAAGTTCATTTATTTCACACCCCCACCAACTCACCCAAGCACAGCACACAGCTAAATTCTGGACAGTCTGCAGAGTCTCTGGGACACTAGCATCCTACTCTAGTAAAATAGAATTCCTTCAAAATGCATATTTAAGTCCTCTGGAAGAATTACCAGGCATAATTCAATGTTTGGCTATGATCATTTTTTAACATGAATTCATGATTTGGAAAAATGCAAATATCATACCAGGACAAAAAGAAAGCATCTTTATCTCTGTGTTTTGGAGCAGCTTCCTGAACCTTGATTTTCTCACCTTTAAATTAGGACTAATTTAACCTACTGTAAGAGGTTGGTGATGGACAGGGACGCCTGGCGTGCTGCGATTCATGGGGTCGCAAAGAGTCGGACACGACTGAGCGACTGATCTGATCTGATCTGAAGAGGTTATTGTGAGAATTAAGTAAGAAAAAGTCTGAGAGTCTAGCACACGTTTGGTGTCTAACAAATGCTTGTTTAAAAAACACACAAATGATATGTGACCCTCTAAACAGACTTGATTTCATCCTTTGCAGGTGAATTCCTATTATTCCATGTCAGGGTTTAACCTAGAATGGCACCTGGCATAAATTTCTTCTCTGAGTTTTTGACATAAGAGAACAAAAAGTGGCTAACGAAGTCACGAGAGGCTTTGGGGGTTCAACTAATGAAACCTCTAGTATTATGACGAAATCAGGACAAGTGGGTCTTACTGTTTCTCTCCCAAGATGAAACTTCCTTGTCACCTCAAGGTAAAATTTAACATTTGAAAAATGGCAGCCTCAAATTCTGATACCCTTATCGTAAGTTTCCTATCTGAATATGTATTTGGTTTTCTTTTAATTGTAGGCTTGTCACATTTTAGTATAGTCAATAATTACTATCACATCATTTTACTTTCTTAGCATACACAGGGTGTGCGTATTTCTTCTTACCTATTTCTTGGCTGAAGAGAATATTAAAGCTCAATTTGCAAGGAAAAAACACACAAATGATATAAGTGACCCTCTACACATATTTGATTTCATCTTTTGCAGATGAATTCATGTTGTTCCAGAGATAAGAACAGTCAAGACTTTTAAGAACAGACCAGTATCAGACACAGAGAAGAAAATACTTTCCTGAAAACTGATACATCCAGTGAGCCAGGCAAATATGCCAAATGTGGTCACTGCTAGGGACTGGGGCCCTGACGAGGTAGATGAAACTTGCTAAGGAATATTAAGATAAGAGTTAAGTCAAAGGAAAACTGAAGAGAGTAAGTTCTTCCTTTGGCTTCCAAAACACCTAGGTATTTGTTGAATTAATGAATAAACACATCTTGAAAAAATCACCTCCTATTGGTCCAGGGTTTTTTAATGAACCATTTATTGACTCAGAATATACTATTGGGCTCATTTCAACTCTCGCTCAGTCGTGTCTGACTCTTTGTGACCCCATGGACTGTAGCCCACCAGGCTCTTCCATCCATGGAATTTTCTAGGCAAGAGTCCTGGAGTGGGTTGATATAGGGGTGGAAAGACAGAGTAGTCCTTGCCTTCAAGAGCTCATCATCTAGTAGGGAGACAGATTTTAAAAATCATAATAAGTGCTATCATGGGAAAGTACAGAATACTACAAAAGAATTTTTATACTTCAGGAAATTAACTTTTGAGACCCAAAGTATGTGCAGGAATTAGCCAGGCAAAGAGTAAGGGAGAGTTCCAGGCAGAAGGAACAGCACCTGAGGGGCACCTGGGACCGGAGGGAGCCTGTGGCATTCTGAGAGCTGGAAGGAGGTCTCAATGGCTGGAATATCCTAGGCAAAGGGAGGACTGGCAAGAGTTGGCAGGAACCAAACCAGGCAGAGTCTTACTGGCTGTGTTATTTACTTCGTAGTTTATCCTAAATGCAACAGGAAACGTTTTGACTTGATCAAATTTCACTTTTAAAATATTATTCTGGCTACAGTGTAATGAATGAATCAGAACTATAAAAGTGGACTGCGGAGACTATTAAGAAGCTATTGCAATAAACTCTATCAAGGGCTGAGGTCAGTCAGCACTAGGGTGTGGAGATTTAATGTGCACTTTTGAAGTAGAATTGACAAACTTGAAAATCAATTCACTGTGGCCTAGGCAACGGGACACACAACTGCCACTAAACGGAGTGTAAGAGAGGAAGAGCTGACTGGCAGGGAAAGAGCCTGGGAAAAGATCGAGAACTTCATTTTAGATCCCTCAAGTTTGAAATTCTGTAGCCACTGAAGCCGATGTGTCTAGAATGCAGTTGTATATAAATGTCTACAGCTCAAAAGAGAGCTCAGAGCTGGAGTCCCAGGCACCGATGAACAGTAATTAAGGTCATGGAAGGACTGAGATTGCCCATGGAAAGTGCAGAGGAAGAGGAGAAGCAGGCTTGCATCTCAAGGCCAGTGGTCCAAGGAGACTGGGAAAGTGGAGCCATGGATGGGAAGAAACCAAGAGTGCGAGGTGCCAGGGGGATCCAGAGAAGAAGGAATTTCAATAAAGGAATGCCGAGACTTCCCTGGGGTCCAGTGGTTAGGACTCTGAGCTTCCAGTGCAGGGGACATGGATTTGATTTCTGGTTGGGGAACTAAGATCCCCCATGCCATGTGGCTTGGCCAAAAAAATTAAAAATAAAGGAATGCTGAACATTGCTGAAAATTAAGTAAAATGAGAATGAAAATGAGTCCACTGAATTTAACACATGCAAGTAACCTTAATAAGTCCAGATATAATGGAATTTTGAGAACAGAGTCAGGCCGGAGTGGGATAAAAAGACAGAGAGAGGAAATACACAGGCCATGAACAGACAGAGCTGGTGGTTATGAAAATACAGGAACAGGAGAGGGCCTCTGGTCAAAGGAGGGTCATGGTGGTGGTTTGGTCTCTGTTATTGCTGTCACTGTGGTTGTCCCAGGTGGGAAATATGACAGCATACATCAGTATCAATCGAATAGATCCAAGATAGATGGAAAAGGTGGGAAGGAATGGGATTCAAACCACAAATGGCACAGGTAGCCTGGATAAGAGGAGGAGTGTGTCCCGCATGATAACCTGTGAAGAGCCTGCATCACAGGCTGCCGTGTCAGACACGCAAAGGGAACAGGCGGGAGTTTCCATCTGAGAGCATCTAACTTCCCTTTCACATGGGAGACAAGGTCATCTTTTGAGACCGAGGGATAGCTGGTTTTAAGGAGAATGGAAAAGGGAAGAAGCAGTCCTTGAGGAAAGATGGATGGAGCTTACTAGAAAGAGTAGTACTAAGCTTGCCACGCAGTGGGAGAAACCAACTAAGCAGGGTTGTTGTGGGGAAGCCCCTGGAGGTCCAGTGTTTAAGACTTGCACTTTCAGAGCTGCAGACCCAGATTCGATCCCTGGTTGGGGAACTAAGATCCCACAAGGCTGAAGGTTTGGGGATTATTGCGTTGGCATTGGCCGGGTTGTGTCCAACAAAGCCTAGACCTTCAGAAGTGGGCCTGGAGAGGGTAGATGGCTGGGTTCCTCCAGAGCTGGAGTTTTGTCAGGTGGGCAGGACAGAGGGTATTTGCAACAAAGAAACAGTCATAATGGACAGTGAAGGATAAGCCAGACCAAGGGGATATGAACACAATTGTGATGGGGAGAGAAAATAAAAGGGCAAATGGATGGAGAAGCAGGGGGGATGGGAGCAAGTAAGCAGGGAAGATACAAGACAGAGGTTCGATTCCTGGACCAGGAAGATCCCCTGGAGAAGGAAGTGGCAACCCACTCCAGTATTCTTGCCTGGGAAATCCCATGGACAGAGGAGCCTGGCGGGCTGCAGTCCGTGGAATCGTAAGGAGTCGGATATGACTGAGCACACACACACCCCTTGCCTCCCCAGCCCCGCAAGAACAGGTCAGAAATGCAATCACCTTTTCTGAGGTAACAACAGAGGAGGCAGAAAGATAAAAAGACTGCCTAGCAGAGAATAGAAAGTCAGAAATTAGACTGAGCTTCAACAGAAACATGAGAGTCAGGACCTCTGGGTTCCTTCACTTTCAGAACATACCAGGAGAGACTGCTGCAGACTCTTTGTGGCCCTGATAGTGGAATGTGGTGGGAGGCTAAGGTCCACGGTGCTGGAAGTGCCACCTAAGGGCTCCAGTTCACCAAAAGAAAGCTTTCCTTTCTCTAGCTGCCTTCCCACTGAGTGTCAGGAAAGTAAAATATGAGGTGAGTCTATTTTCTGTCACTACTCATGCCCACAAGGGCTTCCCTGCTGGCTCAGATGGTAAAGAATCTGCCTGCAATGCAGAAGACATGGGTTCGATCCCTGGGTCAGGAAGGTCCCCTGGAGAAGGGCATGGCAACTCCAGTATTCTTGCCTAGAGAATCCCATGGACAGAGAAGCCTGGTGGGCTGCAGTCCATGGGGTCGCAAAGAGTCAGACATGACTAAGCAACTGAACTGAACTGAACTGAACTGAGGACACGGAAGCAACCTAGACGTCCATCAACAGATGAATGGATAAAGAAGCTGTGGTACATGCATACAATGGAATATTACTCAGCTATAAAATGAACCGCATCTGAGTCAGTTCTAGTGAGGTGGATAAACTTAAGAGTCAGTTATACAAAGTAAAGTAAGTCAAAAAAGAGAAAAAACAAATTTTGCATATTAACACATATATACGTTAGACGCATTAGAAAAGGCCCTGATGCTGGGAAAGATTGAAGGCAGGAGGAGAAGCAGCCACAGAGGACAAGATGGTTGGATGGCATCACTGACTCAATGGACATGAGTTTGAGCAAACTCCAGGAGATGGTGAAGGACAGGGAAGCCTGGTGTGCTGCAGTCCATGAGGTCGCAAAGAGTCAGACACAACTAAGCGACTGAACAATAATACATATATATGGAATCTAGGAAAATAGAAGGCTGCTGCTGCTGCTGCTGTGTCACTTCGGACACGACTCTGTGTGACCCCGTAGACGGAAGCCCACCAGGCTCCCGCAATGGCACCCCACTCCAGTACTCCTGCCTGGAAAATCCCATGGACGGAGGAGCCTGGTAGGCTGCAGTCCATGGGGTCGCTGAGGGTCGGACATGACTGAGCGACTTCACTTTCACTTTTCACTTTCAAGCATTGGAGAAGGACATGGCAACCCACTCCAGTGTTCTTGCCTGGAGAATCCCAGGGAGTGCCGAAGAATTGATGCTTTTGAACTGTGGTGTTAGAGAAGACTCTTGAGAGTCCCTTGGACTGCAAGGAGATCCAACCAGTCCATTCTGAAGGAGATCAGCCCTGGGATTTCTTTGGAAGGAATGATGCTAAAGCTGAAACTCCAGTACTTTGGCCACCTCATTCGAAGAGTTGACTCATTGGAAAAGACTCTGATGCTGAGAGGGATTGGGAGCAGGAGGAGAAGGGGATGACAGAGGATGAGATGGCTGGATGGCATCACTGACTCGATTGACGTGAATCTGAGTGAATTCCGGGAGATGGTGATGGACAGGGAGGCCTGGCATGCTGCAATTCATGGGGTCGCAAAGAGTCAGACACGACTCAGCGACTGAACTGAACTGAACTGAAGCCTATTTGCAGGGCAGGAATAGAGACAAAGACATAGAGAACAGACTTTGGACACAGCAGAAGAAAGGACAGGTGGGACAAACTGAGAGACCAGCACTGACATGCATACACTGCCATGTGTAAAACGGATCGTCAGTGGGGAGCTGCCATACAGGCACAGGGGGCTCTACCCTGTGCTTATGCACACATGCACACTTATGGCTGATTCATGTTGATGTATGGCAGAAGCCAACACAATCTTGTAAAGCAATTGTCCTCCAATTAAAAATAAATAAATTTAAAAGATACCATTAACTACCCCAAATCACTTATTGTCTGTATTATTTGTTTGGAATGTAGCAAGTGTTATTCAGTCGTGTCCGACTCTTTGCCACCCTATGGACTGTAGCCCACCAGGCTCCTCTGTCTGTGGGATTCTCCAGGCAAGAATACTGGAATGGGTGGCCATGCCCTCCTCCAGAGGATCTTCCCAACCCCAGGATCGAACCCGCATCTCCTATGTCTCCTGCATTGGCAGGCAGGTTCTTTACTACTAGCACCACCTGGGACTAGTCTTTCTATCAAAGGCTCACATGAAAAAGATAAAATAATTACCTTTATAATTATAATACCATGTGTCTCCATATGCTGTACAATTTACGAAATGTTGTAATGTCAGTTACCTTACTGGTAACTGGTCTAAAATGTGGGCACAGGAGCTACAGCAGACCAATCAGGGTCTTACCCTGAGGGTTTTGTTTGTTTGTTTGAGCTGTGGGGAAGCGTGTCTTTATCTCTCGGTCACAAGCTCCAGGTTGGGAGGATAGAGCTACCTGCCACCAATGTCCCCAACTGAGCAGAGAAGCAGCAGGTAAGAGAGAATGAGGCTTCCAGGCAAAATGACAGAAATAGGAAACATGTTTGATATGCTGGAGCTGCTGCTGCTGCTAAGTCGTGTCAGTCGTGTCTGACTGTGTGACCCCATAGATGGCAGCCCACCAGGCTCCTCCGTCCCTGGGATTCTCCAGGCAAGAACACTAGAGTGGGTTGCCATTTCCTTCTCCAATATGCTGGAGCTAGTCGTCCCTAAATCCAGCTCACCCTGCCCTTTCTACTTGGGGTTACATGTACTGATGAAGACGACGAAGACCTATGGTAATAATATTGCTGATGGACAGGTACTGGATGCTTCATGTGAACCAGGGGTTGTGCCAAGCTCTTCACACTTGTTGTTTTGTAAAATGTGTTGCCAGGCAAGGAAGGGATTAGCTACTATGCAGCTTATTTCTCATGGAATTGAATTCCTGCCTAGCCAACAGCTAAGAACTGTATCTCAGTTAGGAAGCAGCACTAGATATTTAGTATAGACAATTAAATCTTGTTGTTGGTTGCTATTTTTTAAATCTCTTTCCCTTTAACTGCCCTGTTGTTCAGTCACCAAGTCGTGTCCCACTATTTTTGACCCCATGGACTGCGGCATGCCAGGCATCCCTGTCCCTCACCATCTCCCGGAGTTTGCCCAAGTTCATGTCCATTGAGTCGGTGATCCCTTCCAATGATTAATTGCACTATGAGCCCAAAACTGCTTTGTAATGTGGAAAGAACAATTGTTTAAGTATATCTGGTTTAGAGTCCCTTGCAGTCCTATATTTGGGAAGTAACAGGAGACAGAAGCTCTCCCAGAACATGCTTCCCAAACCACTGTCAACCTGTTAGTCTCTGACACCACAAAGGCCACCATCCCCACTTCATCCCCGTGTCAAACTCATCTTAAACACCTGTTCTCCATCAGCAATGGACGCTCAGGTATGAATCTTAATACCGACAATCCACACACCCGAGACCAGGTGCCACCTTCCAGCAAGTGATCAGAAGGGTCTTGAAAATATTCTTATGGTCCCCGGGACTTCTTCCCATTGCCGAATACAAATTCTCCCTTCATCAACAAAGGCAGTTCCTTCTGGGCCACAGCTCCAGACTGCCTGCATGCTCATTCCCAAAAGTATAAATTCTCCTTTGTCAGAATTCTACTTAACTGCTGTTGCCAAAGACATCAGAAAACAAGTTGAATTCCACACTATGCAAAGTATTGAAAATATAACAACAATAAAATCTCATGGTGTTTTAGCTCTTTACCATATTCCAAGTACCTGTGATTTATCTCATTGATTTTTTTTAACTGGGGATTCTGTAATGCAATTTAGACAGATATTTTTACCCACATTGATTTCCTCAAGGTCACCAGACCGTAACTGACAGACCCGGGCAAGGACCCCATACATCTTTTCCTATTGTACTCTGAGGAAAGGGCAACCATTATAAGGATCTGAATCCCAAACCAATAATAAAAATCATTTAAGTTAAAGCCTTTATTGCCTTTTCCTTCATATTCTTTTTAGGATATATGATGCTTGGCTTCATATAATCCTATACATATGTAGGATATATGTATGTAATAGATACATATTATGTTTGGAGAAAAAAGAAAGTGTTAGTCACTCAGTTGTATCTGACTCTTTGCAACCCAATGGAGTGTAACCCGCCAGGTTCCTCTGTCCATGGGATTCTCTAGGCAAAAATACTGGAGTGGGTTGCCATTTCCTTCTCCAGGGGATCTGGAGAGAAATGATTTACTATTTATCTCCTTTGGATAAAAAGTCCAAAATGTTTCCAAAAACAACATGATTTATTTTTCATTAAGAGCTCTGTGTAGGTTGAGCAAAAGTGACTCTCCAGCAAACCATTTCTCATCTCACATCTTGAAATGAAAATACGGGAGTGGCACAAAACTGACAGGCAGGAAATGTCTCCCCGTTATAAGGACTTCAGACATGGCTTTTGAAGTGATATGTCTGAATGCCTCCCATGCTTTGTATCATTATTGTTTCCTCAAGGATAAGTTAGGAAACTCCAGAGAAAGATGTTTTCTTCCCATTTCCTTCCCCAAGAGAGATTTTAAATGCTGCTAACTTTCTCTTTAGAGAAGCAGTGTTCACTTGAAAAGGAGGATTTTCTTATCCTCTTCAAAACAATCACTACACAGCCCGCGAGAGTCAAGCAACACAATCATCAAACGGAACCACTTTGATGGAAAGACAAAAAGACAAGACCTCAAGTAGCAGCAGCTAACTGGGGACTGTACCACAGAGCCACTGTAAGCCATGTCTCAGGTAAAGAGAAGGCCAAAGAATGATTTATTTCTTTAACAGAAAAGTTGAAAGTGAAAGTGTCAGTCACTCAGTCGTGTCCGATTCTTTGCAGTTCTATGGAATGTAGCCCACCAGGCTCCCCTGTTGATGGGATTCTCCAAGCAAGAATAGTGGAGTGGGTAGCCGTTCCCTTCTCCATGGGATCTTCCCAACCCAGGGATAGAACCCAGGTCTCCAGCATTTTGGGCAGTTGCTTTACCATCTGAGCCACCAGTTAAAACAATAAATTTATGCCAGTGATACTTCACATTCTAGACTCCAGGGGTCGCTCTTAAATGTCATAGCAACTTCTCCAACCAACCAAGCCAAAACAATTCTCCAGCCAGAACTTTCATAATCCTTGCCAGACACAGGCAACACCTATTAACAGACTATTTAAGGATCTTGACATTCCTTGACATATTTATTACTATTTGTTGAAATGCCTTCATTATGATTTTTTTAAATGTTTCTTTTAATTTCAAGGAGACAAAAGTGATTCTTTTAACACCTCACAGTGAGTCCCCATCACCTGTATGACTTTCAAGGCAGTCATTAAAAATACTTTTGCTTCTTCCTCTAAAACCACCTATTTTCCAATTCTTTACAGTTTATAAACACATAGGGAAGAAAAGGATGAATTCAGATGTAGGCAGGAAAAAAGCCCAGAAAATAACTTGAAGTATTGTCCTTTGTTCACATATGCATATGTGTATATGTGGAATATCCATGTAAATAAGAACAGAATCGTGTGCTATATAATCAGTATACTTACATGTAAGTATAGATAATGGAATGTAAAATCCAAGAAAGGATGTTAATGTATGATTTTCAAATTCTCTTAGTAAGCAAACAAAACTAGCAAAATAATTTATTTTAGTATTACCAAGGACGCTTAAGCAACTGAAAACAGAGCAGTCATTTTAAACATAAGCTTATTTAAATTTGTTTCTGGCCCATAATAAATTTTTCCAAACTGCATTAAGTAGTTCAGAAATGCTGCAAATCACCCCTTCTCTTGGAGAAGCACAATGCACAAAAAAAAGAGCTGTATGAGCTAGCATTTCACCTAGCTGTTTCACCTAGCGTTCCTTAAACTTATTTGACCCCTGAATATATCATTCATCAAATACCTTTTAATTTCTCATGAAATGTATCATAATAAACGATAAAAAAATAACAAAATAGAAACACAGTTTGGAAAATGCTGACCTAGGATTTTAGTTGGTGCCAAGAAGACTCAAGGATGTTTAAATGCTGTGTATATTTACTTTTGTTCTTAACTTTTGGAATTTCCTTTTGGGAGACTATCTTACTGGCCAGAGAACCTATGTCAACATACATTATAATCTAACTTTGTCTATTTTATTACCATTTATCATGGTCCAGTGCTATGAAAATTTACAGTCAATGCTAAGCTTTACCTTTCCACATAATAGTAACATTTCCTATTTCGCCAAAAGAAGCTGAAAGTATACTGCAAGCATTTTGTAACAGATTTTTGTAACACTACTATGACACAGGTGGAGATTAATTGTTCCATTTTACAGATGAAGAAAAGGCATCTTAGAAAGAGTCACAAGCAAAGTTGGAAATAAAACTCACTTACTGAACCTTCAGAACTTAATCTTTCATCCAGACAGCAATGTTCTTCTGTGAATTAAAAGTATGATTCCCTCTGTGTGTGGCCATCTCCTGGGAAAAAAATCAAAATAAGGAACAAGTGAAAGATGCTATCTGTGGAATCTTCTCCTCAGTAGGAACATTTGATCACGATCTCCACCCCAAAGATTCAGAATAACAAGCTGAGGGAGCAACATATGCCCCCCTCCCTACCCCTGCCCCAGGCAGGAGGAATGTACACTTGGTGATATAATTCTTACGGTGAGCCAAACAGCCCAGTATCCATCATCCATTTACAGCCATCTACTTTTCTATTTCAAGAGCCATCACCAGGTTTTGTAGAGTCATTTGCCCTAGGCTACAAAATAAAATAAAATGGAGCCAAATCAGCTGAAATAACTTAAAATCTCTTAAAATAATTGAATCTTCTGCATTCATTGAATATGCTGAAGAGTTAATGATCACTGAATCAGAGTTGTTATTATTCTTACTCTCAAATGGTTTGGAGGCTATCATTTAAGGAAAAGTTTCCTAAAGTCTTTCTCAGTCTTTCTCAGAACCTCCTACGCACACACACGCACACACACACACGCATACATACAATTATCTTCCAGTCCCTGCCAGGACATTTCTATTCCTTCCATCAAAAAAAGAAAGAATTTGAAGAACTGGATTTTTATTTTGTAACATTTTTATTTTTAACATTTAACCTTGCTTCCTAGTACCCAGCAGAAAAGCTTATTTGGGCAAAACCATTTGTGTTTCCATTCCTAACATAATAACCATCCAGCTCACTAGCCCAAAAGTTCTTGCTTCTACACCTAACCACATAGTCTTTATCTCTCAGTTCAGGCTAATACTCAGCCAATTCCTTTACTTTTCAAAGGGAACTTAGGGATCCATAGGCTGAGGTTTGATGCTGGAATAACGCTCGACTCCTTTATCACCGGTGCTCTTCTGCTTCTTGAGGCCTCCTGGGAACTAAACTCCAGTTCCAGACTCTCAGGCCAAGGCTGGGCTCAGCTTGTAGCTACTCCACCACTTCAGATGTCACCACTGTCTTCATGGTCTTGATGGATTTTCATCCTTTGTCACCCACTGCTTCTGTCCCTGGGCTGTGCCAAGTTATGTAGATCATTCCCCATCGCTAGTCTCCAGGCATAGTCCTCAGAGACCTGGTTATCCTGAATGCCATGTCTGTTCTCCAGTACCTTCCTTGGTCCCCAGGGCAGTGCATCAAAATACTAAGTTTCAAGCACTTGAGTATAAGCAGTTGAAGGTTCAGCTCTTCCAAAGACACTGCAGATCTGCAAGAACCAGCATCTGAAAGTTTCAGTAGGCAGACAGTAGCAATCTACAGCGACAAGTACAGGGCAGATGCTCAACGCATACCCTGAAAGAACAACTTGCGAGCCCGTCACTACACACAGGTGCCTCCCACCCAAACTCGCCCCTTCCACCTGAAACTGACAACCAGGCACCAGTGAAGGGAAGCTGAGTGGCCACACTGTGGTATGGTAGCTCACTGCACAAGTTTGGGTTCTCAGTGCCTTGAAAGTAAAAGTGAAAGTGTTAGTCACTCAGCCACGTCCAACTCTTTGCGACCCCATGGACTATAGTCCGCCAGGCTCCTCTGCCCATGGGATTCTCCAGACAAGAATACTGGAGTGGGTAGCCATTCCCTTCTCCAGGGGATCTTCCCAACCCAGGGATGGAACCCGGGTGTCTTGCATTTCAGCCCACTCCCTTGATTCCATCCCAAAGAACCACTTGCTATCTGTATCATCTTTGGAAGGCCACTTGGCCTTTCTAACCTCAAAGTTCATGTTGGTAAAAGGGGAGAGGTAATCGCTTAACTCGCTAGGTTTTGGTAAGGACTAAATGAATTTATCCACACAAGGCACTGAGCAAATACCTAGAGCTGACACTGGATAAATGCTATTATTAGCATTAAGCCCCTTCCCATCAGTTACATCCAAAAAGGGAAATACGAAAGAAGCAAAACAACTACTGTCTCAGATTATCAAAATAAACTGCGCCTACCTGTTGTATTTCTCTCTCACTTTCACTTTCATCCCCCACTTTCATCACATTGGCTAGTGGCAGCAGTCCACGACTGGGAGCACCAGAAAGTCAACATGGAAGCGTTTCTCAGCCACAGAACACATTCCGCTAACTTCACCGGCCACTAGGGGTCTCCCTAACGTGCTGTCGAAGGGCGAGAAGTGTGTTTCTGTTCGAGGAATTACTGCAAATCCAAGATCACTTGCCTCTTTGAATACTCCTGAAGAAGGCTTGCCCGAAGCTGGTTAGGCTTTCAAGCCTTCTTCACGGGCTGGACTTTGTCCATGTGAGATATTATGTGCTGGGCCCAGCTTCTAACGTTGGAGTTCCTAGTGTTTCAGAGTAAGCAGGATCTATATCCTTGACCTCTTTCAGAGAGAGAAGGCCACCTTCTCCAGGGTCCTCTAACATGATTTCTCCTTGGCTATTCCTCATGATGTGAAAAATCCTCTAGAAGGATGCTGACATGGTTAACACTGTGCCGAGAATTTCTAAAGAATAGCGTAGCTACTGACCCAAGGGACTGCTTTTCAAAAACGTGGACTCTGACCAGTTAATGAGAAGTGAAGTCCAGGTGATCTCAAGAGATTTGTTTTTAGTAAAACAGAACAGCGGAATGGAATGAAATGAAAGGAACAAATTAGAATAAAATCGAATAAAATGGAATGGAAAGGAACAGACAATATCAGAATATGCCCCACATACTAAAAGCTATCGTACCATGTTTTATATTATATGCATATGTATGTATATATTGAATCATAATGTAAAAATGTAATTTTTAATACAGATTAAAACAAAATATTTTTACATCACATCTAATGAGACGACAGTCAGTATTGACCCAGTCTTCTGCATAATCAATAACATTTTCATCTACATGGAGTTGAACTCTGGGAAATTATCAGGAATATGCAGTAAAAATTAGCTGCATTCTAACAAATTTGGGAAGACATAACTCAACACTCAAGCTTCCCTGGTACTTCAGTGATAAAGAACCACCTGCCAATGCAGGAGATGCAGGTTCAATCCTTGAGTTGGGAAGATCCCCTGGAGAAGAAAATGGCAACCCACTCCAGTATTCTTGCCTGGAGAATCCCATGGTCAGAGGAGCCTGGTGGACTACAGTCCATGGCGTCGCAAAGAGTCAGACACAACTGAGCAACTAAACAACAACCATTCAAGACTCAACTTACATCAAACAGCTAGAAACATAAGTACTAGTTAGAGAATATAAGCTTGACCCCAAGCTGCAAAGACTCAACTCTGTCCTTCATTGGCTGTGTGATCATAGGTCAATTTCTTAGTCTCTACAAGCATAAGGGGGCTTCCCTGGTGGCTCAGATGGTAAAGAATCTGCCTGCAATGAAGGAGACCTGGGTTCAATCCCTGGATTGGGAAGATACCCTAAGAAGGGAATGGCAACCCACTTTAGTATTCTTGCCTGGAGAATCCCACGGACAGAAGAGCCTGGCAGGCTACAGTCCATGAATTTACAAAAGTCGAACACAACTGAGTGACTAACACAAGCGTAAGATTCCTCACCTGTAAAATGGGGATAAAAATAGAGTGACTAGAAAAATCGAATGAATTACTATAAAGGATTATTATAAATGGTTTACACAACACTTAGCACAGAGTCTCTCACAAAGTAGCTCTAGTAGCTGTTATGATATTTGCCATTGAACTGGTGGTTATCATTGTTGCATATTACCTGCAAAAGTACACTGTTGTCTAAACAACTTTGTCTCAGAAGGTAATAAGCACACCACCAAGACTGAGTAGCTATTTTCCCTCATTAAGCATCGAGCCTAGTAAAACTCCTGATTAAACACCGAATCAACCAGCACAGAGAAGACAAGCCTTGAGCTTCTTCTCCAGCCCAAGCTACCCCTACAGTGGGTGTAAGTTTGGAGATGTGGGATCAGTACCCTGGTGGTTTGTCCTATGAAGTAATGACCAAAATGGGTCCAAAAACAGAGGTAAATGCTACATCTAAGCGGTCATGTTTGAAAGAAATCTTGCCTTGTAATATTTTTTTCATAAAATATCAAAATAAATTCCAAAGTGCTTTCAGTTAATTAGTTCACAGCCATAATATTTGACCAGGAACTAGCTAGTTCTCTAACCTACTACCTGTGCGAGTGCTTTAAGGGCTTTCTCCAGGGCTCAGCAAGAACCCTCAGCAAAGGAAGGTGAGGAGGAGGTGGAGGTTGGCAGAGTAGGTAGCAGCACTGGGACGTCAGGAACCCAACTTTTCCTATAGACTGATAAGGACAGCATTTTCTTGCTCTTATTTCTTTGGCTTACTCACACTGATTTTAAAGCTGACGCTCTAATACTTTGGCCACCTGATGCAAAGAGCCGACTCATTAGAAAAGACCCTGATGCTGGGAAAGATTGAGGGCAGGAGGAGAAGGGGGTGACAGAGGATGAGATGGTTGAATGGCATCACCAACTCAATGGACATGAGTTTGAGCAAACTCTGGGAGATAGTGAAAGACAGGGAAGGCTTCTACAGTTCATGGGGTCACAAAGAGTCTGACATGACTTAACAACTGAACAATTATTCCCACTCAACACTGTGCTCTACTTCACAGAAGCAAAGAAAACATAATGCAGAACTTTCCTGCTGTTGGGCTCCAAAATCACTGCAGATGGTGACTGCAGCCATGAAATTAAAAGACGCTTACTCCTTGGAAGGAAAGTTATGACCAACCTAGATAGCATATTCAAAAGCAGAGACATTACATTGCCAACAGAGTTTCGTCTAGTCAAGGCTATGGTTTTTCCAGTGGTCATGTATGGATGTGAGAGTTGGACTGTGAAGAAAGCTGAGCACTGAAGAATTGATGCTTTTGAACTGTGGTGTTGGAGAAGACTCTTGAGAGTCCCTTGGACTGCAAGGAGATCCAACCAGTCCATTCTGAAGGAGATCAGCCCTGGGATTTCTTTAGAAGGAATGATGCTAAAGCTGAAACTCCAGTACTTTGGCCACCTCATGCGAAGAGTTGACTCATTGGAAAAGACTCTGATGCTGGGAGGGATTGGGGGCAGGAGGAGAAGGGGACAACAGAGGATGAGATGGCTGGATGGCATCACCAACTTGATGGACGTGAGTTTGAGTGAACTCCGGGAGTTGATGATGGACAGGGAAGCCTGGTGTGCTGTGATTCATGGGGTCGCAAAGAGTCGGACATGACTGAGCGACTGACCTGAACTGAACTGAACTAAAACATGGAAATCTTTCATAAAGAGGAGGTTTCTCCAAGCCCCACGTTACTTGAGCAGTTTATAAGTGAAATAATGGTGACCTAGACACAGACGTTTTCAAATCTCTCTCCTCCTGCTGGACTGTGTTCATCCTAGCATATAGTCCCACTGGCTCTCAGGTCCAGTGGCCAGTCCCCATAGAGCCAGCTAATTGTATTCTTCATGCTACCCTTTCATTTATTTTATCTAAATAAGAATTGTAGCAAGTTCTATATCCCCTAGCACTTAGTTTTCAACCTGTGACAAAAGGAATTTCTTAGAGCAATGAAAATAGATGATTCCATTTCTAATTTAGATACAAGATTACAGAAATAAGTAGACATGTGAAAGAGAAACTATATGCCCAGAGCTAGGGTAGTACTTTGTATATATTATCTCATCTAGTCTTTATCCCATGAAATATGTGTGTTTATTCCCATTTGACAGATGACAAAACTGAGGCTAAAAGCAGCTAATAACCTCTCCAAGCCCACAGCTAACAAATAGCATGACCAACTTTGGAGAATGAATTGAAGAGCTCCTCTGCCATCCACAACACACCCTCCCCCAACAACAAACACCCCAGTCTTCACACTCGCCATCACATCTTCATGAAGCATCTCACAAACCTCTGAGAAGAGAGGGGAGGGTGTCAGTGGGGAAGTAAGCTGAGCAGAGAAAAAGGGAAGGCCAGGTGCAATTTCGTAACTTCCTCCCATTCACAAACACCCCTACAAATCAGGGTCAATGGTGACATCAACAGAGGTTGGATTCTCAGCTCTGGGAAAATGTGATCAAGCGCAGTTTAGCACCAACCAAATGAGGGCAGGAATGGGTAGAGCCAGACTTCTCTTGGGAGTAGGGTGAAACAGCAGACAGCCTGGACTTTCTTAGCAGACAGGAAGCCTTGCTCAATATTAAAGAAACAGCACTGTGAAAGAGAGATCACATTTTAAAAAATATTCTCAATTTGTCAATCTTTCAATAAAAATCACCTCTACTTGAAACAAAAGGCTGAAGACATCATAATGACAAGTTAGCTTTCCTAGAGCCAAATATTATCATTATGTTCGAGGCATGTTTGAGCTAGAAACAATGCAATGTAATTTTAATGGGAAAAAAAAATCCTTTAAATTCATACAAAATTTCCTAATTGAAAAAGAACCCTCTGTATTCCCTAAGAAACACACAGGATGCAGGCTCTGGTTACTGTTTTCCAAAGCAGACAATCCATATTAATATGTTGTCTTAAGAATCCTTTTTTCTACAGTAGAACATTTGTCATAACTCAGGGAAATGTTTGTATAACTCAGCATCATTCAAAATCAAAATGCAAACACAATTCAATCTGAGATCATTTTCCAAGCCCTGCTCCTATCAGATGTTCAGACAGATGAAGAAATTTCACACAAAACCTCTATTCTTAATGAAAATACATCTCTCCTTCATTCCTCACCTCTGGCTGATCATGACAAAAAGAAGCTTTTTCCCTAAAGAAAGAGGATTGAGTAAGAATGTGGAAAGAGAGACATAATGTGTATTCAACCTTCTGCCTGCTGCCAGCTCTTGGGATTTAACTGGCCTTGAAATATGTATAAGCTGGGGTGGCTGTTGTATTATTCATCAAAGATTTATCAGACCTTTAAACTCAATTAGACACAGTGACCTTGGGGCACTTTAAAGTAATAATAACAAAATGTGTGATAAAATAGATCTTTTAAGATATGCTAAAAAAGAAAAAAATAGAGAATAGTTGTTTAAAGTTGATATCTAGTCCTCTAAATAAAAATTGTAGCAAGGTTCCTTATCACCCAGCACTTAGTTTATAAATTAATAACTCAATATTCAAGGGTCCCTTCTTTATCTGGGACTCCTGATAAAGTGGAGTTTAACCTACAAAGAATCAACACCTTCATTTAGGATATAAGCATTGCAACAAAGCTCTGAAAAAGTCACTGTGGCCCAAAAAAGCTGAATTATTCTTTAAGCAAAGGAAGGGAAAAGAAAACACTCTGCTTTTCCTTTGCAGTCCTGCCTTTTGATTTTTGTTTGCTAAACACACAAGAACTTGGCAGGTATCCAGGGTGACTTTCCAATTGTACAGGTCCTGCAGATGGGACTGCACGGATCTAACTGGACAGATCTGAGCCCCAGCAATGATGTGACTTGGCCAAGATCACAATAATATAATCATATTCACCGCTTTATTCAACAAGTATTTACTGAGCCCCTAATACATTCTAGGTATTCTCTTAAGCACCAGTTACAGTGATAAACAAAACAGCCCTGGCCACTGCCCTTCAGGGGCTCGGTGGCTACGAGGATCCCCAGGGTGTGTACCTCCGTGGATGGTCCACCCCTATGCCTGGGGCCAGGCCTAGCCCATGAGGAGGTTTGCACCTGTTAGAGGCAAAATGTAAAAAATGCAGAGAGCATAGGTTTCCATTAAGCTAGGGGTGTGTGTGCATGCTCAGTCACTAAGTCACGTCCAACTCTTTGGGACCCCATGGACTGTAGTCCACCAGGTTCCTCTGTCCATGGAACTCTCCAGGCAAGAATACTGAAGTGGATTGCCATTTCCTGCTCCAAGGGATCTTCCTGACCCAGGGACTGAACCTGCATCTCTTGCATTGGTAGAATTCTCTACCACCTGAGCCACCTGGGAAGCCCAAGGTTAGATATACTCAACTTTAAAAAGTATCCTTTTTTCAAGACTATCTTCCTTATTTTGTTTTGTTAAAATTCCCTTCCTTTTTATGAAATGTTGGTGGTAAAAGATTATAGGGGCACTCACAACACTGATTTCTCTTTATGAAACCTACTGGCTTATAAAATTCAAGTCTGGGATGCTCTGCTTTGCCTCCACGACACCCTCTCTTCTAGGATTAGTGGATGAAGACATCTCCAAACATCAAAAAGGCAAGGGCAAGAAGCAACCAACTGAGGGGTCAGTTGAAGTGGACAGGATTTGGCAGGTATTTCTCTCTACATCTGCGACTTTGGCTAGAAAACCAGTGATAATAAAATTACTACGGTGTCCCTCGGCTCTGGGACTGTTCGTGTTAATATTTGTGAAGTGCTTAAAAGTGGTACCAGGTTCTGTTCATGCCACACACCATCAAGGCTACAGAATGTGATTAGAACCGGTGAGAGGGGGCGGGGTGTGTATCTGCAGGAAGCATTTCAAGACATCTCTAAGGATGACATCATTAACCTAAACACGCATGAGCAAGCCTCTTGTCATTTCCTGGGTGTATTTCCTCCTGAGCAAAGAAGCAAGGGCTCTGAGTGGCTTCTCTCCCATCTGGATGCGGGAACAGCAGTGGCTTTGTTTCTATGGTCAGATTTTTCAAACTTAGCTTGTCCCAGTGCTGGGCCCTTCTGCCAGAGCGAAGGCAATATTTAGGAGAAGTAAAGGGGCAGGTTCACAAAGGCCTCAGCTTTTTTTCATCCTCTGTTGCCAAAAATCCATCACTGGACACTGCTGTGCTCCCAGTAGGATGTACTTACGCCTAAAAGTTACATCTTATAAAATTCCCAGCCTCATAAAACAGCAGCCACAATGGAGCAGCATCAGGTCTTGTGCTAAGTGCATTCTACACCTCATGTTATTCCACTCCCATAGGCAGAAGCATCCTCAGTTTCTAGTTAAAGAAACTGAAACCTGAAGAGACTAAGTAACTGGCCCCAGATCGCAGAGAGCAGGACTAGGACCAGCCCCAAAGCTCTGCCTATAAACCATGATACTGTGTTGCCACCTAAAAAAGACCTAAACAAAGCCTAAGGAAAGCAGGCAGGTTTTCCTCTCGAGTGAAAAGGAAATTGATTGCAGTGGATGCTGTGATATAGCCGAGGTGCTCATTTCTGGGGCTGCTAGGAGTAAGGTCTACTGAGGTCTCATAGTTGGTCCCTCTATAGGCATTGCCTCCAACCAAAGTGGGGGCTAGTCCTGCCTCAACTCAGGACAGCTTGAAAAAGCCCTTCCAGCTTGACACACCATGAGATCCATGGAGTCTCTGCTGCAGCTCTCCCCACCCCTTCACCTTCTCCTTTGCCCAATCCTTTTTTGCATAATTCCTTGTAAGTGCTGTTCCTAAGACCACTCCCCAGTTAAGCTGCTGCTGTTGCTGCTGCTAAGTCACTTCAGTCGTGTTCGACTCTGTACAACCCCATAGATGGCAGCCCACCAGGCTCCCCCATCCCTGGGATTCTCCAGGCAAGAACACTGGAGTGGGTTGCCATTTCTTTCTCCAATGCATGAAAGTGAAAAAATAAAGTGAAGTCGCTCAGTCGTGTCCGACCCCTAGTGACCCCATGGACTGCAGCCCACCAGGCCCCTCCGTCCATGGGATTTTCCAGGCAAGAGTACTGGAGTGGGGGTGCCATTGCCTTCTCCACCCCAATTAAGCACTTGCACACAAATCCATCTCAGAGCCTGCTTCCCAGGGAAGCTAGAATACAATATTCACTATAACATATCATTTCATAGAACACCCCTACTATTACAACAAATACTATTCTGAAGATTTCTCTATAACAAGGAATTTTTTTTACCCAACAATCTGTGATTGAAGTGGAGAAGGAAATAGCAACCCACTCCAGTATTCTTGCCTAGAGAATCTGGTGGACAGAGGAGCCTGGTGGGCTGCTGTCCATAGCGTCACACAGAGTCGGACACGACTGAAGCAACTTAGCAGCAGCAGCAGCTATGATTCAAAGTTCCAAATGCTCATTCCTGACCTGCAATATGGAAGCATGATATGCTGGAAGAAACCACCTGCCCTCTTATTAATTATTGATACTCTATTATTGATATTCAAGCCATGAAAAGATTTGAGAACAGCATTTTTGCTTTGAGTATAGAGGTTGCTGAATGAAGGGATGGATCATCAAGGGAGGAGGAATTTAAGCCCCATGGTGAAAAGTAGGATCTAGGGAAATAGAGGAAATATTTTGAAGAAAGACCTTAACTGGTACCATCACCTTGATTATCATTCCTTATTAATCTTTTTTTCAACAGATCATTTAATCATAGAATTGACAATCTAGAATTGTACTGTCCAATAAAATAGCCCCTAGCCAGAACATATGGCTATTTAAAATTCATTAAATTCAAAAGGAGTCATTGGGGAAGACCCTGAAGCTGGGGAAGATTGATGCAGAAGGAAAAGGAGCAACAGAGGATGAGATGGTAGGATGGCATCACCAACTCAATGGACGTGAGTTTGAGCAAACTCCAGGAGCTAGTGAAGGACAGGGGAGCCTGGCATACTGTAGTCCATGGGGTCAGAAAGAGTCGGACAAAACTGAGCAAGTCAACAACAACAACAACAAAATTCAAAAAGTTAAAAATTCAGTTCCTCAGTCATATTTGCCATATTTCAAATGATCAAAAGCCACCTGCAGTTAGTGGCTACCCTACTGGACAACACAGAATGTGACTATTTGCATCATTGCTAAAATGTTCTATTGGATAGCACTGGTTGACAGTATAGATGGAAAGATATACCATGTTCTTGAATTGGAAGGATTAATATTGTTAAAATGACCGTACTATTCAAGGCAATCTACAGATTCAAAGCCACCCCTACCAAAATATCAAGTTTCACAGAACTACAACAAACAAGTTTAAATTTATATGGAAATAAAAAAGACCCTGAATAGCCAAAAATCATCCTGAGAAAGAAGAACAGAGCTGGAGGAGTCACACTCCTGGACTTCAGAATACTATAAAGCTACAGTCATCAAAACAGTGTTGGCACAAAAACAGACACACAGATCAGCAAAGCAGAATAGAGGGTTCAGAAATAAACTCACACGCTTATGGTCAATTAATCTACAACAAAAGCAGCAAAAACAAACCATGGAGAAAAGACAATCTCCCCAATAAATGGTGCTGGGAAAACTGGACAGCTCTAACACCATAAACAAAAATAAACTCAAAATGGGTTGAAGACCTAAATATAGGACTGTACACCATAAAACTCCTAGAGGAAAACATAGGCAGAACACTCTTTGACATAAATCATGGCATACTTTTTATAATATATTTTAATCAAAGTTGAAAGCTTTAATAAACTTAAAAGCAAGGAGATCAAACCATTGAATCCTAAAGGAAATCACTGAATTTTCACTGGAAGGACTAATGCTAAAGCTGAAGCTCCAAAACTTTGGCCACCTAATAGGAAGTGCCAACTCATTGGAAAAGACCCTGATGCTGGAAAAGATTGAAGGCCAAAGGAGAATAGAGTGGCAGAGGATGAGATGGTTAGATAGCATTACCGACTCAATGGACATAAACTTGAGCATACTCTGGGAGATAGTGGGGGACAGGGAAGACTGGCATGCTTCAGTCCATGAGGTCGCAAAGAGTCAGACATAACTTAGCAACTGAACAACAACAAAAAGCCTTTTCACAGCAAGGAAACCATCAGAAAAATGAAAAGATACTCCAAATAGGAGAAAACATTTACCAATGATATGATTAACAAGGGGTTAAATTGTAAATCAACTATACTTCAATAAAATGTTTTTTAAAAAAATAGTAAAACTTTTTTCTAAATGAACCAGTAAATATGGCCACCACTTATTTAGTGTTAATTAAACCATTTGTGTATATTATCTCATTTAAATGAATAGTCTTGTGAGACTGGTATTATGACCCCCATTTAATAGACATGGAACAGAGCCAGGGAAATAAGGAAACTTGTCCAACGATGGAAAACAAGTAAGGAGGGAAGTCAGGGCTGAAACTGAGGTCAACTGACTCTAGAGCCAATATTCTTAGCTGCTAGACTAGAAATTGTTCCAGTCACCTGGACCTTGAAGGGAGATTGAAAGAGGCCAGAATACTTCAGCTATTTCTTTAGAGAACTCTGAGCCACTTTGGAATGTAACCTCCTTCTAGGAATAAAGTGGCCCGTCAGACAAGAGATATTAATGCTCTGTGTTAATGGGGTAAACTGCTGCTTTCAAATACAAAATAATCCTGAAAGGATTCCTCCAGCTTTTCAAACTCTGACATGAACAATGGAAGCATCTATAGGATCAAATCCTTTTACATGAGAGTTTGCAGAAATGTAAGGAGAAACAGAAGTGATCCTAGAAGAAGGAAAACCTGTAACCTTCCTCCACCATCCTGAACCCCACGAGGAACCGTCTGGGACTCAAACACCTAAAGCCAAGGATGTCACCAACTCAGCTGCTGAGGACTGAGCAGTTCTCAGCAAAGGGGTCACAATAGGTGAGATAGATTTCAACAAGTTACCTATAGCATGCAGATGGCCCCCAGACTCCCCCCAGACTTAGAAGGTATACACACCTTCTAGGTCTTTCCAGGAAGAGATTTTATAGATGTGATGTCATTAAATTCCCTAAGGGCTTCCCAGGTGGCGCAGCAGTAAAGAATGCACCTGCACTTCAGGAGACAGGGATACGATCCCTGGGTTGGGAAGATCCCCTGGAGGAGAAAATGGCAACCCACTTCAGTATTCTTGCCTGGAGAATCCCCGTGGACAGAGGAGCCTGGTGGGCTATGGCACATGGATTCGCAAAGAGTCGGACATGGCTAAGTGACTGAGCACACACTTTGTGGCATTTGTGCACCAACAAATCACTCCACCCGTCCCCCAGAAGCAAATCCAAGACAAGCAAGGTACGGGGAAAAAAACATAAACCATTCAAAGGACAGCCAGTAGGGTGCGCCCTGCAGAACGGGGAGTTTTTTGAGTATCACCAAACTGGAAGTAGAACCAGATACCCGCACCTCTCACCTAGCTGAGAGTGCCTGCCAGGTATTTAATAAGCTGGATGCACAGGAGGAAACGTCAGAGGATAAAAAGTCCAAGAGGCAAGCCCACCTACTGGCTGCCCTTCAATGACTAACCGCCAGAGGAGATGCTCGACTCCAGTGAGTGACCCCTGCCCTCCACAGAGGGAGAGCAAGCCAAGGAAGAGGACCCATCAGTGTGCCATCTGTAAACAAGAGGGACACTGGAAGGAGAATGCTCTCCCCGCTCTGGGAGCAGGGAGGAAATGGCAGGTCCCAGCAGTTTTAAGAAAGAGGGGAAAAAGCTGTCGGGATACACAGTAATCTCCCAGATCCAGGTCGTAGAGGCTGAAGCCTACCCCTGGGGATTTGGCCCAAAAGGTGAAGTTGATATTCCTTACCCGAGACTTAGAGCTCAGGATAGGGAAGATGTTATGTCTTTAGTGTGTTGAAGTAGAGCTGATTTACGATATTGTGTTAATTTCTGTTGTACAGCAAAGTGACTCAGTTATAGATGTATATACATTCTTTTTCATATTCCTTTCCATTATGGTTTATCACAGGATATTGAGTGTAGTTCCCTGTGCTCTACAATAGGACCTTGTTGCTTATCCATCCTATATGTAATGGTTTGCATCTGCTATGTCTGGGAGTCTGTTTCTGTTTCATAGGTTCATCTGTGTCGTATTTTAGATTCCATGTGCAAGTGATATGATAAGGTATTTTTTTCTCTTTCTGCTTTACTTAACTTTTTTTTTTTTTACTATCTTAACCATTTAAAAAAAAAAAAAAAAAACTTGGGCCACCCCATTCTGCATGCAGAGATCTTAGTCCCCTGACCAGGGACCGAACCTGTGCCCCTTGCAGTGGAAGTGCAGAGTCCTGACCACTGAACCACCAAGGAATTCCCTATGACTTACTTTGCTTAGTACAATAACCTCTAAGTCCATCCATGTTGCTATAAATGGAATCATTTTTTATGGCTATGTACTATCCCATTGCATTATATAACCAAATCTTCTTTATCCATTCATCAGAACAGAGAAGATCTTAAGTATTTACAGAGATTCCCCATATGCATATGTCATCCTATACACACACCCACACACACACAGGGCTACTTGGAAGGAAATAGATATCCATCCTTACTGCAGAGAATAAACAGGTGAAACATGAAGCATTTCCCTGGTGGCTAACACAGTAAAGAATCTGCCTGCAATGACGGAGACCCAGGTTCCATCCCTGGGTCGGGAAGATCCCCTAAAGAAGGAAATGGCAACCCACTCCAGTACTCTTGCCTGGAAAATTCCATAGACAGAGAAGACTGGTGGGCAAAGTCCATGGACTCACAAAGAGTTGGATACAACTGAGCAACTAACACACACACACACAGAAGCAATACAGCTTCCACAAACTGTATTTTTGTGGCAGCCATTCGTTTTTGTGGCAGCCATGCATTGTTCAGTTCAGTTCAGTTCAGCCACTGAACTGTCCTGTCCGACTCTTTGTGACACCATGGACTGAAGCAGGCCAGGCCTCCCTGTTCATCACCAACTCCTGGAGTTTACTCAAACTCATGTCCATTGAGTCAGTGATGCCATCCAACCATCTCATCCTCTATCATTCCCTTCTCCTACCACCTTCAATCTTTCCCAGCATCAGGATCTTTTCAAATGAGCCAGTTCTTCGCATCAGATGGCCAAAGAACTGGAGTTTCAGCTTGAGCATCATTCCTTCCAATGAATATTCAGGACTGATTTCCTATAGGATGGACTGGTTGAATCTCTTTGCAGTCCAGGGGACTCTCAAGAGTCTTCTCCAACACCACAGTTCAAAAACATCAATTTTTCGGTGCTCAGCTTTCTTTATAGTCCAACTCTCACATCCATACATGACTACTGAAAAAACCATAGCTTTGACTAGATGGACTTTGTTGGCAAAGTAATGTCTCTGCTTTTTAATAAGCTGCCAGGGTTGGTCATAACTTTTCTTCCAAGGAGCAAGTGTCTTTTCATTTCTTGGCTGCAGTCACCATCTGTAGTGATTTTGGAGCCCCCCAGAATAATGTCTGTCACTGTTTCCCCATCTATTGGCCATGAAGTGATGGGACCAGATGCCATGATCTTCGTTTTGGGAATGTTGAGCTTTAAGCCAACTTTTTCACTCTCCTCTTTCACTTTCATTAAGAGGCTTTTTAGTTCCTCTTCACTTTTTGCCATAAGGGTGGTGTCATCTGCATATCTGAGGTTACTGAGATTTCTCCCGGCAATCTTGATTCCAGCTTGTGCTTCCTTCAGCCCAGCGTTTCTCATGATGTACTCTGCATATAAGTTAAATAAGCAGGGTGACAAAATACAGCCTTGACGTACTCCTTTTCCTATTTGGAACCAGTCTGTTGCTCCATGTCCAGTTCTAACTGTTGCTTCCTGACCTGTATACAGGTTTCTCAAGAGGCAGGTCAGGTGGTCTGGTATTCCCATCTCTTTCAGAATTTTCCACAGTTTATTGTAATCCACACAGTCAAAGGCTTTGGCATAGTCAATAAAGCAGAAATAGATGTTTTTCTGGAACTCTCTTGCATGATCCAACGGATGTTGGCAATTTGACCTCTGGTTCCTCTGCCTTTTCTAAACTTGAACATCTGGAAGTTCATAGTTCACATATAGTTGAAGCCTGGCTTGGAGAATTTTGAGCATTACTTTGCTAGCATGTGAGATGAGTGCAATTGTGCGGTAGTTTGAGCATTCTTTGGCATTGCCTTCCTTTGGGGTTGGAATGAAAACTGAATTTTTCCAGTCCTGTGGCCACTGCTGAGTTTTCCAAATTTGCTGGCATATTGAGTGCAGCACTTTCACAGCATCATCTTTTAGGATTTGAAATAGCTTAAGTGGAATTCCATCACTTCCACTAACTTTGTTCATAGTGATGCTTCCTAAGGCCCACTTGATTTCACATTCCAGTATGTCTGGCTCTAGGTGAGTGATCACACCATCATGACTATCTGGGTCATAAAGATCTTTTCTGTATAGTTCTTCTTTGTATTACTGCTACCTTTTCTTAATATCTTCTGCTTCTATTAGGTCCATACCATTTCTGTTTTTATTGTGCCCATCTTTGCATGAAATGTTCCCTTGGTATCTCTAATTTTCTTGAAGAGATATCTAGTCTTTTTTGTTTTAATTAATTTATTTATTTTAATTGGAGGCTAATTACTTTACAATATTGAGGTGGTTTTTGCCATACATTCACATAAATTAGCTGTGGTGTACATGTGTTCCCCATCCTGAACCCCTCTCCCACCTCCCTCCCCATCCCATCCCCCAGGGTCATCCCAGTGCACCAGCCCTGAGGATCCTGTCTCATGCATCGAACCTGGACTGGCGATCTAGTTCACATATGATTATATACATGTTTCAATGCTATTCTCTCAAATCATCCCACCCTTGCCTTCTACAGAGTCCAAAAGTCTGTTCTTTACATCTGTGTCTCTTCTGCTGTCTTGCATATAGTGTCATTGTTACCATTTTTCTAAATTCCATTTATATGCATTAATATACTGTATTGGTGTTTTTCTTTCTGACTTACTTCACTCTGTATAATAGGCTCCAGTTTCATCCACCTCATTAGAACTGACTCAAATGCATTCTTTTTAATGGCTGAGTAATACTCCATTGTGTATATGTACCACAGCTTTCTTATCCATTTGTCTGCTGATGGACATCTAGGTTGCTTCCATGTCCTGGCTATTGTAAACAGTGCTGTGATGAACATTGGGGTACATGTGTCTCTTTCAATTCTGGTTTCCTTGGTGTGTATGCCCAGCAGTGGGATTGCTGGGTCGTATGGCAGTTCTATTTCCAGTTTTTTAAGGAATCTCCACACTGTTCTCCATAGTAGCTGTACTAGTTTGCATTCCCACCAACAGTGTAAGAGGGTTCCCTTTTCTCTGCACCCTCTCCAGCATTACTCTTTCCCATTGTGTTGTTTTCCTCTATTTTCTTTGCACTGATCACTGATGAAGGCTTTCTTATCTCTCCTTGCTATTCTTTGGAACTCTGCATTCAAAGGGGTATACCTTTCCTTTTATCCTTTGCCTTTCACTTCTCTGCTTCTCTTCTTTTCACAGCTGTTTGTAAGGTCTCCTCAGGTAACAATTTTGCCTTTTTGCATTTCTTTTTCTTGGGGATGGTCTTGATCCCTGCCTCCTGTACAACGTCACGAACCTCTGTCCATAGTTCTTCAGGCACTCTATCAGATCTAATCCCTTGAATCTATTTGTCACTTCCACTGTATAGTCATAAGGGATTTGATCTAGGTCATGCCTGAATGGTCTAGTGGTTTTCTCCACTTTCTTCAATTTAAGTCTGAATTTGGCAATAAGGAGATCATGATCTCAGCTATAGTCGGCTCCCAGTCTTGTTCTTGCTGACTGTATAGAGCTTCTTCTTCTTTGGCTGCAAAGAATGTAATCAATCTGATTTCAGTATTGACTGTCTGGGGATGTCCAAGTATAGAGTCTTCTCTTGTGTTGTTGAAAGAGGGTATTTGCTATGACCAGTGCGTTCTCTTGGCAAAACTCTGTTAGCCTTGCCCTGCTTCATTCTGTACACCAAGGCCAAATTTTCCCGTTACTCCAGGTACTTCTTGACTTTCTACTTTTGCATTCCAGACCTCTATACAATGAAAAGGACATCTTTTTTGAGTGTTAGTTCTAGAAGGTCTTGTAGGTCTTCTTAGAACTATTCAACTTCAGCTTCTTCAGCATTATTGGTCAGGGCATAGACTTAGATTATTGTGATAGTGAATGGTTTGCCTTGGAAACGAACAGAGATCACTCTGTTGTTTTTGAGATTGCATCCAAGTACTGCATTTCAGACTCTTTTGTTGACCATGAGGGCTACTCCATTTCTTCTAAGGGATTCTTGCCACAGTAGTAAATGTAATGGTCATCTGAGTTAAATTCACCCATTCCAGTCCATTTTAGTTCACTGATTCCTAGAATGTCAATGTTCACTCTTGCCACCTCCTGTTTGACCACTTCCTATTTGCCCTTGATTCATGGACCTAACTTTCCAGGTTCCTATGCAATATTGCTCTTTACAGCCTCGGACTTTACTTCCTTCACCAGTCACATCCACATCTGGGTATTGTTTTTGCTTTGGCTCCGTCTCTTCATTCTTTCTGGAATTATTTCTCCACTGATCTCCAGTAGCATATTGGGCACCTACTGACCTGGGGAGTTCCTCTTTCAGTGTCCTATCATTTTGCTTTGTCATACTGTTCATGGGGTTCTCAAGGCAAGAATACTGAAGTGGTTTTGCATTCCCTTCTCCAGTGGACCACATTTTGTCAGAACTCTCCACCATGACCTGGTGTGACCATGACCTACACCACCATCTTGAGCGGCCCTACACGGCATGGCTCATAGTTTCATTGTGTTAGACAAGGCTGTGGTCCATGTGATCAGATTGGTTAGTTTTTTCTGATTGTGGTTTTCAGTCTGTCTGCCCTCTGATGGAGAAGGATAACAGGTTTATGGAAGCTTCCTGATGGGAGAGACTGACTGTCTTGTTCTGATGGCCGGGGCCATGCTCAGTAAATCTTTAATCCAGTTTTATGTTGAAGGGTGGGGCTGTGTTCCGTCCCTGTTATTTGACCTGAGGCTAAACTATGGTGGAGGCAATGAAGATAATGGTGACTTCCTTCAAAAGGTCCTGCACAAACTGCTACACTCAGTGCCCCCAACCCTCCTGCAGGCCCCCACCAACCTACACCTCCGCCAGAGACTCCTGGACACTCCTGGGGAAGTCTGGGTCAGTCTCTTGTGGGGTCACTGCTCCTTGCTCCTGGGTCCTGGTGCACACCAAGTTCTGTTTGTGCCCTCCAAGAGTCTCTTTCCCCAGTCCTGTGTAAGTTCTGGCAGCTCTGTGGTGGGTTAATGGCGACCTCCTCCAAGAGGGGTTATGCCACACCCAGGTCTACTGCACCCAGAGCCCCTGCCCCTGCAGCAGTCCACTGCTGATCTGCTCCTCAGCTGGAGATACCCAAACACTGTTCTGTTTCAGTCTCTGTGGGGTCTCTCGGTCCTGGTGCACACAAGGTATGTTTGAGCCCTCTGAGCATCTCTGGCAGGTATGGGGTTTGATTCTAAATGCAATTTTGACCCTCCTACCATCTTGCTGGGGCTTCTCTTTTGCCCTTGGACATGAGATATCTCCTCACAGTTGCTCCAGCACCAAGTAGCAGATGTGTGGTATCTCCATACAGACATGGGATATCTCCTCACTATTCATTGTAGGGGCCACCCAAAGTGGGGTTCAGAGGTAAGAAGGGGAAACAAGGTGGATACAACTGCCCAAAGGGTGGTCCTAGAAACAGTGACTTGGCACCTACCCCTTACACCTCAAAGGCCAGATCTATCCAATTATTCCCTAATCTTCACAAAGGAAAAATTAGACAAAGCCTGAAAATGGGTGTTAGTCAATGAACACGGGTAATACTTCTTTCCCCAAACTGCCGCTTGTCAAGTTATTGGGTCAACTGATCCAAGAACTCACCATGGGAGAGAAGCCCTATGTAACTAGTTGGTGGAAGTTATGATGACTCCTGGCATGACAAACATAATCAGTCAGAGAGCTGAGATATATGCCATGTGTCCAAAGAACAACCCAACACCAGACCCCCCCCCCCCAGATGTCCCCAGATAAGCCCATTCAGGATGTCTAGGGACATTCCTAGAGACAACTGGCAGATTAATTTCACTGTCATGCTGAGAGTACCCAGCAATTTCAGACATTTCCCAGTCCTAGTAGACACATTTTCTGGGTGAGTAGAAGCATTAGCTGTTAGAACTGAAATGGCTGTTGATCATAGCCACTCTCATAGTTATGAGGTGGAATCTCTTTGTGGTTTTGATTTGCATTTTCCTTATGATTAGTGTCTCTGAGCACCTTGTCATGTACCTGCTGACCTTTTGTATGTCTTTGGAAAAATGTCTATTCAGGTCCTCTGACCAATTTTTTTTATATGAGTTGTATGAGTTCCTTATTTATTTTGGATATTAACCTTTTATCAGACAGATTGTTTGCAAATATTTTCACCCTTTCTGTAGGCTGCCTTTTCATTTTGATTGTTTCTTCCTTTGCCCTTTAAATGGGTTTCCTAGAATGAGCATGGTCAGGGTTTGAGACCTGCTTGTGTGTTTGAGTCTGTGGCTAATGTGCTCTTTTACAGTTGAAGAGGCTCTTTCAGATGCTGAGAGTTATTTTAAATCTTTGAGAGAGATGGTTCATAAGTAAAGATTTTATTTTCAGACACACATCGTATGATGAGCCGAGATGGGCCAAGTGCCTTTACTTACCTGCTTTGAAATCAGTAACTTCCAGAGACTGCTGCTTATACTTAGCCATGAAGAGGGTTTTAACTTTGGGAAAGTAATTTTTTTAGCTTTTCCAAACTTCTCCAGTATGCTTGCCTGTTATTCATAGTTTTCCCAGCTCCACATACTCATCCTTTTTTAAGACCACTTCCACTTCCACTGCTTTATAAAAGTAAGTACAATCACAAAGTAAAAAGCAAAGCAGAAATGAGATTTATGGTCATTAGAACATCGGTGGTCTGATGCCAATGTTAAGAGAGATCTAAAGCTTGAGGATGGAATCTCTGGCACAATGTGGGGTTGCAAAACCCAACCAACTTGTGTTAAGCTTCTATTAAATGTCAGGCATTGAGATCCACCCTCAGAATTACTGCCACAACCCAGTTCTTTCATCCCTGGAGAGAGCTGCTGGCACTAAATGCCTTAAATCAGCCATGGTTACACACCCTCTCTTGGACTCCAGCATCATAGAGACTAGTCATGAAACAAACAAGAGAGCCAACCCAAGTCTCTATGTTTAGAGCATGACTCCTAAGAGGCATAAAATACTTGATAGGCAGGTTTTGGTATTTGCAGAAAAGTGCCATTTTTAAGAGAAATGCTTCTAAATTTTGTAATTTACATTTTCTTAGACAAGTGGAAATCAAGAAATAGTGTGGAAAACAGGAACATATGAATCAAGAAGTATTTTCTAACCAGATAACCACTCCCATTCTTTCTAGAAAACTCCTGGACTTTTCCCTCTCTGAGTCTGAATCTCCAATTTACTGCCTTGGGTCAATGTTTACATGATGCAGATTCAATTATTGTTTATTTGATTATTAATAGTATCTAGTCTCACCAGAGTGCCTAGTACAGTGCCTGGCCAGTATCTGTTGAGCAGGCATTCAGTAAATATCTGTTGCACTTCCCTGGTGGCTCAGACAGTAAAGAATCTGCCTGTAATGCAGAAGACCCAGGTTCGGTCCCTGGACCAGGAAGATCCCCTGGAGAATGAAATGGCAACCCACTCCAGTATTCTTGCCTAGAGAATCCATGGATAGAGGAGTCTGGTAGGCTACAGACCATGGAGTCACAAAGAGTCAGGCATGACTGAGCAACTAACACAGGCACAAATGAATGAACTGTTGAAATCTATGACTCATGTTTATTCAGCCAGAATACAAATTGTGCTTTTAATTAATTCAACAACATATGGTATTGATTCCAAATGCGTTTCATTAAACCATAAGCAAGCAATGAGATACTGATACGACAAAGGTAATTCTGCTACTAGAATACAATTATAGTAATGCATTACTAGACTTATTTGTTAAATACAGACTATAAATATGCTGTACTCGGCCCTTCATGGAGTTGGACAGAAGTTGTAAAATGCTTAGGTTTTCTGATTCCTCTTTCCTCTGTCACAGGAAGGAAGTGCTTCCCTTAGACCTAGGCAAGAAGGCCCTTGTCCTGGATCTCACATCTGGACCTTGTCCAACAGCAGCCCCCACCCCTGCCAGGGGCAGAGTCTGCAGAGCTAAATGGGTCTGCATACCCAGAGCCCACATCCCCTCTTCTAGAACATGCTCTGAGTATCTAGGACCCCAGAGTTTCCAGGTCAGACAGCCCCAAGCCATTTACAGACAGATCCTGAGCAATACCACCTCCCAGGGTCCCTTTTCCAGAGCCTGAACCACCTCTTATCCTGAGGGGGTGGCTGCACACAGTGGGGAGGGAAGGCCACACAAGAGCATCCAAGGGAGAGTTAGTGATAGGGAGAGAGCCAGCTGGCCTCAGACTAAGGACCAGGGCTTGCTTTCCCTATGTCACCATATTTTCAGCACAGACCACCAAGAAGAACAAGAATTCCAGATTCAAAGCTGCCTTCCAAAAATTCCTGGAAAACAGGCATTGAGATGTTGGTTAACTTTGGAGGGTAGTATTGTGGGTCATTTTTTTCTGTCTTTTATGGTGTTTTGCCTCACATTTCATGTCTGTAAAATGGCAATAACAAGAGGACATCCCCCATCAAATTGTTGTAAAGACTAAATGAGATCGTGCATATAAAGTTGAACCACAGCACCCGACATAGGATAAATGCTTAATAAAATAGTTGTAACTACAATTAGCATTACACATGTACTAATTTTGTAACTAGTAACACAGGCAGTAAATGCTATTTTAAATTCCTATTTAAAAAAAAAAACAAGCAGGCTTTTGAGTTGCCACAAAGTGTGTGCATCAAGACAAAAAGTAAAACAGTAAATAGTTTGGTACTTTTCTGAATTTAGACACACAGCTTCTGGACCTCTATTTATACTCATGCCTCTGGCTTTGCAAATATTAGGAGTGCTTTCCTCAAATTCTTTTCTTAAACTTCAAATATCCAAATATGCTGAATATGTTTAATGAAATAGCACAAGTGAGAAACTGCTCTTTTATTTTATTTTTTGTTGTTGTTGCTTATTTTTTGGTTTTTCTATTTTTTGGCCACACCATGGGGCACGTCAGATCTTAGCTCCATGACCAAGGATCGAACTTGCACCCCTTGCAGTGAAAGCATGGTGTCTTGATCACTGGACAGCCAGGGAAGTCCCAAAAATCTGCCTATTTTTTGACATTTCTTATGCTTTCACACTGACCAACAGAGGGGCTTGGTTCACATGAATAGGTTTTCTTTAGGCAGCCTGTAAATGTCAACAATGTTCATGTCTGGTGGTAACAATATTCACAAATAGTAATGAAGATTTGTTGTTATTCAGTCGCTAAATCATGTCCAGCACTTAAGAGATACCAGGTACGTGCGTGCGAGCGTGCTCAGTCACTTCAGTCAAGTCCGACTCTTTGCGACCCCATGGACCATAGACAGGTTCCTCTGTCCATGGGATTCTCCAGGCAAGAATACTGGGGAGGCTTGCCATTTCCTTCTCCAGATGCCAGGTACAACAGCACATAATTTACATACATTATTCCATTCCATTCTCAAGACTCTAAAGAGGATACTAATATTATTTTATTCAATAGATAAGGAAGCTAAGGTATAGAGAAGTTCAATAGTTCGATAACTTGTCCAGGTTTCCACAGTGGAGGGGACACCCTCTGGGTGCAGCTGGGCAGGCAGCCTACAGAGCACCTGCTGTCTGCCATGGACTCCACTGCCTCCAGCATCACCTTCATCTCCAGGTCTCTACCTCCTCTCTCTTCCTTATACTTTCCCATTTTCATCTTTGCTCACTTTTGCCCCATCCCACCCACACCTCAGACCTCAGGCCTCTCACCCCAGGTTATAATTGCTTATTGTGTTAAACATAAAAATCATTTGGGGAAGGGGGCTTCCCTGGTGGCTCAGTGGTAAAGAATTCACCTGCCAATGCAGGGGATGTGGGTTCAGTCCCTGATCCAGGAAGATCCCACATGCTGCGGAGCAACAAAGCCTGTGTGCCACAGCTACTGAGCCAATGTGCCCTGGAGTCCGTGCTCCACAACAAAAGAAGCCACGGCAATGAGAAGCCTTCGCATCACAACGAGAGTGTAGCCTCCACTCATCACAGCTAGAGAAAAGTCTGCACAGCAACAAAGACCCTGCTGCTGCTGCTGCTAAGTCGCTTCAGTCGTGTCCGACTCTGTGCGACCCCATAGACGGCAGCCACCAGGCTCCCCCGTCCCTGGGATTCTCCAGGCAAGAACACTGGAGTGGGTTGCCATTTCCTTCTCCAATGCATGAAAGTGAAAAGTCAAAGTGAAGTCACTCAGTCGTGTCCAACCCCTAGCGACCCCATGGACTGCAGCCCATCAGGCCCCTCCGTCCATGGGATTTTCCAGGCAAGAGTACTGGAGTGGGGTGCCATTGCCTTCTCCAACAAAGACCCAGTACAGCCTAAAAAATAAATAAATAAAATTTTAAAAATCACTTGGGGGGACTGATGCCTTTCAACACAGGGACAAGAAAGGAAACAAACTCTGGAGCTGGGGTACCTAGGAATCCGGCAGATTATGCCCCATGCTGGCATGAGGGAACCAGAGCTGAGTCACAGAGATTCCAGAGCACGCGGTGGTAAAGCATGGAGCATGTACGGTGTACCTTGCACCAGGGCGAGCATCTGCATAACTTGAAAAAGAAGGGAGAGAAAAGAACAGAACCGAGAAGATGTGCAGCCTCAGCACTAAAGTGGAGGAAATGCGCACCAAACTGAAGGAGGGTTCCCAGGTAGGGAGCACAGATTGGATCAGGCACAGCAAATAAGTAAAATTCTCTCTCCCTCATTAAACGCCAAACCAAACCTACTCTTGTTTATTTAGTTAGAGCGTATCTATGCATTTAAAAAGTGAACCTAACCTCTGTGTTTTTTTGGTTTGGGTTATTTTTTTAAATTATTTATTTAATTAAAAAAATAAGGCCGTGCCAGGTCTTAGTTGTGGCACACGGGATCCTTAGCTGCGGCATGCGGGATCTAGTTCCCTGATCAGGGTTTGAACCTGGGTCCCCTACACTGGGAGCATGGAGTCTTAGCTACTGGACCGCCAAGGAAACCCCACCTATGTGTTTTTGAAATCTAGAGATGGGGGGCAGTTATACATTTCCTCACAACTGACATATGTTTGGGTTACAGTCCACAAACCCAAGAGAGAGGCAGACAACATCCAGAAGCATGTCACTGGATGAAATAGTTTGGGAAGGAGCAAGGGGAAAAGGAATCCTCCTTTTTCTCCATCTCCCTTTCTTTTCTTTCATCTTCAAATGCACTGACTAAATATGCCTACTTTCGGGGAATAGATTGAGGCAAAATCATGACATCTGCCCTCTACAGAGGGAGAAAGATGAAAATGATTTTTCATTTTAAGTCCACATTTCAGTTCAACCTCAACCTTCTTCCTGTACAAAAGCATATAGGGCACTCAAAAACTCTCACTTGCTCTCGTTTCTGTTACCATGACAACAGGCATCTGTTCTGAATGGACCAGAAGGGTAGGGAAACAAATATGTTCCAACGTACTTGAGAAATACTTTCTTATTGATAGTATAGGGGAGGAAAACTCCCTTTCTCTCTAATAGCATCTTTGGCTGGTCTAATAACTCAACTGACATAAGGCAGATTAACAGGAGAAAAAAATTATTTTCGTATATACTGGAGCTCATAAAAATATGAGACTCCAAGGAGTGACCAAAGCAGGTGGCTTTTATACTTCTTGAAAGTGAAAGCGTTGGTCACTCAGTCATGTCCAACTGTTTGTGACCCCAGGAACTACATGTAACCTGCCAGGCTCCTCTGTCCATGGTATTCTCCAGGCAAGAATACTGGAGTGGATTGCCATTTCCTTCTCCAGGGAAACTTCCTGACCCAGGGATCTAAGTTCTCCAACATTCAGGCAGATTCTTCACCATCTGAGAAGGAAAACACTAATTTGTGAAGAATTAACAAAACAAAGGGGTTTCGGCTTTGGGGCAGCAAATTAGCAAAGAAGTAACAAGGTTTGTTTATGCAAACTTGTTGGCCCTGAATTCGCTATCTCTGTAAGGATGCCTTTTACTCTCCTGGTTATAGGAAGGGTAACTTCACATGGGAGAATTACTTCCTGCACTCAGGGGAACAGAGGAGTATCTGAGTGTTTTTCTTGCACTGGCTGTTTAAGTAACTTTGATTCAAAATAATCAATATGCCATAGAAGCATATTTGGGGATAGCATATTCTGCTCTCTTTCAGTCTTTGAAACTTCCAAAAAGTTTCACAATTCAGAAGCTGTGTTGGCAGATTGCTCCATTATTTTATTGAATTCCTCTCTTAGTCTTGAAAATAGGTTGGTTCAGTTAAACATATTTCAGGAGATGGTGACACCAATGTGGGTTCCCAAAGTTAAATCCACATTGTGCTAGCAACCAAGTATTTAATAAGAGGCATTTCTATGGAAACATAAGAAAAACAAACGTCAATGGTTGGAGCAAGTTATTAACCCAATCTGAGTTTTGAGTGTAGGCAGTCAAGACTTTTAGATGTTGGGCCCAAAGATGGAATGAAGGCAGCAACAGCAATCTGCAGATTTCCTAGTTTGCAGTTTGAATGTCTTTGATAATCTTTCTGAGTAGTTGCACAGCAGTAGGTCTGAAGATTGTCTGTGTATGAGCTGTGTGTTGACTTCTCTAAAGTTTATATCAAGTTGTCCAACTTTAGTTTGCATGGCTTAGTTCTCAGTGATTCGAGGTCAAAAGGGGTGGTAGAAAAATTGCAAACATTAATTTGGAAAGTTGTACCCAGATACTGGAGGAAACTAGAATTCAGGGGCCAGTCCAGTTGACAGGTAGAAAACAAAGCTCAAAGACCATGAATAGCACTAGAACCTGATAGCCACCGAGGTGTATTACTGAAAGATAATGAAACACAACTTTTCTCTCTACAATTATCCCCATTTATATCAAAGATAATCACAGTAAGACTAATTTATCTGCAAATTAAGTCTAGTTTCAATACAGTTGACTTGATTATTTACATAAGGACAACAGAGATCATGATTGACCATATCAGCGCTTTTAAATATTCTTTGCTGGAACTTTTTATAAACAACCTCAGACTGAACTCTAAAAAGCCTCTCCAGTTAGCAAACCAAGCCAAGAACTCACGATCAGACTTTGTTTGCAATACCTAAACATTTGGGTAAACTTCTCTCTTCTTGAGGTCCCAAAATATCCTGAGTTTCTTTGACCTGCCACAAAGTGACCTTCCTTAATCATCTGATAAGGCTGCCAGAAACCCTGTAAGCAAGGGACCAGGATGTTTTCCCAAGGTACCTCCATACAGCTAATTTTATTTTCTTAAAGCAGTCTGGTCATATCATATACACATCTCTCTCAAATATGACATCCCAATAAAAGCCTTCATAATATAACCAGTGTTTTTAATTGTGTCTTGTTACAAGAAGGACATTCTTATTGAACTTATGCAAATAACTATATTGCCATAAAAATAAGAATACTCAGTGAATTTTCCTAATTCTAGAGGAATCGAGTAGGAAGACAGAGTGATAATTCTATCTTTGTTCACAAAGGTATACTTTACCAAATTGCTCTAAGTCATGGGTATCTTAAGAGAAAAAGTTCTCCTAAATCTAGAAAAACAAAACATTAAAAAAAAAAAAAAAAGCAATGTTATTTCAAAGGTACATACAGAAAGCTACATAGTTCTGAACAAAATTTAGCTCTTTTGGTATATAGAAGATTTGGTTCATTTAAGTAATCAAAGACCTAATGATAAAGATACCATGAAACACAGAAAATTATTTTGATAAAACACAAAAACTTTGTTTTCTTGGCATATTACTTAAAAGGTAAAGAAAAACCTTTCACAATATCTTATCAAGAGCAGAGCCATAGTCCAAAAGAACTTTCTCCTTTTAGCAGATCAAATAAAATTAAGTTTTTGTTTTACATAAGCATAGTATTAGCTTCCCAGGTGGATCTAGTGGTAAAGAATCCCCCTGCCAAAGCAGGAGACGTAAGAGACTCAGGTTCCATCCCTGGGTCAGGAAGATCCTAAAGGAGGAAGTGGCAACCCACTCCAGTATTCTTGCCTGGAGAATCCCATGGACAGAGGAACCTGGCAGGCTACGGTTCATAGAGTTGCAAAGACTTGGACATGACTGAAATAACTTAGCAAGCACAGTATTAGTGTTAAAGCTTGTTTTTAAAACCCTTATAATAACAATTCAATTTTTAGCCAATTTGACCACTCATGATGCTGAAGCTGAAACTCCAATACTTCAGCCACCTGATGCAAAGAACTGACTCATTTGAAAAGACCCTGATGCTGGGAAAGATTGACGGTGGGAGGAGAAGGGGACGACAGGATGAGATGGTTGGATGGCATCACCAACTCAATGGACATGAGTTTGAGTAAACTCTGGGAGATGGTGATGGACAGGGAGGCCTGGCGTGCTGCAGTCCATGGGGTCGCAAAGAGTCAGACACAACTGAGCAGCTGAACTGAACTGACCACTCAAGAGTCTCTTTCTCTCTTCCCCACCATGCATCTGTCTCTATCTCTTTCTCTCTTCCCAACTTTCTGTGTCCATAGTTTTTCCTTTTAGTCTACTCTTCCCCATTCTAAAATATCCAGTCCTACTTTACTTCTTTTCCTTTAAAAAAGTGCATCTCCATTAGCTTTTCTAAGCCAAAAACACAACTTACTTTCCTTGCATACTGGGTTGCAAGGAAAATTAGCAAATATTATTTGCAAATATTAATGTCTCTGATAGTTTTAATTACATTAGAATTTTTAATTCTTAAAAAACTTAACTCTTACTGAAAATTAAAAGTAAGCTGTTCAAAGAAGTGAACTGTTGTAACAGCATTCTTTAAATTGCAAATTTATGAATGCATTTCAGAAACTTTAGAAGCATATGCTTTCTCATAGTATAATATTTTTGGTAATAAGTTAAAAGTAGATAAATATGTTTAATAACTGATGTTTCTGTCTTTTGGAAATGATCTAGATATTAAATAAATGAAATTAAATAAATTTCCATCATTTACTTTAACTTAGCAAAACTCTAAGGGTGTAAGTTACATAAGATTTTGGGAGATTGTATAAGTACAACAAGACATATTATAAAACATAATTATTATTCAAAAGCTCCCTTAAAATTTCTATCCCACTTGCATTTAATTCATTTGCTCTTAACAACCATACTTATATTAATTGTGAAAATTTCAAGAGACATTAAAGCATAGTCCTCATATTTTTAGTCATATTTTTCTTGTTTGCATATTTTGTAACAGAGACAACACAAACTTATTTGACTTGGTGTAAACAAAGTAAAATAAAGTATTATGCTTAATATTGATAACTCTAAAGGCATGCATGTTTTAATTAAATCAACAAACTTAAACCAGTTTTTATTTACAGAATATTGTTCTACATCACATGAATTTGTAAAGCATTTGGATTAGTTTTTATATCTCTGAAAGTATACTTAATTTATACAGCACTTGTTTATCTTTATGTCAGTTAAATGAGATCTTTATAAATTAATTTAGTAGTACCATCTGGAGGTAGAATATATATACATGTGTGTATATACATATGCATATAAACATACATCCATGGATATATATAAACATATAGACAGTATAAACAGGCACAGAGACTCTATAGTTTCTTCTTTTCCTTTTGATGTGGACCATTTTTAAAGTCTTTATTGAATTTGTTACAATACTGCTTCTGTTGTTTATGTTCTGATTCCGAGAAGCATGAGGGATCTTAGCTCCCCAACCAGGAAATGAACTTGCACCCTCTGCATTGGAAGGCAAAGTTTTAACCACTGGACTGCCAGGGAAGTCCCTAGACCCTATAGCCTCTGTTCCAAAATTTTAGCTGTGAATCAGGTATGTGTGTGCATGCTAAGTCACTTCAGTCATGTCCGACTCTATTCCACCGTACAGACTGTAACCTGCCAGGCTCCCCATCCATGGGGATTTTCCAGGCAAGAATCCTGGAGTGGATTGCCACTCCCTCCTCCAAGGGATCTTCCCAACCCAGAGATCAAACCCGCATCTCTTATGTCTCCTGCATTGGCAGGTGAGTCTTTACTACTAGTGCCATCTGGGAAGCCCAAATTGGGAACAACAATATGAAATTCATTAGTTAATAAATAACAGTTGAAATAAGTTTTCCAGCTCAAATGACTAGAGCTTCTTACTATTTATGAAGAAGGTTTTGAAAACTTGTATTTAGCCATGACAAGTAATCTAATGGAGGTTGTGGATTACAGTTTAAGCAGAGAGCTTGTATAACAGTTTGTTTTAGAAAACTTCTTTTCCCTACTTTTCCCCTTCAGTTTCAAGCATGTGTGAGCATTGTTTTAGTTATCTCCTAGGGTATTTACATTTCAAAGACATAATAAGATTTATATCTTCAAGGGACATGGAAAGAGTGTAAATTTTTCCTCAGAAGTTTGGAGCTGATTTGTCTATCGTAAGAAGCCTAGGATAATTGTTATTTAAATTTTTCCTTCTTTTTCTTAAATGCTATTATACTTCCAATGTCCTGATTTTTTTTTTCCTTACAATATCTGTAAAGGCAAATAGTCTGAAGGAATGCAACAGAAAAAAAGGAGTTAAATAATTTTTGAGTTGCGATTTGAAACTGTAGAAAGACAAAAAAAGTATAACTCTAAGATCAACTAAAGCCCACTCAAAACCTTTCCTGTCTTCAAATTGAGCAGTGCTTTCATTGTAAGGCTTAGAGGTTGATGAGTCCACTACCACACTATTCTGAATTTTTCTTTTTATATCAGGGAGAAATGTTCCTATTGAAGCAAAAGGTAAAAGATTCTTCATGTTCTAGAGCTTCAGGGTTTTTAAATAAACTCTGCATAACGTGTTCAACAAAGGTCTTGCATGCTCTCCTCCCTCCTGAGTGCCCGATTTAAACTTAGACCAACGTACCTTGGAGAGGAAAGCTCCCACAAATGTCCCCATCAGCCCTTCAATATCAGCCTCCAGTCGAGCCATTTCCTGGTAATTTTAAGGAAGGCCTGGGAGAATTTCTGGTCATCTATTTCCTCTGAGGGGGATTTTCTCCAGGAGGGCACATGATTTCAGCCCTGTAGAGGTAGATGGCAAGTGCCATTGTATTAATAGTTGACAGCACCAATAAAACAATTGTTTAGAATGAGAAGTAAGCTGAAGTGAAAGTCACTCAGTTGTGTCCGACTCTTTGTGACCCCATGAACTATACAGTCCCTGGAATTCTTCAGCAAGAATATGGGAGTGGGTAGCCTTTCCCTTCTCCAGGAGATCTTCCCAATCCAGGGATCAAACCCAGGTCTCCCGCTTCACAGACGGATTCTTTACCAGCTGAGACACAAGGGAAGCCCCTTAGAATGAGAGCTCGTGTTTAAAATAGTTTTTTAAATACAAGAATTTTTCCAATTTTTCCTTTGGTCCTTGGTGAGTAGGATCTTCTATTAATCTCAATAATGACTCAAACCAATAAGCTTTTTTGTGGCTTAACTATGGACACAAGGGGGCTTCCCAGGTGGCTCAGTGGTAAAGAATCCACCTGCCAATGCAGGTTTGATCCCTGGGTGGGGAAGGCCCCTGGAGAAGGAAATGGCAATGCATCATTGGAAAAGACCTTGATGCTAGGAAAGATTGAGGGCAGGAGGAGAAGGGGATGACAGAGGATGAGATGGTTGGATGGCATCACCAACTCAATAGACATGAGTTTGAGCAAACTCTGGAAGATAGTGAAGGACAGGGAAGCCTGGCATGCTGCAGTCCATGTGGTCACAAAGAATTGAACACAACTAAGCATGCACACATACACATGGACACAAGAGGCATCCCAAAGGAGAATGTGAAAGATGCAGTCCTCAGCAGATTCAGAAAGTTCATTCCTATAGCCTGTGAAAGCAAAGATCTTCATTGCTACAGGCAGTAAGAAAACTTTAGTGAAAAGGGTGTCTCCAGTTTCTCAAGAGAACGTGAAATGCCCTCAGTCATAGACCCTAATATGTAACACCAGACAGATACTAGCGGAATGGATGTTTCCAGCACTAGCAAGACAATTAAAGCTGAAACAACAGAAGTCTGTCATAGGCGCTGCACCCTTGTGCTGAATTCCTAAGAGCTGGACAACCAGAACACTGCTTGTGACTTCATGTCTCAGAATCCCAATCTGTTCAACTGACCACCAAATGCATGGTGCTGTTTGCCCTTTCTGGCTGGCAGAAACTAGACAGAATGCTCTCCCTGGTCACAGAGACAAGTTCTCAGGACACAGAACAAGATGCCATGCGTCCTTGAACCCCTCCCCCATTTTCATGCTCACTGGCTCCCAGTGCACGTTCACTCCCAACCACGAGCACCTGTACCTCTTTTCTAGGTGCCTCTTTCCTGCTGTCTTAACCCAAATGTGTGTGCCCTGGGGAGTCTTATCCAGGCGTGAGCCCAGGTGCACATCATAAAGCCCTGCTTCTCTGCAACTTGGGGGAGATGAATCAAGGGTGTGCTCCTCTTCCTAGGACTTGGTTTCAGGCTACGCTGATCTTTTCCCCTTCCAAGTCACACTTCCCAAGAAGTGTTCCCTCCCAGCAGATACTTCCTAATCAATAAATTTCTTTCCAGAGAATCTTCTTCTCAGGATCTGCTTCTGGGGGACTAACCTAAGACAGGCGAGTGTTAATGGTCCGAGTACTTGCTTCAGAAGCACCATTAGAAGTAAACACTTGGGTGAGAAACGTTTCTGTCTCAGCAAGGCTTGACACGCAAGCTTTAGTATTCCGAGAATTTGAGTAGCAGCAGGCAATGTGTCCCTCAGTAGGAAAGATGGAGGACTATTCGAGTTGAGAAGTGTAAACACGGCGATGCACTTTGGAACAAGATGAGCCTTCTGGGCAGCAATCACTGCTGAGTTAGAGTCCTCAGACTCTCCACCACTGCTTGTTTCAGAATGAAATGTTTCTTAAACAAAATTCAGAATGTACCAGAACAAGGAAGGCTTTTTTCGGTGCTCAAAACTACAAAGAAACTGTAACGTTTTAAGTGAAGCACAATTAAGTAGGAGTGAATTATTCATCATCTGAATGTGTAATGGAATTCTATCCAAGAGAATCTCTTTACCTTTCGAGCTTAACTGTGGAAACAACTTGTAGACATGCAACAATGGTGTCCACCATTTCACAGCGGCATTTAGTTAAGTGAAAATTCACCTAGGAGGACTTCTCTGGTGGTCCAGAGATTAAGACTACATACTTCCACTGCAGGGGACACGGGTTCAATCCCTGGTCAGGGAACTAGGATCACACAAGCCTCAAGGCCAAAATAATAATAAAAATTAACCTAGGTTTTTATTTAAGACTAAAAGGTAAGGCAGCTCTAGTTAGAAGTTATTTTTGAGACCAGCCTCCGTCATCGTGACTTTTGCCATATGGTCTTGGATATAAAATTTGGATATGGTCACAGCATTCAGAGTTTAGAGATCATCTAGCCCAATTTTTTTCTCTCTAGTGTTATACATTTCCAGCTTTCCCACAATGGGTATATGGATATACATAACACACATTTACATATGTGTGCTCAGTCAAGCCAACTCTTTGCAACCCCATGGACCATAACCTACCAAGTTCCTCTGTTCATGGGATTTTCCCAGCAAGAATACTGGAGTGAGTTTCCATGCCCTCCTCCAGGGGATCATCCTAACGCAGGGATCAAACCCGTATCTCCTGAATCTCCTGCAATGCAGGCAGATTCTTTATCACTGAGCCACCAGGGAAGTCCACATATTTACATATATAGATATACATATCCATGTGTGCTTTATGTGTGTATATAAATATATGTGTATGTATGTGTAAATATACTAAGAGAAGAGCCTAGTGGGCTACAGTCCACGGGGCCACAAAGAGTCAAAGGAGACTGAGTGACTAAGCAAGCTCGCAAGGATCAGAGAGGCATTTATTTAAAGACTCTTAAAAGGTTGTGCTCTCCAGACTCTCTCCCTCTGGAAAATCTACCCAGGCTCCCATGGAGCAAATCCAGTTGGAGGCAATCTTTCTGCCTTTAAATAGCTCTAAATAGGGGCTTCCCTGGCGGTTCAGATGGTAAAGAACCTGCCCACAATGCAGGTGACAAGCGTTCGATCCGTGGGTCAGGAAGATCCCCTGGAGAAGGACATGACAACCCACTCCAGTATTCTTGCCTGGAGAAGTCCATGGTTAGAGGAGCCTGGTGGGCCCCAGTCCATAGAATCACAAAAGACCCGGACAGGACTGAGCAACTAACATGTAGACCTTGGTGCTGCACACACACAGAAAGTTTCCAAGCCATTGCATGAGTCAGTCAGTGACTGCCTATCTGGACCTTTACAAGGCCCAGATATGCTCCTCCCCAGTGCCTTCTAGATCCCTGCCTCCACAGCTCTCTAACTTCTCAGTCCCTCCCCCTAGTTCCCACAGTAATGTTGTTAATGACACCTCTCCTAGTAATATATTTCTCTCCTTGCATTACAATTACTTTGCATTTCCATCTTCCTCCCCAAATAATATGAGCTCCTTGAGGGTAATTTCTCTCCCTTATGGCCCTAGAACTTAGCTCAAGTGTTTTGAATGAATGTTGAACAATGTATTATTCAGATCTTTGATTTTTCTCTTTGGAGCAAAAGCATTTCCTACTCTCCTCAATTGTCTCTAATTTCCATATCTAATTGCTGGAGGTCTTTAGCTTTGTCTTAACTTAAAGGTAAAAATCAACTTGGTAACATCTTGCACCATGAATTGCAAAACAACCAAACTAAGCTCAAACTATTTGAATGGTGACCCAAAATAGAGCCTAAAACAGAGAACTGCAGAAAGTGAACTAATTAAATGAGAAAAACAAGAATTTTGCATTACAAGAATTGCATTACAAGCCCTTGGTTTTACCTAATGAATGATAAAAACCAGTGTGGAAGAGCAAAATGACTTCACAGAAAAACTCTAAGCCCCAGAAGATCTAGCATTCCTTCTATTCTAAACTTAGCTCAGCCACTGGCCCACCATGTGAATGAGTCACTGCTCTTCCTTGACTTAAATCATCCCTCTTATAAAACTTGTTAAAGAAAGACGTCACTGCAAATTAGATGTTGTAGCTAAGTTTAGCCATCCTCAGGACATAAATATTGTAACTGATGTGAGTTCAATCATTTTTAGTTCATGATTTATATTTGGCCATGTGCTTCAATATATGTTTTTACACATAGTGTAGCTAAAGATATACCTTTTACATAGAGATAGATTTTATGTATATAAATATATTAATATATATGCAAATATCCACAGAAAGCACCTTGCACAGAAACATACTTGAGCTATTTTAAGAGGCAACATTATTTTACTGACAAATGTTCAGAATTTAACTTTCCAAATTGCCCCCAGCTTAAACTCAATGAATGACTGTTCTCTTTAGAGAGGCTGTGTCTGAGTGAGGGTGTGTGTGACGGGGAAGGAAGAAAGACCTGCCCTCCCCCGTCCCAGGCATTGCCATTTGCACTGAGCCAGGCAGGCAGCTGCCGCACAGTGGGTCTTAGGGATTCTGTCTACAAGAAATACTCCTCCACAGGCTTCTCAGAGAAGCCTGAGGCGCCAGCCAGTACAAACCCCATTCTTTAAGGGCCTTCCTAAAGAGCTCATGCATTTAACCTGGGTCAGGACATTGTCACGTGGTCATGGTTGCCCATTTAAAATCTGAATGGTTGGAGGGTTTACTTTGTCTGATCAGCCTATTGCCACCGATTTACAGTCACCTCTTTGAGATTAAGATTCTGAAAGAATGAAGAAGAGGTAGTGTCAGGCGAGTGTATGCTTCTCGGTTCTTGTCACAACAATGATTTGAGGTGACGGACATTAAAGCCCTCAGCGCGTCACAGCTCTTGGGTCTTGAACAAACCGTGTCATAGCTCTTAGACAAATCAGTGTTACAGCTCTATTTTATTTAGAAGATAGCAGGAGAATCCATCCTGGAAGAAGAAAAGAAAGTGGAGGAGCACACCAGCGTGCAGGGGGAGGAGAGAGGGTGCGGAGAGAGAGAAAGAGTGAAGGCATGCGGGAGAGAGAAGGTGAGAAAGTGCTTGGCTCCTCCTTTTATATATTTTCTTCCCCCTGGGCCTGCCCTATGCAAATTAGGCTCAGCCAGGAGTGCTGTTCTACCTGAAGTCCTCACTCCAATCCTCAGACCTTTCTTTGACCTTCCTTTGTTCTATTTTCTCGGGCTTTTCCCTTCCTTGTCTTTTGCTGCTGCTGCTGCTGCTGCTAAGTCGCTTCAGTCGTGTCCGACTCTGTGCGACCCCAGAGACAGCAGCCCACCAGGCTTCCCTGTCCCTGGGATTCTCCAGGCAAGAACACTGGAGTGGGTTGCCATTTCCTTCTCCAATGCATACAAGTGAAAAATGAAAGTGAAGTCGCTCAGTCATGGACTCTAGCGACCCCATGGACTGCAGCTTACCAGGCTCCTCTGTCCATGGGCTTTCCCAGGCAAAAGTACTGGAGTGGGGTGCCATTGCCTTCTCCGTCCTTGTCTTTTAGCCACCACTATTTTGGACTCCTTTTCCCTATTCTAACTACCTAACAGGTAGGCTACAGACAAGGAGACTGAGAAGCCCTGAATCTTGCTTAGAAAGAGGAAGTCAGAAACCTGGACAGTCCAGCAGCCACATGGAGGTCTAGGCATGAGGGGCAAGTAGCAGAGGAAACTAACAGGGACACCAGAAACCAATAAGTATAAGCAAAAGGCAAGCTCAGGCCAGTGACCACTGCAGGGGAATTTACAGTTTACAGAGATCTTTCTTATCACGTTTGAATCTCATGAAACCCCAGCAAACTAGGTATTGTTATTTTCATCCTCATTTCATAGAGGAAGAACGTGAGATTCAAAACTGAATAGCTTACCCAAGTTCACTCACCTGGTACATAGGTGGACCATGGCTGCTAACCATGATCTGCAAAGTCAGCAAATCTTCTTGATAGACCTTCCTGCCTACCTGTGTCAGGCCACACAGTGACTGTCCCCCTCCAACACACACAGAGGTGGTCAGACTCCACCACTGTGTCTCTATCTGCTGTGGCCGGAACCAACCTATGCTCCCTAGCAATAGTCTACGGGCCACTCTTATCAGGGGAGCCAGTTTACCCTAAAACATGGGGTAAATGGCTACAGGAGACTCTTAAGAGGGAGGCAAACATTCAGATAGGTAAGGAAAGTATCCCTGCCCTCCTAATCCAGGACAGTATGCTGCTAACACCTTCTGGGAATTCCCTGGTGGTCTCGTGGCTAAGACTCTGAGCTCCCAATGTAGGGGGCCCAGGTTCCTTCCCTGGTCAGGGAACTAGATCCCACATGATGCAACCAAGAGTTCAAATGCCAAAACTAAAGATCCTGCATGTCAAAACTAAGATCTGGACCAGTCAAATGAACAAATTAAAAAAAAAAAAAAAAAGGTTGGAGAAGGAAATAGCAACCCACTCCAGCATTCTTGCCTGGAAAATCCCATGGACAGAGGAGCCAGGCAGACTACAGTCCATGGGGTCTCAAAGAGTCAGATACAATGGATAACACATGCACACATTATTGGAAAAACTTGTATCTAAAAATTATATATCTTATATCCAAAAAACTATATCTATATATATATTTAGATATCAGATCAGATCAGATCAGTCGCTCAGTCGTGTCTGACTCTTTATGACCCCATGAATCGCAGCACCCCAGGCCTCTCTGTCCATCACCAACTCCCGGAGTTCACTCAGACTCATGTCCATCGAGTCAGTGATGCCATCAAGCCATCTCATCCTCTGTCGTCCCCTTCTCCTCCTGCCCCCTATCCCTCCCAGCATCAGAGTCTTTTCCGATGAGTCAACTCTTCGCATGAGGTGGCCAAAGTACTGGAGTTTCAGCTTTAGCATCATTCCTTCCAAAGAAATCCCAGGGCTGATCTCCTTCAGAATGGACTGGTTGGATCTCCTTGCAGTCCAAGGGACTCTCAAGAGTCTTCTCCAACACCACAATTCAAAAGCATCAATTCTTCGGTGCTCAGCCTTCTTTACAGTCCAACTCTTACATCCATACATGACCACAGGAAAAACCATAGCTTTGACTAGATGAACCTTTGTTGGCAAAGTAATGTCTCTGCTTTTGAATATGCTATCTAGGTTGGTCATAACTTTCCTTCCAAGGAGTAAGGGTCTTTTAATTTCATGGCTGCAATCACCATCTGCAGTGATTTTGGAGCCCAGAAAAATAAAGTCTGACACTGTTTTCACTGTTTCCCCATCTATTTCCCATGAAGTGGTGGGATCGGATGCCATGATCTTCGTTTTCTGAATGTTGAGCTTTAAGCCAACTTTTTCACTCTCCACTTTCACTTTCATCAAGAGGCTTTTGAGTTCCTCTTCACTTTCTGCCAAAAGGGTGGTGTCATCTGCATATCTGAGGTTATTGATATTTCTCCTGGCAATCCTGATTCCAGCTTGTGTTTCTTCCAGCCCAGCGTTTCTCAAGATGTACTCTGCATATAAGTTAAATAAACAGGGTGACAATATACAGCCTTGATGAACTCCTTTTCCTATTTGGAACCAGTCTGTTGTTCCATGTACAGTTCTAACTGTTGCTTCCTGACCTGCATACAAATTTCTCAAGAGGCAGATCAGGTGGTCTGGTATTCCCATCTCTTTCAGAATTTTCCACAGTTTATTGTGATCCACACAGTCAAAGGCTTTGGCATAGTCAATAAAGCAGAAGTAGATGTTTTTCTGGAACTCTCTTGCTTTTTCTATGATCCAGCAGATGTTGGCAATTTGATCTCTGGTTCCTCTGCTTTTTCTAAAACCAGCTTGAACATCTGGAAGTTCACGGTTCACATATTGCTGAAGCCTGGCTTGGAGAATTTTGAGCATTACTTTACTAGTGTGTGAGATGAGTGCAATTGTGTGGTAGTTTGAGCATTCTTTGGCATTGCCTTTCTTTGGGATTGGAATGAAAACTGACCTTTTCCAGACCTGTGGCCACTGCTGAGTTTTCCAAATTGGCTGGCATATTGAGTGCAGCACTTTCACAGCATCATCTTTCAGGATTTGAAATAGCTCAACTGGTATTCCATCACCTCCACTAGCTTTGTTCGTAGTGATGCTTTCTAAGGCCCACTTGACTTCACATTCCAGGATGTCTGGCTCTAGGTCAGTGATCACACCATCATGATTATCTGGGTCGTGAAGATCTTTTTTGTACAGTTCTTCTGTGTATTCTTGCCATCTCTTCTTAATATCTTCTGCTTCTGTTAGGTCCATACCATTTCTGTTCTTTATCGAGCTCATCTTTGCATGAAATGTTCCCTTGGTATGTCTATTTTCTTGAAGAGATCCCTAGTTTTTCCCATTCTGTTGTTTTCCTCTATTTCTTAGCAATGATCGCTGAAGAAGGCTTTCTTATCTCTTCTTGCTATTCTTTGGAACTCTGCATTCAGATGTTTATATCTTTCCTTTTCTCCTTTGCTTTTCACTTCTCTTCTTTTCACAGCTATTTGTAAGGCCTCCCCAGACAGCCATTTTGCTTTTTTTGCATTTCTTTTCCATGGGAATGGTCTTGATCCCTGTCTCCTGTACAATGTCACGAATCTCATTCCGTAGTTCATCAGGCACTCTATCAGATCTAGGCCCTTAAATCTATTTCTCACTTCCACTGTAAATCATAAGGGATTGGATTTAGATCATACCTGAATGGTCTAGTGGCTTTCCCTACTTTCTTCAATTTAAGTCTGAATTTGGCAATAAGGAGTGCATGGTCTGAGCCATAGTCAGCTTCTGGTCTTGTTTTTGCTGACTGTATAGAGCTTCTCCATCTTTGGCTGCAAAGAATAGAATCAATCTGATTTCGGTGTTGACCATCTGGTGATGTCCATGTGTAGAGTCTTCTCTTGTGTTGTTGGAAGAGGGTGTTTGTTATGACCAGTGCATTTTCTTGGCAAAACTCTATTAGTCTTTGCCCTGCTTCATTCTGTATTCCAAGGCCAAATTTACCTGTTACTCCAGGTGTTTCTTGACTTCCTACTTTTGCATTCCAGTCCCCTATAATGAAAAGGACATCTTTTTTGTGTGTGAGTTCTAAAAGGTCTTGTAGGTCTTCATAGAACCATTCAACTTCAGCTTCTTCAGCGTTACTGGTTGGGGCATAGACTTGGATTACTGTGATATTGAATGGTTTTAGTTTCTTATAAGAATTATATTTATATATCTATATATCTAAATATATATATATATTAGATAGATATCTTATACATATATTAGATATATATATTTATATATCTATAGATATATAAATATAATTCTTATAAGAAACTAAAAAAAAAGATAAGTGGAGCAATTTTGGACTTTCCTGGCAGTCCAGTGGTTAAAACTCCACACTGCCATTGCAGAGGGCATGAGTCTAATCCTTGATTAAGAAACTAAGATCCCAAGGGCCACGTGGCATGGCCTAAAGATTTAAAAAAAAAAAAATCTTCCTGTGGCTTAAAGGGAAATCTGAGACCACAAAACACAAGTTCTAGGAGAGGCCTCCAGGGTCCAGTCCCAATCCTCAATTATCCAGCCCAAGTGGTCATCTAGTCTGCATGTAAATAGTGAAAAAGAAGCATTCTTCAATTTTCCTTAAGAGACCCATTCTCATATTCAGTCATCTTTTCTTTAAAAAATGTGCTGTTTTATATCTAAGTTAAATAGTTCTATTAGCTTTCTTAGGTCTCATCTGGAAGAGACCTATGCCATTTAACTAACATATTTAATGTTTTAATGACTACTAAGAATCCCTACGGGCTTTCCAGGTGGCTCAGCAGTAAAGAATCCCTGCCAATGCAGGAGATGTGGGTTGGATCCCTGGGTTGGCAAGATCCCTTGAGGAGGGCATAGCACCCCACTCCAGTATTCTTGCCTGGAGAATCCTGTGGACAGAGGAGCCTGACTGTCTATAGTCCATGGGGTCGAAAAGAGTTGGACACGACTGAGTAACTAAAAATCAACAAAAGCAAGAATCCCTTCAGTATTTCATCTCCCATAAAATAGACACATCTCCTTTGACAGCCCTATTTTTCATGCTTTTAATCAATTCCATGGCTCATCTGTGGTCCCTTTCCAATTTTACCACATGAACCTTTAGACATGAAGACGAAAACACAGTGCTCTGATTGTAATACTCTCAGGAACAAACCAATAAAAGGTTGGTATCCAAGCTCCTGAAAGAAAATCACACAATAAAAGCAGGGGTCATGTCCTTGCCCAAATATCACTAATAACAGCACCACTTTGTCGATTCCTTCAACATGGGCTCCACTTGCAGTGGCCCTCCTGGTGCCCTGCCCTCCTCAGCTGTGCTCCTGTGGCCTGTTGAGTGGTCCTATTATTGTATACCCCTACCCTGACCCTTCCAGAGCAGGACTACCAGAGAGGAGAGATCAGTTCAGTCTCTCAGTCGTGTCCAACTCTTTGCAACCCCACGGACTGCAGCACACTGGGCTTCCCTGTCCATCACCAACTCCCAGAGCTTACCCAAACTCATGTCCAAGGAGAGATTGAGGCAGCTCAAAATAGAAGGAGGATAACCACTTCTCTCTGTCACAGGTGGGGGCTTCCCTGGTGGCTCCACGGTAAAGAATCTGCCTGACAGTGCGGGAGACATGGGTTCGATCCCTGGGTTAGAAAGATCCCCTGGAGAAGGGAATGGCTACCCACTCCAGGATTCTTGCCTGGGAAATCCCACAGACAGAGGAGCCTGGTGGACTACAGTTCATGGGGTCACAAAGAGTCGGACACAGGCAAACAACTAAACAACAACAATAACAGTCACAGATGACTGGAGAGTCACAGAATTTCAGAACAAAAGGGATGCTGAACCTGGCAACAGAAAGGGACAGAAGGAATTTGCGGAATATGTAACTGCTCAGTGAAGCCTCCATAGGTACAAATAGCCCAGGAACTTGCGTGGATGACTTCTACACCTAGATCTGTCTGTACAAGGGAAGGGAAGGCCTTGTCCTGATTCCCCAGCTCCCAGGCTTGATCAGCAAAGAGGCTGAAGCTGAGAAGGCCGGAAGTACCTGGAACCTGTTAGGAAATCTATCACGGCAGGGCCAGCAGTCACTCAGCCTCCCTTCTCGCTTGTTTTCCCTTTGCACCTGCATATTAAACCAAGCTATTTCCTCCTCACAAAGGGAAGCTGCAGCAACCTAAACTTTCCCATTTTTCTCCCTGAAGCAAAACAAGATTGTGTAAGTAAAAGCCCCAGAAACACTCTAATCAAGAATGAGAACTAAACCCCCCACAACCAAGGTTTAGGCAAACAAGAAACAGCTTCCAGAATCAGCTAAGAGCTGGCAGATGCTGCTAGAGGCATTGCTTGCACATGAAAGTCAGGCCTTGGCTCTTAATAGTGAGGCCCTCGCAGCTGGACGCCCCAGGCCTCTCAGCCTGGAGGGACAGAGGCTCTGCAGGCAAATATGTATTCAGGCTCAGAGTGTCCTGTCCAGAGTGGTATTCCTCTTTACTCTGCTGATGGAAGACAGCCACATGGACATCAGGGAGGCAGCACTGTGTGCCACTGACCCTCACAGAACATCCAGCGTGCGGCCTGGACCATCTCATATTCTCCCGGAATGGGTTTAGTCCCTTGGAATGTTAGTTTGATGCCTGCATTGCCAGCTGGGTACCCTGAGATGATCCTTTCCACAGAAAACTGACTGAAAAAAAATTAGTAAAATTATTATTTTATTCATTTAAGAGTTAAACACTATCTAGTCCAAAAGAATGTACTGTTATTTATTAGTGGTATTTAGTCCAATTAAGGGCTTCCCTGGTGGCTCAGACAGTAAAGAATCTGCCTTCAATGCAAGAGACCTGGGTTCGATCCCTGGGTCAGGAAGATCCCCTGGAGGAGGAAATGGCAACCCACTCCAGTATTCTTGCCTGGAGAATTCCATGGACAGAGGAGCCTGGCAGGATAGAGTCCATGGAATTGCAAAGACCAATCTAAACAATGAAGAGAACTCCCTGATGGTCCAAAGGCTAAGACTCCATGCTCCCAATGCAGGGGACCTGGGTTCCATCCTGTTGGGGAACTAGGTCCCACATGCCACAACCAAGACTGGTGCAGCCAAATAAATAAATTTTTAAAATAATAAATTTAAAAAACACAATGAAGATAAGAGAGATTTGCACTCCCATGTTCACTGCAGCATTATTCAAAATAGCCAAAAGATTGAAACAATCTAAATATTCATTAACAGATACATGGAAAAAGAAAATGTGGTGCATACATACAATGAAATACTATTCAGCCATGAAAAAGAAGGTAATCCTGACATAAGCTACTCATTAAGATAAACTAGTTGCGACTTCTCTGGTGGTCCAGCAGTTGAGAATCTGCCTTCCAATGCAGGGACATGGGTTCAATCCCTGGTTGGGAAATTAAGATCCCACATGCCACAGGGCTACTAAGCCTGTGTTCCACAACAGAAAGCCCATGTACTGCAATGGGCTGCAATTATAAAGAGTTGCAATTATTTTAGCACATCCAAAATAATAAAAATATTAAATAATAAATATTAAACAATTGTCTCAAATTATATTTAATAATGTTAATATAAAAATATTAAAATAATAGACCAAATGTCAACTTTAAGCAATTTTTTTTAAGAAAGGGAATTCTTCTTTGATACATCTCAAACAAAGATCCAAGTAAGAAGAGACAGGATCCTCTCTCCATTACTGAGATCCTAGAGGAAAACATGCACTGATTAGATTTATGGAAAACAGAGGACTCGCTTTGGCAGCTTCAGTATCCTTTTTCACCAGGATGCCTAGCCATCAGCAGATTGAACGGGTTCACATTTTTGTTTCTTTTCCTTCCCTCTCACTAACTGAAGCACAATAAATAATCTCATGATCAGAAGATGGTATCTGCAAATGGGATCATCAGCTCCTTACATAATGATGAAAGTTATGTGAGCAAAATGGGTCCCTGCAAAACCACAGTCCCAAGATAGCTTCCATCTAATTAATGCTAAAAGCATCATTTGTTTCCCCAGCTCACTGTAGGATGAAGCATCTGGCTTCCACAGGCAAGTATGTGACACTAAGGGAGTCAGACGGCCTCTCCCTGACTCTCCCTATTTACACTCAGAGTGGGAGAGCCAGAAGAGATCTTAGTAGGGGCTCATCCAAGAACATCTGCATACATCAGATGTATGTATGGAAAACACTGGAAAGCTGGAAGCTGGAAAACACTCAACCACTCAAGAAAGTCTCGTGTCCATTGTTTGAATGCCTTCCTTTTTTTTTAATTTAAATTTTTCATCAAAGTTTAAGTTTTGGAAACACACAAGTCAAGGCACAAGGTCAAATATATTGGGGCTTTTGGGCAACTCCAAGGAATCTGGGCTCTAACTTGGTGGCCTATGTTTTCTCAGAAAACAAATTCATTAAGTCAGTGGACAACTTGGGAGCACCCAAAGTTCTGTGTGCAAGTTCTGTGTTACTCTTCCCATCTTTCACCTGAGGGCATAAGATTTATCACCTGCTAAAGGGAGAAGAGAATAAGAAAAACACAGAGGGAAACAATCCCAAAGAACACAGACAACCTCGGCACACAAACACTGGCTATTCAAAGAAGTCTTTGACTCAGGCTTCCCAGGTGGCTAGTGGTAAAGAATCTGCCTGCCAATCCGGGAGATGTAAGAGAAGCAGGTTCAATCCCTGGGTCAGGACGATCCCCTAGAGGAGGAAATAGCAACCCATTCCAGTATTCTTGCCTGGAGAATCCCATGGACAGAGGAGCTTGGTGGGCTACAGTCCATGGATCACAAAGAGTCAGACACAACTGAAGGGACTTAGCACGCACGCATGCTTTGACTCAGTCACTCAAAAAGCATTTGTGGCTGTCCAAATCCTTCCCAATAAAAAAACCAAAATACTTCATGTTAGACCTTAATTTTTTTTCCTAGTCTCTCTACGGAGAATAATCATTCACCAACCTCTATGGAATTAATTTCAATTCAACATGCAGTGACTAAGTGTCCATTACGTGCCAGAAACTACAGGCCCTAAGCCTTGGAAGTTGAATAATCATGGTTCTTAGGTTCGCACCCTATCAGCTAAATACACGTACACACTTCTCGTAGTATGAAGAAATGCAGCAGGGAAACACAGAAAGGAGCTGCTCCTTCCTTGAAAGATAAGTAGCATTTCCCAGGGGAAAAAAGGACAGAAGCACGTTCTAGAGAGAAGGTGCCACAGATATAGGGTGATTCAGTTCAGTTCAGTTCAGTTCAGTCACTCAGTCGTGTACGACTCTTTGCGACCCCATGAACCGCAGCACACCAGGCCTCCCTGTCCATCATCAACTCCCAGAGTCCACCCAAACCCATGTCCATTGTGTCAGTTATGCCATCCAACCATCTCATCCTCTGTCATCTCCTTCTCCTCCTGCCCTTAATCTTTCCCAGCATCAGGGTCTTTTCAAATAAGTCAGCTCTCTGCATCAGATGGCCAAAGTATTGGAGTTTCAGCTTCAACATCAGTCCTTCCAATGAACACCCAGGACTGATCTCCTTTAGGATGGACTGGTTGGATCTTCTTGCAGTCCAAGGGACTCTCAAGAGTCTTCTCCAATACCACAGTTCAAAAGCATCAATTCTTTGGCGCTCAGCTTTCTTCATAGTCCAACTCTCACATCCATACATGACTACTAGAAAAACCATAGCCTTGACTAGATGGACTTTTGTTGGCAAAGTAATGTCTCTGCTTTTTCACATGCTGTCTAGGTTGGTCATAACTTTCCTTCCAAGGAGTAAGCTTTTAATTTCATGGCTGCAATCACCATCTGCAGTGATTTTGGAGCCCAGAAAAATAAAGTCTGACACTGTTTCCACTGTTTCCCCATCTATTTGCCATGAAGTGATGGGACCAGATGCCATGATCTTAGTTTTCTGAATGTTGAGCTTTAGGCCAACTTTTTCACTCTCCACTTTCACTTTCATCAAGAGGCTCTTTAGTTCTTCTTCCCTTTCTGCCATAGGGTGGTGTCATCTGCATATCTGAGGTCATTGATATTTCTCCCGGCAATCTTGATTCCAGCTTGTGCTTCTTCCAGCCCAACGTTTCTCAAGATGTACTCTGCATATAAGTTAAATAAACAGGGTGACAATATACAGCCTTGATGTACTCCTTTTCCTATTTGGAACCAGTCTGTTGTTCCGTGTCCAGTTCTAACTGTTGCTTCCTGAACTGTATACAGGTTTCTCAAGAGGCAGGTCAGGTGGTCTGGTATTCCTATCTCTTTCAGAATTTTCCACAGTTTATTGTGATCCACATAGTCAAAGGCTTTGGCATAGTCAATAAAGCAGAAATAGATGTTTTTCTGGAACTCTCTTGCTTTTCCCACGATCCAGCAGGTGTTGGCAATTTGATCTCTGGTTTCTCTGGCTTTTCTAAAACCAGCTTGAACATCTGGAAGTTCAAGGTTCACGTATTGCTAAAGCCTGGCTGGGAGAATAGATACGAAGAGAAAGAAGGTTAGTGGGAAATTACTAAAGTCATACTAAAACTTTTGACTCCATCCAACAGGCCAGAGAAAATCATAAATATTTTTCAAGCCAATATAAGGAGGTAAGATGACCAGAATTATTTTTCTGGCCATGCCATGTGGCACGTGGGATCTTAGTTCCCTGACCAGGGATGGAACTTGCACCCCCTGCAGTGAAAGTGTCAAGTCTTAACCACTGGACCACCAGGGAAGTCCCCAGAATTTTATTTTAGATAGCTCTTTCTGGAAGCAGAGGAGAATGACTGGGAAGAAGTAAGTGGAGCCAGGGACTTCCTTGGTGGTCCAGTGGCTAAGACTCCATGTTCCCAATGCAAGGAGCCCAGTTTGATCCCTAGTCAAGGAACTAGGTCCCACACACTGCAATGAAGATCAAAGATCCTGAATGCTGCATAATTAAATAATTTTTTGTTTTAGAAAGGCAGAGCCAAAGTGGTAGGAGGCTGTTGCAAAAACAGCAAAAGATTATGTGAATATGGAGTTGCATAGAAGATAGGATTGAAAAATCTGTTAAGACTTAGTGGCTGGTTAAATAGATAGAATAAGGAGCAGGAAGGGCTTCCCTGGTGGCTCAGCTGGTGAAGAATCCACTGGCAATGCGGGATTCCTGGGTTCGATCCCTGGGTTGGGAAGATCCCCTGGAGAAGGGAACAACTACCCACTCCAGTATTCTGGCCTGGAGAATTCAATGGGCTATTCCATGGGGTCACAAAGAGTGGGACACGACTGAGTGACTTTGACTTCAAGGAGGAGGAAAAGGAAGGGAAGAATACTCTGAAGTATTTACATTGGGAAACGTGATGGATAATAATGCCACAACCAGAGAGAAGGAATGAATGCAGATAATGGTTTCATATTGAGCTTGGGGTGCCTGGGGAGCTTGGACATCCAGGTGAATATGTCAGCTGGACATTCAGACTCTGACAAGGACTGCACCAGACCATCATAGATGAGATCACCTAAAGTAAAGGTATAGCCCCAGGAGAAAGGCAAGGACAGAACTTGAGACCATCCACATTTAAGAAGGAAGAGGAGGCAATGTGCAAGATGGGAAAAAGAAGCAGATGGTGAAAAAAAAAAAAAACAGTAGAGTCAAATCTCTGGAACCAGGAGAAAAAACAGTTTTAGGAATGAAGGAGATGCTATAAAGATGTAACATAGGGTGCATGCATGCTCAGTCACGCAGTTGCATCCAACTCTTTTCAACTCCATGGACTATAGCCAAACAGGCTCCTCCGTCCATGGAATTCTCCAGACAGGAGTACTGGAGTGGGATGCCATTTCCTATTCCAGGGGATCTTCCCAACCCAGGCAGGGATCGAACCCATGTCTTTTATATCTCCTGGATTGACAGGCAGGTTCTTTACCACTAGGGCCACCCGGGAAGAAACCACAAAGATACTGGTTTTGGAAAATATGGGACAATATGAAGACATTTCAATACAGTTTTAGAAGAAATAAAGACAACAAGGAATTGAGACAGAAATTTGAAATGAAAAAAACATGCAGAAGTAGAGGGAAAGAAACTGAGGGAGTTTTTTTGTTTTGTTTTCAGGAAATGGGCAAATACTACAATGATTCAAGGGCAGATGGGCTGGGGATCTTGAGAACGACTTTAGGAAAAGGGAAGAGAACTGATTAGAAGTGAATGCATAAGGGATTTCCCTGGCCGTCCAGTGGTTACAACTCCACGCTTCCAATGTGGGAGAGGGAGGGCACAGGTTCAATCCCTGGTCGGGGAACCAATATCCCACATGCCATGAGGCTAAAAAAAAAAGTGAATGCATTATACATCTAACAGATATAGAAAATCATACGTTTATACTCGAGCTGGAGCAAAACAGCCAAGATTTTTCCAGGAGCCCTCAGCAACTGAGATCAGTTGATCTAAGTTTGAGAAAAGTTAATAAGATGAGTGGTAAAAATAGTCAGGGAAGCATTTAGAGGCCTAGCAGGGTCATTAAACTGACCCAAGATGAGTGAGGAAATAATGAAGGGAGAAAGAGGCTGGTAGCCTGGGAAAATGAAGCACAAGGCATCAGAAGACTAGAGTGAGACTCCATTGAGTTCTGACTGAAAAAAAAAAAAGACTTTTATAGAGCAGTTTTAGGTTTACAACAAAACAAAGAGAAAGTTAGAGATTTCTCACATACCTCCTACCTCTACACAGGCATAGCCTCTACTATTGTCAACATGGTTCACCAAATCAGAACTTTTTTATTTTTCCACCAATGAACCTACACTGATACACCCAAAACCACAGTTTACCTTAGGACTCACTCTTGTGCATTATGTGAATCTGGACCAAATATAGTAACATTGGATATGGACATTGGTATTATACTTGTTAAATTATATTTATCATATTTAAATATCATATTTTATTATAATATTATATTTATTATATACTATATAATAATACATAAACTCCAGGAGTTGGTGATGGACAGGGAGGCCTGGTGTGCTGCGGTTCGTGGGGTCACAAAGAGTCGGACACGACTGAGCGACTGAACTGAACTGCAGAGATTCTATAGTATAATAAATATAATTAAATATAATAGTATAATTATAATATATAATAATACATTATAATATATATCATATTATATAATATACATTATATAATATGTAATGTATAATCATATACATTATATAATATAATATATAATATGTTATAATGTATTATTATATATTATAATTATACTTTTAATTATATTTATTATACTATAGAATCTCTGCAGTTCAGTTCAGTCGCTCAGTCGTGTCCGACTCTTTGTGACCCCACGAACCGCAGCACACCAGGCCTCCCTGTCCATCACCAATTCCCGGAGCTTACCCAAACTCATGTCCATTGAGTCGGTGATGCCATCCAGCTATCTCATCCTCTGTCGTCCCCTTTTCCTCCTGCCCTCAATCTTTCCCAGCATCAAGGTCTCTTCAAATGAGTCAGCTCTTCACATCAGGTGGCCAAAGTATTAGAGTTTCAGCTTCAACATCAGTCCTTCCAATGAACACCCAGGACTGACCTCCTTTAGGATGGACTGGTTGGATCTCCTTGCAGTCCAAGGGACTCTCAAGAGTCTTCTCCAACACCACAGTTCAAAAGCATCAATTCTTCGGCGCTCAGCTTTCTTCATAGTCCAACTCTCACATCCATACATGACCACTGGAAAAACCATAGCCTTGACTAGATGGACCTTTGTTGACAAAGTAATGTCTCTGCTTTTTAATATGCTTTCTAGATTGGTCAAAACTTTCCTTCCAAGGAGTAAGCGTCTTTTGATTTCATAGCTGCAATCACCATCTGCAGTGATTTTGGAGCCCAGAAAAATAAAGTCTGACACTGTTTCCACTGTTTCCCCATCTATTTGCCATGAAGTGATGGGACCAGGTGCCATGATCTTAGTTTTCTGAATGTTGAGCTTTAAGCCACTCTTCAGTGCCCTAAAAATCCCCTGTGCTCAGCCTGTTCATCTCTTGTCTTCCCCTCCTAAACCTGACAACTGCTGATCTTTTTACTGTCTCCATAGTTCTGCCCTTTCCAGAATGGCATATAGTTGTAATCCTATAGTATATAGCCATTTCAGATAGCTTGTTTTACTTGCAGGCACGCTCAGTTGCTAAGTCATATCTGACTCTGCAACCCCACGGACTGTAGCCCACCAGGCTCCTCTGTCCATGGAATTCTCTAAGCAAGAATATTGGAGTGGGTTGCCATTTCCTTCTCCAGGAGATCTTCCCAACTCAGGGACTGAACCCCTGTCTCCTGCATTGTCAGGTGGATTCTTTACCACTGAGCCACCAGAGACTTAGTACTTTCACTTAGTACTATGCATTTAACATTCCTTCATGTCTTTTCATCTTGATAGCTCATTTCTTTTTGATAATATTCCATTGTCTGTATGTACCACCAGTTTTTTTACCTATTCACCTACTGAAAGATCTCAGTTGCTCGATTTGGCGATTATGAATAAAGCATTTCTAAACATATATGTGCAGGTTTTAGCATGGGCAGACATTTTTAACTCCTTTGGACAAATTTCAAGGAGCCTGATTCCTGAATCTTATGGTAAGAGTATGTTTACTTTTGTTAAAAAAAAAAAAAAACAGTCAAACTGTCTTCCAGAGTTACTCTCTACTGAGCTTTATCACAAGTTTCATGGGTACAAGGAAAGGCAGAGATTCAAAAAAAGTTTCACAGCAGAGCAGTTCTAAGATGCTAGTGGGCTTCCCAGGTGGCACTAGCAGTAAAGAACCCACCTGTCCATGCAGGAAACATAAGAGAAACTGGGTTCAATCCCTGGGTTGGGAAGATCCTCTGGAGAAGGAAATGACAACCCATTCCAGTATTCTTGCCTGGAGTATCCCGTGGACAGAGGAGCCTGGTGGGCTACAGTCCAGAGTCACAAAAGAGTCGGACATGAATGAAGTGACTTAGCCCATACACACACACAAGATGCCAGCGATTCAGAGAAGTAGCAGGGTTAATGGAAAAGGATGGCGAGGACTCCTCCCAGGATATTTCTTTCTACAGTTAAAAGCAATTATTAGGGTTCAGTTCTACAAGTTTTGCAATATTTAAATGTTAAGTTTTTAGCAGAGTGTGAAGTCTTTGGAACACTCGAGCAATGGAAGCTCTAATGCCTCCTATTGGTTGGAACTTCTGCAGACTAGTTTTAACACTCATCTGGTTTTGAAGAAAAGATGCCCAGCCAGCACGAGTCGGGTTCTCATGCCTTGCAACACATACTGATACTACAAACAACAAACAAAGCTGACTTAAACGATGCAGGGAATTTATGAGCTGATTTAACAGGAATGTTCAATTCGGGCTTCAGGGTTGGTTTGATTCAAGGGCTTGCTGGTGTTTTCAAGGACGTGTTACTTCGTGTCACTTCTGTCTTTCATGGTGTTGGTTCAGTTGCAAGGCTGGCTTCTTAAATGCTGTGTTAAATTACACACCATGCCATTCAGAAGGAAAGAAAGAGTTTCCTTCCTAGAGGTTTCCAGCAAAAAAAGAAAAATAAAATCTCCAATCCCACTATCCTGAAATGGGTCACATGTTAAGCCCTGAACTGTGGTCAGGGGACCTTATACTTGGAAGTGGAGTTTTTATTGTCTAGTCACTAAGCCATGTTCGACTCTTTGCAACCCCATGGACTATAGCCTGCCAGAATTCCCTGTCCATGGGATTCTCCAGGCAAGAATACTGAAGTGGATTGCCATTTCCTTCTTCAGGGGATCTTCCCAACCCAGGGATTGAACCCATGTCTCCTGCATTGGCAGGCGGGTTCTTTACCACTGTGCCACCAGGGAAGCCAGAAGTGGAGTCAGCATTCTGTTAAAGGCAAGTCCTGCATGAGGGATGTGTGTCAAGAGCAAATCCAGGTAGTGAACAAGAAGAGGACAGATGTGTGCAGATGCACACCACATTGTTATTTTCTTTTAGGCTTATAGGTAATCCTCCTCCCTGAATTAGGCTTCTGTAATACAAGGCAAATTTACACCTAGAAGAAAATAAACTTAGACCAAATGAAATCACCTAGGGTGATGGTCCACTGCTGTTAAAAAATATCTTTCATTACGTCCCTTTTTCTGTCTATGAACTAACGTTCCAAATCAGATTTCTATAGATGAAGAAACTTCTGTTGAGAAGTTTCTTTGGCAGCTGCAGACAACCAGTAAGTATCACTTTGAGCGCAGTCCAGGTCCCAGTCTTTGTCTCAAGAAATCCCTTTTCCTTTGTTCTTGGAAAAAGTATGATTTTCCTGAGACATAAAGTGAATTCTAATTTGGAAATACAGTTATTCTTTATCAGGATGAAAAAATTAAGGCCTGGTAGGTAGCTTGAGTGTATCACAGCCATTTGACTACATATGAATTTGAAGTTCATTTTATACTGGAGTGGGTTGCCCCTTCCTTCTCCAGGGGACCTTCCCGACCCAGGGATCAAACCCGAATCTCCTGTGACTCCCAGATTGGAGGCAGATTCTTTACCACTGAGTCATCAGGGATGTCTAAGGCAGAAACATGCCTAATTAATTTGGCATTCTTTTCTATGTAGCTTTTCCTGGAGGAAGATCTAGTTTGATTTACAATGAGCACCTAATTAACAAGTTAATTTTACTTCCTATATATGCTTTGTAGCCATCCTATTAGACTAAGCAGGGGGATTGTCAAGGTGAATTCTGCAAGTCCTCTGGTTATTTCCATCACTCAAAAGAGGTATTTATTATGTTCCCAGAAGTGTGTTGGGCATTAACGTGCAATTTGTCATCCAGGCCTTCCAGGAGATCATCGAGCTGGGGAGACAAGCCATGCATTTACAAGGCAGTTCAGGAATAGAGCAGAGCAGTGTGGAATTAGAGATTAGACCTAGTGCTGCAGAGAGGAAGGGTTACAGGGAGAAAAAGTGCAAGGATGGTGATGAGAATGAAGAGAAGGTTGCTCAGAGAGGCTGAGGAAGATTCCTATAGAAGGAGGTTGTGAGTTGGCCCTTACAGAATATTTAGTTTGGGTAGGTTGAGAGAGGGCATTCCAACCATGGAGCAATTGTGGGAGATGAAAGGAAGCATTCCAGTTTCCAAGACTGATAAGAACCTGTGCTACTAAATAAGAAGGATCATGTTGGGTCCAGAGTATGAGGAACTCTGGACCCTGGGACAGGGCAGGCTACCCCAGAACATCAGAGGGTAATGAGAAAGAGAAGGAGCTAAAACTACCTGGTTCATGGGAAATGACCGAGGAAGGATGACCAGTTACAAACCAATGTAGGAAGCCAAGGGTGAGGTGTGGACTGCAGCAAAAGGAGCAGGCATCTTCCTTCTTCAAAGAAGGGTTACAATGGAAGAGAAGAGCTCATACTTGGTGTTGACTTCCAGCCTTGTAACCATGCGAACAGTTCAGTGGAGTGTGAGGTCACAGGGGGCCTCCAAGTAAAATCATCTTGTAAACAGCCAGATTCAAGCCAAACGTGGACATGATCCAGTTGCAAGTTGACTTCTGGACCCGAGGTTACTGCCAGCTAGCTGCACAGGTTCTATTATTTCATTACTCTCCCAATCATGTGACTGAATTATTTAGACTCTTTTTACAGGATCACACTTCTTCCAGAAGCTCCTTTAACAGAGAGGTCCAACCAGAATGTAAAATAATGCTAACTATGGGCTTAGTGACCTAAAGAAAATATTGCATTTTTCCAAGAACCTAATGTCCATTCTAGGAGAATACAGCTTCCTGATGTATTTATTACTGTGTGCAGAGGGCATGGGGACTTCCCTAGTGGCTCAGTGGTAAAGAACTCACTTGCCAATGCGGGACATTTGGGTTCCATCCCTGGGTTGGGAAGATCCCCTGGAGGGGGAAATGGAAACCCACTCTAGTGTTCTTGCCTGGAAAACAGAGGAGCCTGGTGGGTTACAATCCACAGGGTCACAAAGAGTCGAGGACACATCTTAGCAACTAAACAGATAGCATAACCTGTTGCTCATTAATAGGAAAAAAAAAAACAGTTGCAGCACACGCACATGCCTACATATTTCCCCAAATTCTAAATTTAGGTAGTCTTAAACTTTAGTGTCCATTGATTTAGGGTTTTTATTTAAGATGCAGATCCACTGATTCTAGTGAAACCCTGAAATCTGTATCATTAACAAGTTCCCCAGGTGATTCTGTTGCAGAAAAATATTCTTTTGAACAATACTAGCTTAACTCCCACATGTTAGATAGGCTTTCTCAACCAGTGTGCCTGGTCCATTTTACATGTTCAGTAAATATATACTGTATTGAATCAATATGTCCCCAGCCCTAACAGCAGGAGGGCACACCTGATGACTTCTTGGGTACCTAAATATGCCAGTTCCTCCAAGGAGAAGCCATCATTTTGAGTTATCCCACATAAGAGAATACAGAAAGGTGCTATATACATTCACTTTACTTGAAGTCAGCCATGTGTGTTAGTTGCTCAATCATGTCCAACTCTTTTGCGACCCCGTGGACTGTTGCCTACCAGGCTCCTCTGTCCATGTGATTTTCCAGGCAAGAATACTGGAGTGGATTGCCATTTCCTCCTCCAAGGAATTTTCCTGACCCAGGGATTGAACCCAGGTCTCCTGCGTTGCAAGCAGATTCTTTACTGTCTGAGCCAGCAGGGAAGCCTCAAAGTCAGCCAATCTGGGGCTTATTTCTATTTTCTCAGCAAGTCACTGGCCCTCAACCAAATTATCTTTTTCTTCATTCTTCCACTTAACACACTAGCACACACTATATATATATATATATATATATGTATATGTATATATTCAGCAACTCCGTGGTTGGGAGACGGGGAAACAGCAGCAGAAGTGGTTCAAAGATGAAGAAAAACTCTTATCCAATAAAATCCAATGTAAATATGAATTGTACCATTCATTTTTTAAAATACACTACAAATGAGGTCTCTAGATCATAGTCTCCTCCTTATATGATTCTGGGCCTGAAATACTGAGCTAAATTCTAAAGACAGTTTTTGAATCCTTGCAGATCTTTGCTGATCTTTTAGTACTATGGTGACATATTTATTGATTTATTCATTGTATACATTAATATTTAGGATGAAAACTTAAATTAAATTGTATTTGACATGATAAGTGACTTTTAATACATTTTTAAGCCAGAAATAGCAAGGGCTGCAAAATAAACCTTACTGAGAAATTTATGTAACTTTCATACGAAGGTTTTGCTTTAAAGTTTGTTAATATGATTAACAAAACAATCCACAAATGACTTTTCACATTTTGTCCTAGACTTCAAAGAACATTTTCTTTTATAGATATTGAATTAACTCTTTGCGTGTCTGTGCTCAGTCACTCAATGTTGTCTGACTCTTTGCAACCCCATGGACTGCAGCCCGCCAGGCTCCTCTGTCCATGGAATTTTCCAGGCAAGAATACTGGAGTGGGTTGCCATTTCCTTCTCCAGGGGATCTTCTGGACCAAGGGATTGAATCCACATCTCTTGAGTCTCCTGCACTGCAGGCGGGTTCTTTACCACTGAGCCACCAAAGAAGCAACTCTTTGCTTACTCATGTTCTTTTTCCTTCTGCCCAAAGTATTTTAACCTGAGATAGTTGTCTGTATACCTCTAAACATATTTTTAAACCTCCAAAGTTATTTTTATACAGAGTTTTATGGAGACCAATTTAATCTGCAGAGTTACTTATAAAAGAACAATGTCAGATTGCTATTTTAGAAGTGTAACTAATACCCAAGAACTATCTCCCACCACTGAATAGCAACTTTCTGAATACTTAGCAGTGCATTTACACACTAGGGGATGGAAATTAATCTAAATTCAGCATCCTATAAAGGTTCCAATATCTTTGCCTATTTATGAGCTTAATATCTTCTTAGGCGTCTCCATCTGAGTAGCTACTTTAAATTTTTAGTCAAATTCAGTAACCCATCAAGTAGATATTAAAGCACAATTTATGAAAATACATAATTAGATATTCCAGACATGAAAAATCCTCTGGTTGCTAAAGAAAATATAATACTCTAAGTGATTTTAAAGTGGTTACTTCCTGAATGTCTTTTTTTTCCCCACACATTAGACGAAGTTGCATTGTTTATAAAAATTTATTCATACAAATTTTACACACTTTATATAACAGTTATCAAAGACCTAGTTATAGATATCATGTGTGTAATAATACTTGGGTAAGATGTTTTTATAATCAGTTGCACACAAAATAAGAGCTTCAAGACTAACATCTACCTAAATTATCACTATATCATAAATCTGCTCCAGGTTAGTAAGGCTCTTGGCATTTCTAGAAAGTATACAAAAGATTAAACTGGGTGATCACTGTAAATGCTTGCAACTAGCCACGGGAACACTAAATTAGACTTCATAAAGAAAAGGTTAACTAGCGGCCTATGTCACCACTAACAGCTGACACAAATACAGAAAACTCTGCCCGTTATCCAAGGAACAAATAATTAAAGACTAAAATGCAAGCCAATGTGTTGCAGCATTGTAGGGCCACTAAATAGCCATCTGTGAATCGTGGCAATTTAAAAGGCGAAGAAAGGCACTGAAGCTGCAAACCCCATCCTGTGTCACATTGCCCGAGGAGACTGCAGAATTAAAGAAAGATTGATTCCGTACACAGGACTGAGGCCCAGATCGAAGGCCTCTGTGCTTTCACTGTCTGCAACGTGATCTCGGGGCAGCATCCATCCCGCCTGGGGAATGCAAATCCAAGTCTGTTTTCTTTGATTTATGACTCCATACTGATCAAATCCGTAAAGGAAAAGGAAAGGTCCTTGACATGCTAATGTTTAATCTTTTCCTGTTTATTTTTTGTGTGTTTTTCAAAAGAACTTGTGCCTGAAATTTGGGGAGTTTGGCTGGCTGGTTTGCCTGCTGTTGCTTGATCTGGTTGCTGGGTGAAGGTTTCTTTTGTTATAGAGATTACCTGACAGGTTCAAGAAATTGACAGGAAACAGACAGACATGCTTTCTGTAGCCAAGAAAGAATACAAGGGGACATTCTCAGGGCCTGTTGAAGCTTGCTTACCTCACTCTTGACCACAAATACAAGATAGTACTCATACATATGAAGATGGGGTTTAAATGATTTATCAGTTAGTACAACTGAGCAACATGTGAACACTACACATTCTAATATCACAAAGGTTGGTTTTATGAAATAAATTTTACTAAGCAATAAGCCATAAATGTAGAAAAATACATTTTACCTACAAACTCAATCAACAAGAAACAAAAGATTCATATATAGTGCATAATTACTTAGTGGTAACCACACAGGGGTTCCTACACTTTACAATAAGTGCTAGCATCAAACAACAGGAAAAAGAAGCATTCACAAGTTTAAGAGAAGTGAATAAAAAACGGCAAACAGTACTTAAACAGTGCGAGAAGGTGGGAAAGAGGAGTCTTGAGGAAAACCACGGAAGAACAGGGAGGCTCCTACACAGCAGGGTTCAAAGGGGAGGATCCTGGCCATTTCACAACATGAGCAGCATGGATAGCACTGGAGAAAAACACATTGTACTTTGCATCCATTTCCAATACCCAGCGCCCAAAGTCAGGCAGGCAGGGGACCTATGGTGGGACTGGGCTTACCGCCAGCCCCCAGGCTGGGGCTGCCTGCAGCCAGTCCCTCTCCAGGGTCCTCCCCCTACTGCCTTATGCTCTGCCTTTTCCAATAGTCCCACTTTGTTCCAATTGCCCTAACCTTGGGATACTGGGGTCCCTGGAAGTACAGAAAAGAGAGCTTCCTATTCAAGTCTCTCTTCTCTGTACAGTCCCCCAACTCCTCCCCCAGGGAGTAGTATGAATTCTGGGGAGAAGCACAATTTAGATCCAGCTGTTGTTTTATCAGGAGAATTTCCTTGTGGGCTGAGAGTCTGAAGAGAGACAAATACACATAAAAATAGAATCAAAGAAAGCGGAAGTATTGGCATTGCCACCCAGCAAGGGGTAGACAGAGCCTCAGTTGAGTTCAGCTGGGATTGAAGCAGCCTGCCCTAGAGACTCCCTGGGAAAGACAGACCTTCAGCAATCCTCCCAAATCATTACCTCAAAGTCCCTGGAGCAGGGCATCACTGTTTATGTACAGTAGCAAATGGTCAGGATTAATATCTTCAGGCCTATCGTGGATAAAAATACTATCCTTTTAATTCCAGTTTACAAAAATAGGAGTAATATTCAAAACAATGATTGTCTATTTTTCTATTTATTTTATATAAAAACAAACAGCTCAGGCGAATCTTCAATCCTTGTGCACACTGTATGAACGGCTCTCTATTATACTTTATATATATATATATATATACTCTTTATATATTCGTAATATATATGTCAATATCAATAATTGGTCCACAAAGTATATCTGTGCATTCTCTAGTGCTTCGTAAAAAGAAAAACAATATTATTATCAAAATATTCATTTAATGGCTTGACTTCATACATAAATACATGTGGGACAGAACACAGGAGCAATGACAGTTCAGTCAGTTGGGAAAAACGACTTCTCATTGTGTCAGGGCCGTATACACAGGATAGCTGGCAACTCGTCGCTACAAATACGGTATTCGCCGTCCTTTGTTTTTAACCCTTTGTTTATACCTTTTCCCTAGAACAGCAGCCAAGTATTTCTTAACAGCCATTTGTTTCCGGTAGCGGCTGTAGCTGTCAGTGAAGATGCCGTCCGAGTGGCGCTTGGAGAGCGGCTCCGAGTCGTCGTCCGCGCTGCCGCCCGGGGTCCCACTGCAAGGAGAGGGGTCGGGAAGAGGGTGGCGGGGCGGGAGGCATCCGGTGAGTAGACGCGGGGTGAGCAGGCAGACCCGACCCAACGAGGGAATCTTCGGGGGAGGGCGCGAGCTCTCCGCGCCCAGCACGCCACCCTGCCCGGTCAGGGAGCAGTCGCAGGGAGGGCAGCGATGGTAACCCTCGCTACTCCCTCCCCATCAAAGATCTCGGGGCGCCAAGTCCTTATAGGATGGACCTGGGAAGAGGTCCCGGGCCAAACGCAAGCGATTTAACCCTAACCCCTCTCCAAACGCTGCCCTCTCAGATCGGACCATCAGTGCTTTTGCGCTCAATTGTCCTAACCGTTCCCGGACGCCCCCACCCACGCAGAGAGAAAAGCACCAAAGAGCCCTGAATTTCCCGTTGGCTGTTGCCGTGGAGTTTACATCGATTCCGCAATTCCCAGTCAGAGGAGAGCACCGCTCTCCTACGCGCTAAGTTGAAAAACGTGATAATAATACAAGTCGACAGGCTGCAGGCAATACTTTTCATCACATGAATTATTCAGTGCGGAAAACGTATTCTGGTGTCCCATGGGCTCTATTAAAACATTGCCTTCTGGTGACAGAAGCTCCCGCAAATCCTGTGCTTTGGGTTTGTCTGGCACGAGCAAAAACTGTTTGCTTCCTTAGGTGTCCAAATTTGAGGATTTGTTTATTTCGATTTGAATTTAACAGTGAAAGAAATGTGGGGAAAGAAAAAGTAAATCGTCCCAAGAAACTTGAAGGTTTTGATGGTCTGGAGAGGGGGGACCACTTATTATTATTATTTTTTTTATTCAAAACGGATCAGACATCCCGATTTTCCTGCCCGCTCCCCTCCTCGCCTCATTCCCGAGCTCTCTGGCCAAACTTCTGGCACGGTACCTAAACCTTAGCCTGTGGCAGGGGGCTGGCCCTGTAGACCCTGCAGCGCAGACGCACCCTCGGCCCCACGTGCACGCAAGGACGTAGAAGCAGCCCCGCCCTCCCAGTGCGCACCGGCACACACACCCGCCGCGGCGCGTGCGCGCGTGCGCGCCATCACGCGCCGATTAACTCTTTTGCAAACTCTTACCCCAAGCCCTTGGCCATGAGCGTCTGCAGGTATCTCCTGGCGGACGGCTGGTCCAGCACTTTGCGGTAGGCCTTATTAAGGATCCCGTGGGCGACATCTCTAACAGGGAGGCAAAGTGCGCGCCCGGGGGTCACTGCCCAAGTGGCAGCCCCAGGTCCCCCGCTAGTCACGCTTGCCCCCCAGCCCTCCGGAAGGCACTAGGGAATAACTCTTGGGATGTTCCCGTGAGTGCCAAGAACCAGAGTTCGTCCTGCCCTCCCAGGACCTCAGGTGTGGAACCCGGCCGGGGCGCGCACTCACTGCCGCTCCTTGGGCCGCAGACCTTTTGGTCCCCATGCGGCCCTCCTGTCCACACAAACCGGCCCGCTCCTAACTTTCACTCTCGTGGGGACCAGCCCGGGAGAAGAAAGACTGGAGGGTTTTTATGAAAAAGCACCTACTCGATGAACCATCCCCTGCCCCTTTCTCCCTCCCAGTGCCCGGCTGCGCGGCGGTACCTTTCCTCCGCGGGGTAGTAGAGCGCGTAGGCATCGCGCAGCGCGGAGGCGGGGCTCCCCACGCCCGGAGACTCCGAATCGTAGAAGTCCTGCTGCGGGTTTCCGTCCTCGTCGTACACCTCGTTCTCCGGCCTGCAGGGGTAGCCAGAGGGCAGGAGTGGTCAGTAGGGTCCTTCCCCGCCTCTGCGAGGACCCAAAGACCCATAGGGGCTCTCACGATGCTCCTTCTTCCAAAAGGCGCCCCTCGGAGAACTGTCTCTTCTAGGACAGGGGTAGGAGGAGGAAACGACACCCAAGAGAAATTCCCATCCCTCCTCTCGGGGGCGAGGGGTCGCCCTGCGGGGGCCACGGCCTCAACGGGCACTGGGAAGCCCAGACGTCTCTGCCGACCTCGCACACCTGGCCGCCGGGGAGGACCTCTCCTACCCCCGGCCTGGCTCTTGAGCCTCCCGCACAAGCAGCGGCGGGCGGAGACGGGAAAGGCCCTGGGAGAGAACTGCCGGCCAACCGAGGACCGGATGGGGAGAGGCCTGGAGCCAGAGGGGGTGGATGGCTGGGGAGTCCGGCGGGCAACCACCCCCACCCAGCCTCCGAGCCCAGGGGAGCCCTTCCCGGCGCAGATGTAGGTCACGGAGAACCTCCGGCTTCTATTTCGGGCGGGAGAGGATCTGGCAAGAACATGAATAATAGATGCCCCTAAACTTAGCCTGTTTGGCAACGGCTCATTCCGTGGCGTGCCCGTGCCCTCCGGTGCGTCTTGCCCGGAGAAAGTACCAGGCACACGGGACTTTGAAAATAGCTGGGGGTGAAATAGGGCTTTTAAGTCCAGTAAGTCGGCAGTTAGCGCTAATCGGCTAGTGGTGGCCGGGCGGCGGGACAACGTCTCAACCCCGAGGCAAAGGGAAAGGATCAATAGGGCACCGAAAGCCAAAGATCTCCCAGTCGCCCTTGCCCACAGCCTCAATCCCTGATAGAGGACGGGAGAGGCGGGTGAATAAACAAAACCCCCTCGCTTTCTGCCTCTGGAGAGACTCGGAAAGCGGCCCAGGCAAGTAGCGCTCTTTAAGTGGATCCGTCACATTCGTTCCTCCCCTCGCCTTTCCTCCATCCCTGGAGAGGTAGGGGCAAGGCAAGCACACCAGCGACCCCGCCCCACACCCAGCCTTTCCTCGGCGACGCGCCTCTCAGCCCTGGCCCCGCTGCCCGGAGTCTCCAGGTCTTTCTGGGCACCTCCACCCCTACTCCGTGCCCAGATGCTGAAATCCTAATACCGAAGCCAGAACCCATCTCTCCGGCCAAATCAGTGGTCAGCGACTTCTGAGGAAATCGCTCTTGGTCGCGGCTCGGAGGAGCAGCTTTGCGGGCAGAACGCGCGCTCCTCGCCTCCCGGAGCCGGGTGCGCCGTGGAGCGCGGATGCTGAGCCGCGCTGCGAGCTTCCACTCGCCCACTGACAGGCCCGGCACTCTGGGGCTGCGGCGGAGAACCCGGGCAGCACCGACCGATTAGAAACCAGGAATTAAGAGGAGAAGAGAAGGGGGGAAAAAAAAGAGGCAGGGTTACTGCAGCCTGGGGTGGGCAGGGCTACCCTCCCAGTACTGCCTGCCAGCTGGCTTTCTTTCCCTCCTTTGCATCCGTTTCATCTGTGTCTCCCCCTCCCATCTTTGTTTCCCTTCTCACAAATCGCTTCTCAACTCTACCCGGCCAGCACTCCCCCTCCCCAAGACTCTAAAAGCAACTGGAAAACCTATCGCTTGAAAGAAAGCTCTTCCAGTGGAAAGAATTCGAACTGAGGTGATGGGGAGAGCTAGGGAGAGGGGGGGAGACCCCGCCCCGATAGCCTAGAACAAGCCGTAACAAAGCCAAGTCCACGGGAGCATCACTCTCAACCCCCCAACCTGGCTGCGGGAGCCAAAGTTCTCGGAAGTCGAGCTAAGAATCCGGGCCCTGCCCCGGGGGAGGGGCTGGGGGAGGGGAGGTTTCTTCGGCAGGTTCGAGGTGCGCTCGCTCCACCCGGGACCCCGGGGCTGTGGCGAGCTGGGGGAGGGGCGCCGAGCCCGGGAGGAGTCCGGCCCAGATCCCCCAAGTGAAAGGCGACCGGACCCAGGCTGGTGGCGGCGCAGTGAGGGCGCATGGGGAGACGGCAGTAGCCGGACCGAGGAACTGCAGGAGGGCGACCGCGAGGAGGGGTCGGGGGGGACGACAAGTCCCGGCCTCCGCTCCGCTCGGGCGGCTAGCACCTACCTGATCCCCGGGAACCGGAGTCCGGAGGCGGCAGGTGAGCCGTAGACGCTGCTGTGCATCAGTATCCCGTAAACGAGCAGGGCCAGCCTCGCTCCGCTACACATGGTCATTCTGCGCAGGACGGGAAAGAGATCACGCAGCAGTCCCAACGCCCCTGGCCTTCCACCACCCCCACCCCGGACCCCCTAGAAACTCCTCGAACTGGGGGAGGCCCGGAGCTCCCCTCCGACTCCCAGGGTTGAATCCTGCTTAACAACAAGCCGGCTCGCCCCGCCACTTCCTTCTCGTTATAGTTAGAAAATACGCCTGTATCTATCCAGTGCCCAGTAACTCGCCAGAGCTGGCGCCCAGAAAAGCTAACTCGTACCCCGAAGCCAGCAAAAGAATTAGCAACCAGGTGAGTTGTTTGGTAAGATTTTTTTCCCTCCTTGCCATCCAACTCTTACCGCTGCCAGGAGAGGGTTTGCTGCCAAGTAGGACGGCGGGCAAAGGGCTTCTCCAAGTTTGTGCGCTGCAGTCACAACCCAAGAGTCATCGCCGTTTGGCGTTAGCGTCTGAGCAGGAGCCGCAGGAACGAGCCGGAGCCGCGGGAGGAGCTGGAGGACTTGTTTGCTGAGTCCTGTTATTCTGTTCAAAAGTTTGACGACGCTCGGAACTAGGACGGAGCGTGACACCGAGAGAAGGGGGGCGAGGGGAGAGATGGAGAAGGAAGACGGAGGAGGCGACGAGCTGAGTGTGGGTGGGAGACAAAGTGGCCTGAAGTCCACCGAGAAGAAAGAAGTGATAAGGAAAGAAGCAAAGAGAGAGAGAGAGAAAGAGAGAGGGCCTCAGCGAAGTCGGCGTCTGGGTCAGCCGCCCGGCCAGGCAGCTCGAGCAGGCAAGCGCCTTCGCTGCTCAGAAGTCTCTCTGGCTGCGTCTGAAGCTGCGGTTTCTTCTACTGCTGCCGGTGGTTATTACAGAGGTGACCAGCCCTCTGCTCCTATTTATCTGGGCAGTTAGCAGAAATCTATCCGAACGTGGTTTCAAAAGAGACTTTCTTGTCAACATCTGTCTGCCTGTGGCCTTTTAAGTACAGATATTTTGTTGCACTGTTGCGCTCCGATTTTTATACGTGGAATGACTTCCTTTTTTTTTTTTTTTTTTTCAGTCACGTAATGATCGGGTATCAGAAAAAGACGTCAGCATCCTAGTCCCTCAAGGAACATATTAACTATCCTCTGCTGTCCTCCTGGATAAGATCCGGAGTCATCGACTTCTCATAAACACCTTTCACTCATACTGTACAATTTAAAGGAGTTTAATTACCTCGATGGTTTTCAGTTTTACCCACTTCTCAAGGATGGGTAAAGAATTCATAGAATCTTGAGAATGGTAAAAAAAAAAAAATGTTTTTAATTACGTCTCTCTTGTTTTCTTTTTGCTTTTTCATCAAGCCCCAGCAATCAGCGCTCTGGGCTCTGGAATTAAAGCACCATCAAGCTCTCCTATTAATAAATTTAATTTAGATCTCCTAATTTCTTGCCTATGTTCTTTTAGATAGACAATTAAATGTGGAAGTCGTTTTGTTTCTAAAGGGAAGTCTTGGAGGATTTTCAGTAAATCGCTAATGAGTCTGGCTGTGGTTGACAGTCTGGCTCTGAGTGGAATTGATTAGAGTTATAGATTAGAAAGAAAGAGTCCTAAACCCGGCCTGTGGTGCTGTCCAGGCTTGGAGTGCTGAACTATTTGGTTGCAGATGCTGCAAGCGTTGAAAATTGCTACTAGTTTAATTTTTCACCAGAGCCTCTAAATCGGAAGATTTGGTAGTGGCACCCTTACAATGTGGCAATTCATTGTCCAGGTACCCCCACTGTTCAGATATGTCCCTCCCTTGCAGTGTCCATGGATGCCCTTAATGATGACAACTGTCTGACCCCTGCCTTTACTATGGGAAGAAAGAGCATTCTATGTCTGCCCTTTAGTTCTGGTTTGGGGATCTCTACATGGCCTATTTGGATACCTTCACACATTCTGTGGCTCTTATTAATGTTAACAATGAAATGGTGAAATTGTATTTTACAGAAAAACTGAAATTTTAAGAATTGGGGGGTGAGAGATATGTTTCCCCATTTATTTACAGCTTGAGTTCTGTGTGAGGAAAGGCAGACAGACTGGGGAAACATGATAATACCCAGTACAAGTTCACTCCCTGAGGGTTTCCAACAGGAATCCCTTCCATGGGGGTGGCTAAAAATGTTTAACTGAAAATGAGGTGGAAAGAGGAAAGCCCAAAGGGAACACCACATCCACCCAGAGGCTTCCAAGGCCTGGAGTTATTTAAGAAGATCTGTAAATTTCTACTCCAGTAAGAGAACTCAGGTCTATTTCTTTTAAAAGGGAAGCAGAGCCATCAATAACCATTAGTGTGCATTTTAATTATTTGGATCTTAAAAATTAGAGGAAATGGCAATTTCGTGGGAGTGCTTCCTGTTACTATGATTTAGATCTAACATTTAAACAAGCTATATTAGTTCTGCATGCTTCTTCTAAGACAAAATTATAATGCTTCTCATTCTCAATGCCTTTCCTGCTTATTGGAGATTTAATATTTTCTCCAAGACGACAAACTTTAGATTGCTTCGTTCTCGCTACGAATGGCCAGAAACGGTCACTTCTTCTTAGTTTATTCCTGGGAATACTCAGATTGCCCATTTGCAGTAAAGATTAAAACCACATCTACACAGGAATGGATCGTTTTTCTCCATCGCCTGCGTTCGCTGATCTGGGCTGCAGTGTTTACATGCGTGTGCTCCGTGTCCACCTCTGCCTCTGGGTAAGCTCGCACACAAGGAGCCGGCGGTGAAGACACGACCGAATAATCCAGCGGAAATAATCCAGCTCTCTCACTAAAGCGCCCGCAGCTATTACCGACTGTGGCTTTCCTGTCTTCCGCCTCGCTTCACGTCAAAGGTGAACCCGATTAAAATCCTTCCTCTTCCCTCCCACGCGAATTCTGAAATGAGTTCAATCTGCAGAAACATCTGAAAATTTCCAAGACTCCTGGTACTGGTTCGCGACTCAACTTGAGTCAAGGGAGCCCCCGTGTGGGGAGTTTGTTGACTTCACGGCCTATTAAAGGGAGAAAACCACAAATACTATTAACTTCTTGAGGATGGCGGAACCACCCCTCTCCCCCGCCACCGCCCCTCCGCACCGCCCCCCCCCCCCCCAAGAACCTGACCTGCGCCTCTGGTTCACAAAGCCTGTGCCACCGGACTGTTCTCGGCATGGACCCAGTGAGCGCAGACCTCGGGATCCCGCGCCCCAGGATTACCAGCTTCCAGGCCCGAACCCGTCCCCTCAAGTGAAAGAGAATTTGAGATTCTGGGTCACTGAATTTCAAAAACAACAAAGCTTCCGAGACCCACGCATTGCTCAACACCATCCAAAGACCCGCTCAGCCTCGATCCACAGCTGTCTGGGGCAGTCGAACCCGAGATGACAGGGTCGTCCTGCAGAACTTTCCTCCCACTGAGCATCTCCAATTAGGCGAGTTTGATGTCCCACGGGCAAAGATGTTATCGTGTTCTCGAAAGTTCCTGGGCCGCTGGGAGGGGAGATGCTGGGAAGGCTGAAGAAGAGAGGTATCTGGAAGCTTTGGACCCGGCTCCAGAACTTCATGGGTCTGGGGCTGCTCCGCTGCTTCGGCAGACCCTGGGCGCGAGCGCAGGCCCTTCCTGCTCCCTATTCATGGAGAGGAATAGGAGGCGACCGACGTCTCAAAGACCAAAACTACCCCCGGTGCCCGAAAGTGGTCGCTTACTTCGAACCTCGGGAGTGATCTAATTAGAGCATCGATGTTGCTTTCGGCGGGGGTGGGGAGGGGACCTTGTGTCTGGGGTTTTAGGGATGCAGAGAGGAGGAGGCGCGCATCACGCCCGGGATGGAGACACCCAGAGTCACCCCGCGCGAGGTGACAGGGGTTCCCGGCCAGGGCCGCGCAGGAGACCGCGGCGGCAGACATGGGCTCCTTCACTCACTACATAAGCAAAGAAGAGAGAAACCATCAGATTGCCCAGGTGTAATTGACAATGACACAGGGAGAAGGGAAGGGTCCGAAGAGGGGACTCGGGAGTCAGAACTTACTGTTTACAAATAACGCAAAGCAACACCAATCTTCTCTCCAATCGCCCCACCCCTTACCCTCAATGTTCACCAGACCAGGTAGAAGGATTCCAAGGGGGCAAAGTTTCTTTCCCAATTGTGGAAACGAAGAATGGCCCGCAACTGGAATCATGTTCGGTTAGAAGAACTGGTGGTACCGTGGAAATCTTCCACCTGAAAAGTCTCACGGAGGTCTCTCCGGAGGATCAGAGGGCAGGCAGTTTCCGGGTAAGCCGGGACCTACTCAGAAGAAACTGTTTGGAAGTATTTGTTGGAATATATGTTGGTGTTTGATCAAAGACCTTGAATTTCAAATCCGTAATGTATCAACTCCTTTGTGTCCCATTCATCCTTAAGATATGGAAGCATTCAAACTTCTGGTCTGAAATAGTGGATGCTAGCTAGCTACAAATCAGACTAACACTTCCCTAACTTGTTTTCCCTGGTCACAGACATATCAGTCTCCTTGAAGTGTCAAGCCTTGAATCCTTAAACAGCTCTCGACTTTAAAGAACCCTTGAGCCCTTGAAAAAGTGTGATTTGTATTCCAATAGGAGGAATATGTCTAGTCTATGACCGAGAGTTTGAATTTGCAGATGGCTTCATAGCATTGGCAAATTCCTGGCGTAAACAAGACTCAGTTTCCTAGGGTAAGACTTCCACTACTTTCCTTCTGGCCTAGCTACTCATCCTGCACAATTACGATGCGTTCGTTTTTCCTTTCTTGGCTGTGTAGCTCTCCCCATTGCTCTGTACCACCACCATCCGCATCCCCTACCCCATGGATTTTTTTTTTTAACCACATGAAAGGACATGTTTGCACACATTATCTTCATACACTCTTATTATAAATAACATTAAACCAGATTGGGAAAGTCTTATACTTTCATTCCACTCATTTCTATTCAGTACCTAGCTAGAAACCAGGCTACAGTAAGCTTTTTCAGTGAGCAAGCTCCTTGCAAAACTTCCTCTCCTATGAGTGACAAGAGTAAATTTCAACACTGTATTCAATTTCACTGGAAACTTTTTCTCTTCTGACTCTTCAGTAAATGTGATGACTCATGACTCACTTCATACTGATTATACCTGTAGGGAACCCCAAATGTTCTGCAGTGGAACATCATGACCATCATTTACTGGACTGCCTGCATCATGCTCCTCTGAACTCACGATGTAGAAAGGAGCTGATGAGCTTAGCCAGAATGTGTCATGGCTTCTCTGACCTTCAGAACTCAGTGCTTCACCCACTCTGAAAACAGTCAGCCAAGGGAAACCTTTCCAAACCACATGAACAAAAGTATTCCTCTCAATTCAAGAATAGAATTGCATGTTCACAAAGCCAGGAAATTTTGCTAGTTTTTTCTTCTTTCTTTCTTTCTTTTTTTTTTTGATTAAACTTTTTATTTTCTATTGGAGTATAGCCGATTAACTATGGTGTGATAGTTTCAGGCAGACCGCAAGGGGACTCAGTCATACATATATGCCAGTTGTTTTAAGACGAAGCAGATGCTCAAGAAGCAAAAACTGGGCCTGAACCTTTGCTTCAGGTTTGGGTGATTTCAACCGCCTCATGTATATGGTTCTTCTAAGGTCTGGTTCTCTGACCATAGTTTACTGGTGATGGGGTTCAGGGCATGCTGCCCCAAATATGCCACTTTGGCATATTGATTATTTTGAATTAAAGCTACTTAAGAAACAACTGGTACAAGAAAAACACTCTGAGCCTCCTTTGTCACCCTGAAAGCAGGAAATAAATCTGCAATGTGAAAGGTACCCTCCCTGTCCCAAGAAGTAGAAGGGGCATGTTTATCATCAGAGATAGAGAATTGAGGGCCAAGAAGGCTATCTAAGCAAACCTTGTTGCTTCTACGCTAATTTACTACCCAAGTCCAAACTTCTCTGTCTTGTCAATTCCTCACTAATTTATTTATTTTCTTTATCCGGAAGGTATAAAGCTTCCTGCTTTGGTTTTATGTTGCTGTTGTCGTTGAATTACTAACTCCTGTTCAACTCTGTGACCCCCATGGACTGTAGCACATCAACCTTCCCTGTCCTTCCCTACCTCCCGGAGTTTGCACAGATTCATATCTATTGAGTCGATGATGCTATCTGAACTCGTAGTCTTGTAGTACTCTTGTAGTACTGTTCTTGTCATCTCATATTTCTATGTGCTTCCATACACATGAATTAAATTTGGATTTTTTTCCTTTTGTTAATGTGTTGTACATCAATTTAATTAGCTCAGCCAAAGAACCTAGAAGGGAAGAAGAGAAGGGCTTTCCTCCCCTGTCCTGGGTACCAAAAATATATACCCCATACTTCACTGTGCAGCATCTCCCAGATTCTCCTGAGATTTCCAGAACATATCCTCTTAAAAACCAAGGAGAAGGAAGTCTTCTCTATACTTCAGCCTAAATATTCTGCTCATATAAGTCTTAAATGCAGGAAGAAAAGCTTGGATAGGATCCAAGAAACCCAATATCTTAAATTAGTTTTTGTGACAGCCTCTGAAGAAGTTTGAAGGAAGATCTGTGTGCAAAATAAAACAAGACTTTTTTGCATAAATCAAAAAGGGATATGGCAGTATGAGTTCATAGCATCCCAAACCTCTGTTCTTTAGATTCAAACTCAGCCTTATCTATCTGTGAATATAGGCCTGTTTATAATAATTTTGGAGCTTTTGTTTTTCATTAACCTTATTACCAGCACCTTGTGTTAATAATACTATCTCTGCAAGTACTTTTTAACCAATTCTTCTCTCCACCTAAACATACACAGGGATGATTTAATTTTTTAAAAAACTATCATCTGCTTGAAATACAACTATATTTGCCATGAGTTTACTATTTTAAAGCTTCAATTATTGTTTCTTTAAATTATTTTAAGTCCTTCCTTCCAACAGGGCTGCATGATTTTGCTCCTTCCCAGTCAATATCAGCAATAACAGTACAATAGCAAAAATAATTATCTATTGAACACTTACTATGATAAGTGTTTAATTAGAGTTATTTCCTTTACCCTCAAATAATCTCCTTTCTAGATACTACTATTAATACATTTTACACATGAGAAACTAAGACTCCAAGTGCTTAAGAAACTTACCCAAAGTCACACAACTACTACATTGTTGTTAGGGAACTTAAAATGGAGGTAGTCCTGTTCAGGAACAGAACAGAGCAGGCCTCTGACCTGCCTGGACACTGCCTGGATTTATGTGCCCAAGAGCTCACTACTGCTACTAGTGAGTCACGCTGTGCTTTTGATAAGAGAGAAAGTGAGGCTTGGAATTTTCTCAACCCCCTGGAGCCCTGGCCAGCCCCCAGGGTCTGGAAAATCTCCTAACTCACAAAATGAAACAAAGAGCATTGTAAAGAAAAAAGGTAAAGTAAACCCAGTGCGAACTGATTGATGATATCAGTTTTCATCCTGGGATTACAATCGAGAGTCCCCGAAAACTGCAATTTGAAGTCTTACCCATGGGATGGACGCACCACCAGAGACCTTCTCCCAGCTGGGACTCCAGATTGCTGTTAACCAGGGTTTTCTCAGCAGTTTTCAAGTCTGGATATTTGTTGGTCAGCCCAGTTTGGTGATGTATGTACTGTTACTTTTGTCTACTGTTTCTATTTCTCTTCTTTTAATGATTGTACATTGACATTAAGTCAAATAATCCTCTACCAAATATTCAAATTGTTTATTGTGTGCAGCAAGTGGTTTCTTTTGTAACAAATCCTTCAAACCTAAAACAAAAGTTAAACTTTGGGCAAAGTAAAGATTCAAAGTCTCAGTGACTTCAGATAGTACTAAATGTGAAGTCAAGTGGGCCTTAGAAAGCATCACTACGAACAAAGCTAGTGGAGGTGATGGAATTCCAGTGGAGCTATTTCAAATCCTGAAAGATGATGCTGTGAAAGTGCTGCACTCAATATGCCAGCAAATTTGGAAAACTCAGCAGTGGCCACAGGACTGGAAAAGGTCAGTTTTCATTCCAATCCCAAAGAAAGGCAATGCCAAAGAATGCTCAAACTACCGCACAATTGCACTCTTCTCACACGCTAGTAAAGTAATGCTCAAAATTCTCCAAGCCAGGCTTCAGCAATATGTGAACCGTGAACTTCCAGATGTTCAAGCTGGTTTTAGAAAAGGCAGAGGAACCAGAGACCAAATTGCCAACATCTGCTGGATCATGGAAAAAGCAAGAGAGTTCCAGAAAAACATCCATTTCTGCTTTATTGACTATGCCAAAGCCTTTGACTGTGTGGATCACAATAAACTGTGGAAAATTCTTCAAGAGATGGGAATACCAGACCATCTGATCTGCCTCTTGAGAAATTTGTATGCAGGTCAGGAAGCAACAGTTAGAACTGGACATGGAACAACAGACTGGTTCCAAATAGGAAAAGGAGTACGTCAAGGCTGTATATTGTCACCCTGCTTATTTAACTTATATGCAGAGTACATCATGAGAAACGCTGGACTGGAAGAAACACAAGCTGGAATCAAGATTGCCAGGAGAAATATCAATAACCTCAGATATGCAGATGACACCACCCTTATGGCAGAAAGTGAAGAGGAACTCAAAAACCTCTTGATGAAAGTGAAAGTGGAGAGTGAAAAAGTTGGCTTAAAGCTCAACATTCAGAAAACGAAGATCATGGCATCTGGTCCCATCACTTCATGGAAAATAGATGGGGAAACAGTGGAAACAGTGTCAGACTTTATTTTTCTGGGCTCCAAAATCACTGCAGATGGTGACTGCAGCCATGAAATTAAAAGACGCTTGCTCCTTGGAAGGAAAGTTATGACCAACCTAGATAGCATATTCAAAAGCAGAGACATTACTTTGCCAACAAAGGTTCGTCTAGTCAAGGCTATGGTTTTTCCTGTGGTCATGTATGGATGTGAGAGTTGGACTGTAAAGAAGGCTGAGCGCCGAAGAATTGATGTTTTTGAACTGTGGTGTTGGAGAAGACTCTTGAGAGTCCCTTGGACTGCAAGGAGATCCAACCAGTCCATTCTGAAGGAGATCAGCCCTGGGATTTCTTTGGAAGGAATGATGCTAAAGCTGAAACTCCAGTACTTTGGCCACCTCATGGGAAGAGTTGACTCATTGGAAAAGACTCTGATGCTGGGAGGGATTGGGGACAAGAGGAGAAGGGGACGACAGAGGATGAGATGGCTTGATGGCATCACTGACTCAATGGACGTGAGTCTCAGTGAACTCCGGGAGTTGGTGATGGACAGGGAGGCCTGGGGTGCTGAGATTCATGGGGTTGCAAAGAGTCAGACACAACTGAGCGATTGATCTGATCTGATCTGATACTAATATATATTGACAGTATATATCATACTAGTTTACATGTTCATTTGACTTCAGACAGTAGTATAACATATTAGCTTACATATTTATTTATTCCAGAGTTGTTATACAAATTACTAATTTAATATGAGATGTAACTTGTGATTTGTCTTAACTGAAAATACGTTTATTTTCTTATTAATTTTTAAATAAAAATTGTGTTTAATGGGAATCAAATGCTACTAACACAACAGAAATTGGTTTTGTTAGACTACAAACATCACATACTTATGAACTTTGCTTTATGGCATAAATATGTTTCTAAAAATATGTGCATTAATGTGCACACATCTTACTTATGTCATCAAATTGTTGAAAGGTTAAAAACATTGCCATCCTGAGTCATTATTTAAAATGATTTCATATCTAAAAGTGTAGCAGAAGTTTCAGTGATGTGTTTAAAAAAAAAAGAATTATTCTATAAGATCACCATTTAATACCCATCATATCATTCATCATCATATCTTATTAAATCATTGTGTAATTTAATACCACAGAAATCATATGATTGCCAGTGAGTCAAGACTTTTGTGAGTCAAATGAGATGATATATATAAAAATGTTTTACAAAGAATAAATCCTAGACCAGCATAAGAGAAGGAAAATTACATTTTCTGGGCTGCTTCTTTAACAGCAGTAACTTGCTCTGTGTTCGCAATGTCCCATTTAATCCTCTGATTGTCCTGGGAGGTAGATTTGGTACTTTTTTTTTTTTTTTTTTTAACCAGTGGATAAACTGAGACTTTTGAAAGTGAGCTAACTTCACCGAAACACACAGCTAATAAATGACAAAGTGAAATTTCCTACTCAGGACTGGCTGTTTCCAAAGTTACTGTGCTTCCTCCTACCATTTGGTCTTCTCATTATTACTATACAATTACCATTATTTTTAATTACTTTATTATTTTAATTGTTATTTATTTATTTATTTGGCCATGTCGCTGGGCATGTGAGGTCTTAGTTTCCAGAACTTAGTTTCTAGACCAGGGATTGACCCCACACCCCTGCACTGGAAGAGCAGAGTCTTAACCCAACCAACAAGGAAGTCCAACCATTATTATAGAGGGGAAAAAGCATCAGCTTTCATAAAAAGCACATGATTATTTAACAAAACATGAGTTTTAAGCCAGTAGTTTGAACAACTCTTCTTGCTTTTTCTGAACATTTTAAATAAATGAAGAGATTATGTGTATGTATCATTTTAAAGACATTTTAAAGAGTATCATTTTTAGTATCATTTTAAGTATCATTTTAAAGACATTTTAAAAAGTATCATTTTAAAGACATTTTAATGGTTGTACTGACAGGTATTAAAAAATGTGGTAAAGTTGCAATAACTAAAACAATGTTGTGCTGATGAATAATACATAAGAGGAATAAATATCAAGTATATAAACACAAAGAAATAAACACTGCTGGGACTTCCCTGGTGATCTAGCAGTTAAGAATCTGCCTGCCAATGCAGGGGACATGGGTTCAATCCCTGATCCTGGATGATTCCACATGCCTTGGAGCAATGAAGCCCCTGCACTGCAACTCCTGAGCCTGTGCTCGAGCACCCAGTGCTGCAATTACCGAAGCCACCTCTCCCTTGAGCACGTGCTCCACGACAAGAGGGGCCACTGCAATGAGAAACTTGTACTCCACTAGAGAGTAGCCCCCCTCACCACAACCAGAGAAAGCCTACACACAGCAGTGAAGACCCGCTGCAGCCAAAAAGAAATAATTAAAAACAAAAACAAAAACCACACTTCTATGTAATTTTTAATGGAAAGAATAGAATACTGGGACATGGAGTGTCTGGGACTTCCAGAAGCTGGAAGAGGCAAGGAGAGTTCCTTCCCCAATAGCTTTCACCAAGCAGATGGTCCTGTCAACTTGACTTGGACTTATAACCCCTGGACCTGTGAGACAATGAATTTCTGTGGTTCTGAGCCACCTGGTTTGTGCTACATTGTTACAGCAGCTCCAGGAAACTAATATATATGGTATAATTCCTTCTCCCACAAAAGGCGTAGGTAATTCCCAGAAAGAAAGTGAAAGTCACTCGGTCGTGTCTGACTGTTTGCAACCCCATGGACTATACAGTCCATGGAATTCTCCCAGCCAGAGTACTGGAGTAGATAGCTGTTGCCTTCTCCAAGGGATCTTTCCAACCTAGGGATCAAACCGAGGTCTCCTGCATTGCAGGCGGATTCTTTGCCAGCTGAGCTACCAGGAAAGAATCCACTCCAGTATTCTTGCCAAGAGAATCCCCATGGACAGAGGAGCCTGATGGGCTACAATCCATTCCCAGAGGATGCTGGGAAATACTGACAACTACCCTGATGCACCACCATAAAGCAATTCATAGAGAATTGAGGAGCTACTCCTACTTGCAAGACCTACCAGACCTTTTAGAACTAACACACACAAAAGATGTCCTTTCATTATAGGGGACTGGAATGCAAAAGTAGGAAGTCAAGAAACACCTGGAGTAACATGCAAATTTGGCCTTGTAGTACGGAATGAAGCAGGGCAAAGGCTAATAGAGTTTTGCCAGGAGAACACACTGGTCATAGCAAACACCCTCTTCCAACGACACAAGAGAAGACGCTACACATGGATATCACCACATGGTCAACACAGAAATCAGATTGATTATATTCTTTGCAGCCAAAGATGGAGAAGCTCTATACAATCAGCAAAAACAAGACTGGGAGATGACTTGCCAAGAGAAATATCAATAACCTCAGATATGCAGATGACACCACTTTAATGGCAGAAAGTGAAGAGAAACTAAAAAGCCTCTTGTTGAAAGTGAAAGAGGAGAGTGAAAAAGTTGGCTTAAAACTCAACATTCAGAAAACTAAGATCATGGCATCTGGTCCCATCACTTTATGGGAAATAGATGGGGAAACAGTGGAAACAGTGGCTGATTTAATTTGGGGGGCTCCAAAATCACTGCAGATGGTGACTGCAGCCATGAAATTAAAAGACGCTTACTCCTTGGAGCTGGTTTTAGAAAAGGCAGAGGAACCAGAGATCAAATTGCCAACATCCGCTGGATCATGGAAGAAGCAAGAGAGTTCCAGAAGAGCATCTATTTGTGCTTTATTGACTATGCCAAAGCCTTTGACTGTGTGGATCACAAGAAACTGTGGAAAATTCTGAAAGAGATGAGAATACCAGACCACCTGACCTGCCTCTTGAGAAATTTGTATGCAGGTCAGGAAGCAACAGTTAGAATTGGACATGGAACAACAGACTGGTTCCAAATAGGAAAAGGAGTACGTCAAGGCTGTATATTGTCACCCTATTTATTTAATTTCTATGCAGAGTACATCATGAGAAACGCTGGACTGGAAGAAACACAAGCTGGAATCAAGATTGCCAGGAGAAATATCAATGACCTCAGATATGCAGATGACACCACCCTTATGGCAGAAAGTGAAGAGGAACTCAAAAGCCTCTTGATGAAAGTGAAAGTGGAAAGTGAAAAAGTTGGCTTAAAGCTCAACATTCAGAAAACGAAGATCATGGCATCTGGTCCCATCACTTCATGGGAAATAGATGGGGAAATAGTGGAAACAGTGTCAGACTTTATTTTTCTGGGCTCCAAAATCACTGCAGGTGGTGACTGCAGCCATGAAATTAAAAGACACTTACTCCTTGGAAAGAAAGTTATGACCAACCTAGATAGCATATTCAAAAGCAGAGACATTACTTTGCCAACAAAGTTTCATCTAGTCAAGGCTATGGTTTTTCCTATGGTCATGTATGGATGTGAGAGTTGGACTGTGAAGAAGGCTGAGTGCCGAAGAATTGATGTTTTTGAATTGTGGTGTTGGAGAAGACTCTTGAGAGTCCCTTGGACTGCAAGGAGATCCAACCAGTCCATTCTGAAGGAGATCAGCCCTGGGTGTTCTTTGGAAGGAATGATGCTAAAGCTGAAACTCCAGTACTTTGGCCACCTCATGCGAAGAGTTGACTCATTGGAAAAGACTCTGATGCTGGGAGGGATTGGGGACAAGAGGAGAAGGGGACGACAGAGGATGAGATGGCTTGATGGCATCACTGACTCAATGGACGTGAGTCTCAGTGAACTCCGGGAGTTGGCGATGGACAGGGAGGCCTGGCGTGATGCGATTTATGGGGTCACAAAGAGTCAGACACGACTGAGCGACTGATCTGATCTGATCTGATCTGATACTCCTTGGAAGGAAAGTTATGACCAAACTAGATAGCATATTCAAAAGCAGAGATATTACTTTGTAAAAAGGTCCATGTAGTCAAGGCTATGGGTTTTCCAGTGGTCACGTATGGATGTGAGAGTTGGACTGTGAAGAAAGCTGAGCACTGAAGAATTGATGATTTTTCTTGAGAGTCCCTTGGACTGCAAGGAGATCCAACCAGTCCATTCTAAAGGGAATCAGTCCTGAATGTTCATTGGAAGGACTGATGCTAAAGCTGAAACTCCAATACTTTGGCTACCTCATACAAAGAGTTGACTCATTGGAAAAGACCCTGATGCTGGGAGGGAGGCAGGAGGATAAGGGGACAACAGATGAGATGGCTGGATGGCATCACCGACTCGATGGACATGAGTTTGGGTAATCTCCAGGAGTTGATGATGGACAGGGAGGCCTGTCGTGCTGCGATTCATGGGGTCACAAAGAGTCAGACATGACTGAGCAACTGAACTGAACTGAACTAAATTCCTGCTTGCAAGCGCAGGCAACATCTCTATCTGTTTTATACATATACCCTCAGCTTCCATTTTGCTATTGCTTTTCATCTTTAAATTGGTATATAAGTCTGGTCGCCCTCAAAGGATTTCTGCATAGAATTAATATCTTGTGGGGAAGCACCTTGAAAAGAAAGGAAGGGACTTTCCTGGAAGTAAAGTGGCTAAGACACCGCACTCCAGCTGCAGGGGGCCTGGCTTCAATCCCTGGTTAGATCCCACATGCCCAACTAAGAGTTCACGTGCGGCAACTAAAAAGATCCAACATGCTGCAACTAAGACCTGGTGTAGACAAATAAATAACTAAAAGACTTTAAAAAATAAAAGGAGGCACATAAATACAATAAAACCAGGTAAAAAAGTGATAACCTTAGTAAACATGCTGAACGTAAGTGACTAAAAGGCTGTATTTTGTTGTTAAGTTGCTAAGTCCTGTCCAACTCTTGGAGCCCTCCATGGACTGTAGCCTGCCAGGCTCCTCTGTCCCCAGAATTCTCCAGGCAAGAATACTAGAGTGGGCTGCCATTTTCCTCCTCCAGGGGATCTTCCCAACCCAGGGGTCAAACCGGTATCTCCTGCATTGCAATTTAAGGTAATTGTCAGCTAGGTCTAATGCTTTTGAAATGGCTTGCAATCTCATGATGCAACACTAGCGTGTTAGAACAAGGAGCTACTGGGCCAACTCAATGCATGGTGTAGAGAGACCACTCTGGATAAAGCTGTCTGTGTGGTTTACATGCACTAGAGCAATAGGATGTGATGGCCATTCCCTGGAGGGGCACACAACAGCCTTCTTACATAAGGCTGTCACTGGAAGGGAAAGGTGTTGCTAAATTAATACAATCTTAAGACTTCCCTGACCATTCAGTGGTTAAGTCTCTGAGCTTCCAATGCATGGGCTGCAGTTTCAGTCTCTGGTCAGGGAATTAAAATCCCACATGCCACAGGGCACAGCCAAAAAAGAAAAAAAAAAGATAAGAGTGTAGCAGATGAGGCATTGCCACTCGCGATGATAGCTCACTAACCTAAGATAGCAGACTTGAATGTGAGATGTGACTGCTTTGCAAACTGTTTTTTTTTAATTGGAGTACAGTTTATTTGGGCTTCCCTGGTGGCTCACACAGTAAAGAAGCTGTCTGCATTGCAGGAGACCTGGGTTTGATCCCTGGGTCAGGAAGATACCCTGAAGAAGGGAATGGCAACCCACTCCAGTATTCTTGCTCAGAGAATTTCATGGACAGAGGAGTCTGGTGGGCTACAGTCCATGGGGTTGCAAAGAGTCTGTTTTGACTGAATATTGTTTCAGTTGTACAGCAAAGTAATTCAGTTATAGATATACATATTAAACTGCTTTTGAAAATCACTGTGCTTATCATAAAAATTTAAAAAGGGGAGAAGAATGTTGAGAACCATTGGTCTAAGGCATTGATTTCATATCAGTTATTCCTGACAAAGTGCAGAGAAGTCTGTGGGGAGAGTTTAAACTCCGTTTGTTTTCAGTCATGGTATGTGCAGCCTCAATCTCAAAGTCATTGGAATAAAGAGTTGTTTTTAGCTGATGGTTTTGAAGTTCTAGAAATGGGCATATCCGAATGGAAGTTAAGTAGGGTGGACAGCCGTCTAGTCCACCCTGTGGCTGAGAGCCTTAACCCAAGGAGGCCCTACTGTGTGTCCTTTTCACCAGAGGCAATCACTGGGAGTGTCTCCATGTGACCTAAACCAAAGTGGTTTTAAAGAGTGTTAGAGTGTTCTTTGAAAATATTGAAGCTGGAGCTTCCTTGGTAGTCCAGTGGTTGAGAATCTGCTTGCCAGTGCAGGGGACGTAGGTTTGATTCCTGGGCTGGGAGGATCCCACATGGGCCTGGGAGCGGCAACTCCTGACGCCCACATGCCCTAGAGCTACAGCAGGAGAACCATCACATGGAGAAGCCCCTGCTTGCCACACCTAGAGAAAGCCCACAGGCAGCAACGAAGACCCAGGGCAGCCTTAAATAAATAAACAAATACCTTTTCTTTTTAAAAAAATGTTAAACTTGGACTTTCCCCAGTGACTTAGCATGCACATCAGTGGTTAAGACTCCACACTTCCAATTCAGGGGGGTGTGGGGTTGATCCTGGTTGGGAAATTAAGATCACATGCCACATGGCCCCCCAAAATAAAACAAAATAATCAGATTTTTTTTAATTGGATATGTTAATCACATTTACAAAATACCTTTACAATGAGACTTAGTGTTTGGTTAACTAGCTGCCACAGCCTAGCCAAGTTGACATATAAAACTAACCAGCACAATTTCTAATAGTGACTTCTGGCCACCATATCACAAGGAGACATTTCAAGTTTGGTCTAAATTGGATTCTTTGTTCCTGTTTCTTCCAAAATCACAAAAAAACGATCATGTAAATTTAATTTACATTGATAGTATTTATTCACGGTTAAACACTACTTACAGAGTCAACAACTTAATATATAACAGCTCTACCACCATAAAAAAAAAAAATCCCTTAGACATTTGTGGAAAAGGTTTTGAAAACATTTATTTATAGCCAAGAATTGCCAGAAATAACAACCAAATTAATAATTAAATAGCAAGTTTTTATTGCAAAAGAAACAAAGCTAAAATAAATAGGCACCATCTAAAAATTTTTCAATATACAAATTCATAGAGCTTTTATTTAACCAAACAGTTATTACAATAATAACTAACAACCTGACATCTTCCATGTTCCCTGGCATGCCTGGTCTCTAAATTCGAGAAAGCTGACAGAGGCAGCCTAGCAATTCATTCTACATGGGAGGAAGTAAGAGAGAAATCAATGAAAAATTATGGGAAAACATGGGGGCAGGTGGGAAACACTCTAATTTGGTTTGTATTATTTAACTTCTATGCAGACACATCATGAGAAACGCTGGACTGGAAGAAGCACAAGCTGGAATAAGGATTGCGGGGAGAAATATAAATAACCTCAGATATGCAGATGATACCACCCTTATGGCAGAAAGTGAAGAGGAACTAAAGAGCCTCTTGACGAAAGTGAAAGAGGAGAGTGAAAAAGTTGGCTTAAAGCTCAACATTCAGAAAACTAAGATCATGGCACCTGGATCTGTCACTTAATGGCAAATAGATGGGGAAACAGTGGAAACAGTGGCTGACTTTATTTTGGGGGGCTCCAAAATCACTGCAGATGGTGATTGCAGCCGTGAAATTAAAAGATGCTTACTCCTTGGAAGGAAAGTTATGACCAACCTAGATAGTATATTGAAAAGCAGAGATATTACTTTGCCAACAAAGATCCGTCTAGTCAAGGCTATGGTTTTTCCAATGGTCATGTATGGATGTGAGAGTTGGATTGTGAAGAAAGCTGAGCGCCTAAGAATTGATGCTTTTGAACTGTGGTGTTGGAGAAGACTCTTGAGAGTCCCTTGGACTGCAAGGAGATCCAACTAGTCCATCCTAAAGGAAATCAGTCCTGAATATTCATTGGAAGGACTGATGCTGAAGCTGAAACTCCAATACTTTGGCCACCTGATGCAAAGAGTTGACTCATTGGAAAAGACCCTGATGCTGGGAGGGATTGGGAGCAGGAGGAGAAGGGGACCACAGAGGATGAGATGGCTGGATGGCATCACTGACTCAATGGACATGGGTTTGGGTAGACTCCAGGATTTGGTGATGGACAGGGAGGCCTGGTGTGCTGTGGTCATGGGGTCGCAAAGAGTTGGACACGACTGAGCAACTGAACTAAACTCACCTAGTCCTAACCTCCCTGGTATATAATGTCATCACACATTGTCAGACACACACACAGCACCAGGGCAGGAGGCAGGGCTCTGGGACCCTTTTCACCAATGGTCAATTCTATCCTCAGCTATCATTGAAATTCTAGTTTTTCCAGCTCATCCCCTCAGATGGGGCAGTGGTGCACGCATAGACTCTCGCCTCAGTATGCAGGGACATTTCTTGCTAATCTATTGTTTCTGTAAAAGAAACTTTTAAGGTTATTTTTTACCAAGATTTTTATTTTGGCTGTATTACCCTTTGCCAAAATAACAATGTTCCATTGATATAATGAGTTAAAAGTTTGGGCAGACTTCCCTGGTGGCAGAGTGGATAAGAATCCACCTATCAGTGCAGGAGACACGTGTTCTATCCCTGGTTCCAGGAAGATTCCACATGCCCCTGAGAAACTAAGCCCTTGAGCCACAACGATTGGGCCCACCTGGTGCAGCTACTAAAGCCCGAATGCCTAGAGCCAATGCTCCACAAGGAGAGAAGCCACCGCAATGAGAAGCTCACACACCACAACTAGAGAGTCACCCCTCTGCTCGTCACAGCTAGAGAAAGCCTGTGCGCAGCAATTTCATGGCTGCAGTCACCATCTGCCATGATTCCGCAGCCCAGGAAAAGAAAATCTGCCATTGTTTTCATTTTTTCTCCATCTATTTGCCATGAAGTGATGGAACCGGATACCATGAACTTAGTTTTTTGAATGTTGAGTTTTAAGCCAACTTTTTCACTCTCCTCTTTCACCTTCATCACGAGTCTCTTTAGTTTCAGCTTGGAGCCATTTACAAACGTCTAACCACCTCCTCAAAGGAAGCTCTACTTAACGTCCACCGAGACATCCTTGCGCAATGCTGTTTAGAGGATAACTACCCAACTCCCCAGGCTTCCTCTGTGGCTCAAAGTAATAGAGAACCCATTTGCCAATGCAGGAGATGCGGGTTATTCGATCCCTGGGTCGGGAAGATCCCCTGGAGAAGGAAATGGCAACTCACTCCAGTATTCTTGCCTGGGAAATCCCATGAACACAGGAGCCTGGTGAAGTACATAGGGCAAACCTCCACAGGAACCCCTTCACTTGAAATACAAGATCTGGCATTCCTAGACTTCTGTCCAACTGGCTAAAAATTCAGAATTTCCTGCTCCTCCCTTCTAGTTTGATAATTTAATAAAAAGACTCATAAGACTGAGGAAAGTGCTATATTTATGACTGTGTTTTATTATAAAGGATGAACTCAAGACCAGACAAAAAAAGAAATCTTTAGAGTGAGGTCTAGGAAGTTCACAAATATAAAACTTCCACATCCTCTCCCTGTGCAATTAGGGCACATGACCCTCTTGGCACTGCAATATGGTCACCAACTGGGAAACTGACCGAACTTGTTGTCTAGAATTCTTACTGTTGTTGTTCAGTCGCTCAGTCGTGTCTGATTCTTTGCAACACCATGGACCGCAGCACCCCAGGCTTCCCTGTCCTTCACCGTCTCCCGGAGTTTGCTCAAACTCATGTCCATCGAGTCGGTGATGCCATCCAACCATTTTATCCTCTGTCACCCCCTTTTCTTCCTGCCTTCAATCTTTCCCATCATCAAGGTCTTTTCCAGTGAGTTGGCTCTTTCTGTCAGGTGGCCAAAGTATTGGAGCTTCAGCTTCAGACTCAGTCCTTCTAGTGAATATTCAGGGTTGATTTCTTTAGGATTGACTGGTTCTTATTAGGGTTTCATTAAGTAGGTATGATCACTTGAGTCATTGATCATGTGACTGAATTCAGTCTCCAGCTATTCTTCCCTCTGCCAGAGGTCAGGCTGCTATCACTTGGCTCAAAGCTGCACCCCTCTCATCACATGGTTGGTCTTTCCAGAACAGCCAGCCCCAACCCTAAAGCTATTAAAGGGGCCCACTTGACTCATCTCATTAGCATAAATGTGGGTGTGGTTTGAGGGATCCTCCTTGAATAAGAGTCATTCTCTCCCAGGGGAAATTCCAAGGGCTTAAAAATCTCCACCTCAGGACTTCCCTAGAAGGTCCGGTGATTAAGAATCTGCCTGCCCCTGGGTGGGAGGGGAGTTTGGAGAGAATGGATACATGTATATGTATGGCTGAGTCCCTTCACTGTTCACTCCAAACTATCACAACATTGTTAATGGACTATACCCCAATACAAAATAAAAAGTTAAAAAAAAAAAGAATCCAGCTGCCAATGCAGGGGACACAGGTTTAATCCCTGGTCTGGGAAGATTCCACATGCTGCGGGGCAACCTAGCCCATGTGTCATAGCTACTGAAGCCCATGTGCCTAGAACCCATGCTCTGAAACAAGAGAAGACATAGCAGTGAGCAGCCCACACACTGCAACTAGAGAGTAGCCTGTGCGCAGCAAGGAAGACCTAGTGCAGCCAAAAATAAAACAAATAAATACATAAATACAAATTGCCACCCCAGGAGCCTCCAGCAAAGATCAGACAAATTCTTTATTATCCAACACCTTCTTACTGCACTTAAGATAGGTAAGTAGATAAATGGAGACTCCTGAAATAGGTCTTATGAAAGCCTAATAAATGGCTTTGTTTTATTCCCTCTAGGTATCATTTTACCAGTGAAATTACTTCTAATTCACGGTCCCAAGACAAGTATTAACCAGCAATTAGTTATCAAATTACCTCTCATTAAAATTTTAAGAAAAATGTCAAGCAGGCTTTCATTATGTCATTGTGTGGTCTTTATTTCTCCTTTGAACTATTCAGGAAACTTTTAATAATTTGAAGATAAAAATCTTCCCTTCGATACCCATATTTCTTCCCTTCTACTCAGAGCCAAAAAGAATTAGATTTTCTGATGTGACCCATATTTTAGATAGAAATAAGGGTATGAGAGACTTTCCTGGTGGTCCAGTGGCTAAGACTCTGAGCTTCTGCTGCAAGGGAGCACGGATTCGATCCCTGGTCAGGAAACTAAGGTCCTGCAGGCCTCGCAGGGCACCCAAAAATGTAAAATGATAATCATAATACTTGGAAACGTTTTCAATGGTTAAAAATACTTACTGCCATTGTTTACTGTTACTATGGCAGGGAATCAGTGAAGAAACAAAGATCTCATGTTTCACTGAAGGGAATATAAATTGATAGAAACTCATGAAAAATGAGAATTTGGCAGCATGTATCAAAAGCCCTTAATCTAGCAATTCTATCAGATTTTAATACAGAAATCTATCAGAAGGAAGGGCTTCCCAGGTGGCACTAGTGGTAAAGAACCCACCTGCCAATGCAGGAGATATAAGAGAAGCTGGATCCATCCCTGGGTGGGGAAGATCCTCTGGAGAAGGAAATGGCAACCCACTCCAATATTCTTGCCTGGAGAATCCCATGGACAGAGGAGCCTGGCAGGCTACAGTCCATGGGGTCACAAAGAGTCAGACACGACTGAAGCAACTGAACACACACACATCAGAAAGAAATTTATAGAAAACAGCACAAAGTTTAACATGCAAGAATGTTCATTTCAGGGACTTCCTAGGTGGTCCAGTGGCTCAGGCTCCAAAAGCAGGGGCCCTGGGCTCAATCCTTGCTGAGGGAACTAGGCCCTACATGCTGCAGTTAAGAGTTCGAATGCCTCAACTAAAAGAAAGAACATGCTGCAATGCAGATTGAAGATCCCAAGTGCCACAACGAGGACCTGGGGAGACAAATAAATAAATTAAATTTTTAAAAAAGAATGTTCTTTGCAGCAACATTCATGAGGATGAAGAAATTCCAAACGGTCCCCAACAAAAATAAATAAACTGTAGCTCATCCTTACAATGAACAGGATGCCATGTAGTTGTTGAAATTACTTTGAAGAGCTTTATTAACTGGAACTTAAAATGTTAGTGATACATTGCTAAGAGGGAAAAAGACCACAGAAATGTTTAAAGGGCATGATTTGTTTTCACAAAATAACAAGTATATGCACATATTTGCAAGGAAATGTATCTAGAAAGACATCGCAAAAAAAAAAAAAAAAAAGAGTTTGTTGCACAGACTTTATCATGACAACAGTGAAAGTAAAAATTACAACAACCATTCAAGATTCCACATTTTGTCCAAACAAAGTCATTTCATTCTCCATGTTCACTTTGATTTGTCTCAGAAGCAAATAAAATTTGACAGAGTTAACATAACCAACAACAAAAACTTCCTTAGGAGGCAATTATGTCAGGAAGAGGGAAAAGCCCCTAAGAAAATTAGTAAAAGGATGGAAAGATGGATGGGTGGATGGATGGATGGATGGATGGACAGATAGACATTCACCCATATATAAGCAAGCCAACTTACCATTTTAGGATTATGGTTCATAGTAAGGAGAAGTCACTGTTAATGTCGTGGTTTCCATGGACTTCTACCAAGATTCAGAAGTGTGGGCTGGAAGAGAAAGCAAGTTGTCACTCTCTCAAGCACCGTTTCACAATTGTCTACATTTTTTTTTTCCAAGAAAAATATGTTGACAGACCTGTTGTTCCAATTATGACAAGAAAATCACCAGAGGAAGCAAGAGCAGGAGGCCCCAGAGAAATTGGTCAAAGGGCAGGATGTTGTCCCTTTGTCCTCCCACCAAGCCATCCGGCCTCACCCCCAGCTGCCCTCCTGGAAGCCAGCACCAGGCCGGCCAAGCCTCTTCAAGGACCATCCCCATGGGAAGAGACTCTGCGACGTTCACGTCAGATGCAGCACAAATGACCCACCCTGTCCTTCACAGCTCGTCAGGGTAATCACACATCTTTTCGTGCAGCTGTCTAAATGGTATCTGTCTCTGCAGCCAAGCCATAAGTGACTTAAGAGTCCACCTCTGTTTGCACACTTTCGAGTCCCCAGCCCAGTACCTGGCACAGATCAGCTCTCGATATTTTTAAATGAATGAGTGAAAAGCCAGCTAACATGGATTTGGACTATCATCCCTTACTTTTCTAGTCTTAACCTCTTTGAAAATAAGGATTTTCCAGGAGTTCCCTGGTGGTCCAATGGTTAGGATTCGATGCTTTCACTGCCATGGCTGTGAAAGCTGTTCAGACTCTGGTCGGGGAACTAAGATCCTGTATGCCCTGTGTGTGTGTGCCTGCTAAGTTGTTTCAGCCCTGTCTGACTCTTTGCGACCCTGTTGACTGTAGCCCACCAGGCTCCTCTGTCTGTGGGATTTTCCAGGCAAGAATACTGGAGTGGGTTGCCATGTCCTCCTCCAGGGGGTCTTCCCAACCCAAGGATCGAACTTGAGTCTTATATGCCTCCTGCATAGGCAGACTGGTTCTTTACCGCCAGTGCCACCTGGGAAGCCCCCTGTAAGCCACACACTCTGGCTAAAAGAAAAAAAAAAAGGATTGTCTGATGACATAAGATTACTATATGGACAATAATTAAGTTCTGAGTCCACAGCTATCACAGTAGATTCTTTATACAAACAAAGTCTATTCTGGCTTCTCCGCTCTGAGTTCTAGTTGGAGTTCCATAGCCTATCAGATATGTAACTAAGCTCCTCAAGATTTAATTTTTCATCTGTAAAATACGGGATTAGATAGATGATCTTTAAAGCCATGGCCCATCCCTAACATTTTTCTGATTCAAGAGGATCACCCTGAAAATTGTCCCGGGGAGAAGACGGTCACAATTCATTCTGGTTTTAAGAACTGGGTGTGACACTTAGAAGGAGGCCAGGGCTTTCCAGGTGGTGCTAGTGATAGAAAATCTGCCTGTCAGTGCTGGAGATGCAGGTTCGACCCCTGGGCCAGGAAGATCCCCTGGAGAAGAAATTGACAACCCACTCCAGTATTCTTGCCTGGAAAATTCCATGGGCAGAGGAGCCTGGCGGGCTACAGTCCATGGGTCCACAAAGAGCCAGACACGACTGAGTGACTAAGCACACACAAGCTGCAGAAATGATACCAAAACTATTAGTATTAAGAAAGAACGAGAGCAAACTTCAAATGTTCTATTTGGGGGAGGTGAAAAGAGGGGTTAGTTGTCAGAATATATGTATCTCAAAGGGTCGTCCTCAGAATCACAGTACTTACCATCAAGGAGTGGCATATTATAAATGTAATATTTCAATTGCATCAAAACCGTCCTTGTAAAAAATACTTTTTTCCTCCTCCATTCAGTTACGAGTGTAGCCTGTAGCATCCAGTGCACCATGACTTTTGTTCATTGAACCATTTTCCTTCTCAAGAGATGGTTTTTCACCCCAACAAAAATAGCTATGAATCACTGTGCTTAGTCACTCAGTCATGTCAGACTCCTTTGCAACCCCATGAACTATAGCCCACCAGGCTCCTCTGTCCATGGGATTCTCCAGGCAAGAATATTGGAATGGGTTGTCATTTCCTTCTCCTGTGAGTCACTGGTTCTCTGAATATTTTCTTCCTTGTTTTGTTCAGAGTATAAATGAGAGATTTCAGTGTATTTCTTGAATAAGCACAAGTTGCCATTAACCTGAAATGATTTAGATTGCAAATACAAACTGTTGCCTTCTAATTTCAAATCCAGGGTAACTATGCAGTTCTAATTAGGAGTTCATAATTCTCCTAAAGGAGGGATATGAATAACAAGAGGAAAAAAGAAATTTGACAAAGAATAGAAAGCTGACTTATATTTAACGTTTTTGTTTCCCCAGATTCAACTATGTGACTTAAAAACTAAGTGAAAAATATTTCCTTAATATTTAGTATTAGTTAGTATTTAGAATTAGCTTTTCTATGGCATCTATGATCAAAATGGTCAAAGCATTTTCTATGCTTCCAGGCTTCCATGAAGAAAAGAACCACTTAACACAGACACGCAATGCTTTTTACTGTTTCCTCTGTTAAAGGATTTTTTTTCTACAAACATCCCTGAATAATCTAATCTAACATTCAGTTTTTTATAGATAGTAATTTTCAATCTTAAAGTTTTGTTCTCTCAGAAAATCTTGTATTTCCCCACTTAGCTCACTTACCACACATTCTTTGAATTGCTTGCCCAGTTTTCTGTCTGTCCAGAAAAATGTAATTCCCTTGAAAGCAATATCCCAATGTTCATTGGAAAGACTGATACTGAAGCTGAAGCTCCAATACTTTGGCCACCTAGTGTGAAGAGCCGACTTAATGGAAAAGACCCTGATGCTGGAAGATTGAAGGCAGGAGGAGAAGGGGGGCACAGAGGATGAGATGGTTGGGTGGCATCACTGACTTAACAGACATGAGTTTGAGCAAACTCCAGGAGTTAGTGAAGGACAGGGAAGCAACAATTTGAAGTCAGAGCCCATTACTGGTTCCCTCAGTAAGTAAACAAATTATTAAAAGAAAATTAATAAGTTCATTTATAGGAAATAGATATGTAAAATATATCATGTCCCTAGACAAGAAATGTATATAATGTATGTAATTCTTTAATGTAAGATATACGATTCAAAAATAATAATGTGATTTGTTTTTTTTTTCAGCTTTATTGAGATACTATTGACATATAATGTATGTGAGCTTAAGGTGTACAATGTGATGATTCTGATACATGTACATATTGTGAAATGACCACAATAAGATTAGTTAACATCTCCACACTCTCACATGTATGTGTAAGATAAGATCTACTCTCTTAACAACTTTCAATAATAAAATACAACATTGTAATTATAGTCACTGGGCTTCCCAGATGGCACTAGTGGTAAAGAATCCACCTGCCAATGCAGGAGATGCAAGAAACCCAAGTTTGATCCCTAGGTCAGGAGGATCCCCTGGAGGAAGACATGGCAACCCACTCCAGTATCCTTGCCTGGAGAATCCCATGGACAGAGGAGCCTGGCGGGCTACAGTCCACGGGGTTGCGAAGAGTCGGATACAACTGAGTGACTGAGCACGCACACAATTGTAGTCACATGCTGCACATCCCAGAACTCATTCATCTTACAGTTGGAATTATGTACGCTTCGACCAGCATCTCCCTGTTTCCCCCACACACCCAGCCCCTGGCAACAATCATTCCAACTCTCCTTCGAGCTTGGCCTTTTTAGATTCCACGTGTGGGTGAAAACACAGTCTTTGTCTTTCTCTGTCTGACTTCTTAATGTAATTTTAAATGTAGCAAATAGAAGGCCGGCAGTTTTCAAAACATTTAGAGCAAAGATAAAGCACTCAGATAATACCATTACGGACAATTCCATTAACTGCTCAACTAAAACTTCAAAGTTTTCCTCCATCTTGGAATTCTAGGAAGGATCATCGCTTCTGATACTGAACAAGAGTAGTATTCACATAGCTACCATATTACAAACATTCACATGCCTTTACAGTAAACTGGAATAAAATTAAATGGCTTTTGAGAGCTCTTATACTTTGAAACTGCTGAAAATTAGCTCATCACAGACTGTTAGAACCTGAAGGGACCTTTGGGGTCTCCAGTTCTGATGTCTCCTGCTGCAGCTGAGAACACGTGGACGAGTACCTGCTTCACCACCCAATCGCTCCTCCTCCAGAACCCACAATGCCACTCTCACACCAGCTGGTTACTTCTCCAGTCTCAGGAAAATGTTACTCATCCAATGGAAAACATGAACTAATGTAAAGTGTAGGGGGTAGGGAGACATAAATTAGGAGTTTAGAATTAAAATACACACACTGCTATATATCCTGGAGAAGGGAAAGGCTACCCACTCCAGTATTCTGGCCTGAAGAATTCCGTGGACTATATAGTCCATGGGGTCGGAAAGAGTCAGATTTGACTGAGTGAATTTCACTTCACTGCTATATAAAAATAGGCAAACAAGAAGGACCTCCTGTATGGCATAGGGTATATATGTATATAAGTATGTATACTGAGTATACATACTCAGTATCTTGTAGTAATCTATAAGGAAAAAGAATCTGAAAAAGAATATATATATGTGTGTGTGTAATACATATATGATATATATATATATATCAGGGTCTTTTGCTTGATATATATACATATAAATGCTGGGAAAGATTGAAGGCAAAAGGAGAAAGGGGCAGCAATGGATGAGATGGTTAGATAGCATCACTGACTCTAAGGACATGAATTTGAGCAAACTCCAGGAGACAGTGAAGGACAGGGGAGCCTGGCGTGCTGCAGTCCATAGGATCCCAAAGAGTCAGACACAAGTTAGCAACTGAACAACAATAAAAAATATATACATGTGAAGAGGAACTAAAAAGCCTCTTGATGAAAGTGAAAGAGGAGAGTGAAAAAGTTGGCTTAAAGCTCAACATTCAGAAAATGAAGATCATGGCATCTGGTCCCATCACTTTATGGGAAATAGATGGGGAAACAGTGGAAACAGTGTCAGACTTTATTTTTTGGGGCTCTAAAATCACTGCAGATGGTGACTGCAGCCATGAAATTAAAAGACGCTTACTCCTTGGAAGGAAAGTTATGATCAACCTAGATAGCATATTCAAAAGCAGAGACGTTACTTTGCCAACAAAGGTGCGTCTAGTCAAGGCTATGGTTTTTCCTGTGGTCATGTATGGATGTGAGAGTTGGAACTGTGAAGAAAGCTGAGCACCAAAGAATTGATGCTTTTGAACTGTGGTGTTGGAGAAGACTCTTGAGAGTCCCTTGGACTGCAAGGAGATCCAACCAGTCCATTCTAAAGGAGATCAGCCCTGGGTGTTCTTTAGAAGGAATGATGCTAAAGCTGAAACTCCAGTACTTTGGCCACCTCATGAGAAGAGTTGACTCATTGGAAAAGACTCTGATGCTGGGAGGGATTGGGGGCAGGAGGAGAAGGGGACAACAAAGGATGAGATGGCTGGGTGGCATCACTGACTCGATGGACGTGGGTCTGAGTGAACTGAGTTGATGATGGACAGGGAGTCCTGGGGTGCTGCGATTAATGGGGTCGCAAAGAGTCGGACACGACTGAGTGACTAAACTGAACTGAACTGAATAAATATATATAAATATATATCTGAATCACTTTTCACTACACTTGTAACTAACACAATGTTACAAATTACTTAATTAATCACTATGAAAAATAAATTAAAAATGTAGAATGTTATTTATAATCTTGACAAACTCTGAATTTTGCCTTTATATTTCCTTTCCAATTAAAAAAAAAAAAAACCACCCCGGCCTATAGACATATAATAAATCACAGCCTTAACAAAAGCTTAACAGAAAATATCTTCTATAAGGACCACCTCTGCTTTGGTTAACTCGATCACTTTGGTTCACATACATCAGGGATCAGGGTTCTGTCCACAAAGCCTCGCGGCCCTGAAGTCCAGGGGCTTCACCCGGCTAGCACTCACGGCGCAGCACCGCCACCTCGTGGTCATTTTGAGGAACTTGCTCGCTGCCAAAACCACCGCCCTTTCTAGCTTGGCCATCTTTTTAGGAGCATAGGGCCAATGACGGGGCCCTGAAACCAATTCTACATCATTACAGGAAATCCTCTGACTCACAAATCACAATCCATCAAGGAAATAGGAACCATCTATCATAAAGCCAATGGAGACCAGCAGCACTTCAGAGCAGGATCTTCAGTCTTCATATCTTTCAGTTTAAATAAAGATTTCAGTTATTTAAATTGCACTTTTTCCTCCCAACTGCTGCCTGAGTAAAAGCAGGCAAAACTGGACTTGACAGCAGCGATTCCAAGTGCACTATTTCACGGAAACCCTCAATGAGACAGAAAGAAGAATGCAAAAGTGAAACAGAAAAATACAACGTGTTTACTGAAGTTAGTGTCTGAGCCAAGGGAGCTATTATCTAACTATTATCTGTGAATATAGTTAGGAAAGAGAGAAAATATTTTTTTCAAGTCTCCTTGGATGTTAATGGAATTCTAACTTTGAGCTTGAATGCGCTTGTTCTTCTGCTGTGTGTTCACTTAGGCTCAGGTTCTTTGGGTGTAAGGCAAAATAACATGTTTTAAAAGCAAATACCCTTCCCCTTAAGGATCGATTGATTCTTCTTTTCTTTTTCTTTTTAGGACTGATTGATTATTGAGGGATCAAGCCTTCGCTGGATGGCTGGTCCCATGTCCACAGCCAACCATCTTTGCTTTGGACACCTTATCTGCTGGGTAGTGAAAGTGAGAGTCACTCGGTCGTGTCCGACTCTTTGCGATCCCATGGACAATACAGTCCACGGAATTATCCAGGCCAGAATACTGGAGTGCATAGCCTTTCCCTTCTCCAGGGGATCTTCCAAACCCAGGGATAGAGCTCAGGTTTCCCATATTGCAATTGAATTCTTTACCAGCTGAGCCACCATCTGGGTAATACATGCATTCTATTTCATAGAAACAGTTTGCTGTTCTCTAAGGCGGTGGTCCTTAATCTTTTTGGCATCAGGGACCGGTTTTGTGGAAGATAATTTTTCCACAGATGGGGCAGGAGTATGGTTTGGGGACGATTGAGGCACATTATATTTACTGTGAACCTTATATCTATTATTATTACGTAAGCTTCACCTCAGACCATTAGGTATTAGATCCCGGAGGTCTGGGACCCCTACTAAGGGCTGATTGCCCTGAAGAAAGACTGTAAGAGTGAATGTGGTCAATTCAGACAGAAAAATAATAGAACTGCTTGCATTAGTAACTTAGTGAAGTGAAGTGAAAGTGTTCAGTTCAGTTCAGTTCAGTTGCTTAGTCGTGTCCGACTCTTTGCGACCCCATGAATCGCAGCACCCCAGGACTCCCTGTCCATCACCAACTCCCAGAGTTCATCCAGACTCATGTCCATCGAGTCGGTAATGCCATCCAGCCATCTCATCCTCTGTCATCCCCTTCTCCTCCTGCCCTCAATCCCTCCCAGCATCAGGGTCTTTTCCAATGAGTCAACTCTTCACATGAGGTGGCCAAAGTATTGGAGTTTCAGCTTCAGCATCAGTCCTTCCAATGAGCACCCAGGACAGATTTCCTTTAGAATGGACTGGTTGGATCTCCTTGCAGTCCAAGGGACTCTCAAGAGTCTTCTCCAACACCACAGTTCAAAAGCATCAATTCTTTGGTGCTCAGCTTTCTTCACAGTCTAACTCTCACATCCATACATGACCACTGGAAAAACCATAGCCTTGACTAGACGGATATCTTTGTTGTTAGTCATGTCCAACTCTGCGACTCCGTGGGCGATAACTCACCAGGCTCCTCTGTCCATGGAATTCTCCAGGCAAGAATACTGGAGCAGATTGCCGTGCCCTTTTCCAGGGATCTTCCCCAACCCTGGATTCAAACCCGAGTCACCCGCATTGCAGGCAGATTCTTTACCGTCTGAGCCACCACAGAAGCCCTAGTATCTTAAGGGGGACTCATTAATAAGAAGGAAACCCAATTAGTAGTGTCTGGGCTTAAATGAAAACAGCACTGCCGGAATCAGAGGGTCTCTTGCTTTGCCAGTGTGTGTGACTCCTCAGATAACTGTCAGCAGTTATTCAATTACGTCCAGATGCCTCATGTTGAAAGCACTTTGGGTTTTCAGAAACTAGAAGGTTATGTGTCAGGGAACGTTTAACTTTAGGATTCCTGTCTGTTGTTTTCTGTTTCTCATGAACCCTCTGTTCCTTATCAGTTCCTGGTAGACAGGAACGAGTGGAGCGGCACGCTGTTCCCAGGACTGAGGTCATGGGATGGAACGCATGCATGGATTTCCTTCAGTAACCTTTTACCCTAAGGTAAAACTGTTTAGTCACGACCCTCTTACTCAAGTTATGGACTGTCTTCTGGCCTTGTGATGATTGTTATTTCTTGTTAGTCCCTTGGTAACAGTTGTTATACGTCTGGTTTTTTGTTCTTTGCCTAACTTTATTTTTTACCTAAAGCCTCCTTGTATAACAATATATAAGCTCACGCAAACATGAATTAAGCACCCTTGTTCCACTAGAGACTTGGGTCCCCCGTGTCCTTCTTTCCCTCTCTGGCTAGTTCTTTGGAGCGTGGAGGCCTGCCGAGCTCACTTTCCTGCCCTGGCTTTCAAGACCTCCTCAAGGGGACGCCCTGTGCCTTTGTGAGCAGTACAAGCCTTATTCTAGGGCTTTATTGGTTTTCCACGTAACCCAGGGAATATCAGTCTCTCTCTCTTTTGCTTTCTTTTCGTCAACTCTGATCCACAAGGTCCTGGTCTGTAAAAAAAGACCACAACAGTTATGAAACCAGATGTGAATTCCACCAGAGGAGACGGTCTGAGAAACTCCTTTGCATAACCTGGGGTAAATCTGCATTTCATGAAGGAACAGTGTCCCCCATGGGCCTGGGGAGCCTTATTCAGAGTGAGATTTCCAAAGCTGCTTGCCCTTATTCCACTTGGAAACACAACACGTTGTCTGAACTATAAATGTCACTTAATGGTCAGACAGCCAAGAAAAGGTGAAAAAAATCTCCAGTTTGGGGGGTGTCAGTGCAGAGGGTTCTCCTATAAGTGTGAACAGCCAATTCTAGGAAATTTTTCCACAGTTAGGCAGGTGCTAAAAAGATGCAGAGACCAAAAATGTCTACCAAAATAGGCAAGCCGAGAAAGGAGGGGTTTTGTTTTTCTCACAATCTCCCTCTCCCACTTTTCTTATTCACAAAAATTTGCAGGTAGCTCTGACCTATTGAAAATTAAGTAGCGTCAAAGCTGCCTCTAGTCAGGAAGACCCTTCTTCTTTCATGGCCTCAAACTGGGACATTCCCTTCAGGAGAAAAAGGGAGGGACTTGTAGGGTTTCCAAGGAATACTTTGGCCACCTGATGCGAAAAGCCAACTCACTGGAGCAGACCCTGATGCTGAGAGAGATTGAGGGCAGGAGGAGAAGGGGGTGACAGAGGATGAGATGTTTGCATGGCACCACTGACTTGATGGACATGAGTTTGAGCAAACTTCAGGAGATAGTGGAGGACAGAGGGGCCTGGCGTGCTACAGTCAATGGGGTTGAGAAGAGTCAGACATGACATAGCGACTAAACAAAAACAGCAAGGAATTTTAAAGGCAATATACTTTCTGAACATTTTTCCCAACCAAGTTTGAACTGCCATAGAAGCAGGGGAAATCCCTTTGATTGGATAAACCACCAATTTCAGAATAAAATTAGAAAAGCGTCTCCCTGTTATTATTTCTCAAGTGCACCTGAACATGCCTATCTTGGGGGCTCATCATTCCTTTTTCTCACTGTTCTTTTTTCCCCCCACGATGACAATTTGTAAGAATACACTTTTGCTTTCAGGTGGAACTCTATTTTCATTTTGAATTTTTGTAATTAAAAAACCTTTTTTGTATTCCTTCCAGTATTCCGATTTGCACTTGGGGACCAGTCAAGCCCCATTTTGAATTTTTTTAAATGCTCCGTGAACTTTTTAATTTTCCCTTTGTTTTCCCTGGGGTTATAATGAAATGCCAGGCTTCCTTTGTTGGGCAGCTTTGCAAGAAGAGGCTCTGATGAAAGATAGGAAGAGGGGGCTGAGAAGGGGAGGCCACCAGGCACATGGGCACGTGGCCTAAAGCATGTCCCACTTCTTATTCAAATGCTGTGGCCCGGGCACTTTTGCTATCAGGACTCGCCATCTGGGTGCTTATTATCATTGGGAAGGAAAAGCAAATCCAGGGTCGGGCAGCTGAATCTATAGAAGGATGGTCTGGGGTCTGTTTTATATAACTAGACAATGATCTGGTTGCCAAGGATACCTTTTCACAACACATATGTAAGGCAGAGAGACCTTGACAAAAGGTTAAAGAAGCTGAATAGGATTTTACATCAGGCTGTCTGTTTCTTAATATTTTTCTTACACCTGAATGTGTCTTTTTTTTTAATGGCATAATGTGTGACAAGCCCAATGATACAAAAATAAGTCTAGGAATTTAGAAATCAGTCTTAATAAAAATCAGATTCTTCAGCCTAACCTGCCAAACTAATTATTACGGCTAGGGCTAGAATGTTTTGAATTTGTACACTGTTAAAAGTGAAGTTGAGGGGCTTCCCTGGTGAGCCAGTGGCTAAGACTCCACACTCCCAATGCAGGGAGCCCAGGTTTGATCCCTGGCCAGGGAACTAGATCCCACATGCTGCAACTAAGAGATCTAACATGCCACAATTAAGACCCGGCACAGCCAAGTAAATAAGTATTTTCTTAAAAAAAAAAAAAAAAAGAATGATAACTTTATTTCTTAAAAAAAAAGTGAAGTAGAAACTAGAACTGAAGCAACCAGAGTAACTGCCTGAAAAGCTAGAATTCACTAAATATCTGCTCTGTTAGCTTCATTTTCTGCTGCCTACTATGGTCTGGAAAATAAGGCCACACAAAATACAAAGGAAACGAAGAGAGAGAAAATAATCATAATGTGAATTCTCTTTATAAATATGTTAGATGGACTTTGTTTCCTGTACTGTGCACAAAGAAATTAATGGCTGAAAAGCCTAAAATGGCAAAAGTAAAGTGTAATGAGCTTCAGCAGGTTCAGAGGATTCTACTGCTCTGAGAACACCTACATGAAAGATAGTGGGCATACGAAAAATAAATGAAAAAATGAGTAACTCCTGAGTTTTGTGTATTAAATAAAAGATTTCTCAAGAAACACACTGAACAGGATGTCACTGGTATAAAACAGAAAAGGTGGTTTTTCAGGAGTTTCAGATGAGGATGTTTTGGAGATCTTGTCATTTGATCCTCTTTTCTTTCAGTTGTGTTGAGATATATTTGGCATCGAGCACTATATCCAGGGCTTCCCTGGTGGCTCAGATGATAAAGAATCTGCCTGCAATATGGGAAACCTGGATTTGATCCCCAGGTCGGAAAGATCCCCTGGAGAAGGAAATGGCAACTGACTACAGTATTCTTGCCTGGAGAGCCCCATGGACAGAGGAGCCTGGCAGGCTACAGTCCATGGGGTCACAAAGAGCTGGACACAACTGAGTGACTAACACTTTCACTTTCACTTCACTGTTTTAAGGCACACAACATAATGATCTGACTTACATACATCATGAAATGATTACTACAATAAGTTTAGTTAACATTCATCATTTCACATAGACTCAAAACTTTTTTTTCCTTGTGATGAGAACTCTTAGGATCTATTAACAACTTGCAGATATATCATAACTACAGTCACTTCGAAGGAAAGTTATGACCAACCTAGATAGCATATTCAAAAGCAGAGACATTACTTTGCCAACAAAGGTCCATCTAGTCAAGGCTATGGTTTTTCCTGTGGTCATGTATGGATGTGAGAGTTGGACTATGAAAAAAGCTGAGCACTGAAGAATTGATGCTTTTGAACTGTGGTGTTGGAGAAGATTCTTGAGAGTCCCTTGGACTGCAAGGAGATCCAACCAGTCCATTCTGAAGGTGATCAGCCCTGGGATTTCTTTAGAAGGAATGATGCTAAAGCTGAAACACCAATACTTTGGCCACCCCATGTGAAGAGTTGACTCATTGGAAAAGACTCTGATGCTGGGAGGTATTGGGGGCAGGTGGAGAAGGGGAAGACAGAGGATGAGATGGCTGGATGGCATCACTGACTCGATGGACATGAGTTTGGGTGAACTCCGGGAGTTGGCGATGAACAGGGAGGCCTGGCGTGCTGCGATTCATGGGGTTGCAAAGAGTCGGACACGACTGAGTGACTGAACTGAACTGAACTGACAGTCATGTTGTACCTTACAGCCCTGGTCCTTATTTATCTTATAGCTGGAAGTTTGTGTTTTTTGATCACTCTCATCCAATTCCCCCTCTGCCCACCCCCCACCCCCATCTCTGGGAACCACACATCTGCTGATCCCTTCTTATATAAATGGAAGCTGGGGTTCAGAAGATGAAGTGTCTTCTGTAAGGGGCCGGGTGGTTAAGCGTGGCAGACCAGAATCCATTCTCTTTCTCATCAGTATCAATGCCCCATATGGCTCTCTCATTCCAGTCAGCCATACACAACAGGTTTCTTTTGAGCCAAGAGGTACATTTCATGAAAACTGAGCCAACATTTAAAACTTGATAGAGACACAGAAAAATATATGGACATCAAAGGGGGTGGTGGGAGGAATTGGGAGATTGGGATTGACACATATACATTGTTGACACTATGTATAAAGTAGATAACTAGTGAGAACCTACTGTTTAACACAGGGGAACTCTACTCAGTGCACTGAGGTGTGAATGGGAAGGAAGTTCAAAAGTGGAGGAATACATGTATATGTATGTAGCTGATTCATTTTTGCTGCACGGTAGAAACTAACACAGCTTTGTAACGCAACTATGTGTGTGTCTGTATTTAGCTGCCAAGTCCTATCTGATTCTTCATGACCCCATGGACCATAGCCCACCAGGCTCCTCTGTCCATGTGATTTCCCAGGCAAGGATACTGGAGTGGGATTGCAGTCAGATTCTTTACCACTGAGCCACCTAGAAAGCAATCATACTCCACTAAAAATTAATTTTAAAAAAAATCAAAAGATCTCATACAAAACAGAGCACAGATTTCTTCCTTTATTAAAAATGAGAAGATTTAAGAAGACATACAGATGGCGAAGAGGCACATGAAAAGATGCTCAACATCACTAATCATCAGAGAAATGCAAATCAAACCACAAAGAGATGTCATCTCAGACCTGTTAGAATGGCTATCATCAAGATGACAAGAGATGACAAGTGCTGGGGAGATAAGGGGAAAAGAAAACCCTCGTGCCCTGTTGGTAGGAATGTAAATTTTAAAAAACAGTATGGAGACGTCTCTCTTCTCTTCGCGTCTTTTGGGTTGGCCTGCCCTCACACCTAGAGTATGTATTTTCCTTTGCGTACCAAATAAAACTGAGCTGTAACACTGAGGTGTAACACTGGTCCGTGTCCACTGCTTCAAATTTTTGCTGTGACAAGACGGAACTGAGGAAATTGCACACTCCCCTGACATCTATGGTGCCATTTCTCGGATATAACCTGGCTGAAACAACCTCAGCTCTGCCCCCATGAGGCAGAAACCAGGTACAGCAGAAGCCCAACTCAGCAAAAGCTCCCATGGTGGAAGCTGAATGCAGAGAAAACCCAGTGCAGGGGAAGTGACAAGAAGCCCAGCGTGCTGGAAACTGGGACAGCAAAACCAAACTTAGCAGAGAGCTCATGTGACACAGTCTCAGATTCCAGAAGACCTCCGGATAAGAAACCTTGGGCCACTGGACAAAATCCCAAGAGGGATTGTCAGAAGATCCTCTGACCAATCCTGAGGAAATCTGGTACACTGATGGAAGCAATTTTGTCTTGGATGGAAAAAGAAGAGCCAGATGTGCAGTAGTCTCCAATTTTGAGACCATAGAGGCTAAATCTTTGCCACCAGTAGTCAAGGTACCAGGACACGACTCCTGGATTCACTACTCACAAGTCAAGCCATGGAAGAAAACAGAAGACACTCAATACACCTGTCAAGTTACAACATGCAGTGCCAGTTCAACAAGGATATATAAAACTCCTACTGATCATGAAAAATATCACTCACCCTTAGATGGACACCACTATAAGGACTCTGAGGCTTGAGACTAGCAACAGGGAGAGACCCAAATAAACCTCGCCATCCCAGTCCAGCAGGAAGTAGCCAGAGAGACCTCAACACCCCTATTCCCAAAGAATTGGGCCTCCCATCTCTTGAGGGGGGAATGTTAGGTAGTTAGAATAGGAAAAAGGAGTCCAGAATAGTGGAGGCTAAAAGACAAAAAAGGAAAAGCCCACAAAAATAGAACAAAGGAAGGTCCGAGGACCACACTGAGAAACTCAGGTAGAACAAACAGCCCTCCTGGATAGCCCAATTTACACAGGGCAGGCTCAGAAGGAGGAGAAAAAATCATATAAAAACAGGAGCCAAAATTGAGCCATGGGCCTCTCTTCTCTTCATGTCTTTTGGGTCGGCCCACCCTCACACCTTGAGGAAGTATTTTCTTTTGCTTGCGAAATAAAACTGAGCTGTAACACTGGTCCATCCATTGCTTCGAATTTTTGATAAGATAGAACTGAGGACATTACACACCCCCCTAACACTTCCAGTGAATATTCAGGACTGATTTCCTTTAGGATTGACTAGTCGGATCTCCTTGCAGGCCAAGGGACTCTCAAGTGTCTTCTCCAACACCACAGTTCAAAAGCATCAATTCTTTGGTGCTCAGCTTTCTTCACAGTCCAACTCTCACACCCCTACATGACTACTGGAAAAACCATAGCTTTGACTAGACAGACCTTTGTTGGCCAAGTAATGTCTCTGCTTTTTAATATGCTGTCTAGATTGGTCATAGCTTTCCTTCCAAGGAGCAAGCATCTTTTAATTTCATGGCTGCAGTCACCATCTGCAGTGATTTTGGAGCCCAAAAAAATATAGTCTCTCACTCTTAAAAAAAAAAAAGTATGGAGATGCCTCAGCAAATTAAAAATAGCACTACCATATGATCCAGCAAATCCACTTCTGGGTATTTATCCAAAGGAAACAAAATCACTATCTCAAAAAAAATCTGCACTCCCAAGTTCATAGCAGTGTTGTTTATAGTAGTCAAGAAATGAAAGATATGGCTTCCCTGGTGACTCAGTTAGTAAAGAATCTGCCTGCAATATGGGAGACCCAGGTTTGACCCCTGGGTTGGGAAGATCCTCTGGAGAAGGCAATGGCAACCCACTCCAGTATTCTTGCCTGGAAAATCCCATGGACAGAGAAGGCTGGTGGGCTACAGTCCATGGGATCACAATATTTTATATATATACATATATATATGTATATATATATATATATATATATATTATTCAGCCATTAAAAAAAGGAAAATCCTGCCATTTGTGACAACATGGATGAAACTTGAGTATCATGGTAAGTGAAATAATTCAGACAGAGGAAGACAAGCACTAAATGATCTCAGGTGTATGTGTCCTCTACCATCTCCCAGAGTTTGCTCAAGCTCACATCCACTGAGTCAGTGATGCTATCTAACCATCTCATCCTCTGCTGTCCCCTTCTTTTGCCTTCAGTCTTTCCCAGCATCAGGTCTTTTCCAAAGAGTTGGTTCTTTGCATCAGGTGGCCAAAGTCTTAACAGTACTGTATTGTGTATTTGAAAGTTGCAGATGGGAAGTTGAGTGAAATTAGAAGATCAAGAGGTACAAACTTTCAGTTATGAAATAACTGTACGGCTCTAATGTACAGAGTAGGGAATGTTGCAATAGTATTGTATTAACTTTGTGTGTGACAGCTGGTTACTGGACTTCTCGTGGTGATCAGTTCATAATGTGCGTAAATGTACAAACATGATGTTACACAGTTGAAACTAATAATGCATGTCTACTATATTCAGTTAAAAAGAGAAAGTTGCCAAGGGCATCAAAATTACAAGTTCTCATCATGAGAAAAAAAATGTGTAACTATGTGAGGTGATCTATGTTAACTAAATTATAGTGGCAATAATTTCTCAATATAAACATATATCAAATCCTTTTTTAAAATGAGAAGACTAGGAAACAGCAGCAATCTGACAGAGCAGTGACTACCAAGAGCCAGAGCTACACTAAACTAACTGGAGTTAAACCAAAACTAACTAGATCCAAACTAAACTAACTAGAACTTAACTAAACTAACTAGAACTAGAAGATTCCAGAGAATGTAGGTGCTGACTGGCCGACACCTCAAGAAGAACACTATTTGGCTGGATCATGGCAGCAGGAGGTGACCCAAACATGAAGCAGACTTGCCTCCTGGACTCCACAAGCCCTGAGAATTCGGTTCAGTCGCTCAGTCATGTCCGACTCTTTGCAACCCCATGAATTGCAGCACGCCGGGCCTCCCTGTCCAGCACCAACTCCCGGAGTTCACCCCAGCTCATGTTCATCGGGTCGGTGGTGCCGTCCAGCCATCTCATCCTCCGTCGTCCCCTTCTCCTCCTGCCCCCAATCCCTCCCGGCATCGGTCTTTTCCAATGGGTCAACTCTTCTCGTGGGGTGGCTAAGGTACTGGAGTTTCAGCTTTGGTATCATTCCTTCCAAAGAACACCCAGGACTGATCTCCTTTGGGATGGACTGGTTGGATCTCCTTGCAGTCCGAGGGACTCTCGGGAGTCTTCTCCAGCGCCACAGTTCAGAAGCGTCCATTCTTCGGCACTCAGCCTTCTTTGCAGTCCAACTCTCACATCCATACATGACTACTGGAAAAACCTTAGGTACACTTTACAGTTTGAGGTAGTTCCCTTCTATTCCTAAGTAGCTGAGAGATTTTAGCATAATGGGAATTGAATTTTGTCAAATTATTCTTTGTGTGTGTCAATTGAAATAAAAAAAAATTTCTTCCTTAAAAAAAAAACAAAACTAACTAGAACTAAACTAAAACTAACCTAGTCTTCAAATTTTTTAAGCAAAGTCATTCCACCAGAAATTATCCCACCTGATTAGTGTGTTAAGGTGAAATCTATTCAAATTTCACTTAATTCCCCAGAAATGAATCCTCCATGATTTGCTTTTAAATGGAGTGTTGAAAGGTTGTTGCTGAACAACACAAAGACGCCAGGATTCTTGGCCTCCAGAGGAGAAGAATTCAATCTGGGGCCACAGGCGAGGTTTGATCGCTCAGAGCTTTTGTGTAATAAAGTTTTATTAAAGTATAAAGGAGATAGAAAATTTTTCTGACATAGGCATCAGAAGAGGGCAGAAAGAGTACCCCCTTGCTAGTGTTAGCCATGGAGTTATATACTCTCTAATTAGTTATTGCTGCTGCTACTGCTAAGTCACTTCAGTCGTGTCTGACTCTGTGCGACCCCATAGATGACAGCCCACCAAGCTCCTCTGTCCCTGGAATTCTCCAGGCAAGAATACTGGAGTGGGTTTCCATTTCTTTCTCCAATGCATGAAAGTGAAAAGTGAAAATGAAGTTACTCAGTCGTGTCCGACTCTTAGCAACCCCATGGACTGTGCCTACCAGGCTCTTCCATCCATGGGATTTGCCAGGTAAGACTACTGGAGTGGGTTGCCATTAATCAAAAGAATGTCTGAAGGTTGTAAAGACCTCACTAGACCTACTTCCATAATTTACACTTTAAGATAACAGGATTAGCCAGAAAGTTTTTTCCAGAGACTATCCTCAAGCAGGATACAGGATCATTATATAATCCTAAGGAATGTAGAGAGACAAAAAAGTTTGTCCTTTCCTCCTCCTTGAGAACTCCAGACCCCTCTCTCCTTGGGGACCCCTGGACTTCTTATCAATCTGCCTAGGAATTGACTCTCTCATTCCCCCTTTTCTAGGAGAATTATGTTGCCAAGGGAAAGGGGCATCGTTTTTGTTCCATAACTACTTCCTGCTCAAGTTTAGGGGCGTGGTCCCTAAATTGTTAAGGCAACATATTCTCCTAACCCTCATATTGAGGGTCTCTGATCCAGGGGCCCCAAGTAATAGTTGGAGGAGGCTATGGCACTCGTAGGAGCTTGGACAACCATTTGTAACTTAAAAGCTTTTAGACGGTTAGAAAACCCCATTATACCGTTACAGAAGTAAGGCAAAATAGTCACTAAACCAAGTTAAAATCAAAATGAAAAGTCACATTATGTCCATAGTTACATCAGTCCATCTTAAGGTTGTTAGATGTCATCAGTTTAAGAAGAGGCATCACATGCGATTGTTGTTGAAGGTATTTGTAGACTTGGAGAAAGTATTTTTCTTGAAGTGGAGATGTCCACCATGGGAAGCCTTCCACTGATGAGGAGGGGCGAGCTCCACAGACCCAGCAGTTAGATGATTGTGAAATGCTGCGTAGGAGTGAGCCCAGGACAGGAAGGCATTGTTTTGAGGATCAAACGGCAGACTCAGGATTTTTAGGAGTCAGCAGAAGTAGGCTCATATAGATTATCAGGCCCATCTGATAAGTACAAAGTCAGAGCATAGAAAGTAAAGACATAAAATGGAGTCACTTAGTTCTGGTCAGGGTGCCACCTCTTAACTCAACTGTGATGTACCCATGAATCAATTCCTGGCACTTTGACAGCTGTGGGAGAAGAAAGAATAACCTGGTAAGGGCCTTCCCAGAGGGGCTCAAGGGATGGGCCCCCAGACCCCAGTGTTTTTATGAGGACCTCAGTTCCTGGCTCAAATAGGGGCTTGCTTGACTCAGAGGCTGGGTCAGGAGTCGTCTCCCGGAGTTCTTTTAATGTCTGTTGAAAAGCTGAGAGCTGAGTTACATAACTAGTTAATTCCAAGGCTTCAGGGTCTATAACAATGTCCGTGTGTAAGAAAGGCCTTCCATAAATACATTCAAAGGGGGACAGTCCTTCCTTTTTGAGGGCAGTTCGAGCCCTCATTAAAGCTATGGGTAGGACTTTAATCCAATTGTCCTGTGTTTCTTGAGTTAATTTGCACAGATGTCTTTTGATTATGTCATTAGCTTTTTCAACCTTTCCTGAGGATTGGGGTCTCCAGGAACAGTGTAAGTGATATTCTATTCCTAGAGCTTTAGACACCCCCTGAGTTACAGCGGGTTTAAAGGCGGAGCCATTGTGACTCTGAAGGCTCTGTGGCAGCCCAAACCTGGGGATAATTTCATGGATTAAAATCTTTATAACCTCCTTAGCCTGGTCACTACGACAGGGAAATGCCTCAATCCATCGAGTAAAAGTATCCACCAAACTTGTAAGCAAGAATATCCATTAGCTTTTGGCATATGAGTAAGATCAATTTCCCAGTCCTCTCCAGGATACTTCCCACTTTGTTGTAATCCAGATATTGCTAGCTTTTCAGTCTTTGGGTTATTTTTCTGACAAACCTCATATCTTTTGATAGTGTTCTTTAAAGTTTTCATTACATTTTTCAGTTCAGTTCAGTTCAGTCGCTCAGTCGTGTCCGACTCTTTGTGACCCCATGAATCGCAGCACGCCAGGCCTCCCTGTCCATCACCAACTCCCAGAGTTCACTCAAACTCACGTCCATCGAGTCTGTGATGCCATCCAGCCATCTCATCCTCTGTCGTCCCCTTCTCTACCTGCCCCCAATCCCTCCCAGCATCAGAGTCTTTTCCATTGAGTCAACTCTTTGCATCAGGTGGCCAAAGTACTGGAGTTTGAGTTTTAGTATCATTCCTTCCAAAGAACACCCAGGGCTGGTCTCCTTTAGAATGGACTGGTTGGATCTCCTTGCAGTCCAAGGGACTCTCAAGAGTCTTCTCCAACACCACAGTTCAAAAGCATCAATTTTTCAGTGCTCAGCTTTCTTCACAGTCCAACTCTCACATCCATACATGACTACTGGAAAAACCATAGCCTTGACTAGACGGACCTTTGTTGGCAAAGTAATGTCTCTGCATTTCAATATGCTATCTAGGTTGGTCATAACTTTCCTTCCAAGGAGTAAGCGTCTTTTAATTTCATGGCTGCAGTCACCATCTGCATTGATTTTGGAGCCCCCAAAAATGAAGTCTGACACTGTTTCTACTGTTTCCCCACCTATTTCCAATGAAGTAATGGGACCAGATGCCATGATCTTCATTTTCTGAATGTTGAGCTTTAAGCCAACTTTTTCACTCTCCTCTTTCACTTTCATCAAGAGGTTTTTCAGTTCCTCTTTACTTTCTGCCATAAGGGTGGTGTCATCTGCATATCTGAGGTTATTGAGATTTCTCCCGGCAATCTTGATTCCAGCTTGTGCTTCTTCCAGCCCAGCGTTTCTCATGATGTACTCTGCATAGAAGTTAAATAAGCAGGGTGACAATATACAGCCTTGACGTACTCCTTTTTTCCTATTTGGAACCAGTCTGTTGTTCCCTGTCCAGTTCTAACTGTTGCTTCCTGACCTGCATACAGGTTTCTCAAGAGGCAGGTCAGGTGGTCTGGTATTCCCATCTCTTTCAGGATTTTCCACAGTTTCTTGTGATCCACATAGTCAAAGGCTTTGGCATAGTCAATAAAGCAGAAATAGATGTTTTTCTGGAACTCTCTTGCTTTTTCCATGATCCAGCGAATGTTGGCAATTTGATCTCTGGTTCCTCTGCCTTTTCTAAAACCAGCTTGAACATCTGGAAGTTCACGGTTCACATATTGCTGAAGCCTGGCTTGGAGAATTTTGAGCATTACTTTGCTAGGGTGTGAGATAAGTGCAATTGTGCAGTAGTTTGAGCATTCTTTGGCATTGCCTTTCTTTGGGACTGCAATGAAAACTGACCTTTTCCAGTCCTGTGGCCACTGCTGAGTTTTCCAAATTGGCTGGCATATTGAGTGCAGCACTTTCACAGCATCATCTTTCAGGATTTAAAATAGCTCAACTGGAATTCCATCACCTCCACTAGCTTTGTTCATAGTGATGCTTTCTAAGGCCCACTTGACTTCACATTTCAGGATGTCTGGCTCTAGGTCAGTGATCACACCATCGTGATTATCTTGGTCATGAAGATCTTTTTTGTACAGTTCTTCTGTGTATTCTTGCCACCTCTTCTTAATAACTTCTGCTTCTGTTAGGTCCATACCATTTCTTTCCTTTATTGAGCCCATCTTTGTATGAAATGTTCCCTTGGTATCTCTAATTTTCTTGAAGAGATCTCTAGTCTTTCCCATTCTGTTGTTTTCCTCTATTTCTTTGCATTGATCGCTGAGGAAGGTTTTCTTATCTCTTCTTGCTATTCTTTGGAACTCTGCATTCAGATGCTTATATCTTTCCTTTTATCCTTTGCTTTTTGCTTCTCTTCTTTTCACAGCTATTTGTAAGGCCTCCCCAGACAGCCATTTTGCTTTTTTGCATTTCTTTTCCATGGGGATGGTCTTGATCCCTGTCTCCTCTACAATGTCGTGAACCTCCGTTCATAGTTCATCAGGCACTCTATCTATCAGATCTAGTCCCTTAAATCTATTTCTCACTTCCACTGTATAATCATAAGGGAGTTGATTTAGGTCATACCTGAATGGTCTAGTGGTTTTCCCTACTTTCTTCAATCTAAGTCTGAATTTGGCAATAAGGAGTTCATGATCTGAGCCACAGTCAGCTCCCGGTCTTGTTTTTGTTGACTGTATAAAGCTTCTCCATCTTTGGCTGCAAAGAATAGAATCAGTCTGATTTCGGTGTTGACCATCTGGTGATGTCCATGTGTAGAGTCTTCTCTTGTGTTGTTGGAAGAGGGTGTTTGCTATGACCAGTGCGTTCTCTTGGCAAAACTCTATTATTGCCCTGCTTCATTCTGTATTCCAAGGCCAAATTTGCCTGTTACTCCAGGTGTTTCTTGACTTCCTACTTTTGCGTTCCAGTCCCCTATAATGAAAAGGACATCTTTTTTGGGTGTGAGTTCTAAAAGGTCTTGTAGGTCTTCATAGAACCATTCAACTTCAGCTTCTTCAGCGTTACTGGTTGGGGCATAGACTTGGATTACTGTGATATTGAATGGTTTGCCTTGGAAACAAACAGAGATCATTCTGTCGTTTTTGAGATTGCATCCAAGTATTGCATTTCGGACTCTTTTGTTGACCATGATGGCTACTCCATTTCTTCTAAGGGATTCCTGCCCGCAGTAGTACATATAATGGTCATCTGAGTTAAATTCACCCATTCCAGTCCATTTTAGTTCGCTGATTCCTAGAATGTCGATGTTCACTCTTACCATCTCCTGTTTGACCACTTCTTATTTGCCTAGATTCATGGACCTGACATTCCAGGTTCCTATGCAATATTGCTCTTTACAGCATCGGACCTTGCATCTATCACCAGTCACATCCACCGCTGGGTATTGTTTTTGCTTTGGCTCCATCCCTTCATTCTTTCTGGAGTTATTTCTCCACTGATCTCCAGTAGCATATTGGGCACCTACTGACCTGGGGAGTTCCTCTTTCAGTATCCTATCATTTTGCCTTTCATACTGTTCAAAGGGTTCTCAAGGCAAGAATACTGAAGTGGTTTGCCATTCCCTTCTCCAGCGGACCACATTCTGTCAGACCTCTCCACCATGACCCGCCCGTCTTGGGTGGCCCCACAGGGCATGGCATAGTTTCACTGAGTTAGACAAGGCTGTGGTCCTATTGTGATTAGATTGGCTAGTTTTCTCTGATTATGGTTTCAGTGTGTCTGCCCTCTGATGCCCTCTTGCAACACCTACCATCTTACTTGCGTTTCTCTTACCCTGGACGTGGGGTATCTCTTCACGGCTGCTCCAGCAAAGCGCAGCTGCTGCTCCTTACCTTGGATGAGGGGTATCTCCTCGCCACTGTCCCTCCTGACCTTGAACATGGAGTAGCTCCTCTAGGCCCTCCTGCACCCGTGCAGCCTTAAAGTCATAGGTAATTCTCTCAGGGCCTATGGCCCTAGTTCCTTCTGATATGATTAGGCCCAGATATCTAACAGATTGTTGACAAAGCTGAGCCTTTTCTCTTGATGCCTTGTAACCTCAACCTGCCAGGAAGTTTAGGAAATCTGAGGCTTGCGAACAAGCTTCCTCTGTCTCAGCACAGAGCAAAATATCATCTACATATTGTAACACCACTGCTTCGGAGCTATTAAAGTTTTGTAGATCCTGTGACAAACTTTGTCCAAAGAAGTGAGGACTGTCATGAAATCCCTGCGGCAAAACTGTCCAGGTTAACTGAGAAGCTGGCTGTGTAGAGTCCTCAAAGGCAAATAGAAATTGACTTTCCTCTGCCAAAGGCACTGAATAGAAGGCATCTTTCAAATCAATTACTGAGAAATATTTGACTTGTTCAGGAATTTCAGACAATAGAGTATAAGGATTAGGCACCAAGGGGTATAAAGGAACTACAGCCTCATTTATTATTTGTAAATCTTGAACTACTCTCCATTTACCATTTGATTTCTTTATACCCAAAATAGGAGTGTTGCATGGATTGTTACAGGGAATTAATAGTCCCTGCTCCTTTAAATTTTTGATGATGGGTTTTAACCCTTCCTTAACTTCAGGTTTCAGTGGGTACTGCTGCTTATGAGGAAATAAGTGTGGGTCTTTGAGCTTGACAACTACAGGAATAGAATTTTGTGCTCGACCCAAGATTTTCCATCAGCTCATACTCTAGGATTTACATTTTGTTCAATTAAAGGGAGAGAAAGGAAAGGTTCCATATTCATGAAAACAGAGGCATGGACCTTGCTCAGTATATCCCTCCCCAAAAGGGGTGAGGGAGACTCTGGCACAATCAGAAACTCATGTGAACATCAGAAACTCGTGTGAAATAGCACCGAATCCCAGTCACAACTGACAGAAACACTGAAGTAATACGTTTAGGCTCATCCAGACAGTCCCGTTACGGAAGCGGATCGGGAAGAAAGTGGGCCAGGGGCTTCAGTAAGCACGGAGTAAGTTGCCCCAGTATCTAAAAGGAAATCGACGGATTGGCCCCCCCACAATTATTAATACCCGGGGTTCCTCAGGTGTAATTAGGACCGGAGCTTGTGTGGGGACCCCTGGGCACCTTCAGTCCTGATTGTCTTGAGAGTCCGACCCCTGAAACCTACGCCTCTGGGGTCAGTCTCTCTTCCATTGTGGTTCTTTGCAGACGGGACGTGGAGCCCGGGGCGGCTTAGATGCCTGAGGGCAATCCCACTTGAGGCGCCCCTCCTTTCCACAGTAATAGCAAGCCCATCCCTTTTCACCTGGGTCCCTCTGGGCATTTTTCTCAGGCTGTTTAAGAACGTTTTTCATAGCCATGGCAAAGGCTTCCGCCTTTTCCTTTGTCTTTTTCTGCCTTCCTTTCTATTCCTCATATTCCCTACCATAATAGACTGTCTGAGACAGTTGTAACAGAGTATCTAAAGATTGATTTGATCCAAACACCCTGTTTTAATAGCTTTCGGAGGATATCTGGAGCTGACTGAGTGAGAAATCTATCCTTTAAGATCACTTTTCCCTCTTCATTTTCGGGATCAATCTCATTGAATCTGTCAAGGGCTTCTCTCAGTCTGTCTAGGAATTTACCAGGAGCTTCCTTCTCCTCCTGTTCTATATCTGCCAATATGCCATAGTTTAAAGGCTTAGAACGCGCCTGCCTGAGTCCTTCAAGAATACATCTGACAAAATGACTCTGATCCCATCTTCCTTTAGCTGTGTTATAGTCCCAGCCTAGTTCTGTAGTTGGGACCACCTGATTCCCAGTGGGGAGGGCCGTTAGCTCGTTCTCCCTCTTCCCTACTGATTCATTACCAAACCATTCATCTCCATAAGCCACTGCTTTTCCCAAAACTTGACTTTTTGAGTCGGGAGTCAGAATTTGTCCCAAGATATATATCACATCCTTCCAAGTAAGGTCATAAAGCAGAGTAACATCTTTAAAGGCTCTAATATATTTTTCTGGGTCCTTTAAATAGTCTCCCAAATCTTCCTTGATTTTTTGTATTTCTTTATAAGAAAAAGGCTTATTAACTCTCATAGACTGATTATTTCTCCCGGTGGGTGCTTCATGAAGAGGCAACAGCTTGTGTGTCTGTTCCTCAGTCTCTGTGGCTGCTCTGTGCATATGATCCCAGGGATAGATTGGAGAAATCTGCTTTTCTTTATCTCTTTGTCTCCTGTCCTCCATCTCACCTAGCAAAGTCGGAGGACAGGAGGGAGCTGAAGGAGTCACACCCAAATCTATACCCTTAAGACACAAGTCTGGCATATTTCACAGAGAGATAAAGGGCAGCACATATGCTACTTCTACCCATTTTCATTGTTTTCTACAGAACTGGTCTAATTGTAAAGCAGTATTATACTTAAGAGACCCTTCAACTGGCCACTGTTCACCGTCCTCCAATGCATACCATGGCCACACAGTATCACATAGGAAGACCAGGTGTGTCTTCTTTAAGCCCTGGGGATCAAATCTATCCCAGTTTTTCAGGATACAGTTCAAAGGAGTGAGGCTGGGATTGTTAGCTCCCATCTGCAAGAGAGAAAAAAAGCGACCAGCGCCCTCTTTCTACTAGAGGCGTCCCTCCCTACTCTAGATGGGGGTGTAGACAGATTTAACACCAAAGCTTTTCTTTCCTGGTTGGACTTAATCTGTCCCTTACCGATGCAGGCGCCATACTCATCCCTCCTGGTTCTACCGTCGAGATGGGGTGGGGATGCACCAGGGGTAGACCTGATGGCATCTCTAACTGATGTCCAGCTCTTCACCATTACCTCTGATGCTACCCGGGGTGCAATCAGAGTAACCTTACAGAATGCCTCCCAGGCTAAACCGCTGGGGGAAACACTTGTCACCTGAGTGCCTGTGCACAACCCTGAGTATATTCCTCACCATCATAAGACCAATATGAACATAAAACTGAAATGTTCCTTCCAAGCATCACCCCACCGGTATAAGAGTCTACTCTGGTCCACTAAGAGCCAGCACTACTAAAGGAAAGCACCCCATTGCAGTTCCAATCCAAGTAACCTTTAACTTCAGAGATGCTCTTGTAGCTAGATCTCCATCTAGCTACATCTTCTGAACTTTCGATTCCTAGCAAGGCTAGGCACTTCCTGATTACCAATCCAAGTTTGGGACCTAAGTCATAGTACACAATAACAGCATAGATCACAAGTCCCTTGAAAGTCTATGATGTGACAGATTAGGTTAGTACTTCTAATTTCCAAGGAGTTATGAAATGGTCAAAGAGACTGAAAAGTTTGACCAAGAAAGGAGAGTCCAGTCTACACGCTTTGCGCATTGATGGTCAGTCACTGAAGGAGACATTGGGTGCCTCTTGGCATTGTCAGGTCGGTATAAACCCCCGGTTTATACAGGTTTCTGCCATAAGCCGTATGAGGTCGCCGTGGAACTGCAGAGCAGGGCTCCTCTCTTGCTTTGCGCAGGGCGTTTCATTCATTCATGCAAGCATACCATAGAGTTAGTAAAGTACAGCAGAAAACGTGTTCGCTAGGAGAACAGAGAACTATAGCTCCAAGCATCCTTACCTTGTCCTGAAGTATCCCGGATGAGCCCCCAAGATGAAAGGTTGTTGCTGAACGACCCAAAGACGCTGGGATTCTTGGCCTCCGGAGGAGAAGAATTCAATCTGGGGCCAGAGACGAGGCTTGATCGCTCAGAGCTTTTGTGTAATAGAGTTTTATTAAAGTATAAAGGAGATAGAGAAAGCTTCTGACATAGGCATCAGAAGGCGGCAGAAAGAGTACCCACTTGCTAGTGTTAGCCATGGAGTTATATACTCTCTAATTAGTTATTACAGTGAATCAAAAGAATGTCTGGAGGTTGTAAAGACCTCATGAAACCTACTCCCATAATTTACATCTTAAGATAACAGGATTAGCCAGAAGTTTTTTTCCAGAGACTATCCTCAAGCAGGATACAGGATCATTATATAATCCTAAGGAATGTAGAGAGACAAAAAAGTTTGTCCTTTCCTCCTCCTTGAGAACTCCAGACCCCTCTCTCCTTGGGGACCCCTGGACTTCTTATCAATCTGCCTAGGAATTGACTCTCTCAGTGTTGGCAAGTTGCATTTTCAACATACACACTGGGTAATATCACTGTATCTTAGGACACAAGGTTGAGTATGTTTTGTTTCTTCTAAAGCTTATTGATGAATTTTCTTTTTCATAAACACCAGTGACTCACGGCTTTATTGTAAGCTAGGTATGTTATTTAGTTGGTTATATGCTTACAGATACTTAGAATAAAAGATAGAACATAATTTTTTGTTCCTTATATTCCATATGTATCACCAAAACTGGTTTTTAAGTTCTTGATGACACATAGTTCATATTCTTTCAAGCTAAGAAATAATCTTTATAACTATTTAAAAATTTTTTTAATTGGAGGATAATTGCTTTACAATACTATTAGTTTTTGCCATACATCAACATGAATCAGCCATAGATATACATATGTTCCCTCCCTCTTGAACACCCTCCCTCCCCTTCCTATCCTTCTAGGTTGTCACAGGGCATGGGGTTTGAGCTCCTTGTGTGGTACAGCAAGTTCCCACTGGCTATCTATTATAACCATTTTTAAAACTTTTTATTTGCTGCTGGCTGTATAGCCAATTAACTATGTTTATTTTCTATTAGAGTATAACCCATTAACAATGTTGTGAAGGTTTCAGGTGGACAGCAAAGGGATTCAGCCATACATACACATGTACCCATTCTCCCCCAAGCTCCCCTCCCATCCAGGCTGCCACATAATACTTAGCAGAGTTCCTTCTGCAATACAGTAGGTCCTTGTTGATAATCTTTTTTTCTTCCCATTTGCACAGCTAGTTCATTTATTCTTAGAAGCATGAAATCAGTTCAGTTCCTAAAAGTTTCCTGAGTTTTTTCCTAAATTGCTACTTTCTGCCAAACACAAGCTGTTTCGTCATGAACAAACCATCCTGATAAGCTCTCTGGACAAATACAGGAAGTGTGACATTTAGTTCAGTCTCTCTATATGACGGATAATGCTCTAAGTTATGAAAATGAAGGTGTACTCACTTAACCCAGAATAAATGTCTGCCTCACCCTTACTACCACTGTGTTACTCACAATAATAAATCTCACTGTGAAACACTGTCTTCATTAAATTAATAAGTGAGAAAATGAATCACCAAAAAATTTTCATCTACTGCATAATTTATGGTATTACAAATAAATTGAATGCTCTCTGTGCCTCAGGTACATGAATCTCAAACACAAAAAATAGCAAATCTTTCTTCTTTTGACTCAGGTTCATATTTGAAGTAATAACCATTGGGATTCTATGAATAACTTTTGCCCAAAAGTGTTTGCCCAAAAGTGTTCACCCAAAAGAATATAGAAATTACTTTTCCCATTAAAAGTTCTGTGAAGCATGATTTCATTTCCTTCCTCCAGTCATTATTAAAAATAACTAATTTAAATTTTTATAAAATGACTCTGAAATCTAATTTGCCAAAGACTCTAAAGAGAATGAAGACATATTCAACTGTGAATGAGAAAACCTGATGAGAAGTTATTCATCTGGGCAACCAACCATCGGACACAAGACCTGTCGTTGGCTTCAGCTGTCAGCCCACCCTGAGAAGAAGATGAAAGGACTTCCCTGGTGGTCCAGTGGCTAAGACTCCACACTCCCAATGCAGCAGGCCCTGGTTCGATCCCTGGTCAGGGAACTACATCCTGCAAGCCACTTGGTGCAGCCAAAGAACAGGGGCTGTGGGGGAGAAGTCTTATAGAACTGAGAGCTTAACCTCTGGGTCTACCTACCTAGACAGGTCTACCTCTATCCTCAGGTAGATAGCATCAGAATTAAGTCGTCGGACACCCTGTTAGTGCCACAGTCCCTTAGTGGGGAGGAATCCCCACACCTCTGTTGCTGGAACTGTCATGAGTTTGGAAGTAATGAGGGAGTAAAAGAGACACAGGAGGAAGAACTGAGCTTCCTGACCCAATTCCTGACCAACAGAAGCTGTAAGATAATAAATCTGTGCTGTTTAAGCTGCTAAGTTTGTGATCGTTTGTTAACCATTGATAGAAAACTGCTACTGTTGCTGCTAAGTCGCTTCAGTCGTGTCCAACTCTGTGCGACCCCATAGACGGCAGCCCACCAGGCTTCCCCGTCCCTGGGGTTCTCCAGGCAAGAACACTGGAGTGGGTTGCCATTTCCTTCTCCAATGCATGAAAGTGAAAAGTGAAAGTGAAGTCACTCAGTCGTGTCCGACTCTAGCAACCCCATGGACTGCAGCCTACCAGGCTCCTCTGTCCATGGGCTTTTCTAGGCAAAAGTATTGGAGTGGGGTGCCATTGCCTTCTCCGTGATAGAAAACTAATACACTCTAATCCTTACAATAATCTATGTACTATTAATATTCCTATTTTACAAATAAGAAAAATGAGGCACAGGAAAATTGAATGACTTGCCCAAGTTTTTAATAATCTGCCCAAGTGTTTTGTTTTGTTTTTTAATATGTGTGCTCAGTCGCATCCAACTCTTTGCAGCACCATGGACTGCACTCTTCCAGGCTTCTCTGTCAATGGGATTCTCCAGGAAAGAATATTAGAGTGGGTTGTCATTTCCCTCTTTGGGGAATTTTCCCAAACCAGGAATCCTAAACTGAGTCTCCTGCTTTGGCAGGTGGATTCTTTACCCTTGAGCCACCTGGGAAGCCCCCTATACAAGTTGTAGTGAGGTTTAAATTTCAACAGTCAAGATCCCAAGATCTTTACCCACCCAGACCCCTCTAGTGGATGTCCTGAGCTCAAATGCTATAAAACAAACTCCCAAAAAGTTATAAATAAAAAGACACACCACAGGGTGGTAGGAGATATCTGTATTTCATGTACCTTACCAATAATTAGTATCAAGAACATATTCAGAAATTTGACAAATCAAAAGCAAAAAAGGGAGAGAGAGAGAAATAACCCACTAGAAAATTGAACAGAAGGAATTCCCTGGTGGTCCAGTGGCTAGGACTCAGCACTTTAACTGCTGTGATACAGGTTCAATCCCTGGTCAGGAACTAAGCTCCCACAAGCTGTGGCTCTGCTAGGAGAGCAACCAGGTCCTTATGTACTATAAAACCCATTCATTATAAGTGGACAATGCAGTGGACTCACAGAGTTGTGCAACCATCACCACAATCCAGTTTTGAAGCATTTTTTCACCCCAAAAATGTCCCTTATGACCTTGTACAGTAAATCATCATTTCTATCCTCAGCCCCCAACAACCACTAACCTACCAACTGTCTCTCTAGATTTGCCTTTCCTGGGCATTTCAGATCGATGGAACCATACAATATGTGATCTTATGCATCTGGCTTCTTTTGCTTCTTAAAACATTTTTGATATAATGTCTTTGATGTTCATCCATGTTATAATATGTATCAGTAGTTTTTTTCTTTTTATGCCTGAGTAATATTCCATTGTATGGATCGATCATGTTTTGTTCATCCACTTATCAGTTGATGGACATTTAAATTGCTTCTAGCCTTTGTCTTTCATCAATAATACTGCTATGAATAGTCACATACAAATCCTTTTGTGGATATAGATTTTCTCCTGGGTGGAAGATACGTAGAAGAGGAATTGCTGGGTCATATAGTGAATTTACTTGTAACTGGTTAACTGTTTCTCAAAGTGGCTGCACTATTTTACATGCTTAAAAATAATGACTGTTAATCTGCCTTCTGCACCTCCTCCCATCCCTATGAATGAATTAATTATTTTGACTGAGTTGCACAGCTTGTGGGATCAGCAGTGAAAGTGTGGAGTCCTAACCACTAGACTGCCAGGGAATTCCCTCTTCCATCCCTTTTAATCTAGAATTGACTCTGTCTTCCCAATTATTTTCACGACATTTAGCTTTCTAAGATGCCCAGTCAGTTGTATGGTATAATCTCCCTCATTCTAGATCTATCTTTTTGTGATGCTGTTTAATGTATCCCTTCTACTTCTAGGAACTGGAAATGAGACCCAAAGACTTGATTCAAATTCACATTATCTGGCAAGTGATAATACATACATCGTACTGTATCTCATCAGGAGGCACGTACTGTCTGACTGTCCTACTGTGAGTGGTTGTGAAATTGATCTTTGGATTGGGATGGTAAAAGCCAGATCTCTCCATTGTAGGTATTTTTGTCCTTGGCAGTTAGCAAGTAATCTGTAGGATAATTCTAAGCCTATTGCCAAAAATTAAGAAGGAGAAGGTGTTTTAGATAACTTACAAAATATTAAGACACAAGCTGACAATTAATAATTTAAATATAATGTTTTAAAGATAATATGTATACTTATCATCTGGAATTAATTAAGCAGTACAGTCAAGTACTCATTTGGCCATGAGTTTTCTGGGAACCAAAAACAATAAAGCAAAGGTATTAAGTAAGAACTCTCACTTCCAAATAGAATAAGGCACATATCAGTTCAGTCCAGTTCAGTTTAGTTGCTCAGTCGTGTCCGACTCTTTGCGACCCCATGAATCGCAGCGCGCCAGGCCTCCCTGTCCATCACCAACTCCTGGAGTTCAATATTCCTCCATAAAGGCAAACTAGACTCCAGCAGGAACTTCTCAAAGAATGCTTATATAAATACGTTCAATAAGGTAGTGGATAATTATTCAAATAGTGTGAAAATCTGGACATTTGTATACCTTGACTGAAGAACCAGCCTTCTGTATTTGAAAGGAAAGTCTTCCCCCATCAGACATCCAATTTTGTAAAACAGACCCTAAACTGTAAGATAAGAAAGAACACCCATCATTTCTGCTAGATCAATTATAGCAGCACTAGAAATTAGTCAAATGGCAGAGTAGCCAAAGAGCATTGTTGTTTGCAGCACAGCATCCTCCTATAAGGATATTTTTAAAGGAAGTATGATTATACACAGCTTCCCTGGTGGCTCAGTCAGTAAAGAATCTGCCTGCAATGCTGAAGACCCAGGTTCAATCCCTGGGTTGAGAAGATCCCCTGGAGAAGGAAATGGCAGCCCACTCCAGTATTCTTGCCTGGGAAATGCCATGAACAGAGGAGCCTGGCAGGCTACATCCATGCGGTCACAAGAGTCTGACACGACTTAGTGACACCACCATGATTATCCACACACACACATATGCAAACACACGCACTGAGTCAGAACATTATTCTCTAATCACTTAACATAACACAATCCAATAACTTAGAGACCCTAGAAAAAGAGATGACCATAATAATATCCACAAATCTTTTTTCTTTTCTCTTTCTCTCATCAGATGTCATGAGCAAACTTCTGGCAAGGGCTGAATTGCCATCAATTCGTAGTGACAAATGACTAAAATGCCAGTCTTCTGTGTTGTTGAATGGAGGAAAATACATATGCTTTAGATCCCAGACATGCAGATGGCACATTTGAAAGTGTTGGGAAATTTTAGGAACCTGGTTTATATCCTTGCCAGAGAATCAGAGCAGCCTGCATTCCTAGGGAAGAAACAGTGAATTTTTTTTCCCCAAAATACAACTTTGGATCATAAAGAAAAAAATCTTGCCTGCCATTCCAGTTCTACTGGGATGAAGCCATTAGTCATTGCACTGGCCCACTGACAGTGCACCCTGAGGGGACTACTATGGAGAAAAACAGGAAGCATGCTGTGCTTTGAATATACTGATCTCTAGATAGTTAAAATACTTATCCAAGGAAAATTTTCAGTGACCCCAGACTCCTGAATCTTCCCTTACATAGAAAAGCACTAAAATCATTAACTTGAGTTGTTTGTTCTTTGGGATTAGCAATAATCTTTTTATGCTTAACTATATGTTTTTCCCAGAAAAAAAAAAATCATCTATAACCTGACTCCTCTCTCACCTCTTCAGAGAAATTTCTCAGAGCTATCTGAGAGCCTGTATCTGAGATACAGTCCTCAGTAAGGTACGTGTGAGCATAAATTGCTTCAGTTGCGTCTGGCTCTTTGCAACCCTGTGGACCACAGCCTGCCAGGCTCCTCTATGCATGGGATTCTCCAGGCAAGAATACTGGAGTGGGTTGCCATACCCTCCTCCAGGGGATCTTCCCAACCCAGGAATTGAACCCTAGTCTCTTCTGTCTCCTGCATTGGTAGGCAGGTTCTCTACCCCTGAATAAAACTTAATTCACAGCTTTTACATCATGTGTTTTTATTTCAGCCAACAGAATCTACCCATAAAGTTTTTTTTTAAGTACTTTGTTGATAAATCTGTATCATAAAACATAGAAGAAATTGCTTTGTCTTGTAAACTATTTAATGTCTTCAGACCTTAGAAAACTACCTCAATTCCAATGCTTTTTTTTTTTTTTTTCTTTTTGGCTGGTCTGCACAGCTTATAGGATCTTAGTTCCCAGACAAGGAATGGAACCTGTGCCCCCTGCAGTGGAAAATGCCAAGTCTTAACCACTGGACCACCAGGAAAGTCCCTTAGTTTCAATTCTTGTATCTAGCAATCAAGTAATCCTGGGCAAGTTACTCATGTATCAGAGTTTCTCCTTCCACTTCAGGGACAATACCTATCAGAGTTGTTTTGAGAAAAGAAAATAATGTAAATAAAAGCACTGAGGCACACTGTGGGTGCTTCATAGACATGGCAGCTACTCCTGCAACTGAACGGTAGTCCAAGTGCAGTGTCCCCCAGCCCCCTCCTCCAGCGCCTTTCCGCAGGCTGACTGAAGAGCATGCGCGGTGGGAAGGAACACCAAAGGAAAGACAGAAGCTCTTTGTTAATAGCTAAGCAAAGCCCCTAACATAAATTCTGTTAATAGCAGGCCTGGAGAAGGGCTTAGGCCTAAGGGTAGAGAGTGCACTTCCTGCTGCTTTCAAAGGGTGAAGTACACACACACACACACACACACACACACATGCTCCTGACCTTCGCCTTTAGTCTGGGGCTTGGGCAGGAACTCCTACAGCTGGAAGTCATGGAGGAAGGGGAGCTCAAGCACAGAACCCCACCTGCTAGGAAAACCTGCCTCAGTGGGATGTGAGGCTCATGCTCAGATTGGTCCTCCTCTTCCCAGGGATGTCTGATGCTCCAACACCGGCCAGGGTGGGGACGGGAGGCTAGGTAAGGGGAGAAGAGCTCTATCCTTGTGGTCCCTCTGACCATTTGCACTTCTGATGGCTTCAAAGCCCCCAGGTTCTCAGTATAATCTGTGTCCTAGTGGGTTCATCAGAATGATTCGGCAGCAGGATGTGTTAAGTGTTTGTGAATGGAAATAATCAGTACACTTGTTTCCAAGATTGAGCTTTGTTTTATAAACACAAAAACTGTGGCAGAGGTCTCCCTCCATTCCTCAAGGAGAGTACCAAGAGCATTTGGGGATAGTTGAGGCTCGGTTGTGTGAGATCCCATACTTGGCAGCATTTGGCATCTCTCATCCTAGGACACTAAATACCAGTTGTGCCTCCCATGCTCCATGACCACCATAAATGGCCCCCATGTGGCTCCAAATGTCCCTGGCAGGGAGCCCTACACCTGACTGAGAGTCTCCGGCTGATGGTCAGATGGCTTGCTGGTAACAGTTAATCAATGATTGTCATTCCTTCTTTCCACCCATAAATTTGAGATTTGCTGTTGTTGTTTAGTCCCTAAGTCCTGTCCAACTCTGGGACCCCATGGACTGTAGCCCACTAGGCTTCTCTGTCCGTGGGATTGCCCAGGCAAGAATTCTGGAATGGATTGCCACTTCCTCCTCCAGGGGATCTTCCCGACCTAGGGATCAAACTGGTGTCTCCTGCATTGGCAGGCAGGTTCTTTACCACTGAACCACCAGGGAAGCCCCCATAAATTTGTGATGAAACAAGCCAAATGGTTTTATGGTATTGGTCCATGTGTCAGAGAGAATAAATTCATTTACATAATAGTTTCACATATTTAGGTCAAATAAGGCACTTACTGTAGTGCTGAGCAAAGTGTGAGCACTCAACAAATAACTACAATTTTTAGCTTTTTTATTATGATATATTCGTTAAAAGGGAAATCAAAAGAAGCAATATTTTATGCCATTTTGAACTTTAATTTCACCTGAGCGTATTTATAGTACCTTTTCCAATTCTTATATTAGCTCTCTGATCTCCTTAAGACTCAATTTCTTTACCTATGAGTATGAATGATAGTATTGATACTATGAGCTTGGTATGAGGCTTAAATGTGGCAGTGTTTGTGAAGTCTTGGTGAGTGATAGCAATTAAACAGGGGACTTCCCAGCTGGCTCAGCAGTAAAGAACCTGCCTGCCTAATGCAGGAGATGTGGGTTCCATCCCTGGGTCAGGAAGATCCCCTGGAGGAGGAAATGGCAACCCACTCCAGTATTCTTGCCTATAAAATCCTATGGACAGAGGAGCCAGGCAGGCTACAGTCCATGGGGGTCGACAAAGAGTCCAACACATCTTAGCAACTAAATAGCAGCAGCAGCAACTAAATTAAAAAAATTTTGTTTTTGGTTATTTTAACAGATTGATGAAGAAAATTGGAGGTGGGGGACAGAGGAGGGAGATCTCAGATATCTTCTCAAATCGCTGTGTAATCTAACTCCAAACATTAATGGGCATACTGGGCTTCCCTGATGCCTCAGCGGGTATAAGAATCTGCTTACAATGCAGGGGATGTGGGTTCAATCCCTGGGTGGGGAAGATTCCCTGGAGGAGGAAATGGAAACCCACTCCAATATTCTTGCCTGGAGAATCCTTTGGATAGAGAAGCCTGGTGGGCTATAGTCCATAGGGTCATGAAGAGTCAGACACGACTGTAGCAACACACACACACACACACACACAGTGTACATACTATTCACCTGGGAGTCTTATTAAAATGCAACAGGTCGGGGCAGGGAGGGGCCCTGAGATTCTGCATCTAAGACGCTCCCAGGAAGAGACTTCAGAATCTGGACCAATCTGGGTTTTCACCCATCATGCAGGAAGCAAGGTACTCTGCTCCTTCAAACTTTAGTGTCTTTATCTGTAAGATAAAACTGCTAACTACTCTGTATTTACTGTGTACGGATTAAATGAGCTGCTGCTGCTGCTAAGTCACTTCAGTCGTGTCCGACTCTGTGCGACCCCATAGACAGCAGCCCACCAGGCTCCCCTGTCCCTGGGATTCTCCAGGCAAGAACACTGGAGTGGATTGCCATTTCCTTCTCCAATGCATAAAAATGAAAAGTGAAAGTGAAGTCGCTCAGTCATGTCCGACTCTTAGCGACCCCATGGCCTGCAGCCTACCAGGCTCCTCCGTCCACGGGATTTTCCAGGCAAGAGTACTGGAGTGGGGTGCCATTGCCTTCTCCGTAAGTGAGCTATAGCTCATATATGTAGCACATATATGTAGCAGAGCCTGTGTTCTATGCTTAATGTGTGTGTGTATGTGTGTGCTCCATCAGTCATGTCTGACTCTTTGCGACCCCGTGACTGTATTCCACCAGGCTCCTCTGTCCGTGAGATTCTCCAGGTAAGAATACTGGAGTGGGTTGCCAGGCCCTTCTGCAGGTGATCTTCCCCACCCAAGGATCAAATCTGCTACTCTTCCATCTCCTGCATTGGCAGACAGGTTCTTTACCACTAGCACCACCTAGGAAGCTTCTGTATGCTTAATAACTGATAGCTATTATTACATCAAGCAATCTAGGCTGTTTCCAGATTGTCTAAAATCTTTTTACTATGCAAAATGGAATCCTCTGCCAGAAACACTTTGGCTGGAAAGTTTATTCATGGGATTGAAAAGATGTCTACTTCTCCTTCGTATTTTTATCACCATTATCTTACTATTTGGGTTAAGGACAGGCAGACACACTTTTGAAAAGCAACAATATTGAGGAACCAAATATACTTATAAAGGAAAATGATCACTTTTAATTTGATTTAAAATACCTACCTCAGGAATCCCCTGGCAGTCCAGTGGTCAGGACTTGGCGCTTTTACTGCTGAGGGCGAGGGTTCAATCCCTAGACGGGGAACAAAGATTCCACAGGCTGTTGGCATAGCCAAAAATATAAAATAAAATATCTGTCTCAAACTGAAATTAATTTTTAAAAAATGGCTTAAGTGGATTAAAGTGCCAATTTTTTCCTCCCAGAAAAACCTTTAAATCTACATGAAAATATACAGTGTGATTAGCTCATGACAATAAATTCACTTGGCCAGATGGTTTCCATTTGGTGCAGGCAAGCATTCTCTGAGTAATGGGCCCCAGGAAAGCAATCTCCACCCCACGCTTCCTGTGGCTGAGACTTATAGGGGCCAGCGTGCATCCCAGTGCTTGAATTTCCTAACATTATTAAGCAGGCTAATGAGGGCTCAGTGGGTCATCACATTTGTTCCAGATCCGAAGTTCCAAGCACACAGCAGTAAGAGGTGTATATATTCAAGCAGGATTAGCCAGAAACATAGATCAGGAGAACTCACATGTTCTTGAAGGCCATGCTGGTCACGCCAACCAGCACCACTTACTTTTTCTGATGAGTGAACAAGAAAAGGATTGAAAACTGTGGCCCTAGGATTTTGTTTGGCTTGGTTTGGTGTTCTAAAATCGTCCCTTTGTAAACACATCTTATGAAAGCCTCTGAGGGAGTTGAGAGGTTGGGATTTTTCCTTGCTTCCCTTCCTATCCCGTCACAAAAGAGGAAGTTAATCATCAGGCGATTAATTCCCAGGTGGCTCAGTGGTAAAAAAAAAAAAAAAATCCGCCTGCCAGCAGGAGACGTGGGTTCAATCCCTCAGTCAGGAGGATCTCCTGGTGGAGGAAATAGCAACCCACTCCAGTACTCCTGCCTGGGAAATCCCATGGACAAAGGAGCCTGGTGGGCTACAGTTCATGGGGTTGAAAAAGAGTTGGACACAACTTAGCAACTAAACAATGACAAAAAGAGATAGATCACCCATTTGAGACATGTAATTAGTACAGTGAATGATCTCAGAATATTCAGGAAAGGAAATCACAGGGGAGGATCTGGTTGTTCTGGCATCATTACACACGAGTATGTGAGAGGGGTCAGAAAATCAACTGCTGAATCGGGCCATGGTTATTTTAGCATGACTGAGTTGGAAGTTTCATGACTATCATATAGGGAATTATTCTCCTATGTGGAGGTGCAGAAAGATTAACACACCTGCCCTGTTAGGAGGGTCGACTCAGACCAGGAGTGGAGAATTCTTGCCAACAGTAACTAAAGTGGAGAATAGGATCGAGTTTCCATCTTTCTTTGAAGATGGGAATCACTTACGCATGACTGACTATATGTTCAGAGGAGAAGCTGGATATACACAAGAGGATGATAGTTGATATATAGGTAGGAGGTAGGGTTTCCCCAGTGGCTCAGCAGATTAAGAATCTGCCTGTAATGCAGGAGACACAGGTGACGTGGGTTCGATCCCTGGATGGAGAAGATCTCCCAAAGGAGGAAATGGCAACCCACTCCAGTATTCCTGCCTGGGAAATTCCATGGAAAGAGGAGCCTGGTGGGCTGCAGTCCATGGAGTCACAAAGAGTCAGACACAATTGAGCACATGGCACAAAGCAAGCAAGGTAGGAGATAAGAGCTCATAGGATCCAGAACATGAGTGGAGAGTGCACACCTTCTGTTGTGAAACAAGAAGGAAATACGAATGAGTATGAATATCCCAACCTTGTACACACAGGAGTAGAGTGTTTTCATTTCTTTGGGTGTCTATATTTGGCTGGAAAGTTAGATCTGAGACTGTAGGGCGAGGAGCTGAAGGGTAGGATGACAGGATTGACTGGGGGTTTCTTTTGCTTTTTTTTTTTTGTGCTCTGTCGTGTCCAACTCTTTGCAACCCCATGGACTGAAGCCCTCCAGGCTCCTCTGTCCAGGGCAAGAATACTGGAGTGGGTTGCCATTTCCTTCTCCAGGGAGGACTGACCTATAGGATTACAAAAGTGGCTGATTGGTTTAATATCAGCCTATAACAATTTTTGGATACTATGGGGGCAGGGCGGGGGGGTGTTGAGGGAGTTGGGAGTTCTTGGTTTTTTTTTTTTTTTTGGCCACACAGCATTGCTTGCAGAATCTCAGTTCTCTGACCAGGGATTGTACCCGGGCCACTGCGGTGAAAACCCAAAATCCTAACCACTAAGCCACCAGGGAATTCCCAGGATGATATAGCTTGTAATCCACAGATTTCTTCATAGAAGGAATGAAATGACCTTAAATATAATGGAACAGGAGATTTTCTGAGCAATTTTTGAAGCTAGCTCTTCGGAAGGTAAAATTTCAGTCTGAAGTTTTGCTGGGAGGGGAAAAAAAAAATGGGTTTAAACCTAGGGAGAGGGTATATGCAGTCCCAAACCAGAGGCATGGATCTTGTTCCTCCAGGGTTCAAACATTGGTGAAATGACAGAACAACTCCCTCTGACTTCTGGTCTGTTATCTTTTTATTATATTTGTTTCCTGACAACCTCTGTTGCAAACACCCTCTCTGCCCATGGAAGGAAATTCAGAAGCCAAGGTCATTCCCTGAAGCATTTGTCCCAGTAACCTTTCTGAATCATACACCCGGCTCTCCAGTGTTACTAATCAGACATTTAAAAATCCTTTAGAGACAGAAGAGGCTTTTGGGTCTCCTGGAAGAGTGACCTTGACTTTCAATTCAACAAACGCCAGGACATAAACAGTACACAGAGCAGATTTAACAAGTATACCCAGAAACTCATGAGCTAGGCCTGACTCTGAAGATAGAGTCATTTTCAAGGTCACGGTTTCAACACAGAAAAAAACGCATTGAATTAAACAGATTCTAAGTTTTAGTGTTATTGGTCCTCACTCTCTGGAACGGGCTGAGCACACTGTAAATTATTCAGGTGTTTTGATGAGTAATTCCCGTTGCCATAATGAGATTCTGCCTACCGTGCCCTGTCCAGATCATGCTCCATTTATTCTAATAAGAGGGAACTCCCACCCTGGCTAAGGCCCCCTGTCCCTGGAGAAATTTTTCTGTATGTAAATAAAAATCCATCTAGAAAACTGGGTCCCTGCGTGTTGTCTCGCCGAGCCTGTTGATGGCATTATCCATTTCTACCACAAGGTGGCGCCCGCGGACCTCGAAAGGCGCTGCGCAGGGGTACTGCTGAATCCCAGCCTCCGCGAACTCGAACGTGGGGTGTCAGAGTGCCCCCGCCCATTTCAGCAAGGAGAAAACTGCTATCCAGAGAAGGTAAGGGACCTGACGCCAATCACACTGCTACTCTGGTGAAGGCAGGATCAAAGTCCATGTTTCCACGCTGTCAATCCCAAATTCATCCCAGTGGTTTTCAAACCAAAACAACCTCTCATCTCTGGATGTTTCTTCTAATCCCTCAGAGGAGACGCAGCCACCAACCCTTGGCTACCTAGCACAAAGCACCCCTGAGCCCTCCAGGTGCGGTACTAAGAGTTACATGTACTAACTCATCCTAACCTTCACAGCAGTCCTACAGAGCAGAAAAGAGTGTTTAGGGACATCCCTGGTGGTCCAGTGGTTTAGATGGCTTTCCAGTACAGGGGGTGAGGGTTTGTTTGATCCCTGCTCAGGTGAACTAAAGTCCCACATGCCGCAGGGTGTGGCCAAAACTTTTTTAAAATAAATAAAAGACAAAAATGGTTAAAATGGTAAATTTTAATGTTATATATATTTTACAATTAAAAAAATCAAAAGAGCCATCATGCTCAATACTTAATAACTATAAGGTTTCCTTAAATATATTTTGCTAATAATAGATAAAATTTGCAAACTTTCTTAAATAAATGCAATATATGTCTCCAAGATGGGATATCAGTAAAAAGAACAGCTTGGGTAACAGCTTTCCAAATCAAAGTTGGAAAGAAGTTCTTTAAAAATAAAATCACAACTTAAACATCTAAGGAAGAGAGGCAGGAGGAGGAGGGTAGTTCTCACAAAGAATAGGGAAGGAAGGGACGTTTCATTTCACACAAAAATCAATCAGAACAGAAACTAACTTAAAAGCCTGTCCCTTGGACTTCCCTGATAGTCCAGTGGTTAACACATCACCTTCCAATACAGGGGGTGTGGGTTCAATTCCTGATCAGGCAGCTAGAATCCCACATGCCTCCTGGCCAAAAAACCAAAACATTGAAAGTAAACAAAAAACAGAAGCAATAATGTAACAAATTCAATAAAGACTTTTAAAATGGTCCACATCAAAAAAAAAAATCTTAAAAAAATCTATCCCTACACTTCTGCTCTTGCACAGGGGGGATATTTGAGTGTCATATTGAAAGATAAAGAATTATGAACATTAAAAAGTGCTATTGTTATTCTCTTTTTGATTGAATAATCTCCTGCTGGAAAACTTCAAAAATATTTCCCAAAATAATTCAGCTGGAATTTCTCATGCGTTCGTTCCCAGGCGCTCCCATAGAAGATTTAGCAGGGGCCGCTGGTGCCCCCCACGTCTTCCCTGTGTCTCTCCCCGCCCTCCAGGCTGTCTGGTTATTGGACTGGGGACACTTTCTTGCCAATGGAAAGTAGCAGGGTGACACGTTTTCTTTCCAGGGTAGAGTAGATGAGAGCCAGCAGGCCTTCTCCGTGTGTTTCCCTGTCCTGCCGAATCCCCACGTGACAGAGTTCACAAGACCCGGGAAACCTAGATCCCAAGATGCTGTGTGTAGATGGGTGTGAGCAGCCTGCCTGGTACCTTCTGCTAGAAAAAGAAAAAAAAAAGAAAAAACTTTAGTTTTTTTCAGCCACTGAGATTTGTTACCATAACATAGCCACACTTCTATGACTGATAGAGATGATAAGGTGGAAATCCTTATTATTTTTCTTGCTCTTCAAGTCAGTGCACCTCTGAGCACTTTTTAAAACTCCAACATAGCCGTCATGATATACTAACAAACGCTAGAGGGCACAATGGCGTTGCGGGAAACTTGGACCCATACTGTATATGTAGTAAGGTGTGGGATCTTGCAAAATTAATGCAACAGAAAAATAGGTCGTGGAAAATATCACTAGCTTTGACAGTGATAACAAAGAAACAACTGTTTTCTTTTCTGGTCTCTTAGCCACATGTCACGATCTGCAAATCACTTTATTAAAAGAAAACTTTCAACACTTCAACACAAAACTAGTAAATTCCCAAAACATGGGAAGCCTATATACTTTTCCAAATAGGAAAAACTAACGGGAATGGCCTCAGTGCAAGAGACACATTTGTCTTCCATCTATGTTTTGTTTCTGCCTTCGGATGTGCCCGTCTGCCAGCACTGTTAGGCCATGGAATCCGGACGTATTGTAAACCGGCAGCTTGAGAAAGCTCAGGTTTCTAAAGTCTCCCTGCTATGAGAGGTGACCAGATGCTGCAAACATCAAGCTGTGACAGGAAGCTCCCCTCCCACCCCAATGTCATCCTGCGTGCTGAGCAGACTTCCTTTTCCCGTTTCCTTTTTCCCCTCTCTCTTCTTTTTTTTTTTTCTTCAAAGTCTGCTGCCAAAACTGTCTTCCTCTACTGTTGTTCTGATGACATCACCCCCTCCCCTAACTTGCCCTTAGTCTCCGGGTCCCAGTTTGCCTTCATTTCCTTGAGCGGCCTTTGGGCCGCCTCTACATACAGTAAGTCTCCTACACGCGAACCTTCACGTTTCGAACTTTCAAAGATGCGAGCGAGGGTTCCATCAGCGTCAGACGGGAGTGACATTGCAGCTCGCCCTCCGTCTCCTCTTGCTGACGACCCTTCTCTGCCATCTCCCACCTCCTCTCCCTCCTCCAGGCAGTGTGTCTTCTTGCCTGTTCACTCGATGTCAACCTCTGTATGCCAGCTGTAGTATAGTACAAGGTACTGTACTGTAAAATTCCAAGTATTCTCTTTATCTTGTGTGTTTGTTTTTTTTAAATATTATTTGTGTGACAAGTATTACAAACCTATTACAGGGTGGTACTACATACTTGGTCGTGTTGGCTGAGTACCTAGGCTCATTCTGTTAGACTTAAATGAACACGATCTCAGAACAGAACTGGTCTGTACGTAGGGGACTTTACCGCATTTTTGCCCTGCTGTCTGCTGCTTCTCAGCACTGCCGCACGGGACTGTCGTTCTTGATGTCCCAGGGCTGAGGCATCCTTTTTCACTTCTAACAAAGAAAGTATTCCTATGTCTCTTCCAAACCAGCTTCATGTATATATTCATTGCTCAAGCACACATTTAGCCCCGTCCGCACGCATGGCATGGTTATGGATACTGTAAGAGGACATACGGAAGTGAAAGACACGGTCCTCACACTGGAAATGACCAGGTAGCCATTTGTGCTGGGGCTTTGGGAAACCAACTTGAGGGATGAAATAGCAGGAGAAAAGTACACAGTGATACCAAATAACTACACCATCAGAGTTGCAGCCGTGGGGTCATTCTAATTATTTTATCATCTTGTCAAAATTATCATTTCAACAAAAAATGACTTGAGTCTTAAGTTGGTGTTAAGGATATGATCCTTATACCAAATTACAAAAACTATTATCTCCATTGCATATCATGCTCCTTACAAAAAAAAAGAATTAAAAAAAATTTTTCCACCTATCTTGTGGTTATTACTCCCTGTTTCCAATTCAGAGGGCATGGGTTTGAACCCTGGTCAGGGAACTAAGATCCCCCACATGCCTCATGGCCAAAAAACCAAAACATAAAACAAAAGCAACATTGTAACAAATTCAATAAAGACTTTAAAAATGATCCACATTTTTTTAAAAATCCTAAAAGAAAAAAAATCTATTTGCTATGTCTCCATTTGCATGGAAAATTCCATGGACAGAGGAGTCCGGCAGGCTACAGTCCTTGGGATTGCAGAGTTGGACACAACTTGGTGACTAAGCAACAGCAACAAATATGCCCATATATTTGTTTCATTTTTTAAAAGATGCTGCTTGCTATCCACTAAACTGATTTTCCCACTCACCAAGGAATCACAAACCACAGTATGAAAAGCTTTGCTCTAATAAACTCCCTTCAATTTACAATGGAAAAACTGAAGTGTTAAGAACTTGGGAAACTTACGAAAGTAGCTACGAAACGTGATACATCCCATTAATAGAATGAAGCCTAAAAATTATATGATCCTCTCCATAGATGCAGAAAAAGCATTTGACAAAACTCAACACCCTTTCATGATCAAAGCTCTTAAGAAACCGAATGTAGAAGAGACATAGCTCACATAACATAGACTATATCTAAGAAACTCATTGCTATCATCACACTCACTGGTGAGAGTCGGAAAGCTTTTCCTATAAAATCAGGAATGAGACAAAAGTGCCCACTCTCACAACTCCTATTCAGCACAGTACAAAAGTTCTAATCAGAACAAGAAAAAGGCAAGAAAAACAGAGAAATGCAATCCCAGTGGAAAGAAGAGAATGGTGGCACAACTCACTATCCACTGCGGGGGGGGGAAAGAAAAAGAAAATTGCTACTTCCTGTCCTACAACATCAAACATATTCAAATGGTCTAAATTTTTTTGGACTTTTTATTTCGTATTGAGGTTATCCCGCTAACAATGTTCTGATAATTTCAAGTGAAGAGCGAAGGGGCTCAGCCGTACATATACATGTATCGATTCTCCCCCAAACTCCCCTCCCATCCAGGCTGCCACATAACACTGAGCAGAGTTCCGTGTGCTGTACAGCGGGCAAATGGATGAACTTTTTTAATGCAAAAGAAAATCACAAAAATACTAGGGAAAAGTATATAAATAATTTTAGGGGTCGGAAAGGAGATTTTTAAGACCAGTGATTTAACAGAAGGGATTACCCTGGTGGTACAGTGGAGAAGAACCTGCACGCCAATACAGGGGACATGGATTGGATCCCAGGTCCGGGAAGATTGCACGTGCCTGGGAGCAGCTGAAGCCTGTGCGCCACAACTGCTGAGCACATGTGCTGCAGCCAATGATGCCTGCGCTCTGGAGCCCATGACGCCTGCACTCTGGAGCCCATGCGCCACAAGCGAAGCCACCTCGGTGAGAAGCGGGAGCACCGCCAGGAAGAGTAACCCCCGCTCACCGCAGCTAGAGAAAGGAAAGACCATGCAGCAACGAAGACCCAGTGCAGCCAAAGTAAATACATAATTTTTTAATTAAAAAAAAAAAACAAAATGACACCAAGAAGGAAGAGATTGATAAATTGACTAAAATAGTTCTCAGTTTCTCTGTACTAAAAGAAAACCCACAAATAAAGTTAAGCCGCACGTGAAAACTTGGGGGAAATGTTGCCATCATTTATGAAAAGTGAAGAATTCAAAATCTCAAAATAGAACACTTCAAAATTCATAAAGACAGTCACACCTAAACGCGAAGTTGCTAAAGGACAGATCACAAAATTAGAAATATGAATGGCCAATAAATTTGCAGAAAATCTTGAAGAAAATTTCCTTTCTCCAAATGGATAGTCGGTTGTCCCAGTATCCTACTCTTTCCATTGGAAATTACATAATAGCTTTTCTTTCCTTACTGCTGCTGCTGCTGCTGCGTCTCTTCAGTCGTGTTCGACTCTGTGCGACCCCATAGACGGCAGCCCAGCAGGCTCCCCCGTCCTTGGGATTCTCCAGGCAAGAACACTGGAGTGGGTTGCCATTTCCTTCTCCAATGCATGAAAGTGAAAAGTGAAAGTGAAGTCCTAGCATGCATTTTATACTCACTGCTTTGATCTAGTCTATGTAGCATAAATGGTGCTGGATGTGCTAACTTTATCGTGATAATGTTTTACAATGTATACAGGCATCAAAGTCATCACATTGTACATCTTGAACTTACACAATTTTTACTGTTGGATATTAGCTGCTCAGTTTTGTCTGATTCTTTGCCACCCAATGGATTGTAACCCGCCAGGCTCCTCTGTCCATGGAGTTCTCCAAGCAAGAATACTGGAGTGGGTAGCCATTCCCTTCTCTAGGGGATCTTTCTGACCCAGGGATCAAACCCAGGTCTCCCCTATTGCACAATGTTATCTGTTATACCTCAGTAAAGCTGGGGGGAAAGGATTAGAGTTCCAAAAGGGCATAAAATTCTGGAACCAGGATTTTCTTTTAATCAAGACATAATTTACATACCATAAAATTCACCCTTTAAAGTGTACAATTCAATGGTTTTTAGTATATTCACAAGGTTGTGCAAACATTACTACTATCACATTCCAGAATATTTTCTTCACCCTTAAAGAAATTCCATACCCACTAGCAATTGGACAAGAATTGATATTTATTCCCAGTCCAAACATCTTTCCGCTGTCATAGCTTTCTATGGATTTTCAAACTGATTACCTTAAGGTAAGTAAAGCTTATTAAGTGTTTATACGTACTTCTAAATGACCAAATTTATCAAATCCTTGCTAGGACTTTACATAATTCTGTGCTGTTTATCATCTCAGGGTTTTATATAAATTTCTGTATTCTCTGACTTTTTTGTTTTGTTTTTTAATTCCTACCAGATTCTTGAGGGTATGTAACAAACACTCAGGAACTAACCCTATGTACATGTACACTAAACAGACTCAGGAAATGCTTTGTTCTTTGGATGTATAGCTCATCATCTCAAAGGAAATGAGACTGGTGATTTTTAAAGAGAGTATGTGAGACTTGGAGACTTTTACAAAAGGAGGAATTATTTTTTTTCTGTTTCAAGGTTTTCAAATAAAATCCACAACTCTTAAGGACCTAGACAATAGGTCCTTAAGAGGGCGAAGGAGAATCTAAATATTTTCCTGAACAGAAGTTCAAATAAATTTTAAAAGGGCTTCACTCTAATATAAACAAAATTTCCAGTCTGGTTTTCAAAACATCCATTACTTAGTCTCCAACTCTGCTTCTACTTAAACTTGTTGGAATTCATTTTACATAAAATGAACATGAATGCCAATTTTCTATTTTATGCCAAAATTACCAGGTGTCCGAAAAAAAAAAAAAAATCTCTACTTTGAAGTTAGTCACATTTGGAATTTTTAAATAGCATCCTCTAAAGTATGAATCATTGTACACTGATTCTTCAGTACACGGTTGTTGATTCTTTAGTAAACATGGTTTCAAGTATTCAGAAGCACAGGGGCCCACAGAAACTAATGACCAGAACTCAGTGCTCAAAAATTTGAAATAGCTGTAGATTAGTCCACTGTGTGTGTGTATTCAGTTGTGTCTGACTCTTTGAAGCCCAGTGGATCATAGCCCACCAGGCTCCTCTGTCCGTGGAATTTTCCAGGCAAGAATATTGGAGTGGGGTGACATTTCCTACAGCAGGGGATCTTCCTGATCCAGGGATCGAACCCACATCTCTTGCATATCCTGTGTTGGCAGGTAGATTCTTTACCACTAGTGCCACCTGAGAAGCCCTAGTCTACTATAAAGAAATAAAAATGATGATGACAATAAAGCTAAAAGAAAAAGTTTTTAAATAGTGGCTAGCTCTTCTGAACAAAACAAAATCTCTTTAAAAAATTAAATTAGCTATAAACACTAATTTTATTAGTCTTTAATGAAAATGTCCAAAACTATGTATGTTAACATTAAATTTGGTAGTATAGTAATTCCTTTTTCTCTGAAAAAAAAAATCCACATAACATCTTTGAAAATCTTAATATTTAGGTTTGTTGAATTCCAATACAAAGACAGTATCCTGCCATTGATTTTTCCAGTTCTTCAAGTTAATAAAATCATAAGATGTCTTTTAATACAGCATAAACTGAAATATACAGAATTTGTTAGGAGACATTCTATAAATGTTTTATGAATGAATGAATAAGCTGATTTTTAAAAGATTCAACAACCTTACCTCGTTTGGGTTCTTAGCCATGATTTTTTTTTTAAATTTATTTATTTTTAATTGGAGGATAATTGCTTTACAATATTGTGTTGGTTTCTGCCATGTATCCACATGAATCAGCCACAGGTATACCTATATCCCTTCCTTCTTGAACGTGTTTTTTTGTTTTTGTTCTGTTTTGCTTTTATCTTTTTCGTGTGGGAGGGGCGGGTTATGACCTATTTACTGACTGTGAGCACTGAATTAAGTTGACTTGGAAGGTTTAACTACAGTTACTTAACCTTAGCAGATTAAAGTGTAAACCTTAATGTTGATTTAACATACATCCTTTGTATTTGGCAAGGTAAATTATATATGCTGTACATACAGTCACTTTTCAGATATTAGGTTCTTCAGTTGAAGACCATGATTTGAGGGAAATGTCATTGGAAGACTGCCTTGATAGATGCCAAATACTAATCTCCAGAAAATTATACTTAATTCATATGTTCTTTCTGAATTGAATTCATTCTTTTAAGGCTAATCTCATACATCTTTTTAAGTTTGCCCCCAACTCTTTCTTAGGGATGTAAGATTACCCAATAAAGAATTTCCTATGAATTTGTAGAATCCCACATTTTTTTTTATAAGTGGCTTTCATATGACAGCAAAGGTAGGATTAGAAATAGAATGTGAAGATATAAAATGAAGTGAAAGGGTTAGCTGCTCAGTTGTATCCAACTCTTTGAAACTCCATGGACTGTAGCCCACCAGGCTACTCTGTCCATGGAATTCTCCAGGCAAGAATACTGGAGTGAGTTGCCATTGCCTTCTCCAGGGCATCTTCCCGACCCAGGGATTGAACCTGGGTCGCCTGCATTGCAGGCAGATTCTTTACTGTCTGAGCCACCAGGGAAGCACAGAATCCCACATTAAAAAAAAAAAAAATTGTTTATTTGGTCATGCTGAGCAGCTTGTGGGATCGTAGTTCCCTAACTAGGCATTGAACCCAGGCCCATGTCAGTGGAAGTGCTGGGTCCTAACCATTGCACCGTCAGGGAAGTCCCAGAATCCCACATTTTTTATTTGCATTTCCTAATTATAAAGGCAGTTTACGAATTTTAATTATTTTAGAATTTGGAGAAATAAATGCAGTTTTACATAGTCATTGAAATAACACTAAAAAAAGAAAAATTCTTTTCTGCAATCACAGTGACTTCTGTTGAACAGGTTTTGGAGCATTTCCTCTTATTAGCTGTGTGTTTTTTAACCTCTCTAAGCTGAAGGGATCCAGTCTTTAAATGGGAATAATACTGCCAACCTCCAGGGTGTTTATGAGGATTCAGTGAAAGATGCAGGTAATCCTTGTATCTGTACTGTTGGTCACAGTAATTCATTCACAGGACATTTCATCAAAACATAGATGTTACGTTAAGTATTTGTTGTGTACCTTATACCCTTAAGAGGCTTCCCTGGTGGCTCAGATGGCAAAGAATCTGCCTGCAATGCAGGAGACCCTGGTTCAGTCCCTGGGTGGGGAAGATCCCCTGGAGAAGGGAATGGAAACACACTCCAGTATTCTAGCCTGGAGAATTCCATGGGCAGAGGAGCTTGTCAGGGTACAGTCCATGGGGTCGCAAGGTGTCAGACACAACTGAGCAACTAACACTTATTCCCTTAGAAGGAAGAGCTATTTCAAGTACTGAAAAGCCCTTTTCATATACAAGTAAAATAAGCATAAATACATCTTGCTAAAGGATTAAAAATACATTATGGTTTACATCACATAATAAGATCTTGTCTGATTTTAATTGCTTACATATGTAAAAAATAATGATCTCTACCACTGAAAATACAAAAAGAAGGCCTAGCTTAAAGAAATATTAAAATAGGTTTTCAAAAACACAGATTTATTCTAAACATATTTTTAACCAGACCACAAAGTTATCTTCCAAAATATTTAAAAATAAAAAGTTCCCTGATTCCAGTCCTTTATGTTTTATGATCTGATGTCAGTTAATTCAAGAGATAAGAGCCTGACTGACTTGCAGTTTCTTTTCTAAATCTTTGATGTAGGTAAACATTCTAACTTCTTGCCTTCAAGCAAAGTTATGTTCTACTTTCTATAACCCATTTGTAAAAGATTTCCAGGAAGTAGCAGTCTGGTAGCAATTTTAGTTGGGGGTTTAAACTCACTGTCAGAGACACTGACTTATTCTGACCACACATTGGCTTAATGTATCAGGCTAACCACTGGATAATGGCTACAGGAATTGCAAATATAGATCCTGGGAGGAAATTACAAGCCTATAAGGCAGAGCTAGCAAATGGGCTTCAACATCTAATGTCAATTTCAGGTGTCTGCTGCCTGAATTGCTGTGTTGAGAAGTCTTTTGAGGATGGAGGTGGTGTTCTAGAATAGGGGTCACCAACCCCTAGGATCTGATGCCTGGTGATCTGAGATGGAGCTAGAGTAATAATAATAGAAATAAAGTGCACAATAAATGTATAACGCACTTGAATCATCCTGAGACCATCCCCTTCCACCCAGGTCCGTGGAAAAATTGTCTTCCACAAAACTGGTCTGGTGCCCAAAGGGCTGGGGACCGCTGCTCTAGTGTATGTATGTGCTTCTGTGCTGTGATCTAAAAGCAGTGACTCCCCTGGGCAGCCAGAGGTGGGGCTGATTAGCCAGCTGTGTTCCCCTCTTGGGGTCTTACATGTGGTTCAAGGCAAGTAGGGTTACCATTGGGGTCCTACAAGCTCTTATCTGCACACAAGCTTCTCACTGTGCATCTGCTTTGTTCTCTCTCTGAAAACCACTGCTCCTGGCTCCTCTGCCCCGACCCCTGGAGACTCACCTACCGCCACTGGACCCTCGACTCCACCACCCCACCAGGAATAACCTGAGTCACCTTTGTGTCACTTCCTCCAAATTCCAAATTTCAAGCTAGAGCCTGACAGTTGGGGTACTCAGACCAAAGGGCTACACACTGGCTGTGGGCAGAGGCGGGGTTCTCAGAGGAGAGGACCTTGGGTTCCAGAGACACCTTCCAAAGGTGTCCACCGCAGTCTGTGTGTCCGCTGTACTCTGTGAGGTGCAGGGCACGTGAGAAGATGCCAGGTGCCATCCAGCTTTGAAACGGCTGTCACAGGACAGAGTAAGGAGCCAAGTTGAGGACAGGAAAGTCTGAAGGTATGGCTAAGGCTAGATTACCTAGGAACCTCAGCCATAACCTCAGACTTCCCAGCTCTCACCCTGGTTCCTTACTCTGTCCTGCGATAGCAGTTTTGAAGCTGGTTGGCTTGAAACTCAAACTTAACATTAGAAAAAGTAAGACCATGGCATCTGATACCATCACTTCATAGGAAATAGAAGGGAAGAAGTGCAAACAGTGGCAGATTTTATTTTCCCGGGCTCCAAAATCACTGCAGACAGTGACTGCAGCCATGAAACCAAAAGATGCTTGCTCCTTGGAAGAAAAGCTATGACAATCCTAGACAACGTATTAAAAAGCAGAGACATCACTTTGCCAACAAAGGTTTGTATAGTCAAAGCTATGGTTTTTCCAGTAGTCATGTAGGGATGTGAGAGTTGGACCATAAAAAAAGCTGAGCCTGGAAGAATTTATGCTTTCGAATTGTGCTGATGGAGAAGACTCTTGAGAGTTTCTTGGACGGTAAGGAGATCAAAAGAGGCAATCCTAAAGAAAATAAACCCTGAATATTCATTGAAAGGACTGATGCTGAAGCTGACGCTCCAACACTTTGGCCACCTGATGCGAAGAGCTGACTCTTCAGCTCCTTGGAAAAGACCCTGATGCTGGGAAGGATGGAAGGCAAAAGGAGAAGGGGGTGACTGAGGATGAAGATGGTTAGATAGCATCACTGACTCAATGGACATGAATTTGAACAAACTCTGGGAGACAATGGAGGACAGAGGGGCCCAACAATCTATAGTTCATGGGGTTGCAAAGAGCCAGACACAACTTAGTGACAGAAAAACAGTATCTAGGAATAGGCAAGGACTTCCCTGGTGGTCCAGTGATTAAGACTCCGCACTTCCCCTGCAGGGGGCACTGGTTCAATCCCTGGTTGGGGAAGTAAAATCTCACATGCCATTTCGTATAGCCAAAGAAAATACCTAGGAATAGGCAAAGTGGTGCAGGGTGGGGGGTGGGGGGTAAGTTTGCTGACGCTGGTAGGGACTTGTCTACATGCAACAGGCCTGGGACCAAAATGCAGGAGAACTAGGAAGAACTGAAGTCACAGAAATAAACCAGGATGACCCGAGAATAGATTCCAACAGCAAAGACTAGATTTCTAAAAAACAGTCCTGGAGCTGGGGAGGCAAACCAGGCACAGGATGGAAATCTAAGATCATAGACCAGGTGGTCAAGAAATTAGACACTGGAGAGAGCAACAAAACAGGGCAAAAAGATGGGTTGGATTTGCTGAAGCTCATGTAAGACTGCCATTTTTTATGTCTATTCATTGTCGGAGATGTCCTTACACATCCAATGAATTACCCAGTTGAGCACCAGTCTGTGAAGCAACGAAGGTATCAGAAATGGATGGGTTACAGCACCTCTCCACGGAGCTTGGCACAATGAGCCTAATATTCAAGGATGAATAATTTCCTTTTGCCTGATTTTCCAAATCTTTGCTTAGAGGGCTCCTCATGTTCGCCCTAATTGGCCAGGTGGAGGAGGCAAAGCTGGGATGGTGAAGATAACCTGAGGCGCTGAGTGGACCTAAGGAGCGCCAAGCTTTGGGCAGGTACTTCAAGCCTGGGGGAAGGCATTTTTGGGTAGGGGGTAGTAGTGAGGATAAAGAGCAGAGACCAGTGCATGCACCCTCTGTAGGAATACAAGGCTCTCCAGTTACCAGGAAGAGAAGATTATCATCACAGCCTGAGAGATGGAGGCAGCAGCAGCAGAGGATTGACAGCAGGCAGGAGAGGTTTATTCCAAACACAACCATTTCCTGGCAGAATCAGATGTTCCAGGGTGAGAGGGTGTGGCCCTAGCTAAACTCCAAATGTACTGTAAACTGTATATCAGTCAAGTAATTGTAAGTATTAATAAACAAATTTTGTGTTTCACTTTTGAAAGGACTTAACACATTTCACTCATTTATTTCAAGCTTTCCCCTTTGTCCGACAGATTCACCCAGGGACCCCATGGTTTGGGCTCCTTATGACTCCTGAACCCTTAACCCATAAGGTTAATGCATAGCAGATCTCCCTGCCCTGTGGGAGGCTGTGCTTCTTCATTTGTCCTTTTCACAAACGAACAGAAATCACTTGAAAGCAACTTCTATTAAACCAAACTCAGTGAGACTTGAGGTTCTTTGTCCTGCTTGTTTTTTGTTTTGTGTGTGTGTGTGTGTATTTATTTTTAGCTGCGCTGGGTCTTCATTGCTATGTGCAGGATTTCTCTAGTTGTAGGAAGCAGAAACTAGATTTCTCTAGTTGTAGGAGCTTCCCTTGTGGCTCAGCTGTTAAAGACTCCGCCGGCAATGCAGGAGACCTAGGTTCAATCCTTAGGTCTGATATTCCTCAGTCAAGGAAGATCCCCTGGAGAAGGGAAAGGCTACCCACTCCAGTATTCTGGCCTGGAGAATTCCATGGACTGTATAGTCCATGGGGTCGCAGAGAGTCCACAGAACTGAGCAACTTTCACTTTTAGGTAGCAGGAGCTCCTCTTCCTTACAGGTACAGTCTTCTCTCTGCAGTGGCTTCTTCTAGTGCAGCTCGTGGGCCCGAGGGCTCAGTAGTTGTGATGCTCAGGCTTAGCTGCTCCACAGCATGTGGGGGTTTTCCTGGAGCAGGGACTGAAGCCGGGTCCCCTGCATTGGCAGTTGGATTCTTAACCCCTGGACCACCAAAAAAGTCCTGTCCCATTTGTTTTAAATATGCCTAGAAATAAATGAGCCACTGAGTTTAAGGTTGAAAAGTCTTCAAGAATATTCACAGACTGAAGCTTGATGTTAAGATGAATATTCCAGAAGAAAAAACAGGGAATGAGGTTTAAAAAAATAAAATAAAAATGATGGTTAAGGGATGAAAACAAGGATGAGTGAATGTAACAAAACATGGAGAGATTTTGACACCCTTGCCCACCTTTAAAACTCCATACAGAATATTTTCAAAGCCACCTCACCCCTTATAGAGTTGACTTTAGTATTTTAGAATTGATTTTAGCATATTTTAACTAGTATTTTAGAATTGATTTTATGAAGCTGAGAGGTGTTTTTTTGGTTTTGAAGATGAGTTTAGGACAAAGATATAATCTCTAGTTTATAATATAAGTTTAGAAAAGTAACAGTTCAAGGAATTTATTTTCTAGTTAAAAAAAAGTTAAATGTTAAGTTTCATGACATGTTTATTTATTCATTTATTTACTTTGGCCAAAGAGGCAGGGAGGCTCTTAGATCCTGGATTAGGGATGGAACCTCCTGCCTTCTGCAGTGGAAGTGCAGTCTTAACCAGTGGACCACCATGGTTGGTGAACCAACATGAAATTTTTAATGCCCATGACACTCAAGAGCAAATGAGGGTTTGGTAGCTAAATCTAATATTAAAGCACCTTTTAGTTAATGTAAATGTCTAAGCCTATCTTTGGTTCATCTAGTGAGCTGAAAAAACATTTTTTTCATACCCTTATATAGAGTTTCCTAAATTCCTAGAATACCAGAATACTGACACATATGATTGTATCATTTTGTGTATATCAAGGATGATTCTGAATTTCGCTAAAAACCACAAAGGAAACCAACAGTCCCAACATTAGTAGTTCTAATAACCTCACCAAAGAGGAAATACGAAGAGGAAGTTAATCTAAGAGTCTGACAGGGCAGTGATTTCAGCAGAAGAGACTCCGTGTTCAGCCCTTTCTGACACTGACTGACCCACATTTTAGAATTCCAGGTCCTTCTAGACACTCTCCCCTTTCCGTCTAGCGACCGGCTGCAAAATATAGGAGTCTTAGCTGCTGGGTGCTCTGCCTTCGTTGGAGCGGCAGCCTCAGTTTCCACAGCTGTCAAATGGGACAGTAATACCTGTCGCCCGCTCCGGCGACCCCCGGCCTCGCAGTTCCTCCGCTGGGACATCGCCAGCATCGCCTAAGAATACGCGGTCCCAAGATAAGCCCAAACCACCATTACCGGGAGAGTCGCCAATAGAACTCGGCTTCGGTCCCCTCTCCCGGCAAGGCTGGTTCGACCTACAGTCAACAGGAAGCTCCCGGGGCTGGGACAGGATCCCGGGGTCGGAAGGCGGCCAGACGCGAGCGTTTTTGGACGGCGATCAGGCGGGTGATGAGGTTGTTAGGAACGCCCCCCTGGCTCACGCGGCGCGACTGAGATTTTACTACCCACGATAAAGGGTGCGGAAGCCTAGTATCGAGGAGCCAAGAGCCAGCCCCCCAAACTCCCCGGTCCTCCCCCACGAAAACAAAGCCCTCGGCACTACACAGAGCGGGGCGAAGGGACGCGAGAAAGCGAGGGGGCGGGCAGCCCACCCCATCTCGCGCGGCAGCCGCGGGGTCCCCGAGCGGGGAGGGGGCGCTGTGGGCCTGCTCTCCGCGTGGAGAAAAGCCGCCTCCTCACGCCCCCTCAGCCTGAGCCGCCTCGGGAAGCCGCCCCGGGCCCCGCCGCCATGTTGGGTCGGGATTAGCGACTCGGTCTCGCCGCAGACGGCGACCGCGGGAGGGGCGGCCCGCCCCCCGAGGGGGCGCGCGCGACGGCGGCGGCGGCGCCGGAAGGCGGGGTCGTCGGAGCCGGGCCGGGCGCGGCACGAGTTCCGGTGAGCGGGTGACCGCGCGCGCAGGTAGCCCCCGCCCCCGGGCCGGCATGGGGGGCGGGGCCGGGAGTGAGGGCGGGCCCCGCGCGGGGAGAAGGTGGAGCGTGAGGCCGCGGGGTGGGGAGCCCGGGAATTCCCTCCTCCTCAAGTGGAGAGCCGGAGGCCGGCTGTGCCGTCGTCGCTGCCGCCCGGCGCCCGGGACGAGGAGGTGGAGGACGGGAGCGGGCGCCGCGGGCCTGGTCTCCGCCCGCCGCCCCCTCCCCGCCACCCTTCCCTGCTGCTGCGGCGACTCATGCGAGCGCGGCTGGAGCGCAGGTAAGGAGCCGGCGGCGGCCCCGCGGGTGGAGGCGGCCGACCCTGGCCCCGCAGCGCTAGGCCCAGCGCCCGGAGGCGCCGCCGCTCCCGCCCCCGCCGCTCCGAGTCGGGAAGTTCGGGGGAAACTTCTCCCCTCCCCCGGCCCGGCCGGCCCGGCGGGCGTGTCTCCTTCCAGGCGCTACCTGCTCGCCCCCTGCTCGGTCTCCGCCCCGTCCAGTCCTTCCCAGTTCCGCCCAGGTCCGATCTAAGGTCCCCGGAGCGGCGGGAGTCCCGCACCCGCGTCTGTAAGCTTGGAGGGCCTCCGGGCGAGGGGGCGGCGGGGCCCCTTCGGGCCGAAATGGGAGGCGGAGGCAGCGGCCCTTCCCGGCCCGGGGTCGCGGGTCCACGGGTCGGCTGTGCCCACGGCATCTGTGCCGGGAGTGCGGGCGGGGGTGGGGCGGGGGAGCCTCCGGCTGCACTTGGTTTGATTGAAAACCGCAACATGTTAAAGTTTTCCTTTGTTTTGGGTTGGGGGTTGGGAAATATGCCGTTTTCAGCGTGCACTTTTACAGCCGTTCTGCCGCTCCGCCTCCCGCCTTGCTTCGGTTCTCTGTCCGCATGTGTTATAGAAAATCTTGTTTTAATGTGTGTTTTTCTTCTTGGTAATTGCTTCCAGCTTTCGCTCTATTGGGCATGGGGCAGCGTTGTTTTAAGAAGCTCTTCGAAAATCAAGTCCGACCTAGGGACTGAGCTTGTTTTGTGGTGGGTGGGACCCGAGGCGGTTCGGATCGGGTAGAATTACTGCTTAATTAATTAAAACAGGCACGGCCTGACACATGGTCTAACGATTTGTAAGTTGTTAGAGAAATGAAAAGTTCAGTCTCCACTGGGATCAAACTTTATGTATATGCCATTTATTATGTATGTGTGTTCCCACTGGTACGTGCGTGCACGTAGGTGATCTCACGTACACACATATGTGATTGTGGTATGTTCGTGCATTGCAGCTCCAGGAATGCAGTGACAAAGTTATCTTGACAGTTCTAAGTGTGTTTAAGCCATCCTGTTAAATTATCTGTAGTTAAAACTACACGCTAAGGAAAATATTACAAATACATACATGTGACTATAGGCATTTAAGGCAAAGTGGTAAATTTAATTCTTAACTAGCACAATGGTTAGCACACAATGGACAGGAAACACTTTGAATGGACAGGTAATGAAGTGTCCTGTATTACAAACCGAGGATCTTGTATGCATTAAGTATGGTTTTTCATCTATTCTGTGAGAAAGTTGTATTTCAATATTTATATTTTATTCTGTTGTATTAATATATTAGACCCCTGCCATAGTTGATCCTTTAAGAAAAGGACATTTAATTGTATTTTAATTTTTGTATATTAGCTAAACTTCAGTGGAGATTTTGAATGTTAGATGACAATTCATTGGGTCCTAAATTTGAAAAAAAAAAAAATGACTGCTCTGAATCTAAACACAAGACAGTTCATATCCACGTTTCCAGGATGAAGTATAAAAGGGTTCTTAAAATACATACTCTGCTGTAACCACCGTAATGTTATAATAGCTTTAATTTTGCAGTATGTTTTTGCTGACTTCATAAACCACAAAATTGACTCCTTTCTGTTTAACCGAAAGTGAAATTACAGCTTTGACCTATCTTATGGGATAGGTGGAATTTGTCTTATGGCTGAAGTGTGATATTAATACATGGCTCAAGTTGTTTTTTATAAATCAGTAGGTTCTCAAGCTGAAAAATCAATGTGCAAATCTTCATGATATGTTGTGTTAAAATAATAAATATTTTAAAAGAATAGCAGTGAACCAGTGTAAATGAAACATTACTGACACGTGCTCTAAGTCTTGTTTATATAATAGAGGTCAGTTTTGCATCTCTTTAGGCAGTAAATAATTAATGTAATTTTTCTCTATATATACATTTAGCTCTTAATCTAGTGAATCTCTTTAACATAGACAAGGCTTATTTGTTAGTTCCTATTAGCATTATAGCTTAAAAAAAAAAAAAGCAGCAGCCTAGTATCAAAAATGTTTAAAGAGCAGTACAAGGTCTGGTGACTTAGAATGCAAACTGAGGTGGTAAAACTATGTATTTTTTTAAAAACCTGCAAGAAAGTGATTTCTAGAGAAGTACCAAGATTAGAGAGGAGGGAGGAAATTGTGATTGGGACCTGGCTCCTGGTAGTGGTTACAAGGGCGTTGCAAGTGTGTGGTTCATTAAGCCGTGATTGCTTTTCTGAATCTGTGTTTTAGTCTGTGTGAAACTTTTTTTTCCCCCTCTTTAAAGAAGCCTATGTGTAATGTGCTTTATGAAAGACTTCATGGAAGAACTTAGTATTTGATGACTTTAGAACACTGCTTGGGTTGCCCATTTGCAAACAGGTTAGACCTATTAAATGGTAACTGGCAGATAACCAGCAGGTGTATATAACTACTTCTGCATGTAAATAACACGTTAATTACGTTAATATTTTGAGACAAGACACCAGATTTAACTTTAAATCGTCTTCAGTTTTGCATGTTGTACGTAACAAATAGTAGGTAATCAGAGTATGTTTTTAAACTAGTGGACACTGTTCTGTCATCAGATATAAAATATACCCTATTTTTCAGCAAGTTGTGGTAATTAAGACTCAATTTAACTGTGGTATCAAAGCAATAGATCTTTTCATCCATTTTCAGTTTTCTGGAACAGTAATCCTTCAGATCAGTCATTTCAGCCTCCATTCTGATATTCTTAAGGATATCTTAAAATTATCAGCTTAAAATAAGTTTTAGTTTACTCAGACTTCATGAAGATGTGCCGAACAGCACCTGAAGAGATAGTGTTTTGTTTCAGGGGACACTGTCGTACTGGAGTTTCTGAAATGCTGTGAATCGTTGTCTTGTGCTTTACTTGCTGTATGGAATGGGTTGCTGTAGTTGCCGTGTTCTTTCTTGGCCTTGCTGTAAAGCAGAGTTGAAGAGATCATGTCTGTGCCACGTTCTTACATCACAGGAACTTTCAGTTATGTTATAATGGTGATGTTTGTGGCGCTGGCTTTGTTGTGTGAAATATTTACAGGAAGTTTTAGTTAAGATCTTCCATTGTTCAGAACGCTGCATGGCTTAGGTCACCTTGAGTTCACGTTTAAACAGGTCTATAACACAAATACAAGTTCCTCTAGCGAGGTACAACTGCTTTTCTTTAAAGGAAGTCATCTGTTCCTCTTAAAGTATCTTGGTGTCTGGTTGGTCTTGTGTGTGGCTGCAGTGGGGTATGTCGTCTCTCTTTTCTTCCTCTCAGCTGCTCCAGCGCCACAATTAGGCTGCCTATTGCTCAGCTGCAGCTGCTGGGTGATTATGAACCATCCAGCTCCTGTCTAAACTCAGAGGCAGATTTAGCCAAAGGAGCTGTAGTAACAGCAGAGGGTGAAAGAGAAGAGCCGGGGCCGCTGCCAGTATCATTTTAACACGTCTATGTGCCAAGGAATCGTTGGCTGCAGCAGCACCACTGTTGTCTTGGAACTAGCAGACTTGATAGCAACACCTCCTGGCTTGGGTTTACCTGGTGTTATTCTTTAAGATCTTGAACTTCGCTCCAGGGCAGAGAGGGAATGCTGTAAGTTGAGAGTACAGGGTAATGTACTATGAGGTTACTGATGGACTGAGCCGTGCTTCCTGCGTGCCCCGCCCCCCCCCCCATAGCAGTGCCCCTTATTTGAGTATAGATGGGATTTCAGATTCTCTGAAGCTTATATGAACCACATACTCTGCTGCTTTAAACTGTGTCTCTTGGAAGTGCTGCTGCTGTTACTGTTGTTTGGTGGGTGGCAGAGCTGATACACAGGTTCTTTGGACTCTCAGCTTTTCTTCCAGGAAGTGGAAAGACCTTCAAGAGGGATTATTTCTAGAGCTAGCTGCACAGGGCATCTCCCCTGTGACTGCTTGAGTTTTTCAAGTGGGAACCCCAGATTATTTTTCCTGTTGTTCTTCCTTTGTTCCTGGGGTATGAGAAGATGGACATCAGCAAATGCATGCATGGCATCAGCTGTATATGGCAAGCCCCAGCCTGGAAGATGCTGCAGGCAAATTGTTGCAGGTTCTGAAATGTTTCTCAGTTTATGATTACGCCAAGCAGAGAGCAGCGACATCTGTTCTCTCTTTTACCGTTGTTGTTGTTCATTCGTGTCCGACTCTTTGCGACCCCATGGACTGTAGACCACCGGGCTCTTGTGTCCATGGATTTCCCAGGCAGAAATACTAGAGTGGGTTGCCATTTCCTTTTCCAGATCTGCTCCACCCAGGGATCGAACCCTTGTCTCTGGCCACCAAGGAAGCCCCTCTTTACCATACCATTGGAAGATCTAGGTAGTTCCCCTTGCTAGTTCAGGTTTTCAAATTTAGTGGTTCAAGATTTGGTCAGTTTGGGGTAGGGGATAGAGAATGTTGGGAGAAGTAGCTCTTAAACTTACATAGCCAAAAGGAGGGAAGATGTGCCGAAGACTGCACACTTGACATTGTTATTGTGGCACATACTCTACAAGACACTGGTGTGTTGACCCCCACTCTGTGTGCTCCCATAGAACCCTGGTATCAAAGCATAGTTCTCCTTCCTTTCTAATTATTTTGTCTCATGACCGTGATATACTTGACCTGTAGTAAGCAATTGTTTCACATGAATCTTTGAGATCAGTCCCTAGGAGAATAAATCCTTAATAAATCTTGAACTGTATACAGGGATGTGGTTCAGTGTATATTTATATGAGTTTATATACACAGACTTTATCCACACATGTTTTTAAGGTATGATGCTGCTAAGTTACTTCAGTCGTGTCCCACTCTGTGCGACCCCATAGACAGCAGCCCACCATGCTCCCCCATCCCTGGGATTCTCCAGGCAAGAACATACCTGTACTAAAATTTTGCAAAAGTAGCTTAATGCTTTTTCAGAAGCTAATGTTAAAACAAGTTGTTTAGATTTTTAACCTTCAAAGTTTTGGCCTAGAAAATCACTTTTATAAAACTTTTTAAAAAGTTTCAACTGTAAATGTGAACTTAAAGATCATTTTGATATTTCTAACATAAACTGGAAACTTTGTTGTTGAAGTTATACTAGTTTCTAGTAAAGTTTATGAATGTTGAAAACCCAAAATCTTAGATTCTAAGAAAATACATGTGGTATCTTATCAGTGACAGTCAGTATTATAATTATGACTTAATAATATTCATATATTCAAGGACAAAACGATGAAGAAATCTTCATCTTCTTGATGTAACTAACATATGAAAGAATGCATAGGTCATAGGGTATGTCTGCTGAATTATTGGTGGGGGTGGAGACAGGAAGTACTGGGAGGAAAAGACTGACCACTGAAATTTAAAGACTGTCTGGTTTCAGCCTCTTCCTAACAATGCGTTGATCTAAACTGATTACAGGAGATAGTCACTTCTTGAATTTTTTTAATGTAACTTTCAGTTTCTTAGCATTGAGTAGAAATTTGGATGAGGTGGAGAAAATCAGTGGCTTTTGCTGCATAAGTCAATACTTAAAACCGTTCCATGGCAAGTTTATTGATTTTTTGTGTGTTAGTTGCTCAGTTGTGTCCTTCTCTTTGAGACCCCCACGGACTGTAGCCTGCCAGGTTTCTCTGTCCATGGAATTCTCCAGGCAAGAATACTGAAGTGGGTTGCCATTCCCTTCTCCAGTGGATTTCTTACATTTACTCTAATGCTATTAGTATTGATATTTTCCACCTTACGGATACTTTTTATTTTTTTCGGATACTTTTTAAATAATAGCAGTCAAGCATTTGAAAAAGAGCAGAGAAGGTAACATAATGTAATAAGGACAGGACTAAAAGGTCAAAGGCCACCTGGATTTTAACTCCACTTCTGACAGGAAAGAGCTGTGTTTGTTGGTGTTTAGTCACTCAGTCGTGTCTGACTCTCTTGCAACCCCATGAGCTGCAGCCTGCCAGCCTCCTCAGTTCATGGGATTCTCCAGGCAAGAACACTGGAGTGGGTTGTCATTTCCTTGTCCAGGGGATCTTTCCAACCTAGGGATCGAACCCGCGTCTCCTGCTTTGGCAAGTGGATTCTTAGCCACTAAGCTATGTGGTCTTGGTCAATTCAATGAACTCCATAGGCCTCAGTCTCACCATTTGAAATGGGGATCTAGTTCGGCCACATGTTCTCTAACGCCTTATGTGACTCTACTACAGTTGAAGGTTTTTATGTTGATAAAAATATTAAGGAAATGCTTTGGAGTCTAAAATTTGAGACCTGATTAGATATCATATATCTAGTTAGGGTAAAAGTTAGGGTAAAAAATTGACCAATAGACTTAACACTGGACTTCCTCAAGCAAATGCAGTGTATTCCATTCAATAAGTGGGCACTTATTAAACCTATGATGCAGCAAATACAGTGCCAGTTTTGATGTTATGAAAATGATGGCAGCATGACTACTGCCTTCTAGGAATTCACAGTTGGGTGGAGCTGGCTATAATTAGGAGGCTGTTATGAATTTTTTAGATTGATCTTAGTGTGATAATCCGTTAAAGTACTTCTCTGATTTTTGGTGGTATTAGGGTGTGATACATCTGAAACTTTTCTTTGCACTGCATAGATTTAGATTCTAGTAAACTGATTGAATTTAGGCTTGAGTTGATGTTTTTCTAGATGTTAGTTCTTTACAGGTATTAGTGACTCACATGCACAGGCTCCCCAACACCTACCTAGAAGTTTTACTGGAAGAAAACACATTTGAAAGCAAGGCTTTTAAAATTTTTTTCAGATTTATTTTGCAGTAAAATTAGAAAAGTGAGGACTTACTGATTCATTGAAGCTCATAGTTGTGATGTCAGTTAACAGTCATGACTGGATGGCAGCTGTGCCCCATTGTGTCAGGAAAAGAGCCATTAGTGTTAAAACGAATTTACTTTTTTAATTGACAAAAGGGCAGACTAGTAGTTTTGGATATTTTTCTTTAATATGTGTAATTAATATTTAGAACAAGCCATGGGCATTTGAAAATGGTTAGCTTTTTAAGATTTCCAGAGTATTGAATAGAAAGAAAGAGAAGGACGGGAAAGAAAAGAAGCTACAATTTTAAGGTTGAAAGTAAAAATACTTTTTCCGGAAAAAGTTCTCTTCTGTAGGGTTTGTCTTTTTGGTTAGATTCTGGGCAGCCCATTAGAGTTTACCTGTAAAAGCCTAATATACAGATATAACAGTGTTTCAATGGTAAATATGTTCTGATTGGTTTCAGGTTTGGTTTGGTTTTTTTAATTCACCAGGCTCCGTGAACACAGGAAATACCTGGCCTACCAAATGCTCTGATCATACAGTGGGTGAACCTGTATTTCTGCCAGCCACCCTCTCTCCCCACCTTCCCTGCTTTTCACTATTTAAAAATTACTGCTCTGAGCTCCATATTAGGATGTGAGGACTCTAAGCTTGGTATAAGGACAGGAGATTCCCTAGTTCCTCCCGCCCGCTTGTACTGAAGCTTGCCTCCTGCTCCGACCCTGTAGGACAGTGTGAAAAATGGAAGCAGGTCAAAAGACTGGGAATGAGAAACGAAAACAAGGAAGGCAGAAGGGAAAACTGGGCAGTGGCCGTAATGCGGAGTCTGTGATTTTCTTTTTCACGTCCTTTTATCTGTCTCACACCCTTTCACTCCTCCTCTTAGGCGTTGGGTAAGGAAGGGATAAAACCTGTTTTATGACATATGCTTTGCTATACATTATCATGTTTAACTTAAATCTTTGAAATGCCTTTCCAAAAACACAGAAGAATTATGTGTAAGATAGGCTTTCATTACACACAAAGGAAAATTGAGGATCAACAAGGATATGTAATTTGCCGAGGTCACGTGACTAGTTGATGTGCCTGAATGACTGACAGCGAGCGTGTTTCTTATGAGATGCCTTCCTTAGGGTTAAGGAGCAGCGATGGAAAGGGGGATTTCTTATCTTTTTCCTTCTTCTTTAAAGTGTGCATTTGCATTGGGGCTGAGAATTTTCAACACCTAGACTTTTCTTTTTAATGGAAGTAGCTTTGTGGTGCATATTTCATAATAGGTGTCAAAGTCAGATACTATATGTGCTGAAAAAGATGGGTTATTACAGTAGACTGTAGCAAGTGCTTTCCTTTTACAAGTTTGGGTTTGTAATGGAAAATTAATGTACTAATTCCAAAGCATTATTTATCTTTTTTATGAAACAGGATGTACAGCCCGATTGCAAAGAGACAGTGTTCACATGCTTTTCCAATCAAGTTTTTTTTCCTATCTAAATTTAATTCATCAAGGAATTCCCTGGCGGTCCAGTGGTTAGAACGGAGAGCCCGGAGTCAATCCCTGGTTAGGGAACTAAGATCTCATAAGCTTCTCACAAGCCATACAGTGTGGATAAAGAAAATAATGACATTAAAATTTTTTTCAATTAAATAATTTTTTTTCAAATTTACTAATAAAAAGAACAAAGAAGCATGCAGAAATGGGTTACTACTCTAACTCAACTGCAGTAAATGCTGTTCTTTTGTAAGCTTGGGTTTATAAAGTGTATATATGGTCTGTATGTATAAAGTCAGCACCCCTCCCCCATATATATGTCTGTAGTTTATGCTCGTATCAGTTTTCCAATTTCAAAGCTGGGTCAAGCTGTACAGTATTGCCTTCTTTTCTGCTGAGTACATGATTTATTCCTAGATGAGTTGGTAGAAATAGCTGAAAGCTCTGTCTTATCTACATTGTCCTCATCACGTTTTGGGCTCATGCTGCAGAAGGAGATAAACTTTCTGGTTTGCTCCATGGGGAGGATGGTGGTTTCCTGAACTTGGTGCAGACCCACCAGCCTTCAAAGCTGCACTTCCTTCTAGAGGAAATCCAGTAGGATTCTTCCATACTGGCTTGTTCCTTTAGATCTTATTGTTTGTTCTTTGAATTCCTTGCTCTCTGGATGAAAAGTCTCATCTCAAGCTCTGAATGGAAATTTTGTTTGCTACTCTGTGGCCACTGTGTCCGTTACGTTGGCAGTGATTTCCTTTACCACCTTGGCTTCCTTTTATTTCTTTCATTTTCTCATCTAAGAATGTACCCTTTATCTTCACTAATAAGCTGGAGCACTGTTTCCTGTGGGAATACAGCTTGATGTTGTAGCATTATTATCCCACATAGAACATCTACAGTACATCACCACCAGCACTTGTCCATTACTGCCTGTGCGTATTGAGTCTCCATGAGGGTTGGCAGATAGGTTTTACCATGTTGTGCCAGGGACATCCCTGATGATGCAGTGGTTACATGTCTGTGCTCCCACTGCAGGGGGCACAGGTTCTGTCCCTGGTTGGGAGCTGGCCTCCCTGCATGCCAGGCAGCGTAGCCAAACAGCAAAAAACTGTGCCAACTCTAAATGCTTGGAATGGCTGCCACCAGAATGTAAGCTCCACAAGGGCAGGGATCTTGCTTTTGTTTACTGAAGTTATCCCATGTATCTAGAACAATAACACATAGTAGACACATGTTAAATATATGTATTTTTTTTAATGTGGGAGAGTGCAGCAGTTTGCTGACAGTGTTTGTCTAGCCTGGGCATGGAAGAAAGCAATGTCAGCAGCCAGCTCCTTGCTGAAAACTCACGTGGTAACCTCAGGACTCCTTGCAGTGGCAGGCCCAGCGCTAAACAATGGCACTGATGCTCAGGATGAATTCAAATAAACACTACTCGAGTCTGATGGAGAAACTGAGATTTGATTTAGCAGTGACGTGTACATGTAAGGAGAGGTGAGAAAAGTACTTTTAGTAAGTGGGTTTTTCTTTATGTCATAGTCCCTAGCTTTTATTTTTCGTGTTTTTTTTTTTTTCTTCAGTTGTGTCTGACTCTTTGAGAGTCCATGGTCTGTAGCCCGCCAGGCTCCTCTGTACATGGGATTCTCCAGGCAAGAATACTGGAGTGGGTAGCCATTCCCTTCTCCAGGGGATCTTCCCGACCCAGGGATTGAACCTGGGTCTCCTGCAGGCAGATTCTTTACCATCTGAGCCCCCAGGGAAGTCCCTAGCTATGTCTCTGGCAGCCATGCTCTTAAGAACTCTGGCACTTGTCAGTTTCCCTTCATTGATGGTATCACATGCGGGCGTTTGGTTGAAAGTAGAACTGAGACAAATAGTCCTTGGCAGGGCAGTTACCTTCCGGTAACAATGTCGCACCGTAGAAGGGGAGACGGGCTTTTTAGTGGAAAAGTTGCAGGCCCTGCCTTGGTAGGGGACAGGAAGTAACCTAGTAGTTGCCTGAAGCTGTACAATTTAGTTAGGTAAACATGGTTAGAATATTTATTTGAAAGATGTAGACATAGATGGTATCTTCTTAATTCAGGCAACAATATTTGAGTTCAGTTCAGTCGCTCAGTCGTGTCCGACTCTTTGCGACTCCATGAATCGCAGCATACCAGGCCTCCCTGTCCATCACCAGTTCCCAGAGTCCACTCAAACCCATGTCCATCGAGTCAATGATGCCGTCCAACCATCTCATCCTCTGTTTTCCCCTTCTCCTCCTGCCCTCAATCTTTCCCAGCATCAGGGTCTTTTCCAGTGAGTCAGCTCTTCGCATTAGGTGGCCAAAGTATTGTCAGTTTCAGCTTTAACATCAGTCCTTCCAATGAACACCCAGGACTGATCTCCTTTAGGATGGACTGGTTGGATCTCCTTGCAGTCCAAGGGACTCTCAAGAGTCTTCTCCAACACTCACAGTTCAAAAGCATCAATTCTTTGGCGCTCAGCTTTCTTTATAGTCCAACTCTCACATCCATACATGACCACTGGAAAAACCATAGCCTTGACTAGACGCACCTTTGTTGGCAAAGTAATGTCTCTGCTTTTCAATATACTGTCTAGGTTGGTCATAATTTTCCTTCCAAGGAGTAAGCGTCTTTTAATTTCATGGCTGCAATCACCATCTGCAGTGATTTTGGAGCCCAGAAAAAGAAAGTCTGATACTGTCTCCACTGTTTCCCCATCTATTTCCCATGAAGTGATGGGACCAGATGCCATGATCTTCGTTTTCTGAATGTTGAGCTTTAAGCCAACTTTTTCACTCTCCTCTTCCACTTTCATCAAGAGGCTCTTTAGTTCCTCTTCACTTTCTGCCATAAGGGTGGTGTCATCTGCATATCTGAGGTTATTGATATTTCTCCCGGCAATCTTGATTCCAGCTTGTGCTTCTTCCAGCCCAGCGTTTCTCGTGATGTACTCTGCATATAAGTTAAATAAGCAGGGTGACAATATACAGGCTTGACGTACTCCTTTTCCTATTTGGAAGCAGTCTGTTGTTCCATGTCCAGTTCTAACTGTTGCTTCCTGACCGGCATCCAGGTTTCTCAAGAGGCAGATCAGGTGGTCTGGTATTCCCATCTCTTTCAGGATTTTCCACAGTTTCTTGTGATCCACCCAGTCAAAGGCTTTGGCATAGTCAATAAAGCAGAAATAGATGTTTTTCTGGAACTCTCTTGCTTTTTCGATGATCCAGCGGATGTTGGCAATTTGATTTCTGGTTCCTCTGCCTTTTCTAAAACTAGCTTGAACATCTGGAAGTTCACTGTTCACGTATTGCTGAAGCCTGGCTTGGAGAATTTTGAGCGTTACTTTACTAGTGTGTGAGATGAGTGCAATTGTGTGGTAGCTTGAGCATTCTTTGGCATTGCTTTTCTTTGGAATTGAAATGAAAACTGACCTTTTCCAGTCCTGTGGCCACTGCTGAGTTTTCCATATTTGCTGGCATATTGAGTGCAGCACTTTATTTGAGTACAGAAGCAAACTAATAATGATGGTTTAAGACTGTAGTGGGCAGTTTACCACCTAAAGTAATGAAAACTCTAAAAATGCCCTAGACTTTTTTATATGAAAAGTTTAGGAAACACTCTGGGAGGGGAGGGGGTCAGAATAGAACGGGACTTTTATCTACATTTCTATAGCATTTTTAGTGATTGAGAAAAGACAGTAGCTGTATCAAAGAATTTGGTGGGGGTAGTGGTAGGTGGAAATTACAGTGGAGCTAAAACCTCCCTTTTCCCCAATCTCAAGGCGCACTTTCCCTCCCACCCCTCACCCCCACCCTGCTCCCTTAAGCCACTTCTCCTGGGGCTTAATTTTTGATTTTGAATTTTTTTTTAATGTATCGAACTTAAGTCAGAAGGAGGAGCTTGTAATAAAGGTCAAGTGGAAGAGAGCATCAAGAACCTCTTAGGATATCATCAGAGGATGAGTAGGACTTTTAGGATGATTGATGCTTACAAGATGGAAAATCTGACAGCATAGACAACTCTTAGAGATCAATCCACAGCCAGAAGAAAGAAACCACAGATCTGCAGTAGCAGAAAGTTGAAATAATAGGTAGTAAAAAAGAGCTGACATGTCTTCTTTTTAATCTCCTGACTTCTGTAACAAGAGGATATTCTTTCGTGGAAAAGCTAGTAAAGAAGTATAAGAAACTAGTTAGGAGATAATAAGAGGGCATAGCTTTAACTGATGTCAGGCTTTTAGGTCTCAACGAATCCATTGGAAGGTTCTGAAAGACATTTCTGATACTCGCAGGACCCCACCAGTAATAGAAATCATGGAGACAGACATCTCAAAAAAAGAAAGAATTAAATGACATCTTAAAAGGTGAATTTTAATAAATGCAGACACTGAAAGTTGCCTTTGAATCTGGACAGAATTCTGTCAGTTTATTAAACAGTTACCATTTATAAACAATTGGAATGTTATTAATACAAAGAAGTAACCTTTAACAGTTGTCCAGCAGGCTTTATGGAATCCTTTACCCACATTTTGGAGTTTGCAGGAATACTCACTCTGGGTCATCTGTCAGTGGTACTTTTCCTGTGTTGGTGAGTGGCCCGACCTGATAAAGCTTCATTTCCTTCTAAAGGCAAGGGCCAGTGATTCCTTTTCCATGTTTTTTTTTTCTTTTTCTGTTGTATTTTCCCCTTTCTACAATTATTAAATCTTCTAATGTCCCTATAAACTTTGCTTTATCTTTTTGATATTCAGAGTCAGGGATATTAACACGCTTAGAGCTCTTTTTATGTATTTCTGGGTTTTGTTTTTTAAAGGAAAAATAAATTGGAGTATATGAGCATGGGTGTTTGTCCCATAATGTCTGTGAACATTGTTTTATTTTTGTTAGTTATATATGTGAACAATTTTTATTTGCTTTTTCAGTTGAAGGCTACTGTGCATTTTTCCAGGTGGTAAACTGGCTGCTCGTAACCTTTGCCAGTTTTACTCTTGAGACGTCTTTTTCTGATAGATGTTTACAGACTGTTCGTATACTATGGATACTAATCTTTAATGTTACAGCATTTCCCTCATATCTCTGCTTGTCTTTATTTTTTCTAATATTTTTCTTTAATCTTAAAAAGTTATTGCAAATAATTTTCCTTTTGTAACGTCTGGATTTTGTATTCTAAGAATACTTTCCACAACTGACAATCGTTTTAAAAATTCTGTTTATGGGTTTTTGTTTTGGTTTATATTGCAAATAATCTAGCTTTTTACTCTGAAATTTATCTATGTTGTGAGATAAGACTCCAGTTCTTTTCTTCGTCAGATGATGGAGCACACCAGCTGTTTATTAAATCTCTACCTTTTTCCCACTGATTCAGAATGCCACCTTTAGCATTTACAGATTCTTACTCTCAGGCTTGTTTGAGGGCACTCTTTATTTTCTGATATTTACGTGTTTAGTCCTTGGCCAGTACCACATAGCTAGGTGAAGGTAATTGTGACCTTGATAACAGCAGCAGGAGCAGCAGCTAATCATTATTTACATGTGTGTCCATCACAACAACAAATACTTTTAACGTATTTTACCTGATTGTTTCTTACAAAACTCTGAGTTGGGTATTCTTTTTTTCTTTTGAAAATCTGGCTTAAATGTTCTGACGTGTAGCCGTTTTGTTTAATGAAAGGATTTTCTTACTTTTTTCTTCCCTTGAAATCTCTGAAGCCCTAAGCCCCTCACAAGCCTGCCTGTCCTTGCGTGGGGGCTGTGTCCGTCTTTTCTGTCTGGTTCACGTCTTAGCGTGTGTGCTGCCAGAGAAAGCAACTGAGTTAAGTATTCTCAATGTCTTTATTTTTGCAAGTGAAGAAGTAGGCTTTGAGAAGTTAGGTTTATTCAAATTACAATCTAAGACTGCCACCAGCTTTCCAACTCCAGTCTATTCTTTGAACCATGAGGTTGTGGTTACTAGTGGGACACATTTCCTCATTTTTTTCTCTTTTCAGAAATTTCTCAGCTGTTCTTATGCATCTACTTCTTCATGTGAACATCGTGATTTTGATGTAGATACTGTTAATTATTTAGATTTATTTAGGGAAGAATGGACATCATAATAATGGATCTTACTATCTAAAAATAAGTGGCATGGTTCCATTTATTAAGGTTCTTTATATCCTACAGTGTTTTATTTTTTTAATATAGACTCTGAACATTTTTTTGTTAAGCTTATTCATAGGTATTATTTCATGTGTGGTTTTAGAAAAACTTGTTATTTGGAAATAATTTCAAAGTTACGGAAGAGTTACAAAAATAGTGCAAAGAATTCCTCGAGCTCTCTCACCCAGATATACCAGTTGCTTACATTTTGCCTCAGTCAGTAAAGAATCCGCCTGCAATGCAGGAGACTGGGGTTCAATCCCTGGGTCAGGAAGATTCCCCTGGAGGTGGGTATCCTCCCCACCCCCACCCCCATCTTGAAAGTTACTTGCAAGTGTCATTCTTGTTACCCTTAAGTACTACAGTGTGTATTCCTTAAAGCAAGGACACTTTCTTATACACCCACACTACCGTCAAATCGAATTCGGGGGTTTTAACATCCCCATAATGCAGTCATCTAATAGACCATTGTCGTAGGTTGAATTGCGTTCTGCTAGAAGTTCTAGGCCCCACCACCTGTGAATGCAGCCTGATTTGGAAGCAGGGTGTCTGCAGATGTGATCTAGTTGAGATGTAGTCATACTGAATTAGGGTGACCCCACTCCAGTACTTTTGCCTGGAAAATCCCACGGATGGAGGAGCCTGGTAGGCTGCAGTCCATGGCGTTGCTAAGAGTTGGACACAACTGAGCGACTTCACTTTCACGCATTGGAGAAGGAAATGGCAACCCACTCCAGTGATCTTGCCTGGAGAATCCCAGGGACGGGGGAGCCTGGTGGGCTGCCATCTATGGGGTCGCATAGAGTCGGACATGACTGAAGCGACTTAGCAGCAGTAGCAGCAGTGCATTATGACCAGTGTCCTGTTAAGAGGAAAGTGTCATGTGACCAGAGGGACAGAGGTGGAGTGATACAGCTTCAAACCAAGCCCCACGGGCTGCCACCCACAACCAGAAGTTAGGGGCGGGAGAGGTTCTCTCCAGCGTTTTGGAGGGAGCATGGTCCTGCCAACACCTTGATTTTGAACTGCTAGTCTCCCTTACTGTGAGAGAATACTTTCTGTTGTTTTAAGCCTTTTTCTTTTCTTTTATTCTTTCCTTCTTTTCTAGCAGCCCTAAGATGCTAATGCAGCAGTCCATAATCCACATTTTTCTGATTATCCCAATAATGTCCTTTATAGCAAAAATCCAGAATCCAATGCACTGCATTTAGTTATGTCTCTCTAGTCTCCTTCAATCTGGATAGTTCTTCAGCCTTTATCTTTCATGATGTTGATATTTTTGAAAAGTCAGAATGCTTGTTTTGTTCAGTGTACCTCGTTGAGATTTCTCTGTGCTTCCTCGTGATTGGATGCAGATTACGGGAGGAATACTGCGTCTGGGTGTTGTGCCCTGCCGTGTAGAGCCCGTCAGGAACAAGGCACCGCTTGTTAGTCTGTCCTGTTATTGGCAGTATTAACTCTGCTTTGGTAATGTGATATCTGTCGGGCTTCTCCACTGTAAAGTTAGCATTTTTTTCTTCTTCATTAATAGTTGATACATGGAAAAATAGTTTTAGTTTCCATGAACATGAGTCTTTCCTGAATTGGTTATTGAAATGACTGCAGAATAATGCTTTTCTTAATCCTGTAATTCCTTCTACATTTATTAGTCGGGGTTCTCTAAGAAAATCTTCCTTTCACTCTTCTGTGTTATCAGAGTGATTTTTGGATTTTCTCTTTAGCCAACAGGTTATAATCCATTACTGTCGCTATTCCTTTTGTTGCTCAATTTCATCCTACATTTGGCAAGCAAGAGCCTCTTCAGGATGCTTCCTGTACACTACAATATATCCACATCTTGTTTTGATTACTACTTATTTATTTTTTGGTATAAGATGTCCCAGGCTCTGAAACCAAGCAGAGAGCTGGTGTGTCTGCAGTGCAGAAAGGCAAACTCTTGACAGCGGGAGTTGTTAGCAAAAACAGGATTTGATGAAGGGCCCTGCGCAAGGCAGTGGGAGACAAGCCTCGGGTCCACTGCAACTTGGTCTTTCGTGTCCCACTCTTTGCGACACCAGTGGTCTGTAGCCCACCAGGCTTCTCTGTCCATAGGATTCCCAGGCAAGAATACCGGAGTGGGTCTCAGAGTTGGGGATATTCTTAAAGGGGAAGAACAAAGAGGCTGGGATTAACCATGGTCTTGTGACATTTCTGGATCATAGTGTTGGGAGTCAGGATGTTTCTGGTTTATGATTCTCTGCCCAGGTGGTCCATGGCTCAGGAGTCAGTTAGCTGTCTTGCCCTAAAGAAATGACCCAATCTTGTATGTTACTGATGATATCTACAATAGCTATTTGTAGGGATCTGATACCGGTAGATTAGTGTTCAGTTAGCACAGAATTGCAGTCAGAGGGGACAAAAAAAGGATAAAGTTTTGGATAAAGAGATTAATCCTAAACTTGATAATGGAACTTGGTTTGGGGAGGACTTAGTTTGAGTCCCCGCTACTGTTTTAACTTTCCCCAGATCCTTGAGGGGTTGGAGTGACAGCTGCTCTGGCTGCTTCTTGCCGAAACAGGGTGTAGTTCTGCCTCAATTTGGGGGATGGAAATGTTGCATGCCAAGCTTCAAATAGGATCACAGGTCGCTGAGAAATAATACTTGTACTTTTCATTTAATAAAATGACAATAAAAGATTTCAACAGGAAATACAGAAGGTTCTAACAAATTACTTAAAAGGTAAGGAAACTTAGCAGCTCAGTATTTCCTCCCCCAAAAATGTTGTTCTCTTAACAAAGAAAACATACTCAAGTTTTGTACCATATTGCCTTTAATATTAAAATTCATTAACTGAGTGAAATTCATTCTAATCTTAGTCCTGACCACACACAGAATTCCTTTCTAAAGATTTTTTAGTTTTCTCTTGCAAATCTTCTACAACTTTCTGTATCCATATTAATTTGTCCCCACTTTCGTTCCCTTAACAAAATGCATTTCCATTCCTTATACTTTTTTTACTTGCATACAAAGATGTTTTCCTTATTAATTTTTAGTTTTAATTACATATATTAATTAAAATTCTCAACTCTTAAAAACCTGAATTTCTGATGAAAACTAAGAAGTAATCAATTGTGGACTCTCTATCATACCACCATTTTCTCATTGGCAAACTGACAGATGTATTCCATAACCTCCAGAAACGTTCATTTCCTTACAGCATAATTTGCTGTTCTTTTTGGCCACATGATGCACTGCGTGGCATGCGGAATCTTAGTTCCCCAGACAGGGATTGAACCTGGCCCTGCGGCATTGAGAGCACAGTCTTAACTACTGGACCGTTAGGGAAGTCCTCCTTTTTTTTTTTTAATTGAAGTGTTGATTTACAATATTATGTTAGTTGGATATTTCTAATGAATCCAAGAATCTTTAGTTTTTCTCTCAAAAAGTAGGGAAACTTAGACTTGTTTAGCAGTTAATGTTTCAGTATTTTATCTTATTTGAAATGATCTGGGTATTCAGTGAATTCCCATCATTTAACCTAATTTGTGTGTGTGTGCACATGCGCATGTGCATGTGCTCACTCAGTGGTATCCAACTCTTTGCGACCCCATGGACTGTAGCCTGCCAGGTTCCTCCATCCATAGGTTTCTCCAGGCAAGAATACTGGAGTGGGTTGCCATTTCCTTCTTCAGTGGATCTTCCTGAACCAGGGATCAAACCCACATCTCCTGCATTGGCAGGTGGCTTCTTTACCACTGAGCTACCTGGGAAGCCCCTAACCTAATTTAGCAGAACTCTATAAACTTTCAAGTACCAAAAATCTGGAGAAACTATTTTTAAATAGACATGCACTGTGCTTAGTCGCTCAGTCATGTCCGACTCTGAGACCCCATGGACAGTAGCCCACCGGGCTCCTCTGTTCGTGGGGATTCCCCAGGCAAGAATACTGGAGTGGGTTGCCAAGCCCTTCTGCAGGGGAACTTCCTGACCCAGGGATTGAACCAGGGTCTCCTACATTGCAGGCAGATTCTTTACCGTCTACCTGGGAACTACATGGTAGCAAAGCATAATTATACCTGAAGAGTTCACCTAAAAATTCTCACCTCATTTATCTCTATTTCATTACCTTCCATTAATATTATCAAGTCTACCTCTTGGGGTTTGATTATTTGCTGGGATGGCTAACAACCCAGGAAAAGTTCATTTACTTGGCTCCTGGTTTATTATAAAAGGATATAGCTTGGAAACGAGCGATAGAAGAGGGGCAAGGGGCGTGGGAAAGGGCTTGGGGCTTCCAGGTGAGCTACCCTCCCAGAACCCCCAGGTCGATTCAGCACCTGGAAGGTCTCTGAACCCCTTCAGTTAGGATTTTTCTGGAGGCTTCTTTACAGAGGCCTCACTTCTTGCAATGCAGGAGACCCATGTTTGATCCCTGGGTTGAGAAGATCCCCTGAAGAAGGGAATGGCAACCCACTCCAATATTCTTGCCTGGAGAATCCCATCAACAGAGGAGCCTGGCAAACTACAGTCCATGGGGTTGCAAAGAGTCGGACACAACTGAAGGACTCACTCAGTGATGAAATCATTGACCTTTGGTGGCTAGTTCAACCTCCAGCTTCTGTTCCTTCCCCCGAGGTGGGAGTGTTTGGTGGGTCTGAGAGTTCCACCACTTCACTGACCTGGTTGGTTCCTCTGGCATCCAGCCTCGCCCCACCATTAAGGGCTTTCTAGGGGTTACCACTGAGAGAAACTCAGGGCCTTGTTGTAAGTAACAGAAGGTGTTCCTTCACTTTTTATTGCTCTTATCAGGAGATTCCTAGGGTTTTAGGAGCTCTGGGCTAGGAACAGGGAAGTGAAGTGAAAGTCGCTCTTTCGTGTCCGACTGTTTGTGACCCCATGGGCTATGTTACTATCCACGGAATTCTCCAGGCCAGAATACTGGAGTGGGTAGCCTTTCCCTTCTCCAGGGAATCTTCCCAACCCAGGAATCGAACCCAGGTCTCCCGCATTGCAGGCAGATTCTTTACCAGCTGAGCTACAAGAGAAGCCCTAGGAATAGGAAGGAAAAGCAAATACATGTTTCTTAGTGTTAATTATCATGTGTCAGGTAGCTCCTGGCCACATGGGAAGTTGAACGGCTGAAATGTGGCTGGTCCACATTGAGATGTGAAATATACCCAGATTGTGAAGACTTGATATGATAGAAAGAATGTAAATAATTCAGCTGTTTTTGTTGATGCATGTTGAAATGGTAATATTTTGGGTATGTTAAGCAACATCTGCTGGATCATCGAAAAAGCAAGAGAGTTCCAGAAAAACATCTATTTCTGCTTTATTGACTATGCCAAAGCCTTTGACTGTGTGCGGAAGACTTCCCTGGTGGCTCAGATGGTGAAGTGTCTGCCTACAATGTGGGAGACCGGGTTCAATCCCTGGGTTGGGAAGATCCCCTGGAGAAGGATATGGCAACCCATTCTAGTACTCTTGTGTGGAAAATCCCACAGACGGAGGAGCGTTGTAGGCTACAGTCCATGGGATTGCAAAGAGTCGGACATGACTGAGCGACTTCACTCACTTTTGACCATGTGGATCACAATAAACTGTGGAAAATTCTGAAAGAGATGGGAATACCAGACCTGCCTCTTGAGAAATCTGTATGCAGGTCAGGAAGCAACAGTTAGAACTGGACATGGAACAACAGACTGGTTCCAAATAGGAAAAGGAGTGTCAAGGCTGTACATTGTCACCCTGCTTATTTAACTTATATGCAGAGTACATCATGAGAAACGCTTGACTGGAAGAAGCACAAGCTGGAATCAAGACTGCCGGAAGAAATGTCAATAACCTCAGATATGCAGATGACACCACCCTTATGGCAGAAAGTGAAGAGGAACTAAAGAGCCTCTTGATGAAAGTGGAAGAGGAGAGTGAAAAAGTTGGCTTAAAGCTCAACATTCAGAAAACGAAGATCATGGCATCTGGTCCCATCACTTCATGGGAAATAGATGGAGAAACAGTGGAGACAGTATCAGACTTTCTTTTTCTGGGCTCCAAAATCACTGCAGATGGTGATTGCAGCCATGAAATTAAATGACGCTTACTCCTTGGAAGGAAAGTTATGACCAACCTAGATAGCATATTCAAAAGCAGAGACATTACTTTGCCAACAAAGGTGCGTCTAGTCAAGGCTGTGGTTTTTCCAGTAGTCATGTGTGGATGTGAGAGTTGGACTGTGAAGAAAGCTGAGCGCTGAAGAATTGATGCTTTTGAACTGTGTGTTGGAGAAGACTCTTGAGAGTCCCTTGGACTGCAAGGAGATCCAACTAGTCCATTCTAAAGGAGACCAGCCCTGGGTGTTCATTGGAAGGACTGATGCTAAAGCTGAAACTCCAGTACTTTGACCACCTGATGCAAAGAGTTGACTCATTGGAAAAGACTCTGATGCTGGGAAGGATTGGGGGCAGGAGGAGAAGGGGACGCCAGAGGATGAGATGGCTGGATGGCATCACCTACTCGATGGATGTGAGTTTGAGTGAACTCCAGGAGTTGGTGATGGACAGGGAGGCCTGGCGTGCTGCGATTCATGGGGTCACAAAGAGTCGGACACGACTGAGTGACTGAACTGAACTGAAAGTGGAAGTGAAGGCGCTCAGTTGTGTCCAACTCTTTGCGATCCCATGGACTGTAGTCTACCAGGCTTCTCTGTCCGTGGGATTTTCCAGGCAAGAGTACTGGAGTGGGTTGCCATTTCCTTCTCCAGGGGATCTTCCTGACCCAGGGATCGAACCCAGGTTTCCGCATTGCAGGCAGACGCTTTACCCTCCGAGCCACCAGGGAACTGAACTGAAGTAAGAAGTTATTACAAATAATCTCACCTGCTTGTTTTTCGCTGCCCTTTCCCTAAATCAGGGATCGAACCCCAGGCTTTCAGCCATGAAAGCTCAGAGTCACGACCACTAGACCACCAGGGAATTCCCCTATTTTTTTTCGCCTTTTTAAATGTGGCTGCTAGAAGATTTAAAGTTACGTATGTGACTCACATCATTGTTCTGGAGCCAGGCTGCCTGGGGCTATCTTTGATTTGAGGCAAGTTACATTATCCCTGTGCCTTAGTTTTCTCATCCTTAAAGGAAAAGAGAAAGTAGCGTTTAACTCACGGGGTGGTTTTAAAGATGAAGTGGGTTATCCTGTGCCAGAGTACTTCGTGCCTGGCATACAGTCAATGCCCAGTGCTGTCTGTCACTGTTCCCAGTAAGAGTGCAAGCTGCCTGAGCACTGGCACTTTGTTTCGTTCTCTGCTGTAACTCCACTTTTAGGCTCTCAAAGTGTTTTTTGAATTCATGAATGAATATGGAGAATTTCTGAGTAACCTAGGTGATGATCTGGAAGGAGGTCTCTTGATTACCCAGTGTTTGTTGAAAAGACATTTAGAACTAAGAAAATTGCATCCCTAAAAAGACAAATGGCCTCACTCGTAGAAAATCTCTATACCAAAAATATTAGAAAAATCAAAAGACAGATATATTTTGAGATTAAGAAGTAGAAAATATACATTTTTATTGTTTGCATTGCATTTGCTAGGCTGGTCTAGACTCGCAATAAAAATTCTAAGTCTGAAAAAAAAAAAACCTACAGTAAGTGGTCACATCTGGTGATGCCAAGGAAAGTGCTGCTACTGGTTGTTGATGGCTTTAAGGGCTTTTCAGTGCAGGTGCTTCCTCAGAAAAACTCTTAATTTGCTAGGGACTGATATTTGTTAGCAGCCTTCCCAAGAGAAGATTCTTGAGAGTGGGAAGATTGGCCTGACTCAGAAACTCTTCACTAGATACTTCCCTGTTTCCCTAGCTTGTTCCATAGCAACCCCAAACCAGTGTCAGGTACTGAACGCCAGTAAAAAGGGAACTTCTCAAAGCATCCAGAGATTAAAGAGCATAGTCAGTCACTTGTGTCTGACTCTTCGTGACCCCATGGACTGTAGCCTGCCAGGCTCCTCTGTCCATGGGATTCTCCAGGCAAGAATACTGGACTGGGTTGCCACTTCCTCCTGCAGGGGATCTTCCCAACCCAGGGGTTGAACCAAGGTCTCCCGCATTGCAGGCAGATTCTTTACCATCTAAGCCACCAGGGAAACCGAAAAGAGCATAGAACTAATTTCTTCTTGAGAAGTGTCAAGTAATTTACCCATGACATATTTTAATAATTTTTTTATAGAATTTTTGACAGCTTTTATGCTTATTGATTTATTTAGGTCTCCTTTTAACTGAGTTACTAACTTTTTTCTTTCTTTTTTTTTGTCTTTTTAGCTGAATTGGTTTTATTGATTTCCATTTGCCTAGATAGTCACCTCTTTCATCTAGTTGTTAAAACTTTATTAGAAGAGAGCTGTACAAAGTTCCTGTTTATAGTTTTTTCAGATCCTCTGTTGCTCTAGTATTCTCACACCTAAAACTGTGTACTCTCCCTTTTCAAGTTTGGATTAAGATGAAATCTCGTGGTGTATCTATTTCATTGATTTTTATTTGTAAATCGTATTGTAAGTTTTTCCATTATAATAATGAAATAAAGTTAAAAGAAAAATTAATTAGAAATAGCAGGAAAAGAAATCTCAGTATAATTTACAAATAAAAATCCTTTCTTGGGGTTTCTAGTGGCTACTTGAGCTTCCTTGGTGGCTCAGATGGTAAAGAATCTGCCTGCAATGTGGGAGACCTGGCTTTGATCCCTGGGTCAGAAAGTTCCCCTGGAGAAGGAAATGGCAACCCACTCTAGTATTCTTGCCTGGAGAATTCCATGGACAGAGGAGCCTGGAAGGCTAGAGTCCATGGGGTCACAAAGAATCGGACTCAGACACGACTAAGTGGCTTTCACTTTCACTTGGTTTTGTTTTTCCCTAAGTTTTAAGTAGTTTATTTGTAGTAATTCCTTTTTAGTAATAGGTGTGTACGGCTATGAATTTTGCTCTGAATACAGCCTTGGCTGTAGCTCACTAATTTGGTAGGAAGTTGTTATTTTTATTTTATAATTTCAGTTTTTGTTTCTTCCTTGAAGTGGTATTGGATCATGAAAAACTTTATGTGTTCATCTTATTTAGGAAAAGTTGAAAAAATACTTTCTGTGTACCATTTCTTTATGTTTTATAGTGTATAGGATTCTGTTGTCAGTACTTAAAAATGACAACAGGAGAAAATTGTGTCCAGTCAGAAATTCATTAATGCAATGTAACTTGTTTCATGGAATGTTAAATATCCAGGCATAGAAATAAGGGGTTAGTCATATACTTAACAATGGTGGCTCTCATCATTACTTAAAAATAAGTGCCTGCTCATCACTTGGGACTGTCTGATAAAATGTAGGCTCCTAAGTTCTGCTTCCAGAAATTCTAATTCAGTAAACCTGGATTCAGAGCAAGGAATTGCATTTGTAATAAATACCTCAGACCATATCTTGCAGGTAGTATGGAAAAGTAGAAAATAGAGACACATTTATACAACTTGAAACTTTAAAGATGTTCAGTTTGACCGTGGTAAACCGTGGAGCTCTGGAGTCTTAACTGCCTTACTTGATGTGTGATCTTGGACAAGTCACTTAACCCTCTGTGTATCAGGTTTTGCATCTATAAAGGAAAGTAACAGTAATTGTTTTTTTAAGAGTGTTTTGAAAATTAGATGAGATAATCCATTTTTAAGTATAAGCACAGTAGCTATAACATACTGTTCAGTGAATGTTAGCTCTTTTTGAAATTATCATTGTCATCAAATCAGGAGAAACATTTTTACTTGATTATGATTAAATTCGTTTATTATTTTACCTATATACTTAATCAGGCAGCTGTTTCAGTGTATTACCTTATGTATATTACTTATTTTACTCATTTATTAAAAAATATGAAATGTAGTAAATGTGTATAGTATTAGATACACAAAAAATTTGAATGTCTTAACTACCTATTCTTCATTTGCTACATTATTGATTTTTGTTTTAGTAATTGATAATTAAATACATAGCTACCAAATTCAATACTTTTCTATTTGGGGCAAAACAATACAATGTAACATCTCATATGAGTTTTAATTCACTCAAAAATGCAAAAGTGGTATAGAAATTGTTGGAGGGTTTTAATACGTTTAAAGATATAATTTTAAAATAGAAAAATAAGCTATACATTTTTAATGTATTTAATACAATCTAAAATGCTTTAATACTTTAAACATTTTAGATTATATAAAAGTATATTCTTAGAGGGAAATTTAGCAGTATGTAACAACAGACTGGTTCCAAATAGGAAAAGGAGTTCGTCAAGGCTGTATATTATCACCCTGCTTATTTAACTTATATGCAGAGTACATCATGAGAAACGCTGGGCTGGAGGAAGCACAAGCTGGAATCAAGACTGCCGGAAGAAATATCAATAACCTCAGATATGCAGATGACACCACCCTTACGGCAGAAAGTGAAGAGGAACTAAAAAGCCTCTTGATGAAAGTGAAAGTGGAGAGTGAAAAAGTTGGCTTAAAGCTCAACATTCAGAAAATGAAGATCATGGCATCTGGTCCCATCACTTCATGGGAAATAGATGGGGAAACAATGTCAGACTTTAGTTTTTTGAGCTCCCAAATCACTGCAGATGGTGATTGCAGCCATGAAATTAAAAGACGCTTACTCCTTGGAAGAAAAATTATGACCAACCTAGACAGCATATTGAAAAGCAGAGACATTACTTTGCCAACAAAGGTCCGTCTAGTCAAGGCTATGGTTTTTCCAGTAGTCGTGTATGGATGTGAGAGTTGGACTGTGATGAAAGCTGAGCGCCGAAGAATTGATGCTTTTGAACTGTGGTGTTGGAGAAGACTCTTGAGAGTCCCTTGGACTGCAAGGAGATCCAACCAGTCCATTCTGAAGGAGACCAGCCCTGGGTGTTCTTTGGAAGGACTGATGCTAAAGCTGAAACTCCGGTACTTTGGCCACCTCATGCGAAGAGTTGACTCATTGGAAAAGACTCTGATGCTGGGAGGGATTGGGGGCAGGAGGAAAAGGGGACGACAGAGGATGAGATGGCTGGATGGCATCACCAACTCAATGGATGTGAGTTTGAGTGAACTCTGGGAGATGGTGATGGACAGGGAGGCCTGGGGTGCTGCGATTCATGGAGTCGCAAAGAGTCGGACACGACTGAGCGACTGAACTGAACTGAATCAGTTTTCAAAAAGTTTAACTTTTGACTCACTTATGAAAATCTTCTCTCAAAATAATTATGTACAGTCATTTCTCATTATTTGCAGTAGCTGTATTCTAGAAAGTCACCTTGAACACTTGTTTAGTGAATACTGAGCCACTGCTCCTAGAGGAAATAAATACAAGGTTGCTGCTGCTGCTGCTAAGTCGCTTCAGTCGTGTCTGACTGTGCGACCCCATAACCGGCAGGCTCCCCCATCCCTGGGATTCTCCAGGCAAGAACACTGGAATGGGTTGCCATTTCCTTCTCCAAAGCATGAAAGTGAAAAGTGAAAGTGAAGTTGTTCAGTCGTGTCCGATTCTTCGAGACCCCATGAACTGCAGCCTACCAGGCTCCTCCGTCCATGGGATTTTCCAGGCAAGAGTACTGGAGTGGGGTGCCATTGCCTTCTCCGAATACAAGGTTAGGTTCCTGTAAGCCCCTGGTTATAACGTTTTGTCAACTGATCAACGTATAATCTGTTTTATGTGTGCTTCTGTTTAAAGACACACCGTATTTAATGTATATTATTGATTCAGTAACCTTGAACTTACAAATAGCTCTATAACTTGGTTCTAAGTGAAGCTTATCCAGCACGTTTTCTCCAAAGGCACACCACACCCTGCTTATGCTTAGAAACAGTAGACAGCACTTCAGCAGTAGCGCCTGGGATCCTGTTTTAAACAGTGATGGGACTTCCCTGGTGTTCCAGTGGTTGAGACTCCAGGCTTTCAGTGCAGGGGGGCAGGTTCAGTCCCTGGCTAGGGAACTACCATACCCCATGCTGGACAGTATGGCCTTAAAAATAGAAAGTGACACCACCAACAAAAAAACACAAAAATGCAAAAAAAAAAAAACAAAACAAAAAAGAAAAGTGGCACTAGATAAGCTATGGAAAGGATACTTGTTTACAGTATGAGAACCTTGTTTGCCCTGAGTTGGGGAGGTATGGATCTGTCAACTCATTTTTCACAGCTCTGCTCATATCTGCAAAAATCTACCAAAGCACCAAAAGTTATCGTTGGTTTGGGAGTTGGCAGTAAATCTTAACAAGCAGATTATTTTGCAGATGTGGAATCCATGAAAATGAGGATTTATTAATGATGACATTTTTATAGTAAATGTTTTATTGCCAGTATGGCAATAAGAAATAATAAATAAACCTTTGTAGTCTGTTTTGTATCATTAGCTAGTTATTGAGATCAGAAGTTCAGGAAGTTAGAAATAGAGTTAATTCTTTTTATATATGCTGATATCACAGTTTTTATTCATATAAAATTTAAAATCAAAGAAGTGTAACTTAAAATTTGACTAATTACTAATATACTCTTACTGGAGATAATTTGAGTAAAATAATGCTGTCTAAATGTTAATAGCTTTCACATGATGGAAGCTTAGCATTTTGATTGCTAAGACTCTCATTTTCTAGGACCTTCTCCACCATTTCATGGTTAAGTGGGAACTGCTATTTCAGGTGGTGATCCCACCTCTTGGCTATAGAGACCAACCCAGAGGCAGGTAGCTGACCCATAGTGGCTAGAGTCCTTTAAAAATTTGAAATTGATACTGAGAACCCTCTGGCTCTAAAATGAAGATTGTAGCAGTGGAACTGCTGACATCCATGTTTCAGCGTGTGAAGAGCCCAAAAGCCATCGTGCCACAGGAGAAAAGGATGAGACAGATCAGGCGAAAGAGAGAAACTAGGACAAATACCGGAAGGGGGTGGAACAGAGAGGGGATAAATAGGCAGGGAGGAGAGGGGGAGGTGAGGAAAGAAGCGGGATATTGGGAGGAAGTGAGCAGAGAGAGGAGGACCCAAGAGGAAGAGAGAAAAGGAACAAAGTAACTGTTGATGACTTGGGCTCCTGGTTCTAGTTTTTTTTCTTATGACCTTGGGTTGGATTTCATGAGACACTGCTGTAATCTTTATTTAAAACCCCCATTTTGCTTAATCTGTCTCTAGTTAGTTCTGTCCTTGTAGCCAGAATAATCTTAACTAAAGCGAGCGTTTGCTTTTGGTAGGGTCCTGGTAGCTGCTCTACATACAGTATCAGCTAATTGTCACAGCCTTGCAAGATAGGTATCATTCCTCTAGAAAAGTGAGTGAACCGGGCTTTAGGAGAGATGAAATAATTTGATCAAGGATCCCAGTAGCTACAAAGAAATAGAACCAGAATTGAAATGTATGTCTAATCCCAAAGTCAATTCTTACTCACTCACTAAAGATATTTATTGGCCATCATTTGTGGGCCAGACACTAGGCCAAGCTACAGCAGAGACCCGCAGGCAGTGGCAATTTAGTACATGCTTTGGGGAAGGAATGAAATGTATTATAAGAGCACATGAGAGGTCAGGGAAGATGCCTCGAACCTTTAAGAGCCAAAGGCTGAGTAGTCACTGAGCTGACCATAAGGAGAGAAGTAGGTTGTAGCAAGCATTTATGAAAAGAAAATGGTGCATTTGAGGATCTTTAAAAAAAATTCATATGCAGAGAGCAAGGACACGGTTGGAAAGAGATGAGCCAGGAGAGGTAAATAAAGCAAATCCTGCAAGGGCTTCTATTTCACATTAAGGAAGTTAGACTTTATGTTGGAAAGAGTACTGGACAGGGACATTGAAGGCTCCTAATAGATTTTCTCTTCAGAAAACACAAACATCCTTCACATTACACCCAGGAAAGACTGGAGAAACTCTTAACACTGGAGGCAGTGAAGGTCAGCGAAGGAAGCTTTTGCAATAATCCAGACAGTAAATGATTAATAGCCAAGGGAAGTAGTAATTAGTTGGGGGGAAGGTGGAAGAATGTTGGAGATTACAGGGTATATGGTCAGTTAGTAGTGACTGACTGGATATGTGGGGCCTGGGAGGGGTGTGAGTTAAGAATGACTCTCGGATGTCTGACTGAGGCAGCAGGTACTAGAACAGTGTACTCACCATTCACTGACCTGGTGACAGAGAGAAGGAAGAGTGGCTTTTGGTGGGAAAGACGGCAGGTTCCATTTTGAACTTGATGAATTTGAGATCCCTGGAAGACAGCTGTCCCGGTTAACAAAGCCTCCTGCAGAGAGTGGATATTTTGACTAGTGGATATAAAGACTATAAAACTAGCCTTTCATCTTCACCCTTGTTTCTGGAGGGGAATGCCTGTAGGTATCTAGTGAATTTTGATACTTTAGAGAATCTGAAAGACTTTTCCATTAATATAAAAAATAGTAATAATGTCATGTTCACTCCAAGCAAATCACTAGAAAGTCATTGCTTGTCTTTGCCATTCTACTGTGTAATTACCACTATTCTGTAGACTTCTATTTTTAGAAGAAAAAACAGACCTATTTAAAGGCACAATTGGCACTTAACATATCCTTTTACCTAGTAGATGTCTAGAGATTTGTATTAGCTTTTGTTTGCTTCATAATCAATGCCAAGAAAGAGAAAAAATAAACATTTGTTAAGTACATATTATATGACAAAACTGTAGTTAAAAAAATTATTGCTGACAGGACAGAATTTTCTTCATGGAAGTTAAAATTTTTTTAAATATCTTTTTAACATATTTGACAATTCAGATTTTGAAACAAGTATTTTAAAGCAAAGTAAACTGCTTCATGGAGTAATATAACATCTTGTTTGAGAAGGGATGTTAGGTAGCAAAATAAGCTAAAAAAAGACAGGGTTTTAAAAGAAGGTTATAATTATTCCATACATCTAATATTATTTCAGAATAAGTAGTTGTTTTAAACCTGTGTAATATGCACATGCTACAGTTAAATTCTTGGATACCAGTAGAATGTATTTTTTTAAAACCTCTCTTACTACTAGAAATGCTAGCCTGAGTTTGAGAGGCAAGGACACAGCTTCTGCTTATTGCTGATAAAGGACTATGATTTTACAGGGTACAAGACATGCACCAAAGGGTGTCAAAGATCAGAAAGATTCCAGGTGTCTTGAGGGTGGAAACAGGTTAAACTGACTCACTTCTCGCCTTGCTTCCCTGAACTCTTCCCACGTTCCTCCCCTTGTGACTTATTTTAATTTTTGAAACACACCTGACTATTCCTTGCTGTTACTTCTGTTGCCAAAAGCTCCCTCTCTTCAGATCTGTGTTCATTTCATCTTTACAGTTGTGTATTTTATTTACCAATTAAACTTTGCAGTTTTAAATCTATTGACTAAAACAGGCATTGAAACTCAAAATATTGTCACAGGAGAAGCATAGTGGAAAAAAATTATTACAGGAATTTGGAGAAAGCAAGAGTTCTAGGTCAGTTTTATAAACTGATGTTTCTAAAAATGCGTGTATCTTATTTCTTTTCTTGAGTCTTAAAAAGATAAACAAAAGGTATATACATTATTGTAGAAATAGTTGCATGATGTATTTTTAAGGTTTAAAACTACAATGCAAAAAGAATCCATACAATGTCTGAGGGGCATTTAAATTCCATAAGGACTTGAAAGTAGTATCCAACTGTTGACTGTAGTTTCTCGGGCAAAAATCTTGACAAAGAACAGTAGGTAAGGCATGAAAACCTGAGAAGATTTAAAAAAAAATTTTTTTTAAGAGTTGACTGAATTTGTGGAGAGAAGGATGCTTCTAAATACAGGTAATAAATATCTTGGGGTTTCCCATTAATTTGTAATTTGTTATTATATTTCCTAACAATACATTTTAAGTGTTCTTTACATCAGGTCCTTATGGTTGATCCTATGCCAGACTTCATTAAAGAAACCATGGGGAGTAACCCAGAATTTAGAATGAGTTGGCTTTTTCTTTAAGGTCACTTGTTTGCGTATTTAAAGTACAAAAAAGGGGAAAAAAAAAAAAAAAAGATGGTAGAAGATTGCTTTCGGTGAGACTGCAAGCTCAGTTTTCCATTGCTCACACTTTCTATTCTCCTTTGACTCTTGGAAAATTAAGTTCTTTGTTTGCTTTTACTAGACAGAGTACACGCCCTTCAGCAGGGTGATGTTTCCTCTTCTCCGTCTGTTTTCTATTCTTTTGTGTCCTGCTTATCTTCTGTACTTATGCTGAAGGGAGGGGATTTAAAAATGAAACTTCGAGAAAAGATCACTGAATGTGTTTTTAATCTGTAGAGCACAGGGACAAATGAGAGCTTTTTATCCCCTTGCTGGATATAGCATATAATATCACAGTTGGTTAACTTGCAAGAGTTAGTTTATAGAAATAATATATGTTTAAAAAATTTTTTTAGTTCAAAAATATAAGTCATCGAGAATGTTTAGTCACTATCACTAGTAATAAAGCAACATTGTTATGGTGGAGAGGGGTGGGTTGCAGTTCTCAGAGTTAGTAGATTTGTGTTGTGGGTGGAGCAGTGAAGCTGACTGCCAATAATGTTATCATGTTTGTAGCATTTTCTGACAGGCAGATATTTAATAACTTGTCAAAGAAAAGAAAATGTTATGCCCAAGCACCCCCAGAGGCTGTATGGGTGTGGGGGAAGAGGACAGCCTTGCATTTAGACCCAGTTCCCTAGCTGTGCTCACTTCTAGCTTCATCTCCTTGGGCAGGTGACTTCCCCCACCCAGCCGTCAGGTTCTTCAAATAAAAGATGTGGAGATTATACCTACTTTCCCCCCTCCGTAACATTAGGATTATTATGGGATCAAATTGAATAATAAAAAAATATTCTTGAAACATGAAACACTGTCAAAGTGTAAAATATCATCAAAACAAAATACCCTAACATAGAGTACAAAGTGAAGTGCTGCTTGCTAATGACTGAGCTGGATGTGTTTTACAGACCATCTCAAATTTGCTCCAGCTCTGCGAAACATGCTGTTACAAAGCGTGTTCTGATACCCTATAGGTAACTCTGATATATACGTGCCTGATACAAATTTGAAAAACTTCTGACTTACAGAATTGATAAGGAAATGGAAAAACCTACAAGTATTTCTAGAATGCTTGCTATGCTTGGCCCTTTGGAGAGAAACAAATGTTAGGCAAGTTGTTGAAAAGAATATGTCAGAATCAAGTTACGATTCAGTGATTTATTCTTTCAACAAAAGTTAAATGAATACTCATGCATCTAAAGCAGTTTGTGTTAAGGAGAAGGAAGTAGAAGATCCTTGTAGTATAGGCTCTCTTCCATGTTGCTGTCTCTTCTGGCCTCATCTTTCCCCTTCGTACTTTTTCTGGTTATACTTTTTAGCACCAAACTAGGATTTCAAAAGCCCATTTTGTTCTCCCCTGTCTCTGACCTTTTGCACATCCTGTTACCCTGCCTAAAGGACAGTCTTTGCTCTCTGATTCGAATAGTAAAGTCTCATTGGCTTTTTTGCGTCCCCCAATCCCAGATCTAAATTTGGAAGATTAGCAGGTGGTTGGGAAAGTAAATTGGGGAAGTTAAGGAGTTGGTTGTTATTCTCTAGTTGGTTCTTATTTTCATTGAAAGACTTGTCCTCGACAAGGTTCTAGACAGAGGTTTCTTTTATAAAAATTATTCACGTTAGAACCTCCTTGGGTTGGATATGGGACCCTTTGTGGCCCCATGGACTGTAGTCCACCAGGCTCCTCTGTCCATGGGGTTTCCCAGGCGAGAATACTGCAGTAGGTAGCCATTCACTTCTCCAGGGGATCTTCCCAACCCAGGGGTTGAACCCCAGTCTCCTGTATTTCAGCTATTAATGGGCTTCCTTAATGGCTCAGGCGGTAGTCCGCCTGCAATGCAGGAGACTCAGGTTCAGTCCCTGGGTGAAGAAGACCCCCTAGAGAAGGGAACAGCAACACATTCCAGTATTCTTGCCTTAGAAATCCCATGGACAGAAGAGCCTGGTGGGCTACAGTCCATGGGGTCACAAAGAGTCAGACAGGACTGACTGACTAACACTTTGACTCTTTTCTCGGTTCTGGGAATACTACAGAGAATGCCTTACAGATCAATAAGAAAAAGAGACAGTCCTGTACAGAAGTGAACAAGTGTTTTGAATAGACATTTCACAAAAGAGAAGTGGCCAATAAACATATGAAAAGGTGCTCACTTCATTAATAATTATGAACATGAAATTTTAAAACACAGTGAGAAACCACTCACTACATACTCACCAGAACAGATATATCTTAAAAGATGGAAAATACCAAGTTTTGGTGAAAACAGGAAGCGCTGACAACTCTCCTATTCTGCTGATGGGATTATAAATTGCTACAGCATTCTGGAAACACTCTGACCCAGCAGTCTACACTCAGGTATATTTCCAGTAGGATGGTTGGTGGTAGTTTAAGTCATGTTTCTTGATCTGGGTGAGAAGTACATTGGTGTTTGGTTTGTGCTCATTCATTGAGCTGTACGTTGGTTATATTTACTTTTCTGCAAATGTGTTATACCTCAGTAAAATTAAAAAAAAAAAAAAAAAGTCCAATCTTATATTCTGGAGGGGAAAGCCAACTTTATCCTTAGAGACATTACCATCATAGCAAACATTAGTGGTTATTATATGCCAGCACTGTTGTAGGCACATTACATATATTAACTCATTTAATCCTCACAGTAACCCTTGAGTCTTGCTTTTATTATTCACATTTTATAGATGAGGAAACTGAGGCATAGAAATGTTAAGTATCTTGCCAAAACTCCCACAGCTGTGAGCAGTGGACTCGGACTTTGAACTCAAACATTCTGTTTCTAAAGTCTGTGTTCCTAAGCGCTGTGCTGTACATCCAGTAAACAAATAATGGAACAGTCTGTGCTCTCAGCCCTTATGTTTTGTATAGTGTCAGTGCTATCAAAAAATAAAGCAGGTTAAAAGGGGAGTAGGCAGTGCTCTGAGGAGTGTTGCATTGCTGCTTTATGTAGGGTGGTCAGAGAAGATGATTGCAGTACAGAGACCTGACGAGACTGAGGGGCGAGCCAGGCAGTTACGCAGCTGAAGAGCTTTCCAGGCAGAAAGAAGAAGGTGCAGTGGCTCAAGATGGGGGTTGCTTGGCCCATCTGAAGGACAGCAAGGCCGTGGGGCAAGTAAGGGCAGAGTTGTGGGAGATGAGGTAGGAGAAGTGTTGGGAGCTCCATGGTGGGAGCTCGAAAGCCATCGTGAGAACTGTAGCTTTTATTCTGAGTCAATGCAAGGTCTTGGACGGATTGTGGCATAGAGTGATGTGAAATGATTGGTAATTGAAAAGGCTAGCTTGGGCTTCCTTGGTAGTCCAGTGAGTGAGAGTCTGCCTGCCAGTTCAGGGGAACCAGGTTTGATCCGTGGTCCAGGAAGATTCCACATGCCTCAGGGCAACTAAGCCCGTGTACCACAGCTACTGAGCCCGTTAGTCACAGCTTGAGAAAACCCATGTGCAGCAGAAAGACCTAGTGCAGCCGAAAGTAAGTTAATAAAATACTTAGAAAGAAAGAAGGAAAAGGCTAGGTCTGATACGGGGGTGCAACGGCAGGAACAGGGCAACCATCTCGGCAGTTGCAGGAATTCCACATTGTTGTAGATAATTCACCTTTATTGCTGGTGGGGATGCACAATGGTACAGTCACTATGGAAACCGGTTTAGTATCTTCTTATCGTCATGCTTAACTTTATATGATCAGGCAGGTCCAATCCTAGGAATTGATGGAGACGAGGAAGGGGAAGGTCGGGGAGAAGGACACATATCTACCCTCCCAAAGACTTGTGCGGGACTGTTCACAGCCACTTTATTTATAACAGCCCCAAACCAGAACAACCCAAATAGCCATCAGCAAGTGAATGGATAAACAGTTATGGTATATGGTGGGATTCTACTTAGCAGTAAAAATTAATGAACTACCTGTATAGGCAACAATATGGAAGTATCTCAGCTACACAGTGCCTAGTAAAGCGTTGGTGGTACAGTGGCGAGCATAGGTGCCTCCACAGTGGCTAGTTAACATGCCAGACACAAAGACGACTATATATAGAATTATTCTGTTTATATGGAACTCTAGAGAAGATAATCTATAGTTAGAGAAAACAAATCAGTGGTTGCCTCGGGCTGGGGTTGGGGGTTAGGTTAATTGGGAAAAGGGTACAACAGTATTTTGGGGGATGATTGGAATATTCTATATTGTAATTATAGTATTGACCATACAGTTATAATAGACATTTGCCAAAACTCTACTGAACTATACACTTTAAATGGGTGCATTTTATTGTATGTAAATTATACCTCAAAGTTGATTTTTTAAAAATTTTTTTAAGAAAGACTATCTGATAGGGTCTAAGTGAAGAAATTTCCATAATCTAAATTTTAAATTCATATTTATCAGAAAATCTTAAAGTAACATTCAGATTGAGGTAAAGCCTTCTTTTTCAGCAAATATTTGTGCACCTTATGCTCAAGCAAATACCAGTATGAAATGGTTTGCTTAAAAAAGTTTCTTTATGGAGAAGGAAATGGCAACCCACTCCAGTATTCTTGCCTGGAAAATCTCATGGACAGATGAGCCTGGTGGACTAGTGTCTGGCATCGCAGAGTTGTACACAACTTAGCAACTGAACAACAACAACACACAATCAGGCAGATGGTGATTTGGGGAAATAGTTCTTGATGGAAATGTGACGTAAAATGAAGAGTGAAGTGACCTAGCAATATGGAGTACATAGTTTTGTAAGAAATTAACATTTGTGTATAGAATAATAATTGCAGATATTCAAACAATAAAGTCCATGGCTAAAGAAAAAAAAAAGTTTCTTTAATTGTATTTTATGTCTTTGGCTGCTGCACCAGGTCTTAGTTGCAGCTGGCTGGATCTTTAGTTGTGGCGTTCAGACTCTTAGTTGCAACATGTGGGATCCAGTTCTCTGACCAGGGATCAAACCCAACCCCCTTGCATTGTGAACCTGAGATCTTAGCCCCTGGCCACCAGAGAAGTCCTCCCAAAATATAAGTTTACCTTTATAGACTATAAATTTTACAGATTTATGTAAATACTTTGAGGATAGCTCAGACTTTATGTAAATACTTTGAGAAAAGATCAGTTTTTTTCAAAGCTGTTGTACCTGGATATGTTGAAAAGGTATTTAATGCATTAACCATTGTCATGTGATTTGAGTAGTTTATTATTTAAGATCCTTTCAACTGTAACTGAAAACCAAACAAGAAAACTGACTTTTACAATAGCTACTTTATCTCTCATAATAAGATTTTTGGAGCATTTCTTTGGGTTATTTCATTGAGTTATAGGGTTACACAGTTCAATACCTGAGCAGCAGCGTCAAGGACCCAAGTTCCTTTTCTCTTCCTGCCCTCCCTCTCTCAGTATGTTTGTGTCCTCCTCTCACACGGCTGTGTTGTAGTCTGATTTAGGCAAGAACAGTAAAGACATCTAGGGAATGGAAATGGAATATTTCCGTCTTGTATTCCTTTTTACAAGTGAGAAAAACTTCCTGGAAGCCCATGTTTCGAGGCTTACATGGTTAATTGGCAAAGTGATACGACTATATGAGTGGCTTAAATCAGTCATTATTTACTTCCTGAGGCTGGACAAATGAAGGACTTGTCAAGTGGGAGGAAAGTGAACAAAATCAGGGTTCTTTTATCAAAACAGGAGAATGGCTGTTGAGAACTGAGTGTCTGTTGAAGTAGATTACACTGAGACTCTGAAGGAGAGGATCTGTGGACTAGACAAAGGAATCATAGAAAACATTTTGGTAAAAAGTGTACGTTCTCTGATTTGGGTCAGTTCTAAGTGTACGTTCTCTGATTTGAGTCAGTTCTAATGAAGTGGATGAACCTAGAGCCTCTTACAGAATGAAGTCAGAAAGAGAAAAACAAATGTCGTATATTAACGCATATCTGTGGAATCTAGAAAGATGGTACTGATGAAGCTATTCGCAGAGCAGCAGTGGAGATGCAGACATAGAGAACAGACTATGGACACGGGTTGGGGGGAGGCAGGAGAGGGTGAGATGGATGGAGAGAGTAGCATGGAAGCATATACGTAACATGCAAATAGATAGCCAGTGGAAATTTGCTGTATGACTCCAGGAACTCAGATTGGGGCTCTGTAATAATCTAGAGCGGGGTGGGAGTTAGGAGGGAAATTCAAGAGGAAGGGGACATATGTATACCTATAGTTAATTTATGTTGATGTATGACAGAAATCAATATTGTAAAGCAATCATCAATCAAAAAATTTTTAAAGTGTACATTCCCAACTTACGAAGATGTTGCATTCCAGAATTTACCATATTTTCATGGGCTAGTTATTAAATTTATTATTTACTGCAATCTGTTCTCTTCATGATGCTAAGAAATGCTCTTGTGAAAGTCATCAGTGAGCTCCTGATTATTAATCAGCTGGCCTTTTAAAATCAGTTTAAATGCCACTTGATTTCATGTTGGTCTTTACCATTATTAGCCATTTTCTTCTTGAAAGTCTTATCTCGCTGTTCCCACTTTACTATTCTACTTGTTAAAAATGTGTTAAATACTTCAGACTAACAAAAAGAATTATATGTCACCCACACTTAGCTCATTACCGTATTTCTTTTAAGGAGAAAAGAAAAGTGCTACAGAGACAGTTGAAACTCTGCCGCTGCTGCTAAGTCGCTTCAGTCGTGTCCGACCCTGTGCGACCCCAGAGATGGCAGCCCACCAGGCTCCCCCGTCCCTGGGATTCTCCAGGCAAGAACACTGGAGTGGGTTGCCATTTCCCTCTGCCCCATCTTGAAATCAATGATAATCCTTTCCGGTTGTGTTTTGAAACTTGTGAAAGCACTCCCGACTCTTAATTGCTGCTTCCTAATTTCCTTGCCGGCCTATCCCTTATCTGTAGGTGTCCTGCAGCACTGTATTAATTTTTCACACCCCTCCAAATCTGTACCTTGGGTGAGTTATATTATCTCCAAACGGTGTGATAACACTGTGAAAATATTTTCATTTACTTTTTCTCTGGTTTCTGCCTCATTGTGAGTTTTAGATTTTATTATCAGTCCCCCACTCGATTTTGCAACATCATTCCCGGCAGGCCCCTAAAACTAACTTCTAAAACTGAACGTGTTGGTCCAGAAAAACCTGTTTCTCTTTTCTCTACCTCCGTTATGGTGTTGCTTTCCGTTCAGTTCAAACTAGAAACTTTGGAGTCATCCAGCCCTTTAGCACACAATTAGTCATTACTTTTAAAGTGTCCGATAAATTGTAGGGAGTGCATGCTGCTGCTGCTGCTGCTAAGTCGCTTCAATCGTGTCCAACTCTGTGCAGCTCCATACGGCAGCCCATTAGGCTTCCCCGTCCCTGGGGTTCTCCAGGCAGGAACACTGGAGTGGTTTGCCATTTCCTTCTCCAATGCCTGAAAGTGAAGTCGCTCAGTCGTGTCCGACTCTTCATGACCCCATGGACTGCAGCCTACCAGGCTCCTCCACCCATGGGATTTTTCCAGGCAAGAGTACTGGAGTGGGGTGCCATTAAATGACTCCTTTTTCTTCACATCCACCCATAACGAGCCACTCATCTAAACTTGATTATTGTATTTAGTGTTTACCTCTCGTCTCCCCGTCACCTTTGGCCCCACAGTATTCCTGCTTTTGTACTTCGTCACATGGATCTTTGCAGTTTTATGACTTGACTAACTGCCGTCATTATTTCTTTCCAGGCTATAACTCGTACTTCCACCATAGTTATTCTCAAACACATATTTTCTGCTCTTCAGCTTTTTAAGGATCTCAACTTTCCAGTGCTCCCTGGATAAATCTAAAAGTTACTTCTTAGCAAATAACCCTCTGTGTATGTAAATTCTCCTCTAACTAGCTGCCTGTCCCACCATTCTCAAAAACACCCCCTTATATTTCTGCCACAGTTTTCTGTTCCCTGATACACCTTGCTTTTCCAAACGTTGGAGCCATTCTTCACTCTTCATTCCTTCTAGAATATTCTTTCCTAAATCTCCAGCCCTTCAAAACCTAGCTCGGTGCCACCATCTGCAGAATTTTCTTTCACAAGCTCTCAAAGCAGAGCTGATAACTTCAGTGGTATTCCTGACATGTTCATATATACCTCTGCTCTGGCATTTTTTGTTTTCACTCTTGCAGTTTTCACATTGTGCATACATACATGTGTGCTAATTCGCTTCAGTCGTGTCCAACTCTTTGCAACCCTATGGACTATAGCCTGCCAGGCTCCTCTGTCCATGGGCTTCTCCAGGCAAGAATACTGGAGTGGATTGCCATGCCTTCCTCCAGGGTTTTCACATTGTACAATACTATGATTTTTCTTACACTTACTTGCGACCTTTTTAAAGAAAAAGAACCATTTCTTGCCATCTTTGGCTCCCTTTAGAGTGTCTAATAAATATATGTTATTAATAAATAATATATCTGTAAGCTAGTAGCTTGGAACCTGAAAGAGGCTTTCACTTATAAGTATTTTAAATCATGTTATGTTTCTAAGAGAATCCATTAAAATCTTAAATACATTTTACACCTGAAGATTACTTAAAAATAGAAGTCACATTCCACATTTATAATTATGTTTCCAAAAGAGGTAGGCAGCAGTGATGGCTCCTGTGTATTTGTGACTAGTTGGACCAAAGATTCTGGATTAAGAAAAAGAAACTGGAGGACAGATTAAGAGAAGTAATGGAAAACTGGAAGGGTGAGGGGGAAAAAGATAGAACTTACGGAGGAAGAGTTAAGTTAGGTGTGATGTCTTATGGGAAGAAAAGACCTTAACAGGAATCCTGAGTGAAGAAAAAGGTGAAAATGAGGAACTAAGAAAGCTGGAAATGGAAATGAGGGTGGGTGAGGGGTACAGTAACTTTTATGAAATGATATATTTCAATTGGTTTGTTATCCAATTTAAAGTAAGTTAGCACCCATTCTGGCTTTCATAATTTTTTTTCCATCATACAACTGTTTTTTCAAAGTCTGTGTCATTATTAAAATATTTTCTTAATATTTAGACTTCAGATATTGGTAATATTGAAAATCCTCTGTACAGATTTTAAAATATTTTTTGCAACTTAATGTATTTTGTGGGTATATATTTGTCACGTGAGTGTATGTTCCTCGGTTCTTTGTCTCGTCACAACAAAGATCGGGAGTGACGGACATGAAAGCCCTCGGTGTGTCACAGCTCTTGGGTCTTGGACAAACCGTGCTACAGCTCTTAGGCAAATCAGTGTTACAGCTCTATTTTATTTAGAAGATAGCAGGAGAGTGAGTGAGTGAGAGAGAGAGAGAGGGGAGAAAAGAGCGCACGCACGCAGGAGAGACAGTTCAAGAGAAAGCACTTTGGCTCCTCGTTTTATGTTTTTTCCTCCACCTGGGCCTGCCCTATGCAAATTGGGCTTAGCCAGGAGTGCTGTTTGTTCTGCCTGAAGTCTTCACTCTGGTCCTCAGACCTTCCTTGTCTTTTAGCCACCACCATTTTGGACTCCTTTTCCCTATTCTACCTACCTAACATATTGATGATTAAAATTCATGCCTTAGCCTTGAGTATTGAGTCAAAATTTGCCAATCTGATAAGCAAAAAGGATACCTTTAGAGATTTGCATTTATTTGAAGACTGGGGTGATTGGACATGTCTTCATACGCTAATTGGCCTTTCATGTTTCATTTGTGAATTGCCTCCTGATAGGCATTCAGATTTTTCTAAGGGGCTATGTATATTTTCTCATGTGTAAGAGTTGTCTATATTGTGTGAATGTGTGAAAGTCGCTCAGTCGTGTCCGATTCTTTGCAACCCCTGGACTGACTAGATATGTAGTCCATGGAATTCTTCAGGCCAGAATACTGGAGTGGGTAGCCGTTTCCTTCTCCAGGAGATTTTCCCAACCCAGGGATCAAACCCAGGTCTCCCACATTGCAGGCGGATTCTTTACCAGCTGAGCCACATGGGAAGCCCTTGTCTATATTAAGAACCTCAACTAATTTTTATATGGTACATTCCTGTGTTGAGAGAGCAAGTAAGAGCATGAGCAAGTACAGAGACATTTTCCCTACTTCTCATGTCTTTAGTTTCACTTAAAAGTTTCTATGCCCATACCGGCCCCCCACCCCCAAGTTAATCATACATCTCTTCGTCTTTTCCTTCAGGGTTTCTAGAATCTTTCACATGCTTCAAAGGCTTTTCTTTTCCAACTACCGCGTTATGAACCAACCTACCTTATATTCCTTCTAACACTTTCAGAAGCAACTGCTTTTCATACATTTAGCTTGTCATTCTCTCATAGTGTTTTCAGTAGATACTTAAGCTTCCAGTCCCAGTCATGTTCCTATACTGTGCTTTACTGTCACGTCTTCTGAATATACCGGTTTTAAGATAGTGATCTAAAGACATTCCAACTCTGAGATCTGAGACTGTTTCTCTTTTATGCATAAGATAAGTGAGGAAATGATAGGAGATAAAGTGGGAAAGATAGACTGGAATCAGATTTGGCAAGCTTTGAGGGTGTGTCCATCACTAGGGAGAAGATATAGCACTGCATTGTCCAGTGGAGTAGCCACTAGCCACATACAGCTGTTGAGCACTTGAGATGTGCTTGGTCCAAATTGAGGTGTACTGTGAGTTTAAAATACACATCAGATTTCTACGATTTAGTACAAAAGAAGAGTATAAAAATCTCATTAACATTTTTCATACTGATGACATATTGAAATATATATTACTAAAATTAATTTGACCTGTTTTTATTTTTTAAATGTGTTTACTGGAAAATCTAAAATTATAGATACGAAAAAATAAATAAAGTTATAGATACAGCTCAGATTCTGTTTCTGTTACACAGCGCTGGTATAGATAGAAGGAAAACTGCCAGAATTTGCTAGTACCTGCTGTGTCTCAGAGATAGTCTAGAAGTTGTGGTAAATAAACTTACTTCTCATGGAAAACCTTATGAAGTAGGTGATATTGTTCTCCTCTTTCAAGGAACTGAGGTTGCAGCGAAGTTAAGCAACGTACCTGAAATGACTCCACTAGAAAGTAGGAAGCCAGGATTCAGCCTTCGGCTTCTGACTTCAGAGCCCACGGTTTTCCCAGGACACTGTGGCATGTTGTCGTTGAGCCATTAACGGTGATTGAGCTGGAGAATGACATGATTAGAATGATATGTTAGCAGAACTACAATAAAAATAAATGAGGAGAGACTATTTTTAGCTGCCTAGGATTTTTTGGTTTATTTGTTATTGTTACTTTTTTGCAGGAGAGAAATGCCTGGTTTAAAGGCAACTGTTAAAGTACACCTCTTTTGAAGTATCCTTTATGTTAACTGCTTCTCACACTTTGCCTTAATACCTTTGTAGGCTTGATAATGGGCTGCATTAAAAGTAAAGAGAACAAAAGTCCATCCATTAAATATAGACCAGAAAACACGCCAGAGCCGGTCAGCACAGGAGTAGGCCATTATGGAGGAGAACACGCTGTGGTGGCACCAACATCCTCCACGAAGAGCACATCTGCCAATTTCAGCAGCCTCTCCATGACGCCATTCGGAGGGTCCTCGGCGGTGACACCTTTTGGAGGAGCATCTTCCTCGTTTTCAGTGGTGCCAAGTTCATATCCTGCTGGTTTAACAGGTGAGCTTTAGATGGACAGTCTATTTGAGAATGTGACCCTAGGCAATAGATACATCAAGTTGGTCTTCTGTAAGAGAAATGAGTTACGAGGGGCTAGGGATGGGGTGTTTAAGTTTATGTGAAAATTAAAAACCTCCAACATACAAAGTAAACTCTACATGGATATTATTCTCAGAAATTTGGCAGTAATCTGATGGTGATTATGTACTGGTTTATACCATTAATTGGGCTTCCCTGGTGGCTCAGATGGTAATGAATCTACCTGCAATGTGGGAGACCCAGGTTCAATCCTTTGGTCAGGAAGATCCCTTGGAGAAGGGAATGGCAGCCCACTCCAGTGTTCTTGCCTGGAGAATTCCATGGACAGAGGAGCCGGATGGGCTACAGTCCATGGGAGCCCAAGGAGTTGGACATGACTGAGTGACTCAAACACACACACAAACCATAGTATGAAGTTTGGGTCCTATTCAAAGTCAGAAGGAAGCTATTGAAGAGATCAGTACAGGATTTGCACGATTGAATTCCACGTAACTCTGAATTCCCCACACTCCCTCTGGCTAGCTGTGTGGAGAATGGATATAGGGAAAGCAGATAGTGAGTTGGGCTACTACACTCCCAGTGAGAAATAACAGAAATAACATCCTTGAATTAGGATGGAAGCACTGAAATGGACAAGGAAGTGGATAAGGTACTTAAGGGGTAGAACTGGCAATGCTGTTAATGGGATTGGCTTTGAGTACCTGATTGACTGATAGTGTTTGCTGAAATAGTGAAGACTTCAGCAATACAGGTTGGAGGAGAAAAATCAACACCTTTATTTTGTACCTAATAAATTGTAAATGCTTGATAGACATTGAAATGCCAAATGGGTAGTTAATGCATGGCTGGGCCTCAGGAGCAAAGCCAGATAAATGAGATTCTGTTCTTCCCCTTGCAGATAATAATTTGATTATTTAAATTGCTAATCTCTTAAGCATCCACATACAGTGATTTATATGACATGATTATTATTTTAATTTATAATCCTTATCAGGCATACCATTTACTTTCTAAGAAAAACATGCTGTTTTTTAATCTCTGTTAAATATAATAAATAATATTAATTAAAAACCTAGTTATTACTGTTAATCATTAGTCTTTTTTAATTAATTTTTATTGGAGTATAGTTGATTTACAAGGTTGTGTTAGTTTCTGCTGTACAGCAAAGTGAATCAGTTATATATACTCTTTTTACTTTCTGTTCCCACATAGTAGAGTTCCTTGTGCTACACAGTAAGTATTAAGGATGGAAATGTTCACCTGTTGTTTTTAAGAATTTGAGGTGATCCATGCCAGTAGTTTATAATACTTGTTAATGCTTTTTCTGCCAAAAAAAATTGATTTGAACTTGGGCTTTCCTGGTGGCTCAGCAGTAAATATCTGCCTGCAATGCAGGAACCTCAAGTTCAATCCTTGGGTAGGGAAGATCCCCTTGAGAAGGAAATGGCAACCCACTCCAGTATTCTTCCCTGGGAAACCCCTGGACAGAGGAACCTGGTGGGCAGCTACAGTCTATGGGGTTGCAAGAGTCAACTTAGTGACTGAATCATCGATCACCACATCACTTCTCAAGCTAGAGATGTTGCAAATATGAATCATGATTAAAAAGGTTTCTCTGGCTCTGTAGAATTTTAGAATCTGTACAGTATAGTAGTCTCATGGAAGACCTTAAGACATCATCTTATTAACTTGAAAACTTCAGTGGCCCAAATCTCTAACTTTTAAAAATTGATTCTGGACACTAGGCAGAGAACTATGCTTAAGCTTTCTTTATCATCATTGGCAATGTTTTTACTGATAAATTTCTATGTTGTTAATTTGTCTGTATAATTTACCTTGGTCTTTCTTTCCCCCAATAGGTGGTGTTACTATATTTGTGGCCTTATATGATTATGAAGCTAGAACTACAGAAGACCTTTCATTTAAGAAAGGTGAAAGATTTCAAATAATTAACAACACGTAAGTGTTACAAGTTTTTTACAAGGGAGAAATACCAGTGGCAGCCTACTTTACACCGAAACCACTGACCTAGTTGATTCAGAGATGAGAGTGGTGGGGCGTGGGTCTCTGCCCACTGGGTTGGATGATACATTGGTTCTTTTAGACACGTGGTAGAAGACTACTGCTCAAGCCAAAAGTTACAACTTCTACAAATTGTATTGCTGTGGTTCTGCTATAAACAGTTTTAAGAATGAGGATTGAGGGAATATATGAAAGTAAGTACATTACTTAAAAAAAAAAAAAAAAAAACCCTTTATAAAGAGATTTCTATGATCCCTTTTCTCTAAGTACCAGGTGGTGTAAAATCTTATCTCTTTCTCAAAAAAAACAAGAAAAAGGCTGAGGAGCCCCTGCAGTCCCAAACTGTCTCTTCCTTATGTGACTCTCAGACTTTTGGTCATTTAGTGATCCACCTTAGAAAATTCAATGCTTGTTATGAAAAACAGATCCCATAATTTCATTAGCAGGCACAGCAGCCACTTTGCAACTTCTCAAAATAGATATTTATGGTCTCTCTGCATCCAGGCATGTTTTCTTCCCTCCTTATTCCCACTTGCTACCAGTTATTGTTCGAGAACATGAAATACAATCCTGTCTTTCTTCTTTAAAGTCCTTCAGTAACTGCTCACTGCTGTGAAGATGAAACAGCAATAAGAGCGGGCATCGTTCATCAAGCCTCTCCCCCTTCCCCACTCCACTGCCCTCCCAGACTCAGTTACTTGTGGCTCTGGATACACCAGGGTTCTCCCCTTCTCTATGCCTTTACGCATGTGATTTCTTCTTTCTGAAATGTGACTTCTTGTCTCCATTTTTCTTCCTTTATCTAGCCAACCCTATCTGTCGTTCAAAGTGTATTTTCCTGTGTCCTTTCTCAAGGATACCTTCCTTGATTTTCTTTCTACCTTCCCTGCCTGGCCCAGTCCCCACCTCCTGCTGGATTGGGTGTCTCTCTTAAATGTTCACGTAGTAGCCTGTGCCAAGCTCAGTTACAGCTGCCACCACAGTTTTGAATTGTAGTTTATCACCTGCCTATCATTCTTTTGGCTCTTCCCTGGTGGCTCATACGGTAAAAGCCTCTGCCTACAATGCGGGAGACCCGGGTTCGATCCCTGGGTCGGGAAGATCCCCTGGAGAAGGCAATGGCACCCCACTCCAGTACTCTTGCCTGGAAAATCCCATGGACAGAGAATCCTGATAGGCTATAGTCCATGGGGTTGCAAAGAGTCAGACATGACTGAGTGACTTCACTTCACTGTCATTCTTTTACATCAGTGGTTCTCAGCCAGAGGCCGAATCACCCAGGGCCCATTTGGTAATGTCTGGAAGCATTTTTGGTTGTTACAGCCAGGGTGCTGCAATTGTCGTCTGGTAGACAGAGGCCAGGGCTGTTAGTCAACATCAGACAGTGCACAGGCCAGTCCCACACAGCAAAGAGTTAGCCAGCCCAGAGTGTCAGTCATGCTGAGGTTGACAGATCCTGCCCTCCACAGAGTTACCTGAAGTTAAGGACTTTTCCCCTGTTTCTGGTACACCCTATTGTAAGGTCTGTCACTTACAAAGATAGTGAAAGTCTGAATGAATCGTTGAACGGTTATCAGGGTCAGAGTTTTCAGTTTGTGTGTCTGAATGTACTTAATATATACCAGGAAGCTACAAGGCAAGTGCTTGAGTTTGTAAACATTTGAAAATCCAAAGGATTTTCCATTTCATTTTTTGGAGAGCAAATTCACCTCAGGCATTTATAAAATTGCAGTGTAGACAGTGTTCTCAGTACCTTTCCTCTGGTGAAGCCAAACATGCATTTAATCTTGAGCAGCAGAATCCATGTGTCTTCCTCATTGTAGATTGATAATATACACTCCTTTCCTTTAATTCGGGGAAAGTTCAAGGCTTACATGTTAAAAATTACATGTACGTCTCATGTTCTGAATTAATTTTAGTCTTATTTGGATATTCATGGATAACATTCTTATAAATATGTACTGTTCCAGGAGTTAAATTTTTTATTATCGCTCATTGCTAAATATTTTGGCTATAAGAGTTCTAGGGCATCTGAACTTCCCCCCCCCAATATGACTAAAAAGGAACATTACTTTTTTGTACTGTTAAAAAGAAGATCATTTAGCAATTAAAAAAAAAAACCTCATAAATGCTGAAAAAATTATGCTTAGTAAACGAAGCCAGTCAAAAAGACCCACATATTGTGTGGTTCCATTTACATGAAATGTCCCCACAATGGGCATGTCCATAGAAACAGAAAGCACATTAGTGGTTGGAAATGATGGGGAAGGGTCGGGATAGGGTGTGGCTCTTAATGGGTACACAGTTTCTTTTGGTGGGCAGTGAAAATGTTCTGAAATTGATAGTGGTGATGGTTGCAAAACTCAAAAAATCTTAGGGGAATCTTATGGTATACAAATTATATCTCAGTAAAGCTTTTAAAGGAGAAAACATTTACTCGAAACTGAGTAATCTGAAAGATTTACTTGCCAAATTGTTTTATTCAGTATAGTTTATTGTCTTAGGTTGAAAGAGTTATGTAAAAAAAGAGATTTTGTAAGTAAAATTAAGGTGGGTTTTGGTTTTTTAAGGGGGTTTGTTTTTCAGGGTTTTTGTTTTGTTTTTTGATTCAGAGCAAAAATACGCATTTGTGATTTTGCTTAGCCTTATTTCCTTAATTCATGTAACCTATTTTTTAAATACTGTTCTTTGAGTTTAATTCTTGATCAAACGAATGCATAAATTAAAACTGGAAGTACCTCTCTTGTCCATTTCAGATATAAGACGGCACTGCGGCAGACTGTGTCCTGGGCTGCGGTCCGCTTTGTGGTCACTGTTGTTCTGTGTGTTGCAGGGAAGGAGACTGGTGGGAGGCGAGATCAATCGCTACAGGAAAGAACGGCTACATCCCAAGCAATTACGTAGCCCCGGCGGATTCCATTCAGGCTGAAGAGTACGGCTCCACTTCATATTTTATTAATTATTTTGATTTTTAAAATGTCTAATGCACATTTTGCTTAGCCACAATTTTACACACACACAATTACATGCCAGTCTTAATACAGCTAATGTTTCGTATTAATAGATGTTACTTGAGAATTAATAATTAATGCCATAGTGTTTGCTTACAGTAGGATCATAAATGAAGCTGCATTTATAATACTGCATTATGCCTAGTCCCTATTCTTTTTTTTTTTTCCCCCACTTTAAAAACATCGCATTAGCCCTTTGTATATTCCACAGACTCTTTCACTTCAGAAACTTGTCCTCAGTTGGTGTTACTGTGTCATAGTGTTCACTCCTGGACTTAGGTGCTTCCTCCACGGTGGTGTGGGAGAGTCTTTGTCTCTTAGGAGGTGCACACTGGGGTGTTCAGGGGCAGTGGTTCAGCATGTTTGCGACTGTCATTCAGTTCAGAAGAAAACACACACAGCCACACACACACACACGTCACAGGGAAAGAGAATATGACAAAGCAGTGTTAACAGGAAACCTCGGTGGAGGGTCAGTGGGAGTTCTACAACCATTCTTACAACTTTTAAAACGTTAAAGTTCACCTTCAGTGACATTACAAGCATATTTGGAAATATTGTGGATTTGGTTCTAGACAACCACAATAAAGTAAATTTTACAGTAAAGTGAGTTGGTTTCCCAGTGCATATAAAAGTTATAGTTACACTATACTGTAGTCTGTTAAGTGTGCAATAGCTTGTGTCTAAAGAAAACAGTACATACCTTCTTTAAAAATACTTACTGCTGAAATATGCTCACCATCATCTAAGCTTTCAGCAAACCATAATCCCTTTGCTCATGGAGGGTCCTGCTTCCATGTCGATGGCTCTGACGGTCTGGGTGGTAGTTGCGGAAGGTTGGGGTGGCTGTGGCAGTTTCTTAAAAGAACAGTGAAATTTGCTGCATTGATCGACTGTTCCTTCACTCAGAGAAAGGAACACTTCGAGATCATTGTAAGCCTGATTTCAGTATTGCGTGTCTCAGAGAGTCGGGGGCATGCAGAGAGGAGATGGAGAGTTGATAGAGCAGTCAGATCACACACAACATTTGTCAATTAAATTCGCTGTCTTAAGTGGGAAAAAATGTTTGGAATATTGCAAGACAGCAAAATGTGACACAGTGACACAAAGTTAGCACATGCTTTTGGAAAAATGACTTTGATAGATCTGCTCAAAGCAGGGTTGCCACAAACTTTCAGTTTTTAAAAAGACAGCATCTGCAAAGTGCAGTAGAGCAAAACACAGTTGAGACATGCCTGTACCTTTATGTCAAAGCAGGTTTGCCTGGGATCCATAAATACTTCATATCACAGCAGTTAACACAGCACCCTGCACATAGTAGGTGCTCGATCGATGTTTGTTTGCTTATATTTGTGATGTATAATGTGTCCATAACTCTCTGTTATGCTTTGGCACTTGTTACTTTCGATTTTGTCCTTTTGACTTCTCCACTATTCTATTTTGTCCTTTTATCTTCTCCACTATTCTGTGGCTTCTCTACAGCAAAATTGCATTTTTGTTCACAAAATCAAACCCACACTAGGATCCCTAATAATTTAGGTATGATTCACTTGCATCTTACTGAGTACAAGCTGGAATCAAGATTGCCAGGGGAAATATCAATAACCTCATATATGCAGATGACATCACCCTTACGGCAGAAAGTGAAGAACTAAAGAGCCTCTTGATGAAAGCAGAAGAGGAGAGTGAAAAAGTTGGCTTAAAGCTCAACATTCGGAAAACTAAGATTGTGGCATCCGGTCCCATCACTTCACAGCAAATAGATGGGGAAACAGTGGCAGACTTTATTTTCTTGGGCAGCAAAATCACTGTAGATGGTGATTGCAGCCATGAAATTAAAAGATGCTTTCCCCCTTTAAGAAAAGCTATGACCAACCTAGACAGCATATTAAAAAGCAGAGACATTACTTTGCCGACAAAGGTTCATTTAGTCAAAGCTATGGTTTTTTCAGTAGTCGTGTATGGATGTGAGAGTAGGATCGTAAAGAAGGCTGAGTGCCAAAGGATTGATGCTTTTGAACTGTGATGTTGAAGAAGACTCCTGAGAGTCCGTTGGACAGCAAGGAGATCCAACCAGTCCATCCTAGAGGATATCAACCCTGAATATTCATTGGAAGGACTGATGTTGAAGCTCCAATACTTTGGCCACCTGATGTGAAGAGCCAACTCATTAGACAAGGCCCTGATACTGGGAAAGATTGAAGTCAGGAGGAGGAGACGACAGAGGATGAGGTGGTTGGATGGCATCACAGACTCAATGGACATGAATTTGAGCAAGCTCTGGGAGGTAGTGAAGGACAGGGCAGCCTGGCGTGCTGCAGTCCATGGGGTCGTAAAGAGCTGGACACGACTGAGCGATTGAACAACAAAACAGAATACAAATGATCACTGCTGCCAGAGAACCACTTTTACTCTTTCTGTATGTGTGCTAGTTGTTCAGTCGTGTCCGACTTTTTGCAACACCTAGCCCACCAGGCTTCTCTGTTCATGGGATTCTGGAGGAAAGAATACTGGAGTGGGTTGCCATTCCCTTCTTCACGGGGTTTTTCCAACCTGGGGATTGAATCTGGGGGATCATATCAAATCTCCAGGGATCAAATCTAGGTCTCCTGCATTAGCAGTCAGAGTCTCTCCCATCTAAGACACCAGGAAAGCCCTTTCCCTCTTCCTGTTGTAATGTGAATGTTTCCATCTGTCATTGTCTAAAAGGCAGTCTCACTCTTGCCTTTCCTGCTGTATTTACTGTTCCTCTGACTGCCACGTGGAGTTTAAGAAACCTGTTGAATAGTTAGTATATGAAAAAACTATGACAGAATATATTCAGACAGTAATACTTGTAATATTCTTATTAAAGAAAGACCTTCCATTTTGTTCTGCTATATTTTAAAGCTGTGTTTTATTCTTTGTCATCCTCCCTACCCCACTCCATTCTTACTAATATCTGTGCTTAATTTTTCTGATGCTTACACTCTTCTCACTCAGAACACTATTCTTTCTTTCCCCCAGATGGTATTTTGGCAAAATGGGGAGAAAAGATGCGGAAAGATTACTTCTGAATCCTGGGAATCAGCGAGGTATTTTCTTAGTAAGAGAGAGTGAAACTACTAAAGGTATGAATATTGTTAATCCAAGTATAAAATTTTCCTCAGGCAGTATTTTAAGGAAGACACAGTAAGAGTGTCCATTTCCCCTCTAGGTGCTTACTCCCTCTCTATTCGGGACTGGGATGAGGTGAGGGGTGACAATGTGAAGCACTACAAAATTAGGAAACTTGACAATGGTGGATACTACATCACAACCAGAGCACAGTTTGACACTCTGCAGAAACTGGTAAAACACTACACAGGTATGTGCATTTCACAGGTGAAAGTTACTTCCTTGTGTTTAATTTCATGAGGACAGATCCATGTCTTCATGCCTCTGAAGGTTTAGTGTGCTGCTTCTCACACAGAATGTGCCCAGTGTATTTTAGTTTTAAAATGAAGAACAGAAATACTTACCACCTGAGTTGGGCTCCGGTATGATGTGCCAAATAGATGTGACAATGAAAAAGCAAAATTTTATTTTGGGATATTTACTAAGTAGGTAAAACTAAACATATTAGTAAAAAGCTGTTATCATGTGTCCTGTTGGGTTGCCTTCCTCAGCATAAGCTGGACTACATAAGACTTGGTGAAGTGTGACTCTAATGAAATGTGATCTGAAGGTGCATTTTGTTTTCATGGAAAATTAAGCTGTAGCAAGTATAGACATTTATCAGTCCTTCACCGATCTTTGAACAGTAGTCAGTATTAGAGTCTTCCGTCTCAAAATGTTTAATCTCCAATTTGATACATAAATGCATCCGCAAGTCTTTAAATGATTAATACTAGGGGAGGGGATGGAGAAGGCAATGGTGACGGGTTTCCCTGACAGTTTCTTCTTCAGTGACAGCTAGCTGCAAATTGAGTCTTATCAAGTCAATCATCAGTCTTGACATTGACTCAGCACATTACCAAGCAGTAGCATCAGTTGTAATTGCACTTGTTAGAATGTGGATGTGTGTGGTTACTTGTTAAGAGTGGAACAGAATGTGTGTAAACAGGATTCGCAAGTCAAACCATTGTAAATTTGGAGTTTCCTGTTTTTGTGTCTCCCTTTATTTGAAAATCAGTCCTTTAAAGAAGTTTTTCCTTGATTTTATTGTGCTTCTCAACACTTGTGGATTCTAGAAATAGCTGTTAATGGTAACATTCTCTTTGGGGAAGAAATAAAGTACAGTGATCACAAGCAGAACTTTGGAGGCAGTCTGATCTAGGGTTTAAAACCCATCTCCATCACATATTTACTGGGTGGCCTTGAGAAAGTTGCTTAAGTTTTCTAAGATTCCTTTATATGAATTTGTGAAGTGCTGAATTGGCACGATAATTGGGACATAAGTATTCAATAAATAATAACTTTAAAATGTATTTAATGAAATGTTTCACTTCTTGTATGTTTTCTTTTATGCAATTTCATTTTTGTGTTTGTGCCTTTGTAATAAAACTGATAGAACATCATGTTTTTATTTCCTGTGATTTAAACTTTTAAAAACACTGGTACAAGTATGTATACCTCAGTTTTTGTAAATTATTCATTTACAGTATAGTTTATTCATTTATCTAGAACATGCCGATGGTTTATGCCATAAGTTAACAACTGTGTGTCCAACTGTGAAACCCCAGACTCAAGGTCTAGCAAAAGATGCTTGGGAAATCCCGCGAGAATCTTTGCGACTAGAGGTTAAACTAGGACAAGGATGTTTTGGTGAAGTTTGGATGGGTAAGGAGCCTGAACTTTTGTTTTCTTTCATTGTTTGGCCATAGATTAAAAGGCCATCATTTATGATATGTTGAAATATGTAAGCTTACTGCTGCTCATTGAAGTTTGTTGTAAATCTCTTAAAATATAGGTTAAAATAGTGAAATGTGGGTTGTTTCTATAGGAACGTGGAATGGAACCACAAAAGTAGCGATCAAAACACTGAAGCCAGGTACAATGATGCCAGAAGCTTTTCTTCAAGAGGCTCAGATAATGAAAAAACTAAGACATGATAAACTTGTTCCACTATATGCTGTTGTTTCTGAAGAGCCGATTTACATTGTCACTGAGTTTATGTCAAAAGGTATGTGTACGTGAGTATCTCTGGGATATTCGTGTTAATAAATTTTGTCATTTCTATCTTTATGCATACAGATTTTTATTGTGTCTTCTAATTGGAGATTTTTATGTAGACATATGAAAAGAGAAAATCTGATATGTTAACAGAATACTTAGTAATTAGTCCCAGTTATTCTGAAGGATAGTACAGAGTTGAAAAAGAAAATAAGGCACTGAATTTATTTTGAAAGTAAAGTCCTTCATTCCATTTGACCAGAGGCAGTAGAATAGGAAAAAAAAGTATTTGCACTAGTTGATTTAAAACAACGCAGTCAGAACGGTATTTGTGTCTTCAGTGCTAAATGAAGAAATCAGGTAAAGTTAAGAAAATTAGTTTTATCGAGTTTTAATATACTCTGAGGACTCCTAGAAACTTCTTTTTTCCAATGCTGTCAGCTGAAGGGTGTCTTTCTCCAAACCCCAGACCCCAAGGTGTGGGATCTTCAGTAACAGGGTGGATTAGGGCAGGGAAAGGAGAAGGAAAGGTTGTTTCTCTTCCCTCTTTCCCCTTTGCTGATGATGCATTGGAAGAGGGACCAGTAAGTCACCAAGAATGCTTGCTGACAGGCCTGCTTTTTACCCTCTTGAATTTTATCTCCTCTTTTCAGTATTAATGAGTCACTAATCACAGTGAAAGCCTCTGATGGCGTCATCGCTCTCCAGATGTCCATCTTGGTCAGTGAGGTGCCTCCACCTAGTGGTGACAGCAGCAACTACAAGCTGCCCATTGACGGGAAAATACTTCCCCCCAAAAGCAACAGAAAAACTAGAAGTTAAGAACTGACATTCTTAAGAGAGTTCCAAAGAATAGCGCGGAGAGATAAGAGCGCCTTCCTCAGCGATCAATGCAAAGAAATAGAGGAAAACAACAGAATGGGAAAGACTAGAGATCTCTTCGAGAATATTAGAGATACCAAGGTAACATTTCATGCAAAGATGGGCACAGTAAACAACAGACATGGTATGGACATAACAGAAGCAGAAGATATTAAGAAGAGGTGGCAAGAAACACAGAAGAACTGTACAAAAAAGGTGTTCATGACCCAGATAAACACAATGGTGTGATCACTCACCTAGAGCCAGACATCCTGTAATGCAAAGTCAAGTGAACTTTAGGAAGCATCACTACGAACAAAGCTAGTAGAGGTTATGGAATTCCAGTTGAGCTATTTCATGTCCTAAAAGATGATGCTGTGAAAGTGCTGCACTCAATATGCCAGTAAATTTGGAAAATTCAGCAGTAGCCTCAGGACTGGAAAAGGTCAGTTTTCATTCCAGTCCCAAAGAAAGGCAATGCCAAAGAATGTTCAGACTACCATACAATTGTACTCATCTCACATGCTAGCAAAGTAATGCTCAAAATTCTCCAAGCGAGGCTCCAACAGTATGTGAACTGTGAACTTCCAAATGTTCAAGCTGGTTTTATAAAGGCACAGGAACCGGAGATCAAATGGACAACATCTGTTGGATCATCGAAAAAAATGAGAGTTCCAGAAAAACATCTACTTCTGCTTTATTGACTACCCCAAAGCCTTTGACTGTGTGGATCATAACAAACTGTGGAAAATTCTTCAAGAGATGGGAATACCAGACCACCTGACCTGCCTCCCTAGAAATCTGTATGCAGGTCAAGAAGCAGCAGTTAGAACTGGACATGGAACAACAGACTGGTTCCAAATAGGAAAAGGAGTACGTCAACGCTGTATACTGTCAACCTGCTTGTTTAACTTATATGCAGAGCACATCATGCGAAATGCCAGGCTGGATGAAGCACAAGCTGGAATCAAGATTGCTGGAAGAAATACCAATAACGTCAGATATGCAGATGACATCACCCTTATGGCAGAAAGTGAAGAACTAAAGAGCCTCTTGATGAAAGTGAAAGAGGAGAATGAAAAAGTTGGCTTAAAGCTCAACATTCAGAAAACGAAGATCATGGCATCCGGTCCCATCACTTCATGGGAAATAGATGGGGAACCAGTGGAAACAGTGAGAAGACTTTTTTGGGGGGCTCCAAAATCACTGCACATGGTGACTGCAGCCATGAAATTAAAAGATGCTTGTTCCTTGGAAGAAAAACTATGACCAACCTAGATAGCATATTCAAAAGCAGAGACATTACTTTGCCAACAAAGGTCCATCTAGTCAAAGCTTTGGTTTTTCCAGTATTCATGTACAGATGTGAGAGTTGGACTATAAAGAAAGCTGAGCACTGAAGAACTGATGCTTTTGAACTGTGGTGTTGGAGAAGACTATTGAGAGTTCCTTGGACAGCAAGGAAATCCAATCAGTCCATCCTAAAGGAAATGAGTCCTGAATATTCATTGGCAGGGCTGATGCTGAAGCCGAAACTCCAATACTTTGGCCCCCTGATGTAAAGAACTGGCTCATTTGAAAAGACCCTGATGCTGGGAAAGATTGAAGGCAAGAGGAGAAGGGGGCGACAGAGAATGAGATGGTTGAATGGCGTCACCGACTCGATGGACATAAGTTTGAATAAACTCTGGGAGTTGGTGATGGACAGGGAAGCCTGGCATGCTGCAGTCCACAGGGTTGCAAAGAGTCAGACATGACAGCAACTGAACTAACTCGTGGCTAAAACATTACCTAAAGCTCCCAAAGCACATGACTTTTTTTTTTTTTTTTTTTGCATTTTTAAATGTTTTATTTATTTTTAAATTGAAGGATAATTGCTTTACAGAATTTTGTTTTTTCTATTAAACGTCAACATGAATCAGAGCACATGGCATTTTTAACAAGGAATCTCTGCCCAGAAAAACTGCCAGGTATCCTACGTCAGAGTATATTAGGGTAAACTAAAAAGCAGGAAAGGGACCAGGAGGAAGTTTAAATCAGGATATTGAGAGTATAAGAGTGTTGTGGAGATAAAGCTAATGGGCCATTTAGCTTGTGTATTGATATCAAGAAGTATTTAATTGGGGAATGTGGTAGAGGTCTGTGTTGTCAGATTGACAGATTAGGATTATATCTAGATGGGATATTTAGAATGCAGGATCACAAATGCCCCTTCCATTTCTAAACTCGGTAGTCCCCCATTTTGCTCTTCACGCACTTAGAATCGGGCCTCTGTAACCCAACTGAACTCATTGCTGCTTGTGTTCTCTCGATTGTCGGGATACTCGGAAACTGGGACTGAAGTCGCTTGGTCATATCCAACTCTTTGCTACCCCACGGACTGTAGCCTACCAGGCTTCTCCAGCCATGGGATTTCCCAGACAAGAGTACGGGAGTGGTTTGCCATTTCCTTCTCCAGGGGATCTTCCAGATCCAGGGATTGAACCCGGGTCTCCTGCATCGCAGGCAGATGCTTTACCATCTGAGCCACCAGGGAAGCAGGATACTCTAGAAATTATTAATAATTGAAATATATTGAATGCTTCTAATATAAAAAGTCTGCTAGTATTATAAGGCATCAAAGAAATAAAGCCATCTAACTAACTTACATTGAATTTGGAAAGAAGACCTAACCCAATGACTTAATTTTTCAGTATAAAACTAAATAACAGCTTGCTATGAACAAATAAGTTCAAGCAAAAGCATAATGAATTTCTAGGTGTTTGACACATTCAGTGAATAACAGAAATTGAGGAAGAGATTACCTAGGTTGGAATAAAAATGAGAAAAATCAGTAGAAAAGACAAGTCTTGTACCGTCCTTTAAGATGATGAGGGATGTGGATGGGTAAACAGAAGTGTTACTGGTATTTCTGCAGAGCTGTAAGGAAATGGGAAACAAAACCATGGGTAGTGGAAAGTGCAGAAGGTAGCTGGTTGGAAATAAGGCTAGAGACGTGCATGGGGCAAACTGAAGGACTGCTCTGAATTGGTCTCACAGTTACTTATCAAGTACCTGCTCTCTGCCATGAATGAGCTTCAGAGGGTCCAGAAAACTTCCTGTGACATTCTCCATCAGTTTTTTCATACTCATGTGTATTTTTCTAGACAAAGAGTCAGTAGTTTTCATCAGATTTTCAAAATAACCCATGACCAAAAAAAAGTTAAAGGCCCACTGGTACATCTAGAATGCTCCAATGAATGGATATAAGGAACACTTAAGGGAGGGGGGATTTGTTGTAACTGGTTAAAGAGCAAAGAAAAACAGTGGTCTAAATGACACATTCCAATCCCCGATTCCTGCTGTTTCTGGGCTCTGCAGCTTTTGTACTGTTTTAGCAATTATCATTATACTGAATGATGTTGTGTTTAGTGGATTGATTGTGACACTTTATCTAGATTCTGAGCCCAGAAACAAAGAACTGCAGCTTTTGCTTCTTTCTGTATTTCTCCACTGTCATGCAGAGTACTTATGTAACATCAGTCTGTCTTGCAGGCTAAAAAGAAGTGTCACTTCCTCTATTTAAGGACAGTTCTTATACTACGTTCTTCATCTTTTCATTTAAACAGAAAACCCTCCTGTGGTCCCAGCATCCGCTTTTCGCCAACTTCTCTCTGGCTCTTGCTTCCCTTCACAGTCAAGATTTTTTTTTTTTTTTGAGAACAGACAATATTACATCTTTATATCCTAATTAGTTCATTTTACTCTTGTTAAATTTGTTTATTGTTCATGAATGTCTTTCTGTCTGTTACAGGGAGCTTATTGGATTTCCTGAAGGAGGGAGATGGAAAGTATCTGAAGCTCCCACAGCTGGTTGACATGGCTGCTCAGGTACTTGTGTGTTCATCTGTGTGTCCATTTGAACTGCAAGTGCACATTAAAAATGTAAACTAATCTTGTGTGTGTGTGCGCGCGTGCACGTGTTAAGTCTCTTCAGTCTTATCCAACTCTTTGTGAGCCTATGGACTGCAGCCCGCCAGGCTCCTCAGAATACTATTGTTTATATGGTGAAATCATGGAGTTTTAGAGCTGGGAGGAACATTACGGATAATCCAGTCTAATCTCTGAATATTACAGATACTGTAGTATCTGAGGAGCCAGGTGTCTAAGATTTGAACAACTTAGAAGTATTAGAGTCAGTGATCCCAGTACCATGCTGCCCTGTATCGTGTGGCCTTTCAGAAACATTTGCATCCACAAATACAAACTCTGTATGTATTTATACTTCAGCAGACACATGTTAAGACAGTGAATGATTGCTGTTCCAAAGAAAATATTAGAAATCTGAAGTATATGCTGCAGAAGACCTGAACAAAGCTGGGAGTGGGCTGTGGTAGATCAGCAGATACTAAGCAACACAGGGTCACACTGATCCTACTAGGGTAGAAGGTGGAAAGGTAATATACCTAAGTGAAAGGGTTAGTCGCTCAGTCATGTCCGACTCTTTGGGACCCCATGGAATGTAGCCGTCCAGGCTCCTCTGTCCATGGAATTTTCCAGGCAAGAATACTGGAATGGGTAGCCATTCCCTTCTCCAAGGGATCTTCCCAACCCAGGGATCAAACTCAGGTCTTCTAGAACATTGCAGGCAGATTCATTACCTTCTGAGCCACCAGGGAAGGCCCAATATACCATAAGTAATTAATCATATTGGTCTTTAAATAAAGAAAAATAAAGTATATGCTGAGTTTCTTTTTTTAATATAGTCCCAAACGAGAATTTAGATGGCAGGTATACAGTTTAAGATGTGGTAGTTTTACTCTTCTGAGTTTTTGTTTTTAAATGTAATTGAGAACTATTAAGTTTTATTCAGATGTGTGGTAGGTATTCAAGGGGCCTGTTATTGCTTTGGTTGACACATTGAATCTAAGGCTCCTCTCATTATAATGAGTGTCCAGATGTCCACAGGATCTGGCAATTCAGAGAAACTTTATACCAAGAAAACTGTGCCTGTGCGACCTTAGCATATGTCAAGCCTCGTCCATACGCCTGAGCTCCAGGCTCTGAGCCCCTTTATGGTGGAGGCGGGCAGACTGTTCATCTGTGAAGGGCCAGCTGAATGCTTCAGGCTTTGTGGGCCACATGCCATCTTTTTTCTCCCCCTTCCCCACTTCTCTTCTCTCCTCCTCTCGACCCCTCTCTTCCTCCTCATCCTTCTCTCCCTGCTCCATTAAAAGGTTTTCTGTTTTTCCTATCATCTACTAGACTCTGCCCCATTACCATCATCTCTTTTCCAGAGGCATGTCTTCAGTGATGTGGTTTAACATTAACCAGAATTGCCCTCTCCATCCTTCCCTTCATACCATATATGTTTGTTTTTCTTCCCAAGATTGCTGATGGTATGGCCTATATTGAAAGAATGAACTATATTCATCGAGATCTTCGGGCTGCTAATATTCTCGTAGGCGAAAACCTTGTGTGCAAAATAGCAGATTTTGGCTTAGCAAGGTTAATTGAAGACAATGAATATACGGCAAGACAAGGTAAAATGACTGTTTAATAAATAAACTGGTAACCTCATTTTCAATGAATGGATTTTCTTACCGTTCTTTTGAACATACAGGGTTGTACAGAATTAAGCAAACAGCTCTAGGCCTGCTCAAAAGAGTCAGAGAAACATTGATTTTTGATCATAAAATTATACATAATGCATAATACTGTGGCTTTCTGATAGCACCTGACTGTGGGTGTTGTTTGCATTATGAATACGGTGAGCAGTATTCTCCTCTTCACACTTCCCTTGGCATGCCAACAAATAAGAAACATTTTAAAATAACGTTTCTAACAAACCTCAGAACCATCCAGGTTTTACTGCATGAAGCACTAGAAGCTCAGCGCTTTCTTTTCCATTTCCATACCTGTGTGCTGTCCCCTCCAGCTAGAGTATCTTCCTGTTCTTCAGCCTTTACCTGTGGAAATTCTAACCACTCTTTAAGGCTAAACTTCGCTACCACTTTTTGAATGAAACCTTTTATGATTGTGCTAATGAAAATTGATCTTCTGTTTGTCAGAACATCTAAAGAACTATATTTTACAACATTATATATCTACATAAGTAACTTTAAGTATTTAAGACACCTATAATCTTATTTTCACTATAAGTATATAAACATCACAAAGGCTGTGTTTTTGTGCCTCTGCTAACAATTAGCATAATGTGCATAAAAAAGTGCTAAGACACCAAATATTTGAGTAAATTAGTACAGGCTTTTCAAAATGATAGTACAGTAAAATTTTCTAGAGAGAGATCATATATAGAAAGGAGATTATGGTCAAAAACCAGTAGACATTAGAACCAACGGAATATGCTCTTGGCAGCCAGCAGTGGTAACTACTAGGAACTCAGTTCAGTTCAGTTGCTCAGTCGTGTCCAACTCTTTGCGACCCCACAGACTGCAGCACGCAGGCAGCTGGACTGACTGAAAAAGTTATAGATCCTATAATCCATGTTTTTGGTTGCTTCTTACTAGCATTTTTACCTCTGTTCCTTCTTGGATGGTTTTCTGTCCCCACCAGCCATGCACTTTTTTATGTCATTGAATATCTTATCAGGAAGAAGTGTGTTTTCTACTAACGGGAATTTTAAATAGTATTAAAGCAGATCTTGTACTTCTGAAGAATTTGACACTGATCACAGGTACAGTAGGGATACTGACAAAAAAGAGCCCTGCTGTTGCCATATGTGCACAGAAAGAAACCAGTTACTGAAGCAAGCTGGTCAATACTGTTTTAGGTGCAAAATTTCCAATCAAGTGGACAGCTCCTGAGGCTGCACTGTATGGTCGATTTACAATCAAGTCTGATGTATGGTCATTTGGAATTCTACAGACAGAACTGGTAACAAAGGGCAGAGTGCCATATCCAGGTGAGCTTGCATTCATGTACCTGGAGTTTATGGGGGAGAGGCCTTTTTTTTCCTCTTTGTTTATCTGTTTTCTTTCTTCCCTCCCTCCCTCCCTCTCTCTTTTTGGCATTGCATGGTGAGCAGTCTGTGAGAGCCACAGTCCTTGAGATGGGATCTGTATGCATAGCTTTCTCCCTTTTCTAAAAGGGTCTTTTTGCTCTACTGTTTTCTCAGATGATGAGCATAAATATATCTCCGTCATCTCCTTCCCTTCCTCCCACAAGTAACTGAGGGTATGCTTAGCCTGTGATAACACAGGGTGAGCTGCTGATGAAATAGTTGGGGATGACATAGGAATACAAGAAAGAAGGTGTGTAATAAATTTAAGCAAAGTCAAACAGGTGACATTAGATAAAGAAACTGTTTCAAGGAAGTAACTTGATATAAAGTAACATAATCAGTATATTTGGCAAAACCAGAACTAGAACTCATTCTTCTGAATTCCTTTCAGACACTGTCTTGCCTCTGTTCCTCATTAGCCCAAGTTTGGGGTTGGCTTTGAAAAGCATGAGTACTAAAAACCAGATTTTAGGTGGAATGAAGAAAGATATGTTGAAACAGATTAGCATTTTTCTAAGCTTTTGCTGATGTCCTTTGACATTTAACATTTATTTCTCTGTCAGAAAGGATCGTTTCAGTAAAGAAACTCACTTGAATATATGTCGAATTAGCGGTGGGGGTCAGGTCTGTTTGGCTCGTGGTGTGTAGGGGCACCGTTTCTCACTGTTTCTCGCTGTTTGGCGCCCGTGTGTCAGGTATGGTGAACCGCGAGGTGCTGGAGCAGGTGGAGCGAGGGTACAGGATGCCATGCCCGCAGGGCTGCCCAGAGTCCCTCCACGAATTGATGAATCTGTGTTGGAAGAAGGACCCTGATGAGAGACCAACATTTGAGTATATCCAGTCCTTCCTGGAAGACTATTTCACTGCTACAGAGCCACAGTACCAGCCAGGAGAAAATTTATAATCCACGAAGCCTATTTTATATGCACCGATCTGCCAAAATTGTAAAGAACTTGTGTAGACTTCCTCACTTACGTACAGGAATCAAAAGAAGAAAATCTTCTTCACCCTGCATGTTTTTGATGGTAAACTGGAATTCCAGACATGGTTGCACAAAACCACTTTTTTTTTTCCAAGTGTTAAACTCTAAAGTACCAATGATGAATTTTTCCAGCTGATTTCAGGGTCCAAAGAAAGTGTAGTTAAGATTTGGATGACCTTGTGAACGATGGCATGACAGTGAAGAGCAGCAAGGCACTGCTTATGAATCACTCCCTTTCTTTTATTCCCCAAACTTACAATGTGAGAGAAATTTATCAATCAGTATAGGCAAAAGTTGGGAGATTAAAATCAGTTATACCATAATACAATCTAGAATTATGGAATTTTCACGGGACCAAACAATTCCATTCCAGTTTTTTAATATATCTTGCATTTATTCTTCTTAGAAGTTTTTTCTAAGTTGAACAGTTAATATGCAACCTTTATATATGCCTCTGTTTGCATGGAAGTGGGCCAGGTTTTTAGAAGCAGAAAGGAAACGGCATCTAAAACTTGATTAAATGTTAGATGACAGCAGTGGAATTTGAAAGTATAATGCACTGTGTTAATACTCAATATACTCATGAAACTGGAAAGTAGAAGACATTTTTCATTTTAATCATTTCTTAATAGCTCAGTTTGAAATAATGAAGGTAATTAGAAAGTGAGCTAATGTTTTGTAAGGTTGCATTGATTTTTTTTAAAGGCAATATACAATCCAAGGGGAAATATTTTAATCTTTAGATAGCATGAAAAAAATAAACTCAGCGTTTTTTAACAGTCATCTTTGAAAAGTAGACTGGTACTGTGAGATTGCTAATATGTAGTTAACGGTGGGTGCCACAAATGGAAAGTATCACTAGATCAGGGACTTGAATGCACTTTTGCTCATACTGAATATAGACTAACAGAGAGGAAAATGTATTTAAAAGAAATATGAGAAAAGAAAATGTGAAAGTTTTACAGATAGAGAGATGGGATGTTGTGTTTAACGTTGATGTTATGGAGTGACAAAATGGCTTTGCTGGCACTCAAAGCTCCTCACTTAATCTGTTTTCTGAGATTTTAAGAGCTATAGGTAGGACTATAAAACTAATCTTTCTTAACACAAACACTAAATGAGTGCTGTAGCCTCAAATAGCTAAGTTAAGGCTTCCCACTAATTCCAGTGATACAGCTTCTATGCAGAACGTTTTTAGAACTCCAGTTTTCAAGTCCATGTTGAAATCTGCATTCCCTTTTTAAGTATACTTAATGATGATCATTTTTCCCCTTTTAGAATTTAGTTGATTTGAGGAGAAAGTACTCAGTATACTTGGTGAATAGAGGGGGATAGTTGTTGCATATTTAAAGTACGCCAGTGAAACGTACAGAATAATACTGATTTTTATGACCAACTCAAAAAGAAAATTAAAATCCCAAAATATGAATTTGAATGGCAGCGTCATGGGTGTAAGTGTCTAGCAAAGGAACTGAGTCTGACAAAAGTCTGGTATTTACGTTTTAAAACACTCTCTTTTGTAGTTATATTTTAAACATAGCAACACATCCGGTCCCAGCATTTTAGGAATATCATTACTAACTATCGTCACTTACCTGATTTGGTCATTAAATAAACAGTTCTGTGCTGTGGTATCTGTGTTGAGACCCAGACCATTTTAAAATGTGACAGATGAACTCCATGCAGGTTGGCAGTAGTTCTGGTACTAAAACTTGCAGTGGCTTCTTATGTTTACGTAACTTGCATACTATTGAATCCTTCCACAAGGATTTTCCCAAGAAGACTGCTGTCATCATTTACCTTTTACATCCTCAACCTGTGACTTCAGATTTTTAAAGGGCTTTGTGTGAACTATGATATTTCAATTTTTCTAAGCATTTTAAAAAGGATAAAATTATGTTTATGTACTAATAATTCCCTTCCGAAAAATAAGCCAGAAAAAGTTGATGGCATTCATTAGATTTTAATTGAATGGAGCAGTTCCTTATAATATCAATTGTATAGTTAGGAAATAAAACACTAACTTAATGTGTATTCAGTTTAAATGGTTTATGTATTTTTAAATTGCTGAGAAAAATAAACAAGTTTGTACATTTGAAGATTTTTTCCAACAGCTTTTCTTCAGCCTCTTAATTTGTTTTCCTTACCAAGAAAGGAAGTTGGTAAAAACAGCCTTCTAGCACAAACATTTTTTTTTAATGAATAATGGTAGCCTAAAACTTAATATTTTTATAAAGTATTATTATATTGTTTTGTGGATAATTGAAATAAAAATTCTCATTGAATGTACCCATTTATCTTTTTAGCCACTATTCATATGTTCTATCAGTTTTTAAAAAAATGGCATTTAAAGCAAAGTATATTCTGAGTTTCTTCTTCCATTGGGGGGAAAAAAGTATTGAGTTATGACTCTTGAGCAGAGTTAAATCAATTCTTTTTAAATTCAGAACATTATTAAACTTATTCTGTGTGATTAATTTTCCATGTCAGGTGAGTGACATTGTTTTTACAAGGTTTTTTTGTTTGTTTTTTTTTAATATCAGCAAGTACAGTTTTAATGTACTGACAAACCTAAGAGATTTAAGTGAAGTTATTCTTAGAAGAAGATTCTATGTGAAGAATATAAAATAAAATAACCACTTTTGATCATAAGGGATTTAATTTTCTAAAAATGAAAAATATGCAAGCCTTATTTCTATGTGTGTTTTACACTTGTATTATAGGTATAATGAAAATAAGATTATGCTAAATTATGAATGGCCAATCAAAAGCATTTGTTATTTCCAATAAGGTAATAGTATTAATTGCTTTCTAGTGTTATTTTATCTAAAATTATTAGCTTTGTTTTTCCCTAATGATTCCAGAAAAGTAACATTTAATGAACAAACACATCATTTAATAAACATTTATTAAATATTTTTATACAGTAGAGAAATAAGTTCTCAACTTAAGAATGTTTTCCTAGTTTGCTGTTTGCCTTTTAATTTTGCATGTATTTTTTTTGATGTTTAAGTTGTACATTTGTATGTTGTCAAATCTTTTTTATTCCTAAAACATCCTTTGCATCCCAAGATTAAATATTCATCTCATCTGTTCTATTTGATGCTTTTGTGTTTTACATCACTCTTTAATTCACCTGGAAGTTTTGAGGGCATAAAATGTGACTTAAGGATCTAGCTTGATTTCCCACCCCCCCATACCATTAATTTTCCCAGCAGCAATTACTGGTTAATGCATCTCCCACCCCATTGGTTTTGTCCAATTAACTTGACATTCTGACACGAGTATAATACTTCAATGATTAATCACTTGGTAATGCAGTTTAATAATTAAGCAAGTAGCCTTTTTTTTTTTTTTTCCAATGTTGATGTTCTGGAAAATTCTTGATAAACTTTGTGGACTTTATTTTTCATACTCCAGAAAAATTCAGGGGAGATTTTAGTTAGGATTATACTATGTTTATATAAATTAGTTTGGTAAAATAATCTCTTACCATCTTTTCTAGTCAGTCTTCCGATCCCATTTATGCAAAATCTTGATTTACATCTCTTAGTAAAGTCTCTAAGACTTTTCTCCATTGAACTGGAAGATGAGTCTCATCTCTTGTCTGATTATACTGCTCTGTAGATGCTATCCGGATGTTGCTGGAGGCCAGGTCCCCACTTAGATCCAAAACAAACCGCCATGCAGAGGGGAGGGAGAGAGCATGGGCCCCAGCAGCATTTATTTCCGTAAAATCAGCTCCTCCCCTGCCTTCCATTTCCTTCCTTCCTCCCTTCCTTTTCTTTTTTTGACATCAAGTTGAGTTTCCTTCATAACAATCAAGAGTCCTGATTAATTCACATTCAAGCTGTTGAGACACAGGAATAGTTATAAGTAAAACCAGCCGTGTGTGCCTGGTATCATCCATTTGTCCTTTCACAGCCACACTCCTCCGGAAGGCTTGCCTGTCCTCAGCTGTGGGTTCCCTTGCTCTGGATTCCTCTTGAGCTAAGCCAGCGAGGAGCTCAGGCAGAAGACTGGAGGAAACCTGAGAGGTCAAGGTATTTATTCTCCTGCCTCCCTCCTTGGGAGTTGGGCTGGCTGTGTCCTCTCCACTTGCAGGTTCCTTTCAGTATGACCTCTCTCGTTTGGGGGACTGTTAGCAGCTGCTGTCCCCTGTCTTTTCTGTCTTAGGGCTGCTTCTACTCACTGGTTGCTGCGTTGATTCTTGTGGTTCCCTTTTCTTGCCCACCTCTTTGTAAATATCCTAGAATTATCTGGAGTATGACATCCGTTTCCATGTGGGACCCTTACTGATACTCAGCATGCTACCACTAGCTGTATCTTACTTTATTACATCAAAGTGAGACTTCATACAAAAGTAACATTTTTGGTACAGTAGCAATATATGTCATTCTGTTAAATGTAACCATAAGTGCAAGTATTAGTTGCTTAGTTGTGTCTGACTCTGTGACCACATGGACTGTAGCCCACCAGGCTCCTCTGTCCATGGAATTCTCCAGGCAAGAATACTGGAGTGGGTTGCCTTTCCCTTCTCCAGGAGATCTTGCGACCCAGGGGTCAAACCCGGGTCTCCTGCATTGCAGGCAGATTCTTTACCATTTGAGCCACTAGGGAAGCCCTGGTTACCATAAATGGAGAGAACATATGAAATGTTGAGCATATTCAGAACTCTGATTTCTAAACTGAACCTTAAGGATTTTTCAATTAACTATTTTTCAAAAAATTGGCAAACCAAATGTGGTGAAACGCCACTGAACCAACCAGTTGGGTATAATGCTCCAAGAAGGAGTGAATCATTCATGAGTAGAATGAATGATGAATAGGAATGAGGGAGTAGGAGGGCTGAGCTAAGAAAAAGAGGAAATGGAAGAAAAAGGAAGCACCCAGAAAATGAGTAAAACAATGAAAGCCAAGTTAAATAGTGTGAGAACCTCAGGAAAGGCCCACAGACCTTTAAGAAACAAGATGTCTAAGATGCTTGATAAGTTCTCCTGTTACCACAAACTTTCCTTCAACTCTGCTTTACGACCTGGGTGGGTAGCATTGAAGGTAGTAAAGGAATTAGGAGAATGTCCAAAAAGGTTGATGACAAAGGGGAGAGGTGGGTTTCACACAAAGGAGTTTAAATGTAGTGAGGAGAAAGTCCTCTAAGTGCTTCAGAGACGCTGGGAGGCACAGGCACTTAGGTTTCCCACATACACAGGGAAGCAGTTCAGTCCAGCTTCACTCACATCTTAAAGGTCAGATTAGCATGAGTAAGCTGGAAGACTGAGAGTCTAAAGTAAAAAAATGCCTGCAGTCTAAGTGGTAATAGAGATGAGAGAAATAAAAACTTTTAACAATTGGCCCAAAGGAGTGACAGTGATCCTAATAGAAAAACTGAATTATGTGAAGTGATATGTTCCTTAAAGGCTATCAGAGTCCTTTCACTCACTCACATAACTGCTATTTTCTGGGAATGCCTTGGTCTCCTAAAACACTGAGAGAATATACCATGGAATTAGCAAACTATGCCTGGTTTACATCTCTTGATCCCAAACCCTCCGAAAGGATCAGAGATCTGGGTTTCTAACTTGTGTTTTTGTAATCCATATCACTGCTAGAAAATTAGAAAGATGATATTAATACAGAAAAATGTTTGTTTATGGATGTGCTGGGTCTTCACTGCTGCCCAAGGGCTTTCTCTAGTACAGGTGAGGGGGGTTACTCTTCCTTGCAGTCCTTGGGCTTCTCGTGGTGGTGGCTTCTCTTGTTGCAGAGCACAGGCTCCCGAGCTCAGGCTCGGTAGTTGTGGCGCCGGGCTTTGTTGCTCCTCGGTCTGTGGGTCTTCCTGGACCTGGCATTGAGCCCATGTCCCCTGCATTGACAGACGGACTCTCAACTACTGGGCCACCAGGGAAGTCCATAAAAGTATTTTTAAAACGTTCTGAAAAGAATTCTTTTATTCCTGGTTTTCAGCAATTTATTTATGATGTGGCTTCACATGACTTTCTTAAAGGTTATTCTGTTTAGAGTTTGAGAGGCTTGATTCAGTGGATTATAGTTCTTATCAAAGTCAGAAAATCTGGGAGATTATTTTTCAGTTTTTCCCTGTTCACTCTGGGACTCTTAATTATATATATATATTGGACCATTTAATATTGCCTCACAGGTCAGTAATTTGCTTCATTTTGGATACTTTTGCTCTGTCTTCATATTCACTAGTCTCTTATTTTGCAGTGTGTTTTCTGCTTTTCATCCCACACAGTATATATATAGTTTTATTAATTTATATATGGCTGTGCTGGGTCTTCGTTGCTGCGAGAAGAATATAAATCCTGTCCATTTTACTTTATTTTTCCTAAAATGTAATGGGACTATTACAGGGGTGTGGGGAGGGGGTGTCAGCATTTGGAATAGCGATGTAGGCAGAACTGAACCTGTATAATAAACTGCCCCAGTCAGTGAGCTGGAATAGTTAACCAAAGGATATGCCCAGAACTCAAAGAATCAAAAAGGAATTTTTTTTTTTAATTAAAGCATGGGTGATAGATTCAGAGTAAGTTTAGTATCAAACCAACATAAATTCCAGATGGAAAAAAGAGGAAGAACCAAGTAGAGACAATTTCCAAAGCAGCATGCTGCTTCTGGTTTGAAAGAATCCATCAGCTGTGGAGTAAAATTAGTATCTAAGTGAATCTTAAATATATATTAGTAGTTATTTTAAAACCATAAAGAGAAAATCCAAACATTTTCCAGAGAATGGGGAATAAAAAATTCTTAATGAAACTTAACATTACCTTAAAAAGTATTAATTTGAACTAATAATTCTATACAGTAAAATCCTTCAAATCTTGAAAGAAAAAGACATGTTCAGAACATGAAGTACTCAGAATATATCACTCAGCCCCAAGAACCATTCTGAAAGAAAACTTGAGCATATATTCCAGCCAGACACCCCCACCCTAAAAATCAAGACAGCAAAAAAAAAAAGTTAACTGTCTAAGCTGTAGAGTGGGCAGGAGAGGCCAGGGGGAAAGAAAGGCTACTTCCTATTAACATTCAAATTTCAGACTTCTCTTGGAAACTAGGAAGATGCGGCAATCTGCGCTCTTAATTCCTACAGGGCTACAATCAACTGGCGCTGCCTGGCTGTCCCTTTAGCTGCAGTCACTGCTTCTTATCTCATCCCTCTTTGCTTCCTGGTGCCCACCCAGCCTCTGTAGCATTGAGTTAACATCCATGTAGCTTCTGAGTTAAGCATCTCAGTCTTTAGCCAGAGGAATTCATCTGCCAGGGTTCTATGTGTATGCATCCTTGAGCAGCAGACGTGACCTGGAGATCCCTGAAAACATCCCTGCCATACCCACAGGAACATTTATTAATGGAAAAATATATCTGTATAGCACTGCTTCCCAAACAGTCGTCAAAACAGTCCCTAGAAGTAGGAACTGAAAGGTGGCGTGCTAGGCAAGACAAGAGGTTACGTGGACCATCCCTAAAATGGTATAAAAACTTAACATCTGTGCACAGTGCTGCGGTTTTGGGCGTGGGGGGCTGTCCGTAGCCCTCACCATGTTGTCAGAGGGATCCTATAGCTCTGAACCCCACAATTCCTGCCACCCAGAGGACAGAGCCTTGGGTTTGCAGCTAGTACTCTTAGCCACTTATCTAGCTGTGTGGCCTCGGGCAAGTCTCTTAAATTACTTAATCTCTCTGAATCTCATTTCTTCATTAAAATGGACAATACCTGCCTACCTTGCAGGGCTGGGTAGATAAGCGGTCCTGTATTTAAAGCTTTCTGCATCAGCAAGGATGTAATAAATGGTGACCCGCCTCTTAGTTTATCAAATGGCAAACAGGCTGAGGTCATTTCAAGATTCTCTGGCCCAAGGCTATCCTGGTTGAGCCAGCCTTGAGTGAGTTCAGATTTGGAGCTGGTCCAAATCTGCTGCGAGGCGATCGCACTCTGAACCGACCGGGGTTTCTTCCTCTCGGGGCGTCGCTCCGGGTAAGGTCACATGACAATTTCTAGTCTGGGCGGAGCAGGATCCTGGGGGGAGGAGGGACGGGAGAGGGGAGTGGGCGCGGGGTCGGTGGAGACGCCGAGCGAATCCGCCTTGGGGAACAGTGCGCCAGTTGCGGGGCGGAAACTTGGCGCGGAAAACGTGTGAGTCAGGGGACCCTTAACCGGGCCGGCCCCCGTAAGTTTGACAATTCCCTGAGTTCTCGAGTGCGGCCACGCCCCCTGGCCACACGGCCAATCCGCGCCGGCTCCTTGCCCCTCCCTCTCCGCGCGCCCGCGTCCGGTCCAGCGAAGTTGGTGGCGCCCCAGCGCGCGTGGGCATGGTGCACGGCAGGGTCTCCCGGCTCTCGGTCCACGACGTGCGCTTCCCCACGTCACTCGGGGGCCACGGCTCGGACGCCATGGTAAGCGCTGTCCGTCCCGGTGCCCTCCCGCCCCACCGACGCTAGGGCCCCTTAGGCGCGGGGCACCCGGAGGGGGCCCTTTGGAAGGTTTCCCACCTTTGGCACCGTTGCTTTTGTAAGTGGAGTGAAGGCATCCAGAGACTCTCCATCCTCCTAGGTTTTTTTCTTTTTCTTATTGTTCCTTTCTTTGCTGGCATTTAGTATTTCCTGTTTTTATATTTATGATTCACATTCTGTTGGAAATGCGAATCGTATTTGCAAAACGATGTTGTTGGGGCACCCCCAGAGAAGCACTAAAACAGCAGGAGCTCCTCCACCGTGATGGAGCCCAGGAAACCCGCACACAGGGTGTTTCAGGTGGTGATCCCTGCCTCCCCCTACACCTTGCTGTGTGGCCAGGAGAAGGCCCTGACTCTCTGGACCTTTTGGGCCCATCTGTGAAAGGAAGGAGTCACTGGCTGGCTGGAAACCACATGGACAAACTCACAGCAGTCGGGTCATGTGAAAGGGGCTCTCATGTTGTTCATTGTTCAGTCGCTCAGTCGTGTCGGACTCTGCGACTCTATGGACTGCAGCATTCCAGACATCCCTGTCCTTCAAGATCTCCTGAAGTTTGCTCAAAGTCAGGTCCATTGAGTCCATGATGCCATGAAGTTCCCAGAAAACATGAGTACAGAGGATGTGTCACCGTGAAGAGTTAGGTAGATGTCCGCCTTTGGAGACGCAGGCAAGTGAGCCCTGAAAGGTGTTTTTGTTCCCTGAGAGTGTTAGCAGGGCGCTCCACACCCACGTCTCCTGCAGTGGCTCCCAAATATGAGGCCTGCCTGCCTTAGATGCTCATTGCTCCTCCCCGCACCCCACGCCCACTCACCATTGGCCACACGGGAAAAACAAAGTTGCCCTGCATGTAGTGAATGTGGGAAGCCTCCTTGTTAGGGTCGTGGTTACCTGTTACTGGTGGGGAGCTGAGGGGCTGGCACCCGAGGACTCCGATTCACACTGTAACTAACGTTTGCCCCTTGAGCGTGGAGGCCACACTGCGCATGTTCATTACACTCCGCGTTCTCTGTGTGCTACTGAGACGGCCTCTTGTTCAAAAGTGCTCAAGTGATTTAAAAGAATATCCTTTGTTCTGAGATTAGGTTATTCCTGATTTTCAAAACCCTTGTGTCCTTTCTCGTATGATGTTATGAAGTGAAAGTCGCTCAGTCGTGTCTGACTCTGCGACCCCATGGGCTGTACTATCCATGGAATTCTCCAGACCAGAATACTGGAATGGGTAGCCTATCCCTTTCTCTCCTCCAGGGCATCTTCCCAACCCAGGGATTGAACCTAGGTCTCCCGCAGGCGGATTCTTTACCAGCCGAGCCACCAGGGAAGTCCAAGAATACTGGAGTGGGTAGCCTATCCTTTCTCCAGCAGATCTTCCTAACCCAGGAATTGAACCAGGGTCTCCTGCATTGCAGGCGAATTCTCTACCAGTTGAGCTACCAGGGAAGCCCATATCATTTTATGGTAAATGACAAAAACCACCATTGGGCTGTCCTTTGTGAATCTCCAAACATCCGTTTGAAGTTATGCTGACTTGTCAAATTAAAATACCTGATTTAGGGCAACTGCTTCTGCCCCTCTGTGGGATAGCAGCTGTGGGGAAACCACACAATTTCTCCAGGCCTAGTTTTTCTAACCTGTAAAATTAGTATAGCAGGATCTGCTTTATCCATGTAAATGAGATGTGTGTAGAGTCTGAAACAGAGAAGGCTGTCAGTAGGTGTGGCTGTAATTACTGCTTGCCGATGAACTGAAACCTTGACTTTCCTCTTTGAATTTGTGAAGTGTTAAGGTTGCTGGCTCACTGTAGAATAAGAAATGGAATTTGTCTCTGGCCTGAGTGGTTTAGGACATCTGGGTCATGAGAGATTATATCTGACACCTGCCTTGCAAGCTCATAAATACTTATTAGCTCCTAGAGATGTGGTGTGTGTTGTGTGCTCATTCCCAACTGCCTCCATTTTCATTTTATTTATTTTTGGGGCCACCCCATGGCATAGCGATCTTAGTTCCCCAACCAGGATTCAAACTCATGCCGCCCGCAGTGGAAGTGCAGAGTCTTAACCACTGGACCACCAGGGAAGTCCCCCCAAGTGCCTTCTTACTAGAAAGTCTGCGTGGCAGTTCTCAGCAGTATGGCCATGACTTTTAGGATTGCCCCCATCCCACCCAGCCCCGCCACCCAGCCCTCACCACATGCTGGATTCAGCAGTTCAGCTCCCACATGCCAGCACAGCAAGCCTTCCTGATCACAAGTAGGATAATTTCACGAAGGAGCCCTGAAACTGTTCCCCATACTTGTTCTAGCAAAGGGTTCCAATGATTTTGTGTGTGTGTGTGTGTATTAGGCACTCACGTGTGTCCAACTCTTTGCAACCCCATGGACTTAGCCCACAGGCTCCTCTGTCCTTGAATTGTTTCTTACCAGCCTTTTAAGAAATGTGGACCACTCAGGCCTTCGATGTTCCAGGCGCTCACCAAGGTTTCAGAGAGCCCAGATCCAGCCGAGCCTACCACCTCCCGATACCTTTTTTCTTTTCCATTGTAGTTTATTACATAATACTAAATATAATTGCCTCTGCTATACAGAGATCTCATTTCTGGGTCTTCCCTCTCACCCCAGGTCCCTCTGCCATCCTCCAGGAAGACATTCCTTTTGTCCATTCAGAGCTCCTGTGTTTGCTCTGGGGAACATGAACGGTTTCCTCCGATGGGAGCTCTTACTGCATCTGCTCTTATGTGACATCATTACTGGGTTTATTTGGGGATTTCTCACGTTTGTGGGTTTGGGGGGGCATTTCCTCTGCAGCACACAGACCCTGACTACTCAGCAGCCTATGTTGTCTTGGAGACGGATGCGGAAGACGGACTCAAGGGCTATGGAATTACCTTCACTCTGGGAAGAGGCACTGAAGTTGGTGAGTTGGGCCTCTCTTGAGGCCCTAGGATGCCTTCATTTCACTAACATTCCAGTTCTGACCTCATTTGCCTCCATATGTTGCTTGCCGTGAGAAAAAACAATGTTTGATGGTTTGCTTATTTCACTGGGAGAAATTTTTTTTTTTTTTCACATTTTTCAAAGGAATTTATTAAGAAACGGGGGAGGGGGATATAAAGTACACAATCAAAGGAATCAAAGAGTTTACAACATAGCTTCTTCAGGCCAGTGGCAACTAAGAAATATTTGCTGAGCCGACACCAAGGGTACGGAGGCCCCAATTCCATTTTCAGTCCCATCTCCCTTGGCTGCTAACCCAATCAGCTTGAAACTTCCTCCGAAGAGAAGTCAGATTGCCTTCCCAAAGCTCCCCAAACTACTTCCCAAATGCCTTTACAGCCCTTCTCTGCCTGGTCCCAGAGTCCTCACCTAGGCTTTGGGTGAGGTCAGCCAGGCCCTGCTGAGCCTTCTCACTCTTCCAGTCACTCTAAATCTATTTCTGTTCCCATCTGGATTCATGTAATTGAACTATATTCATGAACCAGTTGGGCTGGCTTGATCTGCTGCCTTTGGTCAAGTTACCTATCTTTCTAAGCCTACATCTGAACCTGATCCTTCTGTGGGGAACAACTTCTTGAGCAGTGTCTCTCACAGCTCCCTGCCCCAGTTAGTCCAAGGCTACTTTCTCCCCCAGACAGAACTCTGTGCCTGCATCCAACCTCCCACTTAACTTCCAGCTGGCTTTAGTTCTCAGCTAACCCTCCTGGGTGGTGGTGTAGTCGCTAAGTTGTGTCTTAGCGACTTGAGGCCTCATGGACTGTAGCCCACCAGGCTCCTCTGTCCATGGGATTCCCTGGGCAAGAATACTGGAGTGGGTTGCCGTTGCCTTCTCCAGAGAAATTTTTTAAATAGCAGAATTTGGCTTCTCTCCTTGTGGTTATCCATAGCACTGCAGGCACATCTTTGAAGCTCAGCCCCTCTCCCTCTCTGCCTGAACCTGAAGTGGGTGAGCAGCTGAGGGGCTTGAGAGGGGAGACATGTGTTCATGGGACAAGGCTTATTGTTGTGCACACAGAGAGTCTACTTGCTTTTCTGAATCCTCCACATGGAGTCGGTTTCAAGTTCATTGCCCTTCTTTGCAGCAAAGGCCGTAGGTCCTGCCCGGTTTCAGAGCTCTCACTTGGGAAAAGCAGACAGTGAAGGCAGCTTGTTGAACCACAAGTCGGTCTTTCTTTTCTCAGAGCTGGATGAGGGCTCAGCCATGGTCTTGAGCCTCCACATTTTTGGAGACAAGGAAACAGACCCAGACAGCTGTTCAGCTAGTCTGCAGAACATTTAAGTACAAATTATTTGCTTTTTTTTTTAAAAGCATAATTTGGTTTATGCACGCACAAAGAACAAAATTCAATACATACCAAAAGAAGACCTCTCTGCCAGATCAATTTCACTGAGTCCTTAGGGGCTGAAACAAGGAAATAGATGCTCTAACTTTGATGGTGACTCGACCCCTCTCTCATGGATATTTGCACTGTCAGCCCTCTCCTAGTTGTAGAACAGTCTGGACTGATTGAATGGTTTTAATATCATCAAGCAGATAAAAGAGATGTGTGTGTGTGTGGGACAAGGGAACTTTTCTTGAACGTTCTGTGGGTGCCATTAGGCTGTCCCCACCCCTCCCAGGGTTGCTGTCCAGTCATCCATCAACCAGGCCTTCCATGAATCCCTCCTGTGTACCCCCATGTGTTACATGTTCTGCCAGGCACCGCAGGAATGACTTTACAAAGAGAGAGAGGAAGGGGACAGAGTCCCATGTACAAGGAACAGGAATGCATGAACTTCTCAGGGAGACAGGCGTACAAGAAACGATAGAGCAGTATGAGAAGGATCATTTGTTTTAAAGTGAGTACGAACTACACGGTAACTGTCCAGGAGGGTCAGTACAGCTTCAGAGCAACAGTGAGGCTCTGTGATGAGCCTTGAAGGGTAACCAGGAATTGGCCAAGCAGATGGAGGCACCTGGGCACTGATTCCCAGACTCCCATCCCCTAAGTCAACCATTTACTGTCGATGTTTCTCCGGGCAGTGACCACTGACCCCGCAGGCTGGAGAGGTATGTTTCAGCTTCTCCTGCAATTTTAATTCTCTGGTATAGGTTGAGACCTTTATGAAGCTCTAACCATACAGGGTGGCCCCCAAAGTTTGTGCCAAACTCAGCAAGCTTATAAGGCGCGTTCTGGAACAAGCCTTCGGAACCACTGTTAACAGCCAGGACTTGGAACTGTGCTCACTCGGGCCCACCGTGAAGGGCCTGTGTTTCCTGGTACAGGTGTGCTGCTGAGTTCATGGGGTGGGGGCCTCCCGTACTCCTCCCCACCCCCACTGTCCCTATGGACACCTCCGGCAGGAGAAATCAATTCCCATCTCTCTGTGCCTGGAACAAATGGCTCTTTTGTGGTGATGGAGTTGGCTTCCGCCTGTTTCAGACCACAGCATGACAGAACCATTTTAATTGTGACCTTGCTGCGTTTTTCAGGTGACTCACTGCCATCTCACTGAACCATTACATGGTGTTCGAATTAAAGTTGAAAAAAACTCCATTAGCTCATCATGGTTCTTCTGCAGCCTTTATCAGCTTACTTAACTAATCATTCTTTTATAATCTAAGAAAACAGTGTTTTCATTACCGTGAAGAGAGGGCCTTAATGTGTGAGAGAGGGAGAGGTTATGCTTGATTTGTTTTTTTAAGTATAGATGAGACCAATATAGTTTTTGTAAAGGAAAAGAAAGAGAGATGAAAAAAGTGGAATTTTTAAAGAGACTAAATAGCCAGCCACAAGGGTTCCTGGCAGCATGAGAGCTCAGACCCGCGTTCTCTGTAGCCTTTCTGACTTGTCCCTCCCAGGCAGGAGGATCCCAGAAAGTTTTAGGCAGTTGTAGTCACAGGAGAGAGCCCTGGCTTCAGTCAACAGTAAGCTGCCTTCAAGGCCCAAGTTTCTCCAGACAGATTTCCCACTCATCTTTTCAGACACCGGAATCAGGCTGACTCTGCGACCCCATGGACTGTAGCCCACCAGGCTCCTCTGTCTGTGGGGTTTTCCAGGCAAGAATACTGGGTTGGGTTGCCATTTCCTCCTCCAGGGGATATTCTGGACCCAGGGATTGAACCTGTGTCTTCTGCATTGCAGGTGGTTTCTATACCATCTGAGCCACCAGGGAAGCCTGGAGTTAGGTCACCACAACCCAGTTTCTATGGAAGCCGCCAAATTTTAGTAAACTTCTTTCAGTGGACTCAGTCTGAGGGAGAAGAATCCATATCCTCTCGATGAATGTACTAGTGTTGTTTGTGCTTCTGTTGGAGCCAAAAAAGATGCGCTCATCCTCAAAGTTCGTTAAATGCATTTGCTCTGTGACACAAACCAGTCTGTTGTGTAACCCTCTCCTTAGTGAGACGGAGGTTTGATGCAGGTATTGATACAGGTCTCTCTGAGCCGCCAGCTTACTCTTCACGTCTCTAATCTAACAGCACCAATCACCAAGGGGTGAGGGGAGCTCTGTCTTCCCAGAACTCGAGGGGGTAAATGTCTGAACTGGAATCATTCCACATCCTAGTAAGAAGAGCCCTAGAGAACACGGAAGGTGTGGGGATCAGCCCTAAATACTCAGTATGAGCATCACCTGAGGGCTGTGTCACACAGAAGCCAAGCGTATCCTGTGAACATGTTCAAATACTTTCAAAATGTCTTTCTCCTAAGGTCTGTCTAAAGTAAAACTGTGTCTCTGAGACTACCCTATGAAGTGATGTGAGAATTTTAATATTGAAGCAACGGCTATGCCAAACAGAAAGTCAATCAACATTTTTTATAATAAAGTCATTGCTTTGAGGCTAAGTTGATTATTCTGGCCATTTAAACATAGTTTTATAGATTGAGCAAACAATAAAAGGGTCTTTGCAGACAGTTTTTTTTTTTTTTAACTGATTCTTCATCTGAAATAACACTACAAATTCTTATTTAAGTAGAATACCAAAAATAAGTAATTGATGGTAATGCTGACCCAAATGAAGGTTAACCTTCAAATTAGTTTAATGTTCATGAAGTTTTTTCATGTACTTTAACATTTTACATGTAAATATTAAGCTAATTGCAAATTCATTTCATCTTTAATATAGTTACATTGTGAATTCAAGATATCTTCTATACTTGACAATGATGAAAAGACATTTCTAAAAATTCTATAAATCAGTCTTATTACTTGGGAACAATTTAATAGCAAGATTGTGTTTTGCAGCTGACATATGGACACTTTACAAAGTGAACAGGAGAATGATTTGGGAACATGCTTTAAACTTTCAGGTCTATGTTCTTTTCATGTGGCAGCCAATCAAAATGGATTTGCTCTGTTCAGGAATTAAGCTCTGAATATAGGTGAACAACTGTTCTGTTTATTAGTTGTAACAACCACAGATGACATATTTGAGGCAATTTTTAAAGGCATGTACCTTTTATATTTAAAATTATCTTCATAAAATGCCCACTTTCGTTTGCGGTACTTGCGTGTCTTAATTTATTCACACCAACACTAAACAAGAATTGTATCCTCTTTCACAGTTGTCTGTGCTGTGAATGCTCTGGCCCCCCACGTGCTGAACAAGGACCTTGGCGAAATTGTTGGGGATTTCAGAGGTTTCTACAGGCAGCTCACGAGTGATGGGCAGCTCAGATGGGTAAGGTGTCTTGCTTTGCGAAACTATTCTGTAAATAGCATTCCTGAAGTCTCATGTCCTTGGATTGTAACAACTGTGAAAATAGACACAGGTTTAAGATATTAAGGTAAACATCTCAGTCAGATGAATTAGGGCTTGAACCAGGTGGACAGTCAGTATTTTAAGGTAATCTAGTCCTTTCTGTGAGACTTGACTCTGGACATACTTGGATCCCAAGAGCTATCGCTGCCCTTCCAGACCTCATCTCTGCTCCCTGAATGGAAAGAAGTGGTCTAGACTCCCTAGAAGATAAAGTGCCAAATGGGAACCTTTTAGAGAGAAATAATAGGAGAAGAATTGAAGTTGTGGGAGGAGGTTATTAAGGACAGAAACGTAAGAGAAGAGCAAAAGTTAAGGAGAGAGAGACCAGAGCGCCTTTATGTGTGTAGGACTGTATTTGAACCTTAAGTTCAAAGCATGAAAAAAGTGAGATTCTAGAGATGGAATTTTATCACAGTTAGATCAGGGTTTTCCTGCTGGCTCAGTAGTAAAGAATCTGCCTGCAATGCAAGAGACCTGGGTTCAATCCCAGCTCAGGAATATCCCTTGGAGAAAGGAATGACAACCCATTCCTATATTCTTGTCTGGAGAATCCCATGGACAGAGGAGCCTGGCAGGCTAAGTCCATGGGGTCGCAAAGAATCAGACAAGACTGAGCGACTAACACTTTCACTTTTTCAAGGTCAGTCCAGTAGCTGACACCTTGCCCATGTCTCCTGCCATCAGCTCTGTCTTCTTCCAACTGTTCAGTCTCCTGAGCACAGAGAAAGGCACATTGTTCACATTGCCTCGGATTTCATTCTTAACTTCTGCAAACTGAGTGAAACTTGCTTTAAAAGCATCCCCTGGAAGGAGTTCCCATTGGTCGAATCTGGGGCGATTCAATAAAGGTGGTATTTAACTACGTCATAAATATTTAACTGTTGGCATTTTACTTGTTTTCCTTATTTCTGAATTTTGGTACTTGGAATAAAGACTCTTACTATATCCTTTGCTTTAAGAAAAAAACAATGCAGTAGTCATGGTTGATAAATCATTGACTAACCTAAGAGTCCCTAAGTCCATTCAGATAGCAAACAACCAACAAAGGAAAGCTTGTCATTACCACAGAATACAAACTAATATAACGGGAATGGTAACGTTAGAAAACCACCGTATTGCAAGCACCATGGCTGTAAGTGACTGAGGCAGGAACAATCAGTGGATGCTAAAACTTAGGGGCAACGTTAATCTCCTTACTTTGGAAGGGAAATGGTAACCACACAGTGAAGAAGCCTAAAGGATACTAACTTACCCTAGCACTAAAAGATAATATGTGCGTGCTCAGTCCTATCTGACTCTTTGAGTCCCCGTGGACTGTAGCCCGCCAGGCTCCCCTATCCATGGGATTTCCCAGTCAAGGATACTGGAGTGGGTTGCCATTTCCTCCTCCAGGGCGTCTTCCTGACCCAGGGATGGAACCTGCATCTCCTGCATTGACGGGTGGATTCTTTATCATCTGGGCCACTAGAGAAGCCCTAAACAATAACAGCCCTGATAACAGCAACAAGAATGCAGTGGCAGCATCGCAGTCTAATCACGATGGGGCTGCAGATAACCCAGCTGGAGGAACTCTGTCCTTGAAAATACTAATAATTATTTTTTTAGAAAAGAAAATTTGCTCCAGATGAAAAGAGACTAAAGTGACATGTCAGCTAAATGCCATTTGTGAATTACAGAAAGTACATTATTGAGACAGTTGGTGCAATTTGATTATGGACTGTCTTCATAGATAATAGTGTTCTATCAATATTATATTCCCTGATCTTTGCACTATGGCTGTGTGAGAGAATGTCCTTGTTTTTAGGAACTATACTCTGAAGTATTTAGGATTAAGGGGGCATGGGATCTACAACTTACTCTCAAGTGACTCAGTAAAATAAATGTTCCTTATGTATTTTATTTACCTGTGTATATATATGTGTGTTTGTGCATGTATATACATATGTAAATACAAAGAGAGAGGAAATATACAGGAGTTTTTTGTAATGTTCTTCCAGATCTTCTATAGGTTGCAAACTACTGGAGAAGAGCTTAACCTCCAAGTGAGTTTCCGTTCAGCTCAGTTCAGTTGCTCAGTCATGTCTGACGCTTTGCGACCCCGTGAACGCAGCACGCCAGGCCTCCCTGTCCATCACCAACTCCCAGAGTTTACCCAAACTCATGTCCATTGAGTTGGTGATGCCATCCAGCCATCTCATCCTCTGCCGTCCCCTTCTCCTCCTGCCTTCAATCTTACCCAGCATTAGGGCAGAGCTTCCATTGCTGCCTTTTAATTCATGCAGCATGTCCCTGACTAGGAGACCTAAAGATCCTTTTCTTTTCTAAGAAGTGCTGGTGTGTTTTGTTTCCTAACCAGATCGGTCCTGAGAAGGGTGTGGTGCATCTGGCCACGGCGGCCGTGCTCAATGCCGTGTGGGACCTGTGGGCCAAGCAGGAGGGGAAGGTAATCCTCCAGCAGCAGCTCTGACCCCATGGAACATACAGCACACGACAGAGGAACACAACTCCCCCTTCGAGCAAAGGCATGTACAGTAGGCTCCCAGGGGACATAAGAAGAATTGTTCGATTGCTTGTCTGCCCAGAGGGATATTGGCAGCATTTGGGACATCATCGGAGTAGGTTAGAAAGGGCTGAGAAAAGCAGGTCACAGAGGTGAGAGCCAGCTGGAGCCAGTGGGTTGGGGCACCGGCAGGCATTGGGCTGATAGGGGGAATTTTCCACTAGCACATTTATTGTTGGAAAGCACGTGGGTGCCTCACACATGTTTTACAAATCTTTTCTTTTCTTCAAGCCTCTGTGGAAGTTACTTGTTGACATGGTAAGTAAATTCTTTAATACTCTGTTTTCTGTAAATAAAATGGATCTCATGGATTCCATGCCCTTCGATTATCAGTGGATACATTCAACATTGTCTCTGGATCAGTCACTGTGCTGCTGATCAGGCAGCATGCAGTCAGGTCCAGTATTCCTTCTCTGGTGTTTGAGGTGGCAGAGAGCTGTGCTCACACGGGCAGGGGTGTCTGATGGGTCCCACCTACCCCACTCCGGTGCTTCCTTCCACGTGTGATACAAATTCTCAAGCTTCTGTTTCCTGACTATGAAAAGGGAATAATCCTAACTTCTCTAGAAACGCCACAGAATTGGTTCAAAAACTAGTTGAGAAAAGTGCTTCAAACTCTGAAGACCAAAGTGTTATTACTAAGATATTATCTGGTCGCTTTGACATCAAAAGCAAATGGCAAATCAGACCCTTGAGGAAGGAGCCCAGGGTGAATTCTAAGGATAGGCCTCTGCCCTTTCCTTTCTCCTTGACACGTTGATACCAGCGACAAGCATCTCACTGCCAAGGAGGAGGAAACTGGGCAGGTTAAAGGGAGTGAACATCAGACCCAGGCAGACCTGGCTTTCAATCCGGGCTCCATCACTTGCTGGCTGTGTGACCTTCAGCATGCCTCTTAACCTCTCTGAGCTTCAGCCACCTCGGGGCAATGTCTTGGATGGTCACTGAAAATCTGGTGGTTAACAAAGGCCCTGGTTATTATTTGGCCTGATAATTAAGGAGAAACAAAGAACCGTGCCCTTGAAGATTGTTGGAGGAAAGTGGAAACGAAAGGCTGTCGCATGATTTCTGACATGGTTGCAGGTGGCATGGGGCATCACCTGAAGGATGGGCATGGACCTCTTGGGCCACCTGCAGGCTCTAGACTGGCCTCTCCAGGGAGGTGCCAGAGGTGGCCCCCAGAATTGAATGATCTGATGACCACTAGGAGGTAGCTAAGATTGCCCCGCTGTGGAGTTTTCATTCTTTTGGATCCTATTCCCTCTTTCAAAGCCAGTGGTCTTAAAAGAAGCAGAATCTCCACGTTCAAAGGGCTTTGATGACAGTGAAGGGTCACCGTGGCGTAGGTACTGCTGGTCACGGTACAACCTGCTTCCCAACAGACTGACTGAGACTGGTGGGGGGAGGTCTCAGCCAGAGGCCCAGCTGAGAGTGTGGGCCTCTCCAGGGAGGCCAGAGCCCCGAGGGCAGGGTGGGAGGAGGAGGGGGCCCAAAGGGCCTTTCCAGGACAGAATGAGCCCAGGCCCAGCGTAAGCAGATTCTTAGAACCGAGATCCACTTGTGGACTGACGTGGGCCTTTCCATCCTGCCGTCTCGCCGCCAGGACCCCCGGACACTGGTGTCCTGCATCGATTTCAGGTACATCACTGACGTCCTGACGGAGGAGGAAGCCTGCGGTGAGTTGTCCCCACACACCGGGAGCTTCCTGGTCTATTTTGACCTGGCAGCCACCAGGCCCAGAGCCTCGTTGTCTAAAAGAGTATGACGCTTTTTATTTTTTCCAGAAATTCTGCGGCAAAGTCAGGTCGGGAAAAAAGAGCGAGGTGGGTTGTGAGGAAATTCTCTCATTATTTTTCTCTCGTTGTGCACCTCTGCAGGTCCCTGTCCTTGGGGGCTCACATCACGTCCCCCACTCCGTCCCCCACAGATGGTTGGGTATGGATGCAGCAGCCTCCAGGGGTTACGTCTTAGGTCAGGGTTCACCTCGGCCACTGCCAGGAGCAGGGCTGGCTTTAGGGTCACACCGCACGACAGGGGAAGGCTTGGCCAGCGGGGCCTTCCGGAGGGTAACCTGGCCCCAGTGTGACGTCCTTGGGGCTGGGGGATGAGGATGAACAGGGCAGGCAGAATAGCTGGATTCTCCATGGGCAGCACTTCAGCCACAGATGATTCTACAGCTGGAGGTCCTGCAGGCGCAAACTGTTGAAGGTGGTTTTGTTTCCACAGAGGAGCAAATGCTGGCACATGGCTACCCCGCCTACACCACATCGTGCGCCTGGCTGGGCTACCCTGACGCCACGCTGAAGCAGGTAGGCTGCGGAACCGGCTTCTGTAGACAGCAGGAGATGTGACATTTTCCTCTTGGCCTTCCTGAATCATTGTGGGTTCCAGGCTTCATCCTGGATACATGGACACATTCCACATAAAAGGAGAGGCGTTTCCCTTGTGGACGCAGGGCTCTATAGCCTGGCAAGCCCGCCTCGGTTCTGGACGGGCAGGCCACCTCCAGGCAGAAGCAATGGTGTGACCTTGTATAACATGACCCCTGACCATGCTCTGCGCTGGCTTCCTCACTGCGAGGTGGGAAATGATAGCTGTCCCAGCGGTTTTGAGGATCCCGATGAACGCTGCCCTGTGTGATGCTCAAGGACCAGAGGTGGCCCATGGCTGCATCACTCCCCTTTCTCATCGCCCTGTGCTCACCTGCAGCTGACAGAGAAGGGGGACCAGCTTCTGGCTGTTACTCATTCACCGGCTCGGTCTCTGGACGCTGCAGACTATCCCAGCTTTAAAAAGAGGGACAGAGATGCTCCATTCCTCCCACCAGGGGTGTTGTGACAATGAATGAAGTGGTTCCCATAGAGATGAGGAAGGAAAGTCACCAAACAGCCTTGCTCTGTTGGCTAAGCTGTTTGTGCTCTGAATTTCAACAACATGTGGTTGTTCTTCTGGTTCACGGTGCGGCCGCAGCATTTGTGAAGCCGAGTCCGAATGACTGAGGTGCTGCTGAGACCAGGGAGGGTGTGTATTGATGGCTCTGCTCCTTTCCCCACAGCTCTGCAGCGAGGCGCTCAAGGACGGCTGGACCAGGTAACTCATTTGGGTGATCGTGAACTTGACTCTGCAGTTGGCAAGTGAGGCCGGTTGTAGAGAGGAGCCAGAAGCCAAGGGCACCAGAGAGGTCAGGATTCGCCAGGAGCAGCCTGGCATGTTGGGACTCAGAAGTTTCATCTGAGGCCCTTTGTCCAAAGATAAGATATGAGCCTAGTTAGAATTCTGGAACATCAGAGTCAAAAGAGATCACTGATTTCCAGCTTTATCCAAGGACGAGTCTAGTTAGAATCCTGGCACATCAGAGTGAAATGAGATCATTGATTTCAAGCATCGACCCAGAATAGAAAGCCACTCTTTACTGCAGTACCAAGCGTTGATTCAGCTTCTGTGTGAAAACTTTCAGATGCACTGAGCTTGGTAGGGCGTCTGTGTGTAGTGGAAGGGTTCTGAGTGTTAGAAGAGCTTTGATGTAATGAACCCTGGACTCCCCTATACCTTCCAGCCATTGGTCCCAATGATTCTCCTGGGAATTCTCCCAAGAGCCAAGCTCCTCCTCTTCCGCAGGCCACCTCCTCTCCAGCCTATCCCCCAGCACTTCTTGTCCATCCTGCTGTGTGGTTACGGACCCCTGGGCAACCTGGGGTTTCCTCTGGGTTAGCTGTGGTTGTCTGTGACTACTGCGAGTCCATACGTGTGGCTCACGGTGGACGGTGTGCCTGTCACTTGGATTTCTGTAGGAATCTGGCCACCTGCCTCCTGCTGGTCTGAGAGTGGTCTGTGGAGCAGGAGTGCCAGCCAGCCCCGCTGCAGCTGTGGTAGATTAAGAAAATTATTTGTGTAGGTTGCTTGATAAATGATAAGGACTAAAAAAAAGTCTCCAATTAACTTAAAATGCAGAATCTTGAGCCTTAACCCAGACCTGCTACATCAAAATCTGTATTTTTTGTGTGACTTTAAAAAAAAAATTTCATTGGAGTATAGTTGGTTTACAAAGTTGTTAGTTTCAGGTGTATAGCAAAGTAAATCAGTTACACATACACATATATCCACTTTTGGGGGGTTCTTTTCCTATATAGGCCATTACAGAATATTGAGTAGAGCTCCCTGTGCTATACAGAAGGCCCTTACTAGTTATGTGTTTTATAAATAGTAGTGTGTATCTGTCAATCCCTGTCTCCCAGTTTATCCCTCCCCCACCCCCTGGTACGGAGAAGGCGATGGCACCCCACTCCAGTACTCTTGCCTGGAAAATACCATGGACGGAGGAGCCAGGTAGGCTGCAGTCCATGGGGTCACTAAGAGTCGGACACGACTGAGCAACTTCACTTTCACTTTTCACTTTCATGCATTGGAGAAGGAAATGGCAACCCACTCCAGTGTTCTTGCCTGGAGAATCCCAGGGACGGGGGAGCCTGTTGGGCTGCCGTCTATGGGGTCGCACAGAGTCGGACACGACTGAAGCGACTTACCTTACCTTACCATAACCCTGGTAACCATGTTTGTTTTCTACATCCATGACTCTACATCTGTTGTATAAATAAGTTCCATGACTCTACATCTGTTGTATAAATAAGTTCATTTGTAACTTTTTTAGATTCCACTTATAAGTGATGTATTTTTTGTCTGACTTCACTCAGTATAACAATCTCTAGGTGCATCCATGTGGCTTCAAATGGTAATCTTAATACTCCATTGTATGCATGTACCAAAAATCTGCATTTTAACAAGATCCCTGGGTGATTTGCATGCCCACGAAACATTGAGAGGCATGGAATTCCTGTTGACTCCTCAGCTAAGGGCTAGGGAAGTGAGAACTTGATGGAGGCAGCGTGGGGCACTGGAAGGACACTTGGGATGTGATGGATTTGGAATCAACATTGTGCCTTTTCCCCACTCCCTGTGAGTACCTGCTGTGTGATCGTGGGGATATTGCTCAACCTCTCTGAACCTTGTTTTCTCTCTAAACTGGGAATTATAGATTTCATGGTTCTCCTCCAAGTTGCTGTTTCTGAAAAGGACCAGCATGGCTGGGGTTGGCAGCAGGTGCTCGTGAGTGCTGGCACCTTTCCTCCTCCTGAGTAGCCGGGAGAGGCTGACACGTGACCACCGGGGGTCAGAGAAGGCCCAGGAGAGGTCTCCTAGGCCCCTGAGCTCAGAGAGTCCTCCTGAGGCTTCCACCCAGGATGGAAAGGTCGTCTTCAGTGTTTGGTGCTGAGCGCAGAGGATGTAAGAGGGGCTTTTTGTCAGCACACAGGGTGGGCATAGTGGAATGTAGGGAACCTCAGACCATCCAGGCTCCAGAGCAGCAGGCTGATGCCCGCATGCAGGACAGAAGCTAGTGAGCGAGGGGAGAGGAATATGGCTCACCTACCAGGTCTGACCACACCTCTTAATTCCCTTCCATGGCACAGCAAAACCCATCATCTTATTAAAGTTCTAGTGCTCTGTCCACTCCTGGACTTGAGGTCAGCAGGTCATTTAGAGTTACTGCCCTGATACTGAGCATCTCTGTTTAGAGATGCTTACAGGGTTATTTTTGAGTGGCTTGTCTGAACACTGATTGGGAAAGGCCAAGAGTTTACTGGAAGACAGGACCTGTAAATTACTGAAACAGTCACTTCTAAAGAAAATCCAAATGTCCACTGAGTCAGTGAACAGATCTAAATTATGAGATGAAATTTATGTTACAGGTTTAAGGTAAAAGTTGGTGCTGATCTCCAGGATGACATCCGTAGATGCCGACTCGTCAGAAACATGATTGGGCCTGAGAAGACACTGGTAAGTACCCTCCCTGGCCGCTGAGAAGCAAGCAGCCTCTTACGAGGCCTCTGCTGTGTCGCTTCTGTCATGTCCAGCTTTTTGCAACCCCATGGATTGTAGCCCACCAGGCTCCTCCGTCCAAGGGGTTCTCTAGGCAAGATTACGGGAGTGGGTTGCCATTTCCTTCTCCAGGAGATCTTCCTGACCCAGGGATCAAACCCACCTCTTATGTCTCCTGCATTGGCAGGCAGTTTCTTTACTAGTGCTACCTGGGAAGTCTCTGGCTAGGGCCAAAACAAGCTGCTTCAAGCGAGGATTAAAGAACATTGGGAATTTTTAACACTGTATGTCAGAGGTACAGCTTTGAGGCCTTGGAGTAGGCAAATCTTAAAAACAGCTGAAAACCAACAAACATAAGTGAGAGGGTGGGTAGTTTTTAACTATTTTATTCTGCAGAACCATTCAGTAAGATGGATTTAGAGATTGTTCCTCTGTGCTAGTGTGGCTGTGCCTGAACAAACAGGTCTCCCATTGGTGCCCCAGTGTGTCAATCATTTAATTCCCTTCTTAACAAATCCGCCCGGCTGCCTTTGAGTAGGTGGGTTTCTGGGAGCCACTGCTCAAGAATCTGTAACTTTTGGTGAGATAAATGTAAGGATCAGCCACTCCTGTGTATTTTTATGTTTATTACATGTAAAATATTTTCCTTAAAGTCACAGTAAGATAGTCTTAAATTGTTCTGGAAGCATGTTTCATATATTAAAATAGAAGTTTGAGTCCTTGACCTAGGATCAAAAGCTCCATTATTTGTATATGAATTAACACTACTTTTGTCTTCTGAGGTCATCCTCATCTAAATAATTTATGACACAGATCGATTCTGGGTGTACCACTCAGCACATTCTACCAGAGAAATCCGTCTCTGGGTCTGACTTGGCCAAGCATGATGATGTCAGAGACAGAGAAGCCCTTTCTTACCTCTGCACACTCAGCACCTGGCTTCCAGAGGCCTAGACTTGAAATCATCATTTACTTGACTTATTGCAAGTTACTCCTTTGCATGTCAGCTTTCCTCTCTGTAGCATGGGTTAATATGAACTGCCTCATAAAGTTATTATGACATTAAATGCGACAGGATCCGTAAAATGCCTGTGCAGTAGGTGCTTAATTAATGATACAGTTGGCGTTATTTATTATCGTGCCAACCAGAGTAGACAATAGCCAGTAAGAGACCATTGAGAACAAACTCAGCATTAACTGTGAGTGATTCAGAATGTGATGAAACAGTTCCTACAAACTACGAACCTTGCAAGACAAATGTATTTTGGTGGTTTCTAAATGCAGGCTGGGCTTCCCAGGTTAAGTGGTAAAGAATCTGCCTGCCAATGCAGGAGACATGAGTTCAGTCCTTGGCTCAGGAAGATCCCCTGGAGGAAATGGCAATGCACTCCTGTATTCTTGCCTGGGAAATCCCATGGACAGAGGAGCCTGGTTGGCTACATGGGGTCACAGAGTCAGACACGACTGAGCATACATGCACAAATGCAGATCAGGCTGGAGCTTCAGAGCCAGCCAGCACTTCTGGGCCCAGCCCAGGGCACTTCTGGATCTCACAGCAGCTCCGAGTGATGCCATCTCCGAGACGGCATGTCAGGCTCATCTCAGCAGCCCCTTTGTTCAGTTACATGCTGGGCCCCACAGTCGTGGCGCTGAGTTACCACAAGTAACAGACAGCACTTCCTCCCTGGAGGCACAGCCCTGCAGCAGGGTCAGCAGTGGGTAAGCCTCCCCTTGAAGGGTCTCTCTCCCCTTTCAGATGATGGACGCCAACCAGCGCTGGGACGTGCCCGAGGCCGTGGAGTGGATGACAAAGCTGGCCGAGTTCAAGCCACTGTGGATTGAGGAGCCCACCTCCCCTGACGACATTCTGGGACACGCTGCCATTTCCAAGGTAGAGAAACTGCTGCTGCTAGAGCAGTGGTCTCAGACCCTAGGATTCCTGGGCTTGTTCCCTCTCACACTGCTATTTATCCTAGAGAGAGTAATCACTAGAAGTTGAAAGGCCACCAGCAACCCAGAGGTCACCAGACCTGATTCCTGTACTTTGTAAATACAGAAATCTAACTGATATTCAGATCTTTTACTCACCCAGACTGAAACAAAGTGGAGGTTTGCTAAGGTCAAGGTCAGGCGGACCCATAGAAGGCTGCCCCTCAGTTTCCCCTAGAGCCCTTGAACCAGGGCAGATCCACCCAAACTGAGGGCCCTCTTGGCTTCTCTCCCCTTCAGGTGTCAGAAGAACTCCGTGCATAAGAATGTGAGAAACATCCTATGTCTCAGGGAGTCTCCCATTAGCTAGGTTCACAGCACTGACTATGAAGCCAGAGGGGGTCACTTATAAAGGAGGAGTCAGGGGGAGGAACAAGCTGTGGGATGTGAACTCGTGATGCCATCAGACCCAGGAGGTCCAGTGCCCCGCTTCTGCGGCACCTGAAACTTCACACAGCTCCAAAGCAGGGCTCTTTCCTTCGGCTCTAAATAGCTGAACAGCCCAAAAATATTTTCAATTAGGAGTGTCAGTTCAAAAACAGGAAAGTGACATCAGGTTGCCTTGTATTCACAGGCACTGGCCCCCCTGGGCATCGGCGTGGCCACAGGAGAACAGGTAGGAGACATCTCCTTGGGGTGGCACACACTGGTACTGCCTGGGGACACTGCCCACGAGGCTACACCACCTGTGTTCTGCGATGGGAGGTTTTCTTCATCTAAGAAATGGGGTTACTTTACAGCAAGACATGGTCAAGAGTTTGTAGATTCTTCTACAATTCCTGTGACTCAGGTCACTGATCTTTTTCAAAGTATCTCATCAGAATTTACAAGGCAGCAATGTAAAGCTGCAGGGGTCTAGTAGGCCCCGTTTAAGAAAGTCAGCCTCAAAACTACTTAAACACACAGTGTTCCCTCTCTTTGCTTGTCAACGAGCACAAGCGCCTGCGAAAACCCGCGACAGACTGCCCACGAGCGGCGCTGTGTGAGGAGCGGGTTCTTGGCTCTCCTGGCCAAGGGAGCCGCGCTCTTCTGCCCTGTGTCTGTTTGTTGCCCGGGTCACCTGTTCACCGTGGTCCCTGTATCTCATCCCGATGCTGCTTCTCCCACTTACCAGTGCTGGTGGCGGCCACGCCCTGATAGATGGTCTTTTATGCGACACACAAAAGACTGACACACAGTCTTATGGTCTTTTACATGAGACACACACACACACACTTCTGCCAGCAGACTTGTAATGAGGTGAGCAGGTGGTCCCCTCCTGCCTGTCAGGGCTCGCCTCACGCCCAGAGGATGAAGAATGCATACAGTCCAGGCTCCCAGGAGGCCACTGTCGAGTGACTTGGAGTGGGCACGGTGCCAGGTTCATAGACCCTGAAGGCGAGGGCTGACTCTCCTCTTGGTGTGTTTTAATTCTCTTTCCAGTGCCACAATAGAGTGATATTTAAGCAACTCCTGCAGGCGAAAGCCCTGAAGTTTCTGCAGATTGACAGCTGCAGGCTGGGAAGTGTCAACGAGAACCTCTCAGTGTTGCTGATGGCCAAGAAGTTTGAAAGTAAGGGTGCCATGGGGCCGCGGACCAGGCACCATGTCCCCACACATCACATACCCTGCTTCCCTCTGGAGTTGCCATGCTGACATTTTTCTAACTCAAGCTTAATCAGGCAATCTTTGATTTTCAGTCCTAAATATTAATGATATAATCACCTGCAGACACTAAGAAAAGCCACAGATTCCCCCTTCATACCTCCCCCTCTGCCCTCCTTGGCACTCAGTGGCAACCTGTCTACACTTCTAGTTCCTGTGTGCCCGCACGCCGGGGGAGTTGGCCTCTGTGAACTGGTGCAGCATCTGATCATATTTGACTTCATATCCGTCTCTGCAAGCCTCCAAGACAGGTCAGTGATGTGGCGTTACCGTCAGTACTGCCTCTCAGTCCACAAAGAACCCTGGCCACTTGGCACATCCTAGAACTCAGTTTAGAGACCCACCTCTAAATATAGTCTTCTTTCTTTTAAAGGGTGGTTTCCTGGTAGCTGTTTTCTAGGTACATAAGTTGGGGGCGGGGGGGTGGGGAAGGGGGAGAGTTGAAACCAAATGCAAACCCAAAACCCAGTTGCTATTTTTGACTTTCTAAAGCCTCGCTTTCATCACATACTGTCTGCCTCTGTCCAGTCTCTTCCCAACGCTGGAGTCTTCATCATCTGGCTGCATCTTTTAGTTCCATCTCATTTCTCAACATGCCCCAGATGAGTTTTAAATTAGGACAGTCTCCTTCTAGTCACCTGCACACATACGGTTTTACGATGCTTTTCTTTCTTCCCAGAATTAAATACCGTACTTCAGACATCACTAGGAGTATGTAGTGAGAGCATGAAGACATGCCTGGGAAAGGTGAACATCAAGTTCAGGACTGAGGAGTCTGTCTACGGGGACCTGGGAGGGTCTTACGGGGACTTCTTCTGTAAAGCAATATTTGGTTCTTCAGCTGAGTTTTAAAACACCTGAGAGATTTTAAACTAAAAACCACCACTCCTAGGGTTTCTGCCTCCCCCATTTCAGTTCTGCAAAACAGAACCAAGGAGGGGAGTGGGTTTCGACCAACCTTGAAAGGTCCTGCAGGTTTTCAGGGATGAGAAAAAGGCTGAAGGGTTTGCCTAGAACCATGGGGTATCAGCCACCCCTAGACCGAGTCCATCTCTCTCAGTGGTGTTCGGCCCTCTGCCCAGCAGCCCATCTAACTGAAGGCATTGTTACTCCAACCTGACTCCTTCCTCCCAGGATGTGTGAATATGTCGACCACCTGCATGAGCATTTCAAGTACCCTGTGCTGATCAGGGAGGCTGCCTACATGCCTCCAAAGGTGAGCCTGCAGTGCCCCCACCCCCAGGCTTCCTCAGAAGGTCTGCCGGCCCCGCCCTACTGTTCTGGAGAGCTAGACCCCCACCCCCACCCCCGGGGCACAAAGCTTGGTCTCCTCTGAGTCCGTTTTCATTATCTAGAAACAAATGGTTCTTTAGTCTTAAGTCCCCAGGCACAAAGGTCAGGGTTTGGGGTGAAATAGCCCAACAAGACTTCTCTCCCAGCAGCCTTTCCCCACTAGCTGGACCTGAAAACACGCACTCCTTGCCCCCCGCCCCGTGCAACAGAACGAAAAACCAGGCACCATCTAGCAAGTTAGCAAAAGGTTTGGACTGCACCTTTTTTTTTTTAAATCTGTTTCATTGACCCTCCTGTTCAAGAGATCGGGGCTCATTTTCACCAGCAGAGGTGGAACTAAGGAAGTGTGATTAGTTACCTAACCCTGTGAAGCAGCAGGGCATCTCTCTACCATTTCAAACAAACTGAACTTTTAAAAATGTTAATGCAGTTGCCTCTGGCTGAGACTTAAAAGCATTTCTTGGAGCAGCAGAAGTAAGTAAAATAAATGGCTTTTGTTCTGGGAGGTTATTAACAACTCCATTTTTTGTCTTTGATAGGATGCTGGTTATTCAACAGAAATGAAGGAGGACTCGGTAAAGAGACACCGCTATCCAGATGGTGAAGTCTGGAAGAAGCTTCTAAGTGCTCAAGGGAATTAAGCACTCAGCTCTGACACCTTTTGCTTTAAGTGAAAAGGCTTAAGATTTCTTGGGTCTGGTTTTACAAAAATAGAAGAAAAAAAAAAAATCATCCTACCAATCAAGACAAGTTCAGCTAAAAGTCATACTAACCTCAGGGATCAGCTTAGTCATCATTATTACTTGATTCTTTTAGCAGAAAAAATTCTCCTGTGTAGTATTTAAACAAAAATAGCTCCAATTAATTCAAAGTACAGGAAGATGTTCCTAAATTTTTCATCACACGCTGATACCTAGACGTTGAACTGTACTTTGAAAACAAGCAGCATGCTGAAATACTTCCTTAATCTTTTAAAAAAAGACACTTGTCATAAGTCAGTGTAATACAGACAGTGCTGCAGCACTGTGCAGTATCTGCTCTGCAACAAAAGTTTAAAAAATCACTGACGGCCCTGAGGTGGCTCAGCCTCTCTCTCTAATAGGCTTACACTGAGCAAGAGAATTCACACTGTGCTGAAGCTAATGAGGGTAAAATGGTATCAACTATTTTTATAACCCTTAAAGCCTTTATTCTAGATAATCATTGTTTTTTAATGATAAAGAAAGCCAGAATTAGATGAAACACAGAAAAACAGGGTGAACTAGCTTACTCAGCATTTCTAAAATATTCCCTCTCTAAGCCACATCCAAACCAGAACACAGCACATGTGTGTTTATTTAGGAGGGTTCAGTTAATCTACTTTAGGCAGGAACTACACAGATAAATAATAGTTTTAAACATGAACGCAGAACATTTATTGTAGCAAGATATAAAACTTTAAACGTTCATAACCACACTAGGCATTAACATGACGGATGGGTGTTACCCAGCTTGCTCAGATTTAGGGAAATAGTGTATATAATTCTTGAAATGCACTGACCATTTTCCTAAAAACACTATGAAATTTGAATTAATATATATAAATTCTCTTTCCTGTCTTTATTCAAAATCACTGTATGTACAGACACCCTCAGTGAGTCACCCAAACCCAAGGCCTTTTATTACTAAGAGAACAGCACAGCTCTTATTTGCCAGTGGCAACATTCTTAAAAGTTAATGGATAACAACCAACAGATCACTAACACGTTTTGGCCTAGATCCTTCGCCTTTAGAGCCCAGTGAACTTTTACCTGGGTGTAAATATCCTTCAAACAATGCCTTTAAAAGCACTCTAGACAGCCATTTCCATTTTAATAGTCGGATGAGGATTGTAGCCTTCAATCTGAAAGTCTTCGGCCTGGAAGTCATCGATTGTCTCAACTTTTCGAAGGATTTTGAGCTTGGGGAAAGGCCTTGGTTCTCGCTGCAGCTAAAAACAACATAAGACCATTATCTTCCCAGATCCATACGCCCTGCTTTAATTTTTGCTCCCCATGCCCCTTCATGAAACAAATCACAGTATTTTGCCAGGCAAGTATTATTTTGTAGGGGTGGAATACTGAAGATACCTCGCTCCTCGTTACTAAATGCTGCTGACCCATTCTCTCACCCCGTGGAGAGTGAAGGGTGATCAGTGGATCACATGGTGTCAGGAGCCTTGGTGGTTCACTGGCTTTAAGTTCTTAAATTTGTTAAAAACAAGGCACGGTTTTTTACTTTAAGAAGTAGTTACAGGATGTTTACTTGAGTCCCATGATGCCTAGCCCAACTGTCCCTGGCAGAAAGGACAAGGAAAGAGGACACATGTTGACAACTCACAGGGATGAAGCCAGGACTCCTGGGCTGGACCAGCAGCAAGGAGGACGAGGACACAGGGCATGCCCTCCTCCTCTGTCAGCATGACCAGAGTATCCAGATGAACCCTGGGGTCACCCTCTCCCAGATCTAACCAGAAGGGGCTAAAGGTTTCTGGTTCAAGTTTTTTTCCTTTCCTTCAGAGTTCATTAAGACACTCCTTTTTTAAAATTGCCACTTAAATCATCCTTTGTTGAAAATAAACTGGCTTAAAGGCTTAATAAGACAACACCATAAAACTCCTAGAAGAGAACACGGGTAAAATATTCTGATATAAATCATATCAACGTTTTCTTAGGTCAGTCTCCCAAAGCAATAGAAATAAAAATAAACAAAGGGGACCTAATCTAACTTACAAGCTTTTGCACAGCTTGTAAGATGTGCAAAAGGAAACCATAAAACTAAAAAATCTACAGAAAATATTTGTAAACAATGCAACTGACAACGGCTTAATTTCCAAAATACACAAACAGCTCTGTAATACACTCAACAAGAAAAACCCAATTTCAAAATGGGCGGATGACCTAAAGAGACAGTTCTCCAAAGAAGATACATGAAACAATATTCAACATCACTAATTAGAGAAATGCAAATCAAAGCCAGAATTAGGTTCCACCTCACACCAGTCAAAATGGCCATCATTAAAAAGTATAAAATGCTGGAGAGGGTGTGGAGAAAGGGAATCTTTCTATACTAGTGGGACTGTAAACAGATGCAGCCACTGGTGAAAACAGTATGAAAAGTTCCTCAGGAAACCAAAAATACAATTACCAGATGACCCAGCAATTCCACTCCTGGACATATATCTAGATAAAACTATAATTCAAGGATACATGCACCCCTGTATTCATAGCAGCATTATTCACAATAGCCAAGAGAAGGACACAACCATCAGGTTTGTGCATATGTATATATCTGCACACATGTATATATACAGATACATACACACATGTACACACAGAATGGAATACTACTCAGCCATAAAAAGAATGAAATGCCATTAGCAGCTACATGGATGGACCTGGAAATCATACTAAGCAAAGTCAGAAGGACAAATACCACATGACATCACTGAAGTATGGGATCTAACGTGATACAAATGAACCTATCCCTGAAGCAGAAACAGTATCATGGACAGAGAAGAGCCTGGTGGTTTCCAAGGGGGAAGGGAGTGGAGGGCTACAATTAGCAAGTACAAACTGATATACATAAAATGGGTAAACAGAACCTACTGTATAGCACAGGAACTACATTCAATGTCCTAGGACAAACCATAATGGGAAAGAATATATACTCGTGCAGTACCTCACAGCACCTGTCACGTTCAGTGTCTGTGGCCACTGGGGCCCATCTGCTGGTCCCTGCCTGTCCATCACCATCCAGAGACCTGGAAGACTGTCCTCTTAGCTCCATCAGAGCCTGGAGGAGAACATCTATTACAAGAGGGACACATCCCATATGGACAAGGTCTCAAGAGAAAGGTACCAGACCCCAAAGTGTGACAGGTACATTTCTTACCTGAGTTTTCAGTGGCTCGATGTGATTCAGGTAAATGTGTGCATCTCCCAGAGTGTGCACGAAGTCACCTGGCTAAACCCCACAGAAGAAAGCGAAACTGTCAAGGCTTTAGTTTGAGTTCCTTTATAACACAGCATGTAAAAACACGTGGGCATGCAGACATTCCAAAGCTCTTCACAAGAAAATTTAACCAGTATTGCTTTTGAGAAAAGTTGATCCAAAGTCATATTAACTGCTCCAGGCAAGTCAGTGAGCAAGCAGTTCATTCATTTACACAGAGCGCATCTAAAGACTACAAAGAGCTGGAATTCTCAGCCATCAGTTCTCCCACGTGACAGGACCTCACAGCCCAGTGTTCTAGGCTAGTCCCCCGCTCCACCCCACCCAGAGCAGCCCACCTTCAGGTCCGTGATGTGTGCGATCATGTAGGTGAGCAGGGCGTAGCTGGCAATGTTGAAGGGCACACCCAGGCCCATGTCCCCCGACCGCTGGTACAACTGGCAGGACAACTCCCCATTCACCACGTAGAACTGGCAGAGGGCGTGGCATGGGGGGAGGGCCATGAGAGGCAGATCTGAGGGGCCAACACGTCCAAGTCAGGAGAGGAGGTGGTTTTTAAGGAACATAACTAAGCAAAGCAAAAAGCAGCAGAAGCCAGCTCTTACAGTGGAGATGGTGAGAAGAGCCACTGGGCCAGTGACCCCCACGAACCATTCCCACCCCAGATTGGCATAACGCCGACAGAGACCTGCCCATCACTGTGAGACCTCTGTGGATGTACAAGGACTGCTGAGGCCACCCGCTCTCATCCGAGCTGAAATAAATTACTTGGGCCACCTCCGTGGCACCAAGCCACAAGTACAGGGGGAATTAATTCATTTGCAGGGACCATGAGAGACTGGTGACTCAGGCTCACCCTCCTGTACTCAAATTGCTATCATTAATGCAAAAATTCCACTCAGGCTATTTACTACACCTCAGGAGAACTTAATTTTACAACTGTTTAAAAAGGCTCATAATAGTGAGATGGAGGCGATCTGAAATTCCAACTGTCCCAATTTAAAATGTTAAACTTTCATGGGTACTTTTATAATTAAAGCCCATAAACACAAATTAATTCCATCTGGGCCCAAGGTCGCTCTCTGAAGGTAAAAACGGGGCCACTTGGGAGATGACCAGGGTCACACGAGCAGCTGTGCAGCTGGGGACAGTTCCCAGGACCACCTCCGACCCGGTGCCTCTGCTCAAGGCTCAGTTAGGACACGGGAGGATGACTGGGGCACCATCAACCTTTTGGATTCCAAGCACACAGGATGATTCTTCTGTCGTTAGGGTTGGTTTTGATTGTGTCGATCACTTTTTGCAGTTGATCTACTCCTTGACCTGAATACTCTGCGGAATTGGCAAAAAGAAGAGACCACCGCACATGTGAACCATGGCACCCCAGGAGAGGGCCCCAGGTCACCGAGCACGCTGTCCTCCCCCCGAGGCCCCGCCGGCCCAGTCACACAATATCCAGTGAACAGTACTGATGTCTCATACTTTGCTGGGTTATGTTGAGTCTGGGCTCCTAGGTCTGTCCTCTGGAGCCATAAGTCTATTTTCCCACTACTTAAGAGACTTTTAAATACTTGGCCAGGGTGTCCCTCCTTCCCCTTCTCCTATCGCTAAACCTCCTTCATCCTCAACAATCAGTTTCTTCCAGCGGTCCCCAGGGGACATCGTGTCTGTACCATCGGCGATTCCTGTCCCACTTCACTGCCAGGCAGGGCTGCATCTGCAGTAGAATGTTTCCTACCCTACATGGTCCAACAACCCATGATGAGGATTCCTTTTTGTCATCTAGATACTAGCCTTCCAACATTCCTACCAAAAATTACAATGTAACAGCTAAACTGCTACTGACCTGTAAACATCAGGAAACCTGTCTATTATCTACCACCCTGTACTTTTCTCTCATGTCTGGTCTCTGAACTTGCCGCCTCTGAACTGGAAGCTGAGATGTGCAAAGCCTTCCATCTCTATGGTTAAATGTCTATTTGCTGGAGTCAGACTATGCTTGAGTCCAGGAGTTCTTAATTTGGGGAAAGAAAGCCCTGTCACTATCACAGTTCCAGAAAAAGATTTTTAAAAAGATGACCTGTAATGGAACAGTTTTGTGTCTTGATTGTGCTGATGGCTACATAAATCTCCATGGGCTGAAACTGCACACAAATTTGCAAAGCTGGAGAAATCTGTTAAGGGCTGTGGGTTTTACCAATGCTAATTTGTGTGAGAGGTGGTGCCACCAAGTGACAGAGGAGGGTGGGCGTCCAGGAGTGAGATGTTTCATCTCCACCCCACCAGGGTGGGGAGGAGAGGGCGATCAAGACGGGTGCTGTCACATCAGCGCCACCGGCAGCGTGCTGGGTGGTTCAGTCTTCAAAAGGAAGATCAAGGTGACCACAGGGCAGTCAGTCCCTGGGACTCATCCCCAGATGAGCTTCCAACCTGCCTCCAACACAGCGACCGACCGACCCACCAGGTCACTGTCTGCTGATGAACAAGGTACGGAAGGTGCCCAGACCCACAAGTGCTGACCACCTGGTATGTGACCCGACCCTCCCCCTGGATGCGAAGCAGCCTCTCACAAGGTCCAAGTTATATATCCATTTCCCCATCATCAGCTTCCTATCCCCCAGGCTTCACTTGCAGCCACAAGACAAACCCAGTCTGTGAAAGGCACTCAGGAAATCCAAGGCCCCCCTCCAGCTCCTCACCTGAATCCATATCTTTGTATTCAGCCCCAAAATGCCTCCACTGGAAGCCATAAACTGGGCCTAAATCCCCTTCAGCTCTGTCGGAGAAGCCCAGGCCATCCAAGAAGTCTCGGGACCCATTGGCATCCCAAATTTTCACTCCCTTGGAAGAGAGTTCCTTAGCGTTGGTGGATCCCTGTAAGAGATGCGGCATCCAGTGAATTCCAAGCCCACAAGTGGGCCTGTGCTGACAGACAGGGGCAGTACCTGACGAGCCCCATCACTAGGCAGGCTGGTCCCAGCCCAGACTTTCCAAAGACCCCCGAGACAGTCTGATCCTTCTTTGCAACTACTCTCTCAAATCCTTTTCCCTATTCTCAACCAGGACTTCTAAACATCTCCAAGTCCTTTCAGTGCTCGCATCTAACAGTTCTGTTTCTTAACTAAATGTGTCTTGTGACTAAGTGTAACACCCCAGAAGGAATCTACTCCACACTCGCAATGTGTTTGGTGCGTCTTAGACCTGGTATATAGGATGTTTCCACGGACAGGCCTGATCAGTATTAGCTTTTGTCAAATATGTCAGCCACATACCTTTACAAGATCCACTGTCAAGTTATGTTCATCAACCTGTACTTGCAAAGTACAGGTTGGCGGGTTTTTGTGGGTTTTTTTGTTTTGTTTTTTTGGTGCCAAGTATAAGCTTTATGTTCCTCTTATGTATTTCATCTCATTAGAGGTGGTCCATGTATCCTGATGGTGCATCCAGGTCAAGACCCCATTTGGCCTCTGGGTAGGATGTGCTGTAATGGTTACAAGCAGGCAGTGAGGCCACACACCTGGGTGCTGGGCCTGCTGTCTCCTCACTTCTCCTCTGACCAGCTCCCTGACCCCTCTAGCCTCAGTATCTGCACCCAAGAAAGAGCACAGAAGTAGCAATCACCACCCACATTACTGGGATGAGTAGATAATACAAGCAAATGCTTGGCCCTCAACAGATACAAACCAAGGCACAGACTGCATCTCCCCATCTTGCCCAAAGACACCAGCTGAAGTGTAGGTACGCCAACTCCTCTATCTTGAGTCACCCATGGAGTGACTATCAGAGGCGGGTCTGCTGTCTTCCTGGTGAGGACTCACTGGAATCCTGCACTCCAGCTTTATGATCAAACAAGTGCATGATCTCTATTTCTGAGCATCTCAGTTCTTCCCTTTCTGTCATTGAGTTTGTACTAATTATTTTCACTTTCAGTGACTCATTTCTTGTTCACTCATGTTGCTTCAAAAGTCTCCCTCCCCATCCATTCAGCCTGGGCTCTAGCTTGTCTGCAAACATGCTCTTTTGAGATCTGTATCCAAACCTCAACCTTTGCTAAAATGCATTGCGGTCTTGGGCCTGCTTTGGCCCAAGACGATACAAGCCACAGAAGAAAGCCCAAGCTTGAGCCCAGCGCAGAAGAGAGCCCATCTCTTTAGGCACCCTGTGAGCAGTGTTGGCCAGAGTCTCAGACCAGTGAGATGAAGGGGAGATGAAGAAGAGATGCAGGGGAGACACAGGTGTGGCCACTGCCCACCATCACCGTGCTCAGCTTAATACTCAAGAGCCTCTTCTAACTTACCCCCCAGGAGAGCACGGCTGGGATCTATATTCAGTCAGCAATCCCTGTGAGTGCCTACTGTGCGGCAGGCTGTGTTCCAGGGGACGCAACAGCAGACAAGAGAAATTCTCTGCCCTCGTGGAGCTTATAGTACTTTTCTAAACGTCAAAAAATTTTTAAATAAAAATTTTTTAAATGATAGTATTTTATTCATTTGTCTGCCTTCTCCCTTGAAGAGGGTAAAGGGAGAAGACATTATATATATATATAAGATGAGGCTTCTCTAGAGAAAAAACAAAGGAGGAGTGGGGGTAATCATGGTTTTAGATCGGAGGCAGGGAAAACTGAATAGAGAGTTGAAGGTGAGGGTGCTACATAGGGGTAGGGATTCCAAGGAGCAGGAGCGGTGAGGACCAGCCCCAAATGGGGACATCCTGGTGTGCTCAAAGATCAGCAAGGAGGCCAGGGTGAGAGGAGCAGAGCGAGCATGACTCTGGCTGAGGCCAGAGCAGAGACAGGACTGTAAGGACCTTGAATAAAACAGGAGCCACTAAAGACTTTAGGCCAAGGAGTGACATGATGCACTTTTAAAAGGATTTTGCTGGTGCTGTACTGACAACAGATTGTTGACTTCCAATAGCAGCAACTTCTTTACCTTGATAAACCACAGCAACTCCTCCAAAACACCTTTCCAGAAAACACGTTTGGTTGTCAGCAGAGGAAATTCATCTGGAAAACAGTTTGCCATGTAATTTCAAGATGAGAAGACAGAACATGCCATCCAACTTTTTCTGTAAAAAGAGAGGACATGCCCCAGGAGAGAAGGCCTGGGAACTGACTGCAGAGGAGCTGGAAACCTGTGACTTCTGCCACGTGGGCACCCCCTGATCAGAGTGGGGTTCCCAAGGCTGCAGCCCCAAGTCAGTGACACACTTCAGGTGAGATCACCCTCCTGCACCCCTTGACCACCAGACACAGGAATTTCACACAGAGAGATGGGGCGGGGAGGCCCATGTGGACAGGGAAAGAGCCAGCAGCCACTACCCAGTTAGTGCAAACCCTTCCCAGAGGTTTGAAGAGAACACACAGAATGTGCCCTAGGACACAGCGTGAAGGCTCCTACTGCACGATTACCTTGCCAGGAAGAACAGGCTCACCACCAGGTAACAGTAGATATTGCCCTGGCTAAAAGTGAGTCAGTTCAGTTCAGTCGCTCAGTCGTGTCCGACTCTTTGCGACCCCATGAACCGCAGCATGCCAGGCTTCCCCGTCCATCACCAACTCCTGGAGTCCACCCAAACCCATGTATGTCCATGGAGTTGGTGATGCCATCCAGCCATCTCATCCTCTGTCGTCCCCTTCTCCTGCCCTCAATCTTTCCCAGCATCAGGGTCTTTTCAAATGAGTCAGCTCTTCACATCAGGTGGCCAAAATATTGGAGTTTCAGCTTCAACATCAGTCCTTCCAATGAACACCCAGAACTGATCTCCTTCAGGATGGACTGGTTGGATCTCCTTGCAGTCCAAGGGACTCTCTTAGTTCTTAAATATTTGCAAAGAAAATTAACCTTTATTTATATATTTTTTTAATTTTTGTTTCCTTTTTTCTTTTTGAACTTTTTATTTCGTGCCGATGAACAATGTTATGATAGTTTCAGACAAACAGCAAAGAGATTCAGGCATAAAGGTATCCATTCTCCCCCACCTCCCCTCCCATCCAGGCTGCTCCCTAACATTGAGCACAGTTCCATGTGTTATAGTTCTGTGTTAACAGATCCTTGTTGGTTATCCATTTTGTATGTGGGATCCTAGTTCCCCCTATAACAGCTTGAACCCCATGCCCCCTGTACTGTATGGTGTCTTAACCAGGGAGGCCCAGGGAAGTCCTCAACCTTTAATTTTTAACTGAACTAAAAATAGTTATATGTTTAAACACCTGATATGCACAATCCTATCTGATCCTCAATACAATCCTACTTGAGGCTCCATTATGATCTCCATTTTACAGGCACCAGGAGGTGGTAAGTCTGCATCAAACAGCTGCGAAAAATGTAAAAGCTTATCTCTAAATTCAGTACCTATTCAGCCGACTGTACAGGTGATACTCATGTAACAAGGGCAGAGTCTTCAAGCACCTACACTCCCTCCATTTGGGGGATCATTTCCCTCCAGTTTGAGCACATGAGGAAGCTGAAGATAGGCGAAGATAACCAACAGCGCCCAAGTCTAAGCAGAGACGCTGCAGTTAAAATGACGCCTGTGGCTCACGGGAGGCTACCATGCAGGAGCTGCAGGAAGGTGAATCCCTCTACTCAAGACAAAACTCCCCAAGCTGTCCAAGCCAATCTGGTCACAGCAGCTCCGGATTTTCCAGTCTCTGCAATGGGTGTGTGGCAGAGGGTTTCTGCCCTGACCTGGGTGCACCTCCTTCAACAGCTGGTCTCCCCACTCACAATCACCCTCCATACCTATTTCACGGACGTTTGTCTGAGGCCGACCCCCATCCCACCTGTTTGTCCCCTGAGAGCCTGGCACTAACAACTTCCAAGACACATTTCTCCCCAGGAAAGTGAAAGTCGCTCATTCGTGTCCGACTCTTTGCGACCCCACGGACTATATATACGGTCCATGGAATTCTCCAGGCCAGAAAACAGGACTGGGTAACCGTTCCTTTCTCCAGGGGATCTTTCCAACCCAGGGATCGAACCCAGGGCTCCCGCATTGCAGGCGGATTCTTCACCAGCTGAGCCACCAGCGAAGCAAAAAAGGGAATTCCCTGGAGGTCCACTGGTTAGGACTCCCCACTTTCGCTGCTGTGGCCCAGGTTCTAAGAACTCGCAAGCCTTGTGGCACGGTCCCCCCTCACCCCCCCCCAAAAAAATTAATAAGAACTTCTCCGATTCTCGCGTTTCTGTTTCAAGATTAGGGAGGAAAGCTGGCTCGCTGGACCAGATGCGATAACCGTCACGAGGCCCAAGTTTCCGCCCCTGCTTGCCAACGGTCTCCTCACGCCGAGGCCCCGCCCACGCCACCTGAGCTCCAATTTTTAAAAACAAAGCGCAACAGTCAACGCGGAGAGAAGACGAGTGGCGAAAAAGGGGCCTGCAATCAAGGCCTCGGTCAAGCCTGGGCAGATCCTCTCCCGCACTCAAGTCTGGGGCTAGCGCTGCAGAGCCAAGCCCGCTTAGGACAGAGAAAGCATAGCAGGGTGATTAAGAGCCAGAGGGCCTGCTTTTACCTCCCTGCTCCGTCCGTCCAGTCCGTGTGACCTTATGCAAGTTCACGTCTCGAGTCCGAGCCAGTTTCGGCGTCTGTAAAGTGGGGCCAAAGCCATTCCCCTTACTCACGCAGCAGAGGTTAGGGCTAAACGCCCGTCGCTGGGCCCAGCCTGTCCGCAGCGCTCTCCCCACCGCAGCTCCGCGCGCACCGGGCCCGCCCGCCCCCATGACGCGGCCGCCTCACCTCTCAAGTTGTACCGCGCCTGCATCCCGAACACCGACAGGGTGCCAGTGCCGGTGCGGTCATCCCTCCGGAAGCCGCAGCGGAGGATGTGTTCTATCTGCCCCAGGTACTGCAGCTCCCCGTGCGGCGGCGGCGGCGGCCGCGGCTCGGCGCTCTGCTCCTGCACGCCGGGCGGCGACGGCGGGCGCGACGGCTCGGAGCCGGCCGCTGGCATAGTGCTGGTTGCGGGCGCGGCGGCGAGGGCCGTACGGAGGCGGGAACGGCCTCCCAGCGCTTCCCAGGAGTCTCTTTTCCCGCCACACCGCGAGACTCCGCCCCTTCCTGTGACGCTTCAGTGACGTAGCCCCACCCGATCCCGCGAGAAACGGCCTGTCGCGTCCCGAGAGGTCGCGGGGCCTTGGGCTGTGGACGCTCTCGCCTTCCTCAATGGCTTGTATTACATTTTAAAAGTGAAGAACCCTTGGCCTAGAAAGAAATTCTAAAGCTATATCTTGGTGTGTTGCCTGAGAAAAGCCACTCTTGTTGGAAAGACTTGGGGTCGACCGCGCCTTTCCGTGATAAAAGGAAGCCTGAAACAATTTCCACGTGTTCGTGAAATCGAAAAACAAAACCCTATTTTAGATGTTTCCTACAACTGAGGGGGACTCCCGCAAGTGATTTGCATTTCTATTTTCCCGCATCCTCACTCAAGGCCAGCAGCTGGAGTAAATGAATTAAGGCAGCTTTTTAAGTTAATGACAACCAGCCCTTTTCAGTTTTGCATACCAAATTTTTCAATATTAGTGAAATGTTTATAATATAAACACTGGGTGTAAAATATTTGATAATGCGTTTAAAAGGTACTAATACATGTACATGCAACAGCAGTCTTGAGTCAACTGTGTCTTGAGGGTATAGTAGATGCTCAATTAATTTCTTGCTGCATCTGGGGTTAGGAAGAATGACATGTGGGCTCTGTATGAAACATACTAAACACTATTTCTTTCCGTTCAGTAAAGTCAATGGTTTTTCTTTTTTCTTTCTCCTCTCATCTCAATTTTATTAATAGACAGTAAAGATAGACAAGCAAGATTTTTGAATCTTTCTGCTAAAGGGCACTTCTCAAACTCAAGGTTAAATTGTAACAGGAAAACATTCTGGGAAGACTATTATTTTTCACCCTCGGTTCAATTCAGTTCAGTTCAGTCGCTCAGTCGTGTCCGACTCTTTGCAACCCCATGAATCGCAGCACGCCAGACCTCCCTGTCCATCACCAACTCCTGGCGTTCACTCAGACTCACGTCCATCGAGTCAGTGATGCCATCCAGCCATCTCATCCTCTGTCCCCTTCTCCTCCTGCCCCTAATCCCTCCCAGCATCAGAGTCTTTTTCAATGAGTCAACTCTTCGCATGAGGTGGCCAAAGTACTGGAGTTTCAGCTTCAGCATCAGTCCTTCCAATGAACACCCAGGGCTGATCTCCTTCAGAATGGACTGGTTGGATCTCCTTGCAGTCCAAGGGACTCTCAAGAGTCTTCTCCAGCACCACAGTTCAAAAGCATCAATTCTTCCGCGCTCAGCCTTCTTCACAGTCCAACTCTCACATCCATACATGACAACTGGAAAAACCATAGCCTTGACTAGACGGACCTTTGTTGGCAAAGTAATGTCTCTGCTTTTGAATACGCTGTCTAGGTTGGTCATAACTTTCCTTCCAAGGAGTAAGCATCTTTTAATTTCATGGCTGCAGTCACCGTCTGCAGTGATTTTGGAGCCCCAAAAAATAAAATCTAACACTGTTTCTACTGTTTCCCCATCTATTTCCCATGAAGTGATGGGACCAGATGCCATGATCTTCATTTTCTGAATGTTGAGTTTTAAGCCAACTTTTTCACTCTCCTCTTTCACTTTCATCAAGAGGCTTTTCAGTTCCTCTTCACTTTCTGCCATAAGGGTGGTTATCATCTGCATTACTGAGGTTATTGATATTTCTCCCAGCAATCTTGATTCCAGCTTGTGTTTCTTCCATTCCAGCATTTCTCATGATGTACTCTGCATATAAGTTAAATAAGCAGGGTGACAATACGCTGTATATTTTCACCCTCAGGTCTGCCTAATCTGCTCAGCAAAAACAATGGTGCACCTTTTTTTTTTTTTTTTTTTTCCTTTGATCTGTGCCTCTGGCTTGAGATCTCAGTTCCTCAACCAGGGTAGGAAGCTGCCATAGCAGTAAAAGCCTGGAATCCTAACCACTAGGCCACTAGGGAACTTCCAGCATTTGTGTCTTTACAGGGCACAAAACCTTTATAAAATAAATCTAATCCTGAAGACAGTTTACAAAATAGCTGGCCATTTGGGTTAATCAGAGGGAAAAACAAGCACTAAGACTAGACTAAGGGAGTGTTTCAGGGAACATTGCGGGAGCCTCAGAGTTGGAATGTTCTTGTTTGGTTGTATGTTTGCTTAAAAAGGGTAAACTGTAATGCACAGGGAGCAGCTGTTTTAAATAATTTAATCTATTAACTCTATTTAATCCATCACCTGCTAGGCTGGCTTTTCCTCCATCAACCAGAGTCACTCTTCCCCTCCCCCCAGCACCTTCCTCATCCCACCCTGCCACACCCATACCATAGTATTAAAGTCATAGTAACCATAGTATTAAAGTCACCTGTAACTGCTTTGGGGCTGATGGTCCTGGGTTGTGCTGTTTGGATGGGGTGGATGTGGTTGTGCTGTCTCCAGATGCAGTGGGCTTTCTTTCTGATGGTCATTTGGGAAGAGAAGGCTCTGTTGAAAACTTGATCTTAGAAAACAGGCTTCAGACAGGGATGGGGACTCACGTTGTCTGCCTTAGCTTGAAAGCACCCCTGGGTGTTAGAAGCTAAGATGAGGTACAAAGGCGCAGTTTTCCAGCAAGGGATGCAGCAAGCAGTTTTCCAGTCAGTTACTACAGGACTGTTGATACTGGCCGGGGGCCAACTAAATATAGGCATTCTCTCCACCCGACACTGACCCAAAATGTCTCCACACATTTCCAACCATGTGTAGGATCCCAGACAGGAAATCTCCCAGATTGTCTGGTTGCAGTTACTCTTATGTGTTTACTTCTCTTTTGTTATACTGAGCTGTTTAGTTGCTCCCTGGAGAAGGGAATGGCAACCCACTCCAGTATTCTTGCCTGAAGAATCCATGGACAGAGGAGCCTGGTATGGGGTCGCAAAGAGTTAAACACGACTGAGGGACTAACACTTTAGTTGCTAGACTGGAATATCATTTATACCACAGGGTGAATCTCAGGATACAAGCTTAGACTCCCGGACCCACAAGGAGGTTCCTCTTCCATTGTGTTGCTTGGAGGATCTTGGTTTGATGATAGAGAGCCTGGTTTCTTTACTGGTGGCTGCTCCATAAATGAGTGATCCTTTCATATAAGTGCATCATTCATTCACCCAACAGCATTTATAGCACAGTGCCTCCCAGGCATCACCAAGACAGACAAGGTTCCTGGCACAAGAACTGACAGTCTAGCCCAGAGGAGCAATGGAAGTCCCTGAACAAGACACCTGCAGAGAGTGACAGGTGCGATGATGATTGTATAACCGGGTTCAGAAGGATTACTTTTGATCCCACCATTAGGAGAGGTCTCCTTGAGGAGGGTCACATTTGAGCTGAGACCTGAAAAGTGAAATGAAACCAGCAGGGGAAGATCTGGGGAGAGAAGAGTCCAACTTTGAATGCATTATACCCTCAGCTTTACTCAGCGCTTGCATCTATAGAAACACAAAGCAAAGATGATAGGGATGCTGAATCCTATCTCATTCTTGGAAGAAATCAGTTATCAGTTCAGTTGCTCAGTCGTGTCCAACTCTTCGACCCCGTGAATTGGAAGAAATAATCATTATTAATAGATCCATTAACTTATTGGGAGGAAAAAAAGCTCTTTCTTCTCATTAAGAGATCTATTTCTGTTAAAATTTTCACTGTGTTTAATAGTTGTAGAAATGTGTAATGTTTATTTTGATCAATTATGTACATGATAAATTATATGTACATATAACCCAATCCAGAATGAATATGATACCTAGATTTTTGTGCCTCAGGACTACCCAAAAAGCAAAAACTTTACGGTTATCATTTTATAGATAAAACCACTGAGGTTTAGAGAGATTAAGGGTCTTGCCTAATCAAACCCCTAGAAAATCTGGCAGCCAGGATTAAAATCCAGGTCAGCCTGCATGCAAAGGCTTTCTCTGACAGCTGCAGTGAGTCCAGTATTTCCCTTTCCTTCCTTCACTCTACAAATTGTTGATAAACATTGGCTATAAAATAGATTCCTTTTGTAACTTGCTTTTTTGGCAACTTTTTTGACAAATATGTCAAATATATGGTGGAATAGACTATTTGAGATTTACTGTACATTAAGTTATCCAGAATTCTATCAATAGTATACTTTTTTTCTATAGCCTTCAGATATAAGAGCTTTACCTTCATTTGAAATTGACTATGTTAAATGGACTGCCTTTGAACTTTAAGTCTACCTGACTAGCCTTCCTACCAAATAGCTCAAGACTGGGTGAAAAAAAATGTTTCAAAGGTTTTGAGTCCTCTCTTTAAATATATTGCTGTCTATAATTTGAAAGACTGACTATACATAGTCTATGTATGGAGTGACTGACTTTATATATCCCCAGTGTAATCCTTGGTGACACATACTGACAAATGAATCTCTTCTCATATTGCACCAAGGTCCAGATTCTGAGGTTAAGTAAGTGTCAGCCAAAAATATCTTGTGTTTTACATACAGTATGTATGGCCTTGTTAAAAGTCAGCACTGTTCTGTTAATTTTTAAAAGAATCTAAACAGTACGCCCATATGCATGGCAGCACTCTTCACAATGGCCAAGAGATGGAAGCCACCCGAGAGTCCATCTCCGGATGAATGGATAAACAAAATGTGATACATGTGTACAACAGAGTAGTATTCAGCCTTAAAGAGGAAAGAAATTCCAGCACATGCTACCACATAGGTTGAACCTTGGAGACATTAACGCTAAGTGAAATCAGCTAGTTGCAAAGGGACAAATATTCTACTTCATGGAATCATACCTAAAGTAGTCAGATTCATAGAGACAGAATGGTGGTTGTCAGGGTCTGGGAAATGGGAGTTAGTGTTTAATGGGGACAGAGTTTCAGTTTAGGAAGATGAAAAAAGTCTAGGAAATGGATGATGGTGATGGCTGCACAACAATATGAATTTCCTTAATGCCATTGAACTGTGCACTTAAAAATGATTCAAATAGTAAATTTTGTTATGCATATTTTACCATAAAAAACTATAGACAAGCTATAGATCTTTACTAAACAAAGGAATAAATTACAGATTTTTTTTCAATAAGTCAAATATTATATATTGTAAACTTAAAAGCAAATTGAAAGAAAAATTCTCTGTTAATTAGAAAGTGACATATTTGTAGTAGAAGTGATAGAACACAGACACCCTGGTGATTTAATATTTAATATACAAACTGTGAATATATCATAAAATACAGTGATATTTACATTTCATTTTCTAAAAAAGGAATGTTCACTTTTAATTCAGTTTGAATAGCTATTAAGCTGCCATTCAATATAAGAAAATTAATAGGACTGTACAATATGTACGGGCTTCCCTGGTGGCTCAGATGGTAAAGAATCTGCATAAGTGACATATTTTCCTGCAACTACGTTTACTTCATTATCTTATGTATTTCGAGATTTTCAGGTCTCAGCTGAAGAGGTAATTCTGTTTGCTGTGTATAGGATGTATCAGTTTTTACCTTTAAAAAAGCATCAATAATCAAAATATTAATAAATTACTTACAGAGGGCATTTTTTTCCTTTGAAATAAAGTCTAGTATGAGTCACAGAATAAATACTCTTGGCTTTTTTTTTTTTTTTACTCTTGGCTTTTGAAAAAGTTAACACATAGCAAAATAACAGAAAACTCATCTGTATGGATGTTTTTAATACTACTACTCAGGGATCTTCTCAGTTGCCCTGACTCATGAAACCTCTACAAAGGCCCTTGTCTCTGATGGGAAGATAAAGCACTCCTTCTGGAGTGCATTCTGCATGCACATAGTATTTACTCAGTAAACTTCTACTGCTTATGGCACACTACTTTATTCAATGCATTTCCTATGAGTGCCTTTCATTCTGATAATTACGGTAAGAACCAGTTCCCAAACGCTTACTAGATACTTGGGGCACGCAAGGCATTCTGTTAAAGCCTGTTACTGTGGATCCTGGCCACGGCAAACACATCGCAAACCAATCAATAAAGTGAGGCACTTAGGATACTAGATGAGTAGATGAGAATTCCAGGAGAGGGTTTTTAATATATGTTCTAACCTATAAAATCGGTATTCATGTTTTAATGAGCTACATTCTTGGACTAAGGACCTCACAAGTATTCATAGATTTGAAAGGAAATGACAAGGGTGTTTCTTTTCCTCCATCTTTACGGTTACTTTCCTTAGTATGTTGCTCTTTCAACTGATGGCAGGTTTGAGACCTTGATGTATTGATCTAATCAGAACACTGACAAAAACCTACCCACTGCCTTGACTAGGATGCACAAAAGAAATTCAACTAGTAAGCAAATTCTGAAAGATGTCTGTTCTCACAAATAATCAAAAACATAAATTTGTAATAGTAAAAAATTTCATTTATTAGTGAAGTTTTTACATCAAAACACTAGTTAGGATATGAGAAAGTATTAATAGGACTTTAGACATGGCTGCTATCAAATTTGGCAATATGTCTCAATCAAATGTGAACCTTTAAGCAAATAATTCTGTTTCCTGAAATCTATCTAAGAAGATAAGTAGTAAATGTGAATTAAAAATAAGCAAGCAGTTTTATGAAGACTGGGGATTGTGGATATATTTTGTCTTCTAAACATTTGGAATTTGTGATTGTTACTTTTAGAGTTAAAAAACTATTAAAAAAAATAATACTGCCTTTGCAAAAGATCACTCCGTGAGCCTTATTAATAAATAATTTGTCCACTATCTCGATTTTTCAACGTATTTCCAATTATCATTGTAGCCTCTTCATTCCAAAATCTGGGAAAGAATTTTATTGGAAATATTTTTATTATTCAGTCAGAAATAAGTTGTCAATCCCATTCGAGCACAAACCCGTTGTTTCGTTCCTCAAAATCCTGCAGTGTCCCTGTGCCCTAGGGAGTTGAAGCTCCAGGCACGGCTGCCCAGCCTCTCCACTCATTTTGTGAGACACCGGTATCCTTGCGGTCTTTTAATTGAGCTGGTCTTGGTTGCTTACAAGTGAAGAAAGAACTCAAACTCATAAGGGGGAGGTTTCTGGACAGAGGGAGGTGGCAAAGAGCCCTCGTGGAAGACCACCAGTTTAATAGGACTTCTCAGGGTCCCCAGTATCTAGGCACTTTAGTCTTTCTGTCTCCATTTGCTCACATTTTTCCCTAATTAAGGAATCTCTAGGGGAATATTTTCACCTTTCTGTATATTTTTTTTTTATTTATTTCATTTTTTGGCTGCACCACACTGCAGCCAACCAGGGATCAAACTCGCACCTCTTGCATTGGAAGAGTGGTGTCTCAACCATTGGACCACCAGGACGTCTTTCATCTTTATATTATGATCACATGATCATACATATATGATCAAACATATATATGATATATATCATATATTTGGAGGAGGGGAGGGAGAGAGAGAAAGAGGAAAGAAGAGGAAAAGATGAGGGAGATAGATGACAGACAGGAAAAGAAGAGAAAACAAGGAAATACGTCACCTGAGAAGTTTCTCCCCCATGGAAAGTAAAGACACTTTCCACTCCCAGAGGGCCCCTTAGGGCACTCACTAAATGCCACCTCGAATTACTATTTTGTGCATCTTTTCTCTCCTAAACTCATTGTTTTCTTCTCCACAGTACCTGGGTCTTGTGCCTTCACTTAAAGTGAAAGTGAAAGTGTTAGCTGCTCAGTTGTGTCTGATTCCTTGTGACCCTATGGACTGTAGCCCACCAGGCTCCTCTGTCCATGGAAATCTCCAGGCAAGAATACTGGAGTGGGTAGCCATTCCCTTCTCCAGGGGATCTTCCTGACCCAGGGATCGAAACTGGGTCTCTTGCATTGCTGGCAGATTCTTTACCGTCTCAGCCACTAGGGAAGTCCCGTGCCTTCACTTAGAAGATGCTAAAAAGATATTGGTTGATTGATGTAACAACAACCTCTCCAACATTCAGAGATAAAGGGAGAGGCAGCGAATCTAGAAATACCCAGCTTAATTATACACTGATAGGGACCTACTAACAAGGTCCCTTATGAGTAATAACTTAGAATTAACATTTAATGCTTCTTTAAGATTGACCATTTTACCAAAGGAGAATACTATGTACAGTTCTAATTGTGCCATTAATTCAGAAGATTATCCTAACAGAGATGGTAATGTACGTCTGAAATGTCATTTAGTTGTTTTTCCTGTAGACCGAACAGATTTACATTTCGTCTTACTGTAGGATTACCATGGAATAGAAGTACTTATACTAAAGTTTAAAGATGAGAACACATTGATACAGTGTTCAATCTACATTTACCTAGCTATTTTAGCAACATATCTTCTAATTTGAAATCTCAAAATTATTTATTCATTATAGAAAATTGTAAAAATACCAAAAGATGAAAAGGTTAAAAAAAATCATCCATTTCCAACCGTAATTCCTGCCAACCCTTTTTATTTTTAATGCAGATTGTAGATTTTTTTTCGTTTTGATCATTACATTTATAGAGTTTTATACTCATTTTTCACTTTATTTTTTTCAACCAAATGTCCCAACAGGAACCAGTTTAATGTGGCAATTATGATTCAGAGAAAACTAAGTTAAAATTTGCCTCTACCCCCTACTGACTTGAGTAATTCATTTGGTTGCTCAGATAGTAAAGCATCTACCTGCAATGCAGGAGACCTGGGTTCCATCCCTGGATAGGGAAGATTTCCTGGAGAAGGAAATAGCAACCTGCTCCAGTATTCTTGTCTGAAGAATCCCATGGACAGAGGAGCCTGGTGGGCTACAGTCCAAGGGGTCTCAAAGAGTCAGACATGACTGAGCAACTAACACTTGGACCCTGAGTCTCAAGTTTCTTTTCTGGAAGATAGTAATAATAATATTTGCCTTATAGATAGGCTTAGAATAAACTCTTGTTCCAGCAGATGTCATGTCATGATTTAAATTTTATAAATATTTTTAATGGTTTTATAAGATATTTGGAGCATATTTAGCCACAGCTTTTAACCATTTCTGGTTTTTAGACATTCAGATGACATTCAGTTTTTAACAGTTTACTATTTTAAATAATTTGCAAATATTGATCTTGGGGTGGGAACTTCAATTCAATTTTAGATTTACTCCTTTGGATTGATTCCAGAAGTGGAATTATTATATTAAAAAGAAATTTGATGACTCTTGATATGTATAATTGAATAACTTTTCAAAAAGACAAAACCAGTTTGTTTCTGGCAATCACATATAAGAATTCTCATTTCATTGCATTCTATCAGGATTTTTTTTTTTAATTTGAAAATTCAATAGGTAAAAACTGCTAACTTGTCTTAGTTTTCATGCCTTTGATTATTAATGAGGTTGAATACGTTTTCAAGGTATTCAAAAGCTAGTTTTGTCATTTTTCCCTTTTAAGAACCATCTATTCCTATCAGCAAACGTCCCTAATCAAATACTCTGCTTACCAAGATTTAAAATGTTCCTTAAAATGCTGTACAGCTTTGGCCAGCATGTAGCTAATGAAGTCGGAACTCTCAGCACTTTCTTCAAGAGGGATGGTGAGTGTGAAATTAGAGGAAGGCAGAATGCTTATGTCTATCATCTTTTCATCTTGTTTGGAGAAATTTCCTTCGTGAACACCTGGAACTACCTAAGAAGCAGGATCATACAATAAAAGGTTATTAACTTTTAGCACACATTCAGGATTAATTTAATACCATGTTAGTCAGGATAGGCTAGGTTGTGCCTGAGGTAACAAATTAGTCCAGCATTCCAGTGGCTTCATACAACATAATTTATCTCTCGCTTATGTTACATGTCCCAGCACAAGGACTGTGAACCACCAAGATGTTCAAGACCCTGGTTAAGAGAGGAAGATCATGTCAGTCTGTGGTAGCACGTGTAACAACATATGGCTTTCTTTGTACCCTCAGTAGGGAAAGAGAATGCATAACCACACGCAGGCTCCTCTCTATCTCAGTCTACAAACAACTCTTCATTTTTGTCCGTCTCATTGGCCAGATCTTAACAAATGGTATCACTTAACTGCAAGAGAAGCTAAACAGTCTGAGTGAGTGGATGGAGTATTTGGTGAGTGCTCCTTCCCAGGAGGTGCTAGCGGTAAGGAATCTGCCTGCCAATGCAGGAGATGCAAAAGACGTGGGTCTAATCCCTGGGTCATGAAGATTCCCTGGAGGAAGGCATGGCAACCAACTCCAATATTCTTGCCTGGAGAATCCCATGGACAGAGGAGGCTATAGCACATAGGATCACAAAGAGTTGGACACAACAGAAGTGACTTAGCACACACACTGGCTGTGCCACAAATGGTAATGTGATACACCAAGTTTTATACTGAGTTTCTGTAGCAAATTTACACTTTATGGTTTTATGTGTAATTTTTGTAAGAACCAGTCATCCGAAATGCACATCATTTACTCTCTTAATGAGTTCTCAAGTGTATATACTTTGACTTAATTAAATGAAACTGTAATGACATGCAACTTGTAATCTAAAGAGAATTATATTGAAAATATTTTCAAATATACCTCCTTATAAGAAAAAAAAAACAAAATATTAAGAAGTCAAATAAAAATTGGTGATTTCTTGACTCTAGTTTACAAAGCTACCATAGCTTTCCTTTTTTGCCTTTTGGTAATTAAATAAAACACATTGAATTAGACATAAAGCATCTGTGTCTATCTCAATAAATAATTATAATGCTAATACCCATGTAACTGCAACCTAAAGCACAGAGCTTTTTTTACCTGCTGGAATTTGTGTATTTTTCACAGAAGATTCCTCTTCAGTATGTGCTGTTTTATAGATTTGTACTTTCGATTACATGATGAACTAAGAGTTGTCTTAAGAAAAATAACTTTTACAGGCAGTTCAGCCCAAGGATCCTGAAGAAAAATTGTTTGACCTTGAACCCCAGTTCTACCATTTACTAGCTGTGTGATCTCAGACACGTTGTGTAGCTTCTCTGTACCTTATCTGAAAATTTTGTAAAACAATTATACTTACCTTATAGGAACACTGAGGGTATTCAATTATATAATACATGGGGAAAGTTCTTAGAATATTGCCTGACAAATAGTAAGTGCTTTTTAGTGGTAATTATTATTAGAAAAATGTATCACCAAAAATGATGTGATTTTACTTTATATGGAGCTTTTTGTATGGAAATGCCTTTGTTATGAATATCAACAAAATTCTGCAAAGAAATTACCTTCAATTAAAAAATAAATACATTTAAAATATCAAAAATTTTAGTTAAATCAGTTAATGTTACTCAGAGACACTAGAATGGAAGCAAATAAAGCATAGAATGGAAATCTTGATGATGATAAAAAGAATTAAATACTGCCTCTACTCTTCTGAAGATTGAATACACCACTAAAATTTTTCTTAAAATTTCATTTTTCCCCATTCCTTACAAGAATTTTTATCCTTAAACTAAAAGTCTGTATTTGTCAGGATGAACACATATGTCAAAATATGTCAAATTATTTTATATCCTAAGGAATGATCTAGCTAATGAAGTAACAGGATTAGAGAGTCAGCAGGAATTGACAGTGGCTTTCAAAACCTTTTGACTATGGTCTGTGGTTACAAACAAGTTTGTTACCATGACTCAAAAACACACGTCTAGAAAACAAACTTATGATAACAAAGGGGAAAAGGGGGAGGGATAAATTAGGAATTTATCTATATATAAAATAGATAAATAACAAGGACCTCCTAGAGCACAGGGAACTACTTTCAATACCTTGTAATAACCTATAATGAAAAACAATCTGAAAAGAATATATTTATAAAACAATAACTTTGCTGTACATCTGAAACTAATGCAACATTGTAAATCAACTACACTCCAATAAAAAGAAAAAAGAAAAAAAGTCTTATGTATAATGTGTGTGTACGTGTGTGTGTGTTAAGTCACTTCAGTCCTGTCTGACTCTTTGTGACCCTATGGACTGTAGCCCACCAGGCTCCTCTGTCTATGGGATTCTCCAGGCAAAAAAAAAAAAAAAAAGAATACTGGAGTGGGTTGCCATGCCCTCTTCCAGGGAATCTTCCTGACCCAGGGATCGAACCCACGTCTCTTGTGTCTCCTGCATTGGCAGGCAGGTTCTTTACCACTAGCGCCCCCTGGGAAGCCCTGTATGATGTATCCACACATATAAACAGACATATGGAAATGAAAGTTTCATGACATACGCGTCTGACTTATTAAATACAATGCACTCTAATGTTTTTTTCTTCTAGTCTGTCCTATTCCGTTTTCTGTTTGTTTGTTTTGTTTTAATGTGCTGGTTGTGACTCTAAACTTATTTCTCAACCACTGACCTCGTAGTTTGAAAGACAGTGACTCACTAGGATACAAGATGTCAGGTCAGATTGCCAAGAAGCAGAGCCTCGGCGTCTGACACAGTGATTTACGAAGAGTGCTTTCAGGTAGAGCTTTTAAGGGGATGAGGCAAGCAAGACAGAGAAGAGGGAGAAGCTAATTCAGGAAGTGGCTTCAGGTGAGCTCCAGCCTCAGCCTGATCCTGAGAGATAAGTGGCTCCAAGGACAACCCTTTGGAGAAGGTTGCAGGGGTGAGCAGTTAGCATCGGTCTGGGGAGGGCACTAACATTACATGCTGCACAAAATACTGCACCTCCGATAGCTCTGCCCAGTGATTCCTGTAGCCAGGTCTTTTTAGGAGCCCACCAACACCAGCCTCATCGGGAACCACTAGCCTGTGCATCGTGTATTAACGTCATATGTGTGTGTGTGGAGTCGGGGAGCATTAGGAAAGAAATTCAACCACTGTTTTATGTTATGCAACAGGAGTTATGGATGAGAAGTGGGAGAGATATGGTACAAGTGCAACTTAAGATGGCAATCTGATTATTTGTGAATATTAATATAAAAATGTGTTTAATTCTCAAAGTAAGTCAGCAGCTTATTGTGTCAAAAGCTGGTGAGAGCTATAATTTACAGAGCTCTTGTTTCAGATAAGGAATCTATACTCATCACTTTACAGGCACCCATATTAAAGTAGCTATTTTTGTTCCCATTTTCCAGGTGGAATTTTCCCAAACTCACTCAGCTGATAAGTTTCAGAGCCAGCTTTTGAACTCAAGTTTCTTTACCTGAAAATCTTCTCTCTTAGAAACAATATTGGCCAGGTTTCTTCAAGGTTACCTGTTTCAGTTATATCACACTATAGCTCTCTGTGAATTATAGCTATAATTCACACTATATATAGTTCTTATTAGAATTAGCCATCACTGGGGGCTTCCCTGGTGGCTCCGGGGTAAAGAATCTGCCTGCCAATGCAGGAGACACAGTTTCGATCCCTGATTTGAGAAGATCCCATGTGCCACGGGGCAACTCAGTGCATGCGCCACAGTGACTGAGGCCACATGCCCTAGAGCCTGTGCTCCTGAAGAAGAGAAGCCACTGCCATGAAAAGCCTGTACACTACAGCTAGAGAAAACCCCACACAGCAAAAGCCCCTGCATAGCCAAAGACAAATAAATAATACTGTAAAAAGAATAATAAAGTGCAGTGATTAAAACAAAGAATTAGCCATCTCTGGATTAGAAAGTATTTTGTGTTTTAAGTTGGTTTTGTCTATAGAGTGTCTTGTTTTCTAAAGGCCATGCACAAGTCAGCCTGAGTACAATCACAATGTATGAATATCCTCCTGCAGCTTGTTGTCAAATTCAGATGGAATTAATAAGAAACAGAAAAATCAATGTATGCACATGTAATCTCCATATCTGTTCTTGGCTCTCCATTACCTTTATGAAACTGAAGATGTTCTCGCTTCCTGGGGTCTGGCTGGCCAGCTCTGTTACCCAACCAAACTGCTCTCTCATCTTCTCCATCAGATACGTGGTGTCCTCCAAGTGATGCTGGGTCATCTGGAGTACCTGGGCATACTGCTGATTGGATATGTTGACCAACTCAAGGGCCTCATCCGCCTTTGTGTATAGTTCAGGAACAGCAGGGCAGTCTAGCAAAGAAGGAAGTAACAGGGTAAAGGAAAAGGTCCATGGGCTTTGGAGTTGGGTAGTGTAAATTTAGGGCCTTCCCAAGGAGGCCTGGCGTGCTGTAATTCATGGGGTCGCAAAGAGTCGGACACGACTGAGCGACTGAACTGAAGTGAACTGGTGGCTCAGCCCTAAAGAACCCGCCTGCAATGCGGGAGACACAGGAGACACAGGTTTGATCCCTGTCTTGGGAAGATCCCCTGGAGGAGGGCGTGGTAACCCACTCCAGTATTCTTGCCTGGAGAGTCCCATGGACAGAGAAGCCTAGTGGGCTACAGCCCATGGGATCCCAAAGAGACCTACATGACTAAAGTGGCTGAGCACACATGCATGAATGCTCAGCAGCAAAAAGGAAAAAAAAGATTGTGGATTTAAGTCCCAGCCCTTAAGCTTTCTGTTTTCAGCCTTTTTGACCATGAGTGAGTTTTCAACCAGGTTCAAAGGGCATGAATGAAATAACACTGCAAAGTGCCTGATCACAGGGCCAACACACACTGAGGATTTAGCAAATGTGCCTTTTCCTTGTCTTCCTTTCCTTAGCGTCTCTGCAGGTCATTAGGACTGCTCCCTGATACTCAGGTCAGGACACATGGGAGTGTGCACTCCCCTGCCACCTGGACGTTGAGTGTGCCATCTTCAAAGTCATGTGTCTCGCTGTCCGAGGAAGCCTTTAAGAACGGTTTAGGGTTTATCATGCTCTCTCCCCTGACAGTGGAACTGGTTTTGCTCCGTATGGTGGAGGCTCCATCCTGACACAGAGCTCACACAAGCTGTAATTGATGAATCATAAATGGTATCACCAATTCAATGGGCATGAATCTGAATCTGAGCAAACCCCAGGAGATAGTGGAGGACGAGGAGCTTGGCGTGCTGCAGTCCATGGGGTCGCAAAGCATCAGACTCGACTGAAACAACTTAGCACGCACGCATGCACATGCATTTGATAAGTAATTCAAGAAAATATTTTGAAAACAAAGGGAGTCACAGTTAACAAGATATAGTATACATTTGAAAGGAGATCCAGATATTCTTTTAAAATGTCTTCATTTGCAAGTTTAGAGTTGTTAACTTTTAAAATAGTGATGTAAATTTTCTTTAAATTATGTGGGAAGAAGGTGGTGACTTCCCTCATGATTTTAGGCAAGGAGAATTCTACAAGGGATTCTCACTGACTCTTTCAGAGAGTGGGAAAAGATTTCCCTAAAATAAAGGTGAAACTTGCTGTAAAACACAATCATGTGAGAAAGGAAAAAGTAGAACTATCTCTATTCACAGATGACATAATTTTGTAAACAGAAAAATCTTAAGGAATGTATTTCGTTGTTGTTCAGTTGCTAAGTCATGTCCAACTCTGTGACCCCAAGAACTGCAGCACACGAGGCTTCCCTCCACTATCTCCTGGAGTTTGCTCCAATTGAGTCCATTGAGTCGGTGATGCTATCTAAACATCTCATCCTCTGCTGCCCTCTTCTCCTTTTGCCCTCAGTCTTTCCCAGCATCAGGGTCTTTTCCAATGAGTCAGCTCTTCACATCAGGTCGCCAAAGTATTGGAGCTTCAGCTTCAGCCCTTCCAATGAATATTCAGGGTCACACAGGAACTATTAAAAGTAATAAATCAGGAAGGTTGTACTTACACATACTGTCACCTGATGACTGCTGTAGGTTTAGTTAAAATCCATCATCTCATATGTTAATAGATAAAATGAAAAGAAAATAAAATTCTCCTGTGATGTGAATTCTTAGGATTTACTCTTTTAATTTTCCTGTATATCACACAGCAGTGTTAGCTACAGTCGTCATGTTGCACATTACATCCCAGTACTTACTTATCTTGTAACTGGAACTTTGTACCTTTTGACCACCTTGCTCTAATCACCTCCCCAACACCCTCCTTCCATCTTCTCTATTATCTTGTGACAATCAGGGAGAGATTATTCTTCAAGTGTTTCACTAGACATAAGGAAGTTAGTGATACATCAGCGGGACGTTTGAATTGGACTATTCTTATAAGAGGTCAGTAGAAGGGAAGGGCACCCCACTCCAGCATTCTTGCCTGAAGAACTCCATGGACAGAGGAGCCTGGTGGGCTACAGTCCATGGGGTCGAAAAGAATCGGACACGACTGACCAACTAACACTTCCACATTAGTGTATACTTTTCTGTTATAAAAATTTCTGTGTCTGTGAGCAACCTTGTAATTCTGGCTTGAAGCACAAACACTTGAATAATGAGAATCATAAATACTTCAGACATCTTACTTAATTCTTGAAATACCTGTGTGTAGTAGCTATATTAATTTCATTTTCCCAATGATGAAACAGAGGTGTGGAGAGTCACCCAGTGAGCAATTCTGAAGAAATTAGATCCCCATCTGCTCTAATAAAAAGCTTGAGTTATATTTGATCTCTTGCTCCAATTCTTAGCCACACTTTTTAGAATTTCCTTCCCTTAAAGAAGCAGCAGTAGAGGAATCAAAAGTTCTTCTTGGCTTTAGTAAGATATTTGTGTTGAGGCCCTAGTAGACGGGAAGTGACTTCAGTTGGGGAAGGGACTTGAGGGTCAGAGGAAAGTGAGAAGGGCCAGTGGAGATCATTTTTCTCCTGAGGAAAGAATGAAAGGTGGCTATTAGTCAGGTCTAGGATGTGACAGGCTGCTTGGGGCTTGTGAGAAGCCACTCAGTTCAGTCCAGTCACTCAGTCGTGTTGGACTCTGTGGTGACCCCATGGACTGCAGCACACCAGGCTTCCCTGTCCATCACCAACTCCTGGAGCTTGCTCAAATTCATGTCCATGGAATTGGTGATGCCATCCAACCATCTCATCCTCTGTCATCCCCTTCTCCTCCCACCTTCAATCTTTCTCAGCATCATGATCTTTTCTAATGAGTCAGTTCTTTGCATCAGGGAGCCAAAGTATTGGAGCTTCAGCTTCAGCATCAGTCCTTCTAATGAATATTTGGGACTGATTTCCTTTAGGATTGATCTCCTTGCAGTCCAAGGGACTCTCAGGAGTCTTCTCTAACACCACAGTTCAAAGGCATCAATTCTTTGGTGCTCAGCTTTCTTTATGGTCCAACTCTCACATTCATACATGACTACTGGAAAAACCATGGCTTTGAATAGACAGACCTTTGTTGGCAAAGTAATGTCTTTTTAATATGCTGTCTAGGTTTGCCCTAGCTTTTCTTCCAAGTAACAAGCATCTTTTAATTTCATGGCTACAGTCACCATCTGCAGTGGTTTTGCAGCCCAAGAAAATAAAGTCTGTCACTGTTTCCATTGTTTCCGCATCTATTTGCAATGAAGTGATGGGACCAGATGCCATGATCTTAGTTTTTTGGATGTTGAGTTTTAAGCCAGCTACCCATATTTAAAAATTAAGTTGGCCAAAAATTTCATTTGGGTCTTTTCATAAGATGTTACTTATGTATGAAATTTTTGGCCAATCCAATACTGAATCACTAAATACAGTTAGTAATTAACCCACCAACTGGAAGAAGTTAATGTCATTTAAAAAAAACTCACTTGGCCAAAAAGTTGCTTACACAATGTGAAAAGTTTTTCCTGGATGTTTTTTTCTCTTTGCATTAAAAAGAAAATAATTGCCTTAATTTGCCCAGAGATCTCTTTTGCTCACTTGAGTGGTCCTTAGCCATACATGTTTTTCACGGGAACAACAAGGGAGTTTCAAAAAGAGAAAAAAGTGAGTTGACCTACTTTTGAATAATAAGAGTCTACAAACCTACCCTGAGCACCCCCAGGTGTCGCTGAGCTTGCGAAAAAGTGCTTGAAGGGAAGTAAATGAATCCATGATGCTTGTAAAAGTGAGATTCTGACCTCTGATCAGAAGGTAATTGAAATCCTGAGAAAATAATAATCACTTACCTGCCCATAGGTAATCCTGACATTTCTGGCATCTTGCATGAAATTGGAGACATTCGGACGAGTTCTGGCCAGGTTCTCCACACAGCCCTCTGCCCCGCACAGGCCACGTCGTGGAACTCGGTCCACCGTGGGCAGAATCTGCAAGGAACACAGCAGTTTCACACCAGTGTCATCAGAGTCTGAACTTTAAAGGCATGGGTGCAATGACATTTCTCTTTCTAACCAGCACTTTCAAAATCTTTGTTCTGTATTCAATTGCAGGAGGGCATACTGGTGTAACCAGTTGCTAAGACAATTTGACATCTATTAAAAGTGCACATATCCTTTAATCCAGTAATCACATTACTATTAAAATATAATATTAATATTATTACTCATCATTACTATTATTACGACTTGCCCCAATTCCAACCTCCCACACAGAGGTTCATGCAAATAATTTTATTTTCAGGCAGGAATCTTGAGGAATTATGAATAGTCACTATCTTTTGGAAGAGAGACTTAAAGGGGTGGGAGAAGGCAGCTTTCATTTATTTTGTTCCTTTGAATATTTGAATTCTTTTAAATTTAGTGTGTCTTAGTTTTATCATTATTATTTCTGATGTCACTGGTGTTAACTAAATAGGGAATTATAAGCCACTTTTCTTTTTGGGCTTCTGTTAAAATTTTTTCTAGTAATTATCCTTGGCAGAGGATAAGATGGTTGTATGGCATCACTGACTCAATGGATAGGAACTTGAGCAAACTCCGGAAGATAGTGGAGGACAGGGAAGCCTGTTGTGCTGCAATCCATGGGGTGCAAAGAGTCAGACATGACTTAGCAACTGAACAACAACAAATTTTAACTTTTTCGAGCTATAATTCAAATGTGTACTGGAGTTCCAGAGATATTAGAAATGTCTGTTTCTTAAACTAGATGTAGGTATTTACGACTTTTTTTTTTTTTTTTGCATTTCACATATATAATGTTATGAACAGTAGTTCAAAGATTTAGGAAAACATCTAAAGCAGATCTAAACATCTAAAAGAACCTTTTTTTTGTTCTAGAAGAATTAATCGTCCATATAAAAATGATGATAAAAAGGAGTGCATGCAACAGAAAATTGATAATTCCCAACTGTTTCACACTAGGAAAAACTTATTATTAATTGGTAACCTGATGATATTCTGTTACATTAAATCCTTGATGTTAAACAATGAAACATTCCATTTTGAGATAAGTTGTGAAGTTTATTGTTTAAAAGCCTACCAGGCATTTGCTAGATCTTCTGGTGGGTAAAGCAGCACTCCCCTTGTAGAATACCAGTCATTCTTCCCCACTCCCTATAGATTTAGTGGCATCTCCTCTGGCCCCACAGAACCCCCATGAGTTCTACGGTAGAACATCTCTGCCTAATGTGCTGGTTCATTTTTGTCTTCTCTGTTAGTTTCTGAGTCCCTCGAGAGGAGGGATTCGGTCCTATCATCACAATCTTGTCATTCTTCTATACCTTCTTCTGTCATCTCAGTTACAACAAGGTTGTGTAACTGTCCACTGATCTGTTTTCCTTTCTTTGATGCTTAGTGCTCAGTCGTGTCCGGTTCTTTTGTGACCCCATGGACTGTAAGCCCACTAGGCTCCTCTGTACATGGGGATTCTCCAGGTAAGAATACTGGAGTGGGTTGCCAGGCCCTCCTCCAGGGCATCTTCCCAACCCAGGGATTGAACCCAGGTCTCCCGCATTGTAGGTGGAGTCTTTATCGTCTGAGTCAGCAGGGAAGCCCTCCTTTCTTTAAACTGAACTCCTAAAAGTTGGGAGCTGTGTCATCTGCATCATAAGCTACCCTTGTCTTTTTTGCAGCATCTAGATTAATACCTGCTATATTCAGGGGTGGCAAATTCTAGGTCTTTATGACAGCCATTACCCATTCTATTCCCATGGCAGTGACCCATCACCTCCCTTCAGCCATGCCAACACAGAGCCTCAGGACCCCTTCTAGGCAACCCCTTCATCATTTTTATATGGGTGATTAATTCTTCTAGAACAGAAAAAGGTTCTCTTTAGATGTTTAGATCTGCTTTAGATGTTTTCCTAAATCGTTGAACTACTGTTCATAACATTATATATGTGAAATTCAAAAAAAGAACAGTCATAAAGTAAATACCTACATCTAGTTTAAGAAACAGACATTTCTAATATCTCTGGAACTCTCTGGCTGTGTGGAGAACTTGGCCAGAACTCGTCCAAATGTTTCCAATTTCATGCAACATGCCAGAAATGTCAGGATTACCTATGGGCAGGTAAGTGATTATTATTTTCTCAGGATTTCGATTGCCTTCTGATCAGAGGTCAGAATATCACTTTTACAAGCATCATGGATTCATTTACTTCTCTTCGAGCACTTCTAGTAATCATCTGTTCTCCCAGCTTGCCTGTTTCCTCTAGGGGAAAATTAAAGACAGTAACATTCTCCAGGGCAGGATTATAACCCAGATCACCTGGCACCCAGCGCTGTGTGAACCTGCTACACTACACCATTTTATCGAATCTTGTTGTGTAGTCTTTTAGTCGTGTCTGACTCTTCTGTGACCCCATGGACTGCAGCCTGCAAGGCTCCTCTGTCCATGGGATTCTCCAGGCAAGAATACCGGAGTGGGTTGCTATTTCCTCCTCCAGGGATCTTCTGGACTCAGGGATCAAACCCGCATCTCCTGCTTGTCTGGAAGATTCTTTACCACTGAGCCACTAGGGAAGCTCACTCAGACAGTATATTATTGATGAGAGACATGTAATAGTTTGCTATTGCTGTTGTAACCGATTCCACACATTTAGTGCCTTGAAACAACATAGATTATTTTACAGTTCTGTAGGTCAGAAGTCTGAAATGGGACTCAGTGGGCTAATGAGAGTGTTGGCAGGGCTGATCTTTTCTGGAGGCTCTGGGGGAGAATCCATCTCCATGTCTGTCTAGTTTCTGGAAGTCACCACCTTCCTCTATTTTCATATCCAGCAAAGTAGGGCCAAGTCCCTCTCACTCTGCCATCCCTATCAATGCTTTTCTGCCTCCTTTTTCTACTATTAAGAACTCTTGTGATCTCACTGGAGCCACCTGCTGCTGCTGCTGCTAAGTCGCTTCAGTCGTGTCCGACTCTGTGTGACCCCATAGACGGCAGCCCATTCTCCAAGCAAGAACACTGGAGTGGGTTGCCATTTCCTTCTCCAATGCATGAAAGTGACAACTCCAAATACTCTCTCTGGTGTTTTTTTTTTTTTTTTTAAGTTTAATTTTTATTTATTTATTTGGCTTCACCAGGTCTGAGTTGCAGTACACAGGATCTTCGTTGCTGAGTGCAGGATCTTCATGCCGGCATGAAGGATCCAGTTCCCTGATCAGAGACCAGACTCCGACCCTCTACACTGGGAGTGAGAAGTTTTAGCCACTGGAGCACCAGAGAAGTTGCACTCTCCCTATTTTAAGGTCGACTGATTGGTAGCCACAATTCCATCAGCAGCCTTACTTTCCCTCAGCCATGTAACTTAACATTTTCACAGGTTCTGGGGATTAGTGGAGAAGGCAATGGCAACCCACTCCAGTACTCTTGCCTGGAAAATCCTATGGACGGAGGAGCCTGGTAGGCTGCAGTCCATGGGGTCTCGAGGAGTCAGACACGACTGAGTGACTTCACTTTCGCTTTTCACTTTCATGCATTGAAGAAGGAAATGGCAACCCACTCCAGTGTTCTTGCCTGGAGAATCCCAGGGACAGGGGAGCCTGGTGGGCTGCCTTCTACGGGGCTGCACAGAGTCGGACACGACTGAAGCGACTTAAACAGCAGCAGCAGCAGCTGGGGATTAGGATGTGAGTATCTTTGGAAAGGGACTTCCCTGGTGGCTCAGATGGTAAAGAATCCGCCTGCAATGCAGGAGACCGAGGTTCCATCCCTGGGTTGGAAAGATCCCCTGGAGAAGGAAATGGCAACCCATTCCAGTATTCTTGCCTGGGAAATCCTATGGACAAACAGCAGGATTTCTGGAAGGAGCTTTTTTCATTTTTCATCAAAGAACATACCTGTCCTTGGCCTAATGGTCCACAAAGATAAGTTCAAGGAAACACAGATTCTCCTTGTGGCCCACATGACATCTCTCATTTCTGAGACGCTGGGTCCCACCCACTCCACAGAAGCCCAAAGAAGGAACCTTCTCCTGTGTTACAACATAAAGCAAGGACTTCCTTGGTGGTCCAGAGGCTAAGACTGCACTCCCAACGCAGGGGCCTGGGTTCAATCCCTGGTCAAAGTTAGATCCCACATGCTGCAACTAAGACCCAGTGCTGCCAAATTAACTTAAAAATTATAAAGCAGGATTGTTCTTCCAACATAGAATATCAGGGGGCATGAGTGGTACTGGTAGAAGGCAATTCTTATAAGTTACAGAAGTTGCTATTTCTGTAGTTTGGGGTTTGTCTGTGAGCACCGAATCTGGTTTTGTGCACAAATGTTGTGATTTAAGGAACTACAGTAGCGATGCGGAGGAGGCCGTGGAGGGCCCTAAATGTGACCTGGTTTTACATGGCACTAAAGCATCTTCCTTCGGAGAAGGCAATGGCACCCCACTCCAGTACTCTTGCCTGGAAAATCCCATGGATGGAGGAGCCTGGTGGGCTGCAGTCCATGGGGTCTCGAAGAGTCGGACATGACTGAGCGACTTCACTTTCACTTTTCACTTCATGCTTTGGAGAAGGAAATGGCAACCCACTCCAGTGTTCTTGCCTGGAGAATCCCAGGGATGGCGGAGCCTGGGGGGCTGCCGTCTATGGGGTCGCACAGAGTCGGACACAACTGAAGCGACTTAGTAGTAGTAGTAGTAGTAGTAGTAGTAAAGCATCTTCCGTAACTGGGAGCTGAGGAGCCTGGACTGATTTTAAAGAAACCTCATGATGTTCAAGCAGAATAGAGCTGAGTGTCTGCCCAAGTTTTAATAAAGAAGGCTACCATCTTTTTAAAGTTCTCACCTTACCAGCATTTTCTTTGTCAGCTTTGAACATTTGCTTTAGAAAGAAAAAACAGCCCCACAAAGCTCTTGACAAAGACAGGAGAGGGCTGGTGTTTGGGAGACCTCAGAGTCTCTTCTAAGGGGCTATGAGACTGATTATCCATTAACCACCTCTCTTGGAAACATTGTATGACGACTTAGAAACAGTTACCATTTCCAAAGCTAAATAAACTTAACTTTAGTGTAGATATCTAAGTAAAAATAATCTTTTAATACTTGCCTTTGTCTTGTTTGGATAAGTCCTCAATGGCCTTCAGCATCTCTGTAACTGTTGCGCTGACACTTTGATAAACAGAGAGGCTGAAATTACAAAACAGCTGGAAGAAGCTGGGAATGTCCCAACTCTGCATAGGATGTGCTTTTTTTGCTGGCTCTTTGGAAAAAGCTGGAAAAAAGTAAGGCTCCATGGAGTCTGTGTCTGACATAAAGTATGATTGAAAAGCCAGGTCAAATTCTTGCTGCATCTGTTTGAAGACGTGAAAGCTCATGTTATAGAGAAATCCCACATCCACGGTCAGCTGGCTGAACACATTCTCTATCTGCATCAGCTGTACATCTTCCTCAGTGAACTTCTCACCAACAGGGAGCTCTTTTTCATCGTCTTCATGGAAAGGAAAGAGAAACTGATATATCTTCCGGAAAACCCGTTCAATCTATGGGGAGGGGTGGGGAACAGAAATGAAATAAATGTATTTTCTTCCAGGACTATTTTTTATTGTAAACTTTAAAGTCAACTTACAGAAGTCATTCCAAATCAAGAACAATCCTGGGCAAACTAGGAAGAGGTGATCCACTTCAAGATCACTACTCATGTACCTGGCTTTGGGGCTGCCCCAGTGGCTCAGTGGTAAAGAATCCGTCTCAATCCAGGAGCCACAGGAGATGCGGGTTTGATCACTGGGTCAGGAAGATCTCCTGGAGGAGGGCATGACAACCCACTCCAGTATTCTTGCCTGAAGAATCCCGTGGACAGGGGAGACTGGGGGGCTACAGTCCATGGGGTCGCAAAATTAGCATACATGTATGCACCTGGCTTTGACTTTGATTATGGAATAGGGTCTGAAATTCCTCCTGGTTTCTCTTTGCCTACCGAAAGACCTAAGAAGGCCAAGTTTTCAATACTGTTGACAAGCCACAGCCCTTATGTACTGGTGGTGGTTGGCATGCATGGTTTTAGACCATGTTGATTGCCTGAAAACTGTGAAGGCTCCCGTCTTTCATTTCTGCCTTAGTGTCTCAGGTTTCTTCCCCACCTAAGTGGGATGTTATTAGTGTCCTCCTACTCTCCTTGGGCTCATGTTTTTAAATTAGTCCATGGAGAGAAGATCAGTACATTTGCACTGAGCTATGGATCCTTTCGGAGAAGGCAATGGCACCCCACTCCAGTACTCTTGCCTGGAAAATCCCATGGACAGAGGAGCCTGGTAGGCGGCAGTCCATGGGGTCGCACAGAGTAGGACATGACTGAGCGACTTCACTTTCACTTTTCACTTTCATGCATTGGAGAAGGAAATGACAACCCACTCCAGCGTTCTTGCCTGGAGAATCCCAGGGACGGGGGAGCCTGGTGGGCTGTCGTCTATGGGGTCGCACAGAGTCGGACACGACTGAAGCGACTTAGCTTAGCATGGATCCTTTTTGTTGTGGTGGTTGTTCAGTTGCTAAGCTGTGTCTGACTCTTTGCAATTGGCTCTTAATACATCTAAATAGGTTACTTAAGGATATTACATATTACCAGTGATCAAAGCCCTCCTTGGCTGCAGTCAAAGGAATGAAGCTCTAATTATAGAATTTCTTACTCTTTGAGGGAGATCTTCCAGGAATCACACCATGTTCTCCTTCAACTTTGTGACATTTAAGATCATGCCAGAGTTGCCCTTGTATGAAAGTGATGTGACCATGTTGTGTGTTTTGGAACATAACAACCATCGACCATCACTGCTGGAACACCACCATCCACCCCGCTACCCCAGTTCTGTTCAAAGAGTTCTCCAGGAATCCTTAGAGGACTCATCCCTTTCTCAAAAAGTAAACTGGGTGGATCATCTGCCTCTCTCTTTGTCAGCTTCTGTTTACCTCAATCCAGACACAGAAACAAAAATTTAAAAGTCCAAGTAATTGTCCTAAGGTTACACAACTATCACAGACAGGAATGGTCCTCAAAGCTCCTGACTTCCACCCAGTGCTCATCCAACATACTCTGCTGTATCTGAGACTGGCTACAAAAATAGAGCAGATGCAATTAACAGTGGAGGCAAATGAACTTGGCATATGAATTATCCTAGGGGTTTCTCCCTCTGTAATTGGGGATGGCACTGCCAAGCCAAGAACAGACTCTAATTAGTGCATGCTCTGACAGGGAGGAGGATTTCACTGTGTTTCATACTCAGCCCACTTCTTCGAGGGGGAGGGCCAAAAGCAGAGGAGCCTTTTATGGGTCAGAGCTCATCCTATTCAGGTCACCGCCCTCTGTGATTCTCTCTGCCCAGAAGAGAGCCCAAGGGAACAAGAAAAGAAAACATGCCAGTCCTATAGGACATAGATTGAGATAAAGGGGCCATGAATGTGGGCACGTGTGTGTGTGTGTGTGCACACACATGTGTGTGCTGCCACAAGAAGGCAAGCCCATTGAAGAAAAGATTCAGGAGGCAGAGAATGCCTTCAAAGGTTTGGCCTCCAGAGAAAACAAAATCAAAGCAGGTTGAAATCAGAAACTATAATACTATTGCTCAGAATGTAATTCGGCAAATATTTATTGAACACCTACAATGCTTAAATGAAGGCAGATAAGATATGGTTCCTGCCCTCATAGAGCTTACAATCTAGCATGAATAGGTTCACAAATAACAAATAAAAGGCAGAAAGAGGGTATTTCTAAGAGATACAAACAGTGTCATGAGAAGGGGGACAGACACTGGGTGGCTGTTCTAACTCATAAATTACATACCCACCGGTGATTCATACAGGAATATGAAGGCTAGATTCCAGGTTGCAAAAGGTCACTATCAGATCAGCCATCTCTATTCTAAATATTAACATAAATTACTTTTAAAAAGTAAGCTGAAGCAGGTACCTTAAGAACTTAGCAATCTTGAGTTCTGCTTTTCCCTTACCGTGGATTTCATAGAGGACCAACTGCTTTGGCAGGTTGTATAAAATCTCATGCAGTCACTTTCCAGGCAAGATTTGCATTCGTCCCAGGAACCCATCAGAGACACCTGGCATAGCCTTTCTTCCTCTTCTAGATGTTCTTGAACTTCATTCATAAGCTTCAGGGCCTCCTAATTAAAAAGTAGAAACACACCCTATTTTCCATTTCATGACTTTGTGTGCTATATCTTAATTGATTTCTCACTTTACAAAATGTGCGTATTCTAAACTAAACCTCATTTCTGCTACAAATGAGCAGCTGATAGATTTACCCGGAATCTTTCAGTTAAGAGAAGGGCACCTCTTGATCCCTACTGAAAACTGGACACTTCTTATCCACCTGTTTATTTATACATTCAACAGCTGTTTATTGAGAGCTTGCTATGGGATGGGCATTCGCTGCTCATGAGTAAACCAGCCACAAAGACACAGCCCTTGCTCTGCAGAATGCCTAATTGATCTGCTTACTTATCTGTCTTCACTTCTAATCGTTGGAGGATGTGAAGATGGAATTTTAAGGCTGACAAAGTTGACACATTTATCTCCTTCATTTATGCTGCCTTTAATTTTTATATGCTCTTAAACACTGCCAGAAAGCACAACTCTGGTACATTACATCAAGCCTTCGCAGTGAGTTGCATTCTAATGGCAGAGATGCTGTGTTCTCAGCAGCTTTGTGTTTCTCGTCCATATTCCGAGCACGCCGCCTGGCGGTGCCTGCTGTACTCGACCAGGTCCCACCCAGCAGAGGTGACACTGGTCCAGAGAATGTCAACCCCGCCCCCAGAGCTCCCTGCCAGGCCAGCATCCCATAGACCCCCCAGGCCTGCCTGCAAGAGGGGACTTCTGCAAACCGGCTCCCTCAAGGCCTGAGAAGTAGCTCAGGGGAGTTAGGGAAGCTAAAAGACGCGTCCATAAGAGGAGAGCCTTAGAACTGATGGCGACTCCCTTAAGTGGAAAAACACGAGTGAGCACAGTTTCTAAAACCAATTTAGTGCATAATTTTACCTACTGGAAAAGAAAAAGATAAGCACCCCTTCCTGGCATATTTAGCCCCAAGAAACAACTGGGCAATGACTATCTCCCACATCTCTGCTAAGCTTGGAATTTTCATCTCTTCTAGTGGCAGAATCCTGGGGTTAAGCCAGCTGTCCTTAGCAGCATGCCATATAGGAAACCAGGCCGGCCCCCAGCCTACCAAACAAACCTCGTGATCTAGACAGGCTTAACCTATCTTTTGGGGCTTTGCAGAACAATTATGGAATCCTGCAACTTCTTAAGAAAGCTTGTTCCACCAGGGGAGGAAACAACACCACCCAAATTTCCTCAGTCTTTTTTAAATATTATGCTCATTGTCACAGTAAACCAAAATCCCAGTATTTCCAATTACAAACTACCCTCACTGTGGACCCTTGGGCAAATTTTTAATCATCTCTGAGCCCATTTCCTTTGTAGCGAACAGGAATACTCGTAGGATCTACTTCTTAAGTTTTCATATTGAGACAAGCAAGCAAGGCACCTAGCCTGTAATCATCTGATTTGCTTTCGCTTACCTCCAAGAGCATAATGAAAACCAACGGCCAAATCACATGGCCCAAGATTTGATAGTGAACTGTTGCCCCAGAGGAAGTAGATCTTTGGTTTAGGAATGTCCTGTCCAAGCTCTCTGCTTCGTCCAAATGTCCCACCCAGCGATAGATTTCATATTTAGAGTTGTCTTTCTGCAGTCAGTTTACCAAAGTCCCACCCAAACCTGGACAGGGGTGCGTGGTGTGGAATCACTTGAAGGGCTGATTTAGGGTTTCCCACTTTAGTAAAAGAAAGCTTTAGATGCTCCCACTAATATAAAATGGGCTTCCCAGGTGGCACTAGTGATAAAGAACCCGCCTGCCCATGCAAGAGGCGTGGGTTCAATCTCTGGATCTGGAAGATCCCCTGAAGAAAGAAATGGCAGCCCACTCCAGTGTTTTTGCCTGGAGAATCCCATGGTCAGAAGAGTCTGGTGGGCTACAGTCCATAGGGTCACACAGAATCAGACACAACTGAAGCACACACGTATTAAACACAAACAGGGAGAAGCTGAGGAGGGGGACTGAGATCATGCCAGGTTACCCGAGGATGGATGGAGTTTTTTTTTTTTCTGGGAGACTGGGATGTCCACCCCATATCTGCAAATTCATAATTTATGTAAAGTATCCTTTACTTTAGGTTTAAAATCATTTTAGGAAGGGAGACTTCGGGTTAAACAGATTTTTCCTTTTTAAAATGACATTTTGGGACTTCCCTGGCAGTTCAGTGGTTAAGATTCCACGCATCCAGTGCAGAGGGTGTGGGTTCCGTCCCTGGTGGGGGAACTAAGATCCCACGTGCCGTGTGGCATGGCCAAATAATGAGATAAATTTGAAAAAATAAAATAAAATGAATTTTTATGAGTGCCCATACTTCAAGACTATAATTCAAGGATTTAAAAAATAGAAGAAATAAGTCTTAAGAAATAATAAAAATTCCACTAGCTCCTGAGATTCTACAGCATCTGAAATGGAACTAACGCTTGCTGACCTCACACTGAGCTTTCTTTTCATAGTTTGTGCTGCCTCCTTGGCTCACCAGGAGGCCAGGGAAAAGGAGTAAAACAGAAAGTCCTAGGTCCCGAAGGCACAGCGCCAGCTCACTTTCTCCTGGGTCAGTAATGACAGGGTTGGGTTAACACATTAATTAACATTTCAAAACTCAGTTTCCTTAGCTGTAAAATGAAAATGATGGTTTACCCAGACGCTGGAAGGATGTGATAATGTGTTTTATAAGGGCCTGTAAATGATATCTAGTGTGGTTATTCCTGGTGGTCAGACTCACGAGCCCACCAGGGAAGAATCTGGCTTAGAGGAGCTTCCCCATTTCTTCATAAGGAGCAGGTTTTGATTTCTTCAAGGTCTTTTGCTGGCTGCTGAAAGGAAGGAGGGCTTGCAGCTCCTGCTCAAGCCGTCTCCTCACCAGGGACCCTGTGTGGCTGCACAATCAACCAGCTGGTGACAGGCTGACTCCAGCTCTGAGGTCACAGCCTGTGACATAGCCCTGCTTCAATGGCTCAGGGGACACCCAATGGCCACAGTGAGTGCCAGGAACTCCCTGGAGCTGGTGTGAAAGTGTTAGTCGCTCAGTCATGTCCAACTCTTTGTGACCCCGTGGACTATAGCCCACCAGGCTCCTCTGTCCATGGAATTCTCTCCAGGCAAAAAATACTGGAGTGGGTAGCCATTCCCTTCTCCAGGGGATCTTCACGATCCAGGGATTGAACCAGGGTCTCCTGCATTGAGGGTCGATTCTTTACCATCTGAGCCACCAGGGAAGTCCTGGAGCTTGGTGATTCCCACCTTTATAGATCTAGGTCTAGAGAGGAGATATTAGAACTTCTATTTATTTTTTAATTTAAAAATCAACTATGGGGAATTGTTTAATGGGTACAGAGTTTTGGTTTTGCAGGAGACATGGGTTCAATCCCTGGGTTTGGAATATGCCCTGGAGAAGGAAACAGCAACCTACTCCAATATTCTGGCTTGGGAAATCCCATGAACAGAGGAGCCTGGCGGGCTAGAGTCCAGGGGGGTCTCAAAAAGAGTCGACATAACTTCATGACTAACAAACAAAAGAGTTTTGGTTTTGCAAAATAGGAAGAATTCTGGAGCTTGGTTGCCCAACAATGTAAACGTATTTAATACTATTGAGCTGTATTCATAAAAGTGGTTAAGACAGCAAATTTTATGATATATATTTTACCACAATTAAACATTTTTTCATGAAAATAAAGTTTAAAAATGTGGAAGATCTGGGTTCAATCACTGGGTTGGGAGGGATCCCTCCTGGAGGAGGGCATGGCAACTGATTCCAGTAATCTTGCCTGGAGAATCCCCATGGACAGAGGAGCCTGGCAGGCTGCAGTCCATGGGGTCGCAAAGAGTCAGATACGACTGAGCATCTAAGCACAGTATGCACTCCCAATTTTAAAATTTAAAATACTTTGCAAATTATTTTTGTTATAGTTTTGACACCCTCTTTGATTTAAGGGCATGTTGAAAATAAATTTTTTAAAATTTAACTATTCTGAGTGTGATGTTAATCGTTATTGCCATTAAACTATGAGCCATGCAATGTCTATAATTTAGAAATGCATTGACTTTATACTGTAACATATGAACAGTTTTTAATATGGCCCATGGATGTCTGAATATAATGTATATTCTCCATTGATAAGGTATATAGTTTAGACAGAAACTATTAAGTAAAGGTACATGAATTAAATTGATGAGGCTGATATACTATTTCACAGGCACTGGTGCTCGTGCCAGGCCATTGCCTGTGGCCAGCTGTGCGTGAGGACCCTGGGGAAGAGGAACTCTGTACATTCCAGAAGCATCGACATTGGTTGCCTCTGTTCACTTGGAGCCAGTTGCAGTGAATTGCCATTTAAGAGGACTCAGGTAAGTGAGGGCTTCCCAGGCGGCACTAAAGGTAAAGAATCTGCCTGCCAATACAGGAGATGCTGCAAGAGATGTGGGTTCGATCCCTGGGTCTGGAAGATCCCCTGGAGTAGGAAATGGCAACCCACTCCAGTATTCTTGCCTGGAAAATTCCATGGACAGAAGAGCCTGGCGATGTGACCGAACGACTGAGCACAGGTAAATGACGGTTTTTAACTACTTTAAACTAGCCCTCACTAAAAGGGCAGGAGACTTTAAAGGATTCTTGGGAAAAAAAAATAACCAGCAGATTAAAAAATATGAATAACTCCTGCTCAGGTAGATAAGAAATAATGGCAGGGCTAACACTTTTTCATTATGAGCTCTTTGTTGGCCTTGTGTCAGTAAAAATGATGATCTAAACAGATTTGGCAATAAGCTAAAATTTTTTCAAAATATGTAGAAGATTATTTGAAATATGGACTTGGTAGCAATTCATGTATCTAATTTATAAATAAATGAAAATGCATATATTCAGGAGTGGATGGTAACAATAATTACAGTAATAAGGATGGGAAAGAAAAAAAATTTTGTAGACCACTGATCTGGTCCAAAACTTCCAAACATTTTTGACTTGACATTCCAACTCAAAAGGCACCATGAAGCAGTTTTAAGAAAGTAGCATTTCCCAACTAGCATTGAATCCTCCAAACACCTGAGTATGGAGTCTTTCGAAGGCATAATCTACAAGAAATATGTTCTTTGAAGAAATTTGAAATTTTCTTCAAAGTCTTCCTCCAATAGGGTGGATTTCCAGAAAAACTATGTTTAGGGTAAATAAATTATTTCTCCACTGCATTCAGATGTGCACTATTTATGGTCCAGACATATTTCTGAACAGTTATACAGTTGTTGTTGTTATTTTTTAGGCTGCACCGTTCAGCATGCGGGATCTTAGTTCCCTGACCAGGGATCAAACCCATGGCCCCGGCATTGGGAGTGAGGCATCTTTACCACCGGACGTCCCAGGACAGGTATGATTTTCAGTGACTGTACCTGCTTTTCTTCTCTGCATTTCTTCAGGGTTCTCATTAGTTTGCTATGTTCCTCCTCTCTTCTTTCCATCAGGATTTTCATCTGCTTCATGCCAATCAAAGCCTTCTTCACCTCTTCATCTACGTCTATCTCCCCAGCCTTGGAAAAACCTAAAAGATTATGTTGTAGTTTTTTCCTTTAAGATCTGATCAGATTATAGTGTATCAGAATACAATGAGTTCCAGCCATTAAAAAGAATGAAATAATGCCATTTGCAGCTACATGGATGGACCTAGAGAGTGTCACATTGAGTGAAGTAAGTCAGACAGAGGAAAAATACCATATGGACATCCCTTACATGTGGAATCCAAAGAGAAATGATACAAGTGAACTTATAAAACAGAAAGAGGCTCACAGACTTAGAAAACGAACTCATGGTTGCCAGCAGAAGGGTTAGGGAGTTTGGGAAGGTCAAGTACACACTGCTATATTTAAAATGGATCACCAACAAGGACCTACTGTACAACACATGGAACTCTGCTCAATGTTAGGTGTCAGCCTGGATGGGTGGGGGGATTTGGGGGAGAATGGATACATGTATATGTATGGTTGAGTCTGTTTGCTGTTTACCTGAAACTACCACAGCATTGTTAATCAGTTACACCCCAATACAAAATAAAAAGTTGAAAGTTTTGTAATAATAATAATACAAAGAATACAATGAGTTTACCAGTTTTTTGTGTACCCCCAGCAGAGGCTTAATTGTTTTTTTATTGCATCAGACTCCAAAAGCAGATCACTATGCTTGGGCTATCAGCTACCACATGGAGGGGGCTACCTGCGCCCCCCACCCCCACCCCAAAGGAAATACCTTCTGTTCTTCACTTCTGAGCTTCCAGCCAAGTCAGAGTTCATTTAACCCCATCTTATCATTCTCCTCAGAGCCTGTTTTCATTTACCCAATTTTTTCTTTCTTTCCCTTAAAACTCAAGTGCGTTTATATTAGAAGAAAACATTGAATTTTCTTCACAGACAATTTATATTAAATGCCCAACTGGGAACCTCAAACAGAGAGAACAATTTCCCTTTCTTTCAGCTTCAATTACCTTCCCAGGAGGCATCAAACCTAGAAAGTATCTGGTATAATGCAAGATTCTTTAATAACCTCCTGGATGTCTCTAACACCCCTTTAAAAAGCCTTTAGTGAGTATGAAATTCATCGTTTGTCATACTCTTTTCACAATAGCCAACGTGGCCGCCAAAGGAGCTTAACCTGGCCTCCAAATTTATTTACAGATCCCCAAAAGGAACATTTAAACTAATTTATTTTTCTAAGATAGGCACCCAAAGCTATCTCGGCAAACAAAGGCTCCAATTTAATGAGCACAGACCAACCAGATTCGATGTCGCTCTAACCCATCCTTTCACGGTCTCACGAATAACTGCATGGATGACTTTAATTGTTTAAATGTTTCAAATGCTAGCAAAGAATTTCACTGTTCGTTAAAACCGTGCTCAGAGGACACGGAACATCTGGATGAACCCAAGCCGTGCAGCCTAAGACATTGGCAAGTTTTATCTCTGTGATGGCGAACATCTGGAACTGTGAACCGTTCTCAGAGACACAATTGGAATTTTCTATTTTTAATCCAGATGTTTGGCGTCTTGTCTACTTGGCTTAAGAGCCTGGAGAACGTCTCCCTGTGAAACTAGAGGGCGTTCTGAATGCGGTTATCTCTCAACTGTAAATCACAGTAAGTGCCAGCAGGACATGGAAACAGGCAGACGGGACACGGTGCAGATAAAGATACCAGACATTACCCTTCGGGTCTTCACGGATGGAAGTTCGGTCCTTCCCTGTAGGCGCACACTGACAGTCTCTCAGCTGCAGCAGATACACGATAAACACCAAGATTGGCGGCTTCATGTTTCCGCCGTGACTGCGAAGGAAGGATAAACCTGTATCAGATGCCTTCCGTTTAGTTTCTGTTGGCATCAGTTGAAAACACCTGGTGAGTCAAAGCATTTTTCTGTCGATTTTTCTTTATGACTTTAGACAATGCATGTTGATATAGTTGAGACATAAGGAAACTTGAAATCTAAATAAATTCTTTGAAAAGACAACCCAAGTCCCTCTTTTGTTTGCATTCTTCATGGCAGTTAAATAAGGTCTTCATCTGAAGCATTTGAAATTTAAGGCAACCAAAAGTATGGATCCCAGCCCCGCAGAATCCAAATTTCATTTTATTTCCTTGTCAACAGTAAACAACCCCAAACACAGAATTAGCTATGTCAGAGGGGATTGTTTTTTCTCCAAAATTCTCAGGCCATAAGTAATTTTTAACCTAGATGGTTCACTACTTATTTTTTTTTTATGAAAGCAAGAACCCCTCAGATTTTTCTCATATATCTTATAAACGCCATCAGATAAATGAATCCTACACAAATTTTTTTCTTCTCAGATAATAAATTTCCTTTTATACAATTAGTTGTAAACATTGCCAGTAAAAACATATGCTTTCACAGTTATATCTCTAGATTATCTTAACTCCTCCCAAAAAGGATATTTATATTTTTATATATATATTTGTTATTTTGGAATAAAAACCCAACCCTATATTATTTAATCTACATTTGGAATGTCTTTTTAAAATACTGGTAGTTACAAAGCTATCACATTTTACGTCTAGAATTATCATTTGAGCTAATTCTCTTTCTGTTAAGACCCTTTCAGTTCCGTGTTGGTCGGTCATTTGTGTACAACTGTTTGTGACCCCGTGGACTGTAGCCCGCCAGGTTCCTCTGCCCAAGGGATTCTCCAGGCAGGAATACTGGAGTCAAGAGCCATTCCCTTCTCCCGGGGATCAAGACCCTATTTACCAAATAAAATTTTAACATATTTACCACTAACTGCAGGCTCTCACCAACGAGGTTGCCACCAGCTTCTGTAAGGACCTTCACTTTCCTCTGATTTAATGTTTGTCTGTGTCAGGGATTTAATCTTGTTCTATTAATTTGATGACACAGCTCTTAATCCTATTAACCTAACATTGTGAGATTAAGGGTATGGTTTAGAATGTGGTAGGGTCTCGAAATAAACACTAGAGGGCGGGCTGTCTACACGATCAGGAACAGTGACCTTGAGCTACTTTATTTTACACAATTTTTTTTTTAATATGGAATTCTTCATACATTTGCGTGTCATCCTTGTACTGGGGCCTCTGTATTGTTCCAGTGTTTGTATCTGTGTTGCCAAAACAAGCATACACAGATATGTTTGATAAGACTCGTTAAAGCCTTAGAAATATTTTTTAATTTGAAATTTTTTCTATGTATCTTCTTACACAGGCTTCCCAGGTGGTTCAGTGGTAAAGAATCCGCCTGCCAATGCAGGAGACGCTGGTTCCATTCTTGAGTTGAGAAAGTCCCCTGGAGGAGGAAATGGCTATCCACTCCAGTATTCTTGCCTGGAAAATTCCATGGACAGTGGAGCCTGGCAGGCTACAGTCCTTGACGTTTCAAAGAGTCAGACATGACTGAGCACACGTGTATGTGCACGCGCACACACACACACACACCTCTTCGTATATAGGTCAAACAAATTTCTTTGTTGGAAATGTAAGGAACAATATGAAAAAGAGTAAGAAAATGCTTAGATAAAACATTTTGAGATAACTAATAAGGACCTACTGTATTGCACAGGGAACTCTACTCCATACTCTGTGATGACCTATATGGGAATAGAATCTGAAAAAGAGTGGGTATATGTGTACACGTAACTGATTCTCTTTGCTGTACAGCAGAAACTAACACAACATTGTAAAACAACTATACTCCAATAAAAATTAATTTTAAAAACATTCTGAGGATTATTTACATAGTTGTTTGGCATTTTAAAAAACATATGCAAACATTTTAATTAGATGAAATGATAACATCTAGCCTATAAAGAGTGTAATAGGTGAGCATTTCACTACAATATACTCATTGATTAGCTGAGCTAAAAATTCAGCAAATGATTCTTCTAAAAACAATTAGAGAGTCACCATAGCAGCTACTGTAGTCTGGGTCTCTGGCTACTGAAATCTCAAGATTGTCTTGGGGTCCCTTTTCCAAGTTTGGAGGGATTCCACTTATTGATGCTTATTGATTGGACTTATTGATCACTACTTATTAATGTGATGCTCGGTACTTTTCAGCAGGTCACACTGACTGTTCTAAACTGACTCACCTGCCTTTTGGGGCCCTTAGAAGTTGACCCTTGTGTCTGAGCAACCTGCAGTCTGGAGTTTATCTCTGCTCTGCTTGGACACGGGGATAGGGAATTATAAGACACACCAGAAGTCTTGTCCACATCTCATTTAGCTGTCTTGTGTGTGTGCTAGGTCGCTTCAGTCATGTCCAACTCTTTGTGACCCTATGGACTGTAGCCTGCCAGGCTCCTCTGTCCATGGGGATTCTCCAGGCAAGAATACTGGAGTGGGTTGCCATTTCTTACATCAGGGATCTTCCTAACCAAGCAATTGAACCCAAGTCTCCTGCACTGGCAGGCAGGTTCTTTACCACTTGAGAAGCCCTTAGCTGTCTTAACTATCTGGCAATTCTCAATATTAGTTGAAAACCTCTTAACTCTGCTAGAAAACAGATCAGCTCAAAGCAAAATCTAAACTATTATTATGTTAAGAAGCCTCATGTCACTTTTGAGCAAATCTAAACCACCCCTACAAACAGATGTGTCTTATTCTGAGAGGTGATCACATGGCCAAAGGAAGAAGCAGCACTTGGGGTCTTTTTCTCAGGAAGACAAGAGTCCAGTTCTGGGAAAGTCAATCCTAGGAAATTGTGCAGCATCAGTGCCAGCTCTGACTCTGAGAACCTTTCTTGTTACTTTTCTGTTGTCCAAATTTGGACTCACTTGAAGTCATGGCTGGACTCTACATGCTTTTTCCGTTGTTTTTTTTTCATGTTGTTGTTTTGGCCTCATGGCATGTGGGATCTTAACTCCTGGACCAAGGATCGAACCGGCACTCCCTGTATTTGAAAGTGAAGTCTTAACCATTAGATTACCAGGGAAGTCCCAACAAGCTCACATTTTGTTAAAAATGAAACTAATGTTTAGGAAGACTGGTGGCTCATTCTCTAGTGGCAGGTTTTTTTTCCTATGTATTCCATCAGTTCAGCTCAGTTCAGTTGTTCAGTCGTGTCCAACTGTGTGACCCCATGGCCTGCAGCAAGCCAGGCTTCCCTTTCCATCACCAACTCGCGGAACTTGCTCAAACTCATGTCCATCGAGTTGATGATGCCATCCTACCATCTCATCCTCTGTCATCCCCTTCTCCTCCTGCCTTCAATCTTTCCCAGCATCAAGATCTTTTCCAATGAGTTCACTCTTTGCATCGGATGGCCAAAAAGTATTGGAGCTTCAATTTCAGCATCAGTCTTTCCAATGAATATTCAGGATTGATTCCCTTTAGGACTGACTGGTTTGATCTCCTTGCAATCCAAGAGACTCTCAAGAGTCTTCTCTAATACCACAGCTCAAAAGCATTGATTCTTCAGTGCTCAGCCTTCTTTATGGTCCAACTCTCACATCCATACATGACTACTGGAAAAACCATAGCTTTGACTAGATGGACCTTTGTTGGCAAAGTAATGTCTCTGCTTTTTAATATGCTGTCTAGGTTGATCATAGCTTTTCTTCCAAGGAGCAAGCGTCTTTTAATTTTATGGCTGCAGTCACCATGTTTCCCGTTTAAGTGTAATTTCCGAGAACAGAACTTTATTGCTTATTAGTACTAATTACTTTTAAAATATCCCGAAACTTCCAAACAGTTTCTTCCTCTAATTATTTCATCTGTTTTCACAGCTGTTATTTTGTTAAGATTAGACAACTTGACGCAAATCTGGTTACTTTCATAATTATGACATCACTATGTTCAAGATTTAAGTGGGGTGTAAAATATTATATTAATAACTAGTAGGTTGGTAACTTTCCCAGATGGCGCTAGTGGTAAAGAACCTGCCTGCCAGGGCATGAAACATAAGAGGTGTGGGTTGGATCTCTGGGTTGGGAAGATCCCCTGGAGGAGGGCATGATAATCCACTCCAGTATTCTTGCCTGGAGAATCCCATGGACAGAGGAGCCTGGCAGTCTACAGTCCACAGGGTTGCAAAGAGTCAGACTGAAGCAACTCAGCACGCTGCATGCAAAGCTTGGTAACTAAGGACACCTAGAAGCAAGGTAATCTTAATCAAGGACAACAAAAAGATGCACAGGATATTCACTGAGAAATGGAACAGTCAGACAGATGGACTTGAACAGGTCAGGCTTGGACAGAGCGTCTTCCATGTGTGGCTGTAATGAACCTGCTACTATGTCATCCCTGATTAGACTGGCCCACCCTGCCTCTGGCACAGCCGGACAACTTCTGGGCTTCCCCTTGGGTACCTATTTGGCAGAGAGCAGGCCGAGAAGCCTGTGTCATCCGTGCTGATTCCTCTGTGGAGCCCAGATCCAGGATACAATGCCAGCGGTCCCTGGAGTCGTGCAGCCTGGCAGGGGTGGGTCCTGTGCATGAGCTGGGGCTTACTGTCTTGCACAGGAAGGAGGGTGAAGTCAGTGCATTCCCCACAACTTGGATTCTCTCATGAGTCAAACAACATACTCCTGCTTGGGAGGGAGTGTTACTCTGGTAGAACACACACAGACACACACACACACATCTCACACACCCCAAGAAGGGAATGCCTAAGAGAAAATAAAAGACAAAAACATAAAGAGTCAAATACATGATTTATGTAGATTGTAATGAAACCATGGAGCTTCCCAGGTGGCTCAGTGGTAAACAAACTGCCTGCCAGTGCAGCAATGTGGGTTAGAGCCCTGGGTCAGGAAGATCCTCTGGAGAAGGAAATGGCAACCCACTCCATGGACAGAGGAACCTGGCGGGCTACAGTCCATGGGGTTGCAAAGAGTTGGATATGACTTAGTGATTAAACAACAATGAAATCATGGGTAATCATTAGTTAAATCCATTTCACCTGCCTTCACTAATCAAGGTCTTTTTAAGACTTTCACATCCTCCAAGCAGCACGCAGCCTAAGCAGTAAGATGTTTGCCGGAGTTGTTTCCCAGGGACTTGGAGTCAGCTGTGTCCAGTTGGAGAGAGCTGGTTAAGACTAGTTAGGACCACCAATCCTCCAACTGGCATGCATAGTGTCCAGTTGGCGACCTTTTGATGGCAGAGGGCCAAAAATTCCACCCTTGGGTCATGCTAAGCGCCTCCATTTTTGAATGTGCCAAGGCCTTCACAGGCACAGTAATGATTCCCAGGGACTTGGAGTCAGCTGTGTCCAGTTGGAAAGAGCTGGTTAAGACTAGTTAGGACCACCAATCCTCCAACTGGCATGCATAGTGTCCAGTTGGCGACCTTTTGATGGCAGAGGGCCAAAAATTCCACCCTTGGGTCATGCTAAGCGTCGCCATTTTTGAATGTGCCAAGGCCTTCACAGAACAGTAATGATTCTCACACCTTTCCCCAAGCACCTTTTCTCGTGATCCCTAGGTTCCTCAGACCATCCTGTTTCTTTATCCTTTATCCCCCAAGGACCCCAAGCCCATTGCACCCCAAAAGGGGGCTGATCTGGGAGTTGTTCTCCCATCTTCTCACTTGACTGCTTTGGCTTGTGTGAATGTCAGGAGAAATGAACTTGGTTCAGCAACAATAGTAATAATTAAATTCACTAGCTCTCTTTCCTTCCCTCTCTTCTTTCCTTCCTTCCTCCCTTCTTTGCTTTCTTCTTTCTTTATCTTCCCTTATTCAGTCATTCATGTAATAAAGATATAATTCACATTAAAAAGCAACAGTTTAGACGTAGAGTGTAAATAATTCTTTAAAAATTTGTCCTCTTCGTGGACAAATGTTGACTAGCTCACTAACAGAGAGGACAAGTGGTGAAGTACAAAGTTCACTAATTTAAGAACCAGGTTCCAGGGACTTCCATGGTGGTCCAGTGGTTAAGCAGTAAGATGTTTGCCCGAGTTTTTCTCCAGGGACATGGAGTCAGCTGTGTCCAGTTGGAGAGAGCTGGTTAAGACTAGTGAGGACCACCAACCCTCCAACTGGCAGGTGTAGTTAATCCACCTTTGAATGCAGGGGACACAGGTTCGATCCCTGGTCCAGGGAGATTCCACATGCCACGGAGCAACTAAGCTCAGGTGCCCCAAGTACTGAAGCCCTCTTGTCCTAGAGCCCAGGCTCCACAATGAGAGAAGCCGCTGCAATGGGGAGCCCGGGCACCACAGCTAGAGAGCAGTCCCTGATCGCCTCAACTAGAGAAAGCCTGCTTAGCAACGAAGACCCAGCACAGCCAAACATAAATAAACAAATAAGAGTTAGCCATTAAAAAAAAAGTTAAAAAAAAAAAGGAATTAGGTACCATCAAAATTCTCACCACTGTGGGCTCTAGATTTCACTGTGTCTTCATCCAAAAATGAGAAATTATTGGAAGAAATATTCTGAACTGGTACTCCCAGGTCTTAGTTTCTGTGATTCTTATTTATTTATTCTCATCAAGCTTCAACATACTTTGAGTCAATCTGTAGAATAACACATCACAGCCACTTTATCATCCATATAGAGTTGCTGAACAGATCAAATTAGTTAATATGAGTGAAAATGATTTATTAAGCCTTAGAGTACAATGTAAGTGGAAGGCTGACCAACAGCCTCCTTTAAAAATTCAAACTAAATCAAAAGGTTATTTTAGGCTCATGTTACATAGGCAGCAAAAGTAGGCACTGAATCCTGATTTCAAAATCTTTCATGAAAAACAGTAACCTTGAATATAAGGTGAAGAAATTATATCGCATTTAACCTCATCATAAAATCAGAATTTATCTGTATGGACCAGCACCAGATAGATTTAATTATGGTTTTCCAGTAGTCATGTATGGATGTGAGAGTTGGACCATAAAGTCATGTATGGATGTGAGAGCTGAAGAATTGATGCTTTCCAGTTGTGGAGCTGGAAGACTCTTGAGAGTCCCAAGGACCGCAAGGAGATCAAACCAATCAATCCGAAAGGAAATCAACCCTGAATATTCATTGCAAGGACTGATGCTAAAGCTGAAGCTTTAATGCTTGATGCGAAGAGCTGATGGCATTACTGACTCAGTGGACGTGAATTTGAGCAAACTCTGGGACACAGTGGAAGACAGAGGAGCCTGAAGTGCTACAGTCCATAGAATTGCAAAGAGTCGGATGCAACTTAGCAACTGAACAACACAAGGAATGGGCTGAGCCCAACCAACCCACTCTAGGCCCCATGCCGAGTTCTGTCTTCATCTCTTTCGCAGTATTTTCAGAGTGCCAGCTGTGTACCAGGCACATTATCAAACATTAGAAACCTGCCTGGTCCTCTTTCTGTTCCTCTCCCTCTGTCCTGGCCTTACATGTTTATATTTCCCAGGATTTTCTTCTTGTGGAAAATGTCAGGCCACTTTGTTTGGCTGATATGACCCGGAACCTCAAACACTCACAGCCAGCCTTCTACTGGCTGCCTCTTGAATCATGTGGCCCACTGGGATTTCAGACTCAACCATTCCTAATCCAGCTTTTTCTTCTCAAGCTCGCCTTACCGTGGGCTCCCTGTCACCAGATCCAGATGTTTGGGAATTATCCCAGACTTTGCTCTCATCTTGCATCCAGGAGCCAACGCAAGCAGACTGCCAGACTATGTATTGTATCTGCTATGCTATGCTATGCTAAGTCGCTTCAGTCGTGTCCGACTTTGTGCGACCCCATAGACGGCAGCCCACCAGGCTCCCCCGTCCCTGGGATTCTCCAGGCAAGAACACTGGAGTGGGTTGCCATTTCCTTCTCCAATGCATGAAAGTGAAAAGTGAAAGTGAAGTTGCTCAGTCGTGTCCGATTCTTTGCGACCCCATGCACTGCAGCCTACCAGGCTCCTCCGTCCATGGGATTTTCCAGGCAAGAGTACTGGAGTGGGGTGCCATTGCCTTCTCCGATGTATTGTATCTGGGTTCATGGAATGTCAAAACTCATGTGAGTTCCTGGCTCGAGAGAATTTATTAGTGATAAATTAAAGCATGTAGAGGGTGGCAGAGGATGAGATGATTGGATGGCATCACTGACTCAATGGACATGAGTTTGAGCAAACTCTGGGTGATGGTGAAGGACAAGGAAGCCTGCAGTCCATGGGGTCACAAAGAGTCAGACAGGACTTAGCGACTGAACAACAAAACATGTAGAGATCAGCAGACCATCAGAGCAAATGAGCAAAATTATACATAATTGAAAAGCAAGTTTTTATTTAAATTCTGACTACGTTATTATGACCCTTGTAAAAAGTTTTAATTTGGTTCTTGATCTCCATGGCAACAGGATGGGCAAAATATCATGCTATTTGGGGACAGCTGTAGCCTATGCTGGGCTTCCCCCATGACTTAGTGGTTAAGAATCCACTTACAATGCAGGAGCCACAGGAGACACAGGTTCGATCCCCGGTTCGGAAAGATCCCCTGGAGGAGAGCATGGCAACCCACTCCAGTATTCTTACTTGGAAAATCCCATGGTGAGAGGAGCCTGGCAGGCTTCAGTCCATGGGGTCGCAAAGAGTTGGACACGACTGAGGCGACCTAGCATGCAGGCACGGATGTAGCCTATGCTAATGATCTGTGGAGGAATAAATCATTGTATGGATTGAATAGTACATTTCAACCTTGTCTTCTGATCCATAATTGCCAAAGTAATCCAAAGTACAATTTAAATAATAAAGTACAAACAGGAATATATAAGTAATACAATAAATCACTTGACTTGTTACCTGAGCAAATTCAACTTTTTCTATATGGAAACAAAAAAGAACTCTTCCAGTGTACTGACTGTAAATTTTTGGAAGAAGAAGACAATACAACTAAAATATTAAAATTGGGCCAAGAAATTATACATGGTTATTGCCAGATTTTCATCTGAAAGGAGGCAACAGACTTGCCAGGATGAATTATCCTTATTTGACTATTAAAGAAAAGTGTGATGCTGGAAGGCAAAAAGACTAGGGAATATTTTGGGGTTATGTGTAAATTTATTTAAAAGTAGCCTTTTAAAAAAACAGAAGAAAAGTAAAAGAAACTATCCTGGAATTATTGTGAAGTAGGTGATGTAAAATATTATGCATGTTATCCTGAAATGTGTTCTTTATCACTTTCTAAACTTTCTATGTGTAGAATGCTCTTTTCTTCAAATTAGAACTTATTTTAAAACTCTTTGGGGAGCACTGATACAATTGGGCTTCATAATAATAGCTACAGAAGAGGAGCTGGAAGGACTTCCCTGGTGGTCCAGTGGCTAAGACTCTGCTCCCAATGCAGGGGGCCCAGGGTTCAATTCCTGGTCAGGAATCTAGAGTCTCACATCCCACAGTTAAGAGTTCTCATGCTTTGTTTGCATGCCACAACTAAAACCCCACATCCTGCAACTAAGACTAAGCGCAAACTAAATAAATAAATAGTTAAGAAAAGAACAGGAGCTTGAACAACTAACGAAACAGAATTTGTAAAACATCAGAATTTTAAAAGTGCCAGACCAGAACAAAGACCATTTAAAATTTATTTGAATATTTAAAATGATTCTACTGAGCACTGTTGGGTCTTGACAATATAAAGATGTTGTCAAGTTTTAGTTTAGAATTTTAAACTCATGGTTTGCTTATCTTAAATTGTTTTATTTTAAAGATGCCATTTGATTATTAATAAAGTATATATAGGGGGCTTCCCTGATAGCTTAGTTGGTAAAGAATCTGCCTGCAATGTAAGAGACCTGGGTTTGATCCCTGGATTGGGAAGATCTTCTGGAGAAGGGATAGGCTACCTAGTCCAGTATTCTGGCCTGGAGAATTCCATGGACTGTATAGTCCATGGGGTTGCAAAGAATTGGACACGATTGAGCGACTTTCACTTTCAAAGTATGTGTATATATATATATATACACATATATATACACATATCTGTATAATAACACACACACATATATGTATAATAACATACACAGATGAAACAAAAGAAACCCTTTTTGTAGTGCTTGGTGGCTGCATGTACATTGGGGCTCATTTTTCACTAATAATGCTCGGCTTCATCCCCTCCAGCTGGTCACAGCATATCCATTCTCGCAAATTTGTTCACTCAAAAAGCGTCTAGGTTGTACACAGTTGTTCATAGCAGCTTTGTTCATAATAACCCCAAACTGGAAACTATCCATGTGCCTTTCAGTGGGTTCAATGGGTTGAACAAACACTGGTACACCAATGACATGGAATACTACTGAGCAAAAAAAAAAAAGAGTGGAATATTGATGCATGCAACTTGGATGAGCCATAAGTAAATAAATTATGCTGAATGGAAAGAAGTCAATCCCCAAAGGATCCACAGCACTCCATTTATGTAACATTCACGAGATGCCACAGTTACAGGTGAAGAACAGACTAGTAGTTTTCAGGAATTAGGGATGGCAGATGGAGGGGGCTCTCAGGAGGTAGCATGATGTTTTGAGTTTGTTTAATATGTGTGGCTACGTTACACATATGATAGAATTACATAGAGACACAGACATGCACATGAGTGTGTATAACAGATGAGAACTGAAGACACTGAATTATATTAATGACAACTCCTTGGTTTTTATATTGTACTATAATAATTGTCAGATATAAACACTGGAGGAGGCTGACTGAGGGGTACATGGTACAAGCTATACATTTTTTGGAAACTTCTGTGAATCTATAATTATTTCAAAAATAAAAATAAAAAAAAATTATTTAGGACTTATCTGCACTGTCCTGGGCATTGTCTTCCTTTTTAATTTTCTGTGTATTGAATGTTTGTCCCTCCTCTGCATCTCTACTGCTGCCCTGTTTTAGATCTCCTAAGAGCATGGACTGTTGTTTTACTTATTGTACCTACAATAGTGTTTGGCAGAGAGAGAGAGAGAGAGAGAGAGAGTGAGTGTGTGTGTGTGTGTAATGAACAGAATTGCTTAGCATCCTTACATTGCCTGACCCTGGTCTGTCTTTCCACATTATCTCCCTCTGCTTCCTTCTGTATGTGAGTGCTCCAACTGGCTAACAGTTGCCCGAATATATCCTGGTTAGTTTTCTCTCCATGCTAGACATTGCCCCTTCCAGGTCTTTCTCTCACTTATTACTTAACCTTTAGTGTTCAGACCAAGAATCATTTACTTATTCCCATTCTCTGGGCCCTCTTGAATGTGCCCTTCTGTATCACACCACTCTACTTGTGTGTATACCTCTATTGCCTCGCTTACCTTCCTTTATTTCAACAGTTTATTTACCTGTTGACTCAGGATTTGCACAGAAAACAGAAGGCACACTCAGGTGAAATCATGAAACTAACTTTATGAAGAGACTAGTCACAGAAGTCGGTGGAGGTGAGGAAATCGGCGATTGGTTATGGGAGCCCTGTGAGCACTGGAAGCTTGCAGGACAGAGTTACCATCACAGAGAAATGGGCAGAGCTTCAGGCCAAAAGAGCACCTCCCACTGGCTGAACTCAATCAGAATCCACAGAGCCAGACAACCCCAGAGATGCAGCTAATAGAGAACAATCCTTGAATTGTGGAGCAAGGCAGAGAGAGGAAGAGAATGGATCGGGGGAGACGATGGCAAATCAAAAGCAACCAATGCATGTTTTCCTTTCCATTAGATGGAATGTTCCTGAGGGCAGAACTATTTCACATTCATTCTTATTCATTTATTTATTTTTGGTTGTGCTGGATCTTTGCTGGCGCACACAGGCTTTCTCTAGTTGTGGCAAGTGGGGGCTACTCTTCATTGCGGTGCACAGGCTTCTCTCGTTGGGGAGCACAGGCTCTAGGCGTGCAGGCTTCAGAAGTTGTGGGCTCCAGAGCTTGGGCTCAGTAGTTGTGGCTCAAAGGACTAGTTGCTCTGAGGCAGGTGGAATCTTCCCAGACCAGGGACCGAACCTGTGTCCCCTGCATTGGCAGATGGATTCTTATCCACTGCACCATCAGGGGAAGCCCTCTCATTCATTCTTGGAGTTCCAGCACCTAGCACAGGGCCTGGCCCAGGAAAATCATTCAATAAATCCTTGTGGAAGTGAATTACAACTTCAGGGCATGTACTACATTTAACTTAATATTTGTAGGAAGGTAGGCAAACTGTTTACAATCTACTTTCACATGGAACTGTTTTTATACATTTTTTGATATCATATCTGACTTAGATGATAACAGCACAACCAAGACAGAATCCACTGGAAAGGTTAATTTTGGTCGTCTTGCTTTGCTGAGTTCATGCAACTGAGTCTAATGCAACATGAACCTGGATATAGAAGTATCCATGTGGGGCTATCAGCATGAGACACAAAGCATGAGAACCGCAGCATATTTCAATTAGTGATGCTTGTCTAGTAATTATACAATATTGTCTCCAGATCCTGGTGCCAAATAGGCAATTATGAATAAAAGCTTACAGAGTCAGGCAAGCCAGGTACATTTTTGAGGCATGAAAAAATCCAGGTATTCTATCTAATGATATATATCAGACCATAGGGTAGGGTGACCAACTGTCCTGGTTTGCCTGTGACTGTACTGGATACAGCAAGCTCCAGGAGTTGGTGATGGATGGGGAAGCCTAGCATGCTGCAGTCCATGGGGTTGAAAAGAGTCGACACGACTGAGTGACTGAACTGAACTAAACTGTACTGGATACAGCACTGAAATCCTTTAGCCTGAGAAATCTTCTGCCTCAGGTCACCTGGGACAGTTGATCACCTTACAATTAGGGTTAATTTTAAAATGCAGAATTTTGGACTTCTCTGTTGGTCCAGTGGCTGAGACTCCATACTCCCAATGCAGGGGGCCCAGGTTTGATCCTTGGTGAGGGAACCAGATCCCATATGCTGCAACTAAGAGTTCACATGCCTCAACTTAAAAAAAAAAAATCCCACATGCCACAACTAAAGATCCCATGTGCTGCTACTAAGACCCAGCACAAATAAATAAACACATATTTTTAAAATTAAAAAATGTAGATTTTGATTCCTCAGGATACAGCTTAACTGAGGCTTTATTTAGAGATGATAAAGCTGTTCTAGCTCTTTGATAGTTATCTTGAGTTTTGTAAAACTTCAAATCTTCTTTGACTGGGATCTGGTAACTTTGCAGATGAATTAATTAAGAAGTCCTAAGAAAAACCCTTCACTGACAGTATTTTCTTAACCCCAAACCTTACAAACAAACTTAATCTAATTAGTTCCTCAGGTGTAAAATCAAAATGTACTCTAGTGTATTTATAGAAATAACAAGTCTGTCTTTCCACTAATTTGCTCACGTTTCTGGATATATTTCTAAACTCCTGGCCAGCTTTCTCTGCAAACTGCAAGTCCCTTGTTCAAATATTCTACGGGAGGAATATGCACCCACAATGATTGTACCAGTGGCTATTTCTAACTTTTGTATTTATTTACCAAATGAGAAAGTGGTTGAGAACTAGTCAGGACTTTTTGCAGCAAGTCTTCATCCTCAGACTTTTGGCTGAACCGTGGAAACTCAATATGCAATAAAACTGCCTGGTTCTGGAACCAGATAAACTCCTTTTATTAGTGAGAAACTTCATATAGATACTGATTTATGTGTCCTATATGGAAGTACAAAAAAGACTTAGCCAGTGTATAGTATTTATAATTTATGAGAGATTTTCAGGAAAAAAAAAAAAAGACAAATGGATTGCCTTGAATCTTCATGGGAAAGGCTAGAGCTACTGAAGCAAATTAAGAAAAAAAAAAAATTCAACTGGGGACTTCCCTGGAGGTCTAGTGGTTAAGGTTTTGCCTTCCAACGCAGCAGATGCAGGTTCAACGCCTGGGTGGGGAGCTAAGACCCCACATACCCTGTGGCCATAAAACCAAAACATAAAACAGAAGCAATACTGTAACAAATTCAATGAAGACTTTAAAAATGGTCCACATCAAAAAAATCTTTTAAAGACTCCAACTACTGTACATACAGTAATAACATGTGAGTGATAACAGGCCCCTTCATAGTTTGCAAATAAGAGGAATAGATAAGCTAGTCACCAAAAGTAAGACTTGCCCATGTGATGTGACATTAGGGAAATAGTTTAATGAATGATTATACTTTAAATAATTATTCATTTTTATAGCTGTGACATTATGCTAATTTTCTGATGGTGACAAAAGTGTCACTGGTATTTTTGGTGCTAAAAATAAATTACTTAAGTAATTTGGGGGGGTATATTTTAAATGAAGGAATTGTGTGGTAAGTGAATTATATCTTTTTTCCTTTCAGTTTTACTGCGATATAATTGAATACAGCACTGTGTATGTTTTAAATATACAGCATAATGGTTTGACTTACATACATCATTATTACAAGAAGTAATGATTACCATAAGAGGTTTAGTTAAAATACATCATCTCATATAGACACAAAATTGAAGATGTAGGAAAAAATTTTCCTCTTGATGAGAACTCTTAGGATTTACTCTATTAATAGCTTTCATATATAACATAAAGCAGTGTTAATTATATTTATTATCTTGTACATTATATCCCTGTTTCCTAGGTGGCTCAGTGGTAAAGAACCCACCTGCAATGCAGGAGACAGGGGTTTGATCCCTGGGTCAGGAAGATCCCCTGGAGAAGGAAATGGCAACCCACTCCAGTATTCTTGCCTGGAAAATTCCATGGACAGAGGAGCCTGGTGGGCTATGACCATGGGGTCATAGAGTTGGACATGCCTGAGTAACTGAGCACACACACACATTACATTCCTCATACTTATTTATTTTATAATTGGAAGTTTGTGCCTTTTGATGGTCTTCATCCAATCCTTCCACCCCCAACTTCACCTCTGGTACCCACAAATCTGATCTCTTTTTCTTTGAGCTTGTTTTTAAAGTATATTTGACCTACAATGCTCTGTTACTTCGCAAATCACTGCATAGTGATTTGATCTTTCTATATATTACAAAATGATCATCACCACATCATTTAAATTACTTGAAAAAATCAACTATTTCTAAAGTTTAAAAAAATTGTTTAGGCAACTTAAGTCACTATCACTTGAAAAAACTACAAATAATGAGTTACCTTTTCTTTTTTTAATTTTTTTTTTTTTGGTGTGCTGCATGTGGGATCTTAGTTCCCTGATAGGGGATCGAACTCGCATCCCTTGCCTTAGAATCACGAAGTCTTAACCAATCCACTACCAGGGAAGTCCCAAGAGTTATCTTTTTAAAAAAAAATTTTTAATTTTAACTGTGCTGGGCCTCGGTTGCTGCATGCGGGCCTTCTCCGACTTCGGTGAGTGGGGCCAGTCTCTAGTTGTGGTGCTCGGGCTTCTCGTCGTGGTGACTCTCTTGAGGAGCACAGGCTCTAGGGCGTGGGCTCAGTGGTTGTCGCCTAGGAACTTAGCTGCTCCACAGCATATGGAGTCTTCCTGGAGCAGGGATCGAACCCATGTCCCTGAGGGCTACCTTAACTGAGCATCTTCCACTGTGTCAGCCACCCGATTAGACATTTTGCGTAGAATTTCATTTAACTCTTTCAACCCTATGATATGAGTATTATTACCAACTCCACTTTGTAGTTAAATAAAAAGGGTAATTTGCCCAATATCACAGAACGGTGAAGGTAGAGAACGAAAATTCTGTCTTACCCAGATCTTTTTGTTCTTTCCACTATCACCCAGCAATCCCATTCCTGGGCATGCATGCCCAGTCGTGCCCAGTCGTGCCCAGCTCTTTGCGACCCCATGGACTGTAGCTTGCTGGGCTCCTCTGTCCATGGAATTTTTCAGGCAAGAATACTGGAGTGGGTTGCCATTTCCTTCTCCAGGGGATCTTTCTAACCCAGGAATCGAACCTTCATCTCCTGCGTTCCTTGCATTGGCAGGCAGATTATTTACCACTAGCGCCACTGCATCACACAATTCCTTTAAAAACAAAACCAAAATCACTGAAAGGTGTGTAAAAACACTATTCCAGTGACTTTATTATTTTCCATCTCTCTATATAATTTCATGGGATTTTGCTAATTAAGAATGAAGTTAGGTAAGAAAACTTATACAGCCTTATAACATCTATGGTGATGCTTTTTCTGCATTGTAGACGTATTTGTACCATGAGTGCTTGCTAAATGGTACTTGCTAATTCTATTCATTTGCTAATTTGCTCATATAGCTCCATTTCTGAAAATGTTGCCAAGAGCTCTTAAAAGGGAACAATGGGCATATTTTTAAAGTTTAGTAAAATCAAAACAAGATGGGCACATGCTAAAGATTCATTGGGGATCATTTACATATATGGCATTCTAAAAAAAAAGGGGGAGGTGCTTTTTTTTTTAAGTGCAGAAAAAGGAATGCAACCTATTTCTTGAAAGGGCATAGGAGCGGGTCTCATATTCTCACACATGGCTTTGTTTTCAAATTCTTGAAAGTGCAGAAATTCTTTTAATTTAAAGGTGAGCCCATGGAAAATCTGGACCAGCTGTAGAAAGCTGTAGAGGAGCGCAGTGTCACAGTCACTTTTTCAATTCGTGACACCACCCCAGGAGACCTGACCCTCCCACTCAGCACTGTTCTAAATTATCAAAGATGCACGCCCCTCCCCATTGCTACAAGCGAGATGCTTCCACGGAACTGATAGTCTCATTAACTGCTCCTGCCTAATGGTTGTAAAGGGCAGGAAGGAACTCAGATAGCCCTTGAGATGCGAGGGAGACTCCGGGCTGTCCAAGGAGGAAGGCTCAGAGCCTGTGTGTCTAAACTCAGCCGACTAGATAGTAAGGAAACAGTTGTATCTCAACCCAGCATCCCAGGGACCTGGCAGAACGTCGCCGTGACTTTCTTCAAGGTCACACAAAGTTTAAGTGATTTTTACTATCCCACATTCCGACGTGTCCTTCTCTAGTGAGTCATTTCTCATGGTGGCTCATCATTCTTTATTTATGGCACCTTTATTAGGTACCAACATCTCAGCTCTCCTAGTAATTGTGTGGCTGACTATTTTTGGAAGTTTCCCACCTCCCTGTCAGGGACTAAGGGAGTTTCATCAATGTTGAAGGGGGAGTTTGAAAATCCTGTTCTCGAATGAGACAGGTAAAAAAAAATGGCCTTATTAGGATTCCTGTTTTCAATGTCCAGGGAAAAGTCCCAGGGAGAGAAAAACAGGTAACAAAGACTTTCGTCCTCCCCTGGTGAGATCTGCACATTGAAAGTAGGCTAAGCTAGGGTAATCGGCTTAATCTGGCCATAAATAGTGTGTGCAGCTCTTCATTTCATTAACATCATTAACCAGGGCCCAGCAGGAACATGGATTGAAATCACTTGGCCCCTTCCTCCAGTGCTGAATTTACCCAGTTGTGCGTAACCCATTTACCCATAAACTGCCCAACACTGATACAGGCATGTCAGAGTGACTCTTTGGCTGCCTGGTTTTTTCCCCAGTGGTTTTGTAGGGGAGGGTTGTCTCCTGCCACCTACTTCCGCCTCCTGGCTGTTTTGATAAAGAGAAGAAATGTACTGGACAAGAGAGTTCCAGAAAAACATCTATTTCTGCTTTATTGACTATGCCAAAGCCTTTGACTGTGTGGATCACAAGGAACTGTGGAAAATTCTGAAAGAGATGGGAATACCAGACCACCTGACCTGCCTCTTGAGAAATCTGTATGCAGGTCAGGAAGCAACAGTTAGAACTAGACATGGAACAACAGACTGGTTCCAAATAGGAAAAGGAGTACGTCAAGGCTGTATATTGTCACCCTGCTTATTTAACTTCTATGCAGAGCACATCATGAGAAACGCTGGGCTGGAAGAAGCACAAGCTGGAATCAAGACTGCTGGGAGAAATAGCAATAACCTCGGATATGCAGATGACACCACCCTTATGGCAGAAAGTGAAGAGGAACTCAAAAGCCTCTTGATGAAAGTGAAAGTGGAGAGTGAAAAAGTTGGCTTAAAGCTCAACATTCAGAAAACAAAGATCATGGCATCCGGTCCCATCACTTCATGGGAAATAGATGGGGAAACAGTGGACACAGTGTCAGACTTTATTTTGGGGGGCTCCAAAATCACTGCGGATGGTGACTGCAGCCATGAAATTAAAAGACGCTTACTCCTTGGAAGGAAAGTTATGACCAACCTAGATAGCATATTCAAAAGCAGAGACATAACTTTGCCAACAAAGGTCCATCTAGTCAAGGCTATGGTTTTTCCAGTGGTCATGTATGGATGTGAGAGTTGGACTGTGAAGAAGGCTGAGCACCGAAGAATTGATGCTTTTGAACTGTGGTGTTGGAGAAGACTCTTGAGAGTCCCTTGGACTGCAAGGAGATCCAACCAGTCCATCCTGAAGGAAATCAGCCCTGGGATTTCTTCGGAGGGAATGATGCTAAAGCTGAAACTCCAGTACTTTGGCCACCTCATGTGAAGAGCTGACTCATTGGAAAAGACTCTGATGCTGGGAGGGATTGGGGTCAGGAGGAGAAGGGGATGCCAGAGGATGAGATGGCTGGATGGCATCACTGACTCGATGGACTTGAATCTGAGTGAACTCCGGGAGTTTGTGATGGACAGGGAGGCCTAGCGTGCTGCAATTCATGGGGTCACAAAGAGTCGGACACGACTGAGCGACTGAACTGAACTGAGCCCAGAAGGTGGCCTGAGTTTTGCTGGCAGCTTCTGAAGCAGCTCCCAGTGTTTCCATGTCCCTGGGCAAGAACAGAGGGTGGCTTTATTTTGCCCATGCCACAGAGACCGCATGTCCACAGGGTTTGCCTGACCAGGGAGTGGGTTTCTCTGGATCTCCATCCAGACTCAGGCAAATGTCTGCATCGTAAAGGATGCTGTCCCTCACCTGCCACTCATATGCATGCACGTGCTGCCCCCTGGAGGCATCTATGCCACTAGCTGGAAACCAGACCTGTTGGCACAGAACTTTACCCTCCCCACCACCACCCTCCCGCCCTTCCCCGGCCCCAGGCATGGGAAACCTAACAGGCCCCCCGGGGGCCTGTGGAAAACCAGCCGCCTACGTCTGCAGCGAGCAGAGCCTATCTGGCTCCAGCTAAAGTGTTGTCAGGAAGGAATATGGGCCTACTGTGGTGGAAAGAACATCCCATTTTCCGAAAGAAGCTAGAAATGCGGATTCTTGCATGAAATCTCTGACTTTTCAAACTTGCCCACCTAACTCAGTTAAGAAAAGAAAAACAAACAAAAAACTATTCTGGTGGCAGGCCCCGTGAGTGACATATTCAATGCATTGTGCAAATTAAGAAAAAAAAAAAGGGTAGATAAAGCCGACTGGGGAGAAAAGAAAAAAAGCGGCCAGTCTCATGTGCCAAGTTAAAGGTACTTGTGGGCAGCTGTTCCCTGTGCCAGGCGCTGGGTTTAATGAGCAGGTCTTGGCTGGTGTTCAGCCCCCAGTCGCCCGCTGGCTGCACTGGCGGGAGGTACACCCTGCACATCTGCCGGTGGCTCCTAGTAGCCAGATTCTGCCCCTGGGCCCGGGGGGGCCCAGGTTCACACGCTCCTGGTGATGCAGGAGGGAGTGATAGAACAGGGAAGCCAACAGACATGGCAAGCCTACCTGAGCTAAGGAGCCAAGAAATTGGAAAACATTTCCCCTACACTGGGTCCCAAACTTCCTCTCAGTGGTGCTGGGGGTGAATCAAGAAGCGATAGGTGAGTTTTTCTTTTTTTTTTTATTTTAAAAATTTTATTTGGACTTCCCACGTGGCACTAGTGGTAAAGAACCTGCTTGCCAATGCACAGGATGTAAGAGACACAGGTTTGATCCTTGAGTCAGGAAGATATCCCCTGGAGAAGGGCATGACAACCCACTCCAATATTCTTGTCTGGAGAATCCCATGGACAGAGGAGCCCGGGTGGGCTACACTCTATGATGGAGGGAGCAAGAGAGAGGGGAAGCCAACAGAAATGTCAAGCCTGCCCATGCTAAGGAGCCATAAAATTTAAAAATATTTCCCTACACTGGGTCCCAAACTTCCTCTCAGTGGTCCTGGGAAGGTGAACCAAGAATCAACAGGTGAGTTGATCTTTTTAAATTAAAATTTTTTTATTAATTATTTATTGGCCACACAGCATGGCATGCGGGATCTTAGCTCCCCCACCAGGGGTCAAACCTGCGCCCTCCATGTTGGGAGTCAGAAGTTTTAACTGCTTGGCCACCAAGGAAGCCCTGTGCTTATTTCTGACAGTGTCTTTTAGAGGTTATTCTGCTCTATATGTGACGAAGATGTTCTCACTCATCTACTATCTCTTTTTGAGTACACTTGATTTATTATTAACATGTTTCCTTTATTGGGTCAGATCTCTTTATAGAAATTATTTCTAACTCTGACAACATCCTGATAAGATGTTTTACAGATTAAGATACTAAGGCTCAGAGAACTAATTTCCCTCTGCCCCGCAACCCCCTACTGCCAAACCAGCTAGGAATTGGCTCTGTGCTGGACTTCAAACTTGATCTGTCTCACTAGGAAGCTATTGCTTCCTAAGACTGTGTACTTCATTGGAGATGCCAAGGGCGTTACCCTTCCTCCCTAACGGCACCTAATCAAGCTCTGCTGTTATTCAAGTACACGAGGCATCGGAATCTCCTTCTTGGTGCCTTGTCCCTCCTCCTTTTCATTTCTTAACAAATGCAAGAACAGTTCTTCGACAAAGCAAAGGATACATCTGTGTAGTGTATAACTTTGAAAATAACAAATCACCAGATGTACATATCCCAGTGAGTGTTGTTCTTTCAAAACACTGGGTTGCCAAGGTGACTACAGACCTATTCCAGTGATGCTATCCATCAGTCACCACCTTGTCTGTGCTTCTCTTTTGGAAGGACTTTCGAAGCCAGTTTACAAGCCATTCAGAGAAATTAGTCTCCTCATTTCAGTGGCACTGACGGTTTTAAACATCAAATGATAATATTCAGCTTTTCAACCACTCTGTCCATCAGATTTAAGTACAAATAACTTGAGTTTATTTCCAGAGCTTAAGTCCAGTCTCAGAGGAGTTAGATTTGCCACCTGAGAATCTTCAGAAGAATATGCTGGGAGGAGACACATACATTGGACCAGACAGGTCCTAACAAGCTGATTAAATTAAGAAATTAGGGTGGTGGGCAGGGTATAAATTTTAAGTCTAGACTTAGGAGTCATAGAGACTGGATTCAAATCTTCGGTTTACCACTTACTAGCTGAGTAACCTTGTGGAGATTACTTAATCTCTTCCTGTCTCTATTTCTGCTTTTGTAAAATGGAGATAATAATTGAACACGTAGAAGTTCCTAGAACAGTGGGTGGTACAGTGTAAGTGCTATTTAAGTGTTGGCCACTGTTAAAATCAAACCTATCACTTTTTAGCATCAACTTGAATTATAAATGTATCAGGCAAAATCCTAACAGGACACACATTTTCTATAAGTATCATCATCTACTGAAGTCACAAAACATTCTTATGTAGGATACATAAATTTCTTTGGTTGTTAAAATAAAGATACCCTTTGCCAAGTGTAAAGAGATCAAATTGCCAACATCCGCTAGATCATCGAAAAAGCAAGAGAGTTCCAGAAAAACATCTATTTCTGCTTTATTGACTATGCCAAAGCCTTTGACTGTGTGGATCACAAGAAACTGTGGAAATTTTTGAATGAGATGGGAATACCAGACCACCTGACCTGCCTCTTGAGAAACCTATATGCAGGTCAGGAAGCAATAGTTAGAACTGGACATGGAACAACAGACTGGTTCCAAATAGGAAAAGGAGTACGTCAAGGCTGTATATTGTCACCCTGCTTATTTAACTTCTATGCAGAGTACATCATGAGAAACGCTGGCCTGGAAGAAGCACAAGCTGGAATCAAGATTGCCGGGAGAAATATCAATAACCTCAGATAAGCAGATGATACCACCCTTATGGCAGAAAGTGAAGAGGAACTCAAAAGCCTCTTGATGAAGGTGAAAGAGGAGAGTGAAAAAGTTGGCTTAAAACTCAACATTCAGAAAACAAAGATCATGGCATCTGGTCCCATCACTTCATGGGAAATAGATGAGGAAACAGTAGAAACAGTGTCAGACTTTATTTTTGGGGGCTCCAAAATCACTGCAGATGGTGATTGCAGCCATGAAATTAAAAGACGCTTACTCCTTGGAAGGAAAGTTATGACCAACCTAGAGAGCATATTAAAAACCAGAGATATTACTTTGCCAACAAAGGTCCGTCTAGTCAAGGCTACGATTTTTCCAGTGGTCATGTATGGATGTGAGAGTTGGACTGTGAAGAAAGCTGAGTGCCAAAGATTGATGCTTTTGAACTGTGGTGTTGGAGAAGACTCTTGAGAGTCCCTTGGACTGCAAGGAGATCCAACCAGTCCATTCTGAAGGAGATCAGCCCTGGGTGTTCATTGGAAGGACTGATGCTGAAGCTGAAACTCCAATACTTTGGCCACCTCATGCAAAGAGTTGACTCATTGGAAAGGACCCTGATGCTGGGAGGGATTGGGGGCAGGAGGAGAAGGGGACGACAGAGGATGAGATGGCTGGATGGCATCACCGACTCAAAGCACATGAGTTTGGGTGAACTCCGGGAGTTGGTGATGGACAGGGAGGCCTGGCATGCTGTGATTCATGGGGTCGCAAAGAGTTGGACACGACTGAGTGACTGAACTGAACTCAAAGTTTCTTTATCTAAAAACATTCCGTTTCAGATGTAATCTGGAAAAAAACCTGAACACTATGCTGTACTCCTGAAACTAACACAATATTATAAATCAACTCTACTTCAATAAAAATGAATAGATACCTTCCATTTCATTTTACATCCAAGAAACCCATATGGAAATGGAGATGCCTGGAAGGCATTGCAACATCGATAGCTTGAAATACATGTGGCATCCTGGCAAAATATCCTGGTAAAATATTCCTCCAACCCTAAGCTCCGCACCTTTGCAACAGGAACATAATCTTTGTGCAGTGCAGTCCATTTTGCGCAGCTCTGATTGTTGAAAAGTCTTCCTGGTACTAAATTTAAATCTCTTTCCCTTACCATTCCCTCTCTCTGAAACCCCTCAGAGCCCAGGGGAAAAAGTCCTATTTTCTTTGGAGGTCCTATTCTTTGAGAATATTTTCTTTTCAGGAGCAACAGCCTTAGTTCTTTTATGCCATTTCTCTTAGGATGTGGTTTTGTATCCCCTCACCATATTTATCCCACTGATATCAATAGGCCTTGATTCCTTCAATTCCTTTTTTTTAAAAAATGTAGTTGTTTGTCCATGCATGTATTATCTCTCCTAAGAAAATTTTATTTGGCTACACCACTTAGTTGCAGCATGAGGTAACTTCTATGTGGATCTAGTTCCCTGACCAGGGATTGAACCCAGGCCCCCTACATTGGGAGCTCGGAGTCTCAACCAATGGACCACCAGGGAAGTCCCCTCTTCGATTCCTTTTAAGATGTGATTCCCAGAAGTGAGCATAGTCCTCCAGACCATAGAGATGTCTCCCTCCTCATCAGGTGAATCACACTTTTATGAATGTAGCCCGGGAACACATTCATTTTTATCTTAGTTTAGTCCTTATTTTGATAGCGTAGTACCAAAAGAAAAGAACTGAGGACCCAGAATCCTATATCAATGAAGTCATTCTCAGAGGGGGGAAAAGAAAGAGAGAATTTGTCATTAGCAGATCTACACTAAAAGTATGGGCCTAAATAAACTGATTAAAAGATAGACATTGATAAGGTAGATTGAAAACCAGATGCAGTCTACAAGAAATTCAATCCAAATATAATGGTATAGGCACATTGAAAGTAAAAGGATAGAAAATGATATATATTGCAAACAGTAATCAAAGGAAGCAGAAGTGGTAAATTTATATCAGATAAAATAGACTTCAGAGCTCATAAAACTATTAGAGCCTGGGAGAAAGATTATATGATAGTAAAAGAGTCAATCCACTGAGAAGTCACAGCAATCGTACATGTCTATGCACCAAACAACAGAGCAGCGAAATACATGAGGCAAAAACTAACAGAGCTGAAAGGAGAAATGGACAGATCCACAATCATAATAGGAGACTTCACTGTCCCAACAAACTGTCAGAATAACTGGACAGAAAATCATCAGGGTTGTAGAAAAACTCAACACCACCAACCACCAAATTAATGATCATTTAAATAATAGATATGCTAAGGGCACTAATGGAAAAAGTGGACATTATGAAAGAACAGATGTGTATGTGAGCAGGAAAATAGAAACCCTAGGAAAGAGTCAAAAGGAAATTCTAGAAATAAACACTGATACAGAAATGAAGAATGCCTTTTTGGGGGGCTCATTAATAACACTTACAGAGCCATGGGAAGAATCAGTAAGCTTGAAGATATTCAATAGAAACACCTAAAACTGAAATGTAAAGGGGAGAAAGAACGAAAAAGATCAGAATGTGTAAGAACTGTGGGACAATTATGAAGGGAATAACGTATGTACGTATAAAGGGATTACCAAAAGGAAAAGAGAGAGAGAGGGGAAAGGAAGAAATATTGAAAGTGATAATGAATGAGAACTTCCCAAAATTAATGACAGAAACCACAGGTTCAGGAATCTCAAACAACACCAGAAATCTACATGTGATTATCAAGCTGTAGAAGTGGTGATCCTTTTGTAATATATAGAAATATCGAGTCACTATGCTGTACACCTGGAAAAAACATAGCGTTGGGCTTCCCTGGTGGCTCAGTGGTAAAGAATCCGCCTGTCAATGCAGGAGACATGGGTTCAGTCCCTGAGTTGGGAAGATCCCACATGCTGTGGAGCAACTAAGCCCCTGCACCACAACTACTGGGCCTGTGCTCTAGAGCCTGAGAGGCACAACTACTGGAGCATGTGTGTCCTGGAGCCCGTGGAGCCCGCGCTCCACAAGAAAAGTCACCGCAACGAGAAGCCCGCACATCACAACCAGAGCAGCCCCGACTCCACACAACTAGAGAAAAGACCACACAGCAACGAAGACCCAGCACAGCCAAAAATAAACACATCAATAATTTTTTTTTATGTCATGTTGTAGGTCAATATACTTTAGTGAATAAATACACAAGTGAATGAATAAATACACAAGTGAATGAATGAAGTACCATACTATGTTACTATAAATGATAAAATAGGATGTATTTTCAGACTCTATTTTTGAAACATGTAATCTCCTTTATATCTTTAAACATACATATCAGCTGAACACCATGGTACTTTAAATGCTTGCTATTTAGTTTAAAAATGTCCAAGTATTTCTTAATATCTAGTAAACTTAAGTTATGAACCTGTAAGGAAATGGCATGTGCCAATGACATTACAATTAAAGTCTTTCATTATCAAATTAAAAGAAAAAAACTGCAGAAGATCACCAACAAATTCCCCAAACAGGCCAGAGGTGGGTGGGCAAAAGACTTTATATGTAGGAAAACATAGATAAGAATTACACAGACTTCTCTTTAGAAACCATGCAAGCAAAAAGAAAGTGGAATGAAATATTTAAAGTGTTGAAAGTTAAAAAAAAAAAAAAAAAAACCACCACTAACTTGGAATGGTGGTTTTGATAAAGTAATCCTTCAGAAAGTGAAAGTGTTAGTCGCTCAGTCTTATCCAACTCTTGAGACCCCATGGACTGTAGCCCACCAGGCTCCTCTGTTCATGGAATTCTCCAGGCAAGAATACTGGAGTGGGTTGCCATTCCCTTCTCCAGGGGATCTTCCCAACCCAGGGATGGAACCTGGGTCTCCTGCATTACAGGCAGATTCTTTACCAACTGAGCCATCAGGGAAGCTCTCAATCCTTCAGAAGTAGAGGAGAAATAAAGATTTTTCTCAGATAGGCAAAATACCACCAATAGGCCGTCTTTGTAGGAAAGAAGTTCTCCAAGAGAGAACAAAAATGATTTAAGTCATGCGGAGAGGGCAGAGGTCTAGGGAGTTCTCACCACCATGAGTAACTACTCCTGGTCATCAGGAGGGTGCAGAGGGGTGGGCAGAACATGGGGACAGTATGCTTGGCACCCAGGTGACACACTTGAATGTCTTTTGGGGCCCCTGTGCTCAATTTTGAGGACAGGGAGATGTGTGCAGCAGCCAGAGCCTGAAACTGGGGGCTCAGACTCCTCAGGGATGAGGAACTGGCTCCTCCCATTAGGCAACTCACCAGGTCACAGAGGTGCTGAGGGTGAGGGGAGTCGAGACTGGGTCATCAGGGAGAGTAATGACCACTGCTTGTGGCCTCGAGATCAGCCACTGTGATAGGGGCTGTAGTTCCTCCCTCCAGATTTCCTTTTGTAAGTTTCCCTCAGGAAGCGAGATCTAAGTGGTGGGAGGTGTGAGGCCCTGCCCACACCTCCCTCAGGCCTGTCCCTCAGAACTGAATTCATCCCCAAGGAGCTAGGAGTCTTGACAGCTAAGAGTTTGCAACTGACTTCTCTCTCCCAGGGACTGATTGCCCTTGGTTGAGGACATCCACCTTGCTCGAGGTCATACCGCCTTTCCTAGGGACAGCTCAGGTCCAGTGACTGTCAATCAATGACAAGTTTTCAAGGCTCAACTTCCTTGTTGCAATTTGGATCATCTGCAGAGTCATCTTTGCTCCAGAGTTCCTCGGGAGACCTTTGTTATAACCACATCATAGCTCAATTTCTCCCTCTGCTGGGTCTTAGTTTCTTTTCCCCTCACCCAAGTGATCCAGAGAACACACTAAAATAAACTCTTCCCTGGTGGCTCAGATGGTAAAGAATCCGCCTGCAGTGCGGGAGATGTGGGTTTGATCCCTGGGTGGGGAAGACCCTCTGAAGGAGGACATAGCAGCCCACTCCAGTATTCTTGCCTGGAGAATCCCCATGGACAGAGGATCCTGGCAGACTACAGTCCATTGGGTAGCAAAGAGTTGGACATGACTGGGCATCTAAGCACACACAAACCTCAGAGTCGGCTTCCTGTGGAAACCAACCTGCAACAATTTAAAGAGTTGGACCAATCCCATCCTCAATCTTCTCATCTTAAACACAACTAGGATGCCTTTAGGGGAAAAAAATCCCTTTACTGTCCTCTGCCCATCCAGGGCATTAGCTTTCATGACAGCAATACAAACTTGATACTCTCATATTTTCATCCTTGGCCCAAATGGTCTGCTTTTCATCTGTTACATTCAACTTTTGAAAGCAAGGACTTATCAATGAGCTGCCTACATAATTTCTTTAAAAAAATTTTTTTTTATTTGGTATGAGGCAAAGTCTTAGTTCCAGCTCATGGGATCTTTAGATGGGGCATGTGGGATCTAGTTCCTGACCAGGGATTGAACCCCTGCTCCCTGCATTGGGAGCACAGTCTTAGCCACTGGACCACAGGGAAGTCCCACCCATAGTGTTTAAACAAATATCAGGGCACTCTGAGACCTAAGCCAGTTAATACATAAAATTATCTATTATAAAGGATAAGAGTACTTTTACCACCAAGGAAGTCCCCCTACACAGTCTCTTTGGTATACTTCCTGCTTCTTTCCTGGGATCATTTGTAATAACCCAGTGAAAACTACTTTCTTAGTTCTTCCCAACATTTATAGCTGTGTTTGCTGCTGCTACTGCTGCTGCTGCTAAGTTACTTCAGTCGTGTCCAACTCTGTGCAACCCCATAGACGGCTGCCCACCAGGCTCCCCCGTCCCTGGGATTCTCCAGGCAAGAATACTGGAGTGGGTTGCCATTTCCTTCTCCAATGCATGAAGGTGAAAAGAGAAAGTGAAGTCGCTCAGTCATGTCTGGCTCTTAGCGATCCCATGGACTTCAGCCTACCAGGCTCCTCTGTCCATGGGATTTTCCAGGCAAGAGTACTGGAGTGGGGTGCCATTGCCTTCTCCATAGCTGTGTTTACTCATCTGCAAAAAGGTGTTTATAAATTTTCGTTGAATTGGGTTCTGTTTGTATAAAGACTGGGATATGTCTGACCCAGCCAGACATGTATGACTTCTCTTAAAATTCAAATGTTGGGATTTCCTTGGTGATCCCATGGGTAAGACTCCACACTTCCAATGCAGGGGGCCTGGGTTCTATCCCTGCTCAGGGAACTAGATCTCACATGCTGCAGTGTGAGACCCAGTGCAGCCAAAATAAGTAAATATTTTAAAAATTCAAATGTCAATGTAGTTGTCTCCCTATCTCAACTTTACCCTCCATCCCCCAGAATATGAGCCTATTGAGAAGCAAGACTAATAATAGTCCATTGAGAGGTTCTTCCTTAGCAGTGAATGGGGCTCAGAAATATTCAGAAATAAGGAGCCCCCTTCCTGTGTGTGCTTCCCTCATGGCTCAGATGGTAAAGAATCTGCCTGCAATACAGGAGACCCAGGTTCGATTCCTGAGTTGGGAGGATCCCCTGAAGACGGGAATGGCTACCCACTCCAGTATTCTTGCCTGGAGAATTCCATGGACAGAGGAGCCTGGCGGGCTACAGTCCATGGGGTCGCAAAGAGTCAGACACAACACAGTGACTACGACTACTACTATTCCTACTTCCTGTGTGTGGGATGGACTGTGTCCTTAAGCCGACCCTTGAAGTCCTAGGCTACAGCCTCCACAGTTAACCCCATGGTGTTCGAGCAGCCTGATTACTGGGCTTCAGCCCCAGTTCCTGGTTTTCACTGCTATCCTCTGCTGGGCCGGGAGCCAAGACTGAACCCAGTCCAGCTGGCTGAAACTCTGACCCTTTCTCCTAGTTTCTGCCAACTTTGTTTCTGGTTTTTCTACCTTGATCCATATGTACTTCTTTGGGCCAAGACTCTGGTCAGCGGGATGCCAGGAACTCTTATTTCCCAGAATGCCACAATCCTCCCCTTACCCTCAGACCAGGCCCCTCCCACTGATGCTTGACCCAAGCTGAACCTGAATCCCCTCCAACTGCACCTGAATCCACACGAAGACCTTGAACCTGAACTGTTAGCATCTGCAGTCTGGGTGAGTTTCCCTGCCCTGTGCCAGCTACCTCAGCAAAATCCTTTCTCACAGTAAATGCCCACATACCCATCACTTCAGCCAGTCCTGCTGCTCTGACAAATTAGTCCCTGTTAATGAGAATTAAACCCAGAGTAGTAGTTTTCCTGATTACATTAACAGCCCTCTGAAGGGTAAAATTGCTGGCAAAGCATGTGAAAATTTTTCCAGAATTTCAGCATTTATTTTAATGGGACTTTGTATGAAGGTTTAATTTAGGTTGTCACCAAAATATCCTGCTTGTTTTGGTAGTTTCATTGCCTATTATCAAAACATTTGTCCTCTATCTCAGCAGATTATAGTATTTTCCCATGGTTATATTATTTAACTTCTAACTTCATATTTGCAGATGTTCAAAAGGGTAGGTATCTTACTTCAAAACAAGAAAGGTTTAATTTATAACAGAGGACAAGTAGTATTAATGCAAACACAAGTCACAATGAATAGTTTCTTGGGATCATAACATAAATACTTATATGCCAGACTTTAGGGAATCAATTATATACCACAAGAGAGGAGATTAAGTATCAGGAAACAAGACGTTCTAAGAATTAGAAGGTAGGCAGTGGCTTCTAATAAAGCGGTAATGAAATGACTAAGGTTATAGTATAGTTGGTCTAATAACTGAAACACTATCTTTTCAAAGACAGATTAGTTCAACGTGTATTATAGTTTTTTTAACTACTTCCTAAGCTCAGATCTTACATTTGCAAACATTTACACAAAGTCATTAGTTAGCTTAATCTCTTAAGCAATCATACTTTGCTTGGGCCAATAGTAAATTTTCTTTTTATTCTGTAGCCCAAGAATACGTCGTGGCCCTGGATAATCCATAGTAGGTAAGGTACACACAAATCAAGAGTCTATGCCTGTGATGAAGCCAGAGGATAATTTAAGTTGCACCATTTACCACCAGCCAAAGACACGTGTATCTTTTGGAACAATACCTTTTCTGAGCCCATAAGTGGCTGCACTGTTTTCCTTCAAACCAGTCAGTTAAGTGAGAATCAATGGCTGGATGGCCTGTTGGTGACTTCACCTCATCTTGTGAGAACGACTTGAATGTAAGCAATAATACAGGAAGAAAGATAATTTAAGAATACCAAAGAAACAACAAGGGAACCACAATGCTAATTGTCTCAAGAAGCCACCTCACCTTCAGTTTAAAGGGTGTCCACCAGTGCAAGGCAAATGGTACCTGAAGAGAAGTTTCAGGACCCTTGATTCAACCCAGGTCCGCTCTTGGGAATGAAAACCAAAACTCAACGCTAAAAGCATTTGAAAATTCTATAATTGAGCTAGAGATTTGGAAATAGAACTATCTAGACAAACTGGGGTTAAGAGGAGAGATGGCTGGAGGTTTCACAAATCGAGAAGCAGGGAAGCCAGCCAATTACTCAATTTCCCTACACATGCTTTCGGGAGGGAAATCAATAGAGGTTGGTCTTTTTCATGATGCGAAGAAACTCATCCTCGTTCACTTCGCCGTCTCCATCTCGGTCAGCTTCGTCAATCATTTCCTGGAGCTCTTCATCCGTGAGGTTTTCTCCCAACTCTTTGGCCACACGCTTTAGGTTTTTGAAAGAGATTTTCCCGGTCTCGTCATCATCAAAGAGCCTGAACGCCTTCAGGATTTCTTCCTTGGTGTCTTTCTCAGCCATCTTCTGAGTCATCACGGCCAAGAAGTCGTTGAAGCTGATCTTCCCCGTGCCTTCTTTGTCCACGTCGGCGATCATCCTCTTCATCTCCTCCTTCCTGGGTTCAAAGCCCAGCGCCCTCATGGCCACTTTGAGCTCCTTCACGTCGATGGTGCCGCTGCCGTCGGCATCGAAGAGGTCGAACGCTTCGCGAACTTCTTGCTTTTGCTCTTCAGTGAGTTCGGGCTTAGGCCCCACCTTTCTTTTCTGGCTGGTGGAGGCCACGGTGGGCTTCCTGTAGCTGGAAGCCATCCTGCGGCGACGGCGGCGGTTGGTCCTTAACGCTTGTGTTCACCGCGCTGGCGCTCGGGCACTCCTGCCAGGAACACGGGCTCAGGGCCTCGGCTCAAGCCTTCCCAACTGCGTTCCTTGTGGTACCCAGGGGACCCTGCTCGCTAAGCCCACCCCATCTGCCAGAGCTGACATACGTTACAGTCACAGTTCCCTCGGTTATTACCCACTTTCCTCGAGCTAAGACCCGAGCCGGCAAGAACTGCCTGTAACCACGTGGTCTCCTCAAACGTGCTGGCAGTTGCTCTTTCCAGGCCATTTGTCAGCATTCACAGGACTAGGTTTGTAGGCTTATTTGTAGGTTTTTCCCTCTTTCCTTTTCCATACAAATTAAAAAACAAACAAAATACACCAAAACAAACAAACAAAAAGCCACCCACTTGGTCTGAGGGTACATTTAGGATACTCAGGATTGAGTTTGATCCCTTGGCATAAAATGTGCGGGAAGAAAGAGAATATTAAAAGTCACACTGCAAATTCAAGTCGATGTAAATGGAAAACAGATAAGATGGAAAAAGTTATGTAGAAAATTTGTAGGACTTTGTCTACTGACATTACACTCAACAATAATAAAAACATCACTAGCTTATTTGGCATATGCTGAAATATGAAATGCAATATCCGAATAGAAGACTTACTTTCAGTGTTTCAATTCTAAGGGCTCGGTATAATTGCGCTTGAATAACAATCATTATTCTATTCAGGAGGCTTTGATTTGGAGAGAGGGGAGCAGCAAGCCTGCTTTCTGGTATTTTTTTTTTTAAAGAAACTCTGGCAGCATATTACTCTCACTGTTGTCATCCAGTCGAGGCTGTGCTGAAACCCACACTCTGCTCGGGCACTGGACACAGGAGGAGGTCATGCAGAGTGTGTTGGGCCTCAACATTGCCTCCTGAGAACAAAGGGTGAGAGGAAAATGGATGCTTTGCAGGTGAAAAGAAAGAGCAAATTCATCAAGTAAGCCCATAAGGGAACTGTGTTTAAAACCGTTCTGTAGGCCTAGGACTCAGTCATTTTTGTCTGATCCAAGTCTGGACATCTTCAGGGTTTCTCCATCACATAAATTTAAAAATGAGTGTTTCTTTCTAAATAATTAGAAACAGTTCAAATAAACTATTACTGCTTTTGGTGGTTAAAAAAAGAATTGCTCTGTATGTCTTTAAATAGTTAAAAAAACAGAAAACGGACAATTTTAGCATTCTTTTTATTTTAAAAAAATCCCTCAGTTTATCACTATTTGATCAGTGATAAGAAAGGGCACTTTCAAGTGTTTTAATTGAAGAGTTTTTGTATCTTCAGCATCTAGAACAGTGCTTGACATATATTAAGTAGAGCAATAAATATTGCTGAGTTAAATGAATGGCATTAATGTTGGGCTTAAAGTATTTCTTTTTTTAAAAAAAATACTTCTGAATTGTCAAAATGAAACAAACAAAAAACCGCAAAGATTAAATTATGCTAACAGAGTTTTACAAATTGTTTTTTAAATTACTGATCAGATATTGTTTTACATGACATGTTTAACTAGCCAGATCTCACTACCTGCCCCAGTCGATATGTGACATGATGGACAGAGGGCCTGGGTACAGGGTTTCTAAAAGTCAAGGCAAAATACCTGGGATGTTCCTCCCAATATCCCCACCTCCAGCAGATGTTGTCACAGGTGGCGTCAACTCAAAATAGACTTTGGTAGACACTGCCACTGCTCATCCTCCAACCCAGAAAATCCTCCTATTTTCTTTACCAGGTCCGAAAGCCCGGGATCTTATCCCAAACCTTATTATTTCTGTGACCTTGAGAAAGCCACTTAACCTCCCAGCCTCAGCTGAGACATCCGCAAAATAGGCATAATTATAGAGCTTCCTACTAGGCGCCTGCGAGTGTTGAAGGAACTACGCCATGGACAGTTACTATAGGGAGCTATCCAGGGGCCATCCTGGGCTGGGTGACTATTAGTTGAATGTGAATTCCTCCAAGACCTTGTGCATTTCTTTTGACACCCACTCTTCTGCCCAAATTCAAGCCAAGCTATGATGTGTTGGAAAAAACTGAGGGATAGAAGCTGCTTTATATAGAGCTACATTTGGGCCAAGCTGAGCTCAAAGCAAAACAGTTGTCATAGTTTCCAGATGTGTGGGATCAGCGGTCACAACCAAAGGCCACCAAGAGTTCCCTTCGCAGAAAACAGCGTGCTTGGCCAAAGTCAGCTCTTGGTGGGGAGTTACTTTATGTTCGTTGTCAGCAATCTGGTTTTAAAAAAGAAGGGAAAAAAAATAAAAATAAAAAAGAAGGGAACCTTACACTCAGTGTGTGCCTAGCACTGGGCTTCCTCGTCTCATCTGTTGTCTTATTAAATCCTTGAAATCATTTCTCATTTTGCAGAGGAAAAAAAAAGAGGCCTGGGAGGACTTGTCACATATCCAGTGGTGCAATGATGGCTGTGGGATTTAAACTTTGGCTGGTCTGAGTCTGATGCTGAGGCTTCGTTCACCAAACCATGCTGCTTTCTCCAAAAGTTGAAGTCATTACCAAAATGCAGGATCACTGGGAAGTTATATGATACTGAGTTTCTGCCCTAAGTCAAACAACGATTTAGCATCTTGCCTAGAAAGGTTAACAGGAGTTTGTGGGATCTCAGACAGGGTCCCTTTCCACGTTGAGTCACTGAAAGAAAGAGCAATACGTCTGGAGTTTACCTCTGTTCTTCAATTCTGCTTCACCTTGTCCCCTTTGGGCACAAGTTAGTGGGAAGCAGTTTGGGCAAAGTGTTTTTGGTTGGCATTAGTCAGAGTCTATATAATGCTTGTGAAAATCAGCTTCAATGTTTTAAAGTCACTTTTCAAAGTCAAAGAAGACCGACCTAAAGTGAATGAGATATTCTGAAAATCAATGGTTAGGAGTGGTTTTGTTCTCTGCTCTCAACATTTTTTGTACCACCGTGTCCTAGGTATTATGCTCAGTTGTTGATTATTTAAGACGGGGAGAGGAGGCAAGGTGGTTGTTTAGATCTGGTCATGGAAGATTAGCAGCTAGAAGGTGGGGGGAAAGAGCTGCTGGAATTCCACAGCAGGGTCTGGAGTCAGTTGACAGCAAGAGAAAGGACCCACGCAGCTTGCTTATTCTAATTATTTGGTTTTCCATCTGACTTGCATGGCATGAATAAGGTGAGGCACAGGAGCCTTTTAAAATTTAAGTTGTGCTCAGCAAAGTCAGCAAATTCCAGGTGCCACCCAAGGCAGAAAATATGCATAATAAAATTGCTTTATTGCTGCCTATTTACTTTCCAACAAATGCAGAACAGAAAGAATGCCAATGCTTGATGAGTCTACATAAGCAGGATAACTGTGTGTGTAGGGGGGTGGCCCCCAAACCAACAATAACAGAACGAAACTATTTATTCGTGACTACATGGGGCTATTTACGAGAAAGACTCAGCAGCAAGTTTTACAATCCCGGTGGTCTCAGAGTGGGAATACAAAGTCCAGTCCAGTGACTCAACCCAGGCCTTTTTGGCAAGCCCAGGAACAGACTTAAAGTGTCCAGCCAAGGGCTACATAATTTCTCATTCCACGAACCCCAGAAATAAAGAACTACTCTCAGATACAAAAGCAGACTGTGTTTTAGAAAAGAATTTACCAGAATCTCACACTGCTTCTCAAACTTTCACCCGGATACTCCTAATAGCAAAGGAAATCTAAAACACTCCCATGGGATCTAGGGGAACATTTGAAAGAAGCCTACACCAAGAATGAAATATCTTTATAATCCTGTGTTTGGTCTTTTTAAAAAGTAAATTTTGCTTTCTGTTTCATTGCACACTTGCTGGTTTTAGTATAGTTTTAAATGACTGATCATTGAGCAAATTTGATTCCTTTCAAGAAAAAATGTTTATTTGGTGACTTTAAGTATACCTCCAGGGATTAGAATATGGGCTTCTCAGGTGGCTCAGTGGTAAAGAATCCACCTGCCAATGCAGGAGATGCAAGAGACTCAGGTTCAATCTCTGGGTTGGAAAGATCCCTTGGAGAAGGAAATGGCTACCCACTCCAGTAGTCTTGTTAGGGGAAGCACACTGATTGAAACCACCCTGGCCAGGCACCATAGTAACCATTTGCATGAGTTGTTTTATGACAGGGGATCCTGAAAAGGAATACGGAACTAATAAGCCACCACCAACCGGAAGAGTTCGGGAAAGATCGAAAGGAGACACCACGTGTCCGTCCACTTCCCAGAATCCCTCTCGCTAGCATCCATCTTGGCTGAGCGATGCGTGCATGCGCCACCAGGAAAGACTCTGAATTAGAATGATTGGCCAAAGACCACCCGGAAACTAATCCCATCACCATAAAACCCGAGTCTGTGAGCCACGCAGCAGAGCAGTTCTCCTGGGTTCTCTTACCCTACTGCTCTCCACCCAGGTGCCCTTTCCCAATAAAATCTCTTGCTTTGTCAGCACGTGTGTCTCCTCGGACAAGTCATTTCCAAGTGTTAGACGAGAGCCCAGTTTTGGGCCCTGAAAGGGGTCCCCCTTCCTGCAATAGTCTTGCCTGGGAAATTCAATGGACAGAAGAGCCTGGTGGGCTACAAGTCATGGGGTCATAAAGATTTGGACATGACTGAGCAGTCACACACATCATAGGGACTAGAATAACCTTGTATGTTTTAGCAAACTCAGATCTATTGTGGAGTTTGTGGTGAAAAATGTAAAGATGGCCAATGTTCCCTACTCTTCCCAGCCAAGACCTGCTCCACTTATACATCATTTGGATTTGGGTGTTGAAGAAGGAAGGAAAAATGTGAGGAGGAGAAGAAGGAAGATCAATGAATCTCCAATTGAAGTTCCAAAATGTGGAACTTGTGGGCTAAAATGAATTGCATCCATTGAAAGAATGGCTGCCTTCTCTTCCCAGAGGCCACATTAGCCCTACTCAGACACTGTTCTGATGGTAACAAGCCGAGAAAGACACAATCTGTGTTGACATAAACAACGCAGAACCTCAAAACGTTTATGATCCAGCAGTTGACCACCCTGTAAGGAGTCTCTGGAGGGCTCCCCCAAGTCCAGGCACACAACAGAAAATGCAGAACCAAGAGGAATGAGAGTGGCTTAGCCAGATTTTTAAAATATCTCATAGACTAAGCTATTAGTTTCTTCTTTGATCCACCTTCTTTCATTATCCAAGGCCCCTGAGACTTCAGCGTCAAAAGCTGACTCTTGTGTTAACTAAGGAGAATTTTCTGCTTACCAGGCAGGGAAAGGTCAAAAGCCCACGGGGGTTTGAGTGACACAGAATGAGCCAAGTGGCCTGCATGGTTAAGGATGTATTTAGGGATTAGCAGTGACCTGGGGAGTTCGTACCCTTTTAAAAGACCTTGAAAGTAAAAAATAAAAAAACAACACCCAAAACAAAATAACCGTGCAGGCCCAAGAAAACGGGTCTTGTGAAAAGCAAATCAGGCTGAACCTGGTGTTTGTCCAGGCCTCATATCAATCACTGGAGTTCAACTAGTAAGGACACTTCTCAGAGAAAAGGACAGACAGAGGGAAAATTGAAATCTGGCCTCAAGCCTGTTCATGCCTAGCTGCTTTAGCACAGTATCAGTTCAGTTCAGTCACTCAGTCGTGTCCGACTCTTTGCGACCCCATGAATCACAGCACGCCAGGCCTCCCTGTCCATCACCAACTCCTGGAGTTCACTCAGACTCATGTCCATCGAGTCAGTGATGCCATCCTGCCATCTCATCCTCTGTCATCCTTTTCTCCTCCTGCCCCCAATCCCTCCCCGTATCAGAGTCTTTTCCAATGAGTCAACTCTTCACATGAGGTGGCCAAAGTACTGGAGTTTCAGCTTTAGCATCATTCCTTCCAAAGAAATCCCAGGGCTGATCTCCTTCAGAATGGACTGGTTGGATCTCCTTGCAGTCCAAGGGACTCTCAAGAGTCTTCTCCAACACCACAGTTCAAAAGCATCAATTCTTTGGTGCTCAGCTTTCTTCACAGTCCAACTCTCACATCCATACATGACTACTTGAAAAACCATAGCCTTGACTAGATGGACCTTTGTTGGCAAAGTAATGTCTCTGCTTTTCAATATGCTATCTAGGTTGGTCATAACTTTTCTTCCAAGAAGTAAGCGTCTTTTAATTTCATGGCTGCAATCACCATCTGCAGTGATTTTGGAGCCCAGAAAAATAAAGTCTGACACTGTTTCCACTGTTTCCCCATCTATTTGCCATGAAGTGATGGGACCAGATGCCATGATCTTCGTTTTCTGAATGTTGAGCTGTAAGCCAACATTTTCACTCTCCTCTTTCACCTTCATCAAGAGGCTTTTTAGTTCTTCTTCACTTTCTGCCATAAGGGTGATGTCATTGGCATATCTGAGGTTATTGATATTTCTCCCGGCAATCTTGATTCCAGCTTGTGCTTCTTCCAGCCCAGCGTTTCTCATGATGTACTCTGCGTAGAAGTTAAACAAGCAGGGTGACAATATACAGCCTTGACGTACTCCTTTTCCTATTTGGAAACAGTCTGTTGTTCCATGTCCTGTTCTAACTGTTGCTTCCTGACCTGCATACAGATTTCTCAAGAGGCAGATCAGGTATTCTGATATTCCCATCTCTTTCAGAATTTTCCACAGTTCCTTGTGATCCACACAGTCAAAGGCTTTGGTATAATCAATAAAGCAGAAATAGATGTTTTTCTGGAACTCTCTTGCTTTTTCGATGATTCAGTGGATGTTGGCAATTTGATCTCTGGTTCCTCTGCCTTTTCTAAACCCAGCTTGAACATCTGGAAATTCACGGTTCACGTATTGCTGAAGCCTGGCTTGGAGAATTTTGAGCATTACTTTACTAGCACAGTATTAATATCTTTTTTTTTTTTTTAATTGGAGGATAATTACAAAGTTGTGCTGGTTTCTGCTGTACAACAATGCAAATCAGACACAAGTATACACATATCCCCTCCCTCTTAAGCCTCCATCCCACCCACCCCCATTCGCACCCTTCCAGGTCATCACACAACACTGAGCTGAGCTCCCTGTGCTATACAGCTGCTTCCTGCTAGCTAGTTATTTTACACACAGTATATCAGTGTACTCTCTCAACTCATCCCACCCTCTCCTTCCCCTGCTGTGTCCAGAGTCAGTTCTCTACGTCTCTATCTCTATCTCTGCCCTGCAAATAGGTTCGCATCACTATCTTTATCCAAGGATGGACCCTGCTATGGGGCCCTCCCATAGGGACAGTGAACTGCAGATAGAGCAGTCATCTGGGTGATTCTCTTCCCCTGAGCCCGCATGGAAGGAGAAGCGCTCAGTCTGCCTGTCACATCCCTGTGGCCTTTTCCACCACCACCCTCTTGGGAATAGAGGACTCGCCCCTGTGACTGGCAGTGAGGCCGATCCAGGTAGGGTCCTAGAGGTTATTCCTGGGTCCCAAGCTTGGACCCTGAGGAAGCGGAACAGCGGGGACTGTGCCCCTCCTCCACATAGGACAACTGCCCTGTTATCAGTTCCCCAGAACTCTGTTCCCAGACTTACTGAGAACTGGAGAAACCAAATGAAAGTGCCAGGAGATGGTACAGAAAATGTAGGCCTTTTAGGAAGAAGGATTTGCATTAACAAAAATTTTGAGAAGTGGATTTTGACCAAAAGTCACTTTCATGCCTGCAATATAGAGTTATTTATAGTTACTGCTTTATTGGCAAATTTATATTGCTAATAAAACAATATTGGCAACATAGATTATATTATAGTATTATATTTTATATTCTATTGTATTATATTCAGGCGTGGTGCTGAATATACTGCATCTTCTCCCTTATTTATTTATTTTTGGCCTCGCCAAGCAGCATTTGGGATCCTAACATCCCCACCAATGATTGAACCCATGGCCCCCTGCAGTAGAAGCAGAGCCTTAACCACTGGACATCCAGGGAGTTTCCCACAATATACATTTAAAAAGAAGCTTCTGAACTGAATTATAGTGCCACTGCCTCTCAAAGTTTAGCAGTTGTGTCAGCAAACAAAACGTTCAAGGAAACCAATAGATCATGTGAGTCTCTGCTGAAGCAGCCACTAGAAATCCCTTCACCAACAAGTAATCATATTCTCACTCTCGCCTCTAAATAGGAAAGGCATGCAGTCAGAGCAGGAGGAGATGATGTCCCCTCATCCTTTCTCCAGTTGGCAACTGACCGTCCCCATGGAGGTTTCTCATTTAGATGTTGGCGAAAACATCTGTTGAAACTCAGTAGGCTCATCACCCGGAATGCTGGTCCCCCTCCTTTCCTTCAAGTTCTATATTTGCATCCACACAGTCCTTTCCAAATTCCTTTGGTTTCTGGATCATTCTTATCTGAAATCCATGTTCCCATTTTTTTTTTTTTCCTTTGGCATAGGTCAGGGTTTCTTTTTCCCTGAGTGTGGTGCATGGGACAAAGCTTAGAATGGACATGCAGTGGTTTACTCATGGTATTGTTTTCACTTACATCTCATAAAAATGTTGGTCTGCCAGAATGATTTCAAGCTTCAGTGCATAGTGAGAGCCCATAGTTAGTTAATTTGAAAGCTCCACATCCTCTAAGAATCTCATAGAGGCATTTTCAGTAAGATTTTAAGGATAACAGATGGGCATCAGGCAAGGGGAAAAAGTTGGCTCTCAGATGTAAACTTCCACTTCAAACTCATCCATCGAGTCAGGTTGAAAAAGGTGAGGAAGATACATATTTCACTGCAGACCTGTCTTTGTGACCTTATCAAGATTGTGAATATTTAGCAAATCTTAAGAAAGTGATAGACATTATTTAGCTGTCTTTATAATTCAAAACTTTGAACATCCTAAATTCACAACATAGTCAAGTTTTAGAAACTAAGCCATAAACTCTTTTATGCTTACACATTGTTCAAAACAAAGGAAAGAACGCCTTAGAAATCCTGGTTCATCAGAACTAATTTAGAATGCACAAAACCAAATACATTTAGTGCTGGGGAACTCCCGGCATTTACAAGGCTGGGATTCAGTTCAGTTCAGTTCAGTTGCTCAGTCGTGTCCAGCTCTTTGCAACCCCGTGAATCACAGCACGCCAGGCCTCCCTGTCCATCACCAACTCCCGGAGTTCACTCAGACTCACGTCCATTGAGTCAGTGATGCCATCCAGCCATCTCATCCTCTGTCGTCCCCTTCTCCTCCTGCCCCCAGTCCCTCCCAGCATCAGAGTCTTTTCCAATGAGTCAACTCTTTGCATGAGGTGGCCAAAGTACTGGAGTTTCAGCTTTAGCATCATTCCTTCCAAAGAAATCCCAGGGCTGATCTCCTTCAGAATGGACTGGTTGGATCTCCTTGCAGTGAAGGGACTCTCAAGAGTCTTCTCCAACACCACAGGCTGGGGTTAATGGCTAGATAAATGGAATAGGATTAAGAACATATTCCGAAACTATTCTTCATCTTAGTGAACAGAGATGTCTTTCCTCTGTTGTCATTGTACTTCGGCAGGTGTAGCCCCAACAGGAGAAGCCCAGGGGGCCAGCTCTAGGGTACATTATAATCTGAAACAAGTTGTCTCAACTATTTCAGCGGTCTGTATATACTGGGCGATCCTGCGGCCCAGGTGCACAGGCGTCTGCATGATGAGGAGCTTGAGCACGGCCCAGAGCCCTGGGTACCGCCTTGCAATGCAAGCCCCGCTCACTATTAGTCACATGACCGCAGGCCTGCTAAGTATCAAGTTCCTATAACACAGGATGGTTAACCTCACAGGGTTGTAGTGGTGATTACATGAGATAATGTGTGTCAAGTGTTTAACACAATGGTCCACCTAAATGCTCAGGAAATGTCGCGCATTATGGTTTACAAAACATTTTTACGTACACATATACTACCTCAGTTCACTTCTCAAAAAGCCACCAAGGTATGTTTTATTGTTGCCATTTTCTCAGTGAATCACCTGAGGTTAGAGATTCTCAGCCATTTTCCAATTCACACAGAAGACTCAGCCCGTCTGCTCAGATAGTCTCTTAACATTTCTCCACCTCCATCCCTCAACCCACCCCTCTACCCCACCTCATCCTACCCCATCCCCTCCCATCATCATCCCATCTCATGCCCCACCCCTGTCTTTTGACTACAAGGCAGTTGAGCTACTTATTTTAGACCTTCTAAAAGTCCTAGACAACATCAAAGCTCACACTTTCCCTCAATCAAATCTAGCATAATGTATAAAGCATTTTTTTTGCATATGCAAAAAAAACCCTGGGTTCCAATCCTAGCTCTGCCACTCCAGGTTGTGCTCCTCTGGTCAAGCTGTCCAGCTCGCTATCTTTCTCTCCTTCTTCCTGGTGTGGCACCAACTTCCTCTCATATAGGCCCTTGGAAGGAACCACAGAGTCAAGGCTCTGTCCAGTTTAGTCACTTAATATTCATTAGCTACAAAGTTTAATTATTCAGCCAGTGGTAAAGAACCCACCAGCCCATGAAGGAGACACCAGAGATGAATTGTTCGATCCCTTGGGTCAGAAAGATCCCTTGGAGGAGAGAATGGCAACCCACTCCATTATTCTTATCTGGAGAATTCCACAGACAGAGGAGCCTGGTGGGCTACAGTCCATTCGGTCACAAAGAGTCTGACATGACTGAGTGACTAACACAATGCTTTAAATGTAAACAATGACCTAGCTGCTCAATGTCCTGCTCCATTCAGTCACTAGATTACCAGACAGGCAGGTCCACCTACAGCCGTAGAATCCAATTCACCCCAGAGGTGGGGGACCTAGCCCCACCCACTGTCCTGAGAAACAACAATAGGCATTAGGTAAATATTTGCTGCTTAAAAGGTTGTCCTGAAGTGGGTTTTTGCAGATAATCTCTTTGTTTCATCACCACGGCTTTCTCTTCCAAAAGATTATCTGCCTCTGGAATTTATCCTTTAAAAATAATCACAAAGAGAAGAAAGTGGAAAAAAGTTATTCATGATATTTGTTACATGAGCCTTAGGGACAAAACTCCATTCTCTCTCCCCATCAATAACCTACACTTTCAAACATTAAGGATTCCTTCTGGACTATTTTAAGGAGCGGATTTATTAGTTCTATAGCATCTTGTAATCCTGAGGTATTTAAGAAAACTACATTCTTTGGATTCTGAAACTCTGGCTGTTTCCCCGAGCTACTTCAAACAATGCAACTTTCGCTGACGGGGCACTTGTGGGCCAGCAGTGTTGTTGAATTGTAAGTAAATAATCTTGAAACAAATCCGTAGTTGACACACTGTCATATTATGTTTACTGCTCCAGAGGAGGGATTTATTCTGAGGATATTGAAAAATTCCATTGCTGGTTGGGGGAAGTGACAATTGGGATCACTCATAAATTAAAGTGACTGCCCTCTGTAGCATAGATATGGTCCAAAACATTGAACACACACTAAAATGTCATATGCGAAATAGAACAGCGCTGGATAGAAACAGGTAACGTCGCTAAATAAAAACAGACACTGTAGAAATGACAGATGTTTAAATTGCCAAGTTTGGCTAGAGGTAGTGCTGTCCTTCTCCTAGGATTAATAAACGTGGGACTTCTAAAGTGAAGCAGAAAAATGAACTTCAAGTGCATCCTGCTTGGGTTTAGCATAGATTTCATGATGTAATGCTGCTGCTGCTGCTGCTGCTAAGTCGCTTCAGTCGTGTCCGACTCTGTGTGACCCCATAGACGGAAGCCCACCAGGCCCCGAAGCCCCTGGGATTCTCCAGGCAAGAACACTGGAGTGGGCTGCCATTTCCTTCTCCAGTGCAGGAAAGTGAAAAGTGAAAGTGAAGTCGCTCAGTCATGTCCGACTCTTAGCGACCCCATGGACTGCAGCCTACCAGGCTCCTCCGTCCATGGGGTTTTCCAGGCAAGAGTACTGGAGTGGGGTGCTGTTGCCTTCTCCCCATGATGTAACAGAGGTTACTTTTTTTTTTTTTCCCTACTGCTGCTGCTGCTAAGTCACTTCAGTCGTGTCCAACTCTGTGCAACCCCATAGATGGCAGCCCACCAGGCTCTGCCGTCCCTGGGATTCTCCAGGCAAAAACCCTGGAGTGGGTTGCCATTTCCTTCTCCAGTGCATGAAAGTGAAAAGTAAGAGTGAAGTCTCTCAGTCATGTCTGACTCTTCGCGACCCCATGGACTGAAGCCTACCACGCTCCTCCGTCCATGGGATTTTCCAGGCAAGAGTACTGGAGTGGGGTGCCATTGCCTTCTCCTTTTTTTTTTCCCCTAAATGGCTTAATATTTAACGAGCCTGCTATCTGTTTTCTTGTAAGAAGGGCATTAGTACTGTAACTTTCTAGAAACCAGGACCTGCTCTGCTGTCTCTCCCAGGCCTGGGTCTCTTAGGGGTTGGCCTGGTTTTGCAGATACGGGTGTTGGTGAGGGAAGGCCGTTTAATGGGGTGTAGGGACAAAGGGATGAGAATTGCCAAGAGAAATATCAATAACGTCAGATTTGCAGTTGACACCATACTTATGGCAGAAAGCGAAGAACTAAAGAGCCTCTTGATGAAAGCGAAAGAGGAGAGTGAAAAAGTTTGACTTAAAATTCAACATTCAGAAAACTAAGATCATGGCATCTGGTCCCATCACTTCATGGCAAATAGATGGGGAAACAATGGAAACAGAGACAAACTTTATTTTTGGGGGCTCCAAAATCACTGCAGATGGTGACTGCAGCCATGAAATTAAAAGACACTTGCTCCTTGGAAGAAAAGTTATGACCAACCTAGACAGCGTATTCAAAAGCAGAGACATTACTTTGTCAACAAAGGTCTGTCTAGTCAAGGCTATGGTTTTTCCAGTGGTCATGTAAAGATGTGAGAGTTGGACTGTAAAGAAAGCTGAGTGCCGAAGAATTGATGCTTTTGAACTGTGGTGTTGGAGAAGACTCTTGAAAGTCCCTTAGACTGCAAGGAGATCCAACCAGTCCATCCTAAAGGAGATCAGTCCTGGGTGTTCATTGGAAGGACTGATGTTGCAGCTGAAACTCCAATACTTTGGCCACCTGATGCAAAGAACTGACTCATTTGAAAGGACCCTGATGCTGGGAAAGATTGAGGGCAGCAGAAGAAGGGGACAACAGAGGATGAGATGGTTGGATGGCATCACTGACTCAATGGACATGAGTTTGAGTAAGCTCTAGGAGTTGGTGATGGACAGGGAAGCCTGGCTTGCTGCAGTCCATGGGGTCACAAAGAGTCAGACACAACTGAGCAACTGAACTGAACTGAACTGAAGGACAAAGGCTGAGGAAGGAAGGGTCCTTTATGTCAGCAGCAACTTCTCTAGGCTCTTGTTTTTGTTGTTCAGTCACTAAGTCATGTCCCACTCTTTGCGACCCCATGGGCTACAGCACACCAGGCTTCCCTGTCCTTCGCTATCTTCCAGTACAGTTCAGTTCAGTTGCTCAGTCATGTCCGACTCTTTGTGACCCCATGAACCATAGCACGCCAGGCCTCCCTGTCCATCACCAACTCCTGGAGTTCACCCAAACTCATGTCCATTGAGTCAGTGATGCCATCCAACCATCTCATCCTCTGTCATCCCCTTCTCCTCTTGCCCTCAATCTTTCCCAACATCAGAGTCTTTCCCAATGAGTCAGCTCTTCACATCAGGTGATCAAAGTACTGGAGTTTCAGTTTCAGCATCAGTCCTTCCAGTGAATACTCAGGGTTGATTTCCTTTAGGATTGACTTGCTTGATCTCCTTGCAGTCCAAGGAACTCTCAAGAGTCTTCTCCAACACCACAGTTCAAAAGCGTCAATTCTTTGGCACTCAGCTTTCTTTATGGCCCAACTCTCATATCCGTACATGACTCCTGAAAAAACCATAGCTTTGACTATACCGACCTTTGTCAGCAAAATTATGTCTTTGCTTTTTAATACGCTAAGTCTGTCATAGTTTTTCTTCCAAGGAGCAAGTGTCTTTTAATTTCATGGCTGCAGTCAGTGTCTGCAGTGATTTTGGAGCCCAAGAGAAAAAAATGTGTCACTGTTTCCACTTTTCCCCTTCAATTCTCTAGGCTAACTGCATCTAAATCCCAGCCACTTGCAATTACAGAAAGTCAAGAACAAAACAAGGATTAAACTACAACACTCCCTTGTGCATATAATAAACGTCCTCTGATACATTTTACAGTCTTTTAAATAGACTGTGCGCCTTTTTTCTTTTTTTTTTGACCAGGCCATGTGGCATCTTAGTTTCCTAGTGAGGGATGGAAGCCCACCCCCTGCATTGGGAGTGTGGAGTCTTTATCATTGGACCACCAGGGAAGTCCCCAGTGTGTGCTTTTTGGAGATGATCACTTTATATTTTAATGTAATAATGGTCATAGAGATAGGAGAGAACAATACTTCAGTGCTCAACCTTCTTTCTGGTCCAACTCTCACATCTGTACATGACTACTGGAAAAACCATCGCTTTGACCGTATGGACCTAGATGTGCATTGTGTGCTGTGCTTAGACACTCAGTCTTGTCCAACTCTTTGCAACCTCATGGACTGTAGCCCACCAGGCTCCTCTGTCCATGGGATTCTCCAGGCAAGAATACTGGAATGGGTTGCTATGCCCTCCTCCAGGGGATCTTCCCAAGCCAGTGACTGAACCCAGGTCTCCCACACTGCAGGCAGATTCTTTACCATCTGAGCCACCAGGGAAACCCAAGAATACTGGAGTGGGTACCCTTCTCCAGGGGATCTTCCCAACCCACGAATCAAGACATGCATTACCATGGATGAATATTAAAAACATAATGTTGAAATAGAAAGTCAGAGAAGACTACTTCAGTGTGATTGAATTCATATGAAAAGTTCACTAAAAGGCAAAACTCACCAATTTATTGTTTAGAGGTCAAAACTTACATATGATAAATATACATACCCTCACATAGTTGCTGCTGCTGCTGCTGCTAAGTCGCTTCAGTCGTGTCCGACTCTGTGCGACCTCATAGACGACAACCCACCAGGCTCCCCCGTCCCTGGGATTCTCCAGGCAAGAACACTGGAGTGGGTTGCCATTTCTTTCTCCAATGCATGAAAGTGAAAAGTGAGAGTGAAGTCGCTCAGTTGTGCCGGACTCTTACTGACCCCATGGACAGCAGCCCACCAGGCTCTTCTGTCCATGGGATTTTCCAGGCGAAAGAGTACTGGAGTGGGGTGCCATATGAGCCCAAATTTCAGGATAGAGGGTAACTAGAAGAGACAGTGAGGAAAAGGGAACAATATACTCAAAAACACTGGTAATGAGGAATTCCCTGGTGGCCCAGTGGTTAAGACTCCAAGCTTCCAAAGCTGGGGTGCCCTGGCTTTGAACCCTGATTGGGGAACTAGGATCTTACATGCCATGCAGACAAATAAATAAATAACATTTGTAATTTTTTAAAAAGGAATAGGAAAGAGACTTCCTTGGTGATCCAGTGGCTAGGACTCGCTGCTATGGCAGGGAGCATGGGTTTGATCCCTGGTTGGGGAACTAAGATCTGTGTGCTCGGCCCTGCAAAAAAAAAAAAAAGGAAGGGAAACTTGCCAGTTTTTTATTTATGAGCATGAGTCTAGTTGGCTAGAACACGCACAGCCTGGAGGCAGGAAGGTCCAGCCATGCAGAGGGGTTGTGAGCAGACGTGAGGCTTTGAAGGGGGCCATGGAGCTGTGCAAGAGACTATCCCCTCTCCTGCTGTTGATGACCTTCAATCTTGCAGTGGACTTGAGCCAGGAAAAAGCACTCAAGCAGATGCAGGGCTGTAGTCACCCTGGTGAGCTGCACCCAGCAGCAATAACCTGCCTGGGGCATATCAGGGAAACATATTTTGTATACAGTATCAATAGCGTATGTGTGTCAGTATCAATCTCCCAATTATTTTATCCATTCTACTGTTGATTGACATTTGGGCTGTTCCTAGTGTTTTTCCTCCAAAAAAATGCTCCTAGGAATATAACTGTACTGGTCTTCAGGGCATATGTTCAAGAATTTCTCCCGAATGGAATTGCTTATGCATGCATATTCATCCTCACTAGGTAATGCAAAATTGTTTTCTGAAGTAATGTATCATTTTACATTCCTCCTCTCTTTAAATATTTCCCACCAACACTTGGCTTTGCCTGACTTTTAAATTTTTGTTCTTTGGTCCATTTAATCTTTTTCCTCTGTTAGTAATGAGAGTTAGCTTCTTTTTATACGTTTCCAGGCCAGTCGCATTTTCTTGTCTGTAAATACCTGCTTTCACTTCTTCAGGGTCTCTTTCTTGATGAACCCCAGGAGTTCTTTACCTATTTGGGATACTAAAACTTTGTTGGTGCGTAGAATGTCTGCCAGGAAGGCTAACAGAATTTCTCCCATCCTTGTAGGCACCTGCCCACTTCCTTCATCAGGAGTCGGGGTCTCTATCTCCTCCTCTGTGGTCTGAGCTGACCCCGTGTCTTTCTTTGATCGACAGAGAGGAACAGCAGGGAGGCTGTGTGACCCCTGGGCCTCAGCCTTGAGGCCTTACAGCTTCCGTTTCACCCTCTTGGAAGCCAGCTGCCTCGTGAAAAGTCCCAGCCCTCCTGCTGGCGAGAGAGGCCTTGTGGAGAGAGAGGCTCCCGAGGGTGAGACCATGTGGGGAGAGCAGAAGGCCCAGCCCCTCTCCACCCGCTCCCCCTGCCCCACCCCGTAGTCTTTCCAGCCGCCTGGGCTCATATGCTGTACATCTGTGTGAGACTGTCTTGAAGGTTCCAGCCCCCACCAAGCTCCCAGCTGGGTGCCCATGTGACCTCAGCTGACGCCTCTAGAAGCAGAAGAACTGGCCATCTGAGCTCAGCCTGGATTCCTGACCCACAGAATCACGGGCAATAAAATAATTGCTTCCAGCCAGCAAGTTTTGGGATAGATTGTTATATCACAGATAATAGAAACAATTTACTGTACATGTTTCTAAAAGTCTTCTCCCACCCTCTGGCTTTTTTTTGTTGTTTACTCTCTCTCTGTTATTTTTTCACTATCAAAAGTTTTAACTTATAGTAGAATTGATTTTCCGAGGTTTTATTTTATGCTTAGTGCTTTTAATGTGTTCTTTGAGAGATCTGTTTCTACTTTAGTGTATTTTCTACTAAAAGTTTCAAAGTTTTATCTTTCACAGTTAAGTTTCTCTTTCTCTCTTCCTCCCTTCCTCCTTCCCTCTCTCTTTCTTTCATGGTTACCACATGCAGCATGTGGGATCTTAGTTCCACCTCCAGGAATCAAACCCATACTTCCTGCATTGGAAGCGTGGAGTCTCGACCACTGGATCCCCAGGGAAATTCTTCATGTTTAAGTTTCTTAATCTGTCCTGAACGGGGTAAAATAGGGGTCCATTTGCCTTTTTGTCCGTTTCACCACCATACATGGAATGGTCGTATCAGGTTCCCATGCACGCTGACTCGAGAGCTGGACCCTTAATTCTGTTTGGCTGTTGCTATACCTGTATCTCACACAGATGGCACTAGTGGTAAAGAACCTGCCTGTCAGTGTGGGAGACCTAAGAGATGCAAGTTCCATCCCTGGGTTGGGAAGATCTCCTGGAGGAGGATATGGCAACCCACTCCAGTATTCTTGCCTGGAGAATCCCATGGATGGAGGAGCCTGGCTGGCTGCAGTCTGTAGGGTTGCACAGAGTTGAATACAACTAAAATAACTTAGCACGCATGCACAAACTGTATCTCACTGACTAAATTACTACAGTTTTATGTAAGTTTTGATCTCTGGTAGGACAAAATCCTTTTATTTTTCATTACTGACTTGGCTATATTCTTGACTGTTTGGACTTCCTTATAAATTCTAGTTATCATCTTATTGAATTCCATAATGAATTCTCTTTGAGATTTTGATTCAATTTGTATTGACTCCATAAACTATTTGGAAGGGGGATTTATGTCCTAAATAATTGAGTGTTTAAATCTATAAGCATCTCTTTCTTTAGTTTTAAGAAAGTATTATTTAATGTCTTTTTTTAAAGTTGTATGATTTTCTACATATAAGTCTTGCACATCTTCTGTTGGATTTATTCCAAGGTATCTTTTATTCTTTGTTGCTAGTTTTAATGATATTTTTTCATTTATTTGAATATTCTAACTGGCTGATGAACAGAAATCCAGTTGGCTTGGTGTATTGATTTAATATTTTGGGAATCTTAATAATCTTATTTTAATTCTAATCATGTGTAAATTTCTGTGGGTCTTCTATATACAACTAAATCATCTCTGAATAGCAGTTTTGTTTTCCCTTTTCCAATCCTTATAATTAAAAAAAAAATCTAATCTGTTGGCAAGGACCTTCAAGTGTTATATGAGAATATTTATCTTTTTCATGATTCTAAAAGGTTTACTTTTAATGTTTCATGATTGATTGTAATGTTTCATGTGTGTGTGTGTACTGTAATCAGATTAAAGATTGGTTAGACATATGCTTTATAATTCTGCATGGCAACTGAATTTTATTCTTTTCCTGCATGTTCTAAGAATGTTTTCCTCTTTTAAACTGTTTAATTACTTGACTTTTAAATATTGAGCCCACTTTAAATTCTTAGAATAAATCTAACCGGATCATAGTATATTGCATTTTTCATATATTACTGGTCACAGTTTGCTATTATCTTGTTTAGGATTTTTGCATCTATGTTCCTAAGTGAGATTACCCAATACTTTTTTTCATCTTTTGCCCTGGTCAAGTTTGAATTTTAAGGTTAAGCTCTCATTGTAGTATAAGTTTGGGATTAATCTCTTTTTTTTCTGTAATCTGAAAATATTATAAAACTTAGAACTTTTAAATTCTTGAATGTCTGGTAGAACTCAACAGTAAAACAATGTACTTGGTATTTGCTTTGAGGAAAGATTTTGAATTACTTCAATTCCTTGTATGAATTCAATTTCTTTAATGATTCCTTTTATGGCTCAGTTTCTTCAGTGTGTACAGAAATATGACTTTCTATTTCTTCTTGAACCAATTTTGATCTTTTAAGTTTTTGTAATAACTTTTGTAGCAACACTACAATATTGAAATTTATTGGCACAAAGTTTATGTAGTATTATTACATAGTATTTCAAATCTCTTCTGCTACTATCGTCATTTCTCCTTTACTATTCCTAACATTATTTATGAATGCCTTACCTTTCTTCTTGGCCAGTCTTGGCAGAGATTTGGCAATTTTATTAGCCTTTTCAAATAACCAAGATTTGGCTTTGTTGATCCTCTTAGTATCATGTTTCCCCCATGAATTTCTTCTATCTTTATTATTTTCTTCTTCCTCTTTTCTTTTTTTCCCCTGCTACTCTTTTTAATTTCTTAGTTCACAGATTTTCAGCCTTCATTCTGTACTGCTATAAGCATTTAAGGCTATAACATTTTTCTATTCCCCTTTAGAATATTTTAATGTTTGATAAGTAGAAATAATTGCTAATATTAGATATTTAAAACTTTTATTAATGATAAGCAATCTTTTTTGAGATAGTCAATATCCTTCATCATATTTAAAATTTTTGGTTTAATAGCTTATGCTACAACTACTTGCAAGTCTGGTTCTAAGTTCAGTTTATTTCTATACTTGATGTTAAAGACTATCTTAGCTGAAAATATACCTCACTATATATATATATACATATATATATATATATATACACACACACACACACAAGAATGAAAAATATGCATTGTTGGGCTCACTTATACATGATGGCATCCATTTTTAAAGTTCCAGGCACAAATTATGCAAACTCTTTCTTAATATGTGGTTAGGAAATTTCCATCTTCGCTGATCTGCTGATCTGAGGATGTTGCTTTATCTATATTTGACAAATGGTTCAAAAACCACTAACATTCTTCATCTGGAAGAGTTAAAAATAATAATCTTTCCCTAAGTCTAAGCAGGGAGATAAAAGGGTTCTAAGAGCCAAAACACATCTTTTGGGCAAGAAAGTTACGTAATCATAGAAAGATTTCTAAACATACTGTGCAGAAGCTATCTTTTCTGTAGGCTTTTATCTGGGACAGAAAACATTTTCCTAAGTTTTAGCTCAGCAGAAGCCTCCTACTGCCTTATGGGTATTTCATTACATTTCATCTTAATTATGGTTTTTCCAGTGTCAAAAATCTAGATAGTGAATTATTTTAAAAAGCATATTTTAATTTATTATCATTTTTATTATTTATTTATTTAAATAAATATTACATATTTATTTAATTTATTATCATTTATTACAGGCAAGTGGAAGAATTCAGAATATGACCATCCACTTTGTTTTTGACCCAGGTGACCTCAGAATTCACTTACATCCCTAGAAAACTGAGGGCTTCATGGTCATTGCCAAGCAGGGGATATGTGGTAGGCTCTCAGTAGGTAATGGTTGGGTGCATGTATGAATGAATGACCTCTTGTTTGGCTTCCTCTGTAGGCTGTGATTTGAAAGAAGGGACCACTTATTCATTTCTGTTTCCTAAGCATCTAGCACAGTGCCTGCACATCATGAGTGCTAAATATTTTGGGGAAGAAAGGAAGAAAAAAACAGAAAGGACAGAAAGGAGAAAAGGAGAGAGAGAGAGACAATACTTGCATATGTTCTTATCTGGATGTTTCAGTTAAAAGGAATGCTTGATTTGGCCAGTTCAACTTTGACCTTATTTAAAGCCTTTCCATGCTTATTTTTAATGAGAGCAGTCTAAAAAGAGTCTCAGGATGGTGATTACCTCTCTCTATGTGAAAATGTTTTCCCAAGGGCTAGAGGAATGAGTGAATTCTATTTTCATAGGGTCTCAAGGGTACCCCTCATTGCCTCTGGATTGGAAAATATTCCATTGTCTTTGATATTACTCTTTCGCAGTCTTTTAAAAGATAGCAGGCTGGACGAGGCTTCTCCTTCCTGTGCCCTGGAAGTCCCTAGAGGGCTTAGATATTGTAATATTCAGAGTTACTCAGAAGCGAAACTGAATAAAGCCTAGTGAAAAATGCCTGGAAATCTTGAGCTCAGCGTGTTTGCACATAGGATGCACACTCTCCCAAAGACACTTCACTGCACGCCAGGTTGTTTAATCAATGCCTGTGACCAAGTTACATGGTTACCTGCCGTGAGATTTTTAGAAACCAACCCACCATGAGCTCTTACTGGGAAGGTATTTGAATAATTAAAAACATTCCTCTATCAAAGGAGTCTCCTTCTGACAGTGGAATCCATAGCTTCTGTGGCTTTTCTTTTCAAAACACTTAGATGAAAGAGGTGGTTGTGTTTTGTGTGGCCCCCAACAATGGTTTTAAAATGAGGCCCAGCTTTGTACAAAACTGTGTGTGATGAGAACCTTAATTGTCTAAGATCAGGGCACTCAACTTCTTTTTGGGATAAGATGTCAAGTCTTCCTTGAGGAGGAATGGATGGTATAACTGGCCTACAGGGGATGTTTGTGTTTTGTTGTTGCTGTTGTTGGAATCTTGATGAGCTGTTTCTGTTTACACAGAAAGTCACCGGACAGGAAATCTCGCAGTAGGCTCCAGGCTCAAATCTCTGAAGATCAGTGAGACAGGAAACAGCAGTGCCTGAGTGCCCGCACACGCAAGCATCGCATCCTACTCATCGTGGAGGAAGAACAAACAGCCGCAAGAAAGGCCCTGAGGTTTAAGACAGGACACATCTGGAGGAGGAGTTCAGGAGTAGGATGTGGTGATGTCCCAGGGAGGAAAATAACACCCTCTGAGCAATTAAAAAAAAAAAAAAGACAACCATTACAACAGCAATAGTTTCCAAGACTGAAGCTACTGAAATTCATCCAGACAAATCCAAATGGTCTGAAGCCATCTCAGAATGAAAGGGCCCTGCCATGGGGTTTAGAGACATTACTGATGAGATTAATAATCCTCTGGTGCCATCAGAAGAAGCAGGCACCATCTCCACCATGTTTTATCCCTGAATTGTCACCCAGGGTGAAAACTGGATGGTACAGGGAAGAAGGCATGTTGTCATGGTAACAGAAAGAGATGGTCCTTGGAGAATCTGGAAATGGAAGCATCCAGCACAGTGAGGAATTCTGACGTGTGTGACAGGTGGCTCCGACCACAGAGCAGACTTAGATCCCGCCAGATGAAGAGCTTAGTCTTTGACTGGAATCCTCCACCCTCCAGGCAGACTTACAAGAAAAGGCGGGCCCGGAGCCTGCAGGCCAACTATGACACTCTCTATGGCAAACACATCAGCTATTGTAATTGAGAGATATGTTCTTCGTTCATAAATCAATTTTCTCAAGTTTGGTTCGTGTAGACAGTCATTTCCCAGACTCACACACTCCAAATAAACTGATTAGAACAAGGTTTTCAACCAAAAGGAAAATCTGAGGCTCAGCTTCCAGGCTTCCTTGGCCTCATGCCCTCAGCTGCCCCAAGGGCCACAACTGACTGGAAGGGGCGCCGGGCACAGCTATAACTTCAGCCACCTCGAGTGCCCAGGGTGAGACCAAGAGGGCATATCTATTTTTATTTTTTTTAAGATGTTTTTGATGTGGACAATTTTGTAAGTCTTTATTAAATTTGTTACAGTATTAATCCTGTTTTGTTTTGTTTTTTTGACTAGGAGGCTTGTGGGATCTCAGCTCCCGGATCAGGGATTGAACCCACGCCTCTTGCAGTGGAAAGTTAAGTCTTAACCACTGGATCGCCAGGGAAGACTCAAGGGGGCATATTTTAAGTCAGCTAGGTTGAGACCCGGGATGATCCCTGGGTCGGGAAGATCCCCTGGAGGAGGAAATGACAACTCACTCCAGTGTTCTTGCCTGGAGAATCCCTTAGACACAGGAGCCTGGTGGGCTGCAGTCCATGGGATTGGAAAGAACTGGACATGACTGGGCATGTTCACAGCAAGTCTCTTCAGTTTCTACTACATTCTCCACTCTGCCTTTTCTGAGCTTTGATTTCGGCTTTCACTTTTAGTACCACAGATGCTCCACCTTCCTTCAGTCAGATTTTCTGCTCACCTTTATGGAGCACTTCCAGTTTATGAAGCCTTTCACATTCATGATCTCATTTGGCCAACATAACCACCTTGGGATGTAAGTATGGTCATTATTCCCATTTCATGGATGAGAAAAATGAGGCTCAGAGAAGTAAAGTCACCTGCACATGCTCTCTCAGCTCGTAGGCAGTGGGTGGAACCAGAACCCGAATCCAGACTTTCTGGTCTGATTTCTGTTGTGATGTATTAGTTATATCCTTAAATCACTGATAGACACACTTTTTAAAGAAAGTCTTATATTCTTGTGAAAACATCTGAGTTCATAGATGGGTTGTATCTAAATACACTGTGTGGGATTCTTCTGTGAGGAAGATTTGTCTCTTCTCATTCCATTTACTCATTTATTCAATCATTTATATCATCATTGACTCATGGTCAATTCTTCATTTGCTGGTACTACATGAAGCTCCAGGTACATCTTGTATATTCCCTGCCCAGCCCTGAAACTAGTCTCCTAGGAGTCCTGTGCCTGTTATTGGAGAATGGTATTTAGAAACCATTGTGTGTTCATTGTTGTTGGGGTGTCATTCTGGGTTCATTCAGCAGACAGAACTAGAGCACACACACAGAGGCAGGTATACTAACTCACATTTCCATACATGATAATGGGTTATTTGAATATTTTATTTTTTATTTATTTGACCGCACTGCGCCTGTGGGATCTAGGGATCAGATCTGAGACCCCTGCACTGGGAACATGGAGTCTTAGCCACTGACCCACCAGGAAAGTCCTGATAATTGGTTTTTAACAGATAATACACTCAAAATAAAAAAGCACTAAAAATAAATAGCCCTAAAGAAGAAGAATTGGATCATCGGACTGAATTTTCTAAAACATGATACCTAATTTTTCAATTATAGCCACCATTATACAGAGTTTTTGTTTAAATTCATCTAGCACACCTAAATATTTCCTGATGTTAAGTCAGTAGGTTCCTGCAATTTAAAAAGTGTTGCATTTCTGTATGTGCATTCAAAAATGGATTAAAAACCCACTGAAACTCTTAAAAAGAAGTTACAAAGTCTCTTTCCAAGTTTTTAAAAAGTGCAGCTATCAGAGTTTTTATAGGTGACACACATATTATACTATATTTGGCAACAGAAGTCTATAATCATGGAAATAGTTTCATACATTCAATTTCACAATGCTTTTTTCATAGCACAAATTGCATTTAGACAATATTTTCTTTCTCATTTATTGTGTACATATCACCTTTATCATGAAGTGACAGAGCGAAAGTGTTTATTTTTATTTATTTACCTATTTATTGTTTCTATTGTGGTAAAACATATATAGCATAAAAATTACCATTTTAATCATTTTAGAGTGTACAGGTCAGTGGCAACATTCACACTGTCATGCAATCATCACTAGTTTCCATCTCTAGAACATTTCATCTTGCAAACCTGAAAATCTGGACTAATTAAACAACTCCCCATTTCCTTCTCCCTCCAGCCCCCAGCCACTACCATTCTACTTCCTGTCTCTATGAATTTGGTTACTTTAAGTACCTCCTATAAATGAAATCGTACAGTATTTATCCTTTTTTAACTGACTTAGTTGATTTTGCATAATGTTCTCAAGGTTCATCCATGTTGTATCGTGAGTCAGAATTTCTTTCCTTTTTAAGGCTAAAAAATATCCCATTGTGTGTAAGTATCACATTTTTTAAACCATTCTTCTGTCTGTGGACATTTGGGTTGTTTCCATTGTTTGGGTTTCGTGAGTAATGTTGCTATGAACACGGGTGTACAGATATCCATTCAAATCCTTGCCTTCCCTTCTTTTAGTGGAATTGCTGAGTCATATGGTAACCCTTGTAGCTTAGTCGGTAAAGAATCCTCTTGCCATGCAGGATCTTCGATCCCTGGGTCTGGAAGATCCCCTGGAGAAGGAAATGGCAACCCACTCCGGTATTCTTGTTCATGGAGAATCCCATGAACAGGGGAGCCTGACAGGCTATAATCCCTGGGGTCACAAGCGTCGGAAATGACTCAGTGACTAAACCACCACCACCATGGTAACTCTGGACTTCCCAGGTGGCACTAGTGCTAAAAAACCCGCCTGCCAACGCAGGAGATGTAAGAGACGTGGGTTCAATACCTGGATCAGAAAGATTCCTTGGAGGAGGGAATGGCAACCCACTCGCCTGGAGTATTCTCACCTGGAGAATCCCATGGACAGAGGAGTTTGGTGGGCATAGTCCATGGGATCACAAAGAGTTGGACATGACTAAAGGAACTTCGGAGAAGGCAATGGCACCCCACTCCAGTACTCTTGCTTGGAAAATCCCATGGACGGAGGAGCCTATTAGGCTGCAATCCATGGGGTCGCTAAGAGTCGGACACGACTGAGCGACTTCACTTTCACTTTTCACTTTCATGCATTGGAGAAGGAAATAGCAGCCCACTCCAGTGTTCTTGCCTGGAGAATCCCAGGGACAGGGGAGCCTGGTGGGCTGCCGTCTATGGGGTCACACACGACTGAAGTGACTTAGCATAGCAAAGCAACTTAGCATGCAGGCATGGTAACTTGAATGCAGTTTATTTTTTTAGATTTTCTTGATCACTTTCCATCTCTCTGTAATCTCATTTTTATAAAATAATCTCAACAAAGACATCTTTAAAACTCTGAAATACACTGCAAGTGAACACAAAAATTCTTTTTGAATGAACATAGTGTGTGTGAACTTAAACTGTTGGAATATTCCAAAGGCAGTTTGTTAAGCATCAGGAAATCTTGATTTTTCTTATTTTAAAAACAGAATTTTAATAAAGGCAGAAATCTTAATTTTTTTTTTCCTTCTCACACATCAAAGGACCACAGCTCTAGATGGCAAAGGAGGGAGAGGATGGGTGATGGCCCAAGTTCAATTTTTTGTTTGTCTGTCCTGCCCTCTCTCCACCTTGGAAAGTTGTCTCTAACTGCAGTGGGGGGTGGGCAGACGAGTCCCAGGCCTCCCTCCCCTGAGCGCTCTGATAACCTCCCAGTTGTCATGACCACCAATCCCATGAATCTCTCGGGTCCCATTAACCCCTTGGCATCCCAGACCCTCAGCTCCAAACAGCTTGCTAAGAGTTCATCCGTTTTCTAATTTTCTCATAAGAAAATAGAGCAGAAACCTGAGTCCTTGGGGCACCAGTGTCAGGACTTACAGTGGGAATTTGCTCAGTGACTTTGCCCTGGGGATCAGTCCCCTCCAGTTGGTGTTGATAACCCATTCAAAGACTGCTAGTAGCTGTGGATTAATTGATATAAGTAGAAAAGCTCCTGCTGGGACCTGTATACAGGACTTTGGCTGGCTGTATGTGTGACAAGACAGAGACAAGCCGTTCTCACACCCTTCTTATGGAACTCATTAGCAGTGGCCCGTGCAGAAGACTACACAGTCAGAAAGACTCCCCCTGTGGCTGCTGTTCTGGGTATGTGTTCAACTCAAACTCGGAAGCGGAGCAGGCTTAGAATTACTCTACTGTCATGCATCTAGGCCTGCTCATACTTCATTTGGAAAGACAGCCATTGTTAGACAGAAAGACAGCCATTGTTAGATAGTTTACTGTAAGCACACTTATGGGCTTCCCAGGAGGTGCTAGCTGTAGAGAATCTGCCTGCCAATGCAGGAGATGAAGGAGACGCAGGTTCTTACCCCTGGCGGGGGATGATCCCTTGGAGGAGGAAATGGCAACCCACTCCAGTATTCTTGCCTGGAGAATACCATGGGCAGAAAATGGCATCACTGATTCAATGGACATGAACTTGAGCAAATTCTGGGAGATGGTGAGGGACAGGGAAGCCCGGTGTGTTGCAGTCCGTGGGGTTACAAAGAGTCGGACAGGACTTGGCAACTGAACAGCAAAGCACACTTATTCAACCATCAGACAATCCATGGACTCCTGCTGGATGTCCCTCAAACCCCCTTGGGGCTTTTCCTGTGACAGGCTCTACCAGGACACCTACAGGCACCTTTATCCCCCCAGATCAATGCTGACACTCTTCTGGCTGAAAACAAAAGAATGAATTTTCTCATTTCAACTTACTCATTTGGCGGAACCACCATGCCTACATGCCAATTCAAATATCAAAGAGAAAAACGGGCCTATAAAAAAAGGGGAAGGGAACTGCTTTGTAATTAATTGAGATTAATTAATATTTAATTAATATCAGTACTTCAGTTTTGACCAATAAAATAACACTGGGCCCTACCAGCTGACATTTGGAGCTTCAGCTGAGAATGTAAGCCTTTTTAAAGCAGGAAAGAAAAAGATACTGATGCAAAAAAAAGTACAAAATAAGTGGAGATCTTTATGTTGCTTTCTGCCATGAATGCTTGTCTATGGATTAAATACTGCACTGATTCACAAAAATCTATTTTGAAAACTGCTGTTACCCATGTGGAGATAATTTCCCCAGGTGTTTTTCTTTTTTTTTTAGTTTATTTTAAATTGAAGGATAATTGCTCTACAGTATTGTATTGGTTTCTACTAAACATTAACGTGAATCAGCCATAGGTTCTGAGGTGTGCAATCTTGCGTAACACAAGGGAGATATCATAGGCACAAACTGACCTTTGGTTCATATATTGAGCCCTGAACAAGTGATACATAAAAGCTAGAAGACAGATCATTTTAGGCTGGGGGATAAGGAACAATTCTGGGGAGGTGTGACTTGAAAGGTTGGTGGAAGGAGGGTATTGAAGGCTGCAGAGATGGTTTGGGATGTCACGGTACAGAGGATTGAGAGCAGCATCCATGTCTCTCCAGGCTGCCTGGAGTGTTGGGTGTGCAAAAATTCTGATAAGGGCTGTTGGAACCAGAATGCAGCTGCCCTTGAGTGTGAGGCGAAAGGAGGGTGGGAGCCTGCTGCAGATTTTGAGCAGGGGAGTGAACATGTATTTCTACTTTTTCTAGGACAAAGGGTCCTGGTTTTACGGTTCCTCTGAAGTTGAGAAAGGAAAGCCAGTCTGACAAGAAGAATCCCAGAAACTTTGTACTGGTTTCATGGAGTCAGGCAGAGGCTAGGCAGTGTTCCATGTTGAATTCTAAGACTGCATTTTGACAAAGTATCATAGATAACGTTATCTTCATTTTCTCAATCTACGTTTGAAAATCTGCTCTCAGTTCATCTTGCCATCATCATGAAAAGTCAAAGGAACATTGTCAGTGGGACAAGAGGAGCCAGCCTGTCGCCATGACCTCCCCCCACATAGGAGATGCTTGTCTTACTAGGTATTGTCCACTGATGCTCATTCTTGGGGACACGTGGCTTCCTACTTTCACTACCTGAACACGGCCGAATCTAGTTTGGAACCAAGTGCTCCCAGCATCTTGGCACGTAGGCCATTGTTAGGGTCCACACATATTTCCCCCAGTTTCAGCTTCAGTAGATCAGAAGTCAACCAAAGTTACACAAATGTGTCAAATCATACAGGGAAACAGGAAAGCAACACCATTCTCAGACAAAATCGAATGTGTATCATCACCAAATAGCTTTACCCTTTGATACTCTGGATATAGCAGCTGTCTTCCCAACATCCATTCCCCTTTTTTTCTGATATCCACTCCAATTTTAATTTAAATATGTGTGGGTGCTAAGTTGCCTCAATTGTGACCGACTTTCTGTGATCCTATGGACTGTAGCCTGCCAGGCTCCTTGGTACATGGGGTTCTCCAGATAAGAATTCTGAAGTGAGTTGCCATGCCCTCCACCAGGAGATCTTCCCAACCCAGGGATCAAACTTGCGTCTCTTACATCTCCTGCTGTGGCAGGCAGGTTCTTTACCTCTAGCACCACCTGGATATCCACCCACCCATCCCTTAGGGGAAAAGATGACACCCTTGCATGAAAGAGCTGGGTGTATGGCTCAACCAATTACATAATCTCAGCCTCTGGTCAGCATTCCTAGTCAGAGAGTGTCACCTGGACCTATTTGGGGTCACAGGAAATGATGAAAGCTTAGCTGAAGTCTTTGGAGAAGTACTCCTGGGAGAATTGACTGGTGACAACCAAAATGGGAAAGCCAGGAAGGAACTGAACTTTATGGGGAAAAGGTAGTTTTAGGGATGATGACTTTTGCTCAATAAATATTTGCATGCCCACCATGTCCTGGGAACCAAGTTACTGCCCTCAGGACACACAAGCCAGTGGGGAAGCCTGGCACATACATAGGTCATGCAATATAAAGAGGTGAGGAAATTCATCACCATGAGCCCAGGGTACTGGGAGAAGATCCATAATTGAAGGGATCACAGGGGCTTCTGCCTGAGTTACCTGCTGGAATGAGCCTGAAGGTGAGGTTGGGTGGACACCGCAGGCACGTGGGGCTGTAGGAGCCAATGCACAAGGTCCTCACAGGAGCCAAAATAGGAGTAAAGATGTTTACAAGGAGAGGCTGTTTACAGAGAGGTGTTTACAAGCCTTCCTCTGCATGACCGAAGTGGAACAGGGGAAGTAGTCATCCTTGGTACTGTGATCAGTATCATCGTCTGGACTATAATAACTCAGATCTTCAAAATGACAGGCTTCTCCTTTGGAGCAGAGTAAGTGGGGGCAGAGGAATCGTTCCTGTTTATTGAGTTCCTGTTATGTGTCAAGTACTGTGTTAAATATTATATGTATCTTGCCTGCTAGATTTGAAAACTGTAACAATCCACATTATAAGAAAGATGCATTTGAGATTCTGATAGGTTAAATCAGAGGGCCCCAACCCCCGAGCCAAAGACCAACACTGGTCCATGGCCTGTTAGGAACCGGGTTGCACAGTGGTGGGAGACCGAGTGAAGCTTGATCCGTATTCATAGCGGCTCTCCACCTGAACCCTACTGTGAACTGCGTATGCCAGGGATCTAGGTTATGTCTCCTTCTGAGATCATCCTGAGACCGTCACCCCCACCCCCACCATGGAAAAACTGTCTTCCATGAAACCGGTCCATCATGCCCAAAAGATTGGGGATGGCTGTGTTAAATCATTTTCCTCAGATCACATAGCTAGTAAGTGGTGGGGCAGGTTTGGGAATCTAGGTCATTCTGGCTCCAAAGAGCAGCTCTACACTTAGTTCTGAAGCCTATGTAGAATCAGCTTGAAATGTCAGTTTGAATGAACCCACTTGGTATTAATTAGAAGGAGAAATTGGCAAATGCAGTTTTAAATACTTTGAACAATTCTCTGGGGAGCACATTAAATATCTCAAAGCAAAGCAAAAATGTATATTAAAAAGAACACAGTCATTCAAAAGGCAATTGTTCGCCATCAGTTCCAAACAGAATAAAAGGAGGGGAATTCAATTTCCCCACTTTTTCATGCCAAGGGCTCAGGCTCCAAGTTTCCCTCACTGCTCTCCCTTCACCTCTTCTCCTTACACGTTACAGCTTCATTCCTTAAGATGTAAGCGGTATTTATAGGAAATGCTGATCACTGCCAACAAGTGAATACTCCCATTAAACACGGTTTAAAACAACCTTCTCTCCAGTTGTTTATAATAACCTCTTGGAAGTTTGAAATTAAAATCTGTCTCCCATCCAGCCTTTTTCCCGCCTCTTATATGACGCCAAACCAAGAACTTGCCCTTGAACATACTTCAACTCCCTGGCCCACCACCCTGACATGCTCTGTAGCTCATTATCTCAATCCCTAAATATTAGTCTTTTCTCTTGTCTTCTCTGGTTTCCTGGACATGATTCAGTCTCCCTGGGTATTTCATTGTTTATGTCAACGAACAGACTCTGTCCCTTCAAGAGACCCCTTCCCCTTGCCTGGCCCCATTGTCCCTCAACACCTTCACGACAAAATGTGTGTTGAACTTCTCTTCTTTCATAGGGGGAGACCCTGAAGTTGAAAGAATCCAATCTCTTCATTAAAAAGACAAGGTCCTTGACCCTAAATGGGAAGCAAATCCAAAAAGAGGGAATATATGTACATGTAGAGGGCCGGTAAAGAATCCACCTGCCAATGCAGGAGACGTGGGTTCAATACCTGGGTGGGGAAGATCTCCTGGAGGACAGCATGGCAACCCACTCCAGTATTCTTGCCTGGAGAATCCCCATGGACAGAGGAGCCTGGCAGGAGTCCACGGGGTCGCAGAGTCAGACACAACTGAAATGACTTAGCACGCATGCACATGTATACATACAGCTGATTCAGTTTCTGTACAGCAGAAACTAACACAATATCGTAAAGCAACTATGCTCCAATTTTTTTTAATTACCTTAAAAGTAATAAAACAAGAAATCTTCTACTTAAAAAACAAAACAAGACAGAAAGAAGTCTTTGAGACCCAGAGAGTCTACACGATTTATTGAAACTCACACACTTGGGAAGAGGCTGTATCAAAGCAGGAAGGTGGGACCCTCGGGTTCTAGTTCAAAGCCCTTTTCACCACCCTGCACCTCCCCACTCCCCATTCACACCCATCCCAACACCTTGTCAATTTGGTGTCAGATTTTGTCTGCCCGAAGCAGAGGGCATGTCCATGTTCACTGGTCAAGTAATCAAAGCACAGTGGAGGTCCAGGGGCAGTTGCCACAGGGGGTTTGTCTCATGGTCCAGATGACACATGTGTGCTTTTCATCCTGAAACAAGGGCTCCTAAACCCGGGTATCTTCCCGAAGTCCTCCCTCTCCAGAGCTGTTCATGGGTGTGTGTCATCCCTCTGCTGAGGATGTTTTAAGATTTTAGCCTAAACGTTTGAGAGTGAGAATTGTAAAGGCAAAGTTGGTGAGGGTGGGTGGGCTGGGCAGCACTTCTAAGGCAGGGCTGGGAATTGCTAAGCTCTGCAGGATCTGGGAGGGATGTGATCAGAAAAGGCTTTGCTTGTTTCCCATTGCTTTCACCGCTGGTCAAATAAACATAGCAGAGCACTCAGGGAAAGGAACCCTAAAGGGTAGACATCTCTTCAAAGAGGAATAGGTCCCACGAAAAGCTGCCCTCCTTAGGATCACTCCTATCCTGACCCCTGCCCGGTGCGGGTGTAGTCCTTTATGGGCTTCTATGGCCTGAAATACTTGTAAGTATGCTTTTGAACTGTGGTGTTGGAGAAGACTCTTGAGAGTTCCTTGGACTGCAAGAAGATCCAACCAGTCCATTCTAATGGAGATCGGTCCTGGGTGTTCTTTGGAAGGAATGATGCTAAAGCTGAAACTCCAGTACTTTGGCCACCTCACGCGAAGAGTTGACTCATTGGAAAAGACTCTGATGCTGGCAGGGATTGGGGACAGGAGGAGAAGGGGACTACAGAGGATAAGATGGCTGGATGGCATCACCGACTCGATGGATATGGGTTTGGGTGAATTCCGGGAGTTGGTGATGGACAGGGAGGCCTGGCGTGCTGCGATTCATGAGGTCACAAAGAGTCAGACACGACTGAGAGACTGAACTGAACTGAACTGGAAAACAGAAGGTGAACTTCTTGACATCCAGAGAGGTGACCTTGGTAAGAGAGGAACAGCCCTAGCACCTGTATTTGGTGCAACAGGGCTGTGGTTACCCCAATCCAAGGCTGGCTGGCTTCAACAGCACAGAGGGTGTGCTTGATTTAATGCTCTGCTGTCACTGCCTTGAAACTCTTACTAATGTTTGAAATGAGTCTCACAGTTTATTTTGCATTGGGCCCCATAAATCCTGAAGCTAGCCCAGCTGCTTGCCCTTCCTTCACCCCACTAACTTTCACATACAATTTCTTCTCTAAACTGGACTGAAGAGATTATCTTCTATTCATTCTTATTTCCCATCTGTGCCAAGACATGGAAGCAACCTAAATGTCCATTGACAGATGAATGGATAAAGAAGAGGTGGTGTGTGTGTGTGTGTGTGTGTGCGCTCAGTCATGTCTGACTGTGCAATGCCATGGTCTGTAGCCCACCAGGCTCCTCTGTCTGTGGAATTTTCTAGGCAAGAATGCTGGAGTGGGTTGCCATTCCTTTCTCCAGGGATCTTCTTGACCCAGTGATTGAAACTGCATCTCTTGGTTCTTCTGCATTGGCAGGCAGATATTTTACCACTGCACCACCTACAAAGCCCCAAAGAAGATGTGGTACATATATACAATGGAATATGGGCTTCCCTGGTGGTGCATTGGTAAAGAATCTGCCTGCTCCAGGAAGCAGGGTTCGAGGCCTGCTCCAGGAAGATCCCATATGCCGTGGGGCAGCTTTCCTACGTACGATGACTATGGAGCCCACGTGCCACAACCACTGAAGCCTGTGTGTGCCTAAAGCCTGTGCTCTGCAACAAGAGAGGCCACCACAGTGAGAAGCCTGCACACCACAGCGAGAGAGTAGCACCTGCTTGCCACAACTAGAGAAAGCCCTCATGCAACAGCAAAGACCCAACACAGCCAAAAATCAAAAATAAATAAATCTTAAAAAAACCACAATGGAATACTACTCAGCCATAAAAAAGAATGAAATGATGCCTTTTGCAGCAACATGGACGGACCTAGAGACTGTCATATACGGAGTGAAGTAAGACAAAGATAAATATCATGTAATAATCACATATGCAGAATCTAAACTACAACACAAGCAAACATATGTACAAAACAGAAATAGACTCACGGACATAGAGAACAGACTTATAGTTGCCAAGGGGGAGGGGAGGTGGGGGAGGGTAGAATAGGGAGTTTGGGATTAGCAGATGCAAACTAGAATACCCAGGATGGATAAACAAGGTTTTACTGTCTATAGCACAGGGAACCATATTCTATATCTCATGGTAAACCATAATGGAGAAGAATATGAAAAAGAATATATACACACACACATATACTTGTACAACTGAACCACTTTGCTATGCAGCAGAAATTGACACAACATCGTAAATCAACCGTATTTTAATAATTTTTAAGTCTGCTCTTCTATACTTTTTTGTAGTACCTTCAAATAGGAAATGAGTCATGACAAATGATTTAGATGTAACTGATGTTTTCAGTTAATAATATGAAAGAGCAAAGGCAACCTTGATTCAACAACCCAGGACTGATTAGACAAGATGCAGGCCAAACACACAGCAGACTTCTGTGCAGCTATTACAAATCCTATTACAGAAATGCATTTGGGGACGGGGAAAACGTTCATGATATAGCACAAAGTGGAACAAGAGCCAAACAGGGAACACATAGGCCCCCACACAGCCTCCGGGTGACTTTTGAGTGTCACCAAAACTGTGAATCTCCAGGAAGGGGCCTGTGCCAGGGGCTGGGGGCAGGGTCTGAACCCAGCAGCTGCTGTCTCTGACTTGTATTTTTCCTAATTTATTGTTGTTTCTGCCCTGGAATGTACCTGTGCTCTTCCTATCCCGAATTCCAGCACAGGATCAAGGATGAAACAGACGAGACCTTAAATCCAGAGCATTACATTAAGAGACTTCGGAGGGGTGTGTCAGGATTGGCTGTGGTGCTTACAGGCTGAGTTGGCAAGTGCTGTCTGAGCAAACAGCCTCTTCCCCAGTCATTTTATCATGCTCATCTCACACATAAGAGCTTATCACTCAAGCCAGATAATTTCTGTTAACATAGATACATTTGTGAGGGCCCAGGAAGAGAGTGGGAGAAGGTGATGGCACCCCACTCCAGTACTCTTGCCTGGAAAATCCCATGGACAGAGAAGCCTGGTAGGCTGCAGTCCATGGCGTCGCTAAGTTGGATACGACTGAGCGACTTCACTTTCACTTTCGTGCATTGGAGAAGGAAATGGCAACCCACTCCAGTGTTCCTGCCTGGAGAATCCCAGGGACAGGAGAGCTTGGTGGGCTTCCGTCTATGGGGTCACACAGAGTCGGACACGACTGAAGTGACTTAGCAGCAGCAGCAGCAGCAGCAGGAAGACAGTGTGCAAAGCATTTGGTCTAAGACCCCAGAGTTCCAGCCTGGCCTCAATAGCAGATGATGCCAAGGAGGCTGCTCTTCTAGCTTCCTTTGTAGAAATAATAATAGCCACCTGGTCTAATTCCTGGGTCGAGTCCCACAGGAGAAAGTGCTTTGTAAAGTTCAGAACCTTCTAAACGTGTAAGGTGTAGATCATCAGACAATGGTGAGGAACACCTGGAGGGAAGTAAACTTGGGTTTCTCCTTTCTCTAGTGTGTCTTAAATGGAGACAATTACTTAAGTTCCTCAGGTTGGCTGACTCAAGGTCAAAGGCCTTGGTGGTTTAGTCGCTAAGTCATGTCCTATTCTTGCTACCCCATGGACTGAAGCCCACCAGGCTCCTCTGTCCATGGGATTTCCCAGGCAAGAATACTGGAGTGAGTTGCCATTTCCTTCACCAGGGGACCTTCCCCACCCAGGGATCAAACTCACGTTTCTGCCTAGATTCTCTCTAAAGATACTGCCAACGTGAAAATTCCAGTTATGAAAACCACCTTTATGTTTCATTATCGTTTTTCGTTTTTTTTTTATATAATGGAAGACTGAGTCTTGAATTTGACTCTTTGAGGCTGTTCTGTGTGAGAGTATCTGTGGGGGTTGGGGGCTGGGGACCCTGAGGGGAAAGGAGAGGAGAGGAGAATGGGAAGGAAGCTGGGCAGGAAAATGGAAAGGGGCCAAGTGATAAGATACTGCCACAGGCATTGCAGGTTGGAAAACAGAAGACTGAGAACTGGAGGCCTCTGTTTATGCGCCCTGAGGAGACAGGAAGCCCAGCACAGGGTGGCTGTTGATGCCCCCATCCCCAGAAGCCCCTCTCTCCTCCCCACCCCACAAGCTGTTCTCTGACTGCTAGTGAACCCACCAGACTTTCCCTACTCCACCCTCAGCTCCACCGAGCTCTGCCTCTGCACACTAAATGTTCCTCAGACCTGATTTTGGTGTGGTCTTCTGCTTTTTCAGTTTCTTCCTCTAAGGGGGAAAAAACCGATTCATGTATTTTAGATACAGTGGCTTTGATGAGTGAAGAACCTCTTGGGAATAATTACAGACACATCCACATGGAATGAGGGACCATTCTCTACCGAAATAGATTTCTTTCTACTGTTCCCAATTAAGATGCTGTCTTCTGGGATCCAGCTTCAAAGGCTGCATTTTCTCCTCGTGGAGGCCAATGACATCCCGTTATGATTAGTATCTGGACAGTGAAAGACCTGACCCCGTCTAGCCAGGTCCTCCCAGGCAAAGGACAGCAGGGACCAGAGACTGTGCGGTCTGGGCCGGGAGGTCAGACAAGCCAGTGCATCAGGCAAAGGCCAGCAGTGGCGGTGTAACACTCCTTTTCGGCCTGAATTATTCTGGTTAACTCAGCACTTAGCATCCTGCCTTTCCAGGCACATGTTCAGAGAAAGAAAATCAAGTTCCCCAATTAAATTCACAAAATATGTCACTGTTTAAGGGCCTTTCAAGATTTAAGATGGAGTGAAGTGAACACCCTAGAACAGCTTCCAGGATCACAGGATGTAAGTGCTGCAGAGACTGTTACTTCGAAAACAAGGATTTGGAGGTCAGAAGGACTGGGTGACTTGCCAAAATCCCTCAAGACCATGGACAGAAGTTTGTGCAAACTCCAGGAAATAGTTAAGGATAGGGAGGCCTGGCATGTTGCAGTCCATGGGGTCACAGAGAGTGAGACGCAACTGAGCAACTGAACAACACCACTCAAGACCAGGCCAGCGAGATGGGACTCTTAGTCCTCCCCGTTTTTTTTAAACCACATCACCAAGTCTGTTGAGTTCAAAGGAATGTAGAGCCTGAAACATGTCAGAGGTAATGTTATAAAAAGACCTCACCAGATCAACTTGACTGGTGCCTAAACAAAACCTTCAGACACGGACCCTGATTTTCACCCAGATTAGAACAGAGGATGAGATAATTAGATAGCATCACTAACTCAATGGACATGAGTTTGAGCAAACTCTGGGAGATAGTGAGGAACAAGGAAGCCTGGCGTGCTTCAGTCCACGGGGTTTCGAAGAGTTGGATGTGACTTAGCAACTGAACAAAAATAAAAGAAACCCATCTTAGGCCTTAGTCTGCCCTGGCCCTTCAGGAATCAGAGAAGGGGTAACTCCTGAGTAAGATAGAAGGGTGGGTGGCTAGGAACAGACCTAGTCATTCTGGATAATCATGGGGGTCACACCTCCTGAGTCAGACAAGTGAGGATTCTGTTGCTGCTGTGCTCAGTCATGTCTGACTCTTGGTGACCCCAAGGACTGTAGCCCACTAGGCTCCTCTGTCCATGGGATTTCCCAGGCAAGAGTACTGGAGTGAGTTGCCATTTCCTCCTCCAGGGGATCTTCCCCACCCAGGGATCAAACCCACGTCTCTTCTGTCTCCTGCATTGGCAGGTGGACTCTTTACCACTGAGCAACCAGGGAATCCATAGACTATGCAGAGAGCAATACTGTCAATAATCATCAACGATCAGGGACGACAAATGGTCAGGGCACTCTGTTGGACATGCTGGGATAATTCAGCACAGAGAAGGTCATTGAATCAATCAGCTGCTATTCTGGACACAGGCTGTTCAACTGATCACAGAGATGATGGGCTTTCAAAAGCATCGGAAAGCCTGATCAGCAGCAGCAGCTGTCACTTATGGAAAGCTCACTCACTATATTCTCAACACTTCATATGTATCATCTCATGTCATCCTCATACCAGTTCATATTATTGCCCAGATTTTACACTTGAGAAATATGAGATTAAGAGACGTCAAGCAGCTTGCCCGATGTCACAAGCTGACCAACGGCATGACCAGGATGTGAATCCAGGCTTGCACGACTCCACAGCACAGGCTCTCACCCTGCACAGCTGTGCTGTGTCACAGCTATGGCACCATCCCTTTTAATCCATGTCTCTACTCATGATGACCTACAGCTGAGGGTCCACAGTGTGCTAGAAGCAGCGTGTCTTGTAGGTACAGCTTGCTAGAATAAGATGCACATTTTATTGCCAACCCAGCTCTAAAGAAACAGATGCTTATAGGTGGGGGATTTGCTGTCTGACCATATGGGAAGGCAAGATCTGGTCAATAAATAGTTGTATTTAAAATAGCAATTTTAACTGCATGCTGCCCACAAGCACGTAGACCCCAAACTGGAACCAAAGGTTTCAAGATGCTGACTCCCAAATACCTCACCGCCAACCATTCAGAAAATAGTCCACAAGCTGATCATGCCCTCTTTGAACAATTGGTATAAAACTCCTCACAACTCCCTCCAGGTCGGGACACACAGTTTTGAGGGCCCTAGCCTGCCCTAGCCCCCTTTGCCTGGCAAAGCACTAAAGCTGCTCTTTCCTGCTTCACCCTCCCTAAAAATAAAATAAAATAGCAACTTTATTGAGTTGCTATCTTTATTGAAAGATAGTCAACAGCATAACAAGATGGTAGTTGCATTAATACCTGTGCTTTACTTATTTTGAACTTACCACCTAAAAATCTGTATTCATAGTGCTCAGCAAACAAGATTGCAACCTGCCTCTGTGCGCTCATAGCAAAAAGTCACCAAAATTCAACCAATGGAAGATCAAATCAATCAATCAAAAATCAAATTTAAAAAATCTGATCAATCAATGGAGGATTCAGAAACTGAATAGATGGTTGCCAGAGGGGATTTCAACTAAATGAACCTCTATTCTTTAAAAGAGGTGAGGAAATAAGATTAAGAATATTTACACATTCCTGAGATAGTCCTCGCTTGGTATGTTTTCTTAAGACCTAGTGCAATTTCACTTTATCAAGAAGATAAATACTGTTGAAGTGGTTGAAAAGTTTTTTCAAGTGATTTTTAGCAACAATATATTTTACTACTTTAAAACAATATGAATAAGGAAGCAGAGTGAGAAAGAACTGTTTCTGGGCTTGAAAAATTCAGAAAAATTTCAGACAAAAACATTCCAGTGAAAAAGTCTCTCTCCCTCTCTCCACAAACCCCATACAAACACACAAAGATTCTTTTAAATATTCTCAATTTTTTTTTTTTTTTAGAAATAATGCACATTCAATTAGTGAAATTTATATGACCATCCTCTGGTAAGCTTGTAGTTTTGTAGCTAACATAGAACTAAAATTGCATTCATGGCTAACGATAAAACCAACAAGAATTAAAACTGTGTATTTAGGAAAAAACTCAGCACATACATAAAGACCAATAAAGGGCTTTCAATGAACGCCACAATTTTCAGTATCATATTTGGGAAAAGAACATCCGAGTACTCACTGTGAAGAATCAGACAAGGATCTCAACCATCTTTGAGACCAGTGAAGGGAAAACCATCAAAATAATCCATCATTTGAAGTTCTCCAGTTCTCATCTCTCCCCTTCCTGGCAAGACACCAGCTCACAGTTGCCTGTGGACACTCTACCGGCTTCCCAAGAACCCCAAGGTGAGTCCTGCTGCCCAGATAACTCAGACAGGGTTCATAATGAGCCCTCTGTGGTCGGACGGTCACAAGGTTGAGTTCTGATTCTGACTCTGATCTGCTGTGGGCCCTTAAACTCATAAGTAACAAGTGTGTTCTCAAAGCAGTCTGCAGAGTGTGGGCTCTTGGTAGGTAAGTCACATTTCTGCTAGGTAGGAGCCTAGAAGGGTGAGTGTTTGATACCTCTTTAAAATCTCCATACAAAGCGAAGCACCTTGCCTGGACTGAATGAACTCTGGCTGCCCTCTGGGCTTGCTGGTGGTATCTATGGACACGGTTTGGGTTGGAACAGAGTGTGGCAAGGAACGGGGCTGGTGAAGGCCAGTTTGTCTTAACTGGCCTACATTACAGGGGGTTGTCTTTGCCTTTCCCCTGGAAGACGCTTCATTTCTCTTTCATCCATTCCCTTTGTAGCTGCTCAGACTTCCCTGACACATGGTTACTAAAGTACAGATTCCCCAACCTGAGTCTTATGTGTGTTTTGTGCCAAACTCTCAGTAGCCTCAATGGTCTGTGAAGAATTAACACTGAGCTGCACCTACCCGCTCCAACCCTTTCTAACCTCTGTTTGCTACAAATCTACCAAACATACCTTGATGGCCCCCTTAAAATCTAAATGTCCTTTACATTGAGCTCCATTTTCAAACTATTCCCCTCCTCTAAAGGTAGTTCTTTCTGGTCATTATATTTCTGGTAAAATCATTACATGTTTCACTTAGATAATGAGACACAAGAAACACTTGCTTTTGAAGTAGCACAAGATCATTTATGGCCCAAAATGTCCTCCCTTTTCCTGAGATGACTCTTCTCTGTCCTTTAGGTGTGTGTGTGTGTGTGCTCAGTTGCTCAGTTGGGTCTGACTCTTTACAACCCCATGGACTGTAGCCCACCAGTTCTTCTGTCCATGGGATTTCCCAGACAAGAATACTTGAGTGGATTGCCATTTCCTACTCCAGATCTTCTTGACCCCGGGATCGAATCCATGTCTCCTGTGTCTCCTGCATTGCACGTGGATTCTATCTGTTGCGCCATCGGGGAATCCCTGAAAAGCACTTGGAGATACGCAGAGAGTATGAGCTCATTGCAAAAAAAGAGCATTGATGGAATTTGTGAGGAAGCAATATTCAAAAAGGAAGGACTTTCCCATCATTCCAGTGGTTGAGACTCTGCCTTCCAATGGAGGGGATGCAAGTTTGATCCCTGGTTGGGGAACTAAGATCCCACATGCCATGCAGCCAAAAAAGCCAAAACATAAAACAGAAGCAATACTGTAACAAATTCAATACAGACTTTTAAAAAGTCCACACCAAAAAAAAATCTTTAAAAATAAATTAATAAATAAAGGAACCAAGGATGGAACTAAGTGACCATTGGATCTGGTGGTTTGAGTGGCTCCAATGACCTTGGTTATGGCAAGGCCAGCGCCACCGTGTGGCAGCAGAGGTGTGACCATGTCTAAAGACGGAACAGGTTCCAGATGTGGACACTGCAAGTGTAGACAACTTCAAGAGCTCGCTCTAACGGAAAGAAAATAAATAATTTTCTTTATTTGTAGGAAATAGGAAATAAAACAAGTCTAGGAGTATAGGAAAGTAGGAGTATAGGAAATAAAAGAAGAGAATACAAAAACACAGTCATAACAGATAGGGATGGGAGAGGCGGGGTTTCAGGTGGAAGGAGCCCTGAGGACAGATAAGATGTCTCTTCCTGTGAGGATGAGGGAAGCGGTGAGGCCAGGTGCTGAGAGAGATAAGTTGCAGAGGACTCCGGGGAGAGAAGAGGAATTTGAGGGCTTCCTGCCAGAGAGCCTCTGATTTTTTGCAGAAGAGGAGACGAGCTTATCTGTTCAGAGTAAGAGGGTGGGCATCAAGCAGGTTCCTTGAGAAGATCAGGAGTGGGTGCTGGGAAAAGGGGGAGTGAGCTGCCCAGAGTACACACAGGGACACCGGGAGGTCTGTCAGCCATCAGCAGAGCTGGCTGGACGGGGACCCTGGCTTCTGACTTCAGGCATTTTCCTTCCAGCACATTAGGATCTAGGATTCTAATATTTTGCAATGATTTCATTAGCCATGTTTTCTTCGTGTGCTCAGCCACTCAGTCATGTTCAACCCTTTGCAACCCTTTGGACTGTATCCCACCAGGCTCCTCTCAAATTCAACAACAACAAAAAAATCCTGTGAAAAGAAAATATCTTATTTGATAAATTACTTGCACATCTGATGCTCTTTATTTTTAGGTAAATCTTTTAGAATACTGATGTGCACTATTAAGTGCTAAGAAAGCACATTCAAGGTAGAGAAACATTTAAGTTCACATATAATGTATTGTTTCAATGAAAAATATAAACAAAGTGGAAATAATTACTGGATTTGACCTTGAATAAAAAATGTAGTGCAAGTTATTATAGCAGTCAAAAACTCCAGTGAAAATAACTAGCTATTTATGAGAAGTAAAGAGTAAAATAAAATTCTGCCAATCTTGAAAGAATATAATATCAACAGACAATATCACATAGGAATAAAGCCATACTGTGAAGCCTCACCAATCATGATATACTTATTTGGAATTTGTAACAATTCTGACAAAAGCTTAGCAGAAGTTTACCTTTTCACCGCTATTAATCAAATTATAGTATAAACAAAATTCATAAAGTTAATGTTTAAATTACTTTAGAGAACAATTTATGTTCAAATATCTTGTGCACACCATACTTAGTAACAATGTACATGTGAATTGTAAACATTTTAATCTATCTCTTAAGGTAGTTCTCTTTAGGATCTCTATTTCTATATGTGTTTGCTCTTAAAAATAAAACTGCCTCTTTAAAGCTACTCCATCATTCAGATTTTAAATGAATTTTACTAGGCTCCCTACCCAGCCAAATTGTTATTTCATATAAAATAAGCAAAGTAAATTATTTTGCCTTTGTTCAATTTGATCTTCTGTTTTACCTTAAAAAGCAAACTAGAAGATAGCAAATTAATTATGAGAAACAATGACCACAATTTACCGAGCTTCCCCTAAGTAACAAGCCGTGTGTGAGGGATTTCAAAACTTTACCTCTAATCCCTCCCCCAAATATTGCAAGATAGCTATTATTGTTCATTCTTAAAGTTAAGTGGCTTCCCTAAGGCCCCAAGTATTTCGTGAATCTGGTAAAGAAGATACTGTGTATCAAGGACAAAGCATGGGATCTAGAACATAGAAAGCACTCAGTACATGTCAACTACAGCTACTGTTATTACCAGAAAGAAGAGACTCCTTGTAAAGGTAGGTGAGAATTGACGGACAGATGAAACAGCTTCTCTGTTTCAGTTGTATTTGCATATTCATTCATTTAGTCATTTCAACAAACATTTACTGAATGTTTACTAGGTACTGGGAACACCAGTGTGAATATATGGGCAAAGGTGTACATTTGAGCTAGTCCAAGACTAAAAAGTGATCAACTACATATATATGCGTGTGTGTATATATATATATATATATATGAATGTACACACACATATATATGTACACACGCATATATATATAAATCAGTGATCAGCTACAGATATATATATATTTTTGTTGTTTAGTTGCTAGGTTGTGTCTGACGCTTTATAACCCCATGGACTGTAGCCTGCCAGGCTCCCCTGTCCATGGGATTTCCCAAGCAAGAATACTGGAGTGGGTTGCCATTCCTTTCTCCAGGGGATCTTCCTGACCCAGAGATCGCTGAACCCACATCTCCTGCACTGCAGGCAGATCCTTTACTGCTGAGCCACCAGGGAAGCATATATATATATATATATATATATATATATATATATATATAAACATATATACAAATAGTGATGAGTTACAAGTATATGTGGACTTCCCTGGTGGCTCAGTGGTAAAGAATCCCCCTGCCAGTGCAGGAGACGCAAGAGACATGACTTCGATCTCTGAGTCGGGAAAGTCTCCTGGAGAAGGGAATGGCAAGCCACTCCAGTATTCTTGCCTGGAAACTTCCATGGACAGGGGAGCCTGGTGGGCTACAGTCCATGGGATAAAGAGTCGGATATGACTGATCATGCACGCACAAGTATATATATATACAAATATACATAGTGTATATATATGTATCATGTGTATATATAAATATATATAGACAAACATATATATATATATATATATATATATATTTGTAGTTGATCACAGTGGGAGTTGGACATTCAGCCATACATAACCAAAATACATCTGAATGTCCAACTTCCACACTTTCTACATGTTTATTCTATATTCAAATGACACTTACATATATTTATAAGTTTCTTGAGCCAAAAAGATCTTGGAAGTTAGTTTAAAACCTTTCATTTTACAGTGAGAATACATAGGCCTTGAGATGCGTTTTTCCCTGTGACGTCCCTGAGTCTCCAAGCTGAGTCTCAGGGTCACATTCCTGTTTTTCTTAGTCTTTTACCTTTCCACTGAAATTAAAAAGAGGCTCCAGAACCATCAGTGACCTTGCAGTGCATTAGAAGAACAATTCCAGACTGACTCCTGAACTGTAAAACATGACATGGAATCAAATATTGGCTTTTTTGGTCAAACAGGGGAAGCAGCTCTCAGTCAGAACCTCTTTTCAAAAACCTGAAGTTTGTTTAAAAACTAAAGAAATAGAAACACGGACAAAACCCATAAACTCATAAAGATCAGAATGTTATTACTTTTTCCAAAAAAGAAAAAACACCCTTCATGCAAATCTCAAGCATAGTCACATCGCAGAGGATGGAGACAAGACACCTGGTGTTTATTACAACACCATTAGTCTCTTTATGGGGTCATAACATTTAAGTGGACTTGCTTACGAGCAGCAATGCTTCCTCTGATGAACAAGGTCTATTCTTTGTCAAGCACGGAAAAGAATGTGAAGTGACTCAGATGACCAAGCTGTGGAAGCCAACGTTCTTCTCAAAAATCCAGTTCATCCTCCTGCCATCCTCAAAGGCTTGACTCAGAGCATGGGCATCATCCTTTGACAGCTAATCTAAGGGGTGCACCATGCATTTTGCTTTTCCTACCCTGCAGTTCCCTTCATTGTTAATCCCTTTTCCATTTATTCAGTCTTTCATTGAACGTTAATTGCTAGAAGCTGTTGTTCCAAAGATGAATAAGACAGGGTCCTTCTCTTGACAAGCTCGTAGTCTGCTGTGATGATTCTCTGAGCTTAGTGAGCACGAAAACCAGTCAAGGAGTGGCAGAGAACAGAAGCAACCAAGCCAGCTTCTCTCTGAAAGAGTCAGAGTTGGAGGCCTGAGCTGAAGCCCAACCTTCTGCACTTTGTGAAAAAGAGGTCGCAGTTGGATCAGAGTGGAGTTGAGAGGATGTGACTGGTGAAATTGCAGGAAAGGGAGAAGCATTAAGATGACACCCGTATTCTAGCTTAGACATTTAGGCTGTGAGTCGTAGGGAACATAGAAAGGCACGTGCCTTTGAAGAGGTGATTTGGTTTTAGAAAAACGGAGTTGGGACGCTTGTAGGATTTGCAGAAAGAACAAGTAAGAAGGTAGGCAGGTGGAAAGATTAAAACCTTTCATTTTACAGTGAGAATACTTAAGCCTCAAGATGTGGTTTTCCGTGCAATGTGCCCGAGTCTCCAAGCTGAGGCTCGGGGGTCATATTCCTGTTTTACTCAGTCTTTTACCTTTTCACTGAAATTAAAAAGAGACTCCCCCGAATCAGTCTCAAGAACCATCAGTGATCTTGCAGTGAATTAGAAAAAAATTTCAGACTGACTCTGGAAGAGTTCAGTAGAAATGTCTAGCAGGAGAGAGAGATGTGTGTCCTCAGCATACAGGTGAATGAAACATATCAATCTCTCCCCTGACATATCTGAGTTAATAAAACTAACTCCTGTGAGCAGAAGTGCCTTGGTTACTCTTTATGTTGTGTTTTTCGGGCATGCCAGGTTGAGATCTTAGTATTCCAACCAGGGATTGAACCTTCTAATACCTCCTGTGGAAGCGTTAAAGTATAGCGCCCAGAGAGGAGTGTGGACCGAATCCAGAGCAACAAGTGTGGGTCCAATCACAGAGATCCTTGTAAGCTGAGTTTGAGAACTTGAACGTTGGCCTGAGAACAATGTCAAACCATTGAACTGAAATTTGAAGTAGGAGAGCGACAAGATCAGCCTTGCATTTTAGAAGTATTTAGGCTGTGCTGGTGTAGGTAGATTCGAGGCAGCGAGACTGGAGTCAGTGAGACCAGGTAGAAGGAGTGAGATCAAATGTTTAAGCAGATTAATTTTGGAGGTGGGCGAGGAGATGGTAAAGGTGTTTGTGCTTAGTCGCTCAGTCGTGTCCGACTCTTTTTGACCCCATGGACTGTAGCCCACCAGGCTCCTCTTTACATGGGATTCAATTCTCCAGGCAAGAACACTGGAGTGGGTTGCCATTTCCTCCTCCAGTACGCCATTAGGGGAGAGGAATACGTGGAAAATGAAAACACGTAATGCCTTCTCTAAAATCATCAGAAATAACCATGGAGTCCTCTTGGCTCCAGCTTGAGACTCTTCTGGTGGAAGGGGTGTAAGATTCAGATTTAGCTCTTATCTTCAAATGTTTAAGTAGATAAATTTGGGAGGTGGAAGAGGAGATAGGAAAGGTGTTTAGCAAACATTAGATGTGTATGGAGAGGGAAGTTGAAAGCATTGGCATCTGATAAGGCAGGTGGTGAGAGGGCAACACTTGGAGGGTGATCACAGAATTCCAGACGGGCTCTTGTGTTCTCCACCTGGGGAATTTGGACCATAAAGAAAGCTGAGCACCAAAGAATGGATGCTTTTGAACTGTGGTGCTGGAGAAGACTCTTGAGAGTCCCTTGGACTGCAAGGAGATCCAACCAGTCCATCCTAAAGGAGATCAGTCCTGAATATTCATTTGAAGGACTGATGTTGAAGCTGAAACTCCAATACTATGGACACCTGCTGTGAAGAACTAACTCATTGGAAAAGACACTGATGCTGGACAAGATTGAAGGCAGGAGGAGAAGGGGACGACAGAGGATGAGATGGTTGGATGGCATCACCAACTCAATGGACACAAGTTTGAGTCAACTCTGGGAGTTGGTGATGGACAGGGAGGCCTGGCACAACCTTCGGTCCATGGGGTTGCAAAAAGTTGGACACGACTGAGTGTCTGAACTGAACTGAACTGAACCTGGAATGCAGGGGAGATAGAGAGAAGCGAATTTTGTGAGATATATTTTGAAGGAAGAAGCAATGCTTGGTAAGGATGAAAAGTTAAGGAAAAGGGAGGGGGGAAGAGTAATGAATGGCTTTTTCATCAGTAAAAAGGCAATACTAATTTATATTCCCTTGAACAGTGCAACAGAGTTCCCTTTTCTCCATAGCCTCTCCAGCATTTATTGCTTGTAGATTTTTTGATGATGGCCATTCTCATCAGTGTGAAGTGATATCTCATGGTAGTCTTGATTTGCATTTCTCTAATATGCAATCTCAAAAACTACAGAATGATCTCTGTTCGTTTCCAAGGCAAACCATTCAATATCATGGTAATCCAAGCCTATGCCTCAACCAGTAACGCTGAAGAAGCTGAAGCTGAACGGTTCTATGAAGACCTACAAGACCTTTTAGAACTCACACTCAGAAAAGATGTCCTTTTCATTATAGGGGACTGGAATGCAAAAGTAGGAAGTCAAGAAACACCTGGAGTAACAGGCAAATTTGGCCTTGGAATATGGAATGAAGCAGGGCAAAGGCTAACAGAGTTTTGCCAAGAGAACGCACTGGTCATAGCAAACACCTTCTTCCAACAACACAAGAGAAGACTTTACACATGGACATCACCATATGGTCAACACCAAAATCAGATTGATTATATTCTTTGCAGCCAAAGATGGAGAAGCTCTATACAATCAGCAAAAACAAGACTGGGAGCTGACTGTGGCTCAGATCATGAACTCCTTATTGCCAAATTCAGACTTGAAGAAAGTAGGGAAGACCACTAGACCATTCAGGTATGACCTAAATCAAATCCTTTATGAGTATACAGTGGAAGTGAGAAATAGATTTAGGGACTAGATCTGATAGATAGAGTGCCTGATGAACTATGGACAGAGGTTCGTGACATTGTACAGGAGACAGGGATCAAGATCATCCCCAAGAAAAAGAAATGAAAAAAAGCAAAATGGCTGTCTGAGGAGGCCTTACAAATAGCTGTGGAAAGAAGAAAAGCGAAAAGCAAAGGAGAAAGGGAAAGATAAAAGCATCTGAATGCAGAGTTCCAAAGAATAGCAAGGAGAGATAAGAAAGCCTTCTTCAGCAATCAATGCAAAGAAATAGAGGAAAACAACAGAATGGGAAAGACTAGAGAGCTCTTCAAGAAAATTAGAGATACCAAGGGAACATTTCATGCAAAGATGGGCTTGATAAAGGACACAAATGGTATGGACCTAACAGAAGCAGAAGATATTAAGAAGAGGTGGCAAGAATACACAGAAGAACTGAACAAAAAAGATCTTCAGGATCACGATGGTGTGATCACTGACCTAGAGCCAGACATCCTGGAATGTGAAGTCAAGTGGGCCTTAGAAAGCATCACTACGAACAAAGCTAGTGGAGGTGATGAAATTCCAGTTGAGCTATTTCAAATCCTAAAAGATGATACTGTGAAAGTGCTGCACTCACTATGCCAGCAAATTTGGAAAACTCAGCAGTGGCCACAGGACTGGAAAAGGTCAGTGTTCATTCCAATCCCAAAGAAAGGCAATGCCAAAGAATGCTTAAACTACCATACAATTGCACTCATCTCACACGTTAGTAAATTAATGCTCAAAATTCTCCAAGCCAGGCTTTAGCAATATGTGAACCGTGAACTTCCTGATGTTCAAGCTGGTTTTAGAAAAGGCAGAGGAACCAGAGATCAAATTGCCAACATCCGCTGGATCATGGAAAAGGCAAGAGAGTTCGAGAAAAACATGTATTTCTGCTTTATTGACTATGCCAAAGCCTTTGACTGTGTGGATCACAATAAACTGTGGAAAATTTTGAATGAGATAGGAATACCGGACCATCTGACCTGCCTCTTGAGAAACCTATATGCAGGTCAGGAAGCAACAGTTAGAACTGGACAGGGAACAACAGCCTGGTTCCAAATAGGAAAAGGAGTACGTCAAGGCTGTATATTGTCACCCTGCTTATTTAACTTCTATGCAGAGTACATCATGAGAAACGCTGGGCTGGAAGAAGCACAAGCTGGAATCAAGATTGCTGGGAGAAATATCAATAACCTCAGATATGCAGATGACACCACTCTTATGGCAGAAAGTGAAGAGGAACTAAAAAGCCTCTTGATGAAGGTGAAAGAGGAGAGTGAAAAAGTTGGCTTAAAGCTCAACATTCAGAAAACGAAGATCATGGCATCTGGTCCCATCACTTCATGGAAATAGATGAGGAAACAGTGGAAACAGGGTCACACTTTATTTTTTTGGGCTCCAAAATCACTGCAGATGGTGATTGCAGCCATGAAATTAAAAGATACTTACTTCTTGGAAGGAAAGTTATGACCAAGCTAGACAGCATATTGAAAACAAGAGACATTACTTTGTCAACAAAGGTCCGTCTAGTCAAGGCTATTGTTTTTCCAGTGGTCATGTATGGATGTCAGAGATGGACTGTGAAGAAAGCTGAGCACTGAAGAATTGATGCTTTTGAACTGTGGTGTTGGAGAAGACTCTTGAGAGTCCCTTGGACTGCAAGGAGATCCAACCAGTCCATTCTGAAGGAGATCAGTCCTGGGGTTCATTGGAAGGACTGATGCTAAAGCTGAAACTCCAATACTTTGGCCACCTCATGCAAAGAGTTGACTCATTGGAAAAGACCCTGATGCTGGCAGTGATTGGGGGCAGGAGGAGAAGAGGACAACAGAGGATGAGATGGCTGGATGGCATCACTGACTCGATGGACGTGAGTCTGAGTGAACTCCAGGAGTTGGTGATGGACAAGGAGGCCTGGCGTGCTGCGATTCATGGGGTCGCAAAGAGTCAGACATGACTGAACCACTGAACTAAACTTAACTGAGTAATCATGGCGGGAAGGAGGTTCAGGAGGGAGGAGACATACGTATACCTACGGCTGAAAAATAAAACATGTGAAAACAAAAAGGCAATACTAGCACAGGGCTGGGGTGAGGATGAAGTGAGACGATTCCTGTTCTATGGTAATACAGGTCATGCGACCGCAGGACAGGGCTGCTGCTATTGGAGCATGGAGGCTTGAGTTTGAGCGTCAGCCCTGCAGACCATTTTTGCTGAGGAGTGCAAGGCACCTTCACCAATGTCCTTTCTTACCACAACATCCTTCTCTTCTGGGTTTATCTCTTCTCTCCTGAGCCCCTCCTCAACTCCTCCCAGAGCTCTTGAACAGAGAAATCTTTGTCAGTGGATGATCTGCATGTGACCACAATGCTCAGCCCCTGTATCCTTCAGAGTGGGGCTCAGAGGAGGTACCAGGCTGGGGACCCACCTTTGGGACCCACCTTCAGTGGCCCAATCAGCTCTTGATGCTGAAGGTGGCAGGGCTGGAGGCAAGAGGCCATCCTGTAGGAGTGTTTCTTAGAACTGTCTCCTAAAGAGTTGCTGAGCTTGCTTTCTCATCAGCAGGTCTGTGAGTCCAGTCCACTGTAGCTAACAGGTTTTGAGTTTTTTTTTTCCCCCAGCCTCATAATTCTTCTGTTAGGGTGTGTGGTGTGTGTGTGTGGGTGTGGTGTGTGTGGTAAGATACACATAATATGTGTGTGCTTAGTCACTCAGTCCTGTCCAACTTTTTGTGACCCCATGGATGGTAGCCCGGCCACGTGATTCTCCAGACAAGAATACTGGAGTGGTTAACCATTCCGTAACCCAGAGATGGCACCTGGGTCTCCTGCATTGCTGGCAGATTCTTTACCGTCTGAGCCACCAGGGAAGCCCAAACATAATATAAACCTTACCATTCTAACCCTTTCTAGGTGTTCAGTTCAGTGGCATTAAGTATATCCATGTTATTGCACAACCATCACCACCATCCATCTCCAGAATGGTTAACATCTTCAAAGCTGAAATTCTTTCCCCACTAAACAGTTACTCCCCATCCCCTCCCACCAGCTCCTTCTGGAAACCACCATTCTATTAATCATTCCACCACCACCAATCATGTCTCCATGATTCTACTCCTCTGGGTACCTCATACAGGTGGAATCATACAGTATTTGTCCTTTTGTGACTAGCTTATTTTACTTAGCATAATGCCCTCAAGGGCTTCCCTGGTGGCTCAGACAGTAAAGAATCTCTGCGATGTGGGAGACCTGAGTTCAACCCCTGGGTCAGGAAGATCCCCTACAAGAGGGCATGGCAACCCACTCCAGTATTCTTGCCTGGAGAATCCACATGGATAGAGGAGTCTGGCAGGCTACAGTCCATGGAGTCACAAAGAGCTGGACACGACTGAGCAATTAAGCATGAATGCCCTCAAGGTTTATCCATGTGTCAGAATTTCCTTCCGTTTTGGGACTTCCCTGGTGGTCCAGTGGCTAAGACTCCATGCTCCCAATGCAGGGGGCCTAGGTTCAATCCCTGGTTAGGGATCTAAGGTTTCACGCACAAATAAATATTCTGCATGCCAAAACTAAGACATGGTGCAGCCAAATAAACATTTTAAAAAAGAATTTCCTTCCTTTTTAAATCTGTAAAATATTTCATTGTCCTTTTATATAGTTCGTGAGGTTCTCCAGCAAGTTTACTGGGGTGCTTTGCCATTCCCTCCTCCAGCGGATCACATTTTGTCAGAACTCTCTGCTATGACCTGTCTTGGGTGACCCTACACAGCATGGCTCATAGTTTCATCGAGTTACACAAGCTCCTTCACCATGACAAGGCAGTGGTCCATGATGTTAGAGAAGACTCCTGAGAGTCCCTTGGACAGCAAGGAGATCAAACCATTCAATCTTAAGGGACATCAACACTGAATACTTATCAGAAGGACTGATGCTGAAACTGAAATTTCAGTCTTTTGGTCATCTGATGCAAAACAACTGACTCATTGGAAAAGTTCCTGATGCTGGGAAAGATTGAGGGCAGAAGGAGAAGAGGGTGTCAGAGGATGAGATGGCTGGATGGCATCACCGATGCAATGGACGTGAACTTGGGCAAACTTCGGGAGATGCTGAGGGACAGGGAGGCCTGGTGTGCTGCAGTCCATGGGGTCGCAAAGTGTTGGACATAACTGGGCAATTGAACAACAACATTCCATTGCTAGCACGTGTCACCTTTATTTTATCCATTCATCCTTTGATGGACACTTTTGTTGCTTCTACATTTTGGCTATTGTGAATAATTCTGCAAGGAACACAGGTGTACAAATATATCCGAGTCACTGCTTTCAACCCTTTTGGGCATCTATCCAGTTTTTGCTGGATCATATGGTAATTTCATGTTTAACTTTTTGAGAAACCACCATGCCATTTTCCACAGTGGCTGTCTCAATTTACATTCCTGCCACCAATGCAAAAGGGTTCTAATTTCTCCACATCTTTGCCAATCCTTGTTTCCTGTATTTTGAAAAATTTTAATTTTTTATAATAGTCATCCTAACCTCTTGAGAAATCTGTATGCAGGTCAGAAAGAACTGGACATGGAACAACAGACTGGTTCTAAAAGGAAAGGAGTACATCAAGGCTATATATTGTCACCCTGCTTATTTAACTTATATGCAGAATACATCATGAGAAACACTGGGCTGGATGAAGCACAAGCTGGAATCAAGATTTCCGAGAGATCCTCAGATATGCAGATGACACCACCCTTATGGCAGAAAGTGAAGAAGAACTAAAGAGCCTCTTGATGAAAGTGAAAGAGAAGAGTGAAAAGTTGGCTTAAAGCTCAACATTCAGAAAACGAAGATCATGGCATCTGGTCCCATCACTTCATGGGAAATAGATGGGGAAACAGTAGAAACAGCGGCAGACTTTATTTTTCTGGGCTCCAAAATCACTGCAGATGGTGACTGCAGCCATGAAATTAAAAGATGCTTACTCCTTGGAAGAAAAGTTATGACCAACCTAGACAGCATATTACAAAGCAGAGACATTAGTTTGCCAACAAAGGTCCGTCTAGTCAAGGCTGTGGTTTTTCCGGTAGTCATGTATAAATGTGAGAGTTGGACTATAAAGAAAGCTGAGTGCCAAAGAATTGATGCTTTTGAACTGTGGTATTGGAGAAGACTCTTGAGAGTCCCTTGGACTGCAAGGAGATCCAACCAGTCCATTCTAAAGGAGATCAGTCCTGGGTGTTCATTGGAAGGACTAATGCTAAAGCTGAAACTCCAATACTTTGGCCACCTCATGTGAAGAGTTGACTCACTGGAAAAGACTGATGCTGGGAGGGATTGGGGGCAGGAGGAGAAGGGGACGACAGAGGATGAGATGGTTGGATGGCATCACTGACTCAATGGACATGAGTTTGAGTAAGCTCGAGGAGTTGGTGATGAACCGGGAGGCCTGGCGTGTTGCAGTCCATGGGGTAGCAAAGAGTTGGACACGACTGAGCGACTGAACTTAACTGAGTGTGAAGTGGTATCTCACTATAGTTTCAATTTGCATTTCTGTAATGATTAGTGATTGTTGAGCATCATTCCATATGCTTATTGGCCATTTGTATATCATCTCTGAAGAAACAGCTACTTGAGTTCTTTGCCCATTTTTTAATTGGTTGTTTGTTTTCTGGTTATTGACTCGTTGGAGTTCTTTACATATTCTGGATACTAACCCCTTTTCAGATACACGGTTGACAAGCATTTTCTCTTATTCTCTGGGTTGCCTTTTCACTCTGTAGATAGTGTCTGGGATGCACAAAAATTTAAATTTTGATGAAATCCAATTTATCTATTTTTTCTTCTCTCGACTGTGGTTTTGGTATTGTAGCTATAATTTAGGTTTTTTAAAGGATTTTTTTTTTCATTTCAAATATTGTGGCCAAAAAGAAACTATGATTCAAAGAAAGTGATGGGCTTATTCCATCCGATCATTAGTTATTAATAGTAAGCTCTGGGCTGAGAATCCATATTCTTGGCTCTTCAGGGACTCTCATGGGAAGTACAAAACAAGTCAGGTACCTTGGTGAGAGCTGAAGCAAATCTCTAAAGTAATCTTCAGTTACCCTACAGTTGCATCGACCCCAAATATGAAAAATAAATCTCCAGTTTTGTCTTTTTGTCAGTCACTTGCAAGTTTTAATCTAATGTTCAAAATAGAAAGCTCCTGGAATGGAGAGTCTGTGAAATATTTTAGAATGTGTTCATTTCTGGGCACTGCCTTTTACTCGAGCAGAGTTCCCTGTTTAGAATGAATCAATGGGCGGCTTACACCGTGTTATCAAGTCCTCAGTTGAGGAAGTCTGCGAAGCTGCAACCACTGCCCGGCCAGAACTGCCTTGCTTTTGGTGTGTTAACAAGGGAGCGAGTCATCTTTCATTTCTTCGTGCTTGAAGACAGTTCCTCTGCTTCCACCCGCGCCGCCCAGCCCCCTCCAACTCCACTCACCACTTAGTTTACGCAGTAAAGCAATAGAGCAATGGGTCTGCTTTGGAGGGTTTCTAAAAGGAAAGATAAACAGTGGGGCGACTTGATGGGCCACAACGAAAGGAACTCATTATGAAGCCACTCAACAGCTCAGCCTCCTTTCCTAGTAAAACTGGAGTCAACCTGATCATTTCAGGGGCGGTGGGTGGAAGGGGGGCTTCTCCAACCACGGGGAGTATGGTGGGTTTTTCAGTCTCTCTCTTCTTGAAGGTCTAAGAGTTGTAATCATGCTCCGAGCTCTGCAGGGAGAGCATCTAATGGTGACTTCGAACTTAGCTCAGCTCTCCCCAGGTGACAGTGAGCACTGACCCTTGGGCCCCTTCGGGGAATCAATGAGCGGACTTGGAAACTTTGGGCCTCGGGGCGTTCTCTCCCCTGTCCGATCCTCTAACGCTCCGCGCCCAGAGCCCTTTGGGGAAGGGACAAGCAAGCCACGCCGTCCCCGAGACGCCGCTGCTCTCAGGCCGCTCGCCCCACACTCTGGGGAGCCCGAGGTCTAAAAACCAGCCCAGCGGCAGCACGTTCTGTGCACCCCGAGGCTGAGCACTTGATCACCCCGTGAGCCGCTTTCCTCGGTCTTCGTCCCGCTTCCAAGCCAACGCGAAAAAGAGGGAACACCGGGAGCGCGGGCGGGGAAGCGGCCGGGGCCGGGGCTGGGGCCGGCCCGCGGGCGGGGCTGGGCGCGGGAAGGCGCAAGGGGGGCGTGGGCGCGGCGGCCCGCGCGCCCCGGCGGCCGGGCCAGGGGGAGGGGCGCTGGCGGCGGCGGCGCCTCCCGCCCGGGGTGAGCGGCGCGCGAGGCGGCCCCGCGGCACAGAGCGCCGAGCGGGGAGGCAGGGCTGGAGCACAGACGGCCGACGCGCGGCGCGGCTGCCATGGGCGCGCACTGACCCGCTGCTCAGCGCGGACTTCCTCGGCGGCGCGGAGCTCCCTGGCTGGCGGTGCGTCTCCTCGGTCACCATGAAAGGTAGGGCGGGCTTCGGGGCGCGCGGGAGGGGGCGAGGTGCCAAGTTTCTCTGAGTGGAGACCCGGGGGAGAACCGGTGGTGAATTTGGTGCGCGCATCCCGGGGGACGTCCCCGGGGCTCGGGAGTCGGATACCGCCGGAGACCTCGGGGTTGGGCATTTGAAGCCGGCAAGTACTGCCCTCCCCACTGTGTCTCAACAAAGTAGTTTGAAGCCCCAAGTCGTTGTTTACGGATTCCAGTTCCCAACTTTTTAATTGAAAAAATACGCTCAGGAGAGTGGAGGCATCATCACTCCCCACCCTCGGCCCCCCTAGTTCGTTCTGCGCCCTGTCGCACGCCCCATTCTCTCCAAGGTCCCTCTCCCTCCCCGCCGTTGCCGCTTCCCCGTCTGAGAAGTCGACGGGTGTTTTCTCCCGGACTCGGGGATGTTCTCGGTGCGCCCTCCCCACATCTGGCAATGATTAGGTGCCCGCGGAGTTCAGCTGGCTCGGGAAGTGCATTTGGCATCTTTCTCCATCAGCCCCACTGGCTGGAAAATCACCGCCCTCGGTTTCGCGTCCCTTCCATGTGTCCGCCTGCGGAGCTGTGCCCACGTGTGATCAGGGGCGACACAGTCCCCCGGGCGGTGTCCACAGCAGGCGGGTTTAAGGAAGTGTCAGATGCTATCGCACCTTTTAGCGAGGAGAAGTGCTTCGCAGGGAAGCCGTCTGTTGAGTAGAAAACGAAGATCTGTCAACAGAATCTCGATCTGTATGTGAGATAATCACAGCAGAGGTATCGTTTGGAGATGGGCCGGCGTGGTGTTTACACAAGACTGGAATCCTGGATTTGTGTTAGGATAACACGGCTCGGTCCCCGCGCTGGCCGGACCTGAGTGAGGGGGCTCGGTTCGAGACGCCATCTGACCGCTAGGACCGAGCTTCCAGCAGCCCGAAAACGCGCGATGCGACCTCTTTGACTTGCAAGCGTTGCTGATCCAGGCGCGCGCCTCGGGAGCCCTACAGACTTGGAAAGAAACTTATGGCTCTAGCGGTTGCTCCCTGCAAGGCAGATCACGCTAAACAGTTCGGAGCGATAATGACCTACCAATTAGCTCTCCTTCCAAGGGAGTTCTGTGTCCTTCTCTGGAGATCCTGGGAAGGAAGGGGACAAAACGCCAGGTGGAAAGGGTCCCGCCCCCGGGCCAGAGACACAGAAGACAGGATGTAATGCAAGAGACACACAAAGCAAGAGACACAAAAAACAGAATTTCAAAACGCAGCGTGTGTGCGTTCCTTCTCTCTACATCTCAGTTTCTCTTCTCTTATTTACATTCTAGGAAAGGCACACTTTCCTTAGCCAGCACTGATTAAGGGATCTTCCCAGAATTGCAAGAGTTCACACGGCTAAACTTTCCTCTGGTGCTCAGTTACCATCATTTTAGCCAGAAGTTAATCTTCTCATTGCTGGTCACTGAGGCCAGGAGGTTTTGAACTTTTGGAAAGATAAGCCAGCTCCTCATTTCATCAGCTCCCATGTGGCTTCCTAAACCCTGAAAATCTAGTTATGCTTTTGACTGGGTCAATGACTGTTACTGCAGTTTGGGTATTTTTTTCAATGTTAATTCAAATCTGTAATGGAATACATACCTACAGGTTATATGTATGTATGCTGTGTGCTGAGTTGCTTCAGTTGTTGTGTCCAACTCTTTTCGACCTCATGGACTATAGCCCACTAGGCTCCTCTGCCCATGGGATTCTCCAGGCAAAAATACTAGAGTAAGGAACCATTCCCTTCTCCAGGGTTTTTTCCTATCTCAGGGATTGAACTGAGTCTCCTCTGTTATAGGTGGATTCTTTACAGTCAGTCACCAGGGAAGTGTGTGTGTATATATATACACACACTTTATATATATATATATATATATATATGACTTACACTACATTCTAGACCAGCTAGCACACTGCTTGGAGAAGGCTCATTGCTTATCCTCTGTGGTCTGGGCACTGCCTCAACACCCCACTTACCTTCTGCCTCAGTAGGTGAAGGGGACTAAGGGGCTGAATTCCTGGGGAGGCTAGTCACTTTGAAGGCCTCTTTTAAAACGAAATGTTCTGTGAGAGGTTTGCTTACCAACAATTGCCATAGAATTTGTGTTTGTCTGGTTTGTGAGGTGGGAAAGGTAGCAGACAGTAATGTTTTTTCAGTACCTACTAAGTGCACCAGTATGCTCCACCCTCTACAAGCACTTTGTCAGTGAACCCTCTCAAACGCCCTATAAAGTAGGCATTTTAACCCCTACACCATAGATATGGAAACAGTCCAGAAGAAATAGAAACCAGCAACAAGGAGGGTAGTCGGCATCTAAAAACAAGCTTTGCCAGGTTCCCTGTGAGTCTTGGAGAGACCTAGAACACCAGATAGAACCCCTGGACTGGAAGAAAAGTGATTCTCAGACGATTAAGTAGCCAAGGAACTCAAAGCTGGTGCAGCAGCCAGGAAGGGATGGAGCCAAGAAATCAGACACAAGCCTTCTGAAGCCAAGCAGAGTGTGTTTTTAGCCAAAAAAGAAAGCTGCCTTTACCAAGTAGAATCATTTGGACAATTTGTCATAGGTAACCAACACAGAGTTTTCCTTGGGTTTGTAATTATGTCATAAAGCAATGAACTCATTATGTTTAAGCCAATGTTGCATTAGTCTTTGATTTCTGTAAGTGATAGAAGTCTGTGACAGACCTTGCAAATGCTTAAAATTGAAGTGTTAACCCAAAACATTCCTTAGCCAAATAGAAAATTAGTGGACATCTTAGAAACTACAGAAGTTTATTTGTCAAGGCAAAAATTCAGCTACTATGCAAGTCAGATGCCTTTTCAAGGCACTTATTTGACTTTCTAATTGTGATTTTTAAACTTGGGATATAGCCTTTGTAAAAACCCAGGCCTTTGGAGTCTAATTCCAAGGCTTCGGTGAACCACAGCACCACCTATCTGTTGCGTTCAGCAAATATCTGTCTCTTTTAATATTTCTTCCTTCTCTGGAGTCCCAAGTAAAAAAATAATGACATCATTATACATTTTCCAGAAGAAAATTACTTGCCCTGTTGCTGGAATACTTTAAGTGTTCCACAGTGATTAAAACATGAAGTTGGTTTTAATTTATTTCTAATTACATTTTCAATTAGCTGTATTACACCATAAATTTCATGGTTTTTAATATTCACACTCTTTATGAAGGAATCTGACTCCTCTAGAGTTAGGTGTGTCATTAAGAAATCACATTTCTAGTTCTGGAAGTTGGGAGTATTGGTGAGTTTTAATGCAGTAGCACTTGTTACTTAAGAGATGGCCTGCAACAACCATCAGCTCACAGGACCACATTGGTTCAAACCACTGCTCTAATTTAATGCAGGGAGGATGTCAGTGCCATTAAAACCTAGTGTCCAATTGTGCTTTTGTGTGTAAACATTTCTGAAATGCTATCTGGCAATGATACTTTTAAAAGGTGCTAGTAAGCAGTGTATTTCTACTCCCTGTTTTCCCAGACCTGCAGTCTCTTGGCTTTCCAGGTGTCTAAGATGTCTTGTCCTTAACTGGGATAAGCAAACACTTGTGTAGGTTCTGACTGCTTTAACATCGAAAGAATCATGTTTTCTACAGGAAAATGGAAACAAAGTGAGGTCTTTTTCCTTTCACTGTTTGGGAATTGAGGCTTCTTTGCCTCTGGAAGACAAATTTGCAACCCAGTTACACTTTTGACTTTTCATTAGTTTGAAGATGCTTGACATTCCTAATCTGAGGTTTAATTATTGCTAAGTATATATCTTCCCAGTGGTCTCCTATGCAATTTTCCCAGATTGTTCCCATCCCCTGACCCTCACCCCTACCGCAACCCTGTGGCTCATTCAGCAATAATGGTGTGAATGAGAAAAGCTGGCAGATGATAACTTCTAAGCAATAGCATAATTCTAATTTTCTGAATTCATACTTATTTTTATTGAATCATTATTTCAAAACCGTTGATGCAGCTGCTGTCTAAAGTAAGTTAAATGGCCTTCAAAGTGTTTGTTTTCAAATGAGAAAATAGACATTTAAAGTTTAGTGATAGAAAAATGTTATTCCTCGAACGAACCTAGCATGTGAGTGATCTCTTAGGAGGAAGTCCGATTCATGTCTTCCCACTAAGGGAAAAAGTGGTTAGGTGCTGGGAGGGCTTTCCAGATGGCACTAGTGGTAAAGAACCTGTCTGCCAATGCAGAAGACATAAAAGACGCAGGTTCGATCCCTGGGTTGGGAAGATTCCCTGGAGAAGGGCATGGCAATCCATTCGTTTTCTTCCCATGGACAGAGGAGCCTGTCGGGCTGTAGTCCACAGGGTCATAAATAGTCGGACACAACTGAAGCAACTTAGCACACACGCACAAGGAGCCCAGAATAATGGCAGAGTGTAGCCTTTCTCCTTTTGAGGGGCAAATCAGAGTGAAAAGAATCGGGCAGTTGGGGGTCAGGGGACAGTGTTGTAGGTCACTTAGGTGATCATCTGTGAAAAGCGTCTACCCTCACCGCGAGTCAGCTATAACCAGTCTGGTTCTGCCTTTCCATCTTTTGCTCTTATGCCATTCTGAAGGCACAGGCTCTCTCAGATTCTGGAATTCCTATCTATGCCCTGGAGGCAGGGAACTGGGTTGTGAGTGGGAAGATAAATGCTGGGGACTTATTAAAACATTTGTTAAGTCCCTACCGTGTGCCACAGTCCATAAATGCTGAGAGAGCAGAGTAGAAGAGGTCCCCTCCTGTCTGGCCTTAGACCTTAATAACTTGGCATCAAAGGTCTGAAGAAACTGCTGTGCTCTTCAGCCAGTCACTGGAGGAACCTCTCTAGGCTAGAGCTCCTGCAGAGATAAGGCACATTCCAGGGTTGCTGCCCTTTGTAGAATTTATCTGCTGGGAGGTTTTCTTGTGACTGATTGAATGAGTGTGAATGGCTTGCTGAAGTCATTGACTCTGCAAACAGCCCCTGTGCTGTCTTGCTGACAGGTTTGCCTTCAGACAGTTAGCATAGTCAGAATTGCTTTTCAGGAACAGACTTAACCACCAATGATCAGCAATAATAATGATGATGATGATGATAATAACAATGAATAAACACCTTAACAAAGGATAGGAAGGTATTGACATTCCTCATAGAACCTTCACTCTTTACTACTGATAGCATGGTTTCTAATCACACCAGTCATCCAAAGCTTGGGGAAGGCAACTATTCAATCAAGCAGTAATTTGATTTCTATTTAAGTGAATGATATTTAAAGGGCCCAAACCAAAATAGTACCCTGAACAGGTCCTGCTGATTGCTTAAGGAACCTTCAAAATTATATAGCAGTGAAAGCAGAAATGAGTAATCCCAAATTAAAATTCCAAAGAGAGTCCAGGAGCTTTCTTAACCCTTGAATTTATCACAGTCCATCGATACTCTTAAAAATTATTAAGGAAAGATGTTTTTCAACATGGGAGATTAAAAATTAATTTATTTATTGGAATTGGACATATTAAATATGACATCCTTCCTGAGTCATTTGGGATGAAAATTCTTTGTTTTGTGAAGTCATATACACTTGCCTAAGAGGTCGGACATTTGACATTCTGCGTGCAAAAACTAACGTCATTGGTTTGTGAAAATATCTGCACTTCTGAGGCCTAAGTCACTTAGTTATGACATAGAAATGTTTGGAAAGTAGCTGATATATGTATATATGACATTATTCGAAGGCAAAATATCCAAATTTATATTCTAAATTTATAATCCAAAGTATTAATATATATTGATACTTTAAAATATGCCTATCTCAAAAAATGTAATTATACATAGTGTTCCCAGGAGTGGAACCTGACGATTTCAATGTGGTGAGGAGTGTGGGCTCTGAAACCAGAGGGCCTGCTGACCACATGATACTTGTTAACCTCCTGGGCCCCTCAGTTTCCTCATCTGTCAAGCGGGGGGATAATAATGACATATACTGGATACCATTTTTTTCTATTTTTTGAGGATTATATAGGTTAGTTTAGCTCAGTTGTTTAGAGTGGTGTCTTGCACTTAAGGAGAACTCAAGATATTTTAGGTTTTAGAACACTGTATAATTGTGACTTGCTGCTTATTCCAGGCAGGAATGTAATTGCCAATTATGAACCATTTATGTTAAGTTAATCAAGTGATAACGGGTTTCCTTGGTGGCTCAGCGGTAAAGAATCTGCCTGCCAGTATCCAAGGGGATACCCAAAATATTTTGCAACCCAGGTGACACTCTGTTGAGGCCATGGTTCTCACAAATGCCTGCATGAAAGCCACTCCCGTAGAGCAGTGGCCAGTGGAGGCTGGCTGTGGACTCCAGGGGCCAGTGGGTGCTGGGTATTTGGCCTCAGGGGTCCTCCTCTCCTCCTCCCCCACTGGGCCAGCCATCGTAGGTGGGTGGTGGGACACACAAGACCAACTTGCAGGAATGGTGCTTGCTGACTGGTTTGGAAGCAGTTAAAGATCTTGAGAGCCCGGGGGACCATGCTGTTCTGTTCTAGTGGTGATGATGCTACTTAAGGAGCTGGGGCTCCTGTCTCAGGGTGGAGACAGGACAGGGTGAATGGCAGCGCTGAGCCCAGCTCGGAGGATAAGTTTGCATTCAGCCTTGCCTCTGTCCACGGTCCTTCAACCTGCCTCCTGAAAGTGCCTGAACTTGTTCTGATCAACATGGCATTTGCCAGAAGCTACCCAGTGCAGCCATGAAGGCTGCGAGCCCAGATCTGTGCGGTTGCTCCAGGATGAACTCTGCGTGCCGGCTCTTTGGACCAGGGGATCTTTTCCAGTCGTCAGCATCTGTTGAACTGGTGGGCTTTTTTTCAGTTTACCTGACTTTTATCTTCCCTACACATTTCCTTGTTTTGTTTGCTTGATTTTTGTTCTCTTTCTTTTTTTTTTTTTTTGTTTATCAAAGTTAGAGATGCACATAGTTTAGAGAGTCAAAGAACATCCTATTTATTATGAAAAACAGCAATTTCCTGCCCAGCCCACTTCATTTTATCGTTTTCCAGTCCCCAGAGGCAACCTCCTGAGAACGTTTTTTGCATTTGATTTTGGCTTCTCTACCGATGCCTAGAAGACAGAATCCCCAAGCTCTGTCGCTTCAAATAACAGCTGTTTATTCGCTCACGACCCTGCGATTCAGGCTGGTCTCTGCCTCCTGAGGTGTTGATTGGGCTAGAGCATCCTGGGGAGCTGGAAGGGCCAAGGCCTGGCCGGGCTCTCCCCTCCCCATCACAGTCTCTCATTCCCCAGGGATCCCCTCTCGCCAGGTCACCTCTGGTCCAGCAAGGTGCCTGGATATTTCCCAAGGCAGCCAACTGCCTAGGGGGTGAGAACAGAAGCTGATAGCAGAGATCTTGGAGAAGACCTAGGCCCCAAGGTCACCCACTGCTACTTCTGGCGAATTCCATTGGCCACAGCGAGTCACAAAGTCCTCCCAAATTCAAGAGAGTGGACATGAACTTTCACTTGGAGGGATGGAAAGAGTTGTTGGCAGTTCTTAATGTGGACAAGCTCCTATAGCCCCATGTCCTTAAGTGACATGTTTATGGCAGTCTTCATTTTCACTGGGCTTCCCAGGCAGTAAAGAATCCTCCTGCAATACAGGAGATGCAGGTTTGATCCCTGGGTTGGGAAGATCCCCAGAGAAGGAAATGGCAACCCACTCCAGTATTCTTGCCTGGGAAATCCCATGGACAGAGGAGCCTGGCGGGCTACAGCCCATGGGGTCTCAAAGAGTCATTTTTATTATTTTAATTATTATTGTTATTATTTTGGTTCTGGGTGTTATATATTGACTTCCCTTTATAGCAAATGAGGATTTAGTTCTCCTACCCTTCACCTCCACCTGACTACTATCACGGATACCTCCTGATGCCCCTCATCATCCCAATATAGTTGTATCACAATCTGGACTAGATCAATATTTGGGGTTTATATTAATAAGATGTGTGTCTGTGTGTGCTGAGTCACTTACAGTCATGTCTGACTCTTTGCAACCCTTTGGACTGCAGCCTGCCAGGCTCCTCTGTCCATGGGATTCTCCAGGCAAGAATACTGGAGTGGGTTGCCATGCCCTCCTCCAGGGGATCTTCCCAACCCAAGGATCAAACACGCATCTCTTACGTCTCCTACATCTCCTAAATTGGCAAGTGAATTCTTTACCACTAGCGCCACCTGAGTTTCTGTAATATGCCACAGATGTGCTAGCTGCTGAGGGGACAACGTGATAACTGTCCCGTTTTTAGAGGGCTTTCCATCTGCGGGAAGTCAAAACCAGAACAGGAATGTAAGACAGATGGAGACAATTGCCGTCACACTGATACAGAGCGGGTGCAGGGCAAGGAGAGGTAAATTCTAACCATGGGGATATTGCACAACTTGGTCCACAGATTGATTGGAACATATTAATATGTATGACTCTCAGTTCCCCAAGCCAACTAAACTAAATTTCACTTGAACTCATGGCACTCTGAAATCAGTGATGCTCAAAGAATGTCAGCAAGAATTCTGTTCAGTGTTCTCCATCACGAAACCTCTGGCCAGCATGGCTCTGTGCCAATTACCAAGGAAAGTAAATAAAGTAAATAAAAATCATATTTTGAAACAGACAAGCAAAAGACATGTGGCCTGTAGGTATTGCAATAAAAATGCTGTAGTACATCTGTGTCAGCCGAGAAAGTACGTGCTTGTAGACATAAATCTTCAATTAAACACATTTTGTTATTTAGGATGTTAAGGTTTCTTCTTCCCTGCAGGCTAACTGCTGTCAGAAGCAGGGATTGAGTTCTGGCCATTGCAGAACTGAGAGGCCTTAAATCTTAACAAAATCCTTGCTCATGTCAAAGTGTAGCAATTGCATGACATAGATTATGTCAGAGACAGATTTTGAGAAGTGGCAGGTTGCAAAGGTGACTAGATCCTCGAGAGGGAATATCCTTATTTGAACCCATCACCTCTGCAGGCCCCTGAGACTGCAGAGAAAATCTGGGGGGCTTCCCTGGCCACCCAGGGGTTAAGGCTCCAAGCTTCCAATGCAGGCAGTGAGGGTTTGATCCCTGGTTAGGGAACTAAGATCTCACATGCCACAGTTGTTGATGTTATTCAGTCCCTAAGTTGTGTCCGACTCTTCATGACCTCATGGACTGCAGCCCGCCAGCCTTCCCTGTCCTCTGCTATCTTCCTGAGTTTGCTCAAATTCATGTGCATTGAGTCAGTGATGCCATCCAACCATCTCATCCTCTGCTGCCCCTTCTCCTTGTGCCTTCAGTCTTTCCCAGCATCAAGGTCTTTCCCAATGAGTCAGCTCTTCACATCAGGTGGCTGAAGTATTGGAGCTTCAACTTCAGTATCAGTCCTTCCAGTGAATATTCAGGGTTGATTTCCTTTAGGATTGACTAGTTTGATCTCTTTGCAGTCCAAGGGACTCTCAAGAGTCTTCTCTGGCACCACAATTTGAAAGCCGTCAATTCACATGTGGCGAGGGATGGCCTAAATAAATAATAAATAAGATGACTTTTATAAAAGAAAAGAAAATCTGGGCTGCACTTAGCCTGGGTCCACTGAGTGTGAGGAAAGGGTTTTGAGAACAAAATATAACCTTGCCCATGAGATCAGGCTATTTGTCTTCCTCAAACCCATCTGCCAGCCATGTGGGTCTTGGGGTAGCCTTTTGCCCTCTCAGATGCTCAGGCACTGGGGACAGCTGACCTTGCCTCCTCCCTCCTATGGCTTTTATAGTTCGATGTGGGCCATCCACACAGCCACAAGCCCTGGCAGCTCCTGCTTCTTCCTCTTTTTCAATTTCTAAAATGAATCACTCCATCAGCAGCCTGAATCATCTGTTTGGTAATGACACAGCTGGGGACTCTGACAGGGGCTCTGCACCACCCCCACCTTAATGGAATGTCTACGAAGCATCACCTGCCCAATGTGACCCAGCTTTTAAGGATATGAAAAGTCAACTCTTGTAAATACATCGAATGAAATAAAGTTGAACCATTTCTCTCTCTTTTAGCATGTCCCAGAGTCTAATAGTTCTAAAACCACAATGAATTTTCAAGAAGGGATATGGTATACTGTGTTTCCCCCAAACTCTCTTTTTCCTTCCAAAGAACAAATGTTAAGAAAGAGTAAGATGTTTCTCCAAGATACCTTCCCTGATAATCCCAATAATTTGTTCTCTGGGTACTTTGTACCCTGAGTATCTCAGATGATTTAGTACCTATTTGTAGAGTTGAATGAGATAGAGATTTATATTCTTTTGGTGGCTGCTATGGGGCTTCCCAGGTGGCGCTAGTGGTGAAAAACCCTCCTGCCAAAGCAGGAGACATGAGACGTGTGGTTTCGATCTCTGGGGTGGGAAGATCCTCTGGAGTAGGAAATGGCAACCCACTCCAGTGTGCTTGCCTGGAGAATCCCATGGACAGAGGAGCTTGGTGGGCTACAGTTCATGGGGTTGCAAAGAGTCAAACACGACTGAGTGACTGAGCACAAAAGAATTTCTCATCCTTTACATTGCCATATGTAAAACAGATAACCAGTGGGAATTTGCTGAGAGATGCAGGGAGCTCAAACCTGGTGCTCTGTGACAACTTAGAATGGTGGGATGGGCTTGGAGGTGGGAAAAGAGGTTCAGGAGGGAGGGGACATATGTATACCTATGGCTGATTCATGTTGATGTATGGCAGAAACCAACATGATACTGTAAAGCAATTATTCGCCAATTAAAAATTAAAAGAAATTTTAAAAAATTTTAATCAAAAAAAAAAAGTTTCTCATCCTCTTGGGATGCAGGTTAAGTCGAGCAACAGGACATCCTCTTTGAGTCCTATTAGGGGTCGCCCGTAAAGCCTTTGTTTCCTTGAACTGTTAATGGCTTGTAGTAGGTTAATTTGGAGGCAGCACTGAATTGCTTTAATAATAGAAGTCTGAGACGTTTGAAGTTCCCAGGGAAATTTCAGGAAGGAGAGAGGAGTCAGGCAGACTAAAAATGCTGCATGGGAAAAGGACCAGAGAGGAAAAAGAAAACAAACAAACAAACTAATGGTAGGTCTGCTGAAAAGACGCTTTGGGGAGAACGCGAATTTTTAAGCTGTTTGCTACTGAGAGCACAGCACAAGCTGCTTTTTTGTCTCCACAGTGAGGTTGTCACTGGTGGATATCCTTGCTCCACAGCCTGTGCGTGTGAGTGGATTCTTGTGTGGTCACAGCTCCGCAGCAGAGGGGCTGGAGCTGGCAGGGGAAACTGACGCCTGGGTGGCATTGTTACCTATACTAATGTCCCATCAACTCCACTGGTCTATAAGCACCTATTCAGTGACTGAGTGAATAAGTGCGTGGATTTCTAAGCTGAAGCAGCAGATAATGGTTTCTCTCTCCCTCTTTTTTTTCGGCTGTGCCACACGGCATGTGCGATCTTAGTTCCCTGATGAGGGATGGCACCTGCGCCCCCTGCGTTGGAAGTGTGGAGTCTTAACCTTTGGACCTCCAGGGAAGTCTCCCAAGGGTTTCCCTTTAAGTGACACTAGATCAGACCTCACAGATATCAGTGAGAGAATTACTTAGGAAAGTGGGCACAGGCTAGGGGCTTAATATGTCTTGGGTGAACTAACCAATCACTAAGTCAGTGAGAAAAAGGCGCTGTTCTTTTGGTTGTAAGCACATTCTTCCATCTAGAAAGAACGAAAGCTTTAATCCTTGACAGAAGAAGATGACTTGAATTATGAAACCCAGGATTTCTAGATTCCAAGCAAGTCTCTTCCTTGTTCACTAAATAAGGAAACATGGTAAAACACTGAGATTTCTGACTTCTCCATGGTCTTAGGAGTAGTTCTTCTCTTACACTTTTCAGAACAGTGTTTTCATAACACTTCATGACACACTAGTGTGCTGATATTCAGCATGTTGTGTGGGATGTCTCACACACCTTGGTTTTCCCACAGCATTTCAAGGTTCAGTTATAACTAGGTCCTGTATCCCATTGTGGGCTGAAAAAGATAATCACAGAGGCTTTATTTCTCCACTATGTTTCTTTTGTCTTTGAAAGCCTATCAGCTTCTTGAGGGAAGGGACCATGTCTCACTCATTTCTGCAGCCCTACTGCCTGGCAGTCTCTGGTCCATAGTGAACGCTGAGTCAGCACTTTTGAACTGAACTGTATGTGGGTGGAGGGAAGCTGATTGCTGGAGCAGTGGTGGTGACCAGCTCAAGAATAATTGGTTACACAATAGCCAAGACATGGAAGCAACCTAAACGTCCATCAACAAAGGAATGGATAAAGAAGATGTGGTATATATATACACACACACACACACACATATAAAATGGAATACCACACAGCCATTAAAAAGAATGAAATAATGCCATCTGCCACAACATGGATGGACCTAGAGAGTGTCATACTAGGTGAAGTAAGTCAGACAGAAAGGAAAAATGTCATAGGTCATCTCTTATATGTGGAATTTAAAAAGAAATTATACAAATGAACTTAACTTACGAAACAGATTCACAGACTTAGAGAACAAACATGTTTACTGTAGGGAAGGATGGGGAGATGGGATAGTTAGGGAATTTGGGGATTGACATGTATACTCTGCTATAACAGATAACCAATAAGGACCTACTTTAGCACAAGTAGCACAAGTATGTTATATGGCAAACTGGAAGGGAGGGGAGTTTGGGAGAGAATGGATACATGTATATATATATGTCTGAGTCCCTTTGCTTTTCACTTGAAACTATCACAACATTGTTTGTTAATTGGCTATACCCCAACACAAAAAAATTTTTAAAAAGGAAGAGAAGAAAAAGAAGTATCCTTTAGAGACTTTCCTCGTGGTCCCATAATTAAGACTTCGCCTTCCAAGGCAGGGGATGTGGGTTTGATCCCTGATCGGGGAGCTAAGATCCCACATGTCTTGGGACCAAAATACCAAAACATAAAATAGAAGCAGTATTGTGGCAAGTTCAATATCAGATCAGATCAGTCGCTCAGTCGTGTCCGACTCTTTGTGACCCCATGAATCACAGCACGCCAGGCCTCCCTGTCCATCACCAACTCCTGGAGTTCACTCAGACTCACGTCCATTGAGTCAGTGATGCCATCCAGCCATCTCATCCTCTGTCATCCCCTTCTCCTCCTGCCCCCAATCCCTCCCAGAATCAGAGTCTTTTCCAATGAGTCAACTCTTCGCATGAGGTGGCCAAAGTACTGGAGTTTCAGCTTTAGCATCATTCCTTCCAAAGAAATCCCAGGGCTGATCTCCTTCAGAATGGACTGGTTAAATCTCCTTGCAGTCCAAGAGACTCTCAAGAGTCTTCTCCAACACCACAGTTCAAAAGCATCAATTCTTTGGCACTCAGCCTTCTTCACAGTCCAACTCTCACATCCATACATGACCACAGGAAAAACCATAGCCTTGACTAGCCAGACCTTTGTTGACAAAGTAATATCTCTGCTTTTGAATATGCTATCTAGGTTGGTCATAACTTTCCTTCCAAGGAGTAAGCGTCTTTTAATTTCATGGCTGCAGTCACCATCTGTAGTGATTTTGGAGCCCCCCAAAATAAAGTCTGACACTGTTTCCACTGTTTCCCCATCTATTTCCCATGAAGTGGTGGGACCGGATGCCATGACCTTCGTTTTCTGAATGTTGAGCTTTAAGCCAACTTTTTCACTGCAAAGAAATGCTATGCTATGCTAAGTCACTTCAGTCGTGTCCGACTCTGTGCGACCCCAGAGACGGCAGCCCACCAGGCTCCCCGGTCCCTGGGATTCTCCAGGCAAGAACACTGGAGTGGGTTGCCATTTCCTTCTCCAATGCATGAAAGTGAAAAGTGAAAGTGAAGTCGCTCAGTTGTGTCCGACTCTTAGTGACCCCACGGATTGCAGCCTAACAGGCTCCTCCATCCATGGGATTTTCCAGGCAAGAGTACTGGAGTGGGGTGCCATTGCCCTCTCTGTTGCAAAGAAATAGAGGAAAACAACAGAATGGGAAAGACTAGGGATCTCTTCAAGAAAATCAGAGATACCAAAGGAACATTTCATGCAAAGATGAGCTCAATAAAGGACAGAAATGGTATGGACCTAACAGAAGCAGAAGATATTAAGAAGAGGTGGCAAGAATACGCAGAAGAACTGTACAAAAAAGATCTTCATGACCTAGATAATCACGATGGTATGATCACTGACCTAGAGCCAGACATCCTGGAATGTGAAGTCAAGTGGGCCTTAGAAAGCATCACTACGAACAAAGCTAGTGGAGGTGATGGAATTCCAGTTGAGCTATTTCAAATCCTGAAAGATGATGCTGTGAAGGTGCTGCACTCAATATGCCAGCAAATTTGGAAAACTCAGCAGTGGCCACAAGACTGGAAAAGGTCAGTTTTCATTCCAATCCCAAAGAAAGGCAATGCCAAAGAATGCTCAAACTACCGCACAATTGCACTCATCTCACACGCTAGTAAAGTAATGCTCAAAATTCTCCAAGCCAGGCTTCAGCAATATGTGAACTGTGAACTTCCTGATGTTCAAGCTGGTTTTAGAAAAGGCAGAGGAGCCAGAGATCAAATTGCCAACATCCGCTGGATCATGGAAAAAGCAAGAGAGTTTGAGAAAAACATTTATTTCTGCTTTATTGACTATGCCAAAGCCTTTGACTGTGTGGATCACAATAAACTGTGGAAAATTCTGAAAGAGATGGGAATACCAGACCACCTGATCTGCCTCTTGAGAAATTTGTATGCAGGTCAGGAAGCAACAGTTAGAACTGGACATGGAACAACAGACTGGTTCCCAATAGGAAAAGGAGTACATCAAGGCTGTATATTGATTGTCACCCTGTTTATTTAACTTCTATGCAGAGTACATTATGAGAAACGCTGGGCTGGAAGAAGTACAAGCTGGAATCAAGATTGCTGGGAGAAATATCAATAAAAAAGCCTCTTGATGAAAGTGAAAGTTCAATATAGACTTTAAAAAATTGAAGTATTTTTATCCTATTGTTCATTGCAGCACTATTGACAATAGCTAGAACATGGAAGCAACCATGTCATTGACAGATGAATGGATAAAGAAGCTGTGGTACCTATATACAATGGAATATTACTCAGCCATAAAAAGGAACACATTTGAGTCAGTTCTGATAAGGTGGATGAAACTAGAACCTATTATACAGAGTGAAGTGAGTCAGAAAGAGAAATATAAATATAGTATTCTAAGGCACATATACAGAATCTAGAAAAATGGTACTGAAGAATTTATTTACAGAGCAGCAGTGGAGAAACAGACATAGAGAACAGACTTATAGACATGGAGAGAGGGCAGGAGAGGGTGAGATGTATGGAAAGAGTAACATGGAAACTTACATTACCATATGTAAAATAGATAGCCAACAGGAATTTGCTTTATGGCTCAGGAAACTCAAATAGGGGCTCTGTATCAACCTAGAGGGGTGGGATGAGGAGGGAAGTTCAGGACGGAGGGGATATATGAATACCTATGGCTGATTTATGTTGAGGTTTGACAGAAAACAAAAAAATTCTGTAAAGCAATTATCCTTCAATAAAAAAATTTTAAAAATTGGAGTGTTGTTTTTTTTTTAAAGTATCCTATAATCAGGTACACCCATACCTGACAGAAGTGTGAAATAAGAAGTTCATTGTCAGTGTGATAAGGAATTGTATCATGACCATGTGAGGAGGAGTATTTAGCCTTTTGGTAGAAAGTGTGGCTGACACAGTATCACCCTTGTTTCCACAGTGGCCCCACCTTTAGGAATCCCCACAGCAAGGAAATCCACTTACTGGGAAACCATCCATCAGTCCCAGTTATCCATTGGAAGGAGAGTGGGGAAAGATTTGGCTATCCTTGCAGGAATCATGCTGGGCTCCTGAGATGCCACAGTAGGTAGAAGAGGTGACTTCACAGCCTGGCATCTGCACAGGAAGGCCCCAGGCTCAGTTATATGACGATAACTTGACCCTTTTGTCAGTTGATTATTCAGTCATTTATTCACCAAAATCTATTAAGCCCATGCTGTGACACGGTTTTTCCGAGTAGTTCAAATGATAAAGAATCTGCCTGCAATGTGGGAGACCTGGGTTCGATCCTTGGGTCAGGAAGATCCCCTGGAGAAGGGAGTGGCAACCCACTCCAGTATTCTCATCTGGAGAATTCCATGGACAGAGGAGTCTGGTGGGCTACCGTCCTTGGGGTCGCCAAGAGTTGGACATGACTGAGTGACTAACACTTCTGTGACAGGCACCATTCTAGATACATGGAATTCATTCATGAAGTCAGTAAAAAAAATTCAGCTCATGGGATGTGTGATAACACACACTTACACATAAATGAGAATGACATCAGAGAGTAATATTAAAGTAGGACGATTTGACACAGAGTGGCTGGGTGGTGGTCCAGAAAGGCATCTCAGAGGTACCATACCTCCGCTGAGACCTGAATTAGGAGGAGTTGCCTAAGGAGCCAGAGGAAGAGCATTCCAGGCTGAGGGTACAGCCAGTGCAGGGACCCTTTGGTCTTTCTCCTGGTGTGCTCCAGGAGTGAGGAGCAGGGTGGGCGAGGGGAGGGTGGAGCAGGTGGAAACGGAAGGAGCTGAGTCCAGTACTTCCGGTCTTACCAGGGTAACACTCTGTCTTCTCTTCCCCGTCTCCCCCCGCAGACGATTTTGCAGAGGAGGAGGAGGTACATTCCTTCGGTTACAAGCGGTTTGGTAAGTTCCAGCAAAGCTTCGTTCCTTCTCTGTGCTCCATCTGGGAAATGGTGATGTGACTGTGGCCGGACCTTTGATGCACAAGAATATGTGTGACTCTAAGGCCCAGTTCTGGTTGCATGTTGAGTTTCTGTATTAACAAGTAGGTGGTTTGTCACGAAATCGGAGGGTTGTGGGACGGGAGTTGCACCCAGCAGTGGTTGGGGAAGGGATGGCATGCTTAGGCGGCTCGCTGAATACAAACCAGATGGTCTAACAGGCACAACATGGTGGGGAAGGTCAATCTGTGACAAGACAGGCATTTATCTATTTTGAGATTTCGGAGACATCTTTTCCCTTTTTCCTCAAGGCCCATGCTCTTAACTTAGTCATTGGTAAGGGAGAAGTGAGAGTAAGACTTTTTCCAGGAACACATCTAGACACCAGTGCTCTATGGTAGGCTGAACAAAGATACCCTCATTCTAAGCCCCGGAACATGAATGTAACCTGTGGCAGAAAGCATTTTGCAGATGTGATTAAGTCAAGAGACTGAGAAGGGGATGTTATTCTGTATTATCTGGGTGGGCTCTAAATGTAGTCATAGGTATCCTTGTAAAAGGGAGGGAGAGGAAGATTTGACTGTGGAGAAAAGATGGGATGATGGGAACAGAGAGTGTTGTGATGAGCACTGCAGAATGAGGAAGGGGCCACAATCCAAGGGATGCAGGTGGCCTCTAGCTGCTAAAAAAGGCAAGGAAGTAGATTTTCCATTCAGAGAACTTTGGTGGGATGCAGCCCCGTCAACATCTTGACTTTGGCTGACTGAAGCTCATCTCAGACTTTTGGTCTCTCAAACTAGAAGAGAAGACATCGGTGTTGTTTTAAGCCACCAGGTTTGCAGTGATCTGTCGTGGCAGCCACAGGAAACACAGGCTAGCTCCTGTGTTCCTCGGCTGCTGTTCACGAATGGTCTTCTGTCTTTGACCACACTTCCCGAGTTCTGCAGTTTGGCATCGAACTGCCAATGAAAACATGACCAAAGTTCAAAGACAGTTCAAAGGAACTGAGGTTTTTCTATCCAGCATGTTTCTATGCCTTGGTTGGAGGAAATGAAGAGTAGAGTAAAAAGGAATGAGAGAGAGAGTGTGTGTCTGTGAGAGAGAGAGAGAGACAATATGAAAGAGAATAAATCTACTTCCTGTTGCTTAAAAAAAAAAATCCTGGCTGGACTTTGATTAAAGTTAACATCCCCCAGCTGCTCTGGCTCTCTCATCGCTTTAGCATTTTTCCTTCTGGATATGCGCTTATATATTTCTTTCTGGGAATAAAATAGGGTTTAATGTGGGAATGCAGTGGCATGGAGCCCATGGCCCCTCCATTCATGTGCTGACAGAGAGGCTCTGCCCACCATGCCCTCCCCTTCCCCCCACTACTGTTCTTTATCTGCACAATTACATGTTTCAGGATTAGTACCATGTGTCAGGCTGCTTTCCCATCGTGGGTTCATTGAAGGTCATCACAGGAGTGAAGAGAAAACAAGACATGATAAAGGAGAGGAAAAGCAAAACAAAAATTAAAAGGTAGAAATAAGGAGGAAAATCAAACTTATAAAAATAAGGCAGAATAAATATTGACCTGCCCATATATTTTAGAAATCAGTAGATTGCAGATCTCTACATGGAAATCAGTAGAAACATGAAGAGCCAAGAGAAAAGAGCGACCTGAAGAGAAATTTTATTTGAAATTTAGTGACTCTGTAACTAGCTAGATGGGCAGGGGTTTGACAGATGACACGAAAGCATAGTAAGTTGCTGAATGGATTTAATTTACGGTGGTTAAGTGATGTGTGTAAACTGCAGACTGATGATTCGGAGGGGAGACGTGATAACAATGTACAAATGCTGGAGAACGAGGGAGACATGGAGAGACTGATACCAAATGGCACTAGTAGAAGAACAGAGGGATGGAATGGAAACGGGAAACTTTGGAATGGACTTCGAGAGAGATATACAGAGTTTGACAATTCTTGGGTTCAATTGTTAGGCACAGTGCTGGATCCAGCATTGGGGTCAAGTAGAATTTGGAAGAGATTTTGCAGTGATTTGTACTGGCCTTTAACTTCATAGATAAGAAAGGTGAGGCCAAGGTAGATTAAGTCCTTGCTCAGGCAGGTTAACTAGAGCTGGGTTGGAGGCTGGGTCTTTGAACTCTCAGGCTAGTGTAGTTTTGAGGCAGGTCCAACAGTGAGGTTGAGGTTGACCTCTCAACTCCTGTGTTCTGGAAGCATCCCTGCTGTTCTGGAACCCTTAAGTGAGCTAAATACCCAATCTGGCCCCCTCAGGGAGACCATATCACTTTCACAGTGCCTGAAACTCTGGACCTGGTTTTATAGATGGTAAATGGGTTTTTGGGCTTCCCAGGTAGCTCAGTGGTAAAGAGCCGGCCTGCTAATGCAGGAAAGGCAGGTTCCATCTGGGGGTCAGGAAGATCCCCTGGAGAAGGAAATGGCAACCTTCTTTAGTATGCTTGCCTAAAAAAAATCCAGAGATAGAGGAGCCTAGCAGGCTACAGTCCATGGGGTAGTTGTTGGACAAAGAGTTGGACACAACTGAGCAGCTAAGCATACATGGAAATGGGTTTTTAGTTCCTAAGTGGCTGTGGCTGATCATTGAAAGCGGCAGAATCCAAGAACCGATTCCTTCAGATATGATTCAATTTTAACCATGAAAGGAAGACAAAATTGGTGAAAGATGGTGAGTGGGAGGCGTCCAGAGACCAGGCGGTCCTGTCGGCCCTGCCCCCACTTACTGCTGTGATTTGGGACCAGACACTTCCACTCTGTGGGTCTCAGATGCCGCATCTGCCTGCTGGGTGGAGTGACATCTGCCATGGTGGTAAGTCCACCTCACAAATCTTTGGTGAGACTAAGAAGGATACTAGATGGACAAGTGCTTTGAATGTGCAGCGCTATGTAAACAAAGATGGTGGTACCACTTGCCTGGAATTTGGGGCTGTCATCACTTTCTGGACATTTTAATCTAGCCGCTGTAGAACATGGGCTTCCCTGGTGGCTCAGACAGTAAAGAATTTACCTGCAACATGGGAGACCAGAGTTTGATCCCTGGGTTGAGAAGATCCCCTGGAAAAGGAAATGGCAACCCACTCCAGTATTCTTGCCTGGAGAATCCCATGGCCAGAGGAGCCTGGTGGGCTACAGTCCATGGGGTCACAAAGAGTTGGACACCACTGAGCAACTAAGCATATACTGCATAATATGGAAATGTGACAGGTCTGAAATCTCATTCCTGTAGAGAGATGTGAAGATGAGCACGGTAGTATCGTTGGCTTTTATTTTTGCAAAAGAGACTGATAACCTAAGCGTGCATGTATGCTAAGTTGCTTCAGTTGTATTTGACTCTGTGCACAGGGGTTAGTTATTGTCTAATTTTGGAGAAGGAAATTGCAACCCACTCCAGTATTCTTGCCTGGAGAATTCCATGGAAAGAGGAGCCTGGAGAGCTACAGTCCATGGGGTCACAAAGAGTGGGGCACAACTAAACCACTAACAAACATTGTCTAATTTTAGGTAAGTCTTGTTTGTGCAAATACAGTGCTTAAAACCTGAATTTAGACTGTAGATGAACCAGGGATTAATTATTTGCAGGACGTAGGGGCTACTGTCTTAGCAAATTGTTATCTGGTAGCTTGCTTCCAAAATTATTTATGTATATTTATTCAGAAACATTGCTACATAAAGTCAAGGCTTGTTTACATAATAATATCATACTTTTTCAAATTCAGTACAGAATTATAATAGCAAAGTGGGTGATCATCTCCAATAATCTCATATGTGATGGTATTATTTTGGAATGGTCATCCCTTGTCTATTCAAGGATTCACTGTCACATTTTGGTTTCAACCCTGCTTCTGTTTTTCTTCCATATGTCTTCATGTCCTGCTTTGTTAGCCCCTTCCCCAAAGTTCTGGGCAGGGTCTAAAGAAGAGATTGATTTAAGTCTGATGGGTTTGCCACTTATCTGCTCCTCTGATGAAAGCTCCAATGAGGGGAAACTTTGAAAGTTTAATGAAGTGAGCATTTTCAAATTTTCATCAGGTTCAGTGGGGCAGTGTTTCTTGGCCCCAGTGTGCAGAGCTAATTAATTTGGGATGTAACTATAGTTACAGCTTGGCAGGGTTCATTCTCTGGAACATGAGGTACCAATATATCTGGTTTTATTTTCTATGGCTAGAACATGATATATATTACAATGATATCTTTCTACTTATTTCCCAGTTACTGTTTTCTTCAAAAATATCACACAGTGGTTCTAGGATCTTTACTTAGCATAATTCACAGAAAAGGAAAGAGAATTTGCTCCTACTCTACAGGACAAATATGAATTCATAAAATTTGGAATTTTCAGCAAGTTGCTCCAAAAATAGCTTCTGAAACCTTCTGATTAGTCATGTGATTAGCGCGAGTGCATTCAAGTTAAAAAGTTTTTTTTTCCCATTAAAATGATAGAGTAGGAGGGAAGAAGAATGTCGTTTCAGCTCCAAGGAATAAGTGAATCCAAGTTCCATAGAAAGAGAGACATGGGGGAAGAGGGGTGAGTTCCTGATCCTGCTTTAACCCACATTAGAAATGATCGTAACAAATCCAGCTCACATTTGTGTATCACTTTCATCTTTTCAAAGAGCGTACTGATGTAGTTTTTCTTCACCAGGACTCCCTGAGGCTAACAGACCAGGCATCATCTTTCCTATTTGATGGCTGTCTGTCCTTGTCTCTGGAGGCAGCAGGGTGCAATGGTTGGGTGTGTGGATGCTGGAACCAGGTGGGTGGTTCTGGATCTGAGTTTTAACACTCACCAACTGTGTGACCTTGGGCAGATGCTTGTCCAAAGCTGTAAAGTCTGGTTCATCACCTGTAAAGTTTGGGTTATCACAGGCCAACTCCATCAGGCTGTTGTGGAGTTAAATATGCCTCTGGATACAATGGAATAGTACTTAGCCATAAAAAGGCATGAAATTGTGCCATTTGCAGAGATGTTAACAGACTAGAGACTGTCATATAAACCTAAAGAGTGTCATATGGACTGTCATACAAAGTGAATTGAAGTTTTCAAAAGAGAAAAACATTGTATGATATTGCTTATATGTGGAATCTAGAAAAATCATACAGATGAGCTTATTTGCAAAGCAGAAATAGAGACACAGATGTAGAGAACACTTATGGATACCAAGGGGGAAGTGGGGGATGTGGGATGGATTGGGAGATTGGAACTGACATACATACATTACTATGTTTATTTATTATTTTTTTTTTACATTTTTTTTTTTTTTACATTACTATGTTTAAAATGGGCTTCCTAGGTGGCACTAGTGGTAAAGAAACTGCCTGCCAATGCAGGAGACGCAGGTGACATGGGTTTGATCCCAGAGTTGGGAAGATCCCCTGGAGGAGGAAATGGCAACCCACTCTAGTATTCTTGCCTGGAGAATCCCATGGACAGAGGAACCTGGTGGGCTACAGTCCATGGACTCGCAAAGAGTCAGACACGACTGAGCAACTAACACTTTCACTTTTGCCCCTTTTCTGTGCTGGGCGTAAGTGCCAAGACTGACTTTGTTCCATTGGTTGCATTGGGTTTTCTCATGTTATCTCTGGAATAGAACCTGGTTTAATAATAGGGTTTCAGAAGTTATACTGATAGAGAAGTCAGAGCTGCGTGGTTCCTTCTGCCTTGAATGTCATGGGTAGATTTAAGGGTTGACTGTGAGCATCTGAAAGAGATGGGAATACCAGACCACCTGACCTGCCTCTTGAGAAACCTATATGCAGGTCAGGAAGCAACAGTTAGAACTGGACAGGGAACAACAGACTGGTTCCAAATAGGAAAAGGAGTACGTCAAGGCTGTATATTGTCACCCTGCTTATTTAACTTCTATGCAGAGTACATCATGAGAAACGCTGGGCTGGAAGAAGCACAAGCTGGAATCTAGATTGCCGAGAGAAATATCAATAACCTCAGATATGCAGATGACACCACCCTTATGGCAGAAAGTGAAGAGGAACTAAAAAGCCTCTTGATGAAAGTGAAAGAGGAGAGTGAAAAAGTTGGCTTAAAACTCAACATTCAGAAAACTAAGATCATGGCATCTGGTCCCATCACTTCATGGGAAACAGATGGGGAAACAGTGGAAACAGTGTCAGACTTTATTTTTGGGGGCTCCAAAATCACTGCAGATGGTGACTGCAGCCATGAAATTAAAAGACGCTTACTCTTTGGAAGGAAAGTTATGACCAATCTAGATAATATATTGAAAAGCAAAGACATTACTTTGCCAACAAAGGTCCGTCTAGTCAAGGCTACGGTTTTTCCTGTGGTCATGTATGGATGCGAGAGTTGGACTGTGAAAAAAGCTGAGCACCGAAGAATTGATGCTTTTGAATTGTGGTGTTGGAGAAGACTCTTGAGAGTCCCTTGGACTGCAAGGAGATTTAACCAGTCCATTCTAAAGGAGATCAGCCTGGGTGTTCTTTGGAAGGAATGATGCTAAAGCTCAAACTCCAGTACTTTGGCCACCTCATGCGAAGAGTTGACTCATTGTAAAAGACTCTCATGTTGGGAGGGATTGGAGGCAGGAGGAGAAGGGGACGACAGAGGATGAGATGGCTGGATGGCATCACTGACTCGATGGACGTGAGTTTGAGTGAACTCTGGGAGTTGGTGATGGACAGGGAGGCCTGGCGTGCTGCGATCATGGGGTCGCAAAGAGTTGGACATGACTGAGCGACTGAACTGAACTGAACTGAACTGTGAGCATCTGGGGACAGCTGGAAATATTTGTTGTTTGTGTTTGACAAACAAAGCTTCGACCGAGATGCTTCCTTGGGGCTCAGTTATAGGGAGCATTAATAGCTGTGAGAGAAAAAGATTGCAAAAATGGAAAACTGGGAAATAGTAAGAAGTACAAGGAAGCATATGCTATGGAGAGGAACTCAAGTCTTTTGTAAAAACTAAGTGAAAAAATCTCAGAGAACTACTGAAAAATTACAGAGGGATAACTGTCCAAAATGGGTTTGCTAGTGGTCCAGTGGCTAAGACTCACTCCAGTGCAGGGGCCCAGGTTCGATCCTTGACCAGGGATCCCATATGTTGCAACTCAGAGTTCACATACAACAGAGCTGAATAAATAAAAACAAAACAAAACCCCCCCAAACAAAAAGGGGTACCAGTTGCCTTTTCCTAAATATATTTAGCAGACTCTGTTCTTGAATTTTTTCAAGAAAAAGTGAATTTTGTTTACCTGCAACTTCACAGGCCTCCCTCTACCTGTAGTTTCACACAGGCTGGTCTTCCTCTTTTCCTTTCTTTCCTAGGACAATAATTTCGGATGAGCAAGAATATTTTTAACAGTTTAATTTGCACAGGGCAGGGCAGGGGAGAGCAGCCTGAGAGATCTGTGTAGAATAGAAGAACCCAGGCCCAAGGAAATGGCTGCCACTGCTGCTAAGTCACTTCATTCGTGTCCGACTCTGTGCGACCCCAGAGACAGCAGCCCACCAGGCTCCCCCGTCCCTGGGGTTCTCCAGGCAAGAACATTGGAGTGGGTTGCCATTGCCTTCTCCAGTGCAGGAAAGTGAAAAGTGAAAGTGAAGTTGCTTAGTCATGTCTGACTCTTAGTGACCCCATGGGCTGCAGCCCACCAGGCTCCTCCGTCCATGGAATTTTCCAGGCAAGAGTACTGGAGTTGGGTGCCATCGCCTTCTCCGAAGGAAATGGCACCCCACTCCAATACTCTGGCCTGGAGAATCCTGTGGACAGAGGAGCCCAGCAGGCCTTAGTTCACAGGGTTGCAAAGAGATGGACATGACTGAAGGGACTTAGCACTCATGCACTGCCCCAGAACGCTTCCCCTACTCCGCTCCTTTTTTTCATCATCTCCCCACCCCAACCCATCCTTCAACAAGATAACACATGAAACTTCCAGTCAGGGACTCTTGTTAAATCATGGAGCTGTGTCTTTACAAGAGGGCTTGAGGCACTGAATGTCTGAAAGGACAGAGGACCACGTTGGTCTTCTGAAAAATAGCAGCACAGATATACTTAGCCAGCTAGCCAGAAAGAAAGGTGTTTTCTGAAGCACATGGTGAGTTTCTGCTTTTGGTGGAGAGAAGAAGGTTGCAAGAGTTTACCAAGAAGATGCTGAATTATCTCAGGGAAGCTGCTTAAGATAAACACTTGGCTGCCTCCACTTCTGGTTGTTTGGGCTCAGGGACCAGGCTGCCTGCCTCTGCTCTCCCGGGACTCTTCCCAGAAGCCTGGCTGCATCTTTAGATCTGAAGAAGGCGCTGCTTTGAAGTTGTCCACCTCCAGTAAAAAGAAGGGATCTAGCATCCCTCTCAGCACAGACCAGTGGAGTTCACCCCTTTCCCTGATAAGAATGCCAGGAATTTCCATCATTTCCTGTAGGGAATGGCTAAAGGAGCCCAGCGTGAGGCTGTCCTTTCAACGGCACCTTTTCCAAACATCTCTAAATGGAAAGGGTACAACTGCAGGCAAAGTGCTGACCCTGGGCAGAGATAAGTGATGATCGATGTGAGATGAACACGGTGTCCCTACGGGGTTCCTCTTCAAAGCCGTTTGCTTCCCTGAGTGGCAGAGTCTTCTTTATGTGGCTTTGCAAGTCCTGATGGAGTTGATATTTATGATTTTATAAGAATCTGGAGTCAAATGGCATGTGGAGAAGTGGACACAGCAAAGAGATTCAGAATAGTTCACCTGGCCCCTCTCCCCCTGCCCCTCACTTCCAGGAAATCATCAGGGTTCCTGAGACCTGAGAAAGGGTTTTCTGCCTGTCATTTCTTTTCAATAATCTGAGGTTTCCTAATTTTTTTTAAACAATTTATATATTTTTTAATTGAAGGATAATTGCTTTACAGAATTTTGTTGTTTTCTGTCACACCTCAACATGAATCAGCCATAGGTATGCATATATCCCCTCACTTTTGAACTTCCCTCCCATCTCCCTCCCCACCCCACCCCCCCAGGTTGATACAGAGCCCCTATTTGAGTTTCCTGAGCCATACAGCAAATTCCCATTGGCTATCTATTTTACATATGGTAATAAGTTTCCATGTTACTCTCTCCATACATCTCACCCTCTCCTCCCCTCTCCCCTATTTTTAGGGTTAGAGATGATACTCACAATCTCCCCTGCCAACAATATTTGCTCAAGTTTCACTTCTTTCCTTCCCATCAAGAACTTCTCGGTGGGTGACTCAGATCTTCCCTGCCTCATCTTTTGTTTTCTGTTTTTAAGTTTATTTCATTTATTTATTTGGCCGTGTTGGGTCTTAGTTGTCTCATGCAGGATCTTTCGTTGCGGCATGCGGACTCTCTAGTTCCAGGGTGCAGGCTCAGTAGTTCTGCATGCAGGCTTCATTGCCCCGAAACATGGGGGAATCTTAATAGTTCCCTGACCAGGATTTGAACCTGCGTCCCTGCGTTGCCAGGCAGATTTTTAACCACTAGACCACTAAAGATGTCCCCCCTGCTTCATCTGTCTTGCTCATCAGTAAAAATTCATTCAACACCATATTCCTGCGTGCTTATGACTTTTTTTTCCTATTATTTTCATGTGAAAGAAAGCATTAAGCATCTTTTCTTGCGTATGCTTTCTTGAATACGTGTCAGTGGGTTTCCACTCATTAGTTCTTTTAATTCTCCCAGAAATCCTTTGAGAATTACCTGCCAATAAGGAAACTGAGGCTGAGGGGCATGGCCCACGTCCGAGTTCAACTTGACTTCAATCCCACTGTTCTTGCTCACAAGTATGTCCCTTCTCAGAGAATCCCAAGATTTTCTTGGGAAAATACCTGATTGAATCTGCCTGCCAATGCAAGAGATGTGGGTTCAATCCCTGGGTAGGGAAGATTCCTTGGAGGAAGAAATCACAACACATTCCAGTATTCTTGCCTGGAGAATCCCATGGACAGAGGAGCCTTGTGGCCTTCAGTCCACGGAGTCGCAAAGAGTCAGACACGACTGAGCACACACATTTCACAATTTTATAAGATGCAGAACTTGAATATTTGAGTGCTGAAATTGTCAACCATTTTAAGTGTAATTCTTTTCTCCCTTTTCTGGTTTTCATTCACTTGTGAATCCTGGTAAGAGGGTGGGGAAAGAGAGGAGAGGGAATCGTTTGTTTTTCCTACCACTGGGTTGAAGCTGAAAATAGTTTGCTTTTATTTTTTGGAAAAGTTAAAGAAAAAAAAAATCTGCTCAACCATTTTTCTGTTAAGACAGCATGAAGACATTAGGTTGATTCCAATGTTTAGTGACTGGGGGGTTGGGTGGGAAAGAGTTACTCCTTTTGGTAGCCACTCCAAGCAACTTAAAACAGATGAACGTTGCAACTTTCCTTTAAAGTTTCAAGTTGTTACATAGGGAGGTGCCCTAGGAAAGGGAAAGATGCCCTAGAGATTTTGATGGAAGACTGCAGTCCTTAGCAAAGTTGTGGACTAGAGTGACTTTTTTCTCTCTCACCTTCCTTCCTGGTGTCCTTGGTGTTCAGGACAGTGGCCGGTTAGGAAGCAAGGCTTTGTCCCTTCCCAACAAGTGGAAACCTCACTTTGCTCATCTGTGAAAGGGCAATGGCAAGAATACCTTCTGGATTGCAAAACCTATAAATCAGATATATGTGGGGCCACGTGAGTGGTAGGTCTGTTTAGACTGCTGACCACCCTCAGGTCTCTTGCTCTCTTCTTCTCCCTCTCCAGCTTCCATGGTCTTGTGTAGCCTCAGCTTTCCCTTTTGTGTGGTCTGCCTAGTCGCTCAGTCATGTCCGACTCTTTGCGACCCCATGGACTGTAACCCTCTCGGCTCCTCTCTCCATGGGGATTCTCCAGGCAGGAATGCTGGAGTTGCCATGCCCTCCTCCAGGGGATCTTCCCAACCCAGGGACTGAATCCAGGTCTCCCACATTGTAGGCAGATTCTTTACCATCTGAGCTACCAGGGAAGCCCAAGAATACTGGAACAGGTAGCCTATCCCTTCTCCAGGGGTTCTTCCCGACCCAGGAATCAAACCGGGGTCTCCTGCATTGCAGGCGGATTCTTTACCAGCTGAGCTACCAGGGAAGGTCTCCATTTTCTGATCATCCCATCTCCCCTCCCTCTATTGAAATCTTAGAGTTACCAAGGGGAAAAGACTGGGGGAGGGATAAATTGGAAGATTGGAATTGACGTATACACACTACTATATATGAAATAGATAATAACCTGCTGTGTAGCACAGGGAACTCTACTCAATATAATGACCTATATGGGAATAGAATCTTAAAAAAGTGGAGAGATATATATATAACTGGTTCACTTTGCTGTATGGTAAAAACTCACATAACATTGTAAACAAACTCTACACCAATAAAAACTAATTAAAAAATTTAAAATACAGAGCCTGTCCGAGGGGAAACAAAGAAAAGAAATCTTGCTACCCTTACTTCTGCATTCTCTGTCCTGCACTGGGGCCATCTTTTGTTGGGAATATCAGAAGAGTCTGTTTTCTTGCAGGGCTTTTCTTTTCTTTAAATTGAAAGGCTTGGTGGCCACCAGCAAAGAATATATTTGAAGGAAGGTGGGGCACATAGCAGGGTGGGGTAGGGTGGGTGCTTAATAGCAACTTCCACGGAAGTAGTGTAGCAGCTTCCCGGCTGAGGGACTGTACCCCAAAGTGGGCGGCCTGGCTCAGCTTCCAGCTTTGCCACTTACCCACCCATGAGACAGCCTCGCGCCAGTTAGCCTCCCACGGCTTCTGTGTGCTTGTCTAAAATATGGGGGTAATTACAGTATCTGCCTGTCAGGCTGTCCTGAGAACTCAAGGAGTTAGAGCAGCACCTTGCTTACGGAAAGATACAAATGGTGCATCGTGAATGGTTGTAATGAATGGGACATAAATGGTTACAAGATGGCTGTGGCCATTCCAGATGGGTGACAGTCTTGGGTTCTTGTGTCTTTTTGGAAGCAGGGAAGCTCTCCCAGAAGCCCTTCATAGACCTTCCCTCGTGTGTCACTGGCCAACACTGAGTCAGTCTTTTCATAAATCAGTTACAGACAAAGGGACCGACTGGCTCTGGGTGGCTTGGGCTCATCAATTGGATGCAATGTATGATGAGGAATTAAGGAATTAACACTCTGGCCACTGTTATTATGTACAAATTAATATCCATAATATACACCATTACAAATACATAATATGTATATTATATTGTAACATGTAATATTGTTATATTAGGGCTTCCCTGGTGGCTCAGTGGTTAAGAACCCACCTGCCAATGTAGGAGTCACGAGAGACGTGGGTTAGATCCCTGGGTTGGGAAGATCCCCTGGAGAAGGAAATGGCAACCCACTCCAGTATTCTTGCCTGGAGAATCCCATGGACAGAGGAGCCTGACAGGCTATAGTTCATGGCGTCACAAAAGAGTCGGATCAGGACTTTGCGACTAAATAATAACAAGCTGTTATGTTTGCAATTTAATATTAAATTATTCAATGAATGCATAATTATTAAATAATATAATTTAAGTATAATCTGATCCATTCTTATTTATAATTTGTTCCACTTATAAAATTTTTCTGTTTTATGTAACACATTGAAAATTCAGTTTATTCACAAAACAGCTGTAAGTTTCCTTTTATGATTTGGAATTTTGTTATAAATGGAGATGCCAGGTGCTGAACTCTCAAGCACCAAGAGTTCTTAGTTTTTGACAGTTTATAAAAAAGAGAAAGTTTCAAAAGACAGGAGATCAGTATGATCGAGAAGGAAATGAATAAATGAGTGAACAAAAGTTACTTTGCTTTCTGGGAACTTAGCTTTCTCAGTAGTGTTCAGCAGATTTGGAAGAAACTTTTTTTTTTTCCGAAGAGGAACTTGAAAAAAGAAAAAAAAAAAAAGAAAAAGGAGAAAGTCCCAAATCTCAGTGAATACAACTCTTACCACAGGAAACATTGTGAAATTGGTCTTCTGTTCTGAGTCATAACTATAAACATTTTCTGCTTCTTCTGATATTTCATTTTTATCCTTTTTATAAGTTTTAGAAAACTGACATTTGGCCCTGATTGAAACAGTCTCCTCTTTTATAACTGGGCTGGTTTTTCTTCATTGGTGTAAATATTTCCATACACAGATCAATTTCTTTCACATACTACAAAAGATAAAGGATTTTAGACTTGTCAGGAGAACAGGAGAATGGAACTAGAACTCTGCGAAAGTTCTGGCAAATATCCAGACTACATTCTTATTCCAAATACCTAAAGATGACCTCTCTTTGCTAATATTTGAAATAATCTTTCTAACATGTCCTTTTTGTTCTATGAAGCAGGGAAATGCTTTGGTAAAACCATTGCTGACATTTTCAATTTTGAATCTTCAATCTAAGCTCAAGCATTCAAAGCGTATAAATGAGAGAGAGCCGTATTCTTTCCCTTTAGGTTTTATTTTGTGCATGTAAAAGGACATCCTTGTGGTATCTCACATTTAATACCTGACGGGAGCCACTTGACAAGGATGTTCAAGGTATATTGATTGCTCCGCCTCACGTTTTACATAAAGTCTGCTGTTGACTCACTTTTGGAAACAATTGAGAAGAAACAGAAATGCTTCACAGAGTGAGAAGCACTCACTGGCTGCGACGTATGTGCCACGAACTGGGGCGCAAAGATAATAATCAAGGTCTCTGCTCTTGAACCTTTCATTCTTTATCACCGTTTATAATTCATTGAAAAAATTCTAGAAAACAATAGATATAAAAGTCATTATGAAAACAAATTTTTCTCCTAAAAATGTTTACACTAAGAATGGCCCAGTTGCTAAGCCTCATCAAAGGCTCCTCCGAAAAGCATCATAAAGTAGATATAGAGGGCTGCTACTTTATGATGGAAGTGATGTAAAATGGGGTGTCACCGATTTACCTGTAAATTCTGCAGAGGGGCATGGAAAAAGAGAGTAAAACAGGTGGGGAACAGGGCTGGGAGGGGAAAATCCACTGGCCCAGGGAAAAGGTGAGTGACGCACGGATGGAATCTAGGGAAGAGATTCAAGCAGGGAATGCCGGCCTTAAGCAGTGCCCCCTTTCTGGGAAATGTCTGCAGTTTGTGAGATTTGCTGAGAAACTTAAGTGAGCAAGACTCCTTGGAAAACATCATTCTCAGTCAATGGGGAATGAAAGTGATGTGACATTTATTAACCACCCATACTGTGCTGGGCATCACGCACAGTGAAGAAGGAAGACGTGACCTTTTGCCTTTGGGAATTTTCAAGTGTAATGAAAAGCAGACAGTTTTCCAACAAGGGTGTTTGCATAAAAGAAAAGTATCAGCGATCCCTAGGCATTGCTTCCTCTCCTACCCGCGGAATTTCCAAAGCACAATAGAGGATACCATGTGCCAGATGGAGTGCCAGCCGCCTTGGCTTTCTGCTGATCTAAGTTCAGTAATTGGCAAGACTTCAGTGCTTTCCGGATGAGCTTGGGGGCACTCCTTCACATCCGCCCCTCCCATCTGTACACAGGAAGAAGGCGTACATGAAGTCCTTGTCCTCTGCCTCCCAGAAAAGGTTCATGATGAGGTGTGAGAACCTGTTTGGTATAAGCCCGTGAGAGTAGGTTGGAAGGTAATTTCCGTCTCCAGATGGTGTTCATGCCATGGACCCAGTTGTTACTAGACTGCGGCCATGTGAACCCGCTCTGCTTATTAACTGCAGCTCTGTGTGTTTAAAACACAATTCAGAAAGTGTGGAGTAAAATAATTTGGTTTAGCTTCTTTCACTATTTGTTCCACTTTTTGGAGGGGAGCCTGCACTGCGTGGCATGTGGGGATCTTGGTTCCCCAACCAGGAGCGGAACCCACCCTCCCAACCCCGCCCCCCACCCTCCCAACCCCGCCCCCCACCCTCCCAACCCCGCCCCCCACCCTCCCAACCCCGCCCCCCACCCCAAGCCCCGCCGCTACAGTGGAAGCACTGAGTCTTAACAACTGGACTGCCAGACAAGTCCCGTATGTGTTCCCCTTTTGATGGACCAAAATGTACCTCCTATAAACAGTGACTAAGGATCAGAGGGCCTGAGTGACCTTCAACATGTAAATTTCTGCCACTAAGTCTTCGTTTGCTTGTTACGGAAAGAAGGATAACAAGACTACGCGAGTAAGAGGGCACCTTGAAGATTAGTTAGTGGAAGTGAAATGCTTAGCACAATGCCAGACCCTTAGAAGCTGTTCCATAAATGCGTGTCATTGAAAGAGAACCAGATTTTTTTTTTTTGAAAGTGAGTTCAGTACTTCTCTTGAACTCCTTTTGCTCTCTGTTTACACACACACATGCACACACATCTGTATATGCTCTGTGTGTGTGCTCGTGTGTGTCCATCACTGGGTATTTGACGAGTTCTGAACTGGAAGCATGGACATCAGTACTGCAGTCTTTCCTGCAGTTAACTAACTCTGTGAATTTTGCAAAATGATGTAAACTTTCTGGGTCTCAAGCTCTTTTAAAAGGAATAAGGTTTTGAAGTAGGTGATTTCAAAGACTTCTTTAGGCCTTATCATGTTATGGGTTTGCATCTGTAATGGGATCCAAGACTCCTTTCTGCTACTACATGCGATATTAAAAAATATATATATACATATATATATTATTTTGCACTCTTCCTTTTACGTATTCCAGCAGTTCAGAGCAAGTATTCTGATGTCCTCATTTCAGGGGCTTCCCTGGTGGCTGAGCAGTAAAGAATCTGCCTGCCAATGCAGGAGACCTAAGAGACAGGGGTTGGATCCCTGGGTCAGAAAGATCCCCTGGAGGAGGGCACAGCAGCCCACTCCAGTATTCTTGCCTGGAGAATCCCATGGGCAGAGGAGCCTGGTGGGCTACAGTCCATGGGGTCGCAAAGAGACGGACACGACTTAGTGACTAAACAACGAAAACAACAACCCTCATTTCAGGTATATTTTTCCCAGATATCTGATACAAAATTTAGCAAAATTGGCAGATGGAAAACTATCTTTTCTTCTCATTAGTTTTGTTCCTTATATCAGTGATCTCATGATTATTGGGGTTGCCATTTGGTTGTATGTTCCTTTCATGTAGCTTTAGATATATTAAAGCATTTTCTAGGCTTGAGTGTTCTGAACTCACTATATTCTAGATTTCTACACTCAAAAAGGGAAGATTCTATTCCCTCCAAGCTTCATAAAATCAGTGGGTAATTATTCAAATACATGTGTCTGCAAATTTAATAAGGAGCATAATGTTTCCATTAATAATCCCCAAGAAAAATTTTCAGTTTCTCTCAAATCAGTGATCTGTTTATACTTATCACAGTATGAAATTTTTCATTGTGCTGCTTATATTAATGAAAGACATATTGAATGAGAACATAAATCTACTAGTTATCAACAAATGGAAAGCATCTCTTTAGCCATGTCCCTTATTAGGAAGAAGGCCTACCAGGAGCTGTGACTTTCTCACTTTTTTGGGTTACTGATGAAGTATTAGAATATACCACCCCCCAAAAAAGAAAAAAAAGAGCAAGAGAGAGAGTACCAGGTGGTCTTCTGTGTCTTGGGGCTTTTTTCCTTCTTCTAAGATAATGTTTATATAAAGTGGGAGCGTGTATATTTAAAAAGCCTGTGAGCTAGACTTTTTCCCTTGCTGGGAAATTATTAGGTCGGTTCCTTCCATCTCTGCCTGTAAAATAGTTAACCTCTCTTTGAAAATTGAAATGAAGTTAAAAGATACTTGCTCCTTGGGAGGAAAGTTATGACAAACCCAAACAGCATATTAAAAAGCAAAGACATCACTTTGCTGACAAAGGTCTGTATAGTCAAAGCTATGGTTTTTCCAGTAGTCATGTATGGATGTGAGAGTTGGACAACAAAGAAGGCTGAGTGCCAAAAAATTGATGCCTTTGAATTGTGGTGCTGAAGACTCTTGAGAGTCCCTTGGACAGCAAGGAAATCAAACCAATCAGTCTTAAAGGAAATCAATCCTGAATATTCATTGAAAAGACTGAAGCTGAAACTCCAATACTTTGGCCACCTGATGTGAAGAGCTGACTCAATGGAAAAGATCCTGATGCTGGGAAAGATTGAAGGCAGGAGGAGAAGAAGGTGGCAGAAGATGAGACTGTTAGATAGCATCACTGACTCAGTGGACTTGAATTGGAACAAACTCTGGGAGATAGTGAAGGACAGGGAAGCCTGGCATGCTAGAGTTTATGGAGTTGCAAGAAATTGGACACTACTTAGTGACTGAGCAAAAACAACAGCATTTGAATGAAGGGAAGAAGAAAGGAAGGAAGGAAAGAAGGAAGAATATTGCATTTGTTTTCCTGTTTATGATTGCAAACACCTAGAAATGGTAGATTTAGATAAATTGAGTCTTTTTTTTTTTTTTTCACCTGCTAGGCACGTGTGTGGATTTAAGTATGTAGCTGGTGACCTGAAAGATTTGGGGTTCCTGGGGCTGAAAGAAGGAAAATCCACAGAGGGAGAGGAGAGAAAGCTGGCTGGGGATGCGGGTTCAGGCAATTGGATTTAGTTCTCAAAAACTGAATCACAAGAAGAAGGGAGTGAGCAAACCCTTGCATCCCTATCGTTTCTTACCTTTCAAAGATGTCTTTTTTCCTTATCATGGTGGAAGTTCAGCAGAGACAAAGATAGTGTCTGTTGTGTTCATCACTGACTTAGGACGGGCCTCGGATCCACAAGTATTTGAGGAAGGAATAGTAATATGCTTTGGTGCTTATAGCGTGTGTTTTACTCAGGGGATTTTCTTAAATCTTACAGAAGCTCATGACCTGGTGGGTTATGTCCCTGATGGCACCTGTGTGTGGACCAAAAACATTTTCCAGAGTTGAATTCTGGGGAGACAGAGGTGTGGACCCCAAATCCAGCAGCCAGTCATGGTAGAGACTCAAAGCCAGGACAGGTGCATGGAGGGGATTAGGGCTGAGAGGAGGAAGACCAGCTAGAGCTGACACTGGGTGGTGGTGGTGGGGGGTCTCGTAGGAGGAGACACTGACCTGAGTCTACCTGAGGGGCCCACATCCTTGTTTTCTTCTTCAGAAAGACCCTGGGAAAGTTCTTTGGCTTCGTCTGAATTTCTTCTGTGCTTACACTGAGTTAAGATCACAGAGTTCTTGTGAAGTGCAGATATATACACTTGGCAGTTGTAGAGAGGAAGATGGTAGACTCGCAGTACGATGGGTCACAAGATGTTTTTTGGTTTTGCAGAACATGTAAAAGTAATGTCTACCCTACACTGTAGTCTGTTCAGCATTATGTCTAAAAAGAAAAACCATGATACATACCTTAACTTAGAAATATCGCTAAAAAACGCTAACCATCATCTGACAATGCAGGATGCCACGATTACCAGTTGGGAAGCACACACACACACACACACACAAGCAAGGTACGCCTGGCAGGAGATGCAGGTTTGATCCCTGGGTTGGCAAGATCCCCTGGAGAAAGAAATGGCAACCCACTCTAGTATTCTTGCTTGGAAAATTCCATGGATAGAGGGGCCTGGCAGGCTACAGTCCATGGGGTTGCAAAGAGTCAGACATGACTGAGCGACTAAGCATGCCTGAAGGATTCAGAATTAGTAAGTCATGGTCTCTGCCGTCAGGATGACACGGTTAAGTGAAGAGGACAAGAAGTTGCACTCACATGAAACAATAGTGAAAAGTCCCAGCTGGTATATCCTAGAGGTTTGTGCCAAAGATGAGTCCAGACCAGGGGAAATCAGGAAAGGAAAATGAAAATCATTGCTGTGGTCTGGGGTTCTGGGTGAAGAGAGGCAGAAATCAGCTCAGGGATGTGCCTGTGGGGATGGACAGAAAAGGTCTCCAGGGAGGGAAGGGGGAAACCTTCCTGCCCAGAGCTGGGGTGGCTTGTTGGAGGGTGTGGGGGAAGATGGGCCAGGCTGAAAACTAGAGAGAAGAATTTAAATTTGATCCGATTAAAAGTAATTGGTCTCGGACTTCCCTGGTGGCTGGGTGGTAAAGAATCCTCCTGCCAATGCAGAAGACATGGGTTCAATTCCTGGCCCATGAAGCTCCCACGTGCCACGAAGCCACTAAGCCCGTGCTCCACGCTGTTGGGCCTGTGCCCTAGACGCTGGGAGCCGCAACTACTGAAGCCCACGCACCGTAGGGCCAGTGCTCCGCAACAAGAGAAGCCACCGCGATGAGAAGCCTGCCACCGCAACTTGACAATCAGCTCTTGTTTGTCACAACTAGAGAAGAGCCTGGGGAGCAACAAATAAAAAATAGTAAAACAAAAAAAGTGATCTATCTCAAAGTGTTTTAACAGAACCATCTGAGTAACAGAAGTATGGAGTGCAACCAATGTGCTGTCATTACCTAGTTTTACACAAAAAGAGGAAAAAGTGGAATTTACGAAGGGGGGCAGTGAGCTGATAGTGTGCTCCTGACATGGGAATGGAGTGAAAGAGTCGCTGTGATCTGTGATTTTGGGACGTCTCTGACTCTTACGTGGTCACTGATAGCCTCTGCCACTGAGTTCAAAGGTCATCGGGGGAGGAAGCATCCAGAGCTCAGGCGAGTTCCGGCCCCGCTGGGCACTCACCGTGTTTACGACAGGGGCCACCACCACCTTTCATTGCCTTGAGACTATTAGGCAACTAATTTATTTTTCTTGGTGCATGTGTGGCTTGTTCCTTTCCCGATTTTATTAGGTCTTTGGGTTTGGCTGGCCATTGCCAGACATCTTGAATGCAACCGTGTATCAGCAGGCATAGTTCATAGGCACTTTTTTACAAAGCAGCTGCTGCCAATGTGTTGTTAGGGATCTTTGGTTTGGGGGGAAATTTAACAACAACAAACCAAGTCTGAAAGCAGACGTTGTAAAAGAAGTATGAGATGAAAAGTTGGTGAGGATTGTCCTCTGCCAAGGATAAGCAAATCCCTTTTGGGAAGAGATGATGCTGAAAGCCAGCTCTGAGGTTGGAAGCTCATTTTGGGAAGCAAGTCAAGGAAAGGGAAGTGGTGAGTGAGGGGAGCCGACTCCAGGCCTTGGGAAGACTGTGGGGTTTCAGGGCTAAGGGTGGGGGCTCTCAGTTGGAGCCAGTGCTTCAGAATCTGCCAACCTTGCTCCAAATCCTTCCTCTCCACCTCATCCTCCCCAAAGTGCAGAGATGAAAATAACTGGCTTTTCCATTGTTGCTGGGAGGGCTTAAATCTGAGATATTACACTTGACTTCTTTTAACACAGTGAAAGTAGCTCAGTCATGTCTGACTCTTTGCGGCCCCATGAACTATACAGTCCATGGAATTTTCCAGGCCAGAATACTGGAGTGAATAGCCATTTCCTTCTGCAGGGGAATCCTCCCAACCCAGGGATCAAACCCGTGTCTCTCACGTTGCAGGCAGATTCTTTACCATCTGAGCCACCAGGGAATCCCTTCCTTCCAGGTGGGCCTAGTGGTAAAGAACTTGCCTGCTGATTCAGGAGACATAAGAGATGGGGGTTCAGTCCCTGAATCAGGAAGATCCCCTGGAGGAGGGCATGGCAGCCCACTCCAGTGTTCTTGCCTGGAGAATCCCATGGACAGAGGAGCCTGGTGGGTTGTAGCCCATGGGGTCGCAAAGAGTCTGACACGACTGAAGTGATTTAGCATGCCTCTTAACAAAGTTTAGCTGAGGAGAAATTAACCTGAGGCTGTTAATAAAAGAGACTGGCTTCCACATCCCAACCATTGCTTCTGTTGGGAGAATGCTTCTCTATCCATATTCCCATGGTCACGTGCTCCGTCTCATCCGGGAACCTGATGATAAGTTGCATGTGGTTTGGAGGGGCCACAGCCATCAGGCAGCAGTGCTCCTTCGATGCTTTCTTTTAACAACAGCTTTATTGAGACAGAGTGATGGACGGAGGAGCCTGGTAGGCTGCAGTCCATGGGGTCGCTAGGAGTCGGATACAACTGAGCGACTTCATTTTCACTTTTCACTTTCAAGCACGGGAGAAGGAAATGGCAACCCACTCCAGTGTTCTTGCCTGGAGAATCCCAGGGATGGGGGAGCCTGGTGGGCTGCCGTCTCTGGGGTTGCACAGAGTTGGACACGACTGAAGCGACTTAGCAGCAGCAGCAGCAGCACATATTGTACATCCACTGGTTTGAAGTCTACAGTTCTGTCGTTTTTAGCATATTCACAGCTGTACAGTCGTCAGAATTTTGGAACATTTTCATCCCTCCACAGCGAAACATTGTACCCATTAGCTGTCAATCTCCATTTCTTCCAAATTTTCTCCCGGAAATCCTTCAGCAACCACTAAGCTTCTTTCTGACTCTGGATTTTCCTGCTCTGGACAGTTCATATCAATGGAATCAAACAATATAGGGTCTTCTGCAGCCGGCCTGCTTCACTCAGCACCGTGTCTTCAGGGTTCATCCATGGCATAGCATGACTCACTTCTCCGTTCCTTCTTATATTCTACCCACATTTCGTTTATCTATTCATCAGCGCATAGGCGTTGTTGGGTTGTTTCTACTTTCTGGCCATTATGACTCAGGCAGCAATGCTTCTTTGATACTTTCTTTTGCTAGTAGTTAGACAAGAGTGTACCTATCATATAATCCACTGGCACAGTCTGGCTACTGTGAATCATGGTGAACTTTCATGTACCAGTTTTTGTGTGGACGCACACGTCCATTTCTCTTGGGTGCTCCCTAGGCGCAGAATTCCCAAGTCACGCGACACCCTATGTTTTCCTTTTGGGGCTCTGCCGGACTATTTTCCAAAGTGGCCGCATCACTCCATTACTGAGTATTCCCATTTTTTATCCCCAAAGAGAAAAAATTAGCTTGAATTATTTTGCTATCCTAGAGGGATGATATGTAGTAAAAAGGACTAGAATTGAAATGACTTGGGAGTGGTTTTAGATATGGTATCATTTACATCTCAACATTTGTACATTTTAATACACTTCATTTTTCTACTATGTGGAAAAGATGGTCTGGTTAACATTTCTCTTCTCCTCCCCCCCCCCTTTTTTTTTCTTTTTTAAAGAAATATATTTATTTACTTGGTTGCGATGGGTCTTAGTTGCGACACGTGGGATCGTCGTTGCGTTCATGTGAGGTCTTTCCTTGTGGCACATGAACTCTCTAGTTGTGGTTCAAGGGCTTAGTTGCTTCACAGGATGTGGGCTGTTCATTCCCCCACCAGGATTGAACCCGCATCCCCTGCGTTGGAAGGCGAATACTTAACCACTGGACCAGAAGTGCACCCCCCTTTTCCTAAGTCCCTGTTTAAGTCAGTGAGGGGCAAGCATCACTGTGTGCAGGTGGCCAGCACGGCAGCCCAGAGCTGTATGTGGCTACTGAACTCTTGAAAATGTGGCTGATTCAAACTGAGATGCACTGTCAGCCTGAACTCCTCCCAGTCTTGGAAGATGTAATATGAAAGAAAGAATGTAAAATATCTCACAATAATTTTTGTTATATTATATATAGGTATCAAGATGATAGTATTTGGGGTCTATTGGGTTAAATAAAATACATAAAAAAAAAAAAAAAACTCACCTGTTTCTTTTTACATTTTTTGAAATTGGAGGAGAATTGCTTTTTGTTATATATAGGTATCAAGATGATAGTATTTGGGGTCTATTGGGTTAAATAAAATACATTTATTAAAAAAAAAAAAAGTCAGCTGTTTCTTTTTACTTTTTTTGAAATTGGAGGATAATTGCTTTACAATGTTGTGTTGGTTTCTGCTGTACAACAACGCTAATCAGCCACAAGTATACACATATCCCCTCCTCCTAAGCCTCCATCCCACCCACCATCCCACCCTTCAGGTCATCACAGAGCACTGAGCTGAGCTCCCTGTGTCATACAGCAGCTTCCCACTAGCTATCTGTTCTACACACGGTAGAGTATATATGAGTACTACCCTGTCAGTTCGTCCCATCCTCTTCGTTCCCTGCTTTGTCCACCAGTTCTTTCTCTACGTCTGTCTCTATTCCCGCCCTCAAATAGGTTCATCAGTACCATTTTTCTAGGTTCCACATATATGTGTTAATATACATTTCTTTTTCTTTTTACTTTTTTTAATGTAGCTATTAGAAATTTTTTAATGACTCACGTGACTTGCATTTCTGTTGGACAGTGCTGTTATATACTATTTTCAAGGCTTGTTTTTGAACTACTGGAAAAAAAAAAACAGGTCATCTAAATATCCTTTGGATAAACTCCGATGGTTATTAGCAAATCTTCCTATCACTTTTTTATCACCAAGAATCTGTTCTTTGAGTTAGAACAGCAAATCAAATGAGTGCCAGTCAGCTTTTAGCAATCGGGCTTTAACTGACCAACCAGCCAGCCTTCCTTAAAAGTGAATCCATCCCTACCCAACAAAATAAGACAAAACCCTGATGAACGTCCATGGCCATGATAATTGAATACAGCTCCTTGCCTGACCGTCCCACTCCTGGTCTGGCCTGATATGCTGCCCCTTTCTGTTATGTAACCTGGTGGATGTTCCAGACTGAAAAAGGAAGGGAGATGGGACACATGGTGACAAGCAATGGAGAAAACGCTGGGTAGGTTGATCACTGAGTCGTCTAGCTAACGTGTGAATATCACTTAACCCTAAATAGAGAGCGTCAGATGGGGGCTTCTTACCTGCCTCTTGTTGGAAGATCAATATTCAGATTACCAGGAAAGTTATGTGAAAGGTACAGCCTCCTTGGCAACCCTCTTTTGTAAAACACACATATGTACTGGTGTTTCTAATCTCGAGTATCTGGACATAAGGTCACCACTAGTGGTTTCATGATTCGAAACAGAGAACAGACCTGTGTTTTGGCAACTTCCCCAGGTAACATAATTTAGCTTGACTCCAGACCTCAAGACAGATAAATTCCTGAATTCCACTCCAATAGGAAGAAAACTCCTTCCCCTTTGGCTGAAACTTTCGCTGATGCATAAAATGAAACTTGGGGTGGGAGCGGATTCAGAAGGTGAGACAAAGTCCATAAAACCTTAGGGCATAGAGTGAATGAGACAAAGTCCATAAAACCTTAGGACACAGAGTGAATGAAGAAATCTGATCTCTCTTGTGGGCCATCCCAAGTGATGGTGGAAGAATAAGAAGAATAAAAAGAGGTCGGACCAGCCAGGACTTAATTTCTGGATGACAGCAGAGGGACTCCACATGTGTTTAAATGATGTCTCTTGTCAAAAACATTCTTTATTAATGTTGTTTACTTGAGCTCACGGCCAGATCAGAATAACTGAGTTCATTTTCTTCTTTCTCTTGATGAGTTCTTAAGGGAAGGAATCAGCAGGCTAATCAGTTATCACTCAGCACTTGCTCGTTTTAAAGGAAGAACCTCAGGGCAGTCCCCCTGGGAAGTACTGAGAGGTCATTATGGTTTATTGAAAAACAGGATCATTAAGAGAGAGATCACAATCATATAAATGAATTCGTGTGTCAGACACATGTGTTGTGTAGGGTTCCCAGGTTGATTTCAGGGCCAACCTTATGAGCAGTGATCCTCTTTTGAGAAGGCCCTGAGCATCCTGTTTTTCTCCTGTGCTCTCCTACCTTATAGTTGAGAGGCATGGGCGAATCGGGAAATTTTTTTTTGTTTTTTGAATCGGGAAATTTTATCCTGCCTGATTTCATGTCCACCATGAAGCTTCTGGAAGGTGGAGAAAGGAGTAAAGAAAAGCATTCTGGCATATGCATGATACTTGCCGCCCTGAGTGTGCAGAGAAAGCTGGTCTGGGGTCTCCTCACATGGACCTGGCTTTAGCAGAGTTTTGTTGTTCTTCAGTCACTAAGTCATATCCAACTGTCTGCAACCCCATGGGCTGCAGCACACCAGGCTTCCTTGTCCTTCACTATCTCCCTGAGTTTGCCCAAACTCATGTCCATTGAGTCAGTGATACCATCCAACCATCTCATCCTCTGTTGCCCACTTCTCCTGCCCTCAATCTTTTCTAGTATTAGGGTCTTTACCAGTGAGTCAGCTCTTAGAATCAGGTGGCCAGAGTATTGGAGCTTCCGTTTCAGCATCAGTCTTTCCAGTGAATATTCAGGGTTGATTTCCCTTAGGATTGACTGGTTTGATCTCCTTTCAGGCCAAGGGACTCTCAAGAGTCTTCTGCAGCACCACTGCTTGCAGTTTTAGGTAGAAAGAACTACCTAAATGCCCCTCGTGTCTCCTCCACTCAGGTTTTACATACATAGCTCTTCACTCCTGCGAGCTCTCCTGGTGAGAAAAGCTGTCTGATTTAGGATTTCACTCATAATCTTGCTTAGAACATATGTACCAGGCACTGTGCATGCTCAGTCTTTGAAGTGATCATTCATTCAAAGGTAGACCTTTGGGACTCCCTGGTGGTCCACACTCCCAATGCAGGTGGCCTGAGCTGGATCCCTGGTTGGGCAGTACCACATGCTGCACCTAAAAAGCCCATTTGCTGCAACAAGACCTGGCAAGCCTCAGCTAAGACCCAGAGCAGCCAAAAAAAAAGGAGATCTTTGTCATAGAGCCCTGCCTAACCCAAAGGAAGGACACGCAGCACATGACTTATGAGACGTAAGCAGCTCGGTGGGACAGAGGCTGTTTCATTGGCATCCTTCATATCCTAGAGGGAATTCTCAAAGAGCCATCCTGTCTCAAACCAGTCCAAGCTCCTCATGGAGTCTGGGTGATCCAACTCTGTCCACCAACTAATTAAATGGCAGGTAAGGTGTCGAGGACCCAGTGTGTGAAGTGGGACCTCCATGCGGTGCAGTGATGGGGCAGAGAGGAAATTGGGGGCAAAGGCTTCACCCAGGAAAGCGAAATCTCAGGAACCTGTCTGGGATCATAAATTCTGCTGGTAGAGAACTTACACGGAAAAAGTCTAAAAATAAGGAGGGGCTTTTCAACAGGTGGGACTGGCCAGCAATGGTCCAGGCCACCTTGTTGGTCATCCTCAACTCCTAGGCCTGGACTGCCACCTGTTCACTGAAGCTAAGACTGGCCTTTGGAAAGAGGGGCTGTGTGGTCAGGAGCCTGATGCCCAGAGCCAGGGCAGAAGGGCCGACCTGGGTCATTCAGGCAGCCTCTCCTTCTCTCCCCTTCCCTGCCCATCCTCATGTCTCCCCAGTTGTTTGGATAAACCTGGAAACTCAAATGGAGAAAGGAGAATTGCCCTAACTTACCAGAGATCTCTCTGCCTGCTCACGTGGGGCTGAATTCAGTAGAGTTGAAATGATCGTTGCTTTCTTAGCATGAGAAACAAAAATACATCCTCAGAGGGATGTTTCAAGGACAGCTAGGAAATCAGTGATGGAGTTTTTGGTCCTGATGTAGTCCTCCCTGAGAGCATTCTTAAAAATGACTCATTTAACAGATAAGAAAACTTTATTGTTGCTTAGCTGCTCAGTCTTGGCTGACTCTCTGAGACCCCATTGACTGTAGCCTGCCAGGCTCCTCTGTCCATGGGATTTCCCAGGTAAGAATACTGCAGTGGGTTGCCATTTCCTTCTCCAGGGGATCTTCCCAACCCAGGGATCAAACCTGCATCTCCTGCATGGTAGGCAGATTCTTTATCACTGAGCCACCAGGGAAGTCCTAAGAAAACTTAGAACAATAAAATAGCTGCAAATGGACACCCCTCCCCAGAAGATCACCAATAAGCTGAATGTTGTTCCCTTTTCCCAACTCTTGGGCTTGAGATTTATCTCAGCCACAGTCTCCCCTGGTCTGAACTCTCTTCTGGCAGGTCTAGCCTGGTTCCTTTTGCCCCAAAGAAAATGCAGTGCCTCTGGCTGACCACATCTTTATGCAGTCTACGATGTATTTATGTAGCTTGGAAGAATTTTAAAAGATAAATTTACTGTAACTTTTGAGAAATGACCCATATCCTGCCAGTAAGACATGCCATCCCCTTAATCATATGCTCAAAACGGTCAAGGATCCCGTTTCTGTTGGCAGTGATGTTTCCAGATGCAAAGTGAAGAAAGCTTTTCTTCTCCTCTCCTTGGTGTGGAGTGCTGAGAGGAGCAAAACGAGGAAGCAGCTGAGAAGGCCGGGGATTGGAGGGACTGAGAGTTCTTGAGAGTCCCTTGGACAGTAAGCAGATCAAATCAGTCAATCCTAAAGAAAATCAGTCCTGAATATCCATTAGAAGGACTGGTGCTGAAGCTGAAGCTCCAATACTCTGGCCACCTGATGCAAAGAACTGACTCATTGGAAAAGACTCTGATGCTGGGAAAGATTGAAGGCAGGAGGAGAAGGGGGCAACAGAGGATGAGATGGTTGAATGGCATCACCGACTCAAGGGACATGAGTTTGAGCAAACTCTGGGAGATAGTGAAGCACAGGGAAGCCTGGCATGCTGAAGTCCTGGGGGTCACAAAGAGTTGGACAAGACTTAGCGACTAAACAACAACACCACCTTACATTAAGTAAATAAATCATGCACTTGGCAGGCGTCCATTTCTCGACAGCTCAGCAAACTTCATCGAAGGATTCACAGATTGGAACAACTCCCCACCTTTATTTCAGAGGTGAGGAACTCGGATGGACAGAACTCAGTCCACTTGCTGACCATATATGCTTTGCTTAAATACTGTGCTTGCCTCCATTGGCCAGAGCATGTGACATAGCCATTCTTCAAGGCAGGGTTTAAAAACATCTGCAGCCTAGAAATCAGCAGAGTTCCCCAGGGAGGGTGTTAAATCCAGAGTGTGCTGATCTGTTTCCTGTCTTTGTTATGATTTCTTCACTGTAACTGAATATCCCCGGGTGCTCCAGTGACGGGTACCCGGGTGCAGCTGTGTCAGCAGGCCAAGGACTGTTGGCTCTCGGGGCTCCGCGCGCGTATACCCAGCCAGCTTCCCTAATCCCAGGCAGACCTATTAATTTACAGGGTAAGCCGCTCCTGGTCTGCAGATCAGCAGGTCTCGCTGTGGAGTCCCTGCTGTTAAATATAATCTAATTAAGGCTCATTAGGAGGAAGAGCCGTCACCTAGCTGGACTGATCCTTGCCAAGAGAAAACTCGCACAGACACCAGCAAACCACCATCCTCACAAAATGCCGGTGGGTATGCAACCAGAACGGAGAAGGCAATGGCACCTCACTCCAGTACTCTTGCCTGGAAAATCCTATGGACGGAGGAGCCTAGTAGGCTGCAGTCCATGGGGTCGCTGGGAATCGGACACGACTGAGCGACTTCACTTTCACTTTTCACTCTCATGCATTGGAGAAGGAAATGGCAACCCACTCCAGTGTTCTTGCCTGGAGAATCCTGGGATGGGGGAGCCTGGTGGGCTGCCGTCTATGGGGTCGCACAGAGTCGGACACGACTGAATCGACTTAGCAGCAGCAGCATGCAACCAGACGGGGCTTCCCTGGTGACTCAGCTGTAAAGAATCTGCCTGCCAATGCAGGAGGCGTGGGTTCGATCCCTGGCTTGGGAAGATCCCCTGGAGAAGGAAATGGCAACCCACTCCAGTATCCTTGTCTGGAAAATCCCATGGACAGAGAAGCCTGGTGGGCTACAGTCCATGCAGTTGCAGAGAGGCGGACACAACTGAGCGACTGAACAACACACTACCAGGCGCAGTGAAGTATCTCAGAACCTGAGGGCCTTTCTAAGCTCATCCCTGGAGAAGCAGTAAGCAGGACCTCTCAGGGTTGTGCCTTATGTGGGCACGGTGTTTGCTAACCACCTGTACTTTATTTTTACTTTCTGCCTAGGAAATTGATCTTGCCCCCTCCCAACAGCCTTTGATCCTCAGGTGCAATCCCTCCAGACTCAAAAGGGTGAGTTACCGAGGGGTGACCACTGGCCACAGCCCATAGCCCGGTCAGAAGCTGCTCTGTGTTAGAAGAGAAAATGTGCCTTTTTGGAAATCTTGAAGATTACACAGTTTATTCTCAAAACACGGCTTTGGCTGCCAGCGGGTTTCCAGTAAGCCGTGAGAGCGTTTAACCCAGAGTCGGTTTGTGGCCGTCTTGAGCTGAGGTGTGTGGAGGCCCCCATTCCTTAGTAACTCAGAAGTCACACTGCTGTTTCTGGCGCTGAGGGGTGAGCCCGGCCAACTCTGAGTAGCTCTCCAGAGGAGGTTTCTGGGCAGCGCGTCTCCGTGTGCAGAGGGTTTCCGCTGTGTGGGCCTGGCTCAAGAGCAAGTTGCTCACGGAATATGATTGGTCCAAACCCCTGGTGCTTCCTGACCAGTGAGGGGTGAGTGTTTTGTAGGAAGGCTGGAGAACTCAGCTGTGTGCAGGATGGAAACCCAGCCACATAGTTCTGCACTGAGAATTCAGACCGTGCACAGCTACACAGAGTTTTGATGGATGAGAGTGCAGTCATGCCCACCTCTATGAGATGGGGTAAATGTGGGCTTCCCAGGTGGCTCAGTGGTAAAGAATCCATCTGCCAATGCAGGAGACACGGGTTTGATACCTAGGTTGGGACAATGCCCTGGAGAAGGAAATGGCAACCCACTCCAGTATTCTTGCCTGGAAAATTCCAGGGACAGAGGAGCCTGGCAGGCTTCAGTACATGGGCTCGAAAAGAGTTGGACATGACTGAGTGACTGAGCACACACACACATGAATGTGGGAGTCAGATGGTTTTTCTCAGTTCTGCGGCTACATTCAACTCAGAGAAACAGAAAAATGCTCTGTAGAATGCATTGCAAGGCCCTCTGAAACCAGCCAGGTTTCAGCCACGTGCTCTGTAATCCCACCTGAGGGCTAACACACAGTCTGATGTCACACCCTGCTCGGATGTGCCTGATACACTTAAGTCTTGGGTCATTTAAAAGAGGTCGTGCTATTTTTATAACATTATCCCATCACCGTGCCTTTCATTTATGTTTATCTTCCAGCAGGGCTTTCCACTTTAGCTGTCACGCCATCGTGGGATGGGACACAGTGATTTTTCACACCGTTTCTGTCTGGCTCACAGGCATGGTCTGAATGGTGATATGTGTGCTCTGCGATCATAAAAGGGTCCCCTGCTGGTGTGGGGAGAGGGTGCTTGGACATCAGTGTGACCAGGACCATCAGCCACTTGGTGGCTCAGTGGTAAAGAATCTGCCTGCCAATGCAGGAGACCCCGGATTGATCCCGTCTGGGGAGATCCCACATGTTGCAGAACAACTAAGCCCATGCACCACAACTACTAAGTCTGTGCTCTAGAGCCCGGGAGCCACAAATACTGAGCCCATGTGCTGCAGTTACTAAAACCCACACACCCTAGAGCCTGTGGCCTGCAACAAGAGAAACCACCGCAAGGAGAGGCCCTCGCACTGCGACTAGAGAAAAGTCCCTCACAGCCATGAAAACCCAGCATGGCCAAAAATAAATAAATAAATAAAAGTATATTAAAAAAAGAATATTAGGGATCATCAAGGATGATTCCAACCGATGTGTATCCTTCATTCTCTTTGAAAATCAAACTCAAAATTCTGATTCTGGGAAGTCCTTTCTGGCCAGTCTCAATGACTCAACATTTATTTATTCAGGCATTGAATGAATTTAGGTGTTTATTGAATGTCTCTCATACGCCGGACTCTGCTGTAGACTCGGGGACTCCAGTGCAGAGCAAGATAGAGAGTGCCTGTCCTCAGGCAGGCAGGAGAGCTAGGTAATCAGCTAATAAAAATAATTTAACTAGCAATAGGTGCGGTGGAAAACACCAGGATGGAAGACTAGTATGTGGTGGCGATGTATGGTATTCTGGATAGGGTAATTAAGGAAGGCTTCTCAGAGGAGGTGACACTGGAACAATAGAGTGATGGATGTTGCGATTTGTGGAAAGCCTTATAGCCAGAAGTGGAAACACCTGGAGTGTACAAGGAACAGTTCCTTAGCACAAGGAGTAGAAATAACCAGATGTTTAGGGGAGATGGAGGAGGTGAGCTTAAGAAATGGGGTCATGGCTAGAATATATTAAGACCTGGGGTCTGTGGGGAGGGCTTTGGGGTCTATGGAAAGCCTCTGTGGGTTCAAGTAGAGAAGATGCTGTGACTTACATCTCATTGTGTAAGCCACTCTTACTCCTCCATGGGAAGGTGAGTGTGGGGCACAGAGGATGGAGAGGCATGTATGAAGGCAGGAGGCTTGGAGTGGGTCGTGTCAGTAGACTGGATTGGAGTAGGGTGTCTTGGCCTGGAATGGAGAGATATGGTGGAGTTGGTGGGAAGTGATGGGATTGGAGGTGTGTTTTAGAGACTTGCTGATGTGGGTGTAAGGGGAATGGCGAGGTTGAGGATGTTTAGGTATTTGGTTCAGCATCTTGGTGAACAGTGGTATGTTTATTGGCATTGGAGCCTAAGGAAAGGAGCAGGTTTGGAATTTTGTCCTAAACTTGTCAATTTTGAGATGCTTATCATACTTCCTGGGAGATATATAGTTGCATGAGTCTGGAGCTCGGTGGAGAAGTTGTGGCTGTGGATAGAAATTGAGATCTTCAGCATTAAGTCAGGGGATGAGGGGCATTTGTATAAGAAGAGTGTAGACAGGAAAGATGGGTGCTAAGGACTGGTCCTCGGTATTAAAGGTTGAGAAGAGGAGGAAGGACTAAGTGTTCTGTTTTTCAAAGTTCAGTGAAAGAAAGTAAAGTGTTCGTCGCTCAGTCATGTCTGTCTCTCTGCAATCCCATGAACAGGAGCCCGCCAGGCTCCTCTGTCCATGAATTCTCCAGGCAAGAATACTGAAGTGGGTTGCCATTTCCTTCTCCAGGGAATCTTCCCAGTCCAGGAATCGAACTGAGTCTCCCACATTGCAGGCAGATTCTTTACTGTCTGAACCATACCCAAAGTGCTGACACCTAAACCGCCCACACCAATTTCTCACTCCCAGACTCTCATTCTGTGCTCTCCCTGTGTGTTGGGGGCTGCTGCTGCTGCTGCTGCTAAGTCACTTCAGTCGTGTCTGACTCTGTGCAACCCCATAGGCGGCAGCCCACCAGGCTCCCCCGTCCCTGGGATTCTCCAGGCAAGAGTACTGGAGTGGGGTGCCGTTGCCTTCTCCGTGTGTTGGGGGCAGATCCTATTAACTTCCTCCTCCTTCTTCTTCCTCATTTGCCTTTATTTTTTTTTAACCATGCCACAGCAGGTGGGATCTTAGTTCCCTGACCAGGGATCGAACCCATACCCCCTGCAGTAGAAGCATGGAGTCCTAACCACTGGACTGTCAGGGAAGTCCCCTCATCTTTCTACTTTTCCTCTTTCTCCTCACTCTTTCTACCCCCTCCTTCTCTCTCCTCCTTCCCCTCTTGATTGATTCCCAAATGCTGCTGCTGCTGCTAAGTCACTTCAGTCGTGTCCGACTCTGTGTGACCCCATAGACATCAACCCACCAGGCTCTCCTGCCCCTGGGATTCTCCAGGCAAGAACACTGGAGTGGGTTGCCATTTCCTTCTCCAATGCATGAAAGTGAAAAAGTGAAAGTGAAGTCGCTCAGTCGTGTCCGACTCTTAGTGACCCCATGGACTGCAGCCTACCAGGCTCCTCCATCCATGGGATTTTCCAGGCAAGAGTACTGGAGCAGGGTGCCATTAATGCTAGCATTCCTCAACCTGGCCAGGAGCAGACCTTGCTCTGGCCTCTCCTGCACTTTCCAATCCTTGCTGATCCCCAGAACAAGCCCAGTGATGCTGATCATGTGTCAGTAATTCAGAATTCTTGCTGGCTAAATCCACTGCCTCCCCTAAGTAGGGGGAATTGGACTTGTGGTGGAGGAAGAAGAAAAACAAACCAGCAGTCCCCAGAGACCTTCTTTGTTGTCCAGAAGTTCTTCTGTGTATCAGCGGATGGATTTGGCAGTGTGCAACAAAGAATAACTCCAGTTTCCTGCTGGGTTTCAGGATGATGTCTTTTGGTTACATTCTTTCCACTTGTAGAATGTTAGCTTCAAATTCTCATGGGTTAGGACTTCTGACGACTGGTCCCCAAGTGACACTGTTTAGTGGAGCAAAGACAGCGTTCTTCCCTCCCTCCCCCGAAGGCTGGCACTCTGGTTGGAAGCCCTGAGGTGTTTGTGGGGCAAGAGGAAGAGATGTGAAGTTCCACAAAGACACATGAGGCAGAACAAGGTATCGGCAAGACACAGAGATTTAAAGAAACAAACCTGCAAGTCAGTCCCGGAGATCCAATCTTTGGTTCTTGCTGTGGGTTGGGGCAAGTTTTGGTTTTGTTAGGGGTGATATCAGCTGATCTTCACTCCCACCGAACCCTGCCAGAGCCAACACCTGGAAACGTAAGATTTATTCCAAGATTCACAAGAACTGTTTATTTTTTATTTTTTTGATGGTAACAAGGAGGAGGACGAGGGTTCTGTAGAGGCAGTTCCTGGAAGTAGCAACCAGAGCCTTAAGCCAATAAACAGTGATTCTTGAGAGCCTCTTGGACTGCAAGGAGATCAAACACATCAATCCTAAAGGAAATCAACCCTGAATATTCACTGAAAGGATTGATGCTGAAACTGAAGCCCCAGTGCTTGGCCACCTGATGCAAAGCGCCGGCTCACTGTGAAAGAGCCTGATCCAGGGAAAAATTGAAGGCAAAAGGAGAAGGGGGCAACAGAGGATGAGATGGTTGGATGGCATCACTGACTCAAGGGACATGAGTTTGAGCAAACTCAGGGAGATAGTGAAGGACAGGGAAGCCTGGTGTGCTGCAGTCCACGGGATCCCAAAGAGTCAGACACAGCTTAGCAACTGAACAACAACCATCTCCATCTTCTCTTTGAACTCCACAGAATTTTGGACAATAATTGTGAGATTCCTGGCAGGGGAGTGGGGATTGGGCTGCCCATATATTATAAAAAATATAGAGAGAAGAGAAAATTTATACTTCAAGTTAATTTGATTTTGCATAGCAGAGTCTGGGCTTAAGCATTCATTCACCACACACCCAATGAGGGAAGTCAGTCTGTTTACACTGTGTCTTAAGTCAGGGGTCCTATTTTTACACAGTTTGCCAAACCAAGTTCCACTATAGCAGTGTTCTGCCAACACAACTTTGTGAGCATTTGTTTGCCGAATGGAATCAGTCATGTTTTATCTAGACGACCCCAGTCTCCCCGATTCATCTTGGAAGCTCCACTGTGTTTATCCCGTGATGATGACAAAGTGGTTAAAAAGAAGATTACTCCACAAAGTAATATGTTCAAGAGAAACAAAAGGTATGGATACAGATAGGCTTCAGAGAAAGTCAAACTTTGAGACCACCATTTGGATGTTTGAAAGCAGCATAAATATTATTTTCCAGTCACAGTAGTGCTGCATTCCACCCTGACCTTTTTTTTTTAATTTTAAGTTTATTTTGTAAATTGAAGGATAATTGCTTTACAGAATTGTGTTGGTTTCTGCCAAACATCAACATGAATCAGCCATAGGTATACATTTGTGCCCTCGCTCTTGAACATACCTCCCGCCTTCCTCCCCATCCCAGCCTTCTAGGTTGTCACAGAGCCCCACTTTGAGTTCTCTGAGTCATACAACAAATTTCCATTGGCTGTCTGTTTTACATATGGTAATGTAAGTTTCCATGCTACTCTTTCCATACATCCCACCCTTTCCTTCCTCCCCCGCCCTTTGTCCATAAGTCTGTTGTCTATGTCTGGATAGATAAATGAATAAAGAAGCTGTGGTTACATATATACAATGGAATATTACTCAGCTATAAAAAAGGAATGCATTTGAGTCAGTTCTAATGAGGTGGATGAACCTAGAGCCTATTACACTGAGTGAAGTAAGTCAGAAAGAGAAAAACAAATACTGTTTACTAATGCATATATATGGAACCTAGAGAGATGGTACTGATGGAGTTATTTGCAAGCAGCAATGGAGACATCCTGACCTTTTAAGATACATATTTTCATGCACAGTATCCCCCAAAGTTAGATTCCCCATCCCCACCCCTTCACAGTGTACCTTGACTGCTGGCTATTTTCAAAAAGAGTTCTATAAATATTTGATAATTATCAGAAATGAAGGTTGGAGTTTTTTCTCTCTCTGTGATTACACTATTGATGTATTTTGCTAGAGGAAAAAAATTGCGATCTGGAGCTTTATACTTAGTGAAATCAGAGACAAGGGGACCTGGGTTTAGTGTTTCTTGTCTGTTTCCTACATATTAGTAAGAAATTGCTTCTAGTTTGTCCAGCATATGTGTTGGGGTGAATTTTGCAACAGGAGAAACGGGAGTTATTCCCCTCCCACTTTTGACTCTTCCTCAGAAGGTTAAACATGGATTTTCATATGACCCATCTATTCCACTTCTAGGTATGAAATGAAAACACGTGTCCATATGAAACTTGCCCACAAATGTCTGAAGCAGCATTATTCATAATAGCCGAAAAACTAGAAACAACTCAAATGTTATCAACTGAGGAATGGATCAGTAACATATAAAATGGGATCTTATTCAGCTATAAAAAGGAGGTACTGGTACCTGCTTCAACATGGATGAATGAACCTTGAGTGTATCTCACTAAATCAAAGACACAAAAGAGTTATTCTTATAGGAAACATCAGAATAGGCAAATCTATAGAGAGGGAAAGTAGATTAATGGTTGCTAGGCAGTTAACAGGAGCAAGAGAACTGCTATCGGATTGTTGATTCTTTTTGGGATAATGAAAACATTCCAAAATTTATTCTGGTGATAGTCACACAATTCTGTGAATATACTGAAAATCATTAAATTGAACACTTTAAAGATGAATCATGTGGTATGTGAATATATCTCAATAAGCTGTTGTGTTTAAAAAAAAGCTGCATATCAGTCCATCACTATCAGAATTTCCATAAACAAGAATACTTGGCAGGACTTCCCTGGTGGTCCAGTTGTTGAGATTTTGCCTTCCAATGCTGGGGTTGTGGGTTCGATCCCCGATCAGGGAGCTAAGTTCCCGCATGCCTCTCAGTCAAAAAAAACACCCAAAAACAAAAGCATAAAATAGAAGCAGTATTGTAACAAATTCAATAAAGACTTCAACAACAACAAAAAAGAATAATTGGCGCTCAGGTGAATAAGATCTCACAATATAATGAGAACAACATCTGCAAGTTAAGAGGCGCAAGGTTGAGGAACGGTAGCTCTATTGTGAGAGAGACTGATAATGGTTTTTCCAGGGTGCTCTGAAATGTGCGCTGAATGGAATTTGCTGACATGGACTTGGTCACAATGAAAAAGTATTGCCCTGGTCAGGTTTGATTACTTTATTATATGTTCACCTCAGAGTGCAAACATCCTGTGAGAAGACCAGTTTCAAGTGGAAGAAACAAACTGTAAATGTCATACAGGGAGGCAGTGTCTCAGATTTGACCTCTGCTGTAAAATCATACTTAAGGAAAAGTATCTTAACAAATAAAAATAGCTTAAACTGATCATGTAGAAACAAAACACAACAAATCAAGAGGGAGTATTTTCCTGGATCTGGCAGAGCCTTGTCAGATCTCACACACCGCTTAAGGGAACTGTGGTCGCCGTGGGTTTGGGGCCCAGTGAGATGATTTCAGGATATGGTTTCTTTCTTTCTTCTTCTTTTTTAAAATTAATAACATTTTGGCTGTGCCACAGAGCATGTGGGATGTTAGTTCCCCAACCAGGGATCGAACTCTCACCCCCTTTGGTGGAAGTGCAGAGTCTTAACCACTGGACCACCAGGGAAGTCCCAGGATATGGTTTCTGACAACTCTAAATTTCATGCTTTACGACAGTGTGGAAATATCATGTGTCTATCTCGTTTACATATAAATACATATTTTTCAAATAAAGGTTGTTTTCACATTGAGCAAAAGTTTTCTTGTCTTTCATAGCTATACTTATATTTTAACCTTTTCTTTGCCCTCTCTAGTCTATCTCCTGACCCCAAACCCTGCCCTCTGCCCCAAAGAAACAAAGGAATATCCTCCTAAAAATTGTTGAGTGTCGGGACTAGAAGCCACTTCTGGAAATATCATCTCTCAAAAATAAATTAATTTCATATCAAAACTGCTTATTATGTTTTACACTGAAATGTAAATATGAGCTTCTTATAGTTTCTATCCACATGACTGTATTAACTGTACAGATGGTATGTTATTTTTAGGCGTGGCTTCAATGATGTCAGCATTTGCCACAGGCTTTCCATGGAACTAACCCTTAGCTAGGGATTCTTCTAGATTCTGCCTCATAGATCTCCAAAGTGATAAACGTGGGAATAGTCTTCAAAGGTGATCCTTGGAAAATTGCCCCTTGATCATGTTAGTGCGGGAGAAGTCTCCTATTGTAGCATTCTATTAGAATGTGCCAGATGCCTAGCACTGCAGAGTGAAGCCCCACTGTAGGGACCCTGGTTAACTTGATCTAATTCAGCATTTCCCAGAATCATCTGTAATTGTGAATCATGTACCTGATATGTACAATGGAGATGGTAAAATCTATGGTATGTAGCTCGAATACCTTCTGTAGCTCAAAAAACTTCTGAAAGAATCCAGTGCATTAACATATGTGAAAGTGCATGCTAAGTCATTTTAGTTGTGTCCAACTATTTGTGATCCTAATGACCGTAGCTCACCAGGCTCCTTTGTCCATGAGATTCTCCAGGCAAGAGTCCTGGAGTGGGTTGCCACACCCTCCTCCAGGGGATCTTCCCGACCCAGGGATCAAACCCACGTCTCTTATGTCTTCTGCACTGGCAGGCAGATTCTTTACTAGTGCCACCTGGGAAGCCCCCGTGTGAAAGTACGTTTATGTAAAACTATTTACATGTAATGTATTCATCCTGTTTTCAATTATTACTGCATATACTGTTCTCCAGATAGATTGTATGTGAATTAGATCTTAATAAAGATTGTTAGGTGGGCTTCCCAGGTGGCTCAGTGGTAAAGAATCCACCTGCAATGCAGGAGACATGGGTTGGATCCCTGGGTCAGGAAGATCCCCTAGAGAAGGAAATGGGAACCCATGCCAGGATTCTTGCCTGGAAAATCCCATGGATGGAGGAGCTTGGTGGGCTACAATCCACGGGATTGCAAAAGAATCAGACATGACTTAGCAAATGAACAACAGCAGCAGCAGCAACAAAGGTTGTTAGGTAGGTAGATAAATGATAGATAGACACGTAGATAAAATTAGAAAGACGGGGAAAAGAATTAATGCTTCTGGAGATGGCGAGCTTCAGAAAATCTGAATTGCTGTGGCTATTAGTGTGGTTCTCTTTTCTGGGTTTTCTCTCCCTTGCTTGCCTAGGTGTCCCTTTCATTCATTTGTTCATTCCTTCATTTATTTAACAAATACTTGTTAAGCAAAGAAGAGAATTGCCATTTTGACTGATCTAGGCATACGGAGAGGGAATATAAAGAAAACAAAAAATCTCTTAAGTTGTTCATGGTTTTAAGGAAAAGATAGACATGGAAACAAATAATTATAAAAGAAGTGTGTACAAAGTATGTACAAAGAAGTAAGTACAAATACTGGGGTACAGTTGATTTCTCAGAGCAAGGACACTGTCAGAGGAAGGAAGAGAGGTTTGAGTAGGGTCTTGACAAGGTTTCCTGGAGAGGTAAGTAATATTCAAGGCAGCCGGTTCCTATGCACCATTGTTATTCCTGCTTCCTTTATTTATTGCTCCTTCCTGCCAGTTGCACCTGACTTCCCATAATCATAGCCTTGTCCCCTAACTGCAGGTCTGTTCTTCCTTCTTCCATGGCTAATCAGAGAGATGCAGTGAAAGTTTGTAACTGTGGGGTGATTGGCGCTTTGTGGAATGAGAACTTTTGATCTTCCCTTGTATGCCTTCTTTTTTAATAAAGTGCAGCTAAACTTGATATATAAACCTTCAAAGTATTGGAAGTAAAATGACAAATGTTCACTGAAGATTTTAATATGGTTAAAATTAATAAATAGTTGGCAGAAATATAGAGTATATTAAAATTTGAATGAATTTTAGCTCCATGATAGAGTACCACTTTATATTGGAGGTTAAGCTATTAGCTTAGAAGAAAAGAGTTAGGAAAAGTAAATGATTAATGCATCTCTCTACCCGGGTTGTAATAGCAGGTGGTCTGAGCTGGCACTCTGACTTTACATCTGAAATCATTCATATCTACCTTTTTATATCCAATAGTATCTGTATGGCCAAATTAATCCCTTTGTTGCATTTATTTAAGAACATGGCTTTTACCTTACAATCTAGCACATACATCACTGTACCCCTTTCATAATTTTTTAAAAAGTTAAACTCAAGATATATCCAAGAGTTCAAAGCTGAATTATAATGGACTGTATACATGTAACATATGTATATAAACTGTACGTTTCTAAAAAATGTATTTCTTTAGAAATATGTGTAGGATGTAGGATGACAGGTCAAAGCTTTACATTTTACTTTTCTTAGTCTATTATATCAGTTGCCAGAGAAACTTTAGGGATTTTTTTTGATACCCAATCTGTAGGTCAAACAGTCCATTAAATAAATTAATAGATGCAAAAGAGCTTAGAAGAGTGTCTGGCACCTGGGGAGGGCTCAGTTGATGCAAATGCGTGTCATTGTTCTTATTTCTACAAAGACGTGACTCAAATGCCGACGACGTCACATGAAGTATCACCATCTGGGTTGACTCAAGCCACTTATTCAAATCAGAATAAAACTTTTAGCCCCAGAGTCATTTCCTGTCCTTTCTAATTGTGCTGGGGAATATAGGAATGAGAGAGAACCCTACCCGCTCTCAGCTCAGCAGACAACGGCCAGTTCCTTATTCCATGTGCACACACACACCAGGGATGTAGCCCAAACCAGCTTGAGTGTAGAGAAGAGAAGAGGTTCCAGAAATAGATTTGAAAAAAAAAAATCCAGTTTAAATGGAGAGTCCTGGGACAGGTCAACATGGGCAGGGGAAAGAATTTTAGAGAAAGGAAAATGGTGCAGGTGGCCACCCTGAAGCTAATTTAACTCGGGTCATCTCTGATCTCTTCCAGCTGTGAACATGTGCCTCGTGGCCCGGTGGCCCAGCTGTTCTCCTTTGCTCTTTATGTTGCCTGGCCCATAAAATTAAAACAGGATTGGAATTTAATTCCAGGTCTTTCACAGTCATATCATCGATATTAAATGGAGCTGTTCTCTGAAAATATCCAGTCCTAGTAAGAGAGGTCCTGCTATGGATCCAGTCAGCCCCTTCTTGTTCAGTCACTAAGTCGTGTCCGACTGTTTGAGACCCCATGGACTGCAGCACACCAGGTTTCCCTGTCCTTCACCATTTCACGCTCAGATTTGTGTCCACTGAGTCGGTGATGCCATCTACCTCTCTGCCGCCCCCTTCTCCTCCCGCCCTCAATCTTTCCTAGCATCAGGATCTTTTCCAGTGAGTCGGCTCTTTGCCAAGTGGCCAAAGTTTTGGCGCTTCAGCTTCATCATCAGTCCTTCCAATGAATATTCAGGGTTGATTTCCTTTAGGATTTTCTGGTTTGATCACCTTGTAATCCAAGGGATTCTCAAGAGTCTTCTCCAGCATCACAATTCGAAAGTGTAGGAAAAAACAGCCACGTGACTTGGCTGACAAAGGTTCGTATAGTCAGAGCTATGGTTTTTTCCAGTAGATGAGAAAGACCTTATTTCTCTGGCTATTCCCCGGGCACTAGAGGGCCTTTTTGAGCAGAATTTTAATCACCAAGTTGGGTTTTTCACGCAGTCAAGGAACTTGACCAAGAAGCAGTGTTATGACTGGAGTTGATGGCTAACTGGAGAAACAGCCTGGCTGACATACTCTGCATGTTAGTCACGGATTCTGACTTAAATTCTCTCCAGAGAATTTAACACAGACACATGGAAGACCAAAGGGGAAAGGTGAACAGTTATTAAGAATATCTGACGGCCAGAAACGCAATCACAGTCTTTTGTGAACGTTTGCTGCAAGTAGAATCTAGATTTCAGTCCAAATTTATGTTGTGTGTTATCAGAAACAAGCAAAAGGTTCCAGGAAATTCTTCAGGCTGACCCATCAAGATAACAGTCCTTCTATTTCAACACTTTTTGCATTTTGAAGAAAAATGAGTTTCTTCAACTTATGTATAGGTTACTCAATATAATGCGATATCCAGATTTTGGATGTCCAAAGGAATTTTTTTTCAAGTAGGTAAACTTTTGAATGCTTTTACTCTGGATATTCAGAAAAAGCCAATGTATAAAAGGAAACTTTAAAAATATGTCAGCCATGTATATAGCAAAGAATCTAACTTCTCATCTTTTTCCTAATTAGAAGTTCAGCTCAATTACATTTTAGTGAACATTAATAGAGCTTATTTATTATGTTGGAGAGCATGTACTGGCTGCTAAAATCTTTAAGAAACTCAGACTCTACCTAGGGAAATATAAGTGAAGAGAATTAAAATATCAGGAAGAAGTCAAACACCAAAAAGCTTCTAGTGGAGATCAGGAAAGTCAATGAGAAGATAGGCCAGGATGAGAGATTGACACTCCAAATTAAGCAAATGATGTGAGCTTTGGCTTGGAAGAGGGACTGGGTGGGGTACTTCTGGGAATGGCCAATGGTTTGGCTCAGTTGCAGGGGGGATGTGTTGATGACCCTGATGAGACATGAAGCAGAAAAAAATGGTTTAGGCCAAATCAGTGGAGTGCAGTGGGGATGATGTTTACATTAAGAGCCATTGTAAGGAGTCTATGAGGAAAACAAGCCATCATGTGATTACGGGGAAGAGTGAACTTTAGATGAGAGCTTTGGGGAGATAATTTTGATGGCAGTCTGAGAAGGGAAGTGATTGGAGAGAAGAGTGATCTGAGATAAGGATTTGAATTGAAGAGTCTGTTGTGTCACGCTTGGTAGGAGGTGGTGGCAGCCTGAAGCTGATCAGGACAGTGACAGAGACCTGGCCTGAGGAAGAGTGGCCAACGGGGCAGAATGGGCCTGAGGTGGCTGCTCAGACAACATGGAAATGTGGGTGATAGAAACACAGATACTACCCACACCTAGTGCATAACTGAAGATGGAAGCAAAACGCTAGCCCGGTTACGGAGATTTGTCATGAAATTACCATGTACTGCATTATCTTTCTGGGTCATTATCAGCCATTATTGGTTTATGTATTTTTTAATGTCTGCAATTTAAAATATTATATATCTTCTTTTACTACTTGCATTTTCACATATGCTTTTACCTCCTTAACAGTTGCTGACATGTTCTTTTAAATGGTATTTTGTTAGTATAGAACGCATATATTCTAATAATTCCTATCCCTTTTTCCCAACCAATGAGAAGGGCATAATGATTGATGGATAATATTTTAGTAGTGTTATCTTATTAGTAATAACAAGGATGGCCTCATATGTGTGTAATAACTCACTCATGGGGTGTGAGTGTGATGTTTGTGGTAGGCTTTGCCGAGTCTTGACCCTCCTCCTTTCCTTCTCTCTTCCCTCAACCTGTGGTTTTCACCGCTCCTTTTACAGTAGGAGTGTCCACATACTCTGTTGCTTCTTTTGCTGTGTTTTATAAACTCCTACTGTTATTTTTGGGCTTCCCTCATGGCTTAGCTGGTAAAGAATCCACCTGCAATGAGGGAGACCTGGGTTTGATCCCTGGGTTGGGAAGGTCCCCTGGAGAAGGGAACAGCTATTCCTTCCAGTATTCTGGCCTGGAGAATTCCATGGACTGTATAGTCCATGAGTCGCAAAGAATCAGACACAACTGAGTGACTGTCTCTCACTGTCGTTTTTATTGCTGCTGATAACATGATTTTAGTACTTCATTGTTTCCATGTAGATTTCACAACTAACTCTTCAGTGTAAATATCGGCACTTAACATAATTATCTGGTACTGAATATATATTTGTTAGTGAGTGAATGACTAAATTAATGAAATTAATGAATGGGCATAATCAAATTTCAGTTCCCTGTGGATCCAGTTACATTCTATTGGGAGTGTGCGTGCATGCTTAGTCACTCAGTTGTGTCTGACCCTTTGGACTGTAACCCTCCAGGCTCCTCTGTCCATGGGATTTTTCAGGCAAGAATACTGGAATGGTTTGCCATTTCCTTCCATAGGGGATCTTCCCAACCCAGGGATCGAACCAGAGTCTCCTGTGTCTCTTGCATTGCAGGGGGATTCCTTACGCGCTGAGCCATCAGGGATTCCCCTATTGGGAGGGTGAAAGTAATCAATAAACAGTACACCTGCAATGCCAGGCAGTGATGAAAGCTCTGAATTAAAACAAGGGCAGTAAAGAGAGTAAAGGGCTCTAGATTAGATGGGTGGGGAATCTCCCAGAGGTTGTGCCGCTTCTGCCTCCTAGGTTCTGCTCTGAGATTTCATTCATTCACACAAGCCTGGAGTTAGACATCCAGATCCACGTCTACCATCACAAGTCCTACTTCCCTCTTGCATGCTCTCTGCAGGCTTGTGTGGGTAAAGAATTGCATGAGAAAGGAGCTTGCCTTGTTTACTATCAAATCAGCCAAGTATAGGGATTATCTGTGTGTGGTACACATTGTTCCAACAATAGTTTAAATATTTTGCAATCTGCATCATTACCGTGGGGGAGACAAAGTGCTTTCATTAAGAAAACACACACACACACACACACACACACACACACACACAGCAGATGGTTAACTGACAGCGTCTTGACGTGAGCAAATTTTTAGTCTCAAATTCTGTGACTTCACAATCTCCGAGGAATTTTCCTTCTTATTGTTTGGGGAAAAACACTCCCCACTGCATTTTAATGAACTAAAAGTCTCACTTGTATATTAATAATATTCACTTCGGCTTGTTTAAAGAATTAGGAATATCCCCCAAAAGGGTTTTTTTCTGACCTTTTAAATTTTTAAGTAACGTATTCCATCTGGTTAAAAGATATCTTAAAAAAAATTTTTTTTAACTGTGTGTCCCCTAGTAAATGTTATATTTGTTCCTTAGAAAATTTGCTCTGGGCCAAGTTCATTCTGGTCAGATGTAATATAATCAAAAGGGAGAAAAATATTTATGAAATCTTAATGGAAAGCCATTATATTTATATGCAGTTTAGTGTCTTAATTATTATCCTTAACAAATTAAATTGGTTTATAATTTTTAATTTAAGTCAGAAAAGTTTTTAGTTACCTAATTAAATGCAATGCTGCTTCATTTGCGGACTAATACTGTATTTAAAGTAATTATATTTTAATGAACTCCCGTGGACTTGCATGTATATGTGTCAAATGGATATAATTTCTAATCAATTACTTTTTTAGCCATAATAACAGATTGTTGAGCAATCTATGGTGTGTTTGATCCATTTGACTCAGTAATTCAATGAGTAACTTGAAATAACCAATTACTTAGCAATAGTTCTAACAAAAAGATCCCATTTCTCTATTGTCTGAAAATGGGAGATACTAGAGAATTATGTGGAAAGCAACCTTCTTTGGCATCACTTAACATGTCCTGGAGAAATATGAAAGGTATGGATTTTTATTGCTTGCAAGATTTTTTAGTTTTGGAATTCAAGACCACCCCATCTCACCCTAAAATGTAAATAAACTCAACAGGAGGAGAGACCGTCTCTGTTTTTATCCAGTGTATAGGACAAGGCATAACCCATGGTGAACATTCAATTGATATTTGTTGGAAAAATCTCTTTAAGTAGCACCTCTATGGGAGCAAATAAGAGTGGGTATAGAATTGTGGGTTTTGAAAAGATGATATGTGTGCATGATCAGTTGCTTCAGTTGTGTCTGACTCTTTGCAGCCCTGTGGACTGTAGCCCACCAGGCTCCTCTGTCCCATGGGATTCTCTAGGCAAGAATACTGGAGTGGATTGCCATTTCCTCCTCCAGGGTTCTGAACCCATGTCTCCTGCATTGGCAAGTGGATTCTTTGCCTACTGAGCCACCTACCTGCTCAGTGTGTTAGCTGTTGTTAAAACATAATTATTTTAAAAGATAAAAGTCATGGGCTCATACAAATATCAAATGAACATGTGTCAAGGATTTATTTAAGTCAATAATGAATCAATAAGATGTTACAACCAGTTCGAAGGATAATCAAAGGATCAGTACATAGGCAACCAGGGATGCTGAAGTGGCTTGGCTTAGGAGATGTGAAACTGGCTCCTTCCACAGGGAGAAGGAAAGCAATCACACTTCCAGGGGGCAAAACACAATTGTGAGTGTGTGGGCAAGAATCGTTCACTCTCAGTTACTTATGATTTATGAGTTATCAGATCAGATCAGATCAGATCAGTAGCTCAGTCGTGTCTGACTCTTTGCAACCCCATGAATCGCAGCACGCCAGGCCTCCCTGTCCATCACCAGCTCCCGGAGTTCACTGAGACTCACGTCCATCGAGTCAGTGATGCCATCCAGCCATCTCATCCTCTGTCATCCCCTTCTCCTCCTGCCTCCAATCCCTCCCAGCATCAGAGTCTTTTCCAATGAGTCAACTCTTCGCATGAGGTGGCCCAAGTACTGGAGTTTCAGCTTTAGCATCATTCCTTCCAAAGAAATCCCAGGGCTGATCTCCTTCAGAATGGACTGGTTGGATCTCCTTGCAGTCCAAGGGACTCTCAAGAGTCTTCTCCAACACCACAGTTCAAAAGCATCAATTCTTTGGTGCTCAGCCTTCTTCACAGTCCAACTCTCACATCCATACATGACCACTGGAAAAACCATAGCTTTGACTAGATGAAACTTTGTTGGCAAAGTAATGTCTCTGCTTTTGAATATGCTATCTAGGTTGGTCATAACTTTCCTTCCAAGGAGTAAGCATCTTTTAATTTCATGGCTGCAGTCACCACCTGTATTGATACAACTCAAAGACCACAAAACATGCAAAGTCCTTATAGAATTGGATAACCCGAAAGAGAGAACTGGGTAATGTTCATTCATCCTTCTGATGCATTTCAAAATCTTTCACAATGATTTCCTACCCAGTTTTTATTATTGCTTATTTGCATCCTAGGAATATTTTGAGGACAGATAAAATCACGTACATGGAAAGTTGTAACTATGATGTATTTTGCAAATACTAGTAGTTATAGTGTAAAAGAGAGGTGAGGTAGACCTGTCTTTTTTTTTTTTAATTTTTGGCTGTGCTAGGTCTTTGTTGCTTTTGCTTGGTCTTTCTCTAGTTGCAGAAAGCAGAGGCTGCTCTCTAGTTGCGGTGTTCAGGCCTCTCACTGGGGTGGTTTCTCTTGTTGCAGAGCATGGGCTCTAGGGCTCCAAAGTTGCAGCTTCTGGGCTCTAGCGCACAGGCTCAGTAGCTGTAGTGCACGGGTTCAGTTGCTCCCTGGCATGTGGAATCTTCCTGGACCAGGGATAGAACCTGCATCCCCCACATTGGCACGTGGATTCTTCTCCACTGAGCCACCAGGGAAGTCCAGGGAAGACTTGCCTTTGAGACCTACCTCTGACACTTTCTTTAAGTGTTTTTTAAATTGAGTTATAATTAATGTATAATATTATATTAGTTCTGCTATTTAAATATGACCATTAGCAAGTCACTCTGTAGCTTTGTTGGGTTTGTTTTTCTTAGCTGTAAGTCAGTACATAAGATTCACTGCACAAGGTTAACTGAAGATTGGATGAGGTGGTATGTGGCAAAATAAAAAAATGCTGTACCAAGATGAGATGTGATTGTATTGTTGCTCTCAGTTTAGATTTTGGCTCATTTTTCTTTAAGGAGAGGCTATAGGATAAGAGATGGAGTGATGAGTTCTCAGACTCTCCTGGTCATTATTACTGCAAGTTGTAAATCACACGGAGAAGGCTTTAACTCAGTCACAGTGATTTACGGCACTGCTGTGAACCCAAAAGCGCTTCTCCAATAGTCACCCGCAGGTCCTGAGGGCCCTAGAGAGAAGCTAGGAGTGCCAGGAATGGTAATGTTGATGACCGTGGGGCCCTGTGTCCCTCATGACACCCGTAAGGGCTGTATTTCACTCTCCCCAAGCCCTCCCCCAGCGCTGTCATCCCAGAGTCTCCCCTAGTCGTCATGTAAAAGAAGACTCTGTTCAACCGGCGTGTGGAGACTCTCAGGAATTTGCGGGAATTGGGAAGGAAAATCTTTGGCCCAGCGCTGTCCTATCCTGGCCCAGTTCTGGGTTTTGTAACTGAGAAGGGATGAGGAGGGTTTGGAGTGAGGCCAGGACCTGACACTGAATGCGCTGAAGGAGATGAACGAGTCCTGAGGGGGAGGCACTGGGACCGTTGGCCTGGAGAGGAGCGGGTGGGGGTGTGACCCTGAGTGTGGACAGAGGTTTCTAGAAGCCAGCTCTCCTCCCCCAGGGCTGGAACGGGATGAGAGAACTGCAGCAGCAGCTCAAGGGTTATGATTGTGGAGACCGGAGACCCTTCTGCCTGTGGTGGTGACTACTGCCAACACATGTATGAAGGCTGTACTCAATTGCTCTTTAGAGATTTTGTAGACCAAGAACGGGTCTCTCTTAATTGAGAGCGTTGCAGATCATGTTCCCCTAGAGAAAGAAGCCTGGTTCAGATTTAAGGAAGGACAAAACTAGACACCTTGCTTGTCTGCCCTTGTTGAGTAGGAGTTAGGGGGTGAGGGAACACGAGCCTCTGAGATGGCCTTCCAGTTCACCACCCACCATGCCTGGTGCCCTGGGAGGTGACCCAGCACACACTGCTCATCCGTCACAGCTCATCTGTCACAACTAAAAGATGTTGGTTGACTGACTTCCTCTCCTCAAGGGCAGAGCCTTAGTTTTCATCTCGGGGTCCCCAGCCCCTGGCTGTCGTGTGTGTGTGTGTGTGCCACGTGTGCTTAGTCATTCAGTCGTGTCTGACTGTTTTATGGCCCCATGGACTGTCGCACACCAGGCTCTTCTGTCCATGGGATTTCCCAGGCAAGAATACTGTAGTGGGTTGCCATTTCCTTTTCCATGGGATCTTCCTGACCCAGGGATTGAACCCAGGTCTCCTGCATTGCAGGTGAATTCTTAACCGTCTGAGCCACCAGGGCAGCCCCTGGCAGGGAGTAGGGCTTGACAAATACTTGTTGAATGAGAGCATTGATGAGTGACTCTTTGACAGGCTGAAATCAGGTCAACAGAGACCTCAAGGCCAGAGGCACTGACTAGAACCCCGTTTGAAAGCTGGTTGAGCTTTGGATTTCAGCTCTGACAAACTGTTCACTGTTAAATAGTAGGGAAGCCTGGCTCCAGATTTCAGCATTCGTAGTGAGACTATTTTCAGCTTTCTCAGAGACAGCATCTGTAAATAATCAGGCAGAGTCTTTTATAAAACAACATCGAAAAACCTCAAAGACTATTCTGAGGCTGCAGCATTTAAACAGGATTTTTTAACCCATCGGGAGGCCAAGATCAACATGGAGCTTCCTGCACATAAAAGCTTGGAATTTCATAGCAGCGTGGGGGCAAAAGCTGAGATCGCCTGTCCCCCTATCTAAATTACACACTGCTTAGCATTCGTGTGAGCAGAGGGCTGGGGTGGAGACAGGCCTGTAGTTATGGCCTTTCCTCCTCCGGAGATACGGCGTCCATGGTGATGGTGGCAGGGAGTCACCAGCCTGGCTGGACTGAGGGAAGGCAGAAGGTCACTTGTAGGTCATCCCATGATTCAAGCATTCATTGTCATTTATGACTGGGCTTTCACTCTCCTTAGGGAAATGATCAGGGATGTTTCTTGTATGATGTTTTCTCTCACTAGAAGATGCTGTTCTTAAAATGGAGTTTAGGGGCAGCCATAAAAGCCCAGCTATAGCACATTCCAAACTCACTTTCTTTTCCTTCCCAATCGGAGGAAAGGAGCGAGAGGCTGTCTTCAGGTACGGCAAGAGGGAAAAGTTGGCATTAAAGCTTGACATGGAATGAAGTCCTCAGCCTCTCAACCCACATCACCACTTCCAGGGCCCTTCTTCCACCACTCCTGAACCAGGGCGCTTGTTGACCTGATCTGACTAAACCAACCTCAGTTATAAACAAAGGAAAAACACAGCACCCCCAAACCACCCTTACCATCAGGCCAGCCAGTGAGCACGTTTTCGATGTGACAGCTGCCCAGTATCTCAAGTTTCCTGAGAAAGTCACTCAAAGCTCTTCTGGGAAGACACCCACTGGTCCTGAATCACCCTGTCTTGTTACCTGCGGAGGCCAACATTTGAACAACTATCATTATAACACTTGGTCGTTGTGGTTGTTCAGTTGCTAAGTCACGTCTGACTCTTTGCAACCCCATGGACTGCAGCACACCAGGCTTCCCTGTCCTCCACTATCTCCCTGAGTTTGCTCAATGTCCATTGAGTCAGTGATACCATCCAACCGTCTCATCCTCTGTCACCCCTTCTCAGCTATCATTATAACACTTGGCTGTTATGCAATTTAAAAAATATACAATCAAAAGGGTTATTGAGGTCATTTTCTTAAAAAGTGAGAATTTTATTTGGAAAAATAGTTGATATATTCATTTTAATCCCGTGTAGTCTGGACTGGTGGGCTTCCCTGGTGGCTCAGTGGTAAAAAATCTGCCTGCGATGCATAAGACCCGGGTTTAATTCTTGGGTTGGGAAGATCCCCTGGAGGAGGGCACGGCAACCCACTCCAGTATTCTTGCCTGGAGAATTCCATGGACAGAGGAGCCTGGTGGGCTGCAGTCCATAGGATCACAGAGTCAGACACGTGAAGCGACTAAGCAGCAGTAGCAGTCTGGACTGGAGGGTAAGGGCACATTCTCAGTTTTGTACTCCTAGTTAGCGCAATGTCTGGAAGATGGTCTAAACTCAAGAAATATTTTTTGAATGAATGGAGTGAAAAGAATATTTACAGAACAAAAGCCTCTGGGCTGGCTGGCTGTGAGTCCAGTGGTGTCTTCCTTCTGCAAACTCTGGAAAGTGTGTATAAACAAAAAGATCAGAGTGGGACTTTTAAAAGAACGTTTAGTATAATTTTCAATAATTTCTACTTTTAACTTCATGAGTACCGTATCTAAATTGTGTATGGATACACACACCCCCCAACACTCCCATGTGTATATGCTTGGAATACAACATATAGACCGTGTGTGTATGCACATGTATGCTGCTGCTGCTGCTAAGTCGCTTCAGTCGTGTCCAACTCTGTGGGACCCCATAGACGGCAGCCCACCAGGCTCCTCTGTCCCTGGGATTCTCCAGGCAAGAATACTGGAGTGGATTTCCATTTCCTTCTCCAATGCATGAAAGTGAAAGTGAAGTCACTGAGTCGTGTCCGACTCTTTTCGACCCCATGGACTGTAGCCTACCAGGCTTCTCCGTCCATGGGATTTTCCAGGCAAGAGGACTGGAGTGGGGTGCCATTGTCTGAGTCAGATCTTAGTTGCATCATGCGAGATCTTTTGTTGCAGCATATAGAATCTCTAGTTGCAGTGTGTAGGCTTAGTTGCTCTGTGGCATGTGGGATCTTAGTTCCCCAACTAGTGAGCAAACCTGTGTCCTGGCATTGCAAGGCAGATTCTTAACCACTGGACCACCAGGGAAGTCTATATAGAAAATCTATAGAAAATAAAGATAAACCCATCTGCAACACATTCCAGGAGTACAATGGGAGGGTGTAAATTTGGAAAAGATAGGGGGAGTGTTCATATTTTTACCTTAAATATTTATCATTGGTTGAAACCTTACCACGAGCATTTGTTTATCTCTAATTTATAACGTATGGTGTTGCCTGTAGCAAATATTCAGTCAAGGGACTTCCTTTGTTGTCCAGTGGTTAAGAATCTGCCTTGCAATGCAGGGGACTTGGGTTCAATCTGTTGCCAGAGAACTAAGCCGGTGTGCTGGCTGCTGAAGCCCGAACGACTCTACTAAGACCCGATGCAGCTAAATAAATAAATATTAAAAAATAGTCAACATTAAATACGTACATAGGTCAATCAGTCAGTAGGATGGATGTGAGTCTGAGCAAACTCCAGAAGATAGTGAAGGGCAGGGAAGCCTGGCATGCTGCAGTCCATGGGGTCGTAAAGAGTCGGACACGACTAAGCGACTAAACAACAACCCGACTTTGTGTGAGTTAGGGGCAGGATGAGGATAAAGAAATTGAGCTGAAAATCCAGGGAAAGAGAACATCATCGAGCTCTGTTGCTGGAAGTAGCCAGCAGAAATAAGGGAATAGGGATTTCCCTGATGGTCCAGTGGTTAAGAATCCACCTTCCAATGCAGGGGACATGGGTTCGATCCCTGGTTAGGGAACATAGGTCCCACATGCCATAGGACAACTAAGCCCCTGAGCCACAACTGTTGAGCCTGTGTGCTAAAGAGCCTGTGCTCTGTAACAAGAGAAGCCCATGCACCACAACAAAGACCCAGAGCAGCCAAAAAAAAAGGCGGGGGGGGGGGGGGAGGAATGGGGTTGCCATTGCTAAATTGCATGTCTTCCATTTTTAAAAACAAAACTGCCCCAAATTAGCTACCTAACCGTTACTGGAAAATAGCAGAGCTTTATGTATAGTAACATAGTATTACACAAAATCGTTGGTATTCCCATGGGTTTGTCTACTGCCTGCATAAAGGCCAGTGGCCTGGCAAGAAAGGCCACCAAGCCTAGTGACCTGCTCACCTGACCGGGTTGGACACGCATGGCACTCAGAATGGCCTTAGTACGCACAGCTGTGTTCAGGCTGCTGCTGGTTTCCAGGTCATCTGGAGGACTAACAAGACCATCCTGGGAGGGAGCCTACAGTCCAGCAGCTCAACTACCAGTCATTCATCTGAAGTGACCAGAAAGGCCTGTCTTACAACTTGGTGTCCAAGATTTAACATGATGAATGAGAGCTTTTAACCCCAGTCTAGCTGACATGACCCAAATGCATGAAACCCTTTCCTGACCCCTCATTTAGGACATGAGCTGGTGCTTTGTAAAAATGCTTGAATGCAGCTTGGAGTTTATTTGAAGAAGCTGATAGAAAGATCCTAACGGCAAGAATGTCTGGATAAAACTACCATCAGCCAGCGATTATGGGAATCACTTCAGGGTTTTAAGTGAAGAAAGTGCTGCTCAGTGTCTGTCTGGGTGGCAGAGTCCTTCTAAATGTGGTGACAGCTGGGCCTTACTCCTGCTGTGGAGTAGGTGATTTAAGCTACTGACTTCCTAAATTAAAGGCGCAAAAAGGCAGACATATAATTCTTTTAATTACACCTCCAGATTCCTCCTACATTCCTTCGTATGCTTCGTGTTTGCCTCCTGCTTCATCGACCTGCCAGCAGGAGATGAGCAATGGTGAAGGCAGAGGATCTGCAAAAGAATAAAAGACCTGAATTATTTCACTTTCCCTGTAGCCTTTCTCAGAAAAATTAAGGTACCTTGTTTGGAAGTTTAGAAAATACGAAATCTGCTTTTCTGCTGATACCAGAGAATAGCAAACCCCTTCAAGGTAGAAGTGAGTCATACCTTTCTGCATTTTTCACCATCTGCCCTCTGTTAACATGGGGGCTCTTAATAAAACATATTTAGTTTATATCACCAGGTGAGCAGGTTCGATTGCATCTTATGTTTCTGTTAAAGTGTATGTTTACTACCTTAATATGTGGCTTTTATAACTCAGCATTAAAAGACATGCTTCATTTTTCAGAACATACATAGCCCTGTGCAATTTAAAGCTCTGGGCACAGCAATTTAAATATTTTACTTAAAAGAGTGAATTGAAGTCAGTCCTTATAAAGCTCCATAACATTTTTCCCTGCTAGATTACAAGAGAACCTGAATTTTGTTTGTTTTTGGCTGCTCCACACGGTGTGTGGGATCTTAGTTCTTCAACCAGGGATTGAACCTGCATCTCTTGCACTGGAAGGGAAGAGTCTTAACCACAGGATCACCAGAGAAGTCCCAAAGGGAACTGAATTTTGAAATAAAGCAACTGAGTTTTGGGCTTCCCAGGTGGTAAAGAATTCGCCTGTTTAGTGGTAAAGAATTGGCCTGCCAATGAAGGAGACACAGGAGACGTGAGTTCGATCCCTGGCTTGAGTCCTTGGAAAAGACCCTGATGCTGGGAAAGATGGAAGGCTGCAGGGGAAAGGGGTGACAGAGGATGAGATGGTTGGATGGCATCATTCAATGAACATGAGTCTGAGCAAACTCCAAGAGATAGTGAAGGACAGGGGAGCCTGGCATGCTACAGTCCATGGGGTCGCAGAATCAGACACAACTTAGTGACTAAACCACAATTGAGTTTCCTCTGTTCTACTCTCTCTCACCTCCTCTCCCCTTTGGAAGGAGATATTAACATGACTTATTCTCCCTTCACGGAGAAGGCAATGGCACCCCACTCCAGTACTCTTGCCTGGAAAATCCATGGACGGAGGAGCCTGGTAGGCTGCAGTCCATGGGGTCACTAAGAGTCGGACACAACTGAGCGACTTCACTTTCACTTTTCACTTACATGCATTGGAGAAGGAAATGGCAACCCACTCCAGTGTTCTTGCCTGGAGAATCCCAGGGACGGGGGAGCCTGGTGGGCTGCCGTCTCTGGGGTCGAACAGAGTCAGACACAACTGAAGCAACTTAGCAGCAGCAGCATCCTCCCTTCATGGTGCAGGGTTTCTGGGTTGGTTTCCTGACCACGATGAGACATGCTGACCACCTGCCCTCTGAGACCAGGCGTATGACACTGATGCACCAGTCCAGGTGTCGTGAGGTCTGGGAGCAGAGAAGACTCTCTCCATAGTCCCATGGTCCTCACCCACCCTAACTTCCATGAGCTACACTTGACTTCAGCTATGTCTTTAATCCCGTAACCCTTTGAATGATGCTTTGGTATGTGCTGTGGTAAAATAAGGCCACCGCCTTTCCTGGGGTTTCCCAGGGAGAGGCAAGGCAGGACAGGGTAAATGGTTTAGGATTAGCTAGTTTTTGTAGTCGTTGTTTGAAAAGTGAAAGTGAAAGTCGCTCAGTTGTGTTGACTCTTTGGGATCCTATGGACTATACAGTCCATGGAATTCTCCAGGCCAGAATACTGGAATGGGTAGCCTTTCCCTTCTCCAGGGGATCTTTCTAACCCAGGGATTGAACCCAAGTCTTCCACATTGCAGGCAGATTCTTTACCAGCTGAGCCATTGTTTAACATTTGTCTGTTTATTTTGGCTGAGGTGGGTCTGTGTTGCAGCTCACAGGATTATTGTGGCAAGCTGACTTCTTAGTTTCAGCATGCGTGTGGGATCTAGTTCTCTGCTGCTGCCGCTGCTGCTAAGTTGCTTCAGTCGTGTCCGACTCTGTGCAACCCCAGAGACGGCAGCCCACCAGGCTCCCCCCGTCCCTGGGATTCTCCAGGCAAGAACACTGGAGTGGGTTGCCATTTCCTTCTCCAATGAATGAAAGTGAAAAGTGAAAGTGAAGTCGCTCAGTCGTGTCTGACTCGTAGCGACCCCGTGGGCTGCCGCCTACCAGGCTCCTCCATCCATGGGATTTTCCAGGCAAGAGTACTGGAGTGGGTTGCCATTGCCTTCTCCCCTAGCATTAGCTAGTTAAATAATTTTTGGAGGGCTTTGGACTATAAGGTGTTCTCAGTTATGTAGAACCTGGCCTGGGATGACTACGGAAGAGAAATATTGCCTCCCGGGGTGGACAGACCAGACCGAGGAGCTGTGGCTCTGGATTCATTTGCTTGTCAAAGACCTGCTTCAGGCTAGGTCCTCTGCCATCTCTATGGATTGTCTGGCTCCTAGAGGGGGTAGACCTTCTCCAGCTGGAAAGATTTAAGATGTCAAAACATCAGAAGACACAGAAAATTAAAAATACATTCAATACAAATGAGTTTAACATATTTGAATCTTTTTTAGTCACCTCTTGGGGAGTTGCACGATCATTTGCCAAATATGTTCTAGAAGTAATTTGTCTTTGGTGGTACATGATTTTGAAGGCATGGGACAGTACTTACACACTCTTTAAGTTATCATCAAATGAGAAGTTTAAACTCTACTGGGAGACTGTGATGGGGGCAGGGATTCAGCACACCCTTCTCTTCACCCCAAAACTTTCTGAGGACTCTTTACAGATTTTTAGACTTTTTTCTCTTTCTGTTGTATTTCTGCAAAAGAGATTTAGCCTATGTAGATTTTGTTGCTTGACAAAACTTAATGAGGCTTTCCCCCTTGTTGGTGTTCTTGGAAATACTGAGGAATCACTCCAGTTTGCCATAATTTCTCAGACACCCATTGGCGGCTAGCCATCGGAAACTGTTTTCCCGTTCTAAGAACTCTGGGGCTGAAATTTCACTTTGGTGACACACACTTTCGTAAATGGTCATCACGTATTATTTCATGTTTAGATGATTTTCTAGTTATCTATCCCTGTGAAACAAACCGCTCTCAAACTCAGTGGCTTAGTTATCCTTCATATATTTCTGATCCTGTGAGTCAGGAATTTAGACCAGACAGCAGGTATGGCTCCCCTCTATGCCACCATCCTGGGATCTCAGCTGGGGTGATGGGAATGACCAAGAATTGCATTCTCTCCTCATATGACCTCCCTTGGGGAGTGGCTTGAACTTCCTCACAGAATGGCAGCTGCAGAGGAGTCAGACTTCTAATATACTGGCTCAGGGCTCCAAAAACAAGTCTTTTAAGTGTCAGAGAGAGGAAGCTGATACTCTCTTAAGGCTTAGCCTGGAAATTGGCATAGCAGGCAGTTTCCTTGCTGCCATATTCTGATGGTTAAGTTTTCACAGAGACACCCTCACTCCCACCCTGTAGACCCAAGGAGAGGGGCATAAATTTGAGTGAAGTAAGACAGAAGGAGAAATATCATGTGACATCCCTTATATGCAGAATCTAAAAAGAAATGATACAAATGAACTTATTTATGAAACACAGACTCAGAGCATGAACTTAAGGTTACTAGTAGGGGAAGACTAGGGGGAAGAGATAGTTAGGGATTTTGGGGTTGACACATTGCTATATTTAAAATGGATGACCAATAAGGACCTACTGTAGAGCACAGGGAATGCTACTCAATGTTATATGGCAGACTGGATGGGAGGGGAGTTTGGGGAGAATGGATCCATGTATACGTAAGACTGAGTCCCTTTGCTGTCCACCTGAAACTATCACAACATTGTTAGCCAGCTATACTTTTATATAAAATAAAAAGTTTTTTTTTAAAGAATAAGCACTGTGATTTCCCCCTCTCTGATCCCGACACCCCCACCCCAGTTTCCTTGAGTTTGGATGGCTCAGAGCCGCACACACATGACCTGGTTGTCTAGGGCAGCAACATCAGGGAGAAAAATGGGAGGTCTCAGAAGATTGAATAGCCCAGAGTGGTTAGAGAAAGGCAGAAAGACAAGGGCAGCACCAGCATCTTTAGAGAACACTAACCGTAGACAGTTTCAGCTTGTCTCCAGGAAGAACTAATGCTGTTATGATTTCTGCTGATGCATGTGAAATCAGTTGCTATAGCAATGAACCAGTGTTTCTTGGAACTTGCTGACAGCAACAGGCCTTAGGAATGAAATCTCTCCCCTGTTAATCGTGCTTCTGAGGCTCATAGTAATGAATTTGGCTCCACCATTTCAGCACTGCTACCACATCCATGTCCTACCATCATCTCCCCCTGGCTGGAAAGTAGGGCAAAACTCTACTCACATAGCTTGATAGATACGTTGACAATGGCCCTCAGAACATGGCTCATATGTGGTTATGCACCGGGGAAGGGGAGCCAGGCTGATGGAGAGAAGGACAAGGGCAGGAGTTTGGAATCCGAGTTTGAACCTGTATCAGTGAATATTTGGGTAGATCCAGTATCTCATATGGGCTTCCCAAGTGGCACAAGTGATAAAGAACCTGCCTGCCAATGCAGGTGACTTAAGAGATGTGGGTCCAGTTCCTGTATTGAGAAGATCCCCTGGAGAAGGAAATGCAACCCACTCCAGTATTCTTCCCTGGGAAATCCCATGGACAGAGGAGCCTAGTGGGCTCCAGTTCATGGGGTCACAAAGAGTCGGACACGACTGAAGTGACCTAGCACACGGGAATATCTCATATACATCTATAAATGGCACAGAGAGACTAGGAAATAAATTGAGTTTGGTTCAACTTGAAGCAACATTAAGAAATACTTCCCAGGCTTCCCTGGTGGTCCAGTGGCTTAGAATCTGTGCTTCCGGTGCATGGCCCTGGTTCAATCCCTAGTTAGGAAATTAGATCTCATATGTTGTAACTATGAGTTTGCATGCTGCAACTAAGATCCTTTGTGCTCCTACTGAAAGGTTGCTGTTGAACCACACAAAGATGCTGGGATCCTTGGTCTCCGGAGGAGAAGAATTCAATCCGGGGCCAGAGATGAGGCTTGATCCCTCAGAGCTTTTGTGTAATAAAGTTTTATTAAAGTATAAAAGAGATAGAGAAAGCTTCTGACATAGGCATCAGAAGGAGGTAGAAAGAGTACCCCCTTGCTAGTGTTAGCAATGGAGTTATATACTCTCCAATGAATCCAAAGAATGTCTGGAGGTTGTAAAGACCTCACCAGACCTACTCCCATAATTTACATTTTAAGATAACAGAATTAGCCAGAAGGTTTAATCCAGACACTGTCCTCAAGCAGGATGCATTATTGTTATATAATCCTAAGGAATGTAGAGGAAAAAAAAGTTTGTCCTTTCTTCCTCCTTGAGAATTCCAGACCCCTCTTTCCTTGGGGACCCCTAGACTTCTTATCAACCTGCCTAGGAAATGACTCTCTCACTACCAAGACCCAGTGCAGCTGAATAAATAATTAAAAAAAAAATTTAGTGGGGCTTCTCTGGTGGCTCAGTAGTAGAGAGTCCGCCTGCCAATCAGGTGACATAGGTTCAGTCCCTGATTTGGGAAGATCCTACATGCCTCGGAGCAACTAAATCCGCATGTTTCAACTACCGAAGCCCGCGAGCCCTAGAGCTGTGCTCTGCAACAAGAGAAGCCACCACCAAGAGAAGCCTGTGCACTGCAACTAGAAAACAGCCCGAGCAGCAACAAAGACCCAGCACAGCCAAAAATAAATAATTTTTTTCTAAAAAAGGAATTTAGGGTGAGACAGGTGTTCTAACTTTAATGTTGCTGCTGCTAAGTTGCTTCAGTTGTGTCCGACTCTGTGCGACCCCAGAGATGGCAGCCCACCAGGCTCCCCCATCCTCGGGATTCTCCAGGCAAGAACACTGGAGTGGGTTGCCATTTCCTTCTCCAGTGCATGAAAGTGAAAAGTGAAAGTGAAGTCGCTCAGTCGTGTCCGACTCCCAGCGACCCCATGGACTGCAGCCTACCAGGCTCCTCCATCCATGGGATTTTCCAGGCAAGAGTACTGGAGTTGGGTGCCATTGCCTTCTCCGAACTTCAATGTTATTATTAGTTTTAAAGATTTAAGTACAGAGACTTATCAGAGTTTGACCTTCCCTAGAGCTGATGCTTCCCCATGACCCACCCCCCTACCCCGACCCTGCCCCAATAAAAAAGAGAGGCCGTGAACAGTGTTCCTGCAGTGTAAGGAGGCACAGCCAGGCGGGGAGGAGTCCCAAAGCCTTGCTACCTGCCTGCTCATCAGGAGCACATCCCTACCACAAAGGAGGCACGGGAGACACGACAGTGAGTGCTGGGATTTCTCTAGGACACAGTAAAGAGACATTTAATCAAAGTGTTGAGGAGCAGTTTGAGAGACCCATAACCTACAATATCATGGCAGTCACTCTTCCTTTCCTCTCCTTTCAACCTCTGAGCAGGTTTATCTTTCTTTTCTTTCTTTCCTCGACATCAGATAATCCCCAAACCCTACTCCTGTTTCATGTTTCAGCCACCTACCATAACCAGTGAGTGATAAACACTTTACTCCATTTTCCTGGCTGGCCTTTGCTATTTTCCATCAGCTTTTGGTTTTTTGGTGAAACCATTCACAAATTGAATTTTTTGTGGGTCAACACCTGTAACATATCAGGTTCGAATTTTGATCTGTTAGATCTTTATGTTTTCCTTTAAGAGAAGGAAAACCTAAGAACTGGAGAATCCAGAAAAAGGTTTAAATGTCCTCTCTCCACCCTATAAATACTTCACTCACATCTAGCTTGTTGATAACTCATTTGAGGGCAGTGAAATTCAGTAGCCTGACCAGGAACCAGTGCTATTGACTATCGTTTCTTATTTATTTTTCTTCATTCCAGCTTACTATAAGCCTAACATATTCAACACCAGAGTAGCTGAAGAAAGACAGACGTGAATTACAATGTAATTAGGTTCATATGTCACTGTGACAGGCAACTGAATAAATCTCCATATTATTGCACGTGTAGCCAGAAAAAGTCTATTTATTCCACGTTTCTTAGTTCCTGAAGAGCCAGTTCCTTTTCTCTGGTCACACATAACCTGCTTGCCAGTGTCTTGTGGAATCTTCTAGAAGTTTAAATCCAAATGCCTTCAAACTTCAAAGAGGTCATGAGATAAAACAGCCCAGTATGCAGACCAAGACAAGAAAGGCGAGTTTTACAAATGAGTCACTTGAGTGGGTATCTCTTGTAGGGGATACAAGGATTAGTATAAAAGAGTTGAACAGATCGTTGGAATTCCATTAGCCACAAAAATAAGAGCATGTTGTTGTGTAGCACGAATGGATGCTGCAGAGGTCTGGAGCCAGGATGGTCAGGAATTGAGCCTAACTTTGGGTCTGGAGAGTGGCATTCCATCCAGCATGGAGTTAGCTTTGTGAGGATTAAGGTATATCTCGTCCCTAGATCTGGGAGAACAGGCTATCACAACAATATGGGGAAAAGGGGGCAGTGACTGAAGATAGAAAATCTAGGGACTTCCTTGGATTTCTGGTGGTTAAGAATCTGCCTTCCAATGCAGGGATGCAGGTTCAGTCCCTGGTTGGGGAACTAAGATCCCACATGCCATGAGGCAACTAAGCTCAGGCACTGCAACTACTGAGCCCCTGTGCTCCAGAGCCTGTGTGCTACAACAAGACAGTCCGTGCACCGCAAGGGAAGACCCACATGACGCAACTAGACCTGATGCAATCAAATAAATACTTTTAAAAAAGAGAAAAGAAACGTATAGTTACCAAAGGGGAAAAGACTAGGGCAGGGGGAGGGATAAATGGGGAATTTGGGATTAGCAAATACACACTACTATATATAAAATAGATAACCAAAAAGCACCTACTATATAGCATCAGTTCAGTTCAGTTCAGTTGCTCAGTCGTGTCCGACTCTTTGAGACCCCATGAATCGCAGCACGGCAGGCCTCCCTGGCCATCACCAACTCCTGGAGTTCACCCAAACTCATGTGCATCGAGTCGGTGATGCCGTCCAGCCATCTCATCCTCTGTCGTCCCCTTCTCCTCCTGCCCCCAATCCCTCCCAGCATCAGGGTCTTTTCCAATGAGTCAACTCTTCGCATCAGGTGGCCAAATTCCTTCCAAGGAAATCCCAGGGCTGATCTCCTTCAGGATGGACTGGTTGGATCTCCTTGCAGTCCAAGGGACTCTCAAGAGTCTTCTCCAACACCACAGTTCAAAAGCATCAATTCTTCAGCGCTCAGCTTTCTTTATAGTCCAACTCTCACATCCATACATGACCACTGGAAAAACCATAGCCTTGACTAGACGGACCTTTTTTGGCAAAGTAATGTCTCTGCTTTTGAATATGCTATCTAGGTTGGTCATAACTTTTCTTCCAAGGAGTAAGCGTCTTTTAATTTCATGGCTGCAGTCACCATCTGCAGTGATTTTGGAGCCCCCAAAAATAAAGTCAGCCATTGTTTCCACTGTTTCCCCATCTATTTCCCATAAAGTGATGGGACCAGATGCCATGATCTTAATTTTCTGAATGCTGAGCTTTAAGCCAACTTTTTCACTCTCCTCTTTCACTTTCATTAAGAGGCTTTTTAGTTCCTCTTCACTTTCTGCCGTAAGGGTGGTGTCATCTGCATATCTGAGGTTATTGATATTTCTCCCAGCAATCTTGATTCCAGCTTGTGCTTCTTCCAACCCAGTGTTTCTCATGATGTACTCTGCATAGAAGTTAAATAAGCAGGGTGACAATATACAGCCTTGACGTACTCTTTTTCCTATTGGGAACCAGTCTGTTGTTCCCTGTCCAGTTCTAAGTGTTGCTTCCTGACCTGCATATAGGTTTCTCAAGAGGCAGGTCAGGTGGTCTGGTATTCCCATCTCTTTCAGAATTTCCCACAGTTTATTGTGATCCACACAGTCAAAGGCTTTGGCATAGTCAATAAAGCAGAAATAGATGTTTTTCTGGAACTCTCTTGCTTTTTCCATGATTCAGCGGATGTTGGCAACTTGATCTCTGGTTCCTCTGCCTTTTCTAAAACCAGCTTGAACATCTGGAATTTCACGGTTCATGTATTGCTGAAGCCTGGCTTGGAGAATTTTGAGCATTACTTTACTAGCGTGTGAGATGAGTGCAATTGTGCGGTAGTTTGAGCATTCTTTGGCATTGCCTTTCTTTGGGATTGGAATAAAAACTGACCTTTACCAGTCCTGTGGCCACTGCTGAGTTTTTCAAATTTGCTGGCATATTGAGTGCAGCACTTTCACAGCATCATCTTTTAGGATTTGAAATGGCTCAACTGGGATTCCATCACCCCCACTAGCTTTGTTCGTAGTGATGCTTTCTAAGGCCCACTTCACTTCACATTCCAGGATGTCTGGCTCTAGGTGAGTGATCACACCATCGTGATTATCTGGGTCATGAAGATCTTTTTTGTACAGTTCTTCTGTGTATTCTTGCCATCTCTTCTTAATATCTTCTGCTTCTGTTAGGTCCATACCATTTCTGTCCTTTATCGAGCTCATCTTTGCATGAAATGTTCCCTTGGTATCTCTAATTTCTTGAAGAGATCTCTAGTCTTTCTCATTCTGTTGTTTTCCTCTATTTCTTTGCATTGATCACTGAGGAAGGCTTTCTTATCTGTCCTTGCTATTCTTTGGAACTCTGCATTCAAATGGAAATATGTTTCCTTTTCTCCTTTGCTTTTCCCTTCTCTTCTTTTCACAGCTATTTGTAAAGCCTCCTCAGACAGCCATTTTACTTTCTTGCATTTCTTTTCCATGGGGATGATCTTTATCCCTGTCTCCTGTACAATGTCACAAACCTCCATCCATCAGGTTTTTCAGGCACTCTGTCTATCAGATCTAGTCCCTTAAATCTATTTCTCACTTCCACTGTATAATCATAAGGGATTTGATTGAGGTCATACCTGAATGGTCTAGTGGTTTTCCCTACTTTCTTCAACTTAAGTCTGAATTTGACAATAGGGAGTTCATGATCTGAGCCATCTCAGCTCCCAGTCTTGTTTTTGCTGACTGTATAGAGTTTCTCCATCTTTGACTGCAATTCACTCTGTTATAATAACCTATAATGGAAAAGAATCTGAAAAAGAAAATGTGTGTGTGTGTGTGTGTGTATAGCTAAATCACTTTGCTGTTTACCTGAAACATTGTAAACTAACTGTACTTCAATTCAGAAAAAAAATTGTTGCGTGTATCACTGCTTCATTCCTTTTTCTTGGTGAGTAGTATTTCAGGTCCCCACTCAGCCTCCATTGACACCTCAGGGATGGTATCTTGTTCATTATTCTCATAGTAGTAGTGTTAGTCGTTCAGTTGTGTCTGACCATTTATGACCCCATGGACTGTATGTAGCCCACCAGACTCCTCTATCTGTGGAATTCTCCAGGCAAGAATACTGAAGTGGGTTGCCATTTCCTTCTCCAGGGGATATTCCCAGCCCAGGGACTGAACCTGGGTCTTCCACATCGCAGGCAGATTCTTTACCATCTGAGCCACCAGGGAAGTCTTAGCTGATTACTAAGCCTCAGTCCTGGGCTGGGGTGGATATTCCTGCTTTTGATGTGGGTGGTTTCCTCTGACACCGCAAGGGAGGTGGCTCCTTATCACTGGATAGTGGTGACAGTCCTGACTCTCCAGTGGTCATGTTGTGACACCACCCCAGTGAGGTGTTGGGGGACCTCACTGGGTAGAAGTCTAGGCTCCCACCAGGGCTTTGCTGGCATGGGTAGATATGGGGGCCACCAGTGTTTTTGAGCATGGTGTTTGGCTGGGGCACAGCTTTTATTATTTAAATGTCTGCTGTCTTGCTAGGCTACCCCTGTCCTTGGGAGAGCAGGCTCTTGTTGGGGGCACCTTTTTCATCTATGCCCTTTGATGTTGCCAGGTTGCTTGCTTCAACAGTAAGCATGGAATGGCTGAAACAAACAGAAATAAGAACAACTCTCCACCATGTTTTTCTGTGGGTCCTGAGTTTCCTAGATGGTCTGTCTTCTGTTCTCCACCTTTCAGGGTCTTCTTAAGTTTGTTTTAAATCTAACGTCCAGAGTTTTAGTTATAGTTAACAGGAGAGATGGGGAGGAGTGTGTCCACTTCATCTTCCTGCAAGCAGAAGTCCTAAGGTTTAATTTTTATCAGCTTGGTTTCTCCAGGCTCTGTATATTATGAACATGTGGCATTACTTAACAAACCAGAAGGGCACCAAACCACCTGCAGGAAACATTTGTTTCTAGGATTTATGTAAGAAGAAAAGTGCCTACCACGTGCTTGGCACTTTATGCATCATTTCACTTAATCCTCAGAATAACGCCACAGGGAGGATGTTATTAACCCTGACTTACCGAGGTGAGATCTGAGGTTCAGAGAAATTAAGTAACTTGTTCCAGATCACACAGCTAGTAGTTAGCAGAGCCAGAATTGGGGGCCAGTTTTGCCCACATTTTTCTCCCACCACTGTCAGCTTTCTAGCTCACTGACATGGAGATGATCTTTCTTGCTTCTTTTGTACACTGTGCTTAGTAAATCCCATGTTAGGTGCAAGGGAAAAAAGTGAAAGTCACTCAGTCGTGTCCAACACTTTGTGACTGCATGAACTATACAGTCCATGGAATTCTCCAGGCCAGAATACTGGAGTGGGTAGCCATTCCCTTCTCCAGGTATGTTCGGTGAAACCTGTTCAGATATGTTATGTGTATAAATTGCATAAACATGAAGGAGTCCCACACTTTATTGTTCAGTTGTGTCCAACTCTTTATGACCCCATGGACGGCAGCATGCCAGGCTCCTCTGCCTTCACTATCTCCCAGAGTTTGCTCAAATTCATGTCCATTGAGTTGGTGATGCTATCTAACCATCACATCCTCTTTCACCTCTTTTTCCTCCTGCCCTCAATCTTTCCCAGCATCAGGGTCTTTTCCAATAAGTTGACTCTTTGCGTCAGGTGGCCAAAGTATTGGAGCTTCAGCTTCAGCATCAGTCCTTCCAATGAATCCTCAGGGTTGATGTCCTTTAGGATTGACTGATTGATCTCCTTGCAGTCCAAGGGACTTGCAAGAGTCTTCTCTACCACAATTCAAAAGCATCAATTCTTCAGCTTTCGACCTTCTTTATGGTCCAACGCTCACATCTGTACTGACTTCTGGGAAAACCATAGCTTTGACTATATGGACCTTTGTTGGCGAAGTGCTGTCGCTCTTTTTAATACACTGTCTAAAAGCTTGTCATAGTTTTCCTATGCTTATAGAAGGTAATTAATAAATACCAATAGGATCAAATTAGTGAGATTCTGCGATGCTAACATAATCCAGTATTGCAATATCAAGCATGTCCATGGGGTAATAGATTCCAGAAGCAAATAAATATCTACAGAATCATAAGTCTAGCAACTCATGGGCACTCTTTACAAGAATGTTTGCATTTTGGGGGTGAATGAGACTTTTTTTAGAACCTGAAATATTTGTCTGCATGTAGAATATCCAGATAATATTTTTCACTTGTGAAAAATCATTGATTTTGTTTAAGCTTAGTAATAAGCTCGGAGAAGACAATGGCAACCCACTCCAGTACTCTTGCCTGGAGAATCCCATGGATGGAGGAGCCTGGTGGGCTGCAGTCCATGGGGTCACACAGAGTCGGACACGACTGAAGTGAAGCAGCAGTAATAAGCTGGTCATAATTATGGAACACAATCCTTTCTGAGTCAGGCATTTCAACTCCTACTTTAGTGTGAAAGAAGTTGTGGTAAAATTCTTTCCTGAGGAGTTCTGTATACATTATGAGTTTAGACGTATTTTCTGTCTGCTGAAATTTAACTTACATGACCTCAAAATCTCTTTCCTTCTTTTTTTCTTTCCTCATTTTTTTCTTTTTCTCAATATTTGGCAATACCTGAATTCCTTGGAGAGTTTCAACTCTGAGACAGCTATGGATAATTCAAGTTTAATCCTGTTCAAAATCCACATTCAAAATCTTTTGTTTCTCTTTCTGTTTGTGAATTACGCGAGTTTCTAGTACAAGACAGTGATTGAAAAGAAAGACTGCTAATGGAAGTACAGTATGTGATGTATTATTTATTTATTGAAAATACAGATGGTATTACACATGTGATACAGATGTCTCTATTTCTCAGATTTTAGTAAGACTTGATTCTTACAGAGTTACTGGAAGAGACTAACATTTTCTGGGATCCTATAAGGGGCCAGGCACTGCATGGACTTTTTAATAGCGTCTCAGTGGTCATTATTCCTACTTTACCAATTAGGAAACTGAAGTCTAAGAGGTTTACATCATGGTGTAATAGAATTGGGATTGACACAAATCTTTCAGAACCTAAGGCCTGTGCTCTTTCCAAGACACCTCCCTCATGCCATGCTGGAAAACCCTCTTAAGCCAAAAAGCAAGGAATTAACCTCTTGCATTCTGAAGAAGACTTATTTAAAAATTCATTGCCTAGGTTAGCACCAGTCACTCAACTCCTCCTGCTGGTCAGTTGTCTAGCTGTCTAATTTCTTCCTTCTTTCTAGTCCAGGGCTTCACAGTTCTGACCACACATCAGACTCATCTGGAAAACTTAAAAAAAAATAAATGTCAGGCTCCACACCACCGAGATTCTGATAATCAGCCCAAGGTGGGGACCAGACAGCTGTATGTGTATATGGATGGCAGGCGGACTCTTTACCTTCTGAGTCACCAAGAACCAGCATTTAAAGCCCTCAGATGACCCTGATACACGCAGTCTCTTCCCTCCCTCGAATTACTGACATCACTCCATACGATAGTTAGCTTTACGTGTCAACTTGACTACACCCAGATATTGGTCAAGCACTCTTCTGCATGTGTCTGTGAGGGGTTTCTGGGTGGGATTAACATTTAAATCTAACTAAAGAAGATGGCCCTCTACTGTGGGTGGACCTCACTCAGTCCTTTGAAGACTGACGAGAGCAGAAAGGTTGACACCCTCCTGTCAGTAGGTCCTTCTGTCTGACTGCCTTGAGCTGGGACATTGGTCGCCTCCTGCCTTCAGACTTGAACTGAAACACTGCTCTTCTTGGGTCTCGAGTCCATTGACTTTCAGACCGAAAACTTTCAGCATTGGTTCTCCTGGTTTTTAGGCCTTAAGATTAAGACTAACCCATCCGCATGAGCTTCCCTGGGAACACAGAGGGTAAAGAATCTGCCCATAATGCCGAGACCCAGCTTTGATCCCTGGATCGGGAAGATCCTTTGGGGAAGGAAACGACAACCCACTCCAGTATTCTTGCCTGGAGAATCCCACGGATAGAGGAGCCTGGAGGGTTACCGTCCATGAAGTTGCAAAGAGTCGGACATGACTGAGCGACTAACAACCCATCCGCTATCCTGGGTCTCCAGCTCACCAACCAGAACTCTTGGGGCTTCTCAGCCTCCACCACCACATAAAGCAATTCCTGTGCATCCTGTTGATTCTGTTTGTCTGGAGAACCCTGCTTAACACATTCTTTTCTTTTCGTTTTAAAAAATGTTATTTATTTATTGGCTGCGCTTGGTCTTTGTTGCTGCACTCGGGCTAGTCTCTAGTTGCGGTGCCTGGGCTTCTCACTGAGGTGGCTCCTCTTGTTGCTGAGCACATGCTGTAGGTGCACAGGGCTCAGTAATTGTGGTTCATGGGCTTTGTTGCTCCTCAGTATGTGGGATCTTCCTGGACCAGGGATCGAACCCATGTCCCCTGCATTGCAAGGTGGATTCTCTACCAGTGGACCACCAGGAAGGTCCTAACACACACCTTTCTAAGATTTCTAGACACCTTTCTGTGTCTGAGCTTTTTCATACTTTAGGTCCCTGGAGACATCACAAGGAAAGCACTTTTGAAATGGGGTTTGGATGGACACCCCCTCAGATGACTGTGGTCCCATCACAGGAAGGGCAGCCTGGGGAGTACAGGCAGCTTAATATTAGGTGCCCACTGTCAACTCACATCATCTAGTAACCCCTTGGGGGATTGGAGTCAGTCTGCTCAAGGTTCTGAACAGATGGATAAAGCTGAACTTGGGGTCTGGAGCCGAGCATTGAGTGAGGAGGTGATTACCCGAAGAGACTAGAGAAAATTGAAGCAGAGAGAGCTGCAAGCAGGTTCTAGAGAGCCCCGAGGGCCAGGCCAGTGTCCCATGCCAGTCTCAGGGAGCCAGAGAGGAGGTCAAAGTCAGGCTCAGAAGCCCAGCAGAGGTAGCCAGGATGGGATGGGGTGAAAGGGAGAAGGTAGACCAGAAGTCCCCACTGTTGCACTCTGTACCTCATTTCTGTAGCTACCCACCATGTGGCCGTGAATGGGTCAGCCTGGTTGAAAGATCTTCACAGTGGTGGCAGATTTTTCCTTCAGTTTATACAGCCCTATCCTTAGCCCCACTTTAAATCAATATGTGGCTCCGTCCTGTCTTTTGAAAATTTTGTTTTATTCAGGAACACAAGTTCATGGCTTGGTCAAAAGAAGCCTTGGTTTACAACACCATAATCCAGTTCCCCATAAATTTCTATCACACTGATAATATCTTTAAACATATAAAGTGGTGCTTTGAGATTCTATATTGTTAGAGTAAATTTTAATTCATTTTAATGTCTTGTAAATAACAGGCAGAGGAATGATATTCTTGTTTTATCATTTGTTTGTCTTTTTTTTTTTTCAATGTTTTTCCAGGCTTTGAAAACAATCACTAATAAACAAACAAAGCCACAGGAATTATTCCAGTTCAAGGGAATAAACAGATTTCAAGGGATCAAAAGAAGTCACTGAAGTTCAGCTAACAGTGCTTTTGTTACTATTGGGTTGGCCAGAAATTTCATCTGAGTTTTTTAACTTTTTGGCCAACCCAATATATTACACTAGCACCTCGGTGCTTCCTTGTTTAAAGATGAAGACATGAGAGTTTCCATTTCATACATAATCTTCCCATGGTTTTGCTATTCTCATATTTTAAAAATAAACCAACTAGAAATACATTTGGGAAAAAAGGAAGATGAACTGGAATGGATCTTAAAGTTCTTCAAATTCCAGAGCAACAAAAGACAACCTCTTCCCCCACCCCTGACTTTTTAAAGTATCATAGTTACGTGAGAACAACAGGTGACCCAAGCTGGTGCCACGTTTACCTAGCTTCAGGTAAATCGGAAGGTTGCCCAGGAACCTGGTAAAATGGGCTGTGGGGACAGTTACGGGTATTTTGGATTCAAAAGGATAACTCTTCTCTTACTTTTGCCCCAAATGGATAATTCCCTTAGCTCTCCATTCTGGTTAGCTAATGGAAACGTGACTGTAATCATCAACTCCATTTATCTTTTGGATAGAGATTTCCAAAAGAAATTAGATGGATGTGTTTTCAGTTAAAGCTGTCTTTTCAGAAGGCTGGACAGTAAAGCGTCACTGAAAATAAAACAAATACTGACAACAAAACACTCTTTGCTTGATATAGTGTTCTTTAGTGCCTCTAGGCAAGTGTGAATAGTATTAGCACACCCAGTGCTCTGCATACTCAAGGGTGGGGCGGAGAGGTGCTGCTAATCTGTATTTTCCCACCCTGGTCATCAGAATCTCATTGCCTGTGTCCACATCTATTTATAACAGCCCCTGAAAGGGTTCCCCCCCTCCTCCCCATGGTCTGTAGGAGGACAACAAAGGGATTCCTTGGGAGTGATTGAAATCACACTCTGTGATAAGTAAAGGCCTTATACAATTTGCCATTCATGTGTAGATACAACAAACCACACAGAAGATAAAGTGGGGTTTGCGATTAGTTACCACTTGGTCACCCTTAGCCAGTGGCTGTGGTCCACACTGAGTCCTTTCTATCATGATGGCATCGTCTTTGGTCTAGTTTGTACTTAACTTTCCAAAGGTCTCTCCTAAACTAGTCACACACAGCTCTCAGTCTTTGTTTCTTAAAGCCTAGGAATCAAGTCTGTCCAAGTTCCTCTCAGTAGGATTAGCATGCTTCTGAGTGCTAAGACTATAGATGCCAAGTGGAAAAAAAAAAAAAAAAAACCCTTTTGAAGAACAAAATAATTTAACCCTTGAAGGAGAAGTGGATGCAGGTGGCTCACTGTCAGGAACCAGGGACACCAGAAGACGCTGCCTGTGAAGCCCTTGAACGCTTCCCCAGAGGGGTCACTAAGGCCATGGCTGCTTAGGCACTTTGTGCCCAATTTACATGTGTCTTTTGTGCTGTGCCTGAGCCTCCACGAGGCTCCCAAACACAGACCTAAAAGTGATCAACAAGCGTTCATGGCTGCCCGGGGTGGAGGGATGTTACATCAGCTATGGAGACAACCCTAATTCAACTACTGAGACCCTTATTATGTGAAGGCTAAACATTTCACAAGGCAGGACTTCCCTGGATCCTTTAGATCCCTGCCAGATTTCTCTTAGATCTTTTATTTTTTTTTAAATGTATTTGGCTGTGTTGGGTTATAGTTATGGCATGTAGGACTTTTTAGCTGTGGCCTGTGAACTCTTAGCTATGGCGTGTGGAATCTAGTTCTCTGACTGGGGATGGAACTCCTGCACTAGGAGTGTGGAGTCTTAGCCACTGGACCAAGGGAAGTCCCTAGCATAGTCTCTTGAGATATTTCTTAGAGAATCTCTGAGGAGACAATAGCTCAACCTTATAAACCAGAACATGGGATGCCAAGAGAATGCATTGTGGGTCTAAGGTCAGCCCTGGCCCTTCCCTTGCATCTGGAGACTTTTAGTTGCTGACATCACAGAACACTGAGGACAAGTCTTTGGTGACAATTAGAAAGTACCTTTTCTGTTAGTAATAATTGTGCTTTCATGAGCAACTAAGGAGTTAAGAACTCTTTTACTTTTTGAAAACCTGACCTATTTCCCCTGGAATAAGGCTTGAATCCCTGTAAGGAAAGTGTTAGAGTTAGTTGCTAAGTCATGTCTGGCTCTTTGTGACCCCATGGACTGTAGTCTGACAGTCCATGGGATTTCCCAGGCAAGAATACTGGAGTGGGTTGCCATGCCATCCTCCAGGGGATCTTCCTAACCCAGGGATTGAACCTGCATCTCCTGCTTTGCAGGCAGACTGTTTACCATCTGAACAACCAGGGAAGTCCATTCCTGCAAGGAAGCCAAAAGCAATTGGACTGCTGTGACTGACAGAATTTTTGGAGATTTTACAGAGGAATTATTGAAAAGACCAGACAATATGAGCAGATGAAATATGAAATATGAGCAGACAATATGAAAGATCTGAAGCAAATAAAAATATTTGATTTCACTCATTTGTAACTATTTTTTTAAATTATTTATTTAGTTAGTTTTGAAATTTTTTTGGTTGCAGCACAGTGGCATGCCAGAGTTTAGTTCCCCAGTTCAGTTCAGTTGCTCAGTCGTGTCCGACTCTTGGCGACCCTATGAATCACAGCACGCCAGGCCTCCCTGTCCATCACCAACTCCTGGTGTTCACCCAGACTCACGTCCATCGAGTCAGTGATGTCATCCAGCCATCTCATCCTCTGTCATCCCCTTCTCCTCCTGCCCCCAATCCCTCCCAGCATCAGAGTCTTTTCCAATGAGTCAGCTCTTTGCATGAGGTGGCCAAAGTACTGGAGTTTCAGCTTTAGCATCATTCCTTCTAAAGAAATCCCAGGGCTGATCTCCTTCAGAATGGACTGGTTGGATCTCCTTGCAGTCCAAGGGACTCTCAAGAGTCTTCTCCAACACGACAGTTCAAAAGCATCAGTTCTTCGGCGCTCAGCCTTCTTCACAGTCCAACTCTCACATCCATACATGACCACTGGAAAAACCATAGCCTTGACTAGACAGACCTTTGTTGGCAAAGTAATGTCTCTGCTTTTCAATATGCTATCTAGGTTGGTCATAACTTTTCTTCCAAGGAGTAAGTGTCTTTTAATTTCATGGCTGCAGTCACCATCTGCAGTGATTTTGGAGCCCAAAAAAATAAAGTCTGACACTGTTTCCACTGTTTCCCCATCTATTTGCCATGAAGTGATGGGACCAGATGCCATGATCTTCATTTTCTGAATGTTGAGTTTTAAGCCAACTTTTTCACTCTCCTCTTTCATCTTCATCAAGAGGCTTTTGAGTTCCTCTTCACTTTCTGCCATAAGGGTGGTGTCATCTGCATATCTGAGGTTATTGATATTTCTCCCGGCAGTCTTGATTCCAGCTTGTGCTTCTTCCAGCCCAGTGTTTCTCATGATGTACTCTGCATAGAAGTTAAATAAGCAGGGTGACAATATACAGCCTTGACGTACTCCTTTTCCTATTGGGAACCAGTCTGTTGTTCCCTGTCCAGTTCTAAGTGTTGCTTCCTGACCTGCATATAGGTTTCTCAAGAGGCAGGTCAGGTGGTCTGGTATTCCCATCTCTTTCAGAATTTCCCACAGTTTATTGTGATCCACACAGTCAAAGGCTTTGGCATGGTCAATAAAGCAGAAATAGATGTTTTTCTGGAACTCTCTTGCTTTTTTGATGATCCAGCGGATGCTGGCAATTTGATCTCTGGTTCCTCTGCCTTTTCTAAAATCAGCTTGAACAACTGGAAGTTCACGGTTCATGTATTGCTGAAGCCTGGCTTGGAGAATTTTGAGCATTACTTTACTAGCATGTGAGATGAGTGCAATTGTGCGGTAGTTTGAGCATTCTTTGGCATTGCCTTTCTTTGGGATTGGAATGAACACTGACCTTTTCCAGTCCTGTGGCCATTGCTGAGTTTTCCAAATTTGCTGGCATACTGAGTGCAGCACTTTCACAGCATCATCTTTCAGGATTTGAAATAGCTCAACTGGAATTCCATCACCTCCACTAGCTTTGTTTGTAGTGATGCTTTCTAAGGCCCACTTGACTTCACATTCCAGGATGTCTGGCTCTAGGTGAGTGATCACACCATCGTGATTATCTGGGTCATGAAGATCTTTTTTGTACAGTTCTTCTGTGTATTCTTGCCATCTCTTCTTAATATCTTCTGCTTCTCTTAGGTCCATACCATTTCTGTCCTTTATTGAGCCCATCTTTGCATGAAATATTCCTTTGGTATCTCTAATTTTCTTGAAGAGATCTCTAATCTTTCCCATTCTGTTGTTTTCCTCTATTTCTTTGCATTGATCGCTCAAACCTGCACCTCCTGCAGTGGAGGCATGGAGTCTTAACCACTGGACCCCTAGAGAAGTCCCTGAACAGCTACTCCAAAATACCTAAATACTGGGACTTGCCTGGTGGTCCAGTGGTTAAGAATCCACCTTGCAATGCAGGGGAATGCAGGTTCGATCCCTGTTCTGGGAACTAAGATTCCACATGCCTTGGGGCAACTAAGCCCAGGCACAGCAACTAGAGAAGCGCATGTGGTAGACTGAAGAGCCCATGCGAACCAAAAAAAAAAAAAAACCCCAAACAAACCTAAATACTAGGAAGGTTGAAAGCAACCTGGATGCAGATAGTATCACCAAGAGCTTATGCGGTTCGTAGGTGAGAATTGCTGGGTGGAGATCACAAGACATCCGAGTGCAAGAAGGTCTGTGTCCCATTATAGGCTCTAATGAGATCCGTGTCCCCATGTAGATAAGTCCCAAGGAAATAAAATTCCATGAACTAATCTCATGTTGGTTTCAAAGAATGCATCTTAACAAAATAAGGAAGGACAGTTTATTTTTCAGGAAGCTGTAACCATATGTTCCCAGATGCTGCCTTGCTCCAAACCTCAGGGAAAGGAGGGTTTAAGCTACTTATTTTGAAAAAAAATCCATACTCAAATGATTATTTCTTAGAACAGGACAACAAGTCCTCCAAAAGAGTAAATGTCACCAGAACAATAATAAATAATGACACACAGTCAGGCACATCTCACGTTGCACAAGCAACAGCCACGTGCTCAGGCATTTCTGCAGTGATTGAAGACACATCTGGAGAGTTGTAAACATCCATCACAGATCTGAGGGTGCATCTCAGGATTTCAGGACCACAGTGGGCTGGTTGCTGACCATTAGTGACGATCCAAGTATTCCCGAAATCTCGGCAGGACTTCTCCGGGTTTGCATGACACAGCTGAAATACTACTCAGTGTAAGAAAGGACCTGGGGGTGAAATAACCCTTCAGGAAGCCTAATAAAGAAGAAAGGAAATGTGCCGTTTAAAGCCAAAATTGCTTTCCTGAAGCATGGTCAAATCATACATGAAATACAATGGCCTCTCCCTGCCAGGGGAGTAATCGCTCATTTCCCCTCACGCCCTGGACCCTTGTTTCCTCTAAGTTTTATGGCATGTTTAAGCCCACATTATTGGTCCTCCAAGTGCATGAACTTATGACAGACCAAAAGTATCCATTTAGCCTATAAACTGTTGAACGCACAACTGGCATGATTTAGACTAAGTCGCTCTGCTTTGAGGGCATATGAACCTATCATTATCCAGCATGCAGAGATGATCCATATTAGAACTTATCTGGGTCTTTTCCATCTTCTGTAGCAGTGGTCCCCAACCTTTCTGGCACCAGAGATCAGTTTTGTGGAAGACCAGTTTTTCCATGGTGGGGAATGGTTTCCGTGCATTACATTTACTGTAATGTAATTTACTGTACTTTATTTCTGTTATTATTACATCAGCTACACCTCAGATCATCAGGGATTAGGTCCCAGAGGTGGGGAACCTCTGTTCTAGATGCCCACTCTCTCCAGCCTTTTTTTTGGGCAATCTCATTCCTCCCAGTAATACTGGCAGACCTGAAGTAGGGACACAGATGGAGATGAAGAGGGTTCTCTATTTATACTAAAAGAGAGCAGCAAGTCCTTGCTGAAACCATGTCAGGAGTTTCTATAGACTCTGAATACGTAGAACTTCCCTGGTGGCTCATTGGTAAAGAATTCACCTGCAATGCAGGAGACCCAGGTTCAATCCCTGGGTCGGGAAGATCCCCTGGAGGAGGAGATGGCAACTTACTCCGTATTCTTGTCTGGAGAATTCCATGGACACAGGAGCCTGGTGGGCTACAGTCCATGGCCCACGGATTACAGTCCACAGCTTAGTCAGACACGACAGCATCACCACTGCGGCTGCCACTCTGAGAGACCCTTTAACTCGGGCTGTCTGAGAACCGAGCCAGACAGGGGTCTGTCCTAGGTTGGGTTCAGTTCAGTTCAGTTCAGTCGCTTAGTTGTGTCCGACTCTCTTTGATCCCATGGACTGCAGCACGCCAGGCCTCCCTGTCTATCACCAACTCCCAGAGTTTACCCAAACTCATGTCCATTGAGTTGGTGATGGCATCCAGCAATCTCATCCTCTGTCGTCCCCTTCTCCTCCTGCCCTCAATCTTTCCCAGCATCAGGGTCTTTTTAAGTGAGTCATCTCTTCACATCAGGTGGCCAAAGTATTGGAGTTTCAGCTTCAGCATCAGTCCTTCCAATGAATATTCAGGACTGATTTCCTTTAGGATGGACTAGTTGGATCTCCTTGCAGTCCAAGGGACTCTCAAGAGTCTTCTCCAACACCACGGTTCAAAAGTATCAATTCTTCAGCACTCAGCTTTATTTATAGTCCAACTCTCACATCCATACATGACCACTGGAAAAACCATAGCGTTGACTAGATGGACCTTTGTTGGCAAAGTAATGTCTCTGCTTTTTAATATGCTGTCTAGGTTGGTCATAACTTTCCTTCCAAGGAGTAAGCGTCTTTTGATTTCATGGCTGTAGTCACCATCTGCAGTGATTATGGAGCCCCCAAAAATAAAGTTTGCCACTGTTTCCCCATCTATTTGCCATGAAGTGATGGGACCAGATGCCATGATCTTAGTTTTCTGAATGTTGAGCTTTAAGCCAACTTTTTCACTCTCCTCTTTCACTTTCATCAAGAGGCTCTTTAGTTCTTCTTCACTTTCTGCCATAAGGATGGTGTCATCTGCATATCTAGATCAGGTTAGTCCCAAGTAAACTGTGAAGCAGATGACAATTAATTTCCCACCACTCTCCTCCTCACATATCCGTCCCAGGCTGGGGCAGGGGACCTTGCTCCTTCTCAACACCTGGCAACTGCCTGGATTGAAAAACTCCACTTAACGAACAACTGGTAACAGCACAAAGCCCAGTCTCACCCTGCAGCATCTGTCTTTTAACCAGGGTTAAAACTAAAGCCAACAACCTGCCAGAGAGACTTAGAGAAAGCTTCAGATGAAGGTGGGCACCATGTGTGTTCCATTCCTGTGTATCTCCCCCAGGGTCTGACCCTTCAGAAGAATTCAGTAAATATTTGCTAAATGGATGAATAAATAAGTGAATGACATGACCGGGGGTGGCAGAGCACCACCTGCTCTTGGAGCTGATTTCGCAAGAAAGGACTCTAGCTTCCAGCTGCAGCAGCCAGAGGATGGAGGAGAAGGAGCCTCCTGGCCCCCACTTCACCACCACGCACACCCACCCAGTCTCTAGTGCTGGGGATCCCATCTTCCCACCGCCACCCCAAGCCATCTGAAGTTCACTCTGTCAGTAGCATCTTACTCTCTGCCTGAGACCAGCAGGGTAGAAAACATCCCCGACCTTAGAACCCTGTGGTGCATTTTCCAGCATGGCATTTTGGGTTCGGGTTCTTGTGTGCTGTTTTGGGGTTGTTGTGTTTGGTTGGTTTGGAGCTGCTGATGTGAAGTAGCCCGGTTTCTATGGGTGGCTCTGAGATGCCTGGCATTATTTGGACCGACTCTGTTGTCTTAAATTGGTAACAAGATCAGAGGGATCTGGATATGTTAAGTTAGGTTTCAGGTCTGGATACTGCATCTAGGCTGGTATTTGATTCTTTCCTTCTTGTCTTATTTAAGTCCACGAGTATATAAACACATTCAAGTAGAGAGAAAAGAGGCAGCACTTAGATGAGGGCAAAGCCATCATATTACATATCTCCTCACCCCAGCCCAGAAAATGTGGAGGTTTCCCCATCTCTGTTCCTATCTTTGATTGGCATCAATGTCACTATCGCTTTTTGTATAATTCATGACTTCTGTGAATTTCTTTGTGCATGTCACCACACCAATGTGTATAAGCTAACTTAGGGTCAGCTTATGGTTAACTGGGGCTTCCCTGGTGGCTCAGATGGTGAAGACTTTACCTGAAGTGAAGGAGACCCAGGTTTGATCCCAGGGTTGGGAAGATCCCCTAGAGAAGGGGATGGCAACCCACTCCAGTATTCTTGCCTGGAGAATCCCATGAACAGAGGAGCCTGGTGGCACAGTCTGTGAGGTAGCAAAGAGTTGGACATGACTGAGCAACTAACACCTTCACTTCACTTTCAACTTGTTCCTCTAATTCTTCCCCAGCTTGAACCCTCCTTTCCCATCCGTGAGGTCTTCCCATGGCTGACCTTGCTGCAGGCAGCTACCCACCCCCTGCCACCAGGTCCCTTCCTGCATCAGGACCACTGAGTGAGCAGAGCTGCTCCCACTCTCCGAGGGAGCCTGGATGGGGCACACTGGTTATTTTCAAGCATTAAAGAAAAGTCTTCACAGGCAACAGAGAAGAAATCTGCTGATCTTGGGGTTTTAGCAGAGAAGTGGGTAGAAAGGGAATTTGCTGCTTGTTCCTTTCATCTTCACGGTGGTTGCTTGTCTTGGATAAAGTAGCAACATTCCTCTAAAACTAGAAATTGTGACCCTTGAGACTGAATGTGTCTATTTTTTCAAACCCAGAAGAATCTGACAAAATCAGTTTACTGGAGGTGTGAAGACTGCAGATACAACTGTTACTGGAAGAGAGGAGGTATGGGCCAATGGGTGGAGGAACAGCAGACACCCTCCAGTGCCTCATGGCTCCCATGCTTCCTTGATATTCTGTGGAGGAAAGACATATAGGGGGAAGAAATCCATTTGGGGGTTTTTTAACCTAAAAAGTTAGGTCATATACCTTGATGCTTTCATATTGTGGTGCTGGAGAAGACTCTTGAGAGACCCTTGGACTGCAAAGAGATCAAATCAGTCAATCTTAAAGGACATCAACCCTGACTATAAAGTGGAAGGACTGATGCTAAAGCTGAAGCTCCAATACTTTGGTTAGCTGATTCGAAGACTGACTCATTGGAAAAGACCCTGATGCTGGGAAAGATTGAGGGCAGGAGGAGAAGAGGGCAACAGAGGATGAGATGATTATATGGCATCACTGACTCAATGGACATGAATTTGAACAAACTCCAGGAGACGGTGGAGCCTGGCATACTGCAATCCATGGAGTTGCAAAGAGCCAGACAACAGCAATAACATACCTTACCTGCTTCCCTTTGGAGGCATTTGAGACATTTGGACATGTTCAGTAGCTTCCCTTCCCTTGTTGGAAAGGGTGCTAAACCAGAAATGATGTAGATGTGGAATCAACTGTGAAAGGAGCATTTTTCTGGCAGCACCCAAACCCTCTGTGTTTTTTTCCTGACATGGTATTAACCCTGACTGAATGATCAGGCTAGTCTTTAATTTTTTCAGAAAAAAATTTTTTTTTTTTTTTTTTTGGTAATTGACATATAGTTGATTTACAATGTTGTGTCTATTTACTTTTAAATTTGTGGCCATGCCCTGCAGCATGCGGGATCCTAGTTCCCCCATCAGGGGTCAAACCCGCATCCCCTTCGTTGGAAGGTGGAGTCTTAACCACTGGACCACCAGGGAAGTCCCCAGTCTTTAGTCTTTTTTCTCCAAGTTTTCCAGTTCAAAGGCAGAGAGTGTTCTGTGCCTGGTTAAATGGATTTACCAGTTGTATTATCTAGTTTTTAACCTTCACAAAATGGATATTGGGCTTGAAAAGACTCCCATAAAGGAATCTGAGATTAGAGATAACACTCTAATGATACAGTTCCCAGGAAAACCAAACAAAAATGGTGGAAGTAGCCCTCCTGCTGAACCCATTGCAGAATGTTTTCCAACCACACATCAAGGTCACCGTGTTACAAAGTAGAAACAGTGGCAGTCTAATTTGATTTGCCAAGCAGTTGGCCAGAAAACCTCCCAAACATGTGAAAATGTCCCTGGGAATCCGGATGAAAATTTACATGTATAATTATTTTGTGTTTCAGTTGCTCTGTTATGTCTAACTCTCTTTGGATAAATCTCAAAGTCTATTATGTGCCCTGAACTATTAAATCACCAACTCCGGGATTGGTGATGGACAGGGAGGCCTGGCGTGCTGCAGTCCATGGAGTTGCAAAGAGTCAGACATAACTGAGCAACTGAACTGAACTGAACTGTTAAATAATGCCAGTAGCCTGTGTAGATAATGTACATGTTAACAAACAAAGAACAGAAAAAAATGGGACTTCCCTGGTGGTCCGGTGGCTAAGACTCTGCACTCTCAATGCCAGGGGCCTGAGTTCGATCCCTGGTCAGGGAACTAGATCCTTTGTGTCGCAACTGGAAGATCCTGCAAGCCATAACAAAAATTGAAAATCTTTCGTGCTGTAACTAAGACCTGGCACACCCAAAGAGATAAATATTTTTTTAAAGTATTTTTAAAAGTAAGGAATAAGGGGATATATGTTCAAAATGAGTAGAACCCATTGCTCTAGGAAATGGCATCTCCTGAGATGGCTGGTCAAAGGCTGCTGGCATGTCCAAAGGTAGAAGTGGCCTCGGAGGACAGGCCTGCCTGCAAACGAAGTGTGAGGGGTGATGGAGGCCACTGGTGGAAAGTGCAGAGCGGGGAGGACATGCTGTAGAGACCAGGAGGATGGGAAATCGTCCGCGTTTCCAGAGATACGAAGAACTAAGGAAGGACCTGAGGAAAATGGATGCCAAAGAACACCAAAAGAACAGTTCTGTCTTGGAGGTGGGTCTAAAGCAAAACGAATACTTCCAGGCCCCCTGGCCACACAGAGACCCACTGATTCTCAAATAATTCAAGGCAGCCTCTCTGTGCAGAGGTCTAGCCTTCAGGGAACCCAGACTGGGGTACACGTTGATTCGAACCTTTGGCCTCTTGCCTTTAATCATACTGGAATGTGTGGCCTGTTCTAGTTAAGGCAAGCACACTTTAGGGTTTCCCTGGAGGCTCAGATGGTAAAGGTGAGCAAACTTTAGAATGTCCATCACTTTTCAAGATTTCTGGGAAGAAAATGCTGATGATCTCATGCCAGTGTTGCCACATTCCTTTGTGTAGGTTTTGCTTTGCAGAAAGGCTCCCAGAAGGGCTGAGCTGCCTGAAGGGGGCACATTTTTATAACTCACACAAAGTCACCTGTGTGGACCTGCCATGGCCATGACCTTGCTGTGACTTTTTTTGCCTAATAGAGCTGAAATTGGAAGAAAAAAAAAGATCCAGCAGACAAAACACTAAGTCTGATGGAATTTCCCCTTTCCAACAGGAGTGTGGCTTGGGGTGCGTGTGCGCTCAGTCATGTCTCTCTTCTAACCTTGTGGACTCGACAGCAACCTGCCAGCCTCCTCTGTCCATGGGATTTCCCAGGCAAGAATTCTGGAGTGGGTTGCCATTCCCTTCTGCAGGGCATCTTCCCAACCCAGGGATTGAACCTGCATCTCCTGTGTGGCAGGCGGATTCTTTACCACAGGGGAAGCCCGTGGCTTGAGGTAGGCTCTGTTAAAGTAGGTTCACAGGGCACTCACCTTCAGTGTTGTTACAGAGGTCCCATGAAATAGGATTAGGTAGCGGAGAGAAATGCAGGTGAAATATATGCTGTAGTCACCAAGCTCCATCTGAGAGTCTACAGAAATTCAGAAAAAGAAAGCACATCCATTCTGTTTTGTGAGCAAGACTTTTGTTTTTAAACTTTTTACTTTGTATTGGAGTATACCTGATTAACAATGTTGTGATGGTTTCAGGTGAGCAGCAAAGGGACTCAGCCACACATATACAGGTATCCATTCTCCCCCAGACTCCCCTCCCATCCAGCCTGCCACCTAACATTGAGCACTGAGCAGAGTTCCCTGTGCTATACAGTAGGTCCTTGTTGGTTATCCATTTTATGACCAAGACTTTTGGAGGGGTTGCACAAACGCTGTTGATTTCCAGAAGCTAACAACCCACATTTTCCCATTCATTGCGTGCGGCCTGTCTTTCCCAAACGCATTTTCTTTGGGGTCCTCACCAAAGAAGGACAAAGAGTTCATTGCCACTCTAGCTGGAAAGTGACAGAAGAGTTCAGTGGAGGCTGGAGTGGATGTCACCTACATTTGCAAAGCTCATGGTAAAGTCTTCAAACTACGCAGCTTGACAGCTTCGGACCAGCGCCTTGGCCGTGGGCTTGGGGTTGCAGAGGGCCTGTAAATTGCACCGTAATGGCTGGTGCCTCATCAGGAATAAACATGTGCTTTGAGTTTTCCAAAAGAGTCAGACGCACGTCGCGAGATAAATGCTGATCGCAAGCAGATGTGACGTGTATGTTTCAAGAGGGACGAGCAGAGGGGGATTGTGTCTTGGCATGTTCCACACTTGAGATGATGGACTGACACTTCATGGAGTCTGGTCCCCTAACAAGAAACACGGGGTGGTGAGTGATCCCCCCCGCAAGTCCTTCTTTCTTTCCGTAAGAGGAATCTACGTTTTAAGACTTCAATGTAAACGTGTTCTGTCTGCAATTTGTCGGCTGACTCTAATCGCCTCGGAACTTATATAAACTCTAGGTGAGTAATTTCCCCAAGTGCGGTGCCCCCTTGCAATGTGTGTGCTGTGAACTCAGATTAAACTTTTAACCTCACATTTTTCTGGGAAGGATTATTATCCCTGTTTTTATTGTTTAAAAAAAGAGGGAATCAGAGACTAAAATGTCTCGTGCTCTTTCTGAGGTTGAGTTGATACACCTCACCCGAGCCTGTCCTTTGCGCTGTGTATGCCCGGAGACTGGGGACACTTAGCTCCCTAAGCTCGAGATGAGAGGATCTAGGGTGCCCAAGTTGGGACTCTCCCCCTGCCTTCCTGTGACACTCCCAACTGAATTGTGAACTGTTTGTAGGACCCTCTGCCATCTCCACTCAACTACAGAAACCCCAGGTGGCTTTCTGCTCATGTACACCACATCCTGTTGCCAGGTGACGTACAAAACTCGTTCGTCAGCAGAGCGGGTGGTCTGGGTCTTAGGTTTCTGCTGTGTTCCTCCACGTTTGGCTTTCCTGCACCTCATCTCCTTCTTCCAGCAATTGGGTCAATGGTAGGCTCTCCGAGAGTGTTTGCTGAACCATCCCAAATGCCAAGCTTGAAGGTACCACCTCTCTGCAACCTTAGTCCCTGTACTCTTTATCACTCCCTGGGTCTGTCAGCTGAATCTGTTAGCCCTTCAATACAAGGGTTTTTTTGGACTGCATTGGCATCAATGTGGAAACAAATGGACTGGCTTATTCTCCCAGGAGCTTCTGGTTATTTGTACTTTGGTTTTTGTTGGGTGACTGCCACGAGGCAGCTAGTATGGTGTCTCGGGAGGAATGGTGGGCAGGGAGCCCAGTATTGGTTCTGCTGCCCTGGTCTGTGTGGCCTTGGTCAAGTCAGTGTGTCCGACGGGGCCTCAGCTTGTCCATTTGTCAGTTGGAGGTCTTGGATTCAATTGTCTTCCTGTTGAAACAGTAATAATCCCCTTAGTTTTACTGTCAGGTTTCAAAGGAAAGCAAACCCCAAAGCAAGAGGCAAAAATGGGAAAGCTTCAAGGTGGAAAGTGCGTGCTTGCTGTATCTCTGAGCAAGGCCCTTTTTCTATGGCGTGAGACAGCATTCCGCTGAGGCTGCTGTGATGCGCTTTTCGTGTTGTATTTTATCATCCTGTGGATATTCTGGATTCTTGAGCAAACAAGAAACACACTTTGCTGGCCCTGGAAGAACCAGGGAGCCTGGAGAAGCATTGTTTCCATTCCAGTGTTTGGAAAACGGATTGACTCATTGGTTTCTGGTGTTAACTTTCCTCCAGACGCATATGCATAGCCAGTTCCCCCTCCCCAGGCTCCCTGCTTCCCCAGGCTGCCTCCCACCCCCGACTTCCCTGGTCCCTCTCCTCTGGCCTGTGGAATCACAAAACAGAATCAACTGCACTTTTTTCTGTTTCTGGCTTCCTGTGATTGCTTTTCTTGTGTTGGCCTCATTCATGGTAAATAGCTGGAACTGACCAAGTATCAAATGCCACAGGCAGAAGCTGAGTTGGGGGTGGGGGAGCATCCAAGTACTGCGGTCTCTGGAAGAGAGTCTGGGGACTGGGGTCTGCTCTGAGGACTCATATCCTGTGCTCTGAAAGACAGCATCAGCCGCATCTGTGCCTCCAGCCATCATGCCACGAAGCCCACGTGCACAGGTTGAGATACATTTTGTTATCAACCTTCGTAACAAGCATCACGAGGTCCCACGTGCTGGTGCTGGAACAGGAGCACCCGTTTATTCCTTAATTTTACACTTGTGGAGCACCTGTTGTGTATCTGGAACTGTGGTCAGGACCTGGAGATACAAAGACAAGTACAAATAGCCTTGCCTTCCAGGGCTTTATGCTCTCTCAAAGGACGGAGAGCTACCCCGGTGGCTCAGTGGTAAAGAATCTGCCTGCAGTGGACCCCAGTTCCATCCCTGGGTCAGGAAGATCCACTGGAGGAGGGCATGGCAGCCCACTCTAGTATTCTTGCCTGGAGAATCCCATGGACAGAGGAGCCTGGAAGGCTACAATCCATGGGATTGCAAAGAGTTGGACGTGGCTGAGCAACTAACACTTTCATAGGACAGAGAGGTGTACCTGGTCTACTGTATAATGTGTGTGCTACGCTGCTGGTGTGGATGAAAAGCTGTACAGGAGCAGAGATGGGAACTCTGCATTCTGCCAGGATTTCGCTTGACTAATGATGGAGAGCTACCCAGATGGTACAGTGGGTTAAGATTCTACCTGCAATGCAGGAGACATAGGAGACGCAGCTTCAATCCCTGGGTTGGGAAGATCCCCTGAAGAAGGAAATGGCAACCCACTCCAGCATTCCTTGCCTGAAAAATCCCATAGACAGAGGAGCCTGGTGGGCTACAGTCCATGAGGTCACAAAGAGGCAGACACAGCTGAGTGACTAAGCACAAGAGACAGACAGAGGGTATTCCAGGGGGTTCCTGCACAGGCAGCTGTAGAACAGTGTGACACAGCACAGTGAAGGCGTGATGTGGATCCGAGCGACTGAAGCAGAGATTCAGGGAAGAAAGTGGCCAGAGACAAGGCTGAAAAGGCAGGCTGGGGTCTGGAAGAGTCTTGTGCAGGGCCAATGCGTTCAATACACATTTGCTCTCAAAACGATTCAGGGGAGCTCATCCAAATACACCTTCCATAGCGAAGAAATTAAAGTGAGGAAAAGGTAAGGGATGAAAACTAAGACCATGAACAGTTAGTTCATATAAACGTACATATGGTTAGTTGTTAGGAGTGGGACACAAACTTGACTCTGAGCTTCCTAGATGCCAAAGCAAAAAGGGAAATGTGAACTCTGCTGCACCCACGTGAACAAAGCCAGTTGCTCGAAATAAGCAGGCTTTTGCTAGAACTAATAGCTAAGGGAAATTTCTCCATTGATTCTCATCAAAGGCTCAGTGTGTGGATACGGTGGAAATATCTTCCCTATACTAGCAATTTTTATAGGACTGTTTCTTGTAATGTCCCTTGATGCAAGCCAATGGCACGCTGCCAAAGTGTAATTCAGTAAAATCCGCTGAGCACGGGGCCAGAGCGATTCAGCCTAAGCCTGCAGCTTTTGGATGGTTTGGCTTGGTGTGTGGATACAATTGAGGGTATTGGGAGACATTAAAGTTCTTCCTATCTTTTAGGCAATCATCCGTGAATATTATTTCTTACAACAGGGCTCTTAAAAAGCGTTGGATAGCAGTGAAGTTGAGCTTCCATTCACTGGCAGAGACCTGAAGAACAAAAGAATTTGAACTTCAGGTTATGTAACAAAGAAAAACAATATTTTTCCAAAGATGTTTAATCACGGAAAGAAAGTAATTGGTTATCCGGAACTAATAGTGCAATCCCATGGCCCGGCTCCAGCTGACCTGGAATTGGGGCTGGGTTGCTAAACTGAGTTCCTTGACTTGCTGGCTTGTGTCTTACCATGAATCTGGGTTGAAGATGGTGCCATAAAGAGTCTTCACATTACAGAAATAAAGCCGTAGGTTGACCATCTTTTGTGATTTTGTTCTTTTCCTTAGCAGCTGAAGTAATTGTGTGAAGCGCAAACCTAGGTCCGAGACTTCCCAGGTGGCTGAGTGATAAAAGAACCTGCCTGCTGATGTGGGAGATGCAGGAGACACAGCTTTGATCCCTGGGTCAAGAAGGTCCCCTGGAGAAGGAAATGGCTAGTATTCTTGTCTGGAGAATTCTATGGACAGAGGAGTCTGGCAGGCTACAGTCCATGGGGTCGCAAAAAGTTGGACATGACTGAGCACACACGCATGCAGACCTAGGTCCAAGAGGCTGGTGTGTGTGTGTTGCTTTGGTCTCAGGCCTGTGGCATTCACAAATAGGATCAAAGCTAAAAGTGTAAATTTCACCAAACATAAATCAACCCCACATATTTACATAGCATTGTACAACTTGTAAAATGTATTCCCATCATTCCCATCCCATATATAATTTGAATTGCTTGAAACCCTTGAGCAGGACTGGTATGATTGTCCCATCAGACAGATGGGAAAACTGAGGTTTGATCAAATTGGCATGGATGTGGGGGGAGGAGGGGAGAACCAGGATGGTAACCCAGGTCTTAGTTATTTTTCTACCTTCCCAGGCCCAACAGACTTCCCCAAAGGATCAGTGAATTGTAGGTCCTGATAACCTTGCTCAGCAGCCACCGGGCTGGAGTAGTGACTGTTGAGAAAAATTCCAAAGACTGTAGGTGTGGAAGGCTCCCTGCAATTAACTCAGAAAATCAGCCCCGGAGGCAGGGATGCTAAAGGAATGCGTGTGTTCATGGGAGGACGAGTATTCTCTAGTTCCTAGACCCCATGCTGCTGCTGCTAAGTCACTTCAGTCGTGTCTGACTCTGTGTGACCCCATAGACGGCAGCCCACCAGGCTCCCCCGTCCCTGGGATTCTCCAGGCAAGAACACTGGAGTGGGTTGCCATTTCCTTCTCCAATGCATGAAAGTGAAAAGTGAAAGTGAAGTCGCTCAGTCATGTCTGACCCTCAGCGACCCCATGGGCTGCAGCCTTCCAGGCTCCTCCATCCATGGGATATTCCAGGCAAGTGTACTGGAGTGGGGTGCCATTGCCTTCTCCCCTGGACCCCATACATAGCCCCAAATTGAGGGCAAAAAGAGAAGGCAGTGGCAGAATATAAGATGGTTAGGTAGCATCACGGACTCAACAGACATAAATTTGAGCAAACTCTGGGAAACAGTGGAGGAGAGAGGAGCCTGGCATCCTACAGTCCATGGGATCGCAGAGTCAGACATGACTTAGCAGCTGAACAACAACAAATACACTGGCCAGAGACAATCCCAGGGGTTTGTTCTTTCACCCTTCTGTTTACCAAACATACATCAGTTCAGTTCAGTTGCTCAGTTGTGTCCAGCTCTTTGAGACCCCATGAATTGCAGCACGCCAGGCCTTCCTGTCCATCACCAAGTCCCGGAGTTCGCTCAGACTCACATCCATCGAGTCAGTGATGCCATCCAGCTATCTCATCCTCTGTCATCCCCTTCTCCTCCTGCCCCCAATCCCTCCCAGCATCAGAGTCTTTTCCAGTGAGTCAGCTCTTCACATGACGTGGCCAAAGTACTGGAGTTTCAGCTTTAGCATCATTCCTTCCAAAGAACACCCAGGGCTGATCTCCTTCAGAATGGACTGGTTGGATCTCCTTGCAGTCCAAGGGACTCTCAAGAGTCTTCTCCAACACCCCAGTTCAAAAGCATCAATTCTTCGGTGCTCAGCCTTCTTCACAGTCCAACTCTCACATCCGTCTAGTCAAGGCTAGATGGACCTTTGTTGGCAAAGTAATGTCTCTGCTTTTCAATATGCTATCTAGGTTGATCATAACTTTCCTTCCAAGGAGTAAGCGTCTTTTAATTTCGTGTCTGCAATCACCGTCTGCAATGATTTTGGAGCCCTCCAAAAATAGTCTGACACTGTTTCCACTGTTTCCCCATCTATTTCCCATGAAGTGATGGGACCAGATGCCATGATCTTAGTTTTCATACACGTTGCTATGTATGAGTCTGTGGATCTGTATATTCTCAGTAAATGGAAGAGCAGTTTCACAAATATTGTAGAAACTTTAGTCTTACTTGTTGCAACGTATTCAGTGACTAAAGCTCCTCAAAGCTAACTTACTCACTGTAAATATAAGGATGAATTTGAACTTTGTACGTTGTAATGATTACTTTTTGGAATACTCTACTCAGGTATTGCCACTTCCTGACTTTTTTCGCTGAATATTTTAAGAGCTACCTTGCATCTAGTTACTTTGGTGTGCAGTGAAGAATTTGTGGATATAGACTGTTTTTACTTATTTTCCCCTGAAAATACAAAGAAAGAAAGATAGTGCTAAGTCGTGTCCGACTCTTGAAATCCACGAACTGCAGCCCGCCAGGCTTCTCTGTCCATGGGATTCTCCAGGCAAGAATACTGGAGTGGGTTGCCATTTCCTTCTCCAGGGGATCTTCCTGACCCAGGAATTGAAACCAGGTCTCCCGCATTGCAGGCAGATGCTTTACCGACTGAGCTACATGCAGGAGAGGGTAAATTTCAGACATTGATGCTGGTGCTGATACAAGACATTAAATGGTAAGCTAATATCCCAAAGGACAGCACTCTCCTCCCAATCAACAAAAATACTTAACACTAGAGAGTCACAAGAGCTCAAAAATCTCAGTGTAGCACCAAATATTCCCAATTTATAACCAGGGAGGAGATTGCAAATCTCAGATTGGTTCATGCAGACCGGGTAACTCAAGATGTTATATATTCACTGAAAAACTGAGACACTTCTCATAGTTACTTGCCAGAGGTTCCCCAAAGCACCCTATCCCCTATTGATCAGGGTGACGTGTTCCAGAATGCTCTTTTCTGTTCTCTGTTAGGGCATACACATTACCACTCACCTCTTTGCATTTGTTACTGACACACATTCCCCTAACGAGAGAATACATCATCTCCTGAGTCTCTGTTCAAAACTTGAGAGTTCATTGATTCTACAAGATAAAAGCAGCTGCTGACCAAAGAGCACGCTTCTCTCCAAACTCCCGAATTTGTTAAACAGTTTATGTTAATTCGGTGGGAACAAAACTCTTTGACGGCTAACCTTGAGGTTGCCTGGTTTGGGAAACCCACTGTTTGGAACTTGCTTTGCAGTACAACTGGAAATTCAGGTTAAAAAAAGAAAGAAAACACAGTGAAAGAAGAAAGAGTGAACCAAGTACCCTGTGGAGACACAGCTGCCACAGCCCAGGGCATAGCTACTTCCTGACAAACACCAGTTTGCTGCCCTGGGGCCTGTGTCTCTCCCACCAATGCAATGCAATGCAATGCGTGTCTCCGTGCTTACGAGATGTGCTACTAAATAGTAACAAAAGCATCAGGAAAGCAGAGCCTTCTTCCTTCGTGGAGATTACAATGTGTGCACCCCAGGAATCCTTGCCTCCATTGTCTTTCTAATCTTTAAGCACAGAAGAGAGTCATGTTTGCTGAATCATCCTTCATGCTAGGAGATAGTTAATGGAATATCTCCGAAAACATCTGAGTCCCAGAGAGTGGTTTTTACTTTGAAAAATTCCAATTCAAGTTTCTCATCTTGCTGCTTTTTCAAAAATAGCTCATGGTGGGGGTGAGGCGGGGGGAGGTACAGGCCATCTCTACTTCCAAAACAAACCAGCATGTGGGTAGCAGGGCTCGCTTCCCTTCCCAGATTTCGGGAGCACCTGAGGCCTGCCCTTGGAAAATGCAGGCGTGACTGGGAGCACGCTTGGGAGCAGGGTCAAACCCTTGCTTGGCAAAGCACTTCTGGATCCTAGAAACTGCCGTAGGTTGAGGTGACGTCTAAGAAATAAGTGTCTGGCAGTGTGTTCACTTAGTGTTTTGTTTTTATTTGTGCTTTTGGTGTTAACAGAAAAAAATCTATTGGGAGCTTATCTTGGCCCATTCACTGAGAAGCCACTCATCAGAAAGCTGTAGAGGAGGTTTGTGGATATCATGGCAGAAAACGAACTTGCATTTGCGGCCTGATCTGTGAGTGTAATTCCGACCGCGAATGAGATTTCCACATCCATTGGCTGGACTTGGGGATTAGCAATTTTTCAGGAGTACAAAACCGTGCCAAGTTTCCAGCTCCATTCTTCAGGCTTGAGTCTGTGGGTGGCACTGAGCAAGTGTGATTCTCTGCAGGAGCAAGAAGGGGGAGGGGAAGATTATTCCGAATTAGTGGAGGAAGACCAGGGATGATTTTATTTGTGACTTGTGGTTGGGTTTAAGAAACTCAAAGTGGGTTTACTGTTACAGTATTTTGGAGAATTTTCATTTTAGTATCTGTGTTGTTATTGTTTAGTGGCTTATGGACTGTATCCTGCCAGGCTCCTCTGTCCATAGGATTTCCAGGCAAGAATACTGGTGCGGGTTGCCATTTCCTTCTCTGGGGGATTTTCCTGACCCAGGGATCAAACTCACGTCCCCGGCATTGGCAGGCAGATTCTTCACCACTGAGTATCCATAGCACTATCTCATTTTTTAAAAATTGGCTGTATTCTGTAGCATGGTTCTATGTGTGTATGGGTGTGTGCAAAGTGGATCTTGCTTTTCAAACATTCTTTCCTAGTTCTCCCTAAAATAAGTTCCTTTGCAAAGTTATACTGGTTGAAAGTCTATCAGTATAAATGCACGGATAACAGTAAGCTCATCTTCTCAGTTGGTGACAACCTTGGGGGAGTTGTGGTGAGTTGGTTCATGTTCCCACTAAATTGTGAATAATGCCATCAGGTTACTTTCCTTCTAACACCTGGCTTACACACTGTCCTGGGGAGGGAGTGTTTGCTGTCTGAGAAAGAGGTTCTTGGAACCAAGGAGATTTGGGAAGGAGGGTTCTGTGTGAGGAATTTTTAGTTGCTGGCAAACAAGCACATGGAAATGGGGGAAAGGATGCTCAGGAGAAAGAAAGGCAATGCAGAGAGAGGGGCAGGAGCACTCCAAAGGTAAACTTGTACTCCTATTGAAAACGTAGACAAAGCTGACCCTGGTTTGGGGAGGGGATGTGTATGCTTTCTCAAGGGTTCTTTGGCAAAAAAAAGGGGGCGGGGGCAAAGGTAAGCGAGAATTTTATAGGCACAGTTATGGCAGTTGCTGATGTGTCGACTCCTCTTCAAGTGTCCCTGAAGTCCGATTTTGTGGCAAAAGACAGTTTTAATGTCACATTAATTACTTGGCAGGAATAGCCCATGTCTGTGACCGCCGGACTTGAGTGGCCACATGTAGTTAATGACATGACTTAAGCGTATTTAGGCTGGGGTTTACAAACTTCGCTGGATGTGTGGTTGGCATTTGGGGAGACCCATAGACATACAAAAACTCTGAATGACTCTCTATAAAGAGGCCGGTGGGTGATGCGTGCACCCACTTGGAAGCCATGTGCGCATGCGCAGTACCCGTGGCGCCATGCTAATTAAGACTAATGGCCAAAAGAGCCATTGCCGATGATCCAATTAGGCTGATGGAGTTAGAGATTACACAGATAACTCTGATTAAGACATCAATCTAGCTCAATTTTACAAGGCCTCTATTTAAAACGAGGTGGTATTTGACTATAATAAAATAGTATAATAAGTAGTTTATGGGTCTTACCATTGTGGAAGCTGAGAGTTACTAACAGCCTTAAAACTTACCATTTAAGCTTCATTCTTTTTGTTTCAAGGACTAATTATGTGGATGGTTTATTACCAAGTTCTTTTTTGTTCCTTATGCCTCCTGCTGTCCAGTTGAGACTGTTTTACAGTTCATTGGTCCCTTGACTAGAAGGTAGAGTGGAAGGAAGAAGGCAAAACTCACATCCATCTGCCTCACCCAGATCTGATAAACTATTATGTTTGGTGGAGAAGATACTGAAGCTCTTGGCTAAAGCAGACCTTTGTGTTCCCCGTGGGTTAAATTTTCCTTTGATTTCCCTGGATCCCTGAAGTTGGAGAGTGCTAGTAATTAGCTGAACTGATTATTTCTTGGTAGGATAAAATGTCAGCAGACTTCTGCTTTATAGGACATTAATTTTGTCACATGTAAGGAGAAATACCAATAAACCCAACAAGATAGTGAAGCTTTTAAAAATTACATGTGGTTTGTACTGTGGTTACACTCATCAAACTGAACTTTGCTTAACTCTGCAAATACTTTTCAGCAAAGAGTCTGAAATTTCCTAGAACACATTATTTATTTTTAAGATCTGTGAAAATACATATATGATTGTATCGGAATTAATGGTGCCATGAGAGATTGATCAGTTCTTCATTGTGACATAGGAAAACATCACCAAGACTTTGCTCCATGGCATTTGTTGCTGTTAAGTCACTAAGTCATGTCTGATTCTTCTGTGACCCCATAGACTATAACGCACTAGGCTGCTCTGGCCATGGGATTTCCCAGGCAAGAATTACTGGAGTTGGTTGCCATTTCCTCCTCTGGGGAATCTTCCTGACCCAGGGATGGAACCTGCATCTCCTGCATTGGCGGGCGGATTCTTTACCTCTGAGGCACCTGGGAAGCCCTCTTTGTGGTGTAGAAGCCTTCAAACATTTAAAGAAGAGAAATCACAGTGCTTTACTGGTGGGAATTTCCTCCTGAGACTTAGACTAGAAGCAGAAGTTTCTCTGCCTCTTGACATTAAGCATGGATTTGGGGGCATGGTGAGAAAGAGAGGGTGAGGGGATTTAAAAAAGGAAGGGTGTAGGGTAAGGGAGTTAGAGAAGGCGAGGTTTGGAAAGAGAATGAGACTGGCACTTTACAGGAACAGATCGCCTTTAATGAGGTGAGAAGGGGCAGCAGTCAGATTAGTGAGCTGCTGCACTAACCTAAGAAAAGAGAAAGTATATATAGGCATATATGTGGACATCTACTGTCTTAAGGGAGCCTGTTCTTCTCCACGGTTGTTCGGAGTAGTTATCTCTTAAACGGCTGGGGCAAGGAATTCTGGAGATTGGCCAGAGGCTGGACCCGCTGGGAGCTGGGTGTTATCATCCTTAATATCCAGTTATCATCCTTAATGTCCATTTTTTTCCTTCGGAGCTGGGCGTTATTAACCTTAATGTCCATTTTTTTTCTTCGGGTGAGAGTTCTTCATTTTGCATAGAATGGTGGGGAGGACCGGGAGGGGAGTTTTAACTCCAGGCTATTTTAAGCCATGTAACTTTCCTTCATTGGATATTGGAGCCTCAGTTCCTTCTTTATACTTTTAGGAAGTTCAGTTCAGTTCAGTTCAGTCGCTCAGTCATGTCCAACTCTTTGCAACCCCATGAATCGCAGCACACCAGGCCTCCCTGTCCATCACCATCTCCTGGAGTTCACTCAAACTCACGTCCATCGAGTTGGTGATGCCATCCAGCCATCTCATCCTCTGTCATCCCCTTCTCCTGCTGCCCCCAATCCCTACTAGCATCAGAGTCTTTTCCAGTGAGTCAACTCTTCACATGACGTGGCCAAAGTACTGGAGTTTCAGCTTTAGCATCATTCCTTCCAAAGAACACCCAGGGCTGATCTCCTTCAGAATGGACTGGTTGGATCTCCTTGCAGTCCAAGGGACTCTCAAGAGTCTTCTCCAACACCACAGTTCAAAAGCATCAATTCTTCAGCGCTCAGCCTTCTTCACAGTCCAACTCTCACATCCATACATGACCACTGGAAAAACCATAGCCTTGACTAGACAGACCTTTGTTGGCAAAGTAATGTCTCTGCTTTTCAATATGCTATCTAGGTTGATCATAACTTTTCTTCCAAGGAGTAAGTGTCTTTTAATTTCATGGCTGCAGTCACCATCTGCAGTGATTTTGGAGCCCCCCAAAATAAAGTCTGACACTGTTTCCACTGTTTCCCCATCTATTTCCCATGAAGTGATGGGACCAGAAGGCACCCCTTCTAATCACTGCTACATGATCAGTTGCTCAGTGTGCTCTTCAGTTTTGTGTCCTGATACAAGACAATTATCAGCTTAAAGAAGGACACACTTTATCCGTCTTGGAAAAAGAAATAACAAATCATTAAGGCCACAGCTCACAGGGACCCAAGTTTATTAGCAGTAAAGGGCAGCTGTGCAGACAACTCTACTACCAATTAATCTGCCAAAAAACGAGCATGTCACTGTTAGAAACCAGGGCTGGGGCACCCAGGGAGCTATATAAAGCATAGACACCAGTCTTGAACAACAGGGGCAGCTCCGTGCCACCCACCCTGCAGCAGACGAAGTTCTACATTCTTTGTCCAGGAAAACTCCTTTCTATGTGGAGAAGCCCCAGCCTGAGTCAGGTACACACCTGGTCTCTTCCCAATGCACTGGGTCCCTCGAAAGTGCTGGTAGGAACAGAAAACAATTTTGAAAGTTAAATTTATTAAGCACCTGGGGCATGTTCAGCTATGTTATTTCACTGACTCCTCACCATTACGCTGCTAGGGAAATATAGTTGCTCAGTTGTGTCCAACTCTTAACAACCCCATGGACTGTAGCCCACCAGGCTCCTCTGTCCATGGAATTTTCCAAGCAAGAATACTGGAGTGGGTTGCCATTTCCATCTCTAGGGGATCTTCCCAACCTAAGGATTGAACCTGGGTCTCCTGAATTGTAGGCAGCTCCGAGGGATAGTGAAGGATAGGGAAGCCTGGCACACTGCAGTCCACGGGGTCCAAAAGAATTGGATATGACTTGGCGACTGAACAACAACAAGGGAGATAGAAGCATCTTAGTGTCCACAGGTGAGGAAACTGAGGCACAGAGCTTCCTAATTCAGGTCTCCCTCATTCCCATATCCATTCTTCTCCCACCACACTTGTATTTCCAGATGAAGCATCAAGAAATGCTTGTTCTAGAGACTTCTCTGGTGGTCTGGTGGCTAAGATGTCATGCTCTCAGTGAGGGAGACTCAGGTTTGATCTCTGGTCAGGGAATTACAGCCTGAATGCTGCAACGAAGATTAACGATCCTGTGTGCCATAACTAAGATCAAGCACAGACAAATAAATACATCAAAATAAATATTTAAAAAGGAAATACATGTTCTAGACCTGGCTGCCATAAATTCATGATGTGACTTTGGGTAAGTTCCATAACTTTCCTGAACCTCAGCTTTCCATCTGAAAATAAGAGGTTATTCTTATTAAACTAAACATACTCTTACCATACGATTCAACAGTCACACTCTTTGGTATTTACCCAAATGAGTTAAAAACCATGTCCCCTCATAAACTTATACGTGGGTATTTATATCATTTTTATTCATAGTTTCCAAAAGTTAGAAGCAACCAAGATGTCCTTCAGTAGGTTAATGAATAAATAAACTGTGGTACCAGCAGATGATGGTATATTCTTCAGCACTATAAAGAAATAAAGTGTTAAGTCCTTAAAAGACATGGAAAAAAGCTTAAATGCACATGACTAAGTGAAAGAAGCTATCAAGAAAGGGCTACGTACTGTATGATTCCAACTCTATGACTTTCTGGAAAAGGCAAAACTATGGAGACAGTGAGAAGATCCATGGTTACCAGGGGTTGAGGGGAGAGAAAAATAAATTTTTAGAGCAGTGCAACTACCCTGTGTGATACCATAATAATGATACAGGTGATTATGTGTGTGTGTGTGTGTGTGTATGTTTGCACACTCATGCTCAGTCATGTCTGACTCTTTGCAACCCCATGGACCGTAGCCTGCCAGGCTCCTCTTTCTATGGAATTTCCAGGCAAAAATGCTGGAGTAGGTTGCCAGTTCCTTCTCCAGGAGATCTTCCTGACCCAGGGATTGAACCCATGTCTCCTGCACTGCAGGCAGATTCTTTACTGCTGAGCCATCAGGGAAGCCCCATGGGTCATTATACATTTGTCCAAACCCACATAATGTACAGTCCCAAGAATGAACTCAAATGTGAACTACAGACTTTGGATGATGACCTGTCAATGCAGGTTCATCAGTTGTAACCAATGTACAACTGGTGGGGGTTGTTGAGAGTGGGGAAGACTGTGCATGTAGAGGGGTGTATGTGGAAGTACATGGAAAATCTCTGTCCCTTCCCTTCAATTTCACTGTGAACTTAAAATTTATCTAAAACATAAAGTCTTCATTAAAAATAATTTAAATGAAAGGAGAGAAACCCAAAGTCTTCTTATTGAAGTGCTTCTCCAACTTTCATGAGCACAAGACTCACCTAAGTATCTTGTTCTGTGCAAATTCTGACTCAGTAGGTCTAGGGAGAAGCCCACGGTTCTGCCTCTAACAAGCTTTGGGTGATGCTGATGCTGCTGGTTGAGTGTAGAGGTTGTACAGCATATTATTCTGGGATTCCCAGACAGCAGCTATGTCTTCCAGTCACTGCTGCAGGCCTGTGCTTGACAGATGCCTTGCATAGTTAGTTCTCAATAATGTTACAGACATTGGATCTTGTTAGTACAAGTGACTCAAAGGAACACGGGCTAAGGGAAATTTGTAACTTTGATCAGTGATTCTGTAGTTCCCTAAAGCCCCATCCTTCAAAGGCCAAACCAGAGCCTGGCATTCTCCTCTTTTCCCACCCCCACCCCCACAGCAGATTCCCTGATAATCCTTTCTCCTCGGTGAGCTCCCCCCCCCGCCCCCCCCACAGACCCACCAGCTCTATCAATCCACAATTCACGCTGACGGATGTGTTCCAAAATAAGATCAAACTAATGAACACCTGGTAAATGCCGCTCAGCACCACCTTACTCTTCCAAAGATTTTTATTTATTCTGCAGAGAAAAAATCACATCCTCCCATGCTTCCCAGGTGGTTCAACAATAAAGAATCTGCCTGCCAATGCAGGAGATGCAGGAAATGCTGGTTTGATCCCTGGGTCAGGAAAATCCCCTGGAGGAAGGCATGGCAACCCACTCCAATATTCTTATCTGGAAAATCCCATGGACAGAGGATCCTGGCGGGCTTCAGTCTATGGGGTCGCAAGGAGTTATACATGATTGAGCGTGCATATTGTGTATATTATGTATCACATGTATATTGTGATATTGGAGAAGGAAATGGCAACCCACTCCAGTATTCTTGCCTGGAGAATCCCAGGGACAGAGGAGCCTGGTGGGCTGCCGGCTATGGGGTCACACAGAGTCCGACACGACTGATGCAACTTAGCAGCAACAGCAATGTTGTGATGTATAAAGTTTCTTCCTTTACTTCGATTCCCCTCTTTGTTCTGGTAACCAAACAGCACTTGATTAGCCATCTGCAATAGCTCTGTGCATTTTTTCTCTTGTGCAGAGGTAGTTACTACTCTTAGGAATGGTTGCAGAGACCAGAGGCCAGAATTTCATTATCTCTATGGGGAAACATATGTATAAACTCAAGACAAAAATATGGCAGGCATTCAGAATTTCTTTTGTCTTTTTTTAAATCCCTTTTTAAACCACTTGTTTAGAGTTGGATCTAATTAGAGTACTTCAGAAATAAGGGCTTACTGTGTTGAGCCTATAAAGAAGCGGCTACTATTTTTTTAACCTGATCTTTCCTTATAATGCCGGAAAGCACAACACTATGTATTTTTGTACGACCGTCAAGGGACAAAGACAGCTCTAAATATTTGACCTAGATAAACAGATTACCATTCATTTCATCTGAAAATATAGGGATAATTAACTTGGACAACCATATAAACAGCAGGGGTCTCCTCTTGAGTGTCCATCTTCTTAAATCAGCAGATAGCCCCCCCAGAGGGCTGCCACAGCGTGGCCATTCAGCTGCCTCTTACTGCTCTATTTCCTACTGTTGGAATGAACTGTGGGTATTGTGGAAGGGACTCCTGGGCATTTCAGTCTTCTGGGGTTTATTCCTAAGTCCCAGTCCGCTCATGTTTATCCATTTGGTAAGTTTTATAATGAGCTTCATGGGTGGCGCTAGTGGAAAAGAATCCACCTGCCAATGCAGGAGACATAAGAGATGAGGGTTCAATACCGGGGTCCGTATGATCCCCTGGAGGAGGGCATGGCATCCCACTCCAGTATTCTTGCCTGGAGACCCCGATGGACAGAGGAGCCTGGCAGGCTACAGTCTAAAGAGTCGGACATGACCGAAGCAACTTAGCATGCATGCTTGCAAGGTTTATAATGGATTCATTCGCTTGTGTTAATATTTTCCCCTTCACTTTGCAAAAGTTGGTGGTTTGGTCTGACATTAGCCATTGAGCCCTTGGAGTCAAAGACAGCTGGGATCACAGTGTTATGGCAGACCTGAAGGGTCACTGTCCTAACCCCCAACCCATGCCTGATTTTTGTAGAATCCCTGCCAGTGGGCTTCACCATAGTCTGAGCTCTCACCTGTGCAGGGACAGGTTGTTAGGTAGTCTTTGCAGTGTTCTTCTTACACAAAAGTTCTATGGAGTTTAAGCTGAAATCCATTTCTCTCTCTCTAGTTCATACCCTTTGACACAATGCAGAGAAAACAGAACGGAATCATTTCCTCTTATACCTGACAGAACCTTGGGTATTTTAAGCACCCGACTTGGTGTTCTTAGCAGGTTGTCCTTCTGTCAGAGGTTAGACTCTTTACCATTCTGGCCTCTCCTGTCTAAACAGGCTCCTAACTCAGCAACCTTCCTCAGGTTTGTGGCCCAGAGGTGGTGAAAGTGAAAGTGTTAGTCGCTCAGACATCTCTGAATCTTTATGACCCCATGGACGGTAGCCCAACTGGCTCCTCTATCCATGGAATTCTCCAGGCAAGAGAATGGAGTGGGCAGCCATTCCCTTCTCCAGGGGATCTTCCTGACCCAGGGATTGAACTCGGGTCTCTTGCACTGCAGGCAGTCTTTACCGTCTGAGCCACTGGAGAAGTATAGGTTTGCGGCCCCAAACTGGTACCAGGTTGGAATGGGACTGGCCTTCTGGAGCGGCTGTTGTCAACCTTGGCTGCATGTAGCAATCACCTGGACAACGCCTGTCTCCCCACCCTGAATTTGGAGATGCTGACTTCATTGACCTGGGGTTTTCCCTGAGCCCCAAGATTAGTATAAACTTCTGGGAAAATCCCAAATGTAGCCGAGATTGAGAACCACTGCTCTGGAGTCTGTGCCAACCAGAGGCATTGCTGGCTGCCCAGGCTGAGTGCAGAGAAAGGATGAGAAGGCGGGAGAGTGGTGAGGGTCAAGGAGAGGCTGTAGCCTGTTGTTGAATGGGTGGGTCTCTCTAATAAGCTGAAACTCATACTTGTTTCTTGAGTTTTAGATTTTTCATCTTGAAGTTTTGTACATTGATACAAAACCAGTATGATAATGACTTAAGTTTTGCAGTGAGCTTGCTGAGCTCATGTTTTGTGTTTTATTTGTCATGTTTCTGGCAAATAATTTAATTTCACTCTCTGGGATGTCATCACAAGACATCTGGGGACACGGGATGCAGGAGGATGTACGTCTCCATCCTGAGAGATCACTCCCCTCTCCCACCTCCATCACACCGCGTATGACACTTGAGCAGCATCATTTGGTGCATGGTGAATTTGCTACACACTTAAATCCCAAGCTCTTTTTATTTCTAAGCCATTACCCCCATCTGATATTTTGGCAATTGTGCTTTTTTTTTCAATTAAAAATTCACCTTTAATACTGATAAAGGCTAGGTGGGGAGGATGTGGCTTATGTGTGCAATAGCATCGAGCTGCCCGATCCTGGACTCCAGAATTAGCCAGACTTTCCTGTGAGTCTAGAAGCAGTACTGGAAGAACCACAGACTTCCCACGTGGGGACTGTCTTATAAAACGTGCAGCTTGGAGCCACAGACCAAAAAGCGTGCTCTCTGCAGACACCTCCAAAAATGAATTGCATTTTAAAAGGAGAGAAAAAGAGGAAACTGCAGTGTTTTTGTTCCGTTGCCAAGTTGTGTCTGACTCTTTGCGACCCCATGGACTGCAGCACGCCAGGCTTCCCTGCCCTCCACTGTCTCCTGGCGTTTGCTCAAACTCATGTCCATCAAGTCAGTGATGCCATCCAACCATCTCATCCTCTGTCACCCTCTTCTCCTCCTGCCTTCAATCTTTCCCAGCATCAGGGGCTTTTCCAGTGAGTCAGCTCTTCACATTGAGTAGCCAAAGTATTGGAGCTTCAGCTTCAGCATCAGTCCTTCCAATGAATATTCAGGGCTGATTTCCTTTAGGATGGACTGGTTGGATCTCCTTGCTGTCCAAGGAACTCTCAAGAGTCTTCTCCAGTTCAAAAGCATCAATTCTTCAGCACTCTGCCCTCTTTATTGTCCAACTCTCACATCTGTACATTACTACTGGAAAGACCGTAACCTTGACTATATGGACTGTATATATTTGACTATACGGAAGCTGCAATACGTTGACCTAATATGTGCCACATTCATGGTATTCACCGGCAATGTATGGTCTTATTTAACCTATACAATAATCCTGTGATGTGCCCATTATACAGATGAGGAAAATGGGACTCAGAGGTACCTGATCAGTGGGGTGTCAGGATAAAAATGAGAGTCATGCCCTTTCTACCACACCATAATGCAGAAGTAAGGAAGGCCCTACCTCCTATTGCATTTCATTGTGTTGCCTCGCTCTGGAGTTCCAGCCTTTCAAGCGTTCTGAATCCTCTTTCTTTAATTTCAACTCCTTTTTAAATATTTAATCCTCTAACCTAGCCGTGCACTTGCTAGGTTAGGAAAACCTACTCCCCTGTGATGAGATGCAGAACACTTAGAAGACACTCATCCTGTTTGAGCAATTTGCTCTATAAGATAGTAAGTCAGACCATATGCTTGTGAAACTAATTGATCCTATATTCTTGACCCTGTGCATGAAAAGTAGAAAGAAAAAGGGATGTTTTTTGCCCTGAGTGTGTCTGAATGATTTATATAAGTAGTCCCCAACTTGAAACAGGCAAGCTGATTTGCAAGGCAGATGTTTGATCATTTAAAGATACATTTTGCCCTGGAAATAATATTTTCTCTTCTGGCTATCTGCATTGCCTTTTTAACCTGTGGAATACTGTATATGGTGATAAAAATACTATTCCACCTCTGTATGAGTATACTGTGGATTATTGTATTCCTGTCTTCCCCCAGAGTGGCAAAGAGCTTTTTTAAGTCCCTGGAAGATCACAGACCTGTTATGCTCATTAAACATGCCCAATAATGAGTTCTTGACATTCGTAAATCCAGCAAGTATTTTCCTGATAAGAAGTGAACTGTTTTAATGGAACACAGAACCAGACTTCAGAACTGCAGCACATTCAAGATGCAGGTACTCCTTTCTCATCCTGTCAGTTTCATGCCAAACTTACTGGCATTTAAGGATCATTATGGAGCATTTTGGGCTTCCCTGGTAGCTCAGCTGGTAAAGAATCTGCAATACAGGAGACCCCGGTTTGGTCCTGGGTGGGGAAGATCCCCCTTGGGGAGAAGGGATAGGTTACCCACTCCAATATTCTTGGGCTTCCCTAGTGGCTCAGTTGGGAAAAAATCTGCCTGCAGTGCTGGAGACCTGGCTTCGATCCCTTGGTTGGGAAGATCCCCTGGAGGAGGGCATGACAACCTGTTCCAGCATTCTTGCCTGGAGAATTCCATGGACAGAGGAGTCTGGCGGGTTTCAGTCCATGGGGGTCATAAAGGGTCAGACACTACTGAGTGACTAAGCACAGTGCAGCATATGGAGCGTTCCGGGGCTTCCCAGGTGGCGAGAGTAGCATTTTGGGGCAGAATTGTGTCTCAATACAATGGACTGTTTTTAAAAATCCCTTTGCATGTGAATACCCACTTCTGCACTTTTCTGCACATGCTTTGGAATGCAAAGGGTCCCTTCCTGCACTTACCTGCCTTTCTCTGAGGCTGGTTCCACTGGCTTTGACATTTATAAAAGTCACGACTGCTTACCCAGCAATTTTGACAGTGGGTGGCTCTTTGGGAAAGGGCTAATTAAAAATGGAATTAAAATGGATGGTAATAGTAAATGGCTCTTTAAGTAGAATGACCTGATCAGGGCTATTTTCCCAGGAGGCTGAAAGGGGTCCAGCTGTGAGGCTCTGCACAAGACCTTGAACCTCCATTCCTCTGCTCTCACTCACTCTGATCTGCTATCCTGTCTCAGCAAAGTATGTAGACTCTGCCTGAGTTGAAAGGTGCTGACTGTGTATATGAGATTTCCAAGCACATGAAGCCATGCATTTCCAAGTTTCAGACTTGATTTCTGATAGACTGCTCATGCCATTCCATCAATCCAGCCCAACTGGGGCCCTGGTCAGAAAGTTCATGCAGCCTTAGAGATGCAGATGATGGCTATGTATGGATGTGTGTTTGTGTGTGTAACTAAATGTTTATACATGTAGAATCCACATGAATGCTACAGGAACAGTTGGCAGCATTTGGGACAATTCCTGTGGGCCAGACTCTGGTGACAAAAGGATGGAAAGATACAGTTCTTGTCTCTATTACAGTGAGAGATAATAAAGGTGGCTTTCAAGTGCAGTAGAGTACAGGAGAGGGAACCCTTAGAAGTCAGGCTTCACAGAGGAGCTAGAGTTTTGGGCTCCCCAGGTGGCTCAGTGGTAAAGAATTCACCTGCCAATGCAGGAGATGCAGGTTTGATCCCTGAGTCAGGAAGATCCCCAGGAGGAGGAAATGGCAGCCCACTCCAGTATTCTTGCTTGGGAAGTCCCATGGACAGAGGAGCCTATAGTGTTACAGTCCATGGGGTTGCGAAGAGTCGGACAGGACTGAGCACACATGCCCGCACAGAGGGAGAGTACAATGTGGGTAGGCAAGCAAACTGGGAAAGGCGTTCCAGGCAGAGGGAAGCATGTGTATCACAGGAGCGTGCCACAGCATATGAGATCTGGGAGATGCAAGTACTCTGATGTCTGAGCCGAGAGTGCAGGAAGAAGACAAGACAGAGAGGTGGATGGGGGGGGGGGGGTCCCACCTGGAAAGCCTTGGGTGCCATGCCGTCCTGTTTGTCTTACACTCTAGGCAGTGGGAAGCTTCTGAAAAGTTTCAGGCTGGGGAAAAGACACGGCGTGGCTTGTGGGGCATCAAAGCTGAGGCATGTAGGCTAAAAATAATCCCAAATCAGAGGGAAGTAGGATTTTTTTCTTCATCACTGGAAAAGTAAAAATAAAACAAAGCTCTTACCTCAGCGTTGGGGAGATATCTCTGCTTTTCCTCCGGAAGTACAGCTTCTTCTCCTTTGTGGTTTGTGTGCTTTCTGAATCTGCTCTCAGAAGGGAAGCTGCCAGATGGCTCGCGTCCCACCCGCTGTCCCAGGCACGCTTGCACGTCGGGGTTGATGGATGACCTCGCCCTCGTCTGTCTGACCTCTGCTTCGCCACCTTCCCCTCTGTGTGGACCATCGCGCGTGGAGATTCATGAGCCCCCTTGAGAGCAGACCACTCCTCCTCAATCACTTGTCAGAAGAACTGAGAGGCCGCTGCTTAGCGGAACATTAGAAACAGTTTTAGTAGTTTGAACTTTGACCTCAGTGAGTTGTGATCGCTCTCAAATTGGGTCTTTCTCTTCTGCTCTTTGTTCCTTTTCCTTCTTTCCTTTTTGCTCCCCCCATCCCCTGCTTTTTTTTCCTTCGCTGTTTCCTTCGTTTTTGTGAAGTTTGTAGGTTGCATGAACCTGGTCAGGAAGAAGCGAGCCCTTCTGCTTGTTGCAGCTTTTTCTCCTAAGGAAAATCTAGTATTGTGATGAGGGGGTTGAACAAGTCATCCAGCCCTTGTCTCCCCAACCTAGGGAGTTGTTGGAACCATCCTACAAGGTTCCTGCTCAGTATTCACCCAAGAGTGTGCAGGGCCCTTACTGACAGTTTAAGTGTAAGGTTCTCGTGGGCGCTGGTGGGAAGAAAGAACAGGAAGGATGAAGCACAGTAGCTCAGAATGAACAGGACCGCAGAGGAGAGTGGTTGAGGGGAGGGGTGCAGAGGGGAGAGAAGGATGAGAATGGAGAGACTGACAGTCTGGGAGTGGAAAGGAAAAGGGAGAATCAACCGAGAAGAAACACATGGTGTCTGGAGGGGTATAGAAAAGACAAGACAGGACTTCCCTGAGTGACCCAGTAGTTAAGAATCTGCCTGCCAATGCAGGGGACACAGTTTTGATCCCTGGTCCGGGAAGAAGATCCCACGTGCCTTGGAGCAACTAAGCCCGTGGACCACAACTACTGAGCCCGTGCTCTGCAACAAGAAAAGCCACCGCCGTGAGAAGTCCACATACCGCAGCTAGATTCGCCCTTACTCACTACAGCTAGAGAAGGCCTGAGTGCCGCATCAAAGACCCAGTGCAGCCAAAAGTAAATAAATAACTTTTTTTAAAAAGGACAAGACAAAACAAAAACATGAAAAGATGCTCAACATCACTCGTTATCAGAGAAATACAAATCAAAACCACAATGAGGTACCATCTCATGCCAGTCAGAATGGCTGCTATCAAAAAGTCTACAAACAATAAATGCTGGAGAGGGTGTGGAGAAAAGAGAACCCTCTTACACTGTTGGTGGGAATGCAAACTAGTTCAGCCACTATGGAGAACAGTGTGGAGATTTCTTAAAAAACTGGAAATAGAACTGCCATATGACCCAGCAATCCCACTGCTGGGCATACACACCGAGGAAACCAAAATTGAAAGAGACAGGTGTACCCCAATGTTCATCACAGCACTGTTTATAATAGCCAGGACATGGAAGCAACCTAGATGTCCATTAGCATCTAGGACATGGATGAATGGATGGATAAGAGAGCTGTGGTACATATACACAATGGAGTATTACTCAGCTATTAAAAAGAATGCATTTGAATCAGTTCTAATGAGGTAGATAAAACTGGAGCCTATTATACAGAGTGAAGTAAGTCAGAAAGAAAAACACCAATACAGTATACTAACGCATATATATGGAATTTAGAAAGATGGTAACAATGACCCTATATGCGAGACAGCAAAAGAGACACAGATGTAAAGAACAGACTTTTGGACTCTGTGGGAGAAGGCGAGGGTGGAATGATTTGAGAAGTTAGAGTTGAAACGTGTATATTATCATATGCGAAGCAGGTTGCCAGTCCAAGTTCAATGCATGAGACAGGGTGCTCAGGGCTGGTGCACTGGGATGACCCTGGGGGATGGGATGGGGAGGGACATGGAAGGGGGGTTGTGGATGGGGGCACATGTGTGCCTGTGGCTGATTCATGTCAATGTTTGGCAAAAACCACTACAATATTGTAAAGTAATTAGCCTACAGTTAAATAATTTTTTTTTTTTAAAAAGGACAAGACAAATTGCGTTCTCTTGACACATCCGCTGGCACTCATAGAGTGGCTCATGGAGAGCGGTGCAGACTGCAGTGTTGTGGGAGCCAGTCATATCTGACTGATGCTAGTTGCCGGACCTCAGTGTCAGCTCCTGGAGGTGGGGAACTTAATGCCCTCATTCTGTCTCCCCCATCAGTCATACCCTGCAGGACCCGGTGCTGCTCAGCCAGCCCAAGGGTCTGCAGCAGTCACTTCAAGGCTTTTGGTTCACAAAATGATGCGATTGGGATTTTTACCCAGTTTCACAGGGATGGGAGAATATTCTCTGAGCCCTGGGACTTGTCCTTATGATTATTTTCTTTAAACAGATTTCAGTTCAGTCGCTCAGTCATGTCCAGCTCTTTGCTACCCCATGGACCACAGCATGCCAGGCCTCCCTGTCCTTCATCAACTCCTGGAGTTTACCCAAACTCATGTCCATTGAGTCGGTGATGCTATCCAACCATTTCATCCTCTGTCGTCCCCTTCTCCTCCTGCCCTCAATCTTTCTCAGCATCAGGGTCTTTTCAAATGAGTCGGCTCTTCACATCAGGTAGCCAGAGTATTGGAGTTTCAGCTTCAACATCAGTCCTTCCAATGAACACTCAGGACTGATCTCCTTTAGGATGGACTGGTTGGATCTCCTTGCAGTCCAAGGGACTCTCAAGAGTCAACAGAGGAGCAGCTTAAAACAGCCCTCCGCCCATCTGCTTTCATAACAGTTTTGTTTTATTATTTTATTTTTAAATTTTTTATTTTAATTGGAGGATAATTACTTTACAATATTGTGATGGTTTTTGCCATACATCAGTCTGAATTGGCCATAGGTGTACATGTGTCCCCTCCATCTTGAACTTCCCTTCCCAGCTCACCCTATCCCTCCAGGTTGTGACAGATCTTCGTACATCAAACTCCCACTGGCTTATCTCTCTTATATATGGGGTCATGTATGTTTCAATGCTACTCTCTCAAATCATCCCACCCTCTTCTTCCTATTTTAATTCACGACTGGGGCGTACAGCCCATCTCCTGTGTGACCAGGCTACCGTGGAGCCGGTCACCCTCCAGGTAAAGCACCAGGCAGGGAGAACTGCGAGTCAACAGTGGAAAGTGTGTTGGCTGTGCTGAGATGCTCCACCCACGAGTAATTGCTATGCTGTTTTTTAAACGTCTCTTCAGGATGGGCAGACACTCAGCCAGGAGAGCCATGGGGGTATCCCTGCCTGTTGATGAGTGCTCGTGCCAGGACATTTATTAAATATTTGGAATATCACCCCTGGATGTGGGGTTCAGGCTGCAGACATGCATGATCACAGCTTCTCCTTTAATTGAGCTGGTACTTGGGCTGTGGGATGTTTTTTTTTTTTTTTGGTTTATTTTTAGTTAAAGGATAATTGCTTTACAATACTGTGTTGGCTTCTGCCATACATCAACATGAATCAGCCGTGTGCTGTGCTTAGTAGTTCAGTCGTGTCTGACTCTTTGTGACCCCATGGACTGCAGCCCGCCAGGCTCCTCTGTCCATGGGGATTTTCCAGGCAAGAGTACTGGAGTGGGTTGCCATGACCTCCTCCAGGGAATCTTCCCAACCCAGGGGTCGAACCCAGGTCTCCTTCATTGCAGGTGGATTCTTTCCTGTCTGAGTCACCAGGGAAGCCCTAGATATATATATGTCATCTCCCTCTTGAACCTCCTTCCCACCTCCCACCCCATCCCACCCCTCTTGGTTGTTACAAAAAGTTGCATGGAAGCATATGTAAAATACAGAGCCAATGCTAATTTGCTGTGACTCAGGGAGCTCAAACTGGGGCCCTGCAGGATGTTTTAACATCTGAATTTAACCTTGACCCTCTTAGAGGGGAGGGAGTACAGGTCCCACCCACTCACCCACCTTCCCCACCCCCACTCTGCCAGTTGTGCCCCTTGGAATCCACGCCCCTTGTGCTGTTGACAGGCTTCCCTCTCTTTTTTTTGGAAGGCAAGTGCTCCAAATTCAGGCTCTGAATAGACAGAGGATTAAAGGCTTTTGAAATCAAAACTAGGTCTTCAAAGCTGCCAGCGATGGCCAAGGATTTCCCGCCTGGAGCATGGGTCCCAAGCCCAGCCCAGCCCAGCCCTAAGCTCCCTAGATGCTGCGGGAGGCCCATTTCCTTCATGCCCCCAGGTCTGTGCTGTCTGAGGGTCTCAGACTCAAATGCCGCCAAGCAGGCATGGCCGGAGGGAGGCAGCTTCTGTGCCCTTGGAGACCCTGCAGGATATGGGGTGTGTGTCCCTTACCTGGGATTCTCCAGCACGCGCTGTCGGTCCCGCCTCTGTTCGTGCTGCATGCAGGTCTGATTCTGAGTCACGTGGGTTCTTTCTGAGTTTGGGTCACTGGCCTGAGTGATGAGCATCAGACCCGTGGACTCACATGTGCCAAGCGTGCCCTGTGCTATTTGCTCCCTGGCCATCTGGAAGCCATTAATGTTGGGACGGTTGCAGTCGTTTACTCTGCTCTCGTGTTGCGAGAGGCGCAGCCTGGCAAGGCCCTGGTCCTAGGAGCCAGGGGCCCTTGGCTTTCTGTCAGAGTTCCAGCATCAACCCCAGTGCAGCCCTGCCCTGCAGGCCGCCATCCAGTCCCCTTCTCTCCCTTCCCTTTCCTCCCGTCTTGGACCCTAAGAGCAGTGACTCTTATAGGGGGAACCTGGCCTCTCTCTTCATTCCACTTCTTGTCCGCTTTGCAGTTTTGAAAGGAAAGGGGTGCAGCTAAGTCACTTTTTAAAGAGCCCCTAGTAGGGAACTTCCCTCGTGGCCCAGTGGCTAAGACTCCATTCTCCCAGCGCAGGGGGTCAGGGTTCAACACCTGGTGAGGGAACTAGATCCTGCATGCTTCAACTAAAGATCCCACAACTAAGACCTAGTGAAACAAACAAACAAACAACAACAACAAAAAAATATATAGTGTTTTTAAAAAGCCCCCAGGAAAGGAGTTGCATTTCACATTGTGTAGGTTTCATAAAAGGAATACCCCAGGAGTGTCCTCAGAAGAAATCAGGACTCAAGACTGTAGACACTTAAAGTCATGCTAATTTTATTCCTAGTTTTTTAAGGAATCTCCATACTGTCTTCCATAGTTGCTGTATCAATTTACATTCCCACTAACAATCCCACTACTAGCATATACCCTGAGGAAACCAAAACTGAAAAAGACATGTACCCCAACATTCTTTGCAGCACTATTTACAATACATAGGACACGGCAGCAACCTAGATGTCCACCAACAGATAAATGGATAAAGATGCTGCGGTACATATATACAATGGAATATTACTCAGCCATAAAAAAAGAGTGCACTTGAGTTAGTTGTAATGAGGTGGGTGAACCTAGAGCCCCTTATACAGAGTGAAGTAAGTCACAAAGAGAAATACAAATATCGTATATTAACGGATATATATGGAATCTAGAAAGATGGTACAGATGAGCCTATTTGCAGGGCAGCAGTGAAGACAGAGACATAGAGAACAGACTATGGACATGGGCAGTATTGGCAGGGAGAAGCAGACTGTGGGGCAAGTGGAGAGAGTAGCGTGGACACATATACACCACTGAATATAAAATAGATAGCCAGTGGGGATTTGTGGTGTGACTCAGAGAACTCAAACCAGTGCTCTGTAACAACCTAGAGGGGTGGGAAAGGGTGGGATGTGGGAGGGAGGTTCAAGAGGAAGGGGATATATGTATACCTATGACTGATTCATGTTGCTGTATGGCAGAAGCCAACACAATATTTTAAATCTATTATCCTCCCATTAAAAATTGGAGGATAATTGCTTTTTTATTGTTAAATAAATTTATTTAAAAAATAATAAAGTCATGCTAATAACTGCATCATCATAATAGCTGCCTGTGTACTTGGCAATGTGCTCGGAGCTGCATTTGCCTCACACTAATCCTAGTAATAGCCCTCTGGACAGGGACACCGAGTTTCAGAGTTAAGCAGCTGGAGGTGTTTGCAGCTTCAAAGCCCACACCCTCTCTGCATTTGGAAGTTCATGCCCCGTTTAGGCCCAGGTGGGGTGGAAGCCCCGGCAGACAGAGGAGCAGAGAAGGAACACACATCTGTAGTTCATGCTAGATAGTCCAGTTGTGAGTTTTTCTAAGGAAGCAAAATGATCTTTTGAAAGGAAACTCACGCAGTCTGTCTGCTCTTGCCAACTCCACTCCAGTACAACCTGCCAAAAACAGCCGAACCTTGTTTTGGGTATGAAAGCAGCTGTTATAATAAACTCCTCTACTCTGCCTCTCTTTCCTGTTTTGGTGGAATGACTGTTTAAAGTAAATGTCTCCAATAGTTGGATTTTCTGGGGTCATGAAAACATTTTTTAATTGGCAGGCTCTGCTACATTTTTTGGTCAAGTTAGGAAGTAAACAGAATGCCACACGCCATTTCAGATCCATGCAGTAGAAATGTTTCTGAATTCTGCAGACCTGGTCCCCTAATCCCCACCCACTTGGGCTGGAGCTTTCTTGGGCTTGGAGCTTATTCCAGAATGAATGGATTTCTGCCCTTTCTTCTGTCCCAGGACTTCCAAAGCAGAACAAGGGAAGTGAGTGCAGAAAACGTAAGAGTCAGATGGGTTTGAATCCTGGTTCTGCCAACCACTAGTGTATGACCTCAAGGTTACACTGAGCCTCAACTTTTTATTTCTGTAAAATGGATATTATAGGGACTTCCCTGGTGGTCCAGTGGTTAAGGCTTCACCTTCCAATCCAGGGGATGCAGGTTCAATCCCTGCTCAGGGAGCTAAGATCCCATATGCCTCAAAGCCAAAAAACTAGAACATAAACAACAGAAGCAATATTATAACAAATTCAATAAAGACTTAAAAAAATTTTAATAAAAAATTTTAAAATGCATATTATAATACAAACTACCCATTAGGTTATATGGAGTTTAAAACAAAAATAAAATAATAGCAAATATTTATGTAATTCTTATTATATGCTCTGTGCTTTTCAGGTGTTTTATGTGTCTTTTATTTAATCTCCTCAACAACCCTGTTTGGTATCCACTGTGCTGGTCATATTCTAGCCATACAGTAGAGAGTACAGCTCACAAAATCTCTGTCTACATGAAACTTACATTCTTGTTGGGGGGGGTGCAAAAGATAAGTAAATCAGATTGTTGTTATTGTTGTTCAGTTCTTCAGTCGCTCAGTGATATCCGACTCTTTGCAACCCCATGGACTGCAGCACGCCAGGCTTCCCTGTCCTTCCCTGTCTCCCCGAGCTTGCTCAAACTTATGTCCATTGAGTCAATGATGCCATCCAACCATCTCATCCTCTGTCGTCCCCTTCTCCTCCTGCCCTCAATCTTTCCCAGCATCAGGGTCTTTTCCAATGAGTCAGCTCTTCACATCAGGTGGCCAAAGTATTGGAGTTTCAGCTTCAGTATCAGTCCTTCCAGTGAATCTTCAGGTTTGGTTTCCTTTAGGATTGACTGGTTTGATCTCCTTGCTGTCCAAGGAACTCTTAAGACTCTTCTCCAGCACCACAGTTTGAAGGCATCAGTTCTTCAGTGCTCGGCCTTCTTTACGGTCTAACTCTCACATCAGTAAATCAGATAGTGTGTTAAATGGTGAGAAGTGTTCTAGAGAAAAATAAAATAAGGAAGGGAGATGGGGAGTTGCAATTTTCAAAAGGTTAATCAGGAAAAACCTCTCTAACAAGGTGATGGTTGAGTAAAGACCTGTAAAAAGTAAGAGAGGAAGAGAGAGAGAGAGCTGCGGGTTACCTAAGGGACAGAGTCCTAGGCAGAGGAAACAGAAAATGCAAAGGCCCTGGGGCCATGTGTCTGGTATGTTCAAGGCGCAGTGTGGCTGGAGCGGGAGTGAGCTGCAGAGTAGCTGAGGTCAGAGAGGGAAGGTTTGGAGAGAAGATGGGCCTTGTGGGCTCTTCATCTCAGTGAGGTGAGAAACTACTAGAAGAACTTGAGCAGAGGGGAGACATGATCATGATGAAGTCAGATGTGTAGAAAGGACACTTCTGATTCATTCATTACAGCTGCTGCTCCTGCTGTTGGTTCCCACAAGGACAGCTGCCAACTTTTTGAGACTGTTTAAGTAGGACATTTCTTAACAGGACATCTGGCCCTCCACTGTCAGTGATGTACTTGCTGATTTTCAACAACAGGTGAACTTTCCCCAACTCCTCTTGTATCCACGTCCAGCCTCCTCCTCTCTTCTGGATGATTCTGTCCTTTGCTATCTCTCTGCATTGGGTTGTCTTGATGATGCTACTTAAGTGGCTCCATAGACAACTGTGGTCTACGCTTGTGATTCGTATGTTGTTGTGTTGAGTTAGTTATTAGGATCAGGGACTTGCAAGTAAATATTGCTTGGGCTGCACAATCAAGAGAATCAACAGGGAGGAAAGGTGAGAGAGGATTTTCGTCAATGGAATTGCCCCTCCATCCTATTCCATGGGGGATAGAAGTGTGTCTGTATGACCGACAACTTACCAACACTGATCCATTCTTGTGGGAAAGGACTATACCATCCTTATACATTCCCTGAGAGGTCAAGCATCACTAGTTCTAGCCCCATGTCTGTGAGTAGCAACTGAAGCCCATGGACCTCTTGAAAGTGTGTCCAAATGGATGTCTGTGCACATTTTTGTGGGGCTAGGTCATAGTGTTCATGTTGCTTGTTCATTGAATGACTTTGTCACAATTGTAGGCCATATTTGCAACATGGTATAACCTGTGTGCAAGCATGTGAAAATGTACACATTTGATAAAGGGGTTTAAAGGGAACTTTTTGTTCCCTAAATATTAAGAATCTGTAAAATCTATATTTGACAAATATTGCTTATAGTGTTCCCAAGATAGAATAAATAGGATAAATTATGGATAAATGATAGGATAAATTATGGTCCCTCAGACGATGTCTTTTCAAGGTCCTCAAGGTGTACCATCACTCAAGGTCTGTTTTGCTTCCTTGCTCAGTGACTAAGTCTCCAGGAATTCACTCTCTGTATTAGATCATTTGTTCTCATATGCTCTTCATTGCCTTTGAAACACCTCCAATTCTAGCAAAGCTTTACATGAGCCAAGTGGTTCGAAACAGCAGCCTAGGCCTGAGGTATTTGGAAGACCACCCTCCCAAACCCCTTGGGTCCTTGGTAGAGCAGGGCCCGCACACTAGACAAGGTCCAGGCTCAGAAGGGGAGCTAAGAGGGGGATTTAACAGGAAGGCCTAGCGACTTTGCATAGTATGGTGATAGAAATATGCATTCCTAGTCACATGGCTGCGCACTGGCCTCTTCTGCAGTTGGAGGCAAGGCATGCGCCTGGTGTGTCTGTTGTCTGATGCTCCCCTGTGCCTGTGCCATGAAGCACACTGGGCAGAGATGATGGGGGTGAGGTGGAGGAGGGAATAGGGGGGCATTCCTGGGCACTAGAGTTCTACCATGGTGATCAGTTCCTCCCAGTTCAGGGAAGCCCTCAAGGGCTTCTTAGCTGGGACTTAAGGAAGTCAACAAAAGGATTGTTGAGAATGACTGATCCCATGCCCTGGAATGCAAAGCCTGCACAGTTGGTGGTACTTAATTATATACAATAAACTAGGAAGGACATACAGTGGGTTTTGATATCAGGTTCCAGTTGCTCCTCACTAAGGACCTGGTAGAAACCCTTCATCAGTGTGGCTAAGGAAATAGTCCCAGTCTTGTCTGACTCCAGCTGTATGTCCACACCGCCTCCCCGCACCTTTCCTCTCGCTGGGTGTCTTCTCCTCCTGTCTCAGCTGGAAGCATCTGCAGACCCCCTTACTGATCACTCTGGAGGGGGAAAGGTGACTGTCAGAAGCATGCAGAGAAATTTCACATTTTTCATCAAGATGGGAAGTTAGGAGGAAACCGATGAAAAGTGCCCTGGCTACGGATTCTGTTTTTGTGCCCATCCACCACCACCGCCAACAGGTTTTGTCCTCGTCACAGGGGAGACATGGTCTGGGCTCCTCTCTGACTTGAATGAACTATTCAGAGGTAAACTGAGGCATATGAAGAATGTTAAGAGTTTATTTGAACAAAAACCCATTCTACTCTGGGGGCACCAAACCAGAAGTGGTTGAGAGCATTCTGTCTGGCAGGAGTTGTGGCAGGACTTACAAGAAGAAGGTGCAGATGCAAAGACAGAAAGTTATTGATCTGCCCTAGCTTAAAAAGCCTGAAAAGTGAAGGTGTTTAGTCACCAAGTCGTGTCTGACTCTTTGTGACCCTATGGACAGCAGCCCGCCAGGCTCCTCTGTCCATGGGATTCTCGAGGCAAGGATACTGGAGTGGGTTGCCATTCCCTTCTCCAGGGGATCTTCCCAACCCAAATCGAACCCAGGTTTCCCACACTGCAGGCAGATTCTTTACCACTGAGTCACCTGGGAAGGTGTGCAGGTATAATACCTTAATATGGAAGCAGGTTGGCCATTTGGTCAATAAGAATCCCTGCATTTTGACAGTGGATCTTAGTATTGGCACTCATTTCTCTGCCTGCCGTGCTGGTTTAATTTTGCCCTAGGTGTCATATAATAATTTACATGACTATTGTGTAGATACTCCTTTCATGTTCTAGTTTGCTTGTCCTTCACTCTCTAGAAAGCACTTTTTATCATCAGAAATAATCTGTATCACCTCTGTGCTCCAGTGAACAAATCATAGACACTTCACCTCAGGGTTTCCCAGCTTGTTGGGACAAGAATGACTTGATGGTAGGAACCTTACTTACAGTCTATTTTGTTAAAGCCTGTTGTTGCTTACTTTCATTTCCCTGTGGCCACAGCTCTCCCTGTTCTGTTCTTTCTTTTTTTGTTGCTGTTCAGTCGCTAAGTCATGTCCGACTCTTTGCGACCCCATGGGCTGCAGCACGCCAGGCTTCCCTGTCCTTCACTATCTCCTGGAGCTTGTTCAAACTCTTGTCCATTGAGTTGGTGATGCCATCCAACCATCTCATTCTCTGTCACCCCCTTTTCCTCCTACCCTCAGTTTTTCCCAGCATCAGAATCTTTTCCAATAAGTCAGTTCTTCACATCAGGTGGCCAAAGTATTTGAGCTTCAGCTTCAGCATCAATCCTTCCAGTGAATTTTCAGGGTCAATTTCCTTTAGGATTGACTGGTTTGATCTCCTTACTGTCCAAGGGACTCTCAAGTCTTCTCCAGCACCGCAGTTTGAAAGCATCAGTTCTTTGGTGCTAAGCCTTCTCTATGGTCCGACACTCACATCTGTACATGATTACTGAAAAGACCATAGCTTTAACTATACTGCCTCAGACAACCTATTCTGTCTAGATAATCACAAGCCTTTCTCTTTTCTTAAAAAAAGATCTTGTCTCCATCTCCTACTCTGTGATTCTTCCCATCCTCCCCTGGTCCTATACAGCAGAAGCCATTAAAAGAAGGGGCCTTCTCAGAGCCCCAGGGTCCACTTGGAGCCCCTGACGTTTCCAACTCCATTTGGATAAACATTTCTCTTCAGTGCTTTGTGCCCCTGAGTGGGATGTGTGTCTGGGAAGTAAGCAGGAGTAGAAACAGACAGATCTTCCTGCCAAGCTCAAAGTTGGGAAGATTAACTCCTATGTAACAGTCATATGGATAAAAATTAATAAAAATGCAATCATACAGTCATTTGGGTACACTGTCTACCCTAATAAATTAGTACATCTAATTTTATAAGCACTGTCATAACCATGGCTGTGAGTGGGATTTTTCCTTTTACTGTAGTATATGTTCCTCTTCCTTACTAGGTGTTGTTTATTAGGTGTTGTTTCCCCTAAGTGCTGTATAAAGGGACAGATTGTTTCAGGGCAACCAGTTGGTTGTATTTACAGGTGGCTGGTTGTCTTTACTAGTTCTGCAGCTGTAACACAACTGCTTTCCAACAGGAAGGAGCATCGCAAAGGAGCTGGAGCTATGCAGTCCAGACTTCATCTGATTCCACATTTAGCAGTGGATATTTTGTAAATCACTGAATCCTTCTTTTTCAGTCCCTCTCCAAGGCCACGCATAACGTGAAGTCAATGAAATAGTGCTCTCTTTGTGCTCATGAATTGATACTGCTGGCCTGTCATCAGTAGGACCTGAGGTTCAAGTGGCTTTTCCAACAGTAAGGTTGGGAAGCTTGGCTCCCCCAAGAAGGAAGAGCAATGCTCAGGCCTTATTCTAGAAGGTGGCTGGGTGCATCCTTGGTCTGCCAGTAAAGCCTGTCCCTGCATCACATGGTGAAGTAGTAAAAGTAAAAGTCTATCAGTCACGTCCAACTCTTTGTGACCCCATGGACTGCAGCCCACCAGGTTCCTCTGTCCGTGGAATTCTCCAGACAAGAATACTGCCTTGGTAGCCATTCCCTTCTCCAGGGGATCTTCCTGACCCAGGGATTGAACCTGGGTCTGTTACATTACAGGCGGATTCTTTACCAACTGAGCCACCAGGGAAGCCCATATCACATTGTATAGTGGCCGCTAAAGACAACAGCATCTTCTTAACCAACAGGGACTGCTTTACAGTAAGAGATTTTATTTTATTTTTTTATCTCCTAAAGATAGAAACTTTTTAAAGTGTTTATTTTTAAAAACTGTTGGTTTTTTAAAATAGAATTCAAGCAAGATTTACAAATTGTTATTTGGTTGATACATTTCTTAAACCTCTTTTGATCGGGACACATCCTCTTATTTATTTATTTAATATAAATTTACTTATTTTAATTGGAGGCAAATTACTTTACAATATTGTATTGGTTTTGCTATACATTGACATGAATCCACCACGGGTGTACATGTGCTCCCCATCCTGAACCCCCCTCCCACCTCCCTCCCCATCCCATCCCTCTGGGTCGTGCCAGTGCACCAGCCCTGAGGATCCTGTATCATGCATCGAACCTGGACTGGTGATTCATTTCACATATGATAATATACATGTTTCAATGCCATTCTCCCAAATCATCCCACCCTTGCCCTCTCTCACAGAGTCCAAAAGACTGTTGTATACATCTGTGTCTTTTGCTGTCTTGCATACAGGGTTATCGTTATCATCTTTCTATATTCCATATATATGTATTAGTATACTGTTTTGGTGTTTTTCTTTCTGGCTTACTTCACTCTGTATAATAGGCTCCAGTTTCATCCACCTCATTAGAACTGATTCAAATGTATTCTTTTTAATGGCTGAGTAATACTCCATTGTGTATATGTACCACAGCTCTCTTATCCATTCGTCTGCTGATGGACATCTAGGTTGCTTCCATGTCCTGGCTATTATAAACAGTGCTGCAATGAACATTGGGGTACACGTGTCTCTTTCAATTCTGGTTTCCTCGGGGTGTATGCCCAGAAGTGGGTTTGCTGGGTCGTATGGCAGTTCTATTTCCAGTTTTTTAAGGACTCTCCACACTGTTATCCATAGTGGCTGTACTAGTTTGCATTCCCACCAACAGTGTAAGAGGGTTCCCTTTTCTCCACACCCTCGCCAGCATTTATTGCTTGTAGACTTTTGGATCGCAGCCATTCTGACTGGCGTGAGATGGTACCTCATTGTGGTTTTGATTTGCATTTCTCTGATAATGAGTGATTTTGAGCATCTTTTCATGTGTTTGTTAGCCATCTGTATGTCTTCTTTGGAGAAATGTCTGTTTAGTTCTTTTGGCTCATTTTTTGATTGGGTCATTTATTTTTCTGCAATTGAGCTGCAGGAGTTGCTTGTATATTTTTGAGATTAATTCTTTGTCAGTTGCTTCATTTGCTATTATTTTCTCCCATTCTGAAGGCTATCTTTTCACCTTGCTTATAGATTCCTTTGTTGTGCAGAAGCTTTTAATTAGGTCCCATTTGTTTATTTTTGCTTTTATTTTCAACATTCTGGGAGGTGGATCATAGAGGATCCTGCTGTGATTTATGTCGGAGAGTGTTTTGCCTATGTTCTTCTCTAGGAGTTTTATAGTTTCTGGTCTTACTTTAGATCTTTAATCCATTTTGAGTTTGTTTTTGTGTATGGTGTTAGAAAGTGCTCTAGTTTCATTCTTTTACAAGTGGTTGACCAGTTTTCCCAGCACCACTTGTTAAAGAGATTGTCTTTTCTCCATTGTATATTCTTGCCTCCTTTGTCAAAGATAAGGTGTCCATAGGTACATGGATTTTAAAGAATAATTTAAAGAATAATAAGCAATGAACCCACACTGTATTCTAAACTATATACAGGTTTCTGGGAGTTTATGTAAACCGATAGGTGCTGCATAGTAGAAATAAAATATATGAATGACTCCCTGGTGGGTGATCCTGCTATTAATTCTAAATTCCACCTTCACTGGAGTACTGGGGAAAATCCTGAGCTGGGTGCAGATTGGACATTGTTGTGAGAAACTTGTCCAAAGCCTCTTCTTCTTTCAGTCTGTTTAATCAATTTACAACCCTAATTAGGAGTGTTGGGCCATTTGGGCAATAAAATTCATTTCTTTGAGCATGAAATACAATTAAATGATTTTATGCTAAGCACTACATACTGTCGCTCAGTTGTGTCCGACTCTTTACGACCCCATGGACTACAGCCCACCAGGCTCTTCTGTCCATGGAATTCTGCAGGCAAGAATACTGGAGTGGGTTGCCTTTTCCTCTTCCAGGGGATCTTCCTGACCCAGGGATTGAACCCGTGTCTCCAGCATTGGCAGGCAGTTTCTTTACTACTGAACCATCTTTAAAATGTGAGGAGATATAAGCAGCTGGAGTAAGCTGGCTCCAGCTCAGCCCTGAGAAATGATGGGAAATCATGAATTTGATTTTCGCTTTGGAAATGCTTTTTAAAAAGCATCTCTACTGTCTGAAGAAAGTCACTGTGTGTGTTGCCTACTCAGTCACCCTGTCGCGTCCCACTCTTTGCAACCCCATGGACTGTAGCCCCCCAGGCTCCTCTGTCCATGAGTGTATATGTGTGTATACATACACATACATGTACTTATCCATCTTTTCATCTAGTTGTTTCAGCTTTAAACAGATTTCTAAATTTAACACTCATTTATGAACTGTTTACAAAGGCATGGCAATGTTAATAAGCATGTACTTTCCCACTTACTTTACATTTACTTGTAATTGGTTGCATGCCTCCTGACTTTCTAGTGTAGTGATTTTCCACTTTTATTTTCCAGTTTCTTTCCTTTGACTTCTACACCCAGGGCTGAATGCCCCAGACAAAGATTTCTTCCTTTGTATGTCCTTTGTCCATTTTTAATCACAAATGTGAATACCAAGCTGGTGAACAGATGCTCTTCACCAAATCTGGGGACCACACCCCCCTCACAACTCATCCTGTGGTCTGTACAATAGATCCTTCTCATTTTCCTCATTACTTATTTTTTACCAGCTTTCCCCTGCCACCCTGCATCTGGGTCATTTCAAATCGATCAACTTCTCTTCAACCTTCTGAACAGAGATTGCCTTCCTCAAGGAACAGATAATTCCTTTAAAACACCGACAGTAAAAATCTGTCTCTCTATCTTAGCTCAGTTCAGTTCAGTTGCTCAGTCGTGTCCGACTCTTTGTGACCCCATGAATCACAGCACACCAGGCCTCCCTGTCCATCACCAACTCCCGGAGTTCACCCAAACTCATGTGCATCGAGTCGGTGATGCCATCCAACCATGTCATCCTCTGTCGTCCCCTTCTCCTCCTGCCCCCAATCCCTCCCAGCATCAGGGTCTTTTCCAGTGAGTCAACTCTTTGTCTTGGCTCACTTTTCCCTTAATTCAAGTGTCCTCAGCTCTCGTCTTCACTTGAAGAAAGTAGAAAACATACTCACACAGAAATGAAGAGTGTGTGTTGGGCTGATTGGTATTTTCACTGACACTGAGGTCCTTTTTTTTTTCTTTTCATCAAAGCAGTAGTTTTGTTGGTTTGAAAAAAAAAATCAAGTAGGTCTGTGAGAGAAGCATGGATTGTCTTTTTTATTTTTTTCCAGCACCTGCTCTGAAGCATAATTTCCACATGCCCGAACACTGCTTCAGTGATAAACAACAAACACTATCATTAACTGAGACTTGCCCGCTCAGCTGCCCCCAAATGACACTGTAAAAGCAAGCATGCTCAAGGCAAGTTTCGGGCTGTGAGTTTGCTTTCTCACCTCTGTTCTGTCGGGTTTAGTTCTGTGAGAGCTGAGGGATGCCAGACACAGCCTTGCAAACCAGAAGGGTCTATAGATCTGCATTTCTTTGGTTAGTAAATCCCACTGCACTGCCCTCCCCTCCAGTGGTGAAAAGAAAATGCTTGCTCTGGAGCCCGGGGTTCCTGCTTGTTTGGTTGTAAGGTGTCCTGTGTGTCTGTATTTTGACCCTTAACTGAATGCCTCTCCCAGGACGACTACACCCTGGCCTCCGGGACACCGAGCTCGGCGTGTCCCTTGTCACACAGGAAGCTGGCCACAAAGTGGGGGAGAAGGTTGTGAAAGCCTCATACATGGCGCTATTGCCAGTCATGTGACTGGGGCCAGCTGAGGGGTGACAGCACGTGTGTCCACGGTGGGCTCTACGCTCCAGGCTCATGTATGTGAACCTGCAGGGAGTATAGTGGGTAGAGGAGGCGTTTGGTTTGTTCAGAGAAAGGCAAAAGCAGCCCTCCAGAACAATTGCATTCCCTTGCCAGGGTGGTGGGCTTCCCTGGTGGTTCAGACTGCCAGAATTTGCCTGCAGGGTGAGAGATCCCGGGCTCTATCCCAGGGTTGGGAAGATCCCCTGGAGGAGGACATGGCAATCCACTCCAGTATTCTTGCCTGGAAAATTTCATGGTCAGAGGAGCCTGGCGGGCTACAGTCCATGGAGTCACAAAGAGCCGGATACGACTCAGCAAACTAACACGCATACACACCGGGGTGGTAGCCAAGATGATGGCATTTGAATTATTTGAAAACCACACAAATGAACCTAATAGATTTATATCATGTGACTTTCAGAAGAACCGAGGGGGTTCAGGGCTTGGGGGAGGCTCATTAGGAGAGGATTCATCCAGGAGGAAACTTATGACGAAGGTTTTGTTTTTTAGAAGAAGGCATTTGGTAAGAGAAGAGTGTTGCAGGGAGATGGAGGGCCAATCTTGGGATGTGGAAAGGAAGCAGGCAGACCCTGAGGGCGCGCTGTGAGCACCCAGCCCAGGCACCCCGTGCTCCTTCCAGCTTGGGCTCAGATCTTCCTCCCCGAAGCCTTCTCTGACCGCCTGCTTCCACTGCCATCCACCTGCTCGCCACACGGCCTCTGTCCATTTCTTGCTTTTCCTGGAGAAGGAAATGGCAGCCCCCTCCAGTATTCTTGCCTGGGCAGTCCCATGGACAGAGGAGCCTGGTGGGCTATGGTCCATGGGGTCGCAAAAGAGTCAGACACGACTTAGCAACTAAACAACAACAGCAGTTAAAATAGCCTCCCACTCTCGTGTAAGTTCTATGAGGACAGAGATTGTCATCTGTTTTGTTCACCGTGATACCCAGTGCGTGGTATAGACTACATGCTACATCCTTGTTTCTTGAATAAATAGGATATAGTAACAAAGAAGTATGGTGGGCTGTGTTTTGGGATTTAAAGAACTTAGGTGGAGAATTCAGAGGCCTGAGTCTTGAAGCCAGGGCCAGCCTGGGAAGGCAGTCAAGTTCACTGGGCTGCAGTTCCCTCGCTAGTAAGATGGACACTGGCTGAGTCGACCATCGCCCTCCTCCGGACTGTGAGCTTCTAAGGACCTGCATGGTCAGAGGATGGTAGCAGTGAGCACCTTGACTACTCCAGACCACCTGGAACTGTTAGTGAGGCAGTGGATTTCCGAGCCACGGGGTCAAGCTGGTGTTTGTAAAAAGAGTTGGATTTGTCTAAAGTTCTCCAAGTAGGTTTTTTCAAAAAGGGGGGTTAAGAGGCTAGATGTTAGTTTTTCACTCATTGTATTTATTTTATTTTTTGGCTGCGCCGGGTCTTCATGCTGTACAGGCTTTTCTCTAGCTGCAACGAGTGGTGGCCAGTCTTCAGCAGTTGCGGCTCCCAGGCTCCAGAGCACAAGCTCAGTGGTTGTGGCACACGAGCCTAGTTGCTCCGCAGCATGTGGCACCTTCCTGGGCCAGGGATTGAACCTGTGTCTCCTGCATTGGCAGGAGATTCTTTACCACGGAGCCACCAGGGAAACCTGCTTGATACATTAACTTTTTATTACCACTTAATAAAGGCTTATTTCACTTCCTTCCTTTCCACTAACTTATCTCACCCAACTCCTGCAGCCTTGAACCACAAGCAACTATTTGGGTCCATAGATGGGTTAGCCATTGACTTTTAAAGCTTCTATTTCAATGAACTAGAACTTTAGAAGAAAACTCAACAGGGGCAACCAGCTTGTTTTGGTTTCAAGCTCAAGGCTCTGCATGCCTCATAGTTTACCTTGAAATTACTGAGTATAAATCTACCTTCTCAGGGACTTCCCTGGTGATCCAGTGGCTAAGACTCTGTGCTCCCAACGTAGGGGACCCAGGTTCAATCCCTGGTTGGGGAACTAGATTTCACATGCCACAGCTAAGAGTTGACTAAAACATCCGGCATGCTGTAACTAAAGATCCCATGTGCTGCAACTAAGGCCTAGCACATGCAAATAAATAAATAAAAATATTTTTTTAAAACTAAAATCATCTTCTCTTCCCAGGCCACTCCATTCCAGAAATTTCACCACTACTGGGGGACGATTCCTCCGAGGGGCCAACAGACCTTACCAGCCAAACCTCCAAGCCAGTCCCGATCCCTCCAAGAGATAATGAGGATTTATTTAGAGTGGAATAAACTTGCTGCTCAAGTATGTCACCATAGAATAGGAAGAGAAATTATAGCCTGTAGAAACCTCAGGCCTGTAATGGTTAACTTGCTGGAGACTAGGTTTTCCTGCTCGTTTCTGTTGTTGCTGTTCAGTGGCTCAGTCATGTCCAACTCTTTGTGACCCCATGAACTGCAGCATGCCAGGCTTCTCTGTCCTTCACTATCTCCCAGAGTTTGCTCAGGCTCATGTCCATTGAGTTGGTGATGCCATCCAACCATCTCATTCCCTGTTTCTTCATTTCTGAGAAGGGCTCATCTCTCAGCATTTGAAAGGATGTTTCTATAGCCCTGGGTTTCAACAGAACACTCCACAAGTGTAACCTGTTGGCCTCCTCTGATTTATCTCTTTAGGCATACTTCACTTGGCTTTGTTTTGCTTTCACCTCTGGAGGTCAGCAACCTTGGAGGAGCAACCTGTGATCATTTGGGTTTAGCTCCCAGCTCAGCCACTTACTGGCTTAGGTACTCAACCTCGCTGACCCCCACTTTCCTAAAAATCTATTAATTGGGATCAGAAGTCCTGCTTGGCAAGGTTATTAAAGGGTGTGGCTTCCCTGGTGGCTCAGTGGTAAAAGAATCTGCCTCCCAATGCAGGAACCGAGGGTTCGATCTAGGGATCAACAGATCCCTTGGAGGAGGAAATGGCAACACACTCCAGTATTCTTGCCTGGAGAATCCCATGGACAGAGGAGCCTGGAGGGCTACAGTCCATGCAGGTCACAGAGTCGGACACGATTCAACAACAAAGTAGCTGGGCAGGGGTACGTGGCACACATCGGGTCCTCTAGACTGGCCACCATCCTTAGCAATTCCTCTTCACATTTGCTGCAAGAGCAAACTCTCATCCACTAAGCAAATATCTCGTGGCTTTCCTCCAAATACCTGTGCAGTCCAAGTGTCCAGCTCAATTATACGGCAGAGTCTAATGGCCCAAGCTGGAGCTGAATTTTCATGCGTCCTTTTAATTAAAACATTGAATGCCTGATCACAGAAGGACATTGTTTGGTGATGTTGATAATGAAGTAGTCAGGGCTGCTGAAGTGTATCATTAGGAGGGTTGACAATAAACTCCATGCCCATAGAATGAAATGAATAGGAAGAGGGCCAGGAGGAAGCGGCCAGCGCGAGGGGCAGATGTAAGAGACGTGATGGATGAACTGCCCCCCGGGGCGAGGAATCCTCTCCTCAGAACTGAAGGCATTTGTTTACAGTTCATATAATAAAGGATTTCTTATTATAAAACTACAAGGAGAAAGTAATGGCATTCTTTTGAGACAGTATACATCCTGGCAGACATTGTATGTTCTGAGTGGCATCATTATCTGGCTTTTGGCCTTAACAATTCTTTTTTTAGCAGACAACGTATACATTATAAATTTTAAACAAATAATGCATGTATACTTTTTACATTAAAACCAAAACAGAACTGGCTGCCCTTTTTATACATATATGCGTGCTTAGTCGCTTCAGTCACATCTAACTCTTTGCAACCCCATGAACCATAGCCCACCAGGCTCCTCTGTCCATGGGATTTCCAACCAAGAATACTGGAGTGGTTAACCTCTTCCTTCTCCAGGGATCTTCCCAACTCAGGGTTTGAACCAGTGTCTCTTGTGCCTCCTGCATTGCAGGGGAATTCTATACTGCTGAATCAATGGGGAAGCCCCATGCATATACATGAAAAAAATTAATGAAAGAAACTATACATTTAGTAAATGTGCAGAATATTAATATAAGCTCAGGAGGAATGCTAAAGATTTCAAATTCATAAAACTCATGTAAATTATTTTTCTGATTTGAATACATCTTTATGAATATAGAGATGTGGTAAGGCTTTATTTTGTACAGAAAGTGATTTTGTTTTTAATTCTTGTCCTCCTGTTATCATGATTCCCTGCATTGTTTAAGAAACTTGGCATAGTAAGGTGTCCATGTGTTTGCTCAGTCATGTCTACTCTTTGTGACCCCATGGACTGTAGCCCGCCAGACTCCTCTGTCCATGGAATTTTCCAGGCAAGAATATTGGAGGGGGTTGCCATTCCCTTCTCTAGGAGATCTTCCCTGCCCAGTATGGAATCCAGGTCTGCATTGCAGGAGGATTCTTTACCATCTGAGCAACCAGGGAAGCCCCTAGTAAGGTTTCCAGGGATTTGTATTTTGGAAACTAAATGCTCATTATTAATTAAAAAAAAAATGCTAGCTAAACCCATATCCCATCATTTAGTAAATAGTCTTTATAATAAGGAAAAACTAATTGTTCATGGGATAAAATGTTTTATGTATTTAACTGCTATTCTAGTGATATTGCACAACATCCAAGTAACTAGGATGTTAACTCTTACTGTTTTGTTGCTTTTCAGGGCATTTTAATCATAGGGATGAATTTGAAATCATCAGTTTTACTGTTAGGGCCAAATCATTCTCATGGGCTTATGGGAATATATGCCACCAGGAAGTAGATTAATAGCTATAAAAAAACCACATGAAAAGGTTACTATAAAACTCAGATTAAAAAAAAAAAAACTCAGATCAAAACCTGTGGTTTTCTGAATTTGCCGTCTACCAGCTTTCTGGAGCTTCTCTGTGGTAACATGATCTTTATGGCAACACCACTGAGCTCTGGACACTTATGGTAATTAAGACAGCTGGGAAGTGCCCTGCACTCGCCCACAGCACCAGCCTTCACATAGGGAGGAAGGCCGCTTGCTGATCAGTACGCATCCGTGTTAACAGAGAGCACTCCTTTGGTAATGGTCGAAAAATAAGATAATGAAAGAGACTCTTGTTTTCCAAAAAGATAAGAAAAACAGACTGGATTGGGGCTGGGACCACAGAACTTGGGAGGGCTCTTTGTGGAGAGCCACAGCAGAAAGGAATTCTCTTTGCTGGTCAATTTTTCTGGCCTTCTGCACCATCATTCCCGCAGCGTTTCAATGTATTCTCTCCAACCGGCTAAGTACCCCCTGATCGGCGGCCCCATCAAACCCCATCTTCTCCCTTTAAACAAATGTGTTGTTGGAAATAAGGGTGAATCAGGGAACTTGGAGTTTGTGGGCTGGGGACCAAGTTGTCAGCCTATTCTGAACTTCCACGGAATAGTCAAGGAGTTAGCCAGAGGGATTCTGACTTCCTTTGGCTTCCCCAGTGTTTTTTGTATAATACAGCCCTGGACACTGGAAGATGCATTCAGAACAGGAGCCTAGAATCTAGTTCAGTGGGACTAGAGCAAGGCGGGTAGCCTGAGGGAGGGCATGGATCCTGCAGACACGTTCTGTCCGTGGGCTGCTGAATTGCAGATGTGTTATTTGGGCCAGGCTCTGTAATAAACTGGCTCTCTCGGTGGTGAGGGGCACAGAAGTTTCACTTCCTGAGTTAGAATCTCTTCTCTGCAGCCTCGCCTCGATCCATTCCCTGCCCTTCCTACCCGCCCCTTGCAGTGGGAATCAAGTCTCCCATCTCTGGAAAGTAATGCTAAGAAAACAAACACTACAAAGGCTGGTAACAGGGGGATATCTCTCTTGAATGTTTTCTGTGACCATCTAGGTCCAAGGAGGAGGGGGTCCCCCAGCTCCGTGAGCCAGCAGGGTTTCTTTGTAGTAGGCATCCGTATGTTTGGCCAGATGTCCTCCCAGCGGAGGGCAGAAAGGGAAAGATAAAACAGAATCTTTATGAAAAATAAGTCTCGGGAGGGAGAAAAAACAAGACAGAGAAAGTGTGTCAAATGGGACGGGAGGTGCCATCTGATGTTGATTACATGCTGATAGAGTCAGCAAGGAGAAATGCATGTCACAAGGAAGTGACCCTGCTCTTCGGCATGTGGGCCAGTGACACTGTCTGGGAGCAGAGCTGTCAGACCAAGGTGTCCAGGAAGAAACCCAGCTCCGGCTGGCATGGCAGTCAGGGGAGGGAAGGACTCCCGCACCAGGAATCAGGATGCATTCTTTCTGATTCTGCTGTATCTGGCCTCACTCTCCCCATCGGTAACAGGACGATGCTTGACCAGGTGACCTCTAGGCAACCCTCTAGCCCCAGATTCTGTTATCTGCTGTCATCTCCCCTCTGACCAAATCTTCTGAGGCTCTTCTAATGGAATGTAAGAAATAGCCCTGGAGAGATGTGAAAAGTTCACCCCCGGCCAGGGTCCTAAAACCCAAAAGGAATGAAACCTCACAGCAGCCATGGAAGTGTCATTAGCCTTTCCACAGCAGCCCGGGGTCTACTCTCCTGTGTTTTACAGTTGCCACCAAAGCATGTTAACTGCTTTCTGAACATGAGATGCAGCAGGTCTGTGGGTCTGCCTGTGCTTTTGTTGTTGTTCAGTCGCCAAGTCATGTCTGATTCTTCACAGCCCCATGGACTGCAGTACGACGGGCTTCCCTGTCCCTCACCATCTCCCCGAGTTTGCGAAAGTTCATGTCCATTGAATCGGTGTTGCCATCCAACCATCTCATCCTCTGCTACCCCCTTCTCCTTCTGCCTTCAATCTTTCCCAACATCAGGGTCTTTTCCAATAAGTCAGCTCTCTGCATCAGGTAGCTAAAGTATTAGAGTATCAACTTCAGCATCAGTCCTTCTGGTGAATATTCAAGGTTGATTTCCTTCTACCTGTTCTTCTCCCCTCCCAATTCCAAAAATATCTTCACTCTGCATGCGTGCTGCCACTTCACTTGTGTCCAACTCTTTGGGACCCTATGGACTGTAGCCTGCCATGCTCCGCTGTCCCTGGGATTCTCCAGGCAAGAATAATGGAGTGGGTTGCCATGCCCTTCTCTAGGGGAGCTTCTTGACCTAGGGATTGAACCCATGTCTCTTACATCTCCTGCATTGGTAGGCACGTTCTTTACCACGAGTGCCACCTGGGAAGCCTGGGTATAAGAGGACTTTGTTTCATTTTAAACTCTCAAGATAACAGAGAGTTTAAGAGCGGATGAACGTCTTTGTGTGTGTGTTCATTCTTTAGTTAAGAATGAACCGTTGAAAGTTTTCTTGTTTTATTTTTTTCTTTCTGGCACCTTCATGAGGTCAGCAGTGTTTTGTTACAGGGTGAGGCTGGATTCCAGTGGGAATGGAAGAGGAATCTTCCACTGAGATGAGAAGATCTCACACTAGGACTGGGGCCGTAGAAATGGATAGGAAAGCTTGACCAGAGAGGCAGTGGCACCGTGACGTAGGGAAGATATCATGCCATTTGGAGTCAGACAGACCCTGGTTTAAATCCTAGCTATGATGTTTATAGGATGTCATTTTCAGCTCTTGCTCCCTGCTTGAAAGGTGATTATGTGAAGTCCCTAGATCAGAGTCTGGCACCAAGTAGGCAGTAAAGTGAAAGTATTAGTTGCTCAGTTGTGTCTAACTCTTCACAATCCCATGAACTGTAGCCCATCAGTCTCCTCTGTCCATGGGATTCTCCAGGCAAGAATACTGGAACAGGTTGCCAGTAAGTAAACATTAATAAACTGTAGATGAGATGATCATGACAAAAATATCTATAGGAAGATTAAAAATATCTGATGGTTGATTGAATTAGAGAATAATTAGGAGACTTCAAGATGTCTGAGTTTGAGTACCTGAAGGATTGGGATGGTGGTAGTATTTAGGGATGGAAATAAGTAAGTTGGGTGGAAGTTGGAGACCTGGCTTGGCAGGACTGGTACCGATGTCAGTTTTGGACACAGGAGGTAGCCCTGAAACATCCAGGTGGCGATGGAAGAAGGAGATGGAAAGGAAAGGAGAAAAAGCAGCGAGAAAAACACGATACTAAGAAGCTGGTTAGCTCTAGGTCTGTTTGATCAATGCGTCTCATTTTACAGATTCACCTTCAAGGGACTGGTTAACCAAAGGTTGATCCAGCACAACCATCTCCTAAAACAAACCTTAGTGCCTCAAAATGTGTTCCTCCAGTGAAGCATCTCCTAGACCTAGTTAGAAATGCAGTCTTGGCTCCTACCTCAGACCTACTGAATCAGATCTGCATTTCCACGTGATTTGTGAGCACTTCTTGAGAAGCACTGTTCTAACGCACGATGGCCAGACCTGCAGCATCACAGCCCCTGGGAACTTGGTGGAAATTCAGATTCTCAGGCATCTTCTCAAACTTCCTGAATTAGAAAGGCTGTATTTTAACGAGCCCTTCAGGTGAATCCAGTGGGATGGGATAGTGGTAGTATTGAGGGATGGAAATAAGAAAGTTGAAGAATCACCGCTCTAAGCCATGAATCACTGCTCTAAGCCATGGAAGAGCGAGCTTGAGCCCCCCACCCCTTGGGTGTATAACCCAGAACACTGGAGGAATTGGTTAAACCCTGGAAGTTAAATTTGAGGCATTGTTCTATGCTGTTTCTCTCATCATTTTGCATTAAACACAGCTGAAGGACTCTTTTCACTGAAGAAGGGCACTAGGCGTAAAATTACAAACCAAAGGGGAGGAACTTCGGCTGTGGCTTAATCTTCACAATTTATCCATCAAAAGTTATTGAGCACAATTCTAGGAGATCAGTCCTTTATGTGCTATTGCTCCTGGGGGACGCTATTAGTGAGATCCACATAGGAAAACCAGTCAGGGCGAGGAGGACCTTCCCGACATGCCTTACAATGTGATTTTCACATTAAAGTGTCCAGAGCCTTTGTCTTCTGTGTTTCTAATAAAACTATGGCAAGTTCCCTTTTTATGGGTTAGTTTCTGGAGTCCCTTGCAGAAGTGATGGTGGTTTACCACTTAGACTAGAGTGTTTTTCAAACAGTTCAACTGTGAGCAATAAAAATTTACCTCTTCCCATCAGAAATGTCTGGTTTTTCTGGTTGTTCCCTAGTTGTTATTCATATCACTGTGATAAATAAGGGTCGGTGTCTGTTTCCTGCATATATGTAATGTACAAAAGTGGCTATATATTGAGCATTTTAATCCTAAAATTACCTATATTTTCTGCTATAGTAAGTTATAGTACATTATTAAGTTATGTACTATATTATAGCCAGTGGCATGCTGGTAAACCAATTTGGGATGTGTGAAGGCATTATGAATAGTGTTTGCAAATTTCCATGGTGTAAATAGTCCCTCCAGGGTTGATTTCAAGCTGCCAACAATTTAACAACCAGCTCCCCAAATTCCTACCAATTTGACAAGTGACTCTTGAAAACAGTAGGAATTAACTCAAGCACACCGCTGAAACAAATGTCAAGGGAAAAGTCCCTTTTATTTATTTATTTTTTTGGTTAGTTGTGTTTGAATTACTGTTGGTGCAACAGTGGCCGAAACAGGTAGATTTGGGTGTTTTAAGTCTTTTGTCATATAGAGATCTTATCATAATGGAATGTGATTTGGAAACTGTTCTATGAAACAAAGTTCTGTGCTATTTTCAAGGCATTAAATATATTTATAATAACATAATGGCAATATTTAAGTTGTGTTAAATGTGTTGCTCAAGCGGTGAGTATGTTTGATTTTAAAATACCACTCAACCTATAGAAAGGCATATGTGAAAACTATATTCTTATAGTATTTAAACCAAAATGCAAATTTACTTCTGAAATGGTGTTTTTGGTTACTGTTGTTAAGATTTGCCTTTTCTTACAGGTATTCAAGAAGGAACACAATGTACCAAATGTAAAAATAACTGGGCACTGAAGCTTTCTATCATACTGTTATACATTTTGTGTGCCTTGCTTACCATCACAGTAGCCATTTTGGGATACAAAGGTAAGTACTGTTTTCTTTTTCCTTCTAAAAAGCAAGTTTCCTTTCCTTCATTTACACCTGAAAACACAAGTACATTTGCAGGCATGAAGGAGTTCATTAATACAATTCAGATGCAAAACTTAAACCTCTGAAGCTCCATCTTTACGTCTTGAGCTTCTTATAGCTGTGGACTGAAAGGATAGAAGGAGCAATTCCTCTTGAGTCATTTCAACCATAATCATGGTCCTTTTATGAGTTGTAATTTTTTTCCCTCTTTGTTGCTTTTTCCTACTTATTTCCAGATACTCCCTCTTCCTCTGCCTTTTTTCATCTTACCTTTAAGAGGCTCCACAAAAACCCTGGAGTCAGCACACAGGAAAACTCTATTGACAGAGGATAAGACCTCCAGAGACACGACTTACGTCACCCGAGGACTGGCCTTATAATTCCCTTTTTTCCTCTTCAGCGCATTTACTGTGGTCACTGTTGTTTATCTAGCTCCAGAAAAACACTGCCCTGTAGAAATGAAACACAGAGATGGCAGCACCATGTCAGCTGTGCTTTACGGCTTATCAGACATTCTTTGAACATGTCTGGTTTAAGATTGGTGCAGGATTTTTGCCCGAATCCCCCAGACTTGCAGATAAAGTGGGTTGGTTCTCCCCACTACCCACGGGCATTCCAGACACCACAGGTGAAGGTGTCCTGATTCAGAGTCACGAACTATGTAAACCCTCTTATAGAAAACAGCCATGGAAGCCTTACAGAGACACGTGAAACAGACGTGTCGTCTGGTTTCAGTGAGAGAGGCAGACATGGGGTCTGCTCATCTTTACCCTGACAGGTTAAGAGTGGAGAATTCCACACATTCCCATCTCTGTTCCCTGCCCCATCGATTTGACCTGGGGACAGAAAGATGCAAAGTGAATTCCCTCCAACTTGTAACTCCTCCCACTGTCCTCCCAGGATTTAGTGGTTTCCTGAGACAACAGTGTACTGGAATAAGAATGGTCCCTGTCCAGTTCTTGAGTCCACCATTTGAAGAGCAATTGCTACTGTTTATTAAGTGCTCGTTGACATGCCAGGAATTACACTAAGTCCTTGTGTGGCTGTGTAACCTGGGTATGAATTGTAACCTCTCAGTGTTACTGACTTTTTACCTGTAAAATGACAGTCATGGTGTCATTCTTCAAGGTGCTTGGGATGAGCAAAGATGATATAACTGAGCCACCTGTTCTGGGGTTGGGCCCAGTAGAGCGGCTAAATCTCTCTCTTCCTTGTTGTTTAGTTGCTAAGTCGTGTTGAACTCTTTGCAACCCCATGGACTACAGCACGCCAGGCTCCCCTGTCCTTCACTATCTCCCAGAGTTTGCTCAAACTTACATCCGTTGAGTTGATAATGCCATCTAATCATCTCGTCCTCTGTTGTCCCCTTCTGCTTTCGCCTTCAGTCTTTCCCAGCATCAGGGTCTTTTCCAATGAGTTGGCTCTTAGCATCAGGTGGCCAAAGTATTGGAGCTTCAGCTTCAGCATTAGTCCTTCCAATGAATATTCATGGTTGATTTCCTTTAGGATTGACTGGTTTGATCTCCTTGCAGTCCAAAGAACTCTCTCTTCCTTGCTTCTTCATAACTGTTTTTACAGTTCTAGCCATGAGAATGGCAAAACATATTAAAAATAATATAGTCAAGGCTTATGGAGTCCACTTCTAAACCTATTTCCATGGAAAATTGTGTGTGTTCCCATAGCGTGTTGACTGATGAACTTGGGCAGTGGAAATATGGAAAATTACCAGGCCTTTTTATCCAGTTGCAATGAGTTAATCTCACCCAGGATTAACAGAGCAAGTGTTAAGAAAGGCTATTAAATCATAGCGAAGGCAGGAGAGGGGGAGGAGGGGGAGGAAACCCAATGGGGAAAAGGACGGTGTTTTATGTCTTAGGCAACTCAGCCTGGCTACCTTCCTTTACTAGGTTATTGAGGTCATTACTCACTTCTCCACAACTTTCCCTAGTGAACTCAAATAAAGAAGAGGCTTGAAATCAAACTGTCATTTAACTGGTATCTTTAAGGCTGGGCTCTATGTGATGTCACGAAAGTAAACAGAGATGAGAAAGGTTTGAAGAAATACCTCTATGTGGTATTTTGTCATTTTTACCTCTGGGGAAAAAAATAAAAAGTCTAGAATCTTTAATTATACAGATAGATCTGAAGGAGGGGGCTTTGTTTGTTTGTTTTTAAAGTACAGATATTTCCTCTGTTTTTATGAGAGTGGAAAGGCCACGGCTCTGGCCTGTTTGTGTGGGTCCCTTTGCCTGGAACACCTTTTCCCTCTTCTCCACCTTTTTCTCATGACTTTCTCTTCCTTCTTCCCCATCGTGTCTCCCTCAGACACGTGTCCCGCAAGCAGTCCCTGAGAGCTGAGTTGGGTGCCCACCTGCTGGTCCCCATGGCATCCTTTTTCACCCTAGTCCCTGTTGCACTATATCACTATGGCCAATGGGTCTGTCCCACCACCCAAACTGTAAGCTCCAAGAAGACAAGAGGCTATCTTTTATTTATTAAATCTCCTACTAGCACGTGGCTCATACTACATAATTGGGACCCAATAAAGTTTACTGAGTGAATTAACGAGAAGATGGATGGATGGTTGAATTGTAAATTATGACTGACTTCTATAAAGGCAATCAATCACTACCCGGTGACCTCTAAGGCAATTGCTGCGACTCAGGGCCCTATCTGAAAGCTTAAAATCCCAAAGATCGCTTGGCCTGCTCTGGGTGTATCTCACCAGGATAAAGGAGGATGAGATTGAGGGGGTGAGACAAGTCAGAGGCAAGACCATGTTCTTATTCCTCTCTCTGTACTCCAAGGCCTCCATCCCTCAGGCGTCTACTGACAAAAAGAAGATAATACAACATGCAGTTTTTGTCTTTAAACACATACTTGATGAACTCAAATACTGATATTTTCCAGATGTGTTTTCTCTTTACTTTGAACAGTGATTCCTCTTTCTTATTGATAAGATTCTGGTGACCCAACATGGTAAGAGGCAGAAAGATAAGTTCTTCCTTCACACACATCCCTTTGAAGTCTGGAGAAACTCACTCCACTTTAAAAAAAAAAAAAAAAAGAAAGAAACAAGAAAAAATATTCAGTGAAGGAAGAGGTTTTTCTGAAGGAGAAGTTGGAAGGAAATAAAACAGAAACTCCATTATTTATCAGAGTTTGCAAAAGCATCTCCATAGCTTTTTCTTTAAAACTGTTCTTTGTGTGTATGTGTGTTAGTGTTAGTCACTTGGTCATGTCTGACTCTTTGCCACCCTATGGACTGTGTGTGGCCCAGAAGGCACCTCTGTGTATGGAATTCTCCAGGCAAGAATACTGGAGTGGGTTGCCATTCCCTTCTCCAGGGGATCTTCCCAACCCAGGGATCGAACCTGGATCTCCTACATTGCAGGTGGACTCTCTACCATCTGAGCCACCAGGGATGCCCCAACTGTTCTTTAGTTCTCTTTTTATGTCACTTATGCAGATACAAGTTAGGATATAACTTAAGTTCCTTCCAGAGAATTTGCTGAACAAGTCAGAGAATTGCTGAGTCACCCAGACAGGTTCAGCACGCTAGTGGTGACTGTGCGGCATGTCAGCCACCTTACAAAAAGCCCATTCTTGGACGGTTACAGCTTGGTTCACCCTCTGTCCTGGACTATTTATCGTCCAGGCAGAAGCCACCTTCTAAGTTATGGGCTGTTTTTTCTCTGGAACATTCCCTGAACAGGAAAAATCTTATTTTGTGGTCCTGCCCAGCTGGATGCTACCTTAAGGGATTTCAGCTAAAGAAGACAGACAGACATCTGAATCTTCCTCAGTAAGAACCTCCTCTAATACAATATTCCTAGTCACAGATGTCTGTCTTGCTGCTCAGTTCTGCAGGGTAGCATTACAGCTGGGTAATCAAGCTTGCAAATGAGCATCAGAACACACTGTGTAGATGTTGTTAGAATCAAGGATAACACCTTCCCACCAGACAGGATTTTTGTAATGAAACCTGAAATAGTGTTCAAGGTAGGAATGTCTTTATTACATCCCAGGGGAGTATACCTGGTATTACTGGGAAGTTCCAGATACCAATGAAGGGTTGTGTTTCCTACAGTCAAACTGGTAGATATCATCGTGAGCACCAGGCAGGACTCTATTCTTCTTTCCTGTCCCGGAGACCCGGTCATGAGCTATATATCTCTGGACCTTCCACATCCATGTTTGCCCCAAACATGACAAGTACTTGGTAGACCTCTAAGAATGATGAATATAAAAGAAAGATAAAGAAGACATAGTCCTGGGACTTCTCTGGTCATCCAGTGGTTAAGAATCTGCCTTCCAACACAAGGGGCTCAGGTTCAATCCCTGGTCAGGGAGCTAAGATCACACGTGCTGTGGAGCAAATGAGCCCACGCAACTCAACTAGGGAGAAGCCTGTGTGCTATAACAAAGAGCCCACGTGCCATAACTAAGACCCAACCCAGCCATAAAAAATAAATATTAAAAATAAAAAGACCAGCAGACCATGAGTTGGTCCTCTTAACAAGAAAAAAGACACAATTCTTATCCTCAAGGGATTTTTCTTGGAAGAAACCATATTTAGGAAAAAGAAATACTCAATGAGAGGCAAAGTGGAATTACAGAGTAAGCATGGATGTTGGAGTTAGATCTCCTGGCCTGGAATCCCACTTAGTCCCTTATAAGCTGTGTGACTCTAAGGAAGTTACTGGACATCTCTGGGTCTCGATTTTTTTCATGTGTGAAATAGCAGTCATAAGGATTAACCGCAATGATGATGTGATACATCTTGGAAAGAGTGAGGCAATCTGTAGAGGCTGATTTTATTGCCATTCAGATACAGGGTCTGTTGGTGTGGAATCGGATCATCAGGGAAGGCTTAGCACAATGGGCCAGTGAGATTCAGAGTAGACCTTAAAGAATGGGTGGAAGCAAGACAAGGGAGGAAAAGGTTAGTGGCCCAGATCAAGGGCTTTTATAGGACTTCCCTAGTGGTCAAGAATCTGCCTGCCAATGCAGGGGACACAGGCTCAATCCCTGGTCCGGGAAGATCCCACATGCAGTGCAGCAGCTATGCCCGTGTGCCACAACCACTGAGCCTGTGATCTAGAGCCCATGCTCCACGCAAGAGAAGCCACCACAGCGAGAAGCCCACCTGCCGCACCTGGAGAAAGCCCACAAGCAGCAACCAAGACCCAGTGCAGCCAAAAGTAAAGAAATTTAAAAAAATTTAAAAACACTGGAGGGGACACATATATATCTATGGCTGATTCATGTTGATATATGGTAGAAACCAACACAATATTATAAAGCAATTATCCTTCAATTTAAAATACTTTAAAAAAAAACCAAGCACTTTGATAGAAAAGGTGTTATTGTTGGATTATCCTAGAGAATTGAGCTTTGAGGGTACTTGAAGAGGGGCAATGTTTCATATATATGACACTTAAAGTAATACTTTGAAGATAAAAGTCTGTCAAGAAACACTTTCCAATAAAGGGGACCATGTTAAAAAACAGACTGCTTGGACCCTTCTGTGTTCCCTGTTTGTTTTCCTCATGTGAGGACAATCTACACACCGAGGTCTCCCTCCGAAGACGGGGAGTTTCTAGGGTCAGAGAGGATGTCTGCCACTATTTTCCTGACTGAGAATTTGTGCTAATGAGTTAAGAGTAAAAACTGGTGAAAATGCTGTGTATTTTTACAGCAAGTGTTACTTCTGGTCTCCGTCAGTCTAGCATTTTTAAGCAGTCGCAAGCTGCCAGCTTTGCAACTCTGAAGTTTGCAGCTTTATATCCAACTCCTATTTTTAAACACAGATACACCGCCCTGGTGCCTACAGCCAGTTCATTAGCCCTTGTGGGCGGGGCAAAGAGTTTTCTAGCACCAAAGAGAAACCTAACAGATTTTTTAAGTGGATGTATTTATTCCTTTTACTCTATACAAACCTGAATGATCTGTCTATGACAGTTCTGGGTTTTTAAAAAGTAAAATGGAAGACAAATTAGAGAGGGTTGAAAATGACTGCCTGTCAACATATTCAGAGGTTTCTCTGGCTTCCAGGAAAAAGGGGCAGGACTTAAGGTCCCTGTGTGTGGTTTGAGGACAGACTGAGGCTTGTGTTTTGATTTGAGAATCAAAACTGAACCTAAGCTTGTAAACATTCCATGTTTTATTTTTCTAAAGGCTAGCTTTGCTAAAATGCAGATGAAACATTTTGTTCTTTGGAGTTTCTAGGAATAAGCATGCCTATCAGACAACCCTCAGATTATTTTAACTGTATCTCTGGGTCTATATAATAATTTTTTGGAAAAAAAAAAAAAAAGATAATTATTCAACTAAATGCCATGCTCATTGCCAATGCCAAGGCCTCCCTGGGTTGGTTTGTATGTTTGTTTGCATAACCTCTAGCTCAGTTGATTCTTTTTCCACAGGCCTCGGCAACCAGCAGGCATGTTTATTTAAATAAACAACGTAATGAATAAATCTGTGATGAATACCTACTACGCGCCACACACTGAGCTAAGAGCTAGAGATAAAACCAGCACCAATTTTCCTGCCCTAAGGGGTACTGGGGACTTCCCAGGTAGCGCTAGTGGTAAAGATCCCGCCTGCCAATGCAGGAGACGTAAGAGACTCGGATTCAATGCCTGGGTTGAGAAGATCCCCAGGAGGAGGGCATGGCAACCCATTCCAGTATTCTTGCCTGGAGAATCCCATGCACAGAGGAGCCTGGTGGACTACAGTCCATAGGCTGCAGAGTCAGACACAACTGAAGTGACATAGCACACACGCGCGCAAGGGGTCTTGGAGTAGCGAAACCATGACAACACCATGATGGGAGTCCTGTGATCATGAGAGAGACCCCCAGCAAGATAAGCTTCAGCGTAGGTTTCCCACAGGATGTGACCAGCTGAGTCTTGAAGAGCAGGGAGGGCTTAGCCTGGGGAAGAAGCCTGGGAAGAACATTCTAGGTGGGGAGAAGCATGCATGGAAAGGCTTGGGGGAGAAGGTGTTTGATGCAAGCCACACATTTCATTATGACTGAACTGGAGAAGCCTGGGGAGGAGCACAAGCAGCTTCTCCAGGGAAGGTGCCGGGAGCCCTGGGGCTGGTTCACTTTAGGTCACACAGATGCTTGGGAACATACATCTGCTCCTTGACGAGAGCTCCAAGAATCTTCTCACGTGGTCCTGCATGGCTGGAAGGCTTGCTGAATAAAATAGATTGGATCCATTAGCCTACAAGTAATATGTAAACCATAGCCATGCTTTAAAAAAATGAGTCATCATTTTTTCAAAAGCTGTCAATACCAAGAGGAACAGTCAGCCTTGATCTCAAGCTGCTGGAGGTTAGATTTCATGGGAGTCACTTCTGGAGAGAGACACTCTTATTTGACATGCTATCCTTTTTATTTTTTATTTTTTCACTTTTTATACTTGATTTGTTTCTACATTTTTATTGGAGATATTTGACAATATTATATTAGTTTTGGTGTCAAACATAGTTGATTCAGTATTTTTACAGATTATATTCCATTTAAAGTTATTACAAAATAATGGTTATATTTCCCTGTGCTCTACAGTTATCCTTGTTTTTTATTTTATTCATAATTGTATCCCTTAATCTCCTACCCCTCTTGTCTCTCCCCTCTTCCAACTGGTAACCACTAGTTTGTTCTCTGTGTCTGTGAGTCTGTTTCTGTTTTGTTATATATATTAGCTTGTTTTATTTTTTAGATTCCACATATAAGTGACACTATACAGTATTTATCTTTCTTTGTCTGACTTATTTCACTAAACACAATACCCCCAGGTCCATCCATGTTGTTGCAAATGGCAGAATTTCGTTCTTTTTTATGACTGAGTAATATTTCATTGTGTATATATGCACCACATCTTCTTGATCCATTCTCCCACTGATGGTCACTTAGTTGATTCCTTATCTTGGCTATTGCAAATATTGCTGCTATGAACATTGAAGTGCATATATCTTTTCAAATTAGTGTCTTCATTTTCTTCAGGTACATACCCAGATGTGGAACTGCTGAATCATGTGGTATCTCTGTTTTTAGTTTTTTAAGGAACCTCCTGACTGTTCTCCATAGTGGCTGTACTAATTTACACTTTCACCAATAGTGTACTAGGGTTCCCTTTTCTCCACATCCTCACTAATATTTGTTATCTGTAGACTTTCTGACCCGTATGAGACATTGTGGTTCTGACATTGTGGTTTTGACTTGTGTTTCTCTGGCGATGAGTAATGTGGAACATTTTTTCACTTACCTGTTGGCCATCATATATCTTCTTTGGGAAAATGTCTATTCAGGTCTTCTGCCCATTTTTTAAATTGGCTTGTTTTTTGATATTGAGTTGTATAAGCTGTTTATATATTTTGGATATTAACCCCTATGAACCATATCATTTGCAAATATCTTCTCTCATTCAGTAGGTTATCTTTTCATTTTGTCAGTGGTTTCCTTTGCTGTGCCAAAGTTTTTGAGTTTAATTAGGTTCCATTTGTTTATTTTTGCTTTTGCTTCCTTTGCCTTAGGAGACAGTTCCTAGACATTTTAGAATGATAAATTTATAACCATAGAGAATTCTTCTGAGAATGAATAAGAGCAGTGGCTTTCATTTAACACTGCATCACTAACTTTTCCAGTAATATACATTCAGGAAATGCTGGGGGAAAAGTCTTCTTGGGAAATTATTATTATTTGGAAACCCACTTAGACATCTTCTTGTGAACTGTTGAAGATTCACATGTCACTAAGGAGAAGCAGATTGTCAGGCCTTAGTGGTGAACTCAGGACAGAAAGTGGCAAACACCGTTGACTTTGCATCTCTTTTACTAGGACTTTATGTCTAAACTTGAGCTAGGTGTTCTTTGCTATGGAATCTCCTTGCAGATAAGTGAGTCATACCTGCCAAGAATGGCAGGGAGTCTGAGTGACACAATTTTGTAAATAAATTACAGTGTTATTCTTCCACCTATGGAAATTAAGGGCTTCCCTGAGAAGGAAATGGCACCCCACTCCAGTGTTCTTACCTGGAGAATCCCAGGGACGGGGGAGCCTGGTGGGCTACCGTCTATGGGGTCACACAGAGTCGGACACGACTGAAGGGACTTAGCAGCAGCAGCAGCAGCTGGTGGCTCAGGGAAATGGAAATTAATATAAATGATAATACAGATTGAGGACTTTTATAATACAAAAAAATTTAGTGAGTTCTAAACTATTTCTAGAGTCCCCAGGGCACTACATAATCATGAGAACAGCTAAGAACCTAGAGTTCTCAACCAACTAAACTGCCATTGAGATTTGCAACAAGTATGTTATTTATTTTCCTAAAAGAATGGCTTTTCCCCTAGATTTGATTTCATTTATACTTTTTGTTTTATTCTGCTTCCTTTATTCTGTCATGAAATGATCTCTTGTTGAAACTGAAAGATAAAATGTGAGCAGGTATGTGCATTAATCCATTGATTTCCAAATCTTAGTTGTAGAGAAAATGGACAATGTTACAGGTGGCATGGAGACATCTCGCCAAACCTATGATGACAAGCTCACAGCAGTGGAAAGCGACCTGAAAAAATTAGGTAATCTGCAATGAGCGTGAACTATGAAGTTGAATCCCTGTAACTCAGCGGTCCCTACCTTCTTGGTACTAGACACTGATTTCATGGAAAACAATTTTTCCACTGACCGGGGGTGGGAGGGAGGATGGTTTGGGGATGATTCAAGTGCATTACATTTACTGTACACTTTATTTCTATTCTTATTACATCAGCTCCACCTCAGGTCTTCAGACATTACATCCCAGAGGTGGGAGACAGCTGCCCTAACCCAACTCTATGTAAATGACCACAGTTTTTTTTTTTTAAGAATGACATGGCTCTAAACTCACATTCACCCAGAAAGACCTTAAACTTTCATGTTGTGTGTTAATCTTTCCTCATGATTTAATTCAAAAGCTTTAAAATTTTAAAATTAGGGACCAATTTTGAAGTTGAATCCCCTCCCCCCCAAAAATACTATTGTGTACCAAATAAAATCTGAAGATCAATCCTGATGAAAAAAAATCACAGATACCCTTTATCAGAGGCTCTTTTATAAAATGCTTGGTAAATTCTTATTTGAAATATTTTAAACTGTACAACGGAGAAGGCAATAGCACCCCACTCTTGTACTTTTGCCTGGAAAATCCCATGGATGGAGGAGCCTGGTAGTCTGCAGTCCATGGGGTCGCTAAGAGTCAGACACGACTGAAGCGATTTAGCAGCAGCAGCAGCAAACTGCACAAAATAATTGTAGAAGTTAATTTTAAGAAATAGAAGATTCCAGCCTATTTTATCCTGTGATTTTTCTTCCCCCAAATTTTTAAAGAAGAATTTTGGTGATTTTGAGAAACAGAAGATTCTAGCCTATTTTATTACGCGATTTTCCCCCCAATTTTTAAAAGAATAGTTTTGGTGAACTTAACAAATAGAAGGTTATTGCCTTCTTGTCATCCTTCCTAGTGTTCTAGAAACAAGTAAATTCCTCCTCCTTCCATGAGAAAAGTGTTCACTCAAGTTAATCTTTGCTGGTATTCTGCACCCTTTCCAATTCCTGAGGACCCAGGTCTAACAGAGATGTGGATTACACTAATGCATGCAGTGAGCACATGACACAAGTTTTCTGTCCAACATAAGGCACATTCCAGTTAGGAATAAAACTATTTTATTCTTGGGAATCTGTGACCTTACTCGAACACGTCTCCATCCCACCAACCTGAGTAACATGTGTCTGATTCCAGGGGACCAAACAGGAAAGAAAGCGCTCAGCACCAACTCAGAACTCTCCACCTTCAGGTCGGACATCCTGGATCTCCGTCAGCAACTTCGTGAGATCACAGAAAAGACCAGCAAGAACAAAGATACGCTGGAGAAGTTACAGGCAAGCGGGGACGCGCTGGTGGACCGGCAGAGCCAACTGAAGGAAACTTTGGAGAATAACTCCTTCCTCATCACCACTGTCAACAAAACCCTGCAGGCGTATAACGGCTACGTCACGAATCTTCAGCAGGACACAAGCGTGCTGCAGGGCAACCTGCAGAGCCAAATGTACTCTCACAACGTGGTCATCATGAACCTCAACAATCTGAACCTAACCCAGGTGCAGCAGAGGAACCTCATCACGAATCTGCAGCGCTCCGTGGATGACACGAGCCAGGCGATCCAGCGCATCAAGAACGACTTCCAGAACCTACAGCAGGTCTTCCTTCAAGCCAAGAAGGACACGGACTGGCTGAAGGAGAAGGTGCAGAGCCTGCAGACGCTGGCTGCCAATAACTCCGCCTTGGCCAAAGCCAACAACGACACCCTGGAGGACATGAACAGCCAGCTCAGCTCCTTCACAGGGCAGATGGACAATATCACCACAGCCTCCCAAGCCAACGAGCAGAACCTGAAGGACCTGCAGGATGTACACAGGGATGCGGAGAACAGAACGGCGGCCAAATTCAGCCAACTCGAGGAGCGCTTCCAGCTCTTTGAGTCAGACATTGTGAACATCATCAGCAATATCAGCTACACAGCCCACTACCTGCGGACGCTGACCAGCAACCTGAACGAAGTCAGGACCACGTGCACAGACACACTGACCAAACACACGGACGATCTGACCTCCCTGAACAACACGCTGGCCAACATCCGTTTGGATTCTGTTTCTCTCAGGATGCAGCAAGATTTGATGAGGTCGAGGTTGGACACGGAAGTGGCCAACTTGTCAGTGATTATGGAAGAAATGAAGCTGGTAGACTCCAAGCATGGTCAGCTCATCAAGAATTTTACCATCCTGCAAGGTAAGTGGAAATTCTGAACTTCACGTTGTTATCTATGATTGTAGAACAAATGACCCTAAAACTCGACGATTTAAAACAATAAGCCTGTATTATTGTGTAGTTCCTGTGGGTCAGGGATTCGGGAGTAGCTTAGTGTAAGTCGGTGGTTTGGGCTCAGTATCTCTCATGAGGTTGTAGTTAAGATGATAGCTGGAACTACAGTCTTCTTATTTATCTATTTTTGGTTGTGCTGGGGCAGGGAGGTCTTTGTTGCTGCTCGCAGGCTTTCTCTAGCTGCGGCAAGTAGGGGCTCCTCTCTAGTTGCGGTGCACAGGCTTCTCTTGTTGCAGAGCGTGGGCTCCAGGTGCTTGGGGGCTTCAGTGGTTATGGCACCTGGGCCTAGTTGCCCCGAGGTATGTGGAATCTTCCTGGAACAGGGATGGAACTCATGTCCCCAGAATTAACCACTGGACCACCAGGGAAGCCCTGGGGCTGTAGTCTTCTGAAGCTTTAACTGGGGCTGAGGAGCTGCTTCCAAGATGGCCCATTCATATGGCTCTTGGACTTGTTGCTTATTGGCAGGTAGCCTTGGTTCCTCATCATGTGAAATTGCTTGAGTGTCCTCACAGCAGGGCAGCTGGCTGCCTCCAGAGCAAATGATCCAAGAGAAACAGAAAGAAGGAAGCCAAGATGTCTTTTAGCCTCAAAAGTCACATACCATCATTCCACCATATCCTCTCCTTTAGAAACAAGTCACTAAGTCCATCTCACACTCAAAGGGGAGGGGAATTAAGTTCTATTTCTCGAAGGGAAATAGAAGGGAAGCATAACTAAGAATTTGTGGACAGTGCTTAAAGGTGTTCCATTAAATGTTTGTAAATGAAAGACTGGTTAATTTGGAATTTTTCAGTGCCTAGCTATTTCAGTGCCACAAATTGGGCTCCTTTGGAAGAAAGATTCAATCTTTTAGATCATGGAGTGACCATTAAGAGATTGCTACTTCCAAGTGCCAAGAACAATGGATGACTGGCCATCATAGTAACTGTAAGGCCACAGGGGAGGGAAATGACGTGACTTACATATAAAATCTGAGTTTTACTCCAAACCAGGTCATCTGTGTAAACTGAAAGTCCTTGGACCAGATTAGATCATTTTTGAGCTTTCAGGAAAGCAATAATCGTCAGAATGACTTCACTAAGAAGAAGGCCAATGAACTTCATTTTATTTCCTGACAGTAACAGAGATAGTATATTGTTTAAACTAGGAGAATGAAAAATAGCATATCTGGACTTCAGCGAGGCTCCTGGCAGTGGTACCCTTCAGAACAAGGTGGAGCAATCAGTGCTGGATGAATGATCAATTAATGGGTTTATTGGTTGTATTCGTTTTCTGTGCTGCATAGCAAATTACTAAAAACTCAGCACTTACAGCACCCATTTCTCATCTCACAGTTTCTATGGTCAGGAGTCTGGGCACAGTAGAGGTGTATCCTTTGCTTAGGGTCTTGCCCAGGTACAGGCTCAGTGAGGGGCTGTGGTTTCATCAGAGTCTTGACTAGGGAAAGCCTCATTTTCACACTCCTTCAGGTTCTTGGCAGAATTCATCTGTTGGCAGTCTGGATGGTAAGATGGGCTGTCAGGTCCTAAAGGTCACCCCAGCCCCTTGCCATGTGGCCATCTCAAACCATTGCAGCTTCTTACACCCAGCAAGGGAGTCTCTCTCACTCCAGCCTGCAAAGATAGAGTCTTATATAATGTAGCCTAGTCAAGGGAGTGACATCCCATCACCTTTGCCATATACAGTTGGTCAGAAGCAGGTTACAGGTTCCATGCTTAAGGGGAAAGGATTATACAAGAGCATGAGTCACTGGGAGTCACCTTTGGGTGTGAATGCCATGCTAGTTGAGTGAATATAAAGAGTGATAGTTAAATGAGCCCCTCTGAGCCTGGAAGCAGAGCTGAGTGGCAGATGGCAGGGCCCGCTCAACAGCTTTGCTGGGACTAGCATGAGGACGTGGATGAAGGCCAATACTTGTGTGATGTGAAACTGTGTATACTAACTAACAGGTCAGAGAATCTTGATCCAAAATGATCTGCAGAGGCTGGAACAGTAAAGAGATGCCAAATAAATGAAATGTATGGGGGAGACATGAAAATCCCCATTTGTAGATAGAGAAGACCAAACACAAATGTTGATGGGGGGGTGGTGGTGGGACTTAGAGGAAGTGTGCATGAAAAGCGTGGGGCGTTTTAGTAGACTGTAAAGCAACTCAATGTGTCTGCCAGGGAAGCTCATGTGATCTTTTGCTGTATTAATAAAAATATGATATCCAAAATGAGGAGGTGATACTCCCTCCTTTTAGCATGGCAAAACCACTCCCCGAGGATAGTGTGTATGTTGGGGAGTCCGATCAACAGGGGACGCTCACAGACCAGCATGCTCAGAAAAATAGGACCAGGGTGAGTGATGGGGTCTAGAAACCATGTGCCGTGAAGAAGGATCGAAGAACCTGGAACTTTAACCTATAGGAGAGACTGCTTAGTGCGGAATAAGGCAGCTGTTTATAACTATTCAAAAGGCTGTCATGTGGAAGAGATTTTAAATGACATCTGAGGCGCTCCAGAGGGTGAAACAAAGACTAGTGGGTACTCATTAAAGGAAAATAAGTTTTAGTTTTTATGCAGTATTACTTATAAAAATTGCTGTTGCTTGAAAATATAATGGGTTCTGTGAACCGTATGTGTGCCCCAGCTATAGAGGGGCTGGACAATGCCTGTCAGGGGTACTGTAGGTGAGAGTCATACTCTGAATAAAGAGTGGGCTTTCACACAGCCAGACAGTTCTTCAGTGCTTGATTTATTTATTACCTATATTTATTATTTATTTCTTTTCCCCTATTCCTTCTCGACTGAAATTCAGAATGAGGGGAAATCTCAGCAGACTTGCAGTCTCATAAAATAAGTGCTTTCTAATTGTCTCTTAAAGTTGTAATACCCTCAACAATCCTAACATGGTATTCTGGATATTTTCTAGCTATAAATGTCTTTGGAGATGTCATTTCCTTGGAGAAGGGGGACTACAGTCCGTGGGGTTGTAAAGAGTTGGCCATGACTTAGCGACCAAACACCACCAATAAATGACAATAAATAGATTAACAATATCTAGATTGAGATATTTATTAACAATAAATAGATTCAGAGCCTGCCTTTAAATGAGTTAATGTTTCCGTTCTGATTATTTTTATCAACTGAAGTTAAGTATGAGTGTAACGAGGGCTTTTCATGAATTACCCCTGTGACACCCACTCTGTAAAGCAGATGTTCAAAAACTCATTGCCAGTTATACATAAGGAAACTAAGGCTTTGAGGGGTTTAAGGAACTTGCTTAAATTTACAGAATGATAAGTAGCTAAACGGGATCTGAGCCCAGACTGTCTGGTGCAAAGCCTGTGATGCGAACCCCATAGATAATCACAGAAAATGCATGCCCTTCCTCCTGGCTGCCCCAGGGGAGTCTATGAGGCCAAGAAGATGGGATTTCACTCTAAGTGTGAGGGGGAGTTTTAAGGAAGGTGGTGACATGACCTGATTTATATTTTTGAAAGGTCACCCTGGATGCTGGGGGAAGAACAAATAACCAGGAAGTGATCCTGGAGGCAGTGGTCCAGTGAGGGGTGACGGACCCATTGTGGGTGACTTGGGATGGATGGTAGCATGCATGACCAAAGTGGGTCTTCTCAGTCAGGAGGAATTCTGGAGAGAGCATCAAGGGTAGCCCTGCCCTTCCCCAGACAATAGCCTTGACTGGCCTTCTGTGGCTGTGCCTGCAGGGTGAGGAACACATGGGCTGGAGGGGCTGTGAATGTTCAGAGCCCACCCAGATCCCTTCTTGATCACATTTGGTGTGTAAGACCCTAGATTTCTCTCCCCAAAGTGTCCCAAGCCCAAAGGGTACATTGACGGAGTGGAGTGCTGTGGGCAGAAACTGGACACGGGATCAGGCCAGCTGTGAGGAGCTGGACAAGGCTCGTGGATGGATCAGACATGAGCAGGGTGGAGGAATGGGCATCTCCTAAGTGTTTAGCTTGAGCAACAAGGTGGATTCTGGGAAAGATTGAAGGCAGGAGGAGAAGGGGGCGACAGAGGATGAGATGGTTGGATGGCATCATCAACTCAATGGACATGAATTTGAGTAAACTCCGGGAGTTGGTGATGCACAGGGAGGCATGGCATGCTGCAGTCCATGGGGTCACAAAGAGTTGGACATGACTGAGCGATTGGACAACAACACCACCAACGAGGTGGATGGTGGTACTGACCATGATACGCAGAAAAAAGGCCTGTTTAGACATATTAAGTGGGAGATGTCTCTTAGGATGGGGTTTCTGACTCTCTCTCTGAAAGGCCTCAGAGCTCTGTTTCTAAATGGTATCTTCTTTTTCTCGTTTGCTTTACCATTTACTTTTTTTAAATAATTAAATTAATTTTAATTGAAGGATAATTGCTCTACAATATTGTATTGGTTTCTGCCAAACATCAACATGAATCAGCCATAGGTGTACCTACGTCCCCTCCTTCTTGAACCTCCCTCCCATCCGACCCCTCTAGATTGTTACAGAGCCCCAGATTGAGTTCCTGAGTCACACAGCAAATTCCCATTGGCTATCTATTTTACATATGCTAATGTGTTTGTTTCCATGTTACTCTCTCCTTACATCCCACCAACATTTATGCTTGGTCTGTTTGTTAGCTGCGCTTTCTGTGAGTTGACCTGAGAAACTTCTCAAGCCAAGACACCCCCTTTCTATTCAATCTCTTCAACTTCCTCCAGGACGGGAATGTCCACCGGCGATTCCAAGAGAACCAGAGGCGGGAAAGGGATCCAGCTTCCGAATTCCAGTGGTTCCTCCCACACTTCATCTCTGGCACCTTTCCTCTTTCTCTGTACCGGATCTCACCACCAGGGGTGAGGGAGAGATGGGATGGAGCAGTAAGGAGCAGGGTGGGATTAACATTGGCCTAGGCTGGGAGAAGGCAATGGCACCCCACTCTAGTACTCTTGCCTGGAAAATCCCATGAATAGAGGAGCCTGGCAGGCTGCAGTCCATGGGGTTACTGAGTTGGACATGACTGAGTGACTTCACTTTCACTTTTCACTTTCATGCATTGGAGAAGGAAATGGCAACCCACTCCAGTGTTCTTGCCTGGAGAATCCCTGGGATGGGGGAGACTGGTGGGCTGCCGTCTATGGGGTCGAATAGAGTCGGACATGACTGAAGCAACTTAGCAGCAGCAGCAGCAGGTTAGGTTTGCCTCTGTAAGATTCAGAATACCCTGATACTTTGCAGGAAATTCTTGTGTGACTCGCACTCCAAGAACCCTAATGCTTCTGGCACAGTTCAGCCACAGCAGACATGTGCCTCATTAGGAACTGAAATGTGAAGCTGATGGATTAGATGGCTGAGCAAGATGATCATCTGAAACTAGGTATGAAGTCATGTACTGAATCCTGGAGAAGACTCTTGAGAGTCCCATGGAAGCAAGGAGATCCAACCAGTCCATCCTAAAGGAGATCCACCCTGAATATTCACTGGAAACACTGATGTTGAAGCTGAAGCTTCAATTCTTTGGCCACCTGATGTGAAGAGCTGACTCATTGAAAAAGACCCTGACGCTGGGGAAGACTGAGGGCAGGAGGAGAAGGGGGTGACAAAGGATTAGATGGTTGGATGGCATCACTGATTCAGTGGACATGAGTTTGAGCAAACTCAAGGAGATAGTGGAGGACAGGGAAGCCTGGCGTGCTGAAGTCCATGGGGTTGCAAAGAGTCAGAGATGATGGAGCAACTGAACAACAACAACAAAATTAAATCCTGACAACAATGATCTCTACTTCCATAAACCCCAGAACCTTACGAAAGGCTTATTTTTTTGTTGCAGATAATGTAACATTTTTTATCCTAATTTGGCACATGGAAGACTTCATACTTCATAAAACACACTCCTAGGCGGCAAGTTCACCTCACACCCTAAGCTACTCCTACAATACATGCAGGTGTAAATCGCATCCTCCTAGTACAACCAGACAATTCCCTGCACCTGCTCTTCCAGGAGGACCACGAGGTTTCGTGGTAAGAACACCAGTTCTAGAGCTGGAGAGCCCTGGAGATGAGTACCAAGTATCTGTCTACCTATTACAGTTGTAAGGACTTAATGAGATAATGTAAATAAAACAGTGCAGTGCCTGGCAGAGGCTTAGCTCATATTCATACCCAAGTGTGAGTATGTTCAGTTCCTGTCCAAGTTTTTCCCTCTGCTGTAGCCCCAGCCAGTACATCACCGTGGAAGACAACATTCCTGCCCACAAAGAACACAGCTGTACAGATGCAGGCTTTAAGGTTGATGGGAGTTCAGAAGTTCTTACTGCTGGCGTCCCGGTGCCCAGCCCTGGAGAGGAATCAGACTGGTGCTGCCAGTCTCTGACTTTCACTCATTTTTGATCCACATTATATATTTACTTTTGGCTCTGCTGGGAGCTACTCTGTAGTTATGGTGTGCGGGCTTCTCATTGCAGTGACTTCTCTCATTGCAGCACTCAGACTCTAGGACGAGTGGGCTCAGTAGTTATAGCACACAGGCTTAATTGCTCTGGGGCGTGTGGGATCTCCCCAGATCAGGGATCGAACCCATGTCCCCTGCAGTTGGCAGGTGGATTTTTAACCACTGGACCACCAGGGAAATCCTGATCCACGTTTATTGAGTGCAGGCATTCGAAGGCACTGAAGCACACCATGGCCAGTTGGTGAGAAACAGTGGCTTAAATATATCCTCCTCTGTGGACAAAGAGCTTCCATGGCTTTCCAGATGTCTGACTATCTTGAACATGAGGTCAAGAACCAAATTATTCTTGAAAACGATTGCCAAATATCCTGTCTTAAATTTCCTTTTAATTTGTATATTCCTTTTCACCTAAGCACCGCAGAATGACTTTTTCATATGTGGGTATTAAATAAATGTGATTCATTTCTCTGCATGAGAAGAAAAATATGTCAGATGATATTACTATTTTTCTGTATCTTCCAACCTGACCACTTGTGGTTCTAAAATAAAAGTCTCCACGATGTTGAGTAGCAGTTAAGAAGTAAAGTGGTTTCTCTATTTTCCGTTAGGCACGAGCAGTTTTTTTTGGAAAACAAGTTGTAAAGTTATTTCAGGGGTAGGATACAGGGCTTGGCCCTTCTCAAAGCCTGCAGCTTGGTGGCCAAAGCAGCAACAGCACAGTATTTAAAGTCTCCTGTCCTCTTTAAGATGTTTGTTTAAAGGATTCTGGTGTTTAAGGCTCCTGGCTCTGGAGCCTAGAAGCCTGGGGAGGAGGTTTTGCTGACGGTGCAAACACAGCTGTTCTGAGTTCTGGTCTTGGTCATATACAGGCATTTCTGGAGCCTTCATTCGACAGCTTTACCAGCAACATGGTATCCTGGCATTTCAGAATCCCAAGCCAGGGGAGTTCCCTGGTGGTTCAGTGGTTAGGGCTCCATACTTCCATTGCGCGGGACACGGGTTCAATCCCTGGTCAGGGAACTAAGATCCCACAAGCCACATGGCAGAAAAAAAAAAAAAAAAATCCCAAGCTGGGCAGCCAACCACGTGGCTTCCAGTTTGCTGTTCTGTACAGGACATCATGTCTGCCCCACATGTAATGTCACCATTTTCTCGACTCTGAATTCAAGTTATTGCATGGGCTCATGAATACTGTCTTGTCATTTATTTCAGAGCTTTCACTTTTAAGGCACTATCAGTGGCTTATATTTTATTTCATTTTACTTTGACTTTAACAGCTGCCCCCACCAAAAAAAAAAAAAAAGATTGAAGTAATACCTAAAATCCTAGGATCATCCAGATGCCAAAAGCAATACTGGCATCCCAGGTCCTTGAGGAAGATATACCCCCAGCATTAGTGATCACCTTTGTAGGGGGATCCAGTCCTGACTTTTGAAATGGTTTTAGCTCTTTTTCTTAGTGATTTTTAAAAAGAAATAAATAGCAAATATCTAGGTCTTAAGGACAGAGAAGGCAATGGCACCCCGCTCCAGTACTCTTGCCTGGAAAATCCCATGGAAGGAGGAGCCTGGTAGGCTGCAGTCCATGGGGTCGCTAGAGTCGGACATGACTGAGCGACTTCACTTTCACTTTTCACTTTCATGCATTGGAGAAGGAAATGGCAACCCACTCCAGTGTTCTTGCCTGGAGAATCCCAGAGACGGGGGAGCTTGGTAGGCTGCCATCTCTGGGGTTGCACAGAGTCAGACACGACTGAAGCAACTTAGCAGCAGCAGCAGCAGGTTTTAAGGAGCGAGCAAAATGTTGTCTTAATGAGCCAAGTATATGAATGAATGAATCCCCGAGTACAGGGCATACAGAGTACGTTTTCCCATAGCCCAGGGTTTGAAGGCAGAGTTCCAGCCTCCGGCTCTAGCTCTGGAGCCGATATTTTCCCAAGGCTGGGGCAGCTGTGGATGAAGACGTGGGTCCTAGCAGTGTGCCTGCTAGGAGTTTATCCACAGCCATGAATATAAAACATTATATTAAACTTTTCAATATAACAGAGAACACATTTGTTTTTTAATTGGAGGATAATTGCTTTACAAAGTTGTATCGGTTGCCCCTCTTGAGCCTCCCTCCTACCACCACCCCACCTCTCTAGGTTGTCACAGAGTGCCAGGCTGGGCTCCCTGTGTTGTAAAGCAGCTTCCCACTATGTATTTTACACGTGGTAATTTGTATATTTCAGTACTACTCTTTCAATTCATCCCACCCTCTCCTTTCCCAATTCTGTCTATTCTCCATGTCTGTACCTCTCTTCCTGCCCTGCAAATAGGTTCATCAGGACCCTTGTCCTAGACTCCATATATAAGGGTTGATATATGATATTTGTTTTTCTCTGACTTACTTCACTCTGTATAACAGGCCTTAGCTCTACCTCAGTTCAACTGACTCAAATTCATTCCTCTTTATGGTTGAGTAATATTCCATCGTATATATATACCACAACTTCTTTATGCATTCATCAATTGATAGACATTTAGGTTGCTTCCAGGTCCTGGCTATCATAAACAGTGCTGCAGTGAACATTGGGATACACGTGTCTCTTTGAATATGCAGATAATCTATTTGTGATGGATATAGTGCTTCATATGAAAAATTCAGTTTTTATCCTAATCCAGCTAGGAAATCCATCACAAGTAGGATTTTAGACTTTATCCAAGGCAAAAACTTGCATCTCCTCCTGATATTTTATTCCCTTCCTTCTCAACATCTGGAAATTAGTATCAGTTGGTATTTTGTGTTGACTGTGAGGTCTGCGTTTTTATGGCATTATTAAAATAAGCTATGATTCTTTGTGGAGGGGGTGAGCATATTCAAGTGTAACTTAGGTTGAGAGAGAAATAGCCAAAGACCATATACTACCCGACCCCAGAAAGAAAGAAGATTCATGAAAAGCTGTCACCCCAGGTAAAGGAGGTCTTGGATTCATGTCAGGAGGGGAAGAGAGAATCGTATGTCTTTGGAATTCTTTTGGCAACCAGAGGAGGGTGTTCTGGAAGAAATACAACTCTCTGCCACATGGGTCTGTCGGAACATTCAGAACAGGGAGACAGGCCCTGGAATGGGCACTATTTCCTGGCCATGGGTGAACTCATTTCCCATAACTTGCGAGTACATCACCCACCCGTCATGCGTGATAGAGCAACGCTGGTTATTGGCAAATCCATAAAGAGAATAAAGAATTTCTAAAGCACTTGAATTTCCCAACAGATCTTCCTCATTATTTGGATTTCTTAAGGTCAAACATTGAACATGAACAAAACAGAAGTAGTTGTGTGTTGGGGGGAGTTACTTTTATTTTTGCCCTTATTCCAAATAAATCAGATTTCTGTTTGCTTTGGCCTATTGTCAGCATCATTCCACTAGAACCTTCCATCATGCTGCATGCTTTACAGAGGAACACACAGGCCACCTTCCCCACTAATCTCTTCAGACATTTTTTCTCAACTGCACAAAGGAGCTGTTATCTTTTTAAAGGAGATCCATCTGGCAGTAAAAACTCACCCTCTGTCTTTCCTAAATGGCTAGGCTGTTTAATGAGCCTCCTCAGGTTAAACAGGAAAAAGAAAAATCAAATTATGGATATAAGATCACAGGATCAGTTCAGAAGTATGAATAGAGTTGGGAAGACATCTCCCCATGGCCAGTCTTACTGGCAGCCAGGGTCAACCTGATACATAGATTGAGTGGAGGTGACTTCTTAGAATGAGATAAAGGTCACCAGGCAGGACACTGTTACCCTAGAATCCCTCCCTCCTAGTCTCTGCTGGACCCAAATGTTAGCACTAATGCAACGGGCTTTCTTTTATATATATATATATATATATATATTTATTTATTTATGGCTGTGCTGGGTCTTGGTTGCTGCGAGGGCTTTCTCTAGTTGCGGCAAGCAAGGGCTACCCTTCCTTGCTGTGTGCAGGCTTCTCATTGCGGTGGCTTCTCGTGTTGCAGAGCACAGGCTCTAGGGCACGTGGGCTCAGTAGTTGCGGTTCCCAGGCTCTAGGGCACGTGGGCTCAGTAGTTGTGATGCATGGGCTTAGTTGCTCCTCAGCGTGTGGGATCTTCCTGGACCAGGGATTGAATCTGTATCTGCCACATTAGCAGGTGGATTCTTTACCACCAGGGAAGCCTGCAAAGGGGTTTTTGACCCATGAGGCACATTGATTTGACAAACACTTGCTAGATAATGACTGTGGCCTGTAATCTAGCTACTAGATGGGGAAGGGTCCTCGAAGAAGAAACAAGGACCAAACATCACAGAAGGAGGGAAAACTTCCACCTGGAGTGACCTGGGAGGATTACATGGTGGGTGAGCAGGAATTTTCCAGATGGATATGGGCAGACGGAATTCTGAGAGAAGAAATTTGCACAGGTGCAGAGGAGGATGAATCAACACACGTGAGACCAGGTCATGGAAGCCTTGCCACCAGAGGACCAAGAGGGTATTCTGGAGCAAGTGGGGTCCAGAGCTGAGTGTAAGGAAGACAAATGTGCAAAAGATGCAGAGTGAGATGCATGGAGAGGGATCAGGTAGGAAGAGCAGTTGAGAGGTAACCGTAAAAATCTGCCAGAAAGACAGAGGGGATGGGGGAGAGAAGAGGAGAGAACCCCGGTGTAGGATAGTGATGAGACGGCTGTGACGATGCAGTGGGATAAGAGATGATGGGAGGAGGGCATGAACAGCAGAGGTGACGAGGTCAGTCTAGACACACCAGGTCGGAGATGCTGGCTGGACATCCCAGAGAAAATGGACCATCCATTAATGGGGTGGAGATGAGGACCCAGAGGCCTGGAGAGCTGATGGTAGGGAGGAGTCAACAGGAGCAGATGGACAAAAGTCAGTAAGATGGATTCAGGAAGAAGGTGTTTCACTCCGAAGTCTCTGACTTATGGGGCAGATAACCCTAAAATGAAACGCACTGATGCCAGCGCTAGCCCTAGCGCATGCTAGTTCGGCATAAACTCACTTACAGCTCCGTAGAGGGTCTGGCCTGAAAGTCCAGGGGCAATGTCATGGGTAGGCTCAAGGGAGCAAAGCTGAGCCCAGGACCTAGGCTTCTGCAGAGGGAGGGCAGAGATGGAGGGCTGGCCGTGGCCGTGGATGGTATGTGGATGCAGTGACGTCCACTAGGGTCTGGGGCAGGGAGAGAACAGAGATCCCCCTACTGAGGTGGGAAAGGGTGCTTCATCGTTCTGTCCTCACCAGGCAGTGGGGAGGTGTGCTGGTGAAGGGGGACAGGCAAAACTGAGCGTGGGAGTCCCACCAATCCTGCCTCTCCCCTGCACTTCCATCCTCCCGGCCTCCAAGGCTCTGTGCTTCCATCCAGAGAATGGGTGCGGAGCTCTTACACTTATTCCTGTAGAAGAGCAAGATCTCGGATGCTCTAAGATTCCAGGCAAGAATATTTGAGCAATGTCCTCCACGATGTGTTCATTTCAACACGAGAAGCCCTGAATTCCTGCCCCAGCTCCTCCCCCTGATGGTAACTGGACATGTGTTACTCCCATGGGTGTGCTATGTCAGTCACTCAGTTTTGTCTGACTCTTTTGAGACCCCATGGACTGTAGCCTGCCAGGCTCCTCTGTCCATGGGATTCCCCAGGCAAGAATACTGGAGTGGGTTGCCATTCCCTTCTCCAGGGGATCTTCCTGACCCAGGGATGGAACCCAGGTCTCCTGCATTGCAGGTGGATTCTTTACCACTAGCGCCACCTGGGAAGCCCCATTCCCTTGGGTAGATCTGTCTTGAGTTGCACAGTAACTCTGAACAAGGAGCTTTGTGTCTCTGGCTCTGCGTGTCCTCAGATGTGCTGTGGGAACCCAATGCCATAGACGAAGGTCAGGTGACATACTGTATGTGAAGGTATGCTCACCCTGTCATTTGCATACAAATCTTGGTTGTGATGGATTGTGTGATGTCGATGTTACTCTTGAGAACTCAGAGAAAACAGGACACCCCCACGTTAAGTGAACCGCCTTTTGGAGCAAGGAGAGATGAGCAAGTATTTGCTTCCCTTCCTCCAACCCCCTCCCTGCCTTTTTAAGGGGGAACTGCTTTTTCCTCCTTTGGAGGAAAATGATTTTTTTTTTCCTCCCTTGCCAGTGAGATGCTGCACCTATTTCTTTCTCTAGTCTACCTTCCCTGTGTGCTGTGCTTAGTCGCTAAGTTGTGTCTGACTCTTTGCAACTCCATGGACTGTAGCCCACCAGGCTCCTCTGTCTATGGGGATTCTCCAGGCAAGAATACTGGAGTGGGTTGCCATACCCTCCTCCAGGGGATCTTCCCAACCCAGGGATCAAACCCAGGTCTCCTGCATTACAGGTGGATTTTTACAGTCTGAGCCACCAGGGAAGCCCAAACCCTATTTGCATTATTAGACGCATTTGATGCACTGTTTGCATCACTGGGAAAAATGAAACTGGTCCTTCTCAGCTGGCCCTGAGAGCACCCCCAACATAGATCTCCCGTCCCGGTGACCTGGTCCATAGTGAGGCCCGGCCCTGAGGACCTCCTGTGTTTGGGCAGCACCATTGGAGGGACAGGAGCAGCACAGGGGAGGAGCAGAGAGGAGAGGCCCGGCTGGTGCCCTGGGGGAATTACAGGACAGAGTCTCTCAACACTCCATGGCATCTTTTTAGTCCAGTTCAACCCCTTACCCCACACCTTACATGGTGCTTGTCATACAACAGGTAGTTAATAAATATTCATCAAATCGATGGAATGAGGAGGAAATAAGAGAGAGGTCATCTCAAGGAAATGCAACCCACTCCAGTATTCTTGCCTGGAGAATCCCATGGACAGAGGAGCCTGGTGGGCTACAGTCCTTGGGTTTGCAAAGACTCAAACATGACTGAGCACACACGCACGCACACACAGAGACACACACACACACACACACACACACACACACACACAGCGATCCTAACCCACACAGCCTTCCTGCACACACACACACACACACACACACACAGCGATCCTAACCCACACAGCCTTCCTGCACACACACACACACACACACACACACACACACACAGCGATCCTAACCCACACAGCCTTCCTGCACACACAGACACACACACACACACACACACACAGCGATCCTAACCCACACAGCCTTCCTGCACACACACACACACACACACACACACACACAGCGATCCTAACCCACACAGCCTTCCTGCTGTGAAAAATGGTCCCAGATGACCAGAGGTGTCCCGGATTTCATGCTTATGCCTTTTGTCTTCTTTTTATGTTTCAGGTCCTCCTGGCCCCAGGGGTCCAAAAGGTGACCGAGGACAGCAGGGACCCCCAGGCCCCACCGGCAACAAGGGGCAGAAAGGAGAGAAGGGGGAGCCGGGCCCGCCTGGCCCAGCCGGTGAGAGGGGCCCAATCGGGCCGGTCGGCCCCCCTGGAGAGCGCGGCAGCAAAGGCTCCAAAGGCCTGCAAGGCTCCAAAGGCTCCCGAGGGTCTCCTGGGAAGCCCGGCCCCCAGGGCCCCAGCGGGGACCCAGGCCCCCCCGGCCCGCCGGGCAAGGATGGACTCCCAGGCCCTCAGGGCCCCCCCGGCTTCCAGGGACTGCAGGGCACCGTGGGGGAGCCTGGGGTGCCCGGGCCACGGGGGCTGCCAGGCCTCCCTGGGATGCCGGGCATGCCAGGTATCAAGGGTCCCCCTGGTCCCCCGGGCCCCTCAGGGGCGGCAGTGCCCCTGGCCCTTAAGACTGAGCCGACCACAGCACCTGAGGACAACGGTGAGTCTGAGCCCCTCACACCCGGGATGGGGGTGTACCCCTTGTTCACCTCACACACCCAATGTTATTAGCAGTGAAGGCATCACACAGAGTGGGCTTCAGCCCCTGCTGCTCGCCTGGCCCCGCTAGGCAGCATCCTTCAGTCACGTGTGTTTATCCCTAAACAGCATCAGCTCCTCTAGCACTTGTTTATCATTAGCCAAGTCGGGTCCTCAGCGACGAACTGGTCCCAGACGTTGAATTCAGGAAAATCTGAGGCTGGCCACCCCAGAGCCGTCCCTGTCTTCATTCTCTGCCTTTCACCTGGGGATGGTCAAACCTTGGTTAACATGCAGATGGAACTTTCTGTTCCTGAAGCCAGCTCGCGTTTCTTTTTGAGAAGGTATTATGGCACCTTCTCATCCTTTGATAATGAAAGCTTTGGGTTTGCAACCAGGCCTGTCTTTCTCCCCTTGGACCCACAGCCGATTCCACTTGGTTCCCTGCAGTCCCCCTTAGTTGCTTCTTTCTGTGAGCCCAGCTCTCCCAGCCTCTTGTTTACAGGTTCTGCATGATCCCGGGCTGATGGGGCCCACCTGAGCCTGTGCTGCCTGTTATTTCTGTGTCCGTTACTTCTGTCGTTGTAAAGACTAATCCAGACACAAAGGCCCGCTTAAGTGGTTGTAACCACCACGTGTCCTGCAGGCCACCTACTTCCTTGGACTGGTCTTGGCCCCTAGAATGTTCAGGAACATCAGTCACAGACTCAGCATACGGGCACTGGGGAAGCGGGGCTGTGGCCATGCCTCCTAAAGGCATAGTGTTTTCAGCATGTGTATGTTTTCATCGGCATTTTTAAACTTTGCATTCCTAGGCTGCCTGCCTTACTGGAAGAACTTCACAGACAAATGCTACTATTTTTCAACTGAGAGAGACTTTTTTGAGGATGCAAAACTTTTCTGCGAAAGAATGTCTTCACATCTCGTTTTCATAAACACGGGAGAGGAGCAGGTACGTGTGTGGCATTCTTCGGGTTGAAGAAAACGGTAATTTAAGGATTGCTGACATCTGAAAAGTGCATGCTTACTGAGGATTCAAAGATACCATAAATTCATAGTCACAGAAACACCGAGGGCCACATGATTGAGATTTGGGCTTTATCCAGGGACAGAAAGCGTTCATGGCCTGGGGATTGGGTCCTTGTGCTCGCAGCTGGAAGCTCTTGCTTTATCAAGCCTGGAGCTGTGTGGCTCTTCCCGGAAAGAGCGGGAAGCCTGCAGGTTGGTACAAGTCTCCTATGGAGAGGCAGAGAGCCCTGAGCACTGGAGGGGTGGGGCCGAATGCCAGGGTCCAGACATGTGGCTTCAACAGGGTCAGGAAGGGCACATATGGTCCTGGGGCAGAGCCCACACATCATAACCACTCATTTGGTCCCTAATGTGTGCCAGGCATTTTCTCCTATAAACTTCACCACAGCCCAGGAGCCTGTGGGTAATATAATCTTACAGACAGGAAAACTGAGGCCCCACAAAATTTGAATGATTAATACATGAGACAAGTAAATGCAGAGCTGAGACTGAAACTGAGGTCCATCTAGCAACAACGCCAGTGCTTTCTCTTTAATGCCGCACTGTCACAGGGGCCTCCTTTCTTTCCCGTGCATGTCTCCGGCAGGCAGGACCCTGAAAACGGATGCTTCTGCAGTAACTGACTGAGACTGAAACTGAGGTCCATCTAGCAACAACGCCAGTGCTTTCTCTTTAATGCCGCACTGTCACAGGGGCCTCCTTTCTTTCCCGTGCATGTCTCCGGCAGGCAGGACCCTGAAAACGGATGCTTCTGCAGTAACTGACTGGAAATGAGCATCCATAAGACGGGTCAGGCGCCTGGGCCTGACCCCAGCTCAATCACTTGTCCCCTTTATTAGGTTGGTGGTTGTAATGGCTCAAAGACATGTTATGTGTGACACACCAGACGTGGGACCCGGCCAGGAGGAAGAGCCTGACAGTGCCGTGGCTGTTCCTGCTATTAGAACATCGGAGGGAGGGGTTGTGGGAGCGGGTGGGGCCTGGTGGGATTCATGAGTGATCGGGATAGTTTAGGAGTATCGCTTTTAAACTTATAAGAGGAAAACATGTCAAAGCCCTCCCCACGCCCCCCATCCCCCCAAAAAACCCCAGGGCAAAACAAGCGCAATGAAAAGAGGAGAGCAAAATAGTGCACAAGTTATGACAAGCATCCTCTTCGAAAGTGGCCCTCATTTCTAAATATCGAAAGTCCCCCAAACATCTGTTCAAGAAATAGTAACGCACCATCTATGATTTTATTTTCCAGCAATGGATCAAAAACCAGATGGTGGCGAAACAGAACTACTGGATTGGCCTCACGGACTTGGAGCAGGAGAATGAATGGAGGTGGCTGGATGGGACACTTCTGGAGTACAAGTGAGTCTCAGAAATGTCCAGGTTGCTGGTCAGGCTCTCGCTGGTCTGTGTTTCTTCCTGAACGACCTTGTGTCCAACACAGTCCTCACACTCAGCCTCTGGGTACCAGCTGCGTGTTTATTTCCATGGAGGGAAATCAATATGGGGTAAAAGTCGGGTTTTTTTTCCTCTTCTCATGGAGTGAATTTTTCTTCATTTCTACCAAGAAAAACAAAAAAACAAACAAAAATATAGACTCATAAAACCACCCAGGGTGGTAGGGAGAGAGACGGCAAAGCGTGCTCTTTAAGTGCTGCTGCAAAAGCCAAGGAAGGCCAGCTTCCCCAGCTCGGTCGAGCTCCCCAGATGTGTTTCCAAATGGGCAAGATGCTCCCTTCAGGATGACACTGTTGGTGTCCCAGCCCTCACTGGGCTTCTGGCCAGAGTGTGGGGATGAACTACGCGTTGATGACTCTCCTGCACATAGAAAGATCAAGTGTACCACGAACGAAGGCCCTTGTGGGACGACCATCTCCCGCAGGTTTGAAGAGTCCCCGTAAGTCCAGTGTGATCTAGTTCTATAAAGGCAGCAACAGAGAACAGAAGCAATTCTTAGAACCTTCTCAAAGCTCCCAGGGGTACAGAAATTTCCATGAGCCTCACCTGGACCCCAGTGTCCACTCCTGCCCTAACCCTACCCCAGGGTCTGAAGAGGATGAAATTGCGCGCCTTTCAGTTTCACCTCTTCATCCTCCTCTTGCTTCGCCTCTAGTGGATGCGGAAATGTGAAACTGAGCAACACACACTGTACCAAGTAGGGCAGAATTTATAAAAACCCACCAGAGAAGACATGTCCTACAGAGGCTCAAGCAGGCGTGTGGGCATCTCCACTTCAGGACTGTGTCCTGAGCTGGAGTAGCCGCAGCATCCTTGGAACCCGGAGAGGAGAAGTTGAAGGTATTTCAGGTCAATGTCACGGGCATCAGGGCTGGAGCAGTCATGGTCAAGGACGGGAAGATGGACTCGAGGGATGGAGGGGCCAAGTAGAGTTTCTGTGTGTGTGTGTGCACGTGTGCGTGCCTGTGTGTGTGGGTAGATGGGTTTCTTTATGCTTTTAAATCCTCTATGTGAAAAGCATGATTAGAGGATATAGATGGAAACCAGAGCAAGGCCATTTCTTTTAAAGGATTTTTTTAAGTATTTATTTATTTGGCTGCATCAGGTCTTAGCTGCATCATGTGGGCTCAGTAGCTAGTGGGCTTAGTTGTTCCATGCCTTGTGGAATCTTAGTTCCCCAACTAGGGATCGAACTCATAGTCCCTGCATTGCAAGGTGGAGTCTTAACCACTGGACCACTAGGGAATCAACCACCCAGGCCATTTCTTTTAGAGTAGCAACCAAACATTGAGGTGGAACATTTGAAGATTTGGGATTCGTGCCAAAGGTGAGCCTCAGACTGCCCCCAGGACAAATGGATATCTCTTTCCTGGCTCAGCAGCCAGCCAGTCTGCTCCCTGCACACCCATCCTCGGTGGGAGGAAGCCACACCACATCCTGGCCCTCGGAAACGTGGCTGACACCCGAGGAGGGTATCCATCACAGCAAGAATACGCTTCAGGAGACTCAAAGCAGTTGTGAGAGTTGTCATCTACAATCAGAGCGGTGGAGGGACTTCCCTGGTGGTCCAGTGGCTACCACACTGTACTCCAAATGCAGGGGACCCGGGTTCAATCCCTGGTCAGGGAACTAGATCCCACATGCTTACAACTAAGAGTTCACATGTGCTGCAACTAAAAGATAAAAAAAAAAGATCTGGTACAAATAAGGAAACAAAAGATTCCACATACCTCAGTTAAAACCCAATTCAGTCAAATAGATAAATAACTTTTTTAAATAAATAAAATTGGAGCAGTAGAAGTGGGGAGGGGAGGCCTCAGTTAAAACCTGATGCAAAGAAATAGATACATTTTAAAAAATAAATAAATCAGAGCTGTGGAAGTTGGGACAGGAGGCAGAGAATACTAAGGGAAAGATAAATGTGTCACTTTGACAGTCAAGAGTATGGATCATTTTTTTAAAGGAGTCAGCGGGGAGCTAAAAAAAAAAATAACTTTAGTCTCCTCCACTTTTCTCACGGTCATAAAAAAAAAAAAAAGGTCTGGGTTAGACTCACTAAGAAATTCAATCTGAAGCCCTCCTCTAAGCATGAACTGGGTTGGCCCACGTGGAATGGATTGAGCAGGAAGAGTAGCACCCTTGCCAGCTCCCCCAGGGTGGAATTTTCTCCTGTCTCCCAGGCTCCAGCAGGAAGTACTGATTGGGATGACAGCCCAGCTTTGGTACCTGGGATAGGAAAGAATCACATCACCAGACACCTTCGGGGAGCTCTGTTCCCAGAAGCAACTGCACAGCACCCCAGCCAGAGCCCAGACTCTGCTTCTTGTTTTCCACCCAAAGGAACACACAGACATGTAAAAATCCCTGGGATCAGATTTTAAAAGCAAGAATAAATTAGGCAGACATATTATGAGGCCTCAATAGCCAAAGGCTAATTGAACTTGCCATATAATAATAAACACACCACAAACAAGAAAAAGAGCCAGTGCAACAAGGGAAGGGAGTGTCTGCCCTGGAGTTCACCAGGTCTGGGTTCCAGGCCTTCAACCAGCACTCAGCAGCTACGTGACCCTGTGTTAGTTACCCAACCATGTGAACCTCCATGCCCTCATCTAGAAGTGAAGATTACAGAAGCACCGACATCCGTATTGTAAACATTATATGAGATGATACATATCAAGCACCAATGACAGTGAGCCCACAGGAAGTGCTCAAGAAATGCTATCTGCTAGTAGTGGTACTATTACTCCTATTACTTGTCTAAGGCAGAACGCCAAAGAATTGATGCCTTGGAACTGTGGTGCTGGAGAAAACTCCTGAAAGTCCCTTGGACAGCAAGGCAATCAAACCAGTCAATCCTAAAGGAAATAAGCCCTGAATTCTCGTTGGAAGGACTGATGCTGAAGCTGAAGCTCCAGTATTTTGGTCATCTAATGCAAACAGTCGACTCACTGGAAAAGTCCCTGATGCTGGGAAAGATTGAGGGCAGAAGAAGAGGGCGTCAGAGGATGAGATGGCTGGGTGTCATCACCAGTGCAATGGACATGAATTTGGGCAAACTTCGGGAGATAGTGAAGGACAGGGAGGCCTGGCGTGCCGCAGACCATGGGGTCACAAAGAGTCGGACACAACTGGGACTGAACAGCAACAACTCCTGTTGTCATTGCCATCATCATTTTCATGTTGTTCAGTTGCTAAGTTGTGACCCTAGAGACTGTAGCTCGCCAGGCTTCTCTGTCCATGGGATTTCCCAGGTATCTCCCAACACAAGGTACCCAACACAGGTACCTCCCCATGGACTCAGACTCACCTGCACCCTCCTCCTCTTTGCTTCTGTGGCCTCCATACCCAGTCTATCACTTCCCTTTCCCCTGCCATACACAGTGGTTTGGACCTGGCCCCTCCCCATGCCTCACCCGGGTTACAGAAGAAATCAGTCTCCCTACTTTGCTCTTCCCTTTTCTCCCCTTCTGAAATTGTTTCAGGCTGTTGGGCGTACTATTAAGGAGGAAACAGAAAAGGGATGAAAGGCTCTCTCCTCTGTCTCTTGCCCCTACTTGAATTTTTATACTGAGCTGGTTGAGGAAGATGGTGCTGGAGTACTCAGACAAAAAGCAACAGTGACATGGATTGGAGGCTGAAAGTTTAAGGTGCACGTGGACTTGAACAAAGGTTTATTTCCAGCAAACATACAATCTGACTTGCTGACTATGAATACTGGGGCAAGAGAAGCAATTGGTGATGTCTCCAGATGGTGCCTAGGAACACGTTTCCAAGTGCTTTGGGTCCACCCACCAATGCACTTCCAAGAGAAAGACTGGAGAGCTGACCCATATTGCCAAGATTTTATTTGCCAACTAAGGACATGGGTTTTAAAAATCACCTATTGGGACTTCCCCAGCAGTTCAGTGGTCAAGACTTCCAGTACAGGGGGCATGGATTTAATCCCTGGTTGGGGAGCTAAGCTCCCACATGCCACAGAGTGCAGCCAAAAAGACAAAAATCGCCTATCAACAAATCTCAGCACAAAACAACAAAAACAAAATCAAAAAAGACAGTTGGCCATCACCCATACATACACACAGAGTTGTCCTCATTTTTCTCTTTTCACAACAGACCTGTGAGAACTTCATTCTTGACCAGCTGGTACCAGTCCCCTGGCTGGACACTGTGATCCACTGGCCCACAGTCTCATGATAACGTTCAGTGAATCATCCTGGAGTATCCACCATGACCCAGCCCCTGTGCCAGCCTGGAAAATCTTTTCTAGAGTTTGGGCACAGTATGAGTGAGAGATACTGTTCCACTCATGTAAAAATATTCTGATTTGCAGGACCCTGTCACAATCAAGAAGACAGACACCTTGACCCTAAATGTGCACATGGTGAAGAGAAGGGCTTCAAATGAACTTTCAGTGCTCTCTTCTCAGTAATTAATAGAAACAAGTAGACAGAAAAACCAAGAGGAATGTAGCAGACACTATTAACTAACTTCCCTGGTGGCTCAGTTGGTACAGAATCGCCTGCGATACCAGAGACTACCTATAATCAGGGGACCCGGGTTTGATCCTTGGGTCGGGAAGATCCCCTGGTGAAGGAAATGGCAACCCACTCCATTTCTTGCCTGAGAAATCCTGTGGACCAAAGGAGCCTGTCAGGCTACAGTCTATGGAGTTGCAAGAGTCGGACACGACTTAGGGACTAAACCAACCAACCAATCAACTAACTTGACTTCATTGATATTTATGGAACCTTTCACCCAACAACCACAAATACACATTCTTTTCAGGTACATATGGTACATTCACCAAGATCGTCAAACAAGTGCTGGGTCATCAAACAAGTCTCCAAAAATTAAAAAGCACTGGAAGGGAAACTTTGGCTTCATCTTATGCCATAATCACTCACTCTTCATGCTTCATGCGACTCTGGCTTTGGCCACTAGAAAGAAACCTCTATAGTGGGAGAAAATTCAATAGCAAAGAAATGCTTCTCTCTCCTAAGATTTTCTTGTTTTGAGGCCAGGCTCTTACCAGAAGAATTTCCTCAGCCATGAAGCCTCCGTCAATCTTGCGGTTGATGAGAAAGTACTAAGTTGTGTGGTTGGGAGGGGCTGATTGCCAAGCTTGGAAGTTTGTGCTCTACCTCCATGAGGATAAACCCAGAACAGGGAGGGTGGGGGTGGGGAGAGGGTGCTTCACAGCCACCAGCTGAGATGCTTCATGATTCCAGCTCCTGGAAGAGTGAGTCTAGGTGCTTCCATGGGCCCCGGTGTACTCAGAATACACTGTCCCAGTACATAACGCATGTTGCTATCCAACCACTTCTGCAACTTATGTGTTAAAATATGGGATTCAAGAATTCGGCACCCAGGCTTCAGCCATTTCTCTTTCCAGAATCTATCTGTGGAGTGAGGTTTAGGCACTATTTAAGCTGAAATTCTTCTCCAGAACATATACATTCTGTTTCTCTGACATGCTCTGCGCTGTTATAAGCATGCAGACTGGAGGGATTGACCACAAATCACTCTGTGTGATTTTAGCTTTTCCAAAGAGATGCTGGGAGACCATGTATAAGACAAACTACCCCTGCAGCCTGGCTTCAAGCTACTCCATCTCCCACCCCTGCTGGTCTCACCTGGGTCACTCCTCCACTCACAGCCATGTCCTACCTTTAGTCCTGAAGGATTACTTCAAACACCACACTGAAGAATTTCCATGACCTGGAAAAAACAAATGGAGAACGGTGATAAAAATGATCTTCCATTATCAATTTGTTCTCTTTCGTCTCATCTATCCATCCCTTTTTTTTTTTTTTGGCCGTGCCACGCCAGTTGTAGGATCTTAGTTCCCCAACCAGGGATCAAACCCATGCTCATAGCAATGAAAACAGAGCCTTAATCACTGAATTGCCAGAGAACTCCCTGAAAGCCCCTTTTACCTACTGAAAAGGGCAAGGAAATGCAAGGGGAAAATACTAAGCAGATCATCTATCAGAATTCCTATTTATGCAATTTTCCAATTAACTGTGAGATAAAAAATATCAAATGTCCCATCATTAATGCATCCAGAATCACAGTCTCAAATTTGGTAAGCAACATTGGGAGGGAACCCCCTCATATAACTGCAGAAATGAAGCAAGTGTACATCAACACCACCAAACTGCCTGGGCACTGTGGCCATTTCTAGGAAGGTCTGTCAAGGCAAGAGAGAAACACACCAAAAAAAGCTTACATCAAAGTTTCCTTCCAACTTCACCTTTTCTTGGCATCACAGTCTGAGATTTGTTACTGCTTTGTTTCTTGCCTAGGATGTAAGTTCTACAAGGACTGGCAGTCTGTTCTCTACAGCGCTCGTGTTGCCATCAGCTAGCTTTAGCCTTTGCGTGCAGTAGGCACTCTGTGGAATGAATAAGCAAATGAATGTCTGTTTCCACCTAAGTATCATCCCATTTATACTCTCATTGCTTGATGGTTTCCTCTAAAATATCTCTTCATCTCTGAGATCATTAAAAAAATATATTTATTTAGTCATTTATTTGGCTGTGCCTGGTCTTAGTTGCGTCTTGTGGGATCTTTTGGTGTGGTACACACACACACTCGCTGGTTGTGGTGCACGGAGTCTCTAGCTGTGGCGTGTGGGCTCAGTAGTTGTGGCACGCAGACTTAGTTGCTCTGCAGCATGTGGGATCTTTGATCCCTGACTAGGGATCGAACCCACATCCTCTGCATTGCAAGGCAGATTCTTAGCCACTGGATCACCAAAGAAGTCCCTCACTTTTCATTTTCTTAAAAAAAAAAAAATCCCTAAATATACAGTTGGTGCAGGGGAGTCAATTCTACCTCATTTTCCCATCCTTTGACTGTAAATTTCGACTCCCCTTTTCCCACTGCCCTGATTTTTGCTGGTCTTGTCGTCAAAAGATGGAGGCAATTTGGTCTTTATCCCTGGGTGACGCTGGTAAGAACCTGGCTTCAGAATAGGAAAATCTTAGTAGTGAGACGTGTTTCTTTACTGTAGAACTTTCTTTGGCCTTCAGAGTCTGTACAGTGGAAGATTTCTCTCTAGTGGCCAAAGCCACTGCCACTCTGATAGAAACATGAAGCATGGACCAGAGTGAGTGATTACGGAGTCAGATGCTGCTGCTTGGGAAATGAGTCATCGTTTACGGGAAGCACCTCCTGCTGCAGATGTTCTTTTCGGACCCTCCGCACGAGGCAAACTTGTCCTCTCAGGAGGTGACCACAGGCTTCTGTTCAAGGACCTGGCTCTTAAAGAAAATGTAGCCTTTCAAGTTTTGACTCTTGGAAGCACATCTAATTGATCGCTTAGAAAGAGAGGCAGGAACAGCGAACCCTGAAGAGGGGCTGCTGGGAGCAGCAGCAGACAAATTAACAAGCCCCAAGTTGAGCTCATCTTAAAGACAACTTGTTTTGAAGAATCTCTCTCCCAAAAAAGGCAGTGAAATGTATGAGTCATTTTCAGTAAGATTAAATTACTATTTCTTTCTGAAGCAATTAGCTATCTACAGCTTAGCCAGAAAACCATAACCAAGTGTTCATAGGGTCTTCTAAGTGTATATCAACGTTCTCTCCATTTTAAATATAGTAGTGTGTATATGACCTTCCCAAAGTCCCTAACTTCCCTTTCCCCCCAGTGGCTATAAAGTTCATTTTCTGAGTCTGTGGATACAAGAATATGTATGGCCAAGTCCCTTCACTGTTCACTTGAAACCACCACCACGTTATTAATCGGCTATACCCCAATACAAAATAAAAGGTTTAAAGTTAAAAAGGGGGGGAAGGGTGTCTCTCTGCCTGACTCTGACTTGTTAGAGACAAGATATCAGAATGTACAAAGATTCCCTCTGGGTTCTCATAAGTGTGTGGGTGTATCATCCTCAGAATGTATATATTCACACTCAAGCCCAGAAGTCAGCATTCCAGTACACATTAGAAAGCTGTCATTCATTGAGCTGTGTTGAAGACAGATTTACTTCCTCAGCAATGTGATGAGGCAGCTCCGTGAGCTGCCTCTACTGTGGCCAAGATAACAAGCCTGCAGGGAGAGGCTGCGTCACACGCTCCTCTGTGAAACAGCTGCTCCTTATTCAGAATCAGTGTGTGCAGCTTTTTAAACAGCGCGTTTTCATTCCGGGACGCATGACAGGCCTTGGTTTTGTTTTTTACATTTCTCTGCTGCTCTTGGGTCAAGCAAACGTCTGCGTGACTTTGCAAATAACACTTGATTTCTGTTTTCTTAAAAGAAATTGGAAAGCTGGACAGCCAGATAACTGGGGTCATGGCCACGGGCCTGGAGAAGATTGCGCTGGACTGATTAATTTTGGGCAGTGGAACGATTTCCCATGTGAAGACATGAATCACTTCATCTGCGAGAAAGACAGGGAGAGAGGTAAGCAGTGGAAGGGATTTAAGAGAGCACAGCAGAGCTTATATCTTATTAAAGGGCAAGAGGTGAGGAGTATAAGGGCTCTGAAAGTAGGTTCTGCAACTGGATTCCAGTCCTGATTCTGCCACTTAGTATCTTGGCAAGCTATTAACCTCAGGGAAATAATAATAGTAATCCTCTTAATGGGGTTTTTGTGAGGACTTAAGTAAGTTAATACATGTGCCTAATGTAGAGGAAGTACTCAGTAAATTTTAGACTAATGGGTGGGCCTAGGTCATTACCTTATAATATTGTCAGTCAGTGTTCTTTATCATATGGCACCAATGTCATATATCTTTTTATATAACAAACTATCAGAGAAATTGGGAAAACAATACCACTTGCAATTGCATCAAAAAGATAAAATACCTAGGAATAAATTTAACCAAGGAGGTGAAAGACCTATACACTGGAAACTATAAGACATTGATGAAAGGTATTGAAGAAGGCCCAAATAAATGGAAACATATTCTGTGCTCACAGATTGGAAGAGTATTGTTAAAATGTCCATTCTACCCAAAGAAATCTACAAATTCAGTGGAATCTTTATAAGAACTCCAGTGTCATTTTCCACAGAAATAGAGAAAACAATCCTAAAATTTGTATGGAACCACAAAAGACCCTAAATAGCCAAAGTAATCTTGAGAAAGAAGAACAAAGCTGGACATACTCCCTGATTTCAAAATATATTGCAGAGCTACAGTAATCAGAAGAGTGTGGTAGTGACATAAAAATAACATATCTCTATCAGTGAAAGAGAATAGAGAGCCCAGAAATAAACCCATGCACATATGGTCAGTTAATCTATGACAAAGGAGCCAAGAATATACAATAGGGAAAGGACAGTCTCCTTGATAAATGCTGCTGTGAAAACTGGACAGCCACATGCCAAAGAGTGAAACCAGATCACTCTCTTAACCTTACACAAAATAAGCTCAAAATGGATGAATGACTCAAATGTTAGATTTGAAACCATTAAATTTCCAGAAGAAAGCATAGGCAATAATCACCTTGACAGTTATCTTGGTAATGATTTTTTGGATCTGAAAGGAAAAACAAGTGTAACTACATCAAGGGGCTTCCCTGATGGCTCAGTGGGTAAAGAATCTGCCTGCAATGCAGGAGACACAGGAGACACTGGTTTGATCCCTGGGTCAGGAAGATCCCCCGGAGAAGGAAATGGCAACCCACTCCAGTATTCTTGCCTGGAGAATCCCTTGGACAGAGGAGTCTGGTGGGCTACAGCCCATAGGGCTGCAAAGAGTCAGACACGACTGAGCACAACAGCACTACTACATTTGGGATTTGAGTTGAGACTAGGACACCCCAGAATAGGCTCCTTTGAAGTGAATTTTACCTTTTATTGAATCTGAATAAGAACTTCGAGGCATTTATTTGAAAAAATAATTACTGAATGATGTATTTGGAATGTTTTCTTTAAAAACACACACTCCTTTTTCTGAATTGTCCGTTAACATTGTTCTTTAAGAGGAACTAACACCCATTCTTTTTCCTCTCTTTTAGAATTAGCAATTACATTATAATGGACCGTGATATCATAATAGGAACAAACTGTCGACAGTTCTCGAAGGCAAAGATACTTCTTTCTGATTGCATCACCTTCTCATTAAATTGAAGGGGAAAGCACTGAAGACCAATTACTGAAAACATTGAAAGCCCATGTTCTCTACCATCTGCCTTGCTCAAGGACAAAGTTTGGAACAAAAGTGTTCCCCTAGTGTGATATATGGATTGTCAGTAAGCAAATGGACTGAATCACATAGATTCTTCTCAGCCAATAACCATACAGTTATGCAAATCATATCTTCCAGAGTATGGAATGCTCCAATCAGAAAAAAGATTATCATTGGTTGTTGAGCTTTAGGAAGAACTGAAAACATACACCGTGTAAACAGTACCTTACATTTCTATTGATAAAATCCCAAATGTAGGAAAAATATGCAGACATACAGATATATAGGCCAACTCTTAGTAACAATATGAAATATACTTAAAGAGCTTTTAAAACTTTGTATTTTTGTACAAAATATTTGCCTTTTTACAATTTTTTTCTTTTTATTTTTGTCATTTTACCGATATAGTACATGAAGCCAAAGAAAACAATAATGGTACTAATAAAAACTCATAGGGTTTCTTGTCAGATTTAATTCTACACAGTGGCAAAGAAATTTTTTCAGTTGTGGTTTAAAAAAAAATTAAATATATGTGTGTATGTATATTTTAATGTATCATTTCCTCAGAGAAGTCAATCACTTGAAATGTCTAGAAATGGCCCTGCAGATTTTGCCAGTGGAGGTCAAGCCTGAACATGTACGTGGCTCAGTCAAGTGGGCTATGCCTCCAGCCCATCACCAGCCAACACCCTTGCTGCGTGTCTGCCAGGCTCAGAGGAATGGTCAACTCAGGATGTGCTTTTGCTTCATTTTGGCGGAGTCGGGGGTGGTGGAGAGGCATCTGTTGGGAAGGGTGGACAGAGCACCTGTATCTGGCTATTTATAGAAGGTCCTGTTTTGTGGCTGAGACATGAATACACTTGGTTTTAGGCCCATACCAGGGCAGATATTAAATGTCAGGAAGGTATGACATCACATCGGCCAGAGGCAGAGATGCTAAGATGGGGACAGCTCTATGCTACCTGGAAATCTTATGTTTTCTGAAGTCAGATTCCAAAAACACAGAATTCCAATGCACATGCATGATGAAATGCAAGAACACAACCTTGGCCACTGTGTTGAACCTTTTGTCGGAGCCCATCTGCCTTCTACTCTTTAACTTGCTGAGGAGAAGTCTAACATGCAATGTGCTGAAATCAGGCTTAAATGTAACTGATGCTCAAAGGTAAGATTTCCACCCACCAGATTCCCTTCCCAGGACCTCCCCAGCCATGCTGCTACCTACCCCACATACAATGGTAAAAGAATAAAGACAGAGTTTGACTTTCACGCCTGCAGCCGTGTGGACTGTGTTGTCTCGCCCTGGTCACTGTTTATGCTGTCTCTGCAGCCCAGGAGTGGCCATCTCCTCAGCACCTGGATGCCCTACTATCCTGTCCGTGGGGTCTGGTCAGACTGGCAGGACCTGCCATCATCTGGGCCCTGGACCCTGGTACCTCTTCAGGCTCAAGACCTTTTACAGACTAAACTCTGTCTTCTTTTTCATCCTCTTCTGGTTTCTTAGGTGTCAGTTAAGATAATGTTCAGATGCAACTTGAACTTAAACATCTGATGCCATCATCAGAAGAGAATGTTGCTAATTCCCACAGGTGAAGGCGTTCCTCTCCTGGCCCTTATACCTTACCCAGGGTTTATCATTCTCTCAGGTTTCAATCAGATGCTCTCATATCATCCTCCCAACAGCCCTAAGAAGTGGGGCTTCCTACTTACTCTCCCCATTTTATAGAGGGAGGCACTCAGGGAGGTGACATCATTTCCTGGGTCATATCATCACCAAGGAGTGAGGCAGGATTCAGACTTGAGCTTTGAAAATGTTCTAGGGGGCTTCCTTGGTGGTCCAGTGGTTAAGACTCTGCACTTTCAGTGCAGAGGGGGAAGGGTTCAATCCCTGGTCAGGGAACTAAGATCCCACATGCCACCCATGGTGTTACATAGATAAGTAACATTTTTTTAAATGTTCAAAATTTTTAAAAATGTTCCTTCTTTCAGAAGCAAGGTCCTTCTTAATAACAGAGTAAAAGCAGATGAAAATCACACATTACCAGATGCCTCATGTACGGCTCTAGATACTTAGCTACTTATATACCAAGTTTCTATTCACCTACTCACCACTGATGCTCTTCTGGGAGGAGAGTTTTGGTAAAATGTCGTGAAGTTTTCAGGTTATGAGTTGCTATGAGAAGATGGTGGAGAAGGCAATGGCACCCCACTCCAGTACTCTTGCCTGGAAAATCCCATGGACGGAGGAGCCTAGTAGGCTGCAGTCCAGGGGGTCGCTAAGAGTCGGAGACGACTGAGCGACTTCACTTTCACTTTTCACTTTCATGCATTGGAGAAGGAAATGGCAACCCACTCCAGTGTCCTTGCCTGAGGAGTCCCAGGGACAGGGGAGCCTGGTGGGCTGCCGTCTATGGGGTCGCACAGAGTCGGACACGACTGAAGTGACTTAGCAGCAGCAGCATGAGGAGATGGAAACTTTTTATTTTTGTCCCCATCCCTCAGCATGTGGGCTCTTACTTCCCCAACTAGGGATCGAACCCCTGCCCCTTGCAATGGCAGCTCAGTCTTAACCACTGGAACTCCAAAGAAGTCCCTGTTTTTCTTTTTAAATGGCTCTTGAAGAATGATTGCACAACCAGAAAGAACAAAACCCTTTCTTTTCCTCTTCCACAAACAGTGTTCACCTTTATCAACTCTTCCCATATCCATCCGAGTTTAGCACTTAAGAGTTTAAAGCAGACAACAAATACTACAACCTGCTCTCTTTTTAAAAAAAACAGATGCTGAAGGAAGTAGAAAGCTATGTCAGTCATACATCCCGCCATAAATCAGGTAACAATACTAAAGCAAGTGTATTTTGCCTCAAAACCAATTGATCGCTTCTTGAAAAAGTATGTTAACTCATTCATGGCTCAATAATAAGTCTAATAATAATAACAAAAATTAAATATATTTAGCACATTCACATACATTATCTCTTCTAATCTGGGTGCAAAACCTTTCTCTCTACTTTAGGAATGAGGACGCTGAGGCAAATTTGAAGACTTGCTCATTGCCCACATCCCAGTCACGCCAATCTAATCAGGCTCATCGTTCTTATGTTCCCTAAATCTAAGTCCATCCTAACCCTTATCCCCAGCTTAAAATCTTCTGAGTTGCCTGCAGGACATACATGAGGGGCCCTCAGGACCAGGTCCTCAGCTGTCCCTCCAGCCTCCTCTCTGCTGTACCCTCATGCTCCCTTGCCTTGAGCTGGAACAGCCTTACAAGCCACCTGCAAAGTTCCTCTGTGCTCCTTACTTACTTTTTACTGCACTCCTTCTTAGAAATCCAAACTCTTACCTGGATTTCCATTCTCTACTTCTTTAAGATTCAGCTCAAGCATCACTTCTAGCCTGAATCCTTTCCCAGCAAATGCATCCTGAAGCTGAGACTTCCCTTCATGTCAAGTACTACCCACAAGGGCTCCAGGTACTATAAAAGAAAAACCCTTTCATGGTGTTAGACCATCTACAGATCGGCTGAGAGGCCCAAACATCACTGAATTAAGAAGAGAAGGGTGAATGGAGCCAATCAGCCACAAAATCTTAAGAGAACTGAAGAACGGGAGAAGCCAATCAGGAGAAATGAAGGCATTCGTGTTGATGATAGTCGGTTACTATACATCTACTATATTGGACAAATGTGTAATATATCTATTAGGAATGGAAGACTGAGTGAAGAGAATCAACTGGCAAAAGAGATTCATTCTACATACTAACATATGGCCCCGAGTCAGGGAAAAGCTTTCGAAACCTTTTCTGAATAACAGTGTAAGGAAGTATCTCTTTTCTCTTATGCTCAACAGTTTTAGAAGTATAGATGAACTTTGGCCATCTCTTTAAGAGGGAATTTTTCTATACAATAACTTCATTTTCCTGGAAAACATCCTTTAGTGGCACAGCATCACATTTATTTTATAAATCACAAAGCAGATGTTGTGGAGATTTTGCTCCACCCGTTCATCCTTCTTCTTCTCTTCCTGGATACCCTTGTCAAATAAATAATACATAGCATGCCCAGGTTACACAGGTAGCCAAGAGTCCAAAGAAAAGCAGGCTTAAGATTTAAGCCTTAAACCAACTTAAATTCTCCAGATGCAGAGCTCTTGGTTTTCACATTTTTCAATGAATGACTTTATGAATGAACTATCTCAGTTCAGCCCTGCCTGCCACAGCCAGGGTGATGGCCCAGGCTCCAGCCTTCCTCCAAGGACTTACGAGCCCTGAGTTTGTAAAACAGGAATCACCCGTGCAACTTGGGCAGGAGTTAGCTGCCAGCGAGGAAGCTCCCGCCAACAGCTCATCCAGAAGGTCATTAAACAGGCTTAACCAAAGGGGCTTGCTTTAGTCCTCTTGGCCAGGGATGGAGAATTGTCCTTTGGCCAGTCTTCCAAGCACTGGTGCCAGAATTTGCTGTATTCTTTAATCATCGCTTATTGCCATGACCCACTAAATCATGCCTGCAAGCTGCAAGGAATTATAAGATTGTTAAAACCAGTTCCTGTGCCTGAGAGCAGAGGAGCTAGGCCAGCCCTGACACAAACCAGCACAACTGCAGAGTAGCTGTAATAACACCTCATGACTCCTAGGAACTTGGCATGTATTGTCTCCAACCACTGTGCAAGGAAACTAACTGAAAATCAGACAGGCTAAATAGTTTCCTAAGAACTGGGATTTGAACCCACAACCACCTAGCTCCCATAGTAACCTTCCTGAGAGTCTGGGCTTTCTATCTTGTATTCTGTTCTTTGCCACAAGAAATCATTCAAATCACCAAGTCTCTCTCACAGAAGCAGGGAGATAACGGATGAATCCTGATTTGAGCTCTTTACATGAAAGTTCTACACCAGGGACTTCCCTGGTGGTCCAGTGGCTAAGACTCCATACTCCCAATGCAGGGGGCCCGGGTTCAATCCCTTGTCGGGGAACTAGATCCCACAGGCTGCAATTAAGAGTTCACATGCTGCAACTAAAGTCCCATGTACCGCAGTTAAGACCTGGCACAGCCAAATAGACAAAAGTACTAGATCAATCGCTTTGTTATCTGAGCAAAGAAGCAAAAGTCCACTTGGCACCCATACCATGGATGTCCAAAGAGGTCCAGATTGGAGAAACCACCCTAGATGCTAGAGTAACTAGACCTCTCACAGAGTTCTCTGATATACATTAGTGTCAAATGAAGAGAGGCTCTGGAGCCAAAGAGACCCAGGTTTGACTCCTGCTGTCTACCTCCTTGTTATAAGACATACTCACACAAGTGGCCAACAGCTCTCTCCCCTTGTCTCTTTCTTTCCCACCAGGCCCTCTGTTCATGGACAGAACCAGCATCGGACTTGGGAGGAAAAGGCACACACAGAAGCCTGATGCTGTGGGAAATCCTGCTCACACAGACAGAAAGCAAGCAAGAGTCTCCAGTGGACTTGCTAACGTGTTCTTATAAATCTATAATCCTGCCACCACTCCCCCCAATATATCCACCATGATGTTCATAGATAGTAAAATGAATGGTTTTTCTCGTGCTTACTCAGCATATACAGCGGTCATGTGGGCTGCAGACACACACTGCCCTGCTTTTGATGGGAATAATAATTTGTTTCTAAGTAACTATTTGCTATGCCTCCATTGGGGCTTCCCTGGTAGCTCAGCTGGTAAAGAATCCACCTGCAATGCAGGAGACCCCAGTTGGATTCCTGGGTCAGGAAGATCCTCTGGTGAAGGGATAGGCTACCCACTCCCATATTCTTGGGCTTCCCTGGTGGCTCAGCTGGTAAAGAATCTGCCTGCAATGTGGGAGATCTGCATTTGATCCCTGGGTTGGGAAGATCCCCTGGAGGAGGGCCTGGCAACCCACTCCAGTATTCTTGCCTGGAGAATTCCCACGGAGAGAGGAGCCTGGCGGGCTACAATCCATGGGGTTACAAAGAGTCGGACACAACTGAGCGATTAAGCACATGCCTCCATTCAGACAATACTATTTGAAAACAAGCTGTTTTTACTTGAAAGGTATAGTTTGGGGTCCATTTCATAAAATAGTCAGGATTTCAGGCCCACAAGATGCCACCGAATCAACAGTCTGCAAAGAGATAATCAGAATGTCACATATTTCAACCCCACACCTACCACCTTGGTACACTTGGTGAACTATACCAAGGGGCTTGGATCAACAGGCATGAGGATTAATGACCAGTACCTTCAAACAAACCTTGGCATTCCTCAGATGAAAAAAGGGACTAAAAAAGTTACATGATGGCTAGATAGATGGAAAGAAATAAGGGAAAAGGGAGGGAGGAACATAGATGCATAGATAGATACATTGATGCATAGAATGGAAGAGAAAAAGGAAGATGGAAGATCAGCTAAGAGAAAGCTGTTACCATTTTTTCTTTCTTTTTAATCCCAGAGACCATTTGAAAGAGTTCTTTCAGGGGAAAAAGCACTGCCTTAAAGTCCACTGAAGTCCTCCACCTTCCCCCGCCCGCCCCCGATGACACCTTAGGAGCAGCCAGCTCCATGCCACACACGCTTCTGAGGGGATGAGCAAATCATCTGCCCAGGATCGCCTATGCTCACTTTTCCACTCTGCGGCTCCAGCATTTGGAAATCCCAGAGCCCAGAATCGCCTTTTCCTGTTTTCGTTTTCCATCGCCTGCACTGTGTGCTTCCAGTCTGCAGTGAGGACTGGCAGCTGGGCCCACTGGCCCTGGCATCGGGGGTTGCTGCTTCCCTCCCGCTCTGGGGACAGTTTTCCTCCCTGTGATTTAGCTCAATGACACACACCCTGAAACGACCACACCTCATGAGACCAGGACCCAGCAAGTTACCCAACACCAGGTGGGGATGAACTTCCCCAGGAGCAGATCTGCCGGGGCAGGCAGTTCCTGCAACCAGAGACCCTCACGGGAAGGCGCTGGGCACCTCTGAATGGCAGGCAAGGCTGATCTTCTCTCTGAACATTTGTGTGAACTCCAGATTCCCGTCCTTTCTGGTCTAGCCTGGTCTGGGCTTCCCAGACAAGGCATGGTGCTAGTGGTAAAGAACCCGCCTGCCAATGCAGGAGACATAAGAGACATGGGTTCGATCCCTGGGTCAGAAAGATCCCCCTGGAGGAGGAAATGACAACCCACTCCAGTATTCTTGCCTGGAGAATCCCATGGACAGAGGAGCCTGGCGGGGTACAATCCACAGGGTCACCAAGAGTTGGACGTGACTGAAGCCACTTAGTACACAGTGGTCTAGCCCCACTGCTATTTTTGAGAAATAATCTTCTACTTAGTGTTGCAGATTATATAAGAAAATATCACCTCCCTTAAGAAAATAAGCCAATTCCCAAGCACTTGAAGGATAATGTCCCAGACCACACAGCCTGACGTGTCCCTAAGGGTCACATTCTCCTGGGGTCTCCCAGGCCCCTGCTGTCATCACAGCAGGAGGGGGACACTGCTCTGTCAACACCCACACCCAAGCACCCACCTCCCTTTTAGTCTCTAGGTTAGAAGCTCTGAAGAAAGCTTATAGTCAAGGCTAGAGCACAACAAAAGATAATCAGTCACAGAGAGCATCCAGATGCTAGACAAGCAGAGCCTGCCAGCCAGGGAAGTCTCACCTGGACTGCTTTCCTCGCTCCAGGGTCCCACCTGACATCACCTTGAAAGCCCTCTGTCGAGAACCTTTTGGGCATCCAGCCCCCGAAGTGCCCCTCTCTTGTGTATACATCTGTGGGTCCACGCTGGGGACACCTGTCTCCGGTTATTCACATGACACAGATCTCAGCCTTCAGACAAGATCCAGTCTCTCCCTTCAGGGTTGGCACCAGAATAACCAAATCTCAAGAATAAAAACCCAAAGCCACTACTGTAAGAGACAGAGGAAGGGACAGGGAGGGAGACAAGCCTTGGTAGAAAGGCTGGAAGGTGAGACTTTACCCAAAGGAATGTGATCTCCAAAGGCCACGTGCTACATGTTAACCCACAGATGTTCCATGAGAGTCCTCAGCACTTCTCAAATGTGAATTAAATTGAGCACCTTTACTGCACAGGCAGTTATTCATTCATTCATTCACCAAAGATTCACATGGTCAATCTCTATGGCTTCTTTACTATGTTCTAGATCTTGTACTAGGTATCTTTTTTTTTTTTTAATATTCACGGGATTCTCTCTATATTTTTCTGTAACTCACTTTAAATATAACTTTATTTATTTATTTATTTGGGGGACTCTTAGTTATGGGAAGGAACCTGGGGATAAGGGGATAAAGCGCATATTTTTATCAGGTTAGTGCCAAAAGCAAATTTTATGCTAGTTTAATCATGTGGACAAAAGGCCAGGACAATGAAGAGGTCTTCGACAACAAAAACAGGGCATGAAAAGCTGCCAGGTGAGTGAGGCAGTAACTGTGGATGCTTTCACAACACCTGGAGAAAGTGCTAAACCCTAGCTGTGACTTTAAGGTCATTTATTGCTTACTTGTTTACTGTCCTTCTGAGTATTACGGTCTCTTCAAACATGCCACCAAAATTCTAGCAAACGAGAATGGGAGAGAGATATAAGAGTTGAGAATCAGTGAGCTAGGTTGTCAAAATGTCAAAACTAAGAGAAAGAAGCTGGGAGTAGAGTGAAAGACGAATAAGATTTCTGACAGTAGCTGCAAAGCCTCTGCTTTGGGCATTGGACTTCCCAGGATGGCACTAGTGGTAAATAACCTGCCTGCCAATGCAGAAAACCTAAGAGACGTGGGTTTGATCCCTGGGTCAGGAAGACCCTCCAGAGGAGGGCATGGCAAACCACTCCAGTATTCTAGCTTGGAGAATCCCACTGACAGAAGAGCCTGGTGGGCTATAATCTACAGGGTCGCAAAGAGTCAGACACGACTGAAGCCACGTAGCACGCACGCACCAGGCAAAAACATCTCCAAGTCCTTCCAGGCCTAAGATTATGTCTTAAGAAGACAGCGCATTTGCTGGAAAATTTATGTCCCACCACCAGATCCCAGGAGAGAGAAAGGAAGGGGTGAAGGGAAAGTAATTTTTCATGGAGCTGAGCCTGAGACCACTGTCAATGTTTAATTATATCACGCTTGCTGTTTATTTGGGTCATTTTTTAGGATAAGGTACATGGGATCATATAAAAACTAAATTTATTTGGTCCCTTTCAAAAACACTCAACTGGCTTACATGTGGAGCAATAAAGTGCGAAAGTGACATAGCATCCAAATTGCAGCCATGTGTGACTTGGCTTTTTTATTTGGGGGGAAAGAAAATGGTTAAGCCTGAAGGATTGTGTTTCTCTCTTGTCACTCTGACTCTGAGTGAATAATGAGTTCCTGCTGGTGACACACTGGCTTGGGGAGGCGAGCGCAGAGGGGGTTTGGTGCACTTCCAAAGCTGTGTGTGAGCCTTCACCACAAGACCCTGATTCTGGGGGAGGAACAGTGGGTGAACCACGCTGCACAGAGGCTGGCAGTGCCACGTGTTAATGTACAGACCTTCCCTGAGAGACCCCAGCACTCTCAAATGTGAATTAACTTGAGTTCCTTTACTGCAGAGCTCAGGAACAGTTATTCATTCAGACAATCATCAAAGATTCATATGGTCAACCTCTGTGGCCAACTTACATTCTAGATCCTGTACCAGGTGCTGGGAATCTTTTTTCTTTTGAAACACTCCAGATCCTCTATATATTTTTCTGTAAGTCATTTGTAAATATAATTTTACTTACTTATTTTTGGCTGTGCTCGGTCTTTGTCACTGTCACTTTTCTCTAGCATGGTGAGCAGGGGGCTACTCTGTAGTTGCAGGGTGCGGGCTTCTCACTGTTGCAGAGCACAGGCTCTAGGGCTCACAGGCTTCAGGAGATGCAGCACATGGGCTCAGAAGTTGTGGGTCCCAGTCTCTAGAGCACAGGTTCAATGGTTGTGGCACACACACTTAGTTGGGATCTTCCTGGACTGAAGATTGAACCTGCGTCTCCTGAATTGGCAGGCAGTTTCTTTACCACCGAGTGACCAGGGAAGCCCTGGGAATCTTTCTTGAGTTTCCTGGAAGGCAGATCCCAAGATAAAGGCCTCATCTACCTCCCCCATTACCCATTCTAGATGTCACTCACCCTTGGCCACTGGAGGCTACCAGCCTGATGGACTGACCAGAGCCTCAGCCCTGAGTCCTTAGCTGCTTTGGCCTCATCAAGCCATAGCTGTTGAAGCTGCCCACTTACTGTTATCCCTGGCAAGAAAGGACCAAGAGACGCCCATGCAAGCCCTCTGGGTTCCAGTCAACTCCTCCACACTTCCACTGTGTAAGAGCAACCCTACTCCTCGTGGTAATCAGGGTCAATGTTGTCCACCAAGGGAATAATTCTTTTCTTTGCCAGTTCTTCCACTGACATGAGGAGCCTCCAATGACCTCATGAAGTCAAGATGAATTGCTGCCTGGTGTTCCCCTTGTGGAAACCAGAACCTTTAAAGTGGTGGAGTCTACAGTTGCAAGCTTGATAAGCAGTGATCCTGAGAGGATCCATACCAATTTCTACTTTTTGGTTCTCGTCCCTGTGAATTCCAGTTTTCGGAAACGTAGCGCTACAGCCACTGACTTAGTGCATATAACTTCACCCTGGAGGACAGCGCTGTAACCTTACAGGTTATTGGCCCAAGGCTAGAACCCTCGCTGAGCCTTCAGCAGTCCTTCCACCATCCCATTAGACTAGCTACTTCCGAGTGATCGGATATCTGGGGAGGCTAGTGGATCTCGTGGTCATGTGCCCATTGCCACAATGCTGTGCAAGCTGCCATTTTTAATAGATCAGGAATTCTGTAGGCGCTTGGTTGATAGTATTAAGAGAGACATGTGGGTAAGGCAGGAATCAATTCTGGTAAGGACAGAGTGATGTCCTTGTGACGGGCACAATGAAAGACAGAAAAGGTATGGACCTGACAGAAGCAGAAGATATTAAGAAGCGGTGAAGAATACACAGAACTATAAAAAAAAGATCGTCACGACCCAGATAATCACGATGATGTGATCACTCACCTAGAGCCAGACATCCTGGAATGTGAAGTCAAGTGGGCCTTAGAAAGCATCACTACGAACAAAGCTAGTGGAGGTGATGGAATTCCAGTTGAGCTATTTCAAATCCTGAAGATGATGCTGTGAAAGTGCTGCACTCAGTATGCTAGCAAATTTGGAAGACTCAGCAGTGGCCACAGGACTGGGAAAGGTCAGTTTTCATTCCAATCCCAAAGAAAGGCAATGCCAAAAAATGCTCAAACTATCGCACAATTGCACTCATCTCACACGCTATTAAAGTAATGCTCAAAATTCTCCAAGCCAGGCCTCAACAGTATGTGAGCCGTAAACTTCCAGATGCTCAAGCTGGTTTTAGAAAAGGCAGAGGAACCAGAGATCAAATTGCCAACATCCATTGGATCATGGAGAAAGCAAGAGAGTTCCAGAAAAACATCTATTTCTGCTTTATTGACTATACCAAAGGCTTTGACTGCATGGACCACAACAAACTCTGGAAAATTCTTCAAGAGATGGGAATACCAGACCACCTGACCTGCCTCTTGAGAAATCTGTATGCAGGTCAGAAGGCAACAGTTAGAACTGGACATGGAACAACAGACTGGTTCTAAACAGGAAAAGGAGTACGTCAAGGCTGTACATTGTCACCCTGCTTATTTAACTTCTATGCATAGTACATCATGAGAAACGCTGGGCTGGAAGAAGCACAAGCTGGAATCAAGATTTCCAGGAGAAATATCAATAACCTCAGATATGCAGATAACACCACCCTTATGGCAGAAAGTGAAGAAGAACTAAAGAGCCTCTTGATGAAAGTGAAAAAGGAGAGTGAAAAAAGCTGGCTTAAAACTCAACATTCAAAAAACTAAGATCATGGTATCTGGTCCCACCACTTCATAGGAAATATATGGGGAAACAGTGGAAACAGTGGCTGACTTTATTTTTGGGGGCTCCAAAATCGCTGCAGATGGTGACTGCAGCCAAGAAATTAAAAGATGCTTGCTCCTTGGAAGAAAAGTTATGACCAACCTAAACAGCATATTAAAAAGCAGAGACATTACTTTGCCAACAAAGGCCCATTTAGTCAAAGCTATGTTTTTTCCAGTAGTCATGCACGGATGTGAGAGTTGGACTATAAAGAAAGCTGAGCGCCAAAGAATTGATGCTTTTGAACTGTAGTGTTAGAGAAGACTCTTGAGAATCCCTTGGACTGCAAGGAGATCAAAGCAGTCCATCCTAAAGGAAATTAGTCTTGAATATTCACTGGAAGGACTGATGTTGAAGCTGAAACTCCAAACTCCAAACTTTGGCCACCTGATGTGAATAACTGACTCAGTGAAAAAGACCCTGATGCTGAGAAAGATTGAAGGCAGGAGGAGAAGGGATGACAGAGGATGAGAAGGTTGGATGGCATCAGCGACTCAATGGAGATGAGTTTGAGTAAACTCCGGGAGTTGGCAATAAACAGGGAGGCCTGGCATGCTGCAGTCCATGGGTCACAAAGAGTCGGACACGAATGAGCGACTGAACTGAACTGAAGGACAGATTGAAATTGAAATCATTTGACCACTAAGTGGATGGTCTGGTCTCCCCACGGTTCACTGTATATCTACATCCACAAGATGAGACATCTTATCTACCTTGTGGCTGAAAGCTACCTCTCAAGTGGGGGTTCTCTAGTGGACATTAGTGTGAGATACAAAGATACACACTGTGCCCACAACCATAAGTTCAGCCTCATGCCTCTTCCCCAGATTTCGTTACCAAGCCCTCTGGGTTCCAGTCAACTCCTCCAGGCTTTCACTATGTTGGAGCAACCCTACTCCTTCCAATTTGGTTCCCTCTGGGGCCTGACCAAGCAGATGAGCCATTCACTCTTGTCCAAGAATTCGTATCAACCTGTATCTCAGGCTGCTTTTCCTTCTTTATAAAAAGAGCCTTTATAAGGCCCCTCTGAGTAGAGCTACAACATGGCCCCACTCCAGTCAGCACCAAGATCGTGTGATCTTTCTCTCCACTGTGCTGGTAATGGATAGTAGGTAGCCGGTTAACTTTCCCACTGTGGTAGGTTCAGGGCAGAGATGTGAAATGAATGAGGCTCTTTAGCAGTAACGTCTGTGCTTTTCCTTGGTGCCCCATCTGCCAAACCAGGGAGTTGTGCCGGGCTAGAGAATACATAGATTATCCCATAAAGTCTTCACCCAGTGGGTGGTCAGTACTACTCTAGTGACCGCTAGAACATGACACCCTTTATAGAGCAATTCAGAAAAATATCTGTGTGCCAACTCCTACTCTGTCCAGTTTTAGAGGGCACACTTGACGCTGTGGCTGTTATTACTGGTTTGAATGCCACTGCTATAGAAAAACGAAAAAAACCACAACTTGGTTTGGGCCAATCCTGGTTCACAAATTGTGTTCCAGCACCCGAGGGATTGGCATTTCTAGGAGAATCAAAAAATTAAGAATCTGCGAGAGGTCTGCCTTGTGTGGATTTTTCCAGGGACTTAGAAGTTAACTGGATGTTTCAAAGTATTGAGTGACTAATTTTCCGTCCTTTTTTCTCAGATCTCACACGGTAAGCATTTATTTCCTGAAAACCTGCCAAAAGAGTCATTTTTTTTTCATAGTTCCAATAGTATTTTTAAAATGTAAAATGAAGTCCTGATAGCAAAAATGATCAATGTAGACCCTTGAATCTACCCACAGCAACTTAAGAAGTATTGCCTTCTTTTGGTTTCAGGTTTGGGGAGTTTAAAAGAGAGAGAGAAAGAAACAAATTTTCAAAAGTTTCTGAAGTGCTTATTTTTCGCCGAGATTCAGGCTTGCTTATTGGATAAGAATGGTTGATTCAGGACAGTTGGCATCTGTAGGTAAAAATGTGCCTACGATTTGTTTTTAGTTGTGTTACTGCGCCTTCCAAGCCAAGGTTGCAGGTTGGCAGTGTCCTGAAGGAGGGAGAGAACTGGACAGCACCCATGCCTCCCATTAGGGAGGCCTCCAGACAGAGCCTGGAGCAGGACCATGCTGGGACTGACCCAAGCCAGGCCTTCCTGTGCTGCCCAGAATCAGCAGCACCCTCAAAACCAATCTTCACTCGTGCCCACTGTGGATAGAACAGTCTCAGAGCATTTACAGGTTTGCTAAATGGGTGATTGTACTCTGTCAAACCCATAATGTAGGTTGGAAGTTGGTGATCAAATACTACAGGAACTACCTGCTGGCTTTGCCATTTAGTGGAGGCGTGGGCTTTTCATTCTAGAAAGTGCTGATTGACAGGAAGGCATATTGTCTCAAGAAACAGATGTACAGTTAACCTGGAATTTTACATCTTCCCCAAATACAATAAACCTTGTTTTCAATGAAACCGGTTAAGTGCCTTGTGTATTATGAAATTCCTTTGATGAATAAGTCAGATTATTTACGGACTGTTGGAAGACCAATCTTTCACTGTACAAACTGCTGATGGATCATTTGGGAAAGGAGCCAAAGGGTCAGGAAGAACTCTTTATCACACTAATGCACAAAGACACACAGAGCGTGACCCAGATATAAAAAGGGAGCCAGCACACTGCTAGTAGATGCCATTCATGGCTGAGCCGAGGAGACTGCCTGGAAGCTCTGACAACAAAGAAAATGGTGGAGGAGAAAGGAGGGGCGGGAAACACTCCCCAGGGTGAAACACAATAGGGAGACCAGGAGGATCTGGGCAGGGTCTGGCCTCAGTAGAAAAACAAGATATAAGAGGATCCCACGGGGAACTTCTCTGGTGGCCCAGTGGCCGGGACTCTGAGCTCCCAGTGCAGGGGCCCCAGGTTCAATCCCTGGTCAGGGAACTGTATCCCACCTGCCACAACTAAGCATTTTTATGCTGCAATGAAAAATTCCATGGGCTGCAATGAAGACCCAGTGCAGCCAAATAAATAAATTAAAAACATTTTCTTACAAAAGGACCCCATTTTTCTAGTTTCTTCCCCATCCTCTCCCTCCTGGAGGTTCGAATCCAACTAGGCAACATATTTGATTGCAACTATCTACCCTTTCCATGCATTTCATCATGGTTAGAGTTAAGAGTATATTAATTTGGATAACACTAGCTCCTATCATAAACAGCCCCTCAAAAAATATATATAATGGCTCAAGGACCATAAACGTTTCGTTCTTTCCCATAATTTAGCATAAAGGAGATATCGTTTGGCAGCTCTCTTCCACAAGGCAATTGAGGAACCCAGGCTGCAAACATGTGGCTGTGTCATTTCCTAGGGCCCTCTTCTGCATTGAGACACTGAAAGGGGGACAAGTATGAAGAGGGCACTTAAAACCCCTGCTTCTTAAAACTCTAGCTTGAAAGTGATAGGCAAGACTTCTCACTAACCATTGGTTAGAACTTCACTGCATTGTATGCTTGCTTGCAAGGGTGTAAGAAATATAGTGTATGTAGCTGTCTGCCTAAAGGAAAAAAATGGATATTTTTGATGAATGGCTAACCATCTGCTTGGAAGCAGGTAAACCTTTTATCCATTTTTGCAGGAATGCCTTCTGCTGTGCATTGTAGAGCTGAGGTGAAGTGAAGTGAAGTGAGGTTGCTCAGTCATGTCCGACTCTTTGCAACTCCATGGACTGTATAGCCCACCAGGCTCCTTAGCCCATGGGATTTTCCAGGCATGAATACTGGAGTGGGTTGCCATTTCCTTCTCCAGGGGATCTTCCCAACCCAGGGATCAAACCCAGGTCTCCCGCATTGTAGGCAGACGCTTTACCGTCTGAGCTACTGGAGAAGTCTTAAAACCCATCAAAAACATTGTAGGGTTAGTAGCAAGCAAACATTAATGAAACAAAGGGGTGTCTGAGTGACTGCTGAGATTAGAGTAACAATAACTTTCAGTAAGTCTGTGCCAGATTCCTCATCTGTAAAAGTACACAAAACTTTGAGGATCAAATAAGATAATGTGTAAATAACTTAGAAAGGTGCACATGTAAGCTCTCAATAAGTTTATAGTTATTATTACTCTGATCTCAGTTGTCTCTTATTAATGTCATTTGGAAGTATTGCTGCTATTTAATTCATATATTTGCTTTTAGTCCTGTAGTTACATAAACATCATATACATGAGATGTTTATATTTAGTTTTATGTTTGTTCGCTTAAGAGACATAAAATAATTTTAATCATCACAAGGGGTCTGTGGAAATGTTATCCTTTTTTTAAAAAAGGGGTTTATTCATTTAAATTTGGGAACCTTGTAGCAGAATTAGGCTTGATGCTATTCACATCTCAGCTTCCCCACTTAACCACCAGTTTATTCAGTCTTTGCTGGTCCCTACCTCCCTCTCTGTGAAATGGGCATAAAACCAACACATCACAGTCACTGTGCTGGGAATTATGCACAGTGTCAGATAATTATGTCAGATGACGTGTGTGACAGGCTTGTCTAACGCTTAGCATATCCCCAGTAAATACAAATTCCCTTCCCTGTCTCACATTTTCAAATTGAGTGAAAGAAAGAAATTACTTGAAATGTAAAACTAACAATTCTTTAAAGAATTCCTTCCTTTTAAGAAAATGGAACCATAATTTACCTGGACATTTCCAGAGTCTCATCAGCTACAATACTGTTCAAGATGCAATTTAAAAAAAAAAAAAGAGGAAGGAGCCATTGCAAAATAGGAAAGGCAATGCTCGTATTACAAATGTATGTGAAAGTCTAGCTCCCTGTTTTTGAGAAAGAAATGAAAAGGAATGTTGGAGATACAATCCCTTGAGGTTTTCACATAGCACGCTCAGAATAGCAGTAAGCTACCTGATGGAAAGGATTTTAAGAAAGGAGCATTGCTTCTCCTGGTTTGCCCATTCTGAGCACCCAAGTCCTTCCTGTAGTTTAGGTTGGAATTGTTTTCCTTCACTTTGAAAGCCTTTTTGGTTCCTATATTTGCAAAGGCTCGGAGTTCATTTCAGGTCTAACCTTCAAATACAGCCGCCCATTTTATCTCTTCATCTGGGTAATATTTTTCTATTCTTTTAGTCCTACAGCTCCATCTGGGGAGCTCCCTCTTGAAACTTCAGTTACTGCTCAATCAGTACTCTCCTAGTGATTATATCCCAGTGTCAAAGGAAATGAACTTATTTTATTCCCTATTTTGAACCCACTTCATGGTCGGGGTTCAGGCTAAAAATGGATTTCCACACGTTCTTTTCTGCAGAACCAGAGTGCTGCATGACATTAGCAGTCACCTCCCAAATCCTCTCACACATACACGTTGAGAAAAACTACTCTGTGACTCAGAGTGGGGGCCATGAATACAGTCGAACACATCAGGATGGGTCAGCCACAGCAGTGATGACTAATCACTGAATCTTAAACAAGAAGGATCAGATCAGTTAGAGCGGGAGAGAAAGGCATTCCGGAAGAAGCAAAAATGTATGCAAAAGTTATTAGACACAAAAGGAACTGAGAGTAGCTTTGGCTGCAAAGTATGTTGTTAGAAGGCAAGGCAAAACAAAAGAAATACAACATATAATTATGACTCTGGAGTCAAATGCACTTAACCTCAAATTCTACTTGTGTAAAGAATTTTTGAAATTCTCTGAGTCTTGGCTTTCTCATTTGTATAGATTTCTTAAAAAGTAAGGAATCAATGAGCTCATGTATATAAAGCATAAAAACATGATGGCAAAAGAAAACAATGTATGCTTAGCATATGGTAACTTATATGAACATGAATATGTGTGCGTGCTCAGTCGCTCAGTGGTGTCTGACTCTTTGCGACCCCATGGACTGTAGCCCACCAGGTTCCTCTGTCCATGGGATTCTCTAGGCAAGAAATACAGGAGTGGGTAGCCATTTCTTCCTCCAGGGAATCTTCCTGACCCAGGATTAAACTTGCATCTCCTGGGTTGGCAGGCAGATTCTGACCACTGAGCCACCAGGGAAGCCCAAATATGAATACATTAATATATGAAGCTGATGGGTTGGGCATGGACATACTATGAATAGTTTTAAATGCGGAGCTTAATCCAATGAGGTCTTGAAAGCTATTTGGAGCCATTGAAGGAATGGACTGATCAGATTTCTATTTTCATTAATGCAGATACTCAAGTGAAAAGCAGTGTGCTAATCATCGTGGGACACGTTTGAATACAAATACTATCTTCGACTCCCAGTCTCTGCTTCACTGCCACCAACTGCTGAGGATTTAGTGTGGGTCTGGTGCTGACTTCAAAACAGGAAACTCTTCCCTACTTTCCATTTACAAAGTGGGAGGAAGGAAGCTAGAGTTGGGCAAAGAAAGATTGTAGTGCAAAGTCTAACCAGAACCAGCCTAGCCCCAAGGGCAAAGTGCTTCATTTTCCTCCAAGAGTTATGAATAAAAATAGCACATGCTACAGTGAAGGTCACAAAACCTCATGAAATAGTCATGACTTAGTAATTCCCCTTGATGTAGATCTTTTTCATTTCTTTTTGAAATTGACATACACAGCTATTAGAAGAACTCCTTAAGAGAAAAAACACCAACAAAGTCCAGCTGAGTCTTCCTGATTCCTGCAGCCTGGATGGAGCTGTCAAGTTGCTCAAAATTAAGGAAAAGGAAGTGTTCTAACACAGCATAAAACGTACATACACACCATTTTTTCTGTAGTAATAACTGACTTACAATTTGCATTGACTAAAGAAGTTAAAGGCCAGCACCAGAATGCACTTTAGATAGCTGCTGCTGCTGCTGCTGCTGCTGCTAAGTCGCTTCAGTTGTGTTCGACTCCATGCAACCCCATAGACGGCAGCCCACCAGGCTCCCCCGTCCCAGGGATTCTCCAGGCAAGAACACTTAAACACATCTGAATACAAAAATTTCTCGTCTCTTCCTTTTTAGAGGAGATATTTCCGTGCAAATGCTGACCTCTTGTGGTAAGAACCAGTTACTTCAAAGAGGGTTTCATTCCAAAGGAATTTAAGATAATCTGTGTTATCATAGATAACAGAGTTTTGCCAAGAGAGTCCACTGGTCATAGCAAACACCCTCTTCCAACAAAACAAGCGATGACTCTACACATGGACATCATGAGATGGCCAATACCGAAATCAGATAGATTATATTCTTTGCAGTCAAAGATGGAGAAGCTATAAACAGTCAGTAAAAACAAGACCGAGAGCTGACAGTGGCTCAGATCATTAATTCCTTATTGCAAAACACAGACTTAAACTGAAGAAAGTAGGGAAAGCCACTAGGCCATTTAGTATGACCTAAATCAAACCCTTTACCATAGAAGTGACAAATAGATTCAAGGGATTAGGTCTGATAGGCAGAGTGACTACGGACAGAGGTTCGTGACATTGTACATGAAGCCGTGATCAAAACCATCCCCAAGAAAAAGAAATTCAAAAGGCAAAATGGTTGTCTGAGGAGGCCTTACAAATAGCTGAGAAAAGAAGAGAAGAGATAAGCAAAGGAGAAAAAAAAAGATATACCTATCTGAATGCAGAGTTCCAAAGAATAGCAAGGAGAGATAAAAAAGCCTTCCTCAGTGATCAGTGCAAAGAAACAGGAAAACAGGAAAACAACAGAATGGGAAAGAGATCTCTTCAAGAAAATTAGAGCTACCAAGGGAACATTTCATGCAAAGATGGACACGATAAAGGACAGAAATGGTATGGACCTAACAGAAGCAGAAGATATTAAGAAGAGGTGGCAAGAATACATAGAAGAACTGTACAAAAAAGATCGTCCCGACCCAGATAATCATGATGGTGTGATCACTCACCTAGAGCCAGACATCCTGGAATGTGAAGTCAAGTGGGCCTTAGAAAGCATCACTATGAACAAAGCTAGTGGAGATGATGGAATTCCAGTTGAGCTATTTCAAATCCTGAAAGATGACGCTGTGAAAGTGCTACACTCAATATGCCAGCAAATTTGAAAAACTCAGCAGTGGCCACAGGACTGGAAAAGGTTAGTTTTCATTCCAATCCCAAAGAAAGGCAATGCCAAAGAATGCTCAAACTACCACACAATTGCTCTCATCTCACACGCTAGTAAAGTGATGCTTAAAATTCTCCAAGCCAGGCTTCAGCAGTATGTGAATCGTGAACTACCTGATGTTCAAGCTGGTTTTAGAAAAGGCAGAGGAACCAGAGATCAAATTTCCAACATCCGCTGGATCATGGAAAAAGCAAGAGAGTTACAGAAAAACATCTATTTCTGCTTTATGACTATGCTAAAGCCTTTGACTGTATAGACCACAATATTTTGATTTCAGAATTTCATAAAAATTCTGAAAGAAATGGGAATACCAGATCACCTAACCTGCCTCTTGAGAAACCTGTATGCAGGTCAGGAAGCAACAGTTAGAACTGGACATGGAACAACAGACTGGTTCCAAATAGGAAAAGGAGTATGTCCAGGCTGTATATTGTCACCCTGCTTATTTAACTTCTATGCAGAGTACATCATGAGAAACGCTGTGCTGGAAGAAGCACAAGCTGGAATCAAGATTGCCAGGAGAAGTATCAATAACCTCAGATATGCAGATGACACCACCCTATGGCAGAAAGTAAAGAACTAAAGAGCCTCTTGATGAAAGTGAAAGAGGAGAGTGAAAAAGTTACCTTAAAACTCAACATTCAGAAAACTAAGATCATGGCATCTGGTCCCATCACTTCATGGCAAATAGATGGGGAAACAGTAGAAACAGTGTTAGACTTTATTTTTTGGGGTTCAAAATCACTGCAGATGGTGACTGCAGCCATGAAATTAAAAGACGCTTACTCCTTGGAAGGAAAGTTATGACCAACCTAGATAGCATATTCAAGAGCAGAGACATTACTTTGTCAACAAAGGTCCGTCTAGTCAAGGCGATAGTTTTCCAATAGTCATGTATGGATGTGAGAGTTTGACTATAAAGAAGTCTGAGCACCGAAGAATTGATGCTTTTGAACTGTGGTGTTGGAGAAGACTCTTGAGAGTCCCTTGGACTGCAAGGAGATCCAACCAGTCCATCCTAAAGGAGATCAGTCCTGGGTGTTCATTGGAAGGACTGATGTTGCAGCTGAAACTCCAATACTTTGGCCACCTGATGCGAAGAGCTGACTGATTTGAAAAGATCCTGATGCTAGGAAAGATTGAGGGCAGGAGAATGGGACAACAGAGGATAAGATGGTTGGATGGCATCACTGACTCGATGGACATGGGTTTGGGTGGACTCCGGGAGTTGGTGATGGACAGGGAGGCCTGGCGTGCTGTGGTTCATGGGGTCGCAAAGAGTCGGACACGACTGAGTGACTGAAATGAACAATGAAGGAGACCTGGGTTCAATAAGTAAAACATGATCACTTCAACAAAAGAGATTTATTCACGCTGCAACAAATACATTTAGCTCTTTCATTTTCTTTGCCTTAAAAACTCAGCAAGTGAGTATTTTAAAATTTATTCAGCAATTCATTGATTGACACTCTGTTTCCAATCCTGTGGCATTACCAGCAGTACCAAAATATGTGCACATGTCTCTTTATTTGCACGTATAAGAAATCCTTTTGTGTTTATACCTAGAGTAGAATTATGGGATTGAAGGGTATTAAATCTTCAACCTTACTAAAATGCCAATTCATTTCCAAAATGGTTGCAACAGATTCCATTTCCATCAGCTGAGTACAGGTGCCCAACCTCCTCACCAACATTCATTAAACTTTTAAGCTCATGCCAATGTCATAGATGAGAAAACAATATCACAGTATTGTTTATGCATTTCCCTGATTGCTCAGGAAGCTAAGCATCTTTTCATATTTCCCCTCTGTATGAATTTCCTGCTTATGTCTTCTGCCATTGTAACTTGAGTTGGTTTTTAAAAGTGTATGCTGCTGCTGCTGCTGCTAAGTCACTTCAGTTGTGTTGGACTCTGTGCGACCCCATAGAAAGCAGCCCACCAGGCTCCCGTCCCTGGGATTCTCCAGGCAAGAACACTGGAGTGGGTTGCCATTTCCTTCTCCAATGCATGAAAGTGAAAAGTGAAAGAGAAGTCGCTCAGTCGTGTCCGACTCCTAGAGACCCCATGGACTGCAGCCTTCCAGGCTCCTCCGTCCATGGGATTTTCCAGGCAAGAGTACTGGAGTGGGGTGCCATTGCCTTCTCCATTAAAAGTGTATAGTGTGAGGTAAAGGTTTGATTTCACTCCTCTGCACATGGATGTCCAGTATTCCTAATGCCATTTTTAATTTTTTTTGGCCACACCATGTGGCAAAAGGGATCCTAGTTTCCCAGCCAGGAATCAAACCTGCATCTCCTGCATTGGAAGTGTGGAGTCTTAACCACAGGACCAAAGAAGTCCTCCCAACATCATTTATTGAAGAGACTATCCTATCCTCATTGTGTGTTCTGAGCACTCTTATTGAAGATATGTTGGCCACATATAAAATATATGACCATATATTTATTTGGGGGCTCTCTATTCTGTTCCATTGGTCTACACATCTGTTCTTATGCCAGCACCACATTATTTTGATTACTGTAGTGTGTAATTTTTTTTTTAAATCAGGAAGTGATACTTTCAGTTTTATCCTTTCTCAAGACTGCTTTGGCTATTTGAAGTTTTATACAGTTATGTACTAACTGTTTATACAACTGTGCACTAACATAGGAGGAAAAAGAGGTGCCCGATTAAATTAAAGAGTTTATGCATTATTGGATGTCTGCCTTTGGAATGGTATTATTACATATGCAGAAAACTTACGCTATGAACGACAATATGATCCTTACCCTTCTCTAAATATAAGGAATAATTTATGAGACATTAACTAGGTCCATAGCTTTGTAAAGATTTATGGGTTAAGATTCAAGAAAAATACAAGCTTTGGGATTAAAGTTAGCGGTTCAAATTCCAAACAGCTTTCTCTAGACACATGACCCAGGACAGACAAGCCTGTTATGTACAATGTCGTGCTAAGGAGGAGGAATAATACAAGAAAAGTGTCTGGCTCATAGGAGGTACTCAATAAAACTTGACTATTACTTACGGACACTGTAACAGTGTAAAGAGCTCAAAAATCCTAATCAAAACCCATGGGTAGTCTCATTTGGCCAGTTACCTCTATCAGGAACCCTATCTCTTTGAGTTTGCTTCCTCATGTGTAAAATGAGCATAATAGCTGTGTTACTCACCTTAAAATATCATTTAGAGGATCAAATGTCTTACGTTAAGTGCTTGGGAATTAGAAGGCATTTTTACCATCTAAATGCTAAAACGTTTCTCTGGTAGTGATTTTTGATGAGTATCTTTTAAAATTGCATTGCCTACTTCCTTGTCTTATTGCCAGCTCCTCAAAACAGCAATTAATCTATATTATTTTGTTCATTCAAATGTAGAGTTACTATTCATTCAAGAAACACTGTCCACTGCCTATAGAGAGCACAGGTGCCAGCAAATGTGATTTAAAAAAAAAACACAATTCTAAGTCTTTGGCTAATTTAAATTCTAGACTTTGATGGATGCATCAACAAACTCAAGCTCTTCTCCCATTCGGATTTTTGAAAAAAAAAAAAAATATATATATATATATATATATAAAATTTACCTCTTGCGTAAAGTTTATTTACTTTGCAAGGAGAGATAAGAAAGCCTTCCTCAGCGATCAATGCAAAGAAATAGAGGAAAACAACAGAATGGGAAAGACTAGAGATCTCTTCTAGAAAATCAGAGATATCTAGGGAACATTTCATGCAAAGATGGGCTCGATAAAGGACAGAAATGGTATGGACCTAACAGAAGCAGAAGATATTAAGAAGAGGTGGCAAGAATACACACAGAAGAACTGTTCAAAAAAGATCGTCACGACCCAGATAATCACGATGGTGTGATCACTCACCTAGAGCCAGACATCCTGGAATGTGAAGTCAAGTAGGCCTTAGAAAGCATCACTACGAACAAAGCTCGTGGAGATGATGGAATTCCAGTTGAGCTATTTCAATTCCTGAAAGATGATGCTGTGAAAGTGCTGCACTCAGTATGCCAGCAAATTTGGAAAACTCAGCAGTGGCCACAGGACTGGGAAAGGTCAGTTTTCATTCCAATCCCAAAGAAAGGCAATGCCAAAGAATGCTCAAACTACTGCACAATTGCACTCATCTCACATGCTAGTAAAGTAATGCTCAAAATTCTCCAAGCCAGGCTTCAGCAATATGTGAACTGTGAACTTCCAGATGTTCAAGCTGGTTTTAGAAAAGGCAGAGGAACCAGAGATCAAATTGCCAACATCCACTGGGTCATTGAGATAGCAAGAGAGTTACAGAAAAACATCTACTTCTACTTTATTGACTATGCTAAAGCCTTTGACTGTGTGGATCACAATAAACTGTGGGAAATTCTGAAAGAGATGGGAATACCAGACCACCAGACCACCTGACCTGCCTCTTGAGAAACCTATATGCAGGTCAGGAAGCAACAGTTAGAACTGGACATGGAACAACAGACTGGTTCCAAATCCGGAAAGGAGTGCGTCAAGGCTGTATATTGTCACCCTGCTTATTTAACTTCTATGCAGAGTACATCATGAGAAACGCTGTGCTGGAAGAAGCACAAGCTAGAATCAAGATTGCCGGGAGAAATATCAATAACCTCAGATATGCAGATGACACCACCCTTATGGCAGAAAGTGAAGAGGAACTAAAAAGCCTCTTGATGAAAGTGAAAGAGGAGAGTGAAAAAGTTGACTTAAAGCTCAACATTCAGAAAACTAAGATCATGGCATCTGGTCCCATCACTTCATGGCAAATAGATGGGGAAACAGTGGAAAGTGGCTGACTTTATTTTTTTGGGCTCCAAAATCACTGCAGATGGTGACTGCAGCCATGAAATTAAAAGACACTTACTCCTTGGAAGGAAAGTTATGACCAACCTAGATAGCATATTAAAAAGCAGAGACATTGCTTTGCCAACAAAGGTCCGTCTAGTTAAGGCTATATTTTTTCCAGTGGTCATGTATGGATGTGAGAGTTGGACTGTGAAGAAGGCTGAGCGCCGAAGAATTGATGCTTTTGAACTGTGGTGTTGGAGAAGACTCTTGAGAGTCCCTTGGACTGCAAGGAGATCCAACCAGTCCATCCTAAAGGAGATCAGTCCTGGGTCTTCATTGGAAGGACCGATACTGAAGCTGAAACTCCAATACTTTGGCCACCTCATGTGAAGAGTTGACTCATTGGAAAAGACTCTGATGCTGGGAGGGATTGGGGGCAGGAGGAGAAGGGGACGACAGAGATGGCTGAATGGCATCACCAACTCCATGGACATGAATTTGGGTAAACTCCGGGAGTTGGTGAGGAGAAGGGGACGACAGAGATAGCTGAATGGCATCACCAACTCCATGGACATGAGTTTGGGTAAACTCCAGGAGTTGGTGATGGACAGCGGGGCCTGGCGTGCTGGGATTCGTGGGGTCGCAAAGAGTTGGACACGACTGAGCGACTGAACTGAACTGAACAATCATCCATAATACGATAACAATCCGATTACATCAGTTACCTATTAAGTCAGTTAATACCAGTTGATTTGGGCAATTTGGCAACGTACGTTGTACAATCAAACCTGAATGATTTTATTCTGAAAAAACCTGCAACGCTCCAGGTAGCCATCACTGTTCACAATTCCCACTTAGGGACAAGATAACGCAAAGTTATATTTTTGTTAGCGTCCCGTACTCTCGCTGGATATCCACGAAGGGAACCAGGTAAAGCGCGCCAGGCTTTCATTTAGGAACACGCGCAGGTGGGTAAGAGCTGGTAGCAGGTGTTTGGGTCAGTGCTTCTTTCCCCACCGCATAATTCCAACGGAAAGACGACTGCCCCTTGGCTTCTTATTGGCCAAGTGAGCGGAGACGAGGGAGGAACCGGGCAGAAGACTAGGTCTTGCAACAGGTGCCTTAACCCTGGGACTTGGCGCCACTGGCTATCCAATCAGTGCCGAGTACTGCGTTCCTCCACAATCTTCCTCGTTCAGTAGAGCCCTCTATCTGCCAGCAAAATGAACGAATCCCCACACATTACATTGCTACACAAGCCACGCTTGCATTCATGACTTCACGCTCCTCAACAGCTCAGGGATACAAGCGTTATTTTTATTTCTCAGAAAGTGGAACTGCACCTGAGCTACAGGGCCCGTGACCTTCGAGGCAGAGGCGCGAATCCGGAGGTGGGACCACTCGTTCGGGAAGAAGGACTTTGAACCGACGGCCACTGCCGTCACCTCCCCAGCCCGGAGCTCCCGGATAAGCCGCCTGACTTGGATTCTCAGACGGCTACCACCTTCCCTTGCGGCCCATCGAGCCGTAACCAGCCGCCATTCACCCGACTTCCCAAACCAGGAGAACGCCGGCCAACAGCCCGAGCGTCCCGGCTTGTAACCCGCAGCGTGTACAGGGCGAGGCCGCGCATCTGCAGTCACCCATGGGTTGTTACCCACGAACCCGGATCGGGCGTTGAGTGGCTAACCCTGGCTCCCAAACGCCCTCCCGACCTCCGTCACAGGGAAGCTCCCTAACACCACCGGACCCGCCCCTGCGCCCACAAGCCACTCTAGCCGCGCACGGAGCCGGCACTCTCGTTGCTCCCGCCCTGACGTCATCAGCGGGCGCCGCGACGAAGTGGCGGGCACGCTCAGCCAAGAAGATGTCTCCGACGCCGCCGCTCTTCAGTTTGCCCGAAGCGCGGACGCGGTTTACTGTGAGTTGCGGAACGGTGGGCGCGGCCCCGGCCCAACGCTATTTGTTGCTCTCCTCTCCCTGAAATTACTTGAATTTTGCACTGGGGTAAAGCGGGGACAGAGGCGTTACGCCGCGGCGACGGGTTCCCGGCCCCGTCGTGGGCTGGGGAGGCGGCAAAGGCGCTTTACCTGCCTCTTCCAAGAGTCCTCTGCGGTCCGCCTCCTCCTTTCCGCCGGCGGGTCCCGGAGCCCTGCGCCCTTCGTGGAGGGCTCACCCGCAGACTACCTCCGTTTGGGTCCTGCTCCTCTGCGGTGCTCGCTTAGCCAGGCGGGTGTTTCCAGAATTGGCAGGGGGCTGCTCTAGAGGGAAGGCGGGACTGGTTTTAGTCCAGAGAACCGGCTTCCGCCCCGCCTCCTAACTGCCAGGTGGCTCTTCTCGCCGCTTATTCATCACCCTTTAACTCTTTGTATCTCACTCCTTAGAGATCGATGAGGACGGTCCTAAGTGGGGCGAGGCAAATTGATCAGCTTGGGAAGGGTTGTCATCTGTCATTTTATTCTTCCGCCTTGGGGAACAGTAATTTAAGCATTTGGGGGAAACACTTTACAGGGCTTTTTGATGTTAGCTTATTTAACTCAGAATAGCCCTGTGAAGTAGGGTGTTTAATTATCCGCAGTAGACGAGATAGAAACTGAGACAGCCCGCCCCCCAGCCCCCGCCTTTGTTGTTGTTCAGTCGCTAAGTCGTGTCCGACCCTTTGCAACCTCATGGACTGCAGCGTGCCAGTCTTTCCTGTCCTTCACCATGTCCTGGAGATTGCTCAAACTCATGTCCATTGAGTCAGTGATGCCACCCAACCATCTCATCCTCTGTCACCCACTTCTTCTGCCTTCAGTCTTGCCCAGCATCAGGGTCTTTTCCAGTGAGTCGGCTCTTCGCATCAGGTGGCCAAAGTTTGGAGCTTCAGTATCAGTCCTTCCAAAGAATATTTAGGGTTGATTTCCTTTAGGATTGACGGCTTTGATCTCCTTGCAGTCCAAGGGACTCTCCGGAGTCTTCTCCAGCACCACAGTTCGAAAACATAAAAGTTAAATGATTTGCTTCACTGTTTTTTCTGACTTCAGACTCAGTATTCTTCTTATGTTGCCCATTACCAAATGAAGAACCGTGTTCTAAGTCGTTTGACTGGATTCGTCCCTACTTTTCTATAATTCTGCGAGGAGAAACTGTTAGGTGTGTCCAAGGTCATATCAGTCCTGGAAGGGACCATTTAATAGGAGATCATCTAGCCCAATGCTTCTTGAGATTGAGCATGGGTTGGGATCACCTGGGGATCTTGTTAAATGAGATTCTGGTTCGGTAGGAATGGGGCCTGAGATTCTGCATTTCTAACAAGTTCTCAGGTGATGCCACTGCTGCTGGTGGTAATAAGGACCCACAACAACCCATATATGTAACTGGTGAGGAGAATGAAGTTCAGAGACAAAGGGTATGCTCTGGATTACGGACTTCCTGGGTGGTGCAGTGGTAAAGAATCCGCCTGCCAGTGCAGGAGGCAAAGGAGATGTGGGTTCATTGCCTGGGTGGGGACGATCCCCTGGAGGAGGGAATGGCAGCCTACTCCAGTATTCTTGCCAGGAGAATCCCATGGACAGAGGGGCCCGGTGGGGTACAGTCCATGGGGTCACGAAAAGTCGGACACCACTGAGCTTGCACGCACCAAGATTACGCAGCCTACTCACAGAGTCAGGAATAGACCATTTCCTGTATAAATGTAACTCCTGTGATGTGACAAGATGATTTGCCAAGTGTATGTGAATTTTCACAGAGTGAATGACTTGGCAGTATTTTTCTTTTTCAGTTACGACTACTTTGTGACAGTCAGCAGGTTTAGTACTTTAAGACATCAGTGTTTACTTGATGTCAGGGACTGTGCTGTGCAAGCTGCCTAGGGGAGGTGGGACTTTCCTTGGGTCTTGAAGAGTGGATAGAATTTACATGAGCATATGGGAAGAACAATGTGCGTGGATACACTAGAGTGAACTTGATAGAAAATGATGGAAAAATGGCTAGAGCCTAGTGGAGAGTATGTGTTTGGGGTTACTGGGAAGGTTGGATAGATTGAGCGGGATAACATTATTAAGGACCTTTAGAGGAAGCTGTGAAACAAAACCTGTAAATAGGGGGCCACTTAAGAGATTTTTTTTTAAAGCAGAATGAATAGCATATTTAAAGGAAAGGTAGGCGGGAAAACCTGGAATGAGAAAACTGAGCTTGGACGCTCTCAACAAGCTTCAAGTGATGAGTAAGTAGCATTTGAATGAGAACTACTGCTGAAATGACTGACAGGTAATTTTTCTCAGGTATAAACATTTTTTAGTTAGACATACAATTAATGAGTGATATGTTTTTCAGTGAACAAAAAATCCTTCAACTTATGTGCTTTTTTTTTTTTTTTTCTTCTAGAAATCTACGAGAGAGGCCCTGAACAGCAAAAATATCAAGCCCTTGTTGAATACCTTTAGCCAGTTACCTGGCAGGTAAGGCGTTAATATCCATGACATGGGCTCATTGAAATCTTTATACTTAACCCTGAGCTGTTTTAAAAATGCAGGTGTTTTTTGTTTTTAATAGTGAAAATGAAAAAAAATGTACCCTTGACCAGGCTTTTAGAGGTGTTCTAGAAGAAGAAATTGTAAGTATGTTTTTCCTTTATTTATTGTTAAAATTTTGCTGGCAGATTAGTAAATATTATTTTTTAATTGGCTTTTATTCTTAGAATATTTAACCATGACTATTTTTTTTCTGGAGGGAACTACTTAGTCTGTGAAACCTAACTTGGTCATAGTCCGCATAGGAGTTACATCATGAATAAGGGTTTTGATAGCATAGGTGCAATTTAAGAGTTTGGTTTAATAGATTAGCAGAGCCCTCTGCCGTTGAATATGTATAAGAAAAGTTGGCATGAGGTCTTCCTGAGCAAGAACTAGAACTTGAAGATGGGCCCTGTCTTTGCTGTATAAACAGCGACACATCCTGGAGTGGATGAGAGGTCTAGTCCAAGGATGTTCAGCACGTATTCCAGGCCCTCGTTTTCCTTATCAGCATCCTCCTTCTCAGTTAGTAATAGATAACAGGAGCCTATCCAACTTTAGTACAGAAATTTAAACGTGAAAAATCTGACTTTGTGTACCATTAGTGGAGCACTCAAAGGAAAGGAAAAGTTGCAACAGTTTATTCTTCATTTAGCAAAGCTTGGATCCCAAGAAGCTAGATTCTTTTCCAGTAGCCATAAAACTGTCCCTTTCTTTAGGACAGTTCTGAATTCATTCTTTCTTCTTCAGACCTAGTCACCTGTTGTCAGGCATTGGGCAAGGTTACCTTGCTTTTTTGGGCCTCAATTTCATTTGTAAGAGAGGAAACACCATTTTTACAGGGTTGCATAAAACGGCACTTAATAAACACTCAATAAATGCTGGTTTTTATGATACTATCACACCTAAGCATCATCTCTCTTCTATTATTAATAAAACCCTTCCCAGACATACTGATGCACTAGTACAGTTAATCCCCCTGGCCCAGTCTTTTGTCTGGTGCCTTTGAGTGACTTAATGGCCTCAGCGCATCTGTGCTTGATTAGCTTACAGGCTTAATCATGCTAATATAACCATCTTCCCAAGACTCTTGGATTTTAAGTGAATCACCTGCTGCTTATTTATTTAATATACTTCTATAGTTAGGGCTCTTATCATTCATTTGTAAAATATTCTTAGTAATTTTATCCTCTGTGAGAAATATCCTTATCCAATGTTTGTGATAATCAATTTAATGTCAGAGGGTATGTTTTTCTTATTATCAAATTAGTCTAAATTCTGGTTCCTAAATTAAGTTGTTTTTTCCTTTGTTGGTAGATAAATCATTCATCATGTGAAAACGTTTTAGCTATTATTTCTCTTGCTATTGGGGGAGTAACTGAAGGTAAGTATGGTTTGGTTTGGTTTTAAAGTGATCCTAGACTTGACATGCTTTATTGAAAACGTATTCTCTCCATACCTCTCTACCTAGTTGATTTTGTTCATTTTTCAAATTCTGCCTACCTACCCCCATTGCCAAGAAGTCCCACTGAAATCAGCTCCCAGTTATTTCTTGTCACTAGTATACACTGCACACTTTGACATTTCTTTGTTCTCCACTTACTTCGTTCATCCAGTGCCTATTTATTGAGCATCTACTATGTGCCTGGTACTGAGCTAGGACTTGGAGATTCAGTGGTGGATAAAACATATTCCCTGCCTATAAGGAACCTAGTGGTTCAGGGAGAAAACTCATGTAAATGTCTTATTGGGGGTAATTGAAGTGGGAATGAAGTATAGTTGAAGTGATTCTTTAAACTTCAGAGTCTGAAGGATCCAGGATGGGCTAGAAAGAAAACTGTAACATAGGAGCTGGGGTGTAAGAGCTGTAAAAAAAAAAACGAGCAGAATGGGGAGAGGATGATGAGAACCATGAGGAAAGAAGCAGGAGGGTAAGTTAGGATCATTTGTAAAGGGCTTTGTATGCTGTACTAAAGAGTACCTGTGGGAAAGGCATGGGATGGGGAGAAACTGCTGGCAGGAAAACTGGGCAGACATTGGTTTAGATGGGCCAGGGGTAGTAGGAGGTAGTTTCAGCAGACTTTTAAAAAGTGACTAATACACAGTAGTAGCTCATTAAATATTTGCATAAAGAAGCAATGAAAAAGTAGCTCATCGGTACTCTTTTTTAATTAGTCTCGTTAAAATATTCCTTTGATTTATTCATATAATTTATGTGAAAAGTGCCTTTTAATCTGTAAAGCACTATTCACATTTATTATTTTGGTACTTATTCCTACAAAAAAACTGAAACATACAAGTTAAAAGTTATCTTCCAGTATAGCCGCAAACAATTTTGTGAACTTAAGTAGTTCATAAATTTTGGCTTTAGAAGTTAAACTTATATGAAATGCTTATTCATCATTCATTTATTAAGCATATTCTAACGAGTACTGCAATGGAGTGTTCCTTGCCAGTTCCTGTCAAACAGTTTGCAGCATCTACTTCATTCATTGATTATCCTGATATGATACTCTTGTAAACTGGTAATGTTTTTAATGCTTCAGTCAGTCCAGTTCAGTCACTCAGTCATGTCCGACTCTTTGCAACCCTATGGACTGCAGCACGCCAGGCCTCCCTGTCCATTGCCAACTCCTGGAGCTTGCTCAAACTCATGTCCATTGAGTCGGTGATGCCATCCTACCATCTCATCCTCTGGCATCCCCTTCTCCTCCCGCCTTCAATCTTTCCCAGCATCAGGGTCTTTTCCAATGGCTCAGTTCTTCGCATCAGGTGGCCAAAGTACTGGAGTTTCAGCATCAGTGCTTCCAATGAATATTCAGGACTGATCTCCTTTAGGATGGACTGGTTGGATCTCCTTGCAGTCCAAGGGACTCTGAAGAGTCTTCTCCAACACCATAGTTCAAAAACATTAATTCTTCGGTGCTCAGCTTTCTTTATGGACTCTCACGTCCATGCATGACTACTGAAAAAACCATAGCTTTGACTAGACGGACCTTTGTTGGCAAATACTTGAAGTTATACAAAGTCTGTGTTTAAAACTTTTACTTTATTTGAGAAAGATACAGACTTAAGAACTCAGTTAAGCCATGAATAAAAGTTTAAATAACCTTTTTATTTTAATTTGATGGGAAAAATTTCTTCTTGAGACCAATATGATTGTATTGTTTATTATGTGACAGATTTTCAAATTGTCCATAAACATGTTTTGTTAAACTCAACTTGGCAGATAATTTATTGAGCTTCTGTTATGTCAGACTCTCCACTGGTGAAAACCTTCAAAAATGCCTACCTTTAAAAAGCTCATAGTCTACATAACAAAAATTAACAGTTTGGATATAAGTACTATAATTTATGTACAGTGTGCTTTTAGAAGCAGAGATGTAGTAGCCTGCACAAAAATACCAGAAGCATTTTTTAGATGCAGTATGTACTATATGCTTTGAAAGACTAAGTAGGAATTTACCATGTGATAGAGAAGAAGAAGTCTATTTAGGCAGAAAACGTAAACAGAACCATGCAGCCTTGAACATAGCAAGGTGTTTGGGAACTCAGGACGGGGTGTCTGTGGCCAAGGTTAAGATGAAGCTCAGAGGGCAGCACAGAGGCTGGGACACGGATTGTGACATTGTTGGGGAATCATGTTATAACCCAGCTCATCAGAATCACCAGTGAAGCTCCATTTTTAAATGAGATTGCCAGGCTTTCACTCAGTTTTACTGAATCTTTGAGAGAGGAATCTAGGTAATTTTCTTAAGTTCTGTAATGATTAAATGTGTGTTATTTTGCCAAATTATACTTCAGCTGAGGGCAGAGAGTATGTCTCTAGTCTCTTAGGTATACAGGACACAAAGTATCACAACTTAGTTAAAGGACTTGGAGGTCATCTGGTTCAGTCTTGTCTCTGGCCTGTCCTGTCTCCCCTCAGTAACATCCTGGACAGGGGTCCTCTACTCCCGTTGATGAAGCTCACCATTTGATTTCTGTTAGCTGGTTCTGATGATCAGATTTCCTTTGCATTGAGTTGAACTTTGCTGCTTTATGCCTCACTGGTTCTAGGCAGTATCCCTCATACTACATTCCAGCTAAGATCTTTCCAGTGCAGCGCAGAGCTGGAAATACTACTTCCTGTTTCTGAACTACTGTGTTAATGCAGTATTAGCACCCCACTCCAGTACTCTTGCCTGGAAAATCCCATGGATGGAGGAGCCTGGAAGGCTGCAGTCCATGGGGTCGCAAAGAGTCCGACACGACTGAGCGACTTCACTTTCACTTTTCACTTTCATACATTGGAGAAGGAAATGGCAACCCACTCCAGCATTCTTGCCTGGAGAATCCCAGGGACGGGGGAGCCTGGTGGGCTGCCGTCTATGGGGTCGCACAGAGTCGGACACGACTGAAGCGACTTAGCAGTAGCAGTAGCAGGGGCTAATAGTGCCCCTAGATACTTTTTTTACATATCATGCTGAAGTGGCTACTTTTCCTAAACCCTTAACAAGTATTAGTATCTGTTACCGAAAAATAGAAGGAAGAATGAGCAGGGAAATAAAAGCATTTTTAACTAGCCTAGATGACCTTAAAGTCTTTAGTTTATTGCTTTAGTAAGATTGAATTTAGACATAACTTTTTATTTTACCAATTTTCCTTTGAAACAACAGTATATTTTAAAAGTATAGTAAGAACTGAAATTAGTATCAAACCTTTTTATTATCTTTTTTGAACTAGATCTTTTCAAATGACAAAGACAGTTTAAATTTAGCATTATTACAGAACATTTGGAAATGAGGAAAAGGGAAAATACTAGTCCCAGTTCTTCTACTTTAAAAAACTACCGTTTATTTTGGTATATAATTTTAGCTTCTCTAGTCTTTTTAATAGATTTTATTGTTACAACTATAATATCCATACAGTTCTGAACTCTGCCTTTTTCACTTGACATTAAATCATAAGCATTTTCCAAGTTTTTATAGTCATCATAACCATCGTTTTTAATTGGTTGCATTATATTCTTTTGAATAGCTTAGTGGTGAAGAAAACAGACTGGAGCCAGACTGCCTGGGTTAGTATCCCAGCTCTACCGCTTACTGGCTCTATGATCTTGGGCAACTTATTTAACTTCCCTGTGTCTCAGTTTTCCCATTCTGTAAACTGGAGATAATGTTCCCCACCTCATAGGGTTATGAGGATTACACGTGTTAGTGTATGTGAGGCACTTACTGTGCCTGACATATAGTAAATGCTCTAGAAGGATTATCAAGGATGCCACATACCAAAACTTAAATAAACTTAAGTATATCTTCCTTGGGGACTTTTAGGTTGCTTCTGTTTCTTGCCTTTCACAGCCTTGTTAGGATTGACAAAGTGTACCTTTAAGATTATCTTCAAAATTTTTTGCATGAGCTCTCTTTCTCAGCCGTATTTTAAACTTTTAAATTGGCTTGTGCTCCACTTGAAGGTATTTGTACGGCATCTACACCTTTTGTGTTGTTGGGAGATGTTTTGGACTGTCTTCCTTTGGATCAGTGTGACACAATATTCACTTTTGTGGAAAGAAATGTTGCTACTTGGAAATCAGTAAGTGCCTTAGTTTCTTTTTCTACTAACTTTAGCTTTCTATAGATCCAGAGTTCTGAGGGTAGTTTGTTTTGTTTGTGGCTTTTATTTCTGACCTTGCTGATGGCTAAAAAGTTTGTCTTTATGAGAATTATATGTTCTGCTCTCTTGGAAAAGCCAAGTAAGAGTCACATGGAGAAAAAAATGACAGTACAAAATTTGAGTAGAAACAGTTACCTTGAAAACACACACTTTTACATGTTTTAAAAGTTACTTAGAATCGTATTTGTTATATGTTTGAAAATATTTCATTAAAAAATGTCATTTGCTTGGAAGAAGTGAAAGCGGCATAGTAGATTCAGCACACATTAGTGTTCTTTAAAATCTTAATTCCTGTGACTTACTATTGAAGAATGTGCAGCAACGTCAGAACAACTAATAATTTCTGTCTTAATTTCAGAATACATTCTATTCTGCTGGGAAGAATTATTTACTACGTATGTGCAATGGTAAGTGAGCACTAAATGATTGGTTTTTAAGAAGGTAATATGGCCAGGAAACCAGGTGGTTGAATTAAACACAGGTGATAAAATTTTTTTTAAGTAGATTGTATTTTCATTTTAAAATAGCAGTCTGATTTATTAAAACTGATCGTTTGCTTTAAATTTATCTATTCCTGTTCTAGGTATAAACTTAATGAAAACCAAAAAGTTGAGTGAAGTTTATCTTGCCCATGTTAAACTCATTTTATTTTTAATTTTCTAGTCCTTTTTTTTGTGACAAAAAATAGTTTCTACCCCCATTTTGAGAACTACTGCTTTAGGAAAATACTTTTGAACTGGTTAAGACGTTTGGATATATTGTAATAAATATAGAATGATCTCTTCTGTGTAACCTTTGTTTCCATTTGTTGTTAGATCTCCTACGAAGATTATCAAAATCCCAGAATACAGTCTTCTGTGGACGAATTCAACTCTTTTTGGCCAGGCTTTTCCCTTTATCTGAGAAATCAGGTGAGCTTTGGTACATAAGTTGCTTTGAAGGAAAATTTTTACCTGTTTTTCATGGACTAGAATATACCATGATGATTTAAAAAAAAAAAAAAATTCTAAAAAGTTGAAAGATAGCATAGGAAATTGTCACTTGTTTTTCATTTACTTGTAAGTAGTTGTACCTATTCCAGTGCATAATACAGGTAACACTCAAATAAAGCCATTGATTCTTCAAGTTCAAAGTTTATTAATAATAATGTACAGTTGAATCACATTGAAATATGTAGACATGAATCACGTTTTTATTTCATTTCCTAATACTTGCCAATTTTTCTGCTTCCATTTTCTTCTTCAATCACTGCTGTTTAGCCTCATTTACTTTTGTTCATTTCTTATATCATTGTGAAATATAACAGTAGTATGAAAAGTGCATAAAGTAAGCATATAGTGTAATAATTATAAAGCGTATAGTTGGGTAACCACTGTTCAGGTCCAAAAGTGAAGCATGGCCGTTCTCTCGAGCCCTCCACAGTCTGTTTAGATATGCCAGATTTTAACTGTCTATCTGCCTCAGTCACCCCTTCCTTGCTGCTGTTGCTGCTAAGTCGCTTCAGTCGTATCCGACTCTGTGCGACCCCATAGATGACAGCCCACCAGGCTCCCCCGTCCCTGGGATTCTCCAGGCAAGAACACTGGAGTGGGTTGCCATTTCCTTCTCCAATGAATGAAAGTGAAAAGTGAAATTGAAGTCGCTCAGTCATGTCTGACTCGTAGCAACCCCATGGACTGCAGCCTGCCAGGCTCCTTCGTCCATGGGATTTTCCAGGCAAGAGTACTGGAGTGGGGTGCCATTGCCTTCTCCAACCCCTTCCTTAATACCAGGCTAATCTACCACCTACTTCACATGTTGTTGTAAGGATTAAATGAGTTAAAATATGTGAAGAGCTTACATCAGTGCCTGCTTGTGGTAAGACCTATAGTGTGTGTTAGCAGTGGCAAAATCACCTGTGACTTTATTTTTGTCCTGCTATATCTGCTTTTTTTCTTTCCTCTTATTTAAATGTGGTCAGGATTAATTTCAGTTTACCAGTGTATTTACAACTTGTATTTCTGATCCTCTATCTGTGACTATTTTCTCCTTTAGACTTTTCTTTAGTGCAAATTTTGTTTTGTCTGAAAATCTTTATTTCTTTACTCTTGAAGAATGGTTGAAGATTAGATAGAATGGTTGAAGTATAGAGATTGTAGGTTGGCACTGGATATAGGATTTCATTTAGTGGAAGGTCATCATTACTTTGCCTGTGTCTTCTAGAGAGGAGTCAGATGTCAGTCTAACTCCTTTGAAGCTAATCTAGTTTTGTTTTGTTTTTTTTCTCTCTTTGCTCTTGAAATTTTCTTTTTCTTTGAATTTTTGTTCTTTTGTTTGTGGGGTTTTTGGTTTTTCAGTTTTATATAATGTGTCTAAGCATGGATTTTTAAAATTTATCATTCTTCAGATTTGTGGGCATCTTGAGTTTGTGCATTGGTTATCCTTCATCCACTTTGTAAAAATTTAAACTGATATTTCTTCAGCTATTGTGTATGCTGCTTTCTCTTTATGGAACTCTAGTTAACATTCTGTACCTTGTCTGTCTCTTACACTTTCTACATTTTCCATCTGTCTCTCTTTCCATCACATTCTGCGTGATTTCTCTAGAAATGTTTTCTAGTTTACTACTTCTCTGTTCATCTATGAATAATCTGCTGCAAAATGAGTTCTTAATTTCCATAATTGTACATTTCATTTCTAGAAAGTCTTTAAGTCTGCTGTGTCACTTTTTAGTTTCTTATTCCCTGTTTTCAAGCTTGTTTTTTAGTTGTCTCACCAGGGTAAGCGTTGTTACTTCTACTTATGTGTCTGATAATACCAGTGTCTTAAGTCTTTGCGGCTGTTTGTCACGCACACTTGTGCCTGCTTCTCACTCATGGTGTCGTATCTCTTTGTGTGTTTCTGGTTAGCGTTTGATGTTATGTTTGAGAAAGTATTTGAAGGAATAGTTTGGAGGCCTGGGTTAGATACTTTTCTCCAGAAAGGGCTTTCATGACCCGCCAGGCACCTTAGAAGGTACTATGACTAGTGTAAGCTTACCTTCATCCAGCCCAGCTCAAGGTCTGTGATTGCTCAGGTCGAGAAGACTTGGCACTGGGCTGCAGTTTGGTTCATCCCTACCCGAGGACGTAGTCCTGTATGTCCCAGCCTAGAAGATGGTTGGGGTAGGATTTATTAGATTCCACACCTTCCTTGGACTCAGATTTATTTTTAACATCCTCACTTCAGGAAGCTGCTAAAAGAGTGGCTCAGTTTTGCAACTGATTCTTCCTGTTTGACAGACAGAAGTGGCTTTGAGTGCTGACGCTGCATTGCTTATCTTTCTTGCCTTCTTGGTTTTTGCCATATATTCCTCACTGAATGTTAGCTCTCTACAGTTTTTAAGAAAAACCAATTTTTCTATTTCATTGCCTAAAACAGTGCTGTGAACCGGGTTTATGCTCTGTAGGAATTTATAGAATTAATGTAATTGATCCAAGTTTGTAGTTGTCCATAGTGAGAGGATTAATCTGAATTGTTAATTAGCTGGTTAATTATTAGCCTTCTGTTACTGGAAGCTCAACTTTTTCTATTTTTTAACAGCTTTACTGAGATGTGAATTCACATACCATACAGTTCTCCATTGAAAATGTGCAGTTTTCTGTTTTTTAGTATATTCACAGGGTTGTGCAGTCATCACTGCAGCTGATTTTAGAACATTTCTCCTCCTATAGGAGCCCTGTGCCCGCTGTCATTCTGCACTTACCCTCATCCCTGCCTTTCTCCCAGGCCCCGAAGAATAGGTCATCTACTTACTCATCTCAGGATTTTTCCTATTCTAGACATTTTAAAAAATGGAATAATACAATATGTGGTCTTTTGTGACTGGCTTTTTTAACTTAGCATCTTCAAGGTTCATCTGTGTTGTATGTATCAGTAGTTGATTCTTTTTTACAACTGAATGATACTCTCTGTATGGATAGACTGCAGTTTGTTAATCCATTTATCAGTTAATGGACACTTGAGTTGCTTCTGCTTTTTGGCTATTGTGAATAAAGCTGCTGTGAGTATCTGTGTACAAGTTTTGTGTGGATGTATGTTTTCACTTCTCTTGGGCATATACATAGAATGGAATTGATGGGTCATATGGTGACTGTTTTGGAGAAGGAAATGGCAACCCACTCCAGTGTTCTTGCCTGGAGAATCCCAGGGACGGGGGAGCCTGGTGGGCTGCCGTCTATGGGGTCTCACAGAGTCGGACACGACTGAAGCGACTTAGTAGCAGCATGGTGACTGTTTTAATTTCTCCTGGAGGTATATATCAGAGTAGAATTACTGGGTCACGTGGTAACTCTGTGTTTAAGTTCTTGACAGGGCACCAGACTGTTTTCCCAAGTGGCTGCTTCGTTTTACAGTCTTATCGTTGATGCAAGTGCCTTCCGGTTTCCAAACATACTTACTAACAGAAGCTAGGTTGGCATTTGGGGATATCTTGTAGTACTTTTTCTTTTCTTGTGTTTGTAGATGCTGAAGAGTCAGTAGAGTATATCCCAAGACCTTTAGAAAGCTGTTTTAGCATGTAGTTTATCCATTAAATTTAGTTAAGTATGACTGAAATTTTTAACCTAATGGAGAATTATGTCATATGCTATTGAGTAACAGAGAATAGACAAAGATATTTTAAGTAAGTAATACAGAATGGTGAGCCAAGTTCATTCACTAGCTTAATGACTTCATCTAGCATATTAGTTTTTCTTAAAAAAAAAAAAAGGCTTTTTGTTTTAAAATAATTTTAGACTTAAAGTCTAGAGTATATGTATATGTAAAGATACTAGATATAAAGTATGTGAATAGCTTCACCTAATGTTAACCTGTTACATACTATGTACATTTATCAAAACTGAGAAATCAGCATTGGTGCAGTACTTTATTTAGACTTCATCAGTTTCATCACTGCTTTCTTTGTTGTTTAAGGATCAAATCCAGGATCCTGCATTTAGTTGTGATGTCGTTTTAATCTCTCCAGTCAGTGACAGTTCCTCAGCCTTTGCAATTTTTTTCATGACCCTCATAGTTTTGAAGAGTCCTGGTCAGGTATTTTGTAGAACGCCCTTCAGTTTATGTTCGTCCAGTGTTTTTCATAGTTAGATTGCAGTTGTGGATTTGAGGAAGAAGACCACAGAGGTGATGTGCTTTTTTCGGTGCATCGTTTCAGCATGGTGTTGATGTATCTTTTTACTGGGGATGTTATCCTTGATCACCTAATTAAGATAGTTGATTGCTATATTTCTCTACTACAAGCTACTATATTCCCCTTTGTAATTAATAAATATTTGGAGGGAGATACTTTGAGGCTTTGCAAATATTCTTTTCCTCCTTAAACCTTTGTCCACTGAGTTTAGTAGCATTCATCAGTGGATCTTGCCTATAGCGATTATTATTAGGTTTCCTGGTGGTGATTTTCTATCTCTTTCATACCTTCTACATTTATGAATTGGAATTCTTCTCTAAAGAAGAGTTGTCTCTGGAATTCCCTGACGGACCAGTGGTTAGGCCTCTGAGTTTTCACTGCTGAGAGCCCAGGTTTGATCCCTGGTCAGGGAAGTAAGATCCCATAAGCCATGCAACGCAGCCAAAAAAAAACCACAACAGTTGTGTTTTCCCCCTTGTTTACTTATCAGTTCAGTCATCTATTTCAAAATGAAACTCATGAATATTTATTTTATATGAGTTATAATCTCACAATATCATTTTTTACTTTGTTCAGATTGCTGTTGTTCTCCCCCTCGGATCACTTTCATGCATCCTGATATAAAAGGATAGTTGAGGTGCATCATGCATTTTTCCTTCTCAGCCACTGGAATCAGCCACTTCTCCAAAGAGCCTGATTTGTCTTATTTTTAAGACAAGATCTGGGCTCTAGATATGCTAGTTATTTTATTACTAGAATATCACTGCTTCTAGGCCATCTCAGTGGACAGAGCTTGGAAAGATATGAATAAATACTAACATATACATATGCATCTTTATGTTATCTGTCTACATTTTTTTTAAATGACCAAAAACAGTGATATCATAGTGACTGATAACTTGTGAATCTAACCTCGCACCAGTAGACCTGCTTATTTCTAACTTCTTTCCCTGACAGTGAGAAACATGGCTCTCACTATAACTTTTTTTGTATATATTATTACACATTTATACTATCTGAGTAATACAGTTTCTGATTGTGCTTCAGCAAAATCATAAATTAGTACATAAAGCATTCTGTGAAATTGTTCTAGAATATTCATAAATAACAAAGCAACTATATCTGTATTAGTATATATAGAATTCTGCATACTCTAAAAGCACCTTCAAGAAATGAATTTTAGAAAGAATTTGAAAATCAAGTGTGATATTATTTCTGACTTGATCTTTTGCTTAATTAGTTATTTATCATTTTATATATTTTAGTTATATGACAACAAAGTTGTATTCTTAAACTGGTTTAGGTGTTTGGGTTTGCTTTGAAAATCTTTTTTTTGTTTTTTTAATAGGTCTTAACTTGCAGAGTCAGTTTAATCTGGAAAATGTCACTGTTTTCAATACCAATGAGCAGGAAAGCACATTGGGTCAGAAGGTGAGGCTGATGTGAAATCAACAGAACATATTTTAAGTTTGTTATTGAGATAACTAGGACTTCCCAGGTGGCACAGTGGTAAAGAATACTCAGGAGACATGGGTTCAATCCCATGTCTGGGTCAGGGAAGATTCCCTGGAGAAGGAAGTAACAAGCCACTCCAGTGTTCTTGCCTAGAAAATTCCATAGACAGAGGAGCATGGCGTCACAGAGTCGGACCCAACTGAGCATATGTGGCATTGAAAACAGTCCAGAGTTGGCAAATGGTTAGACATTCATTACCTGCTCTTCATTTAGGAGCAAGTTACAAAGTTTAAAAAATTTTTAATAAGATATAACTGATATTTCACATTAAATTAATCAGAATACTTTACTTAATTTATCCCTTAAATTATAATCATTGTCAGTTTGGAAATGATACTGACTTTAAGATTTTTCCTTTCCCTTTTATGTATTTTTTAGGTATTTCTTGGACTATTCTATGTAAACTAGTTGTTTAAAATTTTTCAATATGGAGCTGGACACCAAGCATATCCTAAAGTGTTCCCAGATAATAAGTGTTATGTGTACAAGTTGGGGAAGATTTTCAGAGTTCAATTAAAGCTGGGGGAAAAAACTACTTAAATTCCCTTTGAGGGTTAGTTACTGTGATTCATGGAGTCCTTAGTGTACTAATGATCCTCTCACTTCTCCAAAGATCATTGTGTACTATATTTCCAAATCATGTTTTGCCATAGATTCTCTCTTCGTGGAGAGAATCTACTGACCACATTTGGAAAAGGACTGGTTTAAAACTTTACACTATGTCTTCATGATTATCTTATTGTCATACTGCTCTTGAGTTCTTGGATCCCTGTTGTATAGAATTCTCTCTGCCTGACAACTGCTTCATGACCAGATGTACATTTTTTAAAATTTAGCACACAGAGGACAGAGAAGAAGGAATGGATGTAGAAGAAGGTGAAATGGGAGATGATGAAGCTCCAACAACTTGGTGAGTGTATAGAAGTTCAGATTTCTTGATTTACAAAGAAAATACCTTAATGATTTACCAAGTACTAAGGTACAGAGAGGAAGGAGGTAGGAGAATGTAGACAAGGATGAAGGAAATAATGCTTACAGATTCCTTTTATTTGTAACTTTATATATATATATATGTCTTAAAATTTTAGCTCCTAAATCACTAATGGACTGAATCATTTGGTTTCTAAATTGTGTGCAGGCAGTCTGCTGTTTAGGTGTGGCCGACCTTATACAGATGCATAACGTTTGAAAAGCTAATCACAGGCAGCTCCTCCCTTTCTCCCTTCCATTTCACTTTGCGATCATGGTGCTATATGGGTCACTAAACCTAGTTCCTGTTTCCTGTATAAAATTACAGTGTTTCTTGGAATATTTGGGCATGAAGCTTAGCAAAGATGCTAACTATAATCCATAGGTTAAGGTTTATTCAGAAAGAATGGAATAAGCTAGTATGCAATTATGTTTACAGACAGAATTAATTTTAAGTGGTGATATGGAAATATTTTTGTAGATATTGGGGGATATGAAGTAGTTGATACTGCAACCATTTTTAACATATGATTAATACTGAAAGACTTCATTGGCCGTTTCTGATAATAGGATTTGCTGATATAAAGTCTAAATGTCTATTTTAAAATCAAAAATTGAAACAGTTTATAGCATAATGATTGCTTGCAAAATTAAAAATTAAAAGAATATGTGTTCACACTGAAGATTTGTAATGTATCCAGATTGAACTAGTAATGCCATTTTTGTAATCCTAAATTAATATGTACCTAATGTGTTTGTTCCTTACTAGGTCTCCTTAACTTAGTGTGTGGGATATAGCACCTTTGACTTTTAACATTAGAGTCAAATGAACATTAGTTTAAACCACATAGAAATTAATTTCTTTCTCATGTAAAAGTCTGAAGACAGGTGCTTCAGGGCTGATGCAGTAGCCCTCTTGAGGGAGGTCGTCTGGGAACCCAGGTTCCTTCTAACTTCTTAGTCCACTGTCCCCGGGTATTTGCTTTTTTCCTGCCGTCTTGGATGGTTCATCATCACATCTGCCTTCCAGCCAGGGAAAAGGGAAAATGGTGAGAAATGGCCCACAGAGGACATGTGACTCCTGCTCCCAAATGATTGGGCAGGACCTAATCACATGGCCAAAATTCAGGGGTTCCATTACCGAAGATAAAGACAGAATAAGGGTCTGAGAACCCCTGAAATTATTTATAGTAAAGTTTATATAAGTATTTATGAATTTGTTTTCTTTTCTGGGGAAAGAGGCTTTCATTAACTTTTTAAAAGGATTTGTGCCCGAAGGAAAACTAAAGCATTTAGATATTTCTAAAAGGACTTAAATAATTTATTTAATGTAACATTTGTTTTATCAGCTCCATTCCAATTGATTACAACCTGTACCGAAAATTTTGGTCACTTCAGGATTACTTTAGAAACCCTGTGCAATGCTATGAGAAAATCTCATGGAAAACTTTTCTCAAGGTGAGTTACCGTTGCAGAGTACCAAAAGCCCATTATTTTATAGCTAATGGCAGAGTCAGAACTTGACTCTTGTCCAGCACACTTTTCACTATTTAGTTCTTCTGACTATATGTTTTTATACCTATTTCATGATATAGATGGTAAGCTGTAGATTACTATGTAAACAGTTGATTTTGAGAGTAGTTTATAAATTATTTGAGGATTTAAAGGTTAGTAGTTACAGCTTTGGTTTTTTATATTGGTTTGATTTTTTACATAGTATGGTCAACATGCATTGGTGAACTGTTTGCAGACTACATTCTGCCTTTATTTCACACAGAATTATTTTGCCTGTTCTGTTATTACAGGACTTTGCAGACTATGGCCTTGGACCACATCCAGCCTAATGCCTGCTTTTGTAAATAAAGTTAATACAATATTGGCAAACAGCCACACCAACAATTTTCCTATTTGTGATTGCTTTTGTGCTGTGATGGCTGACTTTTGTAGTTGAGACCATTTGATGAGTCATATGGTCTAAAATATTTGCTGTCTGACTTTTGCAGGAAAAATTTGCTAACTTTTTTTTTTTTTTAAAGAATTCTCTGTATTTCTTTCCTTGGCTACTTAAAGGTCATTTTGTCCTTTTTGTTGTAATCAGAATCTAAAGTTAATAGGTATAGCTTTTAAAAGTAGAATAGTGTGTATTCTGTGTTACTTTTTAAAGTTTTATATGCAATAAAGTTTTTATTTTATATGCAGTACTTTTTTTTTTCCCCTATAACTGTCCAAATTGAGATTAAATAGTAAGTGAGAAGTCACTTGGAATTGTCCCTCGGCTGGATAGAGTTTGACATCATGTTTTTATTTGGTCGCTGTCTTTAGCACAGAAGAGGCTTGAGAGTTCCCACTGCTGATTAGACAGCTAACTTTACTGACAAATCTCTTTATTCTCTCAAAACTTTACCTTCTCTGTTTTCTCCTTACACATACTACTTAAGAAATCACATATCTTCAGAAGTAGAGAGCGTATTCTAGTTTTAGAATAACCATAAAATCTCACACAGAATAGTTTTATCCTATTTTGCTGTCATAATTTTTCTTCCTTAATGTGCCTTCAGTATGCATATATGGTTAACTAGAAATAAATTACAGATTATTTTGATATAGAGAAGCACTAAGCAAGTGATTGCGCAACAGTGCCAAATTAATTTGTATTTTTATTTTGCAGTATTCTGAAGAAGTCCTAGCTGTTTTTAAGAGTTATAAATTAGATGATACTCAGGCCTCAAGGAAAAAGATGGAAGAATTGAAAACAGGAGGAGAGCATGTATATTTTGCAAAATTTTTAACAAGTGAAAAGGTATGAATCTCCTTTTTTCACGAAGCACAGTAAGAAATATTTTTGTTTTTATTATTTAGCTGATACTCTTGTAAGTTAAATACAGTAGAAAAGTTTCTGACTTTATTTTTTGTTAAAACTGGTAAATGTTAGTTTGAGAGTCCTGTTTTTTTCTTGTAGAAGTAAGACTGATTTCAAAGGTAAACGAAATTGTTGTGCATTGTCTGTTTTGTAAATTTACTTTAGGATAAGTGGGTTTTAGTTACTTTCAAGTACATATATTTGAACCTTAAGTTAGGATTTAATTTGCATTTATGAAAATATTTTGTAATTTTCCATTTAGGTACAACAAGGGGTTTTAAAATTCCCTGCTAATTTTATTTATACAGTTTAATAAGTACGTTTTTTTCAGTTACAGTGCTAAGGGATTGTGTAAGTTTCTAGTCAGGATGGCACATTGAGTTTGTTTCAGCTCACTTCTTTTGCTCCAGACACATAGCAATGATAGGTAAAATATAAAAAGAAAACCACAAAGACAAAGCTGGGCTTCCTTATCCAAAGCTGGATAAATATCTTCATGGACCAGAACTGCCAAGTAGTAAGTGAAAAGAAAGCCTTGGGCCTCCTGGATCCGATGTTCCAAGCAGGTGATGGCACCCAAGGGTTTGGCTATGAGTGAGACCAGTTGGGTTCCATGTGAGACGAGCAGCCAGAGCCACATTCACCTGCTTGAAGCCAGAGCCTGGGGTAGAAATTAACCCATTTTTGAAAAGAAGCTAAGATAGATATTACCATTCTTCTGCCAAAGGCTGTCCTTTCATTCAGAACTCTCTGATGAATTCCGAAATCCAGTGCTAAGAAAGATCACCAACAAAATCAACTATTGATGTATATGTTCCAGAACTTTATGTATGTTTTGGATGATCAAAGAGATCACTGACAATAGAACATCCTTTGAGAATAGGAAATTGTGAAACTGAAAAATTTGAGCAGAAATGAAATAGAACAGTTTAATATGACAGCTACTTGAGAGTCAAATATGATCATTGAAAGCATAGCACATAGAATTGAACAATAGATTGGACATAGATGACAAGAGAATGAGTGATGAAAAGTTCACTGAAAACAGAGTACAAAGAGACAGATTTTTTTGCTAACCTGAAAGCAGTTAGGAGCCATGGAAGATAGACTGAGAAATTCCAGCATATATTTAAGGAGGATTTCCAAAGAACAGAAGGGAGAGAATGGTGGAAAAACTAAGGGACTGAAGAAAGTCCCAAGTTCTCACATTGAAAGCGTGCTGCAGCTGCCAAGCAGGATAAAGAAAGATGAATCCATACTTCAGTACATTATGCTGTTACCTGCGAGTATAAAGAGAAGACCTTAAATAGGCCACCAAAGAGGGGAGAGGGGAAAAACCCCACAAATATACTGGAACAGAGTCCTAACAGATATCAACAATAGGTACCAGAAAGCAGGGGAGAAATATTTCTGCTGAGAAAAAAAACAACAAAAAAACCCTATCTATCTAGAATAGTGTCTCCTTTACTGACTGTGAGCGTTTTCACCAGTGCAGACAGTGTGAGCTCTCCGGGTTAAGCACTGGAATCCCATTAGGTAATATTATGACAGAGGTATGGAAAGAAAAAAAGGCACAGAGAATTGCAGCAAAGAATGTAAGGAGTGATGTCTTGCCTGTTAGGCAGCAAGTTTATCTTAAATTTCAGCATAGAACCCTTCTTGTGCAATCTTCATATTTTCCCCATGTATTTCCAGCATACAATGCAGTCATTGATGAACCTTTAGAGTTTTACAAACTGCAGTTTGTTCGAAGACTTTTGCTGACACTCATGCCAGTTTTAACGTATGAGTGTGCTTCCACTCATCTGAGAAGGCAAACACAATTACTAAACCTTTATTCAGTACATGAAATAAAACCAACTTGAAACGGTCCTCAAGGTGGGGGGCCTGAGCTGCCGTCTTTCTTGTAACACTCTTGTACTCTGGGTCTGACGCAGGGCAGCTCCATGAATATCAGTGAACATAGTGGAAAGTTTAGGGCATACTCATCATTCTTTCTTGTTTTTAGAATCCCTTCCATGTGTGAGTCAAGCCATAGTTATGGAAACAAGAGAGTAAATTCTTTGGGGCTGCCAAGTAGCCATGACTAAAGATAGGGTTTAAGAAAAAAAATACCCTGCCAATGTAGGCTCTGGATCTGGAGCCTAATTCTAAAGAAGAACAAATTCTAAAAGAATTGGCAGAGAGGACTGGTTAACTGATACAAAGATAAGAATAAAGCTGGAATGAGAAATGACCCATTGTGACTATGTTATTAGCCAGAGTAATAGAAATTAGTAATAACTATAGCAAAAGAACCATTAAAAATGTTAGCTCCTCGAGAGATGAGAGCACTACATAGTCAGGATTTACACAGAGACCTAAGTCAGTATATTTATAAGTGCTGACAGGCATTTGAAAAGAAACATTCACAACGAGGGTGGTCACTGCCACTTGAACAACTTCCCAGGATTATGTAGGAACTCGGTGGTCCCTTTAAACAATTTAAGAAAGAACTGTAGTACACTTGAGAGAGGTTATGTTTTCCTTGAAATCTCTCAAGATACACAGTTGATCAGTTTTATACAGTATTTGAGAAATAGGCAGCTCCTACAGCAATACCACTTTTATATCAGAAAGACTGCTGTCCTGTTCCCTACTCCCTGACAGACAAGTCCCTGGGCTTTCCCAGAAAAGCAAAGGCTACTCAATCAATAGAAAAAAATTAATATTAAAGTTTATACATTATTTTTACCAAATTATTAGGCAAACTGGAGATTATATACAGGCACTCTTATTTGAAGTAAAGGAAACATTCTAAACTAGCTCAGATAAGGCAGGGAGAAGCCCACATCACCAAAGGCCCAAGAGAAAATCACAGATTCGTGTGCTAGATGGCTGTTGGTTTGTCTTCCCGGGAATAGTGGTTTCCTTTTAAAGAGATATGCCTTTTATAATCTTACCCTTCTAGTTTGATTAGCTAAGCTTTGTAATTCCATTGGTTTGCATTAAGAAGCAATAAAAATAGACCTAAGAAGCTTTAAACTTATGTGGAAGAGAGAACACAAGAGAAATTTAACAACTGGAATATAGAGCACGTGCATAATAATTTGCATCCATGGAGGATGTATATAAGTAAAAACTGATCAAAAAAGTTGAAGTATTAGGGTGGAAAGAGACATACCACGCAAATACCAACAAAAAGAAAGCTACATAAATACAAATAAAATTTAAGGCAAAAAATGTTAAGTAGGATGAAGGAATATACCACTCCAGTGTTCTTGCCTGGAGAATCCCAGGGACAGGGGAGCCTGGTGGGCTGCCGTCTATGGGGTCGCACAGAGTCGGACACGACTGAAGTGACTTAGCAGCAGCAGGATGAAGGAATGCATATTAAAGGAATGAGCCACGAAGAAGATATCATACACTTACCTGCACTTAATAATATACCCTCAAAATATATCAGGAAAAACTTCAAACAATATGAGAAATTGGCAGGTCCACAGTTATAGTGGGATATTTTAAGTGCCTTCATCAAAAACTGATGGGTTGAGCAAACTAAAGATTAGTAGGTAGATGGAAGATTTTAGCAATAATGAACTTGAGAACCCGATGGTTCAGGCAGACCAAGATTAACAGGTATATGATAGGTTTGCATAATAAAAAAAATAATCCTGATGTATATGTGGAAACTTGTACACAAGTATAGATAATGTTTTGAGTACACATGCAGTGTTCACAAAATTTGTGTACTAGGTCATAAAGGACGTCTCAGCGTATTTCAGAGATTTCCTGTTGTGCAGAATACACACATTCTCTGGCCATGGGGCAATTAAATTAGAACTATGAAAAGGATAGTTTTAAAAGATGTGAATGTATGGAAACATGAAAAGCATTCTCCAGGAATTAAAGAGGAAATCACAATGGAAATTCTAAATTTTTTATAAATACATTGTTATACAGCAGACTGGAAGTATTTTATGTCATGTGTGTGGGTCACAAAGTGAGAGGTAAAAATATTACTTGAAATATTGAAAAATATTGCACTAATGAAAAATTTAAGAACGAACGACTAAGAATTTAATAAGCTGAAAAAGATACAGAATAAGCCTTGAGAGAAGTAGATAATAGCACAAATTAATGAAGTATAAGAAGCTATAGAACATAGCAAAACCAAAAGCTTGAAAAGAAAAATTTTATAAAAAGAATTTTTGTAACAGTTCTCATAGAACAAGCCTGACCAAGGAAAAAATAAAAAGGTACCAATAAACATTGTTAGCAATAAAAATAGGAGTAATTGGAAGTCAAGAGACAATAAAATGTGTAAGAAACTATATTCTGAACTGCTGTATTTTTAGATCTAATGAAATAGTAATTTCATAGAATAATTAATTGCCACAATGGATTCACAAAGAAATTAAAACCCAGAATAAACATAGAACAAGGAAATAGTAACCAAAGTGACACCTTTCAAATTACATCAGGCCTCAATTTTTTTAAGTAGATATCAGTACCTCACGGAATAAAGGAAAAGCAACCTAATCTTATATAAGATTAATGTAACTTTTAAATGAAATCACGATAACGACAGACAAGAAAAAAAATGTATATATCAATTTCACTTATGAATAGAGATAAAAATATATTGTAAAAACTAATAAATCAACTAGTTATTTTTTAAAAATAAAGACTAAATAATAACTAGTGCTTATTACAAAAACAAATGAGAAGGGAATTCAAAAGAATTCTCAGTAATTTTAAGAACAAGACATGGATGTCTACCAACCATACTTCTGCTCAGTGCTGTAATGGAGGACCTAGTCATTTCAGTAAGAGAAAACAGAAAAGAAATGAGAGTTGTATGCCTCGGTAAGAAAAGACTGCACTGTCTGTATTTGAAGGCGATAGAATTGTCTACAAAGAAAATCTGAGAGAACCAACAGACTTGTTTCAGTTGAGGAAGATTAAGCAAAGTTACAAAAGGAAAACATCAATAGTGTTCCTGTTAACAAAACGTTTAAAACAGCAGTGAACACTAATACCTGGGAGAGATCTTCATGGAGAAAATGATAAAAATGAAGAGGTCTGATGACATTTATAGATAGGAAGACCCAGTGCTGCTCCTCTCCAAATATGTCCATAAATCCAGTGTGTTTTGAATCAAATCCAAACAGGCTCTTTAAAGGAACTTGAATAGTTGATCTTAATACTTTTATGGAAAAGCAAACGCCAAGAGTGACTAGGAAAATTTAGAAGAAGGTGGGAACAGTTGCCCTGTCAGACAGATATTAAGACCTATAAAGGTCTAATAATTACAACAGAGAGTAAGTATCAGTACAGGTATAAAGAAGGAAAAAGAACCAGACCTAGACAGCATGAAAAGACAAGCCAGAATTAGGAGAAGGTGTTCACCACCTCCAGAACCAAGAAAGGTGACTATCCTGAGTATTCCTTTGACAAAAACACAGCCACATGGAAAACTGGAAAGATGGTATGAACAAGTAACTTACAGATACAGGAACCTGCGTAGCTAATGAGCTGTGAAGTGAAGTCAAGTCGCTCGGTCGTGTCCGACTCTTTGCAACCCCATGAACTGCAGCCTACTATGCTCCTCCATCCATGGGATTCTCCAGGCAAGAGTACTGGAGTGGGTTGCCATTTCCTTCTCCAGAGGATATTCCTGACCCAGCGATCGAACCCAGGTCTCCTGCACTGTAGGCAGACGCTTTACCGTCTGAGCCACCAGGGAGGTCCAATGAGCTTAGAAAGGATGATAAACATCTGTAGTAGCTAAAGAAACTTAAATGATGAGATAATCACTTCACACAACAAATTGGCAAAATTTAAATATCCTAACAAAAAATATATTGACAGAACTGTGGGGAACAGAGAGCTAGTGCACACACCACTGCTGCTGCTCCTGCTAAGTCGTGTTAGTCGTGTCCAACTCTGTGCGACCCCATAGACGGCAGCCCATCAGGCTCCGCCATCCCTGGGATTCTCCAGGCAAGAACACCGGAGTGGGTCGCCCTTTTCTTCTCCAATGCATGAGTATAAATTGAAAACAGCCACTTTGCAGAGCAATTTTATAACAAAGAGCAAAGTGAAAACTTCTTTTTAAGAAGTGGGCCCTAGAGAATCACACAAAGACTCACATTGATTGTAATTTATGTGTCTGTGAGTGAAAATGTGGGAATTACCAAATGTTCATAAGTAAAAGACTGGGTGGGTGGTAAACTGTGGTAAATTTTTTCCCGTTGAGTTTATAAAGCACCGAAAATGGATGACTTGGAACAGGGGAGCACATTGCTCACTGCATGTTGCTATAAATGCGCATTTCTGACTCCCAGCTACACTCATTTCTTAACGTGTTGTCTGTGCTGCTTCTGCCCAGCGACAACAGAGAAGTAGTCATGGTGAAGATGGTACAGCCACAAAGCCTAAGAGAATTTACAGGCTGACCTTTAACAGAAATTTGCCAACCCCTGAACTAGAGCTCCATGTATTAAGCTGTACATGTCAAAAATAATGTATGAAACAGCTTTTTGCAGAGTAAATGCATGTAGTGTGGTTTGAAAACATGCAAAACACCTTGATATTTATTGATACGTTGTATCTATAATAGTACATGTGTTAGAATCACCAACACCAGATACATGGCAGTGCTTGCCAGAGTGAAAGGAGCGTCTAGAGGGGCATCAACAGTTCGATGATACTCTGTTTCTTTAACAAATGTGGAACAAGTAAGAACGTTAGGATTTGATATGCAACTGGATCTTGAGACATGAATGTTGTATTACTTAACTGTGCCTTTTTGAATTTTAAGAAATACGCCATAATTTGAAAATTAGGTATTTTGATCTGATATGTTAGTTAATATCTAATTTGTTAATCTGACAAATTAGTTAAGAATTTGATCAAAGAAAATGCTCTTAATATTTTGTTTTCTAGCAAAGATATTTTTAAGTATTTTGTATTAAAGTAACAGAAATGGAAGATTTCATATTTCAGTTTAGTTTTACAAGGGGTACTGTTTTGCTTTTTAATTTTCTTATTACCAAAATTTTCAAATGTGCAGAAAGGGATATTTTTTATGTGTACCATTTATTGACAGAAAGGCACATAAGGATAGCTAAGAGTGGCCTGAGCCTTTTTAGGTTTAGGATAATAATCAGAAAGGCTGAGGCCTGAGCCTAAGAGGTGCAATAAAAACTAAGGACAATAAACGGCCCTTTATTCACAAAACAAAGACAACACAAAAATATTTGACCCATTGCATCATGTAAATGTGTCATTCTAAAATAACTGAAGAAAAGTAGAACCAGAAAGTGTATATTGTGGAAGAAAGAATACAATTGAGTGTTTCAGTTTTACCTCTTACTAACTGCTGTGTGACCTTGAGGGATCATTTTAACTTGTTGAGGCCTTGTTTTCTTAAGGATAGTGTGAAGCAGTTAGTTTAAATGATCAAACTAGTCTTTTCCATCTGATTCAATGTCTTGTTGACTCCTGTTTTCAATCTGTTGTTTTTATTTTTTAAAAAAAGTATCATCCAACGTAAAAAGTAAATGTGGAAAAGATGATTTTTTTAAAGCTCAAGGTAGATGAAAAGTTCGTAAACAGTGCCTGTTTCTTCAAGCCAGGGGTTCCAGACTGAACTCCTCAGGGTCTTGCCTCGGTCTTTGTTCCTCCTATGTCTTACTTCTCATATATATGTGCCCCAACTTTAGGTTTGCTCCTGTGGTTCATGGTTGCTGCTTTTTCCAGGAAGTCTTCCTGGAGTAGTTTAGGCAAATAGGTAAATGGTGGAGCCTCCCCGTGAATTAGCCAACACTGGAGAAAAGTAGGCTTTGTTGGGGGAAATTGGTGTGTGTGATTTTGGACGGAAAATCTGATCGATTGTCAGTGGGACATTCAGATGAGGTGTGAAGTAGCTTCTTGAGGACACAGATCTGGAGCTGAGCAAGATGAAAGTATAGATCTGGTATATAGTTTGGTTAACAGCTTATATGTGGTAATTTAAAAAGAGTGTAGACTAGAAGGAGAACAATGCATCAAACCAAATCCTAAAGAAAATCAGCACTTGAGAGAGAAGGAAGAAAGGAGAGGAAGAAGATTGAGAATTGGAGGAAAACTAGAAAGATGTGACTTCATGGAAGCCGAGTATATCAGGCAGGATGAGGACTATGAAGAGTGTTCACTGGATGTAACAAGTCAGTCATTGGTGATCTTGACGAAAACATTTCCTGTGGGTTGGTGACGCAGTGCCCCATGGGTTGTGGCAGGCTGAGGGCTGGATGGGAGGACTGGATGGGAGCACTGAATGTAGCCAGTTCTTTCAAGAAGCTTTGCTCTTCAGGGAGGAGAAGGTGAGGCTGTGGGATCTTTTTGAGAGAAGTTATTAAGTGCTCAGTGGGAAAGAAAAAAGGGTTGAAGACAAGCACCAGGGTAGTTACTGATGGGACATCCAGACAGAAGGATCAGCTTCAGTGGTGATGTTGTGGCAGAGGATCGAGGCAGACGAGGATGTGGGTGCAGTGGAAACATCCAGTTAGTGAGTTTTTCCTCCTCGTTTAAGGTAGAGGTGGTTATGCACTGAGAGCGAGAGGGCTGGGTAGCAAGTAGTATTCTGCTAAGTGCAGGGCAAGAAATAGTCGCCGTGGAGAAGCCTTGCAGGGTGAAGGTGCTGAGTAGAGATCAGGGAGACTTCTAAACTGGAGACAGCAGCATAGCGGTGGCTCCATCTGCATGGCTGTGAGATCTGTATTTTCTTTGAAGCAGTTCTACCTGCAGCCTCGATGGGGAGCCTCAGTGTTTATCAGGATAGAGAAGGTGACCAACAGTTGGTTTGATCCAGGTTGCCCTTTTGCCTGGTAGATGTGACAGAAGTATGGGACGAGGGTGTCAGAGAAGTTGGCAAGATGGTGATTGAAGAGCTAGACCATGTGGGCTAGAGCAGGGGTCCCTTGACTGCAGCTCACAGGCCACATCTGGCCCACTTCCTGCTTGTTTTTTAACATTTACATGTTTACATTAAGTACCTGCATACTATCCATCACATGCCTTTTGGCTCACATAGCCTAAAGTATTTACTCTCTGGCGCTCTAAGGAAACGTTTCCTGACCTAGACTACAATAGGGTTAGAGTGAAAACGGGGTGAGACTTAGAGATATGCAGAAAGTAAGGGTTCAAGGAACATAAGTTCTCAATAAAGTCCAAATATTAAGTACATTGGGCAGTTGAGTGGCAGACCTCCTGGATAGGAGCTCGTGAGTAAAGATTTCAGAGCTGGGCGTCTGTGAGTGACGGCCAGGCCCGGTGGGGCCGTGGTAGTGGGGGACCAAGCGGAGGGGGAGGTGACGGTCAGTGGAGTTGAGGTCGGAACTGAGAGCCCAGGTGGAGGAGATAGAGTCATCCAGCACTGGAGGAAGGGAATGCTGCGAGCACGCCATTCAGCTTCCTGGTTAGGGACGGTTAATATGATAACAGAAGAGACATGGGGTTTGCTTGAACAAGAGCCGGCCCTGGAGAAGTGGCTGGTGAGTAATATGGCTAATGACTGTTGGCCGCCGCGTGACCAGGTCCCCCGGGATGGCTGTTCTTTTGCTCTGTCTGTCCCCTGCCGGCAGTGCCTGCGCTTCATCTGCTCACGTGAATGACCTTCTGCACACCTGCCCCAGGCCCCAGCTAGTGACTGTTCTCATCTTTAGCTCAGAGTGGCTTCGCCTGGAGAGGGTGTAGCCCAGCTGCTGGGTTAGTAGGTGGAAGCATCGCCCAAGGAACTTGGGACCTGGAGCTGGAGACAGGTTCCAGGGGATGTCAGGAGACTCACTGGTTATTCCTGTAGAAGACGGCAACCTCCCACTGTTGCTTTAGGTCTCAGGGGCAGAACAGCATGGGCAGGTGTGTAGGAGGTCTGTCATGAGCAGGGTAAAAGTGAGGCGGGAACTGCAGGGGAGGACGGACAGAGAGCAGCAGCTTGCCCTGCGCCTCCAGGGACTGATCAGATGCCTTCATCTCTGAGGTCATCCTACAGGGCGACCACTAGGTGGCAGTGTTGTTGAAGAGCTTCCTCAAATCACCTTCAAGTCCTTTCTCATGGAGATCGTGTGATAATACAGGTGTGATGATTTTCTCTAAAATACCACAGTCCATTTTATTCGTGGGTGATTCTTCACTTCTGAGTCTTCTCATTTTCTTGTTATTGAGCACCCACCCTGCTGCGGGCACTTTTAGGACTACAAAGAGCTGCATCTCTTGGCATGTTTATCCACGGGGACCCTCCTTTGGCCACTATTTCTTTATATGTCATTCTTCCTTGCCTTTACTTTTTTATGTGTCTCCTTTTGTTCTGACCTCAGGACCACAGATAGAACATTGTTAACGACTGACATAAATCTCATGGCATAACTGGTTAAGAATTCTAAACGAAGCCTTTGCTACACTCTCCTGGGGCTTGTGTGGTAATGGCTCACGTACAGTGAGTTCTCTGCATGGTTTTTGAGTTGAAATCTTCCATTTCTGTAGGCACATCTCCTGTACTTTTAGGCAGAGTTTGAATTTAATGTGCTGTTCTCTGTTGTGCTTGTTTTTTGAGTAGTTGATGGATTTACAGCTGAGTGACAGTAACTTCCGTCGACACATCCTGCTGCAGTATCTCATTTTATTTCAGTATCTCAAGGGGCAGGTCAAATTCAAAAGGTGAGTTAACATAGGTAGTAAATGGCTTATGAACGGCAGCAAAGAGAAAGATTGCTTGTTGATGTATTTGATGTACTTTTTTTTATGTACTGGGCTCATTTTATTTGTAAGGCTCACATCCCTGAAAACTAGATAATCAAGGGCTTTTGTAAGATACAAGACACTAAGGAATTCGTTTTAGAGAAAAGGCTGTCAGTGTCTTTCCTGGAGAGCGCCAGGCATCCCGGAGTTCTCAGTTGTCGTGGGTGGAGCTAGTCCTCACCTCGCTCACAACTTCTCCCAACCTCATTTGCTAACTCAGCCAATAATGGTTTTTCTCCAGGTGTGGGACTGTCTAGGACATTACGACTGAAAAAAATTAAATAAATCTTTGAAGCACAGAGGCGTTGTGGTTTCCTGGGCTTTTCAGGAAACCTGCTCAGGACCTGTGCTGTCGGTCCCATACCTCCTGCAGTGCAGCCCCATCCTTCTGGCCCACGCGTCCCTGAGGCAGAGCTCCTCGAGACCAGATGGAAATGTGTAGGGCAGTGTTGTGTCAGTTGTGTAAAGAACGTGGCTTTCTTCCTGCTGGTTTGGAATCCCACTTTCCTCACTCACTAGCCGCACTTCAGCTTTCAGACTTGTGATTTTAAGGTAACACATAGGGAGCACTCAAAGGTGTTGTTATCCTTGTCTGTTGCGGAGGTGTAGTATGACATAGTAGAAACGAGGGGCAGACCTGGGTTTGAATTTAAGCTTCAGACCTAAGCTTTGAGCCCCTGTAGTCTGTTTAACATATGCACATTTCCTCATTTTGAAAATTTAATGAGTTACGTTTGTGACGTTCTTAGATCCTGGCATTATCAGTATTCACTGGATGGCTGTAAACTACAGGGAGCCTAGTACAGTGAGAGCTGAACCAATGGCAGCTGCTAACAATCTGGGTCTGTCTTCAGCCTTCTCTAGGGTTTGGGGGTTTCATTTATTACATTTAGAATGCGTTTGAAAGGAACACAGTATGAGTTATTTGCGTCTTGGAGAGGAGTATGTTAATATTTTCTCTGAGGCTTTTATGCCATATTGAACCTATTCTAGAAAACAGTCATTGCTCTGTTCATAGTTAATCAGATTTGATTCACTGAATGTTTTATTCCCCATTATATATTTTAATGGCTTCAATTCCAACCATCTTTCTAAAGAATAAAATACAAGAATTTTCTCTTACAATTTGTGATCTCATTTTGGTAATTTTTGACTGTTTACAGCACAGTTGACTTCTCTGTTACATGCTTTGTGTTTCAGACAGTAGATAAACCTTTAAGTTGAATAAACATTCTTGAAACTCAACCATGCTTTTATTGCTTTGTTTCCTAGTTCAAACTATGTTTTAACTGATGAGCAATCACTCTGGATTGAAGATACTACAAAATCAGTTTATCAAGTAAGTTCATCATGCAACAAACCCATGATTGAACAAAATGAAAATTTAGAATTTTCTTTGTTTCAGCCCCAAATAGGAAAATAAGGATAAAGTTAAGCTCAGGTACAAGACCACAAACACTTCTTGGTTCTCTGCCTACAACCACTCCTATGATGCAGAAAGTTGTTGAAAGCTTAGTATATTCTTTCTAATCACAGCTACTATCTGAAAACCCCCCTGATGGAGAAAGATTTTCAAAGATGGTAGAGGTATGTGTTTTATATTTACGTAGTCTTTTTAGCACCCAGTAAACTCTCAAAAGTCTTCATTATGGAAATGTAATTTATTTTCCCCAGCATATATTAAACACTGAAGAAAACTGGAACTCATGGAAAAATGAAGGCTGCCCAAGTTTTGTGAAAGAAAGGTAAGTGTATACTCATCTCAAGCAGTGTGAGAAAGGCATTTCAGAATATAGCTTGACACGATTATTTTACATGACATCCATACCTGTGTCAATGTATTCAAGTAACAGTATAAACTGAACTCTGTAAAGATACAACTGCTTTGATTTACTTCTGTTATTATCGAGGGGAATATGCTTGCTGTGTACCCACATCTTGTAGTTTGTCCCCTCGTGTGGCATTTTTGTCTTCTCTCTGAGGAGTGTGATAATATGAAGCGTCCATGTACTTTAGGAAGAAAACAGTAACTAAATTTTCTTGTACGTTTAACCCTGTTCCGTCTCTGCCATCCATCTGAAATCCCATTGTTTTCACAGAACATCAGACAGCAAGCCCACAAGAGCAGTACGGAAAAGAGCAGCGCCGGAGGACTTCCTGGGCAAAGGGCCCAGCAAAAAAATTCTGATGGGCAAGTAAGTAAACCTGGCTCCATAGTGGGGTCATCACAGAAGCGTTTACACAGTGAAAATATTGCTCTAAGAACTCTCCACGTTTTGTGTTTTTCCAAGTTTCTTGTGTTTGGTATGTACGTAGATGACTAAAGCAAACTGCACCTGATTAGCCCTTAGGGTTCACACAAGACAGAACTGCCGTTTGGTCTCCGGCTTACAAGATCCACCGCTATAGGTTCTGCTGTATTTTCGTGTCAGAAAATCCACTTGCTGTCAGGTTGATGCGTCTCGTTTCTGGTTGTTGCCGGGCACTATAATCCTTTCATTTCTTCTGCCTTCCAGTTAACTGTTCTTTGCTTTATAGTGCATTTGATTATTTTAGAAAAAAGTTAATGGTTGTTATTACTTAATAAAATATATGCTCATATAGAAAATTTGCTAAATACCAAAATGTAATGATCAAAACTCATCACCACCCCAAAATTCACTGTTTACTCCAACTGTTTTTATAGTTTTAATGTATAGGAGAATGGTGTCCATAAAGAACGTATTTATTTTTGTGTGTTTTGTAGTGATGAGTTAACAAGGCTTTGGAATCTCTGTCCTGACAACATGGAAGCCTGTAAATCAGAGACAAGGCAAGTTTAAAATGTTTCATATGAAGTGTTGCTTTTCTCAGATGTTAACTAGCATAGAATTTTTTGTCAGCTATAAGCAGAGCTCAAAAGAAATTTTAAAATTTATTGTGGTTGACTTCGGCTTTGGCCACCTGATGTGAAGAAGTGACTCACTGGAAAAGACCCTGATGCTGAGAAAGACTGAAGGCGGGAGGAGAAGGGGACAACAGAGGATGAAATGGTTGGATGGCACGACTCAGCTCAGCAGAACATAGCTTTCCCTAGAACACCTAGAGGTGCTGATAAAATAACTGTAGAAATCACAAGAAAGAAGGATTCACAAAAGAAGGGAGAACGAAAAATCAGAGTAAGAACTGCAGCTCAGTTACTTACAGCTGGAAGCAGTGCAGGTTGAGTCCCACTTTGGGAACCAAAGAACGTGGGTTTTATAGCAAGAGGCCAGAAAGTAAGGCTTCAGGCCTGCAGGTTGGTCACTGAGTGCCCTTGGGTAAAGCTGAGGCCCTCAACACACTCTGTAAAAAAAGGGCAGTGCGGAAGGAAGAGGGACTTGCTCACTGGCACAGGAAGCAAGGAGCTTATCCACTCCCACCTGAGATGTGGGCAAAAAGAAAAAGGTATTCCCTGAGGAATTATAACCATCTCTGCTGTTATGTGGCCTCAGAGTTTAAACTTACACTACCGGCAGCAGTGTGAAGGAACAGCCTAAGCTAAGAGGGCGAACTGAAAACTCCCAGGCTGATGGCAGAAAGCTTTTTCTAGGGGGAGGGGGAAATCGCATCGTCTACCTAATCCACTCAGGGATTCTAAAGATAAGCTCACCATCCAAACCTAAAACGATTTACCATGACTAAGAATCAACAGGTAGAATACGCAACTGAAAGGAACATGACAGTCTAAGAAAGGACCAGGCAAATTTGAAAAAAACAAGTACATCTTCTAGCAACAAGAAATTATAGCCATTTTGTACAACACAGAGAATATAGTTAATGTTTTGTAATAACTGTAAATGGAAAATCAAATCTTTATACAATTTTTAAAGGTTATGTCCTTTTTAAAAAAGAAAAAAACACAGCCACTTGTCGTTTCAGCATGACAAGATTTAAGTCTCTTTGTGGAGAGACCCATCTTTTAATCAAATATGTCATCTGATCAAATTCTTGGGTCTTGCTTGCTTGCGTGTATCAAATTTTATTTCTAAACACAAATTCAGGAAAGATGCAATTAAAAGTCAGTCATGCCACCATGGTGACAATCTAAACTAAGCTCAGTTGTTGAACTGTGTTGTCTGATCATCATTTCACTTTGGTTCTGGTTTCAAAAAAAATTTATCCACGGATGTGGATGTGAAAACCTCCTGCTTGCGGGTCAAATTTAAGTGCTCTCAAACCCCGGGCTGCCCTCTGTGGCAGCAGCACTGCCGTGCGTGACAGTATACAGTGCTGTGTGTGTTCCCTTCCAGACTAGACTGTATATGATGGGGGGATCAGGGGGCACCACACTGCCCTCCACTGTCCCCTTTGAGAAGTTTAGTTTTGTGTCACTTCCTTAAAAATCTGAGTTCCTAAGTAATCTAATTGTAATTAAATCAGTGTGGTTAATACTAGAATCTTTATTGCCTCCATTTTATGAGTATTAAGCACACACATGATCTTCACTAGTTATTTTAACACCCAGGGAATACATGCCAACTTTGGAGGAATTCTTCGAAGAAGCCATTGAACAGGCAGACCCTGAAAACATGGTTGAAAGTGAATACAAGTAAGTGATGTTTCTCATGAGCTGATTTCCTCCATCTTAAGCACTGCATATATATCAGAACACTAAGGGAGACCTTTGATACAAGTAGTAGTTTTCTTAGGTGAGGTTATCTGCCAGCTTCATGTTACCCCATGTCCTGATTTCAATGACCATTCCCATTTTGACAAACGAGCAACTCAGAATGATGCTTTGTGTCAGGAGTGGCGAGATCCCCTTAGTACCCGTCTATCACCTCTTTCCTCTGTTCCCCTTCAGTTCATGGTATGTCCCACAGCCATTGATAACGAGCTACTCTAAGACCTCACGGGGGCTTCCAGATCACTTGCGGAAAATCTTAAATGGAACAGATCTGTGCTCTGGACTCTGTGTGGCTCACCTATTTCTGGAACATGCTCTCTGGTCTCTGAGGTTTCTCTTGCCATACGTGTTACTGCCACAGGGGAGCATCTGGCAGATCCTGTTCTTGGTCTTGGTGTTCGTGGTCTAGGCTATTGGCTGTGTCCTTTTCAGTTTTGGAGTCACTTTTTATCCACCAAGGTTGATATTGAGCAAATGAAAGTTCAAATGTTATATAAACTTTTTTAAAAAGCATGGTGAAATCTGTTGGGTTTATCAAACATTCTGAAACTCACAGTTGCAGGCAGCACTGCCAGTGAGGAGAGAAACTCTGAGCAGTGAGCCTCTGAGTAGCTTCTAAGTGGTGAGGCAGATGGCTTCTGTCCTGCACACACAGCATCTGGCCAGTCCTGGACACCTACTAATTGACCTTTAAATGTCTGTAAACTTTTAAAATGTTTTTGCTGCATATGAACCTGCCCCTTCGGACTCTGCTGGTTTCTATTTGTAAGTGAACTGCATGCCGAGAGGTTCTCTAGGGCTCCGGTCAGAGTAAGAAGAATGGTGCCTTCAGCTACTGATCTGAGCGTAGTTTCATCTGGTGAACTAAGTATATTAACTAGAAAAGAATATAAAAATTATAACTATATAAATCACAAGATTGATGTCTCTTTTTATAGGGCTGTGAACAACTCAAATTATGGTTGGAGAGCCCTAAGACTGTTAGCACGGAGAAGCCCTCACTTCTTCCAGCCAACCAACCAGCAGTTTAAAAGTTTGCCAGAATACCTCGAAAACATGGTAATAAAGCTAGCCAAGGAATTACCAGTAAGTAGGAGTGATGAGTGTTTTATCCTTCAGTTGGTGTTCTCTTCTTTTGTAAAACTGCTGTTGCTGTTTGAGCTAAGAGCTGAATTTCACTTTCATCATGTGGAAAAAATATGATCCACAGACCCCATTGTTTTAGAATGAGGAAATAATGCCCTTGAGTATACATTTATAGGAAGTATCAATACATAAATTGATGAAGTAACTTCACATGCTGTATAAAGTTGTTATACTTTGGTTATTCTTCCTGTTTACCAATGTATTCTATCACAGGCAGGGCCCATGGGGTGGGGGTGGGCAACTTGGTCTGTCTTCCTACCCTGTTCTCTTTTTAATACAATATGGTAATAACTATACTGTATGCAAACAACCAAACAGTTACTCGAAGCATGTTGTTAAGCACATGGCTGGTCCCTGATCTGCCCTAGATTGTCGTTACCATGTATGTGCTGGGCACGTGCAAGTCATCGCAGCAGGCTTCCTAGTGGCTCCCTGCGTCCCAGGCTGGGGTGAAGGGGGTCCTTCCAACCTCTGGTTGTCCCCGTCCTTCCTTCTCCAGGTTAACACTGTCCCACTGTGATCCTTACCTGACGTTCATGTTTAACATTCTTGGGGGGAAGTTCTGGGCCCCATAACTAGAATCTCTTATTTAAGATCAAAACTACCCGTACTTCTCTGATTTTAGAAGTTGGCACCCTAAGACATTCCTTTTACTCATTGTAGCCTCCTTCTGAAGAAATAAAAACAGGTGAGGATGAAGATGAGGAAGACAATGATGCTTTACTGAAGGAAAATGAAAGTAAGAATTGAATTTTCTTGGCTATTTTACAAAATTGGAAAAGATTGGGGTTCTTTGTTGAGAGGTACGTTATTTGATCTACTTCTCAACTTCTACTGTTTATCTCAGCTCTGTTTCTTATAGTGAGGAATCTAAAGCACTGCTTGACAACTTTTCCAGTAGTGCATTTTATACAGTAATATAAAGTGTTGGGAAGGGGAGCACTTACATTTGAATGCACCTCATACCTCTTAATTTTTGGGGTTCAGATTGGGGGCCGCTGGTTTCAGGCAAAGCCTTCATGATTATAACACAGGGAACAGCTTTAGTTTTACATCCCTAATGATCATAAGAATTGAACCAGGGGAAATACAAAAAGGAACTGTTTTACTTTTAAAATAAAGCTTCCTGAAGTCCCAGTGGCCCCGTGTCCCATTACAGGCTTTGACTCGTACGTGTCCTCGCACTCGGTTCGTAATTACCTTCCCTGTGTTTTCTAGGTCCTGATGTTCGGCGAGACAAACCTGTAACAGGGGACCAAATAGAGGTATTTGCCAACAAACTGGGTGAACAGTGGAAAGTCCTGGCTCCTTACTTGGAAATGAAAGACTCAGAAATTAGACAGATCGAGTGCGACAGCGAAGACATGAAGATGAGAGCCAAACAGCTGCTTGTGGCCTGGCAGGACCAGGAGGGAGTGCACGCAACACCCGAGAACCTGATCAACGCGCTCAACAAGTCTGGGCTAAGTGACCTCGCAGAAAGTCTAACTAATGACAATGAGACAAACAGTTAGCTTTGTTCTTTTATTATTATTATTAAAACTGTGATAAGGTTTTGTTACCAAGCAGCATTTGATAAGAGGTCCACTGGTTTTGGTAAACAATAAACATTTTTATAACAGTTGTACAGTTGGCTGGTGCTCCACGAACAACAGAATGCATATTGGCTCTTGATGACTGACCTCAGGGTTTAGGGGGAGAAGTTGGGGAAATGGCCAGAATATTTTTGTTAATTATATATGTGTAAGTCAGTTAGCAATGTTTAGGGGCATGGTGTTTCCTGCATGCCATGAAGTTACAGAATTTAACTCATTGAGAATCCCACAATAATACTTTCTGAATCTGCATGACTGCTCTAGTCTCAGATATGCTTTAAAGCAGAGGATCAGCAAACAGTGGTCTATCTGCCACCTCTTTCTATAAGTAAAGTGTTTATGGCACAGCCACACTGATCCTTAAGTCCTCCCTACCTATGGGCTCCTTTCATGCTACAAAGGTACATGGTTGCAACAAAGACTTATGGCCTACAAAGCTTAAAACATATCAAAATATCTGGCCCACTACAGAAAAATGTGCCAACCCCCAACCTTAAAAGAAAAGGGGTGAAGTATAAAACCTAATTCTCTTAGCCTTACAGAACTTACATCTCAAGTCACTTAAAACAGGGCTACGTACCTCAGGGATTGCTGTGAAGTTCCAGTGAGATGTGTGTGAAAGCACCCTACGCACAGCACAGCACTGGGGAGCGACGGCTGGACCGGATCGCACTTCTCCCCTTCCCACATAAGCTTACCCTTCAGGCCCTGTGATTGGGTCGTCGCTGTTTTAAATGCTGAGGGCGGTCTGGGCGCCTGTCACGCTGTAAGTGCTCCTGCTGGGCCTTCCCTTGCTGGCCAGTCCAGCAGTGCTCCAGCACAGCTCTGGTATCAAAAGGGCCTCAGGGCGGGGCGGGGCACAGCCCGTAAGGCACGCTCAGGAATCACAACAATCATAAGGTTTTTTTCCTTATTCTCCTTTTCAAAGATCTTATACGTGAGGCAAAATAGTCTTTAACAGTTTAAAAGACACTAATAAAAGTCCAATTTCTTACATTTCAAGAAATCTTTGGAATAATGCTTTTTTGGATCAAATAAAATGAAGTCAAGTTTTTCATAATGACAGTTAAGAGATTACAATTTAAAATGCTAATCCCACAAAGGCTCCTATAACTTTGTTCTAATCCAACCTGACCTAGTAGCTACAGCATCCTCCAAATCATAAAATCTGGATCCTAATTGCTAAATTTTTGTCCTCAGAATTGTTCAGAACAAAATAAGACAGTGAATAAAAAAGTTCACACTTCACAAGCATCATACCAATAGATAAAAGAACCACTACAGTTCGCACGATCTCGTCCTCCCTTTCCTGTTCTGCAGTCTCTCCAAGGCAAAAGGAGGACTAACTGCCAGTATTAAAGCTTAGCTGAAGAAGCTATTTACAGGTAAGTTTCCCTGAAATGCTTATTCTTAGATTATATTACATTGTTCAAACTTGAGAGGAAAATGGCCATTTTTTTGTCACTGCTGTGCTCTGTAGAGCCTTTTAAAACAGCATAAGCAAAGATAGAGATTTCATGATAATCCCTACAACTTTATTATAAATATCTAACTCAGAAAATAAGACAGCTGATATCCTATTCTTTCACTCACAATAAAACAAAAATGATTTTGAGGGTATTAAAATCTACCATATACTGCAGTATCTCATACTCTTGATATTTCTCCTAAAAATCACTGGTATTAAATTTTGAGATAGACATGAAGTTGGGAGTTGACAGAGTAGAACCAAACACCCAACTGAGCCAAAGAACAGATCTGATAAACATGGTTGCATTCATTATCCAATCACAACTTTGTGTTTCTTTTTAAACAGTATTAGGCTAGCAGGTGAAGAAGATACTATTTTCAGATAGATGCTTGAGAGCATAATTAACCATCTGCAGAAACTATAATAGTATTAAACATATCTGAACTTCAGCCAAGCTCCAACAGACAAAAGACTTGAGGTCAAAAGCTGTTAGTCCCTCTTTTTTCTTTTTTTATTAAATATCCTCATTTTCTAAAAATAAGCAACTGGAGCTTGTCAACATTTTAAGGTTCATTACTACAAAACCATAGCAAAGTTCAATGTACAAACCATAGTACATCAGAGACACAGTAACAAATGTATAATCAAATGTACTATTATTTGATCACAATTTATTTTAAAGTCATGAAAAGCCAGCAACAGTCAGGCTGGACAAATACTTGATTGTACCCATGTTTGCATGGGGGTGGGGACGCAGCACTGAGTTACACAATGAGATCAAACTTACTTCCTTCCACCTTCCTGGCAACATTTGTGTTAGATAAGGCAAAGGATGGGCAGCTATTGGATCACTGGTGGTTTGAACCATGCAAGAACAACAAATAATAGAGTAATAGGTGTGCAATAAACATCTGATTGCTGAATCTTGGGCTGAAAAAGACAGAAAAATTATCACAGAAGGTAATAATGGTTGAAAGGCATTTCAACTCATAATTTTTAAAAATTAATCCAAGCAATAAGCTTTTTAAAAAGTTCTTCCTGCCACCTTTACACAGGGCAGCACAGTCCAAAGGCAATTTTCTCTTTTCTGTAATTTCTTAGGTTGGTAACACAGAGTGGTCTGCTTCTGCCCTCTCTTGTTCCACATGAGGGGAAACACATAAAACCACCTAAACTAATCTTCCTCCAAAGCTCTGGGTTATAGAAATGATCAACAAATAACATTTATTTCACACCTAAGCATAAATAGCTAAAATGAAGATTACTGTTCACTTTCCTCTTCCATTATTTCCACTCTGCGAGGCCCGTAGAGTAGAACATAAGCTATGTGCCAGTCTCCACCACCGGAAAGTCGTAAGATATCCTCTGGTGTTACAATGCTGACCTTATCGTCATCAAACTTGATCCATTCATCTAAAGTGTGAGACAGAAACACAAAATTTATCTCATAGACGATTTTTTCAGAGTTCCGTTGCAAAAAAGGTACTGAGGAGTTTTAGGCACAGTAGTATTCCATCTGCCATACCAACAGTTCTCAAAGTGCGGTCCAGGGACTACACACATTCAAGATCTTTTCAGGGTTTCCATGACGATTACAATTATTTTCATAACATTTCTAAAGCATCTGCCTCCCCACCCCCACCATTCTCTGAAGAGTGCTTTGGAACTCTCCAGAGGTTACACAGTGCGTGATAAAGCTGCAGCAGACAGAATGCAGAAGCAGGAGAATCCAGCTGCCTCCTGTTCAGCCTAACAAACTCACAAAAATGTAAATCAACGCCATTAAATATTTTTCTGTTTTGGAAAAGATTGTTATTTTTAAAATGTTACTTGGACTTCCCTGGTGGTCCAGTGGTTACGAATCTGCCTGCCAATGCAGGGAGCACGGGTTTGATCCCTAGTTAGGGGAGATTCCACGTGCTGGGGGGCAACTATGCCCATGTGCTCTACAGCCTGTCTGAAGCCACCAAACAAGAAGCCTGCCTGAACAGCAACAAAGACCCAGCGGGGTGAAACATAATATATTTTTTAAATAACTAATCTGTAAAAAAATTATGTTAATATGTAATGATTTCATTAATGTCAGTCTAAAATGAATTTCTCAGTTTTCTATTTTAGTAAATATATTAAAGATACAATTCTCATAAAGAAAAGTTCTTTGGAATCCTCAATAATTAAAGAATGTAAAAGAGGTTCTGAGATCAAAAAGTTTTCAGAATAAATGTGCTAAAAAATTTAAACTTGTCAAAACAGTATGCAACAATTTGGGGGAAAAAAAAAACAAACCAGAATCTTTACCTTGTTTCCTTTTCACCCATGATACATAATGGCCTGAAGAGCTAGACCTTCCCTGATGCGTTAGCACTGCTTGTAAATCATAGTATCCGCAATTATTGGAGCCAATGTCTAAAGAAAGACATAAATACACTAATATTAGATATGAACAGATATGTGCTTTCTCAAGTTACGTGACAAGGAAGAACAACTTAAGTTTAGCCTACAGAATACTACCTTATTATTAAAATCCAGTTAAGAGACTATGGTGCACTTAAAGCTTCATGAAAGATAAGTATGCTATCATTTACAGAACATATATTCACTGAAAAGTGATTTTTTTACTATCTCATATTAAGGTAAATTATACTTTAAGAAACACAACTATTTTTAAGCTTGGTATTGGAAACAGAGATTATGTGGCAAGACAGTAAATTATTTTTTAAAAAGCCTACACACAGTAAAACTCAGTTGAAATGAAGATTTCACTCACCATCAGCAAAAGAAAAGGGCTCATACTTAACTTCTTTTTGGGGACTACTGTCTTTGTCACCCTGAGGGAAAAAATTTTTTTTTAATTTGCATGGTACTGGAATTAAAATTTATATTCTCAAAGTATATATCTCCACAAACATTTATTATCTATAATACAAATCACCAAGGCAAAACAAAGGAAAAATATGATCTCCCTTACACAGTGCTAAAATGATATAACTATAATTAACAATATTTTGGCCACCTGATCTGAAGAGCTGACCCATTAGAAAAGACACTGATGCTGGGAAAGATTGAAGGCAGAAGGAGAAGGGGATGACAGGGCGAGACAGCTGGAGAGCCTCACGAACTCAATGGATGGGTTTGAGCAAGCTCTGGGAGATGGTGCAGGACAGGGAAGCCTGGCATGCTGCAGTCCACGGGGTCACAAAGAGTCGGACACGACAGCAACAACAGTTAACATAAAACTGTAAATCCCAAAGTCCTACTTTTGAACATTATACAATCTCATAGGTATAGCAGCAGATCCTGATTACAGGACCAACTACAAGCCACTAAACCAAGGGCACATCAGTGAAGAGAGTCCAGACAAACACCGTCTAGGGTAGAAAGAAAGAAAGTCAATTCTGCAGCTTTGCCCACACTATCAAACCATGTAGGTGAGGAGAAAGAGCTGCCTCACAAAAACAGAAGTAGAATTACAGCAACTTATATTAAATCTACTAAGCCATGGCCACCTGCCACTTCAGTCCAAATGAACTATTTAATTCAGCAATTAAAAAGATTCACAACTTTAGACAAGAATCTTTGGTGGGAACTCCCTTGCCTCAATCCATTCCAGCATGTAATACAAACAACTTATTTAGGCATATGGACACAAAGTTCTTTAAAATCTATGATAATGAAGACAGTGCCAGCTAAAGTGACAAGAAGCCAAAGAATCTTACAACAAAAAGGCAATTAGGTCAACCACTCCTTTATATAGTTATTAAACTCCTAGAGCAACTACAAAAAAAGCTAAACAAGGAAATACATTAGAAAAATATGTAAACCAAATTAGAATTCTAAAAAATGTTCACGTAACTGACAGTACGGAAAAAAGAGAAACAAAAAACAGAACAGAAGGCAAAATATAGGAAACCACCTTCAAATATAATAAGGGCAAATTTAAAGTAAAAGAATGGAAAAAGATGTATCATGCAAATACTAACAGAAAGAAATGGAAAAATTAATGTCAAACAAAGTAGACTTGAAAACAAAGAGAATTACCAAGAACAGAGAGGGACACACTACATAATAAAAGAACCATTCCACCAAGACAGCCACCCTAAGCGTGTACACACCAAATAACAGTTAGAAAACTGTGAAAAGCCAAAGAAAAAAAGCCAAAAGAAAAAAAGTGAAAAGCCAAAGCTAACAGAACCGAACGGTGACACATACAAACCCATAACTTTCCTTGAAGACTTCACCGCTCCTCAACTGACGAACTAGACGGAAGACAGCGAGGGTACAGGAAGTCCAGCACCACCATCAACCACCTGGACCTAATCAACACCACAAAATACTTCCCTCAACAACAGTAAAGTATATGTTCTTTTCAAGTGCCCAGGGAATAGATACGAAGACAGATCACATCCTGAGCCACAAAGCAAACCCCAACAACTTAAAGGAATTTAAATCACCCACATGTGTTTTCTCACAATGGACTCAAACCAGAATCGGTAAAAAGTAACAGGAAATTTTCCAAACACATGTAAACTGAACAAGACACTTCTGAATGACCCAAGGTCAAAGGGAAATCTCAAGGGAAATTTATTAAAAATACAAGGAACATAATGAAAATAGAAATGCAGTACAACAATTTGTAGGACACAATCTGAAAGCACTGCCAGGAGGGAAATTTACACCACTAATATTTGAAAACAGGAAGTCTGAAATAAAAATCCAAGTTCCCACAACTTAAGGACCTAGAAAAGAGAAGGAAAATAAACCCAAAGCAAGAAGAAGAAAGGAAATAATGAAAGTGGAAATCAATCAAATTAGATGCAGAAAAACAGGGAAAAAAAAAAAAAAACCAACATGCCAATTCTTTGAAAAGAGCAAAAAAAAACAATCCTCTAGGAAGACTGACAAAAGGAAAAAAAGACACAAATTACCAATATCAGGAATGTAACAGGGTACCACTTACACCCTGCAAACACCTGAATAACAGCTCTACACATGTAAAACTGACTAGATGAAATGGACAATTCCACAAACCAAATATGATATAAATTATTTGTATAGCCCGTAACTAAAGTTGAATTTTTAATTTAAACACTCCTGAAAAAGAACTCTCCAGGCTAAGATTATCAGTCCAAGACAATTCTACCAAACGTTTAAGAGACAACATCAATTCTATACAATCTCTCAAAAAAATAAGTGGAAAAAAAAATGAATAAACTGTTTCAACAAAGTAGATAAAGACCAATATACAAAAATCAATTATAATGAATGCAAAAATGAAATTAGAAAAAGTATGTCATTTACAAAGACATCAAAAATAATAAAATAGCTACAAATAAATTTAAAGTACAAGAAATGTACACTGAAAATTATTAAACTGTTGATAAACTTAATGACTTACATAAATCAAAAGACATAGTAAATTCATGGATTTTAAAGCTTAATACTATTAAAATGGAAATACTCCCCAAATCGATCTACAGATTCAATGCAATCTCTTATCAAAATTCCAGCTGTTTTTGAAGAAATGGACAAGCTCATCCTAAAATAGGTATGGAAATAAAAGGGACTCAAAAATGTCAAAACAATATCAAAGAACAAAGTTGGAAGTTTCGTACTTTGCTATAATCCTTACTACAAAACCACAGTAATCAAGACTGTAGTACTGGGCTTCCCTGGTGGCTCAGTGGTAAAGAATTCGCCTGGCAGCACAGGGCACATGGGTTCAATCTCTGATCTGGGAAGATCCCACATGACGCTAAGCAACTAAGTCCATTCAATGTAACTACGGAGCCCTTGAGCTGCAACTCCTGAGCCCACGTGCTCTGCAACGAAAGAAGCCACTGCAAAGAGAAGCCTGGACACCACAACGGGAGAGCAGCTCCCACTCGCCACAACTAAAGAAAAGTCCAGGGAGCAATAAAGAGCACGTCAAAGCTAAATAAAATCATTAAAAAAAAAAAAAAAAAGACTGCAATATCGGCCTAAGGACAGACATACCAACAGAAAAAAACTGAGGGTCCAGAAATACACTCACATCTATAGTCAACTGGTTCACTACAAGGGTGCAAAGACCTTTCACTGGGAAGAGAATAGTCTTTTCAACAAGTAGTGCTGGGACAACTGAATGTTCACATGCAATAGGATCTGGACCTGTACCTCATCTCATACAAAAATTAACCCAGAATGAATCAAAAAGCCTAAATGGAGGAACTATGAAAACCTTAGAAGAAAACATAACCTTCCATGGCCTGTGACTAGGTAATGGTTTCTTAGATATAACACTAAAAGCAAGAGTAACTGAAGAAAAAAACAGGTTGAACTATAACAAAATTTTTTAAATTTTCCTCTTCAAAAGACCCTGTTAATAGGATGAAAAGACGAAGCTACAGGCTGGGAGAAAATATTCAGAAACCATGTATCTGACATAGGATTAGTATTAGAATATAAAGAACTCCCAAAATTCAAGAGTAAAAGACCAAATGGCAAGTGGGTAGAAAAACAAGGGGTTTTCCTGGTGGCTCAGATTATAAAGAATCTGCCTGCAATTCAGGAGACCTGGGTTCAACCCCTGGGTCAAGAAGATTCCCCTAGAGAAGGGACTGGCAACCCATTCCAGTGTTCTTGCCTGGAGAATTCCATGGACAGAGGAGCCTGGTGGGCTACAGTTCATAGGGTCACAAAGAGTTGGACACAACTGAGCAACTAACACATACACACACAGAAAATATGAAGAGACATCAAAGGGGGCACATAGATGCCAAAGAAACACATGAAGACGTGCTCAACATCATTAGCCTTCAGGCCACATCAAGCAAACCTACACAAACGGCTAAAATAATACTACCAGATTCTGGCAAGAATTCAAAGAAAATAGATTGGCAGACATTGCTGATAAGAATGAAGGGGGTAGCGGAAAGTGGACTTGGCTACAAAGGGGCAGCAAGAGAGAGCTTTGTGATGAGAAAAACGTACTGCACCTAGACCGTATCAATGTCAATATTCCAGCTACGACATTATATTATAGTTTTGCAAGCTGTTACCACTAGGAGAAACGAGGAACTCTATTATTTCTTACAACTGCATGTGATTCTACAATTATCTCGAAGTTTAATTTTAAAAATTCCTTTTAACAGACACACAAAACCTGCAGAAGAATTTAATTTTAAAATTTGGTATGTAATATCACACTGGAAATATTCCTAGTTACCAGGAAATATCTTTTTCCTTTTCAAGAAAACATGTAATTCAGCTGTGCCTTCTCTAAATTTAAAATATACAATTTATTAAATATAAAGTTGCTAAGGTTATAATTTTAACAGTTACAGGCATACCATTAGCACTTATTAAAAGATACAACTTTAATTGTCACAGTGGGCATAAAGGAAGCAATATTCTGTGACACCAATCCATTTTAAGAAATGAAGATAACATCATGTCTTACAAGGAAAATAATAAAATACACTAAATTTTACAAGGCAAGACGTTATGTGAAATGCTTTGAGGAAATAAACTTTAAAAGAATGTAAGCTGCAAATTTTAGGGGAAAAGGAAATATTATGTTCATTCTATCATAAAGGACCCACTCAGCATAGCTAGAGTCCTTTTCCTTATGCTAAAATATATCTAAAACTTTAAGGGCTTCACCAATACATGTAGGATTTGTATATATGCCAAATACAGATTCACCCATTAGTACTAACAGATTAACAATATAAAGTAAATACTGAACACAGAGTAAAGATAAACATGTTAAGGTCAGAAAATGAACAATAAGAACTTACTGTCTTTGGCTGCTGATTTACTTTTTTATCCTCTAGATCCTTGAATTTTGATCGAAAAGAAACCATTTTCTCTTGAAGTTCTGGTGTACATAGTTCATACACATCCAACATAAGAGGAAATTTCACATCCTATATACAAACCAAAAATAAAAAGTGCAAACAGAATTAAAAAGGTAGTTCCTTAAAATATTTACCACACTTTTACATTACTGCTTTCATAGCCAAATAAAGCTGAAAATAAGACCTATAAAAATCATGTGGAGACCCATGCAGTTGAAACTATAGTGCTTATTTTCAATCTGGCCCCAATTTTAAGACAAAAATTCTTTTCAACTTTTCTGTCAACATTTTAACCCTTATCAAACTAACTACAGAGGAGCTACCAAAATTTTAAACAACAAATGAAGCATTTCAGAAATACTAAACTAGCAGATTACTTCAACTACATTTAACCTGCTTGTACAAACCTAAGTATATCTGAAAATGTATTAATGAAATTCAGCTCAAGAGGTTAGAATTATATACCCCTTCCCAAAGGATCAGAGACTCTATGGATACACTGCAGAGCTACAGTTCAATGAAACGGACAAATCCTAAGGCTGGCTCTGACATCAAATGATTATTCTTTGGGCACCAGTAATTTAACACTTTCCCTTCACCTGGAAGAAAGGAATCACACAGATGACAGTGTGTTACACTACCGCTTAGCCCACTCCTGTCCCCAAACCTACCGGTATCTCTGCAACTGAGGATCTGGTTTAGTGGTACTACTGGGGACAGGAGGGCATCCATCAGAATTACCTGGGACTCTTGAAAAATCTAAGACCCGAGGCCCCCCTTAATCAGATGCTTGGACAGGGCTGAGGGGGAGGCATGCGTATGTTAAAAGAAAAGGGAAAACAGACAATTCCAATATATATTCCTGATTAATAACCACTTATCTAATGTTAATAACTTCTGTATAGTATTTTGAAGTGAGTTCTAAAAGAATAAAGAAATCTACTGTAAATAAGGAATTACCTTCAAAAAATTATAATTATTACAGTAAATTTATTACTAACCTTAAGAACTTTAGCATTCACAGATTCCTTCTCTTTGTAAAAAAATCGAACCATCTGAATAGTTAAGTAAGCAGGTAACCGGCTGATCTTTGACTGAGGAAAGAAAATGGAAAGAAATTCTATAACATGCAAAGGCCACACAAGTTTCTAATTCCTCAGTTTGGTAAAAACAAAGTCTGGGTAACATTAATTAACCAGAAACCTTTCGATTAAATGGAATTGGATTCCAAAACTTACAGATTTGATGTACAAAGCATTTCTTTGCAATGTTGGAGACTGTTTGGTGATTTCTTCCTGAAGTCGCTAAAAAAGAACAGAAGACCAAACATTAAAAAATGTCTTCTGCAATACAGAATTATATCTTTAACTCTTTGAAAACTTAGGACTATTTAAGAGATAACATATAGTATATCAACAGATTTATACCCCTGAGAAATACTCTGAATGAAGACAAAGTGAGAAGGCTTTTAGATATGGTTTAGTTCTTAAAAGGCATAAAAATAATTTGTCTTTACTTGCATGAACTCTTCAGAATGTAAATATTTGAGTCTTTTAATTTATGATCCAAATGGTCAGATTCTGAGACTTTATACTGTGTTTTTATACAACATAAGGAAACCTTTCATGGTATTCTTCTATTTACAGATCGTCAGAATATTTGTATTAGAGGAAAAGGAAGAGAATGTAAATAACTCTTGTTCTTTATGTTTTATGTAGCTAAGCCTTCCAGAACCAATCAATTATTGTTAAATTTGAGAAAGTCACAACACAGAAAACCTGTTAATCTAATAGATGTGGGAAAGCCTTCAGCCCTTGCATCTTCTAACCAGTGTCCGCCTTTCCATCCTTACAGCCTGGGTGGCACTGAGCAACACAGGTCTCCCTCTGGGCATCATCTGTACTGGTAGTGACAGCACTTCGTCGCAGTGCTGGTGTCAGAACTGCATGAGTTAACACATGAAGAAAACTTGGAGAACTATTTGGTACATAGTCTATGTTCAGTAAGCATGTTGGGGGCTTCCCAGCTGGCGGCAGTGGTAAAGAATCCACCTGCCAATGCAGAGACGCCAGAGACTCACGTTTGATCCCCGGGTCAGGAAGATCCCCTGGAATAGGAACTGGCAACCCGCTGCCATATGCTTGCCTGGAAAATCCCATGGACAGGGAAGCCTCACAGGCTACAGTCCATATGGTTGCAAAGAGTCAGACACAACTGAGTGACTAAGCAGCAACAGCAGCAAAATCATCTTATACTCGCATAAAAATTGTTCCAGGTTTGACTTTTAAAAATTACTACCCACATTACAAAAGGAATCACTATGGAGTAGGTTTTTAACATTTAACCAAGTTTACTCAACAATGAAGAGGTAAAGAAATGTGGAGCAAAATTACTCAAGGATAAAACCAATGATGACAAAGCATCTAAAAATACCAAGACAATTAATGTTAACATCTCATGAAAATGTGAAAGCGTATCTGGTACTTTGTAAAATTTTTAAAGTGCTCAGTTATGTCCAACTCTTTGCATCCCCATGTACTAGAGCTTACTGATCAGGTTAACTATGTATTACTATCATCAATCCACCATCATCAAGATATTCCAGGTATACTTAGCTTTCATTGAATTTTATAAAATTATTAAGACAATAACCTGGAAAGTCCTTCTCAAAATATTCTATCCCATACTCTCTAATTAACATTTTGATGCCATGAAACTTGCCCCAATTCACTGACTATCCTTCAATAGATGTACATACTTAGGAATACTGAGGAATTCCCTGGTGGTCCAGTGGTTAGGACTCTGAGCTTTCATTGTCGAGGGGGCATGGGTTCAATTCCTAGTGGGAGAACTAAGATCCCATAAGCTGCACGGTGCAGCCAAAGTTTAAAAAAAAAAATTGAGAGATGTACATATTCCCCCAAACTATCAAATAAATGACAGGCAAGCAAAATTGTTCTATTTTATCAATGTGCCCACTAGGGTGGGTTTTTCGGCATGGCAGTGGGGAGACAGAACTAACTGAATAGTGAGAAAATCAAGTTTTAGATCTGGCTTTGCCACCAACCAATAAAGTCACTTAAATTCTAGGGCCTCGACTGCAGTCCTACTGCAATGGCAGAATGTCTACAGGCCCTCATCTGCACGGGCCAATCCCAGTGTCTATCTCGCCAGTATTAATATATCCTCATTACAATGCCCCCTGAGGCCTCCTTCGAGCCTCTGGTCATAACATTTTTGTCAACCCATCAATATACAGCCTTGTTTTATGAGTCTTTCTGCTGTGTAATGACACCTTAACACACACTGCTGACGCAGTAACACTGAACTCACAGCCAAGTACACTGTAACTCAACCCTGAATGAAGCTGATCTAACCAACGTTTTCTCTCCTTAAGGCCATCGCCACCTTCCTGCGCTTAGAACACCAGACGGCACTTTAGCAGCATGCCAGAAGGCCACTATCCACAGCAAGATCACCTACAAGAAGCACAAAAATTCAAGAAACGTGGCACTGAAATTACTGCAAGGAGCACACTAGTTTCCACTGAAACAAGAAGGCAGAGGGCCTCAGGTGAGACAGTGTGACTCACACATCTCAGAATTCTTGCCACCTTGCACATGTCTACAGGTGACCATGAAAGAACCATGAGTATTGATGTTGGGGTTATAAATAAAAGTTAGCAAGTTGGTATATTTGCAAGTAAAAGAATCCACAAACCATGTGGATAAACTGTAATTATCCTTACCAACTTAAGTCCTGTAAAAAGATACTTGACTTCTTGATTGATGAAACAGCTAAGCTGAAGCTGACTTTCCTTTCCTTTAGTGACTTCTTCTTCTTCAGATTCTGTACATTTCATGCTGTGCAAAGTAAGTTAAGGAATATACCAACAGCCGTTCAATTTGCTATATAATCTCTAACAAAATAAGTTATCCCAATGCTTTTAAAATTAATAACATCATTCACTGGTATTTAAAATGTTTTAGTCTCCCAGCAGAGATTCATTTCAATACTTAAAAATGCTCATTCACTTACCAACAATATGGAGTAATGAATGTGTGAAAAAGGATAAACTCTCAGCAAATAACTTGGTATTTATATAGTCTTAAAATGGTCTTAATAACTCAAAGATAAATCTACCCATGATCTAGAAAATGCTGCTCTCCTAAATTCATGTTTTATTAATTGCTTCCATTTCATGTATGTAATTTTGCTGATATATCCCATTTCATACAATTAAAAATTAATTCTCTATGAGGTGAATTAATGAAGCATTCTGTTGAAGATATTCTTAGGAAAAAATAATGAATGTCCTCCTTAAAGAGTCCATTTATCTAAATTTCAAGATCACTCCAATGGGTATTTTTTCAAATTCCTAATTTCCATATTTTTTAACCATAAAAACCTCTAAAGAATTTTCCTTCATATCCCACCCACCATCCAGTCAACAATACTATTTATACCAATTCATACTCAATAAGTTATGATTACAGTCCATATGAATCTTGGCTCATAAGGATACGTCGTCTCAAATTCAACTCCAAAGAACTGATCAATTAAACTTTTCTTTTTAGAAGGTGTCACTGCTGATGCAGATGAAGAATCTGTCTGCAAAAATTCAGATGAAATAAAAATTCCAATTTTACTTCACACGGATATTAATGTACATCACCTCCCACACAATCCAGTTTAGTAACACATATTTAAGTTTTTTTTAAATGTAATCCCTGTCTGCAAAACCTTTCTACTGATCAAAAAATATTACCAAAAAACTACAGATGCTCAGTAAGCACAAGGATTAAATTTAGTAAATAGTACACTGAAGTCAAGCGTCAAATGCAAGCTGTCAAATTCCAACTACAGATTCATTTATCTCAAGTATTCAAGGACATGTCTATCTATTAAGATGAACTTATTTCAAGACTTTTAGGGTGGGATGGAATGAAACTCAAAGCCTACACAAATATATTTCAATTACCTCTTTAACAGTATCATCCTCTATAGCTTCCAATTTCTGCTGTAATACTCGCATCATTTGTACCCAACACTCATTAGCATCCTGTAATTTAAAAAGTGACATAGTAAGTAATCCTGGCAGATACAGTGTTTGATTTACAAAGTACTTCCAAAATAATTACTGTTTCCTTAGGGAAGGGGAAGAAAGTTGTTTTGTTTTAAATATTAAGCCAAATTAAATATTTTATGACCTTCAAAACAGTGAAGCATTCCAGAATAGTTTGTTTATTCATTCAAGAGATGTTTAGTGAACTCATTATGCTAAACACCATTCTAGATACAAGGACTACATAGCAGTCAACAGAGTAGAAACAAGTCCTAGTGGGGAACATAAATAAACAAAATAGAACAAATTCAAGTAAAGAGGGCTATGAAGAAAAAAAAAAGCAATATGGGAGTAGGAAGTGATTAGGGAAAGAGGAGTGTGCTATTTCAGTAGGACTGTCAAGGAAAGCCTCTCTGATGCCTTGACATTTGACCCATGAGACCTGAATGAGGTGAGGAGGCAAGGCATATCCCTATCTGACGACCAAAGGAAAAACAGCCAAGGCCCTACAGAAAGAGGATATGTGGAGAGTTCTTTTTTTAAATAGCAAGGAAGCCAGTTTATCTGGAGAGAACTGCAAGGGGAACAGTGGTACATGACAAGCTCAGAAAGGCAGGCAGGCAGGCAGTAGACTGTTTAGGACCAAGACAGAAAACACGGGAACCAACATAATCTTACATTCTTTAAAGGACTCTGGGGGCTATGTAGAGAAGCACCACAGAGGGCAGAAGCAAGACGGTCAGATACCAGACTACTGCACCTCTCCAGGCAAGAGATAATGGTGGTGTGAACTAGAGGGGACTGGCATTGTATTTCCAAATAGAGCTTAGTCAGTCAGTGTAGGACACCTAAGTTTTACACGTACAAAATGAAAACCACAGAACCTTGCCCTGATTACCTGCTGAAGATACTGTCCTTGTTCGCCCTTCTCTGCAAACTGTGGAAAAGCCATGTGCAAAAATTGCAGTAGAATAATTGGTGGAATACTAGAAGAAGTTTTATCCATGGAGTCAAACAAATCTCTAAGGGCTTAAAAACAAAGCAAATACCTGCTTAGTAAAATAGTGACATAGTTAATATAAATACAAGCTACTATAAACTAATTCTCAATTAATAAAGCACTGCATATTAATTATTTTTAAGTATATCTACTCCTTTTGCAATTGCTGGATCCCTAATAAGAAAAAAAATTGTTTTTAAATCTTAAAGAATTCATCAGAAGACTTCATAATGCAATAACTAGCTATAAAAAATGGCTGGTGCTCTAAGTCTCTCTATCCTTGACAGCCTTTGCCTTCCTAACAAAGCAGTGTATATTCATTCAGTACAGAGAACATACAACTTCTGCCCAGAAATCAAACAGGCAGGCTTAACTGCTACAAATGAGCCATTATCAGGACATCAGGTAACCACTCCCAATGCTCCTCCCTTTAAGCCTATACTTGGTTGCCTTGTCCTGAACTCCTGAATACTGGAATCTGAAATATGTTTAAATCCTTAAACATACTTCCTGAACACTTTTAAAACTAACTTGCCTTCTTTGATTTTGAAGGCAAGTATTCAGTAAACGCTTTTGGTAGAATATATAGATACTGACCTGCAGTAATGTACTGTGCGGACGCCATCTCTCCTGAAGCTCTCAAGGCGCCTGCATACCTATGAACAGCAGGACAGAGTTAGAGAGATTCTGAAACTCAGACAGGAGGAAACAAGTTCAAAGGACTCATTATGACACTGACACCCTCAACTATAAGTTTCCCTGAGCTGTCCCCACCATTTTTACTTCTCTTCCAGTCTTGGTTCCTTTAAGAATTATATGGGCAAAAACGACTGCTAAGAAAAAGCAGAATTTAGGTAAATAAAGCCTACTTTACATTCTTTCCCGTCTTAACTTATCTATAATATTTTCTACAAACTGTGCATAACAAGAAAGTACATATTTAATGTCCATTATTACAAAGAAAACAAAATATAATTTTGTTATATTTGTTATATAAATGAAGAAAAACGCTTTGGATCAAAAACATTAAATGGAAATCAATAAGCCTACATTCAGCACTAATTTCTTACACACACAAAATAAATTTCTAGTCATTTCCCTCACCTATAAAATGAGCTGTGTGTGTGTGTGTGCACGCGCATGCGCTAACTCTGTGACCCTATGGACGGTAGCCTATCAGGCTCCTCTATTCGAGGAGTTTCTGATTTCTAAATTCATTTTTATGAATCTCAGTTAATTTACAGCAGTACAAAGGACTGGTCACCCACGGAAATATTCAAATCACCATATCTACTTAAACAAATATTTTATGACAAAGGATCAGAAATTATCATTCAGATAATATTAAACACCGGGCAACGGGAAAGAGCTGAGCAGCTGACCAGGAAAAGTACACCACCACACCAACCTGAGATGATAACAATGTTCCATTAACTTGACTGTAAAATGAGTCATAGAGAATTTATCAAAATTGCTCACATCCAACACTTAAGATGCATACCTTTCACTAGATATAAATTATATTTCAATTAAAACAAAACTCTGTGCTTATATAAATGAGTGAAAGAGGTCACAGAAAATGTTAAATTATATTCAATTGAAGAGTCTTGTTTTTTTTTCACTTGTTTGTTTAGATCTTTTGGAAACTCCTACAACTAAAATATTCTTAATTTTTTTAATATACAATAATCCATGAGAGTAAAAGTGTTAGTTACTCAGTTGTGTCCAACTCTTTGCAACCCCATGGACTATAAGCCCACCAGGCTCCTCTTTCCATGGGATTCAATTCTCCAGGCAAGAATACTGGAGCAGGTTGCCATTTCTTTCTCCAAGGGATCTTCCTGACCCAGGAATCAAACCCATGTCTCCTGCATTAGCAGGCAGATTCTTTTACTGCTAGATTCTTTTAGCCACCAGGGAAGGCCCCTAAATTATATACGTTCATTAAAAAATTAAAAATCGTAACAGTTTCCCTGGCAGACACTTTAGGACTTTTAAAGGGTACTTCTGAAGTTAAAATGAAGTACTCATAAAGCAAGTGCACCCCATGACATCACTGAACCATGCCATTACATAATGGGCTGCTGTTATGAATTTACATCTCACTACAGGGTAACAAGAAGATTAGAGACACCAAGGGGACATTTCATGCAAAGATGGGCTCGATAAAGGACAGAAATGGCATGGACCTAACCGAAGCAGAAGATATTAAGAAGAGGTGGCAAGAATACACAGAAGAACTGTACAAAAAAGATCTTCACGACCCAGATAATCACGATGGTGTGATCACTGACCTAGAGCCAGACATCCTGGAATGTGAAGTCAAGTGGGCCTTAGAAAGCATCACTACGAACAAAGCTAGTGGAGGTGATGGAATTCCAGTTGTGCTATTTCAAAGCCTGAAAGATGATGCTGTGAAAGTGCTGCACTCAATATGCCAGAAAATTTGGAAAACTCAGCAGTGGCCACAGGATTGGAAAAGGTTAGTTTTCATTCCAATCCCAAAGAAAGGCAATGCCAAAGAATGCTCAAACTACAGCACAATTGCACTCATCTCACACGCTAGTAAAGTAATGCTCAAAATTCTCCAAGCCAGGCTTCAGCAATATGTGAACCGTGAACTTCCTGATGTTCAAGCTGGTTTTAGAAAAGGCAGAGGAACCAGAGATCAAATTGCCAATATCCGCTGGATCATGGAGAAACCAAGAGCGTTGCAGAAAAACATTTATTTCTTCTTTATTGAATATGCCAAAGCCTTTGACTGTGTGGATCACAATAAACTGTGGAAAACTCTGAAAGAGATGGGAATATCAGACCACCTGACCTGCCTCTTGAGAAACATGTATGCAAGTCAGGAAGCAACAGTTAGAACTGGACATGGAACAACAGACTGGTTCCAAATAGGAAAAGGAGTATGTCAAGGCTGTATATTATCACCCTGCTTATTTAACTTCTATGCAGAGTACATCATGAGAAACGCTGGACTGGAAGAAACACAAGCTAGAATCAAGACTGCCGGGAGAAATATCAATAACCTCAGATATGCAGATGACACAACCCTTATGGCAGAAAGTGAAGAGGAACTAAAAAGCCTCTTGATGAAAGTGAAAGTGAAGAGTGAGAAAGCTGGCTTAAAGCTCAACATTCAGAAAACGAAGATCATGGCATCCGGTCCCAGCACTTCATGGGAAATAGATGGGGAAACAGTGGAAACAGTGTCAGACTTTATTTTGGGGGGCTCCAAAATCACTGCAGATGGTGATTGCAGCCATGAAATTAAAAGACGCTTACTCCTTGGAAGGAAAGTTATGACCAACCTAGATAGCATATTCAAAAGCAGAGATATTACTTTGCCAACAAAGGTCCGTCTAGTCAAGGCTATGGTTTTTCCTGTGGTCATGTATGGATGTGAGAGTTGGACTGTGAAGAAGGCTGAGCGCAGAAGAATTGATGCTTTTGAACTGTGGTGTTGGAGAAGACTCTTGAGAGTCCCCTGGACTGCAAGGAGATCCAACCAGTCCATTCTGAAGGAGATCAGCCCTGGGATTTCTTTGGAAGGAATGATGCTTAAGCTGAAACTCCAGTACTTTGGCCACCTCATGCGAAGAGTTGACTCATTGGAAAAGACTCTGATGCTGGGAGGGATTGGGGGCAGGAGGAGAAGGGGACGACAGAGGATGAGATAGCTGGATGGCATCACTGACTCGATGGACGTGAGTCTGAGTGAACTCCGGGAGTTGGTGATGGACAGGGAGGCCTGGCGTGCTGCGATTCATGGGGTCGCAAAGAGTCGGGCATGACTGAGCGACTGAACTGAAATGAACTGAACAGGGTAACAGGGGCTTTCCCAGTGGCTCATCTGGTAAAGGATCTGCCTGCCAATGTAGCAGGCTTAAGAGACGTAGGTTCAATCCCTGGGTCCGGAAGATCCCTGGAGAAGGAAATGTCAATGTGCTCCAGTATTCTTGCCTGGAAAATTCCATGGACATAGGGAACCTGGTGGGCTACAGTCCATAACGTCGCAAAAAGTCAAACACAATTAAGCATGCATACACGAGCATACACACAGCCATACACAGGATGTAACTATTCAACATTTACGACAAAAGATGCATTAATGAATTATCAATCTTTTTTTTAATAACTGGAAATAGGAAGATCATAGATAATTTAATACCATTTCCCCAAAACTCTCAGTATTATGCCAAGAAAATATATAATTCCTAATTAAGGTAAGACTATTCAATCAGCCAAACAACATTCATAAGGAACTTTACAAAGAAAAACCATTAATTAGAGAAGAGGAACAATGGACATGAGTACTGAGAGGTTTAACAGAAAAAAATACTGAGTGTTTACAGACAAAAGAACCAATAGAGTACTTTTCCCAATCTTTGTCAAGTCGATAAATAAAAAAATGATATAGACAATCTGAATGTAATAAAGTTAATGCTTATTATACTTTATCACCTACAAAAAGAGGATGTCTTCACTATATTTCGATCATTTGTGAAATATTCACTACCAATCATAGATCAGATCAACTTAAACATTCATTGACAGAAAAAAGAGTAATTATTTAGTAGTATATACAATGGTGTAGTCTATGGCATGAACAAAAATGAACACACACACAAAACATGGAAAAGCCAAACATAATGAGCCGGACTCAAATGAATATATAATATGTATGTTTCTGTTCATACAGAGTTCAGAGTTCAAAAAAAGCAAAATTACTCTATGAGGTCAGGTGAATACAACAACTTTAGAAAGAAGGGTGGGGGCCATGGACTGGAAGGGACTGGTGAGGGGATTTTCAGAGTGCTAACAGGATTCTGTTGATCCGTATTGGTCACAGGGATGTGTTCATTGTGGGATAATTCATGTCTACATGTTTCTACATAATTCAATTATTAAAAACAAACTTGGGTTTCGCACAGCCAAGAAAACCGTAAACAAAATGAAAAGAATGGGAAAAAATATTTGCAAATGACGCAATCAACAAGGGATCAATTTCCAAAATATACAAATAGCTCATTGAACTTAACAGCAAAAAAAAGCCAACTCAATCCAAAAATGAGCAGAAGACCTATACAGACATTTCTACAAAGACATATAGATGACACATGAAAAGATGCTCAACTTTTCTAATTATTAGAGAGATGCAGATCAAAACTACAATGAGGTACCACCTTACAACAGTCCTGGCCATCATTAAAAAGTCTACATATAACAAAGGCTGGAGATGGTGTAGAGAAAAGGGAACCCTCCTCATTGCTGATGGGAATGTAAGTAGGTGCAGCCACTGTGGAAAACTTTATGAAGGTTCCTTAGAAAACTAAAAACAGAGCTACCATATGATCCAGCAATCCCACTCCTAAGCATGTATCTGGACAAAACTATATTCAAAAAGATACATGCACCCCAATGTTTATAGCAGCACTATACACAACGGCCTAAAGCTTTTAAAAACTTAATAAACCTGAATATTGTTTAAAAAGACTAGCACAGAAGCAAAGAAATCGGGAGCTCTCGAGCACTGCTGGAGAGGATGTAAAATGGTACTTTGGAAAACAGTTTGGCAGTTTCTCAAATGTTGTTTAAGAGTTACCACGTGAACAAGCAACCGACTCACAAACAAGAGAAATGAGAACACCTCATCTGCACAAAAACTTGTGTTTGAATGTTCACTGTAGCATCATTTATGCCAGCTAAAACGTGGAAACAATCCAAACGTCCGTCAACTGATGACTGGATAGCCAAAAGAGCATATCCACAGTGGACTATTATTCAGTCGTTAAAAGCAGTGAAGGACTGCTATATGCTATGCGTGCTTAGTCGCTCAGTCATGTCCGACTCTGCGACCCCACAGACTGTGGCCCGCCAGGCTCCTCTGTCCATGGGATTCTCCAGGCAAGACGACTGGAGCGGACTGCCATGCCTTCCTCCAGGGGATCTTCGCAACCCAGGCATCGAACCCAGGTCTCCCGCACTGCAGGCGGATTCTTTACCGTCTGAGCCACCAGGGTAGACCTTACGTGCTACAATATGGATAAACCTGGAGAACAGTATGCTAAGTGAAAGAAGCCAGTCACAAAAGGAGCATATAGTGTATGACCCCATTGATATGAAATGTTCAGAATCAGCAAATCTGTAGGACAAAAAGGACTAATGGCTGCCCAGAGCTGGAGGTGGGAAAGGTATACGAAGCGAGCATGAGGGTTTTTTCTGGGCAGGGGCGTATTCTGAAATTAGATTGTGGGATACTTGCATACTCTGGTGAATATAATAAAGACCATCTAATTGAACACATGAACAGGGTGAATTTTTGATGAATTATATCACAAGCTACTAAATATATACAGAAGTGCAAAAGAATACTATTCATCCAAATGTGAATCTTCTTTACCCAAAAAACACATACAGTCTCTCTTCTGTCTTACCTTTTAAGGGCATCTTTGAGTTCAGGCACAGAACGAATACACTGAACTGTGGCATTCATGTAACAAGTATTACCCAGGTTTGTCAATCCACATGGTAACTCCATCTGATAAGGAAAAGGATTAAATCAATTTTATAAAATGACACAGCATATATAAATCACTAAACACTTTGAAGCAAACAATTTACCAACTCATACCAATTTATATTCCATGCCAACAATGTTTTATTTTCCTAACAAAAAAAGTTTTACTTGCATCATGCTGACAATCATTTTGTGTTTTAATTCCCTTCTTGAAAATAAAGAATTTTATCAGTCCTGCCTCCTCTGCAGGTTTATCCCTAGAAGAGGGTAACAAAATATATACTGAAATACTTCAAGGAGACTTCCCATGTGGTCCAGTGGCTAAGACTCAGCACAGCCAATGCAGGATACCCAGTTCAATCTCTGGTCAGGGACCTAGATCCCACATGCCCCAACAAAGACCGGGCACAGCCAAAATAAATAAACAAATTTAAAAAAAAGGAAACACTTCCAGAAAATGAATGGTACTATATAAATGCTGGGTAGTAAAAACAATAATAATATTTGACAAGAATGTGTTGGCCAGTTTCTAAACCAACACTGCATTCTTAAATTAAGGATAAACTGTATGTATTTTCACCATGGAAGGTTTTGAGAATTTAAATATCCCAGCATTTAAACTATGTAACTTCTTTAAGCTTGTTTTGCCATAAAGTAACAGTAAACACTTTAACAGCACTGTCTGCCAGATGCCTTTATTACAGATATTAATGACTTTGTAATGAATTGTTCAATTAGAAAAGGATCCCATGAGCCAATTTCAAAAACAAAACTTTGGTTTACTGCTGATAACATGCATCCTGATGTCAATTAAATCCTCAAAATGCACAGATGCTACTTTTTGAAAGTCATCTTGCTGTTTCTTAAAAAGTAATTATCAGGTATATAAAACGTGGCATGTCTTACAGCAGATGCTAACTGTTCTTCTGTCATGTCTTCTACAAAGACAGTTTTAGCTGAGGGTTCCTCAGGAAGAGCGTCTGCTGACCCCATCATTAGTACAGTCATTCCCTGTAAAAAAAAAAAAAAAATTTCATGAAAACTCAAAAGCTGACCATGTTTATGTTCAAGGAAATAAGTCAGACGCAGAAAAACACATATCACGTGCTTCTGTGTACCAGAAAAGGTCAATCTAAGACAGATTAGTGGTTGCAAGGGCTGAAGATGGGAAAAGAGAATGTCTGGAAATGGGAACACATTTCTTTCTGGGGTGATGAAAATATTCCAAAATCAGACTGTGGTGAAGTTACACAACTCTGTAAATACACTAAAAATCATGAAATGCTAGCGTGCTGCTTCAGGCCAAAGGTCACCTGCAGAATGCTGGAACGTCTGTATCTCGACTGTGGGAGTGGTGACATGACTGCGTAAATCCATCAAACTCTAAAGTAGGTGAATTTTACTCTCTATATACTATACTATACTCTCTATATACCATATTTTATTTATACCTCAATAAAGCTAAGGTCAAAAACACTGTCACAAAGCTGAGAATGTTTTCAATATCGTCAATCATTCGTATTTAGTGGCATCATTTCTCTCCATAACACACTAAGCAGTGATAATATTCCTATGTAAGTCTATTCTGTAACTGTAACCATTATTTACAACTGAACAGAAAAATCTCCATTGTTGGAAATTATCAAGCCAAATATATAAATTAGTTCAAAATGTCCAATTTTATAATTCTACATGTTATTAACCTAAGGAAATACTGATGTAACATTCCACACAATAGAACAAAGACGACTGTCACCCTAAAACTCCTAATCTTGAAATGTGAACATCGTACTCAGTATCTTAATTGGAAGACATGAACACCTGAGATAAAGAGGGTAGAGAGGTTTAAAAGAGGGGAGAAAAGTCAGAAAAATGTTTTTAAGAAAGGCCAATAAGATAAAAATATCTAGATGAGGATTAAATTAGGAAATAAATAAGGTCAACAAACTCAAGCCTTATGAGTACCTATGACGATCATTCTATCACCTATTATTTTTACTTATACTTTCTATAAGATAATAGCAAAGGAGCACCAAGCAATTACTAAAGAATTTTTTTCCAAAGACAACTGTCTCAGGAAAACCAAATAGTTGAAGACTATACTAGCAACAGTCAGCTAGAAAATACAATTGAAAAGAATGAATACCAAAATTATCTAAGAGTAAACATAATAAGAAATATATATTTTAATAAGAAAACTATAAAGCTTTATATAAAGATATTAATAAACGTCTAAATAAGCTGAAGGACAACAAATTTCTGGACTGGAAAAATTACTATAAAGATGTGATTCCAAATTATTATATAAATTTAATTAAATCCCTTTCTGAGACCTTACAAAATGATTCATTCATGCAATAAACTTATGCCCATGAAAACAGCTAAGAAATTTCTGAAAAAGAAGACTAAAACAATATCTTTAAAATTACTAAGAGATTACATATGAAGAATGTTGAAGATAATAATTTAGAAAAATATTCTAGTTCTTTACCTTATGACATGCCATGCCCAAAATGAATTACAAATTGAGGACTTAAATGTAAATAAAATAAAACAATTGTAAAACATCCAAGTTAATTTTTAAAAAATCTTGCCATTTTGGAAGATTTTTCTAGAATTGACATAAAAGATGAAAGGACTAATGACACTAACTGTGTAAATCCTAAAACTTGCCCATTACGACAATCACAATTTTGACAAACTTTAAAAAAAATCAAGTGTATATGGATACAATAGAAAAATGGGCAAAGCAGAAATCAAAAAAGGCCTAAAATTAATAAATCAAATAAGCTTCTACATTAAGAAGCTAGCACAAGTATATATTAAAATCAAAGTGAAAGGAGAAAATAAAGCAAAGAGGGAAAAATCAATAAAATAATAAATGAACAAGCAAAAGTTGACTCTCTGAGCAGGGGAAATCAATGAAACTAAACAACTTCTCCCTAGGTGACACAGACAATGAGCAAGAAAGCACAATTTGCCGCTACGGAGCAGGAGGAGGGGATGTTGAAATGACAGCACTACAGAGTCTAGAATAAAGGTTATTAAAGAGTATAGTATGCCATCAATTCAACAACTGAAACTAAACAGACCAAGTACCTAAAAAACACAAATTACCAAAACTGGTATTAAAAAAAAATGTAACATCTGAAGAGTCCTACATTTATTAAAGACACTAAATTCTTAAATTAAATGTCTTCCCACAAACAAAGCTCCAAGCCTAGAGAACATCACTGGAGAATTTTCTGCAACAGTTTCAGAATATGAACTCTTTCAGGAAAGAGAGGAGAGAGGACTGCTTCTGACTCATTTGATAAGGCAAACATTACACTGACAGCAAGACTCAAAGACAGTCCAAGAAACTACAAACCGTATTTTTCACACAAAGAAACACAAAAATGATTTTAACAAAATACTACCAGTAGAATCTGAATTATATTTAAAATAAAACACATTAAGATTGGTTAACTATTCAAAAAAGGAAGTATAGTTCACTGCATTAAGAAATTAAAGGATAAAAAAATTAACATTTCAAAATATATGTAAAAAGTATATGACAAACTCAACTCACATTCATTATAACTTTCTACAAACTAGAAACAGAACTTTCCTTAACCTGATAAACATCTATAAAAAACCTATAAATAATCTGTAAAACAAGGGACCAAAAATCTACAATGGGTAAAACTCAAGAGCAAAGAATATTACCAGGGATAAAGAGGAACAGTTCATTTCGATGAAAGGTCAACTCATAGAGCTATTAACAATCCTATACATGTATGCACCTAAAAACAGACAAAACTAAACTACTACAACTGAAAGGAGATATAATCAAATCCACAAGAGCTGGAGATCATGACACATTTAATAAAAGACACAGATAAAACATCAGTTAAGGATAGAAAGAACATGAAGACTATACACCAACTTGACCTAACTGGCATTTACAGAACATTTTACCCAACAATAGCAGCATACCTTATTTTTTCAAGAGCACAGAAAACATTCAAATGAATGGAGTAAAGCAAGTTGTCAACAAATTTCAAAGGATGGAAATAACACTGGATATGTTATGTGACCATGACAGAATCAAATCAGAAATAAGTAACACAAACATATTAGAAAAAGCCCCATATAATTGGAAATGAAATACAGTTCTAAACAATCCATGGCTCAAAAAAGAAATCACAAGGTATATTAGAAAGTATTTTAACTGTATAATAAAAACACAGCATATATAATAAAAACACAACCACTAGATTCAGCTACAAATGCTTAAAGAAAAATTAGTAATAATAGTTTTAAATGTCTATAAGAAGAAAATAGATTTTTTTAAAAGAAAATCAATAATCTAGGCATACACTTTAAAGAGCAAGAAAATGAAGTAACTTAAACTCCAAAGAGAAAAAAATAAGAGTAACTATTAACAAAATAGAAAATGGGTAATATGTAAAATCAGCAAAGTCAAAAACCAAACAGACTTATGATAAATCCTTACCAACACTGATCAAAATATTTTTTTATTAATAACAGGAATAAGAAGGATCATCGATAAATAATGATATAATAGGATAACTAACAATTATTTCAGACACTAGGAACAACTTTATGTCAATAAATTCAACATATTTAAAATAAGCAAATTCCTCGAAAGAAGAACATTAAAAAAATACAAAACATTAAACATTAAAAAAAATTAAAAACATTTAAACAAAATGCAAAAACATTAAAAAAAAAAAAAAAATCAAAATAGCCTGGTGTCTACTAGAGAAACAGTATCAAATTCCCATGAAGAAAACCCAAATCCAGATGTAACGCATTGGTAACTTATTTCAAATATTTACAGAAAATAATACCAATCTCACACCAACTCATTCAGAAAACAGAACTTTTAAATAAGTGTCCCACATAACTCTTGACGACAAAGTGAGGATAATGCAAAACAAAACCACTAATATGCCTCAACACATAAAAATATCTTTTGAAATATGAGAAAACTAAATCCAGCAATAAATAAGAGATAAACACATCATGATCCAAGTGTGTCTGTCCCAGTATGAGGTTCTCCAAGTGTTGTCTGTGAACCTCCAGGGGTCTCTCAGATCCTTTCACAGAGCCAGTGAAGTCAAAACTATTTCAATAATACCAAGATGCTATTTCCCTTTTTTAAATGTGGTGATAGTACGTGAACCATCAACTTCCAGATGTTCAAGCTGGATTTAGAAAAGGCAGAGGAACCAGAGATCAAATTGCCAATGTTTGTTGGATCACAGAAAAAGCAAGAGAATTCCAGAAAAACATCTACTTCTGCTTTACTGATTATGCCAAAGCCTTGACTATGTAGATCACAGCACACTGCGGAAAATTCTTCAAGAGATGGGAATACCAGACCACCTGACCTGCCTCCTGAGAAATCTGTATGCAGGTCAAGAAGCAACAGTTAGAACTGGACATGGAACAACAAACTGGTAGTTGTGAAAGGAGTATGTCAAGGCTGTATATTGTCACCCTGCTTATTTAACCTATATGCAGAGTACATTATGTGAAATGCCGGGCTAAATGAAGCACAAGCTGAGATCAAGATTACCAGGAGAAATATCAATAACCTCAGATACGCAGATGACACCACCCTTACTGGCAGAAAGTGAAGAGGAACTAAAGGGCCTCTTGATGAAAGTGAGAGAGTGAAAAAGCTGGCTTAAAACTCAACATTCAAAAAATGAAGATCATAGCATCTGGTCCCATCACTTCATGGCAAATAGAAGGGGAAACAATGGAAACAGTGACAGACTTTATTTTTTGGGGCTCCAAAATCACTGCAGATGGTGACTGCAGCCATGAAATTAAAAGACATTTGCTCCTTGGAAGAAAAGTTACAACCAACCTAGACAGCATATTAAAAAACAGAGACATTACTCTGCCAACAAACGTCCATCTAATCAGACCTATAGTTTTTCCAGTAGTCATATATGGATGTGAAAGTTGGACTGTAAAGAAAGCTGAGTGCCGAAGAATTGATACTTTTGAACTGTGGTGTTGGAGAAGACTCTTGAGAGTCCCTTGGACTGCAAGGAGATCCAACCAGGCAATCCTAAAGGAAATCAGTCCTGAATATTCACTGGAAGAACTGATGCTGAAGCTGAAACTCCAATACTTTGGCCACTTGATGAGAAGGACTGACTCATTTGAAAAGATCCTGATGCTGGGAAAGATTGAAGGCAGGGGGAGAAGGGGGCGACAGAGGAAGAGATGGTTGGATGGCATCACCAAGTCAATGGACATGAGTTTGAGTAAGCTCCAGGAGTTGGTCATGGTCAGGGAGGCCTGGGGCGCTGCAGTCCATGGGGCCACAAAGAGCTGGACACAACTGAGCGACTGAATGAACAAAGAACTGAGTTATCAAACCATGAAAAGACTTGGAAACTTAAATGCATATTACTAAAGATGTCAATCTGAAAAGGCTACAGACTGTATAATTCCAACTATACGACATTCTGAAAAAGGCATAACTACAGAGACAATAAAAATATCAATAATTGTCAAAGGTAGAGAGAGAGAAACATGTACAGCATAGAGAATTTTTAGGATGGTGAAACAATTTTGTACCACACTACAGAAAACACATCACTATACATTTGTCCAAATCCACAGAACACACAATCCCATGAGTGAACCCTAACAAACCATGGACATTCGGTGATAATGATGTGTCAATGTAGGTTCATCAATTTAACCAATGTGCTACTCTGTGGGGGATGCTGATAATGGAGAAAGCTATTCACACATGAAGGCATAATAAAAATTACAAAGTACCAATTAAGTTAAAAAAAAAAAACACACACTTCTGCATACCAAAATTACTTGATATCTGTCTTCACAATAAGCCTGCATGAATATTTGTGTTGGAAACCTGACTACTTGCCTTTTTTAACAAAATACAGTTTTTACTTAAAACAACTGACAAATTATGGGGTTTTAGACTTGAGTATTTAGTAACATTTTTTCAAAAATGAAGAAACTGAGCTAGTAGTTTCAGGGCAAAGTACTGACAATATTTATAGCTGCCAATGACAAAATTAGAGCTCATCTGTCACTATGCACCTGACAATTTTCTAGAATTAAAGACTTTTCCACTGAGGTTGGTAGTGATATTAACAAATGCCATTTTGAAGAATTATATAATGAAATCCATGAGCATTTCATGAAACTACTTACATGAAAGTAAGATATAAATAACTCAGAAAAACAATTTTTCCAAATGACCAATATATGACGTTTCAAAGTCATTCACAAGTGTAAGATCCATTCTTCAATGCAAAACAGATTTTTAACATACAAAAGGTCACTGATGTGGTTTTTACGACATCAAGTTCAGTTCAGTCGCTCAGTCATGTCCAACTCTTTGCGGCCCCATGGACTATAGCACGCCAGGCTTCCCTGTCCTTCACCAACTCCTGAAGCTTGCTCAAACTGATATCCATCGAGTCGGTGATGCCATCCAACCATCTCATCCTCTGTCGTCCCCTTCTCCTCCTGCCTTCAATCTTTCCAAGCATCAGAGTCTTTTCCAATGAGTCATCTCCTTGCAGTCCAAGGGACTCTCAAAAGTCTTCTCCAACACCACAGTTCAAAAGTATCAAACAAACCAATAAACCAACTACCACATGTTGAGTTTTGGTATACTATCAAAGAAGAATGTTCACGATTTTAACTGAAAAGCCATCTCCCTTTTCCAAACATTTAACTATTATGAGACCAGATATCTTACATATACTTCAGCCAAAGCCATGTATCACAACAAACTGAGAATGCAGAAACAAAACTAAAAATCCATTTATCTTCTATTAAGCTAGACTGTCAAGAGACTTGAAAAAATGTAGAATAAGTCCATTCTTTCACTTTTCTTTGCTGTTCTGAAAAATATTTTTTAAAAATGAAATTAACAGGTTAATAGGTTTGTTACTGCTACTTTTAAATGAATAATATTTTTAATTTCTCAGCCTTAATTTTTTTTAACTTTTTATTTTGTATTGGGGTATAGCCAATTGATTAACAACGTCATGACAGTTTCAGGTGAACAGTGAAGGGACTCAGCCATACACATACAAGAATCCATTCTCCCCCAAACTCCCTCAGTCTTAATTTCTAATACAATAAATATTGGTATAACCCATATATATGAAATTTAAAATAATTTGAGGGTATAAAGAGGTCACAAAGATTAAGAAATCTGAGAACAGCATATCAAAAATGCAAGGTTTAATAGTGAAAAACCAATGAGACTAGCCAGATTATCAGAATAAGAGAAAAATATGATCCTTTCAATAAGCAGGAAAAGCGCTTAAAATTCAACAGCCATTCATAACTTAAACGGTCTCAGTGAACTAGTAAGTGACAAAGATATCCACTTCCACCACTTTCTATTCAACACTGTATTAGAAGTGCCAGCAATGAAGTAAGGCAAAAAAAGAAACAAGTCATAAAGATTGGAAAGGGAAAAGTAAAACTGCCTCAATCTGAAAACAGTCATGCTTATGTTCATAGAAAACCCAGTGGAATCTACGAAAGAACTACTGGGAACTAATAAGTGAATCTGGCAAGGTCACAGGATAAATATAAACTATATTTTTATAAACTAGCCACAACCACTGGAAAACAAAGATTTTTAAAGTATTGTTAACAGCCAAGAAATAAGTTCCAGAGTCTAACTAACAAAAACCATACAAGATTCCCATACTGAAAACTTATCTGAGCTAAGAAAACTGGACAACTACACGTTATTTAAGGATTTTGGTACTCGATTACTTTATGATGTTCATTCTCCCCAAACTGAACTGCAGATTCAATGCAATCTAAAACAAAATTCTAGGAGTCCATTTGTAGAACTAATTCTAAAATTATAAGGAAAAGCAAAGGAGCTAAAATAATCTTGAGGAAATAGAAACAACTTGGAGAACTTACACTACCTTATTTCAAAACTTATTATAAAGCTTCAGCAAGCAAGACCACGTGATACAAGATTAATCAAATGTATCAATGAAACGAGTTCAAAAATAGGCCAACAACTGATTTTCAAGAAAGACTCCGAGGCAAATCAATGAGAAAAGGAAAATATTTTCAACATGTGATGCTGGAACAACTGGATAGACAGAAAAAAAAAGCATTAAAAATACATTTTGTGTAATAATTAGGGAATGACAATTAGTGTTCTTAAGATAATACTCACATTTTTCATTTTGATGTTCCCCCAATCATCATCCTGTTTTAAAGACAAATAATAAACATTTAACCATCCCTGTATAATCCAAACATAATCTAAAAATCAAGTAATTTTAGATTTCTACTTCAAAATAAAAATTTTCTGCATGCAGATTTTAAAATTACTGTAATCAAAAATATTTTTTAAAAAAACAAAAACACTAATGCAGCCTTAAAACTAGTAGGTCTAATAACTGTTTAAACTACATAAGATACCATCTAAAAGACAGTAAACTTGGCAGCACAAAGGTACTGAAACACGTGATTGATGACATATGACAGACGCCAACTTTCTGCATGTTTGGAACCAGCAGAGCTAAAAACAATTTATGTGTTAAGAACAAAGAAGAACCTAGGGAATGAAATAGGTCTACATAATTAGGATGATTATACAACTAATCACCCAAATCAAGAGACTTTGAGAATGCAAGTGCTACTACAAATTATACCAGGAGAGTAAATAAGACCACCCAAGGCAAACTAACCATTACTAATATTTGCTGCGTCCACAAATATTTCTCAGGACCTAAATTTCACACCTATGCATCAATCAATTAACAAATACTTTAACTTTTGTATGTTCATTTAAAGTGTGTTTTCTGAAATGCCCTGATTGGCACAGATATTTTGGCAGCTAAGCCCTTCCTTTCATAGGAGGTCAGTTCCATATCACTCCTTCCTTTCCACAGAAGGTACCAGGCATTCCATATGCTTCCCTTGGGTGGTGCTACTATCTCTTTTTGGACATCCTGCTTCAAAGGGGAAAGTAAGTCCCTAAATCCCTTCTCAATTTAAGGACTATTACTGCTAATCAAAAGGAATGGTAACAAAAATGCCCTCTGAGATAATGTACTTCTCCAAGGTCACACAAAGTTGAGAAGTGAACCCAGATCTGCTTGATCTGTAAATTCCATGTTTTTTTTGGTCCCTTGTATGTTACTTAAACCTCTCTGATGATCAGTTTCCTCTTTTATCAAATACATAAAATAATTTACTTTCCTCATTTTTAAAAATACATACAGTTGAATATGAAAGAAAATAAAAGAATAAGTATTCTTATACTGTTTTACTGCCCAGTTAACAGGGCTAGCCAATCCTTATCTCGAAAATAACTAGAGCTCTTTAGCACTTCACATCTAATTCTTAAAGAAAACGTATTTTAAAATCTATACTTGCCCAGGATTACAAATAATAATAAAGATAATACCTTTACATCTTTTCTGTGGCCCTTCATCAATGATATTGGTAAGCCTGGACTCCTAACTGAAATCAGTGTGATCACTGTAAGTGAACTAAAGGAAAAATTAAATTGTATTCATTGATACCATGCATTTAAAATAAACACATTAATGCTGCTTAAATAGCAGTGTTTTGAAACAGCTACAGTGTTCCTTTCTTAACATGAATCAGAGTTTTAATCCCATAGACTATATACTGTCACCAAATAAAAATACCTCAAATGTTACATTTTCTGGTGCTAATTATTTTCACAAGTACGTAATGAAAATCTCGACTAAATTTTACCTTCAGTGTTCCTCCTTTCACCATAACTTTCTGTCTGGCCGGCTGGACTCCAGTCAGTGCAAAAAGCTGAGCCTTGAACACCATCGGAGGTTCATCAGTATTCAATTCTACACCTTCAAATTTCTCCTTTCCCCATTTCACAGTAACTGCAAACAAACCATAATTTTGTTTTCATTTACAAAATAACAAGGCTTAAGATTTAGAAGATCCTTACAACTATTAGGCTAGTTCTTGAACACCAAACTATGTCACTAACCTTTTTACTCAACTAATGCCTACCAAATCAAAAGTGAAGTAAATGCAAAAGATCTTGGATAAAATTTAACTGGATCTAATCCAACTCTCATTTGATAAATAAGGAAACTGAGACTTAAAAGAAACAGACGGATTTATTAACGTCACAAAACTAGTCAGTAAATATTCAAGGTTTCTGAATCCTCCTCCAACAATAGCTGCAAAAAATGACAACACTGAAACACCTCCCAGAACAGAGTAAGGTTCTCAGGCTTCAAAATGTGTTTAACAATCATTAGAATCAGGTAAGGTCTGCTTCCTGAGCAAGAAGTGGTCAAGGAATTCTGTGGCGGGCCAATGGTTAGGACTCTGCTTTCACCGCAGTAGGCTGCATTTGATCCCTGGTTGGGGAACTAAGATCCTACGTGCCACAAGGTGTGGCTAAATTAAAAAACAAACAACAAAAAAAGAGAAAAGTCAAAAATATACCTGAATCATTAAAAACTATAGATATCCTACTTCACAGCCATTCAGATGGCTATTACAAAAATGACACACACAAAGAAAATAACAAGTGTTGGCAGGGATGTATGCAAACTGGAACCCCTGTGCATCTCTATGGAAATGTAAAAAGGTGCCACCACCATGGAAGTACGGCAGTTCCTCAAAAAGTTAAGCACAGAATCACTACTGAACGATCCAGCAACTCCATTTCTAGGTATATACTCAGAAGTATGGAGAGCAGGGAATCAAACTGATATTTACATGCCCATGTTCAGAGCAGAATCATTTAACAATAGCCTAGAAACAGGAGCAACCCAAGCGTCCATCAACAGATGAATGAATGAACACAATGTAGTATATACGTACAATGGACGTTATTCGGCCTTAAAAAATAATGAAATTCTGACATATGCTACCACATGGATGAAACTTGGGAGACATTATGCTAAGTGAAATAAGCTAGATAACAAAAGGATAAGTACTGTATGACTCTATGTGGGGTACCTAGAGTAGTCAAGTTCACAGAGACAAAAAGTAGAATGGTGGTTGCCAGTAGAATGGTGGAGGCTAGGGAGAAATGCAAATCGGGAGTTATTGCTAAATGAGTACAGAGTTTCGGTTTAGGAGCATCAAAAATTTCCTGAGGTGCAAGGTGATGTTTGCATAGCAATGTGAATGCACTCAAGGTCAAAAATTGTACACTTTAAAATGTTTGAACTATTACATATACTTTAGAACACGTTACATACACTTTACCATAATAAAAAATTCAATCAATCTCATAAAATAGCTACTTTTGAAATATGTAAAAATAACCTAGGGAATTCCGTGGTGTTCCAGTGGTTAGGACTCCACGCTTTCAATGCCCAGGGCCTGGGTTCAATCCCTGGTCAGGGAACTAAGATCCCCAAAGCCCCATGGGGCTGCCATTTAAATAAGCATACTAACTCAAGGATCTACATAGTTTGTTTCCACTGAAACCTTTATACCTGCTCACAATGAGAATCCCACTACTAGTAGTTGTCTGATTTCTCTGATTACTAAAATCAGAATGTAAAAAAGTGACCCTGGAACATCCCAGGCAATCCAGAGATTAAGGCTCCATGCTTCCACTACAAGGGGCTTGGGTTCAATCCCTGATCAGAGAACTAAGACCTCTCATGCCACGTAGCACCATTAAAAAAAAAAAAAGTGTGACCCTGACTCCAAATCCCAGTTCAATCAATGTTAGCATTCATTCAGTGATAAACCCAGTAGAAAGCATTAGGGAGACTGTATGAACTTACAATTTAATAAAGGAAAGACAGAAAAAGGTTAAAATAACCAACAATATAATATGAATATTACAAATGCCAGAGGAACACAAGAGAATGCTTCATGAGTGAGGAAGAACACCCTGGAGAAAGTGATACTACGAGTTACCACTATTGACTCTGAGTCTCAAAGAAGAAATTAGGTGTTAGTCTGAGGATAAGAATAAAAGCATTCCTGGAAAAGACACTCAAAAGCATAAGGCAGCACTGGTATCCTGAGAGACAAATAATTCTCAGAGTTGAAGGGCAAGCAGCTGAAAAAGGAGAAACGGACCAGGGATCAAGTCAGGGAAGACAACTTAAGTCATGTTAAAATGTACAGGCTTTATGTTGTACAAAATGCGCAGCCCCTGAAAGGTTTATAAAAGCCACTTTGGTTTGAACATTAGATCACTCCAGCAGTGGCAGAGAGAATATAGGTTTGAAGAGGGAACAACTACAATCACTGAGATAAGCCAGAAACATAAAACAATAGCATAAACAAAAGATGTGAGAGGACAAGATCAAAACAGTATGAGAAATAATGAAGATGAATATATCTGAAATTTAACTACGTCACTGTGGGCAAGTTAAACTTTTCGCTTACCCATAAAGGACAATTATACCAGTACCAAACGATTATGCTGAAGATTAAAACAAAGCAATATGTATAAAAACCTGAGCTTTGCACCAAACACAAACGTATTTACGGCACTTACCCTTCACCATATATGAGACGGACATTAATTTTTTTTTTTTTTTTTTACTAAATCTTATGAATCAGTACTTAAAATGTTCTTTTTTTAAATATAGGGCTTTTCACAGAAACTGGAAATAAACAGATTCTCAATATGAAGATGTCAAAGGAAGAAACCTTAGAAATCTACTTCAGTTCCCTCATTTTGGAAATAAGAAAAAGATCTGATTAAATATTTAAGATGTAACTCAATTTTTAAGCTAGGAAGTTTGGTGAGTACAGGCATTTTTCGAGGGGAACAAAGACAGGGATTGGTTTAATTGTGAGCCTACCTGTGTGTTTAAGTATCAGCATACACTGATATTTACCCACCATTACCTAATACCTATTAAATTTTTTATTGCATAAATAGAATATTTCAAGTACCGTTCTACTGTTAATTGTTAAGGCTTTCAGAAAGAGGTTGAACAATCATTAATAAAGCATTCAGGTACACAAGAGTTTTGAGGACATTACTCCGCTGTGGTTTCCCCTTTTGCCTGGTAAAGCAATAAAGCTATGCTTTCCTACTTCATACTTCTCCCCCCAAACAAAAAATCATTATTAAAGTATTTAATTCAAAATCCTAGAATATCAAGAATCCATCTAGAGTTTTAAATATTATTCCTTTGTTTGATGTCATTCTTTCAAAATGCTAAATGTTCACGAAAGGAATTAAGAGTGTCAACCATGGCCAATGAATCACACACCCACAGCCAACTGGAACCACCAGAGGTTTTAGGTGCCATTTTGAATCAAGACTGGGAGACAGCAAGGCCCATTAACTCCAGTAAAACCGTGATCCTGCCTCACACATTGGACTACCATCACGCCAAAGCGGGGAAAAAACTGTCAAACGCCAAGCGAAATGATGCCCTGCCCGCGGATATTTGTATTCCTTCACCTCTCAAAAGCTAACAATGTGCTTCGGCCGTGGAAGCCCAAAACAATGTTTCACGAAACAAAAACGAAGCAAAACGTAAGCTCGCCATCTGCCTCGGGATAAAACTAAAATTTATACAAAAGGGGCGGTGGCCTCAAGGAGTAAGCCCAGGGAAATCCCAAAAACGTCGGAAGCTAACCTCCCATCCCCGGCCCCTCCATCACTCCCTGGCCCAGGCTTCCCCTCCTGGCCGCCTCCCTCCCGCGGCTACCCCTCGAGAAGCCCGGGAAATGCCACGGCACCTCCAGCCTGGTCCACCCTCACCCCACCCCGCACGCGAGGACAGCGACACAAACTATTCTGCAGAGTCACCACTCTGAGGGGGCCGACGCGAGCTGCTTTCCCACCCCGCCCCTCGCGCCCACCCCACCCACCCGGCGGCGCCGGGGGCCCCCGGCTCGCCTCGCGCCGCAAGGCCCGGGACTCGCGAGGAGAGAGGAAGGGGCGCGGGGTCCCTCGGCGCCGCGGTCTCCCCCGCCCCGTGCTCGGCCGGGAGTCCGCCCCGCAGGCCGGGCCTACCCAGCGGCCTAGCCCCGGGCGGGACTGCGGGCGCGCGGCGAGGAGGAGCTCACCGGAGTAGAGCGGCATGGCGGGGCGCGGGAAGGCCAGGCCTGGCGAGGACGGCGAAGGGAAGGGGCCGCTTAGAAGGTGCGGTGGCGGCCGAGGCGGAGGCGCGGCGGTGGTGGTGGTGGTGGTAGTTGCGGCAGACACGGTGCGACAAGAAACTCATTCAAACCGGCCCCTGGCGATGACGCAGCAGCACGCCGCCCTCCTGCCGAGCCACCGGGCAATTGCGGGGAGGAAGCGAGGCGGGGCCTGCGGGTGGAGAGACCAGGGCGGCGAGGGCGGCGGGAAAGGGGGCGCGCGCGCGGCCCCTTCGCCGCACAGGTGCGCGCGTGCGCACTGCGCCCGGCCTGCGCCCACCGGCTCGGGCACCGCCCCGCCCCGCCAGGCCGCAGAGGGAGCAGCGGGGACCTGGTGTCCCTGCGGCAGCCTATTCAAAAAGTCTTTCACCCCTATTTCCAAATGGCGGGGCGGGTGGGGAGTGTGCAAGCTGCGGCTTTATTCTTTCTACTAAAGGACCCGGGAGAAAAGCCTTGCCCCGCCCCTCAACTTGGTCTCCTTATTAGTGAAAATGTCTAGCCCTCCCTTTCAGGATTTTGCAACAAAAATTAACATCAAGGTACTTGGAGGGTATTTCATATAGGCTTGTCTTGGTTTTAACGTGTAACTGTTGTTTCTAACACTTGTTAGGTTGGCTCTAGTAAAGGAACAGACACAGCGCCCCTGACTGCCCCGCGGAAGACTTACTCGCAGCCTCCACTTAATTGTCCTCGACCTCTTTGCACAGCCTGGAAAAGGAGGAAATTAGACTGGAAGGTTCCTGGTGTTATTTAGTTGCTCAGTCCCCTCTGACCCTTTTGCGACACCCTCCCCCGCCTGGAATGTAGCCCGCCAGATTCCTTTGTCCATGAAATCCCAGGCAAGGATACTGGAATAGGTTGCTGTTTACTTCTCCAGGACGGTTTCTGAGGCCTCTTCAAACTCTTAAGTTGTCATGGCGACTGAACTGAACTGAGTTACAATGTTGTGTTCCTTTCAGGTGTACAACAAACAGATACATATATAAACAAAAATTCTATATAGAATATATAGATTCTTTTTCAGAATCAGTTCAGTTGCTCAGTCATGTCCAACTCTTAGCGACCCCATGAACCGCAGCACACCAGGCCTCCCTGTCCATCACCAACTCCCGGAGTTCACCCAAACCCATGTTCATCGAGTCGGTGATGCCATCCAACCATCTCATCCTCTGTCATCCCCTTCTCCCACCCTCAGTCTTTCCCAGCATCAAGGTCTTTTTTGGTATAGATTATTACAATATTCTTAATATACTTTCCTATCCTATACAGTTGGTCCTTGTTTATCTATTTTATATATAGTCCGTTCAGTCACTCAGTCGTGTGCAACTCTTTGCGACCCCATGAATCGCAGCAGTATGCCACGCCTCCCTGTCCATCACCAACTCCCGGAAAACTCATGTCCATTGAGTCTGTGATACTATCCATCCATCTCATTCCCTGTCGTCCCCTTCTCCTCCTGCCCCCAATCCCTCCCAGCATCAGAGTCTTTTCCAATGAGTCAACTCTTCACATGACCTGGCCAAAGTATTGGAGTTTCAGCTTCAGCATCAGTTCTTCCAATGAACACCCAGGACTGATCTCCTTTAGGATGGACTGGTTGGATCTCCTTGCAGTCCAAGGGACTCTCAAGAGTCTTCTCCAACACCACAGTTCAAAAGCATCAATTCTTCGGCGCTCAGCCTTCTTCACAGTCCAACTCTCACATCCAAACATGACCAGTGGAAAAACCATAGCCTTCACTAGACAGACCTTTTTTGGCAAAGGAATGTCTCTGCTTTGCAATATGCTATCTAGGTTGGTCATAACTGTCCTTCCAAGGAGTGTCTTTTAATTTCATGGCTGCAGTCACCATCTGCAGTGATTTTGGAGCCCAAAAAAATAAAGTCTGACACTGTTTCCACTGTTTCCCCATCTATTTCCCATGAAGTGATGGGACCAGATGCCATGATCTTCATTTTCTGAATGTTGAGCTTTAAGCCAACTTTTTCACTCTCCTCTTTTACTTTCATCAAGAGGCTTTTGAGTTCCTCTTCACTTTCTGCCATAAGGGTGGTGTCATCTGCATATCTGAGGTTATTGAGATTTCTCCCGGCAATCTTGATTCCAGCTTGTGCTTCTTCTAGCCCAGCATTTCTCATGATGTACTCTGCATAAAAGTTATATATAGTAGTGTCTGTTAATCTCAAACTAACCTATCCCTTGCCCCAATTTCCCCTTTGGTAACAGTAAGTTTGTTTTCTATGTCTGTGAGCCTGTTTCTGTTTTGTAAATAAGCTCACTTGAACCACTTTTTAAGATCCCACATATATGATATTTGTCCTTGTCTTAGTGTAACCATCTCTAGGTCCATCCATGTTGCTGTCATTATGTCATTCATTTTTATGGCTAAATGCGAAGGTATGGAATACATGGTGTATATACAACCCCTCCGTGTTTATCCATTCATCTGTTGATGGGGCATTTAGGTTGCTTCCATGTCTTGGCTACTGTAAATAGTGCTACAGTCAACATTGGGGTGCATGCATCTTTTCAATTACTTTTCTTCAGACATATTTCCAGGAATGGGATTGCAAGATCATATTATAACTATTTTTAGCTTAAGGAAACTCCACACTATTTTCCATAGTGGTTGTACCAGTTTACATTTCCACCAACAGTGCAGGCGAGTTCTCTTTTCTCCATACCCTCTTCAGCATTTATTACTTGTAGACTCCATGATGGCCATTCTGAGCAGGGTGAGTGGATACTCCATTGTGGAGTTTTTCAGGTTTTTTGTTTTTTTGCCTCCAAGTGTGGCACACAGAACTTCTCAGACCAGGGATCGAACCCATGACCCCTGCAGTGGAAGCACAGTCTTAACCTAAACTGGACTGCCAGGGAAGCCTTTATTGTAGTTTTGATTTACATTTCTCTGTTTCTGAGATAGGGCTTCCTTGGTGGCTCAGTGCAAAAGAATCCGCCTGCCAATGCAGGAGATGCGGATTTGATCCAGGGTTGGGAAGATCCCCTGGAGAAGAAAATGGCAACCCACTCCAGTATTCTTGCCTGGGAAATCCCATGGATGGTGGAGCCTGGTGGGCTACAGACAGTCCACGGGGATGCAAAAGGGTTGGACATGACTTAACGACTAAACAACAACAGATTTCTCTAATAATCAGTAATGTTGGACATATTTTCATGTGCCTTCTGGACATCTGTATGTCTGCTTCGGAGAAATGTCTGCAGATCTTCTTCCCATTTAAGAAAATGAAACTGTTTGGCTCCATCAGGCCTTAGTTGTGGTATGTGGCGATCTTTGTTGTGTTTTTCCCCGGTTATCTTTCAACATACATCTATTTCTTCAACACCTGTATTCCCCCCCACACACTATAAAACAGAATTGTGGCTTCCCAGTAGACACTCTGGACTTACCAGATGCTGTAAGAGAAATTTTTTTGAGCTTGCTTGTTCTATCCATGACCAGGGAGTCTTGTAGTCTAAGTTTGTTTTCAACACACACAGCCCCAACTTTTGGTACAACTAACTTCTAGCCTCATTGGGGGACCTGAATTTAAGACAAAGGGGGCAAAGTGAGGATTTGAAACAATGCTAGCACTGAAAGGAAGCATAGAAGGAAATTTGCATGGCTGGTCTCCATGGATGTCTGCAAGAGTTCTAGATAACCAGCCACCCTGGCGCATATCTTATACATGCCTAAGTCCTGATCTACTTGTGTCTGATGGAGAGAATCTTCTGCTTAAGGTGGATTTCTTTAAATAATAATATATTGGTAATATCTTAACCTGTTTATTTATAAATAAACAAGGTCCATAAAAGACGGCAGATACCAGAAAGGCTTTTAGTTGGTGAACCACCTACCATTTGTTGCTTGGAATGCCCCCCATCATCTGGCCAACAAAAATCCTATGCATCTCTAACGTATTTAATACTAACTCTTTTACATTTGCTTCAAGCCTGCTCCTATACCCCATTTCTATCAAGTAGCAACATCATAGCCGTTCACTCTTCTAATTCATCAAGTATGTACTGAGTGCAAGACATTCAGTGTAGAAGCTGTGGATACAAAGATGAATCAAACAAAGGTTCTCCCCCTCCTGACACTTAGAATCTACTAGAAATATTGAAATTGGCTCTGAATTCATCAGAGGTCTTGGCTGTAAATAACAGAAACCTGAGACAAGAAGCTCATGGGTTATATAAGGTGAACTTACACAATTATTAGCAAAACCTGGAACCAGGCATAGCTCATGGATAGAAACCCAGGGATGTGGGCAGCAGGGAACACAGGCAGGGTCACATCATAGAAACAGTCTGGCCACTCCTACATGAGTTACTTCAAATCCCAAGTCTACTTCACTCCCTCAAAATTCTGTGTCCTGAGCAAGAAAACATATTTGACCAACGGCAAGGCAAGGAATGCCTTACTCCACTTCCCACTCAAACACACTGGGGTACAGGGCATAAGCTGCCCCAAATTAAAGGGCTAGGTATTTTTTTTTTACCTCTGCTCTAACAAATGACCAAAAATTTAGTAGCTTGAAACCACACACAAACACAAATTTATCACTTTACACTTCCGGCAGACAGAAGTCCAAGAAGGGTATTAACCTTAAGGTATTGGCAAGACTACACTCTTTCTGGAGGCTCCAGAGAAAAATTCATTCCTTACCTTCCCCAGATTCTAGAGGCTCCCCACATTCCTCGTCTTCTGGCCCCACTCCAGCCAAGGCACCATTTGACCTCGGCTTGCATCCGCCCAGCAACTCTTCTCACTCAGAGCCTCTGCCTCCCTCTTTATAAAGCCGCTTGTGGTTACACTGGCCTCCTAACCAGGATATGTTCATTTAAAATCTCTAGAGTAGTTGTAGAGCAGAAAACACAACATTGTAAAGCAATTATAGTCCAATTTAAAAAAATAAACTAAATCAATTAAAAAAAATCCCTAATCAGACCTGCATATAAAGTAACATATTCCCAGATTTAGGGGACTCAGAATCTTTGGGGAAGCATTACACTGTCTACCACAGGCTTCCTCTTCCATAAAACCCCAGCAAATATGCAAACAACATATATGGATATTTTATATTCCCAAATAATATGAGGAGCAACAGCTTTACTTCATGAGGCCTTCAACAAAGACCAACATTTCTTCCAACAAGTTCTCTGCTATCCCCTAAAGCAGAACTTCTCAATTTAATGTGGATGTGAATCACCAGGGATTCCATTAAAGTGCAGGCTCTTGATTCTGCGGGTGTAGGATGAATCCTAAGATACTAACGAGCTCTCAGGAAATCACCCTTTTGAGCATCAAAGCAGGAAAGAACTTGTCTTTTCCTGTTTGGCTGGAGTTGGGTTGCAAATGTACCTGGGTCTCAGCCCACAGGAAGAATATAAGCGGGGGACGGAGTCGGGGGGAGATGGTTGCTCGAAGCACAGGGCAGCAATATCCTTTTAAGAAAGAGGAAGGGGAGGGATGTAGGCAAATCACGTCCATTCACATTTCAGTGGTGAAAACAATCATATGGCCAAGCTGCACGGAAGTCTTGGAAATGTAGTCTCTCTGAGGTCCAAGACCCTGCGCAATCAATTGATGTATTTGTTGAATGGACTTTGGGTGGTGATGATAGGAATTCAGAAATGAAAGAAATTGAGGCGAATGGAAAGCAGTTGGGGGTAAGAAGGTTTTAGAGAGACAGAAAAACATCTAAGCAATCAAATTCACTGATTCAACAAGTATTGATTGTCGACTCATGGACCCTACCTGGCAGATGCTAATGGTCCGTCAGCAAATGTAGGGAAAAAACTAGTACAGTAAGAGTAAATATGGAGTATTTATGAGTATTTAAGTATTTAAGAGTAAATATGCATGTGGAGGACAGAAGGAAAGTAGCTAGAATAGAGCAGAAGACATGTGTGCAGGGCTGTGGCAACAGATAATGTAGGGTGGGTAATATGGGAGGCAGTTAGGGAGAGCCTGAGTGCCAGGATAAAAGGTTTAGTTTCCTTGAAGCAGTTTTCTATCTTCTTAAAGTCACTTGTCAGCACAAATGAGAAGTGTAATATTGAAATTTCTTCCATGTGCTACACATTTCCAAATGACCTTATTCCAAAGCAAAGATCTAACCTACATCAAGAAATCTTTTATAGGGATCCCTTTCAGTCAAGACAGAAAGACCACTTTAATTTTCTTTACTTGTTTTTTACGAGAAAAAGAACATTTGCATATCATGTAATTTGGAGCAAGATATTTAGAGCACTGAAGCAGAAAATTAAAGTGGAGAAGCGGAAATATTAGTTTAAAAATCTCGTGTACTCTTCAAGTGAGTTTTCAGTGTGACTGGACGTTCTGTCAAAACAAACAAAAAACAGCAGTGTTGTTTTCTTTCTGATAACTCACCTGGGAACCAGAGCAACAAACTAGAAATTTCCTTCCTCCTAAAAACTTAAAGCATTTTAACAAAGACTGGTGGTGGGCACTGTGTTTGGGAGGAAAATAGGAGGAAAAAAATGTAAACACTTTCCAAAGCAAAACAATCTTTTAATCACATGTATTTTTACCCCCAATTTAGTACTTATCCTCACATTCAGATTTGATTCCACAGAGAACTTCACCGTGTGTATACTAATTTTTCGTATAGTGATTACTCCTATGTTATCTTTCACCATACACAAATCCATTTTCTGGTTGTTAGTCAATGTTTTAAAGATTACAGAATGTGCCACAATTTCCAGGTTTTCCCCATACAGAATCAGAGCAACCAGCAACATAAGGAACACTTGTTGCTTTTGTCTCTAGCCTTTTTGGAAAAGAGAAGCCTGATTTTCCCTTTGCAAACCAACCCTTCCTCCTCTCTCAGTGTCAAGGTTTGTGTGGGTCTGGCCTCACGTGTAACCAATCAGAACACTACTTCTCTTGAAACCAAGCAGACCCCTGTAAGGGCCTACCCAGGGACAGGTCCCCCACCATATCCACCTCGTGTGTGTAGAAAAGCTTTAATCTCCAAAGCCTTTCACGAATTCCAAAGAGCAAATTCAATCAGTGAGAAAATGCAGAAACAAAGGAAAACAGTCAAGCAGATGAAGTAACAATAGTTTAGCTATAAAATAAAGTCAAGGAGCTTTAGTTTCCCCTAAAAGGTTCTAGATAATATCCTGAACTATATCCTTGATTTTTTTAATTAATTTTAATCAGAAGCTAATTATAATATTGTAGTGGTTTTTGCCATACATTGACATAAATCAGCCATGGGTGTACATGTGTCCCTCATCCTGTATCCTTGATTTGTTTTGCAGATACTAAAACCCCTGGGCTTCCCTAATGAGTCAGTCTGTAAAGAATCCTCCTGCCAATGCAGAAGTCCTGGGTTTGATCCCTGGGTCTAGAAGATCCCAAAGAAAGAAATGGCAACACACTCCAGTATTCTTGACTGGGAAATCCCATGGACAGAGGAGCCTGGCGGGCTATGGTCCATATGGCCCAAAGGCTCAGACACAACTTAGTGACTAAATCACCACCAAAACAGAGAAAGTTAACTGCATGCTGACCACCAGCACATAGAAGCAATTAGAACCAGAAGGCTGACTGAGATTCCCAAATCATCACCCTAGTACCATCACCATCAACCAGTCAAGAATTGTGTACAAGCTGATCACACACCCTGACACACTATCCCTCCATCTTTACCCATCTGTAAAAGCCATTGGAAGCATGAGGCTTTCTCACTTGGCCCTGCAATCAATACTGTACTTCCCTTCCTTACAACCCAGGGTCAGCAGATTGCCTTGCTGTGTATGGGGCAGGTAGACCCAAGTTTGGTTTGGTAACACCCTCTACACACAGGAATAGGGTCAAGGATGGACATGACTCCAGCAGTAAGAGGATTTCCCAGGTCCTAAGAATGATTAGGCTTTTCGCTGTGATTGCTATACTTCTGGGCATCCCCAAAGGCTCTCCACCTGCAATGCAGAAGATACAAGAGATGTGGGTTCGATCCCTGGATCAGGAACATCCCCTGAGGGCATGCAGCAGGCAGGGCAAGGTACTGCAGAGCACTAGCAGGGGATTGTTCTCCTGACCACGACACTCCCTTGACCGTCATCATGTTGGTGTACTTTAGGATCGACTGGTGTCCTGAACTTAGAAAAGAAGTGTTAACCTGGTTTTGCAATGTGCCATTTGAAGTCATTGCTGAAAGCTCTGTCAGTTCTCAATAACTTTATGTTCAAGTTAATATTTTGTTTTTTGTTTTGCTTTTTAAAAAAAGTCCTCTAGGTCAAATACATAAAATTCACTGTGTTCTCTGCACTCTACTGGATCTTATTACACTAGACATACTACATTGGGGTGATGGTGATGGTTCTGAGGAGCTAGTAAGGACACTGTCCAGAAGTGTGAAGGATCTGAGGTTCACTTGCATGCTACAAGTCAGCCCACCATCACTTCATGGATCCTGGGTCGAAGCCAAATGACTCTACACTTAACAGCACAGCAAGCAGCACAAGCTTCACGTTCCCATCAGTTCCCCTTGCCCTCCGAGTCCCACAGGGGTGATGCAGAGTGGTCCAGGGGGTTGCTGAGCATGCAGTGGGGTGGGTTTGCATCACAGCTGAGAGTCCAAAGTTTAGGGTACCTGAATCTTTTACAATAAGCACAAGCAACTCTGTCCAACTTTTGCCCTGGAGAGAAACATTATGTTGATTATACAACAGTAAACAAACCTGCCTTCTCCTTGATGGAAACACAGTATCTCCCAAGGCTGTTCACTACATAAATCCCCTTATTTATTCTACCCCCTACAAAGACAGGGTAGAACAAACAAAGGCTGTCAAAGCTTCCGCTCTCTGGATGTGAGCAACTTAAGAGACTCACGGAGAATTGTTTCTAACAGACTTAGCCAACTTTTCATTTCAATTGTAGCCACTCTTATTTTACAGCACAAACCAGTTTTATCTTTTAAAAATTCACTTTAATCTAGTCATGAGATTTTACAAACATTTGTATGCAGTCAGGGACTAATTTATAGCATGGTTTCTATTCATCTCAGCCATGAGAAAACACCATAGCAATCATTATTAAAGGTCTCCATCCATAAATTACTTTTATTTCTCATTAAATGAGCACAGAGTCATTAGCATATTAATAACAGATATGTTTATTATTACATATCCATCAGTGCGGCTTTTAATACCACTTGAAACATGCATATCATCCTAGAGACGAATCAGTTTTCCAGTGCTTCTTATCTGATAGACATTACTGCAAAGCCATTATAAATTACTGAGGAGGTATTTGGTTAAAAAAATAAACAATAAATCATACTGCCCATATGAATCAACTCTTGTTATTGAACAAGAGTTTAACAGTATTTATCTGGTAATTCCTATGTTAACTGGAAAACATCACAGATGTATTGCCATAATTTTCTTTTATACTGGGTGCAACCTTCTACATATTTTTGCAGTTTTATAAAGTCATTCATTATTTAAGCAGGTAGTTTGATGCAAACATTGTATCAATTTATCAAAGTCCAACAAACCTCTAAATATTTTAAATTAAACCAATTATCAATGAAAAAATCCCTGAACACACGTAATTTTTTGAAAATCTGTTTTTTGAAATTTTATAGTCATGGCAGTAAAATAATTCTCTCAAATTAAGGCACTAAAAGGGCAACGCAACTCCCACTGAAGGTGTTCTAAGAATAATTTACATTTCAAACAGTGCATACATTTCTTATATGTTTGTTAACTTAATGTCTTTATCACTTAAAACCACAAAGAAACACATTATACAATTACAGAAATGATGTACCCCACAAAATGCTTTTAAACTTGGTTCTTTTGTACAGTTAGTTCCTAATGTCTCTAGTAGTAAAAATAACTCAATATGGCTTGGCAAAAATGCATAGATTAAATGTAAATTTTTTTTTTTTTGCCTTCTCCCATTCCCCAATCTACAAACTTGCTGAAACACATACAGTATTTTGTAAAGCATAATGTAAGATATTTATTTTCCATCAAGTCCACCATGGGCAATCAACAGTAAGGCTTTTAAATTCTACAGTGAGGGCACTGAAGTCAAGTGATATCACTGCTTTCTTAAATAGTTTTGTATAGTCTTGCAAGAGCACGAAAACTGAAGTTATTTTTTAAAAAAACTTTCAGTTGTCTCATTTTGAGATATTTTCTTTACTCCTTCCATGAGCTGATCTTGATAGTGACAGCCATTCCACTTGAAAGTGAAAGTCTCTTCCTCTCACTGGTATGAGGAAAACTGTTCTATCATGATTGACAGGCGTTTTTAGAAATTCAAAAAGGCAGCACCTTTTTAAAAAAATATATCTAGCTAAGCTTTCCCTCAATTGTACTTGCATTACATAGTAATAATTAATCTAATCTACCTGTAGGCAAACCCGCAATAAAAAAACAAAAAACAAAACAAAACAAACAATCCTCAGTGTGCTTTTGTGCCAAAGCAAGGACAGAATAACAGCAATCTTAACCCTGAAGCCTGTGATATTTGTGTCAAAGGAACAGCCTGTCTGCTCTGCATGGTTAGAGACGCCTGCTTCATCAGGTAGCATCCCGCACAATTCCACAAGGCACTAGGTCACGTGGTTAACTGTTGGGGGGGAAAAAAATTGTAAGTAATGTGCTCAGCTGATAAATACAAAAACAAAACTTGAAAGGAAAGGTACACATACATTATATATAATAATTAAGTAATACACAAAATTTGGCAAACAGGAAAAGGGGAAAAAATACACCATTATCTCCTTTCTGCTTCTATTGTTTCAAACACATTATTCCCCCTACAAAGCTGTAAGCCAATTTTAAGTACTTTAGATTTATTCAGCTTTTATCCTGTACAGGAGAGGCTGATACAGGGTTCTACACAAAGAAGACCAGAGTGAGGTAATAAAGCACTGAAACAGTATGGCAGCTGAGCAACAGAGGAGGAGGAATGGATGTGAGTCAATCCAAAGAATTAGACTTGGTTACTGATGATACGGAATGAAAGAAACAGGATAAATTAAAGATGGTTTTAAGCCTGCTTGGAAGAGTTGGGTGACATTAGCAGAGACAAATCAGTTCTAGACTCAAATATCCCTCTCAGGAGAGGGTTAACACTCTAGGGAAAGTTGCTATTTGGTATAGGAGAAAAAACATAGGCTTAGAAACAGATAAAAATGGGTTCCAATGACTATGCCACAAATTGGCTGTGTGATCTGTGCAAGTTGTTTAATTTCTCTGAGTCCCAAGGTTCCATGCATTAGAGAACTTTGAAGATAGCATAGCCACTTCTCAAGAAAGGGTTTAATTATGCCCTGCAATTGTTCATTTTACCATATAAACTTTTTTTTTAATTTTGTCGAAAGTAAGTAAACTACCCTCCCCCAAAAACAAGAAAAAATGGGTACTTAACTGAAAAGTTTATTTCCAACAGTGATAATGTCAAATAATTTTGATTTTAAAAAAATCTATGCAAACATAGTTAAAATTAAGATGAGCAAAGTTTCACATGAACCTGTTTATATTAAAAAGGGATAAACAGTTGTTTAAAACAGTAAGGGTGAAATATGTACCATGTATAACAACCAATGACAATAAAACCTGACATGGAACTAAATAAACACAATATTTATAAATATTCTGAGCTTTAAACAGGCATCAGTTAAACTACTTTGTAAAGTCGTTTTAAGTCACATATAAAGAACCAACTACAAATGATGCCTTTTACAGGGAAAAGAACAGTTTGATCTTGGGTTTTGATAGCTATTATCCAGTCACTTAGTATGAGAAAGGTTAACACTTCAATCCTTACCTAGCTTTTCCAGATGTATTTTTGACCACTTTCCGGAAAGACTGATTTGCAGTGGACCTTGTAGAAAGTGTTCGAGGGGATGCACGCACAAAACCAGATGGTGGATTCTTAGGGATCTTCTTTACTAAATGAGTTACCCATTTTTTTTGTTCATCCTGAGAACACGCTAGCAGCAGCATATCTCTTGCTGATGTTACATCATAACTTACTATTTTAAGAAAAAAGAGCACAATCAAAGTCACATAATACTTAAAGGAGCCCACTCAAAGGTTCATAACAATTTGAAAAGATTTACTACGCTTAATTAAGCTTGGACAGTATCTTCTCTTTTTAATTAAGTTAGAAAATTTAAAGAGATAACATATCATAACCCAGTAAAAATTAAGGAAAATCAAAAATATATATGTGGCTCCACCAGTGCCAAAATATTACATCTTATTATCTCTTTTCAACTTGTTACAGGAAGTGCTACACTTGAAGAAGTTATCTTATTAAATGGTATAAGAATCACTTTCATGCCTTACCTTTACATGGAGAAATCAAGTCCTCTTTCTTATCTATGTGGTCTCTGTGGCACTTAACATGGCATCTTCGACACTCCAGGGCAGGGGGTGGCTTAAAAACATGCCAGAGAGGTTTGGCACAGGCCTCACAGTTGGCGGGAAAGTGGTAGAGTGTAGGAATGAACTCATGGCCTTTGTGGTTTTGAAAATTTGTTTTTTCAGCTTGTTGTACTGGTTCCACCTCTAAGTCTTTTCTACATTCACCTTCATTTGCATACAGTATCTACATTCAGAAATGGTAAACAGAAGATTAAAAAAGTCTGCATCCGCACATACAAGTTTCAAATGTATAAAAGTATTTATGTATTTACATTTACTTCACAAATACACTTATTACTTAGGTAAAGGATCTACTAAAATTATAACTTCAGATTTTTACCTGGAATATTTTAGGAATTTCTTCAGTTTCAGCTCTGTATACATCTCCTTGTGTTACAGGACGAACATGAAACAATTTACTAAAATGAAAAGAAGATGTAGACAATTATAAAAACACATTTACAGTAAAAGACAAAAGCAGGTATTTCACTGAAGAGAACACAGAGGTGGCAGATAAGCATAGGAAAGGATTAGTTATTAGAGAAATGTAGATTAAAATCAGAGTAACTTTCACTATACACCTATCGGAATTTTTTAAATAAAGATAGTAATAAAACCAAATGCTGGTGGTGATGCATAAAAACTAGATCATTCATACAACTGTGGCAGAAATGTAAAACTACAGAGCCACTTTGGAAAAAGAGTATGGCAATTTCTTACAAATCTGTATGAAAACTGGTACATGAATGTTCAAAGCAGCTTTATCTTTAATAGGCCAAAATTAGAAAAAAACTAAAAAAAAAATGGTTAAACAAACTCTTGATATATTCATACAACAGAACATTCAATCATGAAAAGAAAAAACTGTATCTTGGATGGACTTCAAGGGAACTACACTGAGTGAAAAGCATACCTCAAATGTTACAGACTATTTGATTCCATTTATATAACATCTGTGAAGTGACAAAACTACACAAACAGAGGACAGATTAGTGGTTGCCAGGACTAGAGGGGCACAGGAAGGTGCCTCGATGGCTGCAACAGGACACGAGGGACCCCCGTGCTGGAGCTTCTCTGTGCTTTAGCTTGGGCCTCTTTGACCTATTATTTAATGACCAACATAATTATATACTTTTTGAGATGTTCTACGAATGTAATACCAATAAATACTTGACATTTACAAAAAATGCTTTTCAAATACATCAATCAGGTATGGAATATTTTCTCTCTCATATTTTGGTAAAAGTAGGATTTAATATAAAGCTGTTATTTAAATTTGTTAGGGAAAGAAGTTTACAACATAGTTTAAATAACAAAATATAAACTAAATGGTAAGTCTAAAAATAATTTAACACTCAACAGACTTAAGATTGAATAAAAGGCTACTTACTCAATGTCCAATACCATAGACGGATTGGATTGTTCCTTATCTTGTTCATCATTATAGAACAAAATTTTTTTGCTGCTTACCACAACATACTAAAATGAAAAAAACAAGGGGAAGAGAAAACAGCAGTATTAACTTGGTTTAAAGTGGTACTGTAATACTTGCCTTTTATGTCTAAATTATATTGTATCAATCTAAAAACAATGACAATTAATATAAGTTCTATGATTTAAGAATAAAATATACAACAAAATATCAACTAGAAAAAATGAGTTATATGGTACCTGTTTCTTCCAGCCATATCTTTTGATATTTCCTCTATTTGGTATTGAAAGCCAACCTTCAATTCTTGATTCTAGAAGGAAAAAAAAAAATATATAGTATTCTGTCACAAAAGGAAAAGCTATTACAAGCTGTCTGACAGCATGCAGCAGCAGGCATTGGAACACAGCTACATGAGTAAGTGCTAAAATCTGCTCTTTCATGCTTCAATCACACAAATCAACTTTAATGGCCATACAAAAATTGCAGAAAAAAATTCCAAGCCACTTTCCCCTTAAAATTAACTTTCAGTACTCAATCATAAAAGTATGAAACAATGACAATACCCTTAACAGCCAGGCAAGACTGGAATGGATTGCAGCTTAAATGGGATATGATACAGAAGACTTTAAATATCACTTAACATTGATACAAAAGTACTGAGCCAAAAAAAGAAAAAATGCAGCAAGTGGAACAGGTCAGAGGCATGATTTACACGAGAAAGAGCAAGCAAAAGTACAGAAGTGTCCTATTACTCACAGAAGACAAGAATAGAAGATAAATAAATAAGGAATGCAGGCAGACCAACTAGATATAAAGAATAAGAGACAAGCATTTTATTTGTTTTCTCAGTACAATATTCTGATAAACTTTCTGGTAAAACATTTATAACAATTTCATTGAAAGTGTCCAAATTTGGTTGGGGAGGGGTTCCTTAATTCTAGTGGTAAGTCCAATTACAATTCTTAGCAAACTAAAGAGGTATAAAGCCTTTAAAGTTTGTAGTATCAGAATAAACAGTAAAAGAACACAGAATTTAGCAGGTAAAACTGCTAATCTTTTACCAGTTTGCACCCACCAGAAACTCTGATTAGTTCAATCAAGGCATTTTATAATTATTATCATTAATGTTTAAATATATTAAATACATACTAAATATAATTAATGTTTATGATTCAATTTAGAAATTATTATTTTATATCAGGTGAGAGATAAGACCATAATTGTATTTTTTAGATCTATTATATTTGAAACACAGAAGAAAAGCAACCAACTTTAAGGTACAATGCTATAATGTGACATTATACCATTGTTTAAATCATGACCCTAAGGGGAATATATATTATCTTCCTCTGTGTAACTTAAAAGGTGTAAAACAGTTTGGTCTTAAAGTAATGATAATAGGTAACATTTACTATATATTTATTATTTATCAAGTACAAATAATACCTCATATATAATCTATATATATAACCTCATGAACATAGGATATTACATTCTCAGGAATATAGGATAAGATGGGTCCTCCTATCATCCTCCATTTACAAATGACGAGACTAAGGCTTAGCAAGGTGAACTGACTTGCCCTAGGGTAACCCTAGCAACTGGTAAAGCTCCAGGGTTCACCCAGGCAATCTAATTTCTGAGTTTCAATTCCTAGAGCATAGTGCTAATCTTCCCTTAGACAAACTCTGCAGTTAATTGAATCAGGAGTGATCTTGTTCCAGCTTCTTCCATGTACCTAATGGCCTTTGATTTTGTTATTCTCCTTCATTTAGTTGTTAAAGTGGAAGAAATTAATAATGAGAAACTTCAAAGTGATACTCTTCTTCTCCCAACTTTTTTCTTAGTTAGCATTATTATTTTGTTCATCAATAATTAATCTGTCCCATTAGGCAGTTCCTTGGAAATTTTGAGAGCAGGGTACCACATCCGAGCACTTTTATACACACACACACACACACACACACACCACCCCCCCACCAAGGCATCTGACACACAGAGTAGGTACCTGATACACCGTTTAAAAAATTATTATTCTGCAGTTCTTTCTTTCTCAGTTAGCCAAGTAAAGTCACCTTCTATTTAAATAATGGTTGTAATTTAAAAACCACAGGGCTAATTTATATTCAATAACATACAGAAGGCTGCTGATCATTCACAAATATTCTAATTTACAAAAGGAAAAGTTATTGCTAGGAAAAGTTCCCTTCAGTGTGCCAAAGTCCATTTCATACCAGTAATTCCTCACTAAAAATAAAAGACATAAAAGCCATGGAAATCTTGACATTTATACAGAATTGTGTATGCCAAAATATCCTCCTTCCAAGCTATTTCTCTATAAGTGCCAGAAATATATAAGCTTTCTGGTTGTAAGTTTGGATTAATTTGCCAATGTTTTCTTTGAATATACTGACTGAAATATATTTTCAATGAATTGTTGTATGTTGCCATTTCAGTGTTCCTATAGAAATTTTATACATCAAAGGCATTTTATGAATTAAATAAGCCCAATTTTATATCTTCCCTAATTGAAATAAAATGAAGAAATCAGAAACTCAAAAAAGGTGCTGAAGATATATGAAGGTTTTTGCCAGTTTAAAATTATTTTTTGCCAAAAATGTTATAACAGAATTTTAGTCTTTCCTTCCAGTGAATTCCCTTCAGAGAAGCAAGTAAACCAAACTCAGTGATTAAAAAAAATTACTTACTCTTGTCTTATATGCAACTTAATATACCAGTTTTTTATTCAGTTCTTTAAAATTTTTTTTAGTATGTAAGGACCTCCTTTAAAACTATGACCACCTGTGACCTAAGTGGCAACCTGAAAGTATAATATTCTAAATTCTTTTATAATACAAACAGAAATCAGCTTCTCCAGATAAATAAATGTTGAGGACTTCTAAGTCTAGATTATTATCAATAACATACTACAGAAGTACAAAAAAAAACTTGATCCCAGGTTTCATTTATTTGTAGAGCAATTTGAACTTAAAAAAAAAAATTTAGATGTGTATTATTGCAATATGAGGAATTAACTCCTTTAAGAGTTAATTATATGTAACTCATATAAGAAAGAGGATAATGTAAGAAAGAGGTGTAAATCAGTATCAAATATAGCCAATTCAAACATCAAGGCTAATCTCTGAAGACTACCAAAGTTTACGTAGGATGAACTACATATTGCTTAAGAAACACAGCTACAGAACCATTCCAAAAAATTTAAATTAAGAAGTGATATAAAAAAGAAAAAAATATCAATCAATGCTCAAGAATTCAGATGTACTGATTATCTCCAATCATTGATCAGTCTTCCAAACTAAATAAAATTAATCATTACCTTCAAAAAATCTTTCAGACATGTGAATGATAGGTAACTCTCAAATTAAGAATGAATGCCAAAACTTTTTACAATTCTTTCTAGATATGACCACAAAAACTTAACTTTATTTGCCAGAGGTCTAGTAAACAGTAAGACTTAATATAGACTTTCAAGTTACTAGTACTCTTGCCTGGAAAATCCCATGGACGAAGGAGCCTGGTAGGCTGCAGTCCATGAGGTCACTAAGAGTCGGACACGACTGAGCGACTTCACCTTCACTTTTCACTTTCATGCATTGGAGAAGGAAATAGCAACCCACTCCAGTGTTCTTGCCTGGAGAATCCCAGGGATGGGGGAGCCTGGTGGGCTGCTGTCTATGGGGTCGCACAGAGTCGGACACGACTGAAGCAACTTAGCAGCAGCAGCAAACAGTAAGATATATGATACAGAGGCAAAGTAACTTTGATAATAATTATCCATAATTTTTACCTCCAATATGAAAGTCACAGCCTCCGATATGAAAAGGTGCAGCACTGTAAAGACCTCTGTAAAATTTCAAATTCAGAACACAGTAATAGAGAGATACCCTGACTGGTCAATGGAGAATGGCCACCAGCACCTTTTTTTTCTTTTTTTCCCCTCCACTTGAACTTTGAAAATCTTAAAAGCAAAAATCTCTCAAAATACACAGCTATACTAAGTCATATACTCAGAATGGAACCAGTAGAAGCATTTAAAAATTTCTTTGCTGACTGATCCCTCCTGAATGGACTTATTAGATCAGGATTCTGAAGTCTAAATGGATATCTCACCTAAGTTTGCCAGTCAAACCACCTGATGATGCTTCGAGTTTAGCCTTCCTGAATAAGCCAGGATGAAATAAAACTCATTACCTTCCCCCAACCTCATCTCTCAATTCAAATCCTCTAGACAGTATTCACCAAGTCAGTCTCTGAAATGTTTAACCTAATACAAAGAAAACCAAGGCATACATAGTAAGACATTATAAATAAAGCTGAAGGGAAATGGATGGAATAAAGACAAAAAAACTTTTGTTGAACACAGGACCTCTCCAGTGAGAGCACAAAGCCCTTATGACTAAACCGCCAGGAATTTCCATGTCATACTCTTTCTTAACTGATGATTGGGTCATAACTTTACAATGATGCTCAAACAACAGCTGAAGCTAGAGATTCTTATTAAATCCAAAGTGATCCTCTGATAAGGAAGTGAAGCTACAAGATTTTCAACAGGTTGGAGGTTTCAGAGAGCCAAAAATGGGAAAACGGAAGGAATTTTTTGACCATTGGAGTAAGAAATATTTATTCCCTGCCCTTCCCTTTCCAGATACCTCATTTTGAGCTAGCGAAGCCACAAAAGAATGACTATTACATAGAATACATATCAGAAGTGAATTCACTTCCTATTTTGAATTTCACTTTCTTGACCAATAACAGTAACATGAAATTTTCTAGGTAGTCTATCAAGTTTCTTATTTCAAATTCTCAACAACAACAAAAACAAGTAATATCTGTTAACATAGATCCTTATCATATCAAATGTGGTGATCTGTATCTTTCTTTTCATGCATTATTCAGGAAATACATTAATTAAAATCTACTTCAAGTTTAAGACCACTTAAAACTCTCAAGATCTTGAACTAAGAATATGTAGTACATTAAATTGGTGTGTCTCTGTGTGTATATGTATACCTTTAAAATTCATAATGCATGGTTTATATTTATAACCTATTAATTTCTAAATTGAACCTACATCATGTGTACTGCTCATCTCTGTTAAAAAGACATAAATGTACTATAATCCACACAAGAATGTATCCAAAAATGAGGCAGTACATAGTATTTTTTTTTTTTTCAATTGATTCTTCACTGGGAAAAAAAAAAAAAGGAAAGAAGAAAAAGTCTGACATCCTAGCTCCTCACTTTTGCATTTACTTCACTCCCTGCCACCTCTCTGCACCTCCCAACTGCTTTTATCTACTTCTCCAAATTTGAAACTTTAAGTCTGGTTGAAGTTTATCACTATAGCACTAGGTAGGTTTCTATATAGAGCTGCTATGGTTCTGATTATTAAGTACAGTTCTTAGTTTCAGCACAAAAACACATAAAACACTAAACAGCTGCTACACATAAAAACATGTACAATTTTCCTTAAACACTGAGAGTTGTAGCAGCAGTTTTGACTTTCACCATAGGGATGGGCTACTCAATACTGATTCATAAACTTCAGGTTTCTATTTAAGAAGAGCCATTCAGAGCTATTTTAAGAGCCTAAGATTGTTTATGACTGCTTTTATGCTATAAAATGCACTAAGTATGCAAATATCAGACTCTGGGCCATCAGAAACATAAATCCCTTCTTAAGAATTCATGGACAAAATGACAGAGTTATAAATCCAAATAAAAGAAATCTACATTAATTCCCATGCTGTTTTAGCAAACCTGAATGAAGTAACAGCAATTATTCTTACCTGGAAGGTTTCCATCAGTTTCATCAGCACTGGGAAAACTAGCAACACTTGTAGAATCTGAAAGGTCCAACAGTTTGGCACGCAGCTGCTCAATGTCACTCTCCTTGCTGGCCAGCTGCATCTGAAGCTCATTCTTATGTGTACATTCTTCTACCAATTGCTATTAAGAAGTACCAAGATAATATAAAGAATTAAGTTCAAATCTCCAACATTAGAAACTAAGAATCAGTGTAGTTATACAATATGTAACTGAGAATTGCTAATACTAAAAACTGACTATAAACTTCACGAATGGTGACTACCACAGATTGTACTACAACTATAAAACTGCAAGTTCTCTTCCTCAGTAATACACTGCATGCATAAGCTCCTTTTCTCTTTGCTTTAAAAAAGTATTTTGTTTTTTTCTTCTAAAACACAAAGCATTAAAAACCAAAACCAAACACCTGTTAAAACAATAGAAAATGCTTTTATGGTTCCAAATGGAAGTGTAAAAGATACAGAGGAAAACCCTTGGTGGTTTCTCCAAAAGTAGCATTTCTAATCAAACAGATGCTAAGGGGTAAAAATTACTCAAGTTATAGTTAACAGAGTATCTTCCTAGTTTGTCAAGATCATGGTTCATATTACAGTAACAATAATCAAACTGGGAAGAATATAAACCTAAATATGCATTTTTTATACTGAACAAACTAAACAAGATAAATAGCTAGGTATATACAGTAATAACAAATGCACATACACAACCTTACCGCTTGCATTTCATTCAGCTCCTTCTGATGTTTCACTACCATTTGGTTGAATTTCTCTCTTTCCTGGTTGAGTTCAAGTTGGAGCTTTCGATTTTCTTTTTCTTTCTTTCTCAAATCCTGCGTATTTGCTTTCTTTCTATCAATTTTAAAGTCCTTTCGATTCATTATTTCTGCCAACTTGTTAACAGCCTATTATGATATTAAAATGTTATTAATAAGGTTCTTCATTGTAGCTATTCAATTTAAGCCTCCAGTAAAAAAAATTTTTTTTTCCTTCAAAATCAGGAAGCAGGACTTTTTGTGTGTGTGAAAATTAGGAGAACCTAATAAAGTTTGGAATATTGATAACTAGTAGCACAAGTAACTATTACTGACTCATCTCTTTGTTCAAATGTTTAATAAGAACCAGACAGGCTTACAAAAATCCAGTTACTGCTCAACAATTATTCAGCACTTACTATACTGCATGTAAACTAGATATAAGGACAGAAAATACAGTTAACCGCAAAGACAGCCTAGTCTGGCAGAGGAGCTGGAAAGCAAGCATGACAGTGCTGAGTGGAAAATCAGGAAAAAGAAGCAAGCAAGGTGCTACGGAAGCAGTACCTAATTGAGACTCGGAGAGGTCAGGGAAGGCTTCCTGGAATACCTGCATTTGTGTCCACATGTGTTTCTTAAAAAGACCAACAGGAATCGAATGAGCAAAGAAGAAATGGTATTAAGGAGGGGAGCCAAGGATGACACAAAAATTAGGTGAAACAGTACACAGGCAGAAAGGCTCAAGATAATTTTTTTCTTTTAGACAAGTAGGAGGGCAGGGGGACACGGCACCATACTCAGGCCCTCTTGAATGTGAAAGAGGTTGTAAATATAGTTGAGGCTAACCCCTTTTGCCAGAAGGAAAAAATATATTCTAAGTAAGACAGGACTGTTAAAAAGCACAGGAAATTAGCTACGTAAACCAAGAAACATAAGCTATGGTATATCTGTCCTGTAGTAGTTAAAAAAAAAAAAATCAGATTTTTCCATCAAGATAGAACAAATCCCTAACCACTATCATTTTCATGTAGATTAGATCCCATCGAGGATAAAGAATCCTTGAGTAATATTTTTAGTGCAGTAAAAGCTTACGTCACTGAACTCATAAACGGCTATTTGTTTTTTTCCAGTAGTAAATCTAACAAAAAAAACCATAGAAGTATAACGTGAAGAACATGAAAAGCTATGATAGTTATCACTCATCAAAGACTATCTCTGCTAAAGCCTTCTCTTTTCTTTCATCTACTGGGTGCATATCCTTCTAGACTTTTCCTAAAACAATAAGTAGATTATATATAAATGTTTCAATTTTAAATGGAATTTTGCAGTACACTGTGTGCTGCAACTTGCTCCCTAAATTTAATACTGTATTAAATATCACAGTAAATATTATTTCTGTGTCATTACATGTAGATCTACTTCAATTATTTTTAATGGCTTCTTTGCATCTCTTTGTATGAGTTAGTTTTAGTTTTTCACTTTTAAAAATAATGTAGCAATTTTATTTCTGTATACTTCTTTTGAGAATTTATGGAAGTATTTAAATAGGATAAATTCCTAAATGAGCACATACTGGGTCACAGAATATGCACATTCAAATGCTTTCTTCTGTTAAATTGTTTTTGTATGAATGAACGTTCCCCATGTGCTTATAATACTCAAAGTTGAGTACAATGACTCATTACAACCTGTCAATTTGATTGTCAAAAAGATATCTCATTATTGTTTCCATTCTTATTTCTTGCTTTACTACTGTGGTTGAACCTTTTCTGTTTTGGTCACGCCTTGAGCCATGTGGGATCTTAGTTCCCTGACGAGGATCAAACATGCGCCTCTTGCAGTGGAAGTACAGAGTCTCAACCACTGGACCACCAGCAAGTCCCTATGTTTGAGCCTTTTAAAAAAATCTTTACTGCTTCTTTTTTCTCAAGTGTCCCTTGGCTTTTTCTATTTTCTACTGAACGTTTTTCCTATTTGCAGATCCTCTTTATATCTATCCATATATGCTATAAATACTGGTCCTAGTTCATTTTCTTTCAACTAACATTCTTTTGGAGTATGTACAAGAATAAATGTCCATCTTTATCTTCATGGCCTACGTTTACAGAGAGAAGTAAAATCTCCTCTGAAGGATTTTCAATGACTATTAAGTGCATTTTTGAAAAATTACTTTAGTTGAAGGATTACTGAGAGAGAACAGATTAGTGGTAAGGAGCTATAAGTACAAAATATTTTACTGTAATTAAAAAAAAAAAATCAACTGAGGTACACAGTACCTTTTGAATAATTAAAAACTACTGGATGACTTGGTACAATGACAAGATATCAAGTTTTAGTGTAAAAAACTGATCTAGCTGCAAAATACAAAGCGAAATGATACACCACCCCTTTTAAGTTTCTTACTCCCCATTCTTCTCTTTCTTTTCATTCTGCTCTCTTGACTTCACTCAAGCATATGCTTTCTCCTCATTAAGTTTTCCTACTGTCAATTATGGGTCCTCCATACAATCTAAAACATATTTTTTTACTAATCAGATAACTAGACAAATTAGCTTTCTTAACTCAACTGAAATCCTATTTCCTAAATAAGACTTCTATATTTAATGAAAAAAGAATATTACATTATTTGTTCCAATGACTTGACAATCTCAGTTTTAAGAAAAAGGAAATGAAGAGCAAATATTAACTTCTGAATATATGATACTCAAATACAAACATATGGGGAAGGCTAAGCGCATGTATACCTGTGTTTTAAGGGTTCGTTCTGTATTGATATTCTTTTCAAAGGCAGCCTTAAGGATATTGATCTCCTCCTCCTTCTTCAATTTATATTCTGTCAACAAATTATATAAAATGTCATATATAATATGCCATTAATTTCTGCCTTGCAAACTAACAATGTCCTTCATTATTCAAATTAGTATATACTACATAGTAACTTTCAGTACCTTCATTAAATAATTCTTTTCTTCAGTTTATTGAGGTATAACAAATAAAATTTTAAGATTTTAAAATGTACAATGTGAAGAATTTATATATGTATACACTGTGAAAGGATCCCCCCACAATCAATTTAATTAACACTTTTATCACCTCATATATTTACCTTTTTATGGGGGGAGTGATGGTGAGAATATTTAAGTTCTCTAAGATAATACTTAGGGGCTTCCCTGGTGGCTTAGACAGTGAAAAATTCACCTGCAATGCAGGAGACCTAGGTTCGATCCCTGGGTCAGGAAGACCCCCTGGAGAAGGTCATAGCTACCCACTCCAGTATTCTTGCCTGGAGAATTTCATGAACAGAAGAGACTGGTGGGCTACAGTCCATGGGGTCCCAAAGAGTCAGACACAACTGAGTGACTAACCCTATTCAAGATAATACTTAAGGCTACAAAAGTTATTTAACATATGAAAACAAATTCTTCAAAACCCTAACACACAACAAAGATTTACCTCTGAACTTGATTTTAACGTTACAATTTTTTAAAAAAATCTTACATACCTTCCTCTGCCTTCCTCATTTTATCAGTTAGCTCTTCGTTTTCTTTTCTTAATAATTCAATATCTTTGGTTAGCATGCTATTCGTTTCTTCAAGCTAAACAAAGCACAGAAAGGTTGAAGTTGTATAGTCTCTTTGGTACTCTCATATTTAAAGCAATAATCTTTAAACAAATACTTGCATTTTCCATAGACAAGGACAGGTCAGACTTTGCTTAACAATAAAAATGTTTGGTTTCCAGTTTGAAATATGTGGAAGTAATTAAAAATATTTTAAAGTAACTGTTAACTTCCAAAAATTATTTCAGTGTGCATGTATACATACATAGTCATACAAATGAAAGGAATACAAGATGTAATAAAATAAGAACAAGACTAAAAACTAGGAAATGTACATTTAGTTCTCTGTCTCTGTGACCCTCAGCAAGTCACAATCTTTCTGGGCCTCAGTTTCTTCATCTGAATAACAATGACAAAAAGGACAATTTAAAATGTTTAGCTATTAGCATAAATGATACCACTGTGGGCCCATATATTTCCTCCCTATTTACTCCTTCCCTGACCCTACCCAGACTGTATACTATGTGATACAATCACTTCTTTGTCATCAAGGGCTTTTTAAGTAGTAGATATTATTTAATAATCAGAAGTGGCCTCTATGCTCTGTAGTCCCCAAACAATGATGAAGACCTTTGCTGATATATTCCTGATTCCCACAAGACTAGTTACCCATTCTTAGGAACTAGGAATGCACTTCCTATTTTTAAGCACATACCTCCCATACCCTAGGTTAACTAGGTCCCAATGGTCCTCTGGTGGTGTGTAGTGCAGCTGGGAATGCTTCTAGATCATTTTCTGCCCAAACCCACTCCGTGATTACTGGACCCATAGTAACCTGTCCAAAGACTGTACAGAGCTGCCTGCCTTGGCGTTTTAGTCTAAAGATACCTTCTCAGTTCAGTGGGCACTTTTCATTCTCTCTGCCCTCCAACAATTACTTTCAGTAATTTACTTGTTCCCCATTCTATTTATATGACTGCATTTAATCTTCATCAGAATCCTATGACATAGGTATTATTTTTATTTTATAGTGAAGAATATGAGGCCTGAAGAAGTCAAAGCAAACTGCCAAGATGACGTAACTTCTTAGGGGCAAAGCTGGGGTTTGAATCCAGATCTACTTACACCAGAGCACTTGATGGTGGCTTTACCACCAAGAAGAAAACTCTAATTCCCCTTTCTAGCCCCATAATCTATTGACCATACTATACATTTTAGGAATAGACAACTGTTTGTAGTAACAGTTTCTCTATAATGGATTTGTACATATACACAAGGAATTTTTGTGGATATCCACATCCCAAAATAGCATCTCTGAATTTTATAGAATTTTGGCCATGAAATCAGTTGCAATTTATTAAGATAATAAAGCAAATGAATTTAAGGTTAAGTATTTCTTCACATAAAATATATTAAGATCTATAACAAGAAAGGGGGAAAAAACCCAATACACTGAATAAGAATTTCAATTATTAACAATTGTTTTAGATTATATAAACTATTTTATATATGCATACAAGTAGACCATTGTGTGTAAGGAAATACTCATGCACATACACTTACCCAAACACTTTAAAATGTGGCCTGTTTAGATTTTTCAATTAATTTTAATCACAAAACTTAGCTAACTATCACTTACCCGACTAAGAGTGTGATCTTTATCTGTAATCTCTTGTCTATTTCTTGAGGCAGCTTTCTTGCTTTCTTGGGTCAGTTCAAAATACTGTTCTTCTAGAAGCCCTCGAGCCAACTGCTCAGATTCAGCCTTTGTTTCTGCTAGATCCAACTGAGTAGCAAGAGTTTCTCTGGTAGATTTAAGAGAAAGATGAGTATAAACAAATCCAATTCATTCTTCCAGCTTAACTATATGGTTTTATTTAATTGATAAAAGAATTAACTATTCTATTGCTTAAAACAAACCCTGAACCCATTACAAACTTTCTAGAAAAGTAACCTCTCACACTTGCAGTCTATTCCTGAAAAGGAATTTGCTGGGATCTGGAAGGAAAGGCAGCATGGCACAGTGGGAAAGTCACTGGCTTGTAAATCAAGAGGCCAGACCTAGACCCTGATCCTCTTCTATCCCCATTCTATCCCATTGGGTAGGGACACTAGGCAAGTTCCTTACACTTATAAGAACTCAACTTAATCAAATCCATTAAATGAGAGAATTAAGCTACATTATTTTTGAGGTCCCTTCCAGCTCTGAAATTTAATGAGATTATGAAGATTTATAAATAGACTGGCAAACCACTATAAACTATTCTAGGAATGCTGCTTGGGAATTACCCTTTAAAGCCTTTCAGAATTGACATTCGGACCATGACCAGATCACTGCAGTTTGCCTGCTCTTCCTAGGAAGAGAAACTGTCTTCAATAAGTTATCTCGGTCATAACTGTAACCTCTACATACAGTAGATGCTCAATAAATGTTTATTAAATAAATGAATGACTTCTACCTACTTTCTATTAAGGGAGTAATACAAATAAAATTTTCTGTCTCAAGCCTAAAGAGGAAGACATAATAGTAACTACAAAAACCAGTAATAATATCCATTCTTTTGTCCAACAAATATTTAAAGTTCCTATGTGCCAAACACTGTTCTGGGATTTAAGGCATACAGCAGTAACAAACTCTTTGCCCTCAGAAAGTATATATTAGCAAGGTGAAACAATTTAAAGAAATGAACAATATATAGTACGCCATAGAGAACAATAAAAGGAAAGGTGAAGAGGCTATAAGTTGTGGTCACTATTTTATTGAGGGCGATCAAGAATGTCTCTCTGCTAAGCTGATATCTGAGAAAATAAAAGGAGGAAGTAAGACAGGAGCCACGCAGGTATCTGGGAATGCTTTTAGGCAAAGGAAGCATCTAGTAAGAAATGTTCTAAAGGAAGCTAATGTGAGGGGTGTCGGGGGTGGTTGTGAGATGTGATAAGTGAATTGGGGAGAAAGAACAAGTGTTAGAAGGCTTTCTAAAACAACAGAGGGACTCGCTTTTACTCTGAGTGCTCCATTTTAAAGAGATCATTCAGGCTGCTAGTTAAAATCAGACTTAGTAGGGGGACAATGGCAGAAGCGGCAATACAGTGGCAGAAGCAGTGAGCAGACACCTGAAATAATCAAGACTGGAGACAATGGCAATTTGGATCAAGTTGGTAAATGATGAAAAGTGGTGAGAAATGATCAGATTCTGGACAGGCTTTTTAGTTACAGCTAGGCTATATTGATAGATTGCATGCAGAACGTAAGAAAAAAAAGAAGAGTCTAAGATGACACCAACTTTTGGATTTAAGCAACTAGAACTAACAAAACAGCTAATATTGACAGGAGGAAGACAGCAAGGAGCAGGTGGGGGAGTAAGGCATTTTTCTGGACATGTTATATATGATATGCTTGTTAAACACTCTAGTGGAGATGTCAGACAGCTGCATTTACAAGTCTAAAATTCAGGGGAGAAAATACTTGTACACTGATGTTATTTAAAGCCATTAGGCTGGATGAGAACAAGCAGGGAGTGATCCCTTGGGCCCTCCATAGTTTAAAGGTCTCAGAGATGGGAAACGACAAAGGAGCAAAGACGGGTGAGGAAGAGGAGACAGTTCTATAGGCGGAAAAGAGTTCGGTGTCACAGAAACCAAATGAAGCAAATTCAGAAAGAGTAATCAATGATGCCAACTGCTGCTATTAAATAAGATAATAGTTAAGAACTGACTGACTACAGTTCTTAACTATTAGGAAGCCCCAGGTGAGCTTGAAAAAGGTTATTTTGGTAGAGTAATGAGTGCAAAGTTTTGAATGAGCTCAAGAAAGAGTTAAGAGAAGAGAACCTGAAGGTAAGTGGTATGTCACTTTTCAAGGAAGCTTGCTACAAAAGGAAGCAAAAAATAGGTTATTATCTGTAAGTAGATACACAGTTTAAAGAAAAGGAGGTTAGTTTTTAAGAAAATGTTTACTTCTATGCTTATCTAACAATGGAAATGACTACAGAAAGGAAAAAACTGATGCAGGAGTGGAACTGATTCACTTTGCTGTACACCTGAAACTAACACAACACTGTAAATCAACAACACTCCAAGAAAAATTTAAAAAAAAAAGAAATGAAGGAAAGATGAGAGAATTATCAGAGTTACAGGCAGAAAGGGATGGGATCGAAGGGCTGCCTGTTAGGTCAACTCATGTTAATTTTGTCTATTTTCATGAATCAGAAGGAAGGTAGGATTTACATGTACAGCTGCAGACAGGTCAGTGGCTGTGTTAGTGGAAGAGAGCAGATGTCCTATGACTTTCAGGAAACAAGACTATTTGCTGAGAATGAGAACAAGAAGTTGTTGATTTGAGGAGGGAGGAAAAGGTAAGACATACAACAATACAACAATGTGAGAAAACTAGCTTCAATATCTGTTCTTACACTATCCAGCTATAAGCAGTTATTAAACTTAATAGCTTTATAAGACTGCCTCCTTGTAAAGCCCTAAGCAAACATGCAATAGAAATTAATCTGCCTTATAATACTAAGAGGAAGACCCTAAATATCTTTACCTAACATAAGAATTATAATTTGCAAATACTACATGAACTATTTATATACAAACAGATGTTTGAAGATTGAGAGACCTCTGAAAACAATTTACTGTCATAATTTAGTGAATCTCTGTACAACTGCTATAGTGTTAAAGTACCAAATTATTTCTTCACCATAAAGGCAAATTTTAGTCAAAATTTAGTTTGATTTGTTCTGAATTGGGCCAGTAAGATTTGTTATTCCACTGCCATAAGAATAAAGACACATCTACTCTCTATGTTTACACTTAAAAGTTAAGAAATCTTTGCTGTAGGACTGATTATTGTTCTAAAGTAAAATAGACATACTTTTCACTTTGTAGTTCCTGTATTTTCTTTAAGTTTTCTCTGTTTTTTTCTTCAATTTCTTCCTTAAGTTCCTTTACCTGGGTTTTATAAAGTGTCTGCAAAACAAGTGATAAGAATAAATAAGTGTACTGATGGGGTTAAAAAACAATTTGGTAGTTCTTTATAAAGTTAAACAATTAACATATGATCTAACAACTCCACTCTGAAGTATTTACCAAAGACAAGTAAAAATATATATCTATACAAAGTCTTACACATGAATATTCATTGCTGTTTTATTTCATAGTAATAGATGCGGAGGTTATAGAGTAAACTTCCAATTGTGAAGTCAATTTGTTTTTTTTTTAACAACACTTTTTAGTTTAAAAGATAAGGAAAAAATAGTGAGGACCAGCAAACAGCTGTGGAGTATGACTTTTACACTGTATACTTAATTATCCCTCTGAGAAACAGCACTCCTCTAGGGGAAAAATGCATTTCTACAAGAATGCAATTGAAAGAAAAATGATGGCTAGCTCTGGTTTGTTTACAATTTCTAAAATGAAATAGTTCATTCTGCCTTTAGTAATCAGATTCTCATTTCTCCAACTTCAATTACTGAAATTTATATGTGGAATCAATGAAGAAATAAAAATAACCTGATCTGAAAGCCAAAACTAAAGAAAATCTTAAATTCAGCTCATAATAACTTATCAAATTTAGCAACATCTAACCCAGTCCTCACAAGCAACAGAATAAACCAAAACTAAAGACAGTTAATAGTTTTTATTGTTTTATAAAGGCAAAAATCAAGAATCCATAAGAACCACCACAAATCACTTGGACATCCATCCCCAAATATGGAGGCACTGAAAGATTATCCTGTGGAAGCCTACGAACAGGAAGGTGTGCTTGATATTATAGACCACTGTGTCGAAGTCACCCCACACACTGAAAAAATGAAGGCTAATTTACATTCAGGGAAAAGGTTTTCAACAATCTTGAATTTTTTTTTTTTATTTAAAAACATATTCCAGGGATTGTATAATAAGCCAAGAAGAAACAGACAAAAAATGGAAAAGTCACCAAGTTTATTAGCATGAAGCTCGTAACTGCATGAAATTCCATAGAGCTCTAACAATACCCAGATTTTTTACTGAGGAAACCATTACTTCCAATATTGTTCATACTTGGTTTCTTGGGCATATTCAGCAGTGCAACTCAAACTGTGTGTATTTAATTACACTGCTTAAAGGCCATAGTAAAGGTGGCTTGCCAGTGAAACAGAAACGGAGCAGCTAAATGTCAAACTGAAATGTAAGGGCACAAGCTTGGCAACCAAAAATTCAGAGTTTTCAATAAAGCCTCAAAGCAATAGCTATAAATGCTTATCGATAATAGTAATGAAAATAACCTGGCCTGTAGTAACAAAATAAAATGATTTTTATGGAGAAAAAGCATAACAGATTCATAAAGTGCACACAGAGCCAAAACAGGAAAAAGTTCTTGAACATTAGTTATACCCACAACTATATGCAGCGAGAGCTACATACACATGTACGAAGGCCACTGTGATGTGCACACGTGAACCACACATGGTAATACTGGCACTCTAACACACCAGACTTGGTACCAGGCAGACAGAACTCTCAACAGACTCTTCTAAGTAGCTCCAGTTTGAAAGCAATTCTGGAAATATTTGCACAAAAACAGTCATTTCCTTATAACTTAGACTACCAACACAGATTCAGAAACGACATGCAGAGAGGGGGATATACAACGGGAGAAAATTACTTCATAGTCATTTGAAAAAGAATCACAGTTCACATTAAACATCTAAACCCCTTGTTAAGTCAGCTTTGGAAACAGTCTACATGATAAAAGTGATTCTCACCGAGAAATACTGCTCCGCTTCCAGCTGATCCTGCAGCTCCCGCATCTGCCCTTCATTCCCTCTGTACTGTCTTCAGACGAAAGAGAAAGCAGTAAACAAATGCTCCTACTTTACTAGACTTTATATTATTCTTTGCTTCTTAAAGTTGCTAAAACAAAAAGGTTTACTAAATAACCTCTGTTTAAAACAAATCATACTTTGTTATTCAGTATTACTTAACTAGTTATATCCGGTTAGGACACACTGTCTGGTGCCATTTTGCTCCTTGTAAAATGATACTATGAAAAGTAGAGGGAACTATTTTCTACTGAAGTTCACTTTCAGGAGAATATTAACTGTGGATGAATCTAAATGCAAAAGTAAAATGATATTATTTTGGTAAATTTTTGTAGAGAACAGCTTTCTTAGGGTACATTTAAAATGTCTTATGCAGTAAGTAGACTATTAAAAACATGAACATATTAAATAAATGATAGGAAAAATTTAGTACTATATTTTATGGTTAATTAAGCACAAGGGTGGGGTGGAAATAAATACTCAGATATGGAATAAGAAGGGAGGCAATAACAACAGCTGACAACATAAAGAGAGATGTACATATACAGAATACATATATGTAAATATATATACCGCTCACAGAGAGAAAAGGACTCAAAAAGTCAAGATACACAATGCCACCCAACACATAGCTATTCAACAATGAACAATTCTGTCTGCAGCGGCTGGGTTTTCATATTAGATGGTAAAAGCTTTTTACTTTCAGCATATGGTTGATAGAAATTATTAGTTGAATGTTGAGTGCAAGTTACTGTGGGAGAAGAAAATTATAAAACACCTTATTTGGTGAAAACAGTGGCTCTAAAGGGGAAAAGAATTTCACCAACATAAAATCAACAAAATTGAGAGACAATTCTACACAAGAGTTACTGTGTTGTACATGAAGCTGGCAAGTGAATGTAACATAAATTTGGAGGAAATAAAATCCCATCACTTGGCTTAAGGCAACCCCATCTTTGACATTAAATCTCTGAAGCATGTCCTTACACAAATTCTGAAAGTCACAGTGACACCTTGCTGTGTCTCTATTTCAAATAAGCAGACACATCACATCTCAAGAATAGAGAAAAAGGACACTGCATTCTGAGATGAACCAAAGAAACAAACACACACAGGGTCATCATGTCTAATTCTGGTCTCTAAAGTAAAGAAAACTTGAATATTTTCTGTAAGGTACTAAATCCTTAATAAAAAGGTTATTCCTGATGTTTGTAATTCTAGTGTGATGACAGATAATTTTTGTGGATATGGAAATCATATAAAAAAACTGTTTTTCTACCATAAACAGACTTATTGTAAAGTCAATAGTCCTGATCATGTCTTTTTTACCCCCTTTAATAACTGCATTTTTTTTTAAGTCTGCCTTTCCAAAGCCTGAGCTCCCTTGCAAACCTTTGCAAATAAATTCTTTTATTTTTCCTGAACGTTTTTTCCTAAATCTTCATTTCACAAACTCTAAGTACATAATCTATACACATATAAAATATCAAACACATAAGCAAATGCTGAACACACACAAAAAAGAACTCAAGAATGTTATTTCTGAGACTTACTTTGTAAGCTGAGCTAATTCAAATTCCAACAATCTCTTTGCTTCCAATAAAGTATTTATTTCCTGTTTCATCTGCTTTTCTAAACCTTTTAAATTGTCTGCCTCAAATGCTTGAGTCTTCAATTCATTTTGTAACAAAAGTCGCTTGTTTGATTCCTGCTCCAGCTGCAGCGTTAGATTCTTAACCTATGAATGAGAAAAATTATTGGGATCGTAAATCTGTTTAATAATTTATTAGACATTATTTGAATGAATACTAATCAAACCTCAAGTATACTATTAACCTCAAGTACACTATTTCCTTATACAAACAGAAAATATCTGTATTCTAAAGAGTCTCCACTGTTTTATGCATTTATTACTGCAGAATTTAGTGTTAAATCAAATTAATTCCCAAATTTCAGATATGAAATCTTGGAGGGGAAAAAAAAAATCTGGTTTCTTTATACGGTACCTGTATGGAAATTCTGGAGGGGAAGGTGAGTATAAAAGTTACTTTTGGAGGGACATTCCTAAATGGTACTTATTGGTTCATTCAGAAATGTTTGTGCTCTAATCCACAGCCCTGCAAAGTTTACCCCCAAAATTGAACATATATTGAATTCAATTCAATAAATATTTATCAAGTACTTGTTGGGCCTAAGGACTAAAATGCTCCAAATTCTTACACTGGTTACAATTTCCTTCATGATCTGTTGTTACTTTTCTGGCGCTGTCCCTCGCCATTCTCTGAATCCAACCGTACTCCTCAGACCTTCCAGTGTGATACACTCTCCATAACTGCACAGTGCTTGCACAGGTTATTCTTCGTCTTCCCCTCTTCATTTATTCCTTCTTCAGCTCTTAAATGTCAAACCCTTAGTGACGTCTCCATTAACCTCCTGAACATGATTAGCCCTGATACTCCTAACTTGGTATGTCCTTTTTAAGTATGTTATGCTTGTCATGACAATGTTAATATCTGTCTTTCCCCTTGGATTGCAAGTTCCACGGAGGTCAAGCCCAGAACTATCTTATTCCGTACCTTATAGCTGTGAACACAGACATATGTAGGTAATTATATTCAAATCTCCACCATGTTTAAATTATACTGACTTTTTCATCATAACAATGATTTTTTCCTTTATAAGATGAATGAAAGTCAGAATTGTTTTTCTTACTTCATCCTCCATCCTGTCTTTATTTTCAATCAAATGCTCCAGCTTCTGCTGAGATTGCTTCAGATCAACATCTAGCATAGAGCACTGCTTCTCAATCTGAACAACCCTATTTTCAGCCTTCTCTCGAGCGTCTCTCTCCTCCTTCAGCTTTTTTTCCATCTCTGTGAAAGAAAAAGTTACAAATATACATTTAACGAAAAAGACTACTTTAATACTTTCACTTTCATGGGCTGCATAAGACACCTAGGTGTCAAAAACCCCTACTGTTAACATCCTGGGATCTTTTAGAGCTATTCATTACTGACGTTCTAAGATTATGAATTACTTGTATAGTGGGATTTAAAGGAAGAGAGTCATAAAAATGTAACAAATACTTCCAAATCCAACACTTGCCCAAAGATATGAGAGACTATTTACTGCCATTTTCAGACCAGAATGTGGAAGTACAGCTGGAAAACAAGTGGAGTGTATAAGGAGAAAAATGGAGGTAGTTCAGACAAAAGTAAAAAAAAAAAAAAAAAGAATAAATAAGGTTGTGGTTATTAATGTATACCTAGCACTGTTTCGTAAAAGTTTCAAGAGGCTTAAGGCTGTGATATAAACAATTTTTACAATGCATATAAAAGATTCCATGATAGTGTAATACTTAATTACTATCAGAAGATACCAGTCTATAGTGAGGTTCCTTTCTTGATTAACATCAAAGAACTAAGGTTCTAGAGGTTAATTTACTAGGGTCCTGAAACTCTTGAGTTGCACCATCAGGATTCAAATTTAATATGTCTGCTATCTCACTTTCAGGCTGTCTTGTCTAGGTGACAAAATAGAAACCACCAGAATGGGGTTTTTTGAATAACTCCCAGATGTCCAGCTTGGATGCTGAATGTCACTATCATCCATAGCCATGATATTTCCCACTTATTAAAAGCTTTCTGTGTACAGGCACTTTAGTGCATTTTCCCCATCTAATTTTTTGAAAGAGTCATAAGAGAAGCTAAAAGGCAAAGTAGATTTGTCTGATTACAAGCCTGGGCTCATAAAAACAAGATAATCATTAACCAATACAGTAAGAATAGCGGGAAGAGCAGGTTTGACAGATAAGATCACAAGTTTATCTCTTGAATAAACTGAATTTAAGGTGCCAGGTGACACTTCAGCTTACAATAGGTTAAGAAGTGAGTAGAAGGTGAAGAAAAGGAAGACATCTTTTTAGAAATCTGGCTATAAAGGGGCGGAATAAAATAGTGGCAATTAGGAAGGACCACAGGTTGCTGCAATGGTTTGTCCTTTTTTTTTTAAACAGATGAGAAAGATTTGTACATGTTAACAACAGGAAGGGATTCAGTGGAGGAAAAAGGTTGAGAATAAAGGAAAGAAAAAGTAATTAAGGTGAGATAAGAGACTGGATCTGAGTATAGGTAAAGGATCACGCTCTGCTAAGATGAGAAAGATGATAATGAAGATGGTAAAGGAGCAGGACAGCTTGACCAAATCAGAGAATTAGATTCTGAGGAGTTCAAGTCTGTGACTTCACAGTTTCTTTTTGAAATAGGAGAATGTTCACCTAAAAGCGAAGTGATAAAGACATGGCATAGGAAGCTAGAGAAGAAAAATTTAGGGGAAGGAGTTGATGAGTGACATATATAAAAACAACAGCTCACTTGAGGCTGAGGACAATGCACTGAGAAAACACCCATCTAAAGAACTAGCTGAAGCAATGAAAAGCAGCTGGCTGGTCTGATTGAGGGTTGCATTTAGAGGCATAATTCAGTGGAAATACAAAGAAATAACAGAGTTGAAGGTACAAAGCAAGAAAGGTGAATCAACAGACAATGAGTTTCAGAATGCATCTCAAAGAAAACAAAGGAAGGGGCTGAAAAACTGGGAGAAATGAGAATACACTGACTTTTTCAGGGAGAGGAGGGTAGTTAGGGAACAGAGCATGGTGGAGTAAGGGAACCAGCAGGTGAAACTTATTTTAAGAAAAGGAAGGTTCAAAAATGAAAAAAAGGAAGGCTCCCCTTTCCCAGATCATCACTTATAATGTTCAAGAGTTTAAACTACTACACAATGAAATTTGATCAAAATCAAAAATTTTTATTGTAATTATTTAAAAACTAAGCACATAGAAAATATTAAAATTGACACTTACCACACATTGCAACAGACTTTGCCTCTTCAATAGATTGATGTTTGTCAGTTAAACGAGCTTTGGTTACTTTATGTTCATTTACCTCTTGTTCTAATCGTTGCTGTAATGATTTAAGCTTGTAGTTTAAATCTATTTCTAAGTTATTCTTTTCCTGTAAAATGAGAATGGGAGTCAAGTACTACGCTGTGCAAAAAGCAAATCGTTAAATCTTACATTAATTTTATCTCTTAAGAGATAATATATGAATCACATTGGCTTGAAATATTACACTACATGTACTTAAATACTTTTACTCAGAACATAATTTTATGTTTATATTTCTTGTGCACTTCACACTATCTATAATATCTTTGAAAATCACAATAAGCACATATAACTAAAAACAAAATATCACCTGTGTCCTCCACCCTCCCTTCCCATGCGAATCATTAGCCATGGCTGATGGCAAGGCAGATTTCTATTATATTCAGGAGGGTTCACTGAGAATATCAGAAAAGAACAGGACAATTCTTCAGGTCATTTAAAATTTTTTGCTACCATTTAAAAAACTAATCTCTATTTACATTTGCATTTACACCTAGGTTTATCTTGCTCTGACAACTAAATCAACATGTATTCCATTCCTATTTGGGTGCTTCTGCTCTTCTTCTTTCATCCTTTTTCCAAATTAAATCCAAACTTAGACATCAAAAAACTATTCTGAATGTCACAAAACATGTCCAAAGGACAAGGTAAGTGGTAGATTTTCTGATCATTTACCTGAGGATCTAGTAAACCTACAACATTTCAGGGAGGTATGCTAAATCTGCATATTACCTATTTAATCCTTTTCTTAGCAAGGTAGGGACAGAGGATAAAATTCCACAGGTAAAAGCCAATACTTTGTACACTCTTTACTCTATTGCTAACTCTTACCAACAAAATGGAAAGAGCACACACAGTACTATATACTAATCCTTTGTTCTCCTTCTTCATAATCGGTAACGTTCAATATTTTCATCTTTCCCATGTATAAAAAATGGGGGGAAATTCTATATGGAGAGGTATCTCCAAACCAACGCAATTTGTGATGATCAGATATCTAATACCCTTCGAGGATAAAAACAAGTCAGTAACACTCTAAAAAGCTCAAAATAAGACCCACATACATCACACACCAACCAACCATAAAAATTTTCAGAAATGTAAACATATAAAGATTAGGAACGAATGGTCTCTTAGAAAATAACCTTATAATATCTGGTAATCAGTAACACTATCTCATAATTGGTATACATTAAATCATTTACCTTTTCTGAATGATTAAGCATGTCTTGAGCCTCTTTTCTTTCTCCTTCCACTCTTTCAAGATTATGTTTGAGATGCTTCACCTCCTCTTGTAAAGATGTAATTCGAGCTGTCAAGTGAGAAAAAAGTTCAAATCATAGTCACTGAGAGAGAAAGCCTTTTTTCCCCCAGCATGATCATTAAGATTAAAAAAATGCTTTAAATCTCCAAGTACTAAATTTATTTATTACTTGCATTTTGGAATAGCTACAACAGTACTGAAAAAGAACAATGAAACTGAAGAACCCAAACTTGCAATTTCAAAACTTACTATAAAGTTACAGTGACCCAAACAGTATGTTACTGGCTGGTTCTTTACCACTAGTGCCATTTGGGAAGCCCTCAAGTTAGTCAAAGACCTAAATATAAATGCTAAAACTATACAACTTACAGAAAACACAGGAGTAAATCTTCATGATCCTGAATTTGGCAATGTATTATGAGATATGACACCAAAAGCGTAAGCAACATATTTTAAACTGGACTTCATAAAAATTAACTTTTGTACATCAAAGGACATTATTAAGAAAAATGAAATGACAAACTACAAAAGAGGTGTAAATATTAGCAAATCATATACCTGATAAGGACTTACCTGGACTCTTTAAAAGTCAACAACAAAAAGACAAAAAAATAAATGCACAAAGGACATGCACAGACATCTTTCCAAAAAGAATATACAAATAGCCAATGAGCACATGAAAAGATTGCTCAACTAATTACTCACTAGGAAAATTAAAGTTAAAACCACAATGAGACAATGCTGGAGGAAACTTAAAATGATGAACAATGCTGGTGGAAATATAAAATGAGATGTGGCTGTTATGGAAAATAGTCTGGAAGTGCCTCAAAATCAAACCTAGCATTACCACGTGACCCAGCAATTCTACTCCTAGGTATCCAAAAGATTTGAAAGCCAAGTATTTCAATAAATACTTGTACCTGAATTTCACAACAGTGCTATTCATAACAGTCAACAGGTGAAACAAGTCAAAACTCAAATGTCCATCAACAGATGAAGAGCTAAACGAAATATGGAATATATATATACACATACTACAGGATATTACCCAGCCATAAATGAATGAAGTACTGATACAAGGTACAACATCAACCAATCTTAAAAATATGCTAAATGAAAGAAGCCTGAACTAAAGGTCACAAATTATATGAGGTCATTTATATGAAATATCCACACCAGGTAAATTCAGAAATATAGAACAGATGAGTGGTTGCTAGGGGCATACAAGGGAAGGACAGCTGAATGGGCACAAAGTTTTCCTCTGGGTTAATGGAAATGTTTTGGAACTAGACTATGAATGTACTGAATGCCACTGAATTGTACTCTCTCAAATGGTTAACTTTAGATTATATGAATTTCACCTCAATAAAAAAAAATATACGAAAGCAGTTAGAAATACAAGGGGGCAATGAAAAAAAACTACAGTCATAGTGATTATCTTTCAAACATGTTTCAAAATTTGGCAAATCAAAGAGACAAAAAATAAATGGAATCTTAAAAATCTGGTTAGATTAGAGAACTGATCTACTATTTCCAAAAGTCAAATCCAAAAACATACCAAGAAAAATGGTTACACGATTTCCAAATGCCTGTGTAACAGTTAAAAACAAAAGTACATTACACTATGATATATGACATGAAGCTAAGCATGTTTTTTTTTTTTCCATTTTTAAAGGGTTGTAAGCAGTAAAAAAAGAAAAACATGTAACAGTGGTCATACGTGGCCCACAAAACTTAAAGAATATAATGTCCAATTATGTTTGGGAAGTCATTTCCCACACACATGAAGAAGCTTCTGCTCATCAATGTACATGGAGAGCATTCAACTAGCAAATAACCATCACTTTACCACAAGACCAGCCTCCCAAACTGTAAGATCTATACTGAGGGATCTAAAATGTCTTAAAAACCATAAAAAGTTAATGTAAAAATTTTATGTGTGCATGTGTGTGTGTGTTTTACCACAATGTACTTTTTATATGTATGTTGAGGCTCATATAAATTCTGCACATTTTTTAATGTGTATGAGGTTTGATTCACATGTAAATCAAAAAATAAACCTTCAAGGAAGCATTGAAAAATGATACACATTAATGATAAGTCATGCTATGAATCTTCCTTAACTTCACCAATATCTATACAGTCAGTTAAAACCACTGTTGATAAACACATAATGATGGTCTCTTCCTTAAAGCAAGCACTTCAAAGCTCAGTAGTATCTGGAAAATCAACTCAAAGAATTTTCGAATTGCAAGAATTTATAGGAGTCACCCAATCTCCTTGGTTTACAGATAAAGAAGGCAGACGAAGTGACATGCACACAGCTAATAAGCTGTATATAAGAAGGCTTAGAGAAGCAATTTAAGGATGTGGCATATGAGGCTTTTCTAATACATATAATGAGGATACTTTCTTGGTTGTATTCAGATCTATTTTAAGCCTAGTCCCTGAGAAATAAGATTGTGCAACACTCCTCAGCTGAGAACCAATGGGAGACCCTAATTTCTGTTTCCAAAGTCCAAAAACTGACCCTGACCTCTCTCCACAGAATCAGAGCTAATCATCAAGTCCCAGGAGACTCCAAACTATGTTCCCATCCTGTGACTTAGGTTAAAAGGCACTACCCCACCCCCTACTTTTCCCTGAAAGATCTGGCAACTTCCATGCATGTCTGTTTTGATTAGGTAGTATGGATGCTATCGCTTACACAAATAGAAAATAGAGGGAAAAAGAAAGTGAGAAATGGTTAAAGCCAGGCATCCTGTTGAAAACAAACTGATTTTATTACTGTGACGAAAGTATTTCTTTATTCGCTGTTAGTTATATTCCATCTTTTTCCTTTTTGACTCAGAAAGACTGCTGATATCTCTGGTTCTAACCTTTCCAAATGCTGAACTTTTTATTTGCAGTGGGATTCTCTTCCTGCTGTTTAGTTTCTGTTTCTACCAACAATGCATGAAGAATCCCGGGTTTTAATAGTAATAATCCTCTCTACCTGGATTAGTTCCATTTTGAGTAAGACTTCTGTGAATTGGACATTTTTAAAAATTAAGGTTTCAGTAATCTGCCTGTAAGACTGGAAGTAACCACATTACCTCCATCAAAAGGGTACCTGAGAGAGGGAAGAAATTACAATTTGATACAAATTCTCCTGAAAGAGAAAGAATGCTAACCATTTCCAGTATTACCAAGGTCATTTTCTTTTTTTTATTGATGTATACTTGATGTACAATATTATATCAGTTACACGTGTACTATACAGGACAATATGATCAAAAATATTTTACCTTACAGTTAAAAATTACTAAGACACAAAAGGACAAATACTGAGGTACCACTTCTATGAGGCAGTCAAATTCACTGAGACATAAGTAGAAGGGTGGTTACCAGGGGCTGTTGGGGGAGTGGGAAACGGGCAGTTACTGAGTACAACCTTTTAGTTAGGGAAGATAAAAAAGTTCTGGAGATGGACAGTAGTGATGGTTACACAACACATGAATGTACTTTATGCCACTGAATTACACAACTAAAAATAGTCAAAACAGTAAGTTTTAATGTCTGTTTTACCACAATAAGAAAAAATATTACCTTGTAGGTCTCCAATCTTCTCAGAATCATGACCTCTGTCTCTTCGTTCAGCTTCTAATACAGCCTGTAGTTGGTAATAATCTTTGTCCATTTGTGACTTGGAATTCTCTAAAATTCTATTTCTCTCCTGCAGTTCTCTGTTTAGGGACTCTAGCTGAGTGATGGATTTGCTCATCTCTGTGTGACTCTTCCTTAATCTAACCGCTGTGTCTGATTCTGTCCTAAGTAAGTCATTGGCTTCTTCTAGCTAATTTAAAAAGAAAGCAAGAAAATTGTTTGTTTGTTTTTTTTAACCAAAACGCAAATTTATTTTAATTTAAATTTAAAATCTCATTCCAAAAACTTACCTGCTTTTGTAATTGTGCCAGCTTCTCATTAGCAAGCTGTGAATTCTGGCTGACTTTCTTTAAGTCTTCCAACTGATCCTTTAATGTAGAAACTAGAAAATGAAGGAATAACATGTAAGTTTTCATTGAGGAAATATACAAAACCCTTTTAAAAAAAAAAAAAGGAAACTTGGTCTTAGGCCATAGAAGTCAGTTATATTAGCTCTAAATTTCATCTTGGAATTACTTACATTTTAAATTTATTTAAAAGTAGAGTACTATTGTATAATACACAATGCAAAAACAGATTTGTATCCACTGTTACATTTCAAATTCTTCTATCCTTTTGATAAAGGTTAACCTATTAGTGAAATGACATAGCTATTATTTCTTTTTTACTGTATTCTTTTTTGAGGGGGCCATGCTGCATGGCATGTGGAATTTCAGTTCCCCAACCAGGGATTGAACCCACCCTTGCCTTGGAAGCACAGTCTTAATCACTGGACCACTACAGGGGAGTCCTGATACAAAGCTAATTTTAATGTTCTCTGTTTTTGAAAGTACAAATCTTTGCTTACTTCAATTACTTTCAAAATGATTCAAAATTTAAAAGGTACCAAATGGTATACAGTACAGACATGAGTCTTTCTCCCAGCACACTGTTTTCCAGCCCTTCAGGCTCTCCTCCTCAGCAACTACTATTACTAACTTCTTGCACATCCTTCCTCAGATAGTCTGTGTATCCATACCTGAATATATGAGAGCACAAATGTGTGTTTTCACATGCATATCTATATATATACACACACACACATATATACATACATATATATGCACTTAAGCATATGTAAATATGCCATTTTCTTTTAAACAATTAGTATTTTTTTTAAGATACATTTTAGAGATTCTTAGTTTATAAAGAAATGCTTTATTCTTATAAAATACATAGTACTCTACCATATACACTAAAGTTTATTATATCATGGATTACATTTACATTGCTCATAATTTTTGCAATTTAAACAACTCTAAAATTAATAACTTTGTTTATGTATCAGTATGCATTTGCACAAGTGTATGTGACATAAATTACTAGAAGTGAAATAACTGGATCAAAGGATGTAGAAAACTATTTTAAATTTGTATCACTAATATCAAGACACATAAAATTCTAGTTTGGTAGTTCTCAAACGTGGCTACTTGTTAGAAGTGCTGAGAGAGCTTATTAAATACACCAATGCCCAGTCTACATGTCTAGGTGAATTAAATTAGAACTTCTGGAGTTTAGGTATTAATATTCTTTAAAGTTTCCCAAGAGATTCCAATACACACACAAGGGTAAAAATCACTACCCTAGCTATAACATTCTACTGTCTTTAAATATGTTATAAATTTATTTTGGGCATTGGGTATTAGCTCATGAGGGGGCTTAGGACTGAGTCTTCAAAACTATATCACAGGCACTAAATTTAAGACAACCTGAAGATAAAGACCTCAAGACAATGTTAGAAATTTCAGTGTTTTTCAAAGGAAAAGCAACAATTTACCTTCATTTTCTACATTCCTCCTCTTCTCATTTTCCTGTTCTGCTTTTCTTTGGTATTCATTAATTCTGTGCTGTAGCAACATTTTCTCCTTCTCAATCTGAGATACTGTAGATTCTAGATTTCTTCTTTGATTCCCCTGAAATTATGAGAAAAGTTAACCAGTACAATTAATACTCCTCATTTCTTCAAGGGAATACTCAGTTCTTTTTTAAAAAGTACACAATTAAATAAGATAGATATTTTGGCTTCAAAATCACACAGTATTTCCTAATAACAATATCTACAGTAGAACTAGCTTGCCTTAGAAGAAAACAGCAATTTTAACTAGATATATAAAATTTTCAGAGATTAAAAAAAAAATCCATGAACATAAAAACAACCCTATTAATTGTGTCAGATTGAAGGTCATTGTATCAGTTTAACGTGAACACAAATAATACCAATATTTTGGCTTATTTACAATCCTAAATTTAAGAAATGAAATACACAAGGGATCAGATAACAACTGATATTATTATTTGATAATTAAATGGTAAAAAACTCAAATGATACCAAAGGTTTTTGTTTGTGGTTTAACTTCACCAGTCCCTATATGAGGTCTCCCTTAATTTCTTTTCCAGTCTCTTTATCTTTCCTAAGATGTGCTATGTACGCATGTACCTACTTAATGTATAATAGAAAGTAATGAAAAAGATACTTTAGAAAATGAAACTTAGGGGAGAGGAGAGGTAAAGAAAAAAAAATACTCCAAACTCTACAACTTAAGAAAAAAAAAACTTATCTTCTGCTTCTGCGTTACCACTATCAGCATATCTTGCATTTAATGCTATATTTTTATCTTTAAGACTCCACATTGGACAAACCTTTTACAGGATGTGTTTTTCTGGGCTTTCCAATCTATAAGTGAAACCCATCTTTTAAGTAAGATGCTGCCAGAGAGATACAGTAAAATTTGACAGAGACCATCCAAAATCCTTTCAATTATAAGATTTAACATTTTATCTTTTCATTTTGAAAATTTGAAATGATTCTACGTTTCAGAAGTTCCACAGACAGTAAGTACATGTACCCTTCCACTCAGTTTCCCCTAAGAATACATTATATTTAACAATGGCACAATAACCAAATCAGGAAACTGATACTGATATACATCATGTGTAGTTTGATGTCATTTTATCTCATGTGCAGATTCACAGAACTACCACCACAACCAAGATACAGAACTGCTTCATCAGCACAGTGATCTCCCTCCAGTCACTACTTATAGCCACATGCACCCTGCAGTTCTCCCACCATCGACATCCCTGGCAACCAGTAACAGGAGGTCTTCCATCTGCATAATTCTGTCATTTTTAAAATGTTATCTTAATGGAATCATACAGTAGGGATCTTTTGAGATTAGCTTTTTACATTCAACAAGTATCTCTGCGATCCATCCAAGTTATTGTGTATAACAATGGTTCGTTTTCCCAGTCTACAGCTTATCATGTCATCCTCTTATCAGAGTCTTTCACAGAGCAAGCACTGTTAGTTTTGACAAAGTCCAACTTATTGAATTGTCTTCCTTATATGGATCACGTTTGTGGTGTAATGTGTAACTCTTCACCAAGCTGTTAAGTCCCAAGGATTTTCCCCTATATTTTTTCCCTAGAAGTTTTATATTTTTTATGTTCCTCTTTAAATCTATGTCTGTTTTAAGTTAATATTTGCCTAAGATGTAAGACTTCGGTTGAGGTTCATATCTTGGCCTATGAATACCTCATTACCCCAGTACCATTTGCTAAAAAGTCTATCCTTTCTCCACTGAATTGTTTCTGCACCTTCGTCAAAAATGAGTTGGCCATAATTGAGGGTAACTGATCCACAGTTTCTTTGCAGTACTGTCTTTACTTGCTTTTGGTATCTTGGTCATTCTAGCCCCATAAAATCCACTGGGGAATGTTCTTTCGTTTACATTTTCTAGAAGAGAGTATAGAATCGGTGTTACGTCTTCTTAAAACACTTGGTAGCTTCCTCTAGTAAAACCATCTGGCCCTCAAGATTACCTTTGGAGGAGCTTTTAAATTATGAATTCCCCCTAATAGTTACATAGGGATATTCATATAATGTATTTCACATTGTGTGAGTTGTGGTAGCCTGTATTTTTGGAGGAATTCGTCCATTTCACCTAAATTTCACACTTCAGTGTTTAGAACTGTATTATTTCCTTAAGAATTTTTTTAATATATCCGTAAGAGTCTGTAGGAATATGCCCTGCCTCATTCCTGATACAGATTATTTGTGTCATCCTTCCTTTGACAATCTTGCTAGAGGTTTGTCAATTTTTTGATCTTTCCAAACAGCTGGGTTTTATCATTGACTTTGTTTTCCTGTTTCCAATTCCACTGATTTCTGCTCCTTATTTTTCCTTCCTTCTCTTTGCTTTCAGTTTATTTTGCTCTTCTTTTTCTAGGTTCCTGAGGTAGGAGCTTAGATGACTGATTTGAGACAGTTCATCTTTTCTTTTTTTTCTTAATATTTTATTGAAGTATGGTTGACTTACGTTTCAGGTGCACAGCAAGATGATTCAGTTATACATGTACACGTGTATTATTTTTGAAGTCACTTTCCATTATAGGTTATTACAAGATATTGACTATAGTTCCCTTGGCTATACAGTCATCTTTTCGAATGTAAATGTTTCAATGCACACATTTCTCTTAGAGCACTATGTTAGCTGCATCCCACAAATTTTGATGTTTATCTTCATTTTCATTGCTGAAATATTTTGAAGAGGAGGAAGACCCATAACTTTATGACATATAATTAACATTGTAATATATTTTTTCGAGACTCTCTTCAGTTTACCTATGCATTATTTAGAACTGTTTTGTTTAGTTTCCATGTGTTTGTAGAGCTGTCTGATACTTTTCTGCTATTCATTCTAGCTTGGCAACATTTTGGTCAGAGAACACTCTGTTTATGACTTTAATTCTTCGATATCTGTAGAAGTTTGCTTGGTATATGGTCTATCTTGGTACATATGCCTTGAGTACTTGAAAAGAATGTGTCCTTTGCTCTTGTTAGGCTGAGGGTTCTACCAATATTGAATAGATCCCATTGGCTGATGTGGCTGAGTTCGATACATTTGCTGATTCTCTGTCTAGAGAGTGGTATTTAAAAAGTCTTCAACAGTATCACAGATATATCTATTCTCCTTTCAGTTTTATCAGCTTTTGCTTCACATATTTGGTAGCTCTTCTGTTTGGTGAATACAAATTTAGGAATGCTATATCTTCTCAGAGGACTGACATTTTTTGTCATTCTGCAATGTCCCTCCACCAGTGATAATTTTATTTGCCCTGAAGTCTACTTTATCTGATTTCAATACTGCCACCGCTGCCTTCTTTTTGCTAATGCTTACAAGAAGTATTTTTCCATCTTCTTACCTTAAAGTTGTCTATATTGTTACATTATAACAGTTTCTGGTAGACAGCATATGGGTAGGTCCCATCACTTCATGGGAAATAGATGGGGAAACAGTGGAAACAGTGGCAGACTTTATTTTGGGGGGCTCCAAAATCACTGCAGATGGTGACTGCAGCCATGAAATTAAAAGACGCTTACTCCTTGGAAGGAAAGTTATGACCAACCTAGATAGCATATTCAAAAGCAGAGACGTTACTTTGCCAACAAAGGTCCGTCTAGTCCAGGCTATGGTTTTTCCTGTGGTCATGTATGGATGTGAGAGTTGGACTGTGAAGAAGGCTGAGCACAGAAGAATTGATGCTTTTGAACTGTGGTGTTGGAGAAGACTCTTGAGAGTCCCTTGGACTGCAAGGAGATCCAACCAGTCCATTCTGAAGGAGATCAGCCCTGGGATTTCTTTGGAGGGAATGATGCTGAAGCTGAAACTCCAGTACTTTGGCCACCTCATGTGAAGAGTTGACTCATTGGAAAAGACTCTGATGCTGGGAGGGATTGGGGGCAGGAGAAGAAGGGGATGACAGAGGATGAGATGGCTGGATGGCATCAATGACTCGATGGACTTGAGTCTGAGTGAACTCTTGGAGTTGGTGATGGACAGGGAGGCCTGGCGTGCTGTGATTCATGGGGTCGCAAAGAGTCGGACACGACTGAGCGACTGAACTGATATGGCTAGGTAATTTAAAAAAATTTTCTCTGACAATGTTTTAATTGCTGCTGAATTTAATTTACATTTAATATAATTACTGATATATTAAAGGCTCCCATTTTGTTTCTATTGTGTTGTTTTTTTCTTGTCTTTCTGTAGGTTACCTGAAAATTTTTTTAGAATTCCACTTGCTTTATCTAGTGTTTTTAAGTGTCTCTCTCTATAATTCTTATCAGTGGCTGCTCTAGGTATTACATTATATTACTAGTATTGGATTATGACCAGTGTGATTAAAGTGTAACATGTTAGCTCTCCTGATACCTATTTATAATTGTCTAAAAATTTCTTCTACACATATGGAGAACCACATGGGACAACGCTGAAATTTCCACTTCAACTGTTCATCCATAGTTTTACTCTCCATTGTTGTTTCTTCTTTCCTGGTATTTCAAGATTTCTTAATCACTTCCTTTCTATTTAGAGAATTTCCTTTAGCAATTATTTTAGGGATGGTGTGCTGGTGACAATTTCTCTTGGTTTTTCTTCATCTGAGAACACTGTGGTTCTCATCTAGGATGTTTTCACTGGATGCAGAATTCTCAGTCAACAGCTCTTTTTTTTTTCCAGCCCTCAAAAAAAGCAGTAGCATTTCCTTTGTTCTCCATGGTTTCTGATAAGAAATCTGTCATTTGCATTGTTCTTCCCCTTTAGGGAAATGTCATTTGCTGCGTTTAAGATTTCTTCTTTGATGTTAGTTTTCATAAATCTATTGTCTGTCTTAGTGTGGATATCTTTGGGTTTATCCTTTTTGTAGTTCACTCAGTTTCTTGTAGGCATTTATCTTTTGTTTACAGGTTCACGTCTTTCTCCACACTTGTGGAATTTTCAGCCATCATTGCTTCCGGCCCTCTTTGCTCTTTTTAGCAATTCCGAAAACACAATATAACAACCTTTCTGCTATAGCCCCAGCGGTCACTGAGGCTCTGTCACTTTTTCTGTTATTCAGAGTAGGTAATTTCTATCCATCTTCAAGTTACCAGACTCTTTTCCTTGTTACCCTTCACTGAGCTGCTGAGCCCATCCCCTGAGATTTTTATTTCAGGTATTTTTAACTTTTTGTTGGTTCTACTTTACATCTTTTATGTCTTTGTGAACACTTTCTAATTCATATTTTTCATCTGTTTCAGGTGTATTTGTAGTTGCTCATTGAAACATGATGATTCTTTCAAATCTGTGTCAGGTAATTTAAACATCTGTGTTATCTCACTGTTGGCATCTGTTATTGTCTTTTCTCATTCCATTTGAGAAATTCCTAGTTCTGGCTATTATGAGTGATTTTCTAATGAAATCTGGACATCCTGGGTATTACCTTACAATATGGGGAATTTTAAAAGGTTTTCTGTTTTAGCAGGCCTCTCCTGTCACTGTTCTGGTGGGATGATGGAAGTGCTGCCTCATTTCTCTCAAATGGAGGTAGAAATCTAGGTTTTTCCACTTGGTCTTCAATGACACACGAGTTCGGGGAGGGAGTTGATCCTCTTCACCACTGGTGGAAAGGGGAGTTCTGGCACCCCACTAGGCTTCCTTGGATGGTACCATGAAGGCAGGAGGGTACCTGGTCACTGCTGCCTACACAACCCCCACAGACACTGCAATGCGGGGGAAGGCACTCATTTTTTCAGTGTCCAAAGTGTGAACTCTCTACAAGGCCTCTTCTGACACCAACACAACAGGGAGCACTAAGGGGGCCTTGCTAACTGCGAGAAGTGGAAGATGAGATTCCCCATATGGTCTCCAATAACACTATCTGTGTGTGTGTTGCAGGTTGTGGGGGGAGGCCAGGAAGGCTCATCACTGCCCAGCAGAGATGCAAGTCCCTCCAGTGGACCTTCCTGGTCATAGGGCTGGAAGTCTGAGCTCCCAAATCTGTTTCTGCTGGTGGGGATGGGGTTACATTTTCTATGCTGTGTTTCGTGAACAGAGCAGTGACTCTTAAGTTTTCTGATTTGCTAGCCTGCCGCTTTCCTGGTCCTCTACTTAAGAGAGTGGCTTTTTCCACCTGTGCTTGTTGGTGTTCTCAGACTGCTGGCTTCTCCAGTACCCAGTATGGAATACACATTGCAAGCAAACAAAAACCCAAAAAACCCAGAGTACTTATTACTGTATCATTTTGGAGGTTCAAGTATTCTAGCTGGTTTGTCTTCCCTCCATCTTACCCAATCTTTTTAATTTTTTTTTTGTTTGCTTTTGTTTAATGCACAGGGTTTTTAAGCTGTATTTAGAGGGAAAAATAGGGGAAAGGACTTTCACTCCATCTTTTCAGAAGCAGGACGATTTTAATTTTATAATTAATATTTCCCTCTTTACCTTGAATTTAGAAAACCGAGTAACTTAAACCTAGCATATTTGTTTTTTATCTGTGTTCTAGAAATGAAACAAAAAGTGGAGGATATGCAAAAAGGATTTCTTAAACATTTAGTGTCAAATACTACAGTGCCAGGCCAAGTCCATATTGACTAATGGCAACTTGGTAAAATATTACATAAATCTGTCCAGACTATGTTTATCTGTGGCTATGAATATGGGGGGAAAAAAAACAAAAAACCCACCATCACTGACATATGCTGTTCTTTAGGAGAAAATTAAGACAGCACAAAAATCATCAGAAAGATTAAATCTAAAAAGGACACAGGATGTAAACAATGAGAGGAAGGACTCTGGAAAGATACTTACAAGGTAACCAAAAGGAATAAAAATGTGCTATATACTTGCAAAAGAACATCTGAATCACAAAATGTTTATGCAGTGTTTCCCTGATAGTAACAAGTTCTTGCTAAGTGACACGGAAAAAAATGATTCCAAGATTCATATAATTCCCATTTGATCATATGAAATTATGTTAATGTAAGTCCTTTTGAAGCTGTATTCTTCTTTCTTTCCTATTTGTCTCTTTCTGCTACAGTTCTAGACTCAACTTCTCATCTCCTGCTCCTTTCTCTCTTTTCAACTATTAAGAACCACTAAATTGAAATTCATGTACTAAAATTTGAGCATGGTTCTAGAATAAAACCACACAAAAGAAACTAAAGCATAATCTAATTTCACTTGAACTTGTAGCTGCAAAGTGAGGCTTTCATCATGATTCTTTGGTCCTGTGCTATACTGCAACCTATCAAGTACAGATAAAACATTCTCAGAAAACAAAACAATCTGGAAGAGGGAAAAACTCTCAAAAAGGACAACTTCTGATGAGAAAACAAAAAGTACCTCTTCGTCCAATTCTTTCATTATCTTGTCTAGTTTTATGTTTGACGTTCTGTAAAAAGTAAAAGCAATATAGATTAGAAATACATTTACTTTTTACTGCCTGGGGTGAAACACCACATTCCTTACTTTTCCATTTAGCTAAGATTTCTTAACCTTTTTTGTGTGTATGCTGTGGACCCTTCTGAAGTCAGTCTGGTGAAGCATATAGCATTTTTTTACAAAAATATTTTTAAAGCATAAAATACATAGGATTAAAAGAAATTGTGAAATACAGTCATGAACTTTTTAAAACAGTATGATTCACTAACATACATGTTTTATTAATATATTAAATGACACAATCTAGCAGCAGAATTTTTAAGTAGTAATAAGCATAAATGGAATTTGGACATAATATTTGCATTCTAGGAAAATATTTTTGTGATTTCTACTGGTAAAAAAATTCACAGCTACTGCTAATACTTGCAGATCACTATGTTCATAAAGAATAAGGTGAATTTCAGTTAAAGGTTACACTCACTATTCTCCCCCAAGTTTAAGGACCTTAAATTCCATGCATGGATACTTTAGGAGAGGTTCAGGATTCTAGGTTAAGGAGCCCTGAATTCCTCAGGCAATACTTGCTACTAAACAAAGATCAATTATTTAAACTTTAATGCAAGATTAAGTAAATGAAAGGAAAGGTGGCATATATAAAGCAAACTTGGCAACTTGGGCAAAAATTTGAGATAAACTGAAGGTGTATCATCTCCATCACAATTCATACTTTGGGCTCTAAACACATTTCTGAGCTTCAAATCTGTATACACAATGCTTCACTTGGATGTCTCACCAAATACTTCATTCAGCATGTCCAAAGCTAAACTTATTTCCTCTGCCCCACAACCCTGCCACAGTACCAATCTGCTGTTCTTCTGCTATCCCCAAACAAGGACCCCACCTAGGAATTCTCCCTGACTCATCTTCCTCCCTCATTCTCACTTAGTGAATAAACATCAAGTGCTGCCTTATTAACCAGAAAGTTCTTTTTAAAAAGCAAATTTGATCTTTTGTTTTCCTTTAAGTTTAATAACTTTTAATGCTTTACAGAGATCAAACCAGTCAATCCTAAAGGAAATCAGTCCTGAATATTCTTTGGAAGGACTGATGTAAAGCTGAAATTCCAATATTTTGGCCACCTGATGTGAAGAACTGACTCATTGGAAAAGACCCTGATGCTGGGAAAGATTGAAGGCAGGAGGAGAAGGGGACAACATAAGATGAGATGGTTGGATGGCATCATTGACTCAATAGACATGAATCTGAGCAAGCTCCGGGCGTTGGTGATGGACAGAGAAGCCTGGTGTGCTGCAGTCCATGGGGTCACTGCAACACAACTGAGCAACTGAACTGAAATGAACTGAATGCCTTTCAATCACCCTTAGGATAAATTCCAACTTTCTTATCTTTTCAAAAATAGAGTCTTCTAAGATTTAGACTCTCTTAACCTACCCAAACCTATTTGAGGTCACCACCTCCCTCCCCACCACACATGCACTCATTTTCGTATAATTATTGGCCACTTTGGCCATTCTTAATTTCTTCATTAAATTGATCCCTACCACCATCACTATCACTAATTTGTCATTTGCCTTCTAGCTTTAATTATACAAACTGTTCATCTTTATGTAATAATATTTATCCATTTCCTTCTCCTTATTTCTATGTTTTACACCCAGAAATTCCTTACAAATCCTGTGTTCAGGATTAAAGTGCTTTTCTTAAAAAAAAGCCTGTATTAAATGCTTCACCATTTAATCTATAGGCAGTGAGCAGTTTACTAGTTTCTTCTCCCCTAGTCACAAAATTGCCAGTCTTACCAATTCCATTTTTTGAGTACTTCATCTCCATATTACCTACTTTTTATTTATTCAATACTATCCACTAACAGTAACTATAAAATGTTAAAGTTTGTAATAAGTAACTCAGCATTATGCTAGGCTATTTTAAATTTTCTTGGTCATTTTATATTTTCATAAATATATTAGCTCATTAAATTTAGACTCACAGGACAAGAAAATTCTGAAAAAATACTGTTCTAGAGAAGCAAAGTGGAAATTAAGAGTGTTTGCATCAAAAACTTAGTGAATTTTTTAAATTTAGTGAATTTTAATCTTTAACAACATTTACATTTTAGAAAGTATCTTATTTAATGTAAACTAATTTTCCCTGTCAGCTAATTAAAATGGGAGAGAAAATGAGGAAATCAGGTGTTAAGTGAATAGTGTGCACTGGATGTATATCAGTGGCAATCTTTACATCCCTGCCTTACTTCCATCCACTTTTAGGGATTTAGAATGCAAATAGGCATTTGCTATGCAACTTTTAATGGGAAAAATGTAAAGCATATTCTCACCTGCACTTCTGCTCCATTTCATCTTTTAATTGCATTTCATTATGTAACTGTTCTTCCAGCTTATAAATTGTTTTCTGCAAATTTTCCTGCTTTAATTAAAAACAACAAAAACTCACTTTAATAAGAATATTCATAGAGAATTTCAAAATATCAAGTGTATATTACCATTTTATAGCTGTTCACAAGAGAATTATCTGATCCAATCTTATCTTTTTCCCTTTTGTCTGAAATTTTTATCAACTCAACAAGCATTTCCTTCTAACGCTAATATGTCAGGTGCTGTGGTTGGCACTAGTAATATAAAAATTCAAAAGATTTGGTCCCAGTTCTCGTAAAGCTAATAGTTAAATAGTGGGCCACAGGGAATAGGAGGGGGAAAAGAACCTACAATAACTCAAAGACATATACACAAAACATTATGATGTGGTAGATATAAATAAAATTACACATAAGGTGTCCTGCACAAGCAAAGAAGACAGACCTCATCTGCCAGGAAGATGGTATGTTTAAGATGAGACGTGTAGTAAGAGAAGTATTTACCAAGCAGAGGAAGTGAAAGAATGAATGCATTTTGGCCAAAATGAATGAGTCTGAAAGTAGAGAGACAAAGAAAATATGATTGGATAATGGGGAGAAATCACATCCAGAGGACAGAACATAACAGGGAGACTGAGTCACATTACAGCTGAAAAGGCAAGTGGGACTATTTCCTTGTATGCAGAAGAGGAGTCGGGCACTTTAACCTGTAAACACTTTTTAAAAGGGAAAATGACAGAGTGTTGGCATTTTAGAAATATCACTTCAGTAAAAAAGGAAGGGGAATACATTAGATAGCAGAGAAATTCTAGACAAAGAAAAACCAATTAATAGACAGCCCAGGCAAAAAAGAGTACACAGGTCCAATGTAAGGAAGAAGCTGTAGAAATGAAGAGGAAATGAATTACTGCATCAATCAGAAGGCAGAATTTATGATCCAGCAACCAATTAGAAATAAGAACAGAATAGCAAAAGATGTGTGACAAAAACAATTACTGGGGAGAGGATGGAGAGAGAAAGGCTGAGTTCGGCTTTGGCCTAGGTTGAGGTGTCTGAAAGTTGTGCAGGAAAAGAAGTCCACTCAGAGAGAAAGAAAGGATTCAGGTCTAAAGCTCAGAGAAATAAGCTGATCACACATGAGATTAATTACAGAAAACGGGCAGAAAGCCAAGATCAGAAGTACTTTGAGAAACATTTAACAATTAAGCGGAGGGGGAAGCAGAAGGAGAGCCTGCAAAGAGGACTGAAAATAAAATCCAGAGGCAGAAAGAAAAAAGGCAAGAAATAATGAGAATATGAGAGTTCTTAGAATTTTAAGGAGGATGCAGTGCTCAGTGTCAAATGCAACAAAAAAAGAAAAATAAAATATAAATGCAAAATATTCATCATATTTGGCAACTGAAAGCTGTTCAATAGCATCTCTGCTACAAGGATTTCAGAGAAGAGTTTAAAATTAAATTGGTTGACTTTTATACTTAGTTCTAGGTTAACAGAAATAGTAGGCACACAAACGTTTTTTTCTTCTTCCCCTCTGATCTTAAACAGAGCGAAAGATAAGAGCCACTGACAGAAACTTATGGCAATCACCACTGAACGAGATAACCCAAAGAAAACACGCTGCCACTGAATTATTTCTTTAAGTCCTAATGTACTGCTATACTTACAGATAAGTAATACAGTGAGAATGGAGTTATAACAGCTCCTTATTTTCACCTTCTCCAGATCAAATGTGCTTTAATTTTGAAGATTTCTGAGCCCTGGTTTGCTATATAACTTGGCAAATAGCTTTATTGGGATGAGAATTTAAGAGAGAAAAACGCATAATAGCTAACAGGTACCCACATAGTTCGTTTCCCTTTTTCTCACTTTCCCTTCCCACCATATGCTCTCTCGAATGTAACAGTAAACACATGAAGGAGAAAGAGAACAATTTTATCAGCTTTTAAAAATGAACGCTGCCTATTCCTCATCTCAATTAAAAATACAGGCTGCAGCACACAGAGTTCAAAGACTGGTCTAAGGACAGCCAGGTTTATTTCTGGTATATTTAAGAAAATTTCCAGTTAACCCAAAAGGACCTTCTCAAACATAAGCAAGTAAAAATTTTTTAAATCCGCTCTCTTATGAACTACTCTCACAATGAAAAGAATTCATGTTTCTAATATTTACTTCCTAGAGTAATTCACTTTTCAGGGTCAAATGAGATGATGTTCACTGTACTAGTTACTCTCCATTGGCTACCTCTCCCTTTCAGCCTCGAAGATCCATCCTCTGCCTTTTCTGCCGTGAAATTTACCGACTGCATTATGTGGGCTCTTCTGTCCCATGGTTTTAAAGTTGGTTTCAGCCTACAGGTGCCACTAGCTGTAGATCAATTGGGAGAAATGAAATATCCGCTCTCCTCACTCTCCTCTTGCCTTATTGTGGCTTTGGCAGTGTTCTATGTTCTATGCTCCTCTTTCATGATTCTACACATTCTCTCTGAGCTGTGGGAATAAGATTTGTCTCTCCTCGTCCTTCGGACTAGGGGCAATGGCTTCCCACTACTATCAATCAATGGCTGCTTTACACCTTTTATTTATTGCTCCCTGTGATCCTGCTCGTAACACCATTTACAGTCCCTTCATTAAACTCTCTTCACTTCATAAACAAACAAAATGTGGTATATAGATATGACAGAATATATTAAGCCTTAAAAAGGAATGAAATTCTGACACATCTATAACATGTTTGAGCCTTGAGAACTTTAAGTAAAATAAGCCAACCACAAAAGGTCAAATATTGTATGATTTCACTAGAATAGTCAAATTCATAGAGACTGAAAGTAAAGACAGCAGTTATCAGGGGCTGGAGGGAGAGTGGAATGCAGACTTTAATGGGTACCAGGTTTTAGTCTGGGATGAAGAAAAAGTTCTTGTGATGACAGTGGTGATGACCACATAACAATGTGAGGGTGCTTAATGTCACTTAAAAATGGTGTTAATAAAATGGTAAATTCTATGTTACATAAATTTTATCACACACAAAAAACTCTCATTTAAACCTTCTGAATGTGCCATCTGTTTCCCTGTCAAGATCCTACCTGAGGTACTGACTTCTCATAAATTCCTAATTCCAAAGACTAAAAAGACCACCTCTGTCAATCTGTGTAGCAACGTGTAGTTTATTAACTGCTTCCACATATAATATCCCATTCGATATTCAGGCAAAAAAATCAAACAGGAGAGGAAACAGTAGGTAAAAAAATGCTATAAAAATTTAGGCTCGGGACTTCCCTGGTGGTCCAGTGGTTAAGACTCTGAGCTCCCAATGCAGAGGGCCCAGGTTCGATTCCTGGTCAGAGAACTAGATCCCAAGAGTTCACATGTTACAACGTAAGACTTGTCATGGCCAAATAAAAAAATCAGGCTCACTAACTACACATTTGGAAGCAATATATATATTAGTATCATGCATACAAAATACATTATCCACAAAAAAACTTTTAAAAAAGTAACAATAAGAAAATACCTACCAAGCTTTTATCCACATTAGAGCTAGTTCTGTTATCGTTAGGATTTGCTGAAGATAAGTATCTGGGAAGAAAAAAAGTTTTTAAAAGAAAACAAAACAGTCTTTAATATCAAGTAGCAACCAGTAACAAATACGATATGCCTATTTTTTGAACTTACTCTGCTTTTAAAACTTGAGTGCAGGTTCTTAATTCTTCATTTTTACAAACATAACACAGAAATAACACATATATTAAATAAAACCCACAGTTAGGTCTGAAGTGGTCTTCCCTGGTGGCTCAGTCAGTAAAGAGTCTGCCTGCAATGAGGGAGACCTGGGTTGAAACCCTGGATCAGGAAGATCCCCTGGAGAAGGAAATGGCAACCCACTCCAGTATTCTTGCCTGGAGAATCCCATGGACAAAGGAGCCTGGTGGGCTACATACAGTCCATGGGGTCACAAAGAGTTGGACATGACTGAGCAACTTCACTTTCACTTTCATGAGACATGAATACAAGGAGAAATCACAGAACATAATCTAGAGTATGATAATGTAGTACAAATAGTGCACGTGTGTATATAATGATTATTTAATTCAAGATTACCTTTGTGTAGAAAAAGTAATCACTTTTGTGTAGAAAAAGTAATTAACTGCTGAACTCTACTATAGAAAATCTAAAAACACTTAGGGGGGTTGTTTATATCAACATCTTGAGTGTTTCAGAACACTCAAAACAGAGAATAATTGATAAAAATATAAAGTTTTTAAAAGAGAAAAAAAAGAAAGAATGCTGGAACAAACATACCACTTTACAGAGTCTCTGTGCATTTCAATATAAAATAGTTTCAATATTACAGTCATAGAGTATTAGGGAGGGAAAGAGATTAAAATACTGTCTTTTTCTAGGGGTCAAAACTCAAGTATTACCTACTTGTCTGATGATACAGAGAAAGTATTCTAGCATCAAAAGAACAAAATTATTGTCTTATAGTTGGATTACTGGAGAAATTTCATAACGCAGGACTAAACTGAATTCCTGTTTTGTAAACTTGACTTGAATTAACCTCTTATTAAAAGTTTTGACTAAAATGACAAGATGTTTCACGTTAAAAGAAAGTGAGCTATAATAACCTCAAATTTAATCGTTACTCCAAGAAATTCAAATGTCTACTACCATTTTAATAGAGTATAATTTGACTAGAAGTACATATTCTAAAATAAATTGATCAAGCAGATTTGACATACCCAGTTGATGCTGCCATATAGTTCAGTTCACTTTTGTATACTGATGTAGCACTTTATTTAGATTTCTGTTGTGTAGTATTCGCCAACCTACATTGTACAACTTATCCATTTCCTCACTAGGATATGAACATCTCAAGAGGAGACTCTGTATCTTATTAATCCTTATATCTGACAAAGAGTAGACTGTCAAATGTGTCTGTTGAATGAATGACCAGCATATAAAAGTAAAGTGAAATGTTTAACTTGTATCTGAAGTCCACTAGAAAAGCTAAAACTAACATTAGCTAATACTAATGATAATAATAACACTGCGTGCTTATGCCATGCAGAGCATTGCTCTAAGTTTTACTGTATTTTGATTTATTTAACCCCTACACAACCCTGAGACACAAATATTATCCCCATCATCTGTATTTTTGAGGAAATGAAGGTATAAAAGATCAAAGCTATTTGCCTAAGGTCACAAGGCCTTATAACGTAAAATATAGTGAATTCACTGAGAAGTTTTAGGGAGGAATCACTTAATTTTTGAAGAATTAAAAACCATAGGCCTTTTGTAACACCAATATAGCAATGATAATGCTAGAAGACTACATACTGTTTAAAAATGCATTATAAAACCAGAACTCTTTGGATAACAGGATTAAGCAAAATATCAACAGTAACAGAATCTCTTGACCCATTAATAGCTGTAATGTGAAGAAACATTAAGTTATTCAGCAAAGAATTTCTGAAAAACAATATCCTGAGCATGGATGATTTTAAAAGATACTAAATACAAAATCCTGGAAATATAATTAATTGGTGAATGTGACATATTAATATATCTTTTTATACACCATTAAATTTACTTTAAATGTTCTAAAGTGAATTTTAGATATCCCTAAGAAAATAATATGACTACAACAAAATCAGTGCCTACCCCCAAAACCAATGTGTAGCATACTTACCTACGATTGCTATAATATGTAAATCCTACAAAAGGTAGTTGATTGCCAACAAAAGCTTTAGGTATAGGGAATGTTTCTTCATCTCCTTTATCTTCTTCCAAGTCATCAAAGTTACTTGTGTCTATGTCACTACTTAAATCAGGTACAACTGGTGCTACAGCTAAAAACAGAAACAAAAGTAGTTCATTTCAAATTTAGTATCAAGTGAAGCAATGATTTTGCATAATTACTAACGATTTCCTACATATGAATAACTTGTGAACCACAAATTCTAAATGGGCTTAATTCTATTACAATAAGCTTTACTAGGATTATTAATCAGCAGCTACAGATCACTGATTATATAATTCTGTAAATCAATTATTTTCAAAAATAATTATGATAATTATCATATATACCTCAAGTTTGAGTATTACAAGTCAAGTATTATTAAGGTTTGTTTTAAAATACATTGTAGTATAAGATGTGCAAAAGCAATCAGGACTACAGAAAAGACTGTTCAGAAACTATAGGGCAAAACAAATTGCACTTAAAGTTGGTTAGCTTCATTTACAGTATTTCACTTGCTAATCTGCTCTATAGCAAACTAGAAATCAGTTACCTCTCTTAGCAGTCTTGGATATAGTTAATATTTGTTATTGAAATATTTTTACTTATCTAGAATCTAGATAACCAGTATTCCCCTCCCCACTGGCTCAATAGCTCTATAAGAGCAAAGTTTTGGGGTTTTTTTCCAATTAATGTTGATTTACAATATTGTGTTTCAGGTGTAAAGCTAAGTGATTCACTTATGTATACGTGCGTGTGCGTGTGTGTGTGTGTGTGTGTATGTATATTTTTGTTTTTTTCCCAGATTCTTTTCCATTATTGGTTATTATTATGATATACTGAATAGGAGCAAAGTATTTTCAATTATATTTTCAGACTACCAATAGTTACCTTCCTTGAATTAAGTGATTAGGGGACAACTCAGGTAAGTCTTATAAAATGGCTGTTGGGAAAAGAGAGCAGGGATACAAAACCTCAACAAAGAATCTTCTTCAGGAGTTCTAAACTTGATGGAAAACAAGACCCATATACACTTAAAATAAAACTGTATGTGACAATGCAAATCTTCATGACATAGAAAACATCATATGAAACTAGTACTGTCTTCTTTTGAAGCTTAACTACACTACAGAAAGTACATACTAAAATAAATTTTTGGAAAAACATTTTCTAGTTTAAAGATTCAGGAGTATAATAAAACATCACTGAAATATTATCATCAAAACATTCAATAATTATTTTACATACAGTCATTTCATGTTCCCTAAGAGAAAAAGATGAAGAAGAGCAAACAGAAGTAACTGACATTACAATCTTAATTTCACACATAATTTGAATTACTGCTCTACTAAATCATCTGGGTATTCCAGGCAAGAGGTTAACTACTGTTGTGCATCTCAGATACAGTGACCTATTAGATAAACCTGGGAATGAAACAACACATTTAATCAAAAGAAGCTGCAGTTCTAACAGTAAACAGGAAAAGAGCTTTTCCACCATTTTCTTTCCTTAATGGCCAAGAAAACTGCCCAACTAGACGATTCTAGCTTCCTGACATTAACTGCCTAATTTGTGGAAAGATGGGAAAAAAGGATTGTCATTCCTTATGTAGTACATCCTCTTAGCACAAATTTAACCTTAAAACAGTAGTTTTCAATCAGGGGCAAGTCTAGGCCCTCAGGGATATTCAGCAATGTCTAAAGTTCTCAATTAAGGACAATTTTGGCCCCTCAGAGATATTCAGCAATGTCTGAATGTCAGAAATATCTGGGTGCATAATTTTCGTTGTCACAACTGGGGGAGGGATGTTGCTGATATCTGGTGGGTAGAGACCACATACTTTCCAGAATTTGTTATCTGTAGACTTTTTTTGATGATGGCCATTCTGACCAGTGTGAGGTGAAGACATTGTATATTGATAAAGGGGTCAACTGATGAAGGAGATACAACAATGATAAACATATGTGCATACAACAACAGTTCCAAAGATACACATATACACATATAAACGACATAAAGGAAACAGTTCTAAGAGTGTCTTCAATAACCCACTTTTAATAGTGAACAAAAAATCCAAACAGAAGATGAATAAGAAAATGGAGGACTTGAATAACACTGTAAACCAAATAGATACAACAGAAAAATAAAGCACACCCCAACACCAATAGCAGAATACATATTTTTCTCAAGTGCACATGGGACTTCTCCAGGACAGACTGTATGTTAGTTCAAAATACAATAAATTTAAAGAGGCTGAAATTATACGAAGCATTTTCTCCAACCACAATAGAATGAAACAAGAAGTCAATAATAGAAGGAAAATTAGAAGATTAACAAATACGTGGAAATTAAACAGTATTCTCTTAAACCATGAGTTGAAGAAATGAAAAAGAAAGAAAGAAAGAAAATGCTTTGAGATAAATGAAAATGAAAACAATATACCAAAACTTATGGGATTCAGTGAAAGCAATACTTAGGGAAGCACTTTATTTATAAATGCCTATGTTATATAAAAAAAGGATCTCAAATCAACAACCCAGACTGACACTCTAAGAAACTAGAAAAAGAGCAAATCAAGCCCAAAGCTAGAGGAAGCAAAGAAAAAATACAGATCAAAATGCAAGTAAATAAAATATGTAACAGAAAATGAACCATGAAAATTAACAAATAATTGGTTCTTTAAAAAGATCAATCAAATTGGAAAATCTTTTACTTCAATAAGAAAAAAGGAGAAGACACATGAACAACTAAAATCAGAAATTAAAGTGGGGACATAATTATCAAGCTTCTACAAATAAAAGGGATAAAATTTTAAAACTATGAACAACTGTACACCAACATATTAGATAACCGAGATGAAATGACAAATTCCAGAAACACAAACTATCAAAACTTACTTGTAAAAGAAATTTGAAAAGACCTATGGTAAGAGATTTAATCAATAACAAAAAATGTCTCAACAAAAGCCCAAGACAAGATGGTTTCACAACTGAATTCCATCAAACACTTAAAGAAGACTTAATCCCAATCCTCACAATTTACTAAAGACAGAAGAGGATAAAACATTTCCTAATTCATCCCATGAAGCCAGAATTACTCTGACACCAAAGCCAACCAAGACACCACAAGAAAAAAACACAAACCAATATCCCCTGATGCAAAAATCTTTAACAAAATACTAACAAATTGAATGTAGCCACATATTAAGAGGGTTATAAGCTATGATCAAGTGGGATATATTCCAGGGTGGCTCACCACATGAAAGTTAATCAGTGTAATACATCACATTAATAGCATGAAGGAAAAAACCCACATGATTATTTCAAATAACACAGAAATGGCATTTTACAAAATCCAACACACTTTCATGATAAAAATATTCAGTCAACAAGGCATAGAAGGGAACTTCCTCAATATAATAAAGGGCACTATTGAAAAACCCACAGCCCACATCACACACAACAGGGAAAGATTGAAAGCTTTTCCCCAACGATCAGGAACAAGATAAAGAAGGATGCTCAATTACGCTACTGCTATTCAACAACATGTTGAAAGTTCTAGTCAGAGCAAACAGGCAAGAAAAGAAAATAAAAGGCAGCCTAACTGGAAACACATTCAGTAACTGCTCTAAAAATTCCACTATCTTTTTTTTCAGGAATGGAAAAACCCATTCTAAAGTTCATACGGAATCTCAAGGGATCCCCAATACAGGCATACCTTACAAATATTGTGAGTTCCACTTCAGATCAGAGCAATAAAGCAAACAGTGCAATAAAGTGAGTCATATAACTTTTCTTTGGCTCCCCAGTGTGTACAGAAGTTATGTTAACACTATAATATAGTCTGTTATGTGTGCAACAGCATTATGTTTTAAAAACTGTTAAAATTAAAAACCTAATTTAAAATTAAGGCCTTAACGAAAAAATATTTCACTGCTAAAAAATGCTAACCATCATCTGACCACACAGTGTTGCCACAGATCTTCAATTTTTAAAAACTGCAGCTATCTGTGAAGCCAACAAAGCCAGGTATGCCCGTAATCAAAACAATCTTGAAAAAGAAGAACAAAGTTGGAAGATTCAGACTTTCTGATTTCAAAAGCTACTACAAAGCTACCACAATCCAAATTGTGTAGTACTGGCATAAAGACAGGTATATAGATCAATGGAGTATAATAGAGAGTTCAGAGATTAAACCCTCACATTATATGTTCAAATGCTTTTTGATAAGGGTACCAACACTATTCAAGGAAAAAAGGACAGTCATTTCAACAAATGGTGCTGGGAAAACTGGATATCTATATGCAAAAGAATGAAGTTGGAGTCTTATCTTACACTATATATAAAAATTAACTCAAAAGAATGGAAAGCAATTACTCTGACAGATACTTGTATAACAATGACCAGAGAAACATTACTCACCATAGCTAAAAGGACAAGCATCCTGAAGTATCAGTCAATAGAAGAACGGATTTTTTTTAAAAGTGGTATAAACACACAATGGAATACTATTCAGCCTTAAAATGGAATGAAATTCTGATGCAAGCTATAATATGGATGAATCCTGAAGACAAGCTAGTGAAATGTCAATCTCAAAAGATAAAGAATATATGAATTCACTTGTTTGAAGCACCAAGAACACTCAAATTCATAAATCAGAACAGTGGCCACTGGGGGTTGGGATAAGGGGAGAATGGAGATTTAAGCTTTAATGTGTTACAGAGACTTAGTTTGGAGTGATAGAAAAGTTCTGAAAATGGGCGGTGATGTGGTTACACAGCAATGTGAAGGTGCTTAATGCTACTGAACTGTGTCCTTAAAAATGGTTACAATGGTAAATTTTAAGATATTTATCCTTTATGACAATAAAAAAGAGATAATCTTTCTTAAAGTTTATTTTTTGTTAACAAGAACCCAATATAATGCTGAGGCAGTCTAAACTTCTAAGACCCTAAAACTTGCTAGCTCCTAAATTTTTTATCCACGAAGCCTACATTGATTATCTTTTTCATGAAAATATAAAATCCTAAGAGAGGACACCAGACCTGATGGAAAAACAGTACCTAAAGTAGCACATATGTGCATACAATTAATTGTTTGCTTTTAACTAAAATGAAAACTCATCACACATTTTGACAGTTACCCCAGTTAACCATAAGTGTCTCCCATCAACTAAAAGGTAGATTAAGTAATGGCAATATCTTATCTGAAATGAGATCATGAATGGCAAAGTTTTTCAAGTAACCACATGTTATATGTAAGATAGCATCATTAATAATGTTATTATATGTAATAAATGTTATAATTTTGTTTTCCCTAAAATTTAACTGCCAGCAAGTGCCAATCCCCTGCATTTCTAATCTATATAATACTAAACAGTAGAAATCTTTAAATGGTACATGGTATTTCACAAGATCAAAGATGCTGGAGTCAAACAGACTGAGACTTGAGTCCTGATGTTGTCATCTGCTAGTAGTGTGACCTGCCAGCAAAGCTAGCAGGTAGAAAGCTATTTAGGTCTTCTCATTTCTTCTTGTCTTTAATCTGTCATTTCTTCAATTCTATCCCAAATGAGTGGAAAAAGTAATTTTACAGTCTGAATACTTAGTGCCTCTAAATTAAGAGTAAGTAAGATCAGGAAGCTTGTGGAAATTCTGCCAAAAATCAAGCTGTTTTGTATTTGTACCCTGCTCCCACACGACCAAGGAACAGATGGTGAAGATTGCTGTTATAACTTGCAGACATGTAAGTGGTAAAACTACCAAAAGAACTATTATTTGAAAAACAGCAAGAAATCTTGCCAAAGAAAATTAGAGAGGCAAAAGAAAAGTAAAAAGAACTATAACTGTTATATAATTTTTAAAATCTTGGCAGGTCAGAGAGGTCAGTTCAGAATAGAAGTATTCTTGGTATTTTAGGGGTGGGAAGTAAAGAAGGGGTAGGAAGAGAGAAAAGGAAGAATAGAACAGTAAGTTCTACAGACTTCAATTTTTGTTTCTTTTTTTACAGTAAGCACAAAATAGAAGCTATAAGGATTAGGGAAAGCTCTCAAAATGCTGAAGTACATTATATCTAAGTAGACTGTAGCAAAACCATAGGTAAAAAAAGATACAAAAATGCTAACAATACTACTGATAATACTACCCATTTATAGAAATTCTTTAAACATGCAGTTCATTTGATTTAAATCAAAGACACAATTCATCTTACTTGCTTTTTCCATAAACAGTTATAGTAAGGAAGTGTAATATAAAAAACGCCACTGATGTGGATGCCTCAATTCCACTAGACTATGAGCTGTTTTCCTAGTGTCTGCAATAGAGCTGTGCTCAGGATACAGCAGGTGGTCAGTGCTTGCTGACTAGACTGCCTCCTCTCCTAATTAATACCAACTTTCAATACACAAAAGGAATTATGTCTTCCCTACTTTTAACAGTGAATTATTGTATGGTTACTCTGGAGTTATTTATGCATAGCTTCACTTTGAAAAAGAACAGAAAGATAGTACTTGTTAGTTTCTGCAGTTCTCTTTTTAAATTTTCTCTGCTTTACAATTGTAAACGTATGTTTCCAGCCTTCTGAAACTTTACTGAGAGCATAATTTGAATAAAAAACAGAATTTTGCAAGGCACCCACTTATCATCTCACTCTACTCATCTCTGTCTTGCAAGCTTCTCTTGCAACAGGAAAACAATAATCATTTATTATGTTTATTATAAATGTTTATTGTTATCAATAAACATTTACTTATGAGGAGGGGGAAGTTCCTTATTTCCCAGTGTATAACTGTTAATAGAGTCTCTCAAGGTGACGCAGCTCCTGCAGCTTCTCCAGACAGCAATGTCAGTATCTGCAGTGGTGTCATTTCTTAATTTCCAGAAAATTTTATTTCCCCTTTTCCCCTCTGTAGTCAGTTTTACAGCTTAGTACCATATATGTACTGTACCTGAAGGCAATATGATAACAAGGATATTTCACTAATATTGGCAAACCTGCATGATCTGTTTCTTCAAAATTAAAAAGAATCATCTCTTGCAATCTCAACTAGATAGGCAGATCTTAAGAGGAATACCTAATTTGTAACTGTTTCTAAAACAGCTGAGTTCATTTCGTAATTACTGTCCATTGCTGATGCTGCAGCAGGAACTTAAGGGCTAACATACACTATTCTTTCTCTGCTAAGTGAAAAAGGGAACAATTTCTGAGACTTCAGCAAGGGAAAGGTGAATTCTTGGCCACCCAAATCCACAAAGATCATGGGAACCTTTGGTGCCATTATGATTTCAATTCAGCTACGTTAAACAAGGTTTTCTGTGAACTGTCATAATCTCCACTGTTTTTAAAACAGGGAAATAGTCTAAATGGACTGAAAATTAACTTCCTGCATACTACCAATTTTTATTTATTTTTATTGCAAGCTGCAAGTCTGATGGAACCAAGCATACCATAATTTCTTATATGCTACCACAAATTAAATTCTGATAGAACCTCCTTATACTTTAGGTTTTAGCAAAAACAAGAGAATAAACTTTTTTTTTTTTCACGAGAAATATTACCTCTTAATTACTGGACTTCCTCTATAATGAGATACTGAAGTCTATACCAAGCAATTCAACAAAGATCAAGTATCGCATTATGACTACTGAGCCCATTTCCATTACACGTACATAACATTTCATCTTGGCATAGAGAGGGAGCAGTATATTTTCCCCAATATTATCAAACAGTCTCTCTTTAACTAGGTTAGGACAACACTTACATAGCTTTGGATTTTCATCAGATATACACTTATTTTAGGAAGGCAGTTCCAAGAGACTATTTACCACAACTGCTTTCAAATATTCACTGTAGCGTGCAAGAAGAAACAACTTACTGTCTCGAAGTGTTTCCCAAGCCCATTGATCATTTTTGAAGAAGAGATGTCGTTTGATTTCTTCTACACCATTTCGCCCTAATCTCACCTCTCTGAATAGAGAGAAAAGGAGAAAAATCATTAATCATTTAAGATTTTATTACTATTATCTATTCATATTTATTTGGGGCATAATGCTAAGTTTGTGCAAGATGATAAATACAATTCTATGTCTCCCTGAAATTATGTTGACTATCAGGATAATTTTGAGCATACATAAAAAATAAGTTGAAGACTGAGAATATTAAAGAATTTTTTTCCAAAGAAAAACACACACACACCAAAAAACCCCACAGATTTATTGATCCTCCATGGTTTTTCTACTGACAACAAATAACCAGATGAATCACTTTCCTTGCTTCATTAGCCTAATGAATTTTCCTGATAGGTTTTTTAATAGTGGTAAATATATTTTTTTGCAACTAACAACTTTCACACCAGCAGCTTACAAAAACTCCAAAAGATATTTTAAATATAAAATTTCCATTTTATCCTCTAGTAAATATTTCTGACCAAACACCAATGACAACTCATTCTTGACTCTCCTACAAAATTGAGAGCTTTATAGACTATGCCAAAGCCTTTGACTGGGTGGATCACAATAAACTGTGGAAAATTCTGAAAGAGATGGGAACAGCAGACCACCTGACCTGCCTCTTGAGAAACCTATATGCAGGTCAGGAAGCAACAGTTAGAACTGGACATGGAACAACAGACTGGTTCCAAATCCGGAAAGGAGTGCGTCAAGGCTGTATATTGTCACCCTGCTTATTTAACTTCTATGCAGAGTACATCATGAGAAACGCTGGGCTGGAAGAAGCACAAGCTAGAATCAAGATTGCCGGGAGAAATATCAATAACCTCAGATAGGCAGATGACACCACCCTTATGGCAGAAAGTGAAGAGGAACTAAAAAGCCTCTTGATGAAAGTGAAAGAGGAGAGTGAAAAAGTTGACTTAAAGCTCAACATTCAGAAAACTAAGATCATGGCATCTGGTCCCATCACTTCATGGCAAATAGATGGGGAAACAGTGGAAAGTGGCTGACTTTATTTTTTTGGGCTCCAAAATCACTGCAGATGGTGATTGCAGCCATGAAATTAAAAGACGCTTACTCCTTGGAAGGAAAGTTATGACCAACCTAGATAGCATATTAAAAAGCAGAGACATTGCTTTGCCAACAAAGGTCCGTCTAGTTAAGGCTATATTTTTTCCAGTGGTCATGTACGGATGTGCGAGTTGGACTGTGAAGAAGGCTGAGCGCCGAAGAATTGATGCTTTTGAACTGTGGTGTTGGAGAAGACTCTTGAGAGTCCCTTGGACTGCAAGGAGATCCAACCAGTCCATCCTAAAGGAGATCAGTCCTAGGTGTTCATTGGAAGGACTGATGTTGAAGCTGAAACTCCAATACTTTGGCCACCTGATGCGAAGAGGTGACTCATTTGAAAAGACCCTGATGCTGGGAAAGATTGAGGGCAGGAGGAGAAGGGGACGACAGAAGATGAGATGGTTGGATGGCAGCACCGACTCAATGGACATGGGTTTGGGTGGACTCTGGGAGTTGGTGATGGACAGGGAGGCCTGGCGTGCTGCAGTTCATGGGGTTGCAGAGTCGGACACGACTCAGCGACTGAACTGAACTGAATGGGACAAGCTACTGATCCTTGGCCTCTTCGGTAGGCACAGAAAAAAAACATTTTAAAATGTGCCTTTAGTTGAACTGGAAAGAGGAACTCAGCACCATGTGCTTTAGTAGAGCACTTGTAAACAACAAAAATCTCAAACTTTTTCATGAGTTGAAAGACAAACTGCTTTAGATATAATGAGACACTTTTAATAACTTTCACTGACTCTCTCAGACTGGATTAGGGAAACTCTCCATGGTTCTTTGGCACATGATACTTGAGAGTACTTATCTCTGTACAGTAAGTATCTCATTTGCTTGTCTGCTTCCCACAAAGGGCTAGGACACAGTGGAGAAGAGGCTGTGCCCCTTGTTCAATTCTATACCCCAGCATGGTTTTTATATTAGACTACATTTATATAGTGCTTATATTAAAACATAGAAATTTCAAAAACTATCATGTTTCAGGTTCTAAAGGACATACTGAAGGAGGATAAATTAACTTCAATTAAAGTGAATCCAAAATTGAAACATATTTAAAGGTACAAAGCCCCTCTTGTACTTACATTAACCATATACAACCTTAAACCTTAAATGTAATCTTAGTAAGTCATCTGGTTCATATTTAAACTTTAGAAGTAAAAGACAAGGAGATATATATATATATGTAACATGCCATTTCTGTTTCTAAGACATTTACGTGCATTTACATTTGTAAAAAATGCTTGTTGAAACTAGAAGACCATGTTAATGAAGGAAGGAGGTAGGAAATACTAATACTATTTTTTGTATAGCTCTGCACTATCTCCTTAATTTCAAAAAGTATATGCCAGATATAATTAAATCTTTTCCCCAGCTTTACTGAGGTATAACTGGCAAATAAAATTTTAAGATATTTAGCTTACAATGTGACAATTTTCTATTCAAATATATACACTGAAAGGATTCCCCCAACAAGCTAATCAATCACTTCACATATTTACTTTTCCTGTTTCAGCTGGTCGCAAGAACATTTAAGTTCTAGCCCCTCAACAAATTTCAACTACACAATATAGTATTAAATGGCATCAACTGGAAGATGCATCATCATTTTTCTATCACTAGGAGAAAAAAATGCCCTCAATTAAATTAGTACATGCCATTGATCTTAAGATGCACTCTAATTTTTGAGATTTTAACATGTTTCTAAAAAAAAAATAAAACCCTCAGGGAATTCCTTTTCACTGCCTGGGTTCAATCCCTGGTTGGGGAACTAAGAGTCCACAAGCCGTGCAGCACGGCCAAAAGAACAACAACAACAAAACCAGACTCAATAAAATATACTATCATCTTTATATTTAAGTTAAAATTTTAACAATGAAAAAAATTACAATCTGATCTAGTCATCAGAAAAGAATCTTTTACTATCCCAATTTCTTAGGTAAGGTAATTGAGATCCAGAAAAATCAGAAAATTATAGCAGGTTTCACTGTCATGAATGACTTGAAGAATGGTAACATTTTTATTTCAATAGTATAAATAAAGGAGCTCAGAAATAGACCTTAAAAACTGAGCAGCAAAATCAAAGTTTCCTTGAATAGTGTTCCATGTTAAAATTATTTACCTGTCAGTAAGGAAGGCACAAATAAGATTTTTTGCTTCTTTTGATATGTCATTATCATCAGGGAAGGTAAGAGAATTTTTATGGTTCATAATCTTACTGTAAGTTCCAACCAGAGAATCTGCATAAAATGGTGTATCACCTGACAAATTGACAGGGAAAACAAAAACAAATTAAGATACATTTAGAGAAATAAGCTTCCAAGGAAAAGTCAATGTTACTGCTTAATGATAATTAACTATGCATAAACTAAAAACATACACCAAAAGAAGTAACACATCAAGTTTGTCAAAACACACAAAGTATGTGTGTTTGGATCACAGCTTGGATCAATCTGTTTTCTACTAACAAAATCAACATTGCTAACTTAATGTAATATTTTATCAGAAGAAGCCAAGTCTAAGTATGGAGATGAACAACTGTTAGAGGTACATAAAATTCTCCTTTACTTACCTACAAGCATTTCATATAAAAATACCCCAACTGACCACCAGTCACATTCTCGTCCATAATAACCATCGCCACCTTGAGATTTTAATACTTCAGGGGAAATATAATCAGGTGTTCCAACTGCTGTATCACATCGTACCATGCCTTCCTAAACAGAGGTCAAATTTTCAATTAGGATATAAATGTAAAGTGTCAATTATTCAACACAAGTGTTTTCTTAATATAACCTGTAGAACTCTAAGTCTTTATAAAAAGGTCATATTAAAACCTAATGTAAACTTGACAAAAAGTAATAAATAGCTTAATCCTATATACATATTATGTACATAATATATTCATGTGTGTATATGTTTACAGATACCTTTACTTTGTAATAACTTTCACTAGAAAGACATAGTAAATTTATTAATTTATTATTTTCCACTTATTATTCTTTTATTTTTAGACCATTTATTATTCCCCCAGTTGAAACAGTAAGATCTCAACTGCAGAGAACAAGTATATAAGTCAAGGCAAATATGTTGAGAAACTGACAACAAATCTCTTGATAACATTAATACATAAAAGGTGATTTAATTGTTTTTTACTAAAATAGTCATTCAATTTAACTATACTTGAAATAGAGAAAAACACATGTAAGAAGTGACCGTACACATATAAAATAGGAAGTCACATGCATGGAGAAAGGGTGTAATAGTGTTAAGCCCACTGATCTCTGTTTACCACACATTTTAAACTTCTCTCCAAAATAAAAACAAAACTATATATACCTGTTACTTACTGCAGCTGGTATTAATGCAAGAGAATGATCAATGTTTACACAAAAGTTCTCACATAGGGCTTTCCTCCTAACCAGTTAAGTTTCCTTTGGAAATAAATACAACTTTCTGGTTATTCTTCTATGATAAGTTTCAAAGAATATAAACTGTTTCAACTGAAAATAAAGCAGCATACTTGCTACTTCAGCCATGTACATGTTATTATATAAACAGTGAGCATGGATATCTTTTATGACTGACTCCCAAAATAAGTAGTAAGATCTTTTCATGTTTAATAGAAGGCTAAGTAAAACACTAAAAAATACATGTATTACTGAAATCCAGTTTTTATGAAGGTCGCATTTTAACATTGGCATTAGTATTTAGTGCCATTTAAACTAAGCCCATTTCTAGTTAAAATAGCAGACATTACAGAGTTATTTTAAAAAATTCAGTAAATCTGGCAATCCACACTTCCCCTAAACAGAGAGGGGAAAAATAAAGTACTCACAAGTTACTAACACAACAGTGAAACCATGGCATTTTAGTCCAACAAATAAGACAGGGCACATTGATTCTGTACACGTCCAGATATGGTTAGTAATTCTTAAATTCTTAAAACATTTTGTAAAAAGTATCGATCTTGAATTAGCAAAACTAAATTAAAATCTAATTATTTAACCTTATTCATCTTCATACAAGTACCAAAATCTGCTAACTTCAAATGTCCAGATTTATCCAGCAGCATGTTATCAGGCTTCACATCTCTGAGGAGGGAAAAAAAATAGAGTATCTCTGAAACAGGTCATAAATTGATAAAAATTATATGAGGCAATGATTTTAGGTCCAATATCCTCACTCAGTTTAGGTAAGACCACCTTTAAACTATATGCACTCTCTCTCCACATCTATAAACTGAACTTCATCAGGGACATTCTCTCATGTGTTATGTCTCAGAAGAAGACATATAATATTCCCTTTGAAGCAGAGTTTGATTCTTCCAAGAGGAAAATCAAGTCATTTGAGAGAGAATAACCATAAAAAATGTAACATTCAAACATAAAAAGTAACTAAAACACACAAGATAGATAAATACATAAATAACCCTAAAAGAGGGTCTTAAGTCACTTCCATTTTTGTATCCCTGACATTGAGCACAGCAATTGCACAGAGAATTCAATTGGTGTTTGTAGAACAAATGAAACTACCCTTCTAACAAATAAGTATGATCTATTCACTAATCAAAAGCAAATTAATTTGAATGTAAAAATTTAAAGCATTTAATACCCTGGAAGATATCTTAAAAAAATAGCTTATACATTCTACTTTTCAGGACACTATATAAAAGCTTTATCATTAAGAAATATTAAAGAGTACATTTATATCAACACTAAATTGAAATGTCAGAACTACAAATTTTAAAGTTTTAAATCCTGAAATACCACTTATGTCATATGGAAGAATAGGTGGACTCAGAGTGGGATGTGTTAACCAAATAAAGTACTTATTTTTAGCTTCTCTCTTCGACAAATGAGAAATTTTAAACATTTTTATCTTTACCTATGGATAAAACCCATGGAATGGATTGCATCCAATGCAAGAACTACTTCTGCAGTATAGAATCGGGCCCATTTTTCAGGCACGTCATAGTTGCTCATTAAATTTACAAGATCTCCACCAGGCATGTACTCCATTACCATGTAAAGATAACGATCATCTTGGAATGCATAAAACAGCTACACAAATACAGAAGAACAAAGAAATTTATTAAGATTAAACAAAACTGCTTCATTTAAGAATTGTCAAAAACACTAGTATAATTAAAATAATCAAATGCAGTAGTTGTAAGCACTGTTTTTAAAAAGGAAATAAATACAAACATAAATAGCACAAAGAACTTCGCATATGTCAAGGAATTATTAACTGGTTATTTCTGAGGAGCTGGAGACTTTTTTCTCTACATTTTCTATACTAATTGAATTTCTTATACTGAGAATTTTAAAAAATTATAACTTTCAATAAAGGATATACAATTCTTCTAAGCAAAGATATACTGTAGTTCTAATTTAAATTGTGCATAGTGGGGTTTAATGTTAAATTTATATTGATATCACAATTTTCCAGTAGTCTAATAAATTAGGCTTTAGTTTTAATTGTCTCTGACTAGCTGTGTGACAAGGCAATTACATAGCCTCTCAAATTACCTGTGACTTCTGTACTGGGACTATACCATATGTGACTTTTAAACTTGCTGCAGTCTGCATCTAGATGCCTGGCAGTTGGCAAGTATTTAATGAATGTTCAATGAACAAAAGCACAAATTTAATCTATAAATTGAGGATGTAGCTAATGGGGACTAACTGCCTTTCTGGGTTGTTAAAAAGAGATCAGCAAATACTGAAAGCACTTACTACAACAGGTGCTCAGTAAACAACAGCAGTCAGTAGGAGGAGCAGCCAACAGAGAAGCAGGGAGAGGGCAACAGAGTCAAAGCAGGAAGGGGAAGGTCCATCAATACGAAATTGGCAACAATATCAGGCATAAATATATTATATGACCAGGGTTAAAGTTAAAAGGAGAGCAAATTTACAAAAGAACTTTTTTTTTTTCTTTTTTGGCCATGACGTGCAGCTTGTGGGATCTTAGTCCCCTGATATAGGGATCGAACTGGGGTCCAGGGCACTGAAAACCCCAAATCCAAACCACTGGACCACCAGGGAATTCTCTACAAAAGGACATTTTAAGTAAACATGAGAAGATTAGAATAGAACTAAAATAAATGAAATAAGCCCTAGAGAAAAATTATAAATTATAACTAATTTACCTAGGCAGTTATATCTTTAAATTCTTTTTGTTATTTCATTTTTTTCAACAGCGTGTAACGATTTTAGCTATGGATTTAGTAACTTTAGTTATTTTAGTTATGGATTTAGTAACTTATGGGCTTCCCTGGTAGCTCAGCTGGTAAAGAATTTGCCTGCAATGCAGAAGACCCTGGTTTGATCCCCTGGAGAAGGAAATGGCTACCCACTCCAGTATTCTGGCCTGGAGAGTTCTATGGACAGAGGAGCCTGGCGGGCTACAGTACATGGGGTTGCAAAGAGTCGGACATGACTGAGCGATTTTCACTTTCACTTAGTAACTTTAATTACAAAATACATATTTAGAGGGAAGGATAAGAAACTAAGTGGTGTCTCATGGCTATCCCAGGTTAACATGTACAGTGAATCACTCGGACACCATAATTAAAGAAACATTGCTGATCTGGTGGCAGTTTCCCTATTTACAGACAATGTATCAAGAAAAACAAAGCTTCAAACTCACAAGTTGTAAATTTAACCTTAAATATTTATGTCATGTTTTTAACTTTTTACACAACATTGAACATTCCTCATATCAGTAGTTCTCAACCAGAAAGGCAAACTGTTGGTGTCCCACAGCCCCCAGCAACCCACTCTCCCCAACACACCACAATGTCTGAACACAATTTTAGTTGCTAATAGCTGGTGTGTGGAGTGGAGACGGCTGCTACTGGGAGGACCTGGGCAGAAGTCAGGGATCCTGTTATAAACCCTATAAGGCACAGGATAGCCCCCAGCAGCAAAACATCACATGGCTGAAAGGAAAAGGAAAGTTACTCGCACAGTCGTGTCTGACTTTGCGATCCTGTGGACTGTAGCCCGTCAAGTCCTCTGTCTATGGAATTCTCCAAGCAAGAGTACTGGAGTGGGTTGCCATTCCCTTCTCCAGGGGATCTTCCTGACCCAGGGCTCGAACCTGGGTCTCCTACATTGCAGGAAGATTCTTTACCAACTGAGCTACTAGGGAAGCCCTCACGTGGCTGAAAATGTCAACAATACCGAGACTGAGAGACCCTACTCTATATAGCTGATACAAACAAGAACAAACACTTTAAGTATAAAAAGCCTTATTATGCAAATCTTAAACATATTTCATATTCTTTTTATACCAATTACTATTATGCTTAGGACAGTTTTTATTACCTAGTATAAATAAAGAAGCTACAGAATTCATGCTAGGAATTCAGAAATGATCTAGCTTAGTAGTTTTACTCCATTTTTTAAACCAGAAGATCTTATCCCCCTCACATGAAATCTTAATAAGAACCCCAATATATAAGACACATAAAACATGCAGCTGCTCTAATTGAAGCAGCAATAGAAAACCCAGAATTATAACCTACCCAAATAACTCCTTGCTCCCATGACTCCAAATGAGGTACCTATTCAGTTTAAAATAACCAATCTAAGCCAACTTTCACATTTTTGAGCAATGAAACTCAGGCTCAAAGATAGAAATAACCGGGCCACAACTTTAGGTAGACCTGTGGCAATCAAGATCAGGACCTACAATTACTAACTTTCTGATGTATTTTTCCTTCCACTGAAAAACCTGAAGCCAATACAATATTATTTGGAGGCCTAGCTTAACTTTTTTTCCTTCCTTTCTCCCATTTTCTTCCATTCCATAAAATGAGAGACAAATATTTACTTCCTTCCCAGAGATGATTCAATAACATTGAATTTTATGATTTTAAAAATGACGTATTAGATACTTTTATAACTGCCAATAAATTCTCTCTTGCTGTTCACTAAAAACCAAAGTCAGCTTCTCAGATATGTCAAGTTACTAACCAGTACAACAACAATGAAACAACAGCAAAAGCATACCTGAACAACCCAAGGACTGTTAGCAAAAGCCATGATGTCCCTTTCTTCCCAGAAAAAAGCAGAATCAGATCTCTTAATCATTTCAAATTTGCTGAGGAGCTTCATAGCGTACACCTTCCTGGTGGATTTATGCCTTACCTTTGAAATGGAAAATAATGAACCTTTCATTAACATTTAAAGATCAGTGTTTCACAAACAATTTACTAAATAATCTAACATTACTGTGTGTCTGTTTTAACATCTCTTCTGAATTACCCCAGTAAGATCATGTTAAGGCTTTAAATACCATAAGTAATGTTAGGAAAAAAAACTTTATTCCCTGTATTATGGCATCCTTCCCCTTCTCCACTCTGCTATGGATGCTACTTTCTGTTTAAAAACTTATTATTATGCCACAGCATTTTAGATGGAGTAGTATCAGGAGTAAAGTCTTCTCTTTTGATGCTTGAAACTTCTTCTCTACCCTTGAATGCTTGGGGAAAATATTTCACACTACTGCTGAATGAGACTCTAGGCTTTCATATTGGTAGGCAAGAAAGTCTAGAGCAATTTAGAGCAAGACTTTTATAAAATCAATAGTTTTCCAAAACATCATATGTTAAACAAACAAGTAGATTTTTTAATTTTAAAAAGATTTTAAAATCTCATTAAAATAACCTACCAATTGAACTTCTCCAAATGCACCTCTACCAATCACCTTCACTACTTCATAATCTTCAGCTTTCATTCGTAAATCTCTAATTTTATTTATTGTGTCTTTATCTGTATGAAAAGAAAAAGTTTATAATTTTAAATCACTGAAACAGTATAACTAAAACTGCTTATTTAACATTCAAGTTCTTGAGAAACAACAAAAAACAAAGATGTGCATTAAAAGTTATTTGATACAGGTAAAATATGAAGTTGTAAAAGAGAGAAATGCTCAATGTGCTGAGAATTGTTTTCAACAAATTCTGAAATGACTTCACTCTAGCTGTTAAATAATTACATTAAAATCTGACCAGAATGTTTTTTAAAAAAACAAACATTATACTACACGTATACTGAGGATAATTAGTTAATTAGTTCCTGGTATTTAAGTATATATCAACTTTGAACCAAGGGGCCACAGGTAGATATTTTAGATTAATTAAATCTTTCTATCAAGTCAGTTTTGATAATCCTTTTAAAAAGATATAAAATATCAAAGGTAAAATAAACATGCTAAAGAATCACATATTTATTATATTTCTCTATTTGAATGAAGACTAACTTAAAACACACAGTGGGAATCTGCAATTATTTATATAAACCTGTCACACTACAAACTACAATAATTTAAAATCCCCACTGGGTAGATATTCTAATTCCTAATTTGGTCATAGATTAAAATAGGGCTATTTTAATCCACATGGGTCAACATTGGCATGAGATTACATGGAAAAGCTTCACATTTCAGAGTTGTACAAAATACAGGGCAGCTGTTAAACTTAAGTTCTAGTTACTAATAAAAGCTGCATATAATGTCTTTCTTTTGAAATGTATAATTTAAACTTGTGTTTATATACCTTTTGGCCTGTAAACACATGCAACAAAGAGTAAACTTTCACACAGGAATTATATAAGTACATTTCATTTTAGATCACCTATCTATTGCAAATGCATCAGCAAGATATAAACAATAATCAATTTACTGCAGAAACATTTGTGTTAACCATGCAGTCTCTATAGTAACCACTGTAAATATAGAAATGTAACTTTAAAAACATAATCTCTGCTTTTATGGATTTCAAATGAAACAGAAACAAACAAACAAATAATAATACCAAAAAATGCAAAAAAGGGAAATAAAGCACAAGCACAGAGTTTGTGGAATAACAAGGATGACACCTAACCTAAGCCTGCCTGAGCGGGAGATAGTGAGGAAAGGCTTTCTGGAGGTGTCAGAACCTGAAACAAGTCTTAAGAATAAAAAAAAAAAAGAGTAGCAGTTAGCTAGCTGGGAAAAAGAAAAGAGAGACTAACAGGCAGATGGGCAAATATAAGCAAAGGCACAGCAGAACTGTTTGCATTGCTGGGGCATCAAGTCTGTGGGAAGGACTTGAAAAGAGAGGCTGGAGAGTACCAATCTCATTAATAAGGAGCTTGAACTTTACCTATAGGCCAATAGCTGTAAAATTATTATTTCATCAACAAAAAATATTTTTCACATTAAAGTTTAAAAGCAATACAATATGAAAACAGATAAAAGTGCTCTGCTTCACGAGGATCGTGACGGTGGGTGGCAGAGGAATTGCTTTGTACACCTCTCTACAGCAGCCCTGAAGAGTCCTACCTGAAAACCACCACTCTGTGCAGGAAGCCATGAAAAGAAAGAGGCATAGACACAATATAGTCAAATTTACATTTCAGCTACTCCAGCGACTATGTAAAAGATAAACTCAATAAAGGCAAGGCTGGGGGGTGGGGAGGAGTAGAATTTTAAGAGTACTATAATACTCTAGATGAGAAATAAGGAAGTCATGAACCAGATAATGAGTCATGAACCAGATAATGAGATATATGATAGCCTATAGAGTTGAGAAAGATCCCTGGCTCTGGTTATACCAGGTTTAGAGCCATAAACAGGATATTAATTCTGTAGTTTTGGGCCCCCAAAACATGTCTGCTGCAAATTTATGTGGAAACAGAGATTTCGCTGCTTCTTTTAATTTCTGACAGCACAAGTTACAAAGCTACTTGTGATTCAGACAATATTAGTTGTCAAAATGACTTCATTACATTTCAGTTTTGCAAAGAAGTGCTGTTTTGCCTTGTAATTTTAAGTTAAAGCAAAAACTAATGTCCAAAGTCAGTGTTCAATGGTAATTCAATGACAGTTGGGAGTGGTTCTCTTCACCAAGAAAAATATTCATTTTGGTCAGTTCTTCCTGCTGCTGCTAAGTCGCTTCAGTTGTGTCCAACTCTGTGCGACCCCATAGACAGCAGCCCACCAGGCTCCCCCATCCCTGGGATTCTCCAGGCAAGAACACTGGAGTGGGTTGCCATTTCCTTCTCCAATGCATGAAAGTGAAAAGTGAAAGTGAAGTTGCTCAGTCGCATCCGACTCTAGCGACCCCATGGACTGCAGCCTACCAGGCTCCTCCATCTGTGGATTTTCCAGGCAAGAGTACTGGAGTGGGGTGCCACTGCCTTCTCCGTCAGTTCTTACTACCATGTAAAATAACACAGCCTGAGTGGCTTAAACAGACATTGGTTTTCTCCTGGTTCTAGAGACTCAAAGGCCAAGATCAGGGGCCAGGGAGTTTGGTTTCTGGTGAGATTTCTTTCTGGCTTGCTGGCATCCAGCATCTCTGTGTGCTCACAGGACATCTTGTGTGTTGTGCAGGTGAGGACACTAACCCTGTCACCAATTTCATTTTATCAGAGTCCCACCTTTATGATCTCATTCAACCTGAACTGCCTCTTGTTTGGCCCTATCTCCAAATACAGTTCTACCAAGGGGCTAGGGATTCCGCAGTGGCATCCCACTCCAGTACTCTTGCCTGGAGGATCCCATGGATGGGGGAGCCTGGCCGGCTGCCATCTATGGGGTCGCACAGAGTCAGACACGACTAAAGCGACTTAGCAGCAGCAGCAGGGATTCAACAGACAGATTTGGGGGGACACAAATCCATAAACAATCACAATGAAATGTTACCACTGCTAAGACATTGATTTGCTGCATGCAAAGATAAATGGAAATATTCAGCTTCAATTACTGTCAAAAATGTACAGAATTGTTAATGCGTAAGTCCATGAGACTGAATGAGGTTTACCACTGATACTGTGGTTCAGTAACACATGATAGATCCAAATACTTTCTAAAAAGTACTTGCTGATGTACAATACAAACTACAGGCTTTAAACGTCTTGTGTTTTCACAAGATCTGTTAGTTTAACTAAGCCATTTTCTGCACCATACATAATTTTAACTACCATCCCTTGTCACACATCTCAGCAGACCCCACTTCAAGTTGTACTTAGTGTTTCCTCAACTATCTTGCCTGTACTTGTTCTATGCAGACTATACACGGAGGTTAATCCTTTAGTCACTTCAAACTCAGCATTGATTGCTCAAATAAATAAGAGTCAAGGAAAATCACTCAAAATTATCTTGCTTTTAAATTGACTACTGCTGCTGCTCCCAACAGTCTTGATGCTTTGAGCAACTACTGTTCTTGCCAAGAAGCTAATAGTCTTAAGGAAGTTATTCTCTCTATACATATTTGCTCTGCTGCTGCAAACACTCACAATCAGCAAGCAGCTTTCTCTGTGTGGCTAACAAATAAGCCACTTGTAAACTTACATAAGGTCGTAACATCATTTTCTTCCTTCATTTTGTAAAGAAAATTCTGCTGTGATGGGATATTCTCTTTTAAATTTTCTGGGCTTTTTTTCCTGTTACTTTCCTGGGAGTTGGGAACGTTATGGTGAGTGCTGATTCACTCCTGTCAATGCCCACTGCACCCTTTCAGCACAGCCACAGTGTCACTGAGTAGTAACACAACGCTTCACCCTCCAACTTGAAGAAATAATCCACACTTCACTGTGGTGCAAAATAAGAACACTTAAGTTCCCTTTTCCTTTTCTGTTCTGACATGATGGGCATGCACTAACAATGGGGAAAAAATAAAATGCTGAGGTATGGTGATACACATGGAATGCTACTGAGTTCTAACTGCAGCACTGTGATTTAGTGTGCTGAGCAATGGTGTGAAGCAGTAAAGAGGCCGTGTACGATTTCCGTCACAACTACTCAACTTTCCAACTTGTGCTGTAGCAGAAAAGTAATCACAAACAATACAGAAAAGAATAAGCATAGCTATGTCACAATAAAACTTTACTTATGGACACTGAAATCCATATAATTTTCATGTATCATGAAATACTACTAATCTTTTGATGTTCTATAAATTATTTTTAAAAATATAAAAACCATTCATAGCTCATAAGCCATCCCAAAACAGATAGTGCACCAGATTTGGCCTGTGGGTTGTAGCTTACCAACCCTGGCTCCAATGGAAACCCAGCTCCCCAACTCCACCCCCCAACCAGCTCTACAGTGGTGCTCTTTACCCTCCACGTGCTCACCCTCCAGTGGCCCTGGATGCAGACGGAACAGGTGAACCCCACTGCCATCTCTTCACACTCACCCAGTTTTGCTTTTCATGTTTAAAAGGTTATATCTCCCACTACCTCTTACTGTCACTGTAATCTACTCAACCCCAGCTCATCACATCTCACTGCTAGATAATTCTGGTTTCTGGTTTACTAACCTTCTCTCCAGTATTTTCCTAATTCTTCAGGATTTTAATACACCCACAGATGATACTTCTAATAACCTGCCCTCTCAATACCTTTAACTTCTGATCTTGTCCTCCACTTTATCTCAGCTGCTCATTTCCACATACTAGATCTTATCAATACCGGTAATTACAGTCCTCCCTTCATTTCACATCCTACACTCTCTAAGCACTCCCTCAACTTTCCTGCTCACTCCATCCAACAACTCAACCCCAACAATCCCCAGCTCACCAAGATCTCCCAACCCACTGACTCTATGTGGTTTTTACTGTATCTCACTGCACTGAAAGGTTCTCTTTCTTATCTACCCAGCTTAAATTACACAATCAAGCATTATAATTACTCGCTTGCATACAACTTTAACACCCTGGCTCTTTTCTGCCTCATTATAGTTTGGCAAAACCATAATTTCAGCTAAATCTAACTCTATAGCTAACTCGATGTCAGCACCCATGTAGTTGAATATGTCTGGATAAATACATAAAATCATACTGACAGATCCCACTTTAACTCCATAATCGCAAACATAAAGCATGCCCTTAATTCTGCTTGGCAATCATACATTTTTAAGTATATTCACTATTCCACTCTACTAGAGATAATAATTCACATTTTCTTTTCTCTTTTCAAACCTCCCACTGCTTCTTGTTCATTGCTAATGACTGTGTTGGCTACTACCCTGAAACAATGAAAAGAGAACTGTCATAGATTTACCATTAAATCAATATATTTATATTATATATTCATATTCAACCACCAGCATGTGCCCTCATATATTTAGTCTCTTCACTTTTACTGAGAAAACTGCTCTCTCACCAATCCCTCGACCAGTGATGTCATCCTCACTAGCTCGAGGACACTGCTCCAGCCATTCTCCCCTCTTTCTGCTGTGTCACTAGCTTTCGCCTTCCTAACAGGATCATATCATGCCATTTTCATTCCCATCTTAAACAAACCTCCTGACTCCATTTGTCTCACTAGCTACTGCCCCATTACTCAACCCCACTATGGCAAAATTCCTCAAAATCTGTCTGTACTCCATGTCCAAATCCTTCTAATCGGCTCTAAAATCCTTTTGGGGTAGTCTTTGGCCACTACCTTTCTATCAAAATTGCTGGTCAGGGGGTTCCCTGGTGGTCTAGAAGCTAGGATTCAATGCTTACACTGCCAGGGCCCAGGTTCAATCCCTAGTTGGGGAACTGAGATCCCACAAGCGGTGCAGTATGGTCAAAATTAAAAAAAAACAAAAACAAAAAAAGCCAGAACAAAACTGCAAGTCACAGGTGACCACTGCGTTGCTAAATTCCCAGTCTTCACCTTGACATATCAGTAGCTTCTGACAGTCTGATGACCCCGGTTATTCTTACTCGACTTCCAGGGTACTACATTCCTACAGCAGTACTAAGGGTAGTTTTTTCCAACATCAAATTATTTCTTCTCAGCTGCTTTTGCTGGTTCCTCCTCTTCTACCAGATTTCTTAACACTAAATCTTCTCAAGACTCAGTCTTTCATGATGCATTCTTCTCTGTTTACACTCACTTATTCGGTGGACTTATAAAAAGCACTGACATGTCAACAACTCCCAGTTTTTTTCCTCCAGTTCAGACCCCTCTCTCTGAAACTTAAGATTTATATATTCAATTGCTTATACAATATATCCACTTAGTTGAACAGACGTATTCTCACTTCAAACCTCTACCTAAGATTTCAATATGTCAGCTGATGGGTCAGTTTTGCTTGGGGCAAAAACCTAGGGGCATTCTTGACTCCTGTTTTATCTTATACTCCACATCCTATCTGGCTGACTCTGCTTTTGAAATATATCTGGAACCTGATAACTTCTCACCCTCTACACTGCTACCATGTTGGACCAAGTCACCATCATGTCTTCTTTGGACTACTGCAATTGCCTCTAAACTGCAATCATTTCTTAACTGATTTCTGGTGTCTATCCCTGTCTCTCAATAGTCTGTTCTTAGGGGCAGTACTGTTACAACACAAGTCAGATCATGTCACTCCTCTGCTCAGAACTCTCTAATGTCTTGCCATCTTACCCAGAGCAAAAGTCAAAAATCTTACGATGGCCTACAAGACTCTACATGACCTACGCTCCCCATTTCCTTCATTCTCTGACATCATCCTACTATTCTCTCCCTTGCTTAACCCTCTCCAGCTGCAATGGCTTCCTTCCTGCTGTCCAAACATGCCAGGTATGCTTCTTATGGCCTTTGCATTGGCTGTTCCTCTGTATGCCATTTTCTATCCTTAAACATCCACATGGCTAACCCTCTCAACTACTTCAACTCTTTTCTCAAATACCACCACTGAGTGAACCCTATCCCAGTAACTGTACTTAAAACTGAAGAATTCTTAGAACTCCCAAGCCCATTTTCCCCAAAGTAAACATTAATCTGTTTCTCATGAACTTTAATACAAGCAAAATTATAAAATTGCTAAGCCCTTATTACTTCCAAGACCAATAAGCAGGAATGTGTGACCAGCAGATCCTTTTAATAATTTGTGATCGTCAACTGTGTTGAGCCAGGTAATGCTGGCAGAAAGTTAAAATTCAGAGAAGTATGAATTCAGAGTGGAGAAGGAAATGGCAACCCACTCCAGTATTCTTGCCTAGAGAATCCTGTGGACAGAGAAGTCTGGTGGGCTTCTGTCCATAGGGTCACACAGAGTCGGACACGACTGAAGCGATTTAGCGTGCATGCATGTATTGGAGAAGGAAATGGCAACCCACTTCAGTATTCTTGCCTGAAGAATCCCAGGGACAGGGGAGCCTGGTGGGCTGCCGTCTATGGGGTAGCACAGAGTTGGACACAACTGAAGCGACTTAGCAGCAGCAGCATGAATTCAGAGAAGCATGGGTAGCGAGGATGAAATGGGCAAACTGAGTCACAAGAAACGACCGTAAGTTTTGACAGGCCACGAATTAGCTAATCATCTCTAAACATGTCAAAAGATGAGTGCAGAAAGATTGAAAATTTATAGTTTCAGGGTTATGAAAAATTAAATATTTCAATCACATACAGACTCTTTAACTTTCTAGAAAGCAAACAGATGGTTTTTCTTTAGTCTTTTTTTAAAAATCATACTTTATACGCAATAAATGTTACTTCTAGGAATATATATATGTACAATAGAGTATTACAAAACATTTAAATTCTGTTACTGAATAATAATTACATAGAATGCTGTTCAACATATGATGTTGAGCAGAGATTAAACGGCATGTGGTATATGAACTGAATTTTCTAAAAACATAAATACATACTGGTGTATATATATATATATGTATATGTATATATGTGTGTTTATATGTGTGTGTGTGTGTGTATATATGTGTGTGTGTGTGTGTGTATATATATATGTGTGTGTATATATATATATACAGAAAAAAGCCAGAAGGAACTATACCAAAATTATAACTGCAGTAGTTTCCAAGTATGGTGGGATTAGAGATTATTTTATTCTTCACATTTTCCATTTACTTCAAGTTTTCTATGATTCTGTTGCTTTCTAATGAGAAGAAGATATATTTTGCCTAGTTTAGGGTCCTCAATTATAAAGTGAATCATATTTTACGTACCACTATAGATTGTAAGACATCCCTAATTATTTAAAAAATGTTTTAAGAAAATGTCAGAATAAAGTATGGCAATAAAAACTGTGTACAATGCACTATTTGTCCAATATACTGCCACTCATTGCATAAAGAAATCCAGTACGCCTTGCAAACTTCTAAGTAGTCAACCAGTTCTAATAAGCTCTAAAATGATCTAAAACATATCTAGAAAATCTGCAATGTAAGACTCAACTCCCTAAATCCTGATTTTGTTTCAATATAACAGTTAATAATAATAATAAATTATTCTATGCCCAAATGTTCAAATAGGATTCAAGCTCCAGGAAGATGGGCCAGTGTGCACACAGGTGTAAACACACGTGAGGAGTAATCTGGTTTGAGAAACAGATCAACAAAAATCAAAACCAAACCCTAAATTCCTCAACATAGCATAAGATGGCTGTTAGATACTGTTCTCCAATCTTTTATTTCTAGATATTCTCCTCAACAATGCTCTCAGTTACTTGCAATTTCCCACACAGAGATGATGCTTCACATCTCCAGTCCTTTGCAGATGTTGATCACCCATCTAAAATGACTAGCCCCACTTTATTTGAGCAACTCACTACCAAGCAAGATCTAATTCTTTATCCATCTCCTCTTCAGCCATTCCTGATCCCCTCAATCTGTTGTGTGTGTGTGTGTGTGTGTGTGTGTGTGTGTGTGTGTGTGTCTGGTGTGTGTGTGTGTTGAGCAAGTCACTACCAAGATCTAATTCTTTATCCATCTCCTCCTCAGCCATTCCTGATCTCCTTAATCTGATAGGTTGCCTACTGCACACATGCATGTGTGTCCTCCTTCCCAACTCTTTGCAACTTCACGGCTGTGTGTGTGTGTGTGTGTGTGTTTGTGTGTCTGTCCCCAACACTTTGCAACGCCATGGACTGTTGTGTGGCCCAACAGGCTCCTCTGTCCATGGAATTTGCCAGGCTAACATATCCTACTCCAGGGGATCCTTCTGACCCAGGGATGGAATCTGTGTCTCCTGCGTCTCCTGCACTGGCAGGCAGATTCTTTACCATTGCACCCTGCCTTCCTCCTCTGGGACGCTGCTATTTCTCTATTGTTTCATCTGTCAACATGGCCTGGAATTGTTTGTATTTCTTCTGTTAGATTGTTTATTATCATTTCCTGAAGGGTGGAGACCACACTTCATTCATGAATATGTCCTTGATGTATGCATGTGCTCAATAGATACTTACTGAAACATATAATGATATTATTTACAAATGGCCACAATCACTCACTGCTCTTATCTGTTCAGAGAAAACCTATATGTTCAGGCACATACATTTACTCCAAAATAATAAAAGTATATACTCAAAAAATCAATCTTGGGTTTCTCAAAATGTTAAACAGAATTCTATGACTTGAGAATTCCACTTTCAGGCATCTACCCAAGAGAAATGAAAACATATGCCCACATAAAAACTTGTGCACATTCACAGCAGCATTTATTCATAATATCCAAAAAGCAGAAAACAATCCCAATGTATGGAGAGATAAAATGTGGCATTATCTATAAATGGGGTATTATTTGGCCATCTGAAAGAATGAAATACATGCTACAACATAGATGAACCCTGAAGAGATCATGCTAAGTCTAAAAATTCTGTCATAAAGGATTACATACGGTATGATTCCAGCTATAAGAAATGTCCATATTGGCAAATCTATACAGGCATTCCCTAGGGTTGGGGAACTTGGAGAGTAATGGTAAGTTACTGCTAATGGGTATGGGGTTTCTTTATGAGATGATAAAATGTTCAAAATGTAACTGAAGTAATGACTGCACAACCTTATAAATGCAGACAAAAACCAATGAACCGTATACTTTAAATGGATCAATCTTCAGTACATAAATTATATCTCAATAAAGTAGTTTTTTAAAAAATCAATCTTGGGTTTGGCAATGATTTTTACAAGCAACACCAAAAGCACAATTCATAGGAGAAAGAAATGATAAATTAGAGCTTGTCAAAATCAAAAACACTTGCTCTGTAAGATAGTATGTAGTCTTCTGAGCCTGGAGATGTAGCTTATTGATCCTCCTCCGCACTGAGTATCTGCTGGACTGGTGATCAGATTCCAAAGAATCAAGTATGGAAAGGAAAAATAGTAACTTTCCAAGGGAGAAGCCTGGCAGACACTATCTTAAAACCAGTGATAAAGATTAATATTATCACTAGTGAATCATGATGATATCATATATACCAAATACAATGTGATAAGAAGCACGTGTCATCTCTGTGGTACTCATCCTCAAAACCCAAAACCCCTGTGGAACCATGAGAAAACACTGGAAAAAACTAAACTGAGGAAAGTTTTGCAAAATACTTTATCAATAATCTTCAAAACTGTCAAGGTCATAAAAATAAACAAGGAAAGCTTGAGAATTCTGACAGACTGGAGACGACTATGGAAAAATGGCAACTAAATACAATGATATATGCTAGACTGGATTCTGGAACCAAAAAAAAAAAGATTAGTGCAAAAACTGATATCTAAGTATGCAGTTAATAGTAATATACCAACTTTAATTTCTTAGTTTTGTCAATGTACCACGGCTATAAAAGATGCTAACATTACAGAAAGCTGGATGAAGGGCAGCTTCAGGATACTCTGTACTATTTTTGCAACTTTTCCATGAGTTTATTCCAAGATAAATAATTTATTTTAAAACCAAAGAGAATATTTAACATTTGTATATGAAAATCTGATTTAGTAATATTTTACTTGTAATAACTTCAAACAAGATCATGTAATACCCTAAGTTAGACTGCATACTATATTCAATTTTATGGCTCCACTATAAAAATTCTAACTTTTATACCACTTTCTGGTATAAAACTGAATTTTGGCAATACATATATCAAAATGCAAACTGGATGCAACTTTTGACTCAGAAATTCCTGGAATTCACTCCAAAGAAAAGGAAGAGCAAGTATACCAAGCTGTATGTACAAAAATGTTAATTACAGCCTAAAACAGTGAAAAATTGGGAGGAACCTGAGAACCACCTATTATAGAAACAGTTTTTAAAATCATGGCACATTTATTCATCAGACTATGTGTATTCATTTAAAAATGTGTTATCCATACTCACTAGCATAAAAAGACACTCTACAATGTGCTTTTTCACTGAACAAGCTATGGATAGCTGACAGAAATGTCCTACTGATTTTTATTTGGGCTGTTTTAACTTTTTGCCCAAATGACAATATAATCTATTGATATTCCAAAGTATTTGCAGACCTGATTTTGCCAGATACATTTCTTTAAGTATTAGATTATGCTCCTGAAGATTATTAGTTTTAAAATATCCTGTCTAACTTCTCTCCAGTATACCTCACCAATCCTAGATATTATTTTTATCTTTCTTCCTCAGATTGCCAGGGGTTAAGGGCGTTCTTATTTTAACGTACGTTTCTTGAAATATTAATGCATTTGTTCATCTATTAACTGCTCATTGGTCGTTTTAATTTTTTCTCCTTTATACTACATTTTCAATTACTTTGTCCATTTTTACAGTTTCTGTTTTTCTTATGGACTGCAAGGATTTCTTCAAACATTAGGAATGTAATTCTTTTACATATGTTGTCATTTTTTCCAACTTTCTTTATAAAGTTTTGAAATGACAAAATCTGTCAATGTTTGCTTTACAGTTTCTAGCCCTGTTATCTTGCTTTAAAAAAAAATTAAAAAGTCATTCTGTACTAGAAGACTATACACATAATTTCATCTAGTACTTTTTCATCTTTACATTGGTACAAGCTGTAGAGACAATTTCATTTTCCCTGCATATATCATTTAATAAGCAGAAAAGTATCATGATTTTAACAAGTTTAAAAATAAGTATTTTACATTTTGAAGCATGCCTGAGTAATGAAATATTAAGACTTTAAGATGGGGGAAAGAGGAACAAACTTTGTGATGATCATCACTGCCTGTTTACATATATATAAATATCTAATTAAGTGTATAATCCATGAAATGTTGTTTTGGAAAGGAATTTAAGTAGCCACTAAAGAAAAGATAAACTCCATTAAAATACTGTACAGTAGGTTCCTAAATATAATTACTTGGAAAAATAAAAACTTGAGAAAATAAAAATAAAAACATCTTTTTACAATGATGCATGTAATTTACCCTTTAGTGCAGTGATTTAATACAATAACAGAACCTTTTGAAAGAGGATACCTCTTGCATTTCTCTAATAATCAGTGATGTGGAGCACCTTTTCATGTGCTTTTTGGCCCACTGTATGTCTCCTTTGGAGAAATGTCTATTTAGGTCTTCTGTCCAATTTTTGATTGGGTTGTTTGTTGATATTTTTGGAAATTTATCTCTTGTTATTAGCAATGTTTGCAAATATTTTCTCCCAGTCCAGTGGCTGTCCTTTTGTTTTATGGTTTCCTTTGCCATGCAAAAGCTTTTAAGTTTAATTAGGCCCCATTTTATTCATTTTTGTTTTTATTTCCATTAATCTAGGAAGCAAAAAATCCAAAAAATAAATTATTGCTGTGATTTATGTCAAACAATGTTCTGCCTATGTTTTCCTCTAAGAATTTTATACTATCTGGTCTTACATTTAGGTCTTTAATTCATTTTCAGTTTACTATTTTTATATGGTATTAGAGAATGTTATGCAGTCCCATTTTCCCAGCACCACTTACTGCAGAGATTGTCTTTTCTCCATTGTATATTCTTGCCTCCTTTGTCGCAGACTAATTTACCATAATTGCACAGGTTTATTTCTGGGCTTTCTATACTGTTCCACTGATCTATGTCTGTTTCATACCAGTACCATACTGTTTTGATTAGTATAACTTTGTAGTACAGTCTGAAGTCAAGGAGCTTGATTCCTCCAGCTCTGTTCTTTCTCAAGCTTGCTTTGGCTATTCAGGGTCTTTTGTGCTTCCATACAAGTTAAAAATATTTTGTACTAGGTCTCTGAAAAATACTACTGATCCATAAACTGCCTTGGGTAGGATGGTCATTTTAACAATATTGATTCTTCCAATACAAGAACACAATATATTTTTCCATTCTGCTTGTGTCATCTTCAATTACTTTCATCAGGTCCTTTGCCTGCAGGTTTATCCCTAAGTATTTTATTCTTTTTGATGCTATGCTATATTGGAGTATTTCCCTAATTTTTCTTATATTTCACTTTTAGTGTATAAATACAACAGATTTCTGCATATTAATTTTGTATCCAGCAACGTAATTCATTGATGAATTCTAGTAGTTTTCTGGTAGCATCTTCAGGATTTTCTATGTCTATAGCACGTCATTTGCAAACAGTGACAGTTTTACTTTTTTCCAATTTGGATTCCTTTTACCAGTTTTTTTCTCTGACTGCCGTGGCTACGAGTTCCAAAACTATGTTGACCAGAAATGGCCAAGAGTGAGCAGCCTTGTCTTGTTACTCATCTCAGAAGAAATGCATTCAGATTTACACCATTAAGTATGATGTTAAGGTTTGGTAATATATGGCCTTTATTACGTTGAGGTATGTTCCTTCTATGCTCACTTTGAAGAGCTTTTACTACAAGTGGATACTGAATTTTATCAGAAGTTTTCTCTACATCTATTGAGATGATCATGTATTTTACTCTTCAATTTGTTAATGTGGTGTATCACATTGATTGATTTCCAGATACTGCAATATCTTTGCATTCCTGGAATGAGTCCCACTTGATCATGGTATATCATCCTTTTACTTCATTGCTAGAATTGGTTTGCTAGTATTTCACTGAGCGTTATTGCATCTACGTTTGTCAGTGATAGTGGCTATGATTTTCTTTTTCTGTGATATCTTTCTCTGGTTTTGGTATCAGGGTGATGGTGGCTTCACAGAATGAGTTTGGAAGTATTCCTTCCTCTGCAAAATTTTGGAATAGTTTTAGAAGGATAGGTATTAACTGGTCTCCAAATGTTTGGCATAATTCACCTGTGAAGCCACCTTGTCCTGGACTTTTGTTTGCTGGGAGTTTTAAAATTACTGATTAAATTTCAGTGCTGGTAACTGGTCTATTTGTATTTTCTATTTCTTCCTGGTTCAGTCTTCACAGATTGTGCCTTTCTAAGAATCTGTCCATTTCTTCTGGGTTGTCCATTTTACTGGTGTACAGTTGCTCATGAAAAGTGAAAGTGAAAGTCACTCAGTCATGTCCAACTCTTTTGAGACCATACGGACTATCCAGTACATAGAATACTCTAGGCCAGAATACTGGAGTGGGTAGCCTTTCCCTTCTCCAGGGGATCTTCCCAACCCAGGGATCGAACCCAGGTCTCCTGCATTACAGGCACATTCTTTACCAGCTGAGCTACAAGGGAAGCCCAAGGATACTGGAGTGGGTAGCCTATCCCTTCTGCAGGGTATCTTCCCGACCCAGGAATTAAACTGGGGTCTCCTACATTGCAAGTGGATTCTTTACCAACTGAGCTATCAGAAAAGCCCACAGTAATCTCTTAAGATTTTTTGTACTTCTGTGGTGTTGGTTTTAACTTCTCCTTTTTCATTTCTGATTGATTTGGGCCCTCTCCCTTTTTTTCTTAATGAGTCTAGCTAAAGGTTTATCAATTTTGTTTATCTTTTCAAAGAATCCACTTTTAGTTTCACAGATCTTTTCTATTGTTTTTTAGTTTCTATTTATTTTTGCTCTGATCTTTGTTTCTTTAATTCTAACTTTGGGTTTTGTTTGTTCTTCTTTCTCTAGTTGCTTTAGGCATAAAGTTAGGTTGTTTATTTGAGATTTTTCTTGTTTCCTGAGATAAGCTTGTATAGCTGTAAACTTCCCTTGCTGGGTTTATTTTTTTAATCCACACAAATTCTCTACCATATTTTTACTTTCAGGTTCATGGGTTTTTTTTTCAGACATACAACGATCTCCATTACGTTCTTGTAGACTGATAAGATTTGTTTAGTAAGCATGATTTTCTAAAAGATTCATATAATTATGAATCTTGTACCGCAAAATCTGTTAAATTTATAATGGTTTACAAACACAGACAGCCAAAAATTACTGTTTTCAAATCTTCCCCTCCTCGTTTCATTGCATCAGTTCAGTTCAGTTGCTCAGTCGTGTCCAACTCTTTGTGACCCCATGAACTGCAGCACGCCACGCCTCCCTGTCCATCACCAACTCCCAGAGTTCACTCAAACTCACGCCCATTGAGTCGGTGATGCCATCCAGCCATCTCATCCTCTGTTGTCCCCTTCTCCTCCTGACCCCAATCCCTCCCAGCATCAGAGTCTTTTCCAATGAGTCAACTCTTTGCATGAGGTGGCCAAAGTATTGGAGTTTCAGCTTTAGCATCATTCCTTCCAAAGAACACCCAGGGCTAATCTCCTTCAGAATGGACTGGTTGGATCTCCTTGCAGTCCAAGGGACTCTCAAGAGTCTTCTCCAACACCACAGTTCAAAAGCATCAATTCTTTGGCGCCCAGCTTTCTTCACAGTCCAACTCTCACATCCATACATGACTACTGGAAAAACCATAGCCTTGACTAGACGGACCTTTGCTGGCAAAGTAATGTCTCTGCTTTTCAATATGCTATCTAGGTTGGTCATAACTTTCCTTCCAAGGAGTAAGCGTCTTTTAATTTCATGGCTGCAATCACCATCTGTAGTGATTTTGGAGCCCCAAAAAATACCTCCCCCAAAATATGTTTCTTCAAAAACGTGACTAACTGCCACCAAGATAATTTGATTTTATCCAGATACCTTTCTAACCCCTACTCTAAAAGTTCACCTTAAAATCTTTATCAGTTATGTGAAGCTGGTATTTTCTTTGTAGTCATCATTATTCAGATATTATAGTTTAGAGTCCAGAGAAACAAATCTTTATATTTAACTAGGTATTCAGTCAAATGGTCACAGGTTATCTTTTCCCTTTCAGTTCCCATACAGTCTTCAACACAAAAAGATGAAAATACAGCCTATAATATAGTCGGGACTGAAGTTTAAAATATTTCATGCCTCTGTAACTAAAAAGCCTCTTGATGAAAGTGAAAGAGGAGAGTGAAGAGTTGGCTTAAAGCTCAACGTTCAGAAAGCAAAGATCATGACATCTGGTCCCAGCACTTCATGGCACATAGATGGGGAAACAGTGGAAACAGTGGCTGACTTTATTTTTTGGGACTCCAAAATCACTGCAGATGCTAACTGCAGCCATGAAATTAAAAGACGCTTACTCCTTGGAAGGAAAGTTATGACCAACCTAGATAGCATGTTAAAAAGCAGAGATATTACTTTGCCAACAAAGGTCCGTCTAGTCAAGGCTATGGTTTTTCCAGTAGTCATGTATGGATGTGAGAGTTGGACTGTGAAGAAAGCTGGGCGCCGAAGAATTGATGCTTTTGAACTGTGGTGTTGGAGAAGACTCTTGAGAGTCCCTTGGACTGCAAGGAGATCCAACCAGTCCATCCTGAAGGAGATCAGTCCTGGGTGTTCTTTAGAAGGACTGATGTTAAAGCTGGAACTCCAATACTTTGGCCACCTCATGCGAAAAATTGACTCATTGGAAAAGACCCTGATGCTGGGAGGGATTGCGGGCAGGAGGAGAAGGGGACAACAGAGGAGGAGATGGCTGGATGGCATCACCGACTCAATGCACATGAGTTTGAGTGAACTCTGGGAGTGGGTGATGGACAGGGAGGCCTGGCGTGCTGTAATTCATGGGATCGCAGAGTCAGACATGACTGAGCAATTGAACTGAACTGAACTGATACCTTAAAGTTGTTATACTTTACTGAGACTTGAGCTTAATTACTAAAGAAAAAGATCTTATTCCATATTCCAGGTATATTCTTAGATCACTACATGAGATACCTGTCAGCAAAAAGTCATTCGAAACAAAACATTTACATTCAGAAAACAATTCTGATGTACCCAATAATGAAAACTATAAAAATCCATATAAATTAATTTCAGCAATATGAAGAATACTATCCTGTGAAAACCTATTACTCTCTGTGAAATATTACATAAATACAACTTCAGGAGTTGAAGGTGAATGTCACATTGTCATGTAAATGGGAGTCACACAGTATGTACCCTTTTGTACCTGCCTTTTTGGGGGCAGGGTTCCTGGTTTTTTTCACTTACCACAGTGCTTCTGAGATTTATCAATGTTGTTGCACTTATCAGTAATTCACTCTTTCTCACTTTTGAATCTTCCATTACATGGTATATCACAGCTGATGTCCATTTCTGTTGCTTCCAGTTTACAGCAATTATAGACAAAGACTCCTTAAACATTCTCATAAGTCTTTGTGTGTATACATACATATTATATTTCTCTTATGTAAACACCCAGCAGTGGGATCCCTGGGTTATGTGATAAATGCATGTATAACTTTATAAGAAAAAGGCCAAACTGGTTTTCAAAGTGGCTCACCATTTTACAAACCAACCAGCAATGTGTCAGAGTTCAGCTGTTCTGCATTTTCATATATAGTTGATACTGTTAGTTTTAAAATTTTAGTTTTTCTAATAGGTGTGTACTGATATTTCACTGTGGTCATAATTTGCAACCTCCTAATGACTAATCACGTTGAGCAACTTTTCATATGTGTGTATTTTTTAGGGGGAGAAACATCTATCCAAACCCTTTGCCCATTTTTAAATTGGGCTGTCTTTTTATTATTGAGTTGTAAGACTTTAGATAGCAATCCTTTATCAAGTACAGTAAGACCCTTACATACAAATGAGTTCCATTCCAAGAGCATGTTCATAAGTCCGATTGGTTTTAAGTCTAGCAAAGTAAGCTCAAGGTACCCAACTAAAACAATCCACTACACAGTACTCCACTGTAAGAGGTTTATAATACTTCTCACACAAATAATGCATAAAAAATAAAGAAAACACTTTAAATCTTACAGTACTGTACCTTAAAAAGTACAGTAGTACCACTTACATTACTGCTGCTTTTACACTTGCTTATAGACAAGCTGAGCTTGAAATAAAGATATTGTACTGGACGTACAGGGTTCTGTACAGTAACTACACAAAAGCACAACCACTTGAAGAGGATGCACGCATGTGACAACGAATGCCAGATATGTGATCTAACCTATACAACTGGACACGTGGAACACATGTTCACATCTTTGAAAGTTCACAATTTGAAGGTCCATATGTAGGGGACAAACTGTATGTGATTTGTTAATATTTTCCCCTATTCTGTAAGGTGTCTTTTCACTTTCTTGACAGTGTAGTTTTGAAGCACAAAAGTTTTAAATTTTGATGATGCCCAATTTATTTATTTCTTTTCTGCCGCTGTACTTTAGGTGTATATATAAGAAACAATGGTGTAACCCAAGGTCATAAAAATTTATGCCTGTATTTTTTCCTAAGAGTTTCACAGTTTTATATTCTGAATTAATTTTGTATGGGGTGTGAAACAGAAGTCCAACTTCACTCTCTCGCATATGGACATCCAGTTTTATGAGCACCATTTGTTGAAAAGATTATTTTCCTCTTTCACTTGTCTTTGCAACTATATTCTCCCAGTCAGTGATTTACCTGTTCATGTTCTTAGCAATATAATTCTGAAGAGAAAAAGTTTTGAATTTTGATAGCATCTATCTTAAAAAGAAAAAAAATGGTTTGTGCTATTTGTGTCCCATCTAAGAAATTCTTCCCTAACTAAAATCCTATATATTTTCTATGTTTTATTCTAGAAGGGTTTAGCTCTTACATTTAGGTCTATGATCCATTTGAAGTTGATTTTTGCATATATTGTAAAGTAAGGTTTAGGAACTGAAATCCCTTGTCAAGTCTGTTGAAAATCAATTGACTGTACATGTACGGATCTATTTCTCTTCCATTTATCTATATGTTTACTCTTTCATTTCATTACACTGTCCTGATCTTAAAATTCAACACTGTTAATCCTCCAACTTTGTTCTTACTTTACAAAATTGTTTTGGCTATTCCAGACCCAATATTGCCATATGAACTTTAGAATTAATGGTTACTTTAATACAAAAATGCCTGCTTAGGTTCTGACACCACATGGACTCTGATTGGGGAATTCCTGACATTTTAATACTGAATTATCCAATCCATCAACACTGAATATCTTTTTTAAGGTCTTCTTTGTCTCAGTATACGAAATCATTTTCAGTATACAGGTCTTACAAACATTTTGTCAAATTTATCCTTAAATTTTTCATGCTTCTGCTTCTACTGTAAGTGGTGCTATATTTGTTAGGTCTATTTAAAATTGCTTATTGCTAAAATATAGAAATAAACTGCTTTTTGTATATCAATCTTCTAGCTTACAACCTCAATGCTAAGTTCTTGTAAGTTTTTCTGTAGAATCTTGAGGATTTTCTGTACTCCAAAAAAAATGCTGTCTGAATAAATTTTAATTCTTCCTTTTTAATCTCTATACTTTTTCCTTTTTACCTTATTTCACTGTCTAAAACTTCCAGGACAACAGTGAATGAAGTAATGAAAAAAGACAGAGTTGCCTCTTCCCAGTTCTTGGAGGAAAGCATGTAGTGATACACAATTAAATACAATCTGAACTATAGGTTTTTTGTGGCCTCTCCTATCAGCATTAGAAATTTTCCTCCAATTCCAAGTTTGCAGAGAGATATCTGCAAACCAAGAATGAATACTGAATTTTTTCAAATGCTTTTCCTGTATTTACTAAGATGATATTATGGATTTTCTTTTTAATATGTTAATATGATAAATTACACAAATTGATTTTTGAACCTTAAACAAACTTCACAATCCTGGTATAAATCCTACTCAGTCAAAATTTTAACCTAACACTAGATATGAATTGCTAAAACTTTTAATATTATTCTCTGTATTTTTCTTCAATCTAAAAACCAGACTAAACTACACAGGTTAATCAGTTTACATAGTTTAGCTTTTTATCTTCACTTTACTTATTAACATTTCTACTATGGCTCCTGGTGTTCCTATTTACAAAATATAATGTAAAGGCAAACTTAATATTATGAAAGCAGCAATGTTGCATAGTAAAACCAGTAATTGATTTTTTAAAATGTGTTCCAATTCTTGTGATCTTACTTCACCAAATTATACTCTCCCATCACCCCCTACTCTCTGTACTAACAAGCAATTATCCTTTCACCTCCCATCAAAGAACTGGTCAAGCTTCTCCATCTTTTCAGTTCTTCTGTACTGTTAAGTAAGGAGGTGAAGCAAATTAAACAGCACTAAAATTTTCCCGCAATATCAGTAAGATGTGAGAAATTAATAAAACTTGTTTAAAAGTTCACTATTCAGAATCTGGCACTATATTCCAAAACAGAATTAAGGCTGAAAAAATATTTTTATAAAAAAGAGAGAAGCAGAAACCCAAAAGATTGATAAGTAAAATTCTGAGGCAGGATTTCAAAGTGTAGAAATGATAAAAGAAAGTAAATCTAAAGTTAAAAACATCTGACTATTTAGAAAAATAAAACTTTTCTAACAAAACATACATAACCAAAATTGGCAGATACTACAACAACCTCAACCTAACTGTATCAATATGTATAGTTTAGGAATAGATTTTAAAAAATGGAGTGGGGAAGATTTTATGACCAAAATTCTTATTATCAATTATTTAAGATGAAAAATTTGAAACTACTCTATTAAGTTTTCTAATCAAAATTTAAACAAAATATCTAATATCAAAATCTTATAAACATCTTTTTATAAAAGAACATCTGTAAAACTTAAGTATACACCAGGTTTCATGAAGAAAATTCATATCTTACAGGTAGGAGGGCTTTTCATATGTAATCAATTCTTAACCTGCAGGTATTAAAATATAACAGCTAATTCATTTATAAAAGAAAAATAGAGAATAAATAAAACATTATTGAAATTCAATGTGCATGTATGTTTAACATATTTATTTAACCATTTACTTTTTATTCCCTTCTCTGCAAGATATTTTAGATTTTCCTGATAAGCACTCAAACTGACAAAGTTTCTTTCCTATTTCCTTCTCATCTGATGTAGATATTATTGATGAAATAGCCAGAGTAAATAGAAAGAAAAAAAAGGGCTTGAATTATCTAAGTCAATATTTCATTATATATAGTCTAGCATTAACCTCCACAAAAAATTACTTACATCTGCTTAAAAAGTTGTCAATATTTTTGTTTTTTCTTAAGGCAGGAAAATCCAAATCATATACCAAAGCATCCAATCCATCCTAAACAAATAAACAAACAAACAAAGTTAGTTTTTGGATCACACTATGAACACGTTCCTCTTTCATGAGTATAAAGAAAAAAACTTATGCTTTAACATTTAATCTGCTAATCTGCCTTTCTCTCACACATCCTGCATTCATTTAACACCTTCTACAAGGTTACATGAGTACTAGAAGAAGAGAAAACTCATTTTTATTTCATATAGAGCAGAGGTCCCCAACCCTCAAGCCAGTACCAGTCCACGGCTTGCTAGGAACCCAGCGGCACAGTAGAAGCAAGCAGCTGTCTTCCACAAAATCATTCCCTCATGCCAAAAAGGTTAGACACCACTGATAACAGAGTTTTCACTTTCTAACTCTCTCAGGCAGAGGAGCAGCAAAATCACCACGAACTGGCTACAAGTGACCTCAACTCATGCCCTTTTCTCCATATAAGGGCATGAAATTTTACTTTTCACTTCCCTTTAACTACTGAATTTATTTATTTCTTAGACATTCATAAAAAACAAATGACCTACATTTTGGACCACAAATATTTTATAAGGTAGTATCAAATACTAGTTCCTAAAATGTGAAGTTTAGTGTAAAATAAATTCTGCATTTTGATACATTTTTATGGTGTGTATATAAATATACTGGGTTCTCTTTCTTTGAAAAACTTTTTAGAACAACCACAAGTAAGGGACAAGCATGGGCTTTTACTTTTAAGAGGGACATTTAAGTATTATCTAAGCAAGAGCAGGACAATGAGAAGGTGTACCAATCAGTGTTGAAGTAGGAATGCTTCTATTTAGATTATATCTCATCATGTGCCAACGGGGAAACACTCAGACAATCCCAAGTCATCTTCATTGTATTTAACTGGAGAAATTTAGTTGACTACAATAAAGCCCCAAAATAAAAAGCAGCAAAGGAAAACACACTATCTGGAGACCATGAACAGTCATGTTCATAAAAGCCTGAAAGAGAAATAGAAGCCAGGGGAGATATACTTTGTGTTAAGTCAAGGTATGAATAACTCCAGCTATTTTAGAATACTTAAAATATTTCTCTAGGAAACTGCAAAGTCTAGTCAAATTTTTATAGGTTTTAAAATATATCACTGCTTAGGTTGGAAACTGACCATGAGAAGACGACTAAAGAGACCAACTAACCCTACTGCGGGCTTTTTAGAATTCAGGTTTGTACAGATATGAAGAAAAAGTCTCCCCACCAGAACAGGTTCATCTATCCTTGAGACACATTTCTTAGTCTCATAAAGCATTTGAATACTTCTGTTAATGATTTTTACAATAAAGAGATGAGAATCTTTACTTGTCTTGAAAACCAATCAATAAATATATTAATTCACTATTTTCTAGGACAAGGAAAATAAATGTATATATACCCCTTAGACTAGAATTTAAACTCTTTAAAGCAGAAACCACAGTTAACATCTCATTTTCTCCCACAGCATCTTCCAGAATGTCTTGAACAAGTGGGCATAAAATGTACGTTAAACCAATGATTTTTTTGCTCCAGAGCAAATGCATTATATTACTCAAGAAATAACACTTTCCTTATTAGATAGTAAGTTTCAGCAGACCATGTCACTCCAAAAAAATTGCATAGATTATAGAGTAATGCAAATAACACTAGCCCCACAATTTTAGGTCGAATTTTGATAAACATTCCTAGGAAATACAAGTAAGCATAATGTAATAAAATCAACATATTATTACATCTTATAATAAGTACTATTTTAAGAGCTCCTACTTCCAAAGACACTTTCCAGTTTTAAAAGGTCCAGAACATCTAAATTTATGACAGTTTAAGTTGTTTTCTAATATCAAATAAAACATTAGAAAGTGAGGGAATTGTGCATTAAACTTTACTCACAACACGCTCTTTCCAATAAATATACTGCAAACTGCCTACAATCTTACTCCAAATAATTTTTTTAAGTTACTAAATGTTAGGGAAAAAACTCAAAAAGTCCCTTGTTTAATTAACACTACATTTCATAATCAAGGCAAATAACAATTAGAAACATTAACCAATTTGTCCAATGCCACAGAGCTAGTAAGTTGTCTTACAATCAAAATACAAACTCTTGGTCTAATAGTTATAGAAATAACATGACCATGACAAAAACATGATTTAAAAACCCTGTATCTCTAAAATGAAGTTAGGAATTGAGAACAAACATGTGTATTTAAGTCCAAGAAGTACCATTTAAAAATTAATAGAAAATCACAAGTCATATTCGTCTAATTAAAACAAGAAAGTACACTGGTTAAGACTCAAACCTAGTGTCCTGGGTCAAAGTGTTATATTTTTTCTAGTACGCCACCACGCCCTCTTCTGCATGACCTTCCCCAAACTACCTATGAAATCGAACAGTTTTCCTTATATTAGAGTTATTTTTTACTTTAATCTCCACAGCTCGATTTCTGATGTGACCATGGCGTTTTACTCACAGCATCGCAGATACTGTTGGCTCTCCTACCCCCAACAACTATTTCCTTCTTCTACCTTCCTAATTCAATCTTGATTTTGTTCGGGCAACCCACCTTTCTCCATCAAACTATGAGCTTCCATGAAGGGAGAGATCTTCCCCAACTCAAGGAGGTCACTTCTAATTTAAGCTAAACATGGAGGCCTACTACTCTTGCCAGTGTTCAGCTGAAGTACAGGAATATGGTAATAATCTGGCACATCAAATGTGAGGGGAAAACCTACAGAAAGGTTTCTGGGGAAAAGTTTCTTCTCTCCTGAAAGAGATACATGTCAGAGATAGTCTCTCCTTTTATGAGAAACTGTCATCTCTCTATATGACACTTAAACAACAGGAGCCACCTTGGGGCCTCAAGGGAAATTGGCAGGAAACAAAGCTAAACACAGTGAGGACAACAGACATGAAAGATGGAAGGAACCCGAGTCTATGATGATGTTTTTGAACCACTGAATTAATCTACTCTGGAAACTATCCTTCCCATTCTATCTCAAGATTATACATTTTCCTTATGGTTTAACTCAATTTACATTGGATCTTCTAATTCTTGTGACCTAAATGAAGTCAAAGTCATTCAGTCGTGTCCCACTCTTTGTGACCCTACGAACTGTCCATGGAATTCTCTAGGTCAGAACACTGGAGTGGGTAGCCTTTCCCTTCTCCAGGGGGATCTTCCCAACCCAGGGATCGAACCCAGGTCTCCTGCATTGCAGGCGGATTCTTTTCCAGCTGAGCCACAAGGGAAGCCCCAAAATACCAGATTGGGTAGCCTATCCCTTCTCCAGCGGATCTTCCCAACCCAGGAATCGAAGCGGGGTCTCCTGCATTGCAGGCGGATATCAGGGAAGCCCCTCTTGTGACCTAAAGCACCTCTCTGAAATACACAGAGTTCATTAAAAGCCAATGTAGGAGATATAGGACTTGTTGCACCAAAAGGGTGAGAGAATCATCCATTCAAACAGTGAGACCAGGAGCAAGATGGGGCTGACAAAAAGTGTCACTCTTTGGTAAATGTTGTTTTTATAACTGAGCCTCAGTTTTCTCTTTTATAAAATGGAAATAACTCACTACAACTCAGGCTCTGTGAGAGCTAAATGAGTGACGTATTCGACCCTTAAACAGTTCCACTTTTCACTCTTTATTTCTCTAGCTGACGTTTGAAAGCTCTACAAGTTAGTCTCACTATTGACAGAAATGACATAAAGAGAAAATAGATATTTTAGTCATGTGGTCATAAAACCTCAAGAGTAAATCTCAGGTCATGATATTAAAACCCTTCCGAGTGTAGAAATCCCATATATAATTAAAAGTTGGGTTTAAAAAAAAAAAAGATGATGCATCTGACTATTCTTAACAATAGAATTCAAGCATGCATTTGTTAATGGAAAACTAGCGGCCTCCACTAACTTGTGTACAGTCACCAGGACTAGATGTCTGGCCCTATCACCGTATACTTTGATTTTACAATTGTAGGAGACAGTTTTTCAGTATCCTTCATAAGCCAAAGTTATTTTTTTTTATCAGAGAAATAAAATGGGCAAGAAGGTATCCTTCTAGCATAATCTAAGGTATAGACATACCAGCAGAGGCTGTAAGGGGAGTCAAAACACTGAGATTGGGGACAGGGATGCAGGCTTTCACTTTAATGAAGCAGAGAAGCTACAAAAGATAATACAACCTTAGAGTAGGACAAAGAATTCTGACTTTTATTCAGTACTCTGAAGTTCTGTAAAATAATGGAGAATAAGGCTTGCCACTTCTTAAACTCCATATTCTAGTACCAGAATTCAGAACCTTAACAGAAATTAACATTAATTATTATCTTCCCATAATAAACATTATGGAGAGGAGTCAATGTCAAAGAATTACAAAAATTAAATCCTTTGATATGTATATTTGAACAATGATAGTAGACCAGTCAGAGAAGGCGATGGCACCCCATTCCAGTACTCTTGCCTAGGAAATCCCATGGACGGAGGAGCCTAGTAGGCTACAATCCATGGGGTCACAAAGAGTCGGACACGACTGAGCGACTTCACTTTCACTTTTCACTTTCATGCACTGGAGAAGGAAATGGCAACCCACTCCACTGTTCCTGCCCTGAGAATCCCAGGACAGAGGAGCCTGGTGGGCTGCCGTCTATGGAGTTGCACAGAATCAGACACGACTGACGCAACTTAGCAGCAGCAGCAGTAGACCAGTTATTGCAGTGTATTTTGAAAGAAACTAGTCACATTAGCGAAGTGTTGAATACTTTCACATAAACACACAAAGGCAACCATAATTAATGACAAGTATAACATTTTACAAGAAACTCTAAAGAATGGACATTTCATATGTCTTAAAAAGAGCTGGTATTAGGAGCAGGGAAAGCACTAGTTGTGTTACCTCACAACAGAGTTTAAGTAAAGGAGAAGCAGGAGGAAATTATTCAACTTAACACTGCTGCCAACTTCAGTCTCTGGATAGTTCTGAATTACAAAAGTAAGATTCCCGTGTAAAATATCATTTAAGATTAGGTCCATTAGTAATATTACACTTGTTATAAAGTACAAGAATATAAAGGCACTAGGAAAGAAAAAAATACTATGTATAAAAAATTTCATCTTTAAGTAAAATTTCAAAATCAAAATCGTTACTATTCTAAATAAGTTTTTGAGAAACTACACCCCCTCCACAAAAAAAAAATTAAGGCAGTAATTAAGGCAGTAAAACAAGGACTTTTGAAAATCAAAAAATTTTTGTTGACTATTGTCAAATATTTGATGACAGTTGATGTACCACTTAAAGAAAATACTTTGGGTCCATGTTAATCTCTTTGTTAGGTAAAGAGATAAGAAATTTCTCAAAATTAAGCAGTGATATGAAAATGGAAAAAGAATTTCCTCAGGGAATTTTAACAACTTCTGGTATTAAACTAAAATATGTTTAAGCACTGTGACATTACTATATACATGCCAGTGCATCCTCGGATAATTACACAACAACAAATTTAGTAATCCAAATACTTAATTAAACATACAGTGGCTTTTCCCAACCAATCTCAAAAATCTCAAACCTTTGCAGCCTCATTTTTCTCCACATACATGTATCCAGGCTTGAGTCATACTGTGCTCGAGTCACATCCCATTGCTCAGTCTACCCCATTGCCTTTTTATCTGCTCTTTTCCCAGCTGGAACATGAATATTTCTTATATGCAGACTGCCTCAAATGTTTGTGCTGCCTTCCCCAAGACTCTGAGAAAATGTTACAAAATAAAACACCTCCTATGCACTTCCTGCTTCAGGAATTACTGTGCTTATTATAATTATTTGTAAGTCTGCCTTCAGAAAATAGAACAAGTTAGTAGTAGTAATAACACTGATGATAAAAACAGTAAAATACTTTGGGAGCTCACTGGTTAGTAGGTAGGACAAGTAAATAATATGGGATCCTGAGTATTACAAAGTACACAAACAGAGAAAAGACTGCTTAACATAAAGGACATGAAATATAAAGCTGACCTTTATTTCTCTTTAGCCATTCTTTATATTGAATTATAGTCAATTTACAATGTTAGGTGTACAGCAAAGTGGCTGAGTTACATATATATCTATCCTTTTTAAGATTCTTTTCCATTATAGGTTATCACAAGACACTGAATACAGTTCCCTGTCCTTGTTGTTTATCCATTTTATAAATAGTAGAGTGTATCAGTTCATCTCAAACTAATTAATCCCATCTCTTTTTATAACCAAAAGCCTGTTTTCTATGTCTAAGAGTCTGTTTTGTAAATAAGTTCATTTGTATTATTTTCTAAGATTTCACATACAAATTATATCACATTTGTCCTTCAATGTCTGACTTACTTCACTTAATATGATAATCTCCAAGTATATCCATGTTGCTGCAAATGGCACTATTTCATCATTTTTTATGGTTGAGTAATATTCCACTATCCTATATTCCTGTATGTATGTACACACACACACACACACACACACACACACACACACACACACACACCCCCATCATCTTTATCCATTTATCTGTTGATGGACATTTAATGCTTCCATGTCTTGACTTTTGTACATAGCGCTGCTATGAACATTGGGGTACATGTATCTTTTCAAATTAGTTTTCTCTAGGTATGTGCCCAGGAGTGGGATTGCACGATCAAATGGTAACTTTATTTTTAGCTTTTTAAGGAATCTCTATACTGTTTTCCATAGCGGTTACACCAATTTACATTCCTATCAACAGTGTAAGAAGGGTTCCTTTTTCTCCACACCCTCTTCAACATTTGTTATTTGTAGACATTTTAATGATGGCCACTGACCATTGTAAGGGGATACCTCATTGTAGTTTTAACTTGCATTTCTCTAATAACTAGCAATGTTGAGCATCTTTTCATGTACCTGTTGGCCCTCTATATGTCTTCTTTGGAGAAATGTCTCTTAGGTTTTCTTTTTTGATTCAGTTGTGTTTTTTTGACATTAAGCTGTATGAGCTGTTTGCATATTTTGTAAATTAATCCGCTACTGGGAGCATCATTTGCAAATATTTCCTCCCAGACCACAGGTTGTCTTTCGTTTTGTTTATGGTTTCCTTTGCTGTCCAAAGCTTATAAGTTTAATTAGGCTCCATTTGTTTGAGTTTGTTGATCTTTAAAGAAGAGAATTTGAAAAGAGCAAGATGAAGGTGGGGTAAGGCAATCTAAAGAGAAGAAAGGCAAGAAAAATTTAAAGAATGAGAATAGGATGCTCTGGTTCCATAGATATGAGGAAAAGGGTGCAGGAAACAATGCTGTGAGGATGGGTTAACGACTGTGTATTAAAGGTATAACATACCATGCTAAGAATTTGGGTATTTCTGTTATTGGAACCATACGAATTTGGGGGAGAGGAAGAATGACATGACTAGTTTTTATTTTACTAAAGTCTGACAATGATAAAGACAATGGATTAAAAAAGGAAGAAACAGGTGGAAAAGGGAGTGGTCAGGAGCATACTGTGGTAATAAAGCACAAAAAGATCCAAGTCTGCACTAACTGGGGGCAACAGGAATGGAGCATTAGAAGCGAAAGAATCTGAAGAATGACTGAGAGAGGGACAGGAAGGATTAAGAATGAATATCTTCTAGTTTAGGTGAGTAGAGAGTGACTTCATTAACCAAGGCAGAGAATAACATTTTGGAGAGGAAAGATAAAGATTTTAGATATACTGAACTTGATATTCCTGTAGGATACCTACCATTTTATGGATAACTAGACGGTAGTTCAAAATATGAGTTTGAGTTCAACAGAGAGACTGGGCTGGATACAGATTTGGAAGTCACAAGAATACATTTAAATTCATGATAACAGATGCAATTACCCAGCAAGTGTAAACCAAGGGGAAAATGGAAAAAGAGTGAATAATAGCCTTCTGGGAAACATTAACATCTGAAAGACAAGCAGAGCAAACATGACCAATGAGCAATAAGAGATGGGGAAGAAAGATATAGCAGTGTCATGAAAGCTGAAAAAACTGTAGAAAGAACTTAAGAGCAGAGCAAAATGCCACATGGAGATCAACTAAAATGAAAAACGTAGAAGGAGCCGAATAATTTGTAATTAAAATGTCACTGATGATAGTTGCAGAACAACGTAATGCCATTGAACTGTACATTTAGAAATAATTAAAATGGTAAGTTACATATTCTAGGTATTTTGCTACAACTTGTTTTTAAAGTCACTATTGGACATCAGCAAAGTGGTGGACTAGGAAACTCCAAACTCTTGTTCCCCTATAGGAAAAAAAAAAAAACCACCATACCCAGCAGCTCCATGAACCAAATTTGAAGGAGTTCAGGAAAACAAAGGTTTAGAGAAAAAAAAAAGCAAATATCCCATGGAGTACAAGCCACATTCAAATGGTAGGAAAATTTGTGACATGTTTACTCACTGTTAACCAACTCTCTCCCGGAGTGGGGGTGGTCTTGGTCTTGAGCAGGTAACAGGTTGGTCCCCACTTCCCCCACCTTGAACTGGAGGGAGCAGAGCAGGACCATATTTGTCAACTGCTGTGTGTGCCTATATTAACCTATCCAAGGGATGTCTGAAGGATGGAGACGAGGACCTTTCTGTTCTGTGTAACTAAGAATACAGACAGACAAAGCAGTGGGCGCAGAGCTCATAAAAGCTACCAGAAAACTACAAACCCCACAGACACCTGAGGCAAGAGGTTACGGAACAGATGTACAATAGACCACCTAGGCCCAGAAAAGCTATGGTGAGACTCTTGGGGAAGCTTTTCTTTTAAACCATCGACCTTAAATAGAATGCTTCTCAGAATGGAAGGGGCATAAATCAACTTATAATGGGTAGAAAAGCTAGTGGAAAAGGAACAAATGAAATAATGGCCAAAAGAAATGAGAAAAATTAAAGCTTGCATGATTTAAATTTAAAGAGATACTTTTAGGTAGAGGAGATATATTTTTATAGAATAAAAATGATTGAGGTTCCAAAAAAATCTAAGGGAGGACAGAATTAAGATACAAAGTTGAGACATCAACCTTCTAAAAAAGAAAAATATTACTATGTAAACAGTTATCACGTCATAAGCACACAGAGTCATATTCCAATCGAGTACACTTCACAGCCTCAATGTCCTCACCTGTAAAATAAATGTAACAACAACTATCACATGTGAAATATGACCATGTAGGGCTGTTGTAAGAAACTGATACATCGTAAGAAGTCATAAAAATATATTCATGGGTAATTTCACAGAGGATTTTCCTCTCGATCATTTTAACAGTTTACAGGTATGGGTGAACACAAGCTAGATTTTGTGTGGGCATGAATAAGTGAAAACTTTCAGATGGTTTGACTTTATTTTGGGGGAAGACAGTTTACTTTTCAAATTTTTCCTTCAAGTGTCTGATTTGTTTCTTTGGGGAAAAATAAAACACGTCATATGTTCAGTTAGCAGTAGTATAAAAATATTTTCCAATAAACCCAGCCCATTGACTTTGTAAATGAAAGTGAGAAAAACAAACTGATTTCCAGCCAACTATATTGACTAATAAAAAATGAAATGCACTTTTCCTTTCCAGTCTGAAGCCTTTTGATGAGTCACAGAAATGGCCTGTGGAATCTTCATTTTTCAGAGTCCTCGTTGTCACTGGGTTGGCACATTTCAAAGAGCCGAATCTACTGGTTATTTTAACAAGCACCAGTGTGTGATCTTGACTATTTAATAAGGAGGAAAGGGATGCAAAGCAGTGTTTCCTTTTAAACGCAGCAAAATGAATCACTTGCCTGTGTGCTTCATGTCACTCTAATCAACACATGTAGTTAAAATGTGGAATAGTTTCTCAGAATGATCACATTTGTTGTTGAATTAAAAAATAAAATAATTTAAAAAAAATGCACAGCTCATTGCTATCTTCTTAAAGTTCCTATACAGATTTTCACAAAGCCAGACCTTGATCAAAGGTGGTTGGGGTGGGAGGAATGAACAGAGACTCAGAGACCTATGTAATCATAAGATTTAATGTCACTAGACGGAGAAGGTGATGGCACCCCACTCCAGTACTCTTGCCTGGAAAATCCCATGGACGGAGGAGCCTGGTGGGCTGCAGTCCATGGGATCACTAAGAGTCAGACACGACTGAGCAACTTCCCTTTCACTTTTCACTTTCACGCACTGGAGAAGGAAATGGCAACCCACTCCAGTATTCTTGCCTGGAGAATCCCAGGGACGGGGGAGCCTGGTGGGCTGCCGTGTATGGGGTCACACAGAGTCAGGACACGACTGAAGCGACTCAGCAGCAGTAGCAGCAATGTCACTAGAGGCCCAGAAGGAGAAAAGAAAGATAATGGGACTGAAAAGGAGTGAAATAAATAAAAGCTAACAATTCCCTGTATTCGGCAAAAGATCTAAGCCTCTAAACTGAAGAAACTAATAGGACATAGCCAAAGAAATCCAAACCAACAAAAAAACCATCCAAGTAGAATTCCATATCAAAAAAAAAAAAAAAGGATAGTCTCAGATGACAAAAAACTAAGAGATTTGTGACCAGCAGATCTATTCTAAAATGACAGTTTAAGGAAATTCTTTTTTATCTATTTATTTTTAAAAAATAATTTAAAATTTTAATTGAAGTATAGTTGGTGAACAATAATAAAGGAAATTTTTCAAATCAAAAATGATAATAAGAATGAATCTTTGGATAACAGAAAGAACAAATGAAAAAGTAAAAATAGGGGAAAATACAATATATTTTCATCCTCTTAAAAGTTTAAGCAAAAAATTTTAATATTACCTGATTGTTTCTCATTTTATATAGATATTAAAGATGAATATATTATATACTAGGAGGGTAAAAGAACATAAAGAAGATTTCTACCCTTTCCACAAACCAGTAAAATGTCAACACCAATCCAATGTTGTGAATTATACACGTCTAATACCTACAGCAACCAAAAAAAAAAAAAGCTATACAAAGAAATACACACAAAAGCATTACAGATAAAGAAGCCTGTTTCCACCATTTGGCTAAAGAATATGATGATCTTTCATTTTAAAATTCTAATTCTGGAACATAAGATTACATCATAAGTTGCCAAGGATAAAATCAGAGGCGTCTACCCATGTACCAGACCATCGTGATGCAGGTGTTTTTGTCTAAAGGGGCTTTTTCAAAACTCTGTGAGTCAAAGAAAGGTTGTGGAGGCACATGTCTACCAAAGCTCTCAGACTTATGATTGGAAAGGATTCTTTCCTTTGAAGACTCTCCAGCTTGTGTGAGCAGTTGAGGAAGCAGAGTGGCTGTCACCTCATTATATGAAGACCCCTGAGCTAAGAATGACAAACCTGAAGAGACTTCCTTCTTCAGTCACAGTGATGGCTAGCCCATGTTCACATTCCAACACACACACACACACACGCAACAACCATCATTAGCTGCTCAAAGAAGTGATACTGGACTAGATTGGAAAGAGGGCTTCGTTGTAAAACAAGAGCTTGGACTTTCCAAGCTTGGACAACTTAAGATGATAAGTTCTTGGGCTATAACACACAGCACGGTCACTACAGCTAACAATACTGTACTGAGTATCTGAAAGTTGCTAAGAGAGCAAATCATAAAAGTACTCTTCATATATAATTCACTATATGAACAATCTAAAGGAAAATCACATGATATCAACAGATGCAGAAAAAGTATTTGATTAAATCCAACTCCCATTTATGAGAAAAACTCTCAGGAAACTAGGAATAGAGTGAATGATTTATCAACTTATAAAGAATATCTACAAAAAAAAACCCTGAAACTAACATCAAACTTAATGGCAAAAAAAAAAAAAAAAAAGATGATATCCCTCAAAAATCAAGAACAAAGCAAGGATGTCGTCTCTCACCACTCTAATTCAACACGGCAGTGAAGCTTACAGCCAGCTCAATGAAGTAGAGGAAATAAAAGACACACAGATCAGAAAGGAAGAAAGTTCATCATTTATATTTACAGATATCATTTTGCAGAAAAATCACAAGGAAACTACAGAAGAAAAACAAGCAAAAACACCAAGAACTAATAAGTGAGTTCCACAGGGTCATAAGACATAAGGTTAACACACAAAAACAACTGTATTTCTATATATTAGCAATAAATATGGAGAAACCAAAATGTAAAATAGAATGTCATTTATATCTACTCAGGTAAAGCAATATTGAGGAATAAATCTAACAAAAAATGCAAAGAATTTATGCTGAAAACTACAAAATATTGATGAAAGAAATTTTAAATAAATTGAGACATATAGTGTTCATGGACTGAAAGACTCAACATGATAAGACATTAATTCTCGCAAAATTGACATTAAGGTTTAACGTAATTCCTATCAAATACCAGCAATAGTTTTCGTACATAAGGTAGATATAGGCAAAATTTTTCTAAAATCTATATGGAAAAGCAAAGGAACTAGAAAAGCTAAAAAATGTTGAGAAAGAATTATGTGGAGGAATAACTCTGCCCAAGTTTAAGACTCACATAGCCACAACAGTCAAGACAGTGCGCTATGCACAGAAGGACAGACATACGGTCCTCTGCTGGTGTCTCCAGGAGATTGGTTCTAGGACCCCAGCAAATACCTAAATCCACAGATGCTGAAGTCCCTTAAATAAAATAGCACAGTGGAATTCCCTGGCAGTCCAATGGTTAGGACTCAGCGCTTTCACTGCCAGAGCTGAGTTCGATCCCTCGTCAGGGAACCAATATTCAGCAAGTTGTGCAGCACGACCAAACAAACCAAAAAGGCACAGCATTTGCATATACCATCCACACATCCTAGATTAAACCATCTCTAGAGAACTTATAATACATATTACAATGCAAATGCTACGTAAATAGTTGTAAATACATTGTAAATGTCATGTAAATAACTGCTGACTACAGGCAAATACAAGTTTTGCTTTTTGAATATTTCTGGATTTCTCTAAAGTTTTCAATCTGTGGTAAACTGAATTTGTGGATGTGGAACTTATGGATAAAGAGGGCCAACTATATAGATGAATGAAGCAGAATAGAGAACCAAGAAATAGACCCATACAAGTACAGCCAAGTGATTTTTTGACTAGGTACAAAAGCAATTCAATGAAGGAACTGAATTGAAAAAATGGTATTGGAAAATTGAATATCTATTTTAAAAATGAATCTCAATCTAAAGTTCTTACCTCACACAAAAATTAACTCATACTGGATCACTGATTTAAATGTTAAAGTGTTTAGAAAAACAAGTGCTAAATTTTTTGAGAACTACAAAACTGAGTGAAAGTTTCTGAAACATGACACAAAAAATATTTTTGAAAATTTAGATAAACTGAACTTTGTAAAAAGAGGATAAAAAGCCAAATACTGGGGAAAATTTTTTTGCAAACCAAACATACTAGAATACCTGAATCACTCTCAAAATTCAACAATAAAAAATAATCTGATTAGAAAACGTGCAAAAGATATAGACTGACATTTCACCAAAGAGGATGTACTGATGACCAATAGGTGATGAAGAGATATTAAGTATCATTAGCCATGATATACTCATTACAACAACCAACATGAAAAACAGTTACAATTTCAATGCTGACCAGAATGCAGAGAAACAGAATCGCTCATACATTGCAGGGTGGTATAGAAAATGGGAGAGTCACTCTGGAAAATAGCTTTGTAACGAGTATCATATGACTGACAAAAGTCCATACAGTCAAAACTATGGTTTTTCCAGGAGGCATGCACAGATGTGAGAGTTGGACCATAAAGAAGGCTGAGCACTGAAGAACTGATGCTTTCTAATTGTGGTGGTGGTTAGATCCCTGGGTCGGGAAGATCTCCTGGAGAAGAAAATGGTTACCCACTCCAGTATTCTAGCCTGGGAAATCCCATGGACAGAGGAGCCTGGCAAGCCACAGTCCACACGGTCGCAAAGAGTCGGACACAACTTAGCAACAAAACAACAATTGTGGTGCTGGAGAAGACCGTCGAGTCCCGTGCACTGCAAGATCACATCAGTCAATCCTAAAAGAAATCAACCCTGAATATTCACTGGAAAGACTGATGCAGAAGCTGAAACTCCAAAACTTTGGCCACTTGATACCAAGAGTCAACTCACTGGAAAAGACCTGATGCTGGAAAAGATTGAAGGCAAAAGGAGAAGGGGGCGGCAGAAGATGAGATGGTTAGATAGCATCACCAACTAAATTGACAAGAATTCGCACAAACTCCAGAAAATAGTGGAGGGCAGAGGAGCCTGGTGTACTACAGTCCATGGGGTCGCAAACATGGACATGACTTAGGAACTGAACAACAACAAATTATATGACCAAGCATTTGCACTCGTGGACGTTCATCCCAGAGAAACGAAAACAATGTACATGCAAAAATCTCCACACAAATGCTCACAGCAGCTTTATCTCTAACAGCCAAAAAATAGAAACAACAAAAATTATCTTCAACAGGTAAATGGCTAAACAGACTGCAGTACATCCATACTAGGGAATAATGTCCCTTTGAGAGGCACAAGAACATGCTCAGTTGCTCAGTCATGGCTGACTCTTTGCAACCCCATGTATTATAGCCCACTAGGCTCCTCTGTCTATGGGGTTTCCCAGGCAAGACTACTGGAGTGGGTTGCCGAACCACCTGGGAAGCCCACTATGGAATAATAGCCTGCTCTAAAAAGGAGTCAACTACTGATTCCTCCAACATCGGGAATGGATCTCAGGGGCATTTTGAGGAGTAAAAAAAGAAAAAAAAAAAAAAATCTCAAAGACTGTTTACTGTATGATTTTGTTCTAGTAACATTCTTCAAATGAAAAACTTATGGAGACGGAGAACAAATTAGTGGTTTCCAGGTGTTAGGGATGTGAAGGTGGAGGGATATATCTAAACAGGAGTAACACCGGAAAATCTTTGCTGTGATGGATTAGTTCTGTATCTTGATTGCAGCAGTGGCTACAGGAATCTCAACATGAAAAAACGGCCCAGAACTATACACACACATTGTGTATACATAAAAACTACAATTTTCTGGTTTTGATACTGCACCAAGGTTACACATAATATAACCTTTGAGGAAAACTGGATAAAGGGAGCACTAGATCTCTCTGCACTAATTTGTAACATCCTGTAAAATTAGAAGAAAGATCAATGACAGGACACCAACAGCAAAATGACACAAAGGCTGGAATTATCTAACACAGACTTTTAAAACAGCTATTATTAAAACGCTCCCCAAAATAAGGCAAGCACTTAAAATTAATGGTTAGACAATGCAAGCAATAAGAAAAAGGACTAAGTGGAAAATTGAGAAGGGAAAAATACAATGACCAAAAAGAAAAACACACTCTCAGTAACCTCAACAGCAGCATGGAGATGACAGAGAAAAGACTGACTATGCAGGCAAACGCTAGAGACAGAGTGGGTTTGATTCCAGACTACCACAATAGAGCAAATACTGCAATAAAGTGAGCCACACTTAAGGGTACCATAACATTATGTCTGAAAAACAATGCACACCCTTAATTTTAAAATACATTATTGATTAAAAAAATGCACCACTGGAGACTTCAATAGTCATGGTACTAACATCAAGAATTACTAATCACAGATCCCCATAATAAATAAAGTTTGAAATATTCCAACTACCAAAATGTGACATAAAGACACAAAGTGAGCAAATGCCGTTGGAAAAATGACACCACTAGACTTGCAGAACACAGTGTTGCCACAGATCTGTAAAAAATGTGGTATCTGTGAAGTGCAATAAAATAAAGCACAATAAAACGAGGTATGCCTGTACTTGAAGATAAATCAGTAGAAATTATCTACACAGGGAAAAAAAATAAAAGGTTTTAAATGATCAGAGCCCCAGGGACCTGTGGGAAAACAGCAGAAGGGAACATTTGTGCTCTTAAAGAGTCCCAAAAGGAAAAGAGAAAGAGTTTGGTGCGGTAAAAATGTTTGAAGAAACAAAGGCTGAAAACTTCCCATGTTTACTACTGATTCCAGCAGCTCAGTGAAACCCAACAGGATAATCCCAAAGGAACCTGAATCATAATCAAACTGCTGAAAACCAAAAACAAGGAAAATACCTAGAGGACAACCAGAGAAAAATGACATTAATTACAGGGGAAGAGTGAATTGGATAATTGCAAATTTCTCACCAGAAACTACGTGAAACCTCTGAAAGAAGTAGAACACCATTTCTAAAGTATCAAAAGGAAAGAACTGTCAACCCACATTCTATAGCCACCGGAAATATCCTTCAGGAATAAAAATATAATTTTTAAAAGCCTGACAGGAAGGAAAACTATGAAAAATCTTAGCAAACTGACCTGCTGTAAAAGAACTTAAAAAAAAAAAAAGAAAAAGTTCATGAAGTTCTTGAGACAGAAGGAAAATGACAGTGGAAGGAAACTTGGAACGTGAGGCAAAAAAGAAGAGCAGCCAACATGATAAGTATCTATTCTTCTCCTATTGAGTTATTTAAAATACATCTGACCAATGAAGACAAAAATTATAACATTTTCTTACGGGATTTACAGTGGGTATAGCTGAAACCTGGGGAAGGAAACGGCAACCCACTCCAGCATTTTTGCCTGGGAAATCGCATGGACAGAGGAGCCTTGCGGGCTACGGTCCATGGGGTTGCAGAGTTGGACACGACAGAGCGACTAAGCACATAGCAGACATACATCAGATGACTACAACATAAAGGGGAGGGTGAAGGGGCATTTACAGCATAAGGTTTCTACATTCCTTAAGAAGTGATAGCATATTGTGAAAAGTTAGGCATGTATATTGAAATCCCTAGAACAGCAAGCAGCCACTAAAAAAAAACCACACACAAAAAACATATAATCAAAAACACAATAAACTAAAATGGATACTAAAAAATGTAAAAGTAATCCAAAAGAAGGCAAGAAAGAGGCAAATGAAACAAAAACAAAGGGAAAATGTACAAAATAAGTAAGAAAATGGGAAAGAAACCAAAAGCATTAATACTATATTAAATATGAATAGTTTTAGCACACTGACTAAAAGATCATCAGAAAGGATTTTTTTTAATTTAAATTATTTATTTTAATTAGAGGCTAATTACTTTACAATATTGTATTGGTTTTGCCATACATCAGCATGAATCCGCCACGGGTGTATATGTGTTCCCAATCCTGAACCCCCCTCCCACCTCCCTCCCCATACCATCCCTCTGGGTCATCCCAGTGCACCAGCCCCAAGCATCCTGTATCCTGCATCAAACCTGGACTGGCAATTCGTTTCTTATATGATATTATACATGTTTCAATGCCATTCTCCCAAATCATACCCCCCTCCCTCTCCCACAGAGTCCAAGAGACTGTTCTATACATCTGTGTCTCTTTTGCTCTCTCGCATACAGGGTTATCGTTACCATCTTTCTAAATTCCATATATATGCATTAGTATACTGTATTGGTGTTTTTCTTTCTGGCTTACTTCATTCTGTATAATAGGCTCCAGTTTCATCCACCTCATTAGAACTGATTCAAATGTATTCTTTTTAATGGCTGAGTAATACTCCATTGTGTATATGTACCACAGCTCTCTTATCCATTCATCTGCTGATGGACATCTAGGTTGCTTCCATGTCCTGGCTATTATAAACAGTGCTGCAATGAACATTGGGGTACACGTGTCTCTTTCAATTCTGGTTTCCTCGGGGTGTATGCCCAGAAGTGGGTTTGCTGGGTTGTATGGCAGTTCTATTTCCAGTTTTTTAAGGACTCTCCACACTGTTCTCCATAGTGGCTGTACTAGTTTGCATTCCCACCAACAGTGTAAGAGGGTTCCTTTTTTTCCACATCCTCTCCAGCATTTATTGCCTGTAGACTTTTGGATCACAGCCATTCTGACTGGCGTGAAGTGGTACCTCATTGTGGTTTGGATTTGCATTTCTCTGATAATGAGTGATGTTGAGCATCTTTTCATGTGTTTGTTAGCCATCTGTATGTCTTCTTTGGAGAAATGTCTATTTAGTTCTTTGGCCCATTTTTTGATTGGGTCGTTTATTGTTCTAGAATTGAGCTGCAGGAGTTGCTTGTACATTTTTGAGATTAGTTGTCTGTCAGTTGCTTCATTTGCTATTATTTTCTCCCATTCTGAAGGCTGTCTTTTCACCTGCTTATAGTTTCCTTTGTTGTGCAGAAGCTTTTAATTTTAATTAGATCCCATTTGTTTATTTTTGCTTTTATTTCCAATATTCTGGGAGGTGGGTCATAGAGGATCCTGCTGTGATTTATGTCGGAGAATGTTTTGCCTATGTTCTCCTCTAAGAGTTTTATGGTTTCTGGTCTTATGTTTAGATCTTTAATCCATTTTGAGTTTATTTTTGTGTATGGTGTTAGAAAGTGTTCTAGTTTCATTCTTTTACAAGTGGTTGACCAGTTTTCCCAGAACCACTTGTTAAAGAGATTGTCTTTTCTCCATTGTATATTCTTGCCTCTTTTGTCAAAGATAAGGTGTCCATAGGTGCGTGGGTTTATCTCTGGGCTTTCTATTTTGTTCCATTGATCTATATCAAGACAGTATCATACTGTCTTGATGACTGTGGCTTTGAAGTCAGGCAGGTTGATTCCTCCAATTCCATTCTTCTTTCTCAAGACTGCTTTGGCTATTCGAGGTTTTTTGTATGTCCATACAAATTGTGAAATTATTTGTTCTAGCTCTGTGAAAAATACCGTTGGTAGCTTGGTAGGGATTGCACTGAATCTATAGATTGCTTTGGGCAGTATACTCATTTTCACTATATTGATTCTTTGGATCCATGAACATGGTATATTTCTCCATCTATTAGTGTCGTCTTTGATTTCTTTCACCAGTGTTTTATAGTTTTCTATATATAGGTCTTTAGTTTCTTTAGGTAGATATATTCCTAAGCATTTTATTCTTTTCGTTGCAATGGTGAATGGGATTGTTTCCTTAATTTCTCTTTCTATTTTCTCATTATTAGTGTATAGGAATGCAAGGAATTTCTGTGTGTTGATTTTATATCCTGCAACTTTACTATATTCATTGATTAGCTCTAGTAATTTTCTGGTGGTGTCTTTAGGGTTTTCTATGTAGAGGATCATGTCATCTGCAAACAGTGAGAGTTTTACTTCTTCAGAAAGGATTTTTAAAAACAAATGCATTAGGGACTTCCCTGGTGGTTCAGTGGTTAGGACTCTGCACTTTCACTGCCAGGACCTGGGTTTGCTCCCTGGCTGGGGAACTAGGATCCCACATGCTTCAAAGTATGACCAAAAAAAAAAAAGTCAGTTACAAGATGGAATCTGAAACTGCAGCAATGAACTTCTTGTACTCTTTAGATCTTGTACTAATGGATGATTTTATAATTGGTAATTTAGAAAATACTGGCCCACTAAATTATGAGCTCTTCCAAATGTTGATACATTTCATCACACTATATTGAAAAATCACATTTATTAATGTTACCACCAACTACATGACAAAAATTTTTAGGTACTGGAAAGTTGTCACACGGTAGCAAATACAGGTTTTCCAAAATCCTAATTTTCACCAAAAAGCCCTAATTTTATCACTGGCCACAAATAGTATCAGTTGTTTTTCAATCATACTTCAAAATTTAGTCAGCACAGGTCCTTCCCAAGTGACACATCAGTTCAGTTCAGTCACTCAGTCATGTCCGACTCTTTGCGACCCCATGAATCGCAGCACGCCACGCCTCCCTGTCCATCACCAACTCCCGGAGTTCACTCAGACTCATGTCCATCAAGTGGGTGATGCCATTCAGCCATCTCATCCTCTGTCGTCCCCTTTTCCTCCTGCCCCCAATCCCTCCCTGCATTAGAGTCTTTTCCAATTAGTCAACTCTTCGCATGAGGTGGCCAAAGTACTGGAGTTTCAGCTTTAGTGACACATACATACATATAACTGAAGCCATACACAGACACAACCTTCATAGTCCAAGACCATATTACTGACAGTAGCAAACAAATGTTAGTTCTGTCACAGGAACTACTAATCCTTTCACCAAATAAGCATTTTTTCTTTTTTAAAAAGTCAAGTTTATTGAGGAATAATTTACATAAAGCAAGATTCATCCATCCTTTTTAGGTTTGAGTTCAGTGAATTCTGACAAACTAACAGCTGTATAACCACCACCACAACTTCAATCAAGATACAGAACACTTCCATCACCCTGTATTCCCTTGTACCTCTCTGAAGTCAATCCTCTACCCCAGCCCCTGATAAATGTTCAGTTCTGTGACAGGACAGTAATCCTGTCACCAAATACACAGATATTAATGTTTTTAACATATTCCCAAAGTCATCCTATATCTTATTTCATGCCAATTTAGTAAAACGTTATTACTGTCTTCTGTCAAAGTACCGTGCATGATGGTGCCATTAATCTTCACCATCGTAATCATTTTCTTCTACTTCAAATCGCCATGCTTCATAGCTTGGATTGCCTACTAACACTTTCCAGACATGTCAAATCCAACAAAGATATGTTTTAGCAAAAAGTTATCTAAACCTTGCAATAAATACATTGCACTTTGATCAAGAACTGACTTCCATCCCTTATCCAATCAAGTTCTAGACAACTACTTCTGAAGTAAAATACTACACAACTTACCTTCCCCTCCAACACTGTCAATAAACACTTGGCAAGATCTTTTCCCTACTACTACATAGCTCACCTTCCCCACTCTGTTGTTTACCAACCCCCATACCTTTCAATTTAAATGTTTTTCACTCTGTACCTTCTGTGTTCAAAGCACTCTCCTAAGTGCTGTGGAAGCACTTCCCTTGGTGCTGTGTTATCTCCAACTTTGATGCACTTTCCACTATGCTACACAGTAAGGATCAGAAAGCCTGCCACTTACTGATGATATGCTGTATGTTGGGAAATTCATTTACCTTTCCTAAGGTTTAATTTAATTTATAAAGATTAATATCTGCATCAGCCAGCCCATGGGATTGCTGTAAAGATTAAATAAAATAATGAAAGTGCAAAGTTATAAAAATGAGTATCACTAGCTTTTGGTCTTTCATCTAAAAGTAAAAGATACTGGGGTGTGGCGGACCCCACCTATTCCTTTACACATACCACTTTTAGTTTTAAAATATATTATCCCCCTAAAATAGATAAAATAGATAGCTTAGATTTAAATCAATTACCAATTACATCTATCTCTTAACCTCAAGTCAGCCATTCCTGGCTTTCATCACAGAAACATACAAAAAATATTTTCCAGTAATTCAACAACAAACAAATATTTATTGAAAACTTAAAAATATGCCAGGCACTGCTCTCAGAACTAGTGGCCCATCAGTGAGTTGGACAATCGGGTACCTGCTCTCATGGAGTTTACATGTTGAGCATCAGTATCTCAATATATAATAGCTCAGAAGGTCAAGAGTTATTTAAGCAACTTAAATGTTTTCATTTAGGAAAAAATATTAATCTCATAGGAACAGTAAACTTCTAATCTCTTTTGAGAGACCAAATCAACAAGCATATGCAGGAGGCTTGATGTCTAGCTACTGGGCAACTGAGTCAGTTCTCCCAAACCTGGCTATGCTGTCACCCAGACCCTCTTGAGCATACTACATCTTCCAACTCCAATTCTCATATGGTAAGGCCATGGTGAAGACTATCAGAATCCCTATTTGGGCTTTGATGTGGTTGATCCATGAACAGACATTTGGAATTCTTTCGCTAAGTTACCCAAAGACATATCATTAAAGCAAAGCAGCATTCAGGTATCCTTTCGTTAAAGGACCAAATGCTATCCCAGCTATGGTCTTAAGCTGGCGGTTTTTGGCAACTAGCTGACAATACTTATTCTAACTCTAACGTCAGATAACAACTTAGTTTTTTAAAAAGAGCATTTCCAAAAATGATAAGGAAGAATAAATTATCATAACTTGGGTTTCTCTTAATGAGGAGCTACTGCTCTTTGGGACTGCCCAGCAGGTCATCATCTCCCTTTATCTTGGAAACTGAAATTTCCATCTCGCCTTCATGCAACTCGAACACTTATCTTGGGATAAGCTGACTCTATCCCAGTTCTGAGACTACAGCACAGTGGAAACCTATACTTATCATCATACCACTCTTCAGACCACTGTGACTGATTAAGATACAGGCACAGGATCCAGTCCACGAGATCAGTTAGAAGAAAAGACTTTTTCTTCCCACTGGACCTGAACAGGCAGTCATGGAGCCTAGTGGCAGGCACCTTACAACCACAAGGAGTTATGTATCTAAGAAAGGAGACAATACTAAACTAGCTGATTTAGAAAACTAGCTCCCAGTCACACTGCCTGGGCCCAGAAAAAAGACGTTTCTGAAGCTAGAATCTATCAATCAACTATTCAGAGGCAAGAAACATCCGTTGTTATTTAAGTTATTTGGGGTTGAGTTTTCAATGTGTTACAATAAAGATTCCTAGTAAAAGGAATGGAATCTCCATAGGCCCTTTTAGCCTCCAATCACTACATTAAATGGCTACTTGGCCCCTACCATAAGCAAGGAAGGCACAGGGACTGAGCCTGAATGCCACAATTACAAAAATAAGCCTACTGTTTTTATTTAGATTGTAATTATAATAATTCATTTAATTATATTAAATATTTACATAACTTCTTCATGCTCTTCTACTCAAAAAGATGAGAAAAGCCATGGGGCAGTGGGTTGAGTCGGGTAATGCCAAAAGACAGCTAACAACCTAGAACGGCAGGATTAACTCCTACAGGCAAAAGGCTCTGGGGCCAGACCAGAGGAGCATAGGACACGAGGGCAAAAGGGACTGAGGGGCAGCCATTTACTCTCACAACTTGTTCATGAGGTTTCAAACCCCTGCTTTACAGATGATCACATTTAAAGTTTACAACCACCCTCTGAAATAAATTATCGTTTAACTCTATTTCACAGACTGAGGAAATGGCTGTTGAAGACAGTTCAATCAATTCAAGATCAAAAAAGAAAAAGAAAAAGGGAGAAGACGATGTTAGAGTCTGCCTTCCCCCACTGTTCTTTTCCCAGGAACTGCCTCCCCAATCACAGTCCTCATGTGATCCTTATCATAGGGGTGAGCACCTGACCCAAGCTGAATCGATGCATCTTTTGCTCCAGAACGCTAGGTTTGAGACCCCAAGATTTACAGTCAGTAGTTGAAGTTGTTAAATATAAAGCCAGTGCTTTGGGCAAACATACCCCCTACAAGTGACTAACATTAGTTTACTGTCAGAGAGAATGACAACACAAAGCAAGAAGAGAATAAACGCTTGCCTGCATTTGAGGCCCAAGCTTCAAATCTTACTGAAGTTCAACTGAACCTTTACTTTAAATGAGACCAGGTTCCCTGACTCTAGAAAAAATTTTTTTGCCTAGGAAAACTGAAGTTGAGAGCTATCATGTATAACTGACAAGAGTCCTAACTAATTCATTCAGAAGGGGGGGGGGGGGCAACAAATAACTATTTACAACAAATATTAATTGAATAGTAACACTTAAGACCTTAAGACAGACTCACACAAGATAGTTTTGATCAAGTATTAAACTACCTGAGACAGATTACAAGTATTTATAGAAATTCAAAAGGGAAAATAGCAATGTAACACAGTTGTGACTTATGTTAGACTACAAAGATGAGAAAACTGGCAAAGACCACATTGAGAAGAACTCAAGATGACATTGAAAAGAACTCAAAAGGAGAGAAAGAGAAGGCCTAGGAGGAAAGATCAGGCTCATGCTGGAGACGGAGACAAAATCCACCTGGAACATACAGTCTGTTTTGGAGAATAGTAGGAATTAAGACTAAGTATATACATAAGCTAAGACCATATGACCAAAAGCACTAAAGTTAAGAAAAAGAAAGGCATAGGTATGGACTATACTGGCAAATTTCGAGGACGTCCCACTAAACCCAAGAATATTGGTTGAAAATTTGGATTTAAGTAGGGCAGCAGTAACAGAAAGCAAAGAGCAGATTTGAGAAACATTTGAAATAAAGAATCTCCTACTCTTCTCCCAAGTTTCCAAGTACTAGTGTTTGTAACAGTGGATCCTTCATCAAATTTGTAACATAAAACTATAGCAAAGAAAGGAGTAACTATTATCAACACCTGGATGGACTTAGGGAACTTGCAAATAAATTATTTCACTTAATCCTCATGATTAAACCTATGAAGAAATATTATCATGATTCTCATTTTGCAGATTAAATATATTCAAGTTCAAAGAAGTGAGATAACTTGTCCAAGATCACTCAACTAAGTAAAAATTTGGTCTGTGGAGTGGGGCAGTAGATAATAATGCCAGTGGAACCGAAGTCCTTTTTTCCCAAATTATGAAGACATAATGACGACAATGATGATAATGATAGCCAACATTTACTAAATACTGGGAACTGAGCAAAACTCGTTACATGCACTAGCATTATCACATTTAATATTCCTAACAGCTCTATTAAGAGTCTATGATTAATCTTATGTGAGGATGATGTATGGATTTGAGTTTTAAGGAAGTTAAGACTTCTACTGAAACTCACAAGGCTACTAAGTGGTGGATCTGGCTGGGATTAAAAATCACACAATCTGACTCCAAAGCACATGCTCTCAACCACTAGACAACACTGCCTCCATGACTAAGCATTACTAGAAATAAGCAGAGGAAATACAATTAGGGTGAGACAAGTAAATATTTTTAAGAGTGGATGATAAAAATCAGAGAAACATTTTCTTTGTCCTATTGTTAAAGAACTATTACAATTTTAAAAATTAACAAAAAGGATAGAAGACAAATCTAAAACAATTTCTTAATAAGGTTGGGAATTTAAAGCAACTTGTATCTAACAACAATTTGGAGATGGTTTCAACTAGTGAATTTTGTATTATACTCCTAATGAAAAACAAGGGTCAGAGAGTAAATATCAGCTGTCTGAGGCCACACAAGTTTTTCAATTTACAGTGTCAACTAGAGTACAATTCAGGATTTCAGACCCCACCCCACTATCACCCACCAACCATTCAGCAATGAGTACTCCTAGCATCCAGGATGGAGTGTCAGAATATCATTCCCCACTAACAGCTGACTTCCAAGTCTGGAGCAAAAAAGGTACAAGATGAGCCTGAGCATCTTATTACATCAAGAAACAAGGAAGTTCCTCAAAGATTATTAAGATCATAGACAAACATCATGGGAGTCAACATAAAGAGGCTTCCACTAGTCAAAGACAAGACAAACTGAGCACAGCAAAGATGACAAAAACTGACTAAAACACATCTATATATATATATATATACACACACATTTTTAATGGTTTACACAATAATGCAAAAAAAAAGAGAGAGATAAATAAATAAGCATTGGGTCTATCTTATTTGCTGACCTTTATGAACAGGGGCTTCCCTGGTAGCTCAGATGGTAAAGAATCTGCCTGCAATGGAGGAGACCTGAGTTCCAATTCCTGGGTCAGGAAGATCCCTTGGAGAAGGGAATGACAATCCACTCCAGTATTCTTACCTAAAGCATCCCATGGACAGAGGAGCCTGGTGGGCTACAGTCCATGGGGACGCAAAGAGTTGGACACAACTGAGCAACTAACACTTGACTTTTTTATTGCCTGGAGCAATGGGTTCTTTTGTATACCAGCTTTTCAGGTAAAGGGAGCCCACAGTAGGAGACTATAGGGTGGGAGGGGATATATTTCCCTGGTTCTTTCTCTACTTAAAACCACATCCCTAGCCAAAAAGCCCCCTCCATAAGGCTACCCTTCCCTCCTGCTCTCTTCCTTTGTCCCTTCAGGCCTAGAGGTGGTAGTAGGTCTCTCTCCAGTGTTTCTTGTCCCAGGGTACTCCACTATTCCTACTGATTTCCTTAAATACTGTCTGTATGTTTGTAAATAGCCCCTTTCTTTAATTTCCCTTAAATACCCAATTTGTGCCATGTCTAGCACACTAAACCTCTAAAATACTCTGAAAAGTGGCAAATAAAGAGAAAGACTATAAGAATCTTAAAAAACAAAAAAAAGTTGACATGTGTATCTGATTCATACTTTGCTGTACACCTGGAACTAACACATTATAAATCAACTATAGTCCAATAAAAATGTAAAAATAAAGAAAGAAAGAAAAAGGCTGAAGCATTCGTCCTGTACTTTATGAACTCTATATCATGATAAGCAAACAGCCCTACAGACGATGAGTAAAAGTTCTTAAATCCTTACGTTCTCTTAACAGAAGAATTAGTTAATAAATGTGAAAGGAATGATATAATTAGAAAACCATTATTTTGCTCTCCCTAATGAATAACTGCTTCAGCTAAAAATTATAAATGGATGGAACCATTAGCTGAAAGGATACTAAAGGATTTTTACAAAGCAAGTTATTTCAGGCTGTCACCACCTGAACACACTGATAAACCTTAGCATTCTAAAGGGTGGGTCAGCCAGATACTTTGTGCCTCTTGATGTGATGCAAAAGAGAATACAATCTATAAAACACTACTGACTAAACAGTGAAATAATTAAATCAAGCTTTTAGATCTAACTTACGGGAAATATGTATGATATAGAAGCAAGTTAAATGACATGACAAGAAAACAAACAAAAAAATCCAGAATGTGAAATATTGCATGGTACCAATGACCTAGTTCTTTCAACAAGACAATGTGGGTGGTAGATACAGGGGATGGGGTGGGGGTGGGGCGCGGGGAATGCTCTACATTAAAAAGAGATTTGTTAATAAAGGACCTAGGAAACAAATGTAACACATAGAATCTGTCCAGATCTAGATTCTAACAAAACAACTGCAAAACAGACATTGTTTTAGACAACCAGAGAAATCTGAATATAAACTGGGAATTAATGGTACCAACGTGCTTTTCATTTTGTTAAGACTCGATAATGGCCACTGTGTTAATATAAGAAAAAAAAATTTAAGAGATGTTTATTCAAGTATGTAAGGGTGAAATGACAATGTCTGGAATTTGCTTTACAATGTTTTGGCAACAAAAAAGGGTATTTGATGAAGCAAGTGTGACAAAATTTTGAAAATTGCAGAATCTGGGTAGTGGGGGTTCACTATGCTATTTTCCCCACTTCTGTGAATGTTTGAAATTTTTCATTTATAAAATTACCAAACAAAACAAAAATTCATGTTCCTTCCCTACAACCATAGTTTCCAAACTAGAGACTGTCTAAGAGTCCATGTCCCATGCAGAATCCTAGGACTCACCCCAAAGAATTCTGATTTTGTTTGTCTGGGCACAGGCCCAGGTTCCATTTTTAACAAGTCCTCAAGGGAATCCAGTACAAAATCTACAGGCTCGTATCTGAAAATTATATATTCAGACTACTTCACCAAAAATCTTTAAGCATACCCCACCCTAAAGAAAAGGCATGATCGTATCTCTTAACCTCCCCTTCAAGGCTTACCCTACTCATATCTGCTCATAACTTGTCCTTTTCCTGGGACTGTAAGTTCTATGAAGGCAGGGCCCTCTGTTTTTATTCACCATGGTGTCCCCAGTGCCTAACAGAATACCTCGCACACAGTACACATCAAATAAACATTTGCTGAATAAATGAATTCATTACTCATTAATCAATGAATAACAGCAAAGAGAAAAAAGAAGAGTTAACTGCAGTTCACTATTTCAAAATTAGTTCCAGGGAACAACCTGAGATAGTTTCAATTTCTTGCCAAAAGTCAGTATAGGAGGTATGGTATAAAGACTATAAATAAGAGTCTGGGAATAACAATAAACTAAAATTAAATAATAAATAAGCATAGAAAAAAGAGGGGGACATGGGTTAGCCTACACTTTAAAATACAAGTACAAGACAAACCTCAAACCTAAGACCCAAACTTTGGACATTAATTTAAACACCCAACCTACTACTAATTGTTTAGAATTGTTTAGAAACTAAAATGAAAATGTGTACTCTTAAATTTCACAATCCCAAATGGGGGGTGGGGTGGGCATAGAGATAAGAGAAGTAAACTAGCACATGTACATATTTTAATGGAAATAAATGAGTAACTCAATTATTGTGTTCTCTGTTTCAAAAAGCACAATTACTGCTTTCTCTGTTCAAACAGCACAATCCCCTAAAATAATGACACAAGTCACAAATGCAAAAAAGAATAACTGCCAAACATAACAAAAATTATTTTAGGGTGATCTTCTGAGGCTATGTAGAACTAGCTGCAAAAATAGCACTTACCAAAGATGGTCCCTATTCTTATATTTCTACCCCCATATCACTTAACTTTAAATTTTTCCTTTTTAATAATAAATTAATAACACAACTTTTTAAGTTTTTAAGGAATTATAATAAACACATAAAATTTTACAGATGCAATGCACACACAGCCCAACTCTTCACTGGGGAAATTGAAACCCAGGTAACAAAAAAAGATTTACTTAGTTATACAGCGAGTTAACAGCAAAACAAGGATAGGTGAATGCTCTCAATTTCCAGTTCAGTGTACTTCTCACTATACCATGCTAACAGGGTATTTCTGAAAAATGTTGTCATTGTGAAATAGTAGTATCTATTCACCTTCTTGTACACACATGTGTGGGGTATTCATCAGCTATGTTCTGGACTTAAACTAAATGGATATCTCTTAGTAGGGATAGTATTGGGAAAGGGGAGCTACCAGACCATCTTCAGCAACAGAACTCTGTATGTAGTCTTCTGTGATACGTAGGCCTTTCTGTCATATGTCATAAAGAACCTCTAGTTTTTACTACATAACAACATCAAAACTTGTAATTGTGAAATAAAACTGTAGAGTTATACAAAATCTAATCAAAATTTGGATATTCACTCTTTTGTTCATTATAAAATATACGTGGTTCCTTCTTCTGGATTAAAAACATTTCTGACTCAAAAAATTAATGAATGGCCCAATTCATGTCTCAGCTGTTACTCTGAGCCACCTCTCTGTACACCCACAGGGTTCTTGTAGTACAAAGCCTGTTTAACAGAATAGCGAAAGTGTAAGATATGCAGAAAGAGAGTAAGAAAACTACATCTCTACAAACCAGTTGCCAATGTTATAAATCATGACTAAATGAATAAACAGTCTTCAAAAGCCCTCCTCATCTGTACTAAATCTCATCTAAATGTCTCCGTTTTCAGTAACAATTGGCTTGGACACTTCAAATAAAATAGAGCTGGATTACGAATTTATGAGAATGGTTTGAAGTGCCAGATAAATTACTCTGCCCTTAGACAACACAAAAAATATCAACTTACAGCCTAAGTACAGTAACTAGCATGTAACAGGAATACTGTAAATATGACAAAAAATAATAGTTACCAATTAACAAATGCTAAACTGTGGAAACGGAGAAGGTGATGGCACCCCACTCCAATACTCTTGCCTGGAAAATCTCATGGACAGAGGAGCCTGGTAGGCTGCAGTCCATGGGGCTGCGAAGAGTCAGACACGACTGAGCAACTTCACTTTCACTTTTCACTTAATGTATTGGAGAAGGAAATGGCAACCCATTCTCCAGGCAAGTGTTCTTGCCTGGAGAATCCCAGGGACGGGGGAGCCTGGTGGGCTGCCATCTATGGGGTCGCACAGAGTCGGACATGACTGAAGCGACTTAGCAGAAGCAAACTGTGGAAAATACTGAAAGAGATGGGAATACCAGACCACCTGACCTGCCTCTTGAGAAACCTATATTCAGGTCAGGAAGCAACAGTTAGAACTCGACATGGAACAACAGACTTGTTCCAAATAGGAAAAGGAATACATCAAGGCTGTATATTGTCACCCTGCTTATTTCACTTATATGCAGAGTACATCATGAGAAACTCTGGGCTGGAAGAAGGACAAGCTGGAATCAAGATTGCCGGGAGAAATATCAATAACCTCAGATATGCAGATGACACCACCCTTATGGCAGAAAGTGAAGAGGAACTAAAAAGCCTCTTGATGAAAGTGAAAGAGGAGTGAAAAAGTTGGCTTAAAGCTCAACATTCAGAAAACGAAGATCATGGCATCTGGTCCCATCATTTCATGGCAAATAGATGGGGAAACAGTGGCAGACTTTATTTTGGGGAGCTCCAAAATCACTGCAGATGCTAACTGCAGCCATGAAATTAAAAGACGCTTACTCCTTGGAAGGAAAGTTATGACCAACCTAGAGAGCATATTCAAAAGCAGAGACATTACTTTGCCAACAAAGGTTCGTCTAGTCAAGGCTATGGTTTTTCCTGTGGTCATTATGGATGTGAGAGTTGGACTGTGAAGAAAGCTGAGCAACAAAGAATTGATGCTTTTGAACTGTGGTGTTGGAGAAGACTCTTGAGAGTCCCTGGGACTGCAAGGAGATCCAACCAGTCCATCCTAAAGGAGATCAGTCCTGGACGTTCTTTGGAAGGACCGATGATAAAGCTGAAACTCCCAATACTTTGGCCACCTCATGCAAAGAGTTGACTCATTGGAAAAGACCTTGATGCTGGGAGGGATTGGGGGCAGAAGGAGAAGGGGACGACAGAGGATGAGATGGCTGGATGGCATCACTGACTCAATGGACATGAGTCTGAGTGAACTCCGGGAGTTGGTGATGGACAGGGAGGCCTGGCATGCTGCAACTCATAGGGTCGCAGTCGGACAAGAGTCAGTTCATGAGTGACTGAACTGAACTGAACAAATGCTAACTAAATGCAACATGTTGTGATGATAGGTTTGTCTATATTATTTAATCCTTCTGAAAATCTAGTACTATTATCCCCCCACTTTCCTGAAGATGAAATAAGCTCTGAGAGGTTAAAATAATTTACCAACAATTATCTGGTAAGTACTATGGCAGAGCCTACATCTGAATCCAGGTTTAGAACCTACAGAAAGATTTGCTGAATGAACGAAGTAATTTTTTTTTAATCTTGCAACATACTATCAAAACATTCTGACTGAAACTAATTGGATATGCAACAGATATTGGTAACACTCATTAATTCATAAATTATGAACAATGGCAAGCATATAGCTTTAAGGCCCAAAGAGTCAATGACCTCAAAGTCTTTTCATTCCACCAACAGTAATACAAACCCAAATGTGATCAATTCAACTGGCAGGACACATAGAGGGATTATACAGCAATAATCTAGAATCTGGAAAGCTAGCCACACTCTTTTGAAATAATCCAACGTGTGACCTAGGATTGTCAAAGTTAAAAGTACACAACAAAAGTCCAATTGAGTGATAGGCATACTAGCAGTGTTAACAGGTAAGTTACATGGGACAAAGCTTATTTTTGGAATATTAGTAATTTGAGTAATAACATGACATTCACGTAGAGATGCCAAATAGGCAGTCAGGTATTTAGGATTCAAAAACAGCAAAAAGACTGAAAAATGAAGACCAGGATATTATGAGTAAGGAGATGGTACCAGTCAAAGATGTAAGAATGGATGAATTCTTCAAGAGAGGAGAAGAGAAAGATAAGTATTATGGCACCCAAGATTGAGGATGAGAGAAAAAGAAGTCAGCAATGAAAAAATAGGAAATCAGTAGTTCAAGAAAGCCCAGAAAGAGAGACTTTAAAGAGGAAAAACTCAAAAACAAAAACTTGAAACACCTGCCTTCTACATTCTGAAAAACTGACTAATGGAAGACGGTAGTGACACATACTAAGCGAACAGCAGTCTTGGAACTTAGTATGTATGCACTGTTCAACTATCATTGGTTCCCTTCCCTTCATGCCACCAACTCATTGCTACACCTCCACTGACTAAACAAAACTAGGGGGGGAAAGGTCAAAAACTTAAAAAAAAAAAAATAAAGCTACAGTCGGATAGCTATATTTTCAATAAATGTATCTTGAAAAAAATATATATACCTAACCTTCCCACTCACCAGGCTTTGTTTTTCCTTTTTAATTTACAAATTACAGACATTTTTCCCCTCTAGAAAAATTAACATTAATTAAACTCCATCCCTTACTGTTTTCAGAGGTATTCAACAACTTGAGAAATTGCTAACAAGCCTTAGATAAAATAATTCTAAAGTTTAAAAACAAGTTGGGAAAAGGAAAACAGCTCTTGGATGATCATAAACTATTACACGGACAGTAAGAGAACCATTAGGACACTGGAAGGAATCTGACTGACAGAAAACCAAATTACTGAGCAATCTGGATGCTATGATAAACAAGGGAATGGGTACCATATTACCTTAGTATCTGCAGACTCTACTAGCATTTGCAACATGAAAAATGTGTTTATCTAGTTCTTAAACTATGTGTTCAAGATAAGGTTGAAGAAATCATTCATCAGCGCTTCTCCCAGTTACATTATCGTATAACCACTAACACTCAACAAAAAAGCTGTTTTCATGGTGGGTGAGATGGTTTAAAAGACCCTTTGCCAGCAACTTCTTCTGAAAGCAAAACTTTCATTTCTGAAGAAGGGATCTAGTCAAGGAAACATAATTTGACAACTTTTTTTTTCCTGAGATTATAAAAAAATATATCAGAACTTCAGTGTTCACATGGCACATAATACATAATGTGTATACATAATATAAACATAATACATACTGCTGCTGCTGCTAAGTCGCTTCAGTCGTATCCGACTCTGTGAAACCCCATAGACCGCAGCCCACTAGGCTCCCCTGTCCCTGGGATTCTCCAGGCAAGAATACTGGAGTGGGTTGCCATTTCCTTCTCCAATGCATCAAAGTGAAAAGTGAAAGTGAAGACGCTCAGCCATGCTGGACTCTTAGCGACCCCATGGACTGCAGCCTACCAGGCTCCTCCGTCCATGGGATTTTCCAGGCAAAAGTACTGGAGTGGGGTGCCATTGCCTTCTCCGATACTACTCAATAGGTACCAGCTAAATAAAGCAACAAAAGCCAAAAAATAAACAAAGTCAATCAATTTAAAAAGGGTATTGTTAGTACAATACATCAGATGTCCAAAGTCCGAACAGGAAAGAGTGAAAACAGACTCGTTGAAAAAGATGAGGCCGCCTGGTAGGTCATTCCAAATGGTTCAATGAATAGAAGAATGAATCCTTGATAAGAAACATAAAATAGAAAATTCATGCTAGACGCTACAAATCTGGAGAAAGGATTTTGCCTCCAAAGAAAAATTCAATCTTTACCAAGTTCAGATTAATATAATAAAATTTTAACAGCTAACAGTAAATAATTATGGAACTAAACAGAAAGAAGAGGGTGGGGGAATAAGTCTGTTGACTATTGTTCTTTAAGGTCGTGGGCTCTAAGATACTTGGGGGTCCTAACTCCGAGAGGCCCTGCCTGCCTGCCCACTTTGCCTCTTTGCTCTTTCACCCTTTCATCATTACATCAGTTTCAACTTGCATCTCTATCAGATGATTTCCAAATGTTATCTTTAACTATGAGCTCAGTTTCACATCTCCAATAGTCTACAGATCGTGTCTTTGTGGTCGTCCCACTACCCCCTCAAACACAACAAACCTAAAACTCATCCGTTGCCAGTTCTTCCCGAGTGATTTCCAAACCTGACTTGTTTCACCCATGTTTTTATCAGTCTTCCTATAATCCAGGCTTACAGTCATCTAATTTTTGGTTGTCCCTTCTCCCCAACTCTGCCAGTCAAATTCCATCAATTCTCCTTCCCCATCCAAATGACCCAACTTGGAGCTTCAATCATTTCTGGGCTATGTTCAATCTCACCCCATTTCTAGTCTCTCTCCACACAACCCATCCTGCACACGGCTACCACATTCACCTTCTTCATTCATCCTGGCACAATCATATTTACAAATACTTAATAGCCACAACATTCTGAAAAACATCTAAACGCCTTAGCCTAGCAATCAAATCCTCCAGCTCTAACCCCAATCTATCCTTCTAGCTTTCTCTTCCCCTAAATGTGTGCCAGCCAGTCATGTTTCCACCCTCAATTCATGTTATCTTCCACTCCCTGAGTACCTTCTACCCAAATCCTATCCATCCAGCATCCAACATACTCCAAGTCTATCAACTCAAAAGTTCTTCCTTTCAATATCCAATTACCTATTCCAGTCATTTGAAACTTACTACATATTTTCTCAATCTGTGTTTTGCTTTATTTTTGTATATGAGATTAGGATTTTCAAGAAAAGAGTTCATGACTTACATTTCCCAGTATCCTCCACATTTCAATAAATTTATGAGGTTCCCACCGAATGAAACTATGACAAGAGGCTAGAAGACCACTAAACAAAACTCAATACTAAACTTCCCCTGTAACACTGCTCCATGGAATAAGGATATCAAAAAACAGGCAAAATCAAAGATATACAAAAACTTGGTAAGTATTAAGAAGAATGAGACTTCTTAAAAATTCTGGAGATCCTTCCTAGAAAGATATGTTCTAATTCCTTCTCTTATTCAATGAAATGTTTTCCATTGTATTAAGCATCAACCCTCCTTTTTGTTTTTCAATATAAAGAGCATCCATAATGTGGGTGAGACATTTCAAATACACAACCCACAACTCTTATTTCAGTCAAAGATGCTCAGAGTCATTTAGAAAGCTTTGGAGAGAAACTCTCTTGTAGAACCATACATTTAAAAAATATATATATATACACAGCTATTTTGAGTAACTGAAATGTATATTAATTTCATACATTAACTTACATTTTCCTGATTCAAGATAAGATGTTAAAATGGTTATTATTTCTCTGAATAGCGTCATTTAGTTCACCTAACTTTACTCCCAAATACTGTGTACATCTAACATTAATTCCCTGACAAGGTTGTAAATTACTACCTAGGTACATATTCCTTGCAACTTTAAAGATAAAGTGGTTTTGTTTGGACAAAAACAAAATAATTATATAACTGCTAATTGTTTGATAAAGGAAAAACTTGCTTACGAATAGACTGTAGCGAACAGTATTAGGGGAAATTGACAAAATTTTAAAACTCCAATTATCTATAGATAACTGTTCATGCTATCAAACACTGAAGAATTTTTTAGTGTTTTGGCCTTTCATATCATAAAAACTTTTTTAGAATGCTACAAAATCTATCATGTAAAGCACAACACCAAAAAAGGCAGTTATGACAAAATATCTGTGCAGTACTTTTGTAATCAACAGTTAATATGGTGATGATCTATCATTAGCTCGGGTTTTTACACTTAACAGTCCAGCAAAAAGTTCCTCTGACTCAAATCACCTATGACACTTTGGCTCAAAAATTACTTCCTCAAAATCGAGAATTGTCACAAGTCTAAAAATTAAACCCTTAAGGAGCTAAGCAGATGGAAATGGAAAGCAGTCTTTTCCAACCTCACTGTCAAACCGATCGGAAAGTTCGTAACTAAGCTCGCGGTTCAACAAGCTACATACATAGTAGTAACTCTGACGTGGTAACTTTTTACATGACGCCTGCAACAGAGTTTTATAAGTATCTCTTGTGTGATGATGAACTGAGTCAGAGCTAAAAGTTCAGGGAATTCAGAGTCAGCCCAATGATACACCGGGCCAGGGCAGGAGATTTTAGAGGGACTCCAAGATTCATCAGGGAAAACACCAGGTTCCGGTGTTTTCTAAGATGATGTACACCTGAAACTTTCTTTCGCAGATAACCAGACTGAGAGCAAGAGGAAGGAAATAAATACAGAGACTCAGACAAGCACAAGAGAACAGGGCTACTCACCAGCAGACAATCTGAATTCACTTCCGATTTGGGATCCCGCAGCAGGTTGTCGATTTTTTCAAACCGAGTCTCAAAACTGTCGCCAGTCGACATGTTGCTGCTGCTGTGACAATACCCTCGTACCAGCACCGGCAGCGGAAAGCGATTTCAACCAACTTCCTCCGGCGGTGGGTTCGCGGCCGCGGAGCGGAGAAGCCGGAACCCCAGGGTCACCAGGTGCGCCCGGTGCCCCCTCCTCCCCCTCACTGAGGGGATCTCCGCGCTCCGGACCCCGGGCCGGGGGCGACGGCGACCCACAGCCGCTCGGACGCCCAAAGTCGCATCCCACCTGGCAGCTCCTCACGACGGCCGACTGCGCCGTCGCTCCGGCGGAGGGCTGCAGCCTAGCGGGCCCCGGCCGCCTTCGCCATGGAGGGTTCCCGGTGCCGAGACGGGCAGGAGGGGGGAGAGAGGGAGAGAAGCAGGGTGGAGACTCCTCCGGGCAGCAGGGGAGGGAGAAGAGGAAAGGCGAATGCGAAGGGCGGGCGCGGAGCTGTGCCAGCTGCCGCCGCCGCCGCTCGGGCCCCGGGCCGGGCCCGCTCCGCTCTGAGGCGCTAGAGGCGGTCTAGCCCCGCATCCCCGGCTCCACTCGGCCCGGCCCGACGCCCCGATCCGCCTCGGCCAGGAGCTGGTCCCCCACGGGACAGCCTCACTCTCCCATTTTGTCCCGGCGCTGCTGGAGCTGCTGCCGCGGTGTCCGGCGGGGCAGGGCGAGGTCGGAGCCCTGTGGAGGCTCGGGGGAGGACGGGCTGGCAAGCGGGCGGCGAGGATAGACGAGAGTCGAGTCCCGGCGGCTGCGGCTGGGGGAAGCTTCTGAGAGGCGCTGCGGCCCCGGCTGGGGAAAGGGCGAGTCGCGCGGCGAATGCTCGAGTGGAGGGGGGTGGGGCGAGGGGGGCCGTGAGGGACTAATATGTCCGCCTTCCTGTTCAAACAAACGGAGACCGCCGGCGCGCACTGCGCATGCGGGGCGCGGACGTTCGGAAGGGGAACCGGGCCGGCGCCGCGCGCGCGCGCGCGCGCGCACTGAGCGCCTCCGCAGGGCCGGGCTGGGCTTGGAGGGGGCGGAAGGCGGGGCGCACCCGGGGCTTAGCGGGCGGGCAGGCTGGCAGCCGGGACTGGTGGACTGGGTGCGGCGGGTGGCACCGCCCTCGCCCCGGCAGGCTCTGAGCAGCCACGCAGGGCTCGGGAAGCGACGTGTGATCCACACGAGGAGGAGCTCCCGCCGCCTTCGCTCGCGTCCTGGCCGTTGCCCTAGCTCTGCTTCCTCTGGGCTGCAGCGGTAGGGAGAGTTGTGGCAAGAAAGGATGCTTGTTATTGTTATTTTAGAGATACTTTTTTTTCTTTTTTTAAAGGCCTCTCCGCCGACAGGAACCAACATTTTAGCACCAGCGGAGGCTGGTCTTCAGTAGTGCTTCAGCGTCAGCCCTCCGTGAACCCCATGTCGTTTTAACCCGTCTTTGCTTCCATGGGAAAATTACGAAGCAGTGTAGTACATACATAACCCTCCAAACTCAGCGTGTGTGTCAGGGGAGCTTTAAACTATGGACTCCGGAAGATACAGTCAGTAGAAGTCAAGCTTAGTTTAGTTTAAAAAAAAAAAAAAAAAGGAAAATAATCTCAGGAAAAAAATCAATATTTTTTAAGTTATTCGTACTAGTTCCCTTACACCATTAAGCCTCCCACTGTAGTTTTCTTCTTGATGTGTAATTCTGCCATTTCGATTTAAAAACATTCAGTGAAACTTAAAATTGTGAGTTTACTAGACTGAAGTAGGACATGAAAATAATGGGCCTTTCCTCCTAATTCAATTGCTTCATTGACTTGTGGGAGAGGGTGAGACGCCTTACCTAACCTACTGATAAGGTACTTTCAGCAGGAAATCCACCTTAATTCATTTCCAATCAATCTTCAGTTTGACTCATAGGTCAAATAAAGGACTGCGAAAAATCGAAAATGTGGATGTTTTATCCTCCACTGGAAAAGGCTGCAGACGAACCAATTGTCTTTCTATATAAAAAGCTCTGTACAGCATCTGAACTGCAGCATACCAACTTCCTGCTGTGTGTCAGAGCTTAGGAAAATGTACTATTGTTTGAAAAATGGCATTCTGTTTGCATTGTGTTAGATGCAAGAAATATTGAACTATAAAATCCACAGTATCAATGAAGATAAAAGTCAGTCCTCACAAAAAGACAAACAATTAAACAAATTTCAGGTATTTCATTAAATGCTTTTGCAGTGACTTTTCTTGGCTCCAGTATTTTAAGCCAGTCATGTGAATTAAATTTATTTTTAAGCATAGAGCTTAAAATAAATCTGGCAGTTGCCCTAAAATAAATTTCCTAAACTCTGCTTGTCCTTTTTTATTACCATTTTTAGGTAGTCTTAGGAATTTTGTTGTTTCTCAGAACGGTGAGCATTATGCTGCTTTCCACTTGAGCACATGAAAAAATGCTGGTAGCTAAGACAATACTTGAGTGGTCCTGATAAATGTAACTTGGACTGAAAGTCCATCTGGCCAAACTGCTAGAAATATAGGTGGGGCCTATATATTTTATTGATCGACAGGGCTATCTGATTATTGTAACCCCACACTAGTTGTCTTTTACCATAAGATAGATAGACTCTGTATCAATGTTTTTGTTTTTTAATAGAGAAGTCCTCACCTGTAATAGAATAGACTTAGGACTCATTGGAAAAGACTCTGATGCTGGGAGGGATTGTGGGCAGGAGGAGAAGGGGACAACAGAGGATGAGATGTCTGGATGGCATCACTGACTCGATGGACATGAGTCTGAGTGAACTCCGGAAGCTGGTGATGGACAGGGAGGCCTGGCGTGCTGCAGTTCATGGGGTTGCGAAGAGTCGGACACCACTGAGCGACTGAACTGAACTGAACTGATACGACATTAAATTTCCTTTCTAACTTTAAAATTCTATTATCATTAGTCTTTTCAAAGCATTGTGGACATTTGAGATCACGCTTAAAGTATATATTAAAATCCTAAATGCAATTGCAAACTATTGATACCATGTACAAATAGATTAAGAATATAATACTGATTATGCATACTGAGTGCATCCCATCTATTAGGTAATATGTTTGTATGTGTGTGTTAAGTTGTTTTAGTTATGTCTAACTCTTTGCAACCCTATGGACTGTAGCCCACCAGGCTCCTCTTCCATGGGATTCTCCAGGCAAGATTACTGGAGTGGGTTACCATGCTCTTCTCCAGGATATTTTCCCAACCCAGGGCTCAAACCTGGATTTCCTACATTACAGGCTGATTTACCAACTGAGCCACCAGGGAGGCTCTAGTATTATCTTCCAGTTGTATTGTTTACATCACACAGATAAATGATTCCAAATAAAAAGGGCATTATAAAACTTGCAAAGTGATCAATATGGTGGCTTCCCAGGTGGCACAAGCAGTAAAGAACCCACCTGTCAGTGCAGGGGACAGAAGAGAAACCGGGTTCCATCCCTGGGTTGGGAGGAGCCTCTGGAGAAGGAAATGACAACCCACTCCAGTATTCTTGCATGGAGAATCCCACAGACAGAAGAGCCTGGCAGGCTACAGCCCATGGGGTCGAAAAGAGTCGGACAAGACTGAAGTGACTTAGCACCCACTCAATGTGGTTTCAGTCCCTAGGGAAAAATGTGAAATGAAAAGAGCAAGGTGTGAATAAAAAGGATCTTGACGGCATTTGGTAACAGTGACTTGACTAGAGGTTTCTGAACACTGGGTCCAGGAACCAGTGGCCATCCTTGGTGGCTTGTTCGTAAAGTAAGCAGTTCTACTTTAAGACCATCTTTCAATCTGAAATTCTCTTGGCTACTTTAAAAAAAAAAAAACTAAATGTACTTTCCCCTAAGAAGAAAGAATAACAGGAAATGGTACCATTTTTTTTATGTTTTCACTTGGAAATTGAAAAATTACAAAGTTGGCAGCTTAAGCAAATATATCAAGTTAGTTATATTTTAATTTTTCTGGTTTTTTGGAATTCAAACATCTGGAAATGTTTAATTTAGATGAGACTCTTGCTAGGACCTAATGAAGAGACTGCGGTGCTAAAAGAATTTGAGTGAGGCATAGTTGGGAGAGATCATGGAAAAAGTAGAAAGATTTGGGTGTAGACTTGTATATAGTGAAAGACAATTAAGTCCAACATTCCTTTGCTTTTGGTTATTTGGTAGGAAATAGATTCCTTTTAATGTTCACAGAATTTCTTTCACAAATAATGGTGTACTAATTAACCTCCAAGAAAGGTCCCCATTGAACCCTGTCTCCCAGTATTCACCCCCTCCTGGAGGCCCCTCCCACACTGAATCTGGGCTGGGGCCTTGTGACCTGCTTTAACCAGCAGAGTGCAGCAAAAATGGCAGTGTGCCAATATCAAGCCTAAACTTTGTGAGTTTGCCTGGCAACTAACGGTTTGGTGCTCTGGGAAGTCCAGCTAAGCTGAGATCACCATGGTGTGAAGAAACCCAAGCTAACTAACCACAAGAAGACCAGATGCAAGATAACTGAGGAATCCATAGAGAACGGAGACTCCAGACTTCTGACCCACATCAAGCCATTCCAGCAGGCCCTAGCCATTTGTAATGCCCCTGATGATGCCACAGGGATCAGAGACAAGCTAATCCCTCCACACACTGCCCACACATCAGAATCGTGAACACATAAGAAAATGGTTGCTACTTTGAGCCACTAAGTTTTGGGATAGTTTCTCAGCATGAGATGACCAAACAGTTGGATTTCAGGCAAAAAAAAATATTCATAGTTAAATGTGCATATAGACATATATTGAGCGTACCTTTTATACTTTTTTTTATCTTAACCATGACACAGGGAAGTGGTCCACAATAAAGTGTTATAAAGGAATGACAGGGTTTCCCCGGTGGGGAATCCGCCTGCAGTGCAGGAGATGCAGGAAATGTGGGTTCAATCCCTGGCTCAGGAAGATCCCTTGGAGGAGAAAATGGCAAGCCACTCCAGTGTACTTGCTGGGAAAATCCCGTCGACAAAGGAGCCTGGTGGGCTACAGTCCATAGGGGTCACAAAGAGTCAGACACGACTGAGTGAGTGAGCACACACACACACGAAGGAATGACAAATTAACTCATGTTTATTGTCTTTACTTCAATAAAACCTTTGTACAAAAGAGATGTAAAAGCTTTTTAATCACATTAAAGAATGATTCCAGATTCTTAAAAAAATTATAAAGCTATCATATTCCCATATAAACACATTTTCACCTGTATTTTAATATTTTCTCAATTTAGTGCATAGTGATGTCTAGTCTGTCTTAAAAACATACCAAAAATTCAGGTACATACTGTAAATTACATATCAATTGTAATTCAGTGCCATAAATTGCATGTAATTTCAAAATTGCATACCACAAATGTGTTAAGAATGTTATGTGGCTAAGTTCCTATAGAAACTATAGCTAACATTTCCAAGAAAGTATGATACTTATTATGTTTCACGTAACTTTCCAAAAGGGCATTACTTTTTTTCTTTTTTTAGTCTAGAAGAGCTTCAGTTGATTCTGAACAACTTTAGTAAACTCAAAGTTGTGAAAATTTACTTTCAGTTCTGTTTTAGGAAGTTGGTTTTATATGATTAATATTTTCCCACAAAGTAGTTTATATGTACACATTTTTTTAGATCTGTGACCTGAATCAGGAAGAATATGTTCCTTTACTCAGGAATGCTCTTGAGATCAGGCCAGGTTTTCTTTTCTTTCTACAGAACATACAAGCTTGGGAGTCAGTATAATTTGACATGTTTATATCTGCTAGGTGTGCAGTAGTAGATGTACATGTTTACATCCTTTATGTGAACAGTAGTAGTAACATGGTTACATCCTAGGCAGCCTAGGTGCTGCCTAGGAAAGTTGGGGATTCGGCATCTATCAAGATTCCCGAAAGGAAAAGTGTAGAGCCAGCTATGAGCACAGGGCGCCCTTAAGGGCTTCTCCTGACTCACCCTGGAATGCCTTTCCCTAACATCTGTTTTTTATTTCTTAGAAGCTGCTATTCCATTCAACTGCAAAAATACTTGCACTGACCCTGGAAACAGAATGGAGAAATAGAAGGAAACAGATTTCTATAAAACAGCTACTTCCCTGCTCTATGTTATTGCCATCTTGGGGACCCTTCTGTTACCACACTCACAAGCTCCAGCATGTAAATGTCTGATGTTGCAAGGTCATTCCAAGGGTGGGCTCCACAATAGTTTGTGTTTATGGAACCCCTGAGATGAATGTATACATGACCCTAGTGAGAGAGGAAAGGCCAGATTAAGGAGATAATAACAGATATGCATGATTGGTCACAAACTCTCTTTCATTTTTTCCAAGAACCTCCTGTCCACATTTCCCTTGTCCCACCCAGCAGCCCTCCATTGAGTCCCAGTTGTGAGCTTCCTGGCCCACTGCTTTTTAGGAGCTTATATTCTTCCTCTTGCTGCTGCTGCTGCTAAGTTGCTTCAGGCGTGTCCAACTCTGTGTGACCCCATAGACAGCAGCCCACCAGGCTCCGCCGTCCCTGGGATTCTCCAGGCAAGAACCCTGGAGTGGGTTGCCATTTCCTTCTCCAATGCATGAAACTGAAAAGTGAAAGTGAAGTCGCTCAGTCATGTCCGACTCTTCTCGACCCCATGGACTTCAGCCTACCAGGTTCCTCCCTCCATGGGATTTTCCAGGCAAGAGTACTGAAGTGGGTTGCCATTGCCTTCTCTGATTCTTCCTCTTAAGGGCCCTCAATTGGTAAATTGCCTTTTTTGGCAGTGACAGGCTCTTCACTCAACATCTACTTCCCTTTTCTTTTTTTTTTTTTTTTTTCATGACAACTTTTATCACTCATCTCTGTCTCAACTTCCATGCCAAGCCTGGCACTCTGTGACGACCTAGAGGGGTGGGATGGGAGGAGGAAGGGAAGCTCAAGAGGGTGGGGATATATTATATATTTATAATTATGACTGATTCATTTTGCTGTATGGCAGAAACTAACACAACATTGTAAAGCAATGATCCACCAATTATTTTTTTTTAAAAAAGACTTCCATGCCAAACATGTGGAAACAGAAAAATGTCTGTTTCTGAGAGTTCACCATTTTCCCCTTCCCTTTCATTCAAAGCCCACTTGAAACATAACATCTCTAAAATCCCTGTAACTTGAAGAGAGGCACTGACTCCTCACGTTTACCCATCAACATGTAAATATTACCTTATATACTCTACATATTCTTTCTTGGGGCTTCCCCAGTGGCTCAGCGGTAAAGAATCTACCTGCAATGCAAGAGGCACAAGAGACTCTGGTTTGATCCCTGGGGCAGGAAGATCCCCTGTAGAAGGAAATGGCAACCCACTCCAGTATTCTTGCCTAGAAAAGCCCATGGACTGAGAAGGAGCCTGGTAGGGCTACAGTCCATGGACTAGCAAAGATCTGAGCTGCCTGCATATTCTTTCCTAATAACCATGACCCTTCCCAAAGAAAGGCAATGCCAAAGAATGCTCAAACTACCGCACAATTGCACTCATCTCACACGCTAATAAAGTAATGCTCAAAATTCTCCAAGCCAAACTTCAGCAGTACGTGAACCGTGAACTTCCTGATGTTCAAGCTGGTTTTAGAAAAGGCAGAGGAACCAGAGATCAAATTGCCAACACCCGCTGGATCATGGAAAAAGCGAGAGAGTTCCAGAAAAGCATCTATTTCTGCTTTATTGACTATGCCAAAGCCTTTGACTGTGTGGATCACAATAAACTGTGGAAAATTCTTCAAGAGATGGGAATACCAGACTACCTGATCTGCCGCTTGAGAAATTTGTATGCAGGTCAGGAAGCAACAGTTAGAACTGGACATGGAACAACAGACTGGTTCCAAATAGGAAAAGGAGTTTGTCAAGGCTGTATATTGTCACCCTGTTTATTTAACTTATATGCAGAGTACATCATGAAGAAACGCTGGACTGGAAGAAACACAAACTGGAATCAAGATTGCCGGGAGAAATATCAATAACCTCAGATATGCAGATGACACCACCCTTATGGCAGAAGGTGAAGAGGAACTAAAAAACCTCTTGATGAAAGTGAAAGTGGAGAGTGAAAAAGTTGGCTTAAAGCTCAACATTCAGAAAACGAAGAGCATGGCATCCGGTCCCATCACTTCATGGGAAATAGATGGGGAAACAGTGGAAACAGTGTCAGACTTTATTTTTCTGGGCTCCAAAATCACTACAGATGGTGACTTCAGCCACGAAATTAAAAAACGCTTACTCCTTGGAAGGAAAGTTATGACCAACCTAGAGAGCATATTCAAAAGCAGAGACATTACTTTGCCAACAAAGGTTCATCTAGTCAAGGCTATGGTTTTTTCTGTGGTCATATATGGATGTGAGAGTTGGACTGTGAAGAAGGCTGAGCGCCGAAGAATTGATGCTTTTGAACTGTGGTGTTGAAGAAGACTCTTGAGAGTCCCTTGGACTGCAAGGAGATCCAACCAGTCCATTCTGAAGGAGATCAGCCCTGGGATTTCTTTGGAAGGAATGATGCTGAAGCTGAAACTCCAGTACTTTGGCCACCTCATGTGAAGAGTTGACTCATTGGAAAAGACTCTGATGCTGGGAGGGATTCAGGGCAAGAGGAGAAGGGGAGGACAGAGGATGAGATGGCTGGATGGCATCACTGACTCGATGGACGTGAGTCTGAGTGAACTCCAGGAGTTGGTGATGGACAGGGAGGCCTGGCGTGCTGCGATTCATGGGGTCGCAAAGAGTCGGACATGACTGAGCAACTGATCTGATCTGATCTGATGACCCTTTATAAACTTTGCTTTTTATTCGCAAGCAGTGTTAGTGCTCTGCTATTTGGATTAATACATATGCTCTTGTTTATGTGTTCTTGTCATTACTGCTTCATGTGTTCCCTAGGGCATATGCTAGGCCTTTAAAAGCAATACTAATTTTTTTTTCTTCTTATAAAAATAGTACATGCTTATTTTTAAGATTTTGGGAAATATGGAAAAGTAAAAGAACAAAATTCACCCATATTCCCACCACTCAACTATAATCACTATTGATAATTTTGAAGTTTTTTTGTAATTATTTAGTTCCCTGCAGAGGTTTGTTTGTTTTATATGCTGTATATACAGTTCTTATATACTGGTTATTTTTCAGTTTACATAATGATTTGTATAAGCATATTTACCTTAAATATAAGTTTTAATACCTGCATAATATTCCAGTCCAGAAATTTATCATAGCTTATTTAACATTACTATAAATAGTGCTACTAAAAAGATTTTTTGTGCATTAGTTTTCATTAAGTTTTTTGTGCATAAAGTTTTTTCTTTTCCTTCTTTTTTTGGATTTTTTTCCCTTTAAAAATTTTTTTTTAATTTTATATTATAAAATTTTTCCTTAATTGAAAATGACTTCCTTCAAAATGATTCTCAGAAGTGGGCCAAAGCATTTTAAATACTTTTGATGTATTTTGCCAAATTGTTTTTCAGATAGTGATGAAAGTTATACTCCAGCTACTTATATTTATTTTTTTATTTTTTAAAATATTTACTGTTTATTTATTTGTCTGCACAGGTCTTAGTTGCAGCAGCTCTGTGGCTGTCTGCAGGATCTTTAGTCGTGGCACGTGTAATCTAGTTCCCTGGGCCCCTGCATTTCTAACACAGAGCCTTAGCCGCAGAACCACTAGGGAAGTCCCTGGCTACAGACATTTATGTCCCTTTAACTACCTCCTCGCTGGTGCTGAATGTGTCTTTATTAACATCTTAGCTCATTGTTGTATTAATTTGCATATCTTTGATTACTACAAGGTTGAATATTTTGCCATTTGTTGTTAATTAGTTGTTTTTCTTTTTCTATGAATTAATTTATGATTTGTGCCTATTCATCAGTTGGGCCTTGGGATTTTTCTTATTGATTTATATGAGTATAAATATGAATGTATGTATGTATCTGTATATGTGTAGGTATGCATATATATGTATGCCTTAAGGAGACTAAGTTTTGTTTTCGAATTGAAAATTTTTACCAATTTTTTGTTTATTTAAACATTTTGAATATATTTTTGTCAATTAAAATACATACTTTAAAAAATTCTGTCAATGACTTTTTAAAAGGAATTTGTTTTATTATTTTTATGCTTAGAAACTCCTCCCACCTTCCAAAAGTTTGATATATATATATATATATATATATATATTCTTTTTTTTGTCTCCTTTCCCCACCCTTGCTATGTCTTGCCTTCTACATAGTTTTAAAATTCCAACTGAAATTCATTTTAATATATTGAATAAGTTGAGAATCAACTTGTATCTTTTCAAATTGCTGAACAGTTCTATCAACATCGTTTATTAAGTTAACTTAACTTTCCTTATTGATTATGTTACTCTCGTTGTCATACATTAATTATAATATCTATATTTATTCTTGAACTATTGCAGATATATTAATTCTACCAACATAATAATATAATGGTAGTTAATGTGATTATCTTAATAACCCAGAAAAGTTATTCCTTCTTTGTTACTTTTCTTTTAAAATATTTTCCCAAACTATTTTAACCAGTTATTCTTCCATATGATTTTAAGAATATTTCTTCAAGTACCTCCTCACTTTCATTGCATTCCATTACATTACTATTTTAACTGAAAATATTTTATAACTTAATTTGGAAGGAATACTTTATGATATTCCATTTTCCAGTTCAAAAATCAGTAAACTCTATTCAAAAATTATAAAAATGTTTCTTGACAAAATTTTATAGATTTTTATCACGTAGGCAACACATATTTCTCATTGGGATTATTTCTGGGATTCTAAAATGTTGGTTGCTGTCTTGAATAGGACCTACGTTCTGATTATTTCATGATTATTGGTATAAAGGAGCAGTATTGAATTTGATATATGTAGTGGTCTTTTATCAAGCCATTTTGCTGAACTACTATTGGGTCTATAAAATCTTTTAACATCCTCCAAAGAGGGGACATAACAAACTGTGATAAATCACTAATTCTGAGATATATCTCAGTTTTGGAGAGGTTAAAATGTGGAAAACGGCAAGTCATAGATTTGATAAAATATCATAGATTTCTAAATGATGATGATTGGGTTTCTTTCTCACCAGTAATCATATCTTACATCTATTTCAGGTCTCTGTGTCTTGGCCAGAGCAATCGAGGCATATGACAGGCAGTCCTGTCCTTCACCAGTTTTCCAGAGAGATAATTCATCTATAAGCCTGATGTTAACTTTTGATTAAAATAAATACTCTTCATCATTTTAGGACAATATCTTTCCATTCACTGGATAGCAGTCAAATACCAATTTCATATCTTCTATGCTGTGCTTTTATTTACTTATCATTTTTCTTAAAGTGTGCCACTTTTTAAATGTAAATTTTAAAGTAAATTAAATTAAGTGGAAAACTTTACATCATATAGAAGTTGGAGAAAGAAAAGCAGAAAGAACAACAAAAAAGAAGATGGAAAAACAGAATCACTTTCCATAAATGGGAGGTAACCATAAAATTTTTTTTAAAAGCACAAAATAATGTTATATTCTGTTTACTTACTGTTGCTTGCTTAAGGCTCCAAGCCTAATGCCAACTCCTACTTATTAAAAGAAAAAAGGATATTAGCAAGTATTGAAGAAACATGCAAAATTGAAACTTTCTCCTGGAAGTAATCAGATTACAAAGAGAATTGCAATAATGTTCTCAGCATAGTTAAAACCATGTCTGAATCTCACCTAAAATCTCTTAACAACTGTCATATATAACACACAGCAGTGTTAATTATATTTATCATATTGTACATAGTATCCCTAGTACTTACCTTATAACTGGAAATTTGTACCTTTTGACTGACTTCATCCACTTCTTTCTCCCATCACCTGCTTCACTTTTGGTAACCACAATTTGATCTCTTTTTCTGTGTTGGTTGGTTGGTTTTTTAATATAATTGATCTACAAACACTATGTTAATCTCCATTACAGAACATAATGTTTCAATATTTCTATTCATTCAATCACAATGATAAATCTAGTTGCAATATGACACTATACAAAGATATTACATAGTTATTGACTTGTATTCTCCACCCTGTCCATTTCAAACCCCTAACTCATTTAAAACTTTAAATAACTAAAAAAATGAAGAATACTTAAGTGAGGTTTAGCACATCTTTAAGAGTGTCTGTTGTCTTCACAACACGGCTAGACACAGTTTTTTGGGTTCATAAATCTTTGCCCTAAAAATTCTTTAGATTTACTCCATTATCATCTTTAGACTTAATGCTACTGAGGAAAAAAAAAAGACCAGCCTGTGCTTTGTTACTTTATAGTCAACATTTGCTTGCTTAACTCTTGCAGGATTCTTTGTAGATTTCTGAAATTCAAAGACTTCACTGGGATAATCCCAGGGGTGGATCTCTTATCATAATTTTTTTTTTCGGAAAGAGGAAACTTTTTAAAAGACTAAGGTCTTTCTTCACCTCACTGAAATTTTATTAGTTTATTGCATATGCTTCATTTATCTCATCTTTCGGAATGTCTATCATCAGTACTTAGGGTCTCATCTTTGTCTTCCTATCTCTATTCTACATTCTGAGAAAGCTTCTGAAGTTTGTCTTCTGAGACATTGATTTGATTTGCTGCACTGAGACGTCTGCTACATATGACTTCCAGAATGGATTTTATCTGAGTTATTGCATTTAAAAATCTTGGTTTCCTTAAAGACTTTCTTTTTCCTTTTGCCCTCAATATGTTTTCATTTCAATTTAGCCTGCTCTCTCTTTTTAATACCCTATTTGTATTTCATAGACATCAGTTTGAAAAAAAAGGTATAACTTAGATCTAGTAAAATGCACAAATCTTAAGGGTACAACTCAGTGGAATTTAAAATATATACACCTGTGTGAAAACCACCAGATCAATTACTTAAAACACTTTCAACATTCCCAAAGTTCTTCATCCCCCTTCCCATAATTAGCTCACCATAAATAGCTCATTAATATAGGTTAATCTATGTTGTGATTCTTATCACCATAGATTAGTTCTACATGTCTTAGAACTTCATAGAAATGAAATCATATACTATGTACTTTTTTGACTTTTAAAATAGATTTGTGGAACATTTTTTAATTGTAGTAAATACATATAACATAAAATTTACCACTTTAATCATGTATGAGTGTTCAGAAAAGTGATATTAACTGTACTCACATTGCAGTAGAACCATCACCACCCATCTTCAGTATGGGAAGATGGGATGTGATTTCCAGAACATCCCATCTTCCCAAACTGAAATCTTGTACCCACTAAACACCAACTTCCCATTCTGCCCCCCACCCCTCACCCCAGCCCCTGGCAACCTTTCATCTCTATGACTTTGGTACTATTCATAGTAGTCTATGAATGAGGTACTATTTCAGGTACCTCAAATAAGTGGAATCACACAATCTATCTTTTTTGTGTCTAGCTTATTTCACTTAGCATAATATCTTCAAGTTCACTCACATAACATGTGTAAGAATTTTCTTCCCTTTTAAGGATAAATAGTATTGCACTGTATGGAAATATCACATTTTGTTCACTTATACATCCATTGATGGACATGTAGATTTTTAAAAATTCATCTTTCTAAATGTCCTCCTCTTCCTGTAATAAATCAGTATTGGATGAAGACTTCAAAAAAAGTTCTTAGGAGATTTTTTTGTCTTATACTGCAGAAATTTATTCCATAGTTCTCACTCGCCACCCCCTACCCTCACCCCCATTTTCTCAGCTTTGAATTGAGAGAAAAATATCTAGGCCCAGAGTTTGAAAACAAATTAGAGGCAGAGTGTTGCTATTTAGTTCCCTCATTATCTAGCTTAGGTACTGATGGACTCTCTTTTCTAATACATATTTTTTGATGTGGATTATTATTAAAGTCTTTATTGAATTAGTTACAATATTGCTTCTGCTTTATGTTTTGGCTTTGAGGCATGTGGGATCTTAGTTCTCTGATCAGGGATTGAACCTACCCACCTAGCATTGGAAGGGGAAGTCGTAACCCCTCAACCACTAGGGAAGTCCCCCTTTTTAAAACAAATATATCAGTCAGTTCAGTTGCTCAGTCATGTCCGACTCTTTGCGACCCCATGAATCGCAGCACGCCAGGCCTCCCTGTCCATCACCAATTCCCAGAGTTCACCCAAACTCATGTCCATCAAGTCGGTGATGCCATCCAGCCATCTCATCCTCTGTCATCCCCTTCTCCTCCTGCCCCCAATCCCTCCCAGCATCAGAGTCTTTTCCAATGACTCAACTCTTCGCATGAGGTGGCCAAAGTACTGGAGTTTCAGCTTTAGCATCATTCCTATATATATATACTTTATTTGTTTGGTTGCAGCACACAGGATAGTTGATCTTTCATGCAGCATGTGGCATCTTTAGTTGCTGCACCACACAAACTTTTAGTCATGGCATGTGGGATCTAGTTCCCTAACCAGGGATTGAACCTGGGCCCCCCACATTGGCAGTGCAGAGTCTTGGTCACTGGATGACCAGGGAAGTCCCTCTCTTCTCTAATATTCGGTGATTTGATAGCCATAGGACTTATTCTAGTTTTTTGGTTTCTTTTTTTTTCTCTGCTTAGCAAGCATTTCTTTTGTGTAGTTCTTTTGAATGAAGTGGAATTACTTCCTGATTCTCTGTTAGAAAGAGGATGTTTAACCTAGAGAATTTAACTGTATTTACTCTTCCTTGCTGCTGCTGCTGTTGCTAAGTCATGTCAGTCGTGTCCAACTCTGTGTGACCCCATAGACGGCAGCCCACCAGGCTCCCCCGTCCCTGTGATTCTCCAGGCAAGAACACTGGAGTGGGTTGCCATTTCCTTCTCCAATGCATGAAACTGAAAAGTGAAAGTGAAGTAGCTCAGTCGTGTCCGACTCCTAGTGACCCCATGGATTGCAGCCTACCAGGCTCCTCCGTCCATGGGATTTTCCAGGCAAGAGTACTGGAGTGGGGTGCCATTGCCTTCTCCCTTACTCTTCCTTAAGGACAGCTTTACCCCTGCCCTCAACTTTCACTGTTTTTAGGGTTCCTCTACCTCTACCTGAAATTCTTTTTCTTCCCATAATTTGTCGATTACATTTTCCCTTAATTTTTCCTCCCAGTTTTATGAGACAGTTGACACACAGCACTCTATAAGATTAAGGTATTACTTCACCTGAAATTCTTTATCTTTGAGAAGACTACCTATCCCAAGGTCTCCATCCTCTTCATCCTAAGCCTTAGTGTGTTCTGGGGATTTGGATAAGAGGGACCGTGAATGACAGGAAGGCACTCTGTCCATTCAGACCTGTTTCCACACAGTTAAGGCTATGGATGTCTAGATTTCTCATTAGTGAACCGCTGTGTTCCCAAACTGTGGGCAGTCAGTGAAGGGAATCAAGGGGAGTCATGAGACAGGGTTCCTTCTACCTAATTCACAGCAGTGCTTTCCAGATTCAAAACATGCTGTTATGGAGAATTCCCTGGCAGTCCAGTGGTTAGGACTCCACTCTTTCACTGCTGAGGATAATGGTTCAGTCTCTGATCAGGGAACTAAGATCCTGCAAGCCTCATGGTGGCCAAAAAATTAAAAAAAAAAAAACCTGCGGTATGCCTCAGGTATCAATTCTGTTTCTTAGTTTGACACTAATGAAAATTTAATACTAGAAATACTTCCAGCAGTCTCATTCATGATTGACTTTTATTCTTTATTTCGGGAGTGATTGTGCATTTTCGTCTTTTCATATGATGACATAAATATTTAGGCATCCCAGGTGGCAGTAGTGGTAAAGAACCTGCCTGATCTCTGGGTTGGGAAGATTCTCTAGCAGAGGGCATGTCAACCCACTCCTATATTCTTGCCTGGAGAACCCCATGGACAGAGGAGCCGGGCGAGCTATGGTCCACAGGGTCAAAAAGAGTTGGACACCACTGAAGTGACTTGGCACGCACTTCTTACCTAGAAATCTCAGCTGTTTTACAAGCATCAGAGAAGAACTGGAAAGCACCATACAGATACTACTGCTGGACTGATCGTGATCAAGACAGGCTCTCAACTATAAACAAATGGTTCTCTATTTTTTTTTCAACCAGTGCAAATCTTAGTTGTTATGACATCTTACAACACCATCCAATAAGAACAACAGATAAAGATAGGCTCCTATAATCGAAGTCAATAGTAGTACCAGGACACCCACCCTCTCCCCACTGCTTTGGCCAAGAAAGGGCTCCATGGGATGCCTAAAACTCTGAGCAGCATAATTTCTAAATCACTACCCTAGACATTACTAAGGGCCTCAATAGTGGCTCAGACAGTAAAGAAGCTGCCTGAATGCAGGAGATTCGGGTTCCATCTTTGGGTCAGGAAGATCCCCTGGAGAAGGGAATGGCTACCCCACTCTAGAATTTTTGCCTGGAGAATTCTATGGACCCAGGAGCTGGACGGTCACAGCTACGTCCCTGGGGTCACAAAGAGACATGACTGAGCGACTAACACACACACACACACACACACACACACACGACGTCACTAAAGGATGTTTGTGCAAACTACCCACTAAAGAAGAGTATGAGAAAGGGCATCAAGAGGTCTCTCCATAACTAGAATGCTTGAGCTCTGACGTGGTGTTTTATTTTTAAGAATTCACTTGATTGGTGTTGTCTATACTTAGCACTCATCCTGTTCCTACTCCAACTACTGAGGGAGCTCCATTGGACCGTGTGATCACCAAGACCCTACTCTTCCTTATGTTCATTTTACACATCTTTACAAACATCCTTAAAATTTGTTTTCTTACATATAATATCAGGATGTGACTTCCAGTTCTGACCATGTTGAGAGTGTATCGACTATGGCCCATCTCTTCTGCTGAATACCATGAAAACTCTGGACAAAGTACACAAAAAAAATCAGCCGAGGACTCTTAAAAGTAAATGAAATCAGGCGGATTGCAGAGTGGAGTCAAAACTTGAAGAAGCAATGCATTTGAAAATGAGTTTACCATTTCTTCCCCTCTTTTCTCCTGTGACTTTGCCCTAAGTGCAGAAGTGTTCAGCAGTATTGATACAGTTACTTTAAAACTCCTGCCTTTTTGCACAGAAGGACTGGGAAAGGGGCCTCTCTGGGGCAGAGAGTGTAGGAGAAATCCTGGAGAGAAGTGAGCTGGAGAAGAGGATGTCTCAAAATTGTATGAGAAACTAGACAAGACTCTGGCTTAGCCTTGCGCTGCATATGCACACATACTCAGTCCTGTCTGACTCTTTGCAGCCCCATGGACTGTAGCCCATCAGGCACCTCTGCCCATGGGGATTCTCCAGGCAAGAATACTGGAGTGGGTAGCCATTCCCTTTTCCAGGGGATCTTTCCAACCCAGGGATTGAACCCGGGTCTCCTACATTGCAGGCAGATTCTTTTTTATTTTTTATTTTTAATTGAAGGATAATTATAATATTGTGTTCATTTCTACCACACATTAATGCGAATCAGCCATAGGTATAGCCATGTCCCCTCCCTTCTGAGCTTTCCTCCCACCTCCCACACCACCCAACCCCTCTAGGCTGTCACAGAGCCCTGGCTTGAGTTCCCTGAGTCATACAGCAAATTCCCACTGGCTATATATTTTACAAATGTTAGTGTATATGTTTGCATTCTACTCTCTCCATTCGTTCCACACTCTCCTTCCTACCCATGCCCCATGTTCATAAGTCTGTTCTCTATGTTGCAGGCAGGTTCTTTACCATCTGAGCCACCAGGGAAGCTGCATATGCATGGGACAGACACAAAGCAGCAAAAGCTTGGGGGCTTGAATTAAGATTTAAACCACCAACCAGATCTCAGACTAACCTCTTAGAGATGTATGTGGTTGAAGGAGCATCAGCAAGGTCAGGAAACTGAACTGAGATTAGAACCACTGCCCACAGAAAGTGCATTTTTGGTTGTTGTTCTAACAATCTGCTATTTGTTTATTACTACATAGAACCACATCCCCCAGCCCCCCACCTCCACCCCTCCACACACACATATTGAGGAAGTTATTTGGAGTGAGCCACAGCCTGGGGCCTGGAGTATGAAACCTGAGGTTCTCTTCTCCCTCACTGTGGCTCATTTATCTCAGACTCTTTGCAACCCTGTTGCCTGCACCCCGCCAGGCTCCTCTGTCCATGGGATTCTCCAGGCAAGAATACTGGAGTGGGTTGCCACTTCCTCCTCCAGGGGGTCTTCCTGACCCAGGGATTAAACCTGTGTCTCCTGCATAGGCAGATTCTTTACCACTGAGCCACCAGGGAAGCCTCATTTTGTGCTTTAGGTGAGGGCATAGACCAGACAGAATTGGCATCTCCTTTTGGATACTGTATAAGGAAAGGGGACCAAGACACACCCAGGAGGGCTGGTGGGTAGGCTGGAAGATAAATTCTCTGAATAGCAGCACTTGCACCTCAATACCAGGGGGGCCCAGGGTTGGCTGAGAGTGTTGTGGGGTGGGAAAGGAGTTAATTTATTTGCAGATTACAGAGAGAAATAAAGGCAGCTCATGGACACTGGCTATCAGCAGGGTCAGTGTGTGTTGCTGTGTGTCTTTATTGTCTCATCGGGCAAGTAATAGAGGCATCATAGCCAAAAAGGGCTGTGGCGATTAGGCCGAGTACCCCTGCAACGATTCTGGAGCGATATCCTCTCTCAACAAGTACAATAATGGAGGTGATCAGGTAGATGATGGCTGCTATGAGTGATCGGAAGAAATCAGTCCAAGGCCAGTGAATGAATTGTATCTTGGTGTGCAGGTCGCATGTGTAGATGATAAAGAAGATAATAGCTAGGATCAATTCAATCAGCGACAGAGAGATATAGCCTGATGTTGAGACACCGTAGAGGGTCAGAATCACAAGGCACAATATAATCTCGGCAAACAGAAGCATTCCCTTTTGGGTGCATAGGAAGGTAGTGCAGCTGCTGCGCTGGAAATCTTCCATGGCAGGGCGGGGGTCCCTGGGCAGGGAGCGTCCGCTTGCAGGCTCAAGGCTGGTACACACCCAGCTGTCAGGCCGGCCGTCTAGAGAGTGGTTTTCAAAACTTGTAGGCTGAAGCTAACTGGTTCAATCACCTGCTAAAACAGTAAAAGAGATAATAATAATGAACAGCTTCCTTTAGAGAAGTTTAACAGGATTCATATCCACACAATTCAATAGTGAAAGAATCCAGAATATAATCCAAAATTACTTGATAAGCAAAGGACCAGGAAAACATGACCAATTTTCAAGAGAAAAGACAATCTCCAGATGCCAACCTAAGAGGACATATATGTTGAAATTATGAGAGAGACTTTAAAGCAGATACTATAATAAATTTCATGCATGCGTGTGCTCAGTCATGTTCTGCTCTGTGGTTCCATGGATTGTAGCCCACCAGGCTCCTCTGTCCGTGGAATTTTCCAGGCAAGACTACTGAAGTGGGTTGCCATTTTCTCCACCAGGTGATCTTCCTGATCCAGGGATTGAACCTGCATCTCTCGCTGTCTCCTGCATTGACAGACAGATTTCTTACCACTGAGACTTCACGAGGTAAAGGTAAACACATATGAGATAAAATAAATGGAAAGCTAGGAGGTCTTAGCAAAGAAAATAAATTCTAAAAAAGGACAAAATTATATTAAAATGTACATTCTCTGATATTTAAAATTACTAATGAACTCAATAACAGAATGAAGATGACAAGTCAATGAACTTGAAGACAGATTAACAGAAATTGTCCAATCTGAAGAATGAAGAGATTAGAAAAAACTGAATATGAAGAGTCAAGGGATTATATCACAAGTCTAACATTTGTAACAATAGTCCTATAAAGAAATTGGTTCAGAAAAATATATTTCAGGAAACAATGGCTGAAAACTTCTCCAAATTGGTGAGAGACATTAACTTGCAGATTCAAGAATTTCACAGAACATAAAGCAGAATAAACTCAAAGAAAACCACAACCCGGACACATTATAATCAAGATGCTGCTGCTGCTGCTAAGTCACTTGAGTCGTGTCCGACTCTGTGCAACCCCATGGACTGCAGCCTTCCAGGCTTCTCCGTCCATGGGATTCTCCAGGCAAGAACACTGGAGTGGGTTGCCATTGTCCTTCTCCAATGCATGAAAGTGGAAAGTGAAAGTGAAGTTGCTCAGTCGTGTCCAACTCTTAGCAACCCCATGGACTGCAGCCTACCAGGCTCCTCCATAATCAAGCTATTGATAACTAAGTGTCATGAGAAACACTGGGCTGGATGAAGGACAAGGTGGAACCAAGATTGCTGGGAGAAATATCAATAACCTCATATATGCAGATGACACCATACTTATGCAGAAAGGGAAGAAGAACTAAAGAGCCTCTTGATGAAAGTGAAAGAGGAGAGTGAAGAAGTTGGCTTAAAACTCAACATTCAGGAAACTAAGATCATGCCATCTTGTCCCATCACTTCATGGCAAATAGATGGGGAAACAGTGGAAACAGTGGCAGACTTTATTTTTAGGGGGCTCCAAAATCACTGCAGATGGTGACTGCAGCCATGAAATTAAAAGACGCTTACTCCTTGGAAGAAAAGTTACGACCAACCTAAACAGCATATAAAAAAGCAGAGACATTATTTTGCCAACAAAGTTCCGTCTAGTCAAGGCTATGGTTTTTCCAGTAGTCATGTATGGATGTGAGAGTTGGACTATAAAGAAAGATGAGCACCAAAGAATTGATGCTTTTGAACTGTGACATTGGATAAGACACTTGAGAGTCCCTTGGACTGCAAAGAGATCCAACCAGTCCATCCTAAAGGAGATCAGTCCTGAGTGTTCATTGGAAGGAATGGGGAAGCTGAAACTCCAATACTGTGGTCACCTGATGCGAGGAGCTGACTCATTTTAAAAGACCCTGATGCTGGGAAAGATTGAAAGCAGGAGGAGAAGGGGATGACAGAGGATGAGATGGTTGGATGGCATCACTGACTCAACGGACATGAGTTTGAGCAAGCTCTGGGTGCTGGTGATGGACAGGGAGACCTGGCATGCTGCAGTCCACGTGGTTGCAGAGAGTCGGACACGACTAAGTGACTGAACTGAACTGAACTGAAATGTAAAAAAGTCTTAAAAGCAGCTAAGGAAAAATGACATATCATATACACATCATATTAAGTCCCCTACATTCAAACCCCAAGTTGAGAACATTCGAAGATGCAAATGTACATTTGCGTGTCCAGTTACATAAGTTGGTTCACGTGTCTGGTGTATATTGTCACATGTGTGTATCCTCTACAAGTGGTTGTGCTTTTGTGTACTTTACTGTACTGTATAGAGTACAGTAGCACAATATCTTTATTTCAGCTGAGCGCCAATGAATTGATGCTTTTGAACTGTGGTGGTGGTAAAGACTGTCTTCTTGGGAGTCCCTTGAACTGCAAGGAGATCAAACCAGTCAATTTTAAAGTAAGTCAATTCTGAATATTGATTGGAGGGGCTGATGCTGAAGCTGAAGCTCCAATACTTTAGCCACATGATGCGAAGAGCCAACTCATTGGAAAAGGCCCTGATGCTGGGAAAGATTGAAGGCAGGAGGAAAAGGGGATGACAGAGGATGAGATGGTTGGATGGCATCACTGGCTCAATGGACATGAGTTTGAGCAAGCTCTGGGAGATGATGAAGGACAAGGAAGCCTGGCATGCTACAGTCTATGGGGTTGCAAAGAGTTGGATACAACTGAGTGACTGAACAACAACAAAGTTGGTCATAGCTTTCCTTCCAAAGAGCAAGTGTCTTTTAATTTCATGGCTGCAGTCACTGTCCACAGTGATTTTGGAGCCCAAGAAAATAAAATCTGTCATTGCTTTCACTTTTTCACATGTCTAAATCTAATTTTCTCTCGTAACTACAGTAGTTTATATGTTTCTAAAAACAGAACTATTTGGCTTATGGAACAAGATGAGAGCTATCTAGTGACTGAAATATATGACCTCCAAAAACAAGATAATCTCACGTTAGCAAAAGAGTAAAATTTTAGAAAGGATTCTGTGATGGTAGTAGAAACAGTAGACTGAATGAAATGTGAAATCCTGTATGAAAACTTGCTTGTGTTTTTTCCTTACATTTTAGGACCTCTAGCCCGTTTCCTGGTCCTGTGTTCTCTAAAACTAATGTTCTCGTAAATACCAGTGGGACTGAGCATCAGAGTGATGCCTAATGCCAGAGTACACACTCCCACTCCCTAAATGCCAACCTAAATTCCAGAGGGAGCCAAGATCTACTTGATCTCTATTTCTGGGTCTTAGAATAGAGCAGAGTTTTGTTAGGTTGTTTTTAGTCCTAAGAAGGCAGCATTAGCTGCTGTTTCAATGGTGGAGAAAATAGCAACCTCTCTTTACTATTTATAACTGTCATTTCCCTATCATGGGACTTAAAAAAAAACCAAAATGAACACTGCTAAGTCGCTTCAGTCGTGTCCGACTCTGTGCAACCCCATAGAGGGCAGCCCACCAGGCTCCCCCGTCCCTGGGATTCTCCAGGCAAGAACACTGGAGTGGGTTGCCATTTTTTTCTCCGATGCATGAAAGTGAAAAGTAAAAGTGAAGTCGCTCAGTCATGTCCGACTGTTAGCGACCCAATGGACTGCAGCCTACTAGGCTCCTCGGTCCATGGGATTTGCCAGGCAAGAGTACGGGAGTGGGCTGCCATTGCCTTCTCCGAAATGAACACTACAAAACCAGAAAACAGTTCTTACTGTCTAAAGAAAGGGAAAACTATCTTAGTTGTGATTTGGTAGAAAAGTTGAATGATGAAAATGAAGAGTATGCTTTCTGCGTCTCAGATTTATCATCTGGAATATTAAGATTTTGATAATGCCTGCCCCAGTTGTTGTGAAAAACAAAAAGATAACCAATAAATAATAAGCTGTAGAACTCTAAGCAAATGTCAGTTATTAATATTGCCTTTTGTATGTACCTATAAGATTTATCACATAAAGAATTTAATTGGAAAAGTTGATACTTTCAAATTCCTTTTTTACTTTATGGAGAAAAGCAGCTGGCATTTTAGCAATTTTCATTCTTTCAGTTTTATTGAGATATACTTGACATACATCACTGTGTAAGTTTAAGGCATAATGATTTGACTTACACTACAAGCAAACTATTTTTAAAAGTCCTTTAGCTTTTATACTAATTCCCCTGCTTTCTATTTTCAACAAGATGATTCAGTCTGTCCATATTATCTTCAGTGAAGCCATGTTCACTTAAAGGTATTTTAAGGATACAAAATATTCCCACAAATATACATGACACATCTTATCTTTTAAAGAGTAAATTTGAGAAGCTAAAAACCTTTCCTCAGCTATTTCTAAAATACTTTGCCCCTAAATACCAGTCTTCAAGTTCTCAGAATTCATATCCAATCTTCACTACAGCTGAAGATGTATATTCATATTTTCTGTTTTAGATAAGGTCAGTCGGAACATATTCTTATTGTGTAATCTAGCTTAGTCTACACAAAGCGTATTTTTACACACTCTGCACACAGTATTTGTGCTTCTTGAAATGTGTGAGACTGACAAAAGTAATGAATACATAATAAATTATATTTTAAAAGAATTTGATTAGCACAGATTATACCAATAATTCAAAGATGTTTAGTGAACTTCAACGTCATCCTTTTTAACATCATCTATCAGTAGCAACCAGACTGGTTCATAGAAGCTACCTGGACTTTTTTTTTTTCATTTATCCAATGGAATTCCCTGGTGGTCCAGTGGTTAGGACTCTGTACTCTCACTGCTGAGGGCCAGGGTTCAATCCCTGGGCATGGAATGAAGACCCCACAAGCTGAGCAGTGTGGTCAAAAATAATAATAAATAAAATAAAAGTTCTCGAAATCAGCTTGCCTATTTGGAATTAATTTTGATTGGGATTTTCTTACAAAATACGAAGTATAGAAAATTTTTCAATTATTTGATTATCTCAATTGCTTGCACTCTAAATAAACTGGAGTTTTGTGTATTTTTCATTAAATAGGCAGCTGGGAAAGGGAAAATGCATTCATAATGACTAAGAACTAGCATTTGTGAAAGATAAAAACAATAATTAATAAGTGGATTGTTCATTTCATTATTTAGTTTCTCACTATTAAAATCTAATGAATAGATTTTCAAATTGAAGCATCCTAAAAGATTAAAAAATTAATGAAAAATACCTTTTGTATTTTTTCATGGTTAAGAAACAGACATAGCTATTTCACTAAGATAGTAAGATTTATTAATTTTAAATTTCATATATTATATGAAATATAAGGTCAGAGAAAGCTGTTGGGTGAATTTACTAATAAGAGTTAAAATTTATAATTTTAATGAATATTTATTTATCAATGTTTATTAAGTCCTTACTAAGTGCCTTGTACCTCTATAGAATTTTATTTGATTATCTTTTTTAATTATCATAGCCCTCCAACATATCTCCATTGTATAGATGAAGCCACTGAGCCTCAGAACATGAATTAACTTATACGTATCAGGAAGCTAGTATACGACAGAAACAAATTTTGAACAAGGTCTCTGAGTTCATAGTCTGTTAATTTGCATGTGTTTCTATGTATTTCTGTGTGTGTGTCTGTCTTAATATACAAGTAACGACTCTGTACCATTTTCACTCTATTAAAAGAGGAAGCTAGGAAAATTTTTTCCTCTAGTATGAGACCAAATAATTACATAATTTTTAAGGGTTTTCAAAAATATATGGTTATTCTAAGAGGTAGGTAATGGTATCTCATTATTGTTTTAATTTTCAACTCCTTAATGACACAAGATATTGAGCATTTTTTCATATGCTTATTTGCCATCGGTATTTTCTTTAGTGAGTTGTCCATTGAGGACTTTTGCCCATTTTTTAAAAGTCAGGTCGTTCATTTTCTTATTGTTGAGCTTTGAGTTCTTTGTATATTTTGGACAACAGTATCTTTTATCAGATATTTTGAAAAATATTTGCAAATATTTTCTTCCATTCTGTGACATGTCTGCTCATTCTGTTGACCTTGTGTTTCTCAGGGTAGAAGTTCTTAATTTTAATGAATCCAACTTACCAGTTTTTCATTTCATACATCATGCCTTTGGTGTCATCATATCTAAAAAGTTTCTAAATATTCAAGATTATGGGTTTTCGCCTATGTTAACTTCTAGGAATTTTACAGTTTGCATTTTGCACTTTATATCTGTGATCCATTTTGAGTTAACTTTTATGAAAGGTATAAGGTCTCTGTCCGAATTAATTTTTTTGCATGTAGATGTCCAGTTGTTCCAGTACCATTTGTTTAAAAGACGGTCATTGCTCGTCTCATTGCCTTTGGTTTTTTATCAAAGATCAATTGACTATGTGAGTGTTTTTCTGGGCTCTTTCTTCTGTTCCATTGATCTATTTTTTTATTCTTCCACCAATACTAAACTGTCTTGATTATTTTAGCTTTATAGTAAGTCTTTACTGGTACTTTAGACCAGTAACATTTAATGTAATTATTATTATTTTAGGAGTTGAATGTGCCAGTTTTTGTTTTATGTTCATTCTCTCCTTTTTGCTTCTCTGTGTTCTTTTTCCTGTTTTCCAGTGGGTTATTTGAACCATTTTACAATTCCATTGCTATGTATCTATGGTTTGTTTGCATAAATCACCTTGTATACTTTTTTAAGTATGACATTTTATATATGTAGAACTTATCACAGTTTGCTGGTGTTGAAAATTTATCAGTTTAAATAAAGTATAGAAACGATACTCCTATTTATATCCCTTTACAATCCAAATAAAACGGGGATCTCTGTCTTATAGTTGCAAGAAAGTAAATTCTGCCAACAACTCTTCCAACAGTCCTTGGAAGAGGACTCCAAGACTCAGATGAGAATCAGTCCCCAGCCAATATCCTCACTTCATTTCAGCCTGATGAGCTCTGAGTAAAGGAAACAGCTAGTCTGTACCTAGACTCCTGACCTACAACCACTGTGAGATAAATTTAGTGTTGCTTTAAACTGCTACGTTTGTGTGTCTGTGTTCAGTTCAGTTCAGTCGCTCAGTCATGTCCGACTCTTTGCGACCCCATGAATCGCAGCACGCCAGGCCTCCCTGTCCATCACCAACTCCTGGAGTTTACTCACACTCACGTCTTAAGTTGGTGACGCCATCCAGCCATCTCATCCTCTGTCGTCCCCTTCTCCTCCTGCCCCCAATCCTTCCCAGCATCAGAGTCTTTTCCATTGAGTCAACTCTTCGCATGAGGTGGCCAAAGTACTGGAGTTTCAGCTTTAGCATCATTCCTTCCAAAGAACACCCAGGGCTGATTTCCTTTAGAATGGAGTGGTTGGATCTCCTTGTGATCCAAGGGACTCTCAGGAGTCTTCTCCAACACCACAGCTCAGAAGCATCAATTCTTTGGCGCTCAGCTTTCTTCACAGTCCAACTCTCACATCCATACATGACCACAGGAAAAACCATAGCTTTGACTAGACGGACATTTGTTAGCAAAGTAATGTCTCTGCTTTTGAATATGCTATCTAGGTTGGTCATAACTTTCCTTCCAAGGAGCAAGCATCTTTTAAGTTCATGGCTGCAGTCACCATCTGCAGTGATTTTGAGGCCCCCAAAAATAAAGTCTGACACTGTTTCCACTGTTTCCCCATCTATTTCCCATGAGGTGATGGGACCAGATGCCATGATCTTCATTTTCTGAATGTGGAGCTTTAAGCCAACTTTTTCACTCTCCTCTTTCACATTCATCAAGAGGCTTTTGAGTTCCTCTTCACTTTCTGCCATAAGGGTGGTGTCATCTGCATATCTGAGGTTATTGATATTTCTCCCGACAATCTTGCTTCCAGCTTGTGCTTCTTTCAGCCCAGGGTTTCTCATGATGTACTTTGCATATAAGTGAAATAAGCAGGGTGACTATATACAGCCTTGACGTACTCCTTTTCCTATTTGGAACCAGTCTGATGTTCCATGTCCAGTTCTAACTCTTGTCCAGTTCTAACTCTTGCAATCTCAAAAATGACAGAATGATCTCTGTTCGTTTCCAAGGCAAACCATTCAATATCACAGTAATCCAAGTCTATGCCCCAACCAGTAACGCTGAAGAAGCTGAAGTTGAAGGGTTCTATGAAGACCTACAGGACCTTTTAGAACTAACACCCAAAAAAGATTTCCTTTTCATTATAGGGGACTGGAATGCAAAAGTAGGAAGTCAAGAAGCACCTGGAGTAACAGGCAAATTTGGCCTTGGAATACAGAATGAAGCAGGGCAAAGGCTAATAGAGTTTTGCCAAGAGAATGCACTGGTCATAGCAAACACCCTCTTCCAACAACACAAGAGAAGACTCTACACATGGACATCACCAGATGGCCAACACTGAAATCAGATTGATCATATTCTTTGCAGCCAAAGATGAAGAAGCTCTATACAGTCAGCAAAAACAAGCCCAGGAGCTGACTGTGGCTCAGATCATGAACTCCTTATTGCCAAATTCAGACTTAAATTGAAGAAAGTAGGGAAAACCACTAGACCATTCAGGTATGACCTAAATCAAATCCCTTATGATTATGCAGTGGAAGTGAGAAATAGATTTAAGGGACTAGATCTGATAGATAGAGTGCCTGATGAACTATGGACTGAGGTTTGTGACATTGTACAGGAGACAGGGATCAAGACTATCCCCATGGAAAAGAAATGCAAAAAAGCAAAATGGCTGTCTGGGGAGGCCTTACAAATAGCTGTGTCTGTGTTACACAGTAATAAAAAAACCAATACACAGTTCCTGCTTTCCTGCTTCTTTAAAGGGAACTAGAACAACTTTGAGTCTAGGCCTAATTTTGTCCCACTGCTGGTGCAAACCCTATCTGTTTAATCTCTGTGAATGAGGAGATTTTCCATTCCAGCTATGGGGACCAAAGCCATTTCATCAATGGATTAACTCCAGGGATTATTCCTTTTCATCCTTTTGGTGGTTCTTTCTCCAGTGTCAGGTTATTTCTGCACATGAATATCTTAATCAGCATTCAGCTGAAGATTCCAGGAGGAATCTCTTCAGGTTCAAGGAAATGAAGCTTCCTGAGATGCCCAGCTTCATCTCCCTGACTCAGGCAGGCCAGTGAGCCCTGCCTGGCTTCCTTCTCCCTGAACCATAGCCTGAAAACTCCAGGTAAGTTGGGATAATCATAGGGCTCATCTTCCTCGTTTCCTATTTGGCATCCATCACTGTCCTTTGTTACCTGTGTATAAGATCTTGAAAACATCATTTTATATATTTTATCTGGTTTTACAGTTGGTTCAGATGAGAAGATAAATCTGCTTCTTGCAATTCCACCTTGTCTGGAAGCAAAATTCCAGCCCCATGTGCAATACTTTAATTTTTTAAAAATATTTATTTGGGTGTGTCTGGTCTTAGTTGCAGCATGCAGGATCTTTGCGGTGGCACGTGAGACCACTCGTCATGGCCTGTGGGCTCAGTAGTTGCGTGCAAGGGCTCAGTGGCCCCACTGCATGAGGGATCCTAGTTCTCCGGCCAAGAATCAAATCCATGTCCTCTGAATTGGAAGAGGGGACTCTTAACCACTGGACCACCTTGGAAGGCCCTGATACTGTGCACTTTTAAATCTTCTTGCCCTTGCTCATTGTGTTCTCTCTTCTAGGTCATCCACTTGGTGAGTTCCTTGTCATGTTCCAAGGACAGGTCAAATGTTATCTTCTCTATGCATTCTAATCCCAAACTCTAGGAAAAAGTAACCATCCCCTCCTTTGTTCTCTCATTGTATATTTCTACTATAAGATGCATTAAACTATAACCAAATTGCTTGATCAGGTGTCTGACTTTCCTGCTGGGATGTGAAAGGAAACAGTTTTTATTCAATGGACATTGTATGTATCCCAACAAAACAGACACATGCTAGAATTGGGACTACCATGATGAAAAGATATATTCCTTACTATTAAGGAATTCATAGTTTAGAGAGAGGACATCCTATTAGGTCAATAAACAATCACAATGCCATAAGAGAACTGTGAGTATAAGAAGCTATGTGCGCAGGAAGAAACATCACAAAACAAAGGAGTCTGTCAAAGTATCACAGAAGTGTTATCCCTCCATCTGAAGGTTGGAGTAATCTGTAAGTAAAAGGCTGTTCAAAAACACTCTACACTGAGTAAGCAATGAGTCAAAATACAAGGAGATGTAGAGAACATGGTATGTTTGGATAAGGACAAATAGCTTTAGCATGACTGTTTTCTTTCTCTATTTGCATTTGGAAATGTTCAGAAAGAGTAAATCAAAGCCACGTTCAGTTCAGTCGCTCATTCATGTCCAACTCTTTGCAACCCCATGGACTGCAGCACGCCAGGCTTCCTTGTGCATCACCAACTCCCAGAGCTTGCTCAAACTCATGTCCATCAAATTGGTGATGCCATCCAACCATCTTATTCTCTGTCATCCCCTTCTCCTCCTGCCTCCAATCTTTCCCAGCATCAGGGTCTTTTCCAGTGAATTGAGTGCCTACTGTATGCCACGGGCTTCCCCAGGGGCTCAGCAGTAAAGAATCTGCCTCCAATGCAAGAGACATGGGTTTGATCCTTTCAGGAAGATCCCCTGGAGAAGGAAACGACAACTCATTCCAGTTTTCTTGCCTGGAAATTCCATAGACAAAAGGAATCTGGCAGGCTACAGTCCATGGTGTCACAACAGAGTCAAACACGACTCAGCACATGGTGTTTCTATGTATTTTATGCCATGCTCCTCTCGATTCTTGGGCTCTAAATGATGAGCAAGCAGAGGTCCATTCCTGTTCCAATGTAACTAATGGCTCACATCAAGTGCTGTGTTGCCGAATACAGAATGTATATGCAGGATAAAATAGCATCCAGTTATCTCACCAAGGCCCATCAAGTAGGTCCATGAAGCAGAAATTCCAGGTTGAATTTTTTTCAGCACACTATTAGTCCACATCTCATCACTAGTAGCCTCAGCATCTACCCTGGGGTCTGAGAATACAAACTCATGCTGATATTGGCTGCATCAGCACCCAGGAATGAAGGGCAGAAGGAAGAAAGAAAAGAGGAAGGAAGGCAAGTCTGCTGCCCTTGAAGGCAATTAAAACATTTTTTCAACCTCCTGTTGAAATACAAATAACACAAATAGTTTTTGTGTTATCCACGCCACTCTTTGTATTGGTTCATCATATTTAATACTGGCCTAGAGAAGGAAATGGCAACCCACTCCAGTGTTCTTGCCTGGAGAATCCCAGGGATGGGGGAGCCTGGTGGGTTGCCGTCTATGGGGTCGCACAGAGTCAGACACAACTGAAGCGACTTAGCAGCAGCAGCAGCAGAGTAATATTGAACAGATTGTGTTTCACATCCCTGAAACTTCTATCTTTGGGGACCTGTATTCATGGAAAGTGGGTTTCTCATGGGAAGTTATTTGCAATTTTGAGAAGCAACATGGTTTAGTCCATCTAAAACAAACAAATCTAGAAGAATAAGGTGTTGAGGGGGGTGATTAGGGCCTGGGAATCTGTGGGGCTCTGTTACCAAAGAATCGCTGTTTTATGAGCATTGCACATGTGTTTCAAAGAGATCTCAAGAATTTGTAGATCATTTTTGAAAGGAAAAGAGTTTGATACTACTGTTCTGCTCTGATCTCACCATGGGGTTTTTTTTTTTTTTTTTTTGGTGTAATGTATTCTTCCTCAAAAGGGCAGAATCCAGGCCTGACACAGTGTGAGAGAAGGGGTTAGTCTGTTTTATAAACTGTTAGAGAGATTTAAAAAATAGGCAATCTAATTGACTCATACATGGCTCACAGCCATATAAATGCTTGCAAAATTGCTTCTTGCGCATTCATAGTGACCACAGAGAAGCAGAAGTAAAATGGAAGCAAGTGAGATGGGGACTCTTAGGAAATCTTTAACAGGACTTTGAAACTTTTATTAAACCTTTGGTCACACCTTGTATAGAATTCTCCTTTGGAAAACTAAATGCATTTTGATGAGCATACCTCAAGCCAACAGTCACATACTTTGCAAAATAGTACCTCTTTGGTGTTAAATTTCATTTTCTATAAATACATTGTCTTTTAGAACAAACTTCTAGAGAAATAAATTTTTTTCCTAAGAAAAACTGTGGCTAGCTACATCGTTACTAGGAGATTTGTAACCTCCTTTAAACATGTTACTAAAATAGAAGCTTACATGACTGAGTTTGCTGTTTACGTTTAATTAAAGGCATTGCTTAAATTAAAATATATTTGAGTGTTTATTTAAACTGTTAATATACACATACATAACTTTCTCTTGGTTCACATTTAACAAAGATTTTCTTTCCCTAACTTCTTCAAGACTCTCTGCCTTTTATGATTGGCTTTCAGTTCAGTTCAGTCGCTCAGTCATGTCCGACTCTTTGCGACCCCATGAACTGCAGCACACCAGGCCTCCCTGTCCATCACCAACTCCTGGAGTCCACTCAAACCCATGTTCTTCGAGTCTATGATGCCATCCAACCATCTTATCCTCTGTCGTCCCCTTCTCCTCCTGCCTTCAATCTTTCCCAGCATCAGGGTCTTTTCAAATGAGTCAGCTCTTCACATCAGGTGGCCAAAGTACTGGAGTTTCAGCCTCAGCATCAGTCCTTCCAATGAATACTCAGGACTGATCTCCTTTAGGATGGACTGGTTGGATTCTTTGCAGTCCAAGGGACTCTCAAGAGTCTTCTCCAACACCACAGTTCAAAAGCATCAATTCTTCGGCACTCAGCTTTCTTTATAGTCCAACTCTCACATCCATACATGACCACTGGAAAAACCATAGCCTTGACTAGACGGACCTTTGTTGGTAATGTCTCTGCTTTTTAATATGCTATCTAGGCTGGTCATAGCTTTCCTTCCAAGGAGTAAGCGTCTTTTAATTTTGTTGCTGCAATGATTGGCTTTACCTGTGATTATTTCCAGGTTCTCCTAATGCTCTGCTGAAACTTGCCTTATATCTTCACTCAGTATCATTTGTGTTTTTTTCTTGACGTCATACTCCAAAAAATAGTCTCATCTCTATGTGCTTTACTTTTACTAATCAATTACAGGTAATCAGCTGAAATATAATACCATCTGTTTGTAGTTTCAATCTCTAAATTGGTTGGTCAGTCACTAGCTTGGATGTAAGGAATTCATTTCAAATGTGTAAGAATTCACTTTAAAAGCCTAAGTTGTCATAATGATCCCAGCATAGTTACTCAGCCTGTTCTTTGTTATGAACAATGATCTCCACAGTTACCAAAGACATTCTTCAGGCATCCACTTGAATTTTTAAACTAACTTTATAATTTGTTTCATTACTCTGTTATTTTTTTTAAAATATGAATTCACTAGAACTTTATGACATCATTTTGAGTCAAAATGAAAGATTGAATTTCTTTTAGAAACTAACAGCTAAGATTCATTTTTTGTTTTTTAACTTTTTTTTCTTGCTGTACTGTGTGACTTGTGGGTTTTTCGTTCCTTGACCAAGGACTGAACCTGGGCCCTTGGTAGTGAAAGCACAGAGTTCCTATCACTGGACCGCCAGGGAATTCCCTAAGATTCCTTATTAAAGATATTTTTTCTTTTTGGCTTCTTGTTGATTTAGTTATGAAAGATTTTTAAACATTTTGTGTATGTGTGTATATAACCTACTAGACTATGACACTAATAAAAGAGTTAAACCATTCTAAAGGAATATAAGTTTTAAGTATTTAATTCCTTATTATGCACTCTTTGAAATTATACGTGTGTCTATATATATATTTTTTTTTTGCCCTGGCCTCAGCTTCAGAAAATTTGCCCTTTATCCTATCCCATAGCTAGTTCCAATCATTAGAAATTTCCTATGGGTCTCATGAAATATTTTGGACATTTTCCAGATCAAAAATCTCAATCATTCTCACAGAATTTAACGATTACCATGAAAATATGTGGGAAAAGGGAAGCTCCCACATTTAAATTACTGCCACTGTCCTGTCCTCTTTCTCGTAGTGATTGTGGCTTCAAACAGAGAGGCACAGGTCAAATGAAGTTTGGGGAAAATAACACACTTCTTAACCCAAAGAAAGCCTGGGGGGCAGAGCCATAGTCATGGCTAATTTAGCCACCACCACCATATTTTTGATCCTTCCTTTAGGTGAGCCAACAAATGAAGAAAGAAGCATATGTCCAACATATCTAGATAAAGAGTAAATGTGAATCAATTGAATTCCTACATTGCTGACCTCTTAGCTTCCAAGCCACTGGCTTCTTGGCAAAATGATTCGTTTTCTCCTCCACTTCCAAGTTTACACTTACTGGCCTAGCTCCACTCTGGAACAGAAAGGCTGCCACTTAAGTTTAGCGGGTGAGCTCTTTACCTCTGTTGACAGAACTCCACAGGGCAGGCCAGGCAAATGAATATGCTTGTTGCTAGGACACCAGGCTGTTGCCAAGGTAGCGGGCCCCTGCTGTTTGCTATTCTCCTATCCACTAGCACTACACCTGTTCCTTAAGAAATATGCCTGTTTTCCTTCATTATAAAGCAAACACTTAGTGGGAAATAACACAGTTGCACTGCTGGAACGTCTCTGTAGTTTTCCAGGAGGAATGAAATGCACCAAATACATTTTGATGTGTGGAAGAGGAATTCACGTCTCTCCATTAACACTGAAGTCTGCATATGTTAATACCTCCAAGAATGTAAGGCAACAATCATATTCTGAGGCCATCCTGACATTTGCCCCCTATGTGCTCGTGGAGTGACTCTCTTTTCATGAATTTTTGCAGACTGCACACAATGGCCTCCTATGCAACTCACCACTCTACCCCCATCCACCTACTAGCATCTTGTTGTCACCAAAATCGCCATCTTGCTGTGTATGCCTGCTAACCAGGGCTGGGACCAGGTACTAAGCAACAAAATTTAGGGAGCCCCTTCACTTTCAGGGACATGCAGGTGCCCTGCTGCCAGCATCTACCCCAAAATGGTAAATACCTGAATCAAGGGTACTGAGATTTGTGCCAAGAGCCAGTTTCCTGTTACTGATGAAATGTTGAATTCCAAGGGTTCTTAATCTCTTAGCACAGTTTTGTTTTTTTAAACAACAAACACATTTTGTACTGGGGTATAGCCAATTAACAGTGTTGTGGTAGTTTCAGGTGAACAGGGCAGGGACTCAGCCATACATACATGTATCCATTCTCCCCCAAACCCACTCCCATCCAGGCTGCCACATAACATTGAGCAGAGTTCCATGTGCTATACAATAGGTCTTTGTCGGTTATCCATTTTAAATATAGCAGTGTGTACATGACCTTCCCAAAGTCCCCAACTATTCCTTCCTCCCAGCAACCATAAGTTTGTTTTCTAAGTCTGTGAATCTCTTTCTGTTTTGTAAGTAAGTTCATTTGTAGCATTTCTTTCTAGATTCCACATATAAGGGATGTCATATGGTATTTCTCCTTCTCTGTCTGACTTACTGTACTCAGTATGACACTCTCTAGGTCCATCCATGTGACTACAAGTGGCATTATTTCCTTATTTTTAATGGCTGAGTAGTATTCCATTGTATATATGTAACACATCTTTATCCATTCCTCTGTCGATGGATAGTTAGGTTGCTTCCATGCCTTGGCTATTGTAAACAGTTCTCAGTGCAGTTTTTACTCCCTCCTTTGTTGTCTCCCCAGTACTCTAAGACTGGGGATAAGTCTATAGGAACCGAATTAGAGAATAACTGAATTGACAGACACCACCTTTCTGAGAACCACCCCTCTTCCACAACACTGACTATCCAAGCAGGATCCCTGGTCCTCCCTATAAATAGACTTCTGTGGCCCAGAACTGCTTCTTGAAACACGCTTGCATATTCACCTTGGACTCTAGGTAAATAAGGTTCCAGTTCAAGATGAAACATAGCACCTAATTTCCAGTTTTTTGAAAACAGTTTCACTTGATGCAGTATCTATCTAATGTGGCCTTAAAAGCTGTTGAGAATTAGGATTTGTATTAGATAACTGAGAGTGTGACCCAGTTAAGAACATTATATAACCAAACAGGACGGGCTCCAAAGACATGATGACTCTCTGTAGTGCCAAAATTATTTAGGAGAGAAGTGATTCTTCTTTCAAAGGGACTCTGCAGCCCCTGATAACAGAACTCAAAGAGTTGGCCTTCTTCTTTCTCAGTCAGTCATCTTGCCAGTGTTTTATTTCTGGAGGCTCTTTTAGCTTTTCTTACATCTGCTTCTATCAGGGGCAAGACTTGCCTGAAGGCATCTGGACTCCTTTCCCAAAACGCAAGAGGCCCTACACAGGTCAAGGAGGTTACAGAAAAGGGAGCCGACATTCCTTATGATAAGGGTTTATGATCTGAGTGGTTAATGCTGCTCCATCTGATTTTGACTTGACCCCAAATTGTTACCTCTCATGTCAGCTACTTACTTGAACATGACCACTCAAACGAAAGACAGTCTAATTTAGGTCCTCACTATCTCTTGCCTCTATGCTCCTGCCTCCAGTGTGTCTCTTGCTGATGTAACAACATTGTGATCAGATAACCTCCCCTTCTCAAAAGCACGAACTGAGTCCCTAGTGCAGAGGTCAACAAGCTATGGCCTGTGGGTTACATCCAATTGTTTTTGTATGGTTTGTGAACTAAGAATGGTTTTTACACGTGTATTCATGCATTCGGGCTTCCCAGGTGGCATTAGAGATAAATGCAGGAGACATAAGAGACTTGAGTTAGATCTCTGGGTTGGGAAGATCCCCTGGATAAGCGCGTGGCAACTCACTTCAGTATTCTTGCCTGGAGAATCAGAGGAGCCTGGCAGGCTACAGTCCATAAGGTTCCAAAGAGTCGGACACAACTCAGCATGCATGCATTCATGCATTTGTTCATAGGGCATGCTCACTTTGAACCTCAATGCAGTAAAAGTCTCCCCACAAAGAATGTGACCCCCCCACAAAGACTTTCATATGCCAGGCCTATATACAAAAAAATAGTAATAATTTTTATTATAATTTGAACTTAATTATGTAAATTTTATTTCTCTCTTATTGTGTAGGTCTGTGCCTTACATCTATGATTTCGCCCTTGACCTGCTGAAACATTTGCTATCTGGATCTTTACAGATGAAATTAGCTGACCTAGGCCTTAAGCGCATTCAGAGTCACTCAAATCTTTAGCCTGGAGCACAAGAACCAGCAAGACCGTCCCTTAGTCTCTTTATAGTCTCACCCTGGATCCCAACACTTCCTTTCGTTGACCTACTTTTTGTTGTCTGTTTTCCTTGTGCTGTTCTCTTCTCCTGGGATGTCCATCACCTTCCATCCCTTGACGTTAAAGTCTTCCCCTTTCTATGAGGTCTTTCAAGATTTCCATTGTCTGATTATATATTCTCCTTGTCTATTCTCCTCTTGCACAATGTATGTAAGTATAATCAACCCTCAGCTATTTAGGGTAATAGGATTAGATGTGTGTTGGGGGCAAGGAGTACAGGTTTTAATAGTCAAAATACAGTTTGAAGTGTAGTTAGTGTAAACATATTTGGCTATGATTACATCTTATGTGCAGAGAGCACATTTATTACTTGCCTCTCCAGCAATCATTCACCCAATTTCTAACCACAGTCTGATTTCCAGCCTCGGGTCACATGATCTGAGAACAGCTCTACCCTCTTAGAGTCTTAAGGAAAGTATATGACCTTGGCTTAAACCAGTTGGAGCATTACGTTTCCTTTGCCAAAGTGGTCAGTATGGACATAGGACCTTGGCTGATCTAGAGTGGATCTTGGGACCTTTGCTTGGCATTTGTGGAAATATGAAGTGGAAATAGGCAGCCTCTGGCAACCATCTTGTAACTAGGATGGAAGAATCTTCTGAGAATGAAGTCAGGATAAAGGAAACAGAGTCTGAGTTGGAGAGAGAAAATTGGAAAGCTGATAACATTTTTTGGAGTTCTATATCCAGCCACTCCTGTATTCTTACCTGGAGAATCCTATGGACAGAGGAGTCTGGTGGGCTACACTCCATAGGGCTGCAAAGAGTCGGACACAACTGGAGCGACTTAGCTAGCACACACACATCCAGCCACATCTGAAACTAGACCTTAAGTTTATCTAGCCATGCAAGACTTTGTTTGTTTAACTAGTTTGGGTGGGGATTTCTGTCACTAAGAACCATAATATCCTGAGAAAAGAATACGTTTATCAGTCTGTAAATATCATTCAAAAATATGGCAAGAGGAACTTCCCTGGTGGTCTAGTAGCTAAGACTCCACCCTCCCAATGCAGGGGTTGGGTTTGATCCCTGGTCAAGGAACTATTAATAGATCCCATATGTCACAACTAAAAATCCTGAATGCTACAACTAAGACCCAGCACAGCCAAATAAATAAATAAATAAATATTTTTAAAATTATTGCAAGGATCCAAACACAGTTTTCTGGATGAGAGCATACTATTAAGTACATCATGCAGGGTACTGGCTGTGGTGCTCAGTGCTTCCACTCTTCCATTACTAACATTCTCTTCTCCACTAAGCAAACCTGCAGTTTCATGCAAGAGGTTACGAAAGAAATTCATTTTAAAAAAATCTAAAAACAAAGTCGTCGTCTAACTCCCATTCCATATGAAATTCAGGATGACATTTATCTACATGTGGCCTGGGAAGGGATAGATTGCAGCTAAGTTGACACAACATGGCAAGCATTGTAGTTCATAACAAGAAGAAGAGATTTTCACAGATTCATCCTTATTTTTATGCTTTTTAAGTATAAACACACACATCTATTGAGTATGTATATATGTCTCTCTATATTTACTATGTTTGATCGCAAAACTGGATTAATCCACTGCTGACTTATTAAGAATTAATTCTATTATATGGAACTGGCCATAGGTAGAGGGCATATGGGACTAATTTTAAAACCCTTAAAGCTAGAACTTGTGGACTTCCCTGGTGGTCCAATGGTTAAGAATCCACTTGCTAACACAGGGGACTTGGGTTCTATCCTGGTCTGGGAAGATACTACATACCATGGGTCAACTAAATCTGTGCAAGAGAAGTCACGGCAACGAGAAGCCCGCTCACAGCAACGAAGATCCAGTGCGACCAAAAATAAATAATTAATTAAAAACAAAACAGACAAAAAACCTAAAACTTGTTCTTCTACTCATAATAGAATAATAGAGACTAGATGAACCCTCCCACTTTAAAGAGCTAGGAAATTGTTTCAAATATATAAAACCATATGTCTCCAGACACTGGACAATAGGCAGCACAGGACAGCAGTCCCTGGGATAAGAGAACAGATGAATTGAATGCCCAGTGATTAACCCAACCCTAACAACAGGCCATCGGAGAAGGCAATGGCAACCCACTCCAGTACTCTTGCCTGGAAAATCCCATGGACGGAGGAGCCTGGTAGGCTGCAGTCCATGGAGTCGCAAAGAGCGGACACGACTGAGAGATTTCATTTTCACTTTTCACTTTCATGCTTTGGAGAAGGAAATGGCAATCCACTCCAGTGTTCTTGCCTGGAGAATCCCAGGGACGGTGGAGCCTGGTGGGCTGCCGTCTATGGGGTCACACAGAGTCGGACACGACTGAAGCGACTTAGCAGTAGCAGCAGCAGCAACAACAGGCCATAACACAGGGAGGAGGAAGACACATCAAGCCCAGTCTTTGGGTTGAAGAGCCAGAATTGATAACTGAAAGACGAAAGAGCAACTGAAACTAATGGGGCAAAGCTTCAGAGGAGAGAGCTATACAGGAAGAGGCCATTGCTGTCAGAGATTTGGATAGGCCCTCTTGAATTTAAGGCCAAAGATAAGAGAACTAATGAGACTGAGGAAAGAGCCACAGGAAAGGAGTAGGAGGAAAAATCCCTAGAGGATTATCCGCCCACGGCTAAAAGTGGTTCATGTTCCCACTAGTGCCGGTCAAGTCCCCAGAGGGTCACCGTCTTCAGTACTGAGGTCAGTTTTAGCCCTAGGCTGAAGGCTGTTCTGACAAAGCAGATCAATGAGCATCTGAGGTAGGGGGTGGGAGAGCGAGATTTATTGCAAAAGGGGACATAATGACATTTTTTGGAGTGATACTAATTTTTGAAAACTGGATTGTGGTGATGACTGCACAACTGTGTTAATTTACTAAGTATCATTGAAATGTGTGTGTTGAGTGGGCGTGTTTTATCCCATATACATCATATCTCAATAAAGGTATTAACAAACAATCAAAAGACAACCAAACAACCAAAACCACACACACACTCTGTAGACACCCCTATATCCCTGAGGTCATCTTCAAATATCTTATAATTTATGCTATGATTTCAGTATTGCTATGATTTTGGAATAGCGATAGAAATAGAAACATCTATTTGTGCTTTATTGACTATGCCAAAGCCTTTGACTGTGTGGATCAAAATAAACTGTGGAAAATTCTGAAAGAGATGGAAATATCAGACCACCTGACCTGCCTCCTGAGAAATCTGTATGCAGGTCAGGAAGCAACAGTTAGAACTGGACATGGAACAACAGACTAGTTCCAAATAGGAAAAGGAGTATATCAAGGCTGTATATTGTCACCCTGCTTATTTAACTTCTATGCAGAGTACATCATGAGAAACTCTGGACTGGATGAAGCACAAGCTGGAATCAAGATTGCTGGGAGAAATGTCAATAACCTCAGATATGCAGATGATACCACACTTATGGCAGAAAGTGAAGAAGAACTAAAGAGCCTCTTGATGAAAATGAAAGAAAAGAGTGAAAAAGTTGGCTTAAAACTCAACATTCAGAAAACTAAGATCATGGCATCCGGTCCCATCACTTCATGGCAAATAGATGGGGAGACAGTGGAAACAGTGGCTGACTTTATTTTGGGGGCTCCAAAATCACTGCAGGTAGTGACTGTAGCCATGAAATTAAAAGAAGCTTGCTCCTTGGAAGGAAAGTTATGACCAACCTAGACAGCATATTAAAAAGTAGAGACATTACTTTGCCAACAAAGGTCCATCTAGTCAAAGCTATGGTTTTTCCAGTAGTCATATATGGATGTGAGAGTTGTACTGAGAGCCAAAGAATTGATGCTTTTGAACTGTGGTGTTGGAGAAGACTCTTGAGGGTCCCTTGGACTGCAAGGAATCCAACCAGTCCATCCTGGGTGTTCATTGGAAGGACTGATGTTGAAGCTTAAACTCCAATACTTTGGCTACCTGATGTGAAGAGCTGACTCATTTGAAAAGATCCTGATGCTGGGAAAGATTGAAGGCAGGAGGAGAAGGAGACAACAGAGCATGAGATGGTTGGGTGGCTTCACCGACTCAATGGACATGAGTTTGGGTAAACTCTGGGAGTTGGTGATGGACAAGGAGGCCTGGCATGCTGTGGTCCATGGGGTCGCAGAGTTGGACATGACTGACCAACTGAACTGACTGATGATTTTGGTATGTAAGTTCATCAAAGGTAAGGACTGCATTTTATACACTTTTGTAATTTAACCAGTGGTCAGCAGAGTTCCCAAACATAAAAAATGTTCAAAAAAATTGCTTGAGAGCTTTATGGCATATTTCTTGCTTTCTAGATCTCTAAATTTGGCTTTTCCTTGGTAGCCCAGCTTTACTGTATTTCATATTCTACCATCACAAATACTAGAAATATAAAACCTGTTATTATTATTTGCCTTTGAATACATTTTTTACAGTGTTCTATTATTAGAGGCCGGAGAAGGCAATGGCACCCCACTCCAGTACTTTTGCCTGGAGAATCCCATGGACGGAGGAGCCTGGTAGGCTGCAGTCCATGGGGTCACTAGAGTCGGACACAACTGAGTGATTTCACTTTCACTTTTCACTTTCATGCACTGGAGAAGGAAATGGCAACCCACTCCAGTGTTCTTGCCTGGAGAGTCCCAGGGACAGGGAAGCCTGGTGGGCTGCCATCTATGGGGTCTCACAGAGTTGGAAAAGACTGAAGCGACTTAGCAGCAGCAGCAGCAGCATTATTAGAGGCCATGGAGCAGCAGGGTCTGAAGAGGCAGACAAATTAAGAGAAAATGACTGATTGGTGTTTTTCATTGCGTCAGAAGTTATTTAGCTGTGCAAAAGGGGAGGAGAAAAGAGGGTGATGGTTTTCTAAAACTTACTGTCATATTCACTCAGACTTCTTTCCCTTTTTCCATAAGATATTTTCACTCTAAAAGAAAAAATGTAAAGGGACCTATTTAACCATCTGATTTATGGCATGAAAAAGAAAAAAAATTATTTCCAGAAACCAGAAAGTCTACAGAAGGACACACCTTGTCCCAATCAGATATCAAAACAAACATAAAGAAATTCACAAAAACCACTTCAAGTATAGTATTGCTCTGAACTGAAATTCTTAGGGAAAAAATAAAACCAAGAAAATATGACTGTTCTATGTAAACTAAATATAAAAATAAGGCATGATTGAAAGCAAATTCCTTTGAAATCAGTGGAAATGGTGCTACCACCAAAACAAAGCTTGTCCTAAAGTAGTAAACAGATGACTCTCGTATGCTGACATCATTTAAAATGTATGTAGAATACCAATCAGCAATGTTGATTATCATAGTCGTAAATTCTTTGATAGTCATCTTTCTCTTCTGTTTTAACTTAGAGCAACTGCTGATACATCACTTTTTCTCTCCCTCTTCCTTGCCTCATCCAAGGATAAACAAACTGGCCTTATTAAAAGAATTATCAGAACTTTGAGAATGTTGTCACTTAATAAAGTTGGAGAGAACAATTGAAAGAAGGTTGATAAAAGAAAATTTGAAGACCTATTTCATGGAAATTGACCCAAAAGGATTAATCCTTAGTAATGTTACCTATGGATTCCCCAGTGGCTCAGTCAGTAAAGAATCTGCCTGCAATATAGAAGACTGCCTGTAATGCAGGCGACCTGGGTCAGGAAGATCCCTGGAGGAGGAAATGACAACCTACTCCAGTATTCTTGCCTGGGAACTCCCATGGACACAGGAGCCTGGCAGGCTACAGTCCATGGGATCGCAAAGAGTCAAACATGACTCAGCGACTAAACCAGACCACCATCACCACCACCAACGTTACCTATTGGACCCACATGTGTCAGGAATCTTGCTCCTAACATCTCTGTATTGGTGTCCTCAGGTTCCAGATTCAGCACATTTATTGCCAATCCCTTACCGTCCGGCGGAATAGATATTCCTGACATCAGATTCTTTGCCTTATTCTATCCTGTGCATTTCTGGGTCTATTTCTCCCCTGTGTTTTTGAAACGGAAGAATCCATGGTAAAGGTCTTCAGTTTTGGCAGAATCCAGACTGAAATTAAAGAGAAAGAAATGAGATAACTGGGACTATTCTAGTCTATTTTAATAAGGTTAGTTTGAATTATATTTTCCTTATTAGGACTTAATCAACTTTCCTATTTATTTACAAGGACTTTACACTATGGACTGGGACTTAAAATTATGAGATTACAAGTATATTATAATTCACTTTCACATAAGCTTGCCTTTATGCCATCTTTTTTGTCATCTCTCTCACTCCATAGAATTATTAAGTAAATGAAGTTTTGCTACAAATTTTGCATACTATAGATATCAAAACTATCTATCTAGATATTATACTATAGATTTTTTGAGAAAAAAATCTAAAGCTATCAGTTTTTAAAAAAATAAAAGCTAGAACCCGTTTAAAATAATTGTTCTTTATTGATTTCAATGTATGTAGCAACGTTGCTTCTTTGTTCAAATATAAGTTGTATATTTTGATGTCTCATGTCAATGATCCAACAACCTATGACCATGGACTTCTTTGGCATATCCATGATCAGACTATATCCACATCAAACTCGACAGCGAGGAATCATTTTATATACAGATAGGAGACCCTCCTTCATGGTGTGTCTGAGTGGTTCCAGGGAACGTAGCCCTTTTGAGTACCTTCCCCATGTGTTGGTGGATGCCTGCTGCTGCTGCTGCTGCTAAGTCGCTTCAGTCATGTCTGACTCTGTGCGACCCCATAGACGGCAGCCCACCAGGCTCCCCTGTCCCTGGGATTCTCCAGGCAAGAACACTGGAGTGGGTGGTAGATGCCTACAATCCCACTATATTACACGTAAGCAGTGGTGGTAGCAGTGACCACATACGAAACAATTACTGTGTGCTAGACTCTGATGCATGCTTTTTATATGTTTATTAATTTTTGTGAGGCAGGAATGATTTATCCCCAATTTACAAATAAGGAGTTAAGCTCAGTGACGTTAAATAACTTACTCTTACTTACTGTGGGAGATAAAGCTGGTATTTCAGTAGGCATGGGGCACTCCAGTCTCTTTCCACTGGTCCATATAGTCTTTCGAAGGTTTGAACATCTTCCTGCAGTCCACATATACAAACAGGTAGCCCACAGATACACGCAACTGTCAGGTGTGTTAAGTTTAGCCCTCAAACAGTAGAAGTCTGATATTTTTTAAACTGGGGTTTCCACAAAAATCTGAACTGTAAATGAAATGTCAGATTTGGGAAGGCTGGAGCCCACGAACCCATTCGGCAAAAGAGTGTGGGAGCTGGAGGCCATCTTTGCCAGAGGCCAGTGATCTTCTCAGAGAAGGCAATGGCACCCCACTCCAGTACTCTTGCCTGGAAAATCCCATGGATGGAGGAGCCTGGAAGGCTGCAGTCCACGGGGTCACTGAGGGTTGGACACGACTGAGCGACTTCACTTTCACTTTCCTGCATTGGAGAAGGAAATGGCAACCCACTCCAGTGTTCTTGCCTGGAGAATCCCAGGGACGGGGGAGCCTGGTGGGCTGCGGTCTATGGGGTTGCACAGAGTCGGACACGACTAAAGCTACTTAGCAGCAGCAGCAACAGTGATTTTCTCCCTCTGGGTCACCCCTTCCTGCTTTCCTTAACTGCTACATGCTTTGCTTATTTACATCACCTGCCCAGCCCCTGTGACGTGTGATTCAACTACACTGTTTTTGCTTTAGGCTTTGATCTCTGTAATTACCTCTGGGAAGAAACAGATGAAGCCATGTTAGCCATTTGTATTTCGCTGGGAAAATATCTGATATGTTCCTGAGAACAAAAAGGAAGAGACTATTGGAATGAATAAGTAGGAGGGAGAAGGAGATTCTTGATGTCAAGTAGACACGGTCTCCTTTACAAATCTGCCTGGAGCTGTTTTTTTTTTTTTGTGAGGACCAGCATTCTCTGGTGGAGGACAGATGAAACCTCTTGCTGGTGAGCACCCACACTGCTTCTGATGCAGCCGCGCCTCCAACTCCTCACTCTTCTACTATTTGCGTTAGTGCGTGCTTGCTTAGTCACTTGCTGCTGCTGCTGCTGCCGCCAAGTCGCTTCAGTCGTGTCCGACTCTGTGCGACCCCATAGACGGCAGCCCACCAGGCTCCCCCGTCCCTGGATTCTCCAGGCAAGAATACTGGAGTGGGTTGCCATTTCCATCTCCAATACAGGAAAGTGAAAAGTGAAAGTGAAGGCGCTCAGTAGTGTCCGACTCTTCGAGACCCCATGGACTGTAGCCTACCAGGCTCCTCAGTCCATGGGATTCTCCAGGCAAGAATACTGGAGTGGGTTGCCATGCTCTCCACCAGGGGAAATCTTCCCGACCCAGGGATCGAACCCTCATCTCTTACCTCTTCTGCATAGGCAGGAAGGCTCTTTACCACTAGCACCACCTGGGACACCCCATTTGCGTTAGTAATAATCTTGAAATCTTACATTAGTGATAATGCCTTACATTTATTTTATTTTTACTTTTTTCTTTTTCAAAATTTATTTACCCTATCTTAGCGATTCTGATATCGGGCCTGGGATTTTGCTCTCCTTCCTCCTCCCCAGGCCTGCTGCTGCTGCTGCTGCTAAGTCGCTTCAGTCGTGTCGGACTCTGTGCGACCCCATAGATGGCAACCCACCAGGCTCCGCCTTCCCTGGGATTCTCCAGGCAAGAACACTGGAGTGGGCTGCCATTTCCTTCTCCATCCCCAGGCCTAGGTTACACTAATTTTTTTTTTTTTTTTAATGCCTTGTTGCTGTTCAGTTACTAAGTGCAACCCCATGGACTGCAGCATGCCAAGTTTCCCTGTTCTTCACCATCTCCTGGAGCTTGCTCAAACTAATGTCCATTGAGTCAGTGATGCCATCCAACCATCTTATCCTCTGTCATTCCCTTATCCTCCTGTCCTCAATCTTTCCCAGCATCAGGGTCTTTTCCAGTGAGTCAGCTCTTTGCATCAGGTGGCCAAAATATTGGAGCTTCAGCTTCAACCCTTCTAATGGTGTTCCAAAATTTCTATAGCACTTTCCCACAACACAACATTTTTAAAACCTCAGCCATGAGACATCTTTCTCAGCGTGCTGCTGTATTTCTCAGGTCATCATCCAAAAGATGAAGAGCATTTATGTTAAATGAAAAGCTTTTGTGTTAAGTTTTGGGGACTGCTTTTCTACACATCCTCAATAAGATGTGGCCAAATTATTTCTGGCCTTACAAAAATTCTGCAAGGTGAATGCACTGTTTAAAAGTTGGAAGTCTGTTCTTTTTTGTTTGTTTGTTTCAAAACTCTTCTATCTTCCCAGGAAGATTTTTATTTGTATTCACATGCAAAAAAAAGGAAATAAATTGGCAACATAGCATATTATGCCAAAGCGCTTCTGAATACAAGCCACATGAAAGCAGTTTAATTTCCTTCTGGGTCTTGTATGGGAAAGCAAGTCAATATAATTTTCTCTTTGAGGCTTTGATTCCATTCCACATGACAGCCTCCTCAACACACTAGAAAGATGATCTGAGCTATGTTATCACCAGGGAGCGGTGGCTCAGGCATTAGTAATCAAAGCATACGAGCTTGTGTTAGAAGGAAAGGAAACATATTTTTCACAGAGCCTCGAGTATGTAATAAAAGTATTAAGATAACGTTAGAGTATATTACCGGGAATCCTATTTTAATTCCTTCAGTTTGAGAATTTATAATTTAGGAGGAATGAGGAGAAACTTAAAAGTATGGAGGGAAAAGTAAAGACTAAAAAAAATAATATTTAGAAGGAGGCTGAGGGTTGGAATGTTAAGGAAGATCAAAGGACAGCAGAGATGAATTCACAATAAATGAAGAGTCACTGTAATTAGTAGTCATCTCCACAAACAGTTCCTATCTTGAGATATTCAGTCTGTGAATTTCATGACAGTAGAAGTGACTGACTACATCACATTAAAACAATATTTAAACAGAGTTTTAGAAATCATGATGCTAAATACCAGTCACGGATCAAACTTAGGATCTATGCAGAGTACATCATGAGAAACACTGGGCTGGAAGAAGCACAAGCTGGAATCAAGATTTCTGGGAGAAATATCAATAACCTCAGATATGCAGATGACACCACCCTTATGGCAGAAAGTGAAGAGGAATTCAAAAGCCTCTTGATTAAAGTGAAAGAGGAGAGTGAAAAAGTCGGCTTAAAGCTCAACATTCAGAAAACGAAGATCATGGCATCCAGTCCCATCACTTCATGGGAAATAGATGGGGAAACAGTGGAAACAGTGTCAGACTTTATTTTTGGGGGCTCCAAAATCACTGCAGATGGTGATTGCAGCTATGAAATTAAAAGACGCTTACTCATTGGAAGGAAAGTTATGACCAACCTAGATAGCACATTGAAAAGCAGAGACATTACTTTGCCAACAAAGGTTCGTCTAGTCAAGGCTATGGTTTTTCCTGTGGTCATGTATGGATGTGAGAGTTGGACTGTGGAGAAGGCTGAGCACAGAAGAATTGATGCTTTTGAACTGTGGTGTTGGAGAAGACTCTTGAGAGTCCCTTGGATTGCAAGGAGATCCAACCAGTCCATTCTGAAGGAGATCAGCCCTGGGATTTCTTTGGAGGGAATGATGCTGAAGCTGAAACTCCAGTACTTTGGCCACCTCATGCGAAGAGCTGACTCATTGGAAAAGACTCTGATGCTGGGGGGGATTGTGGGCAGGAGGAGAAGGGGACGACAGAGGATGAGATGGCTGGATGACATCACTGACTTGATGGACATGAGTTTGGGTGAACTCTGGGAGTTGGTGATGGACAGGGAGGCCTGGCGTGCTGTGATTCATGGGGTTGCAAAGAGTCAGACACGACTGAGCGACTGAACTGAACTGAACTGAACTGAATTGAACTGAACCAGTAATACATGGTGGAAGACTGCTTCCAAGACTCAAAAGGAACAGTTAATTTACTTACTATGCTTTGACTCATAATGAAATCCAGCTCAAATTTTATTAAAAGATCTGCTTTGAAATCTGAGAAAAGCTATATAACTGGAGTTCAAGAATCCTATATTCCAGCCCACTGGACTTAAAATTACTTCTGTCTTTAAATTTCCTTGAGGTTGGCCGCACTCTGTGTGTGATATCACAGCCACCATCATCGCTTTTTCTTTCCTTTCCATTGTCCTTCTTGACTTAGTAGTTGCATTCTCACCTATGTGGGTGGTAGTCATGTACAAGGCTCCAACAGAACATTCTGAAACACCAGCATTGCATGAACTACTTATTTGACAGGTGGAAATGAAAAATAGTAAAGGCAATATCCAGTAACTGCATGTGAATCTGTGGCTTGTTCTTTGTTGACACAGAAGTTACAACTTTATTGGGTTAGGCACTGTTTGAGTTTAGTATAATAGAAATACATTAATAAGCTAGTTTATTTAATTCATAAAGAAAAATTTTATTCTGTAGAGAAATGTAATTTGTAAGGTAAATAGACTCAAGTTGATCAAAACTCACACATAAAGTAATTTAACAATGGAATATCCTTGCCAACAGACACTAATTCAAAACAATCTGTCTTTGTTTGTAGGATATGATCAAATCCCCAGCAGAAAAAAGAATTTGCTGGTCCATTATACCAACACAAAGGCTGTTAGAATGTGCATGCCTGGTGAGTATTAAGCACAGGCATTCAGGAGTCAGGTGGAACAGTTTTTTCTAAACACAGTCTTCATTACAGAAGCAATAACAAATACTTTCACAGAAATAATCAATGTAGTCATCATATCACAGAGAGTTCATATAATTCTAATCTGAATGGCTGCATTTGAAAAATAAAATGTATTTTCTCTATAAGATAATAATGAAATGTTCAATTTGAAAGCATAGCAAGTGACAATTGATTCAGGAACACTTATGGGAAATAGTCATACATTCATTTACAGATGAAGAAGGCAGGGCACAGAAATGCTAAGTAACTTTCTCAAGGTCACATCAGTAAAAAGTGGCAAAGTGCAAGCTGGTACCAAAATGTTTGGCTTTAAATCCAAGCATGTTCGGCTTTAAACCCATTGCACCATGCTGCCTGCGTCTTTTCAAGATATGCACTGGAGATTCAAAGTCATATGAATTGAAGAGATCATAAAGACCTCATATCTGTTGATTTAGAGTCCAGTATTTCAAATCCTAAAAGATGATGCTGTGAAAGTGCTGCACTCTGCATGCCAGCACATTTGGAAAACCCAGCAGTGGCCACAGGACTGGAAAAGGTCAGTTTTCATTCCAAACCCAAAGAAGGGCAATGCCAAAGAATGCTCAAACTACTGCACAATTGCACTCATCTCACACGCTAAGTAATGCTCATAATTCTCCAAGAGAGGTTTCAACAGTATGTGAACTGTGAACTTCCAGATGTTCAAGCTGGTTTTAGAAAAGGCAGAGGAAACAGAGATCAAATTGCCAACATCCATTGGATCACTGAGAAAGCAAGAGAGTTCCAGAAAAACATCTACTTCTGCTTTATTGACTATGCCAAACCCTTTGACTGTGTCGATCACAACAAACTGGAAAATTCTGAAAAAGATGGGAATACCAGACCACCTGACCTCCCTCCTGAGAAATCTGTATGCAGGTCAAGAAGCAACAGTTAGAACTAGACATGGAACAACAGACTGGTTCCAGATTGGGAAAGGAGTATGTCAAGGCTATATACTGTCACCCTGCTTATTTAACTTCTATGCAGAGTACATCATGCGAAATGCTGGACTGGATGAAGCACAAGCTGGAATCAAGATTGCCGGGAGAAATATCAATAACCTCAGATATTCAGATGATATCACACTTATAGCAGAAAGTGAAGAAGAACTAAAAACTAAAGAGCCTCTTGATGAAAGTGAAAGGGAAGAGTGAAAAAGTTGGCTTAAAACTCAACATTCAGAAAACTAAGATCATGGCATCTGGTGTCATCTCATGGCAAATAGATGGGGAAACAATGGAAACAGTGGCAGACTTTATTTTGGGGGGCTCCAAAATAACTGCAGATGGTGATTGCAGCCATGAAATTAAGAGATGCTTGCTCCTTGGAAGAAAAGTTATGACCAACCTAGACAGCATATTAAAAAAGCAGAGATATTACTTTACCAAAAAAGTCCGTCTACTCAAGACTATGGTTTATCCAGTAGTCATGTATGGATGTGAGAGTTGGACTATAAAGAAAGCTGAGTGCTGAAGAATTGATGCTTTTGAATTGTGGTGTTGGAGAAGACTCTTGAGAGTCCTTTAGACAGCAAGGAGATCCAACCAGTCCATCCTAAAGGAAATCAGTCCTGAATATTCAAAGGACTGATGCTGAAGCTGAAGTTCCAATTCTTTGGCCACCTGATGCAAAGAACTGACTCATTTGAAAAGACCCTGGTGCTGGGAAAGATTGAAGGTGAGAAGAGAAGCGGGTGACAGAGGATGAGATGGTTGTATGGCAACACCAACTCGATGGACATGGGTTTGGGTAGACTCTGGGAGTTGGTGATGGACAGGGAGGCCTGGCGTGCTGTAGTTCATGGGGTCACAAAGAGTCGGACACGACTGAGCAACTGAACTAAACTGAACTGATCATCTAACTTAATGATGTGAGGTGCCAGAGTAAAGGAGAAGTCCCCACATTTGGGTTTCACAGACACGTATTCCTGACCTCATGGACTGAGTCAGGCATCTTCTTCTCCTTGGTTGGTAGTGACACTACTCCCAGACACTCAGAAGTGAGCAATAGAGGCTTAAAGGGACTGGTTTAGTCTTGGAAAAAGTTATTCCTCCTGGCCTTTCAGGCTGGCTACAATCATACCAGCTTTCATAGCACATATGCTAATTTACTGAGTATTTACTGTGGCCAGACAATGTACCAAATATTTTTATACATTTATCTCATCTGGCAGACATGTTCAAGTCTTTGCAACCCCATGGACTGTAGCCCTCTAGGCTCCTCTGTCCATGGGGATTCTCCAGGCAAGAATACTGGAGTGGGTTGCCAGGCCCTCCTCCAGAGGATCTTCCAAACCCAGGGAGCAAACCCAGGTCTCCTGCACTGCAGGTGGATTTTTTTTACCGTCTGAGTGACCAGAGATGGCCAATAATTCAGGGAAACATGTACCATTCTTATCATCTGATTTTACAGATGAGGAAACTATAACTTAAGGGATGTTAAGCAATTTGCTCCAGATCAAGAGGAAGCAAAAGTTGGATGCAGAATTCAACTCCAGAGAGTAAAACTCCAGAGTCCAGGCTGTTTACTCTCTTGCCTTTGAACGTGGGCATTGTTGAGGTTGTTCCATGACGAGCTCCCACCTCCCTGGCTTCAATCACTGGGCCGAGCAGTTGCTGCTGTTGCTGCTAAGTCACTTCAGTTGTGTCCGACTCTGTGCGACCCCATAAACGGCAGCCCACCAGACTCCCGTCCCTAGGATTCTCCAGGCAAGAACACTGGAGTGGGTTGCCATTTCCTTCTCCAATGCAGGAAAGTGAAACGTGAAAGTGAAGTCACTCAGTCGTGTCTCTTAGCGACCCCATGGACTGCAGCCTACCAGGCTCCTCCACCCATAGCATTTTCCAGGCAAGAGTACTGGAGTGGGGTGCCATTGCCTTCTCCAGGGCTGAGCAGTTACAACCTCTGAAAGGTTTTGTACAGTTTCAGACTGACAGCTTACAAAATAAATAGCAAAAGTAAAATATACATTTTGGACCTCAAAAAAGTCTCTAAGGTTTAACATGATAATAGACTATCACTAAGCAATATAGGGAGAAGGCAATGGCACCCCACTCCAGTACTCTTGCCTGGAAAATCCCATGGATGGAGGAGCCTGGTAGGCTGCAGTCCATGGGGTCACTAAGAGTCGGACACGACTGAGCGACTTCACTTTCACTTTTCACTTTCCTGTATTGGAGAAGGAAATGGCAACCCACTCCAGTGTTCTTGCCTGGAGAATCCCAGGGATTGGGGAGCCTGGTGGGCTTCCGTCTATGGAGTCACACAGAGTCGGACACGACTGAAGTGACTTAGCAGCAGTAGCAGCAGCAGCAAGCAATACAGATAAAGAACACATGTGAATTCTGTATGTAAAAAGCATTATACTAAGTGAAAGAAACTAGATTCAGAAGATCCCATATTGTATAATTCTATTTATATGATTTTCTGGAAAAGATAAAACAATAAACCCCTCCAAAAAAGAAGAACCCACCAAAACCCATCAGTGGTTAATAGGGATTAGGGATGGAGGGATGAGTTAACTGCAAAAGAGAGCAGGGAACTTTGACGGGATATGCAAATATTCTGTAAATATTTGTCAAAAATTCTTATTTTGTGCACCTAAAAAGGTGAATTTACTGTGCACAAATTATAATTCAGTAAACCCACCTTTAAACAATAAATGAATAAATACAGCCTCTAATGCAACTTTCAAATCTCCTCTGGTGAGATGTAACCCATCAGTGAATTGTGGACTCAGTTTTGAGGCTGTGGCTGGCGTTTTATAAAAGTGAGATAGAATAGGAAATATCAGAACCAATGCACAGGTGTCAAAAAAAGGAAAACTGTTAACAAAACATTTGCTTCAGGAAATTAATGTATCAGGAAAACAGAAACCATTGTCAGGGGCTTCCCTGATGAGGAATCGCCTGCCCATGCAGGAGATCCAGGTTCGATCCCTGGTCTGGGAAGATCCCACATGCCACAGAGCAACAAGCCCGTGCATCACAAATATTGAGCCTGTGCTCTAGAGTCTGGGAGGCACAACTACTGAAGCCCACGTGCTCCAGGGCCCATGCTCTGCAATAAGAGAAGCCACTGCAATGAGAAGCCCTCGCACCACAAAAGTATATATATATATATAAACCATTGTCAAAATAGAGGGAATTTAATACAAGAAGCAGTTTACACGAGTGATGAAAAAAAATGAGAAGCTAAACAGAAGAAGGTGAGGCAACTCAGAGATCAGCAGTGGCAGAAACCATAATACTCAGGAATCCAGGGAGGGGGCAGTGTTGATAGACCCTGGAGCTGGGATTATCCAGAAGAAGCTGAAGTCACAGGAGGCTGATTTGGCCGGAACTGGAACATCTGTCAAAGATGCACTACAGGCAGGGGAAGATGGGGAGAATCTTCTTTGCTTCTCCATTCCTCCCACCCTCCAGTGTCATGGCAGGGCTGCCCATGGATAGGACCCAGCCAGAAGTACATACATAACCTGGGAGCCTCAGAAACATAGCCTGTTGGGATTAGCATCCCTGAGACACAGAAGAGGAAGAACAGGAAATGGATTCGAGAGGGAAAAGGCCAGGGATTGGCACAGCTGTGTAATAAAATGTATTTCTGATTGAAGGTCAGCTTTTAGAAAGTTTAAAGCCCATTGTTTTAGAAGGCAAAAGTGAAGTCGCTCAGTTGTGTCCAACTCTTTGCGACCCATGGACTGTAGCCTACCACGCTCCTCTGTCCATGGGATTTTTCAGTCAAGAGTACTGGAGTGGGTTGCCATTTCCTTCTCCAGAGGATCTTCCTGACCCAGGGATCAAACCCGGGTCTCCCACATTGTAGGCAGACGCTTTACCATCTCAGCCACCAGGCAAAGCTGTTCTCTAATTTATGCTATTCTCTCTATATCAAAGAACAAAATAAATACAAAATAAAATCACAATTTGGACCACTAGAAGATGCCAAATGCTTCCCTTTTTGGTGTGTTTAAAAAACGCAGTTTGAACTATGGAAGTTGAATTGAGAGACTCACCTATTTCTCACGTTAGTTTTGGAGTAATTACACAAAGTAAGACTTAGTAGAGGAGAGAAATCTCCTGCCAGATGTAGGTGAAGTTTAGGCTAGTAAAAATAGGGCCAGAATGAAGTATACAAGTGGCAAATATGTAAGCAAAGGAATCTCACTGATAGTGTGCAAGAAAAATATGTGTGTGTTCAGTTGTTCAGTCATGTCCTTCTTGCAATCACAAAGACTATAGCCCACCAGGCTTCTCTGTTCATGGAATTTTCCCAGCAGGAACACTGGAGTGGGTTGCCCTTTCCTTCTCCAGGGGATCTTCCCAATCCAAAGACTGAACCTGTGTCTCCTGCATTGCAGGTAGATTCTTTACCTCTGAAACATGGGGGAAGCCCATGCAAGAAAAATAGCAATGGCAACCCACTCCTGTTCTCTTGCCTGGAAGATCCCATGGACGGAGGAGCCTGATAGGCTGCAGTCCATGGGGTCACTAAGAGTCGGACACGACTGAGTGGCTTCACTTTCACTTTTTGCTTTCATGCATTGGAGAAGGAAATGGCAACCCACTCCAGTGTTCTTGCCTGGAGAATCCCAGGGACGGGGGAGCCTGGTGGGCTGCCGTCTATGGGGTCGCACAGAGTCGGACACGACTGAAGCAACTGAGCAGCAGCAGCAAAAATTGGTAAACTTGGTACCAAACTGCCTTTGTCAGCAACGAACAGGGTGACACCTTTATAAAATTGCCTGGGTTCACAAATAACAGTGGCCAAATCTCATCAACATCACCTTATCCTGACTCTGATCATGCTTGACTTCCTGTGGTTCCAAAGCTTTGACTTTGAATTATTTGGGGTTTCTGAGTGCAAGAAATGGCTCTCAAGGCTCCCTCATTGAGTCAAATCTAATGCTTGACCCCTTGTGCTTTAAAACATCCACTGCTTACATTTTGATTTATTCCTCTGTACCAATTGTGCAGGAACTCTATACTTCAATCTGTTCCTTTTCTATCTGGGCTCCTTCAGTCTGTCAATCAATCAATTAATCAACCAGTTATTCGGTTATTTTAAAATATGGTTCTGGTAATATTGTTTTAAACTTAACTGTGTCTGTATCAAGAGATTTATATATTTTTGGCCGCGGCTTGTGGGATCTTTTTCCATGATCCAGCGGATGTTGGCAATTTGATCTCTGGTTCCTCTGCCTTTTCTAAAACCAGCTTGAACATCTGGAAGTTCACGGTTCACATATTGCTGAAGCCTGGCTTGGAGAATTTTGAGCATTACTTTACTAGCGTGTGAGATGAGTACAATTGTGTGGTAGTTTGAGCACTATTTGGCATTACCTTTCTTTGGGATTGGAATAAAAACTGACCTTTTCCAGTCCTGTGGCCACTACTGAGTTTTCCAAATTTGCTGGCATATTGAGTGCAGCACTTTCACAGCATCATCTTTCAGGATTTGAAATAGCTCCACTGGAATTCCATCATCTCCACTAACTTTGTTCGTAGTGATGCTTCCTAAGGCCCACTTGACTTCGCATTCCAGGATGTCTGGCTCTAGGTCAGTGATCACACCATCGTGATTATCTGGGTCGTGAAGATCTTTTTTGTACAGTTCTTCTGTGTATTCTTGCCATCTCTTCTTAATATCTTCTGTTTCTGTTAGGTCCATACCATTTCTGTCCTTTATCGAGCCCATCTTTGCATGAAATGTTCCTTTGGTATCTCTGATTTTCTTGACGAGATCTCTAGTCTTTCCCATTCTGTTGTTTTCCTCTATTTCTTTGCACTGATCGCTGAAGAAGGCTTTCTTATCTCTTCTTGCTATTCTTTGGAACTCTGCATTCAGATGTTTATATCTTTCCTTTTCTCCTTTGCTTTTCGCTTCTCATCTTTTCACAGCTATTTGTAAGGCCTCCCCAGACAGCCATTTTGCTTTTTTGCATTTCTTTTCCATGGGGATGGTCTTGATCCCTGTCTCCTGTACAATGTCACGAACCTCAGTCCATAGTTCATCAGGTACTCCTATCTATCAGATCTAGTCCCTTAAATCTATTTCTCACTTCCACTGCATAATCATAAGGGATTTGATTTAGGTCATACCTGAATGGTCTAGTGGTTTTCCCTACTTTCTTCAATTTAAGTCTGAATTTGGCAATAAGGAGTTCATGGTCTGAGCCACAGTCAGCTCCTGGTCTTGTTTTTGCTGACTGTATAGAGCTTCTCCATCTTTGGCTGCAAAGAATATAATCAATCTGATTTCGGTGTTGACCATCTGGTGATGTCTATTTCTGCTTTATTGACTATGCCAAAGCCTTTGACTGTGTGGATCACAATAAACTGTGGAAAATTCTGAAAGAGATGGGAATACCAAACCACCTGATCTGCCTCTTGAGAAATTTGTATGCAGGTCAGGAAGCAACAGTTAGAACTGGACATGGAACAACAGACTGGTTCCAAATAGGAAAAGGAGTACATCAAGGCTGTATATTGTCACCCTGCTTATTTAACTTATTTGCAGAGTACATCATGAGAAACGCTGGACTGGAGGAAACACAAGCTGGAATCAAGATTGCCAGGAGAAATATCAATAACCTCAGATATGCAGATGACACCACCCTTATGGCAGAAAGTGAAGAGTAACTAAAAAGCCTCTTGATGAAAGTGAAAGTGGAGAGTGAAAAATTTGGCTTAAAGCTCAACATTCAGAAAATGAAGATCATGGCATCCAGTCCCATCACTTCATGGGAAATAGATGGGGAAACAGTGGAAACAGTGTCAGACTTTATTTTTCTGGGCTCCAAAATCACTACAGATGGTGACTGCAGCCATGAAATTAAAAGATGCTTACTCCTTGGAAGGAAAGTTATGACCAACCTAGAGAGCATATTCAAAAGCAGAGACATTACTTTGCCAACAAAAGTCCGTCTAGTCAAGGCTATGGTTTTTCCTGTGGTCATGTATGGATGTGAGAGTTGGACTGTGAAGAAGGCTGAGCACCGAAGTATTGATGCTTTTGAACCGTGGTGTTGGAGAAGACTCTTGAGAGTCCCTTGGACTGCAAGAAGATCCAACCAGTCCATTCTGAAGGAGATCAGCCCTGGGATTTCTTTGGAAGGAATGATGCTAAAGCTGAAACTCCATTACTTTGGCCACCTCATGCGAAGAGTTGACTCACTGGAAAAGACTCTGATGCTGGGAGGGATTGGGGGCAGGAGGAGAAGGGGAGGACAGAGAATGAGATGGCTGGATGGCATCACTGACTCGATGGATGTGAGTCTCAGTGAACTCCGGGAGTTGGTGATGGACAGGGAGGCCTGGCGTGCTGCGATTCATGGGGTTGCAAAGAGTCGGACACGACTGAGCGACTGATCTGATCTGATCTGATCTGTGAGATCTTAGTTCCTGGACCAGGGGTGAACCCATACTCCCTGAAGTGGAGGCACAGAGTCTTAAGCATTGGACTGCCAGGGAAGTTCCATCAAGAGTTCTTTTTAAAGGCAGTGAATATTTGTAGGATGAATGGATGGTTGGATAGATGGTTGGATGGATGGATGGACGGATGGGTGCGTGAATAAAGCCAATGTGAGTCTCAGTTCTAAGCTTCAGCCAGGCTGAGGGGAGTCTTCAAACCCGTTTCCTGGTTGTGATAGACACGCAGTTTAAAGACCATCAAAATGCCACTGCTCTGCCATCTAGTGGTAATGCAACCCACATGTAGGAAAAGTACTTGCAGAAAAACAAGCTTGAATGCAAAATGATGAATATCACATTTTTTTTTTCTGGTTCCAGCTGCTCACAATTGCCTCTTTTCACGTGGCTATCTTTGATACTAGCAGAATTTTCACCTTGATTGTTTAACACGTGTACAAAGAACATGAGCAGGATTATATCAATGTGTCACCAGCTTAGGCTACCTGTGATGGGGTAGGTCTTCCTTGGTGTAATAAATACCAAAGGTCTGTGTGTATTTTGAAACAGTCAAAATGGGTCCGTTTTTTAAAAACAATTATAATAACCTTTTTTCTCAGAAAATCATGATAATTTTAATGCTTTGGGACTTCAGTTTCATTTTGATGATTTTATTTAAAGAACATACATTTTTTTTTCCTTTTGGTACAAGCACTAGCATCTTAATTGGTAAAAAACCATTTATCTTAGAATATAATTATGTAAAAATAAAATGGTTTCAAAGTTTAGGATACCAGGAGTATAAAATGCCATGTAATAATTGTATTTTATAATAAGTTATCTTGGCTGAAGGGAGTTGAGAAAGGTTGGTAGGCTGCAGTCCATGGGGTCGCTAAGAATCGGACACGACTGAGTGGCTTCACTTTCACTTTTCACTTTCATGCATTGGAGAAGGAAATGGCAACCCACTCCAGTGTTCTTGCCTGGAGAATCCCAGGGACGGGGGAGCCTGGTGGGCTGCCGTCTCTGGGGTCGCACAGAGTCGGACACGACTGAAGCGACTTAGCAGCAGCAGCAGCCTGAGATGTTAGGAAACACCTTCCTCAAGGATCTTATGTTTGCCCTCTTTTTTTTTTTGGCTGCTCTGCTTGCAGGATCTTAGTTCCCAGACCAGGGATTAAATCCAGGCCCACGTCAGTGAAAGTGCCAAGTCCCAGCCATTGGACTGCCAGGGAACTCCCTTATGCTTGCCCTCAGTGGGATGTTTGAGGACTGTCACACATGTACCTAGAGATATTTCAACATTTGAATGGGTCTGAAGAGTCCTGTGGGAAAGGAGTTGAACTCTCTTCACAATTGAATGGACTCATTCAAGTTTGATGGACTCGAGGGTGGAGCAAAAAATACCCCAGGAGCCAAGACCATGGAGAAGACTCTTGAGAGTCTTGGACAGCAAGGAGATCAAACCAGTCAATCCTAAAGGAAATTAGTCCTGAATCTTCATTGGAAGAACTGATGGTGAAGCTGAAGCTGCAATACTTTGGCCACCTGATGGAAACAGTCGACTCACTGGAAAAGACCCCAATGCTGGGAAAGATTGAGGGCAGGAGGAGAAGGGGATGACAGACGATGAAATGGTTGGATGACATCACCAACTCGATAGACATGAGTTTGAGCAAGCTCTGGGAGTTGGTGAAGGACAGAGAAGCCTGGCGTGCTGCAGTCCATGGGTTGCAAAGAGTTGGACACAACTGAGCAACTGAACTCAACTGAGACCATGAAGAAAGTAAAAGCCCAAGGGGAATCCTCATGAGTGTTGAAGAAGTCTGCTGGGTGGGCCAGGCAGTGCCTCAATTTACTAAGGCCTTCAACTGATTGGATGAGGCCCACCCCAATTATGGAAGGCAATCTGCTTTACTGATTTAAATGTTAATCTCATCCAAAATACCCTCACAGAAACTCCCAGAATAATGTTTTACAGAATATCCTGTTTGGGTATCTGACCCATCCAAGTTGACACAACAAAATGACTCATCACGTGAACCTTGGAGCAGGCCTGTTTTTGTCCGTTGCGCTGTGCTCTCAGTGGACTCTTATAACTTGCAGATTCACATGGTTGAGTTCTGAGAAATTGTATTGAATCTTTTCTCTGAATACTTTCTTATATATTTCCTTTGTTCTGTATTTATGGAACTCCTATTATTAGGGTTTTAGACCTTCTCGTTGGGCCTCTAATATTTCTATTTGCTTTTCCTATTTTTCATCTGTTTGTCTTTTACCTTGTTTTCTGGAAGGTTTCCTTAATTTTCTTCTTTCAATATTTTTATTGTGTTAATTTTTTTCTATAAAATTTTAGTTTCAAGAATTTTTCCTTTGAGAGACCTGTCCCTTGTTTTAAAACAGTATCCTGTTCTACTTTTATGCAGCAGTACCTTTTCTTATCTCTCTCAGGATATTAATGGCATCATTTCTTTAAAAAGGTGGTTATTTCTCTTACAAGTTTTGTATCCTCCAAGTTGCTTTTTTTATGTTTATTTCTTTGGCTTCTATCTTTCATATTGGGAACTTCCCTCAGATGTCTGGTAATTCTGGGCTCTTTTCATATCTTCAGGAGTAGGGAATTAAAAAGCTGCTTGCAGGCTCTGACAGGGGAAGGGGAAGGGAGTATTTGTTGAATGTGACCTCCACAACAGGGCGATCTGGCCTGATCACAGAGTTAGGAACCTTCATTGTCATTCTGTTTCAGTTCAGTTCAGTCGCTCAGTCGTGTCTGACTCTTTGCAACCCCATGAATCGCAGCATGCCAGGCCTCCCTGTCCATCACCAACTCCCGGAGTCCACTCAGACTCACGTCCATTGAGTCAGTGATGCCATCCAGCCATCTCATCCTCTGTCATCCCCTTCCCCTCCTGCATCAGAGTCCCCCAATCCTCCCAGCATCAGAGTCTTTTCCAATGAGTCAACTCTTCGCATGAGGTGGCCAAAGTAATGGAGTTTCAGCTTTAGCATCATTCCTTCCAAAGGAATCCCAGGGCTGATCTCCTTCAGAATGAACTGGTTGGATCTCCTTGCAGTCCAAGGGACTCTCAAGAGTCTTCTCCAGCACCACAGTTCAAAAGCATCAATTCTTTGGCACTCAGCTTTCTTCACAGTCCAACTCTCACATCCATACATGACCACAGGAAAAACCATAGCCTTGACTAGACGGATATTTGTTGATAAAGTAATGTCTCTGCTTTTCAATATACTACCTAGGTTGGTCATAACTTTTCTTCCGAGGAGTAAGCGTCTTTTAATTTCATGGCTGCAGTCACCATCTGCAGTGACTTTGGAGCCCCAAAAAATAAAGTCTGACACTGTTTCTGCTGTTTCCCCATCTATTTCCCATGAAGTGATGGGACCGGATGCCATGATCTTCGTTTTCTGAATGTTGAGCTTTAAGCCAACTTTTTCACTCTCCTCTTTCACATTCATCAAGAGGCTTTTTAGTTCCTCTTCAGTTTCTGCCATAAGAGTGGTGTCATCTGCATATCTGAGGTTATTGATATTTCTCCTGGCAATCTTGATTCCAGCTTGTGCTTCTTCCAGTCCAGCGTTTCTCATGATGTACTCTGCATAGAAGTTAAATAAGCAGGGTGACAATATACAGCCTTGACGTACTCCTTTTCCTATTTGGAACCAGTCTGTTGTTCCATGTCCAGTTCTAACTGTTGCTTCCTGACCTGCATATAGGTTTCTCAAGAGGCAGATCAGGTGGTCTGGTATTCCCTTCTCTTTCAGAATTTTCCAGTTTATTGTGATCCACACAGTCAAAGGCTTTGGCATAGTCAAGAAAGCAGAAATAGATGTTTTTCTGGAACTCTCTTGCTTTTTCCATGATCCAGCGGATGTTGGCAATTTGATCTCTGGTTCCTCTGCCTTTTCTAAAACCAGCTTGAACATCTGGAAGTTCACGGTTCACGTACTGCTGAAGCCTGGCTTGGAGAATTTTGAGCTTTACTTTACTAGCTTGTGAGATGAGTGCAATTGTGCGGTAGTTTGAGCATTCTTGGGCATTGCCTTTCTTTGGGATTGGAATGAAAACTGACCATTTCCAGTCCTGTGGCCACTGCTGAGTTTTCCAAATTTGCTGGCATATTGAGTGCAGCACTTTCACAGCATCATCTTTCAGGATTTGAAATAGCTGTTCAGTCTGTTTAGATCTGTTTTATTGAGTGCTCAGTGCTCTGTCATGTCTGACTCTTTGCAACCCCATGGACTGTAGCCCACCAGGCACCTCTGTCTGTGCCATTTTTCCAGGTAAGAATACTGAAGTGGGTTGCCATGCCCTCCTCCAGGGGGTCTTCCTAATCCAGGGATTGAAACCTGCCCCCACCCCACCCCTGTCTCTTAAATCTCCTGCATTGGAAGGCGGGTTCTTTACCACTAGCGCCACCTGGGAAGGTGAGTACACTTTGTTTTATTAGACTGGTCAAACTCCTCAAAGGGAACCTCTGATTCCCTTTTTCAGGATGGGACTCTGGTTTGCTGACTGGGAGACGAGGCCAACGTGTCTGAGGATGCAGATACAGAGGTTTCCTTAATCTCTGTTCAGTACTATATGCCCTGCTTTCAGTCACACCTGATGTCCTCTGTTTTAACCTCCCTGGTTTCATTGGGTCTCATCAGTGGCCCAGCTGCAGAGTGGGGAGGAGACCTGGGGTCAGTTACTTAACGAGCTCTCAAAGCAATGGTCCTGTCTTCAGCCTCTCCCCACTTCCCTTCCTGCTTCCCCACGCTGCCCCTGCCCAAGCCCCTTGGACACTCTGTGGTGTAAACTGGGGCAGGCTTCAGCTTTCCCACTGCTGACTTCAGATCCTGTTTTCGGGTGGTTTTGTAAGTCATTTACTACCCCATCTGTTTCCTCCCTTCAAAATTTACTTCTGTCGCCTCCTCTCCCTTGTCTCTCCATCCTTGTGGGTTTATGCCTTTGTGACAATAACCTTGCTGTCATTTTAGTGGGTTGTGAGAAGGAGCAAAAGCAGGTGCCTGTGTATAATCTACGAACCTTACCTGGAAGACCTTCTATGGGATCATAACTTCTGTTTATGAAGTTCCCTTTCATCCTAAAATTCTTTAAATATTTTTAAAGTACAGAAGTTGAGGGTTTTTTTCTAAAGGCAAACATAGTTAACCTTGTGTGTTTGATTTCTTTGTATCCAAAATTAAGTAGTCTTTTTCCCATAGTAAGATTGGGTAAATATTTACTTAGATTTGTCTGAATTAAGATGGCCAAGGAGTCATGTGGCTTTCTTGGTGCCAGCTCCCAGCCTTCTATTGGTGATAAGTCCTAGCTCTCCTTCCAGCGTGTCCCCAGTGCCCTTCAGAATCCCTATGATGGTATCTATTCACTAACATTCTCAGCCAAGGCCTTTTCTTTCTTTCAATGGTATCTCTGTATGCCTTCGACTTTTTGGTTTTTTGGCCATACCAGGTAGCATGTGGGATCTTAGTTCCCCTTCCAGGGATCAAACCTGTGCCCCCTGCAGTGAAAGTGTGGAGTCCCAACTGCTGGACTGCCAGGAAAGTCCCACTTTACATCTTTTATGACGTCATACGTCACATCAAAACTTACCTCTCCAGGGTCTTATTTCATTATTCTTTGTTCTTTCTTAGCTAACAAAAGGTACCACAAACTATTTCGGAGGAACTTTACATTTATTGTTAGTTTAATCTTTACAAGAACCTGGTGTGAGGGATACTATTAGTCCCCTTTCATAGGTGAGTAAATTGAGACTGAGAGGTTAAGTCGCCCTTGCTCAAAATCACAAGGCTACGAAGTCAAAGAGGGTCTATAGTGTAACAGCTTTCAACTGCTGCATAGAAAATCCCGTGGACGGAGGAGCCTGGTAGGCTTCAGTCCATGGGGTCACTAAGAGTCGGACACGACTGAGCGACTTCACTTTCACTTTTCACTTTCATGCATTGGAGAAGGAAATGGCAACCCACTCCAGTGTTCTTGCCTGGAGAATCCCAGGGACAGGGGAGCCTGGTGGGCTTCCGTCTATGGGGTCACACAGAGTCGGACACGACTTAGCAGCAGCAGCAGCAGCAGACTCTCCCTATATGAAAAAGTATTTACTGTGCTAACTAACCCTGTAAGGAATTAAAAACTTTTAGTGGCTATTTTTCAAGACAATACTTTAACCTAAAGAGTGAAAATTTCAAAAACATCTTTCACAGCCATTTAGGGTTAACTTCTTCCATCCATGCCCACAGAATGCAGCATAGATTTGGCATTTTTAACACTGCGGTTAAAGATTATAAAAATAAAACCATCTATGACCGTGAATAGTTCTGTGGAGGTTATGTTATAAACTGTAACCGAGAAAGACTAGGTTTTAAGCAGTGTACTTAGATATGTTGGTGTGTTATTAGACACATATTTGAGCCCATTCCCCGTTTCGCCCTTGTGTTTTTCAATTCAAAGAAGGATTTTTATTCTTCATGGAGACAAATGATATCAAAATCACAAGGCATCTTCTCTAGATTATCTCCATCTAAGGTTATGTAAATCATATGCAGTACTTATGATTTAAAATGCATTCTTTATCCTTACTCGGCTCAGTTGGTTTCCAAAAAAGAAGAGCAGAAGATTTCAGATGCTCTCTCCTCCAACCCAGGACATCCAGCTCCTCACCTCTGACACCAAGCTGATCAGATCCCCTACTTTGTCTCTCTCTCTCTCTAACACATTTATTAGACCACTCTGAGCATCGTATGTGTTAGTAGAATGAATAAGACAGTCACGCTCTCTTCAAAGAGTTCATGGCCTAGAGAAGAGACTTAAAACTATAATATACAAGAAAACTCTAAGAAAAACACATTAGAAGATTCAGTCTTATAGGGAGAATATAAACTTTCTGTTTTATGCTTCTAGCCAAAGAATGGAGGTTTCAGAGTCCGTCACTGTCCCACCTTCATTCTTCCAAACAAACCTGCATCTCCTCATATTCTGCCTTCTCTTCTCAGTAAATGGCATGCAGGTCGTTTTTCAGGCTCCAGGTGTCTGCTATTAGCGTCAACATCTGTCTGTTCCTTTCCGCCTCAAATCCAATCCATCGGCAGTTACTGCCAGTTCTAACTCCAAAGCACCTTCAGCAGCCAACCAGTCCCTGCCTCTGCTGCTCCAGAGACCGAGCACCATCGCCTCTCACTTACACACCTGCAGTACTTTCTGAATAGACTCTTTGCTTCCACTTCTTCCATTTTTGCTCCATGACAACCCATTCTTCACAGAGCAGGCAGAGAGCTCTTTTAAAAGTGCACACCAGCTGTCTCAGCAATAATGGTGTAACAAGGTCCAGACTTACCTTCCCCCATGACTAGAAAACTAAAAAACTGAAAATTTTTTCAGTCTTCAATTTCAGAAAACTGAAAACTAGAAAATTGATTGGACAACATCAGACAACTGGAAGCCTAGGACCGTTATCCCTGAGACAAAGGAAACAATAAGGTGAGTCATATGGTTGTCTTGGTTACTTGAGGCAGTTTGCAGGCAGCAGAAATCCAAGCATATTGTGGAGGTTTTACTGAATTGAAGAGACAGAGATCAGAGTTTGGCGAGGCTAAGGCAGCACCGTTTTAAAAAAGACTTTACTTTTCACATCAAATTACCTTGGTTCCTAGGTCACAAATCAACTGGCTGTGGGCCTATTTCTCAGCTTTCAATTTCAGTTCCCTTTACCTATTTATCAGTCATTACATCCTTATATGTCATCTTAATTTCTATTTCTCTACACAAAGCCTTATGGTAAGAGTGTTTGTCCCCCAGCCTTGTTCTATTCTGCGTCTTTTGCATTTCCATACAGTTTTTAGCGTCAGTTTGTCAATTTCTAGAAAAAAATCTGTTAGAATTCTGTTTGGAATTAAGTAGAATTTACAGATCACTTCTGAAGAGTGTTTATCTTAATATTATGTCTTAGAATCCATGATCATGATACAGTTCTCCATTTACTTAGTTTTTCTTTACTATCTCTTATTAGTGTTTTGTATTTTTCAGTGTAGAAGTCTTACAGAATTTTTGTAGGTCTGTTCTTACATAGCTTATATTTTCGATGCTACTATATTTAGTATTTAAACATTAATTTTTGAATTATTTGACAGTAAACAAACATAATTGATTTTTGTATCTTGACCTTACATACTATGACCTTAAATTCAGGTTTTACATCTACTAACTTTTTTGTACATTTATTTTGTTATTTCTTATAAATAATATCATCTGTGAACAAAGATGATTTTACTTCTTCCCTTCTATTTGTTAATTCCACTGTGATCAGGGAAATTACTCTGTAAAATTGCAATATTTCTGAAATTTCTTGAGACTTGCTTTGTGGCTTAGCTTGTCACTATATTGGTGAGTGTGCTATAAACACTCTAAAGATAACATGTCCATTGTCTCTGTCTACTGTTTCTCATGAAATATTATTTCCCTTGATGGAATGCTATCATATACCATAACAAATGTGTAATATTTTCCTTTTACTGCTTTTAATGTAATTTCTTTATTTTTATTTTTGGTTGTTGAACTATGAAGTGCCTGGTTGTGATTTTCTTGTATTTATCTTGTTTGGAAATTGTTGACCCTCTTCTCAGAGGGTAAAGAATCTTCCTGCAATGTAGGAGACCGGGGTTAGAGCCCTGGATCAGGAAGATCCCCTGGAGAAGGGAATGGCAACCCACTCGCATATTTTTGCCTGGAGAATTCCATGGACTGAGCAGTCTGGCAGGCTACAGTCCATGGGGTCGCAAAGAATTGGACATGACTGAGCTAATGGCACCCCACTCCAGTACTCTTGCCTGGAAAATCCCACGGATGGAGGAGCCTGGTAGGCTGCAGTCCATGGGGTCGCTGGGAGTCGGACACGACTGAGCGACTTCACTTTCACTTTTCACTTTCATGCATTGGAGAAGGAAATGGCAACCCACTCCAGTGTTGTTGCCTGGAGAATCCCAGGGACGGGGGAGCCTGGTGGGCTGCTGTCTATGGGGTCGCACAGAGTCGGACACGACTGAAGCGACTTAGCAGCAGCAGAGCTACTAACACTTTCACTTTTGATATGGAAGGATATTATTTCCACCAAATTTGAGAAAATTTCAACTATTTTTTTGTCAGCTCTTTTGGGTCTCATTTGATTTCTTTTTTCATTCTGGGACTCAAATTATACTTGTGTTAGACCACTTAAAATGTCCTACAGACTGAAGAGGCTCTGTTCATTATGTGCAATCTTATTTCCCTTCACTTTTCAGAATGTGTAATTTCTAATATTCTTTCTTCAAGTTCACTGACCATGGTGGTCATGAGAATTGCCTCCCAGGCTACCAGCTCTCAGGAGCACAACTGACTAAGGGCTTGAGCTGCTGTTCTCTGAAATTCATCACGTGTTTGTACTGAGCCCACACTTGCTGTGGACTGCTCCAGCCAAACACTGAGAGTGGTTCCAAGCACTCCTCTGCTGGTTGACTTGGTCTCAAGGAAACCATTGGTCTTGCTGAACTTTCTAAGTTAACATTAGCAGAAGCTGGTGAAGGATATAAGGGAACTTTCTGAACTATTTTTGTAACTTGAAAATCTAAAATGTGAAAAGAAATGGCAAATATGAGTTTCTCTTTTAGGATATTAAAAGTGCAAACCAGTTTCAAAATGTGTAGAGATTTCGTTTAGTCTATTCATTTTTCTTAGCGAACAAGAAAATTAAAAGCAGTGAACATCTGTTACTTTTGTCTGCCTTGTAACCCTTCCTTTTCAGAACTGCTCTTTTTCAGCCCCATGTGATTATATATATATATATATATATATACACACACACATACACACACATATGTATTTGTAACTCAAGTTCACAGCAGCATTATTCACAACAGCCTAAAGGGGGAAGCATCCCAAGTGTCCATCGGGGGGTGAATGGATAAACACAGCGTGATATATACATTGAATTTAACACCATTCAGCTCAGGATGGAGAACACATGTATACCTGTGGCGGATTCATTTTGATATTTGGCAAAACTAATATAATTATGTGAAGTTTAAAAATAAAATAAAATTAAAAAATAAAATAAAATAAGAAGGAAATTCTGAGTATGCTGCACCATGGATGAAACGGGAGACAGCATGCCAAGCCAAACAAGCCAATCACACCCACACACAAAATAGTGTGTGATGCCACCGGCATGAGGGACCTGGAGTCGCCAAATTCATAGAGACAGAAAGTAGCTGCCAGGGGCTGGAGGAGCAAGGAATTGTTTCATGAGGATAGAGTCTCAGTTTTGCAAGATGAAAATAGCTCTGGAAATGGATGGTGGTAATGTGTGCACAACAATGAAAGTGTACTTAAATGCCACTGAACTGTATCCCAAAGATGGCAAATTTTATATTATGTATAATTTATCACATATGCACATGCACAGAAAGTTTGTTAAAAAAAAAAAAACTGGTAAAAGAAGAAAGGAAGTATTGGGGACTTCCCTGGTGGCTCAGCGGTAAAGAATCTGCCTGCCAATGCAGGAGACACAGGTTTGATTCCCAGGTCAGGAAGATCCGCTGGAGAAGGAAATGGCAACCCACTCCAGTAGTCTTGCCTGGGAAATCCTATGGACAGAGGAGCCTTGTGGGCTACAGCCCATGGGGTCGCAAAAGAATCAGACACAACTGAGCAACTAAACAACAATAATAAAAGAAAAAACAAAACCCAGCTCCTTGACAGTCACCTTCAAGCTACTGGGATCTGAGGTCAACCTGATGCTGAAGAAATCAGAGTGTCTAACAGATCAGAGCAATGTCCATATGCAGATGCAGTTCCAAGAGAGCTCAAGCTCAGACCTCACTTAATCCTCACAGAGTCCCTGCATGGAGAGTGTAGAAGTGCCTGATCCAGGCAACACCCCCTCTCCAAGGAGCAGAGCAAGGTCAAGGCAGGGAATCCAGCCCTGAAACCAGAGTGATGCTCCCTCTGGTTGGTCCTCAGATCAGGCTTAGGTCCAAGTCAGCTCTGTGTGGCCAGCATTTGGCACAGGACACATAGTAGATGCGCAATACAAATGTGATGAATAAATGTAATGTATTGAGCTAGACATGATCTCTCCTTCTGAGCATGTCAAGGCTGAGGAAGGAGGGTTGTGGGTTGGTGATACATCAGTAGGGTTGGGGCTGGGTTATATGTCCCAGAATTCACTCCCCAAAAGTTTCCAGTTAGGAGAGGCCACAGGGGGCATCTTCTCCTGGTAGTTGAAGGGCAAAGGTGAAGGGGCTGCCGCTTCTGTGTGTCTGTGCTCAGCAGTCTGGGCAGGCACTTGTGCTGCCCATGTGGTTGGCTTGGGGCCGGAGCCGGGTCTGCAAATGCCTCATCTTCCCCTGCAGGCCCATCAGCTTCCTGACTCCAGGATGGATGTGTGTTTAGCTCCGGCACCAAGGACATTACTTTGCCAACAAAGGTCTGTCTAGTCAAAGCTATGGTTTTTCCAGTAGTCATGTATGGATGTGAGAGTTGGACCATAAAGAAGGCTGAGCACTGAAAAATTGATGCTTTTGAACTGTGGTGCTGGAGAAGACTCTTGAGAGTCCCTTGGACAGCAAGGAGATCAAACCAGTTGAACGGTTCTATGAAGACCTACAAGACCTGCTAGATTAGATCAGATCAGATCAGTCGCTCAGTCATGTCCGACCCTTTGTGACCCCATGAATCGCAGCACACCTGCTAGAACTAACACCCAAAAAAGATGTCCTTTTCATTAGAGGGGACTGGAATGCAAAAGTAGGAAGTCAACAGATACCTGGAGAAACAGGCAAATTTGGCCTTGGAGTACAGAATGAAGCAGGGCAAAGGCTAGTAGAGTTTTGCTAAGAGAGCACACTGGTCATAACAAACATCCTCTTCCAAAAACACAAGGGAAGACTCAACACATTGACATTATCTAGATGGTCAACACCGAAATCAGACTGATTATATTTTTTGCAGCCAAAGATGGAGAAGCTCTATACAGTCAGCAAAAACAAGACCAGGAGCTGACTGTGGCTCAGATCATGAACTCCTTATTGCCAAATTCAGACTTAAATTGAAGAAAACCACTAGACCATTCAGGTATGACCTAAATCAAATCCCTTACGATTATACAGTAGAAGTGGCAAATAGATTCAAGGGATTAGATCTGATAGACAGAGTGCCTGAAGAACTATGGGCGGAGGTTGTGACATTGTACAGGAGGCAGTGATCAAGACCATCCCCCAAAAAAAGTAATGCAAATGCAAAAATGGTTGTCTGAGGAGGCTTTACAAATAGCTGAGAAAAGAAGAGATGTGAAAGGCAAAGGAGAAAAGGAAAGATATACCCATTTGAATGCAGAATTCCAAAAAAGAGCAAGGAGAAATAAGAAAGCCTCCCTCAGTGACTGTGCAAAGAATTAGAGGAAAACAATAGAATGGGAAAGACTAGAGATCTCTCAAGAAAATTAGAGATACCAAGGGAACATTTCATGCAAAGATGGGCACAATAAAGGACAGAAACGGTATGGACCTAACAGAAGTAGAAGATATTAAGAAGAGGTGGCAAGAATACACAGAAGAACTATACAAAAAAGATCTTCATGACCCAGTAACCACGATGGTGTGACCACTCACCTAGAGACAGACATCCTGGAATGCAAAGTCAAGTGGGCCTTAGGAAGCATCACTATGAACAAAGCTAGTGGAGGTGATGGAATACCAGTTGAGCTATTTCAAATCCTCAAAGATGATGCTGTGAAAGTGCTGCACTGAATATGTCAGCAAGTTTGGAAAACTCAGCAGTGGCCACAGGACTGGAAAAGGTCAGTTTTCATTCCAAGCCCAAAGAAAGGCAATGCCAAAGAATGTTCAAACTACCTCACAATTGCACTCATCTCACACACTAGCAAAATAATGCTCAAAATTCTCCAAGCCAGGCTTCAGCAGTATGTGAATAGTGAACTTCCAGATGTTCAAGCTGGATTTAGAAAAGGAAGAGGAACGAGAGATCAAATTGCCAACATCTGCTGGATCATCAAAAAAGCAAGAGAGTTCCAGAAAAACATCTACTTCTGCTTTATTGACTATGCCAAAGCCTTTGACTGTGTGAATCACAACAAGCTGTGGATAATTCTTAAAGAGATGAGAATACCAGACCACCTGACCTGCCTCCTGAAAAATCTGTATGCAGGTCAGGAAGCAACAGTTAGAACTAGACATGGAACAACAGACTGGTTCCAAATTGGGAAAGGAGTGCGTCAAGGTTGTATATTGTCACCCTGCTTATTTAACTTGTAGGCACAGTATATCATGCAAAATGCCAGGTTGGATGAAGCACAAGCTGGAATCAAGATTGCCAGGAGAAATACCTATAACCTCAGATACACAGAGAACACCACCCTTATGGCAGAAGGTGAAGAAGAACTAAAGAGCCTTTTGATGAAAGTGAAAGAGGAGAGTGAAAAAGTTGGCTTAAAACTCAACATTCAGAAAACTAAGATCATGGCATTTCGTGTCATCACTACATGGCAAATAAATGGGGAAACAATGGAAACAGTGACAGACTTTATTTTGGGGGGTTCTAAAATCAATGCAGATGGTGACTGTAGCCATGAAATTAAAAGACACTTGCCCCTTGGAAGAAAAGCTATGACCAACCTAGACAGCATATTAAAAAGCAGAGGCATCACTTTGCCGACAAATGTCTGTCTAGTCAAAGCTATGGCTTTTTCCAGTAATCATGTATGGATGTGAGAGTTGGACCATAAAGAAGGCTGAACGCTGAAGAATTGATGCTTTTGAACTGTTGTGTTGGAGAAGACTTTTGAGAGTCCCTCGGACTGCAAGGAGATCCAACCATTCCATCCTAAAGGAAATCAGTCCTGAATATTCACTGGAAGAACTGATGCTGAAACTGAAACTGCAATTCTTTGGCCACCTGATTCGAAGAACTGACTCATTGGAAAAGACCCTGATGCTGGGAAAGATTGAAGGCAGGAGGAGAAGGGGATGATAGAGGATGAGATGGATGGCATCACTGACTCGATGGATATGAGTTTGAGCAAGCTTCAGGAGTTGGTGAAGGACAGGGAAGCCTGGCGTGCTGCAGTCCATGGGGTCACAAAAAGTCGGACACGACTGAGTGACTGAACTGAACTGAACTGATTATCACAGGGACCTTTTTCATTTGCTACCTCTCATTGGTGTTTATGTTGCATTCAATATCTTGCAGGTGGGGTGAATGCATGAAAATAGTGGTAAAAGTTGCAGATACTCTCAGTGAACACTAGATGTCATTCATATCTTTTGTTTGAACAAATCAAGAGCCACTGACTGCGTTGGAGAATTGTGTCTTCTCATTTTGTTGATGGTTTTCTTCATCCAGCAAAAGCTTTAGTGTAATTAAAAGCCCCATTTGTTTATTTTTGCATTTGTTTTTCTTGCTGAGGGGACAAATCCAAAAAACTATTACTAAGACTCATGTCAAAGAGTGGACTCTCTATGTTTTCTTCTGGGAGTTTTATTGTCTCCAGACTTACATTTAGTTCTTTAATCCATTTTGAATTTAGGTGTGAGAAAATGTTGTAATTTCATTTTTTCACATATAGCTGCCCAGTTTTCCGAACACTGAAGAGACTCTCTTTTCCCCATTGTATATTTTTGCTTCCTTTTCATAGATTAGGTAATCATAGGTGAGTGGGTTTATCTCTGAACTTTCTACCCTGTTCCACTGATCTACAGTTTTGTTTTTGTGCCAGTACCATACTGCCAGGGAATTCCCAAACTGAGTCTTGAAAGCATTTCTCTTGTGACAATAATGTTTTGAGGGGAATTCCCTGCTGGTCCAGTGGTTAGGACAATATGCTTTCATTGCCAAGGTCCTGGGTTCGATCCCTGGTTGGAAAACTTCGATCCTGCAAGCCAAAAAAGAAAAAGGAAAGAAAATCAAGAAAGTATTTAATAGTAATAATATTTTTATTTTAAAATAAAATATTTAAAAATATTATTTAACACATTAAAATATTTAAAGCAATAATAATATGTTTTATTATACTGTGAATGCAACTTCTGCAAATAATTGAAAATTTCCTCTTCTTATTTTAGTCAAGCAGTTCAGCCTCTTTGCAATTCATTTTGTCAGCGCACATCTATTTGACAAGCCTCTGATTCCAAGGTGATTTTTAGTGATCGAGTTAGAGTGACATTTTCCTCCTTTCCTCAAAGAGAGGTTATTTCTCCCACAATCCTTACTGCGTACAACACAGGGTTGACTAATCTATTAAATTTTCCTTTCATTTACTATTAGCTTCGTTTAGGAGATCAACCTTGAGCCTGAAACTAGACAACATTTGTCTTTTGTTGCCTGACGTAAGAGGGGAACTAAGAATCATATTTTAGGGTATTGGAATGGCATGTTCCTATGCTCTTCAATGTTCCTTTGTCGCTCAGGGTCTCCTGATTCTGGTTATACTGCGCCATGTACTTTGATCCAATACCTTCCTTCATTCTCTGTTTAACATTAAACACATAGAGCTATCGGAAAATAAGATTTAGGCACCACTTTTTAATGCACAGAGTGTTTTGTTCCCAAATGAAAATTAATTTTTTTCTAATGTTTATGTAAAATTATATATTTATAGGTATAGAAAGCTTTTATCCTTACTCCAGAAGTTTTTTTTCCAAGACTGGATAAAAGAAATGGGGAAAAACTGTCCAGCTGATGGTAAACACATTATGAACAGACACTTAGACACACTTCCTTCTCAGTATTTTTTTAAAATAATTTTTATTTCTTTTTTTTTGGCTGTTCTGGGTCTTTGGTGCTGCTCGGGCTTTTCTCTAGCTGTATCGAGCAGGGACTGCTGCTGCTGCTGCTGCTAAGTCACTTCAGTCGTGTCCAATTCTGTTCGACCCCATAGACGGCAGCTCACCAGGCTCCCCCGTCCCTGGGATTCTCTAGGCAAGAACACTGGGGTGGGTTGCCATTTCCTTCTCCAATGCAGGAAAGTGAAAAGTGAAAGCGAAGTCGCTCAGTTGTGTCCGACTCTTAGCAACCCCATGAACTACAGCCCACCAGGCTCCTCCATCCGTGGGATTTTCCAGGCAAGAGTACTGGAGTGGGGTGCCATGGCCTTCTCCAGCGAGCAGGGACTACCCTCTAGTTACACTGCGTGCGATTCCCATTGCAGTGGCTCCTCTTATTGTGCAGCACAGGCTTTAGGGCACAGGCTCAACAGTTGTGGCACATGGGCTTAGCAGCTCCACGGTATGTGGGATCTTCCTGGATCAGAGATCAAACCTGTGTCCCCTGCAATGGCAGGCAAATTCTTTACCACTGAGCCATCAGGGAAGCTCTTAATATGTTTTTAATAATATTGGTTACTGGGACTTCTCTGGCAGTCCAGTGGCTAAGACTCCACACTCCCAGTGCACAAGGCCTGGTTTGAATTCCTGGTCAGGGGAACTAGATCCCACATCCTTTGTTTGGCAAACAAAGATTGAAGATTGCCAAAGTGCCAAAGCTAAGACCTGGCACAGACAAATAAATGCATAAAAATAAATATTAAAAAATAATTATATTGGTTACTATTCATGGAATATGTTCTATACGTCATTTGCTAACTTGGACATTTTCTGTGCTTTCTCATTTAACTTATTTACTCTGTACATCAACCCTATGAGCTAGGTTTTACTCTTTTTTCAGGTGAGGAGATGGAGGTCAGTGATGTTAAGTAACCACCTAAAGTCATGCTGACAGTGTGTGACAGCACAGGGACTCAAACCCAGTTTTTTCTGAACCCAAAGTACATTTGTTTGCTTTTAGCCACCCTGTACTTACTTTTATGCCTCTCCCCGCAAAATACCCTCAAGTAGATAATGCCACGAATAACTTAACAACCTTCAAGTATTTGGGACATTCTGAATCATCGGCATTTTCCGTCACTTTCATTGAGTTAGTCTAAAATGTAATGAAACACAGAGGATTCAACTGAGTCGAGTGGACAATTTTAGAAAGCACTTACCAGATTGTCTTTTAAAATACAAAAAGAAACAGACATACAAAGCATTTTTCAAAATCAACCAGAGAGATTAGATACCCTTTGTAGTACTAAAAAAAGTCTTTCCCCATTAGCTACATGCTGTGTTCATGAGAGTTGATATAAAAGCCAAAATCTGATAAAGAACTCAATTTTTATTGTGAAGTAGGGAAGAATCCTGTAGATGTCCAGGAGCCTAACAAACTTCAGGAATGTTAGTCCTCTGCTCAGACTGCTAGGGAAAACTATGAAACTTTACGTTGGATAGATATGCTATAGACAAAAGGTTTGAAAGGTCTGAAAGGACAGATGATCACAAGAGAAGTCAGTGGACCATATGGGAAGTCCCAAAGAGGTGCTATACTGATGTGCTATTCAAGTCAATTTATGACTGTAGCTAACATCTTAAAAAAAAGAATAAACATAAATGAAACTAGCAATAGTTAATTCATGACTTCATTTGCCAAATGTTACTCTTAATTCCTGTTATTCTCTAGAAGGTTTACTTTATTCATTTAATAAATGTTGGATATGAGATGCAAGTTTCACTGAAGAGTGACATATGATTCATTTAAACTGTCACCAGAATTAAAGACATGTATAACTTAATTTTTCATCCCTTATTTTACCCCCAGGGAAAATGCTAAAATTAAATTTTTATTTGATCACTAAATATTTTTTCTTCCTCACAATATCAGCTGTGAGATTCAGTCGTAACTGAAAACAGCAACAACTAGCACCCTGGAAACTAGATGCCACACAAATGAAAGGGAAATTAATTTCATCCTGATTATAAGACAGCTTAAATTTATAATTACATACATTATGCATTCTAAAGGCAAGCTCTATAGAACTTTTAATAACTATTGGGTGTTTCTAATGAAACAAATGAAAAATACTCTGTTCATCATCTAAGTAAGAAGGAAAAAAAAAAAAAGCTATGTAAACCTATAACCCTTTAAGAAGTCAGGATTTTAGAGGGGAAAATGCATAGGCTTAAAAATAATACTTGGAACGAGCTACTGAATGAGGATGTAGTTTTTCCTTCCTTCAAACCAAGCATGGCAGTGCTATTAAGGGAAGTAACACCTGTTTAAAGGATGTTAAGAAAGTAAAATTTTGTTTTGTTTCACACCACTAGCCTAACATTGCAGCCTGAGGTTGGTCAGATGACACCTTTTGTAATTACGGTGGCAGATGCTGGTCTGTATAGAGTCCCAGGAGAATTCCAGGCTCTGGGCTTAAAATCTCGGTTTCTCTTTGATATGGAAGGTTAGAGGAACCTCCCTGCCTTTCCGCAAACCCTTCATCTCATCATTTCTCACCCAAAAGTCAGGTTCAGCAAGAACCCATTCAGTTTTTCTTTATTCTCTCCTTTAGTCCATCTTCTTTCTTTCAATTTCATGTTTCTTTATTTGTAATATATTTTTCTTTCATCATATTAATCTTCTTTACCTATATTCTCTTTTATCCTTTTATTTCCCAATAATTTTGAGCCCACATTTGTTTAGTAGTTACAGAATAGGCTCTGCATTTAAAAGAGGATGTCGTTTCTCCTGCATATCACCAGGAAAATATCATGTGATAGCTATGTCATTGGGACCTATTGAACTTTATAGCTCAGTTTCAATCACTGCTGCTGCTGCTGCTAAGTCACTTCAGTCGTGTCCGACTCAATCACTAACCACGGTTAAACTTTATTTAGATAGCATTTAACTGTGTGTTAAAAGCTAATTTACTTTTCTAAAAATGTTTTTGTATACTGCTTTCCTAGTGTATATGATCTTTTTTGATGTTACAGTAGATAAGTTAAAATTTGTTGTTGTCCCTGTTTTCTTTGGAAACAGTGTCGATGCACATGTAAGTCATGGTCCCAGATGGCAGCCAGTAGGAGCTCCAACGGAGAAAGCAATGGCAACCCACTCCAGTACTCTTGCTTGGAAAATCCCACGGGTGGAGGAGCCTGGTGGGCTGCCGTCTATGGGGTTGCACAGAGTCGGACACGACTGAAGCAACTTAGCAGCAGCAGCAGCAGCAGCAGGAGCTCCGAACATGGAGAGAAGGTACACTGCAGAATTGCTAAACAACAACAAAGGCAACAATAAGGTAAAGCAGCCCCGGTACTTAAAGCTCCCAAGGTAGCTTTAATTAGTGGAGACTTGAGTATACACTCATTTACTTTGAATTTGAAAATGAATCATACTTTAAATCTCACCCCAGCCTCATAGCCCATTCTGCCGTATCTTGGCACAAAGTCCCAATATTCTGGAAGCAACAGCAGTATAAAAACTGAGGCTAACACAATGACAATTTCTAGGGTTCCTTATGTTAGGACGTTTCATTCACATGCAACAATCCTTTAGGGAAATGGATACTGTTATCAAGATCTCTCCTCTTCTAGAAATTGTGTATGTGCTCAGTCATGTCTGACTCTTTGTAACCCTTCGGACTACAGCATGCCAGGCTCCTCTGTCAATGGTATTTTTCAGGCAAGAACACTGGAGTGGGTTGCCATTTCCTTCTCCAGGGGATCTTCCCTACCCAAATCCACTTCTCCTGCATTGCAGGCAGATTTTTTTACTGCTGAGCCATCAGCGAAGCTCCTTTCTAGAAACTATGGGTTGAACTATGAGTTGCCTATTAAATTCTGACACATGTAGAATCATTCCATGGTTTCTGAGGGGACATGTGTCCCCACGAGTGTGTCTGAGAGTCATTCTTCCATTCACTCCACAAGTGTATGATGGGTACAGGCACACATGGTACAGGTGTGAACAAGACGCCACAATCTCTTTGCTGCAGAGTCTAGTCAGAAACATCTGGCTTTATACGTGGAAATGTACTGTCAAGAGTTTGAACCCTTTGAATCCACTCGGTTTGTTTCTAATCCTGTTTCCACAAAACAAAGTTATTTTGATGGTTCATCCTTTTCTTCAAAGAACTCACCTTAGAAATGAAATTAATAGTGATAATGGCTGATAATTAATTAGTACGTATTATATTCCAGGTATTGTGCTAAATATCTCACATGCACTTTCTCATTTAATCCTTAGAACAATTTATGAGGTATATATTGTCACTTTTATTCCCTATTTTACAAAAAGGGAGACCGAGGCTTGGAAAGAATGCAAAACTCTACCAGGGTTATGCCTATTAAGTGGTAGAAAATTGAGTTTGAATCTGGTTTCAAAGTTCCAATTTTTCTCCTTTTCCTATTTTATACTCTAATTTAAAATTTGCACAGATTTTTTTTTCTGTCATGTAGCTCTTTAATAGAACTGTATAATCTGGGATTTTTCATTACTCTGAGGGGGCTATTATGTTCATTTCTATTCCTATTCCAGGCCAGATTACCCATATTTGTTGATTGGTTTTAATAAATACTTTCAGTTGCTTATTCACTTAAGCTGGTGTGTTGTGTTGCCCTGTGGTCACCACCATCATATCATCTGGCTTCTAGCTTCCAGCTTCTAGTGAAATACCACTTGATGCTTTTTTTCCTGTATTTTTCTTTTGAGGTGACGGACTCACTCAAGCTGAACTTTTGATTCTAGATTCTCTCCAGGCAATTCTCAACCAACTGGCATCACACCCGCTTAATGACTGACTTGTACAACCCCATCCACTTTCCCATTCAAGACTGCCAAGTTTAGCCCCATCATCCATGTCCTAACTTCTCCCATGGTGACAGCCACCAAAGTTAATGTTCAGCTTATGTCTAATTTCCTGAGGAGGGAGTGGGGACAAGGATGCAAACAGCATCCGAAGAGAATAGAAATAAAAGAGTTTGCTTCTGTAATGGTGAGTAAACATTAAAGCTAAATAATTGTTACTTATTATAACTAAGTCACTATTTTTATAGTTCAGTCACTAAGTCATGTCCAGATCTTTGTGACCCTGTGGACTGTAGCATGCCAGGCTCCCCTGTCCTTCACTATCTCCCAGAGATTGCTTAGGTTCATGTCCATTGAGTCAGTGATGCCATCTCTTTCTCTGCCACCTCCTTCTCCTTTTGCCTTCAATTTTTCCCAACATCAGGGTCTTTTCTAACGAGTCAGCTTTCACATCAAATGGCCAAAGTATTAGAGCTTCAGCATCGTCCTTCCAATGAATATTTGGGGTTGACTTCCTTTAGGATTGACTAGTTTTGATCTCTTTGTAGTCTAAGGGACTCTCAAGAGTCTTCTCCAGCATCACAATCAAAAGCATCAATTCTTCAGTGCTCAGCCTTTTTTATAGTCTAACTCTCACATCTATACATGACTACTGGAAAACTGACTAGACAGAATATGCTGTCTAGGTTTGGCATAGCTTTCCATCCAAGGAGTAAGTAAGTGTCTTTTAATTGCATGGCTGCAGTCACCATCTGCAGTGATTTTGGACCCAAAATGACTATGACTTATCATTAAATTTGTTTTCTATTTCAAATTCTCCAAAATGTGAAGGTCTTTATTCTTGAAGTTCATCAAGCTCTAATGGCACAAGAAACAAGAATAAAATCTAGCTTTCAGTAGGATGGTTTATAGCACATTAGTCAGCCCTTTCAAATCTGCCTGAAGCAAAGCTTAAGGAGAATTCTTTCGGTGATGCTATTTCACCACAAGTTATGCTTGTCATGACCTCCAGTGTTTACATAAGAATAAAAAGATGACCCTCCACTCTCTTAGACGTCACATTTTGCCCATCCAGATCTTTACCATAGTGCATCAAAAATAAATACAATTTAACAGCTCAGAAGGTTGATCACATTTGAAAGCTCTTTTATAAAGTTCTAAAGGACATAGCAGGTGGGACACTCATGCAGACATGGGCTATTTTTTCCTGCCCAGAATCATTAACACTTCTGTGGGTAACCACGTCTGGATTTTCCTTTGGAACAGCATCCCTGTACCTTTCTCAGTGGGCGTGGTCTGCCAGCAAGGAGCAACCCTGTCTCTGCCTCTTTCCTGTTCAAGACTTGATCACATGACCTATGCCTAATTAGTCAGAGTTGCTGTGACTGATTCAGGAGTGAGTATATGACCCTTTTCAGGCCAATGGGAGTCAGCCTTGGGTAGTTTCTAAAACAAGGGAGAAAAATATGCCTTCTTTCTGCCCAGTTTACCAAGCTGGTCAGATGTACCTTCTATTGTTGCTGGCCGCCTTCGCTAAAACCGCTTGAGCTCATTCTTTGAGAGGAAGGCAGGGCCAAGAGATGGAAACTAACTTCTGATGATGTTGCACCTAAGCACCTAATATCAAATGTGCTTCCAAATCTTGCTGTATTCCTAGCTTCTTTATTTAGGTTGAGAGAAAAAAAATCTTTTGTTTAAGAATTTGAATCGAGATGCTGTTGTTTTCAGCCAAAACATTTCTGACTAATGCAGAGAGTAGGGCTTCCCTGGTGGCTCAGATTGTAAAGAATCTGCCTGTAATCCAGGAGACTGGGGTTTGATCCCTGGATCAGGAAGATCCCCTGGATGGCAACCCACTCCAGTATTCTTGCCAGGAAGAGTGCCATGGACAGAGAAGCCTGGTGACCTACAGTCTGTGGGGTTGTAGAGTCGGACCTGACTGAGTGACTCACACACACACACACACACACACACACAACACAGAAAGTAAAGATGGAGAGAATCAGAAGTACATAACAGAGTTAACCTGTTCTCCAGGAAATGATAATCTGCTTGGAAAGGAGAGGTAGCCAGCACATATGCAAATAGATAGATATTTAAATGTCAAATTAGATGGTGCAGACTTTAAATGCTATATCACTTTAGCAAATGCAGAGATCAACTTCCTTTGAAGTCCCTGGGAGAGGAGGTAATGGAGAGGTAGAAATTGAGCTTGCCTTAAAAGACAGATAGGAATTTGAATAAGGAAAAAAAGATCAAGGGAGGGAATTCTCTGTAAGAAGAGCCTGAAGGCAAAACCCTAAACTGCAAACGGTGTATGTAGACAGTGGAGGATAAGGCGAAGTGGAATGGAGGTTTAGGGTCAGAGGTCACTTACAGTAAAGCTGCAGAGGTGAACAGGACCAGGTGTTGTTGGCCTTGAATTCTGAGCAGAAAATTTGTAGTTTTTAGAGGGTAGGCATTAAGGAACCACTATATAAACCTGAGTGGTGATTAAATATTACACAGGAACATTTATCTGACAATGCTATGAATGATTGGGTAGATTGGGAATATGGGAGACACTGAAGTCAGTGTGACTAGATATGCAGCCACTGTAGTGGTTAAATATAATTGTTCTGCATTGCAACCCCATGGATTGTAGCCTGCCAGTCTCCTCTATCCATGGGATTTTCCAGGCAAGAATACTGGAGTGGGTTGCCATTTCCTCCTCCAGGGGATTTTCCCAACTGAAGGATCTAACCTTTGTTTCCTGCGTCTCTTGCATTGGCAGGCAGATTCTTTACCACTGAGCAACTGGGAGGCACAAACATAATAATAACATAATTATTGCCATAACATAATTGGCATAATAGATCTGCCTTATTATTATCAGGAGGACTTTCACTGCCTTGGTTAAATTTGCTCCTAGGTATATTGTTCATTTGGATAAAACTGTAACTGGGATTGTTTTCTTAATTTCTCTTACTGATAGTTCATCATTAGTGTCTAGAAATGCAACAGATTTTTGCATATTGATTTGGTATTCTACAAATCATTTTAGAAAGAATAGAATATTTGCAATTTGCCATGCAGGAGACAGGTTTGATCTCTGGGTCAGGAAGATTCTCTGGGTCAGGAAGATCCCCTGCAGAAGGAAATGGCAACCTACTCGAATATTCTTGCCTGGAGAATTCCATGGACAGAGGAGCCTGGTGGGCTGCAGTCCATGGGGTTGCAGAGAGTCAGACACGACTGAGAGACTAACACACTTGGTATTCTACAACTTCACTGAATTTGTTCACTAGTTCTAATAGTTTTTTGATGGAGTCTTTAGGGTTTTCTCTATGCAATATTGACTTCTGTAATATTAAGTCATCTGCAAATAGTGATACTTCTTTCTTTTCAATGAGGATGCCTTTTCTTTCTTTTCCTTGCCTAATTTCTCTGGCTACAAATTCTAATATTATGTTGAATAAAAGTGGTAGGAGTGGGTATCCTTGTCTTACTCCTGATTTTTTAACATCACACTACTGAGTGTGATGTTAATTGTGGGCTGGTCTCTTAATTTATTTAAAAATAATTTTGGCTCATGAGAATGATGAAATGATGAAACATAAAGCATACTTAAGTTCTTTTTAAAAGTCCTTAACAATATAGTTGTTGTTGTTTAATTGCTAAGTTGTATCCAGCTCTTTTTCTACCCCATGGACTGTAGCCCATCAGGTTCCTCTGTGCATGGGATTTCCCAGGCAAGAATACTGGAATGGGTTGCCCTTTCCTTCTCTAGGGGATCTTCCTGATCCAGGGATCGAAGCCACATCTTTTGCATTGGCAGGCTGATTCTTTACACTGAGCCACCAGGGAAGCCCCCAACAACATAGTAGCTACACATTAAAAAAGCTAACTGAAATAACTGTAATGTTGGAAAATGCGAGCACATCAAATGTTTGTACCAAGATCAGGATGTTCCAAGGTTTATTAACTAGTTTGGCTTTTTAAAAATACATAAGCTACAAACCAACATGATTTGCTTGGAACCTGGTTTCCCTACATCAGCCAATTAAAGCCACAGTTCCCATCAAGAATTTCCACCAGAAGAAAAGCAAAAGCAAATAATAGTTGCTAAGTCATGTCCAACTCTTTTGTGACGCCATGAACTGTTGCCAGCAAGGTTCCTCTGTCCGTGGGATTTCCCAGGCAAAAATACTGAAATGGGTTGCCATTTCCTTCTCCAGGGGATCTTCCCAACCCAAGGATCAAACCCACATCTCCTGCATTAGCAGGTGGATTCTTTACCACTGAGCCACCTGGGAAGTCCCCCCAAAACAAATAATACAAAAGCCAGTTTAACTATTATCTCTGAAATGTCTTTTATCTATCCCTACCTTTCAATTTCCATCAACCCTGTTCAAGTTCAGGCCCTCACATTTCTGTTCTGGGTTATTGAATTGGATTCCTCCTTATTTCTTTGCCTTCCTTTTCTCTCTTTCCAATTCAACTCATGTACTGCTGCCAGATAATCTTCCTAAATTGCAGGTCAGGTCATACCAGTACCCGGCTACAAAAAATTCACCACTTCCCATTGTTTTCCAAAAGCTTTAATGGAGTTTTCGAGGTCATCCAAAGGTATGTCCTCAACTCTCCTGCCCAGCCTTATTTCTCAGCACTCCTAGCTTGCACTGCATATGCAATCAGATCAGATTATGCTTTCCTTCCTGGACAAGGACATAGTTTTTCTGCCTGTCTGCCTTTAACTCACACAATTCCTTTATCTGGACTATCCACCACACTAATCTCTCTACCTGCTAAAATTCTCCCACTTCCTTCTAGATCTGACACTAAAAGACTTTATAAAAAATTGTTTCTCTCTAAAGCCCATATCTTCTCTTTCCTCAGGGTTCCCACAGCTTTCTGTTCCAACCTCTTAGAGCACATGTCACATTCAGTCTTCTACACAATAGCTGAATATCTTTCTTGCCCCAACTTGACAATGAACAATTTGAGAGACCGAATCTTATTCATGTTTTATCCTCCATTTGTTATTGTTTAGCTGCTAAGTCGTGTCAGACTCCTTTCGACCCCATGAACTGTAGCATGCCAGGCTTCCCTGTCCTTCAGTATCTGCTGGAGTTTGCTCAAATTCATGTCCATTGAGTCCGTGATGCTATCCAACCACCTCTTTTTCTGCCGCTCTCTTCTCCTTTTGTCTTCAAAGATTCCCAGCATCAAGGTCTTTTCTTTTCTTTTTTTCATATTTTATTTTTTTTTACTTTACAATATCGGCAATGTGTTGGTTCTTCGCATCAGTTGGCCAAAGGATTGGAGCTTCAACTTCAGTAAATATTCTATTCTTTCTAAAATGATATTCTTTTTTCATGAAATGTCACATAGTACTGTGTTCTGAAAACTTAATTTGAAATAAGAATGCCTTTTCTGGCTTAAAAAATGCTACGAGTTCTCATTTGTACATTAAATGTATGTTTGTAGATCTATACGAAACAATTATTTTGCTAGGGCTAATTAGCCAATCATGTGACTTTTATATATTGCAAACTTGAAGAACATGTTCACTTTCATCCTCAGGTAATCCAAACCAAATTGTAGTTATGGGTAAATTTGTATGGTACTAGAATATTGAAATTGTGCCGAATATATAATTGAAGCTCAATAATTTTTTTGATATTAATTTTATAGTTTCTTGATTCTCTAGTGTTTTCTCCAAAGACAACTTTTTGTGTTTAAATTTGCCCATTAAATGGATTCTGTTTGATATATGGTGGAAAATTACCTGATTAAAATAATAGCTGTCTAAGAAAAGTTATCTTTTAATTAAATGAAGCCTAGAGAGCTTTATTTAATTGAGTTTGCCATCTGATAATTGCAAGAGAGTTTCTTTTTTTTTTCAAAGAGACCAAAAAAAAAAAAAAATGTGAAGTCACATTTGTTTGTTGGTTTCAAGAATCTGCAAACACTTTTATGTTAGGAAAAAAACTCACCCTATACTGAGATGTCACAGCCTCTGAGGTTTTGTAAGACCCCTGCTGACTGACCCTACCCTTGACCTTAGCTCTAAAGCCCAACTCCATTCTGGCATGCTGATGTAGAGAATTTATTTATGTTAACAGTAGGGAGTCGGAATTCCAGGAACATTCTTACAAGAATCTGATGCATTCTTACAAAAATCAAGATGCATTTACCAAATCTTCACCCCCACACAACTGGGAAGCCTCCATTAACACAGAGAGTGGGTTCTAGTGAAGGGTTGCTGTCAAGGCCTATGTGGATATGGTTTAACTCTAAGCAGTAGGACCTAGAGGGATGTGAAAGAGTTCCACTAGAAATGGCCTTTTGATCATCAAAGAAAACAAGAAAATAGGTGTATTTTCATAGCAGATACCTTTTGGTAAAGGGAGGGGAGTGATACTGTAAATAATTGGTGCATGCCTGCTCAGTTGCTCAGTCGTGTCTGACTCTTTGCGACCCCCATGGACTGTAGCCTGCCAGGCTCCTTTGACCGTGGGATTTCCCAGGCAAGAACACTGGAGCTTGTTGCCATTTCCTCCTCTAGGGGATCTTTCCAACCCAGGGATCAAACCCAAGTTTCTTGTGTCTCCTGCACTGGTAGGTGGATTCTTTACCACTGCGTCACCTGGAAGCCCTATAAGTAAGTCAGATAATATTTATCAAAGCAGAGAGGCAGTCTTAGGGCCAATTCTCCATTTAATCTACCTGCTTCTATCTGTTGATTCCTATTCTTTCTCATGAATCCTGCTAATTTTATTGTAGGACTGTAAAGTGCAATTTACTATGCATTTTTAATGCTTTATTTTTTAAATTTGAATGTTATAACATGTTCATTAAACATTTGTAAAATGCTAAAAAGTACACAAGGGAAAAATTAAAATTTCTAAACACATTTACTAGTAATAATTTAGTAAATTAGTTTTCTTGCCGGGGGGAGGGACAGAATTTCTTTTTATATACAATTTTCTCATGTTTTAAAATATACTACTTCATTATAAAATTTTCCTTATTGTTTAATACATTTTCACAAGATTTTATTATAAAAATTTAGAAGCATAAGTCAAAAACATTTTACTATGAAGAACCATATTCTCATTGCTTATATTCATAAATATAGTTAACATTTTACTATATATGTTTTGTCACACATCTATTAATATTGCCCTATCCATCTATCAGTCCATTTTTGATGTATTTCAAATTAAACTTATAGATATTAATTTCATAAACAGTCCTTGGAGTGAAATAGTATTTTCTTTTAAATTATGTCCCTATTATTGACGGATTGCTCAGTTGCCATTTTCCACTGGCTTACATGACACCTCATAGGAAGGTTACACTTCTATGGTTTAATATTAGTTTCTGGCTAAAGAAGAACAAGACTGAAAAGACAGATAAGGATCATATTGTGGAAGGCTTTGAATACCAAAGAAAGTACAGCAAAATGTAGTGTCACAGCTGCATTCTTGGAATCAAATAGATCAGACAATTGTTAGATAACTGCGCCTGGAAAAAGTACTAAACTTCTCTGAGGCTCTGTTTCCTCATATGAAAGTGACAAGAATATTATTTGTCTTACGGGTAATTGTGAGGGTTAAGTTACACGTATGAACTCTATCTGTATTTCATAAATAGAAGATTTCCCAAAACAATAATTTCATGAAAAATTCAGGAAAAAAAGTCCTTGGAGGTTTTACAATAATAGTACAGAAACATGATCAGATCCAGATTTTAGGTAGCTTAATCTTATGGAATTATGTGTGGTGGATAAGAGTTAAGGGAGAAGAAGTTACAGAGAGGGAGATTTAATTCAATTTAACATTTATGGAGTTTGTATGAAATGCAGAGCACTATGATAGATGCCTTGGAAATACAAGCAGAAATCTTGACAGGTACCATAAAGGCTTGTAATGGGTAAGACGATCATGAAGACAAGCTATACAACTGAGCAGAATTCATCAGTCTATCCAATGAATATTTGTTTTGCTCCCACCCTATGCCAATCACCGTTCTAGGTGCTGAAGATAAAACACCTAGAAAAACATAGACAAAAATCCTTTCCCTCATTAGCACACATTCTAGTGGAGAAGACATACAATGTACAAATAAATAAGTAATAAAATATAGATGGTGATACGTACTTTGAAGAAAAACAAAGCAATATGAAGGGATAAACTGTACAATAGTGATGAGGGTGCTATTTTAGATAGCTTCTGAGAATGTGCTGTTTAAGCAGAGAACTGAGAAAGATTAAGAAGTAAACTGTGCTACTCTCTGAGTGAACAGATTTCTAGGTAGCTCAAATGGCAAAGACAGGAGGCAGAAATGGCCTGGGGGAACACCAGGGAGGTAATACACGTGATTGGAATGGAGCGAGAAAGAGGGACGCAGTAGGAAGTCAGGTTGGAGAGCTGGTCTCAGGTAGGGCCATTTATGGGGCTTCGCAGGTGGCGCTAGTGGTAAGGAACCCACCTACCAATACAGGAGACGCAAGAGACCCAAGAGACACAGGTTCAATCCCTGGTTCAGGAAGATCCCCTGGAGGAGGGCACGGCAACCCATTCCAGTTTTCTTGCCTAAAGAATCCCATGGACAGAGGACCTGGCAGGCTGCAGTCCATAGGGTTGCAAAGAGTCAGACACGACTGAATGGACTTAGCCTGCATGCACGAGGACTGAATAGCCTTGTTGTGCTCAGTGTACGCCCAGGGTGCGGAATTAAGAAAGACTCTCCCAGGATGGTGGAGATGCGGGGTTGGCACCTGAAAGTGGTGCTTCCTTACCCATTGCACCCCAGGGGCCTCAGTCCCCCACAGTCCCAGCTCTGTTTACTCGAAGATGAGGTAAATGAGCACATCGGCTGAAGAAGCTGCAAGAGCAAAGAGAGGAGATGAAAGAGACTGGCAAAAAGATGGCTGCAGTTGCCTGAACAAGAGGAGTTACAGGTGTTGGGAAAACAGAGAAACTTCTAGGCTTCTAGTTAGGCCCAGGCAGCTCCCTATCTTCTCCTTTTCTTGTGTGGGGGAGGGGAGAAGGCCCCAAGGGTAGCCTTCTTGTCTTTCCTTTTTTATGTTGTCATTGTCCCTGCATTCTTTTGTCATTTTCTTTAACAATACTGACTGTGGAGTCTTGGAATTTCCATAAATTCCTTTGTCCTCAGATGCCCAAAGGCCAACAACCTGGTCCTTAGGTTTTATGGAGTTTACTGTTAATCACTAAAGAATCTAATAAACATAGAGAAATGACAAAGTTAAGAAATTCCTAATACACAGGCTATGAAAAAAGCTCATACAATTTAATATTAAAAAAATGAATACTTTGATTTTAAAATGGGCAGAAGATCTGAGTAACTTTTTCTCAAAGAACACATACAGACTGCCAACAGGTACATGAAAAAAATGTTCAACATCACTAATTAGGGGAATGAAAATCAAAACCACAATGAGATACTACCTCACACCTGCCAAAATGGCTGTTGTCAAAAAGACAAGAGACAACAAATGCTGGCATGAATGTGGAGAAAAGGGAACCATTGTGCACTCATGGTGGGAATATGAATTGATACAACCAGTATGGAAAGTAATATGGAGGTTCCTCAAAAAATTAAAAATAGAACTACCATATATCCAACAATTCCCCTTCTGGGTATTTATCTGAACAAGATGACAACACTAACTTCAAAAAATATATATACCTTCACGTTCATTGCAGCATTATTTGCAAGAGCCAAGATATGGAAATATATATGGAAATAATATATGTCCATTGACAAATGAATGGATAAAGAAAATGTGATCTATATACAAAATGGAATATTATTCAGCCCAAAGAAGGAAATCTTGCATTTGCAACAACAAGGATGGACCTTGAGGGTGTTATGCTAAGTGGAATATGCCAGACAAAAACAAAATATTAGATGATCTCTCATTTATATGTGTAATCTGAGAACAAAACAACAACAAAACATAACAAAAAAGACCAAAAAAAAAACCCCACAAAAGAACAAGCTTGTGAATATAGAGAACAGGTTGATGGTTTCCATGGAGCGGATGGGAGGGGAGGCAGTGGATGAAATGGGTAAAGGGATAAAATGGGTAAAAAACGGATCCATTTTAAAATGGATAAAATGGGTAAAAGATACAAATTTCCAGTTTAAAAAATAAATAAGCAATGTGGCTATAATGTACAGCATGATGACTATAGAAGAACTGTACAAAAAAGATCTTCATGACCAAGATAATCACAATGGTGTGATCACTGACCTAGAGCCAGACATCCTGGAATGTGAAGTCAAGTGGGCCTTAGAAAGCATCACTACAAACAAAGCTAGTGGAGGTGATGGAATTCCAGTTGAGCTATTCCAAATCCTGAAAGATGATGCTGTGAAAGTGCTGCACTCAATATGCCAGCAAATTGGAAAACTTAGCAGTGGCCACAGGATTGGAAAAGGTCAGTTTTCATTCCAATCCCAAAGAAAGGCAATGCCCAAGAATGCTCAAACTACCGCACAATTGCACTCATCTCACACGCTAGTAAAGTAATGCTCAAAATTCTCCAAGCCAGGCTTCAGCAATACGTGAACCGTGAACTTCCAGATGTTCAAGCTGGTTTTAGAAAAGGCAGAGGAACCAGAGATCAAATTGCCAACATCTGCTGGATCATCGAAAAAGCAAGAGAATTCCAGAAAAACATCTATTTCTGCTTTATTGGCTATGCCAAAGTCTTTGTCTGGATCACAATAAACTGGAAAATTCTGAAAGAGATGGGAATACCAGACCACCTGACCTGCCTCTTGAGAAACCTGTATGCAGGTCAAGAAGCAACAGTTAGAACTGGACATAGAACAGACTGGTTCCAAATAGGAAAGGGAGTACGTCAAGGCTGTATATTGTCACCCTGCTTATTTAACTTCTATGCAGAGTACATCATGAGAAATGCTGGGCTGGAAGAAGCACAAGCTGGAATCAAGATTGCCAGGAGAAATATCAATAACCTCAGATATGCAGATGACACCACCCTTATGGCAGAAAGTGAAGAGGAACTCAAAAGCCTCTTGATGAAAGTGAAAGAGGAGAGTGAAAAAGTTGGCTTAAAGCTCAACATTCAGAAAACGAAGATCATGGCATCTGGTCCCATCACTTCCTGGGAAATAGATGGGGAAACAGTGGAAACAGTGTCAGACTTTATTTTTTTGGGCTCCAAAATCACTGCAGATGGTGACTGCAGCCATGAAATTAAAAGACGCTTACTCCTTGGAAGGACAGTTATGACCAACCTAGATAGCATATTCAAAAGCAGAGACATTACTTTATCAACAAAGGTCCGTCTAGTCAAGGCTATGGTTTTTCCAGTAGTCATGTATGGATGTGAGAGTTGGACTTTGAAGAAAGCTGAGTGCCAAAGAATTGACGATTTTGAACTGTGGTGCTGGAGAAGACTCTTGAGAGTCCCTTGGACTGCTAGGAGATCCATTCTAAACGAGATCAGTCCTGGGTGTTCTTTGGAAGGAATGATGCTAAAGCTGAAACTCCAGTACTTTGGGCACCTCATGCAAAGAGTTGACTCATTGGAAAAGACTCTGATGCTGGGAGGGATTGTGGGCAGGAGGAGAAGGGGACGACAGAGGATGAGACGGCTGGATGGCATCACCGACTCAATGGATGTGAGTTTGAGTGAACTCCAGGAGTTGGTGATGGACAGAGAGGCCTGGCGTACTGCAAATCATGGGGTCGCAAAGAGTCGGATATGGCTGAGTGACTGAACTGAACTGAACTGATTGCATATTTGAAAGTTGGTAAGAGAGTACAACTTAAAAGTTCTCTTAACAAGAAAAAAAATTCTGTCAATACGTATAATGACATTTTTTTTTTTTTGGCTGAACCACGTGGTGTGTGGGATCTTAGTCCCTGACCAGGGACTGAATCCATGCCCTTACCACTATCCTAACCATGGAGTCCTAACCAGGAAATTCCCTACAGATGTTAACTAGACTTATTGTGGTGATCACTTCACAACATATAAAAGTATGGAATCGTTATGTTGTACACTTAAAACTAATGTAATGTGGTATGTCGGAGAAGGCAATGGCACCCCACTCCAGTACTCTTGCCTGGAAAATCCCATGGGCGGAGGAGCCTGGTAGGCTGCAGTCCATGGGGTCGCTAAGAGTCAGACACAACTGAGCGACTTCGCTTTCACTTTTCACTTTCATGCATTGGAGAAGGAAATGGCAACCCACTCCAGGGTTCTTGCCTGGAGAATCCCAGGGACAGGGGAGCCTGGTGGGCTGCTGTCTATGGGGTCACACAGAGTCGGACATGACTGAAGTGATTTAGCAGTAGCAATGTGGTATGTAAATTATATCTTCCCCCCCAAAATTGTATTGGTGAAAGAAACAGAAAAGGAAAGGAAGAAATTCCTTGAAGTTTCCAATAGCCCTTATTACGACTCTATGCCTGAGATGTTCATGTTCATATTAGTTGCTCAGTTGTGTCCAACTCTTTGCAACCCCATGGACTGTAACCTGCCAGGCCCCTCTGTCCATGGGATTCTCCAGGCAAGAATACTGGAGTGGGTTCCCATAGCCTTCCTCCAGAGGGTCTTCCCGACCCAGGAATCGAATCTTTGTCTCTTGCAGCTCCTGCATTGCAGGCGATTCTTTACAGCTGAGCCACTGGGGAAGCCCAGGTATGTGTTTTCTTAGATTACCCAAATCCTTACTGCATGGGCACGAGGGATCTTGGTTCCCTAATCAGTGATCATGCCCCCTGCAGTTGGAAGCACAGAGTTTTAACCACTGGACTGCCAGGGAATCCCTCAGTTGTCTCTTCTATTTATTTTTGGTCTATGAGATCTATCCAGTTCTTTGAGAAGTGGGTTAAAAATTTTTAAACAAATTCTTCTTTTAGCCCCACTCGTTACTTATTTAAATATTTTGGTGCTACAAATGTACACTTTGGAATTAGCACATTAGGCTTTGAGTTCTGTGTCCCTCTATTGCTGTGTGGCACACGCTCAGAACACTTAATCTTTCTAAGCCTACTTCCTCATCTGCAGAACGGAAGTGTGAGCTACCGTCACTCCAAAGTGTTGTAAGGATTACTTTAGGAAATCCTCAGTTGAGTGCTTGGCGTGTAGTGAGTGTACAATAAATGTCTGCTATTCTTCCAAGTAAATTGGTTTTATTGTCCTGCTTGATACTTACTTTTCAATCATGAATTTCACTTTGATTTTATATTGCTACTATTTTCCCCCTCTACATGTGCTTGTAACCTTAATAGGCCGTCCATTTATTTTCAATATTTCCATGTTGTTTTATTTTGGGTCTAATGTATAAGGAGAATATAGTTAAATTTTCTTTTTTCAAAGATTTTTGTCTTTCACTAAGAAAATCTAGCTCACTTAGTTTATTGTTATTAATGCTAAGAATGCATATACCAATGTCGGACCCACATCTCCTACATCGGCAGGTGGATGCTTTACTGCTGAGTCGCCTGAGAAGCCCAGTCTACCTCCTATATCACTATGGACCTGCCTACTTTAGATATTTCACAAGAGTGGAATCATACAATACATGACCTATGCCTGGCTTATTTCATCTGGCATGTTTTCAAGGTTCATCCATTTTGGAGCATATATCAGTATTTCATTTTTTAAAAACTGCTGAATAGTTTTCTATTGCACGGATAGGACACATATTGGTTATCCATGCATTGGCTGATGGACATTTGCATTGTATCCACCTTTTGGTTGCTATGGATAATGCTGTTGCGAACATTCATGTACAAGTTTCTGTGCAAATATATGTTTTAAATTCTCTGGGGTATACATCTCTGAATGGAATTATTGGATCATATTATAACTCTATTTTGAGGAACTGCCAAACTGTTTTCCACAGAGCTACACCATTTACATTCCTACCAGCAATGTATAAGGGCTCCATTTGTTATTATAGCTTAACCAACATCTGTTATTACAGCTTAAAAAATGTTCTAAATCTCTTTTTTATTATTATGGTTAACCATGGATAACATAGTCACCATTTCAAACATTTTAAGTGTACATTCTTGTGGAATTAAGCATATTCACATTGTTGTACATTCATCACCACCATCCATCCCAAGATTTTTTCATTTTCCCAAACTGAAACTTTAACCTTAACCCTAAACCTAACTGTATCCATTAAACTACAATCCACCATGATCTCATGCCCGCTTCAGGGTCCTCATCCCCTACCCAACTACCATTCATTCTACTTTCTGTCTCTAGGAATTTGACTGCTCTAGGTATCTCATATAAGTGTATTTGTATTTGTGTATACAGTATTTGTCCTTTTGTGATTGGTTTATTGCCGTTAGCATAATGTCTTAAGGTTCATCCACATTGTTATATGTGTCAGCATTTTGTTCCTTTTCTTGCCGAATAACGTTCCATTCTATATATCTTGTTACTTTTTAAAAAAAAAACGTAGCCATCCTAGTGGATATAACATGATATATCATTGTCGTTTTGATTTTTATTTCCCCAGTAGCTAATTATGCTGCACATCTTTTTGCGTGATTATTGGCCATTTATATGTCTTCTCTGGAGAAATGTCTATTCAAATCCTTTGTCTATCTTTCATTGGATTATCTGTCTTTTTATTGTTGAGTTGCAAGAGTTCTTTATATATTCTAGATAACAAGTCCATATCAGATATGTGATTTGAAAATATTGTCTCTCATACTGTGGGTTGTCTTTTCACTTTCTTGATGCTGTCCCTTGATGCACATAGCTTTTAATTTTATGAATCAATGTATCTAGTTTTTCCTTTGTTGCTTGTGCATATTAAGAAACCATTATCTAACCCAATGTCAAAGAACTCTATGAAAAGAATTTTGTTGTTTCAGCTCTTACATTTACATCTAAGATCCCATTTAAGTTAATTTTTGTAGCTGCTGTAAGGCAGATGTCCAAATTCATTATTTTGCTTGTGGATATTCAGTTGTCCCAGCACTGTTTGTTGAAAAGACTATTCTTTCCTCTTTGTATTGACAACCTGTTGAAAATCAATTGACCATAGATGCATGAGCTTATTTGTAGACTCTTAATTCTATCCTTTTGATCTATATGTCTTTATGCCACTACCATACTATCTTGATGACTATAGCTTTGTAATAAGATTTGAAATTGGAAACTGTAGTCCGAATTTTTTATTTTTTAAAAAGATTGTTTTGCAGAAACAGACTTAGACTTGTAGACTTAGAGAATGTGCTTAGGGTTGCTGGGGGAAAAACTGGGGGAAGGGATAGTTAGGGAGTTTGGGGTGGAGATGTACACACTGCTATATTTAAAATGGATAACCAACAAAGACCTCCTGTACAGCACATGGAACTCTGCTCAATGTTAGGTGGCAGCCTGGATGAGGGGAGTTTGGGGGAGAATGGATACATGTATATATGTGTGACTGAATCCCTTTGCTGTTCAGCTGAAACTATCACAACATTGTTTGTTAATCGGCTACACCCCAACACAAAATAAAAAGTTTTTTTTTAAAGATAATTTTGTGTCTTGGTGCCACTGAACCATACAGTTAAATATGGTTAAATAGTATGTTTTATATTATGTGCTTTTTTCCACAATAAAAAAAATGACAAAAGAAAGATTGCTTTGGCTGAATCCCTTGCTTTTCCATATAATTCCTAAATTATAGGATCAACTTTTCAATTCCTTCAAAAAAGAAAGGAACAATTTTGGAATTTGACAGGAATTGTGATGAATCTGTAGATCAATTTGGGGAGTATTGCTACCATAACAATATTAACTCTTAAACTCCAACAACACTGTGTTTCCCTTTATTTAAGCCTTAATTTCTTTTAATGATGTTTTATAGTCTACATATCTTGTAGTATTCATATACTACAAAGTAAGTATTGTAAAATACAATATCTATTGCATTTTTTTTGGCTTCTAAAACTTTCAACATATAAATATTAGATCTCCTGGATATATTTTTAATATTAAAAAAATCTTTTCTTTCACAATTTCTGTTTATCTTTTTGCTATGCTCTGGAAGGACTTTTTTATATTTCACTAATTCAGTTTTCAGTAGTATCTATTTTCCTATTCACTTCTTTTATAATCTTTTCAACATAAGTATTCATCTTTTTTTTTTAATTTCTGAGGACATTCTAGCTTTTAGATGCTCCATTTTCACAATTACTTGCCCTTGTCACTCTTTAAATTCCAGTTAAGAACCTGAACAGGATTTTTTTTAAAAAGTTTTCTCCTATTTCCTGCATTAATTCCATTTTAGTGAGTGCGAGTTGCTCTAATTTGGTCCTCTTCTTTCAAATAGTGGATCCTCTTTTCATGACTAGTGGATTTGTGTGTATGTCTTGTTTCCTTTTTAAGGTTTATGTATACCTCACCATGTCCAGTATACTTCTGTGATTATAAAATATGACAGAGTAAGGACTTGGTTTATATTTAAAAGTGGAGATCTAGATCACTCAGCATTAGTAACTGACATCCCATCTGGAATTAGAGACCACTGTTCAATTCCCTATAGTGGTCTGACTCTCTTAGGACGATGGTGGCAGAGTGGAGGTTGGGATTAGGTAGTGAAGCCAGTGAACTGGCACTGAGTAGCAAAGTAGCATGCCCTTTCCTCACGGAAGATACTGGTTCTGATGGTACCCAAGATGCTGAGCCACCAAGCCTCGAAACCTGAACCTCAAGAGAAAGGACCAGGGTGAGGAAGCAAAGAAATCAATTATTTGAAACAATGTCCAGAAAAGAACTTATGGAACTACTGGCACATAGAACTCAATGGAAGCAAATAAATATGAAGTCTACTAAGTGTGGGCTTCCCTGGTGGCTCACTGGTAAAGAATCCACCTACAAAAGCAGGAGACATGGGTTCGATCCCTGGTCCAGGAAGATCCCCTGGTGTAGGGAAGGACAACCCACTCTAGTATTCTTGCCTGGGAAATCCCAAGGACAGAGGAGCCTGGTGGGCTTCAGTCCATGGAGTCACAAAGGAGTTGGACACAACTTAGTGACTAAAATCAACCAACAGCCTACTAAGTGTATGAGGGAATTGTGTGGCCAAGTCACAAATTCTGTTGTAAAAAACTAACTGTAAATAAGCTCTCAGGACCCCAAACTTGTACCAACAGGAAATGGGTTGTGAAAACTGAGGTCTCCAAGTAGGGCTTACTTCCCAAGGACCACTTCAGACGTGGGCATAAAGGATAATGAACAAGGAAGAGACTGTAAGCCAAGGGCCACAGAAATTAATGCAAAAGGTTATTCATTCTTGAGAGCAGAACCAGGATGTAATCATGGAATGTCCCCCATCGTTCAGATGGAGGACCTTCCCAATCATCACTAAGAAGGAATCCGTCATTTCTATGGATCCTGACTGCTATGAGTCATGTGTTTCACTGAACTTGGTTCTAATGCAGTGAATCTCTGCAGAAGCATTTGGGAATCATTGTTACAGAGAAGAGGAGGGATTCACAGATGATAGGAGTTAACATTTTATAGTGAGCTCGGCACTGTGCATTGTCTTAATCTGCACGGCTACTCCCTCAGGTGCGTACTATCATGATGCTATTCTACAAATGGGAACACTGTCAAGGTTACATAATAGGTAGGCCTTGGAGCCAGGATTCAAAACCATGGGTCCAAAGGGTTCACCTTAACTCCAAAGGGTTCACCCTTTAACTCTGTCATATTTTTATTAACAATTTTTTGTTTAAATCTATTTATTTATTTGATTGTGCTGTGTCTTAGTTGCAACATGTGGAATCTTTCACTGAAGTGTGTGGAATTTTTAGTTGTGGCATGCAAATGCTTTGGTGTGGCATGTGGTATCTAGTTCCCCCACTAGGGATAGAACCCCAGGTCCCCTATATTGGGAGTGTAGAGTCTTAGCCACTGGACCACCAGAGAAGTCCCGATTCTGTCATATTTTATAATCACAGAAGTCTATTGGACATGAGGAGGAATACATAAACCTCAAAAAGGAGACAAGACATATACACAAATAAATTCAAAGCAAGGGAGTGTTATTTAATGAAGGAGATACTGAAACATTTTCAAACTACCAGAATATAGATAGATTACCATCACTAACTTTTTAACCTTGTTAGGGACTTGTTTTGTTTACTGATGAATTACCAGTTCTCACTTCGCCATCTGGCTCACAGTAGGTGCTCAATAAATATTTGTTGAATGAATGGAGAATGAATACCAGAGTTCTGTAATATTGGTCTAAGGTTCTTGAGCAACTGTGCCAAATTTACCTTCATATCTTCAGAGTTTAGTGTGTTTGATGTTCAACAAATGGTCCTTGAACTAAACTAAGAGATCACTGCACTGCGGTTTTACAGAAAGGCTGCTCATTGTTCCCTGTTTCCTTATCTTTAAAATGGAAGGTGTTCCCCTCCTCAACTCTACCAACCCTGTGACAGACTGGGTGTTTCAAAAGATGGTTACTTGTTTCAACCTCTCAGGAGCTTGGTTTTTATGCAGGGAGGTGAACTTGAAATTTAAAGTTTCTACTCACTATCTTTCCCACATATATGGCCGGTTCTCAAGTTGAGTTTGTGAACTGACATTTGATTCCTTTTTGATACCTTGAGCTTTAATGCTGCTAATCAGCGGCACCTTTCTGTATGGTAGTTATTTTAAAACCGCATTGATCTCATTCACTAAGCCTGTATTGTGTGCAAGATCTAGGACAGTGGCATTACAGACCGTGACTGAGAGAGACATGGCTCCTACTCTCAAGGCAAAGAAAAGTGTTCTTATGTGTTTTAAAAGACTGGACAATGAGGATTCAATTGTAAAGCAAGGCAAAAAACATATCTACTTCTCATTCCCACATGGAACAAAATGATTTAAAAAAAAAATGGTACTTGGGCTTGTGTTCCCAGTAGAGGAGGAAGAGAAGATAAATCCAAATCACAAACAAATCGCTTTCTTTTGGCAAGCCACAACTGAACTGTGCCTTGAGTTATTGTCTTCCAGTCAGTTCCCTCTGTATGGACCAAAAGAGAAATGGGGAGGGGGAGGGGGAAATGCATTTCAGTTCTTAAAAAAAAAAAAAAAAAACCAAGACGAGCAAACAAAACGTACTGACTTAGAGATCTTATGAGATCTGATTTAATTGAAGCTGTCTTTAAACTGGAACTGACAATGATACCTTCTCAAGACTGATAAACAACCCGCCCGGGGCCTGGCACCGCGGTCTGTTCCCCACAGCCACCCAGCGGCTGACCTACCCCGGGCTATGCTGGCCCCAAAGGCACCGCAAATAGATCAGCTTTTAGCTAGACTCTCCCATCACATCCAGCCTGGAGCGGCTTCTTCCAGTGTGGGCCATTCAGCAAAGGCGTCTAGTCGCCCATCTCTGGCCACAATGACCGTTTTAAAAATAAATGAGCTCCAGCTCTAATCACAAAACCCACCAGCTGTGAAGAATAGAGCCACATCTGTCACCACGGGGCCCAAGCATTTATGCAGAAGCTCTGCCCCCGCCGCTCCGTCGAGGCTCCGCGGTCGGTCGGAGCAGCCCTCCCGGCCCGGGAAGTCTCGGGTCCGGGGGCGAGAAGGCGGCGCCCGGCCGAGATCTGCCGGCCGGAGGCAGCGTGCTCCTTTGGGAGGTGTCCAGGAAGATCCGGCCCGAGCCCCCGGGCGGAGGTGGGGGGTGTCACTTGGGATTTGTGCGCGTCCCGTCCCCGCCCCACCCCCCCAGCCCCACTTCAAGCAAAAGGCCGAAGGGTTTCGACCCCCCGATCGCCCACTTCGAGCTCACGCTTAGGGCCCTTTGGCCGCCGTCCAGCGGACAGAGAAAGCAATCCCGCAGCGCGGCGAAAGCACTCTGTGAATGAAGGTGGAATCGGCGAGAAAATAATTTTTCTTCTCGGCTGAGCCCGTCAGCCGCCCCGGGGGCGTTTGTGGGGGACAGTCCTTCTCCCGAGAAGACCCCTCCACTCTCCGCAGTGGACATACACGTCCCCGCAGTGGCCACACACGTGCCCCCCGGGGGCCGCACGAGTTTGGGAATGGGGGCGCGAGCCCCCGGGGCGAGGGGATTCACCCGGGGCGGGGGGCCGCAAGCCCGCTCCCCACTGCACTCCGCGAGGGTCGGGAAGGGGGCGCCTGGAAGGGCGGTCGGCCGAGAGGCGGGGCGGAGGTGGGGGTCCGGGGGTCCCCGCCGCCGCCGAGGTCCCGGGGAAGCGGGAGGGGCCGCACCTGAGGAATCCGCCTCCGGCCGCTGCGGCCGCCGCCTCGCTCCGCCCCGGGGACCTGGGCGCGCGGCCAGCTTGCCCGGCACACACAGACGCCAGCCAGCGGCGGCGCTAGCTCCTCGGAGGAGCGCGGCAGAGCGAGCGGAGCGCGGCGCCGCCACCCGGCTGGGGGTGGGGAGACGAGCCCCGACCCAGGCGAGGGCCACCCCGGGTCCTCGGCCCTCGCGCGCTGCCAGGGCCAGGTGAGCGGCTGTGGGGACTCGGGGCGCGGGGAGGCGGCGGGGCGCGGGGGTGGTGGTGATGAGAGGTGGCCAGCCGGGCGCGAGCGCGCGCCGCTGCGCCGCCGGCGCTGCCCTTTGGCGGGCTGTGCACACCCTGCCTGCGCGGGCCGGCGCGCGGCTGACTTTTTCTGGAGGGCTAGCCCGGCGGAGCGCGGGGCGTGAGCGCCGCTGCGTTTGTACGGCGAGGCTGGCCGCCCGTGCCAGCCCCAAGCCCCACGAGGAGACCCAGTCCGTGCGGTCCGCGCCCCAAGGCCAGAGGCCTGTCACCGCCGCCTTTGTGGCGGGAGCGAGGGAGCCCGAGCCGGGGGGCTGCGGGAGGCGGGGAGCGCCCCTCGGGAGCGTCTCCTGGAGCCCGCGGGCCGCCAAGGGGGGGGGTCTCCCGGGCGCGGGGTTAGGGGCGGCAGGTAGGGAGGCGCGGAGGTGACGCGCGAGGATGGAGAGAGCCGAGCCCCGGGTGGAAAGTTGGGAGCGTCCGGCGGTGGCCGGGCGTTTGCCCGGGGTGCCCGGGCGGCTCGGCTCCGCAGGAAATGTCACTCGGTCACGGGCGCGCGCGCGCGTGTTCTCCAGCCATCGTTCGAATTTCTCTGAGAGGGGCTGGGGACCCCTCTTGTGCCGACGGAGACACAAAGAGTTGTGTTGACAGCTGACCTGACGCGAGCGGACGGCGCGGAACGGTGTGTGCAGGGCCGGGGATGGGGAGGAAGGCGAGGGATGCGGAGGCGGTTTGTTAAAGTTCATCAATTTCCTCAGTCCGTCTTCCGGGCTCCGGGGAAAAAGGAACGCTCGGTTTCGATGCACTTCATGGGGCGAATCAGTCCGCCCGAGCCCACGTCGGGTCCAGAGACGGATTCGCCCGCGGGGCCGGACGGAGCCCGGAGAAACACCTCCTCGATCGGTTCCTTTCCTCCGGTTGCTTGGCTGATGCAAGGTCCTTATCCACCACTGCGGCCCTCTGGCCCCGGTGGAGAAGACAGAAACCACGTTTTAATTTGTCCTCCTCCCTCGCCCGGGAGGTGGGAAATCCCACTTAAATCTCATTTTTTAAAAATCTAGCTATTTAAAGATGGGGAAGAGTTTGTCCGCAAAAGGTTTTTTGAATGAAACCCCCCTTTTAGAAACCTCCGCTTCCTCTGTACATCTTTTTTTTTGAGGGGGAGGGGTACTTTAAATCCTGGAATTCTCTTTTGAGTTTTGGAACTGTGTTGGGTTTTTTTTTTTCCCCTTTCGGAATATTTCTATGTAGTTTTTACAAACCTCAATACTGAAAATTTCAGATAGAGAAAAATTTAAGTAATTGTTTTATTAAAATAGTATTAGAATTACGTGCAGGTAGGCATGTGTTTCAGCGGAAAGATTTAATTAATGAATATTGGAAAGTTATATGCAAAGGATGAAAATTTCAAACACCAGTGTAAAATACGCCCTCTGTCTCAGAGACCCATATTCCTAATGCCCTAATCCTTCCTTCACCCAGAGGCAACCGCTCTCCTCCATTGTATATCCTTCTATAAACCTTCTGTTAGAATGGAATTACATTGTGGAAATCGAGGATGAAAGGAACTGGATATGTAAGACTGAACTGCGTCTCAGTGGTGATGAATCTTAATTTGATATTCACTTATGATGATGTTAGACCCTTTCATTTGGCCTAAGGCACTTATCAGTTAGAATGCTAAAAATCTTAGAACAAGCATTCAGTGCAAAGCAGAACTATTAAATGGTTATCTCCCTCCATCACCAGTTTCTCCTGGTTTTTATAAGCTTTGTTATTTATAATCTTTGATTTTTCTCCCATTTTGGAACTCTTTATGAAGTAGAGAATGAAAACTATAGCTATTCTATCAAGCGCAGCACATATCTGCAAGACATTGAAAGGATATATGAATACTCCCACTGACACGAGATAGTATAAAAATTTCAATAGTATGAAGGCCAAGGTTAAGACATTTGGTCATATCTCTTAGTTCCAGGCTTGGATTTGCCATAAACTAGCTAAGTGAACTAACTTTCTAAGAAATGCTTTTGTTTCCTCCCCCAGTTAAATAAAGGAATTGAACCATGTGGCTTCTGAGCCTTCTTCTAACTCCAAAATCCTGTGATTTTTGGTAAAATGGTAGTTCTGTAGGTGTCCTAAGACTGGGTAAGGATAAACCAGTTGGATCTGTGGGTATTCGTGGAGTGACCCCCCAAAAAAATCCTAAATGGTAGATTCATAAAGAAGTTGAGATGTTTAAACAACATTCCTGCTTTTATGAGATTGATATCATTGGAGAACAGCTACTTTATTTTCCCACAAAATGTCTGTTTATGCTACTGAAAAAGGTCGAACCCTGAAAGGGCCTCTGTGTATCACCTTGTATGGCTAAGGAGAGTGAATTTTCTTCACAGCTCATGGTGCCATTTTTAGGGAAATTACTCTTACCAGACTCTTACTTTTCTTCTTAAAGTGGAAATAAAGTTCATTGACCTACTTCAAAGGAACTTTACCTAATTTAATTAGCGATTCTCAAAAGTATTTAGAATATGAATAATCCTTATGGCCAAGCTATTTTAGTGACTTTATAAATATTCACTTAGAGATCATGTTCTTAGTAGGAAACTTTTCTAATCTCTAAGACACCTGCAACTGCAAATTCCTAGAGGGGTGCAGGGAGCCGAGGAGTGATTTCAAGGTTATGACAGTAAAAAGAGTTAAGTGATTTTAGTCACTATATGTGATCTCAGTTAAGGATTTCAGAAGGACACTGTAAGTGGCGGTTACAGAAATCATTCTTGTTAAAGAAAGAGATCTCATACTTTGAAGATTCAGAGTCAACAACAAAGAATATGATGTATTTAGTCTGAATATCTGTAATATAAATACATTACAGTGAAGTTTTAGGAGTGGTTCAACTGGGGTGATAAGAATATGAACTAGAAGGTTAGATTTGTAAGGGTGCTGAGAGTAATCTTGATTGACAAAACTAACAAAAACAAAAGAAGATTAAGTACCAGTAATGAAGTTCTTCTAAAATGGAACCGTTTTTGTTTTTGACCAGCTTCCATCCCATCCTTACCATGTGAATATGTATTTTTATAAATGTCTTATCATATTGCACATGTTTCTATAATTTACTTTCTACTGTTTACAAGTAGTTTATTGTATCATAATTTACTTAGCTCTTTCTTTGTTTCATGATTTTCCTGTTTTTTAAAAAATATAAGGGCTACCCTTATGAATGGGACAAACAAACAAACTTAGAATTGTTTCCCTAGAGAGGTAATACAGTGTAGTTCTAAATAGTTGGGGTCTAAAATTAAAGGTTCTGTGTCTAAAACAGCTCCATCCCTTATGGGCAATATTGGGCAAGTAACTTATTTTCTTAGAGCTTCCTAATCTGTAAAGTAGGTGTAGTAATAGCTCTTAATATGGTTAAGATAAAAAAGCAGTAATACATGTAAAAAGCATTTACACATGTAAGTGTTAGCTCTTTTTTAATTAGGAAATTTCCTGATTTCTTGTAATCTCCAAATTACTTTCCAGAAGGGTTACATAAATTTATGCTTATTTGTGTGTACTTATTTTAAACATTTATGTTATTGTGACTCATTTGATCAGTGTAAAATTGTATCCATTTGTTTTGATTTGCATTCCTTTGATCTTGTGTGAGGTGAGAGGTAATTTTTTTTTCAATAGTATTGCTACAGTTTTCTACTTGGAGAGGTGGAAATTTCATCACCTCAGCCATTTTGAACAAGACTATAAGACAAGCCAATAGGACAGGTCAGTCACAACACTAATGAGTGAACCAAATTTTCCAAGTTTCTTTCAGATTAGTTGTCGTTTTCTTGTATTCTCGACTGGTGGTGGATTTTATCCATTATTCTTAAAAATAGGGCTGTTAAAATTAATGAATAGTGTCCTCTATCAATCCCATTTAAGTGAAAATGCAGTCCTCTCTTTTTTCCCTCGAAGGGCTGATTTTTATTAATTAGCATTACTATGATCCAAATTGGTGGATTTTAGCTAGGAATGCTTCCTAAAATGGGGGGAGAAAAGATCAGAGAGAGAAAGTTTCATGATCGCTAATCATGTTATTTTTTGGCTACCAGTGGGTAATGAAGTTATATCCTCTGACTTAAGTTCTTATACAGTCAAGGTAATTTAGACTGCACAAAAGCATGCCCTTGTTAGTTCTGGAGTTCCAGCAGCCCTGATATTTCTGGCAAACACACACCCAACGTGGATAACAGCAGCTCTTTGTGCTCCTGGGCTCCAGGAGGGCTTCCTATTGTGTACTCTTCCTTGCCTCCCATTCTTGACTGACTGGTGATAGCAGCTCCTCCAAGTCCAGATGTGGAGTCCCCACAGGGCTGCCTCTCTGCAGCCCGGCTCTGTGTTTATCCCCACCACCCACCCCTTCAGTGCCTTTGCTTTTGTCTTCTGACATAGGGAATTCTCTCTTTTCAAGGTTGTGGTTTCAGATTTTATTTTTAGTTTATCTCTGTGCTTTATGAGTGTCTTCAACAGTCCCTACAGTAGAAACTGTAAGCGTGATTAACATAGATTAACGCTTAATCGGCACTGGATAAATGTTTGTTGCTGTGAACCATATCTCGGATGGTCTTCTCTGTTCCTGGGCATCATGCTATTTTTATGGTAAAATAGAAAACAAGCTCAGGCTGTGTGGTGGATTGCTGCGTTTGCCTATACTACCAAGGTTAGGAGTTAGGGAACCTGCTTGCTTTGGCCCTTTGAACTTCTTGTGTGTTTAGAGAAGATTCTTAATTCTTGTGTCTTTCTTTTCTTCTGTAAAATGGGATGAACAATTAAAGGACTGCTCTAATTATCCACCTTCTGCACAGAATTGTTGTGAAGGTAAAATGAACTAATAAATGTGGGCATGTTTTAGAAGAAAAGGGTGTATGGGTTCACACTGTGTCGTCATAATTACACATTATTACTACACATCCAGAAGTGTCCGTGTCATAATTACATATTATCACTACACATCCAGGAGTGTCTGTATCTTTGAGGAAGCCCTATCCCAGTGTGGAGCTGTGCTGGGAGCATGGGGTTAGATGAAAATTTTGGGGGTCCAACCCAGATCGTGGGAGTGGGGCCTGTTCTACATTTTAACAACACTTCTGATACTGACCCACTCCCATTGGGAGTAGTAAACGTCAGTTAATCCCTAGAATAGTATTCTCCTTGTTAAATGTTACTGGTAAAATAATCCAGAAATACAACATCACTTTTGCGTGCTGAGTATGAAATGAAAGTTAGCTATTATCATTCACCTTTCAACCTCTCTGAATGTGATTCAGAGCAGGAATTGTAAATTCAGGTGCCTTGGAGCAGGTAGTTTGCCTGAGAGAAGCAGGACACCTGTAAGATAATAGGGTATGCCAAGTTCTGGTGGGCAAGAAAGACTGAAGGTAGCATGATTTCTAAGGCTGCACTGACGTTTGCCCTGTATGTTGCTGTTAACTAGATCATTTGATTTTTGTCAAATGGAACTGAAAATTCATATTTTTATATGAATTTAAAGGATGGCAGTAAATTCAGATGGTAAAGAATCTGCCTGCAGTGCAAGAGACCCGGGTTTGATCCCTGGATCGGGAAGATCCCTGGAGAAGGGAATGGCAGTCCACTTTGGTGTTCTTGCCTGGAGAATTCCACGGGCAGAGGAGACTGGAGAGATACAGTCCATGGGGTCACAAAGAGTTGGACATGACAGAGCAACTAACACACAATACATTTTAAAGAAAACATATGGAACCAGGAAAACAAATCTGGAAGCCAGATAATTTCCAGCTTCTCAATTAATTGACATGGGTGGGGATTTCCCTGATGGTCCAGTGGTTAGGACTCCCTACTTCCGCTGCAGGGGGCGCCAGTTCAATTCTTGGTCAGGGAACTTAAGATCCTGCATGGTGGCCAGTGTGGCAAACCCCAACAAACAAAAAATAAGAAAACAAGCCCAAAAAATGGGTGAAAATATTTGCATTTGGATTATTATGATGACAGAAGAAAGCACTCTGTTCAACATTATTAATAAAGAAATGCACTTGAAAACCATACAGACATATTTCGACTTTCAGGTTATAAAGATTTAGTACATCAATAATATCTAGCACTGGCAACGGGATAAAGAAAAGGTTTCTGTTATACACTATAAAATGACAATTACAACTTTTCTGGAGAGCAATTTGGCATCATGTGTCAAGATTTTAAATGTCTGTACCTATACTGTTCAATGTGGCAGTCCATCACTATCTGTGGCTATTTAAATTTAAACTAATTAACAGTATATAAAACTAAAGATTTGGTTTCTCATTTGCACTAGTCACATTTCAAGTGCTCATTAATTGCATGTGGTGGGTGGCTACAATATTGGACTGTGATGATGTGGAACTTTTTCTTCGTCAGAGAAAGTTCTTATGGATAGCACTGGTCGAACCTCTGAGTCGGAAACTTCCCTTCTAGGAATTTGTTAGAAATAATTAGACAAATGCATGTAGTAATAACATCATCTTAAACATTATTTATAGGAGTAAAAAGAAACAAACTGAACATCATATATTACTAAAAACTGTATTGTATTATCCAGTATTCTTGCCTGGAGAATCTCAGGGACGGGGGAGCCTAGTGGGCTGCCGTCTACGGGGTCGCACAGAGTCGGACACGACTGAAGCGACTTAGCAGCAGCAGCAGCAGTGTTGTATTAAACATCCATGGACTTCCCAGGTGGCTCAGTGGTGAAGAATCCACATGCCAATGTAGGACACTTGGGTTCATTCCCTGGGTTGGGAAGATGCCCTGGAGTAGGAAATGGCAACCCACTCCAGTATTCTTGCCTGGAAAATTTCATGGACAGAGGAACCTGGCAGGCTACAGACCATGGGGTCGTAAAGAATCAGACATGACTGAGCAACTGGGCACACACACACACACAAATATCCATCATACATTGTTAGTGACAATATCCCTGTTGCAGAATCATTTTATTTATTTAGGTAGATAACTTAAGTACACAGAAATTAAGTAAGTGTTAGTCACTCATTTGTGTCCGACTCTATGCAGCCCCATGGACTATAGCCCGCCAAGCTCCTCTGTCCATGGAATTCTCCAGGCAAGAATAGTGGAGTGGGTTGCCATGCCCTCTCCAGGGGATCTTCCCAACCCAAGGATCGAACCTGAGTCTCCTGCATTGCCGGCAGATTCTTTACCATCTGAGCCACCAGGGAAGCCCACATAGAGATTAGGGGAATAAATTTTCTCCTCCAGCAAATGATTGTAGTTATGACAGAGCTCTGCCTTTTTAGCCTGTAGCTCTTCTCATAGTTAGACTTGGTTGACTTTTACAAAAGAGCAAGCAGAGACACTTGACAGTTCTGCAGGCTGCATCAGTATCACTGGGGTTCCTGTTAGAAATTCAGAGGCTCAGACTCCATTCCAAACATCCTGAATCAGAATGTCTCGAAGGGCCCGGGGATCTGTGTAATAACAAGCTCTCTACTTCCTGCCAGTATCTGCCTCCTATCACTGATCTCTGGAGCTTTATTTGTTTTATCTTGGCCAAGTGCGATCTCCTTGAACTCGATCCAGGCCTCGTTTGAGGTGCTTCAGAGGTGGCAGTGAAGAAAACTAACAAACATCCCTGTCCTGATGGGAATCAAACAATAAGCAAAAGAAATATCAGTAAAATATGTTGTCTTTTAGGTAGTGAGAAGCTCTGGGGAGGAAAACTGAAGCAGAAAGAGGACTTAGAAAGTGAGATGGGAGTTGAGATTCTCTCTAGGGTGTGACTGAGAAGTGACATCTAAGTGAGGACCTGAAGGCTGGGAGGGACGGAACTCTTGGAAATTTGGAGGCAGAGCATTCTTGGCAGGGCTCAAATCCTCGGAGGGGTAACTGGGAGGCCACGGCAGGAAGAGCAGAGGCAAGTGAGAGAGAGAGGGGGATCAGATCAGAGCGGCCATCGAGATCTTCTGGCTTCAGAATTCTTTGTTCTCCCTAGTGTACCCCACTCCTCGAACTCTTGGGTTAATCAGTTTGTAATGAGATCAGACATCCTTAAATTCACTGTTTTTCAGTGTGATCTGTCGACACCTGCCTTATTCACCTGGGGTCCTTGTTAAATGCGGATTACTTGTCCCTGCGGAATTAGAGTTTCTAGGCTGGGACCCTGGAATGTGCGTTTTAACGATCTTCTCAGGTGGTTTTTATGGACACGCAAGTCTGAGAACCACTCCTCACATTTATCATTTTGCAAGTTTAGCTTCTAGAAAGGAGGTGTGTCTAAAATTCTCACCACAGCCTGTGGAGGTCATAATGAGAAAATGTAATTGATACAGTGTCTCACTTACTTCCTGTATTTTAAAACTGATTAAACTGATACTACTTATAGTAAGTGACTGAAGTGACTTAGCAGCAGCAGCAGCATAGTAAGTTTATGTGTATACCTCTGTTGGAATATTTGGGGATGGGAAGATTATTGTCATAATTGTTACCCACATCAGAGGGTGCCGAACCTTTTCACTTGCGGGTTCTGTCTTCCCCCTCATCCAATCAGGTTTTTTTTGGAAAGGGTGAATTTCAATTTATTTGATTGTTTAAAATCATATTTTCTTTTTTCCCATTCTCTTTCTTTCTCTCTGCCTCTTGTTTATTTTCTCGTTCCTCTTCCTTCTTGAAATCTAACTATCTTAAACACCATTAATGTTTTGGTCACCATTCTCTTACACATTTCCATGCATATTTATATATATTCACCAACAAATAATTTTACATGATAGGGTCGTATGTTTTTTAAGAAAACTAGTCACACCTTTTAAGAAATTCATTGTTGTGTGTGCATAGTCACTTATTTGTGTCTGAACAACCCCATGGACTGTAGGTCACCAGGCTCCACTGTCCATGGGATTTCCCAGGCAAGAGTACTGGAGTAGGGTGCCATTTCCTTTTCCAAGGGATCTTCCTGACTCAGGGATCAAACCTGTGTCTCCTGAATGTGGCAGGCAGATTCTTTACCACTGAGTCATCTGGGTTCAGGGAGTCTAAATTACCTCTTTAACCTCCCTTTTCACTTCCACAGTGTGGCCAGTCTGCTCTTTATTTTGTTTAACTTTTTCCATGATCATGGAAACATATATATACTGTATATCTTCAACATCTAATATATACTGTTGGATTATATATATATATAATCACAATTATATATATAATTTCTTTTTTCTTAATACTTAATGAAACACAAGACATACCTATAAGTCAAATGGTATAGCTCTTGTTTATTCGTTTCAATGACTGCATACTGTTCTGTGATACACATATTCCACAGTTAAACAACCATTAACTTCACCAGAGGATATTTATTTACACCAAACAAGAAACCAGAGTTGTATACTAAATGACAGGCATATCTGATTATATAATTTTAAAACATTTTTGTAAAGCAAAAAAAGAACTGTAAACAAATACCATAGACAAATGTTAGACTGAAAAAAATTCATTGCATATGCAGGCAAAAAATTACCATCTGAGATATAAGAAATCTTCACAAAATGATAATAAAAATATTTTCTAAAGCATAATTTTAAAACAGTTTTAAAATGCTGTGATTAGGTCATTCACAGAAGCACAATTCCAAATGGTCAAAAATATGAAAAATGCTTAACTTTATCAGTTATTTGGAAATGCAAGTTAAAAATAATAGTAAGCTTCACTTGATACCTACCTGATATTAATATAGATCTTTAATTCACATTAAAATTTCCAAAATCAGTTTCTTTATTCACTGAAAATCTATGCAGAAACTTTTTTCTCAAAAGTTATACTAAAGTTATAAAGCATAATTATTTTCCAAGGTTTCTCATTTGCTCAGAGAATTGGAGGAGAGATTGACTTTTATTCCCTTTTAGACTCAACTCATAGCACAAGGCCCTGGAAAAGGAAATGGCAACCCCCTCCAGTATTCTTGCCTGGGAAATCCCATGGACAGAGGAGCCAGGTGGGCCTTAGTCCCTGGAGTCACAAAGGGTGGGACACAAGTTAGCAACACACAGCAACGACAGCATAGCCCGAGACAAGAATAGAGCCTAGAAAACTGGAGTTTGAGACCAGTTGCAGGACTTTCTTTTTTTCCAAAAAGTTTTCTTCAATTTCAAAACAAATTGTGGGTTTTAGAGCCAGAGATGAATCCTAAGAGGAAAACAGGGTTTTACTTGACTTCCCAAGGTCACCTGGCTACTCCTTCACCCTTTCTGGTTTACTGTCCTGCTCCTCAGAATCTTCTCATGCCTTTAGCTGCAGCTAATATAGAGAAATCACATTTCAAGAATGTTTCCATTTTCAAAAAAGTATTGAATATACAGCATTTAAATAAATTATATTGTCATGGAGATTTTAAGTAGAAATAATAACATGAGAACAGTATAAAAAATCAGCAAAGACACATATCACTTACAATTCTACTGCCCTTACAAAATGAACTGCTTTTCCAGCTTTACCTCAAGTACTTACCTATATGCATGAATGATTTCATAAATGATAATATTTCACTACTATTTCCAAGACCTTTTCGCAACTTTGACTTTCAGGACTTTCACGCTAGTCTGCTTGACTCTGGTCCTCTTCTGACCTGTTTTTCATGCCTGTCATTTCTAAGCCTTGAACTTTGTTTCATATCCAGTTTCAACCCGGCTTAGATGCCTTCCTTAGCATTTCCCCGTAATAGTAGTGTTCCGTTCTAATGCATGGAAGAGAACAAAAAACTAAAGAAGTTAAACTAATTAATTCCTGATATCTCCAAAATATATGGGGAGAGGGTGCGGGGAGCGCTTCTTGGTGCTCGATGATATGGTCGAGGACTCGGGTTCTTTCTGTCATTTTCTGCTATCCTTAGTTGTTTGGTGTTTGTTTCTACCGTGTCTTCATTGCACTCAGGTGTCAGCAGCACATTCAAGCCTTGCAAGGTTCTGACTGGAGTCAGGAAAAGATTCTATTCCTTCCCAAATCCCATTGGTTAGAATTTATCACATACTCATGTGTAAGCTTTTCATACTTTTCATGGGATTCTCATTGAATCCCATTCTCCAAAGACCCCGACGCTGGGAAAGATTGAGGGCAAGAGAAGAAGGAGGCGACAGAGGATGAGATGGTTGGGTGGCATCACCGATTCAATGGACATGAGTTTGAGCAAACTCTGCGAGATAGTGAAGGACAGGGAAGCCTGGCATGCTGCAGTCCATGGGGTCGCAAAGCATCAGACATGACTTGGCAACTGAATGACGTGTGCCAGCTAGTTACTGATGAGGAAAACAGAAATCCCACGACTAGTGTAAAATAATGAAGATTCACTCCAGAGCTTGGGGAAAAATCTCTCTGAGGTAAGCATGAATAACCCACATTCACTCCAGAGCTTGGGGAAAAGTGTCTCTGAGGTAAGCATGAATAACCCACACGTTTTAATATGGAAAAAGATCAGGAAATGATTCAGTTATACAACTAGCAGCATGTGTCATGAAATCCAATTTCCTTAGTTCCTTTCAAGGCTTTTTATAATCTAAGCTCATGATAATCACATATAAAACCTCTGTTTTAGACAAGCCAATCAGTTGTCTTTCCTGCTTTTCTCATATGAGTTCCTACCTGTGGCTTGGCTCACTTTTCCCTTAGAAATCTCTTCCTATTCCCTAGTGCTGGCTGTGGCTATTTAAATTAAAATTAATTACAGTTAAATTAAAAATTCAGTTCTTCAGGCATACTAATTGCATTTCAAGGCCCTGGAATGGCCACGTGTAGCTAGTGTTTATTGTATTGAACATCACAGTTACAGACTATTTCCACCACTTTAGAAAGTTCTGTTCAGACAACACTACTCTAAAGAGTCTTGCAAATCATATTTAAACAGTGTTTGCCAAACTATAGGCCACTTGTATCAGAATCAACTAGAGATATGTATTTTTGCCCCAGCTTTATTGAGCATACAGCACTGTATAGTTTAAGGTGTACATCATAGTGATTTAACTTATTTGACTGATTTGACCTCATGAAATGATTACCAAAAAAGTTTAGTGAACAGCCAGATACAAAATTAAAGAAAAAAAATTATTTTCCTTGTGGTCAGAGTTCTTAGGGTTTATTGTCTTAACAACTTTTGTAACATACAGAAGTGTTAATTACATTGATTATGTTGTACATCATGTCCTTAGTATTTATCCTGTAACTACGAGTTTGTGCCTTTTGACTGCCTTCATCCAATTCCTGATCCTCTCACTCCCCACCTCTGGTAACCATAAAATTGTTTCTTTTCCTATGGGTTTGTTTGTTGGTTTGCTTTTGAAGTATAATTGACCAAACTATGTTAGTTCCTGTAAGAGAACATAGTGATTCGATATTTCTATACATTTCAAAATGATTACCTCAGTGTTTTGTTACCATCAATCACTATACAAAGAAAGGACATAATTATCAGCTTTATTTCCCACACTGTACATTTCATATCTGTGGTTCATTTATTTTGCTGTTGAAAGTTTGTACCTCTTTATCTCCCTCACTTATTTCTCTCTTCCCCCCACTCTCCTCTGGCACCCTCCTGTTTGTTCTCTGTATGGATGACTGTTTCTGTTTGTTTGTTTGTTTTGTTTTTTATATTTCAAATATAAGTGAAATCATACAGTATTTGTCTTTCTCTGTTTGACTTATTTTGGTTAGCATAGTTCTCTGTTTGTCCATCCATGTTTGCAAAAGGCAAACTTTCGTGTTTTTTTAATGCCCGAATAATATTCCATTATATTTATATCTATATATATCTCCCATGTCTTCTTTATCCATTCGTCTATTGACCGACACTTCGGTTGCTTCTTACCTGGGATGATGCAAATTCTACTGTAGTGAACATAGGTGTGCATGAATCTTTTTGAAACAGTGCTTTTGTTTTCTTCAGAAAAATACCCAGAAGTAGAATTGCTGGACTGTATGGTAGTTCTATTTTTAGTTTTTTGAGGAATCTGTACTGTTTTACATAGTAGCTTCACCAATTTATATTCCCACCAGCATTATACAAAGGTTCTCTTTTCTCCACATCCTCACCCACACTTGTTTTTTGTGATCTTTTTTGATGGTAGCTATTCTGACAGTGTGAGGAGTATCTCATTGTGGTTTTTGTTTGCATTTCCCTGATAATTAGTGATGTTGAGCATCTTTCATGTGCCTGTTGGCTATCTGTAGGTCTTCTGTGGAAAAACTTCTATTCAGATCCTCTGCTCATTTTTTAATCGGGTTGTTTTTTAAAAAAATTGAGTTGTATGAGTTCTTTGTATATTTTGGATATTAACTACTTATTGGATACTTGAAGTTGCTGTTTAAATGTTTAAAAACCAAGCTCTAAGTGTTTAGCCCCAGGCCACTTTTATGCCTCCAAAAGTTGAAGAAACTAGATCACTATGAGGTCTAGTTTACTTTATTTCCTTTATGGAAGTACCCTAAATATTGGACTTTTTCTTAATTTTCTGCTTCTCTAAACTTTTATAGCACTTGTAGTTTATGTATTAAAGTTTTAGATTTTCATTATAGATATTTATTATCTCTATTTCAGAAAGATTTTTTTTCTGAATGTTAGAATGTAAGCCCCTTGAGAAGAGATACTATGGCATTTTCCAAAATGTCTAATACAGTGTTGGGTACATAGTAAGTACAAAGTATTGACTGATTAATTACATTCTACAGAATTGACATATACAGTCTGTATTTAGTTGGCAATTCTTTGAAATGTCATAAAACTGTCTGTGGTATTGGGGAAAGAAGATAGATGATGGGAAAAGTATTTCCACAATATTTTTCCTCAATTTCATTTGTTAGAAATAAATCTGAAAACTTTCTGCTTAGATTTCTAACAAATGTTATATGATGATGTTCCCTATAAAAGTTTGGGTTTGCAGCATTTTTTTTAAATGGCCATTTTAAATATGCTCTGATCCCTTGGTTCTCCTGTGGAACATAAACTAATCAAACCTTTGGAGTGATAGCTGATAGAGAAACTTCTTGTTGCAACTGAACTCCCCACATGAATCAGGGTTTACTTCCTATCTAGAGAATCCAGTAACTATTCTCCTCTATTTTAATGATTTAATAATCACATGAAAATTGTTGGAGCAGGAAGTTAAGGTCTTGGTATATTAGAGATATTAGACATATCCTTACAAGTTGCAGCCCAGTGAGGGATCAAGTTAGACTAATAATTAATATTAGTAATAGTCATATTACTAGTAATGGGAATCATGAACAGCAGCATCTCATTTAATGTAAAGACTAAATGTAAGGAATGCTTCTCTTACGTTCTTTTGTGCATAATTTCACAGATTGTATCATTCTGTGGGTTGACATGAAAACAAACAACAGCATTCTCTGGTAGGCTCATTACCTTAGAATACAAAGTGAACGTGAAAGGCGCTCAGTCGTGTCCAACTCTTAGAGATGTCAGGTCCTATACAGTCCATGGAATTCTCCAGGCCAGAATACTGGAGTGGGTAGCCTTTCCCCTCTCCAGGGAATCTTTCCAAACTGGGGATTGAACCCATGTCTCCTGCATTGCAGGTGGATTCTTTACCAGCTGAGCCACAAGGGAAGCCCAGGAATACTGGAGTAGATAGCCTCTCCCTTCTCCAGCAGATTTTCCCAACCCAGGAAACAAACCACGGTTTCTTGCATTCCAGGCATATTCTTTACCAACTGAGCTATCAGGGAAGCCACCTTATAATACAAAATTAATCTAATTTATTTTTCAAGAAATGAAATCTTTATTGAACAAATAACTATTTTCCACTGGAGATTCCTGATATATTTTTGCTGTTCAGACAGTTGATTTATTTATTGGATTTATTTATTTGTTGGATTCCAAAACAGTCACCTTTCTGAGATAATGGATCAATGCACCAAGCAGGATGCCTATTACAAAATCGTCCCTCAAGAAATCTCAGTTCTTTTTCCTCATCAGACTTGCTGAATGACATGCCTCAGACTTCATCATGTGTGTGTGCGTGTGTGCTAAGTTGCTTCAGTCATGTCCGACTCTTGTCTGGACTGTAGCCCACCAGGCTCCTCTGTCCATGGGATTCTCCAGGCAAGAATACTGGAGAGGGTTGCCCTTTCCTCCTCCAGGGGATCTTCCCAACTCAGGGATCAAACCCACGTCTCCTGCTTGGCAGGCAGATTCTTTACCATAGCGCCACCAAGGGAAGCCAAGCGAAAAATGAGAAACAGTGTGATATTACAATTGCTGCTGCCCATTATTACTTCAAAGCCTTAAAAAAAAGTAAGTACAGGTCAAACACAAACTTTACGGTGGAATTATGGTGTCTGTTTGCAATGCGTGACCTTTAGCTCCCCAAGGGTAAACACCTATCTCGTAATCTCCCACGTAAAGGTATCTAAAGTGAGTGCGTGCTAAGTCGCTTCAGTCGTATCTGATTTTGTGACCCTATGGGCTGTAGCCGGCCAGGCTCCTCTGTCCATGGGATTCTCCAGGCAAGAATACTGGAGTGGGTTGCCATGCCTTTCTCCAGGGGATCTTCCCAACCCACGGATGGAACCCGAGTCTCCTTCATTGGCAGGTTGGCTCTTTACTACTAGTGCCAGAATAGCAATTAGTATTAAATGTTTTGCCTCTGAACTAATATTACCAAGTTTTTCCTTTTCTAGAAAAGTTAGACTATGTTAAAATCAGCTTTCTGCCCCTTGTTCATATAAATGGAGCAATCTAATATTAGGGGAGATATTTTCATAGTATTTTGGTCAAAAGATGTACAGAAGCTGTTGGATATTGGCAGGTATTTCTAAAGCTAAAGCTCTTTTGGAGTCTGGAAGTGTAGTGTCTGAGTTATGGTATTTCAGATATTGTAAGTGTTTGAGGTTTTTGGCCATCATAAAGAGTCAGTGGTATGCCTTATCTCAACTCTACCTCCAGAACAGGAAATGTGGCAGGACAGTGAAATGCATCCCATAGTTATGTATCTGGAATATCAGAGAGAAAGTATTTGTATATGTCAGAGAATATGCATAGAGCTTCCCAGGTGGCTTGGTGGGTAAAGAACCCACCTGCCAATGCAGGAGATACAGGTTCAATCTCCGGATCAGAGGAGATCCCCTGGAGGAGGGCATGGCATCCCACATCAGTATTCTTGCTTGGAGAATCCCTAGGACAGAGGAGCCTGGTAGGCTACAGTCCATGGGGTCACAAAGAGTCAGACATGACTGAAGTGGCTGAGCACAAAAACAACACGCATAGGCACAAAACACAACCTTTAATAAAAAACAACCAGAAAAGTCTTTATGATCCATATATACTTTTCTGACTAGTCCTTTCCTACTATTTAATAATTTAATTTATAGCAGGAATTAATAATTTAACCCAATAAATTAATAAAAGTTAATGTACAATTCGTCAGTCATTGCACACATATTATTTCTAATCTTCACAACAACCTTGTAAAGTATGCATCATTGTCCTTTTTATGTCTAAGAAAACTAAGGCTCTGAAAGGTTGAACTGTAGGTAGTAAGTAGAAAAGTCAGAACTCAAATCTAGGGCTGGCTAATTAAGAATCTTTGTTCTTTCTTCTATGTCACATTCTTGGGTACCTGTCTTGTGACTCAACTAGAAGGTAAGATCTGGATATCAGAAGGTGCACCTTATGGAAAACATTGCTGCTCTTGCTGAAGATGGCATACATAGGTGCTTAAGGGCATATTAACTCTTTCAGGCCATCAAGGGACCATTCAGTACCTAATTTTTGAGAAATAGACTGTACCAAGGCTGTATCTTGGTTGCTGAGGAGCATAATGGAGGTCAAGTCTTGGATTTACTCACCAAACATGAAATCTCCGTGACTGGAAGCGCTTTGTCCTTTTGTTCACTACTCTATATCTGCACCTAGAACAAGCACTTAGTTCTCCTCAATAAATATTTGTCAGCGAATAAATGCATGACCTCTGTAGGGACCTGTGAGCTTTCTTCTATGGCTGTGGAATCTGTCCTTCACCTGGGTCAAGCTTCTTTCAGATCTAAGCCACTGACTTCAAGGGAGCTGGGAGAGGGAGGGTAGATGGAACAACATAAGCTTATCACTTCTACTGGAAACACCACGATGAGCCCAGGCACTACAGAAGCTAGATCAGTAGCATTATCTTCTGCATAAAGGATGGTAATAAGGAAAAATAAAACTGAAACAGTACTGTGGCAGAAATGAAAGGAGATGCCCTTGATTTTCTTTTCTTTTTGAGTTTTACAAAATAATGATGTCTCTGTATGCATCTCTCATGCACGAAGGATGAGCATGCATCCTTCATGCATGTTAAGTTTATCATCATATTTACTTGTTTACAAATTTACTTACATAATTTAGGTAACATGAACTTTAAATTTGTCAATAAATATTCTAGTTAATAAGAAATAATTGAAAGCCATCTGTTTCCAGGATAAGACTGCATAGTGGAAGAGAACCATGGAATTGGAAGTCTGGAAAAAGTGTTTTGAAAAATGGGACAAATCTTTCCTACCGTTTAAATATTACAATTCATTTTGCTCATTTGATTTTAAATTGATAAGGCTTTCAAAATCAAAATAACATGGACTTACTTAGATACCAGGACTTCCCAGGTGGCGCTACTGGTAAAGAACCTGCCTGCCAGTTCAGGAGACATAAAGAGACATGGGTTTGATCTCTGGGTTGGGAAGATCCCCTGGAGGAGGATATGGCATCCCACTTCAGTATTCTTGCCTGGAGAATCCCGTGGACAGAGGAGCCTGGCAGGCTACAGTCCATAGGGTCACAGAATCAGATACGACTGAAGCGACTTAGCATGCGTGCACTTTCGATACCTCTACATGGGAGATTACGAGATAGCTGTTTACCCTTGGGAAGCTAAAGGTCACGCATTGCAAACAGACACCATAATTCCACCGCAAAGTTTGTGTTTGACCTGTACTTACTTTTTTTAAGGCTTTGAAGTAATAATTGGCAGCAGCAATTGTAATATCACACTGCTTCTCAGTTTTCGTTTGGATAAAAAGTAATCGCTGCATCAAATATGTTTGTCATTTCCTTAAAAATAATTTTTCTCTTCAGTTTTCCTACTGAGCAAGAAGTTAATATCCAGTGGGGTTAACAGAAATCTCCACTGGGCAGGAAATTAACAATAAAAGTCAAGCTAATAAGTCTTCACCAAGTGCCTATAATTAGAATGGTGCCTTAGAGAGAGAGAAAGAGAGGAAAATAAAGAATTATGCCTGACCTTGGGGAAGCCTACAATCTAGTTAAGACAGTTTTGTGGCTTGTGGTTTTATAGATTCAGATCTAATTTTATTTAAATCATGTTTCTCGAAGCATTACTCATATAGTAAAAGATTTATATAACATAATACGGAAGCATGTTATTTATTCTGTTGCCAAATACCAAAATTATAATAACAATTCAGTTGAACTGATATCTAGTGGAAATTTAGTGTCCATGTTTTAAACTAGAAGACATTTTAAACTTTGTTCATGAAATATTGAATGTAAAATTCGAAACAGTGCTAGTGATGTTAAGGAAATCCTGGTATGACCCTTAAATTTGTTAGTAAAACTTCATGGACATTAAGTATTCAATTCGTATCCTTTTTTTTTTGGTAGAACAAATATTAATTTTAGTAAATAAGTTCCTTTTTAGAGGTTCTTTATGTAGTAAATATAAGGTATGAGAAATTATCATTTAGAGAGAAAATGAGTGAAAGCTTATTTTGACCTTCAGTTGATGTTTAAAACAAACTTACACTCATTTGTGTAATAAACTACTATTTTACTATAATGCATATAGATTATATTGAGAAATGATAAGCATTTAAAGTATCAGATCAAAGAGCATTTTCTTAAAAATATATCTTCTTATAAATTTCACTCTAGAAATTTGATTTCTTGCCAATTTTTCATCAGTGAAAGCTATGCACACTCAAATTTGGCCCTTGATATATGTTTCTTATTGTTGTTATTTAGTCGCCAGATCGTGTCTGACTCTTTGCAACTGCATGGACTATAGCCTATCAGGCTGCTCCATCCATGGGATTTTTCCAGGCAAGAATACTGGAGTGGGTTACCATTTCCTTCACTAGAAGATCTTCCGAACCCAGGGATTGAACCCATGTCTCTTGCATTTGCAGGTGGATTCTTTACCACTAAACCACCATGGAAGCCCATGGTTCTTATTAGGTACAGTAATAAAAAAGTAATAAGACTGATCAGTGCCATATTTATCATAAATATGTTATCTTTTTAAAAGACAACATAATTTTTTTTAATTGAATGGAGTTAAATTTTCTACCTGATTTATGGGTCACAAGATGAAGATATAAGTTAAGGAAAGAAAAAAAAAGAAAGGACTTAAAGAACAGCTACAACTTATTACTTACATATTAATATTTTGGCTTTGAACTCTGTTACTCTTTTATATTAGGGCCTGCTAGTCTGCTGAATTCTGACACATTGTATTTAGTGTTATTGATACAGGTTTTGTTTTTATTTTATTTAGAAGCTAGTTTTCCAGAAACTTCTGTGCGTGAGAAGTCTGTTCAGAGTCCACTTTTGTTGGTAGAATTCTGTTTTGAACTGTTGAGAGATACTTTCCCCTTAACTCTTGTATTAAGTTAAAGCATAAGCATATACATCCTATTGCAATGATGTAGAAATAAAACTGACTGATTAAAAATAGTTGTAAGTCACAATTTTCTCTCTGCTTTGAACTAGAGCTTTAAATCTCTGAAAACACTCATGTGTGTGGGATGGTTATGATAGATAGTCCAGCTGTCTTTGTGTGTGTTTCATTTAAATGTAAATTTATCTTAGAGACTCTAAAGATGAGCTCAGAAGGTAGAGAATTTTAATTGAATAGTCATTTACTTCTTTTTTCATGAATAGTGAAATAAATTCCCATTTTATACTAAAGAAAATAAAACTTGTTAAATAGACAATACTCAACTAGCTTATTTTAAAGTTTCTTAATGGATTATTAATTTTTCTCATTAGCAATTTTTCTCATTTATAATCCTGTTGAAGGAAAATTAATTTATATGTTTTAAAAGCACATACAGCCATACTTCAACAATTTTCAGTATGATGTTGAGTATTATTTTGTAGTACAAGTTGTAGAAATACACTTCAAATAAATCTGAGATGTTAAATAAAAACTGTTGAAGTTAGCAGAAGCACACTAACATGTGTATCACACACATGCATAACACACAAATCTACATACGGGGCTATGCATATATTTAGACTGTATTTCTAACGTCTGCTGAAAACTTAGTCTGATACTGTAATTTTAACTCAACTTTCGGGAACAATTTCTGAGAACAAGTTTTTGAAAAAGTTTCTAGTTATTATTATTCACTTTAAGACAGAAGGTCAAGATTTAAAGTTCTGTTATTTGGCTTCATTTTATACCTATTTTTTGGCTTTGTGTCACCTACCATGAATGCTCTCTCAATGGGGGTTATTTGTGCTGACTTTTTCTACTTCCCTACAATAGAACAGGCCATTTGTGTGAGTTGCTGTTGATTGCATATTTTGAAGTCGTTTTTTGAAGACATTACTAGCCTGTGATTATCTTGTGTAAAAAGAAACAAACAAACAAATAGACAAAAAAACTCTTTGATCTACCCTAACCTTTCTATATGTAAATTTTGAAAGAGTGGCACTGTAGCATACCACTCATTGACATTTCCAAAGTAACCTCGTTAAAAGGATGATAAAGTTTACTAAAGGAATTGCTATTCATTGGTTGATAAAATGTACTTAGGTCACATAAGTAACTACATTCCAAGAAACCACTATAGTCATGGGTTTCTCTTCAAAGAAAAGACCTTTGTTTAATCTAAATATCTTTCTTTTATACAATTAGGAAATGTAAAGGAGTGTTTTTTGAGTATTTTGAGAGGGCTTGAATTTTTATTTATGCCATTTTTAATATGTAGGTTTCTATAGAGTGCTTGCAGATTTTAAGACATAATTCTGCATGTTTTCCTTTAATTAATAGTTAATCTTCAGAATTTAAAACCTAGTAGGGGTGTGAAATGTTTATTCACAGCAGTATCCTAACTTACAGATTCTGTTATGAGGTCAGATATATTGGTTTATAATCAGAATCAGTGATTCCTTTTTTTGGTAATTTGTCATTGGTAAAAAGTGTTCCTGGGTTACAAACCATAAGACTCTACAAGGGGATGATAGCCCAGTGGTCAACCTGGAAAAAATGAGTATAATAAATCAGTTTTCTCTGGGTTCATTTCTATTTTGTGTCATGGTTTAAGAAAAAAAATAGATGAGCATAAATCAGTGTGACTATTTTAAATTATCCCACCTAGTAAACCTCTATGGCCATGCCTAAGATACAGGCACTGGGTTTTCAGAGGTATTTTCCTTTCAACAATTGCTACACAGTAACTTCCTCTTTTAACTTTTTATAAGGACCTTCTCTTTCAGTAAATTAGATGGTATTGAGGTGGGGGTGGTATAGTCATTATAAGAGGTTTATACCTTACACCCCCGGGATGTCACCTGGTAACCAAAAATGCTGTCTGAATGTATTTCTGTAGTGCCCAGAAGGGTGGGGGATGGGGAGAATGAAACTTGAATCTGTGACCATCTGGCCCAGATTTGGCTGATTTCCTGTGCATTGCCCTTTGTTTCAGCCAGACAATGGATTGTTCCTTTCACTGATAAGAACTCTGTTTGATGACTTTGTGCTGAATCAGCAGGTTTGGTTTGGGATTTCAAGCACAGACTCATATTGAGGGGATTTCTGTTGTTTTTGTAGCCTTAACTGTCTTCATTTATTACAAAAATATTCTTAAGGTTCTTTTCTGTTTAATAAATTGTTGGGATTGCAGACAAGTCAGAAAAGATAATTGGGAGTGTAGCTTTCTGGTTTCATACTACCTATCTCAAAGATGGAAATTTTCCTAGTTCTTAGTTTTCAAAATTAATCCCTCTCCCTGATTGTAATTTTTAATGAATCTTTATATATTCTCTCTTCTGTATGTCTGAACTTGAATTTTTTCCACTTGAACCTTTGATGATTTAAATTTAATGTCCTAAATCCAGGCTGGGCTTTTATGATGTGGTCATGTAAACGGTTAAGCTTTCTGAGGCATCTGTTACCATATATCTGCAAATTACATCTTAGGGTGTTAGAGCTATTTTCCTTACTTTACATGCTACAAAATCATCACAAGACTGTTAAAAAAAAAAAAAGGTGGTTACAGATTACAAGCAGGGTCCTTTGTTGCCCAGCATTATAAGTAAATCAACCATCAGCTGTTGTAGGTTGTCTCAGAAACAGTAGTGATCAGAGTGTGGTTAAATGTCACTTTTCCAGAAGACAAGAGGAAATGTCAGTGCTACCATTTTGCTATGTGACCAAGAAATAGAAAAATACTCACTTTTAACTTCTGAAGTGTTAAGAGGCTTGTTGGCAGAGTGGAGTCAACCTTTTAGTTGGACTCCTCTCTTTACAGCTGAATTGCCGTCTAGCAATCCAATACAGAATTGTCTCCAGACAACTTTTTCTGAAACCAGTTATAACTTTAAAAATCAAGCATCTGACCCAAAGGAAATCTGATCTTCTTTGAGATCTAATCTGTAATGCTTTTGTGTAGATAAAGGAATGTTCTTTAGGTAGAATCAATGGTAAGAAAAAAGCTTTTTAATAGTTAGTTCCGCTGGGATGTAATTATGGAGCAGCTGGGACCACACAGCACAGCACCCTGTCATTTGCTGTAATTAATTTTAGGTCCGCTTGCAGCGAAAGTGAGTAACAACAAATGGCACACAATCTTGGTTTGCATCCGTCCGGGGCAGTCTATTCTTTTGTTTTGCTCCAGTCTCTTCAGAATCTCTTTAATCGACTGCTTGCTCTATTTGATTCCAGTACGGCCTCAGAATTGCTTGTTTGGTTTAAAAGCATGGGTAGTTTGGAATATGAGAATGTTATGGGTGTTAATTGGAAGGGAATATTCAGATTTAATGAACTGATGGGTTAAATCATAGAATAGGGGGAATTATAAAGCTACAGTGAGAATACTGCCAAGACTAGTTACTACTTCATTTTAATCAGAGACTAGTTCATGGAACTAGTTCGAGGTAGAGGGGAAGGTCTTACCTTTTCTCCCCCTCCCCCATCCTGTTCACCCTTTACCCCCCAACCTCTGACTCTCCTTCAGATCTCACTGAGGACTCCTCGTCTCCACAGAGGCTTGGCTGCGGATGCCTGGAAGTTTACACTGCTGAGAGTTGTTTTGTTTGGCATAGCTAATCAGGAGCCAGGCTGGAATTGCTCATAGCTGTCATTCAGGTTTTGTTTCAAAGTCCAAGGACCTGCTGGGAAAAACAAAAAGCTAATGAAAGCTGACTGTATTTAGGCCTCAAATCTGTGGAATCTGAAATGATGTCCTGACAGTGTATTCTTATTCTTCCACATTCTTGCCGTTACTAAGGTAACAGATTTTTAGAGGCTTTCTATCTTCATTGTCAAGTATTTGCTACACTTATTGTTGTTTTTCAGATTAGAGCAATTCAGATTATCTTCTTTCGAGATGAAGGGAAAGAGAAAAATAATGGAAATAAAACTTTGGAATCAATTTCCCTGAATGCTAGTAACATCAGTTTTGTTCTCAATGCCTTAAAACTCTTAGATTCATAACACACATTAAAATTTAGGACAAGATAATTTCCTCAGTCTTGTAAGTGCTGTGTATATGTGAAAATTTCATTTCTGTAACGTAAAATAGCAAATATTCATATAATCACTAACAAATACATTTTTATGGGAAAAAGAGTTATATAGTGAAATCCTTTCTTTAAGATCTTATTTCCTGAATAATAAATCAGATTATATGAAACACTGATGTGCCGAAAATTAAGTAACATGAGAAGGTAGACTGATGAATGTATTAAATATTTGCCCCACAAATTAATCTTTTAATATTTGTTTTCATGGGATGTTTTGCCTTGGTGGATTAGCACTCCTATATATGAAAAAGCTGTTGTTTTTTTAATAGTCAAGAGACCATTTGGGGCACGTATTACCTATGGTGTGATAAGCGATAAACAAGATAATGTCTTAGGGGCAAGATGTTCTTTGGGTTTGCTTTAGATTTGAGAATCCCCAGGGATGTTCCCCAGTAGTGTTATAGACTTGATGAGTCTTCTTATCCAGATATTGACTCATTGAAAAGATGACTGTTTGTTTTTATAGGCTTATTAAATATCTTCATCAAGTAGTCTTTCCCTGTGGCACTAAATATAATATTGAAATGATCTAGTTTTATTATGGATTAGATCATGGCACTCAGATATCAACACAATGGAAATCTAAATTCATGGAGGTAAGATCTGGCTTAATTTTCTTTCGAGAAATTCAAGAGTGTGGGCAACTGGCCAAATGAAGAAGAACTGAAAGGATCTGGAAGAGAAGTGTTCAAAGTGTGTCTAGAGGCCCTCATTTTAATTTCCGTGTCTTTGTTCTGCTAGTCACCCAGCTTGGAATTTTATCTTCTTTTCTCTTCATCTATCTAAATCCCACATTTCTCAGGGTCCAAATCAGGTCCTTCTTCATCCACTAAGCCCTCGTCTGCGTCTATTGCTGTCCAGAGTGTGAAAGAGACCCTATCCTTAGCTGATCATGGTCATTAATGAACTGTGTTCAGATATGATTTCTGCATTTTAGAAGAGTGAGCAGGATGAGGGAGTTATGGGGGAAAATAATATAAAAGGAATAGTTTGAAAGGGGGGCAAGTTTAATTCAAGAAGATTTAGAGACAAGATAGCTGTCTTCAAGGGCTGGCAAACATGGCTCAAATTAGATTTACTCTAATTACCTTTAAAGCAGTGGTTTGCTCTGCAGAGCAGCAGGCATTCTGTGGTATGCCTTGGGCTGCAGGAGACCCTGCGTGGAGGAGATGGGGGCCCTAGGGGACATGCTGAGGGCCCCTGCAGCTCCCAACAGAAGAGTTCCACGTTTAACTGCTTTATTTATTGGGCATGTTAGCCTATTTCTTTTAAAGGCACTTAAACTAAAGTTTTGAAAAATCATTACTGTGTAGAATAAAAAAATAGGTGAGAATTTTGGTTCAATGTAGGACAAAATGTTTCAGCAGTAAGAGGCTTTGAAAAATTAAATGGACTGCTTTTGTGAAATGTGAGTTCCACCGTTAAGTCAGAAGCTCAGCGGCCCTGACAAGGATGATGGAAGATTTCTGCTTATGGGAAGAAGCTGTGTTGGTTCCTCCCGAGATTTCCTATCGTGTTTGTGCCATTGATTCCTTCTTTATTGTCAGTATCAGATGATTTAGCACTTAGCTCTTCTCAATCAGTTATTTGGGTAAACCTCACCTCCCCATTCAATCATAAGGCTCCAGAGGGTAGAAACAGTGTCTTCACTGCTTTTGGATTCTTCAGATCCCAGCATGGATGGAGGAATCTGTAAATACCTATTGATACAAGGAATAACTTCAAGAAGCACATGTTTCGTTGCCTTATGACCTCTTCCAATTATGAAGGGTGATAAGGGAAGGTATTTGCAGAAATTTTTTTTTTTTTGCTTCTACTATTGCTTTCTGCCCTCTGGGAATAATAGAAATGACCAAAGAGATTTAAGATAAGCATATATATATGCCAGAATACTACTGTGTCTGAGAAAGTGAACATGATCTCGCCCCTTTCCCTTCTCTCCCCCAGCCTCCTGGGAGGGGTTACCAACAGGTGAAACTTGGAATGTGGAGATTATAGCTCTCCGTCCAAACTGAGATACAGTGGAGGGCAGCATGAAATCTGCAGGTGTCCCAAGTACAGAGAGGGGAGGGTGTTGTAAAAGGATCCCATCACCAGTCTGGATTTCAGGGGTGTGTGTGTGTGTGTGTGTGTGTGTTTCCTTTGCCTCATGACTCTGTGGGTTCTGAGATTATAAGAACTAGAACTTTCTAGATGCAAGATTAGAGTCTAGTCAGCGTGATAGAATTGATAGAGGGAAGCATGTGCTTGAGGAACAGTGTCATCTCAAGAAGCCCTTTCACTCACAGAGGCCTTTTGTATTTCTTCTCTTTGTACTGGGTGGCAAAGGATGGGAGCAGGGTCACATTGCCTTGGGCCTAGTAGACACTCAACAAGTGCTTATTTAATTGAGCTGAATTTTATTAATGGGGTTTTCATAGCCAGTTACTATTACAGTCCACACTGTAGCTGGTGTTAGTTGGCATCATCGCTATCTGTCTGTGCTATACCTCTGCAACCTCATGACCTGAGTTTCAGGGTGACAGCTGTCATGGGTGTCAATACCTTATAATTCAAACGGGGAAATTGGTCATGTCTGAAAATACAGACTTGTGAAGGATCTCTGTCCAAGTTTGCTGCTGATAATTGACAAGGGGAATGCCTAGAGTCAGTAGTGATTCCCGCCTTAAGGAAGCCTTGCTATACTCCCAGGGGTGCTTTCGTTAGGTGAATAGCTAGAAATCCAAACTGTGTATTATAATTTCTGAGTACCTTCTGCAGCAAAGATGTCATAAACAGAAAGCTCCACAGAGAAAGGCTCTTAAAAATAGTCTAATACCCACACCTGTGATACTGATGGAGATGAAATAGAGGGCCCAGATTTACTTAAAGAGCCAGGAGTAGATCATAGGTTGTTTGATTTCTGAGATAAATGCTTATTCATAATGCTGAAAGAATATCTTTATTCATTGTGTAAAATTTTCGTAATATTTAGAAATGGCCTTTCTTCTCAAGGCTACTTTGAAATTTGGGGATTATGGATAAATCTGAAAGCTTTTAATATAGCCTTAGAGCTACTAACCATGTCTTAGGCCTTCAGGTAATAAGAGGGCACTGCAGGTGTCAAATACATCACAAAGTTGCTTACATACTATATAAGATAACATCATAATGCCTTAGGCAACAAGTTTCTTATGCTAATATGGGTGACAATAGAAGGCCCATGTAAAAAATTTAAGACAATTAAGACAACTGATTTAGAAATTCTGCAAAAAATAAGTCCCTGGTGGCTCAGATGGTGAAGAATCTGCCTGGACTGCAGAAGACCTGGGTTTGATCCCTAGGTAGAGAAGATCCCTTAGAGGAGGGAATGGCTACCCTCTCCAGTATTCTTGCCTAGAGAATTCCATGGACCGAGGACCCTGGCGGGCTACAGTCCATGGGGTTGCAAAGAGTGGGACACCACTGAGCAACTAATACACATAAGCATATTAAAGCATGTTGAATGGGGTACTATATTCAATATCCTGTAATAAATTATAATGAAAAAGAATATGAAATGTATATATATGTATAACTGAATCACTTTGTTGTGCAACAGAAATTAGCACAATGTTGTAAATCAACTTCATGGGAAATAGATGGGGAAACAGTGGAAACAGTGGCTGACTTTATGTTTTGGGCTACAAAATCACTGCAGATGGTGACTGTAGCCATGAAATTAAAAGACGCTTACTCCTTGGAAGGAAAGTTATGACCAACTTAGCATATTAAAAAGCAGAGACATTACTTTGCCAACAAAGGTCTGTTTAGTCAAAGCTATGGTTTTTCCAGTAGTCATGTATGGATGTAAGAATTGTACTATAAAGAAAGCTGAGCACCTAAGAATTGATGCTTTTGAACTGTGGTGTTGGAGAAGACTCTTGAGAGTCCCTTGGACTGCAAGGACATCCAACCAGTCCATCCTAAAGGAGATCAGTCCTGAGTGTTCATTGGAAGGACTGCTGTTGAAGCTGAAACTCCAATACTTTGGCCACCTGATATGAAGAACTGAATCATTTGAAAAGACCCTGATTCTGGGACAGATTGGAGGCAGGAGGAGAAGGGGACCACAGAGGATGAGATGGTTGGATGGCATCACCGACTCAATGGACATGAGTTTGGGTAGACTCTGGAGTTGGTGATGGACAGGGAGGCCTGGCATGCTGCAGTGTATGGGGTCGCAAAGACTCGGACACAACTGAGTGACTGAACTGAACTGTAAATCAACTATACTTCAATAAAATAAATTTTTTATAAAGCCTGCTGGAGCCAGTTTTTAACTCATGTAAGAGAATATTCTACTTTTTGAAGCCTTTAATAAGCCTTAGTTGAATGTACCTATTTACATGATTCTTAGCAACAGTTCATTAAAATGTCGATCCATCCATCAGCATAGCTGAGGTATGGTGGATAGCTCCAGAGATCAGAGATAGGATCAGGATGAAAGTTTCACGGAGGAAGATTTAAGTATACAACAAGAAAGAACTTACATCGTATTTTACTTGTTAATTTTTAATTATACCAAAGAGTCTAGTAGTGAAAATTAGGTCTTCTTCTGTCTCCCGGCCACCCAAACTCTCTGTCCAGTGATAACCCCAGCTCCTTGAATATGCTTCCTGAGATATTCTGGGCATATACATGCACACAGGGAAGCATGCTGAATGTACTGTTGAGTATGCTGTGCTTTCACTCAGCTGTATTTCAGAGTTTGATGAAAACCTTTCTGTTGACTCGTGCTCTTCAGCTGTGGAACAGACTGTCTTATGATGTAGCTAAGAAGTGTCACTCCAGTGTTCAAGAAAGGCTGGAGGATCGGCTCCGAGGAGTGTCGAAGACATTCTTATCCTGAGTAGGCGTTGGCAATAGATGGCCTCCAGGGCTCCCTTTCTCAAGTTCTATGATATATTTAAGTGACGACTAGGTGCTGAGTACTGTGGATCAAAAAAGAAGTATAACAGACATTTTTCGAAAGAAAACATACAGATGACCAATAGACACCAAAAAACATGCCCAGTATCACTAACTATAACCACAATGAGATTATCACCTCCCACCAGTCAGGATGGCTATATCAAAAAGACAACAAATAGCAGGTGTTGGCAAGGATGTGGAGAAAAGGAAACCTTTCTGTACTGTTGGTGGAATGTAAATTGGTGCAGCCACTATGGAAAAAAGTATGGAGGTACATCAAAGAATTAACAATAGGACTGCCATGTGATCTAGCAGTTCCACTTCTGGGTAGTCTTCTGAAGAAGACCAAAACTCTAACTTGAAAAAATATATAGGCACCCCCTATGTTCACTGCAACATTATTTATGATAGCCAAGACATGGACGCAACCTAAGCATCCATCAATAGATGAACAGATAAAGAAGTTGTGATATATCTATATTTCCTCTCTATTTTCCCAATAGGATATTACACAGCCATAAAAAGAATGAAGTCTTGCCATCTCTGACAACATGGATTGACCTAGAGGGTATTATGCTGGGTGAAATAAATCAGAGAAAGACAAATACTGTATGATTTCACTTATATGTGGAACCTAAAAAGTGAAACAAATGAACAAATGTAATAAGACAGAAACTGACTCATAGATACAGAGAACAAATAGGTGGTTGCCAGAGAGGAGGAAATGGGTAAAATAGGTGAGGGAGATTAAGAGGTACAAACTATCAATTATAAAATAAATGAAGGACAGAGATGAAATGTACAGCATGGGCAATATATCAATAATACTGTAATAATTTTGTATGGTAAGTAGACTTAAGGTGATCAGTTTGTAATGTATAGGGGTCTCAACCTCCTATGTGGTGCACTTGGAATCAAAGTAAAGTTGTAGGTCAATTACATTTCAATTAAAAATAAGATGTATAAGCATAGTCATACTTGTGTAAGGATAATATAATAATAGTATACATTTTATTTAGTATACTAAAAGACAAGCCATAACTAATATATACACCATTGGTGTAAGTGTGAAAACTTCTGTAAGACACAATTAATGATATCACAGAGCTGTATATACAAATAGTTATTGAATGATCCAGGTAGATGACAGTCAGTACTATGAGTTAAGTGAAGGATGGAGAAGCCTGGTTGTTTGGTGGGGGTGGAACTAGGCCTTGAAGACGAGTTTGGATTGACAAGGAGGAGATAAGCAGAGTAGTTGGGCACTGAGGAGGAATGAAAGTGACTACAGGGACTCTGGGTAAGGAGTATGAGAGGGGTGGGGGTGGGAAAGAAGTTGACAGGGAATAGAGACCATGTTATGGAGCAGGCGAATTCGAGGCTCTAAAGGGCAGTCTGCATTTAGGGAGTGACAAGAGCCCACTGAAAGTTTCTAAACAGCAGTGTGACACAGTGTACTGTGTTAGAAAAGTGAGTATGTCCTATAGCATAAATATGGGCTCAGGGTAAAATGGACTTCAATATTAGTGTTGATGATAAAAAAAGAAAGAATAAAAAAATGAGATTTGTGACTGCTGATTAAATTTTGGAGTCAAGGGAAAGGAATGAGCAACTGATGACTCCATGTCTTCAAGCTCCATTTCCTGGGAGAAAAATGGTGCCATTAACAGAAACAGGGAAGACAGAAGTCAGTGTTTTGGGAAGCGAAGTGATAAACTTGATTCTAGATTAAAGTTGATATGATGAGGGAGATTCAGATAAAAGCACACGTTTGAAATAGTGGACTAAATAAAGCTCTTGAAAGAAATTAGAACTGTGGATGGCACTGTTCTTAAATCTCTCTTTAGACCCAGAACTGCCCCCTTAATGCCACATCTGCCCGCCTGAGAACACAAGATAAACTTGTACCAGACCAATTTATCTGGGAAGGAATTGTTTACTGTGTGTGTGCTGTCCCTTCAGTCATGTCCAACTCTTCGTGACCCCACAGACTGTAGCCCGCCAGGCTCCTCTGTCCATGGGATTTCCCAAGCAAAAATACTGGAGTGGGTTGCCATTTTCTCCTCCAGGGGATCTTCCCAACCAGGATCGAACCTGAGTCTCCTGCATCTCCTGCATTGGCAGGGAGATTTTTACCACGGAGCCACCTGGGAAGCCCCGAATTGTTTACTAGCAGCATTGGAGAAGGAAATGGCAACCTACTCCAGTGTTCTTGCCTGGAGAATCCCAGGGATGGTGGAGCCTGGTGGGCTGCTGTCTATGGGGTTGCACAGAGTTGGACACAACTGAAGCGACTTAGCAGCAGCAGCAGCAGCAGCAGCAGCAGCAGCAGCAGCGATGTAATGGGGGCATCCCAGCTGGCTCAGTGGTAAGGAATCCACCTGCCAAGCAAGAGACTCAGAAGACCATGTCCCCTCAGCACATGGAATAATTCCAAGTTCATAGTAGGTATTAAAAATATTTGAATGTTCAGCAAGAATTCAGAAAAGTCAGAGAGACTATTTGAGAGGGAAACTAGAGATTCTATCTTGAAAAAGGAGGACTTAATGCTAGACTCAGAAATGAATAGGGTTTTGACAGGCTAGATGGGGTGTTTTTTTTTTTTTTTTCCTGTTGGATACATTCACTATGTATAGTGACAATAAATATACTGAATATGAATGCACGCAAAGATAAAACTCCACTTGCCCTTTTTCAGAAGGAAGTGTGTGTGTGTGAGTCGCTCAGTAGTGTCTGACTGTCTGTGACTCCATGGACTGTAGCCAACCAGGCTTCTTTGTCCATGGAATTCTCCAGGCAAGGATACTGGAGTGGGTTGCCATTTCCTCCTCCAGTTTCAGAAGGAAAGCCATGTTAATATGTGAATTTTGTTTAGGATCTTTCATCTGCCAAGAAACCTGGGCTATTAATACACATTAAACATTTTTATCTGTCAGCCTGTTCTGATTCCAGTGACAATAGTAAGAGCATATATTGTTGTTGTTCAGTCACTCAGTGTCCGACTCTGCAACCCCATGGCTGCAGCACACCAGGCTTTCCTGTCCTTCACCATCTCCCGGAGCTTGCTCAAACTCATGGCCATTGAGTTAGTGATGCTATCTAACCATGTCATCCTCTGTCATCCCTTCTCCTCCTGCCTTCAATCTTTCCCAGCATCAGGGCCTTTTCTAATGAGTCGGCTCTTCCCATCAGGTGGTCAAAGTATTGGAGCTTCAGCTTCAGCATCAGTCCTCCCAATGAATATTCATGATTGATTTCTTTTGGGATTGACTGGTTTGATCTCCTTGCAGTCCAAAGGCATAAAAGTTAAACATTTTTGGGGGGTGTCTCTGTATTGCAATCATTTTCATGACCTGGAGTCTCTCTTGCATGCTGGTGGATTTTTTAGGGAAGGGAGTAGCACTTGCAGAGATGTGAAGGCAGAACATGTGGAGGTGGGCTATGTCCTTGTAATGGTGGATAATCCGTTTCGGAGAAGCATGGGGGAGGTGAATGGAGAGGTGGGAGCGGAGCCCGACTTGCTGCCGCTGGGAGGATTATCATCTGTGGCCATTACTTGCTCTTGTCTCTTTATCATCTTGTCGGGGTGAGGCTCCAGAGTCCACACGTCCAGGGCAGAAGAGTTCACAGGGATGAAGGGTGCAGCCACCGCTGTCCTCTCCCAGCCCGCCCTTGACTCTTAGTCATTGACTCTAATCCTCGACTTAAAACAACTTAGCTGTGATGTTATTTTAACCCTGCTTAAAACCCAGGCAGTCCAAAGGCTGTCACACAATCTTAATTATTCTTTAGTTCACTCACCAGGAGGCCCTGAACATAAAGCACACTTGCACTCAGAAGAAGCAGAGATCTCCCCTCTCAGAAAATGGATTATTTCACTGCTTGAAGGTGTGTAGATGAAATCTGGAGTAAAGATAAAAGCTTTTATTTATTAAGCATATGTGCCGAATACTCTTCTCAGAACCTGATAATGACGGTGTCATTTAATCCTTATCATCATCCTTCGAAGCATGTTATTATTATCTCCATTTTATAATGGAAAAAATCTACAAAGCTTAGTAGCATTTAAGTTCACATAAGGCTTCTCTGTGACTCAGGCAGTAAAGAATCCACTTGTAATGAAGGTGACCAGAGTTCTATCGCTGGGTTGGGAAGATCCCCTGGAGGAGGGCATGGCAACCCACTCCAGTATTCTTGCCTGGGAAATCCCATGGACAGAGGAGCTTGACAGGCTACAGTCCATGGGGTCGAAGAGTCAGATACGAATTAGTGACTAACACTTTCAAGTTCAAATGGTAAATTCCATGGGGTCTCAAAGAGTCAGACACGAATTAGTGACTAACACTTTCAAGTTCACATGGTAAATGCCAGAGCCAGGATCTGAATCCGGGTAGTCTGACTGCAAAACCTAAGCTTTTAGCCAGTGTGTTATACTGATTTAAAGAAGCACATGAACAAAGTGTGAAGGATAAGCTATTAATATATTCAGTTGTTGTTGTTTACTCACTAAGTCATGTCCAACTCTTTGTGATCCCATGGACTGTACCTACCAGGTTCCTCTGACTATGGAATTCTGCAGGCAAGAATACTGGAGTGGGTTGCCATTTCCTACTCCAAGGGATCTTCCCGATCCAGGGATCAAACCCATATCTCCTGTGCAGGCAGGCAAATTCTTTACCACTGAGCCATCTGGGAAGCAGTAAATGATGACAAAAATATTAAGAGTTAGTGTTAAATTAATAGCCCTTTATGTTTCAGATTTCATGATCTGAGTGGCCATGGTCCATTGAGGCCTTCATTTTGTCATGTCAGCGTTTAAATAAAAAATTATCTTTGAATGCCTTTAGATGGGGTACGCGCTCCTCTTTCCATGACTATCCCATATCAGTCCACAGATTTATGGCATTGGCAAACATGCTCTGTTAGTTCAAATGCATTTTATTATCTTAGTTCAGAATGTAGGTCACTTTGTGAGTGAAGGAGAAGGAAGAAGGGATGAGAGTGATGTCATCCATGTCAGTTCAGTTCAGTTCAGTCGCTCAGTCGTGTATGACTCTTTGCGACCCCATGAATCGCAGCACGCCAGGCCTCCCTGTCCATCACCAGCTCCCAGAGTTCACTCAGACTCACGTCCATCGAGTCAGTGATGCCATCCAGCCATCTCATCCTCTGTTGTCCCCTTCTCCTCTTGCCCCCAATCCCTCCCAGCATCAGAGTCTTTCCAGTGAGTCAACTCTTCGCGTGAGGTGGCCAAAGTATTGGAGTTTCAGCTTTAGCATCATTCCTTCCAAAGAAATCCCAGGGCTGATCTCCTTCAGAATGGACTGGTTGGATCTCCTTGCAGTCCAAGGGCCTCTCAAGAGTCTTCTCCAACACCACAGTTCAAAAGCATCAATTCTTTGGCTCTCAGCTTTCTTCACAGTCCAACTCCCACATCCATACATGACCACTGGAAAAACCATAGTCTTGACTAGACAGACCTTTGTTGGCAAAGTAATATCTCTGCTTTTCAATAGGTCATCCATGTAGGCCCCCTTTAATCAGGAGAGGAAAACCTTCCCCAGAAACTGCTGTAACCCACTCCCCTGAGGTCACCTTGGCTAGAACCAGGCTGCATGGCCATGCCTCACTGCTGGGAAGGCTAAAGGTGGGGAACAGAGTTTTCAAGATGAGCTTAGACCAGGTGGTGCTAGTGGTAAAGAACCCACTGCCAGTGCAGATGACGTAAGAGACATGGGTTCAATCCCTGGGTCAGGAAGATCCCCTGGAGGAAGAAATGGCAACCCATTCCAGTATTCTTGCCTAGAGAATCCTATGGACAAAGGAGCCTGGCAGCTTACAGTCTGTGGAGTCTCAAAGGAGTTGGACACGACTCAAGTGACTTAGCACATTAGAGCAGTCAAAATCCTTTGGCTGGAGCTGTATTTATTAGCATGCTGAACAGAATCAGAGTCCTATTAGCAAAGAAGAGAGGTGGGTGTTAGAAAAGGGACTAAGAGTAGCTGTCATCATCGTCTTCTTTACAGTTCTGAGTGACTGCGTACTACCCTCATAGTGTCGTGATTCATCCAAATGAGCTGACTGCTTTAACAAATATCCTCAACTTTTCAGGAGTTTAATTAATTACTTGCTGACACTTCAGTCCATCGTGGTGAGGTCTTCACATTTGCTCAGGGATCCGGTCTCCTTCTGTCTTGTCCAACTTCCATCTTCTGATTTCAGCCGCCAAGGTTGCTCTAGAAGGAAGAAGAGCACAGGGAAAGCACACAACACTTACCTGTCTTGGCCACCATGTCAGGCACATTCTACTGTGAGAACTAGGAAATGCTCTCCCACGTCTCAAGGGAGAGAGGTGGGTTTGCTGAGCCTCTAGTCAGCTTCTGTTACACTGCAATCAACTCAAATCTAGTTGTCACAGAAGACAGCTGACAAAATGAATAAAGGCATTCTTTACAGATGTGAAAGTTTTTGTTTCATAAAAAGTTATAAATAAATGAGATTTACTGTCTTTTGGTATTTCTTCAAAATCTTTTCACCAAACATTCCTCTTTATAGATAGTTACAATATGGAGAATTAAAGTCTCAGGTGACTCAGCTGGTAAAGCATCTGCCTGCAATGCAGGAGACCCGGGTTCAATCCCTGGGTTTGGAAGATCCCCTGGAGAAGGGAATGGCAATCCACTCCAGTATTCTTGTCTGGAGAATTCTATGGACAGAGTAGCCTGGAGGGCTATAGTCCATGGGGTCGCAAAGAGTCGGACATGACTGAGTGACTAACACATAAAGTCCTAAGCACGTCATTTCCAAAAAGCCTTCCTGACTTCTCAAGACAGTAGGCAGCCTGCTGTTTTTAATTCTGTGTGTGCTGCTCCTTGGCCATGATAACCAGTTAGCATGTGTCTCACTTGGCTGTAAATTCTCAGAGGAACAGACCAGGTTCAGTTCATCTTTCAGTCACCAGGGCTTAATGCCAAGAAGATAGTCAATGAACATGTAATTGAATGAATAATTAAATGGATAAATGCGTGAATGACGTATTGACAATAGTAAAACTTCAAAGCAGACTAAAGGGAGAAAAGGCTAGTTTTGAATTCATGAAAGTGTTGATTTATAGAATATTTATAAAGATATGTTTTTCCTTTATATATATATTTTTTCTTTGTATATATATATTTGTATACAACTAGACGCTATTGCTACATGTTAATTGTTTGCCAGCAGTTCATTCAAGTGATGGTTTATGCTCATACGAATGCTTTTGAGGCAAAAATCTTAAAATTTTGGACTTCCACAGTGTCCAGTGCTTAAGACTCCAAGCTCCCAATGCAGAGTGTGTGGGTTCAATCCCTGGTCAGGGAAGACCTCGCATGCCACATGCACCACCAAAAAAAAGATCTTAACATTTTTTCATAAATAGATTAAACATATTTCCATTTGAGTGACCTTAAATTTCACATCCGTGGAGAGCAAGTTGGTGATGTTTTCATTTCACCAGTAATATTTGTAATACTATTTAAATTGTCTATTCATTAACTCAATCAATATTCAGTCAGTTCTCACTCAAACAGAAGACATCAATAAACATACTAGACTGTAATTACCTGTATGATTTATAATTGGGATGAACACCAGAAAAGCAAAGAGTAACAGGGAGCACATAATTTATATTAGATATTTAAGAATGTTTCTCAGGGGGTACTGTTTGTGTTGAGATGAAAAGAAAAAGTGAGACAAAGCTAGAGGAGAATTGGGAAAGTGCACTTGAGAATATGTGAAGGTTCTTGGGGGTTGATAGCTGGGAGGACCTGAAAAAGATCAGGGTTATCAGGTTGGAGGGGGACAGGCCCAGAGTTAGACATGCCCAGGCCTCATGCACCTCATTGGACCCTTGCTTTAATACATTAGCTCATGTGACTCAATAAAAGAGAAAAAAGAACTTAGCTGTTGTTTGGGGTTTTTGATTGCTGAAAACAAGCTCAGTTGCTCATTCGTGTCCAGCTCTTTGCGACCTCATGGACTGTAGTCCGCCAGGCTCCTCTGTCCATGGAATTCTCCAGGCAAGAATACTTGAGTGGGTTGCCATTCCCTTCTCCAAGGGATCTTCCCACCCCAGGGATCAAACCTGCATCCCCTGTGGCTCCTGCATTGGCAGGCACCACCAGGATCTTAGCTCTGCAACCAGGGATCAAACTTGCACCACTTGCATTGGAAGTGCAAAGTCTTCACAACTGGGCCAGCAGGGAAGTTTCAGAACTTAGCTATTTAGATGGCAGCATATAATAAACCCTTTAGCTTGACCTTTTAGCCAAGGACTAAAATATGAATACCAAGGATATACTTTCAGTGAAGTACCATTTTTATTTGTAAACTAAAAAGAATACCACCCTGTAACAAGAGTGAAAGAGAAAAACCCTGAAAATATTGGTTACATTTTAGAAGTTAGATTGAGAAAATGTGGTAGGAGATGGAGTTAGATAAGTGGAGGGAAAAATAGAATTTGACTTCAGATTCACTTTTTAAATCTGAAATTTCATATGAATTTAAGATACCAAAATAATAATAGCTAACATTTAGCTGGTACTATGTGTCAAGCCCTGATTGAAGCACTTTTCATTATATTGCACAGATTTTACTCATTCAGTCTTTGAAACAGCCCTTTAAACTAGGAGCGAGTCCCCCTTTGCAGTTTTACAGTTAGAGCAATGGATGCTTAGATAATGATGGGACTACAGGCACTATGGCTCAGTGGTAAAGAACCCACCTGCAGTGTAGGAGACGTGAGTTCGATCCCTGGGTTAGGAAGATGCACTGGAGGAGGAAATGGCAACCCACTCCAGTATCCTTGCCGGGAAAATCTCATGGACAGAGAAGGCTGACGGACTGTAGTCCAAGGAGTCGCAAAGAATCGGACACGACTTAGGGACGAAACCACTATCGAGGCATCCTGGCTCCAGAGTCTCTGTTCTAATCTGTCACACACACATACTACATGTAAAAGTTATAGGGGAAAAAAAATGTAATGTTGTAGGGAAGACCATTCTAATCCTGATTATAAAGTCAAAAACAAGGGAAACGATTGATAGATTTGACTACGTGAACATGCATTTTTTTAAACTTTTACGTTTCCCCCAAATATCCCAAATGAAAACTATAAATAAGATAGTGTATGTAAATAGACAAAGTGTTAATACTCCATGTATAAAGCATTCTTACAATCAATAAAAAGGAACAAATCCCCCCAAAGAAAATAGTCTAGGGCAGGGGTTAACAAACTGGTCCTGGACTGAATGCAGTCCACCATCTGTTTTTGAAAACGAAGTTTTGTTGGAGTATAGCTACGCTCATTCATGTGCATATTGTCCATGGCTGCTTTTAAGCTACGGTGGCAGAGTTGAATAATTGTACTGTCAAAGGCTGCACTCTTTACTATCTGGTCCTTTACAGAAAAGGTTCCTTGACCTCTGATGTGGAGGAATATCCCCTTCTGGTGGTCTTGAAAAACAAGAGAGTCTCTTCTGTTTGGAATGGCTTTAGGTGGTCTGATTAGGCTCTTGAGGTCTCTCCCTCACCTCCATCCTGTTTGATACTGAACTCATCTTGGGTTGAATGCCTGTAGGCGTCTGTCCTCTTTTATAGACTTATTCCTGCTGAGTCAGTCCTCCTGTTGACCTGTCTTTCTTAACCTTACCTTCCTCTGCAGCCCTGTCTCTTCCATGGGAAACACCTTCGCGTCTTCAGTGCTTTCAAGACACATTCTCTGGGTTTTATCAATACCTGACGCTCCAATCATCTACTTTTCTCTCCTCTTGCATCCAGGTTGTTGACTTTTTCTGGGGAAATTCACACAACTAGAGCAATTGGTGATATAACTACAATTCGTGATCTCTTTCCTCTGCTAGGAACTCTGTTCGGAATTCCTACGGGACCCCAAGTTGGCTCCTCTCCAAGTACATCTCACAGCTGCCCTGCCTAAACTTTCCTCTCTCACTTTACCATTCCTGTTCTCTTCTTAGCTATCTGAAAATGAACTTGCTTCTACATCACAAAGGAAAAAAAAAGAAGACTTCATGCAGTAAATACCGGATCCCAACCTCTTCTGATTCCTAAGATGAGGAATTCATTTGTGATACCTTCTTCCTGCTTTCTTTTTCCAAATTTTAATTTATTATTTATTTTTGCCTGCGCTAGGTCTTTGTTGCTATGCATGGGCTTTTTTTTTTCTGGTTGTGGTGATTGATGGCTACTCTCTGCGGTGCATGGGCCTCTCATTGCAGCGGCTCTTCTTGTTGCAGAATGTGGGCTCTAGTGTTCAGGCTCAGTAGCTGTGGTGCACAGGCTCAGCTTCCCCTGACAAGTGGAATCCTCACAGACCAGGGATCGAATCTGGGTGCCCTGCATTGGCATGAAGACTCCCAATCACTGGACCACGAGGGAGGTCCATTCCTGCTCTATTTTCAACATTTGCTTCTAAACTGTTTTCCTTGCCTGTAGCTTAAACCTATTTCACCTCTGGTCTTCCTATAAAAAAATGAAAGAAGGAAAGAATAAAGAGAGAGAAAGGAAGATGAGATAAAGCCAAAGAGGAGGATGGAAGGAGAGAAAAATAAAGAAGAGATGATGGTGATTCCTTGGACTCTACACGCCTCACCACTGTGGCCACACATCTCTCTTTACCTTCACAGCCAAGTTTTTGAGCACATGCTCCTGGCTTGTCACCACTTCCTCATAGTGTCATATGCTTTACCTCCCATGAAGCTCATGAGGGTGCTCTGGCCAAGTCTCCATGCAAAGTGCCCCCCTTGCATCCCTGTCTTATTGGACGCATCTGAGTTTATGATACAGTTAACCTCATTCTTACAACTGCCTTCACTTTGTTGGTACTCCTCTCCTCGGGTTTTCTTCTTTGCTTTCCCTCAAGAGCTTTGCATGCTGCTACTCATCCCCACCTTAAGTAGAATTCTATCCTGGGGCCAGCCTTTCTCCTCTCCTCGGCAAACTCATTGCCTCTATACCACTGACTCACAAATTTCTATCCCCACTCTGGACCGTTTTTCTCAGTCGCCTTAGAGTGCCTACTAGGAGTGCCTACAAGGAGTTCCACATGCCTGGATGTCCTAAGATCATTGCAAACTGAATCCTGCAAAATTCAGCTCCCTTTTACCCCCGTTTTGCCAATCTACATGGTACCACCCTATCCCTCGTCACACTTTGTGAACCTCTGTGCCATTATGCTCCTTGACTGATCTCTGCCTAATCTCATTTTGAGCCTCTCAAGAGCAGGGACAACCTTTTTAGCTCTGTAACTCTGCGTTCAGTACGCTGAGTTTGCTCAATAAACGTGTGGGACAGTGGAAGTAAGGAAGACGAGGGAAAACAAGAAAGGATGGAACCTCTTTGGGATTCAGGTGTTCCCAACAGAAATCACGACTAATCAGTCAGTGGGTTGTCCTCTGAAATGAACTGAGGATAGGAAATTGGCTGGATGATGAAGTGCAGAAAACTTTCTCCTTTTCTAGAGTCTGTTGCTAAAACAATAAAAACTCATGAGGCCTGTTGAAACTCATTAAGTAGCTATGACAGATGACTTTTTATTTAGTACCGACGCCTTTTCGGCTTGTAGAGTGTCGGTTGCAGAGCCTACGGCAGCATTCTCCTCAAAACGGGAAGTTTAGCAGTAACCACTGAAGATTTTATGTTTAGCACTTAGCACAGTTTCAGCTAGTACCTGAATTCTTGGTTCTTGGCAGCTCTGGGAACACAGCGTGAGATGTTCTAAGTTAAAATGTTCTAGTATCAAGTGTTCTGAGAATGTTTAAGTCAGATTACTAAGCCTTGAACAATTTGTAACACCAACTATAAAAACAGGCAAGGGAGAAAACACCAGTCATGTTGTGTTATAATGTAGAGGAATTATGATCTTCAGAGCCTAGATTTGAATGAATAGAATGGCAGTCAGAAGTCATAAAAAAAAGATGTGTATGTCACCCTCAGACCAGAAATTGATCAGTTATGTATTGTAAATTCAAATTGTCTTAGTGCCAAGACTAATGATTTTTTTTAAGTTAATTCAAGACTTTTGGAAATTTGAAATTAATGCACATTAGAATATCTTGATAGTCACTTTGTAATAGTAATAGTTCCCATACAACGAACACATGTCCTATAAAGTCAATGATCTACAACTAACTCCATATTTCTCTAATTCTTCCCTCAAAAACTTATTGTAAATGTAATCCTTTAAGGTTTAAGTCTTCCGGAGGGTAAGAAAGTATCATTGAGATATTACTAAATCCAATATTATATTACAGTAATTCCCACAATGCAATTTGCCTTATCACTTCAAACCCTTTCCTTGTTTAAGTCAAATGTAACATTTTAGAAAATTTGAAAAATAGAGGAAAAGGGGAATTATAATCTCACCAACTTCACACAGCATTTTACAGAAATTTTTTAATAATTATAATTGCATATATAATTTTGTATCTTGCTTTTAAAATTAGTATTTCTCTCATGAAAATTTTTCTATAATGTTACTAAATAGTTTGAATTGTAATTTTTATAAAATAAAATCACTACCTGGGTCGGGAAGATCCCCTGGAGGAGGAAATGGCAACCCACCAGTATTCTTGCCTGGAGAATCCCATGGACAGAGGAGCCTGGTGGGCTACAGTCTATGGGGTCACAAAGAGTCAGACACGACTGAGTGACTAACACTTTCACTTTCACCTGATATCATCTAATGATACACCATAATTTACTTAACCATTGGCCTATTGGGTAATTTAGATGAGATCCATTTTTTTACTTGGTACTGTGGATTTTTCCCCGTCATACTTTGTGCTTTTTTCTTACGGTAGTTGAAAGTTATACTTTCATAATGACTTCCCAGAGGAGTCTTCCAATAATAGTTCCCCTTGAAGTGTAAGAGTACCAGTTTCATTGCTAATTTAGCAGGTGTTTTAAAGAGTACTTCACTGTTGTTTTGCCTTATTTTAGTTTATAAACTTTGTTTTCTAGGGATTTCCCTGGTGATCCATTGGTAAGACTCTGCACTTCCAATGCAGGGGGCACAGGTTTGATCCCTGGTTGGGGAACTAGAATCCCATATGCTGTGCAGGGCAGCCAAACACACACACACACACAACTATAAACTTTGTTTTCTAGAGCAATTTTAGGTTTACAGAAAAATGGAGCAGAAAGTATAGAGGGCTCCTGGATACCCACTCTAGTTCTGCCTCCCCCATAAGTTGCCCTGTTCTTAATATCTTGCATTAGTGTAGTATATTTGTTTGATGAATGAAAGTTATTCATGAATGAACACCGATACTTTATTACGAACTAAAGTTCCTAGTTTACATTAGGCTTCACTGTTAGTACTGTACACCTCTATGGGTTTTAACAAAGGTTTAATGTCATGTGTCTACCATTACGGTATCATACGGAAGAGTTTCATTGCCCTAAAAGTTTCCTGTCCTCTGCCTAGTCACTCTTCCTCCCCACAAGCCCCTGGCAACCGCTGATCTTTACACTGTCTCTGTAGTTTTGTTTTTTCCTGAACGTTAATATAGTTGGAATCATATAAATATGTAGCCATTTTAAGCTGTCTTCTTTCACTTAACAATATACGTTTGTATTTCCTCTGTGTCTTGTTGTAGCTTAATGACTTCTTTTTTATCAGTGAATGATATTCCACTGTAAGGATATACCACAGTTTATCTGTTCACCTTTTGAAGTCTTGATTGTTTCCAGTTTTGGGAATTATGAATAAAGCTGTCAGAAACATGTATATGCAGATTTTTTTGTATGGACATAAGTTTTCAACTCATGGGGTAAAATATATTTTTATATTTACCTGTTATTGATTTAGACATGTGTTCTCTTCTGTCTCAGAATATATTAATGATACATGTTTAAACACCTTTTTCTCTCTCTAGAGACTGTTTTTTCTCCAGATTGCTTTTCATTTGTTTGTTTCGGTCCCTATCTTTTGGGTCTGAGATGTTCCTCGTCTGTCTGGTGATCCTGGTTGTCTGGTCTTACTTAAGAGCAGTGCCCCATAAAGCTGATAAGAAGCTCTGATCGCATGGTGAGGCCTGCCGCCTGTGGGTCATTTCACCAAGGAGTACTTAGTGTTGGTATGTTAAGACTTTCCTCTTGGGCTGGTTAGATTTTTCTCCAGAGAAAAATCTTCTGACCTTCTCTCTTGATGGTGAAAAACGGGTTACCGTTTGTTTGGAAGCTGAGCTGGAAAAGCCGTTTGGCAGTGGGTGGACTCAGTTATTAGTATATAAAATGCTCATCTGATCCCCCTGTTTAGCCGACTGGTACGGCTTTCCCCTCACCCCACCCCCCACCCTCACCCCTGCCCTACTCCCTCCGGGACAACTGTGGCTGTCCAGCTTTCTACAGATGCAGGAGATAGTTACCTGCTTAGATTTGGGGAAGGGCTCTGCGACTTATCTGAATCTTAAAAGAAGTGAAGTGAAAGCCATTCAGTCGTGTCCGGCTCTTTGTGACCCTATGGACTGTCCATGGAATTCTCCAGGCCAGAATACTGGAGTGGGTAGCCTTTCCTTTCTCCAGGGGATCTTCCCAACCCAGGGATTGAACCCAGGTCTCACGTATTGCAGGCAGATTCTTTACCAGCTGAGCCACAGGGGAAGAATTTCAGTTAATCCTCCAGTTTCTAGCCTCACCTTTATCCTCATACCTGGAACCCAACCTTGCAGTACCTTTGGGGGAGGTGTGTGGTTTACTGTGTAAACTGGTTGTTTCTAAAACTTAACATGGGATTCAGCTTTCTCAATTCTGTGTGGTCATTTGCTGATCCATTTGCTTTCCAGTTTAAATCTTTTGTTGCGTTTGTTTCTGTGCTCTTTGGTCCTGATGATTTCATGTCTTTAAAAACCCTTTGCTGTGCTTTTAGCTTTGATAGAAATGGAAGTATACTCTGTCATTTATGTGAAACTCTCATATATCCTTTTTATTTATTGTTTTTGAATTACTATTTATTTTTGGATGTGCTGGGTCTTCATTGCTCCACACGGGCTTTCTCTAGTTGCCGTGCGCAGGGGCTACTCTTCCTTGCAGTGCGTGGGCTCCTCACTGATATGGCTTCTCTTGTGGAGCACAGGTTCTTGGCGAGAGGGCTCAGAAGTTGTGGCACATGAGCTTAGTTGCCCCGCAGCACGTGGAATCTTCCTGGACCAGGGATTGAACCTGTGTCCCCTACATTGGCAGGCGGATTCTTATCCACTGCACCACCAGGGAAGTTCTTATATATCTTTTTTTAAGAGGAAAGGAAATCCAATACCCTTCTCTATAGGCAATAGATGTTAATTGGTTTAAAACTTCAGAAAAAATATTTTTAAAGTTTAATTATCTATAAATTATACATTAATTTATAATTATATTATATATTATAAATAACCTATAAATTAATTATAAATAGACCACTTATAAAACTTTGGTATACGTCCATTCTGACTTTTCTGGGTTATACATAAACATGTGATTCATTTTTATTTTTAGTTTGTGTTGAAACTATAAATTATGTCTATAGAGATAGAAAGCAGCCACCTGTCTAGGATGCTGTGCTCAGTGAATGAGTTAGGTGGTGGGGGCTCAGGAAGCCCAAGGTCAAGTTGGCTCCTGAGAAACAGCGTGTACTGTCTGCAACTTTCACTTCGTTGCCCTGTATCCTGTAACCAGGGCATGACACCTGAAACCTTGTCACCAGCACTTTGTGCTCATTGTGTAGTTGCTAAGTCGTGTCCAACCCTTTGTGACCCCATGGACTGTAGCCCACCAGGCTCCTCTGTCCATGGGGATTCTCCAGGCAAGAATGCTGGAGTGGGTTGCCATTCCCTTCTCCAGGGGATCTTCCCAACCCAGGGCTTGAACCCAAGTCTTGCATCTCCTGCATTGGCAGGCGGATTCTTTACTGCTGAGCCACTGGGGAAGACCCGCCAACACTCTAAAGGGTAATTTTAAAAGATTGTCCAAGTTGTAAAATTAGCTCCCTCATTGACAGCTACTTCTTTCTCTCTCTCTGTCTCCCCTTTCAGACCCTGAGTGGCCAGGAACACTCAGTATGAGGGGCAGGGAGCACTCCAGTTCCTTCCCCTTAGTGGGGAGCCTATCAGCCTTTCACCTTCTAGTTGATTCAAGGGCCTATTATTTTTAATAACTTTATTGACATATAATTCACATGTCATAAAATTCACTCATTCAAAATGTACAATCCGATGGTTTTTAGCATATCCAGAGTTATGCAGCCATCACCACAATCCATTTTAGAAATTTTTATCAACCCCCAAAAGGAAACCCATGCCCATTAGCAATTACCCCCATTTCCTCCCAAATCCCCCAGTCCTAGTCACTAATCTACTAATCTACATCCTATCACTAATCTACTTCCTATCACTATAGATTTGCCTATTTTAGATATTCCATATTTTCATTTTATGTTTTCAAGATTCACTCATGCTGTAGCATTCATTTTGTTAGTAGTGTCCTTTGAAGCATAAGAGTTTTTAATGTGATGATGTCTAGTTTGTCTGTTTCCTGTTTTGTCATTGTGCTTTTGGTGTCCTGGCTAAGAAACTGTTGCCTAATCCAAATCTCAGAGATTTATACCTTGTTTTCCTGTAAGAGTTCTGTAGTTTCAGCTCCCACGTTTTAGGTCTATGATCCATTTTGAGTTAATTTTTATGTATAGTATAAAGTCAAGCGTTATTCTTTTTATGTTGATATGTAGCTGTTTTAGCACCATTTGTTGAAAGGATTCTTCTCTCCTGATTGAATTATCTAGGCATCCTTATCAAAAATCAGCTGACCATGGAGGGCTTCCCTGGTGGTTCAGTGGCTAAGACTCTGCTCTCCATGCAGGGGATCTGTGTTCCATCTCTGGTCAGGGAACTAGATCCCAGGTACTGAAACTAAGACCTGGTGCAGCCAAATAAATATTTTTAAAAATCAACTGACCATAAAGATAGGATTTTTTCCTGAATCCGCAGTTGTATTCCACTGACTTGTATGTGTATTTTTATGCCAACAGCACAGTCTTGATGACTTTAGCTTTTGGCTTACTGCAGTTTTGAAATTGGAAGTGTAAGTCTTCCAACTTTGCTCTTTTGGAAAACTGTTTTGGCAAATTTTGATCCCTTGAATTTCTATGTGAATTTTAGAATCAGCATGTTAATTTTTGCGCCCCCCCCCCAAAAAAAAACAGTTGGAATTTTGATAGAGATTACACTGAATGTGTAGGTCTCAAAGTCTTGTTTTGTGTGTTTGCTTTGGGCACTGAAATGGTATCTTGGGAATCTGCCTTTCTTGTTCTCCCAGTCAATGAAGTTATCATTGCCCTTAGTCCTGAGAGAAAAGGAGAAAGGTTCATGTGAACATTAGATGTTAGCATTCATATAAATGTTAGCAATTAAGTGTTTTTCTCTCTCTCAGTTTCCTCTCATATAAAGTGGGTTTAGTAAGTGTATTTTTGTCTAAAGATGTTGTGAAGATTAAATGAGAGAATCCATGTGGTGTGCCCAACAAGCACTGGATAAATAATCAAGTATAAGTAATCCACAATAGAACCAACTGTACTCCAGGCATTTTTGCATCTAGATTGATTCTCCAATCCTTCATCCATGGCTTCATCTCCTACTGCTGTCTCGGGTGTGATCTGTACTCCAGGAAATCCTGCATCCATCTGATTCTCCAAAGTCCATGTTCTTCCAACTTCATTGGCAGATGTTTGATAGGTTTAAACATAGAAAATAAGAAGAATATTTATGATATGTAGCAAAAAGGATATTTTTCACTAAGAAAACTTTAATGGAAAAGAAGAATCATTTCCAGGCTCCAGGGAAATGGGGAGTAAAGAAACAACTGTTGGAACATATCTTTTTAATCCTTAAGAAATTCCATCTCCTGGTCTTGGTAACTGGGATGCTCATGACTTAGAGCCAGGCAGGAGCTAACAGATAAGGAGACCCTCGGGGTCTGCTGAGATGAAGTGTCAGGTAGAGATTGTGTGTGTTTACTTTATTGTGATCTCCATGTCCATATGCTCTCCAGCCTCCCGGAAGTCTGCTCCCTTTAATAACCAACTTGGTCTGTTCCTCAGTTCAGCCCCCTCCTCAAGTGTCTTGAGAATTCTTAGGTGATACAAGTTCTCTTCTTGGCTTCTGCACCTCTGATTAACTTAAAGACATCCTTGTTAATATCTCATAGCTAAAGAATCTTGCTAGTAGTATAAATGGAAACTGAACTCCTCTTTGAGCCACTGTCATTTTCCTGATATTGGAAATGTGATTTATTACATTCACTTTTTTGAGTTAACAAACCATAAAATACAGTATAATCCAGTAATGAGAGAATGGATTTCCTTAACAGTTACAGCTTTTACAAATGACAGACTAGTTTTTAATACAATTTCCATAGACTTTGAGGAGGGTGTTTATGGGCAGTAAGCAAATGAGTTTGTGTGTGTGTGTGTGTGTGTGTGTAAAACTAATCTCATGCTCATTTCTTCATTCTCCGCCTCATCCTATGAACTATTGATGCCTTATCCATCCTCTTAAGTTTCTCTCAAATGTACCATCTACCATAAAACCTATCTGGACCCTCCCAGCTTCTCAAACTGTGTGTGGTGAAGCACCAGTTTCTTTCTTTTCCATTCAAATAGACTAATAATTTTGTAAAATATGACAAGTATAACTAATGAGAAAAATGAAATTTAAAAAGACATACAAAATATAACCTCCATTTAAAAAGATGTGAGATGGTCTTCTTTGAACTTCTATATAAACAGAGTTTTATAAATCTCACACAGCACCTACTAGGTGTCACTTTGTATGACAGTTATTTGCATACTTACATTATCCCTCAACAAGGTTGTAAGCTCGTTGAGTCAGGACTTTGTGTATTGTTAATCTTGGTATACCATCACTTCCTCATATAATGCTTGAACACGCTTATTAAATTAAACTTCTGACTCAATATTGAAGGAACTTAGACATCCACTTAAATAGGTGGCCATCTTTATGTACTTGATCATCAAAAAATTTCAACAGAAGCTTCCTGTCCTGGCTTTGTATATGGTGACTGGGGTTTATGATTCATGTAGAAGGCACTGGTAAAAGTCCCCTTACAGATAAGGAGATAATGTTGATGACTCTACACTACTGATAAAAAAACAGACCAGCTAGACCTTCCTCATAATGTTGTCCTCAGGGTTCATGCAGTAGGAGCACTTATTTAAATATTTTTCTAACTGAATCATCTCATTAAGAGAGTGAAAAAAACTTAGTGAAGGTCTAGAAGGGATCCTGAATGGATTAATCCTATATTAAATTCCTTGCCATAGTAAGTTGTCATCTAGCTAGATTCCAGTGGGCAAAACAACTAACATGGGTATATAATAGATGACTGTGTTTGCTCCTGAAGTAGTTGTTCAGTCGCTAAGTTGTGTCCAACTCTTTGAGACCCCATGGACTGCAGCACGTCAGGCTTCCCTGTCCTTCACTATCTCTTGGAGTTTGCTCAAACTCGTGTCCGTTGAATCGGTGATGCCATCCAACCATCTCTTCCTCTGTTGCTCCCTTCCCCTCCTGCCCTCAGTCTTTCCCAGCTTCAGGGTCTTTTTCCAATGAGTCCCTCAGGTAGAGTGGATTCTTTAGAGCTTAGTGTTGTCTCCAGTGGTCAGGTTACCTGGAACCCTCCATATTGGGAAAAGGAGACTCGGTTTGCTCTAGGAACCTCGGAAGATAGCATTTAATCAAACAGGACAGTACATGAAAGCAGTGCTTCTCAAACTGTGTGTGGTGAAGCACCAGTTTCTTAATTCAAGTAGACTAATAATTTTGTAACATGTGACAAGCATAAATAATGAGAAAAATGAAAGTTAAAAAGACATACAAAATATAACCTCCATTTAAAAAAATTAGATCCGACAGACTAAAATTACTTAGTCAAATTGCTGTATGACACTTCGAGTAACACTGGATTAGAGGGTGGGCTGTCATGACTGCCCACACAGGGGCTTGGATCATCTGTCCATGGAGTCCATTAGGAGATCTGTTTGACTATAATGAAAGCTCAGGGGTAAGAAAAGATGCTGATGTTTTGAATTTCTTCTTCTTCTGTAGAATGAAAAGATTTGAAAAGGAAGGGGGAGTTTGTAATACAATTGAAATGGTATCTTTGGAAATAGCTTTCATATTTAAGATTGATTTTAGTGGTAAAGTGAAACACAGTGAGACTCTCAAGACCCAAGTCATGAGAGTTTAAGCAAAAGACAAACAATAAATACCTACTCAAACCTGAGGCTGCAGAAGTGAAGACGGAACAGTAGCAGAATTATTTACTAAGTACCATTATGTACTAAATATAGTACTAAGCTCTTTACCTAGGCTATCTCGTTTCATCTTTACAAGAATCCTGTGCGGTAGCACTATTAACCTCATTTTTCAGATGAGGAAACGGGCTCTAAAAAAGATTGAGTAACTTGCCCCAAGGTCACGTCAGATGAATGGCGTGATTGTCAGATGGTTGGAGTGTGTAACCCAGAACCTAGATTCTTAGGTTCTTAAATGAGTGTCTTTATAGAGAGGTTTTGGCAAATCTCACTTAGCATTTTCAGCCATGGACTTGAGGATTATCAGTGTCCTTGGATACCAGATAGCGCATTAGCCACTCTTTTTAGTCCTTCAACTGTCTTTTGTCTAAATTTTTAGAAATTTGGCCTTGTATAGGAGAGATGAACCGGAGTGGGAACTGGCAACCCACTCCAGTATTCTTCCCTGGAAAATTCCACGGACCGAGGAGCCTGGCGGGCTACAAACCATGGGGTCGCAAGGAGTCCAACACAACTGAGAACTGAGCACACAGACGGGAGAGATGAAGTGGTTTAGTGAGAGACAGTTCTGAGGGTTATAGTCATGGCTGAAGCAAAATAACTCTGAAGTAGATTGAACCTAGGGTGGGTGATAACACTAGGCCAGAGATTCTCAATTCCAATTTTTAGGTGGCATTCTATAAATCTAATTCTTTTAAAAAATATTTATGAATTTAATTTATTTATTTATGGCCATGCTGTGGCGAGTGGAGCTTGCTGCTCTCTAGTTGCGGTGTGCGGGCTTCTCATTGCAGTGGCTTCTCTTGTTGCAGAGCCCAGGCTGTAGGGCATGTGGGCTTCAGTATTTGTGGCTCCCAGGCTCCAGAGCACAGGCTCTTAGTTGCTCCGTGGCATGGGGGATCTTTCTGGACCAGGGATTGAACCTATGTCTCCTGCATTGGCAGGAGGATTCTTTACCACTGAGCCCCCAGGGAAGCCCTGTAAATCTAATTGTAGTCATGTAGTTCTGTAGTCTCTCCATTGCATAGGATAAAGAATTTCATCTAGGCTATGTTAAGTATAATGTAAGCTGTGTTGAAGAGATCAAACCAATCAATCCTAAAGGAAATCAGTCCTGAATATTCATTGGAAGGACTGATGCTGAAGCTGAAGCTCCAGTACTTTGGCCATCTGATTTGAAGAACTGATGCATTGGAAAAGACCCTGATGCTGGGAAAGATTGAAGGCAGGAGGAGAAGGGGACCACAGAGGATGAGATGGTTGGATGGCATCACTGACTCGATGGACATGAGTTTGAACAAACTCTGGGAGACAGAGAGGGACAGGGAAGTCTGGGGTGCTGCAGTCTATGGCGTCGCAAAGAGTCAGACACGCCTGAGCAACTGAACTGAACTAATGTTCAGTCCGTTAGTGCTATGGCTTTCCAAATGAGTTTACCCTCTAAAAGATTAATTTTGTGAAATGTTTTTGGAGTTTGAGTTTTTTATTTGTTTGCTTAAGAAATAGAATAGAGCGTGTAATTAGTCATGGATGGTATTTTTTTCCCAACAGCAGAACTTAGAACAAGAACTTGCACACGTTGTTCTAAAGAGCTGCACACTCCACTGCACTATTGGTACTCAGTGAAAGTAACTCCTGGGGGAGGAGAGGGGGTTTTCTTTAATTAAAATGGAATACAGGAACTTCCCTGGTGGTCCAGTGGCTAAGACTCTGTAGTCCCAATACAGAGGGCCTGGGTACAATCCCTGGTCAGGGAACTAGATCTCACATGCCGCAACTAAGATCCAGTGCAGCCAGATAATAAAATGAATATTTTTTTAAAATGGAGTACAGTGTTCACTGCTATTTGAAATACATATTCCCTAATACATGACTTGAAAATTTGTAATTGTTTATTATCAGACATTCAGATTCAACCGTGTCACCTGTGCTGCTTTGAAGTTATCTATTTTTTTTTACATGTTACTAAAAATAAATTTTAATTTAAAAAACAGACCCAATACATTTGTTTCTTGTGGCAGCCAAATATCTTTGGACTTACTCCTACCTTTAACAAGAGAAACACTACCCTTGAATATATTTCTAAACCAAGCATGAGAGTTAAAATTACCATCTTTTCATTTGAGTAGAGGTGCTAATCTGATGAAGAGGAGAAAGAGTCCTCCTGCTAAGATTATAGCAGGCTTGCTGTGGTAAAAGGAAAAGAATATCAAAATAAATTTAAACCTACCTGAATATCATAAATTAAAATTTTATTTTAAGTTATTTAAAGTCAGTGTAATATTATTGCCTTTGTTGTTGTTGGGTTTTTTTTTTTGTTTATTTGTTGTGCATAAGACATTTTGGGTGGTGTGAGCTGAAAACTCAGATGGTAAGGAATCTGCCTGCAATTCAGGAGACCTGGGTTTGATGCATGGGTGGAGAAGATCCCCTGCAGAAGGGACTGGCTACCCACTCCAGTGTTCTTGCATGGAGAATCCCATGGACAGGGGAGCCTGGCAGGGTGCAGTCCATGGGGTCGCAAAGAGTCGGATATGACTGACCAACTAAAACGCACACACAGATGAAAACAGACTATGAGGATTCCCCCCCACCCAGATAAACAAGAAGTCTATCCAGAGAAACATTTTATTCTACTTGGGGAAAATAGGTGTGTGTCTGTCTGTGGAGCAGTTTTACGGTCCCTCATTTCTGCAGTGAACGTGTCTGTACCCCTGCAGGGCTGCAGCCAGGTTGCTGATTTTGGACCAAGCACCACTCCTCTGAGCTGACCAGTTTGCACTGCATATTAATGAATGGTGGTGAGCTCAGCTTTGAAGAATGCCAACAGGGTTATTTCTTCCTTATCAATAGTAACTAAAAATGAAAAGGCTACATTTCATATTAATTAAATATTGTTGTTTTCATAGTTTGTCTCTGAGCATACATCTAGGAGATTTTTGAGAGCTGAGCTAAAAATACTCCTTTTGTATAACCTATACTTTTCAAACTCCAAAGAAATGTGGAAAGTTATATTTAAGGAAAACAGCTCTCTTCTATTTTTCTGGCATTCTCTGGGTGACATTCTACCTGTCTTTAAAGAAAAGTTTTTTTTGATGTGGGCCATTTTTAAAGTCTTTATTGAACCTGTTACAGTATTGCTTCTGTTGTTTATATTCTGGGTCTTTAGCCATGAGACATGTGGAATCTTAGTTCCCTGACCAGGAATTGAAACCACGTCCCTTCCATTGGAAGGTAGATTCTTAACCACTGGACCACCTTGGAAGTCCCTCATGTAGTTCTTTTTTCAATAGTGAAAGATAGCAAGGGGATACAGAAATGTTTTATTTAACTTCGTAATATATACTTTGGGAGGTTGATAAAATACATTGCCAATAAGGAAATGATAAATGTCTGTTGCAAGGCACTGTTATACTCGGAAATAACATTTGATAACAATGCTTTACAGCTTATAAAATCATTTCCTTTAAATTATTCCTCATAGCAACCCATGTGAGGTAGATACTACTATTCCCATTTTGAAATGAGGAAAGTTACTTTAACAGCAATGATAGTCTTAGTAACTATCCCGTTTCATTAAAACACACCTACATACCCGTACACTGTGTGTGTCCTAAAACTGGTGTAATGAGGAGGTTGAGGGGCCATGTGGTAGCAGAGAAGAGCAAGTCTGAGACAGACCAGAAAGACAGACGCACTTTTGAAACACAAGGCACACTCTCCCACATCTCCTGTTATGCTTTCTTCTTTCCAGGGGCACTGGATGTTGGAACCTTTCTTCCCAGTCTTCTTCCTTGCATTTCCAAGGCCATAGCTGGCAAGAAATATGGGGACAGCCCCCAGTTTAAGCAGCTTGTTCTGATTTTAGATATGACTCCTCTTGTCACTGAGCATATCTGTCACCCTGTTATTCTGAACAGACTTAGTTTATGGTGACTTCTTCTTGACTGAGGGATTGAAAGAAGTGGCATAAATTTTGTAAGGTCATCACCTTTCTTTCTCTTTCTTGCTCACTCTCTTGAGGCCCGAGGATGGGAAGATGAAGATTGTGAATTACAGATGGAGCTGCCCAATGCATGGAGAGGACTCTGACTTACTGTAAGGAAATGCTAACAGTCATCTCTTTCTTTCTGGTTCCCTGGAGTATACGATGGTGAAGATTCACCAGAGGGGAGCTTCAGTAAAATATGCTTTTTAGTCCTATCCTCCATATACATACCTGTTTGTATGGAATGTAAACTACCATTTTGCTGACACTGGCTTAAGTAATAATTTTGTGCCAGTTGATTCCAGTTTACTTTGCATTCAATCTTGCCCTTGATTTTGTGTAGGATGGGGAACAGTCTGTTTATCTGAATGAGAAAAATACAGTTTCTGTGATAACCTGTTTTTTTTTTTTACTGCTTTATCTAGGTAATTAAACTAGAAAGTTAAAGTCGATCAGTCATGTCCAACTCTTTGAGACCCCATGGACTATACGGACCGTGGAATTCTCCAAGCCAGAATACTGGAGTGGGTAGCCTTTCCCTTCTCCAGGGGATTTTCCCAACCCAGGGATTAAACCCAGGTCTCACACATTGCAGGTGGATTCTTTACCAGCTGAGCCACAAGCGAAGCCCAAGGATATTGGAGCTGGTAGCCTATCCCTTCTTCAGCAGATCTTCCTGACCCAGGAATGGAACCAGGGTCTCCTGCACTGCAGGCGGGTTCATTAGATGGTGTACATATTTTTCATTAGATGGTATATATATATGTGACCATGGGTGATAGTTGCTGGTGGTATGCCATTACCATAGCAACAGGTTCCATTCTGGGTTGCTAGTAATTGCTTCCAGAATTATGACAGCAAAAAGGTTTCCCTGCTGAAGATGCAGAGTGTTTGGGGCAAATGCAACAAAGGGCTCCATCTGAACTACTTATTCATAACCAATAGCTCATTGGCTATGAGGACTGAGAAAGGTTATAACAGCTTCTAGTGACCTCCTGCCCTGTCTTTGTGGTTGTGACAAATGCTGTGTTGCTACTTGGCTTTTGGGAAATGGAGAAGGTAAAGTGGACTTTAGGCTTCCCTGGTGGTTCAGTGGTGAAGAATCCACCTTCCAAGCAGGAGACGCGGGTTTGATCCCTGGGTTGGAAAGATCTCCTGGAGAAGGAAATGGCAATCCACTCCAGTATTCTTGCCTGGGAAATCCCATGGATAGCGAAGCCAAACTGGCTATAGTCCATGGGGTCACAAAGTATCAGACGTGACTTAGTGGCTAAACAACAACAACAAAAGTGAGCTTTGGCCTTGGAGTGCTGCTGCTGCTAAGTTGCTTCAGTTGTGTCCGACCCTGTGTGACCCCATAGACGGCAGCCCACCAGGCTCCTCCATCCCTGGGATTCTCCAGGCAAGAACACTGGAGTGGGTTGCTATTTCCTTCTCCAATGCACGAAAGTGAAAAGTTAAAGGGAAGTCGCTCAGTCGTGTCCGACTCTTAGCGACCTCATGGACTGTAGCCTACCAGGCTCCTCTGTCCATGAGATTTTCCAGGCAAGAGTACTGGAGTGGGTTGCCATTGGCTTCTACATGGCCTTGGAGTATTTCTATTAAAAAATATAATAGCATGAACACCCGGTTTCCTATTCTCCTTCTACATTCAGCTGCCCAATAGATCCTTTTAATTACCTTCCAGGTATAGCCAAAAAAGAGAATAAGGAGGCTTCCATAAAATCTAGTGGTCGTACCGTATTCCAAGGATAAAGTAAGCTTTCAGCCTTTATTTTTCAGATCAGTCAGTTAGTTAAGTTCAGTCGCTCAGTCGTGTCCAACTCTTTGTGACCCCACGGACTGCAGCATACCAGGCTTCCCTGTCCTTCACCAACTTCCAGAGCTTGCTCAGAGTCATATCCATTGAGTCGGTGATGCTGTCCAACCCTCTCATCCTCTTGTTGTTCCCTTCTCTTCCTGCCTAGAATCTTTCCCAGCAGCATCAGGGTCTTTTCCAATGAGTCAGTTCTTTGTAACAGGTAGCCAAAATATTGAAGTTTCAGCTTCAGCATCAGTCCTTCCAATGAATATTCAGGACTGATTTCCTTTAGGATTGACTGTTTGATCTCCTTGCTGTCCAAGGGACTCTCAAGATCTTCTCCAACACCACAGTTCAAAAGCATCAATTCTTCGGCACTCAACTTTCTTTACAGTCCAACTCTCACATCCATGCATGACCACTGGAAAAACCATAGCTTTGTCTAGACAGACCTTTGCTGGCAAAGTAATGTCTCTGCTTTTTGACATGCTGTCTAGATTGGTCATAGCTTTTCTTCCAAGGAGCAAGTGTCTTTTAATTTCATGGCTGCAGTCACCATCTTCAGTGATTTTGGAGGCCCCCAAAATAAAGTCTGTCACTGTTTCCATTGTTTCCCCATCTATTTGCCATGAAGTGATGAGACCCGATGTCATGATCATAGTTTTCTGAATGTTGAGTCTTAAGCCAACTTTTTCACTCTCCTCTTTCACTTTCATTAAGAGGCTCTTTAGTTCTTCTTCAATTTCTGCCATAAGGGTGGTGTCATCTGCATATCTGAGGTTACTGATATTTCTCCTGGCAATCTTGATTCCAGTTTGTGCTTCATCGAGTCCAGCATTTCTCATGATGTACTCTGCATAGAAGTTAAATAAGCAGGGTGACAATATACAGCCTTGACATATTCCTTTCCCAATTTGGAACCAGTCTGTTGTTCCATGTCCATTTCCAACTGTTACTTCTTGACCTGCATACAGATTTTTCAGGAGGCAGGTCAGGTGGTCTGGTATTCCTATCTCTTGAAGAATTTTCCAGTTTGTTGTGATCCACACAGTCAACGGCTTTGGTATAGTCAATAAAGCAAAAGTAGACATTTTTCTGGAACTCTCTCATTTTTTCAATGATCCAGCAGATGTTGGCAATTTGATCTCTGGTTCCTCTGCCTCTTCTAAATACAGCTTGAACATCTGGAAGTTCACGGTTCATATACTGTTGAAGCCTGTCTTGGAGAATTTTGAGCATTACTTTGCTAGTGTGTGAGATGAGTGCAATTGTGCGGTAGTTTGAACATTCTTTGGCATTGCCCTTCTTTGGGATTGGAATGAAAACTGACCTGTTCCAGTCCTGTAGTCACTGCTGAGTTTTCCAAATATGCTGGCATATTGAATGCAGCACTTTCACAGCATCATCTTTTAGGATTTGAAATAGCTCATCTGGAATTCCATCACCTCCACTAGCTTTGCCTCCTGAGGTTCACTTGACTTCAAATTCCAGGATGTCTGGCTCTAGGTGGATGATCACATCACGGTTATCTGCGTCATGAAGATCTTTTTTGTATAGTTCTTCTGTGTGTTCTTGCCACCCCTTCTTAATCTTTTCTGCTTCTGTTATGTCCATACTGTTTCTGTCCTTTATTGTGCCCATCCTTGCATGAAATGTTCCCTTGATATCTCTAATTTTCTTGAAGAGATCTCTAGTCTTTCCCGTTCTGTTGTTTTCCTCTATTTCTTTGCACTGATCGCTGAGGAAGGCTTTCTTATCTCTCCTCACCAGTCTTTGGAACTCTGCATTCAAATGGGTGTATTTCAGGTAAGTTGCTCTTATTTTGTATGAAATGGATGATTCATCTTTTGGTATTAAAACCACTAAGTTTGTTTTATCTTGATATCACAATACTCTAATGTGAATGTTATTACTTTAAAAAAAATTACATTTTATATAAATACTTATCTAATCCCTAACTACTGGGCAGGTGGCTCCATTTCTCTTTCTAAATCATCGTTTACATATTATTTCCCCCTCAAACTCCCCAAACTCAGCTCTTTTAAAACAGGACATCTCAAATTTATGGTGAACCTTTATTGTAGGCTCAAAGTGTGCAAGGCTTAGCAGACCTGTATAAGTGGTATTAGTTTCTGTCATGTAGGTAAAGAGACTTCTCTTTTTTTGATTGAAACAATTCATTTATTAAAAAAATTTTTTTTCCATTTTTAAGAAAGCTTTTTATTTTGTACTGAGGTATAGCCAATTCACAATGTTATGATAGTTTCAGTTGAACAGCGAAGGGACTCAAGACATACATGTACCTGTATCAGTTCTCCCCCAGACTCCCCTCCCATCTGGGTTGCAACGTAACGTTGAGCAGAGTTCCCTATGCTGTACAATCGGTCCTTGTTGGTTATCCATTTTAAATATAGCAATGTGTACATGTCCATCCCAAACTCCCTAACTTCATAGCAAGCAATACTTGTCCTGCTGCTTGCCTAATGTTTTTCCAGGCAAGCAAGTCATTCTCTGAAGGAGTTTTCTTTATCATTCCACTGATACCATTCACTAAAAATGATTCCTAGGCCAACGTTCTGTCATATTCTTCAGCCAGGTGATTACCCCTTGTAATCTGGCTGTTTCATCTCCTCTCCCACCTGCCTAGGCTGTGCCCGAGCTGCACTGAGAACTTGCCCCTTTGTTCCTGAAACCCAGGCGTTCTCACATCTCAGTGACTTTGCACGCACTGTCCCCTCGGCTGGCCTGGAATGCTCCCCCCTGCCCCTGACCTCACGGACACGTTTGCCTGAGGAAAGCCTGACTTCATTCAGCTCCGTGTTACCTCTGTGGTGAAGCCTCCTCTGACTCACTGTCAGCCCATGTAAGGGACACCTGGGGCATTTCCCTGCTGAACACGTGTTCATTTCACCATTACGGAGTAAGTGCTTTTTCTCTTTCGTGTTCCTGAGGACCTGGGGTACTACCTGTATGCAGTGTGTGTTGGGTGAATGCATGCAGGGTCAGAGAAAACTTGTATTTTTATTCTTTTTTATTCTTTTATACTACTAATGGAGAGAAGCAGAGAGGAACCATGTTTCCCGAAGATACTATGAACATGATGGCTTTGTGTTAAACAACATGCTGAACTTATGAATCAGCCAATCTTGGAGTGAACTGTGAAGCGGAGAAATAACTAGTGCCCTGGGCTTTCCTTGTAGGGCTACATTCATGCATTTCCCTGGGGCCTCAAACCTTAAAGAAAGAGAATGAATGAAGTAGAGACTACTTTGGGGCACGAGAGGGTGGACTGTGGAATTTCTGGGAGCCCTGAAACCACCACCACACCCCATGTGTGCAGGTGTCTCTATGCGATGACCCTGAAAGCCTGAAAGATTTTTGAGAGATAACAGAAGCCACCCTTGTGAAGTAAGAATCGCTGGTCTATATAGTTTACTCTGAATATTCTATGGTGTGAGCTGTAAGTGTGTTGATGGGTTTTCCATTTCTTCCTCTCTGAGAAGCTGGTGATAGCCAGGCACCAAGCCTTGCTGTGATCTGGGTTGAACTCTCTCTGTGTCTCCCATCAGCAACTTGTGTGTGGGGATGAGGTCTGCCTCCTTGCTTGAGAACCTTAATTCCAAGTCACAGAAGAGTAGAAAGGTCCTTGTGTTTTACTGATGTACTTGTTCCAGGGCAGGCTCAAATACAACGTCACGTGCTTGGTTTCTATACAAGGCTGTTCTTTCTGTGAATATTCTTTGCTTTTGCTGGTTATTCACATTATCCATTTATAGTTCTGCCGTTTTGTGCCTCTTTTCTTTTCAGCAGTCTCTTGATGAAACGCCTGTTTATTTTCTCTGTGAGCTGAATGTGCTTTGCGTGGCATGGCAGTAGATGGGGTGTTTTAAGCTATCTCTGAGGGAAATGTCACTTCCTATTTGTAATTCCAGTTGAAAGTAGAACTTGAATGTGTCCTGTCTGGCTTCCTTGCATGCATGCATGCTCTGTCGCTCAGTTGTGTCCAGTTCTTTGTGACCCCGTGGACTGTAGCCCACCAGGCTCCTCTGTCCATAGGATCTCCCAGGCAAGAATACTGGAGTGGGTTTCTATTTCCTTCTCCAGGGGATCTTCCTGACCCAAGGATTGAACCTGGGTCTCCTGCATTACAGGCAGATTCTTTACCACTGAGCCACCAAGGAAGACCACAAGCATGGCTCTTGATCAGCAAATCAATGAACAAAAAATATTCTGTTACTTTCTTCTTGGAGAATTAGGTGGCGCACAATGAATGCCATGATAGGCTGGGTCCTGAAATTTGGTCACAGGGTAAGTCTGCGGGAAAGTTAAATTTGTTAACTTGAGACAGCAAGGAGAGAGCACAGCAGGGGTACTTTGGGGCATTCAACAAGCAAAATACAGATCTTTTTGTCGGATCTGGACTTGTTTGAATGCTTTTGGGAGGGACAAGGGAAGAGATGACCAACACTGAACTGGGTGGTATCGTGTCATGAAGCAGGGCAGTTTAGTAACTGGTATCTCAGCATCTTTGTTCAGGGTGGTTGAGGGACAGAGAGAGGCTGGGGAAATCATTGGGAAGAAAGCAGGATTCAGAGGAATGGTCTTGCTGCCTGCTCTGCCCTGCGGGGAAATGCTTTCTGTTGACCTGGTCTGACTCTGTTGGAGACATCTCAGAGGTGCTTTACAGGCTTTCACGTGAGGGATAAACAGTGGGGCTGAGATTAAGGAGCAAATGGACTTGGCCAGATGAGGCAGGCAAGATACAACCAAACCACCAAACAGGACTGACCACTCAGCCATTGTACTGACTTTCCTTAAAATAAAATTTTAATAGTTGTCTGGCTGAATAACCATGACTTATAACAGAAGGCAAGGAATTCGACTTCTTACCCAACTTCATTCACATGATTCCTGTCCTGAAAGTTGCTCAGTTGTGTCCAATTCTTTGTGATCCATGGACTGTAGCCCACCAGGCTCCTCTGTCCATGAAATTCTCCAGGCAAGAATACCGGAGTGGGTTGCCAACTCCTTCTCCAGGGGATCTTCCCAACCCAGGGATCGAACCCACATCTCTATGTCTCCTGCATTGGCAGGCAGGTTCTTTACCACTAGTGCCACCTGGGAAGCATGATTAAACATCCTTTATTCATTGCCTGCCTTGTGGTCGTGCTAGGTATTTATATTTTCTCTTGTAGGCTGAAACATTAATGAATAATTAATCCTTTCTCTTTCAGCTGAAAGAGTATGTATAGACATGCTTGTGTTTGTTGATATTGTCTTGCATTTACAAACTCATTATAGTAAGTGTGAGGCACTAGGAAAAAACAAGACATAATCCTTGCACAAGAGGATGAATTTGTTGTTGTTTGGTTGCTCAGTTGTGTCTGACTCTTTGCTGCCCGTGGACTGTAGCCCATCAGGCTCCTCTGTCCATGGAATTCTGTAGACAAGAATATTAGAGTAGGTTGCTATTTCCTCCTCCAGGGGATCTTCCCAACCCAGGGAGTGAACCTGTGTGTCCCACATTGCAGGCAGATTCTTTACCACTGAGCCACCAGGGAAGCTCCTGAATATTGCTGTTCAAGAGAATATTCTGTGATGATGGCCCAATATGGTATTCATAGACCCTTGTGTCTCTTGAACACTTGGTATGTGGCTCATGAGACTGAGGAACTGGGAGTTTTAATGTATGTTTAATTAATTTAAATATTAATAGTGGCACTTGAGGCTAGTGGTGACCACTTTGGACAGCATGGCTCTGTAAATTCACAAATGAGAGAAAGAATCACAGGTGCTCACAACTCAGAGTATGATCTGTACTCCAATATAGGTCCCTATGATATGTTCTAGGAGCATAGGACTTAAGACCCTGATGCTGGGAAAGATTAAGGGCAGGAAGAGAAGGGGGCGACAGAGGATGAGTTGGATGGCATCACCAACTCAATAGACAAGAGTTTGAGCAAACTCCAGGGGATGGTGAAGGACAGGGAGCCTGGCGTGCTGCAGTTCATGGGGTTGCAAAGAGCCAGACACGACTTAGCGACGGAACAACAAACAAGGAGCACAGGAGACAGCCTCCAATGGGGAGGTGACAGGGAACGAACCCAGAGGAGAGGAGATTCCATGGGAGTGAGACTTTGAAACGAAATAATAATAATAGGAGTAATTCTTTTAATTATTTTGGCAGAGGCAAAGGACAGGAAATTGGGAGGGTTCATTCCAGGTAAAATGCAGAGTGCAAAAGCACTGAAGCATAAAAAACATGTATGTATGTAGGTTCCGGTGGCTTGGTAAGTGTGGCTTGGTAAGGTCTAAGTGTAGATCACTGCAATAATATACTCTGTGACATAGCTCTTGTGGTAAAGGCCTACCTGAACAGATTAAAAACAAATTTAACATTTTAAACACTTATGGTATTTCAAATAAAATTAAAAAGTATTTAAAATAAAACAATGCCTACCAGTATGGTAGGCATTGTTGGAGAAACGGCCCCATTTATCATGTAAAACAGACGCATGAGTTGCCCTTAGGATCCCCATTTCACGGAGAGAAAACTGAGGCCTACAAAGGTAAAGGAATTTGCCTGCAGACACAAAGTGGACAGAGTCAGAATTTGAATCCAGACCTGTTACTTCAGAGATCAATATCTTCATCAGTGACCCTCTGTCTCTCATTTCAAATTCTTCTCAGTTTGGAATTATGATGTATTTCCCTTGGTCTGTCTTTTGTGACATGTTCCCACCACTGGAAGTCCACTCCTTTTGTTTTAAAAATTTTCCAGTTTCATATTGAAAACGTTTTTCTGGCATAGAGACTGATATTATGAGATCGTCTGTTCTTAGTTAATACTAAGCGTTTCATGAACTCAGGTTTTGAGAATACCTCAATTGACAACTCCTTGCTTTTTCTGTATATTATTGGCACTAGGAGTCTTTTATATCCTAAATTGGAGTAGTTAGGGAATTAGTTAAACTGGAGGAGCCAGTGCATTCATTCCCAAATTTGAATGGGCTCCCATGACCATCATTCCCAGAGAATTCTTGCTTCCCTGTGGGGGGAATGGCTTGTTATTTGAGCCTCTCCACATCTTACCCTAAAGGTCATGACCCTGGACTCCAGCTTCTTTCTTCCTTTTCACCCTTTTTTGAGAGCAGATCTTAGTGACTGGATAGAAGCTCTGCTATCCTTAACCGAGAGGAACCTAACTGAGGTTAACTGGCAAGCACGGTCAAGGCCTGAAAATATTCCTTCCTGACTGAGACAGTACCTGTGTTTTTCAATTCAGACGTGAAAGAACTCCCTTGCTGTTATTTGCTGAATTTCCCCAAAAGTCCATCTCAAAGTCATACATCTAACATTTGTTCCTGCCAGGCCTGAGCGTGTAAAGACAGGTAATCAGCAGTACCTGTTTGGAGCACTGTGCACACCACTGCTGATTCAGGGCAGAGGGCAAGGACGGAATAGACAGTCTAGAGGGTCTGAGCTCATGTTATCCACAGCTGGAGAAGCTTTCCAGAGGAGGACTAACATCAGGCCCTGTGAGAAGGGTAGGACTTAGCTGAGCAGAGAAGGAATGGGGAAGGATGAGAGAATGGTCTGGCTCAAGTAGAAAATGCAACTTTGGCTGCATATTGAAATCATCTGGGGAGGGACTTCCCTGGTGGTCCAGTGATTAAGACTCAGTGCTTCCAATGCAGGGGACACGGGTTCTATCCCTGACTGGGGAACTAAGGTCCCACATGCTGTGTGATGCAGCCAATAAATAAATAAAATAAAAAATAATAAAATTACCTAGGGAGCTTTAAAAATAGCTCCCCTAAAGATTCTGGTTGGTTTGAGTTGTAACCTAGGCAGCTGACTTTTTTAAGCTTCACAGGTGATTTTCGTGGACAGCCTGAGAACCACTGCCATCATCTCCATTACTCAAAATTCAGTCCTCGGACCAGCAGAGCCGTCCCCACCTGGAAGCTTGTTAGAAATCCTGAACTTCAAGTCTCATCTCGGACTTAGTGAATCAGAATTTTCATGTTCACAAGATCCCCGGTGGCCTGTATGCACAGTACAGTTTGAGACTCCCTGCTGTAGAGGAAAAAAGAGAGATATGGCTGAAGAGGGCAGATCACCTAACCAGATTTTCTTGTGCTAGGCTAGGAATGAATTACAGGTAGGCAGTGATACTACTTTGCCCTCAAGCTGCCGGGGACGCTTGTATTTCTTGTTGCAAGACATCTCTGGTTATCTGTGCTCTATAAATATTCTTGCGTTCTCTCTGGGTGCCTTGAGGGGGAAAAAGGCAGGGCAGCACCAGCTCAAGAACTGGACTGCACTCTATCAGTAGTGACGATCCCCTGGAGGTTTTTTATCCAAAGGGGTTCTGTGTAGTGTTTTGTAGTCTAGAAAGATTTTCCTGGCAGAAGCACATGGAATGCACTAGGCGGGATGTTCTAGGGTTGGGGAGACATGGTCTACGTGTTGCAATAATTCCCACGAAAGTTGAGAAAGGCTAAGAGTTAAGAGCTTGATCATGCTTTAGGAATCTGTATAACATGTAAATACCTGTCCCCAAATCTCCAGGGCAGAGCTTGGAAGAAATAGTAACAGACACATTTTTGGAGTCCCCTTATAACTTTTTGTTTTATTTTAGTATCCTTGTAGGGCATCCTCTCAGAGAGTCAGGAAAGTTTCTGATGATTAAAATCTACTTGACATAAATAAGGTCATAAACAGGCAACCCTAACTCTGCAGGATCCTCTAGTTCTTGGTGGGTGGGATCTTCTGACTTGAGGGTTATTAGTGATTTCAAAGGAGAAAGGATAACAATGATGGTCATCATTTGGTGAATGGGCAGCGAGGGAGAATTTCAGGAAATGGAGAGGTTAAAAGTCCAAGTATGAAAGGCTGGCTCTTGTGGAGACTCAGAATGATGTATTCTGAGTTGGGACAACAGTATTCTAGTTGGGACAACACTTTTAGGGGAGCCTGTATATTTTTGGAGATTATTTTGTTTGGAAAAAAATACTGAATTTATCAGTCCACTAACTTGCTCACTCTTCGACACCAAACTTAAGCTGTCTTCTTCCATGAATTCTTCCTGAGTCACCCCAGCTCATAGTCTATTCTCTCTTTCTCTATTTCCAAAAATCTTTTTTAATGAGTCATCAAGTATTTTTTTTTAGTCCTGATATTTTAAAAGTATTATGGTATATACTGATTTTGTAATAATTCACTCAAGGTTTTAAAGAATTTTTTATTGGAGTATAGGTGATTTACAATATTGTGTTACTTTCTGCTGGACAGCAAAGTGAATCAGTTATAGGTGTGCAATATATCCACTCTTTTAGATTGTTTTCCTATATAGGTTTTTTAGAGTACTGAGCAGAGTTCCCTGTTCTACCTGTAGGTTCCTATTAGTTATCTATTTTGTATATAGAAGTATGTCTATGTCAATCTTAGTCTCCCAGTTTATCCCCCCCATTCAGCCATGATAACCATAAGATTGTTTTTTTATATTTACAGCTCTATTTCTGCTTTGTAAATAAGTTCATCTGTACCATTTTTAAGATTCCACATATAAGTGATATCATTTGTATTTGTCTTTCTCTGTCTGACTTACTTCACTCAGTATGACAATCTCTAGGCCCATCCATGTTGCTGCAGGGTTTTTAAAACATTTTTCTTATTTATGAAGGTGTCCTATATTCCTGGAGAAGGAAATGACAACCCACTCCAGTGTTCTTGCTTGGAGAATTCATGGACAGAGGAGCCTGGTGGGCTACAGTCCATGGGGTCACAAAGAGTCGGACATGACTGAGTGACTGACACATACATCCTATGTTCCTCAGTAAATTATAAGCATCTTGAGGACGTGGACCTTGTCTAATTCCTCTTGTCCTCTTGGGAATTTATGATTGTTTGAAATAACTGTTCTCAGGGTGCTCATAATTGAGTATTAATGGTAAAAAGTAGTTTGCCATATCCTTTTTTGTTTTCCAAATTTGTTGTGTTTTCCAAGTTTGTTGATGTTTCTTTTGAAGAAAAGAATGAAGGGGAAGAGGGAAGGCTGAAGAATCTTCAAAGACAGTAAAAATACTTTATGTATTTTAAATTACATTCTGCAGTTAAAAATTAACTCAAAGTTGTACTATCAGATAACATCTTTTTTTGTGCTTTCAGTGCTTCGTTTCAAAAGAGGAGGTTTTAAAAAAGTGTGGATTCGTAGTGTCTTAGTAAACAGTCCTGTTTTCCTCATCTTTTTAAATGGTACCCATTCTCCTTAGCTGCTTTTCTCATCTTGCCATTTGGGTTTCTTTTTCTTTTTTCTTTCTGTTTAGAAGTGATGCCATTTGTTGGAGGAAGGTAACTCTTGACCATGTTTGTAGGCAAGAGTGTCACTAGTCATGTGGATGTGAGCCACTAACACATTTGACTGTGTTTATGGGAGAAGTATTAAATTTAACACTTTAATGGTTTTAGTTTAAGTCATGACATGCTATGGTCATGCCTTTTCTTGGAATTAGGAAACCTAGTATTTGCCAAACTTAGGACATTGAAAATGTGTCAGTGTCACCTAACTGTTGTGGCAAACAGGAAATTATTTTAATCGTAGTCTCGTGATGTTTGACATTATGGTAAAAGAAGCTTGTATTATGTAGAGAAATCCAGGTAGAGGCTGAGTGAAAACAGTAAAAGTACTTTACCAGGTTTAAATTTTTAAAAATATAATAATCATAAAAACCTAAGCAGGGAAAGATCTTTTCAAAGAATTCCTTAATGTATCAATCAGTAGTTTATATCCTTAAAGAATTTTTTATGGTATAATAATGAGGATTTATAACAGAACAAAAATAACCTATTTCCTAACATTAGCCTCTCTGCCTGCGGAGGTGGTAAGACTTGTTAATGCAGATGAGGCTGCCTTCTGTTGTGTGATGCTAATAGGAAATGGATCATTGCAGTTTATGGGGCACTTAGCCATTTTGGTTCATGATAAATGACTGACTTCAACTGGCATTCCTTCACGGATTTCCCACTATTCATCACCTGAAAGAATGGAACCCAAACATGAAGTTGATTTTGAAGTTGTCAAGTTTCACTGTGGCGTCAATCCATCATAAGCCAAAGTATTCGTTGAGTTAGGAAGAAATCGTATGAATGAAAACACCCATAAATGTTTTATGCTCCTATTTGCTTTTGTTCAGAAGCCAGTTTTGTCACTGTTCTATCCTCCTCTAACTTCTGTTCCCTCTTCGCCTTCCCCTCCCCTTCTCCAAACAAGCTTAGGTTTTGAAAAGTCCCTAGATTTTATCTCTGCAGATGGTTTGATGTCGTTACATTGTTTTGTTCTATAAAATCAGCCCAAAACAAGCAGGAAGAATGGAAATATCTTTTAACGCATATGTCCCCCTACAGGCCAGGCATTACACAAAATTAGTCTGGAAAACTTTTTCACTGCTATATTTTTGCTATTATTATGCTTTTTCCTTGCTTTTCTTATCATCTTTCCTTGAAATATTATCTTGAAATACCTGCCATTCCCTACCCTCCAGAACACACACCATTTTTGAGTAGGGAGGAAAAAGGCCGCCTATTTGAATAAAGTCACACTATCCTACAGTTAGACTCTCAGACTCTCCCTCTCAGAGGATTATTCAGCTTAATTTCAGGGAGGCCTTTCTGGCACCATAAGGGTTACCCAAGATCCAACCACGCCTAACATATGCCCAAAGGAAGTTTGACTCTTTCCTGGGTCCTCTAGTGTTTGGAATGTAGAGCCTGTGTTTAATTCCGTACTTGTGATGCTGTCCATGTGGCTGGTATTTGGAGGGTGTTTGCTATCTGGCAGAAGGCTATTCACAAAGGAAAATGTCAGCGTTCTTGCAGAGTGTCGTAGAATCATTTAGTGTAATTGAGATAATTTGCCATTTATTTCATTGGTTCTTAAAGGAATTTGGACCTCCCTTATCTGTGTGTATTGTTGGAGTGAGGGTGACAAGTCATTTTGTTCGCTTTGTAGAACTTAACAGGAGGAAGCACATCCTTGGCCGCTGGTATCCTAGGAGTGAAGTTTGTGTGCAGAAACTCCCTCCCAGAGGCGGCTCTTTTGTCACAGATTGTCTTGGTTGCTAGCAGATTGCCCCCCTCCCTGGGAGCCCAATTCCTCCTTTTAGCAAATAGTATCCATGTATACACCCCTTCGTGGATCACAGCCTTGTCGTGGCAAAGGGGCTTGCATAACTCAGTGACGCTATAAGCCATGCCGTGCAGGGCCACCCAAGATGGACGGCCCCCCAAGAATTGATGCCTTCAAATTGTGGTGCTGGAGAAGACTCTTGAGAGTTCCTTGGACTGCAAGGAGATCATGCCAGTCAATTCTAAAGGAAATCAACCCTGAATATGCATTGGAAGGACTGATGCTGAAGCTGAAACTCCAATACTTTGGCCATCTGATGCGAAGAGCTGAATTGGAAAAGTCTCTCATGCTGGGAAAGTTTGAAGGCAAGAGGAGAAGTGGGTAGCAGAGGATGAGATGGATGGATAGCATCACTGACTCAGTGGACATGAATTTGAGCATGTCCATTTGAGCTGGGAAATAGTAAAGGACAGGGAAGCCTGGCATGCTGCAGGCCATAGGGTTGCAAAAAGTTGAACATGACTGAGCGACTGAGCAGTAGTCTATAGTCCTACCTTAAACAGCAATAACTTGTTAGCCGCTGAACAACATCCATGTACACCTTGTTCCTGGAGAACTTTGTTGTTGAGAGCTTTAGGCCAATGAATTAAAAGCATTTGAGGTGCCCGAATTCTTTTCATGCTCTCGAACCCCAAATATTGGTGAGTTTTTTAAAAAAGCCTAGAAGTGGTGGAACTGAAATATCAATTAGGTCTTCTGTGGTCATTTTAGGGGCCTCCCAGGGGGTGCAGTGGTGAAAAATCTGCCTGCAGTGCAGGAGATATGGATTTGCTAGGAAGTTCGCCTGGAGAAGGAACTAGCAACCCACTCCAGTATTCTTGCCTGGAGAATCCCAAGGACAGAGAAGCCTGGTGGGCTACAGTCCATGGGGTCACAAAGTCGGACAGGACTGAGTGACTGAACACACAACAGCAACAGGGTCATTTTTCCTATTGAAAGGTTAGAAATAGTTTTAGGACATAATTTGATTATATGTCTTAGATAAATCCTATCAACCTTTTATTGCTGGTTGTGATTAGAAAAATCACTAATTTGGAATACTTATTCAGCTTGGCTCAAACCAATTACCACATTTTTTAACTGGCTAACTCTATCATGCTATACTGATTTATTATGACTGTTGAAACATACCCATCATTTACTTTTTGCCCTGCTTCTGTATGGTGTGGTCATTGGTGGCGTAGAGACTAGGGTGGGAGGGGTTTGCTAAAAGGTAGAGAACAGAGGAAGGGAGAGAGAAGAGGAGGAAACTTCAAGAAGAGTAGCAAAAAGCATGGATGCCTTGGTAGACCAGATGCTTTTGATAGAACCTACCATTTCTTAACTCTGCCATATTAAAGTAAACATTGATGGCCTTTTGCTTTCTTCTTTCTCTCTTCTTTCTCTTCTCTTTTTCCTCCTGTCCTCTTTAAGTAGATATAAATATGTGGAAACTAAAGAAAAGCAGAGTAAGATATAAGATGTGCAAGTTTTGTCTTTTTTCCCCCCAGGGGTGGAGTAGGATTTGTTGGAAAATTTGAAGAAACATACTCACTGCCCAAAGTATGTCTCAGGCTTGAATTGCAGCAGTATACTTGTTGGAAGGAAGTGGGTTCCATATTCAGAGGGTTTTAATGATCACTTTCTATCCATGTCTCCAAGTGTTTTGAATGCAATAAGTTCTTAAAGGCTAGGTCTTCGCACGGGCACTTTTAAGATAAAACTCAAAGTGTATATACACCGCATTCTTACCCCCATGTGCAGTTACTGTTGTTTACTAGACTTGCATAGAAACTGCCAGATAATCTCAGATTTACATTAAAAATAGAAAAAGAAGTTCCCAAATGGAAAGTTACTGGTAGATTTGTTTTTTTTTTAATTCTGAAATGTATCTGGGGAAAAAAAATTCTTAGAAGGGCTAAACTCCTAACCATAAATATAATATTTTTCAGAGATTTTCTAATTGGTTTTGAAAGTATCCCTAAAGGATAGGTTAGCTGTTAATGATGAGCTTTCTTCACTTACTGATTCAAAGGTGTGATGTTAGTTTTCCCCTGTAGGCTGTTACTCTGCTTCTTTGCACTTCAAACAGATCTAAGGTCACTGATGATGACTTTGCCACTTCCTGCCCTATTGATCTTACAAAGGGGTTTTGTGGGGTTAGACCTTACTGTAAAGAAATCAGCCCAAGTAAAAATTCTTGATATTTGCATGTCTATTAAATTCAACATGTTGGCTTTTTATATGAGCCTGTTTTATTTTATAATTTATCATGTGATACTTACTGGGTCACAAAGAGTTGGACGACAGAGCGCACGCGCGCGCGCGCGCGCACACACACACACACACACACACACACACACACACACACTCTTCCTGGGACTTCAAGAGTTCCATTTATAAGAGCTGAAATGCTTTTTTGCCCCCCTTTTCTCCCTCTCTGAATCCAGGGTGAATCATGTATTGAGTAAGATGAATGGATGAATGTGTAGTTGAGTAAGAAAGCCAATCAATCCAAAGCTGAGGCTGTGTTGAGGAACAACCAGTCAGAAGGTGTTTATGTCTCTATGAAATTCTGTTGACCTAACTCCGCCTACCCCTGCAAAAGGCATTATTAACACCCTTTAGTCAGTTGCCCCTCATAGAATCTGCTCTTTTGATGCAGCAGCAGTGACAGATCCTTCTCAAGGCTGATTCTGCCTATATATCATTGGTGAGGGACACTTCTGTTCAGGCTTGAGCTAGTGAATCAATACACCTGCTTCCAAATCCATACAGTATTTCAAATCTTTATTAACTCAGCCCATACTATAGTTTTCCTGATTGTGATCATTCTCTGCTACAAGGAGATGGCAGTCCTGTGTCTTTTTGGTGGAAGAATACTTGAGCTGAGTTGGTAGGAACACCAAGCAAACAACAAAAAAAGTGATATTTCAGTTTGGGGTTTTAGAGTTACTACTTCACACCATCCTGTGTTTTTACAGCACTTCAGAATGTGAGAGTAAATTTAAGGACACAGTCCCCACTGCTCTTGTATTTACTTTTCTAAAAATATTTTTCATTTAGATGAAAAGAAGTATGTCTGATCTTTCCCCAGAACTCCAGGTTCATACATACCACTATCTGCTTTTTACCTCCGGTTGGATATCTAATAGGTTTCTCGAATATAATAGGTATAAAATGCAATTCTTGACTCCCCTACATAACCACTCCATCTACCTCATACCTGCTTTTCTCCTTTTCCTCCCCCTTTCAGTTAATGACAATAGCTGGTTGCTTAAGTAAAAAACCTGAGAGTTATTTTTTAATGTTTTTCTTTTCCTGAGCATACGTACTAAGTCACTTCAGTTGTGTCCGACTCTTTGTGACCTCAAGGACTGTAGCCCACCAGGCTCCTCTGTCCATGGGATTCTCCAGACAAGAATACTGGAGTGGGTTGCCAATTCCTACTCCAGGGGATCTTCCTGACCAAGGGATTGAACTCACGTCTCTTACATCTCCTGCATTGATAGGTGGGTTCTTTACCATTTTACCACTGGGAAGCCCTTCCCTGAGCATATCCCCATTCAATCTGCCAGTAGGTTTTGTCTCCAGAATAGGTTTCCAGTCTGTCCATTTTCCTACCATAGTTCCAGCCACTGTCTTTTCTCACTTGAATGACTGAAATGATCTTCTCCCTCCTAGAATGTCTTCTCCATTCAAAGCCAGAATTATCCTTTTAACAGAGGTATCCTCTCTGTCCCCAAACCCTATGGCAACCTCCCATTACTCCTGGAACAAAATCCAAATTCCTTGCCCTCCAAGGAGCTTCGAGGTCTGGTATCTGGCTACCCAGGCCACCTTATCTCCTATCATTTCCCTCTCACTTACTGACCTTCTTACTCAAGCATTCTCCATTCATTCCCTCCTCAGGGTTTATACCTTCGCTCTTTCTTGTCTGGAATGCTGTTTCTCTGTAGCTCCACGTGCTGACTTACTCTTGTTGTTCAAGACTTACCTATAAACTGCTCAGGGCTTCCCAGGTGATGCTAGTGGTAAAGAACCTGCCTGCCAGTGCAGGAGACGTGGGTTCAGTCCCTGGGTCAAAAAGATCCCCTGGAGAAGGAAATGGCTACCCACTCCAGCATTCTTCCCTGGAGAATCCCATGGACAGAGGAGCCTGGTGGGCTACAGTCCATGGGGTTGTGAAGAGTCAGACATGACTAAGCAACTCACACATAAACTCCCACCCTGTCAACTCCTCAAAGAGACCTTCCCTAAGTATTTCACCTAAATCCTCCCTTCCCATCACATATTTCTCTTCATCCCATCACATATTTCATTTTACTCTTGGTTGAAAGGTCACTGTCTAAAATCCTTATTTACTTATTTACCTACCGATTGTAATTTGCCATCTACCTTTGAAATAAGCTCAGTGTGGGCAGGACCCTTGCCTGGCCTTGTTTGCTGATGTATCCCTAGTACTAGCAGCATTGTTTCATATGTCCAGTAGGCGCTCAATTAATACTTGTGGTTGAACTAGTGAATAAGAATATTTAGGTCCATGAAGAATATAAACTATTGAATCCATAAACATAGATTATATTTTAGTGATAATACTGCTGCCAAATATTCATGATAATTAAGTGGCCCCAAGATAAGGGAATAGATCCTTTTCTTCTGGTTATTCTATTAATTTGTGGCAAAGCTAATGAGCTTGGCAATTGCAGTCATTTGGCGTCTTCTCTTGCCGTATCTGTGCGTATAAACTAGTCATCGTTTATCAGTTGCGCATATCTTATATTTGCAACTTGCTGTGAGTTTTATATGCTTGAACAACAGTACAAGGTGTACTCCTTGTAGGTAAGAGTCTGAAATTGTGATAAGTGCTCATTATGATGAGAACAGCTTGCACAGAACAGGTCGTAGCAATGCGTATGTTTCTCTTTAGAAGGAAAACATCAAATTCCAGACTGAGTGTGATAAGCAGCAATTAATTTAACCATCAAGATTCTGAATGTATTATGATTTTTCAGGAATTAATGAACATGGAAATAATGAGCACTTAATGTATTTATTTTGTGACTGTAAATCTTTGCAAATCAAGTATAACAAGTTGGATGTATGCCTATGATTAAGGCAGAAAAGAGGAGAAAGCCAAAGAATCTTTTTCTTTCCCTGCCTGCAGTTTGCTGGTATATGTCCATAGGCTGGAGGCCACAGACTCACTGAAGTTAAAAGATGATAAAGTGTTTTGCTTTTGTTTCTTTTAGTGATTGCTAAGACCACATAAGAATTCTTCTTAGCCTCTTCTTTCCAATATTGCATTTTGTTATTTTCTGTCATCTGATGAATGTTTTCCTTTCCACTTTCTTAGGGAAAGTAGCAGCCTTCAAGGTAGAGTTTTTTTCACTGACTTTCTTCATGAATTTCCCCGTCCTCAACTATCTGTGTTCTACTGCATGGTAGTAATTTTTTCCTTAGGAGTTTTGGTCATCTTGCCTTCTCCCTCTTCCACTGACAACTGCCCAATACTAAGTTGTGTTGTATTCTCTAACAATAGAAGCTTTAGTTAATATGCAGCAACACATTTCCTGTAACTAGTTTTCTGACAGGAATCACCACCCCTTCACCTCTAGCCAGGGATCTGGAGTTGGTGTATTTGTGGCTGACCTGCAGGTCTTACAGAATTGAGGTTCATACTTTTTTTTTAAAATAGATAATTAATGGGATGTTTTATTTTTTATTTATTTATTTATTTTTTAAGCTTTTATTTGAACTTAACATTTCTCTTAATTGGGACTTGACTTTTGGCCTAGATGAAATCCTATTTTTCAATTAGAGTGGTAGTCTTAACATTCAGTTATTGACCATGACTACAGAGTTAGAGTTTCAAGTTAATTCTTTCTCATCACATCATGGAAAGATTGATTATGGCATCTCAAGCATTTCCAGACACCACCAGTTCAGGGACAGCCATCACCTGTTGTTAAGGGAGTCTTCCTTTTGCCGCTTCTATCCTGCTGTTTCCCTCTCTCTTCCCTCCCTCTCTGTACCGGGGAGGCTGCATGTGAGGACTTTCCAAGGACTCCTGTGCCCCTTGCCTTCCAACAGCAGTGGAGTCCCCATAGGAGAGCCAGGGCGCGAGAGCGAGGTCAGGCTAATTATTCTCCAGGCTCCCTGCTTGCAGGGCTGCCTTGCGCTGCCTGTGGCCCTCGACCTAAGGTCATGGTTCTTCACTCTCAGACTTTCTCCTTTCAGGTTCCTGCAATCAATCCTTCCTCTCTTCCCTTCTCTCCAGGGTTGGTAACAATGCTGCTTCTACAACCCTGAATTTCAACAGTATTCCCAACCCTGCGCCCAGAAATTTGCAAATAGTCCCTTTCAAATAAGTCTCTGCAAACCATCCTAACTTAAATGTGCCATCTGTTCCCTGTTGGGATCCTCTCTGATGCAAGTGTTATCTTTTTTTGGATACTATCAGCTTTTTTTTAATTTGGGGGAGAATTCACCTAGGAGGCTGTCTGGTCCTGGGCGTGGTGTTTTGGGAGGTTTTGGATGACTGTATCAATCTCTTTACTAGTGATCAGCCTAGTCACATTTTCTGTTTCTTCATGATTCAGTTTTGAAAGGTTGTATGACTCTAAGAATTTGTCCATTTTTCTAGGTTGTCCAATGTGTTATCATATAGGTGTTCATGGTATCCTCTTGTATTTCCTTTTTCAAAAACACTTATTTTTACTTACTCATTTATTTGGCCACGCTGGGTCTTAGTTGCAGCATATGGTATCTATTTCCCTGACCAGGGATTGAACCTGGGTCCTCTTGCATTGGGAAGCAGAGACTTAGCCTCTGGGCCACCAGGGAAGGCCCAACTATTCTTGATTAAGTACCTACTACTCAGATATCACCTGAGCAGCCTATGGAGCAGGCACAAAATAAAAGAAAAAGTCACTGCTTTCTGGGGGAATCTATCATATTAGATAGATAAGCCTCTCCTTTACCTCATTCAGTATTCAGTCAATGTTTATTGACTGGCTTCTGTAAACCAGACATAGTGTATGGATCTGAGGTGAATTCAAAGGTGAGCACTGTTTAATCCCTGCCATTTTATATCTTGAACTGTGTGTTTAGGGAACATTCTAGCATTCGGATAATTATAATTCACAGTCTTGGACTGAGCAGTCCCTCCATTTCCCAGCCTCACACATTTGCCAGGATTAAACAACAGGTTCAGTGTATCATCACCAACCACTACCACCACCACCACCACCACCATGGTCAGACCATCGGGGCTGATTGTGAGCACGTGGAGGGCACGAGCTTTGATTTATTCATTGTTAGAGTGTTAGTACCACACGGTGCCTGGCTGGAGCCTGCAGGAGACTTTCCTCCTGTGACGTACTTTGGTTGAGTTATTCCCCTAGTTCTATAAACCTCTCTAATGCCCAGTTCCTGACCCTCTGTCACTGCTCTTTGTGGCCCTGAACTGAGAGGGTAGGTGTCACCCTGCTTTCTGCGTCCCTCCAGCCCACGTGCTGTGAAAGCATTAATCGCTCAGTCATATCCAACTCTTTGTGACCCCATGGACTGTAGCCTGCCAGACTCCTCTGTTCTTGGGATTTTTCCAGGCGAGAATTCTGGAGTGGGTAGCCATTTCCTTCTGCAGGGTATCTTTCTGACCCAGGGATTGAACCTGGGTCTCTTGCCTTGCAGGCAGATTCTTTACCGTCTGAGTCACACCAGCTCCAGGTGCTGTAGACCTTCCGAATCGTCTGTGGTCCCTGCCTTGGGAGCTTGATAAGAAAGCAGGAAATCGCCAGCCTCTCTGGCTGTGCCTGATGTCTGGGCCTGGCCTGCTCTGCTCTTAGTTCCCACCTCCTGGTTCCATCCAGTGGCCTCTGTGATTCTCAAGCGTGACCGTTTCCTGAGCCCGCAACAGGACCTCTTTTGTGCCTTCATCTTGCTGGATGGAGATCTTTCAGAGTGTCAAGGAAACCCTTCTGGGCAGATGGAAGATTTCAGGTTGAACACAAGTCTTCTTTTCTTTGTGTCAGCATTGGGTAAAACCAATAGGTATATTTCAGAAGAAGGGGCCTCTGGTTAAATATGGGCCATTGTCTTTAAAAAGTGTTTTCACTCTACGATGTCCCTTAGGACTGGTGGCTACCTTTTGGGGGAAACCTGATTTGCTGAGTGGAGTTGTAGCCACCGGAATCCCAGGCCGTAGTAACTTTTCTGCTCTCAATGCCTGCTAACCCTGAAGATCCTAACACAGGATTGGACGGGTCAAGGAGGACACAACACTGCCTTCCTATGTTGAGGGGGAGGGATGTGTGCGGGTGGCTCTGTCCAGTTAGTGAGGCCTCCCGGTTGTCTTTAATTTCATTATGTGATAATGTTTGGCCGCCCATCCCTTCATGCTCCCAACGGGAGATATCGTCAATCGACACTTCAGCCAAAAGTCTCCCTGACATTTTCAGGGTGTGCAGTGGGAGTGTTGTACCTTATGATGACCCTGTGTGAGTGTTCCTAGTGCCAGGGGAGCAGCCAAAGAAAATTCAGTGCACTTTACTGAAGGACTAGAACTTGTTACGAAAAAGTGATAGTAAACTGCACAGGATTTTGTGGAAACCTTCCCCTCTCTCGCCTCCTTTCCTTACTCTATCCCCTGCTCCAAGTGTATCTTCACTTTCTTTTTTTCCTTTAACTTATCTTGCCCTTCTCTGTGGGTAAGCAAAACACAATCTATAGTGGAATGGTTTCAGCTAAACCTGAGTCTGGGAGCATCTGGAGACATTTTTGGTTGTCACAACTGGAAGAATGCTGCTGCCGTTGGTGCGTGGAGGATAAGGATGCTGCTGAATGTCCTATAATGCAAAGGACAGCCCCTCTGAACCCCTCAACATAGACTTCTCTGGCTCCAAATGTCAGTATTTCTAAGGTTGAGAAACCCTAGACTAGATTCTAATCTGTCCAACAGAACTTTCTGTGATGATGGAAATATTCTATATAGTTGTTATTACTATATGTGACTATTGAACATTTGACACGTAGTTAATGAAACTATGCAACTGAATTTTTCATTTTAATAGCCACACTGTAGCTAGAGACTACCACATCAGACAGTGCAAATCTGGGGTCCCCTGTCCAAACTTTGGCTTATAAAAGTGATGGGCAGAAAAGGTTGGTACCTTAGTGGAAATTTAGAGGAATCTCTAAGCAGGGGGGTGGGGTAGGATGTCTTCATAGAAGCCATGAGACTGAACGCAGTGCTGGTTTCCTGTGGACAAGACAGAAGGTGCTAGGAAGGGCACTCTACTGGGACCCAGCACTGGGGGACCGTGGACAGGGCTGCCTGGGAGGAGCCACAGCCTTCAGCAGAGGACTCAGGCAGCCACAGGTGATCTGGCTGGAGGGAAATACTCTGACTTCACTTTCCCCCTTCCTTATACTCTCCTTCTCTCCAGATCTCCCTTAGGCTAATCCTAACCAGAAGTCAGAGCACAGGTGACCTCTGTGGCTGTGTGCTTTCAGCACGGAGCAGGGTGATGAGAAGAGAATGGATCAAGGGATAAACAGGGAGTACCCAACACACCTTGTCTGCTCTTTTTCTGTCAACATTTTCCCCTTCTTGCTGGCCTTCCATGTAATTTTTCCTCCCATTTTTACTCAGACTTCTCGTGGTAACTCCAGTCTGTCCTTTCCACAGGTGCGTGTGTAGTATCAGTGTTATAACTCTTTGGGACGGCTCCTCAGGGTCTGTGCTCTGCCTGCATGGCCATGGGATCTCAGACTCACTCCCGTACCAAAGCCTTGCTTCTGTCCGTCTTCAAATCAGTTTTTCTGTGCAAAAAATCCATGCAGTTGTACCCAGTGATATGAGTGACTACACAACAAACTCCAAAAAGAACTTTCCAAGAGTGTCATACATTATTTACCTGGCAGCAGGTGGCATTAGAAGTCCTAGGGGCACTAAAAGATGGCTTTCAAATCACTGAGAATTTGAACTTCTTGACAAAAAAGAAAGGTGATTTAATCATGAAGGGCAGAGTTAAGAAAGGCAAGACCAGGTTGGAAATGGACAGGAGAGAAGCAAGTGATGCTTCAAAGATGGGATGTAGATGCCTGGGGACCTAGATAGACATGGGAGCAGTGGAGAAGTAAAAGGTAGCATCATTTTAATAGTCCAAATCTGAGTCATGGAGATAACTGTGGTGTCATTGACTGAGGGAAGACAGCAGGATGAGTGGCAGATTTGCTTGGGATGTTGAACTTGAAGTGGTGGCAAGACAATATATGGAGATGTAACAAGAGCATTTAAAGATGTATGTCTGGAGCTCAAGAGAGTGGCTGAGGCTAGAAAACAAAGTGTTTAGGATCTAGAAATGAGTGAGATCTCCAAAGGAGAGAGGGTGAGAGGTTTCTCAAACTTAGGGTCATACTAAGAATCACCCCTGGATATGAAGAAGTTGATGACTACCCCCTCCAGAGATGTAGGTTTGGGTCAGTACAGTTGTTCTAAAATATTCATTTTGAATAAGAACCCTAAGTGATTTTGTGACATTCTGAGAAGCAATATATTTTAGCAGAGGGATGTTTCAGAGACTAAATTAGGAGAATGACTGGTGCTCTAACGGGTTTGAGGGGAAGCGGGAGGAGTGAAGAATAAGGATGAGATGAGCAGAGAGGAGGATTGTATATTGTGCCTGGTGTGAAAAGAGAGGTGGGGCATGAAAAGAATTTCAAGGTGTAGCAATTAACACTGTTGAATACTATGGAGCAGAGGCTCCCAATGTTTTGGTCTTAGGAACTCTGTGTGCACGCATGCTCAGTCACTCAGTCATGTCTGACTCTTTGTGACCCCGCAAATTGTAGCCTGCCAGCTTCCTCTGTCCATGGAATTCTCCAGGCAAGAATACTGGAGTGGGTTGCCTTTTCCTCCTCCAGGGGATATTCCCGACCCAGGGATTGAAATTGTGTCCCCTGTGTCTTCTGCATTACAGGTGGATTCTTTACGGCAGAACCACTGGGGAGCCTAGGAAGTCTTCACACTCTTAAAAATCATTGAGGATCCCAAAGAATTTTTAAATGACATATCCAGTGGTGTGCTGGTAAAGCAGTCTTTCAAAACAAAAGCCTTAGTTTGTGGCATTTGCCGATTTCTGTGGTGGAAACTCTCACCATGGACTATTTTAAGCAATGAATTGCTCTTTTGCATGGTAGTAGGAGCCAGCACCAACACATCATTGTATATCTACTGATATTCACCATATTGATATTCAAAACCAGGATTTAAAGTGATTTCACTTACATAAAGCAATAATCATTCATTACATGTTAATATGAATAACATTTTAATGAAAAGCGACTCATCTAAAACAGGGCAAAATCTAATGACAAGAACATCATTGTTTTACATTTTTTCAAGTCCTTTTCATATCTGGCTTAATAGCAGCAACTGGGTTCTCATATCTGCTTCTTCACTCAATCTGTTGCAATATCTGTGTCATGTAGCCACCGGAAATCTCCACTGTACACTCATGAGTCAATGACTGTAAATGATAAATTCCACTGTAGTGTTATTATGAAAACAGTTTTGACCTTACAGATGCCCTGAAAGGATCTCAGATGCCCTCAGGAGTCTCTGTTAAAAAAAAAAGATATATATATATATATATATATATATATATATATACATATACACACACACACACACATATATATATATACACAAAATAAAAATTTTAAATGTCAATAAAAGTTAAATTTTTTTCTTTCTGCACCCCAAGTACTGTCTTGCACAGCACAAATCTTGTTAGAGACACATTGTTGTAGAGGGTTAAGGTGGACATAAGTCCTTTGGGTTTGAGGACTCTCAAAGAGGGGCAAATGTTGAGAGAGCAAAATCCATAAAGTTGTGAATATGGAAGTAACATTTACAAGGAGCATAGAGGGAGTGGTGGAAGGTGAGGGAAACAAGACAAACTGGCCTAACGTTTGGTGAGGGACAGACAGAAGGACAGTAATTGATTTTCTTGGTCAGCACAGACTAGGTGGAAGGACACTTGAAACACTTGAAAGAAGAATGTAATAATCAAGACACTTTACAGAAGCCAGTTAGTAATGCAAATATTAGTTGTCTTTGACTTCTCTCACAACAGCAGAATCAACAAAACAGAGACCTTGGCCAATACTTTGGACATATTCTGAGAACTGTGTTTTTATAACGCAGTTACAAGAAGTCAGGCAATGCAAATAGTTAATAGTTGCATAGAGCTTTGTTTATTCTAAGTAGGTCAGAACAAGTCATTCTGATGGTTCTGAATTGCTGTGAACCAAGAGGACTGGCCTGTCCTTTTCCAGATGGATATTCCTTTTGGCAAATGAGCATATTTCCACAAACAAGCCATTGGAGATAAATCTTTGACAAAAGGATAAATTATGCCCCAAGTGGCACCTGCACACCTGCCAGCTAAATATTTCTTTCCCTTCTCCAGGCACATATGTTGCTTAACAAGAGAGCTTTATCCTAAAGAAGTTATGCTCAGCTGGATATCACCTAATCCCCAGAGAGGGCTCAGCCGATAACATGTCAGGATGTCAAGTATGCGGAAGCATATGCGGTTTTGCTGACCACTTTCAATGGGAGAGAAGATTTCAATAGCCAAAGGAAGACATCTCTGTTAGTAGAATTTTAGTGACTGAAAAAAAAAAAAAAAAGAGCCAGGCAGGTAATTGCTGAGGCAAAGAGTGGAGACAAACATCTACTCCACCAACTCTGGGAAGTCTGTTTTGGGGGCTTTATTATATATTGTAAATTATGATGACAACAACAGAAGCATATTTTATTCAGCACCAAATACATGGCAGTAACTGGGTTTTGAGCCGACTCATGTTACCTTACCTCCTCTGCAAGAAGACCCAACTTCCCTTGTGACTCAGTGGTAAAGAATCTGCCTGCAATGCAGGAGACGCAGATTCGATTCCTGGAGGAGGAAATGGCAACTCACTCCAGAATTCTTGCCTGGGAAATCCCATGGACCGAGGAGCCTGGTGGGGCTCCCCAGTCCATGGGGTCTCAAGAGTAGGACATGACTTAGCAACTAAACCACCACCTTATCAATATTTCGCAGAGGACAGGGCTCTGAGAAGATGCTTCCACAAGGCTGACCAGCTAATAAGAGGCAAGGGAGAGCAGATCCACAGTCACTCACTCTTCTGCCTTTTATCCCAGTGATGTAGGAGAGCACCAGCGATGGTCCAGCACGACAGAGTATTCAAGAAACTTGCTTCTAGTTTGGTCTAATGCAATTTTATAACAAATTAATTGTGCCTACAAAAAGAGAGACAGTATCTGGGTTGTAAAATAATTTCTTCCTTTTTTCTGCCCGTTAAAACTCACAGAATACTTCCCTCAAACTTGGATCCAAATCGCATTCCTTAGAATCCTCTGAAATACTTGGCTCAGGATTTTGTCTTTTCCCCAAGTTTTAGATTGCTCTGTTATTGCCCCCTATCTTTATGGTGAGTGAAACAATAGGGCTGGCTTCTTTTCTTTCTCTCTTTCCTCACTGTGCATGTATGGGCATTTTCTCATAAATAGGAATTTTAATTTTTTAAGTAAAATAACAGTATACCAATATCTTGCTCATCCTGATGTCAGAAAGTGGGCAGTTCTTTTCCCTGACTGGCGAAGGCAGAAACATCAAAGGAATTTCTGCAGGAGGAATTACTTGGTACACAGGAGCTGTTTGTTTTGCCTGTTTGCCTGCTCTTCCTGTGTCTGCTCTCAGTGATTTTTCACCAAGGTGGCTTAATTATTGCAGTTCAAACTCCAAGTTACTACAGTAAAGGTGCTTATACTCTCTACTAATTTCATTTCTTACTTTTTTTTTTACTAGTAGTTTTATTATCGGATTTTAGTTGGGGTATAGTTGCTTTACAATGTTGTGTTAGTTTCTGCTGTACAATGAAGTGAATCAGCAATAGTACCAGTACACATGTGCTCAGTCCTGTTGGACTCTTGTGACCCCATGGACTGTAGCCCACCAGGTGCCTCTGTCCTTGGGATTTCCCAGGCAAAAATACTGAAGTGGCTTGCCATTTCCTTCTCCAGGGGTATCTTCCTAACCCAGGGATTGAACCCGCGTCTCCTGCATTGGCAGGCGGATTCTTTACTACTGCACCACCTAGGAAGCCCCAAATGGTGATAATAATAGCTAAATCACAAGATGTTTGTGAGGAGTCAAAGTAATAACTTATAAAGAGGACTTGGTGTGCAGTGAGCCATCAGTATTACTTTTGTGTCTATACTAACTCTCCCCCTTTCCGTGACTTGTGAGCTAGGAGCAGAACTGAGATGGATTTCTCTTGGGATGTTTGCCAAGCAATGGGAAAGAGAACATATAAAGCATAGAATGTTCAGCTAGAGAACTGTCTCCAAACAAAATCTAAGTACAAAGAGTGAAGCTAAGATGAACATGTTTGGAGGTGGTGGGAATCATTGGTAATTCATTTTTTCTGGGTCTGGTGGGAGTGTCACCCAAATAAATGATGTTTATGCATGGATGTTAATATCACTTAAACCAGAAGATTTAAACCTAGAACTCCGCAGAGTCTATGACTGGAGTTTCCATGATCTTGAATATATTTGTTAACTGGATAGACAGGCATGTCTCTTTCTATCCAGATGCATCTCTTCAAAATTCACTTAGAGGCTGGGTGGAGAATGTAGCTATTAATTTTTACTGCAAAGTAAGTTCCTAGCTATAGCCTGCTTATGTAGTAGATCAGGGAAACATGGATTTGTGACAAGCAAAAAGCAAATCTGCCACCTTTAGCATTTGTGTTCTTCAGCAAAACTAGGACATGAACAATTGCCTTTTGTTCCAGTCATTGCCTAAGTTGATGGAAGAGAGAGGTCTGGCTCAAATTACAGAAAATCAGAAGAGGTGCAATATTATGTTTAGAATACTCAAGATTATAGCTGAAATTTGTCTCCCAGATCCTTTTGTCTCTGCCAAATGGTGATGGCTGATTTTGAATGTGGTTGAAGAGACATAGCCAACATTAATGGACCAAACACCAGGCTCAGACATGATTACTCCTGCCCTGGCCACATACTTGTATGTTCTTGAGACTTTCTGAGTTTGCTTCTTCCCATGTTAACTGGCAGTAACAAACACTTCTTGCTACTGGGCTCTTGTGAAAGATAGCAGGCAATGTCTCTAGAAATTCACTTGCTGAAAAAAAAGAAATACAAAGTTCTACTTACATCACTATGACTTAAAGAAAAAAATTTATCTTTGGAATTCTCTGGTGGTCTAGTGGTCAAGTCCCCACGCTTCCAATGCAATGATAGTAGGTTCAATCCCTGGCTGGGGAACTAAGATCCCATAGCTACATGGCAGGGCCAAAAAAATTAAAAATTGTTACTACCATTTCTTGGCAACTAGACAGTTTATTGAGATAGGCCTCATCTTTCCTAATAACATTTTAAAAAAATTCCCCTATCCCAAGTTATATAACATTTTAAAATAATAATTGCAAATTCATCACATAGTAATTTTGTAGTTGGAAAACAAATATAAGTTTCGCAATTGTATTTCGTGGGACTAAGATATGTGATCTCTTAGTCATATTCTTTCCACTCTGAAGCAAAAAGCCATTGAACTGACCTGGAGTCACTTTTGGCTTGATGCTAATATCTGAGTAACTTTGGTTAAGTCCCCAACCCTGTTGATCTCCTTCGTCATATAGAAAATAGGAATAAATCATGTCCTCCAGGTTAGTGTAAAGGTTAAGTGAGATGGGCACCTGCGAAAATAGCCATTTCAGAACTTGGTACGTATTAAGTATTCAACAATGTCTAGAGAATCTTTAGATTTATCTGTTTGATCAGATCGGTTTGATCAGGTCACAGCAAAAGAAGAAAGTTAAGACTAAATACACGTATGGAATTTTCTTGGCAGTCCAGTGCTTGGGACTCCACACCTTTGCTGCCAAGGGCCTGTGTTCAATCCTTGGTTAGGGAACTAAAATCCCATGAATTGCCTGCCGTGGCAAAAAAACAACAAAAAAAAGGACTAAAAACCAGTGCTGCTAAGTTGCTTCAGTTGTGTCCGACTCTGTGCGACCCCATAGACGGCAGCCCACCAGGCTTCCCCGTCCCTGGGATTCTCCAGGCAAGAACACTGGAGTGGGTTGCCATTTCCTCCTCCAATGCATGAAAGTGAACAGTGAAAGTGAAGTTGCTCAGTCGTGTCCGACTCTTCGAAACCCCATGGACTGCAGCCTACCAGGCTCCTCCGTCCATGGGATTTTTGAGGCAAAAGTACTGGAGTGGGGTGCCAAAAACCAGTAACAGTCCTTAAATTCAGGTGAAAAACTTTGTGATACTTAGAGTGTGTTATACAGTTTTTCACTTTTTTCCTTCCAAGTATAGAGAGCAGAATGACCTTAAAAGTCATATCTTATCCTTTCTGCATTCTTTTAATTACGTGCCTCTTTAAAGAATATGGTCAAATTCTTCCAAAGAACTTGGTGTGATCTTAACAAGGCCACATGTATGGGTCAAAACTCAGTCCTAATCGGTCTTACTTTCTAATACCTAAAGTTTAAAAAAATCAGAATAATGTAGTTCTAATGAGGATGACAGGGAGGCCTGGAGTGCTGCAATTCACGGGGTCGCAAAGAGTTGGACACGACTGAGCGACTGAACTGAACTGAATGAGGATGAAACTCAGACACTCAGACAAAAAGGGCATATTCTGTCTTCTGCCTTCATAAAGAGATAGTAAATGATAAGTAAACACGACAGAGATTTATTCCAAAAATAGTTTGTAGGATGTGTCACATTCAGATTATAGGAAAAACAGTTTTCACCTCACAGGAATAACCAGGGTTCTTCATTCCATATATAAAACACACTCACCAGATGCCCACAGATAGCACACCAATAGCTGAACCATCATGGCTATTATCTGGTAGCCCATGCATTTCTCCTTATGGGAATTATTTGTTTGCCCCCAAACATGTATTTGCCAGTTGTTACTATAAATGAATGTTTTAATTAAATATTAAATAACCAATAACATGTAGATTAAAAAAAACAAAGATAGTTATTGTTTCTGTGAAAAGTAGGTTAACAGTTTGGACAGACTTGGTAAAGGTGAATTTCCAAAAACAAGTCCTGTTGAAACAGTAGTGTAAAAGATATTGATAGAGGGGCCTTAAAAATCTAGAAGTATTCTGGACTCATTATTTCATATTTTACTCTGCTGCTGCTAAGTCACTTCAGTCGTGTCTAACCCTGTGCAACCCCATAGACGGCAGCCCACCAGGCTTCCCTGTCCCTGGGATTCTCCAGGCAAAAACACTGGAGTGGGTTGCCATTTCCTTCTCCAATGCATGAAAGTGAAAAGTGAAAGTGAAGTCGCTCAGTCATATCCAACTCTTAGCCACCCCATGGACCGCAGCCTACCAGGCTCCTCTATCCATGGGATTTTCCAGACAAGAGTACTGCAGTGGGGTGCCATTGCCTTCTCCATATTTTACTCTAAACATATGCAAACTGGAAATGATAGGTACAGAATTAAGGATGTGAAGGGCATGGCAACCCACTCCAGTAGTCTTGCCTGGAGAATCCCATGGACAGAGGAGCCTGGTGGGCTACAGTCCATGGGGTCTCAAAGAGTCTGACATGACTGACTGACTACACTTTGACTTATTTAAAGCAATCTACAGTTAACTCTTAGCCAAAATAAAACCCCCCACCCTTAATTTAAAGATTAACAAAAGAATTAATATTTGTATGATTCAAATTAAATGTATAAATGGGTTTTTGTGTATGTGTGTGTGTATCCCCATTTTATCAGTCAAGGTTCAATCAGGGAAATAGAGCTACTCCAGAATGTGATGGAGTAAGGGGTTTATTTTAGCAATTAGAAATTGAACAAATGTGGAAGGAGCTGGGAAAGAGTCTGAACGGGGGAGCAGAGGCTCACGGAGTCCCTGACCAGTCGTCTGAAATACTGATGTGGGTGGACGAACGGGAGCGTGTGCCCGGCGAGGTCTGCTTCTGAGGTGGGAGCTTGCCTCAGGGAGAGGTCTGTGGGGAGCTGTAGCCTCAGTGTCGCCACCTCGGAGGAGCAGCAGCCAGCATTGGTAGGCCTGGAGCGGCTGTCAGCCAGGAGTGAGGACGAAAAGCTGGATGTGGAAGAGAGAAGAGAGAACAAGTGAGGACCCGCTTTGGCACCCATCTGCCGTGGTTTCTGACTGCAGCGACTTTCCACCGGTAATGGCTGTTCTCTCACTCCCACCTCCGAATCTCAGACCGGGTCCTCCACATCCGCCAACGCTAATCCAGAACCGCGACTTTCCACCGGTAATGGCTGTTCCCTCACTCCCACCTCCGAATCTCACACCGGTGTCCTCCACGTCCACCAACGCTAATCCAGAACCATTCGGAGAAGAGGATTTGGGGAAACGTATTTCCTGAAGAGTGAAAGCGTTAGTTTTTCAGTCGTGTCCGACTCTTTGTGACCCCCATGGACTGTAGCCCGCCACGCTCACCTGTCCATGGCAAGACTACTGAAGTGGGTTGCCATTCCCTTCTCCAGGGGATCTTCCCGACCCAGAATTTGAACCTGGGTCTCCTGCACTGCAGGAGGATTCTTTATCATCTGAGCCACCAGGGAAGCCCTAGTATTTCCTAGGTTAACCAAATTGGTAAAGTCCAATCCTGCACACCCTATTTAACTGCTTCTTTCTGTTAACCTGACAGTCAGGGATTCCAGTCATTGCAATGAAAAGAGATTCTATTGTTATTAACTCTACTGTCTACATTTAAGTCTTCTAAGTAAGGATTATGTGTGTGTGTGCGTGTGCGTGTGTGTGTGTGTGTGTGTGCTTAGTCCTGTCCAACTCTTTTTTGACTTCATGGACTGTAGCCTGCCAGGCTCCTCTGTTTATTGAACTTCCCAAGCAAGAATACTAGAGTGGGTTGCCATTTCCTACTCTAGAGGATCTTCCCTACCCACAGATGGAACCCGTATCTCTTGCATCTCCTGCATTGACAGGTGAATTATTTACCACTGCACCAATAATGTGAGAGAATTATGCCTCAAGTCCTTATAATCTTATACTGTAGGACTTCCCTGATGGCTCAGATGGCAAAACATCTGCCTACAATGTGGGAGACCTGGGTTCAATCCCTGGGTCAGGAAGATCCTCTGGAGAAGGCAATGGCAACCCACCCCAGTACTCTTGCCTTGAAAATCCCACGGACAGAGGAGCCTGGTAGGCTACAGTCCATGGGGTCGCAAAGAGTGGGACACGACATAGCGACTGAGTAGGCACACACACAGTGACTTTCTTCAGTTACATCTAAACTAGCTGAAAGAAGAAAAGCTTTTTTATTTATTTTATTTTTCATTATTTTTATGATGCTATCATGACAGTGGTATTAAAACCCCCAAAAGATAGCATAAAATGGATAACTACAGGTAATTCAAAAGCATTCTAAAAGAATGATATAATGTTACCAAGTGGGGCTTATTCTAGGAATTCTAGAATTGTTCAAAATTTTTTCTGCCTCAAAGAAATAGCATATTATTTTCTCCACAGATGTTGAAAAAGTACTTTGTAAATTCAACAGATGCCCTTGGTTGAAAACTCCTAAAATAATAACAAGAGATGGATACATCCAATGCATTATGCACTATTCCTTTGCTTGAGATATTATGTGTCCAACCCCAAACTAGCCTCATGCTTAATGGGGCTAAGATAATAACAAGAGATGGATACATCCAATGCATTATGCACTATTCCTTTGCATGAGATATTCTGTGTCCAACCCCAAACTAGCCTCATGCTTAATGGGGAAATATTAGAAGCTTTCAAAATAAAGATGGCCACTATTATCAATTTGATTTATCATCATTGTGGGTTTCCATATAACTTAGAAGTTATAAGAGATACGTAATGTTTTATGAACATGCAAGCAACTAACTAGATGACATACCAGAAGAAAAGATACTATTCAGATTAGTGAGAAAGGGAGAAAAACAAAAACACATGGTATTACATTTTTAAATGTATATAACCCACATTATTGGAAAATAATTCCTGATTTTTCCAGAGAATCATGAATGTATAGAGTTTTTTAGTTGTAAAAGACCTTTGTAATTTATTTTATGAGATTCTTAAATTTTAAGAAATAACAATTTTATAGTCCTCTTTCAAAAGGTTATTTTAGATTATTTAGTTTATGGATTATTTTGATTATTTTCAACATCTTAGTTTTGGGCCAAGTGACAGACTAGAAACATGTACTCCTAAACTAAATGGCTCCAGATTATTGTGTATTTTAAGTTCTCCTCATCTTCTTTTGAAATTATTTTTTGTGTCTTCACTGTCAGTATCGGATTTAGGGTTACCTCTTGTTTTGTTTTACTATCATTATCCTTGTCCCTGGCATCTTACTCATTATTAATCTATCAAATTCTAGGAATCATATAAGCAAATTTCCTCCACCTGTCTAAAATGAGAGGAAATGAATTTGAGTGAGTGCCTGAGTGGCTCCCTTGAGTGAAGTGCAAATGCTTTTAGCATGTGAACTTTGTACTATCTGTTGTGTCTGTTTGTATACTTGCTTGCTGGCTTGTAGACACTGGATTGTGTTTCCAGTAGTTGATAATTTTGGGTCAGTGACCCCTAGAGAGAGAAGTTGTTGCTGTATTTGAATTGTTGGAAAATTTGGATGTGTACATACTTCATGCTTCTTACAAACGCTATTTAATGAAATGACTCTATACTCAGCACACAGCTGTTCAGTTCATGTTTACTGAACCTAATGGAAACAGCACTATATTATCCTAGCCATTCTGGGCAAGAGTGAAAAAGCTGCGTTAGAGAACTTGGTTTGTGAGAGGTTGAGTGCAGATCCATTCCTATTTCTACAATGTTCTAGGGAAAAGTTATTCCTATAATCATCCAGTCCCATCATTTCATGGCAAATAGAAGGGGGAAAAGTGGAAGCAGTGACAGATTTTATTTTCTTGGGCTCTAAAATCACTGTGGAAGGTGACTGCAGCCATGAAATTAAAAGATAGTTTATCCATAGAGGGGCTTCCCTGGTGGCTCAGAGGGTAAAGCATCTGCCTGCAATGTGGGAGACCTGGGTTCTATCCCTGGGTCGGGAAGATCCCCTGGAGAATGAAATGGCAACCCACTCACGTACTCTTGCCTGGAAAATCCCATGGGCAGAGAAACCTGGTAGGCTACAGTCCATGGGATCTCAAAGAGTCTGACACGACTGAGCGACTTCACTTTCACTTTATCCATAGAAGAAATGCTATGACAAATCTAGACAACTGGAGAAGATTCTTGAAAGTCCCTTGGACTTCAAGGAGATCAAACCAATCAATCCGAAAGGAAATCAACCCTGAATATTCATTGGAAGGACTGATGCTGAAGCTGAAGCTCTAATACTTTGGCCACCTGATGCGAAGAGCCGACTCACTGGAAAACGACCCTGATGCCTGGAAAGATTGAAGGCAAAAGGACAAGGTGGTGGCAGAGAATGAGACAGTTGGATGACATCACCAACTCTGGGAGCCTGTGAAGGACAGGGGAGCCTGAAGTGCTACAGTCCCTGAGGTTGCAAAGAGTCAGACGCGACTTAGCAACGGAACAACAATAGCAACTATTCATATGCTAAAATAACAAGTAACTAGAAATTTTAGGTAACTGGAGATTTTTGTATACAATCAAGCAGAAGACTTTTTTTTGTTGTTTCAACACTTACTTTTGAAAATATGTCCAAGGGGAATTAGTCCATTTTCTTGCTCTAGAAGGAGACTATACCAGACAAAAGCTGATGCTGATGCTAAGTCACTTCAGTCGTGTCCGACTCTGTGCAACCCGGTAGACGGCAGCCCACCAGGCTCGTGCATATGAGGACTCCTCAGGGCTTCCAGGGTTGTAGTTCTCAACAGCAGTTCTCACCACCTCGTGGTATGTTTGTAGATTCTGATGACTCGGTACACAGACTGACTTTTTATCACTCTCAGGACACTCACTGGAATTTGAGAATGATTTTAAATAAAAATGTTGGTAAAGGTGTGTTTTGCTGATCTTTAGACATAAATTTATAGTTTTTGAGTTTCCTGATGTCACCTAATTAGTAGAGAAATTCTATCTAAATCTTACAGATTGCTGCCCAATTAGGCTAGAAAAGTTGCTACTGAGCTTATAAAGACGGTGTTTTGTGGGGGCGAACCTTCTGGTTCTGAGGCTTTTTGATAAAATATTATCATAAATTTATTCAGATTGGCAGCAGTCTCTGCTGTTCTCCATCTTTGGTGGACAAATAGCTCAATACCTGCTGGATTTCTCTCTGTACCATTCTTCTATGCTTGAATCCCACTTAAAAACTGAATTGAGTGAAATAATGGCCACACAGCTCAACCTTATATGACAGCAAATATTTATTCTGCTTGCTTGCTGTGAAGATATAGCCGTATAAATTTTGATCCTCACTGAATTACGATAAATTGAGTGAGACTGTTGATAAGTAAAATTACTTACTAAATCTCCTCAAACAGAATTCATTATATAATAATGGCACATTCATATAGAAGAATTCTATGGTAATCTTCAAAGATTATGTCATAGATTATTTTTAGCACAACATCATAAACTGATTCAAAAAAAGCTCAGTGTGTACAATATAATACCTACGCGTTGTGAGAGAAATTGCACAGACATATACAAAAGCTAAACAAACAAAAAGCAGACCCTAAGACTATGTAGGAAAAATGTTAAGAAGAACTGTTTCTGTTGGAATTGTTTGACAATGAGCTAAGAAATAGTGGCTTAAATAAAATAGACTCCATCTCTCTCTTATGGTTAGGAACTCCCAGGGGAAACAATGTGGGCCTGAGATGGTCCCAGGCTCTTTCCATCTTTTGCTGTACTGTGTATGCCTTCTGTTCCTAAAGACACCTCATGGTCCAAGACAGCTGAGTGCTGGAGCTCCAGTCATCCAGTCCACAATCCTTCCCCACTCTCAGTAATGATCTTATATTCTTTTTATCAAAATGAATGCTGGGTAATCATGCTTTGTTGTTCAGTTGCTAAGTCGTGTCTGACTCTTTGTGACCCCATGGACTGCAGCACACCAGGCTCCTCTGTCCTCCATTGTCTCCCAGAGTTTGCTCATATTCATCATACCTGTTGAGTCAGTGATGCTATCTAACCATCTTTATCCTCTGCTGCCTGCTTCTTTTTTGCTTTCAATTTTTTCCGGCATCAGGGTCTCTTCCAATGAGTCAATTCTTTGCATCAGGTGGCCAAAGTATTGGAGCTTCAGCTTCAGCATCAGTCTTTCCAATGAATATTCTGGATTGATTTTCTTTAGGACAGACTGGTTTGATCTCCTTGCAGTCCAAGGGACTCTCAAGAACTTTCACTAGCAACACAATTCAGAAGCATCAATTCTTTAGGGTAGAGAGTAAACCAAATTGCTTTTCATTAAAATATCATTCATTTTATTTACATTTGTAACATGTTAGTGAATTGTGGATACAAATCATCTATTAATCTGATATGCTGCTGCTGCTAAGTCGCTTTAGTCGTGTCCAACTCTGTGTGACTCCATAGACGGCAGCCCACCAGGCTCCCCCATCCCTGGGATTCTCCAGGCAAGAATACTGGAGTGGGTTGTCATTTCCTTCTCCAATGCATGAAAGTGAAAGGTGAAAGTGAAGTCACTCAGTCGTGTCCGACTCTTCGCAACCCCATGGACTGCAGCCTACTAGGCTCCTCCGTCCATGGGATTTTCCAGGCAAGAGTACTGGAGTGGGTTGCCATTGCCTTCTCTGATTAATCTGATATAGATGCCCATAAAATAATGATGTGAGACTAAGCCTGCTGATACCTTCTAAAAAGTATCCATGTTTTCTTTGACTTGGACCTCTAATGTTTGAAACTGATCATTTAGCAAGTTCTCCCCATTTAAAAACTTCCCAGCTCTTTCTCCAAATGTCTTCTCATTTCCCATTTGGCTCTTTTTTCACGTAGCTGTTTCATCCTTAAAGACTGGTCTAGCCACAAAATCCATCAAGCCTTTCAGTTTATGAGATAAACCTTGAAATTTGAATCTCTGGGGCAACTGTTGAAATTAGAATTTATTTTAGTGGGTGTAATTGGATTTCCTTGGACAGGATGAAGAAGTAAAGGAATACCTTATTAAAGACAAATTGGAAAATGTTAGTTTCTTGACGTTTCAATCTATTCTTAAATTTTCTCCTGGGGAGTCCAGGTGTTAGTGGCCTAAACCTTTAGGCAAAAAGCCTTTAGGCAATCATATGACAGTCCATAAAAGTATCAAATTAACATATCATGTACCTTAAATTTATGCAGTTATGTCAATACATTCAATTAAAGATTAACTGAGAAAACCTGAATCCACATTGAACCCGTAAAAATACAAAAACCAAAATTAATGAATAAATTAATCTGCAGCATGATGTTAAATAAGAAAAACAGAAGGCCTTCAGGCATGGATTCTGCAAGTTCATATACACAGAAACAGGGCGACTTCCTTTACCACCTCTGATGGCATGACACGTACTCAAGTGCTCAAATTCGAAACTTCCCAGCTCTCTAAGGTTTCTCCTCGCCTTCTCATGTTCTGTGTCCAATGAGGCACTGAATCCCATCAACTCAGCATCCTACCCACGTCTTAAGTAAATGACGTCTCATCTCCAATCTCCTTGTCAGCCCTTCACTGCCCTCTGCCAGACCATTCTAATCTTGTCCTTCCCAGACTCTCCATTTTTTTTATTGTTCCTCTTCCTGTTCCCATTCCAAGGTCTTCCATCTGGTTCTATGATGAATTGTCTTTTCGAAAAAATGAATTTGATCATGTCACTCTTTTGCCAACAATCTTTAAGGATGCCCCCTATCTGTAAACATTTTTTTCTTTAAAAACCTAATTGCCTTTTTAACCTAGCTCCACTGTAGCCTAACCTCTCAGCATTTTGCCTTCATATGCTCTACGACTCAGATACACATTCAAAGTGACACCTACTTCTCTCACCCACAGTTTCTTGACGTGAAAACCCCCTTCTCTGTCATGTAAACTGCTGCTCATCCGAGAAGTCCTAACCCAGCGCTGCCCCCTCCCTCCAGGCTTCTTGGACACTGGACATGTTCTCTTAGCCTGTCTGTGATCGTCACGTCGGTCCCTCTGAGCCGTGAACTTCTCGATGGTACAGTTTTATTCACAGATTATCCTTGGCATCTGTCACAATGCTTGGCAACTATGAGAACAAAATAAGTATTTGTTGAATTGAGTAGAAATAAAAGCAAGCACAGAATGTGCTTCGTGTATCCCAGGGAGACCCCAACCTAACAACAGGGCCGAGAGCACCAGGAAACCGGGTGGTGATGCTGAGCTGATGAGCAGAATGAGGCACATCCTGGCCTTCGGTGGTTCAGACAGAGTCCTGAGAAACTGTCTGCTGCCGGCTCCGTGTCACCCTGGCCTGCCCTGCTCTTCTCTGCTTTTTTTCTGCCTAATTTCCTCATTCCTTTCTCTCAGTAGCTGCAAAGTGTTCATCTAGCTCCATCTATTGGGTCTGCTCCTTCCTTGGCACTAAAGGCCACTGTATCCTCTGTGTGTGTGTGTGTGTGTGTATATATATAAACTCTCAGAAATAGAGCTGGGTGGAGAGTTGTGTGGATGAGGGGAGAAAAAGCACAATAGAGAGCATCAAATCATCCATTATTTTGTATTGAGTGTTTGCCAAGTATCAGGATTTACATTTAATCCTCACAATAACACCCGTAAAGGTGTAGACATCATTATTATTCCTACTTCACAGATGAGCTAATTGAGGCTAAGAGAGACTGAATCGTATACACCCTTGGAAGTAGGGGAGCTCAGATCCAGTCAATGCACGTCTTCACCTAAAAGCAGTTCTAACATAATTAGTCTATAACTGATCCTTGTCTTAACAAAGATATGTCTGAAAGGCAAAAGAATAAAATGTTTGACTTCCCCTTAGTTCTGTGAACACTGGTGGGTTTTGTTTTGTTTTTGGCTTTAAAAAAAAAAAAAGACTTTACTTTTTTAGAGCGGTTTAGGTTTTAGGTTTAGTGCGGTTTTAAGCGAAATTAAGAGGAAGGCACAGATCTCCCATATACCCTGGTAGGTTCTTCTCGTCAAGGATTTGGCTCCAAGGTTCATTATAGGGAAGAGGATATTCCTATTGCACTTGGACTTTTTAAAATTGAAGTATGGTTCTTAGTAACTTAAGGGCTTCCAGAGTGGCTCATTGGTAGAGAATCCACCTGCCAAGTGAAAGACTTGGGCTTGATCCCTGGATCGGGAAGATCTCTTGGAGAAGGAAATGGCAACCCACTCCAGTATTCTTGCCTGCTCCAGTATTCCTCCCATGGACAGAGGAGCCTGGAGGGCTATAATCCATGGGGTCACAAAGAGTTGGACATGACTTAGCAATTAAGAAACAGTTAATCTATAATATTATGTTAGTTTCAAGTGAACAGCATAGTGATTCAGTGTTTATATATATTGTACTCCATTAGAAGTTATTACAAGATAATGGCTATAATTCCCTGTGCTGTGCAGCATATCCTTGTTGCTTATGTATTTTATGCATAGTAGTTTATATCTCTTAATCCTATACCCCTAATTGGCCCTGCGTCTTCCCTCTACTCTTTGGTAACCACTAGTTTGTTTTCTCTGTCTTGAACTTGGACTTCAGCTCAAAGACTTCATTGCTTTTTCACCCCTAGAATATGGAAAGATTTACCTGTCCCATTCCTGGGTCCTGCACACCTGGCCTTGAGCAGAACTAATGACCTGGTATTCAATTTCCATTCGAACCAGTTAGTGTCTGTGGATCTTGAGAAGATGCTGTATGATATAATTAGCAAATGAAAATGATGGGGACTGATTCTTGGCTACCTTCCCTGCCTCCCACCCCCGCACTCCAACACACATAATCTTGTTGCAAAGACAAGTTGTTCACCAAAGAACTGTTAACCAGCACAGTGGAGCTGGCTGTTGGTGATATGGGCCCTTGAGAGATATGTAGGTCCTCGGCTGGTGAGGGGACATTTCAGAGTCCCTCTGGGCTGTTTGCCTGCCTTCCCCATCTGTCCCTCTCTCGGGGTGACTTTCTCTACCTCTGTTGGCTTCCAGCTTCTCTACATTCAGACTCTGGGCCATATTCTCTATTCAGATTTCTTAGCGTCTTTATCTGTAAGGTTTTTCCTCAGTCTTTGTCCTTGGATAGAAGATATTTTTCTTAGATCTTCCAAAGGATAACTGGTCCTGAATGTAACCTAAAATTTAAGAAAAACTGAAATCAAGCCACTCTTTGCAGAACATGTGGGTCCTGGCTTTGAATCAGCTGTCAGTTGCTCTCCTTCACTGGAGGAGGCAGCTCAGCTGGAGAAGAAGCCCCACAGTGGATTGGACAGTGTCCTTCTAACAGTGCCAGGAGACCACCAGTGAGCCAGGCCCCGGCCTATGGACTGGCCTCAGTGTTTGGGAATTGGAAGGATAAACAAATATTTTCATAGGGTGCACTCAGAACTGAGTAGTCAAGGTCATCGTGGTGCAAACAGACATATGGTGTCAGTGTGTCCTGGTGTCTGGGCTTAAGTGGCCTTTCTTGGCAGCATCGATAAAGAACACAGAGCATGCTGTAACCTCTGCTGTTGATATCGAGTGTCCTCTTACAGCTTAGTGAGATTTCTAGACGTGTTTCCATTTTGTTCAGGTTGCTTTCTAAGTGGGGCCAGGCCTGCATTGTCCTTGGTGGGGTCTCCTTTGCCCAGAATGCTTCGCTCCTCTCCTTGGAACTGACCCGTGGCACTCCCCACAACAATGGTTCGTTCGTTCTGCCAAGGAAGTGCTCACAAGGGGTGCTCACAAGGGGCCTCAAAAGGTTTTGGTTTTCTTTCACAGATGGGAGTAAGAACACACAGACACACCTGCATCTCTTCTTCAAACAACTTTCCTAGGATGAGTCTGAAGAGAAATTCTTAGAGGCATGTTTGTAGCCCTTTTTCCTTTGCCACACCTGAGTTTTTGGGTAACAGCACAGGTAGTTTGGGGGGAGTTCTTTCCAGATAACCATGATGCAGGTTAAGAAGTACCGAGTGACTGTTAGGACAACAAGTATCAGAGTTTTCTTGGGTTTTTTATATGTATTTTAAAAATTAATTAATTTATTTGGCTGTGCCAGATCTTAGCTGTGGCATGTGGGATCTAGTTCCTTGACCAGGGATCGAACCTGTGCCCCCTGCATTGGGAGCAGAGTCTCAGCCACTGGACCACCAGGGAAGTCCCTGAGTTTTCTTAGTTTTTGATGGGAATGGCCATCTACATACAGAATAGTGTATAACACTTTCTAATCTATGCATGTAATTAATTGCATAACTTGGAGAATTTTCTTTTTTTCTGAGTAGACATTAGGCTAACTGCAAAATTTTATCTGGCTTCAAACTCAGTGCCTTGTCATTAGCCAACTTCACTTACTAGTTTTAGTCAAGTCTAAGCTGCACAATGGTTGAATTGGTGACTATTATATTTGTTTAACTGCTGTAAAGTAAGTTTGCAACAATAGATGCTCACACTTAAATAGGCCTGCGGAGCATTGAGCCCTATCCATCATGCAGAGACTTCCCTCCTGCTGTCCTTTCTGATGGACAATTCTGCTGATGGGGATATTCAAAAAGAAGGGATCAGGAAGAACAGATGATGGATAAAGACAGTCTTCTGTCTTGAGAGGAAATCAGAGAAATCCTTTTAAGGAATTTCTTTGTCGTCGTGTCAGAAGATTAATTATGCTCGTGTGAGAACAGCTTTCTCATTGGGTGAAAAGAGACATTATCCTTCTGACTTGTGACAGAAGATTTTCAAAGCAAGAGAGTTAAAGATTTCAGCTACTCCAAAATCTTCTTATTCTGTTGTCTTCTAAGCATATTCCAGAACCGTTGGATTACATCCATGATATTGTGATGCTCAACAAGTAATTAATGAATCAGGAATTTTTGTTTCAAGCCACTCTTCCTCCCATTCCTTATGCAGATCTCTTTGGAGGCCTTAATACCCATTTGTGCATCAGATTTTAAAATTACATAACAATAGTATGAGGGATAACTTATTACAAGCTAAGAATGGCACCTTTTTATAGTAATGCAGAGAAGGAAACCCTGTGGTGTAATGTAAAACTTGTACAACAGATTAATAAATACAGTTTTTAATAGGGCAAATAATACTATAATCTGAAAAGGTATCCTTACAAAATCAACTCTATTGTGTAATTTAATCTGCATGTGAATAATGATACTGTGTAAGATATCTCCTTTCCTTGAAACCTCTCTGAGCATGACAAATCAGTATTCAGAAAAACCTTTGAAAGTTAGAGACAAAATACACTGCATGAAGTAAAACAATACAAAAGTTGTTTCAGATTACTTTATTTTCCAGATAACTGAAGCCTTGAAAGTAAAAAAAAAAAAAAGTTTTAGTGAAAGAACTTCCTAAAATATATCACTTAATACTATCTTTTAAAATATTCTTAAATGATGGGCATTCACTTACTCAGGGTCCTAATTATAAAGTCCCACTGTTCTGCCACCCTGAAATGTAGTGATTTTCTCAGCGACCACTGAAGTATTTCGTAGAGTTGTTTGCCTCCGCGCTAAATGGTCTGAGCTGCCATATTTTTATTTTTACTGTCTGTTTTTCATAGATATTGAGTCTCTTCCCTTCAGATAAATTACCACTTCTCCTTGGAATCTGTGTGTCACATGCCTGGTAAACTGCTATTTTGCTTTATACCTGAGGGTAACCTCTACCTATAATACAAGCCAGTTACATTCCTTTCATTACACTGCTGTAAAGTTTTATTTTTCTCTTATTTCTGGGTGCTTGACTGGTTCTAGGCTGGGTGGTGGAGGATTCCCAGAAGTCTGATGTCTAGAAGGAGGCCTTACTGTGTAGACACACACACACACAGAATTACACACACATACACACAGGCATACACATGCACATATAAATGTTTACTTACTAATTGTATCAAATGGTAGCTGCGCCAAGGTTTTAAATAAAAATCGGCTACTAGATGGCATGGGGAAAAATATCTTTAAACTGAACATTACATATTAGCTGATGTTAGTAATTGTAAGTTTTGTTGTTTGTTGTGGTGGTGTTTAGCCGCTAAGTCATGTCTGACTCTTTTGCAACCCCAGGGACTGTAGCCCGCCAGGCTCCTCTGTCCAATTTCCTGGGCAAGAATACTGGAGTGGGTTGCCATTTCCTTCTCCAGAGGATCTTCCCTACCCAGGGATCGAACCTGAGCCTCCTGCATTGGCAGGCAGATTCTTTACCACTGAGTCACCAGGGAAGTAACTAGTAATTGTATTATAACAGGACCAGATTCAGATCTTTGTGAGAATTCGTAGCCAAGACTGAGTAAGTGACTTTAATTTACACTTGATAGTGATACTTAGATAAATAGGTATAAGTTCACAATTTGAGATTCTCGACTTTCAGGCAGGATCTAATATTTGATTAGTTACCAGTCTATTTTCAGTTTGAGTTTTGAAGGTAAAGTGATGATTTTCTTTAGCACATATGTTTAAGAAACAATTCCAAGGAATAAAAATCTCGGGGAGGGGCGTAGATATAATACCTTTCCTCTTTCCTTTATAAAGAGAGAACGTTTTATGTTTTGTCTTCCTGAAAGAAAAATCATTCTGTTATGCCCCTCTTGCCCTCTCTTCTAGAAAGATGAGTTACCCTTTGAGAGGGACTGGAGATAATTCATCTCAATGACATAGAATATTTGAAGAAAAAAAACAGTTTACTAATTAATAAAAAATATAGCCAGCTATGTTTCCTCTCTGTCTTTCTGACCCTGCCATTAAAAGAGAACAATCAATTCATCACCACCAGCTACATGAATTCAGTGGAAAAGAACTTCAGGTTTTCTTCTTCTTAAACTCTTGCTGAGTTTTTCTGGCAGTACATAAAAGTGGGTCATTTGTACCTAAAATACTTTATTGATGCTCCATTAATCTTTGTGATTATGTTCGTTCTTTTCCTGCAAAAAGTGGGGTGAGAGGATGCTCTGGGGGATGGAGAGGAGGTAAACTTTTTTTTAAATGGATACATAAATAGTTAATAGTGGAAGGTCATTTAACATTTTGTAGCCTGGCCTTTTTTGATAATGTGTGTGTGTGTGTGTGTGTGAGAGAGAGTGTGTGTGTGCTTAGTTATGTCTGACTGACTGTTTATGATCTCATGGACTGTAGCCCTCCAGGCTCCTCTGGCCATGGAATTTTCCAGGCAAGAATACTGGAGTGGGTTGCCAGTTCCTTCTCCAGGGGACCTTTCCAACCCAGGGATGGAACCTGCGTCTCCTGCTTTGGCAGGTGAATTCTTTACCACTGCGTCACCTGGGAATACATGATCAAAATACTAATGATTGTTTTGTGGTGTATTTTATATCATGTATTAGTAGCATATAACACCTTCAGCATTAGGAGGAATGATTCAACAATTTGTGAAAGTGTGTCTGCATATATACCAACAAGATCTTTAGTTTAGAAACATGGTGTGCCTGACCAAAATACTGTGAAAGATAGCTGAATCAAGGACGAAAGATGTTTTTCTCTGGATATTTTGTTTTAAATGTAAAAGCTCTATCACTGTGCTTCTTGTACACAGTGATTAAAAGGGAAAATAGACTAAGCCTTGAGAGTTTCTCAGCTGTTAGATGTTTAAATGAGTGTTGGGAGATTTTGAATAAAGTCTCTATCATGTGCTTTGCATTTCCTAAAATAATTTCCTTAAGAAGTAGTTTTCCGTGTAAACAGAGAATGCTAGATGAGCAAGGCTGCTCTGACTTCTCCTCTTGGTCTCCTCTGTTGACTGGCAGGTTTCAAAGGTTAAACTCACTATAGATGAAATATAAGCATGAGTGACTTGTCTCCTTTCCTCCTCTGGAAGCTGCAATAGCCAAGTTTGTTCATTTATTAAGAAAAAAAAGGGGGGGACTTCCCTGGTGGTCCAGTGGTTAAGACTTTGCCTCCCCATGCAGGGTGCACGTTTGAACCCTAGTCAGGGAGCTAGGATCCCACATGCCTTGCAGCCAAAAAGCAAAAGCATGAAACAGAAGCAATATTGTAACAAATTCAATGAAGACTTTAAAAATGGTTCATAGCACCACCCCCAAAAAAAAAATTCTTTGAAAAAAAAGAAAAGAAGAATGTCATTCCCTGAGAGGTTTGGAATGGGAAGCAGCCACTGTCTCCTTCCTTCTTACTTAAATAAACAAGCTAAATGGAAAAATAAACTTCACTTCTTCACATCTGGCACAAAGCTTCCTCTTTTGTTCAAAGTGTTCAAAGTTCACATGCTCCCCAGTCATGTGAATCAGGTGTCTTTCTTCTGTAAAGCGACTTGTGTCGCTCTGTTAAGGAAAGACCCTGGGTGCTCTTACTGTCCAAGAGCATCATTATATAGAAACAAACAAAATAAAGCCCTCAGTGCTGGGAATGACATCAGATGATGTTCAACCCAGCCTCCCACACACCTGTTGGTAGTAAAGTGACAGACCTTGCGACGGTGATACGGCCAGAAATCTTGAGTAAGCGAGCAAATTCTGCTGGGTATCCCTTACGTTGAGTCTGATTATACTTATTTGTGTGCGTGAGCTTAACTTCATGCGACTCATTTTTCAATCTGTTTCCCTTTATGGCATACACCTACGTGTCACAGGCAGCAGTGGAAGATTTCTGAGGCGCACTGGCGTTTACCAACCATCAGGAGACTGCAGGGCTTCAAGATTTTATTTTTATTTATTTATTTTGGGTTACACTGGGTCTTCATTGCCTTGTGTGGGCTTTCTCTAGCTGAGGCAAGCGAGGGCTTCTCTTTAGCTGTGGTGCGCGGGCTTCTCATTGCAGTGGCTTCTCTTGTTGCAGAGCACAGGCTCGAGAGCATCAGCCCAGTAGCTGTGGCACGCGGGCTTTGTTGCGCTGAAGCGTGTGGAATCTTCCTGGACCAGGGATCAAACCCATGTCCCCCACATTGGCAGGCAGACTCTCAACCACTGGACCAGAAGGGAAGCCCAAGATTTATCTTTGCAGACCTCCCCCATCCCCCAAAAACGCCTTTCTACTCACACCTCTGCCCTCCTATGCTCCTGGACCACTTTCTGAGAACTCTCCTTCTTTCTGGCATTCTTTTTCTAATTAAAGACTTTAATAATTGTTATTAATAATATTTGGAATAGGAAATGGCAACCCTCTCCAGAATTCTTGCCTGGAAAATTCCATGGACGGAGACGCCTACCTGGTGGGCTACAATCCATGGGGTTACAAAGAGTCAGGCACAACTGAACGTGTGTGCACATGACATTAATATTTGCAGTCTTTCTAACTTTTCTGTGAGACAAGAGTAACATTTGCAGCTTCCTGTATCTCAGAATGCTACAGACTTGATGCCTCTTGTTTCATAGTTGAACATCCCACAGGCTATAGAAATATAGCCTTCATCTAATGCAGAATCCAGTCATCATTACTTAAAGTTTGGTTCGAAGCCATGTTGGAAGGAAAAGTAGAATACAGAACCTAGGGGAGTTGGGTTTTCTTCTTTGGATCCTAAGCGTAGTGTTTCATCCCAAAGATTTTGGTGATATTTTACGCCTTCCCTGGTTGCTCAGTTGGTAAAGAGTCTGCCTGCAATGTGGAAGACCAGGCTTAGATCCCTGAGTCAGGAAGATCCCCTGGAGGAGGAAATAGCAACCCACTCCAGTATTCTTGCCTGGGAAATCCCATGGATAGAGGAGCCTGGTGGGCTACAAGTCCATTGGGCACAAAGAGTCAGACAGGACTGAGTGATGTCACTCACACTTAAGAGAACAATATTTCTCAGGATGTTCTGAGATTATTTTGTTTTCAGGGTTCCAGGGGATTACTTTTTTTAGGTTTTATATTTAAAAACCTAGTGGATAAACAATGTTTAAAATTTTTTTATTTTTAACGCTTTTATTCCTTGCTGAGGCCAGCCTGAGAGGAAACAGTAAAGGTCAAATGCCACAGGCATCCAGGAAATTGCGGGGACATGGGGCAGACCTGATGCTCACCCCTGGGATGAGTTTTACGTTGTCCTGACAAAATGGCCTTTTCTAACTCTCTTCTGTCCTCAGGCTCCTCCTCTGAGCATAACCACAGAAATGGTAAGGGGTTTAGTAGGCACGATCACTGGTTTGTTTCCATTTTCCAAAGGAGGAGACTGAATCATAGCGCAGTCTGATATCCAGTCCTCAGATCAGGCAGCAAGGTTTTAAATTTTTGTTTTAAGGTATTTGGCTAACTGGTACAAGTAAGCATACCATTTAACAATTGTACATATTTTTGATCTCTCTTTTTTAATCCAAATAAGTGGCTTTCAAACTCTAATATTATAGAATAACGTGGAGTTGTTGTTGTTCAGTCACTAAGTCATGTCCACCTCTTTCCAACCCCATGGGTTATAGCACACTAGGCTTCCCTGTCCTTTACTATCTCTTGGAGTTTTCTCAAACTCATGTCCATTGAGTTGGTGATGCCATGCAGCCATCTCATCCTCTGCCACCCCCTTCTCTTTTTTACCTGAATCTTTCCCAGCATCAGGGTCTTTTCCAATGAGTCGGCTCTTCCTATCAGGTGGCCAAAGTATTGGAGTTTTAGCTTCAGCATCAGTCCTTCCAGAGAGTATTCAGGATTGATTTCCTGGGCTTAGGGTTGCCTATTTGCTAAATCTGGCAACATTCTCTGGGGTATTCAAGATTCATATTCCTCATTCCATCCCTAGACCCATGACTCGTAAATCTCTGAGGGAGAAGATAAGGAACGCACACAGTAAATGTGTTCTTCAGGTGCTTCTGTTGTAGTCCTTGAACTAGACTTTGTGAAAAACCCTAATCTAAAGAGTTCTGAGCTTAAAGGGCCTCTTGGGAGCCACGTTGGTATGATCAGGAAAAACCAGTAGTCACTCCAACCAGGTTTTCTATTTTGTGACATTCAGGTTAAATCTAGCCTTTGCTGCAGCAGTTGCTGCAGCAAATGGGAACACCCAGTTTATTTTTCCTCACTGTGACTCCTGATTTCTCATTCAGCACTTTCTCCCACCACCACCATCACCATCTGACCAGCCTCTCTGCCCAGGTCAGCAGGACTGATTCATTCTACCTCACTTGGCTGTTGGTTGCCTTCATCCATAGCTGCCATCACTTTTCTCCACACTGTGTCTTCCTAGGATTCTTCTTGGTTTCTTTACATTATATCAGGAATAAAGAGCTCTGTGCCTTCCAACTAGGCCATTGGTCTATATTCCGCAGGTCCATTAGGGAGTTCCATTTACATTTCCTCTCAACACAGATTTTCTCAGAGTAGGTAATAGAATGAAAAGTTATAAGGGGTAGAGAAGATCATGTTCCTGGACGGAAATTTGTCATTCTGGGTTGTTTTAAATTTAGCTTATTAGAAAATTTGATGTTTAAAAAAATACTAAGTAGAGTCAAATGTAAAAGGCGTAGAATCCATTATACCAAATGTAAATAGTGTAGTGTGAAGGACGCCCATTTTCTTTTAGTCTGACTTCTGAAGTAAACTAGGAATAGCTTTTTAAGTTTTTAAAATCTAAAGCAATTCCTTATGGATGTCATTCTAACCTCACAATTCTCTAAATAGGGATTTTCACAATTTGTGTAAGTAAACTCACGTTTAACCCGTTAAAATTTGTTAGTTCTCTCTTGAATTTTAATTAACAATTTTGTTAACATTTTGGGCCATTTCACATATTCTCTTCTGTTGCTGTAGAGAGCATAGTGTAACGTAGCTTGCAGAGCACAGCATATAGGGTTTAAAGAATGTAGGTTTGAATCTCAGCACTGCGGATTTTCTCAAACAAATTGCTCAATCTTTTGGAATCTGTACTCTTTTTTAAATTTTTTCTTTAAAAGAATTTTTAAAATTTCATTTTAATTTTGGTTGCACTGGCCAAAAATATTCTTCCCTGTTGCAAGTTGGCTTTCTCTAGTTGCGGTGAGCGGGGACTGCTCTCCCGTTGTGATTCCCCGGGCTTCTCGCTGTGGTGGCTTCTCTCGTGGTAGAGCGTGGACTTTGAGGCACTCAGGCTTCAGGAGTTGTGCCCTGTGGGCTCTAGAGTGTGGCTCAGTATTGTGAAGCACGGGCTTAGTTGCCCCACAGCATGTGGGATCTTCCTGGACCAGGGATTGAATCTGTGTCCCTGGCATTGGCAGGTAGATTCTTAACCACTGGATCATCAGGGAGGTTCTGGAGTCTGTATTCTCATGCAATGAATACAACATGTGTCTTAAAATGCTAATATGATGATTAAATGAAATAAAGTGTGTCCAAGTTCCCTGTACAGTTCTGAGGTGAAGTTTAGAAATTTTGGGTTAATTTAGTTGTTGGTTACATCCAATGACAAATAGGAAACCTCTGTCAGCTTGAGACTGAGGCAAGATTTTATAGGTCTATTTCATGAGTTTTCTTTGGCCAACCTAAAATAATCGTGTTCTTATAAAGATCTGGAACCTAGGACATTATAATGGGTCTTACTTTTGTTTTCATTGCCTTTTTATCAATCAGAGATACTTTATTGATAGGGCGGCATATCCCTCTGGAATTACCCTGAGTGGCCTGGCTTTGTTTGATTGTGATTTTTAAATTTCCTTTGCTCGCTTCTAAGATTTCTCCCAAACTCCTTAACCCATCACAGGGGCTGACATAAAGGAATGGAATGTAGCCTCCATCAGCACAGCACCTCATCACAATAGAAAAATATACAGTAGCTCTGGAGTCAGAGATCATGCATTTGAGTACTTGGCTCTTTACGAGTGTGGCAATCATACAAGGATTAACTAAGATAATATACATGCATGAAAGAACTCTGAAGCATTATTCTTCCTGTGGTTACAGATTTATATAGGAAGTATATTAACATTTGTTGTATGCCTGATAAATACCAAGTGCTTCGCATTTATTATCTTCTCTGTTTTAACCCTGTAAAGTAGAAGATACTTTTCCCGTTTTGCAGATAACTAGCCTCAGGCCAGCGGAGAAGGCAATGGCAACCCACTCCGGTACTCTTGCCTGGAAAATCCCATGGATGGAGGGGCCTGGTAGGCTGCAGTCCATGGGGTCGCTAGGAGTCGGATGTGACTGAGCAACTTCACTTTCACTTTTCACTTTCATGCATTGGAGAAGGAAATGGCAACCCACTCCAGTGTTCTTGCCTAGAGAATCCCAGGGACGGGGGAGCCTGGTGGGCTGCCGTCTATGGGGTCGCACAGAGTCGGATACGACTGGAGCAACTTAGCAGTAGCAGCAGCAGCAGCAGCCTCCGGCCACACGGATGTAGAGTAAAAGAGCATGATTTGAGTCAGATTTCTCACTCATTGCACTGCCTGTCTTTATTTCTTTAGAAGCAGCATGGGTCAGGCCACTCTTGGTCCTGCCTCTTGACTGTCAAGGAGAGAAGAAAGGAGTGGATGAGAAAATGAAGGAGCCTCTCTAGCAAATAAGGAGCTGTCCGAGAAAATACACTTTCACTGACGTGACCGGGCTTCTTTCTGCCACTGTCTATGTGACAAACTGAGAAGGCCAGAGAGGCCACAGCAATGATGAGGGTCTCTTCAGCTGGGAGCTTGTAGTTAGGGGTCACCATCCACAAACAACTTGGAATGTGGCTCTGCCACAAGTCCCTCTCTATATATACATCTTTTCTCTCTGAAACAAGAGTGATTGGCTGATTATTTACTTGTATACATATTATAAGAATTTTAAACCTTGTTATAATTTTATTATATGATGATATAGTGTTTAAACCTAGAAGAATGGGGAAGTCAAAAAACTTTTTGGAATTCAGACGCATTGACTTTTCCAGTGTTTTTTCACTTGAACACAAATATAGTCAAAAGTTTTCACCTGACCTAAAAGCCTCAGGTCAGTGGTCCCCAGCCTCCAGAATGTAATGCCTGATGATCTGAGGTGGAGCTGATGTAATAATAACAGAAATAAAGTGCACAATTAATGTATATGCTTGAATCATCCCTAAACCATCCCCCCGTCCTGTCCATGGAAAAATTGTCTCCCACAAAACTGATCCCTGGTGCCAAAAAGGTTGGGGACCGCTGCCTCAGGTAACATCAGCCCATTAGCTGTAAAGTATTTCCTTCTGTGTTTGTGTAGCCTTGCTCATGACCCTGTTAGGGCCTGAAGAAACGATGGCTGCACCTTTTTAAGGGAAAGTGTGAGCTGGACTGTTTTTGTTCTTGGTGAGGGGTGTTATTAGAATTAAACCAATGATGAGAAATTAATTTTTAAAAATAAAATTTAGAGGGAAAGGTTATAATTACATCTCAATTTTGGCCTTAGGATTTTAGGACCATTTAAATGATCAGAACCACATTTGCCCATCTGCTCATCTGCTAGTGAGAAAGGAAGTCTCTAAATACATTTGTACAGTTTCAGACTTACTGATGGTCTGAACACCTGAAGATGTTGAGTGGAAGGCCATTTTATCTACTCTTACAATATGAAACCATGTCTTTTTACAGGACTTTAAATAAGTAATTGTTTCTATTTTACATCTGTATTATTAGTCTTAACAAAATAGATTCTATAGTGAGCAAAATGGCAAACAATATTGGAGGTTATTAAATTTATTTAACACAATTTCTTAGTTGTCCCTCTCCCCAATAAGAAACAAATAGCAACAAATCTCAGCCTTCCCCACATGGAAATAAATCTCCCTTCCACATTTTCAAATTTAAGTATCTAAATTGTATCTGAGTTTAAATTTTGCAACAAAAGTGAAACAAGCATGTAAAGTGATAGAAAATGTTCAGGAAGTTACACCAGGGCCTAACTTTTCTCTTCTTGTTGGCCATTCATACCCCAAAAGTGTTGCTTATTTTCTTTGTAAATGAGGTAACAGTGTGGAAGAAGTCACTTTACAGTTGGAGAGATTTGAGCTTTTCTAGTTGGTTCTTAGAGTAGCACCTTTAAGTAGAGTGGTAAAACCGAAATGATGTGTACAACAAATTTTGATGTCATTATAGGCCTTTCAAATGTCAGGAAGACTCCAAGGGAAAAGGCCCACGTGTCTGGTTCATGAATTTGGCCATGGATCATTTTTTTAACCCTGTTCTTTTAGGCCTCAGTGCCTGAAACTCAATTTAGGTGGAATTATTGTTTTTAATAATTGCACTTAAGTACCTGATGATCTAATGAAGACAGTTTCTTAATGTGTCAAAATGAGTTATTTGTAGCTCACTTGAATCTTTTGTTGCCTTAAACTAATCTGCTTTAGGGCTCTTAAACGCAGGCATTTACACTGCAGGCTCTAGCAATGGCATTCGTTTGGAATGCTGCCTTTTGTTTACTTGCCTTCCCAGACCCTTACGGCTCCCTTTGGTCATCTGGTGTCTTCCCTAATGTGATTGGTACTCCTAGGCTCTGCAGGTAGCCCTGAGCCTTTATATGTGGGATTTACAATGGGACTCACCACCCTGGCTGCTAATGAAGGGAGGTACAGGAATTTTATTTTTTTGTTTTTTTTCAATCTGTCTTCTGAAAGAGTGAAGGAAAATTGTATTCTGGGTTTGCTAATTCTCCTTGTTTTCCATTTACTTGAATTTTTACAATTAATCTACTAACTGTGGTGCAAAATTACAAATATTTTTGTTTAGGAGTAAGAATGTTTCATCTGGCAGCCCTTCATGTTAATCACTAGAATTGTTTATTCTCGAACCTGCAAAGAACAAAGTAGAGCCTCTGTTTAAACTCAACCAACTGGCATTTAACCTTCATCTGTTTTTGTCTTTCAGGAATTTTGACCAATTCTTTCTTTTTTTTTTTTTAAGTATATGACAGGGAGCCCTGCATTTTAGTACCAGCCTTGCCATTTACTGCTTCTTCAATCTGAGTCACTTACACCCTTTCATTTCTCATCTGAAAAATTAAAAAAAATGAAAATGTTACCAAAGCACACATGAGATCCAAAATGATGTCTCATATTCTTCTTGCCTTCTCTTTTTTACTACTGAAGTACCCGTTCATTTGGTTTTTGAGTCAACTTACATTGAAGAACAAACTTGCATGTGATAAAAATGTTTTTACCAGCGATCAAAGCAATAATTAAATATAAAGCATCAGTGTCTTTGAGCTTCCCAGGCGGTGACACCACCATCATGTGTCCTCATGCACAGTATGTTCTTATTAAGTATTTGTGAGATTGGATTGACTTTAACCTGTAAAACTCAGTGTAGAAACTAACCAACTATATAATACTATCAGTGGTAAAGAACCTGCCTACCAATACAGGAGCTGTAAGAGATGCAGGTTTAATCCCTAGGTCTGGAAGATCCCCTGGAGGAGGGCATGGCAATGCAGTCCAGTATTCTTGCCTGGAGAATCCCAGGGGCAGAAGAGCCTGGCGGGCTACAGTCCAAAGGGTTGCAGAGAGTCAGACGTGACTGAAGTGACTTAGCATGCCCGCATGCATCAGGGTCTTAATTTTAAAAGTAATGTGCTTTGTAGATTATAACCCAGTTTTATAGGGAGAGGATTTCATTCACCCATTTTCCAATACTGAAACATGGAGCCCATTTTAAAGAATTTATTATTATTATTATTTTGGCTGTGCTGGGTCTTTGTTGCTGCGCATGAACTTTGTCTAGTTGCTGCAACCAGGGGCTGCTTCTGACTGCTGTGTGTGGGTTTCTCATGGCTGTGGCTTCTCCTGTTGCAGAGCACAGGCTCTAGAACACAGGTTCCAGTAGTTGTGGCGTGTGAACTCTGTTGTGGCATTTGGGATTCTCCTGGACCTTGGATCAAACCCCTGGCCCCTGCATTGGCAGGTGGATTCTTAACCACTGGACCACCATAGAAGCCCTGGAGGTCATGTGTGAATTGCTGTTTATAAAGCAGTGGTTCTCAGGTGTGGTTTAAAGGTCTTCCAGGGGTTATGGGATCTCTGCATATTAGAATGAGAAGGGACACCAGCTATCATCAGGTCCAATCACTTGAGTTTCACTCAAGGATTCAGGAGACAGAGAAATGCTTGGTGACTCACCCATTGTCACAGAACCTAAAGAGTGGCCCTCAGGGCCCACCCAAACTCCAAACACAACCTGGCACATACTAGGGTGGAGATGTCCTAATCAACTCTTGATGAAAAACAGAATAAAAAAAAGTTTGAGAGGAGACTGTTTATTCCAAGTCTGGAATCTTAAAAATCACTGCTTGATAGTATTAGATAGTTGGTTAGTTTCAACACTGAGTTTTACAGGTTAAAGTCAATCCAGTCTCACAAATACTTAATAAGAACATACTGTGCATGAGGACACACGATGGTGGGGTCACACACCTAGAGCCAGACATCCTGGAGTGTGAAGTCAACTGGGCCTTAGGAAACATTACTAAAAACAAAGCTAAAGGAGGTGATGGGATTCCAGCTGAGCTATTTCAAATCCTAAGGGTGATGCTTTTAAAGTGCTGCACTCAATATGCCAGCAAATTTGGAAAACGCAGCAGTGGCCCCAGGACCGGAAATGGTCAGTTTTATTCCAGTCTCAAAGAAAGGACAATGCCCAAGAATGTTCAAACTGCTGTACAATTGTGTTCATTTCACATGTTAGCAAGGTTATGCTCAAAAGCTTTTAAGCTAGGCTACAGCAGTTTGTGTACCAAGAACTTCCAGATGTACAAGCTGGGTTTAGAAAAGGCAGAATTACCAAAGATCAATTTGCCAACATTCATTGGATCATGGAGAAAGCAAGGGAATACCAGAAAAACATCTGCTTCATTAACTATGCAAAAACCTTTGACTGTGTGGATCACAAACTGTGGAAAATTCTTAAAGAGATGGGAACACCAGACCACCTTCCCTGTCTCCTGAGCAACCCTGTATACAGGTCAAGAAGCAGCAGTTAGAACCAGACATGGAACAACGGACTGGTTCAAAATTGGAAAAGGAGTACAGCAAGGCTGTATATTATCAGACTGTTTATTTAACTTCTACATGTGAAATGCTGGGCTGGATGAAGCACAACCTGGAATCAAGATAGCTGGGAGAAATATCAACAACCTCAGATATGCAGATGATAATACTCTAATGGCAGAAAGCAAAGAGGAACTAAAGAGTCTCTAATTGAGGGTGAAAGAGGAGAGTGAAAAAATTGGCTTGAAACTCAACATTCAAAAAACTAGGATCATGGCATCTGGTCCCATCACTTCATGGCAAATAGAAAGGGAAAAAATGTAAGTAGTGGCAGATTTTATTTTCTTGGATTCTAAAATCACTGTGGATGGTAACTGCAACCATGAAATTAAAAGATGCTTGCTCCTTGGAAGGAAAGCTATGACAAACCTAGACAACATATTAAAAAGCAGAGACATCACCTTGCCTACAAAGGTTCATCTAGTCAAAGCTATGGTTTTTCTGTTAGTCATGTTACAGATGTGAGAGTTGGACCATAAAGAAGACTGAGCGCTGAAGAATTGGTGCTTTAGAATTGTGATGCTGGTGAAGATACTTAAGAGTCTCCTGGTCAGCAAGGAGACCAAACCAGTCAATCCTAAAGGAAATCAACTCTGAATATTCATTGGAAGGACTGATGCTGAAGCTGAAGTGCTAATCATTTGGCCACCTGATTGAAAGAGCCAACTCATTGGAAAAGACCCTGATGCTGAGAAACACTGAATGCAAACGGAAAACGGGGCAGCAGAGGATGAGATGGCTAGACAGTATCACCAACTTGGAGAAGACTCTTGAGAGTCCTTTGGACAGCAAGGACATCAAACCAATCGATCCTAAAGGAAATAAATCCTGAATATTCATTGGAAGGACTGATGCTGAAGCTCTGATACTTTGGCCACCTCATGTGAAGAGCTGACTCATTAGAAAAGACCCTGATGCTGGGAAAGATTGAAGGCAGGAGGAGAAGGGGATGACAGAAGACGAGATGGTTGGATGACATAACTGACTCAGTGGACATGAGTTTGAGCAGGCTCCGGGAAATGGTGAAGGACAGGGAAGCCTGATGTGCTGCAGTCCATGGGGTTGCAAAGAGTGAGACAGGACTTAGGGACTGAACAACAGCAACTGTGAAACAGTTCCTGTCCTTACAGACAGCCTAACCAGAAGATAAAACAAGTATACATATATTGCGGTGCAAGTTGCTGGGAATAAAAATGGTTTTTTAAAAAGATTTTCAGAGTCTCAACAGACTTTTTGAAGATTTCAGAGTCTGAAGGGGAGATGGATTTAAATAATAGGTCAAGTGCTCAGGTCAATTCAGGCAACTTACATTGGGAGAAAAGAAAGGAATTGAAAAATAATGAAATATTAGCAAGTTTTCCTACTGAGTTAGTAATTTATACAGTAGAATACCCTCCCACCACTCAGACTGATATCACTATAAATTCATTATCCCTAACCCTAAGTACAACTTAGTGATATCTTTGACTGTCCTTGACTGAGTCGGTCTCCTTCTTAAGTAATTATTTCAAAATACTCCTTTCTCTTTAAGTCTGTACCCACTGCCCTTTTCTCCACAGGCTGCTCTTCTCGCTCTTAGGAGTCCCTGAAAAGTCTCAGTAATTGCCTTGACTTTAGCTGACCTCTAAGAACAATTGATGCCAAGAGCTTTATCTCCAATCTGCTTCCCCCTAAACTTCAGAAGCATCTTATCAAATTACTGCTCGATATCTCCATTTGGATATTTCATAGCCATATTAAAATCAGTATATCTAACACTTGAAAGCATCATCTTCCATTCAAAACCTCATCTTCTTCCAAAGTGCCCTTAATCAGAGAAGACACCACCATCCTCCCCAATTTGCATTTTAAAAAAACTGCTTTGGGCCAGAACATTCCCAAATGCTGAAGGAGCGTCTAGTTAAGAGGTTGCAATAATCCAAACCATTGTACTGCCTCTCATACTATTTCATACATTTCATGCCATTGCATGAGAGATAACCTAGCCAAGCAAAAACATGACACTAAAGTAAGATGAGTCTATGTCTGATTCCTGACGTGACCACTTTTCAACTAGCCATGTGAGCTTGAGCAAATTATTAAACTTTCTAAGACTGGGTTGTGCGTGTGTATGTGTACTCAGTCGCACAGTCGTGTCTGACCCTTTGTGACCCCATGGACTGTAGCCCATCAGGCTCCTCTGTCCATGGGATTTCCCAGGCAAGAAGACTGGAGTGCATAGCCATTTCTTTCTTCAGGGGATCTTCCCGACCCAGGGATCGAATCCACATCTCTGTCTCTTGCATGGGCAGGCAGATTCTGTACCACTGAAGCACCAGGGAAGCCCCCTTGACTTCTGTATATGCTATGCTGTTTCATGCTTTTGAGGGATGCTTGCATATTTTTTCAACACTCTCCTTTCCTATGTCAGTTCGGATTACATTGACAGGAAAACTCTAAATAGCAAGTTAGTAGTTTATTTCTTTCCCGCGTAAAAAGAGTTCAGAAGTAATTGTCTAAGGCTGATAAAGCAGAACTGCTGTTAGCAAGGACACCGGCTCCTGCCTTGTGGTTCTGCCATGTATGGGCTGCTTCCATCCTTTTCCTCTCTCTGTTCTGTACACTGGCCATCTCCTCCTTCTGTACCATCCATCACCTCATCCTTTTCAGGATGAGGGAAGAATCTCATCCTGCAAGCATCTCCTTCTAGTTACTCTTTTCTTCCCCAGTGGTTCAGTGCTAAAGTATCTGCCTGCAATGCAGGAGACCCGGGTTTGATCTCTGGGTCAGGAAGGTCCCCCGGAGAAGGGAATGGCAACCAACTCCAGTATTCTTGGGCTTCCCTGGTGGATCAGATGGTAAAAAAAAAGAAAAAATCTGCCTGCAATGCAAGAAACCTGGGTTCAATTCCTAGGTTGGGAAGATCCCCTGGAGGGAGGCATGTCAACCCACTCTAGTGTTCTTGCCTGGAGAATCCCCATGAACAGAGGAGCCTGGCAGGCTGCAGTTCCCTATGGATGGAATATTAGATTGTGCTCAGGAGTGGAGGTATCAATGTTTTACTTTATCATGCACACCGTTGTTGTTGTTCGGTCTCTAAGTCGTGTCCGACTCTGCAATCCCGTGAACTGCAGCACACCAGGCTTCCCTGTCCTTCCCTATCTTTCACTATCTTTAGTTTACCTCTTTTAGTTCCTTTACGTAGATAGTAGACTTTAACTCTTTTCATTAGCTGGAAAAGTTTTTCTTTTTGTTTTAGCTGTTAAATATTAATACATGGAAGTTGTATATGTTTATTAGTCAAATCTGTCAGTCTTCTCCTTTGTGATTTCCAGGCTTAGAAAGCTAAATTCTCTCTATGACACCATGATAAATCTTGGTACATGATAAATATCAGTGTAAAAAATATTTAATTCCTCAGTTTTTATATGGTCTGATGTGGGTGGGCATATAAATCTATTTAGGTATAGATATTTAAATTTAATCTTTTGTCTCTGGCATTTATTTTTAGTGTCTAAGTTGTTTGTTAGATGTCACTTTTTGTATTGTTGATCCTTACTTCAGTATAATTAAATGAATAATTGCTCCTTCGCTTTATTGTATCAGTTCAGTTTAGTTCAGTCGCTCAGTCATGTCTGACTCTTTGTGATCCCATGGACTGCAGCATGCCGGGCCTCCCTGGCCACAACCAACTCCCGGAGTTCACTCAAACTCATGTCCATTGAGTCAGTGATGCCATCCAGCCATCCCACCCTCTGTCATCCCCTTTTTCTCCTGCCTTCATTCTTTCCCAGCATCAGGGTCTTTTCAAATGAGTCAGCTCTTCACATCAGGTGGCCGAAGTATTGGAGTTTCAGCTTCAGCATCAGTCCTTCCAGTGAACATCCAGGATTGACTTCCTTTAGGATAGACGAGTTGGAACTCCTTGCAGTCCAAGAGACTCTCAAGAGTCTTCTCCAGCACCATAGTTCAAAAGCATCAGTTTTTCGGCACTCAACTTTCTTTATAGTCCAACTCTCACATCCATACATGACTACTGGAAAAACCATAGCTTTGACTAGATGGACCTTTGTTGGCAAAGTAATGTCTCTGCTTTTTAATATGCTGTCTAGGTTGGTCATAGCTTTTCTTCCAAGGAGTAAGCATCTTTTAATTTCATGGCTGCAGTCCCTACCTGCAGTGATTTTGGAGCCCCCAAAATAAAGTCTGTCACTGTTTCCACTGTTTCCCCCTCTATTTGCCATGAAGTTATGATACCAGATGCCATGATCTTAGTTTTCTGAATGTTGAGTTTTAAGCCAACTTTTTCACTCTCCTCTTTCACTTTCAAGAGGCTTTTCAGTTCCTCTTCACTTTCTGCCATAAGGGTGGTGTCATCTGCATATCTGAGGTTATCGATATTTCTCCTGGCAATCTTGATTCCAGCTTGTGCTTCATCCAGCCTGGCATTTCACATGATGTACTCTGCATATAAGTTAAATAAGCAGGGTGACAATATACAGCCTTGACGTACTTCTTTCCTGATTTGGAGCCAGTCTGTTGTTCCATGTCCAGTTCTAATTGTTGCTTTTTGACCTGCCTACAGATTTCTCAGGAGGGAGGTCAGGTGGTCTGGTATTCCCATCTGTTGAAGAATTTTCCACAGTTTGTTGTGATTCACACAGTCAGTGGCTTTGGCATAGTCAATAAATCAGAAGTAGGCGTTTTTCTGGAACTCTCTTGGTTTTTCAATGACAGTGGGTGTTGTCAATTTGATCTCTGGTTCCTCTGCCTTTTCTAAATCCAGTTTGAACATCTGGAAGTTCACAGTTCACATGCTGTTGAAGCCTGGCTTGGCGAATTTTGAGCATTACTTTACTAGTGTGTGAGATGAGTGCAATTGTGTGGTAGTTTGCACATTCTTTGGCATTGCCTTTCTTTGGGATTGGAATGAAAACTGACCTTTTCCAGTCCTGTGGCCACTGCTGCGTTTTCCAAATTTGCTAGCATTTTGAGTGAAGCACTTCAGGGCATCATCTTTTAGGATTTGAAATAGCTCAACTGGAATTCCATCACCTCCACTAGCTTGTTTGTAGTGAAGTGTTCCTAAGGCCCACTTCACTTCGCATTTCAGGATGTCTGGCTCTAGGTGAGTGATCACACCATCGCGATTATCTGGGTTGTGAACATCTTTTTTGTATAGTTCTTCTGTGTATTCTTGTTACCTCTTCTTAATATCTTCTGCTTCTGTTAGGTCCATACCATTTCTGTCCATATTTATTGTGCCCACCTTTGCATGAAATGTTCCCTTGGTATCTCTAATTTTCTTGACGAGATCTCCAGTCTTTCCCATTCTGTTGTTTTCCTCTATTTCTTTACACTGATCACTGAGGAAGGCTTTCTTATCTCTCCTTGCTATTCTTTGGAACTCTGCATTCAGATGTTTATATCTTTCCTTTTCTCCTTTGCCTTTTGATCCTCTTCTTTTCTCAGCTATTTGTAAGGCCTTCTCAGACAAACATTTTGCCTGCATTTCTTTTTCTTGGGGATGGTCTTGATCCCTGCCTCCTGTACAATGTCACGAACCTCTGTCCATAGTTCTTTACTCTATCAGATCTAATCCCTTGAATCTATTGGTCACTTCCACTGTATAATCATAAAGGATTTGATTTAGGTCATACCTGAATGGTCTAGTGGTTTTCCCTACTTTCTTCAATTTAAGTCTGAATTTTGCAATAAGGAGTTCATGATCTGAGCCACAGTCAGCTCCCAGTCTTGTTTTTGCTGACCCTATAGAGCTTTTCCATCTTTGGCTGCAGAGAATATAATCAATCTGATTTTGGTATTGACCATCTGGTGATGTCCATGTGTAAATATATAAAACAATTTATTGTTTTAGAATGCCTCAATTATCATACAATAATGCTTACACATAAAAAAAATTTTTGGACTGTCACCAATGAGCTTCTCATTCTTGCGCCAGTCCTATATTTTAAATTATTAAATTATTCAGACAGGATTTTTGAGTGCCAGAGGGCACCACAACAGGTGCTGTGATTTCAATAACAGGCAAAACCCAAAAAATATTGTCCATACTTTCAATGTAGTTTAAAATTTAGGAAGTAAGACAAGCATTAAAACAATTGATCATAACAACATAACATAAAACAACAGATTACATAGCTCAAAAGTGAATTAAATGTTGAGAAGGAGATGAAAAAGGTTCTTTGAGAGCTTTCAGCAAAGGGCTGAGGGAATTAGGGAAGCAGTGCTTCAGAGACGATCTGGAAGGATGAGGGGATTTCACAAGGCAGAAGTGAAAGGATGAGTGGTTTCACAGCAGAGGGAACAGAAGTGTCTAAGATTGGTCAGCGTTTCTGGAGCCCAGCGTTTAGGAAGAGAACATCACAAGAAAAGACTGGAGAGGTAGGGAGGGATATTTACAATGTTGATTTTTATCCTCAACAGTATAAAACTTCGACAGTCTTTAGCAAAGAGCTGGTGATTGTATTTCACTTGATGCAGAGTAGTGGTTGGAGAGTGCCAGAGAGGAGGCAAGGAGAGCAAATAGGGACGTTGGTCCTGTCTCTTGGCAGGAGGCCTCAGCTCCTACCCATGAGGGCCTCTCTACAGAGCGGCTTGGGTGTCTGTACAACACAGTGGTTGCCCTCTCTTAGAGCAAGCGATCCAAGAGGTCAGGGAAGAAACTACAATATCTTTTTTTTTTTTTTGTAAACTCCGTGTGAAACATGGTAGAGGGAATCAACAATTCCAGAATTCAAGTGATTACTTGATTTGGAGTATTTCCCAGTTTGGGTTTGTTTTTTTTTTTAATTCTTATTGGCGTATAATTGATTTACAATGTTGTATTAGTTTCAGGTGTACAGTGAAGTGACTCAGTTACATATATATGTATATCCACTCTTTTTTTTTTAGTATTCTTTTCCCATATAAGCCATTACAGAGTATTTAATAGAATTCCCTGTGCTATACTGTAGAGTCTTATTAGTTTTCTATTTTATATATAAGAAACTGCAATATCTTTTATGACCTTGGAAATCACACATTGTCACTTGTTCCATATTTTACTGGTCATGTAAGTTAGCCCTGATTTGACGTGGGAGTGGATTACACAGGAGGTGGGAACCATGGGGCCCATTGGAGGATGGCTACCGCATCCTAGATCCTGCAGAACTACCACATTTCATTGCTGGGCGGAGTATTATGGGAGTGCAGAGGGAACTAAGGAGCAGCAGAGGGAAGGAGGAAGACCAGAGAGCTGTGAGATGAAACCCAGCAGAAGAGAAGGAAATTTCAAGAAATATACTCAGGACATGTTAGAGGAGAACCCAAAACAATGTTCACTGGATTTAGTGACAATGAACAAAAGCTCTTTCTTCATTAAACATTTATTTGGCTCACCTCCCATTGTAACATTTTTCAAAAAGATGTTTTCCCCATCTTTTCTCTGATAATCTTCCTTATGAATTTATGAATGTTTTCACAATGTTCGCCCCAAATTTTACTGTTCTTTTGATTGGAATTGTGTTATTATTTTGTTTGAGAAACAAATATTTTTACAATTAGCTTTCTCTGTAAGAAACGCAGCATATTTCTCTGTGTGTAAATTTTCACTTATGTCATCCAGCTCATCTTCGGCAATTGAAAAAAATGATGTTATCACAGATTTGTCATTAAGACGAGTCCTGTGCGTTCTTCATGTTGTCCGGTTGTGAATGGGATCTTTTCCCTTCCCCCATTGTAATCGTAGTGTCTTCAATCTGGAAATGTATTACTTTTACCTCTCATTTTATGGATAAAGAAAGATGCCCAGAAAAGACAGGCGACTTGGCTACGGCCGAAGGGTTGGGAACCACAGATCTTAAACATCCAAATTGTATTGTCCTGCGTTACTAGGAAATCAAGTTGCTTACTTAGCTGGTCATACCTTGTTAAAATTACTACTCCCTGAACTATCAGTTTCTTTGTATCAGATTTCAAAGTAGCAGCAATCATTTCATAGCATACCTCCAATTTTTAGCATCATTGCTTTGAAATACAGTGTCATTACTTGAGGAACTTCAGCTCATCTCCATTCAATTCTCCCAAGACCTGATTCCTACCAGACAGGAACTATTTCTTCTTTGAGGTCTAAATAGACCTAACAACCTATTGCACTGAATAAATATTTAATGAAGATTGAATATTTCCTCTGTGGTGGATCAATTACTCTTGCTGACTCTCTGAGGAAAGCTTTTTTTTTTAATGTCATGTAGTAGGTTAAGAAATTTGTTTTTCTGAGTATTGTTATTAGTGACAAAGTTTGTTTCAGTGATATAAAAAGTCATGTCCCTTTGGTTTTTTCATTTATCTGTTCTTCTTGATTTATATGTGCAGTTTGAATTTTTATGTTATCTCATACACAAATCTGAGATTCATTGACCTGGTAGCATGCAATAAAGTCATTTGCTGTAAGAGTTGGTTTATTCTTTGCTTTTAGAATTTGTAGTATTTGGAGCTCTAAAAGTGAAAACTATTTGCTAATGAGGTATAAGGATAGTTAGATATTTTTATTGATAAATAGCTCCAAAAACGTGAATAACTTTTCTTTGAATCAACAAAAATTTGTATTTCTTGTATTTTTAACTATCAGGGCCATATAATTAATTTTATTCTTTTAAACTTCTCTTAACTGATATTAGGTTTAAATGAAATACATTTATATTTGCCTGTGGAGTCTCTAAACTTATAAAGTTAATGAATAACGTGAAAGTTTTCATATTATAAAATCAGAATTACTATAGTAGATTCATTTAGGGCAAGTTGTTAATGTGGCATTCAGATGGAATTTATCAGAATCAATCAGAAGAACAAAGCCCTGTCACTGAAATGAAAATAGAAAGCAATGAGTAGGTAGGGAAAAGAGTGTATATATTTTTCATCTTCTCTGTATATTAGCAAGCATATGAACATAATTTTGAAACAGGAAATTCATGCCCAGTGACAAAATGTTCTCCATGTTTAAGGAGTAACTTCACTGCTTCCCATCTGATAAATTCTGCTACCTTTATTTCAACTTAAATAACTGTTGACATTGTTTGGTATTTATTTTACTAGAGGAAAATTGTGTGTGTGGATGTCAGTTATAGTACAAATTTGATAACAAGTGTAGAATAAATCAGTTGAGTCATAGTGGTCTGCTATCTGTTCTTAAGGTCTTTCTGACCCAGGAGTCTGTGACCTGTGAAATCTCCACATTTTTGGATTTGCTAAGACATTTTACAATGCAAGGGTTTAAATTTACATGAACATCACTACAGGAAGTTGGCTGATGTAGCCCAAGATGTAATGGATATCAAAGTATAAATTGGGAAAAGTTTAAGAAGTTCTGACAACAATCAACATGGGTGAGAAGAAAAAGGCTTGAGTTAAAGTTTCTTTCTTCTTCAACTTATTACAGCAAAGAGAACCTGAAATTTAACCTGGTATTTTCAATGCTGTGATTATTACAACAGCATTCCGTTTTGGAAAGCATTGCCAAGAAAACCCTGAGTTACAAACTGTTCTTGCATCTGATTGGAAAGGGCATATGAGTTGTTTATAAGGTACTGAAGATCCAAAGCTGCACAAATGAAGGTTGAGGCTTAGGGGGGAGGGTTCGAGTCAGGGAAGGGAAGCTTCCTAGACATTACAGCTCTGTCCAGAGGCCAAATGGGAGATAAATCACTGCTGGCCACCTCTCTTATTATTGAAATGGTTCAGCCCTGGGGTTTAACTGAAGGCCTTACAGGGTTTTGAAGTGCAAATGGGATGGCGAAGGGTAAACCCTTTTAGGGTTTCATTTTGATGGATTTTTTTCCTGTGTGGATTTCTGGCACTGACTGTGATCTGGATGAGGCCCTGAAAAAAGGAAAAGTTTTGTTCTGTTTTTGATCAATCAGGCAATAAGAACTTTCCACGGGGGTGTACTTTTCTTGCGTGCAGTATTGATCCTATTGTGTCTTAAAGTAGGCCTTTTAATTGGGTCTTCTTTTTTTACTTTCTGCCATGGAACTGTCATTTCAAGGTCACGTCTCTCTCTTGATATCAATGCCAAAATTTGAGAGTGTTGAATGAGGTGGCATTTTTGGATCAGGGTTCTAGGGGGACAACTTAGGGTCAGTGTGTGTTAAATAAAGCTGTCTAGTTAAAGATCATCCATATTAGAACAAGTCCTTTCATATTGATAAGCAGTCTATAATTACTTAATCTTTTTCCCATTGATCTACCTAATTGTATGCGTTCATTTAATTATTTTATATACATATGTTTTTCCAGTATTAAAATAAGGATCAGAAAATTCTGACATTGTGAAATATTTGTGTTGTTTGTACAGGTACACTGAAGTGTTTGAGGAAATAAGGGAGACATAAGATAATGTTAAAGAAAAAGATATGTTGATTTATCAAGTTAAAAAGTTTTCTTTTACCCCACAAATATTCTACATGCAAGAGATAAAATAAAATATCTTTTAAATTTTATTTTTTCTAGTAAAGTAGGGATGAGTCATTAGCTTCTCCAAAGAGAAAGAAGTGTAACTTAAAAGTTTTTTGTGCAAATTTTTAAAAAAAATTAAAATATTTGTATTAAAGAAATGCCATTGTAAATGCTGACATTTCTTCTTAGAAATAAGGCTGACAGACTTTTCTTGAGCATTTGGCTCTTTATTTTAGATTTAACAAAGGTATTTGTATCATTTACCCTGCTTGAAAATGATAATGCATTTAGGTGCAGCAGAGTTCTGTGTTGCTTGATATCTATTATAAAAAGGGCTTGTTAGTCTTCATAATTGACATTGATCACAATGTTCTTAATTGCTCTCCAAGTCAGTTTTTGTTTTTCTGTTCTAAAATTTCCCTTCATTGTATTTATTTAATGTTAGAAATTTAAAATTAAATTTAAATGTTAGAATTTAAATTTGCCTTTTGCTGCATGAAGATTTTAAATAAGATTCTTTTAAAAATGAAAGCAACCTGCCCCCTGCCCCAAACCTAGATGGTATCAAGCAGAGTCCCCTGCATCTACAGCATCCATTCGTTGCTGGGAGATGTTAATATGACCTTTTCTTTGTTGAAAAAGAGAGCTGTAGTCTTTCCCAGAATCCTCTTGTTAATAGTCTCTTTAACCCAAGTTGGAGGTTGTCTGATGAATGAATGGTGAGCTTTCTTTTATGAGCTACACATATTGTTGACATTGTGTCACACTGCTTTTTAATTTCTAATGTGTTTTTAATTTGCAAAGTATGTGTATCCTTTCACAGCAGTAGCGCTGAGCCAGCATTTTGGAATCTAGACATTGCTTTATGCAGACGAGGTGGATCAGGCTTAAGGATGCTATATCATAAGGCTTAGATTTACTGAAACACACTTGTGAATGAATTTCACTTTGAATATTGTTGAATGAAAGAAGATACTGAGAAAGGCTTTTCCCCCACAAGAACTTCTCTTGCCTCTTGGCAAGTGAATTGCCCCAATATAAAAGCGTTGAGGGGGGAAAAGTGAGCCGCAGAGTGAAAAGGCAATCCACAAATAATCACTCTTTTCTGCCTTTGATTGTGTCAGATTTTTTTGTGTGTGTGGCAATTGTTTTCTTTCTCGCTTAGAAGAGGTTTATGGTCCAGTGTCTGTCAAGTCAGACCCTGTCTTGAGGTTGCAGTTGTATTTCTCTCTGGAGTTCCTAGAGGTGATGTTATCTTTTGTTCATTCAGCAGTGTGGTCATTCCTGGGAGCATCTGTCACTTTAGGCATTACAAGATGGATGGGTCTCCAGTGAACTGCTGGTTGAGGCAAATGGTGAAAATAAGAAAAGACAAGGGGTTTCAGGGTCTGCAGAGAGGACAGACAACAAGGAAATACTGCTAGAAATCAAGAGTAAGCTGAGCAATAGAGGAAGAGAGAGCAAAGATGGATCGTGTGTCCTTTTATAAACATCTTGGAAAGCAGAGTCTCGGGGTGGCTGCTGTGATCTGAAGGGGACATCTTCAACATGGTAAACAGTTCTGTGCTTTGGATTTTCAAAATGTGTTTTGATATATATTTTTTTTAGTGTGGGGAAAATGTTGGGAGATTACAATGATATAGAATGTTTTATGTAAGGACTTTGCTGTTTGGATGTGGTAATAATTTACAAATTCTTTTATTGGTAAAATTTTCTTTGTATGTATTTTTTGTTATGCTTTCCTTCCTCTTTTTGTTTTCTTTCTTGTAAGCATTTGAGCGTCTGCAGATAATAAAATGTTTGAAAAGTTTCAGCTACATAACTAACATCCTAACTGTTCAATGAAGCTTCTTTGACATTTTCGCAGGGGAATTCTGAAAATCCTGTGCTCATGCCTTAGGGAGGCTGAAGCAGATAGTAAGTTATTTTAAGTAAACTTCCACTTTAATCAGCTCTTTGAGGAGAAAAATATACTTGTTATCAATCTGTGAGAGCAAGATGGAGATTTTGTATTATAGTTAGAAATTCGTTTTGTTGGTGAAAGTCAAAATTTGTGAATGCTGGCTGATCAAGAGTACCTTCTGTGGTAGAGAAGGGACAGGAAGGAGGTTAGCAAGCAGTAAGAAAAGGGAAGGAGGGAAAAGTATGTGGTTGAAAAAAAAATGATTTTGTCAAACTTTTTGGCATTCGTCTATGAAAAACTCTGTAGGTTGAAAGGCAAAGAAATGAAGATGATTAGAAGCTTTAAGCTTTACAAATGGTGGAGTGTCTTCCTTCTCTATGGGTGTAAATAATAGATGAAAGAGAAAGGGTGACAACAAAGGATCAGGTCGTTTAAGAGAATGTGCGCAGCCTGAATAGGGGTCTGTGGCCCGGGGCCAAAGGTCTTAGCTTTGAGTGTAATTAGAAGAAAATACAAAAATGTCATTACTAGCAGGTGAAGTGTGCAGCACGTGGCCAAAAATTAGCAATTTTAGACTCTGAAGCCACTGGAATTGGATTACTGACCTTTTTTTCCTTTTTTTTTTAAATCATTAAGGTCCTTGTGGAGTCATATAGTTTCATTGGCAGTAATGCAGTTTGACCTTGCTGACCATATGGGGTAATCTTAGGTTCGGATGGAGGGAGCAAGACTCTTGACCCACAAAAAGATGTCTACTTGTGGGTGGGTGGATGGGTGGGTGTGAAATGCATGAGATTGAAAATCTAGGTCTTGCATTTTTAATTGTGCTTTTGCCTGAAGACATTCTTCTGACTGTAAGGGAGGTAAGATATTTTTATTTCAAAATCTAAAATGGTTCTTTTCTCTCTTTCAAGTTGTCCTAAAAGAGAAATAAAGTGAAAGCTTTGTTTAAAGAAATATACATTGATATTACTTTACATATTTTAGTACCATAAATATGCATTGAAACTAGTATATTCTTTAAAAAATCCTCTTTTATTTTCTCTTTAGACATAATGACAAAATAGAAACACTTCTAAGTTATGTATAAAAATCAGTGAAAAATAGTTCTTATTTCATTTTCTTCTTCTGACCATATTTTCTTGTATATTGACTATAATCTACTTAGCAGAAGAATATGTTCACTGTAATTTTCAACCAGTTATATGTAATTATAATTATTTAGTTTAATTTCTTCTAGGAATACACTAATCAAAAGGATAGGAAACAGTAGTTGCTTTTATTCTTGCAGGCTTTGTTTGTTGGAAATTATTAAACCGTTCATTTCAAAAAGTTGAAAAATAATTTTAGTCAATATTGGTTATGTCTTAAATTTTTTATACTTCTTTAAGAAGATAAATTTTGGTCTAGCACCAGAAATTATAAAACTCAAACTCCTTTGAGTAAGGAAATTATCTTTCACCAATTTCTCTCCTAAAAATAAAAATAATCTGTGGGCTTTAAGCATTATGGTAACACCTGTCCAAAATGCAGACTTAACAGATTTATTCCAATTACATTTAGTAGGGCGAGATCTTAAAAAGGAATTACTTCCAGGTATGTAAAGAGTGATCATCTGGGAAAAGAAGAATATTGTATTTGCCCTTGGTAATCTATATGGAATTGTGTAAGACTGATAAGTTTTTTAGTTGCAATATTTGTAGAATTGTAAATATTTAAGTTACTGTATTGTGGAATATAATTCGTTTGGAAATTAGTTCATGTCTTTATGTATATATTATTTTTTGTTTTTGCAGGTACAAAAAAGCTTTAATCAAGTAAAATCTAGGCAACAGGCTCCCTGAAGTGCTGACAGCCCAACTAAATCATGAACATGGTTCAAAAATGTTAATAAATAAACCAAGGTATTGTACAATTATAATATGCCCCCCATCCACATCTTTCATGGTCAAATTCTGGGGGTGGGGGGACATTTTAGAATCTAAATAAAGCTCCTGTCTTTGGCACTTAAACTGATGAAGCAGATATTTCTATGAGCTCCTCTCCTGTTTTCTCTCCTCTTTGCTTTCCCTTCCCCTCCCCCATCCTCGCCACCAAAAAAAAAAAAAAACCCAAAACAAAACACTTTCTCAGCTTTAAGGTTTTTCTTTTTTCTTACAACAGCCTCTGTGTTATATTTCCTGCATACCTAAATTAAGACAATAAGAATTCAGCTCTTGGTTCTTTGTTGATTGTGGTTTTATGTTTCAACTTGTCTAACAAGAGAGACGTCAGATTATTGGCCTCAGCGGAGAAGACCAAACAGCCTCTAGTGACTGCATGTATTTACATTTTTTAATCATATACCCTGAGATGTATGTTTTAAAAGTTTTATAAAAGTTTTCTGTTTCTGTTTTTGGAAGCCTTTGAATGCAAGGAGGGGGAGAAAGGTGATCCTGTCCTTTTCCCCTTCTATGTCAAAGAAAATAAAAAATCCTCTTAGAATTAAGAGTTTAGGGACACTGCTTAGGTAACTCTTGACTGTCAGGGCATAACCAAGACCGGCTCCCTCCTTTTGGAAGTTACAATGTACTTAAATAGCCTGGTATTTCCAAGAGAGGCCAAAGATCTTTTCCTCTTTTATGACCCGTCGTATCCTTTTGAGGCCAAAAAGAACAAGAGGGGTCATTGCCACTTCAGCTCGGTTCCTGTTGCTCCTGCGTGGTGACCACGCAGATCCTGAAACCTAGTACTGGCTTAACATTTGGGCCTGGAACATCTGGAAAGTGGCCCGAGAGGGAGACACTGTTGGGTTTTGTTACACCAGGTGCTAGGAGGAAGCCTCAGTCGCCTTTTTGATATGGGAGGCAAATTCTGTGGGCCCTGGAGTTAGGCTTCAACAATTGAAGAGGTCAAAGGACAGCTGAGTGGGGTCAGTGAGACACCATGGGGTGTATTTTGTTACTGAGTAAAAGAAGCAGCCTCCTAAAACCTTCAAGGATTCTCTTGAAAATCTTGTGTTGTGAAAAGGTTTTATGAGTCTCATGGCAAAAACTCCTGATTTATCTAAGGAATGCTTGCTTTTGCCTAATGGAAGGATAATCCTTACCAAATGTTGGCAACGACTATAAGAGTCAATATAGGTCTGAAAGAACAGTTAGGGTTTGAAGTGTACTTTGCTTTCCAAAATGTTTATCATTTTAATGTTTGTCTCTCAGTGAAGAATTTTACACTGTTGAAATATCACCTTTTCCTTTCCTTGGAGCAGAAAGTGGCAGGAGTTGGGGGTGGGGAGAGGTGGGTAAGCAACTAGTTTACATTAATTTTAAAATCATTCTAACAAGCTTTTGACTGACCCCAAAGCAGAATAGTATAAACCTTTAAAAACACCAAAACTTAACTCTGGAAAGTTCTTTGAGTTTATTTTAACATAAAAGGAATAAACGGCTCATGAAGTGTCATTTACTTTTGGATTACAGAATTTTTGTTTTTTAATTTAGTTGTATTTCGTAGAAATGGGTATCAGCCGATGAATAACCTTAAGCGTGGGGGTTCTCCCTGACTGTGCTTCTGGTACATTTTGTAGTAGTAAGGAGAAAACCAATGTCAGAGTCAAGAGGGCAGAAGAAGAAAGAGAATAGAAATACAGAATTTTCTCTTTAGAGGGAAATGGAGAAAGGGGTGGTGGGGGTGGGGTGGTGGGGTGGAAATCTGCATGTGGGAAGAACTTTCTTTGCCATGACCTCAAGATACCACTTACATGACTGTGGAGACTTTCCAAAGATGTTGCCACCTGGCAGACAGGTAGTAAAAGTTAGAGGAATTTGGCAGTATTTTGATGTCCCAGTTTATATACTCTATACATGTACATAGACATAGAGTGTGTGTATTGCCATCTGTATTGTAAAGGGGAAAAGATAAAGTGATGAGTAGTACAGAATAGGTTTTGTTAAGTATTTTCTTGCTCATTGATAACTTTACAATAAGTTTGAATTACTTGTGTGTGTGATTTTTTAATGCTTTATAATAAGTTTTTGTTTTAAAGCCACACGCACATAAACGTAAGGCTTAGTGAGGCAGTGTGCGCTGTGTCTATTTTCCCAAGGCTAAAGTGCCTTTCAACAACTAATTTAGAAACCTAAGTGTAGTGGCTGATAATTGCCTAGAGAAAACCCACAGCTGTTTAAGTAGCGCTGAAACTGCGGCAAAACTGACAAATAGAATTAACAATGTTAATACGATAAGAAGATGGAAAGATAGGGCAAATGACAGTGGAAAGAAGAAGGAAGCAAGAGTAACGCATCCATGCAAGAACTGAATGTTCACAGTGGCTTTGCATATCCAGTGCTTTTCCTTTATGCTAAGCCCTTCTTTTATTAGTCTCTAAATCACCAGCAGAATGAGTGCTTGCAAGTTAAACAGTTCAGATACGTGTGTGTTCAGTCCCTCATTCACATCTGATTTTGAAGGAAGATGTTGCAGTAGCAGCTAAGAAAATCAATCAGATTTTGCTTTACTAAGGCACAGTTTTATTCGTGGTGCTTTTTAAAAGTGCATTTTAAATGTATTTCTTTCTATCATTATATGAATGGGAATTTCTTTACCCCTCTGTACCCTTATGATTCTTATCAGTCAACTACATACATTACAAAGGAGACCAAAGCCCTGGTTTTGGATTTAGTGACCCAGTATTACCAAAACAAAACGAAAAACCTGCAGAAGTCTTTAAGGTGTTCTTACTAATTATATTTATCGGGCTAATGTTCTTTGCCTGCTTTCCAAACAGAATAGGGGCAGGTAAATAAAGAAAAATTAGGTGAATGTTATATGGAAATTATTGAACCATATGTGTTCTTCCCACTCTACTGGTTAAAGCATCCCATGACATTTGGAAAATTATTGTAATATCTTTTGAAATTCTACTCTGCATTTGGGAAATTGGTTTTTGCCTCTGGTGCTTTATGCAGATTTTAATGACTGTTGTGATAAATCCCCAGAAGTTTGTCCTCAGAAACCACAGAGACTCAGAACTCTCTGAATGTGGCAGCCTTGATGGATGTGCTAAGCCACACTTTGGAAGCATTTCTGGTTATTTAATGTTTTCTGTTCTGGATTACTGACTCTTCTGCCTGTTGAAAAATTGGTCTCTGGCGACATGGTAGAGGTCACACGCTGCCTATTATTGTTTTGTTTCTTTGATCTGACACAGCAATTGCCTCTGGTAATTATACTAGTTCCAGAGGGTCTTGACGAGATGTGTTTATTTTACAGAAGAATTTCTGGTATTCCGAGGAAGAAGTAAAAATTTCCAGTAGTAACATGTAACTCCCTGTCAGAAAGGAAAAGATAGCATTATGCCTTATCTTTTAATTATGACAGCTCTTATATAATCATTTTGAAATTAGTTCACATATAACAATAAGCATTTCTATGGCAATTCAGCACATATTACATATCCCTAAGTATATTAGTTAAAAACAGTTAATCTTAGAATAAAGTAACTAGGGCTAGGTTTTTATTTCAGTACTTAAAATACTTTTGGCTTCAGAAACTGTCCAAGGAGAGTCACCCAGGTTTAAATGTACAGAACTATTAAAGGAGGCTCGAAATTTTGTCTTTTAATTTGTTTGCATTTTCTAAAGATTTTCAGCAAGGAGAATGACTAAAAATGAAATAGAACACTTTTGTTTTGAATGCATCATAAATTTTGTGCCTTTTTTGGAATGTGCTTGACAAGACATAATATCTCTTCAAACTTGTTTACTGTATAATTGAGTAAGACGCAAAAAAGCTCAATATATTCTTTTTTGTTTAAATTCAACTCCAGTTGTAAACACAAAGTTTTGCCCCAAGTGGTTGCAGTTTAATGGGAAAGTCAGACAGATATTAGAGCAACAAATTTCAATTTAAAAGAATACATAAAATGAGAAAAGAGCATAAAAGAACTGTAACTATATGCTTGTTTTTAATTTTTAATTTTAGACTTTTTGAGAACTTGCAAGAACCATGTTTGGTTTCTTGGTTCAATGATCACATAGTATCTCTCTTATCAGGGAATATGTTTAACAGAGCAAGGGTGTGTTAACAGGCATTAAACAGCAATGCCTTAAATAAGAATTTTTTTATACAAAGCCAAAGAATCTGATAGCTGTAAGAGGCAGTAATGATATGTATATATGATTGTAAAGTTTAATAAGTGAATTGTGGAAGTGAAGTCACTCAGTCACGTCCGACTCTTTGTGACCCCATGGACTGTAGCTTACCAGGCTCCTCCGTCCATCGGATTTTCCAGGCAAGAATACTGGAGTGGGTTGCCATTTCCTTCTCCAGGAGATCTTCCCGACCCAGGGTTTGAACCCAGATCTCCCGGATTGTAGGCAGATGCTTTACCGTCTGAACCACGAGGGAAGTCCCAATAAGTGAATTGTATATATTACCAAATACCGGTTTTGGGAAGTTTTACATTGGTGGTCATTTGTTGCTAGAACACTGCCTCCAAAATATACAAGGAGATACATCTCAACTTTTCTTAGTATCCTCAACGTAGCACCAAGCTTACCAAAAAAAAGAAAACACTACATAGTACTTCTAAAATTTTCTGCACATTTATTTTGTGCCAGGCACTATACTAAAAACATAAAATCTTGTATATTCTCATAGAAATCTATGATACTGATTGTATTGCCCCATTTTACAGATGAGAGATTAAGTAACTTGCCCAGTATCATACAGGGTAGTGGGTGTAGGATTTGAATTAAGGCCATGTGACTCCAGACCCTATGTGCTTAACTACTTGAACAGTAGGATTTTTATAAATGCTGTCTGGCTGGGTGGATGATTGTTAAACTTTGGAAAGTAGGTGACAACATCTATAGAGAAAAAGATAAGTAACAACTCATAAGTTATTTGAAGCTGTCTATTTAGTACTCCAGTACTCTTGCTTGGAAAATCCCATGGATAGAGGAGCCTGTTAGGCTGCAATCCATGGGGTCGCTAAGAGTCAGACACGACTGAGCGACTCTACTTTCACTTTTCACTTTCATGCATTGGAGAAGGAAATGGCAACCCAGTCCAGTGTTCTTGCCTGGAGAATCCCAGGGAGGGGGGAGCCTAGTGGGCTGCTGTCTATGGGGTCGCACAGAGTCAGACACGACTGAAGTGACTTAGCATAGCATAGCATTTAGTACTATGCCTGGCACACAGTCAATGAATTGTGCCTAAAAAAAATTCGAATCAAAAACAAGTATACACAAACAGAATGTATCATTTTCACTCACATTTTTTTCCTACTTCAAATAGCTTGGTTTAGCAGGGAAAAAACAAACAAACATGCTTTTGAGTCAAAATCTGAATTCTAGTTCCATCACTTACAAACTGGATAACCTTGCTCCTCTCAGAAACTGGAGTACTGCTCTGTCTACTTGTCCCTCTTTCTGAATCTGCTTGTTTCCGTGTGGTTTCATTTAACTTAGTCCTTCACCCCATAAATGGAAGTTAGCTCTAGAGTTTGACTACATTCCTTACCCCCTTTGGCAGGAATAAGTCCTAGGTGGTTTGTGTATGCTTCATGCTGCTTCCCATGGGGAGGCCCACAGGGTCTCATTGCCTCACTTTTGATACTAAAAGAAGTGATACTAAACTTGATCATTGGTTCAGAAGGCTGTACCAGTCTTTTTATGTAAGGGACTCAGGCATCGGCGGATACTGATCTGTCCACCAGAGTCCTAGAATCAAACTCCTAAAGACAACCGAGGGCAATTCTGTTATTCTTTGTGAAGTACTTTACTCTCTGTTCATATCTTTCATCTAACATTTACAGTGAGGTTTGGGTTTGTTCATTGAGAGGAGAGGTGGTGTTTTTATTTTGTTTCAATTTTTTAAATTGGTGCTTGTCTTTGTGACTGTCGGGTATCCGACATTAAAACTCGCATTGCAGCCCCCGAATATGTAGATACACCATTGTTAAAAAAAATCCACCGGCCAGTGCAGGAGCCATAAGAGACTCAGGTTCGATCCTTGGGTTGGGAAGATTCCCTGCAGGAGGAAATGGCACACAACTCCAGTACTGTTGCCTGAAGGATTCCATGGGCAGAGGAGCCTGGTGGGCTATGGTCTATAAGGTTGCAAAGAGTTGGACATGAATGAGCATCTGAGCAGATGGGTAGACAAGGAAAAATCAGCAAACAAAGCTCCTTTTCCTTGATTTTTATTTATTTATTTTGGCTTGGCTTCACAATTTAGTAGGCGTTTACATAATATGCATTTTTCCCAATTGGGTCATTATTGTAGGTGTTTTAACTACAGAATGGCATACATGATTAGATAACCTAAGACGTCCGCTGCCGTAGACAAACTGATTAGATTCCGCTCCTGTCTTGGCCTTTTCCTCATAGTATGACCTTGGGCAAGTTCCTGAACTTCTCTAGACCTTGGTTCTCCTAAAAATGGAGGCAGTAATTGTATTTTCCTGGCGGTTACTGAGTTCCCCTATGTTACTGTTATCATCGTGGTTTGACAAAGAATGTTTCCTTTCAGATTTCTTGACAATGACAGTGATGACAATTACTGCTACTGCCATCACCACCACGACCACCACTATGACCATTCCCTGTGACGCTAACAATGACGTGCATGATGCTTAGTTACTTCACTCGTGTCCGACTCTTTGCCACCCCATGGACTGTAACCCACCAGTCTCCTCTGTCCATGGGATTTCCCAGGCAAGAATACTGGCGTGGTTGCCATTTCCTTCTCCAGGGGATCTTCCCGACCCAGGGATTGAACCTGTGTCTCCTGATTGGCAGGCAGATTCTTTACCACTTTCGGACATGGGAAGCCCCTGTCCTTCTGTAGAGAAGGGGTAAAGGAAGAGTAGAAAGACACCAAACTACACTGTCCTGGTGGTTTGCACTTGATCCCACTTGCATTTTCAGCAATTAATTATGGTGTTGAAAGAGCTCGTATAGGGTACTGTACCTTTTTTAGAGATTACCCCAAGAGTGCCTATTCGCGTCTCAGAGGTCTGTGGTGCTATGCCAAGACAATTAATATAGTTTTCCCTGTGTAATTTCACAACAATAAAAGGAAACATGGGAAAGCAATATAGTGCAGTCTCACAGACAATGATGGCCAGAGACATAACATATGTGCCTTTGTACAGGAGTCACAGTCTGTTCTTGTTGTATTTCATTTAACAACTGATTCTAAAAAGCATTTCTCCATTTTCTGACCTGAAGTTAGATTTATTCACACTGACTTTCAGTGGGATGTCAGGCTTCCCTGATGTCTCAGACAGTAAAGAATCTGCCTGCAATGTGGGAGACCCATGTTGGATCCCTGGGTTGGGACAATCCCCTGGAGAAGGGAATGGCTACCCACTCCAGCATTCTTGCCTGGAGAATTCCATGGACAGAGGAGCCTGGTGGGCTACAGTCCATGGGGTTGCAAAGAGTCGGACATAACTGAAGTGACTACAACTTCTTCACTTTCAGTGGGATGTTATGCCTGGGGGCTCTTTGAGATTCAGAGGAAGGGATTCAGTAATCTAGGTGGATAAGGCCAGTGATTTCAGTGACCCTAAATATTATGTACAGCATATGATATTAAGAACGCTCATTTGCTCAGTCGTGTCTGAGTCTTTACAACTCCATGACTTCTAGCCCACCAGGCTCCTCTGTCCATGGGATTTTCCAGACAAGAATACTGGAGTGGGTTGCCATTTTCTTCTCCAAGATATTAAGAACACGTTGCACTAAAAATTCTTCTTTTGACCTCTGCCCTTCTTTGGGTAGCACTGAACTGTCAATGAAGAACTTGACACTCAGCATCGAAGAAGTTTGGGGTCAATTTTGTCATTCTTCACCTTATAATTATCATTTTTAAAACTGCCTGGTTATGTTTTCATCTGGAATAGTCAGCCCCTTCTTTTTGCTCTCCCAAGGCTGTTCTATGGGAACTTACTGTTGTCTTCATCTGAGCATTTCACAGGGTTATGCTTCTATATTCTGTGTATCTTCTATGATGGTGAAACTGGATCACCCCTGTTTATATTGATTTAATAGTTTAACCAGCACAATATTTATTTGCCATATCTATCATATTACTCCTTAAACCATGTATAAATTGAAGGGATTAAGATTATGTAATCTTCCATGTATAGTTGAGTACTTCTTTATTCAACCAAAAAGGTCCCTTGGAGAATGTAGGTTTTCAATGATGAAAGGAAGATAACTTGTTGAGCAGGTAACAGATTAAGAAGAGGCAAGATTTTCAGGCATTTGGTGCTCTGGAGAAAGGCTAAAGGTCCATCTTTGAAGTTATTCTATTGTTTTTTGCAGTAAGAAATCCCATGAGTAACCATGCTAGTTCCTCATATTTTTCTCCCTTCAGTGAGGAATAAAGGTCAAATGGCCATTGGATTTTGACTTAGAAGCATATACGAGTGACATGGTATATTTCTCTTGCAACCTCCACTCTGTTTTGATTGTGTGTGGTTCTGTTGAAAAATAAGTTGCTGTAGAAAAATTGAATGTTTATACTTGTTCTGGTAGGGTTTTACAAGTTTGAACAAAACCTTGGTTTTTGATTACCTGTTTCATATATTTTAGTACTTCCTGTTTGAATCCTGTCTTCAAATTGTTTCAGAAAATAAAAAACATGAAATTAAAATTTCATGTTTTAATTCTAAAATATGTAAACTTAATTCTTTAAGAATATCATAATACTACTCCTTAAACCTTAAAAAAAACCTTAGTATTTCAGGAAAATTTCATTTGAGAGGCTTTGTTGATTTTCTTCAACTTACAACTTTTGATTGAGTATTATATGTATACTTTGGCACATGTACTTATCATAAAAAAGCTTAGTAATTTATTTTTTCCAGTTTTATTGAGATATAGTTGATATGTAACATTGCATTAGTTTTAGGTATACAGTATAATTATTTGATATATATGTGTGTGCTTAATTGCTCAGTCATGTCCAACTCTTTGCTACCCCATGGACTCTAGCCCCACCAAGCTCCTCTGTACATGGGATTTCCCAGGCAAGGATACTGGAGTGCTTTGCACTTTCCTCCTCTAGTGAGCTTTCCAACCCAGGGATCAGACACACATATCTTGCGTCTCCTGCATTGGCAGATGGATTCTTTACCACAAGCATCACGTGGGAAGCCCTACTTCAGAATACTGAGAGTTAAAATAATTTTTAGGAAGTGCCTGGTATATCCTCTAGCCCAACAGTTCTCAGGCTTTTCATCTCATTACCTCTTTACACTCTTAAATGAGTTTTGTTTATGTGTATTATATTTATTAGAAATTAAAACTAAGAAAATTTCATAATACTTAATAATTTTAAAAGTTAACAATAAACCCATTATACATGGAAAATAAATGTATTTCCCCCAAAAAAAGTTAATAGAAAGAGTAGTCTGTCAGCTTCTGCCTTCAATCTGTTGTGGTGTCACTCATGAAATAGCCTCTAGAAAGTTCCACTGTAAATGCTTGAGAGAATGAGAATGAAAAAGGCAAATAATATCCTAATAATGGTTTGAAAAGACTTTTGACCTCATGGAACCCAGAAAGGGTCTTGGGGTCCTTGAACAATCATTAGCATAGCTAATAATTAGCACCCAATAAATTAGTTATTATTAAGATATATGGAAATTTTTGTAACTATCAATGAGAACTAAAGGTGATTGCATCAAAACTTCTTATTCTGTGCTTTCCTGAGGTCCCAAATAAGACGGTGATTCAAACTAAGCAAAAGAAACAGCATTGTTTTTCAAATAAATACTAATGATACATGAATGAGTTCTTTGAATTTTAAGACTCAAATCTTGCTTTTAGGAATTCACCAATTAAATATATTATCACAAAGCTTTCATTTATTTATTTTTTTTCTTTTTCAGAGAAGAATCCTCCTAGGGTAATAAAATCTTAGTAGAGAGAGAAGTAATTTGATATTTCCTCTGAAACCACTGATAGTGTTCCTTGGGGTTATGGCAGCCCACCACTCACCAGTTTAAGGACAAGGTGTGGCCCCCTTGTCACCGTGCTGGGTTTCATGATTGACAGGTCAATCTTGATTTACTAGTTGGAGAAACTTCGCTTAAAGCACTTATTGTGGTTTGATCCTTAGACACAAGATCCCTTAAAGGGACTTTTTGAAAGCCCCTTTGGACTCTGAAGACAAGAAGCAAAAGTGTAGAATAGATAAACTGATAAGTTATCTCAAGAAATGTATAGTTCATATAGTTTCTATTGTAAAGGATATGTGGGTATAGTTTATATCAGCTCTGTGTGTACTTTGCATACATATAACCCTCTACTAATGTCAACTTTCTCCTTTTTCTTTTCCTTTGTGGGGGTGGTATAGACCATGGGGAATTCATATGCTGGGCAACTGAAATCTGCTCGATTTGAAGAAGCTCTCCACAACTCCATTGAAGCCTCTCTGAGATGTAGTAATGTGGTACCACGACCAATTTTTTCCCAGCTGTACCTGGATCCTGACCAGCATCCTTTCTCCTCTGCAGGTAAGTTTCTCAATCCCACACATTTCTACATGCCTTTTAAAAGAAGTGGGAATTCTAGATCTGGGGATCTCTGAAATATGTGGGTTAAATGTTAGCCAATGCCTGTCTCCCTGTCCTCAGATATCTTTTCAGAACTATGGATTTTTCTTTTGGTTATCTCCCCATATGCATCTTTTTATTAAATTAGCTATGATTTATTTGCTTTCCCAGATGTAAAACCCAAGGTGGAGGATCTGGATAAAGACTTGGTACACCGATACACCCAAAATGGCAGCCTGGATTTTTCTAACAACCTCACAGTAAATGAAATGGAAGATGACGAAGATGATGAAGATATGTCAGATTCAAATAGCCCACCAATTCCCTATTCACAGAAACCTGCCCCTGAAGGCTCTTGCACTACAGACGGTGAGTTTCCTTTTTTATTTTTCAGTTCCTTTAATATTGTCTGGCTAGTTTCTAATAATTGATTGGGTGCTTAAGGCTGGAAACCACCATAGAAAGGAATGAGGAGTAATCATGCTTTCACTCACATTATTGCCTGTGACTTCATAGCACGTGTCTATTAAGAAAGCCAAGCATTATCACCCCATCTTATAGATCTAGAGACTGAGAGACACAGCCATTGAATGACTTCTCTGACATGGTGTGTGGCAAAGACAAGCCTAGGCCTAGCTCAGGACTTTTTCAATGCCTCACGAACTTCCTGCAAGAATGCTGCTCCAAAGTGATCTCTCTACTTCTTTCTGTTTCACTCTTAAAACAACAACAGAGATATCATGTGTTTTAATATTTACCTTTTCCATGTATTTTGAACATTCATCCAGTATACTGTTATCAATAGAAGATTAAAATGAACATGTTTTTATCATCCCATTTTACTTATCTTGTCAGCCTCCTCTTCTACAAAGGCTTTTAACCACACTTTTAAAAAAGAAAATCTTACTTAAACATTTTCAGTATTTCATGTTTTTGGTCACATAACAAATTATATTCTCTTCCCTCCATTAATGGTATATGGTCCTGCTTCCTGGCTATCCCAGTCTGATTTCTAATTAGTTCATAATCTGATCGTGGTAAAGAATCCACCTGCCAATGCAGGAGATGCAAGAGACGTGGGTTTGACCCCTGGGTGGGGAAGATCCCCTGGAGAAGGAAATGGCAACTGACTCCAATATTCTTGACTGGAAAATTCCCTGGACAGAGCACCTGGTGGGCTACAGTCCATGGGGCTGTAGAGTTTGGACATGGCTGAGCACAAGCTCTTGATAGTTTATAGTTGGTCCACAGCTCTTTCAGTGTGGTTCATTTAAGGCAGTTCTAAGAGTCCTCTCACTCAAAGGCAGAACAGCCCTGACATTTTCCTAATGAAATTGACAGTGGAATAGGGCAATATAGTGCCTGGGTTTGTGTCAGCAGACCAGCTTCCCTTCATGGGAAATCTTCTATTTACCTAAGACTCACAGGAAGGTAAAGCTATTTTTAGAGGCAATTTAGATAAGCAGATACTTAACACCTGATGGGCTTCTGGGGTTTGCCATTCAGATGTAAATTTTGGTTGCTAATTTCTTATGTAAATTATTGGTAGGTTTCTACCCCACTGGGAAGCAGTTGATTGTCTAAAGGGGTAAAGGGCCACCAAATTTTAAGCCTCCAAATAGGCTTTGATTACTTGAGTTTGTGTTTACAGCTGTTTCAGCAAACTTTCCCCTCCCCCACTTAGATTACTCTGTAACCTTCAAGTTGGAGATAATTGGAGAATGCAAATCCTGGTTCTGTGAAGTGAAAACCTTGGCTGTTTTCTTAAGAAAAATGCAGATGAGGTTTACAAAGAAGTGCTCTGTACTAGGACTCCTTTAAAATTAAAATCATTTGCTGCAAGAGTCTTGGTTTTAAGGCAGCCTGTCAGTATTTCAGAAAATGAAACTGGGGGCAAGTGTGTCCAAGAAATTGTTATATTTGTGCCGCATTCCATATCTTTCTTTCCTTGTGTACAGTAATCAGGCATACACCATCCTTAGGGTACTTTCCCCCAGATCATCTAGTGGCTTCTAAAAGAAAAATCCTATCTTTTTTTCAGGATTAGTCCAGATGAAATTTAAAATTACCCTAGAGGGGAGTATTAAGGTTTCTCCATTTTAATTGACATTTTAATTGAGATTATGGTTGGATGGCATCACTGACTCAATGGACATGAATTTGAGCAAACTCTGGGAGATGGCCAAGGACAGGGAAGCCTGGCATGCTGCAGTTCATGGGGTCACAAAGAGTTGAACACGACTGAGTGATTGAACAACAATATTTATTATATTAATATTCTGACATATTTCAAATAGTGAAGAAATAGAGCTATCTGCTATACCAGATATTTGGATCCTATAAGTCTTGAAATAGAATCACATTTCGTAGATTCTTTAGCTACTTCTTTACAGAGCTTATTTTCAATCTTTTTTTTTAAAAAAGCTATATTAAATATTGCTCTTTGCATAATATATATTTTTCTTAATTGGGGGTACCTGATGATATATTTTGTATATAATTAGCTGATCTGAGTCCCAAGAATGAAGATTTGTAGGAAACAGTCCAGACTCTTGTGAGCGTCTTCTCAAAATAACTATGAAGTAAACTCAGGAACTTTTCTTTGATTTTGCAACCTTTTCTGGCTTTGGGTTGATTTCTTTCTTCCTGACTCTTTCCCTGGACTCACCCTTGCCTTCTTTTCCTCCCCTGTTTCCTCTTAATTAAATTGCCTATGGTCTGTGTGGAGAAGGCGATGGCACCCCACTCCAGTACTCTTGCCTGGAAAATCCCATGGATGGAGGAGCCTGGTGGGCTGCAGTCCATGGGGTCCCTAGGAGTCAGACACGACTGAGTGACTTCACTTTCACTGTTCACTTTCATGCATTGGAGAAGGAAATGGCAACCCACTCCAGTATTCTTGCCTGGAGAATCCCAGGGACGGGGAGCCTGGTGGGCTGCACAGAGTCGGACACGACTGAAGTGACTTAGCAGCATAGTCTTGTGTTGGTGATTAACTGAAAGGCCGAAAGACAAAGTAGGACATTTAAAAATTGAACTTAAAAAAAATTAAGTATAGTTCATTTACAATGTTGTGTTACTTTCTGCTGTACAGCAAAGTGATTCAGTTATACATATATACACATTCTTTTTTGTATTCTTTTCCATTATGATGTATCACAGGATATTGAATATAGTTCCCTGTGCTCTACAGTAGGATGCTGTTTATCCATTCTCTATATGCTAGTTTGCACCTGCTAACCCCAACTCCCAACGTTACTCCTCCGCTCCTTGGCAACCACAGATCTGTTCCTTATTAGACTTTATTTTTTTTAAGGACAGCTTTAGATTTACAGAAAAATTGAGAAAACAGTACAGAGTTTCTGTATATCCCCACAGTTTGCCCTATTGTGACCATGTTACATTATTAGTAATTTTAGTGCTGACTAAAGTCCATAGTTTATTTGGGTTCTTTAGTTTCTACCTGATGTCCTCTTTCTGTTCCAGAACCCATCTGAAAGTGGTAGCTCAGTCATGTCTGACTCTTTGCAACCCCCTGGACCGTAGCCTGCAAGGCTCCTCTGTCCATGGGATTCTCCAGACAAAAAGACTAGAGTGGGGAGCCATTTCTTTCTCCAGGGGATCTTCCCAACCCAAGGATCAAACCCTGGTCTCCTATATTACAAGCAGGCTCTTTACCATTTGAGCCACCAGGGAATATCCAGAACTGGTCTTCAGTTCAATTTAGTTTAGTTGCTCAGTTGTGTCCCATTCTTTTTGACCCCATGGACTGCAGCATGCCAGGCCTCCCTGTCCATCACCAACTCCTGGAGTTTACTCACACTCATATCCATCGAGTCAGTGATGCCATCCAACCATCTCATCCTCTGTCATCCCCTTCTACTCCCTCCCGCCGTCAATCTTTCCCAGCATCAAAGTGAAGTTGCTCAGTCGTGTCCGACTCTTTGCGACCCCATGGACTGTAGCCTATCAGGCTCCTTTGTCCATGGGATTTTCCAGGCAAGAGTGCTGGAGTGGACTGCCATCTCCTTCTCCAGGGGATCTTCCTGACCCAGGAATCGAACCCGGGTCTCCCGCATTGCAGGCAGATGCTTTACCGTCTGAGCCACCAGGGAAGCCAGCATCAGGGTCTTTTCAAATAAGTCGGTTCTTCACATCAGGTGGCCAAAGTATTGGAGTTTCAGCTTCAGCATCAGTCCTTCCAATGAATATTCAGGACTGATTTCCTGTAGGATGGACTGGTTGGCTCTCCTTGCAGTCCACGGGACTCTCAAGAGTCTTCTCCAACACCACAGTTCAAAACCATCAATTCTTTGGTGCTCAGCTTTCTTTATGGTGAACTCTCACATCCATGGATGTGAGCTACTGGAAAAACCATAGCTTTGACTAGATGGACCTTTGTTGGCAAAGTAATGTCTCTGCTTTTTAGTATGCTGTCTAGGTTGATCAATAGAACCGGTCTGGGGTACTATTAATACATTAGATGTAGCTGTTGTGTCTCCTTAGGCTCCTCTTGGCTGTGACAGTTCCTCAGACTTCCTCTGTTTTTGATGATTGATAGTTTCAGAGATTATAGATCAGGTGTATTCTAGATCTTCTATTGGAATTTGATATTTTTCTCCTGATGAGACTGGGGTTATATATGGGTTTGGTGAGGAACGATCACAGAGATAAAGTGTCATTTTCATCTTACTGTATCAAGGACACATACTTTCAGATGATTTATGGGTGGTGACGTTGACCTCGATCACCTGGCTGAGATAGTGTTATCTCCATCCCCCATGAGTATCCCATCCCTGCTGCACCCACCCCCCTTACTGTCGAAGAAAGTTCCTACACTCAGCCTACGCTTTTTAAGGAATGGCAAGTTATGCCTCCACATCCTTGAGGGCAGAGTAACTACATAAATTATTTGGAATTCTACTGCATGGAGGTTTGTCTCTTTTCCCTCATTTATTAATTTACACAGTCATCTGTTTATATTCATTCATGAATATTTATTTTATTTGGGGGTTATAATCCAATACTATTTTATTTTCTTGTTTAGCTTTTTCCAGTTTTAGCCCTTGGTAGCAATTTCAGTTGGTTCTTGTGCCCCTTTTATAGGCTGCCATCATCATGAGTTTTTGTTTTTTTAACACAAAAGAGGGAATTTTCTCTTTTCCCTGTAACAAGCAATTGTTTATTTTTAATTTTTACTCATTATTTTAAATTTTTGGCTGTGCTGAGTCCTTGTTGCTTCATGTGGACTTTATTGTGGTGAGCAGGGGCCACTCTCTCGTTGTGGTGTGTGGGCTTCTCATTGCTGTGACTTCTCTTGTGGATCACAGACTCTAGGGGGCGAGGGCTCAGCAGTTGTGGCTCACAGGCTTAGCTGCCCCTTGACATGTGGGATCTTCCCTGACCGGGGATCGAACTGGTATCCCCTGCAATGCAAAGTAGATTCTTAACCACTGGACCACCAAGGAAACCCACAGACACTTTTTGGGAAAAAAAAAAAAATTTAAAAGGAAGAGGTTTGCTTCCTCCTATGAGAAAAATTTTTCTCCTAGAATCCAGTCATTGTTTAATAATTATAACTTTTCACCTCTAGGTGTCCTCATATCATAAATGGGAAAACCTTTATAGGCTAAAGTGCTGAAAGCTATTAGTGCTTCTTACTTTGAGTGGACTGTGTAGTTTTCCTTATACCACAGACATCACGTTGAAATCATCTTTCTTCCAGAGCAAATTCTGCTTTCTTCAGATATTTTGCACGCGAACTGTGTCTTCTCTACTCTATTCCTGTTTAGCCCCAAACTAAAATTGTACTTCTCCCCCTTAATCTCCCTTTGGCTTCAATATATTGCTTTGAGAAAGCTCATTAGAAACGGACACCTATGTGACTTGCAAAACTGAATTTTGAGGATTCACCAGGGCTTCCCTGGTGGCTCAAACAGTAAAGAATTTGCCTGCAATGCGGGAGACCCCTGGATTGATCCCTGAGTGGGGAAGATTCCCTGGAAAGGGGAATGGCTACTCACTCCAGTATTCTTGCCTGGAGAATTCCCATGGACAGAAGAGGCTAGTGGGCTACAGGCCGTGGTGTCCCAGAGAATTGGGCACGACTGAGCTACACATTCACTTTCAATAGGTGTGAGACAGGTGGATGCTGACAGAGCCATGGCTGGCAGGGACTGCTGTGACAAGTGCCCCTAAGGATTCAGCCTAGAAAACTAGGTGATGACTCAGCAAAGGTAGGCAATGGAGAAGCCATAGGAGAGTGTCCTACGTCAGACCGGGGAAGGTCTCGTGGTCAGAGTAACCTTTATTCTGTGGTCAGAGTGACGTTAACTCTCTAACCTGGAGTCAAGAGATCTGGGTCTCAACTTCTTGGGTTGCTGGGAATTTGACTTTGGACTGTTTTCTTAACCTTTATGGGTCCCAGTTTCCTCATCTACAAACTAAAGAGATAGGGATAGATTAGTGTTTCCCAATCTTTGACTCACAAATCTCTCTTATAGTAGTATATAATTTTTGGACCCCTTAGGAATTTAAAAACTAATTCTGTCACTGTATAGCATGTGATAAAGAATCAATTTTAAGTAGAAAATACTTATTTTAGATCAATATACTAATCACTCTTTGATATTATTCATGCATGAGAAAAAACTGTCTACATTTTATCCTTTAGTTGCTGTTTAGGGCTTTCCTGAAGGCTCAGCAGGTAAAGAATCCGCCTGCAGTGCACAAGACACAGGAGATGTACATTTGATTCCTGGGTTGGAAAGATCCCCCTGGAAGAGGAAATGGCATTGTGCTCCAGTATCCTTGCCTGGAAAATTCTATGGACAGAGGAGCCTGGTGGGCTATAGTCCATGGGTTTATAAATAGTTGGATATGACTGAGCATGTAGCAATTACTGTTTAACTTACTTTAAACTGGTTGTGTAAGGAAAAGTATATTTTGTTGACAAATTCAAAAATAAAATGTTAAACCTTTTTCCGACAGGTAGGGGGAGTGGCAAAGGAGGGGAGCCAAGTGTATTTATATGTTTCCCAGCATCAAAAAGAGGCAAGATCCACTTTTATTACCCAAACTTTGGAATTTTTACATTTTAGGATTAAAAGTGAAATTTGCTCAGTCATGTCCAACTCTTTGGGACCCCATAGACTGTAGCCTGCCAGGCTTATCTGTCCATGGGATTCTCCAGGCTAGAATACTGGAGTGGGTAGCCATTCCCTTCTTCAGGGGATCTTCCCAACTCAGGGATTGAACCCAGGTCTCCCGCATTGTGGGCAGATTCTTTACCATCTGAGCCACCAGGGAAGCCCAAGAATACTGGAGTGGGCTGTCTATCCCTTCTCCAGCAGATCTTCCTGACCCAGGAAATCAAACCAGGGTCTCCTGCATTGCAGGCGGATTCTTTACCAGTTAAGCTACCAGGATGTACTAATTTATTTTTATAATTTTTGCTCAATGTGAGGAAAGAGTTTCAGACTGCTATTTGCAGAATTTGTCTGCAAATAATATGCTGCTGAAAGAAGTAGGCTTTTCTTTCTTACACAAAAAGCCAAATTGGATTGTTGTCGTTGTTTAGTTACCAAGTCTTGTCTGACTCTTTGCAACCCCAGGGACTGTAGCCTGCTGGGCTCCTCTGTCCATGGGATTTCCCAGGCAAGAATACTGAAGTGGGTTGCCATTTCCTTCTCCAGGGGATCTTCTCGACCAAGGGGTTGAACCCTCATCTCCTGCATTAGTAGAGGGATTCTTTACCACTGAGCTACTGGGGAAGCCCCGAATTGGATTATAATCACTAAAATTTTACCTTAACACTGCCTTTTTTTTTTTTTTTGGTGCCCTAGGAGCATATCGGTGCATTTTATATAATTTGATAAGTGAGGATGAGGTTGACTCTAACTTTCATATCTAGCAAAGAGTACCTTAGGCACATTTGTAAAATGACTGTGTCCATCAAACACAATCTATGTTCCCTAAAGCTTCCCATTATTAACCACTAGCCTATTATGGGTATGTATTAAGCAACATATCAATACATGTGACTGATAATAAAAATCAATCTTAAACTGTGTGATAACCAAAACCACACATTGATATGGGCTTCAATCCAGTGAGTGCTGAGTTCGCTCATCTGATTTCCACTATCCCTACATGTATAACATAGAATGTCCTTAGAACATTTTGCTTTAAAGGTAGAATATTAGAATAATTATTAGGTTTTAGAAATTGGTAATGTTATATATTTTAGTTTCATGTATAGTTCTCCAGTATCATGGAGAACCTTTATGAATCCCCAGGACTTTTATAACTCCCCTTTGGAAAATCCTGTATCAGATGACCTTGAGAGTCCAGATAGCTCTGATGTTCTAAAAGTCTTGTTGTTCAGTCACTAAGTCATGTCCGACTCTGACTGCAGCACCCTAGGCTTCCCTGTCCTCCACTATCTCTGGAATTTGCTCAAATTCATGTTCATTGAGTTGGTGATAGTATCTAATCATCTCATCCTCTGACACCACCTTCTCCTTTTGCCTTCAATCTTTTCCAGCATCAGGGTCTTTTCCAATGAGTTGGCTCTTTGCATCAGGTGGACAAAGTATTGGAGCTTTAGCTTCAGCATCAGTTTTTCCAATGAATATTCAGGATTGATTTCCTTTAGGATTGACTGGTTTGATCTCCCTGCTATCCAAGTGACTCTCAGAAGTCTTCTCCAGCACCACAATTTGAAAGTATCGATTCTTTGGTACTCAGCCTTCTTTATAGTCCAATTCTCACATCCGTATGTGACTATTGGAAAACCATAGCTTTGAGTATATGGACCTTTGTCAGCAAAGTGATGTCCTTGCTTTTTAATAATTTGCAAATTGGTACAGATTGGTACTGACTTGTGTATTTTTTCTAATACGGAGTGACTGTAAGTTCATAAAGTTTGTAGTACTACTTCTTAGTGACAGAGAAATCTCCTCAAGCAATCTGTTTCCATCAATCAGTAATCGTAAACCTCTCATCACTGAATTATCTACATCCTTTGGGAAGGTGTTTATGTTTTGCCCTTTGGAGAAAGTTGTAATAATGGTGCTACCTACTAGGGATAGATTTGCTGTCTATACATTAATGAATAATTCCTTTGATTAAGAAATTTACTGCTCCTTTTAGGAGTTTTTTTTGGCTGCACAGCATGTGGGATCCTAGTTCCCCCACCAGGGACTGAACCAGTGCCTTAGCAACAGAATCACAGTGTTCTAGTTTAACCTGACCTCCAGGAAGTCTCTATTTTTAGCCTTCTTGGGTTAGGATTTTAGAATTTGGTAGAGACATTTGTGTTAACCCCTCATGGTTTTGGCTCTGGAGTATAACTATTCTTAGTGCTTTTTTTTTTCCCCCCAAGTTGACTAATACATTTTATGCCTGTTTTTATATAGCAAACTTTCCATGTCTTACATCACTGGACATTATGGGACTCATTATGTAAGCTTGGACAAACACTCTCACCTCTCTGAGCCTCAATTTCTCCATGTATGAAAGGGATATAGTCATACCTAGCTAGAATTGTTGAGAGGGTTAAATAAGAAAGTCTCTGAACTGCTTAACACTCCACCTGGCTTATGTTAAGTGCTCCATAAATTGTAACTGCCTTTCATATCATATCATCAACTCCCAACTTTCAAACCTGAGAGTTTTGTCCCTTAATGGAGGTGGAGACAGCAGATTCTTTAAAGGGCTCTATGCATCTATAGGAAAAAAAAAGTTTGTAAACTGAATAAATAATATGACCCCATATATAAAAGATTATTCAAATAAATACAAATGATATTGTGAATAATAAAATACAAATTCATTCAAATTGTTAAAGAAGTCACAATAACATTAGATATTATTTTTCTCAAACTGTGAACACTGGAAGTTACCTTTGAGTTTTTAGTTTTAATAGAGAATCTACAAGCTTGAAATAGTTGAACCCCATTGTCTTTATCATTCTAGCCTCTGGTTTCCTGGCTTTTTTCTAATTTTATCATGTCTGCTTTTGAGGTTTAATGATCCAAACCATATAGTAGATTCCTATGCACCATAGCTTCATACCGTATTTGGTTGTTGTTTTGATTTATTTCTCATATACTCACTGATGGCATTCAGTTTTTGTTGGCATTTGGCTAGCATCATAATATAATATACGTTGATTCTGGGAGAGCCTGCATGGTTCTGGCCCACTGTGTTTTGGGCGATGATGGCACTCTCCCCAGGGTTGTGTGTGGGAATTAGCCATCCATCCTCCATTGTCCAGTTTTCTGTCAGGTGCCCAACTATGGCCAGAAAGGTGGGATGTTCCAGTGGCCCAGCTTGGACCAGGCGCCAGCTCCAGCTCAGTCTGGAATATCACAGCTGTCCAGGGGAATCCCATAACTAGAGCGTTGGGAGGATCATTTCCCAGAAGACGTGGAGATTGGTGCTTTGTAGCAGAGCATAGCTGTCCTCTGTTATATTGTTTTGTAATTGCCAGTTCCTTATACATCCTTGCAGTTGACTACAAGTGAGTTCTTAGAGGATGACACATTCTGTTCAGCTCTATCCCCAAGCCAAAGACAGCACTTGTTGAAAATCCTTTTATTTTAACTTTATTTCTTTATTTTTGTCTGTGCTGGGTCTTTGTTGCTGTGTGCAGGCTTTCTCTAGGTGCAGCAAGAGAGGGCTGCTCTTCCTTATATTGGGCAGGCTTCTTATTGCAATGGTGTCTCTTGTTGTGGAGAGCAGACTCTAGATGCGTGGGCTTCAGTACTTGTAGCTCATGGGCTCAGTAGTTGTGGTGCGTGGGCTTAGTTGTTCTGTGGCATGTGGACTCTTGCCAGACCAGGGATTGAAACCACATCCCCTGCATTGGCAGGCAGATTCCTAACCGCTGGACCACCAGGGAAATCCGCAAATCATTTTTAGTAAATGATGAACTAATGAATTAAGGTAATAATTTATGGTTACAAAGCAGTTATGTAAGGTTTTTTCATTTCTTATGATGTCTCATCTAGTGAAAATAACCTAAACAGTTCTGAGTTCTGGTTCTGATCCATTCATTTATGATTCACTAAACTCTGAGCTTCAGTCTCTTCCTCTGTGAAATAGAAGACATTTGTTCTGTGATCAATCTGACTTAGAGAAGTGAATTTGCATTGAAACTAAGAATACTGTATTATGTGCACATAAAATTACATGTTTGTCAGTTTCCTGTATATTTATCATTTCCTTATTTGTGGATCAGAAAATATAAAGTCATCAGTGTTGGCTAAAACGGTTGGAAATATCTCATTTTAGTAAGTTTTTGGGCTTCCCTGGTGGCTCAGTGGATAAAGAATCTGCCTGCAATGCAGGAGACACGGGTTCGATCCCTGGATCGGAAAGATCCCCTGGAGGAGGGAATGGCAACCCACTCCAGTAATCTTTCCTGGGAAATCCCATGAACGGAGGAACCTGGCGGGCTACAGACCATGGGGTTGAAAAGATTTGGACACTGAAGCAACTGAGCATGAGCATCTTTTTATCTCTGCTCAGAAGAACACATGTGGTAGATGTGTGTTTGAGACTTCCCTGGTGGCTCAGATGGTAAAGCATCTTCCTACAATGTGGGAGACTGGGGTTCAATCCTGGAGAAGGAAATGGCAACCCACTCCAGTATCCTTGCCTGGAAAATTCCATGGATGGAGGAGCCTGGTAGGCTAGTCCATAGGGTCGCAAAGAGTCGGACACGACTGAGTGACTTCATTTTCTTTCACTTTGCATATGAACTTTAAATTTAGTCCTTCATAGTGATTCTGACAGGCAAATCTACTCTCTAGATGGGTGATGTGGAGTTATAACCTCTCTAAACATTCCACTGTGTCCTTTTTTCTTTTTTTTTTTTATTGGTTTCTAGGTTTTTGTCAAGCAGGAAAAGATTTGCGTTTGGTATCTCTGTGTATGGAACAGATTGACATCCCAGCAGGATTTCTCCTGGTGGGGGCCAAGTCTCCCAACCTTCCTGAACACATCCTAGTGTGTGCTGTAGACAAGCGATTCCTACCAGATGATCATGGGAAAAATGCACTTTTAGGTGAGTACTTCATACCTGCACAGTTCCTTCTGAGATAAAGGAATTAAAATAAGAGTTTATTTTAAATTATCACAGAATTTTTAAAAATCACAGAATTAGCTGCAGATTATATAGTTTAGTTTAAGTAAGAAACATTTTTTCATTTAGTTGTTGTTGAGTCGCTCAGTCATGTCCAACTCTTTGCAACCTCATGGACTACGGTGTGCCAACCTTCCCTGTCCTTGACCATCTCCTGGAGTTGGCTTAAACTCATGTCCATTAAATCAGTGATGCCATCCAACCATCTCATCCTCTTCTCCTCCTACCTTCAATCTTTCCCAGCATCAGGGTCTTTTCTAATGAGTTGGCTCTTCGCATCAGATGGCCAAAGTATTGGAGCTTCAGCTTGAGCATCAGTCCTTCCAGTGAATATTCAGGGTAGATTTCCATTCGGATCGACTGGTTTGATCTCCTTGCAGTCCAAGGGACTCTCAAGAGTGTCTTCCAGCACCACAGTTCAAAAGCATCAATTCTTCAGCGATCAGCCTTCTTTATGGTCCAAATTTCACATCTGTACATGACTACTGGAAAAACCACAGCTTTGACTGTATGGACCTTTGTTGGCAAAGTAATGTCTCTACTTTTTAATATGCTGTCATTTAGTAACTTCTCACAAGTTAACTTTCACTTTTTTATTAACTCTCAAAATATTCATCTTAACGAAGAGATTTTAAAAACCAGGCATTAAAGAATGCCATGCAATTTATCAAAAATAATTATTTTGTGAAATAAAATAGGATTCACTCTCTATAGAGTCATTGATCTGGACCTGATATAAAATCAACTCTCAATTATTCAACTGTGGATTATCTACTTTGTAAGTTATTGATACCTATTCTGTACCATCCATTATTTCTAATTATACTTTATTGATGTGGTTCTCATTTTATATTTAGCATTAGTTCAACCAAGATATATAGGAATATATCTATGATGTAAGATGTGTAACTTTTATCTCAGAATTTTTTTACTTTCTAGTGTTACTTTAAATCTGGTCCTTTTTTCACAACATAGCTTCTCTACATCATGGAAAATAACAAAAGTGGATTTACTTTTTAATTGTTATTTTTAAAGTTGAAGTATAGTTCATTTTCAATATTATATTAGTTTCAAATGAACGGCATGAAGTATCACTGATTCAAGTGATTCAGTATTTTTACAGATTGTACTCCATTAAAAATTATTACAGGATAATGGGTATAATTCCCTGTGCTGAAATATATATCCGTGTTGCTTACCTATTTTATATTAGCAGTTTGAGTCTGTTAATCCCTTACACCTATCGTGCCCCTCCTTCCCTTTATCCACGGATAAGCGCTAGTTTTCTGTACCTGTGAGTCTTTTTGTTTTGCTGTATCATTCATTTGTATTATTTTTGGATTCACAGATAAGTGACATCATACAGTTTTTTTTTTCTTTCTATCTGTCCTATTTCACTAAGCATAATACCCTCTAAGGTCATCGATGTTGTTATAGATGGCAGAATTTCATTCTTTTTTATGACCGAGTAATATTCGATTGTGTGTGCATGTGTTTGTGTGTATACATGTGTGAATGTATACATATGTATTAAGGCCACTACATACAAACCTTCAAGTTTCAGGCTTTCAAAGATGTGAATGTATATTTGCATGTACAGTCATGTAAGGTGTGAGTGAAATTGCAGCTCGCCCTCCGTCTCCTATTGCTGACAGTCCTTCAGCTCTACCATCTCCCACATCTTCTCCCTCCTCTAGTCAGTAACTCTTCTTGCCTGTTCACTGGATGCCAGCCCCTGGATGCCAGCAATACATACAATATTTTATATAATACAGTGCAATAGTACAGTATCAGTACAGTACTATTGCACTTTTTCAAGATGCTGTACTGTAGGATTAAAAATGTTTTATTTATTTTTTGTGTTTGTCTTTCATGTATTATTTGTGTGAAAAGTATTATAAACCTATTACAGTATACTACCATATAGCCACTGTGTTAGTTGGGTACCTAGGCTAACTGTTGGGCTTTTGAATAATTTGGACTTATGAATACACTCTTGGAATGGAACTCGTTTGTATGTTATATATATATCATATATATATATAGCCACAGGATATATATATGATGTATTATATATACACACACATATATATATATATATACACATACCACATATTCTTTATCCATCTGTCTGTTGATGGATACTTACGTTGCTTCCATATCTCGGCTATTGTAAACAACGTTGCTATGAACTTCGAGGTGCGTGTATCTTTCAATTTAGTGTTTTCATTCTTTGCTTTATACCCAGCACTGAAGTTACTGGATTATATAGCAGTTCTAGTTTAAGTTTTTTAAGGAACCTCTATTACTCTTTTCCATAATGACTGCTCCAGTTTACTTTTCCACCAAAAGGGTACAAGGGTTTCCTTCTCTTCACATGCTTTCCAGCATTTGTTATTTGTAGACTTTCTGATGATAGCCATTCTAACAGGTTTGAAATGATATCATTGTTGTCTTGATTTGCATTTCTCCAATAACCATCAGTGTTGAGCATCTCTTCATGTGCCTATTAGCCAGATGTATGTGTTCTTTGCAAAAACGTTTATTCATGTTTTCTGCCCACTGTTTGATTGAGTGGTTTGTTTTTCGATACTGAGTTGTATGAGCTGTTTGTGTATTTTGGATACTAACCCATTTGTGGTGATATCATTTGCAAATATTTTCTCCCATTCCATAGGTTGTCTTTTCATTTTGTGTATGGTTTCCTTTGCTGTGCGAAGTCTAGGAGTACATAGATCAATATCTTGAGTCAGAAAGTGATCCTGCACATACTTTGTAAAGTTTCCTTAAACTACAGTTCAAATCCTACTCTTGATTCATAGAAAAAGAAGTGATAATTTTCATTTTCATGGGCTTTAATTTTTTTAATATCCATTTTTTTATTTTAGTGAAATTGAGCAGATGGTTTAATATAGACACCTAATGGTAAAGTTGTTCAGTTCAGTCGCTCAGTCATGTCCGACTCTTTTCGACCCCATGAACCGCAGCACGCCAGGCCTCCCTGCCATCACCAACTCCTGGAGTTCACCCAAACTCATGTCCATTGTGTCGGTGATGGCATCCAACCATCTCATCCTCTGTCGTCCCCTTCTCCTCCTGCCCTCAATCCCTCCCAGCATCAGGGTCTCTTCAAATGAGTCAGCTCTTCGCATCAGGTGGCCAAAGTATTGGGGTTTCAGCTTCAACATCAGTCCTTCCAATTAACACCTAGGACTGATCTTTAGGATGGACTGGTTGGATCTCCTGTAAAGTTTGTACATTGGACTAAATTAGCAAAGAAGATCCAAGTACTCTTTTGTTCATTTATTCATTCAACAGTGTTTTTTCCAAAAAATCACATTAGGCTATGATATGTGAGCACAAGAATGACAAGACATGGTCTTTTCCATCACAGAGCTAAGAACCTAGTTGGTTCTGGAAGAACAACTTTTTGTTGTTGGAAACCTTTTGAGCACTTTAAATGCATCAAAGTTTTATCAAATGGGACAGTGCATATGTGGTTCTGATTACAAGCGTAGAAAAATATCTTATAATGCCTTTTTGTTCAATGCCTTTTCTTCATGACTAGAGGATTCTTTCAGAATGTCATGGAAAGGACACAGAAAAGACCATCAGAATAATAGATTTTATAATCCTTTATAATCAGGAATATGAAACCAAAGGCTTTGGAATTAGAACTGGGTTTAAATCCCAGATTTGCTACTTAGCACTTTAAAAACTTGAGCAAGCTACTTATTTTCTTGAAGTCTCAGATTCCCCATTTATTGATATATAAAAAACCAATAATGCCTACCCTGCAGGGTTATAATGATCAAAGGGGTGATGTTTATAAGGTACCCAGTAGCACAGTGCCTGGCACATACTTGCTCTTTAAATGGTAATTATTCTGCCATTCTATCATATTTATTAAATACCCTTATAGACATGCTACTTTGCTTAATAATTTTTTATTAACCACTACTCCAGTGAAAGTATAGTGCCACAAATGGTAAAAGTTTTCTCTTAAACGGGCACAATGAGATTTTTATATGTTCATTATTCTATTGTGGAAAAGTTAATATTCATCTAACACTTCTTACTTAGATGAATGATTTTAGTATGCATTACAATATAGTGGGGGGAATTCCCTGGAAGTCCAGTGGTTAGGTCTCTACACACTCAATGCCGAGGGCCCACGTTCAATCCCTGGTCAGGGAATTAGTACCCACAAGCCATGTGGCACAGCAAAAAAAAAAAAAAATTATAAAAATAAAATTTTTAAAAGATTTAGTGGGAAATTTTTTAAAAACTTAAACTATTCTAGAATCCTTGTGGACTCCAATATCAATTTGTCTAAATTTTTATATAGATTATGCAGATTCCAAAGACTATGGGGAAATTGATTTTAAAATAAATTGATCCACTTGGCGGTGCATATGCCCCACATCTGCCATGGAATTGAAAGATCTGATTGCTAGGAAAACTAGAAAGGTAATTTGGCTGTAAGAGACATTATTTTTTTGTGATAGTGACAGCATGAACTTTGAACAGATAAAATCTGTCTTGAATCAAAGTTAATACAGAAACCATACAGAGTTTTAAAAATGGACTATAGCATTCTTACTCTTTTATATTGCCAATTCTCATCATTAGTAGGAAGTTTCTCTTCTTTGAAGATTATCCAGATCCATTGCTTTTCTTCCTCCTTACCCTCTTTTGCTTTTCACCTCAGGAAACAGGTAGAGGAAAAGAGGTAAACTCTAACCCCAATAATTTTTTAATTCTAATTCTCGCATTAATCTTTTATGAACTGCTTGGCTTGGACCTTTGAGATAAGCCTATTTTTGACACTGTTTTTATTTCAGCTGAAGATTCTTTTATTTATTGTGTTTTGAGTGTGTTGCATCTGCCTCATACGTCAGCCAATTTTCCATCAAGGCATAATGATCACATCAGAAAGTAAGGTCCACGGAGGCCGTGGTTTTGTTTTCCTTGTTCAGTGTTAAAACCTGGTACCCAAAATAGTGCCAGCACATAGCAGAGCACAGATATTTGTTGGATGGATGCATGGACAGATAGATAAATGCATGGATTAGTGGATGGATACATGGATACGTGGATGGGTGAATGGTTAGATGGATGGTTGACTTTAGGAATTTGGTGAATAAGGCAACCATTGACATCTTTATTCTTTTGGCCTACAACTGCAAAGTATTAGACAAATAGCTAAATGCTCTTGAATGCAATCCATCTCTGAATAAGTTTTACATAATTTATGAAATTATGTTAATATTTATATCTCTATAAGTGATGGTAATAAACTAATTATGTAGAATTACTAATATTATGTAACTGATGGGAGGTTGTGACTATCTTTCATTCACCACTGGTTTTCCAGTGTTTAGCACAATGCCTGGCATACAGGTAGGTGCTCAAATAATCATTGAATAAATAATAATAAGTTGGACTGCCCATTTCTAAGTGTTCTGAATTGATTGTCAGCATTCTGAGATTGGGGCATTATAAGATAGTCTGTCTTGAATCCTGTGGTCCTTCTCTTCTCTTCTTGTATCAGTCAGTTAAGTCGATCGGTCATGTCTGACTCTTTGTGACCCCATGGATTGCAGCACGTCACGCCTCCTTGTCCATCACCAGCTCCCGGAGTTTACTCAAACTTCTGTCCATTAAGTCAGTGATGCCATCCAACTATCTCATCCTCTGTCATCCCCTTTCCCACCTTCAACCTTTTCCAGCATCAGGGTCTTTTCAAATGACTCAGTTCTTCACATCATGTGGCCAAAGTATTGGAGTTTCAGCTTCAACATCAGTTCCTTCCAATGAACACCCAGGATTGATCTCCTTTAGGATGGACTGGTTGGATCTCCTTGAACAGAGAGGAAATAGGAATCTCAGGAAACTTGTGCCAAAAAGTACAACTGGATCTCATAGAAACTGGGACGTGAACAATGCCCTGAGTTTATACATCTCTGTTCGTATTCTCCTATCTGGAGACCAGCTCCTCTTCACGATTCCAGTTGGCTCTCTCCCACACCCTAGCTGGCATAGCCCTGACTTGGGTTCAATTTTACAAAACTTACCATATCCAGGGTCTCGTATCATCTGATTGATTCTCTTTGTATTTATTTCAAAATTCCAGTAGAGAGACTGACTGTCCAAGATGGTGTAAGATAATGGTCCACAGTCTAATCAGCTGTGGCCATGGAGTCAAATCCACATGGTGGGTAGGATGGAGAACCAGGGCCAGAAGATTAAGAAGGAAATATGGGGCTTCCCTGGTGCCTCAGTGGTAAAGAATCCACCTGCTAGTGCAGGAAACACGGGTTCCATCCCTGAGCTGGGAAGATCCCACGTGCTTTGGAGCGACTAAGCCTGTGTGCTACCCTATTGAGCCTGTGCTCTAGAGCCCAGGAGCCGTGACTACTGAAGCCTGTGCGCCCAGAGCCCACGGGCTCCACTGTGTGCTCCACGACACGTGTGTGCTCCACGACAAGAGAAACCACTGCAATGAGGAGCCTGCGCACCACAACTAGAGCACAGTCCCTGCTTGCCGCAACTGGAGAAAAGCCTGTGCAGCAACGAAGACCCAGCGCAGCCAAAACAAATAAAATTTTTAAAAAAGAAGGGAAATGTAAGGAGGAAATAATAGGTATCTCTAGGTCCAATATTCTTCATATTTTTGTGTTACCTATATAAATTCTGTCATATGATATTATCCATTCTATTTCCTTAATCATTATCCCTTGAGAGCATTTTAAAATTATTTCATCTTTCACTGTTATAATTGCTAAATTTTTTGCACCTATTTTTTTCCTTTGAATTATTTCCTTGAAATTAGGAAGTTAACAGGCCAAAGAGTGAGTATTTCTATCCTTTTTGTGTATAAAATTTAAGTATTATAACAACATGTAAGGCCACCAGTAACTTTGTCTTCATTTCAGGGTTTTCTGGAAACTGTATCGGCTGTGGAGAAAGAGGATTTCGGTATTTCACGGAATTTTCCAACCACATAAACTTGAAGCTCACCACCCAGCCAAAGAAGCAGAAGCACTTAAAGTACTACCTAGTCAGAAGCTCCCAGGGTGTACTGTCGAAGGGACCTCTTATCTGCTGGAAAGGTAGCGTCAGCTTCCGGGGGTGGGAAGGGAATGTGAGTGTTAGGATATTGACAAGTGACCTGTGACCCATACAGGGTTCAGAATCCAGGTGTGGAATAGATAAATACCCCAAGTTCAGAAGACTATGCCAGAATGTAAAGCCTCTGGCAGGTTATTGGACTTGCTTCGTTGTTGTTGTTTGTTTGTTTTTGGCCACTTCATGTAGCCTATGGGATCTTAGTTCCCTAATCAGGGAAGGAACCCACTCTCTCTGGAGTGGAGGCAGATCTTTAACCACTGAACAGCCAGGGAAATACCTTGACTTGCTGCTTTTCATTTTTAACAGAAACTATTTAAATTTCTCATTGTATTTCTTAGGGGTGTGGAATACATCTCTGGGGGGAGAGGGGAGAATGGACTCTTCCTAGCTCTTCTGGCATTTAGCATGCATGCCTGCTCAGTCGCTCCAGTTGTATCCGACTCTGCAACCCCATAGACTGCAGCACAGCAGGCTTTCCTTTCCTCCACTATCTCCCAGAATTTGCTCAAATTCATGTCTGTTGAGTCAGTGATGCTATCTAACCATCTCATCTTCTGGCGCCCCCTTTTCCTTTTGCCTTCAATCTTTTCCAGCTTCAGGGTCTTTTCCAGTGAGTCAGCTCTTTGCATCTTGTGGCCAAAGTATTGGAGCTTCAGCTTCAGCATCAGTCCTTGCAGTGAATATTCAGGACTGATTTCTTTTAGAATCGATGGGCTTGATCTCCTTACTGTCCAAGGGACTCTCAAGAGTCTTCTCCAACACCACTGTTTAACAGCTTCAGTTCTTTGGCGCTCAGCTTTCTTTATAGTCCAACTCTCACATCCATACATGACTACTGGAAAAACCATAACTTTGACTATACGGACCTTTGTCAGCAAAGTGACAACACTTTGTGTTGGTACAGAGTGATGACTATTTTATGGTTGCATAAAGTATCTTTAAGTTCTTATTTAGTGCTCAGTGACAATTCATCTTTCTGGTAAAGAATTACCTTTTTGAAATAGTTTGTGACACAATGATCCTGGGTGACTTCTGGAACCTCACACTTATAGCCATTGCTGTTTTGGAATTGTATTTATGTAAATAATGTCAAATACATATTTGCATACAATATACCTAACATGAAGATATCCTTTTTGGCCAAAATATAGTAGCTCTTCAAGGAAGGTCATAGCATAGAAGATTGCAGAAAACTTCATCTACCTTTTGCATGTCTCCAATAAACTTGGAAGCTCTCTAAAGGATCCACTATAATTAACTTTGTCATTTACAACTATTTATATTTCTTTTTCACCTGCTACCTTTAAATACTAATACGGTACCACATATAGTATAAATTGGTTGGAAGTTACAGCCACACAGGTTGTCACAATATTTGCTATCTACCTGAATCAATGCAAAGTATTATTAAAATACTACACCAAAGCCCAATTAATATTGGCTCATTTAAAATGAAGCTTAGTTGCACAATCAGTAATACTTTGAATAATATCTGTCAATTTCTTTTAGTAAGAACTGAGAATAGTAAGAATTTGAGAATTTCTAATTTTTCTCTTCTGCTGATAAATTTTTCTTTGCTTCTGTTTCTGAACATCAATTAAGGTTGAAGGGAGCCTAAGAGGCTCCAAATCTAGGTTACTATTCTGCACTGAAATCAGTCCTAGACAGGAGATTAACTAGTGCTTGAAAGCTTACTGAGTTTTTATAAATTATAGACAATTTAACCTCAGTCTTACCCGTAAAACTAGCATGACTATATTGGTTATGAGTAATTTTTCTCCTGGGAACTAGTCTGTGCATAACAAAAGTCAAACTGTTCTAAGGAACAAAATCATCTCTTTGTTTTCCAAATATGGCCCTAGGAAGACAAATTATGTTCACCAGCTTGGACATTCTGTTGGAGTCAGGACTGGGGAAGGGGGATCTCTTAAAGAAAGTGGCTGCTCCTTGAGGAGTAGGGGTTTATTTTAGAGATTTTTTGGATTGTGGCTCCGTCACTTGTTTTAACAGAATATTGTTCTCTATGATTCTAATCCTTCCTAGAATGTAGAAGCCGACAATCCTCTACCACTTGCCACTCCATTAAACCAAACTCTTCAGTGTCATCAACTGTGACCCCAGAAAACGGCACAACAAATGGATACAAATCAGGATTCATTCAGACAGGTACAGGTTATTTTCTTTTGCAATTTCAAGCAGCAGATGTATATTTATCGAGGTATTTTAAACTTACCATTGGCTGATTTGAACAGAGGTTTTTTTTTTTTTTTTTTAATAGAGGTATTACTTGAGTTACTATTCAAATTAGAACTCAGCATTGAGATGGGTCAGTCTGTGGGTGACCAGGACCCCAAATCCCAAACAGCACTGCCAATGCCAGGCAAAGCAAGGAGACAGGAACTGACAGTTGGTAGAGAATTTAGCTCAAGCTTAGGACCTGTGTCTAGAGGAGTTTGACAGGAGGTAGTGAGTAGAAATGGCAACCCACTCCAGTGTTCTTGGCTGGAGAATCCCAGGGACGGGGGAGCCTGGTGGGCTGCTGTCACACAGAGTCGGATACGACTGAAGTGACTTAGCAGCAGCAGCAGTGAGTAGAAATACAGCCATGAGAGAAGTTTGCATCATAGCTATGAGGTGGCATTTATTGAGGACATTCTCATGAAGACTGGAGTGCTAGGGTAGGGCTCTAACTAGGCTTGCTCAACATTATATTGAATATTACCAACCAACCTGGATACAAACTAAAATCCCAAAGCAGGACTGAAGATCACAATGGAAGGATCTAGGATCTAGTTTCAGGTAGTATAAGATTGCAGCTTGGTTACAAATAACCAGATAAAATCTTAGTACGTGAAGCCACCTTACAGTATCAGAGCAGGGTCAACAGAATGGCTGATCTGATAACTGAGCAGATAAGCCACTAGTCTAAAACTTCTGAGAATTCCTCTAGTGAGGAGGCCTGCACTCTGGTCAGGATAATACTCCAGCAGGACTTAATGTGTCTAGGTGGCCGAAGGGCTGAGGGCTGTGACTGAAGAGATCCCTGCAGATAGTGTTTGAGAAAAATTTTCAGAACCAGCCTAGGTTGTATCTTAGGCAAGAAGAAAAGTATTTCAAAAGTATGAGTGAATTTTTTTTTCAGTTCACTTGTATCTTGGAAAGTATTATTTTACCCACAAACCTCATAGCATATGTGTTCTGCCAGAGTTCACTCAACCACAACAAATTGGAAAAAAGACTGTCTTTCTTCATCGCACTACTTGATATTTCTCTTCCAAATGTATATGGAATTTTGATGAGCTGGTAAATGGTTTCCACTTATTTTCAAGATGGAAGTGATTATTAGACTATATTAGTAACAACTGCAGTGATAATGAAGATGACTTTATTGGGGGACATTTCTGGCTATGTGTCTGGACTCAGCAAAAACCATTTCATCCTGGATTTTAAGTCTAGCCTTTAAACTGTCCAAGAGATTTATATAAAGCCTGTCATTTGAGAGAGAAGAGAATATTCTAAATTCTCATTTAGAATAAATGAGAGAACATCATGTCACTAGGTATTCAAGTAAGAAAAAAGTTGGCATTTGGCTCTTGGCGCTGAAATACTAGCTTTCGTTACAATGATGTCTCCTCCTACAATTTTAATAATTTGATTCTGCAGTATATTTTCTGCCATTAGAACTTGGGTCTAATGAAATGCAATTTTAAAACTACAGCATTAGTAGTGAATACTTACTTCATTCCAACAGAAACTTACCGTGTGTTTTTATTCCCAGACCCTTGTCAGATGCTATAAGTCAGGGTTCCAGTACTTGATTGTTGGCTCCAGTGATTTAAAAATCACTCAAATAAGGGATAAAAGCAATAAAACATGTTACCTTTCATAAGGGAGAGGTGAATATATATCAATAACTAGTCATACCTGAAAATAATGAAAAGATACTGAAATGTTAATAATAAATAGTGAAATGATAATTAACATTTTAATTATGCAGAAATATATTTTGAAAATGAAAATTGTTCCAAATAGAGGAATTCAAGATTCAGGCTTTATTTAGCAAAGGCTCCTTCAGTTGTCACAACTGACTTACAGTGAACACAAGTGACCAAGTGCTATGTCAATATTCTTGTGTATCCCTTGTTGAGGGGAGAATAGTAATTTGACCATGAAATTAGCTATTAATTTTAGGTGCAATCCAGAGAATTTAATAGAAGATGGTGCCTTTAAGAGTAAAACTTTGTGTCTAAAACTTTCTTCTTGACAAATAATATTTATGGAGTCTTCAACAATTATTTTTTTCCATGTATTTTGAAAGTAATAGACTGTAAGAATTTTATACCAGCCTATATTATCATTTCAAACATTAAGCATATGCAGCATCTCCTTAGCTGATAGAGATTTACCCTCTGTAGGAGATTGCCTTCTTAATCTGTAATCAATGACTGCCTGTAATCAGCATTTCTTAGCCAGAAATGTAAGCACACATTTTAGCAAAGTATTTGCTAAAGCACACAAATAAGGAAAGTATTTGAAGATGGGATTAATTTACTATTTACACAGCTTTGTCTTTCATTCCAACTGCCGAGCTCTGGACATTCTGTTCTGGCTGGCTTGCTGCTTTATCTTTTGCATATTTTCTTTCAACATATTTGTGTCATTGATAATTCAAATTTTAGCCAACAATCCTGGTAAAATATTTTATGGTTTTGACTGAAGGTGGCTACATAGTTACTACGTATATTGTACACACACACACACACACACACACACATATGTGTGTGTGTTGTGTTTAATAAGGACAGGAATTCAAGAATAAGATCCTGGAAGCTGTGTGGTGCAGCCAGAAATAAAGCGGGGGTGGGGGGGGGTGGGGGTGGAGAATAGATGGAAAAAATCTTTGCCTAACACAAAATTTTCCATACTTTTTTTTCCTAAAAGTTTTATTGTTTTATCTCTTGCATTAGTCATTTTGAGTTAATTTTTGTGTGTCATGTGAGTTGAGCATCTAAGTTCACCTGTTCATATGTGGATATCCAATTGCTCCAGCATCACCAGTTGAACAGATTGTCTTTTTGTCAGTGAATTTCACTTATCAATAATCAATTGATTATAAATAAAAAGGATTTATTTCTGGGCAAATTGATAAACTGGACCTCCTCAAAATTCAAAGCTTTTACACTTCAAAAGACAATACTAAGGAAATGAAAAGACAAGTGATAGACTAGAAAAAGATACTTGCAAAACACATATTTAATAAAAGATTTGTACCAGAATTTATGAAGAACACTTACAACTCAGTAACAAGATGACCGTCCAATCAAAACATGTGGAAAAGATTTGGAACAGACATTTCTTCAGAGAATATATACAAATAGCTAATAATCACGTGAAAAGATGCTCAACATCATTAGTCATTAGGGAAATGCAAATCAAAACTGTAATGAGATATTAATATTAATATTACCCCATCTACCGAGGAGAAATAAAGACATGTTCTTGCAAAAACTTGCACACAAATGTTCATATAGCAGCATTGTTCATTCAGTCGAAAACTGGAAGCAAGCTAAATGTCAATCAACTCATGAACGAATAGACAACATTGTGTATCCATAAAATAGAATATTGTTCAGCAATGATAAAGAACAAACTACTGACACCTGCTATTGTATATCATGAATGAACTTCAAAAACACTGTGCTACGTGAAAGAAACTAGTCAAAAGAGACCATGTATTATATGGTTTCATTTATATGAAATGTTCAGAAAAGGTAAATTACTAGAGATAGGAAATAGATTAGTGGTTGCCTGGGGCAAGGAGGGAATGAAAATTAACTGAAAGTGGGCATGAGATTTCCTGTTGGGGGATGGAAATGTTCTAAGACTGGTTTATGATGATGGTGGCACCACTTGGTCAAGTTACTAGAAATCACTGAACTGTCCTCTTGGATTGAGTAAGCTTTATGATAGTTAAGATATACCTCAGTAAAGCTGGGGAGGGGAGATTAAAAAGCTGCTCAAGACAAAGGTGAAATCATCTGGAGTGGCAACATTTCTCCCTTGGTTGAATCCAGTCTAATTTACTGAGTGTCTTCTAAAGAATGAGCACTGTTTCTGACCAAACAGTCAACTGCACAGGGCTTGGAATCTGAGTCCTGGTGTTCAAATACTGTCCCCGATGTTTATTGGTTGAGGCTTGGCAGACCACTCAGTTGTTGTGTCTTGATTTTCTCATTTGTAAAACTGAAAATAACAATACCTATTTTGCAACTAAGGATTAACTCAGCCTTGCTGTTATACTTCTACTTGTGCGCCAAAACAAATGGTGTGATCACTCACCTAGAGCCAGACATCCTGGAATGCAAAGTCAAGTGGGCCTTAGGAAGCTTCACTACAAACAAAGCTAGTGGAGGTGATGGAATTCTAGGTGAGCTATTTCAAATCCTAAAAGATGATGCTGTGAAAGTGCTGCACTCAATGTCAGCAAATCTGGAAAACTCAGCAGTGGCCACAGGACTGGAAAAGGGCAGTTTTCATTCCAATCCCAAAGAAAGGCAATGCCAAAGAATGTTCAAACTACCGCACAATTGCACTCATCTCACACACTAGCAAAGTAATGCTCAGAATTCTCCAAGCCAGGCTTCAACAGTACATGAACCATGAACTTCCAGATGTTCAAGCTGGATTTAGAAAAGGCAGAGGAACCAGAGATCAAAATTGCCAACATCTGCTGGATCCTTGAAAAAGCAAGAGAATCCCAGAAAAACATCTACTTTTGCTTTATTGACTACGCTAAAGCCTTTCACTGTGTGGATCACAACAAACTGTGGATAATTCTTAAAGAGATGGAAATACCAGACCACCTGACCTGCCTCCTGAAAAATCTGTATGCAGGTCAAGAAGCAACAGTTAGAAGTGGACATGAAACTCAGACTGGTTCCAAATCGGGAAAGGAGTACGTCAAGGCTGCATATTTCACCCTGCTTATTCAACTTATATGCAGAGTACATCATGTGAAATGCCAGGCTGAATGAAGCACAAGCTGGAATTAAGATTGCCAGGAGAAATATCAATAATCTCAGATACGCAGATGATAACACCCTTATGGCAGAAAGCGAAGAAGAACTAAAGAGCCTCTTGATGAAAGTGAAAGAGGAGAGTGGAAAAGTTGGCTTAAAACTCAACATTCAGAAAACTAAGATCATGGCATCCAGTCCCATCACTTCATGGCAAATAGATGGGGAAACAATGGAAACAGTAAGAGACTTTATTTTGTGGGGCTCCCAAATCACTGTAGAAGCAGAGGATATTAAGAAGAGATGTCAAGAATACACAGAAGAACTGTACAAAAAAGATCTTCACGACCTTAATAATCACGATGGTGTGATCACTGACCTAGAGCCAGACATCCTGGAGTGTGAAGTCAAGTAGGCCTTAGAAAGCATCACTACGAACAAAGCTAGTGGAGGTGATGGAATTCCAGTTGAGCTATTCCAAATCCTGAAAGATGATGCTGTGAAAGTGCTGCACTCAATATGCTGGCAAATTTGGAAAACTCAGCAGTGGCCACAGGACTGGAAAAGGTCAGTTTTCATTCCAATTCCAAAGAAAGGCAATGCCAAAGAATGCTCAAACTACCGCACAATTGCACTCATCTCACACGCTAGTAAAGTAAAGCTCAAAATTCTCCAAGCCAGGCTTTAGCAATATGTGAACCGTGAACTTCCTGATGTTCAAGCTGGTTTTAGAAAAGGCAGAGGAACCAGAGATCAAATTGCCAACATCCGCTGGATCATGGAAAAAGCAAGAGAGTTCCAGAAAAGCATCTATTTCTGTTTTATTGACTATGCCAAAGCCTTTGACTGTGTGGATCACAATAAACTGGAAAATTCTGAAAGAGATGGGAATACCAGACCACCTGATCTGCCTCTTGAGAAATCTGTATGCAGGTCAGGAAGCAACAGTTAGAACTGGACATGGAACAACAGACTAGTTCCAAATAGGAAAAGGAGTATATCAAGGCTGAATATTGTCACCCTGCTTATTTAACTTCTATGCAGAGTACATCATGAGAAACGCTGGGCTGGAAGAAGCACAAGCTGGAATCAAGATTGCCAGGAGAAATATCAATAACCTCAGATATGCAGATGACACCACCCTTATGGCAGAAAGTGAAGAGGAACTCAAAAGCCTCTTGATGAAAGTGAAAGTGGAGAGTGAAAAAGTTGGCTTAAAGCTCAACATTCAGAAAACGAAGATCATGGCATCCAGTCCCATCACTTCATGGGAAATAGATGGGGAAACAGTGGAAACAGTGACAGACTTTATTTTTCTGGGCTCCAAAATCACTGCAGATGGTGACTGCAGCCATGAAATTAAAAGATGCTTACTCCTTGGAAGGAAAGTTATGACCAACCTAGATAGCATATTCAAAGGCAGAGACATTACTTTGCCAACAAAGGTTCGTCTAGTCAAGGCTATGGTTTTTCCTGTGGTCGTGTATGGATGTGAGAGTTGGACTGTGAAGAAGGCTGAGCGCTGAAGAATTGATGCTTTTGAACTGTGGTGTTGGAGAAGACTCTTGAGAGTCCCTTGGACTGCAAGGAGATCCAACCAGTCCATTCTCAAGGAGATCAGCCCTGGGATTTCTTTGGAAGGACTGATGCTAAAGCTGAAACTCCAGTACTTTGGCCACCTCATGCGAAGAGTTGACTCATTGGAAAAGACTCTGATGCTGGGAGGGATTGGGGGCAAGAGGAGAAGGGGACGACAGAGGATGAGATGGCTGGATGGCATCACTGACTCGATGGATGTGAGTCTCAGTGAACTCTGGGAGTTGGTGATGGACAGGGAGGCCTGGCGTGCTGCGATTCATGGGGTTGCAAAGAGTCAGACACGACTGAGCGACTGATCTGATCTGATCTGAAATCACTGCAGATAGTGACTACAGCCATGAAATTAAAAGATGCTTACTCCTTGTAAGAAAAGCTATGAGCAACCTAGACAGCATATTAAAAATCAGAGACATTGTTTTGCCAACAAAGGTCCGTCTAGTCAAAGCTATGGTTTTTCCAGTAGTCATGTATGGATGTGAGAGTTGGAGTATAAAGAAATCTGAGCGCGGAAGAATTGATGCTTTTGAACTGTGATGTTGGAGAAGACTCTCGAGAGTCCCTTGGACTGCAAGGAGTTCCAACCAGTCAATCCTACAGGAAATCAGTCCTGAATATTCATTGGAAGGACTGATGCTGAAGCTGAAACTCCAATACTTTGGCCACCTGTTGGGAAGAACGGACTCATTGGAAAAGACCCTGATACTGGGAAAGATTGAAGGTGGGAGGAGAAGGGGATGACAGAGGATGAGATGGTTGGATGGCATCATTGATGTGATGGACATGAGTGTGAGTAGACTCTGGGAGTTGGTGATGGACAGGGAAGCCTGGTGTGTAGCCATCCATGGGGTCACAGAGTTGGAAGTACTGAGCAACTAAACTGAACTGAACTGTGTGCCATTCTCCCAATTATGATTATTAACCATCTAAATTGTTTTTAAAATAATTTTTATTTATGTATTTTTGGCTTACGCTGGGTCTTCGTTACTGCAAGAGGGCTTTTTCTAGTTGTGGTGAGTGGGGGCTACTCTCTAGTTGTGGTGTGTGGGCTTCTCACTGCAATGGCTTCTCTTGTTGCGGAGCGTGGGAGTTGTGGTGCATGGGCTTAGTTGCTCTGTGGCATGTGGAGTCTTCCTGGACCAGAGATGGAACCCATGTCCTCTGCATTGGAAGGTGGATCTTAACCACTGGGCCACCAGAGAAGTCCTCATCTATATTTTCTTATATGCTAGAAACTGTAGGCTCATTTTATCTGTGGTTTTGGAGAAGACTCTTGAGAGTCCCTTGGACTGCAAGGAGATCCAACCAGTCCATTCTGAAGGAGATCAGCCCTGGGATTTCTTTGGAAGGAATGATGCTAAAGCTGAAACTCCAGTACTTTGGCCACCTCATGCGAAGAGTTGACTCATTGGAAAAGACTCTGATGCTGGGAGGGATTGGGGGCAGGAGGAGAAGGGGACGACAGAGGATGAGATGGCTGGATGGCATCACTGACTAGATGGATGTGGATTTGAGTGAACTCCAGGAGTTGGTGATGGACAGGGAGGCCTAGTGTGTTGCGATTCATGGGGTCACAAAGAGTCAGACACGACTGAGCTACTGAACTGAACTGAACTGAACACCCTAGTACCTGGCAGATGCCTGGAAATAAATATTTTTGAATTCCATTTTTATTTAAATTAGCATTTGTGGGATTGTTAATTTGCTCGTGTGTACTCTTTTTCCAACTGAAGATGGTATGCTCATCTACCATTAGAAGGAAAAATTAGCTTGTCAGCTGGGATGGAGATGGGCCACCTAAGCTCTGCCCCTGGGACTGATAGTGTCATTTTTAAGAAGATGCTATTAGGTAGGACCTGATATGAGTCTATGACTGTCTTAGGCCCTGGATACATTTGCCTTAAGTATTTAAAGTTCCATTTTATGGCTGCATTGGTATTAATATAAAGATGAATATGCATGCATGCCATGTATGTGTCAAGTCACTTCAGTTGTATCCGACTCTTTGAGACCCTGTGGACTGTAGCCCGCCAGGCTCCTCTGTCCATGGAATTCTTCAGGCAAGAATTCTGGAGTGGGTTGCCATGTCATCCTCCAGGGGAATCTTCACGACCCAGGGATCGAATTGCGTCTCTTATGTCTCCTGCATTGGCAGGTGGGTTCTTTACCACTAGCGCCACCTAGGAAGCCCCAAAGATGAATATATTAACATTAAATGTTAAGACGCTTTCTTTGACCAAAAGTTCATCTTTTTCTTCTAATTTTAAAAGAAATTAAAATATGTTCATGAATGCCTAAAAGTGTTAATGGACCTGAGGCACTGTGCCTTCTCTTGCCCAGTGGAGAAGTTAGCCCTGTTATTGGAGACGAAGGTACAGTCCATGCAACGGGGTTTTCCTCTAGATGAGCAACTGATGGCTCAAAGTAATGTAAACCCCTTACTGTCTTATGCTTGTGTATTAAACTGATAAGGACAGATACTACACTTAATCTTAGCCCAAAGGCTGAGAAGTGATTATGCTTCGGTATTAAAGCAGTCAGAACAATAAGAAATGAAAGGACTGGCCTATCGTCGTATATCACGCTCATGAAGCTTCCCTAATAAAGACAGCATGGAGTTGGTGCAGGGATAGACAGAGAGCAGCAAAACAGATTAGAAAGTCCCCAAACAGATTCCTAGGACATTTGGGTGTTTCCTACTTAACAGAGTGACTTGCAGATCAGCAGAACCTTTCCCTTCAACAAATGATGCTCAGAAGTTGGGTATCCCATGTGGAAAAAAAAAATGAAACTGGACCCCTATTGTCCTCTATCCACAAAAATCAATTCCGGGTCGCTGAAGAATCTAAATGCAGCAAGCAGAAGTGTCAAGCTTTAAGGAGATATTGTAGATATCTTAAATGTAGAGACCGAAAGTGCTGTATCATTTAAGTGTACCTCTCCTCTTTCGATTTGTCCGTTAGCCACTAAACTTCCTTAAGGTCAGACTAAGCAAAGTTCCTCTAGCAGGTTTTTCTAAGCTTAGTTCCTCATGAATATTCAAATTATCCCTGTACCAAAACACAATTTCCCTTTTCCACATGTGGTGGAATCCTTGGGCTGGCAGATCTGCCCACTCCTAACTAGATACCAGGAACACATAGGCTTTTCCATGGGCAGGGATTCCATGGGCAGGGATTGTGTCTTTGCCTTCTTCCCCTATTCTATCCCCAGAGCCTGGCATCATATCTGGCCTGCTGAAGCGGCTCAGTAAATATCTGAAGAGGAAATGCTTCTCAATAAACATCCAAAGAGTGAATGGGGAGGGAGAGTGAAGAAAGTCAATGACCAAACTTCTCTGAGACAGGGCCGTAGTGATTTTGAGACTCCTGCTCACAAAAGAGAAAATGCAACTCTTTAGCAAGTACAAGGAGGAATGGTACACTTTGTAGAAATAAAGAAACTGCAAGTCATGACAATGAAAAGTCATTCATCAGTTATATTAACCACAATATCCCATCTTAAGTGATAATATACAGTGCTGGCAAGCATATAATAAGACTGACAATCTCAGGCTGATGGAGGTAGACAGAAATATGACTTCTTTTTTTAATGTATAATTTTTTTTGTGGCTGTGCTCCATCTTTGTTGCTGAGAGGGCTTTTCTCTTATTTCGGAGAATGGGGATAACTGTCTAGCTGTGGTGCACAGGCTTCTCATTTCAGTGGCTTCTCTTATTTCAGAGCACGGGCTCTGGGGCTCACAGGCTTTCAGCAGTTGCAGCTGCCAGGCTCTAGAGCACAGGCTCAATAGCTGTGTCGCATGGGCTTAGCTCTGAGGCAAGTGTGATCTTCCCGACCCAGGGATCAAACCCATGTCTCTTCCATTGGCGGGTGGATTTTTTACTACTGAGCCACCAGGGAAGCCTCAGTATGACCTTTTAAGAAAGCAATTTGGCAATATATAACAAGACCATTAAAAATATTTATATCCTCTACTCTAGTAATCTCACTTCAGAGGCCTTAGCCAAGAAAATAACCTAAAAGGATACTCAAGATATTCACTGCAGTTATCCTTTAGATGAACAGAAAAGAAGCACCCTTTTAATATAGAAACAAAGAAATCATAGCATATTCACAGGACAAAGATGTCAAAAAAATTAGGACACTGTCCAACCACATAGGAAATAATCCTATTAAGGTTAAAAAAAAAAAACATATTAGGGCTTCCATGGTGGCTGTGTTAAAAAATCCGCCTGCCAATGTAGGAGACATGGTTTTGATCTCTGGTCTAGGAAGATCCCACATGCCATGGAACAACTAATCCCAGGCACTACAACTCTTGAGACTGTGCTCTAGAGCCTGGAGCCGCAACTTCTGAGCCCACGTGCCGCAGCTACTGAAGCCCGTGTGCCCTACAGCCTGTGCTCTGCAGCAAGAGAAGCCACTGCAGTGAGAAGCCCACCCACCACAACTAGAGAGTAGCCCCTGCTTACCGCAACTGGAGAAAAGCCCATGCAGCACATCCATCCAGCACAGCCAAACACAAATACATAAATAAAATTACTGTTTTAAAAATATTAAACTCTATAGGTATTTTTGTTATATCATGGAAAAATTACTGGAGTATATCCAATTAATTGACAAACAACGTTATGATAGTTTCAGATGCACAGCAAAAGAACTCAGCCACACATGTACATTTATCCCTTCTCTCCTAAACCCTGCTCCCATCCAGGCTGGCACATAACATTGAATAGAGTTCCATGTGCTATACAATGGGTCCTGTCGGTTATCCATTTTAAATATAAGAGTGTGTGTATGACCTTCCCAAACTCCCTAACTGTCCCTTCCCTTTGGTAACCATAAGTTCATTTTCTAAGTTTGTGAGTCTCTTTCTGTTTTGTAGGTAAGTTAATTTGTATCATTTCCTTTTAGATTCCACATATAAGGGATGTCATATGGTATTTCAAGAAGTGATATTTTAACATGTTTGTTTCTATTTCTGAGTTTTCCTTTATGTTACATTTTTAATAATTCAGTTCAGTTCAGTTCAGTTGCTCAGTCATGTCTGACTCTTTGCGACCCCATAAACTGCAGCACGCCAGGCCTCCCTGTCCATCACCAACTCCCAGAGTTCACTCAAACCCACGTCCATTGAGTCAGTGATGCCATCCAGCCATCTCATCCTCTGTCGTCCTCTTCACCTCCTGCCCCCAAATCCCTCTCAGCATCAGTCTTTTCCAATGAGTCAACTCTTCGTATGAGGTGGCCAAAGTAACTGGAGTTTCAGCTTTAGCATCATTCCTTCCAAAGAACACTCAGGACTGATCTCCTTTAGGATGGACTGGTTGGATCTCCTTGCAGTCCCAGGGACTCTCAAGAGTCTTCCCCAATACCACAGTTCAAAAGCATCAATTCTTCGGCGCTCAGCTTTCTTCACAGTCCAACTCTCACATCCATACATGACCACTGGAAAAACCATAGCTTTGACTAGATGGAACTTTATTGACAAAGTAATGTCTCTGCTTTTGAATATGCTATCTAGGTTGGTGATAACTTTCCTTCCAAGGAGTAAGAATCTTTTAATTTCATGGCTGCAGTCACCTTCTGCAGTGATTTTGGAGCCCCCAAAAATAAAGTCTGACAATGTTTCCACTGTTTCCCCATCTATTTCCCATGAAGTGATGGGACCGGATGCCATGATCTTCGTTTTCTCAATGTTGAGCTTTAAGCCAACTTTTTCACTCTCCTCTTTTCATAATTAAGCACTAAAAATTCTCAGGATGAAGTCGAATGTACAGGTCAGTAGAAAGATCTGGTTTTCACTGATCTTTCTTCAGCATTCTGTGTAGGGATAAGGACCAGAACCTAACACATGTGCATCTAAGTTACAGTTAGTTAGAAGGTAACAAAACCAGAATTTGAACTTTCTCTGCTCACTATTGACAATTTTATTAGGCAGTTGCTGGGTTATACAAAGATGATATTACCTCGAATTCTGTATAATATTCATAAATTACCTCAAATTTCAAGAATAGAGTAAAAGGCAAGAGGAATGGGAAGATAAGAGGGGAGGACTAAGGTTGAAAATCCATGAAGAAAAGAAACAAAATTGGGTAATTTGTAGTGATGTGGATGAACCTAGGGTCTATCATGCCCAGTGAAGTAAGTCAGAAAGAGAAAAACAAATACCATATACTAACACATATATATGCCATCTAGGAAAATGATACTAATGACCCTGTTTGCAGGGCAGGATAGAGACGCAGATGTAGAGAGCACTTGTGGACACAGGGAAGGAGAGGCTGGGATGAACTGAGAGAGTAGCATTGACGTATATACACTACCGTGTGTGACATAGACAGCCAGTGGGAACTGCCGTATAGCACAGGGGGCACCGCTTGGCGCCTGTGACGACCTAGAGGGGTGGGGTGGGGAGGGCCGAGGGAGGCTCAAGAAGGAGTGGATATGTGTATATTGTAGCTAATTCACTTGGTCATACTGCAGAATCTACACATTGTAAAGCGATTATACTCCAATTAAAAAAAGCATCCCCCCCAAAAAAAAACCATAAAGATCAATTCTATATCCACTTTTGGCCAAAATGCATAAAAAGGGACTAAGTTTATCATACCACCTGAAACAACCAGGAAAAAGGAGACAAAACTACATGAAAAACAGTTGTTAGGACACTGTCCTTCAGGCAACAAACGACGTTGATTCTGAGCAATAGGAAGCAAATAATGTGAGTCTTAGCATTGTCCCCACTTACCTGCTAGTTTCCAGTCTGTGATCCAGAGAGGGGGAACTGTGGTGGAGCCCAATAGGTCCCCTAAATTGAGTAGAAGGAACCAAAGCAGGTAAAGTTCATTGGGCCAAGTACCAGAAGACAGAGAGCCGCACAGAGAGATCCCCAGCACTGTGTAAAAACTTCCCTGAAATGTTCAATGTAGGGTCAGCTGATGCATGCACATCTGGAAACTACTCAAGGCTATATAGTCAAAGCTATGGTTTCTCCAGTAGTCATGTATGAATGTAAGAGTTGGACCATAAAGCGAAGAATTGATGCTTTTGAACTGTGGTGCTGGAGAAGACTCTTGAGAGTCCCTTGGACTGCAAGGAGATCCAACCAGTCAATCCTAAAGGAAATCAGTCCTGAATATTCATTGGAAGGACTGATGCTGAAGCTGAAGCTCCAATACTTCGGCTACCTGATGCAAAGAGCCGACTCATTGGAAAAGACCCTGATGCTTGGAAAAATTGAAAGCAGGAGGAGAAGGGAATGACAGAGGACGAGATGGTTGCATGGCATCACCGACTCAATGGACATGAGTTTGAACAAACTCTGGGAAATGGTGAAGGACAGGGAAGCCTTACAATACTGCAGTGGGCTGCCATTTTCTCCTCCAGAGGATCTTCCCAACCTAGGGATGGAACCAGAACCTTCTGCATTGGCAGGCAAAATTCTTTACCTCTGAGCCACCTGGGAAGCCCGTTGAAAGAGGCAGAGAAACACGATTAATATTGAGGAGAGTCTTTAATCAATCAAAACCAACCCGGAACTGACAGAGGTGTCAGAATTAGCAGAAAAGGACGTCAAAACACTTATTAAACATATCTCATATGTTCAAGAAGCCAAGTAGACATTGAAGATATTAAAAAGCGCCAAAGTGGAATGCTTCGCAAATTTGTGTGTCATCCTTGAGAGGGGCCATTCTAATCTTCTCAGTATTATTCCAGCTTTAGTATATGTGCTGCTGACATGAGCAAAGGATTGTGTTTTAATTAAATGCTAGTCCCATTAAGTCAGAAGTAAAATATGACTGACATAAATAAATGATGCAGCCTCAGCGTGCATTAGTGGAAATATTGTGTCTTATTAAAAGAATATTATTCTAATTGCCAGTGTGAATGTGAAAATAGGTTCAGAGTACTACACTCAGGAAAGAAGCAAATTATGTAGTCTATGTTTAAATATTTATTTGGCTGCACCAAGTCTTAGTTGCAGTGACATGTGGGATCTAGTTCCCTGATCAAGGATTGAACCTGGGCCCCCTGCACTGGGACTTCAGAATCTTAGTGACTGGACCACCAGGGAAGTCTGTACGGTCTAAGTTTAATACAGGTACCAAGGGCAAAAAGAGGGCTTGTAAAGATTTAAAGTCTTGAGCATCTGGAAGCCCCTTAATAAGATTGAGCAAGACAAGTATTTCTTGAATATCTGCTGTGTTCTCAGTTCAGTTCAGTCGCTCAGTTGTGTCCGACTCTTTGCGACCCCATGAATTGAAGCACGCCAGGGCTCCCTGTCCATCACCAACTCCCAGAGTTCACCCAAACTCATGTCCATCGAGTCAGTGATGCCATCCAGCCATCTCATCCTCTGTCGTCCCCTCTCCTCCTGCCCCCAATCCCTCCCAGCATCAGAGTCTTTTCCAATGAGTCAACTCTTTGCACGAGGTGGCCAAAGTATTGGAGTTTCAGCTTTAGCATCATTCCTTCCAAAGAACACCCAGGGCTGATCTCCTTCAGAATGGACTGGTTGGATCTCCTTGCAGTCCAAGGGACTCTCAAGAGTCTTCTCCAACACCACAGTTCAAAAGCATCAATTCTTCGGCGCTCAGCTTTCTTCACAGTCCAACTCTCACAGCCATACATGAACACTGGAAACTTGCTAAACATGTTAATTGCTACAGTGAAGCAGGTTTTAGAATCATTTTGCCAATCACAAAACAGAATCTCAGAAAAGGTTAATATTTGGCAAAAAAAAAAAAAAGAGTAATTGACAAAATCAGAATCCAAAGTCTTTCTACTTGCTACTTAAATGACTCCCTTTAAAAAACAATTTTTCCCCCAGTGATCTTGGGCTAACAGATTGAGCTATTGCATAAAGAGGATAAGGAAGTTGTTGCGGCTTTTTTGTCACTCTATTTCTTTAGCCATGATGTGGCAGACCTTGTGCCAGAAGCTGGGAATGCCATCAAGGAGCTCATGACCTGAAAGGAGAAACAGGAAATTATAAAATCCTACCACATAGAGAGCAGAGCTGTGACTTGATCAAGGAATTTTCCAAGTTTTCAAATGCTCCCATGTTTACAAGTTCACTGGTAAAGATAAGTGGGTCTTGGTGACAATTGGGCCAGGTAATCAGCTGTTTACTCAATGTCTAAGCACAGTTTCTGCACAACGGCCTACAGTTCATCTTCACCTCTGAGCAAGATCACAAAGGCTATTGCATTTTGGACATTGCGGCTGCTCCCAGTTGATCAAAAGCACTGTTAAAACACTGAATATCCCAACACCTGATAAGTTCAAGAATACAAGCATGGGCAAGATGGTAAAGAGTAGGGAATAACATAAAAGGATTCATGTTCACTCTGACCTTATCTAGTGCCTAACTGCTTTCTGACTATATGCCCACAACATGTGGCTTTTGTGACTGGCCTCTTTCACTTGACATCATGTTTTCAAGATGCATCCACATTATAGTGTATATCAGTATTTCATTTCTTTTTGCTGCTGAATAACATCCCATTTTATGGATATACCACATTTCATTTATCAATTTATGAGTTGATGGACATTTAGGTTTTTCTACTTTGGGGCTGTTGTAAATAATGCTACTATGAACATTTGTATACAGATTTTTGCACAGGCATATGTTTTTACTTGGCTATCATTTTATACCTAGGAGTGGAATTGCTGAGTCATAGCTCTGTGTATACCCATCTGAGCAACTATTTTCTTTTTTAAATGTATATATTTTTATTTATTTGTCTGCATCGGGTCTTAGTTGTGGCATACAGGATCTTTAGTTGCAGTGTGTGAACTCTTAGTTGCAGCATGTGGGATCTAACTCCCTGACCAGGGATCGAACACAGGTCCCCTGCCCTTGGGAGCATGGAGGCTTAGCCACTGGACCACCAGGGAAGTCCCTGAGGAACTATTTTCCAAAGTGGCTGTACCATATTACATTCCTCCCAGCAACGTGTGAAGGTTCCAGTTTCTCCATATCCTTGTCAATACTTAACACTGTTTTGCTGTGTTGTGTTTTACTTTGTTTTAGCCATCCTACTGTATGTTGGGAGTATGGTTTTGACTTGTGTTTTTCCAATGACTAATCATATTGAGAATGTTTTCATGTGCTAATTGGCTACCTGTGTATCCTCTTTTGGAGAAAGGTCTATTCCAAACAACTTGCCCATTTTTTACTTGGGTTATTTGTCTCTCTATTATTGAATTGTAAGAGTTCTTTATACATTCTAGATACAAGTCCTTTACCATATATGAGTTGCAAATATTTCCCCTGAGTTGTCTCTTGGTTCTCTTGGTGGTGTCTCTCAATGGTCTCTCCATGGTGTCTCTTGAAGCGCAACATTATTGTATCCTGATGGAGTCCAGTTCATCTATTTTTTCTTTTGTTGCTTGCACTTTTGGTGTCACATTTAAAAATGACTGCCTCAGCCAAGACCATGAAGATTTACTCCTGTGTTTTCTTCTAAGAGTGTTATAGTTTTAGCTCTTATCTTACATTTAGATCTATAATCCATTTCTGGTTAATTTCTATATATGGTGTAAGGAAGAGCTTTTATTAGTCAGTTTCTTTATTCTTGTGCATATTTCTGTACATTCATTTTGTACCTGATGGTCTGTGCTTATCTGAATTCACTGACTTGAAAAAATTACCACCACTTAAAATTTATTAACCAGATTTCACCTGTATGCTTACCTGGACTGTTAGAAATATGCTAAAATTCTAAGTGTAAACTAGGAAGCAACAAATCTTGCACCAAACAATATATTTGTGGCCTGAAACATAATGACCAACCTGTGTAGTGGCATGGGATAGTTACCTGGGACTCCTGTCCTGTACGGTCCTCTGTTAATACCTGAAAAACTTGAGCTGTCTTCAGTTTTCTGAGACTTTATAATGTTGTGTGTGCAGTTGCTGGCTTCTATTCTTCCTGTAGGCATTAAAATCACTCCATGGTGTACGTTAGACCTGCAGAGAGGAATATGAACTCTCCTGAGCCAGTAGGGGACCATTTCAGTCTTTTGAGTTCTTCTGCACTGGTTAGATGTATCGGGAATCACATTGTGGTATGAGCATTAATGTTTTAGATAATTTCTAATGTAGCATCATCAGAGTCCTGCTCTTCAGAACACGTTGTGTTTTAAACTCTCAGAGTTTTCGTAGTTCCTTTGACGGATTCCTGTGTTACCTGATACACTGTTCTGCTGGTGTAGTCAGGGGCTTCACACTCCCACTTAGTTGCTCAGTTGGGTCCAGCTCTTTGTGACCCTGTGGACTATAGTTCACCAGGCTCCTCTGTCCATGGGATTTTCCAGGCAAGGATACTGGAGTGGGTTGACATTTCCTCCTCCAGGAGATCTTCCCGACCCAGGGATCAAACCCACGCCTCCTGTGTCTACTGCATTGCAGGTCCCTCGTGGCTCAGATGGTAAAGAATCTGCCTGCCAAGCAAAAGACTTGGGTTTGATCTCTGGATCAGGAAGATCTCTTGGAGAAGGGAATGGCAACCCATTCTAGTATTCTTGCCTGGAGAATTCCATAGACAGAGGAGCCTGGCTGGCTACAGTGCATGGGGTCACAAAGAGTCGGACACGACTAAGCGAATACATGACTCAGCGAATAACACTTTCACTTTTTTTTTCTTTACCCGCTGAGCTACTGGGGAAGCCTATAGAGTCAGGAACTTGGGGTCTGTTATATTCATTTCAGAAAACTCTAGTTGGCTGGAGTCTCTATCTCTCACATAGCCTGCCTCTGAAATGGCATTTGATTTTTCTGTGCTGAATTATTTTGTGAATCCAATTAGGGATTTTTTTTGGATGTCCCTGGTATTACATAGGTAGAAATTCTAGTTTATTTCCAAATATTAACACACGTTTTCTTCAAAGGCAAGTTGTGTTTTCAACATTACAATGACTTAGCTTGCATAATACTTTGCAAATGATAAACTTATCTGGATAGAGATAAATATATCTCATAAAAATATGACTTTGAAGGAAACTGTAGAGACAGTTTTAGTATGGCACATGATCATATCTTCAATGTCATGTCATATGACTTTGACCAAGTTAAATGGCTACCACCATCTGAAGTAATAGTAACAGCCTCATTGAGTTCATATAGGAATTAGGTGAACTGATAGATTTAAAGTGCTTAGACTATGACCCAGCACATTGTACCTGTTAGTGTTTGTTAAATACATAAAAAGAAAATAAAACTGATGTACAGCGAAATGGACTTTCTTAAAATAGATCAAGGGGGAAACTGTAATTCTACAGTCTACTCTCTCTCGGCTCACTCTTGTTGAATTGACTTCCTTCCTGCATATATAACTAGTTTCTAATTTGAACAACCTCTTTCATTTTAAAGATTCACCGGTTCTCAGTCCAGCTAATTCTGCAATCAATTTAAGTGGCGCTCAGGACCTGACCCGGAATAAGAATGTTGTGAAGCCACTGGCTTTGTCTTTGCAGGTTGTAGGGAAGACTTTTGCCGCAGGTGATGTTTTCCTCACTTATATTTCTTTGGTGAATACATAGTCTACAAAAGACTTGTGAGAAGTTTAATTAGCAATTTGGTAGAAGAAAACAGAAGATCCTTCTTTGCCAGCTGAAGGCAAAAGTGGGGCTGTCTACAATAAGACATTATTATACAAAGCTTTGCATTTTCTCTGTTAGATCCAAAAGAGTCAGTGGACATTTGGCACACAGGGGAGACAAAACAGATTGATTCTGTTCAATATACATTTCTTGGGTGCCTGCTACGATGAGGAACTGGGGATACTAAGATAAATAATGCTCAATCCCTGACCTCTAATATGCTTGTAACCTTGTAGAGGAGATTGACCTGTGAGATGTTTTCAGTATACTGCAATAAATACAGGGCTTCCTGGGTGGTGCTTGTGGTAAAGAACCCACTTGTAATGTAGAAGACGTAATGAGACATGGATTTGATCCCTAGTTGGGAAGACCCCCTGAAGAAGGGCCTGGCAACCCACTCCAGTATTCTTGCCTGGAGAATCCCATGGCCAGAGGAGCCTGGTGGGCTACAGTCCCTGGGGTCACAGTAAATACATAATGTCCTAAGGGGAGCACCTCCTAGAGGAGGGGCGTTTAGCACAGCCTTTTAGGGAGAAATTAAGAATGAGTTCTTAAAGGAGTGCAGTCTTGAGCTATGAGGAGATGTTCACTGTATAGCAGAGTAGGGGAAAGACATTTCATATTTAGGGGGAAGCAGGAGCAAAGCTTGAAAGGAAAAGGAGAGAAGCAGTATGACATTACATGTGCAGGAACCTCTGGCAGGTTGGACTTGTTAGAAACATACAATATAAAACTGAGGGAATAGCAGGAAGTAAGCACGATCCCCACAAGGGAAGTTTCCCTTGTGGCCCAGACGGTAGAGTCTGCCTGCACTGTGGGAGACCCGGGTTCAATCCCTGGGTTGGGAAGATCCCCTGGAAAAGGAAATGGCAACTCACTCCAGTATTCTTGCCTGGAAAATCCCATGGATGGAGGAGCCTGGCAGGCTACAGTCCACAGGGTCACAAAGAGTTGGATGTGACTGAGCAACTTCACTTTCAGACAAGGGAAAGATCATAGGAGCTCGGACTCAGAAGCATGAATTTTACTCTATAACTTATGGCACAGGGGAGTGACATAGTCTTCTTTTAATTTGACTAGATCGTTTGGGCAGCAAAAAGAGATGACAGTACAAGTTGCAGGTCTTTCAGTAGTCTGGGTGAGAAATGATGAGGTCTTTTACCAGGGTGAAAATCAGGTAGGGCAGGAGGAGATAGATTGGAGAACTACTCAGGATGTGAAATGAGCAGACTCGACTGATGAATGGGAGCGTCAAGTGGAAGAAGGGGTCTCGGTTGATGTCCATCTTTCTGGGCTAATGGTTGGTTCTGTTACTTGACATTGGGAATACAGCAGGGGTAGCAGTCTCCCCAGGAGATGATGAGTTCAATTTAGGACATATTGAGTTTGGAATAACGATGAGGCATCCAAATGGAGCCACTCAACAGTCATTTAATTTGTCATAGAGAGAAAGCAGGACTAATGGTGTAAAGCTGACCCACCAGCATGCCACGGTAAATGATATCAATCAAAGAGAAATGTAGAGTAAGGCAAGCTGTGAACTAAAGGTAGAACCCTAGAAAATGGCAGTGTTTAACAAAAAGAAATGGTCAGAGAAGTAGAAGAAAAATGAGAAAGAGAACCTATTATTGTTGGCAACTTTCCAACAGTTAGGCATCATAATTTATCCAGACCACTTTTGTTCTTACTTGGGTCCAACAGTTCTTACAGAATCTGTCTTCTGGTTAGATTATAGACTGGAACAAACTGAATCCAAGTTTTTACAGCTAAAGGAATAATGAGTGAAATTATGGATCTTGGTGGTAACCATCATGGTTGCTAAAACTATAGCATGAAAGGCTAATATACAACTTATAACTTGAGGATTAGGCTAACAACTCTTAAGCCCACTGATGAATCTGAGCATCACAAGAAGCGAACAAACTCGCTATTATGTGCCTCTCTTAATGGAAGTATACAAGACTTAGGAGGTATTCTTGTCAGAAAAAAAAGAAAAATCAAATGAATCTGAGCAAGCATCTATATCTGATGATTAGTTTAGGAATTAGAGGAGATATCAAATTACACCATGGATATCCAGTCAGCAAAATACAGAAAATGAGAAATTCTGCTATATTTTCAGCAAACTAATTGCAAGAAAGAAAAAAAAAAAGGTGGGGGGGAGTGGGAGGAATTGGGAGATTGGGACTGACATATATGCACTATTGATACTGTGTATAAAATAGATAACTAATGAGAACCTACTGTATAGCACAGGGAGCTCTTCTCAGTGCTCTCAGTGCTCTGTGTTGACCTAAATGGGAAGGCAATCCAAAACAGAGAGGATATATGTATTCATATGGCCGATTCACTTTGCTGAACAGTAGAAACTAGCACAACATTGTAAAGCAATTATACTCTAATAAAAATTAATGTAAAAAAGTCTTGAAGGAAAAGCAAAAAAATGAAAAGAAAAAGGAAAATCTTATAGATTAAAAGAGGTTTAAGGGACAGAGCAACTAAATTCCGGAGAAGGCAATGGCACCCCACTCCAGTATTCTTGCCTGGAAAATCCCGTGGATGGAGGAGCCTGGTGGGCCACAGTCCATGGGGTCACGAAGAGTCAGACACGACTGAGTGACTTCACTTTCACTTTTCACTTTCACGCATTGGAGAAGGAAATGGCAACCCACTCCAGTGTTCTTGCCTGGAGAATCCCAGGGACAGGGAAGCCTGGTGGGCTGCTGTCTATGGGGTCGCACAGAGTTGGACAAGACTGAAGCAACTTAGCAGCAGCAGCAACTAAATTCAATGTGTGGATATTTTTAGAACCCCAGTTTGAATAAGAAATGTAAAAAGCCATTTCTGAGATGACTGGGGGAAATTCAAATACTGATGGGGTATTTAATATTAAGAAATTATTGATTATTGTTGATTTTAAGTATCAAGCAATATCACAGTTATGTTTTTTTAAGAGTCCTTTTAGAAACACATACACAAGTATTTATGGATGAAGTGATACGATAAATGAGTTTGCTTCAGAATAATCCAGAGCCCATATGTGCATATGTAGGGTGGGGGAGAAGAGATAGGGGGTATAAATAAAACAGGATTGGGCATACCTTGATAAATGTTGAAGCTGGGTGGTGGGTACCCAGTTCATATACTATTCTCTCTATATATGTTTGAAAATTTCCATGATAAAGGTCTTTTTTAAAGTTTTCTTTCCACCCACCATCTCCAAAGACATCACTGAAAATGATTCTAAAAGATCTCTTGGGGGAACTTCTCTGGCGGTTCAATGGTTAAGACTCTGCACTTCTACTGCAGGGGCGTGGGTTCCATCCCTGGTTAAGGAACTAAGACCCCACATGCCCCACAGCCAAAAAACTAAATAAATAAAAAAGATGATTTAGGGTCCTAGAAAATTATTTGGGGTGATAGTTCATGTTACTGAAGGTACTCCTCTGATGGTTGTAGTTGGCTTTGCACAGCTGAGCTGTCCTGTCAGTGGGATGTCTTTGAATCCTAGGGTGCGTGGTTTGTTGTACGGTTGCAGCGTCACAGAAAGCAGTGTCCTGCCCAGACTCTGTTCTGAGTGGCTCCTCTTTTGTACCACAGATGCTGCTAACGGAAACAGTAGCCATGGAGGAAAGAGCAGTGCGTCTAGCTCCACGCCAGCCCGCCCAGGGAATTATTCATTGTCACCAAGACCTAGCTTTGCCTCGGGAGACCAAGGTACCATACCCATCTTAGAGTTTTGAAATAATGCAACTCAGTTATGGAAGAAGTGCTCCAAAGAGTTTGGAATGATCAACTGTCTGGCAGGGTATTCCCAGTTTTTCCTTAGCTTCTCGTGCAATATTTTGAAAGTTTATGATTGGTATGAACAATTACAATTGTGTGTCTACTGCCCATTCTACAAGGATGGGCCTACCAAGGAAATAACACTGAAGCAAATATATAAGATGTATCTTTAAAAGTCATGGGCTTTGATGACCAAATTACAGGGTTCAAAGTTCATCTCTACTATGTGACACTGGGTAAATGTGAGCCTTTCCTTCACTCTCTATGAAATGGGTGTTAACAGTGTAGTTGTCCTGCAACTTCATGGAGTTGTTGATAGAATCAGATGAAATAATTTGGGTAAAACTGTCCATCATGAAACAGCCTGCAGTTGTTAGATGGTATTGTAAGTATGTGACTTTTTCTAATTTTATCCTTACCTCTAGAAAAATGACTTCGACTTTCTGAGTATAATCATAGTAAAGGTCCTGTGTTACTTTGACTTCTTTCCTTACTTCCATCACTAAGGACGAGCCTCATCTTTCTTTTTGCATTCAGCTACCATGTTCATTTCTGGGCCACCAAAGAAGCGACACCGAGGATGGTATCCTGGGTCACCCATCCCCCAACCTGGTTTAGTTGTTCCTATTCCTACAGTTCGCCCTCTTTCAAGAACAGGTAAGATTTCAACAGAAGATGGGTTTTAAGTTTCCTTAAATTAGCAGAGGTATCTCCTAATCTTGTCCTTTCCATGAACCCTTGAAGATACATTTCCTTTACCAACAATTGCGTCCAGCATTCTAGCAGCTGATGTTTTGTCCCCATCGTATCTGCCATCCGAACAAGCACATGAGCCATCATGAGAGATCTTGAGTCACCATCTGGCTTTGTTGTATCCCACAGTATCCATAAGCCATTCTTTACAGAGGGCATGATGCTACCAGCCCACCATCCCAGAGCATGACTGGACTTGCACTGCGAGTAGTGGTGTTAGATGTCTTCTCCTGTGATCTGGTTCCTTACATGACCTGTACTTACTATTTCTGAATTGAATGGTTCAGTCTGTGACTAGAATCCTGAAATCCAACTGATTCTTTCTCCCTTATAATACCCAACTGTGGCCATTTGATGCCTACAGTTAAAATGTTCAAATGCCCATCTACCTTGCTATATAAAACGCAGACAAATGTAAACATACCAATTCTAGGACATAAGGTTATTTAAAAATTTGTTTGTTTAAAAAGTAATTCTAAAGACTACGTAGAAATGATACCTACAAAAAGAATTGTGCCAACATGGTACTGTGATTGCCTCTAGGTATACTGACTAATGATGACTTTATCCCTATTCTCATTTTTCTATACTTTTCACATTTTCTGTAATGACTAGATATGCCTTGATAATCTACTGCAGGAAGAGATAAAATTCAAAACAGAATCCAAAATACTGTATATGGGAAAACAACTAAAAGGAAAAACTGCCAAAATGTTAAATAGCAGCCATCTCCAGACGATTTGATAATGGTTGATATGTTTGTTTGTTCCTCTCACTTCTTATTTTATACAGTAAGCATGAATATCTTTAATAAAACAGCCGTTAGACCTATAAAACTTGCATGTTAAAGGTAGTCACACTGTGTTGATTTCAACTGTATTTCATTTAGCCTTCCTATCTAATCCTTCTTGTCAAACAACTTTTTTTTTTTCCAGAGTCCCTTTTATCTACCCCAGTTCCACAGACCCCATTAACTGGAATTTTACAACCTCGACCCATTCCTGCAGGGGAAACTGTAATTGTTCCTGAAAATCTGCTGAGTAACTCAGGAGTTAGACCAGTTATCCTGATAGGTAAGAAAAGGAATTCCAAGTTGCCTGTGTCCCCTGGAATCTAGAAGGACTCCTCTATTTCCATGTGTCTTTATTCATGTATTTGTGAATGTATTCATGGATGCCTCTATTAATTCTTTCAGCTTTTATTGGTCAGTTCCTTCAAGCTATACTAAACAAGGGACTAGAAGTTAGGAAGAAGGCAGTCTTTCTGCCCACAAAGAGCACTGTTTAGTGGGGGGAGTCTAGAGTTCATAGCCAAGAACTCCAAGAGCTCAGAGGAGAGGGAGCTTAATTCTGCTTGGAGGGGTCTGAGAAGCCTTCTCAGAAGTCACCTTTGAGCTGGGGAAGTGAAGGGTGGGTGAAAGCAGACAAAGCTGGAGAGGGCTCATTTCAGTCAAAGGGAGCCAGGCTGCAGAGAAAAGGAACAAGCTGAGCTGGTGAAGAGGCCCATCTCAGGAGGACCAAGAGGCCCCAGAGCTGCAGATCTCAACCATGGGGAGTTGTAGGAGGGAGAGCCTTTCTAAGCTCTCGATAAGTGGAGGTGCCTTTCATACCCACATCAAGAGTCCCCTTGTTGCCGGGGGCGGAGCGGAGCGGGCGGGGGAGGTGCGGTGGCTAGCCGAGGCCAGCAGAAGACTGCTGACTTTACCCCCGGTACTAAACAGATAGGGTGTTTAAGCCCAGTGGATCTTTATGGTATGTCTATGTGAGGTGTTATCTGTTTCTTGCAGTTGGCTTGAGCCTACTGACATGGATAGTTTTGCTTTGAGCCCTATTCTTTATCAGGCTGCTCCCTGAACCTACAGGCACTGGGGGAAATCCAGTTGTTTAAATTCCATATAGTCAGGAAGTGCTTACTGAGCATTCGAGTTACATGCATGGTGCAGCTAAGCCTTGGAAGGATAAGTAAAACTTATCCTTTGGTGTCTGCCTTTTAGAAAGACTCATGGAGGGACTGTTCTCTCCACCAGACCATCAACACAGTGTGTATTTTCAACACATTTTGTACTATCTACTCCTAAGATGATTTGAGACTTTTATTGACATTCAGGAAGAGAACATAACAACAATAGCTAAGATAGCAAAAAGAGTAAGACCCTCCAAGTATTAATACTTGTGACTGGCAGAATATTGCTGTTGATCTATGAGTTTAGCTTAAACTTTTTAAAAGAAAACCTGAAGAAGTGAAGTAAGCATGTTATAGTAGTCTGTCTATTCTCTGACTTCTTATCTGATCAGGAATTTTATCTGAAAATATTTTATTCCTGCAGGTTTACAAAGGATACAGAGATGTTTTTGCAAACTTTCATCAATCCTCTCTGGCAGAGATATTAATTAGCATGTCCCTATATAATATAATTTGAGTATTTTGTTTCCTGTTCATCTAATTTAATAAAAGGGTAGCGTTTAGAGCGTTGGAGTGAATTCTCTAGGATTGATACATTTGAGTCATTTGTTTGGTAGCCATTCAGAGGTCAGGGAACTTTGGTAGGCATCGTGGATCCTAGTTGAGCAAATATACCTGGTTGGACCTCAGGAGGAAATGTTGAACTGTATTGACCTGCTTCTGTTGGGGCAGGCTATGGCACTTTACCCTATTTCTATGGAAATGTTGGTGACATTGTTGTCAGTCCTCTGCTGGTGAACTGCTACAAGATTCCACAGTTGGAAAACAAGGATTTGGAACAATTAGGGTTGACTGGCAGCCAACTCCTGAGCGTGGAAAACATGATTCTTCTGACAATACAGTATCTCGTACGGCTGGGTAAGCTATTTTCAATAATCATTTGATGGTGACGATTTTTATTCTGTTTTGTAACATACTTTTTTCCTTTCTTACCCACTTTCTCACCTTTATCCACTTCTTCCTTCTCCTTTTTCGCTTCTAACATTCTTTTTCTTCAACCCCACTCGCTATGACTTTTCCTCGTCCTTTCCTCCATTTCTTTCCTATTCATTTCCTTCTCTTTCCTACTTTTTTCTCCTCATTTCTCAGACCTAGCCTCCCTTGCTCCTCGCTTTACTTCTTCAGGTTCTAGCAGAGATAAATTGCTCCACCTAGCGTCCAGTCCCATGTTGGTCTAAGGTCTGCAAAGCAGTTGATGTTGGCAGACTGTCTGAGAGCTGTGCCATGGGTACCTCCCTTGGGGACTCAGGCCAAGCCACCTTTCTGAAAGTGCAGCTCCCATCTGGAATGCAAATGTGGTCATTGCCTTAGACAGTTATTTTCCGATTTTCCACTTGGCCTTTTTATCTTGTTTATCCACTGTCCCTACACGCTTTTTTTTTCTTCTGTAGCTTCATCCCTTTGATGTGGTGAACTCCCTGGAAGGTCTTCTGGGCTTTAGGGTAAAGGGATACGTAGGTCATGAACCCTTCACTTCCTTCCTCTATTTGATATCTCCTCCTGAGCCCCATGGCGGGTGTATGCATGTGCCCGGACAATACTGCAGTGGCTCCACAGCATTTACATTGCAATGTCCTTTATTTTGCAAACTGCAGTGGGCCATCTAATATGCAGCCTAATTATACACTCTTTCCATGACTTCAAACCACTGATTTACTTAGGAAAAATGTTTGAGGTGTAAAATTACACATTAAAAATTTTATCTGTGCTCTTGTGCATTTTTTTTTAATGTTTTAAAGTACTTTGGTGCTAAATGATAAAAAGCCACGGGGCTAAACAATGTTACATGCTCACACACACGCACACACAAACTTCACCTTCAGCCTTGGAGCATCAGCTTGCAGCCTTGGCTGTACCTCTTCGTACCCCGAGAGCCCAAAGGCATGCCTTGACATAGGATCTGCCTTGACATGGGCTTTTGAAATTTGGTGAGGCTTCAGATATCTCATGAGCCACTTTCATGATAAATCTGGGACTTGCTAATCATTTTTATTAGCAGGTGGTAAAATTATAAAAAATCTCCTGGGTCTGACATTTGACATCATAATTTCAATTGATACATACTGACTTTCAACCATGTTTCAGGATGAAAAAAGAGCTTCAAGATGCATTCAGGATCAGTAAGACAAGACCACATGAAGTAATGCTATTATAGCAAACCAAACATATCAGTATAGCATTTTTTTCAATCTCAGCAACAATTTAAGCAAAGTCCAAGTTAATTAAATGAACTACATGGTCTAAACAAAACATCTTCCCTTAAATTACTAAAAGCTCTTTTCTTAAAAAATAGAACACTCTTTATTAGACAAAACTCTTCTCTGCCCTTCAGGATCAATTCAATCCAGAGTTTTACTTGCAACCAATTAATTATGTTTCTCAATGTCCAAAATAAATAGCTGTTTATTTTTCTTCATGTAAATTTTAAACATTGAGACGTCACTTCTCCTCAACGAACTCTTCTGGAGTCCTTTTTTTTTTTTGCCTTCAAAAATTTCAAAGAAGGCAGAAAGAAAATGTTCACATATTGTATAGATTATAAATAGACGTCCAAAAAAATAAATCCAGACTCCTAAGAGGACAGGGCTAATATTCAGATGGCTCAGTTACCTGAATGTAACAGAGAAGAAGAAAAGCAAGATTTTTCAGAAAGAATGGATCCTTCCACTACAGTCATTTTTAAAAAAATAAGTCTCAATTATTTCACAATCTGAAAGTCTTTTGAAGTAGATGATGAAATCAGCGAATCCAGAGTCTTGGAGGACCTTGAGTTGGTTGGACCCTTGTTCTTTCCTATTATGGCAGCTCTAGCTGAAAAGCCTTCAGCCCTGTTGTCTGGGCTGAGTAACTGGAGATCAGTACTTGAAGGGGGAAAAATGACCATAATCAAATGGAGAAAAGGCTCCTGCAATTTAGCTGTAAAGGCTAAAGATGAAGAAATGATGGGAGGTGATTGGAAACAAGGCAATTAAAAAAAAAAAGTCTCTTACTTCATTTAAACTTTAATACTTTTTCCTCCATTTCTCATTCCTAACAGTAATTCGATCAAAACTCTATAGAAGTGAATTTGAAGGCAACCAAGAATGCCATGAACGTGTTTGAGACTTTATTTTCCCAGAATGCCTTTGTGTTTGGGATTAATGATGCTGCCTGATAGAACATGTTAACTCCGTCGTGGTTTGGTGTGGGTCCTACAACATACCTGTTCACCAGCTTCTTCAGATGGCCTATGAGAAGCTGGTGGCAGGCAGAGCCACATGCTTTTTGCGCTGTGGTTTGTTCTGATGGGAGAAATCTTTAAAAAGACGACCACCTTCCCTTCTCCTCACACAGTCAATACAAGTCTATGCACTTTGAGCTCACTACTAAGTGTGTACTTAATGGCCGCGAACCGTGGTGCTAATTTGGTAAAGTTAAATGAAGACCAGAAACTTTGGTGGCTCCCAGGTGATAAGAAAGGTCTCCCCTAGTAAAGGATTGGGGAAGGCATGGACACATAAAGCCAGTGTAAACATTGCCAATTTTTTGCCCTCTTTCTATATACAGAAGAGAAAAATTTATGAGGACTTCATTCTTTTACTTCCCTCTGGCTCCAGCCAATCCTGGAAAATACTGTTTGTTTGTTTTTTTTCAAATTAAAATTGGTTTTTTGTTAACTTTTTATTTTGTATTGGGGTATAGCCAATTAACAATGTTGTGATAGTTTCACAGCACAATCAAATGATGGCAGCAAAGGGACTCGGCCATACATATACACGCATCCAAACTCCCCTCCCATCCAGGCTGTCACATAACATTGGGCAGAGTTCCCTGTGCTAGACAGTAGGTGTACTTGTGGTTATCCAAAATTGTTTATTTTTAAAACATATTTAAAAAGAAGAAACCTATAACATTTTATTTAATTTTGATTGTCCTAAACATTACTAAACTTTCACTTTCTTCCTTTCCCAGAGATGATGGGCAGGGTCAGGGAGGCCACTTAAATCCCTGTTAAAGGAAGGAGAGATTTCTGATTCATTCAGGTGCCTCGTTCCCATACAGAAGTCAGGTCCCTCCTCCCTGTATTTTTCTGCAAGGGGCTTTTGACTCTGGATTCCAAGGCAATTGCTTGATCTCAGATCACAGACACCGAGGGGTTCTAGATTCAAAGCTAAGTTCTGCACAGCCAAAGAAGGGGTTTTGGGTAGCAGCAGCGAACGTAGTCCTGCCAGTTTCAACTTAAACTTAAGTGTAAGAATTCATTTATGTCACTTGGATGCCAGACATTGATTGCTTATTTTGTCCTAAAGCCTGGTTGAGTTCCTAAAGAGAAACAAAATCCCCCTAATTCCAGGGTGGACGGATCAACCGTGAAAGCTTAGCCATAACCACAGTCAGAGAGGAGGGCCAAAGGCCATCTTTACCCCAGAACTCTGGGATAAATAACTCCCTGATGAGAACATTCTCTATCTGGGGAAAACGTGAAACTGCCTAAATATAAATTGGGAGTGAAAAATAACTTTCCTTGTGGACAGTATTCTCAAAATTTGGTACAGAGGCTATACATGCAAATGTTTTTCTAAACTATTTATGAATAAAATGAGAACTGCGTGAAGCCTGAAGCTGATTATACACACTAGTGGGTTAGCTTCTTGCTTCATTAGTCATTAACTATTTCCATAATGCCAAGTTTCATAAGTCAACAAAAACACTACCTTCAGTGTGCTGCAATCTATGGGGTTGCAAAGAGTCGAACACAGCATAGTGACTGAACAACAACAACAACAACATTATATAATAATATTTCTGATATTATTTTTAAAATTACCACCCTCAGTGACCATCTCCCAAGGCATACAGTGGAATTGATACTCTCTGAGCACGTCTTTTTTTAAAGATAACAGGAGCAGAAGTCTGCATTGTAAAAATATATACTGAGGCAGACAGAGAAGAGAGAAGGTAGTTTCACAATCAAAAATGATAAATAGGTGCAGTATATTTAAGGCCACTACAGAAAAAACAGCTTACTTGCCAGCCGGAATAGACAGCATACTGGTGTATTTGTGTGTGTATCTACGTGTCTCTCTTTTCTAGCTGTGATCTAAAAAAAAAAAAATTTTAGCTATAATTCTCTTCAATTTAGGTCCTGATCAGATACCTCTCAGGGAAGAATTTGAGCAAATTATGCTGAAAGCTATGCAGGAATTTACTCTGAGAGAGAGAGCCCTGCAGATGGGTGCGCAGTGCACACCAGTGTCACCAGGACAACTCCCCTGGCTGGCTAGATTAATTGCCAGCGTGTCTCAAGACTTGGTTCATGTGATTGTGACCCAGAACTCTTTGGCAGAGGGCATTTCAGAGACTTTGAGGACTCTCAGTGAAATGAGGCATTATCAAAAACTCCCGGATTATGTGGTAACCATTTGTGCTTCAAAAATCAGAGGAAATGAGTTTTGCGTGGTCGTATTAGGTGAGTAATTTTTAAAATCTATTCATTCAATCATCTGTCCATTTGAAAACTACTTGCTGAGTGTCTCAGGAATCCATGCAATTAATCTCTGATCAAGGGCCTCAGCTTGGGTTCTTCCTCCTAATTTTAACTTTTCCTTTGCTCCTCAGATCAGATTTTTTTGTAGCCTGTAGTTTGGCTAGCATCCCTGTCAGCTGGTGGTGGGAGCATTATTTCAAAGCACATCCTGGTAACAGATACCCTTGTCCCATGTCGCTTCTGTCCTTAAAAGGTTTTGGAAATGTTACCACTCTAGCATGTGATAAAGCCACTGCCACAGGTGGCCTAAGCCAGTTCATCGTTATCTGCCAGGAACTTAACTCATATATTCACCTCTTCGCCAGAGAGGGTATTTAATGCTGTAACATTGACCGTAAAGAAAACTTCAGAAAGTTGGTACATTACAAAATGCGTTTTTGTTTCTGGTGCTGATTTTCTATCAGATGCCATCCTGAGTTGCCATTTGGACTAAATTTTGCTTTTCTCCTCTCTGTGAATGGCTCTCACATCTTCCTAACAAAGGGGCCAAGCCTCCTTGATTTGACGAAAACCACCTGCCTATCTCTCTGTGATGTATGTATCTTTCAACAAGCTTCATCAGAAAGTATAACACCTTCATTTTTTCTAATTTTCATTTGTTAAAAAAACAACATAAGTTTACATTTTTTAAGACTGATATTCATAATAGCCATGCAGACAATTTTTTAAAGGTTTTTCACATCCCTCCCTTAGTCTTTAAACACATCCAAGGCATGTTTTCCCAGTTACAAACACATGTGCCTGTGTGCCAGGCTCCTCTGTCCACAGGATTCTCCATGCAAGAATACTGGAGTGGGTTGCCATGCACATAAGGGATGTTGTTTTTTTCCCTTAATCACCTAACTTTGTATTTGAAACTTCATTTCAAATGAAGTTTTGGAATCATCCTTTCAAATGCTGGGTAGTCACCAGCATTACCTTTGGATGTACCAGACTTTCCTTATCCAAGTCCCTCTAGGCACAGACTCTGGTTGCATTTTCAGTTCTGGCTGTTTTATTATAAATCGTGTCCCGGTGAGCATTTGTCCACTGGCACGTCATGTCTCCCTCTGTTCTGCAGGTCAGCACCAGTCCAGGGCTCTGGCAGAGAGCATGCTCACCACAAGTGAGTTTTTGAAAGAAATTAGTTATGAACTCATCACGGGAAAGGTCAGTTTCCTGGCATCGCATTTCAAAACCACATCGTTAGGTGAGTGGCTGTCGGATTCAGCAACGCTGCTGGGTCCCCAGCTGCATAATTTTCTGGATCTAAATCTTAGCCTGTCCATGACCTGAGAGTGGAGCTTAAGCTTGATGACTTATGTTCCCTCTTTTGGAATGGTTTCTGCTAAGCATTTCGCTCCTGACACAGCAGAGGGGTCTGGGCGCTAGGATGGGAGGCCTCAGCTCAGCCACTGCTTTGTCGTGTGACCTTGGGCAACACTGGGCCTTCCCAGACCTAATTTTCTAATCTGTCAAATGGAGACACAATGATCCCATCCTGCCTGCTCTGGGTATGACAGGGGCCGAGAGAGAATTATCAATAGTATGTGAGAGCCTGCAACCTGTAAGCATGATACAAATAAGTGTAGCTGTGGCTACGGGGATTCTGTTACGGGGGTGACTGAGTGTGAATTCTGATGTGAGAAGTGGGATGGCCGGCAGATCTCGACAGAAACCCAGCCTAGCTGCCTAACGTCTGATACAAACACGTCCTTCCTGGTGACTTCCTTACCTCCGCTTCATTTTGTAACAGGTGACGACCTAGACAAGCTGCTAGACAAAATGCAACAGAGACGAGGAGATAGTGTGGTGACCCCTTTCAACGGAGACCTTAACGAATACGTGTCGCCTCAGGAGGCTGCTGCTATGAGCCCCACGCAGAACCTGGGTAATGTCACCTCAGGCCAAAAGGAGGGAACCCCATCCTCGGGACAGATGTAGAAGCTGACTCGTTCTGAGGGTTCTGAGGTCTTGTCTTTCAGTCATGGACTGTGACAGGCCTTTCCTCATTATCTCCTCGAGAGGTCTGGCTCAAGTGAAAAACGCCTTACCCTGTGCGTGCATGCATGCTCCGTCATGTCCGATTCTTTGTGACCCCATGGACTGTAGCCCACCAGGCTCCTCTGTCCAGGATTTCCCAGGCAAGAATAGTGGAGTGGGTTGCCATTTCCTTCTCCCTTACCCTGTGGCCTGGGTCTGATGCCTTTGTTCTTAGTAAATGTCACCTAGAATTAAGTCAAAGATTTTTTTAAACACTACTTCTCTCTCTTTTGTTCTCCCTCACAACGTTCTGGGGTCCTTGGTGTACCTCCCTTAGTTCCACAGCTGGGCCCACCAGCTCTAGGTGTTCACACAGGGCTTTAGAGAACTGCCTGAAAGAATCTGGACAAAGTCTGGCCTGGGCCCCTGGCTCTCCACTCCCTGCACTTACCTTCCAATATGTAAAACACACATAATCTCAGAGCTTCCCTGATGGTGCTAGTGGTAAAGAACTTGCCTGCCAATGCAGGAGACATAAGAGGTGCAGGTTTGATCCCTGGGTTGGGAAGATTCCCTGGCAACCCACTCCAGTTATTCTTCCCTGGAGAATCCATGGACAAAGGAGCCTGGCGGGCTACGGTCCACAGGGTCAACAAAGAGTCGGACATGAGAATCGACTTAGCAAGCACACAGTCTCAGGGTTAGTGAGGCCTTCCTGGAAGCTGAGCAGAAACACCGACACCTCATGTGCCCTACAGCGGACTTGCAGGACGCCAAGGGGGACGGTCAGACCAGGGCGAGGAATTGCATCTCTAGCTTGGATTCCGTTAGGTTCAGATTCCTACCCCAAGTTCCTATTTGATAGGGACAGTGTCAAAAAGGACAGAACAAAGAACAGAAGAATGGATATGAAACAGATACATATGAGCAGCTGCTGACAGCTTTTTGGCTTCTATTAATACTTGGTGGGAATGCTTCCTTCAGGCATTAGGATGACCGCAATAGGAAAAGGAGCAGGGCTTGGCATCACCCCAGGCATAAAAATGAATTTGAAGGCAATAAAGATTTTTAACTCCTGGACGTTATATGGCAGTAAAGTAATCATCCACATGATCTAAAATGTATTATGTGAACCAAGTTAGAATTTTAAAATTCTCAGAATACTTACAGATTCCCACATTCACACCCTTGAGTCCCTGTTTAAGAAACATTGCCTAAAATACATAATAAATAAATAAGAGATTTTAATGATGAAAAAGAAAAGAAACACTGCTTAAACATATTTTTAGCTTTCATCCAACTTCAAAATTTGCTAAGTTCACTTCTACAAAGTTATGCCTCCTCTCTTAGTCCCCAGCTGTGTAACCTGTGAAATGAAAGATATAACAGTCTAACTATCCAAAGATGGGTTTTTTATTTTGATTGATTACCTTGGTAGGTCAAAAACTATGTGGGCTGTTTTAAAAGTTGCAGTTTGGGGTTTTTCTAGTGGGTCATCTCGGTCACTAGGGAGACCCACTCACTGTCAGGGTTCCGTGGTGGCTGGTGGTCACGTGACCACTGTCTCTGCCTGGGCTGTGTTGCAGCTTGGTTTTAGAATACATTCATTAGCACAGGTTAATTGGGCCCTTGTGTGTGCCGCTCAGACTTCCACATGTGTTCCTGATAAAAAGCAGTCCTTTCAAGGAGCATTAAATGTTTCCTGCTCAGGTGTTTAGCCAACTAACCCTATCTCTCATGTGTGTGTGTGAACGCATGCACGTATAAGAGATTGATCTCTTGGTTGTAACTTGTAATAAAAAGCTACTGGCATGTTTAAAGTATCTGGGCAATGTTTTTCTGATATGTCACCTGTTGAGCAGCCAGCTGGATGTGTCATGAATCAGGTCTCTTCAGATAGTACAGGCGTCAGCACCAGAGTTGACCAGACCTGCCAGGTCACACGCACTGGCAAAGTGGAGTTAAGTGGAAAGAAAGGTGAAGTTAGTGTCATGGGGAGGAGAATTTCAAACCATGTTGCAACTGACTTGCTGGAGAGACAGTGTTTACTGCAGTGCCATCCAGAAAAGCTCAAAGGAACTCAGCAAGATTATGGTTATGGCATTGCCTCTGTTCAGGGTCTGGGCTTGGGCACCTGACCTGTGCTGACAGTCGTAAAGAAACCAGGAAGCTTGTCCCCTTTCCAGAGATGAGTCCTGGCTCCAGCTGCAAGGATGTGGTCTGTGGGCCTTGTTTCTGGGCAAGGGAGGGGTGCTGAGCTCATACTTTGTGAGACGATCAATTTTACAATAATATATTTGTGAAATTGCCACATTCACTCTTGAGCACATCCTTTCAGCTGAGTTGTTAGGGAAAGTGGATGATCTGTTAAAAGTTAATAGAGAGAGAGGGTAGGAAATGAAGGTTCTTGGTGACAGAGCATCACTTTACACTGGGTGTATTACTTGTCCCTGTATAGATTCATAGAGGCCATCACAGAAGTGAATTAATCGTGTTCTTATGACTTTTTCACATTTTAGATTTAGGGAATGAGACCTTCCAGATTTATCAGCCGCAGCTCACAGTTGCCAGAAAACTCTTGTCCCAGGTGTGTGCTATCGCAGACAGCGGCAGCCAGAGCCTGGACCTTGGCCACTTCAGCAAAGTGGACTTCATCATCATTGTCCCAAGGTCAGAAGTCCTGGTGCAACAAACTCTTCAACGGATTCGACAATCAGGTAAGGTGGAGCTTTCAAGGAGGGCCCTACCTAGATCCAGTCTTGGATTCACTCTGCTTTTTCCTTTGGCTTAATCCAAGTGTGTTTAGGGCACTTCCATCCTTTTGTTTACAGTACTAAATATCACAGGAGTACTTTAAATATTACTTCAAATTCATGTGTAAGTATGTCCTCAAAGTACTCTGACCTGTTCCTCCTAGGTCAAGGGTAAACTGATGTGCATGTTTGCCCGATTCTGTTAAATCTGTGATATCATCAGTGACCTGGAAGCTGGCCACTCATTTATGAAGAGAAATTCCCTCAGGGCAGAGATAACCCTGCTTGGGATGGTGGGATCTGAGCTACCTGAACTCTTTCTATGGCTCAGTGAGTCACATTCTCACAGGAGGACTTTTATTATACATTTAGCACACTACCAGCATGTTTTCAACCTAGAAACCAGAATGCCACTCCCCATGTCAGCAATGAGAAATCTCATTTTAAAAATTCAAAGTTAGAATTTCTCCTAATGACCTTAAGAGGTCATCTCCTAAGAGAATAAGCTGAGAAGGGAAAAAAAATGTAAAAAGGTAAGGAGCAAATATTTTAGTAGTCTGTGGTAAATAACATCCCTCTCAAACATCAAATTTTGTTAGAATTAAAAGAAGCAATAAGGAATTTAGAAAATTGAGACTGCTGGAAAATGCCTGCTTTTGTTAACTTTAGGTTTGCAAAGGAAATTATAAATGTCAAGTTGCTTCTGAGTACCTTAGCTGAGGGCAAACACACACAAACACACTCAGAGATTTTTAAGTGGAGGATAAATCTTTTTGCCAAAGTAAAAAAATTTATTTTCTATATATTTGGAAACAGATGCTAATGCTAGGTCACTTCAGTCGTGTCCGACTCTGTGCGACCCCATAGATGGCAGCCCACCAGGCTCCGCCGTCCCTGGGATTCTCCAGGCAAGAACACTGGAGTGGGTTGCCATTTCCTTCTCCAATGCATGAAAGTGAAAAGTGAAAGTGAAGTTGCTCAGTCGTGTCCGACTCTGTGCGACCCCATGGACTGCAGACTACAGGCTTCTCCGTCCATGGAATTTTCCAGGCAGGAGTACTGGAGTGGGTTGCCATTGCCTTGGATGGGAAGCAGGAAAATTCAGAAGAGCTTGAAATACTCTGCACCTGTCGTTTACTACACCTTAAACTTTACTGTACATGCAGAGCACCTGGGGACCTTGTTATTAATAAAACGCACATTCCTGGGACTTCCCTGGTGGTCCAGTGATTAGCAGTTTGGCTTCCAATGCAAGGGGTGTGGGTTCGATCCCTGGTCCGACAGGAGCTAGGATCCTATATGCCTTGTGGCCAAAACCCCAAAACATAAAACAGAAGCAATATTGTAACAAGTTCAATGAAGACTTTAAAAAATGTTCCTCATAAAAAAAAAATTCATTAAAAAAAATAAAGCACATTCCCTTCTTCAGAACTGGGTTGGCTTCCAGCAAGCTCCCAGGGGAGACCAGACGGCTCATCAGAGGAGCACCCTTTGATGAGTACAGCCCTCTGTGAAATCTTTCGTTGCTAGTTCCATGGGCCAGATGAGCCAGCTAACCATAGCCTTTTCCCCCTTTAACATCTCTTAGTGGCTGTGCCTGAGACATGAAAGGTCTGTCCATGCCTTCTGGAGACCCAAGCACCCGATTAATAGTGCAATCTTCGCTTTAGCCTCTAAAATTTTGATTGACAGGTTACACCACAGTCAGTTGGAAATATTGACTTGTAAGTGAATTGGCCAGAGATAGTCAGACGCCTTCTCTCTCAGCTCTTCCAGAAGGAGTGAGTTCTAGGCATCCTCCAGTACTGACCATTCTGCATTTTTCTCTCTGCCCACTTCCACTCAGGGAAGCAGAAGGGCTTTCATCACACCAGGCATGAACCAGATTTTGGTTACTTCTTGTGGAGTTTCCACTTCCTTACCGTGGAGGGAGCACCTTCTCTTATAGGTGTTTTCCTTGTACCAAGTGCCATTCGTGGCCTTGCTGAGTTTGTTATCCAATAGCTCAGTCATACGCCGGCCAGGGTATCCGAGCACCTGTTTCAGGAGGTGAAGTCATCTCTGGTCAGCGGTCGGACTCCCCTGCCCCGAGCCTTTTCCTCAGATAACCTCTTGATGACCTGCACTCTCACCTTTCTTAATCAGTGAGTGAAAGTCGCTCAGTCATGTCCGACTCTTTGCCACCCCATGTAATATACAGCCCATGGAATTCTCCAGGCCAGATTACTGAAGTGGGTAGCCTTTCCCTTCTCCAGGGGATATGCCCAACCCAGGGATCAAACCCAGGTCTCCCGCATTGCGGGAGGATTCTTTACCAGCTGAGCCACACGGGAAGCCCTAGAATACTGGAGTGGGTAGCCTGTCCCTTCTCTAGTGGATCTTCCTGACCCAGGAATCGAACCAGGGTCTCCTGCCTTGCAGGCGGATTCTTTACCAACTGAGCTGATCAGTGTAAGACCCTAAATAAAACCCTGCACATTTGACAGCTAGAGAAATTTCATTGGCCCTTCCTTTCCCCTTCTCAATGCCCTTGGATTCTTCCAAAGTGAGTATTTTGAGATTATCATTCCTCTGAAAGGTACTGGAATTTGACTAGTTACAGTAGCTTAGAATTAAAGAGAATCAGTGCTATAGACAGATTCAGAAAATACAAGGCAAAGCACATTTTTAAAAGTATTCACATCTGGCCTTGGCATGTATACTGAAAATATTTGCTACAGAAACAATCACTTCCAGACACTTTTAAATAACTGTACTCATTTTTATTATAGAAAAAAGTTATTTTTTTAACTTTGAAAAATAAAAGTAGGAAGTTGTAAGCACTTATTATCCTGCCACTCAAGGATAATCACTTTCAATGACTTAATACCTAATATTCTAGGTTCTCTTCTCTGCCTGTGTCAGGTGTTATAGTTGGCCCATTTTTCCATCTCGTTAAGCTTTTGTAAGCATCATTCTTATTTTATTTTTTTGTTTTTTAAAATTCTCATGTATTTTGGCTGTGTTAGGTCTTAGTTGCAGCACTGGGGATCTTTCCTGGCAGAGCACAGACTCTTACCTGAGGATAGCATGAGGGCTCCTGGGATCCTAGTTTCTTGATCAGGGATCGAACTTGCATCCCCCACATTGCAAGGTGGACTCTTAACCATTGGGCCACCGGGGAAGTCCCCTGTAAGCATCATTTTTAATGAATGTATATGCTATTCTATATCATAACAATACCACAATTTATTCACTTTTTTATTTGAATACCTTCATATTCTTGGAACACGTAACAGTTGATAGAATGTGAAGGACCTGGAGCATGTTAGGGTGTAAAGAGATTTTCCAGAGCAGAGATTCTCCACTAAAACAATTCTTGAAAGTCGTTGCTATGAAAACAGAAAGGATTCTCAAGAAGTCGTTTGACTCAGTTTCCTCATATTTTGGCCTGTGAATCAAGGAGAGCTTCATTTGTGTAAGGTCCAGGGGGCAGTGCTTTGGGGACAGGGACTGTTTTCTCATCTCTGTGTGTCTGGTACCTCCTTTCTGCCTCTCCTGGGCCTGGCACCAGTAGGGGCTCAGGTACTGTTTGAAGGGCAGGCGGGGTGGTGCTGGAGGGAGGAAGGGGAGAGATGGGCAGAGGGAGCACCAGTGTCTAAGTGCTTCGCTCTCTGGTTCCATTTGCCTTTCCCTAAAAGAAGGATTTCTGAGGCCCACCTGCCAGGAAAAGCATCAGGCAGGGAGAAGCAGCCAGGACTTGCAGAAAGGCCACTTCCTTGGCAGCCCTTGTGTGGCTGAAAGAAAAAGGTGGAAATAGAAACCGTCACGCTGCTGCCGACTCAGCACCGAGGTGACCCACTGATACCTCAAGTCACTTTCTAATTAAGGAAGGGAGGCAGGGTGGGAAAGAAAACATTAAGAAAAGAATTGGAAGGTGAAAAAAAGATGAAATGGGTTAATCGTTTTTGTGTGTGCTGTGCTAAGTTGCTTTAGTCATGTCTGACTCTTTGCGACCCTATGGGCTGTAGCCCACCAGGCTCCTCTGTCCATGGGAATCCTCCAGGCAAGAATGCTGGAGTGGGTTGCCATGTCCTCCTCAGGGGGATTATGTCTGCCCTAAAAGGACTTATAAGTGCGGCAGCTAATCCATGGAGAAGCAGCCTAAGGGATTTCTAGATTATAGGCGGTACTTCTGTTTTAGTGTCATTTTTAAAATAGGCTGATATAGTAGTATGATTCTTCTAATTCAAAAATTCCAAATTCTATAAATTAGAATTAGGTTATCAAACTGTAAGCCACTTTCAACTCAACATGGATAGGATGAAAACAGGAAGGGTTGGTGACTGTCCATATTTTCCTCCTGCAGAGGCTTTTTGTAAAAATAGTCCTTGGGATATTTATGTATTTTGGCTGCACCGGGTCTTTGCTGCTTTGAACTTGGGCTTTCTCTAGTTGAAAAGAGTGGGGGGCTACTCTCTTGTTGCAGAGCACGGGCTTCAATAGTTGCAGCACGAGGGCTCAGTAGTTGTGGCACATGGGCTTCATTGCTCCTCGGCATGTGGAATCTTCTCGGACTAGGGATTGAACCTGTGTCCCCTGCCTTAGCAGGTGCAGTCTTATCCACTGTGCCGCCAGGGAAGTGTTCCTCCCTGCTTTTAGGATGGTGTTAGTGGGAGCCCCCAGCGACCGAGAGCAGGTCTGGCAGCATCCAGTCAGGGAAATGTCATCATGTGCAGGGAAAGGACATAAATTTGACAGCTCAGTACATGCCTGATCAGAAAATAACCAGAGAGACAGTGTCATCTGCTGATATGTAGATAGGTCATTCCAACTAAAAGAACTTAAGGAAGCTTTAAGGCAGTAGTAGAGATTAGGAGGGAGGCAGAGAGAGAGAGAGAAGGCATTTTCACTTTCTGAAAGGTACTTTCTTGATATCATCGACCTTAGATCTCCTTGTCATCACCTGAAATGTAAGCCAAAAAAAAAAAAAAGGCAGTGACAAAGGCAGCAGAGAATGAGATCCAGGTTAAAAATACAAGGAAACCAGTCTGTCCTGAGATGAAGTGGAGAAATACCAAGACTCCTTCATATAAGTATAACTGAACAAGTACTCAAAATCAGCATCTGTACAGTCAGTAGCCGCCCAGTGCCCACCTCTAGTATATAGCCGATGCTGGCACCTGGCTCACAGTCTCTGCCTCACCAGCTCCTAGTTTCTCTTCTTAACACTCTCTTCCGAAACACCATCACCTTTACTCCTGCTTGGTCACCTGCTCCTAGTCACACTGCAGACCCTATGGATCCTGGAACTGTAAATCCCAAGGTCTCCAACAACACACCACAGCCTCCTTTGCAACACACAGTGTGGGGGGAGAAATCAGCCTGTCTGATTGATGTCTCATAAATTCTTTCTGGTTTCTTAGTTGGCTCTTTCTCCCACCCTCCGCAGTGACTGGCTGACTCAGTTTCATTCACACTTCTGACCTCCTCCTTCTCTTAGCAAATGACCATGCTGCTTGCTTCTCCCCTCTCTCGCCACTGTAGATTATAAACTTCCTGCTAAATCTGGAAACCTAACTGCATACACACTGGTCTCTCCCCTCCCTTCCCAATCAGTGAAGAGCTGCCCTTCTCTGGTGAAATCTGATGCTCCCACCTGGCTCTGGATGCTGCCTTCTCCTCACTATTGATTCTTTTCTCTCATTGCTACCTTCCATTTCCTTCCCGCCTGGAGCTCATCTCATCAGTTTTAAGCTGCCCCACTATCTCAGAGACAAAACAAGCCTCTGTTGACCCTATCTAAACCTCCAGTTCTGGCTATCCAGCTGGAGCTAGTAGTAAAGAACCCGCCTGCCAATGCAGGAGACATAAGAGATGTGGGTTCAATCCCTGGGTCAGGAAGATCCCCTGGAGGAGGGCATGACAACCCATTCCAGTGTTCCTGCATGGAGAATCCCAGGAACAGAAGAGCCTGGTGAGCTACAGTCCATCAGATCAGATCAGATCAGTCACTCAGTCGTGTCCGACTCTTTGCAACCCCATGAATTGCAGCACGCCAGGCCTCCCTGTCCATCACCAACTCCCGGAGTTCACTGAGACTCAGCGTCCATCGAGTCAGTGATGCCATCCAGCCATCTCATCCTCTGTCATCCCCTTCTCCTCCTGCCCCCAATCCCTCCCAGCATCAGAGTCTTTTCCAATGAGTCAACTCTTCGCATGAGGTGGCCAAAGTACTGGAGTTTCAGCTTTAGCATCATTCCTTCCAAAGAAACCCCAGGGCCGATCTCCTTTAGAATGGACTGGTTGGGTCTCCTTGCAGTCCAAGGGACTCTCAAGAGTCTTCTCTAGCACCACAGTTCAAAAGCATCAATTCTTTGGCACTCAGGTTTCTTTATAGTCCAACTCTCCCATCCATACATGACCACTGGAAAAACCATAGCTTTGACTAGACAGACCTTTGTTGGCAAAGTAATGTCTCTGCTTTTTAATATGCTGTCTAGGTTGGTCATAACTTTCCTTCCAAGGAGTAAGCGTCCTTTAATTTCATGGCTGCAGTCACCATCTGCAGTGATTCTGGAGCCCAAAAAAATAGTCTGCCACTGTTTCCCCATCTATTTGCCATGAAGTGATGGGACTGGATTCCATGACTATACTACAATTAAAATTCATTAAAAAAATACAAATCTAACCTGTGTACTAGAGAGTATTATATCAATGTTAGTTCAGTTCTTTGGACATGATAATGATAGTTTAGTTATGTAGGAGAATGCCATTGCTTTTAAGAAGTACACATTGAGGTATATAGGGTTGAATATTACATGTGACTTAACTTCCAAATTTTTCAGCAAGAATAACAACAATGGATAAAAATGAAGAGAAAAAGCAAATATAGCAAAATATTAACAATTAGTGGAACTCATTGAAAGGTATATAGGTATTTCTTGCACTAGTCTTTCAACTTTTCTATAGTAGTCAAAGTAGAAAGTGATGGGAAAATAGTTACAGTATTTTGATGATATATCCATCAAATAGATTTTGTATGGCTATTAATGTCTTCTAAGAATTTCTAAAACAGGGGTATATATTTATTTTCCCCCTTTTAAGAAATTTTAAATATTGAACAGATCAAATTTATAAATTTTGTAAGAGATATTAAAAATTACAATATAGGGAACACACCACGTTCCCATCAAAATATGTTACTCTTGTTCCCTGCTCCATGCTAACATTCATCTTCTTTGAAAGGTAACCATTATGCTGAGTTTTGTGTTTATTATTCCCTTGTTTCATTTATAGTTTTGCCATGGTACAAAACTCCTAAATAGTGTATTGTATAATTTTGTATCCTTTAATCCTTTCTCTAAGTGCATTTGTCTGTAATTTCCTTTTTATACTCAACATATGTTTCTGTGATTAATCCTGTTGTCGTGTGTAACTGTAATTTACTAATTTCGCTGCTTTTTAGTATTCCATTATATGAACACACATTTTAAGAAATTCATTTCTGCTACTGATAGACATTTAAGTTGTTTCTATTTTATTTCAAGCAGTGCTGGTACACAGGTACACAGTTTCTCGGAGTAGAATTGTTGGGGCATAGATTGTGTATGCTTATCAACCTTACTAAAATAATGCTACATTTTTTTTCCCAAGGTGATTGGTTATATTTTACATTCCCACCAGCAGTGTGTCTCAGTTGCAAATATTTTATATGGTTGTGCTTCTTTTTAAGTTTTATTTTTAATTTTAAAATACTGCAAAAAAAGTTACAGAAACATCGCAAGAAATCCAAAACTGACATTTAAGAGAATTCCATTTATTATAGCATCAAAAAGAATAAAACACTTAGGAGTATATTTGATGAAAGAAGTGTGAAACTTATCCTCTTAAAACAAGAAAATACTGTTGAAAGAAAATTTAAAAGACCTAAATAAGTGGGAAGACATTGTATGTTCATGAATTGGAAGGCATTAATTTTTGTATTGTTTATTTGTTTTTGGTTGCGTGGGGTCTTTGTTGCCATGTGGGCTTTCTCTAGTTTCGGTGAGCAAGGGCTAATCTTCGTGTGGAACGTGAACCTCTCATTGCAGTGGCTTCTCTGGTTTCACAGCACAGGCTCTGGGGCCGCTGGCTCAGTAGTTGTGGCACATGGGTTTTATGCCACATGTGGCACATGGGCACGTGCTCTGCAGCACATGGAATCTTTCCAGACCCCCAGGTATTGAACCCATATCCCCTACATTGGCAGATGGTTCCTATCTACTCTACCACCAGGGAAGTCCCATTAATATTTTTAAGAATGACATTATTCCCCAAATTGTTCTACAGATTCAGTGCATTCCCTATCAAAATGCCAGCTGACTTTTTTGCATAAATTAACCCGCTGATTCTAAATTTCATGTGGAAATTCAAGGGACCCAGAATACCCAAAACAATATTTAAAAAGAAGAACAAAGTTGGAAGACTGACTGGCCCATGTTAAAACTTAATCCAAAGCTATAGTGTTTAGACATTGTGGTACTGGCATAAAGATAGACGTATAAGTCCATGGGTAGAGTGGAGAGAGTCCAGAAAGAACTCTTCCTATCTATGGTCAACTGAACTTTTACAAGGTGGCCAAGACCATTCAATGGGGAAAGTAATCTTTTTGACAAATAGTGCTGGGCAACTGGATATCCACGTGCAAAAGAATGAAGTTAGACCTTTACCTCACAAACAAAAAGCAATAAAATGGATCAAAGACCTAAACGTAAGACCTAAAACAACAAAATTCTTAGGAGAAAACATGGGTGTAAACCTTCATCACTTTGGATCAAACAATGATTTCTCAGATAAGACTCCGAGAACACCATCACCACTGCCGCTCCCAGCGACAACAGACAGATGGGCGGGACACGGCTAGATCCCTGGGGTGCGAAGGTCCCCTGGAGAAGGGAATGGCTACCCACTCCAGTGTTCTAGTCCATGGACTTGCAAAGAATTGAACATGACTGAGCAACTTTCACTTTCACCATCAAAATTAAAAACCTTTGGGGACCTCTTTGGTGGTCCAGTGGCTAAGACTCTCTTTGCCAATGCAGGGGCTTGGGTTCAATCCCTGGTCAGGGAACTAGATCCTTCATGCCACAATTAAGTTTTCATGTTGCAACTAAAGATCCCACAGGGTGCAACAACTACAACAAAAGAAGAGATCCCGTATGCAGCAACCAAGATAGAAAATCCCGAGTCCTGCAACCAAGACCTGGTGCAGCCTAAATAAGTACATAATTTAAAAAAATTTAACAGTATTTGTGCTTCAAAGGGTACCATCAAGAAAATGAAGAGAACTCACAAAATGGGAGAAATTATTTGCAAATCATATTTGTGATAGGGACTTATACTATTTAAAGACCTGTTATAACTCAATAATGAAAAGACAAATAGCCTAATTAAGATATGGGTAAAGGATCTGAATGGGCAAATATCCAAAGAAGATATCCATATGGCCAATGAGCACATGGAAAGATGCTCAACACCGTTAGGCAGTTGGAGAAATGAAAATCAAAACCACAATGAATAAATACTAGTTCACACCCACTAAGAGTGCGATAAGCAAAAACAGAGAGGATAGCAAGTAATATGAAGAGAAACTGGAACTGTATTTATTGTTACTGGTATGTAATTGCTCAGCACACAGAGGTAGAAAATATATGTATGTATATTAAGCTAGGCATATATATAGCCCCCAGGCTCCTCTGTCTGTGGGATTTTCTAGGCAAGAATACTGGAGTGGGGTGCCATTTCCTTCTCCAGGGCATCTTCCCCACCCAGAGATTGAACCCTCGCCTCTTGGGTCTTCTGCATTGACAGGCAGGTTCTTTACCACTAGGGCCACCTGGGAAGCCCTATATATAGACTCAGATACCTCTTTATTTCTATATCTATATACTGATCTTGCCAATTCCATATGAACACTGCAAGATGCTTTTTATATTTTTATTGGAGTATAATTGCTTTACAATGTTGTGTTAGTTTCAGCCGTACAAAGAAGTGAATCAGCTATATATATATATATATCCTCTCCCTCTTGGATCTCCCTCCCATATACAATGGAATATTACACAGTCATAAAGAGGCACAAAATTGGGTCATTTGTAGAGATGTGGATGGACCTGGGGTCTATCATACAGAGTGAAGCAAGGTTCCTTTTAGTCCTTCTTGTGTCTTTATTTGTGACTTCTTTCTCTGACAGGGGAACCTAGTTCTTGTTATCTACAATGTACATATTCACTTCTTTGATTTTTTTCTAGAAGGTATGCAATTGCCAATCCACACTGATTTGTTTTACTTAGACTTGCTCTTCTCATGCTCACCTTTTCAGGATGGTGATGTTCGGTTTCATTTGTTACCATTTGGATTCCCTGTTGCCTGCCTCTCCTCCTTTCTGACTCCACTCTCCCATCCCCCATTCCATTCTTGATTAACTTTTTTCTGTGGTTTTAAGAGCCAAAGTTACACAAGGTGGTACATTCAGAGAAGCGTCCCTTCCCTCCTCATACTTACCCATTCTCATTCTCACTTCTTTACACCGCTTTCCCATCCATCCACTCTCCTACTGGTAACCAATCTCTTTAGTTTCTGGTTTATCCTTCTTGAATTTGCTTTGCAGAAATGCTAACATACATAAGTCTGTCTTTCATCTACTTCTTCCTTACAATTATCTTGTTTGTTAAAAATTTTTATTAATTTGATATGCTTCCATTTTATATGCTTCTTATTTGTATTTCCCTTTTTATTAATGAGATTGAACATCTTTTCAGATGTTTATTGGCCATTTGGGTTTCTTCTAGGAAATGCCTGCTCAAGTTTTTTTGCCCTTCTTGGATTTATAGGAGCAATTTCTCTATTCTGAATACTAATCCTTTTTAGAAATACTAGTTAAAGATTTGGAAGGCTCATATTTTTGTTTATAACATCTTTGATGAATGAACTTAAATGAATCTTAAAGTTTATCTATCCTTTGGCCTTTTGTGTTTCAGAAATCCTTTATGAGGTCACACACTTATTCTCCTTCATTGTCTCATAAAAGTTTTAGAGTTTTGTCTTTCACATTTAATCCACCTAAATTTCTTTTTTTTTAAATATCAAGTAAGGTAAGAGCCAATATTCTGTTTTCTTCAGTGCTGGTTATTAAAGAGTCCATTCTTTACCACTGATGTACATTGCAAGCTTTATCATAAATCAGGTTTTTACATGCATGGGGGTCTGTTTTCAGGGTTTGCCCCATGCCAAAACATGGGGCAAATACATAATAATTTTGTATACAAAATAATACAGCTGATAATTCTTGGTCTCTGGGTAGATAGATCTCTCCCACCTTTTCTACTTCAGAGCTGCCTTGACTATTCTTGTTTTTTTGCTCTGCCATATACATTTTAAAAATAATTTTAACTATATTTTATGATATAGTTCTATTTAAGTTTTCTTTAATGTCATTAATCAGAGAAGGCAATGGCACCCCACTCCAGTACTTTTGCCTAGAAAATCCCATGGATGGAGGAGCCTGATAGGCTGCAGTCCATGGGGTTGCGAAGAGTCGGACATGACTGAGCAACTTCACTTTCACTTTTCACTTTCATGCATTGGAGAAGGAAATGGCAACCCACTCCAGGGTTCTTGCCTGGAGAATCCCAGGGATGGGGGAGCCTGGTGGGCTGCCGTCTATGGGGTCGCACAGAGTCGGACACGACTGAAGCGACTTAGCAGCAGCAGCAGCAGCAGCAATGTCATTAATAGTTTCATTTTCTCCACAAAGGTTTTACATATCTTTTATAAGATTTATTCCTAAACAGTATTTTTTTGACATCATTGAAAATGGTTTTTTAAAAATACATTTCCTGTTTGTTTTTGGTATATAGAAATCCAACTAATTTTTATAAATTGATTTTGAATCCATCAACTTAACTAAATTCTTATTAATTAATTTATCTGTGGATGATTTTGTGTTTGCTACCAAAATATATTATTAGTAAAGAATGATAGTTTTGTTTCTTTCTCTTTTGTTTTTGAGTAATTGATTGTTCCATTTATTTCTAAATATAGTAGATGCACAAGAAACTTTTATTGAGTTGAAATAAAATGCCTGTAATAGTGCCATTAACACCTCTTGAAAGAGGCCCTCTGAAGGAAGAGACCATACCCATTTTTGTTTTACATTGACTAAGGAGAAGCTGTGAAGGGAGAAAGGAATTAGACTGGAATATTAAATTATATTCTGTTTACATTTTAATTAATATACATGGTGTAAGACCACCAGGTTCTATGAAAGGATAGTGTATCATTAGACTGGTTGTAGATGGTTTTATTTCTCACTTTGCAGTTATAGGTGAAAAAGGTCAGGATATACAATTGCAAAATATGAGCTAGGTAGAAGAATATCCGTTTAAAAAAAAACAGGAAGAAATGCACAAAAATGTTTGCAGTTCTTATTTCAAGTTAAAGAATCATGGATGATTTTTTTCTTCTTTTTTAATATATCTCTATACTTTCCAGTTTTCCCAAGATGAGTATCTATCACTTTCATAACCAGGAAAGAAACAAAACTTAACACTAAAAGCAAGTCTAAAACAAAATTTAAAGGTAAGGATGATCTACTAAAAATGTCCAGTTAGAGCTAAAACAATCAAGAACATCTGATGTGCCTCCTTCCACCCAGACACACCACTGCAGAGCCAGCTGGCTGCACAGGCTAACACACTGTGTTATGTCTAAGAGAACGACCTCGGAGATGTGTGGAACTTTACTTTCCGTTAAGGGCGTGTATGGACCTGATGTGAAAAAGTCATACACAATTGGTCTTCATTTCATTTGTTTTGAAATGTGATCAGCTCAGTTATCCACAAAATATATTTTTCCTTTTCGTGAATTATTTATCACATTTTCATATTTAGAGATTTTTAACTTGCACTGCTTGTTTCCTAAGGATAAATTTAGGAAATACAGGCTAATTTTCGGCTGGCTCTACTCTCCCCATTTTTACAAAAAGGAAACAGAAGCCCCCAAAGATTAAGTAGGTCCTTTCTCTGTGCCTCTGCTCAGCTCCTCCCTTCAAAGGGCTTTGTCTCTCATCATATACTTGTCAAAAATATCCGTCTTCTCCATCATAAGATCCATGAGATTAAGATCTTTGTCCTGCCCTCCTGTGTATCCCCAAGCCTAGCACAGTACCTGACATACCTGATACATAATAGATGTTGAATAAACCTCTACTGAATGTTAAATACACTTTATAAGCAATTCACTTTCCAAGAAATCAGGCTACCTGCCAAATTAAATATCTGATTGATGGCTTTTGGAAATAGTCACAACAGCTTTTGACTACATTTGGGTGGAAATTGAAAACAATCTCTGAGTAAAGAAAAAAGTTAGAAAAAAGTTTCAAAATCTTTGACTAATGAAAAAAGTTTGAAAGCAAAATTACCTTTCTGTTCACCTTTTCCAGTATAGTGAATGTTTCATATTGTAAAACATTTTTCTTACTTTCCTTTATACCATTTAGAGCTGTTAATATTATGGCATCTAGATGCTAAGTGTATGTAGTTGTTAATTGAGCTGGTTTTATATGAAAAAAATTGATTAATGAAACTAAGTCAACATAATTTGTAAAAGTTCTTCATTTCACTTGTTTATCTTTCTCAATTTAAAACTTTTTTCCACACAGTTGGGACTGATGGATGTGGTTGATACTGGATGTTAAATGAATATGCTTGGAAGATCATATCTAACCCCCAAATGTGACATATCTAACCCCAAATCAGTCTTCTGGTTCCTCCTCAGAGGGTCATAGGCTTGAGTCACAAGGTCCTCCTCTCAGAGGGCTGAGTGTCTGGGGGTGGGCGACGGAGTGCTGTGCACTCTTGTTTGGGGGCAGTATTTTTCCCAGCTGTATTGAGCCATAAAGAACAAATTTGTAAGTTTAAGGTATACAATGTGATGTTTTAATGCATGTATATATTGTGAAACGTTCACCATGGTAAGGTTAGTAAATACATCCTTCACCTCACATAATTACCACTTTGTCTATTCATTTTAAAGGAGGATTTGGTGTTTTAATTATAACAGCTTCTTGCGCCTAGACCTATTTTAGATGTTTGTATGTAGAAGTAATTTTACTATAGACAGAGATAATGACACAGTTTTAAAGCTGTACAGTTTCTAACATTTTGAAAAGGTAGTTTTCTTGAGTAATTCAGTTCATTCTTTTGATTTGGCACATAATCCCACTTTCATTGAGGTCTTCCCATACTTTGTATCGGAGAAGACAATGGCACCCCACTCCAGTACTCTTGCCTGGAAAATCCATGGACGGAGGAGCCTGGGAGGCTGCAGTCCATGGGGTTGCTAAGAGTTGAACACGACTGAGCGACTTCACTTGCACTTTTCACTTTCATGCATTGGAGAAGGAAATGGCAACCCACTCCAGGGTTCTTGCCTGGAGAATCCCAGGGACGGGGGAGCCTGGTGGGCTGCCGTCTCTGGGGTCGCACAGAGTCGGACACGACTGAAGCAACTTAGCAGCAGCAGCAGCACACTTTGTATACTGTGCAACACTGGCACTGTATAAAATGAGTAAAATACCACCTTAAAAAAGCTCATGATCTGCCTGTGGTATCTTTGGACATTACATTTTATTTTCCTTTTTTCTTATATGTGTTATGTTGCTAAATTTGGGGTAAGGGAAACTTGCACTGTTATATTAATTTGGCCAAGAGCTGTAGCCCAAAGCTTCATTTTTTTCCCCGCAGTGGCCTATAGTAGCTTTTAGCTGAGCACTTCACATAGAAATAGAGTTTGACTGGACAGAGGTCTCATTATTCAAGCTTCTACTTAATGTATCGGATTGGTCCCTGGTGTCATTTGTACGTGGCATGGGAGGTCAGTTGTGGTATTCTAAAGAAAAGGAAAGCTGATACTTCCTCCTCAAATGGTGGTGGGCAATATGGAAAAGGAAAGCTATCCACTCTGTAAATCTCTCTATATATGGTTAGTACTCAGTAAATCAGTTGACACTAAAGTTTATCTCATAGATATGTACATAAAAAAGATAATCTCTGTTTTCTTCTTGGCAGGTGTCCTTGTAGACTTGGGTCTGGAGGAAAATGGGACAGCCTATCAGAGAGCAGAGAAATATGTTGTTCGTCTAGACAATGAGATACAAACCAAGTTTGAAGTTTTTATGAGAAGGGTGAAGCAGAACCCGTACACGCTGTTCGTGCTAGTCCATGACAACTCCCATGTGGAACTAACGAGGTGATTGCTTCAGAGTGAGCAAATACAATCTTTCTTCTCCAACAGTAAGGGTTATGTAATAAATGATTTAAAAGGTGGTCATTTGAAATCCCAGAGACCCCACCGTTTGGCATCTTCTCATGGGTAACTCATTCCCGCCCTTGCCTTGCTCTCCCAATGTTTCTGACTACTTCATTGTTGATGTTAACTATACTGTGGGTGAATTTTCAAAAATTCAAAATTTCAAGTTCCTGTTAAAATTCCCTCTTAAGAGCACCTTGGGACTTGGCTGCTCCAAGGAAAGGGTGACAGCAAGGAGGAGCTGGTGAGCGGCCTCCAGAAGGTCCACGTGCTTTCCTGTCGCCGCCGTTCTTCCTCCCTGGTTCTTCTCCTTCCCTCCCTTTCCGGGCCCTCCTTCCCTTCCTCTCCTGCTATTTCTCCTCCTCCTTACCTTTCTCTCTTCCCTCTTCCCTCTTCCCTTTAACAGCAGTAGGGATGCCACTTCAGTGACCTGAGAGCATTTTCAGAATCTTCCACAATTTACCAGTTTAAACCAGAGAACATTCTCTTTATGGGCTTTTTAATGAAAGAGTAGTATGGTGGTGTGATGGAGTCAGATCAAATCACAGGACTTATCTGGTAGGGGGTATCTTTGTTGCTATGGATTGAAAAAAGCAAACAGTTTTTTTTTTTTTAAGGGAAAATTGTTGTCACATATTACATATCATGGTTTGTCCGAACCAGGTAGGGAGAGGGAAATTTTAGCATCCTCAAGCACTCACAGACTTTCTTTTCTCGGGACACACTGAGGTTAGGCATCTGGATTTTGTTTTTTGATCTATGATAGAGATGTTAGAATTACAAAAGCACTTGTTCAGAAGCTAGAATGTGCTTGGTACTCCACAATCTGGTCTAGAGCCCTAGGCAGGTGTAAGTAAGATCTTGCATAACTTGTTAGATTTGCAAAGGACAGAGGGGTGAGAAGAGGGTAGGAAAGGTAAAGAAAAGAAATTTTGCCCACATCCTGTTCAGTTACTGCTTGTGTTCTACGAGCAGAAATAGCTCACTGACCTTATATACCTCATCTTTGAAACCTCTGAGGGTTTCACACTGAATCTCTCTGTTTAATTCTCATGGGCATTGAGATTACTTCTTTGACTATAAATATATACATATGGTTTTGAGGCTGCACGGAAACCTGGTATATCCACACTGAATAAAAGTGTGGGTGGTAGGGAGGGGGCAGGAGGAGCCCTCTGCATGGTCTAGCAGCCTCAAGGGAAGAAGGAAAGTGTATTAACACAGCAAGGATTCCTTGTCATTTGGGGAATCTCTCTAGGGGCACAGATCATTGCTCAGTTATAAGCATCATTTTTTGATGGAGAGCTCTCTTACACTGGTGGGGCTTTCAAACTAAAATGATCCACCTCAAGCTACAGATTTGGATATCTTTGGCTTGGATAATGGAGTTTAGACTTCAAGGCGTATTAGGGACAAACTGAAAAAGGAAAAAAAAAAAATTCCCTGAAAGCTGTCTGAAAGGGGTAAGAAAGAGGGTTATTTCTGCTCTTCCACATCAAATGCTGGTTGTTTCCACTGCTGCTCTCAGTTAATAAGAACTGAAAAAAATAAGAGCTAAGACATGACCTCTGTTTTGCTCTCTGATTGTGCATCTAGTCACTTAAATGAGGAGGTGTTAATGTGACTTTCAATGTCTCTACAGTGTCATGTCGGGCTCTTTGTCACATGGCGAGCCCGGCCATGGATTGGCTGACAGGGTCATTAACGGCAGAGAGGTTCTGGAAGCTTTCAACCTCCTGGTGCTCCAGGTCACCTCCTGTCCATACACTCTGCAGACCCAACAGTCCCGAATCAGCACCAGCAACGAGGTGCACTGGATGCAGCTGGACAGCACAGTGAGTCTCTTTCCCCGCCTTCTGCCAGGCGTGTTCCCAGTCCCCTCGGGAGCAGAACAGCATCAGAAAACATGGCCAAAAGCCTTACGGGTGCTTTAGCTTCTAAAAGTTCCATATACTTACAATTAGTATTCACTAAAGGCTAAAGAATGGGCTTCCCAGGTGACTCAGTGGTAAAGAATCGCCTGCCAATGCAGGAGACTTCGGTTTTAATCCCTGGGTTGGAAAAATCCCCTGGAGAAGGAAATGGCAGCCCACTCCAGTATTGTTGCCTGGAGAATCCCGTGGACAGAGGAGCCTGGTGGGCTACAGTCCATGAGGTTGTAAAGAGTCAGACACGACTGAGTGACTAAACAATAAGAACAACAAAAGCTAGTGAATAGTGTTCTCTATAAATTTGATTTGGTGGGCTCTACTTTAGGTTATCATGCAGATACAAAATTATCCACCTGTGTAGTTTGTCCCCCTAAAATGTAACATGATCTGACATAATTATCAATATCCTGGATTAGTTCTGTGCTTTTGAATGATTCATTCTGAGACTTCCCTGGTGGTTCAGTTGTTAAGGCTGTCTTCCAGTGCAGGGCGTGTGGGTTCCATCCCTGGTCAGATAGCTAATGCCTTGTGGCCAAAAAACCAAAACATAAAACAGAAGCAATACTGTAACAAATTCAATAAAGACTTTAAAAAACTCCACATCAAAAAAAAAAAGAGACACACAGAGAACACAGAGAAAACAGATTGGTGGTTGCCAGTTGGTGGGGGCTGGAGGGCAGACAAAATGGGTGAAGGCGGCCAAAAGGCACCAAAATCCAGTTATAAAATGAATGGGTTCTGGGGAATAATGTACAGGAAGGTGACAGTGGTTCATAGCACTCTACGGTCCATTTGAAAATTGCTGGGAGAATAGATCTTAAAAGTTCTCACCACAAGAAAAAAAGAATTACAACCGTGTGTGGTGACGGGTGGATGTTAACTAAACTTGGTGTGGTGATAATTTCACCACATATGCAAATAGCAGATTATTATGTTGTACACGTGAAACTAATGTAATGTTCATGTCAATTATATTTCAGCAGTTTTAAAAAAGAAAAAAGTCAAGTTATACACCCTGGGTGTCAGTCACTCAGTCGTGTCTGATTCTTTTGCAACCCCAGAGACTGTATGTAGCCCACTAGGCTCCTCTGTCCATGGGATTCTCCAGACAAGAATACTGGAGTGGGTTGTCATTTCCTTCTCCAACATATACATCTTAACTAAATACAATTTTTATTTGTAAAAACAAAATGACAAACATAAAAAAAAAAAGAAAAGAAAAACAAAGTAGAATAAGACAACTGCAAAAAAACCAAAGTGCTCTGTGGGTTGAAGGAGGAAAAGTGGCGCCCGTCTTAGAGCATCAGGAATGCTGACATGGAGGACAGCACACAGGGTGGGCTCTGGAGGAGAGGGAGGACAGAGCAGACACTTCGGACAGCAGTCAGCAGCGCAGGGCCGTAGAGGAGGAAGTGCCAGGTGTTTTTCAGAGGATACTTAGCGGGATTAAATGAAACCTGAAAATACACATATGGAATCTTTGAGACCAGGCTGGGAAAGCTTACACTTGTTACACGTCGGTGAACAATTCTTTAGCAAGGGCACAGTATTATTAGAAACAGCAGAACCTACTCTTTTTTCTCTTTTGGCTGTGCACGCAGTTTGCAGGATCTTAGTTCCCAGATCAAGGATTGAACCCAGGCCATTGCAGTGAAGGTGCTGATTCCTAACCACTGGACCACCAGGGAACCCCCAGAATATGCATAATTCTTATATTTTTAGGTTCACAATTATTCACAATCACTCACAATTCACAATTATTCAATGTTAATGTTCAGCTCCGTGAATTTTCACGAACTGAACATACCCGTGGAACCAGCACCCAGATGAAAAACTAGAACATGAGCTTCCCTCCAGAGGCCAGGCACTCTGTCGCCAGAGGGAGGCACTCTTCTGGCTTGGTTTGCCTCATTTTGAATGGAATTGTGCGATAGGCACGGGCTTTCCAGGTAACGCTGGTGGTAAAGAACCTGCCTGCCAATGCAGGAGACGGAAGAGATTCGGGATTGCTCCCCAGGTTGGGAAGATCCCCTGGAAGAGGAAATGGCAGTCCACTCCAGTATTCTTACCTGGAGCATCCCATGGACAGAGAAGCCTGGTAGGCTGCAGTCCATGGGGTTACGAAGAGTTGGACACGACTAAAGTGAGGCAGACGTGCAGTAGGCACTCTGTTATATATAACTTCTTTTGCTCAACATTGTGAGATTCTTTTATATTTTACATGAGTCGTGAAACACTCGTTCTTTCGGTTGTATATAGGTTACGCTGGGTGACTCACCACAGTTGATTTATTCATCCTATTCACTGATTTCAGTTGCTGCTTTGAGCATTCTAGCTCATGCCTTTTAGTAGACATCTGTGTACACTTTTGTTGGGTATGTATCTGGGAGTGAAATTGCTGAGTGCAGAGTTCAGCTTTAGTGGATACTAAGAGGCTACATTTTAAGGCAATTTATTAACTATAAGAGGTCAAGTCAAAGAGATTAGAAAGGTGGGGGTGAGTCATCTGGCTTCTCTGATAATTCAGGCTCGAATGAACGAGTACCTCAATCAGAATAGAGGTGCTGGCAATAAAGAGGATGGAAGAAATGGTAACTTTTCTAGGATTTGTTTTTTGAGGAAGAGGGGAAAAGCAGAGATATTTTTAAGGTGATGCCTTTAGTGGGAAAAGAGAAGACAGAAGAGCAGCAGACCTGCGTGTGGAGGGCAGACAAGACAGATGTGAACTGAGTGGAGGCCAGGCAAGTGTGCCGTGGCAAACACAGAGCTGGGGGAGGAACGGGGACTTTATGCTGAGGCTTTGGAATATTTTTTCAGGAATGCTGATCACTGACCGAAGCAGCTGGTGTAGATAAAATCATGGAAGAAAATAATGAAGAGAATGGCGGAGAGGGCAGCGAGGCCAAGGACTGAGGGTTTGGCCTCAAGAGTCCTTGGTGACCTTCCAGGGAACAGCGTCCACAGAGCAGAGGGTTGGGCTGGAGCAAAAGCAGAGACGGCAGCGCAAAGACAGGGAGTGCTAAGCTCAGGGTCACTGAGAGGCCAGGGCTCTGGGAGCGGAGATTTTTTTTTTTAAGCAGAGGAACATTTTCCCCAAAGATACAAGAATTCAGTAAATCATGTCACTTTTTTTTTTTAAATCATGTCAGTTATAATTTGTGATGCTGGGGGAGCCCAGTAGCTCTAGTTCTTCAAACCCTGCTAGCTCCAGGTGGTTCTAAGTCATCTATGTAACAAGCTGTCCCTATCATTTTGCTAAGAAAAAATAAAGAGAAGAAAAAAAAAATGAAAACATTTTATTCAGATCTTCTCACTTTTTAATTGGATTGGGGGGATTGCTGTTGAGTTATACGAGCTCTTTATAGATACTGGCTATTAACCCCTCATCAGGTAAATGGTTTGCAAGTATTTTTTGCCGTTCAGTAGGTTGCCTCTTCATTTTGTTTCCTTTGCTGTGCAGAAGCTTTTTAGTTTGATATAGTCCCACTTGCTTATTCACAATTTTTTCTAATTTTCAGGCAATAACCTGTTACAGGTCCCCCCCCCGCCCCGCCGCCCGCCCCTGAAAATCAGACACCTTGTGCCCTGCCCTCACTGGGCTTTGCTCTGTGTTTTGAACCAGGAGGACGTGAGCTGTGAGGAGAAGCTGTACTTCGGCCTGAACGAGTACAGTAAATCTCTGCAGTGGGGAATCACAAGCCCCCTTCTGAGATGTGACGAGACATTTGAAAAAATGGTGAACACGCTCTTGGAGAGGTAAATAAGGACCTTCAGCCTTGTCTTTAGCTGTTCTTGTTTGTCTGAACATGCCAAACGTCTTTCTGTCAGAGTCACAGGGAATGTTGGTGGAGCCCAGGCTATGCAAATGACACTCAAGAGCAGAATAAAAACAGCCTGTCCTGACATGACCTTCCACTCAGCTGGGTTTTCTATCATCATCCAGGACCAGCAAAGGAATCCAGTGACCCCGAGTGGGAAGGATAACCACCTTCCGTGCTCTGAATCATCTCCCAGGCAGGTTCACAGCTGCACCCAGAGATGATGCGGGCAGAGAGGGACTGGCTTATTAGAAGCCATTCCTCTGGGGTCTGGCCTCCCCCTCCCCACCATGCACCCCACACTTTTCTCCTCTTGTCTACCACAGGCAATCACCCTCAGTAAAGAAATGAAACTTTACTATGAGAGACTTGAAGTGTAAACTGGAGAACACTAAAGAATAATCAGATTGTTTGAGCTCAGTTCCAAGTGGCCCTCCTCCAGTCCCCGACTTTGGGGTAAAGTCTTACGACTCTGTCTCCTTTTTCTTCCTCAATTTCAGGTCAAACGCTGGAAGAGCAAAGGGATTTTCTGTTTTGTTTGTTCATTTGTTTTCCCCCTCTCTGATCTTGAACTACAGACTCAAAAAAAGAGGCATAAGAATTTAACCTAATAGGGAATTCCACAGCAGTCCAGTGGTTAGGACCGTGATTCGATCTGTGGTCGGGGAACTGAGATCCCTCAAGCTGGGCATGGCCAAAAAAAAATAAAAGAATTTAACCTAGTAGAGGTTCCTCCCTGTCCTCCACTACAATATTCTGTCTGATCACCCAGTGATGGGGCAGTAAGGCACTCTTCGATGAGATACATTCTTATTTTTAGTAGCTCTAGTTCTTAACACTGTCTCTCATCAATCACAACCCATCTATTTAAAAGCTGCCCTATAAGATTGCTAAGAAAAAGAAATAAAGATGATCAGGGAGAAACGTCCTACCCAGCAAGTTATTGGGCGGTGTCAGGAAAAGGAACAGGCGTGCAGTGGGATTTTGTACTTTCGCAGCTGTTGGGTCTGAGAAGACATAACAGACACTGTGATGTTAATCCCCTCGTGGCCCCTGTGATCTGAGATTTCTAAAACCACCTCATGAGTCTCCCTTCTAAGTGTTCCCCAACCTCCTGTTCTATCCACCAGCTTGGAACCTATCTTTTCTTTAAGTAACATCTTGGAGTTTTATAACTCATATTTTATTTTTTTTTTTTATTTTTTTTTGTTATAACTCATATTTTAATGGACAGTCCCATCAGCTCCTATACAACTTTTGTAATCCTTAAAAAACTATGATTATAATTGAATACAAAAAAAAAATTGGGAAAACTATTCACTTCTAAATTCATAGCTCTTTCAGTGTAAAATTTAAATGCCTGCATGTCAGATAGTACAGAATCTGCCTGCAATGCGGGAGACCTGAGTTCATTCCCTGGGTTGGGAAAATCCCCTGGAAAGGGGATTGGCAACCCACTCCAGTATTCCTACTTGAAGAATTCCATGGACAGAGGAGTCTGGTGGGCCACAGTCCATGGGGTCACAAAGAGTCAGACACAGCTGAGCAACTAACACTTTCACTTTTCATATCAAAGTTACCCTTCGATATAACTTTGGTTTTCTTACATGCCGCAGCAAAAAAAAAAAACAAAACAGTAAGCCTTAAACTTGGATCATCTGTGCTCACTTCCTCTAGCCCAGGTCCCCCAGGCTCATAATGGCTATGATTTACTGAACACTTGAATGGAGTGGTTCAGGAGGACCGATGGAACTAAAGGAGTTCTTTACTTTTCCCCAGTCTACTAAATCTGTACCACTTGAGAAGACATTGTCAAAGAACTGAATAAAATCCACACTCTTGTCTCACTGACTGGATGATCTTAGGCAAGTAGCTGAATTTCTCCCAGTCTTTAAATCAGCATCCTTCCATGAGAAAGTGAATCAGAACCCAGGGAATCAATCCATGGTCTTTTCCAGCTCTAAGTACTTCAAAACCACAGTTAGCCATTTGCTGACCTGAACTGGTATTTGACCCTGGGCTTTCCTGTGCAAGGCTGGTGATGACTGTTTCACTTTAAATAGAATTATAAAGTGGAGCAAAGGTGAAATTGCCCTCTGGTCTACCCAGCTGCTAGGAGGCTGCCTGTGCCACCAGCCGGCATCCAGGAAGAAAGTTCATAGACCCGCCATCCTTCTGCGGGCTCCACGGGAGGCCCAGCCAAGCTCCGGTCCAGGCCTTGCTTTCCCCAGGCCTGCTTTCTTGACCAGCACCTCTTCAGGCCTGCAAGTGGGTCCTCTTTACCCGTGTGTATTCCGTCTGTCTTCTGGCCGGGTCTTATGAGGAATAGCACATAAATGAGAGGTTTATTTTCTGCTTGCTCTGTAATTGTAAAAAAAAAAAAAAAAAACAACAGCCGAGTTGGTCCAGTGGAAGGTGGTGAGCAGGGAATGCTGGGGTGAGTCAAGGACACCCCTGCTGTTTATTTCCCGGGGCTCCTTTCGCCCAGGTGGATGGGAGACCACACCACTAGGGGATGCTATTTCTCCAGCTGGCTCCAAGCTTCCTCCATTTTTATGAGAAGATACTGTTATTGCCCTGACTCAATGGACATGAGTTTGAGCAAATTCTAGGAGATGGTGAAGGACAGGAAAGCCTGATGTGCTACAGTCCCTGGGGTTGGAAAGACTTGGACACGACTTAGCGACTGAACAACAACAATTGTTATTGCTACAAGGGAGCTGACCTCAAATTAGCCATAATAATTACTCTTTTTACTCCTTATACTTAACAGACATTACATTAATGTATCAGTTTCCTCAACTATAATTTTAAGTATCAGAGAAATAAGCTACCAAGCATTCTAACCCCAGGACAGCAGCAAGAGCTTAGAGTCTAGGGATGATCCTTTACGACTCTGTGGATAGTCTGAGCGGACCAGTGCTTCTCAAGATACAGTGTGGTACAAATCACCCGGGGACCTTGTCCAGGCTGTTTCTGATTCAGTGCACATGGGGTAGGAGGGTTTGGCACATCTGACAAGCTCCCCGGTGGTGATGCTGCTGATTTAGAGACCACTCTGGGAGAAGCTAGGATCCCTAGACTGTCCCTAAGCCTCTTGAACTCAAGGTACCTATCCCAGAAGGTGTTGTGAGCTCAGCTTTTCCTTCTAGTGATGTGGGCTCCAAGGTCATTCTTTTTTAAAAGCTTTAATTTTGTGTTGGGGTATAGCCGATTAACAATGTTCTGATAGTTTCGGGTGAACAGGAAGGGACTGAGCCATACATATGCATGTATCCATTCTCCCCCAAACTCCCCTCCCATCCAGGCTGCCACAGAACATCGAGCTGAGGTCCCTGCGCTCTACAGAAGGTCTCCAAGTTCATTCTTTTTTAACAAATTTATTTATTTTTAATTGAAGGATAGTTGCTTTACAATATTGCTTTGGTTTCTGCCATACATCACCATGAATCAGACATATGTCTCCTCCCTCTTGAATCTCCCTCCTACCTGCCATCCCATCCTACCCCTCTGGGTTGTTACCAAACCTCAGTTTGAGTTCCCTGAGTCATAGAGCAAATTTCCTCCGGCTGTTTTACAAACGGTAGTGTATATGCTTCCATGCTACTCTCTCCATTCGTCCCACCTTCTTTCCTCCCCCGACCCGTGTCCATAGTCTGTTCTCTATGTCTGCATCTCCACTGCTGCCCTGCGAATAGCTTCATCGGTACCATCTTTCTAGGTTCCATATATATGTGTTAATCTCCGATATTTGTTTTTCTCTTTCTGACTTCACTCTGTATAATAGGCTCTAGGTTCATCCACCTTATAAGAACTGACTCAAATCCAGGTCATTCTTGAGCTCAAGCCCACCACCCACCACTATCTGCTTCCCACCCTGCTGGGTCTCCATTCCTACCACACAGCCCTTGCGCTCCCAGGCCCCACGGCCCCCACGCTAGCGCCCCTGTGTTCTGTTGAAGGTACCCGAGGCTGCATAGCATGGTGGTTCGCTGCTACCTCCTCATCCAGCAGTACTCGGAGGCTCTGATGGCTCTGACCACCGTGGCGTCCCTGCGTGACCACAGCACACCAGAGACCCTCAACATCATGGATGACCTCCTCAGCTGCCCGGGGAAGAACCGCAGCGGGCGTGGACACATGCTCATCCTCCGGGTGCCCTCTGTGCAGCTGGCGATGCTGGCCAAGGAGCGGCTGCAGGAGGTGCGCGACAAGCTGGGGCTCCAGTACCGCTTCGAGGTGGTCCTGGGGAACCCCGCCTCTGAACTCAGCGTGGCAGCCCACTTTGTGGCACGACTAAAGGTTAGCAATGGACAGACCTTCGCTCCGTTTTCTAGGACCCCCCACCCCTACCCCGTGCAGGCGGCTCAGAGGCCTGCCGTTTGCTAGAGTTTTGCACAAGTGTCACGCGACTTTGTGACAACGTTAAGGCTAAGCTAAGGGACGTGTCCACCTTCCTAGTTTATTAACATTCGGTCTGGGTCCCCCATGCTAGTGCATGCATGCAGTTGGTCTTCCATGCTCTCCGACTGCAGGTGCAAAAAAAAATGCGATGACCCAATTTCACCCCCTGTTTATTGACCTTGTTCAAGATTCATCTAGCCCACGGCCATCTGTTTTCTCAGAAAAAAAAAAAAGGTAAGTTGTTCTCTCGGACCTCCGTGGGGGCACGCCTTTCAATATCATCCATTCACTGAATCTTTTCTGTCCACCCAGAGTCGGTAAAGTATCCTGTTTTCTCTTCAGGGCTCACAGAGGACAACTGCCCACCCTCTTGCATGTGGATTCCCCAACAGTTTGCTGTCTCTTTGTACTTGCTTTGGCCCCAAGCGCGGGCTGGACTGAGACTCTTCCAAGCCTGTGCATGGCTAAGTTCCCCACCCCTCTGCACGGGGAAGGCATTGCTTTTTCTGAACCCCTCCTGTCAGGTGTGGTGGGCGGGGGAGACTTCTTTGATCAACTAACCTAAGTCCCTACCTCATGCCCCGCTCAGATTTTTCTGGGGACTCTTCTAATCCAATGTGTCCCAGCTCTTTGACAGCACTTAATGAAATTCTGCACACCAATAGGTGCGGTACTGAGCAAGGTGCTCTATGTCTGGGTTAGATCAACATGGTTTCTGAACCTTGCAGAAAGTAAATACTGAGCTAACCTGGATAAAGAAAAGCCTACTTTGACACAAATTGTATAAAAAGAAAGCATGCAGTCTTAGAGGATTTACATTTCCATCTGGGCTGCAGTTTACCAACTGCAAAATGAGCGTTAGACTGCATGGTCTCTAAGGGCTGTAATTTGAACATTATTATTTCATATTCATAGAGCATTTTGCAAATGTAAACCTTTGTATTGCGTTCTACTGCCTAACTCAAATAATCCAAAATGCAGACAAAATGTCTTGTATTAGCTTGATACACAGTTGGAACAAATAAATCTTTCTAAACATAGAAGCTCCTATATTTAGTGAAAGTTGTAACATTTACATTTCACATATGGATATATAGATATAACGTTCACAGTTTTGAATTAAAGTCATAGACCACAATATAGCAGTATTCCTGGGATAAGTAAGAAATGAGAATCCTGAAACTCTTCTTACAATACAACTTATTAGTTATGAGACAATTTGAATGATGCTAATGATGAGGAATCTGGACAGGCAGGTAATCAGCACCGCTCTGTGAGGTCTCACACACCTACTGCAGGGAGATGTTCTAAAAGGCTATGAGTCTGCAAGGTCTTCTCTGGGTCTCCATTGGCACTGACCAGGTATAGCTGCTTAGAGCGTCTTAGGTCATTTGTTCAGACGCTTACTGCTACTGCTGCTCCTGCTGCTGCTAAGTTGCTTCAGTCATGTCTGACTCTGTGCGACCCCATAGACGGCAGCCCATCAGGCTCCCCCGTCCCTAGGATTCTTCAGACAAGAACACTGGAGTGGGTTGCCATTTCCTTCTCCACAGACACTTACTAATTCAGTGTAATCAGCAGTCTTCGATAATTTGCCCCCGTGGGCCGTAGTTTGAAAAACAGTCAATAATTGAGGTTCCTACCTGGCTGCAAGCACATCAGAACCACCTGCAGGGCTTCCCGGGGCTGCTGGGGCTGTGCTGTGAAGAGATCTCAAGTGATTACTTCTCAAGCAGTTACACCTCAAGTCGCATGAGCAGTGGCCAAGCACCAGCTACACAGAAGAGACTTCCAGGGACTTCCTTGGTGTCCAGTGGTTAAGACTCTGCCCTGTAATGCAGGAGTGCAGCTTTGATCCTCTTGGAACTAAGATCCCACGTGTGTGGGGGATGCCTTAAAAAAAAGAGAGTTTACATATGTTCAAAATCCCTCAATCACATCAATCCATCTTTTTTATATTCCACCTTTTTTATTTTAAAAAATATTTATTTTTATTTATTTGTACCGGGTCTTTGTTTCTGCACACAGGATCTTTAGTTGGCAGCATGTGGAATCTGGTTCCCTGACCAGGGATCAAACCCAGGCCCCCTGCAGTACAAGGTAGAATCTTAACCACTGGACCACCATGGAAGTCCCTATTTTCCACTGGTGTGGAAGTGAAGATTTGAAACGTTCGAATCCTTAGTAAGACTGCCACTTGCCAGGTGGTCTCTGTTTCACCTACTGATCTCTAAATTATTAATACCAACTTCCTTCACCACTGACGAAACAGCACCAGGATGCCTTTTGTCTCTGCTGCTGCTAAGTCGCTTCAGTCATGTCTTGACTCTGTGCGACCCCATAGATGGCAGCCCACCAGGCTCCTCAGTCCATGGGATTTTCCATGCCTTTTGTCTCTAGCCTTGGGTAATATCCAGTGCCTCTTTTTCCATTAGGGGGCCTTATTTTTGTGCTTAGCCTTTAGGTATTGTGGTTAACTTCTAAGTGATAATAAGTACTTTGGAAGGATATAAGTTTATATCTAAATAAGTTAGTCTGTCCAGAAGGCCTGTGAAGCTTTCGTTAGATTTCCTTGACCTTGAACCCCATATAAGCCCCTAAGTCAATGCTCTCTCAGTCTTTCGTGTTGTCTTAACTGCTTCCGTAGGAAAAGCTCCCTCAGGGCATGATAGACCCGTAGAAGAACGGCAGCCATCCATCATCAGAAGTAGCAGTGTGACAGGAAAACATTACATAGTGGGTTTGCCTTGCTCTGATTGCTCAAGAGTAAAAGTGGAATCTGTTTAATCATTTTTTGAAAATAATTCTCCATATAAAACACGACATCTATTCTTCCATCATTATAACCCAACCTCATTCTTGCTAGAACCATGAAATATATTTGGGGAGACCCCAGAGTCAGGGATTCATAAGTCCAACAAGAAGGTTTATGAGTAAAATGATTCTTATTTGCAGAATTATTTGCTTTGACTTAGGTAATGTTCTAGTTCCCTTTGACATGAAAATATATGGAAAACTGAATTGGGGGTGGGGAGAAACTTTCTGCTAATGTCTTAATGTTTTTGACAGATTGGTTTTCTAAGACACAGAAAGTCTCAAACTTATAAATAGTCATGTAGATCCACTGAGTTCTCCTTGGCATAAAAATATATGACAAAAGATTGAGGTTTGGGGGCTCTTCCAGTTTTAAAAATTCTATGCATTTTACTTGAAGTAATTGTGGGTATATTTATTTCCAAGACTGGCTTTTATAGACATCAACAAACCAGTAACCAAACTCTGTTATATTATATCATATCATATCTTACCTGATATATTTCTTTTTATCCCATGTTGGTTTTAGCAAAGGAAATACCAGTCTATTTAAAAATAACATTATATGCATCTCCTAATACCTCACTTTTCAGTCCTTGTTCCCAAAAACATCATCAGAAATGTCAGTTCATTTCTTATAATTCCTGCTAGAAAGCTGATATAAATCACAATTAGATGCTACACACTTCATAAAAAGTAGTAGAAATCACCTTATCCACTTAAGAGATGGTTTATTTTCTTTCTGCTCTAGAATAGAAAAAAAAAATCTGTAAGATCTTTTCACTTTCAAGCATCCTTCAAGTTGAGATTTTCTTCCTCTTGATAAATTCCTGTATTTGAGATTGTTCCATTTATTAAAGATATACACATGTGTGTATATGTATATTTCAGTTAATGTATAGAGGTGATTGTATATAAGTTTTGCTGTGATTATTTTATCAGTCATTTATAACCAAAATGGTCTTTTTTCAATCAATCAATCCCAAGAGTCTTTCCATTATACAAAGAAAGTGTTGTACTTAAGAGCACTGAGTCAGGTAGTTTAAGTAGGGTTTCTGTAAGGTTTGTACCATTGGTGGGATATTTCACATTGTATATTTCTTTGATGTGCATGGCTAATACATAATATATTCATTAAGATCTCCTGTTTACCTTATTGAGATAACGTGAAAGCCCACATTCTTCTAGAGTACTTGGTGTATTCTTTTCAGTAGCAATTAAAATATATGTATACACACAAACACACTTATTGGAAGTCATTTGGAAGCACAGATGTGTGTAAAATCTGACTGTAGAAACAAAAAAGGTGGAAATTCAATGAGGGGTTTTAATTTTATTGTTGGGTCCCCTTCTACAGACTTGGAGAGGAAATGAAGCAGAAGAGTGGGTCCCTCGGACATACCAGGATCTAGAAGGTCTGCCTTGTATTGTGATATTAACTGGCAAAGATCCTCTTGGAGAAACCTTTCCCAGGTACAATGCCAATCACTAATTCTCATTTCCCATTGGTTGCTTGGCTGAGCTGACGGTTAAAACTTAGCTGATGCTCATCCACTTCCTTCACTTGGCAAGTGAGAAGGCAGTTGTTTTACTCGGGGATGTAAGAAATTTAGCCTTCTTGGATTCTTTCAACTTTCCAGAGATTGCCTAGCAATTTGGGGAATGAGAGAGAAGCCCCGGAGGAGAAGTGTTTATGCATGAAAGCTGGGCAGCCAGAGGGGCAGGGAGGAGAAGCATTGCCCCCACTGAGGAGCTTTTTGGATGAAGTGTCTCTGTTAGGCTGCTGTTCCCTCAAGGATCTGGGGCCTGTGGGTTGGAAGGCAATAGCAAGAATAGTATTGTTGTTTAGTTGCTCAGTTGTGTCCAGCTCTTTGGGGCCCTGATGGACTGTAGCCCGCCAGGCTCTTCTGTCCATGGGATTTTCCAGGCAAGAATACAGGAGTGGGTTGCCATTTCCTTCTCCAGGGGATTTTTCCAACCCAGGGATTAAACCCGAGTCTCCTGCATTGGCAGGTGGATTCTTTGCCACTGAGCCACCTGGGAAGCCCAAGAATAGTCACAGCATTCACTGAGTGCTTGCGGTGAGTTAAGTGCAGTGAACGTAGCTCAGTCATGTCTGACTCTGCGACACCATGGACTGTAGCCCCCAGGTTCCTCTGTGCGTGGGATTTTCCAGGCAAGAATACTGAAGTGGGTAGTCATTCCCTTCTCCAGGGAATCTTTCCAATCCAGGGATCAAACCCAGGTCTCCTGCCTTGCAGGCAGGTTCTTTACTGTCTGAGCCACCAGGGCAGCCCACTGGGTATTGCTCTAAACACACTGCTTGTGCCATGTCATTCATTCCTTGCAATAACTGTCAGCTGGGCACTGTTACTCTATTCCATGTGTGGAGAAAGTGAAGTGACTGTCCTGTGGCCCTAACAGCTAGGAGGTGGCAGCACTGAGGTTTACATCAAGGATCACCTCACCATTTTGACCGCTGTCAGCCATACGTAAACGCTGTGCGCCTCACCAAAGACACCATTACTTTGTGCAGGTCTCTAAAGTACTGTGACCTCCGGTTAATTGATTCAAGCTACTTAACCCGCACGGCCTTGGAGCAGGAGATGGGGCTGGCCTGCTGCTACGTGTCCAAAGAGGTGATCCGGGGGCCCACTGCCGCCCTGGACCTCAGCGGCAAGGAGCAAGAGCGAGCTGCGGCCAGCGAGAATGACACCGAGGAGCTGCTGATCGACCTGGAGAGACCCCAGAGTAACAGCAGCGCCGTCACGGGAACTTCAGGTCAGTACTTTCTCTCTCCAGGGGTTGGGGCAGGAGAGAGGAAGGGGTAGAAGTAGGGAAGGCAAAGGCACCTGCTGCCTCCCATCCAGCTTTCAGAGCAGCGGTGGCTGACCTGGGCATCCCATCCAGACCTCAGTCCTGGGGAGACGTAGTTGACAAACGTGAGTCATGAGCAGCCACAAAACATTTGCCTGGAAAGCACTTAATGAAGAGCTTGCTAATAGGCTAAATGCATGCGTGCACGCTGCATGCTAAGTCACTTCAGTCATGTCCAACTCTTTGTGACCCTATGGACTGTAGCCTGCCAGGTTCCTCTGTCCAAGGGATTCTCCAGGCAAGAATACTGGAGTGGGTGGCCATTTCCTGCTCCAGGAGATCTTCCTGACCAATAGGCTAAATACAATAAGTAAATTTCATGAATCCTCACTAACACCACGTCTCCTAGTCTCTGCACCCTAATCATCTTATTGATATTACACATCTGATATTTGCACAAAGGCCTTCTTTTCCTTCCAGACCCTGAAGTGGTTTGTGCTAATTGGCCTAGTACCTGGCACTGAGTGTGTGTTTGTTTGAACGAATGAATGAGTGACTTTTCCCCCAAGTACCTAAATGGCAAGTGTTTATATACAGAAGGCTACTCTGGGACCACTGGTTGATTGGGATGATCCAGCCTACAGCCTACCAACTGCCCTCTTATTATGTTACTGTGTGGCTGATGGCAGTGCCTGGCATGAATTTTCTTCTGCTAAATAGTATTAAGCAAATACAGCATTATTTCCAGGACTTCCCAGGTGGCGCTAGTAGTAAAGAACCCGCCTGCCAATGCAGGAGACATAAGAGACATCAGTTCAATCCCTGGGTAGGGAAGCTCCTCTAGAGGAGGGCATGTCAACCCACTCCAGTATTCTTGGCTAGAGAATCTCATGGACAGAGGAGGCTGGTGGGCTATGGTCCATAGGGTCGAAAAGAGTTGGACACGACTGAAGCAACTTACTCCCCACACACAGCATTATTTCCATTTTTTTTTTCTGATTGTGAAAGTTATAATAGAGTTTAATATAGAAAACTTGGAGAATGTAATGAAGTATAGAGAAGAGATGAAAAATGAAAATCCCACAACAGAGGGAACCACCATTCACGTTCCTTCTGCCCCGTGTTTCCCTTCTTTTACCTCATGACACTGACTCACACATACGCACAAACACACACACACCCCTTCTGAATGGAAAAGGCAGGTATCTGTGCCTGGAAGAGCGTGAGGACTGTCTTACCGAGGTCTGCTTCAGTCATGGGTCAGGGCTGTACCCGCCACCCTCTAACAACAGCCTCCCCGGTTCTGCCTGGTAGACCAGTTCAGAATAAAGGAGGGAGTTTGGGAAGATGGTAAAGGGTAACAGAGGAAGGGGAAGAACACACCTAGAAGCTTTTCCACACCAGCCAGCATCGGTGAGGGAGAGGAGGAAGGTGGAGCAGGGTGGGGTGATTAGAGTCCACTTCCTTCCTGTGCTCCTTGATCAGCCCCCTCCCTTCCCTAGGCGTGGAGAGCTGCCCCACAGACTCTGGATTCTGGCCTTGCTCTCATGAACTCTGCTGTCTGGAGTTTCCCCTCCCCAATCTTGGAGGACCCAGGTGCTGCCCTCCTACACACACCACCCTACCCACCTCCAGCTGACTTTCAGGGTCCTCAGGGGGTGCTCATTGCCCAAGGCATTCAGGCCAGAAGACTCAAGGGCCTTGAAGGCAGAAGAAAACCATCATGCAGAAGTCAGCTGAGCAGCGGTGATGGATGGGGTCAGGAGCCTCTGGTTACTGGCCCTTCACCTAGGAGCTCCCAAGGTTGGGATTTGCCTGGGAGGCACCAGTCTGAGCAGAAAGAGTCTTGTAATTCGATTCTTGTTTGTCTTCAAACCACTTGGTCGCTCAGTCGTGTCTGACTCTGTGACCCCATGGACTGTAGTCCTCCAGGCTCCTCTGTCCATGGGATTCTCCAGGCAAGAACACTGGAGTGGGTTGCCACGCCCTTATCTTCTCAACCCAGGGATGGAACCCAGGTCTCCTGCACTGCAGGTGGATTCTTTACCGTCTGAGCCACCAGGGAAGGGTGGGGGTGGGGGACATTTGCGGTGAGTTGGCTGCAGGTGAGCAGATCTCCGGCCCTGGGGTGTAGGGAGGGAGGAGGTTACGCCCCGCCTTCCCACGCTGGTCCGGTCCGGGCATCTGTGGAAGGGGCTGCACCCTGGGGAGCGTATCCACAGCCAGGAGGGTGGGGCCTGGGACCCCAGAAGGCGGCGAGTGCCAATGGACAGGATTTGGGTGTGGAGCGTGTGTTGGTCAGGGTTCTGGAGTGATTCGGACGGATTATCCAAACAACCTAACCAGAGGAGAGTTTAATAACCCGCTATGTACAAAGACGCAGGCAGGATGGAAAAAAGCAGCAGGAGGCGGCGGGGTGGTCGGTCCCAGGGCGCCGGGACTACCTGCGGCCTGAAGACGCGGGGAGGATCGGACGTGGGTCCAGGTTTCTCCTGGCCGCCCGGAGGAAACCGGGAATAAGTGGCCATTTCCGAGCCCACACAGCAGCCAGGGCCGGGGAAAGGGGACCAGAGGGGGGCGGCAGGGCGCCAGGAGCAGAGGGGCGGCCCGAAGCCCGAGCGCCGCCTGGACCCCAGGGGCTTCCCCCGGGGCAGGGGCGGCGGTGACAGCGCGACGTGTGGGTCCTCTTTCAGGCTCCATCATGGAGAATGGGGTCAGCTCGTCCAGCACCGCCGACAAGTCCCAGAAGCCGCCCCCGACACCCAGCTTCCGGAGCCCGGTCCCCAGCGCGGGGCTGGACGAGGGGCTCTCGGCCGGCCCGGCGGGACCCGGGGAGCCCCTAAAGCAGGAGTGCGACTCGCTGGGGCCCCCGCTGGCCAGCAGCACCACCGCCAAGCCGTCGCCGTCGTCATCGGGGCCCGGGGCGCTGCCGTGGCCCGGGCCGCCGGGCCGGGCCGGCCGGCCCCCCCAGGCCGCGCTGCCCCCGGTGGTCATCCTGTCCAAGGCGGCCTACAGCCTTCTGGGCGCGCGGCGGGGCGGCAAGCTGCCGGCGGCCGCGGCCCTGCTGCCGCACCCCGACGTGGCCTGGGCCAGCCCGCTGCGCCCGCCGCCGCCCGCGCACGCCGGCCCCGAGGAGCAGTCGCTCTACTACCGGCGCTGGACGGCCGCGCGGCCGCACCACGCCGACCACGGCAACCCGCCCGACCCCGCCTCTGGCGCGCGGGCCTGCCACCCGCGCCGGCTCTTGCTGAGCGGGCCCCCCCAGGTAGAGGCAGGGGTTCGGGATGGGGGACTGGGGTGGGGGAGTGGAGGTAGGGCGCCGGGGCAAGGGGCTCTGGGGTTGCGGGGTCGGGGGGTCAGGGTAGGGCCCGGGGGCAGGGGTTCTGGAGTTGCGGAGGTCGGGGGTAGGGCGCGGGGGCAGGGGTTCTGGGCTTGGGGTCGGAGGTAGGGCGTGGGGGCACGGGGTCTGGGGTTGGGGGTGTCTCGGGTCGGGGGGCGTCGAGGCCCCACTCAGATGGAAGGAGTCCTTGGAGAGCCCAGGTGTGACGTCCCTTTTCTCTTTTCCTCCCCCTCCCCGCCTACAATTGGACACCCGCCCCAGGTGGGGAAGACGGGCTCCTACCTGCAGTTCCTGAGGCTCCTCTTCCGCATGCTCATCCGGCTCTTGGAAGTGGACGTGTACGACGAGGCCGAGATCAACACCGGTGAGCGCCGGGCGTGGCGGTGCGGGTTATTACCACCACATCCCGGGGCTGTCCGCGGCCTCCAGGGGGTTAGTGCAGGGTTATTGAGAAGTTAGAGGCCAGGAGCCAGCAGAGTTGTAAGATGCCCTGGCCGTTTAGGTCGGGGTGTGACTTCCCCTCCTTTGAACCCCGATCCCCACTGTGTCCCCCGAATCACTGGGCACAGAGGCATCTTATAAAGCCCGTCAGGTGGGTTCACTGCTCAGATGGTGACACTGCTCAGGTTTAAAATTAGTAGACTGCAGTGTTCTACGGCTTAAGGGTCCAGGGCACATTTTATACTCCATCAGGGTAACCTTATGTTTTGCCTACTGGCTGCGAGTGAAGGTGTGTGGATTACTACCCAAAGGAAAACTTCCTTGAGCAGGACAGAACCCTGGCACCATCAACAGCCCCTTGGGACTGGCAGAAGGATGGAGGGCCTGGTGCTTGACAGGCCATCCCCAGCCCGCACCTCCTGCCACCCTGCTGTTGCTTGTGAGGGAGGCGGTTCCCCTCAGCCGGTGCAGCAGGGCGGGAGCGTGGGCATGAGCAGGGGTCAGCTAGCATTAGCCCTGCGGCCAGGGGAGGGTGGCTTCGCATCTCAGAGGGACTGCGGTGCTGGAGGAAATGGGGTGGGGGGGTGGGCAGGAGTAGTCATGGGTAGACGTTCTTCCCAAGCCCCTGAAAGATGAAGGTAGAGAAGAAAAAGGCCTTGTGTTGTCCATCACATTCGCCCTTGGAGACCTCCAACTCGCTTGCTTTTCCTAAACAGTTGGACCTGTCCTGTGACCAGCCCAAGGGATAGAGCAGTTCAGAGCCAGACTAGGTAAAATCAGTCATGTTTAATCATCTTCCTGTGGCTTTTGGTTCAACTTCCGTCCTCCATAGTTTACGTGCAGGATTCCGGACAAACGCACACAGTCCTGTCTTCCGGTCCACATCTCCTTGTCTGCGTGCCCGGCTGAGCTCTAGCAGACCCCAGGCCACCAGAGGGGACTGAAAGACCCCGGGGGCTGCCCAAAGCAGGCGGAGCTACAGTGCAGAGCCGAGCTGACCGGGAGTGAGGGGCCGTCATCCCATTGACCCCCACCTCCTAGGCTCCTCGGAAGAACGACGCCTTTAATTTTCATCTCAGATTCCCACTACAGAGCCTACAGCTGTGAGAGTCAAACATGGCCTTTGTGATGAGCAGCACTGTTTGGCTTTATTCCTTCACCCTAATTTTAGTGCCAGTGAATGCAATGGTACACTGGAGAGGCATGGGGATGTGTTTTTATTAAATGAGAATAAGCTCTTTTAAATACAATGCACATTTTTAAATGAAACCTAAACTTGAAAAAGGTCCAGGATGTAAAAATAAACAGTGTTGTGCTTAAAAGGTAATACCTGAGCTTCTAGCTTGTAGGCTTTTGGCAGAGGGGTGTTTTTTTCTTTGTTTCTCCTTTTGAGGGCTTTCCCAGTGGCTCAGATGATGAAGAATCTGCCATAATGAGGTTTAAAAAATTTGGACATAACGAGACATGGGGTCAATCCCTGGGTTGGGAAGATCCCCTGGCAAAGGGAATAGCAACTCATTCTAGTATTCTTGCCTGGAGAATTCCATGGACAGAGGAGCTTGGCAGGCTACAGTCCATGGGGTTGCAAAGAGTTGAACACAACTGAGCGACTGACACACACACACACACACACGCACTCACACGCACGCTCCCTTTACACTGTCTTAAGCTGATCTTATAGTTTTTATTATTAATAACAAATATCACCTATTGGAAACATACCATGTGCCCGCCACATGGTGTTAGCACTTTCAGTATGCCATCTGGACTTCTTAAAACAATCAGGGAACCCTAAGAAATGAAGGTGCCTGCAGGTGTGAAGTCACAAGATCAGCGGGAGCAGTGGCCTGGACTCAAACCCAAGGCCCCAGGCTCTCAACCTGGTTTGCATGTCGGAAGCACTGAAGGAGCTTTAAATATGACGAGTGCCTAAATAAGGAAGGTGGTTCTAGGCTGTGTGGCCCGAGCACAGGGGTTTTACAAGCTCCAGTGGATTCTAATAAGCAACAGACACTGTGAATCTTGCTTAATGAGCCCTTGAAATCCTTTCAGCTGTCGGCATCTTAAAACCCCATGACTAAAACTCTTGTGATAGGATTCAGATCGTCCAAAGTTAAATAAGATTTTAGGGACACTTGGGGGTCAGGCGTGGGAGACTGGTGGATCTCTTAGACTTGGGAGTTTCTGGGCTGGGTGTGTAGAGGCTAATGGGGACCAGTGAGGGCCAGCATCCCTCCCAGCAGGTCTGAAGGACACTCTGCACCCCTCTCCCCTGGACTCGGGAGCTCATTTCTCAGAAAGGCCTTTGTCCACCTACCTGGGCTGTATGTTTCCCTGACACTTGGGTGAGACGGAGGGAGGGTGGCCAGTTGGTCTGATCGGGCTGCCCTGTGCACTTTCCTTCTTGGCCTAGATCACAGCGAAAGCAGTGAGGTGAGCCAGTCAGAGGGCGAACCCTGGCCTGACATCGAGAGCTTCAGTAAAATGCCCTTTGACGTCAGTGTGCACGACCCCAAGTACAGTTCGATGAGCCTGGTATATACTGAGAAGCTGGCAGGGGTCAAACAAGGTCAGTGTACGTGGAGCCTGAAGGTCAAGGGTTCACCTAAATGAGGGCAGGAAACCTGGGGCCGTTTACTCCTTGAGAGCAGCTTAAGTCATACTCCTTTGCATGTCTTGTTTTATTCACGTGAATGTCACCTTTTGGGCTTCCTGGGTGGCTCAGTGGTAAAGAATCCACCTGCCAATGTAGAAGACGTGGGTTCGATCCCAGGGTCAGCAAGATCCCCCTGGAGGAGGGCATGGCAACCCACTCTAGTATTCCTGCCTGGAGAATCCCATGGACAGAGGAGCCTGGTGGGCTACAGTCCATGGATTTGCCAAAGTTGGACGTGACTTAGCGACTGAACAACAGCAAGGTCACCTTGTAATTTTCAGAGCTGCCTCTCAGGGCATAAACTGCAGAATCCTAGGAAAAGCCCTTCTGGGGGTTGGGGACTTTTTGCCCAGGCATAGGGGCTTCACACACAGCATGGGAAGGTGTTTTGTCTCTTTTTACACAGAAGCGATAAAGGAACCCAAAGCTGAGGAGCCCCGGAAACGAGAAACCATGTCCATGATGCTGACCAAGTACGCGGCCTACAACACCTTCCACCACTGTGAGCAGTGCCAGCAGTACATGGACTTCACCTCTGCCCCCCAGGTGCGGCCCCTGCGCTCCTGCCTGTTACCCAGCCTGGGTTCTGTGTGCGAGAGAGGGAAAGCCCCAGTTTCAAGCCCTAGATGGCTTGTTTGGTTTTTAAAAAATATTTATTTAGTTGTGTCGGGTCTTAGTTGCCACATGCAGGATCTTTTCATTGCTGCGAACAGACTCTGAAGTCACAGTGCATGGACTCCAGAGAGCGCAGGCTTCGGTAGTTGCAACCCGTGGGCTTTATAGCTGCCCCGAGCCATGTGGGATCTTAGTTCCCCAATCAGGAATCAAACCCACATCCCCTGCATGGCAAGATGGATTCTTAACCACTGGGTCACCAGGGAACTTCCAAGGATAGCTTATTGATGAGATGGAGCCACTCATTTGTGAGCAGAATGCATGAAGCAGTTGATAAAATGACTTTGGGTTTATTGGGATTATAGACAGGGGAGAAAGAAACTGATTTGTGTCTTAAGTCACTTCATCAAATGGTTACATGTGTTGTTTTAGAAAGTAACTGGTATGTCTGTGATTCTGAAAAAGCTGGATATTACAGCATGTTTGACAAAAGGGTCTCTTCCCCTCCTTCGGGTTGTTGATGAAGATGGTGTTACTATCTGCAAGTCCGTAGGGTGTGCCCTGTGAGCTGTGATCTGCACAGACCCAGTCTCCCTCTTACTCCAGCGTGGGGTGGTTTTGACCACAGGCACACAGAGGAGTCAGCGTGTGCTCTTTTACCTGGAGAGCACTGAGAGGTAGAATGCAGAAAGTGAGCAAGTACCCCACGCCGCTGCGCTCCTCATGGCCAGAGCATCTTTAAGCACAGAGGATGGGAAAGCAGCCAGTGATGGTTGTATCCAGCGCCTATGTGGGGGCTAAGCTCCACGCTGCTTCCCCACTTTATCTTCTTGACCTTTAGCGCTTGGCCCTGAGCGTCTGGAACAACTCTTCCTTTCTATAGCATGTGCTGGGTGGGCGCCTGGCTTCCTCCCCAGACTTGCTTCTGCGCTGGAGGATCTGGTCTTCTCCATTTTTCCCAGGGAACCCAGAAGGATGTGCTGGTCTTTCTGCTCTTCTGCTAGAAGTTACCTTTCATACCCCAAATGGTTTCCTGTGTCATTGAAAACTTTCAGTGGACTGTTTGAAATCAGCTCGCAATGCTTTATGGAATATAGATGATACAAGCCCCTGATATGAATCATTAGAAAATTCATTTTTTAGACAATATATTAAAAACCTTCTATTTAGTTTCTGTGTGATTACAGTACTGCCTAATACTTGTAAAGCAGAATGGAAGAGATCTTAAGGGGAGTGTTACAATATTATTTTTCTATGAAATGTAATATTTAGGTTGAACCTCTTGGGGAGGCTACCTGGATTATTCTCGTGCCTGCTGACTAGTGATGCTCTCTTTTCATTAGGCCAAATATTGTCTGCATTGTAAAGACCTTTATATAATTATTCACTGAGGTGGGTTATGAGAGAGTATGTCAACTTTCCAGCAACTTAAAAAAGATGTTAGATTTGTATGTGGCTTGGATGAGTCAAATGTCTCTTCTGGAAGCCAGAGTTCTAGGGTAAGTGACCATTCAGACATCTTCAGCTTCCAGTGTAGCCAGGAAAGATGGGCCCACAGGGGTGTTTTAATGATGTCAGTCTTAATAGTTTATTTAGGAAAAATATCATTTGACCTGACCCACTCAGAAGAGGCTCCCTCGGTCAGGAAGATCACCTGGAGGAGGGCATGGCGACCCACTCCAGTATTCTTGCCTGGAGAATCCCATGGGCTGAGGAGCCTGGTGGGCTACAGTCCAAAGGGTCACAGAGCTGGAGACGACTGAAGCAACTTAGCGCACACGCATGCACAGAGAAGCGTTTTCCCCCGTAACTGGGCACCTTTGGGAGTGTTTGCATAGCAAGACCTCCCAGAGGCATACTGGACCTCTGCAGGCCTGAGCACCAGTGGTTCTAAGAAGGTGAGAAATTGTAGTTTTCAGCAGCAGTCACTGTGCCACCCTCAGAGAGGCTGTTTGGGGTGAGAAGCTTGGATCTCGTGTCAGCCACTAAAGATGAAGTGTTTGCCTTCTCTGACACTGCACGCACAGCCAGGTCTGGCGGGAGGTAGAAGTCCAGGATAGCTGGCCTCTATCAATAACCATCTTGAGAGGAGCAGCCTGGAAGCTTGCCAACTGTGAACTTACACGCCCTCCCTTTGCTCTTTGCAAACGCAGATGTCCGACTCTACTCTCCACGCCTTCACGTTCTCGTCCTCCATGCTGGGAGAAGAGGTGCAGCTCTACTTCATCATTCCCAAATCCAAAGAGAGTCACTTTGTCTTCAGCAAGCAGGGCAAGCACCTGGAGAGCATGCGGCTGCCACTGGTCTCAGACAAGGTGGGTGATAGCGTCTGGATGCACGGACAGACGGCCTCAGGTACTAGAGCCAGTTTTATAAGCGTCTAGTATCTAAGGGTTCTAATTTCTCTTTTTGGCTTCTGGTCTTTTTCTTTCAGCAGAATTTGAACGTGGTCAAGAGCCCTATTTTCACCCCCTCCAGCGGTCGCCATGAGCACGGACTCCTAAACCTCTTTCACGCCATGGAGGGCATCAGCCACTTGCACCTGCTGGTGGTCAAAGAGTATGAGATGCCGCTGTACCGCAAATACTGGCCCAACCACATCATGCTGGTGCTTCCTGGCATGTTCAACAACGCAGGCGTGGGTAAGGGGGCGCATGGGATGCCGGGCAAGGGCTGGGAAGAGAGATACCAAGCCAAGCTCCATTCCTCAGGCTTCCAGAGGGTCCCATGACCCTGAAAAGTGTCTTGTTCTGTGGACCAAACGACTTTTGACTCTTTAAAAAAAAATTATTTTTGGCTGGGCTTGCTCTTCATTGCTGCAGACTTTTCTCTAGTTGTGGTGAGCCGTGGCTACTCTCTCGTTGCGGAGCATGGGCTGTAGGGCATGTAGACTTGAGTGGTTGCGGCACGTGGGCTCAGTAGTTGAGTCCCAGCCTCTAGAGCACAGGCTCAGTCGTTGCGGCACACAGGCTTAGTTGCTCCTCAGCATGTGGGATCTTCCCCCGTCAGGAATCAAACCCGTGTCTCTTGTGTCGGCAGGTAGACTCTTCACCACTGAGCCACTAAGGAAGCCCTTGACTCCTCTTTAAATGAGTTTTCATTTCTCTTTATCTTCAGTCTTGCAGAATTTTTTAACTTCTGAGGACTAGCATCCAAAGAAGTCACTGATACACTGAGCACCCTGGGAGGGCTTGGGACTCCGGCCAGCACAGGCTGCAGGTGTTGCTCGCTACCAGCTGGCAGCAGGGACCTCACAGAGAGGACAGTCAGAGGAGGAGGGGGGTTAGCAGTTCGGACCCAGGTCTGGTGGGATCGTTGGGGGCCATCGCTGATCTTAAAGGCACACAGCAAGTTCTCGGGGGTTCTGTACAGCTGGGGACTGAAGCACCATCACTGCCGATGGCAGTCATCTTAAAAGTGCCTGGAAGTCTTTCCTGCTTTTCCCCTCGGGATTTAAGGTCAGTGGGCTGATTTTCAAGGGGACACCTGGCTGTTGAGTGTACTGACAGAGCGGGAGGAGGAACTAGAGACAGAGGTCCAGAGCTGCTTCGTTTACCCCTGAAGGCAGGAGACCTCCAACCGGATCCAGCGTCCTAGAGCTCTGCTCTCTGCCCACTCCCTGCATTTCACTCACTCCCCATCGGCTTCAGTGGGAATTTCGAGCAGAGCTTCAGGAGGGCTGAGGATCAAGAGCTTTAGAGCCCACTGCTGGAGTGAAGGCAGAAAAGACCTGAGTAGTGCCCTGGATCCACGTGGGCCTTCTCTCCAGATCTCTCTCCCCTTTCCTTCTTAAGACTCTTCCTTTCTTGTTCTCTATTTCATTCCTTTTCATTTCCTTAAGTTTTAGCCTTAATATTGATTAAAATATTTTCCAAACAGGTTTATATTTTTAATATAATTTTATTTCCCATCACTTAACATCAAATGAGGTAAGAATTTCACATACTTCTGGTCCTTTATCCTTCCCCAAAACACATATCCCCAAACTTAACTAAAATCTTTCTCTATGTTTACATGACCCTCACACCTTTCCATGCCTGACTGACCTTTAGGAGAAAATATTTCCTCATCCCAGATTTGAGTGGATTTGTTTAGTGCCAGCTTTGCCATTTTTGTAATCATCTGGGGAGAGAAACCAACATATATGCAAATGAAGCAGCATTTATTTTTAATTGATACACAGCACAAAACTTAGCCGTTGTTCCGTGTACGGCTCAGCATTCATCAGTACGTTCACACTGTTGTGCAGCCAGTCTCCAGAACTCCTGTCCATCTGGCAAAACCGACTCAGTAACGTCAAAGGGGAACTCCCCATTTTTATTACCACTCACTCACTAATGGACCCTTGGTCTGCTCCTCACCTTCCGACTATTGTGAATGATGCTGCTGTGGACACGAACACAAATCTCAAAACCCTGCTTTCCGTTCTTATACCCCAAAGTAGAATTGCTTAATCACATAGTAATTCCACTTTTAATTTTTTTTTTTAGGAATTGACATACTGTTTTTCATAATGGCTTGTGCATTCTTACCAACAATGTAAAATGGTTCCGGTTTTAACACATCTTCACTAACACTTGTGTTTTTTGGGAATTTTTGCTGTTGTTAGTAGCCAACCTAATGGGTGTGTGATGGTATCTTGTGATTTACATTTTCCTAATCATTAGTGATGTTGATCGTATTTTTATCTGCTTACTGGCCATTTGTGTATCTTCTTTGGAGAATCTATTTTTAGTAAGGTTTTTGTTGTTGACTTGTAGGAGTTCTTTGTATAGTCTAGATTTTCACCCCTTATCAGATAAGGTTTGTAGATATTTTCTCCTATTCCAACTGAGAATGTGTTCTTCGCAGTTTTAAATTTTTACGTGGTCCAATTTATTTTTTCTCGTTGCCTATGCTTTTGGTGTCACAGCCAACAAATCAACAAACTGTTGCCAAAACCAGTATCATTAAGCTTTTCCCCATGTTTTCTTCTAAGAGTTTATAAAAGCTCTTTGGTCCATTTTGATTTCTTTACACAGCATTAAGATGAGGGTCCAGCTTCATTGTTTTACATTTGAATGGTCTTAGCACCTCTGTCAAAAATCATTCGACCATATATGCAAGGGTGTTTCTGGACTCTGTATTCTTATTCCATCGGCTATGTCTATCTGCTACACTGGTTTGATTACTCTAGTTTTGTAGTCAGTCAAGTGTGAGACCTCCAGCTTTGCCGTTCTTTTTCGAAGATTGTTTTGGTGATTCAGAGCCCTTTGAAGTTCCATGTGAATTTAAAAATGAATTTTTCTGTTCTAACAAAAGAGAAACTCTGATACTTTGATAGGGATTGTATTAAATTTGTGGATTGCTTTGTGGGATGTTTAAACAGTATTGCACCTTCCAGTCCATGAACATGTCTTTCCACTTATTTGGAAACACTTTCAGCAGTGTTTTGTACTTTTTAGTGTACTGGTCTTTAGCCTCCTTGGTTAAACATGTATTCCAAGTATTCTTTTTGATGAAAATGAAGCACTTCTTAATTTCCCTTTTAGATTGTTCATTGTTATTATATAGAAACACAGCTAATTTGTGTCTGCAGCTCTGCTGAATTTATTCTAACATGCGCATGTGTATAATATTTAAGGTTTTCCTCACATAAGTTCATGTCTACAGATAATTTTACTTCTTGCCAACTCGGGTGACTTGTGTGTGTGTGTGTGTAGTTTCTCTGGCTAGGATTTTCAGTACTATGTTAAATAGAAGTGGTAAAGTTGGGCATCCTTGTCTTATTCTTGATCTTAAAGGAAAAGCTTTCAGTTTTTCACCATTGAGTATGTTAGCTGTGGGCTTTTTCATATATGACCCATATAATGCAAAGTATTACACACATGCTCTTAAAAAGTATCAGTAGATTTTCCTAAACCCTAGCATTACCTTCTATCTACTCAAACTATTTTCCTGGTTCCTCCGTGGACTTAATTGGGGTTTTTTGAGCTTCTTTATTCTATGTTTTGTTTCATTTTAGGGTCTGTGTTAGTCGCTCAATCATGTCTGACTCTTTGTGACCCCCATGGACTGTAGCCCACCAGGCTACTCTGTCCATGGGATTCTCCAAGAATACTGGAGTGGGGGAAAAAAAAACACTTGAGTGGGTTGCCATTCCCTTCTCCAGGGGATCTTCCTGAACCCAGGTCTCCTGCATTGCAGGGAGATACTTTACCATCTGAGCCACTAGGGAAGCCTCGTTTTAGGGTGGCTCATTCATAAAACCTGGCTAATTCCTGATGGTCATCATCTTAATTGCTAACACTGAGTACTCACTCACCGTGTGCAGCACTGTCCTGAGCACCATACGACAGTCCTATGAAGTAGACATCATCATCACCTTCTTACAGGTGGGGAAGCCTAAGCACAGGAATCCTAGCAGCACTCCTCAAAGTGCAGCTCACCAATCACCTGTGAAAAGGTCTCTGGCCCCTCATCAGACACCACTAGTGTGAGCCTCTGGTGGTGGGCTCCAGGAATCTGCATTTTAAACAACTTCCTGGATGATTCTTGCCTGCACTGATGTGTGGGAATCGCAGCCCTGGATGTCTGGTCAACCCCCATGTGCACAGTCACCAGGCAAACACGCACGCATACGGAGAGAATGGGATGCGTCTGTGGGGCCTCCACCAAGCCCAAGAGGGGAACGTCCAAGCCGTCTTTGTGTTGCCTTCCAGGTGCTGCCAGGTTCCTCATTAAGGAGTTGTCTTACCACAACCTGGAGCTGGAGAGAAACCGCCTGGAAGAGCTGGGAGTTAAACGCCAGTGTGTCTGGCCTTTCATTGTCGTGATGGATGACTCATGTGTCCTGTGGAACATTCACAGTGTTCAGGAGCAGACCAGGTAGGGGCGGTTCTGTGCAGTTCTAGGAATGTGACATGTGCCACCAAGCAGGTCCTCTCCTCGGCCATCATGGCACAGTACAGTAAACAAGGGCACAGCTTCCCAGAGCAGAGCCACCATCCAAGACCACTTACTCTCACCAGCATGTTCTGTGGTGACTTAGGGATTTTTTAATCTAGACACTTGGTATGCCATTAAATTTCTGGACTGTTTGTGTTATCGCAGCTTTGGTCTGCTCTAAGTCTGTTGAAAAACACTGTGGTTTATGTAGAAAGACCACTGGCTTCTGAATCGGAATGGTTTTTAGCCCCAGCTCTGCTTCCTGTCTGGATGAAAAGGGAAAGTTATTCCATCTCTGTCTCAATTCCATCCCCTATAAAATTATGGCTGGGCCAAAATGCATGGTTCTCCTCCTGGCGCAGTGGTGAGGGGATCTATGAGGACCATGAAATGCTAAACCTGGAGACATCCTATGCAGTAAATGAGCCCAGATGTTCACAGCCCCAGTGAAACACTGTGCCACATGGTCTCAAGGCCCTTCCAGCTCAGACATGTGATCCTTTGCCCTCATTTCCCTGGTGGATTTGAAGCCAGGGACATTGAGAAATATTCCTTTATCATACCATAATTACCAAGACCGGGAAGAGTACCTGTGTGCTTCTAACCTCTGGCTGCCTCGCTTTGGTAACTCCCTGTTCATTACTCTCCTTGAAAATGGGCCGGATTTCCTTCTCTGCCTTTAAGGGGTCAGCCTCAGTGGCTCAGTGGTAAAGAGCCTGCCTGGCAGCGCAGGAGGGGCAGGTTTGACCCCTGGGTCATGAAGATCCCGTGGAGGAGGAAATGGCAACCCACTCCAGTATTCTCGCCTGGAAAATTACAGGACAGAGGAGCCTGGCATGCTCCAGAGCATGGGGTAGCAAAGAGTTGGACACACACAAGGACGCTCACCCCTGGAAGGCAGCTTCTCTAGATCAGCAGTGACAGCATGAAAAGCAGGCTTGACATCCTTGTCCACTCCAGACTAAGACAAAGTCAACCAGCTAGTTGTGTCCTTTACAGATATTAACACCGTGCAGTAGTGTCAGCTCTTCCCAAGTGACCATGTCTTCAGTGATACTGAGTGATCTCTTATGTAAACGAACTCTGCATTTCATAGCCAGCCCATGGAAACAGGAGTTTCCAGTAAGAATGTGTCCTTGAAGAGTGTCTTGCAGCACATGGAGGCGACACCGAAAATCGTGCACTATGCGATCCTGGGCATCCAGAAGTGGAGCAGCAGGCTGACTTCTCGGAGCCTCAAGGTCCCGTTCTCTAGGTGCCACGTGCACGACTTCATCCTCCTCAACATAGACCTGACTCAGAACGTGCAGTACGACTTCAACAGGTAAGCTGGGCTCCTGGATGCGCATCATCCTGCCAGTTACTGACTGTTTCTGCCCAGCTCCAGCCTCTGTAATGTGTTTATTCCTGTCTCTGAGAAACTAAGACTGTTTATACGGACAGAGAATGGGGCATCACAAGCCCCAAGTGCCCCTTCATCACTGTTCAAACTGACCCAGACTCAGTCACGAGTGCTGCAATGTGAAATGCTTAGGAAACATATTTTGGCCATCTTATTATTCTACAAGAACTCAAACAGGGACCAAATTGTTTCATCAGTGGAAATCAGTGTGTGGACCCATAAACCTATTCACGATTAACCTTTCACTCAAAACTCGGATGGTAGTCACTTCCTGAGATGTTAGCAAGACCCTGAGATCTGGATCCTGTAGGGAAAAGCCAGCTAGCCCTGGCCTTGCCTCACGAATGAACTACATACATGTCCCAGAAAATCCGAAATGGCCAAGGAAGAATGTCAGAGACCGTCAAGTCCCTCTTAAGTCAACCCCTGAGCTGCAGCTCTTAGAATATTCTGTAGCGATTTCACTTCTGTTTTAAATTTGGCAGATGCTTCATCCTGTTTGTAGCCAGGATGTTAACACTGGGAGCAGCTCTGCACTCCTGTCCCACGAGAGTACAGAGTATGTGGTCCTGTTTCAGCTCAGGGGTGCCTAAGTAAGGCGCTGTGCCATGTCTGGGACCAGTCACCTCACTGCCTCCTTCCTTAATGACTGTGGTGTCCCCATCAGGGCATTACAACACAAGCCAGTGTGCACAGAGCCAGCTCCATGTGGGGAAAGGCCGGCTTTGTTTGAGGTGGCCACCTCACATCTGCCACAGATGTTGTCCCTAAGTGGCACAGCTGAGAGGTCACAGGCAGTCAACGGAACCTACCGTTGTGGTTCTAATTTAGGTATTTCTGTGAAGATGTTGACTTTAACCTGAGAACGAACAGTAGTGGACTGCTCATCTGCCGCTTTAACAACTTCAGTCTCATGAAGAAACATGTGCAAGTTGGCGGGCAGAGGGACTTTATCATTAAACCAAAGATCATGGTAAGTTGGCAAGCTTGAGTCTCCTGCTGAAAATAAGATGATCTCTCAATATCTGTTTTCTGGTACCGGCATTAAGTATGTGCCACTTGACTGGAAAGTGAGGTTACAAAAGGGAGGCCACTCTTAATGTCAAATCTGGAGCCTTGTTTCCCTCACTGAGGACTCATCTAGAGCCAAACTGAAGTTTTGAAATTTCAACAGAATTACCTTTAGATTTAAGGCTTAACTCCACCAAAGCTTTAGTTTCAAATGTGTTCTATAAACTAGCAAAGTTAACATTTTTTACATTCGTTATGTAACAGGTGAGAGAAATGTAAATCAAATTGCTTGCTTGCATGGTCCTCTGCCAGTTTTATTTTTAAAGTAAGGCAGATCAGAACCTGTTAAGGGTTAATTCTATGGGCCTACCCTTTTCCGTTTATAAGATATGCTGGTAGCTAATCATTTATAGAGCTTCCCAGGAGGCACAGCAGTAAAGAATCTGTCTGCAATGCAGGAGATTTGATCCCTGGGTTGGGAAGATCCCTTGGAGCAGGAAATGGCAACCCACTCCAGTATTCTTGCCTGGGAAACCCCATGGACAGAGAAGCCTGGCAGGCTACAGTCCATGGAGTTGGAAGAGATGGACTCGACTGGGCATGCACAATCATCTACAGCATGTGGACTATCCAGTGGAGCTTAAAGACCTCCGTGCTTTTTTTTCTGGTGCTGACAGGATGGGGTTTAACCCATCCACATCCAGTAGTGCTGTAAAAAGGTTTCTGTTGGTCCTTACCATGTACATGCTAAATGCGCAAACTTTCAAAGCAGCCTCCTCTAACATTTGCTCGGGCCCTTGCTGTGTATAAATTATGTTAAATCCCACAGCAAGCATTTCAGAACCCAAGGACGACAAGACGGTGCTGCTGCCTTTCCTGCGGGCTGTCAGGATGCAGGCGTGCTCTCCTGGCGGGGGTCACACAACGCCTGCGCAAACATTTCCCATCCCTCCCTTGGCTCTGATTCCAGGTGTCAGAGAGCATGGCGCCTATCCTGCCCCTGCAGTACGTCTGTGCTCCCGACAGTGAGCACACCCTTCTGGCAGCCCCTGCACAGTTCCTCCTGGAGAAGTTCCTGCAGCACGCCTCCTACAAACTCTTCCCCAAAGCTATCCGAAACTTTCGGAGCCCCGTGCTGGCCATCGACTGCTACCTTAACATTGGACCAGAGGTAAAGGGGGAGGGGCCGGGGCTCTCGGGTAGAGGGGCTTGTTCTGCATCTGGCAGTTTCTCTCATAACTACCTTTATTATGAGAAATAAGAGAAGCTTTAGGTAGGTTAAAACTTAGCACACAAAGGGAGTACAAAGCTCAGATAAGCAGCCCCCTTAAGTTCCAATAAAACGTGTCTCCGTTACCTGACCCTGAGATGGACAGCTAGAAAGGAAGGCAAGGATCATCAGCTGACGACGCGGAGGTTTTACTGGCTTTTGAAACGCTGGCGTGCTCTGTGCTTGATGGTTGCAGGTGGCCGTGTGCTACGTCAGCTCCAGACCCCACTCCAGCAACGCCAACTGTGAAGGGGTGTGCTTCGGGGGACTCCTCCTGTACCTCTGTGACTCTTTTGTAGGTGCTGATCTTCTCAAGAAATTTAAGTTTCTCAAAGGTAAATCAAATTCAGTATCTTGCTTGTGAGTGCTGCTAGTTCCCACTGGACAAAATGCAGAGGTGAAAATTATGAAAGAGCACTTTAACAATCATTTTGCCAATAAGCTGAATACCTTTGAAACTGGGGCACTGACTTTTTTCAAACAAGGGAGTTAGGCTAAATGTGGATAAATATAGCCAGGTTTAAGATGTTGTCGCCGCTATTAATTTTACATAGGAATGATGCAATGCAAATGCTTCTCATATAAATCTAATTTCAATAAAAATTAGTGAGTTTTGATTCTGGAATAGAAGCCAAAGTTGCTTCAACAGGTATGTAGCATACAGAGGTTTGCTTAAAAACAAACTGCAGATTAAGCATCACAAATAACCTTGATAAGGTGACTCCTGAGGTTGGTGAAAAAAGGTTCAGTATGCTGTGTACAGCGTGCCATTTTTATGAGAACAGGAGAAACTGTATTTACTTATATGTGTGTGTATAAAACACATCTGGAGCTGTGTGTGTGTGGAGGGAGGGAACAGGAGGAAGCATCTTGGGGGCATTTGGCAATATCTGGAGACATACCATGTTGTCACAGGGTGGGGTGCTGCGGGCACAGAGTGGGAAGAAGCCAAGGACACTGCTAAACATACCACAAGAACAAAATAGCACAATAGTCACGTGGCCCCCAGTGCCAAGGTTGAGAACCCCTGATCTAGCGGGACTCACAGAACCTTACAACGTAGGTTTTAATGCTGGTTACCACAGCAGAAGGGCTTCCCTAGTGGCTCAGTGGTCAAGAATCTGCCTGCAATGCAGGAGACCTGGGCTCAATCCCTAGATCAGGAAGATCCCCTGGAGAAGTGAATGGCAGTCCACACCAATATTCTTGCCTGGAGAATTCCATGGACAGAGGAGCCTGGTGGGCCAAAGTCCATGGGGTTGCAGAGTTGGACGTGACTGAGCAACTCACACACACACACACAAAGAAGGGGTGGGGTGTGGTTGGGAGGGCTTTCACTTTACATTCTTTCAAGCTTTGCCATTTTTAACAGTTTCTTTATTCAAAATAAATAATCAAATGAACAGTCCTGACAGGTTACTTGTATATGTTGGTTCTCAAAAGTGTTCCCTTAAGGGATATAATCAGAGGGAGGAAGGAAAGGCTCTTTAAGTCCTTTCAACCCCTGAGCCTGACACATCCCTGCTTTCTCCTGAAGGTGCTACCCTGTGTGTCATCTGCCAAGACAGAAGCTCCCTGCGCCAAACGATTGTCCGCTTGGAGCTGGAGGACGAGTGGCAGTTCCGCCTCCGGGACGAGTTCCAGACCGCCAACAGCAGCGACGACAAGCCGCTCTACTTTCTCACCGGACGTCATGTATGATCTTTTGAAGAGACCAAAACTAGCAAAGGGATGCCTAGATGTGGTGGGGCAGAAATAATGATTGGGGATTTAATTTTTTCCTTTAAAGTACAATCACTGTGGAGCAAAGTGCAACATGTATTTGTCTGTTCTCCAAAGAAACCCCCACCCCCAAATCTGACCCAGATCTCTGGGGGGCATCACTTCCTTTCACTTCCAGTTTCAGGACCTTAAATTCAGGTCAACTCCACCCTAGGTAGTTATGCAATTAACTCAAGATGTGGTCTGCCCACGGGAGCCTGAGGAGGAAATACTGTGGAGAAACCGCATGGACGCTGCGTTGTTTTTTCTATGATGCTCTGTCAGGGGGAAAACTGACTCTTGGCGTTAGCGAGCCTGAATGTGTTACGTGAGACTCACGCCATTGGTGTGGAATTAATTGAAGATTAACATTTGAGGCCTGAGCCCTCAGTTTCTCTTCAGATCTGTACTTTGGTACAGTATTACTCAGGGGTCTGAAATGATAGAATGTAGAAGATATTTGTATTTAAAAAAAAAAGTAGCCTTGTCTTTCTCTGTGCAGTGTTAGTTTATGATTTATAATCTTGTATGTATTGAAACTTTTGGCAAAATTTCCACAGGAGTTGAAAGTTTACTATTTAAACTGAACAAACACGTTAGTAAATGCAGAGCAGGCCTTGTGTGTATTTATGCAGCTTCTCCTGGCTTAAGTTCTTTTGCTTTATCCATTCTTTAAAAATGTTTCCAGTCTCTTAAGCACATCGTGAGAATATGAACAGTGATTAATCTTGTACAAGGAAAACCTGATTCAAAAGTTGAGCCAATTAAGAAGGTTTCAGCAGTCACCCCACACCCACTCCATTGGGTTGGAATTAAGCATTTGGCACCAGCAAAGCTAAATGTCAGGCAGGCTAAGCTTCTGTGTGGAGTGGAACTAGTTTGTTTCCTTTCAAAGACTAAAGCAGTTTCCTTTCAAAGATACACTGAATTAGCTGCCTTATACTGACAATACCACAGAAACTGCTGAAATGGGAAACAGAGCCATAGAGAGAGAGAGGCTGTTTTACTTAATTCTACCAGCGAGTGAGTGAGTGAGTGTGTGTGTGTGTAGTAAAAAAGAATTCCATTTAAGTCTTTTTGACTCAAAAATCAGCAGGGGATCTTTGTTCAGTATCAACAGCAGGAGGCATAAGTTTTATACAGACTTTTACCACATATTTTAATCAAAAACGGATTTCTAGAAAATGTTCTAGAACATACTAAGTTTATTGGAAGTTGATTCTTCCAAATTACTTCAATTCTCATTTATGGCTTGACATTTTTCTTATTAGCCCATATATCACTTTATCTCCACTTTACACAGCCATTTTTACTTGAATAGATGTCTTGTTTATGGCCAGAAACCACTGCAAGGGGCCTGCTAAGCCTGCGTTCACTCAGAACAGACAGTGTTACCTGACCAGCTTTACTAGTTTGTGATACGGAGTTTACAGAGAGTGAAAAGACAGAATGTACTAATCTGAAAATGATTTCAGATCTCTTGGTTTTAATAGCTATTTTTGTTTTATATATATCTTAAAATGAACAATTCCTTTTAAAAATTCCATTTTTAATTGATCTTTAAAGAGGACCTGCCTTATATATGCTTTAAAAATACTTGTTAATTTTACTTCAGCAGAACTTTTGGCAAAGAGGTACGTTCTGAAGCAGGCTGCTTTAGATATGGATGTATTTCATTGGTTTTGTTGAAAGGGCCTACTGCAGATGATATCAAGAAACCCACTGCTTGTGCAATATTCCAATATTTACTATATAGGGCAAATAAAATACTTGAAATAATCCTTAAACAGCTGTTCCTGGGGCAGATGGCCTCTCAGGGTTTCTTCTGGCTTTATGGCTTCAGTCTAAGGAAAAAAACTTTAAGTACTTATTTGAGCTGTGGAGACTCCATATTTATTAGCACTACACTCGGAAAAAATCAGATGATTATGATCTCTTAAATTCTGTAACTCTGTGGAAGAGAAATGCCAGAATAAAGCCAAAAGACCATCACCCTGATGATGGAGAATTTAAACTGACCTGCCTATTCTTTTCAGTGTCTGTCTTACCAAGGCTTGGATCTTTTAAAATCACCTTATCAGTATAATTCTTTAGAGAATGTTAGGTCATTCTCCTTTAAGGATAAAATTGCACAAGCACAGACCACCATGATTTGGTTAATACAACCCCTGGTGTGTTCCACTTCAAGCCTCGCCAGCCCTTAGAATATCATGGTGGGAATGTGTTCACTTGGCCTGCAGAATAACTGACCTATAGACCTGTTAAACCCTGCCATATGTGAGGGTTCACACAGGTTAATACTGAATGTAAACTTACAATGAGAACTGCTGTATTCAGTTTTTTGGGTTGTAATTTATGCAATTGCTTCTTGTGATTTTTAGAAAAGGAGGCACCTGTGTTACTTTATTACTGTAAAGTTTCTTAACCAAAATTTGGTGAATTTCACTAGTCAGTCTACCTCACATTTTGTTTATGATTCTAAATTGTCTTGTGTTGACAGTACATTCTTGTCCTTTCATTTAATTTGGTGAATGTATTAAATTCTCTCCCATCCCCTAAGAAGAAAGTGTGTTTTCTTTACATTTTCTGGTATGTTCAAAATTGGAATGAGCTGGTTCTGCCAATGTCCGAGAAAGGCCACAAGTCCACATGTCATAAGTTGGATAACTCTAAGATTCTACTATTCTGGCTTAACAGTGCAAGAAAGTGCTGAGTAAGTATTTGTGGACTGAAAATCTATAGCTTATCCAAAGACGATACACACATATAAAGTACCTACACACCATGCCCACTTGCAGAGTGCCACATAATTATGAATAACAGATCTAGAAATGATTAAAGAAATGTTAGAAATATCCATGGTACATCCCCGATCTTTTGTTTTATAGATGGCAACTCTATTCATTTCCATGTCCCAAGAAGCAGACTTTAGGATGGTAGAATTGTGTAGTATAACCTAAGGTTACTCTCCATTTTATTTCTAAATTCTAATTTCACCAGCTTTAGAGAATTAACTTCTTATTCCAGGGGGGGCTTTCAGTTCTATTATATTGACAGTGCTAAAATAACCTTTGATATAGAACTGTAAAAACATTCTTTAGGGTCAGAGGTCCCTGGCTGTTGCCTCAGGAGGGCCAGTAACTATCTTAAGTCTACTGACAGATCCAGGAGCAAGTAGGACACTGCCCGTGTCCCACTACACACCCCACTGAGCTGCCCTGGAAAGACTACCAGCTGTGAAACTGCCTGCTGTAGCTTTGTATTCAACTGCAGAGAGCTGAACAATATCCAGAGAACACACATTCCTCAGGCTTGTCTCCAGTCATGGCCAAGAAGCTCATAAGCGCTCTCTGGGTCTAAGAGAATATTGATAAAACAATGACCCCCTGGCTTCCCTGAAAAAACAAAAAATCATCACTAAAGATGCAGGAAGGACCTCTGGGACCAAGGAAACACTGTAAATTCCTGTGTCTTAGCTGCCAAGTATTAAGCTGAGGAAAGAATCTATAGTTGACCCTTCAACAATACAGGTTTGAACTTCACAGGTGTACTTATAGACAATTTTTTTCAAAAAAAAAAAAACAATGTACTACAGTAGTACACAATCCCTGGTGGGTTGACTCTACAAAGTGCTAATATAAAGAGCCGACTGTAAAGTTATACCTGATTCGCGACTACGTGTGGGGTTAGCACCCCAACCGCCCCGTTGTTCAGGTGTCAACTGTACTTCAGTGATTATGATAGCAAATGGAATAGGAATAGTTAGAAAAAGCAACAACAATTAAGTTTTCTTACCAATTCTTTGCTGTTCTAAGACAGAATCTTCCCTTGATCTGCTAGAAAGCCCAAGAATCATGAGAACAGGTAGAAGGCATATGTGTCTGCAGTCGCTACCCCAGAAATCGATTTAGCCACCTTCACAGCCAGTGAACTAACTACAGCCAGGAAGGAATGTGGCTGTGTTCCTACCAAGATGCCCTAGCTGGGCAGCCATGCAAACTAAGTGACAGTTAAAATATCAGTGTATATACGTCTGCTATATTTACTGTTCTTATGATAGTCATGATTTTAGTAGATATACAAGTTCACTATTGCACATTATAAACTGATAAAATACTGATTTTTCTAATGCTGACAATGAAATAAAACCATTGTATGTCCACATAAGCAAGAGCATAACGTATAAGATCGCAGGGTGTCTGACTATACTGGTGGGTCCTATAATGTCAATATACTAGACATTCAGCCCAACTATTCAAGGGTAGCTGAGAAAACATTTACAGGCACCTTTATATATTAGCAATTACAGAATCAATCTGTTGACGTTTGTGACCATTAGCGTTTACTCACTGTATCACTGGTACCTCCACAACTCCACGGAGACCATGATTCTGTTTCTGTCGTCACTCTTCAGTCTTCAGCGGTGCTGTGACAACGTCAACGGCTCTCAAGTCTTGGTTTCTACCACTTTCTTCTGGTTCTTCCCTTGCGTGTGCATTCTCACAAGTTCTTCAATAGTCTCTTCTACCCTCTAATTTTATAAACCCCAGGGTGGAGATCTCCTCTAAATCTTTAAATAACTAAATAAATTGGTTTAGTTCAAACTTTTCCCAAACTCTGTCTACATGTTCAGTTATATACACCAAATAGATATCTCCACTTGGAGATTCAGCAACCACCTTCAAACTGTGAGCAGAACCAAGCTCATCCTTTGCCACCTAATTCTCCAGTATGCTCTTCTCGGCCCAAAATCCACCTTCTCTGCTACCTAAACCAAAATTACCCAGATTCTCCTGTCATGATCTTTCTCTAGTCAGTTATCAACTCCATCAATTCTTCAATTTTAACTTTTCAGAGTTCATTTGTCTAATTTTCATCCACACATCATAGCTTTAGTTCAATTTGCGTATCTTTCACAAAGACTGCAACTGCTCCTATAAACTCGTCTAAATCTAGATTCCTCACCTGTAAACTCTACCTATGTGGCTGTCATAATTAAATAATGCATCACTAGGGCTTCCCTGGTAGCTCAGCTGGTACAGGATCTGCCTGCAGTGCAGGAGGCCCCAGTTCGATCCCTGGGTCAGGAAGATCCCCTGGAGAAGGGACAGGCTACTCACTCCAGTATTGTTGGGCTTCCCTGGTGGCTCAGATGGTAAAGAATCTGCCTGCAATGTGGGAGACTTGGGTTCGATCCCTGGGCTGGAAGATCCCCTGGAGGAGGGCATGGCAACCCACTCCAGTATTCTTGCCTGGAGAATCCCCATGGACAGAGGAGCCTGGTGGGCTACAGTCCGCAGGGTCGCAAAGAGTCAGACACGACTGAGTGATTTAAGCACAGCACAAACACAAAGTATGACACATGGCAAACACTCAAATGTTAAATATTATTAATAATTCTCTTCTTGGAGAAATAGCTAGAATGTAAAATTTATTTGAGGGGCTGTGTCTTTAATATAAACATGAAAAGAAACAATCTTCCTAGTAATGGTAACCTTTAAACCAACCAATAAATACAACCTACTTCCAAGTCCCTTTGAAACCCACCGAGTATGGCTCCCCAAAGCATCCTATTGCTTATATGGGATCTGGGCCTATGTTATGAGTTTAACAGTTACTAGAACATCTATGCTACACCTGAAGTTTTCATCCTATTTAAAAAAAATCATGGGTTCCCTGTCAGGCAAACACTGAGACCAGCGATGACTAGAAGAGTCTCAAGACCAAAGAGAAAAGCAGTGTCAAGAGTTGGACCATCATGATGAATGAGAAGAAACAGTCACACTGCCTTACCATTCCACCCTACTGACAGGTACAGAGCCTTACACCACTCAATTAATTTTAAAAGCACACATCTATGGGTGACAATGTGTGTGTGTGTATATATCACAATGATATATATCACATATCACAATATGTTGATCTTAATTTAAAAGTCTTAATTCTTAGCTGGTTTTAATGTCAGCTCATAACATTCACCTATATTAAATCATAGTGGTGTTTCATTCTTGGGCCATGGCTCTTTATTTCTCTGAAAGACCAGAAAATTCCCATGTTAGGATCCTATCTTTTGGAGATGTTACTGACATACAGATTCTGCAGCAAACTAGTGAAAACTACCTTTTCAAAAACCACTGTTTTAATCTTATTTCAAGGTAGCAAACCTAACAGACTTCCTGAAAAAGCACGGTAACAACATACCATTATCACATTTATCACTTAGAAAAAGCTATCAAGTATTTTATTATTTTATTCTACATTATATACAGGTCATAAAAGGCCACAGCAGTTTTTCAACATATAAACCCTTTAAAAGTAGAGGGCACTATGAAGGATAGACAAGTATCAAAATGAAGTCCAATAATGAGGGCATATACCCAGTGCAGTATTTCTGAGGAATAACAAAGCAGATACCAATTCATACATATTTAGCTTGCAACTATTCCACAGGTTTTTATAAACCTCTTTGGGATTGTGAATAGCCAAAGTGTGCCAAGTTGATGTTTATTTTAAAAAGTGAAACCAGAATGAACAAATAAATAAACTACAGGGCACCATTCTAACTCGAGTCATTCATAGTTCTCCAAGAAGGAAAGCTTCAATTCTTTTCCACCTTCTGCTTCTTGATGGCAGCAAGAAGCAAAAAAGAGAAATAGAAGAACAAACTCAGTATTGCAAATTCTCTCTTGCTAAAGGAGCTTCGCTTTTTTTGTGATGATTCCCTTAAAGTAGGTATCAGACCCTTTAAGAATTAGTTTTGATTCCTAAACACATAACTCACACCCTTCTTGAATAATGATGTAAAAACATTGGTTTCCACTCTGTGAAAATACAATCTTTAAAACTATAACTGGTATCAGCAGATCAATATAAAAAAAATACAGTACCAAGCTACACTGGTATATTGCCACAATTAAGAACTTCAAGTTATACTTATCACTGAGACCATAGTCCTTGCATTAGTTTTCAGTCCACTATGAACAATTATCTGCTGCATGTAAACATGTCTAAATAACTATAGATAAAATACATCAATCATAAATTTCTGTAAAAGATAATAAAATATCTTCTTTAAAAAACAAAACAACAATAAGCAATTACTTCATTTTTTTTCCAATTTTATGAAAATGGAACAACCTTCTGGTTGTTGCCAGTCCTGAGTTCATTGTAATAAAAATGGCCCTAGTTCCTGGTTTAAGTCAACAACCAATCCATTCTCATCAGTAGATGTCTTCCGATGCTGTAGGCATGAGTTTATTTTAGGTGCTATTTTGTCCATTAATAAAATTATACACCAGAAACTGACCAGTGCCACAGTACTGGGTTGCAAACAGTTTCCCATCAGGAGTAGGGTCTGAGAAAGCAATTTCCTCTTTACTCAAGTATGAGCCATATATAAAGTTACTCCTGTTTGAAAAAAAAGGCGGGGGAGGGGGGGTGGAAGGTAAAAAAAAAAAAAAAAGAAAATTAAATTATTTTTAACCATTAAAAGTGGAAAAAACCTGTCAAATAATGTTGTACACTTAAAAATAATTGTTTTGTAAAAGCAACAATGGTTATAAAAACATTTACCCAACATCTTTTCAGGATAAAAACACTCCAACAACTCTAAATAGAAGGAACTGATAAAGAGCATCAAAAGACATCAAAGTTAACAGTTAAAAAAAAAAAGACTGAAAACTTCCTCAGAAATCAGGAACAGGGTAAGGCCATACTGCTCATACCTCGTCTATTATCAAGGACAATTAGACAAGCAAAAGAAATGAAAAACAACGAGGTTGGAAAGGAAGAAATAAAATTATCTTTTCACAGATGACATATCTTTTATATACAAAAATTATAAGGAATTCACAAAATAACAGATCTAATAAAACATGAGTTCAGCAAGTTTGCAAATTATAAAATCAATATTAAAAAATTAATTTTATTTCTATGACCAATTCAAAATGAAATTTAGAAAACAACACTGAAATACATACTAAATACTCAGTAATCTAAGTAAATACTTAGGATTAAATTTAACAAAGACATGTAAGACCTAAAAAATGAGAACCATAGAACACTGTTGAAAGAAATTAAAGGAGACCTTAGTAAATGGAAAGACATCCCATGATTATGAATCAGATGACTTAATATTGCTAAAATGGCATTACTCCTCAAATTGATCTATAGTTAGTGAGTTTTTCTGTACAAATTAACAAGCTGTTCCTAAAATTCATATGCAAATCCAAGAGACAAAAAAACAAACGTAATTTTCGGAATCTCTATCTCTTTGATTAAAAATCAAGCGAGTATTACTCAGCCATTAAAAAGAATACATTTGAATCAGTTCTAATGAGGTGGATGAAACTGGAGCCTATTATACAGAGTGAAGTAAGCCAGAAAGAAAAACACCAATACAGTATACTAATGCATATATATGGAATTTAGAAAGATGGTAACAATAACCCTGGTATACGAGACAGCAAAAGAGACATTGATGTATAGAACAGTCTCTTGGACTCTGTGGGAGAGGGAGAGGGTGGGATGATTTGGGAGAATGGCATTGAAATATGTATATATCATATATGAAACGAGTCGCCAGTCCAGATTCGATGCACGATACTGGATGCTTGGGGCTGGTGCACTGGGATGACCCAGAGGGATGGTATGGGGAGGGAGGAGGGAGGAGGATTCAGGATGGGGAACACATGTATACCTGTGGCAGATTCATTTCGATATATGGCAAAACCAATACAATATTGTAAAGTTAAAAAATAAAATTAAATTTAAAAAAAATTAAGCAATATATATATAACTTTGTATTTTCCAAGTCTCCTGCAAATGTGTTATCATACTTTCATACTTTAAAAAAAAGAAAAAAGGAATAAAATCAAGAAAAACTATTGAGAGACTAAGATTATTTACAAATATTCTTAAAAATTTTCCTAAAAGCTAAACTCCCAAGAAATTTCCCATACTTCTTACATACTGACAATCTTATGCAAATTTTAAATTAATATAAATAAAGGTTATACATTTACGATGAACTAAATGTCAATCTTTATATAAAACTCTGCTTAAATGCTAAACTACTGATAATGAATTCAAGGATTACATCCAAGTTACCTTAGGCATTCAATCATGCGAGAAGCGATCTTCTTCCGACGCATCATGCTGAACACCCATATGCGGCTGATGCCACAGATTGCAGGCTCTGGCAATGTTGAGCAGCACCAGGCTTTTTGCCTTTCAAATCTGACCTTTTCTTCTTCTGACCTGATAACTGGAAGTTTTTCTTCTATAACTCTGTAGCCCTATATGCAGCAAAATTAAGGGGAAATTCATAGGTGATTTTTTTTTTAATTGAAGTATAGTTGATTTACAATGTTGTGCTACTCTCTGCTATACAGCAAAGTGAGTCCATTATACACATAGAGACATTCTTGGGGGCGGGGCGGGGCAGGGTGTTTAAAGTGAGACTATTATTAAGCAATTGTCTCATACTGACCTTTTGTGAGGTCATCACTACGTCCATCTGGCTTCTTAACAAACCATAGGAACCACTTCGCATTTTGCTCTCATTTTAGGAAATAAACAGACCTGGATCTACATTCTGTTCTAACTCACTTATTAGTTATGTGACCACGAGATGAAGTTACTTAATTTAGCTTTGGGATCCTTGTCTATAAACTGGAACTCTCCACCATCTCTTTCAGAGACTTGTGAGAGATTAAATAAGGAAATACAAAGCACCTGGCCATCACGGCTGGCACATAATAGGAAGTTAATGTTAATTTTCTCCACCTCCCATGTTCTAGGACCAGCGAAAGTACACGGGGTGAACTCAGCAGTCACAACTTTCTGTGATAGTTGTCATCGTTACAGGGTTCACAGCTGTGCAGAACTGGGAATCAGGATGGCAGAGGAATCAGAAGTTTAGGAAGGTCCTTTCCCTACACTCCTATCTCTTAAAAATAAAAAAAGTACTTTGAAAAACATACATCTCTTCTGCCAGTCTAGTGGTCAAAAAGGGATACCACCACCAGCCTTTCAACAGAATGAGGTACAAAAGTTAAAACAATTAGACAACAGAACTGAAAGTTAACAAAGAATAAACAAGCAAGTACTGCACGGCTATGTTCTAATATAAACACTGCGACAAGTCATTTTTGGAACTAGGTAGAATAGAAATTTAAAAAACCACAAGGTCCCTGGTAGTCTAGAGGTTAGGACTCAGTGCTTTCACTCCCATGGCCCAGACTTAATCCCTGGCCAGGGAACTGAGATGCCAGAAGCCACTCAGCAGGGCCCAAAACTCCCGCAACACGCGAGTTTATCAAAGAACACTCATTATAAACAACCAAACAAACAAACAAAAAAAAACACTGTAAGAAACAGTCAAAAAACAAGATAGATGTCTGCAATTTTTTTTGAATGCTTAGTCATTTGCCAAATAAACTTAAGAATACTCTATATAAAATTTGCAAATATCCTTATCACTCTGTGCAAATCTGACTTCAAATATCTTTTTCCCCTCCTCTAATTAACTTCGTTTCAATGATCAATTCTGTCTGAAGTTATGTCCCACATAAAAAGCGATACTTCCTTCAAGTGGGTACCTTACTATTAACCTTCTTCAGGAGTCATAAATCATGCTAGCTGGATTGAATTTAAGGGGGCTGAGTTGCTAAGGACAATCCTTAAACACACAACACAGTTATTCCATACACACAGGAAGCACTTTGACATATTGGTAAATCAAGCACAACATTGCTGATATCTTTTAAAAGTGGGACAATCAAGACTCAGAGACCTATCAAGCGGACAAATGATAAAGCAAAGAATAAATCTGGGGCAATGGAAAAAATAAAGCCACAAGATGTGCACTATGCAAAATTAACTCAATTATAGGATGTCAAGCTTCTATGACTTAATCCTTTTATATCAAATTTATATCTCCAAACTACCTTGTCAGCTATTGATTTAAATTTGTGATTACCAATAGCAAAATTCATAAACTTACACAATTTCAAGTTGAATTTTTTTTTCAGATTGAATTTTTATGTAGCTTAACATATAGACATTAATCACACATATTTGTTTCAACTCTACACATTAGAAAATTTTATGATGAAGCATATATACTTACAGGCAACTATTAATATACTAAAAGACATCAACTAAACAAAAAGTCAAGTCCAATGCACACTGAATTCATGAGCAAGAACTCAGCTGAAAATAAGAGAATTCACAGGAGGTCTACCTCAAGGTGAGCATGATTAGGAAGTCCAAAATCTTCTGTTTTCTTAAACTGGTCAAACTTCGGACCATCCTATAATATTAACATACCAATTCTACTATAATTCTATTATTTGTTTACATTTGGCTCTTAAATACCAGCCAAGTCCTCATTAGAGCTCAACCAAAGAAGTGGTGACCTAATGCAGGGGTGGGAAATTTTTCATGAAGGGCCAGGAAGTAAGTATTTCAGGCTATGCAGCATAACTGGCCTCTTGCAACTACTTAATTCAATCTCTGTAGTGTGAAAGCAGCCACTGACAATATTTAAGCAAATCAACATAGCTATGTTACAATAAAATGTTGTAAAAAACAGGCTAGATTTTGCCTTCCGGACTATAACCTGGCAACTCTTGATTTATTTCAGTGCTGAAGGGGACTGAGACAGACATTTCATTAGTAGCCAACAAGGAAATTTCCGAAACAAAATTTAATAGTACTTTTGATTTGTAGAATTTTTAATCTTATACTTACTGACTTAAACAAATTCCCATGCAAGACAACTTCACTGTAGTAAAAAAAACTTATGCACAGGAATTCTCGCATTCATACTCTTCCTTACACAGAATGTTGAAAAATTTACCACGATGATGTTATTGCTATAACTCTTTAAATACTGAACTACATAGGATCATTCTTTAAAAGTCACTTACCCACTGGATATGTTCTGCAATTAGACAACCAACTACCTTTTTGTCATTAGAAATAAACAGAAGTGTTTTTGTTCTGGAATAGCACATGAGTGGAGCCTGCTGGAAACCTAAATCATTATCAACCATCTCTCTAATCTCGTCAACCTGCCAAATAAAGAAAAATTATTATTTTTTAAACAAAAGCATTTTATATATGTAAACATATGCTATTTCAGTTCAATAAATTGAGCATATTATTCCAAGCAGAACATCCTCTGAAGAGTGCTTCTGAATGACTATCCTGATCACTAAATGTTTTTCAAGCTCTGTGGACCAATCTGCAAAAGGAAGAAAGAATGGAGAGTAATGTCAAACCCAGTAGTCTGGGAACAAGACTGAGAGCTTCTCTGATAGGTAATAAGGACACTAAGGCTTCCCAGTGTAAGCATCACGGAATGGAGCACTGGAGAGAACTTCACTGGAACCTTAGCCAGGCAGGCCACATTGTTCTTCGCAAGCCTTAATTTGTACTCTCATCAGTGGAGTGGAAGTGAGCACAGAGAAAAGGCATAAATGTTTACTCCTTATCAAAAGCTTATAGGGCCAGATATTATGCAAAGCACTTTATGAATATTATCTAACTTAAATCCAACCCCTCTTACAGGCTGATAGTTTCTCACTTTGCGTATGGAAGAAATAAAATGCAGAGGTTAAATAACTTTCCCATGTCAGATATGGGACACTGGGAACAAAAGAGCTGGGGCTTCTGGGATTTGAACCCGTAACGCTCAAAGTGCTTCTACCACTCTACCTCCTAGAATTCTTGTCAAGGCCGAACAGAATAAGCTCAAACTTTTGTAGGTATTCAAAGTCAAGATTTTTATAGGCACTCAAACATCTGTTCCTTTGCCAGTTAAAAAAACAATCTGCAAATATTCAGTCCAATAAACATTCGTCTGTGACACTAAGTTTAAAATGCAAATGACACCTAAGGGGGTTAAGTATTCACACTTCCAAATTGCAGCATACCATGTAACACATTCCTTATTCAGTGATGAAAACCCAAGTCCTCTTAATCCTAGAAAAATATCCCACAATGCAACACTTGACTCAGTTCCTAAAGGCAAATGACTCACAATTCTTTGAATTTTAATTTTTAACCTATTATGGGTTGCTAACCAGTAACATACTGAACTGTAGGTTACTAACAACAAGGATATTAAGAAATTTACTCAGAATAAAATGACATCTATTAGTTTCAGTTTTATAAATTATGATTCAGATTTGTATTTTGATTCTTGAAATCACTTATATGGCATTTACTATGCCTTCTATATCATCACTCAAATTACTGATAATATGCAACAGTAATCAATCCACTGAAAATTCATTTCACATATGCTAGACAGTAGTCATGTGAGGATGTGAGAATTGGGCCATAAAGAGGGCTGAGCGCCAAAGAATTGATGCTTTCGAATTGTGGTGGTGGTGAAGACTCTTGAAGACTCCCTTGGACAACAAGGAGATCAAACCAGTCAATCCTAAAGGAAATAAGCCCTGAATATTCATTGGAAGGACTGATGCTTGAAGCTCCAATACTTTGGCCACCTGATGAGAAGAGCTGACTCATTGGAAAAGACCCTGATGCTGGGAAGGATTGAGAGCAGGAGAAGGCGGGGACAGAGGATGAAATGGTTGAATGGGTATCACTCACTCAATGGAGATGATTTTGAGCAAACTCCAGGAGATAGTGAAGTACCAGGAAATCTAGTGTGCTGCAGTCCATGGGGTCGCAAAGAGTCAGACAGGACTTAGAAAACCAACAACAACAAATGACACACTACAAAGTTAAAGCATTCGTTTTTCAGTTGGGTTGTGACTAAATGCTGATTTCTTGTTCTCAGAATGGGGTGTTTAAATGTGCTCTGCCAGCAATACATTATACTCTTAAAATGAGCTGCAAAATTATTCATTCTGTGTGAAATCTCACTGGAAATTTACCTTTTTCAGGGCATACTTTGGATCTTCAGGAAGAACCATTATTATCCTGCCATCAGGATATTCAGCTAGAATTCTTTCTTTTTTCCAACCCTAGATACATATAAAAAAAAAGATAATAAAATTTATTTATCACATTTCATACATCATATTCATGTACAATAAGAAAAATACATCAATGTGTCTAAAAATTACAAACATGGAAAAGTATATATGCTCATTAATGTTTAAAAAGACATGATAAATCAGCTAACTTGTTAAGCACACACAGGTACAATGTAAGCTAATTTCTTTCTACTATTCATTCAGTGATCTAAGACCACAAAAGCATTTCTAAGATATCATTTTCCATTTTAAATTAATTTTGAAAATCACACAGCAAAAGCAAGCCCCTTAAAATCAGTGACTCCCAGAACCTAAAGGATAACTCTCCCAGTTTCTTGATAAGAGAATTAAAGTCTTAAATTTCTCTGGAACATGGTTACCTCCACAAACAAACACTCATGGTTTTATGTCTGGCATGCCAAAGACCTCCAGGAGGTTTTAAATGAACTGATTTGCATGCAGGAGCCCAATATGTAAGGAATAGTTTTTATTCTTATTGATCACAACTATCAAAAGTCACAAGAAGGATACTATAAAAATATAACTACCTTCTAAGAATCTAATAGGGAAGGAGAGGCTACGTTGTGTGTATCTGAAGTTAAACATACTCAAAAAAAGAGAGGTAATAAACTCTTCTTCAGATCCACACTCGTGGTGATTAATGAGCAGAACCTGCATGAAAAAAAAAACAAAACAAAAGCCACTTAAATCTAGTAAGATGGGACTGAACCAGAGGTTAAAACTAGGAGCTTTGAGGTTAAAAATAAGTACAGAAGGAATGAGCTTAACTGGTTGTTCCATTTGTCTTACCCAACCAACTTTAAATAAAAAGGTTTTTCAAGAAGCAATGTATTTATCTTAAAGAAAACCAGCATCTTTCTGAGATTTGTTTCAGAGTATTAAAGCTCAATGAAACCAAGAAAAAGGCAACAATATTTTTAAAAAACACTATGGCAGGTCTGAAAGGAGACTGATTTTCTTAAATGATCCAGAATGGTCTTTTGGGAAAGGGTGGTTTCTTAGTTGGGGACAAAAAGTCTAGTAACAAACTTGGTATAAACAACTGTTTGGATTAAAGTATTTAAAACCAGAATTTGTTTAAAGAATAGAGCACCCAAAAGTAAAGCAAATTCAGATGATTATTTTTAGGATGGTCATGTGTTCCCAAAATTTGAAAAGAAAAAAGGAGCAGAAACAATAGTCACAGAAGTCATTTTTTTCAAATCAGAAATGAAATCTGAATCATATCCAGACCTGAATACAGCTAAACGTATTGAAAAGGCATAAGAGATATCATCCTCTTTAAAAAACAAATTTACATTAATGTTATTTTGGGGAAAAGCTTTTAAAATAAATCTATTTTACATAAAATGAAAATGGAGACTTTTCATTTTAAAAACTAAGCTACAATTTCAATGAAGAGCTAGAATTTAACTAACTCCAACTTATAACAAAGTCATAGTTTCCTAAACTGAATTATCTAAAAATAATTTGATAAGTTACATTCCTGTTGTCTTTAAAAATAACAATACTGGCCAACGTTATACTGTACCATTGGCACTAGATAAATTATTTTGCTTTACTGACTTTTTTGTACAAAATTTTCTCTTGAAACAAGTTGAGACTTGCATGTTCATACAGAAAATGTTTCACAATTGGATTTGATACAATTTCAAAAAATGTTTTAAACATGGTTGTTTTTTCATGTATGTGTATAAGCAGGAAGAACTGCAAAGGGTAGAGTTATTGCTGCTTCAGTTTCTAATACCCATGAAGACAGCATATTTAAGAGAAAACTTTAAGAGTTCTGGATTAAAAGTTGGGGGTTAGTTCCCACTTCTTGGTAGTTACTAGCAATATAATCTTGGGCAAATCACTGCAATGCATTCTCTTTCCTGACCTAGGCTATGGACAAAACAGCTGTCATCTCCCACATCACTTAGTAGTTTAGAGAACTGCTTTAAGATGATTCCTCACACAGAGGAGCTATTCAGAAACTCTTAGGAACTTCCACTCTACCTTCTTAGTGGTGTCAAACTACAATCAATGTACTACTTTAAGAAAACACAATTAATAAAGGCCCAAAGTTACATGCAAAAATAAGTTCAAACCTTGGACAAGGCAAAGATGAAAGAACCAACGTGGCTAAAAACTGTCAAGTAAGATACTAAAGACATTTATATGCCTCAATTGCAGTTAACTCTTTCCTGGAGTCAATAACCACATGATCCTCCTATCTTTAGAGAATTTAGATGAGACGAAGTCTGTCTGCTGCTTGAAACTGAGGCAGAGGCTGTTTGCTGAAGGGTAAATGTGATTTAGAGGAATAACCAAATAGCCACCGCTTTCTCCAAAGATATAAAGTTCAATGCAGTGCCTTGACACCTTTCACCTTTAGCTCTAAGATGTTACACACAGCCCTCTGCTAGCAAGCAGTATTTTCCAAATCCCATTCTTAATTCACCTATCTGGCTGCTAAAAAGCAGAAAGCTTTACACTGCTTAAAAAAAAAAAAAAAAAAAAAGCTTTACACTGCTAATAGCAATCAATGATCTTTTTTTTTTTTTTGCCCTTTGCTGTCCTAGTTATTCTAGACTTTAGAGTCTCAAGAATGGAAGGGGTTTTCCTCTTTGTCTATTTGAACAAGATTACAACTGAAAACAAAATACACTGGGTGGTAGATATATTGATGTATATACAACTGTCAAAATTCATCAATCAAACATTTAAGATTTGTGTGTTAAAATTATATCCCAACTATAAAAGTTCCTACTAATCACTTCCATTAAAGGTTGAATGGAAATATTCATTAAAAAATACTCTGAGAAATAAAATCAGTAACTAGCTTTTCAAAAAGACTAGCAACAAATATGGCAAGGGAAAAAAACCCTAGAGGGAGAGTCTTTAGATTAAAAGATATTTAAGAGACATACCAACCAGTGCAATATATGGACCTTAATTCAAACAGTATAGAAAATTATGAGATATTTGGGGAGATTCTGAACCCTGAGGGAATAGCTGTTATTAAGGAATTAAAATTTAAAGGTGTGATTATACTCTTCAAATCTTGTTTATTGCTATGCTGAAGCTGAGTGAAAAATACATGGGAATTCGTTATTTGGTGATAGTGGGGGGAATGGGGACTGAACTCTATTTTAGAAAATTCAATCACCCAATTGTCAAAACTGTGCCAAAGGTCCAAGGCTTAAGCAAATACCATTTATTCAGAAGTGAAAAATGAATGTAAAATGAATCCAGTTGGCAGAGTGATTAGACCTGAGGGTGAGACAAGCATTGACTGCAATGGGGGCACAAAGGGGCTTTTGAGATACTAGTGGTGTTTCTTGTCATGTGGGTGTTCACTTTGCAAAAATACACCATTAAGCTGTGCACTCGTTCATTATTTGTGTACATCTCTTTACAAGTTGTATTTCAATTAAAATTTTATTTAAATTACTAAAGGAATTTTAAAAACAGACATTTTAGTTCAACAGCAAGACTAACAGTTGTTATTTGTTTAAATAAATATACTCCAAATACCATTAAAAATTTTTTTTAAATCTTTAGAAACAAAAGTAAATTAAAATTAGCTCATTCAAAATTCAGTCACATGCTCTTTTTGACAGTACCCATGGCACACAGCATAAAAAACTGCAGAAAAACTGCATAAGAGAAACAAATTAGACTCTTGAAATAGGTAAAAATATTTCTGTTGAAATGATTTTTAAAAGCAAACATGTACTTATGAATATTTTAAAAGTCAGTAAGACTGTACACCAAATTATAAACTAAGGGTATTTATGTGATTTTTTTCCTTTAGGCTTATCTGTATTTCCTGTTTTTTTCTACTTTAATAAAATGGTATAATAAAAGTATTAATATACCTTAACTACCCCCAAGCAGAAGGTTTTAACTTCATGTTTGGTTACTTTGCAAAAATAATTCTGTATTAACAACAATACTGTTAAAGATGTGTTTCCATGTTCTCTCCAGGCATACCACTTTTCCAGATCTCCGTGTGTTCACCAACCCAAAACCTCTCTGAACCCTGTCCTGGCTTTTTGAAGGTTTCACCAGAGGTGGGACTGATTAAATCATTGGCCACTGGTAACAGAATTCATTCTCCAGTGCCTATTCCCTCCTAGGATCACTGTGTAAGAACTGAAAGTTCCAACCCTCAGTAGCTGGCTCCCATCCTTAGGCTAGTTCCAAAGGTCATCTCATTAACATAACAAAACACATTGTATCCCATCTCTTAGGAAATTTCATAGCTTTTGGGAGCTGTGAGTCAGGAACTAAATAAATATTGTTTTTATAAGTCACAGTATCACAAGCACTGAAGATTATCTGAGACTTTAGTTTGAAAGTGAGTGAGGTCAATTTATTTCTGAACTAAATTTAATTGTACACACAATGTAACTGCTGAAATTAAAATAAAATAATTAAAACCTAGTATCTTATATATGTTAATTTGTGGTAAAGAATCCGCCAGCAACGTGGGAGACATGGATTCGATCCCTGGGATGGGAAGATCCTCTGGAGAAGGGAAAGGCTACCCACTACAGTATTCTGGCCTGGAGAATTCCAAGTGACTCTAGTCAACGGGGTCAAAAACACAACTGAGCGACTTTCACTTATGTTCAGCTAAAAAGACTTGAATGATACAATTGGTCTATTAAAGCATAATTAAGCACAATGCTTTCTGAAGCTAACCTTCAAATCTGTTAGCTATATTTATTATCACTAGAGTATTTCAAGATACATGGTTTCCCATTTTGAATGACTTAACCACTAAAAGCAAGCCAACCTGTTTAAGTTAATCTTTCATAGTTTGAAAGAAGGTATTCAGAAAAACAAAAAGTCCCATGACAGTGGTTTTTCACTCATTGAGTAAGTCAGGAATAAAAGAATATACACAAGAATTTAAGTTTTACTTTAGAAAAATCAGATTCAATTCTAAAGATGCTTTAAAGACTTCATTCCGTAGGTATGCTATGACGGCAGGATCACCTCCAGTGATCTCTCATTCCCTGAAATATCTGAACTGAACAGAGGCTAGAATCCCTACTCTTCCACTAAAGCTATTTGTTTTGATAAATCTACTTGTAGCAGCACTAACTGAACTCCTTATGACAATTCAAATATTCTACCTCCACAGTGACATGTAGCATCTAGCAACATGTGACAACGGAGCACTGGCTGGTGTGAATGAGGACCTGCATTTCTCATTTTCGGAGGTCTGCTGTTACCAAACTGGATAGTGCAGCTATACAGCCAACTAGGGACTGGTCCAACCTTTCTTCAAAGCTTCTCTGGTCACCAAGACAGGAGAAACAACCTGTCTTCTGATCACTGCTCTACCAAAGTAATTATCATTTCTAAACTGAAAAGTTAATTTATAATAGTTAATATTGATTTATTGCTTTAATAGCTGTTTAAATCTTTTATTGTTAACTTTTCATTTCTTTCAGGCTTTGTTCCTAAATTTGCAGGCCAAGGGCATATCCAATACCCTGCATGTAAGGTCCTCCACAATGCATTCAGTCAGATAATCAATTCAAAGGAGGTTAAGGGAAAGACAGAGGTAAAGAAGGATTAAGTCAGGAGTTTTTCTGCAAAGAACCCAAATATTATTCCTCTTCTGCATTATTGAAAGTTTATAATAGAGCTGAATTCTAGATAGTTCCTTGCTTGGCAACAGGCTGAATGCTCTTGGGGGAGTTTTTCCTGTTTTCTCCTCACACCTTTAGGAAAACACTTCATGAAGGAAAACTGAAGGGAAGCTAGGTCTAAACCAGAATCCAGGATCTCTAGGAAGCTTTAAGAGGCTCCTTCCTAAACAGTTTCCAGTAAGTCATGTAAAATACATTTCCTCAAATGGGGTCAATGAGGCAGATGGAGTACAATGAAGGAATGCACAGAGAGCACTGTCATTCTTCCCCTCTACCCCAAGTCAAAGAGAATACGTAAGGGATAAAATATTTTAGTCAACCAAAAGCAGGTTCTGTGGCATCAATTTCTACTATGACTATATAACTTATATATTATTTTAATCTTTTGAAAAGAAGACTTCAGACATTTTTACCTGTCATAGATTATCATCATGAAATAATTATAAGAAAAAATTTCTACTGTCAAGAAAAACTGCTTATGTTGTAGACAGTGTTTGATTAAAATAAAATTTATTCTAATTTATTCTATTTTAAGCTGTACAGAATTAATTCTATATTAAGCAGTACAGAACTTTATTCCCAATCCCTGAACACTGCCCATTTAAAATTAAAAATATAAACAAAAGCCACAGTACAAAATGACTTCTTAGTTCTAAGTGCTTCTCTCCAAGAAACAGACACAACAGATAAACTGGCATTTAAAAAATTTAGATGTTTCATCAAACACTTACGAGTACTTAATGCAGAAGCACAACACTAGGTGCCAATACAAGATTCACGTAAGTGACAACCCAGAATCCAGAGCTGTGGTCACAGCAGAACATCTTTAATATGGGTGTGCTTTTTTATCCTCTCCATACACTAGAAAAGAATGCTACAAAGTTCTGGTGGAGTTTCTACCTTACAATCTATGTATATCTATGTTTGAAAACAACAAAAGGTAAGAACGTTAACTTTGATGTTAGCAAAGGATGGCCAACTGCTAAACTCAATTCCTTCTCTTGAGCTTATTTCGAAAGTAAATAAAATAACCTGTAGCTCTGTCCCATCAAGAAGGGGGAGAGTGGGGTCTGGGGCAGGAATCAGTCTTCCTTAAGTTGCCCTGCTGCTTTACGGACTTACAAGAGCCAGGATTTGTTAAGAAGGGATGCCTCCACCTTGTTCCATAAACTAATTTCCTTTGGTGTTGTGGAAGAGCAGAGTACATTATTTCCTGGTTGATTTCCTTACAGTTGGTCCCAGAAATTAAGAACTTCCCTTAAAATGAAGAACTAAGTCTTTTAAACCAAATTTCTTTATAATTTTTGGAAACTGGCTGCAAGAATCAAATAATGTAACTTGAGCAGAATACAATTCTACCAGATTGATGGATGTAAAATAGATAAGTATTTCTGCCCCAGAAGTATTCCATAATTTAGTTACCTGATAGGCCTATTTTTCTTTTCAAGTTGTAAGGATATTAACAGAGTCAAATTGGAAAAGGACAAATTTCAAATGATAAATAAATATCTAACTATAGATACTCTATATCCACATACCTTATATTTTATTTGGTTAAGTGGGAGGAGGGTGTGTGTGGGGAAAAGCAGATGGAATAAGGAATATAAAGGATCACCACAGCAGGGAACCAAAAAAGGAAAACCCCACCTATCTTGGGAAGAAGTAATTGAATAAATAAAACCACGAATATGAATTCTTCAACCAAAGATAAGGATACAAATTTAACTGAAGCCAATAAAGATCTTTTAAATCTAGTGCCTATATGAAATGAATTGGTGATCTCAGTTCAGATATCCTGGAGGTCTTATTAATGTGAGTGTACAGTACTGAAGGTAACATGTATAAAATAAATTCCATTTCAGATACGGGTAAACAGCAATTACATTAAATTACTATTTTCACAAGATATCTGAAATGGTTCAAAATTATTTAAAATTTTGCTATTTCCAAAAACAAATATTAAATAATACCCATTATGCCTCAACTGCACGTACATTAAAATACATATATACTAAAACATATTTACTTTGTGGGATTTTTTTTTTAAGTATACTACAAATTCTGAGGTTTTAGCCATCAAGAATTGTTCAACTTTAATAAGAAAAACTCTTATGTTAGCAAAGAGAAGTAAAGGAAATCCCCACACAATCTATTCAGTATAATATATACCACTATCAATCCCCCCAAAAAAGTTATGTCAAGCTATTCTGAATACTAAACAGACTTATCAATATTAACAATTAAAATCAAAGGAAATTTAAAAAAATACTCAAGTTGAAGAGCATCACTTGTTAGAAGAGGTATAATAACACTTTAAAAATATAACAATTTAAAAATTAAGTTAAATTTAAAAATTTAAAAATCCCACAACATACACCAGCCGGAATGAATTGGCTGGGTTTTACGTTTGGCTCTGTTTTAAAATAAGCCTGTATATATACTACAGGGGCTTTGTATATGGTGCTATTTTCTAAAGACAAAATTTTTTCAATGACTTGAATCTGACAATTCATCTCTAATGATCTGATTCTGCATTTTAGAAGTCATGAATTCCACTTACCACGTATTTTACAGCACTTATAAACTGATTGTGGAAGAGCAGATGCTGTGTTTCATCCTCTGGATTTGAAGCAGTGTAAAGCATGCCACAAACATTACAGGAAACTGCTCCAAATCTTTTTTGTCCTGCATCCTATTTATAAAAAACAAACAGAAGGGTTTTTTTTTCCCCCACGAAAGAATAATTTGAGAATATCAGTCTCTAAAGTTATAATGTGAACATAGAGTGAGAAGTGTTTAAAACAACATTCCATGTTGATGACAAAAATGAAGATGCTAACTTTCGAAATCTGTATGTAATTTTATTAAGAATTGCTTTCCATTTTAGTAATCATTCACTCCACAGCATTTAATAACAACTGAAAAGAACTGAGAAAGTATCTTTAACACTACACTCAGTTCTAAAGCCTCAAATGGCAAATACTTATAAATGAGAACTAGTATGTATTTTGTACCTGTGATAATTCTACCATTGAAGTTTAGAAGAAATACTTCAGACTTTTTTTTATAATGTCTTAAGTCTTTTCTCTTTAATAGTTTTGTTCTAGTTATATTAAAAAAAAAAAAAAGAGTATTTTGATGTCACCAGAAACTCTTGAGCAAAGGTAAAATTAAACATTCTCTATTTTCTTTATATCAAATAAGTATGAAAGACTGACTATAATCACCTGTACTCCAGTAATTCATACTTGTGCTGTAGCACAGTAACTGGTTACAAAAGGTTTTCTATACTTATCCTCATTTAAAAAGACAAATAACAGCAATATGACCTAACTTTAATATTAATTTTAAAAGCACAATTCCTCTTTTCTTGCTGCTCTGAAACTGGGAAATTTCAACTAATTACTGAAAAAAACAAACAGAATCTAAGACAACTATATCCTAGTGCCTTACAGCTAGGGCCACAGAGCAAAAAGAAACCAAATGGTAAATGAAAGATTGCCTATAAAACTAAAGGGAAGCTCATTCTAAAGACTGAAACTATTGACAAAATACTACCTGAAAATTCAGGGAGTTAAAAAAAATTGCTTGAATTATGGTTAAGATACAAAACATTGTATTTACCATGTTAACCATTTTTAAGTGTACATTTCAGTAGTATTAAGTACACTCACACTGTTGTGCAACCAATCCACACAATTACTTTTATTTTGCAAAACTGAAACTCTAGGGACTTCCCTGGTGGTCCACTGGTTAAGACTCCACACCTCCACCTCTAGGGTCACAGGTCTGATCCCTAGTCAGGGAACTAAGATCCCACATGACGTGAGGAGTGGTCAAAAAACAAAACAAAACAAAAAACCCTGACACTCTATACCCACTAAACAGTTCCCCAATCCTCCTTCCTCCCCAGCTCCTGGAAACCATCATTCTGCTTTCTATGTCTATGAATTTGATTCTTTTAGGCACCTTTCATAAGTAGAATCATCTAGTATTTGTCATTTTATGACTGACATTTTACTTAGATAATGTCCTCAAGGTTCAATCATATTATAGTATGTGTCAGAATTCCCTTCCTTTTTAAGGCTGAATAATATTCCACCATCTACATACACATCACATTTTGTTCAGCCATCCACCCACTGGTGGACTCTTTAGTCGCTTCCACTCTCTAATTGCTTTAGTTGTGAGTAACAAACACAGATGTACAAACAACTTCTTCAAGTAGGCAGTTTTCTTAGTAATGACTAAGTATCCACCTGGGTTTCTTTTCCTCACTGGTAAATGGAAAATAATAGTCGTACCTATCTCACACTTTTTTCTAAGGCTTAACTTAATTAATATAAGTGGAGGAAATGGAACAATGTATTGAAAAATATTCGCTGCTATCATGATCATTAACATCATCATTATTATCAACTCTTGACCAGCACTATCCAACAAAAATGTGATCCACAAAGGTAATTTTTAATTTACTAGTAGCCACATTAAAGACTGCAGAAGCAAACCAATAAAATTGATAATATATTTTATCTAACAAGACATACACCAAATGTTATAATTTCAACATACATTAAATATTTGTAAAACTTAGTGAGATACTTTACATGCTTTCTTGTACTCATCTTTGAAACACAGCACATGTGTTTACACTTGAAGCATACCTCAATTCTGGTGAGTGACATTTCAAGTGCTCAACAGTCATACGTGGCTACCACACGGGATGGTGCAGCTTTAGACTCTACTTGTCTAGTTAATCCTGTTTCACTATCATATTGATTTGACTACAGAAACAGTATTAAATTTGATGAAACAACTTTTTCCCTCACTAATCTTTCTCAAAAAGATTTCTAGACAATTCTTACAAAATTATCCCCCCATATTAAAGCTGGAACCAATTATCCAGTACCAAAAAATCCAATTACTTGTGTCAACTGGAACTACATTAAATGTTCCTATTATTTTGGGTTTCTTCATTTTTTTTATATTGTGCTCACTCATTCAAATTAGATTTTTCATCAAACTATCTCCCTCTCTTTTCTACCTGGCACCAAATTGTACTTATTTTCTATTTCAAATTAACTACCAGTTTATCTTCCTGTACAATTACACCATATACTAAAATATACATATTTAAAATCATCTGTATTTATTAAGTTCCATGTTATTTTAAAATTTAAACCAACTACTAAAAGAAGGTAGTGATCAAATGACACATTTAAGAAAATAATGTGAAATAAAGTATCAATCTGTTGTAAATAAAACTAGAAGTAAGGAAATTTGAATTTTTATTGTTATAGGATGGAATCACTGAAGAGAGTGGCTGTCATAATACCAAGAATTATTTCCATGATGAAGAATTAGTGACAAAAAGGCTCTGTAGGGGAAAAACATGAACTTATTCCTTGACAACATGCATAAATAAGATGGTGTAATACATTTTAGCTAAAAGGTCAAATTGTATACTTACTATGATCAACTGTTTTTCATCAGCTTTCTCTGCTTCTTTTAGTTTCAAGTCTTTTGGAATTGTTATCTCCAAATGGGAATTACACTTGGGCCAAGAATGATTTGGTGGTATCTCCCTTTGAAAAAACAACCAACCAACCAACCAACCATTAAATGTTATAGATCCATATCATTTCAAATCACTGGTAGAAAAATACTTAGGATTTTCTATACAACACTGTGACAAATAAAATTCCAAGGGGTGTGGGGGCGGGGAAATAACCTTTTAAAAACCAAAAGGAAACCCAAAGAAATAATTCATTTGCAACATAAAAACAAAAAAATGTAGTACCTACTATAGTATGAATTAGTTTTAAGTTTCATAGTTTCAGCAATTTGAGTCACTACTGTTTGTCCTAAATACTGTTTTCAGTAATCAGTAAAGCAAAAATGTATACTAATTTATTTTGAAAGTAAAGACAGAACAAAAGGCTTTCAATATACTGAAACATTTTTACATGTTGCTAATATATATCATGAGGCTTTTTGGGCAAAAGGAGCATTCTCATATATTGTTGCTGGGAGTATAAGACTCAACCACTTTGCAAGGAAATTTGGCAAGACAGGTTAAATTCTACAGCTATGAATTTATCCTAGATTGAGCCACATAAGTGGACAAAGATAAGTGTTTATTGCAGGACTTTTTTTCTGATAGAAATAAACTAGAAACAACCATGGTTTCAATAGAGAACTGTTAATAAACAATGGAACATATGCACAATGGAATCTAATACAGAATTTAAAAGAATGAGGAAAGAAGGTAGAAAATATCTTTTCTATCTTCCATAACACACTGAGAAAAAACTAAAAGTTGCAAAACACTATGTGTAGACACAGAAAAAAAAATACACTAAAAACAAAATTTCTATCACATCTGTGTGAAAAACTGATGATTACTAATGCAGCCTTTCAAGGGAAAAAATTCCCCGAACTCAAAACTTCCAAGTATAAAATTCTGAAGTTCTCATATTTATACTTATATTAAACTAATACCTTACCTGTTATCACTCGTCTTAGATGTCTGATTACAGAGTACACTGTGCTGTTTGGGAATCGAACCTGTGATTTAATAAAAAGATGGGTTATTACTAAGCTTTGTACTAGCCCTCCACCTAACAGTTAAAAATTATCAGGAAGAAAAACAACCTCAATGCACTAAATGCTTTATTTTTAATAAATACCATTTGATAAAATTAGAGTCACCTTTCTAGGAATTTCTCTTCAGAGAAGAGGCAAAAAAGCTCTACAGAGCTGCAGAGAGATCTAATGGTAGATTAACAGTGTGTCTCTAGTTTCAGCAATAATTACTAGCACTGAACAATAAAGGAAATTGTTTAAATGCTTTCATAATTGTTCACAATAATGCTTTCACAATTATTCAGTCTCTAAACAGAAATAAAGGAAAACATTAGCTTAAAAAAACCTGTAGTCTCTGGAGTTTTAATCACATTGGTGGTGGTTTAAGTGCTCAGTAGTGTCTGACTCTTTCGTCTCCATGGATTGCTGCCCACCAGGCCCCTTTGTCACAGGATTTCCCAGGCAAGACTACTGGAGTGGGTTGCTATTTCCTTCTCCAGGGGATCTTCCTAACCCAGGGATCGAACCCACGTCTCCTGCACTGCAGGCAGTTTAGATTCTTTACCACTGAGCCACCAGGGAAGTCCTTTAATCATATTACTAATCAAATAATGCAATAACAATTAATTTTCTAACGAATAAATGCATTTCTGGTACTCATATTATACTTCCCCTTCCCCAACTAAGGGCGTCCCTGGTGGGTCAGGGAAATTCCATGGACAAGGAGCCTGGTGGGTTACAGTCCATGGGGTCACAAGAGTCAAACACACCTTAGCAACTAAGCACTCCTAAGTGAAAAGGTTAAATGACATATGCAATGCAATCAATTATATGAACATAATATTTAGGAATTTCTTTTCTGTATCTCCTGGTGCTTCATCTGATGTAGGTGAACAAATTGCTATTCAAGGATTCAAAGACTATACTGCCCAATTTTTGGGGCCATGCCATTCAGCTTGTGGGATCTTAATTCCCCAACCAGGGACGTAACTCGTGCCCCTGCAGAAAAAGCGCTGAGTCCTAACCACTAGACTGCCAGGGAATTACCCTCAAAATATTCATTAGGTTACAAAAATAAAGTTTTTTATGGTAAAAGTGAACAGACTATATATAAGAACTGATTTAATTCAAAGATACAATTACTAAGATGGAAAACTGTGTAATTAAGGTTTAAAGATAAGAACCTGGTAAACTAGTCATTTATACTTGAAAAATAAACTGCCATCATTAATTTAAGCAGTTCATTAAATAACACTTCTCCAGAAAGTAAGTTCACAAACAAAATAAAAGATTTAAAAGCAAAGTAGTTTTGGTAGGGAGTCAAAGAATCACCTTAAGTACTGTACTGCTGCTGCTGCTGCTAAGTCGCCTCAGTCGTGTCTGACTCTGTGTGACCCCATAGATGGCAGCCCACCAGGCTCCCCCGTCCCTGGGATTCTCCAGGCAAGAACACTGGAGTGGGTTGCCGTTTCCTTCTCCAATGCAGGAAAGAGAAAAGTGAAAGTGAAGTCGCTCAGTTGTGCCCGACTCTTAGCGACCCCATGGAATGCAGCCTACCAGGCTCCTCCGTCCATGGAATTTTCCAGGCAAGAGTACTGGAGTGGGGTGCCATTGCCTTCTCCATAAGTACTGTACACAACCCAATTAACAGACGCAATTCTCCCCCTTCAAAGAATAGTTATCACACATTTGAAAAACATAAGCAATGGTTAAAAGAAGGATTTCACGGGTTTGATAGTGGATATAGTCTTCTGTTATGCTGACAAAAAAAATCTCTGACCACTGAGAAATCTAAACAATACTTTCAAAGTATTACCTGGAAATTTATTCTCTCCTGTATCGATTTTTGCTTGACTGAGCAGAGTTGAGACAGTAGTGGCATTTTCCACTGGATTGTTTTCAAGCTTAGATTCCAAACACAGGCTGCAATTCTAAGCACATATAATCCAAAATGTTAATATTCACTTTTGTATCAACCTTTGGGTCTTACTACAATATTTTCAGTGAATTTTAGCACTATACTAAGAAAATTTAAGATCATATATGGAGTAATTCACACAAGATATGCCTTTAAAAAGTCTCTTTATGATCTCCCTACAAGCTACCCTTCCTCTCAGCATCAACTCTTATTATTCCCCTTCATGCTAGACTGAAAACTTTACCTCTCCCACAGATACACTCCATATCTGCCGGCTCTATACTTTTTCTGGGTTTCATCTACCTAAGTCTCACTGTCCATTACAACAGCTCATTCTTGGGCACTTAAAATGTGATATGTCTAATCTGTGATTTACTGCAGATGTAAATCACCTACCAGATTTTGAGGTAATAGTACCAAAAAAAAAAGTAAAACATCTCAATTTTTAAAACTCATGACACATTGAACCATTATTTTTACATGACAAGTAATACAGATTAACTTTACCAATTTTTTTAAATGTGGCTAGCAGAAATTTTTAAACAATTTATGTGGCTCACACTTTATCTCTACTGAACAATGCTAATCTACAACAGCTTACCCCTGTATAAACTCAAGTCATTAAATATTAACCCCTTCCATGAAATCTCTTCCAAGTTTTCCATTCCTTTTCCCCAAATTTCCCAATTACCTCATCCATCTTTCATGCCCTTATCACTTTCTATTTTGAATTAGTTATTTATTAATCTCCTATATACTCTTAAGTACATTTGCATATGTATATGCTGCTGCTGCTGCTAAGTCGCCTCAGTCATGTCCGATTCTGTGCGACCCCATAGACAGCAGCCCACCAGGCTCCCCTGTCCCTGGGATTCTCCAGGCAAGAACACTGGAGTAGGTTGCCATTTCCTTCTCCAATGCAGGAAAGAGAAAAGTGAAAGTGAGGTCGCTCAGTCGTGCCCAAATCTTAGCGACCCCATGGACTGCAGCCTACCAGGCTCCTCCGTCCATGGAATTTTCCAGGCAAGAGTACTGGAGTGGGGTGCCATTGCCTTCTCCACATATGTATATATGTAAGTATATTTTTGTGTATATATATACTTAAGTATATCGTTTCAAGTATATATTTTTTAATCTCCTAATACTCTTAGGAGCAAGACTTATTATATCTATCCTTGTATTTCTAAGAGCTCCTATATCAGAACTCTGTCAAAGTAGATACTCAATAACTAATAAAGGAAAATAGTGCAAACTCACACAGTAGCTATCTCAGAGGAATGGAAATGTGGTGGTGAACAGATAACTTTTTCATGTGTGTCTGTATCTATCTGTATTGTAACTGTTACAGAGAACTCCTAACGTTATTCTTGAACATTACATTTTTGAAATATGAACATTTTTGTCATTAAAAGGCAGAAAAATTAAAAACAATAAAAATAATGACATGTTAGTAATCAATCTCCATTAGGAAGCTAGAATTACTAGTTTAAAAAAAACCATAAAATAATTGAGCTTTAAAATTCATAAAATCCAAATACTTTAAATTCAGCCCGAAGAATTCAGAAGGCCTATCAGACAGATGCTTAGCCTTACTAACCATCATCATTTTTCAGTACTTTTGAGACTGACACCATGTAATAAAAAGAAGAAAAATTGCAGACAGCCACAGAAAAAGTTTTCAAATGGTGTAAAGTTTGCTTTTTTACACTCTTCTACTTTCCCAAGTATAAATCCAGCTAGATTCTGAAGCCAGTCAATCTCAGTTGAAAGCCTGGCTCCATCACTTACATGTTACACAGATCTCTAAGCTTCACTCAAATCTCTAAGCCTCACTCTCCTCACCTGCAATACATGGATAGTAATAGAACTCATGCTGTAGAATGTGGTAACAATTATATGAAGCTCTCCTTTGCTTAATAAAGAAGCAGTGTTCATTAAACAAAAGCTATTATGATGGCTTCACTAAACATCTTAGTACTTATGGGGAGAAACCTCTAAATGACTAGTACAATGTAAGTTCATTAAAGGCGGGACACAGACCATCTTCTATAGCCTTATTAGCATGGTGTCTTGAATGCAGCAGGCACTCAATAATGTCTTGAAACGATATGTTCAACATCACATCTCCTAACCACTCTTTATATAGTAATCACATTGTTGGTATCAGTGATAGTAATCACATTGTTGGTATCAGTGAAAAAGAATCAGTGAAAAAGTTGGAAACAACGTAAAAGGGCGTTCACAGAGGAAACCATAAATAAAGTGTGGTATATTTTTTTTACAACTATTAAAATACCCATGTATCAATGAGAATAAACAGTGGTCTATTTTGGGGGCTTCTGACACAAACCCTGACTCCTTACTCACTCAAATTTGCTTCTAGACCCAAATGCCTTGAAAGAGAACTTTAAATCACTTGTAAAACTTTCAAGTGACTTTTTTTTCTCAAATGATCTTCTTATATCCAGAGTATGTCACTGTAGAAAGAATTAAGGACTGAAAATCAGGACAGCTGAATTCAAATCTATTTGTGCCACCAAACACGTGGCCTAATCCACATTCTTCTACTGGTCTCAGCTTTCTCATTATAAAATTAAATAACTGAAACAAAATTGGTGGAGTTTTAAAAATCAGTATTATAGAGTACTAAAGTTCTGCCTACTGATTTTATATATTGATATTTCAACTACATCTTAATTTGGAACGAAATGGTTCAGCTGCTTTTATAAAGTTTCAAAACTACTTCTTAGGTAATCAAGTTTCTTCCAGATATTTAGATTCTGTTTTTCAATTTACTTTCCCATTTACAAAAGTTTTGCCCACTACAATTTTATTCTTAGCCTGAGGACTGAATTATTTACATCCTTCAGGCATTTTATCTGCCAACTGTTCAAAATGGCTGCACAAGTCAAAGCAAAAGGCATTTCTGCTAGAAATACTCAAGTTTTACCAGGTGGTGAAAAGTTGACTTGTGCCAGATGAAGTTATTTTAACAACTTGATCAGAACTGAGCCCAATTTCAAGTTCCACATTTTAGTCACTCACTATGAAACAGTTTCTTTGGTTACAATTAATAGAAAAAGGAAACAAACCAGTGTGTTAAATGAAAATGAAAAGCTAGAATTTGACAGGTTTGTGCTTCACATAAAATAAAAATGAAGGGTGAAAATAAGGAAACAATGACAAGCATTCATGTAAATATGAGGCATCTAAAGGAGTCAGTAAGTTCTATCACTCACTACAAGACCAGGTTAATGAAACTCTTGCTAACTCCTTACCAAATGACTCTTCCATCTTTTACAACTTAATTCTTAAGCTAAAGTATGTTATAAACACTTAATTCTTATCAGAAAATACTCAGGCACCTCCAGGTACATAATGAAAATAGATTACCTTATCCGGTGTTGATTCAAAAGCATCTTTCTTCTGCTTATCCAATGGTTGGTCAGGAGGTGGTTTTATCTGATTACCCAAATGACAATTTTCAGGAGCCTTTTTGGGGATTTTATTCATTTCAACTGTAATATCATTAGGTGTAACATCTTCAGAATTAACTTCTTTCATTTCTTCCTGCTGGCAAGCTTTATTTTTATCACCATATGGTTTTGACCCTAAAAATGTACTTTGCGTCACTTGCTGATGCGTTTCTAACGCAGGTAGTGAAAAACTGGTTCGTAATAAGCCCGATTTAGGGGAAAATTGAGAGTCTAATTTATTTTGCTGCACAGAGTTAAATTTTGAGAGTTTAATTTTAGTCCAGTTGGAGTTCTTTTTAGTTGAGTTGTTTATTCCATTTAGTATACATTTCACAGGCTTTGTTTTTCTACTGGGGAAGAAACGATTACACTGAACGTCCTGATTCGCTTCCTTCTGATGAAGTATTTGTCTTTCAGTCTCTGTCTCTTCCAATTTTATTTCTGTAGGCTTCTCCTCCTTTACACTTTCCATTTGTGAAGATTCCTTTTTTACCTCTACAGTATCTGACTCAATTTCACCAGCAATTTCTTCACAGAGCTGGAGAATGCTCCCGCGTTTGCTTGTTCCTGCTTGCTCCAGCCCATTGTCTCCAGTTTGTTCAGGCACTGATGGCTGTGGACTTTTTTGGGATTTTGCACTATTATTCACTTGTGTGTGAACTGACTTCTTCATCTCGTTCTTTTTAGAGACCACTGAAGTAGCCACTTTGGATCTTTTTATCTCAGAAGAAGATTTTGTTTCTTCTTTTCTAGTATTCTCCAGACACTTTTCAGATCCTTTTATGCACTGAGAACCAGAAGTATAAGCCGTCTGATGCTCCACTTTGCGCTTTTTTCCTTTGGGGGAATTGATCGCTTCATTAGTGACAGAATTTTCTTCCTCTTTAGAATCAGACTTTATTTCCAATACTTTTCTTTTCACATGTTTCTGATTTGTTTTAGCTTTATTAGATTTACTCTGAGTATTGTTACAGTGCTCTTTTTTTGTTGGCGGCAAACTCTGTTTAACTGCTTGAGCCTGACCCTGAATTTCTCTACTACGCAGAGACCTTGTTGAAACCTCTGTTAGCTGTTGTAGTCTTTGTGATCTCCGGTTGAGCTGTTCACTTGATTTAGGGGTTTCGTGCACTGTTTTTTTCTGAGATATTTTCTTCTGTTTTGTAGATTCCTGTTGTGAATGTCCCTTTACAGTCACCATATTTTTATTAGTAGATTTACTAGCTCTTTTATCAGTGGATGCTGACCTTGTGCTCATGCATGTTCCTAATTCAGGCTGATTCACTTTACTTTCATTTGAAGATTTAACCAGTGATTTTATAGCTTCCTTTGGATCTGATTTTTTTGCTAGATTTTTTTGAGAACCTTGAACTTGTGTTTCTAAATTCTTATCTTCATTCTTTTTAATAACACTAGAGGAATTTTCTTTTGATTTCTCCTGAATGGACATCATTTCTGAGTAAGGTCCTCCTTTTCTGAGTATTTTCGAAATTTTTGTGTCCTAGTAAATAATAAATGCTGAATGTCTAGTATTATCTCTGAGCAGGTCTAAAAAATTCAACTGATACTGGTACACATTTTCAACAAAAGTACTAGTCTTCTAAGATTTCTGTCATCCTTACGGCATGAAGGCTGAATAATATTTGCTTTACTTTGGACAAGGCAATAGATATTTGAGAAAAATTAAAATCTAAGCTAATATTTTCAGAACTTTTTATGACAAAAATTTTAATTCAAGTTTGATCTGTTTTGTTAATGTTTCAATTAAATTTGTTTTCAGGCCTAGCCCTATGACTGGATAAGTTATTTATCACTGACCCGTCTGATTTGACAAAGTTTTTGAAAATTTTTTTCTTCTGAAGTCTACAGTTATTGGACTTTGATTCATTAGAAACATGTCTTATAGCTAACACGTTTCTTTGCTTGTTTGCTGAGTCTGTTGATTTAAAGTTCTTATTTAACCACGTCCGTTTAATAAAATACTCTATTAATAAAGATTTCCTTTTGTGCTGGCATTTCTGGAAAAATAAAAAAACAAACATTAAATTTTGTACAATCCAAGAATTTGGCAATGCTAACACTACAAAGAAATAACCACAACTTACAAAAAATGTTACTCTTTCTTTCAAATACTTAGTGTGTATACTTAAAATACACTTTAAAACTGTATAAGCAATTGTTGTTGGACTGTTGTGGATCACAATAAACTGTGGGAAATTCTTCAAGAGAAGGGAATACCAGACCACCTGACTTGCCTCTTGAGAAACCTATATGCAGGTCAGGAAGCAACAGTTAGAACTGGACATGGAACAACGGACTAGCTCCAAATAGGAAAAGGAGTACGTCAAGGCTGTATACTGTCACCCTGCTTATTTAACTTAAATGCAGAGTACATCATGAGAAACGCTGGGCTGGAAGAAGCACAAGCTGGAATCAAGATTGCTGGGAGATATATCAATAACCTCAGATATGCAGATGACATCACCCTTATGGCAGAAAGTGAAGAGGAACTAAAAAGCCTCTTGATGAAGGTGAAAGAAGAGAGTGAAAAAGTTGGCTTAAAGCTCAACATTCAGAAAATGAAGATCATGGCATCCGGTCCCATCACTTCATGGGAAATAGATGGAGAAACAGTGGAAACAGTGTCAGACTTGATTTTTCTGGGCTCCAAAATCACTGCAGATGGTGATTGCAGCCATGAAATTAAAAGAAGCTTACTCCTTGGAAGGAAAGTTATGACCAACCTAGATAGCATATTCAAAAGCAGAGATATTACTTTGCCAACAAAGGTCCATCTAGTCAAGGCTATGGTTTTTCCTGTGGTAATATATGGATGTGAGAGTTGGACTGTGAAGAAAGCTGAGCGCCGAAGAATTGATGCTTTTGAACTGTGGTGTTGGAGAAGACTCTTGAGAGTCCCTTGGACTGCAAGGAGATCCAACCAGTCCATTCTGAAGGAGATCAGCCCTGGGATTTCTTTGGAAGGAATGACATTAAAGCTGAAACTCCAGTACTTTGGCCACCTCATGCGAAGAGTTGACTCATTGGAAAAGACTCTGATGCTGGGAGGGATTGGGGGCAGGAGGAGAAGGGGACGACAGAGGATGAGATGGCTGGATGGCATCACCGACTCGATAGACGGATGTGAGTTTGAGTGAACTCCAGGAGTTGGTGATGGACAGGGAGGCCTGGCGTGCTGCGATTCATGGGGTTGCAAAGAGTCGGACACGACTGAGCAACTGAACCGAACTGAACTGAAGCTGTTGTGGGTTAGGCTTTGCTGTGGGTGTGGGTGGGCTTGGTGCCTCATTAGGGGTTTGGCTCTATTTTACTGTTTGTGTTTCTTCTGGGGCCAAGCTGAAGGGGCAGCATACTTAAGGCTAACAGGAAAATGTACCCTAAGTATAGTCTTATAAATCGAAAACCTGTCTTAAATAAACAGAGAATAGCTGAAAATCAATCTCTCCTTGAGGTTACTTACATTTCCTTTCCCACAAGAAACATTTGATCTTTCAGCCACCATAACTCATAGAATTTGACAAAATCATTCCTTATAATTTCCTTTTAACACATTATACAGCACCTAAAAGTAAAATATTGAGAAATGTTTATAAAGTACAAAGATGTAATTATTTACATCTCATCTATTAATCAATATATTAATCTATACTCCATAATTTTACCCTGTCCCTAACATTAGTTTTCAGAGCTCCATTTACACTTAAGTATAGTATTTCTAATCTGAAGTAAACTATGGCACGTGCATCCAATGAAGTAAGCTTTTCTATTTCAATTTTACATTTTAGAAAAACTTTGTAACAAAAAAAATCATCATACATACAGTGGTTAAGCTAGTAAAGCAAAATCCTACTTTGAGGAAAAATAGTGCATGTAAATAATTACATTCATAGAAAAATAGTGACAGATAAAAAGACAGATTTAAATACACAACATTTATGTCTACTCTCATGTAATACTTAAAAAAAAAAAAGCAATAGATTAAAATGAAGCAAGACAAAACCATAAACCCAAAGGATAAAAACAAAAGCGTAGATGACAAAAATTAAAAGTACAGAAGCTACAAAGAAGGACAAATAACCTCCACACTCAAAGAAACCTGATCCTAAACTGGAAATCGAGGAAAGCCAAGTGAGAACCAACTCTACTTAAACCAGAGAATCTCTCAAGCAGCAGAAATGGGCAGTACCACAAGATGGGGAGAAAATGGGACTCACATAAAGGGAAAGATCCCCACACAGCCATCCCAATTATTACCCAGGTGAATGGGGAAACAAAAATATGATGTTTCAGTACAACAGAACACTCAGCAATCAAAAGGAACAGTGCTTGGAGCCACATGAATGAACTTCACAATCATGATGTTGAATGAAAAGGGCTAGACACAAAGAGTACATAAAGTATTTTACTTTTATGAAATTCTAGAAAAGGAAAACTTATCTATAGTAACAGAAAATAGATGAGTCACTGCCTGGGGTAGGAGCAGAGGGAGAGAGACACTTTTGGAGGTAATAGAAATAATCTCTATCGTGATTGTGATGGTTGTTCCAAGAACGTGCAAATCTGTCAAAATCCACCAAACTCTACACTTTAAAAGGCTGCCGTGTTTTATACATACATTATGCTTTAGTAAATCTACCCCCAAAATAGAACTCTAAGTAACTGATATGGACCTACAACTGAGAAACACAGTTAAACCAAATAAAGCAAGGTGCATAACAGGGCGGACTTCCCCTTGTCATAAAAAGAAAAAAGGAAGACAGTGGGAGGAAGGAAAGGTATAGAAACCTATGCTTGCCTGTGAACACAATAGGTTGGAAGGATGCCCAAGAAATTAGTAACAGTGAAGACTTCCGAGAAAGAGAACTACGGGACCAAGTGCAAGAAGTGTGGGGAAAGAAAGCTTACTTTCCACTATATACTCCATTTTATTATGTGAACATATAATCTTGTCCAAAAAAGTCACATTTCTTTGAATATATTTAAGTGTATTTGGCATATGGACCAATTATCTTTGAAGGCACTAAATTATAACAATATAAGCTACTTACCTTATTGAAATGAAAATTACATATAATTTTTTTCTTCAAGTTGATAGATGATGCTTCTAATGAATGATACTTCTAACAGCTTCCATGTGTTTGGCTGTTAATCTTAAAAAAAAAAAAGAATTCTATATAGCTAAAGTAAAACAATCTATTAAAAAACATGAGAATACAAAAACAGTATCATCTATTAACTGTCTATTAACTATTAGAACAACTTGGACTAAGCTAGACTAACAATGGCTTAGTGACGATTTTTCACTTGATATACAAAAATCTTGCAGTTCAATATGGTTACATCTCATTTTCTTATACCATATAATAAATTTGATTTTTCTCTGAAAATAATCACGATCTTCTACCCCAAACTGCACCTCCATGGAAGGAGTATATTATTTTCCTTCCCATCAGAGGCTCAGCTTGACCATATGTCTTACTTTGGCCTCATGGTGGACAGAGCATACTTCCCTGCCCCTACAGCTTTGCCATCTGATGACTTGGCCAATGGGATGTTAGCAGAAAAGAGAGAGAGAGATCTAAAATGTCTTTGTGCAATTGGTCTTCCTACTTCTGCCATTACCAGAAGAAGAGTTCAGCAGGTAGATGCTGCCTCTTCAGCTCAGGCCCCAGAAGAAACACAAACAGTAAACCGGAGCCAAACCCCTAATGAGGCACCAAGCCCACCCACACCCACAGCAAAGCATAATTCAAGTCACTTTAACATAAATCATCTAACCCACAGCAGCTTACAGATGTATAATCAACAACAATTGCTTACACAGTTTTAAACCACTGAGTTGTAGGGCACTTTCTCATACAACAATAACTAATACATATTATAGTTAAATTTTCTGGGAAACCCCAGATTTACCCAAGATTAGAGGACCACAGCCTTGTCTAACTCAATGAAATTAAGCCATGCCCGTGGGGCAACCCAAGACGGGCGGGTCATGGTGGAGAGATTTGATAGAATGTAGTCCACTGGAGAAGGGAATGGCAAACCACTTCAGTATTCTTGCCTTGAGAACCCCATGATCAGTACGAAAAGGCAAAATGATAGGATACTGAAAGAGGAACTCCCCAGGTCAGTAGGGGCCCTATATGCTACTGGAGATCAGTGGAGAAATAACTCCAGAAAGAATGAAGGGATGGAGCCAAAGCAAAAAGAATACCCAGCTGTGGATGTGACTGGTGATAGAAGCAAGGTCCGATGCTGTAAAGAGCAATATTGCATAGGAACCTGGAATGTCAGGTCCATGAATCAAGGCAAATTGGAAGTGGTCAAACAAGAGATGGCAAGAGTGAATGTTGACATTCTAGGAATCAGCGAACTGAAATGGACTGGAATGGGTGAATTTAACTTAGATGACCATTATATCTACTACTGCGGGCAGGAATCCCTCAGAAGAAATGGACTAGCCATCATGGTCAACAGAAGAGTCCGAAATGCAATACTTGGATGCAATCTCAAAAACGACAGAATGATCTCTGTTCGTTTCCAAGACAAACCATTCAATATCACAGTAATCCAAGTCTATGCCCCAACCAGAAACGCTGAAGAAGCTGAAGTTGAACGGTTCTATAAAGACCCACAAGACCTTTTAGAACTAACACCCAAAAAAGATGTCCTTTTCATTATAGGGGACTGGAATGCAAAAGTAGGAAGTCAAGAAACACCTGGAGTAAGAGGCAAATTTGGCCTTGGAATACGGAATGAAGCAGGGCAAAGACTAATAGAGTTTTGCCAAGAAAATGCACTGGTCATAACAAACACCCTCTTCCAACAACACAAGAGAAGACTCTACACATGGACATCACCAGATGGTCAACACCGAAATCAGATTGATTATATTCTTTGCAGCCAAAGATGGAGAAGCTCTATACAGTCAGCAAAAACAAGACCAGGAGCTGACTGTGGCTCAGACCATTAACTCCTTATTGCCAAATTCAGATTTATGTTGAAGAAAGTACGGAAAACCACTAGACCATTCAGGTATGACCTAAATCAAATCCCATATGATTATACAGTAGAAGTGAGAAATAGATTTAAGGGCCTCTATCTGATAGATAGAGTGCCTGATGAACTATGGAATGAGATTTGTGACATTGTACAGGAGACAGGGATCAAGACCATTCCCATAGAAAAGAAATGCAAAAAAGCAAAATGGCTGTCTGGGGAGGCCTTACAAATAGCTGTGAAAAGAAGAGAAGCAAAAGGCAAAGGAGAAAAGGAAATATATAAACATCTGAATGCAGAGTTCCAAAGAATAGCAAGAAGAGATAAGAAAGCCTTCTTCAGCGATCAATGCAAAGAAATAGAGGAAAACAACAGAATGGGAAAGACTAGGGATCTCTTCAAGAAAAATCAGAGATACCAAAGGAACATTTCATGCAAAGATGAGCTCGATAAAGGACAGAAATGGTATGGACCTAACAGAAGCAGAAGATATTAAGAAGAGATGGAAAGAATACACAGAAGAACTGTACAAAAAAGATCTTCACGACCCAGATAATCACGATGGTGTGATCACTGACCTAGAGCCAGACATCCTGGAATGTGAAGTCAAGTGGGCCTTAGAAAGCATCACTACGAACAAAGCTAGTGGAGGTGATGGAATTCCAGTTGAGCTATTCCAAATCCTGAAAGATGATGCTGTGAAAGTGCTGCACTCAATATGCCAGCAAATTTGGAAAACTCAGCAGTGGCCACAGGACTGGAAAAAGGTCAGTTTTCATTCCAATCCCAAAGAAAGGCAATGCCAAAGAATGCTCAAACTACCGCACAACTGCACTCATCTCACATGCTACTAAAGTAATGCTCAAAGTTCTCCAAGCCAGGCTTCAGCAATATGTGAACCGTGAACTTCCTGATGTTCAAGCTGGTTTTAGAAAAGGCAGAGGAACCAGAGATCAAACTACCAACATACGCTGGGTCATGGAAAAAGCAAGAGAGTTCCAGAAAAACATCTATTTCTGGTTTATTGACTATGCCAACGCCTTTGACTGTGTGGATCGCAACAAACTGTGGAAAATTCTGAAAGAGATGGGAATACCAGACCACCTGATCTGCCTCTTGAGAAATCTGTATGCAGGTCAGGAAGCAACAGTTAGAGCTGGACATGGAACAACAGACTGGTTCCAAATAGGAGAATGAATATGTCAAGGCTGTATATTGTCACCCTGTTTATTTAACTTATATGCAGAGTACATCATGAGAAACGCTGGACTGGAAGAAACACAAGCTGGAATCAAGATTGCTGGGAGAAATATCAATAACCTCAGATATGCAGATGACACCACCCTTATGGCAGAAAGTGAAGAGAAACTAAAAAGCCTCTTGATGAAGGTGAAAGAAGAGAGTGAAAAAGTTGGCTTAAAGCTCAACATTCAGAAAACGAAGATCATGGCATCCGGTCCCACCACTTCATGGGAAATAGATGGGGAAACAGTGGAAACAGTGTCAGACTTGATTTTTCTGGGCTCCAAAATCACTGCAGATGGTGACTGCAGCCATGAAATAAAAGACGCTTACTCCTTGGAAGGAAAGTTATGACCAATCTAGATAGCATATTCAAAAGCAGAGATATTACTTTGCCAACAAAGGTTCATCTAGTCAAGGCTATGGTTTTTCCTGTGGTCATGTATGGATGTGAGAGTTGGACTGTGAAGAAGGCTGAGCGCAGAAGAATTGATGCTTTTGAACTGTGGTGTTGGAGAAGACTCTTGAGAGTCCCTTGGACTGCAAGGAGATCCAACCAGTCCATTCTGAAGGAGATCAGCCCTGGGATTTCTTTGGAAGGAATGATGCTAAAGCTGAAACTCCAGTACTTTGGGCACCTCATGCAAAGAGTTGAGTCATTGGAAAAGACTCTGATGCTGGGAGGGATTGGGGGCAAGAGGAGAAGGGGACGACAGAGGATGAGATGGCTGGATGGCATCACTGACTCGATGGACGTTGAGTCTCAGTGAACTCTGGGAGTTGGTGATGGACAGGGAGGCCTGGCGTGCTGCAATTCATGGGGTCGCAAAGAGTCGGACACGACTGAGCGACTGATCTGATCTGATCTGAAGCCTGAGAGGTTTATCTTCCCAGGTGGCACAGTGCTAAAGAATCTGCCCGCCAATGCAAGAAACCAGAGAGACACAGGTTTGATCCTTGGGTCAGGTTGCCCTGGAGTAGAAAGTGGCAACCCACTCCAGTATTCTTGCCTAAAAAATACCATGGACAGAGGAGCCTGGCAGGCTACAGTCCATAGGGTGGCAAAGAGTCGGACATGATTGAGCAACTGTGCATGCACACACACAGACACAAACCTCTGAGGCATAATAACTTGAAAAAACACATTTAATGTCCTTTATTACTTAAGCAACAAAAATTTTAATTTTAAAAATTATGAATTACTTTACATCATTTCCTCCCAATTTCTAAATATTTTAACACATGGCAGTTGGGCCCTAACAGAACAAAGAGGTTAACTGATACACAAATCTACAGCATTTGCCTCTCACCTGTTCAGTTATGGTAAGGATTAGTTCACTTTAGTCTGCCCTATATGTTAAATCATTATTAACCTAGCATTATATACCTTAATAACATCCCTTTCTATTAAATAAAATCTTATAAAAATGCATTCTCTCACCTGTTAACAAATTGACAAGACCCTTCCAACAAGCCAAAGCTAGCTTCTTAATAGAATTCTAATAAAATCAATATTGGGGCCAAAAAACAATAATCAAACTTAACATAAAACGATCACTTCAGAAAATCCACAATACTTATATAGAAAGATAATTTACAAGATACATGTTAGAAAGTGCCTGAGAATTTAAGAGTACATCCAATTTCTAAATTGTACATTATGATAAAATATATTCAAATTTTAATCATTAAAGCATTTAGATTACATCACCCAATATATTTTAAGTTTAAAGTGATATTTTAAAAATCATTTTACAATTGGGAATTCTCTGCCAGTCCAGTGGTTAAGACTCCAAGCTCTCACTGCCAAGGGCCCAGATTCAATCCCTGGTCAGGGAACTAAGATCCCACAAGCAGTGTGATCAGGAGTTAAAAAAAAAAAAAATTTTAACTGAGATGTAATTTGAGATTGTACAGGAGACAGGGATCAAGACCATCCCCATGGAAAAGAAATGCAAAAAAGCAAAATGGCTGTCTGAGGAGGCCTTACAAATAGCTGTGAAAAGAAGAGAAGCAAAAAGCAAAGGAGAAAAGGAAAGATATAAACATCTGAATGCAGAGTTCCAAAGAATAGCAAGAAGAGATAAGAAAGCCTTCTTCAGCGATCAATGCAAAGAAATAGAGGAAAACAACAGAATGGGAAAGACTAGAGATCTCTTCGAGAAAATCAGATATACCAAAGGAATATTTCATGCAAAAATGGGCTCGATAAAGGACAAAAATGGTATGGACCTAACAGAAGCAGAAGATATTAAGAAGAGATGGCAAGAATACACAGAAGAACTGTACAAAAAAGATATTCACGACCCAGATAATCACGATGGTGTGATCACTGACCTAGAGCCAGACATCCTGGAATGTGAAGTCAAGTGGGCCTTAGAAAGCATCACTACGAACAAAGCTAGTGGAGGTGATGGAATTCCAGTTAGCTATTCCAAATCCTGAAAGATGATGCTGTGAAAGTGCTGCACTCAATATGCCAGCAAATTTGGAAAACTCAGCAGTGGCCACAGGACTGGAAAAAGGTCAGTTTTCATTCCAATCCCAAAGAAAGGCAATGCCAAAGAATGCTCAAACTACAGCACAACTGCACTCATCTCACATATGCTACTAAAGTAATGCTCAAAATTCTCCAAGCCAGGCTTCAGCAATATGTGAACTGTGAACTTCCTGATGTTCAAGCTGGTTTTAGAAAAGGCAGAGGAACCAGAGATCAAACTACAAACGTTGGGTCATGGAAAAAGCAAGAGAGTTCCAGAAAAACATCTATTTCTGGTTTATTGACTATGCCAACGCCTTTGACTGTGTGGATCGCAACAAACTGTAGAAAATTCTGAAAGAGATGGGAATACCAGACCACCTGATCTGCCTCTTGAGAAATCTGTATGCAGGTCAGGAAGCAACAGTTAGAACTGGACATGGAACAACAGATTGGTTCCAAATAGGAGAATAAATATGTCAAGCCTGTATATTGTCACCCTACTTATTTAACTTATATGCAGAGTACATCATGAGAAATGCTGGACTGGAAGAAACACAAGCTAGAATCAAGATTGCCGGGAGAAATATCAATAACCTCAGATATGCAGATGACACCACCCTTATGGCAGAAAGTGAAGAAGAACTAAAAAGCCTCTTGATGAAAGTGAAAGAAGAGAGTGAAAAAGTTGGCTTAAAGCTCAACATTCAGAAAACAAAGATCATGGCATCCGGTCCCATCACTTCATGGGAAATAGATGGGGAAACAGTGGAAACAGTGCCAGACTTTATTTTTCTGGGCTCCAAAATCACTGCAGATGGTGACTGCAGCCATGAAATTAAAAGATGCTTACTCCTTGGAAGGACAGTTATGACCAGCCTAGACAGCATATTGAAAAGCAGAGACATTACTTTGCCAACAAAGGTCCGTCTAGTCAAGGCTATGGTTTTTCCTGTGGTCATGTATGGATGTGAGAGTTGGACTGTGAAGAAGGCTGAGTGCCGAAGAATTGATGCTTTTGAACTGTGGTGTTGGAGAAGACTCTTGAGAGTCCCTTGGACTGCAGGGAGATCCAACCAGTCCATCCTGAAGGAGATCAGCCCTGGGATTTCTTTGGAAGGAATGATGCTAAAGCTGAAACTCCAGTACTTTGGCCACCTCATGCGAAGAGTTGACTCATTGGAAAAGACTCTGATGCTGGGAGGGATTGGGGGCAGGAGGAGAAGGGGACGACAGAGGATGAGATGGCTGGATGGCATCACCGACTCGATAGACGGATGTGAGTTTGAGTGAACTCCAGGAGTTGGTGATGGACAGGGAGGCCTGGCGTGCTGCGATTCATGGGGTTGCAAAGAGTCGGACACGACTGAGCAACTGAACCGAACTGAACTGAAGCTGTTGTGGGTTAGGCTTTGCTGTGGGTGTGGGTGGGCTTGGTGCCTCATTAGGGGTTTGGCTCTATTTTACTGTTTGTGTTTCTTCTGGGGCCAAGCTGAAGGGGCAGCATACTTAAGGCTAACAGGAAAATGTACCCTAAGTATAGTCTTATAAATCGAAAACCTGTCTTAAATAAACAGAGAATAGCTGAAAATCAATCTCTCCTTGAGGTTACTTACATTTCCTTTCCCACAAGAAACATTTGATCTTTCAGCCACCATAACTCATAGAATTTGACAAAATCATTCCTTATAATTTCCTTTTAACACATTATACAGCACCTAAAAGTAAAATATTGAGAAATGTTTATAAAGTACAAAGATGTAATTATTTACATCTCATCTATTAATCAATATATTAATCTATACTCCATAATTTTACCCTGTCCCTAACATTAGTTTTCAGAGCTCCATTTACACTTAAGTATAGTATTTCTAATCTGAAGTAAACTATGGCACGTGCATCCAATGAAGTAAGCTTTTCTATTTCAATTTTACATTTTAGAAAAACTTTGTAACAAAAAAAATCATCATACATACAGTGGTTAAGCTAGTAAAGCAAAATCCTACTTTGAGGAAAAATAGTGCATGTAAATAATTACATTCATAGAAAAATAGTGACAGATAAAAAGACAGATTTAAATACACAACATTTATGTCTACTCTCATGTAATACTTAAAAAAAAAAAAGCAATAGATTAAAATGAAGCAAGACAAAACCATAAACCCAAAGGATAAAAACAAAAGCGTAGATGACAAAAATTAAAAGTACAGAAGCTACAAAGAAGGACAAATAACCTCCACACTCAAAGAAACCTGATCCTAAACTGGAAATCGAGGAAAGCCAAGTGAGAACCAACTCTACTTAAACCAGAGAATCTCTCAAGCAGCAGAAATGGGCAGTACCACAAGATGGGGAGAAAATGGGACTCACATAAAGGGAAAGATCCCCACACAGCCATCCCAATTATTACCCAGGTGAATGGGGAAACAAAAATATGATGTTTCAGTACAACAGAACACTCAGCAATCAAAAGGAACAGTGCTTGGAGCCACATGAATGAACTTCACAATCATGATGTTGAATGAAAAGGGCTAGACACAAAGAGTACATAAAGTATTTTACTTTTATGAAATTCTAGAAAAGGAAAACTTATCTATAGTAACAGAAAATAGATGAGTCACTGCCTGGGGTAGGAGCAGAGGGAGAGAGACACTTTTGGAGGTAATAGAAATAATCTCTATCGTGATTGTGATGGTTGTTCCAAGAACGTGCAAATCTGTCAAAATCCACCAAACTCTACACTTTAAAAGGCTGCCGTGTTTTATACATACATTATGCTTTAGTAAATCTACCCCCAAAATAGAACTCTAAGTAACTGATATGGACCTACAACTGAGAAACACAGTTAAACCAAATAAAGCAAGGTGCATAACAGGGCGGACTTCCCCTTGTCATAAAAAGAAAAAAGGAAGACAGTGGGAGGAAGGAAAGGTATAGAAACCTATGCTTGCCTGTGAACACAATAGGTTGGAAGGATGCCCAAGAAATTAGTAACAGTGAAGACTTCCGAGAAAGAGAACTACGGGACCAAGTGCAAGAAGTGTGGGGAAAGAAAGCTTACTTTCCACTATATACTCCATTTTATTATGTGAACATATAATCTTGTCCAAAAAAGTCACATTTCTTTGAATATATTTAAGTGTATTTGGCATATGGACCAATTATCTTTGAAGGCACTAAATTATAACAATATAAGCTACTTACCTTATTGAAATGAAAATTACATATAATTTTTTTCTTCAAGTTGATAGATGATGCTTCTAATGAATGATACTTCTAACAGCTTCCATGTGTTTGGCTGTTAATCTTAAAAAAAAAAAAGAATTCTATATAGCTAAAGTAAAACAATCTATTAAAAAACATGAGAATACAAAAACAGTATCATCTATTAACTGTCTATTAACTATTAGAACAACTTGGACTAAGCTAGACTAACAATGGCTTAGTGACGATTTTTCACTTGATATACAAAAATCTTGCAGTTCAATATGGTTACATCTCATTTTCTTATACCATATAATAAATTTGATTTTTCTCTGAAAATAATCACGATCTTCTACCCCAAACTGCACCTCCATGGAAGGAGTATATTATTTTCCTTCCCATCAGAGGCTCAGCTTGACCATATGTCTTACTTTGGCCTCATGGTGGACAGAGCATACTTCCCTGCCCCTACAGCTTTGCCATCTGATGACTTGGCCAATGGGATGTTAGCAGAAAAGAGAGAGAGAGATCTAAAATGTCTTTGTGCAATTGGTCTTCCTACTTCTGCCATTACCAGAAGAAGAGTTCAGCAGGTAGATGCTGCCTCTTCAGCTCAGGCCCCAGAAGAAACACAAACAGTAAACCGGAGCCAAACCCCTAATGAGGCACCAAGCCCACCCACACCCACAGCAAAGCATAATTCAAGTCACTTTAACATAAATCATCTAACCCACAGCAGCTTACAGATGTATAATCAACAACAATTGCTTACACAGTTTTAAACCACTGAGTTGTAGGGCACTTTCTCATACAACAATAACTAATACATATTATAGTTAAATTTTCTGGGAAACCCCAGATTTACCCAAGATTAGAGGACCACAGCCTTGTCTAACTCAATGAAATTAAGCCATGCCCGTGGGGCAACCCAAGACGGGCGGGTCATGGTGGAGAGATTTGATAGAATGTAGTCCACTGGAGAAGGGAATGGCAAACCACTTCAGTATTCTTGCCTTGAGAACCCCATGATCAGTACGAAAAGGCAAAATGATAGGATACTGAAAGAGGAACTCCCCAGGTCAGTAGGGGCCCTATATGCTACTGGAGATCAGTGGAGAAATAACTCCAGAAAGAATGAAGGGATGGAGCCAAAGCAAAAAGAATACCCAGCTGTGGATGTGACTGGTGATAGAAGCAAGGTCCGATGCTGTAAAGAGCAATATTGCATAGGAACCTGGAATGTCAGGTCCATGAATCAAGGCAAATTGGAAGTGGTCAAACAAGAGATGGCAAGAGTGAATGTTGACATTCTAGGAATCAGCGAACTGAAATGGACTGGAATGGGTGAATTTAACTTAGATGACCATTATATCTACTACTGCGGGCAGGAATCCCTCAGAAGAAATGGACTAGCCATCATGGTCAACAGAAGAGTCCGAAATGCAATACTTGGATGCAATCTCAAAAACGACAGAATGATCTCTGTTCGTTTCCAAGACAAACCATTCAATATCACAGTAATCCAAGTCTATGCCCCAACCAGAAACGCTGAAGAAGCTGAAGTTGAACGGTTCTATAAAGACCCACAAGACCTTTTAGAACTAACACCCAAAAAAGATGTCCTTTTCATTATAGGGGACTGGAATGCAAAAGTAGGAAGTCAAGAAACACCTGGAGTAAGAGGCAAATTTGGCCTTGGAATACGGAATGAAGCAGGGCAAAGACTAATAGAGTTTTGCCAAGAAAATGCACTGGTCATAACAAACACCCTCTTCCAACAACACAAGAGAAGACTCTACACATGGACATCACCAGATGGTCAACACCGAAATCAGATTGATTATATTCTTTGCAGCCAAAGATGGAGAAGCTCTATACAGTCAGCAAAAACAAGACCAGGAGCTGACTGTGGCTCAGACCATTAACTCCTTATTGCCAAATTCAGATTTATGTTGAAGAAAGTACGGAAAACCACTAGACCATTCAGGTATGACCTAAATCAAATCCCATATGATTATACAGTAGAAGTGAGAAATAGATTTAAGGGCCTCTATCTGATAGATAGAGTGCCTGATGAACTATGGAATGAGATTTGTGACATTGTACAGGAGACAGGGATCAAGACCATTCCCATAGAAAAGAAATGCAAAAAAGCAAAATGGCTGTCTGGGGAGGCCTTACAAATAGCTGTGAAAAGAAGAGAAGCAAAAGGCAAAGGAGAAAAGGAAATATATAAACATCTGAATGCAGAGTTCCAAAGAATAGCAAGAAGAGATAAGAAAGCCTTCTTCAGCGATCAATGCAAAGAAATAGAGGAAAACAACAGAATGGGAAAGACTAGGGATCTCTTCAAGAAAAATCAGAGATACCAAAGGAACATTTCATGCAAAGATGAGCTCGATAAAGGACAGAAATGGTATGGACCTAACAGAAGCAGAAGATATTAAGAAGAGATGGAAAGAATACACAGAAGAACTGTACAAAAAAGATCTTCACGACCCAGATAATCACGATGGTGTGATCACTGACCTAGAGCCAGACATCCTGGAATGTGAAGTCAAGTGGGCCTTAGAAAGCATCACTACGAACAAAGCTAGTGGAGGTGATGGAATTCCAGTTGAGCTATTCCAAATCCTGAAAGATGATGCTGTGAAAGTGCTGCACTCAATATGCCAGCAAATTTGGAAAACTCAGCAGTGGCCACAGGACTGGAAAAAGGTCAGTTTTCATTCCAATCCCAAAGAAAGGCAATGCCAAAGAATGCTCAAACTACCGCACAACTGCACTCATCTCACATGCTACTAAAGTAATGCTCAAAGTTCTCCAAGCCAGGCTTCAGCAATATGTGAACCGTGAACTTCCTGATGTTCAAGCTGGTTTTAGAAAAGGCAGAGGAACCAGAGATCAAACTACCAACATACGCTGGGTCATGGAAAAAGCAAGAGAGTTCCAGAAAAACATCTATTTCTGGTTTATTGACTATGCCAACGCCTTTGACTGTGTGGATCGCAACAAACTGTGGAAAATTCTGAAAGAGATGGGAATACCAGACCACCTGATCTGCCTCTTGAGAAATCTGTATGCAGGTCAGGAAGCAACAGTTAGAGCTGGACATGGAACAACAGACTGGTTCCAAATAGGAGAATGAATATGTCAAGGCTGTATATTGTCACCCTGTTTATTTAACTTATATGCAGAGTACATCATGAGAAACGCTGGACTGGAAGAAACACAAGCTGGAATCAAGATTGCTGGGAGAAATATCAATAACCTCAGATATGCAGATGACACCACCCTTATGGCAGAAAGTGAAGAGAAACTAAAAAGCCTCTTGATGAAGGTGAAAGAAGAGAGTGAAAAAGTTGGCTTAAAGCTCAACATTCAGAAAACGAAGATCATGGCATCCGGTCCCACCACTTCATGGGAAATAGATGGGGAAACAGTGGAAACAGTGTCAGACTTGATTTTTCTGGGCTCCAAAATCACTGCAGATGGTGACTGCAGCCATGAAATAAAAGACGCTTACTCCTTGGAAGGAAAGTTATGACCAATCTAGATAGCATATTCAAAAGCAGAGATATTACTTTGCCAACAAAGGTTCATCTAGTCAAGGCTATGGTTTTTCCTGTGGTCATGTATGGATGTGAGAGTTGGACTGTGAAGAAGGCTGAGCGCAGAAGAATTGATGCTTTTGAACTGTGGTGTTGGAGAAGACTCTTGAGAGTCCCTTGGACTGCAAGGAGATCCAACCAGTCCATTCTGAAGGAGATCAGCCCTGGGATTTCTTTGGAAGGAATGATGCTAAAGCTGAAACTCCAGTACTTTGGGCACCTCATGCAAAGAGTTGAGTCATTGGAAAAGACTCTGATGCTGGGAGGGATTGGGGGCAAGAGGAGAAGGGGACGACAGAGGATGAGATGGCTGGATGGCATCACTGACTCGATGGACGTTGAGTCTCAGTGAACTCTGGGAGTTGGTGATGGACAGGGAGGCCTGGCGTGCTGCAATTCATGGGGTCGCAAAGAGTCGGACACGACTGAGCGACTGATCTGATCTGATCTGAAGCCTGAGAGGTTTATCTTCCCAGGTGGCACAGTGCTAAAGAATCTGCCCGCCAATGCAAGAAACCAGAGAGACACAGGTTTGATCCTTGGGTCAGGTTGCCCTGGAGTAGAAAGTGGCAACCCACTCCAGTATTCTTGCCTAAAAAATACCATGGACAGAGGAGCCTGGCAGGCTACAGTCCATAGGGTGGCAAAGAGTCGGACATGATTGAGCAACTGTGCATGCACACACACAGACACAAACCTCTGAGGCATAATAACTTGAAAAAACACATTTAATGTCCTTTATTACTTAAGCAACAAAAATTTTAATTTTAAAAATTATGAATTACTTTACATCATTTCCTCCCAATTTCTAAATATTTTAACACATGGCAGTTGGGCCCTAACAGAACAAAGAGGTTAACTGATACACAAATCTACAGCATTTGCCTCTCACCTGTTCAGTTATGGTAAGGATTAGTTCACTTTAGTCTGCCCTATATGTTAAATCATTATTAACCTAGCATTATATACCTTAATAACATCCCTTTCTATTAAATAAAATCTTATAAAAATGCATTCTCTCACCTGTTAACAAATTGACAAGACCCTTCCAACAAGCCAAAGCTAGCTTCTTAATAGAATTCTAATAAAATCAATATTGGGGCCAAAAAACAATAATCAAACTTAACATAAAACGATCACTTCAGAAAATCCACAATACTTATATAGAAAGATAATTTACAAGATACATGTTAGAAAGTGCCTGAGAATTTAAGAGTACATCCAATTTCTAAATTGTACATTATGATAAAATATATTCAAATTTTAATCATTAAAGCATTTAGATTACATCACCCAATATATTTTAAGTTTAAAGTGATATTTTAAAAATCATTTTACAATTGGGAATTCTCTGCCAGTCCAGTGGTTAAGACTCCAAGCTCTCACTGCCAAGGGCCCAGATTCAATCCCTGGTCAGGGAACTAAGATCCCACAAGCAGTGTGATCAGGAGTTAAAAAAAAAAAAAATTTTAACTGAGATGTAATTTGAGATTGTACAGGAGACAGGGATCAAGACCATCCCCATGGAAAAGAAATGCAAAAAAGCAAAATGGCTGTCTGAGGAGGCCTTACAAATAGCTGTGAAAAGAAGAGAAGCAAAAAGCAAAGGAGAAAAGGAAAGATATAAACATCTGAATGCAGAGTTCCAAAGAATAGCAAGAAGAGATAAGAAAGCCTTCTTCAGCGATCAATGCAAAGAAATAGAGGAAAACAACAGAATGGGAAAGACTAGAGATCTCTTCGAGAAAATCAGATATACCAAAGGAATATTTCATGCAAAAATGGGCTCGATAAAGGACAAAAATGGTATGGACCTAACAGAAGCAGAAGATATTAAGAAGAGATGGCAAGAATACACAGAAGAACTGTACAAAAAAGATATTCACGACCCAGATAATCACGATGGTGTGATCACTGACCTAGAGCCAGACATCCTGGAATGTGAAGTCAAGTGGGCCTTAGAAAGCATCACTACGAACAAAGCTAGTGGAGGTGATGGAATTCCAGTTAGCTATTCCAAATCCTGAAAGATGATGCTGTGAAAGTGCTGCACTCAATATGCCAGCAAATTTGGAAAACTCAGCAGTGGCCACAGGACTGGAAAAAGGTCAGTTTTCATTCCAATCCCAAAGAAAGGCAATGCCAAAGAATGCTCAAACTACAGCACAACTGCACTCATCTCACATATGCTACTAAAGTAATGCTCAAAATTCTCCAAGCCAGGCTTCAGCAATATGTGAACTGTGAACTTCCTGATGTTCAAGCTGGTTTTAGAAAAGGCAGAGGAACCAGAGATCAAACTACAAACGTTGGGTCATGGAAAAAGCAAGAGAGTTCCAGAAAAACATCTATTTCTGGTTTATTGACTATGCCAACGCCTTTGACTGTGTGGATCGCAACAAACTGTAGAAAATTCTGAAAGAGATGGGAATACCAGACCACCTGATCTGCCTCTTGAGAAATCTGTATGCAGGTCAGGAAGCAACAGTTAGAACTGGACATGGAACAACAGATTGGTTCCAAATAGGAGAATAAATATGTCAAGCCTGTATATTGTCACCCTACTTATTTAACTTATATGCAGAGTACATCATGAGAAATGCTGGACTGGAAGAAACACAAGCTAGAATCAAGATTGCCGGGAGAAATATCAATAACCTCAGATATGCAGATGACACCACCCTTATGGCAGAAAGTGAAGAAGAACTAAAAAGCCTCTTGATGAAAGTGAAAGAAGAGAGTGAAAAAGTTGGCTTAAAGCTCAACATTCAGAAAACAAAGATCATGGCATCCGGTCCCATCACTTCATGGGAAATAGATGGGGAAACAGTGGAAACAGTGCCAGACTTTATTTTTCTGGGCTCCAAAATCACTGCAGATGGTGACTGCAGCCATGAAATTAAAAGATGCTTACTCCTTGGAAGGACAGTTATGACCAGCCTAGACAGCATATTGAAAAGCAGAGACATTACTTTGCCAACAAAGGTCCGTCTAGTCAAGGCTATGGTTTTTCCTGTGGTCATGTATGGATGTGAGAGTTGGACTGTGAAGAAGGCTGAGTGCCGAAGAATTGATGCTTTTGAACTGTGGTGTTGGAGAAGACTCTTGAGAGTCCCTTGGACTGCAGGGAGATCCAACCAGTCCATCCTGAAGGAGATCAGCCCTGGGATTTCTTTGGAAGGAATGATGCTAAAGCTGAAACTCCAGTACTTTGGCCACCTCATGCGAAGAGTTGACTCACTGAAAAAGACTCTGATGCTGGGAGGGATTGGCCAGGGGACGACAGAGGAGAGATGGGGGACGACAGAGGATGAGATGGCTGGATGGCATCACTGACTCGATGGAGGTGAGTCTGAGTGAATTCCGGGAGTTGGCGATGGACAGGGAGGCCTGGCGTGCTGCAATTCATGGGGTCGCAAAGAGTCGGACATGACTGAGCGACTGATCTGATCTGATCTGAATTTGAGATGGACTATAATATTCACCTAATTATATAATTTAGTGGATTTTAGTTATGTTCAGAGTTGTATAATAATTGTCACTAAGTCCAGAATCTTTTTACCACCCCAAGCCCATGTGCAGTCATTCCCTATCCCCAACCCCATTCCAGTCCCTGATAGTTACAAATCCACTTTCCGTGGATATGGGTTTCACTATTCTGGCTGTTTTATATAAATGAAATCATCAATACATGTGGCCTTTTGTGGATGGCTTCTTTCACTTAACATTAATGCTTTCAGGGCTCAAGTAGAGTTGTTTAGTTGCTAAGCCGTGTCCGACTCTTTTATGACCCCATGGACTGTAGCCCATCAGGCTCCTCTGTCCATGGGATTTCCCAGGCAAGAGCACTGGAGTGGGTTGCCATTTCCTTCTCCATTCAGTAGGTTTGCAGCATGTATCTGTAAGATCTTGTTCTTTACCAGCAGATACTATTTCACTGTATAAATATACTACATTTTATTTACCTATCCATCAGTAGATAAATTGTTTGATGGGATGTTTCTACCTCTTGGCTATCATGAGCAATGCTATGAATAATCCTGAATGAATTATCATGTGAACATATGTTTTCAAGTTTCTTGGGTATATACCTAAGAATATAACTACTGGGTGATGTGGAAACTCTATGTTTGAGACTGGTGGCTTGTCAAATTCATAACCTCTTTTGAAAATTCACCATGTCCACAGGTACCTGCTTTAAGAAACAAAGGTGGGGGCCTTTAGGGAGTTCATAAATAGTTATATTCTGAACCTGCGGTCCCTATGCTCTCCAGCAGATTCCTGACCCCAAAGCAACCAATACAGTCACTGTGATGCAAGGTTTCCGATCCTGCCACTACTAATATTTTGGAGCAAATAAAAATCTGTGACAGGGAGTATGGGGGTGGGGGCATGGAGGATGTTTTAACAGCTAGCATCCCTGTTAGCACCCTACACCCCTAGTAGCATACCTACTAGATACCAGTGGCACTTTGCCCTCAGTTCTTACAGTCAAATATATTCATATTCCCAGCAATACTGAATATGTCCTGGAAGGCAAAAATCACCCCTGGATGAACATTTGGTTTACCCTGTAAGTAAGCCAAATGCCAGAGCTGCACCTTTTCTCAGCAACCTTCTAAGTCCTGAACTAACTTCTGATTTCTGTAAGGCCTAGTGTTGATGATTCCTGTTTTCTCCTTCCACAAGATCTGGCTCTACAAATACAGTCTTCTCTTCCTTATTTCTCTGTGTATCCTGCCAATCCATTCATTATCCCCTATTTAGGGTAATTCAAGTGTTTTTCATGTTCTAAAATGCCAATAAATACTTAGAAATTAAAAAAAACATGTTAAGGAACATAAAATTAAATGAATTACCACTAGCCAAAAACATATAAAATGTTACAACCGAAGCAACAATATACCATTAACAGAGAATGCAACAGAAACATACAGTAATACGAGGTACTGTCCCTAATAAATTTTTCTCTGTTTCAAGTCTGAACATACTAAAATCCACTAAATTATATAATTAGGTGAATTTTACAGTCCACCTCAAATTACATCTCAGTTAAAAAATTTTTTTTTTATTCCTGATCACACTGCTTGTGGGATCTTAGTTCCCTGACCAGGTACTATCCTTAATAAATTTTTCCAAACATTCAAAGACAAAAATCTCTTTATTACACTAGATTTATAATAGACATTCAGTAAAACAACATTATTCTCAACATCATTAGTTAAAACTCTTAAAGACATGGACAATTTAATTTTTTAAATTATCTTCCTCCACCAGTCTCTTACAAATTAGTATTCCCCAAGGTTTGGTTTCTTAACACAAAAGACACACATTAACTCATTTCATTTATACTCATACTTTCGATTACTACCTGTAGACCACTAACACACAAATGATAGCCCAACACAGTTTCCATCCCTAGTGCTACTCAGATATCCAATAACATACTGGACATATACATCCTGATGTCTTAAAGGCACCTTAAATTCAGCTGTCAGTCAAGTCATTCCACTATCACCATTCTCCACAATTTATTATACTACTGTCTACCCACATCAAGAAAATAAAGCCAAAAAAAATGAATATGACAGCAACAATGACAACAGTAACATTTCATTTCCTAATACCAAGCTCTTAGAACAGTTTCTAGAACCGTAAGCAGTTATTAAGTATTAGTTATAATAATAATTAGCTGTAATAATTAATATACTGATGTATCATTTTTTATGAAAAGAAAGCATGAAAAAGAAAATGTTTGTCTTAATTATGCCTCATTTCACTTAACTACTTGTCAACTCTTGCCATATTACCATTATCCCTTTCAGCTTCCGTAATTACATTAATCTAAACTATTAAATTATTTACCTTAAAGCAGTAGTTCTCAAAGTGTGGGACAGGGATCCTGCAGATTCCAGAGACCCTTTCAAAGGCTCACGAGATTAAAATCATATACCAGTAAAAGATCAATTCAAACTGCAAACAGACCAATGAAATTAATGCAACACTTTATGAAAAGGATATAGGTATAGTTTCAGACTCTGAGTTTTGTTGTAAAGTCAAAGAAGAGTATCACAATTAATTCAAAATGTTATTCAATCACTCCTCCCAACACATCCCTGTGCAGCTGGATGTATGCTTCAAACAGAACAACATAAAGACTGAATGCAGAAGCTGATAGGAGAATCCAGCTGTCTTTTATTAGGTCAAACAATAAGGAGATTTACAAAAATGTAAAACAGTTGCTATTCTTTCCCTAATCTTTTTTTTTGGGGGGGGGGATAGTAGTTTTGCATTTAAAAAGTTATTTATGGGAGGGAGTTTGGGAAAGATGATACATGCGTATGTATGGTGAGTCCCTTAGCTGTTCACCTGAAACTACCACAACACTGTTAGTTAATTGGCTACACCCCGAAACAAAATACAAAGTTTAAAGTTCGAAAAAAAAGAGACTATGCTTAAGGTTCTCCTATACAACATGGGAGAATAAAATAATAAATTTCTAAAAAGTTATTTATATTAACCTGTAATTATTTATTAGCTATTTATTATATATTAAATATATTTAAATTAATATATAGTAACTGCCAATAGATACAACAGACATAAAACAAAAGCTATTTGGAGTCCTATATAATTTTAAGAATGTAAAGGGATCCTGACCAAAAAGCTTGAGACCACTATATTAAAGTAACACTTAAGAGAATTCCTTGACAGTCCAGGAGTTAGAATTCTACCTTTTCAAAGCCAGGACCAGGGTTCAATCCCTGGTCAGGCAATGAAGATCCTGTGAGCTATGAGGTGTGGCTGATAAAATAAAAATTTAAAAAGTAACATCTTAAACCCCATTTTAATTTATATACTGAGCTTTATCTCTTGTGAATTTCACATACACAGCCATAAATCTTTAAATTAAGCTGAAGAGAGCAGATGACATAAATCTTGACTTCTTCAGGTGTACTATAATGCAACTAAGCATAAAATGTAGCTCTCTCAAAAAAGAAGACAGGGTGGTAAGGTCAACAGAATGATGTTATTTGTCAAAAGTAACCACAGTAGTTGATATAAAGAACTTAGGCAGAAAGCGAGCCAAAGAACTTTTACTGTGCCAAGAAAAAAGGATGCACAGAAAAACATTAAAGTCTGGGCTGGGGAGGGGGGTGTAAAAGAGTCCTTAAGCAAATTACGTATGGTTAAAATCTCACTGGAGTTAGTTTCTAACTACGGTCTCAACTTCTGATCACCTTCAGTTGAGGTTATTCAACTTACTCACAAAGTGTAATATAAATCAGGTAACAAATCTCATGATAAACATTTAACTATTAAAAAAAAATCCGTTGTGCAATGCCAGTCTCCTTCATTATTAGAATAATTACAGTCAGCTTTGTGCTGTATGAACGACCAAGCTAAAAACGGCCATTCAGCAAAAGGGGTTAATGACATTCATTAATTAGGGCCTTTCCCCAGTTCTTCTGGAATCATAATGTATTGATTTAAAGGGCTAACACAAAATCTTGCTTGGCGCTGACAATTACTTTTTCACTACAAAATCATAATACTAATCAACGAATTTTCTTTATCCAAGAAATAGTAAGATGAGCAGATGTGCATAAAGTAGGACAAGTTTTCTTCTAAGACGGGTACTTCCAAAGTCACACATCTGACCTAGGGGCATATACTGCATTCTGCCTAAAAAGGGGAAGTGTCTGTATTACAGCTTTCTCACTTCCGCACATGCTCTAGGCCTGAATTTGCAGCTTCCAAATTAAGCACTTTTCATCCTACTCTTATATCTAATTCCACGGTGAGATGTTTTAGTGTATTAGTCGCTCAGTCGTGTTCAACTCTTTGCAACGCCATGGACGTGGCCCGCCAGGCTCCTCTGTCCATGGGTTTTTTTCAAGTTTTTCAAATTAAAAACAGTTCCACTGCCGTTGGTGCTGGGCGTTACTAAAGACCTGATCAGAAGTCGCTGAATATAGCATAATTCACGGCATTCAAAATGTTTTAAACTGAACTCGTGCTTTACTCAGCTTTAAAAAAAATGTTGAGGTGGGAAGAAAACAAAGTACACCCACATCCTACTGTTCTGCTAAGTAGCATTCTTTTGTTGGTTTCTGCAAAGACTATTTACTGAAACGGCATTTGATAATACTATCTAAATACTCTGTGCTGCAATTACTTCCTGCAGAAAGAATCCCTTTTCAGCCATCCAAAGGCTACCGGAAAACAAGTTCACAGTACTTATCAAACCTCAAGGCTTACTCCTTCCTCCTCCCCTTCCCCCTCTCCTGGAAAATACTGTGCGTGTGTTACTCACTCAGTCGTGTCCGACTCTGCGACCCCATGGGCTGCAGCCCGCCAGGCTCCTCTGTCCATGGGATTCTCCAGGCAAGAATACTGGAGTGGGTGGCCATTCCCTTCTCCAGGGCATCTTCCCAACCCGGGTATCGAACCTGGGTCTCCTGCATTACAGGCAGATTCTTTGGCATCTGAGCCACCAGAGAAGCCCTACTGTATGAGCTGGGTTTTCAATAAAAAAAATTTGGGGATGGGGGAGGGGAAGCTTGAGGGTGTGGGAGAGGGAGCGTTCTCCAGTTTTTGGACTAGCTATCTCTCCCATTCTGCCCGAGGAAAACAAACCCCCGTTGTAAAATAATCTTATGAACAGGGATCAAAATCGAGGACTCAACTCCCTTCTGCTCGCATCTATCTCTACAAACTTCGCGATGGTCCTCAACAAACCCAATTTCTACTCCAGAGCAGCCTGGCCTGCGCCCAGATCCTCGGATCCAACCAGAATCCCTCTCTGACCTTGGACTCGGGCCACCGCTCCCCTCCCAGACTAAGGATCGTGAAGCCGGGATCCCCACAGCCCAGCCCTCAGACTGCAGAGGCCTCGGGGTTCACGCCGGGTCAGCGGGTGGGCGGCGGGCAGCAGAGCGAGCCGCAGGACCGCAGCTCCGCCGGGGCTGGAGCAGCGGCTTCGGGGGAGAAGACTGGGACGAGGCCCGGCTACCTGCGGGCCGACACCGCCCCGGCCGCCGCAATCGCTGCACGCCGCCACGGGGCTCCAGAAGCCCGGCGAGACCCTGGCCACGACCCCTCAATACCTTCGACCTCCCAGCGGGCCGCGGCAGGTGATGCGGCGGCCAGGCAGCCGAGCCGCGCAGGTTGGTTGCCTGCCTCCGGCGACCGCGTCCCGGAACCGCCCACTCCCTCCCGGGGGCGCCCGAAGCCGGGACCCTAGGAGGAGGAAAGGCGTGCGAGGCGACGCGACCCAGAGGGTGGGACGGGAAAGGGGAGAGGCGTCCGGCTCTCCGGAGGGGCTGGCCATAGGGAGACGAGGACGACAGAGGCGGCGGGGCGGGCGGGACGCTCGCCTACCTTCCTCGCTCCCGGCCGAGGGTCCGACGCGAGCCAGCAGACCGCCTCACATCCGGGTATCGGGAGACACTCAGCTGCTTCTGCCGCTGCCGCTGCCGCCGCCGCCTCCTCTCCCGCGGCACAGAAACGCCAAACTTCCGGCGACGACGGCGACGCCTAGCCCGTCAGATGGGAGTTACCTGGGACCGTCTTGGGCGCGCTTGCGCAACGCTCTTCTTCTGCCCGAACCCGCTCCGTTGACGTGCCCAGAGCCTGAAGATGGCCGCCACGCTGGCTGCGTGTCACGCCGTTTTTCACCCCGGCCGGGACGGCGGGGCTTCGGGGAGAGGCGAGCCCGCGTCCGGCCGCAGCGCAGGCGCGGTTGGAGGCCTCGCGTGCGCGCCTCCACGGGTGGGCGCCTTGTACCCTACCGGCGGCCGCTTCCCTTGTTTCCCCCCTGTCGTCTCGGAATAAAGCCACCCACGCGCCCAGCGGTGGAGGTTTGTCTTGAAGATCCGTCGCCAACGGTTCTTCTGTTGGTTGCAGGTACTGCTCTCTGCGACTTCCAGTTCAGATACCTCTCATCTTCCACACGAGCCAGTGTACAAAAAAGGGGAGGCGATTGATCCGTTCTCCCTCCTTCCCGGCATTGCACTCCAGCGTCTCCCCAAAATCCAGGGCTTCCCCGTCTCCTTGCACACTTTGCTCCTTGGGCATCAGAGCACAAGAGTCGACAAGAAATTGTAGGAAGTTCCACCAAGTTTAGTAACGGCGTGTGTTAAGACAAACCTTTGGCTCTTAGAAGCCTCCAAAGATTGAACCTAGGATCCTAGGATTCTTGATTCTACACTGCTTTTGAACACGCCCTCTGTGCTTCTCTTTGCTTATTTGTAGGACTGTGAGGATGGGTAAATGAGTCCTCTTGCCTTTGAGAATCTGAAGAGGTGATCATAAGTGGATTCTCCCCCATGGTTCTTACTGCCCTCCTTTTTTGAAGCCAAGTCCACCCCAATATACCCTCTTAAGTTGCTGAAGCCTGATGTTTTTTTTTTCATCATCTTCCATAAAACTTTATAGAGCTGCCTGTCAGTTTAGTCTGGAGAGGTGCTATGGTTTAAAAACCAAAATGAGAGGTCTTGGTGGGTGAAGCCATTGGCCACGACACCATATCTTGTGATAATTGGCAAAAACCTGTCTGCCGCCCCTCACCCCCACATCCCAAAACCTTGACACGTTCATTTGTCCCTTGATCAACACAAGTTTAAACACACCCAATTTATACGGGGATTTTTTTTTCAGTAGTAAATACTAGAGTAAACAGTCATCATCAGTTGATTGTTGGGAGGTTGTAGGACCCAGGATATGGATGGGCAGCTGTAAATCAGGCATGGATTTTCCACTAAGCAGAGGGTCTGTGCCCTTAATGCCAGGGAGTAGACTGCCAACCTGATTAAAGCTGGTTATCTACTACTGATACAATATCTGACTTTCTAATACATTTACCTTCACCTTTAGATTGTCAAGACAATTGGTGGAATTTGTTTTGTGTGTAAACCACTTTATCTGTAATAACTCAAATTCTGACATACACACCTACACAAACCATATTTACAAGTTTCCATTCCCCCAAAATAGGCCTTTGTTTTTTAAAAAAGATATTTATTTGGCCATGCTGGGTCTTAGTTGCAGAATGTGGGATCTTTTCGCTGCTGCATGGGAGGTCTAGTTCCCTGACCCTTGCTTTGGGAGCATGGAGTCTTAAGGACTGGACCACCAGGGAAGTTCCAGAGCCTCTGCTTCTGAGTTCTCTATTCACTGTATTTGTATTGGCCACAATCAGGAACCTGGGAATCCTTACAAAGGTTACACCGTATAAAACCATATGTATTTATTTTTGATACATAAGGAATTCATTGTTATTGTTTAGTTGCTAAGTCCTGTCCACCTCTTTTGCAACCCCATGGACTGTAGCCTGCTGGTCTAATTTTACCCCTATCAAATTGTCCATAAGAAGATTGGTGACAATTAGTGTTGGTGAAGATTTGCATAAGTAAAATTGGTGGGGGTTAGCATGCTGCTCGTGTTCAGTTGCTAAGTCATGTCTGACTCTTTGGCAACCAAAAGATTGTAGTCTGCCAGGCTCCTCTGTTCATGGGGTTTCCCAGGCAAGAATACTGGAGTGGGTTGCCATTCCCTTCTCCAGGGGATCTTCCTGACCCAGAGATGGAACCAGAGCCTCCGGCATTGGCAGATGAATTCTTTACCCCTGAGCCACCAGGGAAGCCCTTATCATTAAGACATCTGCCTCTAAAAATTAATGGAACAGCTGGATTGCCCCGCTGGTTGCATTCTCATTTCCTTATTTTCTTTCTCATGGCCAATCTAAATACTTGTAACATACAAAACCTCAGCTAACTCCAAGAAGACAGAGGAGTCTGATTTTCAGACTGACCCTCCAGCTAGCAGCAAATAGAGGCTTTTTCTTTGCCGCTCCATTCTTGCTGACTTTATTTCAGGACTCTTGACGGTTTTATACTATGAGAGTAAAAATTATTAAATTTTTTCAAGCTAGAAAAAAAAAAAATGATGGCCATTTGGTCCACATTGGATCGCCAGGGGATTATTAGGAGCTGTTGGGAAGACAGGGGGATAGATGTTGAGAAGGTAGCACACATAAGTCCATTACAGTCTTGCTACTCAAATTGAGATCCATGGACTAGGGGCATCTTCATCAACTGAAGGCTTGTTACTGTTGCTGCTAAGTCACTTCAGTCGTGTCCGACTCTGTGTGACCCCATGGACCGCAGCCCACCAGGCTCCCCCGTCCTTGGGATTCTCCAGGCAAGAACACTGGAGTGGGTTACCATTTTCTTCTCCAATGCATGAAAGTGAAAAGTGAAAGTGAAGTCACTCAGTCGCGTCTGATTCTCAGCGACCCCATGGACTGCACCTACCAGGCTTCTCCGTCCATAGGATTTTCCAGGAAAGAATACTGGAGTGGGGTGCCCTTGCCTTAGAAGTGAAGAATTTCAGACCCCATGCTGACAGAATCAGAATTTCATTCTAACATTTCCTCCAGATGACATTGATGTTTGATGAGCAATGCCTCACAATATTCAGGAATTCTGATGACCAGGGATCAAGTCCAAGCTGGAGGTACAAATTAAAGCCCTAGTTTTGGAGATCACCTGGACTAAAGGAGAAAGTATCCATTAGAGAAGCGTAACACGATCTCTAGATCTCTGGGCACCTTTTGAGGTTTGTGACCATAATTTAAAAATAATCAGTTAAAATTCTGTGATTTTCTGTAGGCACATAAAGTAATGTCGAGGTTCCTGCTGTTGGAACAGAATTAGCATAATCCTCTGGACTTCCCCCAGAACTAACTTTCATTAACGAGTAAATCTGGTGCTGCATAATACACGGAGCCCTGCCCTGCCCGTTAAAGGGATGTAATCTCAAATCTCCATACTGAAAGTCTCCTAAACCTGCCCTAAACACCCTCAGCAGTTGCAAGGCACACCTCCAACCGTCAGGGGCCGCAGTGGCGCTTCGCGCAGCCGGAAAGGAGAGTAGCCCAAGCGCGGCCGCGGCGTTTCCGCCGTGCGTCCCTGCGCTCGGCGCGGTCTCTACGTCGGAGCCCCGAGAGTAAGTGTTTCCGGCCATTCATACGCCCAACCTCGGCTCTCGGTGGTCGGATTTCGTGTCTTATCGGGCCGAAAGGGTGACGGCGCCTCTAGGATGAAGCTCGTGAGGTGAGGAGGTGGCCGAGCGGAGTGGGAGCTGGGAAGGGCCGATCTGGGCCTGGAGCGGGAGGCCGGGCTGCTCCCGATGCAGGAGGCGCGAAAGCCGCGTGCGCGCGCGGCCTGCCAACGGCCTCCGGCGCCCGCCGCTGCAGCCCGGTCTGGCCCGCGCCCCCGCAGGCGCTCGGGCCTGGGCTTCAAACTGGCTTGTGCCGGGGTCCTGCCTGTCTTCCTAGAGGTGGAAATAAAGGCCGGACTGGGTGTTCCAACCTAGAGTCATAGAGGCCTTAGAGGTGCAGCGCCAGGCTCCCAAGCTCTTAACTCTGGGTGAAAGTCGATAGACTTTGATTGGCGTCGAACTTGTGCTCTAGTCTGGGTTACTTTTCTGCTTCGTCTCAGCATGCAGAGCCTGGAAAAGAGTGCTTAGAAGCTTCAGAGGTTTATTAAGAAATAATGTAACCCAATTCTGAAATGTTTCAAGTCAGGGATGGACTTTTTTGATTTCGTAAGTTGTTTTCTTAGTGTGTTTTCCCCCCTCTTGTTGTTACTCCCTAGACTTTACGTTATACAGTCTGCATTTATTTCCCTGTAGAATAAGCTTTTGATTTAGGAAGAATCTCCCAACATGGGACAGAATCTCTTTGCTGTATTTTTGGACTAATTACACAGATATTCAAGATTTCTTTTGGTTCTTATCTGTGTTTAAATTTGGCCTGTTAGTTTTGCATACTGAAGACGTGCTTATTGATTGAAGTAATTCATTCTGTACTCCCTGCAAATAGATTGGGTTTGGTGGTTTTGCTTGAGACTGAGAGGTGGAACATAGAAGCAGAGGTTTCTGATAAATAAGTTTATATCTTAGCAGGCAGCTATAAACTAACTTAGCTAGTTTCCTGTCTGCTCAGTCAAGGATTGTCAGTGTCGACTAGTTTTTGGCCACCTGTTACACTGTACGTTCATAATGGATTTTCTTTTTTTTTTCAAGGCAGAGTCCCTGCCTTGTTGGAGTTTTATATTTTGTGGTGAAGGCAGACAAGTAGATAGTTTCTAGTACATTTGAAATAACATATAAAATACTCATTGTTATATTCAGGGTGGCATTTTAGAGAGTGCATTTAAGGTCAACTTTTTGTACATTGTTTTCCTTCCAGTTTTATTGCGATATAACTGGTGTGTGGTCAATACCTGCCAACCTGAATCTATAGTTAAGTTTTATGTAGTACTGTTTGAAATCAGTTTGTCTCATTTAAAGAAATTCCGTGTTGTGACAGTGACAGAATATTCCTATAAATTTTAATGAATGTACTGAATCCTATTCCATGTCTTAGACTATAGAAACAAAATTTCTAATACCTGAAGAATGTATTTTGCACCAGGAAAAATGGTTGTTTGGCTAAGTGGTTTGCAGATTTGGTTGACTTCTTTCAGTATCTCAGTTGGTAACATAATTATTATTTTACTGTCACCCTGATCAAAAACCTGGGAGTCATCCATGACTTATTCCTCTTGATGATCCTAATAATCTGATAAATTGCCAGGTTTTGGCAGATTTAAGTACCTAATAAGCATCTTTCACTTTCTGTTCTCTTTGATTTTTTAATTTAATAGTGTGGGTTTGGATGCCATTTCAGTGGTATACTAAAGGATCCCATTTTACCTGAATATTTAAGTATTATCTGAGTATCTGAATTTCAGTAAGCAGAAGGAATTCAGATAGTGAAGGATTTATCAGAAAATAATTTTAATATGTCTGCTTCCTGGCTTGGATGGTAGTGTTTCCTTCTCCTGCCCTCCCTAAACCCTCCCTTGCCACTCCTGTCACACCACTAAGCTGCTCAGACTTCCTTTTTTCCCCACCCAGTTTTTTAAAATCTCACTTCTTAAAAGGTAAATGTCATACAATGAAATTTAGCATGCCTTTCCCAATTTTGAAAAGTGTATACACCTGTAAAATCCACACCCCTATCTGGATAATGAACTTCTGGTCTCTGTTCTGTTTCATTGGTTTATTGTTTCTGTTTCTCAGTTGTGTAAACCTTAATATCTATATTGCTCTCTAGAAGACACCTGCTTTGTCATCTAATGTGATGCTCCACTCCATTGATGAAAACCCTTCTGTTGTTCTCGTAGGAGAACTCTTTAACAGAGCTTGGGCATCCCCTGAAAGGAAACTCTTCTCTACTCATTTTCTTGGACTTAATACTCCAGCAGTAATACCTATAGTGTCTGTGTACATTGTGCTGTTTTCTTACTGTATCTTTGCTTTTATCTCTCTTGCTGCGCATATTACCAACCTTTCAGACTTCTTCCTAGCAGCCCACTAAGATCTGATTCCTTCCTACTCATGCTACATTATATTCATGATAAAAAAAAAACCTGTGCGTATCTCCATTGTGCTTTAAATTTATGTAGTTACTTTAAAAAATTATTTTGTGTGTCTCTTCTTCCTCCTAGAGTTTGAACTCCTTGGGAGCTTAGTCTTGCTCACTTTTAATACTCATTACCAAGCACAGGGAGTACCAGGTAATATAGAATGGCACGTATTATTTATCAAAGAAATATCCTTGGACTGGATAAAACGTATTTGGATTCAGTTCAAGAGACACTTTTTTCCTTGACAGCAAATATGGAAAGGGAAGGGATTTAGCACATGGGTTTTTCTTTATATGAGAGCAGGTTTGAAACTTGCTTTTGTACAAGATCAAGTAGTTTCCCCTATTTTGATGGCTATCTATACCACTTAAAAAGTTGCATTTTTAAGGCTGACTTCCCTTTAATCATGGAAACATTTTAGCCAACTCTTAGTGCTTGTTACAATCCAAGATTAGATATAAAGTTCCTGATCCCACCTCTCAAATGGACTCTAGCTGTGGGGACATAGGGAATCCCCCAGTTGTTGGAATCCTGCAGCTGTGATTGATGCCGTGGTAGAGTACACAGAGTACATACTATACTATAGACCAGAAATTTGAATATGAGTTGCATATTGGATCAGACTGTAGGATTGTTGTTCACTTTCCTAGATGTGGTTGTGAATCTGTGAACTCTTCAACTTCCTCTGCATTGTTTCATAATAATTTGGAGAACAGAATAGATGAAGTGAGGAATGGAAGTAAATGTTATTGAGGCACCTTTCCATACAACTAGGGAAATTACAGTGCACACTATTAACGGGAATGGGTGCAGACAGCATCCAGAGCACGTTTTCTATATCTAGAAATTTCACTTTGACTTCATAAACATGTTTTTGGAGTAGTAAAAGTAAAAACTTACTGTTTATTCTTAATGTCTTTATAGATTTTTGATGAAATTGAGTCACGAAACTGTAACCATTGAATTAAAGAATGGAACACAAGTCCACGGAACAATCACAGGTATGGAGGTTGGACTGAGTTTATAACACTTTTTTCCCCCGTCTCTTTGACCTGCAGGCCAGAATTCTTTGTTTGGTTAATAACATTTATTTAGTACAAATCTCCTTCCTTTTGTCTGGAGTATTACATGCACCTTCTTATGTATGTCTCCCCTTAAGCTCTTGTGCTAATACCAGAAGGATTCAGGTTACCCCATGTGCAACCACTGTTTTTTTGATTGATGCCTTTTCCACTTTGGCCTGTATGTGCCCCCTCGAGTGTTACATCTTCCAAAACACATATTACTTTTATTAGAATTTTGTGTCCCCTGTTCAACGGTAAAGTCTTTGAAGACAGAGAATAGGGTTTCCGTATCTGATTATCTTGGGTAAAACACACATGGGAAATGGGGAGGGGGTTGATGAGGAACCATAATTTTACCTAAGCATAACATTTTTGAGTATTTTTTGCTTTAGTGACGTAAAATGTTGGATATGTAGTTTTAAATTTAAAGCCACTATGATTCTTCACTAATAGTAGTGTTACACACACACACACCTGCCAAAGGGCAGATTTTTTAAAAGAATTGATGAAAGAAAATGCTATCTTAGCAGATGGCCCCATTCTACTCTCTGAAATATTTACATAACTGGTAATTTTTGTGAGTTTGCTAGAACTTTGCAACACCAATTGCTATGAAAGGAAATCCATGTAGTATAAGGTTTTGATACATAGTGATCGTATCTAAGGAAGCATAATTTTGCTGTTAAAATTCTGTGATTTTAAACAATGATTTAGTCTGCTCTAGCCACTCCAGTGTTTTTGCCTGGAGAATCCCAGGGACGGGGGAGTTTGGTGGGCTGCCGCCTATGGGGTTGCACAGAGTCAGACACGACTGAAGCAACTTAGCAGCAGCAGCAGCAGCTCAGTTAATAAAAAATCCGCCTGCAATGCGGGAGACCCTGGTTCGATTCCTGGGTTGGGAAGATCCCCCGGAGAAGGGAAAGGCTACCTACTCCAGTATTCTGGCCTGGAGAATTCCATGAACTGGATAGTCTATGGGGGTTTCAGAGTCAGACAGGACTGAGCGACTTTCACTTTCACTTCTGAGCTTTGTGTTACATGTGGTAGAGGGGGCTGAGTGTTCTTCCTGCTTTTTACGAATTCAAAATACAATGATGGAAGACAAAAGTAGTACAGTGCAAGATTTGCCTCACAGATAGTAGGCACTTAATAAAAATTTAGTAAATTGGGGGAGCAAAATCTAGTAAAAATCCAATTCTCTCCCCTCACGGACAACCAGTGTTACATTTCTTATATCCTGGCTATATATTTTAGTCCTAACAGTAGGGATGATCATACCATCTACCATAGGGACATTGAGGATTAAACTAAAATGCCTTAGCGTACCATTTCTGGAACATAGAGCTCGTAAATCTAATATAGTACCAACTGTGGCCTGATAGATAAATTGGTTGCCTTCCTTTTTATGCTAATAATTGCCCTCTTTTTTCCCTCCAGGTGTAGATGTCAGTATGAACACACATCTTAAAGCAGTGAAAATGACCCTGAAGAACAGAGAACCTGTACAGCTGGAAACACTGAGTATTCGAGGAAATAACATTCGGTATTTTATTCTGCCAGACAGCTTACCTCTGGATACGCTACTCGTGGATGTGGAACCAAAGGTGAAGTCTAAGAAAAGGGAAGCTGGTAAGTTTGAAGGATTATAAACATTTTTGTGTATGGTATATTTATACCCTAATCCACTATTCAAAATATGTTTATATCTGCAGACAACACAGATTGGTTGGTTGCTTTTAATTGCCTATGCTCGCCATGAGTACACCTGGAGTTTCTTACGGTTCCTGGTATTGCTGTTCAAAAGACCAGTGTTGTTTGGTCTTACCTGCTGGGCCTTTTTGCACGGCCTGGTCCCGCATTCCCTGCACACTTTGGAACATCTGGGGATGAACCCTTTATTCCTGCTATTCTGAAATTTCTTAATGACTTAGCTTTTTGTCCATTTCATTGTTTTGGGTACTTGGCGGACCCTTTCCGTATGGATATTCTTGTATTTTAGAGCTAAGAAATTTACTTGTGTACCTTTATAAATTTCTTCTGTTTTGCTTATTCTGTTCTTTCTTCCTGGAATTCTTAATAATTGAGTTTTCTGACTGAGTCTTTTCTCTTATTTTTCTCTCTGTCTTTTATTCTGAACTTGGTGTTGTTTTCTCTGGTTTCTCTTTTTATTTAACCTCTTAATATGCTCTTTATGTTGAAGGCTTTACTGTAGTATCTTGCACTTTGGCCATCCATTGTTTAAGAAGGAACCTGAAAAGAGAACTTCTGGAAAGGGAGGCTGGACTGCTTCGCTGGTGGATTCAAAGTAAATTTGCTTCTCCACCAAGGCAACCCCACATTTTAGGATGTGGAAATCTTTTCTGGAACTGGTTTTCTCAGAAAAAGATTCTAGTCACATGGGAGACGTGTCTGGCAACCAGCATCATAGGAGCAGGACAGGAGAAAGGGACTGATACTAAACTTACCACAATGATTTTTAGAGTTTTCCTCTCACCCACACTAAGAAATATACTTTTTTGCATTATGACCTATTCATTCAAAATTTCACAAAGAACTGTTTAGTCTTAATATATGCAGATGCCCTTAAGTTTCCTGTCCTATTCTCTTTCAGTTAAAAAAAAATGTTCAGGCTATACCACATAGCTGGAAAAACACTGACTTGATCCCTCTCTTCGTCCCTCTGGCTCTGTGACTTTTGCTGCCATCCACTTTGCAACTGTGTTCAAATCCAAACCCTTTCTGCTTCAAGGTCTTAAGGTTAATTTTCTCTTTCCTTTCCTGCCTACCTGTCAGGGAAATAGGCTTCAGCGTTGCAGGATGGGAAGAGGGCTAGCCAGTCTGCTGCCCCACATGAGGGCTGGCAGCCTCTTCCCCATGTTTTCAGCCTCCTGCCTCACCTTACCCCTGGCTTCCAAGGTCCTAGGTCTTTTTGAGGCTACTCTTCCTTTACTAAACATTTGTTGTTCTCAGTTTGTTTTCTGACTTAGAAATTTGTTGAGATGTTTAAACTACTGCGTTTTTTCTGTGCCCTCGCTCCATGGATATTTGCTATTTTTCTTTCTTTTCTATCGTGAATAGTACCTCAGAGCGAATTGAAGATAAGTGTGGTTAATCTGCCTTGTTTCAAGAGAAGTGCTAGATTTACTCTATTGCTTTGAATGATAAGACTCCGAACGATGAGTAGAAATGTCAGGGTTTTAAAAACATTCATAGATACCTGAAAATAGGAAGCTCAGAGCTAGGATGACCAGGTAACAGGGATATTGTTACTGGATTAAAGTAACAATATGATTGGGTCAAATGACTTAAGATTCGGAAGAATCATGAGGTTGTTATTTGATGCAATGTATCTTAAACTTTCTTGACATGAATTAACTTACTTGGATTGTCTTCAGTAACAAAACTGGCACATAGTGTTTCTGTTCTGTTCCATTAGTATGAAATCTCTTTCATCTTCTGTGAAGTTCAGATCATTTGTGTTTCATTTTGTGGTGAATTTGAGGCATGATACAAAGAAAAAATATTTTAAACCTTGATGAATTTCTCCATAAACAAAGTCAAATGAAACAAATATTAAGGTATTAGGCCAGCAGTTCTTGGTTCTGTATGATAAAGTATCGGAAGAGGTGACTCTGAGATTACATTTGAGAGAAGCTGAGTTAAAATTTTCTTTACTGTAGGTGCTGTTGGCAGTGGCCAGGTCACATCAGCACAGAAGAGAATTTACCTTGCTTTGTTTTTCTCTTCCCTCAGTTGCAGGAAGAGGCCGAGGCCGAGGAAGAGGACGTGGCCGAGGCCGAGGCAGAGGCAGAGGGGGTCCTAGGCGATAATGTCTCTCAAGACTACTATCTCAAAGTATTAAGTACTACGGTATGTTTTTTGGTACAAGTTTCATTTTTGGCGGCCAAGGAAGAGGGCGTGGCCAAGGCAGAGAAAGAGGGAGTCCTAAGTGATAATGTCTTTCGCGATTATTGTTGCAGAGTGATAAGAATTATGGGATATTTTTTGTCCTGGTTTTGTTTATGGCAGGTGGGGCAGGAAGACGGATACCTGACAGAGGAAGATTAAGGCCAAGGCAGAAGTCCTAAGAAATAATGTTACTGTTTCACAGGGAAGAATGTTCAAGTTTTTTGTACAGGCTTTGTTTGTTTGTAGCAGTTTTTAATAAACAAAAATGTAACACATTTGTCCGTTGACTATCATATTAAGCTTTTAAAGTTCATGTGTATATACTTGATATCAACACAATAAGAGCTAAGCATTACTACTAGGTAGTCCCACAGTAATTCCAATCTTAGATCAGGCTTTTAATTTTTTGAACTATAGTATTTCTTTTATGAATGTATATAGAATATATACCTTTTTATTTCACATGCACTGGTGTGTTTTATTGTTTTACCTTGATTCCATTCCGTGGAACCTTCCTTCAAGTAAAATAAGTCCTTTTTGATACTTCAGAAACTGAGGTCCTGTGGAATGAGGTCTAAAATTGATTCTCTTCTTCCTGAGTTTGGTCCATGAAGATGTAGTTTCTTAGTAAAGGGTGATGCTCATCTTCTAATTCAGGAGTCGTTGATTTTGTCATCATTGTTAATGGGGGTTTTTCGGGGGGTTGTCAGACAATGTGTGGGATCCTAGTTCCCCAACTATGGATCAGACTCATGTACATTGCATTTGAAGCACAGAGTCTTAACAACTGGACCACCAAGGAAGTCTCTGTTTTACATTCTCTACGTTGAAACTGTAAATAGTGTTCACTAGATTATCTGTCATGAACAGTGTTGAAACTTGTAAATGTGTAATGTACATATCATTGGCTCCTGTACCAAATACTTTTACAAGTAGTTCTTTAAGAATGAAAAAAAGGCGACTGACTTACTTGCCAGCAAAACTGGATTCTTTCCAATCATTAATAAGGATTTATTGAATTGTTTTAATAGATTAGATTTAGAGAAAAATGTTTTAGTCACCAAGTTGTATGTGACTCCTGTGCCAGCGCCATGGACTATAGCCCACCAGGCTTCTCTGTCCATGGGATCTCCCAGCAAGAATACTGGACTGGGTTGCCATTTCCTTCTCTAGGGAATCTTTCCGACACGGGGGTCAAACCCATGTCTTTTGCATTGGCAAGTGGGTTCTTTACCACTGAGCCATCAGGGAAACCCTAAAGAACGTAAGTCTCAGTACATGGTTTCTTAAAAAGCTAGTTTGCTGCTGTTTGTTTATAGACTAAGATGAAAACCTGACTGAGGATTGGAGTGAACTAGATTCTGTATTTTCATTTAATCATGTACTTGTGTTTGTTTGTTTAACAAGAAGGAGATATTCTGCAAAGATTGTTACCAAACAGGAGCCTTAGGCCTTCTGGGAAGTTAGGTAAATTGAGATAGCACCAGCATTTGTGTGTGCCGTGTATGTGTGTATCTTTTTCCACCCTCTGTTTTTGTACCTATTAGTTGACTGCAAACAGAAGGCAAAGGGACCCAGTGTTCATCAAGGTGGGGACAAACAGTAAAGCACAAGTTGTGAATAAACATATGACTCCTGACTGCATGGTACTAACAGGCTGAAAGGAAAACATATACACAATTGCAAATTGTGAATATTTTGATAATACTTTGTATTATCTTGTCTGTTTTAAAAACTGTGGAAGCTCATTTTAAGTCAAATGCCACTAACAAAAAAATGTTTTAACTGTGCCTTTTTATTTTTTAATTTTTTTGGCTGAGCCACATGTCATGCAGGGTCTTAGTTTCCCAACCAGGGAGTCAAAACTGTGCCCTCTGCAGTGAAAGTGTGGAGTCCTAACCACTGGGCCGCCTGAGAAGTCCCTTCAGTTGAGTCGCTCAGTTGTGTCCAACTCTTTGCAACCCCATGAACTGCAGCACACTGGGCCTCCCTGTCCAACACCAACTCCCAGAGTTCACTCAAACTCATGTCCATCTAGTTGGTGGTGCCATCCAGCCATTTCATCCTCTGTCGTCCCCTTCTCCTCCTGCCCCCAATCCATCCCAGCATCAGGGTCTTTTCCAATGAGTCAACTCTTTGCATGAGGTGGCCAAAGTATTGGAGTTTCAGAAGTCCCTTAACTGTGTCTCATTTTGTGAATTTTAATGTTTCAAAGTTTGTAGTGTGAAACCAGTCTGGGAACAGTTTAAATATAAGGCGAAACCTAGTGGGTACTGGATTGAATTTGTCAACTTTAATAATAGCCAGTTATTCTATCAGCACAGTGACTTTAAGAATAGCCAGAAGAATTGCAGTTTGGCAGCAAACTGTGGCTGAGCACAGGCAACTCCAGAGAACCAGGAAGCAGGCCTTGCTTTGATAGGGCCTGGGGGAGGGAGGCAGGGAGGCCTGGGGAGGGGCAGTAATAAGCAGCCTCTTTTGCAGAAAGAGGCCTCTCATTGGTTGGGTAACTACAGTTTCTGATTGGCTGGGCTCCCTAGGGGACAATAGATGGTTTCTTCCTACTGGATAACCAATAGGCATCACCCTTATCTCCAGATGTTTGAAGTAATTGGGTTCGAAGTGAAGCTGGCCAGTTGGACTGTAGAACTTGCCTCCTTGTCCTGTCCCCTTTGGTTTTCAAGGGCAGGCTTTACCAGGCACGTGGTATTACAAAAAGGATTGCCTTCTGTTTTTATGTTTTGGGGTGGGTTTTTTTCCTTTTGGCCACACTACTTGGTTTGTGAGTTCTTAATTCCCCAACCAGGGATCAAACCCAAGCCGTCAATACTGAAAGCACAAAGTGCTAACCACTGGACCGCTGGGGAATTCCCAATTTTATATCTTTTAAAGCTTAAGATTTTGTGAAATTTGGGGGTTTGTTTAAAGAAATTAATGGGTTTATGTAGAAAACTGTAAGTGAGCTAATAGAGAAATTATATTTCACAGCATGTTTTGTTTTACTGCAACTAGATTGGTTAAACAAAGATGGTTTAGTATTTTGAAATGTAATAATGTGTTTAGTAGTCAAAATTCACATGGTCTTACATAATATCAGGATGAGTTCAGTTCAGTCACTCAGTCGTGTCCAACACTGCGACCCTGTGAACCGCAGCACACCAGGCCTCCCTGTCCATCACCAACTCCCAGAGTCCACCCAAACCCATGTCCATTGAGTCGGTGATGCCACCCAACCATCTCATCCTCTGTTGTCCCCTTCTCCTGCCCTCAATCTTTCCCAGCATCAGGGTCTTTTCCAGTGAGTCAGTTCTTTGCATCAGGTGGCCAATGTATCAGAATAACATTTAATAACAGTCCTGAAAACCTAAAATGGACTTTGCTTATCATGTTGAGGAAGAATTTTCTATCTGCAACCAACAACAGACATTTCTAGAGACATGCCAATTAAAACAACAAGAATATGTCTAATATTGGTCTTTATTTAATGTGAAAATTTTTGGTGGACTCACAAAATAAGAGGTGTACTTTTGAGAAGGAAGAGAAATTTTGCATTTTTTAAATTTCTGTGCAGGACCACGGTAGTGTTCATTTATCTGAGTCAGTCTTTCCCCTAAGTAAAAGTTTTAAAGTTCTGTGTGTTTCCTATATTTTGAGTAAGGTTAATATATAATAGATTTCGTTTACAAAGGGCTTCCCTGGTGGCTCAGACAGTATAGAATCTGTCTGCAGTGCAGGAGACCCAGGTTCGATCCCTGGAGAAGGAAATAGCAACCTACTTCAGCGTTCTTGACTGGGAAATTCCATGGACAGAGGAGCCTGATGGGCTACGTACAGTCCATGGGGTTGCAAAAGAGTCAGACACAACTTGGTGAACAACAGAGAAGCCAAAATAAAATACACAGAGGCAAGTGACAAGAAATTCCAAGCCAGGGGCCTTGGTTTTGTGTCTTGACCCATGGGCAGGTTAATCTTCCCTTGGCTGCTGCTTTTGCCCAGTAAGAGCCTCTGGATCACAGACTCATCTACAGCTTGCACAATCTGAATGAGTATTTCATTCTGCAGTTTTAAGATTTGAGCCAGGGTCTCACATTTGTTTTTATTGGGTATTTTCCCTTAACTGTACACAGATAAAGCTTATGACAATTGCTTTTTGTTTTTCCTTGCTGGAAATATCAAATGTCACCTGAGGCATTTGGCTGATATGAATCTTAATGCATTTGTAGGTGAAAGGAAACCAGTCATCTTTCTTGGGAAACTGTATTAGTGTTCCCCTAAAGAAACAGAACCACTAAAAGATATTTACATATACAAAAAGATGAATTATAATGAATTGGCTCACACAATTAAAAAGACAGAAAACCAGAAATGATCAGCCTTCTACAAGCTGGAGACCTAAGAAAGTTCCCAACTGAGCCCGAAGCCTAAGAATCAATGGTGGAAGTCCAAGTCCTGAGAACTGAGGGAACTGATGGTTGGAAGTTCCAGTCTGAGGGAGGAAGATCAGTTCATATCAATCAGTCCAATTCACAGAGCAAACTCTTGTCTTTCTCTACTTGTGTTCAGACCCTCGACAGATTGGACTGTGCCCATCCAAACTGAACAGGGCAATCTGCCTTACTCAGTCCACCAACTCAAATATTAATCTCATCTGAAACATCTTCACAGACATACCCAGAAGTAATGTTAAGGCAAATACCCACACACGTGTAACCCAGTCAATTTGACACAAAATCAACCTCATGAGAACAGGGCTTTACATCTGTCTTAATCATCTCCTCACTTTTGTGTCTACTCCTTACTGCTAGTCAGCTTCACCTCTAATCCAGTTTCTCCCATTCATTAAGCTGTAGTTTTCTCTTTTGGAGTTATCTTCTTTGTATATTTATACTTCTTTTGGGTAACATTGATACAGTCCATGTGTAAATGTTCTTGTTGGCACGCAACTTAGAAAAACCAAATACTCTGCTTAGAACATACTGTGCCTCAGTGAGAAGCAAGTTTATTTAAACCAGGATCTTATAATGTGATATACTTCAGATTTATCTTTCAGTAAGAAATAATGTGCTTAAATTTCCTAATTATATTTTTATAATAGGCTGCCAACCTTTACTCAGTGTTCTCATAAAATGATAACTATCAGGGAGTATCCCTGAAAATGAAAACCTAAAGATTATCTCTCATATAGGGGTAGGGTATCTCTTCCTCTCTCCATGTTCCTGCTTGAGTCCATAAAATACTGGCCATTGGGATTCCCTGGTGGCTCAGATAGTAAAGAATCCACTTGCAATGCAGGAGTTAGATCCCTGGGTCGGGAAGATCCTGTGGAGAAGGAAATGGCAATCCACTCCAGTATTCTTGACTGGGAAATCCCATAGACAGAGGAGCCTGGTGGGCTACAGTCCACTGAGTCATAAAACCTCAGACAGGACTGAGCAACAAACACTCTCATCAGATACTGAGGGTAGAAGAGCCTTGGCCATTTTGTTTACCTCCCCAAGGAAGACTGTTCTGTTGACATTCCTTAGAGGCATCTTCTAAGAGGTCCTCCACCCTATGACTTCCTCTTTTATTTGTGATCCAAGGACTGAGTAAGAGTGCTCTATATTCCCATAAGCTTGTTCTAAATGTGCTTCGGGGGAAGAAAAGCATTAATTTTATCTTCCAACCCAAGTTATGTTCTTTAATCTGTCTTAACCACTAATAGAGTAGGTAATCTGAACCTACCTGTCTTCTCAGTTTTATTCAAAACCCAAAGATGAGGTATGGTCATCTTTGAAATTTAAAAAGCTGAAATTTTGAAGACCTCGGGTTAAATGGGTTTGGTAGCATACATGGTTAGTCACCAATTCAATATTCATGCTCTACTCTTACAAGAGCCCAGTTTTCAGGGGAATAGAAATGTGTCAAACTCTAAAAGCTTTATTTTCCCACTCAGTTTGGTCTTATCAGGATCCATTTCGCCTAGTTCTGATTCAGTTCAGTTCAGTCGCTCAGTCGTGTCCAACTCTTCACGACCCCATGAATCACAGCACACCAGGCCTCCCTGTACATCACCAACTCCCGGAGTTCACTCAGACTCACGTCCATCGAGTCAGTGATGCCATCCAGCCATCTCATCCTCTGTCCTCCCCTTCTCCTCCTGCCCCCAATCCCTCCCAGCATCAGAGTCTTTTCCAATGAGTCAACTCTTCGCCATGACGTGGCCCAAGTACTGGAGTTTTAGCTTCAGCATCATTACCTCCAAAGAAATCCCAGGGCTGATCTCCTTCAGAATGACTGGTTGGATCTCCTTGCAGTCCAAGGGACTCTCAAGACTCTTCTCCAACACCACATTGAAAAGCATCAATTCTTTGGTGCTCAGCCTTCTTCACAGTCCAACTCTCACATCCATACATGACCACAGGAAAAACCATAGCCTTGACTAGATGGACTTTTGTTGGCAAAGTAATGTCTCTGCTTTTCAATATGCTATCTAGGTTGGTCATAACTTTCCTTCCAAGGAGTAAGCATCTTTTAATTTCATGGCTGCAGTCACCATCTGCAGTGATTTTGGAGCCCAGAAAAATAAAGTCTGTCACTGTTTCCACTGTTTCCCCATCTATTTCCCATGAAGTGATGGGACCGGATGCCATGATCTTCGTTTTCTGAACATTGAGCTTTAAGCCAACTTTTTCACTCTCCACTTTCACTTTCATCAAGAGGCTTTTGAGTTCCTCTTCACTTTCTGCCATAAGGGTGGTGTCATCTGCATATCTGAGGTTATTGATATTTCTCCCGGCAATCTTGATTCCAGCTTGTGTTTCTTCCAGTCCAGCGTTTCTCATGATGTACTCTGCATATACGTTAAATAAGCAGGGTGATAATATACAGCCTTGACGTACTCCTTTTCCTATTTGGAACCAGTCTGTTGTTCCCTGTCCAGTTCTAACTGTTGCTTCCTGACCTGCATACAGATTTCTCAAGAGGCAGATCAGGTGGTCTGGTATTCCCATCTCTCAGAATTTTCCACAGTTTATTGTGATCCACACAGTCAAAGGCTTTGGCATAGTCAATAAAGCAGAAATAGATGTTTTTCTGGAACTCTCTTGCTTTTCCATGATCCAGTGGATGTTGGCAATTTGATCTCTGGTTCCTCTGCCTTTTCTAAAACCAGCTTGAACATCAGGAATTTCACGGTTCACATATTGCTGAAGCCTGGCTTGGAGAATTTTGAGCATTTACTAGCATGTGAGATGACTGCAATTGTGCGGTAGTTTGAACATTCTTTGGCATTGCCTTTCTTTGGGATTGGAATGAAAACTGACCTTTTCCAGTCCTGTGGCCACTGCTGAGTTTTCCAAATTTGCTGGCATATTGAGTGCAGCACTTTCACAGCATCATCTTTCAGGATTTGGAATAGCTCAACTGGAATTCCATCACCTCCACTAGCTTTGTTCGTAGTGATGCTTTCTAAGGCCCACTTGACTTCACATTCCAGGATGTCTGGCTCTAGGTCAGTGATCACACCATCGTGATTATCTGGGTCGTGAAGATCTTTTTTGGAAAGTTCTTCTGTGTATTCTTGCTACCTCTTCTTAATATCTTCTGCTTCTGTTAGGTCCATACCATTTCTGTCCTTTATCGAGCCCCTCTTTGCATGAAATGCCCCCTTGGTATCTCTAATTTTCTTGAAGAGATCTCTAGTCTTTCCCATTCTGTTGTTTTTCCTCTATTTCTTTGCATTGATCGCTGAGGAAGGCTTTCTTATCTCTTCTTGCTATTCTTTGGAACTCTGCATTCAGAGGACCAACCCCAAGTCCAGGATGTCTGGCTCTAGGTCAGTGATCACACCATCGTGATTATCTGGGTTGTGAAGATCTTTTTTTACAACCAACCCCAAGTCCAAGGAGCAGTGGCTACGCTGGTGCAGGAGGGCCTAGAGGAGCCATCCCATGTTGAAGGTCAGGAAGGGTGGCGGTGAGGAGATACCCCTTGTCCAAGGTAAGGAGGAACGGCTGCGCTTTGCTGGAGCAGCCGTGAAGAGATACCCCATGCCCAAGGTAAGAGAAACCCAAGTAAGACGGTAGGTGTTGCAAGAGGGCATCAGAGGGCAGACACTGAAACCATACTCACAGAAAACTAATCAGTCTAATCACACTAGGATCACAGCCTTGTCCAACTCAATGAAACTAATCCATGCCCGTGGGGCAACCCAAGATGGGCGGGTCATGGTGGAGAGATTTGACAGAATGTGGTCCACTGGAGAAGGGAATGGCAAACCACTTCAGTATTCTTGCCTTGAGAACCCCATGATCAGTACGAAAAGGCAAAATGATAGGATACTGAAAGAGGAACTCCCCAGGTCAGTAGGGGCCCAATATGCTACTGGAGATCAGTGAAGAAATAACTCCAGAAAGAATGAAGGGATGGAGCCAAAGCAAAAACAGTACCCAGCTGTGGATGTGACTGGTGATAGAAGCAAGGTCCGATGCTGTAAAGAGCAATATTGCATAGGAACCTGGAATGTCAGGTCCATGAATCAAGGCAAATTGGAAGTGGTTAAACAAGAGATGGCAAGAGTGAATGTTGACATGCTAGCAATCAGTGAAATAAAATGGACTGAAATGGGTGAATTTAACTTAGATGACCATTATATCTACTACTGCGGGCAGGAATCCCTCAGAAGAAATGGACTAGCCATCATGGTCAACAGAAGAGTCCGAAATTCAGTACTTGGATGCAATCTCAAAAACGACAGAATGATCTCTGTTCATTTCCAAGGCAAACCATTTAATATCACAGTAATCCAAGTCTATGCCCCAACCAGTAATGCTGAAGAAGCTTAAGTTGAATGGTTCTATGAAGACCTACAAGACCTTTTATAACTAACACCCAAAAAAGATGTCCTTTTTGTTATAGGGGACTGGAATGCAAAAGTAGGAAGGCAAGAAACACTTGGAATAACAGGCAAATTTGGCCTTGGAATACGGAATGAAGCAGGGCAAAGACTAATAGAGTTTTGCCAAGAAAATGCACTGGTCATAGCAAACACCCTCTTCCAACAACACAAGAGAAGACTCTACAGGTGGACATCACCAGATGGTCAACACCGAAATCAGACTGATTATATTCTTTGCAGCCAAAGATGGAGAAGCTCTATACAGTCTCAGATCATGAACTCCTTATTGCCAAATTCAGACTGAAATTGAAGAAAGTAGGGAAAACCACTAGACCATTCAGGTATGACCTAAATCAAATCCCTTATGATTATACAGTGGAAGTGAGAAATAGGTTTAAGGGCCTAGATCTGATAGATAGAGTGCCTGATGAACTATGGAATGAGGTTCTTGACATTGTACAGGAGACAGGGATCAAGACCATACCCATGGAAGAGAAATGCAAAAAAGCAAAATGGCTGTCTGGGGAGGCCTTACAAATAGCTGTGAAAAGAAGAGAAGCAAAAAGCAAAGGAGAAAAGGAAAGAGATAAGCATCTGAATGCAGAGTTCCAAAGAATAGTTCTGATTAATGACATGTAAATAGAAATCTCATACAGGGATTCTGGAGAAGCTATTCTTTTCGAATTAAAAACAGAATCATCTGTCTTGGGTCTTTTACTCTATATCCCTTCCACCTTCTTCCCTGGAACACAGATGGGATAACTGGAGCTAAGGCAGCTATTTTTTACAATGAGGAAAAGGCCAAGAGAATTAAAGACCTAGACCTTCACATTCTTAAGGTGTTTAACCAGTGCCAGCAACTGTCTTCTCCTGAACTTACTGTTCTGCAACAAAAAAATACTACTTTAGAACAAACTATAGTAAATTGCTTTTTGTATTATCTGTTGCCAAATGCCATTCCTGTGTGATACAGTTTCTAATGAAAGAGACCTCTTAGCCCCTGTGCTACAATATTATTCCTGCTTTGTTCAGTTGACTTGTTAAGGACAGGATAAATTGTAAAGGTAACAATTCTACACATTATTCGAGGTTTAAAATGGAATTTGGCCAGTCTATATATGTGACAAAGAGCCTATGAATTTATAGCTGGGCAAGTTGGTTGTCACAGTGTATCCTCCATTGCTTTAAGGGATGAGGCCCCTGTAAAAATGGGAATGTTCTACTTGATTAATCGTTTGCAGTGTATTGCTGAACTGACTACTCTCAGCAGGATTTTGAAGTGGTTTGGTAGATAGTAATTGATTATATTCATCTTTGAATAAGTATTTCCTAGTGGGATTATATTCCACTTTCATTCTGTTTGACCTTTCACACGTACGCAGAATAGACTGGTACACTGAGCTCCCATATAGTCACTACCCACCTTCAACAATTGTCGGCTCTGGTCGAACTTGTTTCATCTGTACTGCCACCCATCTCCCCACCCTTACCCTCTGCCATGACCCACTGGATTATTTTGAAGCAGATGTGAGATATTTCATCTATAAATGTTTCAGTGTGTATTCCTGAAAAATAAGGGCAGTTTTAAAAAATATAACCACAGGATCAATGTTAGGGTTGGACTCCATACTTTGACTGCCAAGGACACAGGTTCAATCTCTGGTCAGGTTTCTAAGGTCCCACAAGCTACATGGTGTGGCCAAAAAAAATAAAGTTTTATGGATGATATTTTTGCAGTTGATTTGTTTTTTTACCCCATTTTGGTTTTTTTCCATGCAACTTGTAAAGTTTCCTGACTTCTTCATTTTACTGATTGCACCCCATTTGGTCTCTTAACATGTTCCTTTGACCCCTGAACTTCCTATAAACTGGAAGTTTGAAGTTTACCTGCTTCAAGTTTAATTTTTTCTCAATAATTTTTCATGGATGGTATTCTTTTTCATTGCTATGTTTTTCACAGCTTCTTAAACAGTATGACTCAGTGATTGAAAGGCGAAGTCTTAGGGAATTCCCTGGTGGCCCAATGATTAGGACTTGGCATTTCACTGCCTTGACCCTGGTAAGAAACTAAGATCCCACAAGCCGTGTGTCATGGCAAAAAAAAAAAAAAGGTTACTATAAATTCCTTGTTTTTGCCCTCAGAAAGCACAGCTAATAAATATTAGCTGGTTGGTGGTTGCCAGATTCTGTGGGGATGGACAGAATGGGTTTCTATTAATACGTATCATGGGGGAATTAGGCAGGTGATAGTAAGTTTGAATAGGGAGCTGTGGTAGGGGACATACAGGTCTGTGCATTTGTTAAAACTCATGGACTTGTTCATCACAAAGAGTAAACTTTATATAAAGTTTTAAAAATCCATCAGGATGTGGTAAGAAGGATGGAATACAGATAATCACAAATGAATCTAAGTGTATTACAAGTGAGTCACATAACCACATTGAGTGAAGTTAAGTAAATTTCTCACAGGAGTGTAGGTTAGAAATTCTGAAACGACTTTATCTACTTTTAGTTGTATTGTTCAGTAAATACGTAAATATATTGTAGACCATCAGAGCCAGGTTTCTAACTTAGAGGAAGAAATTACAAATAAGAAATGATAATTCATTCTGTTGCTGAATTGGAGTCAGAGGTGTCAGTATGGATGGACTTGTTTACTTATAGATGATAGATAAATATAGACATGTGCATGCATTATATTTACATATAATTTTTTCCTAACTCCATTGAAAAGGGCTACAAGCACTGGGACCCCTGTAGCAATGAGCATATCTACATCCAGATCTTGATTTTTCTTTTTTATTTAAGATTTTTTTTTGGGGGGGGGCATGGACCATTTTTAAAGTCTTTAATGAATTTGTTACAATATTGTTTCTGTTTTATGTTTGGGGTTTGTGTGGTTTTTTTTTTTTTTTTTTTGGTGGTGGGGCAGTTTGAGGCATGTGGGATCTTAGCTCACTGACCAGGGATTGAACCCACAACCCCTGCACTGGAAGGCAAAGTCTTAACCACTGGACTGCCAGTGAAGTCCCAGTATCTTGGTTTTTAAATGCCATTCTTTAATAAAAGAAATCAGGACTCCTTGAAGAACTGTATTGATTCCAGGACTGGACTAGAGAAAATAAAATATGAGACTAGACCATCTGGTGATGCCAACCCACTTAAAAAAAAAAAGGCATATTAAAGGGACATAGAAGCCATCCAGAATGCCCAAATTGAAACAAATTGAACAATAAAATAAGGATAGTATTGATATTTAATTACAAGCCAAAGAAAAATACTCATGAATCTATACTGATGTCAACACCTGAACAAAGAAATGGGGCCAGTGGGAGAAAAGTGACAGCATTTTCTTTCATAAGGATTTCCGTTATAAACACAGAAGGAATGTGAGAAATAGAAAAAGACCATCAGAACGCAACAGTACCTTGCTACAGGCAAGATAAGATCCACCAATGAGTAGAAAGAAATTTAAACAAACAGGATATTTGCATAGTCTCAAAATAGGCCCTCCTCCCTTCCCCACCCCACTCCTGAATCAATTACAAAGGAAAAATTAGTAACTTCTCTGTGGTGAATCCTGACTGACACCACCTTAGCCAAGGGATCAAGGTTAATATCACCACAGAGATCAACATGTACTTTTCCCCCTACCCTAAACCCAATGCGTTTTAGATAGAGAAAGCTATATTAGTAATAAAATGTTATTTGGTTTTGGTTTATAATAGTAAACATCTTTTCATAGCAACATAGTACTTTATATATAGCACTGTCACAGTTCATAAAGTATTTTCACATGTTATTAGTATTTCTTTAATCCTCATAATAACTCTGTAACATTGATATTTCTAGCTATATATATATTTTTAACCATCTGTATTTTCTAGATGAAATCAAAGTCTGGACAGGACAAATGATTTCCTTCAGGTCAAATGGTGAATTAATAGCAGAGCCAAGAATCAACCTCATGTGCTCTGAATTCAAGCCCAATCTTCTTTCCCAAGAAATGATCTTAAAAATAGTAGGAACTATGATTAATGATAATAAAGAGCTCTAGGTAAATATAGAGAATATTAGGCATTTTTACTTCATACATTGATATTTATATATCTTATCTATAATATCTATTCATATATTCTAGAATATATATCATGAAAACATATATGATAGTTTATTGTTCGACATATTTTTCAGAGTCCCTTTAATTCTAGTAAGAAAACCTAGAGGTTTCAAAGGCCATACTGCATCACTCCTATATGGCATTAGAAGGAAAAAAACCACCATCAGAGTCCAGGAATTAAGCACTATGCATGTTCCATTTTGAGGCTGGAAAGATAGGGGGAAAAAATCTGAAGCTATCTGCCCATAGGTAGAGTAAAGCAGATAAGATATTTAAAACTTGCAGAAACCAATTAGTAAGTTGACAGTTAAAAGAGAGTAATGCTCTTTTGTGATCATTCTGCTCTGTTAATACACTGACAGCCTGTCTATTCATATGCAGCTGGTACTGAATGCTTGATAATATAATTAACAATAAACTGAAAGTACAGATGGTCTAGATATGATCATTGTACTGCTTGCAAAATTTGGGTACCAGTGTCTAACTCCGGGGGAGGACAACCCTCTATAGAGGGCACAAATAAACAGTTGTCCTGTAATAAGTTAATACTGAGTCATGGTCTTAACTGACAGTGAAGTCTTTCTTACTTGGTCCAAATTACTGTCTTTATTTAAAAGAGATACTCAGTGAGGTAAATTAGTCTTGTCAAATTCTCACCATTTACATTTTTCAAAGTAATTCCCACATTTAAGTGGTTGAAGGATAGAACTGGAAGAAGCTTCTCTTAATTTTAGAATAGAGATAAACAGCACAGTTGAATAATTCACAGCTTGATAATGCATGTGACAAAGTGAAAACTTTTTTATCACAAGGCCTTGAATACATAAATATTCAAGAAATAAAATATATAAATATTGTATATTCTAAATTATATTCTAAATATATAAATATTTAGAAATAAAATTTAAAAGAATAAAATATAAAACAATTTTTACCTCTTTAGGTATCAATATTGATATCAACAATATATCATTAGGACAAGATTATGTAACATATTTTAGGACAAGAAACACCAGTTTCTATTATATATGTTGGCCTGTTTGTAGAAAAGGTTAGGACTGGAAGACTCTTTTAAGTGAGAACTGTAGTTAAAATAGCATATTTCCTAAGTATTCTTTATCACCTGACCTTGCAGTTTGGCCTCACTGACTCCAAATTAAGTTCCAAGAAGCCGGATGCTTACCTCATGACCAGCACTTTCTTAGGTTCAGAGCAACAGTGAGATTTTTTGTTGCCATTTTGGCACTGAAGTCTACAGGGGAAATAGACACTGCTTTAATAGATGTTCTGACTTGGAATGAGGTTGCAAAAACCCCTCCTCTTCCCAGCTCCTGATCTGTATGTAAGATGTACCCTTCCATCAGGGCCGGACCTGCATCTCTTGGCTCTCTGATCAAAGACTAAAACTTTTCTTTGGAAGCCAAGTGACCACATTTTGGTCTTGATCTACTGGCTCAAAAGACACCAGGCAGAAGGTGCCTTTTTGGGGACCGGCTGGGGAGGATCTGTAACAAAATATATGTGTTAGCACTGGGTTCAAGATGTAACAAAATGTGTAGTATAGGACAGTGTCAAAAATGAAAGAAAAAGAAAGCCCATGTATCCTCTGTATCCCTATTTCTAAAACAATGCTCTGTGAGGCTTTGAATAAATGTTTAATGATGATAATAACCAACAGAAACTGAGGAGACGGCTAGAAAAGACTTCAGAGTATACTTCAAATTAACTTATCAAATCAGAGATCTGGCTTACACGGTAGTGTTTTCATTCTTATACAAACCTCTGTTATTCAGCTATTGTTGACCTGCTCTGTTCCAGGCAGTATGCTAAGTGCGTGGGATGTAGAAATAAACTACAGCCTTTCTTTCTCAAAGCATATGAGAGTGTGGAGATACTGGGGAGAATGTGACCCTCCACATCAGCACTTAAAAATGCTCAATTCATTACGATTAACACACAAAAACACACACACTATCACATGCATGTAGAGCTATATTTTATTTTTGTTTATATTGGACTGGCCAAAAAGTTTGTTTGCATTTTTTTGTAATGTGACCCTATATATATGAATCAGATTGTTTTAGATTAAATAAGCTATCAGAAATATCTTTATAAATTATTACACATAGGGCCACCTCATTATTTTTGATGGCTCTACCCTGTGGATGTGTCATAATTTGCCCATTCCCTTACAAAATAGGTTATCCTGAATGTCCAAAGCGGCAGCAAGTCTATATCTTTACATACCTGTGCTGGCTTTTCTATAGGAGAGATTCCTCAACATGGTCTCTCTTGTATTTTAATGTGTCTGGCCCCACTCCTTCTGCCTTTTTCTTCTCAGGGTACAAACGTGATGTGTGAGCTGCCATCTTGTGTCTACGTGCTAAGTTGCTTCAGTCATGTCCAACTCTTTGCGACCCTATGGACTAAAGCCTGCCAGGCTCCTCTGTCCATACGATTCTCCAGGCAAGAATAGTGGAGTGGGTTGCCATGCCCTCCTCCAGGCGAACTTCCCGACCCAGGGATTGAACCTGTGTCTCTTAGGTCTCCTGCATTGGCCGGCAGGTTCTTTACCACTAGTGCCACCTGGGAAGCCCAACTTTAAGGTCTGGTAGCTTGAGTGTATCACAGTCATTTGCCTACATATGAATTTTAGAGTTCATTTTATATCTTGTGTCTAGGAGATAACTAGCTATCCTGACTGCCAGGGATATGGCATCAGAAAGAGCCTGATTTTTTGATGACACTGATGAACATCTATATCAGCCCTGCCCTGCTTACCTGGAGACTTCTTGTGATGCAAGATAATTAAATATTATTATTCCCAAATCAGTGTCAGATGGGTTTCCTGTAGCTGAAAGCACTTTTAATTGGAACAAATGGTGGGAGCCCAATATTCTGGAATCAGTGAAACAAAACAGTTTTAATATTTGTTACTAACACACTTATGAAATGATCATAAATTACATTCTCAGGATTACTTTTCTGTGGATTAAAAACTCACAAAGAAACAATTTAAAATGGTAGAATTTATTTCATATAATGATATATATGTATACACATATACTATTTAAAAAATAATCATGTGAACTATAATCATTATAAAACATAAGTCAGCCTTAATTTAATATTATCAGAGTAAAAGAGTATGTAAAGTCAGTCTAACATTGTTTCATTTGCTTTTCAAAGTTATGATACATAAAAGATTTAGCACATTGTATTTTATGTTTAGTTTTCATGTTACTATCATTAGGTATAAATACCCTTAGGAATGTGCCAACTTATAACTTACATTCAAATAACCAAAGTCCTATTACAATTACTAAAGTACGATAAATCACCTAAAATAAGTAATCTAAAAAAATACTAGCCTAAATTAAAACCCTGAGGAATTAAAATCTTTTTACATACACCAGTTTTGGTTAAGTGCAATTCCATGTTTGTACTACTTTATTTAAGGTCATACTTGGTAAGGCATAGTAAAAATAAAATCTACCTAAATTGCCATCTAAATCTATATTTTATTTCTTGCAACAAAGTTGTTTGTTTCTCCAAAAAAGTAGTTTCTGCATGTCGTTCTGGACCTCTTCACCACCTGCTGGCTTATTTGCTTTATATACAGTAGTCAAGAGCTGTGCACTAAGCTGAGCTGCCTTTGTGTATGGTAGTTCAGACAAAGTGCATCTGAAGAACTACATGCTTGAGAGCTCATGTCCGTGTTCGATCATGGCCTGCACAAACTGCTTGAAGACTCGGTCCATGTAGGTGGACTGCCTTGGCCAGATTCCCTCCAGAAAACCAATATGGCCTCCGTAAGAAGTAAGGACCAAAGCAACATTTGGGTTTTGCTTAGCAGTTTCTATTGGAATAGCTTGATGAAAAATGGGGGATGGTCGGGCGGGAGGGTGGATAAGAGAGGGGAAGGAGAGAGAAAAATATATATTAACTGTTGTTAGGAAAAGTGTGCAACTTTATCACTTCTAATCATTTTAAACCAAAATACCGTTAAACAAATATTCATAATGAGAATGGCTAATCAAATAAATCTAATTTATATTAACCACCCATATTCTTCTAACAGTTCATGTTCACATTCATGTACTGGATCATCATTTTTGGAAGAATCAATCGATTGGTTGTAACAGAAGTACAGGCCTAGTCTTCTTTTGAGAAATTAAATAATTCAAGAAATGGTGAATACTTCCATTATGCTATAAGATTCCCACTTAGGTGTTACACGAAGGGAAAAAAAACAAATCTTATTACCTTTGTGAGAGTTATAAATTCACTATGTATGACTTTGGTTAACTTTACATGAAGTTAGATTCCTGAGGCCAATTGGTGGCTGTGTTAAGAATCCAAAATTATAGATACGATTTATAAAAACATATATAGATAGCAAAAAAACAATGGCATGAAATACTCCCCAGTGGTAACAGTGTTTATCTTTGGGTGGTAAAACATTGGTGATTATATTTTTTCTTCTCTGAATTTTTATTTATAGTTAAGCTCTCCCTACTCCACACCCTTCAATGGAACGGAAGGTAATTTTACTGTAGGACAACTGAGACCAGTTCAAGAAAGGGCTGCCGCAGGACCCCAACTGCCTGTTTAAAACTGACCTTTCACTACATTCTTTGAAGAATAAACCTAGAGACCCTAAATCAAGGCCTAGGAAGCCAAGTCCTTGTCCTAAATGGGTCCTGAACTCAGATCCTTATCCAGCCAGCTACACCTAAAACAGAATATCTATCTTGGGATCAGATGTGAGAACTTAAGGGGAGGGGCAGATGAAATGACTTGATACTATTTTTCTTTTCCTTTATCATCTTACATTAAGGGCTTAGATTTAAAGTGCTTCATTTGTCTCTGATGGAATTATTAAGAGCCCCACTTTCACATTCTGGATACACTCAGGAATTTCTAACACACTGATAGTTACAGTCATGTCAGGAGAACAAAAGGCTGGGCCATGGGAGTCATGTGAAAGATGTTGGCTGCCTGTGCTCTCAGAATGCAGACAATTGTCTACTATTTTCAGTGTGGCTTGGGAAAGAATAAGAAATAATGAGTCTAAACTTCAACCAAGGTCAAAACAAGTTAAATGCTGGGAAATTTTTTTTGGTGGAAGAAGGGCCTGTGAAATATAAAAACAGATGCAGAAATACTAGACTTCCTTAATGCAATGAAAATAGGCTAAACAATCTCCATGTTATTCAACTGATATTAAAGTTCACAGTTTAGGGAATTTCCCGGCAGTCCAGTGGTTAGGACTCCACATGCTCACTGCCGAGCGCCCAGGTTCAATTGCTGTTTGGGGACCTAAATTCCCACAAGGCTGTACAACGTGGCCAAAAAAACAGTTCACAGTTTAATTTTTGATTTGTGGTCAAAGGCCAAGAGTTCCATCTGTCTAAAACTACTTTGATTTAATCATAAATCACACAATGATATCCCCTAGAAAGATGGGCTTCCCTGGTAGCTCAGACGGTAAAGCATCTGCCTACAATGCGGGAGACCCAGGTTCAATCCCTGGGTCGGGAAGATCCCCTGGAGAAGGAAATGACAACCTACTCCAGTACTCTTCCCTGGAGAATCCCATAGACTGAGGAGCCTGGTAGGCTACAGCCCATGGGGTCACAAAGAGTCAGACATGACTGAGTGACTTCACTTCACTTCACTTCACTTCACTTCTTCAGAGAAATGGTAAAGTGACATTTTTAAAAAACTTTGGGGATTTTATGAAATTTTGGCAATACATATGTGCTGTGTTGGTACTCAGAATAGTTTAATACAGTACTTGGGGAAAATTTTTTTAAATATTTAGGGGAGAAATAAGAAAAGGTTTTATAAGAAGCTTTGTGAAGTTTCATTAGAAAAAAATTAGAGGTCAAATCTATTTATCCTTAAGATAGGTATGATTCCTGATAGGCATCTTACCTTGCTTTAATGTATGAACACAGGTACGTATACCTTTGTTACAAAATTCTGTATATCTTGAATTAAGAGAATGAGGAAGTTAACTTGTGCATAATTTTCTTCTATACAGTATCCGGGGTAAAACAAACTCTTTGCCTTCAAATATGACTTTATTGTCTGAATGTGCTACATTCATTGAGTTATCCAAGGACATCTTATTAATAAAGTCTCAAGCTCTCTTCTAGGTTTAAAAGGGGAGTAATATTCCCCTTTACAAAGCTTTCTGTATAAGAACCTCAGGAAGAAAAGGCCAACTATGTCAATGTACTCTTGAGGTAGAGATACTGTAACATAGCCTGTCCAAAGAACAGATATTTGATAAGAAGGAAAGGTTGTAAGAATGAATACAAGCAAAATACTGAGAGCCATAATTTGTTCTGAGGCTCTCACAGTAGACTAGAGAAGAATATATGAAAATGTTTAAAGTGATCTGAAGCATTTATATACTAAATTATGAGTATCAAGCTATTTTTTTTCTGTTTATCACAGTGGAAACCAGTATATGAGTGACATTTTGTTTCTTATTATTGTATTTTCCCACAAAGAACATTATTTTTAAACAGTTGATTCATGTCAAAATGTATACAAAGATGTTAATTTACCATGACTGGGTGAAAAAACATCATCCACAGAATTCAGACACAACACTGGAATCCCTACTGACTTCAGTCTACGATTTGGACTGGCATCGGTGTAATAGTCATCAATTGTCCGGTAGCCGAACATGACAGAAGTGAATCGCTTATCAAATTCTCTTATGGATTTAGCCTGAAAAACAGAAACCAACTATATATGTTCTTGGCATCAAAAGAGGAAATAAAAGTATTACATAAAGTTTCTCTCCTACCTTCATGACATGATCCACGTCAATTTGTTTTACAAACATATGCCGGTGCCTGGAAACAAAATTTCAAAAATAAAAAAGTCATTCCCATCTCAAACACACCTAATAATAAGTAACTTGGCACAGGACATAAAGTTGTTACTCAATAAAATATTTATTGACCTTCCCTGGTGGCTCAGTGGTAAACAATCTGCCTGCCAGTGCAGGAGATGTGGGTTTGATCCCTGGGTGGGGAAGATCCCCTGGAGGAGGGCATGGCAACCCACTCCAATATTCTTGCTTGGGAAATCCCATGGATAGAGGAATCCAGGGGGTTGCAAAGAACTGGACACGGCTTAGCAACTAAATAACAATAAACAACAAAATAGTTACTTAATCAGACATAGCAGGAATAATAGCAGGTAATTGTTCTGAAGACTCATTTTTAAAGATTACTTATATATTTATTTTTTTTAAAGATTATGTGAAAGTGCTGCACTCAATATGCCAGCAAATTTGGAAAACTCAGCAGTGGCCACAGGACTGGAAAGGGTCAGTTTTCATTCCAATCCCAAAGAAAGGCAATGCCAAATAATGCTCAAACTACCACACAATTGCACTGATCTCACATTAGCAGCACACATTAGTAAAGTAATGCTCAAAATTCTCCAAGCCAGGCTTCAGCAATACATGAACCATGAACTTTCAGATGTTCAAGCTGGTTTTAGAAAAGGCAGAGGAACCAGAGATCAAATTGCCAACATCCGCTGGATCATGGAAAAAGCAAGAGAGTTCCAGAAAAACATCTATTTCTGTTTTATTGACTATGCCAAAGCCTTTGACTGTGTGGATCACAATAAACTGTGGAAAATTCTGAAAGAGATGGGAATACCAGACCACCTGATCTGCCTCTTGAGAAATCTGTATGCAGGTCAGAAAGCAACAGTTAGAACTGGACATGGAACAACAGACTGGTTCCAAATAGGAAAAGGAGTACATCAAGGCTGTATATTGTCACCCTGCTTATTTAACTTATATGCAGAGTACATCATGAGAAACACTGGACTGGAAGAAGCACAAGCTGGAATCAAGATTGCCGGGAGGAATATCAATAACCTCGGATATGCAGATGACACCACCCTTATGGCAGAAAGTGAAGAGGAACTCAAAAGCCTCTTGATGAAAGTGAAAGTGGAGAGTGAAAAAGTTGGCTTAAAGCTCAACATTCAGAAAATGAAGATCATGGCATCCGGTCCCATCACTTCATGGGAAATAGATGGGGAAACAGTGGAAACAGTGTCAGACTTTATTTTTTGGGCTCCAAAATCACTACAGATGGTGACTGCAGCCATGAAATTAAAAGACGCTTACTCCTTGGAAGGAAAGTTATGACCAACCTAGATAGCATATTCAAAAGCAGAGACATTACTTTGCCAACAAAGGTCCATCTAGTCAAGGCTATGGTTTTTCCTGTGGTCATGTATGGATGTGAGAGTTGGACTGTGAATAAGGCTGAGTGCCGAAGAATTGATGCTTTTGAACTGTGGTGTTGGAGAAGACTCTTGAGAGTCCCTTGGACTGCAAGGAGATCCAACCAGTCCATTCTGAAGATCAGCCCTGGGATTTCTTTGGAAGGAATGATGCTAAAGCTGAAACTCCAGTACTTTGGCCACGTCATGCGAAGAGTTGACTCATTGGAAAAGACTCTGATGCTGGGAGGGATTGTGGGCAGGAGGAGAAGGGGAGGACAGAGGATGAGATGGCTGGATGGCATCACTAACTCTATGGATGTGAGTCTGGGTGAACTCCGGTAGTTGGTGATGGACAGGGAGGCCTGGCGTGCTGCGATTCATGGGGTCGCAAAGAGTCGGACACGACTGAGTGACTGAACTGAACTGAACTGAAACAATTTCAGAAAAAAACTAATTCACAGATAATATTTTGGTAATGTTAAGAATTGTGGGGGCTGAGAATATCCATATTTTAGGGGCATGCTCCTAAGCCTCTAAAACATATTATGTTCATAACACAAGCTTTAAAAAACATATTATTTAGCTCTGAAAACACTTAACACATTAGTTACTACCCAGGGGAGAATTAGGTACTAATAAGATTAGCAACAAGTAGAAAATCCAGGGAAATAGCCCATAGTTATTCAACACATTCAATACTAATATTTTTATTCTTTTAGAATAATTTAGAACAGTAATGAAATGGTGATCTTCAAAATGGGGCACAGAGACTAGAGGTTGTACAAGGTACATTGTGGTACAGAAAGAAAACATTAGAGCTCTTATCTATATTTTTAGCTTATACATAAAATCTTTTTATTTTTGTACATATTGAAATTGAAGGATTAATTTGTTACTGTATATAACATAATAGTGCATATAACAAATATATATATACATTAGCAGTGTTGTCCTCTAAAACATTTTACTGTGGCACTTACTCCGAAAAATTTGGAGACATTAGGTGTTTAAAATGACTTACTTATTCACGGAAGACTGGAGGCAAGTTGTCAAATAATAATTAAAAAGCAGCCAGTTCAGTGGTTTCTCCAGTGACTCCGAGCAAGCAAAGGTATTCCAACCAACTGAAAAAGTTGCAGCTGCCTTCAAAGGAGTTTTTGGTCCAATTTTGCCCAAATAATTTAAAAGCAGCATTCTAAAATGAGGAAAAACAGAACACAGTGATTAATTCGTTCTATATCACAAGACATCCTGTTTCTAATTGTGGACTTTTAACCACGGAGAAGAAACATATAAACCAATGTGTCTAACCCTTTATCTTGGAAAACCATGAAAATACCTTCTTTCTTTCCTTCTGTTCACATATTTATCTTGAGAATGGATAAATATGGATAGGGAATTTGAGAATGGGACAAAGCATACAGTTGTTAGTTAAATGTGTATCTTTCTTGGAGGTAAAACATCAGGAAAATCCATCGTAAGAGTGGTTTTCTTTTTTGAAAATTATATTGGGGTCTATTAAAACTTTGCAATTCCCTGGCCCCTGGCCCCCTAGCTGAGTATTTAACTTATTATGGGAGGAGTGTTTCAGGCAAACTTTTTCTATAAAGGGCCACAAAGCAAATGGGTTCTGGTGGCCCTAAAAACTCAGTCACAACCATCAATACTTAACCCTGTGACTGTATTTTAAAACAGCCGTAGACATGTGTGAAGGAATGGACATGGCTGTGTTTCAATAAAATATTATATATGGACATTGAAATTTGAGTTTCATATACTTTTCACATGTCGTGAAATAATTCTTCTTTTCCAACCATTGAAAAATATAATAACCATTCTTGGCTCTTGCACAAAAACAGTCAGATTTGGCCTCCGGGTTGTGGTTTGCCAATGCTTGACACAGGTGAAAAATCACAAGGAGTGGTTTTCAAATGTGTTTGCACACTGAAGTCACCTGAGGAGTTTTAAAAACTGATTGATCTGGGTCTCACCTTGAGATTCGGAGTAATTGGTCTGGATGGCCATTCCAATTGTCTGTGCATCCTTGCTCCCTGGGCTTCCCAGGTGGTACTAATGATAAAGAACCTGCCTGCCAATGCAGGAGACATAAGAGATGCAGGTTTGATCCCTGGTTCGGGAAGATCCCCTGGAGGAGGGCATGGCAACCCACTGCAGTATTCTTGCCTGAAGAATCCCATGGACAGAGGAGCCTGGCGGGCTCGAGTCCATGGAGTCACAAAGAGCTGGACATGATTGAAGCAACTTGGCACACATGCACGCCTCGCTCCCTACAGCTCCTTGTCTGGAGTTAGACTTCCTCAATTGTGGCAGAGCAATCAACCCTAAAGTCACTTGTTTTCTTTTCCTGCTCCCTCCTGCTGTTTGTCCTTATCTCCTTTCACATATTTTCCTCTTGTTCTATCATTTTTCCTGATTCTACTCTAGTTTTACTTTGGTAAAAGGGACAAGCATGGAATTTAACACAGTACACCAGAAATCCAAGTTTGACATTTACAACTAAGAGAAAGGATAATAGTATAAATTCTGTTTCTATTTTCCATCCTTTATTTCTCCAATTGCTCAGGTTCTGAAATGAGTAAAAATTCTCTCTCATTCTTTTTTTTCCAACCCAGATGGACTACAGAGTGAATGAGAGATATTAGATCAAAAATGGAGATTTCGGGGTTTGCTGGTTTTTTGGGTATTTTTGCTGTTGTTGAATGAGGTTTGTTGGAAATGTTACAGCAAAAAGACAGAAATGGCTCCACGCTGTGTTTTGAAATTCATCCCAGCTGTAGACTAAGTGACCTGCAGGCTGGACAGATGCCAAAAACCAAGAGCTTCAGCATTTCCATCATGTCAGAATCTCCTTCAGTGATTTCCTGATCCAGGGCAGAGACCTCAGGCTGGAGATTTCCCTTTTGAGAACAACTCTTCATAACGACTGCATTCCTTTTTTTATTGTACATAGCTCCCTAAGCTAGTTAAGGGATAATGCTTCTCTCCTGCAAAGGGGTCATTCCAGTGTCTAGTTGTGGTGGCCCAATTCTTTGGCTGGCAGTCAAGAGGTTTCTGTGAGGCTGGTGTAAAGGGCAAACTGAAAGAGCTAGAAACGAACCTCGAAGGAGCAGGAAGCACCAAGAATAGCTGTGACCGAGTAGGTGGGGACACTTCCTGGTTATTACTCAGGAGTAAAATAACATCAAGATATCACCCCATAAAAAGGCCATGTCACTTTGATAAGAAAAAGACTCCCTTTTTTCACCAAGAAAAAAAAAAAAGCAGATAGAAAAGATAAAGAACTCACAGATTAAGAGATTTAAGAGACATAATCTGTCCATATGTGGACTTTATCTGGCTCATGCCTCAAACAAACTGTAAAAACCAGCCAACAGATTGACAGTGAAATGAAATACTGACATCGAATATTTGATGACATTTAGGAATTACTGTTAGCTTTGTTCAGGTGTAATAATACACTGTGGTGAGTTGTTGTTATTGTTTCTTAAGAGACTCTACCTGTCAGAGACCCATAAATCTCTATAAATGATGTCTGAAAATTATTTTAATGTAATCAGAGTTGAGAAGGAATGGAGGGTAGATTATCCTTGAATTGACAGTCATTGAAGCTGGGGAGATGAATATTTATGAGGAATCATACTCTTTCTACTCATATATACTTGGAAATTTCTATACATTTTTAAAGCTAGTCTAGGAACCCAATGGGAGACTGGAATGTGACCAGGTCTGGAGCAGCGTGGATTCCTTGGTGAGACTTAGTTCTGGCTCAAACTGCTGCTTGGCCCCAGGCATAACAGGCGTGGGGATCACCCAGTCTGGGCATAAGGGTCTTAGATGCTTTTGTCTGCTGCATCTCCAAAAGGAAAAAAATGTATCAAGCTATAAACCACATCCCAGAGTGGTAAACCCACTTGGGAACATGTCACAGTGCTAGGCAACTAGAAAGGGGACTTCCCTTTCAACAATTTACAAGACATTAATATTCAACCAGCTGCAAAGGCTAATGGTCAAGTTCTGCCTTCAGGCACTGAGACTTCAACTCGACAAGAATAGGCATTTCCCAGGAGCCTCTGAATAAAGAATCAGGGCCTGTTTACATAAAGTCTGGCTTTTTAAAAATTCAAGAATTTATATGACTAAGGGAAGAAAGTTCAGCTGCCACCCTGTCCTTTAAGGTTCTCATTGTGGGGCAAAGGAAAAAGTGAAATACTTTTCTTTAAGCACAATTCACAGATTTTGTCTGGGTTTTCTGCCCTGATTCAGACTTCTTCCTTTTTAGTAGGTCAAGTCCGACCTTCCATGCTAATGTAAGAAACGTATTCTTTGCTTCTTAGTTTTATGCTTATCAGAGTCTAAAAAACTACGGTGAGAGCCAATCTTTCAGAGCCCATCATTTGTAAAGCTGTTCATTTTCAAGTAAGCATGCTCGCAAGACATTTTGAAAATTGACAGATACATTGACTATAGAATTAAGAAAAAATATTTTCTGTTTCCATGTGTTTGCTGATTTTGGACAATGGTTTAGGTCCTCTAAGCACAGCAAAATGCCATATAATAAAAATTTTGTTTTTTATTAAAGCTCACTATTACTACAACAACAACAACAAAAACACACAAAAAATTAGCACAAATGAGGCTAGGCTTTCCTGGTGGCTCAGATGGTAAAGAATCTACCTGCAATGAGGGTGACTCGGGTTCGCTCCCTGAGTCAGGAAGATCCCCCTAGAGAAAGGAATGGCAACCCACCTGAGTATTGTTGCCTGGAGAATATTATGGACAGAGGAGTCTGGTGAGCTACATACAGTCTGTAGGGTCGCAGAGAGTCAGACACGACTGAGCAACTAACATTTTCATCCAACCATATGTGATAAAATATGAGCAACCCAAACATTTGCTTTTAAATGCCCATTTAGCTTATGGTCATCAGAAAGAGACAGGCACTAGGACCACTTCCCTCTAGGACATTTTAGAAAGGAAAAATCTTACCCTCCCATTGACACTCCTGCTGCCAGAAATGGAGCAGAAGGGTACAGACTGTGGACGTGGTGAATGACTGTCTCCAAGTCTTCAGTGTTCGAACAACAGTAAGTCCTTGGCGTCTGCAAGCAACAACAGGTAAAGCACAAAAATTAAAATTGGGAGGGGAATCATTTGTGTAACACAGAAATGTAAAAAAGAGCAAAAAGTCATAACTGGGAGAAAATGACCTTTGTTTGCACACACTATATGAGTCAGGATAATTTTCCATTTTCTGTCTTGCAGTTCAAATTTATGCCATTTAGAGTCAGTACTACCTGAGTTGGCACTAACAAAAGACTCTAATCACACAAGGAAGTCTGGAGGGAAATGGGACAAGACCAATATAAATACCTTAAATTAGACAGATATGCAATACTCTATTCAAATGTGTCTCTAACTAAAGAACAGAGTCAATTTAGGAAGAAAAAGTGGAGAACGATACTTTTTTATAGGAAACCAACAACAATTTAGGCCTGACAATGCCAAAGCAATTATTTTTTTAATATATAATTTTATTTATTTATTTATATTTTTGGCTGTGCTGGGTCTTCATTGCTGCATAGGCTTTTTTCTAGTTGTGGCAAACAGGCGCTACTCCAGCTAGGCTCTACGTGAGTGCAGGCTTCAGTAGCTACAGCATACGGCGGCAGTTAGCTGTTTCATGGCATGCGGGATCTTCCTGGACCACAGATCAAACCCTTGTCTCCTGCACTGGCAAGCATATTCTTTACCACTGGGCCACTGGGCAAGCCCCAAAGTAATTCTTACTAAAAAAAAAAAAAACAACAACACAATCAAGCAAACAAAAAAGGTTTTCAATAATCCACAAAAAAATCTAAACTGTAACTCCTTCCTGCTCAGGTATAACCTGAATGCTGTCTACCAGTGAAGGAGTGTGATTTTTTTTCTGACACTGCCTTCACTCTAGATCAAGCAACATGCAGTCTGCTTTATTAATTAGATATTTTCTTTTTCAATAAGACTTCCATATAACCCCAGCTGCGCTACACTGAAAACAGACACTTAAAATGTTAAAATATGTAAAGCTGATTATGCCTCAATACATAATGCATTAAAACAAATGATTTTCATGTGAACTCCATCAATAAGGGCTCTGTTTCCAGCAGAAAAGCTTCACAGATGCTTTATTTGAGATCTGGGAGCAGAGGGCAATCCTGTCTGTACAATGTATGTGAGAGTGTGTGCATGAATAAAGTATGCATGAGATAAAATAACTAGAAACTTAACAACAAAGAGATAAATCTGGTAACATTGCCCTAATAAAAAAGCCAAAACCAGTTATCTGTACAACCCGGATGGTAATATTCCAATAAAATATGACTGGAAGATTATGTGTCACCCACCATTCAATCACTAATGCGTAGTCTGAGAAAACTTCAATTTTCACTGATCCCTGCAACTAAACTCAAGGTTAAAACACTCCTATTTCCTACTACCATCTTTTTGAGATCTGCAAATATAAAACTCTCCAAAAGACAAATGTTAACCTCACAGGATTTACAATGGCTAACACTTATTGAATAATTAAATTTGTGCCCACAAAACCCCAAGGCAGATCCTATTTAGGAAACTGAGTTATTAATAGAAAATTGAGTTTAGAGAGGTTAAATAATTCCTGTAAACTCAAGAACAGCTAATACACGATGAAGCTGAGATACTTCCAAAAATACTTTGTGATTAAATGCATTTGAGGGGCACAAATTCAATGTAAAATCTAAACAGACCAATGTCTACTACCATGCTTATTCATAGTAACTGCAGAATTTGTCACAAAAATTCAGGTGAAAAAAAAATATCCTTTAGCATTTTTACTGTATTTGTGTTTATTCACACTGCATAGCTTTAAATTTTCTGTATTATTTAATATAAACAGTTACCAACACATATTCTTGTTATGCAGGCTTCAAGTGAAGTAAGTGTATACATGTGTATACACACTTGCACACACAGATACATGAACATACACACAGAGTTGGTGGTGGTGGTTTAATCTCATGCCTGACTCTTTGCAACCCCATGGTCTATAGCCCACCAAGCTCCTCTGTCCATGGAATTCTCCAGGCAAGAATATTGGAATGAGTTGCCATTTCCTTCTCCAAGAGGATCTTCCTGATTGAATCCACATCTCCTGCACTGCAGGCAGATTCTTTACCACTGAGCCACCAGGAAAGCACACACAGAGTTGCTGCTGCTGCTACTAAGTCACTTCAGTCGTGTCTGACTCTGTGCGACCCCATAGACAGCAGCCTACCAGGCTCCCCCGTCCCAGGGATTCTCCAGGCAAGAAAACTGGAGTGGGTTGCCATTTCCTTCTCCTATACATGAAAGTGAAAAGTGAAAGTGAAGTCGCTCAGTCGTGTCCGACTCCTAGCGACCCCATGGACTGCAGCCCACCAGGCCCCTCAGTCCATGGTATTTTCCAGGCAAGAGTACTAGAGTGGGGTGCCATCGCCTTCTCTGCACACAGAGTTAGGGTATGATTAAAAATGGCCAGGGAAAATTATTAGGATCTTAGTGCCAGGAATGCCTGTGGATAACAGCTGTTTCCTTATTTACAAGTGGGAAACCCAAAGCTCAGTAAGGTTGGGTAATTTACCAAAAGTCACAAAGTAGCAAAGCTCAGGGTTTATATTTGTAGTAAGTAAACTAGTTATCATAAAGCACTAGGATTCCATGAGATGTTTAATAAGCAAATCGATTATCTGGGACCCTCAGAGATAGGAGCTTCTCTTTCCCTTAATGTTTTTCTCCCAAATGGATTACACTGAGTTGGAAACCAATAACGCTGGTGTGGAAATGTTAGCTAGTTAGAATAGGAAAAAGGAGTTCAGAAGGGCTGTGGCTGAAAGACAAGGAAGGGAAAAGCCCGCGAAAATAGAACAAAGGAAGGTCTGAGGACCTCAGGTAAAACAAATAGCACTCCTGGCTAGCCCAATTTACATAGGACGGCCCGGGGGGTGGGGGTTGGGGGGTGGTAAGAAACATAAGAAGAGGAGCCAAAGGGCCAGGGGTCTCTCTCCTGAGAGCACATGCTCTCTTTCGCTCTCTTTCCTGCGCACGCGCCCTCTCTCTCTTCACGTCGCATCTTTTGGGTTGGCATGCCCTCACACCTTGAGGATGTATTTTCCTTTATTTTCTAAATAAAACTGAGCTGCAACACTGTCTGAGAGCTGTGACGTGCCGAGGGCTTTAACGTCCATCGCTTCACATTTTTGTTGTGATGAGACAGAACCGAGGAAATTACACACTCCCCTAACATCTATTTAACCTGGCTGAAACAACCTGGACGCGGACCCCTGCAAAGAGGAGGCCAAGCAAAGCAGGAGCCCAACTCAGCGAAAGCTCCCATGGTGGAAGCAGAACGTGAAGAAAACCCAGTGCAGGGGAAGTGACAAGAAGCCCAGCGTGCTGGAAACCGGAACAGGGAAAAACTAACTCAGCAGAAAGCTCACATGGCTGTCTCAGATTCCAGAAGACCTCCGGTTAAGGTAGGAGGCCCTCGGTGCTGTGGCTGGAGGGACATATGCCTAACAAAATCTTTATTCCTTTAAAATCTCTCGTTTCTTGTTTCCTCAAACCCCGCCACGAACAGGCGAGCGGCAGTGGGCACAAGTAGGGACTCTGGAGAGGCTACGTCTCAGTATGTCCCTAAGGCTCCACTCTCTGCTGAGCCCCAGTAGCTGTTACCCAAGGTGGTGGGGGTTCTTCTGTCCTTAATCTTCTTTGTGCCAAGGATCAAGCCAATGAAAACTGTGAGCACAGGTCAGGTATTCAGCAGATTTTCCAGCAGGCTATGAAGGGGATTCCTTGGCACGTTTTTTCTTCTGCTTTTTCCTCCCATCCTTCAGCTCCTCTCTCCTGGGACTTAAGCCTGGCCAAAACCCATGATGAGTGGCTTCAGGACCTAATGAAGCTCAGGCTCTGATGTCTCATTGCAAAAATTCAGTGAGAGACACAGAGATAGGTGAGAGGTGGATTTGTTAGGATTCAGAGAGAAGTACACTCTTCAGAGTGTGGACCATTGCAGAGGGCAAGTGCTTCCACCAAAGGAATTGGTCTGGCTAGGTTTTGCAAGCTGGGTGAATTCATATGCTAATGAGTGGGAGGATCATCCCAACCACGGGGGAAGCACTCACTCTTCTGTCTTTTGACAGTGCCTTGGAGCTGTTCTGTAATGCTCAAAATTCTCCAAGCCAGGCTTGAGCAATATGTGAACCGAGAACTTCCTGATGTTCAAGCTGGTTTTAGAAAAGGCAGAGGAACCAGAGATCAAATTGCCAACACCCACTGGATCATGGAAAAAGCAAGAGAGTTCCAGAAAAACATCTATTTCTGCTTTATGGACTATGACAAAGCCTTTGACTGTGTGGACCAGAGTTGGACTGTGAAGAAGGCTGAGTGCCAAAGAATTGATCCTTTTGAACTGTGGTGTTGGACAAGACTCTTGAGAGTCCCTTGGACTGCAAGGAGATCCAACCAGTCCATCCTAAAGGAGATCAGTCCTGGGTGCTCATTGGAAGGGCTGATGCTGAAGCTGAAACTCCAATACTTTGGCCACCTCATGCGAAGAGTTGACTCATTGGAAAAGACTTTGATGCTGGGAGGGATTGGGGGCAGGAGGAGAAGGGGACAACAGAGGATGAGATGGCTGGATGGCATCACCGACTCGATGGACATGAGTTTGAGTGAAATCCAGGAGTTAGTGATGGACAGGGAGGCCTGGCATGCTGTGATTCATGGGGTCACAAAGAGTCGGGCATGACTGAGTGACTGAACTGAACTGATCAAAGAATCCTCAGATATCAAGTAGTGCTGATGGAAAATCCAGGCCTCACTATATCCCCTTGTGAGGTTCTTAACCCAGCCACCCTCCTGCCTACCCCTGAGGGCTCTCCCCCTTTCACTCTTGCCTAGAAACCTTGGACCAATGGACAAAACCCCAAGAGGGATTGTCAGAAGATCCTCTGACCAATCCTGAGGAAATCTGGTACACTGATGGAAGCAGCTTTGTCTTGGACGGAAAAAGAAGAGCTAGATATGCAGTAGTCTCCAATTTTGAGACCATAGAGGCTAAACCTTTGCTACCAGGTACTTCAGCCCAATTAGCTAAGCTCATAGCCCTGACTCTAGCTTTAGAGCTGGGAGAAAGAAAGAGTAGCCATTTACACTGACTTCAAGTATCCCTTTCTGGTGCTACATGCACATGCTGCTATTTGGAAAGAAAGAGGCCACTTGACCACCTGAGGGTCCCCAATCAAATATGGTGATCAAATCCTTAGACTTGGAGGTGGTCCATCTGCCCACTGAGGTTTCAGTCTCCCACTGTAAAGGACACCAAAAAGGGAGCATGGAGTGGCACGGAGGAACCAAGCAGCTGATCAGGCAGCTAGGAGAGCAGCCTTACAGAACAATGACCTAATAGGCGTTGCCACCTTAGTTCCGCAGACTAATTTGCCAGAAACTCCTTCATATACTGAAGGTGAGACTCATAAACTATGAGTGAGAGCTTTCAAGAAGATCATATGGGGTGGTTCCAAAAGGAGGGACGCCTTTTTCTGCCTCAGAACCTCCAATGGAAGTTGGTTAACTGCTTACATGCCACCACTCATTTAGGGGAAAAGACCCTCCAAAGATTACTAGAAAGGTCTTTCAGAAGAACAGGCCTCCAAATGACTATAAGGCAAGTGGTCTCCTCTTACCTCACTTGCCAATTTAACAACACCCAAGGAGCTCAAAGACCCCAGCTGGCCCAGCCCGTCCAACGACGTGGGACCCACCCAGGAGAGGACTGGCAGATGGACTTCACTCAGATGCCAGTTCCTCCAGGGTATAAATACCTATTAGTCATGATAGATATATCCACAGGATAGATTGAAGGCTTTCCCACCCAGGCTGAGAGGGCTGAGGAAGTGATAAAAAATCTGCTCCATGAAATCATTCCAAGATTTGGTCTGCCCAGGTCATCACAAAGTGACAGTGGGACATCATTTACTTCTAAGGTCACCCAAGGTGTCTCTAAAGCACTGGGCATTACTTATTATCTCCATTGTACCTGGAGCCCTCAGTCTTCAGGAAAAGTAGAAAGAGCCAATCAATTCTTAAAATCAGTGATAAAAAAGATAACCCAGGAGACCTCCCTGGGATGGAAAGGAGCTTCCATACCAGTAGCTCTCCTCCACATCCATACTGCCCCTAAGGAATAGGTTGGTCTTGGTCCTTATGCGATGCTATATGGGAGACCTTTTGTTTATGTCAATGACCTCTTCCTAGATCCAGAGGCTCAGACTCCCCAGTCTTATACCATGGCCATTGGTCAATTCCAACAGGATATACGCTTGTGGGGTGTGAACCAGGACCCAAAAGATTCTAACAAGTCACCACTATATGCTCCAGGGACTCAAGTCCTAATTAAAGTCTGGAAAGATGGGTCCCCAAAGGCTCAACTCCAGCCCACATAGAAGGGCCCCTACCCTGTAATACTTTCTACCCCTACAGCAGTCAAAGTACCAGGACATGACTCCTACTCATGAGTCAAGCCGTGGAAGAAAACAGAAGAGGATACTCAATACACCTGTGAGCCCCCAGAGATCTCAGATACCTATTCAGGACTGCAAATGAGTGCCATTCTAATGAACACCCCCAAAATCTAGTTTCTGGGGATAAGATTTCTCAGGACAGCTCTAAAGAGCCAACGGCTTGGCAGGGGTTGTACTTCAAAACAGACAGGAGATAGATCTTCTGATCCCTGAATAAGAAGGCACTTGAGCCATCCTGGCAATGGGAATTTGGAGTTGACTAATGCCCCTACTAGTCCTTATTATGCCATATTGATGCTGCTTATGATTGCTCCATGTATTATCAATTGTCTAGATAGCATATTCAAAAGCAGAGACATTACTTTGCCAACTAAGGTCCGTCTAGTCAAGGCTATGGTTTTTCCTGTGGTCATGTATGGATGTGAGAGTTGGACTGTGAAGAAGGCTGAGTGCTGAAGAATTGATGCTTTTGAACTGTGGTGTTGGAAAAGGCTCTTGAGAGTCCCTTGGACTGCAAGGAGATCCAACCAGTCCATTCTGAAGGAGATCAGCCCTGGGATTTCGTTGGAAGGAATGATGCTAAAGCTGAAACTCCAGTACTTTGGCCACCTCATGTGAAGAGTTGACTCATTGGAAAAGACTGATGCTGGGAGGAATTGGGGGCAGGAGGAGAAGGGGACGACAGAGGATGAGATGGCTGGATGGCATCACTGACTCGATGGACGTGAGTCTGAGTGAACTCCGGGAGTTGGTGATGGACAGGGAGGCCTGGTGTGCTGCAATTCATGGGGTTGCAAAGAGTCGGACACGACTGAGCAACTGAACTGAACTGAACTGAATCCATTTTGTCTTGGCCCAGGTCAACAAGCCACAGCATGCAGTGCAAGTTCAACAAGGATATATAAAACTACCGCTGACCATGGAAAATATCACTGACCGTTAGATGGACACCGCTATAAGGACTCTGAGGCCTGAGACTAGAAAAAGGGGGAGGCCCAATGCCCCTCGCCATCCCAGTTCAGCAGGAAGTAGCCAGAAAGACCTTGATGCCCCTATTCCCAAAGAATTGGGCCTCCCATCTCTTGAGGGGGGAATGTTAGGTAGTTAGAATAGAAAAAAGCAGTCCAGAATGGCGGTGGCTAAAAGACAAGGAAGGGAAAAGCCCGTGAAAATAGAAGAAAGGAAGGTCCGAGGACGGGATCGAGGCCCTCAGGTAGAACAAACAGCACTCCTGGCTAGCCCAATTACATAGGGCAGGCCCAGGGGGAGGAAAAAACATATAAAAAGAGGAGCCAAAAGGCCAGGGTCTCTCTCCCGCACGTGCATGCTCTCTTTCCCTCTTCTCTTCATGTCTTTTGGGTCCGCATGCGCTCAGGCCTCGAGGATGTATTTTCCTTTATCTAAATAAAACTGTGCTGTAACACTATCTGAGAGCTGTGATCTGCCAAGGGCTTTAACGTCCATCGCTTCAAATTTTTGTTGTGATGAGACAAAACCGAGGAAATTACACTCCCTTAACAGATCAAAGCTCCCAGCATTCTGAAACTCAGCACACACAGAGCCTTTCTGGCCTCATCTGCCTGGTTCCAACCCTTCCCTAGGCTCCCGTGATGACTGTGTCCCATCCTCCTCCGGCCACTGGCTTTCCATTTCCTGCTAGTTCCTGTCATTCTTCCTACCACCCCAAAAGGGAGGATTCAGTTCCGGAAGTTCTGTCATAGGCCTGCATCTGTTCATTCTCTGGTCCACACTCAGCTCCTGGAGGTCCCGTTTACCTTCACAGCTTCACCAAATACCTCTTGTTGTTCAGTCACTCAGTAGTGTCCAACTCTTTCTGACCCCATGGACTGCAGCACGCTAGGCTTCCCTGTCTTTCACTATCTCCTGGAGTTTGCTCAAATTCATGTGCATTGAGTCGGTGAAGCTATCTAACCATCTAATCCTCTTCCGCCCCCTTCTCCTGTTGCCTTTGGCTCCAACTAAACCTGAATCCCCAGGCTCTTCCTTCTTCCTGAGCTCCAGATGCAAATTCTAAAGTTCTAGAAGTAAAGTACTATCTGTACTTCAAACTCAAAATGCCCCAAAGCAAACCCTTTTATCTCTTCATGAAAATTACTAATGCTTCCCCTAACTTCCCGTTTTCCTATGAATGATGTCTGCATTTTCTTAGTTAAAACTGTAGGTGACATTGCCTTCTTCCTTTCCCTTAACCCACAGTCAATACACTTCCAAGTCCTATAGCTTCTTCCTCTCCAGAATCTTTGCAGGACACACAGGCAAGCCCTTCTTTCTACTCGAGTAAAGACCTGGTATATTAGATTCTCTCAGAAGGCCTCTGGGACAAAGGTGAGTGGTTCATTTGAAGGTATAGCAGTGAGTGGGAGCAGGGGAGTGGTGAGTCAGAACGGGTAGAAAGCAATCAGGAATGTTAGCCAGCAGTTTGTGGCTGTGCATGACTGGGACTCAGTCCCATTGGGGCACTTTGGAAAACTGTTGAACAAAGCTCAAAGTTATCTCAACCGAGTGACAAGGGAGCTGGTGGAAAAGGAAACGGCAACCCACTCCAGTATTCTTGCCTGGGAAATCTCATGGGCAGAGGAGCCTGGCGGGCTACAGTCCATGGGGTTGCAAAGAGGCGGACACGATTTAGCGACTAAGCACGCACAGTTAACTTCACCACTGGTGGAGGCATCCTGGAGATTAACCCCCCGGCACCTGGTCTGCCCTCAGTACAGGCTCAGCAGCCTTCTGTGGCTCGGGGCCCTCCCACCGCCACTGTTGGAGATGCGAGTGCCTGCGGTGGGAAGCCATCAGGTAAGCTAGATGGGAATGGTACGTGTCAAGAGGAAAAAGTCATGGGAGGGGTGTGGCACCAGCCTTCTCAGCTCCCAGGCCTTTGTACCTTTCGCTTGGACCATGAGGTGATACCCTCTGACATGGTTAACTCCCAGCCTTTCCTAATAACCATCCATAATCACACATCCCACTCACTGCGAGATTAATCTTCCTAGAGCTCTAATCAGGACAGAGTTTCTGATTAAAATGCTCCATTAGCTTTCCATTGCCGACTGAATTAAATACGAAGTCCCCTGTTGAGGCCCTTCCTAATATGCCCAGTCACCTTTCCAGCCCTGTGCTTCAGTGTTCCTCCATCTGTATGGATTCTGGGCCATGGACCCTGCCCCTCTCTCGTCTGCTAAGTTTCTCAATGCCCTTGCCACCTGTGTAAACTTCTGCCACGTGGCCTGCAAGGTCAGCTCTGCCTGTTGAAATGCCTTGAACTAATTCAATAAACATCAGACAAAAGGTCAGACTTGGCCCCTGTTATCCCAAGGAACTCACAGCCTTTCCCAATTCTATCCCGACTTGTCCTGGCCAGCCTGCTCCCAGCCCTTGTGATATATGTGAGGCGCTCTCTCTTACTATGACTCCTCTCCATCTCGGACAGTCATTAAACACTTGTCAGATTACACGGAAACACACAAGATGGAAAGTGAGATGACCTGGTAACTTCAGACATGCAAAACTATGTAGTTCTATCACACAACCTCTCACTACCTGACGGGGCTCCAGCAGGAAACATCGTATGCTTTCTTCATAGGACTTCACTCCCACTAAAGAAAGAATTCATCCAGGACACACAGCGAAGACATTTATGGGGGGTAATACATCAAATTGGCAGAAATTTTCTTCAGATTTGAAGATATAAATTTATAGCATCTTTTTAATTAAGTTAACTGGAGGATGATTACTTTACAATATTGTGTTGGTTTCTGCCATACATCAACATGAATATACACATGTCCCCTCCCTTTTGAACCTCCCTCCCACCTCCTACCCCATACCAACCCTTTAGGTGGTCACAGAGCATCGGATTTGAGCCCCAAGCTTCACGCAGCAAATTTCCACAGGCTATCTATTTTACTATGATGATGTTCATGTTTCAGTGCTACTCTCTCAATCTGCCTCACTCTCCTTTCTCCGCCATGTCTGCAAGTCAGCTCTTTCTGTCTCTGTCTCTTTCACTGCCCTGCACACAGGTTCATCAGTAACATCTTTCTAGATTACACATATATGTGTTAATAAATGATAGTAACATCGTTTTAGATAAAGCATGTTAGTTAATTCTCTTCTTCCCAACCCAGGTCTCCTGCATTACAGGCAGGCTCTTTACCATCTGAGCCACCAGGGAAGCCCCAGTTGCTAGGGGCTACTATTAATATTATTACTAACAACTATCATATTGCAGTAATCCTTGCCTTATTTCATGCTTCCAGAACAGAGGTAAAGTAAGCCACATCTAATCACTAAAGGAAGGAAGAATGACCTGGCAGGATTCAATTGAGTGATGAACTCCTTTTATAGGAAAAAGAGAATGAGAAAGGTATTCTTCAAAAATTCAGAAAAATCTAAAGGAGAGATAACCTTCAAGCAGACATTGGACATAAGTATTTTTACAAGTTAGAATAATTTGATGATAATTACAAACCAAGATTATTCATATTGTTCAACTGCAACTATTATCAGAGAGAAACAATAGTAATTTCTTAAATGGCTATTAGAGTTAATTTTCTTTTTTTTTTTTAACACCAAAACATTTCATATTGGGATATAGCCGATTAACAATGTTGTGATAGTTTCGGGTGAACAGGGAAGGGACTCAGCCATACGTAAACAGGTACCCATTCTCCTTCAAACCCCCTCCCATCCATGCCGGCACATAACACTGAGCAGAGTTCCATATGCTATACAATAGGATTTTGTTAGTTACCCATTTTAAATAAAGCAGTGTGTACATGACTGTCAGAAGTTAGTTTTTAAAAAAAGCTTTGATGAGAATAATGTAGTAAAATTAACTATAAATTATTTATACATAATAGATCAGAAAAGAATAAAGCATATATTTTATATTTATCTATGAATGATATCTAATTTACCCATAACTTCCAAAAAGTAGACACAGTGATTTCTCCTTATCCCGAAAGAGAATTTTCTTGTCCTGATTTAGAAGTCATTTGTTTTATAAAATGCAAATTTCCTTTAAAAAATGTGGGGAGTATAGAAAAAATTAAAATTCACCCTGTTAATCGGATAGCCTGACTCTCCCTAGCTATTCTGGGAGCAGATTAATTTGTTAATCTGAAGAAAAAGCCATAACCCGGGACCTTTCAATGCCTGCCGCATATCCTACACTGAACCAGGCCAGCTCATAAAAAGAGTTCAGTTTTCTGCCCAGAAAAAAATAAAACTGGAAAAGGTACACAAAGATCTTTTTTAAAATCACTTACATTTCACATTTACTCTAATGTCTTGGTAAACATCAAGAGCTTAAGATATTTCATTTTACAGTCTTCTTCTTACTAGCATTTAAAGGTCTGTACTTTGATATGATGATGCTTAAATAAACTCTGTGAAATCTTGTGCGGATGTAGGCTACCCCAAAAGGGATAATCCATTTATAATAGGACTAACTATGCTTCTGTCAACTACAAATTGGCACTTACCAAGAGCATTGCCAGCGACTGAACAACAAAGGCATTTGCCCGCTGCCTCTCCGGAGACTGAGCCCCATGCTGCTATAGCTGTTGACCTGCAACAACCCCTGAGGGACGGCAGGGGAGTGAGGCACGCTGGGCTCCAGGGAATCTGGTGGACTTTAGATAGTTGTATGTTTTTAGGAACAGATTTTTATGATCTCAATCCTGGCATCTCCTCATATCTAGAGCAGTACTAAATCCCTTCATGGTGACATCAGATCCTCATGACTAACAAAAAACCTTTTGTAAAATGAGTGCTTCATGGTATTGAACTCCCCCTTCACCAAAACCTTATATATTGACTTCCCCCCACTAGCCGCTTTGGAGCAGTCTCTCAGAGCTATCTGGGATGCAGCTTCCCGGGCTGCAGTCCTCATTTTGCCACAAATAAAACTTAACTCACAACTCTCAAGTTGCACATCTTTTTTAGTTGACACTTCTTAACTGCTCTCCCCGTTTTTGTCGTTGTATTGTTTTCTTTTCACTCAACCCACTCCCAGTCCAGTACTTAGTGAGCTGCCTGAATCATTCTTAGGAAAAGTGACCCTATTTCTGGAAGCTGAGTTTGTTAAATAAGGAGTCAGAGAAAACAAATGTATGTGCATCTCTAAGCAAAACCAGCTCTACAGTGAATAATCATTTCACCTCCGTGGATAGACATACAAAACCACCAGGTAGCCAAATATGCCTGAGAATTTAATTATTTAAAATAACCAACCACAAAACAAAGGGCCCCAGGAAATATCCTGGCCAACTCTGAGGCCAAGATAGCCTGTATGCCGTGTTCCTGCCAACATTCTGGATGGCTATCACACATGCTTACGCAGTCATGCTGCAAAGCGACTCTGATAAATGAGCACAGTTTGTTAGTGGCTTAGAGCAGATCAGCCACACAGACAGGAGTTCTCAGATCAGGATCCTGAGAAACCTGGGACTCCGCACCACCTCACAGTGATTTTCAGCCAGGCCTACAGAAAGAGGGCGTTAGGACAAAAACAGACCCGGGGACTCCACCCCAGGTCAAATGAATCAGAATCTTTGGAGGATGGCATTCAGAGATCAGAGATTTTTCGAAGTTCTTCAGAGGATCCTACTGTGCAGCCAGGGCTGAGAAGGAACTGCTCAAAGGGAATAAAGAACCAGGGTGAGAGCTGAGCCAAGAAAGGAGGAGGCTGCAGTGACAAGAATGACAAAGCCTACCTAGAGTGACTGGGGAAGAGGAACGTCTAGTTCTACAGGGATTGCCTGCAGCGCACGAAGTACTGCTAAACAGCTCACAGCAAAACCCCTGGCGGCTCAGATGGTCAAGAATTCACCTGCAATGCAAGAGACCCGGGTTCTATCAGAAAGAACCCCGGAAGGAAATGGCAACCCACTCCAGTATTCTTGCCTGGAGAATCCCATGGACAGAGGAGCCTGGCCAGCTACAGTCCGTGGGGTCACAAAGAGTCGAACACGACTGACTAACACGGCACAAAGAAACCGTTCAATAAATGGTAGCTGGTTATCACATCATTGTTGCTCCTAAAATTATAACTGTTATTCCTTAAAGATATACCATTCCTAAAATTCTTTTTCAAACTTATTTTTAATTGGATGATAATTGCTTTACAATGTTGTGTTGGTTTCTGCCGTACAACAACATGAATCAGCCATAAGTATACATACATCCCCTCCCTCTGGAACCTTCCTCCCACCCCACCCCAACATCCCACTCCTCTTAGCTGTTGTTCAGTAGCTAAGTCATATCTGACTCCTTGCAGCCCCATGGACTGCAGCATGTCGGGTTCCTCTGTCCATAGGATTTCCCACCCCTCTAGGTTGTCACAGTCCTGCAGTCCATGGTATGCTGCAGTCCATGGGGTCGCAAAGAGTAGGGCACTACTTAAAGACTGAACAACAGATTGTCACAGAGCAGCAGGTTGAGTGCCCTGTGTTATATAGCAACTTCCCTCTAGTTCACTGAAAACTGTTTAACTATAGAGAAGTGTACAATCTTTTGCACACCCACCAAGAGTTGATATTAGTGAGTGATACCACCTCATAACATTGATAATACTGAGATATTACAAGATATTACTGAACTGCACCTATCAGTACTAGAAGAAAATTCTAAAGGATTCAACACACTCATATCCACACCTGACTGATGACCTTCAGGGGTTGTTGTGATAGGTAGCAGAAGAGGCTATCTGGGGAAGCATTTAGGAAAGAGCAAACGTGGGTGGCACACAATGGCTGGGTATGGGAAAGGCGGTGCCTGAAGGTGAGAGTCTGAACTGTGCCCTGGCCTGCCATGCACTGTATGTTCCTCCTCCAGCAAGTCCTTTATCCCTTGTGAATTTCCTAAATCCCACCTACCCCATTAACTTCCAAGGTGGAAAAGCTCAGCAGGGAACAAGAGCATATTTCTCTAGATCTGAGTCCTTAATTAACCATCCAAAGCATTGGAGATTGAGGCAAGATCCCTCTCTTCGAAAACCTTCTTTATCTCAACCCCCAGCTTTTCAGCCTGACTTGACCAAAAGCCAGAGCTGAAATGTTAAGACACTGGACAGTCGGAGTTCCTGCCCTAAGACCATTAATCAGCTTTACGACCTCAGGCCTGTCAGCCCACTTCTCCAGAGGTGTCCTCATTTATTAAATGAGGGTTTTTTCGTGGTTTTTTTTTTTTTTTGGATTAGAGGATCCCTGAAGCAGAGCTACTTAAAGTGCCAGGCCAGGGTGAGATAAGGGGCTGATGTCAGAATGTAAATCTGCGCTGCTTCTCTCACCCAGACAGTGTTTCTATGAGAAAGGAAAAATCAGCTCACCTCGGCAGAGTGCTTGGAGCTGAAGTTGGCTCACATTCTCTCATCCTGTTAGCAATGGTGTCTGATACTTTGAAAACTGGAAGTTGGTCCAGAGACCACGTTTGGAGTAGCATGGTTTTAAAGCATTTTCTGGGCTTCCCTGGTGTTTCAGACGGTAAAGAATCCGCCTGCAACCCGGAAGACCTGGGTTGGATCCCTGGGTTGGGAAGATCTCCTGGAGGAGGGCATGGCAACCCACTCCAGTATTCTTGCCTGGAAAATCCCCACGGACAGAGGAGCCTGGCAGGTTGAAGTCCATGAGGTCGCAAAGAGTCAGACATGACTGAATGACTTTCACTCAAAGTATTTAAAAGTATTTTCTGGCTTCTGCTCCACTGTTAACCCTCCCCCGAACCCATTGAACCAGCTCTAACTTGAACTGGAAAGTACTTGAAGGAGGCTTTTCTTTTCTTTTTTTAATATTTATTTGTTTTTATTTGTTTATTTGGCCATGTCAGGTCTTAATTGTAGCATGTAGGATCTAGTTCCCTGACCAGGGATGGAACCCAGGCTCCCTGCAATAGGAAAACAGAGTCTTAACCAATGGACCATCAAGGAAGTCCTAAGCCTTTTCTTTTTAAGAACTTTATGAGGCGTGGTTCACTTAGCATACAGTTCACCCATTTAAGATGTGGATTTTTTAAGTATATTTAGAATTGTACAACTATCATCAAAATTTTAGAACATTTTCATCACTCCCCAAAGAAACCCTCCACCATTAGCAGTCACTCCCGCTTCCTCAGCCCAACGCAGCCACTAAACTACTTTCCATCTCTACAGATTTGTCTATTTGGAATATTTTAGAATTATAAATGAAATTATATAGTATGTGATCTTTTATCTGGCTTTTATCTCTTTCACTAAGCATAATGTTCTCAAGTCTCTTTCATATTGTGGCATGTATCAGCACTTTATTTATTTTTTAATGCTGAATTATAATCCATGACCTAGCTGTACCACATTTTATTTATCCATTTGTCTGCTGATGGACGTCTGTTTCCTTCCATCTTTTGGTTATTATGAACGTGTGTGTGTGTGCTTAGTCCTGTCTGACTCTTTGAGACCCCATGGACTGTAGCCCACCAGGTGCCTCTCTCCATGGGATTCTCCACGCAAGAATACTGAGAGGGTTGCCATTTCCTCCTCCAAGAGATCTTCCCGATCCAGGGATCAAACGCTCATCTCTTACATCTCTTGCGTTGGCAGATGGATCCTTTACTACTAGTGCCACCTGGGAAGCCTGGTTACTATGAATAATGCTGCTATAAATACGTGTGTACAAGTTATTGTATGAATAAATATTTTCATTTCTTGTATATATACGTAGAAGCAGCATTGCTGGATCATACAGCAACTCAATTTTTCAGTTTTTGAGAAACTCCCAGAATATGTTCCAAAGTGGCTGAGAGGGTTTTCTGGTTGGGTTTAGGGACATAGAAATCTGCATAACCCTATAAATAAAAGGAGAGGGAGTGTAACCTTTAACAAACTCAGGTTTCACTGAGTTCTTTGTAAATCATCATTCCTAAACTAAGCTGGGAACATGACAGTTCCCAAAGTAATCACTAATATGAGGAAGTTTGTGTATAACTTGGCTTCCTGGATTCCTGACCTTGAAAACCAACCTGCAGAAAATTGAGAAAAGGCACTGTCCACCTTGAGGATGCCTGCAGGGATATCTGAGGATTAGTCTACTAAGACTGGGACTCTCTGTCTTCCACAGCCCAGAGGCCCAGAGAGGGAAAAGCGCAGGCTTCTCATTTCCCAGCAAGCAAGGCTTCTGGCTTTCTCTCAATCTTGCAAAGACTAATTAAAAATAAGGACAATATGGTGCTGGAAGATTTCTACTTTCTTATTCTGCTTTGCAGGGGCCATAACCACCTCTATAAATTCTAAGTATATCACCAACTTATTTCAGCAAATCTTTTCCTCTTGCTTTTCTTCCCCCCCTAAGAGAATGGCTTACCCTAAATTCTATGTCACCTTCGCTAGCTCTCTTGGATTAATTTCAGTTCGAGTCAGTTCCTCTCCCTGTTTGATCTTTGCTGATTCATCTCTTGTTCTTTATCATGACTACCCTAAAGTCTTACTTACTCTGGGTCTGGGCTATATTCAGTCATTTCTGGAACAGGGAAGGTATAAATACTCATAGAGTTCCTCTAGTCTGAAACAGTCATTGTTCATAGCTCTAAGGCAGAAAGAAGAAAGGCTCTCAAGAGCTCTCAATATCAAAGCCAGCTCTAACAATCAATATTGGCAATTCGTTTTTGTGATCCATTTGGGTACAAATATATATTAAATTATATTTCATTTTTTGTTATTGATCAGTCATTAAGTCATGTCCCACTCTTTTTGATCCCATAGACTGTAGCATGCCAGGCTTCCCTGTCCTTCACTATCTCTCAGAATTTGCTCAAACTCACGTCCATTGAGTCAGTGACGCCATCCAATCATCTCATCCTTTGTTGCCCCCTTCTCCTCTTGCCCTCAATTTGTCCCAACATCAGGGTATTTTCCAATAAGTCGGCTCTTCTCATCAGGTGGCCAAAGTATTGGAGCTTCAGTTTCAGCATCAGCCTTTCCAATTCAGGGTTGATTTCCTTTAGGATTGACTAGTTCGATCTCCTTGCTGTCCAAGGGACTCTCAATAGTCTTCTTCAGCACCACAGTTCAAAAGCATCAATTCTTCAGTGCTTAGCCTTCTTTATGGTCCAACTCTCACATCCATACATGACTACTGGAAAAACCATAGCTTTGACTATATGAACTTCATCAGCAAAGTGATATCTCTGCTTTTTAATACACCGTCTAGGCTTGTTATAGCTTTTCTTCCAAGGAGCAAGCATCCTTTAATTTCATGGCTGCAGTCACCATCCACAGTGATTTTGGAACCCAAGAAAATAAAATCTGTCACTGCTTCCACTTTTTCCCTTTCTATTTGCCATGAAGTAATGGGACTGGATGCCATGATCTTAGTCATTACATTTAAGTCATTTGATATCCTATTCTTTTTAAAGTTAGATCAAATTAGCGTTTAGGATACAGATATTTGCTGGGGGTATCAGTTCATCAGAATTCAACCAAGGCACTGTAAAAGACGCCAGAGACCAAGCTTCTCTTATCCTCCTGCTTAGAACTCAGTGAGTTCTTTAGAAGTAAAAAAAAAAAAAATTATCTAATTATTATCCTTTTGTAAAATCTGCTGAAGTATTCTTGTGGAGATTGTTTTTTTTTATCTATGCAAGTTTATGGGGCTTTGCCAGTGGTTCAGAGGTAAAGAATCTGTCTGCAATGCAGGAGACGCAGGTTTGATCTCTGGGTTGGGCAGATCCCCTGGAGGAAATGGCAACCCACTACAGTATTCTTGCCAGGAAAATCCCAGGGACAGAGGAACCTGGCAGGCAGAGTAGAACATGACTGAGCATGAAGGTGCAAATTTATGGCTCAAAGTTACTGGGTTGCTGCCTTCTTTCAAAGTAAATTTCCAATTAAATGTAAATGCTCAGGCAGAAGTTTTCCCAAGCTTCCTCCTCTTCATCTTTTTTTCTCCTCCTTCCTGTTTTTCATGTTCTAAGAGTCTATCCTTTGCTAGACCAATGGTTCCTAAGCACTCTCATCCACTCCTGACCTCCTGGTTCCACTGTATACCCATAATCCATGATGCCTTTCTCCAGCCTGTATGTCTCTTCTGACAGCCAGTCTAGTACATCTGAGTGTTTACGAGAAATTTCCACCTGGATGACATCAAAGCATCCCCAACATCTAAAACTGAACTTGTTATTTTGATAACACTCAAATCTTGTAAATTCTCCTACATTTCCTATTTCGGCAAATATCACCCTTCACCATATTAGCCTTTTACAATTCAGCAAAACTAGACATGCTGACATTGACTCCTTCCTCTCCACTTCCCACAATACAATGAATACTATTCTTTCTGCCCCAGAAAACCCCCTCATTTCTGTTCTCTTCCCCGACCTCTACATTCACACTCTGGATTGTTGTTGTTTGGTTGCTCAGACCAGGTAGGCTGACTGTGTGCTTATGTTCTTGATGTTTGTTGTTTGGTGTCCAACTCTTTGTGACCTCATGGACTGTAGCCCACCAGGCTCCTCTGTCCATGAGATTTCCCAGGCAAGAATACTGGAGTGGGTTGCCATTCCCTTCTCCAGGAGATCTTCCTGACCCAAGGATCAAACCTGCATCTCCTGCACTGGCAGGCAGATTCTTTACCACTGAGCCACTAGGGAAGCCCCTCACACTCTGAATAGATCTTTAGTAATTGCCAAGCCTCCAAGCCTCCTTCCCCTCCATCACTTTTCTGCTGCAGTTTTCTTTCTAAAACATGACCAGGTTATTTTATATGTCAATTATACATCCATAAAAGAGACTTTAGAAAGAGTTAATGGTTCAACACTAGGTTCCTTGGGGTTCTACACATGACTCTTCAAAATCTGGCCCTCCCCTTCTGGGAGAATTCCTAGCACTTCTTGAGCAATAAGAAGGAGCACAGCACAAACGTCAAGAACATAAGCACACAGTCAGCCTACCTGGTCTGAATCCTGGCTCTGAATTTCTTGGTGAGGGCACATTCTTAGCCTGCTTGTGCCTCATTTTCTTCATCTAGAAAATGGGGATCATGGTGGCTACCCTCACATAAATCACAGGGTTGTTTCTATTGCTGAACATCAATAGGAAAAGACATAACTGATATATTCGAAGGATCCAATAAACATTAGAGAAAATGATCACCATCGTTATCCCTCCACGAATAAGGACTTGCTGTCCATGCTCTTTAACATCTCGTTCTTTATGCTGAGAAAGCTTCTCTCTCCCCTCTGCTGGTTCAATACCATAACATTCAAGATCCAGCTCAAACCCACCTCCAATGTTATGTTCTCCCACCTCCCCCGGGAGTTAGTTACTCCTTCCCTCTAATCTCTGTAGCTGTAAGACACCTTTTTGTGGTCACAATTAGCACCGTACTGTGTATATTTTTATATATCTCTTGCAACTTATGTACCGTCTCTTGCAACTCAAGTTTCCTAAGAAAGGGTTAGGGCTGTGTGTAATAATGTGTGCATTCTTCACTATGGCCTTGTACAGGTACCTGATTTAATAGGCATACAACACAGCTTTGCTGAACAAACAGATCCTTTGTTCTCATTTTATGGGACCAAATGGCCTTTACTTTTCAGCATGTTATTTTCTTGAGAGGCTAAGACCATGCCTTTCCCAGCTTTGTGTCCTGGAAGCATCTAGAAGGACACACAGCAGACAGGAGCTGCTCAGAAATGACTGGCTTGGTCCAGAGCCAGTGACACATTCAAATCTTTCCTTTTAGAGTACCTACAAACCTACCTACGAGATTCCTACAGGGCTGGACCAAATAAGGAAAGTGGAATCTTCACCTTCACAAGGAACTGGAGTAAGACCATAAACACTTTATAACTTTAGCTTTTGCAATCAGGTTGATCTTGATCCCCTCCAGGATTTATCAAGCAAAGTGCAAGAGCTCTTTTCTCCCCCCAAATTCTCATAATGTACCAACATAGTGACATGATTGTAAATTTTTATTTCCAGCATGACTTAATTATTGATAGTCAATATCATTCTCTATCAATGATTCAAAAAAAATAGTTCTTTCTATTCTGATAGAATTGCCTTTGACCTGTTGAAGTGGTGAAGGACTAACAGTTGAAAAGCTTCAAGAAAATTTCAGTGAGTGGAATATTTCTCATTCCGACTCACGGGTAGAACACCAGATAGTGATGATTTTCCAAGAGATGCAAGAAATTCTATCCTAGCAAAAGCTTAGGGCTTAGAAAAGGGGGGAAAAAACTGATTTAAAATAATATCTCCTCTATGTAAACTTTGGCATGCAAATAAGCATATAACATGCAGTCAATCTGTTTCACAGTAACAGTAAATTTCTTAAGTAAATCAAGTATTACTCTATTGGTTAATTTTTTTTTGGCACTAGTTAATTTTTAAAGAAAATGTGTTTTTCATTAAAAATGATGTTGATAAATATTTGTTGACGCTAACCTACAGTAAGTATAAAAAGTTGAGTTACAAAATAAGGCCTTATTTAAAAAAATAGAAATATGTAACATTTTAAAATTTAAATATAAGATCTGGATGAACACAGACTAAGAAGACTCCCCTGGTTGTGTAATTATGGGTTTTACAAGTTTCCTTTTTATCGTCTTACCCGTATTTTTCCACAATGAACTTGTATTATAGATATAATAAGTTATCTTAAATCAAAAAGAGTATCTTTTTGTTATAAAACTGGATTTCTTTAAAAATTAAGCTGCTGTCATTTTAAATTTACTTACCAAGAGATTCTCCCCCGCCACTCCTCTGTTGTTAAAAACCACATATCTAAAAACCAAGAAAATAATTTTTGTTATTTTTATGCATGATCTTGACAATATAATATAAAATCGTCTTCCTGGGCCTGTATTAGAGCATTAAAAGGTTCTTAGAAATCTGTTCCAAAGAAACAAGGATGTTTGATAATGTCATTAAATGCACTAAAATACATTTCTAGTTCTCTAAAGTCAACATATGGATTCAAACCAGAAAACTATATATCAAAGTGGTATTAAATTTTCCTACCAAAAGCAGAATCTTTGCAACTTCTTCCTATGTAGATGTGTAGGCCTCCAATAAATAATAAATTCAGAATAAAACAATTCTGAATACAAGTCAAACTTAAATGTTTTTGCTTCAAATTAAAAAATGTCTTCTAACTATTCTATTTGTAACATGAAAATGTTAGTCACTCAGTCATGTCTGACTCTTTGTGACCACATGGACTGTAGCCCGCCAGGCTCCTCTGTCCATGGGATTCTCCAGGCAAGAATACTGGAGTGGGTTGCCAATTCCTCCTCCAGGGGATCTTCCTGACCCAGGGATTGAACCCACATCTCCTGCACTGAAGGCAGATTCTTTACCATCTGATCCACCAGGGAATGAGCATCTATTCCTATCCTGAGAAATAGCTCTTGTCCCCTCAAAGCTCAGCAAATAGAGACTGGAATTTTACCTGCGGTGAAAACATCATGGCAGGTAGAATTGCGAGGGACATGGCACCTGAGCTGGAAGGCTGGGTCCCCACTATGCTACTGCTTGGTGTTCGGCTGACCTGGGGGAGGAAAGAATAGCTCTGTGTCCTACAATCCTGTTTGCCTGTCCTGGGTCAGCGGTCATAAGTGAAGGGCTTTAGAGTAGCACTGGCTGACAGTAACTATACAAAGACCATTAGCTAATTAGTAGCAGTGGTAGTTGCAACATCATGCTACCTTTACGCAGTCATTCTGCACTGACAAACTTTCCATCAACCATAACCCCACATATGTATTTTTGCCATCTTCACACAAAATCCTGACTTGTGTCTGCATGGGTTCTCTTTGGCTTAGTGAATCTATATTCATGTCAATTAAAATTCATTTTCTTTTTGTCTTTCTACTTAATTAATCAATCAAGATTATTTAAGGTTCTAATTTAACCCTGCATCCCTTTTGTCTATTTAAAGCATTTACTATCTTTGTTTTCATGATGTATTTAACACAAAAGAAATAAATACAAAAAGCCTATAATTAAGAATATATAGAACAATTTTGTATGTACTCTAATTGCTTCTTTCAAGGTACTGTTGATCAACGTATGGGTTCTAGCACCAATGAATTGAATATTCACTAATAAATACTCATGACTTGGATGGACTCAGGGGGTTTAGATTTTACTTCAGGATTTTTTGCAAAGAAATTCTTTCTCGCATCTGAAAGGTCAGATAGACAGCTTTATTATGCCCTACTGAAAGAAGAGGCCCTACTAAAAGGCCCTACTAACAGAGTTTTGCCAAGAAAACCCACTGGTCATAGCAAATACCCTCCTCCAACAACACAAAAGAAGACTCTACACACGGACATCACCAGATGGTCAACACCAAAATCAGATTGATTATATTCTTTGCAGCCAAAGATGGAGAAGCTGTATACAGTCAGCAAAAGCAAGACCAGAAGCTGACTGTGGCTCAGATAATGAACTCCTTATTGCCAAATTCACACTTAAATTGAAGAAAGTAGGGAAAACCACTAGACCATTCAGATATGACCTAAATCAAATCCCTTATGACTATACAGAGGAAGTGACAAATAGATTCAGGGGATTCGATCTGATAGAGTGCCTGAAGAACTATGGGCGTAGGTTCGTGACATTGGACAGGAAGCAGTGATTAAGACCATCCCCAAGAAAAAGAAATGCAAAAAAGCAAAACCGTTGTCTGAGGAGGCCTTACAAACAGCTATGAAAAGAAGAGAAGCAAAAGGCAGAGGAGAAAAGGAAAGATATACCCATTTGAATGCAGAATTCCAAAGAATAGCAAGGAGAGATAAGAAAGCTTTCCTCAGTGATTAATGCAAAGAAATAGAAGAAAACAATAGAATAGGAAAGACTAGAGATCTCTTCAAGAAAATTAGAGATACCAAGGGAACATTTCATGCAAAGATGGGCACAATAAAGGACAGAAATGGTATGGACCTAACACAAGCAGAAGTTATTAAGAAGAGGTGGCAAGAATACACAGAAGAACTGTACAAAAAAGATCTTCACGACCCAGATAATCACGATGGTGTGATCACTCACCTAGAGCCAGACATCCTGGAATGTGAAGTTAAGTGGGCCTTAGAAAGCATCACTACAAACAAAGCTAGTGGAGGTGATGGAATTCCAGTTGAGCTATTTCAAATCCTAAAAGATGATGCTGTGAAAGTGCTGCACTCAATATGCCAGCAAATTTGGAAAACTCAGCAGTGGCCAAAGGACTAGAAAAGGTCAGTTTTCATTCCAATTCCTAAGAAAGGCAATGCCAAAGAATGCTCAAACTATCACACAATTGCACTCATCTCACATGCTAGCAAAGTTATGCTTAAAATTCTTCAAGCCAGGCTTCAACAGTGTGTGAACTGTGAACTTCCAGATGTTCAAGCTGGATTTAGAAAAGGCAGAGGAACCAGAAATCAAATTGCCAACATCCGCTGGATCATCAAAAAAGCAAGAGAGTTTCAGAAAAACATCTACTTCTGCTTTATTGACTCTGCCAAAGCCTTTGACTGTATGGATCACAACAAACTGTGGAAAATTCTGAAAGAGATGGGAATACCAGACCACCTGATCTGCCTCTTGAGAAATCTGTATGCAGGTCAGGAAGCAACAGTTAGAACTGGACACGGAACAACAGACTGGTTCCAAATAGGAAAAGGAGTACATCAAGGCTGTATATTGTCACCCTGCTTATTTAACTTATATGCAGAGTACGTCATGAGAAATGCCAGACCAGATGAAGCAAAAGCTGGAATCAAGATTACTGGGAGAAATATCAATAACATCTGATATGCAGATGACACCACCCTTATGGCAGAAAGTGAAGAACTAAAGAGCCTCTTGATGAAAGTGAAAGAGGAGAGTGAAAAGGTTGGCTTAAAACTCAACATTCAGAAAACGAAGATCATGGCATCTGGTGTCATCACTTCATGGCAAATAGATGGGGAAAGAATGGAAACAGTGACAGATTTTATTTTGGGGGGCTCCAAAATTAATTAATTTCATGTAGCCATGAAATTAAGAGATGCTTGCTCCTTCGAAGAAAAGTTATGACCAATCTAGACAGCATATTGAAAAGCAGAGATATTACTTTGTCAACAAAGGTCCGTCTAGTCAAAGTTATGGTTTTTCCAATAGTCATGTATGGATGTGAGAGTTGGACTATAAAGAAAGCTGACTGCTGAAGAATTGGTGCTTTTGAACTGTGGTGTTGGAGAAGACTCTTGAGATTCACTTGGACTGCAAGGAGATCCAGCCAGTCCATTCTAAAGGAAATTAGTCCTAAATATTAATTGGAAGGGCTGATGCTGAAGCTGAAACTCCAGTTCTTTGGCCATATGATGCAAAGAACTGACATTTGAAAAGACTCTGATGTTGGGAAAGATTGAATGTGGGAGGAGAAGGGCACACCAGAGGATGAGAAGGTTGGATGGCATCACTGACTCAATGGACATGAGTTTGAGTCAACTCCGGGAGTTGGTGATGGATGGGAAGCCTGGCGTGCTGTAGTCCATGGGGTCACAAAGAGTCAGACACGACTGAGCAACTGAACTGAACTGAACTTAAAGAAGACAGATGTTTTAAAATCTCAGAACTCTGATTTGAGAAAAGGCTAGAAATATTAAATTTTATTGACTAGTTAGAGAAAGATTTAAAATATACTACAAAAACATGCAGGAAAGTTAAAGTGCTGCATGGTCAGTTAATCTTTGCTAAGAAAGAATGGCAAGACAGCCACTTGTATTTATTGCATAAGCACCTAAGTAACACAGGAATTGGAGCTAAATTTAATTATGACCTTGAAGCTTTCCGTCATTCAGAAAAGAACCACTTTCAGCATGCAAACACGACTTCAGGATTAAAAATGGCTTCCAAGGTAAGATATCATCATGTGACTGTCCCGAGAGAAGGGGACAGAGCTAGTGAGGGGAAAGAAAGCGATGATCTGCACACTCAGGAAAGAGCAGCCTATGCACTTGGGATTTTCTTCCAAACTGCACACAGAGATGTCTGCACTTTCTTTTAGCCAACTCTGAACAGTGGCTCACAGCTCCAATACCTCTCGCTAGAGGAGAAAATGTACTGACCCCTCCACAGGCCTTTGTTCTTGACCCTGTTCAATCATCTGTATGTACTTCTATAGATTAAGATATGCGTTCACCACAGTATCTACCTCTAGCCTTGGGAATGAGGCAGAGAGATACAGGAGGATAGACAGGGCAGCTTTGGAGGCAGGAAGCCTGAAGGCTTCCACATGGCTCCCTTCTCCCATCCAACTGGTGACAATCAGTTAGCTGCTCTCGTTTAACCCCTTTTCTGCCTTCACCATCATCAGGGGACACTTTAGCAAAATGAAAAGAACTGGTTGAAATACAACTACTCTTCCTAAGACATTTGATAGGCCCCTCTTAACTTTATAACTGCTCTATCCAAATTATTTTCACAATTTCTCCCAAACTATTTATCTATTTATTTTTTAAGTTTTATTTATTTGACTTTACCAGGTCTTAGTTGCAACATGCAGGATCCATTCAAACTCTTAGATGTGGCATCTGGGATCAAGTTCCCTGACCAGGGTTCAAACCCAAGCCCCCTGCATTGGGAGTATGGAGTCTTAGCCACTGTATCACAAGAGAAGTTCCCTCCCAAGTAATTTTAAAGGGTATGTATATGAGGGAAATTGTTCTGTAAAACTTATTTTTCCTGTGCATTTTAACTATTTAAATTTTCTTCTTAAAACAGGTAAAATACAAATAAAGAGGAGACACTAAATAAATAAAATCTGGAATTGAGAATTTTCTATGACAACAGACCACATTAACTAGGAAAGCTCTTAATGAAGGTTAAGTAAGAGGCAGAGAGCTACCCTCAAGGCAGGATTTCTCAACATTGGGCACTATGGGCATTTTGGATCAAGTACTTCTTTGTAGAAGGGCTATTGAGAACCACTTGGTTGAGAACCACTGTTACGAAGAAATGAGTCAGATAGCCTTGAATCTGCTCAAGCCCAGTGATCCACCAGAACAAAGGAATTTTTATCATACAACTTTAGTTTTCAGTTCTAAGATTCCACGAGTCTTTGAGTCTATGAATGAACAGAATAATCAGCAAAGTCTGGAGTGAGAAGAATATTCAGGGATCAGTATTTTGATTTCAGATAATAACAACAGATTATTCTAGGCATTTTACATGAGTATTAATATTGGAATGACTCATTCATTCGAAAATTTATTGAACAGACTAGTTACTGGGTTAAAGATTCAGTTCGTGCTTGTAGGAGAAAAACAAAATAAAAATATAAGGTTCCTGGCCTCAAGAAGAAAAAGTGAAAATATTAGCTGCTCAGTCGTGTCCAACTCTTTGTGACCCCAAGGACTGTAGCCCTCCAGGCTCCTCTATCCATGGTATTCTCTAGGCAAGAATACTGGAGTGGGTTGCCATTCCCTTCTCTAGGGGATCTTCCCGACCTAGAGATCAGGAAGACCAAGTCTCCTGCATCACATGCAGATTCTTAACCATCTGAGCCACCATGTAGGAATGTATAAAAGTTTCTAAGGGATGAGAAAATAGACCATGTTAGGCTAATGATACTAGGCTAACGATAGAAACTAAAGAAAATTAAAAAAAATAATAAGTTAGGATCAAAATAGGCTTAGGGTGCAGATTGCCAGGCTAAGGAAAAATGACAAGGAAGTTCTGCTTCCAGAAATGTCATGGTAGATCCTGCAAGGCCAGCCCTTCCATAGAGTAATAACTAAATGCTTGATGAATTATAAAGGCAATGGAGAACACCCAAAGCAGGCAGAAACTAAATGGGACTTGACACTTGGAAGAAAAAAAATGGCATTGGGTAAGTCTCCTTTCACAGCTTTTTGCCTGAGGGGAGGCACCAGCTGGTATTATCCAGTAATAGATAAAGGTCAAATAAAAATGTTCAGTCTCATGGGCTTGAAAAATCAGAAAACAGAATTTGCTGCAACTATAAGAGAAAATGAGGGGAGAAACCTCAGAAAAGAGAGAGATACAGAGGCAGAGGCCTAAATTCTGGATAAAGACACTGGGTGCAAAGCTCTGACTGAGTTTTCTGCGCCATGGGCCCCAAGCAGTCCAGTTAAGGATGAAAACCTGAACAGAGACCTCAGCTGCTGTCTGCTGCAGATGGGACAGAGTTTGAAGTTTGAATTTACTCAAATTATCTGCCTGAAAAACAAAAATTAGTCATTAGAAAATGTATAGAAACTCTTTAGAAATACATAACAGAATCCAGAGTCTCTACAATGGATCATTCAAATTGTTCAGAACAAAATCCACAATTACCATACTGTGAAGAAACAGAAAAATGTGGCCCAACTCAAGAGATAAGATAATCAATGTAACTGAAGCTGAGACAGTCCAAGGTGTTAGAATGAATAGGCGTGGATTTCAAGCCGCTTTTATAACTGTCCTCAAGGACATAGATGAAAACTAGCTTGTAATGAATTTTCCAGAACAATAAAACCTATCAAAAATGGAAAGCCTAGGTTAAAAAAATACAATACTGAAATAAAAAATATTCACTGGATTTGCAAATTGCAGTTCCAATCTCAAGATGAGAGAGGAAAAAAAAAGATTGGAAAAAAATGAATAAAATTTCATTGATTTGGGGGACATTATCAAAAGATCAAACATGCCTGTAATTTTGGATCCAGAAGGAGAGGAGAGAATAGGACAGAAAATATATTTAAAGAAATAATGGCCAAAATTTTGACAATTTTGATTTTAAAAGACACAATTCATAGACTCAAAAAGAGAGAGAAAAGCGACAGGGGAAGGAGGGAATCAAAAATCATACAACAGTAAAATATTAAACAGTAATACAGTAAACTTGATATCTAGCATATCTATAAAGACATTTAATGTGATTGGACTTAAAAGCTTTAATTAAAAGGCAGATGTTGTCAGACTGGATAAAAACCTTCAAGACCCAACTATATGCTATCTACAAGCAAGGCACTGAAAATAAACATAGATACTTTGAAAGTTAAAGTATAAAAAAAGATATATCACATAAATAAAAGCCTAAGTAGGACAGAGTGGATACAGTAATATCAGATAGATGTCACAACCAGAGACAAAGAAAGACATTTCATAATGATGTAAGAGTTCATTCACAGGAAGATTAACAATCATAAATGTACATGTGACTCATAACAGAGGTTCCAAATACATGACCTAAAAATTGATAGAATTAAATGGAGAAATAGAAAATCCACAATCATAGTTGATTCTAACATCCTCACATCAGCAAGACAAAAAAATTAGTAAAGATATAAAGTATATGAATAACATTAACAACTATCTTAGCCTAATTCACATTTGTATAACCTAATTAACTATCATAACCTGATTTACAATTGTATAACACTACATCCAACAGTGTAATACATTCTTATTAAAAAATGATAATACCTGAATATTTCCAACCTCACTAAGATCAGAAGGACATCAAGACAGATAAATATAATTCATATACTTTCTTCTAGAATATGAAGCATCAGAAATCAAACACATAATTAACGAGAATATATTACTGACCACATTAATGCCCAGCTCCTGATTATCACACGGTAATGGAGAACAGCGAAAGTTAATTCATAAATCATGAGCCTCATTCTCTCATTCTCTTGTTTCAACTCTTTCCCTATAAAATCTATTCTCTGAGTAGGAAACATGACTTATTTGCCTGTTGTGTCTACAGTTTCCTGATAAAATTGAGTCCTGTGATATTACAGGTCTATAAGCAAAAATCATGAGACTTGAGGAGCTAATTGTTCCCAAGTTGGGAGCCTGAGATATCCAAGGATGTGAAAATGTAGTAAAGGAGAGTTTTCAAAAATGACCAAGATTTCAAACAGCCTAACAGAAGTCAGTTGGTGATGGAACGGGGAAACCTGGCGAGCTGCAGTCCATGGGGTCGCAAAGAGTCAGACACGACTGAGTGACTGAACTGAACTGAACAGAAGTCGTGTATTTTTCTGCAGCAAGGCTGCACAGTGGAAACTTAACCCTGTCACACTGTTTAATTTTGGTGAAATTACTAACACTATAGTTCTGTTTTTGGTTGGTAAAATGGGGTTAGTAATATATATCTTGGAATTGAGTTCATATTAAATAAAATAACTTGTATATGGCACCTATTATGTGGCAGGCACTCAACAAAGCTAAATTTAATTATGGTAAACAAAAATAGCAATTCTAATTATTTTGTGCTGATCACAAGCTCTAAGTGTCCTCGTGAATTTAAAACAAAAAGAGACCAACAAGATAACATTTAACTAAATGCAATTTATTAGGCTAAATATTTCAAAACCAGGGCCACAAGGGGAAAACGTCAGTTATCTTTGATGTGAGGAAGCTGAAAACCTTATTATACCATTAGTGTCAAGAGTTCTTTTTCAACAATCTCTGAAAATGTCTTATTGGAATCTTTTTTCCCCATTAGTGCTCCCATTTTCCCTAACATTTACTCAGTTGTTTTCTGACATTCTCATATTTTATCTTACTAATTTGAATTCTAGCTGGGTCTCTTTGGTATTTCTGTTAACTTAAGACCCAGTTGAACTAACTTACAGAAAATCCTATTTAAGAACAAAAGAGTTCTACATTAATAATAATAATATTTTAATAAAAAATAAAATAAATAATAATAATGAACTAACAGGAATTACTCTACGTCACAGCCCACTGCTGGCAACTTTATCTCCCCAAACCAAGTCAGAGACATGTATGTGTTCTAGGACGTAGATTCCAATGGCTGCTCCACCTTAGCCAGGTCTCACCTTCCTTCTCCCTGTTCTGCCCACTGCCTGGCCAGGCACACTGCTGTCTCTGGGCCCTCCTAGGATGGTTTCTCAGCTGGTAATAGGGCCAAGGAAGTAAGTACCTCATTTCCATCTGAACAGACTAAAAGAATGATGCTCCTTGGCCAGACTAAAAGAATGTGAGGCATGTGGCATCTTAATTCCCTGACCAGCGATGGAACCCACGCTCAATGCCCTTTGCATTGGAAGCTCAGAGTCTTAATTAACCACTTGATCGCCAGGTAAGTCCGAGGGTCTTTTCTGAGGGTCTTTTCTAAGCCAGACCATGGCCTGCTTCACTTCTTTAACTTTCCTAGCTTAATACTTTAACAAATGTTCATCATGGGCCAAGGTTCTTCATACACATTACATGCAATCCTTATACCCCTATGAAGTATAGGTGTCTTTACAGATGAGAAAATTGAGGCACAGATTAACTAAATAATTCGTCCATGGAAACATGGGTAGTATGTGACAAGGCTGGATTCTGAATGCAGGCAGATTTGACTTGGTGATCCACTTAAATAACTCACTATGTTGCCCCATGCTATCTAAACTAGTAACATTGAAGTCTCTTTTTCCAAAAAGATGGGTGCTCTGAACACAGAGTACCCTTTGAGTGCATGTCAGCTCTGATAAAAAGAGCTTTGTCCCTGAAAGTTTGTTAATTAAGGTATCATTTTATAGTGGAACATCTAACAGCAAGTTCCCTAAAGAACAGGATCACTTGTTGGCATCCACCATATCCTTTCCCAGAAATGCCATTAAATAAGCTACGTACCTCATTCAGTGCTTTCTAACATTTAGCATTATCTCATCTAGCCAGTCTCATGAATAATCAACTGACTCATTTTCAAAACTTCAAAAATGAAATTATTTTAACAAAAAATCATAAACATACTTTCAGATAAAAAACATTCTGATGTTAATTTAAAATGATGTCTTATCTAAGATACTGCTTTTAGATTGTTGTTCAGTCACTAAGCTGTGTCCAACTCTTACAACCCCATGGACTGCAGCATGCCAGGCTTCCCTGTCCTTCACCATCTCCTTGAATTTGCTCAAAACTCAAAAGCTCAAAACCATGAGTTTGTGCAAACTCATGTTCATTGAGTTGGTGATGCCATCTAATCATCTCATGCTCTGTCATTCTCTTGCCTGAAATCCTTTCCAGTATCAGGGTATTTTCCAATGAGTTGGCTCTCTGCAGCAGGTGGCCAAAGTACTGGAGCTTCAGCTTCAGCGTCAGTCCTTCCAATGAATAATCAGGGTTGATTCCCTTTAGGATTGACTGGTTTGATTTCCTTGCAGTCCAAGGGACTCTCAAGAGTCTTCGCCAGCACCACAGTTCAAAAGCACCAATTCTTTGGCATTCAGCCTTCTTTATGGTCCAATTCTCACATTCGTACCTGAGTACTGGAAAAACCATAGCTTTGACTAGTAGTCAAAGCTCATCCTTTCGTTTTTGTGCCTGATTTTCAATAGTTCATTCTCCTCCTCCTTCCTCCCTCAGGAAGAGTCTTCCAACAGCCCTCCACTGTGCTCTTAATGCTTCAGGAAAAGCTAACCATCTAGCCTCCGCTGGTACTACTTCCTCTACATAAAAAAATGTGCAAGCCCAAACTCCAAACTGGAAAGTGAAGGAGCATTTACAATTAGTCAAATTTTAACCTCTTGAAAATCATCTCCCACTTTAACGGAAAGGAGAATAAAGGAGTAGCTCTTAGGCTAAAACAATCTACAGTAGCAAATAGAGAAAATTAAAAAGACAGAGAAAATACAAAAAGTGATAAAAGGAGACAACAGATATTAGGTTGATGTATCTGTATTAGCAACTATGTGGTGTTATCAAGAAATTTTGAGTTCTCTGCATGTGATGTGTATTTATTCTTCCTGAAACATTTGTAGCCCTAAGAGTTACAATAATGGTAAGTTTTAAACTAGGAAACATAAATATCTCTAATTTTCTTCTTTCCCATAGGTAAAAGAGTTATTGATGGTCAAAGGTTGACACTGGAATTGTCTGTATTTCTGCATTACTTTCATGTTGAAAAGACATTTGCTGAAGCATTTTGATCCACTTGACCTTTACTTCTTTGTCAACTTCATACACCTATTAAACATCTTAAAATTTAAAAAATAAATCATCGCCCACTTTAAATATCTCAGAAAGATAAATGATGGACACTGGCATCCTTGCTCCCAATAGTGGGCTCTGCTGTGAAGGACAGGAGATATCAGTCCTATCAAACCACAGAAGAAATCAGTGCTTTCTGTATTTTTTTAATGTTCTTTAAAAAATTTTTTTTTGTTTTAATTTCTTTCTTTTTGGCTGTGCTGGGTCTTCGTTGCTGCGGGCGGCGGGCGGGCTTTTCTCAAGTTGCAGTGAGCTGGTGTGTTAGGTGTTCACTTGTGTCCGACTCTTTGCAACCCCCTGGACTATGGCCCGCCAGTCTCCTCTGTCCATGGAATTCTCCAGGCAAGAATGTTGGAGTGGGTAGCCATTATCTTCTCCAGGGGATCTTCTAGATCCAGGCTTTTGAATTCAGGTCGCCTGAATTTTAGTCAGATTCTTTACCACCATGGAAGCAGTGAGCTGGGGCTACTCTCTATTTGCACCATGAGGGCTCCTCATTGCTGTGGTTTCTCTTGTTCTCACAGGCTCTAGGGCACACTGGCTTCAGTAGCTGCGGTGCAAGGGCTTAGTTGTTCCACAGCATGTGGGATCTTCCTGGCTCAGGGATTGAACCCGGGTCTCCTGCATTGGCAGGAGGATTCTTTACAACTAAGATACCAGGGAAGCCCCTGTGAGTATTTTTTAAGTGTGTCAAGAAGGAAATTTTTTGAAACATAAGCCTGCAATCTTGACTAATTCCTCAATTGATCCTTTTGTCCTCTTCTGCTGTTTCTCTCTTTTCTCTGTCAAAATTTAACTGTGTGATCCAGGAATTCCCTGGCAGTACAGGGGTTAGGACTCCACACTTCCCATTGCAGGGGACCCAGGTTCAATCCCTGGTCAGGGAACTAGGCTACTGTAAGCCGTTCGGCCAAATAAACAAACAAATGTGTGACTCACTCTTGCTCTTGTTTCCTGAGGCCTTTTTTGCCCAGCAGCGGGGCTTCCTTCCTCCTGCCCTGCTACATATTCTCAGATTGTCCTTTATCCACCCTCATTCTCCTGGCCCTTTCAGTTGCATCCAACCATGCTGACCTATTTCTTCCCTCTATAAAGTGTCTCGCTTGCTTCCTGGCAGTACAGAATCCTGGCCCTTGCAACGCTCTGATCAGTCAGTGCTGGAGACTGTCCGGGATCTCTCAATGTCCACCCTCCCCTTCTTCCTCAGTAACAGAGTCCCCCAGTTTCCTCTGGGTACATAGCTGCTCCAAATAAAAATTTTACTCTCAAACATCCTTTCCAGCTAAGAAAGAGCAGACCCATGTGAGGAAAGCAAAACTAACAAGCACATTTGTTGCAAAGCATCCTTAAAAAAATATGGTGCCTTCTCTAGTCTCCGTTTTTCCTTCTTCTTGGGGGTTGGAATGCAGATGTGACAGCTGGAGCTGAAGCAGCCATAAGTTATGAAGTGACATGAGAAAAGAAACTTACTTTTTCCCAAAAAGTATTTATTTATTTATTTAAAGTATTTATTTATTCGACTGTATTTATTTATTTATTATTATTTATTTATTTATTATTAATTATTATTATTATTATTAAAATAAAGTATTTATTTATTTATTCTTGGTTGCAGCATGTGGGATCTAGTTCCCTGGCCAGGGATTGAACCTGGGCCCCCTGCTTGGGAGCGAAGAGTCTTAGCCACTGGACCACCAAGAAAGTCCCAAAACTTGCTCTTCTGATGCTACAGAAACTCAGTCCACCTTCTTAGATTTTCACATGAGAGAGAAGTAAACCTGTACCTTGTTTAAGTCACTGTTAGTCTGAGTTTTCTGTCACTTGAAGCCAATCCTGGTCCTCTCTAATGAATTTCTTCTTTATTACTGAATATTCTCTGTCAGTTCCACTAGACAGTGTTTATGCTCTTTGGGAACAGAGGTTCGGATACTGTACTTGATTATGCCAAAATACTTAATAACTGACCTAGATGCCAATGAACTTATTATTACACAATTCTAGACAGGTCACTCTTTTTAAATATTAGTTGGGGGGTGGCATAAAATAGATGAATGGTCTCAATAGAAGATGATTAAGATGCTCTTAGAGTTACCATTTTTCTCTCTGACCTTACTTGAACTAGTATACAGTATAGTGTTTGTTTTAATCATGTCTGACTCTTTGAGACCCCATGGACTATAGCCCACTAGGCTCCTCTGTCCATGGGATTTTCCCAGCAACAATACTGGAGTAGGTTGCCCTTTTCTCCTCCTGGGGCTCTTCCCAACCCAGGGATCGAACCGAGTGTCCTATGTCTCCTGCATTGGCAGGCAGATTCTTTACCGCTGAGCCACTGGGGAAGTGTTGGAACTTAATTCAGAGAATAGGAAAAAGATTTAAGAAAACAGGATATTATCCTTGTATACAAAATAATACCTCTTAGGCTGTGTTATTGAATAGAATTTCTTTTTAAAGAAATCTTAGAGAAATGAATAAGATTTCCAGCTACTTTATCAATTATATGGGTATAACTTATTACAGGGAATAATTTTTTCTCCAGTACTCTGGTTTCTGTGAGGGCTTCTCTCTAAATACACTCTTGGCCTCCTGGTCGTCTTGCTTTATTTGCTCTCTGGGAGCTGAAGGACTTTTCTAATTAATACAATTTGGAAGAATGACTGGAGTTGTCTGACTTGCAAATTCTCTTCTCCTCCCAGAGGCAAGTTAATTCAGCAAGTACATGGTGCACTCTGCCAGTGAAGGTAGGCCAAGCATTCCCCATTCAGTTTCATTTACCTTTGCCCTCCTCTGCTCACCATTACCTTAAGTGACCCTCAGCTTACTTTCCTTTCATTATTAATTTTGAATTACTGGACTTTAACAGAAAAGTTCTGCCTCTTTGTTTGGGGTACAGGAAAAGACATCTACTTAAGAGTAACAGTAAATTTTTAGGTTTCAGTTGTCCACATGAGAGGAGTTAGGTTGTCTCTAAATCATATCTCACCAGTGAAACGCCAATGATTCCCTGTTGACCTGACAGAATGCACAACCCTCCCTATAAACTTGAACTTTCCGTAAGATAGTAACTGAGGCTTGAAGGCACATGCATCATCCTGATACTGGGGGTGCTCATGCAACTCTATTGTATAAGAAACATTATCATAATGTACAAGCATTCCTGTGAGGAAACTAGATGTTTCTCAAGAAGCAGGTTTGCTTGTACTTGCTCTTTAAACTATTAAAAAAAACTGTTCTACTCTTATCAGGGAATAGAAAGTTCACAAAGGAAGATAAACATATCTACAGATCTGCTTTGTTCAAGGCATGAAACCACCTGCTACAACCTAATTCGTTTCAGCTCTGCAAGTGGCAGTTCCAACATTTGAACCCAGACCTGTCTTTAAAGCCCACGCACTTCCCCCACATTACACACCTTTCCCCAGGCTCTGTTATCTGCTTCATCCCGTGCAAGGGATCATCAGTGACTTAGATCTGTTTTGCAGCCTAAGGACTCAGTCTAGACTTGTACCAAAGTACAGGACCCTTTTTTTTTTTTTTTAATGTCAGTGGCACTGAAACCACCTGACTGTCTCCAATAGACTGCAAACATACTTAATAGGAGGTGGAGTCTAAATTCTTACCTGCTGACTTAAGGCTGACCACATGACTTGTTTTGACTACAATCTGGCAGAAACAATATTGTGAGCATGCTTAAACTGTAGTGTTGGTTGCTCAGTCATGTCTGACTCTTTGTGACCCCATGGACTATAGCCCGCCAGGCTCCTCTGTCCATAGAATTCTCCAGACAAGAATACTGCAGTGGGTTACCATTCCCTTCTGCAGGGGATCTTTCTGATTCAGGGATTGAACCTGGGTCTCCTGCACTGCAGGCAGATTCTTCACTGTCTGAGCCACCATCAGGGAATGGGCCTGAAGAAGACTTGCAGCTGTCACTTTAGATTCTTTAAAAAAATTTTTTAGATTTTATTTATTTATTTATTTTGGCTGTGCTGGGTCTTCATTACTGTGCATGGGCTTTCTCTAGTTGTGGTGAGCGGGGACTACTCTTCACTGTGGTTTGCAGGCTTTTCATTGCTGTGGCTTCTCTTTATTGCAGAGCACAGGCTCTTGAGCAAGGGCTCAGTAGCTGTAGTGCACAGGCTTAGTTGCCCTACAGCATGTGGGATCTTCTTTTAACCTATGTTCCCTGCATTGGCATGCAGATTCTTAATCACTGGACCACCAGGGAGGTCTGACTTTTGGACTCTTGGGACCCTCTGCCACCCAGTGAACACTGGTGAGCCTGATAGAGGGTGAAAGATCACGTGGAGCTGACACGAGCCATTGCTGCAGATGACTCCCAAGCCAAGAGTTGCCCTGGCTGCTGACCACAAATGCATGAATTATTCCATCCAAGGCAAAAAGAACCACCCAACTGAGCTCAGCCCAAACTGTTGACGCACAGAATTGTGAGCAGAAATGCTGCTGTTTTTAACTACTATGTTTGGAGATAATTTGTTATATAACAAAAAAAAGAGGGAAAGAAGGAAGCAGGGAAATTTAGGGGATTACTTAATCCATGAAAGAAATAAGAAGTATTTCAGAAACAAACATGTAGATGCAGTGAAGCCTCATTTAAAATGAATTAAGTGAAAAATAAAAGAAATCATTCATGGGTACCTGTATCCTAGTTCTTCACTGAGGTGGATCATATGAAGGATATAGGATTCCTTGCTTGTTCCAGTGAGGCCAGGCAACAATAAGACAGTAGGTCGGGTGCTGGCGTCCATATAATGCTTACTGTTATCATTATCAAACCAGTCCAGGGAGATCTGTCCTCCATCTGCAGTTTTAATAAGTTCACTGAAAGAAATAATACAAAAGATATACTCCTTTAGTGTTTCAAGTCATCGTTGGTTTTTTTTTTTTTTTTTGGCCACACCACATGGCATGTGGGATCTTAGTTCCCTGACCAGGGATCAATCAAACCCACAACCCCTGCATTGGAAGGGCAGAGTCTTAAACACTGGACAACCAGGGAAGTCCCGCAAGTCATGATTTAGTGTTACTTCTTAATTCTGTATATATACCTGACGTTATTTAGTCATCTTAAAATAACTTTTTTCTGCACCAACACACACGTCACTTTCTTCCATTGCATGGATGTCACAAAATTAGTACAATAAGTATTTTCAGCAAGATCAGTAAAAGGTAGTATACAAAAATGAACTTCAAACTACGTCACATACTTATTTTAACCATTTCCTCATTACTCTGAAATACCCAGCATTGAACCCCTATTTGATTGAGGTCATCCAAATAATTCAACAGGGAAATGATGAGTAAGTAAACTGGCGATCTGGTCACTGCTCTTGCTGTCTTCACTCTATAATGGAGTCTCCTCATAGTGCATATTACAAAATTGGCTTCTTAAAGGTGTCAAAGTACTTCTCACACCGTATCTACAACCTTGAAGAATTTTCCCAAATAAATAGTGCAAGTTCCAGACAACAAAAGAAATTCCAGAAAGGAATAGATGACTCAGGAAAATTAATAATAAGCACCGTTTAAATCTCCTGGTTACTGATATATTCTGGACCACATCTTTTAACACCTTAAGGACATTATCATTGAAACCCATTTGCTTATCAATATGATAAGCATTTTACTGGGGTCCATCACAGAAAGTCCAAATTAACTAGCATCCATCTCACCCCCACCACCAGTTCAATGTACATCATTAAAGAATCTAGGTTCTCAGAGCCAGATGCAGGGCAAATTGGGAAAAGAGTAAGTCCCAAGCACCTCTGTCATCTTAGAAATAAACCGTTTACACCAGAGCACCTCCCCAACACAGTGATGAAAGGTGACACGTGAGTATCTTCCTGCGGTTGCGCGTGTGTGGCACACGTACCTTCCACCTTCATCCCTCCTTGCTCTTCTATATACTTCCTAAGCCAGAGGTTCTACGAACCAAACACTGAAAGTATGCAAAACACTGTGACTTTGAAGAAATGACTGAAAAATGGAAATTTACATACTTCCTGTACTGCACCAGGGGCTTGGAAGTGATGAAAGGTCTCAGCAGCGTCTGTCCTCGACTCTCCCAGCACCAGACGGTCGGGTAGTAGGTTTCTGTCACCACGGGACAGTGGTCCTGAAGGAAGCGGCTGAAACTCTCACCCCCCGTCACTAACTGGGGCTTCTGTGGAGAGAGCCAGTATCAGTGAAGGGCCCAGAACAGAGCAAAGTTTCTGCCAACCGTAAACCAGTAACAAGCGCAGACTAGTACCCCAGCGCGCGAGACCCGTCTGATTAATATCCTTCTTGGAAGCCTGATGCAAGTTCTTCAAACACAACGAACCTAAGAGCGGTTTATTAAACGTCTCTAGGTAAAGGCGAGAGTTGACGCCCGGGAGTCACCCTGAAAAATGTTAAGAGAGCATCTCAGGGGCAGCTCCGCCGGGTTAGCTAAAGGTGACCGGGCAGCGCCACCCGCGCCGAGGTCAGCAGGGTCCCGCGCTCTCGGAGGGCATCCATCAGATGCCGGGGAAAGGGGCCCCCCGGATGGCCCCGGCCACTCGCCCTTGGCTTGCCAGCGGCACCTCCGGCTTCGCCTGCTGTTGTCACTCCCGGCAAAGCTGCCCGCGGCCCTGTGCCAAGGCGCCCGCGCCATCCCCCGGCTCACCTTGGCAATGCTGCTCAGGTAGTAGCAGGCGTAAGCGACGCTGAAGCCCAGGATCAGGGAGAAGCCCACGCCTGAACCGAAGAAACCCACCCGGACTTGATGCTCCAAGTAGTGCGAGAGCTCCCGGGAGAGCATCCGCAAGTCCATGGCTAGGCGCTGCATGGCGCGGGGACCGCGGGCGAGCGGGTCTTGGGGCTGGAGGCCGGCTAGACGGCAAAAGCGGGCGCGGCGCGGCCTCGGACCTTCCACCCGAGCAGCTCCAGCCCGGCTAAGCGCGGCTTCCGCCAGCCGGCGCGGTCGATCAGCCTGCGGAGGCGTAGCCCGGCCCCCCGGCCGCCGCCGGCTCCGCCCCGGTTTCCCCCGGGCCGCCCACACCGCCTGCCACTCAGGAAGCTTCCAGAGGCGCGGTGCCAAGCTGGGCCACCGCTAGGGCGGAGGAGGCGTCTCCGGACCAAGTCGCCGTCAGCCCGAGCGAACCCCCGGAGTGGGGGGTGGGAGTGAGAGTGGGGGTGGGAGAGCGAAGATGGAAATGGGCCTGGAAGCGTGCTGTCAGGTTCTGGGGTAGTGGCACCTGCCCCAGTGACCTTGACCGATTCTGCCAGGGTCCTGGTTAATCCTGTATGTAATAAACTAGCAGGTTTAGGGTACCGGGGAAGGATACCCTGGACTTAAAAGATTTGCGGAGTTCATGCATGTTGGGAGAATGCCCTACATAGTGAAAAAAAATCCTACATCCCCCGAGGAAGCTGTGTTGCCTCCCGAAAACTATCAAAACAGAAAAAATACTCTATAAACAGTCAACGGTGAGGGCACTCCTACTGACTTTAAATCTCCCTGAATCCTTTAAGTAGCTGAGTATGCCTTAAATGAGAAGTGGTTCCTGAAAATAAATGAGATCAAGAGTAGGAACTGGGATTCAACATTTTTAAAAGCTTATTTGTGGTTCTTTAACGTTTTCAACTTATAGACACATGGAAATTGAGAGTTACCTAAAGTACAGAGGAGAAACCATTTTATGAAGTAGCCCCTGCTAGGCTTATTTATGGCAACATGACTAAAGCCAGGAGCTGCTCACATGCATCTGAAGGGATTAGAAGATTTAACAATCCATTGTTATGAGCTCCTTGCACCAAAAGGTACCAAGAGTGGAAAGGGAAAAAGGCAAGGGCTGTGTAGACTATGACAGATTTCACAGAATTGTAAATTAATGGTATAAACAAGTGATAGGGAAATGGAGTGGGCAAGAGTGAGCAGTTTATGTTGTTTGGCTATGGTTTGGTCTTTGCAACTTGATGGTTGCCATTACTCAGAATAATTATTATCTTCACTGAGCCTGTGTTGTTTTTCAGTCTGTAGAACAGTAATTTTTGCCTTACAGAGTTATTCAGTTCAGTTCAGTCACTCAGTCGTGCAGCACACCAGGCCTCCCTGTCCATCACCAACTCCCAGAGTTCACTCAGACTCATGTCCATCGAGTCAGTGATGCCATCCAGCCATCTCATCCTCTGTCCTCCCCTTCTCCTCCTGCTCCCAATCCCTCCCAGCATCAGAGTCTTTTCCAGTGAGTCAACTCTTCGCATGAGGTGGCCAAAGTACTGGAGTTTCAGCTTCAGCTTCATTCTTTCCAAAGAAATCCCAGGGCTGATCTCCTTCAGAATGGACTGGTTGGATCTCCTTGCAGTCCAAGGGACTCTCAAGAGTCTTCTCCAACACCACAGTTCAAAAGCATCAATTCTTCGGTGCTCAGCTTTCTTCACAGTCCAACTGTCACATTCATACATGACCACAGGAAAAACCATAGCCTTGACTAGATGGACTTTTGTTGGCAAAATAATGTCTCTGCTTTTCAATATGCTATCTAGGTTGGTCAAAACTTTTCTTCCAAGGAGTAAGCGTCTTTTAATTTCATGGCTGCAATCACCATCTGCAGTGATTTTGGAGCTGAAAAAAATAAAGTCTGACACTGTTTCCACTGTTTCCCCATCTATTTCCCATGATGACTAAATGAAATAATGTATGTATTGGCTTCCACCTGAATGTAAGTAATTCTCTTTCAGTCACTGACTCTTGTACTTGAACACATCCAGAAACTCAAAGGCATATGGTGGTTGCCATGATGGTTGCCATCCTTGACAATTTACTTGCCGCATTCTTTGCAATGCCTGTTCCTGCTTTGTACCCTGCCCCACCAACAGATACATGTATATGTCATTTTGCTTAAGTTTGAAGTGAAAAATATAAAATTCTTCATTGGCATCCCAGTGTGCAGAAAAGGTGCTTACCTGCAAGTAAGCAATTCTGAACTCATCCACCAAGTTTAGATCATTTATTCTTTCAGAGCCTCCAGTCTTGTCTCTAAAACAAAACGGTTGAAATGGAAGAGGCCCAAGTTTCTGTCACTAAATCCAGGCTCACTCTCCGCTCACCGCATGATAGGAGGATGAATCCGAAAGAGGAGGTCTTGAGGCAAGGAAGAGATTTTAATTGGAGTGCCAGCAGACCAACAAGATGGCAGGCTAGCGCCACAAGAGAACCATTTTATAGGGTCTGGATGCCAGGTTCTTTTACATATTAGAGATGAGGGGAGGTGTGGATGCAAAGTAAAAAGGCCATTAATCTTGCAAATATCTCCTAGAATGGCAAGCCTCAGGCAGGGGATGTGTTAATTTCTTCTTTCCTGCCATCCACAGGAGAACAGGGTTCTAAACAAAGGCACTCCAGTTTAACAGACAGGCAGAGGGGCAGGATTCTCTGAGGCAAACCACTCTGTATCATTATAAAATAAAAGCAACGGAAAGCAAGTCAAAGAAAGTTCCAACGTGGAGTCAGAATTGGCTTCCTCCCTGCAACATTTCCTGTAAGAAGCACATTCAGAATCTTCCTTAAGAAAAGAGCCATTACTTCCAAGCAGAAATAGAGACAGACATAGAGACCAAATGTATGTACACCAAGGGGGGAGGGGAGGCAGTGGGAAGAGTTGGGAGACTGGGATAGTCATATGAGCACGAAGACTCTTGAGAGTCCCTTGGACAGCAAGGAGATCAAACTAGTCAATCCTAAAAGAAATCAACGCTGAGTAGTCATCGGAAGGACTGATGCTGAAGCTGAAACTGAAACTCCAATACTTTGGCCATCTGATGCGAAGAGCTACTAACTGGAAAAGACCCTGATACTGGGAAAGATTGAAGGCAAAAAGAGAAGGGGGCAACAGAGGATGAAATGGTTGGATGAGATGGCAACTAACACACACAATGAGAACCTACTGTATAGTATAGGGAACTCTGGTGACCTAAATGGGAAGGAAACCCAAAAAAGATGGGCTATATGTATATGTATAGCTGATTCACTTTGCTGAGACTAACACAACATTGTAAAGCAACTATACTCCAATTAAAAAAAAAAAAGAACCATCACTTCCTTTTTTTTCTCTCTCTCTGTGGCTCCACCACCCAGTTTGTGGTATCTTAGTTCCCTGACCTGTCTGTATTGTCACCCTGCTTATTTAACTTCTATGCAGAGTACATCATGAGAAATGCTGGACTGGAAGAAGCACAAACTGGAATCAAGATTGCCGGGAGAAATATCAATAACCTCAGATATGCAGATGACACCACCCTTATGGCAGAAAGTGAAGAGGAACTAAAAAGCCTCTTGATGAAAGTGAAAGTGGAGAGTGAAAAAGTTGGCTTAAAGCTCAACATTCAGAAAACGAAGATCATGGCATCCGGTCCCATCACTTCATGGGAAATAGATGGGGAAACAGTGGAAACACTGTCAGACTTTATTTTTTGGGCTCCAAAATCACTACAGATGGTGACTGCAGCCATGAAATAAAAGACGCTTACTCCTTGGAAGGGAAGTTATGACCAACCTAGATAGCATATTGAAAAGCAGAGACATTATTTTGCCAACAAAGGTCCATCTAGTCATGGCTATGGTTTTTCCTGTGGTCATGTATGGGTGTGAGAGTTGGACTGTGAAGAAGGCTGAGTGCCAAAGAATTGATGCTTTTGAACTGTGGTGTTGGAGAAGACTATTGAGAGTCCCTTGGATTGCAAGGAGATCCAACCAGTCCATTCTGAAGGAGATCAGCCCCGGGATTTCTTTGGAAGGAATGATGCTGAAGCTGAAACTCCAGTACTTTGGCCACCTCATGCGAAGAGTTGACTCACTGGAAAAGACTCTGATGCTGGGAGGGATTGGGAGCAGGAGGAGAAGGGGAGGACAGAGGATGAGATGGCTGGATGGCATCACTGACTCGATGGACGTGAGTCTGAGTGAACTCTGGGAGTTGGTGATGGACAGGAAGGCCTGGTGTGCTGCGATTCATGGGGTCACAAAGAGTCGGACACGACTGAGTGACTGAACTGAACTGAACTGAGTTCCCTGACCATGGATTGAACCCAGACCCTCAGTGGTGAAAGTGTGGAGTCCTAACCACTGGACTGCCAGGAAATTCCCTATTACTTCCAATTTAGATCCGGAGAAGGAAATGGCAACCCACTCCAGTATTCTTGCCTGGAAAATCCCATGGACGGAGGAACCTGGTAGGCTACTACAGTCCATGGGGTTGCAAAGAATCAGACACGACCAAGAGACTTCACTTTCTTTCTTTGTTTTTCAATCTAGATAAGGAAATGAGAGCTCAGACCCCAACACAATGCCAGTGATCTCTTCCTCCTGGTGCCCATGCCTTTGTATAGTCCTTTCTCCTTGAGCACAGATACAACCTGTGACTGACTTCTATCTGATAGAATAGGAAAAAAGTGATGCAATGTCACCACTCCTGTGATTACATTATATGATATGATTCTAGCTTAGCATTCCCTAAGAAAGGCAATGCCAAAGGATGCTCAAACTACTGCACAATTGCACTCATCTCACATGCTAGCAAAGTAATGCTTAAAATTCTCCAAGCCAGGCTTCAACAATACGTGAACCGTGAACTTCCAGATGTTCAAGCTGGTTTTAGAAAAGGCAGAGGAACCAGAGGTCAAGTTGCCAACATCCACTGGATCATCAAAAAAGCAAGAGAGTTCCAGAAAAACATCTATTTCTGATTTATTGACTCTGCCAAAGCCTTTGACTGTGTGGATCACAATAAACTGTGGAAAATTCTGAAAGAGATGGGAATACCAGACTACCTGACCTGCCTCTTGAGGAACCTATATGCAGGTCAGGAAGCAACAGTTAGAACTGGACATGGAACAACAGACTGGTTCCAAATAGGAAAAGGAGTACGTTAAGGCTGTATATTGTCACCCTGCTTATTTAATTTATATACAGAGTACATCATGAGAAACACTGGGCTGGATGAAGCACAAGCTGGAATCAAGATTACTGGGAGAAGCATCAATAACCTCAGATATTCAGCTGACACCACCCTTATGGCAGAAAGTGAAGAAGAACTAAAGAGCCTCTTGATGAAAGTGAAAGAGGAGAGTGAAAAAGTTGGCTTAAAGCTCAAATTCAGAAAACAAAGATCATGGCATCCGGTCCCATCACTTCATGGCAAATAGATGGAGAAACAGTGGAAACAGTGGCAAACTTCCCACTCCAGTATTCTTGCCTAGAGAATCCCAGGGATGGGGGAGCCTGGTGGGCTGCCGTCTATGGGGTTGCACAGAGTCGGACATGACTGAAGTGACTTAGCAGCAGCAGCAGCAAAATCACTGCGGATGGTGACTGTAGCCATGAAATTAAAAGACACTTACTCCTTGGAAGGAAAGTTATGACCAACCTAGACAGCATATTAAAAAGCAGAGACATTACTTTGCCAAAAAAGGTCCGTCTAGTCAAGGCTATGGTTTTTCCAGTAGTCATGTATGGATGTGAGAGTTGAACTATAAAGAAAGCTGAGCACCACAGAATTGATGCTTTTGAACTGTGGTGTTGGAAAAGACTCTTGAGAGTCCCTTGGACTGCAAGGAGATCCAACCAGTCCATCCTAAAGGAAATCAGCCCTGAATGTTCAATGGAAGGAATGATGCTAAAGCTGAAACTCCAATACTTTGACCACCTGATGCAAAGAGCTGACTCATTGGAAAAGACCCTGATGCTGGGAAAGATTGAAGGTGGGAGGAGAAGGAGACGACAGAGGATGAGATGGTTGGATGGCATCACCAACTCAATGGACATGAGTTTGAGAAAACTCTGGGAGTTGGTGATGGACAGGGAGGCCTGGTGTGCTGCAGTCCATGGGGTTGCAAAGAGTTGTACATGACTGAGCAATTGAACTGAACTGAGCTTAGCATACTGTGCTGTGCTTAGTCGCTCAGTCACGTCTGACTCTTTGCAACCCCATGGACTGTAGCCCATCAGGCTTCTCTGTCCATGGGGATTCTCCAGGCATGAATACTAGGGTGGGTTGCCATGCCCTTCAGGGAATCTTCCCAACCCAGGGATTGAACCTAGGTTTCCCACATTGTAGGTGGATTCTTTCCCATCTGAGCCACCAGGGAAACCCAAGAATACTGGAGTGGGTAGCCTATCTCTTTTCCAGGGCATCTTCCTGATCCAGGAATCCAACCAGGGTTTCCTGCATTGCAGGCGGATTCTTTACCAGCCGAGCTACCAGGGAAGCCTCTAGCTTAGCATACTGGAGCTATAGGCTCTCCTGATGACCTTGAGGAAGCCAACGGCCATATAAACTGCCCATAGAGCCACATGACAGGGAACTAGTGATGGTCTCTAGGGTTTATGGGTAGCCTCTAGCTGACAACCAGCTACACCTCCAGGGAAATGAATTCCACCAATACCCTGAATGAGCTTGAAAGCAGATTCTTCCCCAGTTAGCCTCCAAATGAAAACACAGCTGACCAACATCTTCACTGCAGCTTTATGAGAGCCCCCAGCAGAGGGTTCAGCTAAGTTGTGCTTGGACCCTTGGACCAAGGAAACCCTTAGAAAATAAACATATTATTTTAAGCTGCTCATTTTGTAGTAATTTGTTATGTGGCAATATTCTCACAATTAGAGAATATAAAATGGTCTTAAAAATCAAAGATTAATAAATATCAGTGGCTCATTATTTATTGTAGAAATGTTTAAAATAAAGATTTCAGCTACTTCAATCAATAGTCAAAACTAAGCAACCCACTGAGATATTTTTTTTTCTTTATACTTTTTAAAATTGTCACAATGAATATTTACTTTTTAAAAAGTTATTTTTTGGCTGTGCTGGGGCTTCATTGCTTGGGTGGCTTTTCTCTAGCTATGGCAAGTGGGGCTACTCTTTAGTTGAAGTGGGGGGGGGGGGCTTCTTATTGCAGTGGCTTCTCTTGTTGCACAGCACCAGCCCTAGGGCATGCAGGTTTTAGTAGCTGGAGCTCCCAGGCTATAGAGCACAGGCTCAGTAGCTGTGGCCCACTGGCTTAGTTGCCCTGGGACATGTGGTATCTTCACAAACCAGGGATTGAACTTGTGTCTCCTGCATTGGCAGGCAGATTCTTTACTATTGAGCCACCAGGGAAGCCCTGAACATTTCCTTTTTAAATACTAAAAAAGACGATGGCACCCCACTCCAGTACTCTTGCCTGGAAAATCCCATGGACTGAGGAGCTGGTGGGCTGCAGTCCATGGGGTCTCAAAGAGTTGGACACGACTGAGTGACTTCACTTTCATGCATTGGAGAAGGAAATGGCAATCCACTCCAGTGTTCTTTCCTGGAGAATCCCAGGGATGGGGGAGCCTGGTGGGCTGCCGTCTATGGGGTCGCACAGAGTCGGACACGACTGAAGCGACTTAGCAGCCAAATTATTATTAATAAACCACTCTGGCCCTAAATCCATCAGTTTTAATTTTATTGCACTGATAGCAGCTCTAACTTTAACACTGTTGCTGCTGCTGCTAAGTCGCTTCAGTCGTGTCCGACTCTGTGCGACCCCATAGATGGCAGCCCACCAGGCTCCCCCATCCCTGGGATTCTCCAGGCAAGAATACTGGAGTGGGTTGCCATTTCCTTTTCCAACGCATGAAAATAAAAAGTGAAAGTGAAGTTGCTCAGTCATGTCGACTCCTAGCGACCCCATGGGCTGCAGCCCACCAGGCTCCTCCGTCTAGTACTAACAATCCCCAAAACTAACAAAGTCCAACCTTAGTACTAACAATCTGACTTCCAAGTGATCGAGTTCTTTGGGAGATGTGCTGTACCCTAGGAACTGAAGCAAGAGACTTGAGGATGAGAAAAGGAGTTAAAATAAGGAAGGGCTCAAGTAACAGGCAAAAAGTTGTGTTGGAAAGGAGGAACCTCCCTGTGGGACCCCCTGTGGAGGCCTAGGCAAGAAGCAAGTTGAACTTCTTGAAAGCTTGGGAAGTGGTCAAGGGAGCAGATGAGTCTCTGGTCCACAGCCCAGCCTGTACTGTTTATCACTGTGATGGTTAAAGCTCCCTCAAGGTTAATTTGTGTTTATTAGATTCAGAATATGGCAGCCAAGTAGTATCCACAATAGGGAGATGAATTAGCCTGCTTCCTCCAAGGTAACTAGTCATTTGAGAATACCTTCCTATGGAGCAGATTAATTTGCAGGCTCTAACCCAACTGGAGGAACATAGACTTGATGCTTCTTCTTCCTCCTTCCCCAGGGGAAGGCCAAAGACACACTCTGTGTAAGATAGAACGACTAACATACAGATAGAAAGAGAAAGAAAGAGAAGTTATCGTATGGACTCCAAGAGAAATGGTTGAAATCAAAATCGTCTTAATAGAATGTCAATATAATAACCCTTCATGCAAAGATGCAGCTTTCTGATCACATGTGGTTGGAAAGAGAAATATTTTTGGCCACTTTGACATCTGTGAAAACACCCTGCCCTGTTAATTCCCAAATAGCTTGTTTACAAGTTAATGTGCCACGGTAGGCAAGTGTGGAGTGGTCATGAGAAACACTGCAAAGATGTGCTAAAATCAGTCCTTCAGCAAGGCAACTCATTTAAGTTAAATTTAAAAAACGGAAAAGAGAATAATATATTCTTACCTTCTTTGCTGAAATCTCCAAACTTACCTGTATACACATTCACATGTGTATGATTGATGGTCTTTGAGGGCTTAGGAGGGGGAACAATGATAGCCAAACACAAGTGAGGTAATGATATTTTTCCTACTTCATCAAAGATCATAACCTATGGTAGCCAGAATTCTAAGATGTCCTCTTCTCAAGATTCCTCCCCGTGATGTTCAAGTTTACGTTGGAGATACTGCATTTGGTTCTGCTGCTGCTGCTAAGTTGCTTTAGTCATGTCCGATTCTGTGTGACCCCATGGACTGCAGCTTACCAGGCTCCTCCGTCCATGGGATTTTCCAGGCAAGAGTACTGGAGTGGGTTGCCATTGCCTTCTCCCCATTTGGTTATAGATCACTGTAATAAAACAAATATCACAATAAAGCAAGTCATAGAAATTTTTTGATTTCTTCGTGCATATGAAAGTTATGTTTACACCACAGTGTTGTCTATTAAGAGTGCAATGACAGCATTATGTCTAAAGAAAATAACGTACATATTTTAACTGATACTTTATTGCTAAAAAAACAGTTAACTATCACCTGAAAAAGCAGGGTTGCCGCAAAACCTCAATGTGTAAGAACTCAGGATCTGCAAGGTTCAATAAAACAAAGTGCAATAACATGACGTATGCCTATGCACAGATTTGTATAACTCCCCTCACATGTAAATATGATGGCCTGTAATTTCTGTGACTATGTTGCCTTCTATGGCAAAGGTAAAGTGATTTTGCAGATGTAATCAAGGTCAGTAATCAGTCGACTTTGAGTTAATTGAAGAGGAAATTATCCTGGTTGGACAGACAGGAGTTTGGGCAAGCTCTGGGACATGGTGAAGGACAGGAAAGCCTGGCATGCTGCAGTCCATGGGGTCGCAAAGAGTCCTACACGACTGAGCCACTGAAAAACAACAGTAAACAGATGAACCTTTCAAAAGAGGGTCAGAAGAATCTCTGCTGGCCTTTTTTTAAAAAAACTATTTATTTATTTGGCCATTTCAGGTCGTAGTTGTGACATGCAAACTCTTCGTCAAGGCATGTGAGATCTAGTTCCCAGACCAGGGAAGGAACCCAGACCCCTATACTGTGAGCACGGAGTCTCAGCTGGACCACCAGCAAAGTCCCTCTGGTGGCCTTTAAGAATCAAGTCTTCATGAGTTCTAAAGAGGCAAGAAAAGGAATTCTCTGAATAACCTTGTGAACTTGGAAGAGGACTTTAAGCCTCAGATAAAAGTATAGCCTTGACCTTTGAGTAGAATGTTAGCAGTGAGTTTTTCATAAGTGACATTTATCATGGTGAGAAAATTCCCTTCTACTCCTAGTTTGTTGAAGATTTTCATCATGAAAAGGTGCTGGATATTTTCAAATGCTTTTTCAGCATTAAATGAGATGATCATGTATTTTTTTTTCCCCTTCATTCTGGTAATGTGGTATAGTTTTCATAAGTTAACCAACTCTTGTCTTCTGGGATAAATTCCACTTGTTTATCATGTATACTCCTCTTAGCATGCTGCTGGGTTAGGTTGTTACTATTTTTTGAAGATTTTTTTCATCCATATTAATAAGGGATATTGGTCTTCACTTGCCCTTTGTTGTGATGGTTTTAGTATCAGGGTAAAACTGGGGTCACAGAGTAGGTTAGGAATGCTTCTTCCTTTTTTATTTTTGTAGGAGTTTGGTGTTAATTCTTTGCATGTTTGGTAGAGTTCACCGGTGAAGCCTTCTGACCCTAGGCTCTTTTGGGGAGAAAGTTTTTGATTTCTGTTTCAGTTTTTACTTGTTATAAGTCAGTTCACATTTTTCTGTTTCTTCTTCTTTTTTTTTTTTTTGGCTGCTCCAGGCGGCTTGTGGGATCTCAATTACCCAACCAGGGAGTGAACCCTAGCCACGGCAGTGAAAGTGCCAAATTCTAACTATTAGAACACCAGGAACTCCCCCCAGTTTTTCTCTTCTTGAGTCAGTTTTGGTAGTATGTATTTTCCTAGGAGTTTGTCCAGTTTGTTTAATTATCTAATTTGTTAGCATATAACTGATCATGAAACTGAAAGTCACTGAGTCGTGTCTGGTTCTTTGAGACCTCAAGGACTATATAGTCCATGGAATTCTCCAGGCCAGAATACTGGAGTGGTTAGCTGTTCCCTTCTCCAGGGGATCTTCCCAAACGAAGGATCCAACCCAGGTTTCCCGAATTGCAGGTGGATTCTTCACCAGCTGAGCCACCAGGGAAGCCCATAGTTGGGCATAGTATATTTCTATAATACTTTTTGCCTCTGTTAGGTCCCCACTTTCAATTTGATTTTAGTTAATTTACATCTTCTTTGTTTTTCTTAATCTAGCTAAATGTTTGTTCCTTTTGTTGTTTTCAAAGAATTAACTTTCGGTTTTATTAGTTCTTTTGTTTTTCTATTCTTTATTTCATTTATATCTGCTCTAATATTTATTATCTTCCTTCTGCTAGCTTTGGTTATAACTTGCTCCTTTCTCTTAGTTAATTGGGGTATTGTTGTGGTTATGGTTTAGTCTCTAAGTCGTGTCAGGCTCTTGCGACCCCATGGACTGTAGCCCGCCAGACTCCTCTGTCCATGGGATTTTCCAGGCAAGGATACTGGAGTGGGTTGCCATTTCCTTCTCCAGATCTTCCAGATCTAGGGATCGAACCAGGTCTCCTGTGCTGCAGGTGGTCTCCTGCATTGCAGGTGGATTCTCTCTTGACTGAGCCACCAGGGAAGCCATTGATTTGGGATCTTTCTTCTTTTTTGATGTGAGCATTTTTCAGCTATAAATTTCTCTCTGAGGACTGTTTGTGCTGCATTCCCATGAATTCTGACACATTTTCATTTTCATTCATCTTAAATTATTTTTTACTCTTTCTTTGGATTTCTTCTTTGACTCAAAGGTTGTTTAAGAGTGTGATCCATTTCCACACATTTGCAAAATTTCCAAGTTTTCTTCTGCTATTAGTTTCATTCCATTCATTCCATGGTCACATAGGGTACGGTGTATGATGTTCAATCTTTTAAATTTATCAAGGTTGTTTTGTGGCCTAATGTAGACCTATTTGGGAGAATCTTTTCGTGTTTAGCTGAGAAGAACATGCACTCTTGTTGTTGGGTGCTGTATTCTATAGATGTCTGTTAGGCCCATTTGGCTTATACTGTTGCTGTTGCTGCTGCTGCTGCTGCTAAGTCGCTTCAATCGTGTCCGACTCTGTGCAGCCCCATGGACTGTAGCCCACCAGGCTCCCCCATCCCTAGGATTCTCCAGGCAAGAACACTGGAGTGGGTTGCCATTTCCTTCTCCAGGGGATCTTCCTGACCCAGGGACTGAACTCAAGTCTCCTGCATCGACAGGAAGATTCTTTACCACTGAGCTACCTAGAGAGCCAAAAACAGTTTTACTGAGGTATAATTCATATACCATACAATTCACCAACTTAGAGTGTATAACTCAATAGTTTTTAGTATATTACATCATAAATTTGAAAAAATTATAGATTTATGTAGTAAATACATATGCTGTTTTGTTATCAATATATGTATTATACATAAAACAAATACATAAAACAAACTTGTCACAGTAACCATTTTTAAGTGTAAAATTCAGTGACATTAATTACATTTTCATGTAATCAAGCACATTTCATGTACTATGAAATCATCACCACTTCCATTTCCAAAATGTTTTCATTGCCCCAAGTAGAAACTCTGTAACCACTGAGCAGTAACTCCTCAATGCTTTTCCACCAACCTCTCTGGTGACTTCTAATCTACTTGCTATCTCTATTAACTTGAATATTATAGGTGCCTCATATAAATGGGATCACACAATATTTATCCTTTTCAGTCTGGCATACTTTACTCATTATAATGCCTTCAAGGTTCATCCATGTTATGGCATCAGAACATCACTTGTTTTTACAGCTAAATAATAGTCCATTGTATGTATATACCACATCTCGTTTGTCCATTCACCTGTTGATGAACACCTGGAGTGTTTTCACCTTTTGGCTATTTTAAATTACATTGCCATACAAATATTTGTTTGAGTAAAGGCTTTCCATTTCTTTGGGTATATACCCAGAGGTGGAATAGCTGGGTGGCTTCCCAGCTGGTGCTAGTGGTAAAGAACCTGCCTGCCAATGCAGGAGAGTTGGGAGATGTGGATTTCAGCCCTGGGTCAGGAAGATCCCATGGAGAAGGGCATGGCAACCCACTCCAGTATTCTTGCCTAGAGAATCCCATGGACAGAGGAGCCTGACAGGCTACAGTCAATTGGGTTGCAAAGAGTCGGACACAACTGAAGTGACTTAGCATGCACACGTGGAATTGCTGGATCATATTATAATTCTTGTTTCATTATCTTTTTATTGTGTCAAATGCACATAGAATAAAATTTATCATTTTAATCTTTTTTTTTCCATTCTAACCATTTTTAACTGTACACTTTAGTGGCATTAACTTCATTTGGATTGTTATTCAACCATCACCATCACCTACCTCTAGAATTTTCATCTTCCTATTAGAATTTCCAGTGAAATAGTGTAAGTGTGGCAGATCATGGAGGTAGAGAAGTAACAGATAAGACAAAGTTTGTACAGTTTAGCACTTGGAATTATAATTGGACTCACTGTTGATTGGCAACTTTTTCTGTGATGGAATGCTTGAGAGGACTCCAAGGGTTCATGGGAACACAAAATACTGCTGGAATTTATGTTCCCAAGCCAACAGGAAGGTAAGGATTGCTCTCTCATCTTTCTGGGAAAACAAAACAAAACACATCTTAAGATTTCACAAGAGTCTTGTTACTTGACTCAGGTTCTCATGGTTGGTGAACCTAATTTGGGAGGACAAAGGAAAAGCAGGGGTATTTGTGGGCTGGGATTGGAGGGGACATGGGAATGATGCAAGTGTGCTTCCGCTCCCAAAGGCATTTGTTTTTTAATTTATTTATTTTAAATTATTTTTGGCTGCACTGGGTCTTTGCTGTTGCTCATAGACTTAGTTGCTCCAAGGCATGTGGGATCTTCCAAGACCAGGGATCAAACCTGTGTCCCATGCATTGCAAGGTAGATTCCTAACCTCTGGACCACGTCGGAAGCCTCCAAAGACAGATTCTGACTGGCAACAGATGTGTGGCAGCTGATATTGTCCTTACTTGTGAGTGTAGGGACTCACAAGTAGAGGGCCTTCAACCCAGCCTGACACACAGGTCAAAGATTTTGGCTCCCTGGAACTTCCCTGGTGGTCCAGTGGTTGAGAATCCACCTGCCAGTGCAGGGGACATGAGTTCAATCCCTGATCTGGGAAGATCCCACATATTGTGGAAAAAATAAGCCCGTGCACCACAAGTGTGGTACTGAGCCCACACACTGCAACTGCTGAAGCCCGCAAATTTAGAGCCCGTGCTCTGCAACAAGAGAATCCACAGCAATGAGAAGCCCACTCACTGCAACTACCGAAAGCCTGCATTTAGCAATGAAGACAGTGCTGCGAAAGGTAAATAAATAAATAAAACATTTTTTAAAAGGATTATGGCCCCTAATATGTATGCGTTTCCGACAAGTTTGGCCACAGAAATGCTTGAGCTGACTCCTCAGACACCAGCCTTTGGTGTTTCTCAAACCTAAGCATGTTGGGATATATTTTTTAAAAAAGAATCAAAAGCACTATTATGTACAAAGATTATTAACCCTTTTATCTTACATGTGAAGTAACTGAATCAGAGGAGTTAGGTGATTCGCTGAAGCTCATAGAGTGGGTAGCCTCATTGTAAGCTTGAATCAGTGCCTTGACTTCAGTGCTCATTTCATTCTATCACATTGTTTCTCTTCAAAAGGCTGGCCCTATCTAAAATGTCAGATGATTTCCTCTAAATCTGTTTCAGAATTCAAACAATTTCAGCTTAAGCACTGGCATGATAAGTTCCAACAGAGTCATTAGTATTCATTTTCCAAAACATTTTTTTCTCTTGAGCATTTATCCCATTTTTCTTTGGCACTGGTATCCTTGCTTCTACTGCTTTGGGTAGGGCTGACACCCATCTAACTTATGAGTGACATGACATCCAGATGGATCATGACCTCAGCATTTGATTCAAGGATAAAGTCATTGTCCCACAAGGAGACTTTTGCTGAGACTGTTGGGAGGGGGTGGGGAACCTCTTTTCTGGCTGAACTTCTAGCAGCAAGGATGAATGGAGCCAGGAGCTTGAGGCCACTTTCACTACAGAGGAAGCCAAGAAAAGGAGAAAATGAGAGCTGGAGAAAAACTGAAGAAAGAAAATGAGAGCTGGAGAAAAAACTGAATTCTGAAGATGTAGTTTGAGCTCCTAAGTCAAAACACATATTAATCTAGAACTTTTGTGTGTTGTTTTTTTCCCCCAGTAATGTGATCTAAGAGATTTTCTCTTTTGGTTAAGCCAGTTCAAGTTGAATTTTCTGTCTTTTGAGATGAAAAGATCCCAACTAATATAACATTGTTTTGATTGTTTAAAAATAATTTTAGGAAGGAAGAGAATGAAAGTCACTAGAGAGTAACATTTTAAAGTATTGTATCTATTTATGAGTCAAGAGCTTGAATTAGTTAGGGCTGCTTTCAGCTTAAGTTACAAAAACAACTTAAACAAGAAAGATATTTATGTCTTCATAGAAAAAGAAGTCTGTAAGCAGAAAAGCAAGGAAGGGTTGGTTAACTCATCACACCACACCACTGAGGGCCCAGAATCCTTTCTACGGGCATAGATTGGGAATCTCACTTAAGTACTTCTAAACAATCAGAGTCTCTAGCTCTGCTAGTCACAGATATGAGTCATCACAGTGAAAAGCCATGGCTTTGCATCCAGTGTGCAGATATATGCCATTTTGCAGGTTCTTGAATAAAGAGGAAGTTGTATCTTCTTGAGAAAGCCTTGGAACAGCCAAAAAATTATCTTATAATTCTCCCCACTATTTTCTCTCCCACTCCCCCTCCCAAAACCAGCAGCCATTTTCCCAATCTAGTGGGCACTAGGAAGGGGAAAGTTCTCTTTAACGAACTCCTATATACTGGCTATGAGTAAGCCCATCCGCGTGGGCACCCAAGAGGACACTGAGACCCACTGATCAGAGCGGTAGCTTATGAAGGTCACGTGGTTAATCAACTCTCGTCTAGAGCTCATTGTACAAATATGTTAGCGAACCATCTATATAGTTCATTCCCTGGTTCCTGAATACATAGTTGGAACAGACATGCTTGGCAACTAGAAGAATATGCATATTGGCCGCCTGATCTATGGAGTGAAACATAACGGTAAGGAAGTCCAAACAGAAGTCCTGTAACTGCCCTTCCTTGTCAAAACAATAAACTCAAAGCAAATCACATCCCTAAGGGAACTGTAGAGATTAGTGCCACTATCAGACTTAAAAAAGGTGGAGACAGTGATTCCTGTCACCCCTCTATTAAACTTTGCTCTTTAGCCTGCAAAGGAAGGTGCCTCTTGTGTATTATTACAAAATTAACCAGGTAGTGACTGAATTGTAGCTACTGTTTTAGATGTGGTCTCTAGTGGAGCATACCATTGTGTAACTCCAGCTATTGCTGATCTACAAAGAGCTTTTTTCTCGGTACCGTTTGACAAGCATCATTGCAAACACATTGCTCATATCCAGCAGGAGCAGCTGCACCTCTTTCATGTCTTTCTTCAAGGTTATATAAAGTCTACTGCTCTCTGTCATAATCTAGTTTATAGAGACATTGATTGTCTCACCATCTTACAGAGAATATCGTGCTGGTCCACTCCAATAATGTCATTACATTAACTTGATTTGGAGGGCCAGAAGTGGTAAGAACCCTAGATGCCTTAGTAAGACACATGCTTACCAGTGGATAGCAGATAATCTCTAGGAAAATTTACATCTTATCACTTTAAAGAAGTTGCCAGGAGTCTAGTAGTCTGGGGCACATCAGAATATCCTGTCTAAAATATAAGGCAAATTGTACCTTTAGCTGCTAAAAAAGAGGGAGAAACACTGGAGCCTTTTTGTCTTTTAGACAAGGTATATCACTTTTATATTGCTTTGTATAAGCCAGTCTTGAGCAGTTCCTAAAACAAGAGAAAACTCTGCAGGGCAAGCTTCTCTGTCATGTGGGCCATATGACCCAGCAAAGCCTGTGTTGTCACGTGTCTGTTACAGACTGTCATACAACATGGATCCTCTGTCAAATGTTAATGGTAGAATCCCAGTGCGAAACTCTGAGAGTTTAGTTCAAAATTAAGTCCTCTTCTGTTGATAAATATTTTTCCTTTTGAGAAATAGCTTCTGCTTTCTCCTGAGTTGTGGCTGAAATGAAATGCTTGACCATAGAACGCAAACTGAGGTATATGCTTTGAACACGTGACCAACATATGGTGCTCCCATACTCAATAGGTTCAGGAACCAAGGCATCAACATGGCTTTACTCATTTTTATACTATTACATAAACATCCTGGAAAAACTGTTTTGATTCCCATTTCTACACCTGTGTATTTTATTGGTTGAAATAACTTATTTTTCAAGTGAGGAATGTTTCCACCAGAGAATACCAAAGTATCTCCACTGAATTGGAGGTTGAGACAGACACTTGAACACTTGGGGTTTTTCAAGACTGAAGACAAAAGGAGAAGGGGATGACAGAGGATGAGATGGTTGGATGGCATCACCAACTCAACAGACATGAGTTTGAGCAAACTCCTGGAGATAGTAAAGGACAGTGAACCTGGTATGCTGCAGTTCATGGGGTCACAAGGAGTCGGACACAACTTAGCCACTGAACAACAACAACCAGTTGACAAGCACAGAAGAGGGTTACTGTGTTGACTGAGTCATGGGTTCCGATTACCAAGTGGAAATGGGATTCTTGCTATAGAAAAGGTTAAGGAAGAACTGCGTTTGGAATCAAGAGATTCTTTGAGGCACATTTCAAAACAGTACACATAAATTCTAGTAAAATTTAATGGTAGACTACATGCATTAGGGCTCTCCAGAGAAACAGAGCCAACAGGATGTATATACATGTAAACACACACACACAGCACAGTTCTCAGGGGTGTGGTGGGTCAAAGAATCTGCCTGTCAATGCAGAAGATGCAGGTTTGATCCCTGGATTGGGAAAATCCCCTGGAGAAGGAAATGGCAACCCACTCCAGTATTCCTGCCTGGAAAAGCCCATGGACAGGGGAGCCTGGCGGGCTACAGTCCATGGGATTGCAAAGAGTCTGACATGACTGAGAGACTGAACACACACACACACACACATTTGTCTTCATATAGATAACATATACAAAAATATAAAATATATTATTAATATATGACAATGTGTAATAAAAATACACATCTTTATAATAAAGAGACCGATTATGAGGAATTGGCTTATGGATTATGGAGGCTGAGGAGCCCAGAGATCTTCAGTCAGCAAGCTGAAGATTAAGGACAGTTAATGCATTCAGTCTGAGTCCAAAAGCTTGAGAACTAGGAAAGTTGATGATATGTGTCAGGTCCAGTTTTAAAAGTCCACGGACTCTAAACCCAAGAGAAGTTGATGTTTTGAGCTAAGTCCAAGGACCAGGGGAAAAAAAAGCAATGTCGCAGCTGAAAGTAGTAAGGCAAAAGGAGTTCCCTCTTATTCAGACTTCTTGTTCTATTCAGGTCTTGAATTGTTTAAAAGAGACCCGCTCACATTAGGGAGGGAAGTCTGCTTAACTCAGTCTACTGATTCAAATGTTAGTCTTATCTGGACACTCCTCACAGAGACAGCCACAATAATGTTTGATCAAATGTCTTGGTGCCCTGTCAACAGTCAAGATGACACATGAAATTAATTATCACAGTAAAATGACCCACTAAGGACTGAGAATAAAGTCCTTCAAAAATGAATACTTGAACCACCTGCCAGGTATGGGACTACAGTCAGTTGACATGTTGGCAGAGGGAAAAGGAAATATGAACTGTGTAATGGAAAGAGGGGAGTTGTAAACATCAAGTATGGTCTTGTGACCAGTAACAGAAATGAGGACAGTAACAGCTATGCTTATTTTCATCCTTGCTTGTTGCCATTAATTTCCAAGAGATGCCATAAGAAAGTATCACACATTTGGTAGATTAAAACAACAGGAATTTATTCTTTCACAGTTTTGGAGGCTAGAAGTCCAAAATCAAGGTGTTGGCAGGGCTCTGCTCTCTCTTTGAAGGGAGTAGGGAAGAATCTTTGCTGGCTTCTTCCTGGTGGCTGGCAGCCTTTGACCTTCTTGTCTTGCAGGGCATCACTGCATTCACCCTCTGCGTCTCTTGTCACAAGGTCTTCTTCCCCATATATCTGTGTGTCCACATCTTCTTTTCTTTCCTTTTGTAAGGACACCAGTCATTGGATTCAGGGCCAACTCTATTCCAGTATGACCTAATCTTAACTTGATTACATCTACGAACACTCTTTTTTTCAAATAAGATTGTTTCACAGGTATCAGGGGTTATGTTTTTGGAGGACATAGTTCAGTCTGCAACACTTACATATGAAACCAATTATTTTCCTCCTTTTCATTTCCCAGACTAATTTTTTTTATTGAAGTCTAATTGCCATGCAACATTATATTAGTTTCAGATGTACAACCTAGAGATTTGGTATTTGTACATAGTGTAACGTGTGCTAAGTTGCTTCAGTCATGTCCGACTCTTTGTGACCCTATGGACTGAAGCCCTCCAGGCTCCTCTATCCATGGGATTCTCCAGGCAAGAATACTGGAGTGGGTTGCCATGCCCTCCTCCAGAGGATCTTCTCGACCCAGGGATCGAACCTAGGTCTCTTGATTCTCCTGTATCGGCAGGCGGTTCTTTACTACCAGCGCCACCTGGGAAGCCCTGGTGCACCTGGTGCAAATGATTATCAAAGTAAGTTAACATCTGTCACCACCCAGTTATGTTTTCTTGTGATGAGCACTTTTGAGATCTATTCTCCTAGCAATTTCAAATAAGCAACACGATATTCAAAAAGTTTTAAAAATTTATTTAGTTATTTTTGGCTGTGCTGGGTCTTTGTTGCTGCATGCGGGCTTTCTCCTGTTGTGGTCTGAGGGCTTTTCATTGAGGTGGCTTCTCTTGCTGAGGACCACAGGATCTAGGACGCATAAGGGCTTCAGCAGTTGTGGCTCAAGGGCCCAGTTGCCCTGAGACATGTGGGATTCTCCCAGGCCAGCGATCAAACCCATGTCCTCTGCACTGGCAGTTGCATTCCTAACCACGGGACCACCGATGACGCCTGCAATATGGTATTAAACCATAGTTGTTATGCTATACGTTACATCCCCATGACATTTATTTTATAACTGGAAGTATGTACCTGATGCTGGGAGGGATTGGGGGCAGGAGGAGAAAGAGAAGAGGATGAGATGGCTGGATGGCATCACTGACTCGATGGACGTGAGTCTGAGTGAAGTCCGGGAGTTGGTGATGGACAGGGAGGCCTGGCGTGCTGCAATTCATGGGGTCGCAAAGAGTCAGACACGACTGAGTGACTGAACTGAACTGAACTGATGTACCTTTGACCTCCTTTACCCAATACACTCACCTTCCAATCACTGTTTCTGGCAACCTCCAATTTATTTTCTGTACCTATGAGAGCTTGTTTTTCTTCTTCTTTTTTTAAAATTCCATATATAAGTGAGATCACATATTATTTGTCTTTCTGTTTATTTAATTTAGCATAATGTTCTCAAGATCCATCCTTCTTGTTGCAAATGGCAAGATTTTATTCTTCTTATGGTTGAATACTATACCATTGTGTGTGTGTATACACACATCACACTTTCTTCATCCATTCTTCCATTAATTGACCTTGTGCTATGTTATATTACACAACTGCACAGACACGGCTGACTAAGCACAGCACGTGTTGTATTGTTGGGTCTGTGTGCTAAGCTGTGTCCAACTCTTTGTGACCCTATGGACTTTAGCCTACCAGGCTCCTCTGGTTATGGAATTCTCCAGGTAAGAATACTGGAGTGGGTTGCCATTTCCTCCCCCAAGGGATCTTCCTGACCCAGGGATCAAACCCAAGTGTCTTACGTCTCCTGTCTTGGCAGGTGGATTCTTTATCACTAGCGCCACCTGGGAAGTGGTGGTGGTTGTCTGAGTCTTCTCTCTTTTCTCTTGGTCTGTATAGGAAAATGTGAATTTCATTGGTGGTTGTTTACATTAAAATGTAGGTTACAGGCTATCTAGGAGGAACTGACTGAACTGGAATTAATATCTCTCAGATACAAATACGGCAATAGACGGGAATTTGTGTCTTCTCTTCTTGGGGGAGAGAGAGATGGTGCAGGTATCTTCATGTTCAACAGAATAGTTGCATCCTGTTAGGCAGATGCTTGATGTTACTTCTTTGTTACCTGTAAGTATTTAAATACAGTAGAGTGAGAATGGTCCTGAGTACTCCAGAGGGTAGACTATTCCTATTATTTGTTGGAGACCACTGATGAGAGAAGTCATTTTGGTTTCCTGCTTCTGAGATGGAGCTTACAGCAGCTTCTGGGTTCCTCCTCAAGCAGGGCGGTTTCAGGGGTTGCAACAGCAGAGTGTGCCTTGCACTCATGGAGCTCTGACTTTGGCAGTGGCAGAGACAACGGTAGGCGACTTTGGGCTCCTGGTCTCCTGCAGCTTCAGTGAGCGTGGGCCCCTGACTTCTTGCAAAATAGCAGTTGTTTCAACACCAATAGCTTCAATGGCACAGTGGTCATGGGTCCTTGGTAACATTATTTCCTCTTCTAGTCCTGAGGGATAGTGTTCTCCAGTATTTTCTAATCTCACCTTGCTTCTGTATCCCTTTGAAAACTTTTGCAAACAATTGACTACATTCATTAAATTCCTTGTTTGAGTATTTAGCATGTTCTGTGTTTTCCTAAGTGGACACTAGCTGATACGCTTTTCTTCTTGGGCACCCAACTAAGCTACATTTTTCCTCCCTTTAAGTTACATGTGGCTGACTTCTAGGCGATGGTATATAACTGAGTGATATATGCTATTTGGGTCCAAGACTTTTGAAAAGTGAGTATGCAACCTTCTCTACTTTTCCTCCACTTTCTTAAGTGTGACATAGATAACTTTAGGGGGTGGTAGAATAACAGAATAAGTCTCTGGATGGCCATGTGGAGGAAAGCATTAGGCTATTATATGAATGGTAAACAAAAATTGTATTTGAACCTTTATGTGCTTTGGTGTCCATGAGAACAGATGGTGTTACTCTAGCTGATAAAGTTATTCTCCAAATATTATACATTTTTGCTGACTATAAAGCAGCCACAAATGCATTCATAGTAATAGAGTAGTAGGTGAACAGCAAAATTAGTACATTTCTGGAACAAGGATTTATTTCTCTTACTTATGGTTGGAATAAAAATTGTACTATTTTTGAATACCCCTAAATGTTTCTGAACAAATGGGAAGATAAGCCTACATATGTGCAAAAATGCGGAGAAGGCAATGGCACCCCACTCCAGTACTCTTGCCTGGAAAATCCCATGAACGGAGGAGCCTGGTGGGCTGCAGTCCATGGGGTCACCCGCTAAGAGTCGGACACAACTGAGCGATTTCACTTTCACTTTTCACTTTCCTGCATTGGAGAAGGAAATGGCAACCCACTCCAGTGTTCTTGCCTGGAGAATCCCAGGGACGGGGGAGCCTGGTGGGCTGCCGTCTATCGGGTCGCACAGAGTCGGACACTACTGAAGCGACTTAGCAGCAGCAGCAGCAGCAGCTTACTTTACAAAGTCAACCACAGTGTAACATGCTGTGGCTATATTTTTTTCTAAAATCTTTTTATCAACTTATTAATGCATGTCATGTGATCAATTTAACTGGTTAGCAAGAAAAGAAGGAAACCAGTAAAGATCCCAAGAGAGGAGAGTTGGCAGAGAGAGAATAGCACATTTAACACTTCCAGGATGAAAACACTTTAAAATAGACTAGATATTAGGCTGGTCTATTTTGAACAAATACTGTAACTGTTAATTTTCTAAAATAAGCTCTTTTTGGTCTTTGGCATTCCATATTGGTATTTTCCTGTTTTGAACATGAAAAAGTAAGAATATTTATTTTGCTACATTGCTATTCATTGGTTATACTTTACATCTCATTATTTGATTCAGCCGGAGTACTCCTTGCTCCCTTGACTCTCAGGAAAAGTGACAGCAGGCTGACTTCGCATTCTTGCTGGGCTGTGAACCACTTATTTTAAATCCAATACACCATAATGTCATTTAAGTAAAAGCAGCCAGAGACCAGTCTTACAGCCCTCTTATTTTGCTGTGTTTTGTGACTGGGGGCCACATTATGTAACGGATAGGGGTTGTTACAATGGGCAAGGTGCTTGTAAACTCTTTCCAGGAACTTGTGCTGTTTGGGGTCTACTTACCCCTCTGACTCCGTATAAGGGTAAGACACATGTCATTCAGAACCATTCTGGTCAGTTTAGAAACACACCACTAATTACCCATGGTGAACTGAAATGCTTTCAGTTTACATAAACAGAAATATAGGTCACCCTTAATCTGTGTTGTAATCTGTCCTATTCCTCGCCCTGTAAAAAGGAAGACTAAAATGTTCAGTTCAGTTCAGTCGCTCAGTCTTGTCCAACTCTTTGTGACCCCATGAATTGCAGCACGCCAGTCCTCCCTGTCCATCACCAACTCCCAGAGTTTACCCAAACTCATGTCCATCGAGTTGGTGATGCCATCCAGCCATCTCTGTCGTCCCCTTCTCCTCCTGCCCCCAATCCCTCCAAGCATCAGGGTCTTTTCCAATGATTCAACTCTTCACATCAGGTGGCCAAAGTATTGGAGTTTCAGCTTCAGCATCAGTCCTTCCAATGAACACCCAGGATGGACTGGCTGGATCTCCTTGCAGTCCAAGGGACTCTCAAGAGTCTTCTCTAAAACCACAGTTTAAAAGCATCAATTCTTTGGTGCTCAGCTTTCTTCACAGTCCAACTCTCACATCCATACATGACCACTGGAAAGACCATAGCTTTGACTGGACGGACTTTTGTTGACAAAGTAATGTCTCTGCTTTTCAATATGCTATCTAAGTTGGTCATAACTTTCCTTCCAAGGAGTAAGCGTCTTTTAATTTCATGGCTGCAATCACCATCTGCAGTGATTTTGGAGCCCCGCCCCTCCCAAAAAAGTCTGACACTGTTTCCCCATCTATTTCCCATGAAGTGATGGGACCAGATGCCATGATCTTCGTTTTCTGAATGTTGAGCTTTAAGCAAACTTTTTCACTCTCCTCTTTCACCTTCATCAAGAGGCTTTTTAGTTCCTCTTCACTTTCTGCCATAAGGGTGGTGTCATCTGCATATCTGAGGTTATTGATATTTCTCCCAGCAATCTTGATTCCAGCTTGTGCTTCTTCCAGCCCAGCGTTTCTCATGATGTACTCTGCATATTAAGTTAAATAAGCAGGGTGACAATATACAGCCTTGACGTACTCCTTTTCCTATTTGGAACCAGTCTGTTGTTTCGTGTCCAGTTCTAACTGTTGCTTCCTGACCTGCATACAGGTTTCTCAAGAGGCAGGTCAGTGGTCTGGTATTTCCATCTCTTTCAGAATTTTCCACAGTTTGTTGTGATCCACACAGTCAAAGGCTTTGGCAGAGTCAATAAAGCAGAAATAGATGTTTTTCTGGAACTCTCTTGCTTTTTCCATGATACAGCGGATGTTGGCAATTTGATCTCTGGTTCCTTTACCTTTTCTAAAACCAGCTTGAACATCTGGAAGTTTACGGTTCACATATTGATGAAGCCTGGCTTGGAGAATTTTGAGCATTACTTTGCTAGCGTGTGAGATGAGTGCAATTGTGCGGTAGTTTCAACATTCTTTGGCATTGCCTTTCTTTGGGATTGGAATGAAAACTGACCTTTTCCAGTCCCGTGGCCACTGCTGAGTTTTCCAAATTTGCTGGCATATTGAGTGCAGCACTTTCACAGCATCATCTTTCAGGATTTGGAATAGCTCCATTGGAATTCCATCACCTCCACTAGCTTTGTTCATAGTGATGCTTCCTAAGTCCCCCTTAACCTCACATTCCAGGATGTCTGGCTCTAGGTGAGTGATCACACCATCGTGATTATCTGGGTCGTGAAGATCTTTTTTGTACAGTTCTTATGCGTTTTCTTGCCACCTCTTCTTAATATCTTCTGCTTCTGTTAGGTCCATACCATTTCTGTCCTTTATCGAGCCCATCTTTGCATGAAATATTCCCTTGGTATCTCTAATTTTCTCGAAGAGATCTCTAGTCTTTCCCATTCTGATGTTTTCCTCTATTTCTTTGCATTGATCGCTGAGGAAGGCTTTCTTATCTCTCCTTGCTCTTCTTGGAACTCTGCATTCAGATGCTTATATCTTTCCTTTTCTCCTTTGCTTTTTGCTTCTCTTCTTTTCACAGCTATTTGTAAGGCCTCCTTAGACAGCCATTTTGCTTTTTTGCATTTCTTTTCCATGGTGATGGTCTTGATCCCTGTCTCCTGTACAATGTCACGAACCTCCGTCCATACTTCATCAGGCACTGTCTATCAGATCTAGTGTTCAGTTCAGTCTCTCAGTCGTGTCCGACTCTTTGCCACCTCATGAATTGCAGCACTCCAGGCCTCCCTGTCCAACACCAACTCCCGGAGTTCACTCAGACTCACGTCCATCGAGTCAGTGATGCCATCCAGCCATCTCATCCTCTGTCCTCCCCTTCTCCTCCTGCTCCCAATCCCTCCCAGCATCAGAGTCTTTTCCAATGAGTCAACTCTTCGCATGAGCTGGCCAAAGTACTGGAGTTTCAGCTTTAGCATCATTCCTTCCAAAGAAATCCCAGGGCTGATCTCCTTCAGACTGGACTGGTTGGATCTCCTTGCAGTCCAAGGGACTCTCAAGAGTCTTCTCCAACACCACAGTTCAAAAGCATCAATTCTTCAGCACTCAGCCTTCTTCACAGTCCAACTCTCACATCCATACATGACCACAGGAAAAACCATAGCCTTGACTAGACGAACCTTTGTTGGCAAAGTAATGTCTCTGCTTTTGAATATGCTATCTAGGTTGGTCATAACTTTCCTTCCAAGGAGTAAGTGTCTTTTAATTTCATGGCTGCAGTCACCATCTGCAGTGATTTTGGAGCTGAAAAAAATAAAGTCTGACACTGTTTCCACTTTTTCCCCATCTATTTCCCATGAAGTAATGGGACCGTATGCCATGATCTTCGTTTTCTGAATGTTGAGCTTTAAGCCAACTTTTTCACTCTCCACTTTCACTTTCATCAAGAGGCTTTTTAGTTCCTCTTCACTTTCTTCCATATGTAATCCCAAATTCACACGTAGTACAATCAGGCCACGCTAGAACTTTAATGAAAGACTGACCCACAAGGACTCCGTTTCAGCAGCCCCGGCGGCATCCAGAGCCTCACTTCCTCCAGCCCCACCTCCAAGCTGTCCAGACGTAGTTCCCTGCCCCGCCCCTCCCCTCACAGCCAATGGGAAACGCCGCACCACCCGGGTCCGCCGCGACCACAGGGAGCCGCCTCTCCTTTGCCCCAGACTGGGGCGGGGCATCTACCCCTCCCGGCTCCAGGCTGTGCGCGTGCGCAGTCTCACTGGGCCTGTGCGAGACGCTTAGGGCTGGATTTTCCTCTCCTTCCTTCCCCCACCTAGTCGCGCGACTTTCCCAAAGCCTACATCGCAGTGTTACTGAGGGTCCCTTTCCTAATCCCTCAGAGGACGTGCTGCTCCGGCCTTGGGTGCGCCAGTACCCGGATGTGGAGCCGCTCTCGCCCGGCGGGGACTCTGTGGCGGGGCGGAGCGCGGCGGCGTGCGCGGGGGCAGAGAGAAGGGGGCCCCTGGGCCCGGGCGCTCGCCGGACGCCGGGAGGTACCATCACCGCCCACGGGGGAGGAGGCGGCGCCGGCGCTCGGGCGTCCACCCCGGGGCGAGGGCCCGGGGGAGAAGATAGGCCGGCAGTTAAGCTTGCTCCCCGCCGCCCGCGCCGTCTCCCCAGGGCGAGCCTCCCCCGGCCCCCTCCGCTCCCCGCGCTCCCGGTCGGGGGAGAGCGTGGTTTCCTGGCGGCCGTCGCTGTAGCCCGGCCGGGGAGCCCGGAGGAAGCGGGGGAGTCCCCGCCCACGGCCCCCTCCCCTCTGCCCGCCCGCCGCCGCCTCAGCCTCCGAGCCGCTGCCGTCCGGCCTCCAGTCCGAGAGGGGGGCGCGGCGGCGGCGACGACGGCTGGGGAGCGGCTGCGGGCTCGGCGGGGACCGCGCCGCCGCCCCCGTGAATTATTCCCACGTCCCCCGGGGCTCGCTGCCGCCCCCGCCGGCGCCGAGAGTCCGGCCCGGGCCCAATTCCCTTACGGGCCCCCCGGCGGCGGCGGCGGCGGCGGCGGCGGCGGAGCCCGCAGCTCGGGCCCCGATGAGTAACTCCAGGAATAACCGGGTGATGGTGGAAGGAGTCGGGGCCCGCGTAGTGCGCGGCCCGGACTGGAAGTGGGGGAAGCAGGACGGCGGCGAGGGCCATGTGGGCACGGTCCGGAGCTTCGAGAGCCCAGAGGAGGTGGTGGTGGTGTGGGACAACGGCACGGCTGCCAACTACCGCTGCTCCGGGGCCTACGACCTGCGCATCCTGGACAGCGCGCCCACGGGTAAGGGCGGCCCCCGGGGCTCGGGGCCTGCGCGTGGAGCAGGGGCAACGCGGAGTGGGTGGGGGGCGTCGGGCGGCCTGGGCGAAGCCCCGCGGTCCAACGCCTCCCCCGCCGCGCCCGGCCGGAGGGAGCGGGTAGGGAAAGAGCCAGAGGGAATTTTAGGTTCCTTACCTGGTAAACACAAACTTACAGAAAAAAAGACTCCCCTGCTTCCCTTCCCTCCGCCCAGTCCCCAAGGGAAATGATGGCTGCACCAGTACAAGGATGCTTTCAAACCTGGAAGGCACAAAGCACCGGGAAGACAACAGACCCCTCCCCTCTTCCAGGGAAGGGATCTGGAGAGGCCTGTCCAATTGAATTGAAATAATCAGCCTCCAAGTGATAAGTGTCTGAAGGGAGGCTTGCCTTGCCATATGGTGTTTCGTTGGCCGGTAACAATTACCGAGGGGCCGTTGGTACCTCGGTTTTGTTGCGATTCCCTTTCTTCCTCATCTGACATGCAGAAAGACTTGGAGTTCTGTAGCTGAATGCCACTTGATACCCTGTGGACTGATTTTTCATCTAAATTGTTTCCTTGTGTATCTTTATAGCAATAGAACGAAAAACAGTCTCAATATTGAACCCTTTCTTTGTGTTAAATACTCTCTCAAGTGGAAGATAGGCATAGGGTCACCTGGTATCTTTTAACATCTCAGTTCATCTGTAAGGTTAAGGCAGAGACTTATCCATTAACAAGGCTCTGAGTCATTGTCTTTCTCGATTCATCACATTTCAGGGAACTGTTGGTTACTGATTCTAGAATTTTTCTGTAATGTAATCACCTGAAAGCTTGTTCTCAGAATAATTTAATCGAATTCGTTTTCACGTAGATTTATCCTTGGGACCCTGTTCAGTAGGAAATAGTTTCAGATTTCATATTTGATAGTTTTCAGCATGCTTTAGCTATTTCTAAAGCTTTATGATTGAGTTTGGCAAAATCTAACAGATCCTGTAATGGGTACATAGTTGTTATTAGCAGCCAATAGAAAGGAAATTAACACAAAGGCAATTCAGTTATTGAATAGATAATGCCTAGAATTGTGTTTCTTAGCTGGTTGTTTAAATGTTGCAGAAGATTTATGTGCAGGGCCAAAAGAAAAGATTTCCCGGTACAGGAAGGGACCACCAGTGTGTTCTTACAGAATACTCACTGGAAGCATATGTAAATATCAATGTATTGTAAATCTGCAACCCTTTTAAAACAGTGTTAAGAAACTACTGTATTACTCTCTTCTGTACTTCTGCTTCTTATCTTAATAGTACCTATTATTGATTGTTATACTATGCTATGCTAAGTCGATTCAGTCGTGTCCCACTCTTTGCAACCCTATGGACTGTATAGCTTGCCGTGCTCCTGTGTCCTTGGGATTCTCCAGGCAAGAATACTGGAGCGGGTTGTCATGCCTGTTTCCAGGGGATCTTCTCCATCCAGGGATCGAACTTGCATTCCTTATGTCTCCTGCATTGGCAGGCAGGTTCTTTACCACTCGCGCCACCTGGGAAGCCCCTTGGTGATTGTTCCATGTTAGCAAATATAGGTCTACCTTATTATTTTATAGCTGCATAATATTCCAGTGATTGTATGCCGTACTTTATTTAACCAGTGGTGTGTTGATGGACATTTGTATTGTTCCAGGTCTTATTTACAATGATGTTTTGAATGAGTCCTTGAACATGTATATGGATGTGTATTGAGCGCTGCGGAAGTGGAATTGCCGCATCAAAGGGTACATATATGTAACATTTTGGTAGATGTTGACTAAATGCCCTGCAGAGACATTTTTACCAATTTGCCCTCCTAACAACACTATGGGGCATATTCTTGTTTCTGGACACTCTTAATTAAAACTTTATCCTGCTGGCGCAAGCTAAACTTTGACCACAACTCAACAATTTGAAGGCATCTTGGGATCCGTAATGGTAGGTTTATGGGAAACTTTAAATATCTTTCCAGGGTAAAGGTAAAGTGTAACAAATCCTCTACTGCAGCAGGTTTTGAAGGGATATTCCTGTTCCCTGCATGCTTTATAGTATGGGATATATCTGTCCTATAAATAGTTGCATTATCTTATGTAAAAACAGGTATTTTTCAGAGGTTTAAAAATCTTAGTTTACAAGATAATTTTACACATTATTTAATCTGTTGGTATGTATCAGTTCATCTTGTTCATCGGATGCTGTTAGCAAACGTTTTTAAAACCCCTATAGAAAATTAGTGTTGCAAATAAAGCAAGAAAGTAAAGTTTCTTAAAGGAGGCAACGTCTGCTCTGTTAAAATGTAGAGCAGTCCTGTTTACTGTTTGGGACAGGGTTTCTCAGTTTTGGCACTATTGCTGTTTGGAACTGATTAGATAATTCTTTGCTGGAGGGGCTCCCCTGTGCACGCGCCTCTGCCCACTGGTAGTAGCCATGATAACCCAGAATATTTCAGACAGTGCCAGGTGCCCCCTAGAGAGCAGGGTTGCCCCCAGTTGATACTCATTAGTTTCAGGATATGTGCTTATGTGGTAAAAGTATACCAAAAAGTAATAATAAATGCCAAACTCAGGGGAGTGGATATCTTTACATTGAAGGAAGTGTAGTGTGGTAATTTTTTTGGTAAATTTTATGTCGTAAACTGGGTCGTGGGTGTGTAGGTGTTTGTTATATTTTTATGCCTTTTGTGTTCTTAAGCTTCATTGTTTTTAAAATTCTTATAATATTTACCAGGACAACTGAGATTGATTATTCAAGTTTTTGTTTCTTATGTGTACTCACAGTATATGAATAGAAAATTTATTGAAGTCTGGAAATTAAGAAATGGGTACGTTTTAAAATAAAATTCTGTGAAACTTCCTAAGAATTAAGGATTCTGGAATGGTTGAGTCATTTTGAATCTTTCTGTTATTCCTTTACTGTGTTTTGGAGATTTTGTCCAAGGGTTGTATGTGGGGTCTGTCACGTTTTGGCACATAAGCTTTATTTAATTTCTTTCGGGTGTCATATGATAAGTTTGAATTTATGGCTAGGATAGTCAAGCTTTGAAAAGAGGAGCATTTAGTGTATATTTGAATGATATAACTTCTGTCTTGTATCCAGATATATTTGGTTAATTTGTAGTGAGTAAGAAGATTGTGGAAATACCTATGTTATTGAATTCGTTGGGAGTTCATTTTGGGAACTGTGTAATCAAGTAGGTATAGTCAACATTTTATCATTTAGATACTGACTTTATAGGATTGGGGAGAAATGTCTTTTTACTCACTGCTCGTTTTTTGGTCACTTGACCTCAGTGTTGTATTGTTACCAGAGAAAGAGTGGAGAAGATAATTTGCGTTGCCCATTAAGGTTCTGTCTACCCTCCTGAGTATGGATAGTGAAAGTTAGAAGTATAGATGATTTTATTTAAAATCAGCTTCTGGTATTGTTGGTCCAGGCTGTCTTGGGGTGGTTCTTTGTCGTTTTCTTCCACCTCTGGCAAAGAGTGCTTCTTGGTCACACGTGGACCAACTCCTTAGACATCATGACTCAGTTGAAGGCCTAGCAGTGCTCACCCTGGTTAAAAAGTGAAGTCAATTAATAACCCTCAGCATTTCCTTTCCGAGCCCCCTTATTTCTCTTCTGATCTACAGGAGAAAAGAGTGTTATCTGGGGAGAGAGCCTTGGGAAAAAACAGGACTTTTGTGAACAGTGTTTGGAGAGTAGGATGCCAAACCTGAAAAGGATGAGATATTGTGAGATGAAAGTGAAAGTGAAGTCGCTCAGTCGTGTCTGACTCTTTGCGACCCCGTGGACTGTGGCCCACCATGCTCCTCTGTCCATGGGATTTTCCAGGCAAGAGTATTGGAGTGAGTTGCGATTTCCTTCTCCAGAGGATCTTCCCGACCCAGGGATCGAACCCAGGTCTCCCGCAGGATGCTTTACCGTCTGAGCCACCAGGGAAGTCCTAACCATTGTGAGATGGTTTTTGCTAAAGGCATCTGTAAGGAGAGCTTGATTTTCCTAAAGAGCCTATCTATTTTGAAGACTTAGATAACATACCTTTTCCTTTTTTATCTTCATCTACTAAAACGACGTTCTAAATGATGAAAGTCCATCTAGTTTTAATACTCCCTGTAGATTGCAACTTGGTTGAACGAGGACCTCAAGAAATCAACTTGAAGTTCTCAAGAATAGTTACCCCTCTATCAGTACTTGTCAGAGAGTAAGCATGGCTATGGTTTTTCCAGTGGTCATGTATGGATGTGAGAGTTGGACTGTGAAGAAAGCTGAGCGCCGAAGAATTGATGCTTTTGAACTGTGGTGTTGGAGAAGACTCTTGAGAGTCCCTTGGACTGCAAGGAGATCCAACCAGTCCATTCTAAAGGAGATCAGTCCTGGGTGTTCTTTGGAAGGAATGATACCAAAGCTGAAACTCCAGTACTTTGGCCAGCTCATGGGAAGAGTTGACTCGTTGGAAAAGACTCTGATGCTGGGAGGGATTGGGAGCAGGAGGAGAAGGGGACGACAGAGGGTGAGATGGCTGGATGGCATCACCAACTCGATGGACATGAGTTTGAGTGAACTCCGGGAGTTGGTGATGGACAGGGAGGCCTGGCATGCTGCAATTCATGGGGTTGCAACGAGTCGGACACAACTGAGCGACTGAACTGAACTGAAGCATGCAGGTCACCTGGGAACCTTTAAAAATGCAGATTCTGATTCACTAAGTGTGGAATTCAGCAAGGGTAGTTTAAAAGCTCCCAGGTGATGGAGATGATGTTGGCCCTTGGACACACCTGGTCTTAGTTGTGGCATGTGCTTAGTTGCTCAGTCGTATCTGACTCTTTGCGACCCTGTGGACTGTAGCCCACCAGGCTCCTCTGTTCATGGGATTCTCCAGGCAAGAATACTAGAGTGGGTTGCCATGCCCTCCTCCAGGGGATCTTCCCAACCCAGGGATCTAACCGGGGTCTCCTGCATGGCAGGCAGATTCTTTACTGTCTGAGCCATCAGGGAAGCCCTAGTTGTGGCATGCGAACTCTTGAATTGCGGCATGTAGGGTCTAGTTCCCTGACCAGGGATTGAACCCAGGCTCCCTGCATTGGGAGCACAGAGTCTTAGCCACTGGACCACCAGGGAAGTCACCTGTAATGCTGTCTTAATATATGGTGGTGGTTTAGTTCCTGCTGCTGCTGCTGTCACTTCAGTCGTGTCCAACTCTGTGTGACCCCATAGACGGCAGCCCACTAGGCTCCCTGTCCCTGGGATTCTCCAGGCAAGAATACTGGAGTGGGTTGCCATTTCCTTCTCCAGGATCAAACCCAGGTCTCTTGCATTATAGGCGGATTCTTTACCAACAGAGCCATCAAACTACAGGCTTATCTCTGTGGTTAGATTAGATATTTCTTTTTGGATGTGTCTCCAGGTAGCCTCCCACAGGTTCTCTCCTCCACCTTTAATTGCTAGACAGTATGATTGCAGTGTTCCCTGTGCTCCTTTCTGCTGCTCCAGGGATGCTGGTTGTAATTGTCTTTTGCATGAGATGATTAGTTGAGGGGGAAGGAATGTGTGTGTGTTTGTTCCTTGTATCTCCATTTTCTATCAAAACCATAGCTCTGGATGAGTATTTTCTGAATAAGTCGCTCTTCTCAAAGAGCTTTGGACTCATTAGATGTATAGGTGGATTCCTAACACAGATAAAAAGAAACTCACGCTTGGAGAGATGAAGAAACTTGTTCAGTCCCAAAGCTGGTGAATGGCAGATTATAGGGACGAAAACTCAGTTAATTCATTGCTTCTCCTCATCATCCTCTCTTCTGTTTATAGTAGTTCAGAAATGATCACCATTTGTACCACTTTTCCTGAGGGAAAGTTGACTAGAAAACTGAGATAAATTGTTCTAGTCTGTGATATGGTTGTTTGATTAACTTAATGTAACACTATGGTTGGACATTAATGGTTTACATGTATCCCACATGTAACATGTAATCCAGCCCTATGGGACCCCTCCTTTAAGCCTCTTACATTTAAATAATCCTGTTTTTTCATTGTTTTCCCATTTTTAGAAGTGGTGGATTTGCGTGGTTTCCTGTCTGCTGACTGGACCCTGATTAATGCAGTGTGTTTACCTAACTCAGTCTTATGTTTCTATTTCATTTACCAGTTAAGTAAACATTTTTATTGAAATTTAGCTGGTAGTTTTCCATCTTTTCTGATCCTGATCATTTCTTACAAACGAATTGGAAGGTGTTTCATTTTTATATTTTGAATAAATGAATTCAGAATCCACTGAATTTAAGATGAAATAAAATGATTTTCTTTTATGGATGCAGATATTAGAGTTTATTGGTGACACACAGTGTTTCAGCATTAAAGACCACATAATGAGGGAAGTATCTTGAGATGTCACTTTTCACCTTGCTTACTCTAGTTCCCTTTAGACTGCATTTATTTTCTTATTTCTTGTCAGACATCACCTTTACCTGGAGGGACAGATTAAATGGTATAATTAAAAAATATATGTATCTTCTAGGAAGCATACTGTTAGCAACCACTTTTCATTCTAGAAAAGGTGTGCAATTTGGGAATACTTACTCTTATTTTGTAGGAAAAAAAAGAAACTTTAAGCACTTTATCTCAAGATAATCAACGTGTGGTTTCATATCATTAAGATGTATTCTGCAAGTCTGCCTAGCTATGTCTTAGTGTGCCAGAAGTGAGCGACATTGTTAGACCCTCAGCTGTCAAACTCCCACCCATCCTCACTACACCTTGTATTGTGTGTGTTGTATGATTTTTTTTTGTTTTTAGTGACGCACTGAGGGTTCTAGTATCAGCTGAGTAATGTATAATTACTAACCTAATTTAATTCTTAGATTTTTAGAAAATAGTAAATGTGAACGTTTTAATGGAAGTCCATACCCTTTTTCAGAATGCTTGGGACTGAGTTTATAAACTTTTGGAATTTAGAGCTGTAATATGGTATTCCACAGCGTACATATCACCCACTTCCAGGTTCAGAGCAGCACCTGTCATATCAGATACACCAGTATTTCTGCAGAAAGCGTATGAATAATTATACTAAGGGAAAAACATCTGCTTCACTGAATACACCGAAGCCTTTGACTGTGTGGATCATGACAACCTGTGGAAAATTCTTAGAGATGGGAATATCAGACCACCTTACCTGCCTCCTGAGAAACCTGTGTGTGGTTCAAGAAACAACAGTTAGAACTGTACATGGAACAATAGATTGGTTCAAATTTGGGAAAAGGAGTACATTAAGTCTGTATATTGTCACCCTGCTTATTTAACTTATATGCAAAGTACATCATGCAGAATGCTGGGCTGAATGAATCACAAGCTGGAAATCAAGATTGCTGGGAGAAATTTCAACAACCTCAGATATGCAGATGATATGACTCAAATGGCAGAAAGTGAAGAGGAACTTAAGAGCCTCTTGATGAGGTTGGAAGAGGAGAGTGAAAAATCTGGCTTAAAACTCAGCATTCAGGAAACTAAGATCATGGCATCTGGTCCCATCATTACATGGCAAATAGAAGGGGAAAAAGTGAAAACAGTGGCAGATTTTATTTTCTTGGGCTCTAGAATCACTGTGGATGGTGACTGCAGCCATGAAATTAAAAGATGCTCCTAGGAAGGAAAGCTATGACAAACCTAGACAGCGTATTGAAAAGCAAAGACATCACTTTGCTGACAGAGGTCTATATAGTCAAAGCTACTGGTTTTTTCTGAATATTCATTGGAAGGGCTGATGCTGAAGCTGAAGCTCCTGATGTGAAGAGCCGACTCATTAGAAAAGACCATGATGTTGAGAAAGATTGAAGGCAGGAGGAGAAAGGGGACGACAGAGGATGAGATGGTTGGATGGCATCACTGACTCAATGGACGTGAATTTGAGCAACCTCCAGAAGATGGTGAAGGACAGGGAAGCCTGGCATGCTGGAGTCCATGGCGTCGCAAAGAGTCGGACACAACTGAGGGACTGACTGAACAAAACAACAACATAGCCTTTTGTTCATTCAGATCAGGATTTACCACTCAGTTTGCTGCTCATTTACAAACAACTTGAGAATTTTGGGATTTTGGAATAGATAAGAGATTGTGGGCCTGTCTCTTCCATTTCAAAGCACATTCTTTTGTGTTTCCTGGGTCATGTACCTCACTTTGGAGACTGTTGTACTGAGTCACCAGACAAGAGCTTAAGCATGTGAAGTATCTGTGGGAAAATGGCTCTTTTAGAACATTGCTCATTCTCCTAAGCCCATTTCTTTGCTCATATACTTTCAGATGTCCCCATGGCCAGTTTAGCTTGCCCCCCACCCCCTTTTAAACTGGGATGTTTGCATTACAATAAACCACCTCCTCGGACTGAACTAGGAACACAGAAACAATTTGATCTTTTTCCCATAGATTAGCTCTGTGTAAATAGGTTCTTATGAAATAGTCTGGTATCTAAGTTATCTTTACAAGTTCATTTCTGAGGAAAATGATCCTGAATTCTAAACAACCAGCTTTTAAATGAACTTGTAGAACACAACTAAGATAAGGTGGGGTTTAAACTAATGGAGGAGATAATGGAACGTAGCAGGTAGTCCAGACACTCACTTCTGGCTTGGAGTGACTTTGGGAGTATATTTACTTTAGTAGATGCTTGCTGTGGTTAGGATTAGTTTATATTCTCTATGCACACTCATGATAAGAGTATATGGCTTTCTCCCAGGGGTGGGTTTATTGTCTTGATGATAATTTTGTTCCTAAAAAAGCAAAAAATGGGGTGGAAACTTCTGATATTAAAAAAATCATTATTTGGACTTTGGGAGTTTTGTAGGGCTGCTGCTGCTACTGCTGAGTCGCTTCAGTCATGTCTGACTCTGTTCGACCCCATAGACGGCAGCCCACCAGGCTCCCCCGTCCCTGGGATTCTCCAGGCAAGAACACTGGAGTGGGTTTTGTAGGGCTAGTAGTAATAATAAATCGTGAAAGCTTGGGATTGTGATGTTTTACATTATGGTGCCTTGCTTACCTCCCTTTGCCAGCCTCTCTTCGTGGAACAGTGGAAAATGCACCGGGTTAGTAGGGAAGTTAAGGTGTTTGTTCATTCTCTGTTTCCTCATGTGGACTTGTTAACTAGAGGATCAGACATTTACCGGACTTGCATCATGTGTCAGAAATTATGCCAAGCTTTTTACATACTTTATCTCATTTAGTCCTCATAAAAGTGTTATTTGATAGCCTTCATTTTACCGATGAGAAAACAGGCTATGGGAAATGAACAAGTTTGCCCAAGATTTCATAAGTAATTGGTTGATGGTTGAGGTTCACATCCAGGCTTGTCAGTTCTCCCCCACCCCCCATACTTTATAACATTAATCTCTCTAAACTTTAATTCTTCATCTGTCAAATGAAGTTGGAGTAGGTAAAGTTACATAGATGTTTTGCTTCTAAAATGAAATAATGAAGTTTTATCTGTTAGGAGGGAAAAAAGTGGATGAAGTTCTCATTTTTGTTTCATTTCATTTTCTACTCTCGTGTAATAAGTGCTAAAATAGATAGCAAATATATTACTGAAATTGCTAGTTGTGTGCCTAGTTTGATACCTTGTTTCTTTTGTTTGAATTGTGTGAGGCATGATTGTTATGCAAGCTTTTAATAAAGTAGAGTAGAAAAAATAGATGAGAGAATAACTTGTCCAACAGAAAAGTTGAGAGAATCGTAGATTTTGAGTGAGACACTTTCAAAGACATCTCCTTAACTCAAAATAAGAGTTGGTTGGAAGTCGATGGTGTTTCACTCTACTACACTATTGAAATTAACTAAGAAATAGATAATTTTTTCATTTTCCCAAGGGGCACTAGTGGTAAAGAACCTGCCTGCCAATGCAGGAGACCTCAGTGACAAAAGTTCAGTTCTTGGATGGGGAAGATCCCCTGGAGAAGGGCTTGGCAACCCACTCCAGTGTTCTTGCCTGGAGAATCCCTTGGACAGAGGAGCCTGGTGAGAGGAGTCCATGGGGTTGCAGAGTCAGGCACGCAGACAATCTTTTCAGTTTTTAAAATGTATCTCTCTGAGATTTATTTGGTTATTAGAATGGGATTCAATAGCTTTTATTTTGAGTGTAGTATGTTAAATGAGAAACATGATGCCCTAGATATGTAATTATTCTTCAAACAAAATCAGAGCTAAGTAAAGAAAAAACCCAGGTGGAGTCAAGAGCATAAGAGGCCAAGCTTTGTAATCAGACTTACATGGTTTGAATTTGAGCCCGCATATCCTCAATTTCTTCATCTATAATTGAGAATAATAATGCCTACCTTTTAATATTGTTGGGAAGGTTATGTGATATATGTGAAGCACCTAGCTTGGTGTACTGATTTAAGTAGTAATTAGTATTAATAATAATCTTATTTTCACTAATTTACTGTTTCTCAAGAGTAAGGAATGTGGAGTATACCAAGCAGCTGGCAGGTCACAAAGGCCTCACCCTCATCAGGAATTTTAATTACACTTCAATCAGTTTCTAAACAATAAGTACTTTGATGGTTCAGGGAGGATAAGATGCATATTCTAGTTGGTTAACCCTCTTTAATCTCTGTAAACTTTTTGTCACCCTGATTTGGCTTAAAATTGAGTGAATCCATAAATCAGAAATAGGAATTCCTGGTTAGTTGAATTACATCAGCAAATAGTTACGCCACAATAAGTAATTGCGTTTAAACACAGGTTGATGGTTTGTATATTACTTCTTACTGTTAGGTGAAATCTTTTAATTAGGGCAAAAAGGTAGAGGGTTAACTAGGCACTGTACTAGTCTAGGAATGCTTATCTTTTATTTTAAAAGTTTATTACACAGTATTTAAGGTATACTGGTACATGAGTGATTAATAAATACCTGTGCACCTATCTACAAATAAAGCATTTCTGATGTTTGAAACACTGTACTTCTTCCCAATTTCATTCCCTTCCTCTCGTAAAGTAACCACTCTGTAGAAATTCTGCTACCACTGTGTAGAAATTAGTAGTTCCTATGGATTTCTTTACATTTATGCTATGTTGTATATATCTGTAAACAATCAACATTTTTGTATTCTTGTATAATTTTAAAATGGAGCATTATGGTTGAAGAGTTCATCCATGTCGAATTGTGTGGCTCTTAAAGGTTCATTTTAGATACTCCATTATATACCTCATATACGTCTGCACTCTCTTGTTAATGAACATTTACATTATTTACTCTTGCTTCACATAATGAACTGCTTATAGTGAGAAACTTCTCTTTTTCGATCATCTTTTCTCTCTAGAAATTTAGCAGTTTACTTAAATCAATGCTTTGTGGATTTGAACTGTTTTCCTTGCCTCTTTTAAGAACTTGTGGTTATTGATTTCAATTAGCATGTTTTACCGTTTTCATAAAATTAGCCAACAAAAAGACTTAAGCTATGTAAATTCTCTAAGTTACTGAATTTAGGCGAGATGTCATTAAATGTAGAGCAGATGGTCATTTAAATATTAGAATGAGTCAAAAGCTATCATCAGGTGGTTCATTTAACAGTGGCAGATGTCTTCATAAAGCTTAGCAAAGGGAAAGAGCGTTACTCTCTAGGGTGATGTGGTATTCTATAAGGAGAAAAAGCACTAATGGGGTTAGTTAAGGAATTAAATTTCAAGAAAGGGAAATTTTAAGGAATAACTCTTGCTAGGGCTGAGGAGATTTTGAATGGAAGAGGACAGTTTTAGGTGAGAATGAATTGGGTGGATGAAGTAAGGGCAAACAAAAAAGCTACCACAGTAAGAGGTTACTAAAATGTTGGCCTTTTCATTTAAGGCTCTTTCTCCTTTTTAATGTTTTCTTTAAATATCAACTTTTGTTTTAAAGTCAATTCATTGCATTGTCATTAAAAATTCTCTCCTGCTCATTTTGGTGTTGGAGCAGCTGCTTTGTTGACTTTCTACAGTTCTCAGCATTGGTCGGTTTCACAGCTGTTCGGTAGCTTTGTTGGCATTTGAACTGTGGGAACCAAAAAAGGATTTGGGTGTGCTTTTGTGTGCATTAATGATTTTCTTGAAGTATTCTTAAAACCATGAATTGTAGGAGGGTGTTTTGTTTTTAACCGGTTATCATTGTGTGTTTAAATGGTTCCATTTAAAGAAAGCGTATACTCAGATTATGAGCTGATGAATGTTATTCTTGTACGTGTGGAAAATGCACTTAGAGATGAAAAATATGTAAGTAGGGGACTAGCTGAAACCTGGACTTGTCTTTTTTTGGTCAGGTGGGGATATGTTTTCCCTTTGGCTCTCATCAGTCCACACTGCTTTGAAGAGCTGGGCCAGTAGTTTAGGGTGTGCCTCTCAGTGTGTGTGGGGCCAGTTTGTTTAGTATGCTTGGCTTTTTGTGATGGCATAGGAGACCTATCTTAGACCTTGTTCAGAAATGTAACTGTTGTGTGGACATTTACTGTCACTGCTCTTTGATATTATGCAGTTTTGGGTCCTGGTGTTTTCCTGAGTTAAGACAGATTAAGGAGTGTACGTGTTAGGTATGCATTTTATTTTCATAAGCATGGAATAACTAGGTTAGGCTATGGGTTAAAAGAAAAAAACTTTGAGTTGTTAGGTACCACGTTGCTAACGTAACAATTTGAAAGTTGGTTTCTATAAATCATTGGAGTTCCTCGTATTTTTATTTTCAGCTTTTATTTTAATTGTAAGGGACATATACCAGCATTTCTGATGCTTATACTGCATATTAAATGCCCCTTCTTACCCAGCTGCTTCCTACAATTAATACACACTGAGTGTAGAAAACTTGAAAAACCACAAAGGGGAATGAATCCCATCAAGCACATTTTGGGGGTTATCTTTCTAATTTTTCTGTGCATATGTGTTATACATATAATTTATTTACCAAAGTGCTGTATTGTAATTCTTAGCAAACTACTTTATAAAATAATAATATTGTTTACCATCTCAGTAATGTTTCTTCTGCAATGTAGTTTAATAACCACAGAGAATTTTCCTTTATGGATTACCTTAGTTGATACATAAATTGTCTCATATTTTCAACATCAGTTATGTTAAATTTTTATTTACTACAAAAAATTTGGTATCACTGGGTGTACCTTTTTAAAATTTTCAAGGCGGGGTCAAAATCTTTAAAAAGCATTTAAAACATTTTGCAGGTACCTTCTCTGTAGATATTGTATCAATTTCTGTTTCCCTCGCAACAGTATCCATCTGACTGGCTTTCTTGACACCATCTTCACATACATGGATGTGTTATTTGTAATGTGTGCTGATTCAGGAAGATAAAGTTGGTATCTCTTGTACTTCCTTTTTAAAGTTATGAAATTATAATAAACAGACACTTCTCCAAAAAAGATGTACAGATGGCTAATAAACACATGAAAAGATGCTCAACATTGCTCATTATTAGAGAAATGCAAATCGAAACCACAATGAGGTATCATCTTACGCTGGTCAGAATGGCTACCATCAAGAAGTCTACAAACAGTAAATGCTGGAGAGGGTGTGGAGAAAAGGAACCCTTTTACACTGTTGGTGGGAATGCAAACTGGTTTAGCCACTATGGAGAACAGTGTGGAGATTGCTTAAAAAACTGGAAATAGAACTGCCATATGACCCAGCAATCCCACTGCTGGGCATAGACACCGAGGAAACTAGAAGAAAGAGACCCGTGTACCCCAGTGTACATTGCTGCACTGTTTACAGTAGCTAGGACATGGAAACAACCTAGATGTCCGTAGGCAGATGAATGGATAAGGAAGTTTTGGCACATACACACTATAGACTGTTACTCAGCTATAAAAAGGAATGCATGGGGCTGAGTCAGTTTGAATGAGTGGATGAAATGAGCCTCTTATACAGAGTGAAGTAAGTCAGAGAAACACCAATACAATATATTCATGCATATATATGGAATTTATAAAGACGATAAATTTATAATGATGATCCTATATGCAAGGCAGCAGAAGAGACACTGATGTAAAGAACAGACTTCTGGACTATGGGGGAGAAGGCACAATCATTATATATGGGATGATTTGAGAGAATAGCATTGAAATGTGTATATTACCATATGTAAAATAGATGACCAGTGCAAGTTCGATGCACGAAGCAGGGCACTCAAAGCCGGTGTGCTGAGACAACCCAGAGGGATTGGGTTGGGGAGGGAGGTGGGAGCGGGGTTCAGGATGGGGGACACATGTACACCCGTGGCTTATTCATATCGGTGTATGGCAAAAATCACCACAATATTGTAATTATCTACCAATTAAACAATTTAAAAAACCAAAAAATAATTCAAAAGTGTACAAACAGCAAACAAATGTGGAAGCGCCCTCCCCTTCCTCATCTGTGCTGCCTCGACCCACTGTGTGCAGTTGGGAGGAGTGGCTTGGTTTTCTCCGTTTGTACACTTTCTGTATGGGTGTGCTAACATGGTTATGTGTGTGACTTCTACATTTTGTGTCATGCTTAGACTTTACTCAAGATTATAAAAGATGCTGTTCAACTATTTTTTCTAGCACTTTTATGATTTCCTTTTTTCATATTTAGCTCATTATCCTTATTTTTGCTACACTGTACTCCAGAGAACTATAACAAAGATTGTATCTTATTTTTAACTTGCTTTGTTTTAGTTGCAATGGTTGCATAACAAATAGCCCAAAACTTTGTATTGTGGAAGATATTTGTGTGCTCGAGGCTTAGTGGGGAATGGCCTGCCTCTGTTCCGCCGTTGTCTGGGGCTTCAGGGAGAAGAGTCAACAGTGGAGGGGCTGGCCCAGCCAGGCTTCCTTGGGCATGTCTTTCCACCTCTCTGTGGCAGCTTCAGGTAGCCAGACTTAGTATGAGAGAGTGCCCACGACATGGCACAGTGGGGGCGGTGGGCGCCATGAATCTTGAAACGGGGAGAGAGAGACACATGGACAGACAAATGGCACAGAAATCATGCAGTGTCACTTTGGTCACCTTCTGTTAACCAAGGCAAATGTCCCCTCTGGTTCAGGGGGGAGGAAAACAGACCTGCCTATTGATGGTCACTTGTTATTCATTGTCCTGTTGTCAGAGGAGCACTTGGGGTGGATATAGTTGGTGAGATTTTCTTTAGAAAATAATCTGTTACACCTTTCCTCCATTTTAAGTATACACTCAGTTTTCTAGGAATGTAACTGATATAAAATCTTAAATCAGGTGTATATCTGTATTTCAGTATTAAAATGATGAATTAAAAAACTCATATAGTGATTTTTGCCATTATTAAAAAGTGCGATTTTTATGAAAATTTAAAATTCACTTTAGTAGCCTTGCATCAGATATGACAGTTGTTCAAAGTCTTTGTTGATAGGTTTTAAAATTTACCTTAAAATCTTAATGTGAGCCAGGATAATTTCTTTCTTAACTCGGTAGACTTTTGCTATTTGTGTTGGGAGATAATAATTACAAGAATATTTACAAAATTATGTTTTCAAAATGAACACTTTAAGGAAAGGTTATATATTGGTTTAAATCAAAATATAGCAGATTCTTAGTAACCCTTGTGATTAGCCAGATTATGGATTCCTTGCTACTTAGGGGAAAAAAAAAAAACAACCCTCCTCATATGATTGAAAAACACCAAACAAATCCTTTCTCTGTACACATTTATACACCCCAAAAGGAAGAATAGATGCAAATTGCATTTGGCTTTCTGATTTATATTCTAAAAACACTAAAGCATGCAGTACCAGTGAATGCTGGTAGCTCTGAGTTGTGCAGCCATAAATTTGGTTTTTAATTTTAGTTTACAGTCTGTTAAGCTGGAGTCTAATCTCCTTTGAGCCTGTGGCAGATGATCACTTCCATGATTGAGGCAGTCAGAATTAATTAGCCGTAGGCTAGAATGGGAAGGGCCGGATGAGCTACCCTTGAGTAGGTCTGTCTCGAATGGCAGGTGTGCCCTCTGTTGCTATCGTGGAGTGAACACAATGAAAGGAACCCAGGGGATAGGTACAGCTCAGGGAAGCTATGAGCTTTGGGGGAAAACCAGAGATAAAATAGTAATTAGTGCATGGAGAGGGTGGGTAATTTGCTAAAATGAAGGTCATCCACACATGAATTAATTGATTATTCTCCATATGTAGTCTCTGGGAAATTGAGAAATTTGTTCTTTAATTTTTGTATAGAGTATTGCTATATTTGCCAAGGATATATGACAGCTTTGATCATTAAATTAGAATTGGTTGACTAGTACATTTAATATATCTCTATTAAGGTTAAGTGCAGTCTAATTCCTTATATTTGCCTTTTTGCTCTAAATGCCTTTCTAAGTATGTTTACCTCTGTTATATCACTTCAGCTTCACAATCTCTCTTTCCATATTGTCCTGGTCTGCTTGGGCTGCCATAACAATCTACCACAGACTGGGGGATTTGTAAACAACAGGAATTGATTTCTCAGATACTAGGTAGTCTGAGTTCAGAGTGGTGATGGCTAGTTCGGTTCCCTAGTGAGGGCTCATTCCTTCCAGTGTTCATTTCTCCCCACCCCATCCCTCCCTCGCTTTTACATCTTAACCATCTCAGCGTAGGCACTTAATTTAGAATCTGGTTACCATCCTTATAGAGATTTTAAACTTGGATATAGACAAGAGTTCAGTAGGGTTTTTCTCTTTTCCGGGAAGTAGCAGTAGTGTATGAGTTCTTGTTTAGTTACAGCGGTACTACTTTTGTGTTATAGTTCTTGCGTATTCTGCACATTCTCATTTTATTCTTAGAACATACCTTTCCTTTAAAGATCATATCACTTCCTCCAAAGGGAATGAGGTTCTGAGAACTAATAGGACTCATTTTTAATTTAATTATTGGAAATTTTTCTAAATTTATACAGAACAGAGAGTATAATGAACCCCCGTGTTAACTGTTACCCAACTTCAAATGAGCAGTCTTGTTTCATCTCAGCTCACCGTACTTCCCCTCCTTCTCCACTGTGTATTTTGAAATAAATACTGTAGTTTTACATGTAAATATTTTAGTTAAAATGACTTTTGTGGACACAGAGAAAGCTATTATTGACAGAGCCAGAATTTGATGTAGGAGGGTGTCAGCATCGGGCGTGACCACACAGCATGTCATAAAGTAGTGACACTGATGTTCACAGGCCACACATTGTTTAAAAAACCCCTGGTTTTAATTTACGTGAACAAGTGATCTTAGTGTAACAGAATAGTAAAGGAGCAGTATTCCCTCGTCTTCGTACCATACAGTGTCAGTAGTGGTATTTTTGGTGGAGGTTGTTTTACCAAGTGCTTGTTTTCTTTTTCTAGCATTTATTACTTCTTTTTCCTTAAGGAAACAACAACAACAAACTCAGCTATGTTATTTCCCATTAAACTGGGAAGCAAAAAGTTGTCATTACCTAGGGATAAAAGCTTAAGTTAATTGACTGTTTCTGGTATTATGAGAATAAAACTGTCTTCTTCTTTGGAATTATTTACCTGGAGAATAGGTTTGTGTTGCTCAAAAAGTTTTTAATGTGTTTGAAGTCTGAAACATCTCCTTGATGATAAAGGATTTTTCCTTCTCTCTCTGGATTGAATGTAAGTTTCAGGTTTGGATGAGAGCAAGGAAAGTGCTACTGAGAAGTGTTCTTACTAATGACAAAAGAAGGAATAGAAAAGGTTTAGTCTGTAATTTGTACTCTTTAGAATATTTGCTGTTATCTTGAAACCGTATATGGTTCATTTGAAATATTGTTTCTTGCTTTATTGAGCTATTTTGTAAAATGCTGTGTTCCTATTTTTTCCCTCAGGGAATACTGTTCAAATAAACAGTACTTGAAATTAATGTCAGCATGCATCTCTGTTTTAACAGGCATCAAGCATGATGGAACCATGTGTGATACCTGCCGCCAGCAGCCTATCATTGGCATTCGGTGGAAGTGTGCAGAGTGTACAAATTACGACTTGTGCACCGTTTGTTATCATGGAGATAAACATCATTTAAGGCATCGCTTTTATAGAATTACCACACCAGGGAGTGAGCGGTATGGGAATCAACTTTTCTTTTCCAATTGCGATTCTTTGTCTCTGTTACATTTTTTGTACCATTCAGCCTTAAAAATAGGATTAGGAAATAGCTTCTGACAGCTGGTTTAGTAGGAAGTAGCAGATAGCAGGCTAGATGGGGACCAGGGCCACCACAGACAAGAAGAGAACTGGTGCAGCGGAGCTAGGTGCGTTTTTCCAGGATAATCGGGGCTGTTCGTTCTCTTGTATAGAGACGTGGCCCTGCTCAGTGTTTGGATGTGCAAGGGTGGCCCAAGGAAGGCTGATGGTTTTCTCCGTATGCATTCTATCCTGTGAACACTAGGGCACAGTTACGGAATCAAGAGACATTTATTCAGACTATAGAGCTTTAAGACTGTACTTGGGTAAATCTGAAGATAAACAGGGCATGTTATTCTTAAAGCAGTTTACAGGTTAAGGGATTGTCATTGATCAGCAGTGATTATCATGTGATGTTTCGGACTGTATATAGAGATACATAAAAAGTGTCTTAGGAGCAAAGAGAGGAGTGTTGAGTGTGAGTGGGTGCAGAGGTTTCGCTGATGGAGTATTCTCAGGGAGCTGTGACTAATGCAGAGAAACGAGTCAAGTCGGTGAAGGGAGGCGGCAACAGGAGTAATAGAAAGATGGATTTTTGTGTCATACTGTCCTGGTTCAAATCCTGGCCCTGCCATTTGTTGAGTCATTTTCTGCAAATTGTTTAGTTTTGTCTTTTGCTTACAGTTTTTAAAGTTGGAGTGTAGTAAAGACATTTTGAAAATGAATAGTGAGATGAAAGTAGAATTTAAAAATCCCAGTTCTGTTTGATTTTTTAGGAATGAGAAAGCTGTAGGAAAATAAGGGATGGAAGGCTTTGGAGAACCATGCTTGTCTAGGTAGCTGCATGTACAGTCTCTTTCAAGGTCCGTAGTCTTTTGTAGGTGTACACTGCTTTAGAGACAGTTTGGTGTAGATCAGATCCAGGCCACAGATGTATTTTGCTTGACTTGCTCTCAATTTTTGAGCAGTTACTTAGCTTGTAAAACCTGTGAAAGGTGAATTTCTGTGAAAGGTGATTTCACAGAAAGATCACTTTATGAATTCTAACTCCCCCTCCGCCCAGGCTGTCACCGCAGGGCCTGTATTTGTTCCTGGCAGCGGCTGGCTGAAGCCCAGGAGCATCTGTCCCCTTTAGACAAAGCGTCCTCTGGTGCTCACCAAAGTCCCTACCACTCCTTATTGTCTTCCTCTGCCCAAGGTCGAGTGCCATTCGTCATTTGCCATTGCCGTGGTGCCGTCTCTCTCAGGCCCTCGTTTGCAGTGTGTGCCTGGCAGTTATCGGGTTTTGTATAGGCCATCTCTAAAGTAGTGAAGAGTTGCAGTGATACCCTGCAGTGGTCAGACTGGATTCATGTGTTGATTCCATTCCAGTTTAACTTTTGTGACCTTGGGCAAGTTATGGATGCTTACCTCTTTGGGACTTTTTGTAAAATGAGTAATGTAATAAATAGTACCTTTATCTTAAGGTGGGTAACAGAGTTTATATCTCTGTTTTTATGTATAGGAAAAGCTAAGTGAGTATAAACTGTTGTTATTATTCCAACTACTAATGTCTTCATCAGCATACCTTAGGGAATGTGGAAAGTATTCCTGTTACTTTTATGGTGTTAACCAGAGCAAAGAAAAATCTTTTGTGTTTTCAAAATAACCTTTTATATAGTCGTTATTTTAAAAAATAAATTGCCACCCATTACCAATTTTATTTTTATGTAAAATTGAAAATAGATAATCTTCTTTTAGGGTTCTGTTAGAGTCTCGTAGAAAATCGAAGAAGATCACGGCCCGAGGGATCTTCGCAGGTGCCAGAGTGGTACGAGGAGTGGACTGGCAGTGGGAAGATCAGGACGGAGGGAATGGACGCAGGGGAAAGGTAAAGGTTGTTTCTGATCCGTCATGTTATTCTCGAATACTGTGTATTCAGTAGATGTTAAAACTACTGTAATTGAATTTCGTGGCCCATTTTCTTTAAGGCCAATAACAGTTTCTTAAACTTTTTATTTTTTTTCCCCTGGGAAGAAAAACGATTGTTCCCTCTCTGCTGTACACGTTGGTGTTCAGTGAGAAGATTGGTGGGTAGAAAGTTTTCTTTTCCTCCTTTAGGCTTCATGTTGCTGTTTTGCTGTCCAGAATGCCTTTCCGAACATCCTTTTTGGGCCAGTCCTCCTTAAGCAGTATCTCATGCTCTTGGCTTTCTTGTTATTAACATTTCATGTGAATTTACTTGCTTTATGTTTCATTCCCTCACAGATGCGTTTCTGAGAGATCATAGGTAGAGTGGTCTGGGGGTCAATTACGGCAGTTATTCTGAAGGGAATTTTGTAGTCTCTTTAATGGGGTGGGATAACCAGAGATATCAGGGTAAGTGGGTTGTTGGTTTTGCTTATTTTGGATTTCGTGTTGCTTTTGCTGATGATGCAGTCGTTGATCAGTCAGCAAATCCTGAACGTATGTTCTGGGTGTTTTGCTCGGTGTACTGAATGTGTTTTCAAATCCTGAATGTGTGTTCTGGGTGTTTTGCTTGGTGTACTGAAATTAATAGCATTTCCCTTTGAGACTTCAGCGTCAGTCCCTGTTCCACTGTTACCTTCTGTAAAATATTGTTCTTAGCATTAAGGAATGATGACTTTAAAGTCTGTGTCATCTGAGGAATTCTTCCTAGGGACTTGAAGGCCTCTTGTACTACTTGGTGCTATGTAAATTCTTTTGAATTTAAGATTTTTAAACATTTGTCAAATAAAATGTTTTCCAAATTCAGAGTATTGCTGTATTGATTTCATTTTTAAATGATAAGGTCTAATGTTTAACGTTTGGAAGTCAGACAAATAATTTAGTCTTTTATCTTTTAAGTACTTTGATTTTTATTAGGAAGCAATGCTTTTTAAGAAAAACTTTAGTAAATATTTACTGACCACATAGGTGCAGGACTGCAAGGAGATCCAACCAGTCCATTCTAAAAGAGATCAGTCCCGGGTGTTCACTGGAAGGACTGATGCTAAAGCTGAAACTCCAATACTTTGGCCACCTCATGAGAGGAGTTGACTCATTGGAAAAGACTCTGATGCTGGGAGGGATTGGGGGCAGGAGGAGAAGGGGACAACAGAGGATGAGATGGCTGGATGGCATCACCGACTCGATGGACATGAGTTTGGGTGAACTCCGGGCTTTGATGACGGACAGGGAGGCCTGGCGTGCTGCGGTTCATGGGGTCGCAAAGAGTCGGACATGACTGAGCGACTGAAGTGAACTGAATTAGGTGCAGGATTCTGTTCCAGGCATGAAGGTTGTAGGAATAAACAGAAAAGACGAGGCTCCTACTCTTGGGAGGCCTGTGTTCTCATTAGAGGAGATGGAGAGCCAGAATTCAAATCTAAGTTCTGTGACCAGCAGCATTAGTGTCACCTGACAGCTTGTTACAGGCATGCTAGGTAATAGGTCACCTTCCTCCTGGACTTGCCAAATTAGAATCTTCATGTTAATAAGATACCGAAGTCACTCAAGTGCACGTTAAAGTTTGAGAAGCACATTTCTTTCTTTCTTTCTTTCTTTTTTTGTATTGGGGTATAGCCAGTTAACAATGTTGTGAAAGTTTCAGGTGGACGGCAGAGGGACTCAGCCATATATATACATGTGTCCATTCTCCTCCAAATTCTCTTCCCATCCAGGCTGCCACATAACATTGAGCAGAGTTCCCTGTGCTGTGCTATACAGCAGGTCCATGTTGGTTATCTGTTTGAAATACAGCAGAGTGTACATGTCCATCCCAAACTCCCTAACTATCCCTCATCTCCCCTCCCCACCTGCACCCTGGGCAAGCATAAGGAGAAGCACGTTTCTAGAAGCAACACTAGACCACAGACCAGTGTGAGTTTGGGGAAGATGCCATCTGTGGCTGAATGGAGTGCTATCGGGGCATGCTTGGCAAGCCAGTGGCAGAGCAGAGGTATCCCTTGGGGGGTGGGCACAGGAACAGCCTTGTCCCAATGCAGAGGGTCTTGGTGAGTGGAACTCAGGCTGGATGTAACCCTCTGCTTTCCTCTTTGGCAAGGCCTTTTGTGCAGTAAACAGCTTCTGCAGTTGTTTACTGCAATCCTGTGTCACATGGGGTGTATAAAACATATGTTGAAGCTTGAAGAATAGTAGTGAAATTTTAAAAGGTAAATTTTATTCCTACTCTACGGATTAAAAAAGAGTGTTACGAATACCTGTAAAAGCCTTCTGTTTACTCTTTCCCAGCTGCAAAGCCCTGCAAGGTAACTAATTCTTCCTGTCATTATTCCCTTGTTTGTCTTTATTACTGTATGACTTAGTGCTCTGTATTACAACGTTTAGGATTTAAGTTTTTGAGAAACCAAGTAGCAAGCAGAAATCTAGCCTTTGTAAAGACAGAGCAGAATTGTGCTTTTAGACGAAAGCTTCTAGGGAGAAGATAAACTGAATTTAGTCTCTGGATAATGACATCCCTGGGAGCTTGTAAGAGTCTTTCTGGGGTAGTCAGTAGACACGGTCATTAGTAGGTCCTGGAAAACACGGGGCTTAGCACGGTCAGGACACCAGGAAGGGCAAAAGTATGGACCGCGTGCTGTACACTGAACAGGAATGTAGTCAGAGGGCATGTGTTGTTTGCTTCCAAGCTTACCATGATACACCTCAAAGTTTTAGGAATAAGGCAAAGCAGAATATTCTGTTGAGTGGGATGAGAAACCTCGGCTGGTTTAGGTGGCAGGGAATGGGGGAATGCAGGGGAGAGTGGGAACCTCATCATTACATAGTCCAATAAGCCAAGTTCAGTTGAGAATTTGGGTCCGGCTCACTCAGGCAGTGTGTCCTTACGTCGATAAAGTGATATGATGGCAGTGGACATCTTGGTAATGAAAGCCTTAAGCATGTCTGGCCCGTGAGTCACGTGGCTGCAGTCAGATTGCCCTTGACACCTGGTACCCAGCAGGCATCTTGGCAGCCTCTGATGGATGCCTTTGTCTCTTTCCTGGCTGGATCTTGTGTTTTCTGTATCCCATTACATCATCTTCCTTAGTTACTCTTCCTTTTGATGGAGTACATGTCCTGTTAATGTTTTTTGAAAGAGTGCATGAGAAGTAAATTTTTTAATACTTTCATTCTATAAAGTGGTTTAGCTTTATATTCTTCCTCACACTTAATTATGTGGTCAGAGGGTTAAAAAAAACTGTTTTTCATCACCTTTTCAAAAGCAGTTGCTGCTAAAGCCTGAAGCCACGTAAATGGCACTTTTCAGGATTTGTGTTATATTGACACTTCTTAGGTGGAATACAGAGTAGCAGTTTTGAAGCTTTGAGTCATCAGTATTACATTTTTGGTTTGTTGATTTAATACTTGTTACATTTTAGGAACAAAAAGAAAAATAAATGAAACCATCTTGCACATATGACTCTGAGTGAGGGAACTTAATGTAATAGGAAGTCTTCAGGGTAACATTATTTAAGCACATGTTTGAAATGGAATATAATTTTTGTCTGACTCTTTCTGACCCTGTGTGTGAATGAATAAAGTTTTTAATTCCCCCTTTTCCTTCATGGCTGGCGCCTCTCTCTCCCAGTCCTCTGGTGTAACCCACACAAACCTGGTGTAACCCACGTGAAGGTGGTAGTGTATTCTTATCTTTTTTCCTTGGGGTTCAAGATTCCCCATTCTCATTACTCTGTGTTCTCAACTGTAGGGTTAGTTTGAGCCATATTAAGGGATAGATACCAAATTGGGTGATGTTGTATTAGTACTGATACCGTCTATGGCCTGTCACATGCCTGCATGTACCATGGTGTTTTGCATGGTGACAACAGCGTTAACACAAAAATAAGCAGGTCAAGTGCAGGCTTTGACAGACATGATGTAAGGATAGCATAGAAATGTGTAGTATGGTCTTAACTATCTGTGTTAGTATTTCAAGACTGTTTTCATTTTACACATGCTTTAAATATATGTTAATTGCCTCATACACATACACTAGATATATTTTCTTCTTTTTAAAAAACTTTATTATGGAGAATTTCAAACATACACCAGAATGGAAAGCATAATATAACAAATACCTGTGCACCCAACATCCAACTTAAGAATTTATCAGTGTTTTAAAAACTGCCATTTATTTGTTGAAGAAATCTTTGTATTTTTCTGATTGATTCTTTATGGTATTGTTTAACGTGTTCTTCTAACTGTTGTATTTCTTATAACTTGTTAGATGTAGAGAAATGAGTAGATTCAGGGTCAAGTTTATTTTGGCAAGAGTACCTCACTTCTGGTGTGTGTACTTAGATCGCACATGAAGAAGGCCTATAAAGTCTTGATTATCCTATTAGTGGTGTTAAGATTGATCAGTGCAGAACTTGTCAGTTTGATCTTTACAGAATTTCTCAGTGACCTTCTACCTAATGGTTTTAGTAGCCATTCCACACATATTTATTAATCAGAATCGACACTAAGAAATTAATGAAGTTATTTTCTTATGCTTTCCACTTTATTTCCTCCTTGATAAACTGAATCACATTAACAAATGAAGTGATTTCATTTAGTGATTCACAGTTTGAGTAATGAACTTGCTTATGTTCCAAGTAATTTGAAATTTAGGATGAATTCGATTTAAACAAAATTTGTTTTTTAAAAGTTGATCAAATGCTTTTTTGTCCCTCTCATAAAAGCACAGGCTTATTTCATCTAGCACTGCATTTGTAAAAATAAATGAAATAGAATCTGACTGTATTATAATCAAAAGCGATTTTTCTTTCCTACCAATTGTATGTTTCACTTGAGAATGTTAGAAACTCTTGCTTTTGGAGATTATTCAGTGGTTACTTGTGAAAATCATAAACCAGCATGGCAGCGGTGGACCCCACAGTCAGGATGCTAGTTACCTCTGCTAGGAGGCAGCGGGTGGCATCGATGAGAGGCACGCAGGGGACTCACAGTCAGGATGTTAGTTACCTCTGCTAGGAGGCAGCGGGTGGCGTCGATGAGGGGCACGCAGGGGACTCACAGTCAGGATGCTAGTTACCTCTGCCAGGAGGCAGCGGGTGGCGTTGATGAGAGGCACGCAGGGGACCCCACAGTCAGGATGCTAGTTACCTCTGCTAGGAGGCAGCGGGTGGCATCGATGAGGGGCACTCAGGGGACTCCACAGTCAGGATGCTAGTTACCTCTGTTAGGAGGCAGCGGGTGGCGTTGATGAGAGGCACGCAGGGGATTCAAAGTACTGGTTATTTTCTTTTTTTTAGTCTAATGTTCGTTTCATTTTTTAATTATTTTTTAAAGTTTGTGTTAGATTTTTATAACATATAATTTATTTTAAAATTAGAAAGAATACTTATTTACTAATGCTTTGAAATATTATTCAAGTATTTAATTAAGTCCTAAGCATAAACACTTTTTATCTCACAAAAGCACTGTAAAATACGTGGCATGCAAAATTGTTTCTTTAGCACAGGGTGAAAATGAAGCGGTCATTATGTGTCTTATTTGAAATAGTAGTCTGGTTTTAAGGGCATACCTTAAAGATTACGCTCAGTGTCAGCCTGGCATTCTGAGAAACTATGAAGGGTGGTTGGTAAGTGTCCAGATGGAGAGTCCTGAGTTGCCACGTACAGCCTCCCAGTCTGGGCTGTAGACTGGGTCACTTGAAAACCCCAAGTTCAGTGCGCACTGTGTGTCGTTTTTGTGTAATTGATTCTTGGCCCTAGATCAATGGCAACTCCAGTTTTTGTTTTTTTTTTTAAATATTGACTGCTCTAACGAATCCGTCTGGTCTGGTGGCATGTGGGGCCTGGAGGTGGTGTCTGGGTTTCTGTTGTAGTCGGGGCGTTTTAGCTTGGATGGCCTGGTTTTCAGGGCAGCTGAGGGGCACTGCTGGAGGAACCAGATCTCTCAGGCCTTCTTTAAACATGACCTTAGAGCCTGTGCTCATCCGCATTCAGCTAACCAGAGAGCTGGATTATCTTGAATTGTTCTAGGTATTTGGTCAAAGATTTTACATTTTGTATCAAAAAACAGGTTTAAAAGAATAACACTGCTGTTAGAAGGAACCCTTTAAGAGTACAGATTTTAAATTTTGAATTGAATTATGTGTTTGCTGATAATCCATCACTGTAATCACTAAGCCTCTCAATATAAAATTTCTGCTGTAGTTTTAGGGACTTCCCTCGTGATCCAGTAGTTAGGACTCCATGCTCTCTCTCACTGCTCTGGCCCCAGGTTCAATTCCTGGTCTAGTAAACTGAAATACTGCAAGCCATGCAGCATGGCCAAAAATAAATAAATAAATAAAGTTTCTGTAGTGCTTTTAGAAATAACCTTATAATATTCTGGAAAAATATCTCTAATTCAACTATATGTTAGAAGTGACATATATTTGGCAAGTAAGTGTTTTTCACAATCCTGTTACACAGGATTGTAACTGAAGTAATTTTAAAGATTTAAATATGATTAAAAGAATCAGCCTCTTCTCTCTTCTTAAAGATTTTTTTTCCCTCAAAAATTTCCCTTAGGTAACAGAGATCCAAGACTGGAGTGCATCAAGCCCGCATAGCGCAGCCTACGTTCTCTGGGATAATGGTGCTAAGAACCTGTACAGAGTTGGCTTTGAGGGCATGGTAAGTGTAAGAACCATAAAAGATGAAAATATTGGATGGGTGAAAGAAAGGAAATTAAAAATAGCCCTTATTGTAATCTTTCATTTTTTGTTGTGTCATTTCCTTTTATCATAATACAGCCATCTGAATCATGAGTATGCAGTAGGAAGGAACATCTGTAAAGTGAGAATTTAATATAATAGGTGTTAACATTATTTTTAAGGCGTTTTTTCCCTGTATTTTTAAAGTATACTGTTGATAATTGAACATGACTGACCTAGAAACATTACTCAAGTGCTTAAGGAGTAGTATTTATTGGTTGATTCTCATTCTTTTTTGATGGCTGAGTAGCACTCCTTGTATGGTTATGCCATTGTTTATGATATTTCTGTTGATGGGTGTCTGGGTTGGTTTTTTGTTTTTGTTTTCCATTGTTGCAAGCACTGTTTCAGTGACACACATCCTTGTGCATATGTCTTTGTACATTTATGGGTATATTTTCTTAAGATAGATTCCTAGAAGTGGAATTGCTAGGTTAAAGTACCATATTAAAACAGCTTGACCCATGACTCTTTGGCTAGGATTGAACTAAATGTGAAATCCAGTGGCAAAGGAGGCTGTAACTAACAGAGAGTTGGATTGTGTGTGTGTGTGTGTGTGTGTGTAAAGGAGCTCATTTTCTTAATATAGTAAGTATATATTGGTCACTTTATACATATATATATGTGTGTGCATATATATATATATATATATATATACATATACACTAAGTCACTTCAGTTGTGTCCGACTCTATGCGACCCCATAGACAGCAGCCCACCAGGCTCCCCCATCCCTGGGATTCTTCAGGCAAGAATACTGGAGTGGGTTGCCATTTCCTTCTCCAATATATATATATAAAATGAGTCAATGCCTACCTTGTATATCTCATAAAATTGATTAGAAAGATCAAATGAGTTGACCTCTTTTTGGTAAAAGAATGGAATATATTTTAAATGGAATGTATTATGTACTTTTTAAATACAAGATTTTTGTTTTAGTTCTTTTTTTCCAACATGTATTTTTGAAAATATTTCAGTGGTAAAGATCCAGACATTTTAATTTTGAACTATAAAGGAAAGCTTAAAGTATGACATATCTGAAGATCAAGTTTATAGTTGTTGATGGGTGTTTATGAAAGCAGTGTTTAGTGTGATTATTAACCCAGAGCTACTTCTGCTGAGGATATGTTCTGAATGAACATTTTTGCCTATTTTAGGTGTTGAGCTATACTTGAAGCTTTCAAGGGTGATTTTTTTGGTTTCTTTTCTTTGTAGTCTGATCTGAAGTGTGTCCAGGATGCTAAAGGAGGTTCTTTCTACAGAGATCATTGTCCTGTGCTAGGTGAGTTAGCAGACGAGAACATTTCTAAATAATGGGTCAGAGTTCATGGAATCAGAAAAGCGTTTAAACTGGGCTTTAAGAAAATTAGTTATCATTAAAGATTTTTAAAGGCACGCTCTTGGTTATGTTTGGTTTTAAAAGCATTTGTTCCTTTTTAATGATTTATTTAGTCTCTGAAAGAGTTGTCATGTCTTGCTAAATTGATACATCATTTATAGGGCATACCAATACTGTATGAAACTTTTTTGTTTTAATCATGAGCTTGTTGAAAAATTTTGTGTTGTATTACCATACTTATACATACTTACACTGCTGAGAATAAGACCTAACAATTTAATATTTATAAATTCCTTAGAATTTAATTCCTTTGAAAATTTAACAGCTCCAAGATTAAGATAATATGATAAATATAATGTATGATTAAAATAAAGAACAAGAAAACCAAAACTACTTTCATTTTATAGATTCTTCATTGTTGCTACAATGAACATTTGCCACATTCTTCCGATTAAGCCTTTAGGCTCTTCTGATTTAGCTGTTTTGGTGTGAACTCTGTGTTCTTTTCAAATCATTTGTTTTCCCTTATTGCCCCAAAGTGCTGTTTTCTTGCAGCATACCTTAATTTTTTAGAAAAAAGGAGAATATGGAAGAAAATCTTACGGTTTTGATGAGAGATGAGATCATCTCTCTTGCATTCAGAAACATTCTTCTTTTGTATTTGGGCTTTACAAGAAAAGTGTAGAATCAACATACACATTTAGGATCCCTCAGCATAGTGTTTGATGATCATGCATCCTTTGTCCCAGAAGTAGCTTTGAAAATAATCTTGGAAATGGGCTTTTAAAATATTTAAAAATTCTCTTGAGGCAAAAGTCACAAAAACCATTTGGTAAATAATAATAGTAAGCACTTCAGAGAAAACAAAATTCCAGGAGTCTCTTTCATATTCTTTAGTTAGCTATTCCGACTCTTCAACAGGTCATCCAGGCAGAAAGGTGAATATTACCAATGCCCAGAGCTTTGTGTTCTGATAGTCAGTGTCTTGTCATCTGTAGATGCTGCTCCTCTTCAGTCATTGTTATAAATCATTACTTTATTTCTTCTTTTGAGTCTGTTTGTTTTCTTTTCTTTCTTTTTTAAGGCTGTATAATTCTAGATTTTTATACTCACATTTTATTCTCAAAACGTTTTAAGATTAGATAGTAACTGAAACTCAACTGTCTGGGGCTTTTTTTTTTTTTTTTTAATTTAAAACAGTGCAGTTGCCTGTTGTTGCTGTGGTTTTCCTTGTCCTTGGTCATCTCCCTCTGCAATTACAGGTGAGCAGAATGGCAACAGGAATCCTGGTGGACTGCAGATTGGTGACCTGGTCAACATAGATCTCGACCTTGAAATTGTACAGTCTTTGCAGCACGGTCATGGCGGATGGACTGATGGCATGTTTGAGACCTTGACTACAACTGGAACAGTTTGTGGCATTGATGAAGATCATGACATTGTAGTACAGTATCCAAGCGGCAATAGGTTGGTTGTATTTCTTAATTTTCAGTAATGGCAAGTGAAATTTGTCTACAGAGGAACTCTGAGCCTACAAAAAGCAAATAATGTGACATCACAAAGACTTCTTACAGCTAACTCTTCAGTAGTAGAAGAAAACCCAGAATACCTTGGTAAAGTGGAAGGAAGCAAGTAAGAACTGTGTGTGTGTGTGTGTGTGTGAGAATATTCTGTGCACTTTTTTCTCCCTTTAGTGAGCAGAATACATTGTATCAGTGTTGTGTCCAAGTGTAGCTAAAAAGTTGTCTGTTCCTGGTGGACTGTATCAATCTACCCTGAATGAACAGGGTAATAACAGTGAACTCCTCTGGTCCCTGTCTCGTGTTGTCTCATGGTGACACAGCTCTACCTTGCCACACACTCATGGGTATCAGCAACACAGCACTGTGTGCATTTAGTCATTTCTGTAACCTTACTTATACACCATCCTTCCACGCTCCTTGTCTTCCTCTTCTCTGGATAACTCCTCTGCCTCTGTAAATACTGAATATATGCCTGCCTCCTCTCTCCAGCTACCCTCCCTGGTACATGCATACAATATTTGTCTGTTTAAGCCTCCTATTATCCACTAAAATGGTTATTTATTTGATCTCTAGGTTTCAGGTTTCTTGGAGACTTGGGCCTGTGCCTTTTATTTGTTTATCCCTAGGGGCCAAAATGTATCCAGTTTACTAATATGTTTATAGTATTTTAGAGAAAAAATAATAGTTAATTGTCAAATCTTTATTACTGCCATGTACTTAAAGAAACTTAACTCTCCAAGTTTCTTTAGGGGAGGGTTTATATATAGAATAAGAAAAATAAACAAATTGCTAACCAAAGTATAGAATTAGCTCTAATTGTGTTCAGATCTGGAGAATATACATGATCATATCAAGAGATGCACAAAAAACATTTGACAAAATCCAATATCCTTCATGGTAAAAATACTAAATAAACTAAGAAAAGAAGGGAAATTCTTCAGCCTGATAAAGGGCATCTCTGAAATCCTACAGTGAACAGCATCCTCAGTGGTAAAAGACTGAATGCTTTCTCCTTTAAGATCAGGAACAAAACCAGAATGTCTGCTCTCCCTGCTTTTATTCCATCTTGTCCTAGAGGGTCAAGCTGTGGCAGTTAGGCAAGAAAAAGAAACAAGAGGGAGAAGAAAGAGAGAGAAGAATTTAAGCCATCTCTGTTCACATGTGATGTGATCTTGTGCATAGAAAAATCTAAGGAATCAACAAAAAAAATCTGTTAGAAGTAATAAATGAATTCAGCATAATCATGGGATATAATATTAATATAGAAAAATAATATAAAAAGTGTGTTTCTCTACACTACAAAGAACAACCTGAAAATGAAAATAACAATTCTGTTTATAATAGCATCAAAGAATAAAATACTTAAGAATAAATTTAGCCCATTAAGTACAAGATGTGTACACTGAAGACTATAAAACATTATTAAATAAATTAAAGATGACCTAAATGAATGGAAAGATGTTTCATGTTTATGGATCAGAAGACCTATTATTGTTTAGATGGTGCATTCGTTTCCTAGAATTGCCACAAATTACCACAGAGTGGCTTAAAACAGCAGAAGTTTCTTCTTTGACAATCCTGGAGGCTAAAAGTCAAGGTGTTGGCAAGACTGAGTCCTTGTGGAGACTGAGGAGAGTCTGTCCTGTGCCTCTTTCCTGGCTTCTGACGTGGCTGTAACCGTTGGTGTTCCTTGGCTGGCCAGTGCGTCACTTGTTTCTCTGCCTCTGTCACTTGGCCTTGTCCCCTGGGAGTCTGTCTGTCCCTTTGTCTTCACATGACCTTCTTTTTTGGGGTGAGATTCCCTGTGTCTTCACATGACCTTCTTCTTTTTGGGGTGAGATTCCCTGTGTCTTCACATGACCTTCTTTTTTGGGGTGAGATTCCCTGTGTCTTCACATGACCTTCTTCTTTTTTGGGGTGAGATTCCCTGTGTCTTCACATGACCTTCTTCTTTTTTGGGGTGAGACACAAATTTATTTTTAAATTCATTCAAATTAATCCCTGGTTAGTCAAGTTCAGTATCAAAGATTATCTGCTTCTGAGAGCCACGTAAACTGTCCTCTGGCCCACTATTTTCTTTTCATCAAGCCAGCACTTGTAGCTTAGCCATCCGTGAGGAAAGAACCCTAAAGAGGCGTAGAAGAAAGTTAATTGAGCTCATGGAAATTCTAAAATGTTTTACATAGAAAATTATGAAAAGATGGTTGTATATGACCTTTTAAGGACACCAGTCATTGGATTTAGGGCAAAGGATTTAAAAAGACGTTTTTTAACAGAAGATACTAATGTTGCTCAGTTGTATCCGACTTTTGCAACCCCATGGACTGAAGCCCACCAGGCTCCTCTGGCCCATGGGATTTTTCAGGCAAGAATATGGGAGTGGGTTGTTATCTCCTTCTCCAGGAGATTTTCCAAACCCAGAGATTGAATCCTGGCCTCCTGGCAGGCAGATTCATTACCATCTGAGCTACTAGGGAAACTTCTTACAGAAGGTACAGAAATGGTCAATGAATGCATTGCATTAGTCTGCTAGGGCTGCCTTAACAAAATATCACAGACCGGTGGCTTAAACAACAGATGTTTATTTATTTATTCTTTTTTTTTTTTTACTGTTCTGGAGGTTAGAAGTCCAAGATTGTGCCATCAGGGTAGGTTTCTGGTGAGACCTCCTCTGGGCTTGGAGAGGACTGCTTTCTCATTGTCCTCACATGGCACCTCGCCTTTATGACATCATTTAACCTTACTTTTCTCCCTAAGGGCCCTGTCTCCAAATACAGTTACATAGAAGCCATAGAGCTTTACCATGTGAAATTTGGAGGGACACAATTCATTCTGTATCACCCTTGAAGAGATGCAGGACATTATTAGTTACTAACATTATTAGTTCACAACCACAATGAGATATCACTTCACATGCTAGAATGGCTAGAATAGAAAGGTAGGATAATTACCTGTGTGGTTGAGGGTATAGAGAAATCGGAACCAAGCCCTCCTACATTAATGATAAGTAGGTGAAGTGGTCTAGATGCTTTGGAAAACAGTAGTTTCTCAAAATGTTAAATATAGAGTTAACATATGACCCAATATGTCCACTTCCAGGTTTATATCCAAGAAAATTACAATGTGCCCACACCAAAATCTATACACGAATGTTTGTAGAAGCATTATTCATAACAGCCCACATGTGAAAATAAGCCAAATGTGTATTGACTCCTGAATGGATAAGCAAGTTGTGGTATATCCACCCAATGGAACATTTTATTTGGCTATAAAAAGGGATGGAGTACTGACATATGCTGCAACATAGATAAATCTTGAAAAAATTTGTTGAGTGAAAGAAGCCTGTCACAAATGGTCATATACTATCTTATTTTATTTATAGAAAATGTCTAGAATAAGGAAATTCATAGAAACAAAGTATATTACTGGTTGTTAGAGGCTGGGAAGAGAGAGTTGATTTCACAGTGACTGCTGATTGTTATGGGGGTATCTTTTTGTGATGATGAAAATAAAATTATTATAGTGGTGGTTGGTTATACAACTGAATATACTAAAGCCACTGATTTATACACGTTAAATCAGTGAATTGTATGGTATGTGAATTACATCTCAATAAGGAAGGGAAAAAAAATCTTAATTTAAGTTCAGAATAGTGTGTATTAACACATGTTGTCTTAAATGGCCTCTTATTTGGAAATGGTAAATTAACACAGATTAGGATTATTACTTGCAGAATTCTTCCTTGGTCCAAATTCTCTTGGGTACTAGTGTTATTAGTAACATAACATTTGACTTTTAGAAAGAAAATGTTTTTATTCTTTAAGAACATTTTATTAAGTACTTATCCTGTATTAGGGCCCGTGATTAGTGTTAGAATTACAGAGACAGTTAAGACATGGTCCTCTACTTTGAAGAAGTTTCCCTTTAAATTTGGATAGATAAAGTCTGAAATAGCTGCATTGAAATGTTTTAAGTAGTTGTGAGAAGTGAATATTCAGGCTGTTCTGAAGCTACAGAAGAAGAGCGATCATTTCAGCTGGGCAGATTAGCTCTCTGTTACAACCATCACTCAGCATATTAATAGAAGATCTGCATTCCATATACAATGGAATATTAACCGTGGTGTCTAGTGGTGTGCAGAATGGCGATCCAGGTGTGTTTGTGTGCAATGGAACTTTCACTTTACATGTTTCTGACATGTTTTAATCATTAACAACGAGTGTGTATTACTTTTATAACAGTTTTTAAAGCATGCAAGTGATAATAAATCTAGACAAAAGGGTATCATACTAGTATGGTAAGATTACGGATGACTGTTCTCTCAAATTTGTGTAATAAATTCTAAAAAGAAATACAGATCATTCAAGATGTAATTGTAGAGGATTGTTTTACACTTTGGATGTGTTATAGTGCTTTTCTCCCTCCAGTGGTTAACCATGAATGTTGTGCTGAAGTTAAGTAAACTTACCAATTTTGAATTTTGGCTTTGGTTTTTAGGTGGACCTTCAACCCTGCTGTTCTCACTAAAGCAAACATTGTCCGAAGTGGGGATGCTGCTCAGGGTGCAGAGGGAGGCACCTCTCAGTTTCAAGTGGGTGATCTTGTGCAAGTTTGTTATGATCTGGAGAGAATTAAACTTCTACAGAGAGGACATGGAGAATGGGCAGAAGCTATGCTCCCAGTAAGTGTATATTAAGTCCTTTGGGAGTCGGAACTATAGCTTGCTTATGTAGTTTTGAAAAGCTTTGATGACTTTAATTTTAGAAACTATAAATTAGCTTAATCCTTTGAGAATTGTACTCTTCACTGGCAGCTTAACATCTGTATGCCTTTTATTTTCTAAATTTACTTCAGTTAGAGTAACTTTGTTGTTGTTGTTTAGTTTTTGAATTTATTATTTTTATTGAAGGGTGATTGCTTCATAGAATTTTGTTGTTTTCTATCAAACCTCAACATGAATCACCCATAGGTATACATATATCTCCTCCCTCCTGAACTTCCCTCCCATCTCCTGCCCCTTCCCACCCCTCTAGATTGATAAAGAGCCCTGTTTGAATTTCCTGAGACATATAGCAAATTCCTGTTGGCTATCCATTTTACATATGGTAATGTAAGTTTCCGTGTTACTCTTTCCATACATCTCACCCTCTCCACTCCTCTCCCCACGTCCATAAGTCCATTCTCTATGTCTGTTTAGTTGGTAGGTTGTATCCAACTCTTTGTGACCCCATGGACTGTAGCCCACCAGGCTCCTCTGTCCGTGGGATTCTCCAGGGAAAAATATGGGTAGCCTTTCCCTTCTCCAGGGGATCTTCCCTGACCCAGGGGTTGAATTCGGGTCTCCTGCATTGGCAGGTGTAGTTGTTGCTGCTAAGCCACCAGGGAAGCCCTTAGATTAGCCTGGGAAGATCCTTAAAGGGCTATAGTTAATACATGATAGATAAATCTAATTTGATAGAGCCTTTAGTGGAGAATGTAATGTTAAGGTGAGACAAAGAGGCTTCCTGATCCTTCACCCCAGAATGACAGTGACTTTCATACTTCTGTCTTGAAATTAGGCTTGATTCCAAAAAGGATTTAAACATAGATGTAAGCTTTGAGCCCTTTTTGGTTTAAGTTTTTTTTTTTTTTTAGAAATCAGATTTTCTTTAGTTACAAGTTTTCTAGAGGTATCTTAAAAGGTTACTTTTTTGAATAAGATTGTCATGATTATTTTTATAATCTTGTGGAAAGGTAATAGTTTTATTAAAATATTTTTTAAAGATACTCTATAAAGTTTGTGGCTAGTAAATAACCCATTTGAATATGATTGTTCTTTAAAAGTTTTTAAAATTAGGAATCAAGTAAAACGAATACTTCAAACATGTAAAAACTGATGATTGATTTCTATAATGTAAACTTGGAAACGTAAATCTAATCTTGTTGTTAAGACTTTAGGTAAAGTTGGCCGAGTACAGCAGATTTATTCAGACAGTGATTTAAAGGTGGAAGTATGTGGAACATCTTGGACGTATAATCCAGCGGCGGTGTCCAAGGTGGCGTCCGCGGGATCAGCCATCAGCAACGCGTCTGGTGGTATGTTCTGTTTTGTGTTTCTTTAAAGCAATGTGGTTTACGTTAGAGCCTTTCCTCATTCCCCAGTTCTGGTACACAGATAATGTTTTATGTAATCTTAATTTTCTCTCAGATCACATTACCTCACTTGTATATTAACTACCTTTTCAGTTCAGTTCAGTTCAGTTCAGTTGCTCAGTCGTGTCCGACTCTTTGCGACCCCATGAATTGCAGCATGCCAGGCCACCCTGTCCATCACCAACTCCCAGAGTTTACCCAAACTCACGTGCATCAAGTCGGTGATGCCATCCAGCCATCTCATCCTCTATCGTCCCCTTCTCCTCCTGCCCCCAATCCCTCCCAGCATCAGGGTCTTTTCCAGTGAGTCAACTCTTCTCATGAGGTGACCAAAGTACTGGTGTTTCAGCTTCAGCATCAGTCCTTCCAATGAACACCCAGGACTGATCTCCTTTAGGATGGACTGGTTGGATCTCCTTGCAGTCCAAGGGACTCTCAAGAGTCTTCTCCAACACCACAGTTCAAAAGCATCAATTCTTTGGTGCTCAGCTTTCTTCACAGTCCAACTCTCACATCCATACATGACCACTGGAAAAACATTTTAAACTTGCGCTAAATGTCTCTCTTTTTTTTTTTATATGATGAACCACCTTTGTACTGGCTGAGGTATACCCTGTGAAAATTCCATAAACATGTTCTTTTTCTCGGATATATCAAGGGCTTCTCCATGTCAAAGAGGAGATACCTGAAATTCAGCATGCTACTCTTTAATCAGAACATTTGTTTTCTGCCACAGAACCATCACTTTCTTTGACTGCCTTATTTATTTTTTTAATTTCCAATATTATTGCTAGCAGATGGCTTTCTTTCAGATATTTTTATGTATCAGCCATACCTTTTCTCTTGTCATTTTATGAGAGGTATTGTACAGGCCACAGTGGGTAGAGAGAGCTGTGCTGAGATGTGAGTATGCTGGATGCTTGGGTAGACTCAGGCCCAGAGCTTTTCTTCTCGTGATCCAGCTGTATATCTACACTCAGTTCATTAGACAACTGGTTACAACTCACTGTATGAATATAGCTGACATCCAGAAGAGAAGATGGAGCCATAACTGTGCACAGTAAGAAAGTAAAGGAAAACATTGGCTGACCTCCAGCTTTATTTTGTACTGCCTCTACTTCCTCTGCTTGTGTCTCATCTTTCCTGCTGTAATTTGCTAATGTGTTTGAGGTTAAATCAGGTGGTGTTTATTTTTACCTTGTGGTTAGATAGCATCACAGTAGGCTGACTTTTATCAGGCTGGCCCAAAATTTCATCCATAACTGTTAATCTTACAGAAAAACCCAAATGAACTTTTTGGCCAACCCATTACATATTGAAAGAGTGAAAAATTGTTAATATCCTTTTCTCAAATAATGTGGATTTGGTGTTGGGCCTCACTTTGTGACTTCTTTCCTTTCCAATAAGTAGATCCTAGAGTTGAGGAGAACTGGGTAGATTCTCTACTGATCAATGCTATTTGGAGAAAAAAAAAAAAAGCCTTATGAAAGGGTTTATATAAGCACATATCTGGTTCTTTCTTGTTTTAGTCAGAACCAGTCAGTTGGCACCTTTGAAGTATTTTATTTTAATATTTTCAACTGAAAATTGGTTTGTCCCTAAAATATTTCCCCAGAGACTATAGAGATTATATTGCTTTTGTATCATAATCACTGATTTGTTGCATTGAGGTCTGAGAGCAGTAAGATACGCTCAAGACCTGAAAGGCAATTTGTATCATTATGATACTCCTGTGGTAGTGTGTTCATTTATAATATCTTTGGTATGACTCCAAAATCTTGAATCATAGTTTATGTGTGACTCTTTTTCTGAAATTTTAACTTGAAGTACATGAATTGGAGTAAACCAGGAATAATTGTGGGCTCAGATTGAAAGCAGTTTTATATGGTAGTAATTGTAACTTGCGAGGGTAGTATCTATAGCTTAGTACCAAAGTAATATTAATGATAGACATAATAAAACAGGAAAAGTGTGTATTATAGGCATGTGGGTAATGCTTGTCTGTTAGTAGTTAAGATTTGAGATCCTCCTATATTAGCAGCTTTATTTGATGCTTTACAGAAAGACTCTCCCAACTCTTGAAGAAATTATTTGAAACCCAAGAATCTGGTGACCTCAATGAAGAATTAGTTAAGGCTGCTGCCAATGGAGATGTTGCTAAAGTGGAAGATTTGCTAAAAAGACCAGATGTGGATGTGAGCATTTTAAAATTTATTTGAAGCATATGCAAAAATAGAATAGTTAAAACAAACCTTTTACTCAGCAGTTATTAAGATATTGCCACATGTGCTTCATCTATTCCTTCTTCCTTGTTTTTCTAAGGTATTTTAAAGATGACACTGGGCATTATTTCTTCATTGTGCATTTCTAGAAGATATTGACATTTTCTTATTTTAGTACTGACTTTTGAACTTTATGACGTCAAAATTTACTTTTAGGTTTTTAAGTAGTTGGTGTCCTTTGGGGAAATTCAGTGAAATTTTCTCATGTAAATGTTACAATGTTTTAACAATATATTTTAGTAAATTTTATAAGCAATTATCCATCCTTCTTTTCAAAACATTTAACCTAAGCTTTCCCCCTCTCCTCCTTGTGAAAGTTGACTGTTTCATGGTTCATAATGCAGTTGAATTAGGAGTCATGCATTTTGTACATCTTAATAGTTTGTGTTGTAATGTTACCATTCACCAAAGCCATAGTTTAAATGGGTTCAAACTGCAAATTGTGGTTCTCACTTAGTTATTCACTGGCTTTAGCATCGCTACTGTTCTGGAACCAATACGATGTCAGTCAGTGCTGGCCAAAGGATTGTAGGTTGAATGTCACTTTGAATCATTGTCACTGTGCAGTCAGGGCTTTCGTTACCATATCTTTGTATGTAAGTATGCCAGACAGTTTGACAGAGATCAGATCTATAATTTATAAGGTGAAAGTGAAAGGTGCTCCATTGTGTCTGACTCTTTGCCACCCCATGGACTGACTATACAGTTAATGAAATTCTCCAGGCTAGCATACTGGATAGCCTTTCCCTTCTCTGGGGATCTTTCCAACCCAGGGGATCAAACCCAGGTCTCCCGCATTGCAGGCAGATTCTTTACTGCCACAAGGGAAGCCCAAGAATACTGGAGTGGGTAGCCTATCCCGTCTCCAGCAGATCTTCCTGACCCAGGAATCAAACTGGGGTCTCCTGCATTGCAGGCGGATTCTTTACCAACTGATCTGTCAGGGAATCCCGAAATTATTCCTATGATCTCATGTGGCATTTCAGGTTTGTTGGGGATCAGTTGCAGCAGCATGGCACAGTAGTTTCTTGATTGGTTGTGAGCTATGTCACAAATAGTTTCAGATATTAAAGTACCAGATGTTTTTTTGTGTTTGGAACGTAGAGTCAGACTTCTTTTATATTCACTTATGCAGATTTACATTTTATTATACTTAATTTTTTCTTCATTACATTTAGAATGTAGTACATTCTAAAAACTTAAAGGGAAAAATAGTTCTCCAAGATTTGTTAGGAAAAGCAGCATCTCCTTCTCAGTGCTATTTTCCTTTTCTTCAGAGGCAACTATTTTTACCTCTTTAAGCTGATTTCCTTCATACAATTACCTCCTCATCTTTCAGTAACATACTTCTATTGTTATTTCTTGACTTGAAGTTATGTTTTGATACTGTTCTATGAAGGCGAGGATTCCACTTTCCTTCTCCACTTTTAGCCCATCCTTTCCACACACATGCATACCTCTTCCAAGTTCTTAATGTGGTATTGCATTGTAATTTTGTTGATGTTAGAATTAATTTTGCATGTTATTATTCAAATGGCATGCATATCTGAGCTGTGGAGGATACTCGATTGCGTTTTCTTGCACAACTTTTTGCTTTCCTTGGTGTTCATCAGATCAGATCAGATCAGATCAGTCACTCAGTCGTGTCTGACTCTTTGCGACCCCATGAATTGCAGCACTCCAGGCCTCCCTGTCCATCACCAACTCCCGGAGTTCACTCAGACTCATGTCCATCGAGTCAGTGATGCCATCCAGCCATCTCATCCTCTGTCGTCCCCTTCTCCTCCTGCCCCCGATCCCTCCCAGCATCAGAGTCTTTTCCAGTGAGTCAACTCTTCGCCATGACGTGGCCAAAGTACGGGAGTTTCAGCTTTAGCATCATTCCTTCCAAAGAAATCCCAGGGCTGATCTCCTTCAGAATGGACTGGTTGGATCTCCTTGCAGTCCAAGGGACTCTCAAGAGTCTTCTCCAACACCACAGTCCAAAAGCATCAATTCTTCGGCACTCAGCCTTCTTCACAGTCCAACTCTCACATCCATACATGACCACAGGAAAAACCATAGCCTTGACTAGACGAACCTTTATTGGCAAAGTAATGTCTCTGCTTTTGAATATGCCATCTAGGTTGGTCATAACTTTCCTTCCAAGGAGTAAGTGTCTTTTAATTTCATGGCTGCAGTCACCATCTGTAGTGATTTTGGTGTTCATAATTGTTCTTAAAAAAAAAAACAAAAAAAAAAAACACCTGAGATGTAATTTACATATGGTGAAATACATGGATCAGTCAGTTTTGACAAATGCATACACCTACATAATCCACAGCCCTATTGAGATGTAGAACACTTCCATTGTTCCAAAGGGTTCACTTGTTTCTGTTAACCCCAGGACATAATCTAAACACTTTTGTTTTCATTTGTTAGTAATCTGTATTGTTATTATTAATTCTTCTCCAGAATTCTCTCTTAACTGTGTAATCTCTTAAGACATTTAGCACATCAGATTATGTATGTGTTTCATCTGAGAGAGATTTCTCTCAGTGCCTCTGACGGGGTCCATCTGAAATGTCTCTTACTCATCATCCTCCAGGTTCCTTTCCCCTCTCTCCTGTGCTAGATTTCTTGTTTTCTTTATCCTCTGTCCCTCTGTCTCTAATTTTATTCTGTTTTTTGTGAAGTATGGCTTTCAGTAGCTTCTTCAGAAAAAGGGTGATGAGAAATACACCTTCAGTATATAACTTTTTTAACCTTACAGTTAAATTTTAGATGGGAGGAGAATTCAAGTTTAGATACCATTTTCCTTCAGAATAATTCCATTTTCTTCCAGCATTCAGAGTTGCCCTCTGATTCCTCATCCTTCATGTGAGCTGTTATATGTTTTCAAGCATGAAGATCTCTTTTTTCACCAGTGTCTGAACTTGTACAGTGTTGTGGATCTATCTTCATCCGTTGCTTTTAATGTTTGATCTTTTTATCCTGGAAATCATGTCTTTCATATAGGGAAATTTTAGAAAAGTTTTTAATTTTGGATTTTAGTTTTAGAGCAGTTTTAGGTTTTATAAACTGTAATTGAAAGATATAGCGATTTTCCATCTGTTCTGTTTGTTGAGATTGTTTTTGCTCTGTTGTATTACCTTTGCTTCTTTGTTAAAAATCACTTGACTGTATTTATGAGAGGCTGTTCCTGGGCTTCCTGTTCTTTTCCTTTCTTCCGTTGGTTTATTCTTCGGCCGGTACCACACTGTCGTGACTACCGTAGCTCTGTAGTATGCCTTGGAGTCAGGCGCCACACTGTCGTGACTACCGTAGCTCTGTAGTATGCCCCGGAGTCAGGCAGTGTCAGTCCCCCAGCTTTGTCGCTCTCCTTTATTACTGGGTTGACTGTTCTGGGCCTTTTGCCTTTCCATATAAACTTCCATCCAGTAACTTGCTGGGATTTTGATAGTGATTATGTTGAATCTGTGGATCAAGTTGGGAAGAACTGACATCTTGACATTATTGAGTCTTCTTATCCACGAACATGCAGTATTGCTCCATCTATTTAGTTCCTTAATTTCATTTATCAGAGTTCTGTACTATTCCTCATGTACATTTTATACACATTTTGCTAGAGTTATGCCTAAGTGCTTAATTTTAGGGGGTGATAATGTAAATGGTATTGTGTTTTTACTTGCATTTCCTTGTTTTATTAGTAATATTGAACATCTTTTTTATGTTCATGTCACCCATTTGAAATGTCTTCTTCAGAAAAAATGTCCATTTTTCCATGTTGCATTTCCATATCCATTTACACAACACCTGAAGTGAAGAAATGGATGTTACTGCTTTATAGTAGAACAGTTGTAGAACAGGAATTGGATATTGCTGCTTTATAGTAGAGCAGTTGAACAGTTGTGTATAGCTGCCCTGGTAGCTCATTTACGTACCCTTTGTGGTAGTTTGGTTACCATTGACATTTGGCTGTATTTGTTGAATTTATTTATACTATACTAGACAGTATCTTTTCTAAAAGTCTTCCATTCACCTCATTACTTTTTTTTTTCATTGAAACAGACTCTGAGGTTTAATAATAATTAAAGTAGACACATATTTAAAATAAATGTAACTTCCCTTTGTCCCTCCTTCCCTCTCAACCTTTTCTGTTTTCAACTTTGCAGATTGGCTAAAAGTTCTTCCATAACTCTTTTAACAGTGGAACTCTCAGAGTGCCTGAATCCCTCCCTAACTTAGAAATGTGATACAGATTACGTTTCTGGTGATCTGTATCAGGAAATACAGAACACTAACCTAAATTGTTCTCATAGGATCATTCAGTTTGTTGGGTTTAAACCTACACCATGTGTATGTATTGGCTCTTCCCTTTTTGTGACATTCCTTCATCCTTTCTTTTTGTGTTTAGGTGAACGGACAGTGTGCTGGTCACACAGCTATGCAAGCTGCTAGTCAGAATGGACATGTTGACATTTTGAAGTTACTTTTGAAGCAAAATGTGGATGTAGAAGCAGAGGTAATTAAGTTTTAAAAATATTTAAGTAAAAATTAATGTCCTAGAAATGGTCCTTCTGTATCATTGAGATGGATTCTTTTTCATGTTGAAATTTAATATTAACTCAAGGCTCTTCTGATTAAAAGGAAAAAAATTTGAGAAAAGACAACGTGAAGCATTTTGTGTTTTTCTGTGATCTCTTGATATTCTAGGCATAACCCTAAGTGAAGAAGGTTGAGTTTCCTTTTGCTTTCATAGGACTACTGTGCTGTTGAGAGCTCAGCGGTATTTACCCATGACTCATATTGGGGAAATTGAGGAAAGAGGAATATAAATCACATGGGGCAAGATTTTCCCTGATCTATGACACACAGAGGGCTTTCCTTGTTTTTTTGTTTTTTCACTAGGGAACCAGTAAATTAGAATTTGTTTAGTCTTACTGCTTCTTAACCTTAATATGGGTTTTAAAAGATTTTACAGTGTGTGTTTATCACACTATGTGTGTATATGTGCTTAATTTAATGTAGAACATGTTCTTATTAAAGGAGAAATTAATGATTCTTACTGGCATTGAAATTTCATTGGCTGGTGTGGGCAGAGGGCTTCCCTTGTTGCAGTTAACTATAACTACATCACTTAAAAATATATTAGAATTGTATTTGTTTTAGTCTAATGCAGAATTATTTAGGAATAAGCCAAATTCTATCAAATTCAAACTGGGCAAAATGTTGCAATTTTGTCCAAATGACACTCCCATCTGAGGAAGCTATTTAATAAGGATTTCAATGTTAGAGGGCAAAATTTGTGAATCAGCCTGGTTTTACTAATTATAAAAATTTAAAGACATGTTTGAAAATAGAAGTCTTACATTCTTTTTGCCTTTTTCCCCCAGATATGTATATCTTGAGTTGCTGAATAGCTACTAAAGAACCAGTGGTATTTTAGGTCATCCTTGGTGTTAGCATTTTCTTTTGCCTAGAGCTTGAGTTTTACATTAGCATATTAGACATTTGTAAACTATACACTAGTTTTATTACTGTGATGTATTTCTAAGTGAGATTATATAATTTGACTTTGCGTTTACAGAGTAACTTTAAGTCACATCTATCTTGGTTGTCAATTTAGGAGCCCAGTATGTGTTATAAGGATTTTTTTTTTTTGGTGATGCAAGAGAGACTTAGTATCATGTAATATTTTGTAAATATTACATTTTGAACATCCCATTTTTTAATGAATCCAGAAACTACAAACTAAAATATTACAACCCTTCTGACTTTTTTTTGGCCATGCCTTGCAGCATATTAAAAAGCAGACATATTACTTTGCCAACAAAGGTCCGTCTAGTCAAGGCTTTGACTGTGTGGATCACAATAAACTGTGGAAAATTCTGAAAGAGATGGGAATACCAGACCACCTGACGTGCCTCTTGAGAAATCTGTATGCAGGTCAGGAAGCAACAGTTAGAATTGGACATGGAACAACAGACTGGTTCCAAGTAGGAAAAGGAGTACGTCAAGGCTGTACATTGTCACCCTGCTTATTTAACTTATATGCAGAGTACATCATGAGAAACACTGGACTGGAAGAAGCACAAGCTGGAATCAAGATTGCCAGGAGAAATGTCAATAACCTCAGATATGCAGATGACACCATCCTTATGGCAGAAAGTGAAGAGGAACTAAAAAGCCTCTTGATGAAGGTGAAAGTGGAGAGTGAAAAAGTTGGCTTAAAGCTCAACATTCAGAAAACGAAGATCATGGCATCTGGTCCCATCACTTCATGGGAAATAGATGGAGAAACAGTGGAAACAGTGTCAGACTATATTTTTGGGCTCCAAAATCACTGCAGATGGTGACTGCAGCCATGAAATTAAAAGACACTTACTCCTTGGAAGGAAAGTTATGACCAACCTAGATAGCATATTGAAAAGCAGAGACATTACTTTGCCAACAAAGGTCCGTCTAGTCAAGGCTATGGTTTTTCCTGTGGTCATGTATAGATGTGAGAGTTGGACTGTGAAGAAGGCTGAGCACTGAAGAATTGATGCTTTTGAACTGTGGTGTTGGAGAAGACTCTTGAGAGTCCCTTGGACTGCAAGGAGATCCAACCAGTCCATTCTGAAGGAGATCAGCCCTGGGATTTCTTTGGAAGGAATGATGCTAAAGCTGAAAGTCCAGTACTTTGGCCACGTCATGCGAAGAGTTGACTCATTGGAAAAGACTCTGATGCTGGTAGGGATCGGGGGCAGGAGGAGAAGGGGACGACAGAGGATGAGATGGCTGGATGGCATCACTGACTCGATGGACATGAGTCTGAGTGAACTCCGGGAGTTGGTGATGGACAGGGAGGCCTGGCGTGCTGCGATTCATGGGGTCGCAAAGAGTCGGACACGACTGAGCGACTGAACTGAACTGAACTGAACTGAACTGAGTCAAGGCTATGGTTTTTCCAGTGGTCATGTATAGATGTGAGAGTTGGACTGTGAAGAAAGCTGAGCGCTGAAGAATTGATGGTTTTGGACTGTGGTGCTGGAGAAGACTCTTGAGAGTCCCTTGGACTGCAAGGAGATCCAACCAGTCCATCCTAAAGGAGACCAGTCCTGGGTGTTCATTGGAAGGACTGATGCTGAAGCTGAAACTCCAGTACTTAGGCCACCTCATGCAAGAGTTGACTTGTTGGAAAAGACCCTGATGCTGGGAGGGATGGGGGCAGGAGGAAAAGGGGACGACAAAGAATGAGATGGCTGGATGGCATCACTGACTTGATGGATGTGAGTTTGGGTAAACTCTGGGAGTTGGTGATGGACAGGGTGGCCTGGCGTGCTGCAATTCATGGGTTCACAAAGAGTTGGACACGACTGAGCGACTGAACTGAACTGAACTGCAGCTTGCAGGGTCTTAGTTTCCGGAACAGGGATTGAACCTGGGCAATGGCAGTGAAAGTGCTGAGTAATGACCACTAGACCACCAAGGAATTCCCCAGACTTTTCTGATTAAAGAAAATCAGCTGAGAGGCTTTAAAAATCAAAAAAAATTTTACCTGATTTTTAAAAAAAGCTATACTTTGTGATTCAGCATTACTAAACCTTACAAAGTGAGACTATCCATAAATGTGTGTTTCTAAAGACTTGTTCACATGAGAGGTTGTGTAGAGTAGGGCTGCGGCTAGGGGGCTGGAAATGAAGTTGGCACTATTTTTCAAGAATAGGGTTTTTTTTTTCTTTTTTAATTGAGCTCAAATAAGCAAAACAGTTATTACTCTCCATGTAAGATTGGAGTTGGAGTGAGGCCAGTAGTTTGTAAATAACATCATTCAATTTGGAAACTCCATCTGTTAGTAAACAGATATGTGTGGCCTTCTACCATACTGCCTCTTTTATTTCCATTCTGAGCATTTTCTGTTATAAAAACCATTGTAGGAAGATGTAATTTGTAGAGATAGTGTGAAAAAGGGGTAATTACACATCTGATTAAGTTAATAACACAGTTTCCCAGTGGGTAAAGGGAAAACTACATTCAAAAATTGGGTTGAAATATAAATCATTGCCTAAGACTAAAGCAAAAGTTCAGCAAAGTTTCATATTTCTAGAATGTAAGATTCAACATTGTAATAAATAGCAATATAATTTACTTAAAACAGTGGTTCTTAATTGGAGGGCATTTCTGTCCCACAGGGGACATCTTGTGGGCACATTTTTGACTGTCCCAACTGTTTGGTGGGGAGCAAGGGACTGACAGGCGTGTAATGGATAGAAACTGAGGCTGCTACTAAACATCCTTGAATGTACAGGGCAGTTCCCACAGCAAAGAATTATCCAGTGCAAAATGTCAGCAATGCTGATTGGAAATCCTGGTTTAAAAGAGAGAGAAAATAGTTAGTTTTTCAAATGCACTTAAAATTGTGATTCATCATTTATAAATTAATCGATCTGTTTGTAAATTTATTATTGGAAATTTAAAACATTTGTAAAAATAGAATAGTTTAATGAATCCTGTGTACTCATTATTCCACTTGAGTTATTTTTTCTGGCCAAGTCTGTCTTATCAGTACCCTCTTAACTCTCATTTCCTCCACTGAATTATTTTGAAGCAAATCCAGATATCATATTATTTCATCGGTAAATAGTTTTAGTATGTATCCTAGAAGATAAGTGCTCTTCTCTTAAAACCTTTATTATACCTTTAACACACCTAGACACAATAATTTAACAATGATTTTTAAAAAATGCAGTTTTATTAAAAGCTTTCAAGTTAGCTGAAGAATAAAGAGAATAATATATTTTGTTCTCTGGGAATCTCATTCTGCATCCTTTAATTTTATTCTTCTACATCAGGAAGTGAGCTCAGGATAGTATAGCTCACAGATTGCAATCTATAGCCCAAAGGCCAGGTCCAGCCCTTCATTTCTTTTTAAAAGTATTATTGGAACACAACACACTCATTTATTTATTTTATAGTGTAGTCTGCTGTTGTGCTCCAGCTGCAAAACTGAGTGGTTGTGTAGTTGTGACAAGAGATCATGTAGCTTATAAAACTTATATTTACTTTCTGGCCCTTCACAGAAAAGTTTGCTGGCCCATAATATAGATGACTATTTCGGATTTTTTAGTTGATTTAAGCTGTTAGAAAGCTAAATTATTTGCTTTATATTATACCTTTCAAATATGTGATTAGGTTATATTTTTTCCCTATTTCTTTTTCTAAGGGAAAACTCAGAGCTATTTTGGAAAGTTGGTTGTCTCCATGTATGACCTACTGAATACAGTAGGGTTACATTCTGTTTATGTGTAGGTAAAGGCACCGAGGACTGTGGGATTTTAGGTATGTCGATTTGGGTGAGCTCATTTTTTCATCCTCCAGGGACTCAGTATTTTTTTTTTTCCTACTGATGAATATAATGAGTAAAGGTGTGGAGGATTGAATGGAAACCCAGTTTTAAAAAGTGAATTCTTTATAATAAGTTTTTCAAATATAGTACAAATATATACTGATGATATCAGCAAATTTTAAATGGTTTTATTGTTTAAGATTAATGAAAGCTCTTTTCAATGGAGAATATTAATAGGGAATACTACTAGACTTTTGTCAAAAAACCCAAGTTTGAATGGTATTGTTGCTGTCTAAAATAATATTTGGGCAAAAAGTTTAATTGGTTTAACCTTCTGTTTCCTCATCTATGATAATAATTTGAAGGGGTGGAGAGTGAGTAAGGGAAACAATTAAGATACCACTTATAATATAGAACACAATGGAAATTTAAGGTTTCATTATTATCTGTGTTCTTATTAAACATTTCTCTCCAACTAGAGAAAGTTTGGAGAAGGAAATGGCAACCCAATCCAGTGTTCTTGCCTGGAGAATCCCATGGACAGAGGAGCCTGGTGTAGGCTACAGTCCGTGGGGTTGCAAAAAGCCAGACAATGACTGACTGACTTCACTTTCACTTTTCTTTTCAGTGAAAGCTAGCAATTTCTCAAAAACAACGAACAAATCACAGATGCTAATTCTATGTGATTCTGTTTATCTGGTTAATGAAAACAAAACTGTAGAAACATTGTATTTAACTGTAATCTGCAAAGGAACTGGCAAGTAGACTTTAAGACTACTCAATTCGAGGAAATTCTTTTTTGGAAAACAAATCAGGACTCAGAATAATAATCTCCAGAATGGCTCTAGGAATTAGCATACATGGTTCCTAGGGATCCATGTTAGTTCAGGTTGTGGCTAGAGGCTTTTCCACTTCCCTTTCCCTGCACACTCCCCTTACCCCAAAATACTGATAGTTAAAACCATGAAAAGATCTGATTTATTAATAGAAGACCCAGGAAACAGTCCTTAAGGTGCCTTTTGCAGGAAGGCAGAGTGCAATCTGAGATTGCCCAAACAAAAAAGGTCAGATTTTTAAAGGGGCCATATCATACTTTTATAGTCCTCTCTTATCAGCACTTTTATTTAGTTGCACAGGTTGGGTCTTAAAAATCGTCATTGATTCCTCTTTTTCCCCTGTACTCCTTATTTGGAATATCACTAAATCCCGTTGGCTCTGTGAAATTTACCCAGAATTCACGCAACTTTCATCCTTCCTGCTGCCACTGTGTTGTCTCCTCGCACTTCTCCCCAGATGTCTTCAGGGCCTTTCTCACTTCTCAGCTATTTACTCACACCTTCCCTGGGAGGGGTCATCGCTTGGCTGTCTTGTCTTTCTTCCCTGCTATCTTTTCTCCTTGGCATTTCCTCCTACCAAACATTTACATTTTATTTACATATTTCATTTTTAATGTTCTCTTTACCCCACTAGAATGGCAACTGAGGACAGGAGTTTTGTCTTGCCTGTTGTTTTATCTCTGTGTCCATCACAGCACTGAGTTCATAGTGGGCACCTAGTCCATGATTACTGAATGAATGAAAGAACACAGCAGAATGTACCATGTCCACATAGTCTGTTTAGGTTTAAGTATGATCAGGATATCAGCGTCTTGATTAATTGAATAAGTTTTATAGAAAATAAGATAAGGTGCAATGTTACTTATGAAATTTGAGAATAATAAAGTAGTTGACATAATTTGCTAAAAATAAATTAGAAATTAGAGTTAAACTAATTTTGTGTGAGGCAGGGACAGTTTCATAAGAGAAGAGTTGCCTGAACTGAGTTTTAAAGAATGTGTGTTTTCAAGCCAATAACATAATGAACAAGAGCATTTGAAGTCTGAGAGCAGCACGTGAACATCTGGGCTCAAGTCAGTTGGTTAAGTTAGTTTTATGTGTGAGGGAAGATGGCAGCAGATGAGTCTGGAATGGTCCACAGAAGTAGGCTTCAAAGAGGTTTGTTCTTTATAGAGTTACATGAAATAATTTTAAAGATAAATTTTGTGTTTTATAAAGAAAATTCTGTTTTTTGTATGAAGAATAGATTGAAGTAAGAAGGCTGGATGAGCTATGGCAGTAGGTCAGGTGAATGAGAATGCAAGCAGGCCTGAATCACTTAGATGTAGGATTGGACAAGAGAGAACAGAGCCTAACTGAAGAGTGAAAGCCATCGAACTTGGTGCTTGCTTGTAGGGGTTCAGCAAAAGGAAGTAGATGAGCCTTGACTGATAGGTCCTGAATGTGCTGACTGTGGTTTTATCAGCCAGCAGAGGGGAGGGTGGAACAAGAGCAGGTTTTAGAGGTTGGGAGGAAACGAAGTGGGGGAAGAGGGTGGAAAGGACCAATATCAGTGTTAGATTAAATTGGGGCCCCTTTGCAAGTCTCTTTAGATCACCTTTTGGAAGTGAGCTGTTGTGCTGGGCCTCAACAGCTTGTTTGGTGGCAGTATCAGAGACGGAATAAAGGTCTTGTTGTTTGAAGCCTTTTGAAATACTTAAGATAAATTCGGAAGAAAGCAACAAAACCTGGAAGCTACAGTCTTTGTGGAAGTGAGGTTTTCTCATTTAGAATCAAAATCTGGAAATTAATTGTTTTCTAGTGCGTGTATGTATTTTCCAAAATCTTTACATTTTCCTTATGTATTTCCCTTTGACATATATATTTGGGTTTTAATTTTTTAGGTATTATTTTTTTTGAACATAAGCAAATTGTTGTTGGAACCTGCATTAAAGTGTTTTTGTAGCAGTTCTCTAACAGTCATTAATATATAGTACATTTCATAAATAGTTCCTATCTTTATTCAGTGAGTGTCAGTGGATGTTCTCATTTCTAATGGAAGGAGTACCACTAGATAGGCTTAAAAATTATAACAGAAAATGAATCTAGACTGGAAGTGAGGAAGATCTTAAATCTAAGATTATGAAATACTGAAATGTGTTACTAGAGAAGTTAACAATATACACACACAAACATAATTTTTTTTTTTTTTTAAGAAGCTTGTTTTTCCCTGGAATTTTAGATACAATACTGCTGAGAGGCACACGAGTTCAGTCCTTACTCTTTCCTGTAGTGGTTTGCTAGTTCCTTTTGGCTTAAGGTTGAGAAGTAACAAAGACTCCTAACCTTGTTCTGCTGGAATATTAGTAGAGGAGAATTTCTGAATTGTGGTTTCTTGGCCTTTTAAGAATGATTGTCAAGCCATTGTGGACTCCTGTTTGAGCAGTTTTACTTTTAGCATCTATTTGAAAAAATACGCAAAGACCAAAAACTTATTTTGAATTCAGCAACTGTCGTATTCGTTTTAAATGTATTTAACCATGGTGATATTTATCTGCATTATCTTTGTAAACTAGTTCAGAAGCCCAAGTGCAATATGGATTTTCAAACCACTTGCCAAAACTATAGAGTCTCCCAGGGGCTATCATGGGTTGGAGAAAGTCTGAGAGTCTGCTTACTTGAGTGTTAATATTTGAGATGTGTATGGAATAAAGCAGTACCCTTATAATATCCTTTTCCATCTGCATCTAACAGTGAGACCCTTTTTGGTATGGACTATGTATATTATCTTTATGGTTCAGTACAAGCATTTTTTTTTTTTTTTTTAGTACAAGCATATTTTTAAAAAAGCAGTCTCTTATATTTGAGAAACATTTAAGTAATTGGGTCCTTTTCTATCTTTCATCTTCTCAGAAATATGCTAACATTAGGTGAGGCATACCTACTGGATCCCTCTGAAATAGTTTTGGTGGTTTGGATGTATAGGATTATACTTGTTTGTGTTTCATTTTTATCTTTAGATGAAGTGTTTAATAATTTTTTTCTGTTCTTGAATATATAGAAAAGTGTATGCTCATCAGCTAGAGATAACCAGTGTTAACATGAGGATGTATTTCTCCCCCTTAAAGCTGGTTGAGATCACACTGTTCGGCATTCTTCCTTCTTTTTTTTTAATTACTCAACTGTTAGTATAATTTCTGTGTTATTAAGAAGTCTGTGTAAGATTTTTTTGATGAAAAAACTTCATATATAGTTGTGATCTAACATTTTTCTAATGTTGGCTTACCATCATGGGTGGTAATTTAGGAGTACTGAAGAATCAGACTACTTCTGATGTAACTGTTGGTCTAATACATGTGTGCATGATATAATGATCCAGGTCATAATTTATCTTTGGAGCTAATCACTTGTCAAATGAATTTCTAGTTATCTTGTTGGCTCCACTCTGTTTCCTTTTCTTACATTAATCTGGTTCTTGATGAATTATAGTAGCGTCACTTTTTTTTTTTCTTTCTGCAACATTCACTGACTGAGACTTAATGCTGCTGTTTAGGATAAAGATGGCGATAGAGCAGTTCACCATGCCGCTTTTGGAGATGAAGGAGCTGTTATAGAAGTGCTGCACCGGGGCAGTGCTGATCTGAATGCTAGAAACAAGCGCAGGCAGACACCGCTTCATATTGCTGTCAATAAAGGTCACCTTCAGGTGGTGAAGACGTTACTGGACTTTGGCTGTCATCCCAGTCTTCAGGTAAAACCATTAAAGAATTATATTTGTGCAGGTATTTCCAGGATTCTTTTAAATGGCCATACTAGTTTGTGTGGCAAGCATTCCTTTGTTATCAGTCCTTTCTGTATGATCAGTCATAGTGAATGATTCCAAAGGTATGCTGCTGCTGCTAAGTCACTTCAGTCGTGTCTGACTCTGTGCGACCCCGTAGATGGCAGCCCACCAGGCTCCCCCGTCCCTGGGATTCTCCAGGCAAGAACACTGGAGTGGGTTGCCATTTACTTCTCCAATGCATGAAGGTGAAAAGTGAAAGTGAAGTCGCTCAGTTGTGTCCGACTTTTAGCGATCCCATGGACTGCAGCCTATTAGGCTCCTCTGCCCGTGGGATTTTCCAGGCAAGAGTACTGGAGTGGGGTGCCATAGCATGCCATAAAATTGGCAGCTATTCCTTCTTAGAAAAGCCTTTGTTAAGAAAGTGTCAGTAAATTGATTTTGTATGGGGGGAGTTGGTGATGGGGACTTGTAAAAATATCAGCTAGGAGTTGATTTAACTTTATTGATCATGACAGTGAGCTTCAGCAATTCATAATAGTTACTTCAGAGGAGTCTAAATTATTTTAATTGTAGCTTAGTTTATGTTAGATTGTTGGTCTAGTCCTTGATCTAGTCTTGGAAGATTTTCTGATTTAGAAAATATATATGGAGTTTTAGGATTGATTTTATAGTAGGTATGGAATTTTAGGGTGTAACTGTTAATGGTAGGAGTGTGGTATAGCAGCCCATTGTAAGCTAATGAGTTGGGTGGGGGTTAGCTTTTCTATCTCATTAAAATTTTAATTGTATTTGAGGATACGTCCTTGCTTTATTTTTTATTTTCTTTGGAAAACTGTAGCATGTTTATTGTATTGTCCATCTAGATTGACTAGAGATTTCTTTACTATAGTGAGGCTAGTATTTCTTGCCTGCATTTTGAAATTTAACACACAGCATGTTTTATTACTGGTTGTTGGATATGGCTTCTGTTTTTCTTTGCTTAGTAGATCATTATAAGAATTAACTTTACATATAATAATTGAAGAAGAGCTAATGACATCTCTTAAAACTTTGAAAAAATAAAGGATTCTGAAGGCGATACTCCTCTTCATGATGCAATAAGTAAGAAACGTGATGACATCCTGGCAGTTCTTCTAGAAGCTGGAGCAGATGTTACCATCACGAACAACAATGGGTTTAATGCTCTACATCATGCTGCACTGAGAGGAAACCCCAGGTAAAGATGTCACCTTTTACTGTTTCCTATGCAATTTAAAAATAGTTTTCTGTTGTGGGCTCTCTTTTTCTGATGCTTATAAGGAAGTGATTTTGGCTTATTTTAATATTTTAAATCATTTTAAAATCTGAGGAAATTATGTCTTCATTAAAATAGATTAGTTTTATATGTTTTTTTTTGTTAAACTAATACAAGTATCATGAAAGGACTATTTAAATATATGTTAAATATGGGTATAAAATATCAGGAAGACTTGCTTGTATTCTAAAGGTTTAATTAAAATGCATTCCACCTGGAGATTTATGTGTCTTCAAGATCATTCTTAGGCATCCTCTTACCAAAACCTCATGTTATCTGTTTTTTTTTTTTCTTTATTCCAAATTGTCTATTTACATGGTAATTATTTTTTTTAAACTTTTGACTAAAACACTTTTAAGTTACCTAATTTTTTATTGATAATATAATTAACTATAAACTTCTAGTACAGATGTCTTCTAACCATTGTTAGGTAATAGGTAGTCTACTGAAAAAAGTGCTTGTTGGTGAAGTTTGAGAAAGACTTTTGGGAAGTCATAAAATTCATAAAGGATCTGCAGAGTCTCACAGAAAAGAAAAATGCTTAGCTTTGCTTAACGTAGAACTTTCTGTAAATGAATTTTTTGGAACAATTTTACCTTGAGAAGCATTTTGGAAAATTCTGGAGAATTCCCCTGGGATCTAATGGTTAGTACTCTGTGCTCTAACTGCTAAGGGCCTGGGTTCAGCTTCTGGTTGGGGAACTACCTCGTGGCGAGGCCCCCAAATAATAATTATAATAATAGTAACAATAATAATAAATAAACTTTAAAAAAAGAAAATCCTTCATTAGGTGTCTTGTGTTTATAGTTGAATCAAGCTACGTGTATTGACTGAGGAAGATGTTTACTTGGAAGTTTATTTTGATAATTTAAAAATTTTAAATTAAAAAATTTGAGATGTAATTGACATATGATACTATATTAATGTCCCTTGTGGCTCAGCTAGTAAAGAATGCACCTGCAATGTGGGAGACCTGGGTTCGATCCCTAGGTTGGGAAGATCCCCTGGAGAAGGTAACGGCTACCCACTCCAGTACTCTGGCCTAGAGGATTCCATGGACTGTGTAGTCCATGGGGTCGCAAAGAGTCGGACAAGACTAAGTGACCTTCATTCACTTCACTTTATTATATTAATATCATGTGTTAAAAATAGTGATTTGATATTTGTATATATTGTGAAGTGATTGCCACAATATGTCTAGTTAACATCCATCACCATGCATAGTTCTGAATTTTTTTCTTATGATAAGAAGTTTTAAGATTAGCTCAGCAGCTTTCAGATATACAATTCAATATTATTAACTGTAGACACCATGATTTCTTATTCTTTGGTTCCCTATTGCATTTTTACATCATGTTTCCTTTTACAATAATTTTTTGCTGGTTTTTTTTTTAGCTTCTTAAGATCACCACTAGAGGGTGAGCACAGAGAACAAAAGGAGTTTATTCAAGTTGACTATTGGTACTGTAACAATAGGTATATAATCTAGGATGAAATAAATGGCCATATTTTAGGTTATGTCTTGATTTGTTTTTTTCAAATTACAATATTTGAATACTTCAAATATTTAATGTTGACACTGTAAAGGAGAGAAAATAGTATTATCTGTTCCCTGCCTTTTAAATAAAAGGTGGTGATGACAGATTTACCACATGCAAGTAGTTAACATGCATTATCTCATTTAATCCCTTGAACAGCTTTTTGAAGCAGGAAGCAGGTGTTAATATCCTAATTTTATAGATGAAGAATATGAGGCTTATAAAGAAATGAAGTTTTTCAATACTTGTATTCAAGATCATGCAGCTGCCTAGTGGAACAGCTGGTACTTGAGCATGGTCTATTTGACTTTAGAATCATTTGATCTTAGCTGCCTTATATTATTTCCTCTGTATTTTGGGCTGTGAGGTAAGGCTGGAACACATGGACAGTGAATGATTTAACCAAGGGTATACCAATACATCAAGCTGACTTGTGTGTCATGAGCCTGTCTTTTAAGTTTATAGCCCACTAATTAAAATCTCTCTGCCCACCTTGACCTTCAGCTATACTGTACTACTCTCTCTCCCTAAAAGTTTCTGCTCTTTTCCTTCACTGATTAAGCACTTTCTTTCTTTAAGATCCCCTTAACCGACTTTCTCCCTGAAGTCTTAGATTTCATCTTTGAAATTATTTTCTGTTTGCTCTATACTTCCTTGTTCTGTGTTCTTGTTTTCTGCAGTTATCTTCTTTGTGCTGTCCCTTAGTATGTGCATTTTTATGTTTCTTTCTGTTAAAATTTTGGGCACAAATATTTGTGTGTCTCCCATAATGCCTTGACTATAGGTGAGGACTCAATACATGTTAGTCTTCATTTGACAAGACAGTGTTAGATATCACAAGAGTATATAATCAATTAAAATAAAAATTCTGTAGAGAAATTGTCAGGAGTTCATACAGAGCAAGTATTTCAAGTTAGAATTGGCAAAAAGATTTTCTTGGGGGAATTTAATTTAGGTTATATAATATTTTTAAGTTGTAAAGTTTAAGGTAGATTAAAAACTAAAGTGTTTAGTAGGAGATGAGTAACTTTTAAATATTTTGAATTGTTTAACTTTATTGAGCACATTGAGAGCAGGCTAGTATATTTAATAATGTTAAACCAAGGAGGGGGAAAAAATACTACTTCTGTTTCTTTAATTCCTGAGAACTCCTCCAACCAGATAATTGGTGTCAGGTGACATAAAAAAGGAGAAAAAAATAAACACTTTCATTCTACAACAAAGTGGTGCTTTAGTTAAAGGTATATGACTTTTAATTCCTATTTGCTCAAGACATTTTATGCAGTTGTAACTGTAGATTGCCAGATAAAGGATGATTTTAATTGAACATGAAAGAGTATGAGAAGATGATGCAAGTTATTTATTTGTTGTAATTGTAAGCTGGGTTATGTTGAGTTTTTTTTTATATCAGATTTCTTATTCTTAAAATTTTTGACTTTTCTTTCCTGGTACTAACCAGTGATGTCGTAAGACAAAAGAAACCACTGAAACTCAGAATTAAGAGAAAAAAGGTCTTCTCATTTTACAACTGAGGAAACAGGTTTGGAGAGTTGAAATATCTATATAAGTAAAAGGTAGCAATGCTTAGTATTTTGTTCCTTTTTTGAGGATTAAAGTCTTTTGGTTCAGTATCAGAAGAATTACATACTTACTATTTAAGTCTGTCTGCCAAATGCTCTGCAGTGTCATTGTCTCCTTTTCCACCTTACCTATCAATGTTCTGATAAATAGCAGTCAATTAATTGCTAATCATATGAAAGGTAGTGACTCAGCATTTCTGCAGTTTTGTTTTATATAATGTTATGAAGTGAAGTGAACGTCACTCACTTGTGTTCGACTCTTTGTGACCCCACGGACTATCCAGTCCATGGAATTCTCCAGGCCAGAATACTGGAGTGGGTAGCTTTTCCCTTCTCCAGGGGATCTTCCCAACCCAGTCAAACCCAAGTCTCCCTCGTTGTAGGCAGATTCTTTACCAGCTGAGCCACCAGGGAAACCCATATAATGTTACGCCTTTCTTTAATTTAAAATAGTGCATGTCCACACTGTGGCATTCCTGTTAGGGTTTCAGGTGACCTTCTCAGATATTTTCTTCCTTTGAAAGAAGTTTTGGTTTTTTTAAAATTTTGTGGCACAGTCTGCATTTCAATATCATTTCATTTCTGAAGGACAAGAAATTTAATACAGAGACCATAAATGAATAAAATAATTTTATTTGAAAGCCTTATATCATTCACACAGTTTTTCACCAAACTGTTTATTAACATCATATACTATTATAGCTCTTTCAAGTAGAATTAACAGTTACAAATTATTTGATTTAAACCATAATCTGAATAAGTAAGTTGAAATCAGTTGACATGTGATTAATAATGATAAATGAAAACGCTGGCTGTCCTGTAGTAATCAATGCATAGCTACAGCTGGTTGAAGGGGACCAAATCCATTGAAGAGGCGATTTGGTTCCATTTTACCAGCTCTAGCAAAGCATTGCCGTGCTGCTAGCTGGGGACCTAAAACAGCTGAAATTTTTTTATTTGTAAAATTATGATTATGGTCCTTCCTCAAATGTTGAGAATCTCGTATCAGTGTTTCAGCCATGGATTGTAAAACTATTTTCTGAAGGCACTTTTCGTGTTTCCCACTCCAGTCGTGCAGAAGTCTTTACCCTTTAGCACGTTGGTAGTGCATTAAGGAGTTATCAATGTACATCTTTATTTTTAACACCTTTGCTGAATTCTTAAATATAGACAGTGACCTATTTCAAAACCAGCACCATTTAAAAAGAGCATATAGACCTTGATGTGTATCAGAGTAATGTTTTCTGTTTATCTTTGAGCAGTAAACCAAATAAGCAGGTGAAATAGGTTAGGGAAAAATACTGCTAGTCAGTCACACTTTCCTACCGCCACTTCTTTTTTTAGCATAATTCTTAAGGACTAACAAACAGCAAGTTGCTGACGGCGGGGAGGGATGAATGGCCTTAAGAAAAGTACCTCTGGTACCCTTTGGTTTATAAATAGATCACACGTGTATTCAGTGTATTGCTTAGACTTGTGTTGAAGGAACTGCCATGCATGATAGCTTATTTTTCTTTCTTTTTGCTTATGTAGTGTCCCTAACCATAGGTTAATAATTGAACTCTTTTAAAAGTCTAGTTCCTTGACTGAATTCTCTGTCATTTCGGGTACAGATTGCCTGGTTACTTCTCATTATCTGCTTAATAATACATTGTGGTTAGCAATAATCATGAATTTGAGTATGGAAATTATCGTTAAAACTCAGTACAGCAAGTTTTTGTTAAAAGGGAATTGCAATATTGAGAAGGGGTGTCTTCTGAAAATACCTTTTTAAAACTTTTAAAATAACTTTTTAATAACTTTTAAAAACTTTGAACAGTTATAGTTTGCCTGTAAGGTAAGTGCTCTCACTGAAATATAAACAGTAAAGAAATAGTTACGTGTTTTGAACCAAACTGGGAGAAGGTCAACACTAATTCAGGCAATATTCAAACACTTCTCGTATTAAGTATATCCCGCATCTGTTGGCTGAAGGGTATCATGCTGCTGGTGAAATTAATGTAACTACAATTATTTCCATCATTTATTCTAATAGAAAAGAAACAGGTGTTAAATTGCCTGGACTTAAGTGCTGAAGATAGCAATAAAACTGACTTCTATTTTTACTAGTTCTATGGGAGCTGTTTAGCAGATCCAGTTGCTCAAGTGTGCTTTGGATGGCAGTTCAGTTTCATATACTGGCCATATCGGGGCAAGAGAGGCCGGGGGAAAAAAAATAGTACAGCATTTGATAATGTCAGCATCTGTTATCCCTGTCAGAGAGACAGTTGAAATGTTTGAGTTACAACAGTGTCAGCAGATGCCCAGAGTTTAATATGTACTCAGTTAAAAATGAACAGCTGATCTAAGTGATAGATGTGACATTTTAGAGTGATTGAAAATACTCTTAGATATGTTAAGTTTAACTTGCAAGCGCTAGGATCAGTGTATAATTATACTTTTTCAAATGAATAATAGATACTGTCATTTTCTAAGGTTTGTAAGCTCTTAATATTGTAGCAACAAGATTCTTAGTTGCTGGAATGTTTTAAAATAATTATTAAAAACTTTTATACCCATAGAATGGTGAATATAATTGCTTATTATAAAGCGTAGATATAGTAATACCCTTTGAGTAGTTTCATAGAGGAACCTCTATTTTTGAGGTGTATATTGTCAGTTTTTAATGTTTAGGGCGTGTGTAGTTAAACTTAATGAATGGAATATGAAGCTTTGCCATCCTTTTTGTGGATAATCAGGATGAAGGTCTATTCTTGAGTGAGTTAAGCTTTGAACTGATTTTTTTTTCTTTGAAAATGTAAAATTTTAAAATTAATGAACTTTTGTAATTTACAATAAATATTCTATAACTTCTATGCTTGTATGTAAGTCATTCTCTCCTTTTTAATCTGATTAAATGAACATCACCTTTTGACAATTATCTAGTTGTCTTATTAAACAAAATTAACAATTCATGGATAACCTTATAGCCATTTCTACTCAACTGTGACAAAAAATTTAGACATGTGATGACATATGTCTGAATACTCTAATCAAAAGAAATGATTAGAATATATGAATATTAATATTTATTTTCTAAATCTATTATAGTAGCTTAAAATAGATACTAATAAATTGTTGCTAAGAGCTTTATCATTTATAATATTTATCAATATAAGTATATATTGTACAAAATAAATTTTACATAAAATACAAAATGTATTTTAATATCTCTAGCATACTATAAATGGTAGGCTATCATGTTTATAAAAAATTGAATTGTATTTGCCTAGTACCAATAAAAGATGGTTATTCTTTCTGGATACATTGGTTTCATGATTGTAGTGTTTCATTTTATGTGCCCTCTTTGGAGAAAGCAAATTCAAGGATAGTATAGGTAATAAATTAATTTATTTTAATATTTGGCAGTCTGTGGCCAGTGTGCCCTATTGATTTATACCTATTTCCCAGAATTTTATCATTTTTCTTGAATAAATTGTATGTCTTGATTTAAACTAAGTACTTACATAGCATTGAAAGTGGAAACTGGATTAGGGAGAAGGACAGGGACCACTTTTTTTTCTTTGAGAGTAGAATTTTACTTGAAAGATAGTCTTTTAAAATTATAACTATGTCTGTAGCTTTGAGAAAGAAAACTTAAAACACCAAAACTTGCTCAGGAATTCTTACAATATTGTTAAATTATAATTACATTGTTAATTATACTTATTCTTCATAAAGAATAGCTGTTGAAATGCAAATGAAGTCAGCTTTTGTTAAATGTCAGCCCTTCTAATATGATACATTTAAATTAAAATTAAATTGTGGAGACAGAAAATGGGTCATGTGTATCATTTTTTTGTACTAGTATCGCTGTTTTCTCTTTTGTATTCAAATTTTAATCATGTGAGTACTTAATTTAAAAATGTAGAATGTCTTATGCTTTAAACTTAAAGGATTTAAAAGGAATTCCATGTTAATTTTAAATCTACTTCAGAAGAACTTTTTTCCTCATGAAATATAAATCAGCAACATTTAGTTTCCATCTGAAAGAAATAGGTACATTTTCTGGTGTTAGTAATGCCAAAGGTCATCTCTTTGATAGGTTAATTTAACATACGAAGGTCATTGACATAGCTGCAGTCTAGTTTCCTCTTGGTGGTTTATTGCCTACCAAAAATACATACTTCTTTACATTCCATAGCATTGTATGTTCATATGGGTACATAAAGAAGTATGTACTCTGAGTAGGTATTACTAAGTTGTTAGCTGTAAAAACATGAAATGTTTTATTTTCCCATTTTTTAGTAAAACTTTCAGCTTACTGATGGAGAGCAGTGGTAGATTGTTTGCAGAGAATATCAAAGACTAAACTTTATAACATTTACCTGAGGCATGGCATTAGTGCTGTTTATGGTTCCTTGTTCTTGGTGGACATACACTTCTAAACGTTGACCAGTCATCTGTTGAACTTTGTCCTGGTTTGGTTCTTTTTGAGAGAGATCCATTGAATCAGTGGGGATTTACAGAGTGTATTTCAGAAATTGGTAAGATCAGCCTAGTGTTTCTTCATAGTCTTCAGAGCAAATTTCTTCTTATTTTGTAGTTTGCTTCTAGAACCTACAAGTAGACAATAATTAATTTGGTGCATGTACTTTTTACCAGCAAGATATCTTATTAAAGACTTAATAATTAACCAATTAGTACTACTTCTGATGTTGATTCTAAACTTGAAAAAACAGGGAGAAAAACTGGATCTTTTTAGAGTATGAATGAACTGAATTTTTTTTAATGATAATTTTTTTTGTTAGTTTTGTTTTTAAGGTCACAGATAAGAACTCATGATCATTTGAAAACCTCTGTGTTGTTCCTTTGTTATTAGTTACTTACCTGAGTTTTGCAGTTTGGTGATCCTGTCTGGGTTAAATATAAATTTAGATAAAAGAATTAATATCTAATTTTGGTGAGTTGAGTGGTTCTGATACTTTGATTTTTTTTTTTTTTGGTCAATATGAAGGATAAGTACCAGAACAATCAAGTTTTCCAAAGTCACACTTAAAAGAACTGGAAGGTATTGGCTACTGAGCAGTTGGGTTTTAACTTGATCGTTTAGCATGAAAACAAATTATAGTTGGTGAGTTGCCTTTTATTATTGTGGCATTAAGAAGTTAATTTATAAGAAGACCATAAGAAAATTTCAGATCTGAGAGAGGAGGGGGTGTAAAAGACACGGAAAGTAGAATTCCTGCAGCCCGTTGTAAGAAGTGAGTGTAGCTCACAGAGAGCAGAGGACCACGTAGCGGGAGATGGCCCAGTACTACAGCAGTTTCAGCAACGCAGCATTTGAATTTCACCATCCGTATTCTGGTTTAATTTTGTGCCCAGCTATCAGAGGAAGCATTAAAAAGCATTTTGTGATCTCCAAGTTTCTTGGTTGACTAAACCTTGAAAGAGTTAATAGTTTTTAAAAGATAGTATGCTCTGAAGGCAGGTGGCCATTTCCTAGGGATACAGAATCACCACTTAATCTGAAACAGTAAAGACTGACTCTTTAAAAATGTAAAAGACAGGAATGGACTTGTACAGGTTTGACATTGAATCATCTGTCATGATATTTGAACAGCATTCCTTTTTACACTGCATAAGGTCTCTGCTTGAACTGTGAAACGGCTTTGCCCAGGTAGAATTTAACAATAAAAGCATGTATTGAGTCGATAATAGGTAAGCATGCAGAAAACCATAAGCCTTCATTAAAGTACTGTCCTGTGGTGCTGTGTTACCTGTGAGCTTAGTGTCATGAGCAGGGAGAGAGAGAATGACCCAGAGAGTCACGCCAGCAGCAGCCATCTCATCTTGATCGGCTCTTCACTCTATTTGCTGAATCAGCGCTTCTTTTCATGAGCCGGGGGAAGTAAAGGGGAAGTGTCAGTGAACACAGGACCTCACCTTTTAAGATAAATTTGAAAAACAAGTGAACAAACAAAGTATATCAGCCATCTTTTCCCTCTCCCTTTCCTTATGCTTAAGGGAAAAAAAAAACATTTCAATAAAATTGAGTCAGCATTGGCCATTTGATTTGGAATGTCCTGTTACTGGTGTTGAATGGATATGAGTACCTTGTCTCTGGTGTATAGAAAGTGAAGCAACGGGGAAAGGTTGCTTCAACGGCCAAGAAAATGCACCTCACTAATTGCTCAGATGGAATGCTTCAGAAATGGGGAAAAAGGTGTAGAGGAGGTTACTTTTACAAACTAAAAAAGACACACACACACACACACACACACAAACCCAGCAAAAACCAAAACACACCTCACTCCCCCCCACCAAATAACTGTAAACATTCACCCTGTTTCCTTTGCCCACCAGAGGACATTGGGGTCTTCTGACTTCTCAGGAAATAATTCTGCATCTTTCTTGCTGTGGAATTTTTGTTTGTTTGTTTTTAGTTGCCAGGATTAGATGGTAGATCTGTATTGACGCTACCTTGTCAAATCCAGAGGTCAAGTCTGCAAGCAAGGTCGGGACTTCCACATGGTCACTACAGAGGTTAACTTATATTCTTCCCTCAGTGGCCACAGGCTGAACTGTTCAGCTTTATAGGCAGCTAAGCATTTGAAACATGCACTCCCAGGCAAACAGGCTCTCTTGTGCCTCTCTCTTCCCTGACCATATTTAGTCAACCATAGCAAAAAATAGTCTCTCAGCTGTCGATTGTCGATCCAAAAGCTGAGGAAGCCTCTATCTTGCTTTCTGCCTATTGATTGTTCATCCTGCGGTCCAAACACTGCCTTGCCATTTGTCCTGCATTTTTTTTTTTTTTTCAAAGCACTGCCAAATAAAGCGGTCTCTCATGTTTCCACTTACACATCCCAGATTTATACTGAGCTTGCGCTGAGGCTAGGAAAGCCTGATGCGGCTGCCACTATACTTAGAAGCACTGCAGCGAAAAAAGGAAAGAGAAAAAATATTACCCTGGCTAGTAGCAAGACAGGCTTTGGACAGATATGGAACAAGTAAAGTCGCTGTGCTGCCAAAATATATTTCATAACCTGTTTTTTTAAATCAGTAAACAAAAAAATCAGGGTAATGATATTTTACATAGCTCAAGGCCTGAAGGGATTTTGTAGTGTTACCTTTAGAGCTCGTTGTTGCTATACATTCTTTTTAAATTTAATAAATAATAATTGAATGGAAAAATATGTAGAAAGAGTAAGTAGAACCAATATATTGAAGGTGAAGAGATCACTCAGGAGGAAAGGAGGAATGTGTAAATGAAATCTTGGAAGTGCTACTTAAAACTTTTAAATTAAAAAAAAACTTTTAATTCAGTGTCACTTTTAATAAATTTTTTAGTAGTGCTTAGGTGAGAAACAGGGTCTGGAATGCTTTTTAGTAATTGTGTTACTTTTCTATTGAAACTTTGTAGTTATATAACTGTTATAATGCATTAATTAAATTCTACTTTATTTTCAAATGTGAAGTGGTTTTTTCCTCCTTTCTACATTGCTGTTCCACTTTACTTTTCTGAGATAGCATTTAGGCATGATCATTTCACACTTTATTACAGACTCAAAATAGTCACTAACCTTTCTGTAATTTCTTGTTGCTGTTCAGTCATAAAGTCCCTGACCCAGGGATCGAACCCGTTGTCTCCTGTATTGCAGATGAATTCTTTACTGCTGAGCCACCAGGGAAGCCCTTCTGTAACTTTGTCACATAACACATGTTATAGGGGAAAAATACTTTTGTTCTAAACTTTAATAGCATATCACCATAAATTTTAATATTGAGGTTTGTTTTTTAACCAAGGAGAAAAAAAAATTTAACATCAAATTCCGCAAACCTATGGCGGTACAATTTAAGATCTAACAAACCTAAGAATGCCTAGGAAAAACCAACTATACCTTGTTCTTAATTCATATATAGTCTCTTAAGTATTGATTCAGTTCAGTTCAGTTGTTCAGTCATGTGTGACTCTGCGACCCCATGGACTGCAACACGCCAGGCTTCCCTGTCCATCACCAACTCCCGGAGTTTATTCAAACTTATGTCCACTGAGTCGGTGGTGCCATCCAACCATCTCATCCTCTGTTGTCCCCTTCTCCTGCCTTCAATCTTTCTCATATCAGGGTCTTTTCCAATGAGTCAGTTCTTTGCAGGAGGTATCCAAAGTATTGGAGTTTCAGCTTGAGCATCAGTCCTTCCAGTGAATATTCAGGACTGATTTCCTTTAGGATGGACTGGTTGGATCTCCTTGCAGTCCAGGGGTCTCTCAAGAGTCTTCTCCAACACCACAGTTCAGAAGCATCAATTCTTCAGCAGCCAGCTTTCTTTATAGTCCAACTCTCATATCCATCGATTCAGTTAAGAACCAAAAAGAACTGTTAACAGTTTTCTGAGCTCATTCTCCTACAAGGGAAATTTGTCCTTGACATCCTTTTTGTCTTTAGCATTTTTTATAACATAGCAGTTTAATTATTTCTGAATGGCTGTTTTAAAACAGTGACATAAAGCATGCTTCTAGATACTGAAGTAATTTTAGACACATTGTGAGAAGATGATGCATCTCAGAGTACAAGATAGGTCAATTTGAAGACTTTTAAACTACCTCATATTTCCTGACCATTTTGTAGCAGTCAAAGTCCTCCTTTCCCACCTCTCAAGCAAGCACTTACATAGTGTATGAAAGGACAGGCACTTTTCTAAGGCCTTTAAAATCCCCATAACAGTCCTACGAAATAGGACTTGTGATTCTTTACACATTTTATAGATGAGGAAACTGAGGCATAGAAGGCAAGTACCCTGCTCACGTCACCAGCCCTTTTGTTTGCTGGTACCAGAATGTGAGCCCAGGTGGTTTGGCTTCAGACTTAGATATTTACCCCTGTGCCTGTCGCTGCTGTGGTTGATAATAATGCAAGCAGTTAGGGCCTGGACTCTAGGGGACTGGAACCTGTACCAGGAATGTGGCATATTGAGCATTCTTGGCCCCAGTATGCTGAGAAAAATGACCGTTTGTTTGATTGTTTCTTCCTTTGTTTCATTCAAGTAAACTTTGAGCACCTCATACTAGGTGCACACAGAGGGAAGAAAGATGAGTAGAATGGCGTCCCTGGCTTACAGTGCGGAAGAGATCCTTTTAGTTGTCCTGTTTTAAGAATGATCGAATCCTCCTGCAGCCTGTATTGTCATTGCATATCTGTCATTTTGAGCTAATTTCTGCTGCATTACCAAATTCCTAGTAAATGAATTCAAGCTAAATTAATGAACCTTTTAATTACAGTATCTGTCAAAAAAAAGTTTGTGGGGAACAAAATTAAGCACACCAAAAAAATTAAAATGTAACATTTGAGTCATGTCTGTGTATCCCTTTAAATAGATGAAAGAAAATAAAAACTGTCCATATTCATTTGCTAGAATGATTATTACAGATAGCATTCTTGTCTCCATCCATTTAGATAGGGGTGGGTGTGTATTGAATAAAGATGTGTTCAAACTGTTACATATTAACTTGCTCTTAGCATGGCCTACAGAACTTCTGCCTGAGATTTATCAACTTTCTTAGCAGGTTCCTTTATGGATTCTGTACTAACATGCTTAAATTATATTTGAGGGATTGTTCAATATTCAGAATTTATTGAACCCCTAATATGTGCTATTATCTCAATGTCTTTTTTACATTCAGTAATACTAATATGTAAGGCCTCCTCAGTTTAGCTACTATGGTTTGTTTGGAAAAATGTTGCCCATCTCTGAAGAAAGATTGCAAAGCATGGCAGGTCCTAAAAATGGAGCCATTGCCATTTGACTGTTACATACCAGTGCAGACAGCTGCTTGTCCCCTCTGCTTCTTAGAGCTCATTTGCTCATCATTCAGCGAACGTTTGCGTGTTCCCATGTGCCAAGGATTACGCTCGGCACCACTATTAGTTGTTCCGGAACTTAATGCTTCTTTGGCACTATTCACAAATGCCTGCTTAACTGGTAGTAAGATCTTATCCTTAAACCATCCATGTCCTTAACCTTTTGGAAAACAACCAGATTGAGAAATAAAGAAGAATGTTTGAACGTTCGGGAAAGTATCTTCAAATCTCATACAGTGCTCCACCAGTGAGAGTCTGTTGGCTTAGTAAAATTATTGATTTATTGAACTGGTAACATCCTTATGCCAGGAACTCTAAGGGCCTCAGTGCTTGCAGCATAACAACAGAAACCTCTTAATTAGCTAAGGTGCTGTGGGAACAGCTGACCTTCGTTGGTTGTATTGTGGAGTCCTCAGATTGCCCCACAGGAGGAAAGGAGACAGACCATTCAGAACTACTCTGGACATGAAGGGGAGGGGACCAGAGACTGTTGTTTTTTTTCTCTTAGCTCATACTGCAGGCTGGGCCCAAAGATTGACTTTTCTTGAGGTGTTGTATTGTTTTTGTTTGCTTTTTGTGAAGGCAGTAGGTCAAGAACTAACATTAATTAGCAGCTTTCCTATTAAGATGAGAAGGTTATAGATTGCTCTTAAAATTAAGCTACCCCAAATCTCCAGTATAGGAGAATTCCAGATCATTTATGTGAATACTCTATCTTCAAGGAAGTAGAATATAACTTTCCACCTGTTAAGAGTAGGCTACCTGTAGTGACTTCCTTCCAAAGAGTGTAGTAGTATTCTGTAGTAGAGAAAGGGAGAAAAAGAGCAACTCTACAGTGGAGGAAGTGGACAGATGCTCCCTCAACCAGATGGCTATGGTTAACATTGAGAGGTAAGTCATGCTGATAGTGTGCACCCTTGATGTGATGGAATGGCACTGTCTTTGAGACTTCCTCCTCAAAACTCATAATCCCAGTTGTAATCATCAGAAAACATCAGACAAATTACAAGCAAGGAACATTCTATCAAATAACTGATGAGTACTCCTCAACACTGTCAACATCATCAAAAACAAGGAAAGTCTAAGAAACTGTCACAGTGAAGGGGACCCTCAGGAGCCACGACAGCTAAGTGTAATGTGGTAGAGAAAGTACGTTAAATAAGGACATTGGAGTGAAGTATGGTCTTTAGTTAATAACTGTCAGTACTGGTTCCTTAATGGTAACAAATGTATCATCCTAATGTACAGTATTAACAGGAGGGGTGAGGAACTCTCTGTACTGTCTTCACAATTTTCTGTAAGTCTAAAATCTAGAAGTTAATTTAAAAATGGCAAAACCAAAAACTAATCTGACCACTCCTAGCTAGCTGTTGACTTTTGCATTAATTTTGATTTCGGGCTATCTGCAGTATTTCTCCAAAACTTAGAGCATTTAATCAGGAGTTGATTTTGTTGTTACAATTTGGTTATCATAAGGTAAGTTTAGCCTTATATTCTTTTAAAAGTATATTAAAACAAAAAGTATATTTCACAATAAATTTTATCAAGACCAATCTTAAAAAGATTTAGTTATGTGAAAGGGAGCCTTTTTTATTTGAATGCCGATGACTTTGAATTTGTGAAAATGGTGAAAGGGGTAGATTTGTGTGAAAGGGGTATAAGGGCTAGATTTGGAAGAGGGCTGTTACAGATGTTCAGAGGAAAGGTTATGAAAGTCTATATAAAAGGTACTATATAGGAAATAATAGTTTAGTTTTAAAAGGGAAAGTCAGCAGAACAAAGTGAATGCAGGAGTGGGAAGGGAGGAGAGGGTCTAGAATGATTCCCGTATTTCTGACTGGGGTGGCTGGTTAAATGATAATAAGAATAACCAAAATCAAGAATACAGGAAGAATTCTTAGGAAGGAGAAAAGGGAAATTTGTATTGTGTACTTCATAGGTCTATAAACTTAGAACTGTAATAACACTGTAATATTGAAGAGCTTTAGACTATACTAAAACATTTTATTACATTCCCTCATTTAGTTCTTACAGAACTCTTTTCATATGACTTTATAGGCCCATAGAGATGACTAACACTAACATTAATAAAAATGTCAAATTATTTTTCATATGATGATGTACCGTTAAGAATTTGAGTCAAAAATCTACATAATTTCTAGTATTTTATTTTAATCCACTAAATGGGGAAGTCCTTACAATTACTGAAAATGAACTAAAGCAAGAATCTTCGGCTTTGTATGAGGTCCGTGAATGGAACTTAGATTCCCTCAAAATTATATGTAAAGATTTTTATGTGCATTTTTGGGGGAGGGAATGGTTCCTGGCCTTCCACAGATTTCCAAAGAAGTCTGTCATTCATGGACAGTGATTTTAACTTTAGTAACAACCACTGAAGGCTGTCTTTTAAGTTTTGATTCTCAATATGCCTTGGGTCATTAACCTGTTTGAAAATCTGATAAAAGCTACAAACTTCCAGATATGAGTACAATTTTAGAGATTCGTGGGTTCTTTAGAGCGTGTTCTCAGATGTCTTGGACTTCCTATGTGGGATTCATGGACCACTGCCATTAAACAAACATGTTCTGTATCACGTTAGGTCTTAGTTTCATTATTTAGAGACTTAACAATTTCTTTTACACACGTTCTTATTCTGCATCTTCAGACTGTTTCTCCATACGTTTAAAATAATTTGTTTCAGATTTTTCTCTCCTGTGTGTCCCCTTAGGAAAAACTATCCCAATATGTACCTTACTGTTAACTTCTTGCCCTTTTATACTCTAATGACAGAATTTTAAAAGCTTTTCTGCGTTTACTGCCTTTTTTAGGTATGGGGGAACATTCAGTATCTAATACATCTATCAATGTTGTCTGTGCCAAGTCCAGTACTGTTTATAGAAGCCATTCATTATCTCAGGTGTCAGTCTTTAAAAAAAAACAACAACAACAATTAGTGGACAGATATTAAGGGAAATTTTTCCCAAATTTTTTAAAAATAAAAAAAAATTATTTTTAGATTTTTCCCGAATTATGAGTTTTCCACACAAGATCTTTGTTAGGAGAAGTTACCGGTGAATGGTAAGAAAGTTGCTTCTTATTTTACTTTCCTTTTTGAGGGTAGGCTAGCCTTTTCTTTACAAAGCATGGTTTCTCAGTAATTAGTTCCCCTGATCTTTCCTGGTTTAATCTTTGGTGCTCTTTAGGATAACTTTCTCTTTTTTTGCTTTGGAGATATTTGGTTATCATATTGTAAATTTTAAATATTCGAGTGCCATTTTGTGTGTTTCGATATCAACTAGATTTAGCACTACTAAATGACATGTATCAGATTTTTAATCCCACAGAATTCATGGTAATCTGCCAGCCACATAAAATTTGTCTTAATTATCACTATTTTTCCCAATTAACTCTTGTTACCTGATTGTTCTTCATTAACTCTTTCATTAATATATACTACTCTAATTGAACCTAAGAGATTCCACAGATTCAAACGATATCCTTATTAGGGTATATTTCACCTTTGGGCTTTTTCCCTCTCAGAATATTTCCCTTTGTAGCACTCCCATTCTATTTTGATTCTACTCTCCAAACAGTGATAATTTGTTTACCTCTTAAAATGTCAAAGGGCTGTGCATTTGAGATTTAGAAATTTTGAATTTCTGTTTGTCTCTTAAGGGCATAATTTTCTTTAAAGAGGAATATTTTCATTTGAATTTAAGAGTTTTTTGGAATATTTTTTTATAAAGAAAATAATAAAATATATAACTAAATATCAAATTAGTATAAATTTGTCTTTCAGCGCAATGCGTGTTTTACTGTCTAAATTACCAAGACCGTGGATTGTGGATGAGAAGAAAGATGATGGTTATACTGCCTTGCATCTGGCTGCCCTTAATAATCATGTAGAAGTGGCCGAACTGTTGGTGCATCAGGTAGGAAAAGCATTTCAGTAATTTTTAACAATTTTGGGTCATTGCTAATCATTGATTTATTATTACTTTATCAACTACTTACGGATGAGACAGTTGGATGGCATCACCAACTCGATGGACATGAATTTGAGCAAGCTCCAGGAGTTGGTGATGGACAGGGAAGCCTGGTGTGCTGTAGCCCATGGGGTCGCAAAGAGTCAGACATGACTGAGCAACTGAACTGAACTACTTACTAGTAGATTACAGTAAAATCCCATGGTGATGCAAATTCAGCTGTAGTATGAACTTAGTCTTTAGTGGTGCTTCAGTGGAGGGAAGTAGTAGTGGGGGTGTGGGTAGGGTGGGTGTGGATCCTTAACACCTCCAGTATTCTCTCTGCACAGCCTTCCTGAGTTGGTCCAACAAAATAGGCATCAGCTTAAAGGGATTTTCCAGGTTCACTGCCACTCTTGTGGAAGTGTCACTCAGCTATGTCATCACGAAGCAGTATGTTGATGTCTAAATCAGTGTGGCAAGTTGCTACCAGGTGACACCAGGCTGCAGTTAGGACCTAGGGACTCAGTTCTCAACAGCTGCTGGACCCCTTGAATCTGTGTGGATAGCAGGGTGGGCTCACCTTAGTTATCTCATTTATCTTAGGAATAAAATACCTCTGCATTTTTATGAGCTTAGATTTTGAGGGGAACCTATTGATTACAATTTTATGATGTTTTGGTATATTCAGCAAAATTTTTAAATGCTTCAGACAAGCATATGCCATAGGGAAGCAGTAAAGTTTCCAAAGAATTATCTGTGACTCCTGACTTCAAGGAACTTACAGTCTAGTTAAGAAGATGAAATGGCAGGGAAACTTAGTAGATAGTACATTATGTATAATTGGGTCTTATATCATAAGGTGGACAGTCTATACAAAGACATTTAAAGAAAGAAACAGTTCAAAAGCTAAACTGCCTTTCCCCTGCCATTATAAGCCTTTATTATTAAAGTTAATTCTCTTAGAAGTGTTGTTAACTATGATAAGTTCCTTTTCATCCAAAATCCAAACTACTGACCTAAGCCAGTACCACACTGTCTTGGTTGTGCTTAGTCGCTCAGTTGTGTCCGACTCTTTGCAACCCCATGGACTGCAGCCCACCCGTCTCCTCTTGTCCATGGAAATTCTCCAGGCAAGAATACTGGAGTAGTTACCATGCCCTCCTCCAGGGGATCTTCCCAACCCAGGGATTGAACCCAGGTCTCCTCTATTGCAGGCAGATTCTTTACCAGCTGAGCCACCAAGGAACCCAAAGAATACTGGAATGGGTAACCTATCCCTTCTCCAGGGGATCTTCCCGACCCAGGAATCTAACTGGGATCTCCTGCATTGCAGGCTGATTCTTTATCAGCTGAGCTGCTAAGGAAGCCCACTGTCTTGGTTACTGTTACTGTTGCTTGGTTACAGTAATCAGTAACTGAACTGAAGTAATAACTATAGTAACTATAGTAATCAGTAACTGAAATCAGTTACTCAGTTGGAGTAAGTCCTATAAATTTGTTGTTTTTTCTCAGACCTACTTTAACATTCTAGGTCTTCTGAATTTCCAAATACAATATGAAGACTCACTGATACATTTTCAGGAAGTACTTACTTAAAATGAGCTGATTATGTCTGTGGCTCTGTAATGGAGATTAAAAGGGAGCCGTGTTTGACTCTGTATTGTCCTTTGTCCTGTAACTGTCCTTAGGTGGAATCACCACAGTAAAAATAGATTTAAATTTGCCGTTCTATTTCAGAAAGTTGGCTGTCCCACCACTTCTTCCTGCTATTCACATCTGTTACCATATATTACAAGGTCTAGCCCTTGGAGGGGGCGTGCTCAGCAGCATCCAGTGTTATGGCTTCCTCATAGAGAGCTAGATTATGTGCTTCCCTCTTGTCACATTTAACTGTAAGCCTTGTTCGTCTTTCAGGGAAACGCAAACCTGGACATCCAGAACGTGAACCAGCAGACGGCCCTCCACCTTGCCGTGGAGCGGCAGCACACCCAGATTGTGAGGGTAACGTGTCTACTAAAGTGAATCTTACCCCTTTAAATTATATGTTGTTAGGCTTCTCCAAAGGCGTAGTTAGAGGTAAAATTATGATTTTAGGCTGGTATTTTAATCAGTTTGATAAAGAGTTTTAATTTCTAATAGGAAAAATCTTAACTCTTATATTCAAAGTTTTTATAATTTTGTTGTCAGGATTTGTAAATTCCTGGAATATTAAATCAGAGAATTTCAAAGTAACATATACATTTTTTTAAAAGTATACTTCCTTTTAATTTTTATAATTGAGAGTGAACTGTAATTAAAGCCTTTGGCTAGACATTTGCCAAACATTTCAAAGAAGCTGGCATATGTAATTTTATATTACTAATCTGGTGATTCCAGATCAAATACTTGAAATGATCTGTTTAAACTTTTTTGTAGAGCAGTGGTTCTTAAAGTTTGGAGGCTGAGCAGCAGCAATAGCATCACCTAGGGCTTTGGCAGAAAAGTAAATTCTTGGGCCCCATCTCAGACCAACCAGAGCAGAACCTCTAAGGGTGGGAACTAGCAATCTCGGGTTTTACAGGCCCCCACGTAATTCTGATGCCAATTTAAATTTGAGAGACCGATCTACAGAGACGTTTTATATAATCTTTTTGAAGCACAATGAACAAAAAAAGAGCAAAATAGTAATTTGCCAAAACAGGTAGGACTGTATGCTTGAGATTGATTTCTTTGTATGGTGTTTTTCTAAAACTCTGATAACATTTGCGGAAAGGTTAGGGAACTTGTTAAAGCAAAGTTTTATATTTACTGCTTAAAATATCTGTTAAGGTATATCAATTATGCATTATATGTAAGAGATTGTAACTTAGCAAACATTTCACATTTATAAAAAATTCTCTTGCCAGAAATTCTTCATTTCTCTGATGTTTGGACTTATAACCCTTATAACCACACATTTGGAGAAAAGTGACCACAGGGGATGGAAAAAAATAAATGCATATTTATTTAAATAATAGAAGAATTTTGAGTATTGTGATTTGGTCCTATTGGAAATACTTAAAATATACCAACTCACATATCTGAAATTAAAAGAGGAAAAAAATGTCCTGAATTTCCTCCAGTTATTTTGATCTTAGAGTAGAATAATTAACCTGCATATTGGTTCTTGTTTTTTTCTGCTGTCCCTAGTTCAGTATGTTTGAATAATCAAGCTCATCATTATTTGTAAGCAGTCACAGGGATCAGAGTGGTGGTAAGCAAACACATAAGTTAACTTTCATGGCAGCCCCGTCAGATAGGGCTCTCACACTGTTACTTTAATTTTACTTTTTTTAGCTTTATTAAGTTATAATAGACAGATGGAAATTGTATACATTTAAAGTGTACAATTTCGTATTTTGATCCAGGTGTACATTGTGAAATAATCACTATAATTAAGCTAATTAACATAGCCACCATCACACATAGTTTGTGTATCTGTTTGGTGAGAACAGTTAAAGTCTGCCTTCTCAGCAAATTGTAAGAACATGATACAACACCATGCAAAGGGGGGCTCTCCAGAACAAATTCATCTTATGTAACTGAAACTTTGTTACTTTAGATGTATTATAATTTCTTGTGGGTGGAATACTTAGGAAAAAGAGACATTTTTCTCTTCTAGCTTTTGGTCCGTGCAGGTGCCAAGTTAGATATTCAGGATAAGGATGGGGACACTCCTCTGCACGAAGCCCTGCGGCATCACACTCTGTCTCAGCTGCGTCAGCTTCAAGATATGCAGGATGTGGGGAAGGTTGATGCTGCCTGGGAGCCATCCAAAAACACGGTGAGCAAAGATAATCGTCACTTCTGTGCCAGGAGGAGCATATTTTAATGCAAGGTCTTATATTTATGGCTCATAGAACCTGCATCTGATCAGATATTTCATCAAAAGTACAAATGTAGGAATTTAGTTTATGAGCTAAACACTAGTCAGTACTGACTGTATTGTTTGCATTCTTACCAAAAGTTGTTTGGTTCTCCTTATGCAACTTAAGCCATTCAAGCAGGAGTGCTGTGGTGTCTTGTTGTGGTTTGGGGTTGCATTTCCTCATGACTACTGGTATTGAACATCTTTTCATTTGCAGGTTTACCACCCATATATATTTGACAAAGCTGTCACTTAAGACCTTAATTTATTATGTTGTTGAACTGTTTTCTTACTACCAGTCTGAATCAAGTTCCGTATCAGATATGCGATATGCACATACATTCTCCCAGTCTGTGGCTTGTCTTTTCATTCTTTTAACGGTATTGTTTGAAGCAATAGTTTTTTTTTTTTTTTTTTTGTCTTCAGACTTTAAACTTTTTATTTTGAATCGGCGTTATAGCCAGTCAACAGTGTTGTGGTGGTTTTAGGTGAACAGCAAAGGCGCTCAGCCACACCTAGACATGTATCCATTCTCCCCTAAGCCCCTCCCCCTCCAGTCTGGTGCATGACATTGAGCAGAATTCATGTGCTATACAGTAGGTCCTTGTTGGTTATCCATTTTGAACATAGCTGTGTGTACATGACCTTCCCAAACTCCCTAAGTATTCCTTCCCCCCAGCAACCAGAAAATTTTCTAAGTCTATGAGTCGAAAAATAGTAATTTTAATGAAGTCTGATTTAGCAATTTTTTTCTTTTATTGTTTGTGTCCTGAGAAATCTTTGCTAAATCTAAGGTCACTAAGGTTTTTTCCTGTTTTGTACTAGAAGTTTATAAAGTTTGAACTGTTACATTTAGGTCTGTGATTGATTTTGAGTTAATTTTTATATACACAGTATGAAGTATGGGTCATCTTTTTTTGCTTGTGGATATCATCACTCCAGTCCCATTTGTTGAGAAGGCTATCTTTTTCTACTGAATCGCTTGTTGTGCCTTTATCTAAAATCAGTTCTCTTCTGTTAATCTGTGTCTTTAGCTCTGTAATGCCAATGTACTGTCTTGATTACTGTAGCTTTATAATAAATGTTGAGGTCAGTCCAACTTTCTTCCTGTTTTTCAAAGTTGCTTTACAATTCTAGGTCCTTGACCTTTCCGTATGAATTTTAGAATCATTTTTAAGAATGTAAAAGGATTCTGAGACCAAAGTGTTTGCTAATTGCTGCCTGTCTTTCTGTATGATCATGGGTAAATACTCTAACTCCTATGTGCCTTGTTTTTCTCATTTTAAAATGAGGGGAAGGGAGTAACTACCTCCATAAGGTTGTAAGGATTAAATGAGTTAGTTCATGGAAAGTGCTTAAAATAGTTCTTAGTCCACTGTAGATGCTCCATCAGTGTTAACAGTTATTATGACTATTTTCACACAGGATGTGAGTCAGTAGCTCGGATGACAGTAGAACCTGATTTCTCTCATTCTCCACTTTGTGTCTTAATTCCTAGTTCTTGGTTCTTTTCTCAGTTATCTCTCCCCTTATTGTTTCAAGTTGGTTGCTAACAGCTCCAGGGCCAAGTTGTTAGAAAAGGTAGTACTGTTTCCTCAATATCTAAATCAGAAGTTCCATTCTTGAGTCTTACGGGCTTTAATTAACTTGATTTACATTATGTGTCACCCCTGAACTAAGCACAGATGAAGTGGGTATCTGACTGATTTGGACCATCTTTGGTTCACTTCTGAACCCGGAGGATGGGTCAGTCCTCATACTGTACACCTGAGGACACGGGGTGAGTGAGGGGGGAATGATACTAGGACTGCGCCCCGTAGGTGTCCTCACGTCTCTGTAGTGTGTATGCTCCTTCCAGACATTTTCTTATTCACACATACGTATTCATACATACATGCATACATATATACGCAAGCACACACACACACGTATGTATGTATGTATATTTGGTGATAAGAAATGATAACAGATTCCTAAAGGAAAATAATGACTCTTTTCATATGATTTCAGTTAATAATGGGACTTGGTACCCAGGGGGCTGAGAAGAAGAGTGCGGCATCTATTGCCTGTTTCTTGGCTGCTAACGGTGCTGACCTTAGCATCCGAAATAAGAAGGGTCAGTCGCCACTTGATCTCTGTCCTGATCCAAGTCTCTGCAAAGCCTTGGCAAAGTGTCATAAAGAAAAAGTCAGGTTTGTATTATTTATTTTTATAAAACCTAATATTCTGTACATAAAATATTCTGTACATAAAGTGTCATGTCGTTTCACAATTAAGGACTTGGTTCTTGTCATTAAACATTTTAGTAGTTGTCCCTTGAACTTTGTACTTTCTTTCTTTTCGTAAATTTATGTATAGTGATGAAATGACACCTCTTTGGAATCCATACATAGAGCTGTGTTACAGGGAAATTAATATAATGAAGTATTTTCTTATTGAAGTATAGTTGATTTACAGTGTTATTTTCTGATGTACAGCAAAGTGATTCATGTATACATATATATACATATTCTTCCATTATGGTTTATTACAAGATACTGAGTATAGTTACTTGTGCTATATAGTAGGACCTTGTTTATTTTATATTGAATATGTAGTAGTTTGTATCTGCTAATCCCAAACTCCTCTAATTTATCCTTTCCCTACTCCTTTCCCCTTTGGTAACTGTAAGTTTGTTTTCTATGTCTGTTTCTATGTCTGTTTTGTAAGTCAGTTCAGATTGTATCATATTTTAGAGTCCACATAAGCGATAGATGATATTTGTCTTTCTCTGATTGACTTTGCTTACTGTGATAATCTCTAGGTTCATTCATGTTGCTGCAAATGACATTCTTTTTTTTATGGCTAAGTAGTTGTATATAGAGGTATATACATATCTTTAAGTATATTCTTAAGGAATGTAAAATTCTATTAGAGAAAGACAATGTATCTAAAAATATATGGATAAAGGCACCGTAATTACTGCAATAATAACTTAAACACTGGGGTGCAGGGGAAATCACTTTGTGAACGTGTGAGCGTGCGTTTCCGTGAGTCTCTGAAGGTTGTAGTAGAAGCAGTGTGTCCCTTTTCTGTTGCTGTGGTTGGTTGTGCATATGTATTTCTGTGTCGTGGATATATATTTATGGGTGTGCTCTGGCTTTCTGTAATAGAATCTTTATGCTCCTTAAGGATAAATTTAAAGAAATGTCAAAACAGCAGCTGCAGTGACCTATTTTTCACAGTTCCCTGTCTGTCGTGGACTCTGATGATGCTTCTTCTGTCTGTACTTAGGGCAACTAACATGGGCTCTAGTTAGGATTTTTGTTTTATTCCTATGTCCTGTGTCTTCCTCAGCTGGTTCTGTATAGATAAAAAAAGATTCTGAGTGAAACTGTTCATGTTAGTTTTTTTTTAAGCTAGTGTATTTGACTTCTGTGTTAGAAGATTCACCCTTTTTTATTGGGTGAGGATTTGTTCATTGAAATTTGAATTGTGCTATATGTACTGAAAAAATGCAGAGAGGTAGACGAATATAATATATACAGTGTTTCATATACAGATGATAAGGCTTAGTTTTTAAACATAACTCAAGTTTTTATGCAAACGAATGATGCTCTAGATGTTTTAAAACATTTTAATTAATGAATTTCTGACAGATATTCTGATAGGTTTGATTAGAATTATTTTCTTTTATTAGTGGTCAGGTGGGCTCCCGAAGTCCTTCTATGATCAGTAATGACTCTGAAACCTTAGAAGAGTGTATGGTGTGCTCCGATATGAAGAGAGACACTCTATTTGGCCCGTGTGGGCATATTGCTACCTGTTCTCTGTGTTCGCCACGAGTCAAGAAATGCCTCCTCTGTAAAGAGCAAGTTCAGTCCAGGACCAAGGTAGTATGTTTTTCATACAGTGTTTTATTATTGTTTGATCTCTGAGACTACAGTTAATGATAAATAAGATTATATGATGCCGTGTGTCTGTTTTAATTTTGTTCTTCCTAAGCAAGATCTAAACATGGGAATGTATTATTTATACATTTATCAAGACACCAGTTGAAACATGTAAACTACACTATTAGTTAAAAATAAAAGTTGTCTACTATTTTACTTTCAGAGTCTCTTATCACCTAAAGATGTGTTTAATTCCACTTTGTGGTTTTAGTTACTTGTATATTACACCTTTTTTGAGCGCATGAAATGTTTTGTATTCCTCTTTGTAGAAGACCAGTTGATTTTTTTTTCAGTAGAATATCACATAGTCTGGATTTATTTGATTGTGTTATCATGGTGTTCTTTGTTTCTATATCCTTTGTATTTCTTTGAACTGGAAGTTAGATCTCACAGCTTGATTAGTTTCAACCTAGACATTTTTGGAAAGAAAACTTTGTAGATGATGCTACTCGTTTGATATTGTGTCCCACTCTTCATTAGGCAGATGAAGTCTGGTAATCCTGTAATTCTTTATGGCCAAATTCTGTATCTCTGAACTTTTTATCTCATCTGACTCCTTTTGTTTTTTGAGTAACAGATTCTTTTCTGAGTTTCTGGTTTCTTTCTTTTTTCCCCATGTAACTTAGTGCTTTATCATCTTACTCATTTTAGTTTATGAAATAATTGATTTTCTTTAGTTTTTCTTAATGTGTGTATATGTAAAGTGAGGTTTAAGTTTCTTACAAATAATCTTTCAAAGTGAGTAGCTTAAATCAAAAGATACTTTGGTTTTCTTTGGCTTCGTTTATGAAGGTTATACTCTTTTCTTGTTCCCTTGTTCTTTTTATTTTTCTCTAGATATTTCCTAAGCTATACATTAACATTCATTATTAGAAACAAGTTGGCACTAATTCTCATGATGAACTAGCTGGCAGTGACTTGAAAGGTGAAACCTTGCCAGTGCTTCTTGCATTTTCATAGGGCTTCTTCTAAGACTGTATGTTTTTTATGATTCAAATGACTATATCATTGGTAAAATTTTAGGCACAGGAAAAAGTTCCAGGAGTTATTTTTGGGTGAAAGGTATTAGATTAACATATGTGATGGTTTAACCTGTTTATAAAGGGGAGGAGGATATACTGGCAGCACTCACTGTATGCCAGGCACTGTGTTGGCATTTCAGATGTATTATGTTGGTGTCAACCTGCTTTAATAAATTAATGTGAATCGCTTTACTTGGTATTTATAATTTGCTTTAGTTACCTGCTGACAGAGTAACAGTTTGGGAAAGAATCTGAAAGGATGAAAATTTAAGTAATTCTCTTGTTTTTAGATTCTGTGTATTCTGCTGTTGTGCTTGAAACTTTTTGTTAGATTAAACCCTATTTCAAAAATGTTTCTTGAGCACTTGTTTTCTAACCAAGTCAGAGATGTATATGATCGTTCCCTGCTATAAATTAGTAATCTCTTGACAAACTATGACTTACCAGTAAAAGCTACTCTTGTGTATAGGGACGTCACCGGTGCTGTAAGACAGATGTGAAGTGAGTTCAGATCCCAGGGTTGTGTAAACCGGAGTCTCATCTTGTAACTCTTATTGATCCTCTAGTCGCTCTGGTGTTTTCAGTGGAAAAAACTGAATCTCAAAGAAGTACACTGACACTTGGGTCTTGAACTCAGTTTTCTTGATTCTTAAGTCCCTGCTCTTTCCTCTGTGTTATGATATACAAACAAAATTAAAAACGGTGTCCACAAGAGAGGGTTGACAGAACAGGAAGGTAGAAAGGAAGGAATGTGTTGTTACTCCTTTTTAGCCCAGTCCTGAACTCCAGGAATCAGAAAGCTTTCTGTTTGTATTTTAAGTTACGGAATTTTTATTCCCGTGCAAAAGTACGAAAACTTACACATACCCTCCCAAGAGGTTTGTCGAGTTGGTTGTGGAACCTTTGAATATAAGGAAATAGTGACCCCAAGTGGCTAAAGGATCATGAACATCTTCATGAAGATAAATTGTAAAACTATTATTTGGATGAGGAAGAATAAATGAGCTTGGTCTGTTTAGCAATTAAAGAAATACAAATGTGAAATTATGAACTATTATTAACCATTCTCATCAAATTAGCAAAAACAAACTTCAAAAATTGCTAGCCAGGGAAGCGGGAAATGAGCACTCTCTTAACACTGCAGTTGGCTGAATCACTGGGTTCACTTTTTTTTTTTTGAGAGACCATCCTGACAATATATATACAAACCTTTACAATAAACATGCTTTGATATAGTAATTCCACTCCTGGGTATGTAACCTGGGGAGAAAATCCAGAAGGGGTAACATTTGTGCTTGGAAAGCTCTTTTTAAAGAGCTAATAGCTGAATGGGTAAGTGATTATTATATTGGTTTGCTAGATTATTTTAACGTCTTTATAAACAATTCAGATACATAGACAGTTGTGTTGGGAATCAACACATCTTTTATATAGTGACGAGCAGAGAATCATCATGTGTTAGGCACTGATTGTATATTAAGCGTTGAACTAAACACTTTACGCATAGTATCTAGTTTATTCTTTTTTTTTCAACTGTCACATTTTAATGTTTGGCCAGTATTTAGCACATATAATTCCTACAATATTTATATGAAGATACCCCTTATGTAGAGATGGCTGAATCAGTCAGAATTCTAGCTGCTGATGTTTGGGATTTTCATTTCTTCTTTCACCCAGATTGTGCCTGCTTTTCTTTTTAGCTTACTAGCCAGCAGATAGCTAACGTGCACACCTTTGAAACTTACCATGGTCCTCACTCCTTCCTTTAGAGAAAGGAAAGACTTTCTTGGGTGCTATGAAAAATATACCTGTCTCCAGGGTATGGGTCCCTTAGCCACTTTTCCAGAGTCTTCCTGTTTTTGCTCCCCTTCCTGTGGTTGTGCTGGTGCACTGCATTGTGTTAGCAGCTTGGGGACTTAAGGTTATCGTTCCCTTCTTTGTAGTCAGATCTTGAACAGGCCTAAAGCCTGGATGTGTAATTGTAGACTTGGAAAGACCACCCTGGTCTTGCATCTTATAAGCTGTAGGAGACTGAAATTTGTTTCTTTCAACTGTTTTAAATCAAGTTAGAAGCTTAGCAGATATCTTAGATTTCTTCTTGTCTATTCTGTACATTTTATTAGTTTCCAAGTTCCATTCTTAAATATCTCTCATAACTCTTTCTGCTCCCCTGTCTTATTCTGTCTTACTTCAGATGTCCACCGCCACTGCCCCCCAATCTGATAGTTAGAACTGTCGTGGGGTACACCTGAATAAGGGCCACCTAACTCCTCTCCCTGTCTTCTAATTGACTCTTCCTACCTTGTGAAGAAGGATTGTTCTTTATTGTTCAGAGTTTTTAAAAGCTTCATCTCCACAGTGTTAGGTAACTTGTTAGTACTGGAGCTGGAATTGGAATCCAGGAACATTAAGATTCTGACCAACCATGTCTTACTGCTTCCCATGACGTTACTATGTCCATAGCAAGGTCTAAGTTGGGAAGGTCCAATATTCGGTTGTTTAGGTGAAGAGGTGAGCAGTGAACAGTATTGTTAAGTGACACAAGTAGGGGTGAATGTGTGTCAGAAGGAAGGAAGGAGGATGAGTGAAAGGTGAAGGTGGAGCCAAGGGTGGTGGGCAGGTGGGGGTCAGAGAACCAGAGCAAGCTTAAGAAATCATTATACACGCAGAACGCAGATTAAGTGGAGAAGAGGAAGAAAAACAGGGAAATCATGATTACTCTGTGGAGGGCTCTGGCTTTAGAGATCAGGGGAAAGACTAGTTCAGAGCTCTGGGCTTCAGCCAGTGGCTGGGGGGAGGGTCCATGTTCTGGGAAAGGATGTGCTAGGTGGCAGTCCTCAGATGTGGGTCAGTAAACCCCTCCCTCCTCCTCCTCAAGCTTTAGCAGTCTGGCTAATCTGGTTAGATTTTTATGAATGTTAGAAATCTATCTTATCTCAGTCGTTTGTCCTTTTAATGTTTCTTTCAAAAGTAGTTTAAGCACAAAAGAAAACTGAAGTCTAGTCTGTTCTCCCTGACCTTGGAGGAAGTGGAATTTTCGGTGTCATTCTTTCAGACAGGTAGGGAGACTGAAGTGGAACGAGGCCAGCTTAGCTGGGGTGTTTAAAAAAATGTGAGAATAAGTGACCAAGAGACTAGATCGAGGACAGAGGAGAAGCCTGTGGTAAATTCCTCTGTGTGGAAGCGTTTCCTTACAGAGGAGCAATGCATTTGGATACAAAAGGAGCTGTTAGAGTCACTCGCTTTATTTGTGGATGTTCACGCTTATGCTGTACCCTCTTTTTCACAGATTGAAGAATGCGTGGTATGCTCTGACAAGAAAGCAGCTGTTCTTTTTCAGCCGTGCGGACACATGTGTGCTTGTGAGAGTAAGTAGCCCAAATAGAACTTCCTCAGAATTATCATAAAAATAGAAAGCGAAGCAAATTATATCTTTGAATTTTTTAAAAAAGTAACTCACGAACAGAGGTGTTGGTAGCCTTTGAGACTCCCCATTTGTACTCAGTACAGATTTCACCACTCTCCCTCCTTGGTCCCAAGTGTTAGCGAAAGCTCGATGCACTGCATTCCCCCAGCTCAACTTTTTATTTCATTTATGTGTGAGCATAAATGAAATAAAATGACCTCTTTGTTTCCAAAAATGAACGTTGAAACATTTAGTATGGCCTTTTTCCACGTATAAAATGAACACGTTTGCATTTGTCTGCACCTTTGTGGAGCCTCTCCTGTGTATACTGTCCACTGCTGAACCACTCACAGCAGCCATTTGGGGCAATAATTTCTGGCTTTCTTAACCTTCCTTAACCTCTATGTCAAGAGAGCTTATAGAAATCTTTTCTTTATGGAGGTAATATTAAAATTTAAGAGGCGTTTTAACCTTTGCTTTTACATATCTCCCTTGTTCTTTGCAAGTTAATATATTTAGTATTAATGTTCTCCCTTTTAATTTTTACTTGTCAGTGAAAGATTTTAAACATGTTTAACAGTTTGTACTTAAATGGGCCCAAGCTAAAATATGGTGTTTCCTCTTATGAAATAGTTCAGTCACTTAGGTGTTGGTTTTTAATATAAAATCTAACTAAAGTAAAAAACTGTGTGATAGATTAATCTCATTGGCACAGATTTGCTTCAAGCATTGGTTTTTTTTTTTTTTTTTTTTTTTGGCCGCTTGTCAACTAAGAAATGATCAAGGTTTTCTGCTGTAACATTCTGCTCCAAGTTAATTGTTTCTGTTTACCAGAGACTGGTATAATGGCTATTATCAGCTGTCAGAGGGCAAGAAAAAAGAGAATTCTGTCTTAAGTAAAAGCTCAGGTTATGCAAGTTTTCATAGCCCAGGAGTTAGCCAACATTTTCTGTAAAAGGTAAACTAGAAAACATTTTTGGCTTTGTGGGCTCTGTGATTTCTGCAGTAACAACTCAGCCCTTTCCAGCTGCTTGCTTCTGTCATTGTAGCGCACGGACAGCCTTAGACAACATGTAAGCAAATGGGTGGGACTGTTTTCCATTAAAACTTTATTTATAAAAGCTTAGTGACCAGTTGGGTTTGGCCTACAGTCTGTGGTTTGCTGACCCTGTCATAAAGCTGGTTATAGTTAATAGCTGGTAATGTGGACTCTAGAGCCGTAGTGTAATATTTTCCCTCAGGAGTTCCCCAAAGTTTTTACATTATTTTTGCTTTAGAATATAATGAGAACAACTGCTGATTTTATTGTGTTCTTAATTTGTGCCAACTATTGTAATCTCTTTTTGAGTATTTCCTCATTTATTTTCATAAGAAACCTAAAAAGTAGATTGCTTTCTCCGTTTTACAGATATATTGTTATTGGTAAACATATATTTGCTAGAGAAGCTGAAATTGTGGGGAAAAAAATGTCCCTTTCTCAAGGAATATATAGTACAGCAGGTGGTCCAGTCTCCACAGCACAGTAATCAAGGAAGGAGAAGTTACAGCCCTTTGGACAGGCTGAAGAAAGATTTTATATCAATAATATAACAACCTAACTTAATAGTTACAGGAATTTGAAATAACTTGTTGTTGCTCAGTTGCTAAGCTGTGTCTGACTCTTTGTAACACCATGGACTGTAGCCTGCCACACCCCTCTGTCCTGCATTATCTCCTGGAGTTTGCTCAAATTCCTGCCCATTGAGTTGGGGATGCTATCTATTTGAAATAATAGTGGCTACATATTACATACTCAGGCTGTTAAATTATAAACTCAAGAGAAAAAAGTCTGCCCTCAAATTGAAGACAAATCCCAAACCAGTTGTCTGCTAGCAATAGCTCCTACCTGGTTCATCTTGCCTAGGCCAGCATCTGACCCATCTCTTTTTAGGCCTTGGCAGAAGATCGACCTTGACAGAGCATCTGTCCACCAGCATCAGCACTGTTGAGAGTCTATGACCCCCTTGTCCACACTGGTGATTTTACGCTTTGTTAAGGTTTACTATCATATCATAAAGATACCCTGCCACAGTTTTTGTTATTTTTCCTGTTTTTGAATTGACAAAGACACTTGGTACCATAGGCTAAGATATGGAGTACACTTTTCATAATAAATGCTAATGGGAAAGGTTGTGTTGAAGCACTATGTATTGTTTTATAATTAATTAATAACTTTAGGTGTAACATTAATAGTCCATAACATAGAATTGTGCCTGAGAATGTCTTCTTTGAATGGGAAAGCATTCTACCTCTAATATAGAGGTATTAGAAAGATAGTCCATTATGATGAATTGTCCTGACTGTTAACATTAAAAAAGTAGTCACTAAGCAATTTCCTTGTTAGATTGCATCAATTTGATAGGAGGAAGAGAATTGTATAGTGTATTTTAGGAATTTAAGAGACTAGTGATAAAATAGTTACAAAAGAAAGTAGTCTTTAAAAATATCATGCTGGCAGCCTTATAATTCTTGTTGCAGTAGTTAAATTCATGAAAGGTCTCTCCCTCCTTTATTCTTAAGCCTTAAGATCTTGAAATATTTATGTTACATATTTAAAAAAAAATTTGAACCTTCCCCTCAGTTTATTCCAGTGTATTAGAAAATGCCGTTATTTTCATAATGATGGGCTTTCGACTCTAGAAGCTACCAGTGAAAAATATGCTTTCTTCGGTGGGTAACATCTTGAGAAGGTAGAACTGTGTATTGCTGTAACTTAGTGTTTATCTCACTGTTAAATGAGTGGAGGGAGGCACCCCTGTTGACGTTTTCTTCTGTGAGATGCGTTGTGTTGCCATTTGCAGACTGTGCCAGCCTGATGAAGAAGTGTGTGCAATGTCGGGCAGTAGTTGAGCGAAGAGTGCCCTTCATCATGTGCTGTGGAGGGAAAAGTGCAGAGGACGCCACGGACGATATCTGTGAGTGGGTTTCTTACTTTGCTGGGACTTTCACAGACACACTTTCTCCTAGCGCGCTGTACTGTTTGCTTGTAACACAAGGTGTGTGACTCGAATCTACAAGGAACAGGTGCACTTAGGAAACCGGAAATTGTATTTTTCTAACTTGTAATATTTTGGAGCTTTAAGCATTAGTCTTTTTAAGGAAGTATCCATGTGTGTTTTATAACAAAGTATTGTTGTGTTCTTAAAGATACTTTAACTCTTTTTAAGATGAAATTTATTGTGTCTCAGGGCAGGAGGACATCATATTAAAAATTATTTTTCCAGTTTACACATGTATTAACCTTATTCCTTTATGTAATAAGTTTACCTAGTGTGTTTAATTATTTTATGAAATAGTCATCATTTGTGACAGAGTATAGATAAATGGAAGTGTAACCCAGTGAATAGTGGAAAGATGAAAAGTAAGTTATTTACCTTCAACCTTCTGTACAGTTGACCCTTGAACATCATAGATTTGCACTGCCAGGGTCCACTTAAACTTGAATCTTTTTTTTTGGCCACACCACATGGCTTGTGGAATCTCAGTTCCCCAACCAGGGACTGAATCCAGGCCACAGCAGTGAAAGCCTGGAATCCTAACCACCAGGCCACCAGGGAACTCCCAAAACTTGGATATTTTTTAATAGTAGATACTACGGGACTACATGGTTCGTGTGTGGTTGGTCGAGTCCAGTAATGTGAAGAAACTGTGGATTTGGAGGCCTGCTGTAAGTTATTTGTTGATTAACCCTTGTGTTGTTCAAGGGTCACCTGTAGCGTAGCGGTATAAACATAGTTTTCATCTCTGCACGAGACGTACACTGGATGGTCTCTCTGATTTCTTTGTTCTGTGTAGGATGAGGAATAACGTTAGTGTAGCCACTTTGTTTTTATCCCCAGTAGAGCAGGGTAAAAATCCTGGGGACAGATTAACCAGAGTAAAAGTCCAAGTATCTAGAGAATAGGAAAAGTGAGGTAAAAAATTTCCCTCCATTGAGTAGGTATCATGGACCTACCTTTCTTTCACAAAGTTCCTCATCTCGGATCAGTAGCAACAGGAGAGCCTTGGAAAACCTGGAAGTCTCTTTGTAGCGTGGATTATTGTCCGCCTGAGTTAAACATAACTAGAAATTAATGTGTAAACCTATTTCTTTTTGAAGATTATAAATGAAGTTTAACATGAATGTCACTGCTGTATCCGTTGTCCACGTGGGAAAAAAGTTTTTTAAGAGCATTCGAATAATAGTATCGTGTTTTTAATAAATAAAAGTAATAATTTTGAAATAAAAAAATCATTTTTGCTTCACAACAGTCATAACACTGATTCTTTGTGTGTGGGATTCTTTATTTTAGCCAGTGGGAATATTCCGGTGCTGCAGAAGGACAAGGATAACACCAACGTCAATGCGGACGTGCAAAAGCTGCAGCAGCAGCTACAGGACATCAAAGAACAGGTAACGGCGCTTCTCCACAGTGAAGAGCGACTCCCAAGAGCGCCAGTGCATCCTGTTCTAAAAAAGTACTAGCATTGTCCATAGCAAGCGTGGTCATATTAGTGTGTCACTTGTGGTATTTGCATATTTGCAGTCAGCAAGATCTGATTAGAAGATTTCTTCAGGTGCTTGACAAACTAGGAGATGCACCACACCCAACATGAGAAAATGCTCCGTCACACGTTTCCTGCCTAGGGGGGGATGTTAGAAACTGTCAGTATCGAGTGTTCAGGCAAAGTACATAGCAGCCGCAACTCACACAGTGCTGATGGGAATATTAATTAGTAAAAACACTTTGGGAAAGTTTGTCATCATCTCATAAAACTAAATAAGATTTTGTTTGGGGATGAAAACTTGGAAAAAATAATCACACAGATAGTGTTTAAAATCGAAGGATGGTGGTTGGTTTTGGCTGGGACATGGGGGCAGTTTGATGAGTAGTGATGGTTCCGTTTCATGACCTAAGTTATTTACTTACATTTGATCAGTTTGTGAGCTTTTATTAAACTGTACTTGGACCTGTCCACATTTCTCTATAGATGTGATACTTCAGTGAAAAGAGAAAAAGATACACACACACATACCCTCCATAAGAAAAGCAAGGGAAAGATAAATGTTAAATTCAGAAACGTCATTATCAGTGAGGGTTGGGGAGGGCGTATTCATGCCTAAGCTCGGTGGTGGTTATTTGTTTCTTTATATATTATATACACCAACAGAAGTACTCTTTCATATCTGCTTAATATTTAACAAAAGCAACATTAAAATGAAGACGTTACCTAAAACTTACAGGTTCTGGTTTAAAAAAAAAGTCTTTTTTCCCTCTTATCTTACCGTTTGACCCAGCACTTAAATCTGATTTAATTCAGAGGATTGAGCAGGAAGGGTATTCTTTGGTTGGCAGTCACATCAGTGCTGCCGTGCAGTTGTGCAGAGTTCCACTCTTGTCTTTTCTGTCTGAAGTTTTTTCTTTCTTAGATAATCTTTATGTCCATATTTCATCACTAAAGTATTTAAGTAGTTAAAGCTCATTTTCTGTGGCATGTTCAGGTTTCTTACCCCTTCAAGGTTACCAAGAGAAAGCATCTGAATAAGTCTCTTTAAATTTTAAACCTCCAATCTCTCTCTTACCCCAATGTCTCTTTAAAAAACAAAGATTTATTTTATATGCCATTAAGGCTATATTAATCCAAAGTAACTTACCCTGGACTGCACAGATGTGTTTACTTTTGGAAATAAGAGTTATTAATTAACTACATAAACCTCTGGGAAGTTTAATGAAAAAGAAACTATTTTAGTTTTAAAAAGCTGCTTTGGCTTTTTAAAATAAAAACTGATTTTTCTATCCCTTTTCTTCTCAAAACTTCAAAGATAAATGTGAAAGTTTACCTTGGAAGAATGGAGCCAGCAAGTGAGACTGTAGTTCTTTTTTTCTATTGTTTTCTTCACGATGATTTCTGATATTGTCAGAGTTGGTAATTACATTTTCCTATAGGCTTTAGGCCTGATTTATTAATCTGGACATTTTTATTTAATTATTTCATTTCTGTGTTATTTGGGAAAGGTATAATTCAGAATGAAGTATTAAGATATATAATGTTTTTATAAACATACAATGTACTTTGTGAGTGTGTGATTTTTTTTCTAGAAAATTTCATAGAAATATACTCCTGAATTCTTCTAAGTTGATGAAGTTACATTTAGCAATAGCTAAGGTTAATTGTTTTTAACCAGAGGGTCTATACTGAAGGCAGTGCAGTGCAGCTTCACGTCTAAAAGCAGGAGCTCTGGGGCCACACGCACCCGAGCTCACATTCTGGCTCGTCTTTAGCATCACTAAGCCTCAGTTTCCTCTCTTGAAGTGAGAGTGATACAAGCTTTGGGCCTGGATCACATCTAGCATCGTGCTTGGCATGTGTGTATGTTCTTAGCACTATCCCCCACTGCTTCCTGCAATACACTGTGTAATTTTCATACAAGAACAACCTGGTACCTAGAGTTGAACAATCTGAGTCAGACTGAAGGGGCTATTTTCATCCTTTTCGTATTAGATTTTGGCATTTGCATTTTTAATTTTATGTACTATTTATTTTATATTGTACCATTTTATACTGACCTGACAGTACAGCCAGTATTTCTGTTTTTATAAGGATGATACCTTAAAGATTCAAAAATTTAAAAGTGTCCAGCAGCCAAAGATTATTTGACTACAACAACAAAAAAATTAATGACATTGCAGAGTTGTCAGATTATACTTTCAAACTAGAAAATAGCTCAGCATTTATTACTTTGTTTATTATCTCATATTACAGACAATGTGCCCTGTGTGTTTGGATCGTCTGAAGAACATGATCTTCCTTTGTGGCCATGGGACGTGCCAGCTCTGCGGAGACCGGATGAGTGAATGTCCCATCTGTCGAAAAGCTATCGAACGGAGGATTCTTTTGTATTAACTAAGAAACCCCCTGTGTTCTGTTAGCTAAAATATTTTGGCCATGAGATCTTAGTGAGCTTTTCAAGCTAGTTGGAGGTTCTAATGAATTACTTTTTAATTTCATAGTTTCTTTGCTAGAGTGTAATTAGACTCTAAACGTACCAGAACAACTACAACAAAAAAACTCTACAAAACAGTGTTTGAAGCTGTGTATTTTTTGTTTTCCTTTCAATTGAAACATCAAATCCATGTAATTCATATATAATTTGCCTTCTGCATCTAAGGGAGAAAGTCCTTTAAGCATCTCCTGTTATTTTTTGTTTTCATTGCATTTTCTCTCACAGTTTATAAACATTAGACCTCAAAAGATATACTTCCTTATGGTCAGCTGTCTTTCAGTTTATCATGATTTTTACAGTGAGTTGACACAGGTACCCAGAAAGGTCATGCATCATATGAAAGGTGCAAGTCAAACTATTATGTTTCATATATTAAATGATAAAATTATAGTACAAGTTCTGCATGATTAAAGGAATACTGAAGTGAGGATTCTCCTTATAAGGTTACTTAAAATTATCCAAATGATTGTCTCTAAATTCTCAGAGTAAATGGAGATACAGAATGAGAGAATAGTGACTTTGCATTTAACTTATTTTCTGGATTCAAAGGAAAATTGTTTCACTTGTTTCAAAATGACTGAGACATGAAAAGGAAAACTAAGCAGTCGCAGTGGGGAACTGAAGGCAGGGCGGGTGGGGGCATCCAATAAAAGTGCTTTTATTGGATAAAAAGAAAAACTGTTATAATTGCCCTTGTTACATTAATTTGTACACTGTTCAGCCAGCTTGTGAAAAACTGACGGTGAAAAACGGGCCTCAGTTTCCCCTGTGGTCACTTACTCAGGCTTGATCTGACCAGTGAAATGGTGTTGCCCTGTTTGGGCCCCCGGGGTTCAGTTTACCTTTCCCAAAGTGCTGAGTAGCAGGAACCCAGGAAGGAAAAGCACCGTCCTCAGTGAGGCGATGGCCTTTCTCCTCTGCGTCAGTTCTGCCACCGTCACTGTTTCTGTCTTCCTCAGAGGCCTCGCTTCCATCATCTTTTAGATAGTAGAACTGACTATAAACAAAACAGTCTCTCATCATACCTAACAATGGGGATATTATTTAACCTGTCAGCAATATCCAAGACCTTGTAAATAACTGATGATAGACACTGAATTTAGAAAGAATGACTAGGACATTTACAGAAATATGTCTGATTATCTGTGTTTTTGTTTTGTTTTATTCTGGAGCATCTAATTATTTTTTTCTCTTTCAACATCTGGAATGAATATACACATAAGTAAGTGTTTTGGGGTTCATTGCTGCTAGATTATACAAATATCACCTGTTTACAGTAGTATCTACTATATGTGTATAAGTTGACTCCTAAGGATAAGTATCTTTTCTGTGGGTTTTTTCCCCTTTGACTCTGGTTCTTATTTCATTTCTCCTGCTGTAACAATTAAATTTGAAAGTACAAGGTCTCTAGCCCTCATAATACCATGTTTCTGGCTCATTAATGCCTGCTGCCTCTGCAAGCCCTGGTGAGAGCAATGGTGCACTTTGCTGCCTTTCTAGTCTCGGTAATTCCATATCTGTGTTTAGTGGAGTGACTTACCATTTAGAACAGTACAAATTTTTATAAATTTTAAATTTGAAAATTTATATTGACTCTACTCAGTTACCTAATAACAGGCTACTGAGGCTGTTGTTGAAGCCATATTTTGAAGTTATAAAAAGAACATCTGTCCAGTGATGTTCACATAGAGAGACAAGACTATTTTCTTTCAGATCTGTAAACAGTGTCAGTCAGGGTTTTCCTCCGTGTGCTGCCCATCTCTTTTCCACAAGGCCGACTGTAAGGAGGGAGCACTGGCTGACTCGTGCTTAGCGTGACCAACCAGAGAATTGTATAGTCCGGAGCTTTACTTCACTTATTGTTATAGGTCTTCTGAGCTACAGTGCTTAAGCTTACATCCCTAAAAGGCAGTTTCATCTTCCAGACTAGCTTATTTCCTCCATATTAAAAATATAATACCCTGTAAACTGTTATAAAAGTCACAAAGTCACTGTAACTGTAGTGGTGTACACTTGTGGATTTTCTCCATTTGTACCACTTTGAAATTTGTCTAGTGAAAAGAAAATGTTTTTTCATTCGTGTTTTTAAGCACCTGAAAAATAATTTTAAATTTATTTTTGGTTTGTGAGAGAGAATAAGTTTAAGAGCATCATTTTTTAAGTGACTTTCCTCTAATTCTATGAAATGGCTACCTCTTATCATATGTCTCAGCAGTACTCCCAGTTAGGACGTGTCCTTGTCATGATCATCTTTTTATCTTGTGCCTCGAAGGAGCTTTTGCTTTTCCTAGAATCGTTAGGAAAGAAAAAAAAACACCACCACCAAAACTGTCATGCATTCACTCAAAAACGTATTTATTGGGCTTCAGGAGCAAGATACACACGGTGAAAAAATTGTCATCTTCTAAGCACATACAGAATTTATCATGCAGCCATTGCGTATTTGAAGTATTCTTTTCAAAAAGAAGGGATCTAAAGATACTGATAGCATTTCTTCCTAATGTTTTGGAAGAGCTGTCATTAGGGTTCCCTCTCTGTACCCTCTCACCTCTACCATATTTTTTCTTTTATTCTAATATTGTCAGCTTTGTGACCCAAAACATACACACAACTTAACCAGATGGTGCTATTCTAATAGTTTTTCTTCCCATAATTTAACATTGCTGTTTAAACTATAAACATATTTCATTTTGTTGGGAGCAAGGAAGTTTTTCAAGAGAAGGTCATTTTGTATTAGTATTGGAATATTATATTACATAAGTGTTTTAGTTTAGCTGGCCAAATTATGCTTGATTGTAAATTTAAACATTGCAGATTGACTATCTGGCTACTGAGGCACGAAATTAATTGATAATGTTGAAAATAACTTTCTTAAATTTATGTCTTTGATGGCTTTAGCCTGTAAGAGCATTTAGCAAATTGCAATGCATGCTGCTTAAGATGTGTCCAATTCAAATTTCAAAGCTTGCTAGGTCATTTTTACGTGGCAGAAATAGCTGGTCTTGTATTGTAGTCTAATGTGTTGCCCAATGCTGTTTTTTGTTTATTGTGAATTTTGGACCCTTTTGGACTAAGAATTATTTAAACTTATGAACTTGGAGAATTGGTGATGGAATTGGATAGAGGGGATGATAGGGATTGCAGCAAGTAGAAAAAGAAAAGTCAGTTTTTGAGTTTAGAGAAAAATGGAGATCATGTAGATTTTACCAAAGCAGTAACTGTAGAAGTATATTCACCTTTCTCATTTTGCAAATTGAAACTGTACCCCCCAAGCAGCAGTCCTCTTCTCCCTCCTCCAGTGGAATAGCATTTTGATTAAATATAAATGGAGAAACACCTGAATATCTTAAGAGTTTGTATTTGCAAGACCTACAGTGATGGTGAATAATCAAGTTTGGGGAAGACAGAATTTCTCTTCTCCCTCCCAGTCATCATCAGTCGTAATTGAGTAGGTTTTAAATATCTGTTAATTAGAAGGATTTATTTCATTTTGAGTCAGAGGGGAGAAGCACACTTTTTAAACATTGTAATTAGGTTAGCTTTGAATTTATACTAATTGACAAGGTATTAGAACTTCACAAATTTTATGTGCCTTGTTGTTGAAAATGTCAGTTTTCTTTAAGTCTACTTTTAACTGTTTTCAAGATGTTTTTTTCCTCTCAAAAAGGCATCTTAATTTTATTTGCTTGAGTATTATAATAGGAATACTTACTGATATTACTTGATGAATCATGTATAGCCTTGGAACCTTTACATAGATGTAAAACTATAACAGTATTAATTACAGTTGTACTTCTTTAAAACACTAAAATTGAGGAAAAGCTATTTAATGCTGTCTCATGTATACATTGCTTTGCTACAGCGAGGGGGACATTTTAGGTTGAGCCTCAGTTTGCTGGTAAGTGGCTGGTAGTGGGTGAAACTAGAGCATAAAGATATGAAGTAGATAGTAGAACTGGTGAGTTAAAGTGTAAGCTGCTGCATGGGTACGTTCTGCCTCCTTTTCTGCCGGAGTGTTTTCCAGCGTTTATTCATATTTGTGACTGAGGAGGAGATGGAAACCTGAGGTTAAAAATGGAGATTTTTATTTTGTTGAGGAAGCAAAGATGACTTGCCACATCAATTTGGTGCCTAAATCCGTAACTGCAAGTTACAATTAATAATGAAATGTGTAAGAGAGATAATATTGGTGAATATTTTTTTTTCTTGTTCAGTCTATTTAGTTTTGTTTCATAAACATGACTTCTTCCCTCCAAAAAGCAAAATGGTCTTGTAATTTTCTATAGAATAAACAAATGTGCCATTTTATCTGAAATCAATAATTTCAGGAAGTTATTGAAAGTTCTGACTCAGGGCTTTTTAACAGTTTAAGCAATTGTTAGTTATATTTTGGGAAAATCCATCTACATAATTCTTCAGTGCCTTGAAAGAATTATTAACTTGGCAGCACTACTAAAACTTTATAGAAGGTGGTCTTTGGTGTGCATTTGTCATCATACACACATTGATAAGTTGTATTTCTTAGCCCATGTAATAGCGATACTGCTTGTGTGCTGGGTTTGGGTAATTCTTTAAAGGAAGTTTTCTTAGATTTGCACTTGATCATCTTTTTTAATGGATTATTTATGGCCATGACACTGTTACCAGGAAAGTACTTCTATGTTAAGTCATTATGCCAAGTCCTGTATCAGTAGCACCTGGGAAGAGGAGCTAGAATTCATACCTTTTGCTATTTTAGCAAAAAAGGAGAATCTGTTTGGAAAACAGATTGTCTTCCCCTCAAATGAAAAGAAGACCTTTTGTTTAAATGATTCAGTTAAAAAAACTTCTTTTTAAGAAAATCATGAATTGCATGACACTCTTTAACGCTGGTCTTACTTAGACTGAATCCACAGAATTTTCTGTTCAGTGAACTTGTGTCATTCTAGATACATTATATTTAGTGATAGAAGGCAGTTTAATTGACTTATAGCAGTGATTTGCTTTATATTTTTTCCAGTGTTTTTTAGCTTTCATTTGATTAAAGTCTTGTTTGTGAATATAGTTTTTGTATGGCAAATGATTCTCATTTATTAGCTTTCTCTTAAAAAGTGCTTAGCAAGAGCTAAGCTTTTAAAAATAAATGCAAACATTTACCATTAATAAAGTGTATGATGTAATATCATTATGTAATGCTTTTCGCTGATCTTTTAAAACTATTCTCCTTAGATGTATACATGAATTTTGATTCTTTATGGCATTTGAAAACAAATCTCAATACATCAAATATTTTTATTGGGAAGGAAATTATCATGTCTTTGAGGAACAAGGGACTATATCTCCAACTCTATACAAGACATGGGTGCTCATGTCTAGAAGGCTGTCATTGCAATTGTTTACATTTAAGGTACCTCTCTATCAATGGGGCCAAAGGTTTTCCTATTTTAACACCTCACATTCTCAGGATTAAGAGATATTGTAAAAGTAGTCTAAAGGATAAACTTGATAGAAAATAAATCTACTAGTCACGAAAGACTCAACTTCTTCTATAAAAAGTTTATTATACTTCACAACTCCAATGTAGATTTCATTTTCAAGAGGTAAACATTTTAAAACAACGATTTACTTGACTTTGTTAGCATTTTGTGACTAAATCAGTAATAGAAGGGTTTGTGGGTTATTTTATTTTTCAAGTTAATAGAAGTACTTATTTGTGAAGTTACTGGGAGGTTGTCTAATTCAAAAACTAAGTATGTATATAACTCAGATGTTTAAGAGGAAAACCATCTAAAACAAAAACCTTTTAAAATTGTTTATTTGAAAAAAAAAAAAGCATATGTATTCCACCTTTAAAATTGTGAATTAATTTTTTTATAACCTCTAATTAACTGTATTTGGGGGTTTATTTCTATTGCTGTATAATTAGTCATTTCCTGGCAATATTTTTTATTAAATTGAAACTCTGTATAGGTTTTTAAAATAAACCCATTTTAGAAAATCTGATTTCTACTTTTTATCATTGATAGATATTCATTCTTCAGAGAAGTTAAAATTGTTAGTCATACAGTGTAGCATTTCCCAGACTGACTAATAATGAAAACTTTTAAATGATACATTGCAGGGCAGTGATAGGAGTTTAAAAGATAGAACGAGTGTGTGGATTAAAGTAGAACACCAAAAATGATTCTCCCATAAATTAATTGCTAAAGAATGATCATCTGGCTAATAGTTTTTTTCTCCTTATAACAAAACTAGTTGAGAGATTTATTTTTATCTTAAGGATAAAAAGATGATAAACATTTATATGAAAAGATAAGACAAGACCTGGAACAGTGACTGTCAGTCCCGGAGTTGATGCTGTGTCCCTGCAGCCACTGGGCAGTGCTGCCTTTGCACTGATTTTAGAATCAGATACCATGTACTCAGGCTTAAAATGCCCGTTCATGTTAGGTTCTCACTCTTAGATATGGCAACTCTCTGAAAGGCAGATTTTCAATCAGTATAAATATTATTTCTCATTCATTTAAGACTGTTGACCTTACTTTTAGTTCCACAGAACAGGTAATATCTTGAGTGAAATATTGATGTACAGTTTGGGAAAAGCCTTTATAGGTGAAGTTAACCCTGATTTAATACAAAAATAGACAATTGAATCAGAGTATCTTTGGCTGCTGACCATGGCCAAACCACACTGAAGAAAGACTGAAGTTCACAAAGATTACATGCCTTTAGTATGAATGTAATGGTGCAAGAGTGTTGTGTTCGTTTCTTATTGCTCTGCAGCAAATTACCATGAATGTTTTGGCTTAACACAGTAGGAGTCTGGAAGGTCAGAAGTCTGACTTGAGTTTCCCTGGGCTCAAATCAACCTGTTGTCGGGGCTTTCTGGTTGCTCTTAGGGAAGTTCCATGTCCTTGCTCTTTCTAGTTTCTGGAGGCAGCCCACTTTCCTTGGCCCTTGTTTGTCTTCAAAGCCATCAATGGCCAGCTGAGTCTCACATTGCATGTGAGTCTGACAAGCAATGCCTCTTCTGCCTCCTGAAGTTTTCCACTTTTAAGGATCCTTGGGACTTCCCTGGTGGTCCAGTGGTTAAGATCCTACAAGCCATGTCGCATGGCCAAAAAAAAGAAAGAATCCTTTTTTTTGCCCATGGCAAAAGAATGAATCGGCAAATGAATTGGTGAGAACTTTCAGCAAACTAGGAACAGAAAAGAACATCCTCAACTTGATAAAGAACATCCTCAACTTGATAAAGAACATCTACAAAAAACCTACAGCTGACATTACTTTGAGACTTAGGAACTAGGTGCTCTTTCCCCATAAGGTTGAGAAGGAGGCAAAGAGGTCCCCTTCTAAGGTCCTAGCTAATGCAGTAAGACAAGAAAAGGAAGTAAAAACTATACAGATTGGAAAGAAAGAAAACTGTGTCTGTAGATGACCTGATTGTCTATTTGCAAGTTTCTAAAGAATTGACAGGAAAACTCTTGGAATTAATAAGCAATTATAGCAAGGTTGCAAGATAAAACGTTAATGTACGGAAGTTAACTGCTTTTCTATATACCAACAATGAAAAGTTGAGATTCGAAATTTAAAATAATATCATCTATATTTGTTGTTTAGTCACTAAGTCCTGTGTAACTCTTTTGACCCCATAGACTAGCCCATCAGGCTCCTCTCTCCATGGGATTTCCCAGGCGAGAATACTGGAGTGGGTTGCCATTTCCTTCTCCAGGGGATCTTCCCAACTCAGGGATTGAACCCCTGTCTCCTGCACTGGCAGGCGGATTCTTTACCACTGAGCTATCAGGGAAGCCCACCACTTACATTAGCACCAAAAAAATACTTCTGTATAAATATAACAAAACATGTGAAAGATATATATGAGGAAAACTATAAAACTCTGATAAAAGAAATTTTAAAAAATCTAAGTAAATGGTGAGAGATTCCATGACTATAGATAGAAAGAATCAGTATTGTTAAGATATCAGTTCTTCCCAACCTCATCTATAGATTCAGTGCTGTCCCAAACAGAATCTCAGAGAGTTATTTTATAGACATCACCAAACCAGTACTACAGTTTATATGGGAAGGCAAAAGACTTGGAATAGCTAGAAAAATATTAAAAATGAACAAAGTCATAGGACAAACAATATCTGTCTAAAGACTTACTATAAAGCTAAAATAAGATATTGTAGATCAACTATCTCAATTTTTTAAAAACCCATCAAGATTGTGATCCTGGCAAAAGATTGGGCAAGTGGATTGATTAAACAGAGAGCCTACCAATAGACCCACACAAATATAGTCAACAGATCTTTGATAATGGCAATGAAATGGAGAAAGGGTAGGCTTTTAAAGAAATGGTATAGAAACAACTGGCTCAGCAGTAGAGAATCCTGCCACTGCAGGAGACAGCAGGTTTGATTCCTGGGTTAGGAAGATCCCCTGGAGAAGGAAATGGCAATCCACTCCAATATTCTTGCCTGGGATATCTCGAAAAGAGTCAGACACGACTTAGTAACTAGAACAAACCAGAAAAACCCCAGCAACAGCTGGGCATATACATGTAGGGAAAAAAAACACCTAGATTCAGACCTTACACCTTTCACAAAAATTAACTCAAAATGCATCATAGAGCTAAATATGAAATGCCAAATATAAAACTTCTAGAAGATAACACAGGAGAAAATCCAGGTGACCTTGAGTTTAGTGTGTATGTATTTTATTCTACTTCATTTCATTCCATCCCTTTTTGCTTTGTTTTTTTGCTGCATGCTTGCAGGATTTCTCTATCAGGGGTTGAACATGGGCCATGGGAGTGAAAGTGCCCAATCCTAACCATTAGACCCCTAGGGAACTCCCTAGTTATAAGTTTTTAGATACCACACTAAAAGCATGACACATGAAGGAAACGATTGTTAAATTGGTCTTCTTTAAAATTAAAAACTTACACTTTGCAAAAGATATTTTTGAAAAAATGAAAAGTAGCCACAGGTTGGAAAAAAATACCTGCAAAACACATAAAGGGGCTTGTATACAGAATGTAAAAAGAACCCTAGAACTTGAGTATGAGAGCATCCCAATTAAAAAAATGAGCAAAGATAAAGCTCAGTAAGGAATATATTGCATATGGCAAACAAACATAAGTGTTTCGCCTTTTGAGAAACTATGCCAGACACAAAAGGTCACATACTGTATGAGTCCGTTTAAATGAAATGCCCAGAATACAGACATTATTCTATACAGACAGTAGACTTCGGTGGCTGCCAGTGACTTGGGAGAGGGGTGAAGGGGGACTGACTTCTGTAATGGGGTTTCTTATAGGGGTGATGAAAATGTTCTGGATTGAGTTGCATAGTTACCTAAAAACCACTGAACTTTTAATACTTTGAAGTGGGGAATTTTATGATACGTGAATTGTATTTCTATTTTAAAAAAGAATATTAGTGATCTCCATAAGTAATCGTGTAGAGATCCCGTTCGCTGAGGCTCTTCTCCAGGAAACGGACAGTTTGGCTTGAGAGTCTAAGCATCATCTTAGCCTCTCCAACCTGGTAACCAGGATTTGTTCAGCTCCTCCCATTCCCAGCCATCAGATGGCCGCTCTCTCCCCGTGATGTTAAAGTGAAGCCAGGCTTTGCCTTGACACAGTATATTTACTCAGAAGACCTGTTTAAAGAAAGGCAGAGGCTAATTATTTCTGGTATAGTCGATTGATTGCATGAGTAACCTTGGGAGATAACAAAGGACAGGGCAGCCTGGCATGCTGCAGTTCAGAGGGTAGCAGAGTCGGACATGACTGAGAGACCGAAGAACAAACTGATTAATGAGTTGTTTCTCTGTATCTTCCAAAGATGCCCTGTTCTTTTTTTTAAATGATATTTTAATTTCATGGATTTAAACATTTTATACATTTTATTAATAGTATATTGCAGTTACACTGTACTCTTTGGCGCTCACACTGTCCCATCTCTGGTCAGTGGAAAGTTACTCAAACTGGCTCCTGAGTTCTATTGACTCAAACGTGTTCCTCATTGGGAGTCTTCTTGCTTTCTGAAATGACAAGATTTCCAGTCTCATCCTGTATATTCTCTGCACAGACGTGGAATAGAACATTTCTCCAAGGACTCCTGACTCTGTTTAGTGATAAGTGATATCTAGAGGCCATAATTTGGGCGCTAGAGGTGTCACTGCTTTGGGGTTGGTCATTGCTTCTTGGCCTTTTCAGTGGAAAGAGCTAGGAACATGTTTAAGAGACATGCTATGAGTTGAAACTGAAGAATCGTGGAACTCAAATTCAGGACCACTGGGTGTTTATTTAGCCTTATCGGTTTTATGTCTACCTCTCTTTTCAACCAGTTAATAAATGTATTTGCTTTATTGCACAGTCACAGTGTTATCACCAACAGTATGATTTCTGAAAACAGTTAAAATATTTTTGCAGTTTTTTTTTTTAAACATTACAGTAAATCCCACTGGGGATGTTTTAGTGAAATGACTGTGTTTTGAAGACCCTGGAGTAGCTCTCTCTGTATCATTATGTTATCAACTCACTTTCAGATATTAGGAATTGCCTTCATCATTAATTTTTTAAATTTCATTTTATGTTACATGAAATATGTACATTTTTCAAAGTCAGTTCCACAAAGCAAGATATAGTCCAGGAAGTCTAGCTTCCTTTTCTATCCCTTCCATCCTCCATTCTCCTATAAATAATATTATGGTTTATTTTCCCTCCACTGCTTTTATTTTAATACTACAAAATACACGTATATATTGATCCCCTCTTGTTTTGAAAAACACAATATGCATACTCTGCGTGTGGTCTCTGCCTAACCTCTTACATCTTAGTAAAAACGACTTAATATTATATAGAATGACTTTAAAGAGTTGCTCCATAGAGAATGGATACATGTTTACGTATGGATGAGTCCCTTTGCTATTCATATGAAACTATGACAGCTTTGTTAATCAGCTACACCCCAATACAAGATAAAAAGATCAAAAAAAGAAAAATTGTTCTGCAGAGGGAAACAGGAAAAGGAAAAGTAGGAGAAGTTGCCTGTTATTCCAGAGCTGAGAGAGGGTGGCCTACAAAGTCTACTTCTGGCTGCCTGGCTCGGTGAGTGGGAGGTCAGAGTGGCCTGGAAAGTTATGGGCGTCATTCTGGGGCTCTGGCCAAGTGATCCTAAGCCAGGCAGGTTGGTTTCCCGCTCCCCAGACTCTGGTTTAATCCAGCATCTTATCCTCCAGCCCCATCTCCCCTCCCCCCGGGAAGAAGGGCAGTGTGTGGAGTCATCGGCCAGCCCCTGGAACCTTCTGAGGGGGAAAAGCACACCAGCTGATGTCCTGCACCATGCCCCCCATCTCACCCCCGCTCCCCCTACTGCCAGGGAATGCTGAGGGCTGCTTACCCTGGAACACAAGGAACCTCAAACTGCAGGTTGGAAAAACAGGAATTGTCTCCTTCCAGTCTCAGCAAAGAGTATTTACTTCTGAGTGGGACCTCAGGCATTTCCTATGGGAAGATAAATGCAGACACACACCAGAGCCCAGGACAGTCCTGCCCCGCTGGGGAGGCAGGGAGTGGGAGGGGGGCGGGTCTCTCTGTGCCCCTTCTCTGGAATTCCGCTCACACTGGGGAAACCAGGCTTCCTGGACAAGAGGTGTTCTCTGTGTGTATTGTCAGAGGCTCTGTCAGACCTGGTCTCAACTGAGGAAATTGTTCACTGAAAAGAAACTTCTAGATTTTTTTTTTCTCTTTTCAAAAGATGTTCTATACAGGAGTGTGAAGTGACTGTCCAGTGAGCATCAAGATGATGAATGAATATGACATCCTTATCTTTAATGATAGCAGCCTACACTGTCATTAAGCACCTACCATGCACATCAAACTCACTAACAATGAGTTCATTTTACCTGTGAGGATGGTGAGACTCAGAGACATTAAACGGATTGCTTAGTCTTTCATTTAGTCAGTAGCTGTGCTAGGATCCAAAACTGCATTTCTTTTTCTTATCTGCCCCCTACCCTTCCTTACATCGTTTTTTTTTTTAAAAAAACAAAAGTATCACAACTTGACATCACACATCTCCTACCTTTGATGAGAGCCCTGATATGTGTTGGGGAAAAAAAGTTGATATGAGAAATAACTGAGAATTTCAAGTTGAATGGGAAGAAACTGGGCAGTTAGTAACATACCTCACCTTCCTGCCCCCTGATTTTTTTCCCTGAAGGACGGTAGAAAAGTAAGTTCCCCAAACTGGGATCTCTCTGGGTGCACCCATGTTGAAGGACAGGGAAGCCTGGCATGATGCCATCCATGGGGTCTCCAGTCAGACATGACTGAGCTACTAAACAAACAGGTGCACCACCTTCTCTCTTCCACAAGGGGTCAGTAAAATCCTCTTAGTGAGCTGAAGACCCGTTACTGCCATTAACCACTCCGGGACAGCACTGGTCCACGAGGATCGTTCTATTACTGAACGGAGCTCTGACCTTCACTCCTGCAGTATCTTGACAGGAGAGCAGGCTATTTTGACTAGGTGTTAATGAGAACCAAATCTTTGGTTTACCATTTACATGTCTGATGAGTGGAAGAATTTTTCACAGGCCAGTCTAGGACTGCATTCATTTCAACCCCCCCTTTTTTTCCCTCCTCCACAGTCTGTGTACCTTAGGTACCAAGTGCCCCAGGAATATTAAGATACTCCTTTCAGCCCTGCTTTTCCAATCATACCACCAGGTGGGGAGAGTGATGGGAAGGGTCCTAGGAGCCATGACCATACCAGGAAGGCTTAGCAGTAACATAAATACACAGAGGGGCTTCCCTTGTGGCTCAGCTGGTAAAGAATCCACCTACAATGCGGGCGACCTGGGTTGGGAAGATCCCCTGGAGGAGGGAAAGGCTATCCACTCCAGTATTCTGGCCTGGAGAAGTCCATGGACTGTATAGTGGTGTTGGAGAAGATGCTTGAGAGTCTCTGGACAGCAAGGAGATCCACCCAGTCAACCTAAAGGAAATCAGTCCTGAATATTCATTGGAAGGACTGATGCTAAAGTTGGAACTCCAATACTTTGGCCACCTGCTTCGAGGAACTGACTCATTGGAAAAGATCCTAATGCTAGGAAAGACTGAAGGCTGGAGCAGAAGGGGACGACAGAGGATGAGATGCTTGGATGGCATCACTGACTCGATGGACATGAGTTTGAGTAAGCTCCGGAAGTTGGTGATGGACAGAGAAGCCTGATGTGCTGCAGTCCATGGGGTCGCAAAGAGTCGGACATGACTGAACTGGACTGAACTGAACTGAAATATACAAAGAAGTTAACTGCAAGTCACCAGGATGTATCTAAATAAACCCCAAATAAATGCATCCTTATTGTACACCCTCCCCATCTACCTCATCTCAAAAATGCAGGGCTACCTCATGGCCACCTGACACAGAGAAGTGAAAGAAAAGTGGGAGGAGAAATACTGAGTGGTCTTAACTGATTGCATTTAAAATATGTTACTTTTGCCTGTTTTGCAAACAACATGACCACATGAAGGTACTCCTGGACCTTTCCCAGGACTGCCTGTCTGGTGGGGCCTGCAGCTCAAGCTTCTTCAGTACTAGGGGGAAGGACCCTGTGGACACCCAGCTCACGCTCAGCCTTGCCACAGCTGGTGGGGAGAGCAACCCCAGCCCACTGCCGGCAAGGATACGTGTGGCATCTAGTGACAGGCCCTCTCCTGCAGCAGGCAGGCGGTGACAGGATTCCCCCATACCCCTGAATATTGCAGTCTCTGCTGCTTTTTGGGGGGAGGGGGAGGGGGCCGGGTCCTCCATTATTTTATTTGCATTCTGAATCTGCTCTGTGATCACTTAAATAAACTCCTTGCAAGTTAAGATACATTACCAATCAACAAGCAGTCAAGAAAATAGAAAGTAACCCAGGGATGTCCTGGTGGCTCAATTGGTAAAGAATCCACCTTCAATGCAGGAGATGGGCGTTTGATCCCTGGGTGGGGAAGATCCCCTGGAGGAGGAAATGGCAACCCACTCCAGTATTCTTGCCTGGAGAATCCCATGGACTGAGGCACCTGGCAGGCTACAATCCATGGGATCACAAAAGAGTCGTCGACAGGACTTAATGACTAAACCAACCCCCACCCCCGACCCCAGGAGTGCCAGAGGCAATGGGACCACCACCCTCCCTCATTGCTCCTGCAGCCCAAGGGACTTGGTCGTTTTCTATACGTATTTATCTTTGGTGACAGCCCCCAGCTCACTTGCTCCTGCATCCCTTCCAACAAAGTTGTAACTGGTTCCCTGTATTAAATCTTCCTCTGAAATGCCTGAAGTGCTTTCCATTCTCTTGGCAGACAAACTCTGATTGGAATGAAATGTAATTTTGGGGAGGTTGTGGGTCATTACATCAGGAAGGAAGGTCAGGGGAGACTCCCACGCACAAAGCACGACGGAAGTGAGCACGCTGATGGAGACGTCAGGCTGCGCCGCCATCTTGTGTTGTCCAGTCTCCTAGGACCCGCACTGTGAAAGCTTTGCTCACGCGTTTCTCCTTGGCCTGAAACCTCCACCCAGCACACCTCTCACATCCTGACCCAGAGCCCTGGAGCTTCCCAGGAACTCCCAGGCCCTCGAATCTCTCCTCTATCTGCACTCCTACAACTTTTAACAAGCAATTCCCACAGCAACTATTTGTTAAGGATCCACTCCAGGCTGGCCTTCGGGTAAACCTTCGTGTACTGCTTACAAAGCATTTTATGTGAGTCCATCTCTGTTGAGCCAGATTATAAACAAATTGGTGACAGGGACTAGGATTTCTCACGGGCCTATCACAGTTCTGTGTGCATGTCAGCACTGAATAAATACTCATTTGATTGATGCAGTTCTGCCTCCCCTCTGAGGACCAAACCTCTTGGCAGTTTCTTCCAAGGAGACTGGAGACTGGGTGTTGAACGTGGCGTTATCTCCTGTAGAAATTCTAACGGGATTTACCCCATCTTTACTAATGGGCTCTTGCATACTCCTCAGCTCAGAGCAGAGGCAACTGTCCTCCAGTAAACCGGTCAGCAGCGGTGAGTCAGGGCAAGATGGCAGCCTGAGTCCAGTTCCTGACACCCCTCACCCCGGATTTCTTAGTTTGTGAGGTGGCAAGTTTGGCCGGGGGTGGGGGGGGTCACCTGTAGCTGGATCACACTCACTGTCCCCTCATGCCATGGTCACGCTGCGTCTGGGTATCTCAGATCCTCCCTTGTCCTGTGTCTGTCCTGGGAGTCTCAGCCTCACCCAGGTTTAGTGTTGGCTTTGCCCTCAGCAGCCAAGGCGGGTCTCACGAGTTCCCTCACCTCCCCAGGCTCTGCTTTCCTCCCATGGAGACTGGAGTAACCTTCGAAAATTAAATAGCACTGCCTGCTTTAAAAAAAAATTTTTTTTTAAATTTCATCTACTTTGCACATTTAATTTAAGATCCAAGATTCTGAGGCTCTGCCATTTGCCAAGTCCTTATCTGCCTCTTACGGAAGTGAGGGTTCTTTTATTTGGGGCTAGTTAAGCTTAAACTCTGTGTCTCAGCTTCCTCATCTGTGAAATGGGTGCATTCATGACCTATGCCTGACAGGGGAGTTTTGAGTAAACATCTTCCCATCTGGGTAATTGCCAAGTCTGCCTTCCCACTACCAGACCCCTAGGTACAGCCTCAATCATCCTTGGTTTCTCTTTTTCTCTTTGCTTAACCCCAACTCATCAGCAAATCCCCTCCCATACCCTATTTTCTTGTTTACTGTTTTTCTGCCATAACCAGAACATACATTCTGGGAGGGTATGGCCTCTGCCAATCCTGGTCACAGTTGTATTCTCACAGCAGAGTCTGGCACATCATGGTAGGCATTCTTTAGATGTGTGCTAAAAGATTGGAGTGAGTGCCATAACATGAAATTGCTTCATAAATTAAAAGGGATTATCAAAAGTGAGTTTTCACCAATGCAACAATAGCTAACAATTATGGATGGTTTACTACTGCCAACCACTGTGTTAAAGATTTAGTGTCTATTATTATCTTGTTTCATTCGCACAGCAGTATACGAGAGATCTATTATTATTTATGAGTTTTAGTCAAATAAATTGTTTTTTTAGTAGCGTAGGTATTGATAAGAAAGAAGGGAGATAGAGTTACCAGTTGGTTAAACTGTGATAAACCCACACCTGGAGGAACTTGTCATTCCTTTTTTTTTTTGAAAACATGACATTGTGATGTCAAACTTGTGTCTTGTTTCCCGAAGCAACTCCTCTGAACTCGGCTGGGCTCTGCGTGAGGACGTAGGGTAAAGTAAATGGGCCCTTTAGAAATATGCTGACCTGTCATTTCACTCACCCTTCTCCCCTCCTAATCTTCTAATAACTTGATCGCTGGGAAAGGGGCCAAGTATGGAAAGCCCTGCTGGCAGGCAGAGAATTTCTGCTCCAAAGGGAACTTTGGGGTCATCGGCCGGCCCCCTTCTTTTGACCCAGGAGGACATTCAGTCTTCAGGAAGACGGTCTCCTGATGGGACAACATTGCTTCTCTTAGCCAAACTCCTTTTCCCAAATCAGAAGATGAACCATACACTTCATCAGTATGTCCTGAACTCTGCTAGCTACGCGATGATTTTAAGGAACAAGGGACCACCACTCGTTTCCTTTGCTAACTTCTTCCTGCAAAGCTGGTATTTTACTTGGATCCTTTAAAAAATATTTGGGATCCCATTATTCCCTTGGGTGATACATGGGTATCTGTTCTGATGACAGCAGAATAATCGTATACTCAGGGAAATGAAGTGCTAGGGTTTTACTGTACGGTTTAGAGGTAGGTCGTCCAGAAACCTGCGGGTGGAATCTATCATCGCAAATCCAAAATCCCAACCCAGGGTGGAAAATATTTCTGGAGAGACTTGTAGGCAACGGGCAAGACAACTTTGTTCTGAAGATCGGTTTACAAAAGCATTCTTCTGGGGGCACAGTACTTGAGGGACTGGCCTACTGTGTTCCCCCTTTGCCTGGCAAAATAATAAAGCAACTCTTTCTTTCTCCTCCATTCAAAAAAAGAAAAAAAGTTCTTCTTATTTATTTGTGAGTTGTATAAGAAAGCAAGAAAAGCAGAGTGAAGACAAAGTTCTAATATTCATTTTTATTAATTCTAGAAATGTTTTATTTTAAAATATGTGCTTGCCATTGCTTTCACTGAATAAATGAAAACAATTATAAAATGTAGCCTATGTTCTTCCAGAATTCTTGCTGATTGTCAGAAACAGGAAAATATTGTAATTTCCCACGAAACGCCAGCATCAGCATAACAGGTTAGTACCATGCAGTGCCATGCCATCGTGCGTTTCCTGGGCCCCTCACTAAAATGTTGTTTTAAAAAGACATTCCGACTGCCTCTAGTGCCAAGTGGATGCTGCCTGGATATTCCGTGATGGTGATGAACAGCCTTCTAAGTGCATGTACTGAATTTAAGAAACACAACACCACAGCACGTAAAATCACATGCCAGATCTCACACGGCCGCCAAATCACATCCGCCTCTATCTCTCTGGATGATCCTTCCCCAAAATATAGGCCTGGCACCTTGCCCTGAACATCAGCCAACTGGACATTAGCAGACCAGGGTAGAGAGGGAACTCTAGCTCTGTTCTCCTATAAATCTCAACCAGAGCCAAACCTTGATTGTCCGTGGTTGCGGGCAGAGGAGAAGGGTGCTGTGGGGCCATGAGTAAACAGAGCTTGCTGATAAACTCAAACCTTATTTTAGGCAATTGGAGAAAAATTAATTTCCAAATTATTTGGGTTTTTTTTTTTTTGAATGCACTAATGAAAAGGGTAACAAGTAATGACAATTATATTCAGAGTCTTTTCTTTCTTTCTTTCTTTCTTTTGTATTGGAGTATAGCCATTCCTGGGGCTTTCCTGGTGGCTCAGATGGTAAAGAATCTGCCTGCAATGCAGGGGACCCAAGTTCGATCCCTGGGTCAGGAAGATCCACTGGAGAAGGGAATGGCTACCCACTTCAGTATTCTTGCCTGGAGAATTCCAGAGGAAACTTTTGGGCCACAGTCCATGGGGTCGCAAAGAGTCGGATATGACTGAGCAGATAACACTTTCACTTCTCATAGTGATTAACAGTCTTGTAGTTTCAGATGAACAGTGAAGGGACTCAGCCATACATATACATGTATCCACTTGCTGTGAGTCTCGAGTCTTGGAGTCTTTTCATTATAACCATTTTACTTTCTGGGTTAGGCACTGAGGAGAGATAACATAAGCCAAACGTGGTACCCAGGTGGAGCTGGAATAGCAGAAAGGACTCAGGAGTTCCCAGACTGGAAATCAAGTCCCCAGATAATTGAAATTTAACTATGATACTGATTTCTTGTGTAATTACTCTGGAGTTAGCTTCTACAGTGTAAAGGGCACAATCTGCAGAGATTAAGTTTTAATCTAGAGGTTCACATTAATATTTAAGTCCCTCAGGTCACATACTTAATCCTTGAATAAGAAACTGTATATTTAAAAGTCTGTTACAATATACACATAGGCAAGCAAATGCTCTGAACACAGCCCAGCAAATAGCTAAGAGGATTTACATTTGGGAAGATGGAAGGGACCAGTAGAAAATAGGTATGGGAGTGGGGTGTTTTTAATTTTTGGCTGTGCCACGGGCACATGCAATCTTAGTTCCTGGCTAAGGATCGAACCTTTGACCCTGGCTGTGAAAGTGCAGAGTTTTAACCACTGGACCAGCAGGGAAGTCCCAGAAGTGGGATGTTTTTTAAAAAAGTTCTTGGCTTAAAATTTTAAAATGAGAGTATATTCATGTAATACACATAAAATAGCATTATGAAAATGAGGTGTTTTTTTTTTTTATTTGGTTGCACTGGCTTCTGAGATCTTAGTTTCCCTGACTAGAGATCAAACCCATGCCTGCTGCAGTAGAAGCTCAAAGTGCTAACCCCTGGTGACCAGGGCAGTCCCCTACTCAAGATATTCAAGTGAGGTATCTTGAGTCAAAGCTTCTAGAGGGCAGAGATGGGTCGTGCAGCCCCATGTCCATGGTACATCAATATATTTGTGCTGACCCAGCCTGAAAGCCCTCTTGACAAGTTTCTTTTTGAAGCTGTATTTGTCTCACTGGGGTAATTTTATTTGCTGAGAACTGAAATTTGCAGTATCCTTTGTGATTTGACATTTATGCAGTCCTTGTATTATGACAGTGCTTTAAAATTACTTGCTGTTTCAGTACCCTTGAGACAAAGCTGCCACCTGCTCTCTTTTTTTGACAGGTAAAGAGCTGAAACAAAAGATGAAAAGTATCTTTGCAAGGTCTTATAACAGTAAAGAGTTAGCAAAGGCTAGGAATTGTTTTTGATTTCAGATTATTTGTGATATATTGCTTTCCCAAAAGTCTTTTGTGTGTGTTAGTCACTCAGTCATGTCTGATTCTTTGCAACCCCGTGGACTATAACCAGCCAGGCTCCTCTGTCCATAGAATTCTCCAGAATACTGGAGTGGGTTGCCATTCCCTTCTCCAGTGGATCTCCCGGACACAGGGATCGACCCCAGGTCTCCTGTATTGCAGGCAGATTCTTTACTGTCTGAGCCACAAGGGAAGCTCTTTCCAAAAGTCTTTAGTGTTGTAAACTCTGATGGGATCTGGGTAAAGTCTTCACTTTCCTAAATGTTCCATAATCTAAAGTAAAACCTCTTCACTAGTCAGGACTGGGGACAGAGACATGAAGAATCGGGTTCTTCTTCTAGGGCCTTCACAGAAAGAGTCCCTGTGATTTCCTCTGGGTTCTTCACTGGAGACTGACTCAGGGGCCCCAATGTCATGACCACAAGGGTGGTGTTAGGGTCTTGGGTAAGCATTTAGATGTTGTGTGGGCACAGTGCCAAATGCAGAAACGACTTCCACTGTGGGGAATATTAGAGAGAACCTGTTGAATTTTTGAGGGGCAAATTGACGTGGCTCATTTCTTCTCAATGTGGACTTTGCTTCCCCTCTCCTGCCCAGCTCAAATCTGGAATTTATTTTCCAAGAGTAGCCAACAATGTCTTATAAAGTTGAAAGAAATCGAGTTGTTATGTTTCACCCCCAACTAAGTGGTCTATATTTTCTTTTATGAATTAGAGTTTGCAGTAATAGAACAGCAATGATAATACTTTGTTGTTCAGTTGCTAAGTCGTGTCCGACTGTTTGCAACCCCATGGCCTGTAGCGCACCAGGCTTTCTCATTCTTCACTATCTCCCGAAGTTTGCTCAAATTCATGTCCATTGAGTCGGTGATACCATCTCCTCCTCTGTTGCCCGCTTCTCCTCCAGCCCTCAATCTTTCCCAGCAATAGTAATATACAGAGGAGGTTATGCTGGTCCAATGAAGAGAATACATTTTCTTCTTCTTCTTCGTCTTTTTTTTGGTTGCTCCACTGGAGAAGGAGAGAGAATCTCGGTGGAGAGAGGCTTTGACAGGTACAGTATAACTTATCAGGCTTTCAAGTAACTAGCTGAGGTTAGCCTCAGTTCAGATATGTCAGAGCTGTCAGAGGCCAGGCCTGAAATCTGTAAGGCATTACAGACTGAAAACCCAGCGAGGACGGCTGAAGGTCTCAGTGGGAATTCCAACACACAGAAAGAGTCTGGAGTGTCTCCATGCTTGGGCCTGACCCTTGATAATACTTGGAGTTTGCTTTTTTTGTTGTTGTTGCAGGATTACTAAGTTCCCTGGGTTTTTGTTCTTTTGGCTCCTGAAATTGGTCCATTGCGCCTCTGGGACAATTCGTCATTGTGTGGGGAGAGGCGAGGGATCACCTCCACAGGGTCTACCCCCACCCCCCAGAGCTGGGGGAAGCTTGGCTATTAGAGATTAGCAGGCAGAGCTGACACAATCCTCCGTGTTAGCTGGGGAGAGAATGGATGCATGCGAGCAGAGATAAAGTTTTCAGATGCCTTATGTTGTTACTACTGGTTTTAGAGATGCTGGTGGAAGCCAGCAATGGTAACGAAATGCACTGCCTGAAATGTGGCTTCTTTTTCTACCCCGCTCACCAAAGTGAGTGAACGAAATGCTCCCCCAAACAGGCAAGAAAAAATACTTGAGTAGAAAGAAGTGGGATTTGAAATTGAAACTTTGGGCCAAATTGACCAGCGGTCCTCAGCCATCCACATAACCTCTTTGACTCTCGGTCTTCCCACAGGTACAATGGTGGTGACGAGGATACTTTATTTGTCAGCTTGATGAAGGACCATGTAGTGATGTTGTTGTCCATGAGGTGAAATTCCAGTGTTGGTTATTAATAGAGACTTTGGGGTAATTATGAATCAGCACAAACTTTGTGAAATCAACAAAGGATGGGACTGCCAGTGAGTTACTCTAATCAAAGTGAGGTGGTAGGAAAAAATGCAGGCTGCGGGAGAAAATGGCAAAAGGAATACAAATCCCCAAATGAAAGAGTATCTCACAAGGATGTAAGCTGGTCTCCTTCTCTCCACCCCTTGCCTTATTGGAGGGTCTTATAATCAAAGGAGGCTGGAAAATAACTGTCCAACAAAATGAGAAATGCCTACCTGTCTAATCCAGCCTTGTGTGTATGGAGGAGGGGGAGGAAGATTTGAATTTCCCTGGAATAAAGCTCAGTGAAGAAATTTTATTTTAAAATCCTCTGGTGTGACAGGATGGGTTTATTTCCTACCTGTGTAATCTTGGCTTTTTCGCAGTCATTCCATTTTTAAGTAACACCCCAGTTCAGTTCTCTCTGAGAGAGAGAGAGAGAGCCTGCATTGCACAGATTCATGTTTTGATTTTATTCTGTAACTGAAAATCTAATTATCTCTCTGTCTCTGTCTCTCTCTGATTGTTGTTCTTTTATTCTTGTTTATCCCGAAGTCAAATTGAAGACTCCAAAGTGCTGCTTCCAGGCTGATCCCTGAGAACTCCATGCTGGTTTTGTACGGAACACAGCAGAGGTCAGGATGAAGGAAAGGCACAGTGAACGGAATTAACTCAGATCCACTCTTGTTTTATTTTCCATGGAGTTTCACTGAAGTTTGTGTTTTGAATATAGTCAGTTACACAAAGCCCCATGAAGTGAGAACGTAGGTGGGCCTGCTTGTTTATGCCTTGAAGCCATGCATTTTTCAGTTCAAGATATAAATGGTCTCTTTTCTGGGTGAACATCCCTTTCAGTAGAGCTTCCCAGGTGGCACAGCGGTAAAGAATCTGCCTGCTGATGCAGGAGATGCAAGCGACACGGGACAGGCTTGTACACTACACATAAAACAAAAACAATTTGCTTTACTTTTAAATTTATTCATTGTTTTACTTATCCTTGATCTGAAAATGCATACTCCATCTCCAGTACTGAAATTCTCTCCTTTGCATCATGGAAAGCCAGGCTTCTTTCTCTCTCTGAATCCTACCATGCTTCACGGTGAAGCCATCTTGGACCAAACCAAAACTCATGGAGCTCCTGTGATAATACTCAGAACATAACAAAAACTCAAAAGACTGCTGCTCTGCTACTGGGTATGGCAAAAGCATCACAACTTATTCATGTACCATTCACTGACAGATGAGATACTTCTTTTATCAATATTCTGTGTTGCCTTCCTCCTAGAAAGTCTCATTTAGTTGGTAAGTGGTAAGGTCCCTGCTGTTTAAAATTTTTTTTAAAAATTTATTTATTATTTGAGGGTGTTGGGTCTTAGTTTAGTCATGTGGGATCTTTTGTTGCAGCCCATAGACTCTCTATTTGGGGAGCCGGCTTAGTTGCCCCATGGCCTGTGGGATCTTGGGTCCCCCCCAGGGATTGAATCTGTGTGCCCTGCATTGAAAGGTAGATTTCTTTTTCTTTTTTTTTACTTAATTATTTGGTTGCAGCAGGTGTTAGTTGTGGCCTGAGGAACCTTTAGTTCCGTCATGTGGGATTTAATTCCCCGACCAGGGATCAAACTCAGGCCCCCTGCATTGGGAGCACAGAGTCTCAACCACTGGACCACCAGGGAAGTCTCAGGCCCCTGCTTTTTCCCAGAAGCTTTTCATATGGTTCTGATACGTGGTCAGAGCTAGGAAGCACTGAGTTTGTGATACTCGTACGGTTCTTTCATTTCCATCCATGAATGCCTTCCATCCACTTACTGTGAAATTCCCGAGAGGCTGAGGTTACTGTGCTTCTTGCTTTCTTGTGTCTTCCGCAGGGTCTCACAGCCGGGGGCCATGCAGTGAATTGAATGAATGAGGTGAGTGTGTTGTGGACTGAGCTGCATCTATAGTGAGAAAAATCACTATAAACGAAATGGTTATGTCAGAAACACGTGGCTTTTGTGGATTGTAGTGACACGTAGCACTTCCTCTGTGCCAGGCATGTAACATACTGACTCATTCATCCTCACCATAACCCTATATGGTAGTTACTTTATTATCCCCATTTGACAGATTAAGAAACTTGAGGCTCAGAGAAGTTGGTGCAGTATTAAAGGTGACGGCAGGGTTATAATCCCAGTCTACACATCATTATACTACAAGTGCCTTGAGGAGACCAGCAGATAACACAGTGTCTGTAGCAGGGGATGAATAAATATTTGCTGGAGGCGTGTGTGAGTGCTAAGTCACTTCAGTCATGTCCGACTCTTTGCAACACTATGGACCATAGCCTGCCAGGCTCCTTTGTCCATGGGATTTTCTAGGCAAGAATACTGGAGTGAGTTGCCATGCCCTCCTCCAGGGGATCTTCTTGACCCAGGAATCCAACTCGTGTCTCTTAGATCTACCCGCATTGGCATCCCCAAGTGCCACATGGGAGGGATAAATAAAAATGTATAGAATAGTCCAGACCTGGACATATTAAATTTTCATAGAGAAGGGGACAATCTGGAAAAGTAATCTAGGTTGAGTTGTGCAAGGCATGACTTCTATGGGCTGGGAATTGGGGTCCCAGGATCCTTCAGGTGTGTTGACAGGATGACCAGATGTCCTGTTTGCCTGGGCCAGTCCTACCTGATGCCTGTTATAATTACTGCTGCTGCTGCTAAGTCGCTTCAGTCGTGTCTGACTCTGTGCGACCCCATAGATGGCAGCCCACCAGGCTCCCCCGTCCCTGGGATTCTCCAGGCAAGAACACTGGAGTGGGTTGCCATTTCCTTCTCCAGTTGTAATTACTAATAATTACTAGTAGGGTCCTCATTTCAAATGCCCTGTTTGGATGGTAAATTATATCAGCACCTTAAGTCTACAAATGATGTGAAAAGATTCAGACTCTCTGAATACAAGGAGGAGCATCAGATACTATTTCCTTAACTGGTGCTCCCAGAAGGTCAGCTTCTTTCCCTTTCTGTGCATGAACACTGTGATGGTTCTGTACCTGAGGGTGCTGACTGCCGCTGTGTCTCTACTCTGCAAATCCCAGGATCTAGCTTCCCAAGAACGCCTGTATTTTTTTAAATTCTTTATTTTTGACCGTGCCAGGTCTTCGTTGCTGCCAGCGGGCTTCTCATTGCAGTGGCTTCCCTTGTTGCAGGCACTGGCGCTAGAGAGTGGGCTCCGGAGTGGTGGTACACAGGCTTAGTTGCCCTGAGGTATGTGTTATCTTCCCGAACGAAGTATCTAATGTCCCCTGCATGGGTAGGTGGGTTCTTAACCACTGACTACCAGGGAAGTCCGCTCTGTAGTGTTGATGACTACATGAGATTGACCCAGGCAGCTGGGGTTTGGGTTATCCTGCCACATCTCCCTCAGAAGGTCATCCATGGTGGGACCTCCCCTGGTGGTCCAGTGGTTAAGAATCTACTCCAATGCAGGCGATGCAGCTTTGATCCCTGGTCGGGGAAATAAGCTCCCACATGCTCCGGGGCAACTAAACCCAGGCACCTCAACTATAGAGAAGCCTAAGCTTTGCAAATAAGACCTGATGCAGCCAAAAATAAAATAAACGAATTTTTTTTTTTAATAGCACATCTGTGGTCATCACATCTCATGGATAGTTTTGGGTTTGGAAATTATCCACAGTGTACTGATGTGTATAAGTTTATCACCTATAAGAACAGAATCTTTGCCTTAGTATTTGTTAGTTTTGTCACTTCACTCGCTTTTTCTCCCTGTGCGTGCATAAAATCTTTTCTGTGTAAAAACAAAACAAACTCACAAGTAGTATTAACCATAGTGTTGTTCTGGGAATGTAGACTTCTGGCAAAGTGATGAAAAACCACTTTCCAAATATAAAATTCCATGCCAATGTTCAATGGAAATTGCTGGCATGGAGCATGTGCTGGGTACAGCTCCAAAGACAGGCTGTTATCTTAAAACCCAGTTTCCCTAGAGATGAGCTTGCTTCCTATTTACCTCCTGGGTCAAAAGAGCTTGAGTTCTTCTGCAAACTCATCTGAAGATACAAATCCCTGAATGTCACTGAGGCCAGGTGTTTTCCACAGAAGAGTGGAATTTCCCAGCTGAAAAACTTCCTTCCACTCTTGTTCTGCCAAAGCTCTGGGTTACTGACCTATAGGAGGGCATCTTAGGGGTCTGACTTTGCCCCCATCGAAGGCTTGTCCAACATGAGGGGAGGGGCGAGAGCAGAAGAGGAGAAACTTTAGTCACCCACGTGTTGGAGGCTATTGTGAAAACTGGTATCTTAGTGATGTAGGAAATAACCTACTGTATACTTTGCCCTCTTGGTGATTTTTGGGCTTCCCAGAGGGTGCTAGTGGTAAAGAACCTGCCTGTCAATGCAGGAGATGTGAGACACGTGGGTCCATGGGGTTGCAGAGAGTCGGACACGACTGAGCACAGCACACACGTAGTGGACTGTAGCCTGCCAGGCTCCTCTGTCCATGGAATTTCCCAGGTGAAAATACTGGAGTGGGTTGCCATTTCCTGCTCCAGGGGATCTTCCCGATCCAGGGACTTGGGTCTCTTTCATCCCCTGCATTGGCAGTCAGATTCTTTATACTATACACCAAGGCACTGACGGCGGCAGCCTGTGGGGCTCGCTGTGGTCCCTGGCTGGGGCAGGCCAGGGGGTGGGCTGAAGAAGCCAGTAGTGATTGGGTGTGTAGGAGCATTAAAGGGAAGAGCTGTAGGAATCAGACTGAAGCTTTTTAGCAAAACCCCAGGGCACTATGGTCCTTTTTGGATGTCTGTACCTTTCATGCATTTATGATGCCGGTAGAAAGAAAACCAGAGCTGGCTATTCCCAAATCCTTTAAAACCAGCCCTTTGGAGTTCTGTGTGTTTGCAGATGTAAATACTAAAGGTCACTAGGGCTTAAAGCACCCTTTTCCCTCCAGCATCTTCCTCACCCCTAGGGGCCAGAGCTGATTCGGGAGAAAGTCCCCTTGCAAGAAATCTGGGGGGGAAGCGCTGTAACCCACCTCCCTCCCTTCTACCCTCACTCCCAAAGCAACCAGCTGCCTGGTGCCCTGGCTTTTTACTCCTCACTGTGCCCAGAGGGCTGAGCTCTGGTTTTGGGGGAGGCCTCTTTCCCGGCTGGTTGCTAAGGCCGTTGCAGACTCCAGGCCTGTTATCGGGAGGAGCACAGTTTAAACAGGCCTTATCACTGTGTGTTCAATCAAGGTTTATGAGGGCTGATAAAGGTGTCACCTAGTTGCTTGCGGGTTCATTAAAACTCTATTCCCTGCTGGGATGGAAATGCAAGAGTGTTTGTTTCATTTTAATTTTTTTAAACACAATTTTGGGAATAAATAGATGCTGTTCTGGTGTTAAATACGTCACTGTGGACAAGCTCATCTGTGTCATCAGATTCATTTGTGCTGGTGGGGGTGGATAAGGGCAACCTTCATGGGCAACTCTCTTGAAAACAATAAACCCAGCTTCACCGACACAGCGGTCTTCAATATCATAGGTTATCATAATTGCTCATTTAATAATTCAGTACACATCGCTACCCTGGCTTAGGGGCACCAATAAGCCATTGTGTGCTTTTAATTTTGTGTCCTTTTGTGTTACTGGATCATTATAGCAAAAAAGATGTTTGCTTTAGTCTTTTATTTTAATAAGAGATTTCTAACCAAATGTGTTTGACATTGTTCCTCTATGAGTTTTTCCTCTTCTGTTAGAAAGAAAAAAAGAGCAAGGTAGCCCATGTTACCTCTATTCACCTCGGATTGTGTACAAGTCATAGGAGCTGCAGGAGCATAAAACAGCTTAAGAAATAGTCTCCACTCAGAAGGGCTTTGTGCTCTGTGAGCTTTATTACTGCTTCTGGGTGTGTGTTAATCACTCAGTTGTGTCCAACTCTTTGTGACCCCATGGACTGTAGCCTGCCAGGCTCCTCTGTCCATGGAATTCTCCAGGCCAGAATACTGGAGTGGGTAGCCATTCCCTTCTCCAGAGGGTCTTCCCAACCCAGGGATGGAACCCGGGTCTCTAGTATTACAGGAAGATTCTTTACTTTCTGAGCTGCAAGGAAGCCCATTCTTGCTTCTACTGAGACCTAAATATTGGCCCAGAATTTGCACAGAGAGCACTTCATGGCTCATTTAATATTTTTTCTGTCTATCAATATTAAGGGAGAATTGCAGAATAAAAGGTAAGAAATGTTTTGACTTTTTGTGTCTCCCTGTCCCCTCTTCCAGTTCAAAAAATGCCATTGCTTTATTATTATTATTACTTTATTTATTTATTTATTTTTGTTTTGTTTGCCCGTTTTCTATTTTTTGGCTGTACCACTCGGCATGCAGGCAGGATCTTAATTCTCTAACCAGGGATCAAACTCATGCCCCCTTCAGTGGAAGTGCGATGTCTTAACCACTGGACTGCCAGGGAAGTTCCTATTTTTATTTTAAATCATGGTGAATACACATAAAATTTGCCATTTTAACCATTTTCAAGTGTATTATTCAGTAGAAAGTGAAAGTCGCTTAGTCATGTCAGACTCTTTGTGACCCCATGGACTGTAACCCGCCAGGCTCCTCTGTCCATGGGATTCTCCAGGTGAGAATACTGGAGTGAGTAGTCGGTCCCTTCTCCAGGGGATCTTCCTGATGCAGGGATCGAACCAGGATCTCCTGCATTGCAGGCAGCTTCTTTACTCAAGCTTACCAGGGGTGCCCAGAAATAATAAATGATTAAATCATATATTTTGAAAGCATTCAGTAGAAGTTTGGAGTAGACACTGTTAGTGTTGCACCTATTGCTTCCTGCCCTCCATTTTCCAGAACATGCCTCCTGATGGATTTCGGGTTTGGTCTGTGCCTGCTTACGGCAGGACAGAAATGGTGGGGAGCTCACACCCCTGGGAGCAGCAGTCAGCCAGGGATGGAGGGCATTGGAGGACTAGTAGCTCTGAGGCCAGTTCTTCGTCATCTCCCAGAGCTCCCCAGGGAGATGGAGGGCCAGCTGCCCCCACCAACAGCCTGGTCAAACACCCTCGAGAGTGGCTTCCTTCTCCTCTGCATCTCGTCTCCACCATCTGACTGACACTTCCTCAGAGTGCCTCCTAAGTAAACCGCCTGCATGCAAATCTCACTTCAGTGCCTGCTTCTGGGGAGCTGCAACCTACGGACCTTGGAGTGTGCGGCCATCGTCAGACTCAAAGCGTTCACGAGCTTCTTTCTCCTGTCCTCGCCAAGAGAACATCTTTTCTTTCCCAGGATTTGAAACCAAAGTTGCCTTCTCCTGCCTTATGCCTCTGTTCCTTGTCCAGCCTTCCCTTTGGCCTCTCTAACTTTTCCCCCTCTTCACCATTAGTCTTCTTACCCCTCCCCATCCCAAACTCTGCTTCTTTTCCCTCCAGCACCTCCAAGAACTGCATTGTGGGATATGATGAACAGACGTTTCTCTGTATAAAGTCTGACCATCTGTGGTGGAGAAGAGGTATGTCCCCAAGTATTAAATTTAATTAATTAATATTAAATGAACCAGTGATTTTATTCCTAAGACAACACACAGCAGAGATGTTCAGAATGTCTCAGGATGTGTGTAGCAAACCAATCGCCTTCAGTGGTTAAGCAGAATTGTCAAAAATCATGGAGATGTGAAGAATGGGCAACAAGCGTATGAGACAAGCTCACCATCATTAATTATTAAGGAAAGGCAAATCAAAACCACGGTGAGGTATTATCTTAGTCATCTCAGGGTAGCCTAACAAAATACCGTAGACTGGGTGGCTTATTAACAACAAAGATTTATTTCACACAATTCTGGATGCTGGAAGTCCAAGATTAGGGTGTCAGCACGGTCAGATTACAGTGAGGGTCGTTTTCTAGGTTGCAGATGGCTGCCTTCTCATCTGATTGGCACACAGCCGAAAGAGCTCAAGCTAGCTCTCTGGCCTCTTCATATGAGGGCACTAACCCTGTTCATGAGGCTCCATCCTCATGACCTGATTACCTCTTTTTTAAAAAATGTATTTACTTGGCTGTGCCAGTTCTTAGCTGTGCCATGTAGGTTCTTTGATCTTTATGACACTCAGGATCTTTAGTTGCAGAATGGGAATCTAGTTCCCTGACCAGGGGTTGAACCCAGACCCCCTGCACTGAGAGCATGAAGTCTTTGCCACTCGGTCTAAGTCACTTCGTCTTAGTCACTGGACCGCCAAGTAAGTCCCTGGTTAACTCTTAAAGGCCCATCTTCAAAGACCATCACATTGGGATTAGGGTTTCAACATAGGAATTTGAATTTGGGGGTGGGGAAGAGAATAAATAGTCCATAACAGATATCACCTCACACCCATTAGGATGGTTGCTATCAAAAAGACAGAAAATAAGTGTTGGCAAGAATGTAGAGAAATTGGAACCCTTGTGCGCTGTTGATAAGAGTGTAAAATGCTGCAGTTGCTATGGAAAACAGTACCATGGTTCCTCAACAAAGCAAAAACAGAACTATAATACAATCCAGCAATCCGACTTCTGGATTCCCAAAAGAATTGAAAGCAGGGACTAGAACAAGTGTTTTGTACATTCATGTTCATAACAGCATTATTCACAATAACCAAACATGGAAGCAACACAAATATCCATCCATGGATATCCATGGATAAACAAAATGTGGTATATATACAATGAAAATAATACAAAGAATGGAAATCCTACCTCACGCTACCACATGGATGAACCTTGAGGACATTATGCTAAGTGAAATAAGCCAATCACAGTGGGACAATAAGTTGTCTATGATAGTCAGACTCACAGAAACAGGCAGTGGAATGGTGATTACCAGGGACAGGAGTAGGGAGGGAAATGGGAAGTTACTGGTTCATGGAGACAGTTTCAGTTTTGCAAGATGAAGAGTTCTGGAGATTGGCTACACAATGATATAAATGTATTAATATTTCTTTATTATTGATGTTTTACTGTACCCATCAATTCTAAGATAGACCCCCGCCTGCTCATTCTAACATTTCTAAAATTAGCACCCCGACTCATAATCCACGGGCCACCTTTCAATTGCTCTCAGCCAGCTGTGACAGACTTTTCCTTCCCTGTGCATGAGTGTCCTTGAATATTATTCTTGGTAGCCTGACTGGACAGCTGCAATCTCTTGATGTTTCCAGTCAAAAAGGACCATTTGAAAAAGTAATATCCTGATTATTGTCTGAAAAAATTCCCTTCCATTGATATCTTCTGGGAAGAGCAAGAGAACACCAGTGTCAAAACTTGCAGAATGAATATCAGCAACTTGGAAGAAAATTCTGGAGGTAATAGAGCTTTCCTGTATAAGGTTGAGTTGTATGAAATTGCCACGATTTTGGTTACAGTCAAATGTCAGCCATTTCATTTGGTTCCTATTTTTAAAAAAGTTGTCACACAAATATTCTTGGTGAGGAGGAAACTGCGTGCAAAATATGGGTGGTGATGAGTCTAAATTAAAAATCCAGAAGAGCTGGACTCTGAGTATATAAAGAAGTTTCAACAATGCCTGAATCGATTCATTTCACTTATATTTTCTCTCTCTTTATATATGGCAAGATAATATTAAAAAATTCATCCTAAGTAAGTCTAAAAGAACTTGCAAAAGTATAAAATTTTACATGATAAGAAAACATTGTGTCATAGTGTAAATTGGCAATTTTCCCTTCCTTTCATAAGCTGATGGGACATCTTACAATCTAAAAGTGCTCCGAGTTGGTGAAATATGATATTCGTTTACCATGGGCCTCAGATGCAGAGTGAGGTTAGTCATAATTCTTGCTTCATGTCACATTTTCACCCATGGTCTGTAGGAGGCCCATCTCTAATTTTTAGATAAGAGATAAAAATATCTTCTTTTAGGTATTAGATAATATCTAGTTCTTCCCTTTTATCATCTCATGCAAACATATTTATCCTTTGTTGGTTTGAGACACTGCAAATATCTTCTCCCATTTTATCATTCTTTAAACTTTGCCTATAGTATCTTTGGTGGAGCAGAAATCCCTAATGTGTGTGTGTGCATGGGTTAGTTGCTCAGTCGTATCTGACTCTTTGTGATCCCATGGCCAGGCTCCTCTGTTCATGGAATTCTTCAGGCGAGAATAATGGAGTAGGTAACCATTCCCTTCTCTGGGTGATCTTCTTGACCCAGGGATTGAATCTGGGTCACCTGCATTGCAGGCAGATTCTTAACCATCTCAGCGACTAGGGAAGCCAATATTGATATAATTAAGTTGATTTTTCTGTCAATGCCTAATACTTCATGGTTTTGAAATTTTGTTTAAAGAGTGGTTTGCCTCTAGGTCACAAAGATTTTCTCCCATATTTTCTTTACATCTCGTACCTAGGTTTGTAATCTATCTTGAATTCACCTTTGTGGTGTTAGGTGGCGACTGAGTTTTGTTTTTCTCCCCACAGTGAGCAAATTTTCCCCAGGGATCTGCCTAACAAGCAGATGTTCCACCACTGGTTTGTGGCGCCACCTTCATCCTGTAAGTCCCCACGTACGCATTGGCCTAATTCTGTTCTATTGGCCAGTTTGTTCATGCATACATTACACTGGATTCATAAACTGGCATTTAAAATTATCTTAATATATGTTCCCTGGAGGAGGAAACGGCAACCCACTCCAGTATTCTTGCCTGGAAAACCCCATGAACAGAAGAGCCTGGTGAGTTACAGTCCATGGGGTGGTACAGAGTCAGACATGACAGTGCACACACTATGCTAAGACATGTTAGACTCTTTAATGTATCCCACTCTTTAATACTTTATGAAGCCCATTAGCCATTTCTGTGGATACTTATTCAATATAAATTTTTAAATAAGCTTATGGAATTATTTGAAAAGTCCAGCTGGAATTACACTGAATTTGTAGGTTAATCGGGGGAAAATTTTTGTGCATTCTTTGAGTTTAAATGTATTTCTCACAGAGGATTTATGGATTCTTGATTTAGTTACTTCTTAGGTATTTTACTGTTTTTGTGGCAGTTGTGAACTGAGCTCTTTTTTTTTTTAGTTCCCCTGATCATGCAGTTTTATATTCTCTTTAAAAAAAATTTATTGTGTACTTATTTGGCTGTGTCAGGTCTTAGTTGCGGCATGAGGAGTGCTGTGCGCAGGCTCTAGAGTGTGGGCTTAGCAGTTGCTGCACAAAGGCTTAACTGCTCCTTGGAATGTGGCATCTTAGTTCCCCGACTAGGGATCAAACCTGTGTCCCCTGCATTGGAAGACAGATTCTTAACCACTGGACAACCAGGGAAGAGTCCTGTGCTCTATTTTTTAAAGTTAGATTTTTCTAGCCGATTACCCATGGTTTGGACCAGAAATCGGCACACTTTTTCTGTCAAGGACCAAGTGGTGAATATTTTATGTTTTGTAATCCCAGGGATGGGGGAGCCTGGTGGGCTGCCGTCTATGGGGTCGCACAGAGTTGGACACGACTGAAGCGACTTAGCAGCAGCAGCAGCAAGATCTTTGTTGAATATTCTTTGTGTGTTTGGTTTTCTTACAACTTTAAAAAATGTAAAAATTATTCTCAGTTGGTGAAGGTTTATAAAAACAGATTTTGAGGGCATTTGAGAGCCTCAGGATCTTAGTCTTCATATTCTGGACATAGAACAATGCTGTTGATTTGTCCAAGCTGCTCTTTTAGTCCATAGAATGAAGGACTAACATTTTCAGTTTATTCTATATCTTTGTTGAGCTCTTTTCCTTTAGTGGTTTGTTGTTGTTGTTCCGTTGCTAAGCATCTGACTCTTTGCGACCCCATGAACTGCAGCATGCCAGGGTTCCTTGTCCTTCGCTATCTCCTGGAGTTTGCTCAAATTCATGTCCACTGAGTCAGTGATGCCATCCAACCATCTCATCCTGTCGACCCCTTTTCCTCCTGCCTTCAATTTTCCCCAGCATCAGGATCTTTTCCAATGAATCAGCTCTTTGCATCAGGTAGCCAAAATATTGGAGCTTCAGCTCTTCTAATGGTTTTGCTGATTATTTTGTTAGTATTTGTACATTGCTGATCATTTGCAAATGATGGCATTTTTATATCTTCCTTTTCCTTTCTCATCCCTTTTTTTAATTCTTGTAGGGTTGAGCAAGACCTTCAGTATAATAACCAACAACTCTAGTGATAATGGGCAGCCTTATCTTTTTCTTGTCTTAAAGGGAAGCCATCTCCAGTTTCTCAATTAAGTATATATTTACTTAAGACATTCATATAAATAACATACAAAGTTAAGACATTTTGTTTCTTTTCCCAATTTTCTAGGCTTGTGAAGAAAAATCGTGATGATTTTTATCAGAAGCTTTTCCTTCATCATTTGAGATAATACAGTTTGCTTCCTGTAGCCCACTATAAGGTGAATGAACTTGATAAATTTGCATAAACTGAATCATACTTGTATTCTTGGGATAAACTGTATTTGATCAGGATTCAATTAGCTATTATTTTATTGAAGATGTTTACATCTATATTCATAAGTGAAAGAGGATTATAAATTTTTTTTCTTACTATGTCCTTGTCTGATATTGGAATCAAAATTATACTTCCTTCTTGCTTTTTAAAATAAAATTTGTTCTGTTTTGCTTTCCCTGGTGTTTTGAGTTGAAGTCTCATCTCATTTGCTTATAACCTTCCTGATAAATATGTTTAAAAATATAAATTTCCCTCTAGTACAGCTTTAGCTGTGTCCTCCAGAATTTGATATATGGTGCCTCATTATCATTTAATTATAAATATTTACTTTAAAATTGAGTGCTATTTAAAACTGTAAAAAAAGTTGCAAAGCATAGTATTATTTTATAATATGCTTTTTAGTTCTAATACATATAGTATTTTTAAGGAAATATGTTGTTTCTAAGTTCTATTTTTATTACATTATGGTTGGAGACATTTATCGAGCTACCTATATTCTCTAATAAATAGTCTTGTTTTGTAAATGATAATGTCCTATAATTTATGTGTTCTGCTACTGATAGACATGCTAGTTTTTTTCCAGATTTTGTAAATATAAAAGTTACTGCAACATATATCCCTGGATCTGTTACAATGAACGGAATCCAGAAATATCTCAAATATGTTGCAACCTGATACCACATAAAAGTAATATTTCACTTTGGGGGAAAAGGTGGTTTATTTAATAAATAGTCCTGGTGTAATCAGCAATATTTGTGTGGGCAAAAAGTTATATTCCTTTCTTATATCATGTATAGAAGTAATCTCCAGCTATAATAACTTAATGTAAAAACTAAAATATCAGGAGAAAAGTTTAGTAGACCATTCATATAATTTCAGAGTTGGGGGAAGAAATGTAACATATTTTGGAAACCTGGAAATAATAAAGGGGAAAAAGTGAACAGATTTGAATATATTATATAAATATTTTTAACATTTTATGTTTCCATATAACACAGATAATGCTAAAATTTTTTCTAAATGTCATCCTAAGGTCAAATAAATGTTTAGGTCCTGGATTTTGTCTGATGAGGACTGGTGAAATCTTAATACAAAGTGTATGTAACTATATCTGTACATAACTATACCTAACTATATAGCTATAACTACATAACTATATCTGATATTGTTGTAATGGGATTTTGTTCTAATAATTATGTCTCTTGAAATCACATCTCTGCAGTCTGGAAATTGAACAGACCCTATAAAATAACTCTTTATTGGAGATTATTGTGAGGAAAAAGTTTACATAGTTTATACTGCTCCAAGTTCTAAAATGTTTATATATGTGCGTGTGTGTTGAAGTTTCTTTTAGAGAGGATTTTGGAAATTTCATTAAATGAGGGGATAGAGGTGGTATGATAACCGAAAAGAATTTAAGAGTAATTAGAATTCTGTTTGGCATTTAGGTAGCAAAAATTTAGCTGTGGCCGGCATGCAAGCATAGATTTGGATATTTCTTTTAAAATGGTACTCTGTTAACAGACATCAGATTTTTTTTTTCTTTGCTCTGATCAGTTGTAAATGGATCAACGAAAGTATTACTTTGCCCACTGGCACAATAAAGAGCTTTTACTCTTTTAAATCTTTGGAAAGACATTTATTGCCCTCATTCACTAAGATCAATGGTTATAAATTAGGATGTTTCCTCTGAAGTTAGGTTTATAACCAGAATCTCATTTAATCAGAAAAAGATGATCTAGCTCTAGTCATCTTACCTATGGATAAGGACACTGGGGCCAGGAGAGGTTAAGTAACTTTTCTGAGTTAAGAAGTGCAGGGCTGGGACTGGAAGCTCCTAGGGGCTATTATCTTGATAGTGAACCAGGCTGCCAACAGTAGGTGGCAGAAAAAGACAAAGGCCAAAGGCATTGTCTCAAAGGCACTTAAATTGGGAATAAAATCATTGTCTCCCTTAAGATTTCATACTGTCCTGGGACTTATGACTCCAGGCTTCCATGGTAGGGGAGGCAAATTTGATCCCTAGTCAGCAAATATATCTCATATGCCAGCATCCCAGCCAAAAAGTAAAAAATAAATTGATTTTTTTAAAAAAAGAAAAAGAATTCATACTGTCCTAATATATGATATTTTATGGGCAATACCCACTTCCTGACACTTTGTTTTGCTTTCTGGGAAAGTCAACTGAAAGCTAGTATCTGCAAGGCAACATCCCAGCTGTACATGCTGAGTCCTGACCCTTCAAACGTCAGTGTCTGTGTGCGTTTGGGGCATTGTTGAGTGAGCAGATATGGGCAGGGAGAAGTAACATAGGTGGGAATGGACAGCGTAAAAAAAGGGGAATGCTGGTTTCACACACATGTTGAATCTGTCTTACATGGATCATTCAATTACCTACCCAATTTTAATGATTTTGTTATCCTAGCAGGATGTTGGAGAAGGAAATGGCAACCCACTCCAGTGTTCTTGCCTGGAGAATCCCAGGGACGGGGGAGCCTGGTGGGCTGCAGTCTATGGGGTCGCACAGAGTCGGACAAGACTGAAGCGACTTAGCAGCAGCAGCAGAATGTACTTGGGCTTCAGATTCCAAGTTGGTTGTGATTTCTTCACACATCAAGTTCAAGAGGTGTAATATGCAGATTTGTAAGTGGAGAAAGCAAGTGGACACTTTTAGAAAAGACTGGCTGTAAAGACAAGTGGGGGGATAATTAGGAGGAGGTATGTGAAAACTTGTCTGGTGTCTAGCAGGGAGAATTATATGAGGTGTATTGTGGGTGCTCAGTTGCTAAGTCATGTCTGACTCTTTGTGACCTTACGGATTCTCGGTCCATGGGATTCTCCAGGCAGGAATTCCAGAGTGAGTTGCCATTTCCTCCTCCAGGTGCTGTTCCCCACCCAACGATGGAACCTGTATCTCCTGCCTTGGCAGGCAGATTCTTTACCACTCAGCCACCAGGGAAGCCCTTAACCAGGTATAATTCCCTTCTCCAGGGGATCTTCCCGACCCAGGGATCAAACCCAGGTCTCCTGCATTGCATTCTTTACTGCCTGAGCCACCATCTGGGTTCAGTTCTACTGAAACAAAAGATTTCCAATCTTAACTCTTTCTAGGTGAATAAGGACTCAACTTTGTGAGCATAAACAAGAGTGTCTGCTGTCCAGAGCAGAGCAGGAGAGAAAGTAGAGGGGCCTCCTTCCAACCCCCATCCCAGGTTAATGACATGGTGGAGCAGGGAGGGGCAGAGGCCAAGACACAGTGTTTCCTGGAGCCCCGAGGCCTCTTGGAAGTGGCTTTCGAGCACTTTCCCTTCCTGCAATGAAGGCCAACATTCTTTCACAATTCCACAGCTGACCCTGCTGCACAGATTAATTTATTTTCCCTGAGTCCATCTTGTCAAAAAATTCCAGGGCCAGAAACCTAGCTATTCCAAATCAACTTTTCACCCGAGCATTTCCCAGGGATGTTCTTAAGGGAGTGAGAAATAGGATTTGTTTCAGACCAGGGGACTCGGCTGAGCCAGGACAGGTCAAAGGTCATTGTCCTGCAGCTACTGCCTTGAATGGAGCTCTCTGTGAACCAAAGCTCTTTTCAGCTAAGCCAGTGAGATGGCAGCTCACAAGGAACACACCAAATGCCTACCTGAACATTCTTATTGGTCCACTATTTTCCCAGGCTCAAGGTCTGCTTAACCCTCTCTTCACCCAGATGTTTTCTCTGAGCACTGACTTTCATGGCTGGTGGCATGTTTCCCCTCCAAGGATGAAGCTCCTAGTTATACATACCTTTGGACACCTCATAGGGTGTGTAACGTAATACCTGACACATGCAAGTCCAGTTCTGCGACCCCATGGACTGTAACCCAACAGGCCCCTCTGTCCATGGGATTTTCCAGGCAAGAATACTAGAGTGGGTTGCCATTTCCTTCTCCAGGGGATTGCTCACAAATGCTTGCGGACGATCCTGCAGTCTTCTGGGCTTGGAACTGTTTCATGTTTTTTGGAGCATAGATCTAATTTGTGGGCAAGTAGGTACTTTGCAGCCTTAGAGGCCCTGAACTTTCTGGCGGCTTGACTGAGTGTGACCAGGTTTTCATCCTGTCTCCTGGCTCAGTCTGAGGACTCCCTCAGTCCAGCAGAGGGACTTAAAACTCTTAAAAACCCATCTGTGTCTGTCTCTGCCTCCTTCAGTGTCACTGCCACTGAATGGTATTGACTCTGATCGTGACAGTGGTCAAATGGAAACAAGAGACCTGGGAGGCGGTTAGGCAAGTGTGGATTCTGCCGCAGCTCCTTGGTTCTGCACTCTATCTCTGCTGCTTAGATGTGTGATCTTGGGCAGGTTGCCTGACCTCTTTGTGTCTTAGTTTTGCATTTGTAAAACAGTGATAGTAGTCTCTGTTTTATAGGGATGCTGTGAATAATGAAGTAATGTATACAAAGTTCTTAAAACGTCCTATGTTTCCTATCATTATTGTTGGTCATATAGCTACCATTTCTTGAATACTTACAAAGTGCCAGGCACAAGTAAGGTCATCTCATATATTGCGCTTAAATTCTCACAATGACCTTGTGAGATGAATATCCTTTTTATAGGATATTTATATCCATTTTATAGGCAAGGACACTGAGGTTCAGTAACTCAGATCACTCTGCTAATAAGTGGCAGAGCCAGCATTCAAAGCCAGGGCTGCCTGCATCTGAAGCCATGCTCTTAATTAGGGAGCTGATACATCTTCTCATGTTAATGTGGTTAATCATAAGCGTGGTACATTAATTCTGGTATCTGACTTTCTTTTTAGTCTGGATTTCAAGGGAAATGCAGATCCCTGATTTTTTTTTTTTTTTTTAGTCTCTGCTTCCATGTTCTTTTGTTTCCCATCAGCGGTGGCGAGATACCTTGCCAACATCGTTGAGAGAAGCAGAAGCTGAGACAACTGTCTCTGTCACAGCCTTTGAGTTCTTCAGGTTGGCTGGATGTTTGTGAAGCCTAGGTGGCCTGGACTGGGGAAAGTTTTGCGGTTGTACTTTTGCTTTTATTTCCACATTATGACTGGTTAATCCAGCTGTCCAGAGTTGAGGCTGCAGACGTAACTGACATACTTCTTCCATCTAACTAACTATGGTATCTGCCACAGGTCCAGTAGATCTAGCCTCACTGGGTAAACCTAGAGAGTTATTTACCCTCCATATAGTTGTCTGAAAAGAAAAGAGTAACACTTGAATGATCGAGTTTCGGAGGGAATTGAAAATATATGTGAGACTTCCTGGATCATCCAGTGGTTAAGAATCTGCCTGCCAAAGCAGGGAAGACGAGTTTGATCCCTGGTCCGGGAAGATTCCACACGTCGTGGAGGAACAAAGCCTGTGTGCCACAGCTACTGAGCCTGCGTGCCTAGATTCTCTGCTCAGCAGCAAGAGAAGCCACCGCAATGAGAAGCCCACACGCCACAGCTAGAGAGTATCCCTCGCTTGCCACAACTAAAGAAGCCCTCGCACAGCAACGAAGTCCCAGTGCAGCCAAAAATAATGAATAAATAAAATGTAAAAAAAAACTGTGATGGCTCTTAGTAGCTCCTCTAAGTATTCCTTTCAGTCTAGAGCTAACAAATATTGGCAAGGTTTTTGTAATTAATAACAGATGGGCGTTTTAATGTATCAGATTTATCACTAAGTAGAAAATATTCCAATATTCCGTGAGTCCTCCAGACCTGCATAATATCTAAGCACTAGCCAGGCATTTGCCTGAAAAACTTATTCCTCCTCTCAACACCCATGTAAGATAGGGAGCATCTCTACTCTGCTCTTGAGAAAACTGAGGTGCAGAGAAGTAGTTTGCCCAAGGTCACAGGGCTGATGGATCAGGAGGGTCAGAATTGACTCCTGGACTCTGAAGCAGTGTCACCTTTCTATGAAAGGGAGAACACAGATGCCTTTCATTCGCTCATTCATTCATCAAATGTGATGAGTGAATGGCTTAAGGATGGTGAGTGGTTAAGACCAGCAGGAGGTGGAAGTTTTGTTTAGGAGTCAGTGAAAGATAAAACTGAAATATTAAGTTAAGGCCAAGTTCTAAAGGACTTTGAAAGCCTTATCAAAGCTGGAGAGGTAACATGATAAAAATTGTAAAAGAAGTCTTCCCAGAATGTCCGATGATGCTTAGAAAGTGCAACGAGGGGGTTATAAAAGGGGACCAGGACTAGTATCTTGTGGGATTCATGGCCGGTTGGGGAAAAGGATGTAGGAGGAACAGCCTGACTGTGAGAGCTGGAGAGAAGCACATGGAGGAGAGCAGGAGAGCCCCAGAGTTTCATCCAGAAGTTTCCAAATGTGTCCTGCAGCGCAGAGTACTCCTCTGAGATGCCTTGGGGCTGAGGGGAGGGCACCAGGGAGAACAGGGTGCTTATTTTATTTCACAAAATTTGCCCCTTGTTGTTGTTCAGTCACTGAGTCACGTGCGACTCTTTTTGACCCCATGGACTGCAGCATGCCAGGCTTCCTCATCCTTCACTATCCCCCAGAGTAAGCTTTCATTTAGAAAAATAAATTTGCAGCTTTGAAAAAATAGTAGTACTGTAAAAGTCTTGGGCCGAAATATCCTAGATGGGCAGGTGTTGAGATGGTATAGTTCTCCTTGTAGGATTCACCTACAATTAGGTGCATATGTGCGCAATCGTGTCTGACTCTTACCAACTCCATGGACCCACCAGGCTCCTCTGTCCATATAATTCTCTAGGCAAGAATACTGGAGCAGGTTGCCATTTCCTTTTCCAGGGGATCTTCCTGACCCAGGGATTGAACCCGCGTCTCTTACATCTTCTACACTGGCAGATGGATTCTTTACCACTGAGTCACCTGGGAAGCCCTGTACAACTAGGTACTTAATATATAATCTTTGGGGAAGGACGTGATAACTGTTGGTCAGTCTCTCCAGAGAACTCTGTCCAGCATAGTGTCATCTTTGCGGAGATCATCCCCACCCTGTCTCAGGGCCTTCAGAACCTTGGCAAAATCGAAAGGAAACGCCCAGGTATGATGATACCTGCCCAGCCACCCAGGGACTGGCTGGCATCAAAACTAGGACTCTATTTATTCTCGATCTCGATGGAGAACGGCATTCTGCATTCGAGATGGCATGTGTACAGGTGGGGAGAAGGGTCCCTTTATCTGGATGAACCATCTTTTCGTCCTTCTACCTGGGCAGTCACTTCCTCTCTGTGGCAGGGGGATGGCCAGTTTGAACAGGAACAGAAGGAAAGGCTTGCCGGAGCTCCACCCTGGGGGGTGCCCTAATCCAGGTTCGTTGGGCCCCTGGCAGAGGACATAAAATGAGCAGGGACACGGGAGAACTGGGGCCTTGGGAGTTGGACTGAAGCTGTTAGAAGATGCAAATTGATAAATAAACATGAAAACAATGAGGCTCTGCTAACCGCTCTGACAAAGGGCAAATTGCTAATCTAACCTCCCCTTCAGGCCGGCTGCCTCAGTGGAACAAAGGCGGCTTTTATAGCTTCTGTTTTATTTGTAAACTGGTCAGTTAAATGGATTTACTCTCACCTGCCTCTTAGGGGGAGGGGAGGTGGCAGCTAATCCTTCCTTTCTCTGTGGGCTCAGGGAAGCGGGTCACCTGATCTGACCAGGAAAGGTCTTGAGGATGTGCCAGATTTGAGCCATGCTGGAGTAACTGCCAGATCGTCAACAATGGGCTCAGTGTCTGAGGGGAGGGGGCTGGGAGGGCAGAGCTGGTGTAACCCTAACTCAGAAGAGGTGGGCTCCCCCCGGCCTCCCCGTGGGTCTCCTCAGAGGAGCTGGTTGTGAGCGCTCGCTGGTGCTCTCAGAGGCTGTCACGCAGGCTCCTTCGCAATGCAAGGAGCCTTCTCCCCCACTTCCCTCTGAAGAGGGTCTGCCAGGCTCAGGGCTGTCACCACAGTCATTATTCCAGCTGCCCTGCTGGAGGAGCCAGTGGCGCTGAGGAGCTGGCCCCGACCTATCCGCGACATCTCAGAGCTGGGCTGGTTTCTGGTGGCCTCTGGTCTGCCTTTCCCGCTCGTCACTCTACTGGGTCACCCCACTTCCTCCACCTCAGATGTCAAGGAGCCTCTGGCTGGTGGGAGGCACAGTGACTGGTGGGGAAGAGATGGATGTTTTTCTGTCTAACCACCTCCCTAAGACCCGTCCTGCTGTTGTTCCACACCCAGGGGCACAGACTGGGTCTTTTCCAGGTATTAGGAACCCAGAGGTTCTTTACCACCTGGGGACTTGAGGACCAGGAGGAAACAGAAATCATGACCAGAAATGGTTGCCAAAATCCCAAGTCAGGCCCGAAAAAAAGGGTGATTTCAAATACAGATTTGGAATTAATGGCACCCCACTCCAGTACTCTTGCCTGGAAAATCCCACAGACGGAGGAGCCTGGTAGGCTGCAGTCCATGGGGTCGCTAGAGTCGGATGCGACTGAGCAACTTCACTTTCACTTTTCACTTTCATGCATTGGAGAAGGAAATGGCAACCCACTCCAGTGTTCTTGCCTGGAGAATCCCAGGGACGGCGGAGCCTGGTGGGCTGCCATCTATGGGGTCACAAAGAGTTGGACACGACTGAAGTGACTTAGCAGCAGCAGCAGCAGCAGGCATGAGTGGGATGTCACCCAGATGGGGCCTTTGAGATGGGGACGAGGAGGGTTTCGGGGGGACGAGGAGGGTTTAGGGCCTTCCCCACAGTGCCAGCCACTGTAGCGGCTTTAGGTACCCAAGGCTCCACCCTCATTTGACAGGAGGCATCAGGGCAAAGTCTCAGACCCAAAGTCTGAAGGATGTGTTAAGACTCAAGAAGAATTTTCTCTCTGGCAACTTAGATGCCTGTTCAAGGCCTTGGCCCCCTCCAGGGGATAGTCTGCAGCAGCAGAGGGCGAGGGCTGGCTGAACAAGGCTGTGTGTGCGCCTGCTAAGTTGCTTTAGTCGTGTCTGACTCTTGAAGACCCTGTGGACTGTAGCCCGCCAGGTTTCTCTGTCCAAGGGATTTTCCAGGCAAGAATACTGAAGTAGGTTGCCATGCCCTCCTCCAGGGGGTCTTCCTGACCGAAGGATCAAACCCAAGTCTCCCATGTTTCCGATATTGCAGGTGGATTCTTTATCCGCTGAGCCATCAATATGAGATGATAATGCTAGTGTTTGGTATTTTTGTTTTATTTCTGACTTTAATGGAAACACTTTTTATATGATGTTGGACTGTGTGTTTAAGATAGATACTCTTTATTGTCTGAGTGTCCCAGTTCTCTAAGTTGGACACCTATTGAATAGATTTTTTATATCTCTTGGGATGAATATTTTTATTAAAAAAGTAATCTAAATTTCCATGTTAATAAATTTTCTAATGTTAAACCATCTGGGTAATCCTAGAACACATACTATTTGGACAGATTAATCTATACTGTAATTTACTGCTTTAATTAGAATGTCAAGTATTATGAGAGTTCACTTAGAATTTCCTCCTCTATAGGAGTGATCTTGCTAATATGTAAATGAGAGCAAGGTCGAGGTTCAGGTTCGCATTGTTTCCTGGGCTTCAGCTCTTCTGCATGTCCTAGAATCTTCTCTTCTCACCACACTTAACTCTTCCTTTACCAACAGAACTCTATGCTGAAACCATACCCAGTTGCTCCTGATTCTCTGCAGACGTTATTTCCTCTTTCATAATAATGTGTTTTCAAAAGCTTGTTTTCTTTGCCTGAAAAGCATCCTTGGTCCCCAAGCCTACCTGCTAAGTCTCATCACCCTTCAAGTCTCACTGGGTCACCGTCTTCATGAAGGCTTCCTCCTCCTTCTTCTCAGCAGAGGCCCCCACTCCTTCTGCGCACTTTTAACTTTCCAATTACAGAACTTATCACATTGTATGCAAATTATTTGCTTACAAGTCTTTCTTATCCACAAGCTCAATAGCTTCCAAACCCCCAAAGATCTGAGCATCCCAGAGGGTAAGGAAGAGGATTCATGGTGGGGAAAGGGGAGAAAATATAATTTTTGTTTTATGTTGTTTATTGCCTCCTGTTTATATTGTGTATGTTTTGTTTGTGAAAGTATATATTATTTTGTGCATGTGTGCTAAGACGCTTCAGTCATGTCCGACTCTTTGCGACCCCGTGGAAGGTAGCCCTCCAGGCTCCTCTGTCGATAGGATTTTCCAGGCAAGAGTACTGGAGTGGGTTGCCATCCTCTCCACCAGGAGATCTTCTTGACTCAAGGGTTGAATTTGCATCTCTTAACATCTCCTGCATTGGCAGGCAGATTTTTTTACAATAATCGCCACTTGGGAAGCCCAAATATTTTATGTATTTACATAAGTATAAGTATGTTTTATTATATGTGTATCTACATTTACACATATATACACATATGTAACAGATCACTATTATATATGGTAGGATATGTGTATGATTAATAAATAAAATTACATAAGCTGGGGGTATCTGCTTGATTTTTTAAAATATCTCATTTATTTATTTAAATTTTATCAACCAATAGTTGATTTACAATGTTGTGTTAATTTATTCTATACAGCAAAGTGTCTCAGTCACACACACACATATTCTTTTTCATATTCTTTTCTATTATGATTTGTCAGAGGATATTGAATTTAGGTCCCTGTGCTATAAAGTGCTCGTGCTCAGTCACTCAACTGTGTCTGACTCTTTTTAAACTGATGCAGCAAATGATCAGAAACAGATAGGAGACCACTGCACTAGACCAAGTGGAGTCTCTGAAGGTGGAGTTCAGTTTTCTTTTTAAAGCAATCAACTCAATTTTTAAATTTATTGGCTGTGCTGGGTCTTCATGGCAGTGCATGGGCTTCTCTAGTTGCAGTGCACAGGCTTGGTAGTTGTGGTGTGTGGGTTTAGTTGCTCCGAGGCATGTGGGATCTTTGTTCCCTGACCAGGAACTGAACCAAGTTCCCTGCATTGGAAGGTGGATGCTTGACCAGTGGACCACAAGGAAGTCCCTGGAATTCAGGTTTTTTTTAGTTGTTAGTTACTTTTATTTATTTATTATTGTCCGCACTAGGTCTTCATACTGTGCGGGCTGTCTTTAGTTGTGGAGCCTGGGGGCTTCTCTCTAGCTGCGGGTGCAGCCTTCTCATGGCGGTGGCTCTCTCGTTGTGGAGCATGGGCTCTAGGGCACGTGGGCTCAGTAGCTGCTGTACGTGGGCTCAGTAGTTGTGCTGTGCAGACTCGGTGTGTGGGATCTTCCAAGACCAGGGATCCAACTGGTGTCCCCTTCATTGCAAGGTGGATTCTCAACCTCTGGACCACCAGGGAAGTCCCTGGAATTTGGTTTTAGCCTTGATTTATGTCCTCCACCATTACATTGTAGCCAAGACAAGATATGAACCTGATAATATTTGAAAGGTTGAATGAAAAGGTTGAGAGAAAGTAGACAGTTGATAAGCTTTTGTGCTGGAATTTCCTTAATATAAGAATTATAAATATCAACAGTAAATTATATAGTGATCTAACTTAAGTGGTGATTATTAAGGTTGATTTTTTACAAGAAAAAAATCTTTGAAGGGAAAGGAAATGAACCATTGTGAATTAGATTCATGTCATTAACTCTCCGCTTTCAAATAGGAAAACAAAGTCAATTTTAAGTGACTTCTTAGATCAGATCAGATCAGTCACTCAGTCGTGTCCGACTCTTTGCAACCCCATGAATCGCAGCACGCCAGGCCTCCCTGGCCTCCAGGTGATGGACACATCACCAACTCCTGGAGTTCACTCAGACTCATGTCCATCGAGTCAGTGATGCCATCCAGCCATCTCATCCTCTGTCGTCCCCTTCCCCTCTTGCCCCCAATCCCTCCCAGCATCAGAGTCTTTTCCAATGAGTCAACTCTTCACATGAGGTGGCCAAAGGACTGGAGTTTCAGCTTTAGCATCATTCCTTCCAAAGAAATCCCAGGGCTGATCTCCTTCAGAATGGACTGGTTGGATCTCCTTGCAGTCCAAGGGACTCTCAAGAGTCTTCTCCAACATCTAAGTTAAATTCACCCATTCCAGTCCATTTCAGTTCGCTGATTCCTAGAATGTCAACATTCACTCTTGCCATCTCTTGTTTGACCACTTCCAATTTGCCTTGATTCATGGACCTGACATTCCAGGTTCCTATGCAATATTGCTCTTTACAGCATCGGACCTTGCTTCTATCACCAGTCATATCCACAGCTGGGTGTTGTTTTTGCTTTGGCTCCGTCCCTTCATTCTTTCTGGAGTTATTTCTCCACTGATCTCCAGTAGCATATTGGGCACCTACTGACCTGGGGAGTTTCTCTTTCAGTATCCTATCATTTTGCCTTTTCATACTGTTCATGGGGCTCTCAAGGCAAGAATACTGAAGTGGTTTGCCATTCCCTTCTCCAGTGGACCACATTCTGTCAGATCTCTCCACCATGACCCGCCCATCTTGGGTTGCCCCACGGGCATGGCTTAGTTTCATAGAGTGAGTTAGACAAGGCTGTGGTCCTAGTGTGATTAGATTGACTAGTTTTCTGTGAGTATGGTTTCAGTGTGTTTGCCCTCTGATGCCCTCTTGCAACACCTCCCGTCTTACTTGGGTTTCTCTTACCTTGGGCGTGGGGTATCTCTTCATGGCTGCTCCAGCAAAGTGCAGCCGCTGCTCCTTACCTTGGACGAGGGGTATCTCCTCACCGCCGCCCTTCTTGAACTTCAACACGGGATAGCTCCTCTAGGCCCTCCTGCGCCGGCGCAGCCACAGCTCCTTGGACGTGGGGTTGCTCCTCCCGGCCACCGCCCCTGGCATCGGGCTTAGGGGCGTGGGGTAGCTCCTCCCGGCTGCCACCCCTGACCTCGGGATTAGGGGCGTGGGGTAGCTCCTCCCGGCTGCCACCCCTGACCTCGGACGCGGGGTAACTCCTCTCGTCGCCTCTCCTGACCTAGGACGCAGGGTAGCTCCTCTCGGCCGTTCTGTTTATTTTAAGGTTAGGTCCATTTCTGGTAGACAGAAGGTTGCTTTTGAGATCTTGGAATTAAGTTCTGCTGCCTAAAATGCCCATAAGAGCTGAGATCTTTCTGCAGTGCCTCTGTCATGAGGGATTTATTAATTGCTGTTTTTACAGTGATCCACCAAGGGAGCGGCAGAGGATGAAACGGTTAGATGGCATCACTGACTCAATGGACATAAGTTTGAGCAAACTCGGGGAGATAGTGAAGGACAGGGAACTGGTGTGCTGCAGTCCATGGGCTCACAAAGTGTCGGACACGACTGAATCACTGAACGTCAACCAATACTTGTAGGAAACATCCAGCTTCTGAGACATAATGCCAGATACAAAATATGGCAGCTTGTATGATGATAGGAACCATCTCTCCTGGGGCTGATCTGTAGAATTATTGCAGCACTGTAGAGACTCCTCCCTAATGCTGTGCCCACAGGTTCTTCACAGGAGAAGCCAAGAGATTGTGGCAGACAGCAGAGGCTTGAGGGATGGACAGACCTGAGCATCCTGGCTCCACCACTCATCAGCAGTTTCATAGAACACCTGACATCTGTAAAGAGAGAAGAATGACACCTCTGTCCCTGGGCCATGGTGAAGATTAACTGAGACAGATCGTTCAGAAATCCCTCACACAGCCCTTGGACTGTAGTGGGTACATTGGTTAAGATGCATTCAGCTGTAAACAGAAAAAAAATCTCCACACACACTGGCCTAAATAACAAGGGAGTTGATTGCTTCATATCATCGAAAACCCAGCAGGCAGGCTTCAGGGTTGTTTTAACCCAGTTGTCCAGTCAGGTCACCAGGGCCCTCCAAGATGTTGATCTCATGCCAGACTTTCTCCCTCTTTCTCACAAAGCCGGGGCGGGGCTGGGGCGGGGGGGCGGTACCCTCGCTGTGCAGGACTGCATGCTTCCTCATCACAGTCAAAAAGAAAGACAGAATGTTCCCCTCAATCGTGGAGCCGAAATCTTGGACTTCCTTCTTACGAAGCTGCATTTGGTCATATGTTGTCATGCCCTGTACTGGTGGGTGTGAAATGCCAAGTGCTGATTGGCTCAGATCTGCATTGAGTGCTTATCCCTGAACCAATCACTGTGGCAAGTGGGGGATGAACTAACCCGATTGGCTCCAACCAATCAGGGCTCACACCTTGACCTGGGGGCGGGTGAATCCTACCCAGACTCCATGCCTGGAAGGGGACAGAACTCATGCTAGCAAGACACCCACAGGATCACTGCAGCAGGTGCCCAATAAATATTGTTGTTATTGCTCTTATCAATAACGAAATCCCACCTTCTGGTGAATGTTTCTTTGAAGCTGATCCTGTGTAGTTCCCGCTTTAAATAGTAACTATTTTCATTTGGGTTCTAAGAAATATTACACTGCTTTATTTCGACCTATTCCCTAGTCAGAGATCCACATTCTTCAAGTGTTTCTTCAATGAATTGTAAGTGGATTTTTATGTCATAGCTGGCAGAGATCCAAAGCTGTCTGTTCTCTGAAGGTGGTGATAGTGATGGCAGTATCCTCATCCATCTGAAGTAGAAAGAGCTGGAAAAAATTTATAGACCTTCAACTCTTTGGACCTGCCACCCAACCTGCTATGGGGTCTTTTATCACATGGAATTACCCTCTGTGGGCCAGCTCCACTGGAGTGAACCTATTACACGTATTAGATGTGAAGCATATTGGGGGGCTTTGAAGAGGATGGACGTGGAGCAAAACCACATGCAGACATCTCGGCTGATGGATGACCTGTGGATGGGCAGGTCCTGCCAGTCACCGCTGAGCTGTGGCAGAGGGGTCGGGCAGCGGCATGATGCCGGGGGGCGAGAGTCGGGGGCAGCTTTTAAACTTCTCGGCCTTGCAGCTGCCAGCTAAAGGTAATAACACTGCCAGTGGGGATAAGGAGGAAGCTCGTTGGCTTTGGTTTCTGCAGATCTTGCTCAATCTCTGCGAAGGGCAATGATTGCTTATGTCCTTTATAAGACTTTCGAGTCCTTTCTGTCATGTATCTTTATCCAACAGGGCTTAGAACTCAGTATTTCCTCCGGAGGTGCAGAGGAGACAGATCTTGGGTTACTTTGCCACGCACATCTTTTACACCTCACAGGACAATGGAACTCTGCCATCTGTGGTTCATTTCCCCCCACAGGGATTTAGAAGACATGTGAGAGGCAGCTGTGCTTCCTGAGCGGGAAGCATCGATGAGGAGGTTATTGGGCAATACTTCGCACTGGAGAGAGCAGAAAAGTTGTGGCTGTGTTAGTTTCCTATGGCTTGTTGTTGTTTTTGTTTAGTTGCTCAGTCATATAGGCCTCTTTGTGACCCCATGGACTGTAGCCTGCCAGGCTCCTCTGTCCATTGGATTTCCCAGACAAGAATACTGGAGCAGTTTGCCATTCCTTTCTCCAGGGGATCTTCCTGACCCTGGCTGGAACCCTCATCTCCTGCATTAGCAGGCAGATTCTTTACTGCCGAGCCACCAGGGAAGCCCTTCCTATGGCTGTTGAAGCACAAACTCAGTGGCCTAGAATGATACAAATGTATTATCTTATTATCCCAGAAATTAGAAATCTTCAACTCAGTGGGTCAGTAGAGTATTCCCCCTCGACGCTCTAGGGGAGGATCTATTTCCTTGCCGCTTCCATTTCTAGAAGGTGCCTGCCTTCCTTGACCCAGGGCCCACGTCCTTCATCTTCAAGGCCAGCACTGTGGCATCTTCCAGGCTCTCTCTTTGACCTTTGCTCCCATTGTCATATCGACTTTTTTCTCTGTTTTCAAGTTGAATTATAGTTGATTTACAATATGGTGTTAGTTTCAGGTGTATAGCAAAGTGATTCAACTATATATATATATATTTTCAGATTCTTTTCCATTATAGGTTATTGTAAGACATTGAATATAGTTCCCTGTGCTATACAGTAAGTCCTTGTTGTTTATTTTATATATAGTAGTGTGTACCTGTTAACCCCATAGTCCTAATTTATTCCTCTCTTTCCCTTTCTCTTTGTAACCATAAATTTATTATGTCTGTTTCTGATTTTTCAATAGGATCATGTATATTATTTTTTAGATTCTACATATAAGTGATAGTATATAATATTTGTCTTTCTCTGTATGACTTGCTTCACTCAGTATGATAACCTCTAGGTCCATCCATGTTGTTGCAAATGGCATTATTTCATTCTTTTTAATGGCTGAGTAATATTCCATTGTATATATGTACCACATCTTCTTTTTCCATTCATCTGTTGGTGGAGACTTGGGTTGCTTCTACATCTTGGTTATTGTATATAGTGCTACAATGAATATTGGGGTGCATGTATCTTTTTGAATTAGAGTTTTCATCTTTTCTGGATCTATGCCCAGGAGTGGGATTGCTGGATCATAGGGTAGTTCTATTTTTAGCTTTTAAAGTAACCTCCATACTGTTCTTTAGTGGCTGTACCACTTTACATTCTGACCAACAGTTTGGGAGGGTTGTTTTTTCTCTATACCCTTCCTAACATTATTATTTGTAGACTTTTTGATGATGACTATTCTGACTAGTGTGAAGTGGTACCTCACTGTAGTTTTGATTTGCATATCTCTGCAGCCATGAAATTAAAAGATGCTTACTCCTTGGAAGGAAAGTTATGACCAACCTAGATAGCATGTTCAAAAGCAGAGACATTACTTTGCCAACAAAGGTTCGTCTAGTCAAGGCTATGATTTTTCCTGTGGTCATGTATGGATGTGAGAGTTGGACTGTGAAGAAGGCTGAGCACCGAAGAATTGATGCTTTTGAACTGTGGTGTTGGAGAAGACTCTTGAGAGTCCCTTGGACTGCAAGGAGATCCAACCAGTCCATTCTGAAGGAGATCAGCCCTGGGATTTCTTTGGAAGGAATGATGCTAAAGCTGAAACTCCAGTACTTTGGCCACTTCATGTGAAGAGTTGACTCATTGGAAAAGACTCTGATGCTGGGAGGGATTGGGGGCAAGAGAAGAAGGGGACGACAGAGGATGAGATGGCTGGATGGCATGACTGACTCGATGGACGTGAGTCTGAGTGAATTCCGGGAGTTGGTGATGGACAGGGAGGCCTGGCGTGCTGCGATTCATGGGGTTGCAAAGAGTCGGACACGACTGAGCGACTGATCTGAATAATTAGTGATGTTGAGCATCTTTTCATGTGCCTGTTAGCCATCTGTATATCTTTTTTGGAGAAATTTCTGTTTAGGTCTTCTGTCCATTTTTTGATTTTTTTTTTTTTTTTTTTGATATTGAGTTGTGTGAGCTATTTGTATATTTTGGAAATTAAGCCCTTGTCATTTGCATCATTTGCAAATATTTCCTACCAGGCCTTAGGTTGTCTTTTCATTTTGTTTGTGGTTTCTTTTGCTGTGCAAAAGCTTGTAAGTTTGATTAGGGCCCATATGTTTATTTTTGCTTTTATTTCATTTGCTTTGGGAGACTGATCTAATAAAATATTGCTACAATTTATGTTAGAGAATGTTTTGTCTATGGTCTCTTCTAGGAGTTTTATGATGTCATGTCTTATATTTTGGGGCTTCCCTGGTGGCTCAGATGGTAAAGAATCTGCCTGCAATGTGAGAGACCCAGGTTCAATCCCTGGGTTGGGAAGATCCCCTGGAAAAGGGAATGGCTACCCACTCCAGTATTCTTCTTCTTTTTTTTTTTTTTTAATAAAAACAGTCCCACAGCATTTATTGTCATCTGGTAATAACATAAGAGCAGAACAATATGAATACATGTTTTAGAACTACATCTCTAACAAAGGACACCTAAAAAAACCAATGGTACTGCCAAACAATTTCTCACTACATCTGTCACTTCTAGTTGGAGACACTTTAGAGCAGAGTAATGTTATCTCCTTTTAACATGATCCGAGCCAGTTGTTTTCTTGACTTTGTTTTGGAATGAATCTCTTCTGCATCATCTAATACGAGGTTCATATACTCATCAAAACCAATGATACAGCCCTCTATCTGCATATTCACTTGCTCATAAAGCCACACCTGAATCTGTGATCTATTTTGCAAGTGTCTGAAGATGAGATTGATGGGTGTACCATCACCTTCTGCACCTTCTGGCCCTGCCCCCGGTACGCCATGCTGGCCCACTCCAGCATTCTTGCCCAGAGAATCCCATGGACAAGGAGAGGAGCCTGGCGGGCTATAGTCCATGGGTAGTCTTTTTAAAAATAAATCCATTCTGCCAATTGATCTGTTCAGACTATTTTCATTTAATGTAATTATTTCTATGCTTGGATTTTGATAATAACTGCTTTAAAGTCTTTGTCAGGTAATTCTATCGTTAGTGTCATCTCAGCATTCGAGTTGAGATTTTCCTAGTTCTTCATATGACAAGTAGTTCTGTGTCATATTCTGGACATTTTGAATATTATGAATCTCTGGATCTTACCATACACACAGAAAACTAGTCAATCTAATCACACTAGGACCACAGCCTTGTCTAACTCAATGAAACTAAGCCATGCCCTTGGGGCAACCCAAGATGGGTGGGTCATGGTGGAGAGATCTGACAGAATGTGGTCCACTGGAGAAGGGAATGGCAAACCACTTCAGTATTCTTGCCTTGAGAACCCCATGAACAGTATGAAAAGGCAAAATGATAGGATACTGAAAGAGAAACTCCCCAGGTCAGTAGGTGCCCAATATGCTACTGGAGATCAGTGGAGAAATAACTCCAGAAAGAATGAAGGGACGGAGCCAAAGCAAAAACAATACCCAGCTGTGGATATGACTGGTGATAGAAGCAAGGTCCGATGCTGTAAAGAGCAATATTGCATAGGAACCTGGAATGTCAGGTCCATGAGTCAAGGCAAATTGGAAGTGGTCAAACAAGAGATGGCAAGAGTGGATGTTGACATTCTAGGAATCAGTGAACTGAAATGGACCGGAATGGGTGAATTTAACTCAGATGACCATTATATCTACTACTGCGGGCAGGAATCCCTCAGAAGAAATGGAGTGGCCATCATGGTCAATAAAAGAGTCCGAAAAGCAGTACTTGGATGCAATCTCAAAAACGACAGAATAATCTCTGTTCGTTTCCAAGACAAACCATTCAATATCACAGTAATCCAAGTCTATGCCCCAACTAGTAACGCTGAAGAAACTGAAGTTGAACGGTTCTATGAAGACCTACAAGACCTTTTAGAACTAAACCCAAAAAAGATGTCCTTTTCATTATAGGGGACTGGAATGCAAAAGTAGGAAGTCAAGAAACACCTGGAGTAACAGGCAAATTTGGCCTTGGAATACGGAATGAAGCAGGGCAAAGACTGATAGAGTTTTGCCAAGAAAATGCACTGGTCATAACAAACACCCTCTTCCAACAACACAAGAGAAGACTCTATACATGGACATCACCAGATGGTCAACACCGAAATCAGATTGATTATATTCTTTGCAGCCAAAGATGGAGAAGCTCTATACAGTCAGCAAAAACAAGACCAGGAGCTGACTGTGGCTCAGACCATGAACTCCTTATTGCCAAATTCAGACTTAAATGGAAGAAAGTAGGGAAAACCACTAGACCATTCAGGTGTGACCTGAATCAAATCCCTTATGATTATACAGTGGAAGTGAGAAATAGATTTAAGGGCCTAGATCTGATAGATAGAGTGCCTGATGAACTATGGAATGAGGTTCTTGACATTGTACAGGAGACAGGGATCAAGACCATTCCCATAGAAAAGAAATGCAAAAAAGCAAAATGGCTGTCTGGGGAGGCCTTACAAATAGCTGTGAAAAGAAGAGAAGCGAAAAGCAAAGGAGAAAAGGAAAGATATAAACATCTGAATGCAGAGTTCCAAAGAATAGCAAGAAGAGATAAGAAAGCCTTCTTCAGCGATCAATGCAAAGAAATAGAGGAAAACAACAGAATGGGAAAGACTAGAGATCTCTTCAAGAAAATCAGAGATACCAAAGGAACATTTCATGCAAAGATGAGCTCGATAAAGGACAGAAATGGTATGGACCTAACAGAAGCAGAAGATATTAAGAAGAGATGGCAAGAATACACAGAAGAACTGTACAAAAAAGATCTTCATGACCCAGATAATCACGATGATGTGATCACTGATCTAGAGCCAGACATCCTGGAATGTGAAGTCAAGTGGGTCTTAGAAAGCATCACTACAAACAAAGCTAGTGGAGGTGATGGAATTCCAGTTGAGCTGTTCCAAATACTGAAAGATGATGCTGTGAAAGTGCTGCACTCAATATGCCAGCAAATTTGGAAAACTCAGCAGTGGCCACAGGACTGGGAAAAGGTCAGTTTTCATTCCAATCCCAAAGAAAGGCAATGCCAAAGAATGCTCAAACTACCACACCATTGCACTCATCTCACATGCTAGTAAAGTAATGCTCAAAATTCTCCAAGCCAGGGGCTCAAGCTGGTTTTAGAAAAGGCAGAGGAACCAGAGATCAAATTGCCACCATCCGCTGGATCATGGAAAAAGCAAGAGAGTTCCAGAAAAACATCTATTTCTGCTTTATTGAGTATGCCAAAGCCTTTGACTGTGTGGATCACAATCAACTGTGGAAAATTCTGAAAGAGATGGGAATACCAGACCACCTGATCTGCCCCTTGAGAAACCTGTATGCAGGTCAGGAAGCAACAGTTAGAACTGGACATGGAACAACAGACTGGTTCCAAATAGGAAAAGGAGTTCGTCAAGGCTGTATATTGTCACCCTGCTTATTTAACTTATATGCAGAGTACATCATGAGAAACGCTGGACTGGAAGAAACACAAGCTGGAATCAAGATTGCCAGGGGAAATATCAATAACCTCAGATATGCAGATGACACCACCCTTATGGCAGAAAGTGAAGAGGAACTCAAAAGCCTCTTGATGAAAGTGAAAGTGGAGAGTGAAAAAGTTGGCTTAAAGCTCAACATTCAGAAAACGAAGATCATGGCATCTGGTCCCACCACTTCATGGGAAATAGATGGGGAAACAGTGGAAACAGTGTCAGACTTTATTTTTCTGGGCTCCAAAATCACTACAGATGGTGACTGCAGCCATGAAATTAAAAGACGCTTACTCCTTGGAAGGAAAGTTATGACCAACCTAGATAGCATGTTTAAAAGCAGAGACATTACTTTGCCAACAAAGGTTCGTCTAGTCAAGGCTATGGTTTTTCCTGTGGTCATGTATGGATGTGAGAGTTGGACTGTGAAGAAGGCTGAGCACCGAAGAATTGATGCTTTTGAACTGTGGTGTTGGAGAAGACTCCTGAGAGTCCCTTGGACTGCAAGGAGATCCAACCAGTCCATTCTGAAGGAGATCAGCCCTGGGATTTCTTTGGAAGGAATGATGCTAAAGCTGAAACTCCAGTCCTTTGGCCACCTCATGCGAAGAGCTGACTCATTGGAAAAGACTCTGATGCTGGGAGGGATTGGGGGCAAGAGAAGAAGGGGACGACAGAGGATGAGATGGCTGGATGGCATCACTGACTCGATGGACGTGAGTCTCAGTGAGCTCCGGGAGTTGGTGATGGACAGGCAGGCCTGGCGTGCTGCGATTCATGGGGTCGCAAAGAGTCGGACACGACTGAGCGACTGATCTGATCTGATCTGGATCTTACGTAAACCCTACAGAAAATGTTGATTATTTTGCTTTAATAAGTAACTGACCCAGTTGGGTTCAGGTCACAAGTGCCAACCAGCCTTCTGCAGGTTGTGGTTTCAATGTCAGTTCCACTTTCCGTCTTTGCAACGCTCTTCCAAGCCGTCTTGCGTGTGTGCCCCCTGGTGGCCAGGGTGGGATGTGAGTAGTGGTCCATCTCCCCGTGTATTTCCATCTCAAATATTTGGGGTCAAGTTCAGACATGTGCCATTTAAGAGTGAGCCCAAGAATTCATAAGCCATTTTATCAGGTCACTTCCCCAGACTCCTTCCTCTCTTCCATGTCCTCAGTACCTTCTGGTTCCTGGGCTTCCCTTCTCAGTTATCCAACCAGAAGGAAACCAGAAAAGAGAAAGGAAAATTCTCTCTCTTTGAAAATTCTCTTTCCTGTTCCTTGAGCCAGAACCAGAGGCTTTCTCCAGGAGCCCATATCCAGTTTCAGGCTACCTTCTGTCCAGACTGGGCAACATTGAAGCTGACAATCTGGTAAACTCACCCTTGGTTTAGAGGTACTTTGATCTCTGTTCTTCCTTCTGGATCCATCTGCTACTATTTACAGAGTCACATTGCTGCTCCATGAATTCTGCTCAGGTTATGGCTGCATTCAGGGGGAGAGAGAGGTGGAGTATGATTTCCATCTTCCCTGAAATCTGGGGCTGAGTTTTGAATCACATAGTTTATTTGGTTAGTACCCTATTAAGGGACACTTGAGCTATTTTTCTTGCCTTTTAAATTGTGGTATTTCTGAGAATTCTGTCTTCTCTTATTTCCTCATAACAGTGGTTCTCAACTTGGCTTCAAACTAGAATCACCTCGTGAGATTAAATAAATGTCTAGGCTATGCGTGTGTGCTAAGTCGTTGCAGTCGTGTCTGACTCTATGCGACCCCATGGACTGTAGCCTGCCAGGCTCCTCTGTGCATAGAATTCTCCAGGCAAGAATACTGGAGTGGGTTGCCCTGCCTTCCTCCAGGGGATCTTCCTGACCCAAGGATCTTATGTCTCCTGCGTTGACAGGTTCTTTACCACTAGCATCACTTGGAAAGCCCTTAGGCTATATCCCAGGCAAATTGAACAGAATTCTCCCTGGGAGTAGGACCCAGGCATCAGTATTTGTGTTTTTTTCTTTTATATTTTACACTCTCTATCCCATTCCCCAATCTTCCAAACCTGCTTTTCCTACAAATGCCTTGTTTCATTTAGTGTTGTCACCATCCAACAGATTCTCAAGTAAGACATTTCAGAGTTCGCCTGAACTCAGCTCCCACATCCTGCACATCCAGGCTACTCTCCATCCTAACAACGCTGACTCAGAAATGTTTTCAAACGTGGCTCCATCTTCATTGTCTTAAGTCCATCTTCCATCTAGATTACTGCGTAGCCTTGTCGGTTTCCCTCTCATCTCTCTCTCTCTTCTAGGCAATAGCTCTTCTTGAGACCAGGGGATCTTCCTAAAAGAAGAATCTTATCATGTTAGTCCCCTTGCAAAACTTCTGTGGCACCTCCTTGCCCACGGTAGTCTAGACTCTTGAGCAAGGGACACAAGGCCTGCCATACTGGCCTTGGACTTCTTCTAACTCTTCTCCCACCACCTGTGCCCCTCTGCTCCCCACATTCTAGGGTCACACAGGCAATTCCTGAAATACTCCAGGCCCTATCGTTTCTTCTTCTTGTTGCTCCGACTGGAAGCTCATCCCCTACCTTGATACCTCACTAGTGCTTCCACACTGATGTCGTTGCTGGATCCCATGTGTTTGCCCAACTTTGACTGGAGTATACAGAAGTGTATAATAGTGGCCAGAACTGTGTAAAACTCCACTGAAACTGTCCGCTTGCACGACTGTCATCCCGCTAGACTGGGAGCACCTTGAGAGTGAGAACTTATTAATATTTGTCTTTCCAGGGGAGAACACAGTCCCTGACTCAGAGCAGACCCTCAGTGGACAGTCAAACAAATAAATGAATTTGTAGCAGATGGTGGCTGAGGAGCAGCTTTGTGAGTTTAGAAACTTGAGAGAAAGAGGAAGAAATGTATGTATTAAAAAAATGCAAGAATGTTTACAAAATGGAATGAGATCACCAAAGTTTCTTAGCTAAAAGAGAATAGTCATTCCTGATTTAGGTGAAGATGTTGATACTCTTTTGAAAAGCATCTTGGATATTTTCTCACCTGAAGGAAATGAAGATACCAAGAAAATAGAATGAGTTTCTAAACCATATATAAACTAAAACTCTAAGGAGCTGAGGAAATGTCTCTGATTTCAGAAGCAGCAGAATCTTGCCACATTTGAGTTCAATTCCCAGCTCACCGTTTTCTGTTGGGTGAACTTGGGCAGGTTAATTAGCCTTTCTGAGCCTTAGTTCTTAACATGTATAATGGTACAATAGTTCCTAATTTGTAGGATTATTTCAAGGGTTGAATGAGTTGATATATATTTCTGGCATGTAGTTAAGGGCCCAATAAATTTTTATTTTCTGATGATTTAGGAGACAAGTTGGAAGAAGCCAGTGGAAAACTCCTTGGAGAGAGACCCTCTGGATCCCGAAGTCCAGGATGGGCTCATAGCCAAGTGGTTCTCCTCTGGCTTTGACCATGGCCCTTGTTGGTCCAAATGAACTGCTTCAGTTGAAGCCAAAGAGCTACAAAGCTGACTAGCATCCAGCAGGATCCCATCATACAGGGGGAGACTTCATTTCTCATCTAAGTGTCCTTGACAGCTGAAATAATAGAACAATATTTTAACATGCTTTACCTGGATAGGCCCATTTGCCAAGGACATTCTAAAAATATACTGATGGCATTTGAAAAAGAAATCTCCTACTGATTCTAAAGTTCTCTGCAAGTGCTACTTTTTAAATTTATGTCAACAGAAATGGCCAGTCTGACATGTCCATTCATAGTATATGAAACATTCAGCTACAAAGGTCACCAGCTTACATTTCCAGCATACAGTTATGATTACATTATTATTATTGTTGTTGTTCCTTCTGCTGATTTTTATTAATAGACCATCATTGTTTACCACTTGTCATAATTATATACTCTGATAACCATAAAAAGTACTGAATAGCTCAATAAATCAATCAAATCAAAGCAATCAGTGTCCCTGAAGGCAATCTTACTGTGTCTTTCCATAATCTCTCCTCTTACTGGGCAGGTGAAAAGAACCTCATCTTGCCAACATCTTGGTTTCAATAGGAGGACAAGAAGGACAGAAGGAAAGAAAGAATGTGGACATTAACAGAGACCCTACCATGTGCATTTTCTGTATCTTCTCATCGAAATTTTAGAGGAAAAGTCTTATTATTCCCATTCTTACTGATGAGTAAAATGAGACAACCCACTCCAGTATTCTTACCTGGAGAATCCCATGGACAGAGGAGCCTGGCGGGCTACAGTCCAAAGGGTCGCAAAGAGTTGGACATGACTGAAATGACTTAGCATGCACACAAGAGATTAAACAGCTTGCCCAGGCTTATTCACTCACTCAAGAGGCAAAGCTGAGATTTATATAGAAATCAGACCACTCTGAAATGACTTACAGTTCAGGCTGCAATAGCTAGTTAATTTTCACTTATTTCTCATTTGTCCCTCTCTAACATCTTCTCCACCCGTTTTCCCCTTCTATAGGCTTCCCCACCATTGCTTTCAACTGCGTGATAATTCTCCAGCTCCCAGGCAGCAATGCATCTATAGAAATTAATGGAGGACAGACTTGACAATGCATTCAATCCATTTGCAAACTCCAATGTAATGTACATCTGTGTGTGTGTGTGTGTGTGTGTGTGTGTGTGTTTACAAGGGAGGCTTACATCTATATTTCAAATTAGCAAGTTAGTCATGAGTTACAGCTCCATGCCAGGGATGTCTTTAGATAGCCAGACACACAGATAATCAAGGCATAGATTAACTTACTCTGACTGTGCAGTAATTTAAAGCGCTCAGCTTATATGGCCAGTTCGTGGTGGTGAAACATTCCTACAGCATATGGTAACCTTTAGTAGAAAACTCGCGGTGAGAAGTACGGGATCCCCATCAGATGTGCAGAGAACATGTGGTTAATATTAGTGTGTGTTCACCCTGCAGGTCCACGGGACTCAGTCCGTTTTCTCTCCTTTCCCAAGAAAGCCCAGGACCGGCTTCTCTGGATTTAAACAAACAAAGAAACAAACACCCTCAGATCCATGAGCCTCTTGGAACTGGAACTGTTTGTCAGAATTCTCATGCATATTTAAATTAAACAGTAGCAAAGGGCTTTCCCAGGTGGCGCTAGTGGTAAAGAATCTGCCTGCCAATGCAGGGGATGTAAGAGACAGCGGTTCGATTCCTGGGTGGGAAAGATCCCCTGGAGGAGGACAGGGCAATACACTCCAGTATTCTTTCCTGGAGAATCCCACAGGCTGAGGAGCCTGGTGAGTTACAGTCCACGGGGTCTCGAAGAGTTGGACATGACTTAGCGACTTAGCATTCTCTCAAAGGGCTTTAGGTTGGGAGACCCTGATTCTATTTTCTTGTTGCTATTGTATTTAATCACTAAGTCATGTCCAACTTCTTTGCTATCTCATGACTGTAGCCCACCAGGCTCCTCTGCCTGTGGAATTCTCCAGGCAAGAATACTGGAGTGGGTTGCCATTTCCTTCTCCAGCGATCTTCCCGACCCAGGAATTGAACCAGGGTCTCCTACATTGCGGGCAGTTTCTTTACCGCTGAGCCACCAGGGAGTGTCTGGGCTCTCATCTCCTCTGAGTGACCTTGGATCAGTCACAGCGACTCCTTAAGGATGTGAACTCGATATTTTCTGAAGGAGCCTCTCCAGTTCTGAAAACAGTGATTCTAATCATTGGGATCAAAAAGAGCAAACTTCCCTGGGCTGGGGATTTGAATTTTAAGGCTCTTAGATGTTTGCTCTCCCTGACGAGCCGAGGTCACCAGGCAAAGCCTCCTGATTTCCCCACCCCACCACGCACTTCTCCCACATCCTTTTCCCATCCTTCTTAGAAACCCCTGACAAACATCTTCCAGGGCTGCTGCTGCTACTGCTGCTGCTAAGTCGCTTCAGTCGTGTCCGACTCTGTGCGACCCCATAGATGGCAGCCCACCAGGCTCTGCCATCCCTGGGATTCTCCAGGCAAGAACACTGGAGTGGGTTGCCATTTCCTTCTCCAGTGCATGAAAGTGAAAAGTGAAAGTGAAGTTGCTTAGTCATGTCCGACTCTTTGTGACCCCATGGGCTGCAGCCTTCCAGGCTCCTCCGTCCATGGGAGTTTCCAGGCAAGAGTACTGGAGTGGGTTGCCATTGCCTTCTCCAGGGCAGGGCTCCTCAAAGCACATGGGGACCTTGTGAAAATGCAGATTCTGGTTCCCATGGTCTGGGGTGGAGCCTGTGACTCTGTATGTCTCATAAGCTCCCAGGTCATCCTGGTTCTGTTGATCCATAGACCACACTTTGAGTGGTGTATTAACCTGCTAGGGCTGCCATGACAAAACATCACAGACTGGGGGCTTAAACAACTGAAATGTATTTTCTCACATTCTGAAAACTGGAAATTCAAGATCAAGATGTCAGCAGGGTTTGGTTTCTGGTAAGAACTCTCTCCATGGCCTTTTCTCTGTGCATCTGCATCAGGTATCTCTTCCTTTTTTGTTTTTGTTTTTGTTTTTTTTTCCAATAAGGAAACTAATGCCATCAAGTCAGGGCTCAACTCATATGATCTCATTTAACTGCAGTTACTTCTTTGAAACCCTCTCTCCAAATATGGGGCTTCCCTGGTAGCTCAGCTGGTAAAGAATCTGCCTGCAATGCAGGAGACCCTGGATCAATTCCCGGGTCAGGAAGGTCCGCTGGAGAAGGGATAGGCTACCCATTCCAGTACGCTTGGGTTTCCCTGGTGGGTCAGACAGTTGCATGATGGGTTAAGGCTTCAATATATGAATTCTCTGGTGGCTCAATCGGTAAAGAATCTGCCTGCAATGTAGGAGATCCTGGTTTGATCCCTAGGTCAGGAAGATTCCCCTGGAGAAGGGAAGAAGGGGATGGCTACCCACTCCAGTATTCTTGCCTGGAGAATTACATGGACAGAGGAGGCTGGCGGGCTACAGTTCATGGGATTGCAAAGAGTCAAGACGTGACTTAGCAACTAAACCATCTGAATTTTAGGGAAGTAACAATTCATATCAGAACAATTCATAACAATTCATAATCTGTCCATAACAGATTGCAAGAGTCTAGAGCAGCTCTGGCCCTAGAAATAACATATAAATCACATATATAATTTAAAATTTTCCAATAGCCATGTTAAAAAAAAGTAAAAGAAATGGGCAAAATAAAATTTAATAGTTTTTTAACCTTTTATACCTAAAATATTTTAATTTCTGCATATAATAAATATAAGCATTATTGAGTTTTTTTTTAAAAATACTATGTATTTGAAATCTGGTGTGTGTTTTACACTTAGAGCACATCTCAGTTTGGCCTAGCCACACGTCCAGCACTCAGTAACCACTTTTAGTCAGAGCTTATGGCATTGGGCGGTGTTGGTACCTGGTATGGGGCCTGAGAAGATACATACGTGGCTGAGGTAGATTCTAGAAAGAATATTTGACCATTAGAGAAGACCCACTTTGACCAACTTCACATATTGGTCATGGGTCTATCCCCCTTCTTCCATGACCTCTAAGTTTTCCACCTAGAACAGTGTGATGGTTCCTCTAACTTTTCCATCTAGAAAGGCGTGATGACTAATTTTTTCTGTCAACACAGCTAGGCTATGGTGCCCAGTTGTTTGGTCAAACGCCAGTCTCGATCTTGCTGAGGAGATATGCCTTATTTTAAATTTATTTTTGAAATATTTTTTTGATGTGGACCATTTTTCAAGTTTTTGTTGAAACTGTTATAGTATTGCTTCTCTTATTTATGTTCTGGTTTTTTTTGGCCATGAGGCATGTGGGATCTTAGATCCGCAACCAGGGATCGAACCTGTATCTCCTGCATTGGAAGGCAGGGTCTAATCACTGGAGTGCCAGGGAAGTCCTAGAAGGTGTTCTTTATATGTGACTAACACTGGAACCTGTAGACTTGGCATAAAGCAGATTTTCCATCATAATGTGGGTGGACCTCATCCCGTCAATTGAAGGCCTAAAGAGAAAAGATTGAGGCCCTTGAGAAAAGAAAAAATCCTGTCTCAAGATTGCCTTCAACTCAAGATTCCAACATCAATTCTCATTGAAATTTTCAGCCTGCCCACCTGCCCTGCAGATTTCAGAGTTTCCAGTCCCCAAGGTCACAAGAGCCAAAGCTTTAAGACAAATCTCTCTCTTTCTCTCCATTTATAAACATACACACACACACACACACACACACACACACACACACACCCTACTGGTTCTGTTCTTCTGGGGAACCCTGACTCAACTCTAACAGTGATTCTCAAATCTCACTGTTTATGTGAATCACCTGGGGATTTTGTTCAATTGCAGCTTCTGCTTCAGTAGTTCTGGGGTGGGGCCTGAGACTCTGCATTCCTAAGTTCCCAGGTGATGCTGATGTTGTGGGTCTGTTGATGACACTTTGAGTTGCAACAGTGTCTTTCCTGAGTTCTTAAAGCATTTGGGAGTGAGGCTAGGTCGTCTCAGAACTTTCTAAAATGTAAGGAGTCCATGGTTATTTTCTTCCTCAAGAGCAAGGGTTGGGACTTCCCTAATGGTCCAGTGTCTAAGACTGCATGCTCTCAGTATGGGAGGGCTGGGTTTAATCCTTGTCTGGGGATCTAGATGCCACATGCCACAATTAAGAGTTTCCATGCTGGAACTAAAGATTCTGCATGCTGCAACTAAGACCTGTTGCAGCCAAATAAATATATGTAAAAAAAGAGCAAGGTTTTTGGCAAATATTTTCTGTCAAAGGCTAGATAGAAAATATCAGGTTTATGGGTGTTATGGTCTTTGTTACAGTTACTCTACCCTGCCACTGCAGTATAAAAGCAATCACAGACAATACTAATGAGCAAGCCTGTGTTCCAATAAAACTTTATTTACAAAAAGCAAAATTCGAGCTGAATTTACTCCATGGACCAGTGTTTGCCAACCACTAATTTACAGAATCACTTGACAGTGAGGTTCCTTGGGCAGAGTTCCATTTTCCAGAAAATGGAATTTAAAACTCTGATCGCATAAGCCAAGAGTTCACCTTAGCACTTCCAGGATCTCATGCATGAAAGGCATTGGATAGATGCTTAATGAAAAAATTAATATATTGAATGAGGTCATTAAGATTTGACTACTCATGGGCTTCCTTTGTGGCTCCATGGTAAATAATCCACCTGCCAATGCAGGAAACACAGGTTTGGTCCCTGGTCCAAGAAGATCCCACATGCCATGGGGCGTCTAAGCCTGTGTACCATAACTATTGAGCCTGAGCTTTACAGCCCAAGATCCCCAACAAGAGAAGCCATCACGATGAGAAGCCCTCACACTGCACCTAGAGAGTAATTCCCACTCACCACAACTAGAAAAAAAGCCCACACAGCAAGGAAGATCGAGCACAGCCATAAATAAATAAATACAGTTATTAAAAAAAAAGATTTGACTATTCATCATTTGCAAAGTGCAGATTCTCTGATACCAAGTAACTATCCTTTATTGTCTTTTTGTTTTCCGCTTCAGATAGTGAATAAGAATGTGTTATCATTTTTGTGTAAGTGAACTTTCTGGCACCTGCTTACTACCTTCTGATCTATTTCTTAAGCCAGAGAATGAATAAGAAAATAAACAGAATTCATCAGAAAATTCATTAGTTCGATATAGGAATGAAAATGTATAATGGAAATATTGTGGGCCCCCCAATAAAAAATAACAGTACAAGTACAGCTAATGCATGCAAATTAACTCTTAAATTTGTGAAATATTTTATACATATAAATTGTATGATGCAATATATGTGGCATAACAATGAATATGGCCACCAGTGCAAGAGGCTTTTTTGTGATAAAAATAATTAAAATAAAATGGATTACATTTGTTTCATTTAACATACGTTCACTTGAGAAAATGGAATTTAAAACTCTGGTTAATGCCACAAGCCAAAATCGGTAAAAGATTGTGAAAATTTCAGTTTAGAAAGGAATTTGAAAGTCCCATATGGGCACTTCCCTGGTGGTCCAGTGGTTAAGAATCCGTCTGCCAATGGAGGGGACATGGGTTCGATCCCTGGTTGGGAAGCTTCCATATGCTGTGGAGCTGCCAAGCCTGTGGGCCACAACTACTAAGCCTGCGTGCCTAGAGCTCAGCCTCTGCGACTAGAGAAGCCGCTGCCATGAGAAGCCTGCATACGCAACCAGAGAACGCCAGCGCACAGCAAAGAAGACTCAGCGTGGCCAAACATAAAGAAAGTAATTAAATTAAAGTCCCATCTGTTGGCATCATTGAATGATAGATGGTGTTATGAGTTCACAGTGGCAGGTTCTCAGCAGTTACATTACCTGAGTTTACCTTCTTGGGAATCAGGTATTATGGGCTGTGCTTCTCACCCCACTCTCCTCTTGCCACTATAAGCTCTAAGGGTTGGGAAGGGCATAGGGAGGAGTCAGTGGAGGCTCACAGGTACTAATGCCATCCTTTTGGATGCCATAGGTCAGGGGCAGAGGGCCATAGGCCAGCCTCAGGACTACAGCTTGGCTAACAGGACAGCCAATTTAATATTTCTGCTTATTTCCCAATAGCAAAGCAAATTTGGTCTCTATGGTTGCACCCATATTTGCATATAAATAAAATGATATGGGCTCCCTCCCTCTCCAAATATTTCCACATACTGGGTGATGGCTGATGATGATGGAAAATATAAATTAGTAAATGATTATAAAGTACTTGGCTAATCAAAATGAGGCTAAATAACCCTTTGATAAGGCCAAGTCCTGGCAAAAACCGATATCCTGGGCCCCACTGGCCCTTTGTGAGGTCTAGCCTTGGCAGGAACCCCTGTGACAACTACTCCCTGTGTTGCCAACAGTCCATACTGACTGGATGGACCCCAGGTGCTGAGCATGACAGGAACTGTGCAGAACCCAGAAAATTCACAATCCCTGGCTCCTATCTTAAAACGGATCTCACTACAATGGGGTTTCCTAGCCCGCTGGTCAGGTTTTACTAGCTTTTTAGATAGGCACAATGTAGTTTGTGCCTTTGGAGGAAAATATAGTTTTAAATGTTTAAAAGTCCTACTCATCAAAGAGATATTTGTATACCCAAGTTCATAGCAGCATTGTTTACAAGTGCCAAAAGGTAGGAACAACCCAGATATCCATCAACAGATGAATATATAAATAAGATACGGTATATGTGCACAATTGAATATCATTGTCTAAAAAAAAAGAATGAAATTCTAATACATGCATAACATAGATGAATGTGGGAAATGTAAAATAAGCCAGACGCAAGAGGACAGGTATCATATGGTTCCACTTATATGATGTACTTAGAAGAGGTATATTCATAAAGATAGAAGGTGGGATGATGGTTGCCAAGAGGCTGGAGGGAGGGGAGAACAGGGAATTAGTGTTTAATGTGGACAGAGTTTCAGTGTGGAACGATGAAAAATTTCTGGAGATGGATGATGGCGAGGGTTGCATAACAGTGTGAATACTTAATGCCACCGAACTGCACACTTAAAACTGGTTAAAATGGGGAGAATTTCCTGGTTGTCCAGTGGGTAGAACTCTGCATTTCTACTGCAGGGGGCATGGATTCGACCCTTGGTCAGGGAATGAAGATCCTGCAAGTCAGAAGGGAGAGCCAAAAAAAGAAAAAAATTAGAAAAAAAAGATTAATTATACATTATGCATGCAAGTGCGAGTGTTAGTCACTCAGCCGTGTGTGACTCTTTGCGACCCCATGGATTGTAGCCCACCTGGCTCCTCTGTCCATGGGATTCTCCAAGCAAGAATACTGGAGTAGGTTGCCATTTCCTCGTCCAAATATATTATGCATAGTTTACTGCAATAAAAAAATGTACACACACACACTACTAGTCAAAGCATTTTCTTCAATCATTTCCATTTAAAGTTAGAAGAACCAAGGACTTCTTCAACTTGAGCCTCACCTTCCCTTTGCTTCTCAATGGCTCATGTCCATCCCAGGCGGTCTTTGACCCAGTGCACAGGAACTAAGTCAAAGGCAGGTCGGCCTGACCTCACCTCATCTGTGGCCAGAGAGACAGGCTGATGTCAGGTGTTGGCAAAGCAGGAAGAAATGAGCATGGGAGTCTGTGGGACCAAGACAGGGAGGAAGGCCGCCAAGGTCATAAGAAAGAAATTAATCAATAATTAAAGAGAGATGGCAGCTGATAGACATGACTGGGACAGGAGATCTTGAGAAGGACAGGAAGTGATCCCTCTCGCATCTGAACAAGGGCAGGTGGAGTTGAGGGTTGGTGGGGGGGATGCTCTGTAAGGCTTCTGGAAGTGTGGATAAACTTCAGCCACAGAGTGGGCTGTGGGTGATTTGTGATGCTGAAAATGGTTTGGTTTAGAGCAAACCTGGAGGCAGCCGCTCCTGGAAACTATGCTCTCTGTGCTTCCCATGTATTTATTCCCTCTTGAAATTCAATCTATTTTCTTAAAAGACCTGGGCCTGCGGTTTCTGATGTACAAATCGGAAAATTTGTGTCTGCATAGGTTCTTCCCTCACTACTCAGAAACCTCTGGAAATTTGCTTCCTAAAGGCTGAGAGAAGATCTATAGTGATCATGTCGGCTGCCAGATGACTGGGGTGGTCATCTGAGCCCACTGCTCTGCTGTCACCGGAAGAGACACCAAACACTAGGTGCTGAGGGCTCCTGGCAGGCGCCATGGAAAGTGCGGGAAACCCCTGGCCCAGGGCACCGGGGATCTGCTGCTGCTGCAGGTAGCCAGCAGGAAAGGGGAGAAATTGACAGCTGGGCTCAGCTTCCAGTCTCATTCACCTCCTGGGGTCTCTGCTGCCTTGATTCATGCTGACTCTCACTGCACTCCCTCTGCAAACCAGCCTCCTATGATTCCCAGGGTCCTTCCAGCCCCGTCTCCTGGCAGGTGAAAACGAGTTTCATTTAAAACTATTTCCCTTGGAATTTCCATTTCAGGCACCAGCAAGGCTTACTCAAACCACAAACAACCCAGGAGAAGCATCTGCAAAAGATACAAGCTGACTTTTCACAGAAAATATGTGTGGCCAAGATCCATTTAAAGAGATAACCAGGGAATTCCCTGGCCGTCCAGTGGTTGACTCTGTACTTCCAATGCAGGGGCCTCAGGCTTGGTCCTCATTAGGGGAATTAAGACCCTGTATGCCACAAGATGTGGCCAAAAATTTTTTTTTTTTTTAATAAAGAGGTAACCAGTATCCTCAGGGGTCAGTTCAGTTCAGTCGCTCAGTCGTGTCTGACTCTTTGCAACCCCATGAATTGCAGCACACCAGGCCTCCCTGTCCATCACCAGCTCCCCAAGTTCACTCAAACTCACGTCCATCGAGTCAGTGATGCCATCCAACCATCTCATCCTCTGTCATCTCCTTCTCCTCCTGCCCCCAATCCCTCCCAGCATCAGAGTCTTTTCCAATGAGTTGACTCTTCGTATGAGGTGGCCAAAGTACTGGAGTTTCAGCTTTAGCATCAGTCCTTCCAATGAACAACCAGGACTGATCTCCTTTAGAAAGGACTGGTTGGATCTCCTTGCAATCCAAGGGATTCTCAAGAGTCTTCTCCAACATCACAGTTCAAAAGCATCGATTCTTCAGCGCTCAGCTTTCTTCACAGTCCAACTCTCACATAGATGGACCTTTGTTGGCAAAGTAATGTCTCTGCTTTTGAATATGCTATCTAGGTTGGTCATAACTTTCCTTCCAAGGAGTAAGCGTCTTTTAATTTCATGGCTGCAATCACCATCTGCAATGATTTTGGAGCCCCCCAAAATAAAGTCTGACACTGTTTCCACTGTTTCCCCATCTATTTCCCATGAAGTGATGGGACCAGATGCCATGATCTTAGTTTTCTGAATGTTGAGTTTTAAGCCAACTTTTTCACTCTCCTCTTTCACTTTCATCAAGAGGCTTTTTAGTTCCTCTTCACTTTCTGCCATAAGGGTGGTGTCATCTGCATATCTGAGGTTATTGATATTTCTCTCGGCAATCTTGATTCCAGCTTGTGCTTCTTCCAGCCCAGCATTTCTCATGATGTACTCTGCATATAAGTTAAATAAGCAGGGTGACAATATACAGCCTTGACGTACTCCTTTTCCCATTTGGAACCAGTCTGTTGTTCCATGTCCAGTTCTAACTGTTGCTTCCTGACCTGCATATAGATATCTCAAGAGGCAGGTCCGGTGGTCTGGTATTCCCATCATGGGTCAGTGAGATGCAAATCAAGTTCACTGAGACATCCTTTCAATTGGCAAAAATCCAAAAGTCTGACTACTAAATACTGTGTGTGTGTGTGTGTGTGTGTGTGCTTAGTCACCCCATGGACTGTAGCCCACCAGGCTCCTCTGTCCATGGGGTTTTCCTAGGCAAGAACACTGGAGTGGGATGCCATGTTCTTCTCCAGGGGATCTTCCCTACCCAGGAATCAAACCCACATCTGCTACATCTCCTGCATTTGCAGGTGGATTCTTCGTCACTGAGCCACGTGGGAAGCCCTTAGTAAATGTTGGAGAGGGTGCAAATCTAAAGAGAGATCTGTAACACATAGCAAGTGGGAGTAAATCTGTACAACCGCTTTTGTTGGTTCCTAAAGTGGAATGTTGGCAAACTTTGTGAACAAGTTCCACTCCAGGACATGTACCAAAGAGTGATTCTTGCATAACAACAACAGTAACAGTAACAGTCATGCCCAAGAATGATCAAACGGTCCTGCTGGCAATAGCAGAAAACAAGAAACATCAGGAAAGTGGAGGAACATCTATTCCCCAACAGTCACCTGTGTGAACTAAACCATATGTAACAATGTGAATGAACCTTCACATGTATGAAGTGAAGAAATAAATTCGGAAAGATTATAAACTGTATAATACCCTTTTTTAATAACTAAAAATATTAAAAATAAAAATGTATACTTTAAAATATACATATATGATCTTCCTCAACCACCATTAAGTCGGGGACTGTCGTAGAGTCAACAAGGGGAGTGAGGGTGTGTTGAACAGGAAGGGGATCATCTGGTTAAATGTGGGTTATTGTCCAGTTGCTTGGAGATGGAGTTGCTTTTATTGGAGATGGTGAATTTGAGAGTTTGAGGATGCTTGTTATATTGGCCTGAGGATATTTGCAAACTTCACTCATAAAGACCCGCTTCTTTTTACTTCATACACCCTTCCTTGCCTTCAATTAACATGCAAACAGTGTAACCCCAAGAGCAACAGGCTATAATTTATGGGTCTTGAATGTGTTTTTAGAACCATCTCAACTGCCTTCCCAAGCTTCTCTCTATAGATTTATTTCATTCATTGTAACAGCTGCATGGATTTATCTGCACCATAGTTTATTTAACTTTATTCTTTTAGGAGTAAGCATTTAGACTGTTTTTAACTTTTGCTTTCACAAAAAAAGATGCTACAGTAAATAAAAATGCTATAGGGAATATTCTTAGACAGTGGGTAAGTATGCCAGTAGAATTTCTAGAACTGCTGAGTCAAAGTGTTGGTTGCTCAGTGGTGTCTGACTTTTTGCAACGCTATGGACTGTAGCCTGCCAGGCTCCTCTGTCTGTGGGATTCTCCAGGCAGGAATATTGGAATGGGTTGCCATTCCCTTTTCCAGAGGGTCTTTCCCACGCAGGGATCAGACCTGGGTCTCCTGCATTGCAGGCAGATTCTTTACTGCCTGAGCCACCAGGGAAGCCCAGGTGTGACTGACAAGACATTCACACAACATACCTGTTTCCAGACTCACTCAAAATGTGTCATAGTGGGTATGATTAGCTATGTCAGGAGGTCAGTTCTTTTTTTTAAAGACTTTTTTTTTAATGTGGACCATTTTAAAAGTTTTATTGAATTTGCTACACTATTGCTTCTGCTTTATGTTTTTTGGCCATGAGGCATGTAGGATCTTAGCTCCCCCACCAGGGATCGAACCTGCATGCCTCTGCACTGAAAGGTGAAGTCTTAACCACTGGACCACCAGGGAAGTTCCAGGAAGCCAGCTTTTTATGCTTTCTTCGCTTTCCATGAACTGGTCCCATAGGAGAAATGGTTCTGTGACAAGGGGTCAAGGGAGAGTAATGCTCACTTCTAGCCTTTAACCTCTCCCTTCTGTGCCCTAGTTGGTGACTCCAGGCTCCTTTTGGAAACAGCAGGTCACTGTCTCCCCTGCCCCTGGCCATCTGCAGGGCCTTAGTGCTAGGAGCCTGAGAGAGTACTTCTACTCCCCAGTTGCGAGGGTGTTCTTAGGATTTGTGAAAATGCCTTTGGGGATGAAAGGTGCAAACATACGGAAGTTCACACTCACAAGTACAACTCCATAAATAACAGCACCGTGGAGAGGCCAGAATAGAGTCACAATGTCAGTAAAAGCTTCGTCATTCATTCAGAAGTTTGACATCTCTGCTTTCAGATTCAGACTTCCCAGGGTTTGGTTTCAAAACGATTGCAACTTGTGCCCACCGCCCCCTCCACCCAGCCCTGCCTCCCCAAGCTCACATTCATTTGCTCAGCCATGTTTGCAGTTTGATGACAGAAAAGAAGACTCTTGGGACTTCCCTGGTGGTCCAATGGTTAAGACTCCTAGCTCCCAATGCAGGGGGCATGGGTCCCATTCCTGGTCAGGGAACTAAGATCCCCCAAGCCACATGGCGTGACCAAAAAAAAGAAAAAAGAAAAGAAGACTCTTTGCCCTGTCCCACCTTGACCATTTTCATCAAGTTTGGTTCATCACTCCTACAGAGAGCTTTGCCTCTCTGAGGGTAAATTCTGTTAAGATTTAGGGGCAAACATCCTCAGTGCTGGGTGGTGGCCCCATCTGACTGACTTGCCTGGACCTTAGAGAGGCCCTAACTTCCCACAGACCCGGTCTCCTGGTACCAGCCTCTGTGGGCTTGAAAGCAGAGCTGATGTCCACCCATTGCCCTGCTGGCTCCAGGGGCTCTAACTTGGGTCAGTTGATTCTTTGATCTTGTTTTATCCTTTCAAAATAGAGTGAATAGAAATTAGAGCAGTTTGTTTTCCTGCTGGTAAGTAAAAATATGTGTGTGTTAGGTGCTCAGTTATGTCCAACTCTTTGTGACCCCAAGGACTGTAGCTCGCCAGGCTCCTCTGTCCATGAAATTCTCCAGGCAAGAATATGGGAGTGTGTTGCTATTCCCTTCTCCAAGGAATCTTTTCAACTCTGGAATCAAACCTGGGTCTCCTGGAATGTAGGCAGATTCTTTACCATCTAAGACATCAGGGAAGCTCCAAGTAAAAATATAGTAGTGTCCAAAGTCAGGATGCAATTGTGTGAGCCACTTGGCACCACAAAATCCTGGGCAAGAGCCAACTCTTTTTGACCCTGATGCTGGGAAAAATTGAAGGTGAAAGGAGAAGGGGCAGCAAAGGATGAATTAGTTATATAGCATCACCGACTCAATGGACATGAACTTGAGCAAACTCCAGGAGATAGTGGAGGACAGGGAGGCCTGGTGTGCTGCAGTTCATGGGGCCACAAGAGTCGGACATGACTTAGCGACTGAACAACAACAACTCTGGGCAAGGCTGACACACAGGTCACCGAGCTGAGCAGTGGCTCCTCAGGCCAGCTTGGACCTGGTGTGGCCCACGGCTCACCTCCTGAATGATGGCAGTTTCTTCCCTGTTCCACCAGGAGACATAAGCAGGCCGTCTTAGAGGTCAGTGACACCAGGGCCAGGGTTTGAGGATCACTTTTCCAAGCCTAGAGGCCTGTGGTGATGGAGGTTTGGGGTGAGGGCATCTTGAAGGAGATTTAAAGTGTGTCCAGAGATGACTCAGACCCTTAGTCTCTATAGCTTGTTAAACAATGTCTAGAACTGATCTGGCCCTAGGTATGACTAAGGTTTTATTTTATTTTTTGTATTCATTTCTTTGGCTGTACCGAGTCTTAATTGCAGCATTCAGGATCTTCAATCTTTATTTTGGCATGAAGGATCTGTAAGTTCTGGTGCATGGGATCTAGTTCCCAGACCAGGGATCAAACCTGGGCTCCCTGCACTGGGAGCTCAGAGATGTAGCCACTGGACCACCAGGGAAGTCCCATGACAAGGCTTTTAAATAAGGAGGTGCTCTGCATGAAAACTTGAGGGGGATGGAGAAATAGTGCATGTTCTTTGGTATTAAATATCACCTTTATGAGCATAAAACCTCAGTAGAATTGGCAATAATTCAGAAAAACATTAAGAAAGTAAGCTTGATGATATAATTAAGTTTTACATTTAATACTCTAAGTATACAACTATAACATCATGCCATTACAGTTTAAAGGTTATAGTTTACACCATGTAAGTTAGATATAATATATTGAATCTTTGTGTGTCCTTTGTATTAGGACTTAATATGTATTATTTCATTCAATTCACAAAATAGTTCTATGAGACAGGCAGAAAAATTTACCCAATTTCCAAATCGTGCACATAGTAAAGGTCAATAAATATAAGTCTAGTAATAATAATTAAAGTAAATTATATGTATTTCGTGTTTATTATATTCAGGGAACTAAACTAAGCATCTGTATATTGCATTTATTTCTCCTTATCCCATGAGGTGGGCTTCCTTGATGGTTCAGATGGTAAAGAATCTGCCTGCAGTGCAGAAGACAAGGGTTTGATCTCTGGGTTGGGAAGATGTCCTGGAGAAGGGAATGGGTACCCGCTTCAGGATTCTTGCCTGGAGAATTCCATGGAGAGAGGAGCCTGGTGGGCTACAGTCCATGGTGTTGCAAAGAGTTGGACTCAACTGAGCGACTAACACTTTCACTTTCATCCCATAAGACAGATATTATTATCTCTGTGTTCTATTTAACTTCTTAGCTAAGAAGTTAAATAACATATCTAGGGCCACCGAGCTATTAAAGGCTAAAGCTGAGATTTGAAACACTGATGCATGGGGTAAAGCAAAAGTCATCCTTCGGTTAAGCAACACGAAACTTAATTTGTCCTTTTGGGTAAAACGAAATCATTTTCTTTCAATTTCCATTGTATTTATAGATATATAAGGCAAAACCACAGTACAGTGAACATTTTATTCTCAAGGGAGCTGCTCTCTATCTTAAAGTGACCTGTTGGAAAGTAAATCATGTTTCCCACAGGAGCAATGTTGCAATGAAGAGGCTTGCTCTTGGCCGAGAATTTCACATCAAATAAATCATATCGATGACTGATAATATGGTGAAAGAACAGAACCAAACAATAAAATTGCACTATTCCAAAGCAAAAGGAGTTTTGAGCTCAGTGGGGCCTCAGAGGCTCTATAATAAGTAGCTTTAGGAGTGGTTTTTAAGCAGAAGAACCCATTTTCCAGCAAATCTTATTAGTCCCATATATATTAATAAAACAGCTAAAAAGTCAGTCAGGCTGGGACTTCACTGGAGGTCCAGTGGTTAAGACTGTGTTTCCACATCAGAGTGTGTGGGTTTGATCCCTGGTTGAGGAACTAAGATCCCACATGCCATGGGTTGTGGCAAAAAAAAAAAAAAAATTAAAAATGAAGCAGCCATTTGTACAACATGGGGGATTTTATATATACATGCACATAAACATATATATACTTGTTTATATATATATATTTAAACATATATAATATATATGTGATATATATATTTAAAACATATATATATTTGTTGTTGTTGTTGTTATTGTTGTTCTATGAAGACCTACAAGACCTTCTAGAACTAACACCCCCAAAAAGATGTCCTTTTCATTCTAGGGGACTTGAATGCAAAACTAGGAAGGCAAGAGATACCTGGAGTCACAGGCAAATTTGGCCTTGGAGTATAAAATGAAGCAGGTCAAAGGCTAACAGAGTTTTGCCAAGAGAGCACATTGGTCATAGCAAACACCCTCTTCCAACAACACAAGAGAAGACTCTACACATGGATATTACCAGATGGTCAATACTGAAATCAGATTGATTATATTCTTTGCAGTCAAAGATGGAGAAGCTCTATAAAGTCAGCAAAAACAAGACCAGGAGCTGACTGTGGCTCAGATCATGAACTCATTATTATCAAATCCAGTCTTAAACATTTAAGAAAGTAGGGAAAACCACTAGACCATTCACGTAGGACCTAAATCAAATCCCTTTCGATTATACAGTAGACAAATGCCTGAAGAACTATGGATGGAGGTTTGTGACATTGTATAAGAGGCAGTGATCAAGACCATCCCCAAGAAAAAGAAATGCAAAAAGGCAAAATGGTTGTCTGAGGAGGGCTTACAAACAGCTGAGAAAAGAAGAGAAAATAAAGGCAGAGGAGAAAAGGAAAGATATACCCATTTGAATGCAGAGTTCCAAAGAATAGCAAGGAGAGGTAAGAAAGCCTTCCTCAGTGATCAGTGCAAAGTAATAGAGGAAAATAATAGAATAGGAAGGACTAGAGATCTCTTCAAGAAAATTAGAGATACCAAAGGAACATTTCATGCAAAGATGGGCTCAATAAAGGACATAAATGGTATGGACCTAGGAGAAGCAGAAGATATTAAGAAGAGGTGGTAAGAATACACAGAAGAACTATACAAAAAATATCTTAATGACCCAGATAATCATGATGGTGTGATCACTCATCTAGAGCCAGACATCCTGGAATTTGAAGTCAAGTGAACCTCAGGAAGCATCACTAGGAACAATAGTGGAGGTGATGGAATTCCAGTTGAGATATTTCAAATCCTAAAAGCTGATGCTGTGAAAGTGCTGCATTCAATATGCCAGCAAATTTGGAAAACTCAGCAGTGGCCACAGGACTGGAAAAGGTTAGTTTTCATTCCAATCCCAAAGAAAGACACTGCCAAAAATGTTGAATCTACCGCACAATTGCACTCGTTTCACATGCTAGCAAAGTAATGCTCAAAATTCTCCAAGACAGGCTTCAACAGTACGTGAACCATGAACTTCCAGATGTTAAAGCTGGTTTTAGAAAAGGCAGAGGAACCAGAGATCAAATTGCCACCATCCGCTGGATCACGGAAAAAGCAAGAGAGTTCCAGAAAAACATCTATTTCTGCTTTATTGACTATGCCAAAGCCTTTGACTATGTGGATCACAACAAACTGTGGAAAATTCTGAAAGAGATGGAAATACCAGACCACCTGATCTACCTCCTGAGAAATCTGTATGCAGGTCAAGAAACAACAGTTAGAACTGGACATGGAACAACAGACTGGTTCCAAATCAGGAAATGAGTACATCAAGGCTGTATATTGTCACCCTGCTTATTTAACTTCTATGCAGAGCACATCATAAGAAACGCTGGGCTGGATGAAGCACAAGCCTGAATCAAGATTGCCGGGAGAAATATCAATAACCTCAGATATGCAGATGATACCACCCTTATGGCAGAAAGTGAAGAAGAGCTAAAGAGCCTCTTGATGAAAGTGAAAGAGGAGAATGAAAAAGTTGGCTTAAAACTCAACATTCAGAAAGCTAAGATCATGGCATCTGGTCCCATCACTTCATGGCAAATAGATGGGGAAACAGTGGAAACAGTGACAGAGTTTAGTTTTGGGGGCTCCAAAATCACTGCAGACGGTGATTGCAGCCATGAAATTAAAAGACGCTTACTCCTGGAGAAGGAAATGGCAGCCCACTCCAGTATTCTTGCCTGGAAAATCCCATGGACCACGGATCCTGGTAGGTTACCGTCCATGGAGTTGTAAAGAGTAGGACATGACTGAGCGACTTCACTTTCACTTTACTCCTTGGCAGAAAAGCTATGGACAACCTAGACAGCATATTAAAAAGCAGAGACATTACTTTGCCAACAAAGGTCCATCTAGTCAAAGATATGGTTTTTCCAGTGGTCATGTTTGGATGTGAGAGTTGGACTATAAAGAAAGCTGAGCATGAAAGAATTGATGCTTTTGAACTGTGGCATTGGAGGAGACTCTTGAGAGTCTTTTGGACTGCAAGGAGGTCCAACCAGTCAATTCAAAAGAAATCAGTCCTGAATATTCATTGGAAGAACTGATGCTGAAGCTGAAGCTCCCATACTTTGGCCACCTGATGCAAAGAACTGACTCACTGGAAAAGACCTTGATGCTGGGAAAGACTGAAGACGGAAGGAGAAGGGGACGACAGAGGATGAGATGGTTGGATGGCATCACCGACTTGGTGGACATGAGTTTGAGCAAGCTCCGGGAGTTGGTGATGGACAGGGAAGCCTGGCGTGCTGCAGTCCATGGGGTTGCAAAGAGTTGGACACAACTGAGCTACTGAACTGAACTGATATACTTGCTATGTGTATAAAACACATATATACGTATAATGTGTATTATATGTTATATCATATATATATATGTATATATGTGTGTGTGACTCAGGCGGCAAAGAATCCACTTGCAATGTAGGAGGCCCTGGTTCAATCCTTGATTGGGAAGATCCCCTGGAAAAGAGAATGGCAACCCACTCCAGTATTCTTGCCTGGAAAATGCTACGGACAGAGGATCTTGGCGAGCTACAGTCCATGGCATTGCAAAGAAATAGATACAATTTAGGAACACTTTCACACATGCTTGTTATGTCTACAGTACCTCATAGGGAAACCAAGCAAATGGCAGCAGCAAGTGAACTGGGTTGGAGGAACCCTTACATGCCACTCTATTCCTTTACGTTGTTCTGATTTGTAAATAACAAGTGCACATAAACACATCAAGTGAAGTTGATTTGCTGTGTTCTTTCTTGCTTTCTTCCCTTTTCAGCCCTGGGAACTGTCAACAGGCACTGAACCCTTGCAAACTTCCTCTTTCCTGCTACGTAACCAGGTGTGGGCTGTAGGCACCAGAGTTCACTTCTCTAGGTCCTCACTTTCTAACCTGAAAAATGAAGATACAAAGCTCATGGTTGCTGGGAAGATTAAAGAGAGTCTGTGTACAGTAGAAATATAAAGAGAGCCACAATGTAAGGTACTTTACATTTTTTTTAGTAGTCACTTTAAAAAGTGAGAGGACCATTGTTGAATATACTTAGCCATAAAAAGAAATGAAAGTGGGTCATTTGTAGAGATGTGGATGGACCTAAAAAGTGTCACACAAAGTGATGTAAGTCAGAAAGTGAAAAACAAAGATCATATATTAATGCATGCATATGAAATCTAGAAAAATTGTATAGATGATCTTATTTGTAAAACAGAAATACAGACACAGATGTAGAGAACAAATGAACAGATACCAAGGGGAAGGGGTGGTGGTGGAAGGAACTGGGAGATTGGAATTGACACATATGCACCATTGATACTATGTATTAAATAGATAACTACTGAGAACATACCATACAGTATAGGGTACTCTACCTAATGCACTGTGGTGACTTGAATGGGAAAGAAGTCCAAAAGGGAAGGTATATATTTATAGTGTCTGTTAGTTGCTGAGTCATATCCGACTCCTTGGGACCCCACAGACTGTAGCCTGCCTGGCTCCTCTGTCCATGGGATTCTCCAGGCAAGAACAGTGCAGTGGGTAGCCATTCCCTCGGGGCTTCCCAGGTGGCGCTAGTGGTAAAGAATATGCCTGCAGGAGACCCGGGGTTCCATCCCAGGGTTGAGAAGATCACTGGAGGAGGGCATGGCAACCCACTCCAGTATTTGTGCCTGGAGAATCCCATGCACAGAGGAGCCTGGCAGGCTACAGTCCATAGGGTCTCCAGGGGATCTTCCCAACCCAGGGATTGAATCCAGGTCTTTTGCATTTCAGGCAGATTCTTTACCACCTGAGGCAACAGGTAAGCTCATATATGTAAGGCTGATCCATGAAACTAACACAACATTCCAATATACTCCAAAAGCAATTATACTCCAATAAAAATTAATTTAAAAAACCCAAGAGGACCATTGTCAACTATATTTCAATTTAAAAAAGAAAAGAAAGTGGAAAAAAAGTGATTTATTAGGAGAGTTAGAATTTTTAAAATATCTTCTGTATATGTAGCAAAAAAACATTTGTGTGTTGTTAAAAAAAGAGAGATGGGTGAAATTAATTTTGATAATCCTAGATCTTCTTTAACCTACTGTGTCCAACATAGGATCATTTCAACATGTTATCAATATAAAAGTTATTACTGAGATATCGTACATTCTTTTCTTTACGCTAAGTTGTTGAAACCCTCTGGAATTTAACAATCTCTGTTCAGAACAGCTTCCTTACAGGTGCTCAATAGTCTGGATTTGAGACTATTGAAATCCAGTAGTCTGGATTTTAGTACATGCTTAATAAATGCTAGCTATCATCAATGTGGTACCTTTGCATGTCTTACACTTCCCTCTTCTAGGTGAACTTTAGCTTATACCTTAAAGTGAAAGTGGAAGTTGCTCAGTTGTGTCTCTTTGCAACTCCATGGACTATACAGTCCATGGAATTCTCCAGGCCAGAATACTGGAGCGGGTAGCCTTTCCCACAAGGGAAGTACCTCTCGTATACATTAAGACCCCGCCAATTGGCCACATCTACTTCTGCTTTATCTACTATGCCAAAGCCTTTGACTATGTGGATCACAACAGACTGTGGAAAATTTTTCAGAAGATGGGAATACCAGACCACCTGACCTGTCTCCTGAGAAATCTGTATGCAGGTCAAGAAGCAGCAGTTAGAACTGGACATGGAACAACAGACTGGTTCCAAACAGGGAAAGGAGTTCGTCAAGGCTGTATATTGTCACCCTGCTTATTTAACTTATATGCAGAGTACATCATGAGAAATGCTGGGCTGGATGAAGCACAAGCTTGAATCAAGATTGCCGGGAGAAATATCAATAACCTCAGATATGCAGATGACACCACCCTTATGGCAGAAAATGAAGAGGAACTAAAGAGCCTCTTGATGAAAGTGAAAGGGGAGAGTGAAAAAGTTGGCTTAAAACTCAACATTCAGGAAACTAAGATCATGGCATCTGGTCCCATCACTTCATGGCAAATAGATGGGGAAACAGTGGAAACAGTGACAGACTTTATTTGGGGGGGCTCCAAAATCACTGCAGATGGTGACTGCAGCCATGAAATTAAAAGATGCTTGCTCCTTGGAAGAAAAGCTATGACCAACCTAGACAGCTTATAAAAAGCAGACACATTACTTTGCCAACAAAGGTCTGTCTAGTCAAAGCTATGGTTTTTCCAGTAGTCATATATAGATGTGAGAGTTGGATTTATAGAAAGCTGAGCACTGAGGAATTGATGCTTTTGAACTGTGGTGTTGGAGAAGACTCTTGAGACTTCCTTGGACTTCAAGGAGATCTATCCAGTCCCTCATAAAGGAAATCAGTCCTGAATATTCATTGGAAGAACTGATGCTGAAGCTGAAGCTCCAATACTTTGGCTACCTGATGCGAAGAACTGAGTCACTGAAAAAGACCCTGATGCTGGGAAAGACTGAAGGTGGGAGGAGCAGGGTATGACCGAGGATGAGATGGTTGGATGGCATCACTGACTCAATGGACACAAGTTTGAGTAAACTCCAGGAGTTGGTGATGGACAGGGAGGCCTGGCGGGTTGTGCTCCATGGGGTCGAAAAGAATCAGACATGACTGAGTGACTGAACTGAACTGAACCGAATTGGCCACATCCCCTGGAAGGTCTTCTTGAAACATCCTGTCCTGGTCTCTCCTCCACCCACTACTTCCCTGGCATCTATCTCCATTTGTAGATGTTTTATTTATCTTCACAGACTCTAATCTCCTTTAAGAATTATGGCCCACTTTTTGTTCTTTATAGCCCTGGGGTGGGGAATAAAGGTCATTTGAATGAATAAATGTCATTTGAATGAAGAAGGAGTTGCATGCATACTCCTTTGCTTTGAGGACAGGGTGTTACGGGTTGCTTGTTTGTTTCTTTTCTTTTTTTGTCACTTAATTTTTATGTACTAGTTGACAGAGCCAGCTCCCTTTTCCGTCTCTAACTTCCTCTCAAGGTCATTTCCCCCAAGCTGGGCTTTGTTGCAGAAAACCCTTGATAAGAAAAGCAAATGTCTTCGTTCAACAGTGGGGCCAGAGAGAAAATCATGAAATGTAAGTAGGCTCACCCAAATAAACAAATACGTTTCGCGCACTCTTGTTACTTATAGATTATAAATGTTTTGTGGAATGGAAAGAGACACTTGTCAATTTGCATTTGGTTCGGGGATTTGAGCCCATAAATAAGAAGGTCTGTGAATCGGTTCAGAGGGCCATTTCAGGGTGCCAAGGAGAGTGGGAGGGATTTTACTGGTGTTCTTTGGAGGGCAGGGGGAGCTGGGGGCGGGACACCAGCCCAGCAGGGAGGGGTGGTTTAAGGAGCAGTGTTGCTCTGTCCTTCTCTCACATTCTCTTTATCTGGGCTCTTTAGCCCAGTCCTCACACTGTGTCTTTTCCACCTGGTTTCTGCCCCTGAGAGTGGCATTGGGGAGAGGTGAGAAGGGACACTGAGGCAATTCTGACCCAGGGCTCATTTTCACCTTTTGTCAACACCGTGTGTCAAGTCTGGTTGCCATCGGCCCCAGAGCATCCCCAGCCCCTGTAACTTTAAGGAACTGCGGAGTGTCTGCGTTTGATGTGTCTTAACTTTTAACACAAAGCACACCAGGGCTGGTTAATGATCATGAACTGTCATGGCAGCCACTCTGCAAAGGTGACAGTAATGGATGGGGCCTGCGGCACCAAGGGAGGTGGCTGGGTGCGGGGGCAGAAGGTTTATTTAAGCCAAGGCTGATAATAGAGGGGCCTTCTCGGACCAAGCAGCAGGGCTTTAATGGGATAAAAGGGGATGAGAGTCCTCTTTCTGCACCGCCCTTGGAAGGGACCGGTCTCGCTTTCCTCATCTGGTCTACCAAATAAAAGCATTCCTTGGAGATTCAGATCTATTTGAAATCTTCTACCAGGAGGGGGAGGGGAGGGGAGAGAAAGCCCATTTCTATGGTCAACCTTGTCATCTTTCTTGATTTGGCCTCATTTACCTTAAAAGTTCATATTTGCTGTATTTAACCATTGGAAAAGAAACTGTAGGACAGGACCTGATCAATAATGAATTCAGGGACATCCCTGGTGGTACCGTGGCTGAGACTGCGTGCTCCCAATGCAAAAGGCCCAGGTTCGATCCCTGGTTGGGGAACTAGATCCCACATGCTCCGACTAAGACCTGGCAAAGCCAAATTAAAAAAATAATAATAATAAAAAAAATAATGAATTCAGTCCTCTGGACAGCCTTAATCCCCTGGGGATTACCACTGAAATGTGGGCAGGAGTACAGAAGTCTACATGTCAGGCCGGAACTCCTTGAGTGATTGTATCTGGGAAAATAAAATCTATTTTAAAAAATTTAGTAAAATTTTTACAGCCATCCTTATTTGGGGATTTATTGGTCATCCCTCCATCTAGTGCCCAAAATAGGGCCACCATTATGCTTCCTTCAGGTAAATATCAAGATACCACTATCAAATGTAAACTTGCCCCTGGTCCCAGCAAACAAGCCACACCGTGTTGTGCAGCTTCCCTCTCGCCTCAGTTGTGGGCTCCTTAAAACAAGCTCTAAGAGGGACATCATTGGTGGTGCAGTGGTTAAGACTCCTCAATTCCAAGGCATGGGGGGAAGGAGGGGGTTCCATTCTTAGTTGGCAAACTACGATCCCACGTTGCAGCGTGGGCAAAAAAATTAAAACAAAACTCTGGTGGCATGGCCTGACCACACACCTCTCCTTTGGAGATGCTAAATTCGAAACGTTTAATCTCCCGGGAGAGACGCTATCAGGTCCACTGATAATTCTATAATCCGAGGGCTAATGCCTGATGGAGACGTTTAGTTGTCTCCCCATCACTAGATTCAGCATCCCGCGGCCCCTCCCTGTAGCCGAACAACATAAACACCAGGTTTTGGTAAATAAACTCAGGCTATCATGCAACTGTCCCTCATGCACTTAAGCTGTGACTGACAGCTCACTTGGGAGGACTTGGAGTCTAGCGACGAAGCTTTTGGGTGCAGAGGCTCCGAGGTTCCAAGATAAACAAACCTGTCGGTGAGAGTGACCAGAGTGTTAGGTCAGTCCAAGGGTCACTTATAGGTCATCCTGCTGGGAGCTTGGTCTCTGCTTTGTGTTTATCCTGGGAGGGGGGAAACAGGAGGGGCTGGGGGGTGGGCGAAGGATGGGTCTGTACTGGGAAAACATCCCTGGCCTGCTCCTCAGAGCCTTTGGAAATGAATCAGCGCCCAGCCCTCTCTGAGTAATCCAGTAAAAGGTATGGATGCAGGCTTCTGTTTTTTATTGGAATTAAGGAACAAGTTCTTTTGGAAATACAGATTACAGATATTTGGGGCCTGGCTCATTTGAGCTGCTGGAATTTCAAGGGATTTTCAGAGCCCAGAGTGAGTTAAGAGTTGACTGTTATGAAATTGTGGTAGTCAAAACTAGAAAAAATGAAGCAATCGGAAACTTTTCCTGTTCTTATCTATTCCTCTTCTTGATCTTACCAATTTTCCTGGAAAATATTTCCTTACCAACTGGGGGGCTTTATAAAAGAATGATCCCACACTTTTTATTTCCTGCACATGGCTCTTCAAGATTGATAGAGAGGTGAAAGTGAGGGGATGTATTAAGACCTCCTTAGCTGATATTTAGCAAAGACCTTCACCTTACCATAGACCCCTCTGTTTAGTCACCTTCCAATTCTCTCTCATTTGAAGGACAGTCTGGCACAAGAAGAAGATGTGATATCAAATGGTAAACGTTTAGAGCTGATGGCATTTTTGGGTTTCAAGACTGTAGATGAAAAAGACTTTTAAATCTAAGATTTAAACCTTATCTAATAAAAAATGTCTAAAGGGACAGTGTTTTCAAGTAAACAGAATGCTAGAAGTACTCACAGATAAACTCTTGGGAATATTGGTAGACAGCATTTAAGTAAGCTCGATTTACAAAATAGAAATACATTAAAAGTGCATTAAAATATACATGTAGAGATACATATCAAGATGCAATTAAAAGAATTGAAATCGTATGTATCTATGACCATAATGGAACCAAAAGAGGAATGAACACCAGAAAGGTGACAGGAGAATCTCCAAACATTTGGAAGCTAAACACAAAGAGAAAAATCCTTTTTAAGTTTTAAGAAAAAGAAAGAAGAAAATTCCTTTTTTGGAAGTCTCAAAAACAAATAAGACCAATATATTCAGCTGAATGAAAATGGAAATATACTATATCAAGATCTGAGTGTTGTGCTATGCTAAGTCACTTTAGTCGTGTCCAACTCTTTGCAACCGCATGGACTGTAGCCACCAGCCTCCTCTGTCCATGAGATTCTCCAGGCAAGAATACTGGAGTGGGTTGCTGTGCCCTCCTCCAGAGGATCTTCTCCAACCAGAGCTTGAACCCATGTCTCTTATGTCTCCTGCATTGGCAGGTGGGTTCTTTACCACTAGCACCACCTAGGAAGCATACAAGCTAAAGTAGTTCTGAGAGGGAAATTTATAGCCTCAGATGATTACATTAGAAAAGAATAGGGAATTCCCAGGGGTCCAGTGGTTAGAAATTTGAACTTCCACTGCAGGGCCCACAGGTTCAATCCCTGGTTGGAGAACTAAGGTCCCACAAGCCTTGTGGAACAGCCGAAAAAGGAAAAGAAGACTTCCCTGGGTGGCCCAGTGGTTAAGAATTGCCTGCCAATTCAGGGAGCATGGGCTCAATCCCTGCTCTGGGAAAATACCACATGATGCGGGAAACTAAGTCTGTGGACCACAACTACTGCAGCTCGCAAGCCCTAGAACGTGTGCTCTGCAACCAGACACCACTGTGGTGAGAAGACCACACCCCACGACTGGAGAGTAGCCCCCGCTTGCTGCAACTAGGAAAGCCCCAGGGCAGCAATGGAGACCCAGTGCTGCCAAAAATAAATGAAAAAAGGAAAAGTCTCAAATTAATACTCTAAGCTCCCACTTCTAAAAACTAAAGAAAAAGAAGAGCCAATAGACTGACAACTAAGGGAGGAAGGAAGTGAGCAGAAAGTGATGAAATTGAAAATGGAAAAACAGTAGAGAAAGTCAAAGAGTTGACTCTTTAAAAAGTCAATAAAATTGACAAACTTCTAATAAGAGAGACAAAGAAGAGATAACATACAAATGATCAATACTAGGAGTAAAACTGGCACTGCCATTACATCCTGTTGGCAGGCTGAAAAGAAAAAGAAGCTATCAAAAGGATGATAGGAATACTATAGACAATTCTACACCCATAAATTTATATCTATGACAAGTTAGATGAAATGCCAATTCCTCAAAAAATACAGACCACCACAACTCATCTGGTATAGAATAGATAATCAGTGGAATCCACAATATTAATAGACTAGAGAAGATAAATCATGTAATTGTATTAATCAATTATATTAACGAACATATTTGGCAAAGTTCTACATTCATTCTTTTTTTAAACAAAATTATGTGTTCATTTATTTGGCTGTGCTGGGTCTTGGTTGCAGCATGTGAACTCTCAGTGGCGGCATGTGGGATCTAGTTCCCTGACCAGGGATTGAACCTGGGCCCCTTGCTTTGGGAGCACCAAGTTTTAGCCATTGGACCACCAGGTAAATCCCTGTGCATTCATTCTTGATAAAAATTGTTCAGCAAACCAGCAACAGAGGAGAATCGCCTTACCTTGATAAAGAATATCTATAAACACCTCTCCAGCTGACATGATATTTGACAGTGAAAATGAAAGTCGCTCAGTCATGTCTGACTCTTTGCGACCCCGTGGACTATACAGTCCATGGAATTCTCTTGGCCAGAATACCGGAGTGAGTAGCCTTTCCCTTCTCCAGGAGATCTTCCCAACCCAGGGATCGAACCCAGGTCTCCCACATTGCAGGTGGATTCTTTACCAGCTGAGCCACAAGGGAAGCCCATATTTGACACTGAAAGAATGAATATTTTCCCCCTAAAATCAGAAACAAGGTAAGGATGTCTGCTGTGACTACTCATTCATGCTGGAAGATCTACCCAGTGCAATAAAGCAAGAGAAGGAAATAAAAGGCATACAGATTAAAAAGACAAAAATAAAACTGTTCTTATTAGCAGATCAAAGCCTTCAAAGACTGACCCAAAGGGCTCCTTCCTGAAATTCCTCTGATCCATTTACCTCCACACAGCCAGAAGTGATCTCGTCTATAAGCTCCCAGTGTCCTTGTTTGCTCCTCTCTTAAGACATCACTTTTATCACGTGTGAGAGTCTAGGCTTCAGCTTTGTTGCCTACCCCATACTCTTTTGGATTCGGTCTAAGTAGACAATCTAGAAATATTAGTTGGGTAAGTGAATCATCGATGGTACCCATCAAGCTGTCTGTCAGTTGGTCCTTACAGATTTGGGGCAGCCCTTGTATAAATGTCCTGGAGAGACTTGGAGGTTAGAATGATAGGTTCTTTTTCTTTTCAACCTGTCAACAAGAAAGGCAAGGCATTGGACATTGACTAGGATTTCACGAGAAATCCTAGGCTGCACAGTGAGGAGGTATAGTAAGCCTTTCCACAGGGACCTGTGGATGTCTTAGGTCCAGCCAAGCTGCAGAATTGAAAATTGAACACTTCCCGGAATTCCTTGGCAGTTCAGTGCAGGGGATGTGAGTTCGATCCCTGGTCGGGGGACCTAAAATCCCACATGCCATGTGGTGTGGGGGAAAAAAAAAAAAAATGCCCCCTTCCCAGTTTCAGTTGTCTTATTTGGGAAATACTTTAAAAATCCTACCAACTCCCTAATTTCACGTTCTCTGTAGCGTAGGTCCAGGCTTTGAAGAGAAAATGGGAGTAAAGAGACGGACTCAGATACTCCCGGTTCCAGTGGAATTTGCCCCAAACCTTCCGCAGCATCCCTCTTAGCCTGTCTTGCATTCTTGGCTGTTGAAGAGGGAAGGCAACCGCCTCTTAGCTGGGATTATCTGCTGCTTAAACAAACTCAACGTGGGCGTATTGTCCTTTGAAAGCTTGGCCCAGGGACACTTAACCAAGTGTCTGCAAACATTTAGATGCGCAAAACTACCCACTGTAAACTCACAGCCATTGTCTTGCCTGAAAGTGGCTTGGGGTTGGGGAGAAGGCGGTGAGAGTGGACCCAAGGGAATCCCTCCGCTGGGGCCCTGGGCTGGGGAATTGCGCTGCTGGCTGCTGTTTGTTTAAACAACCTGAGTGTAATTGTGATTGTTTGGGATGCCCAAGATGTTTGAGAAAGTGGGGGAAGGGAGGCTGCTTGCTGGGAGAGAGAGTCGCCAGCGGGGACTTTGACGGGTGGATGGCTGGGTGGCTGTCAGCCTCCTGATTGCAAAGCCAGGGGGAAGGGTGGCCTTTCCGGCTTGACGTGGGCACTGCAGGACCTGGGTCAATAGGTCGGACCTCAAAGTCTACAAAATATGAATGCTAACCCTAGAGGACTGGATAGGATGCAAGGAAGATGTAACTTAAAACCGATGATCTCTTTTTAATCATGACAATTTGAGGGCAGCACGAACACAGGGAAGTTTGTTTGTTTTCAGATCTTATATTTTACAATCCCATAAAAGTTGGGTCATTAGTTGTAATGACCAACCCAGGTCTCAGCCAGGAAAGGTAAGAATGCTGGCGGAGGAATTTCTTACCAGAGCTTACGTCATTTCTCAGGATGCAGAGGGGCCTTCCGGGAGTATTCCATCGGCCGGCCAATCAAAATGTCTGTTTTTTATTGTAACCATCATACCCTTTCCTTTGACCTAGGGGAAAGGACAGAAGGCGTTAAAAAATGAGAAGAATTTAGGAATAATAGAAGACATGTCTGCAATGCAGGGGCCTGGCCAGCACCTCCCTGAGTCATCGGGCCTCACGTGAACCAGGTTCGCCTGTCAGAGGCACGTGGGTTTGGGGAGGACTGGAAACTAGGTGTGACTCCTTATTAGAGATGCTTACCACGGGAAAGGTTTAGAAAAGTGTCGGGGCTCCTATTGTATGGCAGCCCCTGCTACGTTGTTTTGTTTTGCTACCAGTGCAAACCTGGGACTTCAGTTTGTAGAATGGACAGTGGGAGAGGAGGACAGAGAAGCCTGGCGGGCTACAGTCCAGGGGGTGTCAGAGAGTCGGCCAACTTAACCACTGAACAACAACGAGTCAGAGGGGTGAAATCAACTTGCCCAGGCAACAAAGAATGAAATGGACAAATGTGAAAGAGAGTTGACATCCTTCTGTTTGGAAAACCCTTCCTCTTTCCCCTGCACCATCCTCAAAATATCTCCCTTACAAAAAGAATGAAAATGCAGAATTCATCACTGCAAGTTGGAAAACAAAGGACTCTGTTTTGATATGCTAATAGAACATCACACACAGAGGCCTTGAGCTAAAAAAAACAAGCATTAAGAAAAGGATAGAAATGTTAATGTCTGGAAAACCTACTGATCTTTTGATTATTTGTAGTTAGAGAGCTTGTCACCTCTTGAAGATGGCTATTGTTTTTTTCTTTTTTTTTAAACGTTTTTTTTTTTTTTTTTTAATGTGGACCATTTTTAAAGCCTTTATTGAACTTGTTACAATATTGCTTCTGTTTTATGTTTTGGTCTTTTGGCCATGAGGCATGTAGGATCAGGGCAACCCCAGGAAGGACTGAGCCGTACTCCCTGCATTGGAAGGTGAAGTCTTAACCACTGGACCACCAGGGAAGTCCTGGCCATGGGTCTTTGAGATGCCCCTTATACTTACTTGCTTAAAAAAGTTAGAGTCAAGTATTTTGTAACAGATTTAATAGAACAACATCTCTTTCCCTGTTAGCATGAACATCCCCTTAAGGTGAAAACAGCTTTGTGAACTTTAAAGAACTCATAGTGGTCTTTTGATGAATACTTTAAGACATTGCTTGCAGAGAAAAAGGCTTTCTATACTTCCTGAGCAGCCCCGGTTTGTGCACACCTGAAGGCCAGCCACTCTTGTTACTCTGGGTGGCCAGGATCATTTCATGGGCACAGCGAACCACAGAGCAAACAGTGGCGTCGCAGAGCACAGAACAGCTACTGTTCTCATCCCCTTTGGCAACTCTATTCTCCTAGGCTCTGAGGGCTTCTTGAGCTATGAGCCAAAGAGCTTTTCAAAATCAGACCGTGACCATGCTTGTTTCAGTGGAAGCTGGGAGCTTCTTCTAGCACTTCAGGTCTTTGACACCGGAAGGCTGCCTGGCTCCAAACACTTAAAAATGAAAGGACTCAGCTAAGTCAAGGGAATATTTACAATATGGATAAAAGTAAACACGGTGGGGCTGGCAGTAGGGTACTAGAGAGTCAGACAGTGTCCTTTTTTATCAAGCTCTGCAGTTTGTAAAGGATGTGGAGGGTGAGTCTTGGGGATTTCAGAGGGGCCGTGGAGTGAGCGCTGCTCTTGGGTGGACACTGCTGGCCTCCATCCGCACCACAGAGACCACATGGACCCCGGGAATGCACCTCCCATTGGCCAAGCTGGGGATCTGAATTGTGATGGGGTGAGCCAGATTTTCCATCTGTTTTCATTGTGTGAAAATGTCATGCTGGTAAATTTTAGGATAATAGTGATTTTTTTTTTTTTTTTTTTGCATTCTACTGTTCTCAGTAAGGCGAACATGGATCCTTAAAAGGTTAGGAAAGTTTTCTTAGATTAGATGGAGTTTCCTTTCATACTCTTTAATTTTTTTTTGGCAAATTCATTTTCGTTTATGTATTTGGCTGAGCTGGATCTTCATTGCTGCAAGAGGGCTCTCTCGAGTTGCGGCCGAGTGGGGGCTACTCTTTAGCTGTAGTGCATGGGCTTCCCATTGATGGGGGCTTCTCTTGGTCGGAGCATGGGCTCTAGAGTGTGGGCTCAGTAGTTGGGGCGAATGGGCTTAGTTGCCCCATGGCATGTGTGGTCTTCCCCAAACAGGAATAGAACCCAGGCCCCATGCATTGGGAGTGTGGAGTCTTAGCCACTGGACCACCAGGGAAGTTTCGCCTTTAAACTTAAAAGTTACTGTTTTAAAAGATGCCACCTCCTCCTTCAACCCCCAGCCCTGCTCCCCAGATTCTGAACTCCAAACACTGGAAAGGTTTAAACTTTGTTGGTTTTAATGATGGCCCTTTACAATGGACAAACATGTCGGTAATGGGCGTTCTTTCCTGGAGGTTTGTTTAGAAGTGAAAACAATGTGGCCAGTCATAAAAGTTTCTATTTATTTTAGGCTGGGTAGCTCACTTGTTCAGAGGAGGGATGGCCCTTGTCAGCAGATAGTTAAGATTTCTCGTGATGTATATAATGAGTTTCATGGCTGAAAACTGAATACAACTAACGTCGATAGTTCACAGCTCAGGAAGAATAATCACCATTTTAATGGACTCAAATTCTGTTGCACAGAAGAATTGCCAATTAGTTTAAATAAGACCCTGCTTCTTCATGATCAGAATATATACGGATATATGAAAATACACTGAATATGGAGGACTCGGATATGTGGCTGGAGCAACTGGGTAGATGGTGACACCATTTCCCACAGAAGGGTCCTGGGAAAAGTTTGTCATGTGTTTCTCCCTGTTTTGATTGCTTCCAAAATGTCAGGCTTCTTTTATTAGTGAGTATTTGCAAAATGATTAAGGAAATAGGGAGAACAGATTGGGGTGTGTACCTGTGTATTTCAAGTCCAGTGCTGAAAATTGCATACTCTGGATTCAAAGTTCAAAGCCCACTTTCAACACTTACTACCCCTGTGATGTTGAGCAAATGGATTTATCTTTCTGTGCTTCAGTATTCTAACATATAAAACAAGTATAATTATAGAAATAAATGGGGCTTCCCAGGTGGCTCAGTGGTAAAGAATCTGCCTGCCAAGCAGGAGATGTCGGTTCAATTCTTAGGTTGGGAAGATCCCCTGGAGAAAGAAATGGCAGCCCACTCCATTATTCTTGCCTGGGAATCCCATGGACAGAGAAGCCCAGTGGGCTACAGTCTGTGAGGTCACAACGGGGTTGGACCGACTTAGCTGAAATAACGAAACAACAACAATGTAGAAATAAATAAGATTATATATATATAAACTCATGTGCTGAACTCATAGTAGATGCTCAGTGAATAAAAGCCATGTTTAGTAGTAGTTGCGGTAAAAGTAGTAATAGTTCTCCTTGGGAATAACTCAGGGGACAGTCTAAAGAGGTTCTGTGTGTTCTGACGGGTAAACCCGGCAGGAGAAAACACAGTGCCAGTTCCCAAACGTTGCCTGTGGCAATGAAAAAAATGGGAAGGAAGAAAGCTTTGACTGTGGTGTCTTGGGGAAAAAAATGGTGGGCTGGGCTACGGAGAGATTGGGGAAGAATCCTGGAATTTGAAACAAATTCCCTGAGCCCTAATGTCATCATTTGTAAAAATGGGGATTAAAAATATCTAAATGACAGGGTCATTGTGATGGTAGGTAGTGTAATTATGCAAACCGCTTGGATGGATATGCAGGCAATGTTTGTTTTCTAAATAGGATCTGCCTTGTACTGAATAATGAATCATTGAAGGTTCACAGTGCTCTGAGCCTGGAGACCAGAGCAACCTTTGAAATCCACCCGGAAGGAGTAGGTCACTCCCAGCCTGGCCACAGAACTTCTACCCAGGTGGCCTTTCGGCCTTTTATTTTAGGAGCAGGAACCACAAACTCCCGTCTCTGCTGGCCGGGCCCTTTCTTAGGCCTGTTGTTCTGAGAGGCCCTGTGATATTTGTTCATCTAATCCATTAGCAAAAAAGACAGCTGGATATCCTTCACTTGAACCCCTGGCTCAGGTCCCACAAAGAAAAGACGTGTCCTTCCTGCAGTGGCCGTTTGCTCTGCCTGACCTTGCTCCTCTCTGGCCGCTCTGGAAGACCCGGGGCAGGGGTGTGGGGAGAGGGGTCTGATGGCTCTAGTTCTTCAGGCCTCTCTGGACTTGGTTACTTCCTCTCTGGGGCAGACGGCACCCAGGAAGGCCCTGGGCCAATCTTGTCACTGGAGAGCTTGCTGCCTCCTCTCCCCACCCTCACCCTTGGGAGAGTATACTGGACCTGGGGACCCTAACCGAGGGTCTTCAGCTCAGCTCTGGGAGCAGGATGTAAGTCACCATTTTGAAAATGACCTGTGGGTCTTAGCAGGCAGGAGGCCAGGTGTCTGTCGCCCCACCCTCCTCTGTACCTTTAACATCCCCTTCACTTAGTTCTTTCAGCCATCATTATTTTTAATAATGCCTTTGAACTGTGGTGCTGGAGAAGACTCCTAAAAGTCTCCTGGAGAGCAAAGAGATCAAACCGGTCAATCTTAAGAGAAATCAACCCTGTATACTCAGAACGACTGATGCTGAAGCTAAAGCTCCAGTATTTTGGTCATTTGATGCAAACAGCCGACTCATTGGAAAAGTCCCTGATGCTGGGAAAGATTGAGGGCAGAAGGAGAAGAGGGCATCAGAGGATGAGATGGCTGGATGGCATCACTGATGCAATGGACATGAACTTGGGCAAACTTCAGGAGACGGCGAGGAACAGGGAAGCCTGACACGCTGCAGTCCATGGGGTCACAAAGAGTTGGACATGACTGGGCAACTGGACAACAGCAACATTTTTAACCAAGGCCAACAGAAAGATGGGCTTCGCAGGTGGCACTAGTGATTAAGAACCTGCCTGCCAATGCAGAAGACAGAAGAGCGGTGCTGCCAAAAAAAAAGTGTCTAAGGTTCACAGAGGTGTGATTCTTTCCATTTAAAAATATATATTTATTTTTAATTGAAAGATAATTGCTTTACAATATTCTGTTGGTTTCTGCCATATATCAGCATAAATCAGCCATAGGTATACATACGTCCCCTCCCTCTTGAACCTTCCTCCCACCTTCTACCCCATCCTACCCCTCTAGGCTGTCACAGAGCATCAGATTTGAGCTCCCAAATGATGAAGCCAGGATCCAAAACTACTTTTCCTGACTGTAGATGCCCCGTTTACTACTCATCACCCTGCCTGCTGCCCTCCCTAAGCCTCCCTGCTACTGTATGGCGACCACACTCTTGGCCTAGCTTGCAAAGACCCCAAGGTAACCAGCCCTCTGCCTGGCAAGGCAACCAACCTCATTTCTCTGCTCTGTCTCTTGGGCAGGGGATCCCCCTGCTCTCTCCTTTCCCCACTGAGAACACCCTATGTTCACTCCCCCACTCCCTGGGCCTTTGTCTGGGACACCATTCCCTCCAAACCTCATTATTCCTGCTCCCTTGGGCTCTTGCGGCCTCTAGACAGCTGCCCATTGGTAATCTTTTGCTGTAATCACTGCTTTATCTTCTGAGTATTCTGTTTAATTGTGTCTTCCTGTTCTTCCCTTCCAACCTACACACATATTCCAGCTAGGTCATCAGGTCCCCAAAGGCCTCCAGCACCAGACTAAGTTATGGCAGCTAAAATGTTCTCCTCCTTAGAGCTGCAAAGGCTGCGTCCCTTTCTCGCTGACCCTATGACATCCTGCTCCCACTCTGTGAGACATCGGTGACTCACCATTCACGATCCCCATCATTCATACTCTTGCTTTCATGCCCACTCGGTTGCTAAGTCACGTCCGACTCTTTTGTGACCCCATGGACTGTAGCCTGCCAGGCTCCTCTGTCCATGGGATTCTTCAGGCAAGAATGCTGGAGTGGGTAGCCATTTCCTTCACCAGGAGATCTTCCCAACCCAGGGATTGAACATGTGTCTCCTGGATTGCAAGTGAATTCTTTACCTGCTGAGCCATTGGGAAACCATACTTTCATAACTCAGATTAATTCTGAAATGCCTGTTTTTCTGAGGTTCTTTATGGGACTGGGTTGCCAGAGGAGAAAAGGTGTTAGAGTCAGTAAGTTTAATCAGTGACATAATTAAAGTGCAGAACTCCAAGGAACAACTCTGGAAAAGCCTCTCTGGGATCTGCTCTTAATGGAAGCAACAGGCCTCCCATGTAACAGGCCCTCAAATGTTCCTGCTCACACCTACAGGCATAATGTTTATTATGTGCTGACAACGTGCAGGGCTCAAAAGTTTTCTCCTGCCGTTTATGGGTGTTCATGTTACTGAAATGAAATATCTTCAGTATCATTTCATATGTACATACACGTATATACACACATGTACACACATATGCATCTATTTTTCTTGTCTTTTCTTTTTTGTTATATGAAATCAGAAACGTCTGGCTAGTTTCAGATCCCTCCTCTGCTACTCACTTGCTCTGGGACGGTGGGTCCTTTTCTTCACCTCCCATTTCTCATCTGTAAAATGTGGACAGTATGCTTTCCTTGAAGGGACGTTGAGAGGCATGATTGACATAAGGTGTGTGGTCAGGGCCCAGCAGCATCTCCGGAAAGCTTGTAGAAATGCAGACTCTCAGGCCCCACCCCAGAACTGCAATCAGAATCTGCATTTCATAGAATTTGCATTCATCAAGATTCCCAGATAATTCAAAAGAATCCCTGTTCTCAAGGAAGTAATAATCAGGGTATGGATCTATGTGGGGAGAAGAAGAGCATTCATAGAGTTCTTTTCAGCCCTTCTGAGGTATCTTTGGATTCAGAGCGGTGTTGGTTGGACTTGGGTCTTGAGGCTCAGAGAGAGCTTCCCTGGTGGCTCAGATGGTAAAGAATCCGCCTGCAATGCAGGAGACACAGGTTTGATCCCTAGGTTGGGAAGACCTCCTGGAGAAGGGAATTCTCCAGTATTCCTCCCTAGAGAATGCTATGGACAGAGGAGCCTGGCAGGCTACAGCCCATGGCATCACAAAGATTCGGACACGACTGAGCAACTAACACTTTCACTTTAACACTTTCACTTCAGTTTTCAAGGTTCAGAGACTTAGCCTTGGTGGCAGATAGATTCTCAGACAGATCTGGGAGTAGGTATGGAGGTTGTGTGGACTGTTGGTGGAAGGAGAAGTTGGAAAGACAGGAAGGGTATGAGAAAGGGGAGGTACGTGAGCTGGAGGAAGAGTTTTCTGGAAGCTTTGGGAGCAAAGGGAGGAGACACACAGACAGAAATGAGCCTACTTACACAGAATTTGCTACAGCAAAATGTTTATGAAAGTCACAATAGCTTATACATTAAACTCAATCCAGTATGGTATTTTCACATATACATGAGATGGTAATAAAGCCAAACTATGATCAGTTGAGAATCACAGGTGTTGGAATTGGAAGGGAATTTTAGGGATCATTGTTGGTCTGAGGCTTTTGGCCCCTGAAGCCCAACAGTTTTAAGACTTTTCACATCTGCCACGTGCAGTGTGATCATTAAACCTTTTCTCTGGGCTGTAGAAATGAGAAAATAAAAATCCGTGAATTCGAAGGTTGTTATGCAGATTCAATGTTTGGTTGGTACCTAGCACAGGCCTGCTCCCAATTAAATAGCACATAGTTTTATCACAGCCAATAACCTACAGGAGATAAAGAGGGGAAAATCATCATCAGTACTACTAGTGGTATTAATAAAGCTTAAGACAGTAAGTTTAAATGTTCTGTGATGACCTAAATGGGAAAAAAAATCCAAAAAAGAGGGGATACATGTTTATGTGTAGCTGATTCATTTTGCTGTACAGCAGAAAGTAACACAACATTGTAAAGCAACTATACTTCAATAACATTTTAAAAAGAAAAAAACACCAAGTTTAAGACTTTAGGAATTGAATAAATTTCTTGTTACTATCAATCTGGGTAATGGTGATGATTATTATAACAAATCAACAGTAATCACAACAATAATACAATGTCATAAATAACACTCACAGCCAACATTGAGAGTTTACTATATGCCAAGCACTAAATAAAGCACTTTACTTGAATTATTTCCTTTGATTCTACAACCATATATGTTGTTGCTAGTACTATCCCCAGTTTATAGATGAAGAAACTGAGGCCTAGAGAGTTTAGTAATTGGCCCTCAGCCCAAAGATTATAAATGGAGTTGGAATTTGAATCCAGATCAAGTGCTCTGTAAACTGTTCTCTTAAACTCTGCATTAGCTCCATGCTCAAAAACCAACGAACAGAATGTTCTTTCCATTGGGTGGCAACATATGTACGTGCTGTTTGTTTTCTGGCCTGATTCTCTAGGATATTTCAAAGAAAAAGCTCTGGTGCAGATAAAGAGGAGAGAGTTGCTTTAAGTCTGAGAGGAGAAGGGGAGGAACGTTGGTTAACCCTCTGTGTGCTGGGCCTGTGCATGATCTCATTCATGTTCGTGGTCCTCCATGGATGTGGCCAGTGCATTCAGGGGGCACAGTGCACTAAGGTATAGAGGAGTTCAGCCACTTGTTCAGCTTTATAGTTACTAAGTGAAGGAGCTGGGATTTTAGCCTGAGACCAAAGCCTAAGCAAGCTCAGAAAAGGCCTAAATTCATGACTTATATTTGTTCCTAAAGGAAAATTACACCCCTCCCAATTTCCTAAAGTCCCTAAGCCCTGGTTCCACTCCCCAAATCCTCCATCACAAAATCTACAAATAGGGACTTCCTTGGTGGCACAATGGATAAGAATCCGCCTGGCCAATGCAGCGTACGTGTGTTCAATCCCTCGTCTGGGAAGATTCCACATGCTATGTAGCTACTAAGCTTGTGCCCCACAACGACAAGCCTGTGCTCCAGAGCCTGTGCACAACGATTACTGAGGCTGTGAGCCGCAACTACTGAAGCCCGCGTGCCCTAGAGGCTATGCTCCGCAACAAGAGAAGCCACCGCAGTGAGAAGCCCTTGTACCGCAACAAACAGTAGTCCCCGCTCACAACAGCTAGACAAAGCCCGTGCACAGCAACAAAGACCCAGTGAGCCAAAAATAAAGAAATGAAATTAAAATAAACCCAACAAACTTAAAAAAAATCTATAAATAATTTGAAGAAACTTCCGCTAGAATTGTCTGAAATCTTATCCTGGAAGGGTACCCACACACAAAAAAATCCTTTCTAGAAATAGTTTATTCTTGACTTGTGGTTCATCCCTTTCTAATAAGAATTTCAAGTAGCTTACATAAAATCAGCTGAACTATAAAACAATGGGAAACAAAGGTAGGAAAAAGAAGTTTAGGCTAAGAAAGGGCCCTGAATCTGGTGAAATGGTCTGAGGCATCTTTAATTGAAATAGAATATTTATTACTCCCAGAGGGACTAAAAGCAGAAAAATCCAAGTAGCTTCCAGGGGGATTCCTCACAAATCCATGGATCATGTGAATTACTATAGGAAATGGGGGCTATTTCAAGGCACATTCTGGCTTTCAAACCAAAGTCTGGGGTGGGTTTCAGGCCCTTCCCTTGTCTGGTAGGTCTCAGGATGAGATGAGGGTTTGGCTGAAGAGCCATAAGCCTTAAGATGCATGCCGTGCAGTGCTTAGTTGCCAGCGCTCAGTTGTGTCCGACTCTTTGCAACCCCATGGACTGTAGTCCACCAGGCTCCTCTGTCCAGGGGAATTCTCCAGACAAGAATGCTGGAGTGGGTTGTCATGCCCTCCTCCAGAGGATCTTCTCAACCCAGGAATCGAATCAGGGTCTCCTGCATGGCAGGCAGATTCTCTACCAGCTGAGCTACCAGGGAAGTCTTCAAGTTGTATAGTAGTCCTTAAATCCTTCCTTCCTTTCCTTTTTGGCACCAGTTGTATGTGATGTTTCACTAAAATTTCTTTTCTTTGTAATGTGTCCTCTTCACTGGCCGAATGTGTCATTCCACCAGAGGGTCAAGTACAGCTCTTTCCACAACGCAAAAAGCCTCCTCTCCAAAAAGATGCAACTCCCAAGCTTTGGGCAAAGGGGTCCACCCACAGTGCTTCACTCATTTACACTATCAGAAAAATAGGGCGGGAACCAGCCGCCATCACAGGGACTCCACCTTGTGTCAACAGCCCTCACAAACCGAGGGGCCCGGCAGCAGCCTTTGACACCACCTGGTACTGTACACTGGAACCAGCTCGCTCGCTCCGCAGGAAGGAAAACAGGTGCCGGCCCTGTTCCGATGGCGGCCGATAACGCCGCCCCTCCAGTCAGGGCGCCATTGTTCTTCTCCTCTGCTCCTTGCCTCCTTCATTCCAAGCAGCTCTGATAAGTCTGTGCACGGGGCAGGCTTGTGTTTGAGTTGGGACTGTCAAACCCATTACTCAAAGAGAGGACGTGGACGTGCTTTGGGAAGGGCAAACTCTGGTCTGAAGGAGTCGGAGAGAATACAGATGATTTATGATTAACTAAATGGCCACACTGTTGAGTTTGGTCTCACTGACCGCTGTTTGAGTCATGCCTCCTTTGTGGGGTTGGTGTGTCTCCATTGAGGTGTGAGTCAAGAGTGACCAAAGACAAAGTCAGGCAAGAAATTAATGACCGATGGGCGTTAGGGCAGTCCAGCATGTTGTCTCCCAGTGAAGGGAGAGGGACCCATTCAACAGGAACTACCTGAATGGGTCTTCTACCTGCAATGCAAGAGACAAAAGAGAGGCAGATTTGATTACTGGGTTGGGACGATCCCCTGGAGAAGGAAATGGCAACCCGCTCCAGTATATTCGACTGGGAAAGCCCGAGGACACAGGAGCCTGGGGGGCTACAGTCTGTGAGGTCACAAAGAGTTGGACATGACTGAGCGACTAAACACACACACACAGACACACCTGAATGAGTCTAACTGGGTTAGACACTACCTGTGTCACTGGAAATGTAGGGAAACTCATTTGTAAGAGTGTTTGAGTGAGGTTAATATTCCCCTTAACTGTCTCCACTATCGAAACTTTAGGCTCCTTTATGAACTTTCATTAGGAGTGAAGAAGCAAAAAAAGAGGGTGTTTTCTGGTACCAGCTGGTGTTAGAGCCACAAAGGGTGGGGGCTGGCAGAGGTGTGGGGTTGACTGTGTGACTTGCCAAATACCCTGGGAGTCTTACATATTTTTTTTTTTTTTTCCTGGTTTGGCCTCTTGGAGTATGTTAGTTTTAAAGAGTTTTCCTCCAGAGTTGGCAAGTTGAGTAAAATGTGTGAACACATTAAAAAAGCCAAAGGGTTACACAAAAAGAAGGCTGTCTTCTTATTTCATTTTGTGCTGACCACAGCTCTGTGAGGTGGCTATATTGGCTGTTACCATCTTCATTTTTAATTTGTGTAAATTAAGGCCCAGAGAGGTGAGGGTGCCCATCAAAGTCACACAGCTGGCAAGAAGCTGAACTGGGAGTAGGACCCAGCTCTCTGACCTGGGGTCAGCCTGGCTGCTATGGCAGTAATATCAAATTTAGGAGGCTATGTAGGGAAGATAGGAATTTGACTTAAATTTCCTTTATCACTTGAGGACTTCTCTGGTGGACCAGTGGTTAGGAATCTGCACGCCAATGCAGGAGACAGGTTTGATCCCTGGTCTGGAAATATCCCCACATGCTGAGGAGCAACTAAGCCATGAGCTGTAACTACTGAGGCCACATGCCAGAACTACAGAAGCCTGTGCACCTAGAGCTCAGGGTCTGCAATGAGAGAAGCCACATCAGTGAGAAACCCGTGTGCTGCAATGCAGAGCAGCCCTGCTCGCCGCAACTAGAGAAAGCCTGCACACAGCCACGAAGGTCCAGCACAGCCAAAAACAAATCAGTTGAGAGAATTTCCACTATCAGTTCAGAAAATGTCCTTTTTTACTTGTGAAATGAAATAGGCTCTTTTCTAAGTTAAAAATCCCTGATGTGGAAACATCCTACACATGAGAAACACCAGCTTTTTCCCCCCCTGGAATCCCCCAGAACAAAAAGTATTCCCTGAGTGAGCAAGTTCTGCGGCAGCACATGGTGTGTGTGTGTGTGTAACTTTCTCCCAAGTTCCAAGTTATAAGATGGAATTCAGAACACCTTTGGCCTTGAAAACACTTTAACAAGTTAATTTCCCAGGGTAGCCTTTGTAATTTTACTTCAACTGTAACCCATAGTTAAAACATCATGATTTGCCAAGAAGTCATTTCCAGTATTACATATTTTTTCTCACAGATTCACAAGGATATTTAGGAACTTGTTATTAAATAGGCTTTGTGAGCTAGTGCCTGGACTTAAAGTCCATTTGTAACACTGTTTCTGTTACTAGAGGTGTTATAGGTGCCGAAAAGCCAGCTTACACATTTTGAGAGCACTGACAGGTTGCCTCTAGAAGTCTGTGTAGTTGTCTATACTGACTCAACTGCTATTTCTGAAGACTGACTTCCCTTATTGTAAATTTCTCTGGTACCCAAGGGCATTATCAGGCTGGAGTGTGCTGTCATTTATGCTAAAAGGTAAGTAACAGGAAAACACATCAAATGTAAAAACAGATGGTAGATCCCAAACTCTCTGAAGTCTTATTCCTGATTATTCTCAATTAATCTGTCATCTTCTGTGGTCTTGGCATTCTCTCTCATAATTTTCCAGCGTTTTAGACACCAACCCCAAGCCCCTCTGTGGTCCTGCATTCTCTAAAAGTGAAGAGAAGAAGAAAAGACTTCTGAGAAGCCTTGTGTAGAAATTGTAGAGTATCCGGGGCTCAAAAAAGCCCCGTTGTCAGGCATGACTACTCATTTCTCCATCTATCTGGTGAGCCTAGTCTATCAGAGAAGAAGAAATAAAGAGTGGTAGTTGTTAAATAACGTTTGGTATTCCTATGATATTTATGCTTGTTACATTTTGATTTGTAAACTCTACAAATAAAAGAACTAGCTCTAGTGTAACAACAAACGGTTTAGTGGTATGCAGAGAGCTTAATCGTTGCTCATTTTTGCTATCTTGAAAAATTATCTTTAAAGGTGACCTAGTTGATAAGACATCCAACATTTTACTTTTGATCTTCCTTAGTTCACTGAGGAATACAGTATTTACAAACTATTTTTTTGCTGTTAGAAATTGCAAATATACTTCCCTTTGACCTGTTATCAGACACTCTACTTTTGAATTTACATTTAAGACCAAACATCCATTTTGTTACCTTTAATATTACTTTGTTACTAACATTACTTTAATTATTGCAATAATTCTTCCTGCTGCTGCTGCTGCTAAGTCACTTCAGTCGTGTCCGACTCTGTGTGACCCCATAGACAGCAGCCCACCAGGCTCCGCCATCCCTGGGATTCTCCAGGCAAGAACACTGGAGTGGGTTGCTATTTCCTTCTCCAATGCAGGAAACTGAAAAGTGAAAGTGAAGTCGCTCAGTCGTGTTCGACCCTCGGGGACCCCATGGACTGCAGCCCTCCAGGCCCTCTGTCCATGGGATTTTCCAGGCAAGAGTACTGGAGTGGGGTGCCATTGTCTTCTCCGAATTCTTCCTAGGATTCCATTTAACATGTAAAAGAGTTGTGTCAGAACTTTTAACAAATGAATTTATTTCCTGTGCTTTGTTTATATTTGGCTTGGTGAGACTTTAAAGATGATCATCCTACATTTACATAACTTTGATTAAAAAGAATAATAATTATAGGGCTTCCCTGGTGGTTCAGCGGTAAAAAATCTGACTGCCAATGTAGGAGACACGGGTTTGATTCCTGGTCCCAAAAGATCCTGCATGCCTCGGAGCAGCTAAGCCCATTTGCTACAACTATTGAGCCTGTGCTCTAGAGCCCAGAAGCCGCAGTTACTGAGCCCCTATGCCCTAGAGCCGCAACAAGAGAAGCCGCTGCCATGAGAAGCCCAAACACTGCACCTCCAGAGTAGACCTGCTCACCGCAACTAGAGAAAAGCTTGTGCAGCAATGAAGACCCAGCACAGCCAAAAATAAAAATAAATAAATAAAAGTAAAAAATAATAATTACGATTTATGGCCATTGTGTGGATTCTCCCAGTCACTGCACCAATAGTACAGCAATTAATATTTGGACACTCACAAAATATGAAAAGATGGAGATTTGTCTATATTTTTGAATCCTCTTAACATTGTCATTTTCTCATATCCTGCCATGCAGACTGGATTTCAAAACCAGGAATCAAATTTATGTAGTTGCTCACATCTGACTTGAACAAATAAATAAGGGTCTGAGTTATTGCTTTGCCAGCTAACTTTAGCCCTGGATCCATCTTCCCATCATAATTTTCCCTTCTGCTTGCTTCGTTAACCCCCTCCCCCATTGTGATCACTGTCTTCCCTTTATCGTTGCAAACATTTTTTCTCGTACTTGTAGGCCAAGAACCTATTAATTAGGAGCTGGTCTGGGGGCCCCAATGGGAGCTTGTTTGGACCTGGCTCATGAAGCGTTCTCACTCGAGTTGATTCATGGCGTGGCCAGGGTCCAGTGGTTCAGTTTTGCTGCAGTCTTTCTGTGAAGGAGCCCGAGCCTGGGGCTGGGGAGCATGGCTGGCTTTTGGCTCTGCTGAGCCTTCCTAATGTGTTTGTAAATCTTTTGAGCTCTGTAAGTAGCCCAGCTTACTAGATGGCTTAAGCACAGAGCTGGAAATCAGCCACTCTCAAGGTCTGATTGTAATATTCCTCATCCAGACGTGAGTGTATCCATTTATAAAACAGTTATGAAAATGAGTCCCTTCCCAAAGTCCCTAATCAGGTATTTTCCTATCCAGCCACTCTTTGGGGACTATGCTTGTGTGGAATCACTTCACTTTCTTCTTATAAATCTGGCATTTCAAGGTCTCTCCCATCTGACTCCAACCTAATTCTTCCCATTTTCTTTTTTTTTTTAATTCTTCCTATTTTCATGCTTCCCTATTTTGTTCTGTCTTAAAGGAACTTCACTCTATTTCTTTGTGTGTGTGTGTCTTTAAAAATAATTTTTTTTTTTAATTGGAGTCTAGTTGATTTAGAATGTTGTGTTAGTTTCAGGGGTGCAGCAAAGCGAATCACTTGCGTACATACATCTGCTCTCTCTCTACTTTTAGATTCTTTTCCCATATAGGCCGTTACAGAGTTTTGAGTAGAGTTCCTTGTGCTATACTGTAGGTTATTATTAATTATCTATTTTATATATAGCAGTGTATGTCAATACCAATCTCCCAATTTAGTCCTCCCACATTTTCTCTCCTAGTGACTATAAGTTTGTTTTCTACATCCATGACTCTGCTTCTGTTTTTAAAATAAGTTCATTGTATCCCCCCCTTTTTAAAGATTCCACATACAAGCAGTATCATACGATATTTGCCTTCCTCTGACTTACTTCACTCAGTATGACGATCTCTAGGCCCATCCATGTTGCTGCAAGTGGCATTATTTTGTTATTTTTATGGCTGAGTAATATTCCACTGTATATATGTACCACATCTTCTTTATCCATTCTTCTGTTGACGGCCATTTAGGTTGCTTCCATGTCTTGGTTCTTGTAAATAGTGCCACTGCTTTTTCGCTTGACATTGCTCTTTCTGGCTCAAAATCTTGACTCTCTGGAACCTGGGCAAACTCTCCAGAAAATGCTTTCCAGAATCACAGGCTGTTGGAAACAGAAGGAACCTGGAGGATCAGAGAAGCTTCAAGGAGACAGGGTGGAATGTTCTGGGACATCTCTTGCTGCTCTTTGAGAGTTTTTCTTCAGACAACACAGCAAGTTACTTTGGGGTGTGCTAAGGTAGCGCTAGTGGTAAAGAGCCCATCTGCCAATGCAGGAGATGTTAAGAGTTGAGGGTTCGATCCCTGAGTGTGGAAGATCCCCTGGAGGAGGGCATGGCAACACACTCCAGTATTCTTGCCTGGAGAATCCTGCGGACAGAGGAGACTGGCGCGCTACAGTCTGTAGGGTCTCACAGAGTCAGAGCGACTGAAGCCACTTAGCACACAGGCACCCATTCAAGTGACTCTGTGTTTTCTTCTTTTGTTATGCGTCTTATTCACTTCACCCCTATTGTGCTATGAGTCAAGACATTCTATGCTTATAGTTTGAAACAAATGACTTCTGAAACAAAACTATTTCCTCTCTGGAGAGGGCTAAATCTTTAAAGCATGAATGAAGTGAAGGTGATATTTGTAAAACTCTTTGGAATGAAGGGTGAAAGGGCCTTTAAGCAAACACTCAATAATGGAAAAATCAATGAAAATGTCCTTAGGAAAAGAACCTGGCCAATCTGTCTTTCTTTGTAGGTCTCAAATTTCTTTGCTCAAACAGGTTGTCTTGTCTCTGATATTTGCAAGGTCTGCTATTGGAAAATGTAACATTAAAATGGCAGAACAGTGAATGGCTTTTCAGCTTTGTCAACCATTTGTTTTATCTGTCAATGAATTTTCACATTATTCTGCTTTTGAAAACTGCATCTATATTATTAAGAACATGAGCATTTATGGATGATCATTTTAGAGGGTTATCCCATAAATATTAAATTACTGGTTAGCTTACTTTATTGAAACTTCATGGAACAGTCTCAGATGTAGCACATGACCTAGGGCATGGACAGAAAAAGGCAAAGATGCACAACAGGTGTAAAATGAATTTACAAATGGTGGACATTAAAGTGGATTGCGTATCTGAAAGAAATTGCACGGCAACTGCATTGATTGGCACCATTAGTCTCCAGTTCTGGCCTCAGTTTTAGCTGATACTGCAGCAGATTGAGGAGAAGGCAATGGCACCCCACTCCAGTACTCTTGCCTGGAAAATCCCACAGATGGAGAAGCCTGGTAGGCTGCAATCCATGGGGTCGCTAAGAGTCGGACTCGACTGGGTGACTTCACTTTCACTTTTCATTTTCATGCATTGGAGAAGGAAATGAGCCAGTGTTCTTGCCTGGAGAATCCCAGGGATGGGGGAGCCTGGTGGGAGGCTGTCTATGGGGTTGCACAGACACGACTGAAGCAAATTAGCAGCAGCAGCAGCAGCACAGCAGATTGACGGGCTCCCCAGGTGGCTCAGCAGTAAAGAAACTGCCTGCCATGCAAGAGATGCAGGAGACACGGGTTCGATCCCTGAGTTGGGAAGATCCTCTGGAGGAGGGCATGGCAACCTACTCCAGTATTCTTACCTGGAGAATCCAATGGACAGAGGAGCCTGGTGGGCTACAGTCCGTGAGGTTGCAGGGTTGAACACGACTAAAGAAACAGCACACATAGCTGATGGACAATGAACGTTAATTATAAGGACAGTCGTGCATGTGCAAGGGTATTCTTTGTAGGATTTAAAATAGCAAAATTTCAAAATAATCTCGATGTCTATCGATAAGGATCAGGTAAATAGAGCATAGTACATCTACATAGTAGAATAGTATGCAACTGTTTTAAAAAGTTCAAATCTTCATATATTGATATGGAAAAATTTCCAAGTCATATTGTTCAATTAAAAATAAAAAATGTAAGGACTTATGGTCCGGTGGTTGAGAATCCACCTGCCAATGCAGGGGACATGGGTTCAGTCCCTGACCTGGGAAGATTTGACATGTCTGTGAGCCTCAGCTACCAAAGCCTGCATTCCTAGAGCCTGTGCTCCACAACAAGAGAAGCCCCTGCAAGGAGAAGCCCATGCACCTCAGTGAAGAGTAGCCCCTGCTCACTGGCAACTAGAGAAAGCCCTCACACAGTAACGGAGACCCAGGACAGCCAAAAATTCATTAATTAAATGATAATTTTAAAAAGCAAGATGTTAACCAATGGGTATAGTATGTGATCTTTTGTGTAAAATAAACCAAGTGCTAGATATTTGTGTCTGCTTGTATGTGCATGGGATAATTCAGAAAGAAAACACGAGACTGATCCTGATAACCAGTTGCTTGCGGGAGGGACATTGAAAGACTAGGCTGTAGGAGCCTGGCAGGCTACAGTCCATAGGGTCGCAAAGAATCAGACATGACTGAAGTGACTTAGCACGCAAGGGAGCCATTTTTCACTGTGTACCTTTTCGTAGGGTTGGCAACTCTGCAGTGGGTCAACTTGGCTAGGCAGAATGACGTTTCTCAGAATTTGTTTTCCTCTACGTTCCAATTCAGTAGGTCCCCAAAGAGATTACTGTGTGAGCTTTGGAGGGTGGCCGTGAAGCAGAAGCTGTTTGGTAGTTCAATATATTGTTGCTTATCTGCTGGCTGCCCTCGTAGGCGTGGGGCTGCAGCCTTGCTCTCAGTGAATCACTTTCCTTTGGGATCCTTTTTCAGCCTTTCTGACTTCTGAGCCAATCTGAATCCTATGTTCAGCTGTGTGATGAGGGCTCCAGCTTCTCCTGCAGGACACCAGCCTTAGAGGCGGCAAGAATCGACATGTTTCAATCCATCCTCATGGGTTCTAGCACATTCTTGTGGGTTCCTTGATCTCCTCCACTTCTCATTCAGCTCCCTGCGGATCGCAAACTCTGGCATCAGATATGAAGACAGTGCTGCTGCTGCTGCTGCTGCTGCTAAGTCGCTTCAGTCGTGTCCGACTCTGTGCGACCCCATAGATGGCAGCCCACCAGGCTCCACCATCCCTGGGATTCTCCAGGCAAGAACACTGGAGTGGGTTGCCATTTCCTTCTCCAATGCATGAAACTGAAAAGTGAAAGCTAAGTCGCTCAGTCATGTCTGACCCTCAGCGACCCCATGGACTGCAGCCTTCCAGGCTCCTCCGTCCATGGGATTTTCCAGGCAAGAGTACTGGAGTTGGGTGCCATTGCCTTCTCCATGAAGAAAATAGTCTTACAGAAATCACTTAACTGTGCTCTGCTGTGCTTAGTTGCTCAATTCTGTCTGACTCTTTGCAACCCCATGGGCTATAGCCCACCAGACTCCTCTGTCCATGGAATTCTCTAAGCATGAATACTGGAGTGGGTGGCCATTCCCTTCTTCAGAGGATCTTTCTGACCCAGCGATCAAACCCAGATCTCCTACATTTCAGGCAGATTCTTCACCGTCTTAGCCACCAGGTAGGCCTATGACCTATCTTTATTAAAGTCCAGTAATACTGGAAATCTAATTATTTATCCTCCTCAGCTCTTCCTTGTTTGTGCATAGTCCACTTCTTTCATATTGGTGCGGTATGGTAACAGAGACAAAAAAAGGAGAAAAGATGAACAAACAAATAAATATCTAGTTATAGAAATAAACATGATGGAGGAAACGAACATGACGCTAGGAAGAGAGTAATGGGTTGGGGGTGGCTGGGGAGGAATTTAGAGAGGGTGGTCAGGGAAGGCGTCTCTGAAGAACTTGACATCATGATTTGAAATGGAGTTGGCCTTTGAAGGGGAGGCAAGGGTGTTTGGAGAACTGAAAGGAAGCCATTGATGCTGGAGTGAGGTGGACAAGCAGGAGCCAGGCTCCAGAGGAGACTGCACGGGCAGGCGTGGCCAGTCTTGCAGGGTCTTTTAAGGCAGCGCAAATCTTGACATTTTATCCGAAGTGCACCGAAAGCCACTGGGAGTAGAGGTTGGGGGAGAGTGACATAGTGTCTGTAGTCCTGCCTTGGAAAATATCACTGTGCCTGCTTAATATAACACTGTGAAATAACACTGTGCATGCTTCGTGTAAAACAGACTAAGGGGTGCAGGTAGGAGTCAAGGTAGGAGGACAGCAGGGTCTATTGGAGCAGTTCAGGTGGCGGATGTGGGTGGCTTTTTAAAATTATTAACTTATATATATGTTAATATATAAAAATGTGTATAATATAAATATATTTTAATATATTTAACATATGTTATAATTTAAAATTATTAAATTCTATATATGTTAATATAAAATATATATTTAATATATTATATATATATATATAAACTAGGGCTACTCCCTAGTTGCAGTGTGCAGGCTTCTCACTGATGTGGTTTCTCTTGTTGCAGAGCATGGGCTGTAGGGCACACACTTTGGTAGTTGAAGCATGTGGGCTCAGTAGTTATGGCAGGAGGGCTTAGTTCTTCCAAGGCATGTGGGATCTTCCTAGACCAGGGATCGAACCTATGTTTCCTGTATTGGCAGGACAATTCTTTATCACTGAGCCAGCAGGGAAGCCTGATGTAGGTGACTTTGACTGGAGGAGCTGGAAAGAATTGGATGGAGTTGGCATTTATTTGGGAGGTAGACTAGACAGGATTTGTGCAGGACTGGGTGTGAGGGGGTGAAGGAGAAGGATACAAGACCCACTGCGGGGAGCTGTACTCACCTCCCCTAACCCCCGCGATTGCGTCTGATTGCATGTTGATTTCCTTGTATTGGCCGTCCTAGGATATGTCCATGTGCATCTCTGCTGAGGGACTGAGAGGCTCTGTAACACTTAGGAAATGGGGAGGCGGTTTGAAAAAAGGTCCACATTTACTTCAGAGCATCGCTCCCAGGTTGTGGGGGAAGGATGGTAATAATTAAAATGATGACAATGGCAATAATGATGATGATGGCTAGCACTGGTTGAGTGCTTACTACATGCCAGGAACACATCACACCCTACAAGAAGGGAAGGATGTTGTCCTAAGTCTCAAGGTAGCAGGTGGATTAGGTAGATGTGACCCAGACAGCCTGGCTCTAGAGTTCATTGTCTCTCCCATTCTACTATTTGATTAGCTCTGTGACTATAGGTAGATGGATCTTCACCGAAATTGCCATCCAGCACCTCATTTGGGGGTGGAACTGGTAAAATCAAGTTCAAATTCCACCAATATTTGAGACAGAACTGATAATTTTAGAGCCAAATTAAAAATAATCAATACCACCAACAATCAGACAGCAAAAGCCTAAAACATTGGAAAGGGGTCTATCCTGGCCTCAGAAGATCGCTGTCAAAGCCCAGGGTTCCCACTGGCTCTTGCCAAGCTGGTCACTCCCCTCATCTTGGGCTCCCCTCTCCCCCTGCCCAGTGATGAGGGTGAGTCAGCTTTGAAACCTTCAGCTGGGAGCTAATCATTAACTGGCCTGACTTTGGCGCCTCCCGGGCCTTAGCTCCCACCCCAGCTCAGACACAGGACAGTCTGGGACTTCCCTCCCATCCCCCCAAACCTTGGCGATGGCAAGCCTGTACGTTTTTAATTACAGGGAGATCCCCTTATCTGGCCAGTCCTTTTCTCCATTAATTTACACCTTCCGTTATCTTTTCCATCTATTGTCTGCATTGACTGGTCTCCTCCAAGGGGCTCCCGCGCTGTCGCGGCCTCTGTGCTTGGGCAGCCTGGCCCCCGGCTGACCCCTCCAGCAGCCTCATTTGTCTCCCTGCCAGCACTCCTACCCTGACCCCATCCAGGCCCTCTTTGAACTACCTTTGTTCGCCTCCGCCTTCACCTAGAGTTCTCCTTTCTATGTTTTTAGCAAGGTCCCTGCCCGTTCCGGAATTCTCCTGACTCCAGGAGACACGGTTCCTGGGAGTAGAGCCCCTGTGTGTTCCCCAAAAGGTGAGAAGGGGAAGTGGTTGTTTGCATAGCTGGGGGAGTGGGCCTGGAGAACACAGAAGAGATGGGGCCTCGGGATTCCCAATCACACGAAAGGGATCGGACGGGGAGGCGGGAAGCAGAACCAGCTTTAACTCACATCTCCCTGAAGAAGGCAGGCGTGGAGCACCTACTGTGTGCCAGCACCTACTATGTGCCCGTCCTGTGTGATGTGTGAGACAGGAGACTAGAGGAGCCCTGGTCTGCCGCTGACTGTCCCTTTGCTACCCTGGACACTGAGGAGGAGGTTTTCTCAGGCAAAAACCTACCCAGACATTGGCCCCCGGTGGGGGCTGGCCTGTGAAGAATGCCCAGCTCCTTGTTTCTGATTGGTTTTGTTTTGGCCTGTGCCAGCTCTCAAGCTTCCCGTTAACCTCCCCTGTTCCCAGCCTCTTTCAACCGGCAGGTGTTGACACCTGCAGGGGTTTCTATGCCTCCTTTTTCTCTATGTGCCTCTTCAGTCTACAATTTCTCCCCAAAATGATGGTGCTGGGCCAGTCCTGGCGAATTCTGCCACCTCCTGCGAATTGCAAAAGAAAGCATGTCCTTTCTGCTCTCATCCATGCTTGCTGTGGCCTGCAGGGGAGGGGCAGGCTCAGCTGCTTGATGGACAGGACTCCCTAGTGCCCAGGATGGGCACCCAGGCCGGGCACCCTGTTGGGTCCATGAGGCAGGCCAGGCACTTTCCAAGACCTGTTTGTTTTTAGGCCAGAAGCTTGAGATTTAAAAAAAAATCCAAAAAACCAAAACCCTGGACTCCAGAAGGATACATACACAACTGTCATCAGTGAGTGTCCTAGAGGAGGCCTGTGTGGCTGGAGCTGGACTGGGTGGGAGAGCCAAGCTTAAGGGTGATGGAGGCCTTGCGAAAGGTCTTTGGCTCTTGTTCTGCATGAGCTGGGGGCCATGGGAAGGTTTTAAGCAGAGGCGTGACACCGTCTAACTTATGTTTTAAAAGAACTGCTCTGGCTGTTGTTGGAGGATAGACTGAGGGGTCCTGATGGGGGAGGGGAGCCACCTGGGTGGCCATCGCCATAACATAGGAGGGTGGTGATGGCTTGGACCAAGGGTGACCATGGAGTGTTAAGACAGGATCAGACTCTGGGTCTATTTTGAGGAGTGGGGGGCTGGCAGGGCTGTCTCATGGATTGGAGGTGGTGTAGAAGAGAAAGAGAGGAGGCAGGAATGACCTCAAGAGCTTGGCCTGAACATCTAACCAGATGGAGTAGCCATTGTGCTGAGAATGCGAAGATACAAAACCATCTCCTGGGCCACATCTGCATCCTCTTCTGAATCCACAGCAGCTATAGTCACAAAGTGATGGAGGGAAGAAAGCATCTTTGATGCCTGGCATGGGGCCTCAAGCGTGGTCAGCAAGCACTGTGGAAGCAATGGAAAAAGGTGAAAAAGAACAGAAAAGGAGAGCAAATATTTGCTTAATGGTATGTGAGCAGGTCTTGGGCTTCTGAGGGCCAAGGGCCCTAGAGTTTGGGACAATGGGTCAAGGAAATGGTGAGGCTGGTATAAGCATACAGAATCCTTATGGATTCTTGTTTCGGTGTTTGCTGTCTCCAACTCATTAAAAAAATTGTGAAGCTGTTACAATAATGCCTACTAACAAGAGCTTATCACAGAGATGTTGTAAAGATAAATAAGGTGCTCACTTACGTGTGTTTGTGTATTAGTCGCTCAGTCGTGTCCGACTCTTTGTGACCCAATGGACTGTAGCCAAACAGGCTCCTCTGCCCATGGGATCCTCAAGGCAAGAATACTTGAGTGGGTTGCCATGCCCTTCTCCAGGAGATCTTCCCAACGTAAGGATCAAACCCGCGTCTCCTGCATTTTCAGGTGTTTTTTTTTTTTTTTTTTTCACTGCTGAGCCACTAGAGAAACCTCACTTATAAGCGTGTATATATCTGAACAAATTTTAGGGTTGATGCTGTATAAAAACAAGGTGCTATTCCAGGGAAAAACGAACCACCTTAGTCAGCTTTACTTTCTCAGCAATCTTAGCTATTTCAACTATGTCAAGGACAAAGAAGTCAGCAAAGAAAGGATATCCAATGATACTCAGGGATTTTCCAAATTGAAGAGCTTCAGAGGTCCTCATTAGGAGCCTAGGAACTCTTAGTTTAGAAACATTGGTAACTGGCTTAATTGTCTGGTGACCAGGCCACAGCAGGAGTCAGTAAAGCAGAGTGGTGAATAGCATGAGCTCTGCATTCAACAGTATCACTTCCCCTCTTGCCTCTAGCTGTGTGAAGAAGGGCAAGTCGATTTCTAAGACTCTGTGTCCACATCTGTAAATGGAGGATAATGAATATCTGCTTCATAGGGGAATAATTTCTTAATTTAATCCTGAAGTGCTTAGTACAGTTCCAGCTGTGTGGTACCTGCCTAATAAATAGCTATTAATATTAGCATTAATTGTCATTATTATAATATCAGCAACAAATTAATCCTATAAATCGGAATGCTAGAAGCAATATTTATTTATTTTTAAAATTAATTTTTATTGGAGCATAGTTGATTTAGAATATTGTATTAGTTTCAGGTGTACAGCAAAGCGAATCAGTTACACATATGCATATATCTACTTTTTTAAGATTCTTTTCCCATATCAGTCACTACAGACTATTCACTAGAGTTTCCTGTGCTATATAGCAGGTTCTTATTAGGTATCTATTTTATATATGCGTGTGTGCTAAGTCACTTCAGTTGTGTCTGACTCTTTGCAACCCTATGGACTGTAGCCCGCCAGGCTCCTCTATCTGTGGGATCTCCAGGAGAGAATACTGGAGTGGACTGCCATCTTCTCCAGGGGATCTTTTTGACCCAGGAATCGAACCTGTGCCTCATAGGTCTCCTGCATTGGTGGGTGGGTTCTTTACCCACCACCTGGGAAGCCCATTTTATATATAGTAGTGTATATATGTTAATCCTGATCTCCTGATTTATGTCCCCCTTACCCTGCTGAAAGCAAATTTTAAAAGTTACAGCCTAACATTAAGAGAAAGAGGGAAAAATTATTTTTTAAAAAAACATAAAATTTAAAAATAATAAAATCATGTCAGTGTAAAGGAAAATAGCTCAGTGCACTTCCATAGCACTCGGAGGCATTATGTTGAATAATCATTATATAATTAATAATACCCCGAATCACTGAGGTAATAATGTTCAGGCAGGAAAGGTGTTAAAAGGTGTATTTTAGCTGAAGCAAACTTTTTGTGCAGGTACTTGTATGAAGCACATTATAAACTAATAATGCCAGATAAACGAAACTCCCTTGTTTGAAAAGTTCCAGGGGTTTACCCCAATGATGACTTAAAAAATTATTTACACATGGGATATGATTGTTTTTGGCTAAATATGTTTAGGGTATATCACAATCTCGTTACATATAAGCCAATGAAGTCGTCTCATGATTTAAACATGTTGGGTACAGAACCTTAAAACTTTGCACAGTTTCCCATGAGATAGAATTAATTGCAGTGGGTGGTGAATGAACTTCTCAGGGTGTAAGTCAAAGACAGAACTGGTTAGAGACATCAGTTTTCAAATATATTAACAAAACACCACACACACACGCTCACACACATGCACACACACACTGTCACGTGACACTTATCTCAGGAAAACATTATTATCAAACCACAAATTAGGATCTATCAGATGAGAAGTATAGATATCCTGAAGGGAGCAGTGGAATAGATTATTTACACTATAGAACTTCCTGAATCACGTCCTTGCCTGTTGTGGGTTTTTCCTACTATCTGGACAAATCTTGGGTTTCCGAGGGCCACCTGGTCTCTCCAACTTGGGCTTTTGGGCTCATTTCTTGCTCTTCATCTATTCCAATAATTCCATTCTGAGAACTATACTCAATATCATTTAATAACCTATAATGGAAAAAATCTGAAAAAGAATATATATATACACTCAGTTGTGTCCGACTCTTGGCAACCCGGTGGGCTCCTCTGTCCATGGGATTTCCCAGGCAAGAATACTGCAGTGGGTTGCCATTTCATACTTTGGGGGATCTTCCCGATCCAGGGATTGAAACTGCGTCTCTTGTGTCTCCTGCATTGGTAGGTGGATTCTTTAACCATTGTGCCATCCGGGAAGACCCAAATACACACATATAACTGAATCACTTTGCTGTATACCTGAAACTAACAACATGGCAAATCAACTACAATTCAATTTTAAAAAATAAAGAGGAAAAAAATTCCCTCTGACCCCAGTCAGGGCCCCTGTTGGGCTCTTTTGTGGCTGGCAGGGACGCATCCCAGTCTCTTCAAATCTCAGCCTCTAACAGAGAATTTGGTCCCTGACAGGCTCTCAGTAAACGTGTCAAATGGGATTGAATTAGCAGTTCTGAGAATTCACCGCACCGCCTCACTTCCTGAGCCACCTGGGCTAGTACCTCCCTGCAGACGGCCTTGTCCTGCCTCCCTGGGGGAGCCAGGCTGCTGCCTTCCTCTCCTGGGGATGAAGGGCCTGGCCAACATGGCTACAGGAGCCAGATGTTCTCTTGTGGATTGCCTGAAGCTGCATTTTTTTCCTGATGCTTGGCTGTGCTAATGATTCCTTCCCCTCCTGGTGCTAAAACCTTGGGCTAGAAAATGAAATCAAGGGAGGGAGTGGGAAGGAGGGAGGGGAAGGAAAGCAGTTACAAGCGGAACAAGGTCACCCATCTGCGGACGCGGTCCACACTCCTTATCTGTGACGCCACCAGCCCCAAGGTCCCTTCATTAAAACAGTTGAATCACCTCAATGATAAAATGAACTAAATTCCGGCCTTCTGCCTTAGACATAACAGAGCTTGTCTTGATACTGAGGCTGCCCTCCTGATGGGCCTGTGGCTCCTCTCCTCCCTGAAGCCCTGAAGGCGGAGAGGAAACCCAGCCGAGGGCGAGGAGGCTGGGGGCGAACTGCACAGGGACAGGCTCCCTCCTGCACCAGTCACAGGGCTGGTGACAGTTTTCCTGCCTGGGCAGTCAGACAAGCCTGTCTGCAAGGCTCTGTTTTCTGGGCAGGTGAGAGACAGAGTTCCTGCTTTCTGATAGGCCTGGGACAATACTCGCCATTCCACACCTCTGCAGGGGACAGGGGGTGAGCGGGCCAGGCTCCCTGAAGCCAGGAAGCCAGAACGCCTTGCAAGCTGTGATCTGTGTACCCAGAGGAGACGTGGAGAAATGTGTGGGCAAACTCTGCCCTTGATAGAGGGGCTGGGATGGGAGGGCAAGTTCATCCAGGAGTTGTATGACCCTGGGCAAGTTGTCGGGTCTCAATTTCTCCAGTGGTGAAATAGGAACAGTGACTACTATGTCCTAAGATTTAAGTGTATATGAAGGTTCTAGCATCTGCTTGGAATATTGTGGTTCTCAAGTAATGTTTGGTGGCTCAATGATTGCTAAACAAGCCTGTTAGATAAATATTAATGCAACTACCAAAACAAAAAGTTAAAGCAGGGGTGAGGCTGATGTAGAATTTCCTTCAGATTTTTAAAACACATGGAAGCATGATGAATGCTATTATGCACTTTCCATTTCCCTCTAGCTTTACTGAGATATAACAGAAATACAACATTGTGTAAATTGGAGGTGTACAACGTGATGAACTGATGACGTTCAATTCAGACGTATCAGTTCAGTTCAGTCGCTCAATCCTGTCTGACTCTTTGTGACCCCGTGAACCACAGCACGCCAGGCCTCCCTGTCCATCACCAATTCCCAGAGTCCACCCAAACCCATGTCCATTGAGTCAGTGATGTCATCCAACCATCTCATCCTCTGTCATCCCCTTCTCTTCGTGCCCTCAATCTTGCCCAGCATCGGGGTCTTTTCAAATGAGTCAGCTCTTCACATCAAGTGACCAAAGTATTGGACTTTCAGCTTCAACATCAGTCCTTCCAATGAACACCCAGGACTGGTCTCCTTTAGGATTGACTGGTTGGATCTCCTTGCAGTCCAAGGGACTCTCAAGAGTCTTCTCCAACACCACAGTTTAAAAGCATCAAGTCTTCTGTGCTCAGCTTTCTTTATAGTCCAACTCTCACATCCATACATGACCACTGGAAAAACCATAGCCTTGACTAGACGGACCTTTGTTGGCAAAGTAATGTCTCTGCTTTTGAATATGCCATCTAGGTTGGTCATAACTTTCCTTCCAAGGAGCTTTTAATTTAATGGCTGCAATCACCATCTGCAATGATTTTGGAGCCCAGAAAAATAAAGTCAGCCACTGTTTCCACTGTTTCCCCATCTATTTCCCATGAAGTGATGGGACCAGATGCCATGATCTTAGTTTTCTGAATGTTGAGCTTTAAGCCAACTTTTTCACCCTCCTTTTTCATTTTCATCAAGAGGCTCTTTAGTTCTTCACTTTCTGCCATAAGGGTGGTGTCATTGGCATATCTGAGGTTATTCTCCCAGCAATCTTGATTCCAGCTTCTGCTTCTTCCAGCCCAGCGTTTCTCATGATGTATCCATTGTGAAATAATGATCACAATACTGTTAATGTACCCATCACCTCATAGAATCACTTTTGTGTGTGCCTACATGTATGTGTGTGCCTACATGTATGTGTGCATACATGTATATGTGTGTGTGTGGTGAGAATATTTAAGAGCTACTCTCTTAGCAGCTTTAAAGTATGTAACACAGTGTCGTAAACTGTAGTCACCATGCCATGATTAGATCTCCAGAACTTACTCAACTGGAAGTTTGTCCCCTTTGGCCAGTGTCTCCCCATTTCCCCCATCCCAGCCCCTGGTAACCACCTCCCTACTCTCTGTTTCTATGTGTTTGGCTTTTTGATTCCACATATAAGTGAGATCATTCAGTATTTGCCTTTCTCTGTCTGACTTAACTTCAGTTAGCCTAATGCCCTTAGGGTCCATCCATGTTGCTGCAAAAGGCAGGATTTAATCAGGCATAAAAAGAAGAAAATTCATTTTTTAGTCTAACAATATATCTTGGAGATGATGTGAAATCAGTACCTATAGATCTGTCTCATTCTTTGTAAAACACGACTGCATGAGACTCATGAACCTATTACAGGAACCTCTATCCATTGACAAGGGCATATAAATCTTTGCTACATTCTACCTTGTGACCATGAAGAGCCTCAAACATCTTTCTTGGAGCAGGTGCATCAGTATACCTCTAGTCCTACACTTCCCAAGAGTGTAACTAGCAACTTGGGTAAAAATATAGAAGGGCACACTTTTCAATTTTGTGAAATGGGGAGATAGTATAATTGGTGGGCGCCGTATTAATGGACTTGACCATTCCTCTCTTCACTCTGGTCATAGTGTTTGAGTTAGGTGTGTGCGTGCTCAGCTGTGTCCAACTCTTTGCAGCCTCATGGACTGTAGCCAGCCTCCTCTGTCCATGGGATTCTTCAGGCAAGAACACTGGGGTGGATTGCCAACCCCTCCGCTAGGGGATCTCGCCGACCCAGAGATCGAACCCTCGTCTGTTGTTTCCTGCATTGGCAGGCAGATTCTTTACCACTAGCGCCACCTGGGAAGCCCATATGGTTGTATGCTGTTGCTGCTGCTGCTAAGTCACTTCAGTCGTGTCCGACTCTGTGCGACCCCGTAGATGGCAGCCCACCAGGCTCCCCTGTCCCTGGGATTCTCCAGGCAAGAACACTGGAGTGGGTTGCCATTTCCTTCTCCAATGCATGAAAGTGAAAGTGAAGTCACTCAGTTGTGTCCAACTCCTAGCGACCCCATGGACTGCAGCCCACCAGGCTCCTCTGTCCATGGGATTTTCCAGGCAAGAGTATTGGAGTGGGGTGCCATTGCCTTTTCTGATATAGTTGTATATCTGTATATAAATGATATAGATATGACATATGTGTTTACATGTTATCTCTACCGTTTATATATGGAGTACCTTACAATATGCCAGATACTGTTGCAGGTACTCGGGTTCCATCAGTAAATGAAACCAACCAAGATCCCTGCCTTCATGGAGGTGATAAAGTAGCAAGGGGAGACTGACACCAAGAAACATAACAAAGAAGGAAATTATACAGTGTGTCAAAAGGAGTAAGTGCTGTGGAAGACGGGGAAAGGGTGGAAGGGAGATGAAGGATTCTAGAGTCCAGGTGTGACCCTGATACTCACTTTATGATACATTTTTGTGATTTAAAGCACATAATGGTAAAAGACACATAATGGTAAAAGACATTTCAAATGATTGAATGGAATTCAAAAATTTCCTAACTGAAAATTTCCTAACTGGCCAGGTCTGCAGACTCTCACTAGCCTAGCCACCCTCTGCTGGGAAAATGCCAAGATGCCAGCATTCCATTTAAGATGTGTCATCCACAGGGCAGGCAGGACGGTTGTATTCTTGCGGATGGTGACATCATGCTGTTGTCACAGATGAATTTACCGTCATCAGAAACCCCTGGGAAGGGGTTCACAGACTTAGAAAACAGACTTATGGTTTCAGGGGTTGGGTGGGGAAGGATGGCGGGAAGGGATAGTTAGGGAGTTTGGGAGGGTTGTGTACATATGGCTATTTTCAAAATGGATGACCAACAAGGCCCCACTGTGCAGCACAGGGAACTCTGCGCAGTGTTATGTGGAAGCCTGGATGGGAGGGGGGTTTGGGGAGAATGGATACATGCATATGTAGGGCTGAGTCCCTTCGCCATTCACCCGAAACTACCACAGCACCACCGCAGCTGTACCCCAATACGAAATAAAAAGTCTAAAGTTTGAAAAAAAAAAGAAAAGAAAGAAACCCTTAAGGTAGTTGTTTTTCAGAAATAACTATTATTCCAAATAATCCTTATTCTGTTCCACTTAGGATTACATTTTTCATCTTTACTGTAGCACTTGACCACCAGGGAAATCCCAACAACTGCTTTCTTGTTAACAGAGAAACTGGACTTTTTTCCCTCTCAAATGGAATTTATATACCTCAAAGGGAGAAAAGGTTTGCAGTAGAAAACAACAGGCCTGGACTCCGCTAGTGGTCCAGTGGTAAAGAATCCGCCTGCCTAAGCAGGGGACAAGGGTTCGATCCCTGGCCTGGGAGCTAAGATCCCACATGGCGTGAAGCAACTAAGCCTGAGTACCACAACTACCAAGCCCACACTCTAGTGTACATGCTCCTTGACAAGAGAAGCCACTGCAATGAGAAGCCCTCACTACAGAAAGCCCTCGTGCAGCAACAAAGCCAAAAAATTAATAAATAAGTACATAAATAAGTTTTTTTTTTTTTTTAAAGAAAGTGACAGGTCTTAGGCATGGGTGCATAGCATAATAATGTTTGTCCTTCTGCGCTTCCAGAGGCAGACAACCAGGAAACAGAGAGCGGATCTATGACAAGGGGATCTTTACACTTTTTTTTTTTTTTCTTCTGTTTTGCCCCAACCCTGAGCTGTGCACTTGAATAATCTTGGCTTCCGGAGAGCAGGCTACTGTAATGATAATCCAGGAAGTAAACTGCTCTTTGAAAAGCAAAGGAGAAACCAATCGACTAAGTATTTATTTATATTTAATGCTCCAGGGCTTCTGTTTCCAGCTTTGAAGAGTTCCTGGCAAATGTTTCTTGAAGTCATTAATCCCAGGGGCAAATCTAAATGTCTCTGGGGTTGCTCCTGGTCCCTGGAGCCTGGCACACTGTGTGTTTATAACCCATGAGCTTCCCAGAAAGAGACATGGGTAGGGAGGGGCTGGTGGCAGCAGAAAAGACAATAAGGAGTAGATCTGGTTTGAGTCTGCTGGAATCTCTGGTCAGAAATGAATTCTCTGGGATGCATGGATGGATTTGGTTTTTTCAAATGTCGATGACCTCCCACAGCTTTGCCCAGAAGTCAGGCACTGACCCCTTGACTCACCCAATCTGTCTGGCTCTGGCTCAGTCTGGAGATCCCTGGTGACTGACCTCAGCTCTGGCCCACGTCAGGGTGGGGTGGTGGACGTTTAGTTGCTCAGTCGTGTCCAGCTCTTTGCGACCCCATTGACTGTAGACCACCAGGCTCCTCTGTCCATGGGACTTTTCCAGGCAAGGTTACTGGAGTGGGTTGCCATTTACTTCCTCAGGGGATCTTTGCAACCCAGGGATCGAACCTGGGTCTCCTGCACTATAGGCAGATTCTTTACTGACTGAGCTACCAGAACCGACTTCAAAAGCACTTACTTTTTTTTTTTTTTTTGTAATGTGCAAGCAATCTTAGTTCATGACAGAAAAGTTAGAAACTGCAAACAAGCAAAAAAAAGAAAAGAAATAGAAAAGAAATCCTACATGGTTCTCTCAAAGATAATCATGCTTGCTACATTTTACTTATTTATGCATACACAGAGACATATAATCAAAAAAGTATGATTCTGTGCATATTATTTTATAGCCTGTTTCCTTCACTTTAACAGTATTTTATTATAGACCAGTAAATATATACCAAGACCACTGTTTTTAAAAGGAATTCCCTGGCAGCCCAATGGTTAGGACTCCCTGCTTTCACGGTCATGGGCCTGGGTTCCATCCCTAGTTGGGGAGCTAAGATCCTGCAAGCTGCCTGGCACTGCCAATAAATAAATAAATAAAGGCTGTATAGATTATCACTGAATGTGTGCTCAGTTGCTCAGTCGTGTCTGACTCTTTGCAGCCCCATGGAAAGCCCCCTGCCAGCCTCCTCTGCCCATGGAATTTCCCAGGCAAGAATACTGGCATGGGTCGCCATTTCCTTCTCCAGGGAATCTTTCCAATCCAGAGATAGAACCTGTGTCTCTTGCATTGGCAGACGGACTCTTTACCACTAGTGCCACCTTAATGGCTGTATCAAAATACATTTAACCAGTTCCTCTATTTGGTGATTTAATGGCTACAGTCATTTGCTAGGCCTGATTTAACATAGTACCATAGACTGGGTGGCTTAACAACAGGAATTTGTTTCCTCTGCTGGAGGCTGGAAGACCCAGATGACAGTGTCAGCAGGGCTGGTTTCTTCTGAGGCTGCTGCTCTCGGCCTGTGGATGGCTGCCTTTAACTCGTGTCCTCCCCCCGTCTTCCCTCTGTCTTGTCTGTGTCCTAATCTCCTCTTCTTATAGGGACACCAGTCATACTGGATCAGCGCCCACCCTAATGACCTTGTTGTAACTTGACTACTTCCTTAAAAACCCCTGTCTCCAGAATGGAGCACTCCTATGCTGTTGGTACAGATACTATGGAGAACAGAATGGAGGTTCCTTAAAAAACTAAAAATAGAGCTACCATATGACCCTGCAATCCCACTTGTGGGCATATATCTGGAGGAAAACATAATTCAAAAGGATACTTGTACCCCAACGTTCATTGCAGCACTATTTACAAGAGGCAAGACATGGAGACAACCTAAATGTCCATCGACAGAGGAATGGATAAAGTAGATGTGGTGCGTATATACAATGGACTATTACTCAGCTGTTAAAAAGAATGAAATAATGTCATTGGCAGCAGCACGGATGGCCCTAGAGAGTATCATACTGAGTGAAGTAAGTCAGAAAAGGAGAAATATCACATGACGTCCTTTATATGTGGAACCTAAAAAGAAATGACAGAAATGAACTAACTTATAAAACAGAAAGAGACTCATAGACTTAGAAAACGAACTTATGGCTGACAGGGGCAAGGGATAGTTAGGGAGTTTGGGATGGTCATGTACACACTGCTGTATTTAAAATGGATAACCAACAAGGACCTACTCTATGGCACAGGGAACTTGCTTGGTGTTATTTGGCAGCTTGGATGGGAGTGGGTTTGGGGGAGAATGGAAACATGTATATGTACGGCTGAGTCTCTTCACTGTTCATCTGAAACTACCACAGCATTGTCAATTGGCTATACTCCAATACAAAATAAAAAGTTAAAAAAAAAAAACAAACCCTGTCTCCAAATACAGTCACATTCTGAGATACTGAAGGTTATGACTTCAATATGCAGATTGTGAGGGACATCCTCCAGCCCATTTTTAGAAGGCTTCCCATGGGCCAGGAACTGTGATGAGTGCTTCACATAAGTCATCTCATTTAATCCCTTAATAACCCTAAGATGTAGGTACTATTACTAACTCCATTTCACACATGGCGACACCGTGGCACAGAGAGGTTCAGGAACTAACCTCAAGGTCACACAGCTAATAAGCAATGGAGTTGCATTCAAACCAGCCAGTTCAGCTTGAGTCTGTGCTTTTACACATTTTGATACCCTTGTAATTAACCTTGTAAGTTACGACTCTACTATTATTTCCTCTATACTTAATTGATTCCTTAGGATAACATTTCAAGGTGAACGTGTATGAGTATTTTAAGCATTTAAAAATATATATATTTTATTTATTTATTGACTGCTCCAATAAATAGTAGTTGCAGCATGCAAGCTATTTTTGCTGTGGCATGTGAATTCTTAAGAATTCAGCATAAGGGATCTAGTTCTCTCCCTGACCAGGGATCTAACCTGGGGCCCTTGCATTGGGAGTGCAGAGTCTTAGACACTGGACCATCAGGGAGGTCCCTAGCACTTTAGCACTTTAAACACAAAATTGCCTCCCACAACACGAGTTGCATTTACATTTCCAATGGCAGTGTATGAGAGGGGCTGAAAGACCCAACTCTTGGTGGTTGGGTCCAAGTCACTGGTGTGGGATCGTGTGTCTGTGCGCATTCACATCTGAGCCTTCATAAAACTGAAGACAGGCGCAGACCCAGGAAAAACGAGCCATGATCAGGCTCTGTGAAGTTCGTCTCTTAGACCTTCATTCTTAGTTTGTCCATCCTGTTGTGCAAAGAAGAATACAAAACAGTTACAAATGAAGTGGGCAGTTTGATGAACGATGTGCAACATAAATTTTATCTTGGAAGTGAAAAGAGAAATCCCATATAAATGCTTTTTGGTGTATTTTTTCTTAAGTTGGGTTTATTGAGGTATACTTTACAGACAGTAAACTTCACCTGTTTTAATTAATGTATTTTTTAAACTTTTTTTATTGTATTGGAGTATAGCCAATTAACGAACAATGTTGTGACCGCTTCAGGTGACGCTCAGGTTCTTGATGTCTCATTGCAGAAACAATACAGTGAGAGACAAAGTGATAGATGAGAGGTGGGTTTATTTAGAGAGAAACACACTCCGCAGAGTGTGGGCCATCTCAGAAGGTGAGAGGCCAAGTCACAGTTTTAGATATGGTTCTCTGAATTTTGATACACATATGCAGTCATGTAACCACCGCCACAATCAAGACATAGGACATTTCTATCAAAATTTTCTTTGTGGGGACTTCCTTGGTGGTCCAGGGCAGGGGGACACGGGTTTGATTCCTGGTTGGGGAATCAAGGGTTCTGTGCCCTTAGGGCTCTGTGGCACAGCCAAAAAATCCAAGTTCCTTTGTGCTCTTCTGTCATCAAGCTCCATCCCCAACCCCTGGCAACTACTGATCTGTGCTCTGTCTCATGCATTTGCCTTTTCTGGGATGTTTCATAAGTGGGATCTTATACTGTGTGGCCTTTGGAATCTGGTTTCTTTCACTTCACCTGGACTTCCCAAGTAGCTCTAGTGGTAAAGGACCCGCCTGCCAATGCAAGAGACATAAGAGACCCAGGTTCGATCCCTGGGTCAGGAAGATCCCCTGGAGGAGGAAATGACAACCCACTTCAGTATTCTTGCCTGGAGAATTCCAAGGACAGGGGAGCCTGGCGGGTTATAGTCTATAGGGTGGCAAAGAGTCAGACATGACTGAGCACATTTGTTTCACTTAGCACAAAGCACCTGAGAGTCACCGCCTTGCTGTGTGCATCCTCTTACCACTGGGCAGTGTGGATGGAGTAGCTGGCAGTAAGTCTGGATATACCACAAGTTATTTTATTTTATCCATCCACCAGCTGAGCAGATACTTTCCAGCTTTTTACTATTGTGAATAAAAGCCGCTATAAACATTCCTGCACGTGTGTTTGTGTGAGCGTGTTTTCAGTAATCTTGGGTATATACCTAGAAGTGGAATTGCTAAGTCATGTCGTAAGAGTATGCTTAATTTATAAGAAACTGCCAAACTCCTTTGTGAAGTGACTGTCATCTGGCATTCCCATCCCCCACGTGTGAGAATTCCAGTTTCTTTGCTTTCTCATCAGAACTCGACATGGGCAAATTTCCTTTCCTTTCTTTCTCTCCCTCCCCTACCCCTTTCTTTTTGGTTTAGCCATATGAATAGGTATTTCTGGTTTGTAAATAAGTTCATTTATACCATTATTTTTAGATTATACATACAAGTGATAGCATATGCTATTTACCTTTCTCTTTTTGACTTACTTCACTTAGTATGATAATCTCTAGGTCTGTTGCAAATGGCATTTTTTCTTTTTTTATGACTGAGTAATATTCCATTGTATATATGTACCACATATACTTTATCCAGTCCTCTGTTGATGGGCATTTTGGTTGCTTCCATGTCCTGGCTATTATAAATACTGCTGTGATGTATCTTTCCAAATTGCAGTTTTCTCTGTAAATGACTAGGAGTGGGATTGCTATATCATATGATATATTACATTCCCACCAGCAGTGAGTATCTTTCAAGGTGTTCATTTGCCGTTCACATGTCTTCTTTGGTGAAGTATATGTTAAGATGCTTTGTCCATTTTTCAATTAAGTTGTTTGTTTTCTTATTATTGAGTTGTGAGAGCTCTTCACACATTTTGGATATCAATCCTTTATCGGCTCTGTCTTTTTCTCTCAGTTTGTGACTTGTTTTTTTAATTTTCTAAACCACATCTTTAGAAGAGAAGACATTAAACCTTTGATAAAGTCCAGTTTATGAACTTAAAAAAAAATAATGGTTTGTGCCTTTGTGTCCTCCCTACACAATTTTGCTTAACCCAAGGCCATAAATATTTTCTCCTGTTTCCTTTTAGAAATTTTATAGTTTTAGCTTTAGGGTTGTGGTCTGTTTAGAGTTAATTTTTGTATATGATGCAAGGGATGGGTTGAAATTCTTTTTTGGGGGGGGCTTATGAATATTCAGCTGTTTCAGCTCTATTTGTTGAAGCATGAGGGCGTCTTATGATTTCTGATACATAATAAATCAGTAAGGAATGTGAATTATTTCTGCTGGAGAGCAGCGGGGATGAGACCTGGAGGCAGCTTCTGGAAGTCTCTAGTTCTGTGGAAGTCATGCTGAGCCCAGCCTCTTTCCTCCTGCTCAACCTTCAGATGTGAAGTGAAGGATGCTGAGAAGGAGGATTCCCACCTGGAACACCTTTCAGGGGCTCAGTAAAGGTGGTACCTGAGGGACTTCCCTGGTGGTTCAGTGATTAAGACTCTGAGCTCCCAATACAAGGGTGTGTGTTCGATCCCTGGTCAGGTAACTAAGATCCCACATGCCATGCAGCATGGCTCCAAAATAAAAAAAAATAGTAATTTAGAAGATTAAAAAACAACAAAAAAGATGTCACCTGAGATTGAGGGCGTTCTGGAGGCCCGTGTGGGAGGTGAGGAAAGCCTGTTTGCAGCCACCCTCGGCACCCCATGGATGCATTTCTGTGCCCCCAGAATCACAGACGACTCTGCTCCTTCCTTGTTCAGATGGAGACTCCAAGACTGAGAGAGGCCAAGGCACTTCTTCACGGTCATGTGGCCAGTGATTCCCACAGACCCTGATTCTGTGTTTTGCTGATTGAATATCCAGTTGCCTCCCAGATTGTCCACTGATGGAACTCTTAGCTTCTCAAAGTCACTGTGTCCAAGTCAGAATTCTTTCTTCTCCCTCCCACCCTTCACTTCCCCCCACCCCTTCTAGCTCTTTGGTTTCTTTTTAATTTTTGGCCACACTCCACGGCACATGGGACCTTAGTTCCCCAGCCAGGGATCGAACCTGCACCCCCTACATTGGAAGATGGAGTTTTAACTACCAGACTGCCAGGGAAGTCCCCAACTGCTCTCCATCTTGAATCTTCTGTTAGTAATGCTTTACCAACCACCCAGCTAAGAGCTGGAAAAAACTGAAGGCAAAAGTAGAAGAGGATGGTAGAGGATGAGATGGTTAGATAGAATCAGGACTCAATGGACATAAAGTTGAGCAAACTCCAGGAGATAGTGAAGGACAGGGAAGCCTAGTGTGTTGCACTTTACCGGGTCACGAAGAGTTGGACACGACTTAGCAACTGAATAACAACCAACCCCCCAGCTGCCCAAACAAGAAACCAGGAAGCCCCTAGACATGCCCTCCTTTTCCTCCCACATCAGCTTAGCACAAAGCTGAACTGCATCCTCCTTCCCAGCCCCTCTTAATGGTATGTCCTCCTTTTCACCCCCTCCCAGTACTCCCTTGATTCAGAAAGACACCATCTAGCATCTGGACCCTGGACATGTCTTTCCAGGTGGCTCCCCTTCTCCCCAATCTCCCCTCTATCACCTGCACCATCGCCAATTGATCTTTCCAGCATGCAGTCTTGATAACATCCCTTCTCAGCTTCAAACGCTTGTGGCTCTGTGTCGCCTCCTTGATAAAGATCAGACTCTCTAGCTTGGCAGGCTCAGACAATAAAGCATCTGCCTGCAATGAAGATCCCTGGTTCAATCCCTGGGTCTGGAAGATTCCCTGGAGAAGGGAATGGCTACTCACTCCAGTATTCTTGCCTGGAAAATTCCATGGACAGAGGTGGCTGGTGGGCTAGAGTCCATAGGGTTGCAAAGAGTCGGACACGACTGAGTGAGTAAACAGCAACAACGCCAGCTTGGCACTTGGTTCTGACACAGGCTTGGGCTACACACCCCGTCGCCCCTTGTACTATAGCAATAAAAGGCTCTTATTGTATGTCTGCTTCTCTTCCCATCTGACCACAATCTCACTATAACAGCATGTTTACACACCTGTCTTCCTTACTAGACTGTGACATGCTTGAGGGCAGGGCCTGTATTTTCCCTATAGAAGCACATTGCCCAGGATCTGGCATGAGCTCACTGAGGTCCAGTCATTCACTCGATAAACATTTGTTTAATGTCCACCATCACATGTCAGATTTATAGCAATATTAGGATGTCCTGTTGTCCCTTTGCCTCTTAATAATTTTAAACTGAAGATCAGGAGGGCTGAGTTTTAGGATGGTCTGAATCCTGATTACCTTGGAGTTATTTTCTTCAGTGAAGAATGGTTGTCAGTGAAAATGCCATCAGTGAGAATAATCCTGTTCTCTGCTTAGTTGACCATTTTGGTATCTGGAAAACATGATAAATCAAGCAACAAGGCTTTGGGGGTCTTTCAGGCTGCTTTGGGAGGAGGATGAAGTGCTAGTGATGAAAGACAGGTCTGTTTCAAACAGAATTCATTGTTTTGCCACCATCTCTCCACCCCACAGGCTTACCACGGCGGCTCAGTGGTAGAAGAATCGGCCTGCAATGCAGGAGACACAGGTTTGATCCTTGAGTCAGAAAGATCCCCTAGAGAAGGAATAGGCAATCTACTCCAGTATTCTTGCCTGGAGAATCCCACGGATAAAGGAGCCTGGCAGGCTACAGTCCACAGAGTCACACAGAGTCAGACACAAATGAAGCGACTTATTGCACACACGTGCAGAAATCTTCATTGCAGTGCTTGGTCTTCTCTAGTTGTGGCAATCAAGCCCAGTAGGTGTGGCGCGCTAGCTTAGCTGCCCCTTGGCATGTGGGATCTAAGTTCCTGGACCGTGGGTTGGACCTTTGTGCTCTGCACTGGGAGGTGGATTCTCAACCAATGAACCATCAGGGAAGTCTCTTTGTCTTCTTTTTCTGGGTAGATGCTCCCATGCAGCACAGTTACTGGTAAAGCTGCCCCCTCCCTCCCTCCATTCATTCATTCGCTATAAGGCTGGTATCTGTTTTTCCTAATGTCTCCCACCCAGTACAGGGACTTCTCAGACAGAAGCTATCCTTGGGGGCTGGGCCAAGTGTAAAGTCTTAGCGCACTGCCTTGCTTGCCATCAATGCCCTGACTTCCTTCCTGAACACCTCCTTGGGTTGTTTCCTTCCTCTTCCTTCCTTCTTTAGAATAAACTCTCTCGGACTTCCCAAGTGGTGCAGTGGGTAAGAATCCACCTGCCAATGCAGAGGACATGGGTTCGATCCCTGGTCCGGGAAGATTCCACATGCTGTGGAGCAACTAAGCCCATGTCCCACAACTACTGAAATCTGCGTGCTCTATAGGGTCCACGACATAGAGCAGCCCCCGCTCTCCCAAACTGGAGAAAGCCCTCGAGCACCAATGGAGGCCCAGCATAGCCATAAATAAATGAAATTATGTCTTTTTAAGAAAGAATACCCTCTCTCTCCTTTAGGAACTCCCCTGTATAAAATCCCAATGTGCTCTAAAGTCTGGCCTTCCAGAAACAGACCACTGAAACTTCCACAGACAAACCTCCCCACCGTGTCCAAGGGTCAGGTTTCCATGTGGAGAACGGTCTCTTGGGCACATCTTTTTTTTCCCCAACAGTTTCATCTCTTTCTCTAAAATGAACAATCAGTCATTTGAGGAGTGAGAAAGACTGAGTAGGAGGGAAATCTGCAGCAAAAAGAGGCTAATTTGAGGACCTGGAGAAAAAGAAATCCTGAGGAGACAGGAATGGGAGTCTCTCAGAGGAACCCAGGGGTCGGAGATTTCAGCAGGTCGCTGGTGACCTTCGAGTCCCTCCTGATCCTGTTCACCCCCAGCCCATCTCTCAGGGGGTCAGCACCACCCCCTTCCCCCTTGCCACTGCCTTCCACACCCTGCCTGTCACCCGTCTGTCACCATTCTGTCTTACTTCTTCCAAATGTCTCTAAGGGACTTCCTTGGTGGTTCAGTGGTTGAGACTCTGGTCTGCCACTGCAGGGGGGCACGGGTTGGATCCCCAGTCTGGGAAATAAGAGCCCATATGCCGAAGGCCAGAAAAAAAGAGGGAAGGCAGAGAGAACATGGGGCCACCCACAGTGCTGGAGTCATTAACCTCTGCCTCACCTGTTTTTAAAAAAAAAGTCTCTAAGATTAGCCGTTTCTTTTCCATCCCATCTCTTTCCATCACTAAGGCTGATCTTGCTCTTCTGTATCGGTTCTGCCTCTAATCACCAGCAATCCTCCAAATACACCCCTCTAATGGTGCCCCATCCTGGGTTAAAGAAATGTCAGCCCACGCCAGCGGGGGGCAGGGGAGGGAGGGACAGGGATGTGCTTCCTTGAAAGAAACCCTTCACTGCAGCTTCCAGAGGGTTCATGTCGCATGCAGCCACCCCCTCCACTACCTGAGATGGTCCTTTCTCCTGTCCTCCTGCCTGCATCCTACCTACCACCCACAGACCATCCTCTCCAGCACATCTTCTCATCTCCTGCTTTGCTTGCACATGGAACATGCCTACCCCAGCTGTGGACTGTGACCATCCTACTACTGGTTAGAATATCACTTTCAACCAAAAGCCTTTGCAAAATCCACAGAGCCTTGTGGTCTGTAACATCAATTGTAAAGACCCAAATGGAGCTTCACTAAAGACAGGTTTCTAAGGGCAGGGATGGTAGTTTAGCGTCAGATTGTTTCAAGTGATCCCACGGCTGTTAGTTTTGTCCTCCCCATCTGTCTGCAGCTGCCGGAGGGGCGTCAGATCTCCCACAGAGTGTGACTTGGGGCGGAGTGTGACTTGGGGCGGGGCTCAGGGGACCACTCACTAAACACATCTTAATTGATTTATTGATTTCTTCATTCTGCCTTCAACAAACATTTATTTACTGCCTGCAGAGAACTCCCAAGTAGACTCTTACTTCTCTGCCCAAACTGCACTGAAATCTCCAGTGCCTGCCTGAAAGGGAACTTGGGCAAACAGAAGCAGCCGGATGGAGAGCAGGTCTGGCTGCCTCCAGCTCCCCTCGAGCTGCTCCCGGCTGCAAGGGCTGGGACGTGTGGTGCGGAAAGTGCACTTGCCACGTGCTGTTTGCTCAGCAATAACCCTCCTGAAGCACATGTCTGTTGGTGAGAACTCGGCCTGAAAAAGTCAACAGACGGCTTCTGGCTGCTTCCCCAGGAGCGTTGGGCTACTGATGCCCGTAACGCACATCCGGGACTTCCTGTCCTCCGTTTAGTAATTGCAAAGGGAATCCTGGCTTGGCTTCCCCTTCTCATGGGCCTGTGGTTGGGGCTTCCTTGAGGGAGGCGGCTTGGGAACCTGTTTCTAGAAGTGGCTCCTCCAACTGCTGCCCCTCCCCACCTGGCTGAAGCTCCCTGGATGCTCAAACCAGAAGCCACATCTGAGTGGATATGTGGACAGTGGATGCTGAGGGCCAGGGGGTGGTACTGAGGCAAAGGAAGGGTCATGGGAGAATTGACTGGCAATAGTGCTCAGTCGTGTCTGACTCTTTGTGACCCCATGGACTGTAGCATCCCCAGGCTCCTCTGTCCATGGGATTTCCCAGGCAAGAATACTGGAGTGGGTTGCCATTTCCTCCTTCAGGGAATCTTCCTGCCCCAGGGATTGAACCCATGTCTCCTGCATTAGCAAACAGATTCTTTACCATTGAGCCACCAGGGAAGCCCTGGCAACAGAAATGAACACATATCTTCGGTTCACATTGAAAGACCTAGTCAATGATTACATGTTTTTATTATTTACCTGGTAAAAATTCCCTTAAAAAAAAAGAGAGAGAGACGGACAGGAGGTTTGATGCTTCCCCTGAATTTAAGGCTCCGTCTAGTGCTTTTGTGGCCGTCTTTGTCCCTCCGAAACCTCTGGCTTCTGGGCTAGGCTCCGAGCAAGGAAATCAGTGGGAAGGGCTGAGGTCTGCTGATCTTGGCCTGGAAGAGGGTCTGCTTGGAGCAGAAAGTTCGGAGCCAGAGGCAGGCTGTGGCCCAGTGAGGTGATTCTCCCAGCCTCCAGATGACAAAGGTTGCATTTACACCTGGCCAGGAGGTTTAATCATCTACCATTTCCAAACACAGCAGGCTAACAACCGGCTGGCCTGAAAATCATAAATTAAAAAAAATCACCGACAAAAGGCAGCGTAAGAGGAAGGAGGGAAGAAGTGGGTCAGTGTCCTTGCTCGTGAGGGCCCTGGCTGGGGGGACTTTGGATAGAAGGGCTGTAGAGGGGGGCCATGGTGGGGCCTGAGTGAGAGTCTTGGGTGGGCGGCTTTGAGTAGGAGGCCTCTGGAGGGGGGCCATGGATGGGGGCTATTGGGGGTTGTGGGTAGCCCCTTGGTGAAGAGTTGGGGGTGGTGTCCCTTGGAATGCCTGGGCCGAGAGGCTGAATGGTATTCTACAGGTGAGCTGACTCAGCCCAGTTGTCACGGGCTCCATGAGAAAATGGTCACCTGCCCCACGGGTTGTCTTTCTCACGTGACTCTGAGCAAAGATGTCTCTGCCATAAAGATCTTCCTTCAGAGGCTTGCGGAGAGGGCTGTGCCCTGTTGCTGGCTTGTCTATGCCATCGCCTTCCGGTTAGAGGTAGTCCAGCTAGGCACCAGGCAGTCTGGCCTAGGGTTGCCCACTCCCCGCCTCATGCCAGGCAGTCTGAGTTCAAGTCTCAACTCCAACATTCACTTGTGGCCTTGAGCAGGTAACTTCAGCTTCCTAAGCCTGTTTTCCCACCTATAAAATGTGGATGGTACTTGTCCCTGCCTCATAGTTGCCAGGGAGAAATGAGATCACATGGGATTGCTACTGCTTGGAAAAATGCACGATTTGTTTGGGGCATGAATGGTCAACTTAGGTGCAGAGTGATAGTGGCTGTGCTCAAGGTGTGTGAACCAAAATGATGCTGAATTTCCAGGTGGAAGAAACTAGGAGGCACTTGCACTCAGGGAATGGTGTTTATATGTTAATTTTTCATGCGTTGCTTTGAACCACTGAGAAAGAGCTATAGAGCCTCACTGATGAATAGGAGCTCCATAATAACATTTTTATGGCAGAGGAATGAACCACCTCTTCAGTGATTAGCAATAAATATTATTGAATGTCTGCTATATATATGACATGCTGGGCAGTGAGGGGACGTGGCAGAATTGATCCAGGCCCTCCTCCCTCAATAAATTTACCATCTTGATAGGGGACAAGACATACATGTAAATAGATAACCAACAACTCAAGATAACATATGTCAAATGCCAGAAGAGTTGTATCGTAGACAAACGAACTTGTGTCTTATCTTCCACTCACTTCATGAAAACAGAAACCACATCTGTCTTGTTCACCACGAGGTCCCCTCTGCCCATGTCTGCGTTATCGCTAAGACTTACTGAGCATTTAACTGTCATCCAGGCACCTTTGCCCTTTCTAGGTATTAAGTCCTCTAAGCTTATAATACAGACTATAATGGAGATACATCAACAGCTGCCCCCCTGCCCCCTGCCTTTTTTTTTTTTTTCGGCTGTGCCATGAAGCTTGCAGGATCTTAGTAATAGTTCCTGGACCAGAGATGGAATCTGTGTCGCTGGCAGTAGAAGCATGGAGTCCTAACCACTGGACAGCCAGGCAAGTCCCAATAGCCCCGTTTTTAAGATTTTAAGGAAAGTGAGGCACAGGGAGATGGAAAACTTGCTTTTGTAACGTCAGACACAGACAGCTGCTGTCTTCCTGTGCCTGGTGCCGTGGCTAGCATGGGGGACAGGAAAACATGTTCATAGGGGCCCCCCCAACATCCCAGGCGCTGTGCTAGGCCCTTTAAGTGAACAGTCTCACATCATCTTCACACGATACTTCCTGCAGGAGAATCTCATGTTGCTCATGTTAAGGAACAAGTGGGTCAGAGAGGTCAAGATCATGCCCAAGTTCTGGGTTGGTAGGGGGCACTGCCTGAATCTACTCCCTAACCAAGGGACTGGGGACTTCCCGGGTGGCACTAGTGGTAAAGAACCCACCTGCCAATGCAGGAGACCTTACAGATGTGAGTTTGATCCCTGGGATGGGAGGATCCCCTGGAGGAGGGCAAGGCAACCCACTCCAGTATTCTTGCCTGGAGAATCCCATGGACAGAGGAGCCTGGTGGGGCTACAGTCCATGGGGTCTCAAAGATTCAGAAGTGACTGAAGTGACTTATTTAGCGTGCATGCACTCACCAAGGGACTGACCTGGATCAGCGCAAGCATTTGGAGTTCAGAGGATGGGGTGGTGAAGGAAGTCTTCTCCCAGAAAGAGTAGATGGATTCTCCAGAAGGAACCAGATTCAGATCAGTGGGGAGCATGAGAAAGAGGAGGAAATGCAGTGGGAAGGCTGCATAGGACCCTTGTTGGGTGTTTGTGGCAGCCTCCTGGCTGGAGAGAAGGGCTTGTGTGGGTTGGCAGGGGCTGGGACAGGGCAGAAGGGAGATCTGGGATAGATTATAAAAGGCCTTGAGTACCAGGCAAAGGAGGCGAGTTCCTGAAGGACGAGATTTCACAGAAATAAGCTGGCCACGTTTGGAGGGCTTAATGTATCTGGATCTCTGGCCGGGTCCAAACAAATGATAAGCCTGGCATGGCCTTTCGTTTCTTCAAGCTTTAGTTATAGTGAGTTACATAACATCTTTAATCAAGGCCACTGGAAAATTATACAAAACGTTTGTTTCATATGGCATGGGAAAATGTAAAAGCCTTGCAGAGGGATGCCAGCGCCTCCCTCCCTCCCTTTCTTTCTGCTCCTACTTTTCAGTTACCAGGTGCTCTGAAGTGGCACTGCCCAGTGACTGTGGAAACGGAGCTGGCAGTGAGGCACAGGGTGTGGACTGTAAGGCAGCAGGAGAGCTCAGTGCCGCTAGAAAGTGGTCATTTCAGCACCAGGGACCCCGGGGTTCCGGCCCCAGAGCTCTCGGTGCCACTGCCACTAGTTTGGGCTCCAATTGCGTGTGTGACCTTTAACCCTGATGCTGACGACTCCAAGGTTTTGTTTTTCCATCTGTGCAAAGGAAGACCTAGTTCTGCTGCCTTTGCTCGAATGAGCGAGGAGGTTTGCTGAAGACCAGTGGGAACCCGGACATGACGCAAGCAGCAGAGTTACCACTCTGGGTAGAATCCTATGGTGGAAGCACTTCCCTGTTGGCTCCATTATAAAGGCAGCATCTCAGCAGCCAGACCTGCTCTGTCTGCTACTGGGAAGCCTGGATGGGGATGGAGGCAGGGGGAGGAAGCCAGTGGAATAAAGACATCTAGACTGTTTATTGCTCTTTTGTTAGTGTTTCTTATTTTGTTTGCTGTGTTTCCCGGGCCTATGTGTGTGTGCTCATTTGTGTCTGACTCCTAGCAACCGCATGGACTGTAGCCCGCCAGGCTCCTCTGTCCATGGGATTTTTTTTTCAGGCAAGAATACTGGAGTGGGTTGCTATTTCCTCCTCCAGGAGATCTTCCCAACCCAGGGATCAAACCCAGGTCTCTTACATCTCCTACATTGGCAGGCAGATTCTTTACCACTAGCGCCACCTAGGAGGCCCCTCTCGACTTTTGGAAAGTTTAAAAAAGAAAAAATGTAAGTGGGGTATCTGACAGCTTGTTCTTTGATGAGAAGTATCTAAACTTAGCCAATGGTAAAAGTCAGAAGATGGTGCTGGTATTTAGCTCTCTAATTTAGTATGCAAATCTTTGTATTTCTTCTTCTTCTTTTTTTTTTTTTTTTGATTGTTTTATTTTTTGGCCACATCTTGAGGCAGGTGGGATCTTTGTTCTCCCAACAGGGATTGAACCGACACACCCTTCACTGGAAGTGAGGAGTCTTAACCACTGGACTGTCAGGGAAGTCCTTATATTTCTTTTTTGGAAAATAATTTTTTTTAAGGGCAAAAATGGTTCCTTAAATTACCAAAAAATAATTGTTAAAATGTCCTTCATAACTGTTGCAAAATCTTCTCTCACTTGTTCTAAGCCTCAGAAAAGTCAAATTTGAAGGAGACATGGGGTGGATTGCGGGTCACGTGGAACTTATCGCGGAGGGGCAGACTCGGCTGAAAATAGGTTTGGGATTTTCCTCAAAACTCTCCATATTTTCCAAATGGATATTTGGAAACCTTTGATTAGGCAAGCTGGCTTTCTTGTTTTCCTGTCCCCTTACAAGATTCAAACTCAGTTGGCCACCCACTGATACAAATCTGTAAATAAACTAAATCCTTCCTTTGAACACACTAGTCCCTTGCTTGCTATCTTATGAAGATGTCTGGGGAAGAGGCTCAGCAGAGGCCAGTGTGTCTGCCCTTTGTTAAGCAGACCTGGAAGGCGATAGGTCTCTTGGAGAGAATTCAGGGAAGGACAGACCACAAAACACGCCTGCGGAATCTGGCTCCTGACCCCTTCCTGTCACTGCACCACTGTGTGGGCGGGTGGGTGGGTGGGGTAGAGTGTTTGTAGTGTGTGTGGGTGTTGATAGTGGAAGATGCTGATTCTGTAGAGATCGATATTTTCATCGAGCCTTGTGCCTTGTGGTAGGACGGGAGAAATGTGGACAACAGAATTTTAAAAAATATTATTTGGAGACTTCCCTGGCAATCCAGTGGTTAAGACTCTGCCCTCCTAATGCGGGAGGCACAGGTTCAATCCCAGGTTGGGAAACTAAGATCCTGCATGCTGTATGGTGTGGCCAAAAAATAAGTAAATAGAATAAAAATATTTTTATTGATATATAAGTGACATATAACATTATATTAGTATGAGGTGTACAACATAATGACTTGATATTTGTGTGTATTGGGAAATGATCACTATGTCCATCACCACACATAGCTACAAATCTGTTTTTCTTGTGATAAGAACTTTTAAGATCTGCCTTCATAACATCTGTCAAATATACTACTGAGTACTGACTATTATTGATTATAATCAATACTGAGTATATTCAGTATAATCAGTACTATTATTGGTTATAATAACCACAGTGTACATTACATCTCCATGACTCATTAAAAAAATTTTTTAAAAAGTTATCATATTACCTAAATACAAGTTTTCTTTCTGCTCCCTTCCCGCACCTTCCAGTGTTCCACATTTTCTCTCATTTCTTCATTTCACTATTTTCTTTAAATGGCTCCTTTCTGCTCCCATCTTCTTTAATTTTCTTATCATCATCTCCTTCTCTATTTTTTACTTTTTTATTTTCCCCCTATTTCTCTTCATCCTACTATTACACTTTCTTGCTCCTTCTTATCTTTTTGTCTCTTTCTACTCTCCCTGGAAGCTGGAAGTTGAAGAACTTGATCTTTACCTAGAGCAGAGCCAGAAGCATCAGTTATACTGATTTCATGTTTCTCTAAAATAAAGACTGCCAGCATGAGAGATTGGTGGAGTGCCCAGGCTCCACTTTTGTTCTAAATTCTCAACTGACCTCGTGATTTTAAGAGCTGCTCATTAAATGGAGGTGGCTATCTTTTTCTAACTTTCTATCTGGGCTTCCCAGGTGGCATTAGTGGTAAAAAAAACTTGCCTGCCAATGCAGGAGAGGTCCTGGGTCAGGAAGATCCCCTGGAGCAGAGTGGCAACCTGCTCCAGTATTCTTGCCTGGAGAATCCTGTGGACAGAGGAGCCTTGTGGGCTACAGTCAGTGGGATTGAACAGAGTTGGATACAACTGAAGCAACTTTGCAGGCTTGCATGATGGCCAATCTTTCTAGCAGGTGGTGAGCTGGATAGGAGCAAAAGTGCCAAGTGGGTGATATGGATTTGGTGAGAAAGTTGTGTTGGAGCCAGTTCGGGCTGATTTGCATTCTCTTTACCTGATGGTTACAGTGGGGATCCCCAGAGTTTTATGAATGTGAAGGGAAGCTTTAAAAGTAATTTGTGCAAAGTAAGATGTCACAGTTGCATAAAACTGGTAAAATAATCAAGCTGGGGGTATGGGAGTCTGGAGAACAGAGATGATCTAAGCTAAGGACTGTCTGAAAGCATTTTCCATTTTCAGAGTTCAGCAGCTCCGAACCCCTAGTTGCTATTTCCTATTCGTCTCTACATTCGTGTTCTCCTGCCAGCAAAGTCTGGGCTTCAGCACAGTAGTCAGGGCTCAAGGCTGAGACTAGGTCTGAATTCCAGCAAGATAACCTCCCCAAGACTCACTTACCTCGACCACAAATAGGTACAATAGGGCCTGTTGTTAAAGTAGATGATCCGAGGTAAATGCTGGGTGCTGCGTCTGACCATAATAGGTGCTCAGATTCTAATCATTATTATTACCCACTATTGAGAAAGTCCTGGGTCTCAAGAGGACTTACTCTTCCTCCCTCCTTCAGGGAGAGTCAGAGGAATCCAAGCTCCACCCCAGGCCGGAGCCCAGGCTGGTTTTGCCCTCTTCGTGGTGAGCCAAAAACTATGTTGAGGGGAGACTTAAAAAAAAAGTTTTTTGGGACTTCCCTGGTGGTCCAGTGGTTAAGACTTTACACGTCCACTCCAGGGGGTAGGGGTTCCATTCCTGGTTGGTGAACTGAGGTCCCGCATGCTGGGTGGTGTGGCCAAAAAATAAATAGAGAATTAGCTTTAAAAATTCGATTACCAAAAAATGTCTTCTTTTAGTGTTGAGATAGACACTTCCCTTTTATCAGTTATCTATTACTGTGTAACAAGTCAACTCCAAATGGCCTCAAACAATAACCATTTTTATTTACTCATGAATCTGTGGGTCAGTAATTTGGGTTGGGCTCAGCTGGACAGTTCTCCTGGTCTTGTCTGGGTCTGCTGATGGGTCAGTGGGGTGAGGGCTCTCTTCCTGTGGTCCGTCACCCTCTAGAAGGCAAGCTCGGGTTCTCCCCATGGAGGCAGCATTATCAGAAGGCAATAGAAGAAGCTGCAATACATTTTGAAGCCTAGACTGGAACGTTGCCCTTCTTCCACAACCAACTGAATCAGATTCAGACTCTAGATAAACAGGCTTTAACTCTTGATGCTGAAACACAGCCAAGCCCCTCTGAGAAGGGATGCGCATGCAGGAGGGGGAGAAATTATTGTGCCCACTTTTGGCCTATGATTTATATACCAAACTCCAACTCTGGCCATAGTCAAGTACATCCCTCTTCCAGAGAAAACACTTCTTGGGACTTCCCTGATGATCTAGTGGCTAAGAATCTGCCTTCAAATGCAGGGGACATGGGTTTGATCCCTGGTCAGGGAACCAAGATCCCACATGCTGGGGCAACTAAGCCAGAGAGTCACAACTAGAGAAGACTTGAAGCTGTAATGAATACCCAGTGCAGTCAAAGCAAACAACAAAAATACAAACCAAGCAAAGGCGTATAAGATGGTGATGGGGGAATTATCTCAGCCATTTTTGCCAAAACCTTAGTCTTCAACATAGTGTTTCTCTTTCCCCTCCCAATTCTATATATCACATAAAAAAAAATCATCCCTCCCCATATTTGTTAACCTGTACAGCATGTCCTGAGCTGCTTCTACCACTCAACTCTCCCCTGGGAGAAAACGGTCAGGCATCCACTTAAAGCCGAAACTCCTCTGCGTCGCTCCCTATTCCACACCTTTCTCTTGAAAAGCCAATAAAAAGGTGAGGCAGGGCAGTAGCAAATTCCCCTTCGGGTGCTCCTGTCTATTTTTTGTAAGAGTCCACACACACAAGTCACTGTTTAACTTCCCAGGTATTATATTTTACTTTCTGATGTCTTAGTCACTTCCAGAATCCTGAGAATAAAGTTGAGGGGATAGGTGAAAATGACTCTCTCTCACATTCCTCCCAGTCTCTGGCTTAGATGGAAAGAAAACTAGCCATTCCCAAGTCCCCATGGCCTCTCCTACTTGAGTTAGAATGTGCATAAAATATTGTATTTAAATGTTGCTTCAACAGTTCATGGATATTCTGATCATCTTAAAGTTTTTCAGTCTACCAATTGTTAGAAGCTGTGAAGTTGTTTTCTTAAGGTGTAAAAATACATTAGTTGTGATTATTAAAAATATGTATAAGAAAGTCCTCTTCCATAAAGATGAAATGATTTCAAACCTTTCGAAGTGACCAGAAATCAACTGGGAAATTTGGAGCATTACAAGGGAAAAATGAAAAAGGCCCATTTGTATATTAAGTTATTTTGCAATTTTCCTCCAAAAAAGGAAAAAAAACCCCAAAGGTTTTCCACCCAAAACAGCCTCAACAATTCTGAGTTTTTCTCTGAACCCTGACTGTCCTTGGTCCACATTCCCAGCTGATTTTTGTGACCCGAAAATCTGTTTACTTCCAGAAGAAACATGTAAAAGGAAACACTCAAGGGCACCTCTTTCAACACTGACCTTCACAACATTTTGGCTCATTCAGCTCAGCTACTTAAGAACCAACCAGACACCCAAACTCTGAAGGAGTTTGGGGGAGGCCACAAGAGTGAGAACAATAGCTTTTGTACACTTTAAAAAATGTATTTTATTAAAAAAATTAAAAAAAATTTTTTTTGCCTCACTGTGTGGCATGAGGGACCTCAAATGAATCCATGCCCTGTGCAGTGGAAGCAGGGTCTTCATTACTGGGCCACTCTCATGGCAAAAAGCAAAGAGGAACTAAAGAGCCTCTTGATGAGCGTGAAAGAAGAGAGTGAAAAAGCTGGCTTGAAACTCAACATTAAAAAAACTAATATCATGGCATCTGGTTCCATCACTTCTGGCAAATAGATGGGGGACAAGTGGAAATAGTGACATTTTCTTGGGTTCCAAAATCACTGTGGATGGTGACTTCATCCTTGAAAGAAAAGCTATGACAAACCTAGACAGCATATTAAAAGCAGAGACTTCACTTTGCCGACAAAGGTCTGTACAGTCAAATCTATGGTTTTTCCAGTAGTCATGTATGGATGTGAGAGTTGGACCATAAAGAAGGCTGAATGCCAAAGAATTGATGCTTTTGAATTGTGGTGCTGGAAAAGATTCTGAGAGTCCCTTGGACAGCAAGGGGATCAAACCAGTCAATCTTAAAGGAAATCAACCCCGAATATTCATTGGAAGGACTGATGCTGAAGCTGAAGCTCCAATACTTTGGCCACCTGATGTGAAGAGCCAGCTCACTGGAAAAGACCCTGATGCTGAGAAAGATTGTGGGCGGTAGGAGAAGGGGACTACAGAGGACGAGATGGTTGGACATCACCGACTCAATGGACATACATTTGAGCAAACCCCAGGAAACAGTGAAGGACACAGAAGCCTGATGTGCTTCAGTCCATGGGGTTGCAAAGAGTTGGACATGACTTAGCGACTGAACAACCACCACCCCCACTGGACCACCAGGGAAGTCCAGCCCTTGTGCACTTCTACAAGCATCTCTCACAACTCTACACAACTCTGTAAAGTGAAGTGAAGTCACTTAGTCGTGTCCGACTCTTTGCAACCCCATGGACTGTAGCCTACCAGGCTCCTCCATCCATGGGATTTTCCAGGCAAGAATACTGGAGTGGGTTGCCATTTCCTTCTCCAGGAGATCTTCCCGACACGAGGATTGAACCCGGGTCTCCCGCATTATATGTAGATGCTTTACTGTCTGAGCCACCAGGGAAGTCAACTCTGTAAAACCTGGGACATGTTTCCCATCAACTCGAATTAGCTTCTTAATCTTTCTCAGGCAGTTGTACCATATGGATGAGGTGTCAGGGCGTCATAGTTCAAATCTGGACTCAGGAGCCTGAGTGCCTGGCTTTGAATCTGGGATCACAGTGAAGCTGTGTAACTTTGGACAAGTTGTCCCACCTCTCCACCTCTCAGTTTCTTCATCTGTACAATAGCTGTAAGAATAGTACCTCCCTGACTGTGATTGTGAGGATGATGTGATTTGAAGCTTGCCTGGTCCTCAGAAATGTTGTATGTATTCAATAAATTAGTTCAGAATGAGAGGAAATTTTAAACATCTCTTTGATGAATCTATGCATCCAAAGGGAACATGAATACATTAAAATATCCTACCAAAAGACTGTTCTATACATGTGTGTCTCTTTTGCTGTCTCGCATACAGGGTTATCATTACCATCTTTCTAAATTCCATATATATGCGTTATTATACTGTATTGGTGGTTTTCTTTCTGGCTTACTTCACTCTGTATAATAGGCTCCAGTTTCATCCACCTCATTAGAACTGATTCAAATGTATTCTTTTTAACAGCTGAGTAATACTCCATTGTGTATATGTACCACAGCTTTCTTATCCATTCATCTGCTGATGGACATCTAGGTTGCTTCCATGTCCTGGCTATTATAATCAGTGTCCATAGTGGCTGTACTAGTTTGCATTCCCACCAACAGTACAATAACATATATGAAACGAATTGCCAGTCCTGGTTCGATGCAGGATACAGGATGCTTGGGGCTGGTGCACTGGGACGACCCAGAGGGATGGTATGGGGAGGGAGGTGGGAGGTGGGGTTCAGGATGGGGAACACGTGTACACCCGTGGCAGATTCATGTTGATATATGGCAAGAACAATACAATATTGTAAAGTAATTAACCTCCAATTAAAATAAATAAATTTATATTAAAAAAAGTAAGTTGAAAGTGAAAAAAAATAAAGATATTCAAAACAAGAGAGTTACAAAACTCAAAGAAGTGAATATCTGGGGATGCGGATAGATTGTCAAGCTCCTTTACGCAGATTGGTGGGGTTGGCGGTGCTTGTGTCTTGTAGGTCTCCCACATTTTTTGTATGTATATCTAAAACTGACCCTAATGTTAATGCCAGGTCCACTGACATCTTCAAATCCAGAATAAAATCATTCACTTTGGAGCAAAAAAAAAAAAAGAATTTCGTTTTTCTGCTGCTGCTGCTGCTAAGTCGCTTCAGAGTCGTGTCGTACTCTGTGCAACCCCAGAGACGGCAGCCCACCAGGCTCCCCCATCCCTGGGATTCTCCAGGCAAGGATACTGGAGTGGGTTGCCATTTCCTTCTCCAATGCATGAAGGTGAAAAGTGAAAAGTTAACGTGAAGTCACTCAGTCATGTCCGACTTCTAGCAACCCCATGGACTGCAGCCTACCAGGCTCCTCCATCCATGGGCTGTTCTAGTACAATGTTAAATTTTCCTGAAAAGTTGACATCATGAATAAGCCAAACTTCACAAATGTATCATTTTCCAAATAAGGATTGTTGTCTCAAAAGGCCTAGAATACAACTTAGAACTCATTCCCACTCACATTTCACAAAATTATATATATAAGCAACAAAATTTCACACACACAAAAAAATAAAAAATAAATAAAATATCCGATCAACGTGAAGGGGTGTTGTGAAGAAAGGCTTTGTTTCCAATAAGTGTCCCTGCCGAGAAAAACTCCTGTTTTCTGGGGTGTAAGACGAGATGGTATAATTATTATAATGACTATAAAATAGTATGTATAATACATAATACTTTAGGACTCTCCTTGAAGAAAAAGGACATATTATTCCATTTCCTTAGGTATTCCACTCTCCTGTGGATGATCATTAATGTTTTGTTTTTTGTTTTCATTTTTTCTTTCTTTTTTTGGTCACATGGTGCAGCATGTGGAAATCTTAGTTCCCCCACCAGGGGTCGAACCCACATCCCCTGCAGCAGAAGCTAAGAGTCTCAGTCACTGGACTGCCAGGAAAGTCCTAATCATTAACGTTTAAGTGGGTAAGAGCTTTGGAGTGAGATATACATGTACCACTCACACTCTGTTAACTTTTGAGCTGGCCTCAGTTTGCTCATCTGTAAAATGGATGGGAGTTTAATGAAAGCATTAGAAGAGACAAACAAGTAACTGTTTGAGTAGTTGGCTTAATAAAATCTATTATTATTATTATTATAAATGTTTCCCCTAATCTCAGATCATTCTTTCCAGACTCAAGCTCTGTGAAAGTGGTTACTTTATCTCATTCCTACAAAGGTCACGTATGATAATCAGCAAGTGGTGGTTGTTGATAATATAATGATGATTGATACCAGAAATTCTGGAACTTTTTTGGAGGGCCAAAGGCAGAACAAGAAAAATTCTGGCCTGGAACATCCCAGAAGATCCATTCTGAGGCCAAAAGGAAGTGGAAATATGAAGGAAGCCTGTGCTTTTCATTTCCAAAAAAAATTCTTTGGTCAAGAGCCCCATTCTTGATCAAAAGGGGTGATTTATTACCTGACTCATGTTACTGTTGAAACATGGGCTCTGTGATATTATATTTAAACTTAGTTTTTTCAAGATCTTATTTTCTACCTTTACATGAACAATAATGTTAAGGGCTTCCTAAGTGACTCAGACGGTAAAGATCTCCTGCAATGCAGGAGATCCGGGCTCAACCCCTGGGTTGGCAAGATCCCCTGGAGAAGGAAATGGCAACCCACTCCAGTATTCTTGCCTGGAGAAGCCCATGGACAGAGGAGCCTGGCGGGCTTCAGTCAATGGGGTCTCCAAAGAGTTGGACACCACTGAGTGACTAAGCTACCAAATGAAAAAAGCCCTATTCTTGGGTTTGCCAGTGAGTGGCTGGGAAAACCATCTGCCTTCTTTTGAGCCCTGGTTTCCTTATTTAAAAATTGTGAGGTTATCATGAAGGTCCTCTCTACCTCTGAGATGCTTGGGAAGTCCCAGATGAAACTAGTTCCAACCAGGTCATCCACTTCTCAGACCTGGAAAGGAAACCAAACAGCCGAGATGAGGAATTTCCTTTCAACAAATATCTTGTAATTATGCTGATTTTTAAGCCACATAATCAGTCTAAAAGCAAATCCCATCTCAGTGGAATTTATAAAAGGATTAGGAAATGGAGAAGACTGGGGGCATGTTAGTAAGTCCATTTGATTTCACTTCCCTTCCTCCTTTACTGTTTTTTAACTGAATAGGTTGGAGAGCACAATTCACTGACTTCTGCACCTGTATTTAATTTTCTCTATTCCTGGCTGGCTAGTATCTGACCTACTTTTAAGACGCTCATCCCTTCCATCATGATTCACATGACTTTTGTCATCATGGACTATGGAGATTAAATATATGAACCAGGGCTGCTGTTGATGTATCCAATGTCCATCTCGTCAAAATCACCTCCCTGGCTACCCACTCCAGTATTCTTGTCTGGAGAATTCCATGGACAGAGGAGCCTGGCGGGCTACAGTCAATGGGGTCGCAATGAGTGGAAAAAGACTGAGTGACTAACATTTGCCCTGACATTTAGCCAGACTCTGGATCACATTGTCCTGTACAAAAATAAGGCACTTTGAAGGGGATGATGTCCAGTTTTTTACTTTTGGCTTTTGGAGAAGATAGGAAGTTAATTGATTTAAATAGTGCAGATATTTGTGTAGCTCAAGTGTTGGAGCACCTTCAAGGCATGACCATCCTGTTTTCACTTCTCCAAGATAGGTCCTGTGAGCGCACTTCTTTTGTAAATAACTTTTTTGTGTGCATGCTCAGCCACTCAGTCATGTCCAGCTCTGAGACCCCATGGACTACAGCCCACTAGGCTCCTCTGTCCATGGAGTTCTCCAGGCAAGAATACTGGAGTGGGTGCCGTTTCCTCCTCCAGGGGGATCTTCCTGACCCAGGGATCGAACCCTTGTATCCTAAGGCTCCTGCATTAGCAGCAGATTCTTTGCCACTGAGCCACCTGAGAAGCCTAATTGTCCATTTAGGGTCATATATATCAAGGCCCTCAGCTCTGGCTGGTGAGGGAGATGAGCATATCCTTTAGAAGTTAATTCTGCAGATAAATAAGAGAGACACTACAGAAGCCCACGTCCCACAAAAGGCAGGAGATGGGGAAGTGTGGAGAATAGTAACCCTTTCATCTTCAAGGCAGGAAAAAATATTGCATGGGTCCAGGACAAACAAGCCGTAAATTTCAGGCTTGAGCCCCACCAGAGCTGGCTCCTAAATATGGCCCAAATCAAGGCTGTCAGGACTGAGTCACTCTGCAGTCAAACGACATGAAAGGGAAACTCTTCTCTACAGCCGGTGTCAGTTCTGAAGCTCCCGGCGGCTGAGCCTGTCTCTTCCCCCTCCAGCTTCGATGCTTAAGGGTTCCAGCATTGGAAAGTGACAAAGAAGTAGAAAATCGATGGTGACCAAGAAGGTCTTATACACTGGGGGGAACAGAGTCCCCCTGGAGCCAGAACTTGTTGGTTGTAAACCCTTCAGAGCTAGACCGAGAGAAAGAAACAGATTTCTGGGGGGTGGAGGGGGTGGATTCTGTTGTTTACAGCTGTTTGGTCTTAGAAGACCAAAATGAGCCTGTAAAGCTCTGGCTGTTAGAGATTACAAGGAGAATCACTTTGGTGTAGCCAGATACATCCCCTGCTTCTCTTTATTTTCTTTATATTTTTAAATCCCAGATTTTCTATGCTAACAGTATCAGAAATTATGTAGACAGATTTATAGGTTCAGATCCTGTGTGTATTTTAAATAGTGAGGGCCAACATTTATTAAGCACTTACTCCTGCCAAGACTATTGTAAATGTAATAGCCTGGGTGGTGGGTACCATTATTATTGCTGTGTCCACTTTATAGAGGAGAAAAATGAGACACAGGAGTTGAGTACAGTTCAGTTCCCCGTCCGTCCAGTGGTTAAAACTCCTCACCACCAATGCAGGGGGCGAAAGTTTGACCCCTGGTCAGAGAAATAAGATCCCACCTGCTGGGCAGCGTGGCCAAAAGGAAAATAAAGAAAGAAAGAAATGGAGTACAGTTGGTAAGTAGTAAAATTGGAATTTGAACCCAGGTCATGTGTTTCCAGAATCTGCCCACATAACTGCTAAGTTATAGTGCTTTTTAGTAGTATATAGGCCAGGTTTGTATTCATAAGACAGGTAAAAAAAATCAAACCACGTAGTGGAAAATTCTTCACAAAGGTGTCCTTGGAGATTCGGATTCTGAGTTCAAAGCCAAAAGGAATTGATAGGCCACTTCTTTTTTCTTTTTAATTAATTTAAATTGGAGACTAATAACTTTACAATATTGTAGTGGTTTTTGCTGTACACTGACATGAATCAGCCATGGGTGTACATGTGTTCTCCATCCTGAACCCCCCTACCACCTCCCTCCCCAATAGGCCACTTCTTATGTTGCCTGTCACAGTCCAAGATGTCAGAGGGCAGAGGACAGCCTGGTCCCCAGCCTCACATCCCCAGATGCAACCCACTAGACACGCTCACAGAAAAACAGAGCCTGCCTCCTATGGGGTTGAAAGTATGCTGGTGTGTTGCCTGTGGTGGTGGGGAGAGGAGGCAACCAAGGTGTCAAAAGCTAGGGGACAAGGTAAGTTAGAGAGTGTTAGTTGCTCAGTCGTGTCTGCCATTTTGCGACATCATGGATCTGGCAGGCTCCTCTATCCATGGGATTCTCCAGGCAAGAATACTGGAGTGGGTTGTCATTCCCTTCTCCAGGGGATCTTCCCCGCCCAGGAATCAAACCCGGGTCTCCTAGACCCGGGATAGAAGGTGGATTCTTTACCATCTGAGCCACCAGGGAAGCCCAAGGTAAGTCAACACTGGTGGATATATTATGGAATTCTGTCTGGCTTTCGAAAGAGAGAAATTTGGTATAGATACACCAGCATGTATTTAAAAAGCATACTGTCAATTGAAACAGTAAGAAGTAGAACAAAGTCTCTGAGACCTCCATCATTAATTAAAATAGATGAAAAATATGGGGATTTCCCTGGGGGCCCAGTGGTAAGCATCTGTGCTTCCACTGGTGGGGGCATGGGTTTGATCCCTGGTCTGATAACCAAGATCCCACAAGCCAATGGTACAGCCAAAAAAATAAAAACAATTAGGAAGAAAATATGTACATAAAACACCACAATGTATTTTACAAAGACATGTATCCTTAGAGGTTTAAGAAGGGGAAAGGATTTGGAATCAGATTCTTAAAAAAATAATAATAAAAAGAGAAGAGAAACAATCTGAAAGTGACATGGTCCACACTGGGAACGTGGATGGTAAGTTGTTAAACGTCATAGCACTCATTCTTTCGTTCATTCACTCAGTCACCTAACCCATTATACACAGCCAAGAGGTTGAGAGACAGTGCGGGGGTGGGGTGGGGTGGGGAGTGCAAAGACTTTGGGGCCAGGGGACTGGTCCTGCTTCCACACAGATTTGCTGGGGGGCCTTGGTTAACCCTCTAAGGACTAAATTTCCTAATTTACAAATTGGAAGTGACATCTAATTAATTTAGTAGGATTGTGTGCGAAGAATGTATGCAAAGCTCCTTGCATGCATTTCTTGATCCAGAGCCTATACAGAAAGCCCATGGTTAAACAGTGGGGCTTCCCTGGTGGCTTAGATGGTGAAGAATCTGCCTGCAATACAGGAGACCTGGGTTTGATCTCCGAGTGGGGAAGATGTCCTGGAGAAGGGAATGGCTAGCCACTCTAGTATTCTTGACCTAAGAATTCCATGGACAGAGGAGCCTGGCAGTTGAAAAGAGTTGACTGAATGACTGACGCTAACTAATAGTAAACAGGAACTGTTAACTCTGCTATACTGGTGATTGAAACAAAGTCCCTGCAGTCGGATGGAAGAGAGAACTTCAGACAAATCAGTGTACCAATAAGTTGAATTATCAAAATTAGTGCAACAAAGGTATCAAAAGTGCTAACAGATCGTTTGAAAAGTTCAGGACTTATCATGGGGTCTCACTGACAGGACTTCAGAGATGATTAAGATATTGAAAAACTTAGATGCCAAATTGAAGAAAACAACCGTGAAGACCTAGGTAACAGCGTCCAACCTTCTCCTGGCTTGTGGAAGCGACGGCACTAGTAGGCCAGTGAATGTTTCCAGCCGGGGCACCAATAAAAGGGTCAGAGGAGGGAGGGGCCTCAGAAAGTAGCCTATAGGCTGGTAGGATCACCGACTTGATGGACATGAGTTTGAGCAAGCTCCGAGAGTTGGTGATGGACAGGGAAGCCTGGCGTGCTGCAGTCCATGAGGTTGCAAATAGTCAGAGATGACTAAGCGACTTGACTGAACTGAACTGAGGCTGGTAGGAGGGTTGGAGGGCTGGAGGGAAGTGTGGATGAAATAAACAGAATAAACATTGGAGGGATGAGAACATAAGATCTGACCAGGGACTGAGAGGAGACCCCATGGCTAGAGAAAGTGATCTTGTTCAACCCTGTCCCCTTTGGATAAACAGAAGACTTTCATACCCTGCCTACCCCCACACACCAGTGCTGAAGACGTTCATTTACCTCTCTGAATTGGGGCTGGCTCCTAGCTATCTTCTGTGGATCTCCATTCACCCAGATGTTATCGGGTTTTTTTTCTGTAATTATTATTGGGACAAGGGTGGAGGCATTTGTTTTCATTCCTCCTGACCCCACCCCTACATAAAATTATCATACAAACTATGCTTTTCAAGTTTCACCCACCCTTCCCCGGAAATTCAGAATCCCCCCTCCCTACCACTGTCTAACCCTAGACCATTGATTGCAAAATAAGTAGTGTGGGTGGGGGAGAGATAAGCTCCCCGGGAAGGTACTTAGGGCCAGATAAGAGGGCCTTAGATGTTGCTAACATCCCTGCTACTGTAAGTAACCCCACCCGAGGCACAAATTCTTCCTATAGAAAGTGGGCAAAGAGGGCCCTTTAAGGGCACACAGGAGTGAAAGGAGCCTACCTCTGAGGGACCCCTTTCAGCTCTCAGCCCTTGTTGGATGAGCAGGAGAGAGTCAGATAGATGAAAGAATTTTGTCTGGTCAACCCCGAGGCTGGGGACTTGAGAAGCTTGTTGAGACAAGATCTGTCTCAGCCCACTAGCTTTTTTGATTCCAGAAAACTGGAAGAAAAGAATTTTTCCCATTTTGTAAGCTCTACAACCTTTGGTCCTTAAAAAGAACCTTAACTTCATGTCTTCAGTTTTAACTTACCATCCTGGGTGGGTGGGTATGGGGGGAGAGGGGATTCCCCAAATCATTTCAATATTACAAATGGCAGAATATAAAATTCTCAAAATTTTGTTGCAACAAAATTTGCATAAAAATTAATGATCTGAGCCGGGATAAGATGCTTATTATAAAGAAGCTCAAGTCCTTCTTGCTTTGGGCTAGATGGAGACCCAGGTTCGATCCCTGGGTCGGGAAGATAACCTGGAGAAGGGACTGTATCTACCCAGGGTAGTGGCACTGGCCATCTATGCTGATTGCAAAGAAGTATTTCTTAGTAAATGCAGTTTGTTTGGTATGCAAGATCTTCAGTACATGGAGTCTATGGAATAATAATAATAGTAAAATGTACTGGCTGAACAAAGGTTGGGATCTCTTATTTTAAAAAGTTTATTGAGGGACTCCTCTGGTGGTCCAGTGGGAAAGACTCTGTGATTCCAGTGCAGGGAGCATTGGTTCGATCCTTAGACAGGGCGTGAAGATCCCACACATTGCAGACAAAAAATAAAAAAATTTTTTTTAAAGCTGTTTATAATGAGAATGCTCTAGATTCACAATTTGTTTCTTTAAAAGGATCCATCCTTTGACCATTAATAAGACATACATATTAAAAAATAAAAAGTCTGTTGAATAATTGAAGGAGAATCCAGTTCTGCTAAGCAATGGGGGATGAAGACATTGGAGAGAGGCAGAAGCCTGGCAGAGAGCCTTCTATCCAGCGAAGAGTTGCAATCAAGACCACTGCATCTGGGAGAGAAAAAGGCAAGGTAGAGGTGTCCTGCCACACTTCTGATTGTCTCTGAGTGGAGGTCACCCTGTGTAACCAACCTTAGGAAGAGTGCTGAGTCTCCATCAGGCTTCCACTTCTATATTTGGTCAGTTGGAACCTGCCCACTCGATGCACATGTTTGCAAGTACAAACTCCTCAGCCTAGACCCCCTGCCCCATCCTGCTCCCACAGCACTCTCAGACCAGAGCAGCCACGTTCAGATTATCTCTGCTCAAGATTTGATACTCACTGTCTCTTTTTTTTTGGCTGTGCTGGTTCTTTGTTGCAGCGCCCAGTCTTCTGTAGTTGTGGTGCATGGTCTCAGTTGCCCCAAGGCACATGGGGTCTTAGTTCTCTGACCAGGGATCAACTCACGCCCCCTGCATTGGAAGGCGGATTCTTAACCACTGGACCGCCAGGGAAGTCTCTCTCATTCAATTTTGAATTTTGATGATAAGACTTCATCCACCCATTTTACCTAGTCATTCAACAAATGTCTTTGTGCAAGGTATTGTGGGGTCTGGGGTCCTTCATCTCTGAGCCCAAGGTATGAGAAGTGGAAGATGCCCTAAGCATTGCACTGCCAGCTCAGTGGCAGTGACGGGATGATGGAACTTGATACTGGAGCAACCGCAGTGACAAACTGTAATTAACCAGTGTTCGTCCAGGTGGTTGAAAGTGAAAAGGTGAAGTCACTCAGTCGTGTAGTTAGTCACTCTTTGTGAGCCCATGCACTGTAGCCTACCAGGCTCCTCCATCCATGGGATTTTCCAGGTAAGGGTACTGGAGTGGGCTGCCATTTCCTTCTCCAGGGAATCTTCCCAACCCAGGGATCGAACCTGGGTCTCCCGCACTGTAGGCAAACGCTTTACCATCTGAGCCACCAAGCTTCCTAACCCTGATTGGCTAGGAGGAGAGGCGCCTGACTGGGGCGGGCAGACAACTATGCTGCTGAGGGATGGCTGGATGAATAATTAGGTTTAAAGAGTCATGGGCAGAGTAGGCCTGCCTGAGGTAGTGGTCTTTCCCAGAGGTGTAGCTCCCCACAGCTTCTGCTTATATACCCAGATTTGGGCTCCCATCCATCCTATTTCAAGAAGTGGACCAAGTAAGGGTTGGAAGTGGGTCTTGAGCACAAAATTCTTATACATAATGCTTTTCTGTGTTTTGGGCATCCTAGCGGACAGTACTCAGGAGGCTAGAGATCCCAGGGCCCTTTACCATCTTGCCTTTGTCCCCTAAAATCCCCCAGGTCTAGGTGATCAAGCTTCTGACAGGTGTCGCCTGCCAACAGAGCACTTGCCTGCACTGCTGGAAGGCTGAGGGCGGGCTTCCTGGTGTGTCAGCTGCCCCCAGCGCTTCCTGGAAGGCAGTGGGTGAGCATCAGTGCACTTGACCAAGAACAAGTCCCTGTCTGCTCTCAGCCGTAGCCAGTGGGGCCGGCCAACCGGAGGCTTCCTTGAAGGTGAGGAGGAAAGAAAACAGTGGCCCCATTGAGGACCTACCAAGCCAGCTCCCGCTTTGGCACCTAAAATGGTCAGTTTTACCTGATCAGCTTCATTTCGCAACTCGGTTATGTGATTCCCAAGCACTGCCTCTTATCTCTAGAGAGAGGTGTGAAAACAGAGCCTGCTTGGCACAGACTGGCTGCCTACAGGAGGGGCTTTGTGTTAGGCCCAAGGCTGGTGGGGTGGAAGGGGACACGGGAGGCCACCCCCCTAGGCTTCCTGCTTGCACTCTAACATTTTTGCTTCCTTTCATTCACATCAGATCAGACACAAGTTCACTTGCATTAAAGAGTAGACCCTTGGAGGAGAAAATGGCAACCCACTCCAGTATTCTTGCCTGGGAAATCCCATGGACTGAGGAGCCTGGTGGGATACAGTCGGACCAGGCAAAGAGTCGGACACGATTGAGCACGCACGCACTCAAGAGACACAATATTACTAAAGGACAGTGTACAAAAACAGAAAAAAAAAAAAAAAGGAGACGCTGTAAGGGAGAGAAGAGGACACTCAGGCTACAATATGGGGCTCTGGCCTTGGCCTGGGGTGAACCTGCAGCCCCAAACTAACTGCTTAAACAGCTCATGGACGCCTCCTCCCCAAGGGGTGGTGAGGTTCTCGCACCGCCTCTGGGGAGTGAGAAGCTGGGTGGCGCCCGGCCAGCAGGTTCACAAAGCATCCTTGTTCCTGTTCCTTTAGATGCTCCTGTGTGGCTCAGCGGAGCAGAGGAGGGTCTGTTTACGCCACTGGCTCCCGCTGATTCTCCTGGGGGAGGGCGTGACAATGCTGGCCTCTGTTAGTCTCTTGGGTGTGTGGGGAGCGCCGGGCCGAGAGGCTTGAGGGTGTCCTGTGAGTCTCCTTGGTTGGGGTGATACCGAGTTACATCCCTGGTGGGTGAGCTCATTCCTGGGCCTCTGAAAACAAGTTTCTGACTAGGTCTTGGGGGCAGAAAGAAAAATTCAGTCATCAGATTCATTGAGAAGCCTATGGTTTTCTTGTGATGAGTTGTGATGAGCAGAGTTTCTCAGAGCCAAGTCCCTGGGAAATGGGGTGGTGGGGGGATGGTTTCAGGAGTTCCTTCAAAATGTCTCTGAGAGCCAGATCTATGAGCCTGAAACCCACCTTTCTCCAAAGTCACTTTAATCATAGCAATGTTGTCTCGTGCTGGAAAACTCCAGCAGTTGTTTTGCTGAAGTTTTCGTTTTCCCCCTCCAGAAACGCTGTGGGCATTTCAGGCCCTTTGACCTGGCTAAAGGGCTTATAAAATGAGTAAAGAGAAGCTAGATCAGAGGTAGAGCCCCAGGTCAGAGAAGACCCCAGGCCAGTGCCTTCGAAGGGCTCAATAGCTGAGTCACTCTTAATCCCCTCCCACTTTCTTCCAGGAACTGGGTTCACCCTGAGGCTCTGCCCTAAGAACTGCTCCCTGCTACATTCTTACAGGACTTTCTTTCAGCAAACCCAGGCGTCTGATACAGCCCTTTCCTGATCCTCTTCATCAACAGCGATGTAGGACATTGGAGAAGTCAGTGTCTTCCCCAGTGACCTAAAAAGTATCCTTTCAAGCATTCACATCTTTCTCCCTCAGAGCCTACCTCCCAGCCCAGCAAGGCCCAGCACCCTGCTTAGACATTGCAAGCTCTCCAGTTTGGCGGGGGGTCCCTCACTGGGTCCCGTTATGCAGAGCTCTGGGACCTCAGCCTACCACCTCATCTCTGGTCAGGGGTCCCTTCAGCCAGAGTGAGTTTCTGAAATGAAAAGGTGCATGTCATTCTCTAGCGGAGGATTTGATAATTTCCAGTAGTTTTTGAAAAAAGCCATCACATGACATTCAGAGTCTTTGAGGATCTGGCAGCCCCTTCCCCTTTCCTTATCCCGTGCTCCTTGCATGTCGAGTTTCCTCAGGTCATCTCTGCTCCATGTTTCTGGCTGGCTTACGCAATCCTACAGCTCGGAATGACTGTTCTACTGAGACCAGATCTGCCTTTTCTTCCAGTTTGAGTGAATGAGGGCAGGCATGCTGTCTTATATCTCTTTTTTAAAAAAATTATTATTTTATGTGTTAAATTATTATTTTATATTCCAGTGCCTTACAAAGATGGCAAAATATAGGTGCTCAGTAAGTGTCTTCTCAATCATTTTAAATAGAAATCTTTCAGTATGCATTAGATATACCTTCTTAAACAAAGTGGTTTGACAACATGTACTATCTTTGAACTGCTCAATTATTTTTCTAAAAAGGATATTGTGGAGAAGATATGGGGCCTGAAGTGCTTATACTCCAGACCTGGAAAAGAAAAGATTTTCAGAGGGCATTCCTGTATTAACAGCTTTAAATGATGAGTTTGAGTGAAGAATTCTACTCTAGGATTCTATCTTAAGTGCGGTTCTGGGCAACAATGTATTGGAGCAGATGGATGCTCAAAAGATCCAGGGAAATTGACAGCACAAAAAACGATGTAACGATTTATAAGAAGCCTGTAGATTTGTATGTCTACAATGGTGGGATGTCTATGGTATTGGATGAGAAAAAAGTGATTTAGATAAAAGTCTGAATGAGATAATCCTCAAAAATTTGCATGTAGCTTTTTAGTGTCTATAAGAAAAGATCTGGAAGGATACACATCAAACGGAAGACCAGGTTCATTCTTGGGAACAGGATACAGACAAGAGTGGAAGAAACTGTCATTTTTACTTGCTGGGTTTTGGAGTGGTTTGAGTGCTGGATTACCCCTGCGCACTGAGGGCACTACAGGGTTAGTGAAAGTGAAGTGAAGTCGCTCAGTCGTGTCCAGCTCTTTGCAACCCCATGGACTGTAGCCTATCAGGCTCCTCCGTCCATGGGATTTTCCAGGCAAGAGTACTGGAGTGGGTTGCCATTTCCTTAGTGACCTTAAAGCTCTCACATTATTAGCACTGAAATGATTGATTTTTCTCTGCCTCTTCTCTGCCTTGGCTGTCTGTGGTCACCAGCCTCCCTGTATCAGTCACCATCCTGCCTTTTTAATTAATTAATTTATTTACTTATGGCTGCACTGGATCTTCATTGGTGCACATGGGCTTTCTCTAGTCACAGTGAGTGAGGCCTACTCTCTAGTTTCGGTGCAGGGTTTCTCATCTCAGTGGCTTCTCTTTTTGCAGAGCTCAGTGCGCCTGGCTTAGTTGTTCCATGGAATGTGGAATCCTCCTGAACCAGGGATTGAACTTGTGTCCCCTGCATGTGGCGGACAGATTCTTAACCACTGGACCACCAGCGAGATCTTACATTGTGTTTAAATTAGGGGATTCTTGTAGATGGGGAAGGTTTTCCAAGAAGCAAAGTCACAGCTCAGCAGTGGAAAAGGTGATGGCGAAGGAGACCCCTGTGGTCAGGGTCTTCCCTGACACGACCTTGAGATGGCTGGTGTGGGTCTGAGGCTCAACAGCTTGTGTTTGAGGAGTGTCAGGCTCTATAAGAGCACACCATTCTTGGCAGTCATGCTCTTGGGGAGAAAGAGCTCATGTGCAGGTATATCCTGCGGGAAGAAACATAGAAATACCAATCACTGCCATTCACAAGAGCTCACGTGTCTGCCTTAGACAGGGCACTTTCTACACACGCCCCCATCTAAGCCAAGATTAATTCTCATCCATGAAGCCTATAGATTAAAATAAAACCTTTCTTTTCCTTTCCTGTGACACAAAAATTAAAGTTCACAGAGAATGAGTGTTAAAAGCAGGTCTGTTGTTGTTGTTCAGTTGCTAAGTCATGTCCAACTCTTTGTGACTCCCTGGACTGTACCCTGCCAGGCTCCTCTGTTCATGAGATTTCCCAGGCAAGAATACTGGAGTGGGTTGCCGTTTCCTCCTCCAGGGGATCTTCCCAACCCAAGGACCGAACTGCATCTCCTGCCTTGGCAGGAGGATTCTTTACCACTGAGCCACCAGGGAAGCCCCAAAGCAGGTCTGATTGTATGCAGATTTCATGTGCGATACCACTCCATGGATGGCATCACCGACTCAATGGACATGAGTCTGAACAAACTCCAGGAGATACTGAAGGAGAGGGAAGCCTGGCTTGCTGCAGTCCATGGGGGTTGCAAAGTTGGACATGACTTAGCAACTGAATAGTAATCACTCCATGGCCTAAGTTCATGAATCCTAGAGGGTAGACAGCGAAAGAACAGAGCTAGTCACTGCAGTTACAGTCACATGGGAATTTGGGGGTTTAGGGAAAATGTCAATGTGAAGATGCTATAACACACAGAGGCAGTGCAGTGTGATAGGAAGGGCACAGGCCTCGTGGGCTGACAGACCTGGTTTGACTCTTGCCTCTAACTTGATAACAGAAGCAGAAGATATTAAGAAGAGGTGGCAAGAATACACAGAGGAACTGTACAAAAAAGATCTTCACGACCCAGATAATCACAATGGTGTGATCACTCACTTAGAGCCAGACATCCTAGATGCGAAGTCAAGTGGGCCTTAGGAAGCATTACTACAAACAAAGCTAGTGGAGGTGATGGGATTCCAGTTGAGCTCTTTCAAATCCTAAAAGATGATGCTGTGAAAGTGCTGCTCAATATGTCAGCAAATTTGGAAAACTCAGCAGTGGTCACAGGACTGGAAAAGGTCAGTTTTCATTCCAATCCCAAAGATAGGCAATGCCAAAGAATGCTTAAACTACTGCACAATTGCACTCATCTCACACGCTAGTAAAGTAATGCTCAAAATTCTCCAAGCCAGGCTTCAGCAATACATGAACCGTAAACTTCCAGATGTTCAAGCTCATTTTAGAAAAGGCAGAGGAACCAGAGATCAAATTGCCAACATCTGCTGGATCATCGAAAAAGCAAGAGAGTTCTAGAAAAACATCTATTTCTGGTTTATTGACTATGCCAAAGCCTTTGATTGTGTGGATCACAATAAACTATGGAAAATTCTGAAAGAGATGAGAATACCAGACCCCCTGACCTGCCTGTTGAGAAACCTGTATGCAGGTCAGGAAGCAACAGTTAGAACTGGACATGGAACAACAGACTGGTTCCAAATAGGAAAAGGAGTACGTCAAGGCTGTATATTGTCACCCTGATTATTTAACTTATATGCAGAGTACATCATGAGCAACGCTGGGCTGGAAGAAGCACAAGCTGGAATCAAGATTGCTGGGAGAAATATCAATAACCTCAGATACGCAGATGACATCACGCTTATGGCAGAAAGTGAAGAAGAACTGAAGAGCCACTTGATGAAAGTGAAAAGAGGACAGTGAAAAAGTTTGCTTAAAGCTCAACATTCAGAAAATTAAGATCATGGCATCTGGTCCCATCACTTCATGGCAAATAGATGGGGAAACAGTGGAAACAGTGGCTGACTTTATTTTTCTGGGCTCCAAAATCACTACAGATGGTGACTGCAGCCATGAAATTAAAAGATGCTTACTCCTTGGAAAGAAAGTTATGACCAACCTAGACAGCATATTAAAAAGCAGAGACATTACTTTGTCAACAAAGGTCCGTCTAGTCAAGGCTATCGTTTTTCCTGTGGTCATGTATGGATGTGAGAGTTGGACTATAAAGAAAGCTGAGCGCCAGAGAATTGATGCTTTTGAACTGTGGTGATGGAGAAGACTCTTGAGAGTCCCTTGGACTGCAAGGAGATCCAGCCAGTCCATCCTAAAGGAAATCAGTCCTGAAAGTTCATTGGACAGACTGATGCTGAAGCTGAAACTCCAATACTTTGGCCACCTGATGCGAAGAACTGACTCATTGGAAAAGACCCTGATGCTGGGAAAGATTGAAGGCAGGAGGAGAAGGGGATGACAGAGGATGAGATGGTTGGATGGCATCACCTACTTGATGGGCATGAGTTTGAGTAAACTCCGAGAGTTGGTGATGGACAGGGAGGCCTGGTGTGCTGTAGTCCATGGGGTCACAAAGAGTCGGACACGACTGAGTGACTGAACTGAATTGAACTGATAACATGTGCCCGTGCCTCTCTGAGCCTCAGTGTAGTCATGGTCAAGTAGAACAGTAGCCCCTGTCTCACGGGGCTGGCCTACTCAGGGCACTCAGTTCTACCCAACTCGCAGGAAGTTAGCGATTGGCCACGTGGATCTGGAGCCTGCTTCCTGCTCCAACACTACCGAGCTAGCCTGTAATGAGCAGCAGGGCTCCCTGGGCCCTTTCATAGGCAGTGTATCCCATTTGACCTTCTTAAGGAGCCAGGAAGCTATCGCCTCCTCTCTTTAATCTCCCTGCTTCAGGCAAAAGTTGTTTACACTCAAATCTTTTCTTCCTCACTGCCATTTACACCTCAGACCTCTGGAATCTGGTTTGGACCCACAGGTTGGTATTGAACTGCTCTGGTCAAGGTCACCTAAGACCTGCTTGGGGCAACATCAAATAGATGCTTTTCTGTCCCTGTCATACCTGACTCCACAGTGATATTCTTCTTTTAGGGGCTGGCTCTCCCTCTGGTTATTCCCTGGTGGCTCAGATGGTAAAGAATCTGCCTGTGATGCTGGAGACTCGGATTCAGTCCCTGGGTCTGGAAGATCCCCTGGGTGAGGACATGGCAACCCACTCCAGTATTCTTACCTGGAGAATCCCACGGACAGAGGAACCTGGTGGGCTACAGTCCATGGGGTCACAAAGAGTCCAACATGACTGAGCAACTAACACTTTCTCCCTCTGGCCTGGTTTTCTTCCTGCCTCTCCAGCCGCTGCCTCTCCATCTCCTTCACGGGCTTCTCTTCCCCACTGTCCCTTCCGTATGATTGTTTCTTGGGTCTGTCATAGGTCCTACCCTGATAACTCCTTAGTAGCTAGCTCCAGGACCCATGGATCTCTCTTGACCCAGCAGCAGGAGTCACCTCCAGATCTGACTGAGCCATCCCTCCATTAAGCCCACCTTTGGCTCTTAGAATACAGACCACAGTCTTCACTCAAACTGGCCACCAGGTCCTGCCACCAGGCTCTTGACTTCTTTGCATCTCATCTTGTCCCAAACCAATTTCCAGTCTTAGTTAAAAGATCTCTTCTTCAGGAAGGCTTTTTTTTTTTCTTCTCCTAAGTAATTATTAATTTGGCTACACTGGGTCTTAGTTGAGCTTCCCAGATGGCTCTAGTGGTAAAGAACCCACCTGTCAATGCAGGAGATGCAGCAGATGTGGGTTCGATCCCCAGATTGGGAAGATTCCCCGGAGAAAGGCATGGCAACCCACTCCAGTATTCTTGCCTGAAGAATCCCATGGACAGAGGAGCCTGGTGGGCTACAGTCCGTGGGGTTGCAAAGAGTCGGACATGACTGAAGGGTCTTAGCACACGGGCATGCATTTTAGTTGCAGCTTGCAGGATCTTTAGTTGCAGCATATGAACTCTTAGTTGTAGCATGTAGGATCTAGTTCCCTGACCAGGGATCGAACCCAGGACCCCTGCATTGAGAGTGAGGAGTCTTAGCCATTGAACCACCAGGGAAGTCCCACTCAGGAAGCCTTTTCTGATATCCCACACCATGCTGGGTCCACCTGATTGTTTTTCTCCACACCCTGTACCTCTCCTTCCTAGCATTTATCATAACTGTAGCAATTACTTGTGTCATCATTTATTTAATATTTTCAAATAATTGCCCCCAAAGTGTAGACTCCTTGAAAGTCGTCCCCATGGGTCTTGTGCATCCCCGCTAGGCCCAGTGCCTCTAAGTGCTCACTTAGTTCAAGACCTGCTGGTCAGCTCTGCCTCCTTTTCTTCCCCAACTGACTGACTGCTCCCTCTCTCACTCATGTCTCCATCCATCCTCCAAACTGCAGACTTATCTTTCCCAACACAAACCTCGATCGTATCCTCTCCTTACTTAAAAAACCTCCCCTAGCCTCCCACTGCCCCAGATAAAGTTGAGAGTCCACTCCGCTTCTTTCTCCAGGCTCAGTTTTTAAAAATGAGCACACCCTTGGAATTCTAAATTCTGTTGCCTTTAACTGAACTCCTAGTCCCTGTAATTGGTTCTCCACTCTGGCTGCTGAGAATGAAGACATCCCCACCCACTCATTCACCCATTTGTCTGAATTCTTGGTCACCATCGCCTGGCTGGGGTTTGTCACCCACGTGCCTGCTGAAGGAAAGTTCTGTGCTCCCCAGTCCCAGGAGAAGCTCAGTGTCTGGGACATGTCTGTCTCCTCTGCTGGGTGGCAAGCTTCTTGCAGGCAGGGCCAGGACTTGCTCAAGCACGGTGTCCTCAAGCCTCTAAAACACAGCCTGGCACACAGAGCAGATGCTCAGTAATGTTTGCTGAGTGAAGACATCCCTGACTTCTATGGTCTGTGGTTTGCAAGCCACTTGAACACATGCTCTATTATGTATTATTTGGTGCTGTTGGTGTTGGGGGTGGGGGTGAGTGAGAGAGGAAAGTACTTTTCAGGATGCTCATCTCTCTCCTCTATCATTTTATTTTTTATTTGGCCAAGCCACACAGCAAGTGGGATCTTAGCTCCCTGACCAGGAATCAGAACTGGGACCCTGCATTGAAAACAGGGAGCCTTAGCCTCTATATTGCCAGGGAAGTTCCATCTCTAGCTCTCCTTTCAATGCATGCTATTTCTCCTTTTGCTAAGATAAAATGAAATAACCTTCTGCATTCTCTCTCTGCTCTCCTAATTGTGAGTGCTGGGTGGAAGATGTATAAAACAGTGCTGTTGTTTTCTGTCCTAGACATCAGGGAAGAGACATGTCCAAGGAGAAGAACACTTTCAATACTTGGGGACTGGATCACAGGGCCTTGGTGCCAATGTGGCCTGAACTCTGAAGGTTCTGTCCTGCCCAACTCGCCTCCTAAACTCAGCTTCAGTTTCAGTCAGTTCAGTCGCTCAGTCGTATCCGACTCTTTGCAATCCCATGAATCGCAGCACGCCAGGCCTCCCTGTCCATCACCAACTCCCGGAGTTCACTCAAACTCATGTCCATTGAGTTGGTGATGCCATCCAGCCATCTCATCCTCTGTTGTCCCCTTCTCCTCCTGCACCCAATCCCTCCCAGCATCAGAGTCTTTTCCAATGAGTCAACTCTTCGCATGAGGTGGCCGAAGTACTGGAGATTCAGCTTTAGCATCATTTCTTCCAAAGAACACCCATGTCTGATCTCCTTTAGAATGGACTGGTTGGATCTCCTTGCAGTCCAAGGGACTCTCAAGAGTCTTCTCCAACACCACAGTTCAAAAGCATCAATTCTTCGGTGCTCAGCTTTAGCCTCCCCCAAAGTCATCAACATGCCCCTGCTCTATAGAAGTCATTCTCCACCCAGACAGTGATGTAGAATCTCCAGGAGGTTAAGAAATACAGGTGCCCTGGGTGTCATTTGGACAAGAATTTCTGGGCTGGGCTTGTTGTTGTTGTTCAGTCACTAAGTCATGTTATTCTCTTTGCAACCCTGTGAACTGCAGCATGCCAGGCTTCCCTGTCCTTCACTATCTACCATAGTTTGGTTAAAGTCATGTCTGTTGAGTCGGTGATGCCATCCAACCATCTCATCTTCTGCTGTCTTCTTCTCCTTTTGCCCTCAATCTTTCCCAACATCAGGGTCTTTTCCATTGAGTTGGCTCTTTGCATCAGGTGGCCATAGTATTGGAGCTTCAGCTTCAGCATCAGTCCTTCCAATGAATATTCAGGGTCGATTCCTTTAGGATTGACTGATTTGATCTTCTTGCTGTCCGAGGGACTCTCAAGAGTCTTCTTCAGCACTACAATTTGAAAGCATCCATTCTTTGGCACTCAGTCTTCTTAATGGTCCAACTCTCACATCTTTACACATATTGGGTTTGGGTTTGAGTAATTTTCAGAGTGTCCCAGCTACTTGTAATGCACAGCCACCGCAGAGAGCCATCACTGAGTTCTCTGCTGCTCCTCCTGACAGACAGTCCTCTCTGCTGGATCCAAGCTCCTCCCTAAAAGGTGCCACTTACTTCATAACTTCTCTCCTGAGGGACCCAAATCCAAATGGTCCTTTCATGTGATCCTGGGTGATGCTGCATTTGGACCACTCTCATGACTGCTCATTATGGTTATTTGGGATGAAGTTCTCTTCCAGGCCATCATGGATCAGAATGCCCAGAGTACTATGGAAGTTTAATAACTATTGATTAGACTGAATGCATTGGAAACCTCAGCTGCTTTCAGATTCTGATGGGTTGTCAGAGAGTTAGACTCCTTGCCTCAACCACACTGACTGCAGGAAGTCCAGCTGGACACAAACATGAATTGTAGGATTGTTCTGAAGGTCTTAGAATGCAATTGGAATGGTCCAGGCCAACAAATACGAAGATGCTAAAGTGGTGAAATGAACACTTCTGGCAAAAAGATCGATCAACTGATTAACCTCATAGATTTTGTCCTTAAACAAAGGTCTCCTCGAGTCCCAATTGCTTTGGCATCTGAAACTTCTTTTTTCAAACGGAGAACCAGCTGTCATACCCCCCACCATTTTCCACTTTAAATATTCTATCTCAACAGACTTCTAGCCACTTTGCTATGACCAAGCACTTTTTTCTTTTTTGACTGTGCCATGTGGCTTTCGGAATCTTAGTTCCCTGACCCCGGATCCAATCCGGGCCCTAGCAGTGAAAGTGATGCATGCTAACCACTGGTCCACCAGGGAAGTCCCTCATGCACATCTTTTAGTGCTGACTCTTTCCTCACACTCTTCCCTGACCTGGAATGGATTCCAAGCCCAGTGAGAAGATCCTATCTACCAACCAAGGTCAAATTCAAATGTCAGCTCCTGGAGGTTCCCCATCAGAAATAATCTCCTTCTCATCTGTGCTTCTAAAATACTTTCTTACTATTTAACTACTCATTCATTCTGTAAATATTTATTAAAGGCCAAATACGTGCCAGCTTCACTTATCTCATTCTATATTATATTTTTGTATTCTCTTCTTGAGGAAAATGGCTGAATCTTGTTCCTTTTCCTCTCTCCTCTATCGTTCATTCTAAGAATAGGACTCTTCATAAGGTCATGTGCAATAAGAATCCAGTTGACCAAATTGGCAATGGTACCCCACTCCAGTACTCTTGCCTGGAAAATCCCATGGACGGAGGAGCCTGGTAGGCTGCAGTCCATGGGGTTTCTAGGAGTCGGACACGACTGAGCGACTTCACTTTCACTTTTCACTTTCATGCATTGGAGAAGGAAATGGCAACCCACTCCAGTGTTCTTGCCTGGAGAATCCCAGGGATGGGGGAGCCCGGTGGGCTGCCGTCTCTGGGGTCACACAGAGTCGGAGACGACTGAAGCTACTTAGCAGCAGCAACAACATTCTCAATAATGTGAACTGAGCATGAATTTTCTTCTGGATAGAAGTCTAGATTGACGTATTTTGATCGATCAAGGCTCTGTAAGCCACAACATCTATGGAAGGTTAGGAAGTGATTTTAATTTTTTATCTCATATATTTATTTTTAGACTTCCTTGATAGCTCAGTCAGTGAGGAATCTGCCTGCAGTGCAGGAGACCTAGGTTCAATCCCTCGGTTTGAAAGATCCCCTGGAGAAGGAAATGGCAACCCACTCCAGTATTGTTGCCTGGAAAATCCCATGGACAAAGGAGCCTGTCAGACTACAGTCCATGGGATCAAAAGAGTTGGACACAACTTAGAGACTAAACCACAAACCATATTTATTTTTATTGAAGTACAGTTGATTTTGATCTTCTCAGGTGACTCAGTGGTAAAGAATCCATCTGCCAAGCAGGATCTGGTTTGATCCCTGGGTTGGGAAGATCCCCTGGAGGAGGAAATGGCAACCCACTCCAGTATTCTTGCCTGGAGAATTCCATGGACAGAGGAACCTGGTGGGCTGCAGTCCATGGGGTTGCAAAGAGTTGGACACAACTGAGCGACTAACACTTTTCACGTTAACTGTAGATTTAGAATACAACAAACCCAAGCCCCATGTCCCTTACAAGGTCTGGCCCAAGTTTACAAGGTCAGGTTCTGCCTTTCTCCTTCCCAACTCTGAAAGTGCTTTCAGCTCTCAGGAACTTGTCAAGGACAAGAGAAGAAAAGAGAGGCACATAGCAACACTATGACAAAAGCTGGGAGGAATGAAGTTGCCATGTTGAAGGGTGGCCTTCAGGTGAGTTTGTACAAAACCTAATTTCTGTGGGCAACAGTTTTTACAGAGTCAAGATGAATTGGCGTGTTAGTACAAAGATTTTTTTCTTCCTTCTACAAATGATCAAGGAAAATGGATTTTTAAAATGTAAACATTCTCTTGTAGTATTTACAGCTTCTCTAATGTCGGGGGACAAAGGTCTTGGAGTTTAAAGTAAAAAGCAGGCCCAGGGAGATAAGAGTTCTTTTACAGTTTGATTGTAATCTAAATATAACAGGAAAATCACTCTCTACATAAAGCACCGTGATGGATAAATACCTGGGTGAGATTATTGCGTCTTTCCCCCTTTTTCCTTCCTTTTTCTTTCCTATAAGTTTTCTTTGTCTTTGAGAAAGGCCTTTCGTGATGAAGACAAATAGTGGTTGAATGAAAAGCCAGTGTCGGGCTTTGCTGATCGAGGGTTTGGGGAAATGATTTGTTCGGGCAGAGAAGCTAATAGATTAAATGTGAGACCTCAGAGATCACCCACTTCAATCCTTCATTTTGCACATAAGACACTGAGGCTAAAGCCTCATCTCATATCATTTCAGAATTCACCTGTGTCAGGAGACATTAAGGAATACACTTATTTTTCCAGCAACATGGTGCTGTAATGAAAATGCCCTTAGGAAAGAAATCCTTCAGTCACCTCTGTAATGACCTCTGCTGTCTGCATTGCCTTTGGTAGCAAAGTCAGTCACTGATGGAAATTTCATTGTTGAGGGAAGATTGTTAACCCCCCCAGGCATCCAGTTTAACATCTAGTGAACTTGGGTTATGCTGAGTCTCACAGTGTGGTTAATCCCTCCTACGAGCATGCTCAGTTGCTCAGTTTCGTCTGACTCTTTTGCGACCCCATGGACTGCAGCCTGCCAGCCTCCTCTGCCCGTGGGATTTCCCAGGCAAGAATACTAAAGTGGGTTGCCATTTCCTCCTCCAGGGGATCTTCCCAACCCAGGAACTGAACCCATGTCTCCGGCATTGGCAAGCGCTGAACCAGCTGGGAAGCCCAGTTATTCCATTGGAGGTTATTTTTAGGTTTTGTCCCTGCCCCCTCATTGCCCGAAGTCTCACCCAACGGGAGTGCATTTGGTGAGCCTCATGGAGGTGCTACTGATGCTGCTGGCTTCCAGGGGCTCAGGGCACGAGGCTGTGGGCTCACACACTCAGTGTGACGGGCAGACTTCTGCTCCAGTCGGCTCTGGTGCTGCTGACAGCACTTGGCTCTGTCCACTGGCGCCAGCAGCCAACCTCAGTTTCTGTTAACTCTGTCTGTCGAGGGATGGGGCCAGGGGTGGGAGAGTTGGCTTGGAGGCTCCTCTATGAATCGGGTGAGCCCCCTTCAGCCCCGGAACACAGTGGTGTTTCTCTATGTTCTCCCAGTGGGCAGAGGGGTCCGGCCATCCTCCGGGCTCCTTGCCTGGACTTCGTATTAGCAATTCTTTCAGAGCTGCTTCCCAATCAGCCTGCCCCCATGGAGCTCTTGGATGACAGTTACTGTGTCTCATTTATCTCTGAATCCTGGTGTTTAACCCCGGGTGAGTACTTAATAGATGTTTGTTGCAAGAAGTGATGTTAATTGGTTGTTTGCGTCTGTGGAAAACAAAACCAAGCCAAACCATGCCTTTCATTTTGATCACTTATTAGTAAATGGAAATGAACCTGTCCTACTCCAGTGCCAAGGAGTGCTGGAATCGCAGCTTCCAGTTAACCGTTAATAATATGACAAACGGAAGGGAGTCACTCAACCCCAATGTGCTTGCCAGTGGCCCCATGATGACAACTAGACACTCCTCTTCTCCAGCAGGCACTGGGAGAAAGTCAATGACCTCAGAGTCATCTTGGATATTGGTGTTGCAGTTGGTAATGTCCAGCTGGCATTAGGTAATGCATAGGTGAAATGCAATGGCTGGTTTAGTCCTTCTTGGTTTAACCACCCTCTCCTGTGTATACTGCCTGTGTATCTCAAAGAGCTTCTCCCTGCAGGGGAAAGAAAGACTCAACACTTTGCAGTCAAATCTCTTGGTTTCTTGGACACTCTTTTCCAAAGTCTTTTATTGATTATGAAAACACTGACTCATCTCCTGCTTCCTTCTCTATTAACAATCTTCAAAAGATTGTCTGGACAAAAGTTTATATTCTCCAACAGAAACTATTCTTAAAAAAAAAAAAAAAAAATATATATATATATATATATGTGTGTGTGTGTGTGTGTGTGTATGTATGTAGTAAGTGATGTGTGTTAGCCGCTCAGTCATGTCCATCTCTTTGTGACCCCATGGACTGTAACCCACCAGGCTACTCTGTCCATGGGATTCTCCAGGCAAGAATACTGGAGAGGGTAGTCATTCCCTTCTCCAGGGGATCTTCCCAACCCAGGGATCAAACCTGGGTCTCCTGCATTATAGGTGGATTCTTTACTGTCTGAACCACCAGGGAAGCCCCTAGGCTGCTGACAGCACTTGGCTGTCAATTAAATATATATATATTTATTATTATTTATTTTTGGTTGTGCAACATGCAGAATCTTAGTTCCTGGACCAGGGATCGAACCCATGCCCCCTGGAGTGGAAGTGTGGAGTCTTAACCACTGGACCTCCAGGGAAGCCCCTGGAGAAACTACTCTGTACCATAGGTATGTCATGTGATACCAGCAGCCAAACCCACAAAACGCATTTGGAGCCCCAAGTGCTTATTTTATCTAAGAAAATAAGCAATGGATACAAAATATATTTTGGAAAATGCACCCCACGACCCCCTGCAAAATATTACTGGGTGGAGAGCAAATTCTGCCCTTGCCCTCTGGCTTTTGGGAGGGAGACTCAGGCCAGGGGAGGGGGAGGGCTTTATTTGCTCAGCATCCAACGCCAGACCACGCTCGTGACTGACCGAAATGCGCCGTGAATAGCAAGTATATCACAAGGGTTCTCAAATATGAAAGCGGAGCTGGAACAAAGAGCAGGCACCAGCCAGACTTCCTCTGTTAAAGATTATCCAGCGTGTCCCCTGGGTGCCAACATTCCCATAAATCCCAGCAGCTCTATCTCACCTAGGCTCACTTAACGGCTTTGAAACCCTGCCCGGGACCTACTAGCATTCCATCAAGCGACCTCATCACAGGGGAATGAACTTTATCTCTGAGACTGTAAGTGTGTTTGCTTGAAAGATGATTTACCATGCTCAACAATGACCAAATTTTCTAAATTGAACTTGATCTCTTGCTATTAATATCATTATATATCTCACAGTTTCATCTCAAGGACTAGATCAACTCAGGGAGTGTAAATCTCTCTCTAGGTTGGCTTTAAAATGAGTCTACAGGCGGATTCCCAGTTTTGGGGAAGGTTTTTTTGTTTGGGAAGGTGGAAACCCAAACTGCTGCTGGGTCTGTTAAGAAAGTTGGAAGAATCTTCCTCCCAACCTCTGCCCTAACCTTCCTCCTTCCAGATCCTAATTCCTTGTCTCTGTGGCCTTTGGAAAGTGAGGCTTTCCAAGACCGTGGTTTATGATAGAGACCACTAGTTTCTCTTTTTCTTTTGCCTAGGCCACTAGGAGAAGACGGTCACTGTCTGTGACTCCATTGAACTCACAGGAGGCCCAGACCCCTCACCAGTCACTCTCTTTTAAAAAATATTTTATTTATCTTTGGCCAGTCATGCAGTGTGTGGGACCTCATTCCCTGACTAGGGATTGAAACTGTGCCCCTGCATTGAGAGTGTGGAGTCTTAACCCTTGGTCCACCAGGGAGGTCCCATTCACCCTCTTAATTGTTCTGTCCCTTTAGTGGCTGCTCCAATGGCTTCTAATTATACAGCCTGATGCCGAAAAGAAAATGGCCCATGTGCCTTGCTGAATAGTGTTCCCTTTACTGCAATTACTTTATGGCAAGTACAATCCCATTAAAGAATAAGGGCTAACCAATGAAAATTATTAGAGAACAAATGTAAGATGTAGGGGCTTCTCTGATGGCTCAGCAGGTAAAGAATCCACCTGCAATGCAGGAGACACGGGAGATGCAGGTTTGATTCCTGGATCAGGAAGATCACCTGGAGCAGGAAATGGCAACCCACTCCAGTATGCTTGCTGACCCAGGGATCAAACCTGAGTCTCCTGCTTGGCAGACGGGTTCTTTACCTGATGCCACTGAGCCACAAGGGCAGACCCAAGATCCAACATGCTGTGTGGCAAAAACAAAAAAAATAAAACCAGAGAAGCTGTGCTTCTGAAATTAGGCAGCAAGCAGATCTTGGGTGAGAGCTGGATAGGAGAATCATGAGGGTGTTTTCAACTCTAAAACATGGTCCCTTCCAGACGCACAGCTAGCTGTGACTGGACCCTGAATGCCCAACGGACAGTATGTCAACCTGAGGTCACGTACCTTTCTTTAGCTGAGGTCACTTATTACAGGTGGCAACAAGGGCTGCGGGGTCAGACACAGCTGGGAAGAGATTCTAACTCCACTCTTATGAGCTCAGATTCATGACTTACACTCTTTATGTGGTGTAAGTTGCTCAGTTGTGTCCGACTGTTTGCAACCCCATGGACTGTAGCCCGCCAGGCTCCTCTGTCCATGGAATTCTCCAGGTAAGAATACTGGAGTGGGTTGCCATTTCTTTCTCCAGGAGATCTTCCCAACCTAGGGACTGAACCCAGATCTCCTGCATTGTCGGCAGCTTCTTTACCATCTGAGCCACCAGAGAAGCCCTTTATAAAGTGGGCACAATGATGTCCTCTTCCCAGAGTTAATCTGCAGGAAAATATGAGGTAACACGTGGAATGCTGGGGGCTCCATAAATCGTGGTTTCCTGTTCTCCTTCCTGTTTCCCTCTTCTGGTGGGCTCTCCTTCCTCCTGTCTTTTATTTTGCCTGGCTGCAACTTCCTTTCTCACCTCCCCCAACTCACCCCAAATTGTCCCTGGGCTTCGTTTGAAGGACCCAAGTGTGTGTACGGAAAGATTAAGCTGTCCTTCTTATAAAGGAGAAACGTATTCAAAATGGAGCACATCAAAAGTGAACATAGGTGACAAATGTTTATATTTGGAAAGTGCTTCTGCTTTGATCCTGGTTTCTATTTTTTGAGAGCTTGACAAATGTGCCCTTGGGGCCTTGGCTTCAAACATCTTCAGTCAGCAGAGCACTTTGGAGGAGGTGAACTCATTTGATCCTGTTCCTCCCAGGCCAGGGGATCCTCGGCCACCGGGTAGGCCTCTGCCCGTCTCCCTGCATGCCGCCTGGAGCCAGTGTGGCCTCAGGGCCACCTGCCTCCTTCAGGTCCAGCTCTCAAGGCTGCAAAGTGCAGACGCCATGGTGGCTCTGCTCCCTCCTCCAGAGGCTCTGGAGTGTTCTTGCTGTCATGAATGGCTCCCTGGGTCCTCTGTCTTCCTTCCTCTTCCATGAGGTCACCCTGAACACTTGCCAAACCCCGTCTGACCCATCCCTTGGGAAGATGATTCCCCAATGGGGAATTCCTCAGGGGTGGATACTGGAGGAACTAAATTTGGGGAAAAGTCTCCCTAGAATTAGAGAAAGAAATGGCAGTCCACTCCAGTATTCCTGCCTGGAGAATCTCATACTCAGAGGAGCCCGGCGGGTTATGGTCTGCGAAGTCACAGTCAGACACAACTGAGCGACTAACACTAACACTGTCCAGAAAATCAGCCATGGGACTGATCATGCCCAGGTCTCCTAGACTTTCTGGACAGAATTTATGGGACATGTTTTGCCACGTGTTCTTACAGGTAGGTTATAAAACGACACCATGTGTGAGATGAGTATAACAGAGGTGCTCACAAGCCCGGGCTGGTTCTCAGTGCCTCTGTCCTGGGGAAGCCGTGGCTGGAAGCCGTGAGGAAGATTTTCACTGGAAGGTCTCCTTGTCCACAACATGGTTTCTTTCAGTTCAGACCAATTTCTTCCCACTTTCAGACCTTTGCAATGAAAACAGGACACTGAGATGGTATCTGCCATTCCTGTCAGGAGAACGTTCAGCGAGTGAGGACGGGACCCACCCTGAGCATTTGCAGCTGATAGACTTCAGTGCCAGGAATCGGTTGTGTGGGTGAAGGAACGGCTGAGACGCCTAACAGGGGACAGTGAGGCAGCCAAGGGGTTAGCTGGAGCAGGAAGCCCCCACTGCTCCAGGCTGGAGGTACCAAAGAAGGAGCTGGCATTACTTGAGTGCAGGACTGGGTCATCTGGCAGAAGCTGGGACCACAGTGAGTCCATCTTGCAGGAGGTGGAGCGGGAGGAGTTGCCTCCTTTACTGGCAAAGAGGGAAGTGGGGAGAAAAACGCTCGTCCTCCTTCCCATTTCCAGCTGGAAGCTCTCATGGGCCCTTGCTGAACCCAGACAGAAGCCAATGTTTTATTTTTAATTTTTATTTATGTATTTATTTTTGGAATATAATTGCTTTACAACGTTGTGTGAGTTTCTGCTGTACAACCATGTGAATTGGCTGTAAGTATACCCATGTCCCCTTCTCTGGAGCTTCCCTCCCAGCCACTCACCCCACCCTACCCCTCTAGGTCATCACAGAGCACCAGGCAAGCTCCCTGTGCTATACAGCAGCTCCCCACTAGCTGTCTATTTCACATCCGGTGCTGTATATATGTCAGCGCTACTCTCCTAGTTCATCCCACCCTCCCCCTCCCCTTCCCCTGGGTCCACATGTCCATTCTCTCTGTCTGCGTCTCTATTCCCGCCCCGCAAATAGGTCCATCTGTACCATTTTTCTAGATTCCACACATATGTGTTAATACACAATATTTGCTTTTCTCTTTCTGACTTACTTCACTCTGTGCAACACACTCTAGGTACATCCACCTCACTACCAATGACCCAGTTTTGTCTGATAGAAGCCAGTTGATTCAGATCCTGGGAGCCACAGCCTGCAGGGCCAACCATTGTCCACAACCTGAAGAGTCAGAACAGAGCAGGGGAGAGTGAGAAGACACTCTGGCTCCCAGGGGTCAGAAGCCTGCTTTGGGACTTCCTTCTTCTTGGAAAACCAGAAAGCCACAGGACAAGGGGAGGAAGCCAAGGTCCTGGAAAGAGCAGGATACGAGATCCTGCCAAGCCTGTGCTAAGTGCAGACAGAGCAACACTCCCTTGGTGGTGGTGGTGGGGAGGGTGTTGCTCAGCAGGCACCAATGTTCTCGCAGAAACACTCTTCCCTAAATAACTTCTCCGGCTCCCTCACTGACGACTGCGACCCACCCCTCTGTTCTCAGAATGGCTGGCTTTGGCAGGTGACATTTCCAAGAATGTTCTGGCTGGGATTAGCAGGTTATGAATTCCCCCAGGAGGTCACTGAGAAATGTGACTTGTGCATGCCTTGATAACTGACAGGCACGGTTGTTTGGCTTCTTATGGTAAACACTGGGTTGTGGTGACATTTGGGGCATGAGGACACCTTCGATTCTGGGAATCTGCAGTCTAGTCCCCATCTTTTATTTGATCACTCCTGTGCAGCCCTATAGGAACTGCCTGCTATCTAGATGCATCGTGTGTGTGATGCGTGAGAATAGAGTTATTGAGAGGTGGGGCGGGCGGTGGGGGGGCGGGGCGTGGGTTGTTAAGCAACTGTTTGGAAAGGCAGGGTTGCAGAGTTTATACTGCCGGGTCACCTTGGGAAAGATGGTCTGCTGCTCTGGACCTCGGTCCTCTCTCTTTGCCAAATGGAGTTACAGATGCTTCCTTAACGTTGCCACCCTCACACAATTTAGGCTTTTGGACTGTGGTGCTGGAGAAGACTCTTGAGAGTCCATTGGACTGCAAGGAGATCAAACCAGCCAAATATAAAGGAAATCAACCCTGAATATTCACTGGAGGAACTGATGCTGAAGCTGAAGCTCCAATATTTGGCCACCTGCAGCCATGAAATTAAAAGACACTTACTCCTTGGAAGGAAAGTTATGACCAACCTAGATAGCATATTCAAAAGCAGAGACATTACTTTGCCAACAAAGGTCCGTCTAGTCAAGGCTATGGTTTTTCCTGTGGTCATGGATGGATGTGAGAGCTGGACTGTGAAGAAAGCTGAGTGCCAAAGAATTGATGCTTTTGAACTGTGGTGTTGGAGAAGACTCTTGAGAGTCCCTCGGACTGCAAGGAGATCCAACCAGTTCATTCTGAAGGAGATCAGCCCTGGGATTTCTTTGGAAGGAATGATGCTAAAGCTGAAACTCCAGTACTTTGGCCACCTCATGCGAAGAGCTGACTCATTGGAAAAGACTCTGATGCTGGGAGGGATTGGGGGCAGGAGGAGAAGGGGACGACAGAGGATGAGATGGCTGGATGGCATCACTGACTCGAGGGACGTGAGTCTGAGTGAACTCCGGGAGTTGGTGATGGACAGGGAGGCCTGGTGTGCTGCGGTTCATGGGGTTGCAAAGAGTCGGACACGACTGAGCGACTGATCTGATCTGATCTGATCTGCAAAGAACTGACTCACTGGAAATGACCCTGATGCTGGGAAAGATTAAAAGCAGGAGGAGAAGGGGATGACAGAGATCACCAACTCAATGGGCATGAGTTTGAGCAAGCTCTGGGAGTGGTGGTGGACAGGGAAGCCAGGCGTGCTGCAGTCCATGGAGTCACAGAGTTTGACATGACTGAGTGACTGAACTGAACTGAACTGAAAGCTGGAGCAGAGAAGTACAGGAGAAGCCTGAAGCATCTTGCAGTGCCAGAAAATAAGGAAGGAAAACAAAATGAAACAAAACGATGAGGCACATCAAAGAGGCACAAGACCCAATCTGAGAGAGCTCCCAGTGGCCAAAGTGGGAACAATTTGAGCAATAAAACAATGTAGTTTTGGATTGGAATATTCATTGGAAGGGGCTTCCCTCATAGCTCAGTCAGTAAAGAATCTGCTTGTAATACAGGACACCTGGATTTGATTCCTGGGTCAGGAAGATACTCTGGAGAAGGAAACAGCAACCCACTCCAGTATTCTCGCCTGGAGAATCCCATGGACAGAGGAGCCTGGCAGGCTGCAGTCCATGGAATTGCAAGAGTCAATACGACTTAGTGACTAAACCACCACCATTCATTGGGAGGACTGGTGCTGAGGCTGAAGCTCCAATACTTTGGCCACCTGATCCGAAGAGCTGGCACATTGGAAAAGACCCTAATGCTGGGAAAGATTGGAGGCAAAAGGAGAAGAGGGCGGCAGAGGATGAAATAGTTGGATGTTATCATTGACTCAATGGACGTAAGTTTGAGCCAACTCTGGGAGATAGTAAAGGACAAGGAAGCCTGGAGTGCTGTAGCCCATGGGGTTACAAAGAGTCGGACATGACTGAGCAACTGAACAACAACAAACCACAAATGGGATTATAACCCAAAGCATAAAATAAATATCCCTGAGTCCATACTGATATAAATAAATGAGGAGAGAAGGGACAAATCTTTGTAGAAGAATTCCAAATAATTTATATAGATGCTTCCATTGGGAGGTGGAGCTAAGCTCCCTTCCACATTCCACCTGGAGTGTGGGCTGTGCAGAGTGGCTTGTTTCTGACTTCCTTTCAAAGGGTAGAAGGGGAAGGGAGAGTAACTTCACCATGGAGGAATCTGGCAAACACTACCTTGGCTGGGTGATCAAGGTCAATATCAGCAGCGATAAGTCATGCTGATAGCTTGTAACTTTGATGTGATGTAGTGAGAAGGATGTTTGACTTCTATGGTGGTCTTACCCACAACCCGTATAACCATAAGAAAATTATCAGATAGACCCAAATGGAGGGACCTTGAGCAAAATACCTGACCAGTACTCCTTAAAACTGTCAAGGTCATTGGCACACTGGAAAAGTCTGATAACCTGTCACAGACCAGAAGAGACTAAGGAGACGTGACAATGAAAGGCAACGTTGTATCCTGTTACAGAGCTAAAGGAATCAGAATAAAAGCATGAAGTTTAGTTGATAGTAATTCACCAGTGTTGGTTTCTTAGCCATGGTGTGCGTGTGCTCTATCGCTCAGTCATGTCTGACTCTATGCGACCCCATGGAGCCCACCAGGCTCCTCTGTCCATGGAATTTTCCAGGCAAGAATACTGGAGTGGGTTGCCATTTCCTCCATCAAGGGATCTTCCGGACCCAGGGATCGAACCAGCATCTCTTATGTCTCCTGCATTGGCAGGTGGGTTTTTTACCACTATCCACCTGGGAAGCCCCCTTAGCCATGGGGGATCTTGTTAAAAGGCAGCTTTATAATTCAGGAGCTCTGGGGTGCGGCTGAAAAGTCTATGTCTCTGACAGGCTCCCAGGTGAAGCTGATGCTGCTGAAACACAAGTGCTGAGCAGCAAAGCAACAGAGTTTGAGATTGGTCCTTCAACTTCCAAAGTTCCATCCCCCTTGTGTGAACCACACCTGGAGTGCTCAGTAATACCTATGTTACTGTTATTTGAATTCTCAGTTAGTCAGTGGTTTTCAGTCAATCCTGGCTGCACTTTGGAAACATCTGGAAAGCTTTCAAAAAGCCTTGTCCCAGAACTGTGACATCAGAATTTCTAGGCTGCTGTCTGGACATTCTTTTAAAATTGAGATAAAATTCACACAGTATACAGTAAAACACAAAAACCAGGAGCTCCTAGTACATTCACAGTAAGTTCTGAGCCTTTTCCTTGTGTCCCCAAAGGAATTCCATACCCATTAAGCAGTTACTGCCCATTCCCTCCTGCCCTCAGCTCCCAGCAACCATTAATCTGCTTTCTAAGGATCTGTCTATTCTGGACATTTCATATAAATGGAATCATACAAAATGTGGGGGAAAACAAGTTGGTTTCTTAGTTATGACAAAAGTACGTGGTGACAGAGGATGTTAACAATAGGGGAACTGGGTGCCAAGTGCATGGGAACATCCTGTACCACCTCTGCAACTATTTTGTAAGTCTAAAACCATTTTAGGATCTTCCCTGGTGGTCCAGTGAACCCACTTGCCTAAGCAGGGAGCACACGTTCCATCCCTGGTGGTCCAGTGAACCCACTTGCCTAAGCAGGGAGCACACGTTCCATCCCTAGTCTGAGAGGATTCCACATGCAGAGAGGTAATGGAGCCTGTGCATAGCAACTACTGAAGCCCTAGAGCCCTAGACCCTGCGCTCTGCAACAGAAGAAGCTACTACAATGAGAAGCTGACGCACAGCTACAGAGTAGCCCCTGCTCACCTCAACCACAGAAAGCCCATGTGCAGCGTGAAGACCCAGCTCAGCCAAACTAATTAATTAAATTTTTAAAAATACAGATTAAAAAAATTTTTAATTTAATGTTAAAAATTTATTTTACAAAAAATGTTTAAAAAGATAGCTTCCCTTGTGGCTCAGATGTTAAAAGAATCTACCTGCAATGCAGGAGACTGCGGTTTGATTCCTGGGTCAGGAAGATCCACTCGAGAAGGGATAGGCTACCCATTCCAGTATTCTTGGACTTCCCTGGTGGCTCAGCTGATAAAGAATCTGCCTGCAATGCGGGAGACCTGGGTTCGACCCCTGGATTGGGAAGATCCCCTGGAGAAGGGAAAGGCTACCCACTCTAGTATTCTGGCCTGGAGAATTCCACAGACTGTATAATAGCAAAGAGTTGGACGTGACTGAGGCACTTTCACTTTAAAAAGATGAGTACATGCTGCAAAATTCACCATTGAAGGTGATGAAACTTTCTATGGCGATTTTGACAGAAGGCACTCCACACGAACAGGTATAAGGAAGAGGCTGAGTAGAAAGAATTCCTACACCGAACACCCAATAATTTGGCTCCCATTTATTTGGCTCCCTTTATTTGATATTGAAAGTTGTGTTTTTTTCCTGTAGCCTAAAAATTTAACCCGGAAAAGAAAAAAAAAAACAAAACAAAATAAATGAAAACACACAGATACAACATCTTAACAAACTCCATCCAGAAATTTCAAGTAATTTTTCCTTGTAACACTTTAAAATACCTTTGATAATGGTTAAAGATAAAACTGGGCTTCCCCGGTGGCTCAGCAGTAAAGAATCTGCCTACAAAGGAGGAGCCGCAGGAGACATCGGTCAGGAAGATTCCCTGGTGGAAGGTATGACAACCCACTCCAATATTCTTGCCCGGGAAATCCCACGGACAGAGGAGCCTGGTGGGCTACAGTCCATGGAGTCGCAAAGAGTTGGACACAACTGAAGCAACTTAGCATCCACATATGCAAAGATATAACTAACCAAGTTTTCCTAGACCCTCATCTCTATAACCATCTTTTATTTTTCTTCTTGGAAGAGGATAAAATATGACAGGAAGAATCTGTAGGCTCTGGTTCACTGTATGATAATGTCCATTTTTGTAAGGTATTCCCTACCTCTGTGAAGCCTAGGATTCCTCCTCCGAAATGTCTGTTTACCATTAAATTCAGGGTTTAAAAAATTTTAGGGTAAATTAAAAAAAAAAAATTAAGGTAAAATGGTTTTTCCCTTGACCCCACTTCCCAAACATCACGACTTAAATTTCTTCATGCTTCCTGCCAACCAACCTTTGAGTCAAACCCAGAAAGGGTCACAGGAAGCAAAGAATGTGACTTCTGTGCTCGACACCTTTCCTCCAACAAGAAAAGACTCATTTGCCCCAAATTTACATTTACAGGTACTTCCTGTTTACAAGCTGGCCAATGATGAAAGTTAGCATGGAGCCTTTTTGTTTCCCCCTCCAGGAGATTATTTGATAAACACAGTTTGATTCACCCTTCCATTTTCTCCTTGTAAGTGCCCTGTGCCTCAGAGACAGGACAGCTACTTAGTTCGCAGGACCCAGTGCCAAATGAAAATGCAGAAAGGCGGAAAAACCAAAACAAGAGCAAGATTGTAACAAATTCAGAAAGACTTTAAAAATGGTCCACATTAAAAAAAAAAGAAATCTTAGAAAACAAACAAACAAAAAAGAGTTTCAAGAGAGTGAGAGCAGAGCACTGAACCAGGCCTGGGGTCCTTGTCAGCTCTGAAGCCGGCTCTGCCAGGGGCACGTAGGTTATGGGGCTTCTCATTGTGCCCACTGGACTCTGTTTCAGAAGAAAAAGGAGGGGAGAACTCTCAGAGGCCACAGTCTCTCATGCGTTCAGAGTGACGAGTAGGGGCACAGAGCCAGGGAGGTAGGCTTCACAGAACCAGGAGTCCTTTCTCCAGGAGCTCAGCCTAACCCTGTGATTAGAGAGGCTGGGGGTGGAGGGACACAGGATGGCCTGGAGTTAGGTTTCTGTAGGGAGGTGACAGCGCCTTCCTTACAACATCAGTGAGGGGGGGAAGGGGAGACAGACGTGGAGATCTGCTGGGACCATCTGGGCTCAGTCCATCTCAGTGGCTTTTGAGCAGCTACCAAATGCCTGGGAATAGAGCTAGACATTAGAAGTAAATGCAAAAGAGGCAGAAAGGAAGGAAGGAAGGAAGGGAGGAAGGAAGGAGGGATCTAGACTCAAGGAGATAGTCTGGTGGGGGGAGGCATATGTAGATAGATAATATCAGAATAAATATGCTAGAATGTTTTCAATTCTAGTCACTCAGTCGTGTCCAACTCTTTGCAACCCCATGGACTGTAGCCCACCAGGCTCCTCTGTCCATGGGATGCTCCAGGCAAGAATACTGGATTTGGGTAGCCATTCCCTTCTCCAGGGGATCTTCTGGACCCAGGGATTGAACCCCGGTCTCCTGCATTGCAGGCAGATTCTTTACTGTCTGAGCCAGCAGGGAATCCCCTGATGTTTTAAAAGTCCTCCTAATTTTGCCTTGATCTTGGGGTACTGAGACCCCCTGATCTGACCAAAAGAAACTTCTCCCTGGCTCCTCACACGCCTGTGTGTTCAACCTGAATGTGACAGGTCAGAGATGGTGCACATGCCCCAGCACCAGCTAGGAGTAATCCTCTCATGAGCAGAGAGAAGGCTTCCCCCATGCAATCCCTAGGATCCACGTTTTATTCAAGTTTTTTTTTTTTTTTTTGGCTGTGCTGGGTCTTAGTTGCAGCATGTGGGATCTAGTTCCCTGACCAGGGATTGAACCTGGGCTGCCTGCTCTGGGAGCACAGAATCTTATCCACTGTATCACCAGGCAAATCCCAAATCTACTTTTTTTGTTTTAATTAATTAATTTTTAAAAAAATGTGGAATCTTATTTCCCCGACCAGGGATTGAACCCAGGACCACAGCAGTGAAATCACTGAGTCTAACAACTGGACCACCAAGGAATTTTTCCAAGTTTTGTCTAAATGCGTCTTAAAGTCTCTTTGTAGACATAACTAAAAACCTACGCCATAACTGGTAATAGATTAATTATTAAATGCACGAGTTGAGATGATTAAAGAGTTTATCACTTAAAAAAAATAGCAAAGAATCCCATTGGATTATGAAAAAAGCATTTTCCATGAGTCTCTTTCATAACTTTAGAAGATCTTTTACAGCATCTTCTCCAAGTCAAATTCTTCTCTGGAGCAAGAAGTGTGCTATTTCACATCACAGGACAGGTTGGGACTGTAAGGAGGAACTGACAGATGATCCCACATGGACTGTCATCAATTCCGTTTGGCTTACAAAGGTGACTGACCCCACAATCATGACAGTCACTTCTCAGGCTGCAGGGCCTGAGTTTTCCCAATCTATGATTGATAATGAGGATTTTTATTAGATAATCATTTGACAAGACAAGCATGCTCACAGGGACAAAGTCAGAGGGTTTAAACCCAGGACTGTTGCTCACAAGTCTTCATCGCTGGGCTCACACCAGATGGTTACCTCGCTCCTCCCCGTGGCTGTCCCCCTGCATGTGTGAGGCCCATTTGATGACTCAGCAAGACTGTCTAGGGCTGCAGGACCCAATACAGCTCCTTATTCCTATGCCAGGCAACATGTCTTACACACAGCTTGCATCCACATGAAACACTGGCTGAACGAGTGAATGAGTGATCTCCTTTTCTTTCTTCAAGCAACACTCCTTTGTCAGCACTCTTTGGTTAATCCTGAAATGGCCCTAAGTTGTGGGTAGGCAGGAAGAAAGCCCATTTTGCACGAAGAAATGGAGACCCAGCAAGCTAAGTGAATTACTCAGAGTGACACAGCAAATTGGGATGGTGCCGGGGATACTGATGGCTGCGTGCTTCTTCTCCATTGGCTTTGCAGACTGGAGCCATTGACTTGTGTGAAATAACCCAATTACAGTTAAAGCAACAAATGTGGGCTATAAACCCTCCTGATACGATTGGTTAATTATGGAACTTGCTAACTAAGGAGAACATCAAAAGTATTTGACAATTTACCTCTAACCTCCCTTGAGAACACACTTTTTTTTTTTTTTTTTTTGAGAATGCATTTTTGGAAACAAGATGTTAAATCCTTCATGAGAAGAGCTGACACCCAATTCGTGCTTAGGTATTAAACTTCTCTTACTATCTGCTCCCTCTCCACTTTTCCTTTTCTTTTTTTGGTAAATGACACATAGACACCAGGAACAGTATGTCTAGGATTCGTGACTCAATTTTTTTGTGATTTAAGAAGTATTAAAAAACAAACCCAAGAAGGTAGTTTGAGGAAATAAAAGTGTTAGCCCTCATGATGAAAGAGGTCATTGGTGGTTCTAGGTGTCTACAAAAGGGGAACTAATACATCCTTGTTACAAGGAAATGCAGGAGGAGAACCACACTGTGGCCGTGCTCTGGAGGGCGGCAGGAAGGCCAAGGCTCATAAAATAGAAAAGTAAACAAGATCAACCAGTCACCACGGAAAAGTGTACGGGGGGCACGGGGGAAGAAAAGAATGAAAATCTGATGCCCAGGTTTTTATTTTTTATTTTTTCTGAAATGAAGTTTGTAAGTAATACTACTATTTATGTATGAGTGCAAGAGGCAATAGAAAAATACATACACATGAGTGACCCAGGATTTGGGGAAAAGGCCTGGGGACATCCGCGTCTCTGGTAGATAATGGATAAGCCATTGTCTAGAATGGTGGGGCTGTCCATTTGCCCAGCATCCACCCTTGGAGAAAATGGATGGCATGACGCCAAGGGGGAGGCAGCAGTTCTGTGGTCATGGGGACTTCATTGTTTACCATTTTATTTCCAGGTAACATTGTAATTGCCACTCTATGATAGGATTTGTATCTCAGATCTAGCAGCTATATCGTTAAGTACAGTCACTGTGCTGTATGTTACATCCCCAGGACTTACCATCTTATACTGGAAGTACAAGTTCTTATTTTACAACTCTTTTCATTCTAGTCCAATATCCCTTCTTAGAGCAACTAATGACTGCCATTGTTGCCTGTGTGTGTGTGTGTGTGTGTGTGTGTGCTGGAATGTGAACATGGGCTAGCCATCACTGTGACTGAAGAAGGAAGCCTCTTCAGGCTTGAGTCATTCTTGGCTCAGGGGTCTTCATGTAATGAGGTGACCGTCACTCTGCTTTCTCAGCTGCTCACACAAGTTGGGGAGGCTTCAAAGGAAAGAATCCTTTCCAATCATAAGTCTGAGAGCTTTCATAGACATGTGCCTCCACAACCTTTCTTTGACTCACAGAGTTTTGAAGAGCCCCTTTAAACCAAACACCTGTGTCATGGTGGTCTGGTACATGGGTCAATGCCACTGATTTTATCTTGGGAAACTTATGATGTAATCTTATGTTCCAGAATTAAAATTTAAAAATGAAAGTTCATCATGTATTCTTCCAACCAAATGGAAGAAACAGGCTTCGTTTCATGAGTTAGTTTTTATTTTCTTGTTATCTTTTTTTTTTTTCCCCTTTTTCAGTCTGGAGGTCAGAAGTGTCTTGTGTGAAATGTAATCCTGGTGGAAGATAGTGTTAGAAATTCCCCGACTTGAGCTTTCAAGGCTTCCCCCCAAAACAAAACACCACAAGAAGAAAATCACCTACAAACTTTTGTTTCTTGATTTTAAATCTATTGTCTTTCTGGGATAATTCACATTGGGTTTAAAAGTCTGATTCAGAGACTAGGTCTTCTCAGAGATCTCACAACTCACCAGAAACAGGGTTCTTAAGATACTTTTGCCAAAGCGCTGTCAGGACAAGTTGAGTTAGAGACAAGTTATCTTTAGCAGAAAGTCCTGATTTAAAAAAGAAAAAACCCTAGAGATTTCAATCCTCTTTAACTAGTTGCAGAATAGAGTGGGTGGGGTGGGTGGGGAAGAGGAAAATGGTGGGGGGATTGAACGGCAGTCTTATGAGTAAGTTTAATTTAAGTTGTAAGAATTTATTAACTTGCTGTTGGGTTGAAGTTCTAACGGGAGATCTGAGTCTTCTTCAGTAATATGCATGATGTAGCAGCGGGCGGGGTGGGAGATCCATAGTCATGGGTTCGCTTATCAAGGGAGCTCAGCATCTGGGCAGTAAGAGCTCTGTATGCAAGTGTCCCGCTATCTGTCTGCTTGATATTGGGACTTCGCATTGTTCTCCCTGGAGATTACACCTTCCAACCCACCACCTGATCCCCTTTCGAGTTTCTATTCTCAAATCCCTCTGGAAAGAAGGACCCGGAGGTGGCAGGCAGGTAGCTGCCACGCCCAGACAGCTGGCTTCTGTGTTTTCTTAGCCAGAAAGTGGTGAGATGCCAGTAGTGGCTGCCCAGCCCTGCCCAGGTGGGGCCCACCTGACTTTGTTGGCTGAGGTGTCCAGCCATAAGACAGAGGGGCCACAGAGATGGATCGATTGGGTTGGGTAAAGCTCTGGCCAGCAGGATACTTTGCTGATTACTCAACATTTCCCTTTCTTCCATTCCAAGGGACAGAAAGGTCAGGTCCTTACTGTGGAGCTCAGGGAACTCTGCTCCATGTTATGGCAGCCTGGATGGAAGAGGAGTTTGGGGGAGAATGGATACATGTGTACATATGGCTGAGTCCCCACTGTCAATCTGAACTATCACAACATTGTTAATCGGCTATATTCCGATTAAGAAGGAAATGGCAACTGCCTCCAGTATTCTTGCCTGGAGAATTCCATGGACAGAAGAGCCTGGCAGTCTACAGTTCATTGGGTCCCAAAGAGTTGGACATGACTGAGCAACTGAGCACATACACACACCCACATACTCCAATGCAAAATAAAAAGTTTAAAAAAAGTCTTTTAAGTTAAAAAAAGAAAAAAAGTTCAGGTCTTCATGATAGAATTCTCTAGGAGTCTTCACTCTGGACTCCCCTCACTGCAGCTGCCGAGTCTCAGAATAGATCCAGAAAGAATTTTAGGAATTCTGTGACTTTTGTGGGGACTGTGGAGCGGCTCCATTGTTGGCTGGTTTAACACCCAGGCTGTGTGGAGGTGAGGGGTAAAGATAACCTGGAGAATGTTCCAGATCCTGGCACCCAGAGGAGGCAGCCACTGGGAGAAGGCAATGTGAGGGGCCTGGCCAGGATGAAGGTGCCAAGTTGAAAGAGATTTCATCTTCCAGCAGAAAGCCTTTAGCAGCCGTCTGAATGACCATTTGGAGGAGGGGGAGATATTATGCCAATTAAATCGAGACAATAGCATCTTGTTTCCCCTGCAGTGAACCCTGATAAAATTGCCTGTTCAGGGGAAGGAAAGTATTTCATTATTGTACCTTTGAAAATGGATAATCCTCACTGTATTTCCTCTGTGGGGGAGGGTGTCCTTTGTTCTTATGCCTCTGATCCACAGCTACTCCCCACCTTTGGTTTCAGGGGAAAGAAAAAAGTGTGATTAAATGATGGAGCTGTTAGATGAGACAGGACCCATCTGAGGGACTCTGATCTCTAACCAGAGCTGACACCACGGTGATCTCAGTCCTCAGAGAAACTCCTTTTGTATGGGACTTGCTCCTTCCCTCCAGGGGCTTCCTGGTAGGCTCTACAGAACTGACTCTTCAAGGACACACAACGGGGAGGAGAAACGTTTTAGATTCAGGGGCCACTTTACTCCTGATGACCACTGATGGCGTCACTCAGGACTGAAAGCACCACAGGGGGTGTCACTGCTTGTACAATGACAGAACCCCAGAACTTTGCAGAGGGGAGGGATTGCAACGTGCCTGAGCCCAAGGTCTCGGTTTTATAATGGAGGACACTGAGAACTGGGCTGACTGAGCGGCTTTCCCAAGCTGGATCTACAGGGTGCTGACTGAGTCCTGGGTGCTTTGCAGCCCACCGGGCTGTGGCCAGAGGTTGCAGGAGGCAGGAGCTGTGAGATAGCAACAGGGAAGATTGGAGACCCCGCCTAACTCAGTTCCCCAAGTCACTGCATCCTCAGCACAGTCAGGAAATTTTAAGTCTCCTTTTGTAGTCAGCCTTAAAAGTTATTTTAATCAAGAGCCTTTTCTGACATGAAAGAGAAGAATATCTATATTCAGTGTCCTCTGTCTCCAGATGGTAAAGAATCTGCCTGCAGTGCAGGAGACCTGGGTTCAGTCTCTAGGTCGGGAAGATCCCCTGAAAAGGGAATGGCTACCCAGTCCAGTATTCTGGCCTGGAAAATTCCATGGACAGAGGAGCCCAGGGGGCTAAGATCCATGGGGTCAGAGTCAGATACAACAGAAGCGACTGAGCACACATATTAAGAGGATAGTAAAGGATAAAAGATGGAGAAATCTTCACTTCCTAACAACTCCCTCATCCCCCTTTTTAGTGCAGAAGTAGACCAGAGGGACCCCAAGATGAGGGAACAAATGAGAGTGTAGTAGCCCCACCGGACTGAATTGTGGGGCTGGAGCGGACGCGTGTGTGATCGAACTTCCACTGCCCTAGCCATGACCTCTGCATCGTTGGACTTCTCCAGAAGGGAAGACAGTAGTGCTGAGAGGGCAAAGGAGAACAGGGGATAGCTGGGGAAGGAATCTGAGAACCATTTCTTGGCCCCATAGGCAGTGGCAGACTGCCAAACTGCTCTGAGTCTTGAACAGTGTGTTCACCATTCATAAAATGCCCAGTAGGCTCCAACAGCCTAACAGAGTTGATTGATTCTCCTGGCAAGTAGAAGAACCATTCCTATTTTTTTGAATCTCACAGAATTCCAGGTTGCCTTAAATTACCAGAAAAAAATGTTATTTTAAAATCCTGACGGGGACACTTCCCTGGTGGTCCAGTGGCTAAGACTCCAAGCTCCCAGTGCAGGGGACCCGGGTTCCATCCCTGATCAGGGAACTAGATCCCATGTGCCCCAACTAAGACCTGGTGCTGCCAAATACAAAAATACATAGTATATAAATGTAAAAAGCAATAACAACAGGGAATTTCCTGGTGGTCTAGTGGCTAGGACTGTGCACTCTAACTGCTGAGGGCTTGGGTTCAATCCTTGGTTGAGGAACTAAAATCCCACGATCTGCACAGCACGGCCAAAACATAAAAAAATAAGCCCCCAACACATCAGTGCATCACCCCCCAGAGCCATCTTCAACCCTGGCACTTGAGCACTTGACTAGACTGCACAAGGTGAAAATCAGCCATCTATTATTTGTTGAAGCACTCAGCAGCCCAGAAATAAACAAGGACACCAATGGTGATCTGAGAACTAAAGGATATCTTTCAAGTCTAATAAATGTGATAAAAATAAACAACATCCTTTCATAAATTCAGTGGAGCATGGCTCTGTGTTTATCTTGTGTCATGTACTTGAGATTACCCCACTGCAAGAAGAAAACGATTGATGCGGGGAGTCTGCAGTGATTGGAAAATATTTTTCTACTTCCTGCCATGCCCTTTTTTTGCTTCTCTAAGGAAGTTATTAGTGGTATGCTTTACAATAATGAAAACGCAGCAATTTCCAGTGAGAAAGCCAACACATTCCTGAGTCACAGTTGTTCTATTTGGTAATTAGTTTAGAAAGTGTTCTGTGTTCTTTTTCTTCCATTCCATGGCTAGGGAGTTTTATTCTGGTTGTTTATGGCACCTCATAATAATGATAGCAGTGACAATAACTGTACCTATCACTTATTGAAGTTCTGGACAAAGCACTGTCTAGAAATTATTTAGCCACACAGTCCTGTGAGATGAGTAAAGTTATTATTCCCATTTTACTGTTGAGAACCTAAAGTTTTGAGGTTAGGTGTCTTGCTCAAGGTCAAACAGGTAGTAAAACGCAATCAAAGGAGTTTAAGACCAGTTCTAACTCCTGTTCTGACCTGAATGATTATGTCTGCCTCCCATAGAACTGAGGCATTGAAGGAAGGGCATTCATCCTATTCATCCAATTATTGAGCCTGAATATGATTAAAGCTTTTCCTGGGTACCAGACATTGTTTCAGACACTGGAGACATGGGAACAGTGCAGACAGAAACCTCTGCCCTTCTGGAGCTTACATTCTAGTGAGGTCAGTGATATGAGATGTAAAATTAACTAAATAAATGATCAACTACATACCAGTTAAGTAGTGGCCTATGATATGGAGAAAAATAAGTCAGGACATGAATATACAGGATATGAGAGCAGGGGTTGCAGTTTTAAACGGAATAGTCAGGAAAAGCTTAGTTGATATGACGAGACTTTAAGAAGGTGCTGAAGGAGGTGAGGAAGTGAGCCATGTGGCTATCTGGAGAAGGGCTATTTGGCAGATGGAACGTGCAAAGGCCCTGAGGTAGAGCTGTGCTTGGCACATTCACAGAACCCAAAAACTAGTGTGACTGCAGAAGGAGCTGATTGAGGGGGAGGATGGTAGATGGGACGAGAGGAGTACACAGAGCCTGGGTGGAGTTGGACTGAGTGGGCCATACAGTTGTCCCTTCTTATCTTCGAGGGATATATTCCAAGACCCTCAGTGGATGTCTGAAGCATCAGATAGTACTGAACCCTATGTATCCTACGTTTTTCCTTCACATACACACCTGTGATAAAGTTTAATTTATAAACTAGCCACGGTAAGAGAGTATCTAAACAGCCAGCATCACTGCTTTTGTGCTTTGGGGCCATTATTAGGTAAAGTAAGTCACTGAACACAAGCCCTGTGCTACCATGATAGTCGTTGTTGTCTGTTGTTGAGTCGATAAATTGTGTCGGACTCTTTTTTGGAACGGTAGCCTGCCAGGCTCCTCTGTCCATAGGATTTCCTGGGCAAGAATACTGAAGTGGGTTGCCATTTCCTCCTCCAGGGGATCTTCCCCTCCCAGGGACTGAACTCGAGTCTTCTGCACTGGCAGGTGGATTCTTTACCATCTGAGCAACCAGGGAAGCCCCAACCAAGATAGTCATTTGAAAACTAAGTGACTCATAGGTAGGATACCCTGGATGATTCACGTCCTGGGTGAGGCAGAGTGGATTTCATCACATGACTCAAAACAGCGGGCAACTTAAAACTTATAAGGGAATTCCCTGGCGGTCCAGTGGTTAGGACTCAGCGCTTTCACTGCAGGGGCCTGGCTTCAGTCCCTGGTCAGAAGCTAACATTTAACTTCCCGCCAACCACTTACTGTAGCAAAAACAAAACACAAAACAAACATACCCACGTATGAATTGCTTATTTTTGGAATTTAGTATTTAATATTTTCTGACTGAAGGGTAACTGAAGCCTCGGAAAATGAAGTGGCGGATAAGGGGGCCTCACAGGGCACTTCATTATTTTCTCAGGATGTGATGGGGACTCAGGGAGTGTTTTGAGCAGAGAAGTGATGACTTAACTTTTAAAAGGGCCCCTCTGGCTGCTGCATGAGATGGACTCGAGATGGGCAGGGTAGAGGTGGGGAGTGCAGTTAAGGGACTTTGGCAGTAAACTGGGTAAGAGATGATGGTGGCTTGTCCCAGGTTAGGAACAAAGGAGAGGATGAGCAGTGTTCCAAACATAAACAGAGGTGAACTGGAATTTGCTGATGGACTGTGGGGTATGAAATAAAAATAAATATTAGGATGCCCTGGAGGTATTCATTTGGGGCAAGTCCCACGTAAGGAGTTCTGAGACAGTGACTTAAAATTAAAAGCTAGAGATATATTTTATTGAGGCAGAGGTCATGGAGAGGCTTGAGGAGGAAAAAGGAGATTTATAAATCCAGGGCTCTGTGACAGCCTAGAGAGGGTGGGATGGGGTGGGAGATGGGAGGGAGGTTCAAGAGGGAAGGGGCATATGTATACCTATAGCTGACTCATATTCATGTATGGCAGTTCAGTTCAGTTCAGTCACTCAGTTGTGTCTAACTCTTTGTGACCCCATGAATTGCAGCATGCCAGATCTCCCTGTCCATCACCAACTCCCGGAGTTCACTCAAACTCACGTCCATTGAGTCGGTGATGCCATCCAGCCACCTCATCCTCTGTCGTGCCCTTCTCCTCCTGCCCCCAATCCCTCCCAGCATCAGAGTCTTTTCCAATGAGTCAACTCTTTGCATGAGGTGGCCAAAATATTGGAGTTTCAGCTTTAGCATCAGTCCTTCCAATGAACACCCAGGACTGATATCCTTCAGAATGGACTGGCTGGATCTCCTTGCAGTCCAAGGGACTCTCAAGAGTCTTCTCCAACACCACAGTTCAAAAGTATCAATTCTTCAGTGCTCAGCTTTCTTCACAGTCCAACTCTCACATCCATACATGGCCACTGCAAAAACCACAGCCTTGACTAGACAGACTTTGTTGGCAAAGTTATGTCTCTGCTTTTGAATATGCTATCTAGGTTGGTCATAACTTTTCTTCCAAGGAGTAAGTGTCTTTTAATTTTATGGCTGCAATCATCATCTGCAGTGATTTTGGAGCCCCCCAGAATAAAGTCTGACACTGAGACCAACACAATATTGCAAATTAATTATTCTCCAATTAAAAAAAATAGGTAACCAACAAAGTGAAAGTGTTAGTTGCTCTGTTTTGTCCGACTCTTTGTGACCCCATGGACTGTAGCCTGCCAGGCTCCTCTATCCATGGGATTTCCCAGGCAAGAATACTGGAGTGGGTTGCCACTCCAGTTGTGGGTTGACACCCCTGGTTTCCAGGGGAATCTTACCAACCCACGGATCGAACTCAGGTCTCCCTCATTGCAGGCAGACTCTTTACCATCTGAGCCACCAGGGAAGCCCCAGATAACCAATAAGGACCAACTCTGTAGCACAGGGAATTATACTCAATATTTTATAATAACCTATAAGGAAAGAGTATCTGAATCACCATGTTGTCTACTTGAAACTAACATGATATTGCAAATCAACTATGCTTCAATAAAAAAATTAATAAAAAATTTAAAAAATAAAAGAGAAAGGATGACTTGAATAAATAATTGAAAAAGATGTTACCACTCATACCACAGATATGGAAAGAATCTAAGAGACAATTACATGCCAACAAATCAGGTAAATTAAAGAAAATGGATAAATTCCTTGAAATGTACAACCTACAAACACTGAATCATAAATAAAATTTGAATAAACTAGAAAAAGAAACAAAACACAGGCTTAAGGGAATTCCTTGGGGATCCAGTGATCAGGACTGTGGACTTCCACTGTCTTGAGCCTGGGTTCAATCCCTGGTAGGGGAACTAAGATCCTGAAAGCTATGTGGCACAGTCAAAAAATAAAATAAAAAGGGTTTCTGTGAGTAATGTTTACTCCATGCAGTCAGCTCATTGACACCCAGGAGTCACTGAAAGGGGGCTTCTGAGAATATACTTGGTGGATGCAAATGGACAGGAGGTTATCCCCTGAGATAGAAGATTCTATAAAGATAAGGTCTTTTCCTGTCTTTTTTTCTTGGACAGAATATCTTGTCTAACCCAGCCTGAGGGAAGAACATTCATCACAAACCCTCATCAGGAAGGAACCTACAGGGGTGCCTGAATGGGGACTCAGTCAGCTAGTGGCTCACAGAGGAGAATATTATCCCAGTAAGATGGGTTCTGAGATATGCAAAGCCTGACTTCGAATGGAGATAGGCTTATCAGACCAGAATCTCGCGGGTTCCAGGAGGAAGTTGGGAACAAGGAAAGGGGAAGGTTTAGGGGGTCGTCGGAGTAGGGCAGAAGGACTTTTATCTACCTTGGGAGGGTTAATCCAGGAGTCATTGAACACTGTAAAAGCCAAGGTACGGAGGTCATTTCCAGGGATCAAGGTAGTTTGGGGACTGGGAAACTAAATCAGAAGAGGATTTCCAGGAAAAGCTCTTCTTCTATCCCCTCCCCCACCACCCTCCTCTATCAAAGTGCTCTAGACTCCAACATGGATTTCTATTTATTTAATATGGACCATTTTAAAAGTCTTTATTGAACTTGTTACAATATTACTTCTGTTTAATGTTTTGGTTGTTTGGTCCGAGGCATGTGGGTTCCAGGGGGTCTAGCCTGCACCCCATGCACGGAAGGCGAAGTCTTAACCCTTGGATCGCCAGTGAAGTCCCATCCAACATAGATTTGTAAACGAAATCTAGTTTTGGAGGACCCTGGGAGAAGTTCTTAACACGCAGAGAGAATAACTGCCAAACTCTGGGGTGTCCCACGATTGGAAAACTCTGGGAAAAACAAGCAGTTTGTGGTACCAGGATAATCGTAGGTCACCTTGACAGAACACTCCCTAGATGCCAGGCACTTGGGAGGCATGGAAAATGCATTTTCTCATCTAATCCTCACAAAAATCTGAGATGATGAACCATCATTTGCAAATACAGGAGGGAGACTTGGTGGTTGTTGACTTTTAGTCACTAAGTTGCGTCAGACTCTGTAACCCCATGGACTGTAGCGTGCCAGGCTCTTCTGTCCTCCACTGTTTCCCAAAGTTAGCTCAAATTCATGTTCATTGAGTCAGTGATGCTATCTAACCATCCCATCCTCTGCCACCCCCTTCTCCTTTTGCTTTCAATCTTTCCAAGCATTGAGGTCTTTTCCGATGAGTTGGCTCTTCCCATCAGGTGACCAAAGTACTGGAGCTTCAGATTCAGCATCAATCCTTCCAATGAATATTTGCCAATCCCACTGAGGCAGTTAAAGGCAGACCTGAGAGTCTAAACTCCATCCATTAGACTCTAAAGCCTGTGTATTCATTTTGAGGCTAAGCAGGGGACATGCAAAAGGGAGACTAGACCAAAGTGTTTTTGGGAAGAAGGAATGTCTTTTCTCTGTGTTCTCAGAAGTGGGCCAAAAAAGGTTGAAAGCCAGTTAAGCTTGATTTCAAATTAAGGAATCACTGGTTTTCTCAACATTTGACTCAGAAACACCTCCCTTCTTCCTTCTTGAAGTCATTTAATTTTCACATTATAGTTGAAGGGAAATCCTCTATTTACCTAATGCTTTCCTGTTCAGTCCTTTCAGGCTATGAATCTTGTATATTTTATATACACAAAGGTGACTTTTCCTTCCTCGAATGACCAATGCTTATCAGCTCAAGCAACTGATACTGAGCTCATAAATATGTCACTCGGAGTCTGTCTCAGCCCGGCTCTTCTCTGAGCGTAATTCTCCTGCGACAGTTTTCCTCCTCCTTTCTCTTCCTGACCGCTGGGGAGACGGCACTGGGGCCCCAGCCGCCCCCGCAGAGTCTGCTTTGGGTTCACTCCCCATCGGCAAATATAAAAACGAGTGACCGCTGCTTCCACACCGAAGTCATTTCAGCAGAAGCCCGCAGACAATATAAAACAAGGCCCGTGGAGCCAGCGCCTTCCGATTCCAATTAAATATTTCCTGTAAGTCTGTGCCAATTGTGCATCTTGGAAGAACATTTGAAAGCAGAAGTTTGAACTCACGGGGACCCCATTGCCTTAAAAACCTGTTTCCTGTTTGACAAGATTTTACTAGCGGGAGCAAAGTAGCACACTCAGCAATTGTTAGTGGTTCAATGTGCAAAGGTGGTGGTTTCCTCCCCCAGGGCCCACCAGCACAGCCTCGTTGAGCTGCAGATTTCTGTCTTCCAGATAAATCTCTCTGAACATTAGACCCCTATTCCAAAGGGCCCTAATGACATTTCCAGGATGACAGGAAATACTCTGCTTATCTCCCTATCTGTACATCCTACCTCTGCGTGTGCTATCTTACAAAGCTGGAAAAGCTCTTTAAGACCACTTCATAGATGTTATTATGTCCAATTTACAGATGAAAAAAGTGAGGCTCAGGGCTCAGATGTTGTTAAGTTTTGCATAGAGTATTTCAGATTGCCAGGGACTAGGTGTTCAAGGCGCCTCTTGTGTCACGACTTTGCACAAGTTTCTAAAATGTTCTTTGTATCAGTTTCCAGATTCATAAAATGGAGTGAATGATAGGGAGAATTTGACTTCACAGATTGGAAAGACCTTTAAGTTGGTCATAAGAAAGGCACCTCGATAATCACAAAGTATTATTACTATTAATTTAAAAATGATCATTATTGGACTTGCCTGGCAGTTCAGGTGGTTAAGACTATGAGCTCCCAGTGCAGAGATGGAGGGGGGATGGGTTCATTCCCTGGCTGGGGAAGATCCCACAAGCCATGTGGTATGGCCTGTATGCTGCTGCTGCTGCTGCTAAGTCGCTTCAGTCATGTCCAACTCTGTGCGACCCCATAGACGGCAGCCCACCAGGCTCCCCTGTCCCTGGGATTCTCCAGGCAAGAACACTGGAGTGGGTTGCCATTTCCTTCTCCAATGCATGAAACTGAAAAGTGAAAGTGAAGTCGCTCAGTCGTATACAACTCTTAGCGACCCCATGGACTGTAGCCTACTAGGCTCCTCTGTCCATGGGATTTTCCAGGCAAGGGTACTGGAGTGGGGTGCCATTGCCTTCTCCCATGGCCTGTATATACATATATATATAGAGACACACATATATATCTCATTATCATTATCGTTAGTGAAAAAATTTATCCTAGGCCTGAAACTCAAAGCACTCCACAATCTGGCCCTAGTCTACTGGTCCACAGTCTTTTTTTCAGCCATGACTCCCTGTTCCCACTCTCACATCACACACACACAAACAAACACAGGCTATCCCTTCTGTCAAACTATATTTACCCTCTGAATCTTTGTCCTCTTGGTCCCTTCTTCCCGAGACACTCCTTCTTCCCGTGTGGTCCCACTACCTTCAGGAGGCCTTCCCATCCCACTTGGGGACCAGGCTGGTGTCACAACTGGAAGCCTCGTGTATCATCAACATGGTTTTGTCAAGTGACTTAGCCTCTCAGAGTCTCCACGGTGATCTCTAAGATGGGCTAACAATCTTCACCTCACCCTATTATGAGGACTAAACAAGGCAACACGTAACCCCCACAGCCCAGGAGAGGCAAAGAATCCACCTGAGCATCGCCCCCCACGCCGCTCCCAGCTCCCACCTTCTCCCTCCCTCGTGCTGTGAATGGACTTTGCAGTCACCAAACTCTAGCTTGTTGTTATTGTCCTCATGTCTGTATTTGCTGCTTGCTGTCTTTGAAAGCCAGGAATATCTCCATTTCTTTTTGTGTGCAACATGGTCCTCGTTTCACAATAAGTCTTCAGTGCTGGTGATAGAACTCCAGGAATGTTATCGGCAGGCACTCCTGGACCTGCTTGTCTTGTGGGGCAGGCGTGACTAATACTTTTGGTGAGTCTGTAGAGTGAGAAAGCTGAGCCGTAGAGGGGCCAAGTGAGTGAGCATTCCAGGCTCATTCCAAGGCTCTGCCTGCTCTGATCGAGTCTACTTTGCACGAATTTAAACGTGAACTTTCTGCATGACCATATGAGTAAAATTTGATAAAGTGAGATTTGAGCATTCATTTAACAAATGTATAATACTAATAGCTAGATCTATATTCTAGGCAGCTAGATCTTACTCATATGATATTAATCTCATGAAAATCTTGAGAAGTAGCATCACAGTGATGCTTAGTCAGCACTTGTGAGACTGTGCTAGGTTCTGGTGGCATCCATTAGTGAACACCAAGTTCCTGTTTGTTAAGGTTGCAACGTAGCAGCAGAGACAGGCAAACAGACCATTAAATGAATTTACTAATTTACAAAGTGGGGGCACAGAAAGGAGAATAATGATCATTTTGGGGAATGAGAAATTATCTGGAACCAGGCAATATTTGAAGACAATCCTGGAGAGCTTCAAGGTCAGATCAAGGAGAAAAGGCAATTCCAGGAATAAGGAACAGTGAGTTCAAGGTCATGAAGGAAAGAAGGCACCTGAGGAGGTGAAACAGACAGGGGCAGAACTATGTGTCAAGCCAAAGGGTGTGACCTTTTTTCCTGTAGGCAATGGGCAGCCACGGAGGGTTTTGTGTGTGTGTGTGTGTGTGTGTGTGAATTACCCTGGTGTTTTCTGATGATCACTTTGGAGGTCTGGGAGCAGGAGGAGATCATGAAGATGGCCTGAACTCTAAAGTTATATCAACACTGAAAGTGATTCTAATATAAATAGAGTTATTATTATTATCCCTGGATGTTAGCAAAATTAAGCTTCTTCCATGTTAAGGCTTACTGCTTCTTTGGGTAAAATTGAGTCTTTGGGTAAAATTGAGAGGAAATATGCTGTATTTCAGAAAGATCTTTGAAGGGACCAAAGTCCCTTCCAGCCCCACTCACCCGAAACGAGTGAAATCTTCAGACACATGCTATGCATGCGTGTATATTCTGTGTGTAGGTATTTGAATATTTTAAAAACAAGTATGGAGAAGAATACTGTAGGGTATGGTAGAAAGATAATCCAGAAACTTTCACTGAGCCCAGTTTCCGAAGGCTTCCCTTGATTGGACCCACCCAATTCCTGCCCCCAACAGAGTCCTGGCTGAGGACGGAGTCCCTGGGTTCCCAGCTCTGTAGCCTCAGGGAGGGCCCTGGGCTCCCGCCCCCATCAGTCCCCTGCGGCTGCCTCACGTGACCACGCCTGCACAGGAAATGTCCTTGAACAGCTTTTTTCTTTCTTTGTTTTTAAAACAACACCTGACTGATCCCACGTGAAATGTCCTTAAGGAAGGGAGCTCACCAACAGATGGTGCTGCTGGGGCCGGTCCCTGGGTAAACAACCTCCTCACCCTGGATGGGGCTGGCTCAGTCCTGGCTTGCCATGCCAGGCTTTTAACTTTCCTTCCATTTGCAAGGGCTTCCCCAATGACTCCAAGGGTAAGGAATCTGCCTGCAATGCAGGAAACACAGACTTGGGTCCCATCTCTGAGTAGGGAAGATCCCCTGGAGGAGGGCATGGAAATCCACTCCAGTGTTCTAGCCTGGAGAATCCCGTGGACAGAGGAGCTTGGCAGGCTGGAGTCCGTGGGGTCACAGAATCAGACACTTTCCATTTTCAAAGACTGCGTTCTTGCTGGTTTGCACCTTCTTTCAGTGACCTGTGAGGGATGTCACCATGTCCAGTGAACTAGGCGCTTCCTGAGAACATTCCCCCGCCCCAACCCCCGCCGAAGGCTAAGTGGGTGGGCTTGCTCCTCCTTTGGGGCCCCCACCTCCAAACCCTACCCCAGACCATCGTAAAGTTCCAAAGACTTCTTCTAATCATTGACTCTGGATCGGTGGAGGTTCCTGCCCTGTCCCCAGGGTGACCGACCACTGGGCTGTCCAACTGACCTTGGCCCATTGGTGAGTCCCAGCCTTGGTTGCTGCCTTCTCCTTTGTTGTTCAGTTGCTCATCCATCTGGAACTTCACTAAGGTCTAGGATGGGGTCGTATATAGTTTGTAGGTCAGAAGTGAAGTGAAGTGAAAGTAGCTCAGTTGTGTCTGACTCTTTGCGACTCCATGGACTTACAGTCCACGGAATTCTCCAGGTCAGAGTACTGGAGTGAGTTGCTGTTCCCTTCTCCAGGGGATCTTCCCAACCCAGGGATTGAACCCAGGTCTCCCACATTGCAGGTGGATTTTTTACTGGGTAAGCCACCAGGGAAGCCCCTGTAGGTCAGAACCATCCCATAATAATCGGTGTCCCATTCCAGGAGGCAAATGCCTTGTGCTCCTCCACACCCCTCTGGCTTGGTGGTGTTCTTCTGAGGCATCTTTCCTTCCCTTGCACTCTGAGTTCACTTGCAGCAAAGTCATCTGTAAGAACATATTCGTGGGAAGGAGAGAGGTGGTGGGCGCCCTGTACCCAACCAGGGATGGCTGCTTCTCTAGCACACTGGTTTCAGGACTGGGAGTGAGCTTCCAGAAATTACCTATTTGAATACATTCAAAAACACATGGACTTGCTTGCTGTTCTATCTTTAAAAGTTTTATTAATAAATACAATGGTAGATGTCGACCAGTGGTTCTCAGCTCTGGCTGCCTAATAGAATCATCTGGAGAGCTCAAAATCTTAAGGATTTTATAGTTCCTTTGATAAATTGAAATCAGAGAAGACAGTGATCCTAGCAGGGTTTTTCTTTCTAAAACCATCCTCCAGTGCCTCAGTTGCCCTTAATTAATTGTCCTGGAGTTGACCCAAATAAAAGCCTATTTCATCTCATTCACCTCCCCTACCTGCCACCCACTGGCAGTGTTAGGAAACAGAACTAGGCACGATGCCTGCCTGATGACACACAGGTCAACACGGGATGCTCTGACCCATCAGAAGTGGCTCTTCCCTCAGCTGGAGATTCCTCCTGCAGGGTCTGCAGTGCTGGCATTTCTAACCTAGCATTCTCCTGACCTGCTTGCAGTCACTTCAATGGGGAGGAAGGTCAAGAGCAAGAAAACAGCCCCTTTTTCTTGCACAAGCCATCTCAGGGATGGAAGTGGGATTGTCTAAATGTCATTCTGTGTTTTGCCAGAAAAGAGAAAAGAGCCCTGATGTGTTCCAGAGAAGACGATTAACTTTCTCTCAGAGATGATGATCACACCACATCCTAGCTGGAATCTCCAGCAGACAGATGGCTGGAGAATCAGAAGAAGGGAGAGCTGGGGACTTAATTGTTCTTCTTGACGACTGATTTTAAAGTGTGCTTTGACTTGGCGTTTCTGCAGAATAAAACATAAGTAAAAAAGAAGCGGAGGGAAAACTAGGTCTTGAGGGAGAACTAGAGACTCAAGGAATTTTGTTGTTGTTGATGGTACAATGAAAAGTGAAAGTGTTAGTCCCTCAGTAATGTCAGACTCTTTTCGACCCCATGGACTGTAGCCCGTCAGGCTCCTCTGTCCTTGGAATTCTCCAGGCAAGAATATTGGAGTGGGTAACTATTCTCTTCTCCAGGGAATCTTCCCTACCAAGTGATTGAACCCAGTTCTCCTGCATTGCAGGCAGATTTTTTACCATCTGAGCCACCAGGGAAGCCCACTGATGCTACAGTTAGTCCATAACAGAAGAGAGTTATAAGGGGAATATAAACCCTGATGCCACTGCCTTTCTGAGCATCCTAGTTTGAATGGCGCTTTAGCCAAAGCCTGGGGAGGTAGAGCAGATGGACTGTATGGAGAAACGCTCTTTCAGGTAGGTTTGTGAATCCAACGTGATTTTTTATCATTCCAAAACACACTGTTGTCGTTCCTCTATCATTTGATGAATGTCTTGGTGGTGATGTTGTAAAGGAAAGCCTTGAGAAACAGACTGCTCAGTTTAATTGCTGTAGCATTTACATCTCTTTGAAAGTGTAGGGCATTTATGAAAATCTAGTTGAAGTCACAACCAAGAAGGTTACACACCCTGGGTGAGCCAGATCATTGACAAGATTTGATATAGTCACAGTTAGAGATAGTGCAAAAAACAAACTAATTCAAAACAAAAATAAATAAATAAATAAACTTCAGCATGGACTTGAGTAAGGAATATAAAAGGATGGCTAAGGTGTGGTGGTCGTGTGACTTTGCAGCTTTGAAGTATATGCTAGTGCTTTGTGAATATTCACATAGGAAGGAAGGGTTTGGTGAGGCTGGAGGGGACAGCAGAGGAAAGGGGTGGGGAAACGAACTGCTTGGTGCCCTGGGAACCGTGAGAAGGGAGGGGTCTTGCACCTCGTAGGCTGGGCTAGGGAGCTTGAGACCAGGTCCAGGTGCAGGCTGTGGAAACACCTGCATGGCATTCTGGGGAGGAGGTTCATCCTGTTAACTGACCCAGGCAGGATGCTTGGCAGTGTGTGGGGCCCCTTCAAACTGCCCAGGATCCTGCCTCTTTCCCCAACACTTTCCAGATTCAAAAATGAATATTTTCAAAGAGGAGTTCACACACATGTGAGGGACAAAAATCAAACTTCGCTTTAAGCTTTTGAACATGAAATTTGAAAGAAGGGTATCACTGGACTTCACTGGTGGTCCAGTGGTTAAGAATCTACCTGACAATGCAGGGGACATGAGTTCAGTCCCTGGTCCGGGAGGATTTCACATGCCCACCGGGCAACTAAGCCCGTGCACCACGACTACTGCGTCCATCCATGCTCTAAGAGCCCGCGGGGGCCGCAGCTACTGGGCCTGTGCACCCTAGAGTCCAAGCTCTGTAACAAGAGAGCCACTGTATTAAAAACTCCATACACTGCTAGAGCGTAGCCCCTGCTAGCCACAACTAGAGAAAACCCCTCAGAGTCAAATACCCAACACAGCCAAAATAATAATAATAAAAGAAAGCAATCACCGTGATCACAGATGCAGAAGGAAGGTAGGGCTTAAGAATCTCCATTTATCCTCTCATGCTGTCTCTTGCTTGCTTTTTTACAGTTGAAAACTGTAGATTTAGATGGTTGGAAAATATTAAATAAAGAAATCCAAAAGCTTCTTTGAGCTTTTAAGGCACAGAGGTGGACAGGGATTAGAACAAAATAGAATTACTCTGTTTCTTAGCAGACAGTAGCAATTTCTAAAATTCTTCCAAGTCATATTAAGATAAAAGAAAAGACTTTCCAGGTCAAGGATATTTCCAGCGTCATGTAATAATGTAGGAAAGTAACTGTGTCCCCAGAGAACAGCTCCATTCAAAAAAAGAAAGAAAAATACCTTTTAGGAGTGGCAAAGAAAGGAAGCTATGCCTTGTGTCTGAGCACAAATGGGTGAGATTTGCATGATTAAAAACCATTTCTAATGGAACGATGTGTCACCAAACATCCAAATAGTTCTCATTTCCACTGGTTTCCTCCTCAAAAATTGGATCTTCTAATTCATTTCAGGAAAGAAAATTTTAAGTAGACATTGCATTTAAAATTCTTTTAAACTCATGGTCTTAGGTTCAACCAAAAGCTCCAAAATGTCAAGATAAGTAACAAGTTCATATATTGTCCTGATTGGATGTTTCAGGTTTGACCAGGAGGGCTCCCACCCACTAGCCTGCCCCTCTATCTGCCACTTGGTTTAGTCCTTCTGGTCCCACAAGGAAACCGTGACTCCTGGGCTTTCTGAAGCAGCTGGATGTCATGGCAGGTGAGTGATGATCCAAGGAAAGCCAAGGAGCACACAATCCCCCTTAGACAAGCATCACTTTGGGGATGCTGTCTTCAGTCCATAGTGTTATCCAGGGGAACTTTAGGAATCCTCTATTTCAGCTTTTGTTTTCTAATAATAAGAATAGAAACTCCTTCTTCACTTCAAATGATAAAATCAAATTTGTTTCCTGGATTTTTTTTTCTTTCTACCTTATCATTAACATTTCATGATTTCTTCATTAGCATTTCACGGTTTCATCGTTAGAGTTTCATGTAGTTTTAAAATAGAAATTTTATTATTTATAATGAGAAATAAAAGTTTAGGAAAATATTAAGAAGTGAAAATAAGAAGGAAAATGTCACATGTATTTCCACCAATCAAAAGATCTAAAGTGATATTTTGAGGTTATTTGTGCAGTTTTTTTTTTTCCCCACATAATGATTTTCTAAAAATTCAACATAGGCAAACTGTATAGAGAGTGAGAAAGTAAAACAGAAACCTTCTTTGCGAAAGATATTTGCAATAGAAATGTCTGAGAAAGGACTCTTATCTAGAATATTAAAATGTTCCTAGGAATTAATAACAAAAAGGCAATCAAAAAATGGGCAAAAGACTTGAGTGGGTCCATGTCTTAAAAAAGATATTAAATGGCCAGTGAACGTGTGAAAAAGTACCCAACCTCATTTTAATCATAAGGGTTATACAAATTAAACTCACAATAACATACTGCTGCACACCTAAAAGAATGACGAAAGTTAAAGTGACTGATAATATCAAGCGGTGCTGAGGATGTAGAAGTATCATGTAAGTCTCCTGAGAGTGTCAGTTGGCACAGTTCTTTGTAAATGATTGGATCTCCTATTATGTATTCAACTTCTTTATCCATTCATCCATTGATGGGCACAGAGGTTGCTTCCACATCTTGACTATTGTAAATAATGCTACAAAGAACATGGGGATACAGATATATTTTTAAGTTGATATTTTTGTTTCCTCTGGGTATATTCCCAGCTGTAGAATTGCTGGATGATACGGTTGGCCTGTTTTTAATTTTTTTGAGGGTCCTCCACGTTCTTTTCCATAGTGACTACACCAATTTATAATCTCACAACAGTGCACAAGGATTCACTTTTCTCTACATTCACAGGAAAATTTATTATTTTTTGTCCTTTTGACAATGGCCATCCTAACAGGTAAGAGGTGCTGTCTCACTGTGGTTTAACTTGCATTTTCCAAATGACTAGTGATGCTGATCATCTTCTCATTTACCTAGTGGCCTTTTGTATATCTTCTTTGGAGAAGAGTCTATTCAGGTCCTTCGTCCAATTTTTAAACTGGGTCATTTGTCTTTTTTTTGCTACTGAGTTGTATGAGATTTTGGATGTTAGCTTCTCATCATATATGGTTTGCATTTTTTTTTTCCCATTCCACAGGTTTTCTTTTCACTTCGTTGATAATTTCTTTTTCCTGTGCAGTAGTTTTTAGTTTGATAGAGGACCACTTGTTTGTTGTTTGTTTTGCTAATTGTGCTTTAGCTGTCCTATTAAAAACCAATTACCAACCCCCATGTAAAGGAGCTTTATTCCTTGGTTTTCTTCTAAGAATTTCATGATTTAAAGTCTTATATTTAAGTATTTAATCTATTTTGAGTTAATTTTTATGAGTGGTGTAAGATTTGGGTTCAGTTTTATTATTTTTCATGTGACTATCCAATTATCTCAGCACCGTGTATTGAAAAAAAAACCTGCCTTTTCTCCATTGAATATTCTTGACTCCCTTGTCAAATGTTAGTTAACTGTGTTTACTTGGGTTTGTTTCTGGGCTCCTGATTCTGTTCCTTGTTTTATGTGAGTACCATACTGTTTTGATGGGGAATCTTAGTTCCCTGACCAGGGATTAAACTTAGGTCACAGCAGCGAAAGAGAGAAAGTCCTAACCACTGGACTGCCAGAGAATTCCCTCAACACTTTTAGAGCTAAAGTTACTCATTTCACTTCAAAATAAGTCACTTAGAAAAAGACACTTTAGCATAATGTATAAAGAGCACAGATTTTAGAAAGAGTGACCAACTTCAAACTGTGGTTCTACCACTCATTGACTTCTCTATGTCTCAGTTTTCTTACATGTAGGATAGAAATAACACTCACTGGAAAGGACCCATGTTAGAATTCAATGAGAAAATCAAGGTAACACTAACCACAGTCCTTGGCACATAGTAAATTCTCAATACATATCTAACACTGTTATTATTAGTGTTTAGCAGACGTGAGGTTTTAGAGTTCAATGTGTGCATATGTGTGTGTGTGTGTGTGCACACATGTGCTTGTGCTCAGTCATATCTGACTCTGCAACTTCATGGACTGTAGCTCACCAGGCTCCTCTGTCCATGGGATTTCCCAGGCAAGAATATTGGAGTGGGTTGCCATTTCCTTTTCCAGGGCACCTTCCTGACTCAGGGATTGAACCTGTGTCTCTTGCATTGCAGGTGGATTCTTTTTTTTTTTTTTTTTAACATTTAATTAATTTATTTATTTTTGGCTGTTCTGGGTCTTCGTTGCTGCACAGGCTTTTCTGTAGTTGCAGCGAGCAGGGGCTACTCTCTAGCTGTGGTGCCTGGGCTTTTTACTTGAGCGGCTTCTCGTTGCAGAGCACAGGATCTAGAGTGCATGGGCTTCAGTAGTTGTGGCATGTGGGCTCCTTAGTTGCAGTTCCCAGGGTTTTAGAGCACAGGCTCAATAGTTGTGGCACATGGGCTCAGGTGCTCCAAGCCATGGGGTAATCTTCCTGGACCAGGGATTGAACCTGTGTCTCCAGCACTGGCAGGTGGATTCTTTATCACTGAGCCACCAGGGAAGCCCCATTAGAGTTCAACAGATGATGACTAATCATATCACTAAGCGATAGTTCTCAATGAAAAGTGTCTTGATTTCTCATGTGTTCTTCTGTGGCTACTACTGATATTAATGAACCACAGCTTACAATTTAGAAGAGGGAGCTATATTAGGGAGGGCTTGGGGATGTGCTGAAGGTCAGGTCACCCGGACAACACCACCATTTAACATTAAGAAAAAGAGAACAGGAGGTTGAGTCCTGGAGCTGCAGATTTCTAAAATGTGAGCAAAGATAAATGGTGAATTTTTAGTTTCTCAAGAGGCAAACAATTCAAGTGCTTCTGGAATCTGAAATGAAGGTTTAGCGGGGTAGAGGGATGGCCAAATCAAAGTTGTAGGTGATCTTGACTTACTGAGATTAGCAGGGGTTATGCTAATATCCTCTGCTAGCAGATCTGCAGCCTGCTAGCAGAGGGCTCTGAACGTGAGAAGGTGAGCCCCGAGGTGGGGACCCGTGGAGCCAGGTAGGGTGGCCACTTCCCAGGGGCAGGTCTTGCTGCACCTGCGGCAGTGTGCAGAGCGGTTGCTCCTTGGGATGGAGTGGGTGGAGTTCCACATCTCAGATTTTCAATCCACTTACAATGTCCTTATTCAAGCCTTCCTTGGACAGACCCCAGGCTGGGGAGGGACCCCCTCCCCTGGCGGAAGCTGGGATATTTTACTCCATAATCATGATCCTGCCTGGCAGCTCCTGCCCCTCCCTCTTCACCCCCTCCAGGGCACACTCACCACCAGAGAGAACCACCTTTAAACATTTCAAAGGCTTTTAGATCCTGTAAGGACTGCTGCTCTTTAGGAAGAACTAAATTTATCAAACATCATCTTAGGCACCATCACTCAGAAATTTGGTGACCCTCCCACCTTTCAATTCAGGCTTCCCTGATGGCTCAGATGGTAAAGAATCTGTCTGCAATGCTGGAGACCAGGGTTTGATCCTTGACTTGGGAGGATCTTTTTTCCTCAAACTTTTTGCTTGAAAACTTTCAAGCCTACATAAAAGTTGAAAGAACAGTACAAGGGACATGGTGATATCCTTCACACAGACTCATGGATTCATTCTGTTGACACTCGTTGAGCATCCAACAGTATGCTTGGCGCTCTGGTAGCCTTTGGATAAACAAATATGAGTGAGTTCTGCTGCCTGAGCTCCAGGTCCTCACGGCTCACGGGGCAGGAGCAAGTGTAAGACAAAAAGACCTCTTCTCTGCATCTGAAGTTGGGGTCTGCCATCCAAGTGGTTTCCCACTTCAGCCCTCAGGCTGCATCACAGTGTTTTCCTGGGCACAGAGGGGTAGATTTACTGGGCAGATGGCAGCTCCACATCCACAGGGAAGGTCGACTTAGCATGAGAATCTCTGCTGAGAGCCGGAAGGTTCATTCTTACTCTGTGTGGCTCCAGGTCCACAGGGTGACCTGCGAAGAGATGGAAGCCTTGCCTAACTGAGGACATGATGACAGATAAAACACGGTACCATTCTCTTGTCTTTTACTTCATGACTGAGGCACTACAGTACCCAGAGGAAACAGTTTGCCCTTTATATGATAAATTAAAGAGGAACTTACCTGGTGGTCCAGTGATTAAGAATCCACCTTGCAATGCAGGAGACTTGAGTTCCATCCCTGGTTGGGGAACTAAGATCCCACATGCTGTGGAGCAGCTAAGGCTGCATGCAACTACTGAGCCCACACAATGCAACTAAAGAATTTGTGCATCACAATGATAGATTCTGCATGATGCAACTAAGACTCAAGGCAGCCAGAGGAAGAGAGAGAGAAAAATAAAGAAAGCACCTCGAAAGGGCTTATTGCTTGGATGCTTTCTATCTAATGCTATATTCAGACGGTACTGGATGATTCCTAGCTGGTTTTGGATCAAAGAATTAAACGAATGACATTTTGGAGGGTCTGTTCTTTTTATTCCATTTTAATTTTTTCCCCAGCTTTCTTGAGATATAAGTTGATGTCTAACAGTGTATCAGTTTAAGGTGTTCAACGTGAGGAACATATGCATTGCAAAATGATTACTGCAATATGGTTAGTTGACACCATCATCTCATATAACTGCCTTTTGTGTGTGTGTGTGTGTGTGTGTGGTGAGAACACTTAAGATCTGCTCTCTTAGCCACTTTCAAGTGTACAATAGAGTATTGTTAACTGTGGTTACCATGCTGTACACTGGATCCTTAGAACTTACTCATTTTAATGAGGGTTGCCCGTTCAGGAGAAAATACAGGCATTTAAGGATACCTTTCTCCAAACAACTTGAAATCTTAAGAAAAAACAAGGCACACAGAAGTTAGAAAAGATGTAGTGGGTGTAGAAGGAGATCAGAGGAAAGACATAATAGTGACAGCAGGAGCAGTCTGAGAAAGCTTCCCAGCTGGCAATAAGCCAGTAAATTTAAACTCAGCAAATGTCACAATATATAAATGTATGAAAAAGGGCCTGGAAGAAACACACCAAACTGTTTACTGGATTGAGTATGGGAGGCATTAAAGGGGACAGTTGATTCTGATTGCATCCAATGAGAGATGACTAGCATTACTGGTATACGGCACAGTGGTGTGCTGTATTAACACATATATGTGGAATCTAGAAAAACGGTACAGATGAACCTGTTTGAATGGCAGGAAAAGGGACGCAGACCCAGAGAATTGACATGTGGCATGGAGGGTGAGGATGAATTGGGAGATTGGGAATAACATATATACACTACCATGTCTAAGACAGATGGCTGCTGGAAACCTGCTACACAGTGCAGGGAGCTCAGCTTGGTCCTCTGTGATGATCTAGAGGCGTGGGATTGAGGGTGGGGTGGGAGGGAGGTCCAAGAAGGAGGGAAGAGATAATATGTTTGCATATGGCTTGGGCTGGAAGAAGCACAAGCTGGAATCGAGATTGCCGGGAGAAATATCAATAACTCAGATATGCAGATGACACCACACTTATGGCAGAAAGTGAAGAGGAACTAAAAAGTCTCTTGATGAAAGTGAAAGTGGAGAGTGAAAAAGTTGGCTTAAAGCTCAACATTCAGAAAATGGAGATCATGGCATCTGGTCCCACCACTTCATGGGAAATAGATGGGGAAACAGTGGAAACAGTGTCAGACTTTATTTTGGGGGGCTCCAGCCATGAAATTAAAAGACGCTTACTCCTTGGAAGAAAAGTTATGACCAACCTAGATAGCATATTCAAAAGCAGAGACATTACTTTGCCAACAAAGGTCCATCTAGTCAAGGCTATGGTTTTTGCAGTGGCCATGTATGGATGTGAGAGTTGGACTGTGAAGAAAGCTAAGCGCTGAAGAATTGATACTTTTGAACTGTGGTGTTGGAGAAGACTCTTGAGAGTCCCTTGGACTGCAAGGAGATCCAACCAGTCCATTCTAAAGGAGATCAGCCCTGGGATTTCCTTGGAAGGAATGATGCTAAAGCTGAAACTCCAGTACTTTGGCCACCTCATGCAAAGAGTTGACTCATTGGAAAAGACTTTGATGCTGGGAGGGATTGGGGGCAGGAGGAGAAGGGGACGACAGAGGATGAGATGGCTGGATGGCATCACTGACTCAATGGACGTGAGTCTGAGTGAACTCCGGGAGTTGGTGATGGACAGGGAGGCCTGGCGTGTTGCAGTTCATGGGGTTGCAAAGAGTCGGACACGACTGAGCGACTGAACTGAACTGAACTGAACTGATGGCTGATTCACTTCCTTGTACAGCAGAAACTAACACAAAATTGTGAAGCAACTATACTGAGATTTTTAAAAAAATGTTTAAGAAGCAACTTTCTCCAAAAAAAAGAAAAAAAAAAGGTTATACTGTTGTGTTGTTTTATCGCAGTGTTTTCCATGGTGTAAATATTTCCACTAAGGCTTCCCAAGTGACTCGAATGGTAAAGAATCTGCCTACAATGCAGAAAATCTGGGTTCGATTCCCTGGGTTGGGAAGATCCTCTGGAGAAGGAAATGGCAATCCACTCCAGTATTCTTGTCTGGAGAATTCCATGGACAGAGGAGCCTGGCCAGCTACAGTCTGTGGAGTTGAAAACAGCTGGACACGAGTGAGCAACTAACATTTTCACTTTCATGGCTAATTTTAAGCAACCAAAGTCAAGGCAACTATCTCACAAATTCTTGGAAATTTAACAATTCAAGCAATTGTTACGTGCCAGGCTCTGAGTCAAGTGCTGGGGAGTGAAGGAGAAAAGATTATGATGCAATCCTTGTCTGTCAGACAACAGAAATACAGTGGGGGCGCTAAAAGAGGAACTAGAGGGAGAAGAGATTAGCTCTGGCGAGGTGTGGGGAAGGAGGAGACTCAGAGTAGTTCCTTGCATGAGCTTTGAAAGATGGAATAATAATTAAGGAACAAGAGGGAACGCCCCAAAGCATGGAAGCATATGATACATTCTGCGAATTGAAGATTGCTCACTTTGCCCAAGACTATTGGCACCAAATGTAGATTGAGGCCAGAACAGAGGGCTGGGGCCACATTATCAAAGGTGATGAATTTCACTGGTTAGTTATGTGAGCTACTAACAATTTTTGAGAAGCTTCAAGCAATAACTGATGGCAGCGTGGAGACTACACTGTAAGAGAGAGCAGAGAGCATGGTGCTGTGTGCATGCTCAGCTGTGCCTGCCTCTGTGTGACCCCATGCACTGTAGCCTGTCAGGTTCCTCTGTCCATGGGTTTCTCCAGGCAAGAATACTGGAGTGGGTTGCCATTTCATTCTCCAGGGGCTCTTCCTGACCCAGGGATTGACTCCTGTGTCTCCTGCATTGGCAGGTGGATTCTTTACCACTGCTGCCACCTGGGAAGCCCCAAAAGAGAGCAGAGCAATGATTGAAACAGGATACAATGAGGGCTTCAATTAAGGCAATACAGTAGAGATAGAAATATCACAGACCCAAGAAGCATTTATGAGGAAGAGTTAACAGGACAATGGATTGGCTGAAGTGAGTGGAGGAGATTGGTTGCTTGAAGGTAATACCTAGGACTCTGAAAGATGATCACTCTGCCTCCTGTGGGAATGAATGACTTCATCAGCAAAGAAAAAAAGCCTTTTTAAGAGACTATAAAGGTTAGGAGTTGGTAGCCCAGTTGGTTGTTTGGTGGACTTCCCTGGCGGTTCAGTGGTAAAAAACCTGCCTGCCAATCCAGGAGTCTTGGGTTCAATCCCTAGGTTGGGAAGACCTCTTGGAGAAGGACATGGCAGCCCACTCCAATATTCTTGCCTGGAGAATCCCATGGACAGAGGAGCCTGGTGGGCTACAGCCCATGGGGTCGTAAAGAGTCAGACACACAGTGACATTTGTGAGTTTGAAGGTTGGAGACTTGAGTGGCAGGCCCTGAAGATGGTTTCATTTTACTGTGTTTGGATTTATGGATCTTGGTCCTGGGTAGTTATGTGATGGAAGTGATCCACTTTTGGTTTGAGATGGAGGACATCTCCCCAAATTGGGAATAATAATTAACCCAGGAGTTTACTAGATAAATAGTAATTTATCCATGGAGCTTGAAAAGAGAATAAGTGAGGGAAGGGAGGAAAGCAGCCAGGTAAACTTGTGAATCTAGTTACTCTGAAGAGTAATAGGTACGATATAGAAAGAATTGGAGAAGGAAATGGCAACCCACTCCAGTGTTCTTGCCTGGAGAATCCCATGGACAGAGAAGCCTGGTAGGCTGCAGTCAATGGGGTCGCACAGAGTCGGGCACGACTGAAGTGACTTAGCAGCAGCAGCAGCAGAAAGAATAAGGGAGTGAGAGGTGCCTGGTGATTCATGTGAGAAACCAGTTGGGAAGGAAGCCAGAAACAATACTTAAGGCCTCAGATGTCTAAGTACAAACACACAGGGCACAGGTAACAAGCAAATTAAACTTGAGATTTTAACACCACGCATAGACAAGATGACCTCGTTGAAACCTTGTAGACAGGGCTCAAGACGGATAGACACACTTTAGGGTATAGCTGAAATTAACACAACGTTGTAAGTCAAGCATACTTCCATAAAAAAATAAATTTTAAAAAAGTTAGAAAAAAAGAGAAATGAAGCAACTTCTTGTACATTTACACAGAAAAATGTGAAAATATATTCAGTAAACAAAGTAAGTTACAAATAGACGTACATAATAAGAGATCCAATTTTGGTAGAATGAAGAACTAGTGCTATTTTTTTTTAAAAAAAGACTGAAAAAAAAATAAAAAAAGACTGACGTACAGTGATGAAATGAAATATATGCCCATATTTATGACACGGAGAAGCATATTTATTGGGGTGTATTTACCTGGATGTTGCAGAGGAACTAAGTGGAAGAGCATAAAGACGAATATTTAGGAGGAGAGGATCAGAACATAAAAGCAGTTACTACACACCATCTGCCTAGAAAGTGAGTGGGAAAATATTAAATATCAAATTTGAATTAAATATTTTGATAAAATCCTTTCAAAAACTTTAATGGAAAATCTGACCCTGATTTTGTGAACATAACTTTTCTAAGCCCATTTCTATGTTTGAAATAGGTACATACAGTTCCTTAAAAAGATTTTTTAAAAACGTCCTCTTGAAATCATCTCCATCAAGAAAAAAAAAATTTGTCTATGTGGGTGAAAAAATTAAAATATTTTCATAAAGATTTAAAAAATGTACAATTGAGACTATAAAATATCAAACAGTAATTCCTTTTTTTTTTCCATTGATAAATATGATGCTGAAATTCATGTGACCAGACAAGCAGATTCTTTATGATGGGCAGATACACTTGTCACTCACCCAATGGGGATAACCCTCCAGCAGGCAGAATAACTCCCTGTGGCCAAGTAGCACGAGTCTGTTAAAAAGGAGTCTGATAAAAAATCCATTATCAGTGGGGAATTCTCTGGTGGTCCAGTGGTTAGGACTCCGTGCTTCCACTGCCAAGGATGCAGGTTTGGCCCCTGGTGGGGAAGCTAAGATCCACGAGACCCTCTCAGCTGTGTGGTAAAAAGAGGGGGAAAAAAAATCACTGAGAGCTCTAGAAAGTGTCAGGTCAGAGGCTTGTTGATACTCTCAAGTCTTCTCATCTCATTTGGAGTAACTGTCCAGCAGTGCCTCGGGATGTTATGGGTTAAATCCTGTCCTGCCCCCACCCTTCCTCAAGTTCACGTGTAGAAAAGCCTACTCCTCCTCAGAACCTCAGGATGTGACCTTATTTGGAAATAAGGTCTCTGCTGATGTAATCAAGTTACATGGAGGTCATCCTGGATTAGGGTGGGCCCTAATCCAATGACTGTGTTGTGCTTAGTTGCTCAGTCGTGTTTGACTCTTCTGTGCCTTTTTAAGGAGAGGGGGATTTGGACACAGAAACACGTAGAGGGACGACAATGTGAAGGACAAAACAAAAAGGTGGACATTTGGTGCCAAGGAGAGAGGCCTGGACCAGAGCTCTCCCTCTCGGCCCTCAGGAAGAACCAGCCCTGCAGACACCTTGATCTTGGACCTCTGTCCTCCTGTGGTTTAAGCCACTCAGCCTGTGGTGCTTTGTTACAGCAGGGCTAGCGAACCAATACACGGGGAACAGAGCTCAGCTCCCAGAGGAGGGGGGCAGGGGACGGGCAAGGACCAACCGAGTGAGGGAGTGAAACCTCAGCCTCACAGAGGAATGAAAGTGAAAGGGGAACGGAGACAAAGCCAGTGATTTTGGCGGAGTGAGCAGGGAAGATAAAGCTACACTCATGGGCTTTCCCAGGTCTCATCTCCCAAACACAAAAGTGCCAACGTCAAACTCATCTCAGGAAGAGCCTAGGAAATTCTTTGTAAGTCGCCTCCTTGGGGAGTGGCCCCGTGTCTGGGTCAGGTTGGTGTGTATATGAAAGTCTCTAGTACCCACAGCTGAGGGACTGTGGGCAGGGCCATCACGTGAAAGAAGGTTTAGAGTTTGTCATGAAAGTGAAGTTGCTCAGTTGTGTCCGACTCTGTCACCCCATGGACTGTAGCCTACCAAGCTCCTCCGTCCATGGGATTCTCCAGGCAAGAATACTGGAGTGGGTTGCCATTTTCTTCTCCAGGGGATCTTCCCAACCTAGGGATGGAACCCAGGTCTGCCGCATTGCAGGCAGACACTTTAACCTCTGAGCCACCAGGGAAGCAAGAGGAGGATAAATTTTGGCTCAAAGTTAAGAGATTTTTCTTTTTTTTTTCTAAAAATATTTTGACATTTAAATTATCATAGGAAATTTGGAAAATAGGGAAAGAAAAAAATGTCCCCACAATCCCATCATCTTATCCAAATTCACCACGTATTTCTTTTGCCTTTTTTCATGGATGTATAGTTTAGGTACTTGGATTTAGAAAACGTATATGTAATTTGCATCCTGATCTTTAAAGGAATAAAATTATAGTGCAGACATGCTCCCATTTTGCTGTATGATTTCTCGTAAGAACAACCTTTACTGGCTATGTAAGTCCAGGGAGTGTGTGAAGCATAATGAATGATTTCCCTATTGCTGGATATTAAAGTTGTGGCTAGTTTCTTCCTTAGCAATAGTCTCCCCCAAGTTTCCCTCCAGTACTCAAATTCCATGATTCTATGTTTGGCAAAAAGTAAAGAAAACCACTTCTCAAATTCTCTGTCTCAAATTCTGAAGAGGGGCCTTTTGAGACACCCTGACATGGTACATCAAGTCATATTTCTGTTTATTTCCTCTGAGTATCACTTTCACAAAAATGATTTTAAGAAATTTCTATCTGGGTGGGACAAGGAAGCCCAGTATGCTGCAGTCCATGAGGTCGCAGAGTTGAACATGAATTGGTGACTGAACAACAACAAAATCTTAGTTGCCTATCTTGGACAGTTTTTTTTTTCCTCAGATGTACCAAAAAAAAAAAAAAAAAAAAACAAAGAAAAAATGCACAATTAGAAACAAGAATTCCTATATACCTTTCATCCAGATTCACCTAAAGTTAATATTTTACATAGCATTATGATCAAAATTGAAACATTATTTCTAACATGTCACTCTTATCAAACTCCAGACCTGATTCAAACATCACCATTGATTTCTGGCCCCAGATCCAGTGAGGAATCAGAGGTTGCAGTAGCTGCCTGCATCTCCTTTGTCTCCTTAAACCTAGAACACTTTCTCAGTCCTTTGTTTTTCACAACTTTTGCCATGTTTGAAAAGTACTGACCAATTATTTAATAGAGGGACCCTCAGTTTGGGTCATCTTGTATGTCCTCATGAAGTTTTTGTACCATCAGAATGAGGTTGGGTCCTTCTCAGGGCATCTATGTGTGGAGGCATGTTATGTTGATCCATCTCATTATAAGAGATGATAAATTTAATCAGTCTGGTTAAGGTGGTATTTGTTAGGTTCCTCCACTGTAAAGTTACTGCTTTTTTCCTTAGTAAATATTGTAGGGCTCTACTTTAGACTATGTATTAAATAGAAATCTTGTTTCTTATCATACTTTCACTAATTTTAGCTTTCAGTGATGATTCATCCCTTAAGCAATGATTGTGGTGTTTTCCAGATGGTGATTTTCTGTGTTCATTATTCTTACTACAAATGTTAGTTGTGACTTACCTCGGACAGTTTTTATAGATTTTCCTTACCTATACAGCCCTAGATTATCCTTTTTCAAAAAAAGCAAGAGGATGTTTATCCTCTGCTCATTCTGTTGTTCCTGTAATCCAAAAACATGCAGATCATTAAAGGTGGAAGTGCAGACAAAGGCTTGGAGTTGGTGAGGCATCTTCATACCTGCGTTGACTCCCATTTTTCTGAGTTTCAGCCAATTATAGTTCATTCTGCCAAGGAATTAGGGGCACTTTTTAATATATGATTTATCCTTAAGTCATCACTGTAAAGTAATCAGAAAGTAGCCATTGCCACTTCCATTCTACAGATGAGAAAAGTGAATCTCACAGGTGTTTTCTTAAATATATTAAATATTGATTGATTATTTGGCTGGTTGGGTCTTAAGCAGTACTCTTGATCTTCTTGCCGCATGCTGGATCTATGAATAGTTTGCTGACTAGAACCAGGGGCCCCCTGCATTGGGATCGGGGTCTTAGCCACTGGACTATCTGGGAAGTCCCTTTTTTGGCTAATTATTATGTACATTTTCACCCATAATAATCCAGTCTTCTCTTTGCAAGCAACAACAATAGTAGTTATTTAAACAGAAGTTTCTTGCAGATATAATTTACAAGTTATTTTTATCTCAAGATGAATTCTTCAGGGTGACCTGGCATTCTAAATACAGAATTCTATTTATCCAGAATGGTTAAGAGGTTCTAGTTAACTAAACTTTTCTGTATGTGGCAGGACCCCGACTCTTCAAAGAATCCAAATACAAAGATGAAGGAAAAGTTTTTTTAAAAATCGAATAGACATTTTAGGCCATTCCTTAGATGTGTAGGATTAGTCAAGTTGCTATAAATAAAAAGACAATGAGATTTGGCTGGAAAAAAAAATCAGACACTATCTTACATTAGTATGAAAAGTGACTCTCACTGAACAGTGGGAGATGAGCTAATCACCTTCTATGGTACCTTGTTTTCTTAACCATTTATCTTTTTCTCCAAAAAATTGCACATAAGAGAAAGAAATTTTTGATAAAGTGGACTTTCTGTTGATTGGATTTTGGATTTTAAAAAGCTACTAATATAGCTGCTATTACACCAGCTTCTTTTCCTTAGGGTACCAGCAATTAGAACTGACTAACTGGAGAAGGCAATGGCATCCCACTCCAGTACTCTTGCCTGGAAAATCCCATGGATGGAGGAGCCTGGTGGGCTACAGTCCATGGGGTCGCTAGAGTCGGACACGACTGAGCAACTTCACTTTCACTTTTCACTTTCACGCACTGGAGAAGGAAATGGCAACCCACTCCAGTGTTCTTGCCTGGAGAATCCCAGGGACGGGGAAGCCTGGTGGGCTGCCGTCTCTGGGGTTGCACAGAGTCGGATAGGACTGAAGCGACTTAGCAGTAGCAGCAGCAGCAGCAGCAGCAACAGAACACCCAGCATCCACATTTCTTCACACAATCAAGACTTGTGAGGACTTCCCTGGCGGTCCAGTGGTTAAGACTTCACATTCCCAATGCGGTGGGCCTGGGTTCAGTCCCCGGTCAGGGAACTAAGTTCCCACATACTGCATGGAGAGGCCAAAAAAAGACATATAAATCAATTTTAAAGATTACGTAAATTTAAAAGAAAAAAAAAAAGACCCGTGGACTCTAAGTGCCTCAGCCCCGCCACCCCTGCTGATTGGCATTGTTTTGTTTTATTTTTGTCATTTTTGTGTCCCCAGTGTTCATCCCTGTGCCTGGCACAAAGTACGTGCTGGATAAACATTGCTGCCTGATCCACTGACCCACTGACTGCCAGACTTCATGCTCAGGGTGAGGGTCCAAACTCAGCCTTCCTGAATTCCTGGAATTTATTTTTCAGTATTTCGAAAACAATGCATGCTCATTCTAGACACATGTGAAATAGAAACTCAAGCACACACACAGGAGAAAACCAAGCCCTTCCTATCTCACCAGCCACAGAGATGATTATGCCATAAAGATGAACATTTGCCCATTGACTAAATATTCCTTAAAAACCTGTTTTTAATGGCAATAGAATGGTCCATTGTATGGATGTGCGACGTTTAACATTTCCTTGTTGTGGGTCATATAAATTCTTTACAGTTTGCCACCACTGGGGTGAGTGTTGTAATGTTGCACAATAAACTCTCTGGCTATTAAAGCTGATTATCACGTTACTTTCCAAAAGATTATATCCATTTAAGTCCATTTGTGACTGCCCCATATATTTTAAATGCTGACAGTTGAGAAACGAGGGTTTCGAAACAGCTCCTTTCCATTTAAATAGCCTCTAGTGTGCTGTGAACTAACCTTTTCCTCCAGGCTTAACTATGGGCCCCTCGAAGGGTAGGGAAAGTCACAGGGGAGTGGGATAATTTGGAAAACATTCCTGGAAACCTCAACCTAAATTAAGGAGAGAGAGTTCGCCCTTAAAAAAAAAAAAAAAAACAGCTTGTGCAATAAAGCAAAGGGGCAATGACACCCCAAACTGAGCGATAATAATGCGAAACAACTAATATCGTTATACTGATCTTTGTCCCTGTATTCATGGCCCCAAATTAAAAGCAATTTTCTTTACAGAAGATAAAATCATGCTAGTGAAAACAAGACACTATTTGGGAGAGGAATTAGTCAAAAGGAAAAGGAATGTTTTTTAAAAAACATTCACTTCTAGTGACTTCTTGGTCCAGTGGATACAACTCCACCTTCCAATACAGGGGGTGTGGGTTCAGTCCCTAGTCGGAGAAGTAAGATCATCTATGCTGGGGGATGGAAGGTCGGGGGGAATTCACTTCTACTCCGCAGAATATATGTGTTTCACTCAGAAACAGAAACTTTATTTTCAAAAATAATATATGATAAAAGCCAAAACTTTCAGGAGTTATTTGCCGTGATCAGAAAGAAAATTCCATTCTGGTTCTTGCCTTTTTCTGCAACTGCATACTGTACCTCCGAGACATAGAACAGGTGTCAACTTTGCTCAGGATCCCCGGCAGGTAAGTCAGTTTCTAAATACGGCACCTGCACATCTCTTTATGAGGTCAGCATTTCATGTGACAGTGAGCCACACCAAACAGCTAAATTATTATTATTGCAATACAACAGACTCTTTTCCATTGAACACTTAATGGGACAATTTATTTCCAGCCTTCCACTTCCAGTCAAGCAAAGACTGCATTACTTGGAACTCGGTGGAAAGCTCTAGAGACACAGAGCCTGGGCTCCGAGCCAGTCCTTCAGTGGGAAACCACCATTTTAGAAAGTGGGATTTTTGGAGTACAGTGGAGTGAGATTGAAATCAGTCTTTGTGTGGGACAATTTCTCTGAGAAGCCCGAGTAACTGACCCTTCTCTGTTGTACTCCTGTGTTTTCACTGATTGTTGCAAATCCAGTCCCAGACTCTTTTCCAATCACAAGCCTATTTATTGTATTTTACAGCTTCATGGCTCAGGGATGAACACTGTACCCAGCGTTAGCCAAAAAGAGGATACTCTGCAAAGAGTTGGGTATATGTAGCTTTATTAACATGAGGTAATTGGGAAAGAAGTATTAATCTCACTTTCTATATTTCTTTAGATGGTCTCATGTTGACCTTGCAATTTTTAGTACCCGATTGACTACAGATAGACCATTAAAAAGTGGATTTGAAGCCACGTCTCTAGCGGTCCAGTGCCTAGGACTCCAAATGCAGAAGGCCTAGGTTTGATCCTTGCTTGGGGAACTAGATCCCACATGCCACAATTAAGAGTTTGAATGCCACAACCAAAGATCCTCCATGCTGCAACTAAGACCCGAACAGCCAAATAAATAAATGTATGTTTGGTAAAAGCCACCAGACTTTCCTGGTGGTACACTGGATAGGAATCTGCCTGTCAATGCAAGGGACATGGGTTCTATCCCTAGTCTGGGAAGATTCCACATGCCACACGGCAACTAAGCCCATGAGCTCTAGAGCCCGTGCCCCGCAACAAGAGAGGCCACCCAGAAGCCCAAGGACCACAATTAGGGAGCAGTCCCCACTTACCACAGCTGGAGAAAGCCCACGCTCAGCAGCCAAGACCAGCACCAGTTCCATTCAGTCGCTCAGTCGTGTCCGACTCTTTGCGACCCCATGAACCGCAGCATGCCAGGCCTCCCTGTCCATCACCAGCTCCTGGAGTTCACCCAAACTCATGTCCATTGAGTTGGTGATGCCATCCAGCCATCTCATCCTCTGTCATCTCCTTCTCCTCTGCCCCCAATCCCTCCCAGCATCAAAGTCTTTTCCAATGAGTCAACTCTTCACATAAAGTGGCCAAAGTATTGGAGTTTCAGCCTCAACATCAGTCCTTCCAATGAACACCCAGGATTGATCTCCTTTAGAATGGACTGGTTGGATCTCCTTGCAGTCCAAGGGACTCTCAAGAGTCTCTTCCAACAGTACAGTTCAAAAGCATCAATTCTTTGGTGCTCAGCTTTTTTTATAGTCCAACTCTCACAGACCCAGCATAACCAAAAATAAAATAAAATAACTTAAAAAAAAAAAAAAAGCCACCACAGTTTTGTCCCAAAGCATACTGATCAGTCAATAGGTGCCTAAGCCACTTTGTCAGGGGACAAAGTGTAAGCCGAATTTCTATGGCCCTTGAGTTTCCCTCTACAGTGAAGTGGAATGAAGAGGAAGATGGAAGATGTAACCACTTTTAAATGATGTAGGGAAAGATATAATTTTTCCATTGGCATTTTTCTTTCTAGTGGTGGTGGTAAATCCTAAAGTTCTAAGATAGAGTGAAGATCTAGGGGCTGGGACCTGGGACAGAGTAGGGACTTATGGCCTGGGGCTCCTTGAGGTTGGGAGTAGAGTGTACCCCAAGATGGAGCAAACAGAGTAGAACGTTTCCATTTCCCCACACTTGTGTGGGGGAAAAGCAGAGGCATTACTTTGCCAACAAAGGTCCATCTAGTCAAGGCTATGGTTCTTCCAGTAGTCATGTACGGATGTGACAGTTGGACTGTAAAGAAAGCTGAGCACTGAAGAATTGATGCTTTTGAACTGTGATGTTGGAGAAGACTCTTGAGAGTTCCTTGGACTGCAAGGAGATCCAACCAGTCCATCCTAAAGGAAATCAGTCCTGAATATTCATTGGAAGCACTGATGCTGAAGCTGAAACTCCAATACTTTGGCCACCTGATGTAAAGAGCTGACTCATTGGAAAAGACCCTCATGCTGGGAAAGATTGAAGGCGGGAAGAGAAGGGGATGACAGAGGATGAGATGGTTGGATGGCATCACCGACTCAGTGGGCATGAGTTTGAGCAGTTGGTGATGGACTGTTGTGCTGTGGTCCATGGGGTGGCAAAGAGTCGGACATGACTGAGCGACTGAACTGACTGACTGACACTCATGTGCCTAGCCCTGCTAACCTTGCTTAGGTCCACCAGCCATATCATACCTTCCTTCAGCAGTTGGGGCTGGGGTCACAGGGGAAAGATAGTTTAGTAGATACTGTTGCTTATCCATCCATTTCCCCCCTTCACCCGACTCAATGGGCCCACATTTTTGTCTTAGTTTACATCATTCTCACCTGTGGACTTTGAGGGAAGATGTTCTCAAGCTTCGTTCTTGATTAGTTTAACCTGAACGGCCTATTCCATTCCCAAGCTAAGGTCACTGGTTCAGGGTGGATGTATGACTTACAGGATCCAATTAGAGTGAATTTCGGGACTCCGGCTTGGAATCCTGTGACCTGGGTTTCCTCTCTCTTCTTTCAGATGTAAGAAGTCCTTTTGCCACCTGAGAAAAGTGACCTGAGGATAAAGTCAACAAATGGGAGAAACACGTACAGGGGAGTGGCAGAGAAATGGGGCAGGAACTCCTGGATTCAAGTGACTCTGAGCTTCAGTTACATCAACACATGAATGTTCTCACTGCTCAATCCAGTTAGAGAGGAGTTTCTGCATCTTGGGAGCTTTAGAGAGGGTTGGAAATGTCTCATATCTAGCTACCATATGGCCCGTCTCTAAGGGCTTCCTTTTGACACGTTAGGAATGGTAGTCAGTTGTGCATATTAACCAAGAATGTAGTTTAAATAATACACACTTGCAGTGAACAATATTAGAAACAATTAATGTTCAAGTACACAATACTGTTTAATGATGAGGGGAGGGGTGGTATTTTGGTTTCTAACCATCATTTATCATGTTATTTCTATGAGAATATATGCTCCAACATTCAAATAAGCAACTTACCAAGGAACTTTGGAGGATCCTCTGGGTTTCAGGTTTCTCACGAGAGTGTGATATTAGATGAGGTTTAAGGCATTTCCCAGCTTTCTTGATTCTTTTTTATGGGTTCATTTTAAAGTAAGTAAAAGTGAGTCCTTGTAATAGGGCAGCATTCTTGAATAATACGGCATCTGACAGTTGTTCGCTGGCCTTCAGCAAGTTCTATCTTGTTCATTTTCACAGAAGTTGAGAATTTGCTGTCATTTTAACCACTTTTAAACTCTAGTACAGTGCTCACATCTTGCCTCCAAATACGTATATACAGAATACCTTATTTCCTACAGCAAACCCATTTTTTGATTTGTCAGTTTTATGAAAACCTGAGGACTGAAACAGGATCACATTTCTAAGCAAAAGGAAATAGTAATTTTCTCCTTCTCCACCCGTGGGTTAGTCAAAGCAGGGACTTTTTTCTAAAAATAGAGGTATTTGTCATCTTTAGATGGTTTCAACACAAAAATGTAATAGTTCATAATATTTTGGGTTCAGGGACTTCCCTGGTGGTCCAGTGGATAAGTCTCTGCGCTCCCACTGCAGGGGCCTGGGTTCAAGCCCTGGTCGGGGAACTAGATCCCACATGCCTAAACTAAGCCCACACATTGCTACTACTACTGATTTTGCATGCTCTAGGGCTCAAGCACCACAAATAGAGAAGCCTGAGCCACAATGAAGACCCAGCGCAGCCAAAATAAATAATAAGTAAATAAATGAAATTTGTAAAAAGCCATGTTTAAACTATTTTTGTTGTTTAGTCACTAAGTGTTTAAGTCACTAAGTCAACTCCTTTGCGACCTCTTGGACTGTAGCCCGCCAGGCTCCTCTGTTCATGGGATTTCCCAGGCAAGAATACTGGAGTGCATTGCCATTTCCTTTTCTAGTTTAAATTATAAGTTCTGTTTTTTAAAAATATACAAAGCAAAAAACAAAAGCAAAACCCAAAACTTTGAGCTCAATAGTTAAGTTATAGATTGAAAAACAAGTGGTCAAGTGAGCTCATAGGGTGACTTAAATGAAAGATCCATGCTTGGAATCATGGGTGATGAACTACCTGAATTAAATATTACTAGGAGAGCTTCCTCCAAAATCTTTCCCTAAAGGATGCCAATGAGTCTGAAATTCCACCAATCTCACCTTATAGAAACCGTACTATACAAAGTCTCCATGGAAACAAGAGTCTCCTCTGATGGGCTGGTTTTTATTAGCCCATGAACTGCCAGTAGCTTAACTTAGATCAGCCTGGTGTCTACCTTTTTTTGGTGGGCTGTTGGGAAATGGAAGAAAGGAAGGATTGAGTGTGGGGTAACTGATGAGAGTTCTTGTTGATTTCACAGCACTGGGTATCGGAACAAGAGACTGGAGATAATATGACCTATTTCATAGCATTGCTTTAAGCTTTCCCTACATATCTTGATTTAAAGAAGTCAGTACATCTCATTTTCCTTCTTGAAGTTCAGAGGATATGGACTGGAATAACTCTTCCCTTTCCGTCAATCTTGTTCTCTGCCTTGTCGCTTATTACATAGGGCCAGGACCTCCCCAAGGGGTGTTAGTTGCTCAGTCTCGTCTGACTCTTTGTTACCCCATGCACTACAGCCCGCCAGGCTCCACTGTTCATGAGATTCTCCAGATGAGATTATCTGAGTGGGTAGCCATTCCTTCTCCAGAGGATCTTCCCAAACCAGGGGTTGAACCCTGGTCTCCTGTATTGCAGGCAGGTTCTTTACTATCTGAGCCACCTTGCCTACAAAGGGGTCACACCAGGATCCCTGTATGTGACCTAGCAGTTGCTCTGTACGTAGAAGAATAATTGTATGGTGCAGCTTCTCTCTCTTGAATGAGTTCCTTAGGATCATGCCCAGAGCTAACATCACTTCAGTGAGCCCCTGGTTTGGTATATGGAGGGAGGGAGCAAGAGAAAATTCTTCCTTCGTCTCTTCCTCATGACCAGCCCATAGTCACTGCATCAGTGTGAGAGATGAAGCAAATAAGAGAAAATATTGTGGCTTCTCTTGTTGGGGAGCACAGGCTCTAGGGTGCTCGGGCTTCAGCGGTTGTGGCACGCAGGCACTGATGTTTGCTCTTGATGGTGTGTTACAGGAGAAGTATGGTTGACGTGATATGGGTCTGCAACCATGCTGTGAATCTATCTGGGGTGCTTCTAACTGGGTGGGACACTTTATGGTGACAATTCCTTTAGGAAAGGATTCTGTAGGGAGGAACTTTATCGACAGTGTTCTAATAAGGTGCTCCACGGTTCGTGGTGTTGTGTGAGGACATTGGAACTTCATTTTCTTAGTGTGTCTTGCCCTGTTTCCCATGTATCTGGGGGCTTCCAGGAGGGAGGACCATGGTGTGGATGATGGCTGGTTTTCTCCAGGTAGGTCACCAGCTCTCACACTAAGCATATCCCGACCACTGAAGAGGCATCTACACTGCCCTGAACCCCAGGACAGAAAACGTAGGTGAAAGGAATTTGACACTGAATTCCAATGAATCCTTCAGAAGGGCCCCTTGTTTCTCCAGTACTGTTTAACTTTTTTTTTTTTTGATGTGAACTTATCCTATTTTATTTTTGGCAGGTTCCAGTTATAAATCTGTTCCTTCATTATATCTACTGGCAAAAGGTAGTTATTCTCAAGACTGACATTTATATGTTAACATTAGAATGATGAAAACAAAGGAGGAGCATGTGACTAGTACTCAGAACGGATTTTACACCTCACTTCGTGTTCATGGTGTTGGGGATGCTGGTGTTGCTTAATACATTCTTGCTGACTGTTCACCATTGATTCTGTTTTTAAAGTGATCTTTCTAACTGACTTAATAAATTATTGGCCAAAAAAGAATTCTGAACACAGACAGTATAATATTCTTAAGTGGTTGAATTAAGAGGAAAAAAATGTGGAAAGTATTTAGAAGTTGGAAGTATTAGAATGTAGTGAAATATAAAGTCCATAAAAATTGAGATGGAGTCTGGAAAGTAAAGGAATATGTCTGCTGCCGTATCAGCCTCACAGTGGCTCCTATAAGGACCAATGATATGATGCTTGGGATTAGAGAATTTGCACAGGCTATAGTTGGAATTTGTTTATATTAAGATTACTGGATCAGAAAGTGGCTTGTAAAGATATCATTTGATAATCAGCATTATTCAATATAGACTCCTCCCCAAAAGTTGATGTTCATACTTCTGGTTGAGAATTCTATTTAGGAGGATATAAGAGAGAGATAAAGAAAAGAATTTTCAAGGAATTTTATCTCTTCAAATAAAGAGATCATTAGCGTAGAAAGATCTGATATCAATAATGTTGGAATTCACTATTTGGGCTTAGAGCGTCGTAGCTTAAAACTTTCAGGACTTCCCTGGTGGTCCAGTGGTTAAGAATCTGCCTGCCAGTACCAGGGGCACAAGTTTGATCCCTGGTCCAGGAAGATTCTCAATGCCGTGGGGCACCTACACCGGTGTGCCATGAGTACTGAGCCTGTGCTCTGCAACGAGATAAGCCTCCGCAATGAGATGCCCCAACACCACATTTAGAGAGTAGCCCCTGCTTACCATAATTAGAGAAAGCCCATGCGCAGCAACGAAGACCCAGTGCAGCCAAAAACAAAGCAAACACCAATGACAACAAAAAACTTTCAAAGTCATCGCACTTAAAAGTCTGGCTAGACACTGTGTGTGTCCGTGAGGATATAAAGATGAAAGAGACATGATCCGAGCCCCCGAGGTCTAATGGACCAGAGCAGCACAGGGATGCAATAAAGACTAGCTGCCTATGACCCGCCTTGTGTCCCAGTGACCACAGCACTGCCTGAGCATCAGGAAGGCAGCCATAATCGTGGAAATACAGTGGGGTGGGTGGAGAAAGAAGAGGGCCACTGTGTGATGGACAAATACTTGATAGCCTTCGCTGGTTTTAGGATGGATCTCATGACCATCAGAGTCGTGACTGTGGACATGGCAGAAGCTCACCAGGACAAAGTGGAGGATGTAATCCCAAGGCCAAGTTCTAGCCGTCATGCAGCGTTTCCTAGAGTGAGAAAAGTTACTGACTCGCCAGGAAGAACTTTTTACACTTGCTCATTGTTAAAATATTTGCACCTTGAGAATTTTACTGCCTCTCCAACCTTCACTTTTGTCTCTGATATAAACACAATATGCTGGGTGAGAACCTATGACTCTGTTCACTGCTCAAGACATTGGCACATTCATCATTGTAAAGACAGCACGTTGGAAGGTTTTATACACAGAAAGAGTGAGTTTATGACCTTAAACAATCCCCAGTAGGAAATGTCTGACATACTTATAGGCTTTTTCCCATATCTTTTCTTTCTGTCTTTGATCACCTTCCTACCTAACTTTTTTGAGACCTTGAGATGTCCTCCCTTCTCCCTTCATCTCTCTTCCCCTAGAGAGGTGGCCTGAAATGGAAATGTGTGTTTTTCCTTATTTATCAAATGGCCCAAATAGTCTGCCTGTTGAGCCAGACATTCTTCTAAGTATTTGATAAATCTTAACTCAGTAAGTCTGGAGAAGGCAATGGCGCCCAACTCCAGTACTTTTGCCTAGAAAATCCCATGAACGGAGGAGCCTGGTAGGCTGCAGTCCATGCGGTCGCTAGAGTCAGACGTGACTGAGCGACTTCACTTTCACTTTTCACTTTCATGCATTGGAGAAGGAAATGGCAACCCACTCCAGTGTTCTTGCCTGGAGAATCCCAGGGACGGGGGAGCCTGGTGGACTGCTGTCTAAGGGGTCGCACAGAGTCAGACACGACTGACGCGACTTAGCAGCAGCAGCAGCAGCAACTCATTAAGTCTTCATAAGAATTATTTGAGGAGGAGGCTACTGTTCTTTTTAAAAATTTAATTGATTAATTTTATTTTTTGGCTGTGCTGGGTCTTCGTCACTGCATGTGGGCTTTTTCTCTAGTTGTGGTGAGAGGGGTCTACTCTCTAGCTGTGGTTCATGGACTTCTCAATCTGGTGCCTTCTCGTATTGTGGAACACAAGCTGTAGGGTGTTCAGGCTTCCGTAGCTGTGGCTCCCAAACTCTAGCGCACCTGTACAGTAATTGTGGTGCAAGGGCTTAGTTGCTCCTAGGCATGTGGGAATCTTCCCAGACCAGGGATTGAACCCGTGTCTCCTGCTTTGACTGATGGATTCTTTACCACTGAGCCACCAGGGAAGCCCAAGTCTACTGTTCTTACCACCCTCTTTGTTACAGATGAGAAAAGTCACAAAAAGAGATATTGGGGAGCTTTTATAAGGACACACAAAGAGAGTGAGCTGCTGAGCTGGGATTTAAACGCAGACCTCCAGCTTTCAACCTCCACGGGAGAGTTTCATCTAGCCATAGTTCTCAGGTGTGGATGAAGTCTGCTGCTGGCCCACCAGCTCCACCACTGGGTAGGCTCTTTTCTATTCATGAAGACTTTTTCACTTCTGCCCAGAGCAAGCTGAGCTCTCTACAGAAAGGTGCCTTTGAAATGCACAGGTTGACAGCTTTATTTGTGGATCCACACTGTGGTTTTTGGCTAGAGTTGGCTGGGCATGGGCTATGTGGTTGTCAGTCTTTTAAAAAATGGTGTAATATTCCCACTGTTTTTGTTGGATAATTGCATGTCTTTAATTTGTGGGATTATAAACAGAGCAGTAACCTAGTTTAGGAGTAGCCAGAAAAAGTTATTTGATATCCACTAAGTCAAGTTTCTATTTTTAGACACCTCTGTAGAAGCGAATATTCTTACTATCAGGAAAGGAAAGCAACATCATAATATACTCTAATTGGCATCTCCTGACTGGATAGGTTAAAAAAAAAAAAAAGCCTTCGAAAGAACATAGGCAATAATTCAGCTTCTTTCTCTAATAGGTAAATATGATTTTCCTCTTAGATATTATGAGAGTTTAGGTTTTTTCAGAATATGAGCTTTAAAGGGGGGAAAATATCATACCTTTTAAAATTCATGGATTTGGAACAGTGATTAAAAAAAAAAAAAAAAAAAAAAAGACCTACCTAAATTTCTGCTTACCTTACTCATAAACTTCTGACTGTTGTTTAGTCGCTAAGCTGTGTCTGACCCTTTGGAACCCCAGGGCTGCAGCATGCCAAGCTTCCCTGTCTTCCACTATCTCCCAGAGTCTGCCCAAATTTATGTCCATTGAGTCAGTGATGCCATCCAACCATCTCATCCTCTGTGTCCCCTTCTCCTCCCACCTTCAATCTTTCCCAGCATCAGGGTCTTTTCCAGTGAGTCGGCTCTTCACATCAGGCAGCCAAAGTATTGGAGCTTCAGCTTCAGCATCAGTTCTTCCAGTAAATATTCAGGGTTGATTTCCTTTAGGATTGAGTGGTTTGATCTTCTTGCTGTCCAAGGGATTCTCAGGAGTCTTCTCTAGCATCACAATTTGAAAGTATCAATTCTTTGTTGCTCAGCCTTCTTTATGGTCCAACTAGGTTGAGATAAATGAAAACATTAAACTATGTAAAATATTTACTTATGTAGTAAATATGAAGTCCCCATAGAGTCACCATATTGGACATTCATAGTAAGTGACTGCTTTTTGTCACTGTTTTGTAATTTAGTTGACATGACATATTTGTAGGCAAAGAATAGATTATTTAGATTACATTTTCCACTGGAAGACCTTTAAATGGTTTGAAAACTTGAGCCTGATTTAACTGCTCTGTCTTTGAAGATGAATCATTCCTTTCATTTAGCACATTGGTATAGTATTTAGATTAACTAATAGGTTTGTATTTAGCCTGGCAGAATCCAAACAGCCAGATCAGATACATGCTCGTGGGCTTCCTGGGGCTCTAACAGAACTAAACACAGGGAAGAGGGCTCTAGTCACTGACTTATGATTAATGTGTGTAGAAAGTAATATTTCTACCCTTTTATGGATGGAGCAACTGAGGCATTGTGAGGTTAAGTGGCTTGCCCTCGATCATAAGGCTCTTTCATAGACCCAGGAAAACCATGGAGAGACATCCCTGGTGGTCCAATGGATAAGACTCCGTGCTCCCAAGGCAGGGGGTCCAAGTTTGATCCCTGGTCTGGGAACTAGATCCAGAAAGCCACAACTAAGACTGGCACAGCAAAAATAAATAAACAATAATAAATAATAATTAAATATATATCAATAATATTATTTATTATCTAAGTCAATAAATTATTATAATTTATTCATAATTAATAAATCTAATATTAATTGGTAATATTTAATAAATAAATGATTTTTAAGAAAAGAAAGAAAATTATGTAAGCTGACCAGGATTTTACATCTAATTCTCACCAACTGTAAAATCTGCAAGTTACCATTTCTGTTCCTTCACAGGCAGGTTACAAACTGAAAGTTAGAAATAAAATGAGAGGTTACATCACTTTTCAGGGGAAGGAAGCTACCAAGGTTCGCCTTGACTAACAGAGCTGACATGGGTGCTGTTGTTCCCTCTGTTGATCCCACATGGCTTCTGTCCATGAGGATTCAATCAGCCAGGGGACCGCTGGCCGGGGTGGGCGGCAGCAGACTGTAAATCTGGGAAGGCTGCAGCTCCTCAGGGTCTTGAACTTTATCAGGTTTGAATGTGTGATTGTGAAAGTAAAGAGCAGAGAAATGACAGCATTCAGTAAATCAAAAGGAGAGAAGATCAAGACTGTCAGAGACAAGAGAAAAACAGACTCTGGGCACAAACCCGGCTGGAGACCTGCACAGAGCGAAGACTTCTGTGTTCCCTCCAGATCTTGCCTCCTGAAAAACAAACCCCTTTTTATCTAGGAAACAGTATTCTTTGTTATGTCGCATGGATTTTTCTTTTTAAATTTTCATTACTGAGGTTTAGGTCTTGTTTTAGAAGATGGGATGCTATAAGAAAAAGAAAAAACATAAAGAAAGGAAATCAGTTGGAAAAAAGTCTGGAATGATCTAGATTTTCCTCTATCAATATTGAGGCCCCTAGCTTCTCTCTCATACATCTTTTTTTTTTTTATTCCTTAACAAAATGTGATTAATGTGGAGTAAGTCTGCATAAACAGCAATACGAAATTGAAAGGTAAAAAGCATAAGCGTAGTGAATGAGCAGGTCAATTTAATTAGTTCTCCCCCCATCCCTTATATCTAATGCCCATCCTCAAGTCTGCCTTCCTTCACGGCCCCAGCTGTTAATTTGCTCCTATCTCCTGCCAGAAAGAAGCTTCTAGGGAGGCAGTGTTGCTGAGGATTGAAGTTCTTGGAGCAGAGGACAAGGCTCAAGATTACTATCTTTGTCCAGTAGTCTGCTGCTGGCATTTGCAAGGGCGACAAGGAATTGCTCCTCTTAAAGGAAACAAAAAGAAGTAGATCTACGCTCGTATCACCCACCCTTCCTTTCCTATCATAATACGATAAGTAAGTCCCCACTGCTGTACAGAGAAAAAGCCCAAGAACCCTTGTGAATGGTGGGTCTCAAAGTTGAATGAGTGCTCAAAGTTCTTTTCTGGGAACTAATTTAGCTCCAGGGGGATAGGTGGGTCACCCCCTCAAATTGAAATCTGATGTAGTAGGTGTGACTTTGTTACAATACAGATATTGGTAATAGTTCACGATTACACAGCGCTTCTGATGTGCTGGGTCCCCTCAGCCCCTCACACATAAGAGCATTTTTAACCTCTCAACCATCCTGTAAGGGAGGTGCTTTTCTCAACCCCATTTTAAAGATGAGGAAACTGAGGCAGAGAGGTCAGGCAAGTTGTCTTGGTCCCTCAGCTAGGAAGGGGTGGAGTCATGACTCAAACAGGAAGGCTCACCCAAAGTCTGAGCTCCCTGGGCTCACACAGGATTCCCTCAGTGTGTAAGCTAGAGCAGACACCACCCTCCCTCCTTTTCATATGTTCATCATGAAGACTAGAGGAAAATCTGAGCGTGGGCACTTTTCTAGAGAAAGAAAAAAGGCTCAGACATCTCCCTCTATCTTGAAAGCTGTCTGTGGTACTTTGCCTAACCAGCTCTACAGAAGTGCCAACCTTCTAGACTGTAAACACTTCAGAACCAGTAGGTGCCTCTCTGAGTTCTTCTTTGCGCACTGCACACTCAGAACTGTTGGGCAAGGGCAGGAAACTGGAGGACTGCATACGGGCAGACAGCCTTTTGGTCTTAATTCTCTGCATATTTGCAACATAGCTGGAGAGGTCATATTTCTGGGTAGCAAATGCAGTACTTAAAAAAAAAATTTATTGAGCACTTTTTCCCCCCTTTGATTGAATCATGGAGGAGCATAAGTTACTTAGCAAATTTCCAAATGTCTATCATCTCCTTTTTCTGCTTCTCCAATGCCCCCTGCCCCACCAGAAAACCAGTCACAAAGGTCTCTAGGCTGAGACAGCTCTGGGTCAGTGGCACGGGATGCTGACCCTAGAAAGGGCATCACCTAAACACACCTAGTGATACCTGCAAAGTCCAGAGAAAGCCCAGGTTTCACCTGTCTAGTGGGATGGAAATTTCTGCATCTCTTTCATCTTCTTGAGACATAAATGGTCCCTTTCTGTCTGATGGTCTGATTTTTCCCACTTTTGGAGGCTGGGTGAGGGGTCAGGATTAGATGAGGTGAATGATCCTCACCTCAGAATTAAATGAGGTGGAGTTCACCTTATTTGAGTGAAGAGATGAGAAAAAAAGCATCTTTAATTCCTGGAGCCCAGCATGAGATGACAAACAGAAGCTGAAGATGCTCAACGGCCTTTTGAAATTGAGTCTTGTCTCTAACGCTGCCAGAGAAGAGACGATTGAAAGGGCAGAAGATGTGGGAAGAGGCCCCATAGCAGGGAAGCCAAGAGGGTTCTCAGCTTCTACCCCCAGTTTCTTGCCTTGCCATATTTCAAAGTGGTGCATGTGTGTTCGGTGGCTCAGTTAGGTCCGACTCTTTTGCGAACCGATGGACTGTAGCCCACCAGGGTCCTTTCTCCATGGGATTTCCCAGGCAAGAATACTGGAGTGGATTGCCATTTTATCCTCCAGGGAATCTCCCTCACCCAGGGATCAAACCTCCTGCATTGGCAGACAGGTTCTTTACAGCTGAGACAGCTGGGAAGCCCATTTCAAAGAGGTTAAAAAAGGCTTAGGTGGACCTGAAGTGTGGAGTCGTCATTCACTTAGGGGATGAAGCAGCGACTCAGTGGAGGAAACTGAAAACACAGCATCTGACTCGCACAGCCCAGTGTTCAGCCCTTGATCAGGAAATTGGATATTCTTTGCTTCACCTTTGGTGAAGGGGAAGGCATCACTCAGGGGCGGGCCTCAGCATGGCTGGCAATCCAAGGCTTTACGCAGTGATTACAGCAGTAATTAATGATAATATATACCACACTTCATAACCCAACTCAACTTGCGGATGCCTGAATATTCGGATTGTTGCCTCCCACGTGCACTGTCGTTCTGCCGTCCACACCCTCCCCATTAGCCTCCGTGTGATCCAGACGCCGGTCCCTTCCACACACTACATTTTGACTGGGGTTCAACAGGTCTGCTTCGGAGGATCATTGATGCGGTGTAACACTGCCCCTCAGCAAAACCGCAGAAGTGGGCGAGAGGTTAGGAGTGGTTTGGCTTTGTAGTATAAATTCAGCATCAACAAATAATTCAAATGGGAGCTAATTTGGGGCTTCCCTGGGGGCACAGACGGTAAAGAATTTGCCTGCAATGCGGGAGCTCCGCGTTCGATCCCTGGGTCCGGAGATCCCCTGAAGGAGGAATTGACAACCCACTCCAGTATTCTTGCCTGGAGAATCCCATGGACAGAGGAGCCTGGCGGGCCACAGTCCAAAGGGTCACAAAAGAGTTGGACACGATTGAAGCGACTTAGCATGCATGAGCTCGGTTTAGGTCTTCAGTCTAGTGCGGGGGGCGGGGGAGGGCACGTTTGGGGAGTCCAGCTCAGGCCTGGAGTCCCCGGCTCTCCCGGGTCCCCAGGGCCTGGCACTCTTCAGCCGGGCAGCGGCCGCAGGTCCCGCCCGGCCCATCCGAGGTCTGGGCCGCCAAGTGGGGACTGTCAGGGTGTCGGGACGCAAGCAGGCCTCGGGGAGGGAGGCCGGCGCCGGTGTGGAATGTCTTTATCGAGATGGAGACGCAAGCTTCTTCTTCGCTTCTTTAAGCGATCACGGAGAGACACCTTTCGATCTTTTGTCAGACATCTTGGCCCTTAATAGCTAAATTTATTTGGTTTAAAGCGGCCTGGGGAGAAGCAGCGAGGGAGAAAATCTTTCGTCGGTCATTGGGTGGCCTAGATAACAAGCTTTAAAAGAGAGAGGGAAGAAGAAAGTAAAAAGGTTAATGGATGAGGGGAGGGCTGGAAGGCGCCCAGCGTGGGGCTTTTACAACGACCCTCCCCCGGCCGCCCCCTTATCGCGGCCCTAACTTACCCGCGGCGGACGAAGTACATTAAGTCACGTAAACAGCGCGCGGAGAGGAATGCCACCGCGGTGACCTTTCGCGCGCCCACCTCCGCGCCGCGCTGGCGGCCGCCGGCGGCGCGCGGGGTCGGCGCGGGGCTGCGGGGCCGCGATCGCCAGCGCCTGGGGCCCGGAGCCCGGGACGCGGCGGCGGGCAGGGGGCTGGGGGGCCCAGGGCACAAGGTGGGGCCACCTCCAGGCTGCGCGCGGCCCACGCTTCCGCAGCCGCCGCCACCTGACGTTTCTAAGCAGTATTTCGGGCTTTTAGAGAATTAAAACAAAACAACAAACCCCATCACCATCACTGTCAGGACTCTCTGGGCGATGACCTGCGTCGGAGTGACAGCGGTGGAGTCAAGTCGGGGGGACGCGCCATCCCGACCCGGCGAGTGGGCCCAGGCGCTGGCGGGGTGGAGGGGGGTGCCGAGCTGACCCCGTGTCCTTCGCCCAGAGCGTCCCCGGGGCGGGAAGAAATATGGTACAAGCGAGAAGGTCCCATAAATCTGGTTTGAAAAATAAAAACCAAAACCAAAAAAGAAAAAAAAAAAACAAAAAACTCTCGAATTAAAACCATGCTGTTAAGTTAGAAATCGCACGTATTCATTTTCTTTCTGAAACGTCGCTGGAGCACCCGAGATCGGTGAAATGACAGAGGATGCGCTGCCGTTTGCGGGGGTGATCGCGCGTCCTCTCCGGGTCTCGCGGCTCCTCCGGAAGCGGCGCACGACGGCACCCCCCCCCCGCCACCCCCGCCGGCCCCGGTCACCCTTCCCCGTTTGGACGCCAGGCCCCCGCCCCCCGCCCGATTGGCGGCTGAGTTCGGCTGGATTCGAGTGGCGAAGAGCGGTGTGGCGCGCGCGGCCCAAATAAATCAGCCCTGGGGACAGGCCGCGCCCGGGAGCCAGCCCCCCTCCAGGGATGAGGAGGGCTGCTCGGGGAGGAAGGCTCGCTCCGGAGGGGCCACTCCCCGGGTCTAAATGATCCCTAGAGGAACGATTTCGTTCCAGATTAGCCAATCCCCAAGGAAGAGAGAGGCGTTAGGAAAAGAAAAGGAAAAAAAAAAAAGAAAGAAAGAAAGGAAAGGAAACAACTTCTAAGGACACGACCGTCTACCTGGAGCACTGTGGAGGCCTTCGCCAGCTCTTGCGGTGCCCTTCTTCCTCTGCGCCCCCTAATATCCCCCACTTTCCCGGACCAGCTGGGGCTCTCAGAGGAAGCTCAGAGCACCAGGCCTGGGGCCCCTGGGAGGGTGGCTTTGAAAATGTGCCGCTCCCCAGGGGTGTTGTCCCCAGGGCCAAAGTCGATGTGTTGGGAAAACTGCAAACTGGAAGGGTCAGGCAATCTGGCTTTCTGTCTGAATCAATTCCATGGGTCAAACAGTTTTATTTCTTAGTTAATTGGCAAGAAAAATAAAACTAGTCTTGAAAAAAAAATTTGTGACCTTGCAAGAGAGCAAACAATTACCTCCCTGCCCCCACCTTTGTTCTGAGTAATACTCAAAAGCAATCGGAGTTCTGGGGCGGGGGGCGGGGGGGGGGGGGAGGTGGGGGCGGGGGGAGTAAAATGTCAGGTCCTTTCTCTAGCCTTAGAAATCGCACATAGTGAAGTTGGTGTGCGTCCCGCCTCTCACCTCTAACCCGGCGGTGCGGGGGCCAGGGCACCCTCTCCCGGCTGCGGCGGAGTGGCAGGAAAAGCAGGTCTCTGGGGATCATCTGTTGTCCAAAGAAATTTACACGGTCACCCCCGTAATTGCAAATATAAAGAAATACACACAGCAGGAATCAGTTTCTTGCGGGTGGGGGGAGGGGGCTCGGTCTTTTTTGGGTTCAAACTTGGAGGTCATGACTCACAGCCTGTATTCCCAACTTAGCCAGAGGATTTATTTGTTAACTTGGTTTCATTAGAAATCACTTCACTGAGTATGTATTTTAAAAAAGAAAACTTTGCTTTTGAGAACAGACCTCAGAAACATTTAAGAACCCTTGGACTCAAAGAAAATCAAATGCCCACAACAGTTCTGTAACGGCTCACAGATAAGCTTTTGCAAAACTCAGTCTGCATAAAAATTAGGTCGGAACTCAGGTTAAAAAAAAAAAAAAAAAAGAAAGGCATTGGAAGCCCTGGTCGGAGCTAAGTGGACGGCGGACGCCGGGTTATCTGTTCGGGTAGATGCATTCGATCGAACCCAGGTTAAATTTTAAAGCCCCTGGATTCTGCTCCAGTCGCTAGTCTCCTTTCCAGAGTTTTCTGCCTTCAGTCTTTCGGAATTGCGGCCGCGCTGAAACTGGGAGCCGCCGCAGTGATCGGGGGGAGGTAAAGAGGAATGTAATAAAAGTGACTAAATTGGATGAGAACGGTTTATGGACCTTCTCGGTAGCAATTTGAAATTCAGAAGTGTTTAGCAGCAATTTATAACGAAGAAGGGGGGTGGGTAAAGAATCGCCGACTTTCTCCATTCGGTTCCCTCCTCCCTCGGGCTGCCAGGCCCTGTCCCCTTGTCCCCTAGGACTCACAGGTTCACAGTTACATCCAGAGGAAACATATATTTAGCCAGGAGGTCTCATGATCTCTAGAAACCCTATTTTACTAAGCCTCTACCTAACCTGGTTCAAATCTGCTAAGGTGCCTCTCCCTTCTCCAATTGGAAACACACACACATATATACAAAGACACACACACACTTCAGGGAGACTGACCTTTAGAAAATCATTTACTTCGATTTACCTAAAAAAAAAAAAAAAATTGTAAAAATCCATTCCCACAAAACAACTCCTCTTGCCCTAGTTAAAACTCTCTCTCTCTTGACAGCCTCCCGAGGTCACATCTGTTGGGAAAAATCCTTTTTGCGAGTGAAAGGGAGCGAGACATACATCACGGCTCCTGCCGAGGACGAACCTGCGGCCCCGCGACGCCCTGCTGACAGATCGGCGCTGATAACCCCGCGACGTTCATTTCCAGCCCCTCTGCCGGCCAAGGACCGTATCAGTTTGTACACGGTTGTGATAACCATTTGGAGGGAGCGAAGAAGGGGTGTGTATGTGAAGGCGGGGGCGTGGGGAAGAGGTATTTCTCGCTGGGACTGGGGAAGGTGACCCCCTCCTCTTGCCAACGACTTATCTGAGACTTACCTGAAGTTCTCCAGGGAAATTTCAGAGCAAACGGGACACCCAAACTCGGAGAGCACCTCCGGGCGCGACTGGCGTGGAAACCCCTTTCTACTCTGCGCACTTCATGGACTAACCTTTCGGTGCACCGTGACCCCGAATTAAAAGTTTCAGGTTAGCTGGGGAGTGCAGATGGGAACCTCCCGAAACTTCCCAGGAATTTAGCACATTTAGTAGCACAGAGATAGGGAGCTGGACATTCGAGTTCTTTCTTTCCTAGATCCCAGGAGAGAAGACTCCCGACGGCCACCACGACCTGAGTCCCAGAGTCTCGAGAAGAGATCGGGAGAGTTTAAGGTCGGTCACACACAACTGTGGAGCAAAAAAGCTCATTTACTGGGTCGAGAGGAGAGGGGAAGGCCGACGGAGGAAAGCACGGTCCCCCCCTTATTCGGGGGGAGCGCTGACCCCGGAGCTGGAGCGTCGCTCCGGCTGTGGTGGCTGCGTGGGGTTGTGCGTGGTCAACTCCTCCCGCGCCATCGCCCTCCCCTCCCCCCAACCCGCCCCCTTGAGAGCGCGTGTAACGGAGGGCGGAGGAATGGGTGTGGGTCGCCAGCCAGATCAGGCGTTCTGCCACCTCCGCCCCTCCCCCGGCGTCCCGGGGATCGGCGCCCCCTGGATGGACTGGCCTCCTGCTCCCAGGACGGCGCTCTCGGCTCAGCCCACACCCGCAGGCTGCGCGGGGCTCATTGTCTGCCGGGGCGGCGCGATCCCCTCCCCCCGCCTCTCGGCGTCCCCTCCCCACCCTCTTTTCTCTCCTCCCCTCTCTCCCTCCTCCTCCTCTTCACCTCCAGCGCCCAGCTGCTCGCAGAACGCAGTTCCGACCCACAGCCTGGCACCCTTCGGCGAGCGCTGTTTGTTTAGGGCTCGGTGAGTCCAATCAGGAGCGCAGGCTGCAGTTTTCCGGCAGAGCAGTAAGAGGCGCCTCCTCTCTCCTTTTTATTCACCAGCGGCACCGCGCAGACCCCGGACTCGCGCTCTCCTGCCGGCGCCCTCGGCCTCTCTCCGCGCTCGGGAGCACCCTCCGCCACGGCTGTTCTCCATGCGCAGCGCCCACCCGAGGTTCGGCTGCTTCTTCTCTTGCCCCAACTCCCTTCTTTCCTCCTCTGCACCTCCCCTCCCTAGTCGCAGGCCCCTCGGCCTCGGCTCTCCGGCCCTCTGCGGGCCGCGATCGGCTCCGGGGGTGTCTACCTTCTCCATTCCCGGCAGGCTCCCAGGTTCCCGGGACACCGCGGACCAACTTCTGGTGTCTTTTCCTCTCCCCGAAGCGCTTATCTGCGCTCAGCCTTATCTCAGAGTTATCTTGGCGCAAAGGGGCGGGAGCCGGCAGTCAGGCAGGCAGAGAATTCTTTCTTGCTATCTACCCCGGGTCTGTGTGTGGGTATTAATTTTAGTATGGTTATCTCCGATGAGCCGAAGCGATTTGAGGAAGCGGCCCCGAGAAGGCCAGTCCGGCTGCGTTCACCTCCTCCCTCCTCCACCCCCTCCCAGTCTCCCTGTCATTCTTCCTGCTCTCCCGTTTGGGGTGGCCTCGGCTCCGGGGCGGTCTCACGTCCCCCCACCCCACCCCACCCCACCCCCTTGCATTTCCCCCTCCTTTTCTCTGCACTCCGCTCCACCCCGCGACGTCCGATTGTGGAACGGTCTGGCCTTTCCGTGGCTGGGGATGACCGCGGGGTGGGCCGGGGTGGCCTGGCCGGCGTGGGCCAGCCGGCGTGAGCGCACGCGCTGGCGGCTGCATAGGCGAGCGGTACCTAAGGTGCGTGGCGCCGGGGACGTGGGGTGGGCAGGAGATTCCGGCCCTGCGGACATCCCGCACAGCCTGCGTGTCCCGAAGGTCTGAGACTCCGGTCTCCGCCCTGGCGCCCCACCTTCCCAAGTCTGGGTTGAATTTCACTCCGGGGCTCGCGTTCTGTCTCGTCAGCGCAGTCCAGGAAGCTCTGGGAAAGCCCGAGTAGGAGAACGCGGCGGTTTCGTTTTCAGGGGACAGGTTGCCTTCCCTACGCTAATGATTTTCACGCGGGCAGCCCTCACCCCCAGGCATTTCGGGCGAGCGACCGCGGTACGGAGGCAGGATAAGGCAGCGCAGACGCGCATGGCTCCTTAAAAAGTTCCTTTGTGTGCCATTGGCCGGGAGGGAGCCACTTTGGGGCGGAAGGAAAACCTCGGCCAGTCTCCCAGTCACCCCTGGAATCTGGCGCGCGAGGATGAAGGATGCTGCGTCGGGGGTGGGAAGGGAGCTAGAGGGGATCCAAGCCTTGCGCGTGAGGAGGAGCGGGTATCCTGGCCCTGGGAGGACCCTGCGGCGGCTGCGCAGGCTCCATGCTCCTTCCCCACCCCTGGAACCCGGGGCTGAAAACGGGATTTTTGAGGAATTTCATTAGCTGGAGAGAAGAGTGGAGGTGAGACGCGGTGCAGCCCGCGCTTTGATAAGTCCTTTTAAAATTTTCTCTTCTCGACCCTGTCTCCCTCCCCATCTTGTCTCAGGAGCTAAAAGTCAGCTTGCAGCGGCGCCGGACCGTGGATGGCCTTGACTGACGGCGGCTGGTGCCTGCCGAAGCGCCTTGGGGCCGCGCCCCCTGCGGACGCCAGCGACTCCGGAGCCTTTCCAGCGCGGGAGCCCTCCACGCCGCCTTCCCCCATCTCCTCCTCTTCTTCCTCCTGCTGCTCTCGGGGTGGGGAGCGCGGCCCCGGCGGCGCCAGCAACTGCAGGACGCCGCAGCTCGACACGGAGGCGGCGGCGGGACCCACGGCCCGCTCGCTGCTGCTCAGTCCCTACGCCTCGCATCCCTTCGGGGCTCCCCACGGACCTTCGGCGCCGGGGATCTCGGGCCCCGCGGGCGCCCTGTCGAGCTGGGAGGACCTACTGCTCTTCGCTGACCTCGACCAAGCGGCGACCGCCAGCAAGCTGCTGTGGTCCAGCCGCGGCGCCAAGCTGAGCCCTTTCGCGCCCGAGCAGCCGGAGGAGATGTACCAGACCCTCGCCGCCCTCTCCAGCCAGGGGCCTGCAGCTTACGACGGCTCGCCCGGCGGCTTCGTGCACTCGGCGGCTGCAGCCGCTGCAGCCGCGGCCGCCGCGAGCTCCCCGGTCTACGTCCCCACCACGCGCGTGAGCTCCATGCTGCCCGGCCTGCCGTACCTACAAGGGGCGGGCGGCGGGCCCGCCAATCACGCGGGGGGCGCGGGCGCGCACCCCGGCTGGCCCCAGGCCTCGGCCGATAGTCCCCCGTATGGCAGCGGAGGCGGCGCGGCGGCCGGAGGGGCGGCGGGGCCCGGCAGCGCCGGCTCGGCCGCGGCGCACGTCTCGGCGCGCTTCCCCTACTCTCCCAGTCCGCCCATGGCCAACGGCGCGGCCCGGGACCCCGGGGGCTACGCGGCGGCCGGCGGTGGGGCCGCGGGCGGCGTGAGCGGGGGCGGCAGCGGCCTAGCGGCTATGGGCGGCCGCGAGCACCAGTATGGCTCGCTGTCGGCCGCGCGGCCGCTGAACGGGACGTACCACCACCATCACCACCACCACCCGAGCGCCTACTCGCCCTACGTGGGGGCCCCGCTGACGCCCGCCTGGCCCGCCGGACCCTTCGAGACCCCGGTGCTGCACAGCCTGCAGAGCCGCGCCGGAGCCCCGCTCCCGGTGCCGCGCGGCCCCGGCACAGGTAAGGGGCAGGGTCGCGCCGTGGCGTGCTGGTTGGAGGGCGCGAGGCGGGTGTGGAACAGCGTTTTGAACTGGGCCCTGTTTCCGGGGCTCTCCTGGTGTGGATGCCCGGAGTCTGGCCGCGTTGCGATGGGCTTCTTTGCACGAGAGAGACTAGATGCGCCGGTACGCCTCAGTCCAGGGACTGCAGTGGGCCGTTGGGAAAAGTGAGCCCAGGAGGGACCTGGCAGGGCCTGAGCCTGGTCGCAGACCTCAGTTTTCCCGGTGGAGGCGTGGGACTCCCATTTGGGAGGGTGATTTTAGGCGAGTGCTGAGCGTGGCAATCACCCTCTCCTCAGATACAGTCGTACGCAATTCAGCTCTCCAAAGATCGAGAGTTGAGTGTGTTTTTCTCAAGGAGAGTGTTTTTATTAAAAGAGCCCCACGGTGGAAAAGGACCTCGTTGGCATCTCCCTGCGACTCCTTGGGAGGGAAGGCAGAGAGGTCAGCCTCGTGACTGTCCCGAGGGAAAGCTGGTGGAAGGGCCCTTTCGCTTGGCATCAGCAGGCGGGGTGTCTGCGGCTGCTGCTCCCGTCTGCGCCCCACCCCCAGGCTGGGACCAGGGGTACCCCAGCACCCACACCTATTCCTCCGCCAGAGTGCACGCCAGTAATTTTTCAGTTTCCAATCCCACTCATGCTTTCCATTCCAGTGTCTGGGGGCAGTTTGGGGTGAGCTGGGAAGAGTTGTCAAAATTCCTGCAAATGCGCGCTCTTGAAGAGCGGTTGTCCTGCTCAAGCTGGGAGGGTGTGAACTGTTGTCTGGCCCGACGGAGGGGTTTTGGCTTCTTTCCTCAGCCGCAGGGTTCTGGATCCTTCTTCGTGCTTTCAGGGGTCTGTCTTTGTATTTCACGCGTTTGCTATAACTTGACAGTTTCCTAAGACCAAAAAAAACAAAAACAAAAAACTTTTGGCCCATTGCTTCTTTAAAGGGGTGTTGTGGGTGTCAGAAGGTGGCAAAGACAAGGAGGCCTTTCACCCTAAGTTATCCCACCTGGGATTCGCACTCCCCAGGGCTGGACTCCTCATTTAGGACTTTTAGGGGTCCTAGTTAGTGAGGGTCAAGTGAGGCACAGCCAGTCTTGTGCTCAGGGACAATCTGGGAATGCCAGTGGCCTGAAGGTGAAGGATCTGACTTGAATCTCCCTCTCTCAGTAACATTGGGCCGAAAATCCTTAAAGTCTGTGGGTCTGGGAGTAGAGTGGGGGTGGGGAGGGACCCCGTTCAGGTTTGGAGACTGCATAGAACAGAGCCAGGTCACCCTTGCTGCTGCATGGGGACCCATGTCTGGCTCCTGGGAGCAGAGAGACTGGGAGACGAATCTTCAAAGGATGGGGAGGAGATGGTGGTTGGGGTGTGAGGCGCTTGTCAAGTCAGGAATCCAGCAGGGAATCCGAAAGGTTGTGTGAATTGGGTTGGGGGCAGTTCTGCCGGCCTGACGGGACACACCTTACCTGACCTCCATTTCCCTTTGCCCCATTTCAGCATTTCACGGGACAGAGGAAGAGCAGCAGTCCAGAAGGCAGTATGGGAGTCTTGGGATGTTTAAACTGACTGGTTCTGTGAAGAAAACCCTTTTAGAGGGGTTGGGTGCAGTTACAGACAAGTTATAAGTTATTTCATTTTAAACGTAGTTTATCCTTTCACTGTTTTTTTTTGCTTTCTGGGTAGATGCTGCAAAGTTAGAAAAGTCTTGTATAGATTCAGAGTGTGTGTGTGTGTGTGTTTAAAGGAGAGGGGCTTAGGAACACCTAACTTTTGTGTAAAGAGTATTTTAAGAAGGCAGGAAGCTGCTGAGAATAAGCCAGTCTGGGAGCTGGGGAGACGAATGACCCTAATTTTGCTTGTCCCCACAGGTATTCCCCTGCTAGAGAGACCTTGACCCCCAGCCCCTCTCCTCCCAGGTTCCTTATTCTCTGCTTCTCCACTCTGATTAAAAAAAAAAAAAAAATGGAGGCATTCTTTTAACTGATTTGAGTGGATGGCAGGGCTCAGTGCTAAGGCAGGGGTGTGGTTGGGTGCTCTGGGAACCTGGTGTGTCCACCTCTCCCTGGTGCTGGTGGGTGTGTGGTGGGGAGGCTGGGGGTGAGCTCTGTCCCCAGAGGCCAGTGCTGTTCCAAGCTGCTGCTGAATTGGGTTCCATTCTCAGTCTGGGGATGACTTCACCCTTCTCCTCAGAGTCTGTCACTCCCCGGGGCACCCAAAGCAGACAAGTTAGGATGAATAGGGGGCCTATTGGGGGCCTGTTGGTGAGAGAGCTTCCAGCACAGTTGGATTTTGTGCTTTATAAAAAGTTGCATTTTGCTTATAAAATCGAAGCTACCCAACAAGGAGCGGGAAAAGTATGGAGGGAATGGGAGCTGTAGATTTCACTTACTTAAAAATAGGTAAACTTCCTAAATTTTATTTATCCAAGCAGGGCTTTACATTTTGTCTCTAGGTTTTCAGCCGACCAAAGAGATTTACCTGGGGCGCTCACAGTCTTCTATTGGGAGTTTCTTTATTGTTCCCAGCCTGTGAGGAGGCCAGGCGTGGGGCTGGGTTCTCCAGGGAATGCCCCACTTCTCCATGGAGAGGGGCTCTGATAGGTAACATTTTAAAGTCAACAACAAAGACAAATACCTTGTTTAACTTCAGTGTCCTTGAAGTCCTGAGCATTTTACTGATTACCGTAGTCAATAGTGGCTTTTAGGGCGGAGAAGAATAAATCTCTGTGATGTGTTCTAAGTTGCAGTATCCCCATGACAACTTTGAACTGGGGTTATGGGGGTGCTAGTTTCTTTTAAATTTATTTCTTGAGGAGGAAGGAAACTTGTTTTGCAGGGAAAATAATATTAATTGAATTAAAGATTTTTGTGTATCCAAATCAGACTGAAATATCTTTACAAAAGCTGATGGTAGACACAAGCTATAAACCAACCACTGACAAATAGAAAGAATAGAAAGTTTTGCTAACATAGTCTTCAAATAAATTCTAAAGTGTCATGTTTATTTACTTTAAAATTTGATTCAAAATGCCCCTTGAAGAAAGCCAAATTGTAACATTTAAATTTTGTGTAATATAAATAACTCTAAACAGTTACTTTAAAGGAAATATTTTCAAAAGTACTTGATAAGTACCCATCTCACTTTAGTTAATTGTTCATATTTAGCTGATTTAAGGGAAAGTAATAAATGTTAAAATCATTTACTCTAAAGGCTTTTTTTTTAAGTTAGCAGGTTTAGGTTAATTATGAACTTTGGAAAACTAAGCAAACAGTAAAATGACAAATACTAATTTAAATAGATGACATAAGTTTAAATTTTAGTGTAGGAAAGTAGGAAAAACTTTGATTTAGCACTGGAATAGTGCTGGTAATTTTCTGAATCCATTCAGTATCGACCATTTGTAGAAATTTTGTAGACTGTAGCAATTAGACCCATTTTAAAATCGTAATATTTTAGTGTTTGGTTTTTGTGACATGAAAATTAAACTAACATTCATCTCTGTTCTTACTAATTTCTTACTGCGTTTCCCCCCCAGGAGTCATTATTAATTAATTGGTAAAAGTGCTCAAGAACAATATTTCTAATTTCAGTTGTCTATTCTTTATGGAGGAAAAGGAAGAGTGGTGGTAGCCATAGCAAATACTTTCAAAAAATTACTTGAGATAAAAGAAGACAGCCTTGTTATGTCCCGGGGTATTTGCGGGGATATTTGCGGGTGGGGCCTGGGGTGAACGATCACTGTTAATACTGCAAAGCTTACTCGGGTTTTGGCAAGTGGTGTATTGTAATTATGATGGATTTCAGTTTTGAAAAGCTTGGGAACAGCGGGAAAGGAGAGGTCAGGGGGCCCACACCGACCACCCCAAGGCTCATCTCAATTCCGAGGTCCTTGGGGAGACGGAAGGCGGATGATCCGGGCCGGGTTTCTAGCTCTGTCACCGGACTTTGCAGGGCTTTGCACGGGGCGCGCCCAGGGGTGCAGAAGTATTGGACAAATAATGGGTCAACAGATCGGTCGCGGTGACATCAACAGCCGGCTCCCGGCCGGGCCGCCGAGCAGAAAGGCGCGGGAGCGGGCTCGGGGGACTCTGGGTGCGGGTTTATAGGGTTCGCGGGGTCGGGCGGGCAAGCGCGCGCGCGGTGGGACCTCACCGGCCTCTCGTCCCGCAGACCTGCTGGAGGACCTGCCCGAGAGCCGCGAGTGCGTGAACTGCGGCTCCATCCAGACGCCGCTCTGGCGGCGCGACGGCACCGGCCACTACCTTTGCAACGCCTGCGGTCTCTACAGCAAGATGAACGGCCTCAGCCGGCCCCTCATCAAGCCGCAGAAGCGCGTGGTGAGTGCGGGCGCCGCCTTCCCCCGCGGCCCGACCCGGAGCCGCGCGCTGCCCGCGGGGCCCGGGTGTCCCCGCCCGACCCGGCCCGCACCTGTGCCCGCGGCCTACAGCGGACCCGAATTGGGGGTCCCGGGTAGTTTTAGCGCCCACTGGGGCAGATCGTCCCCGAAACTAGCCAAAGGGGAATGAAGGCAGCCCTCTGCTCAAATTCACACAGAGAGTGACATCCTTAAATAGGAGAAAAAAAAAAAAAAAGGAAGGTGTGGTGTGCTACTGTCTTTTTTTAAAAAGTACCAACCCCCTATCTTTACACATCTCTAGATGTACTTGCAAATGCACTGAAATAATTTTGGAAGGAGATCCAAGGAATGAGTAATGTTAGTAACCTCCAGGGAGAGAAACAGACTACAGCCCCAGATCAAGTGAAGGTTTCTTTTCACTGTGGACTCTTTGGTTTGGAGTCGATTCTTGAGGAGATCTAGCTCCTCTGTAACATCCCGTAAAATGTATGTTAAAATGGAACCCACCGCCCTCTTGTCCCCAAGGCTCGACTTGAATCCCTTTGACTCTGTCGTTTCCACCTCCGGGCCCCGTCCACCTCTTCAGATTAGTTTTAGCTCCAAATTCCATCCGTCCTTTGGATTGTCCTTGAGTCTAGTGAAAAATTTATTTACTCTAACTTTTGTTATTTTGAAATCTGGCTGTTCAGAGAACTACTGTTCATAGAACTTGAGGGGAAAAATGCAGTCTGCACATTTTTCTCAAGTAGAAGATTTTCACCATCCCAACACATTTCACTATGATTTAAAGTGTGGGAATTCTGATTTTCTTCAGGGATTAATCTCTTATTGTCCCCTGTGTTTTTAAGAAGGAAAGGGTATTTACTGCTGTTCTGATTAGAGAAAATAAATGAAAGCTTTCACACGCCCCACTGTAAGGCTAACATTTGTTTAGCCAAGTACTCATACTCTAATACCTTTTAAAGTAAAATATTTTACAGTTAGATGCCAGACATCTTAAGTATCCAAGTAATTTATTTAATTGTTATACTCTAATTAGCAGGAACAAATGCTACACATGTTGTTTGTGTTAAATAGATTAGAGTGAAATTGCATCACAATGTGAGTCTGCCACCTTAAAGAGAAGCAATTAGTTTTATGGTTGTTTTGTTTTTAATGCATTTAAAATAAAGTGGCCGAGGTTAATTTAATGAGTGTATGTGCCTTAAACTTGTTAGTCACCCGCAGCTTAGACTTTGCTTCAAAGGGCATCCTTAACTTCTGTGCCTGACTCCCTGTGTTTTTTCATTTTTCTTACATGCATCGTATTTTAAAAGTACTGCTGGTAAATATTCCAAGGAAGTTCCTTGACTTCATGCATTAGCCAATGTATGCACAATGAAAGAGATGATTATTTTTTTGGAAAGGCACATTGAACAGAGTCCTGATTGAGCCCGGAAAGGCAACATTTTCTCAAGATTTAGCAAAACGCTGGCAGAATACTAGCCATTTCGTTTCTAGTGGCATTTTAAATTTGATCTGTTAACATCCATATTTAGAGAGTGGCCTTAGTTTTGTGCACTTACCAGTAAAAATGACTGTTAACAGGAAACACAAAACCCAGTTTTAACATCTCTGAATCTATTAGTTTTCCTTCTGTATGGCAGGTGTCTTGGCAGTGACCAAGGTCCGACAATGTGCTTTGTAAATGGGTTATAAATGATACCAATTGAAGGGTGTGTCTATCAATTAGTTCTCCTGTGGGCTTCTTATTTATGGTTTTGCTGGGTCTAGTTAGTTCTCAGACATAGAATGTTGAACCCAAGTTTGTTTAGCTAGCAGTACAGGACCAATCACAGTGAATTTGAACTTGTAATACATTGCAAAATAAGAGATTTATGGTGTAACCTGAATTCCTTGTTAGTGATGAATATAACTGAGATCGCTTGTTACAAGAAACTTTTATAACCTGCTCACCTTTATTTCACATGTTTATGGGGACTGGCTTCACTTATGATCTGCAGTTGACAGTCATAAAGTTCTTTGTTATAATGGCAAATTCTGATAACAAGTTTGCCTCACATTGGCTCCAAATTCCACTGCAAACTATCATAAATGACCTGTTTATAAAATGAACTTTCCTGTCCCTAATTTACTTATTTCATATTTATGAAGAGAGAAAGGATTGCTCTTCTGGGAAATTATTCTCTTTTACGGATAAAGAAAAAAAAAAAAAAAAAAAGAAGCAGCAGCCCTGAGGTGTAAGAGTTCATGTTTTCATCATTTTAACAAAGCAAGTTCCCAAATAGTTCTGTCAGCCAAACATACTTGTTTCCACCAAAGTCAAAGTGATTCTTTCTTAGCACCGACTTCTTAAAAATGTGGCAGTGCTAAGAGGCTTCCCAGTGTCTCTTTGGTTTTACAACTTGTCTGTAAAGAGTATGCTGTAGCAATAACAACAGGACGTGAGTTGTAAAAACAAAATTCAATTTTTAGCTTTTGACTTTGCCAACAAAGATTTTGAAAATCTCTGTCTTTTAATCTGAATAGTCAGTGCATGCTCAATCTGTGTTTTTGTCGTCTATTCTTCATAACTTTTCTTAAATTAATCATCACAGCCAACTTCCCTAATTCTGTATCTTTCAACTTGTTTTGGTCCCTGGATTTTCCCCATAGGTTTTTGGTTTTTTTTTTTTTAACTGAAGTCATAGCACATTTTTAAAGTTGCCTATCTAGGTAATCGAAAAGCAAACTTAGATTTTTGTCATTCTAGGTAAGAACTTAGACTAGCTTAAAAAGCCCCTCTTTATAATTCACACATAATAGTTTAGAGGAGATAAACTCCACATAAGGATGTTATGGGTATAAAGGAAACATAGAAATCAGAGTGACAGACAGTTGACCTTTTCTGACAAATTTAACCCTTTGTACTGAGAAAGAAAAAGCAGCCCACTCCAGTATTCTTACTTAGAGAATCCCAAGGACAGAAGAGCCTGGCAGGCTATGGTCCATGGGGTTGCAAGAGGTTGACACGATTTTATTGACTAAAGCACCGCCACCACGTGAGGAAAAGTTCTATACCGACAGGGTAAATCAAATATAGCAGCACCGCCAAGACAAGGCCGGCACTAACACAGTGTTGTAGAATTCGCTTGTCCTTTGGAGAATGGATAATACAGAAAATTCAGGCAATAGGTGATCATGATGATAATTAATGAGATGTATTAAAATATGTTTCTTTACAAAATTTTTTGGTGCATCTTCCAAAATTCATTTCTATTAATATATATAGGCTTTTCTACAGTTTCTGGTTTATTCCTCTGCACATTCTGAGAAATAGACCTGGTTATCTGAGTTTTCAGATGAGGCAGAGACTCCCCAAAGCCACTTAACACATTGGCAGGCAGTTTATGACTGCATTTCTTTACTCAGACCTCTGACAACAACAGTGAGCGCAGGCATTGGCCAGTATTGTGACTGCTCTAATCTATGCTAATGAGCTGGGGCAGATCAATTGATCTGTATTAGATGGGCACACTTTGGTCCAGGAAGGTCAACCTAATTACACTTCAAGGGTTTTTTTTTTTCCCTCAAGGGGGACTGCTCAACCAGGTACATGCTTGTTGCTGGCAGGGACACGACACGTTGACGTGTGTAGCATATATGTGAAAAGCACTTACGTCTGTCCACTCTCTTGTGCTGCTTTCTAGCCTTCCTCCCGGCGGCTTGGATTGTCCTGCGCCAACTGTCACACCACGACCACCACTTTGTGGCGCAGAAACGCCGAGGGCGAGCCTGTGTGCAATGCCTGTGGACTCTACATGAAGCTCCATGGGGTGCGCCACCTACTCTGCTCTGTGTATACACCTTCAGTGTCTCGTTTGTACTCAGTCTCAGCTTAAAAAAATCAGCAGGGGAGAGGGCATGGAGGTGAAGGATCTGATTTTTGTATACACACGTTTGTGAATCTAGGGGTCTGTTAATTATTCTAGAACTATTATCATACCGGTAAGAAACAAAAAATGATGCCAGTTAAACTTATACACGTCCATAGCCAGACATCCAGATTGTAGAAACACAAAAAGGTGGGAAATGTGCATTTTAGAACTGATAAGATGGTAGTAATCTTTTTTTAAAAAAAACTGTAAAATTGAAGTCTAGTTGATTTATAATGTTGTTTCAGATGTACAGCAAGTGATTCAGTGATCCATATGTGTGTGTGTATTCTTTTTCAGATTCTTTTCCCTCTTAAGTTATTAAAGAATGTTAAGTATAGTTCCCTGTGCTATACAGCAGATCTCTTTGTTATCTATTTTGTATATAGTAGTGTGTGTATTTTAAAAAGCTGTACACATAAAAAGAAGAAAGCATGGAACCTACTAGAAATGGACACTAACTAGTTTATAGCTTAAAAATGTGAATGCAGTCAAATACATCTATACAGAAGAGTCATAACATTGGATAGCTCTAGTTAAAAAGATGTTGCATTTTAAGCATAGCACAAGATATTATAAAATATGCCAACTTTTAAAAGAAAAATAACCTTGGTATATGTAGAAAGAAGAATTCACGATCTCTTTGAAATAAAAATAAGTAATTCGGTGGTTTCACTCTGTAATTAAAAGTTGTTTAAAACAATAAACGTTAAGTTGAGGGAAGAGATTCTACCTGGCAAATTACCCCATTTTTTCCCCCCTCTGGAGGAATCTTTGCATTTGATGGGGAAAGTGTAGTCTTTGTGTAGCTGGAATCTATGAAGTGTGTATAAAAATTGGATTGAAATTTATGCCAAGTTCTTTTAAATGAGGGCTTTCAGTACTGACATTCAGTCTTTAGTTAGTTTGGTTTTTCTGCAGTATAATATTTATTAAACTTATGTCTTACGTGAAAAATTTTTTAGGTGCCTCGACCGCTTGCTATGAAAAAAGAGGGAATTCAAACCAGGAAACGAAAACCTAAGAACATAAATAAGTCAAAAGCTTGCTCTGGTAAATATAAGAAAATGCTGTTTGACTGTAAAATATTTGCCAGCCTTAGTAGAGTATATGTATATTTATGAGGTTAATTTTGACCGTTACAGGTAATAGCAATAATTCTGTTCCCATGACTCCAACTTCCACCTCTTCTAACGCAGATGACTGCAGCAAAAATACTTCCCCCACCACACAACCGGCAGCCTCAGGGGTAAGTGTTAAAACAGCATAGACTCTTTCTCAGCTAGTGAGTTGCTCTCCTGTATATTATCTCCAATTTTATCTTATCTGGTAGTACAATAATCTAAACCAACAGTTCAGTTTAGTTAGCTGATACCTAAGAATAGTTTTTAGAGGAAATTACATTTAAATGTCAACAAAATGACAAACTTAAGTACTTTACAAACCTCTTAATTAAGATCTATATCATTTTTTTATGGTTGAATTAACCTAAGTAAAAGCAAGAAGTTTGGGTTTGAAGTGCTTTAAATTGTTTTATTTCCAGGTTTTTATCTGAGTTTATATATATGTGTGTGTGTATACGTACATATGTATGTATATCTATATATCTATATATTTCTAGTGTAGATCAGGCACAGCTCAATGGTTTTATATTTCCCAATGCCCATGACATTTAAATTGCTTTTGCTTATCTTATCAACGTCTTCCCTGGTGGCTCAGTGGTAAAGAATCTGCCTGCCAATAGACGCAGGAGCTGCAGGTTTGATCCCTGGGTTGGGAAGATCCCCTGGAGAAGGAAATGGCAACCAACTCCAATATTCCTGACTGGAAAATCCCAGGGACGGAGAAATCTGGTGGGCTATAATCCATGGGATTGCAAAAGAGTCAACTGAGCAACTAAACAACAACAAATCTTATTGACTCCAGCCTTTTCTGTTCTCCTCTTCTCTTCCTTCTTTCCCTTTTTCTCTCTCTTTTTTTTTTTTTGGAAATCATCTACCCAAAGCAAAACGTCATCACCATGAGCCACATGCTGCTGTATTCACTGATCTTCACCTAACTGCTGGTCCTCTGCTGGGCTGGGCAGCCTTGCCTTCTTATAATGTTCCTTGATTGTACCCAGGCTTATTTCAGCCTTGTGGTCAGCCTGTGAGCAACTGGGTTTGTGAGATTCACACCCCTACGAGGATGCCTGAGTTTTGGTGCAGATCTCAGACTTAGTTTCAGTAAAGCCATGATTGAAACTCAGTTTTTCTCAAGTGAAGAGCACTTTCCCACTCTAGGGTTTCCCAGATTTACCTGGAATGCCCTTTAAAAATGACCTGGCCGCACCCTGGCCCTCAGAGATGCAGGCGGGCCCGGGGCGGTAGGTTTTCCCAGAGTGCCCCGGGTGAGGATTACACTGAGACTAGTTTAGGATGAAACATTAGCATTAAAATCCCTACTTAGTAATTCTTTTTTCCGTTGATTTTTGCTTTATTTGGGGTACTTTGAAATACTACAGATTCCTGGGCTCCACCCTGGATTTTCTGAGTCAGCGTCTCTAGGGGTGGGGCTTGGAAATTTGTGTTTTTGAACAATCACTGCAGGTGAAATTGAAACCACTGCCCCCGAGGTGTCTTTGAACTGGGAACCTTGGAGCTGGCATTTTTGCTGCCTTAAACTAACAAAAATTAAACATTAAAGTAATCTGTTTTTAAACTGCTTTAAACTATATTTGATATTTTCTTTATCCTCCAATTCAAGCTCTTTTTATAGGGGAGGGAGGTTCTTTAATGAACAAGAAACATGTTCAGAGTTTCAAAATGGAAAAAGCTTTTGCTGTTATTTGTTGCAGACACATGTTCTTAAAGAACATCATTCTTGCCTTTATAACCTTCATAAAGGTGAATGCTGCTGAAGGACTTTTTTTTTTTTCTTACAAGAGGCTAACGTGTAACTTAAAGGGTCTTAAGTGGTAAATAGAAGTTACTTGTAAGGAAATGAAAAGATAAATATTATTTTAAAATTTCCTTTATTAAGCCCTAAATCCTCAGAAGCAATTATGTAGCTTGAAAGTGTGTTAGTCACTCAGTCGTGTCCTACTCTGTGACCCATAGACTGTAGTCCGCCAGGCTCCTCTGCCCATGATATTTCCCAGGCGAGAATCCTGGAGCGGGTATCTATTCCCTTCTCCAGAGGATCTTCCTGACCCAGGGGTCAAACCCAGGTCTCCTGCATTGCAGGCAGATTCTTTACCATCTGAACTGCCATGGAAGCCAATTATGGGGCTTGCTACTGCTGCTGCTGCTAAGTAGCTTCAGTCGTGTCCGACTCTGTGCGACCCCATAGACGGCAGCCCACCAGGTTCCCCCGTCCCTGGGATTCTCCAGGCAAGAACACTGGAGTGGGTTGCCATTTCCTTCTCCAAAGCATCAAAGTGGGAAGTGAAAGTGAAGTCGCTCAGTCATGTCCGACTCTTAGCGACCCCATGGACTGCAGCCCACCAGGCTCCTCCATCCATGGGATTTTCCAGGCAAGAGTACTGGAGTGGGGTGCCATTGCCTTCTCCACAATTATGGGGCTTACGTGAGGTAAAACAGTGTTCTGATTTTCCAAATCATTGAGGGACCACCTACGATTTCAACCTCAGTGGTCTGTCTCTACTGGCTGAAAAATGGGTTGCTGCCTGCTCCAGCTCACTTTTGTCAGTGCTACAGTCCAAGCTTAGTGAGGCAAAAGCTAAATTTGAATGATAAATGGCACAGAAATAGAGATATTTGCCCTACAATAGGCTTTAGAAACATGGTGAGTGGAATCTGTTTTGCTCACGTGCTGGTTCTGTGATGTAAAAATTCAAAATTGACTCTTTGCAAGTCCAATCAATTTTGCCCTCCAGGGGAGGAACTGTGCAAAGGCGGTGACAGGATTTAGCCTGGGCATGCCTGGAAGTGGGACCTTGGGAATCCGGAGGCTGGTCCCAAGGCAGCCTTGGTATCTCGGCATCTGTCTCACTCGGGAGCCTGCTTCCTGGGGGTGGCTGGCTGGCCAGTGCCGTCAGAGGAAGGCTCAGTTTCCCACTAGCAGTCAGGATGCAAAGGGATTTTAGTATTAAAAAAAAAAAAAAAGTACTTTAGAGATTGGGGGAGTTGGAGAGCAGTACCCTATAAAGTCCCCATCGCTCCTGGAGCCCGGGCAGCTTCCATGGGAGACAGCCGTGCGAGCCCCAGACAGAGCAGTTCTCCGAGCCCAGGTGGCCTCAGAAATGCGTCCTGACAGCTCTTCCCAGAGCCGGGGGCGGGGGGTCGGGGTGGGGTGGGAGTGTAGAGAGGATGGCCCATCATCCCCTCCTCCCTCCAAGGACCCATCCCTCCCTGGCCAGGGCTGGCACCTGGGCTCCTGGGTGTTCCCCGACGGCCAGCCCATCGGGGAACACTGGGCTGAGTCCTTGGTGCCCTCTTGACGGGGCCGTTATCGGACGCAGGCTTACTTGGCAGAAGCCAACCTGCTGGCCGCCTTATGGAAAGTGTCCCCTCCAAGGATAACTGAAGCCGACTCAGTGGTGCCCCATGAGCACCAGGGTGTGTCCTTGTTGGTGCCTTGACCCTCCTGGGCTGACCGGTTCTGCGTGCGCGTGGCCACTGTGGCAGCGGAGGTGCCATGAAGAGTCTGCTGGAGGTGTTATCTGTGAGCAGCTGGCAGAAGCATTTGTGAAAGGCGGTTGTGTTGACAAAGATGTGACATGTTCCCACTTAGGTCTCAGTTTATGATGTTGGAGGACAGCTGTTGTTGTGACCGACTGCTTATAGGATTTTGTGAGTGCTGTGGGTAAAGGGGATGTTGCTATATCCCCGTAGCAAAGGTATATCTGGTCTGTAGCACAGGGTTCCTTCTTTGGCTTGACCCTTAAACCTCCTGTGGTGATGAGTCCACACCGTGGATCTCCAGTGGCCCCTGTGACTGGTAGGGTGGAAATTAGTCCTGCAGGGAAGTCCTAGTTTAATAGGGACAGCCAAACTCCAGAACGAAGGGTGATCACAGGCACGTTCCTAATGGAACAAGGCAACGGGTCACGTGCTCTACTTAGAGACGTCAGTGGCTACATACCTGCTTCTCCTGCCTTCCTTAAGGATCGTGAGTTAAAGCAGAGAAGTCGGGTCTTTGAGAAGAGACCTATCAGACTGATTGTGTTAATTCCCGTTTGAGGAATCAGCTGCTGGAGATGACCAGCAGGCAGTCCTAGAGGACTTCTTTCTTTACGTTCCAAGGTCCCCGCCTGTGGGCACATCTCAGGACCTGGTACCTGAGCAGATCTGGCTGGACCGGAATATTCTAGGGGGAGAGACAGGAGAATCATTTTTGCGCTGCTCTGAAGCTTCGTGCTGTTGACTTTTTGGCATGTCTTAGCTTTCTGTTGCTCCTTTGTGTTTTACACTTGATCTTAGCCAAAAGGCTGAGAAGTGATGCTCCGTTGTGTTTTAACTGGACTTCTGTCTCATTCCTTCTCATGGTCATCGGCTCGCTGACCTGGCTCCCTTAGAACTCAGTTTCTCTGTTGCAGGCTGTGCCCATGTGGTGTGGTTTGGGAGGTGGAGGGAGGGCAGTTTGTCTCTTTTATGAAAACAGGAAAACCTGTTGCTGCCGCCGCGCAGCCTGGTAGTAAAATAACCCCTGTCTTGTTCCTTTTAGAACTTTTGAAAAGTGATTGCAATAAATGATTTATTTGCTTTCATTTATATAACACTTATTATTCACTAGACCATATTATCTTTCATTTTTCTTTTCCTTATTTTTTTCTGTGTTGATCATAGTTTTAGAATCAATTTCTTGTATGGAATTCTTTGGGTTGAGAAATGTGTTGAACTTAATTTTTGATAACGTTGATTAATTTTGTGACTTTGGAACTTAAATTTCCCCAGAGTAGTTTTTTTATTCAGTGTAAAATCTTATATCTGTAAATTTACTGAAAAATGAGTCTTTAGTGGACCTGAATAGACATCAGATTTTCTTTGCCATTTGTGTTCTCCGTAGATTATAGGAATATTTAAATCTTTCACTGAATTCCATTTCTTGAGTTGTATTTTTATGGTATTTGTTGTTATTGTTATTAGACAAATATGATAACATTTTGTTTCAGCAATTCCCAAATAAGATTTAACAAGTAGCCTCTGTAGATTCCTATCCCTCTTAGGACTTGTAACTAAAAATTTATAAAACTGGAAGATACTTTGGATATGTACTCACATACATAAAGTGTGTGTGTGTGTATATTATACATATGCTTGTGCCATATGTTTATAACTCATCCCCCAATTTCTAGATAAAGGGTATTTCTCAATTTTCTTTGGGACAGGGAGGATTAATTTGGTGCGAAGATGAACAATAAGACAATGAGAATAAGAAATCACTGAACATATTTTGCCCGCCTGAAAGTAGTTCTGTTGATGATTATTTTAAAAAGTTAAAGCCTACTTAAATTTATATTAATAGTGCAAATATAATGTTGAAGTCATCATTGAACACATAATGTTGAAATAAACACAAACTCTATCTGAGTAGCCCTTGCCTTGCAGTCCTTGTTTTATTGAAGGAACATTGTGCTGGGGTGACACTGTTTTTTCATGTAGTGAAACAAGGTTCCAGACATTGAATTGTTCATAATGTGGTGGTAGTGATGGGAGCACGTATGTACAGACAGATGAGATTTGAAAAAGCTATAAATGAACAACGAAGTAGAAGTCAAAAGTAGGGAGCCGTGAATTCTGACTACAGGGTTGGAAACAGCTTCACAGAGGAGAGGAAATCTGAATTAGTTGTGGAGGATTTTTGTAGGGGAAAAATTGGGATCGAGGCCTCCAGGAAGAAGAAGAGCATGGGTAGCTATGATTCTTCAACGGCACAGTTTTAGGAATTCAGTACGGCTGAGCTTAGGGTGTAAAAAGCCAACAGCAGGAGATGAGATGGATCAATTAGGTGGAAGGCAGATATTTCAAACTGCTTTCAAGTCCATATTAAGCCTTAGGTAGGGTCCATACTAAATTCATTTCTAAATGGTGGACTTTCTCTAATACTTACTGTGGTTTCTCATCAACCATGTAGTTACAGTCTGACAATTAAACCATCCTGAACTGGGCGTGTTTTGATAATTGATGTAAACAAATGCTTGCATGATCCTTTTTTGTACATTTTACAAGCAGGGTTTTCCTCTCGCAGTTACAAAGGAAAACTCCCTCCTCGAAATTTGTGATGTGTCCTGACCTTAGAACTTAGAATGTTTAGTTTCTTGGTCCCTAGGGGCTCCTTGGGGGCAAGATGGTTCCAGGTGACCCTTCAGAATGGAGACTATTAGGGAGGGCGTGTTGGTGATAGGGATTCATTTCCTCACTTTGTGGTTGGTGGTTGGTGATAGACGGCTTCCTGGGAGAGAGGCAGGCGTCCTTAGACTGAGACACGGGGATCGCACCTCAGATTCCTCTCTGCCTGGTTCTCTGCCTTTGGGTGGGCCTTGCTCATTGGTCAGTTTCTCTGTGCTGAATAGGTATCTCAGTTCCTGCCTCGTGTAACCTCAGGGAGGCGGTCTGCCTGGGGAGACTCTTCCCTGCAGCCTCTCCTTGGTAACAGCTTTATGCAATGACCTTGTCAGAAGCAATACCTCTGGGCTGCATGGTGCTAAATCTCATGCTAGAAGTGGTTTGAAAGAGTTAAGTGCTTAAGTGCTCGTAGATGAGGTGTAGTGATTTAGGGACTGACATTTCTTGGGCTGTCTGGATGTCTTTATAAGGCCTCTGAAGAAAGGTTAGGTACTTGGCAAGTTAATATTTTATATTCTTTTTATGGATTTTATTTTATATGTTAATATTTGCATTCTATGATGAAAACGGGAAAACATCCCTTGAGTCACGTAGCTTCTTTCTTTATTAGTAAGTTTTATATTCCACTGTCTTTTCCCCTGAGTAGTTGAATCACTTTGGATTTACCCGACATAATGATTGGTTACACAATTATAGCTTCTATTATTATTAATTATCTTTATAGTGGTTAGATAGCTGAAAGGAACATTCACGAAGGACCTACATACAGTTGGAGTTGCTTTCACTCAGAGGACTTCACGTGTCAGAAAGAGAAGATTTAAGAGGCTGCTGAAGTGGGGGCCAAAGTTCCTGCTTAACTCTTACATTGAATGTTCCACACACACCTTTAGGGCACTCAGGAATCGGGTGTTAGTGGATTAATCATCATGCTGGTTGCTTTGAGTTTTCTCTGTTTCTTGTACTTTCTCGTTTGTAAGATTGTGGGATGTAGGAAGGCAGGAGACTAACTTCTGCCAAGTACCTTTTATGTTCCAGTTGTTTATGTATCTTTTTTATTCCCAATTATCACTGTACAAATGAGGTATCTTTTTCTATTTTCTATTTTGGGGAGTGACACTCAGTAATAGGTGCAAGGTTATGTATCAGATTAAGAGACGGGCTTGGAATTGGATCCAGGCCTGGCAGATCCAGAGTCAGTGTTTTTACCACTACAGCACACTGAATTCATATGTGATAGTATACGCGCTGTTGAAATCTTTAGAGGGAAGAAATGGCATTTTCTTAAAGAAATATGATTAATTTTGGTTAGTTTTGGCTGATGGTACAGCTAGGAGAATAGCACCATAGAAGTGATTTGCTCATGACCAAATATATAAGCTATATTGTATACATTTTCTTGTAAATATACTTATCAATAAAGCCCATTGCATTTCTAGGGCTTTGTTAGCTGGGTAATAGGAAAAAAACAACAGGTAAGCATGTTTACTGTTGTTGACATGCTTAATATGATGGTAAAAAGTCTCCCTTAAAATATGAAATACAAGATCGAGGTACCAAAATCCTTTTGAAGTGGGATTTAAACCTGTGCTTAGCGAGTGCCAAGTGAGTTGGAACTTGCAGAATATGCAAATTGCCTTCAATTTAATTTTTATAAAATCATTAAAAAGCATTTCTTAAAGAGGCAAGCGTCCATTTCCCCCACCCAAGAGTTTATAGTCCAAGATATTTTTTTTTTCTCTAAATGAATAAAAAGAGTTAAAAAGGCATTAATCTCGCACAAGGGTCTGGGAGAGAGTTGCACTTAGGTGTTATGAGCGGCTCATTTGTAAACCAGGATCCGGAGTGACTCCATAAGGTCACAAGACAAGCCCGCCTTGCAGCCGGGGCTGGAGCCGACGTCTCCCACCGCTCCCAGGGAGTCGGCCCATCATCGCAGTTATTAATATACCACTCGCCACTTGCTGCAAGCCATGAACATAAATATTTTGTTGGCATTTTATCTTCACGCTCCTTACGTGCCAGGCTCCCTTTCTTTTCTTCTTTCACAGCCCCTTCTAATAACTCACTCACGTTCCTGTCTGACCACATTGGCCTTCACTGAGAAAGTCACACGTCACCCTGGCAAGGAACGTGGAAGCATGTGGAGTTTGCATAGTTTCATTTTGATTTGAGGGCCTTTTCTAGACTTCCCGTTTTTTCTTTTTCTTTTCTTGTGTGCTTGTGTCCTGAGGAGGATGGTGGTTAGAAATACACTTACTACACTGATATCCAATGAGTCTGTATGTCTGTTAGGAAACAGTAAAGCTGTTTCCTTCTTTAAATAGTTTGTAACCTATGTGTCCACCCAATTTATCACAGGACTGTGGTTTGTTTAATAAGTGACTCATTGTCACAATCTGAAAGCTAGAATGCTAGGTAAAGAATAGTGTGGGTTGGGTGTCTCCTTTTTGTTATGGCCTCAAGTTAGATGGATTCATCTCAGAACACAACTTTTCTTTGCAGATTACAGATACTCTGTGATTTTTTTTTCTTCTGCCTCTATAAGAATATACAAAATTGTCACAAAACATGAAATAATGTTACGGGAAAACACAGCCAAATTTAAGAAATCTGGCTTAGGGTGCCCTGAAATGTTATTGCTAAATGAATCTTCGAAGAAAATGAATTCCTTTACTGGAACAAAAAGTAATTTATTATGCATTTCATGGGTGTCTGCCAAAAGAGTTACTAGCAATATGAAGATCTAATGGATATGAATTAAATACAATCTGTTAGCTCTGTGTTTAGACCAATTTGTTAATTTTCTCTGAAATTTGAATAATTTTAAAAAGCATCTCCAAAGACAGGTCTTGACACAGGCGATCATTCATGATTCGGCTACCTACCACATCAGGGCAAGTACTCAAGCGTTTGTGAGCTGAAGCGAAAAGAGATGATTTTATTCACCCTAGATTTTAAGAAAGATTTGAACAAATAACAGATATTTGGAGGCTTTTGAGTAAACAATTCCAAGTCATTACTTGACGATGTTTAAATGATAATGTACTTGGTGTACGGCCCCTTTTGGTAGCTGTTAGCATGGCATGGTTTTAGCAGAGCTGGTGCACACGCTCCAGAATCATATTTTTATCCTGTTAAACACAGCATGTGAACAAGTGCTCAGTCGCTTCAGTTGTGTCCGACTCTGCGACCCCATGGTCTGTAGCCCGTCAGGCTCCTCTATCCATAACTGGAGTGCATTGCTATGCCCTCCTCCAGGGAATCTTCCCGACCCAGGGATTGAACTCTGGTCTCCTACGTCTTCTGCATCGCTTGCGGATCCCTTGCTACTGAACCACCAGGGAAACAATACTTGTAATTGAAAGCTCTCATTATGTTTAGTCATCTGATTCATGGTGGAGCCTGAGTATGGTCTGAAATTTATTCTCTGGGTTCACGGATTAACAGCTGGAAGGACACAGTCAGGCAGCCAGGCGCTAGCTCCAGCTCTGTGTGTGACTATAGTGAGCTGCCAAGGTTTTGTAAAGCCCCTGTTTTCCTCCCTCTACTAAAGGGGAAAAATAATTCCCACCATCTGGTCCTTAGGAATAGAGTGTAGCATAAGTGGGAGATGCCTACAGACAGCTTTGAAGCTCAAGAAGACTAGCACTGTTTAAATATGACCTTGGAAATTGATAGTGATGTGCTTTATTTGCATGGCATTTTTTTTTCCATCCCAAGACATTAGACATAAATCTTTACTTTCTTCATGGAGGGAATTTAGAGACATAAAGCTATTATGTTAACAAAGTAACTGTGTTTAAATACTTTTATTTCCCTGATAGCAACGATTTTTCATTTGTTGTGATTCTTAGCAGTTTCATAATGCTTGCTTACTTTTTTTTTTTTTTTCCATAATGCTTTCTTGTCAACATTGCTGGGTGCATGGACTGCTGTCCATTTTGTCTAGCGGAGATAGACCAGAGCAGGGGGCTCATCCAAGCTCCTATAGCTAATTTTTAAAAGTTAACATCCTGATCCACCAGGCTTTTTATCTTGCCACTGGATCTTTTACCATTGAATTTGACTAAAGTCATCCATTTTGGTTCATTTCAGAAGATAAACCTTTTCTTCAGGAGGCCAGTGACTTCAAGTTGTGGGACAAACCCTTTCTCCCCTGCAATTTAGATTTGTACAAGTTTGGCCAAAAAGATAGTTCGGATTTTTCCGTAACATATTCTGGAAGCTATGGGGGAAAAAAATGAAGGAACTTTTTCAGTATATCAGGCTCTTACTGATAAACCCAGGGTCCTTGTAAACTTGGGGCCACGCCTTCATCACAACATGCTTGCTGTTTCTGTGTACGGATGTGTAAAACAGTTTGCTTCTTCGCCCAGAGTAGAGTGTGTCTATAGAAGAATTCTTTTCCTCCTTAAAAATAGCAGCGTCTAGCCTATGGATGTAACCCGGCCAGTTCAGGCCCGGAAGGGGGAAGAGGGCTCAGGGGGGTGGCTGATGAACCCTTCTCATTAAGGAATTTGTTTGCTAAACGACAAAGAAATAAACTCTTCTGTGAAACACTGAGTTGGGTCATCGGCTGAGGTGACCGTGACCCTCTCTTCTTGAGCTTTGTTGAGCAGTTGTGGGAGAGTTCGCGGTTTTGTCGCCATGGATGGCTTTCACACATCCTGGTGGAGACAGAACCTGTGCGTGTTTGTGTAGCTTCCTCGTGTTACCTCCGCAACCGTCAGCTGGGTCACTTTTGTGTCTGGCCCCTCTTCCCTCCATCCAAACTGAAATGACCATGGAAGTTAAGGTTTATCTGAAGGTATTTCTACTTTTGCTGAAACATACACTTAGTTTTTCTTTCTTCTTCTTCTTTTGAGGAAGGCTGCTGTGAAGCACCACAGGGTCTAACCTAGAGGTTATGAAAGCAGTCTGGGCTAAGTGGCTCTATTTGTGTCTGACTCTTTGCAACTCTATGGGCTGTAGCCCACCAGGCTCCTCTGTCCATGAGATTCTTCAGGCAAGAATGCTGCGGTAGGTTGCTGTGCCCTCCTCCAGGGGATCTTCCCAACCCAGGGATCGAACCCACATCTCTTCCATCTACCTGCATTATTGTTTAGTCGCTGAGTCGTGCCCCACTCTGCGACCCCGTGGACTGTAGCTGCCAGGCTCCTCTGCCCATGGGGATTTTCTAGGCAAGAATACTGGAGTGGGTTGCCATTTCCTCCTCAAGGGGATCTTCCTGATCCAAGGATCCACAGTCTCCTGCTTGGCTCAGTGGCTCTTTACCACTGAGCCACGTGGGAAGCCCTAGAAGAGAAGACAGCTTTAGCAGTGAGGGGTGGCTGGCTTCCCCTCGCCCAGGAAATAGCTGTAACCATAGCTTACTTAGAGGTGTAGGAAGGAGAGACCAGACACTGGAAGCTGACAGCCTGAATCCACGCTGAGGAGGCAGTGTGGTCATCTTCAAAGTCCTGTGCTCTGTCCCACTTCCCCCAACCTGTCAGGGGTGCTGGGTTTGTTTCTCCAGATCAGCCCATTCCTTTTCGGTTTTCTTCCTCAAAAACAAAATTTATAATTCACAAGCCAGAGAACCTCTAATTCTCCTGGAAAGGCTGTGTCTTCTAAGGATTGCCTTTGCTCTGATGTGTCACCTTTCCAGGACTGCTCCTTTAGTACCGTAGGAGGCTTTCTCTGGGCCTGTCTATTGTGTGACGAGTAAAGGAAAAGAGAGAACTGACACAGTTGTTGTGTCTGACTCTTTCGACCCCTCGGACTTCAGGCAGGAGCCCGCCAGGCTCCTCTGCCCGTGGGGATTCTCCAGGCAAGAACACTGCAGTGAGTTGCCATTTCCTTCTCCAGGGGATCTTCCCAACCCAGGGGTTGAACCCTGGTCTCTTGCATTCCTGGTGGTCTCTTTATCGACTGAGCCACTAGGGAAGTCCTGGTGAGCCCCAGTGTGAGTCAGATGCCTCTGGGCATCCACTGGAGGAGCTCACCGAGTCAGAAATCCTCGACTTTGCAGATCTGTGTCTGAAAATGAGCAAAGGCTTATTCTCACGGGAAAACAGTCTGGGTAAGCCAGAAATCACTGTGTCGCCTCACAGGCCAGGGGAGATTTTCCGTGTTCGCGTCGGCAGCTGCTACTTGTCCCTAAATTAATTTATTCCTGTAGGAGGTGGGGTGTCCGGCTGGTTGCTCTGGATCCCCCATCTGACCTGGCCTGCTTTTCAGTGCTAAGCCCGGCCTGGGTCGGGGCTGATAACACATTCTTTCAACAGGAAGTGCCTCCATTTTCAGTCTGTGGGAGGGTGGAGGCCGATAAGCTGGGAGTGGAAACACAGAACAGATTTCTGCTCCACCCTCGGGTTGCACTTTGATCAGAGAAAGAGCCAGGACCTGGGCTGGCCAGGCTGCCTCCCAGAGGAAGAAGGATGGCTCGGCTGTGGGCGTCCAGAGTGCTCTCTCCTGCTTTTGTTCAGGAACTTTTGGGGGATTAGGCTGGTTTAGGTTAGTGACGTGCCTGCTTTGAGATGTCGAGATGTCTGCATACTGATCTTTTCAGGGATTTAAGTAGATGTGAGAAGACCTTAACTGGTTGACAGTTATACTTATGTGTGTGTGTGTGTGTGTGTGTGTGTGCGCGCGCGCGCGCGCGTGCGTGAACGCTGGGTCCAGGGTCATAATAAGTTATCTCTGATTTTCTCCCCAAATTGAACTGATTCCCTCTCTCTTTTTCCTTTTAACTTTTATTTTAAAACTTTTTATTTTGTTTTGGCATATAGCCGATTATACAGCCTTCCCTGGTAGCTCAGCTGGTAAAGAATCTGCCTGCAGTGCAGGAGACCTCAGTTCGATTCCTGAGTTGGGAGGATCCCCTGGAGAAGGGAAAGCCTACCCACTCCCGTATTCTGGCCTGGAGAATTCCGTGGACCGTATAGTCAATGGGGTCACAAAGAGTCAGACACAATTGAATGACTTTCCCTTTCATAGCTGATTAACAATGTTGTGATAGTCTCAGGTGAACAGTGAAGGGACTCGGCCATACATGTACCCATGCTCCTCCAAACTTCCCTTCCATCCAGGCTGCCACGTAACACTGAGCAGAGCTCCTGTGCTATAAAGGAGGTCCCTGTCGGTTATCCATTTTAAACATAGCAGTGTGTACATGTCCATCCCAAACTCCCTAACTATCCCTTCCCCCATCCCTCCGACCGGCAAACATAATAAACTGCTTTTTGAGAGGCAGCTTGCATATCTCCAGTGAGGGGAAGATACTTAACATGACGACGTGACAAGCCAGGTCTCTTAGGAAGGAGAGTTATGCCAGTTCTAGACTTCTTCTGCAGTTAGATGCCAGTTTCAAGAGCTCAGGTTGTACTGATGGGCCCAACTGTGTACTCTGTGTGATGTTTTCAGGTACCTGAAGCTGCGTTTCACACGTGCATGGCTGGCCAGGTTCCAGTCTGTGCCAGGTGTTGTGGAGGTGACTTCAGGGTGTGTGTGGGCCCCTCTGATCCTCCCTCCATTCCGATTCCTCCCTGTTTTTCATGCTACTTTATGACTCTGTCCAGCCTGGCTCATTTCTCAAGCTCTGGTGCCTTGTGTTTCCAGACCTGATACCTTCCACTCTTCCCCAGAGTTAGACTACGCTGTGCCACTCCATTAAAATGTTCAAAAGGAAGCTGTAGATGGCTAATAATAGGTTGGGCCCTCTCAGGTGGTCCCTCACCTCCTCACCTTGGTTCTCTTGAAATACCTATGTATGCCCATGGATAAGTTGTAATTATTTAGAATTTCTTTCCTGTGGTTTTTCAATTAACATTGCATTACAGGATTTTTCCCATTTTGCTGCATGATCTTATTAGGTTCAATAATTGCATAATTGTTCACTGAGTGGATATCCCTTGCTTTCCCAAACCGTCTCCATATTATGAGACATTAGATTATTTCTATTATTTCCATGGTTTCCACTATTATAATAACCCTGTAATGGATGTCTTCCTGTGGGGCGTCTTTCCCTCCCTTTGAATTCTTTCCTTATAATCCATTTCCAGAAGTGAAATTACAGCACTCAGAAAGGTATAAAGTTCTTGATGGGTTCTGCTAACTGCCTTCTAAGGCTAGTGCCAGAGTGTAGCCCCGCCAATCAGGGATGGAGGGGTCTGGCGTTATCTATCCTATCTGATCTCATCACAATCTCATTATGTGTCATAACATAAAATTTCAGTTTTTTTTAAATTGAGGTATGATTGACATGGAAAAAAATGCTGTGCATTGCCACATTCCTTGCTTAAATAGTATGTGATAAGTGAAAGTGATAGTCAGTCAGTCGTGTCTGACTCTTTGAGACTCCATGGACTGTAGCCATCCAGGCTCCTCTGTCCATGGGATTCTCCAGGCAAGAATACTGGAGTGGGTTGCCTTTCCCTTCTCAAGGGGACTCTTCCTGACCCAGGGATGAAACCCAGGTCTCCTGCATTGCAGGCAGATTATTTACCATCTGAGCTACCAGGGAAGCCCTTAAATAGTATATCCTCATTTAAAAATTAAGTTTCTCAAACCTTGGGCACAAGTACTTATTTTATTTTTTTTTCTCACAGGTAACAGATATTGCTTTTGATTTCAAACGAGTTGATATTTTTTTTCAGGAGCGCATCACCCCTGTAATTTGGGATTTGCTTGCCATATAACTTGCCATATAACATTTTTGTCTGAACAAAGAAGACAATAGCATTTCAATAGTAGCTTTTAGGACTGTTGTTCACGTGTAAGAATAATATTCAGGGTATTAATATTTCTTTAATGCAGCTTATTTGATAAAGGGCCAGTGAGCCTTTTGAAAGGGTGCAGGAGGGCCTGGCTTTCTTTCTGAGGAGAGCTGTCATCGATGGTTAGAATAATGTCCTGGTTGAAGTGAACTTAGCTCTAGCTGAGTTCTTAGGGTTGCTCCCACCCATCCGTGGCTGCAAATTGCCTGGTGAAGAATGACATTGGGGAGATTCCATTAGGTCCATGCTCCTTCACCACAATAACAAAATTCTCAGAGTAGCATACGGCTTCCCTGGTGGCTCAGATGGTAAAGAATCTGCCTGCAATGCAGGAGACAGAGGTTCGATCCCTGGGCTGGGAAGATTCCCCTGGAGGAAGGAATGGGCTGCCCACTCCAGTATTCTTGCCTGGAGAAGTCCATGGACTGTAGCCCACCAGGTTCCTCTACAGGGAGGCCACGGTCCATGGGGTCGAAAAGAGTCGGACACAGCTAAGCAACTAACACCTTTTCATAGTAGCATGCACGCACTCAGTCTTGACTATTGTCAGAGACAAGGGCTTTCTTTATATATTCTAATTTAACCCTTGCAACAATCTCCTGATGTAGCTGCCTGTTTATTTTTATTTTCCAGGTGAGGAAACTGAGAAAGTTCTAGGTCAGACTTTACAGTTTCCCTCTCCCATAACCTCTTCTGACTCGTTGCTTCATGTTCTTCCCTTTCAGCCGTCTTGTCTTGGAGCAGGCCTCCCCACATCCTGCATTCTTCCAATTTTGAACACCCTTTCCTCACCCACAACAATAGCTTCCCTTGAAGGAATGTTTAACATGGCAAGGGATTCTGCGTCTGCAAACATTAGCTCACTTAATTGTCGTGAACATACTTGAGGTAGGGCTGGTTTCCTGAGGAGGAGGCTCAGGAGGTGGGTGGCTGAAACCAGGGAAGAATTGGAAAGCCAAAGCTGGTCCCACCATGCAGGCTGTCTGCAGCTGTCCTCAAGGTATCCTTTCTTTGCAATTCGTTTTCCGACATCTCGTTCCACCTTCCTGTCTCAGACAGCTGTTGAGCGGTCTTACTTTTGAGTGTATCTGTCCTGGTTTCCCCACTCAACCTGGGAACAACTGTCTCTGGGGCTCATGGCCCACTGTCTGGCTCTGATGTGCCCTGCTAATGTTGCTGGTTGTGACTTGTGGTGACAGCACGGCACGTCTGGTCATTTGAGGTGAGCTGCTTCCTGGGCCAGTCTAGGCACCCCTCCATTCCAGAAAACAGCACTGAAGTCAGATTTGTCAGATATATGCGAAGAAAATGCTTTTTGGAGAGAAAAGGTAGGTAATATAAAGCTGGATATGACAATCATGTACAAGGGACCTCACTCTACTGGTTGTATGATAGCTCTTTTCTAAAATGAAGACTCCTTTTATAATTGAATAGCATCCTTTTATGTGTTTCTTTGGGGGTTAAGTCTGGATCCATGGTTAGCTTGCTTATAGCTGAAGTTTTCTAAAAGGAATCACCATATTTGTGCATGCTCAGTCGCTTCAGTCTGACTCTTTGCAACCTCATGGACTGTAGCCCACCCGGCTCCTCTGTCCATGGAATTCTCCAGGCCAGAATGCTGGAGTGGGTTGCCATGCCCTCCTCCCGGAGATCTTCCGGATCCAGGGATCAAACCAGCATCTCCTGCATTGTAGTTGGATTGCTTACCCCTGAGCCACCTGGGAAGGCCACCATATTTGTATGTGTATGTAAATCCATAGCTTTAGTTTGTTTAACAGGGTTATTTCATCTATTTCACAAGAACCTACTTTAAATATTAGACATCTCAATGAGTTTGTGAAACTTCCTTTTTTTAGGCACCCAGAGCCCTTTGTTTACATCTTTAAGCTCATGTTATTTAAAAAGAAGTTTTGGTGGGTTGTGCTGTTGCTGGATTTTCACAAACCTTCATTTTTTGAAGGTTTTTTGAAGGGGAAGGGTTGGTTAGCTGTGGAAGGGCCAGTTTTGGTCTGTCCAGCTGGGGGGAAGTTCCATGATCGGACTTCCTGCAGTCCTGCCTCTCGGTCCCATACAGTCATTCTGAGGATTCGAGACCAAACCAGATCTTCTCCAGAGAGGAGAGGGTAAGACTGCATCCACTTCCAGGCCCCTGAGTGGAGTCAGGGACCCTCTGGGAAACTTCCATTCATTTGTTCCGTGTCTGGTGCCCTGTGTTTCTCTGAAGTGGATGTAACACCAACTTGGCCAGACAGATGGATGTTTTAGGATTTAATGGGCTTGTGAATATAAAAAAGAAATGCTTTGAAAAGTGCAAGATGTTCTACCTGTGTTAAAAAAATATATATATACAGAAGTTTATGGAAACCCTGAAAGTTCAGAAGAAATACCAGGCTTCCCTGGTGGTTCAGTGGGAAAGAATTCACCTGATAATGAAGGAGACATGGGTTTGATCCCTGGGTTGGGAAGATCCCCTGGAGAAGGAAATGCAACCCACTCCAGTATTCTTGCCTTAAAAATTCCATGGACAGAGGAGCCTTGTGAGCTACAGTCCATGGGATCCCAAAAGAGCTGGACATGACTTAATGACTAAACAACTCCAGTGCTTTAGAAGGAAGACAAAGTGATTTAAAAGTATGTGAATTTGGTTAATTAAAAAAAAAAAAGCCAAATGCAACTGTTTTTTCAAACCATGGTCTAAACATGATTTTAGTTATTTTGATTTGATTTTACTAGATAATATCATGTTTGCTATTTGACTTTTTTAATTTGGATGGAAGGAATGAATTGAGAGAAATGACCTTTTGCTTCAAGAAATGATTGTCATGATAATGACACATATAAGATGCTAGCATTTTCTTTATCATGGGGCCTGCTTCAAACATGACCTGTTCTTCTTGAAGAATTAAAGCCTGTGTATGCATGGGTTAATTTTCCATGAAGTCAGTGCCCAACAATTTCATTTATCAGGCCTTGCTGAACTATGTATCTTTTCCTTCTTAGACTTCAATAGAACTGCTGAGCCTCATGGTTCTGCTGTGTGTGTGTGTGTGTGTGTGTGTGTGTGTGTGTGTGTGCACGTGCAGTACTCTGCACTTTCTCTTTTGCAGAGATTAGAGTGTGCGGGCATCCTTAGGGCCTGTGGACCTGTGTGGTGTGGTTTGTTTCACTGTCAGAGATATGAGCATTTGGCACTTTTTACAAATAGCCTCCCTCCAGTTCCCCTTTCTACCTGTGTCCACGCAAATCTTGCTGGGTGGTTCCTGCCATGAGTTAATAACATGAGCAGGAGGCTGATTCTAAGAGCTGAAATCACCAGGGTTGGGTCAAGGGCGTCTCACCACCCAGTCAGCAGCTCTGCTGGCTAGTCTACCATTTCAATTGTCTGTCCCTGACATATTTTTAAAAAATAATAATTTAATATATTTTTTATTATTTTTTTCATTGCTGCATGGCTTTTCTATAGTTGTGGCGAGCAATGGCTCCTCTCTACTCTCGGTGCTTGGGCGTCTCATTGCAGTGGCTTTTCTTGCTGTGGAACACAGGCTCTGGGGCACGTGGGCTTCAGTAGCTGTGGCTCCTGGGGTCTAGAGCACAGGCTCAGGAGTTGAGGCACACAGTCTTAGTTGCTCCGCTGCAAGTGGGATCTTCCTGGATCAGGAATTGAACCCGCGTCTCCTGCATTGGCAGTGGATTCTTTACCACTGAGCCCCCACCAGGGAAGCCCTGCCTGACACATTTATCGGTAACTGTCTCTCCCCTTCTCTCCGTCCCCCTCTTCCACCAGGCAGGCGGCTCAGTGATGTCCGGTGCCGGGGACAGTGCCAACCCCGAGAACAGCGAGCTCAAGTACTCAGGTCAAGACGGGCTGTACATCGGCGTCAGCCTGGCCTCGCCGGCCGAAGTCACATCGTCGGTGAGGCAGGATTCCTGGTGCGCCCTGGCCCTGGCCTGAGTGGCCGTGGGGACCAGAGGAGGACGCTGCCGGCCCGTGGGACCGCCTTCACAGATCCTCTTGGCAAGCAGTCCGGACTGGGCCGAAGATGCTGACCAGACATCTTCCTCTGATACATGATTTCTGTGCCTTTATTTGAAAGAGATGAATCTCCCAAGAGGCTTGCTCTGCCTTGCCCCTGGGGCTCTGCCTTGAAGACCCAGGGAGAAGAGGCTCCGTCTCTCCAGGGAAGGACTGGGGCAGCCCACAGCCTCCCTGGCCATGGTGGCCACTTCCAGGCAGCTGGTCTCTGGGTCGGCCAGGGGATTGGATGTCCATCGTGCCATGTGCTGAAACCAGAACTGCGACCGGGGCCTTGCCTGCCGTGGAATATCGAAAGAGATTTTTAAACCAAAGTTTTATGTGTATTGCCCCAAATCATGTGCTTCTTCTGATCAGTTTTGGTTATTCCAGAATTTCTCCGCCCCTTTCCCACAGCCCCCTTCCCTGATTTCCCGCGCGTTTATGGAGAAGATCCTTCGTTTGGTACACACCTCCGGAGGCTGAGTCGGTTCTTGAGGTCTCTTCAAAAATATCACTCGGTTTGCAGGACTGCATCATAACTGTAACATACACTGTGACTGACGTTTCTCAAAGTTCACATTGTGCGACTGACCCGAAGTCAGTCCGAATTTGTAAACAGGGTAGCAAACAAAAGATATTTTTCTTCCATGTAAACAATAATTTTTTTAAAAAGTGCAATTTGCGTTGCAGCAATCAGTGTTAAATCATTTGCATAAAAGATTTAACAACATTTTTTATAATGAATGTAAACATTTTAACTTAATGGTACTTAAATAATTTAAAAGAAGAAAATGTAAACTTAGACATTCTTATGCTTCTTTTACAACTACATCCCATTTCTATATTTCCAGTTGTGAAAAAAATATTTCAAGAACAAATCTTCTCTCAGGTAAATTGCCTTTATCCACTTGTTAAGAATTTTTGTATAAGAACACCAGTATCGCCCTTTATTTTACTGTGGAATATGTGCTGGAAAAATGGCAACAAAACTTTACTACCTAACAGATAACATTTGTAAATACTTTAGGCATCTGTACACACCATGATGGAGTCTCTATAGTGTGACTAACCCACAGGCAGGTTGGTTTACATTAATTTTTAAAAAATGGGATGTCATATGGAAACCTATTTCACCAGAGTTTTAAAAATAAAAAGGGTATTGTTTTGTCTTCTGTACAGTGAATTCCTTCCCTTATAGTTTCGTTTTGATACTGTGTATGGCTATAGACATTCATATAAAGCAAGCACATGTGATATTTGCAAACGGTCTTACAGACTTTCAATGAATTGTCCTCTTGGAGCTGTTTTATACCTTGATTTATACCTGAAGTTGCCACATGGTGTCAAGTTTCCACTTTCGTTGCATTGAGGACAATTTTATAAGTGAAAAAGACCCAGGAGTATATGACACTATCTGTGATAATAAGCATTCTGTTTAGGATCAAGCCTTAAAAACATTGAAAAAGTCCAGAGTTTCTTTTCCACTGAATGAAATATACTCTGTGGCCCAGAGACAGAAGGAATTCCTTCCTAGTTCCTCCCTTTTACAGAGTGTGGTGACATCTCCAAGCTCACGTGAAGTTAAAGTCTTTATACTCAGCAGAAGAAAGAAAATGATTTGAGCAGCCTCTCTTTTTTTACATTGCAGCATGGGTCGGCTGTTTCACAACACAAAATGATAGCCTTAAATTTTGGCTCCTCAAACATGACACCTTTGTAAATCATGTACTGATTACAGCCGGTCTGTGGGGTCCAGTCTGAACCAGGAGAAGGGAGTCTTCTTTTGTGGTGGGGTGTTGCTGGAAGCCAGATGCAGGCCTGGGATGTGTGTGTGCGTGGGGAGAAGTCAGTGAAGTCAATGAAGTGAAGCTTGTACCCTGATACCCTATGATGGGCTGGGACAGTGTTTAAGAGAGTGAGGTCTGGAGTGAGACCACGAGGTTTCAAGTCCCTGCTCTGCAAGGAGAGCTTGGCGACCTTGGACAAGCTACCCAGCTTTCATTTTTCTCATAACATAAGGCATGTGGTGGCACTAAAGAACCTGCCTGCCAACGCAGGAGACATAAGAGATGCGGGTTTGATCCCTGGGTGGGGAAGATCCCCTGGAGGAGGGAATGGCAACCCGCTCCAGTAATCTGGCCTGGAAAGTCCCACGGGCAGAGAAGCCTGGTGGGCTACAGTCCATAGGGTCACAGAGTCTGATGTGACTAAAGTGACTTAACCTACACACACAGGTAACTCAGGACTGAGATAACCCACGTGAAGTGCCTGGTGCTTAGCTGGCACTGTGTGAACTTGACATTGAAGGAAGGGCATGAGCTCCTAGCAGCACATGCGTGTTTTGGATGCCTCACTCCACATGGTCCTACTCCAAATGGAGTGCCCACTCCACTATTCTTGGGCTTCTCTTGTGGCTCAGCTGGTAAAGAATCCACCGGCAATGCACAAGACCTGGGTTCGATCCCCAGGTTGGGAAGATCCCCTGGAGAAGGGAAAGGCTACCCATTCCTGTATCCTGGCCTGGAGAATTCCATGGACTGTATAGTCCATGGGGTCACAAAGAGTCGGACATGACTGAGCGACTTTTCACTTTTCACTTTCACTCCATATGGGGTACCTGAAGTTTGTGGTCAGTGAGAGTCGTGTCCCTTGGCTTACCTGCACTTTTGAACAAAGTGGGGCAGAGTGGAATGAGGAATTCCCCCTGTCTCCCCTCCACCCAGGTGGCTTGTGGCAGAGATGTTCGCTTCAGAAATATTAGTCTGGGTTCGGCTGATTGTTTTGTAAAACTGGTATGATCTGACAGCAGAAGAAAATTACCCCCTCTGGCTCATTCTTTTTCCACTTCCTCCTCTTACGGTTCTCATTACCTTGAGTGCTTTCTGGTGGGTTGGGAGATGTTCAAGTTAATATGCTTTGATTGGAAAATGAATTTTTCTTAAAGAGTCTTCCAGAGCATCTTTTTTTTCCTGGGGATGGTCTCAAATATTGCTTCTTCTAATCCTAAGATACCAGTTAGGTTCTAAAGTGCCGCTTCTTAAAAAAACCAAAGGGGAAGGAATTCATGAAATATAAGGGGCAGAAAGAGGGGGAAAGGGCTTTTTGTAGCCTGTCCTAACACAATGGACTCCTCTAATCTTGCCTTTTCAGTGATAACTTGCTTACATGTAATTGTCTAAAGCAGACGTTTGGTAGTTTGTTCTGAGTACACAAATTCAGCACTCTCCCCTACAGTATAACCTACAAAACCCAAGTCATTTCTTACTAGGGAGTACATTTAAATACAAGGTGTACTTCAGTTTAAAGAATCCTCAGACCCCCTTACTGAGCGTCGCAAAATTTATGTCCTCTGTCACCCTTGGCCGAGTTCAGGCCATCTTACATAACTGAGGGCTCTGTCTGGGGTCTGTCTTCAGGGTCACTTCGTGTTGTTTCCTGGTGCCTATGGAGGGAGCCATTCATTTTCCCCTGCAAATAAATTAACTTCTTGCTCATGGGAAATGTTTTCTCCAGTCCTTGGAAATCTGATGTAGTTTCAGATCAGAAATAAATTTGACTGTTGGGAGGGCAATACAGTCAGCCTTTGGCTTAGCCGCATTCCAGGCTGCTCTCCATTTGTGGCAGCGTGGTGGCTCTAGTGTCTACCTGCATTGTCCACCGGGGTCTTTGGATCCCTGTGACTCTGAGAAGGTGTGTGGACAGAGGGTGGGAGGGCAAAGCAGAGATCAAACTTTTTTTCAGAACAAGGCAGCTCAGAATAATTAAAATGCATTGTTTCTGGGTTGAAATAGCAAGTCAGTTTGGTGACACTGGTTACCTTCTGTTGTTTGGATGCTCCGATGGACCATCAGATGTGACTTGGATTATTTAAAAGGAGAAACAAATATTAACCAACTTGCTAGGCCAGATCTTTCAAAACACAGTCCTTGGGTAGAAATTTGGTATCTGCAGCTTTGGCCAGTTGAAACTCCAGGATGGATTCTGCGTGGCTGAACCTTTAGCTGGAGCTGGGTTCTGAGAAGACCCCTCTGCTGTGGTCTCTGGGGAAGGGGGTGTGGGTCAGGGCCAAGGTGATAACTGTCTGGACCTGCAGAGGAAAGGAATCATGTGGTGTTTTCAATTGGTTCAACCATAGGATATTAGGCTGAGAGCCTAAGTAAGTTTGTAGGAACTTTGGATAAGTAAATTATACTTGGTAGTTCCAAATAGCTTCGGAAGGGAAGCTAGGATGATGGAGAAGTGGCTCGGAGATTCAGGTCAGACTGGTGACCCCTCTAGGCACTGTGCAGCATCTCTGCAGTCTGCCCTGGAGAACTAGCAAGACAGCTGATACATCACCATGCCCCTGCTCAGCAGTTGTTACAGGGAAGGGATAGTTTGATGGTTGGTGTCATTATTTTAATGAGATACTTACTATGCATAATAATAATACTTATTCTTTTTTTAAGAATGGCTAAAATATGGCAATTAAAGATGAAATAATGCTTAATTAGTAGAAGGGCTTCTATTTTCAGTTATCAGTGGTCCCTGTGGTGAGATAATCATCAAGGTATTGCTGAGCTTTGGGATGGGTCATTTCCTCTCTCTGAACCTCAATCTCCACAGCAACCATAAAATGGAGAAAGCAGGCTGTGTGGTCTTCTGGGGTCGCTTCCGTCTGCTTTTTCTGCTCACAATCCCATGTGCAGATTATTTGCAATGAGGCCATGGTGGGCCTGCGGTCCGGTCTGGGCTCCCAGAGTCCATGACCAGGGAAGCTGGTGGATTTGGGATTCCTTTTGAGCTCTTCCAGTCTCCTCGTCACCTCAGGTTTTTCTGTGGAGGTAAGTCCTCCTGTTGCCTTTGGGGACGCTGAGGGTGGCAATCCTGGCCATGTTCATGAGCACAGGGGCTTGGTAAGAGGTCCTGCCACCCCCTAATGCCAGACCTGCTGGGTTGGAGGCTCCTGATATAAAACTTATCCAGTGATACAGACCCAGACCGGAAAATGGAAAGGTCTGGCCGCCGAGCATCAGCCGAACAAGGAAAAAACAGCTTTGCTTTGCTTGGCCCGTTGCTTCAGTATCTTGTAGTTGGGTTTTTATTTCTTGGAAATAACCAGCTTTTCATTGTTGTTTGCTTTTTGTGTCTTTTTAGCTGTTACAAACTTCTCCTCCCTGTCTCTCCACCCCTTCCCTGGCTTTACCATTTGACAGTCTATGGCTTATCTGAAATAGTAATTACAGGTATTTATCCAGCACTTACCAGTTTCTATACAAAGTGCTGCACCTATATCAATGTAGCTAATTCCCATCCCAAGTGAATGAGGTGATGCTATCCCCATTTTACAGTTGTGTCTGCCGAGGCAGAGAAGTTAAGTAATTTGCCCCAAGTTACACAGTGGCAGAACTGGGATTTGAACCCAGGCCATCTGGCTCCAGAGCACATGCTCCAAATCATCCCCACCATACTGTTTTTTCATCTTGGTTTAAGGGGGAAGAAATTGAACACAGAGGAGGAGCCAAAGCAGTGTGAAACTTGAGGCTATGCCCTTACCCTCCCCACTAGCATCTCAGAAATACACAATTGTGATTTGCAGCATAGACATGCCCAGACTGAAGAAATCTATTCAACGTGTACGCTTCTTCCTTTCTCCCAGTCATCAGCTTCTTTAGAACACGGAAAATGCGTAGTTGTTAGCTGAAAAGTGGTAAATTTGGAGGTGTGCTGTCTTTGACTATTTCACTTCTCTCCTTTTCATGTAAGGCTTGTTATGCTCTTACCTAGCTCAAAAGATGAGAGTAAAGCATTTTGCTAAAGTATTAAAAGCTGGTGAAAGGATTAACAGTGGTTAAAACTGAACACCAGAGAGAACAGGGAATACTTCGTCATGGAGTAAACTCTGTCTATGCTTGGTTGTGCCAAAGAATTTTTTCTCTTTTTTTTCAGGAAAGCTTGTGCAAGATTTTGGCAGTGGTGTCATAGACTTTATCTTTCCAAAGAAGTGTTCATTACTGCTTACATCACTGTTGCTATTATTATTTTGATAACTTGCGTTTCCAGTGATGTTATCCGTTGGGGCTTCTCAAACTTCTCTGCACAAGAATCATACCCAGTGCTTATTAGAATTGCAGCCCCTGATTCCTGCCCCAGAGAATCTGGTTCTTCAGGTCCTGTGTAAGGCTGAAGAATCTCCAGTTTGGGGGCCTTTGTGTTCATTGAAATTTCTTGAATAGTACAAAAGTGAAACGTTATAAGTGGGAATACAGTAGAAAACAATTGCCCTTCTTATATCTGTTCTCCAGATACTCAGTTCCTGTACTACATACAACTTATTTCTTGCATTGATTATACCCATTAACTATCCATGCATACACACGCATTATAATAGCATTTTTTTTACACGTGGTAGTGTACTATATACATTGCTTTGCACTTTGCTGTTTTTACTTAGTATGTCTGAGTAGTTCATTATTTAATCAGTACCTTCTTGAAGAACATTTGTTTCCAGTCATTTGCTTTTCAAGCAATGTTGCAATTACTATCCCATATCTGTGTTATTTCACTCCTATGCAAATATACCTACAAGATCAGCTTCTAGAAGTGGCATTATTGAGTCAAGGGATATCTCTACCTATAAAATTTTTATAGATATTGCCAAATTACTCTTAGGGGTTTTTCCCATTTGCAATCTCATGGGCAATTTTGAGTGCCCTTTTTCACCTTAGTCAAATGAGCCTGTTATCAAACATTCTGGTTTTTGTCCCTTTACTATCCCTGAGCTTTGTTTTGCATTTATCTTACTGTGACTGAGGTTGAACATCTTTTCTTATAAGAGCTAAGTGTGTTTCCTTTTGTGTGAACTCTTCTCAATTCTTCATATTCTTCTTTTTACTTCTTTTTTCTAAGAGGTTATTTATCTCATTGATTTGAGAAGTTCTTTGCAAGAAGGAAATTAGCTTTTTGTCTAAAATATACTTTAAAGATATTTATTCCTGGTTTTTCATTTGACTATGTTTTTTTAAAAAATAATCAGGATTTTTAAAAAAGGTAATTCAGTTTATCAATTTTTTCTGAGTTTGGAATTTTGTATAATATTTGGGAAAACTGTTTCCACTGTTGAGATTGTTTTTTAAAATCTCATGTTTTCTTCTAGGACTTTTGTGGCTTTGATTTTGGGGTTTTCATTTGGAATTTTTGTTTTTGGTTGTTTGTGACGTGTAGAGTATACATGTTAAATATATTTAAACTGTTTTTCCAAATGGCAACTTAATTGTCCCAGCATCATTTCCTGAATAATCCCATGTACCTCCCACTGATTCAAAATGGGAATTGAAAAAAAAAATGTAGATTCTCATATGTATATGTATTCTTGTATATGTATATGTATATAAGTTCTTATGTGGATATATGTTTAACATAAAATTTTTATATATATTGGGTTTATTTCTGGATTTTTCTATTCTGTATCATTAATCTATTCATGCTTTGGTATCAAATGCTTTGACTATTATACCTTTCAGTATAGTTAGAGGGCTAGCCCATTCTGATTAATCTCTTAAACAATAAGAATTTGATCACTATTTTCGCTTATTTATTTTTCATAGAAACTTTAGAACCATCTTGTTCAGTTAAAAATCCCATTGGTGTTTTACTGGGATAATATAAAATTTGAAATTAATTTTGAGAGAATCAATATCTTATTTTGTTAAGTCTTCTGGTCCAAGATGAAGTGTGTGTTTTCATTTGTTTAAGTATTTTTCTGTGTCCCTCATCAGCGTTTTAAACTTTTCTTCATGTAGATTTTGTGTGTGTTTCAAGGGAAGTTTATTTCTAGGTGTTTCACACTTTTTGATGTTAGTATAGCTCTTCTCATTGGTTGTTAGGTATGCTAAAAGTATATTAAGCTTGTTTCCCAGAATTGTTCTGAATTTTGAAATTCATTCTGAATTTTCATTTGCTTCTCTTGCATTTTCTGGGAGAAGATACAGTTTTTACTTGCATGGCTGGTGTATTGGGTGTTGATGGAGACCCCTGTTCTTGGTGTTGTCTGATCGAGGAAGTACATAAGTGCACTTGTTCATTTAAATCATGGGTTCATTTAACTTTAGAGATGGAAGGGACCTTGGTGAGGTCCTGCTGAGGAAACTGAGTCTCAAGAGGTTAAATCCTGCAAATTGATATGGAACTTGGATTTCCAGATTCCTTGTTCAACAGCCTTGGCTCTGGGCTAGGCTGAGAGATCGTGGAATGAAACTCGAGAACCAAACACTGTGAGCAAAAGCTTGGCCTTTGGCAGAGTCTGGCAACTTCTTCCCACTCTGAGCATTGCTTCATTCATCAGTTTAGGAATTAACAAGCTATTGAGACTTGGGCCAATCTGCATACACCCCAAACACCAGCTCTGAGTTACCTCCAAGGAGCAGCACAGATGACAGTTGGTCTCCAGTGAATCATCAGGCTGCATTCGCTGGAATAAATGAAAGCATTGTGAGAGCAGGAAATCAGGACAAACACCTACACTTGCAAACCCAAACAGTTTCCCTCTCTGAGCCCCTGGAGATCACTTATCACCAAATGGAGAGAGAGACGCGGCAGAGTTTTTGCAGGCCTCACAGCTTGTAAATAAGAGACTGCATTCTTCATGCTCTCCTCTTGCTGGATCTGGAAGAGCGGAGATCTCTGGCTCCAATCAGCTGCAATGACCAGGGACTAGGCTGGCTGGGCGAGAGTGATGACTCTTGTTGAATGAACCTTGTAAACTCACTCTGCTTAGTTCATTGTTGTTGCTGTTTAGTCACTCAGTTGTGTCCAACTCTTTTGTGACCTCATGGACTGTAGCCCACCAGGGTCCTCTGTCCACAGGATTTTCCAGGCCAGGATACTGGAGTGGGCTTCCATTTCTTCCTCCAGGGGATCTTTCTGACCCAGGGTCTCCTGCATTGGCAGGTGGGTTCTTCACCACTGAGCTAACCAGGGAAGCCCTGTTTAGTTCACAACACCCTATATTTTGAGAACACAGGCATCTTATCCATGGAAAATCACACTGGGAGCACCTGCTGTGTATTTCCTATCACTCATTGGTCCCTGTGGAACACACTGCATGATTACACAATATTTGACATTTCTATAACTCTTATCCTATTTTATCTCTCTTATATACTTATTATTCTTTGTACTTTTATAGGACTTTTTAAAAAATTCTACTCTTCCTCTTACATTTTGACTTGAGTCTACAATAGACATTTCTGACTTTTTAATTCCGCTAGCTTCATTGGTGGAATTTCCAGTTGGGTCCTTCTAGGAGAAATTCCCAAAGGTGTCTCCTCTCCTTCACAAACAGTTGAGAGAGTCTTTTATTTTGGAACTGACGGTGAGAAGCTGTTGGTTGGTGGTTGTATCTAGGATCAGGGCGGTGGAGGAAGCTGTTTCCGGTTCAGCCTGCCTCCCTTGACCTCTTTGAAGCATTTGACACTACGACCCACTCCATTTTTCCTGAAGCTTCTCCTTTTGACTTTCATGATGTCATAGATAAATCAGCGGTGCAATGAAGTGGAAAGACTGTGGACTTTTGAGTCATGCAAACGTGGGTTAAAACCCTGACTCTGCACACCAGCTCTGTGGCTTGACCAGGTTACTTAACCTCTCAGGCTGCAGTGTCCTTTCTTCAAGGAGAAGAGCAGATTTCCCTTGTGGTCCAGTGGTTAGGACTCTGCGCTTCCACTGCAGGGAACACAGGTTCAATCCCTGGTCAGGGAACTAAGATCCTGCATGCCATGGCTCCACCAAAAAAGAAAAGGAAAAAGCAATATTACCACCTTGCGGCCTTGAAGTCTCACTTAATTTCAGCTTTGCGAAGGGAGGAGTGGAGTTTGCAGCACTGACCGTGGGGCTAGCTAGCATGCTGCCTTCACGAGGTAGTTACTATTTTAGTTGCTCTCTAATTTCTGTGTGCAGCTAAGAACATCATCCATTCATTCTCCACCTTTTAGTCAGGATTCTCCAGAGAAACAAAACCATATGTACGTGTTTATATACATACACACATAAATGTTTCTGTGTGTGGATATCCATCTATCCATCTACTTACCTATAGATATTTATTTTAAGGAATTAACTCACTGGATTATTGTGGGGGTAGTGAGTCTGAGATCCACATGGCAGGCCAGCAAGCTGGTTACTCAGGTTATGAGTTGGTGTTGCAGTCTTGAGTCTGAATTCTGCAGGGCAGCAGGTTAAAAACTTAGGCAAGATTTCTATGTTGCATTCTTTTTTTTTTCCTATTGAAGTATAGTCGATTTACAATGTTGTGTTATTTTCAGGTGTACAGCAAGGTGATTCAGTTATATATATATATTCTTTTTGGATTCTTTTCCATTATAGTTATTTCAAGAAATTGAATACAGTTCCCTGTGCTATATCGTAGGTCCTGTTGTTTATCTATTTTATATATAGTAGTGTGTATCTGTTAATCCCAAACTCCTTATCCTGCCCTCCTCCTTTCCCCTTTGGTAACCAAATATTTGTTCTCTATGTTTCTGACTCTGTTGCTGTTTTGTAAATAAGTTCATTTTTATCTTTTTTTTTTTTAGATTCCGTATATCAGTGATATCATATAATACTTGTTTTGACTTACTTCGTATGATCATCTCTAGGCCCATCAATGCTGCTGCAAATGGCATTGTTTCATTCATTTTTATGGCTGAGTGACATTTCATTGTATATGTGTACCACATGTTCTTTATCGATTCCTCTGTTGATGGACGCTTAGGTTGCTTCCACATCTTGGCTATTAAATTAGTGCTGCTGTGAGCATGAGGGTACATACATCTTTTCAAGTTAGAGCTTTTGTCTTTTCTAGATATATACCTAGGAGTAGGGTTGCTGTATCATAAGGGTAACTGTTTTTAGTTTTTTGAGGAGCTCCCATACTATTCTCCATAGTGGCTGCACCAATTTACATTCCCACCAACAGTGTAGGAGGGTTCCCTTCTCTCCACACCCCCTCCATCATTTGTTATTTGTAGACATTTTGATCATGGCCATTCTGCCTGGTGTGAGGCAGCCCCTCATTGCAGTTTTGATTTGCATTTTTCTAATAAGCAGCAATGTTGAGCATCCCTTCATGTGCCTGTTGGCCATCTGTATGTCTTTGGGAAATGTCTGTTTAGGTCTTCTGCGTCTATGTTGCATCCTTGGGGGGATTTTTTTTTCCGTGTGAAACCTCAGTCTTTGTGCTTAAGGACTTCCACTGATTGGATGAGACCCAGCTACATTATAGAGGGTAATCTGCTTTATTTATCAGTCCAAAGATTGATATTTGACCAAACAATTGGGTGCCATAGTCTAGCCAATTTGACACGTAAGGTTTACCATCATATTCCACAGGCGTGGCCATTGAACCTTAGCAACTGGGCTTTAGTCTAATGTTGGTGGGGTTAAGTGAAGTGGATATTGTGATGACACAGCTTGGAGGGGCCCTTAGGATCTTTAGAACTCGGGCACGATCAGTTTTCTGTGCTGGGTATTTCCCCGGGGACTCTCTCAGGATTCTTACGAGGGGGAATTTTGTGGAAGGGGCTGTTGTCTGAAAGTGCAGGATGCCCTGTGCCCATCCCCTCACTTCTGGGCTCGGCTCGCACGGTCTGTCTGTGTGACCCTGGGCAAGTCACTGGGCTCCTGTGGGCCTCCACTTGCCTACAGAGAGTGACATGTAGACTCGATGCTGTAAGTTCCTTCCTCACTTCCAGCACCGAATTTCTCTCCTCCTCTTTTGGTACAAGATTCGTACAGACTTGTTAGGAATTTACAGGTTGTGATTGCTTTCTTAGAAAATGGCTCAAGATTTTCAAATAGCATTAAGAATTGACATTGTATGTGTTTATTGATCAGAACACTGAAGCCTTTTTATCATTGTAATGTGATGATATAATACATTCAGTTAAGTATTATAGGTATTTTTTGGATTAAAAAATATTTTTATAAGTATGTCTCATTTAAAAGACATGTTCATCATAGAAGCTTCAGGGTAATGATAGGTAGACACACACTCTGCCTTCATGTTCTTGGAGTTTAGTGGTCTGTAAAATATGTTGGAAAGAAGCAAGACTTTGGAATAAGACTGATCTGGACTTAAACCTAGGCTTTTCCACCTTCCAGCCGTGTGAACTTGGTCATAATATTTAACCTCTGTGAGCCTCAGTGTACTCATCTGTAAAATGGGAGTAATGAGATTTCATGACACGGTTGTCATTAAATTAAATAAAATGGCCTACGTGAACTGCCAAGCATAAAGCTTGACACAGAGTAAATGTGAAATGAGTTCCTTTCTCCTCCTTTGGGTGTTTTCTGACGTTCTAGGACCCTGAAGTGCCACTAGGAGGTCTGAGGCCAGAGATGCTCACTTTCTGACATGCCAAAGTCTACCTTAAAAAAACAAAAACAAAAACCCGCATCAGGATGTGGTCAGTTTCTGTCAGATGTGAAAAAGGAGGGTTAAGCTGTGTTGCTTTACTTTTATAACAGATAGTCTGTCTTCTAGGAATTGGCCGTTCTTCCATTCTAGGAAGAAGTGATGAATCATTACAAGAAACACTGTTTTCTTTCTCAAGTACCTTATCAATGTGAGTAATTAAAAATAGAACCTTCAGTTGGGAACAATTTGGGGAGGCATCAGAGTGGAGATTGCCATCCCAGGGTTGGAGTCAACATCTTTGAGTTAGTTCATCCTGGCTTTTAATTCCTGTCACTCTCTCCCCAAGACCTCAGAAGGCTTGTAGACTGAAAAAAAAATTACTTAAAATATAACTTTTACCAAAAGACTTAGACTACAATCAGTGAAAGAAGTAATGGTAAATAATGTTCTAACTAACTAAGTGACTAACTAAAAACAGGACTCGTGGATACTGGAGAGAAGCTTTGACTTGCCTGGAAATGCTGTGGTGCTAGGGCACTGAGCCGGCTTGGCCTCCCCTCAGGCAGGCTGAGCGCAATCCTGACCACTGTTAACAGTATCGTTTGTGCTCCTCTCTCCAACTGGTTTCATTTGAGCCCTAAATTACTGTCAGTTACCGTTAACCAGTTTCTTTCAACTGTTCTGCTCTTCAAAGAAGATAGATTCTCAGTTATCCTTTCCTTTAATTATGGCTGCAAGGTCACATCACTACATTCTAAATGTGATTGTAATGGGGATTTCCCTGGCAGTCTAGTGGTTAAGACTCTGAGCTTCCCATTCAAATCCTGGTCGTGGAAGTAAGATCCTCCAAGCCATGAGGCCAGAAAAAAAAAAAAAAAAGAACCCCAATGGTCATATGATTGTAATGGTCAGTCCCAGATAGCTGCAGTCGCAGTTTGGTGTTACTTGTGCCCTTAGCTCAACATTTTCTTTGGGTTAGTGCTCGCTTCAGCAGCACATATACTAAAATTTTCTTTGGGTCGGTTACTAACCAGCCACCAGGCGCAAGTCCACTTGTTTGTGAAGATGTTACCTACAAGGGTGATTGTAACCAAGGGCCACGTTTTCAGGGGTCTTGCTCTTCTTTTCCAAGGAAGATCTTGCCTTCCTCCTTCACTAGTCTCTGAGTCTTTCCCTGCAGTGAGGTGGCTGACGTTTATATGATAAGAGGAACAGAGTGAGAAAAGAGAGGAAAAGAGGGCTGAACAGGCCTTGGTTGGGTGTTTTTGTAGAGCCCACGCCCCATGGCTGGGCTACAAGGGACGGTAATTTGTCATCTGGCCTTCAGCTTCTGTCTCTTGCCTGGGGCTGAGACCGAGGTAGGGAGTCCTCCGTTCTGCTCATCTGCTCTGTCTCTCCCTTCGGGCGTGGAGGGCAGGGGTTCCAGTGGTCCAGCCTCAGTCCCTGAACACACAAAGGCTGCGACTGGCCCAAGTCCTGTTCACAAATTCTTGGAGGTTTGCTGCTCACATTCCAGCAGGGTCAGGAAACAGGAAGCCAAACAAAGAAAAGAAGTACAGAGGGAGAGACCTAAAGACACAGAAAAGATATGCTTTCACATCTGGTCTAGAAATTGGCATTCTGTTAACTTCACATGGAGTGGGCAATGGAAATAGAGCAGACACGTTTTATGTTTTTTTTTTTTTTAATTGATGGATAATTGCTTTACAATATTGTGTTAGTTTCTGCCATCCATCAACATGAATCAGCTATAGGCATATATATGTCCCCTCTCTCTTGACCCTCCCTCCCACCTGCCACCCTATTCCATGAGAAGAATTTTAGATGAAATGTTTTACTTTCATGAAATACACAATCAAAGGAGCATGTGTTTGTGTAAAATCAGTTTTAAGCCCAGCTTAAGAAATAGAGTATTATCAGTATTTTATGGGGCATAGGGGCAGTTTTCAGTTACCTGTGCTTATTTAATCCACAGCCAGATGTTGGGCTCCATCAGACATTTACATTTAAATATGTCAAATTATCACCTCTTTTAACATTATCCAGATAAGAGTTGGTTTTAGTGGTTTGAAATCTTGAAATCCCTACTCCCCAAAGTCTATTCATTATCTGACCCCTACCACTATTAAAGCTTCCCCCCAACTTTTGTCTGCAAAAATATGGGTTGATAATCCATATCAAGAGCCCTATTTCTAGGAATAACATCCACTTAACTACCCAATTCTTCCTAAATTCTGTGATGTTAGAGCCAGGAATCCTTACAGACTTGAGGAAGCAGCAGTACCTCCCTTGGCAGTGCACATAAGGGACATATTTTGGGGTCTTTCAAGGAATGGGGATGGAAGGGTAGGTTGCAAATATGACTTTCCTCTCCTTAATACACAGACATTGGGTCTTGCCACCAAGAATCCTCTTCTTCCTTGTCTGGCCTTTTCCAGAGGGACATCGTAAATGGTTTCAAATGTTCTGTATGAGTGACCTTGTGTGCATGCTAAGTTGCTTCAGTCGTGTCTGACTCTTTGCAACTCTATGGACTGTAGCCCACCAGGCTCCTCTATCCATGGGATTCTCCAGGCAAGAATACTGGAGTGGGTTGCCATGCTTTCCTCCAAGGGATCTTCCTGACCTAAGGATGTCTCTAATGTCCCTTGCATTGACAGGGGGTTCTTTACCACTAGAGCCACCTGGAAAGCTCCATGGGTACTTGGATGGAGCAGGTAGGCTCAGTCATCTTTAGACAGGTGGCAGAGAGGGCATTCTTTTTATTTATTTATTTTTTTGCCTGTGCTGAGTCTTTGTTACTGAGTGGGGTTTTCCTATGCAGCAAGTGGGGGCTACTCTCCAGCGGTGATGTGTGGGCTTAGTAGTTGTGGCACATTGGTGTAGTTGCTCCATGTCATGTGGAATCTTCCCAGACCAGGGATTGAACCCATGTCTTCTGCATTGGCAGGCAAATTCTTTACCGCTGAGCCCCTGGAGAGGTCATTCTGAGCAGCACTGATGCCTCCCTGCTGCTCAAGGTCAAGAAGCATTTTCCATTGCTCATCACTCAAAAGCAGTGATGATGTTCCCACCCATACACATCGTTGTATGAGTGTTCCTGCCAATCTCTCATTTCCTGGGTGTCACCAGACATGGTTTCTAAAATTTTTAGGTGCTTCCCACCCCATTCCTATATCCTCGGCTGCTGGGCTGAATCTGGACTGACTTCTAGCTCTCCTACCTTTTGCTGCTTTGTCCACAGGGCTTTGAGAATGATCTGGGTCTGAGACCCTAGATGGACCTAAATCTGTGTTTCTTGATCTTATTTCAGAGTGACCTCTCCTCCCTGTCTACTTCCTAGATCCCGAAGACCTTACACCACCAGGTGGAGCTTTCTGGTCCTGGACTCAGATGAACTTCTAGCCTTGGGGCTTTTCTGCAAGGGGGTGAGGGTGGGGATTGTTTTGGATACAGCATATCATGGATGGGCAAGGTCCAGGCAAAAGGACAAGCTCCTTCTTTGTTATTCCTCTCATAAAAATGCATGCCACGATGCAGAAGGCTAGTCCTGAGAGTCTCAGGGTCTGAGTGTGGGGTCTTGTCTTGAGTCTACTACAGCTTACAGAGAACCCTAGAGCCATTAGTGATGACGAGAGGATAAAGTCATAAGTGAGTCAGTCACTTACTCACTCATATTTTAATAAACATCAAGTGTTCCCTGACTCGATGGTTGAAGATGGAAAGTATCCCAGAAAGGATGAGAGAGGGACTTTCTGGTTGTGGAGAGTGGCGTCCTTGCTTGCTGGCTGGTTAGTGAATTTTCTGTCCGCTCTGACTGGTTTCCTTCCTTGGAAAGGGAATCTCTCTCGGAATGCAGACTGCCAAGAATGAAGCTCCTGTCAGCTTCAGGGGTTGTTACTGAGGTGCCACCCGGGTGTGGACCCGGGTGTGGACAGTCCTCGGGGACTGTGCATGTGTGGGGCCCCTCTGGACTTTCCACTCAATTTTGCAGTGAGCCCAGAATTGCTCTGAAGATGTGTATTAACAACAGCAGCAATTGAATGTGTGAGCTGTGGGCTTTGCCAAAGATGGGGCTGCCAGGAAGATAAAGCCTGTTAAATTCTTTTTTTATCCGTTTGGATAAAAGGTGCTTTTGAAAGAGAGGGTTTTGTCAAGTGCCATGATCTCATCATTTGGCAGCACCCGCGGGAAAGAATCCAAGGGAAACCCGGGGCGTCGACATGTGGGTGACTCAGGGCCCGCTCCGCTGACGGTGAGCAGCCGGGGCTGCGAGTCTGTGGGAGGGGGCCATGCGGAGGGTAATGAAGCCTGGAGGCTCCGGCCAGGGGCTCCTGCCTGCCCAGGAGTGGCGGCCGCTGGCCTTGGCTTCTCTCTTCTGCATTTCCTCTGTGATCTTCAGTGGATGGTTGTAATCTGTGGTGGCTCTTTCAAGGGCTCGGCTAACATGGAATAGCCCGGACCTTCATTTACTGACATTCCAGCCCAGTTCCCACACTGGGCCTTCACTGTCAATTCCTGGAGGCAGTTAACATGCCTGAAACACGCCCTTTGATGAGTTTTGCTCATCTTTTTGGTTTACTTAATAATATTGCTAACATATGGAAAAAGGTTTTTAAAACTTTTTATTCCCATATCTCATTTGCTTCTCACGGCAGTGTCTGATGAACAGGGAAAGTGAATGATAGCAGAGTGGCTAGTCCTTGTCTTGCAGATGATGAAGAGACAGACATTCAGCCAGAGAAATGACTTGCCTCAGCTGCATGCCGATGGGCAACATGGATGATGTAGGCAATGTGGACCACAGTTTCCAGGACTCTTCCTTGGGCATCCCAAGGTTTCTGGTCTTCTAAGTCCTGGGGTCCCACTGATGCAGCTTAAATGCTGTGTATTAGTCGCCGCGTGTTAGTCGCTCAGTTATGTCTAACTCTTTGCAACCTCATGGACTGTAGCCCTCCAGGCTCCTCTGTCCATGGGATTCTCCAGGCAAGAATACTGGAGTGGGTAGCCTTTCACTTCTCCAGGGAATCTTCCCAACCCAGGGATCAAACCCAGGTCTCCTGTAGTGCAGATTCTTTACCATCTGAGCCACCAGGGAAGCCCAAATACTAAGTAGGTCAGCGAAATAGGTGATGCTTTACTTAATAGCCACTGAAGAAGACAATTTACCCTGTAGGTATCTGCATTTGCAGGAATTTTCCACAGATAGACTTTCACAAGAGATTTAGGATCAGGATGAAAAACAATATAACAATGAAAAATTCTTTAAAAAGACTTTTTTTTTTCCAGTTTGGCTGTGCTATTGTTGCTGAGTCCTTGAATAAGCCCTTCTTATTTGTACCCATGAGCTAAGTTTTAAGAAACAGATTACCAGGGAAAACAAGGCTGAGTGAAATGTTTAGGTAGGGCTCAGGTCTCATCTCAACCAGGAAGACACTGGGTGGAACCACAAGGCCCTCAGGGAGGCCGTGTTATCAGGATTTGAGGCAAATGGTCCAGGTGGCTGTTTAGCATCTTCGAGTTTACAGCTACCATTCCAAGCCAGTAACTCAATTGGGCCCCCCAGTGACCTGTGTTCCACACCTGGAGCAGTTTCCCCGGGGGTGGCTTATTCATTAGCAAATGTGAGAAATTAGTAATTAGCACCCCTCTACCGAATTAAAGCAGTGGCGGTTGTAGGTGGGTGTTTAAAAAGGAGACCAGCTCCTCCTCCCATTCTCTTCCCTTCTGAGCAACTTGGATTAACACTGAAAGGAAGTCTCCATTCATGAAACCACTGTAACATTCAAGACTTTTAAAACTGAAAAGATGGATGTAAAAAGAAGGCTAAAAACATTTGAAAAAAAATGAAAAAACTCACAACACTACCATCCTAATATGGCTGTAGTATTTATTTTTGTCCACACATTGGAAGAGGGTGTTTGCTATGACCAGTGCGTTCTCTTGGCAAAACTCTGTTAGCCTTTGCCCTGCTTCATTTTGTACTCCAAGACCAAATTTGCCTGTCACTCCAGGTATCTCTTGACTTCCTACTTTCGCATTCCAGTCTCCTATGATGAAAAGGACATCTGTTTTTGGTGTTAGTTCTAGAAGATCCTGTAGGTCTTCATAGAACTGTTCAACTTCATCTTCTTTGACATTAGTGGTTGGGACATAGACTTGATTACTGTGGTATTGAATGGTTTGTCTTGGAAACGAACAGAGATCATTCTGTTGTTTTTGAGATTGCACCCAAGTACTGCATTTCAGACTCTTTCATTGACTATGATGGCTGCTCCATTTTTTCTAAGGGATTCTTGCCCACAGTAGTAGATATAATGGTCATCTGAATTAAATTCGCCCATTCCAGTCCATTTTAGTTCACTGATTCCTAAAATGTAGATGTTCACTCTTGCCGTCTCCTGTTTGACCACTTTATGGACCTAACATTCCAGGTTCACCTGGCCTGCTGCAGTCCATGGGGTCACGAAGAGTGGGACATGACTGAGCGACTGAACTGAACTGAAGCACACATGTTCTTTGGCAGTGTGGCAAGTTCATTAGAACATAACCATTTAGTATTGTGGTTTTCCCCCCCTAATATCATATCATACGTATACATTGTCTTCATCATGATAATTTTCAGTGTCTATACCATCTTCGGCGGGTTGATACTTTCAGTCTACTGACCAGTTCCTTTGATGAACATTTTGATTGTTTCTAGACTTTTTGTTATTGAGGTGGCCAGCTACATTTTGGTGTGTTAGATACTTTGTCTTCTTTGAAGTGGTTTTCTTAAGGAAATACCAGCAGGCACACCTGGAAACAACGTAGCTGTGGGGATGATATCACTCTTCTGCTTCTGTCCCCACCAGAGGGAGAGGCTGAGGTGTTTCAAACCATCTCACAAGGCTACCCTTTGAAGTACTTTTTTGATTGCCTTAAAATAATCTGTCCTTGGGGCTTCCCTGGTGGTCCAATGGTTAAGATTTCACCTTCCAATTCACGGGGTGTGGGTTCGACCCTTGGTCAGAGAGCTGAGATCCCTCATTCCTCAGGCCCTACCCCCCAAAAAAAACCAAAATGTAAAACAGAAGCAATATTATAACAAATTCAATCAAGACTTTAAAAATTGTCAAAAAATCTTTAAAAAAAGGAAGAAAAAACAATAAAATACCATCCTCAGTTCTTACTTATGCGTGTGCCTGCATTCCCGTCTCCTGCCCACCTCCACCCCCCACTTACCTCTCTCACTGTCAATCCTCAGCCCAGATCTGCCCCTTGGACCCCTCATAAATATCCATCTCCCCATCCCTGGAAGGGTCTTGTCTGACCCATCTTTTCACTCTTGGCTCTTTGCTGAAGATCAGCTCTCAAAGGGATGGAAAAGGCAGGGAAACAACACACATATGAATCATATCAGTCTCTGCATCTGATGTCTTATCTCAGTATTATTTCTTGTCCCACTTACATCAGAAGCCCTCAAGGCAAGAGCCCTGCCCCTACATGTGCCATGGAGAACAGAGAGCCCCATTGGCACTGGGTGAATGGGGAATGTTGTCGTTGTAAGGTGTTGATGGGAAGATGTGAATAGATGTTCAGGGAGGTAGAACCTGTGCTAGAAATGAGTGAGTGGGGCTTCCTGGGAGGACCATGAAGGGAAGAGTCTTCACAAGAAGAGGGTGTCTTCTGTGTTTTCAGAAAAGTGTCTGGGGCTTCTGCTACTGGGGGATCCTGGCATTGGAGAAGGTGCTGGGTTGGAGTGCTGGCCATTGGAATATGTTCCATGGAGCACTTGGGTCCTGTCAAGTTGAGTTCAGGGCTATAGACAAGGGAATGATACACAAACCTTTGGGATAATCATTCAGTGATACTGAGCAGTGGGACTGGAGCTCCTTTGACAGGCTCTATATTTTAATACTTTAAGTTTCCAAAGGGAAGTTGAACTTGAGAGAGGATTTGTCAAGGATAAAAATCGCTTGTCGAGTCAAGCCAGTGGGACCATCCATTCTCTGCTGACATCCATTCTCCATAAGCCCTTTTGACATTATCCTAAAATACTAGTGATATATACTTAACCTTCCTAGATAATTTTAGCCAAGGCCCTTCATGAGTTAAACAGAAATTACAACAAGTTGGAGAGAAATCAAAATCCTATCCAGTCAGGGCCTTTCACTTCAAAATAGCTTAGAGAAGTAGGATGCCTCTACAAATGAGTTCTTTCTAATGCAAAAATCTGTTCTTGTACTTGAAATGTGTTGACTGTTATGAATTTGCTGTTATTTTTATACAAGTCGCGTGGGTAGGACACCTATAATTCTATGTACATATTGTGCTATAGTCAACAAGTGTTTTAATATACATTTTCTCTTTATTCTTAGAACAACTTGTGAAGTAGAAGTAAGGCTGCTTCCATTTACAGAAGTGGACAGTGAGGCAGAAGGGAGTTAGGGATTCAGGTGGTCCACTCCCTGGTCCACTCCCCACTTAAAATAATGCATTCTGTACAACAGTGTGAATGTGTCAACACTTAATGTCATGGATCCATACACTCAAAATTGGTCAAGATGGTAAGTTTTAATATTACATATGTTTTACCACAATTTTTTAAATGAAAAAAATTGTACTCATCACCAGTGGAAGAGCGAACTTGGCATTGATAGTACATGTAAAGGCAAGTTAGCCTTTATAATAGTAGTCATAATTAATGTTTATTGAGCCCTAACTAGGAGGTTCCCAGGTGGTGGAATGGAAAAGAACCCACCTGCCAATGAAGGAGATGTGAGAGATGTGGGTTCAATTCCTGGGTGGAGAAGATCCCCTCAAGGAGGAAATGGCAACCCACTCCAGTATCCTTGCCTGGAAAATCCCATGGACAGAGGAGCCTGGCGGGCTGAAGTCCATGGGGTCAGGAGAGTCGGATGCAACTGAGCACGCATGCACTCAACTAAGGGATTCATTTAAACATAATCGATCCACCTAATGACCATATGTGGTACACACTAACATTATTGCCAGTTCATAAACGAGGAAACAGAGGCACAGAGAGGTGAAGTCACTTGCCCAAAGTCACACAGTAGTGATACTAAATATAGTAAGAGACCCTAAAGACAAGAAAGGAATTTATGTGCCTGCATTTGTGGGCACAGCACATGGCAGATGTCAGCAGGGTCTTGCACAGAGATTCAGGTGACCATTGTCTGGTGGTTCCCTGAGCAACTGTCTTTCTTCATTTCCCTGGCTTCTTTTGCTCAATCTTTTTGAACTTTTTGAACCCGAGAAGTGAAGACCTGGGTTCAGATTCATTTTGTGGATATTATTTGTTGGAATGTTAGCAACTCAATAGCAGAGAGAACTGTTTGGAAGACCTATGTTCCTTCATCACAGGTTCATGATTCTGGTCTTCCAGGGAATGTGGATAAAGACTGGTGCAGGACTCGGTGATTTCACTGCATTCCTTGAGATAGACAAGGCCAGAAATTTAGAGGGTGGCTTCCTTGGTGTCTCAGGCAGTGAAGAATCTGCCTTCTAATTCTGGGGATGCAGGTTTGATACCTGGTCAGGGAACTAAGATCCCACATGCCTCGAAGCCACTAAGTTGCAACTTAGACAAAGCCCTTGTGTGGGAACAAAGACCCATCATAGCAAAAAAAAAAAAAAAAAGAGAGAGAGAGAAGGAGGTCAATTTCTGAAAATCATAAGGTTGCGAGGACAAATGGACTTTAATAAAAATGGGAAGTCTATGCCCCTAACTTTCAGATTTTTTCTTCAAGTTGCTAGTGGCACCATCACCCCATAGCTGGTGAGCGTGAGAACAGCTGGAAAAGGGACTGATCTAAAGCTTGGCACGTGTCTGCAAATCCAGCCTCAGAGAGATGGTTTGAAATTCATTTACTCTTCCATGTAGTCCTTCAACTAATGTGTACTGAGCATGTGCTAGAAATTGTAGTGGTCCCTGGAATTCTGCTTGAAAGGATCTCATCTCCCCTAGAGAGGGTTTATTGCGAGAAGTTTCTAAAATGTAGCTTTGGGGGGCACATGCCTTTTATCCCTAGTGTTCAATTAGGTATTTAGCTCTTCTGGGCCTGTTTAGTGTGCAGGTGTCAAACAGACACAAGCATTTCAATACCTGTGAGAGATCCTCGGTTGGCAGACTATTAAACATCAAAGGCCATCAGCTGTCTCCAGGGTGGATGGTCCAGCAGTTTCTAGGAGCTCAGAGAGTGAACTATTGGCAGACTCAAGGGTCCAGGTGCACACACCTAGATGCAGCCACCTCGGGGCTAGAGATTTTCACTTTTTTCCAGCTTTATGGAGATATCACTGGAGTATGACATCATGCAAGTTTAAGATGTACCATGTACTGACTTTATGTGTGTGTCTACCACTTGATGATTGCCACAGTAAGGTTTGTTAATGCATCCATCACCTCACGTAGTTACAACATTTTTGCTCTGTTGAGAACTTTTAAAATTGACTCTTGGCAACTTTCAAGTATAGAACATAGTACTGTTAACTCTAGTCATGGTGCTGTACATTATATACCCAGGATCTAGTCATCTCCTTTCGTTGTACTTGTTAAATATTTATTTATTTATTTAGCTGTGTGGGGTCTTAGTTGTGGGGCATGGGATCTTTCACTGTGGCATAGGGACTTTCTAGTTGTGGAGCACGGGCTTAGTTACTCTGCAGCATGTGGGATCTTAGTTCTCCGACCAGAGATTGAACCAGTGTCCCCTGCATTGGAAGGTGGATTCTTAACCACTGGGCCATCATGGAAGTTTCACTTATTCATCTTATAACTAGAAGTATGTAACGTTTGACCAGCTCTACCCATTTTCAGTCTCATCCCCTGCCCCAGCAGTCAACAACACTATAAATGTGTTTTTTTTTAATTTTTTAAATTTATTTTTATTAATTTTTTTCAGTTTTATTGATGAAAAATTGACAAATAACATTGTAAGATATCTAAAATCAGCAGCAGCATGATTTTTATAGGACACTGGATTCTCAGACTTCATTCATTTTTTTTTTTTTAGCCTCTTTATCACCCTCTCCCTATTTCTCTTGGAATGTACTTTTTTTTAGATATTTTTTAGATTCCAGATGTAAATGAGATACTACAGTGTTTGTCTGTCTCTGTCCTACCTGTGTCACTTAGCACAGTGTCCTCAAGTTCATCTGTGTAGTTGCAAACGGAAGGATTTTTCCTTTTTCTTGAATAAGATTCCACTCTATCTATCTATCTAGCTATGTATATACATATATAGAGAGAGAGGCTTCCCAGGTGGTGCTTAGCGGTAAAGAACCCACCTGCCAATGCAGGAGACGTAAGAGATATGGGTTTAATTCCTGGGTCAGGAAGCTCTTCTGGAGAAGGGCCTGGCAACCTACTCCACTATTCTTGCCTGGAGAATCTCTTGGACAGAGGAGCCTGGCGGGCTACAGTCCACACAGTCACTACAGTTGCAAAGAGTCGGACACAACTGAAGTGACTTAGTATGCACGTATACGTGTGTGTGTGTGTGTATGTGTGTTATATTTTCTTTATTGTAAATAATGCTGCAATGAACATAGGAGTGCAGACACCTTTTTGAGATGGTGATTTCACTTCCTTTGGATAAATACTCAGAAGTGGAGTTATTGATGGGTCATATGGTTCTATTTCACATTTCTTGAGGAACCTCCATACTGTTTTCTATAGTGGCTGCACCAATTTTAATTCCTACCAAAAAAAAAAAAAAAAAAGGTTCCCTTTTCTCCAGATCCTTACCAACCCTTGTCTCTTTTCTTTTTTATATAAAGATTTTTATTTAGTTATCTTTCCATCCATTTATCCATCCATCCACCCAAAAAGCACTGCAGATGCTTCCAGGCACTGGGAATTTTCATGAGCAGGGAATCACATGTAGTATTTCCCATCTAGTCTGATTGTGGAACCCTAGATATTCTGTGGAGCAGAGTTTTGGAGACATCAAAAACTATGAAATACTCTTGCATTCCCTTCATTGCCTCTCCTATGAACCCTAACCTGACTAGCACTTGTATCTACTGGGGTATGTTATGAAGGGTAAGATTTTGGAGAAGAAGAGGGTTACAGAGGATGAGATGGTTGGATGGCATCACTGATTCAATGGACATGAACTTGGACAAACTCCAGGAGGTAGTGAGGGACAGGAAGGCCTGGTGTGCTGCAGTCCCCGGGGTCGAAAAGAGTCGGATGCAACTTAGAGATCGAACAGCAACAACGAGATTTTGGAAGGCAGCAGCTAGAATTTGTTGAGTCCCTGAGATGTTGTGAAATCTCTTCTTCCAGTGATCTGCAGCACCGAAGTCTTAGTTTGGATGAAGAGTATAGAGACGCTGGTATCTGAGCATGCCAGGCCTCCCCTCCTGCCTTTTCTAGATAAACAGAACTGCCACCTTCCTTTCATGCAGAGCCACCTGGCCTCTGGCCTCACACCTGGGATGTTTCATCTCCAAGTATCTGATTGACCTGCCTTTCCACTCTCTGCCTCCTACTCCTAACTGGAATCTGGGGAGCTGTGAACGTGTGTGTTTGGGGAGAAGGCAGGAACTGTGCCACCACCTGGAGGTTTGGTAGGCACACCCCTGCAGTGTTTACGCTAGTGTGAAGCTGCAGAGGTCCTGGTGGAAACTCAAGTCTTGGGTTGGGTCTGCCATACTGGCGATGCCTAGGGAAATCCATGCCCAATTTCCCAAGGTCCCCAGCCTCCACCCTCTCCCTGAAGTCACCTCCCTCATCCCACCCTGGATAGGGTAATGGGGTGGAGGGGGAGGAGACGAAGAAGGATGTCTCCCTTTATGTATTTAAGGGTCAAAGAGTCATAAACATTTTTTTGGCTGAAGAATCCTGCTTCCTGACATGTTGCTTGACTTGCTGTCAGGCTTCTTAGCAGGAAGATATGGCTTTCTCCTTCCCTCCCACGAACATTCCAAGGTATGGAGCTGGTCACACTACAGAGATGTGGAATAGGAAAGAAGACAGCTTCGAGTCCTTCCTGCCCGTCTAGAGGAAATAGAAGAGTGAACCTACAAACAAAAATAGTTGTTTCCCTAAGTTTGTAAAAACTGCCTTAAAAATAAAAATGGCTTCATTGTCTTGTATGATTGATGTGCTGAGTGGCATGTTTAAAGAGCCACCAAGATTTTAGTTTCAGGCACGTATGAGTCAGTATCATAGTTATCAAAATAAGACCATATATGTGAAAGTGCTCTGTAAACAGTAAAAGCAGTCTGAATGGAGGTGATTCTTGTTCTTGTCTTGTTACTAACGCCACCTAACACTGCTTCTTATGGGTGTCATGATGGCCTTTTCTAAGGCTGGCTTTTAACACTTAAACCATGTCAATACCCATCCGATGGAGCTCTGGAGGCTCCTGGGGTCAAAATGTCTCTCCTTGTCATGTTACCTCAAATTCCTATCATTTGTCTTGTTTATATGTCAGCTGCGTGGGGCAATACAGTAAGGTATGCTTGTTATAACATAGCTTGTTTGAAAATTTAACAGAGAGCAGAGTTTTTTTTTTAATATTTATTTATTTGACAGCATCAACTCTTAGTTACATCATGTGGGATCTTATATTGTGGTCAGTGGGCACAGTAGTTATGGCATAGGAGCTTAGCTGCCCTGCAGCATGTGGGATCTTAGTTCCTCAATCAGGGATCAAATCAGCATCCCCTGCATTGCAAGGCAGATTCTTAACCACTGGACCGCCAGGGAAGTCCTGAGAGCAGAGTTTTAAGGGCAAAGGACAGATGTATTTTGAACTGGGGAGATGGGGAGAGGAAGCTGATGACCCGAGATTGGCACTAGAGGTCTGAGAAGCAGCAAGGACAGAGCAAGGCAGAAGGAACAGTGCAAACCCCATTAGCACCAATATTCACTGCTTTCCCCTGTTTTTCAGTTTAAGTGAATCTGACAAGATCATTGCCATTTGGACACTCATGATCATTGGGACAATAAAGAAATAGATAAACATAGTGTTGACATTAACACATACCTATGTTAAATAAAGTATTTCCTTCATGCTAAATACAGTCAGTAGGGTGATGAGTTGTGGGGAATTTTATGAAGTTCATTTTCAGATGGGGTGCCTGAAAATGTCCCCTCCCAGGGAGTCAGCAAGGAACAATAACCGTAGGAGCCCTTATAGCATGGAAGAGGGTCTAGATGAGGCGATAGGGGGTCCCAGGCATAGCAAGAAGTTCAAAAGAGGGTTTACAACTTGAAATAGAAATTTGCACATTAATGATTGAAACATGCAGGAAATATTACATAAACTACCAAGACGCTGTCCTGGGTCAACACAGAAGAATTTCAACATGTTTTCAGAAGTCTTGATAAATAAATCTTTTTCCCTAAACTCAGCACAAATGCCAGGTCCTTTAAGTGCGAGTAGAGTCTTACCTGGGCTTCCCAGATAGTGCTAGTGGTAAAGAACCCAGTTGTCAATGCAGGAGATGCAGCAGATGTGGGTTCGATCCCTGGGTCAGGAAGATCCCCTGGAGGAGGTCATGGAAACCCACTCCGGTATTCTTGCCTGGAGAATCCCATGAACAGAGGAGCCTGGCAGGCTACAGTCCATCGGGTAGCAAACAGTCGGACCTGACTGAAATGACTGAGCACACACACATGCAGAGTCTTACTCCAGAGGTTGTATGTGACTTCTGAGCAGACTTTCTGTGCAAGCGAAAATGTGTTCCCTGAAATGTACGCCATCAAATCAGAGCTGGAATACAGACTCTACAGTGCTTCCGTGAACTGCGAGTTTGGCAAAGGCTCTGGGTCCTTCTGGATATTTTGCTTGCTGTACGTTTCCCGAAAAAAAAAAAATACAGTCTACACTCTGAGGGATAGGAGCGACCACTTACTGGCTGATTGCTGGATTAAGCTAGTTTTTATTTCGTTTGGACTTTGGAGAAATCTTAGCTGAATTGACCTTGAAAGGGTTATTTCTTTGAAGTTCATTAAAATATGTTCATTAAAAGCTGTGTTTCCAAATTTGACAACACGTTTAGTCAAAACCACTGAGATTCTGCCACTTTGTGGCTTTGGCCAGATCCTGCCAGTGTGGAAGTTGATTCTTAGAAATATGGAGGATGTGATAGAGAAAAAGGTTCAGATTCCCTGAGGTTCAGAGTTGTAATTTATAATCATGACTTCCAAATGGTTGACATTTCAAAATATCCAGAGCCATTATTTTCATTAACTAAGAATTGTTTATTGAGGTGTGTCTGAGTTCCAACTAACATTTCAGGGTGAATGTACAAAAACCAAGGACTCTTGCTTCAAGGATCTTATAACAACAAACCAGCCCCTTGTTGAATACTCCAACTTCTGTCATATATGCAGTGTTGTCCCAAGAACTGTGGGGAATACGAAAGCAATCTAAGCCTGTGTACTTCAAGAATTTGTGGTCTATTTGGATATTAAGATCAGTACCTAGGAAACAATGGAGCCTATCTTAGGATGCTTTTGACTGTGAGAAATAAACACCTTGACGGAAACTGGCTTAACCAAGTAGATGGTCACATAATAGGCTGTCAGAGGTAGGACTGGTTTTAGGCTAGAGATCTAGAGACTCGAAAACTTTAAGACCCAGGTTTTTCCAGTCATTCCCCCTTGCCAATCCCAAAGGTGTTTCATCTTAGGCTGTAGAGCAGCAGCTGGTAGCAGGTTCCTTCTTTGTGTCCAGTAGGGGAGACCTGTCATCTCTCTCATAGCTCTCTCAGAAGAGCAAGGAAATTCCTTTCCCAGAAACTCTCAGAAAGTCTCCTGTCACTTCTCATTAGCCCTAATTAGTTACACACCCATTCCTGAACCAAGCATTTGGTCAACAGTGATGGGAGTGGTCCAACTGGCTCAGATTAATGGGTTCACCACTGGAGCTGGGATAAAGGTCAGCTTCCATCAAAAAGTAAGCCTTCATGGAAGATCAGAGAAGGCAATGGCACCCCACTCCAGTACTCTTGCCTGGAGGATCTCATGGACGGAGGAGCCTGGTGGGCTGCAGTCCATGGGGTCACTGGGAGTTGGACATGACTGAGCGACTTCACTTTCACTTTTCACTTTCACGCATTGGAGAAGGAGATGGCAACCCACTCCAGTGTTCTTGCCTGTAGAGTCCCAGGGACGGGGGAGCCTGGTGGGCTGCCGTCTATGGGGTCGCATAGAGTCGGACACGACTGAAGCAACTTAGCAGCAGCAGCAGCATGGAAGATACCAGAAAGGGAATATAGATTCAACTGAAAAGGAGTCAAGTGGAAACAGCCTAAATGTCCACTGACAAATGAATGGATAAAGAAGATGTAGTTCATATATACAATGGAATATTACTCAGCCACAAAAAGAACAAAATAATGCCATTTGCAGCGACACGTATGTGGCTAGAGATTATCATAGTAAGTGAAGTAGGTAAGTCAGACAGAGAGAAAGACAAATACCATATGATACTACTTATATGTGGAATCTGAGAGATGATACAAATGAACCAATCTATGAAACATAAACAGAATCAGAGACATAGAGTATAGACTGCTGGTTACCAAGTGGGAGCGGGGTAAGAGAGGGTTGGATTGGGAGTTTGGGATTAACAGATGCAAACTAGTATATATAGGATGGATAAACAACAAGGTCCTACTGCATAGCAGAGGGAACTATACTCAATAACTTCTTATAAACCATAAAGGAACAGAAAATGGAAAAAGTATTTTATATATATATATATATATATATATATAACTGAGTTGCTTTGCTGTACATGGTAATTAACACAGCATTGTAATTCAACTATACTTCAACAGAAAAGATTTTTAAAAAGAAAGAAAAGGGGTCAAGCGGCTACTGGGTTGACCAGTGAGCATGTTCACTACAGGATACAAGCAATATGTTAAGATGTGTGTGCTTCATGCTAAGCTGCCTCAGTCATGTCCGACTCTTTGTGACCCTAGGGACCATTCTCTGTCCATGGGGGTCTCCAGGCAAGAATACTGGAGTGGGTTGCCAGGCCCTCCTCCAGGGGATCTTCCCAACCCAGGGATTGAACCTGCGTTTCTTACGTCTCCTGCTTTGGCAGGCAGGTTCTTTACCACCAGTGCCACCGGGGCAGTCGTGTTTTGGTGTCTATAACCACAGCTGCTGTCTGATGCTGGGTGTCATTAGATGGCATCTTGCTGACCTCATCTTGCTGGTGCCATCTTTGGAAATGCGCCAGGTTTGGAATATAAGGTGGTGGGTACTGACCAGCTCTACACAGTGGAGATAAGAAGAATTGGTAGTTGGGGGTCAGAAGAGGAAAAATCCAAAAAAGAGTGAAGCCTGCAGAGTGAAGCCTGCAGACCAGGCATTGCTGGGGTAGGAGCAGACACAGAAATGCCTGGGGTGGCCAAGGGGGAAACAGCAGGTGAGAAGGTTGCAGAAAAATATTCAATAAAGATTTTTAAACTTGCCACAGTCAAATGCCCTGGAAATCCCTTCCTCCTGGGAAGCCCCATGAGCACTTCTCCTGGATGCCATGTCAGGTTTACATTACACTATTAATCCTTCTGTGTTAGTTTTGGAGTTTGAGCATATCCTGTGGTTATGCTCTTACACTCCAGTTTGCCTTTTTATCATTTCTTTGTATCATTTTCCTCCTTCCAAACAGTCTTCTGCAGCAGGGGTCCTGGAGAAACCTAGACGCTTCCGTCCTCCCCTGATCCCAGCCTCTATGGTCCTCTCCTCAGTGGCTGGGTGGATGGCCAGGAGTGTGCACCGTTCACCAGCAGAGATTGGTTCTGACGTCCCTCAGATGGTGCTTCTGATGGTGGTTTTGATTTCTTCACACGTAAGAAGGAGCATGGATGTTCCTTGGTCTGTCTGGGGTCAGATGTACACTATAGCATGTATATACAAGAGAATCATCTCTTGTTTTGGCTACACCAAGAGGCTTGTGGGATCCTAGCCCCCTGACCAGGGATTGCACCTCTGCCCCTTGCAGTAGAAGTGTAGAGCCCTAACTGCTGGACCACCAGGGAATTCCCAAGAATCGTCTTTCTCCTCTTGGTTCCTCAGGTGCAGTGGGATGACACGTTTTCCCCTATTTACAACTTACAGAAGTATAACATGGTAGGTACTATCAAGATCTCCACTCTACTGATGAAGAATTGAAGCTCAGAAACATTCAGGTCATATAACTAGTTGGGGTGAATCCCAGATTCACTCAGAGCCCGTGGTCCTCACCAGCACACTGCACCACTTGCTTGGAGAGGTTTACAGATGAACTTCTGGCTAAAGAGCAGAGAGACAGGAGGCCTGGCATCTGTTTCTGACTCCCCAGCCAGGGATCTTGTTCAGTCACTGTAGGGAGCTTGGGCCACAGATACCTTGTCTGTAAGATAAGGGAACTGTAGTCAATAAGGCTTCTTGTAGCCTTAATATCTGATGAATCCATAACATGGGTGAGTCTGAGGCCTTGTGTTAATAAATCAAGTTCCAAGAATGAGGTGAAACTTAACCTTTTTATTAGCTCTGTTTTAAGTGTTTTGAGTGTCCACACTCAACATCCAATTTTGAACATCCCCTAAGGGTCAGGCACTTTTTTAGCAGTGCCACAGGCAGACAAAACCCTTCAGTCCATTCTGAGTAACTTTTTTTTTTTTTTTTAAGAAATTCATGAAGATGTCTTTGGGGGCCAGAAAGTGAGTTTTACATTGTTAGCATTCTTTCCCTGATGGTCCTATTGAATCCTTGTATTCTCGGGGGATATGATACTTTGATGGCTCTGGTCTTACTGATTTTCCCCATTCATGTCAGAGAACAGGAGCCCAGTTCAGGAAAGTTCCCTTACCAACGTGCCATCCTAAAATAGAGTCCACAGCCAACCAAAGTTGATGGGATGGACTAGCCAGGCCCTTCCTTCAGCTTGCACCTTCTGTAGCCTGGCCCCTGGCTTGTTAGGCACAAATGAATGAATGAACTCATGAACTAATGATGCAACTTTCCAGAAACTAGGCAACAGGAAAATCTGATGGACTGAAAATATTTCAAAAGTCATTTATATTTTCATGACATTTTCAAAACATGTTTCAATATGTCTTCTCAGGTTTGCTTGGAAATTTCAATTCTCAAAAGTTTCAGTTCAGTTCAGTTGTTCAGTTGTGTCTGACTCTTTGTGACCCCATGAACCGCAGCACACCAGGCCTCCCTGTCCATCACAACTCCTGGAGTTCACTCAAACTCACGTCCATCTAGTCAGTGATGCCATCCAGCCATCCCATCCTCTGTCATCCCCTTCTCCTCCTGCCCCCAATCCCTCCCAGCATCAGGGTCTTTTCCAATGAGTCAACTCTTCGCATGAGGTGGCCAAAGTATTGGAGTTTCAGTGTTAGCATCAGTCCTTCCAATGAACACCCAGGACTGGTCTCCTTTAGAATGGACTGGTTGGATCTCCTTGCAGTCCAAGGGACTCTCAAGAGTCTTCTCCAGCACCACAGTTCAAAAGCATCAATTCTTCAGTGCTCAGCTTTCTTCACAGTCCAACTCTCACATCCATACATGACCATTGGAAAAACCATAGCCTTGACTAGACGGACCTTTGTTGGCAAAGTAATGTCTCTGCTTTTCAATATGCTATCTAGGTTGGTCATAACTTTCCTTCCAAGGAGTAAGCATCTTCTAATTTCATGGCTGCAATCACCATCTGCAGTGATTTTGGAGCCCCCCAAAATAAAGTCTGACACTGTTTCCACTGTTTTCCCATCTATTTCCCATGAAGTGATGGGACAGATGTCATGATCTTTGTTTTCTGAATGTTGAGCTTTAAGCCAACTTTTTCACTCTCCTCTTTTCACTTTCATCAAGAGGCTTTTTAGTTCCTCTTCACTTTCTGCCATAAGGATGGTGTCATCTGCATCTCTGAGGTGATTGATATTTCTCCCGGCAATCTTGATTCCAGCTTGTGCTTCTTCTAGCCCAGCATTTCTCATGATGTACTCTGCATATAAGTTAAATAAGCAGGGTGACAATGTACAGCCTTGATGTATTCCTTTTCCTATTTGGAACCAGTCTGTTGTTCCATGTCCAGTTCTAACTGTTACTTCCTGATCTGTGGCTGTAAATCCAGATCAAAGAGAATGCTCTGTTTTTCCACAGCTTTACTACTTAGTTATTTACCTTTTACTGGGCTGTGTCAGGTCCTAGTTGCAGTGGGCCTAGTTGCCCCATAGTATGTGGGATCTTAGTTCCTTGATCAAGGGTCCGAACCCAAGTCACCTGCATTGCAAAGCAAATTCTGAACCACTGGGCCGTCAGGGAATTTCCTTATATAGCTTTGTGTTGATAGTTTATCATTCACATGATCTCCTTTATATTGTGGACTTACATGGTACAACGTAAACCTCTGAATAACTGGCTCCCTCCATACTCATGTGACCTAACCCAATGCACTTTAGGTAACGTACTTTAGATGCAAAGAAGCCTTAAGGAATTTAGAACCTGCATGGATTCCAGTTGCTTCCTGCTCTATTTCTTCCTGCTTGACACCAGGACAGCTTATGCTGGCCATAAGATATACCTCTTTTCTGAAATGGCAGCTATCTCAGTAATCAACAGGGCACTTAAGTTCTTGCATCTTTCTTTTGTTGAATCCAAATATTGACACATTTTCTCTTAAGCATTGAGGATGCCTGGGAAAAAGTCAAACAGTATTACTCAAATTCCTTAAATCAATGATTAAAGATTTTTAATCTTGTCTTTCATGCAGTAAGAATGGCTGACAAGCCTGGTGTAGATATGAGTTGTACAGTAACTAAAAAAAGAAATCTTTTCAACAAAACCCAAGTTAATTCTTGCTTGATGTTGATTCACAATCCATCTCAACTTAATCCCTTTTGTTACTTAACACGACTTATACTGGAGAAAAAAAAAAAAAAAACTATCCTGAAGTCAACTATTTATTATTGTTACCTGATAGAGAGTCATAGGAATTTAGACTGGAAAAGACTTAGGAAAACTATGGGTCATCTGGGACCTAAACATTGGAGGTCCGAAGGGGTCAAAACTTTCCCAGAGATTTCAGAGACAGTGATGACCTAGGAATAGAACCCAGTTTTCCTGACCCTGCTCCCAACTGTGACCTTAACACTCCTGCTGAAAAAAGAAGTCTCAAACTCACTTTGAGTTGGGAACTTGTACAGGTGAGGCTGAAACTGAGAAGCTGTCACTGTTCTCCTGGGTGGCCTACTAAGAAAAGAGGAACATTTCTCTTTTTCTAAACCACATTTGTTCTAAAGTAGGGACTGACAGTTTATTTCGGGAGTATTTATCAGGGACTTCCCTGGCACTCCAGTGGTTAAGACTTTGCTCTCCAATGCAGGTGGTGCAGGTTCAAATCCTTGTCGAGGAACTAAGATCCCAAACACCTGTGCCCAAAAAGCCAACCCCTAAAACACAAACAATATTGTAACGGATTCAATAAAGACTCTGAAAATGGTTCACATAAAAAAAAAAATCTAAGAAAACTCCAAAACCACAGAACAACTATTTATCATACCCATTATCATCATTGCAAATAATAAAATATTTTACATTGTACAGGGCTCAATTTTCTAGCACGTTCACGCGCACCCTTGTTACTGTAGCTTGGAGAGGTGGGTGCTAGTGTCCCCATATTGCTGGTGAGGCCCAGTGTGTGGTTTCCTGGAAGTCATATAACCAGCAGGTATGAGCTCTCATTAGAACACAGGTCTTTTCAGTCCCCAACTGCCTTGGTGCATTCACTTATGTTAAAACTTCCATTACTGAGATGGCAAATCCTTGTGTAACTCTGGGTTGTTGTCGTTGTTTAGCCACCCAGTGTGTCCGACTCTTTGCAGTTCTAAGCCTGCCAGGCTGCTGTGTCCATCAGATTTCCTAGGCAAGAATACTGGAGTGGGTTGCCATTTCCTTCTCCAACTCTGGGGGAGGAATTTAAATCTTCTGTGGCTAATGTTGAAAAAACCCTTGCATTATTTGATTCCTACTAAGCCCCTCTTTTGGCCTCTGATTTTTGAAAGTCCTCACCAAAAGGCTCGCTCACTGCCTGGGTTTCTGCTTGGAAGGTTCTCATTTCATGTGTGCGATGGGCCCAGTCCGGGGTCCTGGCCTCCACTGCACTGTGTTCCCACTCAGGGAGGACCCCAGGCCCAGCTGGCCATAGTCCTGTAGCTCCCACAAGACACACCTGAGGCACCTGTCTTAGCTTTTGTCACATGTGCTTTCCGAATGCTGAAATCTGTGGATTTCTGGAAGTTTCTCTTGCAATCTCAGGGGTTGATTCTCATGGTGACAAAGGGCTGGTTGGGCCAATTTCCTTAGGGCATGACCTCTCTCTCTGGGGGAATTCTGCACCTACAAATCAAGGCTGAAACAAAGAAGTATTTTTATTCGTGTGTCCCACATTCCCTTTTTTCTTTTGAGCAGTCTCCTGGAGGCCTCGGGATTACCCCTGCGCACCCGCTCCTCGCCTCAAATGTAAACAAATCATAAATTCTGCAGTAAAAGCAGTGCAAAGGTTTTTAAAGACTGTGTTTACAACCTGGCTTGATCTTCTAAAAACCGAATTTTACTCAAGATAGAGAAAAATCCAAGGAAGAAAGAAAAGAGAGAAAGAGAAAGCTTGCATTGCCTAAATCTCTCTTCACCTTGCTGTCCTCCAGTCCTGGAGAGAGGCATTCCTGGGACTCAGAGCCCAGTGTTCTCACCTCCCGACATCTGCCACACAGGTTAATGGCAGGTGGGTGGGAAGACTGCCCGCCAAACCTGTTCCTTGTGATTCACGATCAGTTAGTTACATGTTTCAGATCTATGGGGTGGCTTCTGTGGATGGAAGAGAATGTTCTGAGCTTCAAACGTTTTTGTTCTTTCAAGAGGTCTGGCCATGGGCTCAATGGCATCCACAGCTGTGCATGTAGGGTGGCCCTCAGAGATGGCCCTACCTTGGGGTCCACTGGCCCAAACCTCCAAAAGCCTGTTTTACCTGCTTCCATTCTTGCAGGAAAGATCTTCAGAGAGACTGGCAAGTTGAGGCTATTAGCAGTCCCTGGGAAAAATAAAGGGCTGAATCTGGGAATTTGGGGGTGGCTCAATCATTTAGACGATTTGGGGAAGTGTCATCAATTTTTTAAATATTGAGAGACTTTCCCATGACCACTTTAATCATCTACCTTGGCAAGAAGGGACATCTTCAACAGTGAGCACTGGGTCTGCCGACTTTGCCCCCTCCTCAGACTTCTTCCCCATTAATCCCAGCCAGCCCGACCCTTCAGTCACTCCCACCCTGGTGGGCTATAGTCCCATGTTGCATAGAGTTGGGCAAGACTGAAGCGACTTAACATGCAGGAAAAAAAGGGCTTGCTCTAAAAAACAATTTTTCAAGGCAAGTTCCTGAGTTTTCTCCTTTCAATCTCGTCCTCTGCTATATGGAAATTCTGGACCCATGGCTGACTATCTCTGTGCGTTACCAAGATGGAATTTGAGGGTCTCACAGTCAAAAGAAAACCTGACTAGTCAATATTGGTCAATATGGAAACACTATCATAAGGCCAGCAAATGTCAGAAGCAGACATTTTATTTGAGATGTCGTAAATTTCAGGGTGTAATAGAAGGACTGTGACTGATGAGTACCTGTTTCAGAAGTGGATGGAGGTAATTTTGCTGCACACATTCTGCCAAGCGTGGGGTAAATAAATAACATTCAGCAAGTTATGCATTTGTTGAAACAGTGGGTGTCTCCCCGGGTATTGGAATCATAAATGTGCCTGAAGTTCCTTTTATCCCATCTTCTGCATAGAACAATCCTGATGTCTAACTGCAACAGTTTAGGGATTGTTTCAGAGCACAAACTGTACTTCAAACATGAACTGTTAAGCGACAAACTCGGATGAAAGTTAGGCTTGCAGGAATCAGAACCTCCCTGATGTATGGTGTAAATCCAAAATGATTGTGAGTTTTCCTAGGTGGTTCCCCCAATCTGCACAACCACCTGTGAATAGATGTGATCATCCCATCCCCATTATATAAATGAGGAAACTGAGGTTCAGAAGGTAGCTACTGTGCCCAGGAGAAAGTGTTAGTCACTCAGTCATGTCCAACTCTTTGGGACACCATGGACTGTAGCTGACCAGGCTTCTCTGTCCATGGGATTCTCCAGGCAAGAATACTGAAATGGGTTGCCTTTTCCTTCTCCAGGGGATCTTCCTGACCCATGGATTGCACTGGGTCTCCTGCATTGCAGGCAGATTCTTTACCGTCTGAGCCACCAGGGAAGCCCCTAATGTTCCCGGGAGTAGACCTGTAAGTGCTGCAGCAGCGTCTGCACACAGGTCCCTCTGACAACAGGCTTCTTGCTTGTCTTACTTTACAGTATGAATACAGAGTGGGGTTTGGCAGCAAGGGAGCCAGTTGGAATTATATTCCAGATATTTTCCAAGCCATCTATCTTGTTTTTTCCTTTGCCATCTGGCTTAAAATTTTTGATGTTGTTGTTGAAGTATAATCGCTTTACAATATTGTGTTAGTTTCAGGTGTACAGTAAAATGATCTAGTTATACATACATATATATGGTTTCCCTGGTGGCTCAGCTGGTAAAGAATCTGCCTGCAATGCAGGAAACCTGGGTTTGTTTCCTGGTTTGGGAAGATCCCTTGGAGAAGGGAAAGGCTACCTACCTACTCTGGTATTTTGGCCTGGAGAATTCCATGGACTGTACAGTCCATGGGTCACAAAGAGTTGGACATGACTGAGAGAATTTCACTTATACATATATATGTATATATCTATATTCTTTTAAAATTCTTTTCCACTGTAGTTTATTACAAGATAGTGAATATATTTCCCTGTGCTATGGCAGAAAGTGAAAAAGAACTAAAGAGCCTCTTGATGAAAGTGAAAGAAGAGAGTGAAAAAGTTGGCTTAAAGCTCAAGATTCAGAAAACTAAGATCATGGCATCCAGTCCCATCACTTCATGGCAAATAGATGGGGAAACAGTGGAAACAGTGGCTGACTTTATTTTTCTAGGCTCCAAAATCACTGTGGATGGTGATTGCAGCCATGAAATTAGAAGATGCTTGTTCCTTGGAAGGAAAATTATGACCAACCTAGATAGCATATTAAAAAGCAGAGACATTACTTTGCCAACAAAGGTCCGTCTAGTCAAGGCTATGGTTTTTCCAGTAGTCATGTATGGATGTGAGAGTTGGACTATAAAGCAAGCTGAGCGCAGAGGAATTGAACTGAGGTGTTGGAGAAGACTGTTGAGAGTCCCTTGGACTGCGAGGAGATCCAACCAGTCCATCCTAAAGGAGATCAGTCCTGGGTGTTCATTGGAAGGACTGATGCTGAGGCTGAAACTCCAATACTTTGGCCACCTGATGTGGAGAGCTGACTCATTTGAAAAGACCCTGATGCTGGGAAAGATTGAGGGCAGGAGGAGAAGGGGACGACAGAGGATGAGATGGCTGGATGGCATCACCAACTCGAAGGACATGGGTTTGGGTGGACTTCGGGAGTTGGTGATGGACAGGGAGGCCTGGCGTGCTGCGGTTCATGGGGTCGCAAAGAGTCGGACACGACTGAGTGACTGAACGGAACTAAACTGATACAGTAAATCCTTGTCTGTTTTATACATGGTAGTGTGCATGTCTTAATGCCATACTCCCAATTTATCCTTCTTCCCCCTCCCCCTCCTTTCTCTGTTGGTAACCATTACTTTGTTTTCTATATATGGGAGTCTGTTTCTGTTTTGTAAATCTGTTAATTTGAACCATTCTTTAGATTCCACATGTGAGTGATATACTAGTTGACTTTCTCTAATTTACTTCACGTAGTATGATGATCTCCAGGTCCACCCATGTTGCTATAAATGGAAAGTTTCATATTTTTTAATGGCTGAGTAATATTCTATTGTATATGTGTACCATGTCTTCTCTATCCATTCGTCTGTTGATGGAGACTTAGGTTGCTTGCATGTCTTGGCTGTTGTAAATAGTGCTGCTATAACCATCCGGGGGCAAGCATCTTTTCAAATTATGGGTTTCTCTGAATATTTTTTTAGGAGTGGGATTGCTGGATCATATGTTAATTCTACTTTTAGTTTTTTCAGGAACCTCCATACTGTTCTCCATAGTGGCTGTACCAAATTTTATTCCCACCAAGAGTATATGAGGGTTTCCTTTTCTCCATATCCAGCACTTATTATTTGTAGACAAACAACTTATTTTAAAAGGAACAAGGGAGAGAAGGTCATAGCTTTGTTATTTATAAAGCCAGGCCCTCGGCTTTATTGCTTTCTTCTCTTCACCTCTCATTTCATTTTTTTTTTTTTCTTTCTTCATTCCAGTTCCTCTCTTGGTCACCTCAAGTCCTGCCTAGATCCTATATTTTTAAAAATAATGTACTTTAAAATAATTTTAAACTCTACAGAAGTTGTAAGAACCATACAAAAAAACCTTATATCTTTTTCAGATTCCCCAATTATTAATGTTTTATAGTGCAGGCTCTTTGTCTTGCTCTCTCTCCATGTAGCTTATTTACACACAATGTACATAGATAAATAATTTCTGTGAAGTCGTTTTCTGAGCCGCTTGAGTAGCCTTACTGCCCCATCACCCCTCATGTATTTCCCCACAGCAAGGACAGCCCTGTACAACCAGCAATCAATGCCATCCAAGTCACTTACATGCATTATCATTTCGTCCATAGACTTCATTCTCATTTTGCCAACTGTCCCAACGATGTCACTTCTTTTCTTGTCCTGCATATGTTTCAAGGTCCTGTGGTGCATTTAGTGGTCACGTGTCTCCAGTGTCTTGTGGCTTTTTAAAACTATTTTTATTTATTTATTTCTTATCTGGCCATGCTAGGTCTTAGCTGTGGCATGTGGGGTCTTTGGGTGTGGCATGAGAGATCTCTTTCCCTGACTAGGGATCAAACCCAGGCCCTCAGCATTGGGAGTGTGGACTCTTAGCCGCTGGACTGCCAGGGAAGACCTTCCAGTGTCTTGACCTGGAATGGCTCTTCAGTCTTTCCCTCTCTTTCAGGACCTTGAGTAGAAAGTGTATTGGTCTTTGGTTCCGTAGGGTGGCCCTGCCCTGGGTCCGTCTGATACCTTCTCCTGTCCAGACTCTGACCGTGTATTCTCAGCAGGAATCCTACAGAAATGATGCTGTGCACTGAGCAGTTGTCAGCTGTTTCACCATGAGAGACGTTTCTCAACCCCAAGTTTCCATTTTCTCTTCATAACTGAGGAGGATATTGTGAGGAGACCACATCAATACCCTGTTCCCACCACCCCAAGTCTCCACCAATGACTTCCTTCTGGTCAACCACCTCTATGGTGGTTCTCCAACAATGGTTCTCTATTTCTGTCATTCCTTCTGCCTTCCACTGACATTCCATTGTAAGCGGAACTTTCCCTTCTCCATTTATTTGCTGGTTATATATATATTACATATGTGTGTGTGTATGTATATGCTGCTGCTGCTAAGTTGTTTCAGCTGTGTCTGACTCTTTGTGACCCTATGGACCGTAGCCTGCCAGGCTCTTATGTCCATGGGATTCTCCAGGCAAGAATCCTGGAGTGGGTTGCCATGCCCTCCTTCAGGAAATCTTCCTGACCCAGGGATCAAACCTGCATCTCTTACATCTCCCGCATTGGCTGGCAGGTTCTTTACCACTAGCACCACCTGGGAACCCCACACAATATACAATATTCACAGTTATAGTATATGAGATACGTAATATTTACAGTTATATGAATGGATACATAAATTCCAATGATTTAATGGGCTTTTTGAAGTTGAAGTGCAATTGACATACAATATTATGTTAGTTTCACGTATACAACAGAGTAATTCGACATTTGTATACACTGTGAAACGATCACCACAATAAGTCTGGTTACCATCTGCCACCATACCAAGTTAATACAATATTATTGGCTGTATTCCATGCTGTGCATTACATCCCCATGACTTATTTATTTTATAACTGGAAGTTTGTACCCTTGATCCCCTTCACCCTTTTCTAATCCCGCCTACCCTGCTACCCCTCCCCTTTGGTAACCACCAATGTGTTCTCTGTAACTACGAGTGTACATTTTTTCTTTGCATGCTTGTTTTGTTTTTTGGATTCCACATATATGTGAAATCATGTGTTATTTGTCTTCCTCTGACATTTTGTTTAGCATAATGCCCTCACGGTCCGTCAAGGTTGTCCCAAATGGCAAGATTTCATTCTCTCTCTTTTTTGGCTGTACTGAGAGGCTTATGGGATCTTAGCTTCCAGATCAGGGATCAAAACCCCGCCCTCTGCACTGGGAGCCTCGAGTCTTAACCACTGGACCACCAGGGCAGTCCTCTTGAGGAGAATTTTGCACAGTATCTTTGTGGGACTCTTTCTTATGACCCATAATGTATTGAGTTTGGTTTTATAAAGTAGATGCCATTTCTTGACAACCAGAAAAGCTCAGCGTTCACTTTTTCCCCGAACTTTTTATATGTGTACAAAAAACATTTCTATAAAAATTCTCACCTGGCTTCTTTAGGAGGACAGAGGGTAAGAAATTAAAACTCACATATCACTAGGGAAAAAGTGGAAGTTGTCAAGTTGTAAAGTTGAAATCAGAACAACCATGGGACCTCAGATGTATTTTCTATCCAGGCCTTTTCAGAAGAGTCAGTATCGGGGTTGGTGTGGAGGAAAGGGATGATGGAAATCTGTGATTTTAAGGCTGGTTTTTAAAGTCCCCCAACCCCCAACAATATTACTTTGTTATTGTTTAGTTGATAATTCAAGTCCAACTCTTTGCGACCCCATAGACTGTAGCCCACCAGGCTCCTCTGTCCATGGGATTTCCCAGGCAAGAATACTGAAGTGGGTTGCCATTTCCTTCTCCAGGGGATCTTCTGGACCCAGGGATTGAATCCATGTCTTTTATGTCTCTTGCATTGGCAGGTGGGTTCTTTACCACTGCCGCCACCTGGGAAGCAGGTAAAGGAGCAGAAGTGGGACAAGGAAGCTGGGTCTTCAGGCTGGGGTGTGGTTCAGGAGGAGTCCCCCAAGGGTAGCTTTAGCCCAACTCTGCTGAAGATTCCTGGACTGTGAGCTACCCTCATTTAGAAAACAAAGATCATGGCATCCGGTCCCATCACTTCATGGCAAATAGATGAAGAAACAGTGGAAACAGTGGTAGACTTTTTTTGGGGGGCTCCCAAATCACTGCAGATGGTGACTACTGCCATGAAATTAAAAGACGCTTACTCCTTGGAAGGAAAATTATGATCAACCTAGATAGCATTTTAAAAAGCAGAGACTTTACTTTGCCAACAAAGGTCCATCTAGTCAAGGCTATGGTTCTTCCAATAGTCATGTATGGATGTGAGAGTTGGACTATAAAGAAAGCTGAGTGCTGAAGTATTGATGCTTTTGAGCGGTGTTGGAGAAGACTCTTGAGAGTCCCTTGGACAGCAAGGAGATCCAACCAGTCCATCCTAAATGAAATTAGTCCTGAATATTCATTGGATGGACTGATGCTGAAGCTGAAATTCCAATACTTTGGCCACCTGATGCGAAGAGGTGACACATTTGAAAAGAGCCTGATGCTGGGAAAGATTGAAGGCGGGAAGAGAAGGGGACGACAGAGAATGAGATGGTTGGATGGCATCACCAACTCAATGGACATGAGTTTGAGTAAGTTCTGGGAGTTGGTGATGGACAGGGAGGCCTGGAATGCTGCAGTACATGGGGTCACAAAGACTTGGACACAACTGAGCAACTGAATTGAACTGAACAGACTGAGCTACCCTCAGAATGGTCCCATCACCTGTCCTTCACTGGGCAGGGCTGCCCTGGGGGCAGGATTCCCAAACCCTCTGGCTCCCTGCCCTTTGCATTAAGTGATTCTAGTAACTTGAGGGCAGTCCTCCAGGGAAGGGCCTGAGGGCGCTGCTGTGGGATTGAAGGCATTTTGAGGTGGGAGTGGGGAGGAAGGGAGTGGTGGGTTGAGGACGGAGCATTAATGCCTCTGCCCCTAGACAACTCCCTCCCCTGATTGGGCCTGAGGCATCCCAAGGAGCCAGGCTACCCATCCTCTTCCCCAAGGTTCAGATTTCTCCCCCAGGGACAGGAAGAACATGAAAAGGCCCTGGGGCATCTGACCTGGTTCCCTTCTCTCTGCCAGGATGAACCACAGAAACCAGACTCCTGTCCTGCCAGCCTACTTCTCTTCCATCTCCCAAGCCCAAGGTTCTGCTCATGGTAATTATCACCAGCAAATATGAGTCACGGAATTCCCAATCAGAGAAGTGTCATCTGTCTCAAGATGTACACAAGAAACTATAGTCTGTATAATGGAAGGACTCTAGTGAGGAAGAATGGGGCTGTCCAGGATGGTGGCTGGAGAAAGAAGGCAGTGCTGAGACTTAGGCTGGTCTTGATGGTGGGTTTTGGATGGTGGAAGAGAGGGGCAGCAGTTGGGCTGATACAGGTAGAGTAAGGTATTCATGGTGAACCACGAACCACCCTGTTAGTGGCGCCCAGTGAGGCAAGAAAAGAAGAGGTGTGTTGTGGGGGGGACCAGTGAAGAGGCTGAGCGGCAGCTGACCACACCTAACCCCCATCCAGGGTCAGGGTGGATGCAGGGGGAACAGAAGGGACTTTCCTCTAGGACTCCTGAAGGCTTTGACCAATTCTTTTTTGCTTTTTGACTGCACCATACAGCATGTGTGATCTTAGTTCCCTGAACAGGGATTGAGCCCAGACCTCTGCAGTGGAGGCTCGGGGTCCTAACCACTGGACCACTAAGGAAGTCCCTGGCTGATTCTTCAGCAATTATTTTAAACATCTAGACAAATTGTGAACTTATATATGAAACTGTGACTTTGTCCAGAGGAGGGGAATTTTGACAGAAGGTACATTCTACCCACTCTCCATGCTTTGAAGAAGATAGAACTAAGAATAAGCATTGTATTATTATATATTATATATATATATAATATGTATTATGTGTTGTAATCAAACCGTATTAATTTGATTTTTTTAAAGTAGCCTTCAATATCGGTGATCCTGGCATGTTAAGAGACAAATGGAAGTGTGAATTGCCAGTCTCTGCACATGGAGTCACTCAACAAACCATTCTTGAATCATTAGAGTAATGTGCTCAGAGCACATGTGGTAGTTGATTTGAATCTTAGCTCCACATTGTTTAATGCAGTGTGGAGCCTCTAGGCTGAGTGTCAATGACACTCAGTGAGTCCTGAGAACACAGGAGAGGCATTGTGTTTTGGTCTTTTGAGGAAGCATTTTCCTGAGTGCCAAAGAGCAACAGCTCCTGCAAAAGGACAAGGCTCTAGAATGTTCTAGATTGTGTGCATGTCTTGAGGGAAATAAACCACTTGATTTTCCAAGTTCATTTAGGCTTTTAATCTTATTGTTGACATAACTTAATGTAATAAAGAATAGATATATTTTAAAAATTAAGATAATTTTTAAAATGTACTATTACTAGATAGTTTGGAGGCCTCTCAGGTGGCTCAGTGATAAAGAACCCACTTTACCAATGCAAGGGATGTGAGTTTGATCCCTGGGTTGGGAAGATACCCTGGAGAAAGAAATGGCAAGCCACTCAAGTATTCTTGCCTGGAGAATTCCATGGACAGAAGAGCCTGGAGGGCTGTCCACAGGATCACAGAAGACTCAGACACAACTGAGTGACTGAACAACAAAAGATAGTATGTACATAAGGCACATATGTAAAAGCTGGCTCAAAACTCAACATTGAAAAAACTAAGATCATGGCATCTGGTCCCATCACTTCATGGCCAGTAGATGGGGAAACAGTGGAAACAGTGTCAGACTTTATTTTCTTGGGCTCCCAAATCACTGCAGATGGTGACTGCAGCCACAAAATTAAAAGACACTTGCTCCTTGGAAGAAAAGCTATGGCAAACCTAGATAGCATATTAAAAAGCAGAGACATTACTTTGCCTGCAAAGGTCCATCTAGTCAAAGCTGTGGTTTTTCCAGTAGTTATGTATGGATGTGATGAGAGTTGGACCATAAAGAAGGGTGAATGCCAAAGAATTGATGCTTTTGAACTGTGGTGTTGGAGAAGATTCTTGAGAGTCCCTTGGCCTGCAAGGAGATCCAACCAGTCCATTCTGAAGGAGATTAGCCCTGGGATTACTTTGGAAGGAATGATGCTAAAGCTGAAACTCCAATACTTTGCCACCTGATGTGAACAGCTGACTCAGATAAGATCCTGACGCTGGGAAAGACTGAAGGCAGGAGAAGAAGGGGACAACAGAGGATGAAATGGCTGGATGGCATCACCAACTCAATGGACATGAGTTTGAGCAAGCTTCGGGAGATGGTGAAGGACAGGGAAGACAGGCGTGCTGCAATCCATGGGATCACAAAGAGCTGGACATGACTGAGTGACTGAACAACAATAACATGAGGCACAGGATTACAAACTACAGGATTACAAGCCGTTCAGAGACTCCCTGCATATTTGTGTCAAATTTCCCACTCAAATGGTTGCAAAATATATACACTATGTTGTCCCTTTTAAAGCTAACACTAGATCTTAAAGATAATAAATGATTCATGTGTATAGTGCTATTTCACTTTTTAAATTTATTTAATTACTAAGCAATCACAGGTAATAAAACCTTTAAATAATTTAAAAATATACAGAATAAAAAGTGCAGGCCTCTTGCTGTTCCCCTCCCATGACTTTTTAAACAAAAAGTCTTCACATATGCACAGATGCATATATAGATGCACACATATGCTGAGTATTTTTTAAAACATAAATGGTTTATACTGTATATATTTTGTGTGACTTTTCTCATATACATGTTTATTTCTATAGATATCTTAATAAGGCTATGTTATGCTATTAATTTCATTTTTTATTAATAAAAAGGTACTAACTTTTTGGAGTAGATGATATATGTAAAATTAAAAAGATATGAACAAGGGTTGAAGCAACAAAGAAGTCTCCACCTACCTCTGGGCCCAGCCTTTTTCTCTTTCCACATACAACCACTGTGACTGTTTATACTATGTCATTCCAGAGAAAGTCCATGTGTTTACAAACGTATATTTAAAAATCTTCATGCATACAGATAGTAGCGTGCTGTTCATCCTATTCAGTTCCCGTGTTAGTCTTCTTCATACAAAGTATATTGTAGATGTTTTCTCATCCATGTGTATATAGATGTTTCATTCTTTTAAGAGCCACACAGTGCTGTACTCGATACCAGGGATGTACTGCAATTTGTTTAATCTGGTTGTTAGTCCTGTGCCTGTACGGAGGGTACCTGTTGGGTAAATTCCTAGAATACAGGGCTGTTTGCTTCCCCTGCTCCTCCGTGTCTCCTTATCAGTCTGTTCATTCTTGTTCTCACTCACTCACTTGTTTATTTACCAATTCTTTCAACCCCAAAGCCTGTGTTTTGCTGCCCATCACTTCAAGTTCTTGACTACTTTCGAGCCAGCATTCTGTATTTACACGTGATGTTATTTTGCAAACAAACATTTGTTCAGCAACAGTTAAAGGCCTTTGTATGGATTCCCTGCTTTGTACTCTGACCACCTGTAAGCTCCCAATCAGCTGAGAGGTCCTAAACTCTCCAGGGAAGAATGTACCTCAGTGTGTGAGTCCTGGGGCCTCTCGGGACCCTGCCTTCCCATCCCACCCAACCCCCATCCCCTGGCCTCTCCTGCGAGAGAGTTTGCCAGAGGATTGTATTCCAAGTGCCAGATGAGTAGGAGAGAGGTCTCATGCCAGCCAGCCAGTAGGTAAGTATTAGTCACACTGGGGCACAAACATGTTTCTAAAGCCACATCTAGCCAGCTGTGGCCAGCGGTGTCACAGGGCTGGCTGCCTACAGACACCTCTGAGCCACATTAAGAAAGAGTTCCCATTTGTTGCGGCAACAAAGCCAGCTGCTGGGAATTAGACAGTGGAGCTCAGGGGATGAGGGGGTGGCCGTGGGGACTGAGCGAGAGGCTGAGCCACGCCCTACACAAACAATTCCTTTAAGTCTCCTCCAGATGGGAGTTGGCACCGGGAAAGGAGGTGGGTCGGAGGAAAGGGAGGCAGCTCTCCAAACCCTCACCATTTATTCAGTGAAAGAGGGAACCTTTGATTGATGGTCCTGATGATGGAGACAGGCGTCCCTCAGTGGGAAAATGTGGGGTGGCGATATCACAAGGCCCCTATGTCTTTTCTCTTGCATGAGAGATGGAAGAGCATTTTCTAACAAGTTGGTTCCAGCGCTCACCTCAGAAAAAAAAACTAGCTCAGAAGTCCTGTGCATTGTTTCTGCACTATTTGGGCTTCAGATGGTGAAGGATCTGCCTGTAATGCAGGAGACCTAGGTTCGATCCCTGGGTAGGGAAGATCCCCTGGAGAAGGGAATGGCAACCCACCCCAGTATGCTTGCCTGGAGAATTCCACGGACAAAGGCGGGCTACAGTCCACGGGAAGAGAGTCGGATACGACTAACACTTCTACACTTTCATTTCTCACTAAGACCCTGGACTTCCTGGTCAAAGAGTTGATTTCTATCTACAGTCAAGGACTGCTTTACAAGTATTTCTTTCCTAAGTTTGGATGTGATTTTTACATTCAAATCTCAGAGTATCATTTTTATTTTTTGAATTTCTAGTCTTTAGGAAGTGAATAGTAATTCCCTCCAAAACAGGTTATTTCCTTAGGATAGACTCCCAGAAGTGGATAAATATTTTCTTTTTTTTCAAATTTGCCTCTTAATTCCCTCTTGATTTTTTAAAAAAATTAATTAACTTATTTGGCTGTGCAGGGTCTTAATTGCAGCATTCAGAATCTGGTTCCCTGACCAGGGATCAAACTCGGGTCCCATGCATTGGGAGCATGACGTTCATCGTTCTTAGTCTTTCACTCATTCACTGATTATTTGACTTAATAGGTCATTAAGTGAACATTTCTTTAGTGCTTATTATATGCCAGGCAAAACACTCTCTGTGTCTACTCTTAGATCCGCTCATAATAATTCCTCTCGAATGAGGGCTCCATATGGATACATCCTTTGTCCCCTTGTTGGCTGTTTTGTCTTAAGTACCTAAAATTGTGTCTGCCACATACAGATTTGTTGGGAAAAACAAAACAAAACAGGAGGAGGTAGGTAATATTATGATGTCCCTTTACAGATAATAAAACTGAGCCTTAGATGGGTTAAAGAATTTGCTTAAGGATTCAGAACTCATACCAAGCAGAGCAGGGATTTAATTTCATGTGACTCCAAAGTCCTTAAGATGACCTCTGTTTTCTAAAGCGCTTACAATTTAGGGAAGGAGATGTTATGTGTTCAAATAACTCTCAAACAAAGCAGAGGAAATGAGTAGAGGTAGGAGCAAGGTGTTGTGGGATCATAAAGAAAGGATTTTTTTTTGGTGGGGGAACCCAGGAGGGCCTCCAGGAGGAAGTGGCATTTGGATCTGGACCTTGAGGGATGAACTTCTATATTTGGTCTCAGATGTTCGTTGCTGGCAAATTAAGTTTGGACTAAGCTGTGATTTAATGCGGAAAAAAATGCAGGCCTGTTTCAGATTGCTTATTTATAATAAGACTTCTTTAGTTCAAATTCCTGCCTGAGACCCTTCTGTCCCTGGCTGTGATGGTATCTTGTCTCCCTGGGTTTGATGGAAAGCATGCTGTCAGTGTCGCTTTCTGAAAGGTATTCCTAAATCGCTCTGCATAGTGTTCTAAATCATGGGACTGGTATCTCCTTTCCAGAAGTTACTACTTGGATTAAACATATTTGCTTGGCTGATGACTGTAAAAATCCTCATTTCTTACTAATGGTGGAAAACTGCTCTGACAGTGGACTTCCCCCCTCACCCTATCCCGCCCCATCCTTAGCAATTGGAAGGGGACAGTGAATATTCTTTGCTTTTGATCAAGACATGTCTCCTGGCAGGAGAACGGAAGGATGTGTAGGAGGGAATGTCTCCGATAGTAACAATAACAAGAGTAATGAGTAAAAGTTCTCAACAGGATCTTGGGCAACTAAGTTACCCAGGCGTTTATACATGTTTACAGTGTGAGTGTTTTTTTTCTGCAGCTAACAATGGTTCCCAAATGTCTTCCTTCCCTGGGCCCCCTCCCAAGCATGTGAATGGTCCTGTTTGAACTATAGAGAAGCAGCTTTCAAAACCAGACTTTTTTTTTTTTTGGTTCCTGCTTGTTTTTGGCATAAAGCTGAGCAGGGCGCCCACTGGCCTTTGGTCATGGAGGGCAATGCACTCAAGGAGCCTGGGTCCTGGCTCCAGGGCTGAGAGCATCACGTGCCCTTATTGAGCCACAGGCGACTCTTCAGCCAGCGCCACTGCTTGTCCAGTGAGAAAACTTTTCCCTCATTTCCCTCCCCTCTCAGCTCTAAGATAATCAGAGTTGTGATCCTTCTGTATAAGAAACAAAATGTGACTTGAGCAACAATGAACTGACTTCCTACATACCCCCCTGTGCCACCTCTTGGGTGACTTCAGAGGAAACAAGGTTTCCTCCTCCCTGGCTCTGCTGGACAGAGTCTCGACCTCCAGCTCGGGTCAGCCCAGGCTGAGCTGCGAGGCCGCAGGAAGTTTCTCTCATCCTCTCTCATCCTCCGCACCCGCTTCACATCCTGGTAACAGGAGGATGAGCAGGAAGCAGAGAGTGTCAGGGCAAAGTCTTTCAAGCTCACAGTGGGTTCAGGCAGCGCGGGGGCCTCTAGGAAAACAATACAGAACTTTCCGAATGGTCCTGCTAATGGCTCTCTACAAAGCCTTTACACGGTTGTGCTAGAAACTGTGAGTCACCAAGACGCTGGGTTGTTTATTTATTTATTTCATTTTGCTAAAAAAAAAAAAAGTGAAGTTTGAATGTTGCTCTCAGCTACTCTTTCTGGTTGCTTGGGAGAACTTTGTGGTGGGCGGGACTGGCCGCTATGAGGCCTCTTGTAGGAGGGACAGCCCGTGGCAGCCCCTCTGCTCAGGGTAGGATATGGGTCAGCTCACAATGATGCTTTAAATTTGGGAAAATTATGGGATTTATCTGGTGGTTCAGTGGTTAAGACTCTATACTCCCAGTGCAGGGGGCCCAGGGTTGATCTCTGGTCAGGGAACTGGATCCCACGTACTGCAACTAAAGATCCCACATGCCACAAGTGAGACCCAGCACAGCCAAACAAAGAAATTTATTTTTTAAGTTGGGAAAATGCTCTTGCATACAGGTGCCAGCAGCTGGCTTGTTCTGAACCTTTGGACAGTCCATCACTTTCCCACATGACAGTGTCTGGTTCGTAGCATGAAGGGGCTGGAATTTTTAAGATATGAGGTTCTCTGAGTCAGTGAGACCCACATGGAGATCCTCTGGACCTCCTGGGAGCAATGAACCTCGGGTGCCCCTCAAGTCCCCTTTCTGGGGGCACGTCCTTCCCTTCCTGTTGGGAGTTGGGCTTGGAAGACTGTTTAGCAAATCTCCACTCCCTTGGTGTAAGACACGGTCTGGCGTTTGAAATTTCATACGGTGGTTTTCCAGAGCCTTTATTTATTTATTTTTTAAACTTATTCTTATTTTTGGCTGTGCTGGGTCTTTGTTGCTCCGTGGCTTTCTCTAGTTGTGGTGAACAGGGGCTACTCTTCTTTGTGGTGCGTGGGCTTCTCATTGTGATAGCTTCTCTAGTTGCAGCTCAGGGGCTCTAGGGCGCCCCGGCTTCAATAGTCGTGGCACGTGAGCTCAGTACTGTGGCTCCCGGGCTGTAGAGCACAGGCCCGGTGGTTGTGGTTCACAGGCTTAGTTGCTCGGTGGCATGTGGGATCTTCCTAGACTAGGAATTCAACTCGTGTCCCCTACGTTGACAGGTGGATTCTTAGCTGCTGGACCACAGGGGAAGTCCTAGAGTCTTTATTTTTTAAAAATAAAAATGATTAAAAATTATTATTATTTTTTTTTAGTGTAGGATTACAAGCCACGCTCAAACAGGGCACCTGCTCGTAAAACCTTTGCTTTTTCACCAACTTCTCTTATTTAAACACTCTTGTCCTTGTTACTGTCACTCCACTTACTGAACAAAGCCAGGATGGAAAGTAACCCAGAATGCTTCTCCCTGGCCTCTGCCTACTGTCCATCCCTTTTCTTCTTTAGCTGTTGTGGGAGTGATAGCAAAAGGGAGGTCTGCTTTTTAGGAGGTTGGCATTTACCAAAAATAACATTTTCCCTGACTCATTTCCAGATACTGCCCATTCATTACTTTTGAATGTAAATGTATTTGAAAGCAGACCTGTCCTAAGGCACTCCCCATCTCCCATGATTAGAGACCTCAGGGCATCATCCCTTTGACTCCTGGGAGATTGGCATTTAGAAGCTCCAGGCAAGATGCAGAAACCAACTCCTTCTGATTCTAAGCTAAAGGCAATGATACACGGCAGAGTTACTTCTACAAAGGGCCACTCTAAACTGAGAAAATACAGGACACGACAGAGAGACATGATCAGACTGGAACTGAAAGGGATCTTTGGGGAGTTACCTTTCTCATTTGCTAGTGAAGCCCTTTTATTCCTTGTTCTGTGTGAGATGGCTTGTGACAAGCGTCTGGCACAAAACGGGTCTTCAGTTAGTATGAGCATCCTTCCCTGTTCCCACTGCTTTCCATTTCCCATGAATGGGTGGGTGCAGCTGCTCAGGGCTGCCATCCTAAAAGGCCAAGGAGCAGGGGTGGGGTGGGGGGCCAAGGAAGATCAGGAGACCTGTATTTGCCGGTGGAGAGCCCTTCTCTCCAGAATAAAATTGTACAAATGAAATGGTGAGTTCTCAGCAGATGCCTAGGGCAACCTTCAGGGAAGAAGGGGCAGCCTGAGTGATGTGTTTGAAGGGAAGCAGACTTCAATGGACATGAATTTGAGCAAACTCCACGAGATAGAGAAGGACAGGGAAGACTGGTATGCTGCATTCCATGGGATTGCAAAGAGTCGGGCATGACCGAGTGACTGAGCACACACACACACACACACACTGTAATACAAAGTAAAATCTTTTTAAGAAGTACCCAAATAAAAAGGGGGAGCTTTGAAAAAACCACAGAAGGGTTAGCTGTGGTATCTGCTTAACCAAGGAAGGTGAGAGATACGCCAGCCCTGGTAGTCTTGGCTCTCTTACACACCACCCCATCTTGGGGTGGTGTGTCCTTGGGGTGGTGTGTCCTTTACCTGCGTGTCCTTGTGCATTCAGGTCTCCTTCCATTGCTGTTCAGTCGCTCAGTCGTGTCCGACTCTTTTTGACCCCACGGACTGCAGCATGCCAGGCTTCCCTGTCTTTCACCAGCTCCTGGAGTTTGCTCCAAGTCATGTCCATTGAGTCGGTGATGCCATTCAACCATCTCGTCCTCTGTCACCCTTTTCTCCTTTTGTGTCCCTTGCTGCCTTGTATTTAGACTGAGGCCCAGCTGCAGGGGCAGGTTGCTTTTGAGAGGTGTGCAGCTTTCCACTTTACTGCTTTTCTGCTGTTCTCATGGTTTATTACATCAGCTGGTTTCTAAATTTGATGAATTTCTCTATTTATGGGAGTTTCTTCTCTTTCTTTTTCTTGGCTGCAAACTGCGCAGCCTGTGGGATTTTAGTTCCCTGACCAGGGATTGAACCCGAGCCCTCAGCAGTAAGAACATGGAGTCCCAACTTCTGGACCACCAGGGAATTCCATCTGTCTGTATTCAGGGAGATTACACTCTGGTCAGGTCTCCAGATCTCTGAGGAGCCTGCTCCTTGGCAGTGTGGCTGGTAACTATCCTGGCAGGAGCCACCCTGGCAATTCAGCCTCCCTGGCCTCCCTGGGGTTCAACCTGGATGCTGCCTCCAGGGATCCTCCACTGACTTTGGAGGCAGTCATTTCTCTGGTAGCCTCTTTACAGTCTCAGGAAAAGGCTGCTCATCCTGCTTTATGGTTTTGAATGTGAAGTAGCTGCTTCCAAGAAAAATGTGGTCAGAATATGTTCTGTATTCTGGATCAGAACACAGATTTGTTGAGAACCAACCCCAAAGCAGGTACTCTACTAGGCTCCCAGGGTCCAGAGAAGAAAGACAGTCCTTGCTTCGACGAGCTTTCAGTCTTGGGGGTAAACACAAATATGTCATTTCAAGGCAATTTGCTGAATTGAGGGGTGAAGCAGGGGAATTCCCCTGAAAGTCCCTTAGACCGTTTGGCTCAGACAAACCTGGTGCCTGTGTCCAGCCTGTTTGGCTCCTCTTCTGAGTGGATGATGCCCAGACAGACAGAATTGAATGTCCAAGGACAGACGCAAGCAGAGCCCTGAGGAGGGACACTTAGCTGAGCCCTGGGGTGTGGGAGGGGAGATGCCTCAGAGTCTGGGTTTCTAATGGATGACTTGAAAGAGGAGGCTGAGTTGGTGAGGGAGGAGAAAAAGGTATATCTGGCGGTGGCATCCTCTGAGGAGAATGAGAGCAAGTGTGAAAAGGCAAGGCATGTTCCTGCGTCCTCGGACGGCCAAGTCCATGGGGGTGGGGAGGTCAGGGGGGCAAAGGGTCCTGATAATGACGGGCAAGCTTGAGAGAGACCTGGTCAGGTTTTTCAAAAAGTATATCCAGTGGCTGAGAGGAAGATGGAATTGAGGGAGGTGAGGTTGGAGAAAGAAGTTTCATTAGGAACTTCATGGAACTGAGGGAATCAGGAAACAGACAACTCCCTGCTTATGGGGTTCCCCTTCTTTCCCTCTTTATCCCATTTCCCTCTTCATTCCCAGCTTTGAGGGGAGTGACTGAAGGGCCATCCTCTTCCTCCTTTTTCCCCCTCCTTTTTTTTTTACTCTTTATTTTGAAATAATTTTAAACTCACAAGATAGCTTCCCTGGTAGCTCAGCTGGTAAAGAATCCTCTTGCAATGCGGGAGACCTGGGTTAGATCCCTGGGTTGGTAAGTTCCCCAGGAGAAGGGAACGGCTACCCACTCCAGTATTCTGGCCTGGAAAATTTCATGGGGGTCACAAAGAGTCGGACACAACTGAGCGACTTTCACTTAAACTCATAAGAACCTTCATCCAGCTCCCCACAATGGTATCATCATAAATTCAGGAACATATCAAAATCAGGAAACTGACATTGGTACAAAACTGTTAAGTCGGCTACAGGTTTTGTTCAACTTTCATTGGCTTTTGCATAGTGTCTGTGTGTGTGTGTGTGTGTGTGTGTGTGTGTGTGTGTGTAGTTCTGTGCAGTCCTATCTCACATGCATATTCAGATGACCACCACTCTAATCAAGACCAATCCCACCAGGGACCTTCTTCTACCGCCCCTTTCTGGCTACTCCTTCCCCCCAACCCCCCTCCCCTACCCACCCTGAAGACCATTCTAATGAGTTAAGTGAAAGCATTCAAACTGCTGCTGACTCAGAAAGGGAAAAAAAGACCCTTCTTGGCACATGTAAGTCCTTTGAGTTTTTCTTCCTTACTCTGAATAGGTCACGTCTACCTCCCTGGAGAGCATGGGTGTGGGGGGAGACTGTACTTTGGGCCAGAAGCAGGAATTGTTTTTATCCCCCCGAGGGTTCAGAGTCCTGCCAGGTCCTGAGGCTGAGGACAGGGGCTCTTGTTTCTTTCTTTGTTTTTTATATTTTGGGGCTCTTCTTGGCGAACTGTGGGAGATAGTGAGGGACAGGAAGGCCTGGGGTGCTGCAGTCCATGGGGTCCCAGAGAGTCGGACAGGACTGGGCAGCTGAACAACAATTTAACTCGAAGTACCTCTTTTATGAGTTTCTTATGTCCTCAGTAGAGGACAGAATCCAGGCTTAGTCAAAAGTGGATAGGGTGATTTTAAACTTATAACAGGAATGCACAAGAAATAAATATGTGCCTAATACATGTTCATTTTGTAAAGTTTAAATATTGTTCTGTAGAAAGGTCGATTTTCCCTCAAATGATGAATGGTTAATTCAATAATAGCCTCTCATCCTCATTCTAGAGTGTATTTGAAGTTCATAAGTATCGTTTTTATGCAGACTGACCTCATCACAGGTGCATTTCGGAGATTTTACATACAAAGCGTGTATTTCAATACCCACTAGCAGGAGTAGTGAAACAATGTGATTGTAATTTTGGAGATGTCATATAATAACAGCTTAGATTCGAGAAACTCTTTTGGTATCATCTGGTATAACTTTTTAATTTATCTTAGGAACTGCTTCTCTAAAGCACTGATCTTCATGGATGTACAGGCATAGGAGCTGACTGGCTTACATGCAGCTGCCCCCTCTGTGTTAGCTTGAATTGTTGGTGCATTTTCCATTTTGTTTGTTTGTTTTTGAGTCAAAATCTATCATGTGCACTTCGTTTATCTGTTACAGCTTGTCTTTTCAAACTTTTCCACACGCCGCCTTGTTGGATTTAAAAGCAGTTTTCGGTTTCCGTGAAACCTTCTTCAAGTGTAAACACCTTCACTTCCTTTCATTGGCCCTCACAGGCCCGTTTCCCATACTCCGGGCCATCCCGTCACCACTTCCTCAGGAAGTGCCCTCATTTACCCATGTCACTATTAAAGTGTGGCATCCACATCTTGTCTCTTAGCACACAAAGGAAAACAACAGCACAGTTTGAGGGACCAAACTATGTACACATCATGTAGGATATTAAATACTTTCAACAGTATTCTTCTTTAGTGATGTAACAGTCTCTGCCTTTAATTCTCCCCAAATACCTCATAAGAAAATCAGTCAAATGAGCACTTCCTCCACAGAGTAAGCACTTAAGGTTCGCTTTCATTATTATTACTAATCTAAAACAATGAACACAATATATTTTAAAAACAGCAAAAAGACCGTTCCCCCCAAAACCAAAATCTCTAAACAACCACAAAGTCACACATCAAAAGGCATGAATATAGGGAAAAGTGAATAACCTAGAACAATAAGGCAGCTTTCCACACCTTTTTTTTTTTTCTATTGAAATATGACGGGGGAATTCCCTGGCAGTCCAGTGGTTAGGACTCTGTACTTTCACTGATGGAGCCCAGGTTTGACCCGTGGTCAGGGAACTAGGTCTGGCATGCTGGATGGATCAGCCAAATATAAATAAATAAATAAAATTTAAAAAAAAAGAAAAAGAAATGTAACCGACATACAACATTGTGTAAATTTAAGGTGTTCAATGTGCTAAAAGGGAACGTGGCTCAGTCGTGTCCGACTCTATGTGACCCCACGGACTGTAGCCCACCAAGCTCCTCTTCATGGGATTCTCCAGGCAAGAATACTGGAGTGAATTGCCATTCCCTTCTCTGGGGGATCTTCCTGACCCAGGAGTTGAACTCTGGTTTCCTGCATTACAGGCAAATTCTTTACCCCTGAGCAACCAGGGGAGCCCCATACAACACGCTACTTTGAGGCATTTGTGTGCTGTAATATGAGTACCGCTGTAGTGAAAATTAGCACCTCTCTTGTGGTACATAATTGTCATTTCTTTTTAGGGCCTGGAATAAGTAAGTTCTACTCTCAGAAAATTTGCTGATATTGCCTGTATTCACCGTGCTTTGCGTTAGATCTCTAGGACTTATTTACTACTGATTGCAAGTTTTTTTTCCCTTAAACAACATCTATCTTGTCTCCACACCTCCATCCTGTGGGTGACTATCATGTACTCTCAGATTTTTACAAGGTTAGCTTTTTTAAGATTCCATGTTCAAGTGAGATCATACGGTACATGTTGTTCTCTGTCTGACTTCTCTCCCTTCCATAGCTCAGTTACTAGAGCAGAGGCCAGGAGCTCCAGTCAGTTACAGACAAGCCTTCCTGCCTCTTTAAGGATTCTTTCCTTTCTGAGAGAATAATGGTAAGAATCCATTCATTTTTGACATGCGTGAGCAACAATCTTATTTCCTTGCATTCCTGAGATAAAGCCTAATGGAGCAATGTTTTTTTTTTTTAATAAAGAGGAGTATGGAGAAGGAAATGGCAACCCACTCCAGTATTCTTGCCTAGAAAATACCACGGACGGAAGAGCCTGGTAGGCTATAGTCCATGGGGTCGCAAAGAGTCGGACACGACTAAGTCGGACAGGACTTTTCTTCTTTCTTTCTCTGTAAGGGAGAGAATTAAGCTCAAAGAATACTAGCACTGGAGAGCTTTGCAATGTAAGAACCAACTCTGAAGAGGTTATTTCAATGCAAAAAAAAAAAAAAAAGAGGAGTAAAGCTCTATCTCTGGGTTTTAGAAATACTTTTTAGGTAGCAACACAAATGTTTTCTTGTTTCATTAAGTAATACTAGGTATCAGAAATCATGATGCTGTGTGGCGAGGCCAAAAAAAAAAAAAGAAGAAGTTTGGGACTTGTCTGGTGGCTCACTGGCTAGGACTCCATGCTGCCAAAGCAGGGGGCCTGAGTTCGATCCCTGGTCAGAGAACTATTGAGTTGGCCAAAAAGTTTGTGTGGACTTTTCTGTAAGTGAAAAAAAACCTGCACGAACTTTTTGGCCAACCCAATAGATACCATGTGTTGCAACTGAGTGTATATGCTGCAACTAAGACCTTACACAGCCAAATAAAAAAAAAATGCGTGTGGAAGAACTATGGTCCTCTAACTTAAAATTGTTCTGACATCTCCTTGCTCTAAAGTTCAGAATCTTTAAGCATAGTTCAAAAGGCCCTGTACAATCTGGTCCTATGTCTGTTATAGCTCTGTTCGTGCACTTACCCTTAATCAGGAATACCAGCTCACCGTTCATCTCCTGGGACCACTGGTCTCCAACACACCTTAGAGCCTTCACACAGGTCTCCCTTTTCTCTTTCCCTCAGATCTCAACTGAGATCAGTCCTCAAGGAGACATTTCCAACCTCCCTTTAACCATCCCCTTCCTCCCCCTCCCACCCCCCACCAGCTAGAGTGATCTTGTTATATATCCTCAAAGAGTCCTATACTTCTTCTTTAAGTAAGTTCACTTAATGATAGAACATATTCATATTTATTTATATTATTGTTAATATTCAGAACTGTATATTTTATTATTTTAATTTGAGGATATTTGTATTGTATCTCCAGCATCATGTGTGGATTATATTAACTCACTACAGACTCATGAATGAACCATGAGGGACTTCCCTGGAGTTTCTGGGGTTAAAACTCCATGCTTCCACTGCAGGGGGCAAGGGTTTGATCTCTGGTTGGGGAACGAAGATCCGCATCATGGCCAAAATAATAAAGAAGAAACACGGGCTCTCTAAAACCCTCATGGTCTGACTCCTGTCTCTTCTCAGACTTTACCACTGTCCCCCTCACTCACTCTGCTTGAGTCCCACTGGCCTTCTGGGGTCCTGAGGAAGTCTAAAACCGAGCAAGGAGAATTCCATTAGATCTTAAGGCTCATGGGTTTTCCTCTTTGGCTCAATGCTCTGCCTTCTGGCCACACATATGGCTCTAGGCAGGGGTACATGACTCCACTAGGTGGGGGTCTTTCCCTACCCCAGGCTCTGCCAGGTGATCCTGCCCCCAGGGGCTTTGGGTGGTGGCAGCTCGACCTGTTGAAACCACAGCTTACCCTTCAAAACCAAGATGGAGGCAGCCTGATGATCTCTGAATCACCTCTGGGTCATTCTTCTCTTTTCTTGAAGAGAAGAGTACATTTGCAGCCCAGTGGAGCAGTCCTGTGGGATCCACAATGTCCAACAGCCTTCCTTCATTTCATCTTTTTTTCTCAATGCTTGATCTTGGCAGTATTTCTGCTGGCATAATCCCGTCTCTTCCTGACTTCCTCTGAGGCGGTGGATTAAATTTTCTGTTCATATCCATACTAATCTCCTTATCAAATGATGAGTGTTTCAGCCACACCCTTAGTGTTTTCTTTAGAACATGTTCTTCTCACTTTTTGATGCAAACCTTTTTTTTTTTTTTTGGTAAGAGGGATTTTTTTTTAAAGCAATTAATTAATTTTAATTGGAGGATAATTACCTTACAATATTGTGATGATTTTTGCCATATATCAACATGAATCAGCCATATTCATGTATCTCTCCCATCCTGAACCCCCTTTCCACCTCCCTCCCTACCCTATCCCTCTGGGATATCCCAGAGCACCGGTTTGGGGTGTCCTGCTTCATGGGTTGAACTCACACTGGTTATCTATTTTACATATGGTAATGTATATGTTTCGATGCTCTTCTCTTAACTCATTCCACCCTCTTCTTTCCCCACTGAGTCCAAAAGTCTGTTCTTTATGTCTGTGTCTCCTTTTGTAGGATCTTAGACACCCAACCAGGGATGGAACCCTCACTCCCTGCGTTGGAAGCACAGAGTCTTAACCGCTGGACTGCCTGGGAAGTCCCAAGAACATGTTCTCATTTTTTGCAACATGAATAGGCTGAGAATTTTCCAAATCTTCATGCTCTGGTTCTTCTTGGCTTAAACTTTTCTCACTTTCTCTCTCTTTCCTCTTGCATTTTATTGTAAGTGGTAAGGGGAAACCAGCACCAAGCCTTCTAAACTTTGCTTAGAAATCACTTCGGCTAAAATCCAGTTCCATCACTCCCAAGCTCTATCTTCTGCAAAACGCTAAAACACAATTCAGCTGAGTGGATGGCCTTTCCTCCAGTTCCAGAAACATGCTCCTCCTTTCCACCTGAGACCTCACCAGGGTGGCTTTACATGATGGAGACTATCTCTCCAGGACTCCTGTTTTCTTTCTGATCCATCATCAACATTGCCTTTGACATCCATCTTTCTACCAGGAGTCCCTTCATAGAAATGAAGGCTTGTTCTCCCGTGCACCTGAGAACTCTTCCGGCCTCTACTCACTCTCCAGTCCCAAAGCCTCTGCTCATATTTAGGTATTTGTTTCAGCAGCATTCCCACCCCACCTCCCACCCCAGCCATGGTACCCAAATCAAGTCTGCTTGGGCTGTTGTCACAAAATACCACCAAGCTGGCTGGCTTAGACAACAGAAATGTATTTCCTCACGATTCTGGCCTCTGAAAAGTTCAAGATCAAGTTTCTGGCAGGATTGAGTTTCTGGTGAAGGCTCTTTTCCTGATTTGCAAACAGCTGTGCTGTGTGCTGTGCTTAGTTGCTCAGTCGTGTCCGACTCTTTGAGACTCCATGGACTCTAGCCCGCCAGGATGCTCTGTCCATGGAATTCTCCAAGCAAGAATACTGGAGTGGGTTGCCTTTCCCTTCTCCAGGGGATCTTCCCAACCCAGGGATTGAACCCAAGTCTCTTGCATTGCAGGCGGACTCTTTACTGTCTGAGCCAGCAGGGAAGTCCAAGAACACTAGAGTGGGTAGCCTATCCCTTCTTCAGGGGAACTTCCTGACCCAGGAATCAAACTGGGGTCTCCTGCATTACAAACAAATTCTTTATCAGCTGAGCTACCTGGCAAGCCCTTGCAGATGGCCGCTCCCCGTTTTATTATCCTCAGTAGCACTGAGCGCTGACCAGGACTCCTTACGCTCCACTTGCTTGTCTTCCTGCTCCGGGATAGGAAGCGCCAGGAGGGGCAGAGCCCTGCATCTGAGTGGTTCACTGATGCACCTTCAGTGCTTAGAGCCAGCCTGGCACATGGCAAGTGCCAAATGGGTATCTGTCAAAGTGAAGGAATAAGTGTGTGTGTGTGTGTGTGTGTGTGTGTGTAACAAAAAGATATTATTTAATATTTACTTTGTTCTTACCGATGAGGAAAGAAAGCCTTGTCACAATGGCTTAAAATCTAAGGTTTCTCTTCTCTCCCCCCGTCCCCTCAGTCTTCCTCCTCCTTCTTCATGATTCTAAATGTTCTTGTTCGTTTTTATTTCTTGACGCCTAGCAGACATTTCTTCTGAGTATGTGTTTGGTTTTACGTTCCTGAGATGCTCCTCTTGAGAAAATCCATATTCCTGTTTTTCTCATCATCTGTCTTAAAATGGAACTGAGTGAGGGGGTGTGTCTTAGCCCAGATAACATCCACATCGGAGCAAAGTTTCCCACTGCAGGTGGCAGATAATGTTGCTGAGGTGAGAATCCTTGAGGCTGTAGACAGTTGGTTAAAATGAAATAAGAGAATAGAAAGATAATGTATCATGCAGCAGCTTTTGTAGTCAGAACCACTGCAGGTTTGAGGCTCACGGCCAAGTGCCAGCGAAGCCAGCCTCAGCCCCAGCTCATGGGCAGAGTCGTAGGCCAGGCCCGCCCGCACCCCCTCCCTCCCACACTCCGCGTGTGGATGGTGACAGCCACACAGGCTCCAGGCTCTGGCAGTTCCAGGTGGGAGAGTCTGTTTGCACAGGTGCGCCCCGCAGCCCGGAGTTGCAGTTTGGCTTGTACTGTGTCCCTGAATAGAAAAGCAAAAAAAAAAAAAGAAAAAAAAAATTTTTTTTTTGGTAATGAATAAGAATCTCCCTTCAAACTACAGAAGCAGGTCATAGAGCATTTGACATTTTTGGACCCAGGGATGACCTGTCTTCCATTGTCACAGGGAAAGTTGCTTTCTGCTCCAGACAGAAATGGATGATGATAATTCATTGAATTCATTATGTAGTTTGAAGTCTTTAGGGGTGGAAAAACAAAACAACAGAATTTGTTTCTTCATTCCCAAACTTTCTTTTATTTATCAATCTATTCAGCTGTGTCAGGTCTTAGTTAGGACACGCAGGATCTTTGTTGCACAGATTCTCTAGTTTTGGTGGTCAGGCTCAGTATTTGAGCCTCAGGCTTAGTTGCTCTGAGGTGTGTGGAATCTTAGTTCCTCGACCAGGGATCGAACCCATGCCCCCTGCATTGCAAGGTAGATTCTTAACTACTAAACCACCAGGGAAGTCCCATCTCAAGCTTACTTTCAGACAAAGAAAGAAAGCAAGAAAGTGAAAATTACTCAGTCATGTCCAACTCTTTTCAACCCCATGGACTGTAGCCCCCAGGCTCCTCAGTCCATGGGATTCTCCAGGCAAGAATACTGGAGTGGGTTGCCACGCCCTCCTCCAGGGGATCTTCCTGACCCAGGGATTGAACCTGGGTCTCCCACATAGCAGGCAGATTCTTTATTGTCTGAGCCATCAGGGAAGCCCTTACTTTCAGAAGAGGTCCCCAACTCACAGGTGTTCCTTGTCTTTTGATAGTCAAAAGGATTGAGTAAATGCTCTTATCTATATTGCCAGTTCAGATTCTGCCTTTGTTTAATTGTACATTTGCATTACTAATGTTATTATTTACTATTTTAAAATCTGCATCAGTCACAGAATCTTTAGTCTCCAGTCTTGAAGAGCTGATGCATGAAGTGATTTCTGAATGCTGGTACTCTGGCTTCATCAACACAGAAACGCAGCAGTATGTTCAAGGAGATAGTTCAAGGAGAATACTTCTGGAGTCAGGGTGGCAGTCTAACCTTTAAAATGTATGTTACCAGCACTTACATGTCACTTTTGATGTGCCCCCCTGAACGGTAGCCTGCCAGGCTCCTTTGTCCATGGAGTTCTCCAGACTACTGTAGTGGGTTGCCATTCCCTTCTCCAGGGGATCTTCCGGACCTAGAGATTGAACCTGGGTCTCTTGTATTGCATTGCATTGCAGGCAGATTCTTTGTCATCTGAGCCAACAGAGAAGCCCTTTTGATGTGCCAGACCTTTTAAAAAGGTTTAAACTGTCAAAATTCATTTAGTCCCTGTAAGAGTTCTGCACACTGGATATTAACATTGACTTCCTTCTGCAGAGGAGGGGTGGTTTGGGTATCATCTTAGCAGGTGGCAGAATTAGGGTCCAAATCCAGGCAGCTTGAGCCTTGAGTCTGCTCTTCCCTACTTTTGACTTCTGGTTGGTGGTCTCGGGTTGCTTGCAGGGGGAGCTCAGGTTGGACACTGTGGGCTTGGCCACTTACCCATCTCCTGACATCACCTGTCACAGGCCTGAGGGAAAGGGAGCCGCTTTACTGGGCTGGGGCTCAGTCTCACTGTTGGCTCTTTCAGGTCTCTTGGAAGAAGTTTTGAGAATCCCAGGGTTTCGGTGCCTCCTCCCACACAGTAAGCATGTCAACCTGAATGCCTGCTCTCTTGCTGGGATGTTTTCGAATATCCCTCCTTGGGATCCAAGGCGAAACTCCTACCTTTCACCTGGTTGGAATTCCTGGCCCCAGCGTGTACAGGAGCCTCTCAGTGAAGTAGGCGTTGGGAGTCGGTACTCGGAAGGCCAGAAAAGCATCTCTTTGTGATGGGAACAGAGAACATGACATAATCCCTTGGCATCCCCAACAGAACAGGCTGTACTGTTTTAGAAATAGCGCTCACCTCTTAATCAGTTATTTCGGGTCTGTGCATCCTGAGCTGTCACCAGAACCTCCTGAACTTCAGGGCTGACTGAAGGTGTCCGGAGAGGCAGCGTCATCCTCAGTGCCTGGGGTCAGGGGCTGGGGAGGCACCCGGACGAAGGACTGGGTGGCCCTTCAGGGGCTCTAAATAGCAACCAGCCAGGCTCGTGCCCTCTTCCGTGAATGTGCTTTGCCATTTCTAATCAGCTCAAAAGAGGATGAAGTGTATTCTCCAGGGAGGTGCACTCCAGGTCATTCTAGAGACAAACCCATGGGAGTTTTTATGGTAACGTCCAAATTGTCCGACAGGGAATTCAAAGAGAGATGATTCGTTCAGCAAGTGCCCTGCTGGCCACTGGTCCTGCCCTGAGTGTCTAAGGACAGCCCTTTGCCTAGACGGGGCTTTCTCTAGTTGCAGTGAGTAGGGGCTCCTCTTCATTGCAGTGCACAGGCTTCTCATTGCAGTGGCTTCCCTCATTGAGGAGCACAGGCTCTGGGCACATGGGCTTCAGGAGTTGCAGCACGTGGGCTCGGTAGTTGTGGCACATAGGCTTAGTCGCCCCACTGCATGTGAAATCTTCCTGAACCAGGGTTTGAATCCATGTCCCCTGCATTGGCAGGCGGGCTCTTATCTATTGAACCACCAGGGGAGTAAGGATAGCTCTCCTGTCTTGACCTCTGGGGGAGCCATCCCACTGGCTTTCCACGTGGGTACCAAGGAGGTGTGATTGGCAGTGACTTCTTACAGGTTTTATGGACTGTGTCTTCAAGGGACTAAAAATATGGGATTAGAATAATGTGGGTCTCAAACTGAGCCAGGAGCCAGCATGGCTGAAGGAGAGTGGGAGGCACGGGGAGAGGAGAGCTGGGATCCTGCTGGGGAGCTTTGGGAAGCACTCAGCGTCCACCGCTTGCAGGTGGGCACAGCCCTGGTTCCCGAGGTTTGGCTGGGGAGCAGGTGCTGACCCAGACCCTTCACTGGTTTCCATAACACTGTTTCTTGCCAGCCTCACACCATCGAATGAGATGATCATATGAAAGAACAAGGCAAGCCGTAAAGCAGTAACCACACAAGCATGGAAGATGTTGTTGGTGTAATTTACTTCACTAGTTGAGTTTAGGATTGTTTTTGCCCTACTTTACCCCTTCCTTCCAGGCTTATTGGGCTTTCTTGGTGGCTCAGATGGTAAAGGGTCTGCCTGCAATGTGGGTGATCTGGGTTGGGAAGATCCCCTGGAAAAGGAAATGGCAACTGACTCCAGTACTCTTGCCTGGAGAATCCCATGCAGAGAGGATCCTGGCCGGCTACAATCCATAGGGTCTCAAAGAGTGGAACATGACTGAGCACACGCACACACACACACACACACACACACACTCACAGTAGGCAAGTCTATAGAGACAGGAAGTAGAGTAGTGGTTGTCTAGGGCCGGGTCAGGGAGAGGAGGTTTGACTACTAATGAGTATAAGGTTTATTTTAGGAACAGTGACGGTTTCCAAGTTACATTGTGATGATAGTTGTATAACTCTGTGAATATACTTAAGACCACTGAGTTGTATGCTTTAAATGGTTAAATTTATGGGGATTTTATCTTATTAAAGTTGTTAGAAATTGATATATAAATTATAGGAAAGGAGACATTAATTTTGATTCAACATCCAGATATCCAGAGGCTTCAAGTTGAAGGAATGTCTGAATCAGCTCTTGAGTAAGTTTCCTGAGTGGAAAGTTCTGGGGCAAGCACTCTGAACAGAGGCCACGTGACTGCAGAGGCGTGGAGGAATGAAAAGGAACGACACCTCTGAGGAGCAGCCAGAAGCCTGGAGTGGCCAGAGCGGGCGCCACTGTGGCGGGGGGTGGCACACGAGACGGGCAGGGTAGGGAGGGGCTAGACTGTGTAGGGCATTTTGAGGGGACCCAGGAGCTGGGCATGTCTCATCCTTGGTGGGAAGTCATGGAAGGGCTTTTGTGAAGAAGCATCATGATCAGTGCTGGGAAAGATTGAGGGTGAAAAGAGAAGGGAGCAACAGAGGATGAGATGGTTGGATGGCATCACTGACTCAATGGATATGAGTTTAAGAAAACTCCGGGAGACGGTGAATGACAGGGAAGACTAACGTGTTGCAGCCATGGGGTTGCAAAGAGTCGGACACAACATAGTGACTGAATAACAATCATGGTCAGATTTAAGTTGTAGAATGTAATAGAGTGGGTGGTGTGGTGGAGTAGAAATAGAGACAAGTTATATGGCAGAAACTAACGCCTTGGACTAATACAGTGTGAGTGAGATGAATTCAAGCCATATTTGGTAGATGGAATGCTCAGGACCTGAAGCTCAATCCTTTATTTATTTATTTACGGCTGCTCTGGGTCTTTGTTACTGCACTTGGACTTTCTCTAGTTGCAGGGAGAGGGGGCTATTCTCTAGTTGAGGCACACAGGCTTCTCATTATAGTGCCTTCTCTTTTTGCAGAGCACGGCTCTAGGGCACGTGGACTCAGTAGTTGCGGCGAGCAGGCTTAGTTACCCTGAAGCATCTGGAATCTTCCCAATCAAACCTGTGTCTCCTGCATTGCCAGGCAGAATCTTAACCACTGGGTCATCAGGGAAGTTCAAGCCCAATCCTTTTGGAGTGAGAAGAAGTGGAGTAGGAAGTAAAACAGAAGAAGGAGGAGGATGAAGGAGGAGGAGAAGGAAAGGAAGAAGAGGAGGTGAGGGAGGAGGGAAGAGAAGAGGAGGAAGAGGAGGAGCGGGAGGGGAGAGGAAGAAGACATGAAGTAAGCTAGCCTGGGTGACTGGGTGGTTAGAGGTACCGTCAGACAGAAGCAGGACGCAGCAGACAGGGGGCAGATTTGGACATACAGATCGGGAGTTCAGGTCTAGATGTGTAAAGTCTGAGGACTCTTTGGGACATGTAGGTACAGATGGACAGAAGGCGATTGGGACTGATCACAATCATTATGAATCACAGCAGCAACCAAACCTAATGTCCAGAGGTGGTCTGCTACATATAACCCACTGAACTAGGCACTTTATATAAGGATTTCTGGTCATAATGAGCAGTCTCTGTAGAAAGATATGGAACATCACTTCTATTTTATACACAAGGTGAGAAATAGAGAAATACTGTAGAGATAGACATTCTGGAAACATTGGACATATACATTTGTTTCCTGAAACTTGACTGAATCATTCCACCATTGAAACGCAGTTTACAGACCTTTGCTGGTCTCTCAGTGGTAAAGAATCCACCTACCATGCAGAAGACACAGGTTTGATCCCTAGTCTGGGAAGATCCCACATGCTGTGGAGCAACTAAGGCCACGCATCACAATTACTGAGCCTGTGCTGCAACTACTGAAGCCTGGATTCCCTAGAGCCCGTGCTCCCCAGCAAGAGAAGCTACTGAAAGGAGAAGCCCACCACTGCAACTAGTGAGTAGCCTCCACTTGCCACAATGAGGAAAAGCCTGCACAGCCACAAAGACCCAGGAGAGACAAAGATAAAAATAAACAAATGAATAAAAATTTAAAAAAAGGAAAGAAGTAGAATATGGCCAAGACCGTGACAAGGAGGAAAGCCAACAGAAGAATGGGAAGCGTTTGTTGGGGGAGCTAGTGGCTGAGATCTTGAGATTCCCTTGGACTGCAAGGAGATCAAACTAGTCAATCATAAAGGGATTCAATCCTGAATATTCACTGGAAGGACTGATGCCAAAGCTGAAGCTCCAATACTTTGACCACCTGATGTGAAGAGTCAACTTGTTGGAAAAGACACTGATGCTGGGAAATATTGAAGGCAGGAGGAGGAGGGGGCGACAGAGGGTGAGATGGTTGGACTATTCAATGGACATGAGTTTGAGCAACTCCAGGAGGTAGTGAAAGATAGGGAAGCCTGGCATGCTGAAGTCCACAGGTGGGTGGGGGGGCGGTGGTCACAAAGAGTTGGACACGACTGAGTGACTGAATAAGTTAGAGAAGGAAAACCAAGAATCATCTGTGTTCATTTGGTGACAGAGTGGAGCCTTTTCATTACCACAGGGCTCCTTTTAAGTATTCACCCAGTTTAGCAACTTCAAGAAAGTTTAGGAGTTCTTTCAAATTTTTAAAAAAGGTGACTGACCTAGAGATGAATTTTCCTTCTTTTCGGATTATTTACATCTTTGTTTTCTACTAAGCTCTCAGCTCTTTTTAAATCTTGCTTTTGCTAAACGAAAGTGCCATTTAAGTCATGTTATGCAAAGTTAATTTTTTTTTTAAGTCAAACAATATGAAACCAGGCAATAAAATTCAGGAAAGGGGCCTGTTTAAAACTCATGGCCTTGTCTAAACCTCTGAGTGTCCATAAACAGCTTCCGAAGCAGGTGGGACACCGTCTGCCTGGCTGTGGTCAGAGGGCCTGGTGTCCTTCAGGGGCCCGTGGATCCCTGGGCTCTGCAGTCACATTCTATTAATGCCTCATTAGACCAGCTATTCAAGCCCTTGTCTTTACATGTTATGTGTTTGGTGAAGGGAGAGACAGATGCCAGTTTCCCAAGAGGGGGGAAAAAAAAGCAACTGGAAAAAAGGAAATGGCAGATCGTCAATGAGATAGCTTTTGTTTCAATTTTCCCTCCTTTGTTTTCTTTTGCAGCCCTCTGTGAATTACCGTACTTTCCCTTTTGGTATTTTGGACCATAGATCTCCGCATTAACCTGAATTTCACTTTTTTTTCCCTTTTCCCTAATATTCATCTGGAAAATACCCGCACACCTGACTGCCTCATTCTAGCGAGACCCACTGGCCACTTCCAGATTGATTTACCGAGGGTGAGTGGCGTTGTCCTGTGGCTGGAAGCCCAGACTGGAAGCCAGGAAATTTGGGCCGCGTTCCCAGCCCGGTCACCACGCCTCTGCAGCGCCCACAGGTCCCCACTAAGCTGCACTGCGCCTGCGCCTGCGCGGATGATACCCGCAGATAAGCCAAGGGCAGGCTTTGTCTGGCGGTGGTTCCCAGCTCTGCCATGAACTGGCCGCATGACCTTGGGCCCAACCAGAGTTCCTCTCTCCGAGCCTCAGTTTGCTCTTTTGTAAACGGAGAATGAGAAGCCAGGAGGCGATTACATGGAGTTGGGTATTTCAGCCTCGGTGGGCCTCACAGGGCAGACAGGATACAGGATGTGACCCTTTAGGACTAGGCAGGGCTGGGTGGAAAGGGATCAAGGGAGCAGGAAGCGATCAAGCTGTGGTGTCAAGGACAAGTTGTTCTGCTCTTCTGCTTTCTTACTGTTTGGGGTAATAGGAGGACCCTGGCAGCAGCCTCAGGTGGGTCCTGACACCAGCAGGCCTATGGAGGAGAGGGGCTGTCAAGAGCAGAGAAGAGTAAAGCCCTGGCAGCAAGTGGGACCAGGCTCGGTGACGCAGGTGACAGCATCCACTTACAGGACTGTGACCTGGGGGTCTTTGTAGGGGACAGTGCCTCACTCTGGATAGTCCTGGTGGTGCTGGTGAAAGTCGCTCAGTCGTGTCTGACTCTTTGCGACCCCATGAACTAGCCTGCCAGGCTCCTCTGTCCATGGAATTCTCCAGGCCAGAATACTGGAGTGGGTAGCAGTTCCCTTCTCCAGGGGATCTTCCCAACCCAGGGATCAAACCCAGGTCTCCTACATTGCAGCCGGCTTCTTTACTGTCTGAGCCACCAGAGGGTGGGTGGTGGTGCTGGTGGTGGTAGTTTAGTAGTTCAGTCATGTCCCACTCTTGCGACCCCATGGATTGTAGCTGGACAGGCTCCTCTGTCCTGGTACTTTCCCAAACTTTGATTCTGGCACCGAGGGCTGGGATTTTTAACAAATGTAAGGAGGGAGAAACAAGCACTGGACTTGGATTCAGACTAAGGGGATCTTGGATTTGAGTTTTGCTTTTTCCAATTCTGTGACCTTGGCTGCTGCTGCTGCTGCTGCTAAGTTGCTTCAGTCGTGTCCGACTCTGTGCGACCCCACAGACAGCAGCCCACCAGGCTCTGCCGTCCCTGGGATTCTCCAGGCAAGAACACTGGAGTGGGTTGCCATTTCCTTCTCCAATGCATGAAAGTGAAAAGGGAAAGTGAAGTCGCTCAGTCGTGTCCAACTCTTAGTGACCCCATGGACTGCAGTCTACCAGGCTCCTCCGTCCATAGGCTTTTCCAGGCAAGAGTACTGGAGTGGGGTGCCATTGCCTTCTCTGGTGACCTTGGCTAATTGCCTTAATTTCTGAGCCTCAGTTTCCCCATCTGTAAGTTTTACAGCCTTGCTGATTTTTCTGGTTTGTGATACCAGCCCTGCTGATTTTTCTGGTTTGGTGTGAGGAGCACATAAATCCCAGTACACGGGTGCATTGTGTAGGCTTTATAGTATTGATATGTGCTGTCATAATTTGGCTTTTGTTTTCTCATAAGACATTTAAAAAATTTTTATTTTTGGCTGTGCTGGATCTTCATTGCTTTGCGTGGGCTTTCTCTAGCTGTGGCAAGCGGGAGCTTCGCTCTAGTTATGTTGCTCAGGCTTCTCATTGTGGTGGCTTCTCTTGTTGGGGAGCATGGGCTCTACGGCACGCAGGCTTTGGTATTTGCAGCACGTGGGCTCAGTAGCTGTTGTGCATGGGCTTAGTTGCCCCAAGGCATGTGGAATCTTCCCAGACCAGGGACTGAGCCCATTTCCCCTGCCCCGACAGGCAGATTCTTAACCACTGAACCACTAGGGAAGTCCTCTCATAGGACATTTTAAGGACAAGCTAAATGAAAGTGGCTGTTGGGTGTAGACCTTGGAAGACCTTGGCATGTTCACTGTCCTATGAGGGAACAAGGTCAAATGAACAAGTAGCTGAGAATGAAAAGGGTGTTCAGAGGGGCCCACCTCCCCCTCCTTGATTTCTCCTACTAATGGACATCTATGTTTCCACTCAAAATTCCCATTCATTTGTCAGGTACAAGGCCAGATACCAAAATAGCACTTGTGTAGGGCTGGAAGTATTAGGGCTCAGTTGTTTCTGGGCTTTATTTCTTTCTCTCAACCCTACCTCTCTCAGAGTGTCTGCAGAAGTGTCAAGGATGTAGTACAGGCCGGGTGATGGGGCTCAGACACGGTCCAAACATTACACACGAAGACAAGAATTTCAGAGATATTCCAGGGCATGGGTGCAAGCCTTACTCGTGCAAGCTGATCGTCCAGTGCCAACACGTGCTGTGAGAGACCAGCTTATGCAGGAAAGGAGGCCAGTTCGACAGATGTTCAACTTTAAGTGAAGAATTTCGGTTACATTTCTGTACATGCGATGGATGTCATGGGTCAGCAGTTTGAAATTCATCACTTACACTAACCAGAATATTCTTTTTCAGAAACACACCAGGGGGTTTCAAACAGAGAGAACCAACGCGTCTCATGTTTTTTGGTCAGCAGCTGCACCTAAATAATGTCGGGAACACTGAAAATGTCACTTTGAGAAGGCACGGAGGCCTGGAGGACAGGCACGGACTTTAGGCCTCCTCTTATTTGCTGTCTTTTCCAGTCTTGTGGCCTCAGCAAACCAGCAACCTTCTCAGTTTCTGTTTCCTCGTCCTCAAAGGGGGGAAATTATATACTGAATTTAGGGGTCATTGTGATGGATTAAGAGAAGAGCTGAACCTGGGTCCAGAGGTGGTAGAAATTTGAAATGTGGAATCTTTTGTGGTGTTTGTGATTGAGCACCGTAAGCTTCTATAAGATTTTCTTCCCCTTCTTGGTACTTTCCTGGTGGTCCAGTGGTTAAGAATCCACCTTCCAGTGTGGGTTTGATCCCTGGTCGGGAAACTAAGATCCCACATGCTGTGGAGCAACTAAGCCTGTGCACCACAAGTACTGAGCCCATGTGCCCTGGAGCCTGTGGGCCACAACAAGAGAAGCCTGCATGCTGCAATGGAGAACCCACGCGCCACAGTGAAGACCTAATACAGCCACAATGAACAAACAAAAAAGAACTGTTTTTCTTATATGGAATATGATGGACAGATTTAGTAGAACTTCATGATTTTGTTTACTTAATATCTTAGCTGATTTCCCTATGGTGGTTTACCTTAGAAATTACCCATAAAATAAAAGGAATAAAATAAACCAGTAAAATTTGTATTATGTGCCAGGTAGACTGCACATTCTATGTGTAGAAACAATTAATACTCAACAGACCGCAGGCAGCGGGTGTCATGTTCCCCCCCTCACTTTTCAGGCAAGAGAACTAAGAGTTTGAGTCATTTGATCAGGGCCACATGGTGAGTGAAGGGCAGAGCTCGGACTCAGAGGGGGTGTTTTATGACACCAGAGGCCACATTCTCAGGCACTAAACTTTACTGACTCTACTCTAAAGCTGCCTGTTATTGGAACCTCTTGCTTCAGAGCAGTTGTTAAGCTTGTCATGGCTACACAGCGACTAGTCGGAAGTTTTGGGGGGATGATAAAGTGCAGTGAGAGCCGTCAGTTTTGTGGGATCCACTTCTGGGCATTTTCTTTTGTATGTTTCCAGCTCAATGGCCACCACACACCCCCCACGTCGCTCATCCTCCCCACCGCAAGCAGATGCCCGGTCCATAGCATCCCTCTTGTTCCATTTACTCCACATGCATCTCCAAACGCACTTTCTCTTGGTCACTTTTGGTAGCACCATCTTGCTCTTTGGAGCCTGGTTGATTTCCAGTTATCTCGGAGTCAATTCAAGCCCAAGAGTCTAACGAGGCTGCCTCCAGTGACCTCTTACTTCACCTTCTCGTGTTCTATCTTCCCTCAGTCCCTGAAAGCACACCCCTGTGGGTGCCCTCCATGGACTCAGCGCCTGCCTCCCCCCCACCTTTGTGCCTTCTCCAGGCAGTGGTGCCCACCATGTGGGAGGGCAACTCAGCAGCCTTGCAGGCAAGACCCAGCCCAGAGGTGGCCCTGTTGATGGACAATCCAGAAGTTTTTTTATTCACTCATGCATTCATTCCTCCATTCAACATTTTTTTTTAATTGATTACCAGTGCTGGAACCAAAACAAATAATCAGACACAAGTCTGCCCTTACAGTGTGGTGGAGGGGACAGACTCAGAAGCAAAAATGACAGGTGGGTGGGATCGGTCTAACGTGGTCCCCTCACAGCATCACGTGAGGGGCACGCTCACACCGTGAGCGTGTAGAAGGGAACGGAGGAGGAGGAGCTGAAGGACAGGGCGGTTCAGGTGGAGGGAATCGAGCGTACAGAGACTGAGAGGCGAGATGGAGCTGCTGTTTTCACAGAAATAAAACACTATGACCGACACAGATTGTGTGTGTGTAGAAACGGTAAAAACCTGACTCGTTCACCGACCACCATCTCAGCTCCCACACAAGGGGAGTAATTGAGATGTCACAGCCTGTGCTTGCAGAGGTGTGGGCATGGCTGAAAGGAGCCAGTCAGGGTTGGGAACACACCCTGGGGCCAGCTTTCGTAGAAAGGAAGAGATGTTCCCACTTCTATGAAGGGGCAAGAGGAGGAAAGAGTTATTAAAACCCCAAGAGTGCTAGGGAACTTGCCTGGGGGTCCTTTAGACTCTGCACTTCCACTGCAGGGGGCTGATTTCGATCCTGGTTGGGGAACTAAGATCCCATGTGTGTGTGGCACGGCCAAAAAAAAAAGAAAAAAACAAAAAACCCAAACCAAAACAAAAAACCCCAAGAAAGCTATAGTTGTAAGCCTAGGAAAAGGCTCCCAGATAAGAGCCAGGGACTTCGGTAAAAGAACATAACCACTTCCAATCCACAGCCTGGCAGGGAGCTACAGAGCAGGTAGAGGAGTATGGAGAGTTTTCTGGAGGGTAGCAGAAAACACCCAGCATGGCAGCCATCAATGGCGTCGTCTCCCATTTCTACCCCAGCTCCCATCTGTAATCTGTATCACAGACAGCACACCTCGTTCTGCAAACGATTGGGCCAGGATGCAGCAAAAATGCACAAAGAAATAAATATAGATTCAAAAATAGAACCCAGACCACAGGAGACAAAGAGGTCAAGTATGAGGAACGGGAGAAGAAGGCTGGATAATAAAACAAATCTGTGGAGATCATTTGGATGTACATAGTCACTGCAGTTGAGCCAGAAACACAAGTCTGAGCTTCTTGGTGGCCAAAGTTTGGAGGAAGATGAGGTCAGTTATATAGCTGTCCTCGTCTAAAAGGTGAAAGCAGACCAGTTTGTATCAGAAGTTGCATTTTTCCCAGACCTTAGTATGAATAGGCATTTTCTCTGTGGGGGCAGCGTGATTTAAGAAGACTGTGACCCTAAGAAAATGACTCCAGCAAATTCTGGTTGATGCTCCACATCTGTGTTGTCCGCTGGCCATGTTCAGCTCACTGCTAGTGCCCACTGATGGCTTCCAAGCCCCGTCTCTTATCGGATTTCACGTTCCTCACGATCAGAGATCATGCTTGGGATGTCTTTGCTACCTCCCGTTCCCAAACTATTTTGAAATTGAATCCAGTGAAAATGTTTTGAGTATTAGCTTTTCTTCTGTCGCTGCAGAAATAGTCTTATTACATTGTCGAGAATAATTAGACCAAGAACAGTCAACTCCCTAATCCTCTGAACGTGCTCCAAGAGCAGGTGCTCTGGGGTTCAAGGTACAGTGGAGAGCGGTGTAGGCATCCTTGTGGAGCTGAGATGGAAAGAGCAATTCATCCAGTTCTCAATTCAGCCTGAGTGATATGTAGTTGAGACCTGTGATGCTTAGCACATGGGAGTCGAAGACCCCTTGAAAAGACAATAAAAACTAAAGACTCTGTCCCCAGAAAAAGACAAAAGTTCATAGCTTTGATTTCTGTTTCAGGGAATTCGCACACTTCCTGGAGCTCAGCTGTGGACTCTAGCTTAGAATCTCTGATTTAGACTATGGGCCTCATATTTTGCAGAAGGGATTTTCTTCTGGAAACTCTGTGGCCCCATTAGTGACGGGGACAAAGGATATGCAGGTATCAAATTCATCCCATAGCGGGTGAGAGGAGTGGGCCGATTGCACAATCAGCCTCTTACTCTCCTCACCACACACAAATATTCTATACGTAGGACAAAATATATATGACAAGTGAAATATTATTCAGCCATAATTTGGATGGCAATTCTGATACATGTTACAGCATGAAGAACCTTGAGGACATGATGGTGAGTTTTGAAACAGACTGGTCACGGAAGGACAAATGCTATATGATTCTACTTATGATTCTCTAGGTAGAGGAGTCAAATTGAGAAGGACAGAAAGTGTATGATGGTTGCCAGGGTGGCAGGAAGGGACTGGGGAGTTAGTATTTCATAGGGACAGAATTTCAGTTTTGCAAAATGAATAAAGTTCTAGGGAAGAATGGTGTGACGATTGCACAGCAGTGGAAATGTACTTAATGCCACTGAATTGTACACTTAAATATGGTTGAGGGATTTCTCTGGCAGTCCAGCAGTTAAGACTTCGCCTTCCAATGTAGGCGTAGGTTTGAACCTGGTGACTCAGATGGTAAAGAATCCACCTGCAATGCAGGAGACCTGGGTTTGATCCTGGGGTAAGGAAGATCCCCTGGAGAAGTGAATGTCAACCCACTCCAGTATTCCTGCCTGGAGAATTCCATGCATAGAGGAGCCTGGTGGGCTACAGTCTCTGGGGTCACAAGAGTTGGACACAACTGAGTGACTGAGACTTTAAAAAACTGTCCATATAAAAATTTTTTTTCTAAAAAATGGTTAAGGTGGTAGATTTTATATTATGTATATTTTACCAAAATTAAAAAAAAAAAATTAGACAAGAGCTTAAAACACAGGAGCCTGAAGATGGAGTGTGCAGCCCTAGGCTAGTGGGGAGCCAGGTAAGCCTAGTCTCAGCTGCTAGCTTTGGTGGACTGTGGATCCCCCCCCACAACCTCCCCACAAAAGAAAAGGAGTTCCTGGGATCTCTGCTGCCTGGTGGGCTCCCTGAGCTGTGGAGAGTGGTCATGGCATTGAGCACCAGCACCAGGAGCGCCTTGACCTGCTTTGGGATGCTCCTGCTTGCAGAGGGTAGTGGGGGCGGGGGTGGTGGCACTTCCCTTGTAGCTCAGGTGGTAAAGAATCACTTGCAATACAGGAGACCTGGGTTTGATCCTTGGGTTGGAAAGATCCCCTGGAGAAGAGAATGGCAACCCACTCCAGTATTCTTGCCTGGAGAATCCCATGGACAGGGGAGCCTGGTGGGCAAGAGTCCATGGGGTTGCAAAGAGTTGGACACAACTGAGTGACTTGTTGCAGAGGTTTATTTCAGCCCTCCACCTTGTTACTGACATAGATTTTTCCTATACGAGGATGGCTAATAATGGCTCTCCATGTAATTTCTAAAGGAAAACTGTGGCTGCATAAATGATTCACCATTCAGGAACTCTTCATTTTATAGGACCCATCTTTTTTATAACAGGAAGTAAATATGCGTTGCTAAGCTACTATGTCCACCAAAAAAAAAATCATATAGCAGATTCCATTGTGTTCTTTGTGTTCTGTGAGAGTTGATGATTCCTCTATGTTAAGTTAGTCCTTTTGTTCTTGACCTCCTTTGCCTAAAGTTAATTAGAGTTTGGCCCAAGTGTACTTGGGGTAAACAGAAAAAAAAAAAAAGGAATAAATCATAATTTCCCATGAGAAAACAGTAGGTTTCTTTAAATTTTCTCAAAGGAATTTGAAAAAGATTTATTGGCCTTTATTTTCAGTTCTGTACCTATGTATCATGTATCTGTCTATCTATCTATCATCTCATCTACCTTAGAATCTATGGTTCTAAGATTGCACACATTAGACTTAATCGTATTATTGCAAAGGAAAGAATCCAGACTGTACAGGTAAGTTTTAGGAGTTACAGGTAACTCTTTAGACTCCCTGAGGATGGAGCATCAGTGCTCCACCTCTGAGAAGTATACAGCAGGCAGAGATCATTTCAAGATGCAGCTTAAGGGATTTTGATCAAAGGAAGGAAAAGCACTGCGTGGGCGTTATCCATTTCCCCAAGATGGAGATCTCAAAATAAAAAGGGTATCATTGCCCATATCAGATTCCCTGACCATCAAGGTCACAGGAGGGTCCTGAGGTAGTAGAATTATGCCTTTTGTGTATTTCATTTACTTGAGCTCAAATATGCATACACTAAAAAAAATTTTTTTTTCTTTTTTGGTTGCACTTTGTGACAAGTGGGATCTTAGTTCCCTGACCAGGGATCAAACCAGTGTCCGCCACACTGGAAGTGCTGAGTGTTAACCACTGGACTGCCAAGGAGGTCCAGGAGGGAGCCATTTAAATACAGCTGGCAAGTAGGGCTTCCATTTCACCCAAGGTCCCACCTGAAGACAGGAGGGGAGCACAGGAATTTGCTAATTCGCAACTGGAATTTCTTGCGTGCTCTCTGCATAGACATCTCCTCCTGTTGAGTGTGATTCCAGCAGCTTTTCTTCCCATATCGCATGGCTCCCACACGTAAGCCATCACCTTCATCTGATGCCACTGCTCCGTTTCGACACTGGTGTAAGGGCTGACTGGGTTGAGGTTTCCGGTAGTGGGGATGGCTGTATCCAGCACGATTTGGTCTAGCAGGGATCATAAAAATTTGAGAGAAAAGTCATCCTGCTGTGGCATCAAGGACTAAAATGCTTGTTAAAGAGACAAGTTAAATATGTAGAAGACTTTCATGAAGACTGAAATAGCATCTGATTTGTGCCCGGAGGGCTTGGACCGTGAGTTGTGCCTCTGAATTTCAGCATGTGTTCTAACTTCCTGCCCAAGAGGTATTGATGAAAAGGAATTTCCAAGAGTAATTTCAATTCTATATGCTTTTCATTCCCTTCTGACCCTAACTCTCATGGAAATTATAGTGGTCAAGAACCTGAATTTGGGATCAGATGTCAGATTCCGAGTTCTAGCTCCACCAACAACTAACAGTAATTTGACTAAGCCTCAGTTTCCTCAAATGTAATGCAAGTTCTTACCTAATAGGATAGTTCTGTGGATTAAGTGGGACAATCCATGTGAAGCACCCAGCACCTGCATTTAATAAGTAATGCAATCAATGTTTACTCTGATTATTCAGGAAGCAAAAGCAATCCAATGCATTGGCTGCATGCCACTGATTTGTGGGAAGAACAAAGGACTGGTTCTGTGCTCTGGATCCAAAGCAACGAAAAAGTTTCAAAAACATATTTGTTTTTTATTCTTTTGTCTGCTGTATTCTCTATACCTAACTTCTCAACAATTTAAATATACGTGTTTCCTATGCAACTGTTCACCCAGTGGATTTGATGGGTATTTGTCGAGCACCTACTGTGTGCCAAGCTAGAGGGTGGCGATGTGGAGGGAAGGCAGTCTGAACAGTGGGAGAAGATGGATGCATAACCCGGGAGTGACGAGATAGCACAGACAATGGAGTGGTGGGGGAACCTGAATGGACTGAGGTGCAGAAGTGGTGAACAGATGAAGGGATGAGAAAGGCATGGAGGTGAGAAACAGCAGGGAGCGATGGGGCAGCCACAAGGAAGTCAGGTGATCAGAGTGCAAATCTGTGCAGATCTGGGAATGGTGGGCAGTGACTGATCCTGGAGACATTCCTGCTTCACCGGGGGCTTTAACCTTGACCGTGAGGGCCGTGTGGAGCCGTTCACCAAATGTGTATTCTCATCAAGATGGCTCATCCTGTGTGGAGGATGGATTGGAGGGGGAGACATAGGATGAGGCTATGCAGCCGGGACCACTGTGGCCACAAAAATGAGGGCTGGCCAGGGGACGTGGGCGATGTCCCTGGGGAAGGAGAGAGGCAGGGCCATGGAGAAGCAAATACCAGGTGAACTCAGTAGGACCTGTGATCGCTAGAGTGCAAAGTGGGGGGAGAGTGGAGTTGGGGGCACCTCCCAGGTGTCAAGACAACTGAGAAGATGGCAGTGCTACCAACTGAGGTATTTTCAAAATAGAAAGAACAGGTCTTGAGGTGGGGAGATTTTTCTCCTTTTGAAAGAACTTCCTAGACCTTACAGTCTAGGGAGATAATGATTCAAGTGTGCTTTTCTTTCATTACATCTGGAATTCAGTAATCAAAATTATTTGTAATAACAAAATCTTCAGAAAGCATGTCTAAACAGGAAGTTGCATAGTCACTTATTCTCAACCAGAACCAAACAATATCCAAGTTCAAATGACCTTCATGATTTAAGATAGGCAGGGGGAGAATCTTTCAAAAAAAAAAAAAAAAAAGAACATGGAGGCTGGATAAAGGAAAACCAAATATAGTAATACTAGTCCAAAAGAACTAAAAATGTTGATTCAGATCTTTCCCACTTTTTCTCTGACATTTAATTAATTGCATTTTGATCTCTCTTCCTGTCCCCCTTTATCCTGTGATGAAGATTCTAGAATGTGGTAAACAGAAAAAAATGAAGTCAACAGAAGGAAGAGGGAGAAGCAGAGCTTTGATAATCCATCAATTGACAATTTATCCCCTTATATCAGGTAGAGTTTGGAGTACCAAATAGGCAAGACTGGGAGAAGATAGGAAAGAATCTGAGGATTTAGCCACAAATTAGCAAATCTGGTAGACTCAAACACTTGTGCTTCCTTGCCTGGACAAGCAACATAAACTGCCTACATGTTTTGAATTTCATTTCTTTTAGCTTTAGTCATATGATTTTGGGTATGAGTTCTGAATAGTATTCTTGCCTGGAGAATCCCCTGGAAAGAGGAACCTGGCGGGCTACAGTCCGTGGGGTCACAAAGAGTCAGACATGACTGAATGATTAACCCTTTCACTCTTTTCTGAATAAGTAGTGAGAAATGGTTCCACCTCAAACTCTGGTTAAATACGAAGCTGAAAGCAGGATGGAAAAGATGCATACACATTCCTTTGCAGGATGTGGGTCATCTGGCAGCACCAGGCCGCCACACAAAGGGCTTCTTAGAGTTATCATTTGACAAAGTACCAGGGAGAGGGCTGACGTCAGCAGGGACAGGGCCATGGGAGGGTGTCCCCCGGATGACTTCCTCCCCTTCCTCTCCCTGCCAGAGCGCCGTCGTCGTCTGAACCTGTAATCCCTGCCCAGGCAATTCCAGCGCTGGGCGTTTCTTAAGCAAATAGAGCAGATCCTGCCAGGGTGAAGGGTTGCCACCTTTTATAACTCATGTTCCGGGGCAGCCGCTCGTGACCTTTTCTCACGACTCAGGATCACAGCCGCATTTGTGCCTTTGAAATGTCTCCCTCTTCCTGCTCCTCGTAACCCCCATGTCTCCCTGTGTAGCTGGCGCCTAGAACACGCCGTGGTGTTTGTTAATTAGCTCCTCTGTAGAACGGAGCACTTTCTTAGCTCAGTGATGCCACATTCTTCAGGGAGTTCTCCGGTCTGTGTCTTGCTGCCCAATGATGCAGGAAGGTTTCTGGGATGGGAAAGAAATCTGTCCGCTGCTCCCTGTATAAGCATCGTCCCCACCTCCCTCTCCCTGCCCACCAGCCACCCACACCACAGGTGTTCAATAAATGCTGCTGGACAGTGAAGCAGTGCGTGCATACATCCTTAGCCGTGTTGGATATGGCTATCTTCTAGCTTAAAAAAAAAGTCAGATGTCAAAGCACTGAACATAGTTTCTATGAGGAATGAAAACAAGTCCCTGCACCTCAAAGGATGAGGTTCAATAGTCAGAAAGGATGTAACAGTAACCCTTGCCCTTGGTAAGACCTTGCTCTGTGCCAGGCACTGTTCCTGGCGCTTGTATCATCATTTGATCCTTGCAGTAGTCTTCCGCTTCTTATTATCCTCATTTTAAGGAGGCACCCAGTCTATGATATTTTGTTACAGCAGCTCTAGTGATTTAAGAAAGGAGGGAATTTTAAAAATGGATATGTAATCGACATACGATATTAGTTTCAGGTATACAGCACAGTGCCTTGATATATGTATCTCTTTTGAAACGATCGTCAGAACAAGTCTCCTTAGCATTCATCACCACACATAGTTACAAAGTTTTTTCCTTGTGATGAGAATTTTTTTACTTACCTTCTTAAAAGCTTTCAAATATATAATTCAATATTATTGACTATAGTTGCCATGCTCTACATTGCATCCATACTTATTTTAAAATGAAAAGTTTGTATGTTTTACATACTCCCTCGATTTTAACTTTTGTCTTTCCAACCCCATGGGATCACTGAAAGACCTGTTGATGTTCTGCTTCTTAGCAGCTGTCTTTTTTTCTAGCTTTCCAGCTTTTTCTATCATTCCACCAAGAATCAACAAATGTCATGGGAGAAAAACAGCTGTGTGCAAAAGTTGGGGTTCCCGCAAAGACCTTCTCTTCATTCTAGAATCTTTTCATTCTAGATTCTCATGCCCTGGCTATCCAAGCAGCTCTTTCATGACCTCAAATAGTTGTTCTTTTGTATTTTGTATACAAAATACAAAAAATATTTGTATTTTCTAGTGTTTTCTGTGGGAGTATTAGACTGCAAAAAGCTAATATCATAGTAGGAGAGTTGAATTATCAGAAGTGATCATTTAACGTCAAGTAATATGGACTTCTGTATTAGTTCTCCAGGGGAACAGAGCCAGTATAGATATATAAGAAAAGATTTATTATGGGAATTGGATAATGCAATTATGGAGGCTATGACGTGCCAGTGCCATCAGCAGCTGGAGAACAAGGGAAGCTGGTGGTGTAAGCCCCAGGATGAGGCTGAAGGACAAAGAATGGGAGAGTGGATGCTGGGATGGGCAGAGGGGAGGGTTAGTATAAATCCCAGAGATTGAGACTAAGACCAGGAGCTCTGAGGTCTGGAGACAGGAGAAAATGGATGTGCCACATCTCAGCTCAAGAAGAGAGAAGAGAATGTGTCTTTTCTCTGCCTTCTTTGTGCTATTCAAGCCCTCCATGAATTGGATTATTTCCACCCACATTCTTTTATTTTTTTACTTTTTTGGCTGCAGTGGGTCTTAGTCGCTGTGTGCAGACTTTTCTGTAGTTGCAGCCAGCAGAGACTCTTCGTCACTGTGGTACTTGGGCTTCTTATCGCAGTGCCTTTTCTTGTTGAGGAGCACAGGCTCTAGGGCATGTGGGCTTCAGTAGTTACAGCAGATGCTCAGTATTCACGGCTCATGGGCTCAGTAGTTGTGGTGCATGGGCTTAGTTGCTCCACACTATGTGGGATCTTCCTAGAACAGGGATCAAACCCATGTCCCCTGCTAACAAATTAGCAGGCAGATTTTTTTTTTTTTCCCACTGCACCTCCATGGAAGTCCCCCCACCCACATTCTACTCAGTCTACTGATTCAAGTGTTAATCTGTTCTCTCAGACACTCCCAGAAGTAATATCTTCCTAGGTCTCTAGGTATCCTTTAGCCCAGTCAAGTGGACATATAAAAGTAACCATTACAGCTTCTGAAGACTTTTGATATGTTTTATCAAGTTGCTCCCCAGAGAGCTATTCTAATCATGTTTCTGTTGAAAGTGTATTATGTAATTATCACGTATAGACTTCTAAGGTAGTTATTGGTGTGCATGGAAGGTCCACTATCCAGGGGTAAGCTATGGATAAAGAGACTGCAACTGTGCTCCCCAGCTTACTCACAGCCCAGGGCCTCACTTACAAGAAGGTAGCAGAATGTGTGTTAGTCGCTTCAGTCGTGTCTGAACCTTTGAGACCCTATGAACTGTACCCTGCCAGTCTCCTCTGTCTGTAGGATTCTCCAGGCAAGAATACTGGAGTGGGTTGCCATACCCTCCTCCAGGGGATCTTCCTGACCCAGGGATCGAACCTGCATCTCTTTATGTCTCCTGCATTGACAGGTGGGTTCTTTACCACTAGCACCATCTGGGAAGGCAGTAGAATGAGAACAGCATGGTTTCATCACTTTTCAGTTGTGCAGTTTTGAATGGATTGATTTGATTCTGTGAGCTTTAATTTTATCTCAAAATGGGGTACATCTCCCAGCGTTGCTTACATGATTAGTTGAGCTAAAGTGTGTACAACCGCAGGCACGTGGCATGCGTTTGTTAAATGGGAACTATTTTTAAAAGTAGTGAGTCATAAACATTGGTTGAATGAATAAATGAATGAATGTGTGAATAAGGTAATGGTTTAAGGAGCATGAAGCTGCCTACGTCGGGGTTCCTTGGGGTAGGGTATGAATAAGGGAATGAAGGCATCGGTAGCAGGGGACAGCACAGAGCAGACAGACAGACTTGGGGTGTGTCGGTGCCGGTGATACTTTACAAACTTGCCAAAAGGCAAGAAGTTAATCGCTAGAAAATAGACGACCAACTCATGTTTGTTCTGTAGGCTGCTTTGAATTGCAGGGGACTTCAGAATCTCTTGTGCTATTACTTTCACCCTCAGATGAGCGCTGAGAAAGTGAATCTCTTTTTCTGTCACTTTAAATACATGTCAGTTTGGCTTGCCATAAAGCAAAGTCAATGATGATAAATTCTTTGGTAAAAACCTTTCTTCATGTCTACTCCAGCAAGAAGATTTCTTGCAAAATCACAGAAATTCAGAATCATGAAAATCTCTGGAATCCTTGAACTGGAGAGACCTCAGAGATCATTGGTCCCATATTTCATCATCATTGAAATCACTGCAGCAGAATTCCCGACTGTGAGGCTTACATCTGCTGCTTGTTTGCTCTGTATGGTGCCATGAAGCCTCAGTTTCATGCTTGGGGCAGGGTGCTCTTACCTGCTGGCCCACCAGGCATAATGCTCATCTAGGAAGTGAGCTGAAATCAGCTTCTTGATAAAACCCCTCCATTAATCTGGTGTTGGTTGGCCTTCTCTTGATGAAAGTGAAAGGGAGAGTGAAAAAGTTGGCTTAAAGCTCAACATTCAGAAAACTAAAACCAGGGCATCCAGTCTTCATGGCAAGTAGATGGGGAAATGGAAACAGTGAGAGACTTTATCTTTTGGGGTTTCAAAATCACTGCAGATGGTGACTGCAGCCATGAAATTAAAAGACGCTTGCTCCTTGGAAGAAAAGCTATAACCAAGCTAGATAGCATATTAAAAAGCAGAGATATTACTTTGCCAACAAAGGTCCATCTAGTCAAGGCTATGGTTTTTCCAGTGGTCATGTATGGATGTGAGAGTTGGACTATGAAAAAAGCTGAGCGCTGAAGAATTGATGCTTTTGAACTGTGGTGTTGGAGAAGACTCTCAAGAGTCCCTTGGACTGCAAGGCAATCCAACCAGTCAATCCTAGAGGAAATCAGTCCTGAATATTCATTGGAAGGACTGATGCTGAAGCTGAAGGTCCAATACTTTGGCCACCTAATGTGAAGAACTGACTCACTGGAAAAGACCCTGATGCTGGGAAAGATTGAAGGCGGGAGAAGAAGGGGATGAGATGGTTGGATGGCATCACCAACTCTATGGACATGAGTTTGAGCAAGCTCCAGGAGTTGGTGATAGACAGGGAAGCCTGGTGTGCTGCAGTCCATGGGGTCACAAACAGTCAGACGTCACTGAGTGACTGAACTGAACTGAACTAAGGTCCCATGGAATAATTCTAATCCTTTTTCCTAAAATGTGTTATTCAATCATTTGAAGGTAGCCCTCCATGGAAAAAACACTGGATGAAGGTCAGAAGACTTGAATTTTAAACCAAGTCCTATCACTTGGACTGTGACATTGTAGAATATTCATTTTATAAAATAGGAACCCGAGGCTTTAAAAGTTAAGCAACTGGCCCAAGGCCACACAGCTATTAAGTGGTGAACTAGTGAGTGAAGCTTACTGATGCTGAAGCTCAAGTTCTCGTCCTTTATGTTAGAGAGCCTCTGCGTGCTACTGTGGTTTGTTGTTGTGGTCAATTAACCTTCAGTCTTTTCTCCTATGAATTTTAGTCAAGTCACATTTTCTCCATTTGGGACTTGTGTGAATCAATCCCTCTGTCTCTCCCTATCTACTGGTATCTGTATCTGTCAAGCAATCATCTATTTTCTATCTATCTATCTATCTATCTATCATCTTACTTTCATCAACCCATCAATTTATTTTTACTTACATGTACTTTTCCTTATTAAATTTGAGGGGTGAAGGGTCACCAGGGGTGACCATCATTTCAATCTGTCAAAATGAGTACTGGTTTTTACTGTAAAACATCTCCCTTTGACTTATCTACAAAACTGACAATTTTCAAATCTGAAAATTTTAGGACACTGCTAAAAATTTTAATATATTAGGCAGGGTCATATGACAGGCCACTGGCAACCAGTTGTGAACATATTTAGCTGTCCAGTTATTTTAATCATGTATTTTCAATTTGACCACAGTGACATGCCAACAGACTTGACCGCATTTCCTAGTGGATATGTTTGATGGTTTGACATCCTGACCTCAGTGAACCCATGCTGACTCCATGTGATCATAGCATTCATTTCTAAGTCATTCACAAGACATGTAGTTAGGAATTTTATTCTGGAATTTTGCCAAGGTTTGACATCCAGAATTTGCTTTGACCCAACTGTAATTACCAGAACCTAGGTTTTCTTGAATTTCACAATCAAAAATGATTTTCCAGTCTTCTGGCACCTCCTTATTCTTCATGTTTTCTTCCCCCCAAAGACTGCCAACCGAGGTTGCATAATTACATCTCTGAGTCTTTCAGTACTTTGGGTTATGATCTGTCTGGGCTGGAAGGTGTGATCTCATTTAAATTGTGATGTAGTGGAAAGAGAAGCAGACTTGAGTGTGGACCCCATTCTTGTCTTGGTGTATCACTTGCTGGTTATTGACTTGCGGTAAATGACTAAATCTACATAACCTCTGTTTCCTTATCTGTAAGTGAGGATGAAATCTCACAGGGGATTGAAAGGATTAAATGAGTTAACTGGAAAAGTGTCTGGAGTACCATAAACTTCAAAAATCTGAATTGCCCTAATGCTTTTTCTATCTTGGAGTTCAATTTATTCTTTATGGTTTAAAATGTCCTTTAGAATTGGAAAACAGTTCTTCTTGCTGGAGAAGACAGAAGGGAGCCAGAACTCTTTGGGGCTGAAGATGGTGTGGAGCACTGGACTGGGAGGAACAGGAGTTACTTACTGTGTGATCTTGAGCAGGTCATGGAATCACTCTGGGTTTTATTTTCATCTGTAAACTGAGGAGGAAGGACTAGGTGATTTCTAAGTTCTTGTTCTTAGTTCTAAATCCTCTGAACCTAATTTTGCCATTTGCCATGTCCTTGGACCATAGAACCATCTTCCTGGAGAGGGGTCTATCATTTATGCACTTTGTGCATAAATCTCAGAATATTAAAACCCCCTCACTGATCCCTTGCCACATGCTTCTGAGCTGAAAGTCTATCATCTATGGGTTGACATGGACTGTTAGACTGAATGAGCCCAGAATACGATAACAATCCTGCTTGCTGTCCCCAACTCAGCTTATTATTCACCATTTTGAATTACCGAGGCTTTGATTCTTTCATTAGCCTAATGATTGAGAATTGATGGCATAATAATGCTATGTCAACATATAGAGATGTTATGGAAATTATGGAAATAATTATGTAGCACTTTCCATACTAAAGTGGGGTTTTTCTGATACATGAGGATGGATTTCAGATGTGAAATACAGCAATCACTCTTCACCCTAGAATGCTGGAAGAAATCTTTGGATCTACCCAGGAAGTTGCTATTCATTAGTTGTGATTAATTTGGAAAAAAATCAGATTCATTGTCTCCAAAATATTAATAGTAAGAATTGTGTTGTTACTGAGCTTATTTCCTACTCTGGGGACTACAGAAAGTGTCTTCTGATTTCAAGATAACTAAATATATAGATGTCTTGTTCTTCTTTTCTGGGAAGACTTTACCAGGCAAATTTTATTCATTCATTTGCATCATGTATACATTAACTTTTTGAAGACGTATCTCAAACACCTATTGCATGCTGTGGAACCCAGGGGCTCAGAAAAGAATTGAGGGGGTGATCACTGCTTTTAGAGAGGTCTCCATCAGTGAGGGAAGACTTGCTAAGGCTGACAGTGTGGTAGGGCTCTAAGAAAGTGTATTTTGGATCCTGGACCTTTCAAGAACCTTCTCAGGAGACTTGCTCTTCTGTTAATCCTTCTCTCTGCATTCCTAAACTCTTGGTTTTATCACCCCAATACTGTATCTTTTATCTTAAAAGCAAGTGCGTTGTCATATGGCAGAAGCCAAATGGATACATATATATGTATAGCTGACTCCCTTTGCATGAAAGTGAAAAGTGAAAGTGAAGTCACTCAGTCGTGTCCGACTCTTAGCAACCCCATGGACTGCAGCCCACCAGGCTCCTCCGTCTATGGGATTTTCCAGGCAAGAGTACTGGAGTGGGGTGCCATTGCCTTCTCCGACTGTTCACCTTAAAATAACACAATATTGTTTATCAGCTATACCACAATACAAAATGAAAAGTTTCAAGTTAAAAAAAATGGGAAAGAAAATAGTCAAAAGAAAAAAAAAGAAGGAACCCCCTAAAAAAGCAAATAAATAAATCGCAAACCTCTACTAACTCATCACGTCTCTCCAGGATTTCCCTGCATTTCTATTTCCCACGGAAGAGCTGTCTGCACATGGTGCCACAACCCTACCTCCCATTCATTCTTCATCTCTTCCTCCATCCCTCCAAAACTGACTTCCAAGTTACTGAATCTAATGGGTACTTTAAAATTCTTATCTTACTTGACCTTTCTGCATCATTTGAACCAATTGGTATTCCCTCTTGAAACACTCTTGTCCTTTGAAAATACCTTCTCTGGTTTCATCCTTCTTCAGTGGCTGCTCCTTTTTCTTTTCCTCTGAGAGTTTGTCTTCTGCTACTGCTTCTACTGCTGATGTTCTTCATGGTGTGTTGATGGGCCCTTCTGTCGCCTCTCCTTGAGGAGAGGTTCTCTTTTCCTTTAGTTATTTTCCTTTCATTATGCCCCTTTTCTTCTGTCTCTGTTCTGAAGCAACTTCATTCTTTATCATGATTTAAATTCTTTATATATCTTGAAGAGTCTCAAATTCATATCTGTAGCCCAGTGCTCTTTTCTGAGCTTCAGATGGGAACATTGCACTATGTACTTGATACTGCCATTGAAATGTCTTGTAGACATCTCAAATACCTGAGTTCCAAATCTCCCTCCAAACATCTGCCCTTTCTGTAGGATTCTCCATCCTGGTGAATACCTCCACATGCCTGGGTGCTAAAGGACATCTCTGGCCCACTCCTCCTTTTGTGTCTTGGAGGCATCTCAAACTCAACATATCCAAATCCAGTCTATTGATTTCTATCCCTGCCACTAACACTTGGCTCTCAAGAATCCTCAAAACAAAATAAATCTAAAAACACACATACACAAAAGGAAAGAAGGAGGGAAGGAGGGAGTGAAGGAGGGGAAGAAGGAAGAAGGGAAAGAAGAAAGAATAGAAGAAGGAAGAAAATAAATAAATCCAAAGACATTCGGTTTTGCTTCACAACCGTCTACTGTACCACTAGAGTCAGAATCTGGTGGTGAATTTTGACTCTTCCTTTTTGCTTTATCTCTTGTGTCAAATTCATGCAAGAAAAAGTCACTTCCATTTCCGGCCATGAGGCAATAACAGCGATTAGATTTACCCTTCCATCTTACAAACAGAAAACTGGACAAAATATATGAAATGATTTTCAGGGGCACGGACAGCTGGTTGGTTGGAAAAGAGGTAGGGCAGGACAGTGAGGCCTGTGAGAAGGGAAATAATTCATGGGAGCCCTAAAACTTATTTCCCAGGCTCTTTCCAAGCCTGTTAATATTTTACCTATTTTTGTGCTTGTGCATTATCTGTCTCCCTTCTTTAGAACATCAGTTCCAGGAAGGGTGGGCACTTGGCTGTCTAGTTGAGCCCCTAGCCCAGGACTCAGCCCATTGTAAGAACTCAGTGAGTTTTCTGGATGGGATAAATAAATGGGTGAATCCTTGGTAACATCTGCTCCTTCACTAGCCAACTCCTATCTATTCTGCTTTTATTATTTATTTATTTATTTTTTACTTTATAATATTGTATTGGTTTTACCATACATCAACATGAATCCATCTCTAATCCATCCACTGATGCTATTGCCCTGATCCCAACACCGTTATATCTGCCCTGGACAAATATTATACCTCCTATGTGGTCTTCTTCCATCTGCTCTTGTCTTCTTCCAATCACTTCCTCCAAACTGGTTATTTAAAGTGCGAACTTCATCCAGTCCCTGGGTATTAAAACATATTAATGGTTTCTGCTCTTTGAAGAATCCAAACTCCTTCCCAGGGGTAGTCAGCTCTAGCTTGTCTCCTCAGCCTCCTCCCCACATCTGTGGTTTCCTAATTCAGCAGCCCCTTGGATCCATGGCACACAATTTGAAAACCAGTGATCTAGATGATTGCTGGTGTCCTTATCTATAATACTATACTTAGACTTATTTGCCACAATCTAAGCTACCCATTGGGAGAAGGCAATGGCACCCCACTCCAGTACTCTTGCCTGGAAACTCCCATGGACGGAAGAGCCTGGTAGGCTGCAGTCCATGGGATTGAGAAGAGTCGGACATGACTGAGTGACTTCACTTTCACTTTTCCCTTTCATGCATTGGAGAAGGAAATGGCAACCCACTCCAGTGTTTTTGCCTGGAGAATCCCAGGGATGGGGGAGCCTGGTGGGCTGCTGTCTATGGGGTCACACAGAGTCGGACACGACTGAAGTGACTTAGCAGCAGCAGCAACAAGCTACCCGTTGAAATGTGATGCTGCAAATTACCTGTCAGTTCAACAGTTCTAATAATGGTGACATGCACAAATAGCATAAGACAACGGGAAAAATGAGCATCAGACTGTAAGAATTTATCAGAGTCACTGTGGTACTCTGATACACTGTGGTACTCTCTCTCTCACAGTCCCTCGAGAGAGAGGGACATCTCATTCTAAATATTGTCTTGGCTTTTCAAGCATAATAATCGTGGAAGGCAAATTCTCCATCTTCTAGAACCTCACAGAAATACCATGAGACAATAGTCTAGCTGCTTTCCTTTGATTCTCTGTCAACAAAACAAGGTTTTGCCTTGTTGTTTGTCTTCCAGGGTAGACTTGCCCCAAATACAATGTCCAATGTTCTCAAGTATGTCTTTAATTTTCAGACCAGTTTTATCTTCCTCTGTCATTTACCATATTGTTCTCTGAACTCATGAATCAGCCTCTTGTGGGTTTAATTAGTATGAATCAATTTATCAACAGCCAGATCATAGAGAGCAACAAGATAGCTTGCATTCTGTGGTCCTGAATGTTGGGGGACCAGATTAGAACACGAACATCTCACCAATGGCCCCCTTAGATGAAGAAATGAGGTCATGGCAGAGGACAGTCAGACACAGTGATGTACAGCGTTGACCCAGGAAAGGTCAAAAAGGATGCAAGGTCTAAGCAATGACCTAAAAAGGGAAAAGGAAGGAATAATAATAACCAATATAATTTGATATGATCCATTTCATATGTGTCATATATGAAGAGACAAATAAGATCACATTCCACTTCTTTAAAAAAAAAAATTAATTCCTTTTGTTCTCCCCCACATTCTTACATAAGCAGGGAATCAGCCTCTCTCCTGGCGCCTCTCTCCCCTCATATGACCAGCAATCTGGAGGGTCTTGTATGTACTGTTCTCCTTATGTTGGCCCCAGAACCCAGGTGCCCCTTGAGGTTGGAGGGACCCCCTTGCTGAGTTTCAAGAGCACTTCATTGTTGCTGGTTTCTTGTCCAAAAGGGGCACCCTGTCTGGGTCTCTGATTTGGGTCACAGCTGCAGACACCCGGGTGTTCTTTGACGAGAAAAGGAGTTGGAGTGTGGTCAGACCCACCCTTCCCCCACCGGAACTGCCCTCCCCTCCTCCTACCAACACACACCCCTGCTCCACCCCAAACTGGCCTGCTCCCAACATTCTCCTTTTAAAATCCACTCACTTCCCCGCCAGCTTCCTGGGCGCTAGTAACCTTGCGAAGGCTGGCTTGGGACAGCCTCCAGTGTCCACCACCACGTGGACCCTGAATGGCCACCACCCTGCGGTCATTGACTCGCTCCCTTCTAGATCCAAGAAGAGCCCGCCCAGGAGACACGTTCTTACTTCCACTTTTAGAGCCACAGGAAGCAAATTTCTGGAAAATTTCCAACACATTTTGTCCCTAATTTCACCCTTAGGCCTTTAGAAATGTTGTGAACTGGTCTTACAACACCTCATTACATGCTCAACATCTTTAATAATTTAAAGAGTAGATATTTGTATTCTTTGTGTGTGTGTGCATTAAAAAAAAAATCTTATTAGATAAGAAGCTGTAGTGCTGGCTTTAAGAGCTGGACACCCCACACTCTGGCGACATACAGTGAAAAGATGGAGTGTGTGTGTGTGTGTGTCTAAGAGACAGAGAGAGAGAGAGAGAAGATGGACCTGTTTCTGTAAACACACAGGCAGGGACAGGCTGCTGTGGGAATCCATGCAGGTCCTGTGTGCTGAGTGGATGGGGTGAGGGAGTCAAGGGAGGAGAGTTAGTGGGTGTTCAGAGATGCCTTCTACAGAAACAGAAAACTCAGAGAGAGGATCCCTTTGGGGAGAGATGAGGTCTGTATGGGGTAGAAGTATGTGGATTCTGGAGCCAGACTAAAAAGCAGGGGTCAGAAACATCTTCTGCTGAGTAAGCTGGGTGACCTCAACTGCTTTATGAAGTAGAAATGAGAAATAATTATGATAATGACAGTAATAGAGGAAGAGAGTTAATAAAGCAATCATAGTGAACACTGTTAAGGTGTGTGCTTTTCTTATTATCCTCATTTTTACCCATGAGCACAAAGACAGAACAATGTTTTAATTTTTTTCTGAAACAATTTCTGTCTTTTTTTTTTTTTTTAACAATTTCTGTCTTAAAGACTGAGTATATTGCATATTCCCAAGAGCATAAGGAACTGTAAGGAGTTAATGTTTAGATTGGGCTTCCCTGGTGATTCAGACAGTAAAGAATCTGCCTGCAGTGTAAGAGACTAGGATTCTATCCCTGGGTCTGGAAGATCCCCTGGAGAAGGGAATGGCTACCCACTCCAGTATTCTTGCCGGAAAAAATTTCATGGACAGAGAAGCCTGGTGGGTCCATAGTGTCTCAAAGAGTCGGTTGTGACTGACACTTTCACTTTCAATGTTTAGACTAAAGGAGGGAGTTTTCAACGCAGTTGAGCTAGCTCTAGCCTTTTGGGTCTAGGTGGATGATGAGGTAAGGCGGGGAGTGTGCCAGGACCAGGATTTGGGGGAGAGGAGGGGTGAAGAGCAAAGCCTCTGAGCCAAGAGGGGTGACAGAGGGATGGAGGAAGGGCTGCCTAAGGGAGAAGATAGAGATGGGAAGAATTCAGCACTCTGTACAATGTGTGACATGCATTATTCCTTCACCATGAAAAATAGCTGTGTTATAAGGCCTGAGTCAGATCTCAGTTTTTGTTTTGCTTCCTTTTGTTTTTCAAAACAGGCCCTGTTAGGAGTTCCCTGGTGGTTCAGTGGTTAAGAATTCACCCTGCAATATAGGTGACCCAGGTTCGATCCCTGGTCCAGGAACTAAGATCCCGCATGTCACAGCACAACTAAGCCTGCACACCACAACTAGAGAGTCTGTGACCTGCAGGGAAAGATCCCAAATGATGCAACAAAGGTCCCATGTGTTGCAGCTGAGACCTGATGCTGCCAAATAAATAAATAAAATAAATAAATATTAAAAAACAACAGCAACAATAAAACAGGCCCACTTCTATTACAGGTACTCATGGAAAGAGCTTTGAGGCTCCAAATAAACTATGTTCATGCATTTCCCCTTACCTTTATATTTCTCTCCTAAAATACTAGATTAACTTAGGATGATCCTCCCCACCTCCAATTTAGACACATTTAAAACTTAGGTCAAATTTCTGCTTGATTTATCTTCTACTAGCTTACCTGTCATGGAAGAGAGGCTTCTGTTTCATTTGAACATTTTTTCCCCAACATTTTCGTGTGGATCAGACTCTTAACTGAGGGTCAAGCCTTGATAATGGGGGTCATGGCTCCTTCAGAATCTTGGGTAGCTGCTCTTTGGCTCCGGTGACTCTTGTTCCATGAGCTGTGTCTAGAACGTTCTGGACATTTAATATCTTCCATCAGTGTGTTTCCAAACTGGATTTGGGAAGAAAATTTCCCTAAAAACTTCACTTAGTCTCTTTTCCCCCTTTCATCTTGAATCAGATCTTTTGAACCGTGATCAAAAGGGGCCCCACAGCTTTCCAACCAGGCTGCCAAGTTCTCTTACCTCTGTGTTGGAAGCCCACTCCAGTACTCTTGCCTAGAAAATTCCATGGATGGAGGAGCCTGGTGGGCTACAGTCCATGGGGTTACAAAGAGTCGGACACGACTGAGCGACTTCACAACTAAGAAGCTTAACATCCTTTTTGCTGCCCAATTTCTGGTGTACACCTTTCTCTCAAACTGTGTCTCCCTGTCCCTCTCACTTGGCCAGTCTCTATATTAAAAGAAAAGATACCCTCTCCCCAAATACAGGTGTTTGTGTTTGTTTGTTTTTAGCAATTAGTGGTCATACAGATTTTTTTAAAAACAAAATTTTTTAAAATTCATGGCAAATGCTTTTCTTGGGCTCTAGTAATAGTTAAGCAATAACCTGGCTTTCTCAATTAATTTCTCTTTATGTGCTTCTTTTTAATCGCCCCCCCACCCACCTTTTTTTTTTTTTCTTTTTTCCAGTTCATTGCTTGTGGGTTGGGCATGGTTCCCTTTTTAAAGTTGGGTAAGTGCATAATAGCTTTTGTTGAGTTTTCTGCCAGAATGTGGAACTAAATCATGTTGTAACTACTATTACCTCGTGGTTCCTCTGAAAATACTTTCTATTTAAGTTCTTATCTGGCACTCAAAGCCGAGACATGATATTTCCTTTGGTTGTGGATTCTAAAGAGCCATCATTTGTTTGATCCTCAGCCTGTGCCTCCCGCCTTATCAAACTGTTTCGTCAGCTTGTATGATAATACGGGGGTCCACCATTTTTCTGCCTTGCCTGATCTTGTGGTTTCTTCACTTTCATTTAACGTTTTTAGTTCTATCTCACAGATTTTTGGCTTTAAACTGTAGCACCGTCATTGTGATTTAACCATGAGGTTCTTTCTTAGCTCCGTAAGAGTTGTCCAAGATTGTGGTTGATTTTGTGCCTCATGTACAAGGTAACTCTTCACTGGATGAATGCTTCCTCCTCACCCATGTTTGTAGGCAGCTCTTGGTGTCTGTTTGAATTTTCTTCTGCTAGTGGTTGCCGTGTAAACTCCTCATTTTCAGCTCAAGAGCTGAACCTATTTTTTCTATTTTGCTTGTTTGATGCTGGGAGGGATTGGGGGCAGGAGGAGAAGGGGACGACAGAGGATGAGATGGCTGGATGACATCACCAACTCGATGGACATGAGTTTGAGTGAACTCTGGGAGTTGGTGATGGACAGGGAGGCCTGGCGTGCTGCAATTCATGGGGTCTCAAAGAGTCAGACACGACTGAGCGACTGAACTGAACTGAAGCAAAGAGGTACTAAGTATGCCAGCTTCATCTTTCCCAAACTGATCCTGTCAGTAGTCTAATTAGGTGGTTCTATCACCTTGAAGTGAAGTGAAGTAGCTCAGTCATGTCCAACTCTTTGCGACCCCATGGACTGTAGCCTACCAGGCTCCTCCGTCCATGGGATTTTCCAGGCAAGAGAACTGGAGTGGGCTGAAACTCATGTTTGTTTACACTGATCAGATTTGTTGTCATTGTTGTTCAGTCGCTAAGTTGTGTCTGACTCTTTGCAATCCCGTGGACTGCAGCATGCCAGGCTCCTCTGTCCTCCACTATCTCCCAGAGTTTGCTCAAATTCATGTTCACTGAGTCAGCGATGCCATCCAACCATCTCATCCTCTGTCGTCCCCTTCTCCTCCTGCCTTCAATCTTTCCCAGCATTAGGGTCTTTTCCAATGAGCTAGCTCTTTGCATCACATGACCAAAGTATTGGAGCGTCAGCATCAGTCCTTCCGATGCATATTCAGCGTTGATTCCCTTTAGGATTGATTGGTTTGATCAGATTTACCTGACATTTATTTTGAAAGGACCCTGTCAACTTTTTAGTGCTCATGCCAGTTTGGTTTGGATTGAGAAACTTGTCCTGCCACCGCAAGTTCTAGTTACGATAAGGATAACTTTATTATTTAGGTCATTATCAGGAACTCACCAAGATGGAAGTTTATCTCACTGTCAAGGAAGCATTATCTGTGGTTGGCATGGTGGCTCTGTTAACCACCAGGGATCCTGGCTCCCACACTCTTGTGTCCCCATCATCCTGAGGTCTGAGATCTTCTCCAGTCTCAGGCATTACACAGTACTTCAGTGATCAGAAACAAAAAAGGCACAAGAACAAGCCATGCTCCCTTCTTCTAAAGACGTTTTCTGAAGTTGCACTTCCATGGTGTAATCAACTAACCAAAACTTAGTCTGACAGATCCACTTCAGCTGCAAGGGAGGTGGGGAAATGCAGTCTTTATTTTAGGCCACCCCGTGCCCTCTGATGTCCGGGAATTCTGTTAGGGAGTAACACCAAATCTTGGAGATCAGTTAGAAATTCCTGACGTAGATGTTGTGTTCAGTCTCTCAGTCGTGTTTGACTCTTTTCAGCCCCACAGATGGTAGCCCATCAGGCTCCTCTGCCCATGGAATTTTCCAGGCAAGAATACTGGAGGGGGTTGCCATTTCCTCCTCCAGGGGATCTTCCTGACCCAGGGATAGAACTCAAGTCTCTTGTGCCTCCTGCATTGGCAGGCAAAGTCTTTACCACTGTGCCACCTGGGAAGCCCAATATATACCTTAATTTCAAATAAATTCCCAACTAACCCCTTCTATCATCTCATCCATAGCATCTAAAGTTGGGGAGCTTTTTATTTTATTTTGGGCTTCCCTGTGGTTTAGATGGTAAAGAATTTGCCCAAAATGCAGGAGACAAGGGTTGGGAAGATCCCCTGGAGAAGAGAATTGGCTACCCACTCCAGTATTCTTGCCTGGAAAACTCCATGGACAGAGGAGCCTGACAGGCTACAGTCCGTGGGGTTGCAAAAGAGTCAGACACAACTGAGCGACTATCACTTTCACTTTTTCTCACTGTCTTATTTTATTTTTCTTTATCTTATTTTCTTTATTGAGATATAATTGATACATAATACTGTGGAAGTTTAAGGTGTACAGTGTGTTGAATTGATGCACTTAGATATTGCACAAGTATTTCCACCATGGTGTTAGCTAACACCTCCATCACCTCACATAATTACCATTTCTTTTTGGTGGTGAGAACATTTAAGATCTCCTTTCTCAGCAATATTCAAGGATATGATACACTATCATTAACTGTGATCAGCATGCTGTCCATTTGATCCCCAGAATTTATTCGTCTTATAACTGGAAGTCTGTATCCTTTGATTAACATCATCCCCTTTCCTCTGCCGCTCCTTTCCCACCAAGCCCCTAGTAACCACCACTCTACACTCTGTTTCTGTGTGGTTGGCTTTTTTCGATTCCACATATGAGTGAGATCATTCACCATTCGTCTTTCTCTGCCTGACTTTCTTCATTAGCCGAATACCCTGAAGGTCCATCCATGGTGTCATCAGTGGCAGGATTTCCTTGTTTCTCATGGCTGAATAATATTCATCTATATCTCACATCTTCTTTATCCATTATGTTGACAGACACTCTGGTGGTTCCCCCATCTTGCTGCAATGAACATGGAGGTGCAGATATCTCTTCCAGATCCTGTTTTCATTTTCTTTGGAAATGTACCCACAAGTGGGATTGCTGCTTGGGAACTATTTAATTCTACAGCCTTGCCTTTGGGGACACAAGACAGAGATCTGAATCTGATTCATTTAATGAAGAGCTTATTCCCGTTCCCACTGTCTCTCTCCTACCCTCCCAGCACCATAAATGATGCCACCTTTGCTCAGACGCTGAAGACTCAAGAATCTGAGAAAAGATTCTATTCTTGACAGTGTCAAAGGCTAAAAGTCTCTACTATAGACTTCATTTTCTACTTGTTGAGTCTTCTGTTTACCACACTTTCTCTCTCCTGAACCCTCCAGTCGCTGGTGGGAGGTTTTGTGCACTCCCTGCCTTTCCCTTTGCTCCTGGCAGATCTCTGTGTTTACATTCATTTCACATATGAACATTTTTTTCTTCCCGAAATTTGCATGCTTTGCTTTCCACCAAGTTTTTAACATCTTTCCCAGGGTTTGCCTTACTTTGGGTGGAGGGTCTATTCTTCTTTAGATTTTGGCATTAGTTGTACCACTTGCAACTTGCTACAGAAGTAACGATAAAAAAGAGCGGAGAATGTCAGGTAAAAGGTTTACATGATACTTAAAAGGTCAATTAGCTGTGTTATACCAGCAACACTCGTTTAAGAACCGTTTTGATTTTGAGTGCTGATTGCCTCTGCTAGTAAAATATGTTTTGATTACATGTAGCTGCTCTGTTATCCTGTTATAGATTAAAACATGATCTGGCAAGTGTATACTACATTGATGTGTATGCTCCATCCCCCACAACTTTGTAAATTTTAAAGTTACAGGAAACGAAGCCAATAAGAATATTAACCTTAATTTTAACCATGTGTCTTAGAAATTAAAAGGAAAAGTTCCATGATGACCAACTCGGTAATAAGTGTTGCAGAATTTAATCTGAAAGATGAGTCATATAAGTCATCAATTCCTCTTGCCTGGTGCCCCTGCTGCTGCCCTGTCCAGGGTTCCACTTGCTCCTTCCTCTCCTTCACATCTTGTGTCCAGTCATTCACAAGCATCTTTCCTTTTTCTGCAGAGTCTCTTGGATTTGTCCCTGGGTCTTGGTTTCAGCTGTCACCTCTCAGAGCCAAGTCCCTATCAAATCTCATATAAATGACTGCAGCAGTCTTGTAACGAGCTTTTTTTCACTTTCTGTCTAACCCAGAGGCTGCTGCCAGACTCAGCATTGCTGCCAGCATCTCTCTCCCCTGATGAAGGTGTTGTTCAGTTGCCCAGTTGTGTCAGACTCTGCAACCCCATGAACTGCAGCACACCAGGCCTCCCTATGCCTCACCATCTCCTGGAGTTTGCCCAAGTTCATGTTCATTACATTGACGATGCCATCCTCAGCTGAGTCTTCTGTTTAGACTCAACATCCATCTCATCCTCTGATACCTTCGTCTCCTTCTGCCTTCAATCTTTCCCATCATCAGGGACTTTTCCAATGAGTCGTCGATTTGCATCAGATGACCAAAATACTGGAGCTTCAGCATCAGCATTGGTCCTTCCAGAGACTATTCAGGGTTGACCTCCCTTAAGATTGACTGGTTTGATCTCCTTGCTGTCCAAGGGACTTTCAGGAATCTTCTCCAGCACCACAGTTCAAAGACATCAATTCTTTGGCGTTCTGCCTTCTTTATGGTCCAGCTCTCACAACTGTACATGACCGTTGGGAAAGACTATAGCCTTGACTATATGGACCTTTGTCAGCAGAGGAATGTCTCTGCTTTTCAGCAGACTGTTGAAAGACTCTGATGAAGACCCTCCATTGATTAATTCAATTTTGGCCTCCTTAGCCTGCTAACAATAAGCCTTTCTCAATAAATCATATTTTAAAATTTTCTCTCACAGAGTATCTCACTACACATATGCTACTCCAATAAGTTCATTTTCTTTTCTCTCTTTTACTCATATTTTTCTGGGCTTCCTGGATTAGTACAGTGGTGAAGAACTTGTCTGCCAGTGTAGGAGATGTGGGTTCAATTCCCAGGTCACAAAGATTCCCTGGAGAAGGAAATGGCAACCCACTCCAATATTCTTGCCTGGGAAATTCCATGGGCAGAGGAGCCTGGCGGACTACAGTCCATGGGTTTGCAAAGAGCTGGACACGACTGAGCATGCGTGTACTAGTATTTTTTCATTTTCATGTCTTTGTTTATGCTGCACTTTCCTTGGAGAAGCCCTTACCTCCTCTCCAGTAACTCACATGATCCCTTCTCTTCAGTATCCTGAAGGCTCCGTGCTCTCACCCCATCCCATAGTGACCTTTTTATACGTAATAGTTCTGACTTTGGTCTGCATTTCCAAATTATGTCCAGTGAACTGAGGATTGCTTTAACGTAGTTGTTCTATTTAGTCACATCTCTCCTCTACTGGTCTGTTTTATCTGCTTTCTGGTCCTAAATGTGTCTAGCTAGATATAATTTGATATTTGGTTTTATTAAAGAAAAATGATGAGATGGGAACCATATAAGATTCAACGCATTTATTTTCATGGGTTTGCTTTAGTGTCTTCATATCTGTTCTTGGGGGCTTCCCTGGTGGCTCAGCAGTAAAGAATCTGTCTTCAATGCAGGAGACCCAGGTTTGATCCCTGGGTCGGGAAGGTCCCCTGGAGGAGGGCATGGCAACCACTCCAGTATTCTTGCCTGGAGAATCCCATGGATAGAGGAGCCTGGCAGGCTACAGTCCATAGGCTTGCACAGAGTCTGACAAGACTGAAGCGATAGCAGCAGCATCTATTCTTGGATCAGGGATAAGATTTACGTCTTTTTATTTTATCCACAAAAGTTCATATTGATCTCTTAAAAAAATAATTTTATTTATTTATTTTTGGCTGTGCTGGGTCTTTTTGCTGCGTGGGCTAGTCTCTCTAGTTGTGACGAGGTGGGGCTACTCTGGTGGGGTGCATAGGCTTCTCATTGCAGTGGCTTCTCTTGCTGCAGAGCATGGGCTCTAGGTACACAGGCCTCAGTAGCTGCAGGGTGAGGACTCAGTAGTTGCGGCTCTCAGACTCTGGAGCGCAGGCTCAGTAGTTGTGGTGCACAGGCTTAGTTGCCCCACGGCTTGTGGCATCTTCCCAGACCAGGGATCGAACCTGTGTCCCCTGCATTGGCAGGGGACAATTAAGGCAGATTCTTAATCACTAGACCATCAAGGAAGCCCCATATTGTTCTTGAATGTACCTTTGTTCCTTGTCTTTATGGCCTGGTAATTTCCATTAATTACTTAAATGAAACAGTGATGAGATGCAGATCACACTGAGCCTACGGGTGAATGAGATGAAACCAAGAAAGGAGAGGAGAAAGTAAAAAACTGCTTTTCTGGGATCTGTGGCCTACCCATGTTGGATTTAAACATTTTGAAAATCTTCAAATCCACGTCTTTAGAACAAGGGACAGTGGCCTATTTGTTCCCCTACTAGCGGCACCATCGATAATTGATTCATGTAGGCTGTTTACCATGACACTGGCTGAGATATCATGTTTGTTATGATCCTTGATAAGATATTGTGTATAACCAAATAAAAATAGTTAGGTTAAGTCTAAAATGAGTTAAAAGGGAGAAACCGCTGGGAAAGATGTGCATGCATGCTGTTGTGTCTGACTCTTTGCAACTCCATGGACTGTAGCCCGTCAGGCTCCCCTGTCCACAGAATTTTTCAGGCAAGAATACTGGAGTGGGTTGCCATTTCTTACTCCAAGGGATCTTCCCAACCCAGGGATCGAACTTGCATCTCTTATGTCTCCTGCGTTGGCAGGTGGATTCTTTACCATTGGCACCAAATTACCTTAAACTCTATCTCTCAATGTTCGTTTGTCCTAGCTAGAAACTACACTTCAAAATTTAGTGGCTCAGGCTAGCTGCTAGGCTTCTGTTATAGCTAGAACTGGGGCCCAAGAGAGGGCAGCAGTGCCAGGTCACTTATCACCTTTAGACCACAGATAAAGGTCCATACTTTACTTGAAGAGTATTGCAAACCATTCAGAGATTTTAAATAAAGGTCCTGATTGTGTGTGTGTGTGTGTGTGTGTGCGTGTGTTAATCACTGACTGTGGTTTGGAGGATGGATTTGAGAGCGATGAGTCAACAAGATGATGAGTCAGGACACTAAACAACCATCCTTGCAGGATGGGTTGGTGGCTTAAAGAAGGATGGAACTGGATGGATTTGCATGGGAGATGAAAGGATGATTTTTCAGATGGATTGAGCATGAGGAGTCAGGGAAAAGAGGAATAAAGATTTATTAATTAATTCAACAACCACTGATGTAACACTTACTGTGTGCCAGGCACTCTTCTAGGCTCTGGAGACAGAGCTGAAAACAAAACAAATTGAGTCCCAGCTCTCCTTGATCTTATATCCTAGTGGAGAGAAACAGAGAATGACTGACATCTGTCAGGTAGAGATGGTGAAATGAAATAAAGCATCATCGGGGATAAACAGTGATGTGGAGGGCTAGTGTTAGATAAGATGATCAGGGCGTCTTCTTGGCTGGGGTGATACTGGAGCATGGAGGTGAAGAAGGAAGCCCTGCTGCTCTCTGAGGCAAGGAGGCTCCAGGAAGAGGAAGCAGTGGATGCAGAGGCCCTGGGGCGGAGGCGTGCGTGGCACATCCGAGGAGCAGCGTGTGGACACTATGGCCTGAGAAGAGTGGACAGAGAGGAAGTGGGAGGGGACAAGGTCATGGAGAGGTAGGCGGGTGGGCAAACCATAGGCGAAGCTCAGGACTTGATGTTATTTTGAGATGGAATGCCATTAAAGAATTTTGTAGAGAGGAGCAGAAGCAGAAAGACCAAGCAAGACGATAGTAGACTTGGCAAAAATATGGTGGTTTTGTTTTAGCCACTGGTTCAGTGTTTTGTTTTTTGCATGAGAAAAGAAGCCTGACCTTTTAAAAATTTTCATATAGTCTCATATAATTCATAGCAATTGAACACTTACTTAACATGTTGCCATTGTTGTTTAGTCATTAAATCATGTCTGACTCTTTTGTGACCCCCTGGATTGTAGCCCACCAGGCTCCTCTGTCCATGGGATTTCCCAGGCAAGAATACTGGAGTGAGTTGCCATTTCCTTCTCCACGGGATCTTCCCAACCCAGGGATCAAACCTGGGTCTCCTGCATTGGCAGGTGGATTCTTTACCACTGAGCTACCAGGGAATCCCTTACTAAGTGTAGATATTATATTAAGGGCTTTGCGTGTATTATCTTGCTCATTTTTATTATTTCCTTCCGTCTACTAACTTCGGGCTTTGTTTTTCTTTTTCTAGTTCCTGTAGATATAAAGTTTGTTTATTTGAGATTGTTCTTGTTTCTTGAGGTAGGCTTGATGGTGCCATTTTTGAGAAGGGGAAGTCAGAGGCAGAAATAAAGGAGAAGAAATCAAAGTTCTGTGTAGGACAGATAGAGGTTGAAATGCCAGTTAGATACACAATTAGAGCAATCAAAGAGATATTGATAGCTGAATATTTGAGTTCAGAACTCTGGAGAGGGGTTAGGAGTAGATGTAAATTTGGAGTTGCCATCCCAGAGGTGGTCTTCAGCACCCCCAGACTAAATGGGGTCACCCCAGGAAAGATTTGATGGTAAAAAGAGCTATGGCCCCAGGGATCTCCATTTTCTAGCAAGTAGTACAGAAGGGAAGGAGATGGGAAGAAGGACCCAGTGAGGTTGGGTGAAAATCAGAAGAGTTTAATGTTACAGAAACCAAGATAAGAAAGTGCTTCAAGTTAGAGTGCTCAACTGAGTCCAAGCTGTCAAGAACCCAGGAGGAGGAGAGATAGGAAAGTGGCCATGGGGCTTGACATTGTACCATTGACCTTGCCAGGGAGGGGCGAGTGCAGGAGATGAAGATGTGGACAAGGGACAGTGATTTGCTCTTGGGACAAATTTTGCCAGGAGGAAGACAGAAACATGGCAGTGAGGAGGATGAAATGCAGTTTCCAGGAATCAAACTCTTTTTCCTGTTTCTTTGATCTCTCCTGGATGTTAGGGGACAACGTTGCCTCATACAGTGTTAGACCATTTTGTACAGAACTGTGGCTTAAGGTATTGTTTGTTTCATATGTATCTGTGCTGTAAAGGAGGGATCTTGTCTTTCGTATGGTAGATACTCCAATATATGTGGGTACCAAGAATGAGGGCATCCCTGGTAGCTCAGTGATAAAGAATCCACCTGCACTGCAGGAGCCACAGGAGACTCAGGTTTGATCCCTGGGTTGGGAAGATTCCCTGAAGGAGGAAATGGCAACCCACTCCAGTATTCTTGCCTGGAAGAATCCCATGGATAGAGGAGCCTGTCGGGCTACAGTCTATGAGATCTCAAAGAGTCGGTCACGACTGAAGTGGCTTAGCATGAAGAATGAATATTCTGACTAAAGTAACTCCAGAATGTGTGTGTGTGCATGTGTTTGCATGTGGGTGTGTGAGGGTGTGCATGAGTACATGTGCATGTGTGTGTGCACGAGGGTGTACATGTGTGTGTAAGCACACATGTTGTCTTCAAATCTGGGGGGCTGGAAATCTTCCTGACAATCTGTTGGGCATCAGGGGTTTTTATCTCCAGATGGGTGCCCTATTTTTCTTCTTGATAACCTTTTACTCACGAAGAGCCTGGGATGGGAGTTCCATTTACAAATGGTGAATCATTAGAAACAGGTTTGGAGGTGGAGGAGCATCTCCCAGCAGCAGAGCCTTGCTTCTAAGGTCTGCAGTTGGTTCCCTGCACCAGCGGGTCCAGCGAGCAGATCTGCTGAAGGGAAGATGACTCCTTACTGCGGTCCACTCCCTCCCAGTGCCACTCTGATGCCAGCCTTCATAGAAAAACTCGAGGGCAAAAGGACAAACTCTCCCGAGTTCCCGGCCTTCCCTTTCTTTCTTACCTTCTTCTCTACCAGGTATCTGGGAGACTGAAAAGTTCGCTTGAATTACAGCTGCTGTTGGTGGGCTGTGATCCACTCTCCCAGCCCATCTCTGAGCCCCCTTCTCTTATGGAGGCAGTCCCCTGTGGGTGGCTGCCCTTTGCCCTTTGTTTGCCTGCCCGGCCTGAGAAGACACTTGCTCCCACTCAGAAGCAGGGAGTTTTTCTGTGATTCAGACAGTGTAGACAATGCCAGGATCTCCACACCTTCAGAACCAGGGTGAAAAAAAGGCTGGACCCGTGGACTTGCAGGAAACAAGACTCAGATCTTCTTTTTTCGAAAGAAAAAACCCACTAATGCTAATTATTTACCTAGTTTAAAAAACAACCAGCCACATTCTGGAATCTGTGATGAGATTCTACCTTCCCAATCTGAACCCCTCATCCAATGATGTTCTGAAAGGTTATTTCATCTTGCCTACACTTTTTTTGGGGAGGCAATCATACAGGCTGCAGGATTATAGCTCCCCAACCAAGGGATTCATGGAACCCATGGCCCCTGCAGTGGAAGCTTGGAGGCCTAACCACTAGACTGCCAGGAGGGAAGTCCCCAGGCACCTCCTTCTAAATCCCCATCATCTGATCCTACTCATCACTTTCCATACAATCACCAGATGAGTGGTGGTACCTCCTTTGTGAATTTTTTTTCTTTCTGGCATATGTATGTACCACTAATGCCAATTATTTACCTAAAATTTTTCTTTAAATCAAACTCACCATTTCACTGAAAATGTTTACTTAATAAGGAAATGTTGTTACTACATAAACAGAAATTCAAGGTAAATAAACAATAAATAAAGAAAGACTAGAGCTCTCTTCAAGAAAATTAGAGATACCAAAGGAACATTTCATGCAAAGATGGACACAATAAAGGACAGAAATGGTATGGTCCTAACAGAAGCAGAAGATATTAAGAAGAGGGTGGCAAGAATACACAGAAGAACTATACAAAAAAGATCTTCATGACCCAGATAACCACAATGATGTGATCACTCACCTAGAGCCAGACATCCTGAAATGAGAAGTTAAGTGGGCCTTAGGAAGCATTACTACGAATAAAGCTAGTAGAGGTGATGGAATTCCAGTTGAGCTATTTCAAATCCTAAAAGATGATGCTGTGAAAGTGCTGTACTCAGTATGCCAGCACATTTGGAAACTCAGCAGTGGCCACAGGACTGGAAAAGGTCAGTTTTCATTCCAATCCCAAAGAAAGGTAATGCCAAAGAGTGTTGAAACTACTGCACAATTGCACTCATCTCACACGCTAGCAATGTAATGCTCAAAATTTTCCAAGTTAGGCTTAAACAGTACATGAACCGTGAACTTCCAGATGTTCAAGCTGGATTTAGAAAAGGCAGAGGAACCAGAGATCAAATTGCCAACATCCGTCAGATTATCGAAAAAGCAAGAAAATTCAGAAAAACATCTATTTTTGGTTTATTGACTATCCCAAAGCCTTTGACTGTGTGGATCACAACAAACTGTGGAAAATTATTCAAGAGATGGGAATACCAGACCACCTGACCTGCCTCTTGAGAAATCTGTATGCAGGTCAAGAAGCAACAGTTAGAACTGGACATGGAACAACAGACTGGTTCCAAATTGGGAAAGAAGTACCTCAAATTGTCACCCTGCTTATTTAACTTATATGCAGAGTACATCATGTGAAATGCCTGGCTGGATGAAGCACAAGCTGGAATCAAGATTGCCAGGAGAAATACCAATAACCTCAGATATGAAGATGGCACAACTGTTATAGCAGAAAGTGAAGAGGAACTAAAGAGCTTCTTGATGAAAATGAAAGAGGAGAGTGGAAAAGTTGTCTTAAAAAAGCTTTCTCAACATTCAGAAAACTAAGATCAGAGCATCAGGTCCTATTACTTCATGGCAAATAGATGGGAAAACAATGAAAACAATGAGATACTTTATTTTGGGGGGGCCCAAAAATCACTGCAGATGGTGACAGCAGCCATGAAATTAAAAGACACTTGCTCCTTGGAAGAAAAGCTATGACCAATCTAGACAGCATATTAAAAAGCAAAGATATCACTTTGCTGACAAAGGTCTGTCTAGTCAAAGCTATGGTTTTTCCAGTAGTCATGTATGGATGTGAGAGTTGGACTATAAAGAAAGTTGAGTGCTGAAGAATTGATGGTTTTGAACTGTGGTGTTGGAGAAGGCTCTTGAGAGTCCCTTGGATTGCAAGGAGATCCAACCAGTCTATGATAAAGGAAATCAGTCCTGAATATTCATTGGAAGGACTGATGCTGAAGCTGAAACTCCAATACTTTGGCCACCTGATGTGAAGAACTGACTCACTGGAAAACATCCTGATGTTGGGAAAGATTGAAGGCAGGAGGAGAAGGGGACGACAGAGGATGAGATGGTTGGATGGCATCACCAACTCGATGGACATGAGTTTGAGTAAGCTCTGGGAGTTGGTGACGAACAGGGAAGCTTGGCATGCTGCAGTCCATGGGGTCTCAAAGAGCTGGACCTGACTAAGCGACTGAACTGAAATGAAACGATAAATACAAACAAAACACCAGATTTATGTTCTCGAATTCTAATTGCATGCTTATTTACCAAAGACTGTAAGCTTGTTGCCCCTCTTTTTTTTAAAATAAGGGGCCTCATGAAATATTAGTGTTATTAAAGATATGGCAACACCAGATAGATTTTCCCCTTGACTCAGTCTGAAGAATTAAAGAGAAGGACTGTGGACTTCCCTGGTGGGACAGTGGATAAGAATCTACCTGCCAACCCAGGGGATACCCTGCCAACCCAGGGGACACGGGTTTGATCCATAGCCTGGGAAGATACCACATGCCTTGGAGCAACTAAGCTGTCAAGCCACAAACACTGAACCCACGTGCTGCAACTGCTGAATCCCGCACGCCTAGAGCCGGTGCTCTGCAGCAAGAGAAGCCACCGCAAAAAGCTCACACACCACAATGAAGAACAGCCCCCGCTCACTGCAACTAGAGGAAGCCAGCGTGCAGCAACAAAGACTCGGCAGAGACAAAAATAAAAAATAAATAAAGAAACATTGTGAATGTATCAGAAGCCACTAAATGATGCGCTTTAAAATGGTTCACATGGTGGATTTTATGATATGTGAATTTATCTCAATTAAAAAAACAGAAGCAAAAAAGAATTTTGATTCAGTGATTTTATACCATATCATCCACACCAGTGAGGCTGTAATGCAGGTGTCTTGGTCCCAGAGAAGAGTTGCTGTATGAAGCCCACTCGTCCAAAGAAGTTAAACTAAGCCAGTTGATACTATATGTAAAATAGATAACTAATGATAATCTACTGTATAGCACAAAAAACTCTACTCAATGCTCTGTGATGACCTAAATGGGAAGGAAATCCAGAAAAGAAGGGATATATATGAGAGTCCCTTGGACTACAAGGACATCCAACCAGTCCACTCTGAAAGAGATCAGCCCTGGGTGTTCTTTGGAAGGAATGATGCTAAAGCTGAAACTCCAGTACTTTGGCCACCTCATGCAAAGAGTTGACTCATTGGAAAAGACCCTGATGCTGGGAGGGATTGGGGGCAGGAGGAGAAGGGGACGACAGAGGATGAGATGGCTGGATGGCATCAATGACTCGATGGACGTGAGTCTGAGTGAAGTCCGGGAGTTGGTGATGGACAGGGAGGCCTGGCGTGCTGCGATTCATGGGGTCTCAAAAAGTCGGACACGACTGAGCAACTGAACTGAACTGCACTGAACTGATATATACATATAGCTGATTGACTCTGCTGTACAGGAGAAACTGACACAACATTGTGAAGCAACTATACTCCAATACAATTTTTTCAAAAAAAGAAGACATGACAGGGTATATATAGTTTCAAAACCAAGCAAGCAAGCAGACAAACAAACAAACAGATTATTCTGAGATTCATTTTCACAATCACTGATTGTTGAGATATAATTATTTCCATTTAAGAACCGTGGAATTGTCATTTGTTTTTCTGTTGAGTTTCTAGTGAGTTCTCCACTAGTACAGTTCTGTAGGTTGGGACTTTGCCAGCCTGGTTTAATTAATTAATCTTCAAGTAAAACCAAAGCATCTTCAGACTATGTCTGGGATTTCCTTATGAAACACCATCACTTTTGGCCCACTCACATTTTGCTGTTTTTGGTCATCATCATTTGTATTGTTGTGTTTGGCAGTGATCCTGGAAATACAATTTACTTTATGCTAAAACGATGTCTAAGGAAAAACTGTGACTCCATCGTGGAGTGAAATATGGCAAGCACTCCTTTGCGTTGCGTTCTTGGTTTTGGATACGCATCAAACTAGAAATGATGTGTTCTTTCAAACTTTAGAACGTGAGCGCAGGAAGCAGGGAACTTTCAGGTGCCACAAACACACTTTAAAAAGTGTTCCAGAGCCAGTCTTCTCTAGGAAGAGACAGAGTCTCCCATCTTTCTAACCAAAAAGAAGGGTTTAAAGACAAGCCCTGGGATGGGGAAACAAGGAGTATCTCAGTAGAGGTTTCCAAGGCATCTGAGAAGACAAGCAAGGTATCATTTTGTATGCTTCAGGCATAGTCTGGCTCCTGGAGTAACTGAAGCCATATGAAGTGTTTTATGATGGGTTTTACAGTTCATTAAACACTCACTTACAAGGAGGATCTGTTAACACTGTCATTCCTGAGGTAGGCATTTTCCTTCCCAAAGTCCAGAAGAGTGAAATTCTCTATAATGAGAATCGGGTGTTTGCCAAATTAAAGAAAGTTGGATCTCCCTCTTCCAGGCTTTTAAACTGTGTTTTCAGCAGATGAAGTCATTTGAGGAGTATTCCTGTGTAAATCTCTCTCATCCTTTGAGCAGAGCAATTCACATCTTTTTTGAAAAAGAACTTTCCAAACACCTACATCTTAAAAATGAAGACGTGGATATACATGTATTGAAAGCTGATAGTAAATGTGTCTTTAGACTCACTGTTATTGATCAATGTCCTAGGTCTGCATTAGAGACAAACTCTGTGGGTTTGTCACCTAAACTGATGATAAGTTTGGGAAATTTGGGCTCATCAAAGAGGCTTGGCTGTGGCATAACTGATCCACTTGGCTGTACACCTGAAACACACAATGATACTCCAATAAAAAGTTTTTTAAAAAACCACTAAATAAAGAGCCTTCATTATGGATTATGGTTCTCTGGAATAGTACTAACTATAGGAAGCCAAGCATATTTTTGAAACATGACTTTTATTTATTAATCTATTTTGGCTGTGCTGGGCCATTATTGCTGGGTGGGCTTTTCTCTAGTTGCAACCAGCAGGGGGCTGCACTGGCAGGCAGATTCTTTACCACTGAGCCACCAGGGAAGCCCCCAGGCAGATTTTTTTGAATTCAATTTAATTAATTCTGAAACAGTTTCTCATCAGGGTCCCTGACCTGCCATGAAACTGGACTGCCCTGAGTTTTAATCCCTTAGTGAGTATTGTGGAATCATCACGTTCCATAAACAAGCAAGCCTCTTGCCAGGTTTGGGGTCCACCTTGTTGACAGCCCTGAGATGGTAGCTGGCGTGAGTGCCGGGCGAGGGTCCGGCTCATGGGGCCCGAGATCACATTCAGTTAGAGAGACGCTATTCACTCTGTTTCGGTGCAGAAGGTCTGTGTGATTAAGTAGACTTACGGCTCTTGGCGGTGCTCTAAAGAGGAACAGGCTCGCTCGCCGGTTGGAAGGAGAGATGTTGGCTTCCTCCTGCTTTGTCTAAGCAGTGCAGGTGAGCTCAAAATGCTATTGTTGCTTGAGCTTGTTGTTCAGAGAGAAGACAGGCTGCGCGTTCAAACCAGGAGCCAGGAGCCAGATCCTACCCCCACCCCCTGCATAGCCAGAGGCAGAGGCCCAGCACTGAGTACCCCCATCTACTCCATCTGATCCCAACAAGTCTGGGTCAGCTCTCCAACCTTGTCAGCAGGCACTCCTGGGACGTTTACTCATCTTCAATGCCCCTTGCGTTTGTTTTCTGCTCTTTTGTGGCTTTCAGTTACTTCCCCTTCAACCTCAGGCAGTTGTTTTTTTTTTTTTTTTTGCTCTGAGTGTTTTTCACCTCCTCTCCTCTAAAAACACTTGTTGGCAAAGACTCTGATAAACGTATTTGCACTGAGGTATCAGTGGCTGATAAATGATGTGCTGCTTCTCCCAGGAGTATCTGCATGAGAGCAAGGATCTAAATTTCCAAGGGTGGAGTTTCAGATCAGCTGGCCAGGTGGGAGGGGCTGAAGGGTGGGGAATCTCCCTGAGGCCACGGTAGGCCTGCTCCCTGAAACTCTGAGCTCCAAGGTAGCCAGGCCTGGTGCTGCAGGCTGGGCCAGGCCGCTGGTCGTGGGAGGGCCTGGGTCCACGGCCGAGCCCCTGGCCTTGCTCCATGACTAGAGTTTGAAATCGTGGGGCCCTGTCTGAAAATTCTGAGCAAGAATCTTGCTTACCCTGGAGGAATTTTTGAAATACTATTCCATTTGTGGTAAATGTTTCATTATCTTAACTCTTTTCTTCAGACACCTCTTAGTTTTAAGGATTCTTGAAATTGCCCCTCAGTGAAACACCCAGAGTTCCCAAATATAGGTTAGCTCCTGATGACAGAAACCCTTTAGGCTCATCAGTCCTCAGCTTGTCTGAGTCAGAAGTGTTTTCCAGAGTCACATGTCAATCTCTGGGCAAATGAAAAATTGGGAAGTCGCGATGAAATTCCTCCAGTCTCGGAGAACATGCTACAGTCTTGGAGGCATCACTACAGAAGGGGGTCACGGGGGCTGGTGTCAGGACAGGGACCACTGGCACCTGGGGAAGAGCCACCCCCCCCAATCCTGGCAACTCTCTGACCAGAACTTTGAGTGCCCTGGCTCTGCCTGATCCACATGTAACAGCTCTCAAAAACAAAAACAAAACCCTCCCCATTAAAAAAATCCATCAAGCTCCATCTAAATAAAAGGAAAAACTATTGGTTCACATTACTTTTTTCCTAAAAATGTTAACACCTTAGACTAGTTTTGACTGTTTTATCCCAGTGAGTTGAAAATTCATTCTGCTTTTCCTCTCCTCTGATGTTCATAGGTGCTGAATAACCAGGCAGAACTGTCGTGTACCAGTTGTGAATTTGCTTGGTTTCTTGTTTGTTTTTTATTGAAGTACGGTTGCTGTACGATATTATATATTTTGTTGTTGTTTAGTCTGACTCTTTGCGACACCATGGACTATAGCCTGCCAGGCTCCTCTATCTGTGGGATTTTCCAGGCAAGAGTACTGGAGTGAGTTGCCACTTCCTTCTCCAAGGCATCTTCCTGACCCAGGGATCGAACCCATATCTCTTGTGTCTCCTACGTTGGCATGTGGGTTCTTTTCCACTGCGCCACCACTGGAAAAGTGATTAAAGATGCTTATTTCTAACCTTATTTTTGTAAGTTAAAATCTTTCATTTCCTGACTGTTTTGTCTACAGCACTCAGAACTTCCAATACAGCCATAATAATATTGTTTATACTATAGCACACATAAACTTCAGAAGCATTATGCTCAGTGAAAGAAGCCAGCCACAAAGGACCTCATATTATATGGTTCATTCATATGAAATGCCCAGAACAGACAAATATTTAGAGACAGAAAATAGATTTGTTGTTGCCTTGGGCTGAGGGGAAGAGGGGAAATTGGGGGAGGGTGACCGAGGAAGGTATGAAGTTTCTTTTAGGGGTGGTGAGAAAAGATCTAAAATTATACCATGGGGATGGTTACCTAACTCTCTAAATATACACTCTGCTGTACACGTTGAATGTTATGGTATGTAAACTATATATCATTAAGACGGTTAAAAATGAATAAACTATTGTCCTGGGTATAAAAGAAAGACAATGAAAGGTCTAGCATTCTTTAATTGTGGGGAAAAGAGGAATGAATTTTAGAACTTTTATTGATCCAGTACGAAGGTGCTTTGTGTGGATATGAAAATGAAGATGAAATGAGAGCTGGTAGCATTTGGGGATGAAAAGGATGAGGTGGGGGGAATTAAATTTGAAGCCAAGGGACTCGTGGACACATCCTTAAGATGAACCTCAATGACCCAACTTGTGTAATTCCCTCCTTTGAACGTGGGTGAGACCCATGATTTGCTTCTGACCAATAGAATATGGCTTCCCAGGTGGTGCTAGTAGTAAAGAACCCACCTGCCAGTGTAAGAGACAGACGCAAGTTCGATCCTTGAGTCAGGAAGATCTCCTGGAGGAGGGCATGGCAGCCCACTCCAGTATTCTTGCCTGGAGAATCCCATGGACAGAGGAGCCTGGGGGGCTACAGTCCATGGCGTTGCAAAGAGTCAGACCCGACTGAAGGGGCTTAACACAAGCACAACAGACTATGGCAAAGGTGATGGGATCTCATCCCCTCGATTGTGTTTTGCTCTATAAGACTCCGTCTCAGCAGTCTGGTAGAGAGATTCTCCTGGTGGCCTTGAGGAAGCAAGCAGCTCTGATGTGGGCTTCCTGTGCAGAGAGCCATGGGACTGAGAACAGCATGGGACCTCTAGGACTTGATGGTGGAGGTGGGGACTCCAGTCAGTAGCCAGCAAGAAGCCAGGGACCCTCAGCCCTACAATCACTAGGAACTGAATTCTGCCAACAACCACAGGAACTTGGAAGAGGACCCTGAGCTCCAGAAGGAACGCAGCCCCACTCCCCATACCTTGATGGCAGCCTTCTAAGACCCTGAGCAGAGGACCCAGCTCAGCCATGCCGGGATCCCTGGCTTACAGAAAGTGTGAGATAATAAAAGTATATTGTTTCAATCTACTAAATTTGGGGTAATTTTTATACAATAATAAAAAAAAACTAATACAGAGCCATTACAGAAAGAAAAGGTAATTTCCAGGATTATTTTAGTTGAAGGACTTCTGGAAGAGAAAGATTGGGATGATGACAAATTGAGGTTGACACAGGGACCTTGTTACCGACATTCACAGATGACAATTAAGACGAACAAAGATCTAATGACTCAAGGAATATGGGCTCCTGTCTACGCAGATCTGTGCTTGGAATTCACATCCATAGACAAGCCAAGAGATGCCTTGCAAAGCGGAGCAGTATTAAAATATTGGCTATTATTAAAATAGTGGTAACAACAATAATATAGTGAAGATTACTGTGTGCCAGGCACTAGGTTAAGCCCTTTATATGCATATTTTATTGTTTCATTTTAAGGAGATAGCAGAGAATATGTTCCAGCTCTGCATTTGGTCCATCAGATTCCAAGTTCTGGCTGTCAGCTTACCAAGCGAGGCACTTAACACCCTTGCCTCTCAACCTACGCATTTGTAGAACGGAGTTGGGGATTGTATCTACTTCATGGAGTGGATGTGAGGATTAAATAAAGCAATCACTGTCTGATTCCTGGACCAGTGCCTGGCACGTGGTAAATACTCAACGACCATTAATTGTCATTGCTGTTTCTCCTACTGTTGATTATTGTTGTATCTCATGGTAACTAAGAGTCCCTCCTCTGCCACTTAGTCATCAAGTGACCTTGGGCGAGTTACCCTCAACTTCAGTTCTTTGTCTCTAAAGTGGGATCGAAACAACCCGTTTCCTGTAGGATTTTCGTGCAGATTAAATGCTGCCTGTGGTGGCTGACAGGTGACTCAGTCCTCATTCCCTCCAGCAGGGTGGAGCTACGCCTCCTGCCAAGAGGCCAAGTGATGGATAAGACCTTCTAGTCGCTTCCTTCTTTCAGTAGTTTTGCCTGAAACTTGGGAAAAGGCACCTCGCATGGCAGTCAATGTGTGTCAGTTTTCAGGGAGTGTTAGTTACCGTTGGTACTACACATGATAATCACAACTCTTTTCCAGCTGAGTTTTTTATTTAAAATTTTTTTTAAATTTTAATTTCTTATTTTTTGGCCACAATGTGAAGTGTGGGGAGTCTTAGTTCCCCAACTAGGGATTGAACCTGGGCCCACGGCAGTGAAAATACAGAGTCCTAACCACCAGACTGCCAAGGAATTCCCAGTTGGGTTCTTTATTACAGCTGTTTGATGTATGCAAAAACTGAGGCTCAGGGAAGGCAACTCATCTAATGCCAAGCAGCCAGAATTGAAAGGCAGATCTCCCTTTTCAAAAGCAAGAGTTTCAGGAAAGCATTTTTTTTTTTTAGGAAAGCATTTTTTTGTATGGACAAGGAGGGCAAAGACCCTTAATTGGGGTCAAGGCAAAGAATATACTTGGAGATGAAAGTTGGGGGGCAAATAGGTAAACAAGGACAGTCAGTAAATGTAGATGATGACAGGGAAGGAAAGCAAACACACGCTAGAGGAAATTTGGGTAAACAAGCCTATGGCATTAAGACACATCAAATTCCTTTTTTTTTTTTTTTTACAAGTAATGCGATTTTTTACAACAAAACAGTGACACTGGGTTCAGAGTTCGCATTTCCTGGCTCCAGGGTGGAACGCCTGGACAACCCAAGCGAGGATTTCTGTGTCGGATTTCTTCCGAGACAGACACGATTACAAAATCTCTCGGTCTGGCTGGAATTGGTTGGGAGGCAGGAATCAATTGGCCTCTTTCTGCAACTGAGAAAAGGAAGACAACAAGCAAGTGGGGTGACACTGTGCCAGGGCCACACGCTTTGTTTCGGGCCAGCTTGTACCCTGGCTTGACTCTTCAGAATCCAAAGGCCTCCCTACAGTCTTTCCTACCATCGAAGAATAAGCTTCACACCAGATCAAGCTTTGGGGCAGCCCCAGAGGCTGCCAGATGAATACAATTTTGTTTGTGCAACAAAATTACCACCCCAGGGCTGGCTGTGTAACCAGCCTAGCTAGAGCGGGTTTGTAATAGGAGATAGACATGGCGACATGCTGGACAGGGATGTGATGGTAACGATGGTGGTGATGGTGATGATGATGGTGGTGACGGTGCTGCTGCTGCTGCTGATGGTAGTAGTGATGGTAACGATGATGAGGGAAGTGAAAGTGAAGTCGCTCAGTCGTGTCCAACTCTTTGCGACCCCGTGGACTGTAGCCTACTAGGCTCCTCTCTTCATGGGATTCTCCAGGCAAGAATACTGGAGTGGGTTGCCATTTCCTTCTCCAGGGGAGCTTCCCAACCCAGGGATCAAACCCGGGTCTCCCACATTGGAGGCAGATGCTTTACCATCTGAGCCACCAGGGAAGCCCTAATGATGATGATAGCTACCATTTATTGAGTCCACTGAGCCATTATGATGGGTGTTAAGAGCACAGACCTGAACTCCGTATTGGCTAGGTTTAAATTCCAGGCCTATTACAAACCAGTTGTGTGACTTTGGGCAAGATACTTCATATGTCCCATTTCTTCATCCATAACATGGAGGTAGTTACAGTACCTACAACATAGAATTGTTGTACAGATTATAAGTTGTTGCAGGCAATATGTGTATGTGTCTGCATGTGAATATAGTTGCATAATATATAAAAGCACTTTACCTCAAGCACTGAGTGGTATTAATGCTTGAGGGTTTCCTCTGTGATAAGAATATGATCTCATTTAATTTTTACAACAGCTGTCACTTTTCCATTTTACAGATGAGAAAACTGAGGCAGAATGACATGCTACAGGTCACTCACCGATGGAGTCACGTTTTAAACCCCATCTGACTTCAAAACCTGACTATGCAAGGGTCATCTCCCCAGAGACTGAAGCAAAGGAAAACCTACACACAAATATGGTTCCTATATTTCTCTAAATTATCCTTAATTTATATGCCAGAGAAGAGAGTCAACTCTAAACCATACCAACATCTGCATAATTTTAGTACAAAATGGGCTACAGTCACTCTAGTAAAAACCTGAACTTTACACGCGATACTTAAAATGCATGCCACTGGATCAATGGGTTTTACAACCCACAGAGAAAGACTGAGTGTGATGGGAGAGATGATTCACTGAAATGAGAATTTTTTCCTCTTTTCTTTCCAAAAGCTCACTCTTTGTCCAGGAATGGTGAAAATTGTAATCAGGTATTAGTTGCTGAGGGCTCAAAGGTGAGCAGTCCTGAGACCCACAGGTGAGGGGCACTTGTTCAGGGGAAGGGAGTATGTGTGGAGTGCAGTGGTCCAGGGAAGGGCATGTCTCTATGGATTTGGAGTCCTCAGAAGCTTCATGGTGGAAGCCAGCTAGATCCCATAAATGAATGAGGGCTCACCAGGCACAAAGAAGGATAAAGGCCTTCCAGGTCAGAGGAATTATATTTGCAGAGGAATGGAGAGTGGGTGAGGCTGCAGGCTCAGAAAACAGAGGAGGTTTGGTCTGGTTGGAGCCGAGAGTGAGGGAGGAGAAGGAGGGTGCTGGAGAATGTGCAGAGGTTGAGATTGATGGGGGCCTGGATGGGGAGGACATTGTATTCATGTCCAAGGGCATGGACTGTAGCTTTGGGAAGTGATATGAAGGATGCAAAGATGGGCTCAATAAAGGACAGAAATGGTATGGACCTAACAGAAGCAGAAGATATTAAGAAGAGATGGCAAGAATACACAGAAGAACTGTACAGAAAAGATCTTCACGACCCAGATAATCATGATGGTGTGATCACTGACCTAGAGCCAGACATCCTGGAATGTGAAGTCAAGTGGGCCTTAGAAAGCATCACTACGAACAAAGCTAGTGGAGGTGATGGAATTCCAGTTGAGCTATTCCAAATCCTGAAAGATGATGCTGTGAAAGTGCTGCACTCAATATGCCAGCAAATTTGGAAAACTCAGCAGTGGCCACAGGACTGGAAAAGGTCAGTGTTCATTCCAATCCCAAAGAAAGGCAATACCAAAGAATGCTCAAACTACCGCACAATTGCACTCATCTCACATGCTAGTAAAGTAATGCTCAAAATTCTCCAAGCCAGGCTTCAGCAATACATGAACCGTGAACTTCCTGATGTTCAAGCTGGTTTTAGAAAAGGCAGAGGAACCAGAGATCAAATTGCCAACATCCGCTGGATCATGGAAAAAGCAAGAGAGTTCCAGAAAAACATCTATTTCTGGTTTATTGACTATGCCAAAGCCTTTGACTGTGTGGATCACAATAAACTGTGGAAAATTCTGAAAGAGATGGGAATACCAGACCACCTGATCTGCCTCTTGAGAAATTTGTATGCAGGTCAGGAAGCAACAGTTAGAATTGGACATGGAACAACAGACTGGTTCCAAATAGGAAAAGGAGTACGTCAAGGCTGTATATTGTCACCCTGCTTATTTAACTTATATGCATAGTACATCATGAGAAACGCTAGACTGGAAGAAACACAAGCTGGAATCAAGATTGCCGGGAGAAATATCAATAATCTCAGATATGCAGATGACACCACACTTATGGCAGAAAGTGAAGAGGAACTCAAAAGCCTCTTGATGAAAGTGAAAGTGGAGAGTGAAAAAGTTGGCTTAAAGCTCAACATTCAGAAAACGAAGCTCATGGCATCCGGTCCCATCACTTCATGGGAAATAGATGGGGAAACAGTGGAAACAGTGTCAGACTTTATTTTTCTGGGCTCCAAAATCACTACAGATGGTGACTGTAGCCATGAAATTAAAAGACGCTTACTCCTTGGAAGGAAAGTTATGACCAGCCTAGATAGCATATTCAAAAGCAAAGACATTACTTTGCCAACAAAGGTTAGTCTAGTCAAGGCTATGGTTTTTCCAGTGGTCATGTATGGATGTGAGAGTTGGACTGTGAAGAAGGCTGAGCGCTGAAGAATTGATGCTTTTGAACTGTGGTATTGGAGAAGACTCTTGAGAGTCCCTTGGACTGCAAGGAGATCCAACCAGTCCATTCTGAAGGAGATCAGTCCTGGGATTTCTTTGGCAGCAATGATGCTGAAGCTGAAACTCCAGTACTTTGGCCACCTCATGCGAAGAGTTGACTCATTGGAAAAGACTCTGATGCTGGGAGGGATTGGGGACAGGAGGAGAAGGGGACGACAGAGGATGAGATGGCTGGATGGCATCACTGACTCGATGGACGTGAGTCTGAGTGAAGTCCGGGAGTTGGTGATGGACAGGGAGGCCTGGCATGCTGCTATTCATGGGGTTGCAAAGAGTCGGACATGACTGAGCGACTGATCTGATCTGATCTGATCTGATGAAGGACAGAAGTGACATGACTGCTTCCGTGTTAGATCTTGTAAAGACGGGAACAGGAAAAGGCTGGGGAAAGATGACAGAGAGGAGGTCAGTGCAATAGGTCATGACCAGAGAGGACAAGAAATTGAATTAAGGAAATCAGAGCAGGATGGTGAGAAGGAGGGGCTGGGAGAGAGGTACGTGGTGCTGAAGCAACAGGGGTAACTCTCCGGTCACATGGAAAGCTTGAGGGGTGGGGAGAGACACTAAGGCTAACGCTGAGATTTCTACTCTGGACAACTAGACACTATAAATAGGACATACAGAAGGCGCACTGGCAGAAAGAAAATGAAATACTGAGTTTATGATGGATGTGGGCGAGGGAGCAAGGTCTTAACCCATTTTTATTGCAGGTGGAAGGGAATCCACTCATGGTTGTTGACTTTGCTGGATTCTGGTTTGGGGAGCCCATGGGAAGACAGAAGGTGGCCCCAGGATCCAGGAGAGTTGAGGAGGAAAGACCCAGACTTGGGATCACTAGCATATGGCTCATAGCTCAAGTCACAAGTGAAAAAGCTAGACTAGGAGTGAAAGGAGGGGTTCTGTGAATGTGAGCAACCCCATCCTGAAGGAGCGGGACTGGGGAGACCCGGGTGACTCACAGCGGTAGGCAAGAAAGTTAAAGTCAGTTAAAGTCAAGAGGACAGAAAGATTCCAGAAGACAGAGGTGGGAGTGTCAGATGACAAGAAGCGGCCATTGGGACAGACGTGAAAATCGGTGTTGGGTTTTCTCACTGGCAATCCTTGGAGAAGCCAGCAGAGCACCAAAGGAGGAGAAAGGCGTGGGTGGGAGGTTGTTAGGATCAAAGGCAGTCATTTATGTGAAAGTGCAGTAATGATTGTCCAGGGTGGGGACCCGCGTAGGGAGGCCGGTATAATCTCATTCACGTCATGGGATCCTTTTACAGCCCGCTGTCACCAAATCCTAGAACCTGGGAAAGGATTTCGATTGTGCTGACGTTGTTTCTGGCATTGATGCTGATGGCTTGTGGAAGCCTGTGAAATTGGAGAATTTGGAGGAAATGCAAAGGTGTATTTGATGAAAAGAAGAAAGAGCATCTGAGGTGGGAGGGCCAGCAAGTGGAAATGGTGGAGGAGCAGGCAGGTGGGAGGGGAGGGTTTGCAGGTCTGTGCTGAATGTCTGGGATGACTTGTAATGACTCTGAAAGCCCATGACTAAGGCCTTGGATCTGACCTGAAAGGCCAGCAGGAACCATGGTAAGTTTCTGAGAAATCAAGTGATGTTATCAAAACTTCACAGTAAATGCAGCATCAGGGTACAAGGCTACTATGTCAGGAACTATCCCCATGTTCTGGGCTCGGTCACCCGGTCTGAGAGGGAGGCGACCATGGCATGGGCGACTGACACCACACTCAATTGCACATGCAAATACAGTAATTATGCCTGAAAAAAAAAAAAAATCAAAGGTCAGCAGGAAGCCAGTGGAAGATCTGGCCTCTCTGCATCCAGATTTTGAAATAGCAGATATGCACAGTTTACGGTCTTCAGCCAAGACCTTGTTACACATGCTGGCCAGGATCTCATTTTACAATTTCCCTTCTTTTAAAGAGAAAGCCCCACATAGTGGTGACTCTGGCCAATCCAGTACTTTCTCATAATGTAGTGACTACCAGTCACAGCTCCTGCTCCCATACCTGCTGGCTCCCTGGAACCCTGTGTTCATGCCACGGAGGAACACCTCCACACAGACGATGCCAGAATTTTCTCAGAAACTTCTTGCAAGAGAAGGACCACATGGAGTCCTGAATCTTGTGTGTGTATGTTGTGTGTGTGTGTGTGTGTGTTAGTTGCACAATTTGTGCACCTATGGACTGTAGCCCACCAGGCTCCTCTTTCCATTGGATTCTTCAGGTAAGAACTCTGTAGTGGGTTGCCATTCCCTTCTCCAGTGGATCTTCCAGACCCAAGGATTGAACCTAGGTATTCTGCATTGCAGGCAGATTCTTTACCGTCTCAGCCACTAGTGAAGCCCTGCCTACTACATTTCATATGGCACAATGATCTTAAATACTCCAGACAGGAAAAGTTTTTTGTCAAAGCTTCTGACAGTTTAAACTTTAAAGCTTCAGCAAAACTTTTAAACTTTTAAACTTTGAACCCGTTTGAACCTCTCATGATTTATGAATTATTAAATGTACCACTGAAAATCACAGACTTTCTCTCTAACTAGTAAAGCTTTCTGCTTTTTAAAAGCAACCGAGAAGAGGGTGGCTGAGGGGGAACACAGAGGGAAGAGAGGGCCGTGGGGTCTTTAGCCCTGAGATCCTCCTCTGGGTTGTGTAAAACCCTAACCCAGAAAATACGCCATCAAAGGCTCAAACTGAGGCTCAGAATGGAGGAGAGAGAGCAGAAAGGAAAATGTAGGCTGTCTGAAAACAGTTACATACATATATATAAATAAGAGGTCAGCTAATTTGTATATATTTTATTTTGTTGTTGTTCAGTCACTCAGTCATGTCTGACACTTTGCAATCTCATGGACTGCAGCACGCCAGGCTTCCCTGTCCTTCTATCCTATACATTTTCTATATTGGTGATGAAATATATCAATACAACATATCAACACAAATATATCAATACATAAAAACAACCAAACCCATTTTAACCATTTTGTAAGTATCCAGTTCTATGGCAGTAAGTGCATTCACAGTGTTGTACAACCAGCACCAACATCCATCTCCACAACATTGTCATCTTCCCAGACCAAAACTCTGTCCACATTAAACACTAACTACCCTCCTTTCCTCCCTCCCAAGCCCTGGTGACCTCTGTCCTAGGAATCTGAATATTCCAAGTACCTCGTATAAAAGGAATTTACACACACGCACACATATTGTATGATTCCACTTGTATGAGGTATTTGGAATAGACAACATATAGACTATGTATATACACACACACACATGTATGTAGGTATATATATGACTACACTTACAACAACATGCAGGAAGAAGGTATAAGGCAGGGAAAAATCTGAAGTTTTCCATGCATTTTAGACAGAATTGAAAGGCAAGCAAAGTGAGTTCAGATTTTTTTTAAAAAAGGAGTTGGGTATAATTTATGCTCCCAGAGGGCACAATTCATTTCAGTCCCCAGGAGTCTAAATCCCCGTTAAAATGTCTGGGCTGATTGGAGCCCTGAGACAGCCTGGTCTTGGGGACTCCAGCAGGCGGGCAGGTGGGGGTGGGCAGGCGGGGGCGGGTGGGCTGGGTGAGGAGGGCCCCGTGAAGCTGAGCCTGCCTGGAGCCCAGGCTCCTGTGTGGTGTGCCCTGCTCCCAGCACACAGACTGGCCTACTTCCTGTTCCTGTGTTTTCACGGACTTAGTAACCAGTTCATAGCAGCTGCCCCCTCATCTCATAGCATCCAGTGTAAACTGTTTTTCTTCTGTACTCTAATCATTGATTCAACTTTATGTCTTTTCAGGAAGTTGGGAGAAGAAAGGAAATATTTTTAGAGTTTGTTGTATTGACTTTCTTGTTCATTACGTAGTTCTCATCATTTGTGTCTGTAGTCAATTTGATATTTTCTTACTCCCATACAACTTTCCCTCCATCCAGGAAGTGTGAACTCTGCATTCATCTTAGCAGCCCCCGGGGCACAGGCAAATTTAGGAATTACCTGAAGAGGCCGTGGTGGCTCAGTGGTAAAGAATCTGCCTGGATTGCAGGAGACCATGTTCGCTCCTTGGGTTGGGAAGATCCCCTGGAGAAGGGAATGGCTACCCACTCCAGTAGAGAGATTCTCTCTTGCCTAGAGAATCCCCATGGACAGAGGAGCCTGGTAGGTTACAGTCCATGGGGTCACCTAGAGTTGGACACTACCGAGTGACTCACAATTCACTTTGGGCAACTCTGGGAGGTGCAGCCAGCCCAGTAGCTGGTTGATAGATTAGCAGGGATTTGTTCCTTTAATCACTTCCATTGTTAGGGAGATGAGATCGAGCCCTCAAAAGTCTGGGGTGAGGAAAGGTACAGTCTCAAGAGGAAGAAAGGAGGGAAGGCAGGGCCATCTAAGTGGGTGGGAGCCCCTCCCCATGGCACAAGGGCACCAGGTCCCCAGGAGGGAAGAGGATGGGGCCCCTGAAAGGGGAAGGGTGGAGCAGCAGCGGCCAGCTGTTTGCATCACCATTTGCTGAGCACTGCCCCTTGTTTTACTTCTTGGAAACAGCTTGTCCCATGCTGTTGGTTGGTCAGGGAAAGTGAACAGATTTGTCTAGAGTTGCTTAAGTGCTCATTGGATCTGTCTACTTCTCCATCCTGGGTAAGTGTTCACACTGTCTGTGGATCCTGCTGGGATTCTGGGAAAGACAGGAGGAGGACCAGGCTGAGCGGGGTTCCTGCTTCTCCTACCGCACCAACTGGAAGAGGGCAGAGCTGACCACCAGCAGGGGTGGGCAGGGTTGATGGAGCCCTGGAAAATTGTACTGAGCTGTGTGAGCGCCTCTTGCTCAGGGTAGAGTAGGACAAGGTAAGAGGAAGGGCGTCCAAGACAGATGCTCAGGAGAGAGCTCACTCCTCTTGCCTTGGCCACCATCGGTGGAGCAGCATCCTCAATGGGAGATTTTTCCTTTCTTCTCTGGTGGTGGCTTTCCTAAATCTGTGCTGTGCTATGTCACCTCAGCCGTGTCCGACTCTGCGACTCTATGGACTGTAGCCTGCCAGGCTCCTCTGTTCAGGCAAGAATACTGGAGTGGGTTGCCATGCCCTCCTCCAGGGGATCTTCCTGACCCAGGGAAGGAGCCCTCATCTCTTGTGTCTCCTGCATTGCCAGGCAGGTTCTTTAACGCCAGTGCTACCTGGGAAGCTGTAAACCTAATGGAGGTTTTATTCCATGATGGATCGCTCAAGAGTCTTTGTGCCCAGGACAGCAAACATATGCCTGGGTTTCGTGGACGGCCGCATTGGGTGGAGTTCCCTGAGCTGCCTCTTACAGTCTATTGCTTAACTCTGACCCTACCCCAGGAGAGAAACACCCCCCCCACACACACACACCCGCCCACATTCCCCAGTTGCCAGAGAGGTAGTTTACCGCTCCCTCCCCTTCGCTGACCTCCACCCCCACCCCAACCCCAGCCATCATGATCACCAGACACTGGAGAGAATGAGAAGATGAAAAAGAGGGCAAGACAGCCCAGGACACTGAATGAAACTTGAGCAGCCTGGATATTTAAATATGGATTAGTGTCAACAACCAGAGCATGTGAACTGAGAGAAAGAGAGAGGAAGGAAGAAAGGCAGCCCTGAGGTCAGCAGAGGGGAAAGGTTTGCAAGAGGGAACCCTGGTTACCATCCCATCATTTACTGACTGCTGTGTATCGAGTGAGCGCTGGCTGTATGTTTTATTTATTTGTTTTATTATTTATTCTCTTTTCATCTCAGAAGACTTCTGGAGCCAGACTGCTTGGGTTTAAACTCTGGTTCCATCACTTACTTCCTATGTGACCTTAGGCGACTGTCTTAAATACTTGCTGATTCAATTTCCTTGACTGTAAAATAGAGATAATAGTAATACCTAGCTCACAGGGTTGTCCTGAGAATTGTCTGAGACAGGGCTCGTAAACCTTTTAGAGCAGTGCCTCCCACGCAGTAAATGACATTTGTGTTGCATGTATATCTCCATCCGTGTGGATAAAGAAACTGAAGCTCAGAAAGGTTAAGTAATGTGCCAGAGGCTGCCCGGCCAAGATTTGAGCCTAGGCCTATTTGGCAGTCTTACTTGTGGTCGCCTCAGTCAGCAGGAAGGAATGTTTTTAGAAGCAGGATCCCTTCCCTGAGATGATGATGGTAATGAGGAGGAGGAGGAAGAAAGCTTATATTGTGCGAGGTGCCTTGAATACATTATTTAATTTAATTCTTATTATGGCCCTTTGGATTATGTATCATTTTCTCCACATACTGGGTTGAAAAGCTTCCCTTTGAGATTCATGTCTACCCAGAACCTCAAAATATGATATTTTATTGGGCTTCCCAGGTGGCGCTAGTGGTAAAGAATCCATCTACCAAAGTACGAGACATAAGATACGTGAGTTCGATCCCTTGGTTGAGAAGATCCCCTGGAGAAGGAAATGGCAACCCACTCCAGTATTCTTGCCTGGAGAATCCATGGACAGAGGAGCCTGGTGAGTTACAGCCTATGGAGTCTCAAAGAGTCAGACACGACTGTGACTGAACTGAACTTAGAGGGCTGTCTTAAGTAGGATATGGACAATCATTTCAGAATAAAGGTTTAGCCCCTGGGGAAAGACTGGCTCTCTCCAGGACACAGAATCAGCGATCATTCCTGGCTCACGCACGTGCTGCTTACTTACTCGGTCTATAACAAACACCCACGACACCACCAGTCAGCCCCAGAATACTGACAGTAATTCCTGGGGACCTGTATCCTCCTCCCTTATCCTCCCCCATCCCTCTTTATAAACAACCACCCTCTTGAATTCTGTCTTTATTGTTTCTTCTAAAAATTTTTTTTATTGTGGTAAAAGTCATACAATATAAAACATACTATTTTAACCATACTTAACTATACAGTTCAGTGGCACTAAGTACACTCACATTGTTGCACAATTCTCACCATCATCCATCTGCTAAACTTTTTACTTTCCTAAGCTCTGTCCCCATTAAACACTAAGTCCCATCCCGCTTCCTACCCCACTTCTGCCCCTGGCATCTACCAATGTACTTTCTGACTCGATGAATAAAAATGCACTCCAGTATACAGTTGGTGCAGACAAGTACTGTTTGATTCTACTTATACAAGGTACCTAGAATAGCCAATTTATTATTTCTTTTAAAAAATAAATCCTCCTGTCAGATATGGGGGTCTGGTCATTTCTTCACTGCACACCAGCCACAGAGGCCACCTTCCTGTTCCTCGAACTCGCTGAACACATGTTCACCCCACGACCCTGCTCCTCACCCTTCCCGTGTGCCGTGTGCGCTCAGTCACTCAGTCGAGTCCGACTCTGTGCAACTGTGCTGGCTCCTCTGTCCACAGAATTTTCCAGACAAGAATACTGGAGTCGGTTGCCATGACCTTCTCCAGGGGATCTTCCTGACCCAGGGATCAAACCCGCATCTTCTGCATCTCCTGCACTGGCAAGCAGATTCTTTCCCACTGAGCCACATGGGAAGCCCCACCTTTCCCTATTTTCTCCCCTAATTGGACTTCCTATTTCTGTATATCCAGGCCCACCTGCACCTCTCAGAATTACTGTCTCTGACCTCAGCCATGTAAAATAGCATTCCCTTCAGCCCCATCTCCTCACTCTGCTTTATTTTTCCCCTTAGTACTTGTCACTGGCTGCCGTTATGTAGTTCTGCATTTGGTTATATAGTTCTGCATTTAGTTATTATCCTACTATAATATAAACTTCAGAAGACAGTGATTTTTTTTCTGTTCATTTATTTCACCCTAGTGCTGGGCATATAGTAGGTGCTTAATAAATCATCTCAGTTCTTCTCATAAACCAGCATCTCTTCTGTAGCCCCTACATCTTGGGCAATGTGCTAGGACACACAGTTGGGCAGAGTTCTGTTTTCAGGCTTCAGGATTTATAGTTTAATGTGGAACTGAAATATAAGCATTAATTCTGCCATGTGATCAGGGCATGCACGAATTGCTACAAGTTATGGTGGTGCTGGAGGACTTCCTTAGAGAGCATTGGAGCTGGGCCTTCAAGGATGAGTGGACTTAATATTCAGGAGACAGAAGATAGGTGTGGCCTTGTAGGAAGAGGCAATAATACAGGCAAAGGCACAAAAGAGTGGAAGAGCTGGTAGGCATTTCTGCACGACTAGGCAGAGGGATGGGAGAAATTCGTGCTGGAAATGAAGGCAGAAGCCAGATCACAAAAGGCTGGCCGTGTGGCATGATATAGGCTGGACTCTGTCCTGCTTACACCTGGAGATGCATGGAGGGATTTGAAAGCAAGGAACCACAGGATCTAGTTGGCATTTTGCATGGTTCACTGCTTGCGTCTGTGTCTAGATTGGATTGGAAAAAGTGGAGGATGAGGCAGGGAGAGGGCTGGGAAGGTGGTCATGGGCAGAAATCCAGGCAAGAAGCAGGAAGCAGGCAGGGGCTTGGATCACGGTGGGGGCTCTGGTGGAGGTGGTGGGTGCTGAGGGTAGGGGCAGTGCTGCCAGGTTCAGTTGCCCATGCGCTGGCTTTGGGGGTCTCTGTGGTGGTAACACTCTGCTTCACTGTACTTTGAACAGAACATTCTGAGTGTTATTTGGTAAGGAGGACTTTACAATTACGACTTCATTTTTATTAGCAAATCCTTGAGGAACGCCATTGTTAGAGCCTGCATCTGAGTGACTGAAAGTCATAGATTGAAGTTCAGACTTTTTAAAATTTTATTTTATTAATTTATTTTTGAGTGCACTGGGTCTTCATTGCTGCGTGCAGGCTTTTCTCTAGCTGCGGCGTGCAGGAGCTACTTTCCAGATGTGGTGCGAAGGCTTCTCCCTGCGGTGGCATCTCTTGTTGTGGAGCACAGGCTCAGTAGTTGTAGCACATGGGCTTAGTTGCTCCAAGGCATGTGAAATCTTCCCAGATCAGGGATCAAACCGGTGTCTCCTGCATTGGCAGGCGGATTCTTTACCACTGACCCTTCAGCGAAGCCCTGAAATTTAGACTTAATCCATCTGGGAAAGACTGCTGTGTGATCGTCGGCGTTCTCCTTGCCTTCCAGAACTCCACTTTCAGGAGAGGGCAGGGTGATACCCACTAAGGTTTTATGACTCACTGCTGTTCCGACACACAGCATTTTCAGGAGGTGGGGATTTGATGGTGAGTAGGGCTTTCTGTCAGTTTCTTCCTCTTTGAATTAAGGTTTGCAAGAGTCTCGGGGGCTACCTGAACTCCAGTTTATTCATCTTGGCTTGGCAACCAGGGGGTGGTGGACTCAGTAGCACAGATGGCTCACCAAGTAACATTTTTGCAGTCCTCGTAAGTGCCTAGCACTGTGTACCCGCTGACCATATCCTCAGATGGTCCTCTTGCTCATCTTTGTGGTCCCCTGCAGTAGGGCGTCCTGGCTGCAGAGCCTCCTGATGGAGACTAAGGCATAACTTGCAGAGAAACGAGCGTCGGTCTGGAGGTGTCCTAGGGGAATGGAGGCCAGGTTCCAGATGAGGTTTATTCGCAAGACCATCAGGTGACCTAATAGTTCATTTAGCCCTCAGGCACCCTGGCTATTTGTCAGCTCACACTTCTTTTTGGAAAGAACTCTAACAAAGGCATATGCGGCATTTTTATACACACAGGGGCTTTTTGTTCCCAGCTTTCCCGCATGCAAATCATAATTTTAAAGCAGTTAAACAAATCTCCTGGTAACCCTGTATTTTGCAAAGGGAGCAGGGGGACTAGGTGAAATCACAAGAATTTTTTACTGTGGGGCAGCAATTCTGGACAGGGTCTTCTGGGCAGGTGGCTAACCCCCGACTTAAACCTCATCACCTCTCCCAGGCAGGGGAGATGCTGGAATTGGCAGGAAGAGGGGATGAAGTTGGAGATGAAGGGAGCGGGTGGCGGGCGGGCTTCGGTCAACACTATCGGTTTTTGCTGGAGGGAAGAAAGCGAGAAAATGTGTCCTGGGCTGACTCACACAGAGAACTGACTGTATCATACTTTCCCTCCTGATCATGGATATTCTCCTCCACGAATAAACAGGGAAGGAGACAAAGCGGAAAGAAGACTTCTAAGTAATTCCAGTAAGCTGTGCCTCCAGCCAGAGCCTAGCCCAGAGCCAGCATACTTCAAAGGCAACACGATGGACTGTCAGCTGCAGCGTGTCTCTTGGTCCAAGGTAAAATATGACATGGAGGGATGAAGTGAAAGTGTTGGAAGGAGAGGATGAAAATGTGAAGCCAAGGAAACAAAGGAGGAGTGTTACTCCAGCAGGGAGATGGGCTCAGGGACCAGGGGGACAATTTTGGCCTAAACCTAGAAGGTAAAAATGTCATAACAGGCGAGCAGATGTCCTCTGGCCGAGACATCAAAGCTGTTGCACTTGGAAACTTGTCGCCATTCATTTTAAAAGGTGGCCATCCTCCAAATGGATGTGCAGTAACCGTTGAGTGTGATGGAGAGAAGTACTTGGGGGGAAATATCAGAATCCAGCAATGATGGTGCTTTTCTTTCCTTTTCTGGGAAATTAATAATAGGTGGGGCAAAGATGGAGGCCAAAAGGATCTAAGGGTCACAGGCAAGGAGAAGTCCTCAGGGCTCCTGAATGGAAGCTGGGAGGCTGTGTTTTGGATGTGGCTGGTGACACTTGGGCAGGTAATGCTTACTCGACACTAGTTCTGTACGTGCAGAGTCTGTGATCAAAGGGTGGAGGACGGGGGCTTTTGGCCAAAAAAGTAGCCCATAAAATGCTTTATTAAGCACAGAGAAATGAGCTCTGGCAAGAACACTCTCTTACGTGTGCAGGAAAATTGAGCAAGGTAAGGAAGCCAGTAAACACCGCTAACAGCTAGAACGGTGGCCATTTTTCAACCTAGATGAAAAGAAAGAACTGTCATCCTGGTGACAACCGTAATCAAGTGACTTTTCCAGCAATTAGGGAATCACGACTTTAGGCTGTTTCCTCAGGGAAAGTTGGCTGCGGTTTTGGAAGTTTGGACTTTTGGGGGTTGCTCTCTGAACAGCAGGGAGGTTGATAGATTTGCAGCACCTGAGTGCTGTTGGCAGCACCATCATTGGGGAACAACTTGGAAACCTGTGGTAAGAGCTGGGCCCCAGGAGGGTTCCAGCCTGGCCTGACCACTCCCTCTGGTCTCCGCATCTGTCCTGGTTTTCCTTACAGCCAAAAGCAACCTTCTGCTGATGCCTCACTGATATTTTTTGGCGTGTCCCTTGCTTGTGGTCAGGTCAGGGGATTTGAGTAGAGTTCAGTTGTACCTGTGCAAATCTTACTGAAATGTTTCTAAATGACATGTGAACTGACACCAGTTCAGGAATGGAGACAAGAAGGGGGCTGAAGGTGTGGTGCGTGTAACTCCAAGAAGGGGTTTCAGGGAGCAAAGCAGGCTAAAGTCACTTTGAGAAACCAAACCAAACCAAAAGGTGCATTAAAAGAAAAGAAGGAGAATCCATCTCTTACATGACGATGCCCTGGTTCGTTGGCTGGGTTTATGAAGCCCTCGGGGTCTCTACCTGCCTGCCTCCACACTTCTGCTGCTGCGCCATCCTGACTGTAGGAGGCAGCCTCTCAGAGACCTCTGTGATTCCCTTGAGCATGGAATCCCATCCCCTTGAGGATGGGTTGGCCTAGTAACTTGCTTCCAACTGTGATAAAGGTGATGAGCTGCGTCACTCTGTCTTGCTGGCAGACTCTTGGTGCCTTCCTAGTTTGCACATTTCAATGAGGCCACTGGTCACATTGGGAAGTCCCATGTGGAGAGAAACTGAAGGTGACAACCAGCCAGAAACTAAGGCTCACAATCAGCAACCCTCAAAAAACAGAAACCTGCCAACAGCTACGTGAGCTTGGAAAAGTGATCTCCTTGCAGCCTTGATTGTGAGAGACCTTGAAGGCAAGGACCCGGCTAAGCCAAGCCCAAGCTGCTGCCCCACAGACACAGGTCATAAATATGTGCTGTTTAAAGCCTCTGCATTTGTGGGTCATTTCTTAGGCAGCAATAGATATTAATGGGCTTCCCCAGTTGTTCAGTGGTAAAGAATCACCTGCAATACAGGAGACCCAGCTTCGATCCTTGGGTTGGGAAGATCCCCTGGAGAAGGGTATGGCAACCCACTCCAATATTCTTGCCTAGAGAATCCTATGGATGCAGGAGCCTGGTGGCCTATGGTCCATGGGGTTGCACAGTCAAACACGTCTGAAGCGACTGAGTGCACCCACACCCACACACACGTATTAATAAGGAGCTCTTGAAATTTTGTAAAAGTGAAGAGGTATAAAGGGAACCTCCAAAAACAAGGGGCTACCTGTATTAGGGGAAGGATGAATGAACAGTTTGATGAAATGAGTGCATGAGTGAACCTGTAGGGATTTCCAAGTGAGAATGGAGGAGGGTCCAGGCAAAGGATCAGGCACAGAGGAGGGGATGAGTTGGGAAAATTCTCTCTGTGGCCCATTGAGTGGCTGGAGGGGGATTATCCACAGGTCCCCCCTTGAGAAGGAGATCGTCTTAGTCAGCTCAGGCTACTGGAATGAACTACCCCAGACTGCGTGGCTCATACAGCAGAGATTTATTCTCTCACAGTTCTGGAGGCTGGGACATCCAAGGTCAAGGTCTGGCAGGATTTGGGTTCTGGTGAGAGCTCTCTCTTCCTGGTCTCCCTATGATGTCCATACACAGTGGAAGAGAGAGAAGTTTGTCTTATAAGGCCACCAATCCTTGGATTAGGGCCCTATCCTTAAGCCTTCCTTTAGCCTTAATTACCTCCTAAAGTCCCCACCTCCAAATACTGTCACATTGGGGATTGGGGCTTCAACATAACACATTTCACGGGACACACTCAATTCATAGCAGGTGTTTTCTTCCTGGCCAGAGACAGTTCAGGTCTCCCTGCTCTCAGGCTATATGCCCAGGTGAAGGGCCAGAGCTCCTCCCTGTCCTGAGTGGGGCTCTGGGTGTATCTTCCTGGATCTGAAGGGACTTAATACCCTGGGATGTTAAAGAATATTTCAAAGCACTGACTTCTAGAGCTGGCCAGACCAGACCTGCAGCAGCCATGATGCTTGCATTAGAAGCAATCGCCCTGTCTTGGCGGTATCTGCTGGCTGATCATGCCCATTCTGCTGCTCATGTCATTGTACAAGATCACACAGCACCAGGGAGAGGAGGGTGTTCACATCCATTATCTCCCCAGCAGTGTGATCGACAGAATGCCTCTCTCCAGGATGGGCTTGGATGTCAGCCTGGAAAACCTATCTGAAGGCTTGGGGCCCAAAGGACTTGCCCTGGGTTCCTGAGCCTCCCTCTGTGGGATGGACTGAAGTTTCTGAACTGCCTGCAGACTTGCTTCAATCACAGAAAATTCCCCTTCTCCAGGCTCCCTTCCTCCACACACTGGCTTGGTGGTATTAATACATTTGGCATCTGCAAGTGGGGACAGTGCTTTGAGCAAGGGAGGGAGTGAGGCAGTGGCAAAGAGCATGGAACAGACACTTGTCCCCTTGGGGAACTGCAGACCTCCTTGACCCAGCCTGACCTATTTGGGGAAGTAGCCCACCTTGAAAACATAAAACTATGCATAAATTAGATAACTAATGAGAACTTACTGTATAGCACAGGGAATTTGACTTAGTATTCTGTGGTGACCTAAATGGGAAGGAAATCGAAAGAGGGGATATTTGTATACGTATAGCTGATTCATTTGGCTGCACAGCAGAAACTAACACAACATTGCAAAGCAACTGTACCCCAGTAAAAATTTTTAAAATATCATGAACTATTTTTCTATTGGAAAGCAATACAAGTACATTATAAAAAGTTAGAAAATATGGAAAAGGATAAGGAAAAATTGTTGATAATCAAACTATTCAACACCATCACTATTATGATAGCTTGGTATTTTGTTCATACTTTAATCCATGATACTTGTGTTTGAATGAATTCTCAGTGGGAGTGATCATTGCTCATGAGGGGACTAAAGTTGATTCTTGGGGGTGAAATAAATCTTACTCTTTTAATGTATAAAATACAGATACAAATGCAGGACAGAAACAACCATATAGTATGTCTGTGATATAAAATGGTGGGGGAGCCAAGGGGAAAAGCATCTAAAAATAGTATCTAATTAAGGGCCACTTGGGAGAAGGCAATGGCACCCCACTCCAGTACTCTTGCCTGGAAAATCCCATGGATGGAGGAGCCTAGTGGGCTGGGGTCCATGGGGTCGCTAAGAGTCGGACACGACTGAGCGACTTCACTTTCACTTTCATGCACTGGAGAAGGAAATGGTAACTCACTCCAGTGTTCTTGCCTGGAGAATCCCAGGGACAGGGGAGCCTGGTGGGCTGCCATCTTGGGGTCTCACAGAGTCGGACACGACTGAAGCGACTTAACTTAGCAAAGGCCAGTTAATAAAAAAAAATGTTATGAAACACTGCCTTGGAATAGAGATCCAGAAATGGAATCATTAACTCAAAGGACTTGAACACTTAAGGGGTTTGGTGCATAGTTCCAGTTTGCCATTTACAAAGGTTCTACTGGTATATACTATCTCCAGCAACATAATTGTTTTATCCTAATTATCCTTCACACACACACACAAAACTACCATCTCTGAAGTATCCACAAAAGAAACCTCTATAATACAATTTTCATTTTGAACATTTCATGATTAGTATTAAGAATGCAAGCTTTATAATCAAACAGGTACACGTTATGTGACTTTGGGCAAGTCCCTTCACCTCTCTGAGCCTCAAATTCCTAACCTGCAATAAAATAATTTTAATCTACTATATCAGCTGGGTTTTTTGGTTGTAAATAACACGGATTTATTCTGATCAACTTAGGTATACAAGGACTTTTCTACTGGGATTTGAGTAGCTCAAAGAATCACTGAGAAGGCTGTATCAAATCAGGCTTAGAAAATATGCTGGAAACAAGAAGAGCCATGTGCCCTACTGCTTCTGGAATCCAGATGTTGCTACCAGTGTTGCTGCTGGAACAAATTCTCCCTGTCCCCTTTATTTCTGCCACTTGCTCCTGATAAAGATCTGATGGTTATACCAGCTCACATGTCCATGTCCTGGTTGCTGGGGAATGGAGGAAGCAAGGGTCTGGGCTTTGCAGCCTCTGGTCAGCAGTGTGAGAAAGGGAACACAGAGCTCAGAGAGGGAGAACTTGACCACACCTGAGAAGGGGGATCAGATGCTGGGCAGCCAAGAACACAAACATCAGAAAGTGTCAAGATATCTTCTGCAACACTTTAGAGGGTCTTTGGGAGGATTACACGAGCTGATGCATTTGGGAAGAACTCAGTAGATGGGGGCTGTTTCTACCATGTAACTATTCATCATAATCAACCCCTGCCAAGCCACTCTGGGCTTCCCTGGTGGCCCAATGGTAAGGAATCTGCCTGCCAACGCAGGAGATGCAGGTTTGATCCCTGGGTTGGGGAGATCCCCTGGAGTAGGAAACAGCAACCCACTCCAGTATTCTTGTTTGGAAAATCCCATGGACAGAGGAGCCTGGCAGGCTATAGTCCATGGGGTTGTGAAGTGTCACATATGACTGAATGACTAAACAACAAATCCACTCTCCATCAGTCCGATTTCCCACTCGACATATCCAGTCCTGGCCATCCTGCAAAGTCCAGGTCAAGTCCACACTCATCAATAACCCTCTCCAGACTCAGTTTCTCATCATCCAACCTTCCCACAGCCCTCTTATTCCATTTAGTGCTTAATTACCCACAGTATCATCTTTCTCTGGCATTTCCCCCTGTGTGTGTTACTTTCCCACATGACAAAAGGGCAGACCTCTCAAAGGAGGTGCTGAGGGCAGCTTCAACCTCCCCTCGAGGGGGCTCAAGAGCCTGTCTTCTCTGTGACCTTGAGGTTGCCGTCTTTCCTTCGGAACAGGGTCGTCCTTGGGAGTGAGCTCTGTGTGCATTTATCCTTCATTTGTTCAAGTGTTCATTCTACTAACGTGTGTTTATTGATGGCACAGGTGCAACATTTGTAAAGAAAGAGTGCATTCTCAGAGAGTCTTCAGGCCCCTGGCAGAGGGTGTGTTCTGAGATCGGGGGTCCAATCGCACTAATGTCACAATGTGAGAGGACCTGAATTTCTTTCTGGAAGGTTTGGAGGCGAATCCATTTCCTTGTCTTTTCTGGCTCCGAAAAGCTGCCTGCATCCCTTGGCCTGTGGCTCTTCCTCAGTCTTTAAAACTTGATGTGGTGACAGCACACCTCCCTCTTGCTGACGGCAGCACAGTAGGTTCTTTCTCTCTTTTTTTAAGGTTTCGTGTGATTACATTGGGTCCAACCAGGTAATTCAGACACTCTCCCATCTCAGGTTCCTTAACGCATCTTCAGAGTCTCTTGCGGGACGAGGATGTGAGAATCCTTGAAGACCTTTTATTTGACAAACAGAGGTCCGTACACAACTAACTAAGACTCCAAACTTGTGCCTCCTCAACAGAGCTCAACTACTGCTCCTGACAGAAGCTTCCGAACCACACACACACACACACACCCCTATTTAAAGAATAATGCCCTAGGCACAAGTTCCATGTAGGATGCCAGGAGTGCCACAAGGCCACACCTAAGTGCCCAATGGTTGGTGCAGACAATCAGAAACTGAGAGGAGGAAGAGGAGCTGTGGGTGGGGCTGGGGGGTGGAGGGAGGCAGGTTGGGAAGAGGCTGGAAGACACAAGTGATGGAAGCGATGGTGAAATCTGGCTCATTCCAGGGAGCCACATATATCACAGCTCTTTAGCACAGGCCCAAAGCACCCAGGGGTGACTTTCAGTTTGATCTGAGGCCTCCCAGGCTTGGGAGCTGTGTTGCAGATGTGGTCCAGAGTCACACATGCTGGTGGGCCATGTGAGCCCATTCAGAAAACCCCACACGGCTGCCAGATTGTCTGAGAGTCCCAGCTCCCACTGTAGTGTTTGAGTTGATACCTGTGACAATGGTCTCTAGCTCCTTCGATATTAGATGCATACCAGCCCCTTCCCAAGGGTCCCTTCCAGCTCCTTCAAGCTATCTCTGTTTCCTTCCCGAGGCTGGGGGCCTCCACACCTGCCCAGGCAATGAGCAAGACGCGCATCTCCTCGCCCAGATGGGGGGAGTTGGCTTCTGTCTTTCAGTTGGAGGTGAGTTGCCATTTTATGATTTGCACCGGAAAGTCCAAGCACGCGGGGAGAAAACAGATCCACTGAAAACCTTTCCTGGGTCTCCTTTGCTGCCCTGCAAATATTGTAAAGTAATTATCCTCCAATTAAAAATACTACATAATTTTTTTTAAAGCAGATTTGAGATCAAGGGAAAAAAAACTTACCTGGGACAGCTGCCCTTTCAGCCAATGGATGAGTCAAGAGGAAAGAAGGGAGGTGGTGAGGTCTCAGCCACTGCATTAAACACCAGTGACTTTGAGGTGCCCCTGGAGCCTATTGCTCAAGAAGGACAGTAGAGAAACCATACTTCTTGGGAGGACTGATGATCCTTGGGAGGACCTTGACCAATAGGCCAAGAGGTAGGATGAGAAAGGAAGAGATGAGAGAGTCATTATCTTCTGCAAACAAGGAATACCATCAGCAAGGCCTTGTTGGCACTCAGGGGACAAAAGAAGGCGCGGAGTGGAGGGCTGGAGTCCAGACACAGGAGACCAGGGAGGAGGCCCAGTAAGACAGACAGAAAAAGTGATCAGCAGATCACCTTCCAAACACAAGAGGACAGAAGAGAAACAGCGTACAAAAGACTAAAGTCAAGGTAAAGAGGCTGTAACGCGAGCTGAGTGGCGGTGGCGACTTGGGTCTCTGCCCATCAGATAAGACTGCGACTCCTCCGAGTCCTCCAAGCAAAGCAGAAGGGTCAGTACCCACTGCAAAGCTGTGGTGTGCTTTTATGGCTTTAATTAAATCAAATGAACTATAATAACCAGGGCTTCTGTTTGCCTCACTCTCCAATTCCAAAGGGGCTATTTTAGCTCTAGGCACGATGCTTCTGAGCTGAAAATCAGAGCTGCACGCATTTTTTCTCATTTTTTCTTGTACTAGAAGGGCAGGCTGATTTCTTAAGAGCTGAATTAAGTAACGGGAATGGAAATGAGTTACACATGGCAGCCCCGAGTCTCTAATCCTGTCACTTCTCTGCATCTGGGAGCCCCATGGCATTGGCCAGTGCTCTGGGTAAAGTGCAGCATTTGGATGCTAGAGACCCTGTTCTCTCCTTTTACTAGCTGTGAGATGTTGAGCAAAACCCTACAGAGCAGCCCTGAATCCATACAATGGGCATGACGGCAAGTGCTTCTCAGGGGTGTTTGGGGATTAAATATTGCACATACAGCATCAGCTATGCCTCATATTTAGCAAGTGCTTAATAGGTGTTGCAGCCTTCCCTGGTGGCTCAGTATTAAAGAATCTGCCAGCTAATGTAGGAGACACAGGTTGATCCCTGGGTGGGGAAGATCCTCTGGAGAAGGAAGTGGAACCCACTCCAGTATTCTCACCTGGGAAATCCCATGGACAGAGGAACCGGGTGGGATACAGTCCATGGGGTCACAAAGAGTTGGACACAACTGAGCGACTAGGCAGCAACAAATAGGTGCTGCCAGTGACAGACATTTTTGAAAAGTCCACAGAATCCTTCTTGTTCTCAGAGAGGCTGGGGAGGTAAAGCCCCTGTCTCCCCTTCCACTCTTGGGGATGCTGTTACTCCAAAGTTACAGCTCGTTTGCTCAGGGACTACAATTGAAGGTGTGAGAAGGGCGCTGCCGTTCCTCCAGCTCATCTCTGTCGCTCCTTGGCTGAGTTGACATGGTTGCCCCTCAATGATGAGACCCCTTCCCTGGACCTCTGCTGTCCATCCCTCTCCCCCATGGTCTACTCCGGGGTCTTTATCCGGGGTCTTACCTGCAGCTTTCTTTCTAGCTTCCCTTTGAATTTGATATTTAAATATAATTCAAAATGATCATCTCAATAAGTCTAGTTAACATCCATCACTAACCATAGTTACAGAATTTTTCTTTCCTTGTGAAAAGGACTTTTAAGATCTACTCTCCTGGTGGTGGTGATTTAGTCACTAAGTTGTGTCCCCAAGGACTGTAGCCCACCAGGCTCTTCTGTTGAAGGGATTCCCCAGACAAGAACCGGAGTAGGTTGCCATTTCCTTTTCCAGGGATTGAACCCAGCTGTCCTGCATTGCAGGCAGATTCTTTACCCACTAAGCCACCAGAGAAGTCCAACTTTCAAACATGCACTACAGTGTTATTAGCATCGTCAGGCCATACATCACAGCCCCAGGATGTATTTAATTTTGTAACTGGAAGTTTATACCTTTTGACTCTCTTCACTTTCTCATTGCATGCCCACCAGCAAAATCAATGGAAGGTACATCCTCAATTCTTCTCCACATCTGAAACATAAAACTCCGAATGCTGCCAGTTATTTCATATCTCATCACTTGCATGAGGCGATTATAACCTGCATTTGCCCACTTAGAGTGCCAAGTGGGTTGCTGCAGAATTATTTAACGCGTTTGCTTACAGGATGCTATTCAGGACTCCCAGACCTGGTCTTCGGGGGACTTATACATAATTCAAGGAATGCACAGAACCATCCCCCCAAAAAATGGAAAAATTCTGAATCAAAAACACAGTTGGACCCCTAGGTTTCAGAAAGGAACTGCACACCCATAGTAACAATGGCCGACCTTCTCAGAGCTCTTGTACTGTGTTATCTCCACACAGTCCCTTGGGTAGGTTCTTTTTGCCTCCCTGTTTGGCAGCAGCTGAGAAAGACAAAGAAACCAAGCAAAGGTTGCACACTTGACCAGCGCAGAGTTAGGACTGGAGTGGGCAGCCTGGTGGCAGGGCTTCTGCTTTTCACCACCTGTCTTTATTGCCCATGTTTTCTGTTTCACCCTCACTAAGATATGAATTGGGCTTCCCTGGTGGCTCATATGGTAAAGAATCTGCCTGCAATGCGAGAGACCCGAGTTCGATCCCTGGGTTGGAAAGACCCCCTGGAGAAGGAAATGGCTACCCACTCCAGTATTCTGGCCCGGAGAATTCCATGGACTGTATAGTCCATGGGGTCGCAACAGGTTGGACTTGACTGAGCAACTTTCATTTCCCTTCAAGATATGAATTACCTCTTTAAACTAGAGAAACATGGGACTTTGGGGGTAGTTTAGAACACAGACTTAGGAGACAGAATGCCTAGGTTCAAATCCCAGCTTTGTCATTTAGCAGCTGTGTGACTTTGGGCAAGTTACTTGACTTCTCTGTGCTTCTGTTTTATCGTTTGTGAAATAATAATAGTAGCCGTTTTTTTGGATTGCTATGAAAATGAATAAGTGAAGTGCTCACGTGACCCATATTAGTGTTAACTATTATATCCTCTCTTCTACGTGCAGCTAACCAAGCACTAAAAAATCTCATTATGTGTTCATTGAATTAGTGTAAGCTCTGGGATCTAACGCCTGAACATCTGAGGTGGGGCCAATATAATAAAAATCATAGAAATAGGACTTCCCTGGTGGTCCCATGGTAAAGAATCTGCCTGCTAATACAGGGGATGTGGGTTTGATCACTGGCCCGGGAAAAATCCATATGCCTTGGGGCAATTAAACTTGTGCACCACAACTACTGAGCCGACACGCCCTAGAGCCCGGGCTCCAACACAAGAGAAGCCACCGCAAAGAGAAGCCCAAGCACCTAGAGAGTTGCCTCGCCTGTACAACAACAAACACCCAGCACAGCCAAAAATAAATAAACTAAAAAAAGAAAGAAAGAAAGTGCATAATAAATGTAATGTACGTGAATCATCCTGAAACCATCCCCATGCCAACCCCACTCCATGGAAAAATAGTCTTCCACAAAACCAGTCCCTGGTGCCAAAAACGTTGGGTACCACTCCTCTAGGGGCAGGTCATGACCCCTTTTATAACAGGGGTTAGTGACATCTTTGTCCCAGAGTGCTTCCCATGGGCTCAGAGGCTGGCTGCATTCTTAAACCAAGGGCTTCCAACTTCATAGCACAATAGCATGGTGAGACAGGAAATGACACTTGTTGGCCATCTGATGGCATTCTCAATTCCAAAGTAAATTTATTTTACCTTATCACATTCTTACCAGACTGTTTGTGCATTTCACTTCTAGAGGCCTATCTTTGGGAAGGTGAAAGAGTTAAATTTTTACAGTTAATGCTTTACAAGCCCAGTTTGGAGAAAAGGTAAAATAGCATGCAGATGCCCCATTTTGCAAAAGAACAATAGGAGGCCTCCACTGGCAATGTTTTCCCAGGCACTTTAGGGAGGTGAAGGTCAAGGTGTGGAGGCCCAGTGGGTCGATGCCACATTCTGCCTGCTCAGGGGGAGCTGTGCCTCTTCCCTCTCCCCAGCCGGCCTTCTCTCTTTTCTGAGCCTTGTTGAAGATTCTTGGGGGCTCCACATGGGTGTGCTGGGATTTTGCAGCTTCCCCATCGCAACCAGTTCAGGCCCAGTGGAGGGTCATCTTTTGAGTCATCTATTCTTACCTGGGCTTCCCAGTTGACTCTAGTGGTAAAGAACCCACCCCCAGGTTAGAGGTAAGAGATGTGGGTTTGATCCCTGGGTTGGGGAGATCCGCTGGAGGAGGGCATGGCAACCCACTCCAGTGTTCTTGCCTGTAGAATCCCACCAATAGAGGAGTCTTGAGGACTGCAGCCCATAGGGTCGTACAGTTGGACATGACTAAAGCGACTTCACATACACACACACACACACACTATTCTTACATATTCAGGGGAAAACCTCTTGAAAATGACAGGAAAGGCCATCCTTTCTAAATAGCATATTATATTATGTTATATTATGACTCAGGGAACCTACAACAAAAGAACAGAACAGAGAAAAATCAATTTTCCTTCTGTTTTAAAAATCCAATTACAGATGACGATATATCATAGTGGCTTGTGTTTCTCCTGGGGCTGACTCTTAATAGAGCTGCAGTTCTCAAGGACTTTCTGGATGATGATGGCAACCATGGGCGGAGGGGGGTTGGTGTGGCCAGGGCTCCTCCATTGCGGGCTGGGGGCTGGGGGTGGGGCTGGGGAGGCATATGGCATGCAAGGAGAGGGCTGCGTGCTGTGGCTGAGCTCTTGTAGGGTGGCCGGCTGGCCTGAAGCTGTCGATTCACTCTGCATCTCTGGGGCTTTGGGCAAGTAATTTATTCTCTCTGCCTCAGCTCCTTGGCTGTAAAATGGGGTGAATAATGCTCACAGGATTGCCGGGAGCATTATATGAGTGAAGACATGCGGTGTGTTTAATGCCTGGAACATAACAGTTAGTCACCTATGTTATTTATTATTGCTGTGCTCCAATCCCAGTTGTGCAAGCAATCTCTCTGAGTCTTCATTTCCTTCTTAAGAAATGGAGTAAAAATACTTACCTTGGGGCCATTAAACTTGAAATGGAATCGTGTACAAAGTGGTGTTTATTGAGTTGGATTCGATGAATGGCAGCCTTCCCAGAAAGGATTTTTTTTTTCCCTTCTCTGAGTTTTCTACACTTTCTTAGATTCTTCATGACATCTTTCCAAATGCAAATCTGGTAATGCTCCCCTGCTTCTTGAACAAGACAAGGTGTGATCCTTGCTCAGAATGGCAAGAAGGAACGGCATGAAGCAGCAGCAGGAAGGCAGGCAACCCTCCAGCTGACTGAAACAACCATGGAGGAAAAACATTTATGAAATTGTATGTGCGCTAGGCACCATTCTAAGCATATAACAACTTCCTTCAATCTCAGAGCACCCTTGAAGCTAGCATTATTACGGTTTCCATTTGCAACTGTGGTCCTTGAGCAGAAATGGGATTCGGGCCTGGGCATTGGGCTCTGGAGGCTGTGTCCGGAACATGTGGCATTGGCCTTGAATAGGAGCTCTCTGAGGAGAGAAACTGGGGATGCCTGGCAGGAAGTGAAAGGAGAGGCTGGTTAGAGTGTTGTGAACACCAAGTCCACCTTTGACTTACAACAATTTCTTTAAGGAAACACGAGTCCAGTTATTCTTTGTTACCAAAGCAGCTGTGCTCTCTTGTCTTGCAAGTCCTCATAATCGTTTTTTTGCCACTTCCTCTCTGTGCTTCCCTGGCCGCCTCATGGTCTCAGACAGGGACAAATGAGGCCAGAAAACTCCAGTGTCCGAACACAGTGTCCTTCTGTGTGGGTCACTCACTCACAAGGTCAGCACAACAAACACCCCACTGCAAGGCCTGTCCCTGGGAGGCTAGGGGAGGTGGGGACTGTGTCTGGCTGGGTCTCCGTCTCTGCCCCCGCCCAGAAAAGCATGGGGAGGCTGCTGATTGGAGAGGGAGCATTTGGGGGCGGGCCGGAGTGAGATGTGGGAGGGGCTGGGTTTCTCTGTGAACCACTTCCTCCGGGCATTTTGGAAGATTACATGGGAGGCTGTAATTGTGATGAGCTTTTGCCTGATGATCGCTGAAGGCTGTTACCTTGCTTCTGTAAGAACTAGAGTTTGAGTCAATCACCTTGACCCTCATTATTTTTAAAACCACAAAATGTCAGAAATGTAATCCTGATTGTTAATGTTACTGTTTGGCGGGAGGTGGGTAGAGATTAGCCAGCCCTTGAATCATCCATATGTAGTACATTCCGGGGTGTAACTAGAAGATAGTATGTTCCTTTTCCCAACCAGAGATATTTCAAGAATCACGCTGCACATTTGTGTAACACCTAGTTTATAAACTATTTTACATACTTTCTTAGGATATATTAAAAAAAATCTGTTTCAGAAAAAAAACTCTCTCAAAATAACATCTAAATATCTTTCTTCCTGGGCACAGTCCTCTGAGGTCACAGCTGTAGAATGGGGCGTTCTTCACCCCCTTAATTGAAAGACTGTATGACTCGCATGAGAAGAAAGCCACCGATTTTAGCTGGCTAAAAGCAAAGATTTAGAAAGAAGAAAGAAGACTTGTTTGGAAGATCTGCCTACTTTGGAGATGAAGAGAGTTTTATTTCTTAGAGACAGGATTTATGGATTTACGTTTCCTCCAAAAGACAAATGACCCAGTAACAATTTTTTTTCTCCAGCACTAGGTCTAATCGATTACCTTTGTTAACTAAAGAAATAAATAATCTCTAGAGAGTAACAGAGTTAAAATTCACTGGGTTCTAGTGTTTGGGGTTATTTGAACACCCCCCTCCCCCCCCCACCCCCGCCCCCCGGGGGGAGGAGGGTCTCTCTCTAGAGCTGTGTGTGTGTCTGTTAGTCGCTCAGTTCAGTTCAGTTCAGTTCAGTCGCTCAGTCACATCCGACTCTTTGCGACCCCATGAATCGCAGCACGCCAGGCCTCCCTGTCCATCACCATCTCCCGGAGTTCACTCAGACTCACGTCCATCGAGTCACTGATGCCATCCAGCCATCTCATCCTCTGTCGTCCCCTTCTCCTCCTGCCCCCAATCCCTCCCAGTATAAGAGTCTTTTCAATGAGTCAACTCTTCGCATGACGTGGCCAAAGTACTGGAGTTTCAGCTTTAGCATCATTCCTTCCAAAGAAATCCCAGTTGCTCAGTCATGTCCAACTCTTTGCGACCCCGTGGACTGTAGCCGGCCAGGCTCCTCTGCCCATGGGATTCTCCAGGCAAGAATACTGGAGTGGGTAACTATTTCCTTCTCCAGGGTATCTTCCCAACCCAGGGATCGAACCTTGGTCTCCAGCATTGCAGGCAGATTCTTTACAGTCTGAGCCACCTAGAAGCCTCTCTAGAGCTGAGCTTTAGCTAATTCCTAGTTATAGAGTTATTTTTCCTTTTGACAGGATTCTTGATCCCCATGAGACAAATCAGACAGGTTCAGAAGAATCTTAGAATGTCAGGACTGGAGGACCCTTGGACATGCCCTAGCCCAGGGCTCGGTTTTGCAGCTGGGACACAGAAGCCCAGAGAGTTGGAGCTACTCGCTGGTTTCACCCAACCGGAGGCGGCCCAGGGTCCTGGGGTCGAATCCAACTCGGGTCTCACGCAGCCCTTCTTGCTCTCACCCTCTGCTCCATCGGCACCCCCACCCCCGTACCAAGGAGTCTGGTCCTTTGAAATATGTCCACGCTGGCCGGGCCCCGGTTCCCGCCACTCCGCGCCAGGCTCGGCGAGCGCGCGGCGGGGAGCGGCCGGGCGTCTGCGGGCGCGCGCTGCGACGCCGGCCCCGGGGCGGCCCGTCTCAGCGCCCGGCTCCGGAGGGACGGCCCCGGCCGCGCCGCGCCAGGCTCGCGGGGGTCAAGTCCAGGTTGCGGCGCAGGAAGGCGGCGGGGGAGGGGCGCCCGGCCGTGCTCCCATCTCCTCTGCGCCGAGCGCGGAATGTTGGGACCGATCCACCAGCGTGCTATGTCTGCATAAACATCATCAGCCTCCGGAGCCGACACGTTGTGCATTTTTAATTTCGCTCACAAACTGCAGCCTCCGCGCGGCGGAGAAGAAGCTGGAGACCTCGCCTCTCCGCCTTTCCGTTGCATCCCGGGGATCCTCCCTTTCCAGATGAGCACGGAAGAGGCGAGCTTCTCTGCTCTTTGCACCCAAGGTTAATGTCCAGGCAGCGAGCGTAACGCGCCTCATTTGTGACATTAGGTTTGGCTCGGGAGGAAATCTTTTCTGCTCACCTGGAACTGATACAACGTAGCTTCACGTTACGGTTTACTTTTTAATCTCCTGAGGTGTGAGAAGGGAGAGGAATCCTCCTGCCTCTTGGTCTTGGCCTCCGCAAGCCAGGACCAGTGGCGACGGCTGGACCGCTGTCCTGGGGCCCAGAGGGCGGGTGCACGCCTCTCTGCTTCTTTACCCGAGTCCACGCGTCGCCCTCACCTGTGTCCCTGCCACTTTCCTTCCCCCAGTTCTCGGCCCACCTCCCTGCCGGGCTCATTTCTCAGAGCACAAGCGGCATTCAGAACCTCTTTTCAAACCCAGTATCATTACAAAATCTATTTCAGCATCCCTGAAGTCTCTGCTTTTTCCACTTTGGTGGGAGGGATAGCATTCTCCTTCCTTTGGGTTGTTGTGGTTTGTTGTTCAGCAACTCTCTTGTGTCCAATTCTCTGCGACCCCAGGGACTGCAGCCCGCCACGCTCCTCTGTCCATGGGATTCTCCATGTAAGAATACTGGAGTGGGTTGCCATGCCCTCCTCTAGGGGGTCTTCTCGACCCCAGGGATCGAACCTGCATTTCTTATGTCTCTTGCACTGCAAGCAGATTCTTTACCCCTGAGCCACCAGAGAAGCCTTCACTTTGGGTAAGAAATTTCAAAACTGAGAGTTCTTTCCGGGTTCATATTTTGAGGCAGATCAGGGCAAATGATGAAGACAAAATCCCATGGCAGTTGTGACTTTAAACATGAGTCGAGTTAACAAGGAAGGCAGCAATAAATTCAGCCCGGGGCATGACCTAGCACTAAATTGTCTCTTATAGTGTACAGATTTCTGGCTACATTGTCAATGTGATGTCCCCTTTCTCTGCCAGCCTCTTCAATTCCCCTTTCAGGTTGTGCTGTTTTTTGTTGGTTCGCTTTGGTTTCACTGCCGAGTTATCTCTGCCCTCACTTCCCCTCCCCCATTTTCTGATTCTGTTTTCCAAGTTCCTTAAGCATGAGCAGGATGATACACCCACAAGCCTTCTCAAGCAACCTCTCAAATTGCTGCCCTGGTAGAAGTTTTGAAACAAGCTCAAGTCAGAACGATTTGTTCATCCCTCCCCACACAGAGGCCGGTGAAAGATGGAAGGACGTGGTATTTGCTGGAAATGAAAACACGGGGAGCTGCTGGAACCGATTCCAGAATGTTCTTTTCGTTCTTTGCACAAGGTGATGGTGTACCCTTCAAGTTCTATGTAAGAACAGCCCATGGAAAACATGTTGCCCCCACTGGAGACGAGCAGTCCCAGCGAGAGTTAACCCAGAAGCACTTAATGTGCCTGAGTAAATAGTCCGGGGAAGGATCAGACCGTGTTAGGCTGATGAGACTGATTAAGTTTTCCCAAAGATTCTTTGTGCTGTGTGATTAACAGTTACTTTTCTTCAAAGGCAATTGGGTAAACGGTGTTGGTTTTAGGACTTGGAACTCTCATTCAGACAGCCTTGCAACAAGCCAGCATGAAACATGGTTTTATCTTTCCTGCTCCGTTAGATTGAGAAGGAAACCCTGATATTACACACACACAGTGCTTTCTTCTTGATGTTCTTCAAGTCAAAAGCAGGAGATCAAACACCACTGGCACGCTGAATAAGTGCTTCATAGAATAACTTGTCCACAAGGGAGATAACTCCCGCTGCCCACTGGATTGTGTAAGAAATGAAAAGCAAAGGAGGGTTTTTCCCAGCACGAAGGTGGCTCACAACACATCTCTGTCAGTGGTTTCAGTTGCTCTCCGCTTCTTGCTCAGCCATAATAATAAAGACAGGGATAATAATAGTAATAATAATAACTGCTAGCATTTATTGAACACTTGGGATATCCAGGCTCTGTGCCGAGTGCCTGAGTGTTGTTGTTGTTCAGTCACCAAGTGGCGTCCAACTCTTTGTGACCACATGGAATGCTGCACGCCAGGCTTCCCTGTCCATCGCCAACTGCCAGAGTTTGCCCAAGTTCATGTCCCTTGAATGGGTGATGCCATCCAACCCAGTGCCTGAATACATGATCTCATTTAATACTCAATAAACTTCAGTGAGCTGGTCCCCTGTTATCCCAATTTTCCAAATGAGGGAATGACATAAGAAAGAGATTATGTCCGTTGCTCAGGGCCACACAACCAAGAAACAGATATGAATTCAGTGCATCCTTTGGAACCCCTCTACTCTTCTGCCTCCCGTATGATTTCCTATTGAAAAGTCAATGGCAAAGTCAATCAAGAAATGAAATCAGACTGATTAAATGATCCTGAGAAAAGCTGCTCTGAAGGGGGCATTTGGTATAAGTGAGGCATTTAGTCCTCACAGTTGCCCCTCAAGGTAAGTACAATAGTATCACCTCCAATTTGAGGTTGGGGCAGAGAGTCTCAAAGGCGAGGAATAACTTTGTCAAGGTCTGGGATTTTCCTCTGCACCCTGACTTGTGTGTGTGTGCACACAAGTATGTGTGCATGAGTGTGTGTGTGTAGGGAAGAGGGAGACAGAGAAGTCCACTTAGGGTAAAAGCAAGAAGTGAGATATTTTCTTTACTAAGCTGTCATCCTCCTTACGTTCATATCAAGTGACTGCAGTTGCTGGGGTGCCCCTGCAAAGGAGACATGTGGGAGGGTAGAAAGGACTGCAGTGAACCTCAGAAGCTGGGGGTCTGGGGATTGTTCCTGAAGGACAGGAAAGGTCTGGATGGCAGAATGAAGGGGCACCAGGTTTGTAAGGACTGGAGGTGGAGATGGGCACAGCGGTGAGGAATGAGTCTGGCTGAGCTGGGATTCAGTTCGATGACTGTAGTCCAGTTCATCTTTGAGCCTCCCTGATCTAGCATATGCTGGCAACTACGTGTTCACTAAATGTCAAGGTGAACTGAGTTCAGTTAACTTGCCGGAACCTCCTGGATCCTCTCCCATTACCCTGTGCCCTGCTTCCTTCCCTCTTCTCTTCCTGCTTGTCTTGGATCCGCCAGTTTCTTGTCACAATCAAGAGTCAGTGCTGAAATGGAGAAACAGCAGAGCTTTCTGGGTGAGTCCCTGATGAGGGCAATGAATAGTGGCCATTGTAAACACATATATAATTCTTTACTTGCAACCTCCATTCCAAGAACTCTGTCTGCACTGATTTGCTTTAATCCTCCATGAAGTGCTTCCCTACTGGCTCAGACGGTAAAGAATCTGCCTGCAATGTGGGACACCTGGGTTCGATCCCTGGATGGGGAAGATCCCCTAGAGGAAGGCATGGCAACCCACTTTGATATTCTTACCTGGAGAATTCCATGGATAGAGCAGCCTGGCAGGCTACAGTCCATGGGGTTGCTAAGAGTCAGACACGACTGAGTGACTGACACTTTCACTTCCAGACATTTCTGTGAAATATGCATACTTGAGATGCTCATTTTACAGATGAGAAAACTGAGGCACAGAGCTTAAGTAACCTGACTTAAACCCCGGAAATGTGGCTTCAGTGTCTATAGAGCACTCTGCCTTTGAAAATTAATTGAATGAGGCCCATCTGCATCCAAGCCACTCGCAGCCACCTCCTTGATGTGTATAGTTCTGACCTTCAAGTCAAGCAAATCGAGGTCAAGGCTTGTCTCAATCAGTTCTGAGGTGTGCCAGCCAGCCACTACCCCTCTTTCTTGCTCTTTCTCTTCTTTTTCTGCCTTTCAGTTTTCTTGGACTTTTTGTTTCTTCCCACCCTTAACCATCATGGAATAGCACCAAGTTTAGGCATCAAATCTTGTCCTCTCTAAGTCCCCCTGGAGAGTGGCGTGCAGTTTCAGATCATGACCATTATAAGATAATGCTCATTAAGACAGGCCTCTTGGGAGTCAACCTCAAGTTCAGTGTCCCGCTCTCTTGCAAGGGACTTAAACCCAGAGAAGAGATGTCTTCCACACTCCGGCTCATCTGTCTGCTTGTCAGAGTCTTACAGAAGCTCAGGGTGAGCAAACGTCTTGGGTCCAACCTTCAAACAGCCAAGAGGGTTTGCCGGCCGCTTCACCAACTGCTGCTGTGCAGTTGCATAGAAATCTGACGAGTTCCTTCAAAACTGGAAACAGGAAGCGGCCACACATGAAATTTTGGACTCCCGAATGTGAGTTAATACATCAAGCAGCTGTACTGAATGTGACCATGAACCGGTGTTCTTCCAAATGCACTAAATAGCACAGCCAAATTTGAACTTCCTGCGTTCCCCTGCAAGTGTCCTTGCAAATCTGGCCGCTCAGTGACGTGGGTGAGCTGAACATTTTTAGGTCTTGGGGACACTGTGTTACAGTAGAGGCAAAGAACATGATAGAGAAGAATGATGTGTAAGAGCAACAAGGTGATCCAGGGGAAGAGACGTGCCATTCTAACCTCTGAGACATGTATGATGTTCCCTGGACATTAAATAGACTTCCCTGGTGGCTCAGATAGTAAAGAATCTGTTAAATAAGGATGTTGAGTAAGAACAGGAAATACTTTGCTGAAGACTTATTAACATAGTAACTATTGTGTATTCCAATCCAATGCAGTGGTGGATTAATCCAGATGACATGAATTTGTAACTATTTAAAGCAAGGTCCCAGACGTGTGTGTGTGTGTGTGCACGCGTGCACGCATGCTTGCACACTTAGTCACTCAGTTGTGTCCAAGTCTATTTGACTCCATGGACCACAGCCCACCAGGCTCCACTGTTCATGGGATTCTCCAGGCAAGAATACTGGAATGGGTAGCCATTCCCTTCTCCGGGGGATCTTCCTGACCCAGAGATCGAACCCAGGTCTCCTGCATTGGCAGGCGGATTCTTTGTCGCCTGAGCCATCAGGGAAGCTCCCAGACTTATGTTAAGTTTGCATTGACCAAAGACATGGATCATCACTGCCTCATTTAGGCAGAGCAAGGAAGCATTTGAGGGATCTTCAAAATCCTTGGGCTAAAAGTCCATATGAAACAGTATTCAGGCAACTTCCTTGAGGCTAGGAAGTCGTGGAGTTTTGTATTTCTGCCAGTTCTAGAAATAAATACAATACCTTGCATCTTATTTAAGCCTATGATCTCACTTTGCCCTTCACAACAGCTCCGTGAGGTAAGTGGCCCATAATCTACTTGACGTCTGTTTTGCAGATGAAAAACAGTCAGGGGGAGATTTAGGGGCTTTGTACAAGCTTTGGAGTTGTTGATCTGTGGGGCCTGGGACCCACGTTTTCTGATAGCCGTGTGGGTACATCTCCACTATAGCCACACAGCACACACAGGCTGCTCGAGGTTGTCAGATATTTAGTGCGGGATGAGTCTAAGAATGGTGGGGGTTCTGGTAATATCTGAGTATTGGGGTGAAGTAAAGATAGCAGGGAACTTCCTCACACCTGGGGATGATATTATACTTGTTCCCACAGCTCCCTCGGGGAGGATCGAGGCTGAAGCACGAGCACGGGGGCCCATGGGGGTTCACTCCCTTCTCAGACGCTTTCCTTTGTCCCCATAGCTGTGTCTGGGTAAGGATAAGCACCGTGATTCATGAGTTGCTAAAGACTTCACAGGAAACTACTCTTATATAAACATCACTGATGTGGAATAGCTGGAGAGGTCCAATTATTCAAATCTGACTTTTATTGTACTTTCAAAACTGAATTCATTGTCATCCCTCATCTCTGTCCTTTAGTTGAGCATTTCTTTTTTTCTTTTTTAATGGAAACACTCCCATCTCAGGAGCTTAACACAGTAAGAACTTAATGTCTTGCTCATACCAGATTGAAAATGAGTATCTCTTCTCCAAGCTGCAAAGGTGGGTAGGCTGTGTGCCCTGTCACGCTGGGGCTCATGGTCCATGAGGCCTCCAGGGTCACTGAGCTCATCTCCACGAAGCTGGCAGAAGGAGAAGAGCCTGCAGCATCCCACATGGAAAGGCTGTTGTGGCCTTTCTGTAAATGGTACCCACTACTTCTGCTCAGATCCATCGTTTAGAAGTCATCACAGGTATACACCTTCCTGTGGCATGTGCTGGGAAGACATCTAATTGCCTGCCAGGGGAGAAGGAAATGGGTTTGGAGAAAAGCCAGCACCTGAGCCACCCTGCTTCTCACAGATGATACTTCTCCTAACAGAGCAGTGCTGGGTCAGGAGTCTGAAAGCAATATCAGAACATGCAGGATTACTGCCTGTAAGGATGAACTGCTTACATTGAATAAGTCCAACTAGGAGCTTGCCTGGTGACTCAGATGGTAAAGGATCCACCTGCCAATGCAGGATATCTGGGTTCGATCCCTGGATTGGAAAGATCCCCTGAAGAAGGGATTGGCTACCCACTCCACATTTCTTGCCTGGAGAATGCTATGGACAGAGCAGCCTGGTGGGCTACAGTCTGTGGGATTGCAAAGAGTTGGATGTGACTGAAAGGACTAAGCACAGCACACACACACAGTGTAGACACCCTCTGCTGCAAATAGACTCTTTGCAATTGAGAAAAGTTTTCAAATAATCAAGCTCATGAAAGAAATATAGGCAAAACAGGCAAGCAAAGAGAAAATAAATGCCCATAGAGAACCACTATTACCGCTTGATACATTTCTTATAGTCAATAGTTTTAAGAATGTATATATATAATATATATAATAAATACAACAATATATTTATATATAAATATAATAATATATGTTTTAAGATATATAATATATATATTAGTTTTAAGAATGTATATATGTGTGTATATATATGTATGTATACATGTTAGAATGTATATATATGTGTGTGTATATATATATACATTCTTAAAACTAATATATATATTATATATATCTTAAAACTTATTATTATTATATTATTATACTTATTATATATATCTGAAAACTATTATGTGTATATATTGGCTACGCTGCATGGCTGTCAGGATCTTAGTTCCTCATCCAGAGATTGAATCTGGGCCCTCATCAATGAAAGTATGGAGTTCTAACAAGTGGACCACCAGAGAATTTTTTAAAAATTTATTTATTTTTTAATTGAACGATAATTTCTTTACAGAATTTTGTTGTTTGCTGATTCATCAACATGAATCAGCCATAGGTGTACATATGTCCCCTCAAGAATATTTTTTAATTAAAACAATTTTATGTAAAATACATTTTCAAACTATATTTCTACTTATTGATATTTATTTTTTATTGATTTTTAAACATAGGTTTTTTTTAGATGATTGCAAGAGAAGTATAATTTTGAGGCTTATCTTTTTCTCATTCTATAATAACACTTTAGTGTTATTTCATTTTTATTTAGTATATCACAGTGGAGAGAGGAAGTTTTTGCACCCATTCTCATAAAGTTATTTAAGATTTTTGATATTTTTTCACATTTGTACAGTCTTCCTATTTACAATCTTTAATAGCTTGTAGTTTTAGGTAATTAAATTAAAAGTAAATAATGTTTTGTTTTACATGTTGATTATTGCATTGTTATTATTATTAAGATTATTTTGCATGTTGATCATTTAACGTAATATTCTAGCTTCTAATGACATTTTCACTTCAGCAAAACTCGAGTTATAAGTAGGGCTGGAAATAAATTAAAGAGAACAGAATGGGATTATCTATGTTGCAAAGTGAAACTTCTGTTGCAGATTTTAAAATACCAACAGAGAAGATTAGTGGGTAATTTCTATCTCCATATTACACTGACTGATAAAAATATAGGAGTATTATTGATCATGTAACTTCTTAACCTAATATAAGTTTCTTCAGTACATTAAAGGCCATCTATTAAAAAATAAAAATAATAAAATCTTCAAATCAATTACTTCCTATGCTCCAAATGTATAAAACATGCTGAGTCCTTCCTGTGTAAAACCCCAGCATCTTCCTTCTTGAAACTTCCAAGGCAGATTAGGTTTCTATTTTCACGAAGTCTGAGCATGCTGAAGAAAGCAGGCAGCCTGGTCCACATCGCATGCATCTGTACAGTGCAGGGCATGTGCCTCCTTACTGTTATTTTGATCCTCATTTAGACACTCCCCTAGTTTGAAAAAAATATATATATGACTAAAGGCTGTGAATCAAGAATTCTCTGTATGGATCAATGGAGATCTGTCATTGAATCTTTCCTAAATTGCCCAAGGGAGAAAAAAGAAATTGCTCTTTCTGTAGTATCACAGGGATGGAGGAAGTTTCCATTTCCCATATTAACTCTGACAAATGGGTAATTATTTCTTGGGTTGAAAAGACTTTGGAGGCTGATTTCAATTCTGGGTTTAGTCCGAGTGCTCTGCTGCTGCTGCTGCTAAGTCACTTCAGTCGTGTCTGACTCTGTGCGACCTCGTAGACGGAAGCCCACCAAGCTCCTCCGTCCCTGGGATTCTCCAGGCAAGAACACTGGAGTGGGTTGCCATTTCCTTCTCCAATGCATGAAAGTGAAAAGTGAAACTGAAGTTGTTCAGTCATGTCCACCTCTTCACAACCCCATGGACTGCAGCCTACCAGGCTCCTCCGTCCATGGGAGTTTCCAGGCAAGAGTACTGGAGTGGGTCGCCAGTGCCTTCTCTGAGTCCGAGTGCTCTCAGTTCAGTTCAGTTCAGTCGCTCAGTCGTGTCTGACTCTTTACAACCCCATGAATTGCAGCACACCAGGCCTCCCTGTCCATCACCAACTCCCGGAGTTCACACAGACTCATGTCCATTGAGTCAGTGATGCCATCCAGCCATCTCATCCTCTGTTGTCCCCTTCTCCTCCTGCCCCCAATCCCTCCCAGCATCAGAGTCTCTTCCAATGAGTCAACTCTTCGCATGAGGTGGCCAAAGTACTGGAGTTTCAGCTTTAGCATCATTCCTTCCAAAGAAATCCCAGGGCTGATCTCCTTCAGAATGGACTGGTTGGATCTCCTTGCAGTCCAAGGGACTCTCAAGAGTCTTCTCCAACACCACAGTTCAAAAGCATCAATTCTTTGGCACTCAGCTTTCTTCACAGTCCAGCTCTCACATCCATACATGACCACTGGAAAAACCATAGCCTTGACTAGACGGACCTTTGTTGGCAAAGTAATGTCTCTGCTTTTGAATATACTATCTAGGTTGGTCATAACTTTTCTTCTAAGGAGTAAGCGTCTTTAGGACCAGCCTTTTATGCTGGACTTCTGAGTTTGCTGTATTTGGTAGAGTGACCCTATGCAGGCATTTCTCCTATGGCAAAAACAAAAACATTAGGTGAAAAAAACTGTTCAGAAAATACTTTAAAATGTATAATTGAATTGGAAGGAAAGGGAAAGCCTTGGGTTTCAAAAACAAAAGAGGAGCTCAGAGACGAGGGAGCTATTAATATAGCCATGCTAAAATGACCTGTGGGCATAATGGACATAGGTGTCATCTAGTAGTTGGGCACTGAGGATATTACATGGTGACAAGGCACGGCCTTGAGGACTGGGATGAAGGGTTTCAATATGGGATATTCAAAGGGCCACTGACCTTCCAGAGGGGGCTGTAAAAACAGTGTCTTAGGCTCAGACTAAAACCTCTGGTTTAATAGAAGCAAAGATAAAAATTTCCCCAAAGGTCCTTTGCCCAAGTAAAGGTGTATAGAACTTCTACTGAAAAACAACTTTGGCTGAAGAAAAGCCAAAAAAAAAAAAAAGCCACAAATTCCGCAAGAAACATAGCCACCAGGATGCAAAGTCTCTGGATGTGATAAATAGGAATACTGGTTCCCAAGAAACTGACAATGAAACAATTCAAAGGAGACATAAAATAAAATGTTTAAAACGAATAGAAATTAATTATCAAAATTGTAAGAAAGAAATGACCTTTTAAGAAAAGAATAAGTAGATTTGAAAAATAATAAAATAGAAATTAAAAAAATGAAAAATACAGAAATTTAGAATTCAATGGCTGGGTCAAAGAACAAATTAGTTATAGTCAAAGGGAGAATTATTTAACTCAAAGGTAGAGTTGAAGACATTGCCTGGAATATTGTACAGAAATAGAAATGTAAACTTGAAGAAGGATTTAGTGATATGGACACTGGACTAAGGAAACCCAAAGCATATCCAATTACAGATTGTGGAATGAAGGCATTTCAAGAATCAAAGAGATGTAATATTTGAAGATGCAGAAGCTGATAATTTTTTCAAAATGAAGTAAAAATCGAGTCCACAAAACCAAGCATCACAATCTCCCTTCAGCAATTGTTCTCTCTCTCCTATTGGCTCCCAATCACCAGTCAGTGTTTCCTTCTCGACAGTCTTACTACTTTCAGCAAACACGTTGCAATAACATGTTGTGGTAAAGGAAAACAAACTTCTCCTGTCCCCCACCCTCCACTAGATGCTGTTCTACTTCTCTGTTCTTTTCACAGCAACACTCATTCAAAGTGTGGCCCGTGTGCCCCATCTACACTCTCTCCCCTCCCAGTGTTTCCTGGAGCCCCTCGAATCAGAATTTCATCTCCATTCGTCCACCCAAGGGTCACCGAGGAGCTCCACAGTTGCTGAATCCAACCGATCGGTCTCAATCCGCACATGCACCATCAGCAGCATTTGACCCAGTCCACGGCTCCCCGCCCTTGGAAATCCTTTCTTCACTCAGCCCCTAAGGAAATGCTCTCTTGGTTTTTCTCGTACTGCTCTGTTGGTCTTTCCCAGTATCCTCTACTAGATCCTTGTCATCTCCTGACCTGAAGTGGTGGATTCATCAGAGGCTTAGTCTCCTGTTTTGTTCTCTAACGCAATCCCATCATGGCTGCAAATAGTAAATAGCGACTCCCCGAGTTTACACCTCCAGTTTGCACTTCTTCTCTGAACTTGGCAAGTTTCTATATCCTATATTCCTATTCTAGAGCTCCACTTGGATGTCTAATAGACTCCTCAAACAGAGAATTCAAAAGGAAGCTCTTGATTTCCCCTGCCCTGCCAAACTGTTCCACTTAAAAATTTCCCATCTTAGAAAAATGCCTATTCCATTGTTTCGGTTACTTGGTTTACAAAATTTGGTATGATCCTCGTATCTTTTCATCTCATAGCCCACCATGAATTCAGCAAATGTTGTCATTGTACCCTCAGAATATCTCCAGAATTTGACCAGTTCTCAACACCTCCGCCACTATTGCTACCGTTCGGATCCCCGTCATCTTTACTCCGGACCACTACGATGACCTGCTACTTGGTCATCCTGCTTCCATCCTTGCTTTACACAATACAATGTCTTGTTCTCCAGACAGCAGACTGAGTGAGGCTTTTAGACATACATTGCATTCTGTTATTGAAGACTGTGGTGGCCTCACAGAGCTTTCCCAAAGTCCTGACAATGGACTGCAGCATCCAGGCGCACCACCCACATCCCTGCGTGCCTGACCTGACCCACTGCCTTTCTCTCTCACTTCTGTCCAGCTCTGCGCTGTTTCTTGACTATATACCAGGCACGCTCTGACCTGAGGGCTCTTGCTTATACTGTATCCTCTGTCATAATGCCCTTCCCAGATATTTCCATAACTGATGTCCTTATTTTTTTCAGTTTCTACTTAAATGTCATTTAGTCAAAAAGAGCTTCCTGATTCCTTATATACTGCTTCCCCAGAACTTGCTAGCCTCATTCCCTAATTAATTTTTCTCCATAGCACTTATCACTACCAGACATAATGTATTTGTCTGGGACTGTTGTTTAATTCCTGTTTCCTCCCACCAGAAAGTAAGCTTCATGAACACAAGGACTTTGTCTGGATTGCTTTCTGCTGATCCCCAGTGCTTGGACCTAGCATGTAGTAAGTGCACAATCAGTAGATTCTGAATGACTGGATGGACCCTGAGCAGAATACTATAAATACATATCTAGCCATAAATGCATCACAGCAGCACCTGCACAATATCCAATAACCAGCAAAAATATTCAAATAATCCAGAGGGAAAAAGACAGATTGCCTACCAAGGAATGGTGAGTAGTTGGGAACAGAATTCTCAGATATAATACCAAAAGATGGTGGATTAATATAATTAAATTATGAATGGCAAAACAGTCATCTTACAATGAGTACCCAGCTAAGTTATGCAGAAGTGAAAGTAGACTGAAGACATTACAGATGACGTGCACAGAGTTCCTTAAAAATGTACATGCATCACCCACTTCAATCTGGCAATTTTTTCCCTAAAAACCAGACATTCTAAATGAAAATCCTGCCAAGCCTATTTTCCATTATGTGAAATGGGAAAAATTCTAGTTTATTATTAATATATGCCACTCTAAAACTACTAACTACTTCCTAAAATACAACCAAAGAAAGCAAAACATTGACCTATAGTCATTATCAAATGCTTGAATAGACAAACCCTTAAACCCTCAAACTCTGCTGATTACAGAGTAGTGAGTATGGCTCTTAAAAAACACCTGTTTGGAACCACACTGCAATGCATTTCTTTAGTGCCCATAACATATTGATGCACACTTTGCTGACTTTTCAATATGCCCTCACATGATTTTTTGTTTGTTTGTTCTTTGCTTTGCCTAGTGGAGATTGAACCCATGCCGCCTGCTGTGGAAGGAGGGAATCACAATCACTGGACCACCAGGGAAGTCCAAATTCTTTTTGTTTGTTCATTCATTTTTCATTCATTTTTTTTTTCCAGCCACACTGAATAGCTATCCTTACATGATTCTACCAATTGAATTTGGGATAAAACTCCAGATTCTTCTTTCACATCACTTTATTTAAAATGTTAGTTAGATTTCGAGATGTACATACATTTTTTTTCCTATAAAAACACTAGCAAAAAAAACCCCCTTAACATCCACCACCTTGTATTTGGAAATACACAAGGTTTATGAAGTTTGGGAATAAAAACAGGAAAATGCTCATCTAAGAATCAGCTTTCAGGGTAGTTTGTATTTTAATAAGAAGGAAATTGATACCAATGGAGAACCAAGACATTAGTAAATGTATTTGTCAAATAAATAAACATTGACGTAAAAAGAACAACAGCCCCAAACCAGGAGCAATAGGGCTGGCTAATGGGAGAGAGTTAAAAATAAAGTGGAATTAAGACACAAGATAAGAGCATGGCTGGCAGGAGAGGTGTGTACTTTTTGCTTTATCCAGGGGGTTGAAAAGAATCAGACATAACTGAGTACAACACAGCAGCAAAACAGCGGTAAAATAATAGGAATATAATTGATCACTTCACATCAGTAAAAGGAAACAAAGTAGAATAAATAAAGCTTGATCCAGTACAAGACATGGAAAATAGAAGCAAGAAATGTGGTTGTAGAAAACACAAAATAAAATGTTAGAAGTAAGTCAAAGTATCAGTAAACAAATTCTTCAGTTAACAGACAGGAAATCTCAGATTGTATTGAAGAATATGCCCAACCATATTCTGTTTATGAGAAACACGCCTTGAATGTAATGATGCAGAAAGATACAAAAAGATGTGAAAGAATCTTGTAAACTATGAAGTTATCTCCAAATGGGAAAGGCTGTTATTAATTTAACTTGCATCACTCACCAGTTTATTCCATGATTATCTTTATTTGATTGTCTCTCCTGCTGGAGTGGTGAACTTTTTGTATTTTTAACACTCCATGCTAGCATCTGACACATAGAAGACTCTGAGTAAATATTTGTTAAATAAATATACGAATGAATGAATGGACAAGATAATAAATAATCTTTTGACATTTACTAGTTTATTACTGGAGTTTCCCAGGTAGCTCAGTGGTAAAGAATCTACCTGCCAATGCAGGAGATGCAGGAGTCACAGTTCAACCCCTGGGTTGGGAAGATCCCTTGGAGGAGGAAATGGCAACTCACTCCAGTATTCTTGTCTGGAGAATCCCGCGAACAGAGGAGCCTGGAGTGTTACAGTCCATGACTGAATGACTGGGCACAGCACATTTTATCGTGTGGGGAGGGGGCTGGGGGAGGTTCTTTCCTTGAAGCTGGGAAAGAGTTCCATGGATATGATTTAGACGTCAACTTTATTTTTTATTGCAGCTATTATGAATCTTAGTTATTTTGTAATATATTAGGTCTTTATTTCCTATTTTATTCCCTTTCTCATTGAATTGGCCCTATATCACCAATTATCTTCTTGAAAATGATTTGGTGCCCAATGAACCAGATTTTGTAAAAGCCAGCTTTGTGCGTAGATATTGCATCTTCTCTCAATTTTGCTTATTTGTGTTGCCCAAGGTCATGGTTACACTTATTTCTGAAAATGACAAAAATGTCTTAAGGGAGACACACCCTCATTTGTAAATAATGGTGGTGTGACTTAAAGGGTATGTACAGCTTGGTAACCGTTGGAATTAGAACAGCTCCTATCAGCACGCTCTGTGAGGCCCTGTAGGATCTGGGAGGAGTTTGGCTGGACTCTGTCCTGTACGTGTCGGGGCTCTGGGAGGTGGCCCTGTGCTGGCTCCAGGCGGGTGTGTGTTGAATGTAATGACAGTTCTTAGTCCATGCTCTGGGAAACCAGACACAGGAAACACCACACGATACCCTATTAATACAAGGAAACAAAACCATTCGCTGGTAATTAGTATTATCCTCATGACTAAAGATAGGTGTTAGCCAAGTTGTTCGGGCATGTTTGCTTCTTCTGGAGAAAATTTTATCTGGACTCGGCTTTTATCATTTTGCTATATTAAATCCAGCTTTACATTTTTGTATGTGAAATGCTCTAAGAACATTGCCTCAGCCCCTCAGCTTAATTCCGAACGATCAACGTTGAGGCCGCGCCCGCAGGACACTAAACATCTGGATATTCCCAAACCTTCAGTTTTCCACTGAAGTTTGCTTTGTTGGTGTGGATTTGCTGCCTTTCTTGATGCTTTTGTGTCAAGCACCAGCAAAATTTTTCTCAATAACCCATCTAGGTGTTATTCAAATGGAGAGTCTCCTTACCAAGAATAAATTACTTATACAGAAAAAAATGCAACTTAAAATGTAAAGACCTACTTGATAGCACAGGGAATTCTACTCAGTACTCTATAATGGCCTATATGGGAAAAGAATCTTAAAAAAGAGTGGATATGTGTATGTGTAGGGCTTCCCTGGTGGCTCAGATGGTAAAGAATCCGCCTGCCATGCAGGAGACCCGCCCAGGATTTGATCCCTGGGTCAGGAAGATTCCCTGGAGAAGGGAATGGAAACCCACTCCATTCTTCTTGTCTGGAGAATTCCATGGACAGAGGATCCTGGCAGGCCACAGTCCATGGGGTCACAGAGATTGGGACACGACTGAGTGACTAATGTGCGCTCGCACACACACACACACACACGTATGTGTATAACTGACTCACTTTGCTGTACAGCAGAAACTAACACAACACTGTAAATCAACTAGACTCCAATAAAATTTATTAAGGAAAAAAAATGTTGCTATTTCCAAGTTCTATATTTAAAGTCCTCATGTTCTTGTCAGTAGACTCTGGGTCTGGCTGCTCCAGGGCTGGGCGAGGACTCACTCGGGAAAGTCCAGTGCCTTGGAGCCTGCTCTACGGAGGGCTCTGGTGAGCAGCACAGATCAAAAGGCAACTTTGAGCTCTGCTGAATGAGACCTTCATCAACAGAGAAAACAGACCCTGGGGCTGCTGGATCACTAACCATCCTTGTGTATCTGGAGCTTGGAGGTTTCTCTGGACACAGGACTCTGGGTGCTAAACGTCGGAGAAGCCTGGGAAGACTTGCAAGTCGAACACACCCCCGGGGGCTGTGGAGCCTTTGAGGGCTGTGCCCGCATCATCTGGACCCAGGGTGAGATGGCTGGAAGTGCTTCTCCTGCACCACCTTTCCTGTTTTTATTTATTTTATTATTATTACTATTTTTTAGGCCATGCTTTTTGGCCTGAGAGATCTTAGTTCCCCAACCAAGGATCCAACCTGTGCCCTCTGCACTGGGAGCATGGAGTCTTAACCACTGGACCACTAGGGAAGTCTCTTTAATTTAATTAATTAATTAATGTTTAACTTTTTTCTCACCTCTCCCATTTAGTGCTTGTTGATTTGCTTTATAGAAGATGTAGATTATTGAATTATATCTTTGGTTTCTGAAACTCCTCTAGTTTTTTAAGGTCTGGCTGCAATGTCACATCCCCATGAACTCTCCCATGACTCAGTTCTCCATCCCCAGTGGACTAGCTTTCTGCTGCTGGAACAGGCCCATGGATCCCTCTCTCAACTTCTGAAATCCAAAATTTAACTCCGAAAATGGAAAATTTTTATGTAAGTTACTTGGCTGCCAAACCTGACCTAACTGATCCGAAGCCCTTTATAGTTGCTGTCTCACTAATTTGAATATTCATACATTTTTGCTGCAGAAACACAATGTATTTGATGACAGAGGGATACCCAGACTCTGATGTGGGTGTCAGTTAATAAATAGTGTTTACAGGCCTTTGGGCTTCCCAGGTGGCGCCAGTGGTAAAGAAACAGTGAAAGTTGCTCAGCTGTGTCCAACTCTTTGAGACCCCATAGACTATACAGTCCACTGAATTCTCCAGGCCAGAATACTGGAGTGGGCAGCCTTTCCCTTCTCCAGGGGATCTTCCCAGGGATTGAACCCAGGTCTCCCACATTGCAGGCAGATTCTTTACCAGCTGAGCCACAAGAGAAATGCAGTGGTAAAGAACCCTTACACATATCTTTATCTGTGTATATATCTTTATCTGCCATTATCTCTTTAGAGTCTGAAAAGTTCCTACACGCAAGTGGCCCCAAAATTTCAGATAAGGGTAGAGGGCCTGTACCTCTAAAGGGCACTGTTTCATGTGGCCAGTTGGTAGTTAATTATTTGTATGCCTCTGAGCCTCAACTTCCTCATCTTTAAAATGGGAACAATAAAGTCTATTCTGACAGATGAAAAGAAAAGTGTTCCAAACACATAAAAGGCATCATTGCTGCTACTTCTCTCATCTTCCTTATTCTAAAGTGCTTTCTATTTCAGCTGTTTTTGAGTTTTTTCAAAGAATCACCCTTTCCACAGCTGGTGGTCAGTAAACATTGTGAGAGCTGAGTACAGATATGTTCTCAAAATTATAAGTTCATGAGTGATTTTCTCAGTGTCGCATCTTGTAAGTCAAACTTAACATTAAATTAATCCACAATGAATTTCCAGAAAGTAAACAGACTGTGGCATTAAAATGTTGCCTCTGAATCATGGTTTTCTCAGAGTATATATCCAGTAGTGGGATGGCTGGGTCATATGGTATTTCTATTTTTAGTTTTTTTAAGGAGCCTCCCTACTGTCCTCCATAGTGGCTGCAGTAATTTACATTCCCACCAATAGCATATATACACAATGGAATATTACTCAGCCATAAAAAGGAACAAAATCAGATCATTTGTAGAGACATGGATGGACCTAGAGTCTGTCATACAGAGTAAAGTAAGTCAGAAAGAGAAAAAAATATATATATTAACGCATGTATGTGGACTCTAAGAAAATGGTACAGATGAGCCTATTTGGTGGGCAGGGATAGAGAGGCAGGTGTAGAGAATGGATGTGTGGACACGGAGGGAGGGAGGATGGGATTAACTGGGAGATTGGGACTGACTTGTGTGCAGTATCATGTATGAAACAGATAGCTAGTGGAAACCTGCTGCATAGCACAGAGAGCTCAGCTCAGTGCTCTGTGGTGACCTAGAAGGCTGGGAGGGAGGTCCAAGTGTTTGTATATATATATATACACACACATGCAGTTGGCTCACTTTTTTGTATAACAGAAACTAACACAACATCATAAAGCAACTACACCCCAGTTAAGAAAAAAAAATGTTGCCTCTGCCCTGTTGACCATGTGCAGAGCCTGAGCCATATTATATGGAAGTAGCTGCTCAGGGCATCCTGAAGCATGATTAAAGGAAGAAGCTAACAGGCTCTTCAGAGTCCTGTGCAGTCATGTACAGTGTATCTGGGGCTGGGGGCTGGTGAGGAGATGCTACCACTGAAGGCGAGCCCATTTGGCATTCAGCAATCAGAAATGAGGTGACTCATTCAGAACAGAACAGTGTCCTCACAATGGGAATTTAACTAGAAGAGTCTTATTCAAACAGTTGGTCTTTAAAAACAATCCACTGCAACGAGTCATGGACCATTATTTGACTGGTTCAACACAAATGCCAAGAAGAAAATACCTTGGAACAAATCTGCATATTTTCAAATACAGAGAGACCCGATATCAAGATGCCATTGTTCTTAATCCTGAGCAATCTAAAAAAAAATAACTGCTAATCTGTCATTTTTTAAAAGTCAGTTTGCTCATATGTGACTAGCGAATATCAATAGTGTCTTTTTCAACTATAAAGCCATAGTATAGTAATTAGAGTGCAAAACGACCTCGAAATCTCCCAACTCATACAGAAATTCCTTCTTTAGTACTCTTCTTTGGCAGTCAGTCACCTTCTGCTAGACTGTGCTTGTGATGGGGATCATTGATTCCATGGGCAACCTTGTTTTCCAGGAATTCTATTTGCCAGAAAATTATTTATGGTACGGACCCCAAATCTTCCATTTTGTAACTGGCACTCTGTGGTTTCAGTTTTGGCTCCTAGAATGTGAACTCCAAATGTGTTTTTCTTCCCATGAAAGCTAGAAGTGTGTTTGGCTTCAATGAACAGAATGCCAAACTAGTGTGATTAACAAATAGGAGCTTGCTTTTCTCACAAAGCTAAATATTTGCAGGTAGACAGTCCAGTGGTGGAGCTCTCAAATACACAAGGGTTTTCTGTCTTTCCACCTTGCCATTCTTAGTGTGATTTCTGCTGTATCCTTCTGATAGGAAAAAAGAAAGAATTAGTGCTTGGTCACTTCAATCATGTCTGACTCTGCGAAACTTTGGATTGCAGCCCAGCAGGCTCCTCTGTCCATGGGATTCTCCAGGCAAGAATACTGGAGTGGGTTGCCATTTCCTCCTCCAGGGGACCTTCCCAGTCCAGGGATCAAACTGAGTGTCCTGTGTCTCCTGCATTGCAGGCAGATTCTTTACCTACCCACTGAGCCATCGGAGAAGTAAAAGGCATGCCACTCAACTCTTTCTTTCTTAGAAGGTTAGGAAAGCCTGAAAACCTGATTCATCTTTCTCCTTAACCAGGATTGGATACATGGTCACCCCTAGACTGGTCACTGGCCATGGGGAATTCTTACTGTGGCTGGTAATTTTAGACTCATCATGATGCTACCTGGGGCATGGATAGGGCCTCGTCTTCCTGAGATCTAGGGGTCTCTGTGGCATCCTAAATGAATCTGTTTGGTGAGCAGGAAGGAAGGAGGTAGACTGTAGAGAATGGAGGGTGGGGAGGCCAGAGAATAGAGCCTGCTATAACCACACATCAAATATTCAGACTGCTCTCACATCTCCCTACAATTTTTTCTCTTCAAGGTTCAAATGCACTCAGGTTCTTTTCCCAGTTCTCTGCCTCCTTTGCTTGGGCCCTGTGTGCAGCTTTAGTGGGTGCCTGGACCTCTGCTTGGTCCACGTGCCTGGTACCCACGCCCAGCACAGGAGGAAACATAGCTCTCATGGTCAGATTCCGCATTTTCTATCCACATTTCATGGGCTGGTTCTTATAGACTTTGCGGTCAATTCTTCAGTTTCACAGGAACTGCGCACAAGTCGTATCTCTTATCCACTATCAATGTAATTGATTTTTGAAAAAAACCTAAATGAGGCCTACAACATGCTGATGTGGAGGAACCAACATATTAAGTTACTGTAAGGATTTATTTTGGTTAACCTTGAACAGCTGTTCACTAATGAAATATGTTTAGAAGACTAAGACATGAATTTCATAAAGAGCCTTTTACAAAATTTCTGTAAAATCCATAGGTAGCATGGATATATTTATTACTGCATATGGATTTAAAAGAAAAACCCTCACCTCTTCATGTTTCTTTTTGCTTTTCCTAAAACACTTTCTTTTTTCGGGTACGTTATTGTGTGCTACCGCTAGGGCCACACCAAATCAATTTGATTTATGCTGTAACAGAGTGGAAAATAGAACGTAAGGCACAATGACTTTAGTATGCTCAATAATAGGTGTGAGGTGGAGAATTAATAGTTTTGGAAATACATTATTTCATGAAATTTTAGGGAATAGGAAATTCTTGTTCTAGGTGCTTTTTTGGCCAAAAGCATTTTTTTTTTAATGCAATATAAGATTAGCATAGCTTGAAAATCAGAAATGTTAACAGTTATACTGTAATGATCACATTTGGTTTTGTGGTACTCAGAATGTATCCAGCTATCTCTAGGATTGTCATAAGATATTGACTATAGATGTCAGTAATTTCAATTCACTTTAATTATATATAGGTGAATAGATACAAATAGATACAAATAAAGCTAAATATATGAATGACAAGTAGAATTTATAGAAAGAGCAGGGTATATTATGAAAGTCTGAATTCAGCATAGGGTGCCAAATATGCAAACCATTATAAATCACCGTGACATACTATAATGTGGCTTTATAAATACTGCAGTTACTCACTACCATGGTAAGTGTGTGGGTCTTAAGGCCTGTCAAGAGTATGTTCTGTACATTAGAATTGCTTTACAATCTGTAAGAGATTACTCTCTTTGAATCTATAAGAAGCCACTGAGATAGTGACAAGAATATTTATTTCACAAAGCTTACGAACAGCTCTGTAAGCAACCTGGAAAGAACAAAGTTGGCTTCCAAATCCACACACAAAATTGAAAGGATCGTGTGCTTGCAGACTTTTAAAAGCACACTATTTTAGAGGAATGTGAACATGATCGTATTCTGTGAGTTATGCCAATGCATTGAAATGAATCTATAAAATAATAAGTTAAAAAATTCAAAAAATATGTATATACTACTTAAGTAAGTAAGTAGGTAAGTGAAGTCGCTCAGTCGTGTCCAACTCTTTGAGACCCCGTGGACTGCAGCCAACCTATTTACAATTATGTAAAATAGATGCAAGCAGTGAAATAGGAGAATGTATAGAGCTATAATTAAAAGTTTAAGGTTTAGGTAGGTTCCTTCTGTATTTTTCAAAACTAAGTTACTGGCTCCTCCTGGCTATGGCTGGGAAACAAATTTTTGAGTGGCAAATTTTGTCCCTAAAAAGCAATTATGGGGATGGACAAATTGGTAAAACAAACAAACAAACAAACAAACTCATTCAGGGCTCAGAGACCAATCATAGAAATAAAGAATCTGAGTAGCATTTATGCTGGAAGCACAGCTAAACCTTGGTTAAGAAATATAGGAACCTGCACTTCCCTGGTGGTCTAGTGGTTGAGAGTCTGTCTGCCCATGCAGGGGACATGTGTTAAAACCCTGGATGGGGAAGATCCCACATGCCTCTAAGTAACTAAGCCCGTGTGCCACAGACTATTGAGGCTATGCTCTAGAGCCTGGGATCCGCAGCTACTGAAGCCCATGAGCCCATGCTCTACAACAAGAGAAGCCACCAGAACGAGAAGGCCGAGCACCTTCACGAAGAGTAGCCCCCCAACTGGCTGCAACTAGAGAAAGTCTGCATGAAGCAGAAAACAACAGCAAAACAAAACACACACACAGTTTCCTAACACCTAAAAGAAAAAGAAAAGAAATACAGGAACCTGTGATGTTCTGGCCTAGGAATCCCTATTTCCCCTTCTCTCCACTCCAAGCTGGATCTACACAGAGGTTCTGCAGGGCTCAGGTTTTGCCAGGTTAGCCCAGGCAGCTTCTCTACCACGGTCGAAAGCAGCCCATTGGATATAACGCTGTTGGTATTCAGCAGAAGTGACAGTCTCAGGGGCAATTGAGTGAATGTGCCAATGGCTTCAGTCTGCGATCACAGTGGTAAGTGAAACAAAATATTCCTGACTGAGCTGCCTGAATGCATAGCAAGGCAGGAAAGGGCTCAAGCCAGCCCTAGTCCTGACCAACACAGAGGAGATGCAAATGGACCCCGTGGAGAGTGATGACTGGGGAGACTTGAGAAGGACTTGATCTTTGAATCTTTTCTTCTACACACACAGATGCACTGACAGAGGACAGAAGGCTTACTGACTTGAGGTAGTTGAATGCCATCTCTCTTCCATCATTGGCTGAACATCACACTTTTTTTTTTAATTCCAATTTTGACTTTACTGAACCCATACAACAATTTGAAGAGATTGGCAGTCTTTACAAAATGCTCATTCTGTAAACAAGGTATGTGAGCCCTCCCATTTGGTACATCATCCTTGAATGCAGATTTTTTTATGTGTATACACTTGTAATAATAGGTCATTTGTAGAAGTTTGATTTTTAACATACACAAGTTTTATTGGCAATTATATTTTGTTTTTCATTTTATTTATTTTATTTTTTCATTTATTTACTTTTAATTGAAGGACAATTGCTTTACAGTATTTCATTGGTTTCTACCAAAGTGGTAGGGGACATGGATAAACTTATGGCTGGTTATTACATTTTGCTGACACAGTGGTGACCATAGGAACCCAGGCTTAAAAATGCTAAAATCAATGTAGCCAAAAGTTGTTCTTTGAAAAGGTTTAACAAAAGACAAACTTTTAGCTAGACTGACCAAGAAAGAAAGAAAACACAAATTTCCAAAATCAGGAATGCTAGACAGGACATCACTATTAGCCTTGTAGAAATTAAGAGGCTACAAGAAAACATTGTTGTTGCTGTTCAATTGCTCAGTCATGTCCGACTCTTTGCGACCCCATGGACTGCAGCACACCAGGCTTCCCTGTCCTTCACCATCTCCTGGAGTTTGCTCAAACTCATGTCCATTGAGTTGGTGATGCCATCCAACCATCTCATCCTCTGTTGTTCCCTTCTCCTCCTGCCTTCAACCTTTCCCAGCATCAGGGGGTTTTCCAAAGAGTTGGCTCTTCGCATCAGGTGGCCAGGAGCTTCAGTTTCAGCATCAGTCCTTCCAATGAATATTCAGGGTTGATTTCCTTTAGGATTGATTGGTTTGATCTCTTTGCTGTCCAAGGGACTCTCAAGAGTCTTCTCCAGCACCACACTTTGAAAGCATTACTTTTTAGGTGCTCAACCTTCTCTATGGTCCAAGCCTCTCATCCACACACAGTTGGAAAAAGTTGGAGAATGTTTCATGTCCATGACTGACTGGAGTGATCTCAGTTCATGTCTATTATGCCACCGTTCTGTCTAGTTTTGTAATTTCCCTGATTTTTAAAAAATGTAAATGAAGCTGTTTTATTATGATTGCATTAAATGAAGCTGAGTCTTAGGTAAAATTTTTCATCCAGAGAAGAACTTCTTCCCAAACTGTCTAGCAGTGGTTGGAATTCTCACTTGAACATGCTGTGAATTTTGCAAGAAGGCTGAAAATAATCCAGTTCTCTTCTGCCTTTTTTCCCCATTGTTCTCTCCAGATGCAGCACAACAAGGAATATCTCCCTTTCAAGGAGAGCATGCAGGATGCTCAGTGATGACTAAGTGTGGTGGTCGTGAGTGGCTCAGAACAGTCAGTACGTCCTCTTGGTCTGGTGTGCTATTGGCCATTACTGCCTGGGCTGGTCACTTGGTTGCCCACTAGCTGAGCCAGGGCCCAGGCTGTAACAGAGGAGATGCAAGAGGCCAGCGACCACCAATTTCTCTCTGTTTCCTCTGTGGAAAATAAGCAAATGCTAGGTCAGCTACCCAACATGAAAAACTGCAGGAAATAGATGCTACATAGTAGGGCATAGTCTGAGTGCTCTTGTCAGAGTTCTGTTATTGTTACTTACTGGACAGGGTACATCATGCATACTGCTTTATTTTTATTGGTTAACACCTTTCTAAAATTTTATAATAAATACTTATAGCAGCAAGATTAAAAAAAATCTGCTTTTAAAAGAATTGCATGAAGTACATGTTGAAGGAAAAATTAGCTGCTGGACTTCTATTTCAGAAGAAAATTGGTGATGAAAGGTATAAGTGACACAAAATATTGGTTGACGTTCAAAGCACTATGGCGTTAATACTGTACAAACAGTTGAAGAAATATTAACATCTATTTCAGGCTGTGGATGTTAGCCGTCAGGTCCATCAGCAACAACTGTGGCACACAGCAAGCCTGGCTAACTAATGAACTAACCAACTAACTAACTAATTAGCTTCCCTTCTTCCTTCTCCCTTGTTCTTCCCTCCTTTTTTCTTCTCTCATTATTTTATGTGAATTTTCAAAATTACAAAAACAAATAGTATAGTGAACCCTTATGTACTTGCCATCTAGCTTCAATATCAATTTCAATATCTTACCAATTTCATTTCATCTCACTCCACCTTTCATTTTTGCTGAGGTTCAGTTCAGTCCCTCAGTCGTGGCCAACTCTTTGGGACCCCATGGACTGCAGTACGCCAGGCCTCTCTGTCCATCACCAATTCTGGGAGCCTACTCAAACTCATGTCCATTGAGTCGGTGATGCCATCCAACCATCTCATCCTCTGTCGTCCCCTTCTCCTGCCTTCAATCTTTCCCAGCATCAGAGTCTTTTCAAATGAGTCAGTTCTTCGCATCAGGTGGCCAAAGTATTGGAGTTTCAGCTTCAGCATCAGTCCTTCCATTGAATATTCAGGACTGATTTCCTTTAGGATGGACCGGTTGGATCTCCTTACAGTCCAAGGGACTCTCAAGAGTCTTCTCCAACACCACAGTTCAAAAGCATCAATTCTTCGCTGCTCAGTTTTGTTTTGTTTTTTTTTTAATCTAACTCTCACATCCATACATGACTACTGGAAAAACCATAGCTTTGACCAGATGGACCTTTGTTGGTAAAGTAATGTCTCTGCATTTTAATAAGCTGTCTAGGTTGGTTATAACTTTTCTCCCAAAGAGCAAGCTTCTTTTAATTTCATGGCTGTAGTCACCATCTGCAGTGATTTTGGAGCCCCCCAAAATAAAGTCTGTCATTGTTTCCCCATCTATTTGCCATGAAGTGATGGGACCAGATGCCATGATCTTAGCTTTCTGAATGTTGAGCTTTAAGCCAACTTTTTCACTCTCCTCTTTTATTTTCATCAAGAGGCTTTTTAGTTCTTCACTTTCTGCTATAAGGGGAGTGTAATTTGTGTATCTGAGTTTATTGATATTTATCCCCAACAATCTTGATTCCAGCTTGTGCTTCATCCAGCCCAGCATTTCACATGATGTACTCTGCATATAAGTTAAATAAGCAGGGTGACAATATGCAGCCTTGATATACTCCTTTTCCTATTTGGAACCAGTCTGCTGTTCCATGTCCGGTTCTAACTGTGCTTCTTGACTTGCATACAGATTTCTCAGGAGGCAGATCAGGTGGTCTGGTATTCCCATCTCTTGAAGAATTTCCCACAGTTTGTTGTGATCCACACAGTCAAAGACTTTGGCGTAGTCAATAAAACAGAAGTAGATATTTTTCTGGAGCTCTCTTGCTTTTTCCATGATCCAATGGATGTTGGCAATTTGATCTCTGGTTCCTCTGCCTTTTCTAAATCCAGCTTGAACATCTGGAAGTTCATGGTTCACGTACTGTTGAAGTCTGGCTTGGAGAATTTTGAGCATTACTTTGCTGAGGTAGTTTAACATAAATACCGGAATCATGTCACTTCACCCATAAATAATTTATTATACTTATTGACTTCTTTCTTCTAGCAAAACTAATGTGTATGTTTTTATAGAAAATTTGGAAAAGCACAAGGGGAAATTAATGTAGCCTGCACCCCTGCAATCTAAGTCACCATTAACATTTGATGTTTTTCCTTCTAGATCTTTAAATTATACATGTGTGCACATGAATGCATGTTCACTACCCACTTATGCATATGTGTGCATCTATGCATATATTCAGAGGCATTTATTTAATATACCATATCTATCATATGTTGGTCAGAAGACCTCTGTAGCAAGCAACAGAAAACTCAGTTCAAACTTGCTTAAACAATAATGGGAATTTTGGGGCTTTTACGAATGAGAAGATCAGGGGCAGTGTGGGTGTGGTACCTGGCTTCCTCAGTTCTCTGCTCAGCATCTCTGTCATTCTTGGTTGTCTCTTGTTATTGATGGGCTCCATTTTCAGACTGGCTTCTTCACACTTGCAAAACCAGGGCTACAGTCTCTTATGTCCATCTTTCTAGGGAAAAAGAGCATCACTTCTCTTAGCTCAGAGTTCTGAGCTGTGCTCTGACTGGCCCACTCCTGAGTTAATCACTAAAACAAGAGACTTGGGATTACCCTGCCTAAGCAACTAACTCCAGTATTCTTGCCTGGAGAATCCTGGGGATGGGGGAGCCTGGTGGGCTGCCATCTATGGGGTCGCACAGAGTCGGACACGATTGAAGTGACTTAGCAGCAGCAGCAGCAGCAAGCAATTAGCATCCTTCACAGCCAGGGCTGGGAAGAGACAAACCACATGTCAGATAACCAATGAGGGAGGCATTGAGAGGAGGAAAGGATGCTAGAGAGGCAGCATCCTTGTGCCTTATTCTATGTCTTCCTAATTTCTCTACGTATGTATGTTTATGTGTGTGTGTGTGTGTGTGTGTATCTATTGATTGATCAGTCAACTGATCAACACTTTCCTTCCCTTTAAGTCCTTGAAATTTCATTCAAAGCTCCCAATCACGTTCAGGGTAAACATACCCACTCCTCGAATATCCCAAGAGAAACAACTCAGGTAAATCCTTTGTGTGTCTGATAGACTCCACTGAAGGTTGAGGCACATGGGGAGTTGGGAAGAGTTTACCTTGTAGAGATATCATTTAGAAGAGAAGATTAGATAGCCCTCTAATACGGTGGTTCTCCACCACTCTATGGAAACATTTGGCAATGAATGGAGACATTTTTGGTTGTCACAAGTGCTGCTAGTGTTGAGATCAATGATGCTGCTAAACATCTCACCATATGCAAGGATAGCCCTCCCCACTCTTGGCCTTCCTCATGTGTGAAAATAAAAGCCCTCTTTTTAAAGTCCGTTTCAGCCAGTGTTTCATGTTACTTGAAACGGAAAACATCCAAGTGATATATTGTTAGGTTGACTTCTGTAATGTTATTTTAATTGTCTCTAGAGCATGTCTAGACTATAATACATTTAATAATCCAGTGTGACTTAACAGTTAGGCAATTTTCCATTTTCAGTCACTCTAATATAACGAGGGTCCCTTTCTGCAAATTGTGCCAAATAAAATTGCAAGCATTTTTCTGTTTCCTAAGAACAGGAGGCTTGCATTCATCCACCCATTTTTATTTTGTGAGTGCCCACCATGGTGGGGGCTCAGGCTAGAACTGTGACTTAAAATAGACAAGATCCCAGTCCTTGTGTAGCTCATGAGAACTTGTGCTCTTTTGATTTGAAACCAACCAACCAATGGTGTGAAACTTATTTCCACCTATTGGTTCTTGGAGAAAATAAAGCGATTTTAAGTGTTTCAATTGGTAATACAAAGTAAACATATTTTAGCATAAAGAGTTATGGTTCTAGACTTTATAGCTTCTTAGGGAAATCCACAATTTTCTGTGCATGAATTCAAATTACCTATTCCTTTACATTATTTATTTGTCTTAAACCTACTTTACTGAGGTCTAACTGATATAAGAAAAGCTATAGTTATTTAACATACATGACTCGGGGTGTATGGAGATAAGTATACACTTAGGAAGCCATTATCATAATCAATGCCCTACACTTATTCATCAGCTCTTGCTCCACAAATCAAAACCATAATGAGATATCATGTTGAACCTGTTGGGATGGCTATTATTTAAAAAGGACAAGTGTCGGCAAGCATTCAGAGTAAAGAGAACACTTTCATACTGTTGTTGGGGATGACAAATGGTGCAGCCACTATGGAAAACAATATGGAGGACTTCCCTGGTGGTCCAGGGGTTGAGAATTCACGCACCAATGCAGGGGTTCACAGTTTTGCTTCTTGTTCGCTGTGTGATGTTGCACAAGTTACCAAACCACTCTGAGTCCCCATATCTTCATTGACTAATACTGAGATAAAAGTGGAGTCCTTTACTGAGTTATTTTGAAAAATGGTATCATAATGTATATGAAAGAGCATGACCAGGAAAGAATGTGAAAGTGTTAGTCACTCAGTCGTGTTTGACTCCTTGCGACCCTATGGACACAGGCTCCTCTGTCCATGGAATTCTCCAAGCAAGAATACTGGAGTGGATTGCTATTCCCTTCTCCAGGGGTTTTCCCTACCCAGGGATTGAACTTGGGCCTCCTGGATTGCAGGCAGATTCTTCACCATCTGAGCCATGACCGGGAGACATATCAACTTTAGTCTTTGCTTGTTTTAGAGGTTAGTTAACAGGAAAATATTTTGAAAATTGAGTCCCTAGATATTTGTTGTAAGAACATGATTCTATTTTTATTACACAAAAATACACAAGCATTATTCTGTGACTCAGATCATGAACTCCTTACTGCCAAATTCAGACTTAAACTGAAGTAGGGGAAACCACCAGACCATTCAGGTATGACCTAAATCAAATCCCTAATGATTATACAGTAGAAGTGATGAATGGATTCAAGGGATTAGATCTGATAGATAGAGTGCCTAAAGAAGTACGGATGAAAATTTGTGACATCGTACAGGAGACAGTGATGAAGACCATCCCCAAGAAAAAGAAATGCAAAAACTCAAAATGGTTGTCTGAGGAGGCCTTACAAATAGCTGAGAAAAGAAGAGAAGTGAAAGGAAAAGGAGAAAAGGAAAGATATATCCATTTGAAATCAGTTCCAAAGAATAGCAAGGAGGGATAAGAGAGCCTTCCTCAGTGATCAGTGCAAAGAAATAGAGGAAAACAATAGAATGGGAAAGACTAGAGATCTCTTCAAGAAAATGAGAGATACCAAGGGAATATTTCATGCAAAGATGGGCTCAATAAAAGACAGAAATGGTATGGACCTAACAGAAGCAGAAGATATTAAGAAGAGGTGACAAGAATACACAGAAGAACTATACAAAAAAGACCTTCATGACCCAAATAACTAGAGTGGTATGGTCACTCACCTACAGCCAGACATCCCAGAATGTGAAGTCAAGTGGGCCTTAGAAAGCATCACTATGAGCAAAGCTAGTGGAGGTGATGGAATTCCAATTGAGCTATTTCAAGTCCTAAAAGATGATGCTGTGAAAGTGCTGTACTCAATATGCCAGAAAATCTGGAAAACTCAGCAGTGGCCACAGGACAGGAAAAGGTCAGTTTTCATTCCAATCCCAAAGAAAGGCAAAGCCAAAGAATGTTCAAACTACCACATAATTGCACGCATCTCACACGCTAGCAAAGTAATGCTCAAAATTCTCCAAGCCAGACTTCAACAGTACGTGAATCGTGAACTTTGAGATGTCCAAACTGGATTTAGAAAAGGCAGAGGAACCAGAGATCAAATTGCCAACATCCGTTGGATCATCGAAGAAAGCAAGAGAGCTCCAGAAAAATATCTACTTTTGCTTAATTAACTATGCCAAAGCTTTTGACTGTGTGGATCACAACAAACTGTGGAAAATTCTTCAAGAGATGGGAATACCAGACCACCTTACCTGCTTCCTGAGAAATCTGTATGCAGGTCAAGAAGCAACAGTTATAACTAGAAATAGAACAACAGACTGGTTCCAAATCGGGAAAGGATTACGTCAAGATTGTATATTTTCACCCTGCTTATTTTACTTATATGCAGAGTACATCATGCAAAATGCTGGGCTGGATAAAGCACAAGCTAGAATCAAGATTGCTGGGAGAGATATCAATAACCTCAGATATGCAGATGACATCACCCTTATGGCAGAAAGTGAAGAAGAACTAAAGAGCCTTTGATGAAAGTGAAAGAGGAGAGTGAAAAATTTGGCTTAAAACTCAACATTCAGCAAACTAGGATCATGGCATCTGGTCCCATCACTTCATGGCAAATAGATGGGGAAACAATGGAAACAGTGAGAGACTTTATGTTTTGGGGCTCCAAAATCACTGCAGACAGTGACAGCAGCCATGAAATTAAAAGACATTTGCTCCTTGGAAGAAAAGTTATGACCAACCTAGATAGCTTATTAAAAAGCAGAGGCATTACTTTACCAACAAAGGTCTGTCTAGTCAAGGCTATGGTTTTTCCAGTAGTCATATATAGATGTGAGAGTTCGACTATAAAGAAAGCTTAACGCCAAAGAATTGATGCTTTTGAACTGTGGTGTTGGAGGACTCTTGAGATTCTCTTGGACTTCAAGGAGGTCCAACCAGTCGATCTTAAGGGAAATCAGTGAATATTCATTGGGAGAACTGATGTTGATGCTGAAACTCCAATACTTTAGCCACCTGATTGGAAGAACTGACTCTTTGGAAAAGACCCTGATCCTGGGAAAGATTGAAGGTGGGAGGAGAAGGGGACAACAGAGGATGAGCATCACCGGCTCAATGGACATGAGTTTGAGTAGGCTCCAGGAGTTGGTGATGGACAAGGAAGCCTGGTGTGCTACAATCCACAGGGTTGCAAAGAGTCAGACACGACTGAGCGACTGAACTGAACTGACAGAAGCATTGTTGAAAAATGAAAAGACACACTCGCAGACATGTGCACACCCACACACATACACACATACTCTCTCAATATCAAAGTATTAATATCTACCCAGGGTCTACTGAACTATCCTGCCCTTGGCTTCTATTAATAATCAAAGGACATCAGTGACACTGTACATCTTGTCTTTACATGGAAGAAAATCTATCAACATTATCCTTTAAGCTTTCTTTCCCTATGATTCTTCTTAGGAAAAATTTCTCCACTCAGGTTGCATAAATAGTCAACCATATTTTATTCCAAAAATTTGAGGATTTTTTGCAAAGATTTAAATTATTAGTCCATCTGGAATTAATTTGATATGGGGTAGGAGAGATGTATCATATTTTTGCAAATGGTAATCCATTTGCAAAATGGATATCTTTGCAAATGACACTCAACACCATTTTTGGAATGACCCAGCCTCTCATCACTGATTTGAGCTGCAAATTTTTCCATACACTAAGCTACTAAATATCTCTGAGAATGTTTCCGGAGGAGCTATCTTTTCCACTGAAATGACTGTCCTCTGCTCAATCAGTCTCACATATTTTAATAAACTTCAGAGAAGATTTTAATATCTTTATGTGAAGATTTCAACTTTTCTTTTCCAACATCAGTTGGCTTTTTAGCATGCTTCTTTCTGATGATCTTGTAGAATCCTTCTATTTTCACATCCCAGACTTCCATGACAATGCAGAAAAATCTTCAAACCTGCAACAATATAAAAATTTAAGGTGACAGACACTATAATGTCAGAGGCAGTGTATAAGATTTCCAAATCTTAAGGAAATTGGAGCAGGATTCAGAAAATCTCCAAAAGGTTTGATCTCCACTTGAAAGAGTCCCAGCTTTGCTGCCTCCAGATATACTTTGAGTATATACACTTCTGGGCTTCCCTGGTAGTTCAGCAGGTAAAGAATCTCCTGCAATGCAGGAGACCCCCTGGAGAAGGAATAGATTACCCATTCCAGTATTTTTGGGTTTCCCTGGTGGCCAGACAGTAAAGAATCTGCCTGCAATGTGGGAGACTTGGGTTCCATCCCTGGGTTGGGAAGATCCCCTGGAGGAGGGCATGACAACCCACTGCAGTATTCTTGCCTGGAGAGTCCCCATGGACAGAGGAGCCTGGTGGGCTACAGTCCATGGGGTCACAAAAAGTCAGACATGATTGAATGACTAAGCACAGCACAGCAGCCTATACACCTCTCTTACTGCAACTGGTTTGCATTTTAGTCTTTTTAAAAAAATATTGGCTTCCTGCCTCAGAATATGAACTCATGTCAGGCAGGGACTATTTCTTTTTTAAAAATTAAATAATTAACTTTAATTGGAGGATAATTACCTTGCAATATTATGATGGTTTATGCCATACATCAAAATGAATTGGCCACACGAATACATGTGTCCCCCCATCCTGAATCCTCTTTCAACCTCCTTCTCCACCCTATCCCTCTGGGTTGTCCCAGAACACCAGCTTTGGGTGCCCTGCTTCATGCATAGAATTTGCACTGGACATCTATTTTACATATGGGAATATACATGTTTCAGTGCTGGTCTCTCAAATTATGCCACCCTCGCCTTCTCCCGCTGTAGATATCTTCTGTGCTACTGCATGGTGATCAGGACATAGTCAATGCTCACAGGACGTTTAGTGAATGAATGCATAGTACACAAGCTTCTTCTGTTCTGCAAGTCCATGCATGGACTTTCCCTCTGTCTCTGTTGAAATATAAATTCCTGAAATACCTGAGGTCCTCCATCCCCCATCTCCTGCAGCAGCTCCTCTGCGTGGCTTGGTGAAATTTTATATCGACAAGACCTCAGGCCCACTGCAGACTTGGTCCAGAGATTTGTGCTATTGGATTCTTCACTGGTTTCCTTCTTTGGTTTCTTTCTTCTTGGCAGTCTAGCCTTCTATAGGTACCCGATAGTCTGAAGAATGTCCTGGTCTCAGATTGGGTGGGTTCATCTTTGACCAGACCCGCAGCTCTGCAGTGGAGGAGGAGAAAGGGCACTTGGGATAGTTAACACCAAATTAATTCTGGTAACCGTGGGGTGACACGTTGTGGCTGGTTCTCCCTCTCTCACAGGAGCAGAGGACAATTGAGTGTCATACAGCAGACACAGGCATTTGCCTCTTGTAACCCTGGAGGTCAGTTAGGAATGGATGTTCAAGAGTTCTCCATGATTCCACTGTGCTCTTGTCCTCCAGAGATGAAACTATGGTGCTCGCCAGCGCCCACCCTATGCCAGGTCTCAGATTTTACCTTGTGTGTGTGTGGTTTTTTAAATATAATTTTATTTAGTTCGTTATTTGGGGCTGTGCTGGGTCTTCATTGCTCTGTGCAGGCTTTCTCTAGTTGCCCGAGTTGGAACTACTCATTAGCTCCGGCGCATGGGTTTCTCATCGTGGTGGCTTCTCCTGTTGCGAGGCATAGGCTCTAGGCATGAGGGCTCAGTAGTTGCGGCTCATGGGTTTAGTTGCTCTGAGGCATGTGGGATCTTCCCAGATCAGGAATGGAACTGGTGTCCTTTGGGTTGCAAGGCAGACTCTTGACCACTGGACCACCTGGGAAGCCATCTTTTGTCAATCTTAACAAACCATATCATCTTAATGAAACCTACAACACTGTCTCTACATAGCACTATTGCTCATTTTCCCTTTTGTTATTTTTTTTACCATTAGAGAAACTGAGGCTCACAGAGGTGCAGCAACTTGTCCATGGTCACAGAGCAGAATTCAAAATCATGTCACATACCTAGAGCGGGGGTGGTCTATGAATGCTTGTTGGGAATGACATTTAAAGGAAAGTAAAAGACAGGTGATTTTGTGCTTTTATTCATTTGTTATTTACTTGTTTACTATCTCTCAGGGGCAGAACATTAAATATTAGCATCATCCTAATTCATTATTCCTATCAAGAGCTGTGTCCATTGTAGTTTTTACTTTTTCTCTTAAATCTCCCATCCCCGTTTCTTTCACCACTAGAGGCACCACCCTAGTCTGTTTGGTACATGTCCTTGGGTGTGTGTGTATACATGTATGTGTGTGTGTGTGTGTGTGTGTGTGTGTATGCATTCTTGAATATGCATATAGCATTGTCTTTCAGAGGGGTGCACATTAAGTTGTATACATAGCATTTCACTATTTCTTTCTTTTTTTCTCAAAGATCATAAGTTCTTCTTGTGGTGCTTTCTATCCATCTGGCTCCTGGCTTCTGAACACTATGTTGTATTTCACAGTACACATCTATATTTCCCTGAAGAGGGTACCTGGACCACCTCTACCTCTCTGCCACAGAAATACTGTGGTGTTGGGCATCCTTGGACATGTGGGAGTTTCTCAGGGGGAAATATCAAGTCACTGTACTTTCTGTAGCAGGTCAAAGCATGAAAGGAGAGCTGGACAGCTGGAGATGGTGTCATATTTATTTTAAATGGAACCAATAGGAACCAGAGGGCACCCCCATTAAAGGGACTGCTCTACAAAGGGAACCATTAAAATGAATGTAAATCACAGTAGCTTCAGGGACAGTTTAATAACTATCTGACTTTTTATTGGGTGAGCAGGAGATGTGCCAGCTTTCTCCTTACAGAGTCTTCTGGATCCTTCACAGAGAGAGATTCTATCTGAACCGCTCTCGAGATTACTGAGGGCAGAGGGCTGCTCTGGGAGTAATGGCCATAAATCCAATTAGTAACTCACTTTCTCTTTTGCCACAGGCTCTGTTTCCCCCAAACACACAGAAGATAACTCCATACTCTGGAAGCTGGTAGATCCCGAGGGTTCTGTGATAGCATGCCACCAGGACACAAAGGTTTCCTGCATGAGGAAAGGACTGGAATTATATACAGTAAACTGGTACCAGTGGAAACCCCCACACAAGGGAGGGGGTGAGTGCTCGGGTGGCTGGTTGGGGCCTCGTCACAGTTTATTCTGCATACTATGTGTCAACTCAGGCAAAAGTGTGTTCCTATCTTACTTGTGAAATAAGGAAGAAGAAAACCTGCACGGAATCTCTGGAGAATTTGAGCAAGATTAGAGATCATTTCAGCCATGAAATTAAAAGACGCTTGCTCCTTGGAAGAAAAGCTATGACCAACCTCGACAGCATTTTAAAAAACAGAGACATTACTTTACCAACAAAGGTCTGTCTAGTCAAAGCTATGGTTTTTCCAGTAGTCAGGTATGGATGTGAGAGTTGGGCCATAAAGAAAGCTGAGTGCCGAAGAATTGATGCTTTTGAAATGCGGTGTTGGAGAAGACTCTTGAGAATCCCTTGGACTATGGAGATCAAGCCAATCAATCCTAAAGGAAATTGTCCTGAATATTCATTGGAATGACTGATGCTGAAGCTGAAGCTGTAATACTTTGGCCACTTGAAGTGAAGAGCCGACTGACTGGAAAAGACCCTGATTTTGTGAAAGATTGAAGGCAGGAGGAGAAGGGGGCAACAGAGAATGAGATGGTTGGATGGCATCACCAACTCAATGGGCATGAGTTTGAGCAAACTCTGGGAAATGATGGACAGGAAAGCCTGGCATGCTGCAGTTCATGGGGTCACAAAGAGTTGGACATGACCTAGCAACTGAACAAAAGATCAGAGAAACCTTACTTTTTAAAGATGAGGCAAAATAAGGCAGCTGGGGCACCCAGGTCACATGAGCCTGCTCTGCGTGGGGTGGGCACTGGGCCTCGGGACGCATTCTCTCAGGTCCAGCGCGGTCGTCAGCAGAGCCACTGGGGGAGGGGCCCTGTCTGAACCACAGGAGAAGGGTCTTGGACTCAAGCCAATACTTGTTTGGAAACTTACTTAAGAAAACAAATCCTTAAGATTTCCCTGCCAGTCCTGTGGTTTAGACTCCTCCTTCCAATGCAGGGAGTGCAGGTTCAGTCTCTGGTTGATGAGCTAAGATCCCACATACCTCATGGCCCAAAAATACCAAACATGAAAAACAGAAGCAATATTGTAACACACTAAATAAAGACTTTAAAAATTGTCCACATCAAAAAATTCTTAAAAAAAAAAAAAAGAATACAAACTCTTTAATGACTGCTGCTACTGCTGCTGCTAAGTCGCTTCAGTCGTATCCGACTCTGTGGGACCTCATAGACGGCAGCCCACCAGGCTCCCCTGTCCCTGGGATTCTCCAGGCAAGAACACTGGAGTGGGTTGCCATTTCCTTCTCCAATGCATGAAAGTGAAAAGTGAAAGTGAAGTCACTCAGTTGTGCCCGCTCTTAGCCACCCCATGGACTGCAGCCTACCAGGCTCCACCGTCCATGGGATATTCCAGGCAAGAGTATTGGAGTGGGTTGCCATTGCCTTCTCCACACTAAATCTTTATAAACTCAAGAAAAGAATGAGAGGGCTTCCCAGGTAGCACAGCGGTAAAGAATCTGCCTGCCACTGCAGGAGATGCAGGAGACTCCAGTTCAATTCCTGGGTCGGGAAGATCCCCTGGAGAAGGAAATGGCAGCTCACTCCAGTATTCTTGCAGAATGGAAAATTCCATGGATAGAGGAGCCTGGCAGGCTACACGGTCCATGGGGTCACAAAGAGTCAGACATGAATAAGCAATTGAGCACAGAGAAGCCCAAAAAACTGAGATCCCCAGGATAAAAATAAAATCTGTATCAGCTTAAGTTTGATTTTTAAAAATTGTGTAATGGCTCTACTTTTGTTTCCTCTAAGATTAAAAGGATACACCTTGAGAATAGCTTATTTGGAGGATGAATGCCCTCACACAGGGTCCTTTCCATCTCTTATTAAATCTACATTTGTTACAAAGATGTTTCTTGAGGGTTGGTAGTTTTGTTAAAATTATGAGTGAAATGAAGATATGAATGACTAAATCATACTTGTGTATGAGCTTCTAGGAGAAAAAGCAGAAAGGATCTGGGTTTGAATCCCAGATCTGTCATTTGCTAGTAACCTTGAGCAAGTGAGCTAACCCTCTGAAGCTTTAGTTTTATTATTAAAAAATATAAACAATGTGGAGTTCACATGATTACTGTGCAGATTCGATAAGATGCTACTGTGAGAAGATATTCCAATACAATACCTGGCACATGGTAAACTTTCAGTAACAGAGTCTATTAGTATTTTGAGTGTGTACTCGGTTGCGTCAGTTGTGTCCAAATCTTTGCGACCCCATGGACTGTAGCCCACCTGGGTCCTCTGTCCATGGGATTCTCCAGGCAAGGATACTGGAGTGGGTAACCATTTGCTTCTCCAGGGGATCTTCCTGACCCAGGGATCAAACCTGGGTCTCCTGCATTGCAGGCAGATTCTTTACTGTCTGAGCCACGAGGGAAGCCCCATTAGTATTTTAATAGGTACATACTTTAAATTATTATTTTCCCTTGGATGACTCTAGGGATCAGCAAGATATTTGTTAGGTAATTTGCTCTCTTGAATTCCTCAAACGCAGATCCTGAGATGAGGACTTGTGGACAGTGTTTATTCAGGTGATCCCAGGAAATGCAATGAGGAAGGGAGTCCAGGGAGAGAAGAAAGCCAATCAGTGATCATCTGTGGGCAACTGGACTCCAGCCTGGGGACTTTGTGGAATCTACTTTAGAGAAAAGGGGGTGGGCACCAACAGTGTCTCTCACAGCTCCACAAGCACAATCTCCTCCAATTGGAATTTGAGTGTATGCTGTCATTGTGCTTAGAAACCATTTCTGTGTTAAGTTAGACAACTGTCTTTGTTAGCTGACTTTCTCCTTGGTTGGATGGATCCACTTGGCTGCTGCCATCTGCTTCACCAGCTCTTTCTCCATGAACTGATAGAGGGCGTGGCATATGTTACAGCATGGTAAAATCACCCACGACACCAAGTTTAATTCTCCATTTAAAGTGGAGGTAGCTTATCTCTTAGGCTACAGTTCATAAAATTTAAGTGAAGGAGCTTCTGGAAACCATGGTACTCTTTGCAGAGAACACCATGCTCCTTGCAGAGGATCACATAACATGGATATATTTCATGCCAAATGTAAATCAAAAACAATTTCAAGGAATATGACAGTATGATGAAATTATTAACATGAACATACAAACACACATATCAGTTCAATGTAATTGACTTTTCATGGTTTCCACTAGTATTTGTTTGCTAATAATCATTAACTTGTTATCTACTGGAATTTGCTAGCAGATAAGCAATGGTAGGCACCATTGGTGCCTGGTAGGTATAAGAAAAGTATGTGAAGAGAAATATTAAACACGGATCAACATTTACCCATTTTTACATTAATTTGAGACAAACAATCCCTAATTCTTTTTCAGGGACAAAACACCTCTGTTTAATTTATAAAACACTGGCATGTGAGAACTCATTTAAAGCATCAATTAAATCATCTCATGGCCAGTTTGGGGCAATGTTCCACTAATCAAAGGAAGGAAAATCCCATGGTTCTCAGAGTGAATAAAATCCCATGGTTCTCAGCTACTCAGAAGTCTCCAAGAGCGGCAGGTCATGGAGACTCTACTTCACCACAACTGTGACAGCAAAATGTGAACCTCTGATCAGATGAGTGGGCAGACACCAACTCTTCACTTGGGTCACTTGAAATTGTCTATATATAATACATTGCTTTTACTGGGAAAGTTTTAATATTTTGCTCTAAATGGGGCAGTAAGCAACTGAATATAACTAACACCACTGCCTCCTGTGCCTACACCATTTCTTACTTCAGACATGCATTTCCTAAAACTGGAGTGCCTTATCTTCACTTAAGGACTAGCTCACATCTCATGTCCCCACAGAGCTGTACGCGGTCATCTCTGCCACTGCAACCCAGTCCTCTCTTACGACGCTTTCTATACTGTTCACTTGACACTTAATGTCGCCATATGTTGTTTGTGAGTTCTCTCTCCCTCCCTCTCCCCCTGAGTTCTCTCTCCCTTCCTCCCTCCACCCTACTCTCTCTCTCTGTCTCTCTGTCTCATTCTCTCGTGCACATGCGCACACATATCCTCTTCCAATCTCTCCAAACTAAACTAACACAGTTAGCGTCTTATCACTGTTTGTGTCCAGCACATGCCCCCCACACAGTAAGCTTTTGCAAATATATGTGAATCATGCCATAGGGCATTGCCCCCCAAATTACTTACAACCTCACTCTGCCAAATGTCAGTGTTTCTCAGAATTGAATAATGTAGAGATCACTTGCTGCTGCTGCTGTTAAGTCACTTCAGTCGTGTCCGACTCTGTGTGATCCCGTAGATGGCAGCCCACCAGGCTCCCCCATCCCTGCTTAAAGGCAAAGAAATGTGTGCACCTCTAGTGTTGGCTTAATATTTTAAAGTATTAGTTAAATATGTTTAAGTATAAAATAAAGCATAAACTCATTCTGCTTACACCTCTAATACAACCATGAAATTGAAAGTTTACAATTAGATGCAAATAAGCCTAATAAATTCAAATTAATTTCATGTGACGGATCCATGCCTTTGCTAGTCCATTGTTCAGAGGGTGAATATGGTCCTGGCTCCTCTCGTGCAGGCTTCCTCTGACTCAGCTGTGCCATTTCCCCATTCATTTTCTCTATTTGAACCACTCAATCATTTGAACTTTATTTGGCACAGATACATCATTTCCATATTCATTCTAACCTTTCTTTTTTCTCATTTACCTATAACAATGAATATACTTTTTGGCATCCATGTGGACTTCAACACAGATATTGTGAAATCTTATGGCAGTACTTTGTTACCCGATGGTCATCCAAATGATGCTTGTAATATTACTAGCTGATATTTACAGACTGTTTACTTTGTGACAAAGTATATCTCACTTAATTCTCACATAAACCCTCTGATAAAGTGGCTATTATTTTTGCTATCTTCAGTTCAGTTCAGTTCAGTCACTCAGTTGTGTCCGACTCTTTGCAACCCCATGGACTGTAGCACGCCAGGCCTCCTTTGCTATCTTATTGAGGCTCAAAGAAATCCAATGATATTCTCAAATCCATGCTACTCATAAAGAATTTAAACCCATAATGTCTGACTGCAGAACCTGAACATAACACTTGTATTTATTTATTTATTGGCTGCCCTGCAGAGCCTGTGGGATCTTAGTTGCCCAACCAGGGATCGAACCTGAGGCCACCATAGTGAAAGTGTAGAGGTCTAGCCACTGGGCCATCAAGGAATTAGCATGAGCACAATACTTATAATAATTTGCTTATTTATCATTAAAATGAACACAAAATTAAAATAAGTTGTACAGAATCAACTCGCTCCAATGTTTTCTATTGCCATATGCTCACAGCTCATCGGGTGCTCAGAAATCATGCCTGTAGATTTTCTGAACCACTAAGGACAGGAGCAGTGATAGCAGGTAAAATATGACAGAATCCAGCTTAGTGTCCCCAGGGAACGAAGGGCTTAACTGATAGAAATGTGCAGTGCTAATTGCCGTTCTTAGTAAATGTAATATATTCAAAAGAGTTGAGCAATATGTGTTTCATACTCTCCTCTATTATACTGTCCAGACAATGTTGTCATTCAGAAGTTTATTGACTCTCCCAACATTCAGCTTCAGTGCAAGCCGTCAAGGACAGCAGAGTGTTGAGTTCACCCATGAAGTGGAGAACAACCACAACGGCACACAGTCTCACCTGCAGAAGCAAAGTGCTCCCAGAAGTGGAGTTCGACCTTTTCCTTCAGCTTACTGATTCAAGCTTGCAAAATTCAGAGTGTCCTCCCGCAATCTGTGGAATATGCTGACTGCCAAACTAAGGCAAAGGATCTCTTAAATTATGACTTACTGCCGGTGTCTTTCCTTGTTCAGTAGACTGGTTCTGTTGAGAAAACATCTGGACAAGAAGAGAGCATACCTTTAGTCCCACCCCCGGCCCCCACCCGCCCTACAGTACACATTCACTCAAATCTCTTCTTATTCTTAAAGAAATATGTATCTACTAATGTGATTGGCTTCTGTTTCCCAAGTAAATTGGCAACTTAGGAATGAGAAAAAAGCTTGTACATTTTAGACCTGTAAGGAATAACGATCATTTTCTTAGAAGAGTGCAAAAGACCTTGATTTCTCTGATTTGTACGTCATCTGCTGTGCTCCCAGCACATTGCACTGGGCAAGGCTGAACCCAGTGAAGTATTAGACAAGGTCTTTATCCTTAAGAATAGTACAAGCTTTATAGCACATATTGGAGCCACACACATCAACAAAATTAGCTACATACAGAATTTGGCTAGTATTCCTTCCATCTTACAAACAACTTGGTAGGGTAAAATTTGAGTGTTATTACCTCACGTAGACACAGCTATTGGGTACAGGAGGTGAAAGCCAAGGTCATGAAACTAATTAGTGGCTGAGCCAAATCTAGAAGTCAGATTTCCTTGTCTACAGTTTCTCCCACTAGACCAAATTGTTTCCTCAGACCAACACAGAAAAAGCATTCTAGAAGGTATTTAGATTTATTTCTAAAGTTGATCTGGCTCCATCACAAATATATAAAAAAAAAAATCCACCTGATTTGTAATTGGAGCCTGGAGTAACAGCCACTGCCTAAGTTGATGATTTCGTTACCAGCTGCTGAAACACTTCCATGGGAAGACATGAAATTCCTGCAGGAAATGACTCTAGGCAGCTCTGAATAAGTAAGGAAATTAAATGACTAACTTTAATGTTTCCTGGTTTTTGTCTATCTTAATTAACAACTTATTTTGGTAAAGGAAAAACTGACCAACTTTGTAACAGGCAACATGTAAAACTTAATATTTGTTTACAGTAAAAACATGACTCTCATGTCTGCTTTTATTTAAAGAAAAGAAAAATAAATTTTTGAATCATTTTCAGTAACCGTATTTATTAAGTTGTCCCTCTTTTGAAAAAAAAAACCAATTACAGCATATGTGTGTGGGAAATATCAATTTCCTCCTCATAGTTCCCAAAGGTGCACTTGAGAAAAATGTGTTGATTATTAACAGACTAATATTTTTGTGGTAATGTTATTATTGAACATCTACAATAATTAGGGTTGGGGGTTGATAGCAGAATTGCAGTCAGAATACATTATTGACTTCTGGGTCAGATTAAATACAGCATGGATCTAATTGAAAATTGTTACTAGTTTTGATATATATTTTATGGGATTCTTATTTTGCCTTCATTCATTTTTTAAAAATTCATTTATTTAACAGTATTTATAACTCAGACGGTAAAGCATCTGTCTACAATGTGGGAGACCTGGGTTCAATCCCTGGGTCGGGAAGATTCCCTGGAGAAGGAAATGGCAACCCACTCCAGTACTCTTGCCTAGAAAATCCCATGGACAGAGGAGCCTGGTGTCCATGGGGTCACAAAGAGTCGGACACGACTGAGCCACTTCACTTTCACTGAATGTCTGCCATGTGCCAGGCATTCTGCTGGTGCTGAAAGAACATGATAAGTTAAAAAAGTGGTAAAGAATCCGCCTGCCAATGCAGGTGATGTAAGAGATGTGGGTTTGATCCCTGGGTTGGGAAGACCCCTTGAAGAAGGAATTGACAACCCACTCCAGTATTCTTGCCTGAAAAATCCTGTAAACAGAGGAGCCTGGCCGGCTACAGTCCATGGGGTTGTAAAGAGTTGGATGCAACTGAGAGTGCGGAGTTTACATGCTAGCTGAGGGAGACAAATGATTAACAAAAAGGAACGGCAATATGTCAGGTAGTGGTAATTACTATGAGGCAAAACAGAGTGAGCTGAGAACGATGGAGCTGTGGAGTAGGCAGGGAGTCAGAGTTAGTCCCTTTGCAGAAATTTAATGACTAAAGACTTCATAATTCATGGTGGACAAGTATCTTTGTGGCATTCTGTCCAGTCCTGGACTCTACAAATGTTTAGGATAAACGTTTGAGTTCAAGGATAATGAGAAGCAATTTTAAGAATGCTGATTTTTATATTTGTGTGATTTTTTTTTCTATTTTTCTTTACTAAATAACATCTCTTAGGAATGAAGTGAAGGAGCCAAAGTTAAGATTCTCATCACAGAGTGAGTTAGCTTTACTTAGTTTTTAATTTTTTGGCTTCACTGGGTCTTTTGTTGCAGCAAGAACAAAAGAGAACAAAAGAGAACTGTTGTTCTCTAGCTGCTCTCTAGTTGCGGTGTGCAGGCTCAGTTGCCTTGAGTCATGTGGGATCTTAGTTCCCTGACCATGGATTGAACCCACATCCCCTGCATTGGAAGGCAGATCCTTAACCACTAGACTGCCAGGGAAGTCTCAGGGCAAGTTAACTTTAATGCCACGCAAACTTGTATGCAAACTTTGATTGCTAGTGTAGGGGTACCAACTCTATTTTTACTGAAATTAAATAAAGGCAATTGTATTCGATGTGACCAGCATGGCTATTGACAGCAGTGGGTGGTACCTTTTGTTCAACAGTATAATATGCCAAGTACAAAACTTCACGTATGTTTGTCCTTAGTCTCACGACACCCTTACATGAGGTTCGATTGTTCCCATCTTATAGGTAAGGAAATTGGAACTCAGATGTGTTGAATATGCTCCCTGAGGTTCCGGAACTAACAATGCCAGTCATAGCTGGAGTATGATGTCACCTCCACCTTCTGAGAGGAATGCAGGAGACTGTCTAACTCCTGGTGGTTAAGTCCATAAAGAATCCGCCTGCAAAGCAGGAGGCTGCCTGTGGCACAAGAGACCAGAGTTCGATCGCTGGGTCTGGAAGAACCCCGGGAGAAGGAAACAGCAAGCCCGTCCAGTATTCTTGCCTGGAAAATCCCATGGACAGAGGAGCCTGGTGGGCGACAATCCATGGGGTGACAAGAGTTGGACATGACTTAGCGACTGAACAACATCAACAATATACCCAACAGAAAGAGTCGCACATGTTCACCAAAAGACATATACAAAAATATTCCTAGCGACACTATTTATAACCTCAAACTGAAAATGACTCAAATATCCATCTATGTAGAGTGGATAAGCAAACTGCTATATCAATAACCTCAGATATGCAGATGACACCACCCTTATGGCAGAAAGTGAAGAGGAACTCAAAAGCCTCTTGATGAAAGTGAAAGAGGAGAGTGAAAAAGTTGGCTTAAAGCTCAACATTCAGAAAACGAAGATCATGGCATCTGGTCCCATCACTTCATGGGAAATAGATGGGGAAATGGTGGAAACAGTGTCAGATTTTATATTTTTGGGCTCCAAAACCACTGCAGATGGTGACTGCAGCCATGAAATTAAAAGACGCTTACTTCTTGGAAGGAAAGTTATGACCAACCTAGATAGCATACTCAAAAGCAGAGATATTACTTTGCCAACAAAAGTCCGTCTAGTCAAGGCTATGGTTTTTCCAGTGGTCATGTATGGATGTGAGAGTTGGACTGTGAAGAAGGCTGAGCACAGAAGAATTGATGCTTTTGAACTGTGGTGTTGGTGAAGACTCCTGAGAGTCCCTTGGACTGCAAGGAGATCCAACCAGTCCATGCTAAAGGAGATCAGCCCTGGTTGTTCTTTGGCAGGAATGATGCTAGAGCTGAAACTCCAGTACTTTGGCCACCTCATGCGAAGGGTTGAAGAATTACTCAGTTTCTACCACAAACAAGTAACATTAAAAATAGACAAAAGGCAGGGGAACTCCCTTAAGGGATCCATCAACCATATGCAATATGTAAATATTTTCATGATCCAATTCAGACGATTCAGTCATAAAATGCATTTTTTAAGACAACTAGGGAAAATTGAAGACTGAGATGTTGAACAGTTACTGGTAACTGTGTTAGGTGTGGTAATGATATTGAGGTATGATTTAAAATATAAGTCCTTGCCCATTAGAGAATTGTGAGGTGGAGGTATGCTGTCTGATCGTTGCTTTTAAAAATATTCCGGCAAAAACACTGTGTGTGTCTGTGTTTGTGTGTGCTGGGGGAGACAGAGAAATGAAAGAGGAGGACAGAATGTTGATAATTTTTAGAGCTGGGTGATGAATAAGAGGGGACTCCCCATACTATTCTGTTTTGTGTGTTGAAAATTTCCACAGTAAAAAACATGATTTTATGCCAAAGCAAACAGATATTACAAATCAAATTTGTATATAACATTTCTGTGAAGTTTCAAAACAAAATACTTCAAAGTTTCCGGCTTTCAGTCATTTTTTCTCACGCCCTAGGCAACTGGGGATACACAGTGGAGGTTGTCCTCTGCCTCTGGAGGTGGTTGGAAGGTCTGAGAAGTTCTAGAAAGTGTCGACGGGAACTTTACAATTGATGGGTCAAGCTCTGAAAACTAGAGAACTAAAGGTGTGTTTCTCAAACTGCTCCTCATAACCTTTATTGAGACACAAAGTAAATTTAGTGGGTCCATCACTTTTTCAAAAAAAGAAGCAGAATAGACAGAATAGAATAATATCATACAGCACCTCCCATAATAGTAAGTTACTCATCTCAGTTCTTCACCACTGATGGTACTTCTCAGTTCTGCTTTTTCTTTTTCATTACAATATATAAATACAGCCTGTGTTGTGTGCAAGCTCAATTGTGTTGACTCCTTGGGACCCCATGAACTGTAGCCCACCAGGCTCCTTTGTCCGTGAAATTTTCCAGGCAAGAATACTGGAGTGGGTTGCCATTTCTTACTCCAGGGAATCTTCCCTACCCAAAGATCAAACCTCCATCTCCTGCATTGGCAGGTGGATTGTTTATCACTGTGCCACCTAGGAAACCTGTGTAAATATAGTAGTTATCATGAAGAATAACTTTGACATAACTGATTTGGGGGTGTGATGACAACTTCTGAGAAAGAATTTGGGTTTCATTGTAGGAAATGTAAAAACTGTAGATTTATAAATCTAACAAGCAATAGGAGAGAGTTACTCACAAAAATTTCAAGTTGATTGGACTGTAAAATATATATGTGTATATCACTGACCTAGAGCCAGACATCCTGGAATGTGAAGTCAAGTGGGCCTTAGAAAGCATCACTACAAACAAAGCTAGTGGAGGTGATGGAATTCCAGTTGAGCTATTCCAAATCCTGAAAGATGATGCTGTGAAAGTGCTGCACTCAATATGCCAGCAAATTTGGAAAACTCAGCAGTGGCCACAGGACTGGAAAAGGTCAGTTTTCATTCCTATCCCAAAGAAAGGCAATGCCAAAGAATGCTCAAACTACCACACAATTGCACTCATCTCACACACTAGTAAAGTAATGCTCAAAATTCTCCAAGCCAGGCTTCAGCAATATGTGAACTGTGAACTTCCTGATGTTCAAGCTGGTTTTAGAAAAGGCAGAGGAACCAGAGATCAAATTGCCAACATCTGCTGGATCATGGAAAAGCAAGAGAGTTCCAGAAAAGCATCTATTTCTGCTTTATTGACTATGCCAAAGCCTTTGATTGTGGGGATCACAATCAACTGTGGAAAATTCTGAAAGAGATGGGAATACCAGACCACCTGATCTGCCTCTTGAGAAATTTGTATGCAGGTCAGGAAGCAACAGTTAGAACTGGACATGGAACAACAGACTGGTTCCAAATAGGAAAAGGAGTTTGTCAAGGCTGTATATTGTCACCCTGTTTATTTAACTTATATGCAGAGTACATCATGAGAAACACTGGACTGGAAGAAACACAAGCTGGAATCAAGATTGCCGGGAGAAATATCAATAACCTCAGATATGCAGATGACACCACCCTAATGGCAGAAAGTGAAGAGGAACTCAAAAGCCTCTTGATGAAAGTGAAAGAGGAGAGTGAAAAAGTTGGCTTAAAGCTCAACATTCAGAAAACGAAGATCATGGCATCTGGTCCCATCACTTCATGGGAAATAGATGGGGAAACGGTGGAAACAGTGTCAGACTTTCTTTTTCTGGGCTCCAAAATCACTACAGATGGTGACTGCAGCCATGAAATTAAAAGACGCTTACTCCTTGGAAGGAAAGTTATGACCAACCTAGATAGCATACTCAAAAGCAGAGACATTACTTTGCCAATAAAGGTTCGTCTAGTCAAGGCTATGGTTTTTCCTGTGGTCATGTATGGATGTGAGAACTGTGGTGTTGGAGAAGACTCTTGAGAGTCCCTTGGACTGCAAGGAGATCCAACCAGTCCATTCTGAAGGAGATCAGCCCTGGGATTTCTTTGGAAGGAATGATGCTAAAGCTGAAACTCCAGTACTTTGGCCACCTCATGCGAAGAGTTGACTCATTGGAAAAGACTCTGATGCTGGGAGGGATTGGGGACAGGAGGAGAAGGGGACGACAGAGGATGAGATGGCTGGATGGTATCACTGACTCGATGGACGTGAGTCTGTGTGAACTCCGGGAGTTGGTGATGGACAGGGAGGCCTGGTGTGCTGCGATTCATGGGGTCGCAAATAGTCAGACATGACTGAGCGACTGATCTGATCTGATCTGATATATATATACATACATATGGCATATACCATGTGTAATTTAAGGGGTACAATATGTTAATTTGATGCATTTATATGTTGTAATATGAGAGCCACTATAGTGATCATTAGCACACCTCTCATGTTCCATAATTGTCATTTCTTTTCAGTGATTGAAATAATTGTTCTAGTATCTTAGCAAATATACTGATGGTAGGACATTTCCTGTATTCACCGAGCTCTGCATTAGATCTTCAGGGATTATTTATTACTCCACACGAGCTTGTTCCCTTAAACAACATCTATTTTATCGCCCCACCTCTATCCCCTGGTGACCACCATTTACCCTCTGTTCCCACTACAGCACTGCAGTAAAGTGAGATAAACTGGTGTTGGGAGAGTTTGCATGAGCATGTAGGTGAGCCCCAAATGAGAAAAGTGAGGGCCCTTTGATCAGTCTCCTCCGTGTCACTGAGACATTGGACACCACTGCTCCCTTCGATACTCTTTCGTCTCTTGGTGTCTGTGATGCTGTTCTCTTCTGGTTTTCCTCTAGCTCTCTTGCCACATTCTGTTTCTGCCGTCTATACTTCCTCTCTCGTGTATAAGCACTGATCACGCTCGTGTCCTTGGTCCTCTTTTCTTTATCCCTCCAGCTGTTCTCAGCTGAGTAGGTGTTTGTCCCCAGGACACCCTAAATGATGCCAGGACACTAGAAGCTCCTCCCTCCCAGCCCATCGTCCCCCAGGGGAAAACTCGCCCCTCAGACACCCCAAATACTACCTTAGAACACATATTCTTTCCTTGTCCACCTCTCCCCACTCTAAGGTTGTGTCTTCCTTTGAATGCACAATGCATTTTCAAGATTTTGTTTGAACAGCCCATATGTTCCAAGGCCTTATATCCCCAGATCACATCTGTTAACTTGACACCATTATCCCAACTTTACAGTGGAGACTGGGCCTGCCTGAGGCCCAGCCACCTGCCCAGGGTCACGTGACTAGTATGTGATGGGCCTGGAAATCTGCATGCAGGGCAGCCACACAGCTTAGTTTGTGCCTTTTGGGGGCACCTGTCTGAGGGCACCTTCTGCTGTGGTTATTTTTGTAATCATTTGATTCCTGTGTATGCAAGGCCTTGAAGAGCTTTCTCGTTTTTCCTTTCAGCTTCTGGTACCAAGTTTGTAATTTGAAATTTTGGAGAGAGTCTCAAGTTTAAATATTTTATCTCATTCTACATATTAGGATTCTTGACCCAACTGGGGGCTTGTCAAGTGTGGTCAGTGCCTACCTTGAAAGTTGCAGGAAACCAATAGGTATCTGTAAAGTTGAACTGAATAAGGTAGACAAACAAGTTGGGCTTATTTTCAGATTTGAGTGAGGGAGTAAATGATCCGAATTCAAATAAAATGCTTTATTAAAACAATAAACATAAGCTTCAAGTTGTCACTAATTACTAGCACCTGTGCATCTTTTGAAAGATGGATGCAACACAGAAGAAGAAAGAACTTTCTTTACGCATCATTTCATGTCTAACATCCGAACAGAGGGGGAAAATGCTGACCATGGCCTAACTTCCTCTGTGCCTGTGACTTTGTTCTTAATAAAATTATTGTTCCCATATAACTCCCCCTCTAACTCGTCCTTTAAGTTCAGGGTAAGTATATCTGCTAATTTGTAAGAAATGCTAGTATTTTCTATTCTCTGCTCTCAGATGTTCCTCAAATCTGCTTCTGATGGGTAGTACACCTTTTTCTAGACATTTCTGGAAATTGAAAATTATAAGTGATGTATGGCAAAACCATCACAATATTGTAATTGTCCTCCAATTAAAATAAACAAATAAAAGGACACCTGTTCTGCAATTTGGCCATATGATTTACTAATAATATTTACATTAAAAAAAAGAAAATGAGAGGTATGAACTTATTTCTTCCCTCAATTTTACCATTGATTGTCTTTTTTACGCCTTCTTTCCAGACAGCATACAGACAAACCCCGTGTTCTCCCCAGTAGCATTTCTCAAATCACCTGCGTGGATGGTGAAGGGTTAATCTCACCAGCAGTATGTGAATTCTCAGTAATTGGAGACAGAAAGGGGTCTGCTGTCTTTACCATGACCTTTTCTCCTAGACCTTGGGCCTAGTTCATTTCAGAGTTCAACTTCTGCCATTAAATCTCAATGTGGAGCTGCTTTCTTCAAATGCCAAAATTCAGGAGACTGCCCGTGTGGCAGGATCGTGGTCATCTATTTGGAAGTAACTGCAGAGTTTTCTTACCCTTCCACTCTACTGGCCTTTTAAATCCGGTAGCATCCTAAATTCCCCCATTGGAAGGGAGCTCAGTTCTTGTCCTAACAGACAAATGGGAGAAGAGTTCTCAGAAGGTCTGAGAACGCAGCAGTAGATAAATCGCCCTATCCGTTGTCATTCAGCAAAGCCCTTTACAGACAGAGCTATTCTGAAGCCATTAAAAAATGCTATTCATCTGGAACTTGCCATCTGCCTTCTGTTTGTGGGATTCGTCCATCGCCTTAGCTAAGAGCTTAGTCTCAGCGGCCTCCTTCCCTCTCGCTCTCCCGTGACATGCATGAAGCCTCTTATGGGAAGAAGACAATTTATTTTAGCTGAACGACCACATGGCTAACTATACACAGCAATTATACAAAGCAAATGTATCAACTTCTGCCACAGGAGGCAGGAGTTCCCTTTCTGGTCATTAATAATGAACACTCTTCAGTAAGTAAGAAAACATTTACCAAATAAAACGGCCTATTATAGATGATGCCCCAGGCTACTGAGCACCCGCGTGGCCGGTAAGGAGAGAGGGAAGCCAACTGGTTCGCACAGCTGGGTGACCGTACTAGCTGGTCCTGGAAGCATCTCAGAACCGGCCAGAAGATGTGACCCGTTGGCTCTTACTGCAGAAATGTCTAATCCGAAAAGAAGTGGTCGGGTCTATGCTATATTGCCATTCCATTGCTTCCTTTCCTGGCAGCTGCATAATCGGGAATGCCGCGAAATCAAAAACGAGGAGGAAGGAAATTAGAGCCGGGAAGTGTCAAATTGATCTACTGCAGCGCTGCGGGGCAGGAGTGCCCGGCAAGTCCAGCTTTCTCCCCAAGCCCCCAGCCTCACTTCACCCACCATTGAAAACTTGCTCCGCTTGCTCGGAATTCCCGAGGCTCCTGTTTGCTCGCACGCTGGGGCTGTGGCTTGGCCTACAGTCGCTTGCATTCCGGAGGACTCCTTTGCAGCCTTTTTAATGAACAAAATCCCTGAAAAGGTGCTGACATTTTAATGCCTACGATTGATGCTTTATATTGAGACGACGAGAGCTTTGTACTGCATTCAAAGCCCTTGCAAATCCGAACGCTCCCAGGTCTTAACCATCTCGCTGGCACATGGGGTGTAATTTAAATAGACGTGGAACACGTGCACTTACACGCTGCTCTCCTACTGAAGACAGCTCTCTGTGGCCTAATTAATGTTCAACACTCTTATGAGGTAGGTGTGTACGGCCCTCCCTTCACAGATGGGTGACTTCAGGTAGTGGAATGAGAAAATCCAAAGCACTCAGCGCAAAGGCTGTGCCTTTGATGAATTCTGCACAGGGTGGAATGGTGACCTAGTCATGGTAAAAATAAATACATAAGAAGCCATTAATAATAGTGTGATGAAACCTGCGGCCTCTCAGCCGCTTCAATGTATAACCTCACTCTGGTGCTTTACCAAACTCCACTAAAATTTGGTCTACTTGGTCACAGTTTGGTGAGTTGAATGTACCCATGGCCCTCCTTCCCATAAACCACAAAGGATGGGATGACAAGAACCAACTTGGCAACTGTACATTGTTTTTGAACTTCAAATCCCTTTAAAAACTTTCAAAATGTTATTAAGGTTTTTAAAAAGTAGCTATGAAATACAGACTTATTGAGAAGGAATTGTATGTGAAGTTCTAAGCTGGGTGCTTACTGTCTTTCCTCCTGGACTTAACTGTCCAGCAGGAAATAAAAAGACACAGGCAGTCACCATACAGAGTGATCAGGGCAAACCAGGGATGCAGATAGCGTGCCATGGAAGAGAACTCACATAAGGGGTCCCTGGTCCAGTTCCGGAGAGTAGGAAAGGCTTTCTAGAGAAATCATATCAAACGATATTCAAACTGATAGATTAAGGGCCGGCAGAAGTCAGACAGAGGAAGGGATGGAACTTAGTCATGGCATATTGAGCGTGCATGCATGCGTGCTAACTTACTTCAGTCATATCTGACTCTGTGAGACCCTAAGGACCGTAGCCTGCCAGCCTCCTCTGTCCATGGAATTCTCCAGGCAAGAATACTGGCATGGGTGCCGTGCCCTCCTCCAGATCTTTCCCATGCAGGGACTGAACTTGGGTCTCCTGCTTTGCAGGCAGAGTCTTTACCATTTGAGCCACCAGAGAAGCCCCATATTGGGCATAGGGTCTGCCATTTTAAAATGGCAGAGGAGAAGATGAACATGGAAAGTTACTAAGACCAAGAAGCTCAGTTGGGTTAAACCAAGTATTTACTGGCAGAAATCACTCTCTCCTCCTTCTACATCTTTAGGAGTCAGCCCTCCTTCTAAAGGAGATGGTGCAAGCTATTGATTTGGGAAATGCTGCTGTTGAGGATTTCTCGATGTGCTATCAAGAAAGAAGGCATATAAAAGGCAATCAGAGTTAAAATTGAGGAAAGAAGCTCATACCTCTAATTTTGAAATTCTAGAAATGTCCAGAAAAAAGGCCTTATTTCCCAGCAGAAGCAGGTATAGAGGAGCATCCTAGAGAGATGCAGAATTCCCTTGGAAGTTATGGGAAACTTAACTGATCATAAAGAGAGGAGGGAGAAAGAAAAAGGAAGGAAGGGAAGGAGGAAGGAAACTAGGAAGAAAGGAAGGAAGGAAGGAAAGAAAATAAGATAAAGAATCGGCAACTCAGTTCATGTGTAATTGTGAATAATCAACCTAGTAAGAAAATTTAACAAAAATATTTCTCAAAGGAGCAAACAAAAATTGACATTAGCAGGGATTTTCATACTTGTTCATTATTCATTATTTTAACTACATTTTTAGTTTATGAGGAAAGCTCATGAAAAAATGTAGTTGTCATTCAACAAAAGCAAGTATTCTTTCTCTTAGTTACAGACAAGCAACATGAGACACAAGAATTGAAAATGGCATTTTTAGGTTTATTTGGGTGAATTTTGGGGAGGGATGGCAAAGCAGATACAAAAAAATTATGATACCCTCTAGTCCTAAACCTAGTGAAATGGGATAAATAAATAAATAAAACTGATGAATGGTTTGAGACCAGTGCTGTGACACTGGAAAATGTTTCAAAATGGAAGACTCTGAAAATTGATGCCTGCCCCAATATAAAATTCCTCCAGAGAGAGCTCTGTGGAAATTAAGCATAGATGAAATTCAGAGAAATCTCATTCATCCCGCCCATCCTCTTCCTCCTTCCATTTGGGAAGTGGGATATGCCACCCAGGGGTGAAGATGAGGCATGCCTTTCCCAAGGAGTTCTTCCCTGATGTCCTGGATGAATAATACTCAACAGTGAAGAAGAAACCATATCTCATTATTTTCTTTTTCACTGACTGGAAAGAAAGCAGGGGAAATTCTGTGAAAAAATCTCCAAAACTTAAAATTTTCCAAATACAATTAGGGCTTTTAGTAGAACAAGAAGAGAAAAGAAATAAAACAAAAGCCACTGAGCATGGTGATGGTTCAAGGAAATGCATAGGAAGCCCACAGGGTAGGATAAGGGCCTGTCATATCCAAATCCTTTCAGTTCAGTTCAGTTCAGTTGCTCAGTCGTGTCTGACTCTCTGCAACCCCATGAATCGCAGCATGCCAGGCCTCCCTGTCCATCACCAACTCCTGGAGTTCACTCAAACTCACGTCCATCGAGTCGGTGATGCCATCCAGCCCCCAGAAGTCGTCCAGAAGTCGTCCCCTTCTCCTCCTGCCCCCAGTCCCTCCCAGCATTAGAGTCTTTTCCAATGAGTCAACTCTTTGCATGAGGTGGCCAAAGTACTGGAGTTTCAGCTTTAGCATCATTCCTGCCAAAGAACAACCAGGGCTGATCTCCTTTAGCATGGACTGGTTGGATCTCCTTGCAGTCCAAGGGACTCTCAAGAATCTTCTCCAACACCACAGTTCAAAAGCATCCATTCTTCGGTACTCAGCTTTCTTCACAGTCCAACTCTCACATCCATACATGACCACTGGAAAAACCATAGCCTTGACTAGACGGACCTTTGTTGGCAAAGTAATGTCTCTGCTTTTCAATGTGCTATCTAGATTGGTCATAACTTTCCTTCCAAGGAGTAAGCGTCTTTTAATTTCATGGCTGCAGTCACCATCTGCAGTGATTTTGGAGCCCCAAAAAATAAAGTCTGACACTGTTTCCACTGTTTTCCCGTCTATTTCCCATGAAGTGATGGGACCAGATGCCATGATCTTAATTTTCTGAATGTTAAGCTTTAAGCCAACTTTTTCACTCTCCACTTTCACTTTCATCACGAGGCTTTTTAGTTCCTCTTCACTTTCTGCTATACTTTTATTAAATTCTGCCTCACGGCTGGCGAGAGGCAGACGAGACAGGAGAATTATTTTTAAACCAAGGAAGATTGTCTCCAACAGAAACAATGAGTTGGTGGCACAGCTTGAATTGGGGGAATAATTCAGAATCTGAAGGCATCTCTCTGGGGAGCTCTTAACAGAATTCCATAGGAGAGAGCTGAACCAGAGGTGAAATTAACCAACTACACTAAAAACAATCCCAGATTTATTCCTTTTCTTGCTACAGCAAGAGAAAAGCAGAAAGCAGAGCACAGAGGTAAGAGATGGGGAAGTTGTCAGGGAAAATCCATATATCATATATATGTATATTAGATCAGTTCAGTTCAGTCGCTCAGTCATGTCCAACTCTTTGTGACCCAGTGGACTGCAGCATACCAGGCTTCCCTGTCCATCACTAACTCCCAGAACCTACTCAAACTCATGTCCATTCAGTCAATGATGCCATACAACTACCTCATCCTCTGTCGTCGCCTTCTCCTCCTGCCTTCCATCTTTTCCAGCATCAGGGTCTTTTCCAATGAATCAGTTCTTCACATCAGGTGGCCAAAGTATTGGAGCTTCAGCTTTAGTATCAGTCCTTCCAATAAATATTTAGGACTGATTTCCCTTAGGATTGACTGGTTGGATCTCCTTGATGTCCAAGGGACTTTTAGAGTCTTCTCCAACACCACAGTTCAAAAGCATCAATTCTTCTGTGCTCAGCTTTCTTTACAGTCCTACTCTCACATCTATACATGACCACTGGAAAAACCATAGCTTTGACTAGATGGACCTTTGTTGGCAAAGTAATATCTCTGCTTTTTAATATGTTGTCTAGTCATAGCTTTTCTTCCAAAGAGCAAGCTTCATTTAATTTTGTGGCTGTAGTCACCATCTGCAGTGATTTTGGAGCCCAAAAAGATAAAGTCTGACACTGTTTCCACTGTTTCCCCATCTATTTCCCATGAAGTGATAGGACTGGATGCCATGATCTTAGTTTTCTGAATGTTGAGTTTTAAGCCAACTTTTTCACTGTCCACTTTCACTTTCATCAAGAGGCTTTTGAATTCCTTTTCACTTTCTGCCATAAGGGTGGTGTCATCTGCATATCTGAGGTTATTGATATTTCTCCTGGCAATCTTGATTCCAGCTTGTGCTTCCTCCAGCCAGCATTTCAGATGATGTACTCTGCATATAAGTTAAATAAGCAGGGTGACAATATGCAGCCTTGACGTACTGCTTTACTGATTTGGAACCAGTCTGTTGTTCCACGACCAGTTCTAACTGTTGCTTCTTGACCTGCATACAGATTTCTCAGGAGGCAGGTCAGGTGGTCTAGTATTCCCATCTCTTGAAGAATTTTCCACAGTTTGTTGTGATCCACACAGTCAAAGACTTCAGTGTAGTCAATAAAGCAGAAGTAGATGTTTTTCTGGAACTCTCTTGCTTTTTCCATGATCCAATGGATGTTGGCAATTTGATCTCTGGTTCCTCTGTCTTTTCTAAATCCAGCTTGAACATCTGGAAGTTCACGATTCATGTACTGTTGAAGCCTGTCTTGGAGAATTTTGAGTATTACTTTGCTGGCATGTGAGATGAGTGCAATTGTGTGGTAGTTTGAACATTCTTTGGCATTGTTTTTCTTTGGGATTGGAATGAAAACTGACCTTTTCCAAAGTACTGAAAGAAGATAGGAAATCTATAAAACAAGAGATCTAAGACCAGGATCTTTCCTGACTTTGAAACATCCTTTTTTAACAGTTACATGACACTACCTTCCCATCAAAGTGTACTTAAGTAAGTGAAAGTGTTAGTCACTCAATCACATCCAACTCTTTGCAACTCCATGGACTGTAGCCTGCGAGGCTCCTCTGTCCATGGAATTCTCCAGGCAAGAATACTGGAGTGGTATGCCATTCCCTTCTCCAGGGGATCTTCCTGACCCAGGGATCCAACCCAGGTCTCCTGCAGTTGCAGGCAGATTCTTTACCACCTGAGCCACCAAAAAAGCCCAATGTGTTTTTTGTTATTAAAAGACAGCATTTAGCATATTAAAAGTCCTCTGTATGACAAAAGCATTATAAAGAAGGATGTGGTTGTTGTTCAGTTGCTCAGTTGTGTCCAACTCATTAGTGACCCCATGGACTGTAACCCGCCAGGGTCTCTGTCCATAGGATTTCCCAGGCAAAAATACTGGAGTGGGTTGCCATTTCCCTCTCCAGGGGATCTTCTTGAGCAAGGATCAAACCCTCATCTCCTGCATTGGCAGGTGAATTCTTTCCCATTGAGCCATCAGATAAGCCCATAAAAAAGATAAAAGCAAGTGATAAGTTTTGAGAATATATACACAGCATACAAACCGACAAAGAAGTTGTATTTGGACTATGTGAAGAATTCTGACAAATCATTAAGAAAATATAATCCATCTAATAGGAAAATAGAAGAGGGTGTGTGAAGACGCAGGCAATTCAAGAAGAGGAAAGGCGAAAGTCAGGTGAACGTATGAAATGAAAATTAACCTTACTAATAATAAAAATGCAAATTTAAACAATGGTTTTGCATTCTGCCTCTGAAAAATACAATGTAGAAGTGCTTTTCTCTAGTATTCCTGTTAAATACAGATAACAACCCTGGGTATCACTGATACATAGAAAATTATATATAAGAAGACTTTGAAAGGTAAGGAGATGGCAGACCAGCTAGAGACCCAGGAACCAGGAAGAGTGAAAAATGAGGACAGATTAAATGTCCATCAGAAGTGGAATAAAGTCAATTATGGTAAAGTCATACAATGAAACATAGCAGTTAAGAGCAATTATTACATTCATATGTAGCTGCATGATTAGATTTCAAAGACAGTGTTGCATGAAAAAAAAAAAAATTACACAAGACATATGGGATCATACCAGGCTTCTCTGGTAGCTCATCTGGTAAAGAATCTGCCTGCAATGTAGGGCACCCCAGTTCAATTCCTGAGTTTGAAAGATCCACTGGAGAAGGGATAGGCTACCCACTCCAGTATTCTTGCCTGGAGAATCCCCATGGACAGAGGAGCCTGGCGGGCTACAGTCCATGGGGTTGCAAAGAGTTGGACATGACTGAACGACTAAGCACAGCACATGGGATTGTACCATTTTTTTTTTTTAAAACAAAACGATGTATTTTCTTCAGGTAATGTGTGGGTCACAATAAACTGTGGAAAATTCTGAAAGAGATGGAAATACCAGACCACCTGACCTGCCTCTTGAGAAACCTATATGCAGGTCAGGAAGCAACAGTTAGAACTGGACATGGAACAACAGACCGGTTCCAAATAGGAAAAGGAGTACATCAAGGCTGTATATTGTCACCCTGCTTATTTAACTTATATGCAGAGTACATCATGAGAAATGCTGGGGTGGAGGAAGCACAAGCTGGAATCAAGATTGCCGGGAGAAATATCAATAACCTCAGATATGTCGATGACACCACCCTTATGGCAGAAAGTGAAGAGGAACTCAAAAGCCTCTTGATGAAAGTGAAAGAGGAGAGTGAAAAAGTTGGCTTAAAGCTCAACATTCAGAAAATTAAGATCATGGCATCTGGTCCCATCACTTCATGGCAAATAGATGGGGAAACAGTGGAAACAGTGTCAGACTTTATTTTGGGGGGCTCCAAAATCACTGCAGATGGTGACTGCAGCCATGAAATTAAAAGATGCTTACTCCTTGGAAGGAAAGTTATGACCAACCTAGATAGCATATTCAAAAGCAAAGACATAACTTTGCCAAAAAAGGTCCATCTAGTCAAGGCTATGGTTTTTCCAGTGGTCATGTATGGATGTGAGAGTTGGACTGTGAAGAAAGCTGAGCGCTGAAGAATGGATGCTTTTGAACTGTGGTGCTGGAGAAGATTCTTGAGAGTCCCTTGGACTGCAAGGAGATCCAACCAGTCCATTCTAAAGGAGATCAGCCCTGGGATTTCTTTGGCAGGAATGATGCTAAAGCTGAAACTCCAGTACTTTGGCCACCTCATGCGAAGAGTTGACTCATTGGAGGAGACTCTGATGCTGGGAGGGATTGGGGGCAGGAGGAAAAGGGGACAAAAGAGGATGAGGTGGCTGGATGGCATCATGGACTCGATGGACGTGAGTTTGGGTGAACTCTGGGAGTTGGTGATGGACAGGGAGGCCTGGCGTGCTGCAATTCATGGGGTCGAAAAGAGTTGGACATGGCTGAGCAACTGAACTGAACTGAACTGAAATCTATATGAATATTAACATATTAAGAGCAAAGATATAAAATACTTGACACAAAGTCCTAACTGTACTCATATCTGGTCTGAAGAAAGGACCCTAAGGAGAAAATATTCATTAAGCATCATTGAAATTAATATGATCCTGCAGCCATTTCTTATAAGGTTTGTTTTATTCTTTCACTGTACAAGCAGTTTACCCCCACACAATGACTATTAACATCTTGGTATTTTTCTTTTTGATTTTTTCCTGTGCATATCTTAACCTAGTTGGGATAATGTATGTGTGTTTGTGGGGGTATAATTTTGAATGCAGTGTTTTTAGAAACCTAACATAAGCATTGTTTCCTGGTATAAACACTGCAAAGAAATTATAACAGTACCTACCATTTAGTGAGCACCAATTAATTCACCAAGTCAGTGCCCTATATGTATCACACTTACTCCTAAATCTTATCACTATCCTATAAATTTTTATTCTTTTAATTTTCTATGGTTAAACTGAAGATAAAACTGAGGTTGGAAGAGCTTAAGCAATACAACCAAGGTCACAAATGGGGCCAAAGAGCCTGCACTCATACCAGGTGAGGGGTCTTCAGAGCTCATGCTCGCGTGCTGAGCCTAGCAGTCTTCATCCTGTGGGGTTAGTTTGACAAACATTAAAGCTGGAACGTTTTCACAAAGTCAACTTCGGAAATTCCCATGATTCCCTGCCAATTTGACAGACGGACCAAGGAAGTAAACAGCAGGGCCGCCTTCCCTCAGAAGGGAATGGGAGAATGTTACAGCAAAATTCTCCCTCAAGTAGCCAAAGCTTGAGAAATATTCTTCTAAAGCTCCCATTACGCCACTGCTTATCTCAGGAGAGAGCTGAAGGAAGTGACAGATGACTTCTGACAACAGCCAACATCTAACAGAGAATATGAATAGCTTCCACTGACAGATGGCTTTCAGAGATGTTAGATGAATAGCCTTATGCTGACTTCCAGATGCTTGGCCTCATAATGACAACAGCTAATACTTCCATAGTACTTACACTCATATATGTGCCAAGTAGTATTTGAAGCACTGTTTTATATATATATATATATAAACTCATTTAATTCTCCATGGTGCCAACTTACACATAATATTAATAGGGATAAAATAAGACAATGATATTATGTGTAGTATAGTGCTAGGCTTCCCAGGTACTGCAGTGCCAAAGGATCTGCCCGCCAAATGCACGAGACGCCAGAGACACGGGTTCAAATCCCTGAGTCGGAAAGACCCCTGGAGTAGGAAATGGCAACTCACTCCAGTATACTTGCCTGAAAAATTCCATGGACAGAGGACCTGGTGGGCTAATTACTGTCTATCGGGTCACAAAGAGTCAGACATGACTGAGCATGCATGCATGCATATGCATGTAGCATAGTATTGTCAGAAGCAAAAACTTGATTTCCAAATACCAGCATAATTTTTTTAAAATTGGCCAAGTTAATCATTAAATTTATTTTAATCTGTTGCCTTGACTAAGTTTAATCTTCATTCTAGTTGTTTACAGTGTTAATATTTTAAAATTTTAAGGTTTTTTTTTTTTTTTTTTAGTATTTAAAGTCTTTGTTGAATGTATCACAGTTAGCACCCAGGTTCCTCCAAAGCCTCACACAGCTGATGGTCATCCACAGACCTGCACTGGGAGAAATGATGATACCACGTTTCCCATATGTCGCTGCAGTGACGTCATCACTGCCTGCGCTGAGAGGGGGCTGCACTAAGTCTCCGCCTATGCGGGCTGAGTGGCAGCCATGATGTTAGTATTTACTGCCGCATTTAACATTTGCAGCCCGGATGGCAGTTTTGAATGATCTTTAACTGGACCACAGATAAATTGCTGATCTCAGTGTAGGGGTCAGTCCTGGAGTCCAGGAGATGAGTGAGGGTGGGATGGGGTGGGGAACTGGCTAACCTAATGCTGTACATCTTATCTATTGTATTTATGATTTAATTCCACTCAAGTGCTGACTATTAGCAATATGCTTCTTACCCTGAAGAAATAATTATGTGAAAAGAGAAAGAAGGAGCAAGAAAAAGTACTTTCAGCCTCACCTGCATTCTTGGAAGAAATAGCAATTTTTTTTCTCTCCCTTAAGGATGATCTTCTGAGAAATAACTCTTTTCAAATAGTCATCGACTTATGAGTTCCACATATCCTTTGGAGATGTTAATTATTCTGTGTTTTCTCACTTAAGAAATGAGAGGATCAGTGGTTTGCCCTCTCTTGCATAATAAAAAGTCAGTTGGAAGAGGTCTTTGACCCCCAAGACCAGATGGTTCAGCTAAAGTTAAGTGAAAAGTTGAGCAATGATTTCGCTTACTTGAGTGGTATATGGATAGCCAGTATAGGTCACGGGGATCAGAACTCCATCAGGACCAGAATTCCTTGGGAATCTCAGTCTGTGGCTATCTTTTCAAAAGCTCTAGCAGAGTAATTCACACTCCAGAAGGACAGGTCCCCCACAAAAAGCATATCAGAATTTCAGGGAAGGGGGAATGTTTGAAAATGCAAGTCAATTTCATAATACCATTTTATATGTGAAAAAGGAAAGAAGGTGCCTATTCCCATTGATTACCTACATGACAATAAGTAATTGAAATCAAAGTCTATTTGAGAAGAGCAGGGCAGTTTTTTTTTTAATTCAAAATAGGCCTGTTGGCTTAGAAATATCTCTCTGATGTTTAAGCTTTCAAGTCTAGATGAACATTTGATGTGGAGGAACCTTGGAGACTGGGCATGTAGGCTTTTGAGCCAGACTGTCTAGGTTCAAATCCTGGGGCTACTATCTGTGTGACATTGCCAAGTTGCCTTACACTTTCTAAATGTTCATTTCCTCACCTGTAAAGTGAAGATGTAGTAATAAGACCTCATCATAAGGTGTCTTTGAAATTAAATGGCAGGATATATCTTAAGTATGTAGAAGTGTTAGACACTTAGGAAATGGTCAATGATTGTAACTATTATTACTAGGCATCATTTTTTGATTTCCTATGTTCCTCTGGTCATATTAAATCTTTCAAGGAACTTCAAGTTCTCGTCAAAGGTTCAAAGTTGCTCCAAAGGTATTTTCTCTAGTTCTAAGAAACAAATAGGGATAGTGAAGTTCATCAGACAGTTACAGTGATGTAATAACACACTGTGTTCTGTGCCCCTCTCCCTATTGATAATGAATAAACTTTTGAAACAAACAAAAAAGTGTTCTGCTCAACCACTGCAGAGCAGACATTGTTAGTTGCCAACTCAACACCTCTTTTCCAATGCCTACACACTTCTTCTTTTGGTCTTCCCTGATGGCTTAGACGGTAAAGAAACTGCCTGCAATTCAGGAGACCCAGATTCGCTTTCTGGGTTGGGAAGACACCTGGGTGAAGGGAATGGTTACCCACTCTGGTATTCTTGCCTGGAGAATTCCATGGATAGAGGAGCCTGGCAGGCTACAGTCCACAGGGTCACAAGGGTTCGGACACAAAGGAGCGACTAACACACACACACACACACACACACACACACACACCCTTCTTATGGAACCCCTGGCCATCTCCCATGGCCATGTACTTCAGGGGACACTAAACTTCATCCCCAGCTATAAGGGATGGATCTGAGGTAGTTCAAGCCAACCGTGGTAATCCCACTTTTCATGCTGATTCTTAGACAGATGTGAGAATCTCTTCAATAACTGTAAGCCCAGACTGCTATTGTTCATGGAAAGATGCATGTACCACAGCAGACAGGTCCAAAGGAAGGCCATTTCTCTTAAATTTCTATTCCTTTCCTTTCCTTCCTCTAACTCACCCCAAAATTACTCTTTTTCTCTCTGTTTCTCAGTTCCATTAGAAAAAATACATTTTGTTTCCTGAGGCAAAAATAAAATAAAATTAGACATACATGTAGACATACATACTGAGAAGTCGTTGGGGATCTTCTACTTTCTTTACTCCTAAAAGACACGTAGGAACTGATGTCATGTCTTCCCCTTGTTGTTGTCTTGTTTGTATGTGACACTCAGACCTGCTGTTGCATCTTAAAACCATGAGGACAGCCCATGGGTGGGCAAAGCTAATAGAATGCAGAGCGCATAGTGGAAGGACAATAAGAACCTGGGTCCTTGACTATATGCTGAGCCACTGATTATACCAATATAAAGCCCTCACTGCTTTTGGACTTATTCTTATATGAATTAATAGATTTCCTGCTGTTTAACTCAGAGTGAGTTGGCTTTTTCTATCATTTATAGCCAAAGTGTATGAATACCCAGCAGGTAAAATCCACATTAGAAGGTCTTCAAACAAACTAGAAGTCAGAAGTGTCTCTCTTATGGTCCTAATCACCCTTGATTTCCCTCAGTAATGTTTTTGATTCCCATCAACTCTAAAGGAATCCTACCCACTCAAAACAGGTCAGAATCCAAACACTCTCCAACCTCTGTTGTCGTCACTTTAATCCAAGCCCCCATCATTGCCCTCTTGTCTGACAGCAATAACCATGTAACCAGACCACCTGCATTCATGCTCCCCCCACTTCCACAATCCATTCTTTTTCAAATTGACATGAAGTTCACCATTTTAACCATTTTAAGGTATACAATTCAGTGGTCTTTAGCGTATTACCAATGTTGTGAAATCCATCACCACTATCCACTTCTTGAACATTATCATCATCCCCTGAAAGAAACCCCATATCCATTACATAGTCACTTCCTGTTTCCTTCACTCCCCAGCCCCTGGCAGCCCCTCACACCATCTACTGTTAGCACAGCAGCTGGAGTGATATTTTCCAAAGATAAATCTGATCAGGTCACTTCCCTGCTTAAAGCCTTGCAATGACCTTGAATAACATTTAAATTCCTTAACCTGACTTGGAAGACCACACATGACCTGTCACCTCTCCAAGTATATCTTGCGCTCTTTTCCCACTTGCACGCCAGGCTCTGGCCACACAAGCTTTCTTGTGTTTCTTGAACATGCTGGCTCTTTCCAACTTCCTTGTTCCCATTCCTCAGATGCTCTTCCCTACTTTGCAGATTGATGCCGTCTCATCATTCAAGTGACATCTTAATGTCTCCTCCCCAGGGAGTCTTCCCTGACTAAGGAAGTGCTCCCTGACCCCACTGCTCTTCAATGTCACTCCTTTTAATTTTCCTCAAAACATTCATCTCTCTCCGAAACTATGATGCTCACATTCATTTTTTTAAATTAACTGAAGTCCAGGGACTTCCCTGGTGTCCAATGCAGGGGATGCGGGTTTGATTGCTGGTCAGGGAGCAAAGATCCCACATGCATGGTGGCCAAAAACACCAAAAAATATACAACAGAAGCAAAATTGTAACAAATTCAATGAAGACTTTAAAAAATGGTCCACATCAAAAAAATCTTTAAAAAAATTAATTGAAGCCCATATCTTATTCAAATTTCCTTAGTTTTTGCTAATGTCCTTTTCTTTTCCAAGATCCCACCCAGAATTCCACATTAGACTTAGTTCCCATGTGTTCTTTTGCTCCTTCCAGCTGTAACAGTTTCTCAAACCTTCTTTGTTTTTGAGGACCTTGACAATGGCTGGGGAGTACCGGTCAAGTATTTTGTAGGAGGACCTTTTATTGGAATCTGTCTGATTTTTTTTCTCATGATTAGACAGAGGTTATGGTCTTTAAGGATAAAGCATAAAGTGCCATTTCATTCGTATCACATTCATTTTTTATTAGTTGGTCACCCGTCTCTCCCACTGTTAGAATGTTAAACTCCAAGCTTTATTTCTAGAACCTAGAACAGCATCTAGCACCTAGTAAGCCCCTTTAATTACTGGTTGGTTGAATTAATGAATAAACTAGAAAGATAATAACCAATTCACTTCCTTTACACAGGCATTTCACAGTTGCGCATGCAAAATGAAATACGGGTAAAGAAGATTCATTGAGCATAGGTCAAAAGCACTAAAACCCTTTCAAATAATCTAGTATATCCACGAGATAAATCTAAGCCCTCATGTGAATAAATAATTAACCCAAGGTCAATGACACATTCAAAATCATTAATGAAAATTGATTTTCCTTCTCTGTAGGACTGCTTCTCCCGCACCACAATCCTATCTGCAGAGTCAGCCAGGATTCATTTTGTTTTCATTCATTTCTACCAAGTGTCTTCTTCTCCGTGAATGATGCTAGCCTCTATGAATTTTTTGTGTGTAAATTTGGCTTGGTTGACCCATCCATCAAAAATGTATGGGTGATTTCATGTAGGTAAGTTTGGGAAGGCAACAGTTCTTCTCAGAATGATGAGCTAAAACGTGATGGGAAGCTTGGCTTGCCCCAGAGAGAATCTAGGGACAGAATGACCGAGGTCCAACGGCGGAATTAAGGGCTTTGCCAACTGACTTCATGGATGTACGGGAGCGGGAGGAGTCTGTCGGCAGCCAGCTAAATGCCTTTCCAGGAACATGGTGGAAACTGATTAAATATATATGCAATCACATGAATTGATAGAAGGAACCTGAGGGACATCTCCAGCCATTAGAACACCAAACACCAGTGGGGTCTCCCCAGTGGTCAGGAGGGAAATTCATTTTCTGGCACAAGCACTCAGAGAATGAAATTCCTGAAAGGAAGAACTATTTGTATTCCATTCAGATTTCAAGTAACCTTTTCTTTTGGAAGCCCCAGTAAGCAAAAGCACATTTGTCAAGGCTTCAGGATGAATGAGGAAAGCTTTTGTGCATTAAACTTGTGGATATTCAGGACTTACTGGAAAGGCAGCCCTGGGCTGGGAGTAGGAAGACATTCACCCTAGCCAGCCGGGCAATCGGGGCGGGGGGGGGGAGGGGGGTCTGAACTACCATCACCTCCAGTGAGTGAGTTTCATAACTGCATAATTCCTCAATCAATTGATTTGAACAGGAATTTCCCTAGGTAATTAACTATGCTGAGTATCACTGGTCAACATAATCATTTTTCCTAAGTATCCCTCAGAGTCTGCGTAACTTACAGAACAAATGGGGGCTTCCCTAATAGCTCAGCTGGTAAAGAATCCGCCTGAAATGCAGGAGACTCTGTTTCAATTCCTGAGTTGGGAAGATCCTCTGGAGAAGGAATAGGCTACCCACTCCAGTGTTCTTGGTCTTCCCTTGTGGCTCAGCTGGTAAAGAATCCACCTGCAATGCGGGAGACCCTGGTTCAATTCCTGGGTCAGGAAGATCCACTGGAGAAGGGATAGGCTACCCACTCCAGTATTCTTGGTCTTTCCTTGTGGCTCAGCTGGTAAAGAATCCACCTGCAATGCGGGAGACCTGGGTTCAATCCCTGGGTTGGGAAGATCCCCTGGAGAAGGGAAAGGCTATCCACTCCAGTATTCTGGCCTGAAGAATTCCATGATCTGTATAGTCCATGGAGTGGCAAAGAGTTGGGCACAACTGAATGACTTTCACTTTCATAGGTCAAATACCACCAGATTATACAAGAAATTTGGGCTTCCCAAGTGACACTAGTGGTAAAGAAACTGCCAGCCAATACAGGAGATAAGAGATGCAGATCAGAAATATCCCCTGGAGAAGTGCATGGCAACCCACTCCAGTATTCTTGCCTGGAAACTCCCATGGACAAAGGAGCCTGGAGGGCTACGGTCCATGGGATCACAAAGAGTTGGACATGACTGAAATGACTTAGCATGCACTCATAGAAGGAATTTAACATATCTTATTTAACTAATCCTATTATGACATATTTTGTGTTTCCTTGAGTCTAAGATACTATCGATGGTAAGCACTATGGACTGAACACACAACTTTCTGGGAAGAAAGAAAACAATCACAACAAGACACATTCTGATTTCAGTAATGTCAACATGTGGGGAAATTTGCAATATGGAGCTGAAATTTGGGATGTCAAACACCAACTTAGCATTTCTAGATGCTGAAAATTCCTGGTGACCTCAGTCTGCAGACCTGGTAACCATGCTTCTTGGGTGCTGGGGTCAAATTTTAGTGTTCCAGATCTCCAGAACTCCCAGGAATCCTCACCCTGAGCTGGTCTTGGAGGCAGCCTGGAGGACCATCTCAGTGCCCCCCACCCCGCCCCCGATCTCTTTGCCTGCTCAGCCTGGACAGTCGGAGCCCTCCCCATTCCTAAATCCTCCCTATTCCTCCAGAGTCACAAGAATTCAACCCTGTTGCCACTGCTGACCACATTTCCGTCTCTCACTTTCTGGTTTCTCGTCCTGACCAGCGTCGGTCTGCACCCTCCGTGATTCCCCTAAGGTCCCTTCTGCCTATGCATTCAGTCTTCAGTTTCCACCATTCTCCACATTAATCCTGGACTATAATCCAAAGACACTTTCATTTTTACCCAAGATTGGCATGCTTCATCTCTTAGCATCAAAGAATTCTCAGGTTTTCCATGTTTCTTATAGCATACTAAAGCGCTGGCATTACTACCACATAAACAGCTAGTGTTTGTTAGGCACTTACTGTGCCAGACACTGCAGCAAGTGGATGATCTCGAAATTCACTGCAACAACCCCTTGAGGCAGATACATTATTATCTTCTCTTACAACTGAGAGCAGTGAACCCTAGTGGGTAAGTCCCTTGTCCGTGTTGATATGGCTAGAAAAGGAAGGGCTGAGACTCCACCAGACCTGCCTGGCTCCTTGAAGCTGGCACATAACCAGTGCTTTGTGTGACCTCTCCTTTGCTAGAGGTCCGAGGCTGTACAAATGACCCCTGTGAGGGGGCTCCTTGGTTAGATGGAGATGCGAAGGAGAGAGAGGATCTAAGGACCATGCTCAGGGTCCCAGCTTGGATAACTGGGTGGACAGTGGTACCCTTTGCCCATGTTGGAAATTCAGAAGAAGGTGCATTGAAGACCTTGGCACCCACCTTCTCCACTGTGAGTCCTGTCAGCCTCCTGGAGAACTTCAAAGCCAACCTCACAGGCTGGTCTAAAGACTCCAGCCAATTGTTATCTTGACTGCTTTGACTCCCGTGGTTTTCACCTGGACCCCATTTCGGCCAGCTACCCTCTCGACTATGCTTGTTTCCTTGTGCTTTCCGGAACTTCCCCACACCAGAAATCCCACACTGGGACGGCGCCCTTTCTGTCTGCCTCCAGGGTCCCGTCAGCACTCACTCTGGTGACTTGCACCACGTGTGTGCTTCTGCCCTGGTGAGAGCAGCAAGCCTGCAGCCTACCTTTCTTCTCTGTGTGTACAAGCTCCATCCTGTGTTACTGCTTTTCCCAAACAGCCCGAACCCACAATCATGATCCCTGCTTACTTCTGCAGCTTCTTCTCTTGCCTTGGTCTTGTGTCTCAGCTTCCTTGTTCCAGGGAGAACAAAGGATTAGACATTTCTAAGATCCCACCCATTGAAGAAGCAATAATGATCAATAACAGATTTTCGGAAGAGAGAAAACTCTGCCAGGTTGAATATACACAGTATTTGTCAGGGAATCTCTGTATTTCAGAAATGGGGAAAATAGAAACAGGTGTTTTAGGAAGGATGGATTAGGACATGTCCAGTTCTAAGGATGGTACCAGCTACTTCTATCCTCAGGATGCTGCACATACTGGCTTCTCTCCCTGGTATAGAAATCTTGTTTCATTTATCTTTTTAGCAACACTCTAGGAGGGGTACCATCACCTCTGTTTTATAAAAGGGGAACTGTTTTAGAAACTTGAAGTTATTTTCTCTCAGAAGTTTATATAAATGAGAAAATCAAGTCTCAAACATAGGCTTCGTAACTTCAGTTCCTATTTTCCTTTTATTCTGCCATTCCATGGCCTGATTCATTAATCCCTGCTTGTTCTCCAAGACTAGATTATAATACCTGTCTTGGGGGGCCCTCTCTGACCCCCTTTTCCAGGTGAAGGCGGGATGCAGTGCATCATCTGTGCTTCCCCTGTACATTCCTCCAGTTTAGTGTTTCCCACTTTGTTTGGAATAACCAGGCACAGAGATCAAGGATGTTTTAATTTTGTATCTTTAGAGTCAACTTGGGCTTGGCACAAGGTAACCCCTCATATAATACTGGTTTCCCTTCCCCAAAGCTGTTCAAGGTCCCCAGTGTACACTGACAGTTTTATCTGTTTCATGATCATTAGCTCAGAGTGGCAAAGAATCTGCCTAGCAATGCAGGAGGTGCAGGAGAAGTGAGTTTGATCCCTGGGTCAGGAAAACTCCCTGGAGAAGGAAATGGCAACCCACTTCAGTATTCTTGTCTAGGAAATCCCATGGACAGAGGAGCCTGGCAGGCTATAGTCCATGGGGTCACAAAGGGTCGGACATGACTGAGTGATTAACAACAACAGCAGGATCACTAGAACTTCAGTTCAGTTCAGTTCAGTTCAGTCCAGTCGCTTAGTTGTGTCTGACTCTGCAACCCCATGCAACACGCCAGGCTTCTCTGTCTATCACCAACTCCCGGAGCTTGCTCGAACTCATGTCCATCGAGTTGGTGATGCCATCCAACCATCTCATCCTCTGTCATCCCCTTCTCCTGACTTCAATCTTTCCCAGCATCAGGGTCTTTTCCAATGAGCCAGTTCTTCTGATCAAGTGGCCCAAGTATTGGAGTTTCAGCTTTAGCATCAGTCTTTCCAATGAATAGTCAGGACTGATTTCCTTTAGGATGGACTGGTTGGATCTCCTTGCAGTCCAAGGGACTCTCAAAAGTCTTCTCCAACACCACAGTTCAAAAGTGCTTCAGCGCTCAGTTTTCTTTATAGTCTCATCCGTACATGACTACTGGAAAGACCATAGCTTTGACTAGACAGACCTTTGTCAGCAAAGCAACGTCTCTACTTTTTAATATTCTGTCTAGGTTGGTCATAGATTTTCTTCCAAGGAGCGAGCATCTTTTAATTTCATGGCTGCAGTCACCATCTGCAGTGATTTTGGAGCCCTCCAAAATAGAGTCTCTCACTATGTTTTCCCATGTATTTGCCTTGAAGTGATGGGATCAGATGCCATGATCTTCGTTTTTGAATGTTGAGTTTAAAGCCAACATTTTCACTCTCCTCTTTCACTGTCATCAAGAGGCTCTTTGTTTTTCTTCGCTTTCTGCCATAAGGATGGTGTCATCTTCATATCTGAGGTTATTGAACCGCACAAATGTTATTGTCCCTTTTGAAACCTTCAAATGCTCCTAAATCTATGTTTTCAGGAAGCCTTAAATATTCACCTTAGAAAGCTCTAGTCAGCATTGCAAAGTAAATGTTTGCTCTTCTGGCCATGCTGTGCTACAAATAGAGGTTTTTATACCACACCTGAAAATCCTAACAGCTAGGGAGGCAACAAATTGTTGTCGAAATTGTTGTATGTTTGGCCCTGACTGTTCGAGAAGCCCATGAGTGAGCTGTACTGGTAGGAGCAAAGGCTTGATGATAGCAAAGTCTCCTGAGACTGAAGCCATAATCGGGAAATGGAGTCAAAGAACTTTCTCCATGGGTTTTGTCTTTAAAAGCATCAGCCTGGCTCCAGCCTAGCTTGGATGACTCATAGCTCTCTGCCTTTGGCCCAGGCCAGAGCTTTGCCTGCCTGCCCCGTTTTTGGAGTTTCTGGTGAAACTCGCAGTGCGCCATGTGGGAAGTGAGGTCATGGTTGTTTTGGCAGTTTGGGTGGCGTTTATCCCCTGGTAGCAGTTGAAATTTATCAGTAGGCTTAGCCTTTGCACTTTGAGAAACCAGCTATTATCTCATCCACAATTTAGAATAATAAAAAAGCCCATGGCAGAAAAATGTGCAGTAATTAAAGACAAAGAACAAGTGAGGGAGAGTCCAGGGTTCCTGTTAACATTGGCCTCTAGAGCAGACCTCCTATCTGTGATCTGATGGGACCAGCAAGAAAGCTCCCCTTAAATTCTCTCCCTCTCTTTCTGGTCTTAGCTCCCAGTCAAGAAAAATGTTAGAGGGCTGGGAGTAGAGAGAACAACATTGCATCTTTAGTTAATGGTTTAGTGCAGTTACTTCCTAAAGAGACCTGTCACGGAACAGAGGCTTAGAGAGACCACGTGGTCTTTGTCCCGGAAGCTTGCTTTCTCCTTGGGAGCTCTAATCAGAGCAGTTAAAAGATGGAGCGGATTCCACAGTAGTTTCTAGTACTGACTAGAAGGACCTGAGGACTGATGGTCAATGATCCTACATGGAGGCTTCTGGCACCTGGTGGGGCATCTAGATTTCTGATTTGGTTCAGAGTCTGAGATTATATGAGCATATGCGGTATAAGAGCTCCCAAGGTGGCACAAGTGGTAAAGAAACCCCCTAGTCAATGCAGAGGTTGCTAGAGATGTGGGTTGGATCCCTGGGTTGGGAAGGTCCCCTAGAGGAGGAAATGGCAACCCACTCCAGTACTCTTACATGGAGAATCACATGGACAGAGGAACCTGGTGGGCTATGGGACATGGGCTCGCAAAGAGCTGGACACCACTAAAGGGATTGAGCATGCATATATGCATTGTAAATACAGAGGCTTCTTCTATAACACTTTCACCTGGATGGATCTCGAAAACTAAAAAGTATGTAACTGCACAAAAAAGTCACTGCAAATCTTACTTTATACAACCAAAGCAATGGAAAAATATCACGATATTGTCATTTGAAATGATTGAAGATTAAATAGCTGAACCACTGTATTATTGTTAACTAGAAACACATAGATGAAGATGTTGGGTAATTTGATACTTTATGGTCATTCATCAAGCAAGTGTGAGAATTTTTGTGCAAATATAGTACTTCTTCAAGAGATGCCTGAATCTGGAATGATATACTGTGGGATTTTGCATATGTGGTTATAAACTCAGGGCATATATAAGCCTTTATAGTTTTTAGGACTATTGTTAAAGTTACTGTTAAAAGTGATTGAAAGTACATCATACTAAACAGATAAAGGAAAAAGCTTGGTATAAGATGTGGACCTTACAAATGAGGATCAGGGGCATGCAGTCTCTTGGTGGCTGGAGGGCATCTCCCCTGCTGCCTCTACTTGCAGCTGGTCAGAGGTGCAGGATGCAAGTTACCGACAGTGTCTGTGGACAATGTCTAGTGGCGGCTAAAGTGCTGGATGTAGAGTCAGGCAAAGTATGTTTAAATCTCATGTTTGCTTCTTGTTAGCTATGTAGCTTTGTTAATAGAGTTAATTCATCTCTCGAAACCCCAGTTACTTTGTGAGATTATTGTGAAAATTAAATATGTCTATGGGAGACCAATTCACTAAGAGCCTAACTTTCTCATTATCTACGAGGCCCTCTGGTTGCCACATCCCTCTTTTTCTGGATTGATTTGAATTATTCACCTTTAAGGGGCTTCCCTGGTGGCTCAAACAGTAAGTAATATGCCTGCAGTGCTGGAGATCAGGGTTCAATCCCTGGGTTGGGAAGATCCCCTGGATAAAGGAATGGCAACTCATTCCAGTATTGTTGCTTGGAGAATTCCATGGACAGAGGAGCCTGGTGGGCTACAGTTCATGGGATTCCAAAGAGTCAGGCATGACTGAGCAACTAACAGAACGCATTCACCCTTAAAACACCCTTAAATCTCTTTTCCCTCTCTCACTGTTGTCCTGGGCTGGAAATACCCAACCCAGATGGACGCATCAAGTCACTGCTCAGGGTTTTATCCTAATCCTCTCACTGAATGGGTGGAGAAACTCATTCACACAAACCTCATACTTTTCCAATCTCATCTCCCTCAGCTCTGGGCATCATTTGACACATTTGACTGCTCCTTTCTTTTGATTTCTTAACACCACTTCAAAATATACCTGAAAGTTCTTGGTTTTAGTGTTTAAATTAAAGTTAGAGGTTTTTTTCTTTTTTCCTTTATGAAGGACAGTGATACAACTTTTCTCGGAAGCAGGACACAATGATCTTACTGAAGAGCAAACCACTTAGAGAATGGAAGTCCCTTCAAATTTTGGAGAGAGGCTTTTTAACCCCATCTCCAATACTGGACTTGTATTCTCACTGTAAATTCTTGAGTCCTAGCATTGTGGTTCCTGAGGAGGTAGGACAATCCAGAGGCAAAGTGAGCAGACCCTATAACCCTGCTTCAGCCTGGAAGTTGACCGTCAGCTGACTCCTCTTCATCATTCCTCAAAGGCTGAGACTTGAGGACAGAAGTGGATCGATTCCACCGGCGAATCACAGGACTTCAGAGAGATTTATAAATACCTATTTGGTTTTCTCTCAGCTTCCAGCAAGGTCTAAGTGGGTGGGGGTGGGGCGGAGGACTGCCCAGTCTCTGGGGTGTTGACTGATAGGGAGCAGGCGTGATTCATGGGCCCAGCATCTCTGTGAGAGAAACTCCTGGGGCCTTGGCAACTGCACCTTCACAAGGGCTCTTCCAGCGCCCCTCTGTCTGCAAATATCTGCGTTCATTCGGAGAGTTTCTTTTTTTTTCAGGGTCATGCACAGCTACTGTAACTTCTAGCTGGAGGAAAGAGTAGGAGGGCATTCATGTCTTTGCTGGTAATCCTGGAGGAAAATGAACCCATCTTCAAAAATGAGTTACTCACAATGTGAATTCATTGAGTAAATAATGGCTGGATGATAGTAGGAAGAGTTACTCATATACCGTAACAGACACTCACTGCCATCTGCCTTCTTCATGCCCACATGCTCCCCACTCTAAATGAGGTTAATGGGAATTAATACATATGTATTAGGGGGAGGAGAGGTCCCTGGGGACATGAGCTAACTATCAGTATAGTGCTCTTCCCTAGGTAGACAGCAAGGGTGCTTGGGGAAAGATAAATTACATATAGACTTGTTAATATCTTGCTAATTAAGCTTCCTGAATAGGACACTTCTGAGAAAGTACTGGCATCGAAGAAGTTCAAATAGTTGCCTTTTCTAGCGCTATTTCACAGTGTAATTTCTTTCCATGTGGACCTTCCTACAGATAGACAGTAGAAACATTTTTTTTTAACTTACAAATAAAATGCTTTGAAATCATATCTGCAGGAATAGCAGTCATTGAGTAGGAAAATCGGTCATCACACGGGGTGATGCTTGATAAAGGATGTCTCTAAAATGTGTGGTAGGCGTGACCAAGCTGTGCATTTCCACCCTCCCACTAGGAGCAAAATATTGGAGCAGATATTCTAACATTCTCTCTTATTCACACTGGGGCTAACACCAATCCATGCTCTTAATTATTTATATCATGCTCATATTGTGACGTATATAACATACATTATGAGTACTAGACAGTGCTTCTCCTTGGCTTCTGTCACTGTGCTCTATCAACCCCCTGTATAAACAAACTCTCTCATACATAGGCCTGCATGATTACCCTGATGAATTGATTTTGTTCAGACCCTGTGTACATATTAGAGCAATGTTTTATCACTCTATAGATATATACACACACTCAATACTCACTGGTGTTAAAATAAATATTGTGACTTTGTGGAGAGAATGGCCTCATTGCATCAGATGGTCCTTATCAGCCACGCAGATAGGAGTGCGCCAGCGGGTAGCTTGGTTGTCGTGCTGTTTGGGGTGCGTCCCCTTCTCATGCAACCCAGGAAAGGGCTCTGTTCTTCATCAGATCAGATGGCCTAAGTCTGTGTAAGAGGGTCTTGGTCTATGTCCATGGAGAAATCTGAAGGCGTCTGGTCTATTCAGTCCATCTAGTTTGACTCAAGTTCTTACTCTATTGATCTACTGATCTTCCTGACCAGTTAGCAGTGTGTCCTGAGCACCATGAGAAATATTAAAGAAAAATAATCCTTTTAAAGAATGTAAGTATGAATGGTTGAAGACTGAGATTGTTACTTTTTAAAATAGCTTTCAGTTCAGTTCAGTCGCTCAGTTGTGTCCAACTCTTTGCGATCCCATGAATCGCAGCACACCAGGCCTCCCTGTCCATCACCAACTCCCGGAGTTCACTCAAACTCAAGTCCATCGAGTCACTGATGCCATCCAGCTATCTCATCCTCTGTCGTCCCCCTTTCCTCCTGCCCCCAATCCCTCCCAGCATCAGAGTCTTTTCCAATGAGTCAACTCTTTGCATGAGGTGGCCAAAGTACTGGAGTTTCAGCTTTAGCATCATTCCTTCCAAAGAACACCCAGGGCTGATCTCCTTTGGAATGGACTGGTTGGATCTCCTTGCAGTCCAAGGGACTCTCAAGAGTCTTCTCCAACACCACAGTTCAAAAGCATCAATTCTTTGGTGCTCAGCTTTCTTCACAGTACTGAAATATAACTCACATGTCATCCATCCAGCTAAAGGGTACAAGTCAATGCTTCTTGGTGCATTCAGAATTGTGCAACTATCATGACGATCAACTTCAGAACGTTTTATTATCCATAACATAGACCAAATGGCAGCCGATCCCCATTTCCCTCCTCCTAAATCACGCCTGGTGGCTCAGTGTTAATGAACCCGCCTGCTAATGCAGGAGACACAGGTTCAATCCCAGAGTTGGGAAGATCCCTTAGAGAAGGAAACGGCAACCCACTGCAGTATTCATGCCTGGTAAATCACAAAAGAGTCGGACACAACTTAGTGACTGAACAACAAATCTCCCCTCTCCAGGCAATCACTAATTTACTTTCTGTCTCTATGGATTTGCCTGATCTGGATCATCCATATAAATAAAATCATGCAATATGCAGTCTTTGTGATTATTTCCCCCCCACTGGGCAAAATGCAGTCAAGATTTATCCATGATGTAGCATGCATGTATCAGTATTTCATGGCCTTTCATTTTATTCCTTTATATTTTTTATTCCTTTTTACAATGGAATAATATCCACATATGTTTTCATTTATCTTGGAGGGTATAAGTATATAATTGCTGGTCATTCAACATTTAATCTTTTGAGGAGCTTCAGACTGCTTTCCAAAGTGACTGCACCATTTTTCATCACCATTAGCAATATACGAGGGTTTCACTTTCTCCACAACCTTGTCAACACTTGTTATTATCTGTCTTTCTGATTATAGCTCTCAGAGTGAGTGTGAAGTGTTATCTCATAGTGACTTTGATTTGTATTTTCTTGATGACTAATATTTTCATGTGCTTATTGGCCATTTGTCTATCTTCTTTGAAGAAATGCCTCTTCATATCCATTGCCAATTTTGAAATTGGGTCATTTTCTTTTTATTATTGAGTTATAAGAGTCCTTTATGATTCTAGATACAAGCCCCTTATCAGATACATGATTTACAAATATATACTCCCATTTTGTGGGTTGTCTTTTTGCTTTCTGAATGATCTTCATTGAAGCACAAGATTTTTAATTTTTGTGAAGTCTAACTTACCTAGTTTTTGTTTTGTCGTTGTGCTTTTGGTATCATAAGAAGGCTTTGCCTAGCTTCAAGTAATGAAGATTTCATAGTTGTGGCTTAATTCTAAGTTGTATCTGAGCCTTGACCACCCCAAGGACTGCTGTAACCTGCCAGGCTCCTCTGTCCATGGGATTTCCCAGGCAAGAATACTGGAGTGGGTTGCCATTTCCTTCTTCAGGGGATCTTTCCAACCTAGGGATCGAACCTGCGTCTCCTGCATTGGCAGGCACATTCCTTACCACTGAGCCACCAGATTTATTCCTATGTTAAAGTCTTTTGTTCCTTGTTGATATTCTTTCTAGTTATTTTATTATTAAAAATAAGGTGTAGAATCCTCCAGTTACTACTTTTGAATTATATCTCCTTGAAATTCTGTTTTTGCTTCTTCTATTTTGGGGTTGTGTTGTGAGACAGATGGGTAGATCTATCGTCTATTATATACCTGAGACATATATGTTCATATATTTAAAAGAACAGCATGCACTAGCTTGTTCACAGAAGCAGTACTTGTAACAGCTGCAAACTAAAAATAACCCAATGCCCATCGACAGCAGAAAGGATAAGCGTTCCTTATTATATGCATACAATGGGGTATTATATTTCAATGAAAATGAACTGCATACAAGCACACACAATGATATGCCTGAATCTCATGATCATAATAGTGACTTAAAGAACACCAACACAAAAGAGTACGTCTGTGTGAGTCTATGTAGATAAGGTATAAAACCAGATAATATTAACCTCTGCTCAGCCAAGGTAGTGGTTACCCTTAGACAGAAGGGAGAGTTCCCCTTCCTCTCTAAGTTTACCTCAGTTAGCAGAAAGGTTTGGAGTGCTGATGTTATGAGTTTTTTGATTTGGGTGTTGGTAACTCAGGTGTGGTTACTTTTTGAAAATTAATTGATATGTCTACTTTTCTACAGATATATTATGCTTTAATAAAAAGACGTTTTAAAGGACTATGACTTGAATAATATATGGAATGCTTTGCATATTTTAAAAGCTAGCATATTTGAAACCTGACAAAGATGGCACAAAATTTTTTGACCAAACTCACTTATGCATACAGACACAAAGCAAATAAAACACTAGCAAGTTTAATCTATTCTTATATTAAAAACATAATGATCTAGAAAACTATGAATGATTCAATATTAGGAAATCTAAAAATATCATTGATCACATCAATAGGTCAAAGGAGACAAATGTTATGTTCATCTTGACAAATGTCAAAAGGCATTTAACAAAATTCTGTATCCATTTCTGATTAAAAAAAAGTTACATAAATTGCATATAGAATACTCCCTCAACATGATTAAAAATTTATCTCAAAGCAGTAGCTTACATCATGCTTAAAAGCAAAACACAAGAGCAGAGTTTTCCAAATTTATTTTGTCAAGGAATCTTATTTAAATAATAATATGTCTAAGAGCTACCAGTAGGAATGCATGACATATTTATAATACTATGTGAAGATGGAACTTTTCTTGTTGACTCAGACTTTCAGCTAAGGCCCCCAAATCTGAGGACAAATATAAGAGTTGTTGATTACCTCCACATGCTATACTTCTCGAAAAGTGTTAGTCACTCAATCGTGTCTCACTCTTTGCAATCCCATGGACTGTAGCCTGCCAGGCTCCTCAGTTCATGGGATTCTCTATGTAAGAATACTAGAGTGGGTTGCCATTTCCTTCTCAAGGTGATTTTTCTGATTCAGGGAGCGAACCTGGGTGTCTCGAACTGCAGGCAGATTCTTTACCATCTGAGCCACCGGGGTGCACCATCTGCAGCCCTTGGAAGGTGCTAAATTGTCTCTGCAGAATGCGCTAAGAACTGTGATGTCTTCTGCCAGCATTAGCCTACTCCCTTCTAGGCTATAAAAGAGGAGACAAAGAATTCATTGCAGTTGAAGAGGCCTGTGTTGACTATTATTTTTGGAATGTCCAGTAGGCCATGTGTCTCTCCCATGGGGGAAGAGGGGAGTGTTTTCAAGTCAAGAGGCAGGGCTTCAAGAATATAATTTGAAAAGCTTGACTTGGGTTCCCTTATTAGAGAGAGACAGGAACCGATGAGTTCCCCATGGGCCAAATTAAATCAAGCTGGATTGTATCATCTTGAAAAAGACTCTGGCCAAGGTGACTCCAAAGGAGAGATAAATCATCTGAAGTCTTTAGAAAGACTGTGTCATCACAAGGAGTTGAATGTATGCAAAGGACATTCACTCCATCTTCCAACTGCACCAGCCATGTAAGACTTTCCTTTCCTTTAGCTGTCTTCTCTTCTCCTACCTTCCCCTAGGCGCCCATGCTCAACCCTGGAGGGGTTTAAAATGTGTGTGTGTGCTCAGCTGTGTTCTACTCTTTGCCATGCTAGGGACTGTAGCCTGCCAGGCTCCTCTGTCCATGGGATTTCCCAGGTGAGCATACTGGAGTGGGTTGCCATTTCTTCCTTCAGGGCCTCTTCCCAACACAGGGACTGAACCCGTGTCTCCTACCCTAGCAAGCAAATTCTTTACCGCTGAGCCATTGGGGAAGCCTGTGGGGTTTAAAATAGCAGCTTGCAGATAGATAAGATGCTGGAGCCAGATATCAGAAAAGAAGATGGTCAAAGATTCCAACCCCCGCTGCAGGCTCCTAAGCCACCAGAGAAAGGGAGATTTTTACTCAAATGACAAAATGGCAACATGCAATTGTTATACAGGGCTGAACTTTCATTATCTGAAAAGTAGCAGATAAACTATGAACATGATTGATGTTTAAGCTAAGAGTGGAGAAAAACAAGTTAAAAAACAAGCTTGAAAAGCACGTGGTGAAAAAGAATAAGGTTGACTTTTCTTAATGTCTTAGGAATTCTAGCTTGTTCAGTAAATTCAATGCATATACATGTACATATGTATGCATTTACAAATGCATACTTCTTCAAGATATAATCAAAAAGTTGACCTGTATGCATTTTTAAAACACTAAAATAGAACTGAAATCAGCAATAACATTCAGGAAAACAAATTTTAGTTGTTAACTAAGCACAAAATACTACTTGGATGCAGAACCAGTAGATATGGAGGACAAACCATGGAACCTGGATTTGGGGTTCCAGTGAGTCTGCAACCAATCCCTCGAGGACACCTAAGGGACCATTGCAAATCAAAATAAATTAAAGATATATTTTATTTTCCATTTTGTGCTATCCAGTAAGACACAGTAAAATACAAAACATTGCTTTTGTGTTGAGTTTACATCCACTTTGCTTGAAGTCTATAGCTACTGAATTGCACCCTCATATACAACACAGCATCACCTCTACCCTTTTATTTTGTTCCCTTGTAGCATTACATATTACATGGAAACTCCATTTTTCATGGGTACCATACGTAGTACAAGGGAAAAGATCATTAACAGTCATTATCTTCCAAAATCCTAAGGCTTAGCAGGGTTCAGTGGAAGTGTGAGAGACGGTTCAATTGCACAACACACACTGCGCATCCAGCATATCTCTATTTACAGTGGAAGGAAATCCAAAGGACAAATAACTCTCATTGTCCTTCGTGTGTGTGTGCTGAGTCGCTTAGTCGTGTCTGACTCTTTGCAACCCCTGGACTGTAGCCCGCCAGGCTCCTCTGTCCATGGGATTTCCCAGGCAAGAATACTGGAGCGGGTTGCCATTTCCTTCTCCAGGGGATCTTTCCGACCCTGGGATCAAACTTGCTTATCCTGCATTGCAGGCAGATTCTTTACCACTGGCACCACCTGGGAAGCTCTTTTACTACCTGATATTTATTTTTTCAAGTTGAGTATTTTTTCTTCTTGGAGAATTTTCATCTATGTTTTTAGAAACTACAGCATGAGATAGATAATCTTGTCTTTGAAGTTTTCTGACTTTGGGTCTGTTTGTTTAAGATGGTTTCAAACCCATGACTGCTTTGCTTTTATTGCTGTGTTCCTTCTTTGATTCATGCCGAACTTCAGTGTATAAAGAGAATTATAGCTAATATTTGTTAATCGCTAAGTGTCAGATGCTGGGCTGAATCTCTTACAAACATAATTTAATTTAATGCTTAAACTTCACAGGAGACACCATTATTAACCATGAATGAGGAAGCAGGGGAACAGAGAAAGTAATTTGTCCAGGCAAACTCCATCAATATTTTATACAATCTCCAGTAACAAGCAAACCAAAAAATACAGGATTTCCCTGGTGGTCCAGTGGTTAAGAATTCATCTTGCAATGCAGGGGACACAAGTTCAATCCTTGGTCTGGGAACTAAGATCCCACATACAGCAGAGCAACTAAGCCCATGCCATAACTACTGAGCTGCGTGCTCTTGAGCCCACAAGCCACAACTAAAGAGTCTAAGTGCTGCAAGGAAAGATCCCACATGATGTAAGAAGATCTCGAGTGCTGTAACTAAGACCCAACATAGCCATATACTAATAAGTAAATAAATAATTTTTGTAGAATTAAATAATAATAATAACAATATTAAAAATAAACAATAACTCAAGTGAATGTTTATAATATGATCAATGATTATCATATAGACAACAAGATGGTGGTAAATGAGGCTCGTGTATCAAATAAAAACAGTAAAGGTTAGTCACATATTTATTTAGGCATTTGGTACTTTCCCACTCGACTTCCCAGTTTTCTCAGATATCCACAGAGTTTTTAAAGTTTTTATTTTATTTTATTGTGGTAAGAACACTTAACATAAGATTTATCCAGGTGGGTTTTAAAGCATGTGATTCAGCATTGCTACCAACAGGCACAGAGTTATACAGCAAATCTCTAGAATTTATTCATTTTGCATAACTGAAACTTTATGCTCAATGGAATAGGGACTTTTCATTTTTCCTTTCCCTCAGCCCCTGGTACCACCATTCTATTCTTTGCCTCAATGAATCTGACTATTTTAGATACCTCGTATAATAAGTGGAATTGTGTGGTACTTGTCCTTCTGTGACCAGCTTATTTCCTTTAACATAATGGTTTCAAGATTCATCAATATTTTCATGTATAGCAGGATGTCTTCCTTTTGAAGGCTGAATAACATTCCAGTTATTCTATAGACAATACAAATGTTTTTTAATCCATTCATTTGTCCATGGACGTTTGTTTCTATATCCTGGCTACTGTGAATAGTGCTACAATAAACATAGAGCTGATAATATCTCTTCAAGATGCTGATGTCAATTCTTTTGGAACAGTGATGCCATGACATCACTAGGGTTGACTGGAAGATTCTAGGGCATATGTGGCATGTGGACCACTAAAGAGGGTCTGAGTGCTGGTAGAGTTTACAAAAATGTTGTTATCATCTGTAGTAGGAATTGAAATATTCCAGTGCCTATCAAATCAGTGGCCCATTGACCTTTCAAATCTTTGCTGTGATTGTTCAGTTGCTAAATCATGTCCAACCTGCTATGATCCCATGGACTGCAGCATGCCAGCTTTCCTGTCCTTCACCACCTCCTGGAGTTTGCTCATACTCATGTCCATTGAGACAGTGATGTCATCTGACTATCTCATCCTCTGTCGCCCCCTTCTCCTCCTACCCTGAATCTTTTGCAGCATCAGGGTCTTTTCCAATAAGTCAGCTCTTTGCATCAGGTAGCCAAAGTATTGGAGCTTCAGCTTCAATATCAGTCCTTCTAATGAATATTCAAGGTTGATTTCCTTTAGGATTGACTGGTTTGATCTCCTTGCTATCCAAGGGATTCTCAGGAGTCTTCTCCAGTACCACAATTTGAAAGCATCAATTCTTCGGTGCTCAGCCTTCCTTATGGTCCAGCTCTCACACCGTACATGACTACTGGAAAAACCACAGCTTTGACTATACAGACTTTTGCGGGCAAAGTGATGTCTCTGCTTTTTAATATGCTGTCTAGGTTTGTCATAGCTTTTCTTCCAAGGAGCAAGCATCTTTTAACTTCATGACTGCAGTCAGAATCTCGGTATATGCCAAACCCTTTTCCCATGAGAGGGTCTTTGCCTGTGTTGGTCTCACCACCTGAAATGCTACTTCACCAAGTCCGAGTCTGGCTAACTAATCCTTCAAGTTTCAGCTTGTTTAGATTTGGTTTCCTGTGAAACATTCCCAGAGTCCCCAGCACTCTAATTCATGACACTTGTCACAAATACAATTTATCCTTATTTGTGCAATTCTATTAGTTTTCTCTTTTTTGCTACACTAGGCTCCATGAGGACAGCAGCCATTTTCTGTCTTATTTAATATAATTTACTTTTTAATAGCCAACACCTGTGGCAAGCATCTATTGAGCATGCAATAAATATTTTTATAGATTAAACCGATGGGAGCCATAATCACTTTTCTTGAGTTCCTGCAAATTTCAGGCCAAGCCTTAGATTTGCCCACTCTCTTCCAAAAGAAACAGCCACTGTGGCAAGATATTTGGATTAATAACATCATTTAATGTTTTAGTTTGCATAGCATTTCTCCTCCATCAGTGTGTTTGCAACAAAAGCTTCTTATAATGGTTTCCAGAAGGCCAACATTTTTCAAATGTGGGGATTAAGTCTGATGGATTGTAAGCTACTCTCCAAAGTTAGTTAGAACTTCATGATTTTTGTCTTTTAAATTAACAGCATTGAACTCATTCTCAGTCAATTTGAAAGCCCATCCCCTCCCTCTGGACAGCCAGCTACAGATTACTCACTTGGTTTGAAGAAGTCTAATGAGCTGTGATATGGAAGGTAATTAAAAACAAACAGTATGCCTAACTGAAAACACTTATTTTATAAAATGTTAGGATTCAGGGGCTTAAAAATATTGCCTGTATAGAGAACTGGCATGTGAAGGGTTTTTTCCCCATGTGAATAGTTGTGCCGGAAAAGATTGAGAGCAGGAGGAAAAGGGGGCAACAGAGGATAAAATGGTTGGATGGCATCACTGACTCAATGGACATAGTTTGAGCAAACTCTGGGAGATGGTGAAGGACAGGGAAGCCTGGCAAGCTGCAGTCCATGGGGTTGCAAAGAGTCGAGCACAACTTAGCAACTGAAAAACAACAACAAAATAGTCGTAAACACAACAAACATACTATTTTGATTAATAAAGCAACAAGACTTACGAATACCAGAGGGCTGGAGTGACCAGCTGGGCTGAGGGTTTTCTGAGAAGAGGAACTTCTGGTGCTAAAACGGAAAGAGTCCCTAGAAAGCCAGGATGGTTGGTCACCCGAGTAGGGAGCATCGACTCAGAACCCGACCCTTGGGTTTTAGTTTCAGCCCTATGTGTGTGGGGGTTCCTATCCTCGGCAAGTTTATGGAATTGTCTTTCCTTATCTGTAAAATGAAGCAATTAAAGAATGACTGATGAGACAGAAACTAGTGAGAGATAACAATCTTAGCACTTGTAAGCCCTGGTGGCCTTAGAACTTCACACTGGAGCACAGAAGATTTTGGGGGTAGTGGAGAACTCTGTCCAGAGAGCTGACAGAGTGTGGAAGCCTCCACACACATTTGCTCATTTAATTGACTTATTCCTCAAAACAAGTCAACGGCTTTGGTGGTTGTAATGTTGTGATTTATAATAAGAAATACATAGTTGGTTTCAGTCCATGTTCCAGGAACAGAGATCCTAAAACCATTGGGATTTCTTCTGTGATGGAGTGGGAAAGCTATCTTTTGTTATGTTAATAAAGTGATTCTTGGAAAGCCTATCAGTAATGGCGGTGGGGGGCTGGTTGCCAGGGCAACCTGCCCCATGCCTGGAGGATTGGAACTTTCAGTCCCACTCCAGGCCTCCACAGACTAGAGATGGGCTGGAGGTTGAATCCATCACCAGTGGCCAGTGATTTCATCGCTCATGTCCATGTACTGAACCAGGTTCAGAGAGCTTCTGGAGTGGTGAACACATGGAGATTTTGGTAGAGGAACCCGCCGGGACATGGTGGAAGCTTTGGGCTTGCCCTGAGTCACATCCTTTCATAATAAGCTGATGCATGCATGCATGTTAAGTCATTCTGTCGTGTATGACTCTTTGCAACCTTATGGACTGTAGCCTGCCGGGCTCTTCTGCCCAAGGGATTCTCCAGGCAATACTGGAACGGATTGCCATTCAGGAGATCCAGGGGATCTTCCCAACCCAGGGATCAAAACTGCATCTCTTACGTCTCCGGCATTTTGGTTTCTTTACCACTAGTGCCACCTGGGAGATAAGCTGGTAAAAGTTAAGTAAATGTCTGAGCTCTGCGAGCTCCTCTAGCAAACTAATCAAACCCAAGGATGGGGTCATGGGAACCTCTGATTGAGAGCCAGTGGGTCAGAAGCACAGGTGACAACCTGGACTTGCCATTGATACCTGAAGAGGAGTCTTGTTAGAACTGAACCCTTAACCTGGGGGATCCGATGCCGTCTCCAGGTACACAGAGTGACAGCTGAGCGGGATTGTAGGACCCTCCACTGGCATGGGAGAATTGCTTGGTGGTGTGAAAAAGCACGCACTGGAACTGGTGAAAGGGCAGTGATATTCCCATAACTCTCGTTTTATAGGTGAGGCGTGAAGGAAAAGAGGTTAATTAAGACATTGCTTGGGAGGTCCCCCAACGGGTGAGCCAGGAACTGCAAACTGTATCAGCCCCACCCCCAGCCAGTCCTGCCTAAACAGCCAGGGGCCCCTTCCAAAAAGGCTGGGAGAGCAGAAGCCCCACGTGGCACAGGTTCCTTTGGTGTCGACTCACCACAACCACTGTCCTCACAAAGCCGCCAGGAGCTGCCCGGGGGCACATGATCCTGCACTAGATTTCCAATAAGAAAAGCCCCAGCTTCAGGCCTTGCCTGCTTGAGAGCATGGGCACCCTGTGAGAAGTTGTTTAGTCACTCAGTAGTGTCCAACTCTTTGCAGCCCCGTGGACTGCAGCACGCCAGACTTCCCTGTCTTTCACCATCTCCCAGAGTCTGTTCAAACTCATGTCCGTTGAGTCAGTGATACCATCTAACCATCTCATCCTCTGTCACCCCTTTCTCCTCTTGCCTTCAGTCTTTCCCAGCATCAGGGCCTTTTCCAATGAGTTGGCTCTTTACATCAGGTAGCCAAAGTACTGGCCCTGGGGAGAATATGAAATGCCAAAGAACATTGAAGATGGTCAGAATTTCACATGGAGCTTGGACATTTTTGATACCGAGTGTGACTCCCTCACAGTCAGGCCCTTGCAGAGGAACAGGGGCCAGGAGCAGGCTGTAGTTCCCCAAGCCGGAGCCGCACTCAGAAATTCTGCCCCATCCCCCACCCGGGGTTGGGGGTGGGGGTGGGGAGAAGGCTCACCCCAGAAAAATGCAGAGCAGGAGAGGGAAGACCAGAGGAGGAAAGGCACAAAGGTTAGTCCCACTGGCGGGGAGAAGATAAGGTTGTGGGTGGAGGAGGAGAAAGGTAATGTCAGCCAAAGGCAATAAACAGGCCTTCCACCGTGCCTCAGAGCAGCGCTGGGGAGGCCAAAGAAATAAACCCATTAATAAAGGAGAAGGGAAGGAAGTGACTGCTTCAAGAATGTCTGGGGCACTCAACTATTTTTAAAATAACTTGAGCAAGAGAAGGAGAGAGGCCCTGCGGAAGGAGCCAGGACCAGCCCCTAGAGACGATGGTCCGTGAGGAGGGACGCCAAGGAGCCGGGGGCTTCCAGTTAGATGGGGAGATACAAAAAGCTGTCATTTTGAGGGGAAAAAAACCCTTCCAAAGCCGGTTATTTTCTCAGGAGGAGAACATCATGGCCGCCTCGAATGGCTTGAGATACCCAGCTCTGAGTCCCGGTCTAGCTCTGAGACCTCAGGCCGTTTTCCTAGACTCTCTCCATTTGGGAGTTTCCTGATCTATGGCACGAAGCTGAGAACAGAACTACCTTCCTCTGCTGCAATTACCTGTCTGCTGAGCTTACACGTGAGCATACAAAACCAAGAGACCCTGACGCTGGGAAAGATTGAAGGCAGGAGAAGGGGATGACAGAGTGAGATTGTTGGATGACATCATCGACTCCATGGTCATGACTTTGAGCCAACTCTGGGAGATAGTGAAGGGAAACCTTGCTGGCTACAGTCCATGGGGTGGCAAAGAGTTGGACATGACTGAGTGACTGAACAACAACACAAACCAATGATCAATAAACGACAGCCAATTGCATTGATCTGCAGGTCCACATCTCTTCCCCATAAATCTCCAATCCAAAACCACTGAAAACCAAAGGAAACTCATGTGGCAACCATGATCTGATCTAAAGTTATGACACAGCTAACCTGGCCTGATGTTTTTATTTCACATTTACCCCACTTAGTGGGAATATTCATATATTCACCTGCAGACATATTAATGTGTCTGATTAGGGGGTGCTGTCCCAGACACCAAAGGGAGAAGTTACATAATCCATAGTATGTGCACATTTCTCCTCTGAAATTGAAAAAATCTTCAGTCATGTTGGTTCAAAGAGCTTCAGAAAAGAGCTTATGAATCCATATCATGGTGACTCTCACATCCATTTCCCTCGTTAGGAGAAGCACAGCTCTGGCTTGGAATCCGAACCTTAGAGTCTAAGGAGAAGCTCAGCCTCCAAACAGGTTCCCACAAAATTCTATTAGGTCTTGGCTCCTCTAGTCCTGCTCAAGAAAATGGCAAAGGGGAGCCTAATTGATTAGCTGTTAATGTTGTTATGTAACAAACTTGATCTCCGAGTTGCAAAAACCCAGTTGAAAGAAGTACAAATGTAAAGTGATCAAAGAAAATATATGAATTTCATGGGAAGAAGTTTCCAGTAGTCAGAATGACATGAACGCTCATTAAAACTTTTTTAAAAAGAAGTGTTACTTTTATTTAACATTAAGTTCTTTATCTACTGTGGTTTAATTTTGGTTCTATCAACTTCAGCCAGGATTTTAAGCAGAAGGACATAATAAGTAAGCAGCAAGCCTCTGTGTCTCGTGCTTTCAAAGAACAAAGAGAAACGAAGATCCATGTTCCAAGTGGAAATCTGGGTATCCAGGTAATGGGAAGGAGTATGCTAGCCAGGAGGTCAGGATTTGAGGAGTATGATGGGTGAGGATGCTAAGGGAGAGATAAGCGTGTGTGACCACGGTACCTGGCAGGGGTCACTGGTGAAGAAGGATGAGCACCATCTTGCCTGAAGCTTCTCATGGACACGTGAGTAAGTGAGTGAGTGAGGACATGTGTCTTGTATATCACATATACACCTTACCACTCCACGTTCTCTCCTCCACCAAGTCTCTGTCTTCTTCCGGATGAACATCCTGGAATATCCACATTTCCACCAGCCATACTGAAGTAAAAAATGCCCTTTCAGCAACCCTGACGTGTCTTGGGCCTAGGACAGGGCTTAGGTAACCATCACCAAAGTTCACCTTAAAACATCACTGTTTCTTTCCCAGGTGGCTTCCTGGGTGGCTCAGTGTTAAAGAATCCACCTACCAATGTAGCAGATGCAAGAGACTTGGGTCTGATTCCTGGAAGATCCGCTGGAGAAGGAAATGGCAACCCACTCTAGTATTCTTACCTGGAGGATCCCAGGGACAGAGGACCCTGGTGGGCTACAGTCCATGGGGTCATATGGATTTGGACATGACTGAGCGACTGAGCATCCATGCATGCTTCTTTCCAGGTCGCTAAGGAGGCCAGATTGCACAGTGGTTAGGAATGTGGCCTAGAAGTCCCTGTGCTGGAGCAGGAATCCTGACCCTTTATGAGCGTGATCAAGTTACTTCATATCCCTCCATTCAGTTTCTCCTTCTGTTAAGTGGGAACTAGCCACCACACCTTACTTACAGGGAGTTTTGTGAGGATTAACTGAGACAGTTCCTGCAAAAGCTGACCATGGGGGCTGGCACATAATTTTTCCATCTGTGGACTCAGCGTCCTCTGCTTGTGACAGACTGGGGGCTCTCAACCACACCAGGCAGCCTGTCTTGCACAGACATCCCAATCTCTGTGAAGACAATGGAGCCCTAAATAAAAATGGTGAGCTGATGTCTCCCTAGCCAACAGCTGTTAAGCTGAGGATTCATTATTTTCTTAATCATGTGAAGCCTTCAGTCCCCAAGTGTCTCAGCTAAATAGTCCTGCTGCTCCCTCCTTTCCCACTCATAGCAAACTCACTCCTGGTTCCCTTTTCTCTCCTCAACCCGCTTGTCAGTTGTGATCGTGTCCAGGACAACCTCAGCTGTGCGGTTTTGCTTTGAGGAGACTAACAGGATGGGACCCAGATTGAGTTTACAGGCAACATGGCGGCACCAGGTCTAAGATGCCTGCCTTCTTGGGGGTTCTTGCAAAACTTCCAAGTTTTATTGGCAGAGAGGATTCGGGGAATCTCTTCTCCAACTTCAGATAAGACATGCTGGAAGAGAGACCATTCGAACGATACCTTTAGAATTTGAAAAATGTTCAGTTGCCTTTCTCCCTCTTCTGATTTATGTTAGAGACATTTCTTTACTTGCTGGAGCACTCTCCTTTATTTTATGCTCCAGTGAAGTTGCATCATCAAAAACGGGAAGGGTGGGACAACGAGAGGACTTGGAGCACAGCTGCAGATGGAGCCACCACCACCTCGGTCTTTGACCTTGTCCTCCAAAAGCTGGGCAAGAGACAGGCAAGGCATTACTTACTGAATCCTGATCTGAAACGAGTATGGGAATTACTTCAGTAAAATAAACACTAAGGATTTAAAAATAGGAGATGAGAATTAGAAGATAGGAAAGAACAGGTCAGTGGGATGCATGTTGTGTATTTAGCCAAAAGAAGTGTCTTTCACACTTGCTAGAATGTCATCCAGAGATCATTACAATATTTGTTGAGCACTCCCTGTGCGAGGCACAGTGGCAAGCAATTTACGACATAATTCTATTGTGAGTCCTGTGACGTGGGAATGACGGCTGTTTTGACCTGCCTCAGGAAGAAGAGAAAACTGAGGTTTGGAGAGGTTTAGGAGGTTCTAAGTGGTGGGGCCAGGATTTAAGTTTAAGACTGTCTGTTGCCAAAGCCGGCAAATTGCTACGTGCCTTTCTTAGTCATCACAGTTTTCTTAGGATTTACTGCTTCAGTCACAGTACAACATGAGTATTGAATGTAGAAAAATAACCAGATTTTCTTCCTTCTTTTAACTTATCTCCTATTTCCTGATGATTTCTTTTTGCAGTTATGTTCATTTAGTCATTTATTTATTTAGCCACTCACTTATTTGGCTCTCTCTCACACACGCAGATTACTATTATAACCATTGTCCTTCAAAAATTCATAGTGAAGCCTCTTCAAAGTTTTCTATGAGGAGCAGATTCACACTTTTTACCAGAGGATAAGAGCCAACAGAAATAGAGGGGAAAACGCAGTTTAGAGAAAAAAGGAAGAGAAGACATCTTACTACTATGAAAACCTGCTTGATAAAATGCTATTTACTGAGGATGATTTGCCCACATCCCGTTGTTTGTAGGCTGCACAGGGAGTTTTTATGAAGAAAAGGAGAAGTTTCTCTGTGCTCTGTGTTCACCTTCCATTTCTGAATAACAAGGGAGTCAGAGTGTTTGGTGACATAAAGATCTTCTGAAATAGCACAAATCCTGCTCGTGTGTGTTTTCTGAGAGAGGGCAGAACTGGGTTAGCGTGTTGCTTGACTGAGGGCTGTGATAACTGTCTACAGATATTTAAAGAGTGTAAATGAAGACTTTATTGCTTTCAAATGTCTTAGTTTACTAAAGATGTAGAAGAGTCTGGTGAGGCATTTCTGATCCCGAGATCCCTATATGCTTTGTACTGGGGGCCCGGGGAATCTAATCAGGCCAGAGAGAGGGTCCTGGGCACTGGCTGTGGTCAGACTTTGAAGATGGAATCAAAGTGAGGGGGAGACGAAGTCGCAGAAGACTGTGGTCCATGTGATGGCCTCCTCGAATCATGGAATAGTTTACATGGGAGGCGATGCCAAAATAGGGGAAAGCACTCATTAACTCCACTGAGGAGAGAGGAAAAACCGAGGCACTGCCAACTGGAGGAAGAATCTAGAGGGAGGGACTCCATCTCAGGGAAGTGGAGGGTCGACCGTCCAGCCTGCAGAGAACCAGAGACACGTTTCATCTCCATCTGCCATGACCGTCACCTTTCTGCTATGTCTCTTTGGAACTCCTGTAGAATCATGGGATGAGGGCGGAGTAAAGGCTCTCAAAGAAGTTAAGTTCCTTTTTGGCAACTCTAGTGAAAGGCTTGCTGGCTTAATTTGGAGCCATTAATTATTATGAAGTAGTTAAGGTTAAAGTTTCCTGGAACACTTATGGATATCATTTATTCTAGATACAGGTCCCATGTTTTTATGAATAATTGGATTTCGGAGAAACATGCACACTGATGTGGGGGTAGGAGGATGATGTTTTGCACAACAAAATGGAAACACGTGGAAAGGAATCATATTGAATGTTATCTGCAGTCCAAGATGAAGGCCAGTTGTACAGAGCTTAGTTTTTTAATGACCTGTAAATGCCCTTGGAGAGTCAGTGAATTGATGAAGCCTTTTGACCGGAGTAAAGTCACATAATTAAAAGACTATTCATAGCAGACCCAGCCAACTACAGGGGATTCAGAGTAGACCAAACCTCCAACCCTGCACTGCCCCCTCAAAAAAAGACAATCCCTTTGAGCAGATGGCATGGAGATGTTGAGAACCTCCCTAAGACTTACGTAAGAGGTGGCTAATGATTTCTTTACAAATACTGAATAGTGTAAGTCCTAAACAAGAGCAAAATGTCTTAGTTTCATCCAAACACTATAAATGAACTTAAATGGGAACATACGGTTATTTAACATTTCTATAGGACTGTTTGTTTGCCAAAAGATTTATAATCACTTGTTCCTTAATATTCATAACATCCCTCTAAAGCACAATTTCCCATACTGGGACTTTGAGGCCGTGGGGATGGTGGAAGAATTCCAAGAGGGTCATGGGGATTGGAGCTGTAGTATTTCAAACAGCTGTCTGGTGGCGATAGAAAATTGCGGGCTGGAGGAGGGAGGTAGGGGGCTCCCAGCATCGCAAGTTCCCTGGGCAAGTCTCCCCCTGAGCCCTGGGTCCCTTCTCTGGATCAGGCCTGCTTCCCTCCAGGATCTTAGACTCCTCCCACTCTCCTCTCCTCAGAAGCACCAGCTCTTGCTTGAGTCTCTAGAGAACACGGCATAGAAGACTTGGGGACCAGTGTTTAAATCCGGCTTTGGACCTTGTTCACTGGGTGACTCTTGTCAGGTTTCTCGGAGCCTTAAACAATACATTTGCAAAATGTTGGATAATCATGCAGCCTGTGCAGAGTTGTTATAAGGAATGAATAAGAGGAATCATGCAGGGACTTTCCTGGGGGTCCAGTGGTTAAGACTCTGCGCTTCTAATGCAGGGGCTGCAGTTTCCATCTCTGGTCAGGGAACTAAGATCCCACATGTTGTGGGGCCAAAAAACCAAAACATAAAATGGAAATCTTATTGTAACAAATTCAATAAAAATTAAAAAAAAAAAAGAGGACTCGTAAGACTTCAAAAAAAAAAAAAAAAGGAATCATTCGTCATTTGTCTTCCTGTGACAGGCTTATTTCACTTAGCATAATATCCTCCAGGTTCATCCATGTTGGTACATAACGCAGAATTATCTTCTGTTTTATAAAGGCTACGTATCATTCCATTGCATGTATAAACACATTGTCTTTATCCATTCATCTATCAGTGGGCATTTGGACTTTTCCTGTGGCTCAGCACTGAAGAATCCACCTACAGTGCAGGAGAGGCAGGTTTGATCCCCAGGTTGGGAAGATCCCCTGAAGGAGGGCATGGCAACCCACTCCTATGTTCTTGCCTGGAGAATCCCACAGACAGGGGAGCCTGGCACGCTACAGTCCACAGGGTCGCAAAGAGACAGACACAACTGAAGTGACTTAGCATGTACTCATTGATGGGCATTTAGTTGTTTCCACATCTTCGTTCTTATGAATAGTCCTGCAATGAACATGGGAGTGTTCATTTGAGGTTCATTTGAACATCTATTTGAGATCCTGATTTCAATTATTTTAGATAAATACCCAGAAGTAGGATTGCTGGATCGTATTTCAGTTCTATTTTAAATTTTTTTGAGGAATATCTATACAGTTTTCCACAGTGGCTGCACCAATTTACATTCCCACCAATAGGGCACGATGATTCTTTTTTTCAACATCTTCACCAATGCTTGTTTTTTGTTGTCTTTTTGATAATAACCATTCTGACAGACAGAGAAGGCAATGGCACCCCACTCCAGTACTCTTGCCTGGAAAATCCCATGGATGGAGGAGCCTGGTAGGCTGCAGTCCATGGGGCTGCTAAGAGTCGGACACGACTGAGCGACTTCGCTTTCACTTTTCACTTTTCACTTTCCTGCATTGGAGAAGGAAATGGCAACCCACTCCAGTGTTCTTGCCAGGAGAATCCCAGGGACGGGGGAGCCTGGTGGGCTGCTGTCTATGGGGTCGCACAGAGTCGGAAACGACTGAAGCGACTTAGCATAGCATATTCTGACAGAAGTGATTTTGATTTGTATTTTCCTGATGATTAGTGATGTTGAACATTGTTTCATGTGTCTGATTTGCCCATCTCTATGTCTTCCTTGGGAATATGTCTGGTCAGGTTCTCTGTCCATTTTTAATTAGATTGCTTGTGTTTTTGATATTGAGTTGTGAGGTTTTTATATATTTTGGATATTAACCCCTTATTGGAGATACCATTTGCGAATATCTTCTGTCATTCCATAGGCTGCTCTTTTGTTTTGTTAATAGTTTCCTTTGTTGTGTAAAACCTTTTTAGTTTGTTGTAGTCTCATTTGTTTATTTTTGTTGCTCTTGCCTGAAGTGTTCTCCTACTTTTACTTCTAAAAATCCTAGCTTTAGCAGAGGCTGATGTCTTTTATTTTCCAGGATAATCTATCTTCCCAGACAACATAATTGAAATAACATTATATGTGTGTGTGTGTGTGTGTGTGTGTGTGTGTATTTTATCTATATATATGTATATATTTTAAGGACAGTAGGTGACTTCTTGGCTTAAACAGAGAACGTATGCCTTCAGATGTGTGGGGCATTCCATCAGGACCTTGCCCTTCACAGAAGCTATCTCATTTTGGAAATTACTTCACACTTTCCTGTGTTCCATGTCCTAGTTTTTAAGCTGGATTGAAGAAGGAGGTTTGGGTTACAGAATTCAATGATGGTGGTGGGGCTTCCCTGGTGGTTCACTGGTTAGTAATCCACCTTGCAATGCGGGTGACACCGGTCTGATCCCTGGTTGGGGAAGATCTCAGATGCTGAGATGTAAGCATCTAAGGAGCAACTAAGCCCATGTGCCACAACTACTGAGCCCACATGCCTAAAGCCTGTGCTCCACAGTAGGAGAGGTCACCACAGTGAGAAGACTGAATGCTGCAATTAGAGAGTAGCCCCTGCTCTCCTCGACTGGAGAGGGCCCATGCACTGCAACAAAGGCCTGGCACAGCCAAAAATAAAAATCAATAAGTAAAATTAAAAAAAATAATGACGGTGATGATGGGGACTTCCAGCTCAACTGCAGCCCTTTATTTTGGAGCATCATTATTTTAAAGGGCAATGTGATATGACCAGAGTTCCAGAAAACTGAGCAATCTGATGACTCAAATACTCAGGAATAATGAAAAAGTCATCATTTAGTGTGTTGGTGAGTCAGAGGAAGGAGAAAGATGTCCTTGTGTGCAGCCTTGCTGCTGCCGGTCCCTATAAGAGGAGAAACTAAAAGTTGATGACTGAGAGTTGTTTCTCATTCATAAAACCTTATGTTTAAGGAGAGTTCCTGTTACCTTCGATTATAGCCTTGGCCTTCCCCCAATTTAAATTTCTTGCAAATAGCTGACTCAGAAAGCCTCCCCTCACTTAAGATGAGTAATCAAATGGACCTAGCACAGTACTTATATATGAAAAAGGATAAAAGAAACAAGGAAAACAAATGGGTAAGAGTTGAAAAAAAAATCAGTAGAAAAATAGTGCCACAGAACAGATGAAATTTGTGACTCAATATACTGTCATGGATTTAATAAGAAAAAAACAACACCTTAGTGAGGCAATAATTTTTAAAATGTAGAAGTTCAAAAAGTAAAACAAAAGCAAAATAAAAGACAAGTATATAATAATTCAGAAAATATTTAGCAAGACAACAAGAGGCAAAACAAGTACTGGCAGAACTTGGCAAATAAGATGATGAGAAATAAAGACCACAATGGAAGAGCAGATAAGAGATCAATTCAGCTTGGAGCATACCAAGTACACACAGGACGGGAGTGAGGAAAATGAATGAAATTAAATGGAAATGAACGAAGGTTTATAAAGGATAAGCAGGAAAGCTTACAGACCTGAAGGACAAATAGTAGATAAAATATACTTGCAAAAATACAGAAAGGGCAGAAATAATAAATAAAATTTTAACATTTTTCATGTATAAATGATTGAATAATTCAGATTGAAAGGGGCTACTCTGTTATACAAAAAAATTAATCCTTAGTCCAGAATGACGAACTTTGAGACATATCCTAGAGAAGCTATTGGACTTTAAAGATATTAATACAAAAGAATCCTGGGCTTTCTGATAGTAACATCAAATCATCTGTAAAGAGACTTGAAAAAAAATTCAAGCTGTTTTTAGATTTCATCACAACACTCAGATGAGCAAGAATGGATTTGTCTACAATGCATTATCAATGAATTTTATACCCAGCAAGCCATTTCCAAGTCAAAACCCAGAATATACAATAACTGAGAAAAATTTAAGTCCCATGTATGATAGTTTAGTTTCTTTTTATTGTGCTTTTCGGTGCTAATCAATATAACCTAATGCAATTAATAGAGTAAATATACTTGAAAAGCATAGAACTCTATACCATGAGAATATCCTTTACTAAGTACCCTTTGAGTAGTCAAAAGATTGACTATGTATACAAGGCCATGATGAAAACTTCAATAAATTCCCCAAATTAGACTAAAACCTTCTCTGATCAAAAGGCAATTATTTAAAAATTAATAATAAAATTAGGAAAACAAGAAAAACCCTTCTACCTGGAAATGCTAAAACACTCTTTCTTGTATAACTCTACCATCAGGGATATTTGTTGTTGTTTAGTCACTAAGTCATTGTCAACTTTTTGCAACCCTGTGGACTGTAGCCCACCAGGCTCCTTCTATCTATAGGATTTCCCAGGCAAAAATACTGGAGTGGGTTGCCATTTCCTTCTCCAGGGGATCTACCCAACCCAGGGATCAAACCCATGTCTCCTCCATTGGCAGGTGGGTTCTTTACCACTGAAACATCATCAGGGATATATCTGTATATTTTTTTTATAATGAAAATAGTTAAGTTAGTGTATAGCAGAACCTACAGGATAGAACTAAAGCAGAACTCAGTAAAATTTAAAGGTTTAGTATTTATATTAATATGATGAAAACGAACAAGTGCCTAGGCATATTTAACCAAAAAGTAAAGCTTTAACAAAAAACATAAATTATATAGAAGAAGACAACTTTAAAATGCTATTGAGAAACAAAATATTTCAAGAAACAGAAAGCCATATCATATTCTTAAACAGGAAAATTTAAAACAAAACCTCAATTCTCCCTTAAAAAATTGTATAAATGGAATGTGAAGCCAATAAAGATAAGGATTATTTCAAAACTAAATAAGCTGCTGCTGCTTCTAATTTTTGTAAGAAAACTCAAGAGTGCATGCATGCATGCTCAGTCGTTAAATCATGTCCAACTCTTTGCTACCCCATGGGCTGTGGCCCTCCAGACTCCTCTGTCCTTGGGATTCTCCAGCTAGGATACTGGAGTGGCTTGCCATTTCCTCCTCCAGGGGATCTTCCCAACCCAGGGATCAAACCTGTGTCTTTGGTGTCTCCTGCATTAGCAGACACATTCTTTACCACTGAGCCACTGGGAAGCCCTCTGGTAACAGTTGACTTTGTTATTTAGGTTAACCTTTCCATGGAAAATGAATGAAAGATTAAATAAAACATTGAATAAGATTCTTTTTAAAAGCACTGGAAAGCTGACAAATAACAGGGAACTATTGAGTGATTGCTTCCCAGGTGGCTCTAGTGGTAAAGAACCCGCCTGTCAATTCCAGAGATGCAAGAGATGCAGGTTTGATCCCTGGGTCAGGAAAATCCCCTGAAGGAGGACATGGCAACCCACTCCAGTATTCTTGCCTAGAGAATCCCATGAACAGAGGAGTCTGGCAGGCCACTTGTGCAAAAAAAAAAAAAATCAAATATAAAATGGACAAAAGCTCTAAAACCTTTCACCAAAACCCAAAATAACCAATATAAAACTGGCTTCTAACCATATGAAATGATGCTTATTTTGTTCTCAAAAAGAGAAATGCAAATTTAAAGTAGAATGTAATACTACTTCCACTATCGTGTTGACAAAGATGAAATGATTTGAGTATGTCGTGTTGACAAGGATATAAGCACCTTACCAGTAAGACAGTAACTTGGTACTGTCTTCGTGGAGAGCAATTGGTTCTCTGTACCAGATTTTTAAATCACATGCTCTTTGACCCAGCAACTTTACTGCTAGGAATTTATCTTACAGATACAGTCACAAATATATGAAGTAGAGTGCTCAGGAATATTCATTGGAACATTGTGAAAACAAAAGCTTGGAAAAACTTAAATCCTTATCTTATCTTTGGGAAACTTAAGAGCCTTGTGCCAACTGTTTTCTTTTTTTTTCCCCCCTTGTGTCTCTTACCACCTTGTGTCCACATTCCCTGGCACACATACTCCTCCGGTCCCTTGTACATGGGAGAACCTTATGAGGATCCCTTCTAGCTCATTGATTAATTTTATAAACAGTCCCAGGAGTCAGCTCAGGTTTCCAAATTTATAGAAGACTTGAAGAGTAGAGAGGAAGAATCATTTTAACAACAGAGAGTTATCAGTTTGATAACAGAAGACAGCAAAAATATGAAAAAAACATCAAAAGGAACCCACCTTCCCCTCCCCTACCCAGGCCCCAATCTGTAATTTCCATACACAGTTCATTGGTGTGCTCAGAGCCTCAGTCGTGTCTGACTCTTTGCCACCCCATGGACTGTAGCTTGCCAGGCTCCTCTGTCCATGGGGTTTCCCAGGCAAGAATACTGGAGTGGGTTGCCATTTCCTCCTCCAGGGGATCTTCCTGACCCAGAGATCGAACCCATATCACTTAAGTTTCCTGCATTGGCAGGTAGATTCGTTACCACTAGCGCTACCTGGGAAACCCAATAGCTTTCTCCTTTGGGCTTCCCTGGTGGCTCAGCTGGTAAAGAATCCGCCTGCAATGCGGGAGACCTAGGTTTGATCCCTGGGTTGGGAAGATCCCCTGAAGGAGAAAATAGCAACCCACGCCAGTATTCTTACCTGGGAAATCCCATGGACAGAGGAGCCTGGCAGGCATAAGTTTACTGGGTCACAAGAGTCAGACATGACTTAGTGACTAAACCCATGAATATAAACAGGAGGCAAAGGAAATATGGAAGCAACATGCGCAGATGGATGACTCTACTAGCTCACGGGCAGCTTCATCCTGCAGCTTGTCTGCAGGTCACTGTCATTTGATATAACATTTATATGGGGGCCCTGGGGCCCCCCAGCTAATCCCACACCAGGGTCTTCTGAGCACTACAAGTAGAGATGGAGTTGAGTGAGCTGGTTTGTTAGGACAACCAGCCCCAAGGTCTGGGAGTCATGACACACAGGACTAGCAACAGAAATGACTCACCCACGGAGGCCTGTGGAGAGAGAGAGAAGACTAAAAATAACATTTCCCCTGAAGGGTGGAGCTAGAGGTTGGTGTTGTGTCACGCTGGCTGCTGTTTCTGAAAACTCCCCACGGTGGAAGAGGAGGATGGAGTCATGGCTGCCGGCGCCCAGCTTGGGGGCAGAGACACAAATCTAGAGGCGGTTCTGGGCAGGTCCCGAGCTCAGGAGAGCTGCGGAGGTGGCCAGGAGGGTGGGGATTTCAGGCCACGAAGGCCTTATCACTTCTTACTTCTTCCCAGAAGCCAATGCCGAACATCCTAGAACCCCTACATCTTTCACTAAAGACTTTGATCCTCGATAAATCAGAAGGATGACACATAGGCTGCTATTAATAAAACATTCAGAGGTCGTTGGAGTTTACAAGGATATTCAGTCTTTGTTGTCTTTTGCTTTCTCTTCTCTTCCTCCTGCTGTTCCGTACGCTCCAGGGGGCAAGGACCTTGTTTGTCCTGTTTCCAGTTCCATCCTCTGTGTCCAGCACAGAGTAGGAGCTAAATAAATATTTGCTTAAGGAAAAATGGAAGGAATGTATGCAGCTCAGCCCTCTTAGCTTGCAGACAAAGAAACTGGGCAGGGAGAAAGAACTTGCCCAGGGCCACGCAGTCAGTAAGCCGCCATGGGAGTAAAACCCGGCCTGGACTCCTCACCCAGTGCTCCCTCCACTCCAAACTATTAGTAGGACTTGGCCTGACTACAACCTGATTTGTTGAGGGTGAGGGATATGGAACCTGAGGTCACAAGTCACCGGACTGGGGAAGATTGCATGAAGAGGGGGCAGAGGGTACTGAGACAGTGAACTTGGGAAGGAGGTGACACTGACGGCTGCCTCTCAAAGCCCCAAGGGCACAGAGGAGTCCCTTTCTGAGCCAGCTGTGTTTTCCTAGATTCATTTCTATTAAAACTTTGGAGAAAGCCGAAGTTCCTGCAGCAGCCGGGGCTGATGGCTTATCACTGGCCGCAGACCACGTGGTCTTGACTGTATGAAGACACTTCTATAGTCGTTAGTGCTGATGGCACGTGCGCTTTTCTGGGTTTGGGATTTTTTTTTCTTTCAATAATCAGACAATAGTTTACATCTGTGTGTTGGCAAGGAGCCATAAAGAAGAGCATCCAAACAAAGGAGAGAAAAGCCAGACTGGCAAGTGGGCTGGGAAAGAAAACCCAGATTCTCCGCCGTGGGTCCCCATGGATGAAGGATTTAAAGTTCACCGTGGGGGAAGGGGAAACAAGGAGAGGGAGGGGACTTTGAGAGTTACCAGGGGATACAAAAATGGTCACTTCTGAAGCCAGTTTGCATTTAGGCTCACATTGCCGTGCAGTCTTAAAAAGTCTCTAGGGTGGTGGTCGGAGCAGCAGGCGGAGGCTTGGGGCTACGGAGGGAGAAAAGGCAGCCACTTCTGGGGCCACCTAGCCTGTGCCCCACCTCCACCCCAGCCCTCCCCCCAACCCTGGAGCCACTGGAGGAAGGAGGGAGCAGAGCCCTACCTGACTTGGTGTCCAGGTCCCAGAATAGATGGATTCTATTTCTGTTCCCAGCCGACGGGGTGAGGCAGTAACTCTGAGTCCTTAGAGACTGGGCCCCAGCTCTCAAGTCTGGGGGCAGCTCTGGACTTTGCTTAGGCTGGGTTTGCCGCTGGGTATGAGAACAGCACAGGTTTCCCTGGTGGCTCAGATGGTAAAGAATCTGCCTGCAATGCGGGAGACCTGGCTTTGATCCCTGGGTCGAGAAGATCCCCTGGAGAAGGGAATGGCAACCCACTCCAATACTCTTGCATGGAGAATCTTGCAGAAGAGCCTGGCAGGCTTCTATATTGTTGCAAAGAGTTAGACATGACAGAGTGACTTTCTTTTTCATGAGAACAACACGTGCGTGGGTGCTAAGTCACTTCAGTCGTGTCTGACTCTTTGCAACCCTATGGACTGTAGCCCACCAGGCTTCTCTGTCCATGGGATTCTCGAGGCAAGAAAACTGGAGTGGGTTGCCATTCCCTTCTCCAGGGGATCTTCCTGACCCATATGAATCCAGGTCTCCTGCATTGACAGGAGGGTTCTTTATTACTAGTACCACCTGGGAAACCCAGATTGGCTTATAGGTTTCAAGCCACTCCACTCTGCATTTGGGGACACAGAATTAAAAAGGATTTGAAAATATCTGTTTCTTTGATCAAGCTTATGAATGGAAACCTCCACAGTGATCGATGTGTCTGCAGCTTGCAGCCGGAGTGGGTTTTGGAAACTGGTGCTCAGGCATCTTGTAAGATGTCCACTTAGATGTAGTGAAGCTCTACCAGCTGAAGTCAGATGAGGCTGCTTAAGGGATATTCACGAAATGGAAATAGTTTATGGTTACTGTTTTTACATTTTCATTTTAAAAATTAACATTCTTCTAATTGTCGAGGGCATTACTTGAAGGAGGCTGAGAAGCATATTTATTTTGAATTTGGTTTGTAAAGCATTAATGCCCAAACCAGCAGAACTCCCACATACCCTTCAAGGAGAAAGAGTTTGTGTGTTTTTCAAGCATTTTTTCTTTTAGTATAAGAACATATTCCAAACAAATAACAAATAAAGATACACTCAATAGTACCAGGAATGGCAATTACAATAATGACTGAGAAAGAATAAAGGACGCCGGTGGGTGGGGGGGAGGGAGTTAAGGCAATCCTGACAGCTACTCAGATGGCAACCCATATAAATTAGTTAGTTTCCTTATCAGAGATTTACATGTTAAAACCACTTGATATAACCCAGCAGGAAATTGAACAAGTGATTCTATGTCCAGACTTGGAAACAAAAATAACCGTTCAGGGCCTATACACATTAGTTTGTTCAAACTTGCGCTGATAAAAGTCTTTTTGGCTGGAGCTGTAGTGTGCAGTTATGAGACTGGAGGGCTTGGCGGGTGATTGACACTGAAACAATGGCAAATGCTTCATACAGGAAAACATGTCTGACGAGCGTTTCAGCTGGTCCCTGACAGCCACTGAGATGATGCAGAGGACAGACTGCCTACGGTTTAGCATCCTTCACAATGAAGGAGAAAGAGAACTTATTCCATCAGCTCTACAAAGCATGTTTGCATGCTCAGTCACTAAGTCATGTCCGACTCACTGACTCCATGGACTATAGGCTGCCAGGATCCTCTGTCCATGGGATTCTCCAGGCAAGAATACTGGAGTGGGTTGTCATTTCCTTCTCCAGGGGATCTTCCTGACCCAGGGATTGAACCTGTGTCTCCTGCATCTCCTGCATTGGCAGGCGGATTCTTTACCGCCTGAGCTGTGTGGGAAGCCCACAAAGCATGTTTAGCCTCTTAATGGGGCTTACCGTCAACTTACATCCAACATACATACTCGTGTTCACACTCACACACAGATACTTTGCATTCTCCTTTTACACTTATATTCATTCCAGAGTTTCTTAGTATTTCCCCAAGAATGAGAACAGTTTTGACATTTTGGACTTTTAATGTTAGGGACAAGCAGACGTCTGCCTGTCCGATCCTTGGGGCCGAGACCCCACGCTTCCCCCTGGCAGCCCCAGACGACTTTCCTAGCCGCCTCTCCCTGGCCTCTGAGAGCTCTCTCACATACCACATGCATGTTCTATTTATATGTTTCTTTGTCCTGAACAAGATTTTGGCCCCATTGTGTGGGAGCAACACCAGAAAAGAAAAACAAAATCCATCCACTGAGAGAAAATGGACATTGTGGGAGCTTGGAGAAATTGACATACTTTGCTCATTCCCTTTGCTGGTGATGTCAGGGCCAAAGAATATTCCTCTTAGAAAAAAATCACACACTCATTAAAAATGCTGGGGCTCACCAGCTCTGTCCGTCAAGCAGTCAAGCAGATTGTCATGCAGAGAAGAAGGAGAAATGTAAATACTCCCCTGCCTGCCCCCACCCCCTTCCATTTCCCTCATCAGCCCCCTAAAGAACCTAACAAATTAGTCCAGACTCCATTTGGACGGAATTAAGGGCCTGTCTGCAGAAGGGTGAGGGGCATTAATGGAGGGGGTTGAGGGGAGGATAGGAGGAGGAGTGGGAAGTGGGAATGTGGCGCTTGAGTCTGGGTGACCGGCTCCGGCATTTTATGGAGACAGAGAAGGGTCGGCTGACACTTTACAGATTGGGTGTCATGTCCAGGGAATTTGGCATTTCTGCCACAGGGCTCCGGCTGCCCTGCTAACTGCCTTCTCTCTCCCTGCTGGTAAAAGTGCAGGAGAAAAGGGTTAAATAAATGTTTGTGATATGATAAGGTGCTTGTTTATTCAAGGAATGACAGATTATTGGCTCCAAAGGCAGCCCTGAAAAATAGTACAAAGGAACTGGCTCTCCCCTACTGGATGATGTGATTTCCTCCTAAGATCCTGCTCTTTCCTAGGAACGATTTGCTCTGGGAATGAAGAAAGATGGCTTTCCTGCCATGGGAGATGGGCAGCCATGGGTGCAGAGGCTTGGAGCTCCAGGAGCCAGCAGGGAACTGGGACAGCTTGTCTTGGGGCTTGTCCCTGCCCTCCAGCAGGACCCAGCATCCTGGGGGCCCTGCCTCCTGCCTTTCTTCAGAGCCTGGGAGAAGGATTGGCTGGCTCAGGAGGGAAACTTCTTCCCCAGGAAGTCCTGTGTGCAAGGTCTCCCTCCGGAGCCAGACTGCTGTGTCCATCCCGTGGCCATCCTGACTCTATGAACACGTGGTCCCAGCATCTTGGTAGGAAGCATACCCTCCACCCTCCACCCTCCACCCTGTGAGCTTGCCCTTGTTGGGCTCCAGTGAGTTCACAGCTAGTCCTGGAGGAGAATTCAACTCCAGATGCCCCAACAATGAGACATTCCCCTAACGTCTGTGCGATTTTCTTGGGGGAGGAAACACCAGTGACGGCCAACCCTGAAAATCACAGGCAGGCCTGGCCAGGGGCCCGGGAGGCAGAGTCTTCTAGGGCTGCCTGAGCCCGGGCAAGCCCTCGCTGGGCTGTGAGCTCGCTCTAGGCACTGCTCAGTCCAGTCCTGCTTCCAGACGCCCCAAGCTGGCCGCAGACAAAGTGTTCTGGGCCTCCCCAGCCTTCCACCAGAACCCTCCTCCGCCCTCCTCACCCTGCCCCTGGCATGCTCCAGAGAGCTTGTTCGCATAGTTGCTGAGTAGAAGGGTCCGGACAAGATGTTTGGCATAGTTCTCATTTGAAAAGGACTCAGTGCCAAAGTCAAACACCAAGAAAAAAAAAAAGCTGTGATTGAACTGCTGTTTTTCCAGGATCCTGGGAACTACTGTGTGATTTTCACAATAGTCCGCCACCTTATCAGCCAAGGTGCTTGTCTGTGAGACACACGGCACCAGCCTGGGGAACCCAGTGCCCTTCGGACACGATGACTAAGGCTGACTGCAGGGGCGTTATCAAGCATCCACGTTCGGGCTATTTTTATGATTGCATTCAGTACTAATAGGGCTTGTTGAGTGTACACAGCCATGCGCTCATTCTTGAACTCCACGAGATAAGATTCCTGTCCCAGGGAGCTTACTGCCTGACTTTTGCAAAAACCAGATGGCAGAAAATGGTTTCCCTCTGCCCATCAGCAATGATTGAGGGGGTGGAGATGAGAAGGGGTGCAGTCAATTCATAACTCTCCCAGGGTGGGACCTCTGCTTTGGCATTTATCCCACGTGACGTTTTAATCGCAATCTGTCTTTCCCCGTCATCTGCTACTCCATAAGCTCCATCCCCTGGGGGCTCCGAGAATTCCAGCTAATTAGAATATCAGCTTAATTAAAGCATTGTTAGATACTAAAGATGCCTCCCACCCCGATGCACACTTTATTAAAGGTATACTATTGTTGTTCTTGTTTTTCAGTAGCTAAGTCGGGTCCGACTCTTTGCAACCACATGAACTGCAGCATGCCAGGGTTCCCTGTCCTTCACCATCTCCCGGGGTTTGCTTAAACTCATGTCCATTGAGTCGGTGATGCTATCTCTCCATCTCATCCTCTGCTGCCATCGTCTCCTCTTGCCTTCAATCTTTCCCAGCATCAGGGTCTTTTCCGATGAGTCGGCTCTTTGCATCAGGTGGACAAAGTATTGGGGCTTCAGCTTCAGCATCAGTCCTTCCAATGAATATTCAGTGTATATGTATATGTGTGTTAGTCACTCAGTCGTGTCCGACACTTTGCGACCCTATGGACTGTAGCCTGCCAGGCTTCCCTGTCCATGGGATTTCCCAGGCAAGAATACTGGAGTGGGTTGCCATTCCTTTCCCCAGGGAATCTTTCTGACCCAGGAATCAAAACTGGGTCTCTTGCATTGTAGGCAGATTCTTTACCATCTGAGCCACCAGGGAAGCCAGTATATGTATATACACACTCACAAATATATCATGGATTCCAAAACTAGCTGCAAATGTTTTCTGGTCTGCAGTGGGGACATCAAAACACATAGGTTTGACCCATCGTTGTTGATCTTGTCTGAATTACATGCTGTGATGCTGGATTAAGGAGGACCAGCTGGAACATCATGTCAATTGCATCTTGAGGACAGCTTCTCTCTGAGTCTGTCCCAAGCTGTGAAGGTAAGCAGAACACTGGCATCTGGGCTACCTGGACCCACACACCAGTGCCACTGTGCCCAGAAGAACTTCACTGCTGTGACCTTGTGTTTCAGGATAGTCCCCTAACTCATCAAGGCATTTACACCTGCATGAGTTTTCTTGAAAAACAAAAATACGTTTTATGTCAACGTGGTAACAGCCTTATCAAGAATGCATTCCCTAGTTGAGACCTAGGAATGAAGCAAGTGTGTGTTACTCGGCACGTGCTTTGTCTTCAGCTAGAAGCCAACCCCAAGACTGGCATTTGAGTGGGAGGAGGTGATTTAGGAGGAGGGAAAAGTCCATAACAGGGCAGAACCTGGCCACCACCTCCAACCAAGTCTCCATGATTTGGGCTCGAGTTGCCTTTTTCTAGGAACAGGTCCCTTCTCTGCTGCAAATGATTTGATGACATCATGGTGACCTCACTTCTGATCTCTTCCAGATGATTCCATGGTTCTGGAACCCAGAGTCCCTTCCTTCCTCAGATGGTACCCATTCCCTGGGTTTCCTGCTCTCTGACCATAGATCAGAGTTGCTGCAGGCAGGGCCTCCCTGGGCTGGGTTAGGACCAGAGTACTCTACAGATCCCCTCAGAGGATCCCCCCTCCCCAGAGTCTTTTCCATTATTGAAAAAGGAGGGGACTCATTCCTCTACTCCAGGGTTTTGAATCTATGCATTATTGACATTCTGAACTGGAATATTCTTTGTAGCAGCAGTTGTCCAATGCTTTGTAAGATGTTTAGCAGCATCTCTGGCTTCTACTGGGCCTCCCCGGTGGCTCAGACAGTAAGGAATCCACCTGCAATGCAGGAGACCCTTGGACAGCAAGGAGATCAAACCTGTCAGTCCTAAAGGAAATCAACCCTGAATATTCATTGGAAGGACTGATGCTCAAGCTGAAGTTCCAATACTTTGGCCACCTAACGAGAAGAGCTGACTCATTGAAAAAGACCCTGATGCTGGGAAAGATTGAGGGCATGAGGAGAAGAGGGCAACAGAGGATGAGCTGGTTGGATGGCATCATTGATTCAATGGATGTGAATTTGAGCAAACTCTGGGAGATAGTGAAGGACAGGAAAGCCTGGTTTGCTGTAGTCCATGGGATCACAAAGAGTCAGACACAACTTAGCAATGGAACAAACAACAATTGGCCTCTACTTACTGGGTGCCATCTGCACCCCTTCCAATCATAACAACAAAATTAGATATTACCACATGTCTTGTGGGGTTTCTAATCATCCCTGATGGAGACCCATTGGTCTAGTCCAAGCCTAGTGAAGGGTTAGCAAACCATGATCTTTGGGTGAAATCTGCCTTAAAGTCCATGAAATCTGCCTTAAGGATTCTGTAGGAATGGTGCTTACAAATGTAAAGAGTTGTTAATTTAAAAAAAAAAAGTCAAAGAAAAGCAGGTGACAGAGACTATATTTGGCCCACAAAGTCAAAAATATTTACTATGTGGATTTTTTTAAGAAGTTGCCAACTCCAGTTCTAGAATGAAAGAAAACATCTTTGCAGCCATGAGTGGGTGACTACCTAGCAGGTAACAATAAATTTTTCTTCTAAATTCATGCAGTATGTCAGAGAGAAAGATTTACCATCTTTTCCCCTGGAGGAACTGTGACCCTCTGTGGCAATTGCTTCATAAAGAGATCAAGTTAAACACTGCATGCTATGTGCTTTTCACCACTCAGGCCATGGAAAATGAGTCTTAGTATAAAAGTTAAAGTAACTCTAAGTGCTTTTAAAGAACCTAAAATTTCAGAGGTTTAACACAAGAGAAGTTTATTCCTTGTTCGGACACAGTCTAATTGCCTATCATTTAGATACCTAGGCTGAGGGAAGCTCTGCTGTATTTAATGTGTAGCTTCTCAAGTTATCGTGGATGTTGGCATCCCTTTGGAAGATGGAAGAAAAGAGAATGATGAGATATCCATGGGAGGTTTCTATGAACCAGGCTAGGAAGTGATGCTCTTCATGTCCATTCTCAAGTCATTGGTCAGAACTCAGTCACATGATCACACCTAGCTGCAAGGAAGGCTGGGTAATGTAGTTTAGCTCTGGGACCTGGAAGATATGGAGTGGGCTCTGGTGAACATAAAGCAGAGTGTTCCTTTGCTTTGCCACCAGAGGAAATCTTGGCTAAAATTGGAAATTGGTTCCTCAGTGATGACAGAGACTTGATGCTAAGAAGAAAGCTAATATCTGAAAGCTGCACTCAGAATAAATAAAAATTTGATTGCTTGTAATGTCATATAGAACTGCCTGGGCTTGAAGGACACAGAAGACACTACTCTTGCCCTCCACTCCCCATCTCTGAGTCCAGAGCAAACCAGTCCTCTGGATACTAACTGCTTCTCAAATAAATGCAGGATATGGACCAATTTCAGGATTTTGTGAGCTCACATACAGCATCTAGGGATATGGGAGAACAGCAGTAAAACTAGGAATCTGGTTCCATAGGATTCACCACATTGTCATCACAAAAGATTTTGATCCTTAGGCAGACACTGTCTTTTTGCAGCATACAGCAAGGGCTGTCTTGTGAAGAACCTGGGAGAATGGTTTGATCCTCTTAGACCCTACTGTTTGAGCAAGGTTATAGAAAACCTCTGTGACATCCAACACTACTTCTGCTGAGATAAGCAAAAATAAGTGGCACAAATGGTTCACTTGTGCAGAGACAAATGGGTAGACAGAACTTAAATTCAACATGGTAGGGGCTACAAAATTATTCTGCATGGAAACTAATCTGTGGAGTCCAGAGTTCCTAGAGAAAGGGGCATTCTCTTGGAAGCCAAGTCATGTAGGATCGGGTATATAAGGAAAATTGGCTTCCAGGGGATGAGGAAGAAAAGCAGAGCCGGGTGCTCTACAAAAAAAGAACAGAGCATGAATAAAGCCTGGAAGCACTGAAGAGTCACAGGGAGTTTGATGTTGCCAAAGAGAGAAGTGAGGAGTCAGAGAGCAGACAAGGGTACAAAAGGTCTCATAACTCATGCTAGGGAACCTGTCTTTTATCCCATGGGCAATGGGATGGTCACCAAATGGATATATTTTTCCCCAAGTGTAACATGGTATGTTTTGGATACCTCATTCTCCTCTATTAGGTTAGGATTGTCCCAGAATTGTCTTTCTGAGGGAATCGATTTTCTCACTCTTTCAAATGATGAAACTAACATATATACATTCTAGAAACTTTGGAAAGTGTGCCAAAGCATAGTCAATAATAGAAAAAAAATTACACAAAACCTCTTCTTGCAGAGCTAACTATTAACAACTTTTGGGAACACGTTCTTCCCGTCTTTTTTTTTTCTATCCATATTTCAAAATAGTGGAGATTACAAGTATATGGTAAATTGTTCATGCTGTGTTTTAATTTACTTCATATCCATTTCCCTTAATTCGGAAAATGGAGCCCATTAGAAGCTTCCTGACTGATCACTCTTCTGCTCCTCTCCCCTCCCAACCTCCATTCTATTCTTAACACAGAATAATTCTCTTAAAATGTACAGAAAACTATAAATAACAATAAGAAAAAAGTTATGTATTCACTCACAACCTAGAGCCCCACTGTTAACACTTTGTGTATTTTTTCCCAGTCTTTTTTCTGGGATATTTAAAAGTAGCTTGCTGCTGCTAAGTCGCTTCAGTCGTGTCCGACTCTGTGCGACCCCATGGATGGTAGCCCACCAGGCTCCACGGTCCCTGGGATTCTCCAGGCAAGAACACTGGAGTGGGTTGCCATTTCCTTCTCCAATGCATGAAAGTGAAATCGCTCAGTCGTGTCTGACTCTTAGCGACTTCATGGACTGAAGCCCACCAGGCTCCTCCATCCATGGGATTTAGGTTATATGAAATGCAGAGCTTCCCAGGTGGCACTAGTGGTAAAGGACCCATCTGCCAATGCAGGAGACATAAGAGATGTGGGGTTTGATCCCTGGGTTGGAAAGCTGTCCTGGAGGAGGGCACAGCAACCCACTCCAGTATTCTTGCCTGGAGAATCCCATGGACAGAGGAGCCTGGCGGGCTACCATCCATGGGGTCACAAAGAGTTAGATAAGATTGAAGCGACTTAGCACACTTGCACATGGAATATAGTAATTTTTTAAATTTTCTTTTAGCATAAGCCCAAGTTTTAACAGGAAATCAATTGTATAAACTAATGTTTATAAAGTGTTTCCTAAAGCTTTTGCCTTTCATATAATCCTCCAAAATAATCTAGATTTCCCCCCCTTCTTCCTCTGGCCCTGAATCAAAAAGGCCATCCCAGACCACGGACTTGGTCTGAATTGTTTAAATCCACTGTAAAATTGTATTTTAATTGTATTTTGGGGTTATGTTTTCAGCTTGTAAAAGAGATAGCATCTTTAATATGAAATTTTCTGTTGCATTTGCTCTAAGGATGTTATTGAGGTCTTGTCCACTATATCAGGCAATGTCTCCCTTAAGAGGCCTCAAGAGAAACATTCCTCTCATAGCTTATTGCTAAAAAATGTCTTGCTTCTCTTTAACAGAGAGTATGAGTTTTTAGAAAACATCGACAATGCAAATCAGGTCACTCAATGTATTCTCTTCTTTTTATTTGTCACTAAGAGATTAGAGTTGAAGTTCTAGTGTATGAACAAGTCTATACTACATGGCATTGTACAGTATGTGGATCAATATGCATTTTTTAAATAAAAAGTTTATTATAGGCAATTTTGGTCCACACAGTACATGATACCAGCAGTATCATGTGTTGATTTTGAAAGTATAACTTTCAAAATCAGCATTTTAAACAGCAAAAGACCAAGAAAAAAACTTTGAGTCAATTGATTATTTTTCAAAATATTCTCAATGCCCATTATCCTCAGTTCCGTTATTATAGTGAAACATACAAATGCAGAAAACTACTTAATTTGACATATGGTCATGCTGCAGATACTAGCTCCTGTGTAGAACTTTGTGGCATGCATTTGTGTCTGAAATTTTTATTTTGCTTTGTCTTGTTCTAGTCTTACTTTCTCCTGACCCCCTGATATATACACACACACATATATTTATACATGCACACCCACACACATACACGAACAAATATACCTCAGAGATTATTGCAGATTTGGTTCCAGACCACTGGAATAAAGTAAATATCATGATAAAGCAAGTCATACTAATTTTTGGTTTCCCAGTGCATGTAAAAGCTATGCTTATACTAATAGTCTATCAGATGTACAGTAGCAATATACATTAAAAATGTACATACCTTAATTTTAAAATACTGCAAAAAATGCTAAAAACAAATACAACAGTAACGCCAAAGGTCACTGAGCACATATCATCGTAACAAATATAGTAACAATGAAAAAGATTGAAATATTGGAAGAATTACAAAAATGTGACACAGAAACACCAAAGTGAGCAAATATTGGAAAAATGGCACCAACAGACTTCCTTGATGCCCAGTTGCCATGGACTTTTGATTTGTAAAAAATACAGTATTGGTGAAGTACAATAAAGTGAAATGCAACAAAATGAGGTGTGCCTGTTCTTAAATATCTACATTTATATAAGGAATCTATACATGTACATATTTTCACAGCACGCTATCTCTTATGATATAGTAACTTTTACAACATTTTTGGAAGGAAAAAACTCTTGATAAGCATATTGTCATGTAGATGATAGTGTGGGACCATTCTGGGGACAGATACTCCAGTTGGAGAAGTTTGGCAAAGTGACCACTTGAGCTGGGGCCATGGATGTTCCTGTGGGGAGAAGGATATAGAATCGAGGTTAGTAAGGCAGAAATATCTCAACTGACTAGTTGGGATGGAAAGAGAAATGACCTCAAGGGCTCTGGCTCAGACTGTAGGGTTACCAGTTGGGGCAGGGAGTGGTTTGGGAGGAAATGTGAAGCATTCATTTCTGAACCCATTGATTTGAAAGAAACTGTCTAGGACAGCCAGACAAATCTTCACCACTCCATTTGTTTCCATGTATGTTCATTTGCTCTTATTTTTCTCTGCCTGGAATACAGCCACTTTTGCTTCTAATACTGACCACACACTTGAGCCATCATTCTGAGCCCAGTTGAGTTTCTATGCTTCCAGGAATCATCTTTGCCCCACTTGACCTTCAATAGCTCTTGTTATTAGTATTACACTTACAGCAAAAGCTGGAAGCCCCTCGTAGTGAGATTTTATTTGTTCAATCTCTTATCTCACAGGTGAATTCTATCTACTTACTTATTCAGTGAATATTTAGTGTGACCCATCTGTACATCTGAGGCTTCCCAGGAGGGGCAATGATAAAGAATCCTCCTGCCAGTGCAGGAGACTCTGGATTCGATCCCTGGATCAGAAAGATGCCCTGGAGAAGGAAATGGCAACCCACTCCAGCGTTCTTGCCTGGGAAATCCCATGGACAGAGGAGCCTGGCAGGCTATAGTCCAGGGGGGTTTGCAAAGAGTCGGACACAACTGAGTGACTGAGCACATCCACACGTTTGTGCCAGGTGATGGGCACACAGTTGACTCAGGTGTGGTCCTGGCCCTCAGACAGTTGGCCATCGGTCAGAAAAGGAGACAGCACAGCATTAGCAAGTCACTCTAGGCCTCTTGAAGTCACGTGAGATCCACTCTGCTTTTTACTGCTCCTCGTGTTGGCTTGCTCATGCTATATGCAGAACCAAACCTCAACAAACTGCATATCAATCAGAAGATTATTGGTTCAAGCTTGCAGAAGAGAAGCTCCATAGAAAACCTTGCTGGATGAAATGTGATGTCTTTCTGGACCACCAAAATTCTCTTCTTACACAATGTGAGTCATGAGAGCAAATAATGCAAGCTGTCCCTCAAATGTGACTTTCATCGGCTTGGCTATGTTAAGGTCTGCCCCTGCTATGCTCGCATCCCAAAAAGGCAAAATCTTATCTGGTGCTCTGACAAGACGGCAATTTTATGCTCTTGCAGGGTGGACTTGATTTTTAACAGCAGCCAAGAGGAATTCCAGTCACGGCAGTAAAGATCCTTTCTGTTCAAATTCATGAGACATGAGAAGTGACTTACTGGCAGAGCAGAAAGGAGTGAGCTGAGAGTTGGAAAGAGTTGTCTTCAAACTTTGGATCAGACCTTAACTAACTGCGTTGACTTGGCCAAGCTGCTCCCTACTTCACTGCCCTAATTCATAAAAGAAGGTGACTTGAAAGGTGATATTTCAGGACACTTTGTGTTCTTCATTTGTTTTCTTTTGTGTGATTACAAAAAATATACATAAACTTCCTGATAGGTACTCAGAGTGAGTTCTCTTGTGCAGCATTAGTCAATGGGCAGATCTAGATGTAGAAACTACCAGCTTTAGAAGTTAGGCAATATTCGTATGTGTTGTTGAAAGGAGTTGTCTTGGAGAACATTTTCCACTGCAAGAGAATGATGGATCAAAAAAGGCTGGCTTCGCAGCTGGGCTGAGGTGGGGTCCTGAAGTGTCCCTGCCTCTAGGTTGTTGCCCAGAGAGTGAGAGTGGATCTGAGTCCTCTGCTGGGTGCAATGGAGGAAGCTTTAGGCTTGGACTCACTATCGATGGGACTCTGGACAAAGCTGAGATCTCTCTAGATCTCAGTCTTTTTCCTTTAAAAATAAGGGTTCCTCTTCAGTTTCTCATCTAGTTCTAACATTTTATAATTTCTTACGAACTGTGAGTGCACACGTGGGTATGTGTATGGCTTGCTGAAAATGTTTTATATAAATTTGCAAACTCTTTCAGTTTTCATAGAGACAATGCCTCACAACTGAAGGCAAAGGACTTCTTGGCTTTCCTTAGTGCACCCACAGAGTCATGAAGAGCAACAGGCTTTGAAGGCTCAGAAACGTGGATCCAAATTCCGCCATAGGCCCCTCTTACTGAGCAAGTCACTTCTGATTCACAGAGTTCATGTTCGTCCTCCCAAAATTGTACATTTTGTATCACCAGTGTGTGTTTTTGTTGTGATAAGTGACTGGTACAGATGCCGGCACAAACTATCTTTGATAGATGTTAACTCATATTGTAATGTCTATAGACTTAATGAAGACATTTGAGCTTGCTGATGAGATGACTAATGGATGAACAGTGAAGTCATCTGGGGTTTTTTTCTGAGAAAGAATGAGTTAACAACTTCTCGATGGAGGAGGAAAAACAAATGCACAAACTCGATCGGCTCAGTTTCTTTGTTTATAAATCGAGGGGTGCACCAGATGATTTTTAAGGCCTCTCTCTATGAGTCTATAATTTTGGCTCATAAAGTGGGTCTGGATGTAATTCCAAAGCAACTCAAGAAGATAAATTCCAAAATGGGGTTTTAAGTATAGCGGCATCATAGCAATAAATTAAAATATGACTACTTTAGGGGACAACATTCATTGGGATGTATAAGTCAGGTTATTTTAATAATATGGATTGAATGTTCACTTTACTACATTCCAGTGTAGTAACATTTTGTGGCTCCACCTCAGATACGTGGGAAGAACAGGAAAAGCAAGTAGAAAGAGATGGAGACAGTGTGAGGTGGAAGTTTGGAACAGGGATGAAGTGATTGGGCCAGGCTGGTTCTGTCTTCTTCTGGCTGGGCAGTGACTTGCTTTTATAGCGTGTCTTACTTTACACAATACACATATTTCTAAAAGTTGCTTAGAAGCACTTGCAAATTGAATCATGTCTTAAATGTAGTATTGCCGTGTTCTACTGAAAATACTTCCATGATAAGACTTTTTGTAAAGAGATGTTATTCTCTAATTCTAAATCTATATTGGATCTGTTTAAAGGAATTCAACTCTGAATCTTTTCCTGGAGAGGAAAAGTGATGTCAGGCTACCCTGATGAAGTCCTGGTGTGGGAACAGCTTGTCTGGCCTCCTGGGCTCTCTGGGGAAAGTAGATGGAGAGAAAGAATAGACACTTATTCCAGAACTGGACTTTGAATGGGCCTTTGGCCAAACTTGGCCCAACTTCTCAATATGAGAGGGAGCGCTAACCAAAACTGAATACTGACTTCAAGCCAGCTTGCTTCGGACACATTGTCCTTTGCCCGGTGAGCCCAGCGCCCTTTCCCCAAGGTACTTACCCAGCCAGGGGAAAGGAAAGGCCTGGATGAGCAGCTTTGCTCTTTCCCCTTCTACTGCCTGGTTCCAGTTTTTGTGAAGCTCTTACAACTGGGACAGGGGTGATGGGGGGAATGACTGGCAAGTGGAAGGAGAGGCAGCAGGGCCACCCATGAAGATGCAGGGCTTAGAGAAAGCCAGGAAAAGTCAGGAGGGAGTCATTGGGGAAGAAGAAAATCTGAACAGACTTGGGGACTAAGGGAAAAGATGAGGCAAGTGTTCAAGGAAACTCCATGGACATGATGGAAAAGAAGGAGGAAGGGAAGAATCTCAGGATGAAAAGTGAGCTGAGAAGACATAGAGGAGGTTGGAGCAAGCCAAGAGCAACTCCAGGTGCTAATCTAGACCCTAAACTCGAACCTGCTTCATTAAAAAAAGAAGAAAATGTCTTATGATTAACCCTTCAAAGTGAAGCCCAGTGTGTAGGAATTTCCTTTGCATCTTTGTATACTTCTTTATATACTTCCGGAATGAAAAGGAATTTAGCCATGACAGCTGATTTTCCAGAAGGATTCATGATTGGATTTCTAACTGCAGAAGCTGCACTTGCAGAAATTATAACAGGAATGGCTAAAATGTTGGTGGGAGTTAAAGAGGAGGAGGCTTACTATTTTAGGTTGGAGTTTAATTTGAAATCACTGGTTTCGTTTCAGCAGTGGTGCATGTCAAGTTGCTTTAGTCGTGTCCTACTCTTTGCAAGCCTGTAGACTGTAGCCCCACCCCACCCCACCGCCCCAGGCTCCTCTGTTCATGGGATTTTCCAGGCAAGAATACTGGAGTGGGTGGCCATGACCTCCTCCAGGGGATCTTCCTCACCCAGGGATTGAAACAGAGTCTCTTATATCTCCTGCATTGGCAGGCGTGTTCTTTACCACTAATGCTACCTGGGAATCCCAGTTTCAGTATAAACATAAGCAATTTTAGAACCGTGTTACCAGGATACCTAGATTCTGCATCTAACATGCCGTGTCTTGGAAGAGCACAGAGACACGTGACTCATGGATAATTTCAATGTCCACTTTGCTACATTCATAGCAATGCAACAGAATAAGATTGTATGGATTTTAGCTCTTTTTGCAGTGCCTGTCTTGCTGGAGGGAGACTTGTCAGGCAGAAGAAAAAAGAGGAGCAGAATCAAGTGGTTTAAGCTACCCACACTTTATGGAAACCACCTCTGGGACATAACCAAAGGTGAGAGTCAACATACTCAATTGCAAAGTCACAGGACCAACCAATTGGATTCAACCCTGAACATAAACAGCCCCTATCAGTCCTAGAGATAACACTCCCATAGCAGCTGATCCTTCTTCACACAGTTGTTTACATACTTGGCACTAGGTACCTAATCATTTGCTGTGGTTTGTTCAATATCTGTCTTCCTCTCCAGACTGTCAGCCTATTGAGGGGGTTTCCCTAAATCCTCAATATATCTCTGTGATCAGACTACAACTATCACACTAGTGACACAGGAAGGAAAGCCCTCACCGCGTTGTATTGTGGTTAACTTGAAGAGCAGCACCGAGTCCTGGAAAAGTCCTTGAAATCAGGGCAGCAGTGGTGCTTATGCCCCAGCTCTTGTTGGCATGAGTTGTGGGACTTTCGTCAGGTCACTTCCCTCTCTCTGTCTCTGACTGCTGCTAAGTCGCTTCAGTCATATCCGACTCTGTGCGACCCCATAGACGGCAGCCCAGCAGGCTCCCTCATCCCTGGGATTCTCCAGGCAAGAACACTGGAGTGGGTTGCCATTCCCTCCTCCAATGCATGAAAGTGAAAAGTGAAAGTGAAGTCGCTCAGTCGTGTCCGACTCTGTGCGACCCCATGGACTGCAGCCTACCAGGCTCCTCTGTCCATGGGATTTTCCAGGCAAGAGTCCTCAGGTCAATTTCAGCTTGAACGGTCTGCAGTCAACTTGCTTATAAAGTGGACGGGAGAGGTTTGTTTGTGACCAGAACAAAACATTGTTCTTGTTGTCTGGTTGCTAAGTCATGGCCCAGCATTTTTATAACCCCATGGACTATAGCCCACCAGGCTCCTCTGCCATGGAATTCCCCAGGCAATGATACTGGAGTGGGTTGCCATTTCCTCTACCAGAGAATCTTCCTGACCCAGGGATTGAATCCATGTCTCCTGTGTCTCCTGCATTTCAGGGAGATTCTTTACCTGATAAGCCACCAAGAAAACCCAAACAAAATATTAGGAACTGATAAAAACTTCCAAATACCACTTAGAGAAAAAGTGGGAATAAGATTCTCTATGAAGTGTGCTTGGGTTGCATACCACAGATGTTCCTTTTGTGAGAGAGGAAGGCCATAGGATATGATGACTTGATCTGACATCAAGCTTCCTGGGCAGCTCTGGCCAAGCTCAAGATACCTATCACTCATGTTCAAGGTCCACTTCCTACTAACTTGTCACTGTTGAATTATGATCGAGCTGAAGTCCAAAAGGGGAAATATTTTGCAACCTAGAGTTGGACCCTGGAGCTATACGATCATAATGACTGATACAGATTTTCCCAGAAACATTCAGAGCCAAACTGAGGAGCCCTCACATTTCTCAGAGCTATTCTGTGAGTTTACTCTGCTAGTGGTGCTGTGGTGCTGTGGTGCTGTGAACATTTTCCCTAACAAGCAAGTGAAAATATTTCCTTTTGCCTCTTCTTGAACGATTTCTTTTCTCTAATTATATATGAAATTATGGGGTCTCAAAGAGCTGGACACGACTGAACAATAACAACAACAACTTTTAAACGAGGCTTTTCATAGCTCAGTTTAAAAAAACACTTGAGAAATAAGGTCATATTTGTCTTCACAGGAAGAGTCATCTGTGTATTGAGCCAGAAGATAATAAGCCCAGAGCTTCCTGAATCTTAACACAGATGCTGTTTTGCCTGTTGCTGAGTTTTAAAGCTCCCACAATCCTCAGAGAGTTTTTCTTTATGGGAGGGTTGGCACACTTACAATCATGTACCCAAACATCTACAATAATGGTGATTATTCAAAGATGCCTGGATGGACATTCAAAAGCCCTAGTTTTCCCACTAGTTGGTGTAGGAGCCTGAGCAAGTTCCTGCCTCTCTGAGCCTGTTTTTTTCTGAGGGTGTGGACTATTCCGCTGGGCATCCAGAGATCTGGGTTCTACAGAGAACCTCTGAGGCCCAGATGGGATGTGGGTGAGAGGAGAAGAACCAAGAGAGAGATGGAGCCCCAGACCTCTATAGCTGGAGCTCTATTCCTGTCCTTTATGAACATTCAAATTCTGCCAGAAGTTCCACCGAGGAAAGGACTCTGCTGCTTACAAAGAGTTTGAAAAGCACAGGATGTGATGATCTCTAAACACATTCTCAGTTCTAAAACAAGTCTTCTGAGTTCATGTTCATATACCTTGTGAAATTCAGATACATGCACACTTACACACATACCCTCCACAGTGCAAGAAACAAAATTGCACAACATAGCCTGGCTCATGTTGAAAAAGAATCCTGTATCCTTTTCTTTTTTTGCCCTGTCGTCCTCCAAAGGCAGTCCCAGTTGCTGCTGGCAGTTGGGGAAACACTGCTTATCACTGAGTCACTTATTACTGAAAACCGAGTCAGTTACAGGTGGAACTTTAACTTTCGAAGAGACACTTAGAGCTTATCTATCTGTCCCTTAACTTTAAGCATGAGGAATTGAAGGCTTGTATTGACTTGTATGAGATCATGTAACCAGTTGGTGGCAGAGCTGCTGTTACAGACCAAGTCTCTAAGCCCCAACTCAGAGCCCTTCCCAGCATGCTCTTGGAAAGGAATGGACTACAAATGGGATATTTGGATTTCCTGTTGTTGTTGTTATTTAGTCGTTCAGTCATGTCTGACTCTTTGCAATCCCATGAACTGCAGCACTCCAGGCTTCCCCGTCCTTCACCATCTCTCGGAGTTGGCTCAAATTCGTGTCCATTGAGTCAATGATACCATCCAACCATCTCACCCTCTGTCGCCCCTTTCTCCTCCTGCCCTCCATCTTTCCCAGCATCAGGGTCTTTTCCAATGACATCCTGTACTGATAAATAAAATATTCTCCATCCACCTCTGTGGTATGGGTTGATCTTTAGATCTACCAAGACCTAAAAAAACAAAAAAACAAAAAAACAACTGCATATTCACACACACACATAGGCTCTTTGCCAAGGGGATAAGGGTAATGAAAAATCTTTGGCAAGTGGATACTTCAAAGCTTCAGAGGGTTTATCTGAAGAAGACTTTCAATAGAGTACAATGTTTTATGAGTTCTCCTAATCCCTAGTAAATATGCCTTGCCGAATAAGCAGAAACATTTTTAATGATGGCTAGAGAGCTATAGACACAGATCTGTGACTAAAGATGGGTTTCTGGGAACTTTAGTCTCCTGAATTACAAGCCTGGGGAAGGAATTTGTATCTGGTTCTGAACTAATGAATTTAGAGAGCCCAAGGCTTTTCCCTCTGAAGATTTGCGGTCAATTACTCTTCCGTCATTCCTATCAACCACTACTCCTATCACGATTAACTTTTCTCCTCCTCTATCTCTGCCACTGAGATCATCCTTTCAGCTCATTTTAGCCTCACAGTATCCCTGGGAGGGATGTCATGTGTGAGTCCAGAACCACCTTCTCCCAGTAGGAGGTGGGTGGTGATCCAACACCTGAGGAGGGTTCAATACAGTTTGTTGAGTTCAAACCAGGAGTATGTCCCACATCTGGAGGAGTCAAGGGGAGGCAGATCGAGGGGTGGAACACTAGAGGTCTAGAGAGAGGAAGGTCCAAGTCCATGCGGTTCAAGATTCAGGGCAGGAGACGAACAGCAATCTGAGAGCCCAGAGACTGAGGGGCTGTGAAGGCAGCAAAGCCAGAGGTCAGTGTCGAGGCTCTCCCAGCCTCGCTCTGTTGCTGCCCCGGCCCCTCCTGCTTCTGGGGCCTCTGGACAATTTCAGCCCAGGCAGCAGCTTCCAAAGGGTTTGAAGTGTAAAAATTTGTCCAGTCATTTGGAGTTTGCACCCAGAGGGTAGAATGAGCAAAATAGGGCATTTTCAGGGCAGGCAAGATTTCAGGCTCTAGGCTACAGATTCAAGAACTGTGCCTTTCTGAGGTCTCTTTCAGGGTGCACTTGGTTTCTTAAACTCACCCTCTCTTTGTAGCAGCTCTACATTGGAAGAGCTCACGTCTTGTCCTCAGTCTCATGCCTCTCTTGACAATTAAAACTCTTTTCAGGAGACTTTTTTAAAATGTTTTTATCTATTTATTTATTTTTGGCTGTGCTGGGTCCATTGCTGCACCGACTTTTCTCTAGCGTGGCTAGTGGGGGCTACCCACTGGTTGCAGTGCATGAGCTTCTCACGGTGGTGGCTTCTCTTGCTGTGGAGCATGGGCTCTAGGGTACCCGGGCTTCTATAACTGTAGCACATTGGCTCAGTTGTTTCAGCCCCTGGACTCTAGAGTTCAGGCTCAGTAGTTGTGATACTTGGGCTTGGTTGCCCCATGGCACGTGGAATCTTTCTGGATCAGAGATCCAATCCATGTCTCCTACATTGACAGGCAGATTCTTTACCACTGAGCCACCAGAGAAGCCCAAGATTGGAGTTTTAATTGCTGATTGACTACTGTGTAGATTGAGGTGCCAAAGCACCTCTATCATGGCTTAACTAAACCTATCAAAGAGCAGAGGGTAAGAGAAGGTAACAAATACAGAGAGCGAAGGCAAGTGAAGTGGAATTGCTGTGGCCTTTATCTTCTGCAACAAAGGAAACAAAACAGGAATTGGAAAAAGTCAAGGTTAGGATGGTACGGCCTCTTCCAAGGTGAAATGTGTAGAAAATTGCTGGATGGCGGAATAAAACTTCAGGAAGAAGACAGACGCACTTTAAAAAATATAGTAAGTTCCCAAACTGATTTATGCAGGATATCTGATTTTTGTAGTGGAAATTTAAAAGGAAGATCAGAAAAATTACAACACTCTTCTACCTGAAGTGAAAATAACTTGTGTCTTTTCTTCCAAACGCATAGGTATGGCCTTTACTCCATAAAATGGAGTGGAAGAAAAATAGCCATGACTCATATCCCATGCTGAAAGCTCAAAGACTTTCATGGCAAGAAGAGGTTGTGAAAAGACCCATGGTATAAGAATAAAAAGCAGATTTACTCTGAGAATAAGAAGAGAGGCAGGGACTGTGGAGGGGAATAGAGAAAAGACAGCATTAAGAGAAAGTAGAAGGGACCCACATAGAACACTTCTAACAACCAGGGAGCATTCATGTAAGGACACCCTTAAAGGCAGTAAACCTCCACACTTAGATACAAAGCAAGAAGAATAATGAGGCAGAGACTGCATCCAAGTTTCCACTCGTCCCCACAACTCTCCAAAGTCTAACATTGAGTACATCCTTGAAGTTCTGAGTTTGTGACCCCTTGGACCAGCCACTCACATTATAACTAGACAATATGTAAGGCACTTTCATTATGGGTCTTAGAGAGGCCTTGGGAAAGTATCTCTCTTATTAAGACAGGAATCCAGAGAGATTTGGTAGACGTGCTGTAGAGAAGGTCATACACTGAACATATGCTCCAAGACTGCCTACTTGTTCTGCAGAGTCATGTGGTTTTATTTTGGGTTTGGAAGTGGAAACCGTGATATTATGTCAATTTTATTAGGTATTGATTACTGTGTAGCAAATTTTAAAATGTGATCTAACTCTCTGCTGTCTACAAGAAACTCACTTTAAATATAATGATATAGTCAGGTTGAAAGTAAAGGAATCAAATAAGATATACCATGCAAATGTTAATTGAAGGAAAATAGAAGTGGCTTAATTAATATCAGACGAAATAGACTCCAGAACAAAGAACATGACCAGAAATAGAAAGGGAGATTATGCAAGGATGAAAGAGTCAGTTCGTCAAGAAGATATAGCAATTCTAAGTTTGTGTGCACCAAACAACAGAGCTGTAAAATACGTGAAGCTAAAACCAATAAAACGGAAAGGAGAAATAGGCAGGTCTACAACTATAGTTGGAGACTTCAACACTTTTTTCTCTCTCAACAATTGATAGAACAACTAGACAGAAAATTAGCAAGACTGTAAAGGAAGTCAACACCACCACCAGCCAACAGGCTTTAATCGACATTAATGGAGTTCCACCCAGCAGTAAAATATACACTCTATTCAAGTTTGTAAGCAACAAATAAACCATTCCTTGGGCATAAAATAAAACAAAAAAATTTTTTTAAGTTGAAATTATAAAAGACTAAGTTCTCTGACCACAATGGAATCAAGTTATTAATTAATAATAGGTAACAGGAAAATCTCCAAACACTTGAGAATTAAACAACACTAATATAAATAGCCTTAAATAATCCATGGGTCAAAGAGAAAGTTTCAAGATAAATTAAAAAATATATTCAGTTGAGTGAAAGAAGAAATGAAACATCATAAAATTTTGTGGGACATTTCCAAAGCATCTGAGAGTGAAATTTATAGCACTAACTATATCACTAGAAAAGGGGATAGATCTCAAACCAATAACCTAAGTTAATCTAAATTACAGATTTAGATTATAAATAACCTAAATAATTTATATATATAGGTTTCTGTATATACAGGGTATATATTCTATAGAATCTATATATGTAATAATCTAAATATACAGATTTCTGTGTATTTTTTATCCTGTGACTTTACTAAATTTAGAAGAATAGTACTAATGAATAAATTTAGTAAAGTCACAGGATAAAAAATAAATATACAGAAATCTGTAGTATTTCTATACACAAATAACAAACTATTAGAGAAATTAAGAAAAAAATCCCATTTACAATTGCATCAAAAAGAATAAAATACCTAAGAATAAATTTAACCAAGGAGGTAAAAGACCTTACAGAGAAAACTATAAGATGATGAGGAAAGAAATTGAAGACACAAATAAATAGAAAGATATGCTGTGTTTATGGATTGGAAGGATTAATATTATGAGAATTTGCATACTACATAAAGCAATCTGCCAATTTGATGTCATTTCTATAAAAATTCTAATGGCTTATATCACAGAACTAGGACAAATAATTTAAACATTTGTATGGAAACACAAAAGATTCCGAGTAGCCAAACCAACCTTGAGAAAGCAGAATAAAAAATAAAGTGGGAGGCATAATGCTCCCTGTACTATAAAGGAATAGTAATCAAACACTATGGTACTGGCACTAAAACAGACACACAGATCAGTGGAACGTGACTGAGAGTCCAGGAATAAACCTACATATTAAAGGCAACTAATTTATGACAAAGGAGCAAAGACCAGACAATGGAGGAAGAACAAGCTCTTTAAGAAATAGTAGTAGGAAAATGGGAGAGCCCCATGCAGAAGAATGGAGTTAGATCACTATCTTACTCCATACACAAAAGTTAACTCAAAATGGGTTGAAGATTTCAATGTGAGACCTAAAGTCATACAATTTATATTGAGGGCAAAGGAACTAGAAGAGCTAAAATGATTTTGAAAAAGAAGAATAAAGCGGGAGAATTCAGTCTGCTCTATTTCGAGACTTATTATATAGTTATAATAATAAGGGCTTCCCTGGTAGTTTAGGGAAGTTTAGGGAACTACTTTAGGTAGTTTAGGGAACTACTTTACCTGGTAGTTCTTTGCTGGTAAAGAATCCGCCTGCAATGCAGGAGACCCTGGTTCAATCCCTGGGTCGAGAAGATCCCCTGGAGAGGGGATAGGCTACCCACTCCAGTTTTTTTGGCTTCCCTGGTGGTTTAGATAGTAAAGAATCTGCCTGCAATGTGGGATACCTGGGTTTGATCCCTGGGTTGGAAATGGCTATCCACTCCAGGATTCTTGCCTGGAGAATTCCATGGACAGAGGTGCCTGGCAGGCTACAGTCCATGGGGTCGCAAAGAGTCAGACATGACTGAGCAACTTTCACTTTAATAAAGACTATGGCTTTGGTGGAGGAATAGTCACATAGATTAATGGAACAGAACAGAGAACCCCCAAATTAATCCCCACAAATGTGCCCAACAATTTTTGACAAAGGTGCAAAAGCAATTCATTGGAGAAAAGATATTTTTTCAACAAATGGTGCTGAAACAATTGGATGTCAATAGGCAAAAGAATTAACTTTGACCTAAGTCTTCACTTTCCTTCAAGATTAACACAATTTTGACCATAGGCTTAAAAGCAAAACATAGATCTACAAACTCAGGAAAAAAGATAGGAGAAGCTCTAGGGGATGTAGGGCTAGGCAGAGTTCTTAGACTTGACACCAAAAATATGATCCATACAAGAAAAAATTGATAAGTTAGAGCATATCAAAAATTTTGCTCTGTAAAAAACTCTTTTCAGAGGATGAAAAGGCTAGCAACAGATTGGAAGAAAATATTTGCAAACCACATATCTGAGAAAGAACCAGTATTTAGAAAATACTTTAAAATTCTCAAAACTCAGTAATTAAAAAAAAAAAAAATCAAACAAACCTAGCTAGCAAATGGGCGAAACATGTAAAGAGACATTTCATAGAAAAGGATATACAAATGGCTCATCATTTGTCAAGAGATATTGAACTACAATGACATATCACTAATATACTGGTCAGAATGGATAAAATTTTTAAAAAGTGAAACACCAGATGCTGATGAGAATGCAGAGTATGGGGATCACTCATTCATTGCTGGTGGAAATGTAAAATGATACAGTCACTCTGGAAAATAGATTGACAATTAAAAAAGAAAAAAGAAAGAAGCATACCACCCAGAAATTGCCCTCCTGAGCCTTTATCCCAGATAAATAAATGCTTATGTCCACACAAAATCCTGTACATGAATTTTTAGAGCAACTTTATTTGTAATAGCCCCAAACTGGAAATAACCCAGACGCTCTTCAATGAGTGAATTGTTAAACAAACCATTAAATCCATACCATGGAATGTTTCTCATTAATGAAAGAAACTAACTATTGACACATACAACAACCTGCATGAGTCTCTAAAAAATTATGCTGAGTGAAAAAAGCCAGCCCCAAAGTTTACATACGTCACTACTCCATTTATATAGCATTCCTAAAATAACCAAATTATAGAAATGGGGCACAGATTAATTACTTCCAGGGGATAAAGAGGGGATGAGGACAGAAGGGAAATAAGTACAGGTACAAAAGGGCAGCTGAAGGGATCCTTTGGTGACGTTTTCAGTATCTTGAATGAATCTACCAATACCCCAATTGTGACATTGTACTGTGAACTTCCCATGTGGCTCAGTGGTAAAGAATCTGCCTGCTGATACAGGAGATGCCAGAGACATGGGTTTGATCCCTGAGTCCGGAAGACCTCCTGGAGAAGGAAATGGCAATCCACTCCACTATTGTCTGGGGAATCCCATGAACAGAGGAACCTGACAGGCTGCCATCCATGGGGTCACAAAAAGTCAGATGTAACTTGAGTGACTGAGCACAACACATGTTGTACTATAAGCTTCCAAGATGTTACCAGGAGGAGAAACTTTGGTAAAGGGTACATAGGACCTCTGTATTATTTCTCACTGTTGTATGTGAATTTGCAATTATCTCAAAATAAGGTTTATTAAAAATAAGTCATTTCCATTTATAATAGTCCCCCAAATCATAAAATGCTTAAAAATAAATTTAGTGAAAGGCAGGAAAGACTTCTACACTGAAAACTGCCAAATGTTACTTAGAGAAATTAAACAAGACCTAAATAAGTGGAGAAATACACCATGTTTGTGGATAAGAAGACTTAATATTGTTAAGATATCAATTCTGCTGATTCTAAAATGTTATCAGTTCAGTCACTCAGTCGTGTCTGACTCTTTGCAACCCCATGAACTGCAGCACACCAGACTCTCCTGTCCACCACCAACTCCCGGAGCTTGCTAAAACTCATGTCCATCAAGTCAGAGATGCCCTCCAACCATATCATCCTCTGTCATCCCCTTCTTCTCCTGCCTTCAATCTTTCCCAGCATCAAGGTCTTTCCTAATGAGTCAGTTCTTCACATCAGGTGGCCAAAGTATTGGAGCTTCAGCTTCAGCATCATCCTTCCAATGAATAGTCAGGACTGATTTCCTTTATGATTGACTGGTTTGACGTCCTTGCAGTCCAAGGGACTCTCAAGAGTCTTCTCCAACACCACAGTTCAAAAGCATCAATTCTTTGGCAATCAGCTTTCTTTATGGTCCAACTCTCACATCCATACATGACTACTGGAAAAACCATAGCTTTGACTACACGGACCTTAGTCAGCAAAGCAATGTCTCTGCTTTTCAATATGTTATCTACATTTATCATAGCTTTTCTTCCAAGCAGCAAGTGTATTTTAATTTCATGGCTAACATATATACAGAAATTCAAAGAAATAGAATAGCCAAAACAATTTTGGAAAAAAACAACAGCAATGTTTGAAGACTGATTTCAAGTCTTACTATAAAACTTATTTAGTGAACACAACATACCATTTGTGCTAAAATGGACAAATAGATTAATGGAACATAATAGCAGTCCAAAAGTGGATCCATACATATATGGTCAATTGACTTCTGAAAAAGATATCTATGTAATTCAACGGAAAGAGAGAAAATTAATGGAAATGTACATCTTGATGGGGTGGTGTTATTTACATACTGGTAGTTACATGTTTTGACAAATTTGTCAAAACCCATTGAAAAGTATACTTAAAGTAGATGGAACTGATTGAATGTAAATCATTGTATGTACATGACTATGGGCCCCAATCTGACATCATACAGAAAAATTAATCTGAAATGTACCATCTACCTAAATACAAATGCCAAACTATAAAACTTCTAGAAAAAAAATAAAAAGAGGAAATCTTTACAACTGTGATGCAGGCAGATATTTTGAGTTACAGAAATCACTAATCCTAAAGGAAAAAAGCTGATAAATTTGAAATTCCCCCAATTTTTCTCCTCTTAAATCAATAGTTTGTAATGTTGGCAGCACATTTGAATCATTCAGAGAGTGTAAAAATAAAATGACACGAAAAAAAAAAAAAAACACGTCTTCCAGATTAATTGAATCATAATGTTTTCCTGAGAATTGTTGATTTAAAGTATGCCTTGGACTTTATTTTCAAAGCATAATCACAAACATATTTGAGGTATAGCTTATATGTCCTTACATCTATAACATATGATATACTTTTCTATTTGTATGTGAGTGCATAAGTGGAGATAGCATGTTGCATATACATACATTTATTTATTCAATTTGCATCCTTGATTATGTATCAGGGACTGTTAGATGTGTGGTTACACAAGAACAGACAATCCCTGACCAGAATTACATGGGAGTCAGAATTACAGGTGGGATAAAAGTTGTGTAAATATATGGAATAAAGTGAAGACACAAAGGGATCGATTCCTCCTGGTGTGGCTGCCAAGGAGAGCAGTCAGAAGAAAGGGTTTCATTGGAATCACTTTTGAAAGATGGTGAACTGTGGTCAGTTGTCTAGAGACAACTAGATTGACCACACTCTTTTGCACACGTATGGCAGTCTATGTGTTTTTCAATATCCCAACTAGTATATCTACCTGGTAGTAGAGGAACTTAAGGGAGAAAACCCACTGCACCTTCAGATTAACTCAGATCTCTTATCTCGGGAGGTCCTGGGAGGGAAGAAGAACATCTTCCATCCGCCTTTTGTGTATTATCCCTCTTTTCTCTTTTGTAGCTGGTGAACCCCAACAGCCATGGATTTTCCAAATCTAGTGAAGTCAGGACAGAATTTTTGATAAATGGCCACTTAAGTTCCTTATTAACCTTTTCCTCTGAGTTCTAACTCTTATCTTCTGACTTGTTTCCTATCAGCTTTTATCAAGATTATTAGCCAGGTTAGTTGGAATATACTATTTCGTACTATTTCTGTATCCATTTTTTTTTTTTTTGCTTTTAGAGAATAGGAATCTGTTATACAACTCCTCCAGGCTTCCCCAGTGGCTCAGAGGTAAAAGAATCCATCTGCAATGAGGGAGAGCTGGGTTTGATCCCTGGATTGGAAAAATCCCCTGAAGAAAGAAATAACAACCCACTCCAGTTTTCTTGCCTGGAAAATCTTTTAAATAGAGGAGCCTGGTGGGCTACAGTTCCTGGAGTCGCAAAAAGAGTCAGACATGACTGAGCGACTGAACAACAATCAACTCTTCCATCTCCCCCAAAATACAGATAACTAGAAGGGGGCTCATTTATCAGTATATTTGGGAAAATATCCCATAGATAAACTGATTTCAGGACATTGGGGCATTTGATGGGAGGAAACTGTCTCTGCAAAGAATGAATTCTGTACAGATAGCAACAATGAAGGGAGAAAATGATATCCATGGATACTCATTCATACCCTCAGGGCAAGATATATATCTGTTTACCCACTGAATCAACCAAATAAACATACATGTGTGACAAGGCTCATTCCTTCTCTCTGTGCCTGAGGAGAAACAAGGCCTGTGATCCATCTCTGAGGACTCCAGTCACTCCTGAGAAACACGCCCACATCGTATTTACACACCATGGCCTTCCCACTACTTCACCAAATGCCTCCTGGCCTTCCCTCAGTGAGCCAGTTGGGCTCCCAGAAAATTCTTCATTCTTTCCTGACTGTGCCTCCCCAGACAGATGTTCTATATCAAGAACACCAAGTCCTGCCCTGAAGTCCGAGCCAGCAAAAACTCACGAGTGGCCCTTGCCTTTGGGAGATGATGTCATGTATTGTGGAGACGCGTGCTACCATCTCCCCCCAAAGGCGGAAGACGGCGTGGACTCCCCGGGGGCGGGTGGGCCCTCCTTCTCTCTCAGGACAAATGGCTACAGTGTGGCAGCCAGTCTGGGAGAAGGTCTCTTGTCTCCCAGCATCCCCAGCAGTGGAGCCACAGCTCTGTAACTGTTTCCGTTCCCAACCCCTCTGCTTGCAGGACATTCTTCTCTTTAGGAGAGTGCAGCAGGGTGAGCAGGGCTCCCAGAATCTGGGCCCCACTATCTGGCCAGATGCAGGGTTTCCCGTGTCTGCAGGGTCCTCTGATAATGGAAGACACGTAAGAACCCAGCAGTCTGGGGGGAAGTGCTCTGAGCAACATGAAGTCCCAAAGCCGAGCACTCTTGGTGATAGGGCTGGCCCCAAGGGCCTCACTTACTCTGTGTGCACTCACACATTCATTTACACCAGCATCACAGTGAGCTCTCCAATTTCTGAGCCCACAGCCAACAGAAGTCCTCAGTTCTTAGGGGATCTTAGAGCCACAGAGACAGGCCTAGTGACGTTGCCTAGAACATAGTACACAGGCATAGTAGGTGCTTGTGTGTGTGTATGTGCTAAGTCACTTCAGTTGCGGCTGACTATTTGTGACCCCATGGACTGTAGCCCACAAGGCTCCTCTGTCCATGGGATTCTCCAGGCAAGGAGACTGGAGTGCTTGCCATTTCCTCCTTCAGGGGATCTTCCCAACCCAGGGATCAAACCCACCTCTCTTATGTGTCCTACGTTGGCAGGTGAGTGCTTTACCACTAGTGCTACCTGGGAAGCTCAGACAATTAATACAGTCAATGTTCATAGACTGAGTTATCAGGTTAAATGCTGGTTAGAAAGGCTACTGCTTTTTCTAAAGTCACCCTGCTTATTTAACTTATGTGCAGAGTACATCATGAGAAATGCTGGACTCTATGAAGCACAAGCTGGAATCAAGATTGCCGGGAGAAATATCAATAACCTCAGATATGCAGATGACACCACCCTTACAGCAGAAAGTGAAGAATTAAAGAGCCTCTTGATTAAAGTGAAAGAGGAGAGTGAAAATGTTGGCTTAAAACTCAACATTCAGAAAACTAAGATCATGCCATCTGGTCCCATCACTTCATGGCAAATAGATGGGGAAATAGTGGAAACAGTGATAGACTTTATTTGGGGGGGCTCCAAAATCATTGCAGATGGTGACTGCAGCCACGAAATTAAAAGATGCTTGCTCTTTGGAAGAAAAGTTATGACCAACCTAGACAGCTTATTAAAAATCAGAGACATTACTTTGCCAACAAAGGTCTGTATAGTCAAAACTATGGTTTTTCCACTAGTCATGTATAGATGTGAGAGTTGGACTTTTAAAAAAACTGAGCACCGAATTGATGCTTTTGAACTGTGGTGTTGGAGAAGACTCTTGAGAGTCCCTTGGACAGCAAGGAGATCCAACCAGTCCATCCTAAAGGAAATCAGTCCTGAATATTCATTGGAAGGAGTGATGCTGGAGCTGAAACTCCAATACTTTGGCCAATTGATGTGAAGAACTGACTCATCTGAAAAGACCCTGATGTTGGGAAAGATTGAAGGCAGGAGAAGAAGGGGATGACAAAGGATGAGATAGTTGGGTGGCATCCCCAACTTGATGGACGTGAGTTTGAGTAAGCTCCAGGAGTTGGTGATGGACAGGGAGGCCTGGTGTGCTGCAGTCCATGGGGTCACAAAGAGTCTGACACGACTTAGCCACTGAACTGAACTGAGAAAGGCTACTGAAGAACGTTGAGAGCATGCAATTTATTTTAAAATTATTAATGTTCAGAAACATTTCGATTTGTAAAAAGTCTTATGCCAAAAAAGAGGTCAATTTCAATAGATGGAAATACACTTCTCTAGTACACCTCATTTCCTCTCAGTTCTAGATGACGAAAACATTATTTTAAACAATAATGCACAATTAAAATAAAACTCCAGGCCCTGGACCACAGCATTGGCTCACAGTTCTCTAAATAATCAGAAAGATAGAGTTTACATATATATAAATTCTGTGTATTTTACTTTTTTGGTGGTCATCTCAATCAGAAATCTGAATTCATTGGGATGGTCCCATGATGGAGTCAGACATGCTGAAGGACACATGACCTAGGCTGAGTGGTTTCCTCTGCCATAGAAAGGATACAGCATTGCTTATCACACAGAAAGGTATTAGAGCAGCACAATTAAAACCCTTTGGATTAAGTCCCATTAAATTTGAATGTGGATAGACTCTCTAGTGAGTCTATCCACAATAATAATACCTTTGTATTATTCATAAAGGCTTAAGAAATCAAGAACCATATAAACCACATTGTTTGGAGAAGGAATGCGAAAGTAAGCAAATAAACTGTCTTTAAGCCATACCAAACATTAGAAAAGCATTTATTTGCATATAGATAAATGATATGACTGCCTCTGCCTAGAACCATTTTTTTCACTTTCTTCTTTTTTTTCTAACTTTTAAGTACACTTTAAGTTGTGCCTTAACTGTCACTCCCCATGGGAAGCTGCCCCTAGACCAAGTGACTCACTCCTATCATATATTCTTAGACGAGCATACGTCCTCCATTATTTTAATTGCTTGTTTATTATTGGTCTTTCATGCCTGGCAGCAAGTTCCACGGTAGCAGTGATGTCCTTAGCACTTATCATGATCCTTGGCACACTGCCAAAAGGTATTTATTAAGTGAATGTGTAAATGATTAAGTGTTATACTAACTTCAAATAATAGGTCCCTCTAAGAAATTTCTTCTGAAGAAGTCACTAAATAGACGAAACATTCATTTCTTTAACCTTCTTCTAGATTTCTTTCAGTGATTATTTATTAAATGCCTACTTTATATCAAACTCTATTAGGTGATAAAGTAGACACATTTCTTGGCCCAATACAACTCCTCGCATCCCACACAGGTGCCTACAGAACCCCCATAATGCTTTGCAGCACTTATCTATTAACATATTGGTCTTCACAGCTAGGCTGTACACACTTAGAACTCAAAGTCAGCTCTTGGTCGTCTTACATCACCATCGCCTTGCACGGTAAGACAGAGTAAGTACTTCATGATTATATGTAGAGTGGTGAATGAAATATTTTAAATGACACAGTTTTTTGGAAATCAACTTGCAAAAATGAGTCCCTTAAAATACATACACCCAGTCATTGCAAAGTTGTCTAAATCATTCAAATTTGTACAAAAATATCGGTCTAAAAATATTCATTATTTATGTGCTCGCTTCGGCAGCACATATACTAAAATTGGAACGATACAGAGAAGATTAGCATGGCCCCTGCGCAAGGATGACACGCAAATTCGTGAAGCGTTCCATATTTTTAATAGCAAATGAAGCAACTGACAAACAACTAATCTCAAAAATATACAAGCAACTCCTACAGCTCAACTCCAGAAAAATAAATGACCCAATCAAAAAATGGGCCAAAGAACTAAATAGACATTTCTCCAAAGAAGACATACAGATGGCTAACAAACACATGAAAAGATGCTCAACATCATTCATTATCAGAGAAATGCAAATCAAGACCACTATGAGGTACCATTTCACACCAGTCAGAATGGCTGTGATCCAAAAGTCTACAAATAATAAATATTGGAGAGGGTGTGGAGAAAAGGGAACCCTCTTACACTGTTGGTGGGAATGCAAACTAGTACAGCCACTATGGAGAACAGTGTGGAGATTCCTTAAAAAACTGGAAATAGAACTGCCTTATGATCCAGCAATCCCACTGCTGGGCATACACACTGAGGAAACCAGAAGGGAAAGAGACACGTGTACCCCAATGTTCATCGCAGCACTGTTTATAATAGCCAGGACATGGAAGCAACCTAGATGTCCATCAGCAGATGAATGGATAAGAAAGCTGTGGTACATATACACAATGGAGTATTACTCAGCCATTAAAAAGAATTCATTTGAATCAGTTCTAATGAGGTGGATGAAACTGGAGCCTATTATTCAGAGTGAAGTAAGCCAGAAGGAAAAACACCAATACAGTATACTAACGCATATATATGGAATTTAGAAAGATGGTAACAATAACCCTGTGTACGAGACAGCAAAAGAGACACTGATGTATGGAACAGTCTTATGGACTCTGTGGGAGAGGGAGAGGGTGGGAAGATTTGGGAGAATGGCATTGAAACATGTGAAATATCATGTATGAAACGAGATGCCAGTCCAGGTTCAATGCACGATACTGGATGCTTGGGGCTAGTGCACTGGGACGACCCAGAGGGATGGTATGGGGAGGGAGGAGGGAGGAGGGTTCAGGATGGGGAGCACATGTATACCTGTGATGGATTCATTTTGATATTTAGCAAAACTAATACAATTATGTAAAGTTTAAAAATAAAATAAAATTTTAAAAAAAATTTAAAAAAAAAGAAAAAAAATATTCATTATTTATAAGGACAAAACTGGGAGCCAGCTAAATGGCCATCTGCAGAGAGAAGGGTAAATAGTCTCTATTATACACGTCTACATGCTGGGATACTGCCCATTCATTAAAATGACTCTAAGAAAGAGTATAGGAAATTGATTATGAAATCATATTAAACTGAAAAATAAGTATGAAAACTGTATTTTAAGTGCTGCATTTATTTGTTGTTGTTTTTAAAATTAATGCCTAATCAAAGCTTTAGGAAACAAAATAGCTGAATGAAAATATACCAAAATTTCATGCATTTTGTGAGTAACTAATAGGTATTTTGTTCTACCTTCCTTATGTGTAATTTCCACATTTTCTTAAATCATATTTTCTCACTTTATAACAAATAATATCACTAAAGACTTCCATTTCCAGCCATCATGGAGTAACAGGAAACAAATTTTCCTTCCCATGTTAAACTACTATAAAGCTAGACAAAACATATGAAATAACCACTTTAGGTAACCCACAACAGGTAGCTTAAGAGGATAATCCTTAGACAAGATAAACATATGAGGTTATCCCTATGAATGCCCTAGCTCACTGCCTGGAGAGAATTTCAAGGTTACAGCACAAGGAAGCAGAACCTACACATAGCCTGGAGGGCGTCCTGAGTTGAGAAAGCAGAGTTTTTAAGGCTCACCCACTTTGCAGCATGTATTGATATTTTGCTCCTTATTGCCAATTAATACTCTATGGATACATCATATTTCATTTATTCATCAGTTGATGACCATTTTATACTGCTTCAACTTCGGGGCTATTATTAATAATGTACAAATTTCTGAGCAAACATGTTTTCAGTTCTTTGGATGGATATCTATGAGTGGAATTGCAAAATGGTAACTATAAGTTCAACATTTTGATGGGGAAGTTTCCACCAGCAGATAATAAGAACTACAACTTTTCACATTCTTATGAATGTTTGTTGTCACCTGTTGTTAATTTTAGGCATCCTAGTTGTGTGAAGTAATATATCATTATGGTTTTTGGTTTGCATCTCCCTAATGGTTAATGATGCTAAGCATTTTTTCATGGGTTTATGGGCATTTGTATATATTTTTTGGTGAAATGTCTATTCAAATCCTTTGCCCATCTTTAAATTTGATTTATTCATCTTTTTATTTGTACGTTTTGTTGAAAAGACTAGTCTGTCTATGGAATATTCTTCCAGTGGTTTTTAGAGATAAAAACTGAAACTCTCTTCCTACCTACAGCCAGCTCTCCATGCAGGAGCAGTCTTTTGTTTTTAATTTTTAAAATTTACTTTTAATTGAAGGATAATTGCTTTCCAGTATTGTGTTGGTTTCTGCCAAACATCAACATGAATCAGCCATAGGTATACATATGTCCCCTCCCTCTTGAACTTCTCTCCCACCTCCCACCCTATCCCACCCCTCTAGGTTGTCATACAGTCTTCATAATTTAAAAAAAATTTTTTTTTCATGTATTTATTTTGGCCACACCACATGGCACGTGGGATCTTAAGTTTCCCTACTGGGGATCAAACCTGTGCCCCTTGCAGTAGAAGTGCAGAGTCTTAACCACTGGATCACCAGGGAAGTCCCAATGTGTCTTCATTTTATGAAACAGGCTGCTAAGGCCTGAGGAAACCAGTTATACATTGCAGAGATAACTGGAAATGTCAGCATCATTGGAATGCTATTCCAGTATCTTGCATCATGCATCCAATGCTATGTGACCTTGAACGTGTTTGTCCCTCAACACTTGAGTTTCTTGTTGCAAAATACAATTCTTACTAGAGATAAGGAGAGCCAGAAATTGTACTTACGGCCTCTTTACACATTGTCATATGCTTGCTAAGCTAATTTAAAAAAAAACTACACTGTGATTTAGAGGTTTCTTTAAACTCTCTTGACAGCTTTAGAGTCAGCTCTCCTCTATCTTCTCCATTCTAGTCTGTCTTTTTTAAGGGTAGGAATTGAAAAACTCCAGCAGGCTTAGAGAAATGAAATGTAGTCCTGATATCTTCTGTAATTGACACATATTCTGTTCAGGAAGAAAATCGCTCCTTGTCCTTCAAATTTGGGAAGAAATTTTTCAACAAGTTGACCAACATTCTCCCTTCTCCCACAAGTGAGGACACATTAGCTGTTAGCCTTCAAGTAGACCTGCATCCATGCCCCTCAGATCTGATGTGGGCTAGTTATCTAAAAAACCAGGTAGCAGAGGCTGCTGGGTAGACCAGAAAGCCACATTGAAGCAAGCTGTAAAAACTGTTCTTTGTATAATAGGTTCTGTGTCAGAATTGTGGTGGATACCTTGACCTCTATGGGTTGAAAGCAGAGAGGGTCCCATGCCTAATTTGTCAAATCCATTGATTTAATAGATAGCACCACTGTACATCCATGAATCGCCAACTAGTTCTCCATTAAACAGACATGTGCAAAGATTCATAAATTGCTGCAAGACTCTCTGTAACAAATCTCTTTGATCCTCTGGAGGGCAAAACATAAGTGTTACAGTAATGAAACATTTATGATTTTCCTAGAAAATCTTTAAATAACAACAGTTCTGAATGTCCTCCTTTTCCTTGACCATTCCTCAAGATTTCAGAGCAAGCTCTATTGTACAGAAAAAATGTGAATCTGTATTCTCTCTTAACACTTGCTAAAATTCTTCCTTCATAGACATTCCCACTAGAAAATGTCAACAAAAACTGACTCCTCTACAAGTTTTTAGATAATCCATCCAAGTAGCACATAAGCCTCAGGTCTCCCTGGGAAAAAAAATGATAATGATTGTAATAAAAATTTCCAACTGCAGTGCTGGAGAAGATGCATGAGACTCCCTTGGACAGTAAGGAGATCAAACCAGCCAATCTTAAAGGAAATCAACCCTGAGTATTCATTGAAAGGACTGATGCTGAAGCTGAAGTGCCAATATTTTGGCCACTTGATGCGAAGAACCAACTCGTTGGAAAAGACCTTGATGCTATGAAAGACTGAAGGCAAGAGGAGAAAATACAAAAGAGGATGAGATGGTTGGATGGCATCATCAACTCAATGGACATGAGTTTGAGCAAAGTCTGGAAGAGAGCAAAGGACAGGGAAGCCTTGCATGCTGCAGTCCATGGGGTTGCAAAGAGTTAGACACGACTTGGCAACTGAATAACAAGGATAAAACTTTTAAAGAAAAGAGTCAAAGTAAAAAACAATCCCAAGAATTCAGAATTCACAACATTGAGGCTATTTGAAATTTTTATATGAATAGCTATCTAGTCCCCTTAAAAAATAAACATATTGTTCCTTTTAATTACTTCAAGGACATTATGAGAATGGTCAGCCTTTTAGAACTCCTTTAGAGTCTGAGATTTTTTTTTTTTTTTTCAAAAAAAAAAAAAACTATTTTATTCTAATTAGAAACTATAAAAATATGGGTAAAGGGTAAGTTTCCCAAATGACTAATTCTAGTTTAAATTTTGAAATTATTAGTTTAATTGCCACTACACCTAATTCCAATTCTATTTCTTAAAAAATAATGTACACTGCTCTACAAAAATTGTTTCCTGCAATGAGCACATTATCTGTGGAATCATTAAGAAGTGAAAACCTCACAGGATAGGTGTTATTATTCTCATTTTACAAAGAAACTCTTAAAAATTGTGTCATTTTCAAGGATCTACAGCAGACATTTTAACCAAGGTCATTGGCTTTGAATGCAACCATACATGACATGGGATGAAACATTATTTGCAATCAATATTGGTTTAAATCAGCAATGGCAAGATTAATAACTTTGGCATTGATAGTTTTGGTGTAGTTGACATTAATGTCAATAATAAATAAAGAGAATGTTGATTTTGAAGGAAGCTTGAAACTTCGAAGGCAATAAAGACTTTGGCATGGAGGAGGGCTCCTTTCTGAAGGACACATTTAGAAGAGGCATGAAGTTAGTTGATATCCTGAGTCGTTGCCAGGATAATCACATACTCAGGGGTATATAAGTGAGGATCCTTTTCTCCCAGCAGCCAGGTCTCAGATATCCTAGATTCTGATTATCTCTCTCCTTGATGTTACAGCCTCTGGGGCCAGGAGTCCAGCCTGCAAACAGCTCCTCAATTACCCATTTACAGAAGACTCTAGTGTAGCACACTTGACATGTCCAGATCTCATGTTATCTTCCCTTTGATCTATAGCAGTGTTTTAGCTTTGTCAAAACACAGCAGTCAGTGGGGACAGATGTTTTTAGGCTATTATAAAAGCCTAGTTAATTAAGTCATTCAATCCTTCATAAAAATCACCCATGATGGTAATTTGGTCTTCACTTGGCTGAATAAAACCAAGAGGAATTCTGATACAACTAGTAAGCTACATCCAGTCTCTAAGTACCTAGCACCTCTTCCTCTCTCTGTATTTCTACTTTTAAAATATGCCTTAGAGATTGGGAAGCTTTTAGGTCAAAGTATACAAAAGAACCAGTAACTATTTCTCAGTGTTGATTATACTCAACATGAACCTGAAAGTATACAGCAAACTCCAGAGCAAACTCCAGGTGGCCCCTTACGTAGACTTTGTCTGGAGAATTCTAACTCATCCCTCAGGATTCTGATCCTAGTTCTGCCTCATCACTTAGCCACTCTGAGCTCAATTTTTTCCCCTGTTAAATGAAGGAATTGGATGAAATAATAGGACTCTAGATCATTTCCCACTTCCAGATTCTATGATTTCTAAATGATTACTGGGAAAACAGCTTCCCACTTTTACTGAAGCTCTCATCCTATCACTTATGCCCAAGTGGAGACTGGGTGTGTTTAAATTTGGGGGAGTAGAAGGTAAGGAAGGGGGCCAGGAAGGTGAGAATAAAGTTCAAGGTCAATCAAAGCCCAGGCTGTGGTTTCCTGTCTGTCCTGGAAATGGGGTTTTCCCAAGCTTCAGAGCCAGAGTCTTACTTGTTCCCCTATTAAGGATAACAATCAACATAATTAACAATGGGTGTGCACCACACAATCCAAAAGTCCAAAGGTATTTGGCAACAGAAGTTTCATAAAGGAACCGTTGGCTCCCTTTTGTCTGTGGTTAGGTACAGACGAAAAATAGAAAAGTCAATTAAAATGATCTGAGAACTCTCCATCACTTTTTTTTTTTTTAAATGAAAATAATCCCAGGCTACACAGTTCATTTGAAGACACTAACTAGTAGCTGTTAGTGTTTGCAGATATTTACTGGGCCCTGTGAGATGAGATGGTTGTTTACAGAACCTCCTTATTCCAGAGGATTCTGGGCTACCTAAGCAACTTAACTGTTGGCACAGGATGTGCTTTTTAAGCACACGAAAGAGCAGGCCCTCCAGTGTCTCCCATGAGGTACTGTGTGGGAGGGAAACTCAGTCTTGGCCAAAGCACTGTCCCACGGTGAAGGGCCTGCCATGACCTCGAGGAGAATGAGTCAAATGGCATCAACTCCATGAGAACAGCTATATTTGTAACAGAAATCAGATGATTGAAAAGACATGGCTTGGGTCAGGAGCCAGGGTACCATGTATTCATGCTGAGTGCCTACTATGTGCCAGAAGTATTCCTTGGGATTAGGAAGCAATGTGGGAACAAGGCCAAAGGGTCCCAGCCCTTAATGGAACTTAGGAGGCAGATTTTTAAGGGACTAGGCCCAAGCTATGCTTTCCTGGCTGTGCAGATATCAGGATTTCCCAAGCTTCAGAGATGCTGGGTCTTAAAATCATGACAAACTGAATGATGGAGAAGTACAAGATGAAAAGGAAGACAGGTTGGTCAGTTTTCAATGGCATGTGATCTCAAACAACATCCATTTTTTCAGGACCTCAGAGGGATTCATAGAAGCCTCAAGGTTAAAAATAGGAATAAGTGTGGCCACTTTCTTGGTCTCAGTGATATAATAGGGACCAGGTAAGTGCCATACATTTTCTCATGTTAAACAAGGGTCAGACACTGGGCTCTCCACTTTGGAAAGGCTGATGATCCATAAACCTTTAGAGTGTTGGGAGGGTGGAGTTTGGATATAGAATATGCATTCATTTGCAAAAACAGAAAGACTCAGTGAGATGAAGGATCACTAATTTGTCTTGTATCAAACTCTGAGAGTAGCCTCATTCTCTTTGTTCTCCTCTCCCATTACAGTTTTTTTGGCCAGACATGGTGTCACTGGGGCTTGACTATGGGGACTGTGTAATTTTACTAATGTTAAGAGAGTTCTGTAACCCACTGTGTAAAGAAGTTACAAGAAAGTATTAAAATTCCCACTAAATGTGGATTTTCTTGGACAACTAACTAAGCAACTCAGTAGACTAAGCAAAGATTTAGTTTTAAGAGATCTAAAAATAGTGGCCACCAGCATCTTTGTAATCATCTTTGTTAATTGATGATCAATAACAAATTGAAAGGACAAATTCATTTGTGGGGTATTTATTAATATCTATGCAAAGCTGCTGCTACTGCTGCTAAGTCACTTCAGTCGTGTCCGACTCTGTGCGACACCAGGCTCCCCCGTCCCTGGGATTCTCCAGGCAAGAACACTGGAGTGGGTTGCCATTTCCTTCTCCAATGCATGAAAGTGAAAAGTGAAAAGTGAAAGTGAAGTCGCTCAGTCGTGCCCGACTCTTAGCGACCCTATGGACTGAAGCCTACCAGGCTCCTCTGTCCATGGATTTTCCAGGCAAGAGTACTGGAGTGGGGTGCCATTGCCTTCTCCGATGCAAAGCTATCCATCAGCATAAATCCAAGTTTCCCATTTTTCTTTCTTCAACATATTTTCATGATGGGGAAAATAAAATATTAGAAAAATATGAAAATATTTAAGGTGTTCTTACATTTAACATTAAATTCTTACCAAACATTGACCAGAATAAAAAAGAATTGGGAAACCATGTAATATCCCAACTGTTTGAGTGTATAAGGAAGAAAGTGGGAGGGAGATAAAATAAATGGTAAGGAAGAGTGTATGACTCATATTGTTAATAAAAATAGTTGTCCTTTGAACCAAAAATTTTCTAATGCCTAAAATAAGTCATTGTCTAAGGAAGTTTAATAGGGTCAAAAACTTTTCTATGTCTTTTAAATTATCAACAGATATCTTGGACTTCTTTTTGGAGAAATAATTTTTTTTAATGGTTTAAAAGTTTTCATTGAATTCCATCCCACATAGCACTTAACTTTTTGAAATGTGTTCATTTAAAGATATTCAGATTTTACTAACTAATGGTGATGGAGAGGTAGGCCGTGGAAAATATAAGGGTGGAGGATTCATTGCCTTTGTCTCCTTAAATCTGAAGGTAGGTCCCACTGAGACCCGTGAGAATGCTGGTTCATTAGAATCCCTCTTTTCCTGGTCATTGTGCACTATTTGGATCAATTGGGATTTTTTTTAAGGGAAGTGGAAGAGAAACACCAATATTTCACGTGTGCTGAATTAGTGCGCATTCACGCTCAATCGTTTCACTTGTGTCTAACTCTTTACTATTCCATCTGTGGACCGCTAGGCCCCACTCCTCTATATAGGGATCCCAGCAAGAATACTGGAGTCAGTTGCCATTTCCTTCTCCAGGGGATCTTCCCAACCCAGAGACTGAACCTGTGTCTCCTGCAGCTCCTGCATTGGCAGGCAGATTCTTTACCACTGAGCCACCAGGCTTCCTGTGTTGAATTAGAGGTAGGGTCTTTATAGATAAAGACCTGAGCAAAGGAGGAATGTGCATTTCAGGAAGGAAACAATAGGAAAAACCGTGGGCATGGGGTCAGAACGAAGGAGCAGCTCACTGAGCGTAGTTTGGCTGGTGCTCACATGAAATGATGGAAACAAGGAGGGGAAGTATATAGGCTAGGGCCAGTCACTAAGGTCTCCACCTCAATTAAATGATATGACCTCAGACGTGCCTATAGCATTCAGCTGATTCATCTATAAAACTGTAAATCTGGAATCCACTTCTGATATTTTTTCCAACTATTACATTTTCAAATGCCAGATTACAATCTCTGGTACTGTTACCATGAAGAGCCTTGTGGGACTTGCGATATAAATTTAAAAGTCATTCATACAGAGGTGACATTTGAAGCAGAGGTTGGTAAATTTACCAAAGGAACATATGCGGAGAGAAGGTGCTAGGACCAAGAGTAAAATTCCGGGTCACACCCATGGTCTGCGGAAAGAAGAGGCACCACCTAGAAGCGAAAGCATGATATGGAGAGGAAGGAGGAGAATCAGGATGGGCCCCTCCTAACCCGGTCATCTTTCACCAGAAACCGAATGGAAGAAGGACAGAGGACACTGGATTTGGCACCTAAGATATGACTGCTGATCTTTAAGGGAGCACAGCAATAACATGACTAAGGAAAACCAGTCCACAGATCTGGGCCACACTGAGAAAGAAGAAGTAAGAGGGACTCCAGGGCACCAGGTCTTCACATAAACAGTATTCCAGGTAATATGCCTCATGTCCAGAAGTAGGTAAGTTTGGCAAGATCAAGAAATCCAGGTAAAGGGACTTCCCCAACAGTCCAGTAGTTAAGATTTCACCTTCCAATGCAGGGGATTCGGGTTTGATCTCTGATCAGGGAGCCAAGATCCCACATGACTCGCAGCCAAAAAAACGAAAACATAACAAACAGAAGCAGTACTGTAACAGATTCAGTAAAGACTTTAAAAATGGTCCACACAAAATAAAATAAAGCTTAAAAAAACCCCGAAATCTAGGTAAAAAGAACTAAAGCTCCTTGGAAGAACTCAATCAGCTTGCTCATCATTTAGACATACTTCACATCACTAGAGTCAGCTGGACCAAGGAGAGGCTGGACTCTGCCCATCTCAGGATCCATTTCTCACCTCTCATGGAGAATAGAGTTCACAGTGATGAGGCCTGATTTAGAAAAACCCTGAGTGTATCTCAACCAGTGATTGGTGGCCCAGTATTTTCTTCAGAAGCAGGGAAAACAGAAAAATAACTGGGAAAAAATGGAAATGATGGAGAGGAAGGGACATTGGGGGAGAAGGAGGATTGAGGTGGGCTCTTTGCAATGATCCTGAATCCTCGGGTGACCATCTTCCTACAGAGATGAAGTGATGGAGCCATGATGGGGAGCAAGTCCCCCTGGAAGGGATCCGTGCTTTCCTCCCTACGCCGTTCATACCCAATAACAAACATGTATCAGATAACACGCAGGTTGAAGGCTGTGCTATTGGAAGCAGACTCAGGCCTTTGGGAATCCCCATGAACCAAGGCTTGAAAAACATTCTCTTCCTTAGCACCTGTAACACTCTCCCAGTATGCCTGTTTCTCTCAAAGCCATAGGCATCTGTTTTCCACTTGGCCCCTTGGAGACAGAAAGAGGATTACAGTGTACGATGTTTTCCCTCATTTCCTGCTACATGCTGTTTTAAGTTTCTGCGACGGCTCTTGAACTCTTTCCTCCAAATGGCGAATCTACGTATGGCCACCACCACCCCCCACCTTGGGTTGATGGCTGGGGCACAGACTTAACAATGGGAGTTTTTTAAAGGATGGAATGTTCTTTCATCAGTATTGTTTCATCTGCTATTTTTGAAAAAGATGTCTCTTCAGATTTCAAGCCCACTCTTCTGGTACAAGGGAACTGATCAAAAAGGCTCTCTCTGAAGATCTGGAATTGTGTCCGGCCTCAGAGTTATTGTCTGGATCATCATCTGGGTCATCACTGACCTCAGTTCTGTGGACCGTGGGACAAACACCGAGGACTGGAGCCAGAAGGCGTGGGTTTGAGGACTGGCTCTGCCTAGAGCTGTGAGATTTGGGACAAGTTGCTCAAGAACAAAACCAAAACAAAAAAAACAAAAAAAAAACCCCTCCAATTCTCAGTTTCCTTCTCTGTAAAATGGGGGATTAAAAGCTAATCTACCTACTTTATAGGACTATTGAAGATAACTAAAAACCTCTGTGAAAGCATTTGCATTAACCTAAAACACTCTGCAATTGTAAGGATTTTATAGAACTATAGGGAGAGCTCTGGGGCATATGAGATCAGACTAAATCTTGACATAGACTGGGCAGGTGAGTTTGAAACAGTGGTTTATAAAAGAAACCCCTCAACTGAGCTTGTGTACTAAGTTGCTTCTGTCTTGTCCGACTGCAGTCCGGCTCCTCTGTCTTAGGGATTCTCCAGGTAAGAATACTGGAGTGGGTTGCCTCCTCCAGGGAATGTTCCCAATTAAGGGATTGAACTGGCATCTCTTATGTTTCCTGCCTTCGCAGGCAGGTTCTTTACCATTAGCACCAACTGGGAAGACCTCAAGTCCTTGTTGTTTATCTCTTGAGTTCTTGTTATTTATCTCTTTGTGCTACAAGTGCTAGAAAGAAATAAACTGAAGTTTCCACTCAAGCCATTTTTCAGTTAGCTGCCAGGGTCCCCTTGTAACAGATCGGGAAACCAGGACTTAGAAAGTTGTCTGTTTTTCAGTGACTTGTCCCACATCTCACGGCTGGCCAATGTAAGCATCAGGATGCACTCCTGAAAGGAAGGCATGCACCAACAGGCAGCTGGAGGTTCTATTTTCCCAATGATCTAAAGTAAAGAGTGTGCCTTTTCCGTAAAGGAAAATGAGGGTGCATCTGAGTCAGTGCCTGGTGGCAGGACTCGGACCCTGAGGTTTCGGCCACCACACAAGCTCCTGGCAGAGCCACCTTCAGAGAGGAGCAATTCTGACCAGAGAAACCTGAATAGGGACCTGGGTAGGAGGGCTGCCTGTGGACGTGTCACTGAGAGCAAGGAACTTTTCCGTCGCCTTCTAGTTCAGCCCTTTCAGCAGCCTGGGTCAAGGTCCTCGGCAGGGAGAGACTGTAATAACTCAAGTCATGAGTCAACACGGGGAGAATGCAGAGCTCTGTGAGAAACAGACAGGGCAAGTATGTAAAAAAATTCTATCGCTGAGGGGAAAAGTGTCCCGTGGCTGACCGAGACCACCAAGACCATGCTGGTATCCAAGTCAGTGCCAGTCAGACCCAAGTGGGTGACGTCACAATGGGTTACACAGCCCAGGTCGGGAATGTCCTGGGCCCCCATTGACAACGTGGCCCTTCTCTGACTCTGTTACTCACTCGCTTCCTTCCACTAAAGGAAGGACCCAAGTTACACTATGCTATTATTGCACACGAATTTTTTCCTCTCCTGTCATTCCTCTGCTCCATCCAGGGCCTGTGTTTGAGTCAAAAGTTTAGACTCTAACTTCAGATTGAAGTTTTTCTCCTTATTTAACTGCTGTCCTGAGCAGATGCACCATGAGGCAATGGGTACCAGCAATGGGTACCCAGCAATGGGTACTGCTTGGCCAGCAGACAGAATTGAATCTGACTGCTAGGCCTGACTTTCACCATCCCTGTGACTTAAGAACGTCATTTTATGTCCATGTTGTCAGATGAGAAAAAGGAGAATGCAAAAGCTATGGAGTCATTGAAGGAACCATATGTAATGAGTCAGGCCAGGCTGTGTAAGTGCCCACTACAGGACAGCTGCTGTTATTAATAAATAGCAAGATGCTCCCATTAAAACAGGACAGAGAATGACTCTTCAACCAAATCTCAAGGGATAGTAACTTTTGGGGGGCAAATAATGCCTAAATGCATAAGAATTGTCATAGGATCAGCTGCCCATTCTCTCTCTCAAGGGAAAGTCACTCAGTCCTGTTTGATTCTTTGAGACTCCATGGACTACACAGTCCATGGAATTCTCCAGGCCAGAATGGAGAATTCTCCAGGCTACTGGAGTGGGTAAGCCCTTCCCTTCTCCAGGGGATCTTCTTGACCCAGGGATTGAACCCAGGTCTCCCGCATTGCAGGCGGATTCTTTACCAGCTGAACCACAAGGGAAGCCCAAAGCACCTGAAATTTCTGCACAACCACAATTGGGCCCTCTGTTACCTTTTCCAAAACCCTTTTTCTTTACATTTTAATTTCTCATTATCATTTATGACCCTACTGTTTTATAACATCTGCCAAAGACTCCTTAACATTTCCCTATCTTTGCTGTATAGCTGTTTTTTGGTTGTTGTTGCTTTCAGGGAAATTCACATTTTCCTATTGAAAAACCACAAACTTTGCCAGACACAGATAAACAAATCAGATTCCCATTCATGTTCTGCTTTCCAGGGATGCAGTGAGAATTAGTTAGATGAAGTCTGCAAGACAGAGCCTGCTCTTGGAGAAATATGATATGTTCATATCGCACTTCACAGAACACTGTTTTCACAGAAGGCAAGTGACCGTGACCATGCACCTGTTTCCGATCGGCCCAGCTCGGCCGTGGGGACACGCCTGGCAGACTCTGTCCCCTGCGATGGGCAAACTCCCTAGGCACTCACGATTCCGCTCAGCAGTAGTTGTTTCTGATTAGCAATACCGCCAGGTTAGCAGCAAAATCCCCAAACGTGACTCTAACAGAATGCTAAGACACTCAGATTTCCTTATCCACCCTGTTCCCTGGCTGTTTTCCTCTCCCATCATTCTGTGATAGGCAGAGATTGTCTTGCTCTTTGAGCAAATAGACTGGTTCTATGGTGGAATTTATAGCATCCTTGAATTTCTTCCCAATTCTTGTAATGTTTCCTTAGTCTTGATTACCAATAACTGCTAAAGAACTGAATGACCTTAATTCCAAATCCAATTCATAAATATGGAATTTTGCTGTAGTGGGAGAACAATGGCACCCCACTCCAGTACTCTTGCCTGGAAAATCCCATGGATGGAGGAGCCTGGTGGGCTGCAGTCCATGGGGTCGCTAAGAGTCGGACACGACTGAGCGACTTCACTTTCTCTTTTCACTTTCATGCATTGGAGAAGGAAATGGCAACCCACTCCAGTGTTCTTGCCTGCAGAATCCCAGGGACGGGGGAGCCCGGTGGGCTGCTGTCTACGGGGTCACACAGAGTCGGACACGACTGAAGTGACTTAGCATAGCATAGCATAGCTGTAATGGGAAACTGGATCAGATAGTATCGGTGGCAGCTGTTAATACAGTGAAGGCTTGGGGTCGACGTGTACACACTGCTATATTTAAAATGGATAACCAACAAGGACCTACTGTACAGCACAGGGGACTCTGCTTAATGTTGTGTGGCAGCCTGGACGAGTCGGGGGTTTGGGGAGAACGGGTATATGTATATGTACGATTGAGTCCGGCAGTGGTACACTTGAAACTATCACAACATTGGTGATCAGGTATACTCCAATATAAAATACAAATATGAAAAAAAAAATACAAATATGAAAAAGTAACTTCAATATGTGGACAAGACTAGTCTTTTACTGTTCTGTTAGTGGCCTGTATTCACGGAAAGTTACATTGCATTTGGCCACGGTTTTAATTATATAACAGGACGTTTTTTCCCTGTCTTCTCTGCTATTGTACCTATAACTCCAGGCTGAGAGGAAACACCTTCCAGAGACTGGTGGTGAACAGAATAGAGGAGATTAGGTCAACACAGACAGTCAAAAAGACCATCTTCCTGGTAAAACACTGCCCTTTCCTTCTAAGTGAAAACATAGTACAATTAGCTTAGTTAAGTCTATCAGAAGGAAAGCCTCACTGGCCTTGAAAAAGCAGGATCTGAGAAGCTACTGCCACTCCAAACTTGTAAGCCTGGAGACTTCCATCCCACGTGTGGGGCTGGATAGTGCTTTCCTCTCCTGGAAAATGAGGTTTCTGTTCAAGTCCCTGGATATTATATTGGTTACTCCCTTTCCTCTTTTTTTGTTTCCTGCACTTTCACTCTCCTTCCTGACATGGCAAGTAATAACAATATATCATTTTTTAATGTTAGTTTTGTTCTTCTTTCAGAGGCAATGAGGACAGGAGGGGGCCATAAATGATGTCACTCACCAATCTCATAGGTGACCATTTACCCAAATCCAGGAACCATGCCATTCTCGGAGTTGTTTCCAAAGAGTGTTGCTTTGTCTCATTACCTCTATAATAAGCCTCCCTGATTTATTTTGCTTTGGGGAAATTTGAACTCTGATGGTATGACTCTAAGGAAAACATTTTTTGTTTGTTTTTATTCCACTCCTGCTATAAAGTCTCTTTGCAGATCATTGTGTTTCATAAGGAAAACCCAAGCTCTTGTCTAGTGGTCCTTCTCTTTGCTCCTGTAGAGTGGAGGCACTGGGAAGATTCCTGATGCCATCCAGGGACACACCACTGACCTGGCACCAGCTCCCTGCGGTGGGCACAGAATGACAGCAGAAAGGTCATGGCTGGACCTGGGATGCTGAGGGTAGCTAGTCCAGCAAGCCCTCCAAAAAGGTTTCCAGTAGGACCCTTTATCTCCAGAACAGATTAAGCTTCACCTCAAAGCATGACAATTCTAGACAAGCTTTTCTCAATAAAGCCATCAGAGCCGGCAGAAGAAATCCTATTCTCTCGATGCTGTGGGAAATGTGATTCTCAGTATGGTGAGGTGGGAGGAAGTAGTTTTCCAAACTGCACATGGCCTCACCCACCCACGATCATCACCCCAAGGAGAAACACCACTGAAGAGAGTGTGCTACATATGTGATGGTGAGGAGGTTTAAAAAAGTGTTGGGAATCAGTAGAATCAGTTGCAGGGTATGTGTGTGTGTATGTGTGTGTGTGTGTTTGGCCCATGAGAAAAATTATTCCCAGCCCTCAGAATTTCCTAAAGTATGAACAATGTTAAGAGATCCAACTTTTGATTTGGATTTGAGATTTTGAATTTAAAGTGACATATTAATGAAAGCAATGTGTGGTATTCACTCAAATCATAGTTTTCTTCAGAGTAGTGCAAGAGTCAGTCACGGGCGAATCAGGAGAGCACTCAGGACTCTGAAAGAAAAGGGGATCAACAATCAAAATGGGGGAGAAACAAAAAGACACGACTCACAAACAGGATTATTTATGAGGCAGAGAATATTATTTGGTGCGTGTGTGGCCTCAGTCACGTCCGACTCTTTGTGACTCCATGAACTGTAGCCCACCAGGCTCCTCTGTCCACAGGATTTTCCAGATAAGAATAGTGGAGTGTGTTGCCATTTCTTTCTCCAGGGTATCTTCCTGATTCAGGGATTGAACCCACGTCTCCTTTGTCTCCTACACTGGCAGACAGATTCTTTACCACTGAGCCACCTATTCTATTTAGGGGAAGTATTAAAACCTCTGAAAAGTCATAGGCTCTATGAAGGCATCATGGTTGCATGCACTCTGCTGGAGGAAGTGCAGTGTGGAGAAGGTACTAGAAGGTACTAGAGCCCTTTGTGGCCCTGGGCCAGGGGAGTCTCCTGGGATCCTGTGCACCTGGTCACTGGCCACACGTCTCTCATGGTGACTGAATATCAAGACATTCAACGGTATAGTGGCACTTGATAATATTTGGATGTAGTTAAGTTGCATTTTTTTCACGTATGTCAATTCAAGTGAATCGAGAACCACAAGGAATGGGCCAAACATTTTAGTGAGTTTCAGTAATACTTATTTCAGAAGGATTCACATTCTTCTGTTTACAGTTTTTCTCCGAGGACTCTAAAGGGTCACATGCATTTTTTAAATAAAAGGTGAGAACATATTCATGAGAAAAATAGAAAAAAAGTTGTAGTGCAAATGTGAAGTATTCCTTGAAACCTAGGAACAAGGGATTATGAGGGTTTCACAGAAGCTTTTGGGGAGCTACCATTTCTTGAGTGTTTGTGCCAGAGTCAATGCTGTTGGGTGAATGAATGAATGTCAATCCTACTGAGTACTTACTAATATTTTCATGTTGCAAATGAGGAAATGAGGCTTGGGGAGGTAGGAAGAAGTCAACTCACCTGATAAATGTTGGAAATAGAATTCAAACCCAAATCATTCCAATTCTAACTCATGCAAGGAAGGAGAGATTCAAAACAGAACACTGGGAACCATCACATAACATAAAACCCCTCCACTTTGGGTCAGCTGACGAAGTTAGCTTTTATTTTTCTCCTTGGAGTCCCTCATGTCCCCCCAGTGAATGCCAATCTCCTCATTCATTTTCTCACGTTACTCATCTCTGCTACCCACAAAATTCTGGTTGAAATTAGTCTTCATGCTTAAGAGCTTCTAATGACATAGAGAACTGGGAATAAATGTTCTGATCTCTTTTAAAAGCCCAGACAGAAAAGAATATTGGCCCCAGTGGTCAAAACCCAGACAACTCCAGTTTTGATGGGACAGTTCCCAAAAAGTTCAGATGCTTCCCAAACGTTGGGCGGTCTCCTGCTTTTCCGGAGGGAACATGCTTGGTGGATGATACACCAAGTTTGAAACACATGGAGAATGGCCTCCGTGGGGACTCTCGGGTCTTCTGAGAGGTTAAGTCCCATTTGCACATCAGGCCGCCGTGGCATTTCTCCTCTGGAGAAACACAGGCCAGCTTTGTCACGTCAAAAATAAAATCTCAACCACACAGAACGCACTGGAAGTTATATTAGGAGAGGTCTTCAGACTTCTGTTTATAATCTTCATTTATTAAGTGCCTATTTTCTGCCAAACATTTTCCTAGATGCTTCACCTATGTTATTTCATTTAACCTTTTCCACTAACCTGCAAGGTGGTGGTGGTTGTTGTTTAGTCACTAAGTTGTATCCGACTCTTTGAGACTCCATGGACCCTAGCCTGCCAGGATCTTCTCCCCTTGGAATTCCCAGACAAGAATACTGAAGTGGGTTGCCATTTCCTCCTCTAGGGGATCTTCCCTATCCAGGGACTGAAGCTGAGTCACCTGCATTGGCAGGTGGATTCTTTACCACTGAGCCATGTGGGAAGCCCTAAAGTAGAGTTGTTATCTCCACTTAAATGAGGAAACGGAAGCCCAGGTGATTAAGCAAGACATCCAGTGTCACATGACTTGTAAGTGGCAGTTGGGGTTTGAGCTGACTCTGTCCATCTCCAAAACCTGTGCACTTCACCACTCCATGATGTTTCCTGGCCAGCCCAGAGGAGATGAACAATGATTAGATTTGTGGGTAGATGTGTGCTGCTGCTGCCAAGTCGCTTCAGTTGTGTCTGACTCTGTGCAACCCCATAGATGGCAGCCCACCAGGCTCCCCCGTCCCTGGGATTCTCCAGGCAAGAACACTGGAGTGGGTTGCCATCTCCTTCTCCAATGCATGAAAGTAAAAAGTGAAAGTGAAGTTGCTCAGTCATGTCCGACTCTTCACAACCCCATGGACTGCAGCCCACAAGGTTCCTCTGACCATGGGAGTTTCCAGACAAGAGTACTGGAGTGGGTTGGGTAGATGTGTAGCCTAGCCTTATTTCCTTTTGACTGCAACCTCGCCTGGTCCATTCTGGAAGCAGAGGTAGAAGCAGTGGAGCTGGCCAGCACCTCTGGGTCTCATGTGGCCCACATGAGCGACAGGGCCAGACAGCAGAGGCCACTGGCTTCAGGCCAAGGGACAGGAATTAATGGGCTCCAAGGAAACTCAAACCATCAACTGGCTGGAACTTTCGAGAAATAACTTGACAAGATAGACTAAGAAATTCATGGCTGACTTTGGAAATCAGAAATAAATCAGGAAAGAAAAAAATCGACATGCAAGCCAATTCCATAAATACTAGAATCTCCTAGAATCATGAAAAGTCCCCATAAGTTGGGCCTGACTGAAACTGTGGTCCCTTCTCTGTAGTAATTTAAACTCAAGTATTTATGTTGGCTTCTGTCCTCAGTGACTTGTTCTAATCAAAATGCTTTGATGAGATATACAAGGAATAGAAATATGATTGAGAAGCCAGAGAGTAATTTCTTGGTTTAAAATAATTGTGAACATAAACTTTCATCTTTGGCCATGTTTTAAGGGCTATCTTTGACTCACTAGGACAAAGACTTTTAAGATCTTATTTGGAAAAGCCTCCTTGGTTTTAAAGTGAGTGTAAACGCACCTTAACACCTTAGAGAACGTATTCCCACCAAGATGGCTCTTGTTCTGTCTGTAAATCAATGCATATTTGACATCTAAAACTTCTTTTCTTGGAGGCTCCTGTAACAATCCATGGCTTATAAAAAGCTAAGCTTTACTTCATGCTGCCTTTGAATAATATTTATGGAACTTGGGCTCTTGCTTTTCCTATAAGCAAGCCAACGTGTTTCTCTCCTGCTCTGTGGGCCTCTATTGATCTATATAAGCTATCAGCTTCATCTCCAAGTAGTGTGCTTACTTCAACTGGATACTATCTTCCTGAAGCCAGTGGTAACAGGAAATAATAAGTGTTAATACTTATTAAAATACTACCATATGTCAAATATTCTCTAGCAGAACTGGATTCAAAATCTGGCCAAGCTATTTGACCACCTGTAAGATGGTGGACAACTTACTTTCCTCTCAAATCATCAGTTTTCTTATCTACAGATTGGTGATAATAACACATTGGTTTGTGCAGAGGCATCAATGAGATGACATAGGTTGTATTAGTTTGCTTGGGCTGCCATAACAAATACCACAGACTGGGTGGCTTAAACAACGAAAATGTATTTTCTCACAGTTCTGGAGGCCAGACGTCCTGGAGCAAGGTGTCAGGCAGAGTGGGTTCCTTCAAGGCCTCTCTCCTTGCTGGCAGAGGGTTGTTTTTCCCCAAATCTTCACATGGCTTTCCCCATGTGTCCTAATCTTTTCTTTGTAGGAGACCAGGCAGGTTGGATTAGAGGCCTTCCTAAAACAACCTCATTTTAACTCATTTACTTTTTTTTTTTAACAGATTCTGTCTCCAAACACAGTCACATTCAGAGATAGTAGAAGTTAGAGTTTCAGCATATGAATTTTGCATTCTAAGTCACTTCAGTCCTGTCTGACTCTTTGTGACCCTATAGACTATAGCCCATCAAGCTCCTCTGTCCATGGGATTCTCCAAACAAGAGTACTGAAGTGGGTGCCATTTCCTTCTGCAGGGGATCTTCCCCACCTAGGGATCAAACCCGTGTCTCTTATGTCTCCTGCATTGGCAGGAGGGTTATTTACCACTAGCTCCATCAGGTTAGGGGAATGCAATTTGGCCCATAACATAGGTGCAAGAGCCAGAACTTGACAACTTTCAATAAGTGTTGGTTCCCCTCTCCCCACTTCCAAGTTCTGGTGTAAAGAAGACACAGGGGATGCAGCATCGACTCTTTGAGTGGATTTCTCAGGATCCTTGACAAAGACACTAAAATGAGGTGTCCGCCACTGCTCCTCTAAAAGTCTTCAGTTGAGGGCTTCCCTGGTGGTTCGGACTCCACCCTGTAATGCAGGGGACACCAGTTTGATCCCTAGTCCAGGAAGACCCTCCATGCCACAGCAACTAAGCCTGTATGCCACAACTACTGAAGCCCATGTGCCCTAGAGCCGGTGCTCTGCAACAAGAGAAGCCCCGATTGCCACAACGAAGCCCCAGTAAGCCAAAAATAAACAAATAAGTATGTCTTCAGCTTAAAAACGGAGGCAAACTAGGCTTCACTTCTCAAAAAGTGTGTGTCAAGGTACAAAGAGGAGGTTTTTAGCTCTAGAGCTCTCAGCTGTCTTTGATTTAATTCCTGGGTAAAGGCAACAAAAAAGTGAAATAATGATGACAGTAATGATGATGTGACAAGGGTAATAATAGAAGCTCTCATTTACTGAGGACATACGCATAGGAAGCCCTTCCAATGCATCCTCCCATTTGATTTATTGCAGCAACTTCTACAAATGGGTAGCTGTGTGTGTGGTCTTTCAAATAAACTGAAGTTTGGTTTTTTTGTTTGTTTTTTTTTTAAGGAGAAGACACTGAGGATTTCTACATGTAAGAAAGGATAAATCTGTGTTGATTTCATGAGAAGACTTGCCAGTCCATGATTATTGCCACTCTAAGTATAGATTTTTAAATTAATTACTTTTTAATGTATTTACTTTTAATTGAAGGATAATTGCATTACAGTACTATGCTGGTTTGTGCCATACATCAACATGAATCAACCATAGGTATACATATGTCCCCTCCCTCTTGAAAATCCCTCCCACCTATACCCCTTCCCACCCCTCTAGGTTGTTACAGAGCCCCGGTTTGAGTTCACTGAGCCGTACAGCAAATTTCCACTGGCTGTCTATTTGACATATGGTAGGGTGTGTTTTCATGCTAGTCTCTCCATTTGCCCCATCCTCTCTTCTTTCCCCACTGCACATATCCCTAAGTCTGCTCTCTATGTCTGCATCTCCATTGCTGCCCTGCAAATAGGTTCTATATGGACCATTTTAAAGTCTTTATTGAATTTGTCACATTAGGGCTTCTGTTTTATGTTTTGTGTTTTTTTTGCCCACGAGGCATGTGGGATCTTCGCTCCCTGACCAGGGACGAAACCTACACCCCCTGCATTGGAAGGTGAAGTCTTAGTCACTGGACCACCAGGGAAGTCCCTCAAATTGTAGTTCTGCTGATATCTAAAGACAAATGAATCAGGTCTGGATCGACTAGAGGATGCTGACTGACATCCTGCTGTCTTTGGGAACTGGAGCACCTTCTGGAGCACAGGGATTCCTTGATTGGTGTTGACTGAACTGGAGAGCTGGAGGCAGCCTACTAATGAGTCCACCTCTACCCAGCACACTGCTCTACATGCCATGAAGATAAACGAGTATCTGTCGAATGAAAGACGAACACCCGACTCGACTCTGAATGACTCTCTGTTTCCAGGATCAGCATGGCTGATGGCTCTGGTGGGCTCAATGATCAAGCAGCTCAGTCTGTGCCTTTCTTATGGACACTGAAGTGGTCCCATAGAACACACTGCTGTAGAAGGAAGGGGACCACTCCTTGGGCCCTTTGTCATTTATTCTCCAGTGCTTTGGGGCTTTTGAGCAAGAATCTTAGTCATGTAAACATATCCACAAAATAATTGCTGGGAAAGAAGAAAAACCCAATGTTGAAATTTTCAACTTTTTGCTGAAAGGCACTCCTACATCCACCTCCCAAGAGAGATAGATGCGGCGGCTGCCATGACAGTGCTGGAAACACGCATATTGAAACGCTGCAAGTCACAGAACATCTAGGCCAGGCTGGATTCTGTCGTGCCTATTTGTGTCAGAAGAGATAGGTTGCCCTATTCTCATTCAGTTCAGTGCAACCACCCATCAACAAGGCTCAGGTAGGCTTTGCCTTTGGTAACTCTTTAGCTTGAACAAAGGCGCAGGGGAGAGAGATGCGTGCAGGGCGCACACAGAGAACTGCTTTCTGTCAGCTCACTTTCTGGACATGCTCAGGCCCGTGGGCAGGGCTCTGAGTTTCTGGCCTGTGGTCAACCCCATTGAGCAGCAGCCTTGGCTGGGTCACACACAGCATTTTTTTCTGTCTGAAGGATGACCTGGTTAGCAAAGGACAAATAGTAGAGTTCCCCAAAAATAATTAAGCCTTTGGACCCCTTTGTGCAAACACAGATCTGTGTGAGGTTTTCTGGAGCGAATGCTGTAGGCTGCATTCCAGAGGCCAAGAGGCAAAACACCACAGCAGCCTGTCATCCGTGTTCTCTCCATAAATAGGACCGTGCCTTCCTGAAGCAATGAGACAGCGTGTCAAGCAGACCCGTTTATGGTACCAGCTGGATGGTGGCTTTTACTAACCAACATGCAGATGACAAAGACAGCATTGGGCTGGATAGAGGGCAAGTTTGGTCAAACCTCAGTATGTTGGACAAACCACTTAATTACTTTGGGCCTTGGTTTTCTCAGCCCTCTTGTTAGGTTAATAACTCTTCCAAAAGGTTATGCACATTAACACATTCACTGAGAACCTGCCCTGAGTGATGTTGTTTAGTCACTAAGTTGTGTCCGACTCTCTGAGACCCCAGGGACTGTAGCCCGCCAGGCTCCTCTGTCCATGGATTTCCCAGGCAAGAATACTAGAGGGGGTTGCCATTTCCTTCTCCGGAGATCCTTCCGACCCATGCTAAAGGTTGGTGGTGAGGATTAAAGAAAACAGTGTCAGTGAAGGCCCAGCAGAGCAGCTGCCTCCTAAAATGCTCTCCATAAATGTTGGTTGCCCATGTGGAGGAACTGGGGAAAAGGAAGGCTTGAGTTCTTTGAAAATGTGGGTATTTATTCAGATTTCTGAATTTTTATATTAAAATATAAAAAATAAAACATTAAAAATTGCTTTCTTCTATGGGAATAATGGGAGTTCCCTGATGGCTCGCTCAGTAGAAAAGAATCCACCTGCCAGTTCAGGAGACATGGGCTCAATCCCTGGGTCAGCAAGATGCCCCGGAGGAGGAAGTGGCAATTCACTGCAGTATTCTTGCCTGAATCCCATGGACAGAGGAGCCTGGCAGGCCATGGGGTCGTCGATGGGGAGGTAAGAGTCGGACATGACTTAGCGACTAAACAACAACAAATAGGAACAGTGACTAAGCACCAGAAACAGGCAACCCAGTCCCTGAAAACAGAGAATGAAAAGCTCTGTTTCAGTTTATGGAGACCCTGACTGAGCTGTTTCATATGTGGAGAGATTCCCAGAAGAACCCATGGCTTTGGATTTAGGTTTAATTACATAAAGAGTGGAGAGGAAAGGTGTCAAGGGCCAGAGGAAAGTAAGGAAAGGAGCAAATTAATATTGCAAGGTAAAGCATAGGAGCATTCCTGGGAGCAAACTGACAGACATGTTTATCCTATGAGAGGCCTTAGTGACTTCAGCAGTTGGCTGAAGGAAGGGGAAAATTGAGTTAGCATTATTCACGCTCCCAAGTTCAACTCTAGCTTCTAACAAAACAGACAACTGGTAACATCATTCCTGGTGCCTACAACCCCCAGGGTCAAGTACTGTCTGGAATCACCCAACAGGATTGCAAATCAGGCCTGGAAACGCCTGCATTTAAGTTTATTCTCGAATGCACGCTCCATGCAGAAATGAATTTTTCCCAATCTAATTTTAAGAAAATCCAAACTTGAGATACTCAATGCTTCAGATAATCCTCTACCTTTTTCTCAAAAGAAGCATTTTTGTGGCAGAGTCTAGCCAACAGTACTCATCACACCTATCTCAACTCCAAGGTTGAAAAGAAGCTTTTTTTTCTTTAACAGAAAAATAGAAATCCTTTTAAATGACCATTTACCCTCAAGTTGCCTTTTTCTCGTGACTTCTTTTGGCATTACCCCACTCCCCTGAAGGGTTAACAAAGATGACGTCTCCAAGTTAAATCAGTGCTTCAGGACACCTCCCGGGTGGGGGCCGGAGATGACCAGAGAAAGCCAACATCACTCTTCCACTGCCTGGCAAGCACCTCCCCCCAGGCCAGGCCCACCCACGCTAAATAAAGAATTGGCCAGCACTCTGGCTCTGATGCTGGGAGGGACTGGGGGCAGGAGGAGAAGGGGACGACAGAGGATGAGATGGCTGGATGGCATCACTGACTCGATGGACGTGAGTCTGGGTGAACTCCGGGAGTTGGTGATGGACAGGGAGGCCTGGCGTGCTGCGATTCATGGGGTTGCAAAGAGTCGGACACGACTGAGCGACTGAGCTGACTGAACTGACTGGGCAAGTCATAGATACGTTTTTTCTTCCAGTAATATATGTTCTAGAAGTCAAAGGGTAGAGATTGAGTGTGAAGAGAGCAGGAGAGAGGGTGAGGTGTAGATGAGGCAGGACAAGCAAGGGCAAACCAGAGCATTTGATGCAACTAGCTAGTGAAGAAAAGACCCTCCAAATGCTGGCATGTCGACCAAGCCAAAGACCGATGTTCAGGATGAGTCCAATTTTAGCCCAGGAGAAATAAATCAAATGGAGGGCAAAAGGTTTAAGAAGTGAAAAAAAAAAAAAAAGAGTATTATTTCAAGCACGTGATGTTGTTCACATCCAAAGTTTCTAGGTTGAACACAATGAGGAACTAATGTGGGGGGAAAAAAGCAGCCAGTCCCAGCAGCTGTCTCCATCCTCCCACCACCACCCAGCTGGTGGGCAAGGGGACACTCTAGCCTCGCACCTCTTGATGCCTGGGGAATGTGGGGTTGCAGGGGTCATTTCTGACTTGTATACCCTTTAATTAAAGGGAATACAACCTTTCCTCTGATGATGATGGTGATGATAGTAAAATATCTCAAAAGAGAGTAGGGGTATGCACAGGTGGCACAGTAGTAAAGAATCTGCCTGCCAATGCAGGAGAACCAGGAGACGGGAGTTCAATCCCTGGGTTGGGAAGATCCCCTGGAGAAGGAAATGGCAACCCACTCCAGTATTCTTGCCTGGAAAAATCCCACGGACAGAGGAACCTGGCAAGCTAAAGTCTGTGGGGCTGCAAAGAGTTGGACACGATTGAGTGAGTAAGCGCATGAGCGCACATACACACACACACACACACACAGGCTTATATATTATTCAAGCTCTGTGGAAAGCAAGAGGGCTTGGAACAGTAAAATCTTGTTTGCTCACACGGCTCTGAGTAACTAAAGTGAGGGAAAGCTCAGAAAATAATTGATTAGATGCCAATTCACATAGCTCACTTAGTCTGCTTTTTATTATCAGTATTTCTTTAAAAGGCTAATAGATCCTGTTCTTGACAAGCATGAAGCCAGAAGGTGGGCTCCTATCCAGTGTTTTCATTTTTCAGCTCTCAAGAGGCAATGATTAGATCTTAATATTGAATGCACAAACCACACTCACTGTGTGAACTCTCTAAGAGAGCTCTCCACCTAAGAATAAAAAAAAAAAGCAAAGAAGTCTTATTGGAAAGATTGTAAAAGGAAGGGGGAGGAGCACTTTGGGTCTCTCTGGGTCACCTGATTAGGGATGAATTGATTTTCTTATAACCACTCTAAATCTGCCCTCCCTGTGGGGAGGGAAACCTGAGAAGGCTGGACTTCAGTGATTTAATTCTCTGTCTATGAATAGCCAAACCTGGGGAGCAGAGAGGAGCAGGCAAAAGTCAACCACCGAAAGAGCATTTGCAAATTGAGCAAGTTCTGTGAATCTTAGGTAAGAGCTGCGAGCAGAGTTTTTTCTTCCACATCTCTTAAACAATAACTGAACTTAAGAAAACATGCCAATCAGCGCATGCTGTTCGCTGATGACACCATCTGAGACTGAGCTACAAGGAGCCCAACACTAATGAAATATGCTTCCAGTCATGAGTTCCCGATGATGCTTTTCAGAGGCATCACCCTGTCCAGTAAGCACTGAACACATTGTATTCATTACAACACCGTCAAGATCAAATTGCCACACATTGCATCTGTGTCCGCTGTGGAAACCAGCCTCACCACTGACTAAATGTGCAGCCCTCTCTCCTTCACAACGGGACTAATGAGTGAGTCTCTACCTACTTTACTTACTGGTCCAATGGATCAAACTGGAAATGATCTTTCTCCAAGGAAAAAGACATGCAAGGGCATGGGTGGCCTGAAGCCGAATCTCCGGGGTTAGTTCCTGGGGTAATCCCAGTTCCTCCTGCTGGCGGAATCTCCCCATGAGGTGCTGGAGGGGCTGACTGATCTGAGCTCCTTTCCAATGTTCGCTTGGTTAGATAAAAAACACCTTTCAGCAGATACAGAAGAGCATTCAGAGCATAGCCTCCAGTAGAACTAATGTGTAGAAATGGCAACATAGAGGAGTCCAGTCCAAATATGAAAAAAGTGATATGCAGATCAGTCGGATACTTTAAGGGCCTTCAACATTCCCTATTGGTGCCATTTTGCGCGAAGTGTGAGCCCAAAGTACCCCATGGGAGCCGTGTGCAACAGGTGAAAACACTCAAGCCCAGGGAAGGCCATGGGTGAGGTGTGGCTTGCAAACTCATCTTTCCCCTTCTGTTAGGAGTGACATGCCATAAACAGCTTTCTCCCGGAGTATCTCACAAATATATTACTTTTTTTTTTTTAAGGGAGCTTAAATATGTTTGAACCTTGGCGCATTTGTTACTATAACCATAGCACAGTCACTGTGAAACCCAAACATTACTGTGCTTTGTTATTCTGCTTTGTCTACGGTGTTTTTCCCATGGCTCTTAATACAGAAGTGCTCAGCCTGGTACTCACCCTTTGTCTGCCCCTCAGTGGGAAGCATAGTTGTGAAGGCTGATGCATAGTTTGGAAAGGCAGCCATCACATGTTTATGTGGAGTTTAAAGAGTTGGCACCATCCTGCCAACTACTAGTATTCTATATCCAAAAGGCAACATTATTTTTTCTAATTTAAACCCTTTTCTGGGAGGGTTTTTCCACTTCCTCTGTGGTGTGTGTTGTCTTCTCATACTCTTGGCTGACTTATCTTCACCCCCTGGACCCCTGGGAACACACTCCCAGCTGGGTGGAGTGGCTTCTAAGAGCTGCCAGATTCAAATTGATTTTGTCCTTCACAGAAAAGTAGTTAAAATGTTGCAGTGCGGTTCTCTGAGAGGACTAGAACCTCTCAAGTTATCTCCTGCTAGCTTATCAAAAACTCCTGGGTGGACATTGAATACCATTAACAGGGCCAAAAATAGATTGGCTTTTTTAAAAATAGGAATTGTGTGTATTTATTCTTGAGGCCAAATAAAAGTCCACTATTCTCTTTTTGGACATTTTGATTAGATGATGGTGATGATGATGATGATGTGTGTGAGAGAGAGAGAGAGACAGAGCAAAGCCCACCCCAGAGAGTGAGATCTTGCCCTGGTCTAATGGGAAGTCCATTCTGTAGGCTATTTTTCAACAAGGAGTAGTGCGGATCCCTGAGAATTCACTAGTCTCTTTCAATTTCTATCATTTCACCGTTCCTTTCAGAAGTGACTTTCTAAGAGAACCTTGTTTAAGCCCAGGAGTAAGTTAATATACCGGGAGACACATTCAAGACCTCTATGCCTTTTGTTTGTAATTTCCTTGCGTGTTTTATGTCCCCCAGAACAGATAAACAAGGGGTGTTCACTAATTAGAGTCAGAAACCTCTCAACCCAAAATGTCTGGAGAGTCCTGTGTTCTGTTAGTTCTAATATACATGCATCAGCCATAAGGGATGGCTAATAGTGCAAGACAATAAAATCCCTTCATGTTTTCTGTTTTAGGGAAATCCTGCATGGTTGTACTAGGGTCATAAAAAATTACTAATGTGTTTTCTCATGGCGCTGGGCCATAACATAAGGCCTTGTGCGATGGTATTGTGTGCAGCCTGTAATCACAAACAAATGTCTCCACCAGCAGATGAGATGTTATATGAGAAAGTGCGAGAGGTTAGAGCTTGAGCCTTGGTGTCAGCTATGGAGCAGGTCCCTCCACAGTCGAAGACCCCTGAGGCCATGCAAACGAAAACGACAGTGTCTGGGAGAAGGAGGGGAGGAGGGAATGCCAAGAGAGATGAGGTCACCACAGTGAGCATCCAGCTCCCTTCTGAATGGGAAATAAGAAAAGGCTCAACTCTGGGGCTATCTGGACATAAAGCAGATGGAATTTGAGGGTCAGGTTGACAGAGATGAGGGAATCCCATGAGGAGAAGACAGGTAACATCACTGGATGTCCCACGTATGCGGCAGCCAAATACAGAGCATCAGCAAGTGAAAGGAGTGTCTGCTTCTGCCGTGGCTTGTCGGATGTGTCCAATGTCATGTTACTGCACAAGAGGGCGAGTGATCAATGTAATGCCAAGGTTCATCATCCACTGCATGTCCGGCTCAGAGAGACATTCTGGGATGCTTTCAGAGATCAAGTATCATTGGGATCATTCTGTCCAGATGAAAGGAAATTCCCACAAAGACACGAATGTGTTTTACCTTAGCCTTTGCAAAGGAGTTTTTGAGCTGTGAATGGCAACGTTACTCTAAGGGATGTCCTGTGACAAGTAGAACTGTTTTCCAGAAATCTCAGATGTGGAAGAGAAAAGAAAATCCCACAAGAGTAATATAATCAGATTACTCAGAAAATGTCCCTTTACCCCCAAAACAGTGGTGTGGAATAGAAATACACAGGTTAAAAATCCTGGCTCCGTGATTCTCGGATTTTGAGCAAACCCTCTCCGAATTAATGCTCTCCAAATCTTGCTTTCCACCTCTGAAAACAAGGAGAGAAATAGCCGCCTTAATGGTTGTTGTAAAAATAAATCTCCCACTTTAATCACTACCTTTTTGCCAACAACTTCCAGGTCTTTTCTTTCCTGCCCAAAAATCTTTACTTAGTTTCACATTCATACACTCTCTCCAATCTCCCACAGGCTTTTCAAAACCAAATGTTCCAAACTGAAATGATCATCTTTCTTCCCTCTAACCTCACAGAGCTGTTTTCTCCTCAGTTAAAGATGTCATCATGTGTTGCCAAAAAACCTTAGATGTCTCTCTAATTTCTCCTGTTCCATCATCACTCTCAAATAAAAAAGATCTCGAAATTTCATCCTTTGATTCCAGCTTTTAGCCATCACCATCTCTAGTTTGAGTGCCATTTCACACTTAGATCATTATAAATGCTTCCGGTCCCTAATGTTGGCCTATTCTCCACACTCCATCCGTCTTTGGAAAGAGGAGGTCTGCTTGGTTCACTCCCCTTTCTAAATGGCTACTCACTACCCCCAGGATATCTCCTCCCTGGCCAGCCAGGATCGCATCTTTTCTTACCACCCAAGCATCATCTTCACTCTTCATAGATATCCTGGCACTATGAGTTCTCTCTACAGTGAGTTGTGTTGACTTTCACTCATCTCTGGGCTTTCACAGAGGTTGTTCTCTCTGCCTGGAATCTGCTTCCCTCTCCCTGGCTCCCCCTCTCCTATCTGACTAATCACTACTCATCCTTCAGATCCAACTTAGGTACCTCTTATGGGAGCCTTCCCTGTGCCCACAAGGTTGGCTGTGTGCCTGTCTCATGTGCTGCCACAGTACTTTGTAATCTCCCTAGCAGAGGCACGTGGATCTCACCACACTGGACTCTCCTATACCAGTAACTTTCCTCCACCAGACTGTAGACCCTTTGAGGACATGGTGTCTTCAGTGATATGTATCAGACCACTCAGTGGCTGTGTATACAGGAGGGAAGGGAGAGAAGAAGGGAGGTGGGGAGAGAGGAGGTAGGAAAGAAGGCAGGCAGAAAAGAAGAAAGGAAGGAAGGAAGGATGGATGGGAGGAAGGAAAGAAGGAAATAATTTGACATGTTAAACACCTAGTTCAGAATTAGTCACCCAGCAATAAACGGTAGTCTTCACTCCATACTGATAAATCATACCATTTACTTTTGCTAACCAGGCCCTATCATTACTTTTTTCACATTTAGCAAAGTGGCAAAGTCTCTTCACACCTAGATAGGCTAAATCTTTACAGTCTGCCAAATGTCCCTAAAACCCAACAAGCTACAGCAGTTTCAGAAGCCTCTAGATTGGAGTTTTTGTTTGTCTGATAAGGTCTTTATTCTCCTTCACTTTTTGGTAGTGGTGGGGCAAGGGAAACATTCTATAATCTTTTTATAAAACCTCAGTCTTTTGGGCTTCTCTTGTGGCTCAGCTGGTAAAGAATCTGCCTGCAATGTGGGAGACCTGGGTTCAATCCCTGGGTTGTGAAGATGCCCTGGAGAAAGGAAAGGCTACCCACTACAGCATTCTGGCCTGGAGAATTCCATGGACTGTACAGTCCATGGGGTTGCAAAGAGTCAGACACGACTGAGTGACTTTCACTTTCTGTCTTTTAGTTGGTCTATGTCCCTGAGCTGTAACCTATACCTGTTTCTTAGCTATTTTCTCTTCCCTCTTAGATGAAACAGGAAGACTAGAGGTGGGGATAGGGGGTGGTGGTGAGGGGCAGGCTATGAAATTTAAGTGAAAGTCTAAATTATTTGGGGACTTACTTTATATTGTGTGCTCTTACAAGCAGTATTGGGGCTACAGGTGTTCAAAAGAGTGAGAAGGACAAGGCTTTCTGGAAACTTAACTTTGCCGAAAGACTATAGATGTTTGGATTGCCTCAAACAGAATCTGGAGAAAGGGCATAGCAACTGACGTGATCTATGGTGATGTTAACTGGCCCATGTTTCCTCAGAGGGTTAAAAAATGAAAAGAGAAGTCTTAGACTAGGAGACAAAACACAGGTGAAAATGGTAAGGAAGGCTTGGATAATTAAAGGACTGAGATACACTAGTCAGAAACTACAAGTTATATAAATCATGGTCAGTGAGCCAAGCTACATCAAAGTACTATGAGTGACTGTGTGCATTATCATAGCAGAAACTGGCTAGTGTGTGACCAGTAGAAACCATTCCATTAGACTACATCATCAGGCTTATATATTACCAGTATGTCCTGGCTATTTTTCTGCCTTGGAGATTTGAGATTTGACATACAGAATAAGGGTAGAATTGAGAACTTCCCCAAAGCAGAACATACCAGATATTTACATGTTGTATTTTGAAGCATTTCGGGATCCTAAATAAGCAATTAATAAACCTAACTTACACCTTCATCTATCTGTAAGTCCCATTCCATTCCTACCCTAACTCACTACTCATTCTTCCTTTTTGATTAACCTGAATTTGGTGATAATAAAATTCTTAACCATCCCCATTTGCTTAAGATCAAGAGTAAGAAAAAAAAAATGGCTCCATGGTTTTTCAAATAATTTGTTTTTAATTTTATTTTTCATTTATTTATTTTTTAAATACTTATTTATCTCTGTCTGCGTCTGGCATGTGGGATCCTAGCTCCCCCACCAGGGATCAAAGTGCACCCCCTGCCTTGGAAGGCAGATTTTTAACCACTGAACCACCAGGAAGTCCCATAATTTGCTTTTTATAACTAAAAAATTCTGCTTCAGTCTCACTGCCTCATAGTTATCTCTGATATACAGACCAACTCTAAGATTTCTCCATGTTTTAGTAAGATAGTTTCACTCTTTAAAATGGAACTGACTATTCTATAGTGAAGAAACCATATGATAGAGGGAGAACAGAGCCAAGTAAATGGGAAGGGACAGCTGTCTCATTATACAAGGACATGCTGTATACATTAAATAAGCATCTGATGTACAAGGGAGTCAAAGTAAAATAGAGCAAATCAATTCAGCTTCTTGTTCTCTGGAGTACAGAGAGTACTACTCTCTGGAGTCGTATAAGTGGTTATGTGGTCATGGAGACAATTTCCTCAAAAGCCTTGGGTTTGAGCTTCACTTGAGGCTTGCATCATGGCCTTGGAGTAAGATCTGGCCATTCAAAAATATTTATCAACATTTTTATGTCTATCTACTATGTGGCAAACATTGTTCTAAGCACCAGCCATATAGCAGTTAAAAAGAAGGCAGACAAAAATTTCTCTGTCCACATGGAGTCTATGTTTTGTGGACAGAATTGAGAGCATCAACAAACAAAACAATGTCTCAAAAGATGATATGTACAATGGGAAACAATTGAAAAGAAAGGGAAGAGGGTTCTGGGATGGGGAATGTAGTTGCAATTTTAAGTTGGGTGGGGAAGCCTTCTCTGATTAAGGGATGCTTGAGCAAGACCTGAAGGAGGTGTGGGAGTCAGTCATGTGGCTCCATGAAGGCAGAGTATCGCAGGCAAGGGGAACAGTTCATATAAATTTTCAAGTTAGGAGCGTTCCTGGACGGTCAGAGAAACAGACAGCAGTCATGTGACTGGAAAGGTATTAGAGTCAAAAGAATAGGAGACAAAACCAAAGAAGTGGTAGGTACCAGGTCACAGAAGGTCTTGTAAAGCATTGCAAAGAGTCTGCCTTTTACCCTGAGTAAGATGAAGGGACTATTGGAGAGTTTTGAGCACAGAGATGAATTATTTTAAAAGCCCACTCTGCTGTGTTAGGGGCTTCCCTGGTGGCTCAGATGGTAAAGAATCTTCCTGCAATGCAGAAGACCTGGTTTTGATCCCTGGGTCAGGAAGATCCCCTGGAGAAGGGAATGGCTGCCCACTCCAGTACTCTTGCCTGGAGAATTCTGTGGACTGAGGAGCCTGGAGGCCTACAGTCCATGGGCTCACAAAGAGTCCGACATGACTGAGCAACTGGACACCTACACAGCACCTGCTGTGTTATGGGTAAACTTTAGAGGTGCATGGAAGAAGCAGGGAGTAAACTACTGCTATCATAGAGGAAAGAATCGTGGGAGCTTGGCTAGGGTGGAAGTAGGTAGAAGGCGTCATATTCTGGATACATTTCCAAGAAAAAGTCGATAGAATTTCCTGACAGAGAGGATGGGGAATGTGAAAGGAAAGAGGAGCCAAAGATGACCCCAAGCTGTTAGCCTGAGCAACTAGAAGGAAGGAGTTGCCATTTCTTGAGGTGGGAAAAACTGAATTAATTATAAAAAAAATCTGGAGGAACAATCATGAGCTTGATTTAACATCAATTGTTAGGAGGTTGGGAAGATGATGAAGAACCAGCAGTGGAAAGGAACAGCCAGTCTGGTAGTGGGAAAACAGAGGCTGTGAGGCCCCAGAGGTGTAGTTAAGGAAGTACTTTAAGGAGGAGGGATTGATCAACCACGTCAGCTGCTCAGATAATTCCAGTAAAATGAGAACCAAGAACAGATCTGTGGATTTAGAGGACATTTAGGTGACGCTGACAATCCCAGGGTCCATGATCATGCAGGGTAATATTTTAAGCAAGACAAGAAAATAAGCTATGTATAATTCCAGGCTGAGAAATGAGGAAATGGGATCAACGTCAAGCATTTAAAGTCTGTTTGGCAAGTTTCTCTGAATGGTGATGGTGTGACTTGGACCCCATCTCATCTCCTGGCATAACCAATGCTCAGGAATTATGGTTCAAGTTTGTTAGTGAGTTCAGGCATGGGGTCTTGTGCCCTCACCATGGAACCTTGAACCAGTGCTAAATGACTTCGATTTTCTCACTGTGAAAACAAATAATAATGGCCAGCACTAAACTAAAATCTCTAAGCCTGCAAATTGCTACTCTGAGGGAACAATGCTGGCACTGGATTTTCTGAAAAGGAAAGCCACATTCCACAACTACCTTTAAGCCTGGGGAAATGGAAATTAAAAAAAATAGAGATAAAAAAACCTGCCAACCCAAATGCAAAGGGTGGATTAGGTGGCTTCTGCATAACTAGTGAAATTCTGAGAAGAATGGACATTCCTCACTAGCATAATCACCTGCTGCCATTTGGAATTCAGGAAGTGTTTTACAGTGAATGAACAAATGACATGAATCAACAAGCAAGATTCATTAGTCGCTGTTCAGTAGCTTTCACTGACTAATCTAACCACACACTAATCATTATTTCATGTTCTTTTGACCCCACCAACTTCACTGTAAGTTCCTTGAGGACGTATCATGACATTTATTTCTTTATAGTCGTTACTGCATTCAGTTTAGTGTTAGAACTACCACTCAATGGGTTAGTCAGTGTTCTCCAGAGAAACAGAACTAATCGGACATGTGTGTGTGTGTATATATATATACACATGTATTTATATACAGGATGTATATATTTGTTGTTCAGTTGTGTCTGATTCTTTGCAACCCCACGGACTGCAGAACATCAGGCTTTCCTGTCCTTCACCATCTCCCGGAGCTTGCTCAAACTCATGTCCATTGAGTCGGTGATGCCATCCAACCGTCTCATCCTCTGTTGTCTCCTCCTGCCTTGCAGAGAGAGAGAGCAATTTATCATAGGAACTGGTTTCCATGATGATGGAAGCTAGGAGGCTACATGATCTGCCCTCTGCAAGCTGAAGAACCAGGAAAGCTGCTGGTATTATAATTGGTATAATTATAATGCAGTCCCAAGGTCTGTGAACCAAGAACATCAATGTTTGAGGGCAGAAGAGAAAGAGATAGAATTTTCCCTTCCTCTGCCTTTTGGTTTTGTTGGTGCTCATTGAATTGTTTGATGCCTGCTTGCATTGGGCAGAGTGATTATCTTTCTTTATTCAGTCTATCAATTCAAATGCCAACCTCTTCCAGATACATTTTTGCAGACAAATCCAGAAATACTGTTTTAGCTGCTATCTGGATGGCCCTCAGTCCAGTCAAGTTGATACATAAAATTAACCCCCACAATATACTAATTTACAGAGTAAAAATATTTTTAAAGAAATCACACTAATTCAAGTCAAGAAAATAAATTTAATTTAAATCTTCAAGACAAAGAGATGAGAGAAACAATTCAAATAAGCCTTACCAAGCTCATATTATTATGGTTTGTAAGATTAAATATATTGGAACCATATTTGTCATACATTCCTCTGATGTTTTGGTATCTAAGGCCCTTATCAGAAGGCTTCCAACCATTAATCACAAGCCATTATTTTCTGCTGCCAATCACTGGCTTCTGGTGTCCCCAGAGCTACAAATTTATCCTTCCAAGAATGCTGTGTGACTTTTGTGTGGTGTTTTTTGCCAGGGAAACTGACTCTTTTCTTGGTTGCACAAACTTTAGGGTATCCCAGTGAGATCCTATGACTTTAGCCCCCTGCACGCACACACACGCACACACACACACACACACACAACCTGATTCTATATGCGCTCTCTGTAGGAGATCTTAGCTAGCTCTCTTGCTTGCTTGCTTACCCCTAAATGGGCACATTTACATCATTGCTTATATCGGTAACAAGAAACAGACAAATGCAGAGAAGTTTGAAGGTAGTCAATCCTAGTCAAAGACTGTTCAGCTCACTCAATTTATTCACATTCAAGGTATGAGGTTATTATTCCTGTGATAGTCAGCAATGACATTGGTAATAAGAAGGTTACCTTGGAAAAGCAAAATGTTAAAACACTAAACTAAATTGTAATTTGTGATCTTCTCCGAATTAGTAAAGCAAACACTGTGAGCTTTAAAACAATAGAGATGTGTATTCGGAAATAGAATGTTGGCCTTTTCAGTTTTCCCCTGATGCTGTGCTATTGGTAACATGATACTTGAGGCTGTAGCAGAATTTCCAAAATAAACTTGATCTTTAAAGTTTTACAACAAGGATGGGTAAACTGCTCAAAGTTTAGACATTCTGTCCAAATGAAAAATTAATGTTCTTGGGCCAATTTTCTTTACCTCTAAGTTACTGAGCTGAAGTTTTCACAACAAGGGCAATTTCTTGACTATTTCTTGCTAGTGATAAGAAATTACACAAAAAAGAACAGGTTTTCTCAATAGCCAGTCATCCATTCAATAATAATTCATAGTAGTTTCTACTGTGTTGCCTGTGCCTCGATTATAATGTTGAAAATAAGGAATAGGATGATAGATTTGCAAAGTGAGCCATGGGCCCAGTTTCAGTCCCCAATCAGGGAATTGGATCCTATATGCCACAAAAGATCCCTCATGCTACAATGAAGCCCCATCACAGCCAAATAAATAAATAAAAATAAACATTAAAAAAGAAACCAGCAGGAATTTGCTATTCTTATCCTTTGCAATTATAGCAAAAACAAAAACCAAAAAAATAAGATGTCACAAAAATAAAATGTCACTAATGTAATTAATAAAATAAAAACAAATGTCACTAAAAGATGTTTTCATAATAATCAATCAAATCCTAAAAGGTCAAAAGGCCAGACATCAAAACTATAGATTTTTGTTGTAAACATCTATAATGTATGTGGAAAATTATAGATGTTATAAGTATTCTTCTAGATGGGGCTTCCCAGGTGGTGCTGGTGGTAAAGAACCTGCCTGCCAATGCAGAAACTTAAGAAACATGGGTTTGATCCCTGGGTTGAGAAAGGATCCAAATCCATATCACTACTCTACAATGAGAGAGACCTGGGTTAGATCCCTGGGTTGCGAAGATTTCCTGGAGAAGGAAATGGCAACCCACTCCAGTACTCTTGCCTTGAAAATCCCATGGACGGAGGAGCTTGATGCAGGTTACTCTCCATGGGGTTGCAAAGAGTTGGGCACGACTGAGCGACTTCACTTTCACTTTCACTTTGCCTCTAGGGTGAAATCTCCAGTTATGTATATACTGCTGCTGCTGCTAAATCGCTTCAGTAGGGTCCGACTCTGTGCAACCCCAGAGACAGCAGCCCACCAGGCTCCCCCGTCCCTGGGATTCTCCAGGCAAGAACACTGGAGTGGGTTGCCATTTCCTTCTCCAATGCATGAAAGTGAAAAGTGAAAGTGAAGTCGCTCAGTCGTGTCTGACTCTTAGCGACCCTATGGACTGCAGCCTACCAGGCTCCTCCTTCCATGGGATTTGCCAGGCAAGAGTATTGGAGTGGGTTGCCATTGCTTTCTCCAGTTATGTATATAGTTTCCTCCTATTTTACTAAATTTTTTGAAAGTTAAATTTGAATTTGAAAGCATAATTTGTGCTGAGGTTAAATCTTACTATAGCCACGTATCAGTGAGCATGCATATAGTCGCTTTAAATATCAGTCTCCTCAGGTATAAAAAGGGAGAAATAATGCCAGCTTCTTAGACTTGCTGTAAGAATTAAATAGAATAATTCATGCGAAGCATAGAGCCCAATAAGTGCTTAGTAGAATATGGCTTTAATTATTGACAATAAAAATAAAATATATCCATTCTGGAAAATGCACCCAAGTATAAAGCAGGAAATAGCAATCACCCATAAATCTACTATTCCAATATAATCACTGTACCATTATGACATATTTTCTGGCTTTCTAAATAGAGCTACACAATGCATTTCCTTGTTGTGAAAATTTTCAAACACATACAAAAATCAAAAGATAAATACAATGAATACCTACATGACTTCCACTTAGGTTTAATAATTATGAATACTTTGCCATATTTGCTTTATTTATCTATATATGTGTGTAAGTGTATACTTTTACATATATATATACACATGTATCTTTTTGTAGAAATATTTTTAAAATAAATTACATTAATCATGGTATCTCAACCCTAAATATTTCAATATGCATCCCCTATAAGTAACATTCTCCCACAGAATTGCTATAGCAATACCACAATAGAATATTAGTGATTATTCCCCAATGTCATTTAATATTCAGTTCATATTCAAATTTTCTTAGTTGACCCCAAATGACTTTTTGCTGGATTTTTTTCCCGGGAAACCAATTCAAATCTTGTGTTTAGTTATGTGTCTTTTATTCCAGATCATTCTTCTCACTAATTTTCCATCATTCTAAGCATACTCTTTAATGATGCACACATTCTATTGTAGACATGTGCACAGCCAACCTCTGGGTTTTAGACATATAAACTCTTTCTTTTTTCTCTATTACAAATCCTGTTAAGATACATCTTGAGTGCTAAGTAGCTTCAGTCATGTCTGACTCTTTGTGACCCTATGGACTGTAGCCAGCCAAACACCCCTGTCCATGGGATTCTCCAGACAAGAATACGGGAGTGGGTTGCCATGCCCTCCTCCAGAGGATCTTCAAGACCCAGGGATCAAACCCGCATCTCCTGCACCTCCTACACTGTAGGTGGATTCTTTACTGCTGAGCCACTGGGAAAGCCCCAAGATGATTATCTTAGTTTATCTTTTTTTAACCCTTTTTGATTACTTTGGAATATCTGCTTCTCTTAAAAAGATAGAAACATATTTAAGACTCTCCTCACATGTTATTACTGGGCTTCCCTGGTGGCTCAGATGGTATAACGTCTGCCTGCAAGGCAGGAGACCCGGGTTCGATCCCTGGGTCGGGATGATCCCCTGGAGAAGGAAATGGCAACCCACTCCAGTGTTCTTGCTTAGAAAATTCCATAGACTGAGAAGACTGTAGGCTACAGTCCATGGGGTCGCAAAGAGTTGGACACGACTGAGCGATTTCACTTTCACTTTAAATATTACCATATTGCTTTCCAGAAAGCTTTTATCCACTGTTACCTGTCCCTCCCCAAAGGATTTGAGTATGCCTGGATAACTGGGGTTCTCAACATCTCCTCATCCTCTGGGTCCTGGTTTAAATGTCACCTTTAGGGGACACGTCATGGTCATCTACACTGGTTCTCTCCCTTGTCATGCTTCTATATCGCATCTCTCCTAAGACTGCTTAGTTATCTGGATCCTCCTTCAGAGGAACAAAAAAATCTCTATTTGAAAAGGCCACCATTTGTGAAACCAGAAGCTCTGTGAAACTGATTGATGGCTTTTTGTATTATGCTGATTTTCATGAGATTTTAGCACAAAATTTCTGGTTCTTTTAATTTTTGCCAACAGGATACACATTAAGATAAACTATTACCATATGTACATTAAATATTGCCATTACTATAAAACAAGTGAAAATTTACCCAGAAGTGAATATTTTGAAAATTCTTATTTTAAAATAAAATAACCCAAATAATCAATATTAGGTGAGTGGTTAAGTAAGTGAGGCAAATCTAAGTAATAGTACAGTCTGTAGATGTTAAAAATAATATTCACAAAGACTTAAAACAACATGGGGAAAATACTTGTTAAATATGGATATTTAATTGTTATGGGTAAAATAACCATTAGAAAATCAAAATGCTGAATGTAGCACAAAAAGACCAGTAAGATATAGTTAATGATGCAGCTATGGGTGATCAAAATTTATTTTCTTAAAAATTTTCTTTATTTCTGACCACAACACAACAATGAAAGAAGGAGCTTTGGAAAAAACATTATTTAAGCATCTATCATTCCTATTTACCAAAGCTTTAAAGAGGAAGGGAGTTTTCAATCATGGTAACTTCTAAACTTTCCCATCTAAATTTTGCAGCATGAATTTAATGTTAATACTACTTCCATATCTAAAGAATCTAGCAAAAAGAAGTCAATCAGCTAACCAACAAATAAATATTTGGGATTCTCCATTTCTTTCTGAAGATTTTCAGCCATATTCTATTACAACAGTATTTATAATTATTCCATATTTTTTAAATCTGTAGTCTCTTTGACTAAAGTTATCAACACCTCCACTCAAACTGATGAAATGTGCCTCAGTAGGCAAATACATAATAAATGCCAGGTTATTTCATTGTCTTCATCTTGAGCAGTAATTAAATAGCATTTGCTAAGCATTACTTGAAGCTATTATACTTGGTGTTATATAAAGAGGCTTACACGGTAGACTTGGCCTTGAGTTCTAGAACCTTAAAGCTAATGATCTGTGTTGAATTCCATGACAACCCCCCTGGACCTAAAGCCAAAGGAATTTACAGCTTTCCAGGGGAACGTGATATTTTCTTTGACAGTTTCACATAGCTTTATCCTGGAGCCAGACAAAGAGCTGAGGTTTCATCTTCACTCGCCTTTCCAGGGATCAAGCTCTTTGATGGAAGGAGATCACTGGGAATCCACCCCTAGGCCTGGAGGTGTTAGAGGCAGAAACCAGACATACAAATCCTGCTCACTTTGGGCCGCTGGGAAAATACCTACCCATCATTACCCTGATCTACCAATCTCATGTTGCCCGTCCGGCTCCAGTGGCAGCACAAATGCTGACTCCTCACCCTCTGTGTGTCTGGGAGATGCGAGGAGAGGAATGGGAAGATGAGAGGTATGGAGAAAAGCCAGCTAGCCAGTGACGCCTGCCCAGCACGCTAGCAGACCTTGTTAGGCTCTGGACTGGTTTTCAAAGGTTCTATTGCTGCTCCTGCCTGGCATCCAGACACCTACCATTTGTAAGCATTCCCCTCTTAGCCTCAATTTTACAAGGTAGAATCTTTGTTTTTCTTACAGCTCCAACATCAACGCTCCTTTGAGCAAAACTTTCACAAGCCATAGACAGTCCTAGCGCCAATGTATCATGGCTAGTTTCTGTAGTCAAAGGGAAACAAAGGGAACTTTATAAAAATTGGTGCTGTGGAAAGGAAACAGACACAATAAATGATAGTCAGTGTGCAGGTTAAGTGACCTAAAGGCTTAGCACCCTAAAAGATTTCTTGAGGTGTCATGTGTAGATTTTTGAGAAGAGGGGGCATTTTCTAATTGGGAGTCCAGAACAGAGGGACTCTCTGAAATAGAGTCAAATAGAGCAGTCAGGTTGGCACATGGCAAAACAGGATGAAATTTCTAGCCATGTATGTAAAATACCTTCTCAGAACGGAGACATGACTTGTAGAATATACATGAATATGAAGCAACCAGGCACAGCCCACATGTGTTGGAGCTCCTCCATCAGGGAATACGGTGCGTTGTTGTTTCTGTTAAGTCACTCAGTCTTTGCGACGCCATGGACTGCAGCTTGCCACGCTCCTCCGTCCGTGGGATTTCCCAGGCAATGATACTGGACCAGGTTGCCATTTCCTACTGTAGGAGATCGTCTCAACCCAGAGATCAAACTCGTCTCCCGCAATGCTCCTGTATTGCAGGCAGATTCTTTACCACTGAGCCACTTGGGAAGCCAAAGAACTGAAAGATGTTCAGGGTGGCTAGAATGGGGAGGTGGAGGTGGTAAAGGTTATTCAGTTCAGTTCAGTTCAGTTGCTCAGTCATGTCTAACTCTTTGCGACCCCATGAAACGCAGCACGCCAGGCCTCCCTGTCTATCGCCAACTCCCGGAGTTCACTCAGACTCACGTCCATTGAGTCAGTGATGCCATCCAGCCATCTCATCCTCTGTCGTCCCCTTCTCCTCCTGCCCCCAATCCCTCCCAGCATCAGAGTCTTTTCCAATAAGTCGACTCTTTGCATGAGGTGGCCAAAGTACTGGAGTTTCAGCTTTAGCATCATTCCTTCCAAAGAACACCCAGGGCTGATCTCCTTTGGAATGGACTGGTTGGATCTCCTTGCAGTCCAAGGGACTCTCAAGAGTCTTCTCCAACACCACAGTTCAAAAGCATCAATTCTTCGGCACTCAGCTTTCTTCACAGTCCAACTCTCACATCCATACGTGACCAGCATATTAATAAAAGACATATGCCAGCAAATTTGGAAAACTCTGCAGTGGCCACAGGATTGGAAAAGGTCAGTTTTCATTCCAATCCCAAAGAAAGGCAATGCCAAAGAATGTTCAAACTACTAGACAATTGCACTCATTTCACACGCTAGTAAAGTAATGCTCAAAATTCTCCAAGCCAGGCTTCAACAGTACGTGAACCGTGAACTTTGAGATATTCAAGCTGGATTTAGAAAAGGCAGAGGAACCAGAGATCAAATTGCCAACATCCTTTGGATCATCAAAAAAACAAGACAGTTCCAGAAAAACATCTACTTCTGCTTTATTGACTACACCAAAGCCTTTGACTGTGGGGATCACAACAAACTGTGGAAAATTCTTCAAGAGATGGGAGTACCAGACCACCTGACTTGCCTCTTAAGAAATCTATATGCAGGTCAGGAAGCAACAGTTAGAACTGGACATGGAACAACAGACTGGTTTCAAATAGGGAAAGGAGTACGTCAAGACTGCATATTGTCACTCTGCTTATTTAACTTATATGCAGAGTACATCATGAGAAATGCTGGGCGGGATGAAGCACAAGCTGAAATCAAGATTGCTGGGAGAAATATCAATAACCTCAGATATGTCGATGACACCACCCTTATGGCAGAAAGTGAAGAGGAACTAAAGAGCCTCTTGATGAAAGAGGGTGAGTGAAAAAATTGGCTTAAAACTCAACATTCAGAAAACTAAGATCATGGTATCTGGTCCCATCACTTCATGGCAAATAGATGGGGAAACAATGGAAACAGTGACAGACTTTATTTTTTGGTGGGGGGTGGAGCTCCAAAATCACTGCAGATGGTGACTACAGTCATGAGATTAAAATATACTTACTCCTTGGAAGAAAAGCTATGACCAACCTAGACAGCTTATTAAAAAGCAGAGACATTACTTTGCCAACAAAGGTCCATCTAGTCAAACTATGGTTTTTCTAGTAGTCATGTATGGATGTGAGAGTTGGACTATAAAGAAAGCTGAGCACTGAAGAATTGATGCTTTTGAACTGTGGTGTTGGAGAAGACTCTAAGAGTCCCTTGGACTGCCAGGAGATCCAACCAGTCCATCCTAAAGGAAATCAGTCCTGAATATTCATTGGGAGGACTGATGCTGAAGCTGAAACTCCAATACTCTGGCCACCTGATGCAAAAAACTGACTCATTTGAAAAGACCCTGATGCTAGGAAAGATTCAAGGTGGGAGGAGAAGGGGACAACAGAGGATGAGATTGTTGGATGGCATCACCGACTCACTGGACATGAGCTTGAGTAAACTCCGGGAGTTGGTGATGGACAGGAAGGCCTGGCATGCTGCAATCCGTGGGGTTGAAAAGAGTTGGACGCGACTGAGCGACTGAACTAAACTGAACTGAAAAAGAGGTAAGCAGGACAAGTTTGTGAAGGGCCTCATAGGTCCATTTGACAAGTTCAAAGTCGTTTAAGGGTTTAAGCAGAGCTATTGGACAATCAGGGGTCTTCCCTGGTAGCCCAGATGGTTAAAAGAAAAATCTGCCTGTAATGCAAGAGACCCAGGTTTGATCCCCGGATCAGGAAGATCCCCTGGAGAAGGACATGGCAATCCACTCCAGTATTCTTGCCTGGAGAATTCCATGGACAGAGGAGCCTGGTGGGCTACAGTCCATGGGGTCACAAAGAGTCGGACACTACTGAGCAACTAATACTTCACTTTATTGAACAATCAGATTCACCTCTAGGAAAATCATTCTCATTGAAATGCTGAAAATGGATTAAAAGCAGACAAAAGTAGAGGCAGAAAGACCAGTTACAGTATCCAAGTGAAGGATGACGGTGGCCTTGAAGACTCGGAGACATATATGGATTGGGGAGCTATTTAGGAGGGAAAATCGGTAGGTCTTGGTGACTGACTAAGGATCTGGGGTGAGGGGAACGATGGAGAGAGAAAAGCTTAGGATGGCTGTCAGATTTTTGGCTGAGGCATCAGGCATGAATGGATGACAGCACCACGCCAACAGGAGAGCCCAGGAGAGTCACTTTAGGGATGATAATAACGAATTCAGGTCTTGGTGGGTTGAGTTAAAAATGTGTTTGGAAAATCTCAGTCAATCCTTTCCTAGGTAGTTGGATATACAGCTCTGAAGATCTGTGTTTTACTTACAGAGTTGGGAGTGATTCATACATGAATGATAAATGAAGCTGTAGGTACACCAGGGGTGAGGGAATGTTGTCTAGTAAGGAGAGACAGGAGGGCGCATGCATCTTTGAATACTCTGGTCATTTTTGGCAGCTTAGCATAAATTCATTTAACAACCTTTCCCTAAGAGCTGGAGGGAAGCAGTACGTCACATGGGGCTTAAGGATGACAGAGGGGCAATTGCCGAAGTGGGGAAGAGAAATAACCCTCAGAGTGGCCTTCATTACGAAGCACTTTCCATGTACCGGGCCCTGTGCTGAGTGAGAGCTTTATACACATTGCTCTTCCGAATTTAATTCTTACAAAAATCTTACGTTAGAATAATCTCCATTTCATGATAATAACAGAAGCAAAACTTGGAGAGGTTAAGTAACTATATCTGGTGTTGAATATGGTAACTGCTAACTGCACTGGCTATTAAGAACTTGAAATGTGTGATTGAGAGTTTTAAAGTTAATTTAAATTCAATTTTATTTAATTCAAATTAATTTAAAGTCAAAAATCTAATACTGAATTCAGTTATTGGGAAACATTTTAGTATGTTAGAAACAACTTGAGTATGTGAATCCACTTTTCCCACTGCAAGTTTTATGAACTCTGAATACAGATCAAGTATTTCCAATGGAAAACTAGTGTCTAAACTGAGATGTGCTGTTAGCATAAAGCACAAACTGGATTTCAAAGACTTAGGGTAACCAAAAGAACATAAAATACCTCATTAATAATTTTTTATATTGGTTATGTGTGGAAAGCATATTTTGGATATACTGAGTTAAATAATAGTATTAAAGTTAATTCCCCGGGTTTATCTTTTTACTTTTTCTTGCCTTCCCTATTCCAAAGCCGTAAATCACCTAAGAGGCTCGCACGAGATTTCCCCTAAAAGTGACATGGGTTATATGCCCGGGAAGCAAGGTCACAAGGACTTGATGTTTTAAGGAGCTGAGCTGCAACAGAAGTGGACGCGCACGTGCGTCCCGCCTCAGTTGCACCGAACCTCACCCTGTGCCTGCGACCAGCCGGCTTTCCTGTTTGCCTTTCTGCACTATTTTCTCTTAGCCTCGAAGCGCCAGGGGCTGTGATGTCACTGAATAAACACAGGGAAGGGTGGGGGCGCAAGTTGCCCTGGAGAGGACCGGGCCGAGGAGGAGGATGGGGGCGGGGATGGGAGGCTTTCAAAGGTGGCCGGGGATCTGGAGCGCGTGGGAGCCGCAGGGGGACCGCAGGGAAGATAAAGAAACCCAATGGGACCGCCAGTCGCTAAACCCAGGCGAGGACGAGGGGACGGGGCTGCGAGACAAGGGGGGCTGGGAAAAATATGGGACGCCTCGAGCTAATTCCCCTGATTAAAAATGCATTCGTTTGGAGGTGTCAGGGACACGCAGCTGTTTTCAAGGAAAAGTCTGGCTCCGAAAGGTCCTCCCCGGCCGGGCCGCCTGGCGGCTCCATCTCTCGGAGTGGATGTCAGCAACCCCCGCCCCCCGCCCCCCGCCCGGGCCCCGCCGCCGACGCTTGTCCTCTGCCTGACAGGGCCCTGGCCAGTGTCCTGCTGCCGAGGGTCGTGGTAATTTACATCCTCTCTGTGTACATTAACTTATCTGCAGCCGCACTGGCTGCGCTCCTTCAGTCAGCCTGTCTCCTGTGCAGCCTGGGAGACTTCCCCCACCGACGGCTCGGGGCTGCCTGTCCTGGGGCGGGGGGTGGGGAGCCGGGCCCGCCGGGTTCCTGCGCCCTCCGGAGCAACAACAAACGCCTCTGGAGGGGGCGCCCCCGCCGCCTGGTCCCCGACCTGGAACGCCGGGGCGCGAGGGGCCGGGGTGGAAGCGCAACACTTCGTGGCTAATTCAGGCCTCATGACTCACGCGCAGGCTCCTCTTCAGTGACAGCCGGGACAGTTCCTGGTTATTTGTAGCCCCCCACCCCCACCCCGCGGCTTTCCTTTGGATGTAATTAAGCAGTCATTTGAGGGTCATTTCATACCCGTTATAGGTTTCCCTGTTTTAATAATGTTTTCAATTCCAGGAGAGAGGGGGGAGGGGGCGCAACAGGGAGTGGAAGGGGAGGTTGGGAAGGAGGCGCGGAGGCCAAGAGGGTAATCGTCTCTGAGAACGTGTGCACTTTCCATAACTCTTTCCATGACAGGCCCCAGTGTGGAGGTTCCTCTCATGCCGCCCCCAGAGTTCTGTTTCGCGGCGGCGCGGCCAGATCCTCCTTCCTCCAGGACACGAATGGTCTGCCCCCGAGAAGAGGTCTGGCCGGGCTGGAGTCAGATGTTGGATTTTCTCCTTTCCCCTCTGGCACCACACTAATCATTCTCTTTAATCACTGTAGCTTTTTAATGAGGCCAAGTAGGTATTTATGGAGCCGTCTACTCTAAACGCTAATGCTTGATAAGTCATTTATAACTTATCGGTGGGCTTTGCATGGGCCAAACCCAGAAGAGAGGAAGTGAGAGTGAAATAGAGTCTCCAGTTCACTAGGAAAAAATTGCAACAGTATCTTCAGGTCCTAGATGGTACCAAGCCCTTGGGGGGAAATGTTCAATCCATCAGGCTGTAGGAATAAGGAACAACCAGTCTGTCCCAATTTGGGGGAAACTTCCCTGGCTGTCATTCTTGATTTTCTTCACTTTCTCCTTTGGCTGGTTCGTGTATATTATTTTGAAGCTTCCATTCTAAGGCCAATTCTACAAAGTTCTTCAGAGGATCCTGGCGCCATTACATTTGGAGGGTGCACAGATGCAAAATGAGAGGACTGGGAAGAAATAAAGGACAGAAACCAGATTTCCTGTCATTGCAAAAGTAGGTGCCACATGCTCCAAATTTCCGTACATGTTAAAGTTAAAGCTGGAATATGTAGCAGCAGCAGGAATGTAGTCGCCTTCAAAAGAGATTAGGAGAGAAAGCCCTTTCTAGGGCGGGGGAGAGGAGTGTGAGGGAGAAAGCAAGACAGGACCCTGTAGATGCGGAGAAAAAACTGCATCAGTCCATCTACTTATTAGTATTTAATATGCATTAAGGAGGCTTTGTAAAAGTTCTCAGCCATAAAAAAAGGACTAAGTACTGATATATGCTACAACGTGGATGAACCTTGGAAACGTTATGCTAAGTGATAGAAGCCAGCTACAAAACAAACACACACTGTATGATTCCATTTATGTAAAATGTCCAGAATAAGAAAATCGATAGAGATGGGAAATAAATTCAGTTCAGTTCAGTTCAGTTGCTCAGTCGTGTCCGACTCTTTGTGACCCCATGAATTGCAGCACGCCAGGCCTCACTGTCCATCACCAACTCCCGGAGTTCACTCAAACTCACGTCCATCAAGTCAGTGATGCCATCCAGCCATCTCATCCTCTGTCATCCCCTTTTCCTCCTGCCCCCAATCCCTCCCAGCATCAGAGTCTTTTCCAATGAGTCAACTCTTTGCATGAGGTGGCCAAAGTACTGGAGTTTCAGCTTCAGCATCATTCCTTCCAAAGAAATCCCAGGGCTGATCTCCTTTAGAATTAATGGTTGCCTTAAAGGGGGGTGGGGTAGAAAGAAGGGAGGAATAAGTATTGATACTTAAAAGAGTATAGAGTTTCTCTTTGGGGTGCTGAAAATGTTGTAGAATTGATTGTAGTGGTGGATGAACAACTCTGACTATATTAAAAATCATTGAATTATAAGCTTTAAATAGGTGAATTATATCCCAATAAAGCTATTATTATTATTATTTTTTTTAAAAAGGTGCAATTAAAAATTCTCTTTCTGGAGCTTCCCTGGTGGCTCAGTGACAAAGAATCTGCTTGCCAATGCAGGAGACATGGGTTCGATCCCTGATCCAGGATGATCTCATATGCTGCAGAGCAACTAAGTCCGTGTGCCACAACTATTGAGCCTGTGCTGTAGAGCCCAGGAGCCGCAACTGTTCGATCCATGTGCCACTCACTGAAGCCTGCACTCCCTAGTGCCTGTGCTGCAGAACAAGAGAAGCCACTGCAATGAGAAGCCCACACCCTGCAACTGAAGGTAGCCTCTGCTTAACCGAAACTAGATAAAAAGCCCACGCAGCAGTGAAGACTCAGCACAACCAAAAAAAAAAAAAAAGATTATTTTACTAAGTGCACTGCTGGTCTCTCGATAACAATGAAGCCAGCAGGTAATGTCCATCAGAGCAGGAACTTTGTCTTATTTTCCACTCGGCCCCTAATGCCTGAAACAGTGCTCCTTATTGAAAGTACTGGACAAATATTTGCTGAAAGAGAATTTGCAAAATAACCAGACTGGCCTAACTCAGATGTGTGCCACGCTTATCCTACCATCTTGTCTCTGCATCTTCTATGTAGCTTTCCAATATACCTATTATTATTATCATTCTAATACAGCTAGAAACAATAGCAAATACACAAAATTTATCTGTCTGTGCCAGGCACTATACATATATTTGTCTTTAATCTTTATAAAACCCAGCAATGTAAACCCACTGAACCTAGGTCTGTCTGGCTGTAGTCTACGATAAACACTGCTTCCTAAAAACACTAACCACAAAGGCAAGGAGGAGCATTGATGAACAGGCATAGATACTCCACCAAAGTCCCAGATAATAGGAAACCAATTTGGTTTCTGTTTAAACTGAAGGAAGTGTCAAGGAGCATCATAAACACATCATTTAATTGATGATGGATTTTCTTGTTTAAAATTATTGTGGATTATGTAACCAACATATGTACTTATCATGTACATAGCCCTGAGTGAAGCACTGGGAAGAGCTATAAAAGCAGTTAACACAGGAGCTTATACTCAGGCCTGCTATAAAGGCCACCGTTCTTTCTCCTTTTTTAAAGAGTACTCGGTCGTTTGTCTGAGTAGTATACAGAAGACTTAGACACACATAATCTGAAAAGTCCTAGAAACATTTTTGTGGGATGTGAAGGACAAGGCCCTGAGCTCTGTGAAGAGCTGCTTAAATGCTCCCTGAGCATGGCTAGAGAGGAACACAAGTAAGAATATATCTGAACACAAGTATTCGAAAGTGTCTGTGGTATCTGCCATGGGCTTGAGACTGCTGCCTGGGTGTCCATTGAATGGTTACTGTTTCTCAAATCGGTAATCCAGAATTCCACTCCCACATACCACTAAGACTCCGACTGGCTAACTTATCTCACACATTGTAGTATAGTATGATACCAGCTAGAAAAGGACAAAACCTTCTAATCAAAGAAGGTTTTACTTTAAGAATTTTTAGGCAAAATACTCTCCGACATACATCACAGCAGGATCCTCTATGACCCACCTCCAAGAATATTGGAAATAAAAGCAAAAATAAACAAATGGGACCTAATTAAACTTAAAAGCTTCTGTACAACGAAACTATAAGCAAGGTGAAAAGACAGCCTTCAGAATGGGATAAAATAATAGCAAATGAAGCAACTGACAAACAACTAATCTCAAAAATACACAAGCAACTCCTACAGCTCAATTCCAGAAAAATAAATGACCCAATCAAAAAATGGGCCAAAGAACTAAATAGACATTTCTCCAAAGAAGACATACAGATGGCTAACAAACACATGAAAAGATGCTCAACATCACTCATTATCAGAGAAATGCAAATCTAAACCACTATGAGGTACCATTTCATGCCAGTCAGAATGGCTGCAATCCAAAAGTCTACAAGCAATAAATGCTGGAGAGGGTGTGGAGAAAAGGGAACCCTCTTACACTGTTGGTGGGAATGCAGACTAGTACAGCCACTATGGAGAACAGTGTGGAGATTCCTTACTGGAAATAGAACTGCCTTATGACCCAGCAATCTCACTGCTGGCATACACACCGAGGAAACCAGAATTGAAAGAGACACGTGTACCCCAATGTTCATCGCAGCACTGTTTATAATAGCCAGGACATGGAAGCAACCTAGATGTTCATCAGCAGATGAATGGATAAGAAAACTGTGGTACATATACACAATGGAATATCACTCAGCCGTTAAAAAGAATACATTTGAATCAGTTCTAATGAGGTGGATGAAACTGGAGCCTATTATACAGAGTGAAAGCCAGAAAGAAAAACACCAATACAGTATACTAACACACATATATGGAATTTAGAAAGATGGTAACAATAACCCTGTATACGAGACAGCAAAAGAGACACTGATGTATAGAACAGCCTTTTGGACTCTGTGGGAGAGGGAGAGGGTGGGGAGATTTGGGAGAATGGCATTGAAACATATATAATATCATATATGGAACGAGTCGCCAGTCCAGGTTCAATGCATGATACTGGATGCTTGGGGCTGGTGCACTGGGACAACCCAGAGGGATGGTATGGGGAGGGAGGAGGGAGGACGGTTCAGGATGGGGAACACATGTATACCTGTGGCAGATTCATTTTGATATATGGCAAAACCAATACAATATTGTAAATTTAAAAAATAAAATAAAATAAAAAAATAAAAAAGCAACCCAATTTTAAAAACAAAACAAAACAAAAAAAGAATTTTTACTTTAAAGTTTATAGTATGTAGCCCACATTTTACAGTTGAAAAAACCAAATAACCTCTGAAACTACTTACTGAAACTGTCACAAAGATCCACAACACTATCCAGAGAAGATCACCAATAATGGCCAGCAGGAGCTCCTCCCAACTGTTAGGGACCGCTCCCATCTAAGTTGATGAGAGGTGATCCTGCTTAAAAACAAACAAAACAAAAAACTATTCTTTTTTTTTTTTAAGCTAAGTCTGAAAAAAAAAATCTATCAAATTTTCTTTGCTAAGTCCAACCCAGCTCATAAATGTGAGGGAAAAAACACAGTTTCTCTGCTCTCCTCCATTCTAGAGAGATGGAGGTTCTAGAAGTGAAAGTGCAACCACTTAGGCTGATGCCCTTCAAGACACTACTCAGGACTTTGGAATGTGCCTAGGTACCAGGTCGACGGAATAGCCGTCCATCCCTAAGCATATGTGGTTGTCACCCTCTAGTGGATGATCTATGATAACAGTTGGCAGCCTCCTGTGGGGCATGAGAGCAAATGTCATCCACGACCAGTCTATCTCCAAGAGGTAGATGAGCCATAAGCTTGCAGCAGGACTATTCCATCTTGGATATGTATCTCCCAGGAACCTGGATGGTCACGGACTGCTTGTTTAGTCTGAAGTTCCTTGCTTCTGAGTCCACTGTTTGTTTCCTACTGGTATTGTGGCATTTTTGAGAACAATACGTATTCCCTTAAGACAGACTTCTCCTACAATTGAGATAGTTTCAGGCAATTCATTCCTGGATGTTGTTTGCCTCCAGACTGGCCTTGAAAGCTCTCTTGGTGTGCAGGCCTACTGAGGATGCCCAACTATTTAGCTGGTAACATGGAGCTTGCCAATTAAATGCCGCTCCTGAGCTGAAATATCTGATCTGCTTAGGGAGCTGTGGACCAATAAATATTGCCTCGATATTTACTTTTGTATAAGGAGCCTAAATGTAGGGGTCTGAATATAACACTCTAAAAATGAAGTATGAGATGCAGACATAAAGAACAGACTTATGGACATGGGCCGGGGGAGGAAGGAGAGGGTGAGACGAATGGAGAGAGGAGCATGGACGCACATACACTAGTGTAAGTAAACTAGATAGCCAATGGAAATTTGCACTATGACTCTGGGGACTCTGAGGCTCTGTAACAACCCGGAAGGGTTGGAAAAGGGTGGGACATGAGAGGGAGGTTCAACAGGAAGGCGACGTGTGTATACGTATGGCTAATTCATGTTAATGTATGGCAGAAATGAAACCAATGTTGTAAAGCAATTATCCTTCAACTAAAATTTTAAAAAATGAAGTACAGCTTGGAATGTATTCATATAAAATATAATAGCATGATTTTCTTGCTTCCATCTTATCAGGTACCTGAAGAATTGCACTTTTAAATCTGGAGGGGAATTGGGTTTCTATGTCGTGGACAGTTTCTAGGAGGGAAGGGATGACGGGTACAGGAAATACTCTACATTCTCAAAACCCTCCATTGTTGGTACTTGCATTTGCTTGCAAAGGAGAGGAGTAGAATATTTCAAGTTGAGGATAACTTTGGTTCTCAATCTGAGGTCAAATAACAAGTATTGTAGAAATTATGCCCCTCCTCTCACCTTACTCACTTGATAGATGAGGAAACAGGTTTGGCCAGGCTAGGTAATGTTAGCTAATTACAAAGCTGATAGCCCACAAGAGAGCCCTCTGCACCATCCAGGCTCCTGCTCTTCCCCTTACATCACTGTCATCTCTCAGGTAGAATTTTCTTACTGCTTGTGAGGAAATCGGTTTCTTAGCCTTGTTCATAGTAGTATTGTTTGGTTAGAAAGTGTTTTTTATGGTAGCAAAATATACACAGTGCAAAATTTACCATTTTAACCATTTTTAAGCACACAGCTTAGTGGTATTAAATGCATTCACTGATTCAAATGTATTCTTTTTAATGGCTGAGTAATACTCCATTGTGTATATGTACCACAGCTTTCTTATCCATTCATCTGCTGATGGGCATCTAGGTTGCTTCCATAAGCCAGAAAGAAAAACACCAATACAGTATACTAACGCATATATATGGAATTTAGAAAGATGGTAACAATAACCCGGAGACAGCAAAAGAGACACTGATGTATAGATCAGTCTTATGGGCTCTGAGAGAGAAGGAGAGGGTGGGATGATTTGGGAGAATGGCATTGAAACATGTATAATATCATGTATGAAACGAGTCACCAGTCCAGGTTCAATGCACGATACTGGATGCTTGGGGCTGGTGCACTGGGACGACCCAGAAGGAGGGTATGGGGAGGGAGGAGGGAAGAGGGTTCAGGATGGGGAACATAGGTATACCTGTGGCAGATTCATTTCGATATTTGGCAAAACTAATACAATATTGTAAAGTTTAAAAATAAAATAAAATTTAATAAATAAATAAATCTATTTGGAAATAAAAAAAATAAAAATAAAACAAAAAAAAACAAAAACAAAATAAATGCATTCACATCTTTGTGCAACCATCACGACCATCCATCTCCAGAACTTTTCTATCTTTGCAAACAGAAACTCTGCACCCATTAAACAATGGCTCCCCATTCCTCTCTCCCCTCGGCCCCTGGTAGCCACCATTTTGCTTTCTATCCCCACGAGTCTGACTGCTCCAGGTCTCTCACGTAAATGGAATCATGCAGTATTTGTCTTTTCTGACAGGCTTGTTTCACGTAGCATAATATATTCAAGGTTCATCCATGCTGGAGCATCTGTCAGAATTTCCCTCTTTCTCAAGGTGGAATAATATTCCATTGTAAGTATATAATACATTTTGCTTATCTGTCAGTGAGCATTCATGGGAAATATATTTCAAATGAACAAGAGAAACAAATACAAGTCTTCTTTAAGAAGTGAAAGCAAGAAGCTTCTTTTGCAAGAAGCTTGAAACTACATATTTTTTAAAGACTCCCGGAGATTGTTAGAGTAATTAAAAGCAGTTTAATAATTCCATGTACACTTGTTTTAAATTAGAAGTATAGGATTTGATTTTCTTATCCTTATAGTCTCTGACATCACCTCCCATGTTATTCCAATATTTCATAGGGTCACGTGTAAATACTCAATAATTGTGTTAAATTTCCAAGTCAAGAATGGGGAATATTGAACATGGTCTATGTTATCTTGGTTTTTCTTTAATGTTTCTGTTGCTAATACCACCGGAGGATGCAAAGTTTCCTGGCAGAAATCTAGTAAAACTTCTATTTCTATTATTCATATTTTGTTAATTGACTCCTTTTCCCTCAACCAAATATCACCAGATAAAACAGATATATGCCTGGAAGGAAGTCACTCCCGAAGGGCCGACAGTGCTGGCTCTGACCTACTGGAGACGCAAACACAAAGGCAGTCACATGTATCAGCACAGAAAAAAAGCTTGGAGTAAAATGTCAAAGAAGAATCTAGTTACATCTGACAGTGGGTTTTCTCCCCAAATTACCTCAAATGGGTCAGTCCCTAAGTATCACAAATTGTCATGATTTACCAAAAAAAAAACTTCTGTGAAATCCTATACATCTGAATACCTTCAAGTAACTCCCTTCATAATAAAGTTACACAGATCAAGGAAATCTACCCACTGAGAGACATGTGCTGCTGCTGCTGCTGCTGCTAAGTCGCTTCAGTCGTGTCCGACTCTGTGCGACCCCATGGACTGCAGCCCACCAGGCTCCGCCATCCCTGGGATTCTCCAGGCAAGAACACTGGAGTGGGTTGCCATGTCCTTCTCCAATGCATGAAAATGAAAAGTAAAAGTGAAGTTGCTCGGTCATGTCTGACTCTTTGCAACCCCACGGACTGCAGCCCACCAGGCTCCTCCGTCCATGGGATTTTCCAGGCAAGAGTACTGGAGTGGGGATGCCATTGCCTTCTCCTGAGAGACATGTGCAGTAACAATCATTTCCCCCTTAGTATTAGTCCTTGGATTCTTCAATAATGTATGATCTATGTCCACGAAAAATGGTTCATTAAGTATACGAAAGTTGATGGAGGAAAAAAAAGTTTAATCTATATTTCAAACACCCCTGGTGTAGTGTTACATAATTAACTACTTTGGTTCATTAAAATGTTATTTATATATAAATAAAGCAGAATTCTCCTTCCTTTAAATGGCTACAGGCACTCTATAAATTTTTGCCTTTAAAAAGATCTTATGTAACCTAATAAATGCACTATTTTTTATATATTTATTTTTTTAATTTTATTTTTTAACTTTACAATATGGTATTGGTTTTGCCATATATCAACATGAATCCGCCACAGGTATACATGTGTTCCCCATCCTAAACCCTCCTCCCTCCTCCCTCCCTGTACCATCCCTCTGGGTCATCCCAGTGCACCAGCCCCAAGCATCCAGTATTGTGCATCGAACCTGGACTGGCGACTCGTTCCATATATATTATACATGTTTCAATGCCATTCTCCCAAGTCATCCCACCCTCTCCCTCTCCCACAGAGTCCATAAGACTGATCTATACATCAGTGTCTCTTTTGCTGTCTCGTATACAAGGTTATTGTAACCATCTTTCTAAATTCATATACATGCGTTAGTATACTGTATTGATGTTTTTCTTTCTGGCTTACTTCACTCTGTATAATAGGCTCCAGTTTCATCCACCTAAATGCACTATTTTGCAAAGAAAAGCCCGGAGTCCAAAGTAGACAATTAAAATCCTAAACTAGAATGAAATAATGTTAAATCTGAAATAAATTTTCCAGATTGTCTAAACTAGGGTTGACAAATATATGGGGGTAAGGATACACATTTTCTTAGTTTCTGTTCAAGGCAGGCATAACTAATCAAACTCAGCAATTTCTAGCTGAGCCCAGACATACCTAGTCTTATTATTCTTCTTCCAGAGCTCTCCAGCCTGTATGATTCACTCAAAGTTGGCTTATGTAAAGAAACTATTTGCCATCCTTGGTAGAATACCCAAGGAGCTCTTCAATTTACGTATAGTGCAGGCTGAAAAGCACAAAATGATCAAAGTCTTGACCAATGTCACCGAGCTGAGAAATGAAAGTCAGCATTATAAGACTGATGATCTGTGCATGACTTGGATCAGATTCATAGAGTACATAGCACTCACCTGATTGCAATCAAATCCTTGAATTCCCAAGTTTAGTAATTATGATGCTCTTGAAAGAGTTTATATTACCAACTTTATAATTTCCATTGTGAAAGAAGTGAAATTGGGGGAAAAAAAGGAATCTTGTGGCTTATGACTATGTATGCTGCTGCTGCTGCTGCTAAGTTGCTTCAGTCGTGTCCGACTCTGTGCGACCCCATGGACTGCAGCCCACCAGAAGTTCCTTTATTTTTCACAAAATGGAATTTTTTCCTTCTTTACTCATAATTTAAAGGATAATGTTAAAGCTTTTACTGCACATGAAATTATGATTAGGCTATGGCTGCAAAGTAAATTCAATGCCCTTATAAACAGAGCATAGACTCTACAGAGACTGTGACAAAAGAGTTCTTTTGAATGAAATTTTTTGCAACAACAAAATTCACAATATACCACAACACCTGCAGCTTAAACAGATATTTACCTTCATATTAAAATGATGATGATCAGCAGTGTCTTTCAGACATGATAGAAATGAACTTATTTACAAAGCAGAAACAGACCCACAGACTTAGAGAATGAACTTAGGGTTGTGGGGTGGTGGGGGAGGATGGGAGGAGGAGATAGTTAGGGGTTTCAGATGGACATGTACACACTGCTATATGTAAAATGGATAACCAACAAGGACCTACTGTATAGCACAGGGAGCTCTGTTCAATATCATGTGGAAGGCTGGATGGGAGGGGAGTTTGGGGGAGAATGGATACATGTATATGCAAGGCTGAGTCCCTTTGCTGTCCCCCGGAAACTATCACAACATTGTTAATTGGCTATACTTCAATACAAAATAAAAAATTTAATACAAAAAAATAAAGCCTGCATCTTAAAAAAAGAAGTGTCTTTTGGATTCAATAATGTCTTACCCTACCCTACCCATTAAGACAGCATGGTTATCGAGTGTTAAGTTTGATACAGAGTATCCATTACTCTGCTCAACTCCTGAGAGAAAACAAAACACAGAAATTATATGCTTGGAAGTAAAAATCTCCAGAAAGAAGAAAAAAGAGAAATCAGTGTTTTTTGTTTGTTTGTTTACAGGGCAGTGGTAACTTTAATTGTTATTATTATTTTTTTAATTTATTTATTTTTAATTGGAGGATAATTGCTTTACAATGTTGTGTTGGTTTCTGCCACACATCAACATGAATCAGTCATAGGTATACATATGTCCCCTCCCTCTTGAACCTCCCTTCCGACTCCCACCCCAACCCATCACTCTAGGTCTTCACAGAGCAGCAGGTGAGCTCCCTGTGTGATACAGCTGCTTCCCACTAGCCAGCTATTTTACACATGACAATGTATATATCTCAACGCTACTCTCTCAGTTCATCCCACCCTCTCCTTTCCCTGGTGTGTCCATAATGTCTGTTCTCTCTGTCTGAGTCTCTATTCCTGCCCTGCAAACAGATTCATTGGTGCCATTTTTATAGATTCCGTATATATGTATTATAAAACACTCTTGTTTGATAATCACTCACCTAAAATCAAAGTCTACATACTGACACATGTTCTTTCTAAATTTTTTTCCGCAAACATACTTTTGTTGTTTTCCTCTTTGGATACTTTTATTAATATAACATACACATATTCTTCTAAAAATCAAATTGTGCTTAAAAAAGAAAAAAAGTGAAACAGTTTTACATTGCTAACAGCAAACAAAATTCTAACAGCTCAGGAAAATTGGTAACTCAGTACTCCTAGGGTTCATAGAGGCTCTGAATTTGGCCCAATAAACTGCTTTGAAGCCATTTTTGTTATGGGATCAGGGACAGCTCAGGTTTTTTTCACAGTAATCATCTGTGCTCTTGTCAACAGTACAGGTTGGTCTTTAAATGATCCAGCAGTTGCTGGACTATGAGGGAGATAGGATCTTATTAAAAATACAAAAGTTGGAGCTAATATTCCAGAATATGGAGCTGTATTGACAAGGGGATGTGCATTATATATAAACAGTCCTTTCTCATTTGACCTCATAAGGAATAGACCCTGTTCAGTGAAAATCAATATAGATCAACGCTGATCTTCCTTAATTAGCTCTTACACAGAATATCCACAAACAGAAAAGGTAGAGAGTGAAAAGCAAATACAGACAGCCCCCACTGAAGTGTGTTCTGTGCCTTTGTCCAAAAACATCAACCCATTACTGAGGGTGCTTGGGTGAGTGCTTAGTCACGTCCAACTTTTCGAGACCCCATAAACTATATAGCCCACCAGGCTCCTCTGTCCACGGGACTTCCCAGAGAGAATATTGGAGTCAGTTGCCATTTCCTCCTTCAGGGGATCTTCCCAACCCAGGGACAGAACCCGTGTCTCCTACATCTTCTGCATTAGCAAGTGGATTCTTTACCACGGATCCACCCAGGAAGCCAACTAAGGGTATATCTTGGTTAAAAAATATGTTTCCCTTGAGAAGGTAAAAACTGTTGCATTCTTTTCTAATTATAAAATACATCCTCTTTTTACGAAAATTAGAAATCTATAACATATGGAAAACAAAAATCACCTATAATTCTCCCACCCTGAGATTTTTTAAACAACTGAGATTGTGCTGAATTTACTTTTATAACTTGCTTATTTTTATCAATTCAAAGCATTATATCATGAACCTTATCCTGTGTCACAAAAATGGTTCACAAACATGACATTCAGTGAATGTTTATTAGTCTATGATATGAATTAACCATATTTTACATACTATTTCCATATTAGGGAAGGATGTTTTTAATAGCCCTAATTTTTCAATATCATAAATAATGCAGTGATGAGCATCTTATAAATTTTTATTCATATTTCATATTATTTTATTAAAATACATTTAGTTCAGTTCAGTCGCTCAGCCATATCCAACTGTTTGCAACCCCAAGGACTGCAGCGCGCCAGGCTTTCCTGTCCATCACCAACACCTGGAGCCTGCTCAAACTCAAGTCCACTGTGTCAGTGATGCCATCCAATCGTCTCATCCTCTGTTGTCCCCTTCTCCTCCTGCCATCAATATTTCCCAACATCAGGGTCTTTTCCAATGAGTCAGTTCTTCTCATCAGGTGGGCAAAGTACTGGCATTTCAGCTTCAGCCTCAGTCCTCCCAATGAATATTCAGGACTGATCTCCTTTAGGATGGACTGGTTGGATCTCCTTGCAGTCCAAGGGACTCTGAAGAGTCTTCTCCAACACCACAGTTCAAAAACGTCAATTCTTCAGGGCTCAGCTTTCTTTATAGTGCAACTCTCACATCCATACATGACTACTGGAAAAACCATAGTTTTGACTAGATGGACCTTTGTTGGCAAAGTAAAGTCTTTGCTCTTTAATATGCTGTCTAGGTTGGTCATACCTTTTCTTCCAAGGAGCAAGCGTCTTTCAATTTCATGGCTGCAGTCACCATCTGCAGTGATTTTGGAGCCCCCCAAAATAAAGTCTCTCTCTGTTTCCATTGTTTCCCTATATATTTGCCATGAAGTGATGGGACCAGACGCCATGATCTTAGTTTTTTGAATGTTGAGTTTTAAGCCAACTTTTTCACTTTCATCAAGAGGCTCTTTAGTTCTTCTTCACTTTCTGCCATAAGGGTGGTGTCATCTGCGTATCTGAGGTTATTGATATTTCTCCCAGCAATCTTGCTTCCAGCCTGCGCTTCATCCAGTAATGAAATACATTACTAGAATTGAAATTATTAGGGAAAAGGTAATGAACATTTTTAAGGTGCTTCCACTTTAAACAGCTTCTTCAGAAGTTCTTTCTACTCTTACTTGTTTACATTCCCAGATGCGCTTTATTGAAATTTTTCACATTCTAGGAAAAAGCTCTTTAGAATTTTTATTGGGATAATGTTAAAACCATAAATTCAAATGGGAAGAATCAACATTTTTACAATTTTCAGAGAATTGTCCATTTACTCAAATCTTTTATATCTCAAAAACCTTTTATAGTTTTTTCATATTGTTTCCATGCATTTCTTGTACTTTAAAGTTTTGTTGCTGTTATAAATATAATTTTGTCATTGTGTTATTTAACTAGAGGTTACTGGGATACAAAATGTAGTTACTAACTTTAGAAATATTTATCTTCTAATCAGTTTATTTAACTCTTATTATTACAAGCCTACAGCTGGTGTGTGTATGTTAACATGTAGTCATTCCAACTGGAATGATTACATTTTGACTTTTTTTCTTACCAGTAGTTCTACCCTTTTTTGAGTTCTTATCTCTTCCATTGGCCACAAAAGTTAAGTAGTAATGGTGACGTGTGTGCTGTGACTAAAGCTCAGTTGCTTCAGTCGTGTCTGACTCTTTGAGACCCCGTGGACTGTAGGCTGCCAGGTTCCTCTGTCCATGGGATTCTCCAGGTAAGATGACATATTTCATATATTCCTAAGAAGAATGACAATAACTTCGTAGATTATAATGCCAAGTGCGATTTTTGTTGTTAAGTTTAATGCTGGAATAGAGAGCTTTGTGGAAACCATGACAAACAGGAGAAGGCTCCTTCTGAATGGAACATTCAGGAGATGCTCAAGCTTAACAGTGAAAATGTGGACCTACCACTAACAGAGCTGCCATTTTTTTCACACTGAAAATCCTAACCTTGATCCTAAATTTTTTTTTCACATAAGGGAAAACATATGATTTTTATATGAAATCTCTCAATTATAAAATGCTTATAACTAAAATCATTTCCCCAAATTACAGCGGCCAAAACAAAAACATTTACAACAACGGCCCATATTCAGCTTATTTGCAAACTCAGGTTTCAGATAAATATTCTTAACCATATTAAGGAAGTATCAGTTTAATCCAGATCTTCCAGAGTTTTGGTTTTTAGAAGTAGATGTTATATTTCATCATATGTCACATTTTTACATTTGTATTTTACTCACTGAATCCATCATCTTCCTAATATTAATAAAGTTGCATGTTGGAGTGTAGTATACAATGGTATAGAGTTGAGTTTTGTTGGGGGATTTTTACGTTTATAATCAAATGCAATTCTTTTTAAACTTTTTTTTTTAGATTTGGTTTTGGCATATATAAGTTTCATAAAGTGATTTGAAGATTTATAATATTCTGAAATAAAATAGCACTGAAATTTTCTGTTCCTTGACAGTTTGAAGAAGCTTCACCAGAAAAACTGTCTAGCATAAAGCCTTCTGAATTATTTCTTTAATACATTTCTCATTTCCCCCACAGTTATTAGTCTACTTATTACTGAGTTAATTTTGGCTGCTTTTACTTTCCTTGAAATGTGTGTTATTCAAATTTAATATCAAAGAATTTTACATAAAGCTCTGTTACAATTTTATCACCTTTTCTGTATTTGTTGTTATATATTCCATCTTTATTTTAGTGCCTTTCGGGTAGTTGTTCTTTGAATCAATTTTTTAGGGTTTTTTTCCCCCATAGTGCTATTTTCTTTACAGAATCATCTTCTATATTTATTCTATTGAGGTTTTTTTTTTTTTTTTAATTCAGTAGTTCCTGATCTCAGCATCATTGCTCTATACTTCCTTCTTTCTTAAGGTGAGAAAAGTGTTAGTCACTCAATTGCATCTGACTCTTTGTGACGCCATGGACTGTAGCCCCCCAGGCCCCTCTGTCCAGGGAATTCTCCAGGCAAGAATACTGGAGCGGGTAGCCATTCCCTTCTTCAGGGGATTAATCTCCAGAGATCAAACTTGGGTCTCTTTCTTTGCAGGCAGATTCTTTACCGTCTAAACCACCAGGGAAGCCCAAGATTTGGCTATACATTGCCAAATTGCCCTTCAGAGGTGCTGGAATAAGTTCCCATCAGCAAAACACAAGCTTGTTCATTCCTTCTCACCTTATTAACATTGAGTATTAATTTCTACCATTTCAGTGGGGGGAACATTTTCATTTACACTTCTTTGATTACAAGTAAAGTTGAAATAAGTATTTTTATATATTTAGGGGCTATATTTCTTCCTTTGTGAATTATTTACCTACATTTTTTGCCAGTTTTTCTGGTAAGCTGTACATCTTTTTTCTGATTTGTACTTTATTTTTGTTAAGGATATTATATCTGTTAGTCATATATGTTTCACATATTTATTTTCAGTTATTCTTTGCTTTTATCAATGTTAATTTATTTAATGTATAAATTCAACCTGTCATAAAGTTAAATGTTTTCCAGCATTTGGTTCTTTTCTCTTTGTGTTTAGGAAAGCCATTCTCTTTCCAATATCAGATAAGAAAGTGCCTTATGTATTTTCTGCTTCTTTTAAGATTTTTTAAAATTTAATAAGTCAGCTGAATATGTGTGATGGGATAAAAGTACTAGGTTGGCCAAAAAAGTTCATTTGGGGTTTTCCACATGCTGTTACAGAAAACCAAAAAGAACTTTTTTGCCAACCCAATAGGTATATAATTTTGATTTTGTTTTATTTTTCCCCAAGCATTTAACAGTTGTCCCAGATTCATTTTCACATACTATTGTCATTTCCTTCATACACATTTTGGAGGCATTTTTTAAAAAAGATATCAAATGCTAAGACTTGTAAATACTAGGATCTGTTTCAAGGCTTTTAAGACTCACTAGTTTCAATCCATCATGATATGATTCAAATGATTAGATCCATATAATGTGTTTTTATTTTGTAGAAATGTGAATCCTTGCTATTTAGCTTTGAACGTTTCCTGACCTATCAATAACTTGGTAAAGGCACAAATCAACTTTGTGTCTTGCTTTACTTGTAAAATAGTGTTCAGGCACTCAGATCAGATCAGATCAGTCGCTCAGTCGTGTCCGACTCTTTGCGACCCCATGAATCGCAGGCCTCCCTATCCATCACCAGCTCCTGGAGTTCACTCAGACTCATGTCCATCGAGTCAGTGATGCCATCCAGCCATCTCATCCTCTGTCGTCCCCTTCTCCTCTTTCCCCTAATCCCTCCCAGAATCAGAGTCTTTTCCAATGAGTCAACTCTTCACATGAGGTGGCCAAAGCACTGGAGTTTCAGCTTTAGCATCATTCCTTCCAAAGAAATCCCAGGGCTGATCTCCTTCAGAATGGACTGGATGGATCTCCTTGCAGTCCGAGGGACTCTCAAGAGTCTTCTCCAACATCACAGTTCAAAAGCATCAATTCTTCGGCACTCAGCCTTCTTCACAGTCCAACTCTCACATCCATCCATGACCACAGGCAAAACCATAGCCTTGACTAGACGGACCTTTGTTGGCAAAGTAATGTCTCTGCTTTTGAATATGCTATCACTACTAAAGCCTATAGACATAGGCTTTAATTGGCAACAAAGTTAATTCCTCTGTACGGTGTACCCCATCTTCCTAGACTTAATTATTTATTAGAAAAATTAACCATCTTAGGCAAGGGACACTGGTAATGCTCCGTTTTAACACCTGGTTGTTGGTGAACGAAACTGTATTCATTTATGAGCCAAAACCCCAAAGACTTGTGCACTTTGCTGCAGGTATTTTATTTTTCAAGATAAAGTTTATCCCTCTTTAAAAAAAAAAAAAGAGAGAGAGAACCCTCGAACCCCTGGTGCTCTGGATAAGACCACCCCTTTCCTCCTTGGTGCCTGTCCCCATACCACCACCACTACCACCACCAGAGGCAGCGGGCAAGAAGGTCCAGAACTGGCTGCTGGTGGCAAGGCTCTCAGCCCTCTCTGCCCACGCTCCCTACTACTCTAAGAGCCTTGCCAACACCATGTGACAAGGGACCAATAGGAATCATTTTATTATGCTTTCATCTGTTTTTGCATTCATCACAAGAGACACAGGACGCCTGAACCACCACTCATATGCCTTCCCCCCGCCACCCCCACCCTCCCCACCCCGATGGCTTAGACGGTAAAGCGTCTGCCCGCAATGAGGGAGACACGGGTTCGATTCCTGGGTCAGGAAGATCCCCTGGTGAAGGAAAGGGCAATCCACTCCAGCACTCTTGGCTGGAAAATCCAGTGGACGAAGGAGCCTGATAGGCTACAGTCCATGGGGTCACAAAGAGTTGGACACGACTGAGCAACGTCACTTTCATGCCTTTTTTGCACCCCCTCCCACCCCGATACCATATCTCATCCCTCTCCAGATTTTGAAACCTTTTCACTGTTGCCCTTTGGACTGAAATGGAAAGCCAGTTTTCCAGCAAAATCCTCAAGTTTGTAGCCTCATGTCCGAAAGTACTTGCAGCTTCTGGCTCTCACAGAACTGGCTCTTCTCCCGAGGACGCACTGTGCCTGCAGCCCCTTGGGAGGGCAGGCTTCCCCTGCCACCTTCTGCTGTGAGGCCTGTGGTGGGGGAAAAGGATTCCCCGGCTCTGAGCACCATTTCCTAAGCACCTTTCACCGGTCTTTCTTAAAACTCCCAGGCTCGACTTTCAGTTTCCAGGCTCAGACCCCCACCCTCCTCGCTGTTGCCTTCGCCTGCCACTCCCAATTCGGTCCTCTTAGTTCCTGATGGTTTTGTTTTGCCCACTGTCACTTTCTCCAGTGCTCCTGTCGTAATTCTTAATGTTTCACGATCCACAAGGGTGATTCTTCTGGTATCTTGGCCAATTTGTTCTTCCACCTCTTCTCATCCAGGAAACACTTCCTCCTGTCCTTAGCCCCTCACCCTCAAGCCAACACCCCGGGCTTTACAATTGCCCCAATCACACCACCTCTCTGGCCACCACCCCCAAACTTTCTGGCTCGCTCTCTTCTTTTGATTTCAATACTTTTTCATTCTTTCCCACTGAGACCTGCACAATACTGTCAATGTCGTGACTGTTCATCTCTCTCATTTTTTCTTCCCAGCTTCAGTGAGATTTAGCTGACATATAGCATTGTCAGACACGACTGAGGGACTGGACTGAACTGAACTGAACCGAACTGAAGTTGAAGGTATACAATGTTGCAACATTTATATATTGCAAAATGATTCCCACCATAGCATTAGCCAACACCTGCATCCCATCATCTCCCTCATCTTCCTTCCTGTGCTGTGCTGTGTTCAGTCGCTTCAGTCATGTCTGACTCTTTGCGACGCTGTGGATTGCACACCATCAAGCTCTGCTGTCCATGAAATTTTTCTGGCAAGAATACTGGAGTGGGTTGCCCTTTCCTCCTCCAGAGGATCGTCCCAACCCAGGGATAGAACTCACATCTTCTGAGTCTCCTGCAATGCAGGTGGATTCTTTCCCCCTGAGCCACCGGGGAAGACCTCTTCCTAACCTAGCTCAAATTCTGTGCAGTAATTATAAACACTCTTTTACATGCACCTAGACTCTTGTCCTTCTCTCGTTTTGTGGTATTAAGCTCCCTACTGAAATCAGAATATTTAGCAAGGAAGAAAGGAGATATAGATTTAATATCAATGAGGTTGAGTATAAGCCCTGTAGACCTGAGTTTGAGCTGGAAGTACTTATATAAACTCATGATAAAGTTAATCTTTGAAACACCCACATGCACACATTTCCCAGCTCTATCTACCAAAAAGGGCTACAAATGATGGCCACACAATAGCAGTAAGCACCCTTAATGTCCAGACTGTAGTCTCTAAAAATAATTTCCCACTAAAAGTAACCAGAGATTCTTGGGAAAATGTCCATTTTTGGATCTGGGGCAGGAAATGCACAAGATAAGCCTGGAGCATCTTTTTGTACAAGAAAGTAAAAAGTTATCAGTGATTTTTATCATGTCTAAAGAGTGCAAGAGCCAAAGTCCATGGATTGCCAATGGCTAAAGATAGAATGATTTGAACCTCAATAAAGATAATAACTTCAATGGACTAAAGCACATCAAACATGTTTAAAAACCATGTATTCATCATGATACAAAATGAAACAGAACATTTCTCGCTGGTCGCCCTTGACAGATGCTAAGATATTAGTGTTTTGAAAACTAATAAATGGAGAGAATGACATATATATTCTGCCTTTCTCATAAGAATGCACCTCAAGTTATTGTACCTCAGTATACATACAAATAGTTGATGAGGGAAGTACCTCTGTTTAGAAGTCACCCAATCTAATAAATGGAGAAAACTGATCTAAGTAGAATATCACCATTTGCAAGCCTTAATGAAACAATAGACACAGAAGATAACTATCAGTGTCTTCTAAAACCACAAAAAGAAAACCAGATGTTATACAGTCTTCCTTCTCAAAAATCCAACTTGAATTTAATCACATCTCTAGCACTAATCACCAATCTATAGGAAATGCAGAGGAATAAAGGAATATGATAACTCCACCGGGAGCCAACCAGCAAAATCCAAATTATGGGAATCTCAACAAGAAAAATGGTTCAATTACTTCAACAAAAGATGTGCAAGGTAAAAAACAGCTAGAGGACAACCCTATACATTAAAATAAACTTGAAACATTTCAGACAATAGTGATATACAGATTTTATTTGGAATCTAACTCAAATGACCCAGAAAAGACTTTAAAGACAAAGAAATATCTTGACGATATTAAATTATTGTAAAATATTTGAGATACAAAATTTTTATGGTAGGATATTTTTTCAAGTTACTATCTTTTAGAGATACATACTTAAATATTTACAGGTGAAATGGCATGAAATCTGGATTTACTTCACAATAATCCGAGTAGGGGAGGATGGAAGGAGGGGGTTGGATGGAATAAAACTGGCCATAAGTTGAAAATTACTGAAATGAGGTGATGAGCACAAGGAGCGTCACAATCCTATTTTCTCTAATTTTGATGTGTTTGAAATTTTCTATCATAAAATGTCTTAAATAGTCATAATGGAAGAAAAGATTCTCTTTACAGTAGAAACGAAAATATAAAACATCTAGAAAAATAGGTAATAAGTATATGAGAATAAAACTTTAAAACATTACTGAAAGACAGAAGAAGAATTTAACAAATGAAAAAGTGTACCGTTGGGAGGTAAGCCTCATTACATATAGATGATTTTCCTAATCCTTCTCCAAAACACAGGCTGATAATAAAAGGTAATCCCAATAAAATACAGAAGTGTTCTTTTAAGCCAATAAGCTTCATACGGAAACAAGTAAATATACATGAGAATCCAAAAGAAATCAGGGAAGGAGGGATAATAGTGAGGGGATAAGCTTTAGTGGATATTAAATCATGTGATACTAGTGCAAGGACAGATCAGTGAAAGGAAAAACCAAAATTCAAAAATAAACATAAAAATCCAAGGTAAATCACATAACTTGGGTAGCAGGTTAAATCCGTAAAGAAAAGGTAGATTATTTAATAATGGCATTGAGTTACTGAGTAATCATCTGAAAAGAAAATTAAACTTGGACACATACCACTAAAATTCTAAAGCATGATACAAAACCCAAAAGCCATGAAAGAAAAGATTCATAAATTAGACATATAAAATAACAAACACAACAACAAAGCAAAAGCAAAATCTTTTTTAAAAATAATCCAAAGTCAAAATATCACATCTCCCCTCATAATTTCCTTGAAATTTAGAGAGCTCTTTTAATTAAAAAGAAAATAATAACAATTCAATAGGAACACAGTATAGGATACAGACACAAATGGTTAAGCTTCAGAAAAATTAATGCAAATGACACTTGAACATGTGAAAAGATGCCCGAACTCACCAACGCAAGTTCACAGCACACTGAGTTTTCACAGCATGAAGATATAAGTGCTTACATGTCGAGTGTGAGTGAAAGTCATTAAACCTTTTTTAAGGGAAGTTTAGAAATATTTCACCCCAATTTTCAAATGTACATATACTTTGACCCAGAAATGTTGGTATACTGTAGTTATATTCAATGGTGAAATGAGGCATGCACAAGTTTATTGACTACGATGTCATTAATACTTGTCATTAATACTTGTCATAGCCAAAGACTGAAAACACCCTGAATGCTCCTTAGTAGGACTAGTTATTAAAGCATTACAGATCCAGACCATGGAATACAGACACTGGAAACCACAGCTACAAAGAATAAGGCAAACCTTCCAAATTATACACAAGGATCTCTTTGTATAATAATATACTAAACACATTGTCAAAAAATCAAGTGCAGAATACAGCACTTAGTATATATCTCTTTAGTAAAAAGGAAAAGAAAAAGTTACAAGAAACTGGTAAATGTGGGTGCCTTTTAGGTTTTGTAGCTTCAGCATAAATTTTCAAAAATAAATGATATTATGGATGACAAACTCTAGACTTGTAGTTCTCTTCAAATGACCCAATTTAATTCCTTTTGGTGATTCGCTTCATTGCATAGCAGAGACTAACCCAACATTGTAATGCAACTATACGCCAAAAAAAATCATAAATAAATGAAATTAAACTACCTCCAGATGGATTTGTGGAGATTAATTTTTGTGAGATGATTTATGGGAAAATAAAGTCTAGGCAAATACAGTTTTCAAGAAGCAATTTGTTACTGGGTATCGGAACTTCAAGTCCTGTATTCAAGGATGAATTCTTTCACTTTCGTACAGTTCTCTGTATGTTACCCAATGTCTTATAGTCTTGGTAACTGTGTGTGGTTTCTTTACCTTTTCTCTGAAATGGTAACAAAAATTCATTCCATCCTCACAGGCACTGCTCTGAAGGCCACTGAAGACAGTATATTGAAAGTGTTTTGTAAACCAGTCTTCAAAACTGTAAGGCGTCATGTCTATAGAGTTAAAAGATGGGCTGAACCTGACTGACTAGACCTGCAGTCAAGCACAATGGCTACTTGCTATATGTGGCTATTAGCACTTGCAATGTGGTAAGGCCAAATTGAAATGTACTTTGTAAGTATAAAATAGACACTGGATTTTGAAGATTTAGTCAAAAAACCCACAGTGTAGAATATCTCATTGATCATAAGTTGAAATAGTATTTTTGATATATTGAATTATATAAAAAATCTCTGAAATCAATTATGCTCGATTTTTAGATATGCCTACCAGAAAGTTTAAAGTTATGTATGCAATTTGCAGTATAGGACAGCACTGGACAAAGTTCAGGAGTGACAAGGACTTAGAAAAATAGAGAAGAGGAGTGAGGCATTTCAGGCATTACCAGCAACAGATGCAAACACTCAGAAAGATCTCATGCAATGCTCACGTTCATGCGACAGAAAAGATTGCCTGCCTTGTTGAAAGGGATCCATGAGAAGAGACAGCACTGGATAAGCAGTGTGAGTCTAAATGATGGCAAACTCTGGGGCTCGACCTGAAGTTTGCCTCCCATTGGGAGTCTTTATAAGACAAGTTTGAGTGTAAAGCAAACTGAGGCAGAGTGTGATGCGCACTGAGAACCGATCTGGTCACAGCTGACTTACTGCTCAGTTGCAGGGTATGTGTTTACTGTGTTTGCTCTAATCTAAGATTGCCCGGATTTGAGACGCTTCACTACTGATGCAGAGGAAGTAAATGGAGAAGAGAAGGTGGGCTGGGAAGGAGCTCGTATTTATTGAAAGTCTAGAGCGCTATGTTAGGCAAAAGACATATCCCCACCCACCTTGCTCTTGTTCAGTCTTATAAGAACCTGATTATCGTCCCCATTTTACATAAGATAGGGTGATTCAGAAATATGTTGCCACAGATCATTCCAACCAGTCCATGCAGGACCAGCAGGGGAAGCCAGTACAGTTGACCAATTCTTACTATACAATGCTACCTATTAAGAAGAAAAAGAAACTGCAAACCATGCCTTCAAATCTGTTTGTTTGTTTTTTTTTTTTTTTCACTTATGAGCATACACAGTAAAAAAAAAAAAACTGAAGAGGAGAAAGATCCATGTATCTAACAAAATATTGGTGGATTTGAATAATGAACATTCTATTTGTTGCTCCATAACTATAAACAAGGAAGACTTATATGGACTCATGCATTACTACATCTGGGATGAAGGGCAAATTTCAAATACTGGCTTTTAACTAGAATGAAGGATTTGCTGTGTTTTTTAACTGGCCACACCTTTGGTGAGAAAGTTAGAGTGATATGACATCACAGAGGTTCAGATTTTGAATCTCTGCAGGAGAAATGGGGGAGGATGAGAGAAGATGACATCAAGAAACAGTAGGAGGCGGGGAAGTGGTTTCTCTCGAGTTCTTTGGGAGCCTGTAAGAAACTGGGGGGTTTAATATGTAAAAAAGAAATAAAGTACAGATGAAGACTAGAGCCTGAGGTAGTGGAGGTGACATGAGGAACTCCATCTACCTGCTATTTCTTTCCCCTTTTTGGAGGGGGGGAAATTTACATCTTCATGAATTTTTAATCTGGAAGATATTCATACACAGAGATCATACGCTCATAAAACAATATAGTCTCTTCAAGGAAGGCATGTGTCTGGTCCAGCTGTCAGAAACCACCAAAAGTCTCTCAGCATGTGCCCCTTCGCTGTTCTGGAAGCTGTGTCAGTTCTTTGAAGCAAAATGTATTTTTCTGGGCACCACACCAAAGAGTGATGTAAACCTCAGAGCCTGACAAATTGGATCCCAGTTCTAGCTTTTTCTCAGAAAACTTTGTCTGTTAGAACAACTTTAAGAAGATGCAGAGGAAGAGACTTTTATTGGCTGGGATAATGATCAACAGCGTTAGGATGTTAGAGAAAAACCAAGTTGAGGAGAGTTAATTTGATGTTTGAAACGCTTTGATGACAAAAATTTTCCTCCATTTTTTTATGATTCTGAATCATAAATACCTAGAAATAGATCCTGCAGGACTGAAGTGCAAAGAATTTTGGGGAAAACAGATTTTATGGGAAATTGCTGGTGTTTTCAACTGCATCTGTACATGAAAATGGTGATTTTTCAAGTGTTTACTCTGTCCCTGGCACTAATGCTGGGGGTAGTGGTTTATAAAGAAAAATGAAACAAATCTCTGCTCGTAAAGAACATATAATGCTGTAAAATACATATAACCAAATAACACTACAAGATAATATAAAATACATGAATAGTGTAAATAAGTAGATTACCATAGTATGTAAATCCACGTGCCACTTGGAGCAAAGAGAGAAGAGAAACATGAGTCATTATGTCATTCCATGTAAAATTCTACCTTGAACCAATGGAAATTAGGGAGAGAGGGTCAGTTCTTGTTGCTTCTTCTGATGCCTTTGATGTTGGGAGCAAGATATATCATAGAAAACAGATTTCTATAGCTTTTCCAGAAATACTCTCCTAATAATATGGAAGATGTCACAGAATACAGTAAACTCAGAGGATAGGCCCCACATCAGAAAAATAAATCTATTAAAACTAATGAATGAATGATAGTTTCTTTTTCTTAAATTTACAAGAGAAAAAATAAATAAAATGAACTAAAACTTTGAGGATTAAAGACAGAAGGCCCAAATAGAGTCTTGTCTGCCTCTTTGCGACACCATAGACTGCAGCATGCCAGGCCTCCCTGTCCTTCACCATCTCCCAGAGTTCTCTCAAACTCATGTCCATTGAGTCGATGATGTCATCCAGCCATCTCATCCTCTATCACCCACTTCTCATCCTGCCCTTAATCTTTTCCAGCATCAGGGTCTCTTCCAGTTAGTTGGCTCTTTGTATCAGGTGGCTAAAGTATTGGAGCTTCAATTTCAGCATCAGTCCTTCCAGTGAATATTCAGGGTTGATTTCCTTTAGGACTGACTAGTTTGATCTCCTAGCAGCCTAAGGGACTCTCAAGAGTTCTCCAGCACCACAGTTTGAAAGCATCAATTCTTCAGTGCTCAGCCTTCTTTATGGTCCAACTCTCACTTGTGTACATGACTACTTTGACTATATGGACCTTTGTTGGCAAAGAGACGTCTTTGCGTTTTAATGTGCTGTCTAGGTTTGTCATACTTTCCTTCCAAGGAGCAAGCATTTTTTAATTTTATGGCTGCAGTCACCATCCGCAGTGATTTTGGAGCCCAAGAAAATAAAATCCTTCATCACTGGGTCCTTCAGAGCTCATTATAATCATCAATAAAGATCACTTCTTATTTTCTGAATAAATTATCTCTCCATCCTCACCAAATATTCAAGAAACCTTCTTTCTACTCTAAAATAATATAAAAATATTTTAATATTTTTGAAATATTAGATGTGTTCACTCAGATGAAAGGAAGAGTACAAGATTCTTCCATTTTCAGACATCTTTCAAATCCATCCACTTTTCGTCACCTTTGGGTTGTCTACTTATTGAATTTTAAGTTTTTTATGTAGTCTGGATACAATTCCTTTGGCAGCTAAATATACACATAGTGAATATTTTCTCACAGTCTTTAAACTTTTATATTCTTGACAATGTTTCCAAAAAGTAGAAGTTTTAATTTTCTCTAATGATTCATGCTTTTTGAAATCTTTGGCCACCTGAAGATTATAAAGATTTTAATCTATTTTTTTCCAAAAGTTTTCTAATTTTTATATGCAAAAACTATAGTTTTTATTAATTGGGACTGCATTAATCGGATCATATTGTGGAGAAGATATCCTAAAAATACCAAGCCTTCCTACTCACAAACATGGTTTATCTGTTAACTTATTTAGATTTTCTCTATTTTCTCCACCTGCAATGTGGGAGCCCTGAGTTCAGTCCCTGGGTTGGGAAGATCCCCTGGAGAAGGGAAAAGCTATCCATGGTCCAGTATTCTGTCCTGGAGAATTCCATGGACTACAGTCCGTGGGGTCGCAAAGAGTTGGACAGGACTGAGTAGCTTTCATTTTCACTTTCTATCTTCTCCCAGCAATGTTTTATGTTTTTCATTGTAAAGATTCTGTACTTATTTTGTAAAGTTTATTCCTAAGTATTTCATACTTTTTGATACTCTTTCACATGATACTTTGAATTTCTATTTACAGTTGTTCATTGCTGGTGTGTAAAAGTACAGTTGATTTTTGAATATTGACTTTGCATTCCACAAACTTGATAAATTCATTTATTGGTTCTGTAATTTTTTGTAGACTCTATTGTTTCCAACATAATCATATTATTTGCAAATAAAAAGAGAATTCTTTCTTTCTTTATGTGCCTTCTGTTTCTTTTTTTGCCTTTTTGCAGTGACTAGACTCTCTAGCATAATCTTGAGTATAAATAGTAAGAGTGGGCATCCTTGCCCAAAACTACCAAGAGATCATTTTGTTTTTCCGAATTAATCATGATGTTAGTTGTAGGTTCTTCGTAGATATTCTATCAGTTTCAGGCTAAGAGAGTTCCCTTCTATTCCTAGCTTGCTGAGATTTTTATGCCAAATGGGCATGGCATCATTTTATACGTTATTGGATTCTATATTGCTAATATATTTTAAGTATTTTTATAATCATGTCTGTGTGGTATATGGGTCTTTAGTTTTCCCATTTCTGTAATATCTTAATCTGATTTTGGTAGAAGAGTAAATCTGTTCTCAAAAATTATTTTCATAGTGTTTCCTTCTTTTTTCTGAATTAGTTTGTATAGAATTGGTGTTTCTTCTTTAAATTTGAATATAATACACTAGGAGAAACATTTGGGTTGAGATTGTGTGTGTTTGTTTGAAAGTTTTCTATTATTAATTCTGTTTTGTTAATACATATAGGGCTCTTCAAATTTCTATTTCTTCTTGAGTCAATTTTTATAAACTGTCTTTAAAGAATTTTTTATTTTCATCCAAGTTTTTCAGTTTATTGACAGATTTTTCAAAATATATACTTATTATTTTTAATACCTATAAGATCTGTAGAGATGTCTGTTTTTCTTTGTAGTCAGTCTACTTAGCATTTTAATTTTATTGGTTTTTCAAATTACCAGCTTTTAGCTTCATTCTTTTTTTCTCTACTATTTTCCTATTTTTTAATTCTATTGCTTCTATTTCCTTTCTTCTACTTACTTCATGTTTAATTGCTTTTGTTCTTCTAAGTTCTAAAGACAGAAGCATGTGCATTGGTATACTCTTTTTCATAATTTATAACATTTTATAACATTATATCTTATATTTTCCTTTATACTCTATACTTTATAAGTATTTATAATACTTATTTTAATATCTTTGCTAAATCTATTTTACTTGTTATTTCTATGTCTGTCTCTATTTACTTCTTTTTCCTGGCTATGGGTCACATTTTTCACTTCTTTATAAGTCTAGCAATTGCTGAATAGTTGCTGGACATTTTGAATATGTACTGAGTGCTAGATTTTGCATTGTTTTTAGGATTGTTTGACTTTTTCTGGTAGAGGGTTATTTATAATGTGGTTTAGTTTTTTGAGGCTTATTTTTAAATTCTTTTATGGTAGATGTAAGTAAAGTACTTTATCTGGAGTGAATTTAGCCCCACTTCCAAGGTACCACTATTCTGGGGTCTCCATTAAATGCTTCAAGAATTTAATACATTCTCTCCTCTTGGTTGAAGGGAATTAGAATAATTCATAACACTGTTTGAGCTGTAGAAATTACTTGTACCACAGTTCTCCAGTAATAATGCTTTCCTTGAGATTTACCCTGTCTTGACCTCATGGATTTTACCCCATATATGTGTGTTCTGATGTTCAGCCAAAGTTCAAGGAATTTCTATGCCTATTTCTGGGACTCTTCTGAATAACTCTGTCTTATTGCATACTCTGCCCTCAAAATTCTAAATGCTTCAGCTTGCTGGAATTTTGAAAGATTGCTGAGCTCTATTTGAGTTCATGCTTCCTACACCTAAGACTGGAAATTACCTCCAGACAGAATACTTTAATGATGACAGGCCTTACATCATCTGTTTTCCTTTTCTCAGTGATTGCAATCCTGTGCTGCCTGTTGTGAAACATCTGAAAATAGTTGTTTCCTATATTTTTTCCATTTTTCTTATTGTTTACAGGGAAAGGATAAGTCTAGACTCTATTCATTCCTTATGGCTGAAACATAAGTCTTTTCCCTCCACTTTTGACATTTGCCTCTCATTCTTTACACTGTCACCAGAGTGATTCTCTGAACACAAATCTGATCATATTAGCCCCCAGATGCAATGAGGGCTGCTGGCTCTACACAGTCTTATCCTTCCCACTCCTCCAGCACCATTTCTCACTATTCCTCAATTTCCGCTTTATGTTCCAGCATTATTAAAATACTTTCAGTGTTCTTCAAACGTGCTGTGATCTCTCTCTCACACATGTGGACCATTGCAAATATTCTTCTCTCAATTTAGGATATTTGCCTTGCATTCACGTATTCATTAGGAGCTTCCCTGGTGGTTCAAATGGTAAAGAATTTGCCTGCAATATAGGAGACCCGGATTTGATACCTGGATTGGGAAGATTCCCTGGAGAAGGGAATGGCTACCCACTTCAGTATTCTTGCCTGGAGAAACCCATGGACAGAGGAGCCTGGCAAGCTACAGTCCATGGGGTTGCAAAGAGTCATACACGATTGAGTGACTGACACTTTCACATATTCATTATCCCTTCATAAATAATTTATATGTCCCTTTTCCAGAGAGATCTCCCATAAAACTTAAGAGTTTGTTTTATAGCTGCCTGACACTCTCATCATACCTTGTATTTGTCTTAAAAATAACCCTCATCATTATAATTATTTAATATCTGTCTTCTTCATTAGACTAAATCCAAATGAAAGCTCAGCATTGCTCTCATCAAACCTGCTAAAACTCCCGTGCCTTGCACAGCAGCTGGAAGAGTAGATCTCAACAAATACTTGATGAAGAAATTAATGAAAACTTAAGGTAATTAATCAAAGAACTGACAGAGGGAGGTAGAGAGGCAAAGGGAGGAAGGAAACAAACAAACAAACCCTAATGTTCAAAAAGGCAGAAGGATCTAACGGACAGCACGTTTCCATTTCGTTGACACCACAGGTCAAATTTTCCAGATGTCATTTAATTCCTCACTTTTGTTTTGCCTTTGTTGACAGAGGCACTAAAAATAAAAATGGTACATTTGATACCTTTCTTTTTGCAAACCAAGGAGACTCAGAGGAAATGTTTTTCCATAATGGAGTTTTCGGAAGCAATCATGATGAACAAAGTTTCACAATAATGAGTGCAGTGTCTGATGATTCTATTACTCTGTCTTGGGTAATTCCATGGTAGAAGAGATCCATTATGGCTCGACCTGTTCTTTGTCACCACTGTTGATTTAATGTCAAGGTAAAAGAATGTCTACAGACCTGATATGATATTTATCATCTTAATTAAGTGTCATGTGAACAAACAAAATTAGGCTGTGGCAATCAAAAATCTGGGAAAGAATGTTTAGAAGGATTGAAAGATTGTATGTTTCATACAAGGCAATGATGCAAAGGTTGTAACATTTTTATTCAAAAGTCGTGGATCTGTTGCCTAAAATGAAGAAGTGGCTTGCTAATTTGTCATCACTCAGTCTTTATTATTTATCACTTTTTCAAAAAATAAAAGGAAATAACATAAGATGTTTCCTCACAAAGTGATATGCTTTAGTGACCTGCTTAGAATCTTCAAAAAAGAGAGGCATTTCCAAACTAAAGCTTAGATCTCCTTGTGAAACTTTCTTTAGGTGGTAAGGAAGTCGTATATTCACCAAAAGTTCAGTGGCATCATAAAATATTAGGTAGAGATAGAAGAATTTGTACAGACCATTTGGTAAAATCTCCCATGTTAGAATCAGAAAGTGGTTTTTCAAGAGCATCCACTATTTCTTTGGATATCATTTCTCCTCTGCAGTTTGACCTCCTTTGACTTCCAGCCCATTCACACTTTTATTCTTTCTCCTTCCATCAATCCCTCTGTATCTCATTTGTTCTCACCGGGAACCCGAGCTCTCTGAGCAGGCATTTCAGCATAAGTTTAACTAGCAAACCGGGTCACCTTTATACTCCTGACTTGCCCACCATTCCAACACCCCAGCTTTGAGCTGGCCTCATGTCCTCAAAGTGCTTTTGGACTTTTCTCCAGCAATCATCTCCTCTCCAGCTAACTTCTTCATGTAGACCCTTTCACTGATTCACAGCAGCAAGTCACCCAACTCTGAGGACTCAGCGTGCTCTCTGCCTTCCGGGGGCTCCCAGTGCTGCTTCTTGATTCTTAAACTCATCTCATACTGATGCTCTGTTACACTCCACACTCACAGCATCTTCAAATCTTGGGGTTTTGTAAATACTTAGAACTCTAGGGTCCGGATAATCCAAATCCTTTATTTTACAAACAAGGAAAAGGAAAAAAGTCTAAGATAGGAAGTTTCACAGTTAATGATAAAGGTCTGACTGTAATTCATAAAAGGGGAAACCCAAATTCCTTACTCTGATTCGCCTGTGCCCTGACCTTTCAAGTCATGGGTTTTAATTTCAACACCTATTGCGCCAACAGTAAAAAACCATCCAGTAAAAACTCCCTTAACTTTCCCAATCTCTACCCCAATATCATTGAGTGCAAAGACTATGGGCCTTGGTACCAGAAAGATCAGGAGTCAGTCTCAGCTCCCTCATTTGCTATCTGTGTGACAGCAGGAAATTTACTAACCCCATTTTGGCCAGACTGTCTTCACAGCAACAACAGACTGGAAATCTACCCTTTAGGGTTTTTGTGATGGTTAGGCTTCCTGTGTGTAAAACTATAAGCCTAATGGCTGACAAGGAATTGGTCAACAATGACAGTTACTTTCACTTTGCTTTTTAGCATACTCTTCTCTCTGCTTCCAAAGCTGTCCTTATTTTCACCCACTTGCTTCCAATCTTCTCAGAAGATGCAGGTTTCATCTTCCTTTTCAAAATCAATCCCTCTTCCTTAGATTGTGAATGTGTTTTTGTCCCCTTGCTCTGGGCTCTGAGCCATTAGCTGGCTGTTCTCTCCAACATCTTATACTCCTCTTCCTCTGGGGACTCCCTTGCAGCTGGCTTTTCACCTGCACACAACTCCCCTGGCCTTGAACACACCTTCAGGGGAAGGTTGCAGGAGTGTGGGGGTCAGCGAGGCGATAAGCAGCAGGTTCTGAGCATGACGGGTATTTGACAACTCTTCAGGGGAATTTTGATGTGCTTCCTTCCAGCCACACTGGAGAAAAGAAAAAAAAGAAAGTGAAGTCGCTAAGTTGTGTCCGAATCTTTGCAACCCCATGGACTGTAGCCTACCAGGCTCCTTTGTCCATGGAATTTTCCAGGCAAGAGTACTGGAGTGGGTTGCCATTTCCTTCTTCAGAGGCTCTTCCCGACCCAGGGATCAAACCCGCGTCTCCCACATTGCAGGCAGACACTTTACCATCTGAGCCACCAGGGAAGCCCTACACTGGAGAAATTTCACCTTACAGATAGAAGAGTTCTAGCTTCCTTATTCCAGTTACCACCAATTTCAGGGAGGTGGGGAGTAGGGGTGGGTAACAGACCTTCCTATGCCATTGTCTGATTACTCATTCACTCTTTAACACTGAGATGGTTTGTTAAAACAGATTTCTGAGTCTCAACTCTAAATTTCTGATTAAGTTTGGATTAGGGATAAGAATGTTATTTCCAACAACTTCTCAGGTGATATTTATGTCTTTGTCCAGAGACACATAAGAACTACTGCTCCAGAGGTGAGTGGTCTGTGAACCAGCAGCATCTCACCTGGGAAGTGTCACCAATGCAAGATCCAGTCTCCACCCCAGATCTACTAATCCAGAATCTGCATTTTAATAAGACCCATATGACTCACATGTACATTACAGTCTGAGAAACCCTGCTCCAGATCAGTGGTCCTCAATACAGTATAAATGTTAAAATCACTGGGAAGTAATTTTTAAATACTGCAACCTGGACCCCACCTTTAAGAGTCTGATTTAGTTGGACTAGGGTAGGCCCTCAAACATCAGTATTTTCTTATACCTGGGAATCTTGTTAAACTGCAGATTTGGACTAAGTAAGTAGTTCTGAGGTCATGCATTTCTAGAAAGCACTGAGGTGATGCTGCTGTTATGGTCTGGGGGTCACATGTTAAGTAGCAATCCACTCCGGAAAGAACTGTTAATGCTCTCCTCAGCTCCAGATTTAACCATTCTTTTTCACCCTCATCCATCTTCATCTCTCTGCAGCTATTATCCATTCTTCCTGCTTTAAAACACTAGTTCTCAGCATTGACCACAAATCGCCATCATCTGGAGAGCTTTTAAAACTACTGATTCTTGGGTCCCACCCCCAGGGATTCTGATGTAACTAGCATGGGGTGTAGCCTGGAGACTGGAATGTCTACATCTCCCCAGATGATTCTAGCGGGAGCAAAGTTTAAGAAGCTCTGGTTTAAAAGCAGTTTGCCATACTCCTGAGATACAGCAGTATTCTATATTCTCTCCTACTTCTCAGACACTTCTTAGTATCCATCACTTGCTACTTTTTCTATCACTCTGGTAGTTTTATCCATCACGACTATAAATATATGTCTGTATCTGAAAACTTGACAAATTCCCCAAACATGCCTCTCTTGACTTTCACATCTGGAGGAAAAGTCCATTCATTCTCATAGTCACCAGGACACATAGGAAAGTCTAGACACTTAACAGCTTGATTCTTTTTTCTGCTGCTCTGTCCTGTCCAGCCAGGGCCAGGCTATTTCCTCTCCTCCCCTTCAGTGTCTCTGCTGCATGGCTTTTCAATTCCATTTTTACTCACAGCTGATTTCAGATTTCATAAGTTTTTTTGTAGCTACTAAAATAGCCTCCAAAATGTCTCTGCTTCTCACCTCTCTCCCTGACTCAGTTTACACACCTACACCATGGAGCCAACTCCTTACCCCATCTCCATGGCATTTATTAATATCCCACTGAAGTATTAATAGCATTCTCAGGGTTCCACCAAGGGAATATTGCAATGAATCATTTTCCAAAGTAATATTCACACACACACACACACACACACACACGCCCAGCCCACTTTATCTGGTGCATTTCTTTTCTTCATAGCATTTGTCATCTTCTAACTATATGATTTGTTTGTTATGTTCATTGTTAAGTATCTGTGTCCCACTATTAGAGTTTAAGCTACATGAAGATATTTTTGCGTCTTTTGTTCTTCGATTTGTCTCAGGAACGTAGAAGAGCACCCGCCACTCAATCACTATTGGTTGAATGAATTAATACATTTTAACCATAGTTAGCAATGCAAATATCAGTTACTTACTCATAAACTAGGTAACTCCTGCTACCCAAGTTAGGAGCTCCCTGGCAGGATTCTGCCAAGACCGTCTCCTCCTTGGGGTCAATTCGGGCTTTCAGGAGGTGGGAGGGTGCAGAGAAGAAGAGCAGAAAAGGTCAGGGAGGAAAGGAGAAGAGAGGGGGTAAAGAACAGGCATCACACAAAACGGTTCCTGTATTGATTTCTGCAGTTCTTTATGTGGCTTGTCCCATCTGAACGTGTTTGTAAGATGTGCAAATGCCTTGTCTGGTCACTCCTCAGCCCTGCCACAAGGGCAGAGAGTTACAGGAGACAAGGTAGACAAGTAACCTTGTGACTAGGTGGTGGGGGGCGGGGGGAGGCGCCACAGGGAAAAGTGACTTCCCCAGGCCCTCCCAGCACCAAGGACTCGCGGCACGCAATCTCTCTTCTCTGAGATTAACCTGGCCGAGAGCCACAGTAAACACTCAATCTCCCTTACAGGGAGGAAAGATTAAATATCTGATTAAAAATTTTGGCTGCTAATTTATTGAACTTGGATGGATGAACCGTTTGGGAGTCACATGACTTTCCCTGTGTGTCTGCTGTTGTTGTTCCACAGAAAGGGGTCAGGGCTCCGCGTGGGCGTGCGGGGGCGCTAGGCCGAGGGGCCATCTTTGAACACTCGGGGGCCAGTTCTTTCCCAGTTAGGTCGGGAATGTCCACGTCAACCGTGGCAGTTTCTGTTTCGACCTTTCTCTCTCTTTCTCTCTCTCTGTTCTGGGCAGCTTTGTGGATTTGGTTCATCTCAGCTCTCCCCCGCCTATTGTTCTGAGCCGCCCAGAGAAATGATGTCATGGGTGGCTTAAAAGTATACAGGAAGTCTTCAAAGCCGAATGACTTCAATATACTTTATTCCGTGGGCTCTGGCTGCTGTTCTGTCCATGGAAAGCACACCCCACAGACCTGGGGGAGGCAGCCATAGGATTAGAGCCTCTCCCCTCTCCCGCCCGCCAGTCCATTCTCTCCTTGACCCACGCGGCCAGGGTGCCCGCCCCTCACCTCCACCGCAGGGCCTTGGACAGAAGCCAGCACCAGAGGAGGCAAGGGAAGCCAGAGGAATAGGAGGTCAGAGGGAGTTTCCTCAGAAAAACAGGGGCACAGGACTCTCAGGAGAACCCAAGTCACCTTCACCGGCCCTGGGGTGCTCCAGTCAGTCAGTTTAGCAGAGCCGCCAGCCACCGCAAGGTCCCCAGAGAGGGCAAAGTGACAACCACAGGGGACTTGTCTCCGCTTGCAAATGGCAGTGAGAGCACCGCATTGAGACCGCCGCCCAGTGATTTGGAGTAGAGTTAACAGGATAAAAACAAAAATGTATTCAGGCTTTATGGTTTCCCCAGCAGGCCTTCCCATATATGCCTGTGTGAAAGTGAAAAGTGAAAGTGTTAAGCACTCAGTCCTGTCTGACTCTTTGAGATCCCATGGAATGGAGCCTGTCAGGCTCCTCTGTCCATGGAATTCTCCAGGCAAGAATACTGGAGTGGGCTGCCATTTCTTTCTCCAGGGGAGACCAGGAGACCCAGGTCTCCTGCATTGCAGGTAGATTCTTTACCATCTGAGCTACCAGAGAAGCTGTTTCCTGTATGAGTTCATCACAGAAACCTTGTGAGGTATTCAGTTCCGTTCAGTTCAGTCGCCCAGTCATGTCTGACTCTTTGCAACCCATGGACTGCAGCACGCCAGGCTTCCCTGTCCATCACCAACTCCCAGAGCCTGCTCAAACTCATGTCCAGCGAGTTAGTGATGCCATCCAACCATCTCATCCCCTATTGTCCCCTTCTCCTCCTGCCTTCAGTCTTTCCCAGCATTAGGGTCTTTTCCAATGAGTCACTTCTTCGTATCAGGTGGCCAAATGTATTAGTCCCATTTTAACAGTGGGGATTAGTAATAAAAAGTGGAGGACTTTTTTTTTTACTTATTCAAGGTCACCAGCTGTCAAGGGTGGAACTGGGACTCTAGTCCCAAGGCCATGTACTTCCCAGCCCTCTACTCTGTGCTCAAACTGGGGTCATTGCTTTCTTTCCTCATTGCTAGTCTTCATAGCAATTGCCCGAAAGTAGTCTTGTTCAGCTATCTAGTTTGTGGTATGGCTCCATTTTAAAGAACTACTACAGCTTTCCTTTGCCCCCCATAAATGGCACAGAATTTGTGCCTGGCCCTGGCGCCTTTCCCCATCTGCATCTGCTCAACCCTCCACGACTTTGGAGATAACTAATTTCACGTGTCCACAGACTGGCTCTGCAATGGGGCTGGGCATTGCCTTGTCATTATTACATAAACTGGGGACACTGTAGCTCGGCGATATTGGTGTTCCCAACACCAGGCACATGACTTCCTAAAGGCATTTTCCATTTTCCAAACACATAACGTATGGGGTCTTAACTGAGGTCCATAGACAGAATTTAGGTGGTCTATTGAAAACTACGTATTTGTTTTCATTCCCTTTCATTGAAATTTAGTGTTTCTCCCAATTATGAATGTAGGCAACATACTCTATTAGTATTACAGTGTCTGTGACTTTGTCACCAATAGAAATCACAAATTTTTCAAATTACATTGTAACAAACATCTCAAATGCCCTTTATGCTCATCATTATTTGGAATTATGGTAATTATTAAGCCTGCTATTAAGTCTTGTTATTTATTATATTATTAATGAAGCATATACATTTTAATATCACAAATTTAACTTTTTGGCATTTTGATTGTGCAGGCTCCTACCTGCAGAGAAAAAAACCTAGCCCTCATTCAAAATCCTTACCTCCACCTGGCCCTAATTATTTTTTGAAATCCCTACAAATATTTCAGACTATATTTCCAGGTAATTGGCTTCCTTTGTAACCCTGAGTATAATATTCTATTCATTTAAAAACATGATTCTGGGGCTTCCCTGCTGGCTCAGTGGTAAAGAATCCACCTGCCAGTGCAGGAGAATGGGGAAGAAGATGCCACATGCTGTGGAGCAACTATGCCCGTGTGCCACAACTATTGAGCCTGTGCTCTAGAGCCTGGGAGTCACAACTGCTGAAGCCCATATGACCTAGATCCCATGCTCCACAACCAGAGAAGCCACCACAATAAGAGGTCCACGCACTGCAACCAGAGAGCAGCCCCCACTCTCCACAACTAGAGAAAAAAGCCCACGCAGCAATGAAGCCCCAGCGTAGCCAATAAACAAATAAATAAAACTATTAAAAAAACCAACATGATTCTGATAAGGAGTCCCTAGGCTTCACCAGGCCATTGAAAGGGTTCATGCACCAGCCATTTTGCTGGAGTTGAAGAGCTGAGGGGATAAAGGCTTGGTCAGCTGACATGGGTCTTCCCACCACCTGCTGGGACTTCAGTCTAGGCAGGCAGAGCATGAAGGTCAACAAGCCAAGGGCATTTCTGGGGAGGAACTGAGGAGACCTGGGAAGCTGGGCTCAGGGACACCTGGCAGGGCTGGTGTCTAGGTTGATTCACCCTGGCACACTTTCCTCAGGAACCGCACACCCCATCAGCACATGTACTAGTGCCTCTTCTCACTAGCTTCACAACACTCCCCAGGGCTGCTTCATGGCTCCATAGCTACACTACTCACCTCCAAGGCTTTGTCTCTGGCTATCTCGTCAACCTGAGAGAGAAAGCAGGGTCAGGACAAGCTGCTCGATGGATAGTCATCGAGCCTGACTTCACAGCACATTTAAGTGACAACTGTCTACCACTCTACACAACTGGCAGCTGACTTGAGCACCTCTCCATGAACCTTAACTGGGAAATAGTCAAGCCAGGTGTGGAGGGATCTGGGTAGGCACAGCTATTAGGGACTTTTGCCTAACCTACCTGGCTAAAGTAGTGTGATTCTACAAGATCTAACATTTACTTGCTATACACCAGCCATGCTATACTAGATTCTCATTACCCATCTACAAAAGTAACTCTAGGGCTCCCTGGTTGATACAGACATAACATTAATGACCAACTCTATGGGCTCACGGCCCCCATCTGCATAGAAGGAATCCATCCCCTTTACAAGATCCTTGTCTCTATTCGGCCCTATTTGTTGAAGTCCCTGGGGATGTTTCAGACATTGTTGTGAATCAATGTAGACTGAGTCTTGACTGCCACCCCTACAGCTGGACACAAGGATCCAGGCCTCCCCTGATCTAGAACCAACTCTTGGGTATGCATCTCAATCATCAGGCCACTTGGCTACTCAGTGAAATTGAAAGTGTTAGTCACTCAGTCATGTCTGACTGTGACCCCAAGGACTGTAGCCCACCAGGCTGTTCTGTCCACAGGATTCTCTAGGCAAGAATACTGGAGTGGGTTGCCATTACCTTTTGCAGAGGATCTTCCCAACCCAGGGCTACTCATTACTTGGCTGTAAAATGAGAAGAGCAGTATCTCCACCCCCAGGCTCCCCTGCTAGAGGGCAGCATGTCAGGGGAGCCTGGGCTGAGAGGCACTGGAAGGCTGGCTCAAATAGTATTCCTTGAGCATCATCTGATCCTTCAGGATGTCTGAAGCTGGGATGACTCTTCAGAGACTTCCTGAATTGAGGCAAAGTGCCTTGACTATCTATAAACTTTATGTTATAGGAGAGCTTAGTTGGCCTTCTTGTTGGAACATGGCTGTTTTCCTTAAAGTGTCAATTCTGAAGTGATTCAACCAACCGAGGATCCTTCGTTATTGAATCCAAGTATCTGAAATAGATATCTCACACAGATAGCCCTTCCAACTCCAGAATGTACAGAACCCTCCAGAGCAGTGGGGTCAGGACAGTTTCTAGAAAAACCAAGATGGTCATGGTCATGGTTACAACTGCACCTTCTTTCCAACTGTAGCTTAATTTGCCTTTGCTGAATCAGATTCACCGTGCCTGACACCCCTTCCCTTCTGCTGAATCCTCTCTTAGATGCATTCAAAGATACTCCCTTGCAATCTTACCTCAACTGTCCTGCCCTGCCCTCCCCATTTTGTTCCCCAGACAAACTTGCAAACATCAAGACCCCCTTTAAGGACCTATTTCAACTTCTATTATTGGGAATGTCCTATCCCCCAGAAAAATCCAAGGCACAGTTGTCTGGAGGGTGAAGAAAATCAACCCTGAATATTCACTGGAAGGACTGGTACTGAAGCTGAAGCTCCAATACTTTGGCTACCTGATGCGAAGAGCTGACTCATTGGAAAAGACCCTGATGCTGGGAAAGATTGAGGGCAGAAGGAGAAGGAGGCAACAGAGGATGAGATGGTTGGATGGCATCACTGACTTAATGGACATGAGCTTGCTCCTCGAGCAAGTTCCAGGAGGTAGTGAAGGACAGGGAAGCCTGGCGTGCTGCAGTCCATGGGGTTGCAGAGAGTGGGACGTGACTTAGCAACTAAACAACAACAGGGGGCAAAAGATTACCTAACTCCACAACCCAGATCTATCTACATTTGTTAAAATTGGTTTCTTTCTGCAGATGCTCTTGAGAAAGCTAAGTTGTGTAAGCTAGTGAGAGGTCTCTTGCTCTAGCTTTCAGGACTTCCAGTACAATCCTGGCATGATGATAAGGGGAAAGAATTAGGACTTTGAAATTAGAGTGAGCTCAGCTCCAGCAGCAGCTTTGACACTTACTAACTATGAGACTTGGGTAAGATCTCCCTGAACCCACTTTTTTTTTAATTTTATTTTATTGAACCCACTTTCTTATATGCATGTGGGAAATAGTCAGCTTTGAGGGTTGTTTTGAGGATTGAATGGAATATCTAATATATAGCACCCAATACAATGCCTTGCACATAGTTGGCAGTTGATATATCTTAATTCTTACTTCAGATATTACAGTTTTTCACTTGTGCTTAGGTGTACCAGTTGGATGTATGACACATTGAGGGGAGGTTTCTGGAATTGTGCAACAAGTTTATTCGTTAGAAAAATATTTCTTTGCTATTCACTAAATCCTAAGAAAAGAAATATAAGCAATATGAAATTGTTTACATTATGCAATAATAAAAGATATATTACTGACTAATCTGCAGAGTAAAATTAAATCTTTTGATAGAAGTATGAAATAAAAAGAATTTTTTAATAAGAAATAAAAAGAACAAAAAATCAGGGTAGAAAATTTACATTATTTATGTAACTGCATTTGCCATGAAATATACCAATTGTTTTTTTTTTTCCTGTATTCTCTAGTGGTCATATTATAATGAAAACACTGAGGCTCTCTAGATTAGATCACTAGAAAATAATAGCTGTCATTCTTTCCTCTTCTTTCACCTTCCTGTGTGTGTCTAAAACTCCAGTTTAATTATCCACTTTCTACATAAATCTAATCCCATGCCCCCATGGTTCTGCGCCTCACAGTCATTATTTCAGACTTAAAGCACCCTGGCTTACTTGGAGATACGAGTATGGGCTGTTCTTCCTTGGGTTCCCTCCTGAGACTAGCAGAGTTCCCCAGCCTGTGTACCAGGCGAATTCCCAAGGCTACACACTGAAGGTTTCAAGAGCTGCTTTACTTATCACTATTGCTTCTCGTCTAGTAACTTCCAGGACGCCTTTCATTGTGACCTGCTTTGATTGGAAACCGCTGGAAATTCTGAGCAATGTTCTACTTAAATCTAGCACAACCTCACTTCTAACAGAAATGGGGAGAAAAAGTGGGTGGGAAGACCGATGGAAAGGTGGAATCTCCCTCCTGTGGCTCCACATGATTTGATTCTGTGACCTTCAAAGTCTGAAAAAAAAAACAAACAGATTGATTCAAAAACAACCGGGGACCAAAATACTTCTGGTTTCCTTTTATTGTACTTCTGGGAACCAACCAATTATGTTCAGAACTCCAAGTTATTGGTAGGTTGGGGCTTTTTTTTTTTTCATAACGATCCAGGAAACTTGATGAGCTTTCTGGGTTGTTCATTTTGGCATTTTTGTCTAATTTTTGTCACCCAATCATAAAGGAATAGAAAAGATTCATCTTAAAAAAAAAAAGGAAGCCAGTCAGTGACAACAGCTGCCAAATAAAAAAGCAAAACAAATAAACACAAAGGAATAAACTCTCACACATCACTGCTGGGCCCATTTCCAGAACAGAACCTGAAAGGTGAGAGGCAGGGGGAGGCTGGAGACCCTGCTCTGCACTGGGTTTAGTATTTAACCTCAAGTGGCTAAAGTATGTCTGTGCTTGACTCAACTGGAAGGATGTTGAGGTATTAAACAAGGTCTGTGTAACCCTTAAATAAATAGAGAAAGGAGCCAAGAATTGGTGTAATCATAATACCTTACATTTCTACAGCATTCAATAGTGTTCAAAGCATCTTATAAACATTCTATATTTTGCTTGATTCACATAGGATTAGATCCATTGCTCACAATTTTGTGGCTGAAAAGCTGCTGAAAAGGTAGTCTAAAAACTATTAGAGACATACTTTGGAGACCACCCCTCCTGCAAAAGAGAAACTCTCCCGCTAGTCTTACAGGTTCAGAAAAATCTACCTTCATCCTTCTAAAATACATGCAGGAGACTTCCCTAGCAGCCCAGGGTTAACACTTTGCCTTCCAATGCAGGGAGTGCGGGTTTCATCCCTGGTCAGGGAACTAAGGGCTTCCCAGGTGGCACTGGTGATAAAGAACCCTGCTGCCAATGCAGGAGACATGAGACTAGGGTTTGATCCCTGAGCCAGAAAGATCCCCTGGAGGAGGGCATAGCAACCCACTCCAGTATTCTTGCCTGGAGAATCCCATGGACAGAGGAGCCTGGCAGGCTATACTCCATAGGGTGGTGAAGAGTCAGACATGACTGAAGCGACTGAGCACGCACGGGGAGCTAAGATCCCATATGCCTGGGGCCAAAAATTTAAAACAGAAAGCAGAAACAACATAGTAAAAAAATTCAATAAAGACTCTTTTTTGGAAAAAAAAAAAAAGTTATCCACATCAAAAAAAAATCTTAAAAAAAATAAAACACATCCACAAAAGTATTGAAAACTAATTATTCTTCTATCTTTTTTTTATTCTAATACTTTAGGTAAGTCAAAACTTGAAGAATACTCCCCAAGATCTACTAAAAAGCACTTCTCCTTTCTTGTGTTCTATGAAATTTGGGAACCTCACATAAAACTAACAGGTAAGATAAGGGGAATAACACAGACCCACATGTTTATAATGTATCTCATTTACCAGCAAACTGAAAACTGAATTTCATCTTCTGGAATACTTAGTGTTTACCACCGAGATGCCTGCTAACTATTTCTGTGATTTAGGGAAAAACAAAAAGGTGTTTTATTCTGTAATGTGTATACAACACTAGCGCCCAGGTGGCACTGGTGATAAAGAACCCGCCGGCCAGCGCAGGAGACATGAGATCCCTGGGTTGGGAAGATCCTCTGGAGAAGGAAACGGCAACCCACTCCGGTGGGAGAATCCCATGGACAGAGGAGCCTGGCAGGCTACTGTCCTTGGGGTCACAAAGATTTGGACACAACTAAAGAGACTTAGCTTGTGCATACAGTTGCAACAAACTTTTTAAATTTTTTGGAAATTGATGTGATATAAATCTTAAATAAACAGTGATAACAGAGAGCAACAAAGGTTTCCAAAACAGTACTATTTTATAAATAAAGGTATAAATTGATAGGCACAAAAATACAAACAAAAATGAGAGTTTTCTACCAACTCACAGTAATTTTGCGGTTTTCTTTTCTCATCTACGAGAGGTGGTAAGGTGGAAGAGCTCTCTTGAGAGTCTAAGGACAGGAACCTAGACTTCCTGTGCTTGCAACTTTAGGTAATACATATAACCTCTGGATAATGCTCCTCAACTAAGGAATAAAAAAATCACATTATATATTTGAAAGCAAGGAATTGGATCAATTAGCTTATAGTCCTTTTATTTCTTAAGATCCACAGCATTTGCATCAAAACAGTTAACTCTAAAAGCAATTGTGTAGATTAATTCAAACCCAAACCACAAAAATGTGTCTAAAATTTTTTTTTAACAGTCCAACCTCGTCTTGCAGTCATGTTTGGGAGAGAAGTGAAATCAGTCCCACTGTTTCTGTCTGGCTCTCATAAGCTTCTGCTCATCCTAAAAATGTAACCCAAGCGCCCACTGTGGCGGAGAAGAGAAGATGAAAGCTTGCTGCTTTGTGACTAATATAAAAAGAAGACTGGTCACTGATCTTAGAGGAATTTTCATTTCTAAGTGCATATTTTTTTTAACTTCTCCTTTGTCTTTATGGCATTTATGTTTCCTAGGTTACCATAAACTGAACCCACACAAACATTTTTATGTGCATCTTCTTCACATGTTGGGCTGAAGTGCTGTGCCATCTTAGGTTCCTAACTAGCCTCCCAGCTCCCTGAGGTAAACATCTGTTCCTTCCCCATCCTTCTGTCCGCCGTGATGCTCAACTCAGTGCCTCGCCTGCAGCTGAGACATAAAGAAGGCTGAACTGAATTGACCTGACTTCATTATTCAGCTGACTGTCTAGCTTTTGCTCCATATTTCTTAGTTCTAGTTGGGAGCCAAAGCATTGAAAAGATTTTACTAACAACTAAAAATAATACTAAAACTATCTTCTAGCCTAGAAGAGATTATGTCTATCTCAAATTAAGAACAGATGAAAAACATTAAAATGTCCATTAGAATACTGTAAAATGCTCTGATTCTTTACTTCCAGCATGAGTCAGGGATCCCATTTGGAGATCCTCTGCGTCTTCAAATTTATATAAGAAGGGCTTCCATAGCAAAGCATCAGAGTCCTTTTGCAAATTCAAAATATCCAGGAAAGTTGTTCATTCATATTTGTATTTATAAATTTTTTTTTCCAAAGTCACTTTTAATAACATAGGCTCATTCTTAATAAAGCTCTGACTTGGGAATTTTGGATACTTTCTGAAGTAGAAGGTGGAGGAAAAATATGGAAGGTGTAATTGTCCCTGAAAATAAGGAAGTGATGCCCACAGAAGATACACTGCTTGTTCTGTATTTCCTGGTTGCCTCTGAGGAGCCTTAACTCAGTATATTGACTGTAGGGTTCTAGTGGCTGGTTTTTCATCTAATTACATTCTCAGTAAAGGGATGCTGGTCAATTTGCCATAACCTCTCCCTCAACTTTGATAGGATCTCCAGTACCTTATGGATGCTTCAGAGGAAAACTGATTTGCTTTTTTACAGAATCACTCTCCTGGGATTCATGCACTGCGGTGAGAAAGCCCAAGTTCTGCATATAAAACACGAGAGCTCCCTCTACGTGGTTACCCGCAAAAGTGCCCTCCAGCTGGTAGCCCTGTGCTGGGACCCAGATGGAAGCCCACAGACAAGAGCAAAACAAAAGGAAGCTCTGTTGACTTCTTTTCATGAGTACAAAACGGTGGGAATAAGAAGGTTGAACTCCTCCGTTTGCCCAGCAGAGGAGAAGAGTGATGAAAGAGAAGGGATTGTGTAAGAGAATGCAATGTGTATAAGCAGATTATCGCTTGCATTCGGTGTGAAGTTCTCCGGTAATAACAATGACCAATTTAGTTTACTTCAAGCTATTCATATCCTTGGGGATTTGCTTTGTCTCGTTTTGTTTTTTTGTTTCAAGATGGGAAAGGAGGGGGTGCCATGAAGAGGAGGGAGGAATTATAACACAGTACAGAGCCAGCCGGGCTTCCAGCTCCACCGCAGAGGCCCATCCCACCACATTCCTCCAGGCGGGATCGACTGGCCAGATGAAGAGCTTCAAGGTCATCAAAGGAAGTAGAAATGAGGAGTTGCCTGAATGTGTGTTGATTGGTGCGTTGCACAGAGCAAGGATGAAACATAAAACTCAAAGGGAAAGGGCAGAGCAGATGAGGAATTATATTCCTGAAGAAACCGTGCGCTTTGAGAACTGTGAAATGTCATTGGCAGGTAGCCCATTCCTTTCAAGAAAATGTGAAGTATGTGCACTGCAGACAAAGGGGACCCACTGTAAACATGGCTCAATAACTCTTTCAAACGAGAGAGAGGCTTCGTATTTACCTTTCAGAGACGCTGGGTCACCCTGCCTCACACTGAAAGAAGGAAATGTCTCTAACACCTTAAAATTTTGAGTGCATACCACATACCACAAAACTTGAATATGGCTGATAATGGGCACGGCGGTCACTGAAAGGTAACCAGCTCAGCAAAGGCATTCGTGTGGTGATGATGTGTTCTGGTGACTTGAATCGATGCCCCGTCCCCAGACATCAGAGTGTATTCCTCTATCTAAAAGGTAAATTTACTAATAGAATCAGACTCTTTTTTTTTTTAAACCTTCAAATCCAAAATGAAAAGTGGGTGAGAACTTTCTGGGATGCCCCACACCTGCTTCCCACCTACACAGAGACAACCTGATGTGCTAACAGTTCTTAAAGACTTCAGTCAGATTCTCCTAGAAAAATAACAGGTGGGATTCTAAAATAAGAGACGGGATTCTAAAATGGTTGATGCCGTAATCTTCTATTGCACTCTGTATTGGGAGGAGGGAGAAAGAAAATGAAGATTACTAAGTGAATAGATGGGCAAATAGCTGAATAAAATCTGGGATAGCCAGAGTTGGATGTTATTCAGCAATCTAAACAGCAATAAAATACTAATACACACTACAGCTCCAGGAGATAGTGAAGGAAGGGAAGCCCGGTATGCTGCAGTCTATGGCATCACAAAGAGTCAGACATGACTTAGCGGCTGAACAACAACAACAAATGCCAAGTGAGAGAGGCCAATGAAAAAGAAAGAAAGAAACATATTGTGTGATTCTGCTGCTGCTGCTGCTAAGTCTCTTCAGTCGTGTCCGACTCTGTGCGACCCCATAGACGGCAGCCCACCAGGCTCTCCCATCCCTGGGATTCTCCAGGCAAGAACACTGGAGTGGGTTGCCATTTCCTTCTCCAATGCATGAAAGTGAAAAGTGAAAGTGAAGTCGCTCAGTCGTGTTTGACTCTTAGCGACCCCATGGACTGCAGCCCACCAGGCTCCTCCATCCATGCGATTTTTCCAGGCAAGAGTACTGGAGTGGGGTGCCATTGCCTTCTCCATTGTATACTTTAGATGGGTAAATTTTATGATATGTAAATGATAACAGTTGTTTGTTTTTTGAGTTAATGGATAATTTGGTAGAAGCAGTGACTGATTCTATAAGATTTTAAGAAAAGAAAGAAGATTTTAAAAAATGAACATATATGACTACCGCCTATACTTCCTTGGATAGGTCTACACCTAATGTAACTAATAATAACACTTTTCTTCTTAACTAAGATACTTCACCCACTCCACCCAGAGTTATCTGTGCATGTATTTCTCATCCCCCTGACTGTGAGGTCTTAGAAGAGAGTATACCTTTTGTATTTATTTTCTGCCATCCTCAGTGTCATGCACAGTAGCTTTCAGAGACACTTAATGAATATTTTCTGATTCAGAAACATAATCTTTAGAAGAAAGAGCTTGAATGGGACAGGAGGAAAGATGAAGCATTCAAAGAAGTTAGATGGTGTATAGACAGACTTTGCTTTTTAGAAAACCAACTTCCAAATAAAGGTTTATTCAAGAGAAAGCAGCTTTAGAGAGAACCAAAGTCCTTGAGGGATGGAAGAGAAGTCTAGGTAAAAATGAAATACCAGAAACAAAAATTTTTCAGTTAATACATCACAATATTTCATTTATGTATGCATTTTTCCTGTGTACCACTACCACTCTTAACACACACACACACACACACACACACACATCCACACATACATTCATGTGGGGAACCACACACAAGAGCAGAAGGCAATGGTGAGTGGAGGGACACACCTTTAACTGATCAATATTTATCAATATATAAAACTCAGTCCTCTGGGCCTGCAATGACACACGCCACTGCAAGGACAGCTCAGCTGGAACATGCTCTTCTGTGTCATAAAGTATACTTCTGGAACCAAAACCACCAACTAGAATGGTCAACCAAGTGTTTCCGCTAGTCACATTTTTTGTCTGATGTCTCGGACAAAGCTGTGTTAAGACCTTAAGATTCAGTTACTCCAAGGAGTAGAGTCCATGCAGCTACTCATGTTGGCAGCAGTGTTAAGAACAAAGGCTCACTTATCAAAATAACCAAGTAAATATGTTATATTTAAATTTGAAAAGGAAAGAAAGGAAGGCTTTGACATTTTTTTTCCTAGTCTGCAAAAAGGGAGGAAGGAAGAAAGGAAGGAAAGGAAAAAGGAAGGAAGACAACAACCCTTGAAAACAGTAAAAACACTAATTAAATGGGTAGAAAAACAGCATCAATCCAATTTTACAGTTAATTTGTATGGGAAGCTGGAAAAGCAAAGGGATAGCAACTATTGCCACATTTTAAAAAATTATTATGAAGAAACACTGAATAATTATTCTGACTCCTCAGAGAACAGAGAAACAAAGAAAATGCACTTAAGTTGCGAGAAAAAGAAACTTCAATTAGCCACAAAGTAAACTTGTCAACAAGGATAACTCACACGTTCCTAAGAGAGCTCACACACCATTCATCCCCATGGATGTCTGAGAAGGCAATTACTATTGTTCTTAGCTGGAGTAAATATAGACCTGTCCAAGGCAAGAGGCTGAACCAGGAACCACTTCTGCTCCCTTCCTGATCTCTGATTTTATTCGATTTTCCTATTGCTTATCTTCTAAATGTGCTTGTAATAACCTGCCCTCTTGCTAGTACCTTCTTGTAAATGAGATGCCTATCTGGGTTTATCCCAGCTAAATAAACTGAATTCAATAAAACCCATCCTGGGTTATCCTCCAAGAGAGTTATTACTTCACTAACATGCTACTGTTGCTACCGTTACCTAATGCTTTAACTTCTCCTTTAGGCTTGAGTTATGCTACGTCGTTGTATATCTAAGATAAGAGGCTGTCTGGAGTCTGTTCAATGTTATCGCATAATACACAGTGACTTTTTTATTGAAGGCACTCCGAGAGTACCTCTGCACTGATGCAGATTTCACTGAAACTAATTCAGAGACTCTGAGTGTGTGTACATGCATGTGTATACAAATTCACATATACATATATGTTAAAGAATATACATGTATTTTTAAAAGATAAATGTTGAACTGAAACAAGTCATGATGTTACTCTTAGTGCATGCTCAGTTGCTCAGTCGTGTCCGACTCTTTATGATCTCATGGACTACAGCCCATCAGGCTTCGCTGTCCATGGGATAGCCCAAGCAAGAATACTGGAGTGGGTTGCCATTTCCTCCTCCAGGGAATCTTCCCAACCCAGGGACTGAACCCACATCTCTAGTATCTCCTGCACTGGCAGGCGGATTCTTTACTACTAGCACCACCTGGTAAGCTCATTACTCTTCACAGTTAGCTAATCATCTGCATTGATCTGTCAGATCAGTACATCCCGTGTTTAATCTAATTTAAAGCTTAAAGTGGTGACCCTAGTCTCTTAAGTACATGCCAGCACACTGGGAGTTTGCTGTCTCGCCATGCTGATCAACCCAACCTCTGCCCAGTTTCTGCCACCTCAGATCTCTGAAGGTACAGCAATCCCTGGCCATAAGGTCCCTAGACTGCTAGGCCTTCTTGAGTTAAAAATGGGCTGTTGTGATAGACTGTCCATGTTTCTAAAGTCCTAATGGCAATTTTTACATCTCCTACAAGGTTACAATTAGCAAACAATCTGCTTTCTTTGACTTTGAGTTTTACTAAGTCCTTATATAATCCTGATTGCTTCATACCTATCGAAACCTCTGGTTAGCATGGGACATGATTTTTATGAGTCAATTACTGGGGGAAATTAATTAGTCCTTAAAATTGTAGTTTGATAGGAAAATATTTGAAAACATAGGACTCTGAAAAATTATGTAATTCCCCTGATGACAATAGAGGCATACCCAGACATCCAATGAAATAGAAGTCGAACTAAAAATAAAAAAGAGTAAAAATACATGCCAAACTCCTTCCACTTCCTGCCCTATGATTCAGGGCCCAAATTCAACATGAATTTGAAAAATTCTATAACAATTTCTTTGTTACATAGACCAAGATTTCTGAGGCAGCTAGAGAAATATTCTACATCTTTTTCTGTTGCCCATCTCCTTTCATGCATTCAGAGACCACAGCTTCCGGGGGAAAAATGTGCAATAAGTAGGTAGAAGGTTAGCACTGGCACTTTCGTGCTTCCAACCGGGGACAAAGATAGGAAAAATTTCTCTTTTTGCTGCGTGGAACCTATGAGTTTTTGTGTACTCCATTACTCCCGAGTAATGAGGAAACAGGTATACACATACAGATAGATCGATCTATCTATGAAGAGCTGACTCATTGGAAAAGACTCTGATGCTGGGGGCGGATAGGGGGCAGGAGGAGAAGAGGACGACAGAGGATGAGATGGCTGGATGGCATCACTGACTCGATGGACATGAGTCTGAGTGAACTCCGGGAGTTGGTGATGGACAGGGAGGCCTGGCGTGCTGCGATTCATGGGGTCTCAAAGAGTCGGACACGACTGAGTGACTGATCTGATCTGAACTGAACTGATATATATGATATATATCACATTTTCTTATCTTTCATCAGTTGAAGACACTAAGTTCTTTCCACATCTTGACTATTGTAAGATATGAATATATTAGCCATAGAAATGAAATCCTGCTGTTTCCTTCAATGTGAATGTACCTAGAGAGTATTATGCCTAGTGAAATAAGTCTGACAGAGAAATATAAATACTGTATATCATTTACACATGGATTCATTAAAAACTATGTATATAGCAAAACAGAAACAGACTCACAGATATAGAAAATGAACTAGTGGTTATTAGTGGAAAGAAGGAAGAGGGGAGCAGCAAGATAGGGGTATGGAATGAAGAGATACCAACTACTAGTATAAAATAGATAAGCAAAAAGGATACGTTGTACGGCACAGGGAATTATAGCCATTATTTTATAATAATTTTTAATGGAGTACAATCTATACAAATACTGAATCATCTGAAACTAATATAATATTGTAAATAAACTATACTTCAACTTAAAAAACCCAAGACTATGTATACCTACAATAGTCTACCTTTCTCCTCATGAGCTTTAGAAATCATTTTTGATGACTGGAAAGAAAAATCATAACACTATATGACATTTAAGATATTTAAACGTGGGCAAAGTAAAGAAACCTAAATGAAAATAAGATTTCCACACTTCCTTTGAAGTTGCAAAATGTTGACACTAGAATGTGATGTCACATATGCATATGGTAATACGCAGAGCAACCACTAAGAAAATTAAACTAAGAGATATACTCAAAAACATTAAAAATAATTTCAAATGGTGTTCTGAAAATATGTGCAAGTAATACATAGAAAGGCAAACAGAGAGGAGAGGATTAAGAAACAAGGAAACAAACAGAAAACAGGTAACAAATGGCAGACTTCAGTCTTAACATACCAATAATTACCTTAGGTATAAATGATCTCATTATACCAATTAAAAGGTAAAGATCGAATATAATTAAACATGCAGTTACCATAGGACCCAGCACTTGGGCAGGACTACACACTTGGGCATTTATCCCAGAAAAGTGAAAACTTGTGTTCATACAAACCTGTACACAAATGTTCATCATAGCTTTATTTAAATAGCCAAAAACTAAAAACAACCCAGATGATCTTCAATGGGTGAATGGTCCAAGAAACTGTGGTATATCCATACTGTGGAATACTACTTAGCTAATAAAAGAAACAAACTATTGTCACACATGACAGCCTAGATGAATAGCAAGGAAATTATGCTAAGTTAAAAAAGCCAATCCCCCCAAATTGTACACTGTATGATTTCATTCATATAACATGCTCAAATTGAAAAACTATAGAAATGGCAAAGAATACACGACTTTTATGAAATAACCAAAAATGTAAATACTGAGTGATAGAGAAAATTAAGGTATTAATTTTTCAGTTTTGATAATGTCTCTATGGTTATTGTTAAAGTTCTGACATTTAAGGATACATATTGAAATTTTTATGAATGAAATATGATATCTTGGATTTGTTTCAAAATAATATAGGGAGTGGATGGGAGAGTGAAAAGTCTAGAATTCACCGTGGATTCATGGCTGTTGGGGCAAGATATGGGTATGTGTTCATTATATTGTTCTGCCTACTTTTGTACGTGTTCAAGCCACCATTAAATAATTATTAAATAGTAAAAACACTTGGAAAATAGTTATTAAAAACTGAATGTAGAGACTTCCCTGGTGGTCCCGGGGTAAAACTCTGTGCTCCCAATGCAGGGGCCCTGGTTCGATCCCGGTCAAGGAATATGTCCCACATGCCACAACTAAGAGTTTGCATGCTGAGACTAAAGATCTGCATGCTGCAACTAAGACCCAATGCAGCCAGATAAGTAAATAAATATTTTTAAAACAAAACAATGTAGATTTATATTATTTTAAATAAACATACAACGTATAAACGTAATAAATAAGTAAGTGTTAGTCGCCCAGTCGTGCCCGAGTCTTTGCAACCCCATGGACTGCAGCCCACCAGACTCTTCTGTTGATGAGATTTTCCAGGCAAGGATACTAGAGTGGGTTGCTATTTCCTTCTCCAGGGGATCTTCCCGACCCAGGGATCAAACCCAGGTCTTCTGCACTGCAGGCAGATTCTTTACCGACTGAGCTACAAGGGAAGCCTTATAAACGTAATATGTTTTATCTGAAACCTATGGAAATAATAATAAAGACCAAGAACCATGGAGTGGTAAGGAGGAAGTTAAATTGCATTAAAGAATTTGTTTTAAATAGGGATAACTCAAAAGATACCTCTTAATTCTGACTCTGTCAGAACATACTATTACAACTAATAAACCAAGAAAAATTGGTAAACCTTACTACTCTAAAACTAAAATCACAAGAAAGCACCACAGTAAGAAGTTTTCATAGGAAATTAGAACCAGAGCTTTAAAAAACAGGTAACTCTTGTATTACTTAAACTTACTCAGAATATATAAAAAGAAGGTGCATGAGTTATCCATTGTTGCTTAAGACACTGCCTCAAAACTTAGTAATTGCAAACAACAAACTTTATTATCTCACAGTTTCTGATGGTTAGAAACCTAGGAGTAGCTTACCTGGATGGTTTTGGGTCAGGATATCTCACCAGGCTATACTCAAGATGTTGGCAAGGGCTGTAGTCACCTTGAGGTTCAGCTGGAGGGGCGTCTATTACCAAGCTCATTCACACGGCTTTTGGTGGACCCCAGAAGATCTACTTCCAAGTTCACTCATGATGGCTTCTCCATGGGATTGTCTCATGACATAGCAGCTGAATTCTCCCAATAGGAGAACCTGAGAGAGTGTACAACATGGAAGATAAATTATTTTAAGAACCTAATCTTGGAAATAACTTTCCATGGCTACTTCCATGTCTGATTCAATAGAAATAAGTCTATAAATTCAATCCACATTCAAGAAATGGAGATTGCACAGGAGCAAGAATACCAGAAGTGTGGTCATCTTATAATTTGCCTACCATGGAAGGCAATCCATTCAATTCAATTTATTAGACTGACACCAAAACTGAAAAGAACAATACAAGAAAATTTTGGATTTGCAAATATCCAAAATATTTCAGACAGAATCCATAGCATATTAAAAGAATAATATACCATGGCCAACTGAGGAGTATTCTAGAAATTCAAGATTTCATATTAGAAAGTATATCAATAACAACCACCATATGAATACAACAAAAAATAATTTGATAATTTTACATGTGCTGAAAAAAAATTTGATATAATTAAACACCTGTTGTTGATGAAAACAAACTGCCCAACAGCATAGTAATGTAAGGTTATAATTAGGGTAGGCTAAATTGCTGTAACAAATGTATCCAAATGATAATGCCTATATTACAATAAAAACGTATAATTTATGTAAGTCATAGCATATGATGGATGTTCTTGATCTGCTTCTCCACACCATTACTAATTCAGAGGAAAAGTAAGTTATGAGCAGTTATTAGTTGCTGTTAGAAAAATAGAGAAATTAAGTAAAGTTGCAATTTACAAAATTAATATGCAAACATGGGTCATGTTTTTATATACTAATAACAAACTATCAGAAAGAGACATTTAAAAAAAAATCTCATTTACAATCCCCTCAAAAAGAATAAACTATCTGTAAATAAATTTAACCAAGGATCTGAAAGACCTGTACACTGGAAATCAGACATTAATGAAAAATATTGAAGACACTAACAAATGGAAAGATATTCCATGCTCATGGATTGGAAGGATTACTATTAACAAAATGCCCAAACTCCTCAAAGCTATGTAAAGATTCAATACAATTCCTATGAAAATTTCAATGGCATTTTTCATTAAAATAGAACAATCCTAAAATTTGTGTAAAACCACTGAAGACCCCAAATATTCCAAGCAATCTTAAGAAAGAACACAGGTGGAAGCATCACGCTCCCTGGTTTCTAACTATAATCATCAAAACAGTATGGCATTGGTGTAAAAACAGACAAACAGATCAGTGAAACATACAAACACAGTGGAATATTATTGCCATAAAAATGAAGGCAATGTTGCCATTTGTGACAAAAGATGGACTTCAAGGGCATTTTGTTAAGTGAAGTAAGTCAGACTGAGAAAAACAAATACGTATCATCTCACTTCTGCTGCTGCTGCTACTGCTAAGTCACTTCAGTCGTGTCCGACTCTGTGCGACCCCATAGACGGAAGCCCACCAGGCTCCCCCGTCCCTGGGATTCTCCAGGCAAGAACACTGGAGTGGGTTACCATTTCCTTCTCCAATACTTCTACTTCTAACCAAAAATAAAACAAACTCACAGGTACACGGAAGCTATTGGTAGCTCCCAGAATGAGGAGAAGTGGGGTGGGGGTGGGGGACAAAAATGGATGAAGGAGTCAAAAGGTACAAACTTTCAGTTTCAAAATAAGTAAGTCATAGGGATATAATGTACAGCATGGTGACTATAGTTAATAATACTATATTGTGTTTGAAAGTGGCTAAAGAGCAACTCTTAAAAGTTGTTCTCACAAGAAAAAAAATTGTAACTAATTTATGGTGACAGATGTTGACTAGACAAAATTTTTTTTTAAGCTATGGGCGCAGGGTTAAACTAGTTCTGCCTGATACTAAAACATTAAAATTGCACATGTATTCATTTCCTATTGCTTCTATAAAGAATTATCACAAACTCAAACAACACAGATTTGTTTTATCTCTGGAGGTCAGAAGTCTGAAGTGGACCTTCCTGGGTTAAAATCAAGGTGGGGGCAGATCTGTGTTCCTCTCTAGAGGTTCTAGGGAGAATTCATTTCCTTAGCTTTTCCACCTTCTAAAGGCCATCACTTTCCTTGGCTCCTGGTCCCCTGCTTCTATCTTCAAAGCCAACAATGTTGCATTTCTCTAATCATTTTTCTGTAGTCACATTTATCTCTTACTCTGAACACAGATGGAAGAGTTTCTCTAATTTTAAGGACATTTGGGGTTGGATTTTGCCCATTCAGATGATCTAAGAAAAATCTCAAGGTCCTTACCATTTTCATGTTGGCAAAATCCCTTTTATGGTGACATACTCATAGGTACCAGAGAAGGCAATGGCACCCCACTCCAATACTCTTGCCTGGAAAATCCCATGGACAGAGGAGCCTGGTAGGCTGTAGTCCATGGGGTCGCTAAGAGTCGGACACAACTGAGCGACTTCACTTTCACTTTTCACTTTTATGCATTGGAGGAGGAAATGGCAACCCAGTCCAGTGTTCTTGCCTGGAGAATCCCAGGGACGGGGGAGCCTGGTGGGCTGCCGTATGGGGTCGCACAGAGTCGGACACGACTGACGCGACTTAGCAGCAGCAGCAGCACTCATAGGTACCAGGGGACAGGATGTGGCCATCTGGGAGACAGCATTACTTTGCCTACCATAGCATAATTCTAGGGCTTCCCTGGTGGATCAGAGGTAAAAGATTCTGCCTGCAATGCAGGAGACACAGGTTCAGTCCCTGGGAGGAAGATCCCCTGGAAGAGGGCACAGCAACCCACTCTGGTATCCCTGCCTGAAAATTCCCATGGATAGAGGAGCCTGGTGGGTTACCGTCCATGGGGTCACAAAGAGTCAGACACGACTGAAGTGACTAAGCATGAGTTTAATTCTAATTCATGTATAAACAGAGAAATAAAGTGTGATAGAAAATATCACAGTAATATTCTAGAAAGGCTGATAGTAGACTACAATAGACATAAGGGGTTATTTTGTTATTATAAATGTCAGTTTGAATCAGTGGGGAAATGATTGCTTATTTAATAGTTATTATTGAGATAACTGAATTACAGTTGGAAATTAGTTAAATTGGATACCAACCTCATATACTACAACAAAATTAATTCCAGATGGATCAAAGATTTAAATGTAAAAAGAGTTAAACCATAAAAACTAATACAAACCATGGAGGAAATCTTTATATTCTTATATTTTTATCATCAAAAGTTGATTCCAACTGCACATCTGATACTAACTGTTATTGTTATAACTCATCCTTTAGGCATATCAAGTGTAAGCCAGCAAAATTTGTGTGGGTAGATCCCTCTCTTCTTTCCACCTTTCCCTAGCAAATATTCTGGGAACTGAGGCATTTTTTTCCTGAATTAAGTTTGCTTCACTGTGACATCATTCCTTCTTCCTTTACCCGATACTCCCAACTTGACCCATAACCCAAACTACATTCTTTTCCCATTGGAACTTAGTTTTCCCCCAAAATGGTATTTTAACCACACAAAAGGAGCCTTCAAACTAAAGACTAATTTTTAAAATTCCTTAAACGTTATTGCAAAATCACTTGGCAAAGTGTCTGAGAATGATTGCAGACTGTTACCCTACCTGCCTTAGTTTTCAGAGATGCTGTATAGTATGAATGATTGGAAAGTGAGACTTCCTGCCGTAGGCACGTTTGTTTTCAAAACCTATTTTCTAGAATGATTGTTGATGCCTTGGTATCTATTCTTTTCCTTTGCTTATTAGATACCCTGCTTTAGAATATGACTCAGCAAAGTAGTACAGCTGCCATCTGCCTTTCACCCTTGATCTGGTTCATCCTCGAATCTTCATCTACCAGGAAATGTAATCGTTAAAATCAAAGTCCTGGAACTCAGGTCAAGAAAAACACATTTCCCGCAGGTTGTAGGCTTTATACCAGGGCAACCCATACATTTTGGTTTTTGGCTTTATTTTTTGTATCATTCACATTAGACATTTTTTTTTTTTTTTTTTGGTAACTGTCAAGCAAGTGACACTTGTTGCCTATCACCAGGAGTAGGAGTCCAAACACTTCTGCCAACTGCATCTTGGTATCAGAGTCACTATGGAACACCTCATTACTCACACAGAGAAGAGCAGAACAAGGTAGGTCAGCTTTGGTAATGGGCACTTGTCCCCCACGGCCAGAGGACCCCTGCAGGCAACCACCATAGAGTGACCAACCTACAGGCACTTCTCCAGTGCCTAGAATGAAGGATTCTGCCCCCTCCCCACAGAGACAAATATAGTAGTGGTGCCCTCTGATACATGCTTAAACATGGCATCACCAACTCAATGGACATGAGTTTGAGCAAGATTCAGGAGGTAGTAATGGACAAGGAAGCCTGGTGTGCTGCAGTCCATGGGGTCGCAAAGACTCAGGCACAACTGAGCAACTGAACTGAACTGAACTAAACAGAATAAAGGTCCAAAACAGGGAAAGATATTCCGACACAAGGTGACAAGCCCAGCACAAGCTGTGAGGATTCCTCATGTCTTGGTAAAGAAGAGTTCCGGGCCTAAGGCTCATTTTTATGTGGCCAAGTAGGAGTCAGAAGACTGCATGCATGAGGCTATCTTTCCAGAAGTGGCCCTGTAACCAGTGATGACTTCCTCCTTCTCTGGGAATGGACCCATCCACAGACCATGTCTATTCATAAGGCCCCACTTTTCTCGCTATAGGCATAAGTTGATAGCTGATCTAAGATGCATAAGTAATACATACAGTAAGAAGAAAACCTGACTGCAGTATTGAGAGAGAATTTCATGCAGAAGGTAGATTTTAGCTGCATCTGTACTTAGGGAAGGAGGTAGACAGAGGGAGGGGTGGGATAAGAGAGACTAGAGTGACCAAAGATCTAGTGACGAAAAAGTTCAATGAGCTATTTAGAGAAACAATGAGTAAATCAGTACGGGTAATCATACAGGAGAATTTGTATGATGAAGTAAGGGAATTAAAGTAAAAAAAAAAAAAAAGGCCCATCTTGTCCTGTTGAGAAACGAGAGTTAAGTGCTCATACTTTACTTACACTGGAGAAGAGCTAAGAGGGTATCTGTGTATATGGAGAATTGTCAATTAAAAGACCTCAAGCTTCCAAAAAACAAAACAAAACAAAAAAAGAATAAGGAAAGAAAAAGAGAAAAATAGGCCCACCTTATATATAATTTTGACTATTAGGCTAATGAACTCACCTATTATAGAGAATAGAAAATTATTTTAACAATTCAGATTGGCAAAGAATAAGTATTGTAGGACTATTTATCAGTAGCCTTGAACTGGGTAAATTGAAAGGAAAATAAGTTAAAAGTAAGAAATCATGTATGTGTAGTAGGTCTTTATTGTGATAATAGTAGAAGTTAGAAGATCTACATGAGAACTTGCCTGGGGATATCTCATTGACCCTCACTGTCTCTTTGATTTTAGTGAACAAACAGAAGGATTTCTCTTATCACACTGAAGAAACTATGCATTTGATTTCAGACTGAAAAGAGAATTAGAAGTAACAATACAGGTAACCTTTAGCATATGTCTTAGTGCTTTTCTCATTTTCTCTTTTTCGGGGGGAAAGCCCTTGCTGGTATTTTGGGTGTTATTTCTGTTGTTTCAACACATTAGTTGGGGAACTGTTGCAGTTTTCACTTTGTCAATTCCATTGACCAAGAAACTATGTATTGCATTTCAGCTGATGCCTTCCATATTTATATAGATCCCAAACCCCATAGTTCAGCAATGAGCCAAAAATATGCCATATGTGCATGCTAAAGGTCATTCCCCTGAAATGCCTCATACTAAATGGAATTTTATTTCTTGCCAAAAATATTGTGGGCGTCTGTCACAGTGTTTATCTTCTTTCCATCAACAGCAGCAGCGGCAGCAGCATCATAATACTTCACTTTCAACCTTGGATGACATCAGCAACTCTCTAGCATGCTTCTATGGATTTTCACCATATGCCTGGAAACTCAAGGCCACTGTTTCCACATTCCCCACCTCTTCGTCATCACAGATCAAGATTCACTTTCTTTGGAAACTCTGCCTGGTTAACCCTGCCTGCTAGCAAAAACACTGACTTAACCTTCATTGACTTAACAATAAAATTTTGTACTTGCAAATGTCTATTTCTTTTGCATTGGTTGGTTTCTGTCTTCTCCATTAGGTCACAAACTCTTTATGAGCTGTGAGTGTTCAAAAATGTCTCCTGACTGACCAGCTCCTATTCTTTGATAATATATGAACTTATCTTATTCTCATAACTTTTTTTTCTTGCATTGCTTTCATGGATTAATGTAATCAGAACACCTTCTGGCATTTTGAAAACACTAACAATGCTGAGGAAATGATTACTTTTTAAACATTTATTTTCTCTGTTCTCATGCTATAGTCCCCAAAGCAGACATAATTTTTCTTACTGCTGATGTTGTCAATCATGAAAACACTGGTATACCACAATATTGCTTCTCTTTTTAAGTTTCGATTTTTGGCCATGAGGCATGTAGGATCTTAGCTCTTCGACCAGGGATCAAGCCCATATCCTCTGCTTTGGAAGGCGAAGCTTTAACCATTAGACCAGCAGAGAAGTCCCCAAATGCCCGTGTGAAAAGGAGTTCATCAAGGCTGTATATTGTCACCCTGTTTATTTAACTTATATGCAGAGTACATCATGAGAAACGCTGGACTGGAAGAAACACAAACTGGAATCAAGATTGCCGGGAGAAATATCAATAACCTCAGATATGCAGATGACACCACCCTTATGGCAGAAAGTGAAGAGGAACTCAAAAGCCTCTTGATGAAAGTGAAAGTGGAGAGTGAAAAAGTTGGCTTAAAGCTCAACATTCAGAAAACGAAGATCATGGCATCCGGTCCCATCACTTCATGGGAAATAGGTGGGGAAACAGTGGAAACAGTGTCAGACTTTATTTTTCTGGGCTCCAAAATCACTACAGATGGTGACTGCAGCCATGAAATTAAAAGACGCTTACTCCTTGGAAGAAAAGTTATGACCAACCTAGATAGCATATTCAAAAGCAGAGACATTACTTTGTCAACAAAGGTTCATCTAGTCAAGGCTATGGTTTTTCCTGTGGTCATGGATGGATGTGAGAGTTGGACTGTGAAGAAGGCTGAGTGCTGAAGAATTGATGCTTTTGAACTGTGGTGTTGGAGAAGACTCTTGAGAGTCCCTTGGACTGCAAGGAGATCCAACCAGTCCATTCTGAAGGAGATCAGCCCTGGGTGTTCTTTGGCAGGAATGATGCTAAAGCTGAAACTCCAGTACTTTGGCCACCTCATGTGAAGAGTTGACTCATTGGAAAAGACTCTGATGCTGGGAGGGATTGGGGGCAGGAGGAGAAGGGGACGACAGAGGATGAGATAGCTGGATGACATCACTGACTCGATGGACGTAAGTCTGGGTGAACTCTGGGAGTTGGTGATGGACAGGGAGGCCTGGTGTGCTGCGATTCATGGGGTCGCAAAGAGTCGGACACGACTGAGAGACTGATCTGATCTGATCTGATGCCAAGAGAACTTATTAGAAGGAAGAAATACATCCTCCCCACTTCTCTCATTGCTTTGAGGAAGGATTTTTTTTCCAAGTACTTCTGGTTTGTTGGCATACCCCTTACTTTTCATGGTGGATATACAGTGAGTTACACAATTTGATGAGTCTGGGAGAGGAATTAGACATGTAGAAATCAGCGTCTTTTTTTTTTTTTTTTTTTCATTCTCTTCCTCTGGGAGCCAGCAATGCTTCTCTATGCCAGATGATTTAGAGGACAGCCTACAGAGGAGCAGCAGTGGCCTGGGGCTGGCTAGATCAGTCTTTCCAAGTATTAAGTATTAGCATTAAGCCGCCCTTTTAAGGCTCAGTGGTAAAGAATCCGCCTGCAATGCAGGAAATGCAGGTTTGATCTCTGGGTCAGGAAGATTCCCCAAAGAAGGAAATGGCTACCCACTCCAGTATTCTTGCCTGAAAAACCCCATGGACAGAGGAACCTGGTGGGCTACAGTCCAAAGTATTGCAAAGAATTGGACACAAATGAACAACTAACAAGCAAGTTTCTGACTGACATCTAGACTCTCAGTTTCCATCTTACTTATTCTTCGTCATAGAGTAGTCAAGAGTAGTCAGGAAAGGAGTGTGTGTGTTTATATATACACCCTCCAACCTCAAAGTGCTATCAGACATTTGGCTGGGATTTGCAGACATTAGTAAGTTCTCCAGGCAATGCTGCTCTTTGATTGTGGGCATGGCAGACATCCATTTCCTCTCTGAAAGCCTATGCTAGGGTTCACATTCACCATGGCCACTGTAATCCCCTACACTTCTGTCTCTGATAAACTTCCAAGTTCCTCTCGTTCCTCTCATTCAACTTCCATGTGGCTTAAAGCCGCAAACCAATCTCAAGGAACACATGGCATCCCATAATGATCCATCAATGCCTTCCTTCATCAAGGCCGAGCCATTTCCCAGCCCATCAGATTCCATGTCCCTTTTCAAATAACAACCCAGCACACAATGTGATCTTACCGTGATACTTATCTCCTGCTTTCACTAAGAACAGTCTAATTTATGTCCATTAAATTACATTTTTTATAGCCTTTTTTTTTTTTAAGGAGCTCCCAGCAAGTGGGATTATCACAGTGGAGTGGTGTTTATGCCTCAAAGGAAAGGAGTCTTCTAGTCTAACTCTAAGAGGACACTTTGGAACTTCTTTGTATATTGACAGTATCTCTACCAATCCAGAGATCAGAAATGTAAAGACTCTTTTCTAATAAACTAGTTTGATCCCTGGGTTGGGAAGATTCCCTGGAGCAGAAATGGCAATCCACTCCAGTATTCTTGCCTGGAAAATTCTATGGACAACAGAGCCTGGTGGGCTGCAGGCCATGGGGTCGTAAAGAGTTGGACAATACTGAGCACGCACAGCAGAGCCTAATTTAAATCATATACGAGTATGACCAACAGCAGTCTCAGTATGGAACATTACAAGCTCAGTACCCTATTTCTGAGTGACCTAAACAGTTTTAAAAACAAGTGGGAAAAGCAGACAGACATGAAAGCCTCCTTTCACGAGTTCTCTCCTTGCATTTCCCACCCATACCCACCTAGTATCCAGACCTTTTTTATTCTATGCCCAGATCTGGCTGATGTATATGGAAATAAAATCTCCCAACTTTTACTCACTAAGACCAATTGAGCTTATTATATGATCTCAGCTCTTGTTCCAAGAAAACCAAGATCAATCTCAAAAAGCAGTCTTCTCAACTTGGCAGACACTTGTGTGGGAAAGTCTTTAAACAAAAACAAATTTGTTGATGTACTGGGACAAGAAACTCAGAGGACAGATAAAATGTTCCATGAGCCAACTCTGCCCTCAGCTTCAGCATTCATACTTTTCTCAGCCAACAGTCCCTGTTCCACTCTATAGATGAAGCCAACTCATCAGCTTATCATGATTAGGTCAAATGCCTTTACCAAAAGACCAAAGGAACACCAAGACTATCAGAAAGAGAATCTCCAACTGCAGAAATCCTGGGCTGTAGTACATAAAGAAAACATCTAATCAACAAAAGGAATGAAGAAAGGTATTGACAACAAATGATACAGTGAGATGGTTTCTGTGCTTCCAGTCTATGTCAAACAATTAATTTCCCCTGGCCACACTTCCCTCTCCCCAAAGGTACATAGAGAGTGTTCCTTCTTCTGTCTTTGTTACAGTGAGTGACAACGTAACAAAACTTACTCAGTTCTGATTCAAAATAGAAATACAAATAAAGATTAGGGTTCCCCAAGGAAGGAAATTGCTTTTCCTTTCCCAAGCAACAAGTGAAGGAGACAGGGAGACAAGAGTTCTGGAGAATATCAAAATAGCTGCAGTTCCCTGGGCAAAGGAAAACTGTATTGTTTAGGGATAGCCCCATGCTAAGGAAAGAGATACTGTTAAGAAAACTGATCTTATAAAGGACCAAGGCAGTCAGAAACCAGAGTAAACCCTTTTACACCCAGTGGAAAACACTGGAGGCTCTTGGCAACCTAGTGGATTAATTTATTCTTCAGAACATAATGAGACTTCTAGAATTTGTACCTGTGTGCCTCTTTTCCCTCTGTGGTTTCTTGGAGAATGGGAGCTTAAAAATGGCACATGGGAGCCAGAACAGAAGATGAAAGTAGGTCATTAATCCCAAGCACAGTGCTATATATTTTCTGTGCCTTGAGTTTTCTTGGGTGGTTTTTCTCAAGAGTTAATAAGAGTAGAACCCAACAAATAGCCACTAAGATGCTCAGACTTGCTTACCTACCTGCCCTACATTCTAAGCAAGACAGTTCTTTTCTTCCTCAGAAGTCCCTGTTTCTATTGATGGAAATCAGTAATAAAAATTAATAGCAAGTCCAAAGTCACTCTATCCAAGTAGAAAACTTTATTTCCTAGGGGGCTCAAGTGCTTCCTAACGACCAGTTCTAAGATTCACAATTCTGATCAGTATGTAGCTAATAGGATAGATTTGTCTTCTAAATGGGCTTCTCTGGTAGCTCAGCTGATAAAGAATCTGCCTGCAATGCAGGAGACCCTGGTTCAATTCCTGGGTAGGGAAGATCCCCTGGAGAAGGGATAGGCTACCCATGCCAGTATTCTTGGGCTTCCCTGGTGGCTCAGATGGTAAAGAAATCTGCCTGCAATGCAGGCGACCTGGGTTCGATCCCCGGGTTGGGAAGATCCCCTGGAGGAGGGCATGGCCACACATTCCAGTATTCTTGCCTGGAGAATCCCTATGGACAGAGGAGCCTGACGGGGTGCAATCCATGGGGCTGCAAATTGTTAAATACGACTCAATAACTAAGCACAGCAGAGCACAGAAACTAACCCACCAGCCACTCCTGGTGGCTCAGAAGGTAAAGAATTTGCCTGCAGTGCAGGAGACCTGGGTTCAAACCCTGGGTCGGGAAGATCCCCTGGAGAAGGGATCTTCTAAAGATCAATGTCTGTGTTTAAATCAAGAATAGGTCCAGAACCTTCCCTGGTGGTCCAGTGACTAGGACTCTGTGCTCCCAATACAGAGGGGCTAGGGTCCAGCCTTGGTCAGGGAACTAGATCCCACATCCTGCAGTGAAGATCTTCATGTGCCACAACTAAGCCAAATAAATAAATATTTTTAAAAATGGGATTTCACATTAAAAAAAAAAAGAATAGGTCCAACCAATAGTGGAAGGATTAGAACATGCAATTTAATGTCCCATCAATATAAGCCAGGGTCATTATGTCAGTGCTACAAAGAAATGATGTTAACTATTTAGGTGATCACCGTTAATGCAGGTCCTGATGTGATGACAGGCATCATTGTTGTCCTAATGATTCATGCCATTCCTCTGAGTCAAGACACAAAGCTATTGTCCATTCATGCCTGACAAAAGTAGGAGAACCCAAAAGATTGGTATTATTTCCCCGGTTCTCAGATAACAGTAATACTCTGTTTTCTGTGAATAAATGAGTCTCTCCAAAGAGAAACTCATCTAGCGTAATTTGTTCCCTTGTGTCTTTTCACGAAATAGGGTCTAAATGCACCCTGTGGAGCTTGCAGCCCAGAACTTGCATTTTCATAATAATAGCATGCTTCAGCTCATTGACAACAACAAATTGTTAATTGTGGGATAATTTCTCTTGTATTTTATAGAATTCAAACATTATAATTAATAATAATGTGTCAATATTGGTTCATAATGTAACAAATGTACCTCACTAATGCAACATACTAAAATAGAGAAAGACAGAATTGATGGGGGAGGAGAGGGCATTTATAGGAACCCTCTCTACTTTGTATCTACATATTTCTATAAATCTAAAACTATTCTAAAAATTTAAGCTTATTTTTTAAATAGGCAATTTTCTGAACAGATGACTCATTAAAAAAGATATACAGATAGTAAGTAAGTATATCAACAGATGTTCAACATCATTTGTCATTGGAGAGTTGCAAATTAAAACAATAAATATTTACCACACATGTACCTATTAAAATGGTTAAAATCCAGATAGTTGAAAATGCCAATTCTAGAGAAAATGTAGAGCAACACAAACACTCACACATTCATTGCTAGTAGAAATGTCAAATGGCATAACCAGTTAGGAAGACAATTTGGTTATTGATTATGAAGTATTATCTTATCATTCAGAGATCTTGCTCCTTGGTTTTTACTGAACTTATTTAAAAACTTTTGTCCACACAAAAACCTGCATCTGAATGCTTATAGTAACTTGATTCATAGTTGCCCAAACCGGAAATTACCAAGATATCCTTCAATGGGTGAATGAGTTAATAAGCTAGTACACCCACACACTGTAATATTATTCATTGATAAAAAGGGATGAGATACCAAGTTGCCAAAGGTATTGATGAACTTTATATATTCCTAAGTGGAAGAAGGCATTTTGAAAAAGGTTATATATTTTATAAATCCAATTATATGACATTCTGAAAAGGTAAAACTATGAAAACAGTAAAAAAAAAAAAAAAAAAAAAATCCCTTGTTGCTGCCAGGTCACAACATCAGGCGTTTCCTGGATAAAATCTGAAACTGGCTGTAGCATGACTAGAGAGCAGATGAATAGTACATCTGACCAGAGAACAGCTCATATCTCTCTCCTGGTCATTCCCCTGTTGCAGGAATTTTATGACAAAATTATATACAATATACAATAGAATAAACATTAATTACTCATACATTAAGTTGAAGTTTTCTGGATCACAATTAGAAACTTGGCAGAAGAACATGTCTTACAACTTTTCTGCTTCTAGATTTGATTCTTTATACTAGAACTGAAATACTCAGAGCTGAAATAACTAAAAATGAAGAAAAGTAATTTAAAAGAAAATATATAAAGGATATTGTCAATTTAGCACCATAAAATATAAATTATACAGGAAATACTGTATGGTTTAAGATTAATATCAGGGCTTTGGGCTTTAACTCTTAAGGCTAACAATTTTTTTGCTAGATATTTCCAAAATATAAATTAGACAGATAATGTATAATGATTGTATTTATATTCTAGGAGAGTGAGAGTATTCATGGATATGGAAAAAATCTCTTCCTTTTCCAAGAAGATAATTTTATGTGTTTAAAGAAAAGTTTCAGGTAATGGACAAAGTTCCAGAGTTAAAATGTAAATATGGAGAACTTCCGATTTAAAATGGTACATAGCACCTAATTAGGTCTTTCCCAGTTTCTCATAAAAATAACTTTGAAGACAATCCTAGTTTAAGGAAATATACTTTGGAAGTACAAAATTACTCAAAGATAAATGTATAAAGATATTCACTGGTGTGTTCTTTGTTTAAAAATAATTAGAAGTCACCTAAATGTTCATCAAAAACTACATATTAAAATAAGCTATGACCCATGGACTGCAGCCTACCAGGCTCTTCCGTCCATGGGATTTTCCAGGCAAGAGTACTGGAGTGGGGTGCCATTGCCTTCTCCGATGTAATACCAATGAATGGATTAATTTGTGACTTTTATAAATGTTGAAATCAGTATATATTGACCTGAGAAAAATGCTCATTACATAACAGAATTTTCTAAATGTTGGAATAGAATCTATAGTATGTTCCCTTTTAAAAATTAATAATCACAAAATATGTATATACTGTGATAAAGCAAAGAAAAATTCTAAATATTTGCCAAAATTATAGTGTACTTTCACTTTATTTTTTACTTATTCATTTACTTTTAACAGCTTTATTAGATAAAACTTCCATGCCATAAAACCTACCCATCCAAAGTGCATCATCCAATGACTTTCTATATTTGTGAAGTTGAGTAAAAATCACCTTAATCTAATTTTAGAACATTTTGTCATCCCCTCAAAAAAAGCCTCATACCCATTAGCAGTCACTCCCTGTTTCCCCTCTCCCAACTGACCTACACAAACACTAATACACGTTCCATCTCTATGGATTTCTGTATTCTGGACATTTCATAAATATGGAATCATACAATACATTTTTTTGTATCTGTTCCTTTCACTTTGAATAATGTTTTCAAGGTTCATCCATGTTGTCGCATGTATCAGTACTTTATTCCTCTTCCATTGTATGGATACATCATGTTTTGCTTACCCATTTGTGCGTTAATGACCATTTCAGTTGTTTCTACGTTTTGGTATTTATGAATAATGCTGTTATGAACATTTGAGCTCATTTTTGTATAGATTTCATTACTCTGGGGGTAGATAACCAGGAATGGAATTGCTGGGTCATATAGTTGGGACGGGGGAGCCTGGTGGGCTGCTGTCTATGGGATCGCACAGAGTTGGACACGACTGAAGTGACTTAGCAGCAGCAGCAGCATAGTTACTCTATGCTTAAATTTTGAGGAATGCCCAAGTTGTTAACCATGGCAGCCACTACGAGAATTTTACAGCAGTGTATGAGGATTCCAATTCCGCTATTACTTGTCTACACTGTTATTGTTCTTTTTTTTTTTTTTTTATCATAACCATCCTAGTGAATATAAAGTGGTATCTCACACTTTTATTTCCATGTCTCTGGTGACCAGTTATACTAAGTATTTTTTCATGTGCCTATTGGCCATTTGTGTACCACTGGAGAAATGTATGTTAAATAATTTGCCCATGTTTAATTAGGTTGCCCTTTATTGATAATTTGTGATCAGATCAGATCAGATCAGTCGCTCAGTCGTGTCCGACTCTTTGCGACCCCATGAATCGCAGCACACAAGGCCTCCCTGTCCATCACCAACTCCCGGAGTTCACTCAGACTCACGTCCATCGAGTCAATGATGCCATCCAGCCATCTCATCCTCTGTCGTCCCCTTTTCCTCCTGCCCCCAATCCCTCCCAGCATCAGAGTCTTTTCCAATGAGTCAACTCTTCGCATGAGGTGGCCAAAGTACTGGAGTTTCAGCTTTAGCATCATTCCTGCCAAAGAAATCCCAGGGCTGATCTCCTTCAGAATGGACTGGTTGATCTCCTTGCAGTCCAAGGGACTCTCAAGAGTCTTCTCCAACACCACAGTTCAAAAGCATCAATTCTTCAGCACTCAGCCTTCTTCACAGTCCAACTCTCACATCCATCCATGACCACAGGAAAAACCATAGCCTTGACTAGACGAACCTTTGTTGACAAAGTAATGTCTCTGCTTTTGAATATGCTATCTAGGTTGGTCATAACTTTTCTTCCAAGGAGTAAGCGTCTTTTAATTTCATGGCTGCAGTCACCATCTGTAGTGATTTTGGAACCCAGAAAAATAAAGTCTGACACTGTTTCCACTGTTTCCCCACCTATTTCCCATGAAGTGGTGGGACCGGATGCCATGATCTTTGTTTTCTGAATGTTGAGCTTTAAGCCAACTTTTTCAGTCTCCTCTTTCACTTTCATCAAGAGGCTTTTCAGCTCCTCTTCACTTTCTGCCATAAGGGTGGTGTCATCTGCATAGCTTTTTTTATATATTCCGGATACGGAATATATATGATTTGTAGATATTTTCTCCAGTTCTGTGCATTCTTTTCACTTTTTTTGATGGTGTTCCTCTGCAGTACAAATATTTTTAAATTCTATTAAGGTCCAATTAAGCTTTACTTTTCTTTTCCCACTTGTGCTTTTAGTGTCATAACTAAGAAATCATTGCATAATCCAAAGTTATGAAGACTTCCTAATGTGTTTTCCTCTAAAAGCGTGATTTTACCTTATACCTTTAGGTGTCTAATTCAGTTAATTGTTGTTTGCAGTGTAAGATGGGAGTCCAACATTCTTCTTTAACATGTGAATATCCAGTTGTTGCAGCACCACTTGTTAAAAAGACTACTCTTCGCAGTGAATAGTCGGCACTCTTGTCAAAAATCAGTTGATCACATGTTTAAAGCTTTATTCCTGGATTCTATATTTCTATCTTCATGCCAGTACTATACTGTTTTGATTCTGTAGCTTTGTAAAAAGTTTTAAAGTCAGGAAGAGTGAGTCTTCCCATTTTGCTATTCATTTTTAAGATTGTTTTGGCTATTCAAGTTCCGTTGCATTTCCATATGCATTTTAAGATCGGCTTGTCAATTTCTGCCCCCCTCAAAAAGCACTGGAATTTTGATGAGGATTGCATTGAAATTATAAATTAAAATGTTGTGATTTAGAAAGCGAATTCTACCAAGCCAACTATGTGAAGATATTATTTAGTATTTCAACAGGAAAATGTATGTTCTGATCTAAACCAAGACAGATAAACCTCAGAAACCTCAGCTTCAACCTTGACAATTGCCCAAGCTCTTGACTCTAGACACTCCTGCTTTTTGAACTTGAACTTCGTTTTAGTTTCACTGGGTCGACCTACTCTCAACAGATGACTTGCCTCACTTCTTTAGTTCTTCTTCTTCCTGTTTTACTCAGTGTTTATCTCCGCACCTCTGCACCGAGCTTAAGGAGGAATTGAATTGATGCTGATTTAAGGAGAGATACTTTGGCTACCTCATGCGAAGAGTTGACTCATTGGAAAAGACTCTGATGCTGGGAGGGATTGGGGGTAGGAGGAGAAGGGGACGACAGAGGATGAGATGGCTGGATGGCATCACTGACTCGATGGACATGAGTCTGAGTGAACTCCGGGAGTTGGTTGATGGACAGGGAGGCCTGGCGTGCTGCAATTCATGGGGTCACAAAGAGTCGGACACGACTGAGAGACTGAACTGAACTGAACTGAAGGATGGGAAGGAGATCTCAGTGAAGGAAGAAATCCTGGCCACCTGCTCCAGGGCTGCCCTCACCAAAGTAACAGTTTTCCTTTCAACTTTTTAGTGTATTTTTCTCTTTAGGAAAATACTGATACAACAGCTTCTCATCTGCAGGATCACTTGGACAGTCTTGGGGATGCAAGTAAGCCAGGGAGGCCCCTTCATCAGAGAGAATCATACTTTAGCTCTAATAACCCCCAAGCAGCATAAGAACTCAGATAGAAAATGCCTTCCTGGTGCCATTAAGAGATTTTTAAGAAACAACCTAAATGTCTATCAATGGCTGAATGGATAAGGAAGACGTGATGTGTATATACAATGGAACATCATTCAGTCATTAAAAACAAAAAAAAAGGTGACAACATGGATGGAACTTGAGGACACAATGCTAAGTGAAATAAACCAGACAGAGAAAACTAAACACTTTGTGGTATCGCTTAAATATGGTTCTTCTTTTTCAGCCCAACTTTTTAATAGAAAAGTTGTTGCCAGGTGTTGTGAGGAAGGGAAAAACAGGGGAAAAACAGATTTTCAGCTATAAGATGAAAAGGTTCTGAGGATCTGATGTACAACATGGTGACTACTGTTCGTAACATTGCCTCATATAATTGAAATTTACTAAGAAAGTAGAACTTAAATGTTCTCACCAAAATATGTGTGGTGACGAATGTGTTAGCTGGATGGACGGAATCCTTTCACAATGCGTGTCTATATCAAATCATCACAAAGTACACCTTAAATATCTCACAATTTTATTTTCAATATAAAAAGCTGGCCAAAAAAAACCCACAAACCTTTCTATTAGTGTGGAAGGAAGCAATGGGGTGAGACAAGCACACTCTCGCCCTGGAGTGTTTCCTTGAAAAGCACCCATTGTGCCCAAACCAGGGGATACTCTATGACTGTAGGAGACTATTTTTTAAAGGGCTGTCTTCTACATGAGAGAAAATCCAGATGCCAGACAGCCCCCTGACACCAGAAGGTCTGTGTCACCATCGCTACTTGGATGGGCGCAGCCAAGCCCTGGAAGATGGCCTGGTTGGAGTCAGGTACCGGCCAGAGAAAGGCGCTTCAGCATGTACATTGCGGCTTCTGTGAGGACCTGCCCATGTGAACCCAGGCCACTGACCTCAGAACTCTCCTGGGAAAAGCAGGAATTGCAGGGACCCAAGCACAAAGATCACGTGAGTACAGCTGCAGCCCTGTTGAGAAGGTGCTGGAGACTAAAAGGCTTCATTCCTTTAGAGCAATGAGCCTCTCCTCTAATCTTATCTGTGTCCCCAAAGTGTGATCACTGGGTCCTTGATTCATACAAGTAAGGGGAACAGTTTTGGAGAGCAAGCCGCCTTGGCCCTGAGAATCATTTCTTACTTGTGCAGTTGAGGACGGTTTATTATGGGTCTGTTTAGTGTCACAGTCAAGGGAGGGGAGGCATAAAACGCTGATCCAAGAAGCCATCTTGCTCTGTGGAGTGATGAAGTACATTTTTGTGTGCTGAGGCACTCTTATGGGTTAGCTTTCTGTGCAGAGCAAGCCCAAGGAGGCAGGTACAGGAATAGAAGGGTTCGCTGAGAGATTATTAGCGAAACCAGAGGCTTATCTGGCTCTGTGTCTCGGGGGAGACACACAAAGAGAGAGAATCAATCCACTTCAAGAAGAAGAAAGGGATGGCGCCTTATCCCTAATTTGATATATCACTCATATGGTGGGTGGGAAAGTTCTTTCAAGTCCTTTTGGCCTGGGCAGTAAATTATTCAAGTTTCTGTTTTGTAGCGGTCATTGAGCTGTGAGTCATGCAGTGACTCACAGAGTCATCATCGATGTATATTTTGGGGTGCTCCCTGGGTTCTTGGGTTCACGCTGATAAGGAGAGCCAGCCTTTGTTGTGACTGAATCTTTTTCCGAATTACGTGTCTTCTGTGTTTTCTTAGCTGTCACGGCCATCCTGATGGTGTCATGGCACCCAGAATGACAGAAATGTAAAACACTCTCTGAAACTACGCAGACAAGGACGTTATGCCTTTGGGGAATTTTAAAATGTACACCCACATGTCGGGCTCACTAACTGTATTTGTAAAATCATTTTTATTTTTATCTTGCTTTAGCAAAAGGAAGTACGCTGACATTTTCTTTATGAAAAGTCCACTAATTCTGCTGCTCAGTAGCTACATGATCCCAGACATACCTCTTAGCTCCAAGGGCCTCGGTTTCCCCCATTGACTGTCTTTTTCTTTGATTCTATAGTAACATGGCATTGGCTTTCAAATGACATACAGAAAGTACCAGAAGACACATATCTCTTTTAAAGGGCCATGGCTTCCTCAACCCAGGTTATGCCCACTGAGGGTTTCTCTATGCACAGCTGACTATTTAAGTTGGGTTTATAGGAGATTCACACAATATGCTGGCACTAGCAAGAAATGGACAACTGGAAACATACAGCCCCACTCAAATACAATCATCCATTCAACAAACATTTATCCGACACCGACTACTGACTTTCTTCCAACAAATTTCTTTTTCTTACATTTAGGAAAATTGGTTAATATTGCCCATTGAAAAATCCCTGTCTGGCACACCTACCCAGCGTCAATTCCCCTATTATCTTATCCATGGTTTCCCTGGTGGCTCAGCAGTGGAGAATCTACCTCCCCATGTAGGAAACACAAGTTCAATCCCTGGGTTGGGAAGATCCCCTGGAGAAGAAAATGGCAACCAACTCCAGGATTATTTCCCAGGAAATCACATGGACAGAAGAGTCTGGCAAGCTACAGTCCATGGGGTCACAAAGGTTTGGACACAACTTAGCGACTAAACAACAACATCCTTTTTACTTAAATCCAGATTTTTGAAGAGTCAGCCATGTGCTCAGCTCCAGGGAAGCTACTCATATTCCGACGCATTTAGTGTGTCCACATGACACAGATCTGGCTAGTAAATTATAATCAGAAGCCTGCTAATGTCTTGTCTTAGATAATTTTGTGTGTTTCCTCATATTCTTCCAGTGTCACCTGTGACCCCCACCGCAGACCCTCAGCCACACCATACTGTGTGACATTCTACTGTCTGAATCCTGCACCCAGTCTCTGGCTCCTCCTCTACTTTCAAGCTTGGAGGAAGGATGTTTTAGGGTATGATGCTAGTTCCCCTAATAGCTGTTGAAAAGACCAGTTAACAAAACCCAGAAATGTGAAGAAGTTAACACCAAGGAGGGAGCTTAAACCCATAAGAGACAGGAAATGGGAGAAAACCAGAAGATAAATTCCCTTTCCATTCCTTCATCTACTGAACTATCCTAGGGCATGGATTTTCTATATTGCCTCTCTGGCACCATCTTCCATGGCCAAGAGGGGAGAGTCGTTCAAACAACAGTTGTGTCTCTCAATGCTCTGTGCAGACACTGACAGGCCTCCATCTTTTACAAAATAAAATGGAGGTCAGGTTGGACATCACTTTCAGAGAAACACCAAAGTCTATACCTTTATTCCATACAAATTTAACAGGTATACTCTTTGATACTTGAGATATTTCTTTATTGCTCAATGTTCTTTCAGAATTAGCTCAAAGTCCCCCACATACCTACCAGATTGACAAGAAGTCTATGATCACATTCTCAGGGCTTCCTCATCTCACCTGAACTGTCCCAGAGCCATGTCCTGAGAAGTCTGCCATTTTCCATAAATCATCAACCAGGTCCACGAGGACCTTAACTTTCCCCATTGTCCTACTCCTTTGTAGTATGTATAAAACTTTTTGCTGTGTTCTGAAAAGAGGTAAACGCTAAGACTGTCTCCATCTATTTGCTGTTCTAGTTTAGTAAAGGCATATTTCCCACAAGAAGGTAAAATGTTGTCAGTTACTTCATTATGTAGGACAAGGATTGGCCAACTAGAGCTACGAACCAAATCCATCCTGCTACCTTCCTTGGTAAATAACAATTTTTTTGGAAATGGTCATACCCATTTATATATTGTTTATGGTTACTTTAGGGGCTTCAGATGGTGAAGACTCTGTCTGCAATGCAGGAGACCCAAGTTTGATCCTTGGATTCAGAAAATCCCCTGGAGAAGCAAATGGCAACCCACACAGAGGAGCCTGGCAAGCTACAGTTCATGGGGTCACAAAGAGTCAGGCACAACTGAGCAGCTAACACTTTCACTTTCATGGTTACTTTAACTGTTCAACAATTTAAACAGTTGTAACAGAGACTATACACCCCACAAAGTCTAAGATATTTATTACCTGGTCCTTTACAGAAGAAGCAAAAGTCATGCCCTGATCTAGGATATAAGTTATCCCAAGGAAGTTAATCCCTTCTTCCTAACCAATTACAGGTCATTCAAAATTTTACTAGGCCAGAGATGCTTGGCAAGATTCTTCCATCTCACTGACTCAAGTGTAATGGAGTCTTAACTTTTCTAATTTCCCCTCCATTACAGAACTTGACCACATTCTCAGTAACCAAACCTCCTCCCTTGGAATCTAAACAAGACTGCTGCTGCTGCTGCTGCTGCTGCTGCTAAGTTGCTTCAGTCATGTCCGACTCAGCAACCCCATGGTCTGCAGCCTACCAGGCTCCTCTGTCCGTGGGATTTTCCAGGCAAAAGTACTGGAGTGGGATGCCATTGCCTTCTCCACTAAACAGGACTGGATCTACTTAAAATGAGTTCTCCAACAGCCTCCCATTCTGGGCCAATATAATTGTCATAAACCTTCTTACTTATCTGGGCAGGCTCTTGGCATTCTGACTCAACTCTATGGAAATTATGGGAGATCAATAGCTTACTAACCTCCCCTTCTTGACCCAGGGGCATAGGCCTACCTATCTTCTCAATAATCATCAGCAGCTAGACCAGTAGAGACATCTACCAACTTGGTTTTAGGGTATGCTTTAAATGTGATGGTCCTTCATGCTGCACATGCTTTCTCCTTACTGAAATACACACTTCTTAGCAAATGGGCCTACTGCATATGAAATCCTATTTTCTCCCTCATATATTTCTAGGTGTCATTGCAGCACTGTAAAATTCTGTTATTTTTCTTCCACTACCAAAAACAGAAAATCCATGACTGTTTAACATCTGTTCATAAACTGTCTATGCCATACACAGATTTATTAGATACGCCTTTAGAAAACCCAGATTCAAGATTGTTTGCTAATTGGTCATATCTTAACACTGATACAGCAAAATATTAGGTGAAACTATCAGTCCTTACCAGAAGCAAAGTCTCCTCAGATGGAAAAGCATGGTGCACTCACTAGAGCTTGACAGCTGCTGCTGCTGCTGCTGCTAAGTTACATCAGTCCTGTCCAACTCTGTGCGACCCCATAGACGGCAGCCCACCAGGCTTCCCCGTCCCTGGGATTCTCCAGGCAAGAACACTGGAGTGAATTGCCATTTCCTTCTCCAATGCATGAAAGTGAAAAGTGAAAGTGAAGTCACTCAGTCATGTCCGACTCTTAGTGACCCCATGGACTGCAGCCCACCAGGACCCTCCGTCCATGGGATTTTCCAGGCAAGAGTACTGGAGTGGGGTGCCATTGCCTTCTCCGTGAAAGCTAGCTAGAAACAAAAGGAAAGTTTCCACTGCCAGTAGCTATGCTTTCAGATAGTGCATGACTCTGGAAAACTTTATAAATAAGAGCTCTTAACCCTCAACCGGAACCCCAATTCAGAATGATTAACAAATTAAAGAGCTTCTGTGTGCTCTAATGCTTCTGAAGGAGATGGCTATATAAAGGTAGGGGCTCATAGAAAAAGAGATTACACGGAGACCAAGGTAAATCCCTGCTACTTTTTATACCAGACAACCGCACCACTAAGATTCCAGCCTTAATGCGGAACTGAGAGACTAAATCTTGGGGAGGAGGGTGTTCAAAGAGGCTTTGTATAGAACATCAGTCATTGCGTCCAGAGTCAGAAGAGGATACTGGGAGAAATCCAGTAATGAACTGCACAAAGATAATCTCTGGCACTCTGAGAGTGGCTGCATAGAAGTACCAGGCCACCTCAAATGGAAACTTGCAAAAATGTTACCTGTTGTAGTTCAGAAAATGCAGGAGAGAATTCAACAATATCAATCCACAGAATTCCTTGCCTGGAAGGTTCATGAAATCTGGCAGGTGCTGGATCAGAATAGAGCCGCTTTAGATATAACATTGGCCTCGTGAAGGTAAACATGTACTATTTTAGGGGGAAAAATGTTAGATCTCTATAGACCTCTCTAGAATCTGTATATTTCAAAAAAATTAGAAAGCAAATAATCATGAAGGTAGCTAATCTGGCTAATTATCTAGTTTCCTGGGCCCTTCAGATTGGGGCTAGGCTCCCTTCTCTTTGTTTAACTTGGGTGCCCTTGGCTCCTGGCTGAGAAGTGCTCCATATTGCAATGTTTAGAGGTGTGATTGTCATTTCTTAAATGCTGCTATATAACTATTATCAAATGATTATTCTATGTGTCTTGTGATGTCCGTTACATGATCCATCAAAAAGAACAAGGAAACTCACAGCCATGATGAGTAAAACAACAATTCCCAGACTGGTCCAATGCCTTGATACTAATGGTCTACCTTGTAGATTAGACTGAACAATGACCACAAAGTGAGACACTGAGAAGCAACACAATTTACAGCCACACAGCTTACTACCTATATCAACATAATTTCACTGTTCCCCAATATTCATTAGGGCTTCCCAGGTAGCTCAGTGGTAAAGAATCCGCCTGCCAATGCAGGAGACACAGGTGGGTTCAATCTCTAGGTTGGGAAGATCCCCTGGAGAAGGAAATGGTTACTTGTTCCAGTATTCTTGCCTGGAAAATCCCATGGACAGAGGAGCCTGGTGGGCTATCGTCCATGGGGTCGCAAAAGAGTCAGACACGACTTAGCGACTAAACAACAGTAGTCATTAACATGGCTTTAATATTTTGAGAGACTCTTGCTTAGGAACATAAATGTTGCAAATAAACTGTATTGTTCATTTTAAGAACACCCCTGTTGTTGTTCAGTCGATAAGTTGCATCCGACTCTTTGAGACCCCATGGACTGTAGCATGCCAGGCTTCCCTGTCCTTCACCATTTCCCGGAGTTTGCTCAAACTCATGGACATTGATTTGGTGATGCCATCCAACCATCTCATTCTCTGTTGCCCCTTTCTCCTCATGCCCTCAATCTTTCCCAGCATCAGGGTCTTTTCCAATAAGTCAGCTGAAATCACTTAAATTAATATCAGATGGTTCAATTCTTCAATAGGTAGCATCAAGCAGTAGTTTATCTCTAAGACTCATTGAATCTCCAGCTATAAAATCCTTGCTTTATTACATTTTCTGGTTCTAGATTATTATATCATGATCCTTACCACACCCTACTCAAGCCCTGAGACTAAAAGACCTGCCTTAAACTAGACTCCAAAACCTCATAAATATCCCCACTTTGCCCTCTGAGGGCAGTCTACTCTGAGCTGCCACTTAAGACTCTCTCAAGGTCGTGTTCTCCCTTACTGCAACAGGAATAAACTCAGCTTTGTTTTGGTGCTATTTTTGAGAAGTCATGGTTTAACAAGGGTCGCTTAGGGAAGGTGCTTGGTTTTAGTATATAGAAATGACAGCAAACAGTATAAGAACCACCCACAATGCAATGTAGACCAATGGAAATAAGAATGCCCTCTTATTTGCTTTCATCAAAATCCTAACTGCAGTGACAGATTCTATTTTCTTCCCTTCTGACTCAGGTGGTAAAGAATCTGCCTGTAATGGAGACCCAGGTTCAGTCCCTGGATTGGGAAGATCCCCTGGAGAAGGGAATGGCTACCCATTCCAGTATTCTTACCTGGAGAATTCCATGGACAGAGGAGCCTAGCAAGCTACAGTCCACAGAGTCTCAAAGAGTCAGACATGACTGAGCAATTGACACTTTTACTTTAATCAAAATCCAAACTGAAGTGACAGATTTTATTTTCTTGGGCTCCAAAATCATTGCAGACAGTGACCACAGCCATGAAATTAAAAGACACTGGCTCTTTGGAAGGAAATCTATGACAAACCTAGATAACATATTAAAAAGCAGAGACATCACTTTGCCAACAAAGGTCCGTTATAGTCAAAGCTATGTTTTTTCCAGTAGTCATGTACGGATGTGAGACTCAGATCATAAAAAAGGCTGAGTGCTGAAGAACTGATGCTTTCAAACTGTGGTGCTGGAGAAGACTCTTCAGAGCCCCTGGGCCTGCAAGGAGATTGAACAAGTCAATCCTAAAGAAAATCAACCCTGAATATTCATTGGAAGGACCGATGCTGAAGCTCCAATACTTTGGCCACCTGATGTGAAGAGCCAACTCATTGGAAAAGACCCTGATGCTGGGAAAGATTGAAGGCAGGAGGAGAAGGGGACAACAGAGGATGAAATGGTTGGATGGCATCACCAACTCAGTGGATATGAATTTGAGCAAACACCAGGAGATAGTGGAGGACAGAGGACCTGTCATGCAGACCCATGGGATCGCAAAGAATTGGACATGACTTAGCGACTGAACCACAGCAACAAACTATTTTAAACATCTGGAATGGCGCTGAGCCCAAGGAACAGGCTAAGTATTTCTACCTACAGACCACGGGGGAACCAGGCTTCAGAAGCAATGAAGTAGATGGTCATTAAAATGTATGCCTTTCTAGAATGATAAGGACCAGAATGTTCATTGGAATTTTAAACCTTATCCTGTGCTCATTTAAATGCTGGAAACTTGGAATCTTGTTTTGAAGCTAGGTTTAGGGCAATTCAGGAAGAGGTCCAAGAGAACTCTCACTGGTAAATCATTCATAGGGTAAATTCTTTCATCTCTCTGTGCCTAGGTTTTCCCTTGGGAAACCAAAGTATAAATGCTGGTTACTTGCTCTCGTCTCTTCATTTTAATGCACTTGATTCTTTGGCTTTGCCCTCCTGTCCTTTTATTTCCCCTTGTTTTCTCTCCCCTCACTTTGTTTTTTCTAATCTGTCATATTTTCTTCATCTTTTATTACAGAAACATGTCTTTAGGGAAACCTAAAGATATTAAGATCAAAGAATTGAAAATTGAAACAGAAATTTTAATATTCTAATATGAACTTGTTTGATCTAACATGAATAAGTCATTTGCTCTCTGCCTTTGTTGCAATAGATGTAAACTCAGGTAAAGAAATCAGCATTATCTCTAAGTGTTTCACATTCTCCAGCTGACTTTCAAGTATTAAGAGGTTGATTATCCAACTTTTTTTTGCTTTGACCCCTGAGGGAAAAAGCGGTCTAAGGTAAGAAAAAGAATACTGGCCAAGCTCGAGATAAATCCTGGTTTTCAGTTATTACCTTTCTGCCCTTGGGCAAGCCACAAACCCACTGTGAAGCCCAGTTTCCTCGATGCTCATGAAAGGCTGTCTGCCCCACTGTGTGGTTGTGAAGGCCAACAAGACAAGGCCTGTAAAGACTTGGATGCACAAATGGTAGCCGCTGCTATAATCACAATGTAATAAATATTTATGGATTGGTGTTGGCTTCCTCATTGTAAAAAAAGAAAGGAGACTGGGAAATCATAAACTGGACTGCCAGAACCATTGCAAAGTTTAAGAAAGTGTTTTGTAAACTAACAACTTACGATTTCAAACTAGGCTTGGTATTCCTTCTCTTCTATGTATCTAAAGATTTTTTTATAGTTTATTAGCAGCTTCAACGGAGAAGGCAATGGCAACCCCCTCCAGTACTCTTGCCTGGAGAATCCCATGGACATGGACGGAGGAGCCTGATAGGCTGCAGTCCATGGGGTCGCAAAGAGTCAGACACGACTGAGCGACTTCACTTTCACTCTTCACTTTCACGCATTGGAGAAGGAAATGGAGACTCACTCCAGTGTTCTTGCCTGGAGAATCCCAGGGACAGGGGAGCCTGGTGGGCTGCCGTCTATGGCGTGGCACAGAGTGGGACACGACTGACATGACGCAGCAGCAATAGCAGCAGCTTCAGACAGTGAACTTCAAATCAAGCGGCATTTCTCATAAGTAATCATGAGAAAGAGTTTCATCAGCCGCTTAAAATGAGTTTTGAGCTGTCTACAAATGTGCCTCCTCATGGCGTGCATCACTCCACCATTTTAAGTGAAAATGGCTATTCCTTTGCATTCCTTTCATAACACCTTGCCTCCCAGTAAGGTGTTATGTGCTTAATCCCTCAGTCATGTCTGACTCTTTGAGACACTTTGGACTGTAGCGTGCCAGGCTTCTCTGTCCATGGGATTTTCTCGCCAAGAATACTGGAGTGGGTTGCCATTTTCCTCCTCCAGGGGATAAAAACAGGGAGGTTTTGGGTTCAGGCAAACCTAAATTCAATTTGTGACACTACCTTAAAACACAAAAATTAGTATCTACTCTATTAGAGGGAAAAATGAATTAATAATTTTTGTAAAGTGCTCAGTAGCTGAAAGAGTGACTTCTTTCCATCCAAAGGACCTACAACTTAAAGTAACCTTAGGAACACCACTGTTTCGTGAATCTTGATACCACACACCTCAAGTTTTAATCACATTTAACAGATCTACTTTCATTCTTCCACTATACAGTAAATTATTCAACCTCTTCTATAAAATGGAGGTAATAATAGAACCTAGCTCACAGGGTAAGCAGAACAGATGAGAAAGTGCATGTACATGCTTAACCTGATGTCTAGCACATAATACATTTTAGCTAATAAAACTATAATAATAGTAATAGCAATAACATGTCAGATATAGTCTAATTCTCACCTTAACAAACTCATAAATAGGTCAGTGGCAAAGCTATACGGCTAGTTTGCCTTTTTTTCCTTCTTAGGTTTCCTTGGCCCTATTTCTCTGCCTCCCTTCCCAGGGCAGGTCTGTTTCAGTTCAGCCGCTGGCTGGAACATCTGGCAGGGTGCCCACCCTTGACGTTTGCTCTTTGTAGAGCCAACAGGGTGGGGAGCTAGGGGTTTGATCATCTTCACCGCTGAGACGTTGGAATCTGTTGAGTTAAACATTGCCCTACTGTTACCATCCCCTCCCTCGCCTTCTCCCTCCCCATGAATGAATCTGGAAGGAATGAACCTGAAGTCTATCTGAACAGCTATAAAACCTTTATGGTACGTGGGCTGCTCCTCGGGGAGGAGGGCATGCGCCTCCCTGTTCGTTCCTGGAGTAAACATAACGCGTCAGCATTTTCCCTAACACGGGGTCAATGTCTGAGGGAGTGGTGCTCTCCGTGCCTGGCACCTGCTGGTGCGGAGGGGCCTGCTGGCAGCAACGCACCGCAATCAGCTTTGATGGCAGCACTAAGCACAGAGCTCAGTGCCTTTGAACTCGCCAAGTAATATTTATCCTCTGATAGTACATCTGCGAGGCTCCACTTGTTCTCCATCTTCTAAACTTACAGAGTTCTGTAAGAATATATTCTATATTCTCATGTAAGGCCATAATATATAATAGAATATGTACATGTGTATTACAACGTATTTTATGGTACCCATGTAGCCAACATTAAATTTGCACTGATTTTTTTTAAAGCTTTTTTTTTTTTTGACATGGACCATTTTTAAAGTCTTTGTTACAATATTGCTTCTGTTCTATGGTTTGGTTTTTTGGCAAATCAGGTATATGGGATCTTAACTACCCAGCCAGGGATTGAACCTACACCCTCTACATTGGAAAGCAAAGTCTTAACCACTGGACCACCAGGGAAGTCCCCATACTGATTTTTCTAAGTGATCTTTGTGAGAAAAAAAAAACAAGAGGAACTTATCTCTCTTGGAGGTGCATGCTAATTATTGATTCAGGCTTTGGAGTTGCCCTGCTATCCTGTTTGATGTCATCCATGAAATGCTGCCTCCATGATGGCAACAATCAGTCTATGATTTATTACAGGTGCCATCTTTGAAGGATCTATGGCACCATACCATAACTGCTGACTGTTGACCTGAAACTTTTCCATGTCCAATAGCGGGTCTCTAACCCTTTCTGAATCTACAGAAGGGACAAAGAGGAGCACAACTCATTTTACTGGAGGTTGCCATTATTTTTCCTTCTCTGTGACTCTATCCTGTGCCAATCAGTCATGTTTTATAGTACTTTTTCTCCAGTCAGTTCTCCAAAGACCTTTCTGTCCACGTAGACAACTATTCTCACCTCTATGGCATGTTCTTGTAACTTATTTGGATTCTGTTGTAGAATATCAATTAGACCATATCCTGGGTAGAAGGACTGTTCATTGCTTACAAGCATCAGGCCACCAAAAGCTGGTGACATCCAGCAACCAGCTGGTCATCATGATTGACACATTACAATGATGTAAACTTGGGAGCTCAGTTTGGAGTGCTGGCACCATTTTACTACCAAAGATTATGGCATTGAGAAGTTCTGCCTCTTAATTGTGGGCACCTAACTACTCTATTTCCCATCACTTCATGGGAAATAGATGGGGGAACAGTGGAAACAGTGTCAGACTTTATTTTTGGGGGCTCCAAAATCACTGCAGATGGTGACTGCAGCCATGAAATTAAAAGACGCTTACTCCTTGGAAGAAAAGTTATGACCAACCTAGATAGCATATTCAAAAGCAGAGACATTACTTTGCCAACAAAGGTCCGTCTAGTCAAGGCTATGGTTTTTCCAGTAGTCATGTATGGATGTGAGAGTTGGACTGTGAAGAAAGCTGAGCGCCGAAGAATTGATGCTTTTGAACTGTGGTGTTGGAGAAGACTCTTGAGAGTCCCTTGGACTGCAAGGAGATCCAACCAGTCCATTCTGAAGGAGATCAGCCCTGGGTGTTCTTTGGAAGGAATGATGCTAAAGCTGAAACTCCAGTACTTTGGCCACCTCATGTGAAGAGTTGACTCATTGGAAAAGACTCTGATGCTGGGAGGGACTGGGGGCAGGAGGAGAAGGGGACGACAGAGGATGAGATGGCTGGATGGCATCACCGACTTGATGGATGTGAGTCTGAGTGAACCCCGGGAGCTGGTGATGGACAGGGAGGCCTGGTGTGCTGCGATTCATGGGGTTGCAAAGAGTCAAATGTGACTAAGTAACTGAACTGAACTGAACTACTCTAGAAGTAGTGCCACAGTCTGAACAAAAATGAGGACACAAGAGAGGATCTCAGAAAAGCATCATAACTGTAGGAAGAGGAGGAAATAGAAACACCCTTGGTTGGCAAAGGTAACAATTACTCTGAACATTTTTTATCAACAAACAAAAATTTTAAAGAATTCAATGCTCCATTACAATCTAGAGTTTGATTTATGATAGATTTGATTACAATTCCTTTCTGAGATGCAAGATAACTGATCTGGGTACTAATTTAGTCATGAAAATATTTTCAGTGAATAATCCAAACCAGGACCTATGAGTATATTTCCTGTGAGGTGTGACTTCATTGTAAACCTTAATCCAATCTGTAGAGTCAAATTTTAAACATTTATACTTCCGTTGTGAACAACAACTGTGAAGTGGAAAAAAACAGTCCTATTTTTGTATCTTGTATTTTTTTAAATTTTCATTTTGAGTACATTGTGCTTTGTATTATTTGTTTTTTCTAAACATGTAATCTTCATATGAAGTTAATAATATATTGAAAAATACAAATAAAATTTACCCATAATCCCACCATCCAGATAGAACTGATGAAGTTTTGCTATCTTTTTCCTTGTATAAATACACATAAGTATTCTTTTAAATTTGGAGCATACTATTCATGCTCTGGGGAAATACGCCTTTTTCATTTAACACCATGTTAAAGATACTTCCCACTTTATGAACATTCTTCTAAAACATAATTTTAAATATCTGTAAGATATTTGATTATATTAACATAGTGTCTTGTTACATTCTGTTTCTCTACCATGCTATTTGTGTGCCTCTAAAGGCTACAAGTTTGCAGATTGTCAGACTATGTAGTTTACTAATCTATGCTATGCTAAATTGCTTCAGTGGTGTCCAACTCTTGCGACCCTATGGACTGTAGCCCGCCAGGCTCCCCTGTCCATGAGATGCTCCAGGCAAGAATCCTGGAGTGGGTTGCCATGACCTCCTCCAAGACTTTACCAATCTAGTATGTTCCAAATCTCCAAAAGTTCCTACTCCGAGAATAAAACTACCTTCTACACACTCCCACTTCCAAAGTCTGCCAGGGCATCCTCGCGGGTATACATGTACTCTGCCTTCTTTGCGCACACACGGAGTGAACTAGGACTGGAGCCCCACCCCTTGTGCCGTGTACCCCACCCTCTCGGGACTTCTCAGGGACTTCACTCTTACAGCCATCACGTCTCTCTCTAGCATCAACGGTTTTTCTCCCTCCTATAATCACCTTCAAATATGTTGTAATGCGTCTTTTTTTTTTTGGCTGCACAGCAAGGGGGATCTTATTTATCCAACAAGGGATCAAACCCAAGCCCCTGCTGTTGGAAGGGCACAGTCTTAACCACCGGGAAAATCGCATATCTCTCAAAACTCTGTCCCTTGAGCCTTCAGTCCCAGTCCCAGCTTCCACCTCACTCCTCTCTACCCCATTCACTGCTTCCAACTCCACTCCCCTCGTGTGCTCTAGAACAAGAGAATCAGGCTTCAGTCCCACCGCATCAAAATGCCCCTGTCAGTCACCAGTGACCTCCTCGTTACCTAGTCCAGTGATCCTTGCTCATTCTTTACCTTAATCTCTGAGCAGCACATTCCACAGTTGATCACTGTCTCCTTCCGGAATCAGTTTCTTCATTTAACTTCCAGGACACAACATTCTCCTTACCTCCCTGTCAGCTCCTACTCAGTCTCCTTTGCTGGTTCCTCCCAACTTCCTGATCTCTAAACACTGAAGGGCAGCAGGAAGCAGGTCTCTTCCTTTCTCCATCTACACTCACTCTCAAGGTCAGTGATTTTCAACCCTGGTTTATGTTAGAATACCTTGGAGAGCTTTTAAAAATTCCCAGTGCTGGGGCTGAGCCCCAGCCTTATAATCTAAGACCACAGTTGATCTAGGATGAGGCCCAGTCATCCACACATGCTTCAAGCTCTTACAGTGATTCTCATGGACCGTCAAGGTTAAGAACTATTGGCCTGGGCCCTATGTGATCTCATCCAGCCTCATGGTTTTAAATAATATCAATACAATGGAAATTCCAAAATAGTCATTAATCATATCCATATGATATATAAATATATACACACAGAGACTTATACATAAAAGATGCTTTCTGCTTGGAAGGAAAGCTATGACAAACCTAGACAGTGTATTAAAAATCAAAGACAAAAACCTTTGTCACTCTGATGACAAAGATCCATAGAGTCAAAGCTATGGCTTTTCCAGTAGCCATGTATGAAGCTGAGAGTCAGACCATAAAAAAGGCTGAGTGCCAAAGGATTGATGCGTTTGAATTGTGGTCCTGAAGAAGACTCAAGAGTCCCTCGGACTGCAAGGAGATCAAATAAGTCAGGCAATGGCAACCCACTCCAGTACTGTTGCCTGGAAAATCCCATGGATGGAGGAGCCTGGTAGCCCGCAGTCCATGGGGTCACTAAGAGTCGGACACGACTGAAGCGACTTAGCAGCAGAAGCAGCAAAGGACATCAACTCTGAATATTCATTAGAAAGACTGACAGTGAAGCTGAAGCCCCAATACTTTGACCACCTGATGCAAAAAGCCAACTCATTGGAAAAGACACTGATGCAGGAAAAGATTGAGGGCAGAAGGAGAAACGGGCAACAGAGGATGAGATGGTTGGATGGCATCACTGACTCAATGGACATGAGTTTGCACAAACTCCAGGAGATAATGAAGGACAGTGAAGCCTGGTGTGATGCAGTCCACGGGGTCACAAAGAGATGGACACGACTGAGCTGCTGAACAATCAAAGGAATATATGCATCAAAGTCTGATGAAAAGAAGAATTTCAAAGACAGTAAAACCAATAACTGAGCCTAGAATCAAATGAAAAATGGGAAGCACCTTTCCCCATAATTAACCCACATCCTAACTTCCATGTCACACTAATATCTTCATTATATTATATTCTTAATACTCCCTTAAGAGCCTTTTATTGTTCCCATTAACAGATAGGAAAATCAAGGCAGAGACCAAGTGGAGAGAACTGTGCAGAAACATTAACAAAGATGTACAATTTTGAGGTGGCTCACGGCCATGATTACACAGATGATACAAGAAGGGGAGCCCCTTCCAGGGCCCCAAAACGACCTCTTGTCTAACACTCGGAAATGAATTGTCCAAGGAGACACATGCTGACAAAGCAAGAGACTTGACTGGGAAGGGGCTTCCTTTGTGGCTCAGCTGGTAAAGAATCGCCTGCAATGCAGGAGACCTGGGTTTGATCCCTGGGTTTGGAAGATCCCCTGGAATAGGGAAAGGCTACCCACAGTATTCTGGCCTGGAGAATTCCATGGACTGTATAGTCCATGGGATCGCAAAGCGTCAGACATGACCGAGCGACTTTCACTTGCTCTGGTAGAAAGCAGGAGGGTAAGGGAACCCAGGAGGACTGCTTTGCCATGGGGCTCACAGTCTCGGGTTTTATGGTGATGGGATTAGTTTCCAGGTTTTCTCTGGCCAATCATTTGACTCAGGGTCCTTCCTGGTGGCACACACATTGTTCAGCTGAGATGGATGGCAGCAAGAAGGATTCTGGGAGGTGGTAGGACACGTGGCATCTCCTTTTTACCTTTCCTGAACTCTTCCGGCTGGTGGTGGCTTGTTAGGTCTGTGTTCCTTGCTAGGACCTCCTGTCATAAAATAACTCATGCAAATGGTTACTATGATGCCTGGCCAGGGTGGGCGGTTTCAGTCAGTGTGCTTCTCCTAACACAGAGACAGTTACTGAAGGAGAGAAAATAATCTGACATTCATCTCCAGTTGCTTTAGGTATTTAATATGTGTGAAGGAGAAGGACGATGCTAGAAAACATATTAAGCTGGCCTATAGAAACAGATCTGAGAATTGGGGGGATTTTTTTTTTAACCATTCCCATTCTGTTCATTTGCTATAAGCAGCAAATCTGGCTCCCAGCCTGACCTCTATAATGGAAGATTAACATGATAACCGGTTGCACTGCTTCCTCTCCCCAAAGACTCGTCCTTAACTTCCTTTGGCTAAATCACAAAGTATGTTTTCCATTTTCAGTTAAAATAAAAGGGGGTGGGAGGTGGCAGAGAAAGAAAAAGAGAAAGAAAAAGATGTAGTTTCTTTTAATCATCCTCCCCACCCCCACAACTAAAAGAAAAAAGAAGCACTCGACTTAAGAAAACAAACTTAAGCAATAGTCATTTTTCAGTTTGTCTATAAAAGTAGAATAATTTACTTTTTATTCCAGAAAAAAAGTTTTTGTTTCTTTAAACAGGACTTGAAATAGTTTCAAAGTGTTGGGAAATCAGTGCATGAATCAAAGACATATCCAAGGAATCCTGTAAATTTCAGCGAAATCTTGTTTGCCACAGATTTGGAGCGTGTTTCCTCTGTCCTTTTGAACTTGTTTCTGTTCTGCTGCTCTTGCAAAATATCCTTATACATACTTTCAAACCTCTAACAGGGCAGGTCTCTTCATAGCTCACTTGCAAATCATTTGGTCACTAGGTGGGGACTTGCATGTGAGTGGTGAAGGGAGCTGAATAATCTTCATAGCATACTCATTCCTTTTTTTCCCCTAAATCCTGTAAAAAGCCTTGCAGACATAGAGACAGTGGCCTAATTATAAGGAGATCCGAATCTAACATAAGCTCCTGGAATCGCTCGTGCCAAAATACAGAATATAGGTGGGCACAGATCTCAGTGGCCTTCAAATCTCACTGGTCTTTATGATTTAAGTAGCACTAGTGACTGAGTGCAATGGAAATAGGTAAGCAGGAGACTGAAGAAGGGAATGGGACTATAGGAAATAGATCCTGTTTTGACTTTGATTTCTGTTTTAACATGAAAGCCTTGGAGTTTGTAATTATACAGGCCCAGGCTGATGGCTAATATTCTGGCCACCCAAGAAGACATCTTAAAAACATAACAAAATATTATCGTTACCAAAAGGCCTCGTAAGATTTGGTAATGAGTGCACACACTTGTGAGGCTAGACTGCTCAGCCCCTAATATCAGGAATACCCTTAACTCATCCGGAGACCTGTCAGCACTACTTAAGAAGGTCCTCAGGGCCTCATCCTGAATTCAAGATCCTTTTCTGTCTTTGAAATCCAAAAGGGGAGCTAATGTCACTTATCTAGAAAATATATGGCTAACAGTTAAACCTGGGCATGATGTCAACTCAAGTATTCGGTTTGAGGCACAGAAAGTCATTGGAGAGGAGAAGACAGCTGGAAGCCCTTCTGTTCGGCCTCTATTCAATCCATCAGGTGTCTGTTGAGTTGAACAATACACAGTTCCAAGTGTATGGACTTCTCCACACCACAAGCTAATGCTGACAAAGGACCTTTCAGGCAAAACGTAGGTAAGCACCTCTTGCTGAAGTGAAATATGGGGAGCTCCAAATGGCCCTCAAAGTTCTGAGCTCTTAGTACCATAGTCCAAGCATCCTAATGACTTCTGGCCTCCTGCTACTGCTGTGTCCATTAAGTCATCATGAGCAGGCCTTTTCAGGAATGAGGATTCTTCCTGTAGTGAATTTAGGTTTGCCAGAACTGTCTACACATAGGATTTAGTAGGTCACAAATCACCACGGAGCCCAGACAAGGGCAAAACCCAATCAACTGAAGGACATCACTGAGGGACACTAACGTGAGACTCCCTCCCCAGGGCTGTGGACCAGGCGATTTCCTGAGCATTAAACTTATGAAAGTTCCACACACAGACACCTTAGGCAAACTGTAAGCATATTTGAAGTTTACCCTCCCCTGACTGTCATCCTTCTTTTGACTTTATGGCTCCTCAGCAAAAATGACACCAGGTTTATTGCTGTCTACATGCTCTCCAATCCCTGAGCAGGTTTGTTATACCTTCTCTACGGATGGGGACTGTGTCATCATTTCCTCCTAAAAAGAACCACCTGGGGACAGGTTGCGTCTAGAGCAGGTATTTAAACATTCTTTCTGGGCACGAGAAGGAAGGAATGAATGATGAGGTGAGTGGGACAGTGGATGACTTTCTTTTCCTACCTTCTTGTCCTCTCTAACAGTAAGTCTTATCTGATTGTCTGCTATGGAGTTCCCTGACTTAAAGGCTTATCACACATCTTTTTCTCTTTAGGGAGTCAAAGCAAATTCTACAGCTTCTTTGTCCTCATATTCTTTCTGTTCACCTCACCTTCCCAATCTTACTTAGTAGTCAGGGTTCATGGTGTTTCCCCTCACCATGTTGTCACCCCACGTGGGAACAGCGTGACCTGTCTTTCCCAGGGACCCTGAGCCACACTCACAGAGAAGCCCCTTCCACAGCTCCTCTCTTCATGGCAGCCTCCTCTCCCTGTGTTCGGGATGCACTGTGAGTCTCCCACACCTGAGTTAACTTGCCCTGGATATCTGCACATATCATTATGTTAACGTGACCCTTAAAACTCCACCCGAACCAACAAAGATAATCTCCCAGTCACTGCTATACAAAAACACCTCCCAAGAGTGTAAAGCTGGATTTCAAACCAGGATAGAATTGCACACAGTCGAAAAAGGAAAGGAATGCTCAAAGACATTGAGACGATAATAGAGCTTGGGTCCAGAAAAGAACATCACTTATATTGTTACCTGTCTTAGAGGTTTCTATGTCGTTTTTAAAATTTTTAGTAATAAAAAAACTTCTATGACAGAAAAGAAATGTAATTAAATGCTGCTCAAAATATCAACTAACCAAAAGGATTCATTTTCTCTAAATTCTCATATGTGCCACAAATGATCAAGTACCTGGGTTGAAGGAATTTATAAAAGTCTTAGTAATACTCTCAGATCATAGATCTGCTCATGGAAGCTGAAGAAAAGAGATGATAGAAACTAGAGTCTTCTCCATTTAACTTTACTCATCCTTTGCAAAGGATCTTCTCGTTCTTTAGTAGGCTCATCATACTGCTTGATACCCTTCCCCCATGGTCTACTTTCTTAAAAATAACTACAGCTGATGACGAGCTTCTGTGACTGGGACACACAGTGGTCACAGCTAGAGAACTAGCCGAGCTGGGTGTAAGATCCGGCTGTGACACTGGACTGGTATGTGACCGGGGCAAATGATAAGCTCCCTGAGTGTTAGTTTCTTCATTTGTGAAGAGAAGCTCTATGAGGTTATTGGGAGGAGTGGGTGAAGTATGTGAAACACTTTGTAAGCTATTTGTAAAGCTAATATTGAATATTTATTGAGTGCTTAATATGTGACAGTCTCTGTGCTAAGAACTTCACATGCCTCATCTAATGTCAGCTAATCTAATGTCAACACCGCTACTTGGGAAAGTCCTTGACGCTCATCCCAAAATCAAGATCCTTTGTCCTCTGAAATCTGAATGGGAAGCTATTGTGCTTACCTCAAAAATATCTGTGTTATAGTTAAGCCTCCATTTTGCAGAAAAAGAAACTGGGCCTGAGATAAGTTATTTATTTTCCAAGGTCATACAGTTAGCATGTTGCAAAACCCTGGATTAAACCAGGTCTATCTGATCTCAAACTTTTAACCACCATCTGATTTTTTTCTTATCAAATTCCTTTAACATCTACGAAGTACTAATGTCATGAAAACTGTTCCTTTTTCAGAGTAATTGTGAGGAATAGAAATGGTAATGTACATTAAAACACTTTGTAAACTATAAAGAGCCAAACAACAGTAGGTTACTTCAGTCAAACACCATTCTCCAGCAATAAAGAGCGGCTATGTTGTTTATAGGATTTATTATTAAAGCAAGTATATTGAGTCAATAGCATTCATTCCTGTTTATAAAAAGCATAAAAGCTACCAGGGAAACTGCCTATTAAGATGTGAGCCATGGATTACTTCATGCTTTGTATAATAAAGTTACTTTTTTTTTTAATCTAGAATTTCCTGCAACTGGCAATTACAGTGTTGCAAGGCCTAAAATGCCTCAGTCCCCAGGAGGACTTGAGTATCCTTAAAACCACTCTCTCCATGTGCTCTCCTGGCTCCAAGCACCGGCTACCTTTGAACTAAGTCCTAAGTACTCCCCCTGCCCAGGCTTCCCCCGTTGCTCAGCCGGTAAAGAGCCTGCCTGCCAATTCAGGAGACCCAGCAGACGTGGGTTCAATCCCTGGGTCTGGAAGATCCCTGGAGTAGGAAATGGCAACCCATTCCAGTACTCTTGCCTGGAGAATTCCATGGACAGAGGAGCCTGATGGGCTACAGTCCATAGGGTCACAAGAGTTGAATGCAGCTGAGCACAAGTACTCCCCAAAACAAACAAACAAAAAGTAATGTAACTTTATCCATTAATTTTACATTTCAAAGTCCTTTATCATTTAATACTCATAGGAATACTGAGTTTATTAGGGAAAGGAGCTTTGGCTTCATTTTATAAGAAGGAAATGACCATTCAGAGAGGGTAAAGCATCCATCCACAGTCTTAGAGGTGGAAGGTCCTACAGCTGAGACTTGAATTCACCGTGTTACACACCCAGGTATTTATCCACTCTGGTGTGATTCCATCTTGGTTACTATGGTACTTCTCCCAGAAGTATCTGCGTCTATTTGGTGCCATTCAATTCAACAGAAAACTTATTGGGTATCGATTTTGTGCCATTTTGTAGGTGCTGGAAACCAATGAGAAAAAGACACAGTTTCTACACCCAAATAACTTCAGGTCTAAAGAGGGACAGACCCACCTAGCTCTGAGGCAACTGACTTTAGTGTAGTAAACTAGAGGACTGCTTTAAAACTTTTCTAATTGTGGAATAAAAGGCTTTATGGCAGCTAAAGGAGTTTTGGATATGAGCTGGCAGCTGAGGAGTTCTTTGGTGACAGAGTGGTCACCAAAGGGGAGCCCCCTGGTTGTGTAAGGGTGCCTGGCAGGGATCAAGATAGATGGACTGACATCCCCATCTCCGTTTGCCCATATTCCATCTGGAAGGACAAGCCCACCCTCTGTGACTGTTGGTGGCCTGATTCTGGCAAATGCTCCATCTGCCCCTTCCAACCACAACTCTCTCCCAACATGACTCTGAGTCTACCAAATCCCTCCCTCTAATCCAGGACTCCAGCGTGCTCTCTCAGCCCTTCTCCCCTTTCCGCACACTGGAGAAACCAGACCCTTGTCCTAAAAATCCCAACAGAACCAGCACATCAGGGGCTTTCTTTTTCCCCAGAGAATCCACAGCCCAGGACCAAGTCTGGTGGGAAAACCCTAAATGGTGACTGAAAGCATCTCAATGTGAGAATTTGGCAAGGGATATGGCAACAGGGGACCCCAGGAATGGACCACAGTTGACACACACATCTGTGATTTTTTTGCTGGTATTTTTGACCCGCTCTTTGTGGCTTGCAGGATCCTAGTCTCCCAACCAGGGATCGAACCAGTGACCATGCCATTGAAAGTGCTGAGTCCTAACCATTGGGCAACCAGGGAATTCCTGTACGTTTTTATATGCATAAGTGTATATGGTGTGAACACAGGAAAGTGTCTGGCTCAGCTCTCCTGCTGCAGAGAGAATAGCTTACTGATTGACACTTGGACCCACTGCCACGGTCAAACCTAGACCACGCTTCCAGCAGGCTGCTCCCAGTCGATGGCCAAGAAGCAGGGCACTAGTGCCGGCCTGTTCCTGTGAGAGTCAGGACCCCTCTAATAGGTACCTTGGGCTTTACAACCCCACCCCAACCCTGCCAGCCTGGCAAAAACTTTCTTGAAACTGCTGTGCAGTCAGGGATTCTTCCCATTCGATCTTCTGTCTTCACAGCTAGAAAGATGAACTTGATTTACAGTGTCAACCTTCTTGCAGTATTACAGGTACTGGGTGCTAAGTGACATTCACGTACATGACTTATCTCCATAGAGCACCCAAGTGGTAACAAAACTCAAAATAACTGAGAAGGAAGTAAGCTATAGATTTGTCTATCACTACATTTACTAATCTAGATCATTACTAGACAGAGTCCACTAGCTTTTGATGGAAATAGTACAAGCTACAAGCTATTACATGCTATAGTAGGTCATGTACGGATAGGAGAGTTGGATCATAAAGTAGGCTGAACGCCAAAGAATTGATGCTTTTGAATTGTGGTGCTGGAGAAGACTCTTGAGAGCCCCTTAGACTGCAAGGAGATCAAACCAGTCAATCCTAAAGGAAATCAATCCTGAATATTCATTAGAAAAACTGATGCGAAGCTGAAGCTCCAATATTTTGGCCACCTGATTTGAAGAGCTGACTCACTGGAAAAGACCCTGATGCTGGAAAAGATTGAGGGCAAGAGAAGGGGATGACAGAGGATGAGATGGTTGAATGGTATCATCAACTCACTGGACATAAGTTTGAGCAAACTCCCAGAGGTAGGGAAGGACAGGGAAGCCTGGCATGCTGCAGTCCATGGGGTCACAAAGAGTCAGACATGACTTAGCAACTAAGCAATGCCAACAGCATAAGTTATATGCAATTCCAGAGTGCCGATTGCTACCCTGTTCCTTTTTCTCCTTATTAAAAAAGCATGGTGGAATAAAAGTGAGGAAGTAATGAAGAACTACAAGAATAACCTTAAACCTTGAATTTGATTTAATTAACTTTAAAAAGTAATTATAGTGACTTCCCTGGTGGTCCAGTGGTTAAGACTTCACTTCCAGTGCAAGAGATGCGGGTTCCATCCCTGGTCAGGGCGCTAAGATCCTACATGCCTCATGGCCAAAAAAACAACACATAAAACAGAATCAATACTATAATAAATTCAATAAAGACTTTAAAATGGTACACATCAAAAAAAGCTTTTTAAAATAGTAATTGTTATTTGTATGGACAATTAACATAAATATATAAACATGTGTATAAATATTTAATCATTACAAACATTGATACTTTATTATTAGAAGAAAGTTACTTAATAAGGTCAGGACATTTGATACAAAGCAGAAATGGGGAGGCCTGGGCTGCCTTCTAAGACCTTTTGTTTTCTACCTGACATCATCTTTTTTTATGTCTGCTCTGAACAAACTGTAAAAGTAGATGAAACATAATTTTGATGTCTCCCACGTCTTATATTTGGAGTCCCCCCCCAACCTTTGAACCTTGACTCCTGACTCCCAGGACCTCGACAGTACAACCCTGCAGCACTGCCTCCTCCTCAGAGCTTTTCTTTCCCCAACAGAATTTACCGAGGACTCTTTTGCTTCCTAGCAAAAGTAGTAGCAAATGTAGTGAATATGATCACTACTGGATCAATGGATTATTTCTCCTCTGGCCACAAAATGCATTTTAACAGGCACTTTCCAGAGTGTGTCTGAGTTCACGGGAAGAAGCAGATGTCTTTGGTTGGGTCCAGCCTGAAATCCCACGCTATAGTACTTTTCCTATCAGTAGAGTTGGCTTTGTAGCACTTTGTCCCTTCCCTTATTATGCCTTTAATACCATAATGGTCTAGTCCCTGAGAAATGTTTAACTTCAAACACGCACATACTCAGAATCCGGTAGAATCCACATTTGTGTTCTTTACTCCTGACTCAGGACACCCACCGTAACCCACACAGAATTTCATTAGCATGTGGAGTAGTTCCTCTGTCTTATTCAGCTCATTCTACCAGCTGCTCAAACTTCTTTAATTTGCCGGGGGCAATCACTCTGTCACCATGTCATCCTCCTTTAGGGAGCTCTCCCTTCTCCAGAATCTCTCTTCTTTTATCTTCCACTATGGGAGCCTCTAGGTCTCTTAAAATTCTTCCCCACCCTGGGAATCCTTTCTTCACTGTGATCTTCAGAATGGGGTTGTCAGTCATTTCCTTCCATCTGATTTTACTTTTTTCTAGATAGTTCCAGGTAAGACTACCACTCGCAGTAAAGAATCTGCCTGCTAATGCAGGAAATCCAGGTTCAACCCCTGGGTTAGGAAGATCCCCTGGAGAAGGGCACGGCAACCCACTCCAGTATTCTTGCCTGGAGAATTCCAAGACAGAGGAGTCTGGTGGACTACAGTCCATGGGGTCACAAAGAGTTGGATATAACTGAGTGACTAACACATACACACACACGACAACAGAGGAAGAAATGGAAAACCAATCCAATTAGAGGCAAATACCTTCAAGGCAATCACACTTACATCACCAAGAAAGACAGAATAATTCCCCCCTGTGTTTTTATGCTAAACGAAGTCTTTGTCTCCTTTCCCTAGCTGAAGTTGCTCTAATTTGATATGTCCCTAACTTCAGAAGAGCGGTGGACATAGCCCTTGCTTTCTAGGAGAAAGAGGGAAAAACCTATCTTGCCACAATTCTTTCATTGATTTTGAAAATGTTATTGGTCACTTACACCAAGCAGTAGAGCTAAAGAGTAAGTAAGTCAGACTTGGTTCCACCCTTCTGGAGCTTCTGATTCAGATTCTAGAGCTGGACAGGTTTTAAAAGACTTCCTAAGTCACTGCTTCCCAAACTATTTATCAAAGATCATTAATATTCGATGTGATGTTAACTGCTGTGTCTTGAGTGCAGTGAAGGGGAAAAAAGTGTTCAATGGTTAAATTATAATAACTTTGAAATGACAGGTTAGACAAAGCTAAGCCAGTTTCCTCACTCCAGACTTTCAATATGCTAACATACATGTGACTCTCTGAAGGGCACAGGGAGAGGATGAGATGCAAAATAATAATTTGCATCCTCTAACTTATTTCAACACAATTCTTTTTGAAGTGTATCGCTAACATCAACTGTTAGCGACAAAACAAATTCCTGTAAAGCTTCCCAGACCCAAGTCCCAATTCTTCCTTCTACACGTGGGGAAACTGAGGTGGCCAAGAACAGGGAAGGGCAGAGCCAAGACAAGACTGGGTCTCCTTCTTATTATTCCCATGATCTTTTGACCAGACCATTTCATACTGCTGTTTCTACTATCTTCTCTCTTCTTTACTTCCCTCCTTGCTCTCAGATAATGGTTATGGTACTTACCTTTTCACCTACTCACTGCTTTTTTTTTTCTCTGTTATTCATATAACATTGAATCCTAAGCTCTTACATGGCAAGGACCAACTGTTGAGACAATGAAATAATGGACAATTTGTGCTCAGTAGATATTTATAACCAAAAGATGATGACAGCTTCCCGATGCACCTTTCCTCCAGCCTCATACAGACCTTCCTTCTATAGCAACCATCCCTGTTCCAGCCGAGAATCATGACACATCTTGTTTGTAATAACAATAATAATACCTCTGAAATGGATTAGTCTTGGTATACTGCTTTAGACGTTTCATTTAATTGATTTTGCCTACTTACACAAGAGGTTGCATAATTATTGATACACATGATTTGCACATGATTAAGTGCTGGATGGAATATACAGAATATCCAGCCTCTCAGTATGGGAAAGACTTGAATGTGAGAATATGGGAGAGGGTGTATATGAGAATATTTGTGCAAGTACTTGGACTTATGTGAATATGTGTTTAATTATAAAATCTGCCTAACTAAAAGCTAGGTCATATGGATATACTTTTAGGTTTTGGAAACTTAAGGTGGGAGGACTCTCACTATCTCAGTTTAAAAGAGATACATCAAAAAAAAAAAGAGAGATACGTCACCCTAATGAGCAAGTAAGGGCTGCTATGCTGCCACCTTGTGGTAAGTATGCATAAGTGAAAGTGAAAATGTCATTCGCTCAGTCCTGTCTGACTCTGCCACTTAATAGACTATAGCCGGCCAGGCCCCTCTGCGCATTGAATTCTCCAGGCAAGAATTCAGGAATGGGTTGCCATTCCCTTCTCCAGGGATCTGCCTGACCCAGGTATCGAACCCACATCTCTTGCTTCTTCTGCTTTGGCAGGCAGATTCTTCACTGTCTGAGCCACCGGATAAGCTCATGTACGCGTCCATGAGCCAACTAAATCAATACAGCTGACCCTTTTTCTGAGTACATTGTTACATAACGACCCAAGGAGGAAAATACTTGTATGAAAGCGTTACTCAGGAAAAGGAAATATTTTACCAATAAGTGGTAATTAATTAATTACCATTAATTAATATATCATTAATAATATTGCTATATTATTTGGGCCTTTAAAGCAAGTTTTGCTTAATAGTCAAACAGCAAATCATCACCCCTGAGCATTTACTGTATGTGTGACCCACCCACTCTGTGGAGGAATTTCCAAACTTCTAGTGGATAAACATGGAGAAAGCAATGGCACCCGACTCCAGTCCTCTTGCCTGGAAAATCCGCTGGGCGGAGGAGCCTGGTAGGCTGCAGTCCATGGGTTCGCTAAGAGTCGGACACGACTGAGCGACTTTGCTTTCACTTTTCTGCATTGGAGAAGGAAGTGGCAACCCACTCCAGTGTTCTTGCCTGGAGAATCCCAGGGACCGGGGAGCCTGGTGGGCTGCCGTCTGTGGGGTCGCACAGAGTCGAACACGACTGAATCGACTTAGCAGCAGCAGCAGCAGCAGCAGTGGATAAACATAGGAGCACATGTCAGTGAGGTATGAAGCAAGCTCTAGTGGGTTATACAAGGAGGTGTAGCCTCAGAAAGCTACTTTAGTTGTTGGATCTCTGTACATTACCAGCTGCGAGAACAGTGCTAATCTGGTCCATGGGGATCTGGTAGGTTGGCATCTGCCAGCTAACATTCTGCTTGCATGTGGTCTGATGGGCCTCATGTGAGAGCAAAATACTTAGGGCTGAGCTGTTCTTAGAGGAAAGACAGCTAAGCTCTCCCACTCAGTGACAATCAGTCCCATTCCCATGGCTTCCCCAATGGCTCAGCAGGTAGAAAACCTGCCTGACAATGCAGGAGACATGAGTTCAATCCCTGGCTCAGGAAGATCCCTTGGAGAAGGAAATGCCAACCCACTCCAGTATTCTTGCCTGGGAAATCCTACGGACAGAGGAGCCTGGAGAGCTACAGTCCACAGGGTGGCAAAAAGAGTCCGACATGACTGAATGACTGAGCACTTCCCTTCCCGTAAGGCAAGCAAGTGACCCAAAACCAGATCAAGATAACATTCGCTCCTTCATTCTTTCCTTTAACCAATAATTATTAACTCCATCAATAATTATTAAGCATCTACTATGTGCCGGGCACTTGCTAGCTGGAGGAAATACGATGGTGAGAAATGGTCCAGTGATGACCCACAGCCTCTGCTCTCATGGATTTCACGGAACACTGACTAGACCTGGACAAGGTGAGGGTCGACGTTTCCACGGGGTCATTTCTCATGTGCTGTCACTCATGCCTTCCAACCTATGCTTGGGAGAACTAGTGTCACGTTCTGAGAGAGAAAGGAACAACGACAATTCAAAGGAGCTGGCTAAATAGGAGTTCTGACACTCAAGAGGCCGTGAGAAACTCGAAGAGACCGTCCATGTTAGAGGATCATAGCTGTGGGTTTATCTCACCTGACAGGTGTTTGCTGAGTTTGTACTATAAGCAGAGCAGTGTGCTGGTTGACACAGATCAAACCCAGACAACGCCTCCAAGTAGCTCAATTTTCATTGCAGAACAAGATACACATGAAAAATTAATTAACCTGAGGATCATAAAGCAGCTTAAAATAAAATGTTAAACGACAGGTACAGGCAGTAAGGGGCTAAAGGGAGAAAGTGCCACGAAGGAGGCAGCAAATCTGCCATGAGGTGGACCTTAAAGAGGGACAAGGGTTGGCCAAGTGGAGAGGAAGGGATGGAAGTAAAGGAGAGCCATGCTAGGTGACAGAAACTGCAGGGAGCAGGGAGCATGGGATGTGGCTGGAAATGTACACTGAAGACCACGGAAGGAATTGGAGACTCGTGGCACCTGAGAATAAGTCCATTTTCTGAGTATAAACAGAAATGTACAACATTCAAAGAGTGAGTTCTAGCCTGAGAGTTTCTCCTTTGTACCCTCCTAGCCTTATTAGCAGATCTAGCCAGTCAGGTGGGCAGACAAGTGGATCTATCCACTTTTAAAGTCACCAAACAATAAGGTCACCCAACTAGAGCCAGAAGTGGGTAGACAAAAGGCAAAGACCTTTTGCTATTAAGTCACCCAGCTCCTTTCCCCATCAAGGCATCTGGCTTTGACCTCAGAGAAGAGCCTGTATTTTGGCTCCAGGAAGCAAATTCCAGGATATGTGTCATATCAGAAAGGGGAGTGACAGCTTCTGGGAGAAGTGCTTGGAGTAGAAAATGTAGGCGTACCTGGGAGAGAGCTGAGGAGAGAACCACGAGGTTCCCATGGCACTCCCACTGCAGAGGCACCTAGAAAATCAGCTCGTTGGCATCTCTCACCTTCCCTATCTGCTGTGGGCATCTCCTGAGTTCCTGTCGCCTCACTATCCAGTAACCTGCCCATTGACTAGCTTCCCCGGGTTCTTTCCTTGTTGAATCACGTGAGATGAAGTCATATTCCTTTATACTCTATTACTTACTATCTGCATTTTGAGAATTCAGACTTAAGAAAGTGTTTAGTAGTCTATGAACCCTCACCCTTGACATATGGTCAGTTACAACTTTATGACGTAGAACAAGGATCTGCCAACTACAGCCCATGGGCAAAATCTGACCTCCTGTCTGTTTTTGTTAATAAGGCTCAGCAGGAACACAGCTGCGCGCATTATGTTGTGTGTTGTCTATGGATGTTTACAGAGGCTTCTGTGCTACAACAGCAGGGTTGAGCGGTTGTGACAGAGACCCTGTGGCCCGCAAAGCCTAAAATATTTTAACCTGGGCCTTTACCAAAGAAATTACTCACCCCTGGCATAAAATAAACATAATTTATGATTGTAAGACAGGTTCAGACTTACTGGTCAAGGTCTTATAATCGCTCAGAATCTCAGTTTATCACCTCAAAAAATGCTTAACGCCTGCCTTGTCCATTTGGCAACACTTCAGTGAGGAGCGAATGAAATAACACATATTTATAAACATTAAATGTAGGGCTCTGGAGTCCCAGACTCCCTCACCTTTCCATTGCAGCTGTGCTGCTGTTCTAAGACACCTTCCTCCCTCCCCAGGTAGACTGAGCTCCCTCTTGCTGCTGGCTGAATTTCTTACCTTGGTTGGACTCTCCTCCCCTCTCCCACTGCTGCCTCCAAAGGGCCTCCAAATACGCCTTTACACTCTGCCAACCTCTCCTGCCCTTTGGTATTTCTGTCGCCAAAACAAATTCAAAGGAAGGAAACTCAGACATTCATCAGTGGGTGACTAAGCTTTAGAAGGGAGAAACCCAAATGAAGATAGTGAAGACTGCTGTGGCTAAATCCAAGAATGATTAGGAGATATGTACAGATGTTTAAAGCATAATGAGAAGACTTTGAAGACAGTGGGCAGAAGTTTCTACCTGATTCAATAAATGGGCGGGGGAAGTCCCCAGATGACTGAGTAACAGAGCTAAAGCAGCAGGTGCAGGGCAGGCTCTCAGCTATGGTGGGAAGGCTCCCCAGGGGCTGTCATTCTGTAGGGTCTTCTTCCCAGGCTCCCTTTGACACTGGGACCAGGCCTCAAGGTACCATTCACGGACTCCCCACCCCTCACCTTCTGGTTCCCTCGATGATTAAGAGCCTGGCTCTGGGCCTGACAGTAAGCTGTAACCTCCAACTCAAAGGAAGCTCAGCAAGAGCGACCTTGGTAAATTCACTCTGCAAAGCACCGGGGATGTCGGCAAGCATCCCTCAGAGATTTATGGCCCTGAACCTAGTCTCCTGTTACTTAGCAATTCTGCTGAATTTTCCACTGAGCAATAAGAGCGGGATAACAGCCCAGCCGCCCAAGGTTAGCAGCCTTCTGAAGTCCACCCAGCGCCACACAACTTCTTCCTAATGGTATACAGGGGAGATTTATTGGGATGTTTTTGCAGACCAGGAAATTGCTCCATGATTTTGTCATTGACAAAGGGGCAAACGTCACTGCCCAGTTTCTGTTGGACTTTCTCCACCTCATTAACTCTTAAACCGGAAATGATGAAAATAGGCTGATTTCTTGTTCAGTTATCAGGTTGGAGGGAAACCCAAACAATATTCTAATTTCATTGTTTTCACTTCAGGGATTATTGATGGCAACTTTAGCAAACAGCTTATATTTTGATTTCCACTTGGTTTCCTGTTCTTGTGGGATTCATTTGAATTGTTACTTGGTTGGACATTCAACATTTCTCTCATTGTGTTGGTTCTAAACCAGAACCAAGGGAGGGGACACTACAGTGTCAGAAGTAATTTTATTCCTACCATCTTTGCAGATACATCAAAAACACGCACGCGTGTTCAGTCATATCCGACTCTTTGCCACTCCATGAACTATAGACTGCTAGGCTCCTCTGTCCATGGAAATTTCCAGGCAAGAATACTGGAGTGGGTTGCCATTTCCTTCTCCAGGGGATCTTCCCAAGCCAGGGATCAAACCCGGGTCTTCTACATCTCCTGCATTGACAGGCAGATTCTTTACCACTGCGCCACCAGGGAAGCCCAGATATGTCAATGTGAGTGACAAAACAGGTTTTTCTTTAGAGAAGGGAAGTCTGCAGCTGTGCTATCAATTCAAATTTCCATAGAGTATCTGTCATCTACCTGCCCTTCCTTAGTCAAGGAGTGTCCAAGCCAGGCACATTTGTTCTAACACTGTTTATGTCTGCTCTGACTTTAAAAAACAGTCAAAAAGGAGTGTGAAGTAGTAACAGTAACAGATAGCCTTTACCATTTTGGTAATAATTGAACTGAATGCCCATGACAGCATTCATATCTGCAACATTCTCTCCATGACACCAGTTGGGACCCGTGATATAGGGCAAGGTAAGGCCGGGATGTAGTCAAAGATGACTTTCTGAACTGGGAAATTAGGAGAATGGTGGAGCCACCACTGGAGGAAGCTTGAGAGAGTGGAAAGATACGCCATTTTTAGTGCTCTCGGTGTTCCTTTTTGTTAGCCATCTTCCTAAATGCCATCTGAAAAATATGAACACTTTTCTGTAATAGCATTCAACATGGCATTTCCGCACCCACTGAACCCAGGGTGTACGGAGCAGAGGAAGTACTCCCAAATTTGTGAAAGAGCTCTGGGTTAGAGGAGATGGGGGGGAGTGGGGGTGGGATGGGATTCAGCTACAGATGTACAGGTCCCGGCAGCTGCTCTGAGTCACTTATTCTTACAGTGGTATTTTCTTTCTGCCAAAGAGAGGATGAATAACTACCTAGTTTCTTACCTTGGTTTAAGACTGGAAAGGAGACGGCTTTGGAAAGCCCCTTGCAAGCTCTAATGTGTAATGATACCCTTCATCCCTCCTCATTCCAATGGAAGTTAAAAAGAAAGTAAAACTGTTATAGAATATTTTGCACGGAAAGGCGAAAACAACGTCCTTTCTAACAACGACCAGTTAGTAATGGAACCAAACTATCAATATTGGGTCTCAACACAAAAGGCCTTCTCAGGAAAGCAGCCTGTCTGGCCAGAGGCTGCCTCCCGCTGTCCTCCCCCACCCCCACTGTCCTCCCCCCGCCACTGTCCTCCCCGGACCTCGGTTTCAGCACAGCCCCCCGCCTCCCTCCCTCACACACACATTCTCTGTGGTCGGAGGCTGTCTCTGAAGCTCCACTCCCTTCCTTTTCCCGAGTCGCAGTTACAGGAACTATTGCAAGATTAACTCTCTTGCATTACATTTCATTCAACAGAATAGCAACTCAAGGCTTTGGGCTCCTGGAACAAGACAGAAAGATTTTCTGCAAAATATTAAGTTCCTTGGACAGAATCTTTTAAAACAATTTCGTGTCAGTCATAAGTGTCAGATTAGCAGCCACAAAGTCTGAGTTTATGTTTATTCATCTAATAGGTAACGACTCACAATACTGTACAAATAGCCCACCGATTTTCAAGACTAGGATAAGGTAAATTTCATGTAAATTCCATGCAAAAAAAGTAATTTCTTACTCATTCTCATATTGGAATCTTCACATAATGTGGTGCTTTCTAAGTACTTTCACATGAATTATGTCATTTATTCTTGTGAATGTTGAAAATAGTAGTGATAATGATGAAGATATATAAACACCCCACTTAACCTGCTTTAGCCAGGAGTATTTATATCTTTTCTTTTTAATTAATAGACTTTACTCTGATTGATTTTAGGGTGACAGAAAAATTGAGTTGTTTGCATCCTTTTTTTAGAGCAGTTTTTCTTCTTAGAAGCTAAGGTGTATTTTACTGCGATGAAAGTAACTTCTTATCCAGAGTGAAGACAATGTGTATAAGACAGTCCTGGAGGAGGACATGGCAACCCACTCCAGTATTCTTGCCTGGAGAATCCCATGGACAGAGGAGCCTGGCCTGCAAAGAGTCCAACCCGACTGAAGCAACTTAGCACACTACACGCATGCATATAAGACAGTAAGCGTGTACCCTGTAACCAGACCCTAACTCCACCCTCATCAGCTCTATGATCTTGGGTGAGTGAATTCCTTATCCTCTCTGAGCCTCAGTTTTCTCATCTCTAACATGCAAATAACAATAAAAAGCATTATACAGAGGACTATGAGAATTAAATGAAACAGCAAAGATAAGTATTTAGCACACAGTAGAGCACAAAATAGATGCTCAAGAAAATGTTTGTTTAGTTTCAAAATCCCATTGCCCCATTGGAGGCTGAGACCTTACTGGATCAAAGCCCACTGTTAACACATCTGAGATTCTGCTCTTGTGAGTGACTTTGCCTGAGGACTATTACATTAGACTAAAAAGGAAGAAAAGGTTCTGGTGACTTGCATCTGGCTTTCCACCCGACCTTGTTAACCTGGCTTTTTGATCTGCTCTGAAAAGAGGGGATTGGAGGGGAAAGCCAGAAGAAAATTGAGAGACAGCCCCCGGACTAGGGTAGAGCTATGCCTGGCAGAGAGAAATGGTAAAGGCAACAGCGGAGCACAGTCCAGCTGAGCATAGGAAGTGCCCAAGTCAACTGCCTAGAGCAATGGTACTCGGGCTTTTCTGCACCAGAATTGGGTTTCACAGGAGACAATTTTTCCACGGACCAGGACAGGGGTTTGGGGATAATTCAAGCTCATTACATCTATTATGCACTTTATTTCTATTTTGCGGCAGTCTTGGGATATTCCGCCTGGACTTTAGGGTTAGGGTTCATGATCCTATGAGAATCTGCTGCTGCTGCTGCTGAGTCACTTCAGTTGTGTCCGAGTCTGTGCGACCCCATAGACGGCAGCCCACCAGGATGCCCCATCCCTGGGATTCTCCAGGCAAGAACACTGGAGTGGGTCTAATGCTGCCATTAATCTGACAGGAAGCTGAGCTCAGGTGGGAATGCAAGTGATGGGGAGTGGCTGTAAATACAGATGAAGCTTCACTCACTGGTCTGCCACTCACCTCCCGCTGTGCAGCCCAGTTCCTAGTACTGGTCCTTGACCCAGAGATTGGGGACCCCTGACCTAGAGACCCCCCAGAGGGTGTCATATCCAAAGGCACTGATGCAATCTAGCAAAATACAAGACAGCCCAGGAAACTGCCAGGAATGCCTATGGAAGCCTTGCTGGGCCTAACAGGAGTCAAGTGTAAAATATTTTGAGCAGCAGAATCCAAGTGTTAATGCTATATACCTCATTTGTACTCATAGGCTATGGAACCTGAGGACATTCAGGTTGTGTCCTCAGCAATGTCATGGATAAGCAGCTGCAAGTCAGTCAGCCAACTCTGAAAGCGTTTTTCTGCTCTGGACTGGAAGAAAAGGAATAAGAACTTTGGAGGCATGCATGTGAGTGTGTGTTGAAGGGAGGATGATGAGCTAAGAATACAGAAAAGAAAATGAAAAGAGGAAAGATTTATTTGCTAACCAAGAGGGCATTCACAAATATTTCTCCCACATCTCATCCAGAAAGATTTCAAGGCCAGGAAAATAAAAGCACCTGTCAGATATCAACTGATTAAAGTCCCAGGGAAAACCAGCAAATGTCTTCATTTTCTTATTCAAGGACTCTTTTATAATCAAACATAAGAGGAGAAAGTTTTGAGTAGGTGCCTGAGTTATAAGACATATGAAATGTTTGACATGTGGCTTAGTTCTACAAAGAGAAACTTCCAAATAATTTATAATGTAATTTTTTTTTCAGATTTCCCCTTTGGAGAAGTCTAGAAATCTTATAAACAACTATAAGGACTACATTTTTTTACATGTTAAGAAGAAAAGGTTTCCCCATACACTAATTAATACAATTATGTATCTGTGACTTCAGACTTAAAAAGGCAATGACTTAAATCAACTATTTTTGGATCTTCCAGTCTCATTCCCTGTGAATAATACTTTCGTTGAACCAACACAACTCTCTGAGCTGAAAACAAGTCTTCCGGCTTAGACATGCAGTCCAGCAGTTAACTTCCTTCTGGTTCTTTCTCTCAGAGGGCAAGTCCTAACGTATCCTTTAAAGATGGTATCTCACCAGTACCCTAGAACTTTCCCCTGATGAATCACCTTTCGTTAGATTAAAGGAGCTGTGTGTGGACAGTTTCTCACAAAGAAATGGAAAAAAAAAAAAAGTGAAAGTTTTAGCTACAAAGTCCCTTAAAAGAATGATTTGATGGTCTTTGGAAGGGACCACCATTTTCCATGTTCCCTTCTCATTTAATATATCAAGACTGGAAGCCAACCATGTTAAAAAATAATGTTTCCATCTATCTCAAAATTATGTAGTTCACCAGTTGGTACCAAATGACAAAAAGAAAATAACATGCCTTCAGGGAAAAATATGGGGAAACCATACTTCTGAATATGAATTTCCATCTTTACCCCTCCATCTGTGCGAACAGATTACCTTAACCCAAGGCTGGAAATGGTTTGGTTATCAGTGTGAACAGCTACCTTGAGCTCCTAAAGTGATGGTTGAAATTATGCTTAGAGTTGAATCTTCAAAAGTTGTCAGATAGTGAATGGTTCATATTATGCTCTTCTCATTTATGTGTATATACATATAAATGAGCATATATATATATATATATATATATATATATATGCTGTGTGCTCAAATGCTCAGTTGTGTCTGACTCTTTTGACCCTATGGACTGTAGCCTGCCAGGCTCCTCTGTCCATGGGATTCTCCTGACAAGAATATTGAAATGGGTTGTCATTTCATCCTCCAGGGGATCTTCCTGACCTAGGAATCAAACTTACATCTGTTATATCTCCTGCATTGGCAGATTCTTTACCACTAGCACTGTTATATATATATATATATATATATATATATATATATATATAATCTTTGTAATTCTCTCATGTAAAGTAAGCAGCAAGGTATTATTTTATTTCCGTAAATTCATTAAAATGGCAAAATTAAAGATTAAAAAATACAGATAAAGTCATTGAAATATTTGGTAACACTCTGAACTACCTGAGGCACATTGGCATTTAAGTTTAGATTTCTTCTTACTATACCTGTTGAAGTTAGTCCTCTGCAAGGAAAAAAAAGTATTTATTGTTCTTTGCTAAAGCTATATTCATTTTTGTGTGGGTTTTAATGAGAACTGGGGAAATTCTACTTGACTGAATCATAAATAAAGCTAACAAAGTAGTCATAAGTTTCAAAAGTTAATGTAAAAATTCTGCAAAAAACATTTTGCTTAATACAAGTTTTTTAAAAGCATGTAATACTAACCCTTGCAAAATATATGTTGAATTGAAATAACAATCTGTACAAGATGATGGGATGGAAGTGATTTTTCTTTCCATGATTTCTGTTGGATCATCAACTGATATTTTACAAGCAAAACAAAGGCACACTCATGAATAGGTCCATCCTCTCGGGAGACTGGGATTGACACATCTGCACTATTGATGCTCTGTATAGAATAGATGGCTGATGAGAACTGCAGCCGTGAAATTAAAAAACACTTGCTCCTTGGAAGAAAAGCTAAGACCAACCTAGACAGCATATTAAAAAGCAGAGATATTACTTTGTCAACAAAGGTCCATCTAGTCAAAGCTATGGTTTTCCCAGTAGTCATGTATGGGTGTGAGAGTTGGACTATAAAGAAAGCTGAGTGCTGAAGAATCGATGCTTTTGAACTGTGGTGTTGGAGAAGACTCTTGAGAGTCTCTTGGACTGCAAGGAGATCAAACCAGTCAATTCTAAAGGAGATCAGTCCTGAATGTTCATTGGAAGGACTGATGCTGAAGTTGAAACTCCAATACTGTGGCCACCTGATGAGAAGAACTGACTCATTTGTAAAGACCCTGATGCTGGGAAAGATTGAAGGCGGGAGGAGAAGGGGACGAGAGAGGATGAGATGGTTGGATGGCATCACCAACTCAATGGACATGAGTTTGAGCAAGCTCCGGGGGCTGGTGATGGACAAGGAAGCCTGGTGTGCTGCAGACCATGGGGTTACAAAGAGTTGGACACGAATGAGCGACCGGACTGAATTGAACTGAATGAGAACCTACTGTGTAACACAGGAAACTCTACTCAAAGCTCTGTGGTGACTTCAGTGGGAAGGAAGTCCCAAAAGGAGGGGATATATGTATACGTATGGCTGATTCATTTTGCTGTACTGTAGAAACAAACACAATATTGCAAAGCAACTATACTCCAATGAAAATTAATTTTTTTAGAAAATGGAATAGGGCCATCCTCTTGGGCTCTTGGGACTCAGTTGAGCATCTGCTGTCGGTCACGTGGAGGTCAGTAGCCTCAATAGCTGCCACCTGCTCCCTGTGCTTGACTCCCCTAAGGACACGTCACCTCTTGAATTGGCAACAATTCTGCTCGCGGGTAAAATACTACCAGGCCTCCCATTCTAACGAAGTACCAGCACTCTTCCAGTCCTCTGTTAGTCCTTCGAGGACCACTCCCTCCATCTAAGTCTAGTCCCTCCACTTGCTTTGCCCCCATCTCATGCTCCTCTGCCTGCCTTCCTGAGAATCCCATGTCATCTGTCACTCCCTCACTCTGGGGTTTAAACTTCCCTGTCTTCACCAGTATCTTCTTTTTTAATTAACATTTAAATCGTACTTGAGTCTCTTCCACCTTACAAAATCCCTCTCTTCAACTGCTACACTCTCTTCTACTTCTTTCCAAAGCTGTGGAATAAATAAATGAATGAATCTCCAACCCCGTCACTCCCCAAACCTGCAACTCATCATGTACGTAAATGGCACTCCCATTTACCCAGCTGCACAGTGTACCCAGAATCCCAGGGCTGGCTTGGACTTCACACAATTATTCTCACCTCACATTAAAGCATCACTCAGCCTTCCAGTTATCCCCTGAAAATCATCTTCCTCTCCTACCTCCTGTCACACAATTATTTCCTACTCATCCTTCAGGTTCCAGCCTAAACATCATTTTTACAGGCTATGTCTATTATGTTTCCTTTTAAATTTCCAGCTAGGCCTAATATGTGTCTGGCCCATACTAAGGGTTCATCAGACTTATTTGTTGAATCAATAAATGGCATTTCTCAGAAATGCCACATTAGGTTCCCCTGCTGCCTGTCGTTATGGCACCCCATAAATTCCACATAGCACTCATCTCACTTTTTGATAATTACTTCTTTTAATGTCCTTCTTCACCACTAGATTATAAGCTTCCTGAAAACAGAGACCTGCATAAAGGTGGGAATAAGCAAAGGAAGGTCCTAAAACACAGAGACGACCAGCCTGACTATGGGAGTAGTCGTGCTGGTAAAACAGCAAGTCGGTTGAATGAGTTGGGGGCAGGAACTTAAATACAGATGGATGGATCCAGAGAAGGGGACTTCGACTTCATTCCACTTTTAAATACCAAAGGGAAAGAGAGAATATAATAAAATAAGCTGGGTATATTTGGTCTCATACTTCTATATAGAACATTACCACACCAGTTAATTTCTAGTTGGGCTTGGTTATTAAATCACTAAAATTCAGCAAACACATTACTGACTTTTTAACTTACCAATTTCAAACACTTCTAGTTTCAAGCTTGTATATTCTCATAGATGCCAGATTTCAGTCTAATAGCTCTAATAATCACTTGATTCATTTACACATGGCTTAGTTACTAATTCAGAAAAATATCTACCTAATCTATATAGACAGATAGTCTATATATGCCTAGACAGAAAAACATCTATTTTATAAAAGAAGAAACTGATATAGCAAAATTTTTTACCTCATGATCATATAATTCATGAATGGTGGAGCCAGGATTTGAGGTCTATGTGACTTCAAAATCCATAAAAGATATAAATTCAGAGTGAAAAATATTTGTATGAAGAATTGTGATACAAATGAACACAAATTAAGATTATTTTAGCCCAATAATAAGTACTTATAGTAGCTCATGGCAACAATGGAAATGTCTACCACGATGATCTATCAAATACTCTTTGACCCTTTGCTATACATAAATGACAGCCATTATCTTCAGCTTAAACTCATATCCTCCTTTCATCAACAATAACCCCCACCCAAGCCCAGCCAGCTTTATTATACTCTGAATATTTATCTCTCTAGCTTGAAGATAAACTTAAAAATAAGATTGTGCCTTCATGTTTTTACTGTGACCCACAGCAGTCTTTGGTTGTTGAATGAAGAAATAATGACTCAGGATGGTGGCTCAGAGGGTAAAGCATCTGACTGCAATGCGGGAGACCTGGGTTCGATCCCAGAGTCAGGAAGACCCCCTGGAGAAGGAAATGGCAACCCACTCCAGTACTCTTGCCTGGAAAATCCCATGGACAGAGATGCCTGGTGGGCTACAGTCCATGGGATCACAAAGAGTTGGACACGACTGAGCAACTTCACTTTCTTTTCTTTCTTTCAGGATGAAGAGAAAACAGAAACAATCTCTATCTTTAAAACAGCAATTGTACATCTAGGTAATTAACACTGCAGGAAGACTCGAAGAAGGTACACGATGACAACCTACATAGCAAGATGTAGGAGAAAGAACTATTAATATTAACAAGCTAAATATTTATCCATCAATAATTGATTGGCTACATAAACTACAATGGACTATATGGCTTTGAGAAAAGAATGATGTACTCACATAGGAAAACATTACAAAATGTTGAATGAAAAAAAGTTGTAATAGAAAAAAAAAAATTAAAGAAACAAGCTCTTCTACCCACTTCCATTTCCAGCACTGGCAATCAATAACCAATCATAGCCTTGGATATTCCTGAATTCCAGAAATATATCATCAAAGCAGTATACATACACATTGAGAACCCTGATTCTGCATAGTATTATAATTTTGGTGAATATTAAGTACAAATGTATCGATCAGTTCGATTCAACTCTCAAGTAGATCATAGTAATTAACTATGATGCATAATCACATAAAACTGAGATTATCAACAGCTAGGACCTATCCCAATAAACGAAGAATATCAGATTTCTGCTGTTGCTGCTAAGTCGCTTCAGTCATGTCCGATTCTGTGCGACCCCATCAACTATATCCAACCAGGCTGCTCTGTCCCTGGGATTCTCCAGGCAAGAACACTGGAGTGGGTTGCCATTTCCTTCTTCAATGCATGAAAGGGAAAAGTGAAAGTGAAGTGGCTCAGTAGTGTCCGACTCTTCACGACCCCATGGGCTGTAGCCTACCAGGCTCCTCCATCCATGGGATTTCCCAGGCAAGAGTACTGGAGTGGGGTGCCATTGCCTTCTCCATTGGATTTCTAGGACTACTCAAGGTCCTGATGCTACATCACTGTGGAGACATGACAGTACTATTATCAAATATGATACAAATGCTCAAGTCTGATAAGATATTTGACTTTCTAAGGTGAAAGCTTTGATGGACTCAAAGCAATAAATGGGAGTTTTGATGTTCTAACAAACTGAAATTAAAACAGCAGCCACCATATAAAGAAGATAGAAACTGAAGAATATTAGTAATTATCTTGTACCTACTATTCTCTCAGCCTCCTGCCCTCCCCTTCACTGGACAACTCCTTCTCTATCTAGACTCAGCATAAACAGCCCTTTCTCCTCCCTCTCTGAGTTTCTCCTGAATTAGTCCCCCTGGTTATATGCTCCCTCGACTTTCCCATCATAAGATTCATCATGCTTTGTTGTAATTACATTTTTAAAATCTGACTTTGCTGCTAGCTTAGGACCCTTGAGGACAGGGTTCACGCCTGTCTTGTTTACCACTCTGTACCGAACACCCAGCACAGTGCCTGACCCATGGGAGGCGTGTGATACATGTCTGTTAAATAAAAATGAAGCTGATTTCATTACTACGAATCATCGCATGATCCGTAGTTTGGATCTTAGTGAAACCTGTTAGATTTACTTCCTATTACTTGCAGGAAATTCATGTCTATGGGCAAGGAATCACATACAAAGATTTTTCAGAACAGCAATATCATAGGCAAAAATAAGAAAATAGATAATTAAATTATTATAGGTATACTCATACTAGAGATATTTCAGAGTCTCCATAAGATTATATTTCTGAAGTGTTTCTGAATGACATGGGGAAATCCTCATGATGTTAAATAATAATAAAACTGATATTTATCTAGTGTTATAAGCCAGCCATTCTAATAATTTTATATACATTAACTAATTTAATCCTCACAATAAAACTACAAGACCCCAAGTGATTTATATATTCATGAAAGTTTGAGAAGTCCTGACCATTCTCCTCATTGAAGAAAAAATGAGGATTAGAAGAGTTAACATCCTTTTCACAAGATCACACTGCTGGGAGGGTGGGAGGGTCGGGGAGGAGGGACAAGAACAGAGGAGTTGGATTCAAACCCAAGACGCTTGAAACTCAGACCAGTGTTCTTTCTGTTATAATGACTGTAAAGCTTTGAACTTGATGGATCTTTCTTTTTCCTCCCTTCTCCCACCTCCAAATGGTTTTCACCCCACGGAGTACCTAAAGCTTGATAATGCAGAAACGTTGTGTCATTCCCTAAGGAAATTTAAAGTTGGCAGAGGGAGGCTTAGAAATTAAGTGCCTGAAAGCCAGTAACTGGCCCCAGAGATCTCCAAGGACTGCTGTCCAGTCCAAGATTCCATGACATTTGCACCACAGCCTTGAATGGAAACCAGAATGCTGGGATCCGACGCAGTGAGAATTTATTTCGTAGTTATCAAAGCAAACCAAAGGTTATCAGCGGGTTGGACATTTAAAGATTAAGTACAGCTGATCGCACTCAGCTCTTATGCAGGTAGCTTAACTTCAGTGGGTCTGGTCTCTCTCTGAAGGGAAAATGGAGGTGTTTATGAGCCTGTATCATAATGGGTTCCAGGTGACCCAGGCTAGGCGGCTGAGTCAGGCCCTCTCTTCTTTGATTTACATGGCAGGATCCAGGCCATCCCTAAATTGAAAAGATAGAGTAATGAGCAAATGCAGAAAAAGAAAAGAGGGGGAAAAAAAAAGAGCTGAGGGAAAACGTGGAGTGCTTTTCCAAGTCCAAAGTGAGCTATGGCTGCCCTCTCTGCCTCAGAAGGTATGATCATAAATTACTAGCTAATGTTTAGCACTGGGCTCTTGCTCGTGATATATTACAGAAGACAAGATGCCTCCAAGCAGAAAACACTGTAATTGGGGAGCAATAACATCTGTGTCAGTCATGGGACTGCAGTTAAAGTGAACTGAGAAGTTACAGGCTGGGCTGCACACGCAAAGTAATAATATGCACATTTTTTAGCTAAAAAGATATGTCATCAAGATATGGGCCTCTTTAAATTCCTTGGTGTCATGAGAGCCTGAAGAGTATCAGGAAGACCCTCAAGTTTCTGTTTTAACATTAGCACTATGTTAGCCAACACCTCCAGGGAATTACAGTTTAGAAGGCAAAGGAGCCGAGGAAGTCAGAGTCTGGGCTCCGTTTTCTGGGGAGTGGATTTGAGATGCTTTGCTGCCTTGAGCAGCTCGCCTAATCTCTCTGAGCTGCCTAATATGGCAAGGTCAAAGGATGGAGGTGGGTCTCAAGCTCAGATCTTCTGGCTATAAATTCTGTCATCTTCCCAGTGCATCTCTGTTTGTTATGACATTGATGTCCTCGCATATCAGTTACACATGACATCCACACCACAGCCTTGAATAGAAATCAGAATGCCAGGATCCCACACAGTAAGAATTTTTTTCGTAGTAATCAAATTTATTACATATTATGAAATTACAGTTATCACATTAATTACAGAAATCTGGGGGTCCTACTGAGACTCTTCAGGCTCTCAAGACACCAAGGAATTTAAAGAGGCCCATCTCTTGACCAGGGCTTTCCTGGTGGCTTAGCTGGTAAAGAATCCACCTGCAATGCCAGAGACCTGGGTTCGATCCCTAGATTGGGAAGATCACCTGGAGAAGGGAAAGGCTACCCACTCCAGTATTCTGGCCTGGAGAATTCCACGAACTGTATAGTCCATGGGGTAGCAAAGAGTCGGCCACAACCGAGCAACTTTCACTTTTCATCTCTTGATGACATATCTCTGTAGCTAAAAAATGTGCATATTATTACTTTGTGTGTGCACCCCAGCCCAGTAATTGCACATTGTAATTAAACAATTACGATACCATGAGTAGATGCTTATTTATTCTGGGACCAAAATGTGTGGTTTTATTCCTGGATAGATCAAATAAAAGAGAATTGCTTCCTGTAACCTTCCATTTAAAAATTTTTCCAGTTCCATGATAATTGCTAAAAAGTCAAACCATCCAGAAGGGTTCGGAAAGAGATGGCCAGTTGGGAATAGTCTAGAGAAATCTAAATTGTGTTAAAATTTTTGCCTAGTTGGCCAGACTCTGAGGTCCCCTTAACTCTGATAATGGATGATCCAGGGGCTCACTACTGAGCCCAGTCCCCCTATGACTTCAAAACCCTCTTTCTTCATAAGGTGGCCAGGACTGTCCCAGTTTGACACTTAAATTCCCATATCCTGAGACTGAGTCCCAGGCAAAGGAGAACCACTCTACTTCTGACCACCTTGCTCTGTCTCTCTGGCCCTTGTCCAAACCAGCACAGTGTTCATAACTGCATCTCTCCACCCACAGGAAAGACAATCCACACTGTGAAAAGTCCTTGTCACCTACAGTGAGTCTTGAGTCAACCCCTAGAAGCTTTCATCTCACTTTCATTCCCACCTGAATGCTCAGGTACCTGACAAACACCTGGGTTTGTTTCTCTCTCTGGCCCTCTTAGAGAAATGCCTCAGGTGGACCATCTGCTGGGATTCACCACCAGACATTGCTTTTCAGGTCTACCAGCTCTGCTGTCCTAATCAGGGCCAGTTTTGTTACTGAACAAAAGGGGAAAGTGTCAGTCGCTCAATCGTGTCTGACTCTTTGTGACCCCATGGACTGTAGCCCACCAGGCTCCTCTGTCTATGGATTCTCCAGGCAAGAATACTGGAGCGGGTTGTCATGCCCTCCTTCAAGGGATCTTGCTGACCCAGGGATTGAATCTAGGTCTCCTGCGTTGCAGGCAGAGTCTTTACTGTCTGCGCCACCAGGGAAGCCCATTTATCAAGGTGGGGTGCTGCTGAGTTACGTTTACCTTTGCTGCTGCCTGAAAAGCAAAAGTGTTAGTTGCTCAGTCGTGTCCGCCTCTTTGTGACTCCATGGTCTGTAGCCCACCAGGCCCCTCTGACCATGGCATTCTCCAGGCAAAAATACCAGAATGGGTAGCCATTCCCGTCTCCAGAGGATCTTGTCAACCTGGGGCTTGAACCCAGGTCTCCTGCACTGCAGGCAGATTCTTTACCCTTTGAGCCACCAGAGAAGCCCATTACTGCTGCCTAGTCCCAGCCAATGTATGGCATGATCCAGCATCAAAGCTACAATGTGGATTTCTCACCACCAGATGAGTATATCAGCTTGGTGTCTACACCAGAATTCTTTAAAATCTGGTTGAGGTAGACATGAGCTTTTCAAAGGCTCCATTACACTATGTTTTAAAACTTATTTGTTTTATTATTTGCTGACAAGTGTTGCCTTTGTCCGTATTGAATATCTGCCTCATGTGATATCTAAAAATTCCTTTACTTTTTAACAACAAATAATTTTTATTATGAAAAAAACTTTTAGTATAAATTGACTTATTTCAAGAGCCAAGAGATTATAAAGTACGGTAGATTGGAAAGTCCAATTTTTGTTTCTCATTGGACTGAAGTTTGGTGGTTTAAACTATTCTAAGGTTATGTTTTACACTTTTTATCTAAGGTAATGCTGTAAATGGGTGGATTGATATAGAATGGATGGATCTATACTTAGCACAGAACTCTAAACACTATGTTCAAAATAGGGTTTGTTTTTTTTTTTTCTTTCACTCCCCAAAGTTAGGAACAGTCCTGACAATTCTTAATGTGTTTTTTGTTTTAAAACAAAATTAATTAATTAATTAATTAATTAACTTATATCTTTTCCTATACAAAAAGGACCTGAAGCAGCCTTTTGGAAAGATGGACAACGTCCTCAGGCTCTTTCTTGGAGCATCTAACAATGCTAGCCTTGTAGAGAAGTTGAAGAGAAATATGTTAAGCTGTCCCCAATCAAGAAAGTGTTTAAAATGCTCTGAGGGACTTCCCTGGTGGTCCTGTGGCTAAGACTCCCACTCCCAACACTGGAGGCCTGGGTTTGATCACTGATCACAAAACTAGACCTCACGTACCACAACTAACACCTGGGCAGCCAAATAAATAAATAATTTGTTTTAATAAAATGTTTTGAAATTCTGATACCTACAAGCATAGCCTGCCAAAAGCACTGGAATAAATTTCCAACAATGGCAGAAGCTTTTGGTTCTCTGCTCTAAATGTATTCTCCCCTTCTCCCTTTCTAACAGAATGTCAGCTTTCTTCTAGGCAGTCTTTCATTTTCTCTTGCTATTCAGTTCAGTTCAGTCACTCAATCGTCCGACTCTTTGCAACCCCGTGAATTGCAGCACGCCAGGCCTCCCTGTCCATCACCAACTCCTGGAGTCCACCCAAATTCATGTCCATTGAATCAGTGATGCCATCCAGCCATCTCATCCTCTGTCGTCCCCTTCTCCTCCTGCCCCCAATCCCTCCCAGCATCAGGGTCTTTTCCAATGAGTCAGCTCTTCGCATGAGGTGGCCAAAGTGTTGGAGTTTCAGCCTCAGCATCTCTTGCTGTTTAGGGGTGACCAATGAGATGAAAGAGGAAGTTTATATAAGGAACTTATTCAGCTGAGAGAAACAACCCTGGACCCCTCCCTCCTTTCTCCACACAACAAGGATGAAAGAGAGGAAATGTGAACCAGTGCAGAAGACCAGAAAGAAACCACAGTAACCCCGGACCACCTCTCTCAGAACTTTTCCTAAATGATACAAATAGAGCTTTATCTTGTTTAAGCCATTATTTGGAATTGGTGACAAGTAGCCAAACTCAGTCCTAACTGGGAAGCTATTTCCACCTTCTTTTTCCCCTCCACCCTCTTTTATGCTGCTTTTTGTCTCCCCAGTGCCCATCATTTTAGGTTAATTTTATTCATCTACAAGGATAAGTGAATGGGTAGAGTAAATCCCACACGATTATTTGTACCATTCCTACATCTCACAAAACAGGTTTAACTAAGGAGGAAAATACAGAAATTTGACTCAAAGTCCTTCAGGAAAAAAAAAAATGTCTGAGGGACTCCCTAAAGACCACGGAGCAACAAAGACTTCCTTCTAAGGACCACTGTGAACATGTATTTGGAGAGGTTTATTTCAGGGAAGGTGTGAAATCATGCAGAGATAGGAAACACCAATGAAATTCTAAAGAGAAGGGAATATGCTAGAAAATGTTGAACACTGTTCCAGCTCTGCTTCTATGGCACTGCACATTGCATTCATCATTATTAATATGTGTGTGGGTGCACTCTGTCACATCCGACTCTTTGCTACTCCACGGACTGTAGCCTGCCCAGCTCCTCTGTCCATGGAATTTTCTAGTCAAGACTATTGGAGTGGGTTGCCATTTCCTTCTCCAGGAGATCTTCCCGACCCAGGGATCGAACCCACAGCTCTTGCATCTCCTGCATTGGCAGGTGGATTCTTTACCACTAGCACCGCCTGGGAAGCCCATAATTGTTAATAGTAATTATAGCTAATACTAATTAAACACTTAGAATGACACTAAGCATTTTATTCATGTCCATATATATTAATACCCATGCTGACCCCATGAGGCTGATATTATTAGTAACTTTATTTTCCGTATAAAGAAACCAAGGCTCGGAAAGGAAAAGGAAAATCTTTCAAATCAAAAAGCACGTGAGACGTGCAACAGGAGTTGGAATCCAGGCCTTTCTGGCTCCCAAGCCCAGATTCCACGCTCTTAATCATAATACTGTCCTGTTTCCACTTTATCTGATGATTTGACAAAGATACTTCATTCGGTTCTTTCACGCATGCATACACACAGACAAGCATACACACACCAAATATATATGCATATACATATATCTAACTCCTGAAGTAGGAAAAGAGAGTATCTAACTTCACAGACAAAAAAGATTGAACACATGTTAACTGAATTGGAGCCCCACTTCCCAACATCCTGCACTTAAGCTCTGCAGATGAAAGGATTCTCTGCCTGGATTCAGCTCCCTTATGAAAACTGCTAAAAGCACAATACAAAACACCAGGTTTTTATCAGGCTCGTTGTTACTCTGAGCTCTGCTTTCTGATGTCCAGAAAGCAGGGCATCCTAGGAGAGTGTTAGAAATGATGGGGGGTGAGGGAGAAGAATTCAAGTTTAACCTCGAGCGACCTGAGCATTGCATGTTTAACTTCTCCACCAATTTGCTCTTACCATGAGAACCTTTCTGTTTTTAAGTCTCTTAAAACCACAGATGGATCTGGCAAACCTACCCACACAGGTTCACCTTGCGTCGTCACTTAGCTGTAGCATCTCCTGAGAACATCCACAAAATTTGGATGGCACTTAGCCTCTGTGGACCCGTGGACACGAGCTGCAACGATATAACATGGTGAAGAGCTCCCTCTGAAGATTGCTGAATCACAGGAAAAGCACAATCCAAGCAGGAAAAACATGCCTTGCACTTTTCCACAGAATTCACCTATTGCGACTGGGGGTGGTTAGGTTTCTATGAATAGGGCACCCAAGGAGAATAGCTAATAACAGACTGATCCAGAATTGAGAAAGAATAGCATGGCATCTTGCCCCAGTCATGAATAGATGACATAACAAAGAGGGAGGAAAAAGAAACAAGGAACTCAGGAGTAATGGGGAGACCGGGGCACACCAGCCAGGCGTCTGGTGAGCACAGAGTGTGGGAACTTTTCCTTGCCTCTGAGACACATATTGTTGTCCAACAATGGCACTGTGGCTGACGTTGCAAAGCCTCCATTTCAGAGGAGAAACCAGCAGAGGTGTTCTGCTCCTCCTCTCCCCTTTGGGAAATCCTGGGAATTGCCAGCCAGCTTGCCGTATTGTTAAAGATGTGAAATAACAACATCCAGCAGACTCTGTGTTTATAACGGGCAGAGAATGGGATCAGTAGAGTTCTCAGGGCCTCGTGACAACGTCATGCAGTAAAACTTGCTCTGAACTAGGACACTAGAGGAACGCAAATGGAGCCCCAGCTCAGATACCAACTTCACAAGAGACTTTGGCGAATAACCCCACCTCTCTGACCCAAATGTCCTCACCTGCAAGGCAAGAAGGTTATATTGCCAGATTAATGCATCTTGTCATTCAACAATATTTGTTGAGCTAGAGATGCCTAAGAACTATGAAGGAAAAAAAATCATCATAAAAGGAAAGAGAGCAGTAAAGAAGTTGGCACACTAAAATAAGGTCATCATAAGGCTGCTCTGAGAGGAGAGATTGAGCAGAAAATAGTAAAATGAGAAGGAGTCAGGTGAAGATCCGGGGGAAAAAGGTCCCTGGCAGAAGGAACAGCTGTGTGTAGCCATAAAATAGGACATGCTTTGCATAGATGAGGCACATCAAGGTGACCAAGAGGATGGAGTAGAGAGAAAAAGAGAAAAGGCAGTTGCAGAGGACTTGGGAGATAAGTAGGAGCCAGATGGCATAAGTTTTAGAATCTGATTTTAAGTTTAATGTGTGATACAAAATCCCTGTGTGTGTGCAAAGTCGCTTCAGTTGTGTCTGACTCTTTGCGACCCTATGGACCATAGCCCAACAGGCTCCTCTGTCCATGGGATTCTCCAGGCAAGAATATTGGAGTGGGTGGCCATTTCCTCCTCCAGGGGATCTTCCTGACCCAAGAATCAAACCCACGTCTCTCACGTCTCCTGCACTGGTTTCAGTTTCAGTTCAGTCGCTCAGTCGTGTTTGACTCTTTGCGACCCCATGGACTGCAGCACTCCAGGCCTCCCTGTCCATCACCAACTCCCAGAGTTTACTCAAACTCATGTCCATTGGATCGGTGATACCATCCAACCATCTCATCCTCTCTTGTCCCCTTCTCCTCTTGCCTTCAATCTTTCCCAGCATCAGGGTCTTTTCCAATGAATCAGTTCTTCTCATCAGGTGGCCAAAGTATTGGAGTTTCAGTTTCAGTATTAGTCCTTCCAAATGAATATTCAGGACTGATTTCCTTTAGGATGGACTGGTTAGATCTCCTTGCTGTCCAAGGGACTCTCAAGAGTCTTCTCCAACACCTAGCTCAAAAGCATAAATTCTTTGGTGCTCAGCTTTCTTTATAGTCCAACTTTCACATCCATACATGACTACTGGAAAAACCATAGCTTTGACTAGACAGACCTTTGTTGGCAAAGTAATGCCTCTGCTTTTTAATATGCTGTCTAGGTTGGTCATAGTTTTTCTTCCAACGAGCAAGCGTCTTTTAATTTCATGGCTGCAGTCACCATCTGCAGTGATTTTGGAGCCCCCCAAAAAAGTCTGTCACTGTGTCAACTATTTCCCCATCTATTTCCCATGAAGTGATGGGACCAGATGCCATGATCTTAGTTTTCTGAATGTTGAGTTTTAAGTCAACTTTTTCACTCTCTTCTTTCACTTTCATCGAGAGATTCTTTAGTTCTTCTTTGCTTTCTACCATAATGGTGGTGTCATCTGCATATCTGAGGTTATTGATATTTCTTCCCTGCATTGGTAGGTGGGTTCTTTACCACTAGAGCCACCTGGAAAGCCAAAATCCCTGGAGGGTATTTACTGAGCAGAGAGGTATCCTGAACTTTGCTAAAAGATCACTCTGGCTGATGAAAGTAGGTCAATCACTTATTCATTCAATAATAATTTACTGAGCATCAATATCCACCAGGCTTTGTTGCAAGTGCAGGGGGTACATCAATGAATTTCTTCTGATAGAGATTACATTCCAAGAGAAGACCACTTGGAAAATGATACTGTGGTCTACTGAAAATCGCAGTGACTTGGAAAAAGGCAGTAGTAATGGGAGAAGTAAAGACTAGTCAGGGACTTCTCTGGCAGTCCAGTGGTTAAGACTCTGAGCTTCTACTGAAGGGGGTGCAGGTTTGATTCCTGGTCAGGGAACTAAGATCCCACATATCTCATGGCCAAAAAACAAACAAACAAACAAAAAGGGCTAATCGGATTCCATATTTGTTTTGAAGGCAGGGTCAAAATGATTTGTTGATAAATGGATGTGTAGTCTAAGAAAATAATTAATAGACAGATAATTACCCCTCTGTCTGCCTCTCTTTCCCATTTTTTGTTGTTTTTAATCCAAGCTGACTCCTGATGCCTCCTTCTCATCATTCTAATTTCTGCTCAGATTTCACCTCTTTGGAGAGGCCTTCTGGGACAACTTTAGCTTAAAATGTGAAGTTAACTCCTTGCTCTCTTCCCTTTTACAATTGCTATGCAATTTACTTAAATGAGGAAGGTTTGGGAGGAGTGTAGTTTTATTTGGAGTCCTGATTTGGAGGTGTTAAGATGCCTATTTAATACCCAGGGGAAGGTACATGTTGAGCTGGTTAGACATATAGCTTGGAGGTCAGGGGAAAGGTTGGGAGTGAACATATGAATTTGTGATAACAAAGAAAGACAAGCATATGCTTAAGAGGACACAGTACTTTCTAGAGTATCCCAAAACTAAGATATCAAGAAGCGGAAGAGTAGCTAGTGAGACTGACAAAGAAGGTGAGCATGATGTCCCAGAAACCAGGTGAAGAAAGCGTTCCAGAAAGAGGAAAATATCAGCTGTCTCAGTTGCTTGGGAGTTGAGTAAATATTAGAAAAGAATGTATTGAATTTGACAACATGGAGGCCCCTGTTGATGTCGATTGGTTTCAGTTGATTTATAGGGGATCCTGATCGAAATAGGTTAAAGAGAAAATGGGAGCTAAGGGACTAGAGATAGCTAGGTGGCATAGTGGTAAAGAATCTGCCTGCTAATGCAGAAGACCCAGATTTGATCCCTGGGTCAGGAAGATCCCCAGGAGAAGAAAATGGCAACACACTCCAGTATTCTTGCCTGGGAAATCCCATAGACAGAGGAGGCTGGCAGGCTACAGTCCATGTGGTCACAAAGAGTCAGACACGCCTGAGCACCCATGCACGCACCTGTAAATTTACAGAACTGGATCATAAAGGGGAGTAGAAAAATGGGCAGCAACTAATAAGAGGGAAGTGCATATGTTAGTTTTTATAGTGGAAGCTGAAATTTGAAAAACCAACTGTAAAAAAGATTTTTTGACACAGTCATGAAAATTTGAATGTAGATTGATATAAAATGATACTAAGGAATTGTTATTAATTTTACTAAATGTGATAATGGAATTGAGATTGTGTTTTTTTAATTTCATGTGAAGGATGTATTAATAAAATAATATCTGGGATTTGCTATAAAATATGTAAGCAAGAAAAAGAAAGTCTGAGGAAGATAGATAAAACTAGACTAGCAAAATAAAATTGCTGGATTTGGATGATGGGTATATGGAGTTCATTATACTCTTCTCTGTGGACTTCCCCAGTGGCTCAGCAGTAAAAAATGCACCGGCAGTGTAGGAGACACCGGTTCAATCTTTGAGTTGGGAAGATCCCCTGGAGAAGGTAATGGCAACTCACTCCAGTATTCTCGCCTGGAGAATCCCATGGGCAGAGGAGTCTGGCAGGCTACAGTCCATGGATCACAAAGGTCAGACACAAGTGAAGCAGCTGAGCACACACGCATAATACTCTTCTGTCTACTTTGTGGATGGGTCAAAAGATTTTAAAGTGGAGAAAGATATGAGAACTATATTATGGCAGTCTGCTACTGCCAGAATGGTCCAGGCACCTGCTAGGGTGGTGTCAGAGGCGACTGAGTGGGAAGCCAGGACTTCCAACACCACCAGGGGACTCTCCTTCATGTGTCAGTGGAGAGCATGCATATAGCAGTAACTAGACGCCCTCTCCTTTCCAGCCAGTGTGATGTCAGCAAGATCTTGGGAAGCCCAAGCCCATCTACCTCCAGCTATAACAGAGTGCCACCACATTCTCAAGTGTCAGCAGAGGCTGAGTGGGGAATTGGGCTTCCACCCAACTGGACAGAATCAAGGTACAAGGCCCTTCCCTTCCTATTATGGAGTCAGAAGAGTCTTGCTCAAACAGAAGATTTAAATAAGACCCACAGTCTCATAACATAGTATCCAAAGTGTCCCAGACACAAATGAAAGTACTTCATCATACCAAGAATCAGGGAAATCTCAGGTTGAATGAGAAAAGACAACCAATGGAGTTCAACACCAAGATGACAGAGATGTTGGAATTCTGACAAGAATTTTAAAGCATCCATTATAAAAATGCTTCAGTAAGCAATTATGAGCACAGCTAAAACAAATGAAAAAAATTTAAAGTCTCAAATAGTATATACACACACAGCAGGTTGGAAAAGGAGCTTGCAGAAAATTATTATCTTCCACATTGTTCATACTGAAAAACTGAGTCTTCCAGAGTCAGCAGACTTGAATAAGTTTTTGGTCCACAGCTGGCCCAGTGCATCACCATCCCTGGAGTCCCAGCTGTTTAACACGTCACCTATTTCCCAAAACTCAAGCCACATTTCAGTAACTTCATTGCTGAAATTGCATCACTGAATGTTTTCCCAGCCTACTCCCTGGACAGAGGGTTTAAGATTTCAGAGTGTCACTTCACTAAGAATGTTGTATCCAAAGTAATACTAGGTCCCCAAAATTAAAATCTCAGAGATTTCAAGATTTCTTCTGAAGTTTCATCCTGTTTCCTGGAGTTTTAACTTAAAAACATGTATTAACACATTCCGGAAAGGTCAGTTAGAACACACTCCACGGAGACCATCAGAAACGAATTGTGCTGTTCATGCTCTAATCATCTCAGAAAACGTTTGTATGCTTGCTATCAGCACGACATCCATGAGAAAGGGGGTAGAGAAAAAAGGAATAGAAAGAGCATAACATACAAATCCTCAAAACTTGGTGTTTGTGTTGTTTGGTCTACTTTCTAGCCATGGCTCACAGTTCACAGTGGATATGACATCTTACATTCAAGGTACAAAGAAGCTTATGTCTAAAATAAAGGGACACCAAAGCCTTGACTGTGTGAATCACAACAAACTGTGGGAAATTCTTAAAGACAAGGGAATACCAGACCACCTGACCTGCCTCCTGAGATGTCTGTATGCAGGTCAAGAAGCAACAGTTAGAACTGGACATGGAACAACAGACTGGTTCCAAATTGGGAAAGGAGTACTTCAAGGCTGTATATTGTCACCCTACCTATTTAACTGATATACAGAGTACATCATGAGAAATACTGGGCTGGAGGAAGCACAAGCTGGAATCAAGATTGCTGGGAGAAATATCAATAAACTCAGATACACAAATGACACCACCCTTATGGCAGAAAGTGAAGAGGAGCTAAAAAGCCTCTTGATGAAAGTGAAAGAGGAGAGTGAAAAAGTTGGCTTAAAGCTCAACATTCAGAAAACGAAGATCATGGCATCTGGTCCCATCACTTCATGGTAAATAGATAGGGAAACAATGGAAACAGTGAGAGACTTTATTCTCTTGGGCTCCAAAATCACTACAGATGGTTACTGCAACCAAAAAACTAAAAGACACTTACTCCTTGGAAGAAAAGCTATGACTAACCTAGACAGCATATTAAAAAGCAGAGACATTACTTTGCCAACAAAGGTGCATCTGTCAAAGCTATGGTTTTTCCAGTAGTCATGTATGGATGTGAGAGTTGGACTATAAAGAAAGCTGAGCAGTGAAGAATTGATGCTTTTGAACTGTGGTGTTGGAGAAGACTTGAGAGTCCCTTGGACAGCAAGAAGATCCACCAGTCTATCCTAAAGGAGATCAGCCCTGAATATTCATTGGAAGGACTGATGTCAAAGCTGAAACTCCAATACTTTGGCCACCTGATGAGAAGAACTGCCGCATTTGAAAAGACCCTGATGCTGGGAAAGACTGAAGGTGGGAGGAGAAGGGGATGACAGAGGAAGAGATGATGGGATGGCATCACCAACTAGATGGACTTGAGTTTGAGTAAGCTCTAGGAGTTGGTGATGGACAGGGAAGCCTGGCATTTTGCAGTTCATGGGGTTGCAAAGAGTCAGACACGACTGAGCAACTGAACTGAACTGAACTGAAAATAAAGGGAAAAGGAATTAATATGTATTGAATACTTAGATACTTACTATATGCCAGACTCTATACCATACACCTTACATGTTATCTTTTTATTCCTCAAAATAAAGCCATGAGGTAATATTATTATCACCATGTTAAAAATGAGAAGACTGAAATTCAAATAATCAAATAGCTTAATACTTCACACTGCAAAGTTATCGGAGAAGGCAACGGCACCCCACTGCAGTACTCTTGCCTGGAAAATCCCATGGACGGAGGAGCCTGGTAGGCTTCAGTCCATGGGGTCGCTAGGAGTCGGACACGACTGAGCGACGTCACTTTCCCTTTTCACTTTCATGCATTGAAGAAAGAAATGGCAACCCACTCCAGTGTTCTTGCCTGGAGAATCCCAGAGACAGGGGAGTCCGGTGGGCTGCCATCTCTGGGGTCGCACTGAGTCAGACACGACTGAAGAAACTTAGCAGCAGTAGCAGCAGCAGCAGCAAAGTTATGGAACTGGATTTTGAATGCAGAACTGATGAACCCCTAAGCCACTATGCCTTTACTATATCATGTAGTTTACAAATAGGTATTAGGTTCACAGAAGGACATTCCAACCTTGGGCAACTCCAGGCCTCTCTTCCTCTCTTCCACTTAAGGAAGATTTTTGTTTGGTTTTTTCCTTAAGTATCCATTCAAACCCCAATTTTAATGATTCTATCTGTAGAGAAAATGAGTTTGACTGAATATTCAGTAGGTAGACTATTCTAGGGTGTGTGCGCATGTGTGTGTCCTAAATCACGTCAGTTGTCTCCAGCTCTTTGTGACCTTATGGACCACAACCTTCCAGGCTTCTCTGCCCATGGAATTTTCCAGGTGAGAATACTGGAATCAGGGTGCCATTTCCTACTTCAGGGGATCTTCCCAACCCAGAGATAGAACCTGCGTCTCTTGAGTCTCCTGCATTGGCAGCTGGATTCTTTACCACTTGGGAAGCCCTGAATCTTAATCATAACAAAAGTTCCACTCCTGAATCTTGACAATTCAGTTCCACTATGAGTTCAATGGTCTTATATGGAACAGCCAACATATGGTTATGGCACTGCCTAAGCCACCATGCGTAACATCATTCCTATGGTAGAATGCACTCAAAGGTCTAAACAACCAACCTGCATATCTATAAATGAAGAAGAGGGTGGTCAGGGAGAAGGCTGTCGGTATGGGACTGAGTGTTAAATGAGTCATCTGGGCAAGTGGACTGGTCGGTGACAGCTTCAGAAAAGACTGGATTTTACCTGGGCTCTGGAAGACAGGATTCCCATTGGCAGATGTTGGATAGTTTTTGCAGGTAGGGGTGATTATAAGCAAGGCTTCAAATTTGAGAAAGGGAAAAATCACCTAGGGGCCCATGGAAAGAGTAGATTTTTCTCCTTGGAGCTGAGGGTCTACTTTGGGGAACAGTGGTTTGGTGCCTGTATCAGTGAGGCTTCCATCAGCTGACAGAAACCACACCAGTTATTTCAACAGAGAGAATTTAATACAAAGAACTGTTAACTAAGTACAAAGTTGTTAACTAAGGAACTAAGAGAACTCTAGGGTACCACTGAGGTAGTAACTGTGGGAAACAGCCTAGGCATGGGGGACAAACAGAAGAGAGACAATTAAAATGTAGAAACTTAGAAGAAGGGACCCACATGCCAGGACCCCAGTCTGAAGGGGCTCAAGGAGGCTGATTCTCCAAGTGTGAGGAAAATGCCAAACTGGATTCGGTTGCTTCGATAAGGCACTGTGGCAGCAGAAGTGAAAAATAAGGCTGAAACTACACTCATAGGCGCCATGCACAGACAGGAAGCAAGAAAGGCAGCAGCAAGTCCCTTCTCCCCTCCAGCACTCCAGTCTCCCTCTAGTGCCCCCTACTGGCAGGGCCAACAGGAACCCAACTGGCTAAGCAGAAATGTCGCCCTCAGAGTCTCCCAGCCTCAAAGAGCTGAGTGCAGCAGGGGCACGAGCCGAGAGACAACTTCTTAAAAATCTCCAGGGCTGACCAACAGTGACTTAAAGGTGAGGCTTGGAAATTTTAACTGTCTCCTGTAATAAAAGGGGGTTTCCCAGGTGGCAGTGGTGGTAAAGAATCTGCCTGCCAACGCAAGAGACGCAGGTTCAAACCCTAGGTTGGGTAGATTCCCTGAAAGAGGGCATGCCAATCCATTCCAGTATTCTTGCCTGAAGAATCCCATGGACATAGGAGCCTGGCAAGCTACGGTCTATAGGGTCGCAAAGAGTCAGACATGACTGAAGCAACTTAGCACAGCACAAATGGTATAAATAACCAGTAAAAGTTGTCTTTAGGAAAGAAAAATGCAGGGTTAAGGAATCGAAGTAAGAGAAAGACTTTGCACTGAATATATTTTCTACTTATCTTTTAACTATTCATATATTGCCTAAGTAAATTAATAAGAATTAAAAGGAATTTTTTAAGGAATTAGACTTCCATCAAGAAAATGTTGCCATTTTAATACTAGAATGTACCAAGAGAAATAAGTACCCTGATTCAATTCAATTTTCTTCCATTATACTATGGCCCTGCAGATGCATGCCTCAGGAGAGGGCTGGCTGGCTAACAGTGTATAATTTGTCTGCAGTTGTTTATAGATAAGGCAATACTCAAAAGACCAGATCACTGATGTTGAATTTTTAGGCACCAAAGTGAGTTTGGGGGAGTTATTTGGTGGAGAGGAACCTGTCTATGTCAGGAAAGGAAAACTCTATTCTGCAGCTCTCCCAAACTATTGTAAGAGCTTTAAATTTAACTTAGATTTAAACCATTGCAAAAGCCTTAAATTTAAGCTGAATCTGGTCTCTTCCACCAGGTGGATCTAACCACAGTTAAACTGCCATTGCTCTCAACCTTCCTGAGTACTCAGTTGTAAACACTAGGGGCTTAGCCTCAGCTCCTGCACCTCCTGCATAAAATACTTATCAACACTTCTGGATGTCTCTCCCCAGCTCTATTCCCATCGTCATCACTGAATTATTCCAAGAAATGAAGTGAAAGTCACTCAGTCATGTCCGACTCTTTGCAACCCCATGGACTATACAGCCCATGGAATTCTCCAGGCCAGAATACTGGAGTGGGTAGCCATTCCCTTCTCCACAGGATCTTCCCAACCCAGGGATTGAACCCAGGTCTCCCGCATTGCAGGAGGATTCTTTACCAGCTGAACCACGAGAGAAACCCCAATTATTCTATGGGGGACAGACAAATACCACCCAATCGGTGGTGTAGATGAATAGGACAGGTCAGAAAGATTGCTCACAGGTGATCCCTCCAAAGGTGAGGATTAGACTCAGCTACCTGCCATGAGTTGAACATTCTAATGCTTACCAGCCTGCTGAGAGGGCACATTGAAGACATTGTCAATCTGTGTCCCCTGCTGATGTAGGTCCCACTTGGGGACACTAATAACTATAAACAATACTCTTTCCAGAGCCTCCTGTGTATCCCCAGGACTGTGCCCATGATGACACTAGACATTCATCTGTATGCTCCCCAAGACCACAGCAACATCACCCTAGGCTTGGTCATATGCACCTTCAAGGGTTTGAGGAACAACCAGTAGAACCACCAGATCACGTAGTCTTTAGACATCTGTGAGATTTCTCTGAAACACAGTCACCCTCAGTTACTTGGGGAAAGTCTTCTGAAGGACAACTGACTCATTGTTTATTCTGCGGGTGTTTATCCCTCCATATGGAGTCATTCAATTAGAAAAGTTCTTAAGAAATTTGTTCCTGACTTTAGCTGAAGAGATCTGTGACACCAGGCGTTCAAGTCAGCCTCGTCTCACTGGCCACAGGCCAAGGCAGAGCCGGGGCAATCCGAGTACACCCAGGCTGCTCCTGGATTAACACCTTGGGCCAAGTAGAAAGGTCAGCACAGAGACTTCAGGAGAACACTGCCTGCCTTTCTGAAGTAGACCCTGATGGTTTGTAGAACTTGATCAGTTAAGTCCAGGGCCCTGGGGAGCAGTCTGTTACTGTAGGTTGGCTCCATCCAGCTGCTTGATAGTTAGAAGTCTTAATTAAATGCTGTATGAAATTATTAAGGGCTTCTCAAGTGGCTCAGTGGGTAAAGAATCTGCCTGCAATGCAGAAGACCCGGGTTTGATACCTGGTTCAGAAAGATCCCCTGGAGAAGGAAGTTGCAACCCATTCCAGTATCCTTGCCTGGAGAATCCCACAGACAGGGGAGCCTGGCAGGCTACAGTCCATAGGGTTGCAAAGCATTGGACAAAACTGAGTAACTGAGCACGCATGCACAAAATTATTAAGTGGAATCGGTTTCAGCCTTTGTTGGTCCTATTTATCAAGCCTCAGCCCTGACAATTACCTATTTCCTCCTACACTGTGGCCTCCCTTATGTCACTGAGGGGTAAGACATCAAGGGACTTGATTAATGCCACACACACCTAAGCTATAAAATCAGGGACATTAACACGCCTGGGAGCAAAACTTGACCAATGGGGGATGAGAGCTGGCAGAGAAATTCTTCTCAAATCCTCCTTAAGAAAACTTTAGGACATCTATTCATTATAATATTTATCTATAAAAAAGTAATTAAACTTTACTCATGTTGCCTGTTCAGATTAGCACTGGCTCCCACATATGGCGTGACTGGTCACATGTCACATACATACACCACAGGAGACATCCCAGGGGATGAATGGGAACTTCACAAAGGAAGGAAGCTTTCAGGGGTCTCTCACTTGTTTGTCTTCCCTATGTGGCCACGTCAGCTTTGGGCAGGTCAGATTTGGGCTGTGATTCATGGGGTCGCAAAGAGTAGGACACGACTGAGCGACTGAACTGAACTGAACTGAAGTGGAATAGCATAATGAAAATAGGCTTTGGCTAGAACCAGGTTCAAATCCCAGCTCTTCCACTTACCAGCTGTGTGACTTCAGACAAGAGGGTTAACCTGTGAAGTTCACTGTCCTCACTTACAAAAGGGGGACAATCTTGCCTACCTCAGTGTTGCTTTGAGGGGATAAATAAAATAATGATGTAAAACATTTGGTACAGTGCTTCTCTCCACATGGGTCTTCAGTCACAATGGCTGTGAGTAAAGAAAACAGCAACATTTGAGCTATTTGAGGACCCAGACATGGGCAGTGTTAGATTACATAAAAAATGACTCGTGTTCATCGCTGGGCCCTGATGGAGAACGTATGCATAAAAGAGCACAGAGGGGATCAAATGCGGACTGTTGTAGGTTGGCTATGGTTGTTTTTGTTTTTTTTTAAATGTTTGCTCTGTTTTCAGTTTTTCCCATGGAGAATTCCCTGTGTTAGTCACTTGTGTTTGCCTGTCGCACACACAAAACTGTCACAGATGAAATGGCATCTCCTTTAGCTGGGAAGAGAACCTCACCAAATGCCAAGGCTTCCTGGGGAAGCTGTAATCTCATTGCCCACAGACTGACCAGGAGAGGTAGCAAAGAGTCACTAAGGGTGTCCTAACCTATGTGGGCAGAGGTCTTGTGATGTCACTTTACTTACGCTAAGTCAGTTTTACACCAGTCGCAGGCTGTAAGGAAAAAAAAAGACTTTTCCAAGGCAACACTACCCAGTCATGGGACTAATTTCAAAGGTCTAAAAAAGTTTTTAAAATCTTTCTTGGAATACTAACAGACTCCTACACATTCACCCTTGAGGCCTTTAAAAACTACCAATGAAATGATTTTTCACTGATGAGTGCATTCCAAAGGATGGACTGAGACCTGTTTTGTTTCTCCTTTTTGAAATGATTTTTAAATACATAAACACATCAGTGACCTATGCAAAATGAATTGGTGTCTGGATCTTTCTTGGAAGAGCCTTGGGTTGAAAATCCAAAGCACGTGTGCTCTGAGGCAAAGATCTCAGAGTATTTATACATATGTCCTTGGCTACATTTAGCAGAGGGCAATGACATGGGAAGGGAGAAGGGGTCCCTGTTCCAGGCTTCCTGAGACACCATCTCAAACCAGCCCCACAGTCATGTTCTTGATTCTGAATAAAGGGGACCTCCTCAGGGTTCAAGGAAGAAGCCCTCTCTGTCTGAATCACATGGTGACGAGAGGTGGTGGAAGAGACTACAGAAACAAGCTCTACTGACAACTAGCCCAACAGAGAATTCTCATCCTCAGCAATGGCATCGAGTGGCGTCTAGCCTGGGTCTGATTACATCCAGAAACTGGATGCTCATTGCCACTTAGGATGGACCATTTCCGTATTTAAACAGTGACATGTTCCTGGAACCACTTTTGAAACTTGAGCCAAAGCCAGGCACTGAGCTATAACCCCAGCTTTCTAGGAAGCAAAGTTTTCCTCTACCATGAGGGTGCGGAGAAACACACTATGAAATCAGAGTGACCAGTAATTCTGGTTTGCCTGGGACTGTCCTAGTTGTAGCACTGAAAATCCTATATCCTAGGAAACTCTGGGTGAAATATGACATAGGGCTATAAACCTCAGGCTTTCTAGTCATAAGGGACTTGAGTTAGTCCCAGCTTCACTGTTTAACATGTTGCAGAGCTTTAGGCAAATGAGTTCTTCATTCTAAGCCTTAGTTTCATCACCTATAAAATGGGGATAATAATATCACCTCACAGAGTCTAAGAATTAAACAAGAACTATATAAGAAGTAATATATCAGAAAAGCTTAGTAGAGTGCCTTGCACATGGTGAGGGTTTATAAATGATAGCAAGTGTGGCTACAGTGAGTGTACTTTGACATATGTTGACCAAAATTTTCCTTCCTTCCAATTTCCAATCATATTTCTTTCATCTTGTAAAACATTGCAGAGCAAGTCTATTCCTCGTCCAAATGAAAGCCCTTCAGATATCTGACGGCTGCAGCCTGCTCCATGCCACTCACTCTCTACCCCCAACCCTGTACCATTCCAGTCTCTTCTTTTCCAGACTAAACATCCCCTTCGCCTTTGCCGTTGCTCATGTGACATGATTTCCAGGGCTTTGGCCCTCTTGTTAACCTTCTTCTAGATCTATCTCTTTTAGAGCTCAGGCCAAGAACTGAGCACAGTTCCTTGATGTTGTCCGCCCAGCGTGAGGACGCTTGGACGATCACCTCGTTTCTTCTGGATGCTCTGTTTCCATCACATGGCCTCAGATCACATTAGCTTTTTGGCAGCCTTAACCCAGTTGGCTTATGTTAATCTGACAGTCAGCTAACACCCTTGGGCCTTTCTCTTGTAAGCTCTTAAGTGAGGTCTCCCTTGTTCTGGTTTCAGCTGATTCTTTAAGCACAAAAGCAAGAGGCTAAATTTGTCCCTATTAATTTTATCATGTTGATTTCAGCCTGTCCTTCCCAATTATTAAAATGTTTATGGCTCCTTTGTCTGTCAGCCAACAAACTAGCTGTTTTTGTCAGTTTTGTGTCATCTTTAAATTTGGTAAGAATGCTTCAAATCATTTATTAAAAATGCTGAATTTGAGGCCAAGGACAGAATCATTCAGAAGTTCTGTAAAGGTTAAGTCTGGTTAATATTAAAATTTCTACCATTTGTACAGTAATTGCTATGAGTCAGGTACTGAGTTAGGTGATTATAAACATGATCTCATTTCACAACACACAATTCTTCAAGGTAAATATGAGTGTCCTCTTCTTACAAATGAGAAAACTGAGTCTCAGAAATGTCAAATGCCTTAGTCAGTCAAATAGCTAGTAACTGTTGACACTGCATTCTGCAACTATATTTGTCCAATAACAAAGTTGAAATTCTTTCTATAATGTCATGCTGCCTATGGAATGGAGTTGTTAAGACTATTTAAAAAGTCTTTAAACCAAAGCCCTATTTGCAACCCCCAGGTTAGGTAAAGCCCCATCACCATCCCACCTGCTTCACACTTCCCTGTAGTCTTCATCTCAGTGACCCAGCCACAGCCACGACTTACGCTGTAAACCCCTTCTCCTCACACTACTCTGCTTTTACTAGGTCCCTGTCTTTCCTCACTCCATCCTCACCTTTGCTTCCTTCTTCCCATCCTGCCTTTTAGTATTCCAGTTAGTTTTCAAGAAACCCTAATACATTTTTACTCTTTTTACATGTTTACATTACTTTTTACATTTTTACTGTTTTCCTAGTACATTCCCCCTTAGCAACACCTGATATTAAATGAAAACCTAAGGGCAAGGCTTCCCCCATCGATGTCTCTCTTAGAGATCTACTCATTAAATCAATGGTTCACTTAACAAGAACTTACTGAGAACATGCCCTGTGCTGAGACAGGGCGGGAAAGTGGAAACAGCGGGAAAAAAAGTGGTCCCTGTCCTTCTTGAGCTTATAATCTAGGGGAGGAATAGATATTAAACAACTACACAAGTAAGTAAGTACTTATTTACAAATATGTCTTGCAAAGCAGAGGTTCAGTGTTTTATGAGAATATACAGTACCACCACATTTTCTAGTCAGGGCGATAAGAAAGGCCCCCTCTTTTTCACCCCTGGCTGTGCTACGCAGCTTGTGGGATCTTAATTCCCTGACCAAGGGCTGAACCCAGGCCCCTGACATTGAAATCACAGAGTCCTAACCTCTGGACTGCCAGGGAATTCCTGAAAGTTCTCCTCTTTTAAAAGAAATATTTATTTTATTTGTTGAACATCTATTATGTCTCAGATAGTAGTAGCATGTATTATATATGGCATAATCTATAGGTAAACAGTGTTTAGAAGAGACAGTGGAAGAAAAGTAACCTTTATAATACAGTTTGATACCTGATGTGTAGAAGATAAGCATGAGGGCATTTGAATAAGTGCTAGGAATTGGAGAGAAGTTCTCAGCCTCATTTTGATGCATAAAAATTACTAAGCCAGAAAAAGGGACATTCCAGTCAATGGGAAGATTGTAGGCAAAGCTTTGGAAGCAGTTATATCCTAACACATTTGGAGATCTGCAAGGAGTTCACCGTTGTTAAAGCAGAGAATATGTTTCAGGGTAAGGATGATTTTGACCCATCTCACAGGCAATCCAAGCCTTATAATTAAAAAGCATAGGCCGAGGCTCCGCGCTCCGCGGATCTGGAGCTCCGCCGGCGTGGAAGCTCACTCCGGCGGAGCTCTTTAAGTTAAAAAAAAAAAAAAAAAGCATCTTCAAGGATAGACAGTGCTTCACAAATATAATGTTCAGTTACAGATAAATTATAATTATAATATTTGTGCCAGAAAAAGCTCTTTGTGACTATCTGAAAGAGATAGATGGTGCACACACACAAATGTCTGTGTGTGTGTGTGTGTGTGTGTGTATACATGCAGAGGTAGATTGTAAGTTAAAACACACTAGATTCCAAAATTATTTTATAAGCCACACACAACAATTTGACTAGGAATTTGTTTGCTGTCCAGGTTATAATATCATAAAATATGGCCAAAAATGTAGCTATGACACTGCATAAACAAAAGGAAAATAAAGTACAATGATCCCATTACTGATCACCCATACTGGCATGCATCTCATTAATTAGACTAAGTTAAAGTGTGTTTAAATATTCAACTGATGAAAGGAGTTGTTTTTTTTTTTTTTTAAAGTTGGACTGTCGGGCAGCAATTTGTCCTGCATGTGTTGCCTACAGTCATTAATCAGAAAGGAACTATTACTTCCCTATGGAATTCAGCTTCAGTTATTTTCCTCGTGAACTTATCTGGGAATCTCTGACATGGAGAGTCATGCTACACCCATTTTTAATTGGAAGATTCAGCTCATCCTTCAAATGTATCTCCTGAAGCTGAAATCTTTCTCTTTATTAGTCAGAAAGTACCAACTGAAGTTGAGTTTTCTCCCATCTTTCACATACATCTTTCTGTCACTGTTAAGGACTATGGAAATTAATTTTAGGGGAGGGTTGAAAGCCTGCATGTGGGGCTGTTTAAACAAAACCACATCTTTAGCCACAAATTAACTGAACCAGATGATCTAGAAACTCAACTTTGAAAAGCTTACTCTGCACTAAGGTTTTTGTTTGGTTTTGATTTTATTTCTTAGATAAAATAACAATTGAGGTTTGGAGAAAGTGACCAGAGCCTCAAAGAAAATCTTGGGCTATCTTTTTAAAAGTTTTATATGCCAACAAATTATTTTACTTCTGAAAGACTGCCTTTAATTTCTGATTTCTTTTTTAAATTAAGAAGCCATATCATAAGGAGTATAGGTTACTGAGACATCGATCTTTTCCCCACACCAGATTCACTATGTAATACTACTCTATTGTTTAGATCCATAACTCATTATTAGCAGAGTAAATAGAAAACTTATTTCATTACTGGACTGCAGTTTTAATTTTCACTTGCTCTCTGTCCTTAGCTCTGCTCTGCTAATACCAATGAATAAGGTGCAAATATGGAAGTGATGCTCAACAAATATGCAGATGATAAAAATCCAGAAAGGACAGCAAATATCACTGATAAAAGAATCAAGGCTCAGAAAGAGCATGAGAGACTTAAACAATGGCCCAAATATAACAAATAGAATGAATGAGTAGAAAATCCTACACTTGGGTTCAAAAATCAACTGTGCAAGTGGCTACAAGTCTCTGTGTGGAAGAGATTTGGGAATTTTTTAATAATAAAATCAATATGTGTTGACAGTATGATATGATTCCAAAAGAAATCTAATGGTTCTTTATGGTGCACTCATAAATACAGAATATCAAGAATGAGAAAGTAGATAGCTCAGTACTGAATTCAAGTCTGAGCACTTATTAGAGTATGTTTGGGATATGCTTGGTTTAAAAACAAAAACAAAAAAAGCCTGAATTCACATTCCAAGAGAATGTTTTCAGGGACTAGGTTATTTAACCTAAAGATAGGACTTGGGGAACCAGTAGCAGGTATCATCAAATAGTTAAAAAGGGATTCTATGTGTTGGTGTATGGCAGAAACCAACACAATACTGTAAAGCAATTATCCTTCAATTAAAATAAATAATTTTTAAAAAATGATTCAACTTGTTGTGCATAGACCCATAGAGGAAGAACTAAGATTAATGAGCCTACATTTTAGGAAAACAGATTTCAGTGCAAAGGCAAGGCCTTTTTTGTAGTCAGACCAATAGTAAGGCAAGGATGGAATGGGTTGCCTCTGAGTCCCCTGCTCTTCAGTGGTGGTGCTCAAGTTCAGGCTGGACAACCCCAGCTAGGAATATCAGCAAACATCACAGTGAGGACTCCAGCATTACGTGGATTATTGGACTGGACAGTCTATGATCCAGCCTTTTTGGACAAACTCAGCTATCACAAAGGGACTCTGGGCCCCTGCAAGGCACAAGATTTCTTTCAGCTGTCATAAAATATAGCCTTGAGTGTGGTAAAGCTGACAGAAAGCTAATATTTTAGTTGTTCTGCATGGGATCTTAGCCAAAAGGTCAAGAAGCAATATATTTTAGTAATGTGCAATGGCCTGAGAAAGGGACCATGATTTTATTATGTGGCCCTTCTTCCAACTGGGTGAGATCATACTCATGTTTCCAAGAACATTGCTCAGACCTTGTGGGGACTTCAGGGTAAAGTAATGCCATACTTGAGCCTTTCAGAAAAATGATGGGCTGACAATGAAAACAACTCAGGAGCCCTGAACACAAATCTAAGGACCTTTGAGTCAGAGCAGAGAATACGAAGACCCACAAAGACAGAAGTCTCAGAGACTAAATGGGGAATTTATCTACAAAGTTTTCAGACAAGGTATCTTTAATACTTGGATTTCCATCGGATGCAGTCAATAAAAGCAGCAAACCCACCATGATGTCCTGGTTGACTTTATATAGTATATCCTCTAATGAGAGCTTGGGTCTGGGGTGTGCTGTAAAACCTAGAATCCTCATTTCCTTAGTTTTGCTGGAGATATTTTTCTTATTATGTGAAAATTCTTCACCACCACCCACCTTCTCTCTCTTAGAAAATCCCGGCCCCAGCTACTTGACACTGTGTTCACTCTCAGAACTGCAGAACCAATAGTCAGAAGCATGAAAACTTTATCTCCCTCAAACCACAAGAGGAACAACTAGAAGAAAAGGAGAAGCAAATGGACTCTATACTTTAAAAACCCTAAGCTCTTCTACCAGAAGGTGAGAAGGAAGGGGTTGCTATCTAGCCTAGTTAAGTGAGAGCTTTCTTATAGTCAGCTGTACCCAAGAAAACAGACTCACAGAAACAAAGGGTAGCCTTGTGATAGCCAGGGACCAGAGGAAGGGAGAATGGGGAGTTACTGTATGAAAATTTCTGTCTTGCAATGTCAAAAGTTCTAGAGAGTTGCTCTACAACATTGGGACTATCATAAACAATACAGTGAGTGAGTGAGTGAAAGTTGCTTAGTCGTGTCCAACTCTTTGTGACCTCATGGACAGTAGCCCACCAGGCTCCTCTTTCCATGGGATTCTCCAGGCAAGAATACTGGAGTGGGTTGCCATTCCCTTCTCCAGGAGATCTTCTTGACCCAGGAATCAAACCTGGGTCTCCTGCATTATAGGAAGATTCTTTACTGTCTGAGCCACTGGAGAAGCCCAAACAATACTATACTGTACACTTAACAATTTTGTTAAGAGGGTGGATATCATATTATATGCTTTTTGTCACAATAAGAAAAGATCTTTTAATGTCCAAAAGATAAGTTCAGCCAGGTTGCAGATTATAAGATCAATGCAAAAATTCTTTTTTTGTGTATTTCTTTATAAACCAAAATTAAAAATAGGATGCCATTTTAAATTGTACCAAAGAAAATGAAACAAAACATGTACAGGATCTGTATGCTTTAATTATGTATATAATGAAAGACATCAAAGAAGATCAGTATAATTGGAGAGTTCATAGGTTGGAAAATTCAAAATAATAAGAGTGTCAGTTCTCCCCAAATTGATGTATAAGTTCAGCACAAGTCATATCAAAATCTCAGCAGAGTCTCTTGTAGAGACAGACAAGCTTATTCTAAAATTTATATGGATCTACATTAGCAAAGGACCTAGATTAGCCAAACACCAGGATAAAATCATCAAACATTGTGTAAGTTGCTACTTGCATCTTTTTCACTTTTATAATCACTTTTGTGTGACTACTTTACCTGCATATGAAAGGTCAGGGAACTGATAAAACAAGATGCACTCACAAACCAACCATTGAGCCCAAAAGATGTTATGACCTCGTACTACGTTTTCTTTCCTTACTCTTTAGTGTAAGCTCAAGAATAAGTCTAATTATGAAAAATTCACAACTCTTCACATATTCCAGAGGTCCTCATCTTCCTCTGACTCTACTGAGGATCAAAAATAGAGTAGGTGTTTCCTTGTTCCCTCATAACCTTTGAAAATTTTTCCAGTCATCCAATCCAGTCAACTAACATTTTTATTGCTTTGAAATAAAAGGATTATTTGTGCATAAAAATCAATCTGTAGCTATGAGACTTGTGGATACACAGTATTTGTCTCTTTTCCCAACTACAGTCTTGATTTAGAATTTTTTGTGTCTCTTGGGATTTTTGTTGTTGTTGTTTTGTTGTTTTGTTTTTTGTTTTTTTGTGTTTTTTTTGTGCTTACTACATGACTTGCGGGATCTTAGTTCCCCAACCAAGGATTGAACCTGGGACCACATTAGTGAAAGTGTCCAAGTCTTAACCACTGGACCACGAGGGATGGTCCCAGTTTTGGATTTTTTCACCAAATAGGGGTTAAAAGCATGGAGGCTGAACACACACAGTCTGGATTTGAATTCTCTTTATCCTGGTAACTGCATACCTACCTCTCTTGTGCCTCTGTTTTCTTATCTATAAGATGAAAATTAAATAACAACCTCAAAGGGTTGTTGAGGATTAAACAAATCAATATTTTCAAAGCACTTAGAGTAGTGCCTGGCATATGATAAGTGCTATAAAACTGCTACTAATAGTTTTTACCCAGTCTGTCCCAATTGGTTTTCTCTTTATATTTCTCCTTATCCCTTATAAGTACCTCATTCCCACTCTCAAGCTTAACTTGGAAAGGATGAGATTTTTCTTCATTACATCAAGACAAAGTGTTATTGTTGGATCCCTCTTTAGGTGGAGACCGCATGATTGCTTTAAACCTTGTACTATTGTAACTTTCTGAAATGTGAAGCTGACTGGTGTGATGACTGCGGTCAGAGATAAACAGCACCAGGATTTGAGCCTGACATACCTGCTGGGGAACTAATGAGAGCTGCAAAACCCAGAGCTCACCACGTCCAAGTAGCGAAACCCATTCCCCTCCTTCCCCCCAAAGGAGCCCAGGGATTTCTCCCACTAAGACGCATGCTCCTCAACAAAAGGAGCCACCGTGGTGAGAAGCCCATGTGCCACAACTAGAGTGTAACCCCCTCTTGCCACGAGTAGAGAAAGCCCATGTGCAACAAGAAGACACAGAGCAGCCAAAAATAAAGAAATAATTATTTTTAATGGCACCAGATTCAGGAGGTTTGCAAGTTATTGCTAAATCCAAAGAACAATCATTCCCATGTTATTTTACTTCAGAGAATGGTGGGGGGAGAGGCTACAGAGGTCTTCCTAATTCATTTTATAATTCTATCATAATACTGATGCCAAAACTTGATAAAGCTATTCCAATAAGGAAAACTAGCATGCTTATAATTAACAAAAATTAAAATCTGAAACCAGATATCAACAAGTCAAATCCAGTAATATGTTGAAATAGTTATAAGTGAAGCTTATTCCAGCTAAGTGAAGCTTATTCCAGAGACTCAAGATGTCCCAATTTAAGAAACATATTAGTAAAATAATTATATTTAAAAATTAAAGGAGAAAATACATGGTTACAGAAGTACAAACCAGAAAAATTTTTGAGATATTGGAACAGATATTTCTGATCTTAAAAAACTCTATAAAATAAGAATACTTTCTAAACGTGAAAAAATAAATTAAATAAATCAATAAATATTGGGGGGAAAAGCAAAAATAATTATTTGCAGAGGATTTGGCACATGCCTGGAAAATACAGAAGACTATTGACCCTAATTAGAGAATTTAGTAAATTGGCTAGATAAAAGATATAAATGGTGAAGAACAAAGAAGCCTGGTGTGCTGCAGTCCATAGGCTTGCAAACAGAGGGGCATGACTGAGTGAATGAACAACAGCAACAAGATACAAATATATAAATTTATTAAATTATTTCTATATTAACACTTAAAAAAGAAAATGGTGTATGGGGGTGCTTAATAAGAAACTATGCAAAACAGTGACAAAACCTAGAAATACGTTTAAGAATAAAGGTATAGACCTACTGAAAATACAGAATAAATGAAGAAACACATTATAATTCTAGGACGTGAAGATGGAAAGAATTAACAGCATTAAAAAGTCTTGTCCTCAAGTTAATGCACAAATTTACTGTAATATCAATTATAATCATACAGAATATGATTTTGTTTTTGGTATGAGGGTAGGGTAAGGTTGGAACTACATAAAATAATTCCCAAATTCACCAGGAAAAATAAATGTCTAACAATTTTGTAAGAAAATTCTGAAAAAGAATAGTGACTATAGGACAAACCTGCCAGTTGTTACCCACGGTAAAGTTTGTGTAAACAAACAATTATGGTACAGGAATAGTACAGGAGAGTAGATCAGTGGACCAGACTATAGAACAAATCGAAGTATATTCAGATATCTGCATTTAATTAAAAAACAGCAATTCAGTTTAGTGGGTAAAGAAGTATTCTTTGAAAAAATATTGATGTTGGGACAAGCCAGTATCCATGCAGAAGAAAATGTTGAATCCTAAAATAAATTTCAGGCAAAAGGAAGTAAATGAGGAAAAACAATATAAGTATATTTTAAATGGTGAAACTTTTCTGTAACCCTGAGATGTAGATCTTACTAAACAAGAAACTCAGAAGCCATAAAGAGAAAAAAGCACAGTAAAACCAACCAAATAAAAATCTGAAGTTTCTCTATAAAAAACAAGCCCATAAACAATATAAAAACACAATATAAAGGAGACAAATGGTTAAATTTTCTAATATACCCAGTCCATTTCTGGGGTATGAGATGAATGGAAAGGAAAGCAATTAACCTCTATTTTATATTCTTTTAAGTGTTGGAAATTATGGGTAACTTTAACTTTTTGAGGTTGCTCAGTAGTTTTCAAATAAAACTAAGAATAATTGCATTGGAAGCAGAAGCCAGATTATGATAGATTAAGGAAGCGAAGGGAATTGATAAAATAGAAGAAACTGATGACAGGAAAGCATTAGATAGGGAAAATGAGGGAAGGTATTTTTTAGATTGTCGATATTTTTGCAACTAGGGGAGAAAGAGCTAGTAGAAGAGGGATACGAAAGACAGAAAAGAGGTAGAGAATGAGACCCAGGATAGAGGAGGATTACGTTAAGATAAAGGAGAGACCGCTTCCTATGAGGTGGGATAGGATCTCTCATAGACAAGGTTTAAGGAAGACAGTAATAGAACAGAGATAATGCCTTTCTGCTTATGGTCTCCACTTTCTCTTTGAAGAGGGAAAGACTATGAATATACTGCTGGCTGAGAATGAGACAAATGAAAAGGGATAGAATTTCTAAATAAAATACTACATTTTAAAATAGCTGCTGTTGAAAAGAAAACAAGCTGATCAAGGACAAGAAAGGATTCTGAGCTTTGTGGAAGCTGGAGTCCATATTAATACCAACCTGGTGGGTCATATAGTTTTTTCCCAGCTGTATTCCTACAACAGAGAGCAGAACACAACACTGGAAGAAGGATTCACCTAGAGTGAAAGAGTGACTGAGTAGATGGGATGAGCATGCAAAAGGGTGGAAGGAATTGAGGACATTACAACGGTGATCAGTGAAATCCAAGCCTGGTGGGGAGTGAAATGAAGATAGGGGATAGGGGATAAACCAAGACAGTAGCTTCCAAACTTTATTGTGGACAGGGATTGTCTTCAGAGGAGCCCAAGCATGTACTCTGAAAAATGCTAGTCTAGAAGAATAGAGGTATGTAGAAGAAGAGACTTGAAATCCTAAGGGTCAAAAATACAGAAGAGGGGGTAAGAATGTTCTGAAAGAAGTTTGGATGTGGCTTTGACCTTGGTGCATTTTCAGCAGAGGAAGGGAGTGTGAGTTTTCTGCAAATGCTGCTACCACACATTAGATATTCTTCTCTGCTTTGACTTCTCCATTACAGAAGATAAAGATGCTATTTTTCCCTCCTTGTATTTAGTTAAGGGTTAACTGTCCTACTGAGAAGCTCTAGTTTTTGTTTAAAAAAAAAAAAAACAGAACAAAAAAAATTGCTTACTCCACTTGAGCTTGAGACCTGGTGAGATAATATACCCAGGAGACTTCCCAACCTAACAGTTTTCATCATTGAGAGGCAGGTGAAATACTGTCTGTTGTGGCTTTGCTTCTTTGAAATATGGTTAACAAATTGGAGCCTTGTTGTTTAGTCACTCAGTCTTGTCCAATTATTTTGTGACTCCTTGGACTGTAGCCTGCAAAGCTCCTTTGTTCATGGGATCTTCTGGGAAAGAATACTGGAGGGGGTTTCCAGCTCCTTCTCCAGGGGATCTTCCCAACCCAGGGATCAAACCCAGATCTCCCAATTTGCAGGCAGATTCTTTACCACTGAGCCACCAGGGAAGCCAAATTGGGACCTATAATTTAACGTGTCAATGTAACTGGGCTAAAGGATACCAGATATTAATAGCTAGTAAAATGTTATTTCTGGGTATGTCTGAGAGTGTCTCTGAAAGAAATTAGCATTTGGGTGGGTGTACTGAGTAAAGAAAACATCCTCACCATTTCAGGTGGGCATCGTCTAAGCCACTGAGAGCCTGAATAGAAGAAAAGGAGAAGGCAAGGCAGATTTGTTCTCTGTTTGGGCTGGAGCATCCATCTCCTGCTCTCAGACATCAGTGCTCCAGGTTCTTAGGCCTTTGGACTCAAATTGAGTTAAACCAACTTTCTTGGTTCTTCACCTTACAGATAGCAGATCGTGAGAATTCTCAGCCTCCATACCTTGTAAGCCAATTCCTGTAATAAATCTTCTGTTATACAATCATTCCTTAGTATCTACAGGGGACTGATTCCAGAATGCACCTTGAATACCAAAATCCAAGGACGATCAAGTCCCATAGTTGGCCTTATGTATCTAAAGTTCCAAATCCACAGAATCAACCAGCCATACACCATGTAGTATGTGCGTGTGTGCGTGCTAAGTCACTTCAGTCATGTCCAACTCTTCATGACCCGATGGACTGGAGCCTGTCAGACTCCTCCAGAAGATTGGAGTGGGTTGCCATTTCCTTCTCCAGGGGATCTTCCCAACCCAGGGATCAAACCCATGTCTGCCTGCATTTCCTGCATTGCAGATGGATTCTTTTCCACTGAGCCACCTGGGAAGCCTCACCATGTAGAATGTATTTACGAAAAAAAATTTGCATACAAGTGGACTTGCACAGTTCAAACTCAAGTTGTTCAGGGGTCAACAATATATACTATTGGTTCTGTTTATCTGGAAAACCCTAATACATTAAGTAATAACTCTAATACTAAACTAAGTGTGGTAAGGAACATAAAGAAACAAATGTCATGATACAGTCTTCATGGTACTCAGAGTCAAGTTGCTCCAGCTTGGGAAATAGTCAGTGAAAGCTGCTGAACAGCATTTAATGAATCTTGTTCATTTAGTCGTGTCATTTATTCATTCACTGTAAAACACTTCCTGAATTCCAAATAATAGTGATTATGCTAGTGTCCATTCTTCAGAACCTTACTAATTATACAGAAGCCACCTAATCCACTCTTTATATCTAGATTGGCAGTTTCTTTTTTTCTCTATTTTTTTTTAACATTTCCATTTCCACAGGTTTAAAGGTAGTTGTAGAATATGGCTTTCCATTTTAGAAAATACAGTGCCAGCATTATTTCCTCAGGCCAGCAATTCATGGACTTTAAGATATTTGCCATTGATGGTGGGGGGCGGGTTGTTGTTTTTAATTTATTTGGCTGCACCTAGTCTTAGTTTCAATGGCACCCCACTCCAGTCCTCTTGCCTAGAAAATCCCGTGGACGGAGAAGCCTGGTAGGCTGCAGTCCATGGGGTCGTGAAGAGTCGGACACAACTGAGCGACTTCCCTTTCACTTTTCACTTTCATGCATTGGAGAAGGAAATGGCAACCCACTCCAGTGTTCTTGCCTGGAGAATCCCAGGGATGGGGGAGCCTAGTGGGCTGCCGTCTGTGGGGTCGCACAGAGTCGGACACGACTAAAGCGACTTAGCAGCATCAGCAGCAGTCTTAGTTTCAGCATGCAGGATCTTTGATCTTCATTGAGGCATGTGAATTCTTAGTTGTAGCATGTGGGATCTAGTTCCCCAACCAGGGATTAAACCTGGGCCCTGTGCAATGGAAGCACAAAGTCTTAGCCACTGGACATCCAGAGAACTTTCTCAGATATTAATTTAGTGTGACCATTATATTTGCTTTTATAATGAGAAGTCAGTGTCATTTGGGCACTGGCTCAGGGTTCCATGATGAGAGCATGGACCCTATTCCTGAATCCACTGACAAACTTGAACCATAATTAGTAAGCAGTGTTTGAGCCAGGAGACAAGATGGCGCCAAAGTCACACCATCACCATTCAAAGAACTTGCCAAACCCACTTCAACTTTTTTATTGTTGTTAGCACAAAAGATTATGATTAAATAAAGAGCCAGAATATACTGCACCTAACTGCCCTCCAAACTACAGACAATGTTGTAGTTTGGCAACCCAAAAGCAATAAAGTTGAATCAAGTAACAAGGGGAAATCTTATCTTATTCATGTTAAACCTGCTCTAATGCCTCCGTTATGTGACTCACCACACAGAGAATCACTCTATTTGTCTTCCAGTGGAATTTAGGGACTCTAAAATTTTTATTTTATACATTAACCTTTAAGAACAGAGCTGGTTTTAGAAAAGGCAGAGGAACCAGAGACCAAATTGCCAACATCCGCTGGATCATGGAAAAAGCAAGAGAGTTCCAGAAAAACATCTATTTCTGCTTTATTGACTATGCCAAAGCCTTTGACTGTGTGGATCACAATAAACTGTGGAAAATTCTGAAAGAGATGGGAATACCAGACCACCTGAACTGCCTCTTGAGAAATCTGTATGCAGGTCAGGAAGCAACAGTTAGAACTGGACATGTAACACAGACTGGTTCCAAATAGGAAAGGGAGTATGTCAAGGCTGTATATTGTCCCCCTGCTTATTTAACTTCTATGCAGAGTACATCATGAGAAACTCTGGGCTGGAAGAAGCACAAGCTGGAATCAAGATTGCTGAGAGAAATATCAATAACCTCAGATATGCAGATGACACCACCTTATGGCAGAAAGTGAAGAGGAACTCAAAAGGCTCTTGATGAAGGTGAAAGAGGAGAGTGAAAAAGTTAGCTTAAAGCTCAACATTCAGAAAACGAAGATCATGGCATCCGGTCCCATCACTTCATGGGAAATAGATGGGGAAACAGTGGAAACAGTGTCAGACTTTATTTTGGGGGGCTCCAAAATCACTGCAGATGGTGACTGCAGCCATGAAATTAAAAGACACTTACTCCTTGGAAGGAAAGTTATGACCAACCTAGATAGCATATTGAAAAGCAGAGATATTACTTTGCCAACAAAGGTCCATCTAGTCAAGGCTATGGTTTTTCCAGTGGTCATGTATGGATGTGAGAGTTGGACTGTGAAGAAAGCTGAGCACCGAAGAATTGGTGCTTTTGAACTGTGGTGTTGGAGAAGACTCTTGAGAGTCCCTTGGACTGCAAGGAGATCCAACCAGTCCATTCTGAAGGAGATCAGCCCTGGGATTTCTTTGGAAGGAATGATGCTAAAGCTGAAACTCCAGTACTTTGGCCACCTCATGTGAAGAGTTGACTCATTGGAAAAGACTCTGATGCTGGGAGGGATTGGGGGCAGGAGGAGAAGGGGATGACAGAGGATGAGATGGCTGGATGGCATCACTGACTCGATGGACGTGAGTCTGAGTGAACTCCGGGAGTTGGTGATGGACAGGGAGGCCTGGCGTGCTGCGATTCATGGGGTCACAAATAGTCAGACACGACTGAGCGACTGAACTAAACTGAACTGAACTGAAGAACAGAACTTCACTTAATGAAGCTAGCACAATTTCCAGACCCTCATGTATTTTTGTTTTTGTTGTACAACATAGTGATTCAATATTTTTATACATTATAAAATGATCACATTCATAAATCTAGTTACCATTTGTCATCATGCAAAATTAGAGAAGCCCAAATAAACAGTGGAGACAAAACTAAGGATGAAAGAGAAATCTGAAAGGTCTTCTGGCACCTACAGCTACAGCAAACATTAAACACTACCTAACTTACATCATTGGCTCCTCTGGTTCTCAGATCATTCAGTCTGAACTGGACTACAGTTTTCCAGGCCTCCAGCTTGCAAATGGTTGACCTCTCCATAATTGCACGAGTTAATGCCTCATAAAAAATCTTCTTGTATGTCTATCTGCCTATCTGCATGTGTGCGCAGTCACTTCAGTCATGTCTGACTCTTTGCGACCCCATGGACTATAGCACACCAGACTTCTCTGTCCATGGGATTCTCCAGGCAAGAATAATGAAGTGGGTTGCCATGCCCTCTTCCAGGGGATCTTCCTGATCGAGGGATAGAATCAATGTCTTTTAAGTCTCTGCATTGGCAGGCAGTTTCTTTACCACTAGCGCCACCTGGGAAGCCCATCTACCTATCCATCTATCTTCTACTAGTTCTGTTTCACTGGAGAACCCAGACTAATACAGATCTTCTTATACTTTCAAGCAATGGTCATATTAAGAACAATCTATAGTACAGTATAAACCAGAATGTGCTAGAGTCTCTATATTAGTAGGAGGAAACTAAAATTTTCCCATAGCCTAAGTGAATTGCAAGAACCTTTGAAAGGTCTTCCCTGGTAGCTAAGCTGGTGAATAATCCGCCTGCAATGAAGGAGACCCTGATTCCATTTCTGGGTTGGGAAGATCCACTGGAGAAGGAGTAGGCTACCCACTCCAGTATTCTTGGGCTTCCCTGATGGCTCAGCTGGTAAATAAGCTGCCTACAATGCAGGAGACCTGGGTTCAATCCCTGGACTGGGAAGATCCCTGGGAGAAGGGAATGGCTTACCCACTCCTGTATTCTGGCCTGGAGAATTCCATGGACTATATAATCCATGGGATCACAAAGAGTTGGACACAACTGAGTGATTTTCACTTTCACTTTTTGAAAGGTCTTCTAGTCTAATTCTTGCTTTCACTACCTCTTTTTTTTTTTTAACTTTACATAATTGTATTAGTTTTGCCAAATATCAAAATGAATCCGCCACAGGTATACATGTGTTCCCCATCCTGAACCCTCCTCCCTCCTCCCTCCCCATATCATCCCTCTGGGTCGTCCCAGTGCACTAGCCCCAAGCATCCAGTATCGTGCATCGAACCTGGACTGGCATCTCATTTCATACATGATATTTTACATGTTTCAATGCCATTCTCCCAAATCTTCCCACCCTCTCCCTCTCCCATAGAGTCCATAAGACTGTTCTATACATCAGTGTCTCTTTTGCTGTCTTGTACACAGGGTTATGCATCTAAATATTCATCACTGTTGAATAAAAGGTAAAAACATCAGCCCTCCCCCACAACTTGCTAAGCAGAAATTGAAATTATACCATTCCAAGGCATTATAATTGGAGAAATGACAGCCCAGCTGCCTAAGATAAAGAATTATCATACTTTTGGAAATGAAAAGATAAAAATATTCTCTCTTTTCTTGAAGTATCTCCTCCCTCTAGTCTGCTTGGAGGTGATCGCCTCCAAAGGCTAAAGCATAGGGAGGAGAAGCAAATTAAACTATTGGAATAAAAGCTTTTCCTTCTAAGGAGAGTTGGCCTAATAAAATTATTCTCTCTAAAATGCAAATCAAGAGCAAAATGAGGTATCACCTCACACATTTCACTCAGGATCCACTAAGGAAAACAGAAACCATTCCAGGTTTTTCAATAAAGAAAATTTAAAATAAGGAATTGGTTGCCTAGGTGGCGGAAGCATTGATTAAAACTAGGAGGGGTGGTGAAGCAACCCAGAGATTCCCCAGACCAGGAAACCACTACCACACCAAGCAGATAGAGGAGATGTCAATAGAACCCAGAAACCTCAGAAAAGAGGTAGCCCCTGCTGGAAACTGGAAAAACACTCTCAGAAACAGAGAAAGAGAGAGAGATCCAGTTCTCCTTTCCTCCCTCCAGTCCCTCCTTCCAGAGCCTCCCATAGGACAGACTTAGTTGAAGAAGGTTAGTAAGCGAGCTAGAGAAACTGAGATTGCAAAAGGGTGAGGAATGAGCCTGAGAACGAAGGAAGATATAGCAATGATCCTTGTTGCTGCTGCTAAGTCACTTCAGTCGTGTCCAACTCTGTGTGACACCATAGACGGCAGCCCACCAGGCTCCCCCATCCCTGGGATTCTCCAGGCAAGAACACTGGAGTGGGTTGCCATTTCCTTCTCCAATGCATGAAAGTGAAAAGTGAAGTCACTCAGTCATGTCCGACCCTCAGAGACCCCATGGACTGCAGCCTACCAGGCTCCTCCGTCCATGGGATTTTCCAAGCAAGAGTACTGGAGTGGGGTGCCATTACCTTCTCGGAATGATCCTTGTAGATGAGTCTAATATGCATAATATGCATTTCGTTGTCATACCAAAGCAAGCTTCCGGAAGCCCTACTTTTGCAAGAGAAATCCATAGTCACATGTACCTCTTGGAGCCCAAACTGTTCCTAACCAAATTTGATTGTGCCTCTTCTAGTATCCCACCAGCTTGTATGTACTCAACTTGCACTGTTGACAAATCTTGACACGCATTCATTAGTGATTTTTAGGATGCAAATATTTTGTCTTCATGTATAGTATAAGCCTCTCTCACACCATATATTATTTCATTACAAGATACATCCAAACCCTATACCCTCACTCTGCCCTAGGTCTCTTGGATTTCCATGCAGTCTAAACAACCTAGGTATTTAAAAATAATTTGAGCATACATTTCAAGAGACAAGCTTAAGGCAATTATTCATGAAAAAAAATTATCCATGGCCACGTAAGTTTGGGGAAACTATATACTGTGTTTCATCTTAGAAATTTACAATGAAGTTCAGTTAAAGACTCAGAGAAATTCTCCAGAGTTTCCGAAGTTAATCAAGTTAACACACACAGAACACATTTGTGCTTATAAGGCCTATTAATACCCCATGAATATACTGATAAACACTGTTTCAGATCATGTGGTGGTCACAATGTCAGTCTGAGCATCAGTAGCATTTATTGTTCAGGGCATTGTGTAAGGTACTGCTGCAGACATTGGGTTGTAAGATACAATCTATTCCCACAGATTATTATAATAAAGTTGAGCCAGAACATATAAATAAAGAGATAAATAATAATTTAAGGCACCATGGTATAAGTACCAAAAGGGCAAACCAGCAGTGCAGCTAGAGCACATAGGAGGCTGAATTGTTGTAAGCTAAGTGTTCAGGGAAGGATCTAGAAGAATATGAGACTTGATCCTTGAGAGAAGATACATATACAGAGAGAGGCAAAAATGCAGATGGCATATTTTGGAAAAATAAGACCACTTAAGAGTTCGTACAAGTAGATGGAATCAGTGTAACATACCGTGCTTCAATTTCTATAATAAGGATCTAGATCTTTATTATTCAGGCCAAAAGAGTTGTTGGAATTCTTTGAGTGAAGAGAGCATTTCAGAAAAGTGTGTTTATAGAAAGTTGTGCTCCCCTCAGCAATTAGAACAGAGGAGGCTTTCTTCTTGACCTCTGAGCTTAGGTTCCCCAAAACAGCAGAGCCCAAGACAAGGCCTGGCATACAGGTATTTTTTAGGGGGATGTGATCCTGAGGACCCAGAGCTGGACACTGGAAAGAGTAGAGGAGGGAAGAGGGGAAGTCAATGCCATCAAGCCCCTCACCATCGTGGGCAACTGAGGCTTGATCTGCGAAGACGCTCTAAAAGAACCATGAAGAATGCATCTCAGAATTGTTCACCCAAAAGATTAAAGAGATGGGAATCTATCAGTTCCCATCACCCTTCAAGGGTTGGCCTCACATTGAAAGGTTTATATATGCTTCAGAATGCCCAAATGGGTTTCTGCAAGCATCCTACTTAGTGTAGGTGGAGAAGCCCTGGGCAGAACGTGAGAAATACACAGTGAGGTTAAGGTACAGTGTGGTCCAGTAATACATGCAACTGGTGACCCAGCTACTGCTGAAGTTAAGAAGAGGGGTTCAAGAGGCTGTCTGTGTAAGTGATATCTGGTAAAACCTCCAAAGGAAGGTCAATCCAGTCCAAAACCTTATTTCCACATTACTACCTGATTCCTTTTTCTTCAGTCTTTTTGTACCACGGTCCTTGCACATGTAATCAGCTCCAGGGTTTTTAGCATTGTTCTTTTTTCCTCCTTTCATTTCTCCTATCATTCCAAAAAGAAAAAAGGGGAAAAAAGGAAACAAAAATAGGCAAATATTTCGCTTCAACTTATTTACATAAAAAAAAGTTTTCAGATTTGTTTAATAAGGTACATTTGATGGCCAAAGACTACAGAAGTTCCCAGGCAAGATGTGCATGCTCTGTACATAAAAACTAACTGCCAGGGCTTCCTTGGTAAACCACCTGCCAATGCAGGAGACAGGCATTCGATCCCTGATCCAAGAAGATCCCACATGCTGAAGGGCGGCTACTGAGCCCATATGCCACAACTACTGAGTCTGTGTTCTAGAGCCAGGAGCCACAACTACTCAGCCCATGTGCTGCAACTACTGAAGTCCGCATGCCCTAAAGCCTGTGCTCCACAAGATAAGCCATCACAATGAGAAGACCATGCACCACCGCAACTAGAGAAAAGCCTGTGCAGCAAGGAAGACCCAGCAGAGCCAAAAATAAGTAAATAAATAAAGTTATTTTAAAACACTAACTTCCAAAATAAATCTTTCGATAAACTTTACACTGCTAAGACAGTTCGGCACTTCCAGTCAGAACAAACCAAAGCAGTGAAGTCACTGCCTTGCCCATCACTCCAGGACAAGTCTGCCTCAGCAGAAGCCATACTAGAAGATGTGGTTCTTCAAAACTGCCAAAACCAGCAATATTCATCATCCATTCATTCAACAAATATTTGTTAAAGACCTACTATGATCCAGGTATTGTTCTAAGCTCTGGGAATAAAGTTTAATGAAACAGACTAAGTCTCTGTTCTTATAAAACTTACAATCTGATTGCAAGGGAAATACACAAACAAATATTTAATGAGTTGAGTGATAACATAAAGGATGGGGGAGGGCTTCCCTGGCGGTCCAGTGGTTAACAATCCACCTGCCAATGCAGGGGACATGGTTCGATCCCTTATTTGGGAAGATCTCACATGTCACAGAGCAACCAAGCCCGTGCCCCACAAGCCAAGCCACCGCAGTGAGGAACTCACACACTACAAAGAAGAGTAGCCCCCACTTTCTGCAACTAGAGAAAGTCCTCGAGCAGTAACAAAGACCCTGTGCAGCCAAAAATAAATAAATTAAAGAAAAAAGAAAGAAACTAAGGAGGGAAAACCAGTATAAGAGAATAAAGGATTGCCAGATGAGGAATGAAAGGATGGGTATTATCCTTTTATATTTGTGTGTGTTTAATCATTCAGTCGGGTCCGACTCTTTGCGACCCCATGGACTACAGCCTGCCAGGCTTCTGTGTCCATGGGGATTCTCCAGGCAAGGATACTGGAGTGGGTTGCCATGCCCTCTCCCAGGGGATCTTCCTAACCCAAGTACCAAACCCAGGTCTCCCGCATTGTAGGCAGATTCTTTACTGACTGAGCCACCAAGGAAGCCCATCCTTTTATATACACAGGTTATAAAATGTTATATTTGTGCAGAGGCATGGAGGAAATGAGGGTATAAGCCATGTGGTTATGTGGGGAAGAAGCTACCAGACCCAGGTAAAATACATGCCAAGACCCTGAGGCAAAGTATGCTTGGCCTGCCCAGGGAAGAGCGAGGAGGCCAGTGCAGCCTGAGTAGAGGAAACAGGGGAGAATGCCTATGAGATATGACATATGGGGCCCTGGATATCATTATAAAACGAGTTTTAACACTGATTGAAACAGGAAGTCACAGAAGGATTTTGAGTAGAGGAGGTGCATACCAACTTATGATTTTAAAGGATCATTCTGGTTACAGTGGAGAATAGATGTAGAGCATTGGGGGGACCAGTTAGGGAGGGAGGCTAGAGATGATGTTGGCCCAGAAGAAGATGACAGCAGTGGGGCTCCCGAGAAATGGTCGGATTAGAATTATGATTCGAACATAGTTACGGGACTGGCTGATGGATTGGATGTGCTGTATAAGAGAAAGTGAGGAGTCAAAAATGACTCCAAGGTTTTTGACCCGAAAAACTAGAAGAATGAAGCTGTCATTTGACAAAACAAGGAAGATTGCAGGCTTGGGGTTGGAGAAAATTAAAAGCTCACTTTAAGGCATGCACACATGATATCTGTTGAACAAGTGGGGATGTCAAATAGGTAGCTGAACATAGGTAGTCCTCTCCCTGCATGATTCTGAAACTTTGCACAAATTTCAGTTACCACAGTTCCATTAAATAACAGCAGTCCTCCAATAGTGCAGTGCAAATTCCAATTTGTTGTTGTCGTTTAATCCCTAAGTCGTGTCCGACACTTTTGCGACCCCATGGACTGAAGCCCGACAGGGCTCCTCTCTCCATGGATTTCCCAGGCAAGAACACCAGAGTGGGTTGCCATTTCCTCCTCCAGGGGACCTTTCCGACCCAGAGATCGAACCCATGTCTCCTGCTTGACAGGTGGATTCTTTACCGCTGAGCTACCTGGGAAGCCCTCAAATTCCAGTTGCCAACAGTGTATTAACTACGTGTAACTGCAGAAAGTATAACGGCCCTGCTTCCTTGGCCCACAAATCACCACACGTGTAACAGATGTGCGTTGTGATCAGCGACCAATTGTATCGCTTCTTTCAGAGTCTGTGCTTGGTCACTGCACATCGGTTATTCAGTTCCCACACAGACTGCAAAGTGTGTTGTGCCTCCTTATCTCCCAGTGATAAACCCATATGACATTCCACCAAATGGGTTCTCAACAGAGGAAATTGGTCAACAAAGATGAGAAAAAAGTGGCAACTCTGAAAGTAAAAGGTGAAGCAAGCATGAACAAAGTTATAGAAGAAATCCTAATAGCTGACCTGACAGCATCCCGCTACCATCCAGAGACTCTCCAGCTGCAGCCACAGGTGCCTAGTGAAGGCAAGTTTGCAGACACAAAGGAGGAAAGCAGTGGTAATGAAAAAGATGAAGGTGTGCCAGAGAAGGTGATCCTGGCAAAAACCTTCGCATCAGAGAAACCCTTGGAGATTTTTCACAGCATTGAAAGAACAGAAGCTAAAATGTTGGAAATTGATCCATACTTAGAGAGGACTGTGATAATTTGCCAGGGCATAGGAAAGATGCTAGCTGTGTATCACATTAGACAAGAAGAAGGCAAGCACGGTTCAAACTACTCTTAGTAAGTATTTTACAAAGAAATAAAACATTAATTCTCAATGTTTCTAATATTTTAAATTAGTGTTGTTGTTCACTCAGTCCTGTCTGACCCTTTGTGACCCCATGGACTGCAGCATGCCAGGCTTTCCTATCCTTCACCATCTCCGGGAGCTTGCTCAAACTCATGTCCATTGAGTTGATGATGTCATCCAACCATCTTGTCCTGTCGCCCTTCTCCTCCTGCCTTCAATCTTTCTTGGCATCAGGGTCTTTTCTAATGAGTCAGCTCTTCACATTAGGTGGCCAAAGTTTTTGAACTTCAGCCTCAGCATCAGTCCTTCCAATGAATATTCAGAATTGATTTCCTTTAGGATCGACTGGTTTGATCTCCTTGCTGTCCAAGGGACTCTCAAGAGTCTTCTCCAACACCACAGTTCGGGAGGGAGGGGACGTGGGTGTACCTTTGGCTGATTCTTGTTGATGTATGACAGAAAACCACAAAATTCTGTAAAGCAATTATCCTTCAATTTAAAAAATGAAGTGGCAAAAAAGCATCAATATTTTAAATTAGTGTACTAAACTAAATACTCATTTTTATTTTTAAAATTTATTTGTAATTGGATAGTTGTTTTAAAATGTTGTGTTGGTTTCTGCTGTACAAAGTGAATCAGCCGTAAGTATATATATATATGCCCTCCTTCTTGAGCCTGCCTCCCACCTCCCCCTTCACCCCCTCCAGGTCATCACAGAACATTGGGTTGGGCTCTCTGTGTCATATAGCAGCTTTTCACTAGCTGTTTTACATATGGTAATGTATATGTAAAAACTAGTTTACAGATGCAAGTTTTTATTTTTTCGTTTTCCCATTTGTTTATAACTGACGGTGAGAGCTTTTACTTTTTGACAACATTTTAAAGGTCCCAGAGAAAAAAAAATAATTTTTCTCATTGATTCTTAAGAAACCTTTGCAAAGTCTCAATCTGCACTGTCATTTATATAGTCCCACAGTGTGCAAAGTAAGGACTGCCTGTGTGTGTGTTTGGAGTTCAGAAGAAGAGGCCCAGGCTGGAGACATAAATTTGTGAATTATTACTGGATAGTTGATATTCCAGGATGAGATCACCTTGAGTGTGAGTATAGATAAAGAAAAGGTCTAAGGACTAGACCCAGGGGAACTCCAATGATTAGAGTTTAGGGAAAGGAGGAAGAATCTACAAAGAAAGCCAACAGGGAGTGCTGATATACTACAATGAGAACCGAGAAAGAGGTGTCCCAAAGCCAACACAGGGTTTCGAGGAAAGAGGAATCAACTGTGCTGCTGGCAAGACAAGTGAGACAATACCGAGGAAATGATCACGGCATTTGGTTGCCAATATGAAGATGACTGATGCCTTGACAAGAGCTGTTTTCAGTAAAGTGATGGGATACAAATCTGATTAGAGTGAGTTCAAGAGACAATGGGAGGAGAGGAAATGGAATGGTGACCACAGACATCTCCTCTGAGGACACTGTCTGTGGAGGGAGCTGGCATAGGCTGTGAGTCCAGAGAACTGCCTTCTTAAAGCATTCACTATCACAGAACATTTGTATGCTGATTAACATAGTTAACTAGAGAACTGTTAGCAGGAGAGGTTGATGCCAAGAGAAGGAACAACTATTAAAACAATGCCCTTGAAAGAGGGTAATATCTTATACTCAAATAGAGGACCTCGCCTTACACAGGGACGGGGCCTAGCAAGAGGGCCAGCCTCTGGACTTCAGGACTCAGTTGCCTCACCTATAAACTGAGAATGGACTAGACCAGAGGTTCTCAAACTGCAGTCTCCAGAATAGCCATATCAATATCACCTGACAATTTTATTTAAAATGCAGGTTCCCAAGCCTATCAAAGACCTACTGAATCAGAAATGCCATTTTGGAGTTAGGCCTAGCAATCTGTGCTCTAACAAGCCCTCTTGGGGGTTCTTATGCACCCTGAGGCTTAAAACCGCTGTACTCGATTTTTAAACAACCTTCTGGCTCTGTCTTCTGTCAATCTTATACTTCAATAACCTGTTCTAAAATAGGAATATACTTCAATTACCTTCCAAAATCTATTAATTAAGTTTTCATAATACTGAAGACTGTTTTCAAGTAGAAGTTCAAGAACCCAAGCTGTTTTCTAATTTTTGTCAGCCCCCAAGAGCCAATCAAGCAATAATAACATTTATGCATCTTAAAATCATGGTTATTCCAATTTCCAACCCAACTTTTTCATGGTGGAGTATTCAACTTCACATTGAGGATATCAGTACAGATATCCTCAATATCAGTAAAGTATACTTTTTAATGAAAAATCACTGGGAATTAAAAGCTATTGCTCTCGAGTCATTTGGCGTTGTTCTATATTGCGTGAAACACATTATTCCCTAGGAGCTGAGCAGACAAGGAAAGACAGGTGACATTAATCCCGTCCCACACTGTTGTTCTTTGTGAGCTTGGGTCTCTCCAGTCACACACTTGGAGGAAATTCCATACAAACAGAGGAAGCCAGACTCTTTCTGGGAGAACTGAGTAGCTGACTTACTGCATTAGACATTGATGCCTGCTAAAGATAAAACCTGGGAAAAGACCTCAGGTCCTATTCTCCATTGTTGCTGCCTGGGCCAGTGTGTATGTCTCAACCACACACATTTCCCTGGGTGGTGGGGGGCAGCCATCAGCCTGCAGCTGTGACAGGATTGCTGATGTTTACAGTAGGCAAGTTAACACTGCTTTCTGCCAATCCATGTGGTTTCTTATTTTAAAGATGAGAACAATTCCTTCTCTCCCCCACTCCATTGTTATTTGGTTTACTAGGCTTGCAGAAGAAGGAAGCAGTAAATTACCAAAGCAAAGAAGTGTAAATCTCACCAGGGTGTGCTCCTCAGATTTGGATAAACCTTGGCATATGGATCTGATGTGGGGATGCAGAAGACGGGTCCTCTCTGCTTTGTGGTAAATCGGTTTGGGAAAGTGAAATGAAAGCCACTAGATACTGTGTCCGTGTCGGCACTTTTCTATTTCTGAATCAAACCAGCTATCCTAATGCCTAGTTTGATGGCTCCAGAAAGCCAGCTGGTTAAGGAGCAGTGGGGACTCTGCTGGCCAAGAACTCTCAGTGCCAGCAAGCCCTCTCGGGAAGGTTTCCCAAATCCTTTCCTTATTTAATTCCGTTAATTGATATCACATTCTCCCATCAGTGTTTGTTAGTAACGATGCACTGGGGAGTGGAGGGAGAGGAGAACTACAATTTCCTCAATCACAAAAGAAAAAGAAAAGAAGATTTGCGTGAAAGCACAAACTATTTTCAAACCACATCTATAGGAAGCCAGTATTAAGACGAGGCCAGCAGGTTTATAAATGACTCACCTATCATCTGAATAAGTCATCTACTTCCTCTATTCAGCTCTCCTTTCCTGAATAGTGTCAGTGCCTGCCTGGCTTAGCCCCCGCCCCCTACTTCAGTGGGCCTCAGTCCTGGCTGATCCACTGGAGTCCCCTGAAAGTGAAGGTGTTACTCACTCAGTCACGTCTGACTCTTTGCGGTCCCGTGGGCTGTAGCTCTCCAGGCTCCTTTGTCCGTGGAGTTCTTCAGGCAAGAATACTGGAGTGGGCTGTCATGCCCTCCTCCAGGGGATCTTCCCAACTCAGGGATCAAACCCAGGTCTCCCATATTGCAGGTGGATTCTTTACTGTCTGAGACACCAGGCAAGCCCATTTAAAAGCATAATAAACACTGATAAGTTCAGGGTTGGAAAGTACTTAAAAGATGACTATCTTACCATTAATCTGAATCATTACAAACCGCCAAATCAAGCAGCCATCCAGTTTAGAAATGAATACTCCTTAGTGACAGGTAACTCATTACCTTCCTAGGCAGTCCATTTCTTTCATCTTTGGTCAGCTCTAACCACCTCCCCAAAAAATTCATACATTGAAAAACTATTTCCCTGTATTTCTTTTATTTAGAAAGTTTTTTGTTTGGGGAAACTTTTGTAGAATGAAGAGATTATGGGACAGTTTACAGCAAGGATGCAATGTCTCTGCATGTTTAACTTATTGCAAATACTAAAAATATTCAGTAGATGGCAGGGAGTCTGCTGGCACTGTTATACACCCTAGAACAGGAAATGCATTCCCTGCCTCAACATACCTGTAGCCTAACGACATACAAAATAAATCAGGAGTTAAACACTGTGTGATAAAATAGAGTAATACAGGACCACAGGAACTTATCAGAGGGTACTTAATCCAGTCTGGAGGATGGGAATCCCTAAGAAGTGACATCAAAGCTGAGGCTGAAACATGTGTGCATGTGTGCTAAGCCCCTTCAGTCACGTCCAACTCTGTGTGATCCCATGGACTACATTCTGCTTGGTTTTTCTGTCCATGGGATTCTCCAGGCAAGAATACTGGAGTGGGTTGCCATGCCCTTCTCCAGGGGATCTTCCTGGTCCAGGGATCGAACCTAGGTCTCCTGCATTACAGGCAGATTTTTTTACTATCTGAGCCACTAAGTGAAAATGAAAGTCGCTCAGTCATGTCCGACTCTGTGCGACCCCATGGACTATACAGTCCATGGAATTCTCCAGGCCAGAATACAGAAGAGGGTAGCCTTTTCCTTCTCCAGGGGATCTTCCCAACCCAGGAATTGAACCCTGGTCTCCTGCATTGCAGGAGGATTCTTTATCAGCTGAGCCACAAGGGAAGCTGTAAATCAGTGTTGCCATTTTTTTGTATAGTAGAAAATTGTTTTTATCTTTTCCCCAATAGTATACTGAATCTCACTTAACCAGAGATAACTTTCTTTTTAGCTCCAGTTTCAAAGCTGAAAATAGGCCAGTGCAAAAATGCAATCTCATATCTGACTTAACAGTTCCTTAGTGTGTTAGGACTGAGAGGAGGAGGAAGGAAAAGGGCAAGCATCTCTTTATCTAACTGAACACAGTAATGGTTTTCTCAGTGTGTCTCTGGTGAACATGGACTTCTCTTGAGGCGGGCTCTCTCATGCACACATGTATGAGTTCCTCAGAGGGCCCTACAAGTCCTCTCCACCACGCAGTTCTCAGACACGCCCATCCATCCGCCGTCACCCAGTGGTACCTCCCACAACCAATGCCCCTTGCCCAAAGGCAGTCCTCTTGGCTAGGGTGTTGGCAAGATGTCTTAACTACTTTTCATTGTGCCCACTCTAGTTTAAGGGACACAAAGTCAATATACAAAAAGCACTCGTGTTTCTAAGTACTAGGAATAAACAATTAAAAGCCAAAATTTAACAATATCACTTAGAATATCCCCCCAAAGAATTGAATACTGAGTTGTAAATCTAACAAGAATGTGCAGGTTCTGCATCCTGAAAACTACAAAATGGTAATGAAATAAGACCTAAATAAATGGAGACACACACCATGTTCACAAATCAGAAGCCTCAATGTACGTAAAATTCTCCCCAAACTGATCTGCAGATTTAACACAATTATAATCAAAATCCCAGCAGAATTTTTTGTAGATAAATAGAAGCTGGATCCATAATTTATAGGAAGAGGTAAAGGAACTATAAAAGCCAAAATAATTTTGAAAAAACAAGAGCAAAGTTGAAGAACTCACACCACTGATTGTAAAATTATGATAAACATGGTAATCAAGACAATATGTTAATGAAGAAAGGTTGCAGCCATAAATCAATGGAGCAAAATAAAGAAGCATGCAAATATAATCAACTGATATTTTTTTAAAGACACAAAGAAGATCAACAGAAAAAGAATAGCTTTTCCTTGGAATCTTGAACACCTTTATGCAAAAAATTAACCCCTGCCTAAACCCTACACTTCATACAACAATTAAATCAAAAGAGATTAAATAAATAGATATAAAACAGAAAACTATAAAATTAAACATTGGAGAAAGTCTTGATAACCTTAGGTGACGTAAAGAGTTCTAAAGCATGACACTGAACACATTATTCATTTATAAAAATTAATAAATTGAACTTTACCAAAATTAAAATCTTTTCCTCTAAAGCTCCTCAAGAAATAAAACATAGAATTATCATATAACCCAACAATTTCACTCTGAAATATATAGCCAAAAGAATTAAAAACAAGCAAATACTTGTACACGAAATACTTGTACAAGAAATACTTGTACATGCATATTCATTGCAGCATTATTCAAAACAGCCAAAAGGTAAAAACAGCCCAAGTGACCATCAAATGAATAGATAAACAAAATGTGGTATATACATCCAATGGAATATTATTCAGCCTTAAAAAATGAAATTCTGATGCATGCTACAACATGGATGAACCTCGAAAACATTATATTTCATGAAATAAGCCAGTCACAAATATTACATGATTCTGCTTATATGAGGTACCTAAAATAGACAACTTCATAGAGACAGAAAGTAGAATAAAAGTTATCAGAGGTTGGGAGTGGGAGGGAATGGGGAACTAGTTTGACAGGTACAGAATTTCTGGTTGGGGAGATGAAAAAGTTTTGGAAATAGGTAGTGGTGATGGTTGCACAACATTGTGACTGTAACAAGTCATGCACTTAATAATGGTTAAAATGACAAATTATACATATACACATATATGAATTTACCTCCACAATTTTTAAAAAGATTCAGGGGGAAAAGCCTTTCTTTTGTGAAAAAACAATTAGGGAAATGAAAAGACCAGCTATAGACTGGAGGAAATACTTGCAAAACACACATCCATGGAAGGACTGGTATCTAAAACACATTAAGAACTCTAAAAATTAAACAGTAAGAAAAAAAACAATTTTTAAAAAGTGGGCAAAAGAGTTCAATAGGTACTTCAGCAAAGAGGATATGAAATGACAAATAAGCACATGAAAAGATTTTCAATATCATTAACCATTCAGTTCAGTTCAGTTCAGCTCAGCTGCTCAGTCGTGTCCGACTCTTTGCGACCCCATGAATCGCAGCACGCCAGGCCTCCCTGTCCATCACCAACTCCTGGAGTTCACTCAGACTCACGTCCATCGAGTCAGTGATGCCATCCAGCCATCTCATCCTCTATTGTCCCCTTCTCCTCCTGCCCCCAATCCCTCCCAGCATCAGTCTTTTCCAATGAGTCAACTCTTCACATGAGGTGGCCAAAGTACTGGAGTTTCAGCTTTAGCATCATTCCTTCCAAAGAAATCCCAGGGCTGATCTCCTTCAGAATGGACTGTGGACTGGTTGGATCTCCTTGCAGTCCAAGGGACTCTCAAGAGTCTTCTCCAACACCACAGTTCAAAAGCATCAATTCTTCGGCCTTCTTCACAGTCCAACTCTCACATCCATACATGACTACTGGAAAAACCATAGCCTTGACTAGACGGATCTTTGTTGGCAAAGTAATGTCTCTGCTTTTGAATATGCTATCTAGGTTGGTCATAACTTTCCTTCCAAAGAGTAAGCATCTTTTAATTTCATGGGTGCAATCACCATATGCAGTGATTTTGGAGCCCCCCAAAATAAAGTCTGACACTCTTTCCACTGTTTCCCCAGCTATTTCCCATGAAGTGATAGGACCAGATGCCATGATCTTCGTTTTCTGAATGTTGAGCTTTAAGCCAACTTTTTCACTCTCCTCTTTCACTTTCATCAAGAGGCTTTTCAGCTCCTCTTCACTTTCTGCCATAAGGGTGGTGTCATCTGCATATCTGAGGTTATTGATATTTCTCCTGGCAATCTTGATTCCAGCTTGTGCTTCATCCAGCCCAGCATTTCTCACAATGTACTCTGCATAGAAGTTAAATAAACAGGGTGACAATATACAGCCTTGATGTACTCTTTTTCCTATTTGGAACCAGTCTGTTGTTCCATGTCCAGTTCTAACTGTTGCTTCCTGACCTGCATATAGGTTTCTCAAGAGGCAGATCAGGTGGTCTGGTATTCCCATCTCTTTCAGAATTTTCCACAGTTTATTGTAATCCACACAGTCAAAGGCTTTGGTGTAGTCAATAAAGCAGATATAGATGTTTTTCTGGAACTCTCTTGCTTTTTCCATGATCCAGCGGATGTTGGCAATTTGATCTCTGGTTCCTCTGCCTTTTCTAAAACCAGCTTGAACATCTGGAAGTTCACAGTTCACGTATTGCTGAAGCTTGGCTTGGAGAATTTTGAGCATTACTTTCCTAGCGTGTGAGATGAGTGCAATTGTGCGGTAGTTTGAGCATTCTTTGGCATTGCCTTTCTTTGGGGTTGGAATGCAAATTAAAACCATAATAAGATACCACTGCACACTTACTAGGATTACTACAATAAAAAAAATCATGACAACATCAAGTACTGGGTGGAAAAACTAGCACTCTCATATGTTACTGGTGGGAATTCAAAATTCTAACAGCCACTCCAGAAAACAGTTTGGCAGTTCCCTGTCAAATTAAACATATAGGTATCATATGACCCATCAACACCACTCATAAAAATTATAAATAAAAATTACAGTCACCCTACTTCCATGCAATGGAGAAGGAAATGGCAACCCACTCCAGTGTTCTTGCCTGGAGAATCCCAGGGATGGAAGAGCCTGGTGGGCTGCCGTCTATGGGGTCACACAGAGTTGGACACGACTGAAGCAACTTAGCAGTAGCAGCAAAACCTGTAAACAAATGTTTGCATGTGTGCATGCTAAGTCACTTCGGTCATGACAGACTATATGCGACCCTATGGACTGTAGCTTGCCAGGCTCCTCTGTCCATGGGATTTCCTAGGCAAGAATACTGGAGTGGATTGCCATTTCCTCCTTCAGGGGATCTTCCGGATCCAGAGACTGAACCTGTGTCTCCTGCACTGACGGGCAGATTCTTTACTGCCAAGCCATTGGGGAAACACTGGAATGGGAATAGAGATGGGTACACTGTTTACTTCTTTCATCTACCGGTGGGGGTGGGGCCGGGGGACCTTTCTTTAGGTGTTTAGTTACAGGAGCAATTAATTGAGACTTTCATAGTGAGTGTAAATTATTTGAACTAAAACAGAAGATTATAGAGGTGAGTATATAAACAAATAAATTTAATTATTACAGAAAATAGTAATGCACAGTAATGGTATCTTAAAATAGCTTTACTATGTACCACACACAGTCTTTGTTTCTGAAACCCATACCTTAATCTGGTAGAGACTCTCATTGTCCACCAGAGGGAGACTCATGACTATGCTTTCCCCTTGGGGCTGCTTCAGGGTTAGTGAGTACTTCGGTCAAAATCTCCACTGCATGTTGGTATAGAGTTAGGCAGTCTGAGATGGAGAAGAGATTTATGGTTCTGGGATAAGATTAAAGGGTTCTGGGCTCCTTAAGTGTCCTGCTTTTCCTCTGGGCCTTAGATTTCTCCTCCTGATCCTCTTGAGGTCTAAAAGCTGAGCTGTTTGTCTTCCTTGGAAAGTAAAGCCTTTCAGATTCCTGGCACTGACCAAGCTGAACGAACTGCATGGTAATACTGCCCACTAATTCACTCCGCAAACAGGAAGTCTTTACCAGGACACAGGTATTATTTCATGCTTTAAAAGGGGGTCTCTAATAACAGGAAATATCTAAGTGAAAGTGTTAGTAGCTCAGTCATGCCCAACTCTATGCGGCCCCCTGGATTGTAGCCCACCAGGCCCCTCTGTCCATGGGGATTCTCCAGGCAAGAATACTGGAGTGGGCTGTCATGCCTTCCTCCAGGGGAATTTCCTTACCCAGGAATCAAACGGGGGTCTCCTGCATTGCAAACACATTCTTTATCAGCTGAGCTGCCAAGGAAACCCTGTCATTAGAAGCACAAAAAGGCTGTTCTAATTCACAACTCTGGATAGAATATGTTGTTTAACATATAATCAGATTCTAGGAAGTGTGTATACATCACCTTTTATCTGCAAAGGGAGATTCAAAACTAGAAAAGACTTCTTAACAAACAGATATTAAGGAATGTACCAGTACAACTCTAAGGTGCTGGTAGGATTTTTTGCTTCATCATTCTTTTAAAATAAATCAGACCCTGTCCGACTTTTGCCACCCCATGGACTCTAGCCTGCCAGACTCCTCTCTCCACGGGATTCTCCAGGCAAGAATACTGGAGTGGGTTGCCATTCCCTTCTCCAGGGGATCTTCCCTAACCAGGGATCGAACCTGGGTCTCCTCCATTGCAGGCGGATTCATTACCATCTGAGCCACCATATGTGGTTGCATCATAGCTTTCCGTTCATGATTACCTAATTTCCCACATTAAACCCCCAAACCAGATCTTGAAAATGAAAAAACTTGAACTTCAGCTCACCCCCATGAGGGAACAAACACTTTTGCATGACTTGGCTATAAACTTGGATTTTTTAATGACTTTAAATCCCATCTTATTTGAATACCCAGGAATTTGGGGTCTTGGGGGTGGGGATGAAAGTCAGGTCATAACAGAGGAATATTTTTCACTTACTACTAGTTAAAGCAGACTGGTATGGGGAAGCAGAGACTGGGGTTAGGAGTGCAGGCACTGGGTTCTGAAGTGGGAAAGAAGCCAGGTTCTTAGCATTCTTCTCCTCGGGCTCTAATTAGCTGAGGGAAGCAGTGAAAGATGACAAACAGGATGGGATTGCTTTAGTGAGATCCTCTTCAGCCATGGTTTATGATGCAAAGTGCTGCGCATGCAAACACGGGGCTGGCTGGAACAGCCAGGGACTGCCACAGACCTCTGCACTGGTACCTGCAGAGCTCCGTCAACAGAGGCCCTGTGAGGTCAGCCAGCAGTCCTATATGAGTGGGAATTCATCTTTGGTTGCAGAGGACATAAAATGACCTGTTCCAGTAAAACCGAAACTTAGGGAGGGAAAACAAACCAACAGGAAATGTAAACTTAGCTCCGTCTGTTTCCGTCCTAGAGGAGCAAAGGAGATCAGAGTGACTGCAGAGACTCTGACGCCTCACCCCCTTTTATTCTGTCCGTGAGCAGACGCAGAATTGCAAGATCTTTGAGAGCCGAAGGCTAATCACAGAAAGGGATTGTTTTCCATCTCTTGGGAACAAAATCTCTATAAGAAATCTGATGACATGTTCCTGGACTGACCGTAAAAAACATTTTCCCAAATAACATCAGTAAACTCTGGATTCTTTCTCTGGGACTAGTCCCAAATTCACTGGGGAAATCACCGTGCTAAATCAGTTCGGTTTTGGGGTATGATACAATTTGCAAGGCTGTGTCATACAACCACATAGTTAGCATGGATGAAAATACTATTAATTAGAGATAAGCATTTGTCCAAGAACTTGCTGAAATCAGATCTTGCAGGGATTTAACTTGGTACTTTGCCAATTAGATTTTTTTTTAAATAGATTTAATTGTGAAAGGGAGGCCCTGTCTTACAGGGGGAGGTTCTTGCGACTTTTTCTTTCTAAGAAAAAATTTGATCATTTTATCACACTTATCTTCCTCTCTTCATTAAAAAATCCAATCTTGTAGGAAATAATAATCAATGAGATTAAATTTTTAGTATCATCTTTTAAAAAGACTTCCTAAAAGTTTCTGTTTAAAAGTAGTTTAGACTTGATCCCTAAAATAATTATATTTAGGTCCTAAAACTAAAATGTTTCATATACAGAATTCTTTTAGAAACTGTTTGACAAAATAATAAAAATATAAAGCTCTCTGTGCATTTCTTTATAAAAAGTGGAAATTAAACATGATAAAATGATCTAGTTCCTTTGATATTAACTTTTTAATGACTTTTTAAATGACAAATGGATTTATTTCAGAGCATATTTGTGCTTCCTAATGGCAAAGTTGTGAGATAAAGTCCCACAAGAATGAATTCTGGAAAACTCAATAACTATACTTTTAATTTATAAGTGCTACCTATACAGTTGTATGTTACAGCTTTAAAATCATATTACACTTTATTGAAATGAATCAGATTTAATACAGTCATTTCCCCAATGTGCCCTGGACAAAACTCAGAGAAACATGTGACCAACCAAAGGAACACAATTAGTAATTCAAGCTCGATCCAGGCCAGGAACACATGACTCATCATTCAGTGCTCTTTCACAGTCATCATGATGATCCCTCCCCCACACCCCCTCAGTCTTGTCCACTGCCAGCCCAGCGTGTGTTCACACCCACCTCTCAGTGCTGAGACTACACCTCCCCGGGCTGGCCTCTGTAATGCAGCTGCCCACACCCCACCTGGCTTCCCTCAGCTCACCCTTCTCTGATTATTTTTCCCCTGAAAGTGAAATTTGCTCAGTCGTGTCCAGCTCTTTTTGACTCCATAGACTGTAGTCCATGGAATTCTCCAGGCCAGAATACTGGAGTGGGTAACCGTTCCCTTCTCCAGGGGATCTTCCCAGCCCAGGGATGGAACCCTGGTCTCCCACATTGCAGGCAGATTCTTTACCAGCTGACCTTGCCCTCTGCTAATAAGGCCATGCCAACATGCGTCTGACCTTTTTCTCCATCAAAAGGCACATCTCCTTCCCTCAACCCCAGAGCTAGATACTCTACCTACCAACAAAACAGTTAACTTGCCTAATAAATGTGTCTGTCTCTATCCTGAGGATGTGAGAGTTGGATGTGAGTAGGCATATGAGAGTTGAACCATAAAGACAGCTGAGTGCTAAAGAATTGATAATTTTGAACTGTGGTGCTGGAGAAGACTCTTGAGAGTCCCTTGGACTGCAAGGAGATCAAACCAGTCAATCCTAAAGGAAATCAACCCTGAAAATATTCATTTGAAAGATAGATATTGAAGCTGAAGCTCAAATAATTTGACTATTTCATAAAAAGAGCCAACTCATTGGAAAAGACCTTGATGCTAGGAAAGATTGAAGGCAGGAGGAGAAGGGGACAAAAGAGGTTGAAATGGTTGGATGGCATCATCGACTCAATGGGCATGAGTTTGAGCAAACTCCGGGAGATGGTGAAGGACAGAGGAGGCTGGTGTGCTGCAGTCCACGGGGTACCAAAGAGCTGGACATGATTGAGTGACTGAACAGCAACAATATCCTGAGGGAAGAAGACAGAGTAGCTGTCTCCCCTCCTCAGGGGACAACTGTCCTGTTTCCAGAGACAGAAAGGAGATTACGATGACATTGAGGCACTTCAAGGTGACTTGAATCTCCCTTAAGTCTATGCCCATGGCCAGTTATGACCACTAACCATAGATCATGCAGTCCCAGCATCCACCTCCCTCCCTACCCAGGATGACCTCAACCTTTGAGAATATGTGTTTCAGAACAGAAGGATTCTGGGATTTCCCTGGCAATCCAGTAGTTACAATTCTGCAGTGCAGGGGATGTGGGTGTGAAACCTAGTCAGAGAACTAAGATCCCACATGCCTCCAGGTGCGGCCAAAAAGAGAAGGGTTAAAAAAAAAAAAGATTCTGGCCTTTGGTTGGACTGAGATGAATGTAAAAATAGGGTTGGCAGTTTACAGACAAAATGAAAAATAAGAATACTTTCTATATAGCGAGTACCTGCTATGGGCCAGACACTATTATTGCTTAATTAATTAGCTAATTAATTATGCATGCATGCTCAGTCGTGTCCAACTCTTTGCGACTCCATGGACTGTAGCTCACCAGGCTCTTCTGTCCATGGGATTTCCTAGGCAAGAACACTGGAGTGGATTGCCATGACTTCCTCCAGGGGATCTTCCTGTCCCAGGGATTAAACCCAGATTAAACTCTGCATTGCAGGGAGATTCTTTCCACTCTGAGCTACCAAGGAAGCCCTCCCCCATCCTAATTCCTTACTGAAGTTCTTATTCTTTCTTTTTAAAAAATCAATGTTAAAAATCCTTCATGTGGCACCAAGACTCCTTTGTTATTTGACCTTCAGCCTCATGAGCCTCATTTCGTTCTGATCCCTTATGGAAACCCAGTAACCTGATCTTATTGACCCATTCTGAAATAGCAAGCTCCCTCTTAACTTCAGATCTCAAAATGTACCTAGCATGTAGTCAGTTACTCTTGAATATATTTTGAATTAACTGGCTTCACAGGTGGTTCAGCAGTAAAGAATCCGCCTGCCAATCCTGGAGACACAGGAGATGCAGGTTCGATCCCTGGGTCAGGAAGATCCCTTGGAGAAGGAAATGGCACCCTCTCTAGTATTCTTGCCTGGAGAATCCCAGGGATGGTGGAGCCTGGTGGGCTGCCGTCCATGGGGTTGCTAAGAGTTGGATATGACTGAAGCGACTTAGCAGCAGCAGCAGCAGCCAGTATTCTTGCCTGGAGAATCCCATGGACAGAGGATCTTGGCAGGCTACCATCCATGGGATCGAAAAGAGTTGAACACTATTGAGTGACTAACACTTCCACTTTCAAGGTATCAAGGCTGAAGATATAGATTTATTGTTCTCATAATCCTCACCAGTTCAGTTCAGTTCAGTCTCTCAGTGTGTCCGACTCCTTGCGACCCCATGAATCGCAGCACGCCAGGAATCCCTGTCCATCACCAACTCCCGGAGTTCACTCAGACTCACGTCCATCGAGTCAGTGATGCCATCCAGCCATCTCATCCTCTATTGTCCCCTTCTCCTCCTGCCCCCAATCCCTCCCAGCATCAGAGTCTTTTCCAATGAGTCAACTCTTCACATGAGGTGGCCAAAGTACTGGAGTTTCAGCTTTAGCATCATTCCTTCCAAAGAAATCCCAGGGCTGATCTCCTTCAGAATGGACTGGTTGGATCTCTTTGCAGTCCAAGGGACTCTCAAGAGTCTTCTCCAACACCACAGTTCAAAAGCATCAATTCTTCGGCCTTCTTCACAGTCCAACTCTCACATCCATACATGACTACTGGAAAAACCATAGCCTTGACTAGATGGACCTTTGTTGGCAAAGTAATGTCTCTGCTTTTGAATATGCTATCTAGGTTGGTCATAACTTTCCTTCCAAGGAGTAAGTGTCTTTTAATTTCATGGGTGCAATCACCATCTGCAGTGCTTTGGAGCCCAGAAAAATAAAGTCTGACACTGTTTCCACTGTTTCCCCATTTATTTCCCATGAAGTGGTGGGACCGGATGCCATGATCTTCGTTTTCTGAATGTTGAGCTTTAAGCCAACTTTTTCACTCTCCTCTTTCACTTTCATCAAGAGGCTTTTGAGTTCCTCTTCACTTTCTGCCATAAGGGTGGTGTCATCTGCATATATGAGGTTACTGATATTTCTCCCGGCAATCTTGATTCCAGCTTGTGTTTCTTCCAGCCCAGTGTTTCTCATGACATACTCTGCATAGAAGTTAAATAAACAGGGTGACAATATACAGCCTTGACGTACTCCTTTTCCTATTTGAAAGCAGTCTGTTGTTCCATGTCCAGTTCTAACTGTTGCTTCCTGACTTGCATACAGATTTCTCAAGAGGCAGATCAGGTGGTCTGGGATTCCCATCTCTTTCAGAATTTTCCACAGTTTATTGTGATCCACACAGTCAAAGGCTTTGGCATAGTCAATAAACCAGAAATAGATGTTTTTCTGGAACTCTCTTGCTTTTTCCATGATCCAGCGGATGTTGGCAATTTGATCTCTGGTTCCTCTTCCTTTTCTAAAACCGGCTTGAACATCAGGAAGTTCACGGTTCATGTATTGCTGAAGCCTGGCTTGGAGAATTTTGAGCATTACTTTACTAGTGTGTGAGATGAGTGTAATTGTGCGGTAGTTTGAGCATTCTTTGGCATTGCCTTTCTTTGGGATTGGAATGAAAACGGACCTTTTCCAGTCCTATGGCCACTGCTGAGTTTTCCAAATTTGCTGGCATATTGAGTGCAGCACTTTCACAGCATCATCTTTCAGGATTTGGAATAGCTCAACTGGAATTTCATCACCTCCACTAGCTTTGTTCATAGTGATACTTTCTAAGGCCCACTTGACTTCACATTCCAGGATGTCTGGCTTTAGGTCAGTGATTACACCATCGTGATTATCTGGGTCGTGAAGATCTTCTTTGTACAGTTCTTCTGTGTATTCTTGCCATCTCTTCTTAATATCTTCTGCTTCTGTTAGGTCCATACCATTTCTGTCCTTTATTGAGCCCATCTTTTCATGAAATGTTCCCTTGGTATCTCTAATCTTCTTGAAAAGATCTCTAGTCTTTCCCATTCTGTTGTTTTTCCTCTGTTTCTTTGCATTGATCACTGAAGAAGGCTTTCATATCTCTTCTTGCTATTCTTTGGAACTCTGCATTCAGATGCTTATATCTTTCCTTTTCTCCTCTGCTTTTCGCTTCTCTTCTTTTCATAGCTATTTGTAAGGCCTCCCCAGACAGCCATTTTGCTTTTTTGCATTTCTTTTCCATGGGGATGGTCTTGATCCCTGTCTCCTGTACAATGTCAGAAACCTCATTCCATAGTTCATCAGGCACTCTATCTATCAGATCTAGGCCCTTAAATCTATTTCTCACTTCCACTGTATAATCATAAGGGATTTGATTTAGGTCATACCTGAATGGTCTAGTGGTTTTCCCCACTTTATTCAATTTAAGTCTGAATTTGGTAATATGGAGTTCATGATCTGAGCCACAGTCAGCTCCTGGTCTTGTTTTTGTTGACTGTATAGAGCTTCTCCATCTTTGGCTGCAAAGAACATAATCAATCAATCAGTGTTGACCATCTGGTGATGTCCATGTGTAGAGTCTTCTCTTGTGTTGTTGGAAGAGGGTGTTTGCTATGACCAGTGCATTTTCTTGGCAAAATTTTATTAGTCTTTGCCCTGCTTCATTCCGTATTCCAAGGCCAAATTTGCCTGTTACTCCAAGTGTTTCTTGACTTCCTACTTTTGCATTCCAGTCCCCTATAATGAAAAGGACATCTTTTTGGGGTGTTAGTTCTAAAAGGTCTTGTAAGTCTTCATAGAACCATTCAACTTCAGCTTCTTCAGCGTTATTGGTTGGAGCATAGACTTGGATTACTGTGATACTGAATGGTTTGCTTTGGAAATGAACAGAGATCATTCTGTTGTTTTTGAGATTGCATCCAAGTACTGCATTACGGACTCTTTTGTTGACCATGATGGCTACTCCTTTTCTTCTGAGGGATTCCTGTCCGCAGTAGTAGATATAATGGTCATCTGAGTTAAATTCACCCATTCCAGTCCATTTGAGTTCACTGATTCCTAGAATGTCGACATTCAGTCTTGCCATCTCTTGTTTGACCACTTCCAATTTGCCTTGATTCATGGACGTGACCTTCCAGGTTCCTATGCAATATTGCTCTTTACAGCATCGGACCTTGCTTCTATCACCAGTCACATCCACAGCTGGGTAATGTTTTTGCTTTGGCTCCATCCCTTCATTCTTTCTGGAGTTATTTCTCCACTGATCGCCAGTAGCATATTGGGCACCTACTGACCTGGGGAATTCTTCTTTCAGTATCCTATCATTTTGCCTTTTCATACTGTTCATGGGGTTCTCAAGGCAAGAATACTGAAGTGGTTTGCCATTCCCTTCTCCAGTGGACCACATCTGACAGAATCCTCACCAAGGATTCTATAAAAGTCAGCATTATCATTCGTACTTGACATTAGAAGCCCATAGTGCACATCTATTGATTTTATCTGCCAGAACCCTTTCCCGCTTCATCTAGTAACCGCCTCCTCCTTCTTTTAGGAAACTGTCCTCCCCACCCCAGGCATGTGATTCAAGTGGAGGCAATATAGAGTCCTATGCTCTCCAAGGCCAGTGACCCAGGCTGGGTCATATTTCTGGCCACTGCCTTAGGGTGACATGACCAGAAGAAGAGAACTTCTACCTCATTTTCTCTTATTAAGTCAGTACATTATTACTGGCATATAGCACAGAGGGACAGAACTACAGTGGGAGGGAAACAAACAGGGGCCACGAGAAGAAGAGAGAGGAGCCTCACCCAGAATAAGAATTTGGTTCCTGTTGTGCTCTACTATACCTCTGCCTTTCCAATTATTTGTTGTTCAGTCATTTCTGACTCTTTGAGACCCCATGGACTGCATGCAGCACGCCAGGCTTCCCTGTTCTTCACTATCTCCCTGAGTTCACTCAAATTCATGTCCATTGAGTCAGTGATGCCATCCAACCATTTCATCCTCTGTCACCCCCTTCTCCTCTGCCCTCAGTCTTTCCCAGCATCAAGGTCTTTTCCAATGAGCTGTCTCTTCACATCAAGTGGCCAAAGTATTGGAGTTGCAGTTTCAGAATCTGTCCTACCAATGAATATTCAGGATTGATTTGTTTAGGATTGACTGGTTTGATTTCCTTGCTGTCCAAGAGACTCTGAAGACTACTTCTAACTATTTCAGTGGTGAAACCCTCCCAGAATCCAAGCTAGTTCTGACTCATATGAAAGCTGAGACTGAGAGAGCTAAAAAACTTGACCAAGGCAGGTGGTAGGCAGAACTCAGAACCAGATCAGGATCTTCTGGCCACTGTACCAGGCTGTAGAGTACAGGCTTCTAAGGTGAGGCCCACTTTCTGGCTAGAGATGAATGTCAGACTTGGTGGTTACATGAATAAAAAATTTTAAATGAGTCAAGAACCAGGTTCAGAATCAGAGAAGCTCAATTACTGCAAAGTTAGGGAAGTCAATTAATCTTTTTGAGCTCCATTATAAAAGGAAGTATATAACAGGACCTCCATTATAAAGGGAAAATTGCACTGCTCAATTCATAGGTGTTTGATTAAGGGGCCTAATACAAGTGAAAGCATTTCGAAAACAAAGAATCTATGCCCAGGTAAGGATTGCCATTCTCTACCAGCAATAGAAATGTATATTAAATCCATTCTCCCTCTGTTGCTTAAACTCACAATCATGGGAGTGGGAAACTGAAATGCAGAATGTTATCTCATCCACGTTAATTTCCATCTGAATAAACAGTCACTTCTGTGTTATTGTTGTTACCTAACATTTATGGAAACCCAGACAGGACCTGGGAGCCCTGGAAAATACAAAATCTAGAGAAGTCTCTGAGAAAGTCAGGAAGCCCAGAGCAAAATTTGGCGTGGTACTTGGGGACAAGAAACCAAGGCGTGGTCTCCAAGTCCCCTGCAGAATTAACATGGCAGTTTGTCCACAGCCTAAGCCTGTGCTGCATTGCCTTGTCCATTCCACTCTCTCTCGTGGGGCACTTTGAGGACTGGGAAGATAATTCAATGCGCATGTCTTGGGGACAGAGCATGCTGTTCTGTAATTAGGCTTGATTCTGTTCATTGCAACACCACTTCATTTTGAAAACAGAACCCTGTCTTTTCCTTTGGGGTATATTTTATGACATCATAAGGATGTCATTGTTTTTCTTTGCTGCACAGGTGTACCATGCTGAGATAATAGGAGATTCTTTGTCCTGGAAATGTACATATACATTGCATTTCGTCAAAATCGAATTACATCCAAAATGTAACAAGATCCCTGTAGACTTCATATGGGAGGTGTCGTTGTGTATAGGAGAGAAGGGTAGGAGTCAGAAAATCAAGAGTCAAGCATTAGTCCAACCATTTCCTACTTGTGTGATTCTCAGCATCCATTTAACATCTTTGCCCGATAGGTTTTACATCTGTAAAATGAAAATAAAATGAGTATTTTACCTACACTATGGATTTTCATGAATGCCCTGTGAAATGTTGTTTTTTTTTTTTTTTAATTTTATTTATTTATTTATTTTTACCACAGAAATAGGCGCTCCGGGCCGGTAGGGTCTGAGGAGGAATAACTGCCCCCCACTTCTCGGGTAGCGCCCACCATGAGCTCGAACTGAGGAAAGAATGAGGAACTTTGTCCTACCTCAGGCCACACCGCGTTTTTCCCTCTTATAGCTCACAAGGTGAAACCTGTGAAATGTTTTTTGAGTAGGATAATGAAGGATTGAACGCGTGTCCTCTGGGATTTCAATCCCTATTCATAAAGATCCAATTTCAAGAATTGGAAACTATGAGGAAAGTAAGGCAATGGATGTGAAAATGAAACCATCTCAAGATGCAGGCATATTGCAGCACAAAGCCAGCACTCAGTAACTACTTCCTGATTAAACAAAAAGAAAATATAACTGCTTCAGATGCCGTTTCCTATCCTGTGCACTGGAAATCACAAGCGGTCCTACACCCAGATGGCACTTACCTATTTTTACAACAAAGGCCATCTGCAACCTATTAAAAAGTAACTCATTCTTATTATGAGAGGCCACAGTCGCAAAAATCCTTGGCATATCTTAAGTCATTCATTCACTACCTGAGGAGTGTCTTATTATATTTATATATACATACACACACACACACATATACATAAACTGTTTTAAGACAGTTCTCAGAATTTGATTCTCAAGATATCAGCATCAGAACCTACCTTAAGGCTACATTTTGAAAATGAACAATCCTGAATCCCAGTCCAGATCCAGTGAATTAGAAACTAGATAATTTGCATTTTAACAAATATACACCCCCCCACACACACACAAACAACGAATTCTACACTGAATTCTAAAGTTTGGGAGTTTAGATTCTAAATTCTAAAGTTTGCGGGTTTTCAAGTTTCTATAAAAAAGAAAAACTTTATCTTTAGAAAAATCTGGCTCAGTAGAAATGCCTTTGGACTTGGCATTGACTTTGACTTTGTGTCTCTATGCATGTGTGATTCACTGTGAAAGTGTCAGTCGCTCATTCGTGTCCGACTCTGTGATCCCATGGACTGTAGCCCGCCAGGCTCCTCTGTCCATGGAATTCTCCAGACAAGAATACTGAAGAGGGTTGCCATTTCCTACTCCAGTGTGATTCACTAGGTGGTGCTAATGATCTGATCCGAGCTGGGACACATTTTCCAGTAGGAAAAAGGCTAACTAACCTCTGACTTTGCATAGCTGTTTTTATACATGTAAATTCAAAGAAGTAAGTCTCAATTATTAAAAACTGTACTTCTTGAAAATATAAAGGGAAACAATGCTTTAGGTTAAGAGTGATCATGGGCTTTTTCCTTTCCAAAATTACTTATGATTACCTACTTTGCCAAAGACAGAATTCAGCTATAATTCTGCAGAAACTGTCATATAACTTTTATCTTCAAGAAAAGCTGAGCTTGAGTGAAATCTTCTAAACTGGAAAGTCACCAGTCCTGGAGGAGTCACAATATGGAGAAACACTTTGTACAGCAAAGTAGAATTTACATTCCAGATCCAGGCATGTTCAGGCAAGAATTTAAGACTACAGCCAGCTGTAGGGGGAAAAACTTCCTCTGATGGTTCAAATCAACAAACGACTAAATCACCAAACTAAAAGGCTCCTTTACCACTCCATCTAATATGGAAACTTTAAGAAAGAGCAAAGTCTGGTCAGAGTTGATTGTTCAAAGACTAGCAGCTCACCAACTAGCATATAATCCAGTGCCAATGTGAAACATAAAGGAACATTTGTGTGAATCATACTTCCTCCAAATTGGATTAAAGGAGAAAATGGTTCTAATTTGTAAATGTTAAAAGCATTTCTCACCCTTAAATAATTTGCTGATTTGCACAACTAAACACACACGTCAGGTTTCACAGTCGTTGTCCTCCGTGGATGCCGGCACCAGGTCAGGCAGCATCCTTGCAATACCACACTGAGGTGCCCCTGCAAATGAGGTCAAATAATCGCTGTTCCAATTCTGAGCCCCACCTCTGCCTGGTGGAATTTCCACACCAGGTCTTTAGATCTCTATTATATAACTCATAAACTCTCTTCATGAATGGCTATACCCGGAACTTTGGCGCCTGGAGGAAAAAAAAAATTTATATAAACTGGATTAAATTTAAGTACAGTAAGTCCCCTACATATGAATGAGTTCCGTTCCAAGTGCGTGTTCATAAGTCCAATTTGTTCTTAAGGTCAACAAAGCTAACCTAACTATCCAACTAACACTATCAGCTATTTGGCACTGTAATGTCCTAGATTTATAATACTTTTCACACCAACAGTACATAAAAAGCAAAACACAAAAAATAAAAGACATTTTTAATCTTATAGTCAAGGAGATCCAACCAGTCCATCCTAAAGGAGACCAGTCCTGGGTGTTCATTGGAAGGACTGATGCTGAGGCTGAAACTCCAATACTTTGGCCACCTCATGAGAAGAATTGACTCATTGGAAAAGATGCTGGGAGGGACTGGGGGCAGGAGGAGAAGGGGATGACAGAGGATGAGATGGCTGGATGGCATCACCGACTCGATGGACATGAGTTTGAGTGAACTCCGGGAGTTGGTGATAGACAGGGAGGCCTGTTGTGCTGCGGTTCACGGGGTCGCAAAGAGTCGGACACGACTGAGCGACTGAACTGAACTGAACAGTACCTCAAAAGTATGGTACAACAGCTGGTGCTTCTTAACAGTGCCAGCTACATCACCATTGCTTTTACACTTGCTTCAGTGCATCCTGGGCTTGAAATAAAGATACTGGACTATTGTTCTGTATACAGTCCTGTACAGTGAAGTACACAAAAGCACAGCCACTTGTAGAGGATGCATGCATGTAACGATGTACACCCGACACGTGAACTGACTTACGTGATTGGACATTGAATTCACATTCGCACCTTTGAAAGTTTACAACTTGAAGGTTTGAATGCAGGGAGCTTACTGTAAAGATACCCACTTCACCTCATAACCAGCAAAGTTCTCATTATTATAAATAAAAGGAGAAATTAAATAAATATAAGCAGAAAATAAATACACAGTTATATAATTTATTGGGAATGTATTATATCTTGAGTGGGTTGTGGATTCACTGTCTGCTATACTATTAAAAGTAACATTAAAATAAATTAAAGAGCCATTTATGAAACAATGACAATAGTATTTTATAAATCAAAGACTATGATCAATTCAATTCTATTCAAACAAATAAAGTCAAAGGCAACATAACTTACTGCACATCCATGTGACTGTGTCTTGCCCTTTGCCCTGCCCAATCTTCTGCTAGGTCTCAAATGATAACCTGGACAAAAATATTTCAGAATCAGGATAAGTGGTTCTTTTACCTTGGTGGGAACATGAGTGGGGAAGAGTCATGCAATGATTTTTACAGTGCTTTGGGTCAGAGAAAGGGGACAGGAGCCTCCTTCCTGAGGAATGAAGAGTGTCTAGTTCAGAAAAAAACAAGATTGTCCTGGGAGAACACAGAAGCCTATTAAGCTTCTAAGGAAGATCAAGGAGTCCCAGCATGGGGTCAGGACAGAAAAGGACAGACACAGGACACCCTCCCTGCCAGAGACCCTCAACAATCAGATCCAAGGGTTGCAATGGAAAAATCTAGGACTAAGTTACAGAGAGATCCAGCTCAGAATATGAAGAATATTTGTGGTTTTTCTCAAAGTTCACAAGCAAACACTGTCTATAAGAATCCTTGATGTTAAAGGTCTTCCTAAAACTAAAGAGCACGTCTTAGTTCTTTCAGTAAGTACAGAATTCTAAGGACAAGTGAAAGCCTTTGATTCATTATCTGAGGCATGCATCTATTTATCTGTTCTTGGGACTCATTAGGCATCAGGGTCACAGTAAGTAAAAGGGAATGGAAGCATAAAAGTTAAACAGCAACAGACAGAATGAGTTCTGAAGGTGACTTTCATATCCCTGGTAATGTTACTGAAAGGAATTTGTGGGTCCCACTGCTTGCTGCTCAAAAACTAATCAACAGGCCAGATTGGGAAAGTTTGCTTTATCTCAGATGCCGGCAACTGGGGAGTGGGGAGGGTGGCAGACATCTGTTCAAAGGCCGACTCTTCACCCGCCCCCCACCCTGTCAAGCAGGGGGTAAGAGCTTTTATAGACAGAGTTGTGGGGGAGGGGATGGTGGGACTTACATGCAGAAACAGCACAGTCATCTTTAACAGTCATCTTCGAATTGGTCATTAGTGGTCTGACCAGCATCATCTTGGTTGTTTTAGGTACAGTTTATCTTCAGTTCCAGGGTCCATTTGTTCTCATTTCTTTGCGGTCAATTCTCAGAACTGTGGCAGCTCAAGTCCTGGGTACAGTCTGGTCATCATGCAGTTAACTTCTCCACCTTGTGTTTTGGTATCTATTAGACAGCTCACAGGATATGGCTCGGAATATTATCTATAGCCCTTGAGAAAGAACTAAAGGTCCTTGATTATGCTTAATGACTATATTATTATTATTTAGTCTCCTTTGACTCTTTTCCTTTGTTTCAGCATGTCTTACTTCTCTGATTAAATTTATTCTTTGACTCAAGTTTTCCACGGGCAAAAGGCAGGCAGAGGACATGGTGAGGTGGGGGAGTGGTGGGGGGAGGGCAAGGACAATATGGTCCTGCTCCATGTCAGTAAGAGCCTTCTCTACTGACATTTTCCTCACCCTCCTTAAATATTTAAGATCATGTGTATCAAAAAGTTTACTCAATTGGATATTCTCATTAAGGTGGGCTCTAGTTCATTTACATTTCCTATACTGTACTGGTCCTAAATGTGAAAGCCTGAAAATACCCATCTTCATTATACTGTGTCCTGGGTCAGCCTAACTGATATCCTCCCCAAGACTCTAGAATGCTACAGATGCTGATGATGCCTCAGAGTCTAAAACAAAGGCATTAGCTTCTGAAAGTGTGTAACAAATGCTGGTAGGGACTTTCCACGCTGTCAACAAAATTCATCATGGAACTTCTTAGCCCAGTCAGTTATCAGGTTAAACATAATTCTGTGATGACTTGTTAAAGGAAAACAAATAAGCTGGAGGCTATTCAAAGGTAGGAACTCTGTTTTCAACTTCTTTGTAATGCCTTACAGTAACCTAACACAATGTGGAGCTGATGATGGTTGTTCCTTGATTAACAATTGGCTTTTGTTGATTTATCCCTCTTATGTACTTTTCAAACAAAGAGTAGGACAGAGTAACAGGAGCTACACGAGCAACAGGATACTCTTCACACACTTTTTTGAACCATCAGATTTACTCAAAGATCTAGAGGCATAAGATATGGCATTTGTATATTTTAAAAAAGTGAAAAAATTGGCATGAATTTTTAAGATAAAATATGGAAATTAAAGACAACACACATTTGCAGCTGGACGTTTGAAGACATACTCTCAGACTCCAAGAGATGCATGTTCACTCTTGCTCTTTGGTTGAAAAGAAGGGGCAACACACTGCTTGATGTATGGTTAGCTACACACACACACACACACACACACACACACACAGACTTTGCTTTTCTGTCCCCCTCCCCAAAAAACTATAGATTTAACCCAGAAATTCTATTTTTAGGAACTTATCTTAATAAATAATGAAATAAATGTGCAAATATGTGTGAGTGCTGCTGTTCACCTAGAATTGCTTTTATAAAAATGAGTCTATCCATCTATCATCTAGATATCTCTACATGCTTAAATGCACATAGGTTAACTAGATAGATAAATGATAGGTAAAGAAGCAGATCAATTAAAGTTCATTAAAACAGAATCACAGTATATATGTTACATTTTCATAAAGAATTAAATATAACCTCCACTGGTTTTAAAAGAAAAAAAAGAAATGGAAGTACACTAAAATAATTGATAAACTTTAGCTAAATGTTTTTACCACAAAATCTATTGTTTCCTAAAATATCTCTAAGATTATAAAAAATTATAAAATACAAGCAGTTTGTCATTACATGATTACACTTTACATCAAATACAGTATAAATTGACTCCTTTCTAAGCAAGAATAGAAAATTAGTAAGTTTCACTTCTTCCCACATCCTCATGACAGTTAGTTATTATTTTCATATTTTCAGAGTTTATAGTGTTTACATTAGCTTCTACAGCTACAATTCCTCTACTTGTTAAACCTTAGATTGATACCTAAATATATCTGACAATCACTGCCTGTTCTTTTATCTTTCCCATTCCTGAGTTCTATATTTTTAATTTATTCTTTGATTATCAAAATTTCATCAGTCTTTTGTTTTTTCAAAGAGGCTTCATGTGTTCTGTTTTTACTGAATTCTTGAATGTTTAGGAATAACTTTTCATTACCTTTGTACATGAATGGCAATTTGAATTCTTGAATATTTAAGAATAACTTCCCATTACTTTTGGACATGAATGGCAATTTGGCTGGGTATTACCTTCTTGGATTGTGTTCTCTTCCTGTCATTGCCTTCTGACGTTGAATCTTACTATATGAAATATACATATTCTGTATATACTCTATGCGAGCTTCCCCGATGGCTCACAGAGAAAGAATCTTCCCTCAATGCAGGACACGCAGATGTGGGTTCAACCCCTGGGTCGGAAAGATCCCCTAGAGGAGGAAATGGCAACCCACTCCTGTATTTCTGCTTGGAGAATCCCATGGATGGAGAAGACTGGTGGGCTACAATCCATAGGGCTGCAAAGAGTCAGACATGACTGAGCAACTGAGCATGCATAAACTGTATGTGTATATTACATATTTTTATATTATATTATGGATACATAATATTGAAATAATATTCTCTGAGCTATTCATTGGCTTGTCTGCTTTAAGGGCTCTGATTATCTTTCTGCTATACCAGTTTTGTCTCCTCTATATTATCTTCTAATTATTTTAATATATTTTTTGCTTTGATTCTGTTAAGCCTTTCCTTCACATCAGTAACTCAGTTTTAAGCCATGTGAGACCTGTCCATTACTCTTACCAGATAAATCAATTCCCTATTGTGTATGTCCTCTGTTTTTTTAGCTCTCTGACTTCCCTTTTCATTTTATTCTGCAGTTTGAAAGTTTATTATATGTATGTCATGTTCTTATTAAATCCTTCTATTTACAAAACACTCATGGAAAACTTTTTTTCTGTTCCTTTTAATTATATATTTTCTGCAGTAGGTTCTTCCTCAGTCTTGTTATCCTATATATCTTACTTATAATTTATTGATTTACTGGCTATGTTATGCTTACATAGCTGCCACTTTGTCTCTTTTCATGTTAATTAACATCAGAACATCTGTTTATATCTTCTGTTTGTATTAATGCAGATGAATTCTCTTTACATCTCATCAAGAACTTGCTTCATTGGTTTTTAAGATGCCCATTCTGTATTTTAGCATCTCTAAAACTTGAGGACATCCTACAATTGGCAGCATTTTTTTTTTCATTATTTTGTTTTCCCCTTCTAGGCTACAATGTAAGAATATCTATTACAAAACTCTACTTTCCTCAAACTTTCAACTTCAAAACCACCTTTCATGGTCAGTATATGACCATTTACCCTACTTCAGAAAGATAGTAACCTATCCTGCTCAAACTCTTCCAGAAAATTGCAGAGGAAGGTAAACTTCCAAACTCATTCTGTGAGGCCACCATCACCCTAATACCAAAACCTGACAAAGATCCCACAAAAAAAGAAAACTACAGGCCAATATCACTGATGAACATAGATGCAAAAATCCTTAACAAAATTCTAGCAATCAGAATCCAACAACACATTAAAAAGATCATACACCAGGACCAAGTGGGCTTTATCCCAGGGATGCAAGGATTCTTCAATATCCACAAATCAATCAATGTAATACACCACATTAACAAATTGAAAAATAAAAACCATATGATTATCTCAATAGATGCAGAGAAAGCCTTTGACAAAATTCAACATCCATTTATGATAAAAACCCTCCAGAAAGCAGGAATAGAAGGAACATACCTCAACATAATAAAAGCTATATATGACAAACCCACAGCAAACATTATCCTCAATGGTGAAAAATTGAAAGCATTTCCTCTAAAGTCAGGAACAAGACAAGGGTGCCCACTTTCACCATTACTATTTAACATAGTTTTGGAAGTTTTGGCCACAGCAATCAGAGCAGAAAAAGAAATAAAAGGAATCCAAATTGGAAAAGAAGAAGTAAAACTCTCACTATTTGCAGATGACATGATCCTCTACATAGAAAACCCTAAAGACTCCACCAGAAAATTACTAGAACTAATCAATGATTATAGTAAAGTTGCAGGATATAAAATCAACACACAGAAATCCCTTGCATGCCTATACACTAATAATGAGAAAACAGAAAGAGAAATTAAGGAAACAATTCCATTCACCATTGCAACGGAAAGAATAAAATACTTAGGAATATATCTACCTAAAGAAACTAAAGACCTATATATAGAAAACTATAAAACACTGGTGAAAGAAATCAAAGAGGACACTAATAGATGGAGAAATATACCATGTTCATGGATTGGAAGAATCAATATAGTGAAAATGAGTATACTACCCAAAGCAATTTATAGATTCAATGCAATCCCTATCAAGCTACCAACGGTATTCTTCACAGAGCTAGAACAAATAATTTCACAATTTGTATGGAAATACAAAAAACCTCGAATAGCCAAAGCTATCTTGAGAAAGAAGAATGGAACTGGAGGAATCAACCTACCTGACTTCAGGCTCTACTACAAAGCCACAGTCATCAAGACAGTATGGTACTGGCACAAAGACAGAAATATAGATCAATGGAACAAAATAGAAAGCCCAGAGATAAATCCACGCACATATGGACACCTTATCTTTGACAAAGGAGGCAAGAATATACAATGGATTAAAGACAATCTCTTTAACAAGTGGTGCTGGGAAATCTGGTCAACCACTTGTAAAAGAATGAAACTAGAACACTTTCTAACACCATACACAAAAATAAACTCAAAATGGATTAAAGATCTCAACGTAAGACCAGAAACTATAAAACTCCTAGAGGAGAACATAGGCAAAACACTCTCCGACATACATCACAGCAGGATCCTCTATGACCCACCTCCAAGAATATTGGAAATAAAAGCAAAAATAAACAAATGGGACCTAATTAAACTTAAAAGCTTCTGCACAACAAAGGAAACTATAAGCAAGGTGAAAAGGCAGCCTTCAGAATGGGAGAAAATAATAGCAAATGAAGCAACGGACAAACAACTAATCTCAAAAATATACAAGCAACTCCTACAGCTCAACTCCAGAAAAATAAATGACCCAATCAAAAAATGGGCCAAAGAACTAAATAGACATTTCTCCAAAGAAGACATACAGATGACTAACAAACACATGAAAAGATGCTCAACATCACTCATTATCAGAGAAACACAAATCAAAACCACTATGAGGTACCATTTCACACCAGTCAGAATGGCTGCGATCCAAAAGTCTACAAGCAATAAATGCTGGAGAGGGTGTGGAGAAAAGGGAACTCTTTTACACTGCTGGTGGGAATGCAAACTAGTACAGCCACTCTGGAGAACAGTGTGGAGATTCCTTAAAAAACTGGAAATAAAACTACCTTATGATCCAGCAATCCCACTGCTGGGCATACACACTGAGGAAACCAGAGGGGAAAGAGACACGTGTACCCCAATGTTCATCGCAGCACTGTTTATAATAGCCAGGACATGGAAGCAACCTAGATGTCCATCAGCAGATGAATGGATAAGAAAGCTGTGGTACATATACACAATGGAGTATTATTCAGCCATTAAAAAGAATACATTTGAATCAGTTTTAATGAGGTGGATGAAACTGGAGCCTATTATACAGAGTGAAGTAAGCCAGAAAGAAAAACACCAATACAGTATACTAACGCATATATATGGAATTTAGAAAGATGGTAACAATAACCCTGTGTACGAGACAGCAAAAGAGACACTGATGTATGGAACAGTCTTATGGACTCTGTGGGAGAGGGAGAGGGTGGGAAGATTTGGGAGAATGGCATTGAAGCATGTATAATATCATGTATGAAACAAGCCGCCAGTCCAGGTTCGATGCACGATACTGGATGCTTGGGGCTGATGCACTGGGACGACCCAGAGGGATGGTATGGGGAGGGAGGAGGGAGGAGGGTTCAGGATGGGGAACACATGTATACCTGTGGCGGATTCATTTCGATATTTGGCAAAACTAACACAATATTGTAAAGTTTAAAAATAAAATAAAATAAAAAAAGAAAGATACTAAAACCCATCAGATGGAAAATCCCTCACCTTTCCAGCACAAAACTCAAAACTGTGGAATTCTTCCCTCTGGCTCTTCCTGTCTAAGGCTATCCCTCCCTCTGTGTTCTGAATTCCACTTCCTCCAGCCTTCTGGGGAATCTCAACATTTCACCCATCTCCTGACACTCATGGTTCTTCAAACTTTTCTTCTACTAATTCCTTCCCATCAAGACTAGATCATCCTTTAAAAATAAATAAATAACCCTCTTCACTGTCACATTCTTTTTTCTCCTTCAAAGCCAAATTACTTTTATCTAGACCCACAATCTCCATTTGCTCAACTCTGACTCACGCCTTAGCCATTTAATTTGTGACTCTATTGTTCCAGTAAAAACTGCTCTCAGCAGGTAACCAAGGTCTTCCTTGTTGCTAAACATCCTGAACTTCAGTCTGACTTGTACTCACAGCAGCATCTGTGGTAGCTGATCACTCCTTCATCTCAACACTCTTCCCTTAGCTTCCATTATGACACATCCTTCCAGTTTTCCTTTTCCCTCTGATTACTTCTCAATACTGTTTGCAGGATCTACTTCCTCTGCCTGTCCCTAAAGTTTTCTGTTCTACAAGGATAGTGCTCAGAAATTTTTTTCACTCTACATCCTCTCAAGTATATGAACCCAGGCACTTCAAGGTTCCTATGGCATCTATAAGTTTCTAAATTAGTAGCCCTACTAACAAATGTCTTTCCTGTATATCTAATTATTTGTTGACTATCTCAATATGTAATTTCCACAACCAACTCAAACTCATCAGGTTCAAAAGTGAACTCATAGTTTTCATTCCAAACCTGCTCCTCCTCTTCAGTTCTCGGATTCTCTTAAATGTCACCAACAAGTTGTTCAAGTCAGATTCTTGGGAATTATCTTTAACTCTGTGTTTTCCTTCTCTCACAGCTAATTAACCAGGCCACCTGACTTTACCTCTTAACAAAGTTCTCTAAGCTAATTCTCTTATCACTACTTACATTGCCTATTTCAAGTTACTATTTTCTATTTCCACTGTTTCTACAATAGTCTCCAACTTTCTTTCCAAAGTAGTTTTACTAAAACTCTGATCACACTACATTCTGTTCCCTATAAAATCTTTCAATAACTGGTCATTGCCACTGGGATAAGCTCCAAACATCTGAACCCAGCATAAATGATCCTTCATGATTATGGTCTCTCCATACTTCTCCAAACTCATATTGTGCTCCTTACACTGTATGCTCAGTCATGTTGAACGATTTACAGTTTACTCAAAATTGGTTCCCTTTCAGCTTTGTATGTTAGTCCATCTACTTCCATCACTCTTGTCCCTCCCCCTGGTCTGGCTAAATCCTAATTACCTTTCCATTCTCAAGTCCCTTCTTCAAATGAAACTTGCTTGCATTTCCAGGTTCAAGTTAGATATCCCCTTCCTAAATCTCTCATAGCATTCTGAACTTCCCTTAACACGTTTACTATCATTTTATGAAAGCTGGTCTGTGAGTACCATGACAGCAAGTATTAAACTAGGTTAAAAGGTAGGTCTTGGTCCTAAATTTTCCTTATGTCATCTCATTATTAACATGGTTGATCTCTTCTCATACAGGTAGCCTGTGTATACTATAAAATAAACTGGAACACTGAGAAAAAAAAAAAAACTAGTAAAATCAGATAATAACCAATCTGGATCATTTATGTTCTAAATGTTGGTTTCCATTCACCAATGTTTTTTCCAGCTGAAATCTTCAGACATAATCCTCCACATAAGTAAGGATTCACAATAAATGGATATAATACCAACACCACTAGTTGGTTTGAATGATTCAATGAAGTAGAACTCAGTCATTTAGGGTGGTTTAATGGAATAACTGATTAAACTGATCACTTTTCAGGGGGTGTGTGTTAACATGAACGCAGCACTGTTATCACATAAGGTCAAGTGCAGAAAGAATTCATTACTTGTAAGGAATGAGCAATTTTCACCCACGAGGATAGATGATTATAAAAACTTTTCCCCTTATAGTCTACCACCAGGCAATTTGAGTCATGGTGCTAAATTAATATACATATTAGTATACAATATTCAATCCAGAATGGTATTCTGTGAAGCAGGACTCTTATCTGTCTTGCTCATTGTTGTTTGTCTAGTGCCTACACTGTAAGAATTCAGAAAATATTTGTTGAATGAGTTAATGAAGAGATTGTCATCAGCTATATATCTAACTAGACAAAGCATTTTGTCTATAAAAGGATCTGAGCAGTCACATTTGATGTCACAAGCTCTCCCATTATAAAGACTCCTGGGTAATTTTAGAACTGAAAAAGTACTGCTGGCCTCAGTACTGATTCGGGTTCAAGACAGCAGGTTCCAAACTTTAGCATGCCTTAGAATCACCTGGAAGACTGATTAAAACACAAATTTCTGGCCCCCAGCCCTTGAGTTTTTGTTTAGTAGGTCTTGGTAAGGCCTGAGTATCTGTATTTCTAACAAGTTTCCAGATGAGGCTGATGCTGGTGGTACAGAGACCACATTTTGAAAATCACAAATTCAGCAAATCAGTTTATTTGGCCTTTTGTTTTGCTGACTGATATATTTTCTACAAAAATCATGTTTATACGGAGAAGGAAATGGCACCCCACTCCAGTACTCTTGCCTGGAAAATCCCATGGACAGAGGAACTTGGTAGGCTGCAGTCCATGGGGTCTCGAAGAGTCGGACCCGACTGAGCAACTTCACTTTCACTTTTCACTTTCATGCATTGAGAAGGAAATGGCAACCCACTCCAGCGTTCTTGCCTGGAGAATCCCAGGGACTGGGGAGCCTGGTGGGCTGCCGTCTATGGGGTCGCACAGCGTCAGACATGACTGAAGCGATTTAGCAGCAGCAGCAGCATGTTTATAAACAATGGATTTCTTGTGCATGTAAAACAAGCTTACCAATTCTCTGCAATTCTCATAGTCTCTATTATTCTGTATGGTATGCAATAGTAAATCTGTTGAGCTCAATTTGTATCTGTCAGTTCAGTGCCAAGAAGAAATTCAGCAAGCATGTCATTCTTTTTGATACTACAGGACTATCCAAACATTCCCACTTTTAATTTGCTTTGCTGGGCATTATTTCTTAGATTGGTTTAATTGCCTTCTGCATAAAAAGACACCATCTAGATAACTTTTGTCAGTAAAAGCGTTAACAAACTATAGTTACTTTTCATCAAACTGAGGTATGGCAGGTGCTTTAATAGCAGATACCTCCAAATGGTAACAAGTCATAAGGACAAAATTTTGGCACAGTGGTAAAATCTACATTTACGGTAATACTGTTAAAGTTTCAAGCTTCATCTTTGAAGCCTTGCCAGAGAGACATATTTCTTTGTTAAGGATTTTTCAGGTGTCTCATAAAGGCTAAATATTACTCATCTTTTAGCAAAATCATAACCTCTTGCAGGTTTTGGAAATGTGAATCCATTCATACTTTTTTAACAAAAGAAGTGTTAAATAGAGGGTAGGATCCTTAGCTGCTCTAGTGGAAAGTTTAACAAGTAATTAAAGAACAAAAACCTAGTAGGTTTGCTAGCCCACGCCTTGCCCTGAAAGGTATCACATTTTTAGCAGCTTTATATATCTCAGTAGATGAATAAAATCGAGAATTGAACATTTAATCTGGTTATTCAATAGAACCTCTAAAATTGCTCACGTTGGAGATGGGAGGAGAGATGGAGAGAATGCTTGAAGGACAGAAATTACTTGCTTTTCTCCTCAAAATATTACCTGTAAGGGCCACAGCTCTGCCTCAGCCATGCCAGCACCTTCTCAGGAGGGTCCTCCCCTCCCACCTGGGGCGAAGGCTCAGCAAGAAAAGATTTACTTCAAAGGCGGCCAAGGCTGAGTATCTACAGACTGGTTTGAGTTGCACATGCAGCAAGGAAGCAGGTTTGGGGCAAGTGCAAGCACCTGAGGATAGCACAGGAAGGCTTTTTGACAGCCTCTAGTTGGGGATTTTCTCAAAAAGATTCGCAAGATGCCAAGTTAATCTTGAGGTTTCTTGCCTCACCTCCTTTTATGTCCCTCCCTGAGCATTCTTGTATAAACTTGTCCTCAGGATGTCTTTCTGACTCCTATAAACTCCCACCTCTGGGCAGACTTGGCACCTCTGCCTTACCCTTAGGCCACTGAATTACTTGCCCATTTCCACATTTCTGTGCTTTAAAACCTTTCTTCCAGGCAGGAATGGAAGATACATTCTCCTTTCTGAGTCAGGCAGAGAAAGCGGTCATTTCCAGGCCACGTATCCTTTCACTCAGGCGACTGCCTCGTTGTCCCAGAGGACTCTCCTCCCCTCTGGAAATGAGAAAATGAACTACCTTGATAATTAATTACCTAGGAAGGACTAAGTGAAGGACTTAAACTTTTGAAGAGCCAGCTCCCAGATCATTTTGATTCAGAGCAAAACCCCAAACTGAATCCGGAGGGAAAAGTGGCTAGCACCCCATGCTGCAGGTTGCAGCTCTCCAGGTGTTCCTGCGTTCATGCTCAATAGCTAAGTTGTGCCCAACTCTTTGCAATCCCATGGACTGTAGTCCACCAGGCTCCTCTGTCCATGGGATTTCCCAGGCAAGAATACTGGAGTGGGTTGCCATTTCCTCCTCCAGGGGGTCTTCCTAATCCAGGGATCGAACCTGCATCTCCTGTGTCTCCCGCATTGGCAGGCAGATTTTTTTTTTTTTTTTTTAACCTCTGAGCCACCTGGGAAGACCCTTCAGGTGCTACTGGCAACCAAAACACCTCAGTTTGCTTGGGAGTCTGTAACAAAATACCATAGACTTGGTGGTTTCAACAATATAAATTTATTTCTCTTTCTCTCTCTCTCTTTTTTCTTTTGTAAAATGAATAGGCTGAGAATTTTCCAAACCTTGAAGTTCTAGTTCTGGAATTGTTTAACAATCTCTTTTTTCATTCATCTCTCTCTTCTGGCCTTTTGCTCTAAGCAGTTAGGAGGATCCAAGCCACTCTTTCCACAATTAGAAATTTCCCCAGCTAAATATTCAGTGTCATTGCTTGCAAGTTCTGCCTTCCACAAAACACTAGACTATGAACATAATTCAGCCAAGTTATTTTCATTTTATAACATAGACTGCCTTTTCAGTAACATGTTACTCAGTTCCATCTGACATCTCATAAGAATGGCCTTTGATTCCTTATTTCTACCAACTGGGAGTTCATGATTAGTTACATATTCTCTAAGAAGATGGAAACGTTCTCTCTAGCTCTCCTTTCTTTATGAGCTCTCACCAGAATTTCCCTTCCAGTTGAGATTCCTCCATGCACCTCACAACTCCTCCAGTCTCCATATCTTACCCATTTCCAAAGCCACTTCCACAGGGTTAGTTTTTTGTTGCAGCAGCACCACCTCTTACCTTCTGCCCCACCTCACCCCCCAGGCAAAGTCCCATTAACTAGATGAGGATTTCACACTTCTCTTTGTTCCTCTTTCCACAGCCCACAAATGAAAAGGCTTCTCATTTACCACAGGAAATCGCACTCACAGGAAATTGCACTTGTTCTTCTTTTATCCAACCTAAAATATGATTTCGCCTTTATCTTAATTCTTTTAGGTTGAATTTTTGCTCATGTTGGCCTTATAGTCCCCCCCACCCACTCCCCGCCTTTTTCCCCCCTCTTAATTAATTCTTCATCTCTTTTTCTGGGTCCTTTTTCTTGCTTGCCTGTTAAATATCTGTATTCCTCAGGTGTCTTTTCTTGGATCTTATGTCTTTTCACTCTAGAGATTAGTGGTTCTTCCTTTGGGGGAGTTAAAAAAAAAAAAAGTAAAAGTTACTGGGTCATGTCTAACTCTTTATAGCCCACCAGCTTGCTCAGTTCCTGGAATTCTCCAAGCAAGAATACTGGAGTAGGAAGCCATTCCCTTCTCCACGGAATCTTTCCAACCCAAGGATCGAAACTCATGTCTCCCCATTGCAGACAGATTCTTTACCATCTGAGCTACCAGGGAAGAGCTTTGGGGAGTTAAGAATAAGGAGGGGAAAAAAAAAAAGGTATGGGAAGCTCTTCAGACATGTATTTATTAAATATTTTTAAAAGCTTATTTGATGCAAAGAGCTGACTCATTGGAAAAGACACTGATGCTGAGAAAGATTGAGAGCAGGAGGAGAAGGGGGTGACAGAGGATAAGATGGTTAGATGGCATCATCGACTCAATGGACATGAGTTGGCACAAACTCCAGGAGATGGTGAAGGACAGGGAAGCCTGGCATGCTGCAGTCCATGGGGTTCCAAAGAATCGGACATGACTGAGTAACTGCACAACAAAAGCTTATTATATGTCAGCCATTGTCCTAGTTGTTGAGGATGTAATAGAGAAAAAAACACACAAGCTTCCTGTTCTCATGGGGAAGACAGACAATAAGTAAATAAGTTTAAATATGTATATGATTTCAATTAGTGATAATTGCCATGAAGAAAAACAAAGCAAAGTAGGGAGAGTCATGGAGAAAAAAGACCTCTCTGAAACAGATAATTGACCACATGTTATTTAAAGCCATGACTGTGGATGAGATCACCTAGGGAGAACAGCAAATAGAGAGGAGAAAGCTAAGGACTCAGCTCTGGGGTATTTCACCTTTTCAATGTCAATAAGAATTAGAAAGACTCTGTGAAGCAGACTGAGAAGGATGCAGTTGCTAACAAAAGAAAAGAAAAGAAAATATGAGGCTCTGGAACCCAAAAACAATAACAACAAAATGTTCCAAGAAAGAGGGAGTAATCAACTGTGTCACATTATGCTGAGATGATGAGTAAGATGAAGATTAAAAATTGTTTATTGAGTTTGGCAAGAAAGAAATCTTTGCCAATCTGAAGATCGGATTAAGTGGAATTGGAGGACAAGATCCTGACTGGAGTATGCTCCAGATAGAATGGGAGGTGACAGAGTGATTGTAAATGACTCTTCCGAAGAGAATCGAAATTTAAAAAGAACAGAGAAATAGAAGGAGGGAGTTATGGGATGGGAATGTAGGGTCACAAGAGACTTTTTTCAAATGGGACGTATTACAGCAATTGGGATGGCTATGATGTGCAACAAGGAGGAAATTGATGATGCATAAGCAGAGTCCTTGAATACAAGAGAGGGGACAAGACCCAGTGCACAACTCTGGTTTGATGAGGACTGGAGCAGTTTACCTATTGCAACAGGAATAACAGCAGCGTGTGTGTACAGATGCAGAGTAACCGGTCGATTGGATGGTGAGAAGGTAGTTCTCTTATGATTGCTTTTGTTCTCAATTAATTAGATGCAAAGTCAATAGCTGAGTGTGAGGAGAGAAGAAGGGTTGTTAGAGGTTTGAGAAATAAGATTGCTGCTCTGCCATGGAAAGACCACTTAAAATAGGGAATCATTTAACATGGGACCGATCAGCACAGCTGGATGTTTTCCTTCAGCTACATTTAGCTAAACTTTTGATTAGGAGGGCTTCACTGGTGACTCAGATGATAAAGAATCTGCTCACAATGCAGAAGACCTGGGTTCAATCCCTGGGTTGGAAAGATCCCCTGGAGAAAGGAATGAATACTCCAGTATTCTTGCCTGGAGAATTCCATGGACTGTAGCCCACCAGGCTCCTCTACATGCAGGCTACAGTCCATGTACAGGTCGGCTATAGTCCATGGGTTGCGAAGAGTTAGACATGACTAAGCGACTAACACTTTTCAGATTAAGAACCTCTGCTCTACACCCTCTCTCTGAGTGACTTCATCCAAATTCATGACTTGGCTAACAATTATGTCTTGTGATTCCCAAATCTGTATCTTCAAGCTAACCCTGTTTTTGGAACTCCAAACTCAACGTCTACTAGAGTTTTCAACTTAAAATCTCCCATGTACCTCTTAAACTCAGCATATCCAAAACGAAAATAGCATGTTTAAAACCACCCCTATGGTCCTTGACGCTGCTAACAACCTACCAACCCTCCATCTAATGCCTAAAGTAAGAAGCAAAAGTCTTCTTTGCACACTCCAGTCAAAGAATCTTGTAGCTCCTACCTTCTTCACATCTTCCCTCTAATTTCACTGCCCTTTGCCTAAGTTCAGGCCTTTGTCACTGTTCACCTAAGTTCCCGCAACAGTCTCCTGTCTTTGATGTCAGTCTATCCCGACTTAACCCACCTTCTGCACAGCTTCCAGTCTTCTCTTTGGTAAATGCAAATCTCATTACCTTGCTCCCGTACTTAAAATATTTCAAAAGTTCTCTTTAGCTCAAAAAGTAAAATTCACTTCAAAGTCTGATGCTGGCTATCCTTTAGCCTAATAGCCTACCAATCCAGCCACTCCAAATTACTTGCTGTTTGCATATTGCATCGTATGTACACCAGAGGGCTTCCCTGGTGGCTCAGATGGTAAAGAATCTGCCTGCAATTCAGGAGACCCAAGTTCAATCACTGGGTTGGGAAGATCCCCTAGAGAAGGAAATGGCAACCCACTATAGTATTCTTGCCTAGAGAAATCCATGGATAGTGGACTCTGGCTGCATATAGTCTATAGGGTCACAAAGAGTCGGACATGACTGAGTGAACAGAAATAGAATAGAAATAGAATATAGAACATACTTTCTTTTGAAAAACCTTTTCTTCACCTGCAGTTGCTTCTAGCTTCCAGACCTTCCTCTGAACACCATCTTGACATTTACTGCAGGTAAACTTCATATGTACTCCCGAAGCACAGTGAGTGTACTATACTTATACTCACTTATCATACTGACCTCACTTACCACTACATCCCCTCCAGCTACTTCCTCATTTTTCTGCTTTCCTTTGAAGCAAACCCCATCAAAAAGTATCATGAATATTTCACTGCCGCCCCTTCCTCTCCTCCCTTTATCTCTGGCACACATTTAAGTTGGTCTTTTCATTTTGACTTTTCTAGCAAAACAACTCCTTACAAAGTCATAAATGTCTTTGACATGGCTATAAACAATGGTCAATCCTTAGTCCTCATCTTACTGACCCATCACAGTTGCAGCATCTGATACAATTAATTATGCCTTCCTTCTTGAAAGACCTTCTTCTCTTGGCCTCCAGGCAGCATTTTCTTTTGCTTCTGCTGTCTCACTGGCAGCTATTACCCCTTCCTCGTTGCCACTTGTCCTGATCATCTTAATCTCTAGAACTTGGATGTTCTTTTCTATCTATTTCCTTTCTAGGTGATATCATCACTTTTATAGCTTTAAACACCCTCTCTAAGGATTACAGTGCTCAAATGTGTATCCTAACCTACACCTCTACCCTGCACTCTAGAATACCCAACTTCACACATGCATTTGAATGTCTAATAGGCAGCTTCCCAAACTCCTTCAGCAACCCTTCCCTTTTTAGTAAATAGCAATTTCATTCTTCCAGTTGCTCAAGCCGAAAACCTTGGAGTCATCCTTGACTTCTCTCTTTCTCCCATACCTCACATTTACACCACCAGTAAATCTTGTACGGTCTGCCTTCAAAATATACTCACAATCCAACCACATCTACTCACCAGCCTGGTCAGCCCATTCTCTCTCACCTGGTTATGTAACAGCCTCCCACCTAGCCTCCCACCTTCCAACCTTCTCTCCATTCACACAAGAGCCAGAGTGGTTCTTCAAAAACAAGTTGTATCATGTCTCTTCTCTGCTCAGAATCCCCAAATTATTGTCATATCAGAGGCAGTTTAATGGTTTACAAGACCCTACATAATTTAGCCCCCCTACTAACTCCCTAAACTCATCTCCAGCAACCCTCCCCAACTCTCTGTTGAAACTCCATTGATCCTGTCTCAGGCCCTGTGCACCTGATGCTTCCTCTGCCTGCTATGTTCTTCCTTGAGGATAGCCACAGGCACACCCTCTCACTTCCTTCACATCTCTGCCATCCTCTCAGAGGGCTTGTAGGACTCATTTTCAATTACACTTACCACTGTCTCTTACATTATTTGTTCATTGGTTTATCTCTGTCTTACTCCACTATTGTTGTTGTTGTTCAGTCACTAAGTTGTGTCTGACTCTTTGCCGCCCCGACACTGCAGTGCAATGAAACAGACATGTGCACCCATAAGTGTGTGTGCACTTGTGTGTGCATTTACACGGTTGTTGTTTTTTAGTCACTAAGTTGTGTCCAACTCTTTGTGACTCCATGGACTGCAGCACGCCAGACCTCACTGTTCTCCACTATCTGCTAGAGCTTGCTCAAACTCATGTCCATCGAGTCAGTGATGCCATCCAACCATCTCATCCTCTGGCACCCTCTTCTCCTTTTACCTCTGGTCTTTCCCAGCATCAGGGTCTTTTCCAGTGAGTTGACTCTTTTCATCAGGTGGCCAAATATTGGAGCTTCAGCTTCAATCTCAATACTTTGGCCACCTGATGAAAAGAGCTGACTCATTGGAAAAAACCCTGATGCTGGGAAAGATTGAAAGCAATGTGCCTCTATCAGGACCTTATTTTATTCACTGCTGTATCCCCTGCACTAGTATAGTGCCAAGCACTTAGCAGATGTTCCATAATAAATCAAATGGAATTAAATACTAGTTTACTTATGCACCTCCTCCCAACTAAAACATACTCTTTTAAAAGAAGGACGATGGGACTTCCCCGGCAGTCCAGTGATTGAGACCTCACCTTCCAGTGCCGAGGGTGCAGGTTTGATCCCTGGTCGGGAGCTAAGATCCTACATGGCCAAAACACCTCATTTTTAGCCTCGTGGCCAAAAAACCAAAACATAAAACTGAAGCAGTATTTCAACAATTTCAATAAAATCTTTAAATGGCCACATCAAAAATAATTAAAAGAAGGACAATATCATATTGAACTTTAAATCCCCTTTGCCTAGCACAGTTCAGTTCAGTCGTTCAGTTGTGTCTGACTCTCTGCGACCCCATGGATTGTAGCACTCCAGACCTCCCTGTCCATCATCAATTCCTGCAGCTTACTCAAACTTATGTCCATTGAGTTGGTGATGCCATCCAACCATCTCATCCTCTGTCATCCCCTTCACCTCCTGCCCTCAATCTTTCCCAGCATCAGGGTCTTTTCCAATGAGTCAGCTCTTCACATCAGGTGGCCAAAGTATTGGCGTTTCAGCTTCAACATCAATCCTTCCAATGAACACTCAGGACTGATCTCCTTTAGGATGGACTGTTTGGATCTCCTTGCAGTCCAAGGGACTCTCAAGAGTTTTCTCCAACACCACAGTTCAAAAGCATCAATTCCTCGGTGCTCAGTTTTCTTCACAGTCCAACTCTCACATCCATACATGACCACTGGAAAAACCATAGCCTTGACTAGATGGTCCTTTGTAGGCAAAGTAATGTCTCTGTTTTTTTTAATATGCTGTCTAGGAGTAAGTGTCTTTTAATTTCATGGCTGCAGGAGTAAGCATCTTTTAATTCCATGGTTGCAGTCACCATCTGCAGTGATTTTGGAGCCCCCAAAAATAAAGTTAGCCACTGTTTCCCCATCTATTTCCCATGAAGTGATGGGACTGGATGCCATAATCTTAGTTTTCTGAATGTTGAGCTTTAAGCCAACTTCTTCACTCTCCTCTTTCACTTTCATCAAGAGGCCCTTTAATTTTTCTTCACTTTCTGCCATAAGTGTGGTGTCATCTGCATATCTGAGGTTATTGATATTTCTCCCAGCAATCTTGATTCCAGATGTGCTTCTTCCAGTCCAGCGCTTCTCATGATGTACTCTGTATATAAGTTTAAAAAGCAGGGTGACAATTTACAGCCTTCACGTACTCCTTTTCTTATTTGGAACCAGTCTGTTTTCCATGTCCAGTTCTAACTGTTGCTTCCTGACCTGCATACAAATTTCTCAAGAAGCAGGTCAGGTGGTCTGGTATTTCCATCTCTTTCAGAATTTGCCACAGTTTATTGTGATCCACACAGTCAAAGGCTTTGGCATAGTCAATAAGGCAGAAATAGATGTTTTCCTGGAACTCTCTTGCTTTTTCCATGATCCAGCGGATGTTGGCAATTTGATCTCTGGTTCCTCTGCCTTTTCTAAATTCAGCTTGAACATCAGGAAGTTCACGGTTCATGTATTGCTGAAGCCTGGCTTGGAGAATTTTGAGCATTACTTTACTAGCATGTGAGATGAGTGCAACTGTGTGGCAGTTTGACCATTCTTTGGCATTACCTTTCTTTAGGATTGGAATGAAAACTGACCTTTTCCAGTCCTGTGGCCACTGCTGAGTTTTCCAAATTTGCTGGCATATTGAGTGCAGCACTTTCACAGCATCATCTTTTAAGATTTGAAATAGCTCAACTGGAATTCCATCACCTCCACTAGCTTTGTTTTGTAGTGATACTTCCTAAGGCCCACTTGACTTCACATTCCAGAATGTCTGGCTCTAGGTGAGTGATCACACCATCATGATTATCTGGGTCATGAAGATCTTTTTGCACAGTTCTTCTGTGTATTCTTGCACCTCTTCTTACTATCTTCTGCTTCAGTTAGGTCCATAAGATTTCTGTCTTTTATTGAGCGCATCTTTGCATGAAATGTTCCCTTGGTGTCTCTCATTTTCTTGAAGAGATCTCCAGTCTTTCCCATTCTATTGTTTTCCTCTATTTCTTTGGACTGATCACTGAGGAAGGCTTTCTTATCTCTCCTTGCTATTCTTTGGAACTCTGCATTCAAATGGGTATATCTTTCCTTTTCTCCTTTGTTTTTCTATTCTCTTCTTTTCACAGCTATTTGTAAGGCCTCCCCAGACAGCCATTTTGCCTTTTTGCATTTCTTTTTCTTGGGGATGATCTTGATCCCTGTCTCCTGTACAATGTCATGGACCTCTGTCCATAGTTCATCAGGCACTCTGTCTATCAGATCTAATCCCTTGAAGCTATTTCTCACTTCCACTGTATAATCGTAAGGGATTTGATTTAGGTCATACCTGAATGGTCTAGTGGTTTTCCTTACTTTCTTCAATTTAAATCTAAATTTGACAATAAAGAGTTCATGATCTGAGCCACAGTTAGCTCCTGGTCTTTTTTTTTTTTTTTTGCTGACTGTATAGAGCTTCTCCATCTTTGGCTGCAAAGAATATAATCAATCTGATTTCAGTGTTGGCCATCTGGTGATGTCCATGTGTAGAGTCCTCTCTTGTGTTGTTGGAAGAGGGTGTTTGCTATGACCAGTGCATTCTTTTGGCAAAACTCTATTTGTCTTTGCCCTGCTTCATTCCGTTTTCCAAGGCCAAATTTGCCTGTTACTCTAGGTGTTTCTTGACTTCCTACTTTTGCATTCCAGTCCCCTATAATGAAAAGGACATCTTTTTGGGGTGTTAGTTCTTAAAGGTCTTGTAGGTCTTCATGGAACCGTTCAACTTCAACTTCTTCAGCATTACTGGTTGGGGCATAGACTTGGATTACCATGATATTGAATGGTTTGCCTTGGAAATGAACAGAGGTCATTCTGTGGTTTTTGAGATTGCATCCAAGTACTGCATTTCGGACACAACGCCTAGCATTGCCTAGCACAATGCCTGCTGTTGCTAAGTCGTTTCAGTCGTATCTGACTCTGTGCGACCCCATAGACGGCAACCCACCAGGCTCCCCCATCCCTGGGATTCTGCAGCAAGAACACTGGAGTGGGTTGCCATTTCCTTCTCCAGTGCATGAAAGTGGAGAGTGAAAAGTGAAAGTGAAGTAGCTCAGTCATGTCTGACTCTTTGAGACCCCATGGACTGCAGCCTACCAGGCTCCTCTGTCCATGGGATTTTCCAGGCTAGAGTACTGGAGTGGGGTGCCATTGCCTTCTCTGAGCACAATGCCTAGTTAAGTTCAATCTTCATGAAAAAATAAGTTAGTCAGTATACAACTCCATTGCAAGCATGAGGATGTCTAACAGCCCTAGGTAAAGATGCTTAGCAAAAAGGTTGACCCTGTCACCTAAGGGTGAAAACATATTCCAAAGAGAGTCTGGGCTCCCGAGGTGGCAGGAGGGTCAAGCTAATAAATGGAGCTCTGCATTTCTTTGGCCATAGTGATGGTCTCAGACATGAAACTCCATCAGAACCAAGACTTCTAGGACAAAGACAAGTGCTCTGTCTACAAAACACAAGCTCAGAGATTGTCAGGTCTGAAGTGTCTGCCACCAGTTGCTGCCACATGAAAATTTAAATTAAAGACAACACCATAGAAGGTAGAACTGAGAAATACAAAAACCAAATCCTGAAGGCATTTCTTGAGCTCTAAATGCATATTGCCTAAATATCTACTCCCTAGACTTTTAAATTCTGTGAGTCAACACATTGTTTTGCTTAAATTGGTTTGAATTAGGTTTTCTGTCACTTGCTACAGAAAAAAAAAAAAAAAAACTTGATTAATTTATAATCTTTAAAAATTAGATTCTCATGCCCTGATACAGAATCTTTATTTTAATAAGGTCCCCAGATGTACCCAACAGATACAGAGTTGCAAGCAGCAAAACCCAGTCTAGAAGATCCAAAGCAAAAAGAATCTCTTAAAGACATTAAATATCTTACAAAATAAGTAGGAGGGCTGGAAAGCCAGGCTTGGGGCTATGTAGTGAGGAATGAGTTCCAAAATTATGCTGGCGAACTCAACCAGGAAAGTAGTCAGCGATGCTGCCAAAGAACACTAAACACTACGTTTGCACAACTGCCCCAGGAACTCAGTCTTAGGGCAACCATAGTCACCTCTAGCACTGCAGCCACTATTATCCTATATATTCAGTCTGATTGCAACTACTACTGCAAACCAATTTACTGCCACTGCTGAGCCAGAAGCTTGGTTTGGTACTACTGCTAATGCTACTAGAAAGCCAGAAATATTTTTCTATAATCTGCTCTCCTTTACATCACAGGATCCTCCACATTGCACTGGAATTTTCAAACCCTAGAAAAGAAAACAGCTCTTGCCTCATAATAATATTCATACATCAGAGAAGACTCCAGTCTTGCATTCCACCCAACTCTGGCCTGAGACTAGATCAACCAAAAGAAATCTGTTACTTTCTTGCCAGTGAACAATACATGAAGAGGCCCATTCTTTGCTTGGGGGTCCAGAGTTTAATTTATGCCCCTGGCATTGTTTCCCTGTTTCTCATACCAAAAGATATTATAAATATTTGTCCTCATACCAAGGATACTATTTTGATCAAACTGTTAGAACAATCCAGGCTTACAAGTAATTTTATTATTTTTTTCACCAAATTCTTCAGTGAATTTATAGGCCATATAACCTACTCATTGAAAGCCTTACATGTCAAGGATTAGAACCACCAGGAAAAAAAATTATTTTAGACACAGGTTCCAGGAATTTGACATAATATTTGTCACACCTGCCAAAAAGCTAGTAAATAGAATTTTCTGTAATCTTAAAATAGAATTAAACATTAAAAATCTTTCGCTATAACTCATGCTGTCTTTTGCATGAGTATGGGAGATTTTCCTCTCTCCACATGGACGTTTGTCCTCAGCGATTCTATTCAAATTGTTCCAGCCAAACCATTGGCCCCATCTCTAATGATCCTTTCCTTTGCTCTGCTATCTGACTATGCTCCTTCATGGTCTCTGACCATGGAAATCTGGGAAAATGAGTTTGACCTCTTCATTAAACTCAGTATGAAGTGTGGCTGGCAAACTCTCTGCTTATTTCAGCAAGCAACCTTTTACCCGCTATAAGTTTTAACCCAGCAACATGATGAAAATTCTCAGGTGTTGGGTCTGATTCCAAATGAGAACTTTTCTAGTCCTCTTGCCGCAGCAAAATCTGATATTTTGGTACCTGAACAGCTGACAAAGTTCCAAAAGAGGAATCATTACCCAGACGTCCCTTCAGGCATGCAGCCCCACGTTGGAATAAATGACCTGCAGGCACTTCCTTAATCACTGATAACACCTTTGACTACGGCTTCTGACTGCACCCTATTACTAGTTTGTGATACTGCCATAATACCATTGGTGGAAGCTGTTGCAATCCACGTTTCCCCTTTGACAGTGTATTTCAGTGGATCCCACACACAGCTAAGGCCCTGAGTCACTATCTGTCTGTTTTTCCATTGCATGACCTCAGGGAAAGGCTTTGTGCATGTTTGATGATGGAGATTTCACCTGCACGTTGGTTGGATCCCTTTGGAACACTGCTGGGAGGTATCCCCCTGAGCACTGAGCTTGTGCCAGCCTTTGTTGTTTTTTTTTCTCATTTTTGCTCCCTGACTCGGGCCTTCCCCCAACAGTCTGTTTGGTTCTGTTTAGGTTATATTACCTCATGCACAATTAGATTTGTACAGTTCTTTGCTGGTAGCAAAAAACAAAATATAGGTCTCTTATATCCAAAGACCTGAATTTCCTTGAAAATCTACAGAAGGCTCTGGGTCATAAGCCTTCAATCTATTCTACAATGACACATTTCATGTCCTGCTTTAATCAAACTGCAGGATACATAAGATTTATCAAATAGTAGAAACAGGACTTCCCTGGTAATGCAGTAGTTAAGAATCTGCCTGCCAGTGCAGGGGAGGGCCGATCGGATCCCTAGTCTGGAAAGATTCCACAGACAGAGCTTGCACACCCTTACAACATGTGCTCTGAAACAAGAGAGGCCACCATAGTGAGAAACCTGTGCACAGCAACGAGGACCCAGCACAGCCAAAAATAAATAATAAATGTTAAAAAAAAATACTGAGAAGTAGAGTGGAAAATTATGAACTTTGGAGCTAGTCTAACTTCAGTACTTTCACACTAGTTTTGTGGCCATGGGCAAATTACTTAAATCCAGCTTCCTTGTGTATGTAATGAGGCTAATAATACTGCACCTATCTCATAATCTACTGTGAGAATTAAATGACTTCCTGTGGTTAGCAGACATTTGGTCCTGTCCAAAACACCCATAAGACATTTGGTCCGTACCAAAAGGTCCCTGGTATTTAGTCCTATCAAAACCATTTGGCATGGATCAAATATGGTCGTGTATATTTTGGATAGAATCAAATTTCAAGGACTTCTTAGCATTCACCAAAAGCCATATGGATGTTTTAGACGGGACCAAATGTCCTGCAAGACTTTCTAGAAGTATAAACATTATAAGAGCTCAAGAAAGTTTCATTCCCAGCCCCTATCTGACATAAGGGGATATGCCCATGACTCAGTGTTTCCTCAGTTACTAAAACTGAGTATCTTCTAATGAACAGCTTTCCTTCTTCTGGACTAAAATGGTTTTATAAGGAAAATTCTATTCCAAGTGCTGATATTTAGGAGGTAATGATTTGCTTTGCTTTATGAGGCCTCCTTTAGGAGAAGGGAATATTCTTTAAACACAGTTGCTTTGATATTTACCGGGTGTGGAGGGAGAGGAGGAAAGAGGAAAAGGAAAATGATAAATGGGTTCATTTAGAGTGATGGAGATCAAAGTAACTCTTAACTCTTTGACTATAAATATAATGTAGCTCTTAAATCAAAGCTCCTCACCCCAAAGCATCTCAGCTCTTTTACTGTCTTAACTCCTGACAGTTGGACCTCTTTTTATATCTACTATCCCCGCTAGGATGTCCCCCTTGTAACAAAAGTGTTATCATGGCTGTTACCATTCCAAAAGCATTAAGCCTCCACAGGGAATTTGCTTTTTATGTTATTGTGATTTCAGGGGCTGAGTTAAGCTGCACTTCTTTGTAGAGGGGTGGGAATAGAAGAAAGAAATTGTAGAAGAGAGATCCTCATGAGACAAAGCTCTCTGAGAGCCAAAACTCTCTTAGAAAGCTAAGATGGTAAATTTTTTTCTTCTTTTTTTAAATTTCTATTTACTTTTGGCTATGTTTGATCTTCATTGCTGCATACAGGCCTTCTTTAGTTGCAGTGAGCAGGGGTTCCTCTTCATTGTGGTGCATGGGTTTCTCATTGTGGCCACTTGTTGCAGAACATGGGCTCTAGGCACACAGGCTTCAGTAGTTGTGGCTCCTGGGCTCTAGAGTATGAGTTCAGTAGTAGTGGCATATGGGCTTAGCTGCTCTGCAACTTGTGGGATCCTCTTAGACCAGGGATTGAACCTGTATCCCCTGCACTGGCAGGCAGATTTTTAAACATTGGTTCACCTGCAAAGTCCCCAAGGTGATAATTCTTAAAGACAGTCTTTATAACCTCTTTTGACTTGGTTTCTCCAATATTCTTCCTTGCTTGAAAGTGAAGTCGCTCAGTCATGTCCAACTCTGCAACCCCATGGACTCAAGCCTATCAGGCTCCTCCGTCCATGGGATTTTCCAGGCAAGAGTGCTGGAGTGGATTGCCATTTCCTTCTCCAGGGGATCTTCCCAACCCAGGAATCAAACCTGGGTCTCCCTCATTGCAGGCAGAAGCTTTACCGTCTGAGCCACCAGGGAAGTCCATTCTTCTTTGCTTACACCATTTAAATTGAGTTATCAAGGAAAAGGAGTATGGCTCTCAACATTGCTCATTATTGAAGTGAAGTGAAGTGAAGTCACTCAGTTGTGTCTGACTCTTTGCAATCCCATGGACTGTACCATACTACGTTCCTCTGTCCATGGGATTTTCCAAGAGTACTGGAGTGGGTTGTCATTTCCTTCTCCAGAGGATCTTCCTGACCCAGCGATAAAACCCAGGTCTCCTGCACTGTAGGCAGATGCTTTACCATCTGAGCCACCAGGGAAGTCTTCATTATTAGAGAAACGCAAGTCAAAACTACAATGAGGTGTCACCTCACACCAGTCAGAATGGTCATCATCCAAAATCTGCAAACATTAAATGCTGGAGAGGGTGTGGAGGAAAGGAAAGCATCTTGCACTGTTGGTGGGAATATAAATTGATACAGCCACTATGGAGAACAGTACAGAGATTCCTTTAAAAGGAGGAATAAAAGTACCATATGACCCAACAATCCCACTACTGGGCATATGCCCTGAGAAAACCATAATTGAAAAGACACATGTGCCCCAGTGTTCATTGCAGCACTATTTACAAGCTAGGACATGGATGCAACCTAGATGTCCATTGACAGATTAATGGATAAAAAAGTTGTGGTACGTATATATAATAGAATATTACTCACTGATAAAAAAGAATGCATTAGAGTAAGTTCTAGTGAGGTTCAGTTCAGTTCAGTTGCTCAGTCATGTCTGACTCTTTGCGACCCCATGGACTGCAGCATTCCAGACCACCCTGTCCATCACCAACTCCCAGAGTTTACTCAAACTCATGTTCATTGAGTCAGTGATGCCATCCAACCATCTCATCCTCTGTCATCCCCTTCTCCTCCCATCTTCAATCTTTCCCAGCATCAAGATCTTTTCAAATAAGTCAGTTATTCGCATCAGGTGGCCAGAGTATTGGAGGTTCAGCTTCAACAACAGTCCTCCCAATGAATATTCAGGACTGATTTCCTTTAGGATAGACTGGTTGGATCTCTTTGCAGTGTAAGAGACTCTCAAGAGTCTTCTCCAACACCACAATTCAAAGCATCAATTCTTTGTGCTCAGCTTTCTTTATGGTCCAGCTTTCACATTCATACATGACTACTGGAAAAACCATAGCCTTAACTAGACAGACCTTTATTGATAAAGTAATGTCTCTACTTTTTAATATGCTGTCTAGATTGGTCAAAACTTTTCTTCCAAGGAGCAAACGTCTTTTCATTTCATGGCTGCAGTCACCATCTGCAGTGATATTGGAGCCAAAAAAAATAAAGTCTCTCACTGTTTCCATTGTTTCCCCATCTACTTGCCATGAAGTGATGGGACCAGATGTCATGATCTTAGTTTTCTGAATGTTGAACTTTAAGCCAACTTTTTCACTCTCCTCTTTTACTTTCATCAAGAGGCTCTTTAGTTCTTCTTCACTTTCTGCCATAAGGGTGGTGGGTGGTGTCATCTGCATATATGAAGTTATTGATATTTCTCCTGGCAATCTTGATTCCAGCTTGTGCTTCATCCAACCCAGCGTTTCTCATGATGTACTCTGCATATAAGTTAAATAAGCAGGGTGACAATTTACAGCCTTGACCTTCTCTTTTTCCTATTTGGGACCAGTCTGTTGTTCCATGTCCAGTTCTAACTGTTGCTTCCTGACCTGCATATACATTTCTCAAGAGGCAGGTCAGGTGGTCTGGTATTTCCATCTCTTTCAGAATTTGCCACAGTTTATTGTGATCCACACAGTCAAAGGCTTTGGCATAGTCAATAAAGCAGAAATAGATGTTTTCCTGGAACTCTCTTGCTTTTTCCATGATCCAGCGGATGTTGGCAATTTGATCTCTGGTTCCTCTGCCTTTTCTAAATTCAGCTTGAACATCAGGAAGTTCATGGTTCATGTATTGCTGAAGCCTGGCTTGGAGAATTTTGAGCATTACTTTACTAGCATGTGAGATGAGTGCAATTGTGCGGTAGTTTGAGCATTCTTTGGCATTGCCTTTCTTTGGGATTGGAATGAAAACTGACTTTTCCAGTCCTGTGGCCACTGCTGAGTTTTCCAAATTTGCTGGCATATTGAGTGCAGCACTTTCACAGCATCATCTTTTAAGATTTGAAATAGCTCCACTGGAATTCCATCACCTCCATTGGCTTTCTTTGTAGTGATACTTCGTAAGGTCCACTTGACTTCGCATTCCAGAATGTCTGGCTCTAGGTGAGTGATCATACCATCATGATTATCTGGGTCATGAAGATCTTTTTTGGACAGTTCTGTGTGTTCTTGCCACGTCTTAATATCTTCTGCTTCACTTAGGTCCATACCATTTCTGTCTTTTATTGAGCCCATCTTTGCAAGAAATATTCCCTTGGTGTCTCTCATTTTCTTGAAGAGATCTCCAGTCTTTCCCATTCTATTGTTTTCCTCTAATTCTTTGCACTGATCAGTGAGGAAGCCTTTCTTATCTCGATCCTTGTTATTCTTTGGAACTCTGCATTCAAATGGGTATATCTTTCCTTTTCTCCTTTGCTTTTCTCTTCTCTTCTTTTCACAGCTATTTGTAAGGCCTCTTCTGACAGCCGTTTTGCTTTTTTGCATTTCTTTTTCTTGGGGATGATCTTGATCCCTGTCTCCTATACAATGTCACAAACCTCTGCCCATAGTTCTTTAAGCACTCTGTCTATCAGATCTAATCCCTTGAAGCTATTTCTCACTTCCACTGTATAATCATAAGGGATTTGATTTAGGTCTAATCTGAATGGTCTAGTGGTTTTCCTTACTTTCTTCAATTTAAGTCTAAATTTGGCAGTAATGTGTTAATGATCTGAGCCACAGTCAGCTCCTGGTCTTGTTTTTGCTGACTGTATTGAGCTTTTCCATCTTTGGCTACAAGGAAATCAATCTGATTTTGGTGTTGGCCATCTGGTGATGTCCATGTGTAGAGTCTTCTCTTGTGTTGTTGGAAGAGGGTGTTTGCTATGATCAGTGTGTCCTCTTGGCAGAACTCTATTAAGCCTTTGCCCTGATGGTCATGATGGTCTTGATCCCTGTCTCCTCTACATGGGTTCTCTAATGAGGTGGTTGAACCAGGAATCTATTATACAGAGTGAAGTAAGTCAGAAAGAGAAAGATATTATATATTAACACATATATATGGAATCTGGAAGAATGGTAGTTTTGACCCTATTTGCAGGGCAGCAGTGGAGACACAGACATGGAGAACAAACTTGTGGACACTCTGGAGGAAAGAGAGGGTGGACGGATTGAGAGAGGAGCATGGAAACATGTACATCACCATATGTAACATAGATAGCCAGTGGAGATTTGCTGTATGATGCAGGGAGCTCAAATGTTGTGCTCTGTGACAACCTAGAGGGGTGGGATGGAGATTCAGGAGGGAGGGGACACCTATGGCTGATTCATGTTGACATATGGTAGAAACCAACACAGTATTATAAAGCAATTATCCTCCAAATAAAAATAATTCTTCTAAAAAGGCATATGAAAGAAAGTAAAAATGTTTTTTGATGCACTGTCAGATCACAGAAAGGGCAGGTAAGTCTTAGTTATATCACACAATAAAGAAGTAAGCTTCAAAAATCACGTATAGTCAGACTTCCTGATGGTCCAGTGGTTAAGAATCCACCTGCCAATACAGGGGACATGAGTTCAATTCCTGGTCCGGGAAGATTCTTCATGCCATGGAACAACTAAGCCTGTGTGCAACCAGAGAAGCCACTGCAATGGAAGTCCAAGCCCTGCAACTAGAGAATAGCCTCCGCTCACCACAACTAGAGAAAGCCTGTGTGCAACAAAAATTAATAACTATTTTTAAATGTATGTTAAAAGATCACATTTAGTCTATCACCCTATCTGTTACAGTTTAAAAATTCAAAACTTAATAGGGCTTATCAGCTTACTTCCATATCCCAACTGCTGACTCTAGCACAAAGTTTCTGTTTTGATCCTAAGATTGCACAGCTGTTTATTCATTAAGATTCATGAAATTTCTACAGCCCTGAACAGGGGTTACTGAAGTTGTAATCTCTCCTTTCTCTGCCTTATCTCCGTTATAAATCCAAGGTGTCTTTGGACATAGATAGGAACCAAGTTATCTGACATAGCTTGGCTCTACAGACATTTGGAGGATTTCTCCTGATGATACAACAAAAACAAAGAAGTCTCAAGAGTACAATGGACGTTTGCAAAGGTATACTTCAACTCTCTTCTTTTTTTCTACCCAAGATTTATCACTATTCCCAAAATACCAAAGGAGAGACAAAACAGAGATACCCACAGAAGGAATGAGCTTGGAGAAATATTCATAACATAGTGATTTGTCGAGATAATAGGGAAGCACATAGTCCAGCACTATTAAAGGCTTTACCTAAGAAGAGGCAGGCTGAAGATAGCCAACATAAGTCGAAGAAATGCTTTGGATTGCCAAGTAACAACATCTTTCTTAGCAATCTCACTGATTATTATCGAACTTTTTTGTGTGGTGTCAGACTGTAATAATGCCACTGAAGAGGAAAAAGAGAGAAAAAAAACATAGGCAATAGAAAGAAAGGGCAAATAGCTACTTAGATGTTAAAATCACTCGTACGATGCAAGAATCACGAAGCACTCTACCTGAAGCAGTTGCACGGTACCACAGACTAGGGAGCAGGGTTTTGATTCAGTAGGTCCAAAATTCCTCAGTGATATTAGTAGTGTGACTATCGAGATGAGCTGAAACACTGTTATACCATGGCACATGTATCTGCAAAAAGGCATTCACACATATCAGGTCCAAAAAGTTGCTGTGGAGCCAGAGAAGATGGAAATTCAGGGTCTGAATTAGCTAATCTAGGCTAGGTTTGTTATTCCACTGAAACATGATGTCAGCTATTTAGATACATTTATTAAGTTTGCCTTCTCCTTTAAAATTAAAAATGGAAAGTGGTCGTCTAAATGATTTAAAATGACTATCTCAGAAGTCCCTACTTAACCTATTTTTTTCTCAGCTGGTTTCAACTATAACACACAGTATGTCTAACCCAATGAAGACGAGAAATCATTTGTAGCTGGGTTATGATGTGCCACACTCCTCACAGACTTCCTGTTGTCGGAGCATAAGGAAATCAACCCTGATTATTCACGGGAAGGACTGATGCTGACGCTGAAGCTCCAGTACTTTTGCACCTGATGTGAAGAGCCAACTCACTGGAAAAGACCTTCATTGGAAAGACTGAGGGCAGGAGAAGAAGGGGGAGGATGAGATGGTTGGATGGCGTTGACTCAGTGGACATGAGTTTGAGCAAACTCTAGTCGATAGTGAAGGACAGGGAAGTCTAGTGTGCTGCAGTCCATAGGGTCATAGAGTCGGACATGACTTTGTGACTGAACTACAACAACAAACTGACAGCCCCTTCTGTTTTTCTGGATAGACCACTGCATTCACCCTGAGGTCACACTTCCCATGGACAACTCCCGGTCAGTAACAACAGCAGAGGTACTCAGCCAGGCCGGATTCCACACTATGCAAGACTCTCAGTGACAGATTTCAGGTCTCCCCACCAACCTGGCCAAGCCGCTCTAGGCACTGCACTGCAGTCTAAGACATCTTCCACCCAATCTTCTGTCCTCTCTTCCCTTCTACACTGACAGTCTGAAGCCTCTTTCTGTCTCCCACTGCTCCTCCCCCAAAATCTCTTTCATATCGAATCCCATCTCGGTATTTGCCTTGGGTGGATTCAAACTAACACAGGTGTTTCAGAGAGTTGTCTAAGAAAACAGCCGGAAGATGGGAATTTGGAACAGGCTCACTCCCCAAAACAGTAGATTAGGAGTGTGTGATAAGGTACAGACAGTCTCTGACACAAGGTGGGGACCCAGTTGCTAAAGATTTCTCCCATGATGACCTGGGGAAATGCCCCAGTGGAAGACAAAGGTTGGTTGATACAGGTCCAATCATTCAGGCTTTTGAAAGACAACCAAGCATCTACAAAGACAACAGAGTTGACTGGTAATTGCTCAATTGTATTGATGCCCTGCAGAGGGGTATTGAGAAATGAGGGCTATTGACAAGCAGTTTAAAAGGCCTTCTTGGTTGCTTTTATAAGGAGGCTCTTGTCTCTTACAGCAGAAAAGAAGAAAGCCATAGACTGCAGATCTGATAGTTAAAGTTGCAGAGCTCTGGTGATGTTTGAATATCATCCAAGACAGTTCTGTTATCCTTAAAGTAAGGTGCTCGTTGGGGAAAACTGGGACCCAAAAAAACTGGGTGGGAACACTTGGGCTTCCCTGGTGGCTCAGTTGGTAAAGAATCCATCTGCAATGCAGGAGACTCACGTTTGATTCCTGGATCAGGAAGATCCCCTGGAGAAATAAATGGCAACTCACTTCAGTGTTCCTACTTGGAAAATCCTATAGACAGAGGAGCCTGGAAGGTTACAGTCCATGGGGTCACAAGAGTCAGACATGACTTGGCGACTAAACCACCCACCACCACACTTGGATGGATGCTCTGAAGGTGTTGACTATGTAGATCCTGCTAAACCGTCAGAGCTTACAGAGATGACCGACCCATGCCTCATCAGAGGAGGAACTTCCAATTGTGTTGAAAAATGCTACAGAAGCCTGTCCTGACAAGGAAACAAATGGTCCCCCTCAGGATTCATCCTCTCCTCCACTCTTGGCAACCCAGCTAAGGACCTACCTGGCCTGATAAAAGAGGTTTTATCTTATTCTACACCAAAGAGGGTGCAAGAATTAGCTAGCACATACAAGCAGCTGCCAAGGGAGTGACCGTGCAACTGGATTTTAAGAGTCCTTGATGAAAAGGCTGGAGTATAAGACTAGATTGGATAAGAAAGAATCCATGGACTTGAAGGCACTTTTTCTTGGACATAAGATTTAAAACCTGGCAAGGATTCCAAAGTAGAGGAAAAACACATAGCTAGGATGGCTTGGAGAAGTTTGATGGCAGCAATGGCCAACATTCAGCAAAGCGGAAATGTCTGAGTTGCTCTGACAGATGCTAGAGGGAAAAGTTAAGAGGCTAAGGGAAGTGTACTTGACCGAGATGAGGGTGAGGCAAGAGAGGTCTACAGGGGCAAAATTTAAGGAGTCACTCACTCTTAGGGTATTGCAGGAGCAGGGTCCCTTGTCTCACCCTTGCCCTGATCCTGAGAGTGGGCCTGCTAGATACACATATGAAGTAAGGCCAGAAGGCCTCCCAGAGGGCTCGTTCCACAGGAGGACCCAGAAGACATATCTTTCCTGCAACCATTAGGAATTCGCTGAGAGGGAAACAGAATCACTAAGAAATTTGGAGGTGGCTTCTCTGTAGACCATGGGGAATGGTAGGAGAGACCGGCACAGAGCTGAGTTCACTAATGTTCATGAGATGGTAACAGTCCCCAAAATACAGAGGCCAAGCGACAGTATCAAACTGCCAGAAGTTAGGAAGCTGCAATTACCATAATGACCTGCAAGACGAGAGCAGCCAAGAGGTCTGACCCCCAGGGAGTTGTAGATTTTGAATATCATCAAACTACTTGAGCACAGTTGCCCTAGGAACAAAATAGAAGGGCAGCCAGCAAGTGTACGACTCAACATCTTAAAAGGAAAAAGGCAAGAACAGGAAAGCAAGAAGCCAGCAGCAACACCTATAAAAAGTCATAGTCCTTTGCTCAGGTCACAGATCTGAGCAAATTTTCAGATCTAGAACTCCTTGACTAAACACTATACAAAGTATATACTGTATTGATTCCTATGAGACCCACTGGAGTAACCCCTACATTGAGCCCTTGGCCTATGGGGTAAGAGCTCTCGTCGTGGGGAAAGGCAAGGGGAAATCTCCAAAACTGTCCTTTCTCACAGCCAAGATGGTGAGACACCAACAACACTGAAGCCTGGAGATGATTTCAGAGGTGAGTTTTGCCATTAATGACCCAAAAGAGACAAAGAACATTGGAACATACATGTGCTTAGTCACTCAGTCGTGTCCGACTCTTTGCGACCCCATGGACTGTAACTTGCCACGCTCCTCTGTCCATGGGATTTTCTAGGCAGAAATACTGGAGTGGGTTGCCATTTACTTCTCCAGGGGATCTTCCTCACCCAGGGATCGAACCCAAGTCTTCTGTGTCTCCTGCATTGGCAGGCAGAGTCTTTACCCACTGAGTCATTGGGGAAGCCCAGCAAAGAACATAGCTCTCATCATATCTTGATATAATTCACAAGTCTAGCCCTTGCAAAAGCCATCTTGGAGAATGACTATACGCCAGACTCAGTCAAAGAGTATCCTTGATCATGGCTATTGTGCCAGATATGGTACCACTAACCCTCTTCTAATTTTCCCCTGAGAAAGAGGTGCCCAAGGGAAGCTGCCCCTCAGACTAATGTGAAGTAGATCTTTGTGGCATTAGGGTTAGACTGTGGCAGTCATGAAAATACTCTCTCAGGACTCTTGCTGTGGGAGCATAATTGACTAACGGCTTAAGATCCTGTCCCTCTGAACCCATCAGTACATTTGCCCCAAGGCCATACTCCCCATGGCCTAATCTCAGCCAGCGCTGGAATACAGCAGAAGTACTGAGACAGGCTTATTCTAGAAATGCGACTGCAATTCCAGGATTCCCCATCGAACTGGCCAAATATTTCTTGGCCAGACTGCACTGCAGTCTCAGATGCCTCATTCGTCCTTTCCTCTCTTCTTCATGATCTGAAGACCTTCCCTCACTTTCTTGTTTTCACACTAAACCTATTTCTCTTGTGTGTATGTGTGTTATTTGCTCAGTTGTGTCTGACTCTGTGACCCTCTGCACCATAGCCTACCAGGCTCCTCTGTCCATGGCAAGAATACTGAGTGGTTTGGCATTCCCTTCTCTAGGGGAATCTTTCCGACTCAGGGATTGAACCCAGGTCTCCTGCATTGCAGGCGGATTCTTTACCATCTGAGCCACCAGGGAAGCCCCTAATCTATTTCTTAGTGGACCCGAACTAGCACACCCTGAAAGTCTGAGCAAAAGGATCTGCATTTCCACTGGTAATGTTTTAAAAGACACAGAATCACAAGGTGATCAGAGACTTATTTCTTTATTTTTACCAACCTGCTAGAAACTGAAGATGATTAAGAAAACAAAGCTGGAACAAAAATGGCTTTGTATCTTAAAATTTGCATACAACATAGCCAGAGCACAAAGAGGAAGACGCAGCCTCAGTGCCAAGGTAAATATGCGCTGTACTGTCAGTGCCAGTCACACAAATGGGATCTGCCCGGAGCTGGTCCTACTTGTGTTCCTAACTTGTCTGAAAATGTTGAGAGATTGTCATTCCTGGATCAGCACTTTTAGTTTGGATCTTGGTGCCAAAAGTACCTTTAATTTTGTGGTTTCCATTCATCTGTTATTGGCGTGGCTCTTGATGCATGCAACCTCACCCAGAAAATAATAAATGGGTTCCTACTTCTGGTGGAGTAAACTTAGATTAGAAGCCATAGTTTGGTGGACTCTGCTCAGATGAGCCAGGTTCTGCCAGGTTTGTGGTTGATTTAATCTAAAATAAAGTGCAATGGTCCATCCACTTTCCAGATAAGTCCAGGATTTTAAGAACAGTCCAAAGTTAATTTGGATCCATGAAAGGTGTGGTTTTTCTGGGAGTCATCCAAAACTAGGGGATCCTAGAGTTATTCTTATTCTTGGTGATTAATGGACAAGTCATTCAGAGTCTCTCTGTCTACATTTCCTAATGGATATAATAACCCTCCCTTTGAGAAGGTTGTGATGTCTTACATATTTGTATGGAAGGCCTTGAAATCTTCAATTGGTATAAGGGGAAAAAATATGCAAAGCTGTATATTGTCACCTTGCTTATTTAACTTATATGCAGAATACATCTTGCAAAATGCTGAGTTGGAGAAATCACAAGCTAGAATCAAGATTGCCAGGAGAAATATCAACAACCTCAGATATGTGGATGATACCACTCTAACAGCAGAAAATGAGAGTAACTAAAGAGTCTTTTGATGAGGGTGAAAGACGAGAGTGAAAAAGCTGACTTGAAACTCAACATTGAAGAAACTACGATTCTGGCATCCAGCCCCACCACTTCATGGCAAGTAGAAGGGGGGAAAGTGGAAGCAGTGACAGATTTTATACTCTTGGACTCCGAAGTCACTGTGGATGGTGACTGCAGCCACGAAATTGAAAGATACTTGCTCATCGGATGGAAAACTATGACTAACTTAGACAGTATATTAAAAAGCAGAGACACTACTTTGCCGACAAAGCTCTGTGCAGTCAAAGCTATGGTTTTTCCAGTAGTTATGTATGGATGTGAGAGCTGGACGATAAAAAAGGCCGAGCACCAAAGAATTGATGCTTTTGTCTTGTGGTGCTGAAGAAGACTCTTGAGAGTCCCTTGGACTGCAAAGAGCTCAGACAAGTCAATTCTAAAGGAAATCAATCCTGAATATTCACTGGAAGGACTGATGCTGAAGCTGAAGCTCCAGTACTCTGGCCACCTGATGCAAAGAGCCAACTCACTGGGGAAAAACCCTGATGCTGGGAAAGATTGAAGGCAGGAGAAGGGAGCGGCAGAGGATGAGACGGTTAGATAGCATCACCACCTAAATGGACATGGGTTGAGCAAACTCTGGGAGACAGTGAAGGACAGAGGAGCCTGGTGTGCTACAGTCCATGGGGTTACAAAGAGTCAGACATGACTCAGCATCTGAGCAAAAACAACAACAACAAAAAAGTTCTCATACGCATAATTTTTAATTTAAAGACAAAGAATTTGATCAAACTTTGAGGTTTAGTTCATTAGGCTTTCTCAACTTAATTGATCTTGTCTATGCTGAAGTCTCTATAATGAACACTTTATTGGCACATTTTATTTTATTTTTCAAGGGTGTGGACTGCACCTAGCACGTCTTTGGCAGCTGTACCGAGCACCATGATGGATGTTTAATAAATGCACATCAACTTGTAGGAGACAATGTGGCAAAGAAGGACCGACTAAGAATTCCAAGACCAGGGTTGAAGTTTCAGCTCTACTACTAATGCACTGTAGAATCTTCCACAAATCACTTGACTTTAATTTTCTCTTCTGAAAATGAGAACATTGGTGTTAATCATCTCTAAAGTAACTTTCAGGATTTTTGAAAATAACCTATTACAATTGGTAAAGTTGTTACACCTTTATATTATCTAATGAAGAGCCACTTTTTAAAAAAGAAGAAATATGGAGACATTTATAAGTAAATACTCTCATATTTTATCTTTCTAAAAATTTGTACTGCTTTTTAGAAGACAATGTAGTATAATTCAAAGAGTACTAGACCTGTGTTCTAAAACTGGATTTGCTACTAAATGTGTTGGGGAGTTTTGGTAGCTCATTTACATTTATAGGATTCAGTTTATTATATGTAAAATTAGGGTATTCAATTAGATTAATTCTAAAGACTCTATCTATTAAGGTCTCTCCCAGTCCTAACAATCTATAATTCTTCTGGGTGACATTTTAAAATGCCTTTTTTCTTTTATGATTACAATAGTAGTTTTAAAATATTGATTTTAAAATATTCAAAGGTTACAAAAATACATTAAGTAAAAAGTTGAGTCCATTGTAATGATGTTACTTAGAGATTAAGTGTTAAAAGCTTGGTGTATAATCTCTCAAATTTTTCACTGATATATTTACATTGATGTATTATTATATAACCTATTATTTTACAAAATGACAGCATGTCATACATACTTTTGTGATACTTGCTTTTTTTTTTTTACTTAATAATATATAATAAACATCTTTCAACCAGACATGCAGCTCTATCTCATTCTTTTTCATGATTCTTTTCCACTGAATGAATGTATCCAAGTTATTCTCCTATCTCCTATTGATGAACATTTAACTTGTTTTAAGATTTTTGTAATGGGCATCTCAGATCATCTATAGACATCTGTTTTCATCTATCTTTGTACAACTTTGGAATTATTTACAAAAACGTGGAATTTCAGGGCAAAATGGTACAATTTTATACAAAGAGCCAAATTGCTCTCCAAGCCAAGTGTGAACAATTTACATCCCCATAGACAATGTAAGAGATAAGAACACTAGGTGGTGCTAAGCATGCTAATTCCAGCTGCTGCTGCTGCTACTAAGTCGCTTCAGTCGTGTCCGACTCTGTGTGACACCACAGACGGCAGCCCACCAGGCTCCTCTGTCCCTGGGATTTTCCAGGCAAGAATACTGGAGTGGGTTGCCATTTCCTTCTCCCCTCAAGAGGTTACAGCTGCTGCTGCTAAGTCGCTTCAGTCGTGTCCGACTCTGTGCGACCCCATAGACGGCAGCCCACCAGGCTACTGCAAGAACACTGGAGTGGGTTGCCATTTCCTAATTCCAGCTACCACGTATTAATAGTAAGAACTGGGGAGGCTTATTATCTAGTTTGGGCTTTTGCCTCAAAATACTGTAAATCTAGGCTAGTGCTGACACAAAGTATATACCCTTAATTCAAGTCTCATTGATCCACCATCAGGTATATCACATGTGGTTCCACAAAGCAGAACTAGGGCCAATGTATGGAAATCATAGATAGAAAAGTTCTGATACAAAAAAAAAGAAAGAAAAAGCTTCCTAGCATCAGAATTTTCCCATAAAAAGATGCTCTGTTTCTTAACTCGTGAGTACCCAGTCACTATAGTATAACTGGTCATCAACTGAAGGCTAGATGACCTTTTATGAAATAAGTTATTAGCTCTGGCAACTTCTAGAGTTTCCTTCAGATTCTAAGACTCAAGGACACACAGATTTTGAAGAATAAGAATTGGGGTTCAGTCCTCCCACACATATTTGCCTTCCTGGACTCTGTTTCATGTCTGAATAACAATTTTTATATTTTCTCTAATCTCTATATTTGAATATTTCATTAGGTTAACTTCTGTAAGTTTAGATAACTATGTCTTTCAGAGATCAGGTTAAATATCTTCATTTCCATTCAATTATACAACAGATATGTATATTGAGCCTGGCAGAGTACTAGCTGGGGATCTGACAGCTAACAAAACAGACAATTCCTGCTATCATAGAATTTAAAGATTGTGCAAATACAGATACATAAACATAAGGCTATATTTGCAAATACAGATATATTTTACTATATTATAAAACTTTTATTTGAACTGTCTATGAAATTAACTGGATAGCTATCCAGTAAATCTAAATATGTTCATTAAGAAAATCAGAAACACGTAACCAATATTTTTAAACCATTTCTCACTGATTTTTTTTTTCCAGCAGACATAAAGCAAAACAGAAAGCAGAGATAATTACCTGAACATTTGAGGTAAAGGTAAGAGCCGAAATAATTATCTAATCTAAAAGTAAAGCGAACACAACACATTTACTTTAGTTGTCTAGGAAACCGCATCCACATTCCCTTTTCACCTACAGATCTTCACAGGCCCAAATGCTAAGATTAGAAATCTCTGAATACTCGAAGCACATCAACAGCCTCTCTGGCCCCAAGCCCAGCGTCACATTTCCTCTAACAGAAAGGCTACAGAAACAACAGAAAAGGAGAGAGCAGTTCAGAGAATGGCTTGGGTTGAACTGTATGTGTTTATGAAGGAAAGTGCCAACGAAATCACCTATGTCGAGGGAAAAAAAAAAACACCATAAAGAAATTTCCCAAAGACATCTCTGAGCCAAACCTCACTCTTAGGTAAAAATATCATTATCTCAGGGCACATTCCTCTCCTCTCATGCATGCATGAGCACAATGCTTCCTGTTGAAAGCTCACTCTGAAAATAAAATGCAGTCCCATGGTAAGCCTAGCTTCCCATGAAGGCAGGACAGAGTCAACAAAATAATCCTCACTTTCTTTCAAAGGGCCAAAATTTCTCAAAGGATTTCTATTCCCTGAACAGTCTAGATCTTACCTAAAATAAAGAAATATAACTTACAGCCCCACCAGTTAAACTTGGTCAAAAGTTTTTAAGTCTCATTTTTAAAACACTCAGCAAGGAAATTTGTATAGCTCGGTAGTTAAAAAAAAAAAATCAGTCAATTATTTCTTAATAAGATTTCCAACCTGACATTCAGGGCAAGCCATTACCTTTTACCATATAATCCCAATGTGTTTTTGATCATGTGTAACTAACTTGGGGCAAAGATAATTTCTCTTCTACAGCTTGGAGGTTAACCCACTTGATGTTTCATTTTCACTTAATACCCTCACTTCTTATCACCCTCAAAGAAAGTTCTGTCCACTGACACCAAATGTACACTGACTTTTTAGGTTACAACAATTGAAATTGTCCATTTTGGACCTACTAAAATAGCAATTTCACGTGGTTCAACTCAAGTATTAGTTCATTTTTCCAGACCCCCATTTCTTCATCTACAACCTAAGGTTGTTTGACAAATTGAGCTCAAAGATCCTAGGTCTAATAATCTATGATTCTAAGAGCTACAGGATCAAGTTCACACACATATACACAGGGGAACATATGCATAGGTGTCATTTGCTACAGTAATTTTGCTACAGAAAGAAGAAAATAATTCATTAACAAGTATTTATTGAACACCTAGTTTGGGCAAAGCTCTAATATAGGCACTATTATAATATGCTTCCCTGGTGGTGCTATTGGTAAACAACCCACCTGCCAATGCAGAAGACCTGGGTTCGATCCCTGGGTTGGGAAAATCCCCTGGAGAATGGAATGGCAGCCCACTCCAGTATTCTTGCCTAGAAAATCCCATGGACAGAGGAGCCTGGCAGTCTCCAGTCCATAGGGTCGAAAAGAGTTGGACATGACTGAAGTGACTTGGCATGCATGATATGCAAATGATAGAGTTTATTGGGCTATTTATGAGAAGAAAACTCTAAAATATTTTGAGGGCTTGAATTCCTTGAGCTTTAAACCAAATTTAACTTTGTGTATGTCAAACACTTGGTCATGCTTATCAATTATAAGTAGAATACTTAACAATCACAGTCATAATTTCCTTCCAATGCCCTCTGGAGGCTCTGGACTGAGTCTGTGAATGAGAAGGAACAAGCTGAGCCACAAGAGTTTCATAACTTTTTTCAGGCACTCACTTCATTATAACAGATGATTTATGAAATTATAAATGTACCAGATTCTCCAGGGTAGGTGCCCACTCCTATGAATAAGCGATAAACCACTAAAGTGCATTAACTCTCTTAGGCAATCAATCCTTCATCCTGCAAATGCTGCCCGAGTGTTTATTATGTCAGGCCCTGGGCTTGGCTTTGAGATACGGAAATGAACAGTCCCTCTCTTCAAGGAGTTCACATTCTATTGGGTAAAACAGACCAGTAAACAAATATGGGGTTGGTCAGAAAGTTCATTCAAGTTTTTGCATAAGATCATATGGAAAACCCAAACAAACTTTTGTCCAACCCAAATACTTCCACTAACTTTTGAAAAATACTTGTGCAAAGTACTATAATGATATATAACATGGCAGGAGAGGGGCATTGGTGCACTTAATTCATGAAGAAGGCAACATCTGAATTGGAATTTGAAGATATAAATTCCATACAGTATGGATGTGGGGAGTGGGGTAGGGAATGGATACTAGAGGCTAATAGAACAAGATGTGCAAAATATGAAGACCTGGAAGAATGTTCTTTATTCAGAGAAAGGTGGAAACACCTATGGGGTACAGAGTGTGAGCAAAGATGTTAAAGGAAGTCAGATGGGCAAGGTAGACAGGGACTAGCTTTTGAAGTCGTAAGGCCAGCTTAAGAATATGAACTGTTCTGTATGTAGTAGAAAACCACTGAGGAGCCTTTAAGTGGGAGAGTAGCATAATCAAATTAGAAAAATTTGAGAGATTCTTGAATGGCAGTGTGGATGATAGTTTGAATGGAGTAAGTTGGAGTCATCAAGATCAGCTAAAAGGCCATTTGAACAGTAAGGGAAAGAGAAAAAGGACTAAATTTAATAGAGTCAAATACTCTCTGAACTACCACTGACAGCACCCAGAAACATAAAATCAATCATTCCTGCATTTCATCTATTCATAAATTGATCAATCTAAAATGTCAAAACATCTGGCTTAACTGCTTTGTTTTTTCAACAAATGGGCCAGCTGCGCCCATGCGCCACAGCTACTGAGACTGCACAGACTAGAGCCCACATGCCACGGCTACTGAGCCCATGCGCTGCATCTGCTAAACCTGTGAACCTGGAGCCTGTGCTCCACCACAGAGAGTAGGCCCCGATCACCTGCTGCGGCTACAGAAAGCCCACACGCAGCAACCCCATGCAATCAGAAATCAATAAATAATTTTTAAAAACCAATGTTTTTTTTTTTTAAAATAGATCTACCATATGATCCAGCAGTCTCACTTCTGGATACTTATTCCACACAAACTAGAATCCAAATCTCAGAAAGTTATTAGTCCTCCCATGTTTCCTGCAGCATTTTTCGTAGTTGTCAAGTAGTGGAAACAACCCAAATATGCATCAACACACGAACAGTAAAGAAAACATGGTTATACAGACAATGGAACACTAGTCAATCTTCAAAAAGAAGGAGATTTTGCAATGCGTAACATGAGTGAACCCTGAGGACATTGTGCTAAGTGAAGTAAGCCAGGCAGAGAAATACAAATGCTGCTGCAGTCCATGGGGTCGCTGGGTGTCGGACACGACTGAGCGACTTCCCTTTCACTTTTCACTTTCATGCATTGGAGAAGGAAATGGCAACCCACTCCAGTGTTCTTGCCTGGAGAATCCCAGGGACGGGGGAGCCTGGTGGGCTGCAGTCTATGGGGTCACACAGAGTCGGACACGACTGAAGCGACTTAGCAGCAGCAGCAGCAGGATTCCACTTATTTGAACGTATAGAAATTCACAAATTCATAGAGTCAAAGAATGGAATGCCAGTTTCCAGGGGCTGACTTCAGGAAGTAATGAGGAGTTATTCAGCAGACATAAAGATGTCTGTTAAGCAAGACAAAATCTAACGGTTTGCAGTACACCACTGTACCCATGAGGTCCCCCCGGAGGCGCTAGTGGTAAAGAACCCGTCTACCAATACAGGAGACCTAAGAGACACAAGTACCATCCCTGGGTCGGGAAGATCCCCTGGAGGAGGAAATGGCAACCCATTCCAGTGTTCTTGCCTAGAGAATCCCATGGACAGAGGAGCCTGGTGGGCTACAGTCCATGGGGTCACAAAGAGTCAGACACAACTGAAGTGACTTAGCACGCACACACAGTACTTGTAGTCAATAATCATGTATTATACACTAAAACTTTCTGAACAGGGTAGATCTCATGTTAAGTGTTTTTACCACAACAAAATTTTTAAAAAATTTTAACAAGCGTATATTCTGACTTCTTTCAGCACATGTGAAAAAAGCTGAGTTTGAGATTTTCTTGGTGTTCAGTTCTGGTCTATCCAATTACTAATAATTGACTTGGACTGTGTTCTGTCTCAGAGTTCTGTTCTTAAAGTCTTTCAAAGGATTAAAACTGCAGTACTGCTTCCAGTAAACTCATAATTGTTTTCTCCATTTGCCTACCTATAAATAATCTAGTTTAATCACATGTGAAGTTTGTTGCCACTGACCCACTAGAGGTACTATTTTGCTTTCAGACATCAGAAGCATTCTTACTAATAATTTTTTTTTAATTTTCTTTTGCCAATGTTGTCTGCACTACCTCCTGCTGTTTTCTATTTTACCAGGCTGAAAGACTACAATACATGCATGCTGAGCTGCTTCAGCTGTGTCTGACTCTTTGCAACCCTATGGACTATCGCCCACCAGGCTCCTCTGCCCATGGGATTCTCCAGACAAGAATACTGAAGTGGATTGACACGCCCTCCCCAGGGGATCTTCCCAACCCAGGGATCGAACCCACATCTCTTATGTTTCCTGCACTGGCAGGCGGGTTCTTTACCACTAGTGTCACCTGGGAACTCTGAAACACTACAGCACATTCATTCAATTATATAAAGACAAAATTAGTATTTGGGAGAATAAAATAATAGAGTATTTTTTTGCTTGACTTGACAGCAACTTGAATCCCTCCCTGCATGGCTGGACCGTGTAAGTGTGCCATTTAAAGCACTAGCAACAATATAAAAAGTCCAAAATTACTACAGACCACCCAATTAAATGGCCAGAGACACAAAGAGCTATATTTTAAAGAATTTTGTGCCACCACCTAATATTTTTAATCATTCCGTGATGCTGAATCATTTAAAGATATTTCTCTTTTTATGTGCCTAGTTTTTTGATGCAACTTAATGCTCATTAAGGGCTTCTCTGGTGGCTCAGATAGTAAATCTACCTGCAATGCAGGAGACCCAGGTTCAATCCTTGGGTCAGGAAGATCCCTGGAGAAGGGAATGGCTACCCACAGAGAATACCATGAACAGAGGAGCCTGGCAGGGCTACAGTTCATGGGGTCACAAAGAGTTGGACAAGACTGAGTGACTTTCACACATGCATACAATGCTTATTAAATTTTAATACCTCTATAGTCTTTCAAAAAGAAATGATAATTCCATGGAAGAAGCATAGGCAGGAGCTACTTTTCCTGAAACACACATGTCTTATATATAGAGTGCTAACTATCTGAGAGCAGAAACCACATCTTTGTTGATATATGCTATAGGGATAGGCATAATGCCTGGCAGATAGAGTTGCCAAGGATAGAAAGGAATATGGGTTATAAGCCTGGTCATTAAAGACACATGAAGATAGACCATGCAGAGAGAGCTGGTAGAAGTAGATTTCGTATCTCTCAAGGGACAACGCAATTGGCTGGAAGTGAGGAGAAGTTGAATGTTTACCTACTGTCTTCAGAATACATGGTAAGGGGACTGCCCTAGTGGTCCAGTGACTAAGTTTCTTCACTCCCAATGTACGGGACACGAGTTCAACCTCTGGCCAGAGAACTAGACCTCACAGGCCACAACTAAAGAACCCACATACTGCAATGAAGATCTAAGATCCTACATGCCACAGTTAAGACCCAGTACAGCCAAATAAATTTTTGAAAAGAAAGAATATACAGTAGCAAAAGAGTGACTGCAAATGAATATAACCAGATTTCCAGGTAACAAAGAGAACAAAATTTATGATTCCATCTTAGCATATTAACCTGATGATGATAGTTTAATAAAAACCTCTGTTTCTATAATTTTAGAAATTAGAAATGCAGCACATTTTTACTTAGTATGGCATTCCTTATTCAATTAAACTTTGATGGATAGCACAAATTTTAAAAAGAATCTGTACAAACTTTTCCCAAAGCTCCTTCTCACTCCACATGTGAAAAATAAATATACTTTGAAATGGAGACACTAAATACATGCTGCTTTTTCCAGTAGATATTTACAGAACTATAATCTTTTTAAAATGCTGAAAGGGGGAAGATAGACTTCCACCAGTCACTCAAATTGAAAGTAGGAAAGTGATCACAGCAAAAATGAACATGGAAAGCCCACAAATAGCTATGAAGGTTGAGATCACAATTACCAATTTAGAGTTTTTAGAATGACCTAGACACCTGATACACAGGTAGGAGGTAAGAGTTAAAGGGGCCATCTGTTTATAAGCAGAGTGATTCTCAAGAAAAAGAAAAATACACAGATTTCTCTTTGTGGAGCTAGTGAAGACATCTGCTCCTCTACCAGCTCTACTTATTAGAGTCCAGTCATTTTATTTTTAGGATTTCCCCAGAACCTAGAATGGCGTTCTACCTTATAAATCCTCAATATAATGAATCAAGTTCATTACTGTATAATCATATTATGTATATCTGTTGACTGATTCATTTTAAAGTATTCCAGTGGATTTTCTCTGAATTGCAGAAAGAATAGAATATAAAGTTTATAATTTACTGCCAGTTCTAAATACACCATGTCATTAATCTAAATATACTGTGTGCATTAATCACCAACACCTTTGAATATAATGGGCACTCAACAAACATCTGAAGGATAAAGGTATAAAAGAATAAGATTAGCTGAACTGTAACCCCTGATGAAGGAGAGGAATTGGCCCATTCTTTCTTGTGGATCCCTGAACCAAACTTTCAGAGCCAGCACGCCCACAGTGAAGGAACACCATCTGAACGAAGCCTCACAATTGCTCTCTTATTACCACTGGGCTTCTGGCACCCAGCACGTCTTAGAGTTCTAGTGTTAAGGAATGCATTCTGAGCCTCTGCCCGCACAGGCATGTCACAGTGATGCTTCTAAACCAAACCGGAGCTCAGATTTGTTTCAAGTCTTCACTTGCTTTTGATGGAAGGTGTGCTGGCAGTTGTTGTCATCATTAGCCTTGTGGCAATACTTTTTCCCTTAAGTGTCTCATGTCTCATATGAAAGCTTAAAGCTTGTTAAACAGGGAGGGACTTTGGAATATGTGCCAATGTCAAACAGTAAAGTTTTTATTTTCTTCTGTTTTAACAACTTTAAAGGTCTGAATTTCCAAACCCCATTCCCTAACACCACTCAGGATTTTAAGTTAGATGATGGAGCGAGAACAGGAAGGTCCCAATTCCTTTTCCTCCTTTTATGATCTTTATCTTAGAACTAGTAAATGAAAGATTTAGAGCCTGCTAGGCACTTGGGCGTGGAATTCGCCTGTAATCTTGGTGTTTATGGGATAAGTGAGCTGTCCACCCACGGTTCTGTTACCTAGAGAGTCAAGATATCTGAATTTATATGAACGACCCAATACTTCAATAGCAATAACATTTCCATGGGGCTTCTCTGGTGGCTCAGATGAAAAAGAATCTGCCTGCAAAGCAGGAGACCCAGGTTCAAACCCTGGGGTTTCCCAAGTGGTGCTAATGGTAAGGAATCTGCCTGTCAGTGCTAGAAGACACATGAGATGCCGGTTTGATCTCTGAGTTGGGAAGATCCCCAGGAAAAGGAAACGGCAAACTCCAATATTCTTGCCTGGAGAATTCCATGGACAGAGGAGCCTGGTGGGCTCTACTAGAGTGTATATTCCTTGAAGGCAAGAACTATTATCTACTTCACCTTTGAATCTCCAACAATATCTAGAACAATGCCTCGCACATACAAACTTCCTTTAATAAAAGTTTACTGAGCAAATGAAAGGCTTCATGGTTCTGGAATGGCTATGTTTCTCTCCCTGGAAGTCTTCAATTTTTTTATTATTAGATGATAAATTTAACTTCTAAAACCATTACAGTCCTTCATCCTTTCAGACACACATACTTGTTTACCGAGTTTACCAGCATCTTTTCTTCTAATCCCAAAAGGTACAAGTCTCTGAGGCCAAAAGCAGTAGCTACTTAATAGGTGAACTTCAATACCAAGCAACAAGTTGGGACAGGTAATTACGGATACAGGATCCATTTGCAATTGCAGGGGAAATTTCGGGAAGTAGAATGTATTTATCAGAGTTGGAATTTGGCCAGGATTCTAAGGAAAACACCAATTACTCTTTGATAATATAAAGTGGCATATAAACACTATTTAACTGAATTTCTGTCTAAGGTAAGAATTTCAGAGACCCACAGAAGGGACACATCATCCCCGAATTCTTCCATTGAGAAAAGTTCTTTGTACTTTAATAGTAACCTCTTGAATCTAACAAAGAAAATTTGTCAGGTTAGTAGCGAAATTGAGTCTTAGTTAAAGGAGTTGAAGGATATAAGAGGTCTTTCCAGCTGTTTAATCTATCATGCACATTAAATTCATTTAAATTAGCTCCTTTCTGCAACGTCTCCATAGCCTCAGATATTTCAAAATAGAAAGACCCTAAGAGAGCTGATTTTTTCAGAATGGAAACTTTCCCAGACAACAAGTCACTAGGATTGTTAGGTGTGATCTTGCTTGGTGTAAAAGTGAGGGAATATATTAAGTACAAGGCTTGCCTGACTATAGTCAGAATATCTTTACAAAGGACTTTTATTCCACCCTGAGAAGAAGAATATTTCAGATTTAGGAAGGTTTTTAGGAGGACACAATAATACCACAATAGAGTCCCTTAGACTGCAAGGAGATCCAACCAGTCCATTCTGAAGGAGATCAGCCCTGGGATTTCTTTGGAAGGAATGATGCTAAAGCTGAAACTCCAGTACTTTGGCCACCTCATGCGAAGAGTTGACTCATTGGAAAAGACTCTGATGCTGGGAGGGATTGGGGGCAGGAGGAGAAGGGGACGACAGAGGATGAGATGGCTGGATGGCATCACTGACTCGACGGACGTGAGTCTGGGTGAACTCCGGGAGTTGGTGATGGACAGGGAGGCCTGGCATGCTGCGATTCATGGGGTCGCAAAGAGTTGGACATGACTGAGCGACTGATCTGATCTGATCTGATCTGATATCTGAGTTAGATAGGAAAGTAGACAGTGTATCCATTAATCAGTTCTATCTGTTTTTGCTTCATGTGTTTCTAAGTCTGTTGTTAGGCATATGAACATTTAGAATTGTTATGTTCCCTTGATAATTTCCCCTCTTACCTTTTTAAATGACCCTCTTTATCCCTGGTAATTTTCTTTTCTCTGAGATCTACTTTTTGGGATACTATTATAGCTACTATATGTCACTTTTAAGTAGTGTTATTAAAGTATAGTATAGCTTTTTCATTCTCTTATTTTTAACCTTTTTTATGTCTTTATATCTAAAGTAGACTTCTTATGGACCATTCACATTTAATATCACTACTAAATTGATTGCATTTAACTTTACTGTCTTGTTTTATTTTTACTTGGCCTACCTGCTCTTTGTACTCTTACTCATCTTTTTCTGCCTTTTATAATTTTGGGGATGAGTTTTATGATTACATTTTATCTCCTTGATGTCGCATTAGATATAATTCTTTGTTCGTGTTTGTGTGTGTGTGTGTGTGTGTGTGTGTGTGTAGATGGTTATTTTAGGATTTACTTATCACAGTCTATTGTTGTTGTTGTTTAATCACCAAGTCATGAACGACTCTGCAACCCCATGGACTGCAGCATGCCAGATTTCCCTGCCCTTGACTATCTTCCGGAGTTTGCTCAAATTCATGTCCATTGAGTTGGTGAAGCTATCCAACCATCTCATCCTCTACTGCCCCATTCTCCTTTTGCCTTCAATCTTTCCCAGCATCAGAATCTTTTCCAATGAGTTGGTTCTTCGCATTAGGTAGCCAAAGTATTGGAACTTCAGCTTCAGCATCAGTCCTTTCAATGGGTATACAGGGTTGATTTCCTTTAGGAAAAGTCTACCATCAAGTAATATTATATCACTTCATATTAGTATGCAACTAATACAACAATATACTTCTATTTCTCTCCTCCTGGTTTTTGTGCTTTGTTTTCATACATTTTATTTCTGCATATGTTATATGTTATATATATATGTTATGCCCACAATATGTTCTTATTATGTCTGCTTTAAATAACATTAAATTTAATGACATATTTGGACTGCAAGGAGATTAAACCAGTCAATGCTAAAGGAAATCAGTCCTGAATATTCATTGGTAGGACTGATGCTGAAGCTAAAGCTCCAATACTTTGGCCACCTGATGCAAAGAACTGACTCATTAGAAAAGACCCTGATGCTGGGAAAGATTGAAGGCAGGAGGAGAAGGGGACGGCAGAGGATGAGATGGTTGGATGGCATCACCGACTTGATGGACATAAGTTTGAGCAAGCTCTAGGAGTTGGTGATGAACTTGTTAGCCTGGTGTGCTGAAGTCCGTGGGGTCGAAAAGAGTCAGACACAACTGAGCGACTGAACTGAACTGAACTGATGTCCGCTTTAAACAGTTATTTCTTAAAGAGATTTTCTAATAATAAAAAAATGTCTTCTATGTTTACTCAAATATCTACCATTTCCAGTGTTCCTCATTCCTTTGTGTAAATTCAGATTTCCAGTCAATATCATTTTCTCTTTAACATTTCCTAAAATATAGGTCTGTTAGTGATTAATTATTTCAACTTTTATTTACCTGAAATATATTTTGCTTTCATTTCGGGAAAATATTTTCACTTGATATAGAATTATAAGTTGATAGTTTCTTTTTTTCTGCTGCTCCACTATGTTCTGGCTTGCATTGTTCCAATTAGAAATCTTTTTTTTTTTCCAATTAGAAATCTTATGTCATTGTCATAAGGACATAAAATGTCACTGACATTCGTTATGTCAATTGTGTTTGCTTAGTTGCTCAGTTGTGTCTGAGTCTTTGCAACCCCATGGACTGTAGCCCATCAGGCTCCTCTGTCTGTGGAATTCTCCAGGCAAGCATAGTGGAGCGGGTTGACATTCCCTTCTCCAGGGGATCTTCCTGACCCAGGGATCCAATCTGAGTCTTTATGTCAATAAAGAATTCCTTTTTTCTTCTGGACATATGTGTCTTTTTCTTACTGGATGACTTTAGGATTTTTATCACTGGTTTAATATTTTCTTGTGCTTATAATCTGTTGATCTTCTTGAATCTCTACGTTTATTATTCTCAGTTATTATTTTTTTATTCCTTCCTCTCATTCCTCTTCTTTAGAGATTCCAAGCACATAATATATTAAACTGCTTAAATTTTCCCTGTTTGCTGAATCACTGCTGATTTTTTTTCAGGCTTTTTTTCTACCTGTGTGTATGTTTCCTAAGACTACATTCCCGCAAACTGGGACTTAAAACAACAAAAATCTGTTCTCTTATAGTTCAGGAGGCCAGAAGTCCAAAATCAAGATGTTGGCATAGTTTATTTCCTCTGGGGAGTCTGATGGAGAAACAGTCCTTTGCTTCTCTCCTCCCTCCTGGTAATTTCAGCAAATTTTGGCATCTCTTAGCTCATAGATAGATGCATCACTGTGATCTCCGCCTCGATCTTGATGTGGTCTTCTTGCCTTCTCAGGGCTTTCTTCATTTGTTTCCTTCTCTCAGTGATCACTATGCTTCACTACCTGATGTTCATTGTCTGAAAACTATATTCTCAGAGATTTTATTGTTTCTTAGTTGTTTCATCCAGGAGAGTGACTAGAAAGAGAGTGTGTTCTGTTCTTCATCTTGAGCAGAGGAAGGTGTCTTCTGCTAATCTTAGAAAGAGTTGGCCTCTGTATCCTTGGATTCATCATCTGAGGATATGGAGAACCAACTGTACTGGCCATTTTATATAAGGGGCTTGAGATCCATGGATTTGGCTAGAACCAATCTCCCTCAGATACCGAGGGAGAACTATAGTATATAACTGATGTAAATAAATACTCTCTCCATGAAATCTGGTATTTCTCCTGAAAATTACACATATGTCTCACAAATTCAGTATCTCTTATATAATTAGATTGCTAAAGAAAAAGTCAGCACTGTTTATAATGATAAATAATTTGGATGATTATAGACTTATTCCTCTTCTGGACAATCTAACTGCAAATCATTGAGTTGTTAGAATGCACACCAACAATTTTATTCTAGGGACTTTACTGTATGGAATCAAATATACATAACTTCTCAATCCCTTTAAAAAAGAGGGGTGGGGGGAGCAGAAGTTGGGTCCAAACAGTTATGTGTATTTTATCTTTAAACTCTCCATTTTGCAAAATTTTCATTGGTGGTTTGTTTAGTTTCTCAAAGGCCCATGTGTCAGGACAACATGAAATTTGATACTAATAAATTCTGTGAGGTAGATATGAATTTCTGCTAAGGCACACTGGTAGCTGCCAACAGCAAGACCTTTTAAAGTCTAGTAAATGACAGAAAATCTTCTCTTAGGGCATGCCCTAAGCCCATCTCATCACAGTCTCTGTACTCTCCAAAGCCCCACCCCCCTAAAGTATCCACTGAAGTGATTTATAAGAAAGGATTGGTATCATTTACTCTGATTTTCTTTTTCCTTCACAACATTTGTTGTGTGGTTTACCCAATGAGAAAACTAGATGCTAAGTTTGAATACTACAGATTTCCTATTGGGGCATTCAGTCAAGGAATTCAAGGAGCAAGATTCTAGGTGTAAGAAAGCTCTGAAAGATGAATAATTCAGCATTTAATTCTAAATGATGTAACCAGGCACCAGCAGGAGAGTCCTTACAACTCTACCCACACATGGTAAGCCTCCAGAGTATCTGTCCCTGCAAGCCCGAACATGCCTTCAGCTTCCAGCTGCTTCAGGTAGTGAGACTGCTTGACTTGCCATGTCAGGGTTCTGTGTATTTGAATGGACACGGAGAAGGCAATGGCAACCCACTCCAGTACTCTTGCCTGGAAAATCCCATGGATGGAGGAGCCTGGTAGGCTTCAGTCCATGGGGTCGCTGAGTTGGATAAGACTGAGCAACTTCACTTTCACTTTTCACTTTCATGCATTGGAGAAGGCAACCCACTCCAGTGTTCTTGCCTGGAGAATCCCAGGGACAGGGGAGCCTGGTAGGCTGCTGTCTATAGGGTCGCACAGAGTCAGACACAACTGACGTGACTTAGCAGAAGCAGTAGCAGAAGCAGAACCATATATTATGCCCTGTCCACTAGGACTGGTCAGAGTAAAGACAGCGACAGAGCTTGTGGTGCAAACCATCACTGAATACCCTGCTTCTTCACCATGTTGGGAAAAGACTGTCAACTGGCACACGCAGCCTTTGCTAAGATTTGTGCAGTGAATGCTGAAAATGGAAATAGTGATATTCTGAGTCACCCTTATGTCAGGTACTAGACATTTAATCCTTCAGGAAATAAATTTTTCACTAGAAATTACGTCTAATTCCAAAGCCAAGGCTCAACCCTGTAGAAAAGTTTTCCCTCAAACCCAAGATATTTATACTTCCAGCAACACTTCCAGGTTATTCAGGGAAGACAGTCTCTGACTTTTGTTATTATTTACATATTTGGGCTTCCCTGGTAGCTCAGTGGTAAAGAAACCACCTGCAGTGCAGGAGGTACAGGAGACCTGAGTTCAATCCCTGGGTCAGGAAGATCCCCTGGAGGTGGGCATGGCAACCCGCTTCCAGTATTCTTGCCTGGGGAATCCCATGGACAGCGAGCCTGGCGGGCTATAGTCCGTAGGGTCACAAAGAACTGGACACAACTGAAGCAACTTAGCATGCATGCATGAGATGATATTTACCTGCTGATGTGCTACAAAGGACATCTCCTGTTTATTTTGTTCTCAAAGAAAAACATTTTTCACCTTAGGTCTCTATTTTGAGTCAGTCTTTAGAGTTTAGTTGCCTGATAAAATTAGAAAAGCAATTCCTATTAGCACCTGAAGTTAGCCTCTCAACGTTTCCAATACAATTTTGAAGGTTTTGCATACTGGATCTCATTTGTTTCCTTATCTATTACATTTGATTAGAAATGGTGATACAGGTGATACTATATTTCAGTCTTTGAGAGGGACATATTTGTTTAATACCGTAAGACCTGGGGCTTAGCGCCTTTCATCTAGAAAACAATATGAATAAAGCAATTATTAATAGCTATAATAACACTGACAGTCAGATCCCATTTTTGATAGTGTTCATATTTACTTTGTCGTTTTGAACAAATATGAATATGCTGGGCAAGTGCCAGCTTTATAATTTATCAAATCTATTGCAAAATGAAAATGTGGATCCATTGTTCAAAAATTCTTTAAATTTCACAACAGAGCATTAAGCCAAGCACAAGACCTTTTGAGGGCTTCCCAGGTGGCTCAGTGGTAAAGAATCCACCTGCCAATGCAGGAGACAGCTTTGATCCCTAGGTCAGGAAGATCCTCTGGAGAAGGAAATGGCAACCCACTCCAGTATTCTTGCCTGGGAAATCCCACAGACAGAGGAACTTGGGAGGCTACAGTCCCCAGGGTCTCAAGAGTCAGACACAACTTAGCAACTGAACAATGACCCCAAAGACCTTTTGAGTGCAGGACCCTCTGTGACTGCACACTTCACACACACACTGAGCCAAAATCACTGCGAAGACCCCCTCACATTCTTTTGCTAAATTTTTCATCAATTCAGGTGATTGCATGAATCATTTTATGATGTTTTAATAGCAATGCAAAGTTCACAGTCATTCTATTAAGGAAGAGGCAAAATAGATGTTTGTGATAAGGAAATTAAAACATTTCTACATATTTTACAAATTAGATAATAATCATTATTTGATCATTGAGTTTAATGGTATTTTGGATCAGACTATTCAAAATGGGTTTTAATGTTTAATCCATGGTCCCCAACTGTTAAACTGTTTTATGAGTCTCAGAATTCCTCCATCTGAAATCAGTTAATCAACACTGAAACCAGCTTAAATAATGGGAAGCAAAGGAGCTGAGGTGGAACAGGTGAGAGAAGGCAATGAACTGAGGACATTAGCATTTTGATTTCTTATGACTGCAGACAGCAAAGACACTGTAACACCTCTTGTCTCAGTTTGGATGGCTACAGCAAAATACCATGGGCTGGGTAGCTTATCAAAACCAAAAATTTATTTCTCACAGTTCTGGAAGCTGAAAGTCCAAAATCAAGGTGCCGGCAGATTGGGTGTCCAGTGAGGAGGGACTGGTTCACAGAGGGCTGTCTTCTCACTGTGTCCTCACAATGGCAGAAAGAACCAGAGGGCTCCTGGGGTCACATTTATGACAGCACTAATTCCATTCTGGGGACTTCACCATCATGACCTAATCACCCCCCAAAGGGCCCACCTCCAGTACTGAAACTGCTGTTCCTCAGGCCACACTTAGAAAACCATTGATTTCATCTAAACAAGTCAACCTCTTTGGACAGAAAGCAGCATAGAGAAGGGTGGAGAGTGCAGTTGGACAATATCCAGTACAGGAACAATGGAAGCAGGTTTGAAGACAACAGACTTGTTTGCTGTCAAGAAAACAACTGCCTCTGATGGTAGTTGTCCTGTTTGCTATCTCGTTTGTTTGTTTTGTTTTGCATGAACGCTAAAAGGTTTATTTTGTTGCCTTGGTGCAAGCAAACAGAAGCTTGAAATGTTTTCAGTATACCTCCCAAACAGCCCCTTTAAAGTCTTCAAACTTCAGACAATGACTAGTCTAGACTACCTCTCGTCAATCATAATTGGTGCCTGCAAAGAGGGTGTTGATGGGCAGAGCAGTAAAGATCCTTGTTTTTTAGTTCGTACCTGTGTTCAAGAGCCTAGGGTGCTCTCTGGAAAGGAAAATCTAGAAATTGACAGCTTCGATGCTAAATCTGTGACACATGCTTACAAATTTCCTGACTATAAGAGATCATTATTAGGTTTTTGGTGAGTCAATCAAGACATGTAACAAAATATGGGCTGAAGTGCATGATCAGTTGTATATCAGTTGTAACTCAGGCTTGGCCATTACAGGTCTTTACTGTGTTTTCATTAAGAGTCAACAAAGAGATTGTGCTAAAGACAATGGGACAGAAACCTGAAAAAACTAAATAAAGACTATGGACTCCTTCCTATCAAAGCAGAAATAGGATATAAAACTCAAATCTTACCCTGTAATAAGTAAACAAAGAAGAGTATGTCAGAGCAATGAATGACCTACTTGGAAATACTTTAATGGTTTAATCTGTTTGATAGTAGAAAGCTTGCATCTATTTCCAACAGAGATCTCAAAACACCTATTTCATATGAAAAATGAAAAGCTCTCAAAAACATGACAAGTCATTTATCCCCTCGGAGGCTTAACATTAGTTTTAGTTATCTACTCAATATGCACAGCATTTCTTTGTTTATTTTGTGTGGGATTCTAAAAATCTGGAAGATGTGCACAGTTTTCTTTCAACTTGATCTGGGGAGAAGCTGATGAGATGTCAGAGACAGATTAGGTTTAGCTCAGTTATTTAGGTCAAAACCCTAGTTGCTGGACCACATCCCCTTTGGGGGATCCTGGAGTCTTTTAGCAGGGAGCTCCATAGGGCATCCTATACCGTGGCCCTCTGCTACGGTGCACACACTTGAATTTTAGGAGAATAGATAGTTTTTGTAGCTTTTTTTTTTTTTTTTTTGGCAAGTAGCTGTTAAAGAAGATGGCTACCAGTACCCTGAAAAAGGGAATCTAACGCTGAAACTGTAAAATGATTTACTCCAAGATAAAGAACAGCACTTCTCACCCTTCCTCCCCGCAAAAATCCTACATGTGCTACACTGCTGGGGAGAAAGGATGTAGTAACTATTAACCCGCATATTCTCTTTTTGTTTACTTATTTTATAGGCAAATTTCTAAGGTTACAACCACCTTAGCACTTTAATTTCAAATACCAGTTTAAGAATCAAACCAAAGAGTTATTCCAATCAGAAAGTTATCAAGTTCTATCAGTTTTTTTTTTTTTTTTTTTGGCTTGTTTGTTTTTTTACTGTTCACCGAGTTCATCTATGAAATTAGGCTTCCTTAACATTGTGTTCTCTAAAAGTTGGATAATAATCAAAATGATGCTCTGTTAAATGGAAAAAGAACATGTGCTGTGCTAAGTCGCTTCAATCGTGTCTGACTCTGCTCTCCAGGCTACTCCGTCCATGGGATTCTCCAGCCAAGAATACTAGAGTGGGTTGCCATTTCCACCTCCAGGGGATCTTACCAACTCAGAGATCCAACCTGCATCTCTTATGTCTCCTGCATTGGCAGGTGGGATGGATGCACCCATACCCTCTAAAGAACACACGGAGTTGTATTATTTGGCCAAGTAACAGACATTAAGTTGATCCAAAGATGAGCAATTGTAAGCGATTCTATCCACAATGTTAGTTACCTCTTTCTCTGAAAACAGCTGCTTTGCTCTCATTGCACAGAAGCAGCACAGCCCGAACCACTGTCTTGGCCACTGTGAACCCGAGACATACTGGGGCCTCCACAGTGGGGTGGAATCTCAGACAGAATTGAGGCAAAGTGGGTGCTGTGAATCTGGTCGACAGTCTCAATACCAGTGCCTGGGATCAGGGGGCTAACTCTGGGCTGTTGTCTTCTTCTAAGAGGGTTGAATAAGTAGATGTGGCACAAAATGAGAGTTTCCAAACATCTGGAGAAAAATGGTCATCGGTTGGTCGAATAGCAGTATCATTTTTAGAAACAAATAAAGTTAATTCTACTTGCCATAAAAATGTCAAACAGTAATGAAGGGTATAAAGTGAAAAGTAAAAGTACCCTTATCCTTTATACTAGATAATTTTATGTAGCAACTGGCTTGGGTCACAGGGTGCCCTGATATTTGCTTAAACACTATGGGTGGGATTTCCCTAGTGGTCCAGTGGCTAAGACTCCATGCTCCTAATGCAGGGGGCCTAAGTTCAATCCCTGGTCAGGGAACTAGATCCCATATGCAAGCAACTAAGAGTTCCCATGCCACAGCTAAGATCCTGCATGCTGCAGTGAAGATTCAAGATTCTGTGTGCCACAATCAAGATCCAGCACAGCCAAATAAATAAATAAAAATAAACATTAAAAAAAAACTATAGGTGTATCTGTGAAGGTGTTGCCAGATGAGACTGGCATTTTAATTAGAAGACTGAGTGAAGCAAAATGCCCTCCCTAATATGGGTGGGTATCATTCAATCAGTTGAGAGCCTGACTAATACAGAAATGTGGAAAAAGGGAGAAATTCCCCTTTCTGCCTGAGAACTTCAGCTGGGATATTAGTCTTCTCCCGCCCTTAGACTGGGATTTACACCAATGGTGCCCCTGGTGCACAGGTCTTCAAACTCAGATGAAAAACTTCACTGACTTTCCAGGACCAATTTGCAGATAGCAGATTTGGGGACTTCTATCCCTGGTTGGGCTTCCCCGATGGCTCATCCAGTACAGAATTCACCTGCAGTGCAGGAGACACAGGAGATGTGGGTTCAATCCCTGGGTCAGGAAGATCCCCTGGAGGAGGAAATGGCAACCCACTCCAGTATTCTTGCCTGGAAAATCCCATGGACAGAGGAGACTGGTGGGCTACAGTCTAATGGGTCACAAAGAGTTGGATGCAACTGAGCGTGAGGATGGCTAAAAAAAAACAGCCTCCATAGTCACCCAGGTAAATTCCTTATACCAAACATATATATTTATTCTCCTATTGGTTCTGTTTGGATAACCCTGATTAATATACCTGCTTCAGTGCCTAATCACATTTCCCAGAATGTTTTTCTTTTGTAGCCTTCCAGGCATTTTTCTACAAAAATTCAAAAATATAAATATAAATATTCTTTGTATATAAATGAAACCAAACTCTATACATTGATTTGCAAATTGTTTTTTCATTTAATGTATCTTAGAGATTTTGTGTAGTAGTACATATAGATCTAGCCTCTGGGTCTACATAAATGGCCTAGTCCTTTCAGTGAAAAGCTAGCCTTCTATCCCACCACCCTTGCTTGGAGATAAGGCATGCCCTCCCAACCTCTTCTCTCAAGATCAAACTCCTCTTTTCCTCATAACCATCACCAATAACTAAGGTCAAGCCTCAGTATAACCCAGAAAAGGAAGTGCCAGGCCTGCAAAAGAGGTGAGGCACTATAAGCTGAAGGAGCCAGAAGACCTAGCCAACACGTATCAGTAGGAGCTAGGAAATCATGTGTAGGATTGAATTCTGAAGGAATGGATCAGTGGAAACGGACTGCCCCATGTCCATTTGTCCTAGGAGCACTCTCCCAGGACTTAGCAACTTGGCAAAAACTCAGGAGACAATGCTACTATGCTGACAGGATAACTCTTAGAGGCAGAAAAATCAATGGCCTACATTAAAGTGGAAATGTCAGAACTTGGAGTATGTTGTAAGAGGTGCCTGAAATACTCAAAGGCCAGAATGAATATATCATGCAAAACCAGAAACTCAGAGCTAAATATGTTCCATGTGAGAGCCCAGAGGGGAACTTCTTTTCCAAAGTTGATGGATGAACTACCAGATGACTATCCTCTACAGGCTAAAGCTGAGAGTAGGAGAGACAGTGTTACAGAACTAGTCCTAATGATGGCAACAGGGATGCTCAGTTCAGCTCAGTTCAGTCACTCAGTCATGTCCAACTTTGTGACCCCATGGACTGCAGGATACCAGGCTTCTCTATCCATCACCAACTCCCAGAGCTTGCTCAGTCTCATGTCCATCGAGTCAGTGATGCCATCCAACCATCTCATCCTCTGTCATCCCCTTCTCCTGCCTTCAATCTTTCCCAGCATTAGAGCCTTTCCAGTGAGTCAGTTCTTCATATCAGGTGGCCAAAGTACTGGAGCTTCAGCTTCAGCATCAGTCCTACCAATGAACATTCAGGACTTATTCCCTTTACAATTGACTGGTTTGATCTTGTGGTCCAAGGGACTCTCAAGAGTCTTCTCCAACACCACAGTTCAAAGGCATCGCTTCTTCAGCACTCAGCTCTCTTTATGGTCCAACTCATATACATACATGACTACTGGAAAAACCATAGCTTTGACTAGACAGACCTTTGTCAGCAAAGTAATGTCTCTGCTTTTTAATACGCTGTTTAGGTTGGTCATAGCTTTTCTTCCAAGGAGCAAGCATCTTTTAATTTCATGGCTGCAGTCACCATCTCAGTGATTTCGGAGCCCCCCAAAATAAAGTCTGTCACTGTTTCCCCATCTATTTACCATGAAGTGATGGGACTGGATGCCATGATCTTAGTTTTTTGAATATTGAGTTTTAAGCCAGGCCCCCAAATTACAGAGGCCAACTGATGAAGCTAAGCTAGTAGAAGCAAGATGGACACAGTTATCATAAGGAACAGCAAGTTCATTGTGGAAGTTGGCAGGTGGGGGGAGGTCTGAACCACAGAAATATATAATTTTTTAATAGGGCACAGTACACGTGGGGCTAGATAAATGGGCAGGCAAAAAAAGTATTGTTTAATCTCAATGATGAAAAGAAATCAAAGATGGATGAAACAAGAGACTGAGAGTAACTACACCATTAAAAAGATACAACCCCTTGGTTGGTTCTAATATCTGAGCCGGTTCTCAGAACCAGAACTCTCTGATAAAAGGAGAAGCTAGGGTCCTGAGGATCCTAAAGCACCACAGCAAGTATACACAGGATACTTGTATACAAGTATACACATGATTCTCTTGTTCTTTCCCAAAGACTAGAAACAACGTATTGCTTCTCTTATAGCTCAGTCAGTAAAGAATCCACGTGCAATGCAGGAGACCCTGCTTCAACTCCTGGGTTGGGAAGATCCGCTGGAGAAGGGATAGGTAACCCACTCCAGTATTCTTGGGTTTCCCTTGTGGCTCAGCTGGTAAAGAATCCGCCTGCAATTCGAGATACCTGGGTTCGATCCCTGGATTGGGAAGATCCCCTGGAGAAGGGAAAGGCTACCCACTCAAGTATTCTGGCCTGGAGAATTTCATGGACTGTATAGTCTATGGGTCATAAAGAGTTGGACACAACTGAGCAAATTTCACTTTCACTTTCAGAAGCAAAATAAATATTACTCAATATGGAACTAGCTGTGAAAAAGAATGAGGCATCTCTCTTTATATTTTTTTGTAGAGATCTCCAGAAAATATCAGTAAATTAAAAACAAGGTGCAAATCATTGTATATAGTATGTTAATTTTTGTGTAAAAGGAAAGAATACTAAAATATACACACACTTGCTTTCATTTTCAACATGAATTAATGAAACCCTAAACTAAGGAGGAAAGTGTTATACTGCTCAGTCATGTCCTGACTCTTCCTGACTCAGGAATCAAACCCGGGTCTCCCAAAATTGCAGGTAGATTCTTTATCATCTGAGGTGGCTCAGGCTGTAAAGAATAGGAGACCTGAGTTCAATCACTGGGTAGGGAAGATCCCCTGGAGGGAATGGTTACCCACTCCAGCATTTTTGCCTGGAGAATCCCATGGACAGAGGAGCCTGGTGGGCTACAGTCCATGGGGTCACAAAGAGTAGGACACGACTGAGTGACTAACACAAACCATGAACAAACATAAAAGATATTCTGGGAATGGACAGGTTTTTTTGGGTTTTTTTGCAACACAAGTCAAGCTTTATTGAAAGCTGCAGTATTAAAACAAATTCCTATTATAATAAACATACTTTAAAATTTCTTAAATCTGAGCTCATCCACTCCTCAGATTGCACAAAAAATTAAAATAGCATGAATTTGTGCATATTGAAATTGGCTCAGGATACATGTCCATTCTTTTCTAATGAAAAGGCGTGGGAACAGAATTTCTCTGTACTTTATTTCACAGCATCAAAAGGAAAAGGAGTCACTCTGAAGAGTTTTCACTGGACAAAGGACATTTTGAGCATGAAAAAATAATATTGTCTCCAACCAGTTAAAGTCCAACAAATATATATAAATCCATCATTTCATAATTAAACTAATTTTAAAAACAAAATTTGTTACCATTAGAGGTTTGCTAAGGCACACAAACGTATTATTTGAAAAAAAAAATCATGAATAAAAGGAAAGAACCAAGCACTTACCCTGCTTCCATACATAAATTCTATTTTAGAGAACCAAAAAATTGATAAGGGAAAGCTTTTCTTTATAGAATTCCAGCTAATCCATCACCATTTTGGAACCCTAGTGAAATAATGGATGTAAGCAACAACCAACAATGGGTGCTAACCTAAACCCTAGGTTAAAAGCTAATAGAAGTTTTCTAGTGGGTGGATCAGGCAAGCAGCACTAACAATAGGACTATTGTTAGTCATCTCCTGATGTGACTTAATAGGAAGCTAAAGACACCATCCAAGAAACATCCTCAGTTCAGTTCAGTTTAGTTGCTCAGTCGTGTCCAACTCTTTGTGACCCCATGAATCGCAGCATGCCAGGCCTCCCTGTCCACCACCATCTCCCAGAGTTTACACAAACTCATGTCCACTGAGTCGGTGATGCCATCCAGCCATTTCATCCTCTGTCGTCCCCTTCTCCTCCTGCCCTCAATCCCTCCCAGCATCAGGGTCTTTTCCAATGAGTCAACTCTTCGCATGAGGTGGCCAAAGTACTGGAGTTTCAGCCTCAGCATCAGTCCTTCCAATGAACACCCAGGACTGATCTCCTTTAGGATGGACTGGTTGGATCTCCTTGCAGTCCAAGGAACTCTCAAGAGTCTTCTCCAACGCCACAGTTCAAACCATCAATTCTTCGGCACTCAGCTTTCTTCACAGTCCAACTCTCACATCCATACATGACCACTGGAAAAACCATAGCCTTGACTAGATGGACCTTTGTTGGCAAAGTAATGTCTCTGCTTTCCAATATGCTATCTAGGTTGGTCATAACTTTCCTTCCAAGGAGTAAGCGTCTTTTAATTTCATGGCTGCAATCACCATCTGCAGTGATTTTGGAGCCCAAAAAAATAAAGTCTGACACTGTTTCCACTGTTTCTCTATCTATTTCCCACGAAGTGATGGGACCTGATGCCATGATCTTCGTTTTCTGAATGTTGAGCTTTAAGCCAACTTTTTCAGTCTCTTCTTTCACCTTCATCAAAGGCTTTTGAGTTCCTCTTCCCTTTCTGCCATAAGGGTGGTGTCATCTGCATATCTGAGGTTATTGATATTTCTCCCGGCAATCTTGATTCCAGCTTGTGCTTCTTCCAGCCCAGCGTTTGTCATGATGTACTCTGCATAGAAATTAAATAAGCAGGGTGACAATATACAGCCTTGACATACTCCTTTTCCTATTTGGAACCAGTCTGTTGTTCCATGTCCAGTTCTAACTGTTACTTCCTGACCTGCATATAGATTTCTCAGAAGGCAGGTCAGGTGGTCTGGTATTCCCATCTCTTTCAGAATTTTCCACAGTTTATTGTGATCCACACAGTCAAAGGCTTTGGGATAGTCAATAAAGCAGAAATAGATGTTTTTCTGGAACTCTCTTGCTTTTTTGATGATCCAGTGGATGTTGGCAATTAAACCTGATTGTAAACAAGTCTCTATAACTTAATACCAGTGTTCAGGAAGTGCAGGATATAGAAGAACAAGTTAAATGACACCAGGAGGTAAAAATGTGCTGAATGCAGAAGATTCCATGGAGGAATGAACCGGTTTGTCCAACTAATCAGAAAAGACAAAGAAGTAGGACGATTACAGATTAAAAGAAACTTGGGAAATATAACCACCTGACACAATACATAGACTTTGGATCCTGTTTTCCTATTGCTGCTGTAACAAATTAACTGAAATTTAGTGGTTTTAAAACAACACAAACTGATTAGATTGGGCTTCCCAGGTGACTCAGTGGTAAAGAATCTGCCTGCCAATGCAGGAGATGCAGTTTCAATCCCTGGGTCAGGAAGATCCCCTGGAGAAGGAAATGGCAACTCACTCAAGTATTCTTGCTTGGGAAATCCCATGGACAGAGGAGTCTAGCAGGCTACAGTCCATAGTGTCACAAAAGAGTTGGACCTGACTTAGCGACTGAACAATAACAACAACCAATTATCTTATAAATTTATTATCTTCTGAAGGTCAGAAGGCCAAACATGGGCCTCTCATGGTAAAAAATCAAAGTGTTGGGACTGTGTTCCTTCTGGAGACTTTAGTGGAGAACCAGTCCCTTGCCTTTTCTAGCTTCTGAGGGCTGTCTACATTCTCTGCCCACTGGTACCCTTCCAGCAATGACATCACCCCAACATTTACTTCTGCCATCATCTCCTTCCGTGACTCCGACCTCTTACCTCTCTCAATAAGGACCCTGTGATTACACTGAGCACCCAGATAATCCAGGATAATGTTCTCATCTCAAGATCCTTAAGTTAATCATATCTGCAAAGCCCCTAGTGCCATGTAACACAGGCTCCGGGGTTTAGGATGTGGACATTTGATGGGGTGGGCGGGGGGGTGGGTGATAAAAGGGCACTGTTCTGTCTACCACAGATTCTGATTCAAACAAAGAAACTGTTTAAAAAGGCACTTTTCACAGAATTGGAAAATATGACCATAGGTTGAATACCATATATAGGAACTGTTAATTTTTAGGTATGATCATGGCATTTTGGTTATGTTTTTAGTGTAAGCAATCTGTTGGAGATGCTTACTGAATTATTTATAAATGAGATAACATGATATCTGATATTTGCAATAAAATGCATTCTAAAAGAATAAGAAATAAATGAAAACAGCAAAATGCAAAAAATTGTTAGAGTTGAACTTTAATGACATAGGATTCAGAATATTTTTCTCTCTACTATTGTATATATTTGAAAATGTCCACAATTTAAAAGGTTTTTCTTTTAATCAAAGATAATTTAATGCAGTCTAAAAGAAAAGGAATAGACAGAAAAAGGGAGAATTAAATGCTCCAATGAAGAGTTTTTGTCTATATATCTTTGCATACCAGTGTGAATATATGGCAGGATAAATTCTTAGGCACAGAACCGCATTTAAGATGCTGATAGTAACCTCTTTACATGTATACTGAAGTTGAACAATTAAGCCAACAGAATGTGGATGAGCCAGGTTTCTCACTGTCAGAGATGAAAGAGGCAGATAAACAAGAAGGGAAGGATGGAATGAACCCTGTGGTGCTGGATCAGAGTCTGAGACATCAGTAGGAACTCATGTTTCAATTAATTTATGTACAGAGAGATAGATACAGACCAATTATAAGTGTATGTGCATACATGGGTTAGTATGCATACGTATTAATATATTACCCAGCTCAGTCTACTAAGAGGTCCGGGAAACAATCACACCTCCGCAGCAAAGAGCAAATGCAGAACCCACTTCTTGGTTTCCAAATACCATTTTCCAATAAAAGGAACTAGGGATCCTTGGGGAAATGGTTAATTCTAGAGTGGGGGCAGGAAAAGAAAATAAAAGAGAAATCTGGAGTACCTTGTAATAACAGAAAGTAAGGAAGCTGACAAAAAACAAGACTGGGGCATGTCAAAGCAACACAGGAGCCAACCTGAAAGAGGTCCCATTGGCCAAAGCTGGAACTATTTGAGCACCAAAATAAATAACCCAGTGTTGGATTGTAATCCCAAACTATAAAATAAATATACATTAGTCACTACTAACATACATAAATGGTTAAATAAACACAGTGAATGGAGACACAAGACAAATTGTACTTATTGTGCATAAATTTTTCCTCAATGAAGTTGAAAAGGAAAACGTAATTGCTAAGTCAATTTACCAGTAGTGTTTACAGCTTAAGTAAAACTCTTTAGACAGTTTGTATAAATTATATATTCAAATATTAACCCCAGGGTATTGGAAAAATAGAGTTTTTACCTTTTTCTGTCTCAAGGAGTTCAGAGTGCTATTCTCCACATATCTAGTGTGTGGACCTTTACTTAGCAGACATTAAATAGGAGTTTTGAAATCAGCCGGCTCAAGCAGAAATCAGGAACTTTGCTCAAGCACAACTATAAAAAGAGAAACTGTCTTGCGTGTAGGTTCCATTCTATAGTCCATGTCAGCACTGTGGCCATGTTACAGAGGACTGCTAGTAGTAACATGAATACCAAACTCTGGTCTAAAAGCTACAGGATTATCAATCCTAAAATATCAAGTAAAAGTGATTTTGAAATTGTTAATTCCTCCAAAAACAGCTTTTTCACACAACTGAAGATATGTGCACTTATTTTTTAAAATGAAGTTGCAACATTATAGAGCAAGTCTACAGACACAACAGAATAATGTGTTTCACAATTAAGCTCAGATCAGTTACATTTGGTAAATTGAACAAAGAGGCAATAACACACATCCCCCAGTGTGTTACAGTCCTCTTTTTAACCAACAAAGAATTGAGCACTTTGTATTAAGCAAAACACTGGAATTCGAGTAAAGAGGCTAGCTGATTATTCACTATTTTTATATAGAGTTTCTAACATTTACAATGGAAGATGAAATTTTTATACCTTTAGACATGAAAGGAATAGGAATAATGAAATCATAAAATATGCCCTGTATTTACTGAAGTACACCTTGGTAAATGACAGAAAAGGGGGATTATGCAAAAAAAAAAAAATCTAGAGATATGAGTGACAGTAAGAAACGGCTTGAAACTTCAAATTACACACTAGAAAATAGAAACTTTGATTAGTAATATCAATTGCTGTCTTTTGCATTGAAGAGATGAAGTCTTTAAGTAGTCCCGTCCTCCTTTTTGCCTTCTCAGCTATAGCTTGCTCAGTGATCTGATATGCACCCATCCTCATTCTCCAAGGAATAACATGAAAGTGATTGTTTGAAAATAAAATGAGGGTTTGAAACCTTATACTTCAGAAGACAGAATCAGTTACCTGACATTTAATCCCAGTCCTCACTGTGTTAAGAATGTCAGTGTTTCACATGCCCTGCTCAGGAAAAAGAGTTGTTTCAGTACACGCTTCTGTGGTTTCATTCAGTTTGGTTACACCTCAGGGAGTTTAATTTCATGCAAAGCTTTCAGATAGTGCTTTCCAGTGATAGGAGCAAACACAGTATTATTAGGCAGCAGTTGGAAGTTTAGAAAAAAGCGAAAGCAACCCAGACTGCTAATGCTTGATGAGAACTTTGGCCTTGTCCTGGAATTAGCCTTCAAGAACTGAGAAAGACGCGGAGCGTCGGCAATTTCAGAGATAATAAAAAATGTAAACATAATGGAAAGAAAGACAACCTGGTTGTATGTGGGGCTTATCTTACGGCCATAACGAGAAATGGCAGTGAGAAGTGGATGTCAGAGACTTAACTTCACTGATTTCACGAGAGGCTTAAGAATCAGCCTGACTGGAAAAAGAGCCGTAAAACACCTGCGCTACTAGTCCACACACGAACAATGCGTTTATTTTCAAACAAAGAGCAGATAATGCTCAAGCTTTCGAAGGGGAGATCCATTCTTCAGAGAAAGTGTGGACACCTGAAAGGAACACAAGGAGCATTGTGTTTAGGAATGAAACATGTGATCTAGGGAAATGCCAGTTTATCCAAGCTTTGGCTGGGTTACTGCTTTGTTAAGAGAAGGGACATATTTTTGAAACAACGGTGATTAACTGAGGTTTAATGTGCCTTCTTGTAATTACCTATAATTTTCAAAGATTACATTGCAGCTTGTAAGCCTGGTTAAAGAACAAATCAGGTGATGTTTTCTTAAAAATACTTCATATGTGTTTATTGTCTAGAATTTATCCCCAAATACAGAGGAACTCTTATGTTTTGCCATTACTAATTTTATTAATACAGTAATTTTGTTGATTCAATCTGGTTTCTCTCTCTGCCTTTGGTTTCTTAATATGGTCATATTGCCATCAGTTATTCCATATTTCTCCAAGTTTATTAATCATGCTACTGTTGCTGCTGCTAAGTCATTTCAGTTGTGTCCGACTCTGTGCGACCCCATAGATGGCAGCCCACCAGGCTCCCCTGTCCCTGGGATTCTCCAGGCAAGAACACTGGAGTGGGTTACCATTTCCTTCTCCAATTACTAAAAAAATCATTCTGCATGATTGTGATTTCAAGTAAGATAAGCTTTCACAATGTATCTTGAGTGGGTCTTTTTTAAATTTATTATTATTTTTTCCTGGCTGTGCTGGGTCTTCGTTGCTGCTTGTAGACTTTCATTGCGGTGAGTGGCAGCTTCTCATTGTGGTGGCTTTCCTTGTTGCAAAGCACAGGCTACAGGGCATGTGGGCCTCAGTAGCTGTGGCACACAGCTCAGTAGTTGTAGTGCACAGAGTTTAATTGCCCCGAAGCATAAGGAATCTTCCCAGACCAGGGATCGAACCTGTGTCCCCTACAATGGCAGGCAGATTCTTAACCAATGGGTGACCGGGGAAGTCCTAGTGGGTCTTCTTGCTCCATGTTCTCCTTAATTCAAAGGATAATACCTGAGTGAATTTTTCTTCTACATTCTAGAGCTCATAGACACAAGAACCCTCTGAGTCACAACTTAACTCAAAGACTGAACATAGACTGCTAGCACTGCTTTTTAGATCTCACGCTATTTCTGAACAAGGGAGTGCTCTTTTGGCTCTAGTCTTCTGCAGCTGTGAGACTTCATGCAAGTGTGATACTTCACCTCTCCTCCCCTCCTTTCTCCAGCTGTAAAAATGGAGGGCCAACTATCATACAGGAGTATTCTTAGTATTATATTTTTACAGTTAGCACTTATAAAAATTTCCCAATACATTTCACTCTTTTCTTCTGCATTCAGTTGTCTTCTGACTGAAGTACATCGCTCAGTGTTCTGTCACCGATGCATATCCCATGGGACTGAAAGATCTCTGCTTTAACCTAGTCCTATTCTTGTTCCAAACCACCTGATATTTGTCAAAGATGTGTTTCAATTACAACTCTAAAGGAAACACAGTCAACTGCCCTGAACCAGTTCTAGCCTAACTTGCAAGAGCAGCCCCAGTGCAAAGGAATCCTAAAAATGTCCAAGAGTTGCCTTTGCTTCACTACCCTGCTAATATCTCTGCCCAAGGCCTTGTATCTTGATAGGCATGATATCTTCCTTGCACATTAGTGCCATATGCAAGGGAGCCTGAGGGACTGCACGTGGCCCAGCTATTTCTGGAAATCTCTACTCTCTCCCTCAATTTCTTATGACACATCTGCCTTTTACCCCATAAAATTCCCCACTTTTCTCCCTTCTGGGAGAAAGGGTCTTTAGAGCATTAGCTCTCCCTTCTCCATTCCTTGATCAATGAATAAAGCTTCTGCTCTGCTTTGCCAAACCTGGTCTTGTTCAATTGGCTCAACTGGCACCAGGCAAGAGAAGGACCAGTTGGGGTCCACCTGGTCTGAGACAGTTGATAACACTTTCAAAAATGATCTGTAACTATATATGATGATGGATGTTAACCAGACATATGGCAATCATTTTGCGATATATATAAATATCAAATCACTATATTGTATACCTGAAGGTCATATAATGTTATATCTCAATTATACTCCAACTGGAAAAAAAAAAGCAGTACATGGTTCACAAAAGATGCTCAATAAACTATCTGCTGAATGAAAAAACTTAAATCTAATCAACAAACCTCTGCCAAGTTCTCATCAAGTATAGAATTGCTAATACTATGAGAAAAAGAACATACAAGACTAACTTGCAGAGTTAACCTCACTCACTGAATAATACTTGCAGAGGACTGTCTACAAAGAAATGTGATGGATGTCTAAGTTTCAACTTGATGTCAAAAAATTTTTTAATAAAAACGAGAGAGATCTCTAATCAACAACCTGTTTACAACTTACTGAACTAGAAAAAGAACAAACTAAATCCAAAGCTAGAAGAATGAACAAAATAATAAAGATTAGAGCAAATATAAATAAAATAGAGACTAGAAGCACAATACAGAAAATCAATGAAACCTGAAGTTGGTTCTTCAGAACAATCAACATGACTGACAATCTTTTAGCTAGATAGACTAAAATTCAATTAATAAAATGAGAAATGAAAATGAGGATATTATTACCAATTCCACAGAAACAAAAAAGATTATAAGACAGTACTGTGAACAAGTTTATAGCAGTATTATTCATGCTGAGACTCAGAAGCAATCCAAATGTCCATTGACAGACGAAGAGATAAGCAAAAGTGGATAAGTGTACAATGGAATGTTATTCAACCTAAAAGAGGAAGGAAATTCTGCAATATGCAGAACATGGATGAACTTTGGAGGCATTACACCAACAAGCATTTGAAAAGATGCTCAACAGCGTTAGCCATCAGGCAAATGGAAATCAAAACCACAATGAGATATCACTCCACATCCACTAGCATGACTTGAAAAGTCAAATAATTACTACAAGTGTTGGTGCGAATGTGGAGAAATCTGAACCCTCCTGTGCTACTGGTGGGAATATGAAATAATGTACCTGCCTTGGAAAACATACTTCCTCAAAAGGGTAAACATAGAGTTAGCATATGACCTAGTAATTCCACTCCTAGGTTTCTACCCAATAGAAATGAAAATATATATTCACCCAAAAACTTGTCCACAAATGTTTTAGCAATATATTCTTAATAGCCAAAAGGTAGAAACAATTCAAATGTCCATCAGCAAACAAACGAGAACACAAAATGGGGTATATTTATATACTGGAATATTATTTGGCAATATAGAGGAATGAAGTTCTGATAAACACTGCACCATGGTCGGACCTTAAAAAAAGAAACAAAAAACCTTTTTGTGTTTCAATTTGTGAAATGTCCAGAATAGGCAAATCCATAGAGACAGAAAGTAACTTAATGGTCTAGGCTTTAGGGGGGTGGGGTGCTGGGGGTGATAGTTAAAGGACACAGGACTTCTTTTTGAGGTTTCAAAAATGATTGTGGTGATTAATGCACATAGTTTTGGTGTCATATCTAAAATCCATTGAGAGACTTCCCTGGTGCACAATGGATAAGAATCTGCCTGGCAATGTCGGGGACACAGGTTTGATTCCTGGTCCTGGAAGATTCCACATGCCTCGGAGCAACTAAGCCCGGGGCCGCAACTACTGAAGCCCACGCACCTAGAGCCTATTTTCTGTGACCAGAGAAGCCGTCCCAGTGAGAAGCCTGTGCACCACTTTGAAGAGTAGCCCACTCTAGCTGCAACTAGGAAAAGCCTGTGCAAAGCAGCAAAGGCCCAGCGCAGTCAAATATAAATAAATAAAAAAATTAAAATCCACTGAATTGTACACTTTAAATGAGTGAGTTGCATTTTGTGAATTATTTCTCAATAAAGCTATTGGTTTTTAATGGATTAAATAAAAAGTTCACAAAATGAGCATAACAGCACACTGGATAGGACAACTGAAAGAGTCAGTGAACATAAAGACAAATCAGCAGCAATTATACACCGAGAAGGACAAATATAAAAATGATGTGAATACACAAAGTGGTTGAAAGTGAAAGAAGAGAAAATATATGTTATGCAAATAGGAAATGTAAGAAAGCTGGTATGGCTATATTAATGTTAGACAAATTAAGATTCAAAGAATATTACAAGGGATAAAGTGGGAAATTTCCTGATGATAAAAGGACAGTTCAGGGGGACTTCCCTGGCTGTCCAGTGGTTAGGACTCTGCTCTCACTGCTAAGGGCCCAGGTTCAACCACGGGTCAAGGAACTAAGATCTCACAAGTCATGTGCTGCAGCCAAAATAAAAGGACAGTTCATTAGGAAGACCTATCAATCTAAAAAAGTACATACCTACTGAGAGCTTCAAAATTCATTAAACAAAAATTAACAGAAATTTTAAAAAAATCTGTTAAAGAAATAGACAAATCCACAAACAGTATTAGACATTTTTAATAACAGTCTCTCAGTAACTGATTAGCCAAGTAAACAAAAAACTCAAAAGGAAGTAACTGGTAAATCATATTAACCTAATCAATGTTGATAAAACACTCTAGTCAATAACTACAGAATGCATATTTTACTCAAGTGTACATGGAAAGTACACTAAGGTAAGATATGTAGTAGGCTATAAATAAATCCTCAACATTTTCCAAAAGTTTAAAATCTTACACAATTAAATTAGAAATTAACTATAATAAGATATCTAGGAGACCCACAAACATTTTTAAATTAAATAACACAATTTTATGTAATACTAAAGTCAAAGAAAAAACTCACAGGGTAAATTTAAAACATTTTTGGTGTGCTCTGTGACACCCTTCTGCTGCCTTTTCCAGGGGCAAGGAAACAGTGGAGACAGGCTGACGAGGGTCTAATCTAAATTATCTTCTGCATTCTTTTACCCTTTCTTTTTAAATAATCACAGATTCACAAAAAAGTTGCAAAGGTAGTACTGCTGCTGCTGCTGCTGCTAAGTCGCTTCAGTCGTGTCCAACTCTGTGCAATCCCCATAGACGGCAGCCCACCAGGCTCCCCTGTCCCTGGGATTCTCCAGGCAAGAACACTGGAGTGGGTTGCCATTTCCTTCTCCAATGCTTGAAAGTGAAAAGTGAAGATGCTCAGTCGTGTCCGACTCTTAGCAATCCCGTGGACTGCAGCCTACCAGGCTCCTCCGTCCATGAGATTTTCCAGGCAAGAGTACTGGAGTGGGATGCCATTGTCTTCTCCTCCCTGAACCCTGGCAATCACTAATTTGTTATCTCTATCTCACAATTTTGTCATTTCCAGAATTTTATATAGCTGAAATTCTATAGTATGTGGCCTTTTAAGACTGATGCTTTTTCACTCAGCATAATGCACTTGAAATCCATCCAAGCTATTGTATGTGTCAATAACTCATTCTTTTTTATTGCTAGCTAGTATTCCCTGGTATGGATACACCACCATTCGCTTAACTCATCACCTATTGTAGGACATTTTGATTGTTTGGAGCTCTTACAAATAGAGAGCACTGTGAACATTTATGTAAAGTTTTTTGTGTGAAGATAAGTTTTCATTTCTCTGGGATAAATGCCAGGAGTGTGACTGCTGGGTTACATGTTAAATATATGTTTAGCTGGGTAAACACAAGGTGGATATTGAGCCGGGCAGGATTTGGATAGGCAAGTAGCAAGGAAAAGCATTTTGAGCATATAGTGTTCTATGTACTCTATTATTAACAAACTTTAAGGAGAAAAAGGAAAAAAAAGAAATTTTAAGGAACGCAGCTTCTTACTTAGTCAAAAATGTATAACCAAAATAAAAGATAAGGAGATATGAAGGACAGGCCACACAAATTTCACATAGAAAACCCCCTGAAAAGGTCCTTTATTAATCTATTTCTCCCAAAACTCACTCCCTCTAATAATTGCCATATCTTTTCAAGCTCTACTCCTTCTCTTCTTCTCTACAGCCCTTACACATCAATCTGTCTCTCTTCTCCTTTATAAAAAGGAGAGTGTTACTTCCCTAACTCCTCCCAAACTCTTCTAACATCAGTTCACAAAAAGCAAAAGGATTATATCATAACTTTCACCCTTGAATGTTAGGAGAGGAAACAAGTTCTGTATGATATGCGAGGTAACCTGAGGGAGGAACAGAAGTTTTACACACAGAAACAGATTTTTTTTTTTTTTTTTACTAGATTTCAGTATGCTGCTGCTGCTGCTAAGTCACTTCAGTCGCCATAGACAGCAGCCCACCAGGCTCCTCTGTCCCTGGGATTCTCCAGGCAAGAGTACTGGAGTGTGGGTTGCCATTGCCTTCTCCAAAGCATGAAAGTGAAAAGTGAAAGTGAAGTCGCTCACTTGTGTCTGACTCTTTGAGACCCCATGGACTGTAGCCTACCAGGCTCCTCCATCCATGGGATGTTCCAGGCAAGAGTACTGGAGTGGGTTGCCATTGCCTTCATATTTCCGTCTATACATGCCTAATTGAGTGCATTTATGGATTACTAAACATAACCCTCAAATGATGGCTTTTAAAGGCAAAGGAAAGGCAAAATGAAGTAACACTAACAAAGCAAACATAAAACCAAACAAGGAAGCAGATAAGTCTCTTCTTCATCAGCCTCAGTTCAGTTCAGTTCAGTCGCTCAGTCGTGTCCGACTCTCTGTGACGCCATGAATCGCAGCACACCAGGCCTCCCTGTCCATTACCAACTCCCAGAGTTCACCCAGACTCATGTCCATCGAGTCAGTGATGCCATCCAGCTATCTCATCCTCTGTTGTCCCCTTCTCCTCCCGCCCCCAATCCCTCCCAGCATCAGAGTCTTTTCCAATGAGTCAACTCTTCGCACGAGGTGGCCAAAGTACTGGAGTTTCAGCTTTAGCATCATTCCTTCCAAAGAAATCCCAGGGCTGATCTCCTTCAGAATGGACTGGTTGGATTTCCTTGCAGTCCAAGGGACTCTCAAGAGTCTTCTCCAACACCACAGTTTAAAAGCATCAATTCTTTGGCGCTCAGCCTTCTTCACAGTCCAACTCTCACATCCATCCATGACCACTGGAAAAACCATAGCCTTGACTAGACGAACCTTTGTTGGCAAAGTAATGTCTCTGCTTTTGAATATGCTATCTAGGTTGGTCATAACTTTGCTTCTAAGGAGTAAGCGTCTTTTAATTTCATGGCTGCAGTCACCATCTGCAGTGGTTTTGGAGCCCCCCAAAATAAAGTCTGACACTGTTTCCACTGTTTCCCCATCTATTTCCCGTGAAGTGATGGGACCGGATGCCATGATCTTCGTCTTCTGAATGTTGAGCTTTAAGCCAACTTTTTCACTCTCCTCTTTCACTTTCATCAAGAGGCTTTTGAGTTCCTCTTCACTTTCTGCCATAAGGGTGGTGTCATCTGCATATCTGAGGTTATTGATATTTCTCCCAGCAATCTTGATTCCAGCTTGTGCTTCTTCCAGTCCAGCATTTCTCATGATGTACTCTGCATAGAAGTTAAATAAACAGGGTGACAATATTCAGCCTTGACGAACTCCTTTTCCTATTTGGAACCAGTCTGTTGTTCCCTGTCCAGTTCTAACTGTTGCTTCCTGACCTGCATACAAATTTCTCAAGAGGCAGATCAGGTGGTCTGGGATTCCCAACTCTTTCAGAATTTTCCACAGTTTATTGTGATCCACATAGTCAAAGGCTTTGGGATAGTCAATAAAGCAGAAATAGATGTTTTTCTGGAACTCTCTTGCTTTTTCCATGATCCAGCGGATGTTGGCAATTTGATCTCTGGTTCCTCTGCCTTTTCTAAAACCAGCTTGAACATCAGGAAGTTCACGGTTCACATATTGCTGAAGCCTGGTTTGGAGAATTTTGAGCATTACTTTACTAGTGTGTGAGATGAGTGCAATTGTGCGGTAGTTTGAGCATTCTTTGGCATTGCCTTTCTTTGGGATTGGAATGAAAACTGACCTTTTCCAGTCCTACCTTCATTTAAAAACAGAAACAATATAATCAAATCTGGCAAGAAGCCAGCCAAAATAATTTTTAAATTACTTTTTAAATTATTTAAATAATTCCAATTATCATTAACAATGAATTTTATTATGCACTGAGATTTTACTAGTAATACAGCTACATGTATATAGTTTATGAATAAATAAAGACTCTGATGGTGGAAAAAATTGAAGGCAAGAGGAGAAGGGGGCAACAGAGGATGAGATGGTTGGATGGCATCACCAACTCGATGGCCATGAACTTGAGCAGACTCTGGGAGATGGTAAAGGACAGGGAAGTCTGGCATGCTGCAATCCATGCAGTCACAAAGAGTCAGGCACAACTCAGTGGCTGAACAGCAACAACAAAGATCAACAATCAGAAAGGTTTAGAGACCACTGTGCTAGCACCATTCTCTCCAGCTCTCTTACCCTACCCTACTCCCACATTTGATTCATTAGAAGCCTTCAAAGATCCTTTGTTGTTGTTCAGTTGCTCAGTCACGTCCGACTCTTTGTGACTGCAGCACACCCTGTGCTTCACCACCTCCCAGAGCTTGCTCAAACTCATGTCCATTGAGTCGGTGATGCCATCCAACCATCTCATCCTTTGTCGTCCCCCTGCCTTCAGTCTTTCCCAGAATCAGGGTCCTCTCCAATGAGTCAGCTCTTCACCTCAGGTGGCAGAAGTATTGGAGCTTCAGTCTCAGAAAGATCCATTGATTTCCTAAGTTTCTCTATTCCCTCTTCCCACAAGGTGCCTGGAGGAAGTCTGGTGTTGGGTACCAACTGAACAGTCTGACACCTGTTTGTCTTTGCCTCAATTCTAGATAGGTTGCCTGAGTTTCCTTCTCACATTCTAGCTCAACTTCCAAAGCCGGGACCAGAGCCAATCTTTTAAGTTTATATGGTTCATTATTTTGATACCCACCTGGCCATCTTCTCCCTGGTACCTAGGAAAGAGCCTGGCAGCCTGTGCAGCTGGGACAGATCTCAGAACAGGGCAAAGAAGGACAACACCTATAGTTCTAATGAGTCATTTACAATAATTTGCTCTTGGGATAAAGTTCTTAAAATCTAAAGATAAGAATAAACTTTACAGGTGCTTTTAAAAATAATCATGTAGCCTTAATGGGAAAACTAAGAACCAACTGTCAAGTACCAAACGCCTTCCTATATAAAGATACATTTACACTGATACTTTCAGAGTCTCCAACTCTGTTGGTCTGTGTTCCTTCAAGATGGGGACTGTGCTTCATGCATCTTTGTTTCCCCAGGCTTAGCATTGAAAATAATAATTAGTATTATTTGTAACTCTTGCTACTACTTTTAAAACATTGACCTCATGCCAGACTCTTGCTAAACACATTGCAAATATCCCATTTAAGCCTTTTAATAATCTTATTATCCCTCTTCATGGGTGATGTAACTAATCTCAGAAGCCCAATAATTTACCTAAGAATTCAACAACTAACACAGGGTTCAACAGGGATTTGAACCCAAGCCTTTCTCATTTTGAAGCCCAGATTCCTAACAACTGCACAAGACCAAGGAGGAAGGACCTGAAGTGGTAGGAAGAGAGAAGTTTGCCACTGCCTTCTAAGCCAGAAATAAAAGCATGGTGCTGCTTAGAAAATGTTACCTCCAGCCATGTTTCCAAACTAATTATAACTTCTCTGGCAGTAAAGACACTTGGTCAATACACTCTCAGACGTTGGAAATCTCTTTCTAATATGTGTCACAGCAAAAAATACACAGGCATAAAGTAAAAAAATATATATGATATATGAACTTTTATAAAGGTGGCTGAGGTTACCTTTCCTTGGTGAGTCTAGTAATTACTGCTGGCACGTAAAGTGAAGCTATTTGCAAATTCATATCTCTTAATTTGGCACAAGGTAGCAATTTAAAGGAAAAAACTATGGGTGGAAAAAAAAAATCACTGCTTACAGCAGCATTTAGAACCACAGTGATGCAATTTTCATTGCATGTCTCCTCAAGTTGGAGAATTCATTAGCACCTATGTAGTACTTAGGTAATTTTGTACAAACCAAGTTGCAATATTTAGCCATAAGTTCATTTTGCTTTGTAGTTTCATGACTTCACATTAGAAGTTTAAGTACACCAATTACATCAACATTAAATACAGATATAAAATACCCAGTTCACATTCTTTCTCTTTTAAGTCTTGATCAATCATAAAATGTTCTCACTAATAAATTCTCAAGGGTTTGTTCTATTATTTAAGTTAGTTTTAGTCATAAAAATTGGAACATATACAACATTGCCCTTTTCAATTCTAAGTACATTTTAATTTACACTATTTATGCTGGTTTTTAATGGTTTTGTTGTTGTTCAGTCTCTAAATCATGTCTGACTCTTTGCAACCCTGTGGACAGAAGCACACCAGGTTCCTCTCTCCTCCACTGTCTCCTGGAATTTGCTCAAATTCACGTCCATTAAGTCCATGATGCTATCTAACCACTTTATCCTCTGCCACCTCCTTCTCCTTTTGCCTTCAGTCTTTGCCACAAACCACAGTCATTCAGGTAGGCAAAGTTTTCACATCTCTTATATCTTGTGTTTTTTAAATTTTTAAGACTTTATTGAATGTGTTACAATATTGCTTCTGTTCTGTGTTTTGGTTTTTTGGCTGCAAGGCATGTGAAATCTTAGCTTCCCAACCAGAGATAGAACCCACACCCCCTGCATTGGAAGGCAGATTTTGGACCACCAGGGAAGTCCCCCTTGCCTTCAATCTTCCCCAGCATCATAGTCTTTTCCAATGAGTCAGCTCTTCACATCAGGTGGCTAAAGTATTGGAGCTTCAGCTTCAGTGTCAGTCCTTCCAATGAATATCCAGGGTTGATTTCTTTTAGGATTGACTTGTTTAATGGTAGATAATGTTTAAGGAGACTGTCTGCTGCTGCTGCTGCTGCTAAGTCGCTTCAGTCATGTCCGACTCTGTGCGACCCCATAGACAGCAGCCCACCAGGCTTCCCCGTCCCTGGGATTCTCCAGGCAAGAACACTGGAGTGGGTTGCCATTTCCTTCTCCAACGCATGAAAGTGAAAAGTGAAAGTGAAGTCGCTCAGTTGTGTCCGACTCTTAGCGACTCCATGGACTGAAGCCTACCAGGCTCCTCTGGCTCCTAACTATTCTCACTTTGCTGGTCTCATTGGTCTCTGGTCAACCACAATGGGCCCCATCAGCCTGATTTGTACTAAATAATCTCATGCTGGTCAATGCTGACTGATCATGGATGGATATGTTCATAATCTCAATTCTGTCAATCTGATCCTAAGGATTTAGAATTGGAACCCAATTCCAATCAGATAAAGCTGTTGCTTAAACTGACTTCCTATAGGCAGGACTTTTCCCCCCCAATAAACACTAAGAAGCAAAAGTAACAAAGGTAGAAATTATACTATTTTAGAGACAAATACCAGTGCTATGAGCTGATTTGAGTCCCCTACCCCACGAGCTCAAACTCGTGTGTTGAAATCATAATTCTCTGTACCTCAGAATGTAACTGTATTTGGAGACAGATCTTTAAAAAAGCAGTTAAGTTAAAATGAAGTCATTAGGGTGGGCCCTAATCCAATATGATGGGTGTCCTCATAAAACCACGAAATATGGAAAGAGATACGTACAAAAGGAAGGTGTGGGGAGAAGATATCCATCTACTAGCAAAGGAGAGAGTCCTGGAACAGATTCTTCCCTCATGGCCCTCAGAAGAAACCAAGCCTGCCTACAGACTGAGAATAGAAATGTCTGTTTTTTAACTCACCTAGTCTGTGCTATCTATTACGGCAGCCCTTGTTGTTCAGTCGCTAAGCTGTATCCAACTCTTTGTGACCCCATGGACTGTAGCCCACCAGGCTCCCCTGTCCTTCACTGTCTCCTGGAGCTTGCTCAGATTCATGCCTGTTGAGTCGGTGATGTTCTCTCACCATCTCATCCTAGCAAACTAATAAAACCATAAAGGAATGTGTCTTTGTTTGAGTTGCTTAGGACAGAGCATAAAACCCCGGAACTTCCCTGGTGGTCCATTGGTTAAGAATCCACCTTGCAGTGTAGGGGATCCCTAGTTGGGGCACTAAGATGCTATGTGCCCCAGAGCAACTAAGCCCACACACCACAACTACTGAACCCACACGCCACAACTAGACAGTCCACAACCAAAGATCCTGCAAGATGGAATGTGTCGGCTGCAACTGGGACCCGACACAGCCAAACAAATAAATGTTTTTTAAGAACCCTGAGGGAGTAAGTATCAGAAGAGACAGAAACAAAGGAAATAGTAAAGCTACTAGGCCTGACATAAGAAAAAATTACTCCCTCCTGAAAAGAGACGGAGAAAGAATTCAGCAGGGGAAGTTTGAAGTGGAAGGACTATGGTGAGTGAAGGGCCAAAGGAAATTTCTGCAGGAGTGGTTCAAGGTAGGTATTCTGAGCAAACAGTACTGATGATATTGCTGTGATGTAAACCGCCCCCCAGTCTTCAACAGAGTCTATGACATGTGGAAACAGGGGCTGAGAGCCAGGGGTGACCAGGAGAGCATCAGTCTGACATTCCCCAGCCCCTTATCTCACTGCCCCTCACTCAGAAATCGGTAGAAGTCACATGGAGGCCTCCAGAGTCTCCACTGGTGCGGAATGTGGTTCATGCCAACAGTATCTAAATCTCAGATCCTGGGATACTCTAGCTGACATTTGGATCTGCGAAGAAAGAAAAATGAAGCAGATAAGTGAAGAAATGAAAGATCATGTGCTCCAAAAAGGGAGAAAATGAGAGTCATGAGGCTTTCTATTTCCTGGTTCAAATTCCTCATTTGACCAGACTGACTCCCTGCTTTTGAAATACCTACGTTTCTTTATTCTTCTTAGGATACCTTTATAACCTCAAAATAAATCTCTGCTTTTCTTTTTTTTTTTTTGGCTTAAAGTATCTCTAGTTAGTTTCACTTATAACAAAAGAATTTTAACTAAGATCTGTAAAATCTTAGGGCCATGAAAAATAAACAGCAAAACCAGGTAGGTAATCATGGGAGGTTTAAATCATGCCTGCTGCTATTCCAGGGAGAATATTTGATATTACAGCAATACAATGAGTAATGGTGCTGTCTAATTTTTCCAAACTAGTGTCCCACAGACTACTTCACACAGTGGTGGGTAGGAGGTTAACAAGTATGACGGTATGCTATAAAAAAAAGTATTCTGAGGTCAAATATGTTTGGGAAATACTAACACAGAATAAATAGCATGTAAGCAGTAGAAGAGACTTTTTTTTTTGAAGGGGGTGAATATAAAACCTTTCCTTCCTACTAATTGAGTGGCAGAAAAAAAGAAGGTATGTTATTGAAAGGAACTTTAAAAGTAATTATCTCCTTAAAAATAACAAATATAAATAAAAGTAGCTAAATAATAGAAAAATCAATTTGAGGACCAAAATCTAGTTCACCTCTAAGGCAGTAAAGTGTAATGATTAAACACATGCGTTCTGGCGATAAGCTGCCAAATTTCTCTATTTCCTCACTCTAAGTAACATGCTTTCGTGCTAAGTCGGTTCAGTTGTGTCCGACTCTTTGTGACCCTGTGGACTGTAGCCTGCCAGGTTCCTCTGTCCATGGGATTTCCCGGGGAAGAATACTGGAGTTGGTTGCCATTCCCTTCTCCTGGGGATCTTCCCAATCCAGGGATCAAACCCGGGTCTCCTGCATTGCAGGCAGATTCTTTACGATCTGAGCCACCAGTGAGGCACTCCAAATAATGACTAATTTAAAATGTTTTACGTTAATTACTGAGTTACTATATAAAAATTGCTTAGAAATGGCAAACATGCTAAAATATTAGTTGTGATTATGAAAAATTTATCATCCCAATACAACATCAAGGGAGTTGGAAGACTGACACTGTTGTCGTTGTTGCCCAGTTGCTAAGTTGTGGTTGACTCTGCGACCCAGTGGATCGCAGCAGGCCACGCTCCTCTGTCCATGGGATTCTAAAGGCAACAATACTGGGGTGGGTTGCCATTTCCTTCTCCAGGGAATGTGGGATCTTCCCGGACCAGGGATCAAACCTGTGTACCCTGAATTGCAAGGTGGATTCTTAACCACTGGACCATCAGGGAAGTCCCATTGTAGTTTCTTAATGATTCTTAGGATTTGTTAATGTTTCCTTTTTCACTTCTGATTTTGAGTGGTCTCTTCTTTTCTTAGTCTAGCTAAGGGTCAGTCAATTTTTTTTTAATCTTAAGAAAAAATAGCTCTTAGTTTCATTGATATTTTATATTGCCCTTTTAGTTTCTATTTGCTTTATTCCTGCTTTGATATTTATTATTTTTTTCCTTTTGTTAACTTTGGGCTTTTTATAGTTCCTTAATATGTAAAGTTAGGTTGTTTTATTTGAGCTTTTTCTTTTTCCTTAATATAAGTGTTTGTCCCTATAAACTTCCCCCGTAGAACTCCTTTTGCTATGTCCTGTAAATTTTGGTGTTCTGTGTTTCCATTTTCATTTGCTTTATGATTTTATAAGTTCCCTTTTGAGTTATTCTTTGAGCTGGAGTGATTGTGGGACTCATTTGTTTACTCTCTAGAGATAGCTGTTCTCTGTTGACTGATGTACAATGTCTTGAAAACCATTGTTTTATACATTTTACTTCTTTTTTTTTTTAGATGGTAAGGGTAAATCTGATTCCTATAACTCCATCTTTGTTGGAAGGAGAAATCTTAATCCTTCACTTTTAATGTTATAGCACCTACAACCTTCTTCAAAGGCATATTCTCAGGTTACTAGAACCACTTCTAGTGGAGAAATGAAAGTGCCTGGAAGTCTACAAATTTCTGGAGCACCCAGGACCCAGTGACTGGTTCAGGGGTATGAAAACCTGTTCCTTTGCCTCTAGATAGGATAAACTCTTTCTTTACAATTTATGCTACAGAATTCCCTGGGCCCAGGCTGATGCTGAAATCATACGCTTGCTTTTCTTATTCTCCTTTCTGGTCCTGCCTTCCTGTCTCCCTAACTAGCTTCATATCAGAGCACATTTCTAATAAATCACTTGTACTTGAGTACATGCTTAAGTGTCAACGTTTGGAGAAAACATCCTAAAATTAAATTGCATTTTTAAATTGCTCTTCTGTAAAATGTCTCCTTGATCGGTCTATCTTGCTTTTGCTCTCACACTTTTTGGATTGTTCCCTTGCCCCAAAGAACTTTAGAATAAAAGTGTTGAGTTGAATAGATACCTAGAATATATCCAATCGAACTCGCTTTTTTAATAAACAAAGCAATTGAGGCTCAGGATGTGAAATAAATAACTAACCCATGTTTCCATACTCTAAGGACAATTGAGGCAAGTTTCAAAATCGGGTTTCCTGATTTGGCCTTATACAAGTAAAACATGCTCTTAATTTCACTGTGATCAGGTTTTACTAGCTGTTGGATAGTATGTTGCAAACCTTTACTTATGAACATTGGCAGATATGAATGTTTGTGCAAACTTTTTCTGCAGGTGCAGGTTTGTACTTGTACCAGTTGGTCTGCTTTCCTCATTTTACGATCTGTGGATATTAACCCTTCGTAAAATGTAAAGTGACTACTTGCATTTAAAGAAACCTTTTACATTTAAATCTATAACCGAACACTAATCCTCAGATCTCTTTCTCTTCTCTTCTCCCTCCCTCTCTCTCTCTCTCTCCCTCTGGCCCCCTTCCCTTTTCTTCCCTCAATCATAGACAATGTGAATTTGAAGTAAAAGTCATGGAATCTTCACACTTCAAACTTACTAGTGTGCTGTGGTCTTAGAACTGGTAGTTGGCCATGTTGAACTTTAAGCAAAGAGAAGAAATGGAGCTACTTCCAGATTCCATATTTTCACTTTTTCCAATTTATTCTTATTTTGTGACACATCTTTCAGTACCTTCTTAATTTTACTTTCTGGTAGATTTCCTTAACTGTATCTTCCAACTCGTGTGGACTTAATTTCTGCCATCATATTTTTACTTTCCAATATCTCTTTTTTAGCAGTCTATTATTTTTTTTAATTTGATCATAATTGCTTTACAATGTTGTGTTAGTTTCTGTTGTACAACAATGTGAACCAGCTGTATGTTTATATACCCCCTCCTTTGTGAGCCTCCCTCCCACCCCCATCAACTGACTCCTCTAGGTCATCCAATATCTCTTTTTTATCCTCCAGAAGTTCTACTTTTAGATAAGATTCTCTTCTTATTTCATGTAATCAATATCTCCTCTTATTTCCTTGAAGAAATTAATATAGTAGATATTTAAAATTATTACTATTCTATTCCCTACATTGACTATTTTCTGTAAGTTCTTTTTATCTACAGGTTTCTTTTTGTCTCCTTCCTGTTAGATACTCTCTATATCTTAGAATGAGGCACAAAAATGCTGATTTGCAAATTTGTGTGCCAAGGCGGGACTTATTTATATTAGGGTGGTGTTGACTGGTAGGCTTAACATTAGAGTTTCTCACCTTTGGCACCACTGACATTTTGGATCAGATAATCACATGAGGAGGTAGTGAGGGAGGTGGAGGATATGCTGTCCTGTGCACTGTAAGATGTTTAGTAGCATCCCTGACCCCCATCTGATAGATGCCAGTACCATACACCTCCCCTACTTCCCCTGTTGTTGACAATAACAAATTTTTCCAGATATTGCCAAATGGCACTTGGGGGCAAGATCATCCCGGGTTAATAACCCCTGCCTTAGGGTGATGAATTCTTAGGCAAGAATACACAGAAGAACTGTAGAAAAAAGATCTTCACAACCCAGATAATCACGATGGTGTGATCACTGACCTAGAGCCAGACATCCTGGAATGTGAAGTCAAGTGGGCCTTAGAAAGCATCACTATGAACAAAGCTAGTGGAAGTGATAGAATTCCAGTTCAGCTACTCCAAATCCTGAAAGATGATGCTGTGAAAGCGCTGCACTCAATATGCCAGCAAATTTGGAAAACTCAGCAGTGGCCACAGGACTGGAAAAGGTCAGTTTTCATCCCAATCCCAAAGAAAGGCAATGCCAAAGAATGCTCAAACTACAGCACAATTGCACTCATCTCACACACTAGTAAAGTAATGCTCAAAATTCTCCAAGCCAGGCTTCAGCAATATGTGAACCATGAACTTCCAGATGTTCAAGCTGGTTTTAGAAAAGGAAGAGGAACCAGAGATCAAATTGCCAACATCCGCTGGATCATGGAAAAAGCAAGAGAGTTCTAGAAAAACATCTATTTCTGCTTTATTGACTATCCCAAAGCCTTTGACTGTATGGATCACAATAAACTGTGGAAAATTCTGAAAGAGATGGGATCCCAGACCACCTGATCTGCCTCTTGAGAAATCTGTATCCAGGTCAGGAAGCAACAGTTAGAATTGGACAGGGAACAACAGACTGGTTCCAAATAGGAAAAGGAGTTCGTCAAGGCTGTATACTGTCACCCTGTTTATTTAACTTCTATGCAGAGTACATCATGAGAAATGCTGGGCTGGAAGAAACACAAGCTGGAATCAAGATTGCCAGGAGAAATATCAGTAACCTCATATATGCAGATGACACCACCCTTATGGCAGAAAGTGAAGAGGAACTCAAAAGCCTCTTGATGAAAGTGAAAGTGGAGAGTGAAAAAGTTGGCTTAAAGCTCAACATTCAGAAGACGAAGATCATGGCATCCGGTCCCATCACTTCACGGGAAATAGATGGGGAAACAGTGGAAACAGTGTCAGACTTTATTTTTCTGGACTCCAAAATCACTGCAGATGGTGACTGCAGCCATGAAATTAAAAGACGCTTACTCCTTGGAAGGAAAGTTATGACCAACCTAGATAGCATATTGAAAAGCAGAGACATTACTTTGCCAACAAAGGTTCATCTAGTCAAAGCTATGGTTTTTCCTGTGGTCATGTATGGATGTGAGAGTTGGACTGTGAAGAAGGCTGAGGGCCGAAGAATTGATGCTTTTGAACTGTGGTGTTGGAGAAGACTCTTGAGAGTCCCTTGGACTGCAAGGAGATCCAACCAGTCCATTCTGAAGGAGATCAGCCCTGGGATTTCTTTGGAAGGAATGATGCTAAAGCTGAAACTCCAGTACTTTGGCCACCTCATGTGAAGAGTTGACTCATTGGAAAAGACTCTGATGCTGGGAGGGATTGGGGGCAAGAGGAGAAGGGGACGACAGAGGATGAGATGGCTGGATGGCATCACTGATTCGATGGACGTGAGTCTGAGTGAACTCCGGGAGTTGTTGATGGACAGGGAGGCCTGGCGTGCTGCGATTCATGGGGTCGCAAAGAGTCGGACACGACTGAGCGACTGATCTGATCTGATCTGATCTAGGGTAATGAGAGTTTTGATTTTTGGAGGGAAATTCTCCTGTTTTCTGCTTTTGGAGTGAGGAACATGAACCTGGTCATCAGCATTGAGAAGCCAAGCAGAGGAATGGATCTGGGCATCTCACCACTCAATAGAGAAACTTTGACCTAATCTCTAAAGGAGGCAGAAAAATGGTCTCTCAAAGATGTCCACATCCTCATCTTGGAACCTGTGAATATGTTCTATCACACAGTAGAGGAGAATTAAGATTGCAGATGAAATTAAGATTGATAATCAGTTTACCTTAAAATGGGGAGAATACACCAGAATATACGATTGGATTTAAATATGAAAGAGGAAGGCAGCAGAACAAATGTCAGAATGATGCAATGTAAGAAAGACTGGACTGGCCATTGCTAACTTTGAAGATAGAAAAAGGCCATGAACCAAAAGCACAGGCAGCCTTTAGAAGTTGGAGAAGACAAGAAAACAGATTCTCCCCTGGAGCCTCCAGAAGAGAACTCAACCTCGCTGACTCACTATACCTTAGAATGTCAACCCTGCTGACTTCAACCCAGTGAGACCCATTGTGGACTTCCAACCCCCAGCATTGTAAGATAATAAATTTGGGTCCGTTTAAACCACTAAATTTCTGGCAATTTGTTACAGCAGCCATAGGAAACAGATACAATTTCATTACCATTCACCCTCAGCTCTGTCTGCTATTCTTAAGTCCAAAACCAACCTGAGACAATCTCTTCCAGCATGATTCAACAAATGCCACCTATTGTTCATCAAGATTGAAGAGGGGCAGTCTCCAGGCTTCTGGACTGGGAAGGGATCTAGGGAGCAAACTGTTCTTTAAGTATATTTTCAACTAATCCTCCATTTTGAGTGTGCCCCCCCCCCACCCACCTATACCCCAAACTGTTTAGAAGTACCTGTACCTCCAATTCCTGAAGGTTTCCAAGATTTTGCAGAGGAGATGGACTTGCTTTTATTACTGCAAGTAGACTTCCTCTTTCTCTATCCTGTTATATCAATGACCACTCATCTTCATTCCTTCTTTCAAAATTTATGGACACTTCTTGCCTGTTACTTCTCTCATTCTTCTTGAGCCTTAAGAGTTTATGCTGCTTTTCTATGTGTGGTGTTTTTTTTCTACTGCACTGGGTCTGTCTTTGTTGGGATATTTGCACAGGCTTTCTCTAGTTGAGGCAAGCAGGGGCTACTCTTCATTGCAGCGTGCGGGCTTCTCGTTGCGGTGGCTTCTCTTGTGGAGCACAGGTTCTAGGCGCGAGGGCTTCAGTAGTTGCAGTATGAGGGCTCAGTAGTTGCGGTGCATAGGCTTAGTTTCTCTGTGGCATGTGGAATCTTCCCAGACCAGGGCTCAAACCTGTATCCCCTGCATTGGCTGGAAGATACTTATCCACTGCACCACCAGGGAAGTCTGAGTTCATGCTGTTTTGATTCTTTACTATCGTTTTATCAAATTTTATGAAATAATGGAAATAAACATCCATGTTCAACTACCATGTTTAACTGGTCTTATTTTTAGCTGACTTTTATTGGACCCTCACTGTATACTAAGCAAAGAGTCAGATGTGACTGAGCACGCACAAGTGCACTCACACACTGTATACTAAATTTTTGGATAAAGCCTCACATGAATTATATTATTTGAACTTAACAGTAACCCTAAGGGCTAGTTACTGACACTTTCATTCACATATTATAAATAAAAGGGTTTCCTGGTTTAGGTGACAAAGCTAATATGGAAAAGAATTGGGATGGAATCCAAGTCTTTTTGACTTACAAGCCTATTTTCCTAACCAATTATGCAATCTTGCTAATTTTCACAAGTTACACTCTAGAGCAGGGGTCAGATCCAGCCTGCTTTGTTTATAAAATTTTATTGGAACACAGCCATCCTCATTCATTGACTACCCTTTATATCTGCTTTTGAGCTACGATGTTAGATTTGAATAGCTAAAACAGACACAATCTGTCCCACAAACCCCAAAATATCTCATCTCTAATCCTTTATGGAAAAATTTGCTGACCCCTGCAACAGAAAATAACCTTATTACTAAGTTTTGAGGTCATGGTGTACTCAGGTATCTACAACTTTTGTTGCTATATCAAAGGCATTCTTTTTATTGTTCCTTCAACCTTTGGTTATCCTGCAGATAGCAATCTTTGGTCATGATTAAAAAGGAAAGTCTCTAAACCAATCTCCTTTGTGAAGTCTTTCCCATACTCAGTCACACTGGCTCCCTTTTCTTTGTTCCTATCTTAATTATTCTAATTATTCTACTTAATGCAGTTTGATTCACATAACACTAATTGTGATTCCCCCTAGGATCTAGCAATGTTGCCCCTGAGTACATATTTACTGAACAAGCATTTATTAAACACTTTCTAAGCATCTGTGCTAGACACCAGAAATATAAAGATGAGTATGGCAACTTGTTATTAATATCTAATCTATTTAATTAGGTACAACAATATAAAGAAGCTGAGCAATGGAGGCTGAGCCTATGTGCCTACAACAACTGCAGCAGGATCACTATAACTACTTTGGTAAATCTCTACTTATCAGAATCCCTGGAAGTGTAAGTAAGTATTAGTTGCTCAGTCGTGTCCTGTTCTTTGCAGCCCCATGGGCTGTAGCCTGCCAGGATCCTTTGTCCATGGGATTCTCCAGGCAAGAATACTAGAGTAGGTTGCCATTCCCTTCTCCAGGGGATCTTCCCAACCTAGGAATCAAACCCAGGTCTCCTGCATCACAAGCAGATTCTTTACTGTCTGCGCCACCAGAGAAGACGTAAGTAAGTAAGTGGTGGTACGGTCCAGTATAAACTTCAGATTATACTTTAGCAGGAATGTTGTAGAATCACTCCATCAGTAGATAGGAAAAACTATTTCTAAATGTGCAAGTATTATGAAAGAGTAAGAACAAATCTCACATGATCTCCCTTAATACAAACCAATTTCTATCAAAAGGTGATCTCGTGTACAAATGAACTTAATTACAAAATAGAAACAGACTCAGAACAAACTTAGAGTTACTAGGGTGGAAGAGTGAAGGGATGGGATAGCTAGGGAGTTTGGGATGGACATGTACCCACTGCTGTATTTAAAATGGATAACTAACAAAGACCTACTGTATAGCGCAGGGAATTCTGCTCAACATTCTGTGGCAGCTTGGATGGGAGGGGAGTTTGGAGGAGAATGGATACATGTATATGTATGGCTGAGTCACACTTCTGTCCACCTGAAACTATCACATTGTTTATTGGTTATGTTGTTATTGTTTAGTCACTAAGTTGTGTCTGATTCTTTGTGACCCCATGGACTGTAGCCCACCAGGCTCCTCTGTCCGTGAAATTTTCCTGGCAAGAATGTTAGAGTTGATTGCCATTTCCTTTTCTAGGGGCTCTTCCTGACCCAGGGATTGAACCCGCATCTCCTGCACTGCAAGCAGATTTACCACTGAGCCACTGGGGAAGCCCATGAAAAGTTAAAAATAACATGTGATCTTGTGATCTTGGAAGTGAGTGTTGCTCACTTCCTCCATCCAAAAGACTAACAGACAAGCTTCACTAGGAACCTGGACATTTTCCCCATCTCTTACCAAATTTGTCCTTTTTCGCCGTTGTAACCCTGTACCTGGCACAGTCTGGCACATAGTAGTTATCAAGAATTTGCATTCAACTGTTGACTATCCAAAGTAAAACCTCTCTAAGTTGTCCTAGTATGTAGAATAGGAGTTTTTCCAATTTTAGACTGGAATGGTATGAGGATCTTTGAGTACAAGGAAGATAAAACCCCAAGCAAATGTTTGGTCCACCCATATCTTGTTTTCCTCCCTCTAGAAATGCTTCCTTCAAACTCTCAGGGCCACTGCCCTCCTGGGGAATATAAACACCCCCTCAAGGCTGAGCTAGACCAAGTGGACTAGGTGGAAAGGTCAGGCATTATGGATTCTTCTTCATTGTAATCTCTTTCTAGAGGCTTTAGTCCGAAGAGCCTTGAAGTGAATTTTTAAAAAGGATTACCTACCTCTGAGGATGAGATATACTCAAGTTATCTACAATGAGAGGTTTGTAACAATGGACTGTTGCTGTACCTGACACAGATCTTCCCCTCCCACTGGAACTCTGAATTATTTTGCTGCAGGCTACAACATTCTGAGCAGTATGTTGGGAGTTGACGGGAGGTGGGGATAACTCACCTGTACGAGCTTAGCAGAGCTGAGCCGCTGCAGCTTGTTGGGCTAGCCTTTGATGCAGACTGGTTGGACGGGTTCTGGATCTACAGAAGAACCGGTCTGACTGGCCTGTTGTGCCAACATATTCTGGTTTGATTCCATGTTCCACAGACGGCAGAAACCTGCCCAGCCAGTTAAATGAAAGGCATATTAGGTTATCCATTGCACACCTTATATAGCTTAGATGCGGCAGAACTCTTCCACACAGCAGTGGTGTCTAGCAAACTCTAGCATGGTCCAGAGAGGTGTCTCCCACTGATTACTGTGGAAGTTCATAGCTTCAGGGAAAGTCCGCAGTGAAACACCTTCTGCTTTTGACCAAGAGCAGAAGCTTTCTAAATAAATTGAAGGGTAAGTTAATATATTTTTTTTTCTTTCTCAATTTTCTATGCACTTTTAGAAGGTTAAGAAATTAAGTTTAAGATGATATCTTTTTAACATGGTAATACCTGCATTGTATCTTTTATATAAATTTGCTTAAATATTGTTTTATAGTACTTGCATACATATATTTTCATTGATTTGTTTGAATAAAGATTACTTGCCATATAATATACTTTTCTATACTTTTTTGGTAAGTCATGCATGGCTATGGTCATTAAGAAAGCTCGGTTGAATAATTTTGCTAAATATATTTTGCCTATTAATGTAATGATTCATCTTAAGCCATCTACTCCTTTGATAATATACTATTATGTTTTACAGGCTGTTGCTATATGGTAACATTTTATATGGCAAATCTAATTGTGGATAAAATAATAACTGCCTTTTTAAGGCATTAAAAAAAAACAAAACAGTGCTATTCTTCTTGGTGATCCTCAGCACATTAAAAGAACAATTCACAGCAAGTGAGGAGTGCGAAAAACAAAGATTGTGGAATCTGGTAACTGATTAACTATTGGAGCTCAAAAGCACTTGCTGAGCTGAATAGAAAGGAATGAAGACAGGTTTTGTCATGCCTATTAGGTCTGAAAACCTTTTTAGGTTAAAGAATATTTGGATCTTCTTTTAGTATATATTTTAAAATAATTCTTTTACCTCTCTTTTTCACTGATCCAATTAATTTATTTTAGTAATTTGTGTCATTTAAAATGAAAGTTACCAATCCCTTTAGATTTATGTTGGCATACCAACCTACTCTTTAGTTATTAGTATTAGATTGAACTGAATGCACACATCTTCTGGGCAATTTAATATAACAGCTGATATATGAACTTTATCGTGGAATTAAAAATTACTTTAAAAAATAGATTTATACTACTTTCCTCTCAAAGACTATCTGCAGATCATCATATGACTCACCTTCAACTGAGCAAGACTGATGCATTCTTTTCATTGTCCCTTTAGAGTCTTCACTTTGTCATTATTTTCAAATTCAAAGGCTATAAGAGTTTCTTCAGGATGATACTAAAGAATTTTTTTTTTAAGTGTTTAAATGTTCAGATGAGATTCAGTTTTTGCAGGGAAACCTTTTAGATGCTTGCCTACTCCAAGGCAATTCTGCATAAAGCTTCTGATATTCAGCTGAATTTATAAAAAGCTATGTAATGTTGAATCTGCAAAAGGAATGTGCTGATTCAGCAAAGCAAAAAATTAATGTTATTCAGCATAAACTGTAGTATGACAATTTTTGAAGACTATGGATCAAAAATTTCAGTTGATTGAATTTTTCTCTTTTAAATTAGTTTTCAGGCTAAATATAGATATATGTCAATAGTGTATACTTACACTGTTTCTGGTAAATATATTATACCTAGTAACTTAAAATTTTTAAATCTCACTATATTTATAATACAGAGCTTATTCTTTAAAGATAAACTTAATTTGGGATTCCAGCTTATTTACTAGGCATTTTTTATGTTTATGGTTTTGAGGAAAGCTATTTAGGAAGTAGATATATATTTCATATAAAATTTGTGGGTAAAATTTCAAATCTAATGCTACATGTTGGAGAGGGATCTGCAGTTTTCACTTAATGGAATTTTTAGTTTCAAATATATGATTTCCTATTAAATATGACTTTTATATATTTTCCATAAATTGATTACTTTAAAATATTGATACATTGTGATATTTTGATTAAAATTAAGAATATACAGATTTATCAATCAAATTAGGAATCTGTGTATGCATATATATTTTATATAGCCCTACATTATCTGAGGGCCTAGGTCAAAAACTGTTCTAGTCATTTAATAACCTTTTTACTCTCTAAGTCTAGCTGGGGATGCATTCTTTTATCTTTATTGCTGGCCATACAGTTTCACACAATGACTCTTGTTGTCAACCATGCTAGCTTTCTTAACACCTATAACCTCCTTCTTTCCTGAATGTATTCATGGGTTTCCTATCAAAAGCCCTTAGAATCATGACATTTCTGAGCTAGAAGGACTCTTTAAGAATGACTGATGAATTCACTTTTTAGTTGAATGAAAAGCCCCAAAATGTAGCTGAATAACATAGTCTAAGGGTAGAGGTGGTACTAGACCATCCCAGCTTCCTGATACCAGCTCAGACTAATATTTTTTCACCACTCTACATTGATTCTTCTGAATACTACATAAAATCTACTCTGTGTTCTAAAAGATTCGTAAAAAGGTAAAAGTGTATAAGTTATGTTAAGGAGTTTCTGCTGAACCAAGAAACTCTTTGCTTTTGTATTTTAATCTATTTAATTATTGCCCCTGAACTTTTTTTGGTATAGTGGCCAAATTTATGGGATTGCCATTGGTAAGGAAGATGACTGCCTCTTCAAACCCTAATCTCATAAGGCCATCACAAAATGTTGTATCAAACTGATGAGTATCTCACATTACTCCATCTTTATCCAGATTATTTGTGGATACTGCTGTCATTTTTAACTTATTATTACTTTATACTGTCTCAACTGTTTATTTTCTTAGTATGTGTATAAGTATATATGTATTTTTTTATTGTTTTAGTCACTCTTACATGGATACAGTTTAGGATTTGCCTAAGAAGGTTGTACTTCTAAAATATGGTTAAAACTGACAAAAACATTTCAAAAAGTAGATGAAGCCCAGGATTACAGGACTCAAAACCCATCTTAGAGATGATAGAACCTGTTATATAAAGGGTGATATCTTAATACAGCGCTTTGTACACAAGCGCTCAAAAATGCTCTAAGTGTTTTTAACTTGAGGAATTCCAAGGTAATAGGACCACAGAAAGCTCGAGAAAAAAAGGCTGAAATTTATCAATTCTGATTCTTCAAGCTAAAAGTTAATTCTTCTAAGCTCTTTATCTTTTCACAGGTAAAATCTTACCAGGGGGATGTTTCTAAATTTGGTAAATTTAGTTCAGTCCAAGTGGACTCTGGAAAAAAATTTGTTTCTTATCTTTATACTCAAGAGAAAAGGTAGTATATTGAAAAACATATGGGTTTTTGGCCCAAACTGAGATGGATTTGAATATTCACTCTACTACAAACTAGTTTACCCTTGGGAATTATTTAATGCTGAGTTCTCTTTTCTCCATCTGTAAATGAAGAAAATGGAAATCATTCTCTAAGAGTAGTTGGAAGACTCAAATGAGATATTGTATGTAAATACCTAGGAGAGTTTCTAGAACATAGTAGGTATAGCAGTCAATATTCTTCCCACTTTTTAAATAGAATATATAATAAATTTCAACAAATAGCTTAAGTAAGAGAAGTCAAAGCTTTAACTTAGAATATACATTTTTGTCAGAGATAAAATTTAATCAGCAATCTTGGAAAATATTAAGATTTAATATTTTAATCTTGTTAAATCTAAAAAATTAAAAACCCATATAATTGAACCCAATTAAAGAATCATTTCAAAGACACCTTTGTTAAATGTATTTTGAGAGCAATATACCAATGTGATTAAAGGCTTGGATAATTTTAAAAAATTCAGTCATCCTTACCAAGCTCCTCTGTCCATGGGATTTGCCAGGCAAGAGTACTGGAGTGGGTTGCCATTGCCTTCTCCGTCTACCAAAGGAAGGATGTGACAAAGATAGTGCAAATTATGCCTTACTAGTACCTAGTATCTGTTCTTCAAAGGCATTTTACATCTATTTATATATATCATTTAACACGACATCAGATTAGTTGGCCAAGGATTTCTATGTGTTCTAAGGATTGTGCTTTCTATTACTGATTGAATTATTTCTTCAGGGCTATAGAGTATGTTTTTTCCTCCAAAAGATTCTCTGATGAATTAATTTACTGTAATGTATATTGCATTCCCTTGATAGTAGATAATGATAGGAAGAGTGTGTCCAAAACTGGATGTAAGAAGTAAGATACAATAGGATTCAACAGGTTCTAAAAATAATATTAAATTAGCCACAGATTGATAAACTGATTAGGAAATGGAGCCAATGAACAAAGTTCACTAATGAGATATCTCATCTCATCAGTCAGAAAGGAGTTCAGAATAGTATGATAAAACATTTTAAAAGCTTATCTAATGGAAGTTGGGTCAACTGACACATCTTCCAATGTGTGAAGAAGGAACAGGAAAGAGATTATGACTTGATATTAAAATCAACAAATAGATCCACTGTATAACACAAACTGATCTTACTGGGCCTTTGCAATCAACTTTAACTTCCTGAAAGATGTTTAACTGCTATACAAATAAGCTTTATGGGAACAATATAATTCAAATTTATATCCATGGTAAATGCATTAAACTGAAAAGCTCATGTGTATACCTAAAAACAAAAAAACCACTTCACCAATTTAGCCCACTAACTATACATTCTTACTAAAACTATTACATCCATAAGCAATTTAACCTTATATGACTATTCATTAAATTAGCATTTAATTTCCATTTAGTTTTCATACATTCAAAGTGGATATTACTCTAAACAATTGAAAAGCACACATGTAATTTTTAAATGTTTCTCTATAAATAGTTAATTGGAATAATACAGGACTAACAACCAAACTTGCTATGCATCAAAAACTAACTGGGAATTAGAGAATGGTATAGCTCATTATGTTAAAGACATATGGTTTTAAAAATAATCAGAAAACTATTAACTTAGAAATTATGTATTATTGACAAAGTGGAAATACAACTTACATGGAAAATTTTTTTTCAAAGTTCTGTCTCCTAAGTCTATTCCCTTGAAGGTTCTGCATCTGTCTCTACAATGATTTAAATTAGGAATGAGAAACACTTCCAATGTGAAAATAGTTTAAACTGAATGAATTTCTTGAAATGAATAAATGAATCTTGAAACATTAAGAAATAAGGTTTTGATAACTTTAATAACGTTAAGAAATAATGATTGATAACTTTCTGTAGCTTGCAGTATAATATACATGGACATAGAGCAATATTACAGAGTTCTGTGATGAGGAAAAAATTTACATTTAACATATATAGATTTTCCTCAACTTATGATGATTCGTCAACTTAAGTCTCCATGAATCCACTGTAAACTGAAAATATCACAAGTCAAAAATGCGTTTAGGGACTTCCCTGGTAGTCCAGTGGTTGAGACTCTGCTTCCACTACACAAGTTCAATTCCTGGTTGGGGAACAAAGATCCCTTATGCTACGTGGTGTGGCCAGAAGATAATTTAAAAAAAAAATTTTTTTTAATGCATTTAATACACCTAACCTACTACACATCATTGCTTAGCCTAGGCTACCTTGAATATGCTCAAAATACTTAAAATAGCCTACAGGTGTGCAAAATCATCTAACACAAAGCCTATTTTATAATAGTGTTGAATATCTTAAATAATTTATTGAATACTGTACTGAAAGAGAAAAACAGAATGTTGGTCTGGGTATGGAATGGTTTAAGTCCACCAACTGTTTACCCTCATGATTACATGGTTGAATAGGAGCTGCGGCTCAAGGCAGCTGCCCAGCATCATAAAGACAACATCATGCTGCATATTGCTAACTCGGGAAAAGATCAAAATTCAGAACTAAAATTATGGCTTATACTGAATGCATATGGTTTTCACAACATTGTAAAGTCAAAAAATCATTAAGGTCAAATCATCTTAAGTCAAGGACCATCCATACAGGTCTACATTTGGAGGTCTTCTAACTGAAAGTAGCTGAAATGCACTCTGAGATAAAAGGATTATTTGCATTTTTGAAAATATTAATATTATGATCAATTTTCAATCATATATTATAATAAGTGTGCACGTGTGCTCAGTCCTCAACTGTGTCCAACTCTTTGAGACCCCACAGACTGTAGCCCATCAGGCTCCTCTGTTCATGGGATTTCCCAGGCAAGAGTAACCGAGTGGGTTCCCATTTCTTTCTTCAGAGGATCTTCCCCACCTAAGGATCGAACTTCCATCTCTTATATCTCCTGCAATGGCCGGTGGATTCTTTACCACTGCACCACCGGGAAGCCCCCCAAATAAGTACTGAATGGTAAATACACATCTACATAGAAGTTCAGTGAGCCCTTATCTTCTGCTCTAGTCACTGTCCAAGAACTCGTTTGACGAAAGTTAAAAGAGATAAATGTTGCTCAGGAACAAGTATGTCTTTTAACTATAATATAGAACCAACCACTGGAACTGACTATTGGCCAGGAACCTGAACCCTGGACCTGGAAACTGGCAATAGGCCATTCAGCATGAAAAGCTGTTCAGTCCATTTCAGCACAACAATACCAACCTCTTTTCCCACAGTTTTACTTGTTAAGATGAATGACATGTCATTCTAGTTCCACCAGTAGGTGTAAATTAAACACATTAGTATAAATTAAATTCTCAGCAGTTCCTTTGGTACCACAACAAACCACATGTTAATACTAAATGTTAAAACCAGAAGTCAGATGAGGGCTGTCAGGTTTGACCTGACAGGAAACTGCTGGCACTGCCATGACTGGAGCGACCTGGGCCCAAGAGCAGTCCAGATCCATTACAGAATAAATACGGTAAAACTATTTTTTCGTTAGTTTAACAATATATGTTTAACTAATACACTCTACAACTAAAATGGATTGTTTGAGAAATGAGTATAGCAATTTCAAATGGAAAGTGAGGAACTTTAGCCTATTTTTGTCTGATGTATTTGATCCATTCCCACAAAACCTGAGCTGCATGGAAACCTGATCTTTTGTGAGAAAGGTATTTTCTAATAAACTACATTTCATTTCCTGAATTTGGCTGCCAGTTTTTAAAGAGCCAAACAGTCACAGAATGAACAATTAGTATGTACTCTATAAATACTTTTATGTCCAGCATTGATCTGAAGACTGTTGTTTAAGTCTACATTGGTAAAACTGTAAACCTTGCATCCTCAAATAACACTTACTACTATAGTAAAACACAGAATTTTGAATACTACAAGTTTGTCTTGGACTATTTTCAATAGGGTCTGGTTACAAGAACTAATTCATTATAACATTTAATGTGATCCTGGAGCATGGCTCTGAAAAATATGTTAGATGAAGGCTCTAATCAAGTTCATTAAAAATAGAAAACTGAATAGCTAGTTATATGCTCTAATTGAGTAAATACCATATTTGTCTGCATAATGATAGAAACTTAGCTTAGAGAAAATGAGGAAGAAATAGGTACAATTGAAAAAGAAATCTGATTAAAATCATATCCTCTTTTCATTTAATTTGAACTATGTCAGAATAGAATAATTATCTGAATTTTTTAAAAACAACTCTTTCTTAGAAAGTGGTTAAATTAGCTAGTGAACTGAAAAAGGGAAACTAGACTGAAGAAGGCATTGAAACAAGAAAAAGTGGGAACATAAACTGCTGAACAAAGTCCAAAAATAGCAGATACTATTTTCAAAAGGAGTTATCAAATGTACTCAGATCTTCACTAAATTAGCTCAGATCACAATCAACTTGATCCCAATGTTCCCTTTCCCAAGAAGCTGAATGGATCATAAATCTCTGTTAAATAAATGATTCCTTACAACAATCAATTTCTGAAATAAATGAATAAATTAGTTTCCCCTTTCCTTACAATTCTGCAGTTGGGCAGTTGTTAAAAACCCCCTAGAGAAGAGAATGGCTATTCACTTCAGTATTCTTGCCTGGAGGATTTCATGGACAGAGGAGTCTGGTGGGCTACAGTCCATGTGGTCTCAAAGAGTCGGTCACGATCGAGTGACTAACACTTTAACACTTAGAATATAACAGAAATAATAATATAATAACTACCTGACTATTTAACTACCTGACTTATTTAAACTTAATCATTTGAATCAAGTAAGATATGTAATACCACTTAATAAATTATTATTTAATCCCTTCTATAGTTATAAATCTCTCACAATTTGCATACCAATTCAACAATTTCACTACAATTACATAACATTAGCAATTGGAAACATCTTTTTGATTAGCTACAGCTCTTAAATTTATCTATTATTAACAGTTTCTTCTAGTATCTAAATACATACATATAACCAGTCAGGCTTCCCTGATGGCTCAGTCAGTAAAGAGTCTGCCTGCAATGTGGCAGACCTGGGTTTGATCCCTGGATTGGGAAAATCCCTTGGAGAAGGGCATGGCAACCCACTCCAGTATTCTTGCCTGGAGAATCCCCATGGACAGAGGAGCCTGGCAGGCTATAGTCCATGGGGTCTTCAAGAGCTGGACAAGACTGAAGCACAGCACAACACGTATAACCATTCAGTCCTTAACAATCCTGTGAAATATCCAAGGTATATATTATGATCGTCATATCACTGATAAACAACTGAGGCACAGATAGGTTAAATTACTTGCTTTAAAGAGGATTATAGTTAAAAATTATAATTCATTCAAAAAACTAGGTGGAGCTGCTGCTGATTTCCCACTATCAACCTATACAAATACATTGCACGTGTGCATGCTAAGTTGCTTCAGTTGTGTCCGACTCTTTGTGACCCTGTGGACTTAGCCCACCAGGCTCCTCTGTCACGGGGATTCTCCAGGCAAGAATACTGGAATGGGTTGCCATGCCTTCCTCCAGAGTATCTTCCCAACCTGTGTCCCTCATATATCTGGCATTGGCAGGCAAATTCTTTACCACTTGCGTCACCTGGGAAGCCCACATTAATACATTATGGTACACTTACAGTTTCCACAACTCAGCGATTTTCCATAGCAGAACATTTGCACATGCCTTCTGCCTAGAAAGCCTTCTACCACTCTGTTCCTGATAGGCAAGCTGCTTCAAACTTCTGTGATGTGTTCTCTAAGACGTTTCACAAATAATGTCTCATTTTTACAACAACCCTTTTGGACACAGTAAGAATGAGTATTCTCATTTTCCAGTTGAGGAAGTAAGACTTGACTAGGAATTATACAAATAACCTGAGGCAGGGCCAGAGCATAAATCCTGGTCACCTCTCAGCTCAGGACTCACACAGTAACACAGGCTGGGAATATGGCCATATGCTATCAATGACTGTAGAACAAGGCTACAGCTTTTTGGAGCACTTCCTACTCTGGTCCCTTCTGAGGTTACAACATAATTCAAGGCCCTTCAATCTATTTAGTTTTCAAATAGATTGAAAAATCTTACTACATGAAAAATCTAGCTAGGAAAGCTAGAATAAACACTTTAACTAATTCCATTAGAAATCAATTTATATTCCTCTTTCAAATGTCCATGTCTACTGTAAGCCAAGTGAAAGAACACATGTGCCAAGAAATAAAATTGTTTTTGCAAAACAGTCTTTAAAAACTGAGATAAAAGTGCTTCACTCCTACCCTGACCAAGAGAACCCTGTTTATTTTCCTTTTTCTCAATGAGACTTAAATTGCTATCAAATTTAAAAGTCCTTTTAGTAAACTCATATAATGTAAATCTTTCTGAAGTAAATAGAAAAATGCACTGGAACTGTAAATTAGCATTTAGGTAATAATAATTTCTGAATAATTTTTCAGAAACTTTATTTGGTTATTTTCTCAAAACTATTTTCTAAATTAAAAACAGAAAAGCACAGAGTAAGTTTCATATAGAGTCTATTATTCAAAAATAGCAGAGTGTACTGAAAAGATCATAGATACAGGACTCATGTCCAGAAAACTTGGTTTGGAATCTTGGGTAAACTTATCTACCAGTTTGTACATATAGTACTAGTCACGCCACCTAATTTATCAACTTCTCTGAAAAGATGAAAACTGCACCTGTTCTACCTTTATGACATAATTATTTTTAGGTTCAAAAGAGAAGATAAGTAGGAACAGTACTTTGTATTTTTATCATCATAAACTTTTCTTAAATCCATTTTCTAACAGAATTAAATAAACCACTTCTCAACTAATGGGAATTTCAAAGTACTATCAATAAATCAAAAAGTGTAATTCTTTTATGGCTTATATTATCTATATCACAATATTCTTTAAAACAAGTTTAGATAGATCTGTATATAGTTGAGAAGGAAATATTCCTGCCAACAAAGGGTCATTTGAATCTTCCCTTTTTTATTATGCTATATTTCAAATTCCCTAAACCTTCTGACCATTTGACTTATCACTCAAACCAGGATATTTTTTATAGTAAATGGGAGCCCTGTTAATAGCTAAGCCAGAAGAATAGACATTAACCAGAACTGTTGATGGTAAGCCAGGCATACGAGCATTGTATATAAGAAGTGTACTAGATTTGGGAAGAGGAATTCTATCTATTCTAAATAGCCTGCAAAAACAAATTGTCCTAAAGGGTGAGAAGTGAATTAAAACATAATTTAATTTCACTTTTCATTTATAATAGTTCAGATTATAACTTATAAAATTTAAAAGTATTGGCTAAAACTGAAGGTCTCTAAGAGCTGAATTTTGAACATAAAACATTTTTGGAATGGTAACAATCAAAGCTTCCTTAACCTATGACTAACACATGGATTAGGAAAAGGAAAAAGACATTATTTTTTTAAAAGTCTATTTTTCTCAAACATAGTTAGAATAGGGAAAATATGTGGGGGGGAGTCAGCCAGTGTGTTTGAAGACATATCTGTAATTTGTGAGGCACGAACACATTAAAGGTCAAAACTATTTGCCATCAGTGAATAAATTCACCAGTTTACTGATGGAAAAACCATTATTTAAGATGTGAATCATTGTATTTTTAGTGGACAAAGCAATGACTATTAAATGTGCTTGCTCTTGTGAACCTATCAAGGAATGCTTTAATTAATAGACTCCAAGTGTCAGTGATTTGTTCCTACAGTTCATATTATTTTCTACTTACATTACTGTAAATAAATATTGTTCCCACAGCTGCCATCATGGTAGCATTACACACACACACACACACACACACACATATATATATACACATTATATACATATATATATATTTGTATTTTTATCATCATAAACTTTTCATAAATATATGTATATATATATGTGTGTATAAATTATACATAAATATGTGTGTGTATATATATATCCATACACAGGACAATGTTGTATAGAACAACATCTGCTGAATTAAAATACTAGTTTTTCAAGATTCCGAAAATACAATTCATTTGTATTTTGATCTCTATAGATCACCCTACAGTCTTAGTGATCACTCAAATTCTTTTATCATCTCTGTAGCAGTTGAGCTCTGAGGTTCTTACAAATGTCAGTGTTAAAAAAAGGGTCTAAGGCCTATCCAACAAAATTTCTGGGCTTTATAAATCCATATGCAGAGATATAAAATATTGCCCAAGCAGCCACTATATAGAAACAGATGATCTGGAAGAAAAAGACGCCCCTTTCCTTTGACAATAAATCACTTTGCAGTACCAGATCATAAACATTCTTGATCAGCCCACCATCATTTAAACCTATGCCAATAGGCAAGCACATGGTGTACTGTATAAGACTATCAAGTATAAAGAGATAGTTCTGAAATTGGGAAAATTATGTATCTAATAAAACTTTGCCCATTGCTGATGTGAAATGAAGTAGCTAAGTACTTAAAAACACAAACAACTTTAATAGCTTATCATGGGAAATGAAGATGCTCTATGTAGCCATAGTGATAATCAAAATAAATAAAGCTTCTTTACCAAAATAAAGTTGGAAGTTGGCTAGACTAATGAAGCTAATTTTTCTAATTAGAAAGCAATGTATAATCTTTAATGTCTGTTATAAGCACTTTAATGACCACCTAAGACTATCAAAATAAAAACTATGATACTGACATCCTCCATGAATGTTAAATATATCTTTAAAACAATTACAAAACTGTTCAACCTAACTGGAATCTTGGCACCATCCACTCAAATCATTAAACATTTTGGCACTTGGGGCAAGATCACTAATTGATGTATACCCCTACCCCCAAACAACAGTTAATAATTACTGTAAACAACTTTTTAAAAATTAAATCAAGTGTTCATTTAGGTTGACATAAATTTTGACAGTTAACATAATTTTCTATTATGTTAATACTTCTCTCCCCTCTTATCTCTCTTATTATACTTAACCTCATTATTTTTATCTCTGTCTTATTATCTCCTTTGTTTTGCTCTTAAAATAGTTCTGACTCTAGGGATACAGCTCACCCCTAGTATTGTGTGTTCATGTTAGAAGTGCTGGACTTTATTTTAAACAATCATAATGAGTTTAATCACTAAATTTTTTGCCTGGGGATACAGGCCTCAGTGCTGGGAGGGGAGGAGAAGATGAAGTATAGAGAGGGAGAAGAGATGGGAAATGGCCAGCACAAATAGCAGAAATAGACTGTGAATCAGCTCCATCCTGATTCATCAGGTAAACCATAGGACCTCATTTATTCATTATATATGATAGTCTTGGGCTATCCAATATGGTAGCCACTAGCCACATGTGGCTTTGAGCACTTGGAATGTGGCTAACCCAAATTAAATGTCCTATAACAGTAAAAGACACATCAGGTTTTGAAGACTCAAATTAATGAAGAAAATTAATGTAAAAGGTCTCATTCATAATTTGTACATGGATTACATGCTGAAATAATATTTTAGACAAACTAGGTTAAACAAAATATATTAAGTTAATCTCACCTGCTGTATTTTACCTTTTTAAATGTGGCTACTAGAAAATTTTAAATCATATATGTGGCTTTATTAGATAGTACTGTGCTAAGACTGGAGAAGGGATAGGCTACCCACTCCAGTATTCATGGGCTTCTCTGGTGGCTCACTGTGTAAAGAATCCAACTGCAAATCCAACTGCTCACTGTGTAAAGAATCCAACTGCAATGTGGAAGACATGGATTTGATCCTTGGGTTGGGAAGTCTCCCTGGAAGAGGTCATGGCAACCAACTCCTGTATTCTTGCCTGGAGAATCCCCGTGGACAGAGGAGCCTGGCGGGCTATATAAAGAGTCACAAAGAGTCGGACACAACTGAGCAACTAAGCACACACACACACACACACACACACACACAAGACTTTCTGGTAAGAACTAGGAATACTGAGAAGAATAAAGAAAGCACAGTCTCTGCTATCAAAGAACCCCTTGCAGTCTACTTGGGTAAAAGCTGTAAAAATAATTACAATATAACGGCATTAAATGCAGTGATAAAATACATACAAAGAGGAGTATGGGAGAATGAGGAGGGCTATTAAAGGAAGAGGGTAGGAAGGAGCAGTGATGAGAGACCTTAAGGTGGTCTCCTGGAGCTGCACTGCCTGAGCTAAGTCTTAAAGGCTACGTAGAGATATAAAGTATCTGGGTGGAAGTCATTTCAAGAGAAGAGGGTTATATGAGCCAAGACAAAGAAATAGCAAGGAGCTGGAAGGAGGAATATAAGCAGTCTCCCTAGTTGGAAGGCATCACCGACTCAATGGACGTGAATTTGAGCAAACACCGGGAGATAGTGAAGGACAAGGAAGCCTGGCGAGCTGCAGTCCATGGGGTCATACAAAGTCAGACACAACTTAGCCACTGAACAACAACAACAACAACCTGTTTTAGAGGGAAAGGATGATGTGGTGGTTAGAGGCGCAAGGTTAAGAGGGACTTCTTTGACATTTTTTTAAATTGTCAATTTTTTAATATATTTATTATTTATTTATTTGGTTATGTTGGGTCTTAGTTGCGGCACTTAAGATCTTCAATTCTTGTTGAAGCATGTGGGATCTATTTCCCTGACCAGGGTTTGAACCCAGGCCCCCTGCACTACAAGCATGGAGTCTTAGCCACTGGACCACCAGGGAAGTCCCTGGGATTGATTTTAATCTTTAGGTAATAGGGAGTTTCTGAAGGGTTTTAAGCAAGGGAGTGCCAAGATCAGAAACAATAGTTGGGTTCTCTGGCAGCTGTGTGGAAACTACATTTAGGAGCAAGACTGGAAGCATGGTCTAGGTAAGAAATATCAGAGCCCAAGCTAGGGCTATAAGAGTGAGGAGGAAAGGAAAGCACTAGTTCAGGACTCTATTTAGAAGATAACATCAGTAGAATACAGTAATCGACCTGTCCTGATTCCATAGAAAGGGAGTTGCTATTATTCTAAAGTGATGGAAAGACCTTGGAATGTCTTAAGCAGGGGAGTGTCAGTTCTGACTTAGGTTTTAAAGAATCATTCTGACTGCTATTGCTGAATACACTGTAAAGGGAAAACAGTGTAAGTAGAAAGATAGTTGTTTTTTTTAAAGGAAGGCTATTGCTGCACAAATGGCTCAGTCGTTAAGAATCCACTTGCAATACAGGTAGGTTCAATCCCTGGGTCAGGAAGATCCCCTGGAGAAGGGCATGGCAACCCACTCCAGTATTCTTGCCTGAGATATCCCATGGACAGAGGTACCTGGCAGGTTATAGTCCTTGGGGTTGCAGAGTCAGACATGAGTTAGCAACTGAGTATGTACTGCTTCAGAAAATGCTTGAGATGATGGTGGAGAGGCCCAGATTGGATACAGACAAGGTGATGAGAAGCAATTGGATTAGGGTTGCAATTTCACTGCAAAATGGTATTGCCTAATTCAGAGTTGAGAAAGGAAAAAGAAAGTTCAGGAAGATCACACTTATAGAGACTAACTGTCTTGTTTAACCAGGAGGTGAAGGTGTTAGCTGAGAATGAGTACTCTGTAGAGGCTTGAGGAAAACAGTGAAGGTTTGGAAGATGGCAAAGGAAACAGAAGGAACTGAATAAAGGCTACATGAGAGATTAACTGGTGCCCTATATGAGGTCTGAAACCATGTAATTTTAGTGATGTCAGTCTAATCTGTTATGTGATTTTTCCTTCACAACCCTCAACCACCCAGCTATAGGAGTTAAGCAGATTGTAGAATGAATCAACAAAGAGTTTCAGTTGTAAAACGGCTTGAGTTAGATGACTCCAGGGCTTCCCTGATGGCTCAGTGGTAAAGAATCCACCTGTAATGCAGGAAATACAGGTTGCATCCCTGGAAGATCCCCTGGAGGAGGAAATGGCAACCTGCTCCAGTATTCTTGCCTGAGAAATCCCATGGACAGAGGAGCCTGGCAGGCTACAGTCCTTCAGGTTGCAGAGTCAGACATGACTTAGCAACTGAGCATGCATGCAGATGACTTCAAAATCTACAGTTTCAAAAGTGTACACGTCTAAGAATCCTAGAGTTTTTAGTGCATGATTTTTCTTATTTCGATTAAATGTACATATATGATTTAACCACGTTCAGTTCAGTTCAGTCGCTCAGTCGTGTCCGACTCTTTGCGACCCCTTTACACACTTTAAAAATCAAGCATCCTAAGGGCCTCTAATAGATTATACATATGCTAAGTCACTTCAGTCGTGTCCGACTCTGTGTGACCCCATAGACGGCAGCCCACCAGGTTCCCCTGTCCCTGGAATTCTCCAGGCAAGAACACTGGAGTGGGTTGCCATTTCCTTCTCCAATGCATGAAAGTGAAAAGTGAAAGTGAAGTCGCTCAGTCGTATCCGACTCTTAGCGACCCATGGACTGCAGCCCACCAGGGTCCTCCATCCATGGGATTTTCCAGGCAAGAGTAGGACGTTAAACTCCCAGACCTCAAGAGGGCAGTGCTGGGCGTGAGGTCGCTAGAATCCTAATTTCTGTTGCTCTGGGTAGAAGCAGTCTGATCGGTTTTACAACAGGTAATACAAGTGTTCATTTCCCAGGTACCCAATAAGCTTGGAAAACATTGTTCTAAGCCATAAAGTTTGTGAAACGCAAATACTACAAAGAGTTCAAGTATGTGCTTCCCTGTTAAAGAAGTTTTCTCAGAGATCTTCAGGATTTAGTAATTTATTCCACCATGCGGGTCTTAAAGCTCCTTATTGGAGGCAAAGATCTAGAGTATGCCCACTGTTTCCACCGGTAAAGTGATTATCCTAAAATTCCATAATGAGAATCTAAGGATTTTGAATGGATTCAAAGATACTCTCTGCTTAAATAAAAAGAGGAATCCCTCAACGGATGCCCAATTCATCCATATTTACACGGAGGTTGCCTCTCTGGCAGGTACTGAGTTAGTTTCTGGTGATTAAAAAAAAAGTGAACAGGATGTGGTTTTGATCTTAGGAAGCTTAAGAGTCTGGTGGAGAGACAGAATTAAATAATGAAAACTGTAATAAGTGTCAGTAGTACAGGGTGCTGTAAGAGGATCTAATCAAAAAGATTAAAACAAGATAAAATTTGGAAATGAATGAGAATTGCTTTAACAGGGTAATGAATGTTCAGCAGCCCCAACAGCATTTGCTAGCATGGTACAGAAACGTCCTGTTATGCTCACTTGCAAGGAGTAAACTGCGATATTCATCCCTTATGACTGGGAAAGAATGGGAAAATTACCTTTACATTTTATACCTATGATTTCCTAAATACAACTTTTTTTTTTTTTAACAACTTAACTTTTTTAAGTTTATTATGTTATCCTCTGTGTTCCTCCCAGGTCTTTTAAGTATTGAAGTATTTAACTAGTTTAAAAGATATTGTGATTCTTGTCTATTCTGCTTATTTTCTTCATCTTTATTTTTAGAATTTCTGATACTAAAAACGCTTCTTTTGGAAACCAAAATAAATAGGAAAACATACTAACAATTTCAATGTTTACAAACAAGCACCGACAGAAAACGTCGACTTAAAAAGATTATCTAACAGCATGTTCATGTTGTTCCAATAAACAATGAGGAACTTCCGATTCCGTCTCATTCCAGGTTCGTCAGAAACCGTTTTGAACCTGAGCATAATATACACAGCGTTTATTTTGCTACACGGCCTCGCCACCCAGTCCTGTCACGTCGCATCACTAGACTGTAGGTAAGAGCTACGTGGCGGAGAGCGACGTTAGACTGATACGTGTCCCTTAACGCAATTATCTTTAACTTTCCATTTGGTACAGACCACTCAAACATGCTTTCCCAGAAACGGACTTAATTCCGACATATCTGAATCTGCCTCAGGAGAACTCGAAGCTCCGCAGTCAGAACAGCGTGAGCTGTCTCCGGGGAATCTCAAAACCGCTGTGGCGGCCACCAGCTCTCGGAGCCCCTTCCGACCGCTCGGAGGCGGCACCCCACCTCGCCAGTCACCGCCCACCGTGGTGGAACTGCTCGCCGACCTGCTCCCAACCTGGGAGCTACGCCTAACACCGCCAAGAGAGGAGGAGGAAGGGGCGTGACGTCGCGGGAACTCCCACGCGACGTTGCGTGACGTCACGCGAGGCCCGGGCGGGGCGAGCGGGGTTGGCAGCCCTCGGGCCCTCCCCCAGCCCGGGAAAGCGCGGGCTGCCCCGAGGGGGCGGCTTGGCCGCCGCCAGTTTGGTAGGTTAGTCAGGGAACGAGGAGAAAAGCAAACGGCCGTCTCAGACTTTCCAGTCTCAGAGCGTGTCTGCTTCCCAGCTGGGGGCTTCGGAGAATCTCGAGACCGTCTTGTAAGCTGTGAGTAGAAGGAATCCCTTTCCCCCGACCCAGAGCGCTGGGTCCTAGCGACTACTTCCGGTCCGCAGTTGCGGTCTGACCGAAGGCGTTTGGCCCCGGGGTGAGGATGGTTGTTTGGTCATCGGTCTGAGTCGAGGAGCGGGCTGGGGCAGGCCTAAACTCAGGGGAGGTGGACCTGAGCGCTGACGGGATACCGCTCGGTGCAGTTCTGGGTCTCCTCACCAGCTGAGAGCTTGGCTGCCGGCGCCGAGCCCGCCCGCGCATGCGTGGACCTGCGCCCGGGGTGGCCTCGCGCGGTCTCGGCGCCAGTCCTGTGGATCGCTTAAGTGAGGGCGGCCCACCAGCCCTTCGAGCCGCGGGAGAAGCGGCTGATGGCAAAGGGTGCTGGGATGGGAGACTCTGGATCTCTGCTCTGCCCGCGAGAGGACGACTCAGAGTCCCTGTTCAATGTGTTCAGAACCCTTGTGTGACCCGAGGTGCCGCTCTTAGGTCACCTGTGTAAGCATATGCGTGGTGTGACAGGAAAGAAATCTCTTGAGCACGTTCAGTGTTGTGATTTATGATTTACACTGCAGCAGGATGCATAGAAATGTGTTAAATGATTGCCGACCATTCAGCCCAGAATGCAACTTGAGAGGAAAGATGCACATTTCTGAGAAATTGAAGGGCAACGTCGTGCCAATAAATAACGGTTCAATATCAAAAGAGATGCCAGCAATAAGTGCTACGCTTGCAAACTAGAGTGGAGAGGGTTTTGTGATCCAGACTTTGCAAGTTTAGTATTGATACATTGTTATGTGCGGGGCAAAAAAAAAAAAACCAACCTTTTTACTATCTCTGAAGATAGATATATTTATTAAAGGAAGTTTTATTTTACACTATTGGCTTTAAACCATTTAATACTAAAACATACAATTTTAAACTGTTCATTAAAGTAACAGATATTGATTTGAACTTTTTGATTAATATAGGTAATTAACTTACTTTTTTTTTTTGGCTTCTTAAAAGTATTTTGGAGTTCACTGACATCACAAGTTGAGTTCCAGCCTTGATGTAGCCTCGTAGTGTGACCTTGGGCAAGTCATTTAATCTCTTAAGCCTGTTTTCTTCAGCTCTAAAATGAAATTAGTAATAGTGGCTGTTTCATGCAGTTGCTCTGACGATTAAATTAAAAGAGAATAGAAAATGGCACACTCCATGGTATATGCTGCTGCTGCTGCTGCTAAGTCGCTTCAGTCGTGTCCGACTCTGTGCGACCCCATAGACGGCAGCCCACCAGGCTCCCCCGTCCCCGGGATTCTCCAGGCAAGAACACTGGAGTGGGTTGCCATTTCCTTCTCCAATGGTATATAGTGAACACTTAATAAATGGTGGCTTATATTGATGATAGAAGAGACCCATTGCTTTATCTTTTAGAACAGGCCTCTTTGAAGATAAAGCTGTATTAATTCAATGGACCCACTTTTAAAAACTTTATTGTATAAATAATATAGTAATGCATTACTATATTATATACTTAATATGATGTATATTATGTAAATATACATAATATTATTATCATATACTTAATATGATGTATATTATGTAAATAATAATACACACTAGAAAAACACTAGAATTATGAAACCTTCATATACCTATCTGGTTGCCCAGCTTCAATAATTGTGATAGTTCAGCCCTTCTTGATTTATCTGTCCACCCAACATTTACTTATTTTCGCTGGAGTATTTTAATGCAAGTCCCAGTGAATCTTCAGTTTACCTATAGAGACTACATTATTTATCACTTTAATAGATAAAGAAAGGGCTTTCTTTTTATCATATACAAGAAAATTAAAAAATTCTTAACATTATCTAAAATCTAGTACTTGTTCAGTTTTCACTATTTTTAAAAAGTGTAGTCACGATTTTGGAAAGCCTTAATGTATTTTTATTTCTTTAGTGCTTTATAGTTTACCAAGTGACTCTGCACATATATTGCTCCCTTTGGAAATGGCCATTGCTTATCTTAGCCTCTTCATCAGAGACCTCAAGAAATAGCAAGAGACACTTAAATCTATTTGGGCACTTGTTAGCAATGGTAAGGCATTGGCTAAGGAGCGAGATGTGAGGTTTAGTAGACTTGTTAATCATTTAATTTTTTTTTAGTAGTAACTAGTTAATGGTTTCAGTTTAAGAACACATATTAAAATATTTATTAATTCACTTGAACTTCCTAATAATAGCCTTTTGCTTCCTTCAGGGGTTACACAAGTAATGATCATTCACCTTTACTCTGAGAGGCACAAAATAACTTTTCCCTAGTTGCTTTATTATTGTTTCTGTCTCCATAGATCTTTGCTGTGTTTCTTGCTCACGGATTTCTCTTATGAAAAAGCTGTTCAGATACTTGTGTTATGTCAATCATCTTTCTTGCTCTTTTACAGTGTGCGTGTATGTCTAGATGTGAATGCCTAAGTCAAGAATACTTCAGAATGCTTTCCAGTTTTTGGTTCAAAATGTTGTATTCCATATCAGCTCAGAAGTTTAAAAAGCAATAAATTCTTTAAGAATGGTGAATTGGTTCTGACCATGAATGATTATAAACCTCTCTATGTAAGAGTCCTTTCAATATAAAACAATGTAGGTAATCACTTCCTTTTTGACAGAATAAGAAAAAATTCACCTGAAAAAAATTTGCGTGATTTAAGGCCAGATAACTGAAATTGGGACTTTTCTTTCCATAATCATCTTTTTTTCCTAACTTCTGCACCTCAAATTCTAAAGTGATTGATCATAGGTTAAGAAGGAAAACTTGAGTATAGCTGGCTGGGCTTGAAGTCATCCTGGTTTCAAATTACATAAAGATAAATGTAGAATTCATTTACTTTGTAATCTGTTGTTTCAGGTATTTCAACTGGCCAAAGGCAACTTCAGACGTATATAATGTAACAGAAAAGTTCAGGAAACATTAACCAATAGAAGCGTGGAACGTATTAAGCAAGATGAACCTCTCAGGAAGCAGTTGTGGAAGCCCTAGTTCTGCAGATGTATCTAATGATTTCAAGGATCTTTGGACAAAATTGAAGGAGTATCATGATAAGGAAGTACAAGGTAATTTTTTTCTTAAATACGTATAGCATTATTCTGCTGAGACATAGTAGTAATAACTAGTCTGTGCGACAGTTCAAAGATCTCCTTCTTAAGGGACCTTTACTGTTCTAATTTTGGGGGATTCGTATTTATGGTTGAGTTGTTGCTTTTTGACTACAGACAACTACCATAGGATGTAGCTCTTGCACAACTTGTAGTTACTTGTGTTAATGTGTATGGTGTGGTGGAAGGGGCATAGAAATGGTTGATTGAAGATCTGGATTTGAATTCTGATTTCACTTATCTACATGCTCTGTGATCTCAGCCAAGTTATATAACCGCTACAGTTAATTTTCTTCTGTGAATTTATTTACAGGATTTTTTTATACACTTCTTAAGTTCAACAAACCTTGAGAATTTGTTTCTCAGTGCTTGGGTTTGCCACCAAGCCCTGTGATCCAAAAATAAATAGCAGTTTGCCTTCAGAGAGTCTGCATTTTGGTAGAGATAAAGTCATGTTAACAGATAATTACAGTGTAATAAGAACTAAAATATTTATATGAAATGTAGTGAGCATACAGACGATTGAGCTGTTGTGGTTGGATAAGTATATAAATATTACATGTGATTGTGAAAATGTACTATGAAAGCTGATCTCAAGTTGGATATTAAACCTTAGTATACCTATCTAATTCTCTGACTTTAATGTAATACATTTGTCCCATGTGTGGAAATGCTTTGTTTTACATGTATTTCTTGATTATGTGTTGCCACCATAGGTTTGCTAATACAGTGCTTTGTAAGTCACATAGCTTTTTCTTTTTTTAATTGAAGTATATTTAATTTACAATTGTGTTGGTTTTAAGTGTACAGCATAGTGATTCAGTTATACGTAAATATGTATTCTAGGTTTATAGTTTATTATAAAATGTTAGTCACCTGTGCTACACAGTAGGTCCTTGTTGTTTACCTGTTTATAGTATATAATGTGTATATGTTAATCCCGAACTGTTAATTTATCTCACCCCATCCATCCCCTTTGGTAACCATAAGGTTGGTATTTGTGTCTTTGACTCTATTTCTGTTTTGTATTTGTATCATTTTTTTAGATTCCACGTATAAGTGATATATTTGTCTTTCTCTGATTTATTTCACTTAATATGGTACTCTCTAGGTCCATCCACGTTGCTGCATGGCACTGTTTCATTCCTTTTTTATTACTGAGTAATATTCCATTGTATATCTGTACCACATCTTCTTTAACCATTCATCTGTCAGTGAACACTAGATGCTTCCGTATCTTGAGTATTGTAAATAGTGCTGCTGTGAACATTGGGATGTATGTATCTTTTCAAATTAGTTTTCTCCTGATGTGTGCCCAGGAGTTGGATTGCAGGATCATATGGTAACTCTTTTTTTAGCTTTTTAAGAAAACTCCATATTCTTTTTATTTCCCCAATGATTAGTAATGTTGTTTTTTCATGCTTATTGGCTATATTATCTTTTCCTGTTTATTGGCTATTTGTGTACATTTGAAGAAATGTCTGTTCAAATTCTTTGCCTATTTTTAATCAGATTGGTTTTTGTGGCAGTTGAGTTGTAGAAGTTCTTTGTATATTTTGGATATTAATCTCTTATCCGATACATGCTTGCAAGTATTTCCTGCCATTCTGTGAGTTGCTTCTTCACTCTGTCAATTGTGTCCTTTGATGCATAGAAGTTTTAAATTTTGGTAGAGTCTAAATTATCTACTTTTTTCATTTGTTGCCTATACTTCTCTTTTGTTCCAAGAAATCATTGCCAAATTCATTGCCATTAAGCTTTTCCCTTGTGTTTTCTTTTAAGAGTTTTACAGTTTTAGCTTTTATGTCTAGGTCCGTGATCCATTTGAGTTAAAGTTTGTATTTAGTGTAATGTAAGAGTCTAACTTCCTTCTTTTGCTTGTGAATATTTCACTTGCCCAGCACCATGTGTTGAAAAGACTGTCCTTTCCTCTTTGAATGGTCTTGGAACCCTTCTCAAAAACCATTTCATCATATCTGCAAGAGTTTATTTCTGGGCTCTATTCTAATTGGTCTATATGTCTGTCCTTATGCCAGTACCACATTGTTCTGATTATTGTAGCTTTTTATTTTGTTTTGAAGTCAAGAAATATGTGGTGTCCAGTGTTGTTCTTTTTCAAGATTGTTGTGGTTATTTGGAGTCCCTTGAGATTTCATACGAATTTTAGGACAGATTTTTCTAGTTCTGCAAAAAATATCATTGGGATTTCAATACAGATTACATTGTATCTATAGATCACATTGAGTAGTGTTGACATCTAAACAGTGTTGTCTTCTGTTCCATGAACATAAGATGTCTTAACTTTTAAAAATTTCTTCCAGCAATGTTTTGTAGTTTTCATCATACAAGTCTCATCTCCTTAGTTAAGCCTATTCCTTAATTTTGTATTGGATGCTTTTGGATGCTACCATAAATGGAATTTTCTTGATTCCCTTTTCAGATTGCTCATTGTTAATATAAAGAAACACCACTGATTTTTGTGTGTTGACTTTGTATCATACAACTTTACTGAAACTATTTCTTAATTGTAGTTTTTAAATTCGTGGCTGAGATAAACATTAAAAACTCTTTAATTTTATTATGAAAGGTTGGAGTTTCAATACATCTCCCAGTTCACTTGCATACTTTACTGCTCTGTTATGCTCATTCTTTGATAAATTATTCTGATCTGTTTCCTTTAAAGCTCTCTTTCAGCATATTAGGATTACCGATGTAGTCTAGGTACATTAGTGTTCATTTAGAAATCTGGGTATCAGTGGAGTTATTCTTGTTTTACTGTGTTTTTTAATTATTATTAAACTTTTTTTCTAAAATTGTCAAAGTACAAAATAAACAGTAAAAATTTATCCCTCTCCTCCCCACACACTAAAGGTAACCACTTTTTATTACCTTTTGTGTTGTTTTCTATTTTTTTTTATTTGAATTTTAAGACTAATTTTAGGAAATATTACTCACTTACAGAAGTAAAGAAAATTGTATAAAGAACTCCTACTTACCCATCACTCAGCTTCAGCCAACATGGCCAGTCTTTACCCATATTCCATTTGCATCTTTATCCCTCTTCCACTCAATTATTTTGAAGTTTCTGACATAATTTCATATATAAACATTTTAGTATATTCCAGGAGTCTTTTTTAACCAGAAAATGCCATTATCACATTAAATAAATTCTTTAATGTCATCTCATACCTATTAGGTGGTCATGTTCAACTTTACTCAGGTACCTAAAATGTCTGTTTATAGTTAGTTTGTTCTAATCTGTATCTAAAACATGTCTCCATGTTGTATTTTATTAACATATCTACTGAAAAGTGTAGTTTTAATTTATATTTCCCTTATGAGTGAAATTAAGCATCTTTGCTTATGTTTGAGGGTGGTTTGCATTTCTTTTTAAGAACTGTTTATATACCTGATTATTGGCTTGTTGGCCTCTTGCCTATCAATTGATAGGAGCTGTTTATATCTGAGGCATGGTATTGACTTCAAATATTTAAAAATTTAGAAATTCAAATTTGTTGTTAATGATAAAGATATGATTTTAAAGTGATTATGCTTGTGGTCATATGTCCAGGGACAAATATGAGTATTTTACATTAATTCTACTCTTCACTTGACTACACTATTTCCCCCCAGAAAATATAGTGTGAAACATTGAGGAAGGATTCTGAATTTTAGTACTGACTTGCTGTTCATTCAGTGAGTAGTTACTGAATTATATACTGGGAATCATAGCAGTTGCTGACAATATAGCCATGAAGAAGATACAGTGGGTTTGGAGAGCATTGTATTCATCTCTCCTTAGGAAAATACTAATACAGTATAATTATATAACAAAGTGATAACAAAAATAAGCCAAATATAAGACAGTCTGTCTTGGTTACAGATAATAACAATATAATCAGCTGCATGAGCTTTTAAATCTACAAAGGAATAATAACATCTCCCAACTTCTGTTGAAGACCAGCCTTATCTTCCTCTTGGTTTATTATACTGTGACCCCACCATGCAAGTTTACCTGTAGGAACAACTTGAAGTTTAAGCTATTATGGGAGCAATACACTATATAAAAGCTTATTCTTTGTGACCTGGAGGTAAAACAAACATAGTATCTCCAAATGATTTAAATAGGACCAGATGTACTTGAGTTTTTATTAAACATTTGATAGAGAATTAGCATTATGCCATCTTCAAGCATAAGGCTAAATTCTTTATCCTTCAAATAATTACTTTCTGTTGTATAACTGCTTTTTAAGATCATTAAAATTTTATCGTACAGAGTCCAGATCTTACTCATCTTTCTACTTGCATTTCCATAGGTAAAAGTGCTTGGCACGTGGTAAGAAATTAGTAACTGGTATCTGAATGAATTGCATAGTTTATATCTGCATCAGTGGAGCATTTTCTTGAACATAAGTTTTCAAAATCCCATAAGAGAATTCCTTGGCAGTCCAGTGGTTGGGACTCAGAGCTTTCACTGCCGTGGCCTGGGTTTAGTCCCTGGTCAGGGAACTAAGATTCCACAAGCCTGTGGCATGGCCAAAAAAAATTTCCATAAGATATGAAAATATCAAAATTTTTTGTCTCTGAAACCCTAAATACTACTCATTTACTTTAAATTTTTTATTTTTTGGTGATACTGTAAAAGCATCATTTTATAAGAATGACAGTTGTCTATTCTTTTCTAGTTTTAAGAGAAATGCATGTAGCTTATTGTATTGTTGTCATCCATGTACATACTGTTTTATGTGTGACTTATTTTTGTTGTTATTATTAACCAAACTGCTTGTTTTTCATGTGGCACATAATCATCATCATTTTAGAATTTTTATGCATACCCATTTAAAACTGGGACAGTTTTATTTTTTAGGCTCATAACAGGGATAAAATATTTGTTAGATTTCTTCATGTTTCTTGGTGTTTCAGATTCTTCAGGAAACTCTATTAATATCTGTGCTTTATGAATTTGATATACATGATATATCAAACATATCTAACATTGGATATATGTTTGAGTTGAGAGAAGATAAATTCTGGCATATTTTAATATATTGATTAGGCAACTTTTACCAATTTCGAGATTACTTACGGATTCTTAAAGATTTTAAATGATCGAGCACTATTTTTAAAAAATTAGTATTTGGGCTTCCCTGGTGGCTCAGATGGCAAAGAATACACCTGCAATGTGGGAGACCTGGGTTCGATCCCTGGGTTGGGAAGATCCCCTGGAAAAGGGCATGGCAACCCATTCCAGTATTCTTGTCTGGAGAATCCCATGGACAGAGGACCCTGGCAGGCTGCTGTCCATGGGGTCACAAAGAGTCAGACATGACTGAGTGACTAAGCACACATATGTTATTTAAAAATATTTTGGTGGGGCCTGGCAAATTTGCTGAAAGGAAGACTCTTGACAGTCCCTTGTCAATGTGTTCCACATCATTCTGTGTAAAATCAGTTCCTGTGACTCTTACTATAAGATCAAAGACATGCCTGAAGGATACTTTATTTTTTTGTTTGAAAGTAGAGGATCCATTTGGAGAAACCCAGTGTAAGAGGCCACTTGAAAGACATCAAACATGGACTTGTCCAGACTTCGCAGGTTTTAAAGTATATACAGGAATCAAAATTGACTCATTACTTCTAAAACTTCATGTCCAGGTTAAAAAAAATGGAAAAGTTATTAATGTAATACTTGAGTTACATAATTTTTGTTAGATATGCATACAAACTTAAATACATTTGAATTCATTTGAATGCAGGGGTTTTGGGGTTTTTTTTCATGTTTTAAAATCCCTGTCAGTATCTGGTTTATTATTTTAAAAGCACAAGTTATAAGATGAAATTTAGAATATTTTTCAGAGTGCTACCATTTTAATAAATAGTTTTTTGTCCATGCTACATTCTGTCATCAACATCTCATAATATTTTCTGTATCTGGTAAATATGGTAATCAGTTTCATAGAAAGTGAGGCAGATTTGTGAGGACAGAATTGGACCCCTTTGAAGAAACGGAAAGTGCGGAGGCTCTAATATGACAGGATAAATATGTCTTGATTCACTTTTGGATTGCTCCATTTATTTTCCCATGTTTCATCAAAAATTCCAAAAAGATAAAATTCATGTTAAGACTATACAAATTAGCAATGAAAGGAATGACAAGTGATTTTGGTCCATAACATCAGTGTCCTGTTCATTATTATGACAAGCTAGTCATCAGGAAAGTACAAATCAAAAGGGCAATGAGACATCACCACATACATGTCAGAATGACTTATAAAGAACACAAATAACAAATGTTGGTGAGGACGTAGAGAAAAGGGAGCTGTCATACACTGTTCGTGGGAATATAAATCAGTGCAGCTACTGTGGAAAACAGTATGAAGGTGTCTCAAAAATCTGAAAGTAGAACTACCCTATGACCCAGCCATTTCACTCCTGGGTATATATTTGAAAATAAAAACACTAATTTGAAATGGTAAATGCACACCAGTGTTCATAGCAGTGTTATTTACCATCGCCAAGATACGGAAACAATGTAAGTATCCATCAGCAGATGAATGGATAAAGATGTGTGTAAATACACACACACACACACTGAAATATTGCTCAGCCATGAAAAGAATGAAACGTTGCCATTTGCAGTAACATGGATGTGCTTAGAGGGTATTATGCCAAGTGAGAGAAGTCAGACAGAGGAAGGCAAATACTATATGGTATCACTTCTATGTGGAATCTAAAAAATTAAACAAATGAGTGAATATGACAAAAAGAAGATGCAGATCCACAGATAAAAAGAACAAATCAGTGGTTACCAGTGGGGAGAGGTAAGTGGGGGTCAATATAAGATAAGGGATTAAGAGGTATAAACTATTAGGTGTAAAATAAGCTACAAGTATGTATTGTACAACACGTGAAATACAGCCAATATTTTATAGTAACTATAAATGGAGTATAATCTTTAAAAATTGGGAATCACTAATTATACACCTGTAACAACAACAAAGAACATAATATTGTACATCAACTATAATTCAGTTTAAAAAAGAATACTGTCATTAACTGTCACATGTATTATTTTCCATTTGTATTAACATAAATTCAATAAAATCTGCAAAAAATTAATTTACCCATTTTGATATAATTAAATCTTAAAAGTAAACTAAACACACACTAAAAGTAGCTGCATTTTATAAAGACAAATGTCTTTACTTTGGAGTTGAAATTGATTAGGCAGTTACCGAAATAGTAATGTTTTTGGTAGAAGTTTAATTATTTAAGCCATATGTAAAGCCACTATTTGTCAAGAAAAATATTATTAGACTTACAATTTATCATTCAAAACCGTAAATAATTTTTTTTACAGTGACAGTATATACATAAATGGTTTGTTCTCAGCAAACAAAAATTAGTATAAACATAGCAATGATTTTGTTTATGACAAGTTGAATTCTTGCCTTATTTCCGAATTCTTAAATTTGTTTCTTCTGGTATGTGAGTACACATGTGGGCCCTTAATTGTTTCATTTTGTCCAAAATTCATATATGCGTGGGTGTTGGGTGTACAGTGCTTTTGGTCTTTTGAGCACTGTTTTCTCATTAGGTGTCTCAAGTTTCCAGTGTTAACAATCCCAAATACTTTTTTGAACAGACTGCCTGTTCATACAGGAGCTGCCTTGTCGTATAGCCTCATTCCTTCCGATGGGTGTGGAGCAGGATTAAAGCACACTTTATAGGGGTTCTAATTGTGGATGCCTAATTGACTTGATGAATAGCAAATGCTAAAATTTAAACACACATACATACACATACAAACATAAACCTGCTTCAGGGCTGGTCTGCATGACAGAACAAATGCCTCGCAGGTGTTGAACGCTTATAAGATAAAAGAGTAGTCTTTCCATGTTTCCCAAGAATTTTCTTTTGAAGTTTTTAAGGATTTTCTATCTCATTGTTCCTTTTCATAAAATGGTTCATAGCAATAATCCATTTCATCTTGGGTGCTACTTTTCACTTTTAAAGGCAGACCTGAGTTTTAGAAGTCAGCCAAAATTAAATTTTCACACACTTTGGGGAGGGTAGAAGAAAGTAGAAAACTGCTGACTCTAGTCTTTGGCCTAGTCGGGTCACAAGTTCTTTTCTTAATTCTTCAAAAATGAGTTAATGCTTTACTAAGTACTTTAAAGGTCTTCTGAGTAGTCATCATCACCTGAAAAAGAAGAAATCTTCCCCAGCTAGGGAACTAACTTGACAGATGGAAAAGACTTTTTGAAAATCAAAAGATCATACCAGTTTTTATTTTTAACATTAAAAATTTTTTCCTTTTATTATAATGCTTTACATTTTCACAGTGTTCCAACCCTCTCAATACTTTTCCGTAAATTTTCTTTATTTTGAACTTACTGTAGACTCACACTGTATGTATCCCCTTTACCTAGTTTACCCCAGTGGTAATAACATCTTGTATGGCTTCCTGTGTGGCTCAGTGGTAAAGAATCCACCTGCAGTGCAGGAGACGCAAGAGACGTGGTTCCATCCCTGGGTCAGGAAGATCCCCTGGAGTAGGAAATGGCAACCCGCTCCAGTCTCTTGCCTGGAAAGTCCCATGGACAGAGGAGCCTGGCAGGCTACAGTCCATGAGATGGCAAAGAGTCAGACACGACTGAGCACAGCACAGTAGCATAGGGAGTAGTTTTATATTTTGTTATCTGACTCAAAATTAAAAATACATATAACACGTGTAATACATATCTTGAACTAGATACAGTAGTGCCTTTTGTTAAGTACCTTGTCAGCAGTTGTGTTCCTAGTCCAGGACTTCCTGACCCAATCTGTTTTAATCCCAGAAGATTTGAGTCTATATAAGCAGTATTGCTGTTAGCAAAATACATAGGCTATGCCAGAACATAAACCTTCATTCATAATGAACATCTAATTATATGCTTGCTCATGCTATTAGGAAGTAACTTTAGGTGGAGAAAATTTCATTCTATTTGGCTGTCATACAATAGACTCGGAGCAACAATGTTGCAGATATTTTGTGACTTCAGGGTGCGAATAAGGGAAGTATATTCTTCAAACTAATGGGACTTGGCTCATTGTTCAGAGGCCAGACTCAAGTGATTTAATAGTGTTATTAGAGTCATAAAGAAACTTAGATTAACTGCTTTAGAAATGATAAAATGTATAAATAAAATACTGTGGGTTTTTTTTTTTCTTTTTCAGGTTTACAAGTGAAAGTAACCAAACTGAAAAAGGAACGAATTTTGTAAGTATCAGTATATATAATACTGGTGTCTTATTTATAAGGTAACTGATATTGATGTCCTATTTGACCTACTTAGTGTGAACCTTGTATGCTGCTGCTGCTGCTGCTAAGTCGCTTCAGTTGTGTCCGACTCTGTGCGACCCCATAGACGGCAGCCCACCAGGCTCCCCCGTCCCTGGGATTCTCCAGGCAAGAACACTGGAGTGGGTTGCCATTTCCTTCTCCAATGCATGAAAGTGAAAAGTGAAAGTGAAGTCGCTCAGTCGTGTCCGACTCTTCGCGACCCCATGGATTGCAGCCTACCAGGCTCCTCCGTCCATGGGATTTTCCAGGCAAGAGTACTGGAGTGGGTTGCCACTGCCTTCTCCCAAAATTCTAAAGGAAAAGTAATAATAATTTATCAATAATTATAAGTAATAAGAGTATAGCCTTAGGTATTATTTTAATATATTTATATTTTAATATAATTTTAATATATAATCTTTTTCCTTATACTTATTAAGATGGAAACTGATCTATATATCATTTTGATCTGTTAATGGCATTTTTTTCCTCACCTATGAATTTAAGATACTACAAAATGGGGAGCAGAATAATTGTGGGATTTCTAACTCATAAGAAATGGAAACTAAATGGATATTCTGAGACCCCTTTTAACTAGTTTGAAATTCCCAGCAGTTCCCCTGAATTGTTTTGATTATTAACCCCAGAATCAGATCTGATTTTCTAAGTCAGGAGCAGATTTTACTCCTGGTTTTTTAGAACGTCTACATTCAGAAATCTGAAACAGATGGCGTAGTGGAATATTATTATTCATGACAAAATTTAACATCATTGTGACTAATAATATTGTACTTGCTTTATAATATATATACCAGTAGGTCTCATTTCTTTCATATTCCTGAATCTTCCAAGGCCTTAACCAGAAGCTGGAGTTACCAACCGCTCATCAAAACATGCCTCACTATTTTTTCTATTATAATCTGAAATTGGAAATTGTGAAGTTTTCCATTACAACTAGAAAGTGATGTTTGGAAGATGACTTAGATACAGAAATATGAAATCATAAATTTTTAAAAGTTTTTTTTAAGAATAATTTTATGATTCTTCTTGATTAATGGCACTTTTAAATACTTTGCATGTTGAAAGTCAACATGTTCCTACCTTAAAGATGTCATTTTAAACATTTAAATTTCAGGATGTGTATCTTATTAGTTAGGATATATTTTTTATACAAGAGGTATTTCTCCACATGTCTAACCAAACAACCACATAAGAAACCTTAAATTTGTAAATGACTGTTGAATATTACTTTCTTAAAAGTCACCTATAACATTTCTAAATCTATGCTTTACTTCACTATATGGTTCAGTCATTTGATCTTCTTAGCAGCCTTTTAATATATAGTGTGATTACTCTGTGCCTTGCCTACCTTAGGTAACTTGGGGTTACACATTTTGGAAGCATGGGTAAGTAAGTAAATCCTTCTGAGTTATCAGAGAAGTAAAAGGATGCTTCATTTTTCAGAAGGCTAGGTCATTTCTTTGTGGGACCAGGAACTTGGATTTGCCTGTGTTACCATAACCCCCCTTTCTAAGTATATTTTACAGTAGACCTCCATGGTACAGTAACAAGATCTCTGGTCTCCATATTGTTAGAACAGCTTTATTTGTAAAATATCTCAGTCCGTAGAAATTCCCACCTAGAAGAAGCAGTTAGCAAAGAAATCAATAACTATAGTATATTTATCTATCATGTAATTGCTTTAGGCCTGTGTTCTGATGTTGTCTCTGTACATAGCTAATGCTTCTCTTTTACACAAATTCATTTACAAAATGATACATGTAGAAATGTTGACTGTTGAATTTTTGTTGAAGGCTTCCAAAATAGGATCATTGAAAACCTAGTGCTGCTTCTGAATTAAATATATTTTCAAGAAGTATTGGAAGTTTTTTGATTACTAGTTTCAGCTATCTGTTACTTCCAAAATTTAGTATCTATACATATGCTACCAGAACAATATTTGTTGTATAGCAGGAGACCACTCTCAGATGTATTGGTTTGTCATTCAATATCAAATGTTCAACCAATATTTAAGACATACCCTCATTGGTATCTGACATTTTGACTTAGTTGTTCAGCTCATCTGTTTTTTGCTCATACTACATTCATTAGCAATTTTGATACCATCATATGGACATCTCCTTTTTCGTCACCTTTATTTGATTTGATATTTTTGACCCTTGAGAGATCTTGGGGAAGGTGTTTGAACCACTCCATTATCTTGTATTTTCAGCTTCCACATCACACAGAGAATCCCAATTCAGTTTCTAATGGGTTTTCATAAAATAAATGCATATTTTATATATGTGGTTTTTTATTTTCTGAAATGTAATGACAGAGGGGTAAAATATGGCACAGCCTTGGGAAATAACTAGATAGTCTACTAGAAGAAAATTTTAGATGTCTTTGTTTTTTCTTGACCATAATCAAAATGGTAAATACTTAAATAGAGTTTACTATTTGCCAGCACTGTTCTACATGCTTTATATTCATTAGTACTTACTTCGTCCTTGCAAATGCCTTATGAGGTAGATACTAATGTATCCACATTTTTTGGGGTACAGAGAGTTTAGGTTACTTGCACCAGGTCACACAGTTGGTACCTGGCAGCTGAGATTCAAACGTAGGAGGCATCAGAATAGGATTGGTTTGCATCTACTTCACAGTAGACCCTGGCTTAAAAGTGATACCAGGTAAAAGTTTAAGCAACACAAAACTTTGTAAAAACACAAAGTATCGATCCCTCATAGTTGGAATAGAAACAATGTGAGTAGAGTTACCTGCTATTTATATTGGCAAATGTATATGAAATAATAAAAATAACCAATAAGTGTACAGTTTAATAGCAGTTTTGACTATGTTGAGTCAGTGGTGGCATCAGAATTCACTCTGTGTTCTAGCATTGTGTAATGAATATCTGGTGCTTAGGAAGATACTTCTATAGAACATAAAAATACTGCAGAGCAAATTCTAGTATAATTTGATCTCTGATTAACCAAATATTCAAATCTCACCTTTTGTGTTTTGATACAACAGATTCATAATATGTAAGTGGTGAGATCATGCTTTGGAGTTCTTAATGACAGAATAGTCTTGTTAAGAGTGTTTTTCCCTTAAAAAGGAAAAAAACAACTTACTGCTTGACTTTCAGAGATGCACAAAGACTAGAAGAATTCTTCACCAAAAATCAACAGCTGAGAGAGCAACAGAAAGTCCTTCATGAAACCATTAAAGTGTTAGAAGATCGGTGAGTCTGGTTCTTTGGGTCCTCTTGAGTAAGAGGTGATTTCCCTCTTAATAGAGAATATACATTGGTGTTCATTTGTAATCAGTTCTGAGGCTTAATTAAAGTGATCTTTTTTCCAACTTTAGGTCAACTTTGGATAAATAGCTTATGAAATTAAGGATATTCTCTTACAGGTTTGTTTTTTCATTAATTACAGCAACCACATCTGTTTATCCTTTAAATGATGTTTCTTTATCTGGTGTTTGATGTAGGACAAGCTCAAGGGTAGCAGTGTTCTAATGCATTTGATGCTTTAATTCCATTTTTACTTCTGAATAAGTGGCAACTGCTTCACAGTTCATTCCTATCTAACTCCTGTCCTGCCATTCGCTTTTCTTCCTTGCATATTTCTCCACTTTCAGGCGTTCTAGGGATTCTTTTTACTGAGAATTCCCAAGATAATGCTATTCACCTCCACCTATCAACTTTCTTTTTTCCCACTTCTATGAAGTTAACACTACATTAGAAAAGACTTTGAGATTTTGCTGTTTTCCCTTGTCTGAACTGTAAGTGCTATTTAGGACCTTGAACTATGTACAAAAAACCATGTCTCTTCTTGCTTTATTTATAGTTAATGTTTTTCCTTTATTATCATTTCTGTGTATGTTACAAGAGGGCTGGTGGTTTGATTTTGCTGCTGTGCCTTTACTGGAGGAATAATCTAATATTTCGTATGCATGCAAACTGAAGTTGAGTACTCTGTCATCCACGACTACTATTTCTGTGGATGTACACTTACTGGAATAAGCAGCCTGTTCTGGAATATATAAAACTCCATATGCTTTAGAATCAGAGATATGAATTTGAATTCTAATTTCACACTGTAGCCTTAATTAAATTTAACAATAAATAGTTGAGCCCTGTACCACATTCTAGGTTTTGCTCTAGGGACTTGGAATAATACCATCCCTCTAGGTATACCAGATCAGATCAGATCAGTCGCTCAGTCGTGTCCGACTCTTTGCGACCCCATGAATCGCAGCACGCCAGGCCTCCCTGTCCATCACCAACTCCCAGAGTTCACTCAGATTCACGTCCATCAAGTCAGTGATGCCATCCAACTATCTCATCCTCTTTCCCCTTCTCCTCCTGCCCCCAGTCCCGCCCAGCATCAGAGTCTTTTCCAGTGAGTCAACTCTTCGCATGAAGTAGTCAAAGTACTGGAGTTTCAGCTTTAGTATCATTCCTTCCAAAGAAATCCCAGGGCTGATCTCCTTCAGGATGGACTGGTTGGATCTCCTTGCAGTCCAAGGGACTCTCAAGAGTCTTCTCCAACACCACAGTTCAAAAGCATCAATTCTTCGGCCCTCAGCCTTCTTCACAGTCCAACTCTCACATCCATACATGACCACAGGAAAAACCATAGCCTTGACTAGACGAACTTTTGTTGGCAAAGTAATGTCTCTGCTTTTCAATATGCTATCTAGGTTGGTCATAACTTTCCTTCCAAGGAGTAAGCGTCTTTTAATTTCATGGCTGCAGTCACCATCTGTAGTGATTTTGGAGCCCAGAAAAATAAAGTCTGACACTGTTTCCACTGTTTCCCCATCTATTTCCCATGAAGTGGTGGGACTGGATGCCATGATCTTTGTTTTCTGAATGTTGAGCTTTAAGCCAACTTTTTCCCTCTCCACTTTCACCTTCATCAAGAGGCATTTTAATTCCTCTTCACTTTCTGCCATAGGGTGGTGTCATCTGCATACCTGAGGTTATTGATATTTCTCCCAGCAGTCTTGAGTCCAGCTTGTGTTTCTTCCAGTCCAGCGTTTCTCATGATGTACTCTGCATATAAGTTAAATAAGCAGAGTGACAACATACAGCCTTGACGAACTCCTTTTCCTATTTGGAACCAGTCTGTTGTTCCATGTCCAGTTCTAACTGTTGCTTCCTGACCTGCATACAAATTTCTCAAGAGGCAGATCAGGTGGTCTAGGATTCCCACCTCTTTCAGAATTTTCCACAGTTTGTTGTGATCCACACAGTCAAAGGCTTTGGCATAGTCAGTAAAGCAGAAATAGATGTTTTTCTGGAACTCTCTTGCTTTTTCCATGATCCAGTGGATGTAGGCAATTTGATCTCTGGTTCCTCTGCCTTTTTTAAAACCAGCTTGAACATCTGGAAGTTCATGGTTCACGTATTGCTGAAGCCTGGCTTGGAGAATTTTGAGCATTACTTTCCTAGCGTGTGAGATGAGTGCAATTGTGCAGTAGTTTGAGCACTCTTTGGCATTGCCTTTCTTTGGGATTGGAATGAAAACTGATCTCTTCCAGTCTTGTGGCCACTGCTGAGTTTTCCAAATTTGCTGGCATATTGAGTGCAGCACTTTCACAGCATCATCTTTCAGGATTTGAAATAGCTCAACTGGAATTCCATCACCTCCACTAGCTTTGTTCGTAGTGATGCTTTCTAAGGCCCACTTGACTTCACATTCCAGAATGTCTGGCTCTAGGTCAGTGATCACACCATCGTGATTATCTGGGTCGTGAAGATCTTTTTTGTACAGTTCTTCTGTGTATTCTTGCCATCTCTTCTTAATGTCTTCTGCTTCTGTTAGGTCCATACCATTTCTGTCCTTTATCGAGCTCATCTTTGCATGAAATGTTCCTTTGGTATCTCTGATTTTCTTGAAGAGATCCCTAGTCTTTCCCATTCTGTTGTTTTCCTCTATTTCTTTGCATTGATCACTGAAGAAGGCTTTCTCATCTCTTCTTGCTATTCTTTGGAACTCTGAATTCAGATGTTTGTATCTTTCCTTTTCTCCTTTGCTTTTCACTTTCTTCTTTTCACAGCTATTTGTAAGGCCTCCCCAGACAGCCATTTTGCTTTTTTGCATTTCTTTTCTATAGGAATGGTCTTGATCCCTGTCTCCTGTACAGTGTCACAAACCTCATTCCATAGTTCATCAGGCACTCTATCTATCAGATCTAGGCCCTTAAATCTATTTCTCACTTCCACTGTATAATCATAAGGAATTTGATTTAGGTCATATCTGAATGGTCTAGTGGTTATCCCTACTTTCTTCAATTTAAATCTGAATTTGGCAATAAGGAGTTCATGGTCTGAGCCACAGTCAGCTCCTGGTCTTGTTTTTGCTGACTGTATAGAACTTCTCCATCTTTGGCTGCAAAGAATATAATCAATCTGATTTTGGTGTTGACCATCTGGTGATGTCCATGTGTAGAGTCTTCTCTTGTGTTGTTGGAAGAGGGTGTTTGTTATGACCAGTGCATTTTCTTGGCAAAACTCTATTAGTCTTTGCCCTGCTTCATTCTGTATTCCAAGGCCAAATTTGCCTGTTCCAGGTGTTTCTTGACTTCCTACTTTTGCATTCCAGTCCCCTATAATGAAAAGGACATCTTTTTTGGGTGTTAGTTCTAAAAGGTCTTGTAGGTCTTCATATACCTGTTCAACTTCAGCTTTTCAGCGTTACTGGTTGGAGCATAGACTTGGATTACTGTGATATTGAATGGTTTGCCTTGGAAACGAACAGAGATAATTCTGTCGTTTTTGAGATTGCATCCAAGTACTGCAATTCAGACTCTTTTGTTGACCATGATGGCCAGTCCATTTCTTCTGAGGGATTCCTGCCCGCAGTAGTAGATACAATGGTCATCTGAGTTAAATTCACCCATTCCAGTCCATTTCAGTTCGCTGATTCCTAGAATGTCGACATTCACTCTTGCCGTCTCTTGTTTGACCACTTCCAATTTGCCTTGATTCATGGACATGACATTCCAGGTTCCTATGCAATATTGCTCTTTACAGCATCAGACCTTGCTTCTATCACCAGTCACATCCACAGCTGGGTATTGTTTTTGCTTTGGCTCCATGCCTTCGTTCTTTCTGGAGTTTTTCTCCACTGATCTCCAGTAGCATATTGGACCTGTCAAATATCCATATATCTAACCCTTTTGAAAAAAAAGCGAAAAAGGAAGGTCTTAGGCTGCATTGTATTTTAGGAAAGGTTTGACAAGGCCAGTGGGTGGTTCTGCTCTGCTCATTCATTGGCTGGCTTCTGACTGAGATGCTTGGTGTGCTCACCCGTCTGAACAGGTGAAGGATTTCAGAGCACAACAGTTGGAGCCAGTGATTTTACTTCCTATAATAGGAGATATGTTTTCGTGGTTGCCACACTCAAAGACTGATTGTATTTATTTCCAGCACTCTTTCTGTTTAGTTGATCATTCACAAATTGCTTAGGACTCAAGATTAATACACTGAAGAAAAAACCACAAGACAAAGTTTTCATTATGTTTTGCATGAATTGGCTTAATACAGTTGGCTCTCCATTTCATCCCCAAGCTATAGTCGTCTTTCATTTTAGGTTTTGAAGATATTCCTTTGTAACATATTCAGAACATTTCTTCACTTTGTGGTTTAAAGTTTTCGCTTCTCTGTTATTCTTTGCATCTTGTGCTTCTTTTCTTAAGTGAGTTGTTCTTCTCTGGGCTCATTCTGAGAAGAAATGACAGTGGATGAGTGCCCCTTTCCCAGAGAAGTATTTTCTACATTACTCTCCTTTATTTGTTGAATACATTTAATTGTTAAAATTACCATTTTTATTCTGCAGTTTTTAAAAATGATTCTTTTCTGTTTATGGGCTATGGTAACTGATTTCATTTGGGTGTTACACTTCTCCAGTGTTTCTTATTCCTAAATGTTCTTGTTGCCTTTCATTCTGATCACCGTTACATTTTTAGGCAGGTGAACCTATAGTTCACTACATGGTGTTAATTTGGGGGTGGGACAAGGAGGGTAGCTCATGCCTTTATTCACATGCTTTTTCTCTTCTTTCTTCAACTCTAAAATTTCCTTCTGGGATTATTTTAAGGTTTGTCCCTCATTTTATGAAGCTTCATTTAATGAAACTGAGAATGATGTAGATCTGACCATTATTTTTTTAATGTAGGATCTGATAGGTTTGAGGGCTCACGTTATACCCAGGTATCCAGCACTTGATCTTCACCTTCACCCTGTGAGGTAGATGATAAATCAGTTTTACAAATGAGGAAACAATACTGAAGAAGAGTTAAACTTTCCCAAGATCACGTAGCTAATGAGTAATTAGGTTAAATTTGATCCCCAAACTTCCCGATTTCTACTGTTTGATATGTGTTGTCTTAATTTTATCAATGTTGTATAAATAAATTACAACTTAACTGATTATCTCAGAGTATTTATGTTTGATATCAAGTTACTAAAACAAGTACTCTGAAATATTAAGTCTTCAACATTGCCTGTTATCATAGTCTTGTTTTGTTGGAAGGTTGGTTTGTTATTGGTTATTTTCCTTTTAAATTGCTACTAACTAAATGCTACTTTTAAATGTCAAAGTAGGTACCATTTAGTAAAGTTCTACTTACTTAAAATTTTACTTTAATTTTATGTCATATGTAAGAATGAATGATAGTCTAGAGCAAGTTTTTCTGAGACCTTTAAAAAATAACATGTATTTCATTAAAATTTCTTAATGGTAATTCTGCAACTTGCTGTTTACTTTTCATAAGATGAAGTGATTCTTCTTAGCCTAATATTGTGAAAACAGCAAGAGATGTTTAGATGAAAGGAATTAATACAATAAAGATAAATTAGATAATAAAATGTTCTAATTTAATGTGGCTTGCTTGTTTGTGTTTTACTACTACTGTTATTATATTATATTTATAGACTTTCCTTCAAGGAAGCAAAGTATTTCCCTTAATCTAACGAACAGTCACTGTGCTAAAGAAGTAGATAGAAGATATTTTTTTAAAAATCTGAACTAAGCAGTTAAACCATGGTTGTCTGATAGATTTTAATATCTTTAAAAGCTCTTTTGGCAGTCATAGGAAACGCATGTTTCAACTGTTGTTAAAAGGGAAAATCGGTACTCATAATCAGAGGATTTGTGGTTCTCTAGTTTTCAAATACTGAACCAAATGTCTTCTTTTGTCTTGCTAAGTCTTCTTACTCATAGAATTGAATTTAAATGTATTCCTTAGGAGACCTTCCCTGACTTCCTAGACTAGGTTTAGTTCTGCTATGTGCTTTCACGGCAGCCCACTCCAGGACTCTTGCCTGGAAAATCCCATGGACAGAGGAGCCTGGTAGGCTGCAGTACGTGGGGTCGCACAGAGCTGGACACGACTGAAGCGACTTAGCAGCAGTAGCAGTAGCAGTGCTTTCATAGTATCCTGTATTTCCACTTTAATGTGAATCCTATGTATGCGTGTGTGTGCTCAGTCGTGTCCAATTCAGTGTGACACCATGAGCTGTAGCCCACCAGGCTCCTGTGGTTTTCTAGGCAAGAATACTGGAGTATGTGGCCATTTCCTGCGCCAGGGGGTCATCCTGACCTAGGAATCGAACCCACATCTCTTGCATCTCTTGCATTGACAGGTGGATTCTTTACCTCTGTGCCACCTAGTCATGCTTTATTTTAAATACTTATTATTGTCTGTCTGTTTCTAGTGGACTGTAAGCCCTTCTTTAAAAGAAGTGACACTATCTTGGTTACTGTTGTATTTTAGCACGGACAGTACTCATTATAGGTGTTTAGTGAAACCCTTTTGAATGAAATGAATAAATCTGAGGAAGTCTTTTTAGGGTATAGCAAACAATTGAACATACTTGTTTATGTGGTAAGTTTTACTGCAAAGTGAACGCTTTTATTTCTTCATCTCTATGAACAAGCTGGAATATAACTCAGAATGCCTAATGCTTTTCAGCCGTTAAAAGTAGGAATTACTCTTCTTTCCCTTTTCACCTGCTTATAGCTACTGAAATTGCATTCTCCTGTGAAATTGAGGCTGTTTTTTCTTTCTCTGAAGCAGCAGTAAAAGGTAGGCAAAAGGAAAGAAGTGGAATCCTACTGATGGAAATAGGAACTATCCTATTTTCTCACATCCATTTAAATTTAAGCTAGGATCAGTGAACGATCAGGAGTTGACTCTTTACAGATACTTTAATATTAAAAGTGGCAGTACACTGGAGAAAACTAGAAGTAATAAACAAGCTGGGGAATATTGCTTCATTTTATAACTGCCTTTACCAGTGACATTTTTAAGCTTGGAAACTAAGGGTTTCAAGAGGTTGTGTTCCATGATATATCAGAGTTGAATTCTTGGAAATAATAAGGAAAATGGTAGGGTAATGTTTAAAAAATACTTTGTTAGAATTGATTAATGCCACTTAGCTCCTTCAGTGTTTTTCAGTGACCTTTCAATGCCAGTGCTCTTTTTGGCCTCTAGATTTAATAGTTCTAGAGTTTAATAGAGTGAATAAATTATTTACCTGTAATCAGAACTATTTGAATGTTATTGCATGAAGCCCAAGCTATTAATTTGAATAGATGTTGAAAGAGAAATATGAAATGTGAAGTATTTTTTTTAGTTTCTTTTTGTCTACCAGCTCATTGCTTTCAATTTGTTTGTTTGCTTTCTTTCCCATTTTCCGTCTTCATTGTCTTGTGTCTTTAAAAATATATATGTTTGTGTGTGTGTGTGTGTGTGTGTGTGTCTGTGTGTGTAGTGGGATTTGGGGAAAGAGCCATAATAGATGCAGATGTTCACTTTGTCATCTTTTCGTAGATCTTAATTGTCCTAATTCCTGTTTATAGAATCTACTCCAATTAAACTATGACGCTCAGTTCTTTATTTTTTTTTTAAGTTTCCCTTCTTTTTTTTTTTTTTAATTTTATTTTATTTTTAAACTTTACAATATTGTATTAGATTTGCCAAATATCGAAATGAATCCACCACAGGTATACCTGTGTTCCCCATCCTGAACCCTCCTCCCTCCTCCCTCCCCATAGCCTCCCTCTGGGTCGTCCCAGTGCACCAGCCCCAAGCATCCAGTATCATGCATCGAACCTGGACTGGTGACTCGTTTCATACATGATATTATACATGTTTCATTGCCATTCTCCCAAATCTCCCCACCCTCTCCCTCTCCCACAGAGTCCATAAGACTGATCTATACATCAGTGTCTCTTTTGCTGTCTCGTACACAGGGTTATTGTTACCATCTTTCTAAATTCCATATATATGCATTAGTATACTGTATTGGTGTTTTTCTTTCTGGCTTACTTCACTCTGTGTAATAGGTTCCAGTTTCATCCATCTCATTAGAACTGATTCAAATGTATTCTTTTTAATGGCTGAGTAATACTCCATTGTGTATATGTACCACAGGTTTCTTATCCATTCATCTGCTGATGGGCATCTAGGTTGCTTCCATGTCCTGGCTATTATAAACAGTGCTGCGATGAACATTGGGGTACATGTGTCTCTTTCCCTTCTGGTTTTGACACTCAGTTCTTTATCCTTTGTTCTAGACATTTTAGTCCTATTAATGCAACCTATGATCTCTAATCTTTATTTTTTATATCCATATCAATACTTGTTGATATGAGTTTTACTTTTACATAAAAATCTCTAGGTTCTTTTTGTTTCAGTTGTCTAGTTTTCATGTTTTTATCTCCTTGTTTTAAAATTCATGGCATGTCCTACAATGCTATTACTTCCATAGACATTTATGTATATTTAGTATCTTATTAAGTTATTGAGTTAAAATTATTATGTAGAAAAAAAAATGAAAAAAAAATTATGTAGAATTTATATTTGCTAAATTCCTAAAGTGGAATGTGTGTCTTTTTTTTCAACCGTATTTTTTCCTGGTTATATAAATAATAAAATTAGAGAAATTTTGAAAAATAAGCAAAATACTAAGAAGAAAATCTTCTATATTTTTGGTACTTACAAGATAACTATTAGTAACATTTTGGAAAATACCTTTCTTTTCATCACCCACCCCTTTCATGTATGTATTCCCTCTTCCCTTCAGCCCTCAAAATAATTACTAAAATCTATTTCGTAATCTAACATTGGAGTCTTTCATTATTTATTTAATTGGAGGCTAATTACTTTACAATATTGTATTGGTTTTGCCATACATTGACATGAATCCGCCCCGGGGTACATGTGTTCCCTATCCTGAATCCCCCTCCCACCTCCCTCCCCACCGCATCCCTCTGGGTCATCCAAGTGCACCAGCCCCGAGCATCCCCTGTATCATGCATCGAACCTGGACTGGTGATTTGCTTCACATATGATAATATACATGTTTCAATGCCATTCTCCCAAATCATCCCACCCTCGTCCTCTCCACAGAGTCCAAAAGACTGTTCTATACATCTGTGTCTCTTCTGCTGTCTCGCATACAGGGTTATCGTTACCATCTTTCTAAATTCCATATATATGTGTTAGTATAGTGTATTGGTGTTTTTCTTTCTGGCTTACTTCACTCTGTATAATAGGCTCCAGTTTCATCCACCTCATTAGAACTTATTCAGATGTATTCTTTTTAATGGCTGAGTAATACTCCATTGTGTATATGTACCACAGGTTTCTTATCCATTCGTCTGCTAATGGAAATCTAGGTTGTTTCCTGGAATCTTTTTAAAACTGAAAGAACATAACTTTTTTTTAAACTTTGTATTCTTTGACCTTTAGTATTCATTCAACTAAAAAAGTTGTTGAACACTCATTATATGTGATATGCTGTGCTAGGCAAAGCAGATGCAAGTTTGCATCCAGTCCATTGGTACTGGACTGCGTGCAATTTTTGGGTCTAATAAATTAAAAAACAAGGAATAAATAAGTTCCCCTCGAATAGAGTTTAAAATTAGCAGATTTTTATAGAATTGCACTCAGAATTGCAGCCTGTAGAAAATGATATAGCATGATTTCAGCCTATATGGGAATATGTGAAAGGCATTATAACTAATTAATTTTCTCTGTATTTTCCAAGTCAATTCTTTAATTATTCCTAAAGTATAAAAATCCTGAAATTAATATATGGAACAGTATCTTTTAGTAGTTGAAGAATGTTTTTTATTTCAGTTTAATTGAGGCATAATTGATAAATAAATTGTTTTTAAATGTTTATCATGGTGATTTGATAAATGTATATATTGTGAAAGGATCCCTGCTGCTGCTGCTGCTAAGTCGCTTCAGTCATGTCTGACTCTGTGCGACCCCATAGACGGCAGCCCACCAGGCTCCGCCATCCCTGGGATTCTCCAGGCAAGAACACTGGAGTGGGTTGCCATTTCCTTCTCCAGTGCGTGAAAGTGAAGTCGCTCAGTTGTGTCTGACTCCCAGCGACCCCATGGACCGCAGCCTACCAGGCTCCTCCGTCCATGGGATTTTCCAGGCAAGAGTACTGGAGTAGGGTGCCATTGCCTTCAGTAAATTAATACATCCATCACCTCACATATTTTTTATGTTTATTTTTTGATAAGAACATTTTAGTTCTATTGTAAAAATACTTTGTTTTTGTTTCATAGATTAAGAGCAGGATTATGTGATCGCTGTGCAGTAACTGAAGAACATATGCGGAAGAAGCAACAAGAGTTTGAAAATATTCGGCAGCAGAATCTTAAACTTATCACAGAGCTTAGTGAGTTTCCTTTCTTCACTTGCTAAGTATTTAAAACATAGTATGCTACTGTTAAACACCTATTATTAAATTGGTTACAACCGGATGGGTTGTTTACATGTTTTCTTCATTTAGACACAAGGTCAGATGTCATTTTTTTCCCTTTTTGTAGATTTAATCTCATGCTTATTTTAGTAAGAAATAGGGTATAGATTGTTTGTTGTTTTGTGATCCCATGGGCTGTAGCTCCACTGGACAGACTCCTCTGTCCATGGAATTTTTGAGGGTGTAGAAAGGTTGTACAAATACTGTCCATGTTGGCCTTAAAGTCTTACCAGCTGTAAGACAAGAAGCACATTTTCTTTGTATATATCCATATTTGCTTCTTTGGTTTTATTTCATGTAATTTGATTATTTATATTTAGTAAGTATAGACACAAAGCAGACAATGTAGAATTCTACAAAGATGTATACTTTCCTGATTTTCACTATTTTTTTACACACTGTTACAAGTATATCATTTTCGTATTAGTCTACTTACCCATTTCATGTAGGATTTCCTTACATTTATCTTCCTTTCCAAATTAATTCCATATATTGACTTTATTTTTTTTCTATTAATTATAGTGCTGTCCTCTGGTTACTCAAGCAGAATATATGAATATATGCTCATTATTATAAAATGAGATAGAAAAAACACAGTTTTGTTTTGCTCCCAGAGATAACTACTATTAAGAACATAATAAATATCTTTCCAGGTCCAAGTTTATCTATCTTTTGTTTACCTCTGTCCCTCACTTTATCCCCTCCTCTCTCTTCTTTTTTAAATTTTAATAGGATCATCTCCAAAATATTCTTCTTGTTCTGACATATGTTGTTTTGGACTGTAAGAAATCTTTATATAGTTCAGTTCAGTCACTCAGTCGTGTCCGACTCTGCAACCCCATGAACTGCAGCATGCCAGGCTTCCCTGTCCATCACCAGCTCCCGGAGTTTACCTAAACATGTCCATTGAGTCAGTGATGCCATCCAACCATTTCATCCTCTGTCATCCCCTTCTCCTCCTGCCCTCAGTCTTTCCCAGCATCAGGGTCTTTTCAAATGAGTCAGCTCTTCACATCAGGTAGCCAAACTATTGGAGTTTCCGCTTCAACATCATTCCTTCCAATGAACACCCAGGACTGATCTCCTTTAGGATGGACTGGTTGGATCTCCTTGCAGTCCAAGGCACTCTCAAGAGTCTTCTCCAGCATCACAGTTCAAAAGCGTCAATTCTTCGGCACTCAGCTTTCTTTATAGTCCAACTCTCCCATCCATGCATGACTACTGGAAAAACCATAGCCTTGACTAGACGGACCTTTGTTAGCAAAGTAATGTCTCTGCTTTTTAATATGCTATCTAGGTTGGTCATAACTGTCTTTCCACGGAGTAAGCATCTTTTAATTTCATGGCTGCAATCACCATCTGCAGTGATTTTGGAGCTCAAAAAAATAAAGTCAGCCACTGTTTCCCCATCTATTTCCCATAAAGTGATGGGACCATATGCCATGATCTTAGTTTTCTGAATGTTGAACTTTAAGCCAACTTTTTCACTCTACTCTTTCACTTTCATCAAGAGCCTCTTTAGTTCTTCTTCACTTTCTGCCATAAGGGTGGTGTCATCTGCACATCTGAGATTATTGATATTTCTCCCGGCAATCTTGATTCCAGCTTGTGCTTCCTCCAGCCCAGCGTTTCTCATGATGTACTCTGCATATAAGTTAAATAAGCAGGGTGACAATATACAGCCTTGATGTACTCCTTTTCCTATTTGGAACCAGTCTATTGTTCCATGTCCAGTTCGAACTGTTGCTTCCTGACCTGTATACAGGTTTCTCAAGAGCCAGGTTTAGACCCATAGATTTTGTGGTGTGTATGAATACTTGTATGCATGCATTTATTTAGGAATATAAGGTTATCAGTGAGTAGAAAAGTATTACATTTTCATTTATGACATTGAATTCTTGAAGAAGTAGGACTGTTTTCTAAAATTATGCCACCCTCTGAATAATCCTCATCATTTTCTTTACCTTGTTTATTTCCTATAAAATAGAAATTGGATCTGAAAGTTTGATAGGTCCAGATTAAACCTTTTTGACAACCGTACTTCATGGGTAAAATTGTCTACTTTATATTGCATCCTATCAGGATATAGGTATTGTCAGGTTCTTCCACTCTTTGGGGGTTGATTGTTAGATTTCTCCATTATACAGTTGAATCTTCCCCTGGTACCAAGTAGTCTGAGTTGAAAGGATGGATGTGTGATATTTTGAAATCTTGCAAAAATACAGTTCTCCCTCAATCTTTAATAATTTTAGTATCCATTGGTGATTCTGGCCTGAATCAATTATTTAATTACAGATTACAAAATGATAATTTTCCATTTCTGTTATTCTTCTTACATTCATCAGCTGACATTTTTCTGTAAACAAGAATTTCTCCCTCATCAGTTAGGGCTACTGGTTACCGTAGGATGTAGTTCCTACTAGAAAGGTATGATACATCTTAATATTTTCCCTTTAATTTCCAGTTTTCAGAATTCGATCTTATATATTAGTTACCTACAATGGTGACAAATGAGGTGTTGTGTGTTGCATATGTTATGTTTTGTTTTGCTTTGGAGGTGAGTGGGGCTTTCTCTGTTTTGAGCATAATAGACACTTGGAATTTTATGTATTTAGTGTGTCAGTTATGTTAATTATTATATCGATACTGATTACCTCAGTCTTGTCTGCCTGCTCTCTTTTGGTAATCGCTTCTATCATGTTAGTTCGAGGCCCTCCGTCTTTTAATTATTATGTAAAGTAATGCTGTTATCTGAAATACTTGGGAATCTATATATGAGTCATTTTCTACTGACTCTAGTGGTCATTGAATTAGGATCACTCTGGCTCCATTCCAGAAGTTCAGGCTTGAACTGGAAATTTCAAGTTCAGTTCCTCCATCAATGCTGATACCAACAACTGCTTGCTGACTCTGCTTGGATTTCACTCACAGTTTGTTTTTGTTGTTGATTGTGGCAGTGCTGTGGGAGTCTCTTGGATGTCTCTTTCTGTGTCTGGCTCAGGTGTCCTCTCGGATCCTTTCCTGATTTTCTTAACAGGACAAAGTAAACCTTTTTTTCCTTGGAATTTCATTTAGTATTTTATCTGTGCTTCTCTTAACACCTTTGTTACTTTCAGCAGTTTAAAAAAAAAGTTTATATAATATCTTGTGTCTTATTAGACTATACTTTCCTTTAGGTCACTGTCATAGCTTAAGGTTTTTGTAGAGTTTTTTCCCCGATCCTCCAAAGGAGGCAGTTTAGTAGCCCTCACATATTGTATATAGTCAACAAATTTTTATTTACTCAATGTAAGAAAATATGTTGAGATTTTTAAACCACTAAATTATTAACAGATTTTTGGAGTGTGATTAACTTTCTTTATTAGAGGTTAATTGTACTTATTCTGACTTGATCTCTTTGATATATTCCTCCAAGTAAAACACATGCTTAACCAGTGACATAATATCAAGGATTAATAAAAATTTTGTTCTGGCAGCCATAGAAATTATAGCTCCAAACTGAGTTTTTGCTTTATAAATAAGGATGGATAGGAAAATTTAGTCAAGGTAGAGTCAAACAAGGAGATGCTACTTCAGTGGTATATTAAGTTATTGATACCATAATTATTCATGCAACATACAGTATGACTAAGGAAGAAAATCTACTTAAGTGTGCTTCTGTTATAAAAAATTATACTGATATTCACTGTTATATTTTATGATTAGATTTATTTTGAGATAAATGACTCACTAAAATGGTATTTTAAATTAGTAGGACTGAGTAACCGGGTGGAATGCTTTCTTGTCCTCAGTATGAATAATTAAACTCTACTGCCCAGGACATGAGGTCCTCTTTCTTTTTTGCCCACAAGCATTACATAAAATTATCAGTTAATCATTTATGTGCAACTGGCACAGTGTGAGGTGTAGTAATCACTACCTAGTAACAAATTAGTTTTGAATAGTAGCATTAACCCTAACATACGACATAGAATTTGAAATCCTAATTTCTCCATGACTGTTGAAATTATTGAAAGAGCCTGACATGCATCCTAATATAGCTATAATTTATGCTTTCTTTTCACATTATATTTAAGTGAATGAAAAGAACACTCTACAGGAAGAAAATAAAAAGCTTTCTGAACAGCTGCAGCAGAAAATTGAGTAAGTATTTTTTCTTAACTGTGGCAGAAAATTGAGTATTTTCCCCTACCTTCTCTTTCTTCATTTTACTTAGCTATGCAAACTGTAAAGGTATAGTAAGAATCAAAGATTTCTTTTTTAAAAATTATAAAGTATTCTGCAGTTGAAAATACAAGGAAAATCACTGTATTTTTGTTTCAGAAGTATATATGAAGACTTTGTATGCATCTCTTATCTTATACTCTTAGAAGAGTATAAAGTATATACTTTAAAGAGTATATACTATAAAGAGTATAAAGTATGAGTATACTCACAAGAGTATACATGTGAATGTATAAATTATCAAAACATTTTAATTTAAAGCATTTTCATTTTTATAACTATTATAAATAAATTATTCAAATAAATTATTTGAAATACTTCTATTTTAAATAAATACTTGAGTTTTGTTACCACCTTTCCAGCTCTGTCCTAGAAACTTAGTAAAAGTAATATGAATGATTATTTCCTCTTACATGTTTCTCAGGCCTGGAGAACTTCCTCCTTTCCCTCTCCCCCTCTCCCCCAGTTTTTGTTAATAAAAATAATAACTTTTATCCTGTATACCAGTTACTCTTCTTTGTATTCTGCGTTTATTATTTCTAATCCTCACTGTGATTCTTCAAGGTAGTTTTATTGTCTCTACTTTATGGACAAGGAATCCACGTCTTACAGAAGTCAAATAACTTGCCATGGCCTCACAACTAGTAGATAACGAGACATCACTCAGAACCCCATCTTCTGACTTAGAAGACTCTGTTCTCTCCATTATTTGACAGTGTCTCAAAAAAAGAATCTGTTTTTCTGGGTCTAGTCTGATACAGAGCAAGAGATATGGCCAGTTCTTAGTTCCCATTTATGTCAAGTTTATGTAATATCTTTTTAAGAGTTACAATTCAGGATAGTCTTAATGGTTTCCAAGGTTTTTAAAGACTGTTGAATTTAAGTGGACATCTGCAAAAACTTTGCTAAACTATGTAGACATAACATGATTTTGCCTTAGTTATTGTCTTACGTATAAACACATCTCACAAGTGGAATTAGCATCTTTAATCATATCAGTGCCTTTTTTAAGTAGTTGGTGTCCAAAAAGATTTTGATATTTTTGCCATGTTAGCAGTCCACTGAATATTGGTAGCCAAGGAGAATTTTGAGGGGGGATAACAAATGAGGAAAGAAGGATTTGGGGCCAGACTGAGGTTATTAAACAAGTGTGTATGAAGATCAGCACTTACTGATTTTACTTGTGCTGAATATTGAAATGAGGCTAGAACACAAATTCACAATCATTTCTATATGATTCCAAAGCCTCAAATGGTTTTTTTGAAATGTTACAACATACCCTCACCTCAACTGACAAGATACTTTTTATTATTGTTGTTCAGTTGCTAAGACACATCTGACTCCTTGTGACCCATGAAATGTAGCCCACCAGGCTTCTCTATCCTTGGGATTTAGCAGGGAAGAATACTGGAGTGGGTTGCCATTTCCTTCTCCAGGGGATCTTCCTGACCCAGGGATCAAACCCACATCTCCTGCATTGGCAGGCAGATTCTTTACCACTGAGCCGCCAGGGAAAGCCCAGTTTTTATTACAGTCTTCCTTGTTTGTCCCACTTCCTGTGAGCATTCCTGTGCTTTACTGTGATTGTATCAGTGTGCTTGACTGCAGGGTGATACCTCAGGCTCCACTGAAAGTGTTTTGTAACAAACTATATATTCTCTGTATTACCCTTCATTTAAAAAAAAAACTTGAGTTCCGAATTGCATCTGGTTCAAAGATTTCAGATGAGTGGTGGTTGACCTACATTAATTTATGTTCTGTGATGTAAAGGTCACCCCAATCATATCAATGAGTTTAGGGCATGTATCTTTTATTTAGTACATGCCTCCCTCAGGACCGTATAGGGGATAATCTGTTGTGTCTTTAAGTTCTCTCCTGAAATTTAAGACAGTTATTCACATAAACCAGCTTATTCTCCTCAAACATACTCTCTTTTGCTTTCAATTGGAAAAAAAGCAAGTATTATCTTGTCTGAAGTTTCTCTGAACTTTAAAAAAAAGTATTATTTTATTTATGTTTTTTCTTGCTAAATGCGGTAATTCTGATTCACCTAATCTGGGTTAGATGTTACAGATACCTTTTAAGGTAGGACAGTTGTTCAGTGACAGTATAGTGAATTATTCAGAAAGAGGTTTGCTGTTAGGAAATTTAAAATATATATTCAACTGTACCAGTCACAGAAAGAAAATAATTAAGTTTTGAGGACATGACTCACTTTGTTTTGGGAAATAAATGTCCTGGGTGAGTGAAAGTCAAAGGAGTCTTTTTTTTTTTAAACCCTCACCCTTGGCATTGAAAGTGCAGAGTCCTGATCACTGGGCCAGGGAAATTCCCTCAGTGTTCTCTTTTAAACTGAATCCCTTGTATAACTTAAAGCGCCATTATTTAAATACCTTTTGTATAGGTTCGCTGTCTCCCAAGTGTATTTAATTTTAGTGAGATGATACTGTTAGTAAGTTCTAAGTCTGGGTAGAGATCACTTTACGGAGTGATACTTGCTGATTCTGATTTTAACTTCTGGGACCATCTGGAACAAGTTTACCCCTCCTTCTACTTGATGGCCCTTTGTGTGCTTTAAAGATAGGTATGGGGCCTTCCTGAGTCTTCATCATAAGTAGGTAAATATGCAGAGTAAATATTTTCTGTTCATTAACTATTCCTCATGAGACATTACTTGAAGACTCTTCAAATTATTTCTCTTTTAATGTTTCAGTTTGTCAATATTTTAATTAAGTCAATCCTCTAGGTATAGTCTGACCAGTAGAGTAGTACTGCCCACTCCATTTTTCTGTATCTTTTTACTTACATTGTGTGTGCTGCATGCTCAGTTGTTCAGTCATGTCCAACTCTTTGCAATCCCATGGACTGTAGCCTACCAGGCTCCTCTGCCCATGGGATTCTCCAGGCAAGAATACTGGAGTGGGTTGCTATTTCCTCCTCCAGGGGATCTCCCTGATGTGGAGCTCAAACACACATCTCCTACATTTCCTGCATTGAAAGGCAGATGCTTCACCATTGACCCACCTGGGAAGCCCTAATATTAATGTGGTCAAGATAGGTATATTTTGACCTTACTGGGTTTACTGCTAACTAGAACCTTCAAGTCAAAGTCTTCCCCTATCCTCTACTTGTAGACTTTTTGTGGTGGTATAAAAGTACAGGACTTTAGAGTCATGACTTTGTAGTAGTTGTTTGTGAAAACCTTACATCAAAGGAGTCTTCATTGTAAAATAAGTGCAGTATTGATTAAATACTATTTTCTGGGCATTGCATTACGTTTTTACATATATCATTTCTTTCAACCTTTCCAGAAAAATGAAGTAGGAAAGTACAGTACTGTATCTGCTTTAATAGATGAGGTAACTGAGACTCAGAAAGGTTAACTTACACAACATGACTAGTAAGTGTGGCTCAGATGGTAAAGAATTCTACAGTGCAGGAGACCTGTGTTCAATCCCTAATTAACCAAAAGGTGTGGCATAAACTTTTAACTTTTCTCAGAAAATCAGAATGAGATGAAATGCTTTAAAGAAGAAATTTAATGACGATACGGAAAGCTGTATTTTTCCTTTTTCTTTTATGACAAAGGACAAAGGAGGACAAAGCCAGCACTTGTTTACTTAGTTTAGACACCTCTAGTTAGAGCTGGTTTTTTTGGGGGGGTTCCCTTTTGTGATCCCAGCTACTTCTAGATTGACTGCCAGGAAATCAGTTTCTTCTCGTGACTCATTCATGTTTCAGGTTGAATTTTTATGACTAATAGACAGGTAGCCTGTGACGTGATTAGTTAAAGCAAGGTCAGATAGATTTCACACTCCATTAATTTGTAAGACTTTCTCATATGACTTTAGCTTGCTTTGTTTTTTCCAGAATAAAATGGTAATTGTAGGTAGATATTAGCTATAAAGATTTTCCTTGGAATGGAGCATAGGATTATAGACCACAATAATACTGATATTATCTAGAAAATTAAGATATAAATCTGTTAGGAAAAATTAATCTCAATTAAAAAGACTTGGTCATAGTTTATAAAAATCTCATTCTTTGGAAATACATAGTCATACAAATTGATAGGACTATATTAGAAAAAACTGGTTTTGTCATGTAAAACTTAAATGTCTGACAGACTGATAAAAATTATTGGCAAATAAGGTCAAAATGGTTTGACATGGGAAAGTCAGTTGAGTTAAAATGAATTTATTTTACTCAATACCCACAATTCAGTCATAACCCAATCTTTGTGTACCTTCAGTCTTGAATTGAATTGGGCAAGAACATATGCCTGGATCAGCATGAATTTATTTTTCTAGTGGAATCAGGAATCTTCCATATTCATTCATTCAACAAATACTTATTGAGCATGTACCAGGTACCCACTGTTGCATATACTCGTGATGTATCAGTGAGCCAAAAAGAGCCTTAGCCTTTTGGAGCTCACAATTCTGGCCAATGAGCAGTAGACAAATCAATTATGTACTAAGTTAGAAAGCAGTAAGTGCTATGGTTAAAGTAACAGTGGAATAATAATAAGGAATGGGAGTACTAGGGTGTGGGAAGGGGCTTGCAGTTTTAAATAGCATGTTTAAGGCAGGCAATGATGAGAAGGTAAAACTCCAGCAAACACTTGGAAAAGATGAGATAATTAGCCTTGTAATATCTGGGTGTGAGCATTCCAAGCAGATGGGACAGCTGGAGCAAAGAACATAAAGTAGGAATGTGCCTGGTGTGGAGCCTTGGGGAAGCGAGGGTGGCTGGAGTAGAATATAATTTGAAAGGGATCAGATAGGTAATAAGGGGAGGGAGATAAATCAATCATTGTAAAGACTTTGGCTTGTGTTTTCAGTTGAGTGGGAAGACATGGCAGGTTTTAATCAGAAGAGTGACATAGTATGACTTGTTTTAATGGAACTGTTTGAGTCCTACTTGTAGTCAGTCATTAGTCCCATGGTCTATACCAAGGATAACAGTATTGTCTTTGGGAGTCTGGCTGCCAGGGTTTAGATCTTGTTTCTGTTACTTACTTTTATTTTAGTAAGTCACTTAATCTCTATATCTTCATTTTTCCTTTTGTAAAGTGAGAGTAATACCTTATGCTTAAATTGATACATGTAGCACTTTGAAGAGTGCCTGCCATTGCAAGCCTGCAACTAACATCGGTGCTATCAGTGTTGGTATTACTTCAGTTCAGTTCAGTCACTCAGTCGTGTCCGGCTCTTTGCGACCCCATGGACCGCAGCACGCCAGGCCTCCCTGTCCATGATCAAATCCCGGAGCTTATTCAGACTTACGTCCATTGAGTCGGTGATGCCATCCCACCATCTCATCCTCTGTCATCCTGTTCTCCCGCCTTCAATCTTTCCAGGCATCAGAGTCTTTTCAAATGAGTCACTTCTTCTCATCAGATGGCCAAAATATTGGAGTTGGAGCTTTCAGTGAATATTCAGTACTGTTTCCCTTTAGGATGGACTGGTTGGATCTCCTTTCAGTCCAAGGGACTCTGAAGAGTCTTCTCCAACACCACAGTTCAAAAGCATCAGTTCTTTGGTGCTCAGCTTGTTTTGTAGTCCAATTCTCACATCCATACATGACTGGAAAAATCACAGCTTTAACTAGATGGACCTTTGTTGGCAAAGTAATGTCTCTGCTCTTTAATATGCTGTCTAGGTTGGTCATAACTTTTCTTCCAAGGAGCAAATGTCTTTTAATTTCATGGCTGCAGTCATCATCTGCAGTGATTTTGGAGTCCAAAAAAAAAAAGTCTGTCACTATTTCCATTGTTTCCCCATCTATTTCCCATGAAGTGATGGGACCGGATGCCATGATCTTAGTTGTTTGAATGTTGAGTTGCCAACTTTTTCACTCTCCTCTTTCACTTTCGTCAAGAGGCTCTTTAGTTCTCCTTTGCTTTCTGCCATAGTGTGGTGTCATCTGCATATCTGAGGTTATTGATATTTCTCCTGGCAATCTTGATTCCAGCTTGTGCTTCATCCAGCCCAACATTTCTCATGATGTACTCTGCATATTCATTAAATAAGCAGAGTGACAGTATACAGCCTTGTATTATTTAAGACGCTTAATCTGTCATTTGCCAATCTTATTGATGTATGCAGGTCAGGAAGCAACAGTTAGAACTGGACATGGAACAACAACTGGTTCCAAATAGGAAAAGGAGTATGTCAAGGCTGTATGTTGTCACCCTGCTTATTTAACTTATATGCAGAGTACATCATGAGAAACACTGGGCTGGAAGAAGCACAAGCTAGAATCAAGATTGCCAGGAGAAAAATCAATAACCTCAGGTATGCAGATGACACCACCCTTATGGCAGAAAGTGAAGAAGACCTAAAGAGCCTCTTGATGAAAGTGAAAGAAGAGAATGAAAAAGTTGGCTTAAAGTTCAACATTCAGAAAACTAAGATTATGGCATCTGGTCCTATCACTTCATGAGAAATAGATGGGGAAACAGTGGCTGACTTTATTTTTTTGAGCTCCAAAATCACTGCAGATGGTGACTGCAGCTATGAAATTAAAAAGCGTTTACTCCTTAGAAAGAAAGTTAATGACCTAGACAACCTAGACAGCATATTAAAAAGCAGAGACATTACTTTGCCAACAAAGGTCCATCTAGTCAAAGCTATGGTTTTTCTAGTAGTCATGTACGGATGTGAGAGTTGGACTATAAAGAAAGCTGAGTGCCAAAGAATTAATGCTTTTGAACTGTGGTGTTGGAGAAGACTCTTGAGAGTGTCTTGGACTGCAAGGAGATCCAACCAGTCCATCCTAAAGGAGATCAGTCCTAGGTGTTCATTGGAAGGACTGATGTTGAAGCTGAAAGTCCGATACTTTGGCCACCTGATGTGAAGAGCTGACTCATTCGAAAAGACCCTGATGCTGGGAAAGATTGAGAGCAGGCAGAGAAGGGGAGGACAGAGGATGAGATGATTGGGTGGCATCACCGACTCAATGGATGTGAGTTAGGGTAGACTCCAGGAGTTAGTGATGGACAGGGAGGCCTGGCGTGCTGCAGTCCATGGGGTCGCAAAGAGTCGGAGATGACTGAGCGACTAAACTGAACTGAAATGAAAACTTACTGATTCTCTTGTCAGTGTTTAACACTGGTCCCTTCCTTTCCATACCTATTTTCAGAATTCCAGCTCAAACCTGCAGATGCTCCTGCCTAGACTATTACAGCCACTGCCCCCTTTCTTTCTGTCCCAGCCAATCTTGCACAGTCCTGCTGCTAGACTGTCACATTACTGCCATCTCTAAAACCTTAATTCCTTTCCTCTTGCTTTTTAAATGATGTGCATACTTAACTCGAGGCTCTCCTTCATGTAGTTCCAGCATGTCCCTCTCTAACACAAGTACACGGTACTACTGCCTGCCTTTCTCAAACTTGCAGGATCCTCTATGGATTTTCTCTGCCGTTTAAAATTCTTTTAATTTTCGCCTGAAGTACCACCAACTACACTTTCTACTTCACCTCTCACAATAATATTTTCCACCTGGTATTCTAGTCATTTGAGTATATCTCTGATCCTTGTATTTAGGAATGTTAGATGCAAGGAATTATTTCTCTTCCAACTTCATACCTGTGTTTGGCTGCTGTTGTTTATTCACTCAGTCTTCATGTCCTACTCTTTTGCAGTCCCATGGACTGCAGCCCACCAGGCTCCTCTGTCCGTGGGAGTTTCCAGGCAAGGATACTGGAGTGGGGTGCCATTTCCTCCTTCAGAGGATCTTCCTGAGAGTGTTCTGCTATAGCTCATACTATGTGGTAGATGTTTTAATAAATATTTATTGAACTGATTTTCTTTTAATTATCCTTATTTTCCACTAGGAATGATCAACCACATAAAGCAACTGATCTTGAATCTGAGGAAGATGTTATTCCAGATTCACCAATAACAACCTTTTCATTTTCTGGCACTAATCGGCTACGAAGAAAGGAGAACCTCCGCGTCCGATATATAGAGCAAACACATGCTAAACTGGAGCACTCTGGCTGCGCACATGGTGAGGATTAGAGTTGTAGCTTAGTTACCCAGTTCTGTTAAAAAAAAAAAAAAAAAAGTTTTCATCTATTGTTAGGAAGATAGTCACTGTTCAGGGTAACGTACATTACAACTATAACCTTAACTTCCGTCAGTGAAGTGACTGGGGAGGTATCTTCTGCCTGTGTTATGTATAGACATGATTTGCTCATCTGAATATATAAACACTCAGCATTTTACAAATGTAGGGAATAGTTTTTTCCTTTTTGTTTAAAAAATATCCCTATGTGTATATCTGAGTGGGATACAATGAAAGAGGAAGGTAGGCTAACATTGAGTTCCACCTCCTGTATGGTGGTTATTATGCTGAGTGATTTGAATACATTATTACTGTATTTTAACTCTCACAACAGGATTGTGGGGTAGCTTCTAGCATCTTCGTTTTATAGATGAGGAAAGATTTGTTCCTAAAAGGACTTAAATAGACTGTCAAGTGGATGCGTCAAAATTCAAATATAGATCTTCCTGCCTCTAAATTTTTGTACTTTGGAAGTATTATCCATAGCTACTCCCATCAAAGCTTTAACTACCTATTTTTAATTTTTCTAATGTGTAGTACTTGGTGGTAAATCAGGAAATGGTTTTATAATGTTTCTAGTTTGTGGCTTATCAGTGGCATATTTCTTAATTCTAGGCGCCATTTCTGGTAAATGCTTTGAAACTACATTTTCATGTAGTCCTGAAATTTATCCTGTGGTGTGTCACAGTGCTCATTCCTTTTAATATTTATTCTAATATTATTTCTAATTATTTCTAATATTTCTTCTAATTTAATATTTATTTAATATTTAAGTAAATCAGTAATTAGAACTTCCATCTTTAACCTAAACTCTTTGTAACAAGGAAAGCATTTAAGAAGAAGGAGTATATCTAGTCTTAGAGATATTTTTATAATGCAGATAAATTGTTGACAGTAGCTCTGCCTTTAAAAGAAAATAGTAGTCTTAATTTTTGATATTGGAAAATTGACACAGTTTTTCCCCATTTTATATGAGCTTGCATCACCATCTAGTGGAAAACAAAAGCATTGTTAAAAATCTTACACGTAATTAGGAGCTAAAGTAAAATGTAACATTTTGGATCTAGAATGAACATTTGTGGGCCTTTTAGTCTGGTATCATATAGGACATGAATAACCACAGATAAGCATCAGCATAGTTTAGATCATGTTTAAATCTATCTGAAAGAATATCCAGAAAAACAAATCACAGCAATTTTCTTTTTCAGGAAAGTCATCTTGTACAAATGCTCTTGGTTTATCTCTTTGTTATATGAGAATAACTTGTAACTGTTTAAAACCATGTCAGTTTTAATCTTGTTCTGATCATTTTTACTTGGACTATGAAATTTTGGTTTTAAAATATCACTTTTGAGCCATGCAAATTATTTTAAAACTAATTTAATGACTAGTTACTCCTTTTCTTTGTCTAATACCCATGCTTGTTTATTTTAAAATGTGTGTTTGTGTGTTAACCACTCAGTCATGTCCGACTCTTTATGGCTCCATGGACTATAGCCCACCAGGCTCCTCTGGCCATGGAATTCTCTGGGCAAGAATATTGGAGTAGGTTGCCATTTAGTGCTTTTTAAGGATAAGTTCTAGTTATAATTAGTAAAAATCTATTCCCCTTTACTTTGTCCTTCTTTTGGTTTTCTTTGAATTAAATCCTTAAATAGTGGAATGATTTCTGATAAAGCATGTTTCAGATTTCCTTCCAGAAAATGAAAACTCTGAAATAAAGACGAAAAGCGATATGATGCAGTATTCATTGCAAATGAACCCACTGATTTCCACAAGGAAAGGTCACCTTAAAATATTACAACACTAGAAGGCTTAGGTCAGAAGAAGTTTATCTGTTCCAGTCCTCTTCTCCCCCACTGTCTTAACTTCCACTTTTTTTCTTAGTGAAACTAAAGGAATAACCTCTTTATTAGACTGTTAAAGTTATGTCAATAAAATAAACTTCCAGTGCATTTAAAGATAGATTTGTATTGGCATGTTAATTTTATCATGATTGTTTGTTTATTTATAATCTCTCCTGTTTTTTTCCCTTAGAATTGAGAACAGTACCAAAGTCTTCAGCTCATCCACAACATAAACCTAAGGAAAGTGAAATTCTAGTGGCTGACACTTGTGATCAGAGTCAAGCTCCAGTGGCTAGTAAGCAAGATATAAAGATTATAATTTATAAGGTTATAAATTGGTGGGCAAGAGTGGCCAACCATGTAAATTTAGACAATATTTTAAAATATTTTCCATATAATTTTGTTTGTATTACTTGTTTAGTAGTCTTTTTCACATTGGAAAGTAATGTATCCTGTTATTAGTTCATATTAATATCCGTGGGCTTCCCTGGTGGCTTAGATGGTAAAGAATCTGCTGGCAGTGCAGGAGACCCAGATTCGATCCCTGGGTCAGGAAGATCTCCTGGAGAAGGGAATGGCTACCCACTCCAGTATTCTTGCCTGGAAAATTCAATGGACTGAGAAGCCTTATCCATTTTAATACAAATTGTTAGTAATTTTAAGTAAATAAGGCTTTACTATGGTTTACTCATTCATTCAACAAGTATTTGAGTACCTACTGTATACCGGGCACTAAACAAAATGTTTAACCTCATAGAGCTTACAATCTCATTGGGGGAGAATGAAAGTAAATATATGTTAGAGGAAACAGGACTCTAAAGAAAAATAAAGCAGGGTAAGAAGAGATTTTAGAAAGTTTCACCTTAAAAAAAGTAACATTTGAGCAGAGACTGAGGGAAGAAGGTGAGTCATGTGGATTTCAGGGCAAAGGGCATCCCAGGTAGAGACATCAGTGAGCACAGAGGCCTTGATGTGAGGGTGCTCTTTGGTTTGTTTGAAGAACATTAAGGAGCTCTTTGTGGGCAGGGCAGAGTGAGTGAACGGGAGATTGTTTTGGGCAACTCAAGAGGAAAGAGACTGGTAGCTGGAGGTTTGCAGGATGGAGCTGAGGGTTGCAGGATGGAGCTGAGGGTTGGTTAGAAATCAGGAGTTTGTTTTTGAAAATATATTGTTTCAGATACTGAGTAGACATTCAGGTAAATATTTTGATGGGTAGGTGAATGTGAATATAGATGAGTCTAGGATAGAGGTTGTTAGCATGTAGGGGAGATCTGAAGCCATGAGACTGGGTGAGATTGCCAAGCAAGTGAATGATGATGGGAGAAGTAGTTCCAATACTTAGACACAAGGCTTTCCATCATGGAAAGGAGTGGTTCTCAACTGTATTGTATTGTCACTCCCAGTCTAAAAGCCGTTTTAGACTTTTTTTCCCCCTCCAATTACTTCCTCCATGGAATTTTAATATAGCTCAAGAAATCCATTTAATTATATATTTTTAATGATAATTTTTTCAGTGGCAATAAGCCTGCAACATACTGCAATTTATAGTATTTCTGGCTTTATAAAACAAAATTTTTAAAATTGTTCAATGCCATTTTGTAAAGTGGTCCTTTGAGCTTTTTATTTGCTTTTTTGTACGTTTTCATATGGCTAGTTTCTACAATTGTATAATTGTGTTTTTTTTCTTAAACTTAGAACCACATGGAAAAAGCAGTTATACTCCTGATAATTTAGCTACAGTAGTTGCTGAAACACTTGGACTTTGTGTTCAAGAAGAATCTGTAAGTAATTGTTTAGTTTGGTAATACATATGAATTAGTGTCCTTTGAAGTCAGTTTTTAGAGAATTAAGCAAGAGAAAAAATTTTTTATCCAAAGATTATTAGATAAATAGAACAAAATTGATGTCACTAGAAAAGGCCCATTTATATTATTCAATCCAGGCAGTTGCAGAAAACTCTACAAGTCTTTAGAATTCTTGGGATATAGGTTATGGGTTGAGTCAGAATTTATAGAGAACTCTGCTCAGTGTTATATGGCAACCTGGATGGGAGGGGAGTTTGGGGGAGAATGGATACATGTGTATATATATGGCTAAGTCCCTTTGCTGTCCACCTGAAACTATCATAACATTGTTAATTGTCTATACTCCAATAAAAAGTTAAATAATGAAAAAAAACTTAGCTTAGAGGATTTAGCTAAACCTCTTCCCTGTCCTCTGTCCTCCCTACCCTGTTCCAACTTAAAGAGAAGATTTAAACCTTTAGATTGAGTTCAGAATTTATTGGGTCTTTTTGACATCCTTTAAACTGGGCTTTGATTTGGAAAACAGACTAAATTCTTAGGTCTACTACAAATGTTTTAATTCATCTTTGTCCTTACAAATGCCAGTCCAGTTAGACCACATCCTTAGGGATTGAGTCAGAAATTAACCCCATGATTTTCTTTTCATTATTTAGTGCTTCCTTATATCAGATACATTCACTATTTTTCTTAACCAATCTCTAAAAAATAGAAGCCTTGAATTCATCAATCTTAAGGAAGCTTCATTTTGATACAGCTTTGAAACATATCCCTTTGCTTTAGTCAGTAAAGGTATATAGGCTCTTAATAAAGTTTTCTTGCTGTTGAATTTCCAAAATTGAATTGACTTTTGACTACATTTGAATTTTTTTTTGTGGGGGCAGGGTGGGATGGGGTTCTTTCTAGTTTTAAAATTGACTTCAAGCGATGGTGGTTAGTTTTTACCTTTTGAACTCTAAACATGTTTTAACTTTTTAAAATCCCCTCCTACCAGTAAACTTGGCATGTCAGTAGTTTAGATACCAAATCTATTGAGGGAACTGATCTCTAAAGATTTGCTGCTCAGTGTGATCCACAGGCCAACAGCATCTTCATCCCTGGAAATTTGTGAGAGAGAGAAAATCTTAAACCCAGCCCAGACCTACTGAAAGAGAACTTATGTTTTCATAGGACCCTCAGTTGATCTGTGTGTATGCAAAAGTTTGGGAAGCACTGCTCTTTAAATATCCTTTTAAATTTGTCTCCTATAAGTATAAATAATCATCTCTGTTCCGTTCCTTTCATCTAACTAATCTGGTTTTTTAGAATTAGCAATTATCAGTCTGCTTTCTGTCCTTAAGAATTTACATATTCTGGATAACTTACTTAAACGGAATTATATGTGTCTTTTGGGTCTGGCGTCTTTCACTTAGCCTATTTTCCAGTTCATCTGCATCACAATATGTATCAGTATTTCATTCCTTTTTAAGAATAATCGTCCATTGTATTTATGTACTTTATATTTTATTACTGAAGGAATCTCGAGGCCCTCAGAGCCCTCTTGGTGATGAGCTCTACCATTGTCTGGAAGGAGATCACAAAAAACAAGCTTTTGAGGAATGTAGAAGAAATAGTGAAGATAATTTAAGGTAATTTGGGGCACTTTGGTAAAAACTTATAAACTGTTAATGAAATTCCATTGCAGCGAGTTCCACAGATTTAAACTATTTCTCTCCCTCAGCTTGTCATTCTGGTTGTATTTTTATTTAAAAAAAATATTTCCTCCAGTTTATGACCTGTTGAGGGCTTTTTGCGTTACTATAGAGATCGGGATGTTACTATTAGGTTCTTTCTGTACTTCTGTCAAGCAGTGCTTCAGAGGTCCCAGCCTCATCTCTTTTTAGGATCCAGTCATCCCTCCTGGATTTGTATTTTCTAAAACTGAATGTTGTATGAAATCCATCATTAGCTCTGATGAGCATTCAAGATTGGGATACACTGTTGCTTTTACTGATTTTAGAACATCCATTAACTAACAATACTATATTTATGTAGCATTTTGCTTCTTTTTTAAATACATACATCACATTTAATTGTCATTATACTAAGTCATTAAAGTAGGTTTTATTACCCCCATATTTTACAGTCAACATAAATGCAGCCGCACAGAAGTTAAATGTCTTTAAGGCCACACAACTATTAATTGGGCTTCCCGGGTGGTGCTAATGGTAAAGAACCTGCCTGCTATTGCAGGAGATGTAAGAGATGTGGGTTCAATCCCTAGGTTGGGAAGATTTTCCCTGGAGAAGGGCATGGCAACCCACTCCAGTATTCAGTATTCTTGTCTGGAGAATGCCATGGACAGAGGAACCTGGTGGGCTACAGTCCGTAGGGTCACAAAGAGCCAGACATGACTGAAGCGACTTAGCCTGCACGCACAACTATTAAGTAAGAAAGTTGGGGCTCTTAGCCATTCCACTTCTTCAGACTTAACCCTAATGATCTTTCTACTACCCCAGATGTCTCCTCTGCTACAGGCAGGCTGGGTCATGAGTTATGTTCTGTAGTATAAGAATTTTGTTTCTTTGAGTTAACTCTTGATAAGATTTCATAACAACAAAAGAATTTGAGATTTGTTCAAATATTTTCTTATATAGTGAATTTATTTAAGTTACTTAGGAAAAATATTTATGGATAGGAATATCATGGTTACTGAGATAGGTTTGCTGTATCATTTCCCTCTGCTTTCTGTCAGCCAAATAAAGAGAAGCCAGCAACTGTATTGTATCTTAAATTTTGGTCAATGATCTGCTTCTAATATGTGGATAAAACCTTACTGTTAATAATTCTGTATTAGCAAAAGTTTTCTCATTATGCTTATCTTTTAATTTTTACCCTGTTTCTTTAATAGAAAAAAAGTTTTACCACTCTTTATTTTTTTAGGTTTTCAGATTCAAAGACTCCTTTTCAAGAAGAATTGACTACTCGGGTATCATCTCCTGTATTTGGAGCTCCCTCTAACGTGAAAAGTAGTTTAGGTTTGAATACAAGTTTGTCCCCTTCTCTTTTAGAGACTGGGAAAAAAACCCATCTGAAAACAGTGCCCCTCAGCAATACTTCTGCTCCTGGACCAGAGAAACCTAGATCAAAATCTGAAGATGGAACCCTCATCACACATCATCATCTTGGGACTGAAGTGAACAAGATCCCTAGTCAGTCATCTTCTAATAAGCAGATGCTTATAAATAAAAATACAAGTGAACCCATAAGTGAGCAGGGTAATATTGGTCACAGTAAAGATACTGATAGAGATAAACATGTGGTACCCCTGAAGTCACTGGGAGGCAGGACCAAAAGGAAGAAAATTGAGGAAGAAAGTGAAGATGAAGTAATCTGTCCCCAAGCCTCCTTTGATAAAGAAAATGCTTTTCCTTTTCCACTGGATAGTCATTCTTCCATGAATGGAGACTATGTGATGGATAAACCTCTGGATCTGTCTGATCGCTTTTCAGCTATCCAACGTCAAGAGAAAAGCCAAGGATGTGAGAACTCTAAAATCAGATTTAGGCAAGTGACTCTCTATGAGGCTCTGAAGCCCATTCCAAGGGACTCTTCCTCAAGCCGCAAGGCCTTGAGCGGAAGCTGTGGGCTAACCAAAGACTCCCCAGAAGAGCCCTGTTTACAGGAGTCCCTTTTCCAGTCCTTGAGTAAATCTCCAGATAATAAAACACTGTTACAAATAAAGGAAGAAAACCCAGTATTTAAAATCCCTCTTCGTCCACGTGAAAGTTTTGAGACAGAGAATCTTTTTGATGACACAAAGGTATGTGTTCAATATTCAAAGATTTTGATTAAAATGGTAGTTTGTGATTTTTCCTAGATGCTAATAATTTTTTCTGTTTTAGGGTGCTGGTTCTCATGAGCCTATAAAGATAAAAACCAGATCAGTCCGTGGAGCATGTGAAGTTGCATCAGTTCTTCAGTTAAATCCATGTAGAATCGCTAAAACAAAATCTCTACAAAACAACCAAGGTGTGTAAACTATAAATAGCATTTCCACTCTCTTTTTAATGAATTTATATTGAGTATTGTAATTTATTATCTACATTCTTTGGATAGATTTCATTGTTTCTGGAAAAAATAGTTTATCTCTGTGTGTTTCTGTGTTTATAGCACAGTTCTTACTGGTTTCACCTTAAAATTCTCCTGCTCTTCTACTTTTTGAAAAAATAAATTGATTTTAATAAATTGATTAAATAAATTGATTAAATCTTTAATAACCTACTTTTATAGGTGATTTTATAGATTTAATTCTTTTATGTAGTTGTTTCTTGTTTTCTTTACAAAAAGAAAGCTTTAAAAATTTAAACTATACAGATTTTTAAAATATAAAAAGTAGAAATTTATCATCCAAACCTTGTTCCTCACCATATAGATAGCCAGTCCTTTTTTTGTATTTACATATATATATATATCTCTTAACTAGTTGTATATACAAATTTACACGGGTTTTTAAACTTGTTGTTTGAAAACATTGTTTGCCCTTTCATAATTTTGCTGTGTTTTGAAGTCTTTTTGGTTTTTTTAGCTCCCAAATATTTCTGTACTTCATATGCAGTATTTATTCCGTATTGGAAACATTCCTTCATCTGCGTTTATTTTCCTTTTTTCCTGAAGCTCATTCTTTAGTAATTCTTACAGTGAGGGTTTCAGTCTCTATATGAAACATTTATCCCTGATTTTTTTTTTAATCTTTTTGTTTTTATTTTTATTTTTTCCGTGATTGCTTTAGGGATTGTGGTATACTTACTTAACCTTTCACAATCTACTTTTGAGTTTATACTGTACCACTTTATGCTCTATAACTGTACCTTATGTAGTTGTCATGTATATTAATGTACATTGAAACCTCCTCCAGTGTTACAGTTTTAACTTAAATTTTTTTTATTGAAATAAAAATCAGTCATTAAAGTGTACAATTCGGTGGTTTTATGTAGTCACAATTGTGTCACCATCACTGTACTCTTAGGTTTAGAACATTTTCATCACCATACAAAGAACAGTACCTGCTTGCTAGCAGTCACCCTCCATTTCTCTCTCGTCTTCCTCAGTCCTAAGCAGCCACTTAATCTACTTTCTGTCACTATAGATTTGCATATTCTGAAATATTCATATAAATGGAATTGTACAATATATGATATTTCATGACTTCTTTCACTATTTCAGTTTTTTCACTGTTACAAGTAATGCTGGTTTGAACATTGATATATAATTTTGTGTGGATGCAAGTTTCATTTTTCTTGAGTTATAGCCAGAAGTAGAATTGGTGGGCCACATGCTAACTCTGGGGTTTCCCTGGTGGGTTAGACGGTAAAGAATCTGCCTACAATGCAGGAGACCTGAGTTAGGAAGATCCCCTGGAGGAGGGCATGGCAACCCACTCCAGTATTTTTGCCTGGAGAATCCCCATGGACAGAGGAGCCTGGTGGACTACAGTTCACAGGGTTGCAAAGAGTCAGACAGGACTGAGCGACTAAGCACAGCACATGCATGCTAATTTCTTTTTCCAAAGGAGGTACATCAGTTTATTTCCCACCAGCAGCATGTGAGAGTTCCCGTTTCTCCATATTCTCACCAACACTTGTTTTCATTGTCCGTCTTTTTGATTCTTGGCATCCTGTGGGTGTGAAGTTATTAATATGTCTCAACTGTGCTTTTGGTTTGCCTTTTCTTTGATGGCTAATGATGTTGAGCTTCTTTTCATGTGCTTACTGGCCATTTTCATTTTCTTTAAAGGATTGTCTATTCAGATCCTTTGCTTATTCTCAGTCGGAGTAATTGTCTTATTATTGAGTTGTGAGAGTTCTTTATGTATCCTCAGTGCAAGTCCTTTATTAGACACATGATTTGGAAATATTTTTCTCATTCTGTGAGTCCTATAATGTTTTAAAGTGATGAGAATTTTAAAAATCTGTTTTTAATTGTGTTTTTTTCTCCTTATCTAAGATGTATCCTTTGAAAATATCCAGTGGAGTATAGATCCAGGAGCAGACCTTTCTCAGTATAAAATGGGTGTCACTGTAGATGATACAAAGGTGAGTTAGAAAGTAGAACCAGAGCCCGTGTGGTTATTCCCGTGTGTTGTTAGTCACCCTGCCCCCCGATTCATTCTGTGACCTTGAGACAGTCACACACCTCCTATAATCTTCATATATTTATTCAGAAACGTACAAAATAATAACATTTATTTTCCAATTTATGGTATTTTTGAATGGGTAATAATACTTTCTGACTTTTTAGAGACGTTTGCTGAAAAATATAGTTTTAAAATAATGTCAAATGCTAATTACATATTAAATAACTTTATTTTTTATCAAAGTAATCTATTGTATGCATTGATTAACTTAACATACCTTCAAGAAGTAAATTTCATTTTTCCTAGTTGGCTGTTTCTTTAAATGCTGTGTATTTTCTTTTGAGTTAAAATTCATAGCAGAAATTATTTTTTGGCTTGTATTTAGGTTCTACATAGTTTGAGAAGTTCTCTTGCACATGGTAGCATATTAATAAAATATTTAACAGTTGCTAGAGTAAGAGAAAAGGAAAGATATAAGCATCTGAATGCAGAGTTCCAAAGAGTAGCAAGAAGAGATAAGAAAGCCTTCTTCAGTGATCAATGCAAAGAAATAGAGGAAAACAACAGAATGGGAAAGACTAGAGATCTCTTCAAGAAAATTAGAGATACCAAGGGAACATTTCATGCAAAGATGGGCTCGATAAAGGACAGAAATGGTAGGGACCTAACAGAAGCAGAAGATATTAAGAAGAGATGGCAAGAATACACAGAAGAACTGTACAAAAAAGATCTTTACGACCAGATAATCACGATGGTGTGATCACTGACCTAGAGCCAGACATCCTGGAATGTGAAGTCAAGTGGGCCTTAGAAAGCATCACTATGAACAAAGCTAGTGGAGGTGATGGAATTCCAGGTGAGCTATTCCAAATCCTGAAAGATGATGCTGTGAAAGTGCTGCACTCAATATGCCAGCAAATTTGGAAAACTCAGCAGTGGCCACAGGACTGGAAAAGGTCAGTGTTCATTCCAATCCCAAAGAAAGGCAATGCCAAAGAATGCTCAAACTATACACAATTGCACTCATCTCACACGCTAGTAAAGTAATGCTCAAAATTCTCCAAGCCAGGCTTCAGCAATATGTGAACCGTGAACTTCCTGATGTTCAAGCTGGTTTTAGAAAAGGCAGAGGAACCAGAGATCAAATTGCCAACATCCGCTGGATCATGGAAAAAGCAAGAGAGTTCCAGAAAAACATCTATTTCTGCTTTATTGACTATGCCAAAGCCTTTGACTGTGTGGATCACAATAAACTGGAAAATTCTGAAAGAGATGGGAATACCAGACCACCTGATCTGCCTCTTGTGGAAACAGTGTCAGACTTTATTTTTTTGGACTCAAAATCACTGCAGATGGTGACTGTAGCCATGAAATTAAAAGACGCTTACTCCTTGGAAGGAAAGTTATGACCAACCTAGATAGCATATTGAAAAGCAGAGACGTTACTTTGCCAACAAAGGTCCGTCTAGTCAAGGCTATGGTTTTTTCTGTGGTCATGTATGGATGTGAGAGTTGGACTGTGAAGAAAGCTGAGTGCTGAAGAATTGATGCTTTTGAACTGTGGTGTTGGAGAAGACTCTTGAGAGTCCCTTGGACTGCAAGGAGATCCAACCAGTCCATTCTGAAGGAGATCAGCCCTGGGATTTCTTTGGAAGGAATGATGCTAAAGCTGAAACTCTAGTACTTTGGCCACCTCATGCAAAGAGTTGACTCATTGGAAAAGACTCTGATGCTGGGAGGGATTGAGGGCAAGAGGAGAAGGGGACAACAGAGGATGAGATAGCTGGATGGCATCACTGACTCGATGGACGTGAGTCTGAGTGAACTCCGGGACTTGGTGATGGACAGGGAGGCCTGGTGTGCTGCGATTCATGGGGTCGCAAAGAGCTGGACACGACTGAGCGACTGAACTGAACTGAGACTAATCCATAGCCATCAAGAAGTCAAATTTGACTTACGAACTTTTCAGTGAACATTGATGTTCATTTCTGGGAAGCAGATTAGGGAAGAAAGGAAGCTTCAGGGATTTTGGTAATATACAGTTCTCTCTTCCTTGGCAGCAGTCCTTTTCCTGGACTTGAGAGATGATGCTTGTATATCAAAGATAATACATTAGGTTTAAATGCCTGTAAAATGTAATATATCTATATTCCTTTGAGTAAAAGTAAATATTACTTAATGCTACTAAAGTGTAAGTGTGACACTTAAAAAATGGTTAAAATGGTAACATTTATGTTACGTATATTTTTACCATCCCCCCCAAAATAACTATAAGGTCATAAAGGGATAACAGTTAAAATTTTGAATTTTTAAACATTTATTCAGGATGGCAGTCAGTCAAGATTAGCAGGAGAGACAGTGGACATGGACTGTACGTTGGTTAGTGAAACCATGCTCTTAAAACTGAAGAAGCAAGAGCAGAAGGGAGAAGAGAGTCCAAGTAAGATTTGTGTTTGTTTTTGTTTTTTAATTTTAATACAAAGTGGAAGGAAGTTTATAGTCATACCATTGCACTGAAGAGCATAAATGACCTTTTCACCATAAACCAGTTTTTCCCCTGTTCTACTAATAGTAGACTTCTCTTTAGTAAAGCTTAGTTTCCATATTTCAGCAAAAAAAAAAAACTTTAGTAAAAATAATTTTTATTTTCAAAAGAATTCAAGTTGTGTCCAGGGGTCAGCAAACTTCAACCAGCTGCCAGTTTTGTCAGTAAACTTTTGCTGGAACCCAGCCTCACTCACTTGTTTAATTTATTGCCTACGGCTGCTTGTGTGACAAGGCAGCAGAATTGAGTAGTTTCTGCAGAGACCTTATGGCCCCACAGGCCTAAAATATTTACTGTCTGACCCTTTAAGAAAAAGTTTCCTGATCCCTCGTTAAGATAATTTTTTCATAAAAGTTGTAAAGGGAATCTTGAGAGTCCTGTTTTAGAAATATTATTTTCCAAAGCAATTTGATAAGGAGAAAAAGGGGGGATTCTGCTGAGAAGTATTAGTTGTTCAGTTGCTAAGTTTTGTCCAACTCTTTTGAAAAGTATTAGTACAGATTTGCAAATAAGCAGTAAACTCAGACTAATAGTGTATATGATGAGTGATTCTGCCATTTTCTTTTTCTGTAGAAAAGATTTGGCTAAACTAGGGGTCTACAGCCCTTTGTAGTAAGAAACTGATAATTCTTTATGTAAAGCCTTGATTTTCTGAAAGCGGTGGGAGCGTGGAAGGATTGGGTTGGCACCACCTTAGCAATGTTTCTGACTACAGAGGCATGTGACACGAGACAACTAGACTGAATAGTTGTCACTCATCGCCCTCACGTGATGAACAGTTAGGACCTGCCACATCGGGATGCAAGGCTAAAAGCAGAGGCATTTCCCAATGGTCCTCTGTTAGAAACTGAGGACACTCAGACTGTGTGTGCATTTCCTGTATTCTGCTGCGAATTCTCCAGTCTGCCTGCTCGGGGTCCCAGGTCTTGTTCTTGCTTCTTATAAAATGCCTTATTTCTCACTGCAGTAAATGCAGTAAACGAGAGAAAATTTTAACAGCCTTTTCCTTAATTCTTTGTTCTTTAGTAACGAATAATTATCTATACAATCAAATAGCTGGCTGCCTACAGTGAAAAGGACAATAGTTATTAAAAGGAGAACCTTAACAGTGATTTAGTCCTTTTATAGTGAATGACACATAACTTTTTTCTTAAGAAGATGACTTTGCTTTTAAGATTATTTTGTTCCTGGTACCAGTTCCTGATGTTTTCCTATTTTGTAGAAAAGGGCAAAACTAAAGTATGGCAGCTTTGGCTTCGAATTTATCTAGCTAATCTAAGAAGATGATAGCTTCCCAAATACATTTGAAACAAGTAACTTATGAAGGTGAAATTAGAACTTAAACTAATGAGTGGAGATAATTTTGGCTAAATTAGGCATAATGAATACTGTTGCTGCACAGTAGGTCACTCCAGTAAATCAGAGGATTAGAACAATAACAATTTTTTTTATCTTTCATAGTTTCTGTGCCTGAGGAATTCAGGAAGGGCTGGGCTGGGTGGTTCTATCTCAGGGTCTCATACAGATGGTGGCTGGAGCTGGAACAGCAGAGAACTAGACAGATGGGAGACTCTTGACTGCTCTCTCATCATTCAGTCTCAGGGTTTTGCCATATAGTCTTTACATGTGGGCTAGTTTGAGCTTCCTTACCTCACAGAGACTAGGTTCCCAGAGTAAGCATCCCCAAAGAGCAGTGTAGAAATGCACAGCATTTTGATGATCTGGACTCAGTAGTTGCTCAGTAGGAGTGCCACTGTCACATTTATAAGAACAGCAAGGTGGGATAGGAGATATTGTTGAGCCCGTACTTAGGAAAAAACAGTCTGCACATTTTACCCATAAGGTAGATTTTTTTCATACTTAGAATTGATGAAATATAAACTTAAAGATGAAACATACCATTAAATGATACTGCTAATATTCAATTCAAAAAAAAATTTTTATATCTGTGTTCAACTTATTAGATGCTATGATAGATATATATCCTTATATATCAAAAAAGAATGTAGTCCGTCCTCAAGCATTTTACAGTCAGAAGTCAGCAACAAAAAGAAATCAATAAATCATTAACGTACTATGATTTATTGACAGCATATACAGAATGCTTTGGGAATGCCTAGTGCACAGGAATTATTTTTACTAAATTTGATCCTCAGAATGAAAAATGAACAAATGTTTCATCATTCAGTAATTATGGAGACACAATTCTATATCAGGAACTGGAGCAAATAGTAAACAGAAGTACCTGCCTCTTATGGAATTTACATTGTAATAGGGGAGAAACAAGTATTGTGTGCTAGATGATGGTACGTGCTGGAGAAAGATAAAACAGGGTGAGGTGCCAGAGCGTCTGCACTGGGGGAGGTGGCTGGTAGTGATTATATAGAGTGATCTTGGCAGGTTCCAGTTTTGTCACATTTGTTAGCCAACTGAATTTCTCTATTTTTGGTAAACTGGTGTTTTAAAAAATGTGATTATACAGTGGAAATGTATTAGGTGGGCCCAAAAGTTCGTTCGGGTTTTTCCATACCATCTTACAGAAAAACCCAAACAAATTTTTTGGCCCACCTAACGGTTAGTACTCTGAAGATGAAATTAGCATTTGCATATCAAATATGGAATTGAATTCATTATTTCTATAACACTGAACTACCAAGTGTTCATAATAATGCAAGAAGATACTTTTCTGATACATTAGAAAAATAAAGAACTAAACAAAACTTTATAGAGGTTTTTATGTCAGTTATTTATACACAGTTTATTTAAACTTCATATTTATCACCGTTTATTATGCTGTATTTTCTCTTCCTCACAATTCCTTTGGTAGTTCCTTTTGGTTTACTATGAATTATACATGAGCTGATAGAAAAATATGTTTTAACATTTATAATGACAGTAACAAAAAAACCAGCATTCTCGTCACATAAATAAAGGACAGTTGAAGGCATAACATTAAAAACCTTTGGAAATGTACAGTAATTACCCAGACTTGGGGTTTATTCTTGCCTGATACACATCTAAATTATTTTGCGGCAGTTCTTACAAGTTTCTGTGTATTAGTCTACCTAGAAAGCAAAACGCTTACTTGTGGCCTAAGCCAATGCTCTTTCGCACAGATGGAGAAAGAAAGATGAATGATAGCTTGGAAGATATGTTTGATCGGACGACACATGAAGAATATGAGTCCTGTTTGGCGGAGAGCTTCCCCCAGGTAGCAGATGAAGAGAAGGAATTGTCAACTACTACAAAAAAACCAAACAGTAAGGCAGTTTTCTTTCAAATTGTGTTTTTTTCCCATTACACTGAATTTAGTAAAGTAAGTTGTCAATCTTATTAACAGAGGCCTAATGAGGTATCTTAACAATTAAAACAATGTTTATTGAATAAATCTTTTTTCAGTTTTTTTTAAAGATAATTTCAGATTAATAGAAGAGTTACCAAAAATAGTTCAGAGGGTTATGCTTCAATGAAAAGAAGATACTTGAATGGCCAGTAAGCACATGAAAAGCTGGTGAACACTCTTGAACATCAGGGATGGTGACAATACTTCACATCCACAGAAGTGGTTGGATAACATGTGTCTCTAGCAAGGGTGAAGAGCAGCTGGAACTCTCGCATTGCTGATGGAGTAGAAAATTGGTTATACTTTGGAAACCAGTTCAGCAGGGGGCTTTTTAAACAGCTTTATTGAGGTCAGTCAGTTTTTTGTAAAGTTAAGCATATACCTGTGTTGTGACCTAGCAATTCCACTGCTCAGTATATACCCACAAAAAATGAAAACATGTTCATACTACTTCACAACAAAAACTACTAGACTCAGCAATGTGGATTAGTCTCCAAAATTTGTTGGGCTAGACAAATGCAAAAGATGGAGAAGAATATATGGTATATCATCTCGTTGATATGAAGTTCTAAAACAGACATAACTAAGCTACAGTGATAGAAATTAAATGAGTGACTGTAGGGGAGGGAAGAGACAGAAGAGAGTGTTCTTGTGCATGAGAGACAACAGAATAGGAAACTTGCGTGGACATGTTCACTATCTTGATTTGGGTAGCAGTTACACTGGAATATACACTAGTCAAAATTCATCTCAGTGCACTTAAAATAAGTATATGTAACTTATGCCTCAGTAAAGTAGATGGTTTTAAAGTCTTCAGTGGTTTCCCAGTGCACTTAAAATTCAAACTCCTTCTTTTGGCTCCCAAGGCCCATCATAGTCTGGTACCTGCCCACCCAACATCTAACCCTGCCCCCGTCTTTCCCAACAGTTCCCTTTTTTGGCAGATTAATCACACTGTCCTCCTTTTACATCATATACCAAACTTTTTGCCATTGAGGACCTTTACGTAGAACATTCACCATTCGTATTCTTGTCATGACTGACTTCTCTTTAATCATCAGTTATTACCTGAGATATTCAGGTAGGCTTAGCTGTCTGCTTGCTTAATGTTTGTTTCCCTCAGTTCAGTTCAGTCGCTCAGTTGTATCTGACTCTTTGCGACCCCATGAATCGCAGCACGCCAGGCCTCCCTGTCCATCACCAACTCCTGGAGTTCACTCAGACTCACGTCCATCGAGTCAGTGATGCCATCCAGCCATCTCATCCTCTGTTGTCCCCTTCTCCTCCTGCCCCCAATCCCTCCCAGCATCAGAGTCTTTTCCAATGAGTCAACTCTTTGCGTGAGGTGGCCAAAGTACTGGAGTTTCAGCTTTAGCATCATTCCTTCCAAAGAAATCCCAGGGCTGATCTCCTTCAAAATGGCCTGGTTGGATCTCCTTGCAGTCCAAGGGACTCTCAAGAGTCTTCTCCAACACCACAGTTCAAAAGCATCAATTCTTCAGCGCTCAGCTTTCTTCACAGTCCAACTCTCAATCCATACATGACCACTGGAAAAACCATAGCCTTGATTAGACGAACCTTTGTTGGCAAAGTAATGTCTCTGCTTTTCAATATGCTATCTAGGTTGGTCATAACTTTTCTTCTGAGGAGTAAGCGTCTTTTAATTTCATGGCTGCAGTCACCATCTGCAGTGATTTTGGAGTCCAAAAAAAGAAAGTTTGACATTGTTTCCACTGTTTCCCCATCGATTTCCCATGAAGTGATGGGACCAGATGCCATGATCTTCGTTTTCTGAATGTTGAGCTTTAGGCCAACTTTTTCACTCTCCACTTTCACTTTCATCAAGAGGCTTTTGAGTTCCTCTTCACTTTCTGCCATAAGGGTGGTGTCATCTCCATATCTGAGGTTATTGATATTTCTCCTGGCAATCTTGATTCCAGCTTGTGCTTCTTCCAGCCCAGTGTTTCTCATGATGTACTCTGCATATAAGTTAAATAAGCAGGGTGACAATATACAGCCTTGACACACTCATTTTCCTATTTGGAACCAGTCTGTTGTTCCCTGTCCAGTTCTAACTATTGCTTCCTGATCTGCATATAGGTTTCTCAAGAGGCAGGTCAGGTGGTCTGGTATTCCCATCTCTTTCAGAATTTTCCACAGTTTATTGTGATCCACACAGTCAAAGGCTTTGGCATAGTCAATAAAGCAGAAATAGATGTTTTTCTGGAACTCTCATGCTTTTTCCATGATCCAGCGGATGTTGGCAATTTGATCTCTGGTTCCTCTGCCTTTTCTAAAACCAGCTTGAACATCTGGAAGTTCACGGTTCACGTATTGCTGAAGCTTGGCTTGGAGAATTTTGAGCATTACTTTGCTAGTGTGTGAGATGAGTGCAATTGTGCGGTAGTTTAAGCATTCTTTGGCATTGCCTTTCTTTGGGATTGGAATGAACACTGACCTTTTCCAGTCTTGTGGCCACTGCTGAGTTTTCCAAATTTGCTGGCATATTGAGTGCAGCACTTTCACAGCATCATCTTTCAGGATTTGAAATAGCTCACCTGGAATTCCATCACCTCCACTAGCTTTGTTCGTAGTGATGCTTTCTAAGGCCCACTTGACTTCACATTCCAGGATGTCTGGCTCTAGGTGAGTGATCACACCGTCGTGATTATCTTGGTCGTGAAGATCTTTTCTGTGCAGTTCTTCTGTGTATTCCTGCCACCTGTTTCCCTCATGCAGTGTAAATTCCATGAGGACGGCAGACCTGGCCTCCCTGTTCTACATTGGCACAATGCTCAGTAAATTTTCATAATTTGAACAGATGATAGCAATTAGCTATTTGAGTCTAGACAACTTGAAATTCAGGTCCCTGGGCTTTCATTCTTATTCTGTCACCAGTTTTCTAATAAAATTTTAAAATCATTTTATTTCCTATTTATCAACTACCTTAAAGTCACATTATAAAAATAAACAGTACTAATAAGTGTACAGATTAAAACCTATCTTGTTATTGTCATTTGGAGCCAAATGATAATAGGCATCTGAGTAGTTCTTTTAAAGTCTAAAATACTTTTATGGTTATGATTTTCATCCCTTCAGTAATTCTGAGGTGAGATAATCAGCACTCTCCTTATCAGGCAGATGAAAAAGAAAGGAAAGAATTCATTACAGAGAATTTAAACTAATTGCCTAGGGCCTAGAGTCTGAAATCCAATAAAAACAGATGTTTTGGCATATGTCTTTTCTCCCCCCCGCAAAAAAACCAAATTACTTTTCAGTAAGTTCTACATTAAGTTTGTGGTATGCTTGTTTTGTTTACAGCTCCTGGTGATAAACAAGATAAAGTCAAACAGAAAGCATTTGTGGAGCCATATTTTAAAGGTGGTGAAAGGTATGTCGGCCTTGGTTAATACCAGCAATATGATTGGAAGTACAACAGAACTATCTTTGTCAGAACATCTCTGAACTGTGAAAATTGCTACTTTGGTTAAAATAGAATGCATATTATTTACCTTCCGACCATAACAAAAATGGAACTCAGGTATAAAAAATGACAAATTTTTAAAATAAGGAAGTCTTTTTTTACCATTACATTCTTTTTTGAATGGTGGTGACAGTTATTTTTTCTGCTCTATTATAACATACTTTATTCTTACCCTATTTTATTGTGAACTTTATTTGAACTTCAGGAATTTGTTGAATACTGTAACTTGGGCTTCCTTGGTGGTGACTCAGCTAGTAAAGAATCCTCCTGCAATGTGGGAAACGATTCCTGGGTTCGATTCCTGGTTGGGAAGATCCCCTGGAGAAGGGAATGTCTACCTACTCCAGAATTCTGGCCTGGAGAATTCCATGGACTGTATAGTCCATGGGGTCGCAAAGAGTCGGACACGACTAAGTGATTTTCACTCACTAACTGGGTGGCAGACCTTAGGTTTGTGCTTCAGAGTTATTTTAGGAGAATTTTTAAATCTTAAAAAAAATTTAAACAGAAACAGATGAGATTCTGAGCAAAGGACATGACTAAATTCTGTATAAACTTAAGAGTCCATAAACTTTTTGAAAGAAAATACAGTTGTAGCAATATTGTTTTATCACTTCTTTCTCAGTCTTCCTTTTTAAGTTCACTGTTGATCCATAATTGAGAGTTGTTGGATTTAAGCATAGTAAGGACCTAGAATCTTACACGTTTTGAAATAGAGCACTTAAAGCTTTCCTTTGAAGAACAGCACTGCCAACTATCAAAATACCTTAAAAGAGTAGATGTGATACCCACAAGTCATTTTAAAATATCTGTTTTTTTGATTCAGACTGATTAAATTCACTGGGGTTATTTCTATTATAAACAAATTATGATGTTACATAAGTCTTCGCTTACTTATAAGTTTGGAGTTTTCTATATTGGGCTTCTTAAAGCAGGATACAAGTATATTAATAAAGATTCCTGATTGCTTTTTCTGACCAAAGTACCGCATACCCATTAATCCATAATACCTCAGTAGCTTTGACCCTTCCTAGGTTTCCAGTGGTTCACGGTAGGATCTGATCCATTTAAAGTGAAAGTGTTAGTCACTCAGTCCAACTCTCTGCAACTCCATGGACTGTAGCCCACGAGGCTCCTCTGTCCATGGAATTCTCCATGGCAATAATACTGGAGTGGGTAGCCATTCCCTTCTCTGGGGCATCTTTCAGACCCAGGGATCAAACCCAGGTCCCCTGCACTGCAGGCAGATTTTACCATCTGAGCCACCCAAGCACAAATGATAGTTGTGCCTAACGTTTTGAAGAATTTAAGGTGGACAGAAGCAACAAAAGAAAGTGTTAGAGAAAATAGCAAATTACATGCAGACAAATGAATCTGTTCTTTGGGGAGAAGCAGGTTAGCCCTGATACCTGGTTTCATAGTACTAGAAACTGAGTTACCAGAGGCAGTGGTCTCTCTCAGTTATGTTACTGAATACCAGTTACCGAGTTTAATAATACAGCATTCCTTTTTAATTAGGTTGTTTTATATTTTACCACACAACCTAATAACTAATTTCAGCCAGCCAGAGGCAAAAATAGGAAGTAATAGTTATCTTTTTCAGTTAGAAAAAAGCATCTGTAAAAATACCTGATATGTAGTAGGCACTTAATATTTTAGTGAAGAGAGAATGAAGAAACGCTTTTGTCTCTCACATACTGAGGAAGCATTTCAAATAAAATGAATGAATGGGGATTATTTTTCCTTTGGATGCTCATGTTTGCTAATTTAAAATGTAAGCCAAAGGTCTCTATAGTAACAGATAAATTTATTTTTTCCCCAGAGAGACTGAATTACAAAATTTTCCTCATATTGAGGTGGTTCGGAAAAAAGAAGAGAGAAGAAAATTGCTTGGACACACATGTAAGGAGTGTGAAATTGTAAGTACAAATGTAAACTCTGTCATATGGGGTTTCTTTGAAGTTATGACTTCATATGCATGATTTTAAAATCATAGATATAAACCATATTTGTATCTAGAAACAAGCTTGAGCCAAGAATAACAGAGTAAGTACATAGAGTATACAGACTGGCTGGGACCTGAGAGAGAAATGGAGAGAAAAGCCTCCATTTCTCTTAGAGTCTCTGTAAGCGAATGAGGGGCCTCAGTACTGGTTCTTACTTCCAGCTTAAGACATTTACGCTGTTTGTTTTTTCTCTACTTGTTTGTATTTCTTTTAATTTTTTCCCCTCATGTTATATTATAGTGGAGACTTTAATACATATACTATTGGGGAAATTTTCGATATTTCAGTCAGAAACTTTGCTGTAATATTTTTTACTTAAACACCAGCACTCTCAGGAAATGAGGTATACTCATAATTGTTTTTCTAAATAACCAGTACAACCATAAGCTCTTTTTTTTCTTCCCTAAACATTTTCCTTTCTAAAAATACAATGAACAGATTCCACTCCATCCTTAGAACCCACCTGCATTTCCCTTGTTTACTTTGGGTGTCTTGGACTAGATGTGTATCTTGAAGTAGATTGTACTAATTGTCCTGTTACTGAAAAGTCCTAGGCAGGTTCTGTGTTTTTCCGAAACTTGCAGTTTTTGTTTCTTCTTTTTGTTTCTTCCCTTGCTGTCCTTTAGCTGTTGGATACTTGTTTCCAGCAATGTATTTATTTCCCCCTTAAATTTTATTTTTAAAAACTATAGCTAGAAAATCTCATGCACAGAGGAGCCTGGTGGGCTGCAGTCCGTAGGGTCACACAGAGTCGCGCGTGACTGAAGTGACTTTGTCTGCGTGCACACACACACACACACACACACAAGCACATTAAAGTTATGTGTGAATAGGTTACAGTGCAGGTAAGCATTTGGTGAGACAAATGCTCTCATAAACTCAAGTGAGAGTGTAAATTGAGATCACTAATTTGGAAAGCAGTTTAGAGATAACAAACAAATGTATCGTATCATGAGTTTTCATAATACAAATTGAATATATCATGATTTCTTACTAAGGAATGTGATCTATACTAACTGAACCTCCAGTTTTTATAACTAGAACTAAAATTACCAATTAGAAAAGATTCTTTCACTGGAAACTCTTACTTTCCTTCTCAGAAATCATTTTTTTTTTTTTTTGTGCTGTTATCCAGTGTCTGAAAACATTGTTTCATGCGTTTTATTCTTTTTTTTTTTTAGTTTTTTAATATAGAGGGTAAATCTGTTCCCTGTTATTCCTTCATGACCAGGAGTCAAAGTGCCAGCCACATGTATCTAAATACTGTCTGTCTGCTTACAGTTCTGAAATATTTCCTATTTCATATTCCATGTGAAATATTCAGTGAACATGCAATACACATGTGGCTGTGTAATAGTCACCTCAAATTTCACATCGTAAAGTGAGCATACACTTTCTACCTCCAGTTCTCAGACCTTACCTCTGAGCCTTCTATATGTCCATTCTCCTAGTTGTTTAAACCAGAGATCTTTTAGGTATCTTCTTTCATCTGTCATATCTCAGTAATGGATCTATCAGCAAATCCTATTGATTGTCTGTTCAACACAGCAATAAATGGTCTCTTCTTCCAAATGATCTTCTTAGAATAAAAGTTAAATCATGTCAGTCTTCTGCCCAGAATCCTTAAATGTCATCTCCTCTAAGAAATGAAATCAAAGCCCTTATCAAGGACAACAAGCTCACACCCCATGTCCTCTCTGACTTCATCTTCTGGTGCTCTCCCACCTGCTCGCTGTGTTACAGCCACCCTCGCCTACTGTTGTTTCGTCTGTGTGAAAGAGAAATATGTTAAAAACCCTCACTTAAAAAAAAATTCTGATCCTAGTCTGCCACTTGCAATAGGTGATATCTTTGATAAAATATCACTTGGATTTTCAGTTCCTCAAGTGTAAAACAGAATTAGCTGGATTGTGTGATCCAGTCATCTGTGTTTTATCAAACTTTACACCATTGCTTTGTTTTCTTTGGATCTAGAGCTTGAAGACCTGTATAGTTTTCACATAGAAGTTTTATCTTTCTTTGCACGAAGTTTAGGTTCTTTTTGGTCACAGTTGCAAAAAATAATATGCCTTTGATCCTAATTGATAGATGTAGTTTAAAAGAGCAAAGTCATGAAGCCTACAACCTTCAAAGCTTAACTTTTATTTTAAAAAATAGTGAAAGGAAAATCACTTCAAAACATACGCTATATCCAAATAACAGTTGAGAAATGTGCTGTTCAGAGCACAGGCCTTGGCTTTTTTGTTACTGGTCTGAGAAAAATTAATAGTTTGTATGTATGTAATAGTTTGTATGTAGCTATACCACTGAGCACACTGACTGTAAAGTTCAGCTGGCTTTTTTTTTTTAGTTGTAATACTATTGATGAAGAATACAGTATGTTGCCTTACACTGTGATACAAGCCCTCTTCTTTGTGGAGCAGACATTTCACAGACCACTAATTATTATCAGTAATTTATAGGTAGTAATTTACTGGTAAGTGGTATAACTTACTAATATTATCCATAGAAATTCATTTTCCTTAGCATGCTGAATACTTTAGTAGTTTTTTTAGCTTCTGGTTTTTAATCAGTAAGCATAACACTCCATTTATTATTCCTCAGTGGAAAACCTAACCAGTTTTATTACCAGTATTATGCAGATTTTCCAGCAGAAGAAAGAGAAAAGAAGTTGGCTTCCTGCTCAAGACACCGATTTCGCTACATTCCACCCAACACACCAGAGAATTTCTGGGAAGTTGGTTTTCCTTCTACTCAGACTTGTATGGAAAGAGGTGAGAGTATAGCTTATGACATTTTGGAACTTTTTAAAAAAATACTGTGTATAATATATATACCCAAGTCTAAACATTGAACTTTTTCTTCATGGTTCTCTACCTTCTGCTATAAGTTGAGAGCCAGTTTTGTGGCACAAATACAGTTTCCTAAAGATAAAAGGCTTACGTTTAACTCTTCAAATAACTTCATTGGAATCATTGTTTACAAGCATGTTAATGAACTGTGTATGTGTTACCCTGCTTTTTTTAATCATTCAAATTTAAGAAAGTAATTTCTCTTCTGTCTAGTCATCGAAATGACTTTTAATAAAGTAACTTTACAAAAGTTGCCAAAGTTACATTGTTGAAAAGCATCTTTTTTTTTTTAAGAGGCTGCTGTGAATTTGGATGTTAAAACTTCACTTATCAAGAATGCTAGTTATTTATAAACCATATTTGAGTAAAAAAGACTTTTGTTTGGGAAACTGTTAACATGCAACTCACTCCTTCAAATACAGCACTTACATTTAATAGAATCAAAGAACATATGCAGCTTTAAAGCTCCAGGTTTCTTAGCCGTAAGAAGCTTTTCCAAAAGATGCAAAGTCTATTACAGCTGTTACCATACTTGCACTTTCCCTTTTAGCAGGTCCTCTTCGACGTGATGTCTCTGCTTGCTCATCAGATAGAATTAGTCTGGATAGAGCCTGTGTTTGAGAACCTATCAGGGTATGGCAGACACAGTCCTCCCTGAAAACTACATCATGGAGGAGACACCCTTAGGAGAAACAAATAGTCTGAAGAGTATAGGGACCATGTCATCGCATCTAATAGCTACTGGAAAAAAGTCTTCTTGAAAAGCACCTAAATTTATCCTAATATTTAACACTTGTCCCCATTTGCACCCAATGGGAGGTAGAATAGGAAAGTGCCGAACAGCCCCAGTTCTGGAGTCAGATGTTGGCAGAGTCCCCACTCACTTGCTTCCCAGCTCTAGGAACTTGAGCGAGTTATCGGACTTCCCTGGGTCTCCATAAGCTCAGCTGTAAAATACGCGTAGTGGAAGCTACTGCAGAGGACTATGAGTTATCCCAGACAATGTTGTATACAGCACACTTGATAAATGTCTGCTGTTATTTTTAGTACAAATGAGAAAGCTGATGCTAAGTCATTCATCATCACAAGCGGCTAATAGAAAAATCATGTGAACTTAAAAGGCATGACATGAGACAGATGTTGACTGGATATATGCTAAAATATGTATGTTGCAAATATAGTCTAAATTTGTGATTTATTTTTAAGGTTACATTAAAGAAGACCTTGATCCTTGTCCTCGTCCAAAAAGACGGCAGCCTTACAATGCAATGTTTTCTCCAAAAGGCAAAGAGCAGAAGACATAAATGTTGAAGCAAAAACAGAAGAGAGGACAATTTTCTTTTTAGTTATTTATAGTTAAAGTTGGTGTTAAACATTGATTTTTTTTTGATCTCCTGTAAACTGGTTTATAAATCATTTTTCTATTGAAAGTGTTTTTAAATGGCATTTACTCATCACACAGACAACTATTTAAAAATGTGGATAAGTTTATGTTGTATTTTCTTGCTTTTGCACCTTGAAAACAACAAGGGGCTTTTATTTTGCACTCTAAATTAAGAGTTGTTCATTACTTTATTTGGTAACATGTAATTACAATTTTGAAAATACATTTGTTGTAGTCTGATTTGTTTCCTCTCTTCTTTTTACTCCATCTTCCCTTGCTCTTCACATTCAGCAGTGACTTCATGTTAACATTACAGATTTTTATTCTCCTATGTAGATCATTTTAATCCCCAACTTTCAAGTCTTTTTTAAAATGCTAAATTTTAATATTCCTTTAACTTTTCAACTTGAAGTACTGTTCTGTTGGAGAAGGAAATGGCAACTCACTCCAGTATTCTTGCCTGGAGAACCCCCTGGACAGAAGAGCCTGGTGGGCTGCAGTCTATAGGGTTGCAAAGAGTCAGACACAACTAAAGACGTTTAGCATGCATGCACACACTGTTCTGTAGTGAAGTCCTTTCAAAGTGACCACAGATAACTTTCTTTCCTTTGCCATGTATTATAGATTAACATCCTCTGATCATAATACTCCAGCCTCATCTTCCTCATTGATCAGGGTTTTCATGTAAATTAAATGACATCAGTTTTATGTTTTCACAGGGTTAGAAATCACTGATATATAGTATCTACTTATATGCTAGACCCTCTTTGTACATTGTTTGGCTCTGAATGTGATCTTAGTTCTTTTTATAAACAGCTCTATCATAGCTTCTATTCAGCACTTCTCTTCCCTTCCCTTCCCAGATTGTTTATCCTGTGTTTGATTTTTGTTCTCTGCTGGCAGTCAACTAATCTCTCCCAATAATAGCCACTCACTGGTCACCTACTATATGCCAGGAACGGTGCTGTACTCTTCACATAGTTTTTTTCTTTTAATCTTCAAATAATCTTGTGAATTTATGAATCAATACTAAGCTGTAAAAAAAAAAAATCAACCCCCAAATCAGATTAAATAACAAATGACTAGTTTTTTTTTTCTCATGTTGAAAAGTGTGGAGATCAGTGGTCCAAAGCTGGTCTGTGCCCTCGTGGTGGACCCAGGTTTCTTCTGGCTTTCTGCTGTTTCATACTTTATATGTGGCCTCCATCCTTTTATTAGTTATGCCACCTCTAGCATCATGTCCATGTTCTAGGCAGGTACAACAGAAAAGAAAAAAAGCACACATCATTTGTTTTTGTCCCTCTTTAAAAAGTTTTCCAGAAGGCCCTTTCCAGTGACTCGGCTACCTCTAATAACAGGTGAAGTTCAAGCTCAGGGTTGCCTGATTGAAGAATCAGCTTGTTTAGCACTTCTGACAGGCGGGAGTCAGAAACACCTGAGTGGGAACAGGGCACCACAGGATGAGCAGTTACAGCTGTGTGCGTCTAGTGATTTGGTTTTTTAAAAGGTAACATGAGCAGAGACAATAGGAGATTGTCTACCTGATAGTGGCTTGATAGCATTCCAACCCCTTAAGTAGCATTTTTCATTTCTCCTCACTCTGTGAGATTGGGAAAGCTGAGGTCTCTTTCCACCGTTGATCAGCTCTACCTTGAAATGAAGTAACAGACACTTTTTAAAAACACTTGTCACATACATTTAAATGGAGAAGTGCAGTTTGGTATTTAATATGTATGAAAAGACTGTCTTCATTTGTAAAGCATCATAGATGTTAAACAGTATTTTCATACAGACATGTATCAATCACTGTATGTAGTTACATAGTTTCAAGTTGCCCAGTGAGCTTTTCAAAGTTGAAGACCTGTGATTTAAACCTTTGAAAACATGCAAAACCTCTGTTGGCACTTAAAATTAGATTAACACCTTTCCTGCCTTTGACAGGCATTCTGATTAAACCGTCTGAAACCTAAGGTTGTCAGAGGTAGCAGTCTAAATGAGTTAATCATGGTACCCAGATACATACAGAAGATAATAACATGCTACCTAGAGAAAAGAACGAGTGAAGCAGAAGAATATTCCTAACACCTTTCATGTACTGAAAAATTTCCCCAAATCCAACTGGAAAGGCAGCTATTAGTAGGCTTAACATATTCGTAACTCAATTTAAATTGCATCTAGTTTATGTATTTAAAAAATCGGAGAACATTCTTAGGCCCTCTAAAACAACTCTGAAAGACTGCAAAGATTTTTCCCTAGGTCGTCTTTAATTCATAATGTAATTGCCAAAAAGAAATAGTGTTGCAAAAAGCTATTACATAACACTGGTAGGTTTATGTAGCATCACCGACCCAGTGGACATGAATTTGAGCAAACTCTGGGAGATGGTGGAGGACAGAGGAGGCTGGCAGTTCATGGGTTTGCAAAGAGACACAGTTTAGTGACCGAACAACACGTTTCTTAAGCATTCATCAAAGCACTTTTATCTTTACCAGGTAAAATACATACAAGTATTGCTACTGCTGCTGCTGCTAAGTCGCTTCAGTCGTGTCCGACTCTGTGCGACCCCATAGGCGGCAGCCCACCAGGCTCCCCTGTCCCTGGGATTCTCCAGGCAAGAATACTGGAGTGGGTTGCCATTTCCTTCTCCAGTGCATGAAGGTGAAAAGTGAAAGTGAAGTAGCTCAGTCCTGTCCAACTCTGAGCGACCCCATGGACTGCAGCCTACTGGGCTCCTCCGTCCACAGGATTTTCCAGGCAAGAGTACTGGAGTGGGGTGCCATTGCCTTCTCCGACATACAAGTATTAGAATCAGGCAAATCTTGACAATTTTTTTTTCCAATGGGGCAAGTTTTAAAGAACACACCTGAGAATCAGTTACTCCTGACACCCTAACAAGCATGAGTTTAATTCTGAAAAATGCCACTTCAGAAGAGGCATTTAACTCAAGTTTTACCATTCAGGTGTGTATTCTCAGCAACCCTAGCAGTTTAAAACATCTCAAAATCTTTCTCTTTGCTGAGTTGATGTTGTTAGAATGGTTCCTTAGAAAACTGAAGTGTCCTTGCACTTGGATTCTTCACTATGCACTTAAGGAATTAGTGAAGAAGTTGTCTGCTGTCAAACCAGCAGAGGCCACAAGAGAGCTATTTTTGGAAAATAATGGGACCTACGGGCTGAACACTCATAGAAGAAAATCTATAGGCTAAATAGGATATATAAATTAGAAACCTTTGGTACAGTAATGTGAGCTCACTTAGCAAAAAGCTTTCAGCATAGTTGCTGTTGATTAAACCAATGACAGGCAAATAATTCATGGTCCTGACAAAAAAATAACAAACATGTACTTACTAAGATCATGGCATCTGGTCCCCTCACTTCATGGCAAATAGATGGGAAAACAGTGGAAACAGTGAAAGACTTTATTTTGGGGGGCTCCAAAATCACTGCAGATGGTGACTGCAGCCATGAAATTAAAAGATGCTTGCTCCTTGGAAGAAAAGCTATGACCAACCTAGACAATGTATTAAAAAGCAGAGACATTACTTTACCAACAAAGGTCCATTTAGTCAAAGCTTTGTTTTTGCCAGTAGTCATGTATGGATGTGAGAGTTGGACTATAAAGCAAGCTGAGCTCTGGAGAATTGATGCTTTTGAACTGTGGTGTTGGAAAAGACTCTTGAGAGTCACTTGGATTGCCAGAAGATCCAACCAGTCCATCCTAAAGGAAATCAGTCCTGAATATTCATTGGAAGGACTGATGCTGAAGCTGAAACTCCAGTACTTTGGCCACCTGATGCGAAGAACTGACACTGGAAAAGACCCTGATGCTGGGAAAGATTGAAGGCAGGAGAAAGGGACGTCAGAGGATGAGATGGTTGGATGGTATCACCAACTCAAGGAACATGAGTTTGAGTAAACTCTGGGAGTTGGTGATGGACAGGGAGGCCTGGCGTGCTGCAGTCCATGGGGTCACAAAGAGTCAGACGCGACTGAACTGAACTGAACTTACACACTGTGCATTTATATACAAGAGATACGTGACCTCAGTTATTATCCAGTAGAAGACCAGACATCAACATACAAAGATGCCCAAGAGGTCAAAGAAGCTTGGACTGAGTGCCAAAGAAATATTAAAGATAATTAGAACTTGAACCATGCCTTCGGATGAGTTAACCTCGAGAAGAAGAGACAACACAATCTAAGTTGGGAAATGAACCCAAATGTGGAAATGCTAAAATACTAAGGAGCTCTGGACATAATTTGGTTCTGGCCCCTCACTTTGTAATGAGGAAAGAAAAGCCCAAAGAGTGACTTGCAAGGTCCTAACAGCCTGGAACAAGACTAGTCTGGGGCCTCGGTCTGGTGCTCTTTCACCTTGAAGCATACTGCCCACAGATAAATTAGAGCTTGAGATGAGGGCCATGTGGCATTATTCATGAGACAGGCAATAAACATGTTTTAAAGGCAAGTCTTATATATAGAGTTTGGACTTGAGTCCATAGTCCTGTGGTTTTCAAACTGTTAATAGCAGATCCCATTATTCACATTAAATCAGTTTACATAGAATATCAGTAATCAGTATTTTAAATGCACATATTTATGTTAAGCATTCCAATCTGTCCTCTTATAAATCCAATCGGTGTGTGTGTGCGCATGCGTCCATCATGTCTGACTGTTTACAACCCGATGGACTGTAGCCCACCAGGCTCTTCTGTCCATGGGATTCTCCAGGCAAGAATACTGGAGTGGTTGCCACTTCCTACTCCAGGGGATCTTCCCAACCCAGGGATCGAGCCTGCGTCTCTTGCATCTCCTTGCATTGACAGGCAGATTCCTTACCATTGAGCCACCTGGGAAGCCCCAATCACTGAGGTTAGATAAACACAAAATTCTGAGATGAATTATGGACGGCTGGTTACATCAGCCTCAGCATCCATGAAATCCTAGTCAAATGCTCCTTGTGCCCCAATTCAATTAAATCAGAGTATCTGGGGTATGGTCTAGGCATGAGTTTTCTGGGTCTTTTTTTAAACCTCCTTAGGTGATTCTAGTGTGCAGCCACATCTGAGAACCACTACCCTAAGTCACTGTTGCAGCCTAGTTACACTGTATTTGAACTTTAGTGTACATCAGAATCACATGGAAGATTTATTAAATCAGATTTCTCAACCCCAAAGTGAGAAGGTGCCCCAAATTTACATTTTCATACTGTTCCTGGATGATACTAATGCTGCTAGTATAATAACCACAGGTACCTAATTATGAAAGTCACCCAGATACTTAATAGAGATTCTTGGGCTCGTCTCGTGAGAATTTTGATTCAGGTGTAGCTTGAGCATTTTTTTTAATTCTCAGATTATTATGAGTCAAATCTAAGAAATACTGCTTAAGACAACAGCAAAAACTAAATAGCAACATGCTGAGCTTTCAAGCATTCTCTGACAAAAAGATTGAGTTGGGTAGTAATGTGTTCATTTAGATACAGTCATCGGGCCGCCATATACATAAGCTGAGTTTGGTGAGGGACAAGGAGTGATCACGCGCATTACTGCTACTGGTGTCCGGGTGGAAGGACTGAAACAAGCTCTAATACTTTGGCCACCTGATGCACAGAACTGACTCTAGAAAAGACCCTGATGCTGGGAAAGATTGAAGGCAGGAGAAGGGGACGACAGAGGATGAGATGGGTGGATGGCATCACCAACTCAATGGACATGAGTTTGCGCAAGCTCCAGGAGATGGTGAAGGACAGGGAAGACTGGCGTGCTGCAGTCCATGGGGTCACAAAGAGTCAGACATGACTGGCCAACTGAACAACAACAAATTTAGTAATCTGCCAAGGAATCGGGCTTCCCAGGTGGCACTAGTGGTAAAGAACCCGCCTGCCAATTCAGGAGACATAAGAGATGTGGATTCGATCCCTGGGTTGGGAAGATCCCCTGGAGAAGGCAATGGTAACCCAGTCCAGTATTCTTGCCTGGAGAATCCCATGGACAGGAGCCTGGTGGGCTGCGGTCCACAGGGTCACAAAGAGTCGGACACAACTGAAGAGACTTAGCATGCACACCAAGGATGAAGAATATCTGGGCCAAGAACATGGCAGTAAGAATGGGGAAGAAATTTAAGCCACCACTTACTGATTATTACCAGAACTTGGCAGTTGAGGGAAGATATGAAGATGAAGATGACAGTTGCTCAGTGAGCTGATAACTAACTAAGTGGTAACAAGGGACATAACAGAATCAGTTGGATGGGGTCTACTGGAAATGGGAAGAGACCCTAGCTTTACGTCATTTATATTGTGAAACACTTCAGTCGCTCAGTCGTGTCTGACTCTTTGTGACCCCATGAACCGCAGCACGCCAGGCCTCCCTGTCCATCACCAACTCCCAGACTCCACCCAAACCCATGTCCATCGAGTCAGTGATGCCATCCAACCATCTCATCCTCTGTTGTCCCCTTCTCCTCCTGCCCTCAATCTTTCCCAGCATCAGTCAGCTGTTCGCATGAGGTGGCCAAAGTACTGGAGTTTCAGCTTCAGCATCAGTCCTTCCAATGAACATCCAGGACTGATCTTCTTTAGGATGGACTGGTTGGATCTCCTTGCAGTCCAATCTCAAGAGTCTTCTCCAACACCACGGTTCAAAAGTATCGATTCTTCGGTGCTCAGCTTTCTTTATAGTCCAACTCTGACATCCATGCATGACTACTGGAAAAACCATAGCCTTGACTAGACAGACCTTTGTGGACAAAGTAATGTCTCTGCTTTTTAATATGCTGTCTAGGTTGGTCATAACTTTCCTTCTAAGGAGTAAGCGTCTTTTAATTTCATGGCTGCAATCACTGTCTGCAGTGATTTTGGAGCCCCAAAAAATAAAGTCAGCTACTGTTTCCACTGTTTTCCCATCTATTTGCCATGAAGTGATGGGACCAGATGCCATGATCTTTGTTTTCTGAAGGTTGAGCTTTAAGCCAACTTTTTCACTCTCCTCCTTCACTTTCATCAAGAGGCTCTTTAGTTCTTCTTCACTTTCTGCCATAAGGGTGGTGTCATCTGCATATCTGATGTTATTGATATTTCTCCTGTCAATCTTGATTCCAGCTTGTGCTTCCTCCAGCCCAGCGTTTCTCATGATGTACTCTGCATATAAGTTAAATAAGCAGGGTGACAATATACAGCCTTGATGTACTCCTTTTCCTATTTGGAACCAGTCTGTTGTTCCATGTCCAGTTCTAACTGTTGCTTCCTGAACTGCATACAGGTTTCTTAAGATGCAGGTGAGGTGGTCTGGTATTCCCATCTCTTTCAGAATTTTCCACAGTTTATTGTGATCCCCACAGTCAAAGGCTTTGGCATAGTCAATAAAGAGCTTTTTCCATGATCCAGCAGATGTTGGCAATTTGATCTCTGGTTCCTCTGCCTTTTCTAAAATCAGCTTGAACATCTGGAAGTTCACGGTTCACATATTGCTGAAGCCTGGCTTGGAGAATTTTGAGCATTACTTTACTAGCGTGTGAGATGAGTGCCATCGTGAGGTAGTTTGAACATTCTTTGGCCTTGCCTTTCTTTGGGATTGGAATGAAAACTGATCTTTTCCTGTCCTATGGCCATGGCTGAGTTTTCCAAATTTGCTGGCATATTGAGTGCAGCACTTTCACAGCATCGTCTTTCAGGATTTCAAATAGCTCAACTGGAATTCCATCACCTCCACTAGCTTTGTTCGTAGTGATGCTTTCTAAGGCCCACTTGACTTCACATACCAGGATGTCTGGCTCTAAGTGAGTGATCACACCATCGTGATTATCTGGGTCATGAAGATCTTTTTTGTAGAGTTCTTCTGTGTATTCTTGCCACCTCTTCTTAATATCTTCTGCTTCTGTTAGGTCCCTACCATTTCTGTCCTTTATTGAGCCCATCTTTGCATGAAGTGTTCCCTTGGTATCTCTAATTTTCTTGAAGAGCTCTCTAGTCTTTCCCATTCTATTGTTTTCCTCTATTTCTTTGCATTGATCGCTGCCCTTAGTCCTCACAGTTCATCCACCCTTAGTCCGAAGGCTAGAGAGGTGGTATAACAACCAGCCACAGGCTAATATTGTACAGTGGCGCCTTTCTCCCAAAGTGGACCTAGGTTATTTTAGCAGTCTTACGTGGGGCCGAGGAGAAGACAGGTGAAACCTGTAAGTCCCTTTCTAATCCTCTTCCTCTGGGGCAACAAACACAAAGCACTGGGACTTACCTGCCAATCCCAAGGCCACTTTATAACATGTTCCCCTGGGGGGTAGGCCTACAGCGAGGACAAGGGTAAGATATGGTCCTGACCAACAGTTGGCAACAGTCCTTCAGTGGTCAACGGGTGATCTCGGCTTGTGTTGACAGGTTGCTTCTGGGTTAACGCAGTGGAGGCTGTTGCTCCTGGACTCTTGCTGCTGGGACACGTCTCATGTTGAGAGCCGGGCTCCTGTCTCATCAGTAAGTACTCAGTAAGCAGCCCATCCACTGCCTAGAAGCAGGGGGATAATATCAGCCTATTCCTGAACTTCATGGTCGGTAAAGTGGGCTCCTTGGTCCCTGTCTATGTCCGCAGTGGTGGTGGTGGGTGGAGGGGGGTCCCATATGTCGTGCACAGCTGTTCTAGACCCCACATGGTGGGTTTTCGTGTTGCTCGACAGCTCAAGCAGGTCTTTTGTAACGTCTTTCACCTGTTGTGACACACTGTAGGCAACACATGGCCATTGTCCCATCGCACTCTTGCTGCTCTGCCCCATTTCACAGGAGGGACCAGAAGCCCGAGAGTGCACATTCATTGTTTTGCCACTGCCTCAGGCCCCCACCAGACCCTTCTGGCCACACCCACAAGCCTGGTCCTGGGTTAATATCCCTAAAGCCAGTGTCTAATTGTTTAGAATGGTGGGTCTAATGGAGTATGCTTGTCTCACCTGACCAAGGAACACCCAATTATTTGATAGACAGTCCAGATCCTTGCATTTGGTCTGTATTCGCCAGCCATCCCCCTGCAGTCAGATGAGCCACAAGCCATGGTGCTGCTACTTTTAAACTTCAAAGAGACTCTGAGGTTAACAGGATATCATGAGTATAATGGAAGAGCTTTCTTTTCCATCATCGTGGTCAGCTGCCACAGGGCCCCACATGCTAGTAGACGGCCACCTCAGGATTTTCCCAGCAATGTTCCATTCCCCATCCTTATTTCCCACCATCTCAGGGTTTACACAAGTTTCCTCAGCCTCCCATTTGCTCACCAATTGTTGGGCTGCACCCCCAAAGGTCTGAAAGCCTTATGGTTGTCCAGACTTGAAGCTAGAGAAAAAGCCCAGAGACAATGACTTATCAGACAGGGGGATCTTACACGTCCAAAACAAAGGGTCCTGGAGTGACTCTCCACCCTCTCCGGGCAGGCGGGCCATGGTAGCAACCTTTGCCACCTGGGGGAGGAGGCTACCATTTATTTATAGGGGGGATTGACCTCAGATTGGCTCATCAGTTACCAGGGCAAACTACCAGGGCAGGTCTCTCCCAGCCCCTCAGGTTAACTACCATCACAAGGGTAGATATTTCCCTTTCAAAAACTAGCAGGTGGAGTTGTTCTGGCCTAAAGACCAGAATGATCACTAGCCTGGGCAGAGGGCAATCCCATTCATGTGAGCAGGATGCTAGTCCATACAAAGAACAAGACAACAGCCATCTTGAGTGGCCTGACCATACAGACAATACGATCTACTTCAGTAAGATAGCTGAGAGGAAAAAAGTGGACTCAAAATAAGGGTGAAAGGGGTTTCCAGTAATCCAGGCAATGGTTTAACAAACCTCAGTCAATAATTCTTGGAAAAAGAGAGAAAGACAAGCTAGGGAAATCCTCTACATTTAAATGAGAGAAGGGAATTCAGGTTTCCAAGTGGGACAGATTGGAAAAAATACCATCTCTAAGTGCCCTAGAGCAGCTGAAGAGACAATGGCTGAAGATACTAAGGTTTTAGAGAGATGAGATGCCAACAGGGGAGCTGCATTCTGCTATCTGTGTTTCCCTGGGGAGGAGGCTGAGGCCTCCAGACCTCGCCAACCAGAGGGTCTCTTCCATGAAGAGGGGAGAGCCCAACAGGACCACCGGGGGTCTCCCAAGGCTGCAGTGACAGAACTGGAGACCGAGGAGCCTCCTTCAGCTTTCCCCTCAAGGTGTCAGTCACATGTTGAAGTTACACTAGAAGGAAGCTAAAAGCTGCGCTAAAAATCTTAAGATAATGGCTAAAATGGTAGCTTTTATGTATCACAATAAGAAAAAAAATTTTTTTAAGTTTTCAACAGACTATCTTTGATGCTAATTTGTGGTTATGGTTGTTTTAATTGCAAAGTCGTATCCAGCTCTTTGTGACCCCATGGACTATAGCCCACCAGGCTCTTCTGTCCATGGGACTTCCCAAGCAAGAATACTGGAGCAAGTCACCATTTCCTTCTCTGAGGGATCTTCCTGATCCAGGGATCAAACCTGTGGCTCCTTCACAGGCAGGCAGCTTCTTGACCACTGAGCCACAAGATGCTAAAGAGAACAACAATGTTCAAGACTTCCCATGGCTCTTAGTTGAAACATTATCTAACTTACCAGATTAACTACCATACTCTTAGTTGGAAAGCCTGGTGGGCTATGACATAGGAACAGGGGCTGCGAGGGAAGGCCTTGCTGAGAAGATCAGAAAGAAGAGAGGTGAACGCGGGAATCTCTGGGAGAAGATCTCAAACAGAATAGCGACACGAAGCCCAGGCGGTAGGGGCATGTTGTTGGCGTGTTCAGCTCTTACCTGGAGCAGAGCAAACCAGGGAATCTGGGGGGGAGATGTGGTCAGAAAGAAAGGCAAGGACAAGATGATGTGGTGCCTTGTGCCCAGAAAGGGCTTGGTTTTAGTCTAAGTGATAAATGGAATCATAAGGAAAGAGGATGTCATTTGACCTGGCCTATTTTAAAAGGATTATTCAAGCTGATATGAGAAAGGGCTGAGATAACGGGGCGGTGGGGAACAGTGGGAGCAGAGAGTCACAGATTACTGTAGCTATCCTGAACAAGATGGTGGTTTAAGAGTTGGTTATTTGAAGGCTGAGCATCAGTAGGATTTACTGGTGGTTTAGTCACTAAATCACATCTGGCTCTTAGAGACCCCATGGACTGTAGCCCGCCAGGCTCCTAAGTCCATGGGATATCCCAGGCAAGGGTACTGGAGTGGGTTCCAATCTCCTTCTCCAGGGGTCTTCCTGACCCAGGGAAAAAAACCCAGATCTCCTGTATTGCAGGTGGATTCTTTACCAACTAAGCTACCAGGGAAGCCCTGAATGATTTCAAAAGGTGGCGAGCTGCGGTTCATGGGGTTGCAAAGAGTCGGACACGACTGAGCGACTGAACTGAACTGAAGGTAAATGAAGAGTTAGTTGTTGTTTAGTCGCTAAGCCATGTCCAACTCTATGCAGTCCCAAAGACTGCCACACGCCAGGCTCCATTATCCGGAGTTAGGGGTCACTCCAGAGTTTTTGGCTCCAATGTAGCTGCTGAGTGTGAGACAGGCTGATGACCAGGGTTCCACATTGGGGCATCAGTGGTGCATGGCACTTCTGCACAGAGCCACACTCAGAGGAGGCGGGGGCTTCACTCAATCCCCGTTCTAAGGTAGCTTTGGGTGTGGCTTCATTAAGCTTACAAAAGGAGCCCCCAGAGAGCATGCAGCAGGAAAGACACTCAGGGTTCAACACAGTGCCTTAAATGTGGGAGGATTCAATATGTTTGTTGAATGAATAAATGATGAGCAAGACTGAGAACCAGAAAAACTGTAAAATGAGAAGAGTGGACAATATGACCTTGGCAGTCCCACCTAGCTTCATCGGCTTCTCACAGTAAAACGATTGACACTTTTCAGGAGGGCAGACTGAAGAGGCGTTAAAAGAATGGCCTTCAGAGCCAGACAAACCAGGGCAGGAGTTACAGCTCTGTCACTTAGAGTATGACATGACAAGTGCATGCAAATTCTCCAAGTTTTCTGCACCTTCAAGGTACAAGGTTATTGCAGGAATTGAATAAGATGCTACTGGAACTTACTACAGGGCCTGGTACATTAGTAACTCTTTAAATACTGAGAGCTGTTATCATTCTTGTCAGTATTGCACAGGTGGTGGTGATGAATCAGAAAGCCTCTTGGAGAAGTCAGAATTTGAGCTGAGCCTTAACAACTAGGTAGAATTTAGAGGGGGCTTCCCAGGTGGCGCTAGTGGTAAAAAACCTGCCTACCAAGGCGAGAGATGCAGGCGACGAGGGTTCAATCCCTGGGTTGGGAAGATTCCCTAGAGAAGGGCATGGCAACCCACTCCAGTGTTCCTGCCTGGAAAAATCCCATGAACAGAGGAGCCTGGCCAGCTATAGTTCATGGGGTCACAAAGAGTGGACACAACTCAGCGAGTGAGCACGTGTGCGCGCACACACACACACACGCATGCACACACACACACACACACACACACACACACAGGATTTACAGAGAACCAGGGGAGCAAGGTGGGAGAGAGGGGTCATGCAGGGGAAGGTTCATGGAGGCAGGAGAACAGGAGGGGTATTTCAGGCAGTGGTGGGGGCTCCAAGGAAAAGAGAATTACCAGGTAGGAGAGACCAAGGAAGTCGCAGCCCATAGGCCACATACGGGTGCTTACGCTGCAATCTCTAAGGAAAATTGCACAAAGGAGACTCTGTGACCCCAGTACTCTCTAAGCCACTGGGCCCTCCCCACTTCCTAAATGCTCCAACTCTGGAGGATGGATACAGAGCACATGTCACTTCTAAGCCATAGAGTCATTTCCAATGCTGACATTTTTGAAAAATTAATTTCGTTCTATAAACCTTATTCCACAGATATGAACTGACCATTACTCATTAGCTCATATTAAAGTCAGCAGAGACCAAAGGCAAAAGTGGAATGTCTTCCCAGGCCCAGACGACAAAGACCGAAGTAGCACTTTTAGAAGAAATACACAAAGGGATTTTCCAAAACGTGTACAACCTTGTTTTATAATTCAGGGCTTGAAAGAGAAGCCAGGTGGCCTATCTGCAGAAGCAGCACTCAGGAGGCTGATAACTCAGCTCATGGGTGTGCATTTCAGGTACAAAGTGTCTGCTGGGGTGCCCAGGAAAGTAAGGTGGGGGACACGGGTAGCCAGGTTAACCTGACACAGCTGCTGAATTATCCAGATGCTCCCTGGCACAACCCTTGCCCCCTCTTTCAACATAGAAAACAGGCAAAAACCTTTTTATCAGGAAAACTATAGTGGGAGGCATGTCAAGGAGACTTCCCCCCAAAATACTAAAACATGACCTACGTAAGTAACGTCCAAACACCTCCAAGGGCTTCCCTGGTGGCTCAGATGGTAAAGAATCCACCTGCAATGCAGGAGACGTGGGTTCGATCCCCAGGTTGGGAAGATCCTCTGGAGAAGGGAATGGCCACCCACACCAGTATTCTTGCCTGCAGAATCCCATGGACAGAGGTGCCTCGGTGGGCTATAACCCATGGAGTTGCAAAGAGTTGAACACAACTGAGCAACTAGCAAAAAAAAGAAACACCTTCAAGGGAAAACAGTGTGGAAATGTTAGAAATACGATCACCTGGGAAATCAGCACTGTAAGTGAAGACGCACATCGTGGATCCATGCGTCCTTTGACCATGTAAATACTGCATGTTTTTCATTCATTAGCGGCTGAAATAAAAACCTATGGCCTTTCGTCCACAAGGAGATAACCCACTGCTACGTGGATTTTTTTCTTCCTCCTCCAATCATTTAATCAGTCAATTCCTCTGACTTGCTCTCAGCTGTCAGACCCTTGATGTCACTTCAGGGCTCCAGAATCACCCCCATATGCCTGTGATCCTAGTAAACTGCTCCTCGTCACAGAATTATTTCTTTTTGGTCGATTTCCTACAGAACTCCAGGAGGCTCCTGTTCAGATGTGAGCGTGCCTGCCTCCCACACTGAACACTCTACTGGTCATTCTCACCTGGACAGCAATTCATTTCTCAGGTAACTAGCTGCCACATTGAAAAAGGAGAAAAGTGTCTTGGGGCAGGGTTTTCTGGACAGTGACAGCTGAAGAGAAGAAATCGAGGTCCGGTGTACTCTGTGGAGCAGTGAGATCAGGGAGTTACCCAGAAAATGCAGTGGAGTGGAATCCGGCCCGAGAGCGGCAACTCTTGAGCCCGCATTCCTAGAGCGCGTGCTCCACACCAAGAGAAGCCACTGAAGTGAGAAGCCCTCACACCACCGCGAGAGAGCAGGCCCTGCTTGTCACAGCTACAGACAGACTGCACGCAGCTAGACCCAGCACAGCCAACAATAAACAAACAACAAATTAATTTTTTAAAGAGTCCTTACTGAAGCAGTAAAATATCTATATTAATTGTATTAAATTTTATCATCTTTGTAATATTCTGTATACAGATGGTTGTCCTGAGGTAAAGCACTTGTACAACTGAATTGCAAGCCCAACTGTCACACTTAAGATTTATGCTCTTTTAGTGAAAATTGTAATGATGTAAGTGTGGCTTCACAGGCAGTTGTGAGAAAGAATACACAGAGATCTCATGAACACTTAACTCAGGATCCCATGATGCTACCATCTTGCAAAACTATAGCCCAGTATCACAGCCAGGATACTGCCTTCAATACTAGTCTCCCACCTCCCCGGTTTCATCTGTATACCTGTGTGTGTGTGCAAGTGTGTGTGTGTGTGTGTGTATTTAGTTCTACAGTTTTATCATGTGCTCAGGTATCCACCACAGTCATCTGACAACTGTTTTCCATTTCTAAGCTTCTCTCATTTCAAAGATGTTACGTAAAGTGGAATATATAGCATTTGACACTTTGGGATTGGCTTTTTTCACTCAGCATAATTCATCTAAATTGTTGCACGCATCAGTACTTCATTCCTTCTTATTGCTGACTGCTGTTCCCCAGTGTGGATGTACCGCAGTTTGTTTATCCTGTTGAAGGACATCTGGGCTGTTTCCACTTAGGGGCTATTACAAATAAATCTGCCATGAACATTCACGCACTGATTTTTGTGTGAACACAAACTTTCATTTCTCTGGGAAAATGCCCAAGAGTGTCATTACTGGATCGTATGATAATAGCATGATTTGTTTTGTAAGAAACTGCCAAGCTGTTTTCCAGAATGGTTGTAGCTTTTACATTCTCATCAGCAATGTATGAGTGATCAACTTCTCTTCATCCTTGTCAACAACACCAAACACCAAATTGTTGTCACTATTTCAGGCACTCCAGCGGATATATAGTGATAGCTCATTGTGGTTTTAATTTGCATTTCCTTGAAGGCTAATGATGCTGAACATCTTTTCATGTGCTTATTTGCCATCTGTATATCATCTGTATTCAGAACAGCTTTTGCCCATTTTCCGATTGGACTTTTTTTTTTAACTGTTGAAAATGATTTTTATTGAAGTGGAAATTTGCTTACTTTTCTCAACAGGAAGTCCATCTTGTAAAATTCATTTAACTGGAAGTTAGCTTTACCCTAGAGCAGTTTCAGAGGTGGTGCTGAGGGTTGTTTATGCCCGCTTGGTAAGTACTAGGGTTTTTTTTTAATCTTTTGTTTTCGGCTGTGCTGTATAGCCGCACAAGGGCTTTCTCTGGTTGTGGTCCCTGGGCTTCCCCTCGCGGTGGCTTCTCTTGCTGTAGAGCGTGAGCTCTAGGTTCACGGGTTCAGCAGTTGCATCCCCGGGGTCCAGGACTTGGGCTCCATGGCTGCGGCGCAGGGGCTTAGTTGCTCTGTGGCACGTGGGGTCTTCCCAGAGCAGGGATTGGACCCGTGTCCCCTGTGGTGGCAGGCAGATTCTTTACCACTGGACCATCCGCGAAGTAAACAATAAAGCATGTCGACGCCTTAGATGCTTAGGTTTTCCCACCTTCTAGAGATAAAGATTCACACATACACACACACCCTTCCCACGACTCTGCTGATTTATACCCATTTCTCTGAGCAAAAGGGTGCCAAGCCCAGGTGAAGACAGAGACTGAAGTGGCTTGTTTCCACCCAGAGCACCTGCCCAGTCTGTTCCACAGCAGTGGGCTTGAGGATCACCTGGGCACAGCTGAGCAGGTTCCTCCTGGGTGATCACTAGCTCACTCTGTAGAAACTGGGCCCAGAACAGACTCAGTTTCCAGAGTCACATGGCCAGGGGGTGTGGACAAGAGTTAAGGAATGGACGGCAGATGCCTGTAAACTCAGGGTTTGGAGGCTAGGAATTGGAGAGCAGTCGGTGAGGAGGAAGGTGACTGGTGTGTATTATCCGACCTTAGTCAGCAATCCCAATCCTTCAGTTCTCTGCCACTACCTACCTTATCAAGGCTCTTAACATATCAGCACCAGCCAGCACTCCACAACATAGAAAGCTTTTCTAAGCCTGACAAAAGACCTTAAAAATGTATCTGGAAGTGCCCTTCATTGCAAGCTTTGATTCCACTGTCCGTCCATCCTTTGATGTCACATAAAAAGATTCGTCACGCTGACCTTGTCCTGCTGAACACGATTCTACCACTTGCTCAGAGGAACTGAAGATGTCTGCTTTCTCCTTCAGAAAAAAAGAGGACAAAACTTTTCCCATTTGCACTCTCTTTTCAGTTCCTCTTAGGAGATATGCGGACAGGGAAACACCCTGATTGGTTGTGCTATTTTTAAAAGAATTTCTAATAGCAAATAATTTGTTCCATCTGGGAAAAGGCTGATGGCACGTTCAACAACCAAGCATGAATCAGGATGGGTCATTTCCAGCATTAAAAAAAAAAAAAGTTTATTTAGATCCACATTGCACTGGTCATTCAGTGTCACTGGCATTTCCTGACCCTAAAGAGGGGCCAAGCCCTTGGCTGCTCTTCTCATCCCTTGGGGCTTCCCTGGTGGCTCAGTTGATAAAGAATCTGCCTGCAATGCAGGAGACCCCGGTTTGATTCCTAGGTCAGGAAGAGCCCTTGGAGAAGGGATAGGCTACTCACTCTAGTATTCTGGCCTAGAGAATTCCATGAAGTATATAGTCCATGGGGTTGCAGAGTCAGACATGACTGAGCGGCTTTTAACCCTCAACCCTTGAGGCCATTTGCCTATCATAATAACAAAGACACTTCGTTCACCACCCCTCCACTCCTCCGTGGTTTCTGCCAGCAGTTTCAGGGTGGCCGTGGTGGGGGCCATGGTGGTTCACACTGTGGGGCTAGTGAACTTAACCCAGCCATCAGCAAAGGCATGAGGTGGTGTCACACACCAGTGGCCAGGCTTTTGGCCTCTCTGGGTGCTGTTCCCAAAGCACACAGCCTCTCATTGGAGAAGGGGGAGCAGAAACAGCCAGCAAGAATATAGGGAGAACAGAGATAAAATGGGTCCTGGGGCCTCATTCTGACCCATCCAGCTCTCATCTGCCCTCCAGGGCCTCCAGAATTAAAGGCATTCATAAAAAGGAAGGGAAGAGCAGTCACTTGTACACTCACGTTTATAGCAGCATATTCACAGCAGCCAAAAGGTGGAAACAACCCAACTGTCCCTAAATGAATGAATGGATAAACAAAATCTGTGGTATAACTGTCGGTGGGAATGTGAATTGGTGCAGCCACTATGCAGAACAGTATGTGTGCATGCATGCATGCTAAGTCACTTCAGCTGTGTCCGAATCCATGCAACCCTACTGTACCTCACCAAGCTCCTCTGTCCATGAGATTCGCCAAGCAAGAATACTGGAATGGGTTGCCGTGCCCTCCTCCAGGAGATCTTTGCAACACAGGGATCGAACCTGCATCTCTTATGTCTCCTGCATTGGGAAGTGGGTTCATTACCACTATCGCCACCTGGGAAGCCCAGAGAATAGTGTGGAATTCCCTTAAAAATCATGATCCAGCAATCCTTTTCCTGGGTATATATCCAGAAAAGATGAAACTCTAATTTGAAAAGATACATACACCCCAGTGTTCATAGCAGCACTATTTATAATAGCCAAGACATGCAAACAGTGCCCTTCAACAGAAGACTGAAGATGTGGTATAGATAGAAAATGGAATATTACTCAGCCATGAAAAGAATGAACTATTATCATTTGCAGCAACATGGAAGGACCTAGAGAATATTATACTTAAGTGAAGTAAGTTACAGAAAGACAAATATTATATGACATCACTTACCTGTGGAATTTAAAAATAATACAAATGAATCTATATTCAAAACAGAAATAGTCACAAATTTATGGTTACCAAAGGGGAATGTGGAGGAAGGAAAGGGTGTAACTCAGTGGTAGAGAGCATGGTTAGCACCCAGAGGGCCTGGGTTCAACTGCCAGCACCTCCAGGTTTGATTGATAAAAATAATAACTTTGGGACTTTCCCGGTGGTCCAGTAGTTAAGACTCTGTGCTTCTACTGAAGGGGTCACAGGTTCAATCCCTGATCAAAGGACTAAGATCCTGCATGCCACACGGCACAACCAAGGGGAAAAAAGAAAGGAAAGTGGAAAGCGGGGTGGGCAGGTGAAATAGGGAGTGTGGAATTAACATACAACTTCTATCAGTTCAGTTCAGTTACTCAGTCGTGTCCAACTCTTTGCGACTCTATGGACTGCAGCACGCCAGGCTTTCCTGTCCATCACCAACTCCTGGAGCTTGCTCAAACTCATGTCCATTGAGTCAGTGACGCCATCCAACCATCTCATCCTCTGTCATCCCCTTCTCCTCCCGCCTTCAATCTTTCCCAGCATCAGGGTCTTTTCCAATGAGTCAGTTCTTTGCATCAGGTGGACAAAGCATTGGAGTTTCAGCTTCAGCATCAATCCTTCCAATGAATATTCAGGATTGATTTCCTTTAGGATGGACTGGTTGGATCTCCTTGCAGTCCAAGGGACTCTTAAGAGTCTTCTCCAATACCACAGTTCAAAAGCATCAATTCTTTGGTGCTCAGCTTTCTTTATGGTCCAAATCTCACATCCATACATGACTACTGGAAAAACCATAGCTTTGACCAGATGGACCTTTGTTGGCAAAGTAATATCTCTGCTTTTTAATATGCTGTCTAGGTTGGTCATAGCTCTTCTTCTAAGGAGCAAGCATCTTTTAATTTCATGGCTGTAGTCACCATCTGCAGTGATTTGGGAGCCCAAGAAAATAAAGTCTCTCACTGTTTCCATTATTTCCCCATCTATTTGCCATGAAGTGATGGGACCAGATGCCACGATCTTAATTTTCTGAATGTTGAGTTTTATGCCAACTTTTTCACTCTCCTCTTTCACTTTCATCAAGAGGTTCTTTAGTTCTTCGCTTTCTGCCATAAGTGTGGTGTCATCTGAGTATCTGAGATTATTGATATTTCTCCCAGCAATCTTAATTCCAGCTTGTGCTCCTTCCAGTCCAGCATTTCCCATGATGTACTCTGCATAGAAGTTAAATAAGCAAGGTGACAATATATAGCCTTGACGCACTCCTTTCCCTATTTGGAACCAGTCTGTTGTTCCATGTCCAGTTCTAACTGTTGCCTCTTGACCTGCATACAGATTTCTCAGGAGGCAGGTGGTCTGGTATTCCCATCTCTAGAAGAATTTTCCACAGTTTGCTATGATCTACATAGTCAAAGGCTTTGGCTTAGTCAATAAAGCAGAAATAGATGTTTTTCTGAAACTCTCTTGCTTTTTTGATGATCCAACGGATATTGGCAATTTGATCTCTAGTTCCTCTGCCTTTTTTAAATCCATCTGGAAGTTCACGGTTCACGTACTGTTGAAGCCTGGCTTGGAGAATTTTGAGCATTACTTTGCTAGCATGTGAGATGAGTGCAGTTGTGCAGTAGTTTGAGCATTTTTGGCATTGCCTTTCTTTGGGATTGGAATGAACACTGACCTTTTCCAGTCCTGTGGCCACTGCTGAGTTTTTCAAATTTGCTGGCATATTGAGTGCAGCACTTTCACAGCGTCATCTTTCAGGATTTGAAATAACTCAACTGGAATTCCATCACCTCCACTAGCTTTGCTCATAGTGATGCTTCCTAAGACCCACTTGACTTCACATTCCAGGATGTCTGGCTCTAGTCCACTGATTACACCATCGTGGTTATCTGGGTCCTGAAGATCTTTTTTGTACAGTTCTTCTATGTATTCTTGCCACCTCTTCTTAATATCTCTGCTTCTGTTGGGTCCATACCATTTCTGTCCTTTATCAAGCCCATCTTTGCATGAAATGTTCCATTGGTATCTCTAATTTTCCTGAAGAGATATCTGGTCTTTACCATTCTATTGTTTTCCTCTATTTGTGCTGATCTCTGAGGAAGGCTTTTTTATTATCTCTCTTTGCTATTCTTTGGAACTCTTCATTCAAATAGGATATCTTTCCTTTTCTCCTTTGCCTTTAGCTAAAGGCAAAGGACAACTACCATACATAGAATATATAAGCAATAAGGATTTACTGTATAGCATGGGTAATTATATTCAATATCTTATAAAAATCTATAATGGAAAATAATCTGAAAAATATAAATATATAACTGAATCACCTTGCTGTACACCTGAACACAATATTGTAAATCAGGTATGCTAAGTTGCTTCAGTCATGTCTGGCCCTTTGCAACCCTATAGACTGCATCCCACCAGGGTCCTCTGTCCTTGGGATTCTCCAAGCAAGAATACTGGAGTGGGTTGCCATGCCCTCCTCCAGTGGATCTTCCCAACCTAGGGATCTATAAATCAACTGTACTTCAATTTTTAGAATGCAGTGCGTACATACCATAGAATATTATTCAATCATATAAAAGAAAGGAATTCTGGTATATGTTATAACGTGAATGAATCTTGAAGACATCATGCTAAATGAAATAAGCCAGATACAAAAAGAACAAATATTGTATGATTCCACTTATGTAAGGTACTGAGAGTAATTAAATTTGCAGAAACAAAAAGTTGACTAGGCGTTATCAGGAGCTGGGAAAGTGGAGAATATGCAGTTGTTTAATGAGTAGAGAGTTTCATTTTGGTATGATGAAATGGTCTGAAGATGATAGTGATGGTTGTGCAATAATAATGTGAATGTACTTAATGCCACTGAACTACACACTTAAAACGGTCAGAATGGTGGACCTTAATAGGGATATGCTAAGTGAAATGTCAAAAACAAATACCATGTGATTTCACTTACAAGTGGAATCTAATAAACAAAACAAATGAAAAAGCAAAACAAAATCAAACTGATAGATACAGAGAACAGACTGGTGGTTGTCAGAGGGAAAAGCGGGTTAGGGGTTAGGCAAAATGGATCAAGGAAGTCAAGAGATACAGACTTCCAGTTATATAATAAATAAGTCAAAGGGATGTAATGCATAGCATGGGAATCACTGTCAATAATATTGTTGTGCAAATCTGAAAGTTGCTAAGAAAGTAAATCTCAAAGAAAGTCTTTTTTTCTTGTAATTTTTCTGACCACAAGAAAAAAAAATTGTAACTTTGTCTGATGACAGATGGTAATTAGACTTACTGTGAACATTCTGCAATGTATACAAATGTTGAATTGTTGTACACCTGAAACTAACAATTAAAAAGAAAAATCCAACTTTAGAAACTTGTTATTTAACTTAAAACATGAAAATAAGAAATAACAGTATTCCTCGTTATAGATACCTACACATACCAATTCCCATAAGATAAATATATCAGAGAAAAGAAAAAAATGGGGATTTCTCTGATGGTCCACTGGCTAAGACTCCGTGCTCCCAATGCAGGGGACAGGGTCTGATCCCTGGTCAGGGAACTAGATCCTACATGCCATGATCAAGAGTTTTCATGCCACAAGTAAAGATCTCCACATGCTGCAACTAGCCAAATAAATAAACAGATATTTTTTAAGAAAGAAAATAGACTTTCTTCATTTAAAAGAAAAAGAAAAACATGGTTAAAATGTTAAATTTTATGTTATGTATCTTTGGCCATGATTTTTTAAAAAGGACATTAAATATATTTAAGCTTTTCACTGCCTCCAGGTCCTTTTCTAAAGGAAGGCTTCTGGGTGTCATGGTTGCTAAGTGAAGCAATGATTAGTGACTTAATTACCCAGTGACGCGCTGGTAAATGTTTAACAATGGGCTCTCCAACACGAACAAAAAATACTCACGTGCAAATATTGGTACACAAGTTTAGTATAAATTTTACTGATGTAAAGGATAAGGAGTCACCCAATTTATTACTGCTACTAACAATAAAACATACAACATTCTAAGTTCCACATAGCAATTGATTTTCATGGAATTTCACTGACTTGCAGAACTCCTGGGTCTGCAGCCAACAATGGTGACAATCGATAAACAAGTATAGTTCTGTCGAAAATGTTGACTGATATTTCATGTATTTTAATAAGACACAAGTGAAATGATGTCATGATGTAAGCAATTTTTCGGATGAATCAGATGAAGGTTTTTGAGTACTGGAAAAATATTTCCTCAATTTTTTTGTGTTATTCAGAATGTAACGGCCACACGCACACCATGTTTTTAAGCTGAATCTATATTATTATTGTCTCCACCATACTACTGCATCTAGGCAATCAATAAAACAGTATTTTTAAGCCTCATTGTATAGCCTTTCCTGATTGGCATAGTGTGAATACTTCCACTGTGGCAGATTTCAATCTACCAATGTGAAGTCACTTGAAGGCAGAGTCACGGAGGGGTCACAGAGTCCAACATGACTGAGTGACTAACACTTTCACTTCACTTTCATGCAGTGACAACCACTGCATAGAATGTTCACACAATAGACATACAGTGATAGATGTATAGACAGTAAATATGCTAAAATTATTAGAACATGATGAGTTTTTAGTATTATGTATTTTAAATATAATGTATTGAGTTGTGCGTGTGCGTGCATGCTAAGTTGCTTAAGTTGTGTCCAACTCTTTTTAACCCCATAGGCGGTAGCCTGCCAGGCTCCTCTGTCCATGGGATTCTCCAGGCAAGAACACTGGAGAGGGTTGCCATGCCTTCCTCCAGGAGGATCCCAGGGACGGCTGCCCTTTAAATGGGGTTTCATTATTGTGAGAAGATAGCACAGAAAGAACCAGAGGAAAAAGTTAGTGAGCCTGAGGGAAGGTCCTTGACCCCACTGGCCATGCCCTCCACGTCTCTGAGCTGATCTCGCCCATCCTGGCATCCAAACAGAAGTCTCTGTGAACTGCTCGGCCACAGCGGACTCGAGGGAAGCTTGGGGGATGAGGTGCAGGGAGACCAGCTCGCCCAGCTCTCCCACTGCTGTCGGACCTGCCCTGCTGTCACTTTTCACACAAGCACTCTGCATAGCTGCCACCTTCTCGCAGAGTTGCAGATGGAAAGAGAGATGCAATACCTCGGCCTCCTAGCTCCAGGCCTGTCTGAACATTTTTCTGCAGCCCACCCCCTCCCCTGGATTCAGCCCAGGAAAAGTCTACCCAGAAGTTCATCCACGCTTTCTCTTCCTACTTCTCCTCCTTCAAAAACCTCGACGACAGACCCTCCAGGGGAAAAAAAAAAAATGTGCAGGTTTGTGGTATTTGCCAACTTCTGTGCTAAAGACACTTCTGCCACAGCTGATTTCAAGCTCCTGGACATGAAGTTGAGAAGAGAGGTCTACAGTCAGCTCTCAGGAACAGGTGCAGGCACACCCCTGAATGTTGAGGCCACTGGTTATTGATGGTCAAAGCCGAACTTCCAGAATTTAAAATCCTTCTCTGTCTTAAAAATTCAGCTCTTGACAACAGAAGCCTTTGCTTTCAAGACTTCTGTCCTTGCAGTGCATCTATTTTACCTATTTTAGAATTCAGAGCTAAGACTTTGTCTGTCAACTCTCTCCTGATACTACATTTAAGCTCCTACTCCATGTCCCCAGTGGTAAGAGAAGGTCAGTGGGTACAAGAAAACATGGAGAAAAACAGACCTTGGGACTTCCCTGATGGTCCTATGGCTAAGACTCTGCACTCCCAATGAAGAGGGTTCATCCTTTATCCAGCCTGGGTTCCATCCCTGGTCAGGGAACAAGATCCCACGTGCTGCAACTAAGGGTTTGCATGCCACAGCTAAGATCTGGTGCAGCCAAATAAATAAATAAATACTAAAAAAACCAAATTACTATCTCAAAACATTATCCACTTACAACTTTTTTTTAGGATTTAAAATAGCAACAACACTGCCAGTAGAGGCCACACTAACAAATCTCTAGCGAACTTGGGATGAAATTAAAGGAGAGGCCAGGTACTAGGAATCCTCCATGAATGAAGGAGGGAAAGATGGAGGGAGAGGGTGAGGGAGAAAAGAGAGAGAATGGATACAGAAGAAGGGAGGGGAAGTAGAGGGAAAGAAGAAAATTGCTATGTGCTAAGAGTTACCAAAAATGTGATATATTTTGTTCACATTTAACAAATTAATGGTTTCAGCACAGGCACTTGCTAGGTACAACTGTATGCCTAACCTCATTTGCAGCTGTCATAAGACTAGACTGGAGTTCATGAAGAAGGCGAGGCGCAGGTCACCGAGGGGCCCTCCCTAACCTCCCCCCACCCCCAGGGCCCACGGCCACTGCAGGAACGGGAGCTGAGCTGCCGCCATCAAGTCAAAGCTCAGTTTTTGTTCCCAGTGCCTTCCCTCTTTCCTGTTCCTCTTGAGACTGGAGGGTCAAGTTCCATACCCCACCTCCAGCTTCCAGCCTGGTAGGAGACCCCAGCGGTGAGAGAGTCGGGCTGTGGATACTCTGGTCCTTTGACACCTGGCCCTGAGATGTCTAAGACCCCATCTGGAGAATGAAAAGTAAGAGAATCTTAAATATCAGGACTATCTTCTGATCACTTGCAAACTGGCTTCTTTCCTGCCCCTCTCACTCTGACACACAGAGGGCTGTCTGGGGTACCTCGAAGTGCCTTTGACTTTAAACAGTGAGAAATAATTAAAAGCGAGAAGTGACAAAGACATCAGGTTCCAATTAGCCTAACTGCCAATTCCTTCTGGAACCTGGGGAAAGCATGGGAGCAAGCCCAGGGGCGTCTCTGTCTACTAGGTGTGTGACTTCTCAAAAGTTGCTTGGCCTTTCTTAGCTGTGGTTCCCCCATAGGTAAGTGGAAATGATGCTTACACTATGAGGTCAACATAAGGAGTAAGTGGGGCTTCAACAGTGGTGGTAAAGAATCCACCGGCCAAAACAGGAGACTCGTGTTCCTTCCCTGGGTTGGGAAGATCCCCTGGAGAAGGAAATAGTAACCCACTCCAGTACTCTTGCCTGGAGAATCCTAAGGACAGAGGAGCCTGGAGGGCCACTGTCCATGGGATCGTCACAAAGAGTGGGACAGGACTTAGTGACTAAACAACAACAAAGGAGTAAGTGACAGTTTACATGAAAGAGTGATTTGCAAATCAATGGGTTTTGTTTGGGTTTTTTCTTTTTTATTGTTTCCCCTTTCCAGTGCCTCCTATTCTAGTCCCCTCTCTACATACAGTCACTGTTACCAATATAATGTATACGCCTCCAGGCTTCTCTTTAAGGAGTCGCCCCTAGGAAAGATATCTCTGTGTGTTAACAGAAGTGACCCATCCATTGTTTCATTGAACAATGTAGCTTAGATGACTTTCTATGTCAGTACAATTAGGTCTACCTCATTTTAGAATGTAGCAGCACGGTCTTCTATAAAAGCGGTGTGTTTTTATGACTATTTCTTGTTGTTTTGAATTTTTCCACTGTTATAAATAACACTGCAGTGAAGAAAATACTTGTACTTGCTTCCTTCAGCACATGGTTTAAGTTTCTCCCTGGGGTAGCGATTAATAGTAGAACTTCAGGGTAGTGGGTTATACAAAGTGATCTCTTTTTTGAAGACTAAATATCATTTATTGCTGTTCAATTTCAGAGTGACTTCTTAAGTGGCTGTACTCACACCCACATTCCCTCCAGCTGAGCATGAGTATACTCAATGAATTTGAATTTCCTCCGTTAAAGTGAGGCTGAGCACCAGTGTATATAAATCTTGATCATTTTTATTATTCTGTGAATTACTGGTTTATACCCTTGGCCCATTTTTTCAATTAGATCCTATTTTTCTTTAGATGATGTGTTGATTCTAATCCTTAGTTTTGTGTGGTTGTTGTTGCTTGTCAAAACTAGAGCTCTATACAGACCAATGTTACCCTTATTCAATGCTAATTTCCTTAAAGACAAGAGGTATTTTATCTTTTAACCACAGCACCCGCAGAGAGCCTCCCCCAGAACCACTCTCCATGACTGCTGGTGGACTGAAGTGTCTCTAGAGGTTGGATGCCCATGCCTCCTGAGGACTGTAACTTTTTTCTTTTTCTTTTTTGTATTGATGCATTTATTTACGTACCTGGTCTTAGCTGTGGCACACGGAACTTTGATCTTTGTTGGGGCATGTGGGATCTAGTATCCTGACCAGAGATCAAAAGATCAAACTTGGGCCATCTGGATTCAGAACTCAGTCTTAGCCACTAGACCACCAGGGAATTCCCTGGAACTTTTTAAAAATGACCTATTTTATCACATCATGACTGACTGCTCATTAGAAGGATGGGGCTATGTATGAATTCTAGAACTGGGAAAGCAAGCCAAAGGTAACCACTGGCCCGTCAGTGTCTATCCTGTGCTGTAGATACTATTTGACAGATCACAGGATAAAAGGAAAGTCAATGTTTATAGGACACTTACCATACGTGCTGGGCTTCCCTGGTGGCTCAGACAGTAAAGAATCCACCTGTCATGCGAGAGACCCATGTTCGATCCCTGGGTCAGGAAGACCCCCTGGAGAGGGAATGGCAACCCACTGCAGATTTTTGCCTGGGAAATCCCATAGACAGAGGAACCTGGCAGAATACAGGCCATGGAGTCGCAAAGAGTCGAACACACCTGAGCAACTAACACTTTCTTTCACTTACTGTATGTGTCAGGTCAGAGATAAGTGAGTTTTATACCCACATTCTCATTTAATCCTCACAAGCACATGATGAGGTAGGTTTATCCATCAACCTTCTGTGAGTTTGATTAGTGGGATCGGTCTCCCAAAGCCTGATTTGCCCTTAGGGATCTGATGATGCTGAGCATCTGAACTTGCAAAGCTAAGAGTGGGAAACGTGGTGACTCTGCCAACATACAGTCACCCTGAGGGTGCCAGACTGAAACAGATGGCTGGACTCTCTCTAAAATTTCTTGATTACCAAAGAGATCATCTGTTCCAGCCCTTGGTTGACCCAGGGAACTAATCAAAGTCGTGCTTTCCTTGCAAGATGCGAGGCTCCAAATACGCAAAACCCAAACTGCAGGAAAGAAGTGATAGGTGGAGTTCAAAGGCCAGGCCCTGCAGAAACTCAAACTGTTTCAATCAAAAGTTTTACTTTCAAGCTTGCCTTTCATAAATAGAAACAAAGATGCCTTCCACTAGATACAGTCGACAGGTCTCAAACGTGGGGTGGGGAATGCATTGGCAAGGATCCTAACTTCCCAGGAAAGAAGAGAAACCCCCATTCCCCACCCCACCCCCCATACTATACTCCTACTACAAAATGTAAATCTCCAAAAGAGAATTACAGTCATTCTGACATGATACAGCTTTCAGCCTCATTGCAGACTGAGCTGATGAGTCCTGAGCTGATGGCCTGTGGCATGTGGCTCACCCGTCCGCTGCCCTCACATAATCTAAACCAGCAGGCACAGGAGGGGCTGGTGTGCTGTTACTGCACTAAGATGAAAGTGGCTGGTGAAGTGAGTCTGGCTTGGTAATTAGACACTTTATTGTAGCTCTCAACAGTAAAGTGAGGCCCAACAACTTTCTTTGACATTAAAGTATTCCTTCTTTCTACCAGACATCGATACTGGTCTAAGAGGTCTATGCTTATAGCAATGAAAGCATAACATATGGAGACTGAAGATAAAACTCATCAACAGTACATACTAATGATTTGAAGGACAATGCAACCATCTCCAAATATATTCTTAGGCATGGATTAATGGAGACCCCATTGCATCGACATGGATGTATTTTTAAACTGTTAAATGTATCTATATTTATTATAGTTCATTTATACATATTTAACATATATATTTCCTAAAGGCTCTTTTCCCTTCTAATCCATATCTTCTTGAAATTCATGATGATACAGTATCCTGGTGTCCTCATTCACTCAGCCCTCTCCTTTATCCTCAATCAGATAAGATTGTAAACAATGAGCCTGGTGTTTGTGGGTTTTCAGCTTAAGGATGTGGGGAGGTGTACAAAAGGCCATCTATTTGTAAGACTGTGCCTGCACACACAGGGGCAGAATCCTTCCAACAACCATTCCAACTGTCTCTTTCAATCAAGCCAAGCGTGGTGATCTGTCCGCGCCCCAGTGTGATCGGAACATCTAATCCTTCCAAATCTCCATGGCCGTGTAGACAGAAAACATCGATCAATCTGAGCAAAAGCTACAGCCAGAACAATTCGTGGGATGTCCCTATTGCAATTATTTTAAGAAGTAGTTTCAGAAGGATGGCAATGACAAACTGAATGAAAGTCTGCAGACCAATGAAAATAATTTATAGGAAGAAAATGGTTTTTAATTTTACTTTTTTTTTTTTTGATTGCTAAAGTTTGCTTTCCTGATAGCTTGGATAGGCTTCCCTGGTGGCTCAGATGGTAAAGACTCTGCCTGCAACACAGGAGACCCAGGTTCAATCCCTGGGTCCGGAAGCTCCCCTGGAGAAGGAAAGGGCAACTCACTCTAGTATTCTTGCCTGGAGAATCCCATGGACAGAAGAGCCTGGCAGGCTACAGTCCATGGGGTCACAAAGAGTTAGACACAACTGAGCAACTAACACATACATACAAACAAAGTTATACTGCTCATTGCAGAAAACCCAGCAAAGCACAAAGGAAAAAGAAAAGACTCACAAATAACCTCCTCCTAGCTGGCTGTGAAGAGCTTTTCCACGTAAAGTTAAATAAATCTGGAGCCAAATGAATCTTCTAGGATCAAGAAATATCCGTAAGTGTTCTGGTGTCTGCCCTTCACTTCAAGGATTCCTCATCCACAGTCCCAGAGCCCTTGTTGATCCTTCCTGTGTCAGCCTTAGTCTTGGGCAGAGCTGGGAGCCCCTATACAGTGAATGTCCAGGGTCCCCAAGGAAGCTTGTGTCCAGACATACCTATTTCAATCCACTCCCTACAACCAAAACTCAGGAAATAGCACTTGTCATTTCACAGTGAAATTTGGTTAAGGACAAATGCCCATTGCCTTAAATTCGTTCACACTAAAATGTAAATGAGGTCTGTTTGATGTTTCTGCAAGGGGAAAGTGGGGGAAAGCCCATAACTCCAGGCATCTGAGTTAGGAAGCAGGATGCCATGAAAGACGGTCCTCATTCAGGAACAAGCCATTCCAATATCAGACAGCCCTGCTTGTTGGTGACTTGAAAAGCCTGCCTAGATCCTGTTGTAACCTGAAGCGTGGCTGTTCTGTGAACCAGCCACCTAAGGGGCTTGTTCTCTGTGAATTGGCGCTCTGCTACCTGCATCACGTGGGAAAGCTGGCCTGGCACTCACAAGTCAAATCACAGACATCATTTCTTTTCCACCTTCTTCTCTTTTGGAAAAAAAGGCTTCTTTGTATGTTTCCTAGCTGTTCAAGTGAATTCAAACAGGAGGGAGCCCTATCAGGCCAAGCTGTCCAGTTTCACGTGAGAATTTCTCATCTTTCCATGGACTTCTCAGCTTGTTTTTGTGCTTGAATTAGACATGGCTTAGGGGTCACTGAACCCCAAATGGATTAAGTCCCTTAAATTATCTTTGAGAAAGGGTCATCTTGTGTATTTATTAAATAAAATTATCTAGTGTCTTCTTTCAGATTCTTTTACAATGAACAAACTCCCTTGTTTCTTAGGAATTCTTTGAAGTTCCAAAAGCATCTGGCATATTTTACATGAGACTTTTCTAGGTTCTTCTTCCTTAGAAACAGGAAGTTGACAAAAAGCCCCAAACATTTATTTTAGTTCTCCAGAATGGGAAGGGAGATGGCTAATAGGTTCTAAAAATAGTAAAAGCCCTTCCACATGAATGTGGTCTTTACCCAAAGAGTCACTGGATTTAACTTGTCTGAAACTTGTCCAAAACCCACCTGGAGACCTCTTTGCATTCAATATCCTTAGCCCTGAAAATAGTACACCTGGAAAATGTCTTTATTTCTGTTCCTTGATAGGATAAATAATTATAACAACAAACATGCTTGACAATAAAAACTCTCTCATTGAACCATCCTATTCTCTCTCTTGTAACAGGAATTGGCATATTATTGTCCATGGGCCATATGCACCTTGTTGCCTGGTTTTTTTTTTTTTTTTTTTTAATAATTTGTTCAGGTGAAATTCACGTAACAGAAAATTAACTGTTTTAAAGGGAGCAATGCAGAGGTAGTTAGAACATGCACAGTGTTGTGCAACACCACCTCTTTCTAGTTCCAAAACATTTCCATCGTTCCAGAGTAAAACCCTATACCTATTAAGCAATGTCTCCCCTGCCCCCCCTTCCCCAGCCCTTGGCAACCACCGATCTCTGTTCTGTCTCTATTTATTTACAAGTAATAAATAAATATTATTATTTACTTATAAATAATAAGAGTAAATAAACTTGGAGGTTTCATATAAATGAAGTCACACACATTTAGCATCATGCCTTGGAAGTTCATCCACATTGTGGCACGCATCAGTACTTCATTCCTTTTTATGGCGGGATGATATTCTCTTTTATGATATACTCTTGTATGTGTATACAATGATTTGTTTATCCACGGATGGACATTTGGCTACCTTCCGCCACTTAGCTATTGTAAATAGTGCTGCTACAAATCTGTGTGTATATGTACCTGTCTGCTGCTGCTGCTGCTAAGTCGCTTCAGTCGTGTCCGACTCTGTGTGACCCCATAGACGGCAGCCCACCAGGCTCCTCTGTACCTGAGCTTCTCCAGGCAAGAACACTGGAGTGGGTTGCCATTTCCTTCTCCAATGCATGCATGCATACTAAGTCGCTTCAGTCATGTCAGACTCTCTATGCGACCCTATGGACAACAGCCCACCAGGCTCCGCTGTCCACAGGATTCTTAGGCAAGAATACTGGAGTGGGTTGCCATTTCCTTCTCCAATATATACCTGTCTAGGTCCTTGTTTTCAATTACTTGGGGCATCTACCTAGGAATAGAATTGCAGGGTCATATGGTCATTCTATGTCTAACTTTCAGAGGAACTATCGAGCTGTTTTCCACAGCAGCTACACAATTTTACTATTTTACTTCATTTACACTATTTTATGTACACTTACAGAGTTAAATGCCTGGCGCATACTCATTGGGTGAATTCACCACAGAACACAGATGAGACCCAGGTGTCCTGACTCTGGTCCAGGGAAAGGACAAACCGGGATAGCATCTGCTCAGGAGAGAAAAGCAGATGCTTTGACTCATTCACACGGTTGTAACTTGTCCAGGGGAAATGGCTGGGTGGGGGTGGGGTGGGCGGAATCCCACTGGTTGGACCACAATCCACATCACCTGCCGTGGTCTGGAAAGCCCCACCTGTCCACAGGTAACAGTAACACACACCTGGGCACACCACCTCTGTGGGTCTCTAAGCCAGCTTGAGCATAGTCGCACCATGACCCAAGCATGTTCCTGGCTACTCGTCATCTGGCTGAAGCCCATAGTGAACAAACTACAAACACTCAGGAGAAGGCTCAGGAGGCTCGTGTCCCTGCCTCCTCACAAGGGAGGAATCGGCCAAGCATGGAAGATGCCTCAGCTTGGCTGGGTCTCAGCCAGGGAATCCACGTCTGTCACCAGCAGGTTCAACCTGAGCATCCTCTGAAGTCCCGCCAGTGCCCTTCAGAGTTGGGGTGGGGTGGCTAATACCTGATACGGGGCCACTATTACTATCATGGAACATTCTCAACCTCTTGTCCTGAAATCGTCCAGAATCACCAGGCAAAGCCTCTAGGGGTGGAAGGGTTGTGGCGGGAATGAGACGGAATCTAGGTGATGAGGTCTAACTCTTCCTTTGTGGTTCGTCTCGTTCCACTGGCTCACAGAATGCCCCGTGCATCCAGCCCTTCAGACCAGAGTTCCCCTGCAAACGTCTATCCCCACACTGCAGCATCTGAACTGACTGCCTGAGGGAACCTCTTCCAAACCACTCCACCCTCTACTCTCCTTAGTTGCCCGGGCTCTGGCCCTGGGGACTGTCCAGGCCCCAGAGCCCTGCTCAGTCCTTGCCCACAACCCCACCTCCTCCCCAGGCCCCCTGTGCCATGTGTACCCCAGACTCTCACCATATCCTGGAAGCTCTGGGTCTTTTGTGACTCTGGCCCTTGTATCTGTGGTGGTCTTTATTTTGGGCTTCCCTATGGCTCAGTGGCAAGGAATCTACCTGCCAATGCAGAAGACCCAGGTTCGATCCATGGGTCAGGAAGATCCCCTGGAGAAGGGAATGACAATTCCCACTCCAGTATTCTGACCTGGAGAATCCCATGGACAGAGGAGGCTGGCGGGCTAAGTCCTTGGGGTCACATAGATTTGGACATGACTGAGTGACTGAACAGCTGTCTAGTTTGCCCTTTCTCACACCCCTCCCTGGCTCAAAACGCGCTCTCTCCATGGACTTGCCCCCCACCCCCAGTCTCCCTGCAGCCGAGTCACCCCTCTACCTTCCACCAGTGTCAGCATTCGGCACTCCTCACAAACCTGCAGTGCAGCTGCGTCCCCAGCTACAGGGAAACTCCCGAGTAGGCATCCTGTACTGCTTGCTTCACTCACCTCTGTATCCCTAACAGTGCATAGAGTGATTGGCAAGAGAAAGGCCTTTAATGTGAACATGTAGATCAGCTTGGTCTTTGGCCTTAGGCAGGCATGATGGCTGTCAGAGGTTAAGGGAGCAAAGGGAGAGAAACAAACATGTTGAAAACTTGCCCTGTGCCAGTTGAGGGTCAGCCACATATCTGCCAGTTTTACCCGTGAAACCACCTCATATCGAGCCCACCTGGGCCTGGCATTGGTCATGGAAGCTTGGATGATGGTAGCAGCTGGAAGGGGAGAGAGGGCAGCAACCGTGACAGAGGGGCAGCCAGGCAGCACTTGGTAGAGTGATTGCACTCCAGGCCCTGTCTGCTGTGCAGCAATCACTAACTAGGAGTCCTGGCCCCCTCTGGCAGCGTGAGGAGCACTCTAGTGCCTCCCTCCTGGCTGACTCCTTGTGAGAGGCATCATGGTGTAATGGAAAGGGTGGAAGATTCAGAGCCACAGGTACCTGGGCTCAAATCCCAGCTCAACTGCTGCTGGCTGTGTGATTTCAAACAAATAACTTAACCTCTCTGATCTTCAGATTCCTCCTCCAAAAAATAGAAATTAAAAAAAAAAATTGATCACAGGATTATTCATTCCTAGAACAAATATTGTTTTGAGTCTTCATCTGTATCATATCTGATTTAGTTAGTGGGAATATGTAGCTTCCAGTATAAGACAGGCACATGCAGTGGTATGGAACGGCATGACCTGAAATAATACCAGGCTCCTCTGTCCATGGAGTTCTCCAGGCAAGACTACCAGAGCGGATTGCTATTCCCTTCTCCAGGGAATCTTCCCAACCCAGGATCAAACCTGGGTCTCCTGCATTGCAAGCAAGATTCTTTACCATCTGAGCCACCAGCAACTTAAATATTCGTTTCTTTCCCTTCTGCTATTTATTCCCTAGTCAAAAGCACAGAATCCTTAGAGAAACTCCCTCCATTCTTTCACTCCTCCAGCGCACTTATTTTATCCTCCAAGTAAAGACCATCTCATATAATAGTAATATCTAACACTTTATGGGTGCTTACTGTAAGCTAGGTATTATTGGAAGTATTAATATTTATGCATATATATTTATTAACTTAATGCCCACAACACAGGTTGGCTTTCCAAGTAAGAAAAAAAGGCACAGAGACGCTAAGGAATTTGTCAATGTCACACAGCCAGTGAATGAGGGAGCTGGGCTTTGAACCCGAGCACCCCAGTTCAAGCCCACAGCCTGAGCCCTCACATTAGAAAGTATACATTTTAGCCCCTCCAAATGATACCACGTCTTTAGGGCTGTGTCTCTTCTGCCTCCCTTTTTTCTTTTCTCTTTTCCTCTCTTCTCTTCCTCTCAGCTGAAGAAACCAAAGGTCACTTTGGACAGGGTTAGGGAACACACTCAAAGTTACACAACTCCTGTGGCATTTATCCTGGTTCCAGCTCTCATGCCCTTCTTATGACATCATGCAACACCAGACGATCAGTATGAAGGCAAATGGCTGAAATTAATTACCGTTTTGAGTAAACAACATACACGACTTTATCCTCCCAGTTATAGCAAGCATTTGAAGGTCTCAGATCTGATGGTAAATATTTTATATAAATATATATATATACATATATTCCCATTAGACACCACTATGGTTTTCACTTAACACTGATCTGAAATGTTCTGTTTCTGCTAGTGTTGTTTGAGTTTCTGCCCCCATAAATATTTGCACTGTTGTCTTCATTTTAATTAGTTTCTGGTGTTTTCCTTGGACTGGTTTTATGATGGGATGGGAGTGGAGTATTTACAGTCTGACCTGCCATCTGTGAAGCTTTGCACCCTCAAAGCACGTCGTCACAGCTCAGAGATGCCATCCATGTACAGTCAAAACAAGTCCAGGCGTGTTCGTGGGTAAGGCAGTGCTGTGTCTCAGCTGCCAAGTGACTCCGAAGCACCCAGAGGCCACCACCACGTGGGGGACGCTACAAACAAGCCTCCACCAAATCTTCCAGAACTGTGCCCTTGAACTGACACAAGGTTACAATCCAGAACCTAACGCTAGGGAGAATTTGTTCTCGTGTCAAGAGGGCACTGAACCCAGAGGAGATAAGAGTGAAGAGATGCCGTTGAGAAGTTGGGACATAAGTCTACAGAGGCCGGTGGACCATCAGGGAAGTCCCCTTCCATTGCCTTTTTAAACTCAGGAGAAGAGAGACTGCTTTGCAAGCATAACAAACACACATCAAGGTCGTGTTAGAGACTTTTCCTCTGCACTGGTCCTGCATGTTCCAGACGCATGGAGGAGGGTGAGGCAGGTGAAATGGACAGCCTGGGAAGAGCTGACTCCTCCAAGTGCACGAGGAGAACCAGGCTCAGTCACTGAGCTGCTGCCCTACATATGGGCAGCAGGATGCCAAGGCAATGACAGAGACTGCTATGGGCTGAACTGTGTCCCCCACAACTGTGCTGAAGTCCTAACACCAAGTGTGACAACATTTGGAAATAGGGCCTTTAGGAGGTAACTGAGGTTAAATGAGGGCATAGGGTGGGGCCCTAATCCCATAGGATTGGTTGCTTTGTAAAAAGAAGAGATAGATCTCTCTCTCTCTCTCTCTCTCTCTCTCTCTCTCTCCTCTCTCTCTCTCTCTCTCCCCCCTCCACCCCACTTCTCTCTCAGAGGAAAGGAAACATGAAGACAAAGTGGCCATCTCCAAACCAAGAAGAGAGGTCTCACCAGAAACCAAACCCTGCAGGAACCTTGATCTTTGACTTTGTAGCCTCCAGAACCATGAGAAAATAAAGTTCTTTTGTTTAAGCCACTCAGTCTGTGATATTTTGTTAGGCAGTCCTAGAAGACTAAGACAGACAATATTTTTGTTTTACAATTGAAAAGAAAATCAAGTTTTCTTTGAGATAGATTAAGCTCTGAAACTTTTAACTATATACCCAATGAAAATGAAAATTTTAAAAATCCAATGGAAAAGTCTTATTGGGTACCATTTTGTCCAAAGATGACAGCCTGGAACATGCATGCATGATCAGTTGACCTGGAGAAAAAGTATAATTTCACAGTAAATTCTATCCAACAAATCTTATCAGAATCCATCTGCTCTTTTAAAGAGTTCACAAAATCATTGGATGTCAGGGTTGCAAAAATCTTAAGTATTGCTTGTCTGTGTGTGTGTGAGTCACTCAGTAGTGTTCGACTCTTTGTGATCTCAAGGACTATAGCCCTGCCAGGCTCCTCTGGCCATGGAATTCTCCAGACAAGACTACTGGAGTGGGTAGCCATTCCTTTTTCCAGGGGGTCTTCTTGATGCAGAAATCGAACCCAGGTCTCCTGCGTTGGCAGGAGGCTTCTTTACCGTCTGAGCCACCAGGGAAGCTTCAGTTTCCATTCCTATGGTGGAGAGGCTAAAAACTCACATGCTGGATTTTGATCACCTAAGACCATCTAAGAAACTGAAAACATCTCCAAATCCCAGTTTCCTCAGCTATAAAGTGGAAATGATAATAACAACAGCACGTTGACCTCAGGCTTACCGTGGAGGTGAAATCCTCTACCCCAGCGTAGTGCCTGGCACCTGGTACGTGCCCAGTGCACGCTAACTTCTATCTTAGAAAAGTCAGACGCAAGACACAAAACACTGCAATCAAGTTAAAGCCAGACCCCCCATTTTGGAGTCACCCCTGGTTCTATAGCCACCAAGTAGCCAGCTATTGATTTGTAAAGCCAATTACATACTGATCAGTTAGAGTGCGGGGGAGGAAAAGGTATTAAAGAATGACAGTAAAATCCATTTAAAGAAATCCAGTTCAGTAAATCCTTTCACTCAAGATCAAGACAAGTGGAGTCATTGTGTTCACAGCACAGAAAGGTATTATTATTGCTGCAAATGTACTTACCACCCCTTCAAACATCTTGCTCCTATGGTGTTGGAGGGGGATGTCCACAGAGAGGCACGGGGCAGTGTGTGCACGCTCACTCAGTCGTGTCCGACTCTTTTGTGACCCCTGCAGACTGTAGCCCACCAGCCACCTCTGTCCATGGGATTTTCCAGGCAAGAATACTGGAGTAGGTTGCCATTTCCTATTCCAGGGGATCTTTCTGACTTAAGGATCAAACTCACGTTTCCTGTATCTCCTGCATTGGCAGGTGGATTCTTTACCACTGAGCCACCTGGGAAGTCTCTTGGTGGCAGGGGGCGGAGGAGGGGGCAGGAGGCAGCCCCCTCCCCAAACTGGAGTATGGCTGACCCTGGGGGATGCAGGGGGACACCCAAGGCCACAGGAAACAAATTCGGCCCAGCTTCCTGGAGTCCCAATTGAATGACGTAGAATGCAAACATTTGCATGATTTTTTTAAAGGCAAAATATGGTACTTCAAAGAACTTTCTGGCATGCCGTATTCCAGCCATGCCTCCAGTTGGGCAGGGGCTGTGAACTCTGCTCTGCCAGAGGGCTCCGGGCTAAAAGAAAAGCCCACACCAGAACCAGCCCCCACCCCTCACCCCCATCTCAACAGTCTCCCAGCTGCTTCCTCTCCTCCAGCAGAGTCATCTTTACAAGCCCAGTGGGCATGGCCCATCTTCCCAGAGGAAACACGTTCTCAACAACCCGCTCTGGCCTGTGGAGTGAAGTTGTTTCTTTAACTTGGCACAAGACCCCCTCACAGCTGACTCCCAACAGCCTTGTAAGCCTTTAATATTGACTGCTCCCTACCCACCATGCTCCCTCCACACCTGCGACTCCAGTTCTTCATCCTGCCTTCCCGATGCCACCCCTCCCCTGCCCATTTCCTCTCGATTGCCCTTCCCAGGCTGCGCCCCCACCCTGGCTCAGCTCTGAGATCTCAAACAAAGTCCCCTCCTGTGTGATGCTTTTTCTGCTCCCCGCTACCCCTCTCCACGGTGCTCAGAATGCAGAGCAAGGTTTACGTGCCAAATACTGTCAGTCTTTAACCACCAGTGTTAACTGCCTCCTAAATTACTATTTAACTGGCTGCCTGTCCTGCTGATGACAGTTTTGTCCTCTTTCGCTTTTCTAATCTGCAGAGGAACGTTCCTCACGAAGTTGGACTGCTCTTTTGAAATGAAATCTCAGCAGATTTATTTCCAAACCAAATTAAAACAGGAAGTGAGAATCCAAAGCGTGCTCTACTGTGACAAAAGTCACATTACGAAACCAAAGTGTCCTCAATCTCCCGTCTCCCCAGGGGCAAAATAACAGTCCAGGGCTCTCAGCTGAGATGCCCGTGAAATTCACATCAAGAGGTTCTTGTGGGGCAAAAATATCGCAGGGTTTTGAATGCCAAAGAAAAGTCCCTTTAGACCCTTAGTCAGATCGTGGGAATAGAGGGGCTGCAGAGAGCCAGGCTGGGGGCCAGCTGGAGCTTAGAAGACACGAAAGTGCTTCTTTCATTAAAAAAAAAAAAAAGAAAAAAATCCTTTAGTGGAGGAAATCCTGTGTCCCCAAGCAAGTTCTGACTTCACTAAAACAGCTGAGCTAAGCTCTGCCAGGGCACACTCAATTGACAATGAATTCTGTTCGTCTCTTAAATAAACAACAAACCAAACTCTATTCGCGTTCACCCCAATTTCTTGGTAGAAACCAAAACCTCCCTCCTGACATCACTGGTTCTCAAAGCTGCTCTGTTTGATCTTGCTCATTTATTTTGGTGGCTCTCGTGTATGTTTTTTTTCCCACAGCTAGCAGTGAACGATGATCAATAAATTAATGAGGAGAGAAAAAGAAATCGACAGACTGTCCTGGGAACCCGGGACTGTGCCAAAGCCCACAGAGAAATCGGTGAGACCAAGTCCTTTTCTCCTGTTCTTATAAATATGCAAATACTTTATCCTGTCCCGAAGTCTACAGCAGCTCATTCATTTTTGTTGTTGTTTGCACTTTGTCATTCATCCATTCGTCGAACACTTACTGAGCAGTTACTGTATTGAAAGTCACCCATTAGCACAACTTTAGTGGTTCTTGAACTTCCCTGCCTTAGTCACCCTTGCTAAAATACAGATTGCTGGCCTGGGCCCTTGAGTTTCTAATTGTGTAGCAATGAGGTTGTTGTTGTTTAGTTGCGAAGTTGAATCTGACTCTTTGCGACCCCGTGGACTGCAGCACCCTAGGCTTCCCTGTCCTCCACTACCTGCCTTGCTTAAACTCATGTCCATTGAGTCAATGATGCTATCTAACCATCTCATCCTCTACCGCACGCTTCTCCTCCTGCCCTCAGTCTTTCCCAGCATCAGGGTCTTTTCCAATAAGCTGGCTTTTCTCATCAGGTAGCCAAAGTATTGGAGCTTCAGCTTCAGCATCAGTCCTTCCAATGAATATTCAGGGTTGATTTCCTTTAGGATTGACTGGTTTGATCTCCGTGCTGTTCAAGGGACTCTCAAGAATCTTCTCCAGGATCATAGTTTGAAAGCATCTTTGATGCTCAGCCTTCTTTATGGTCAAACTCTCACATCTGTACATGACTACTGGAAAAAACCATAGCTTTGTTGCATTTCTTGAAAATTTCTGTGTGGTACAGCTGTTGCTCATCCCAGGAGCATACTCTGAAAAGCACTGTGTGAATATATCCACCACCAAATCCTCAGAATACCCAGAACATAGAAGACGTTCAATAAATATTCTTTAAGCTGAACTGAAACCACTTTGAGAAAATCTTGGACTCTGAGATAACAGTTGGGTTTGTACAAATACTTACCCATTTTCCCAGCTGAGACAGAGATACAAGAGAACAACTTTGTATAGCAGAGCAATTTTGTTTATAGATCAGGTGTTGGGTTGAGGACAGACTGTACTGCAGCTGACTTGTTGGTGAGCTGACCTAGGCGTGGACACCTTGAGGATTATTAAGTAAAACAGGAAAATCATTTTATCATCTTTACCACGAGCCCCCACAATCACCTCCTTCTTTTCCTCATCCCTCTTCCTCCTCTTTCCTGTTTCTGGGCCCTTCCCCTCTTCTCCTCCATCTCTACAAGGCTATCAGTTAATATTTGTACACATACTTTGAGTTCTTGGAAGAGAGAAACTGTATTAGTGCCAAGTGAAATAAATAATTTCTCTCTGTTCTGTAAGAAGGTAGACAGCACAACATTGTCATCCAAAAAAAAAAAAATTATCTTCTTTGTAACATCCTGTTTATCATACTTTAGAGTAAACAAAACATCTTATTTTTTTATAAAATGAACCTCAAACTTCATAATCCAAGGTGATTGGCAACATGGGTTCACCAGTTGGCTTTTTTTTTTTTTTCCGTACCATTAGACAGGCAGGATCTTAGTTTCTGGATCCTATAATAGAAGCACAGATTCTTAACCACTGGACCACCAGGGAAGTCCCCAGCTCGCTATTTTAAATAATACTTTTTAAAACTTTATAATGTGGCTTGTTTTCTGGAAATGGCACTATATGAAATGACCTCTTATGTTCTTGGGTCCTCTCACTATTCCCATTTTCTTGCTCTTCATCAAGTAGCAGTCCTGGAGAAATATAAATTATATGGGTTTATAATTCAGCTTCTGTCTCCTCTTGGTTATCTTGCAAAGTGAGAAAAGTAACTTCATAATTCTTATAGCTTAAAAAACATGGATCAGCCATTCTGATCATGGCATTTGTGTCTCTCCATGTGATTCTTGGGCTTCCCTCGTGGCTCAGAGGTTAAAGCGTCTGCCTGCAATGCGGGAGACCTGGGTTCGAACCCTGGGTTGAGAAGATCCCCTGGAGAAGGAAATGGCAACCCACTCCAGTATTCTTGCCTGGAGAATCCCATGGACAGAGGAGCCTGGTGGGCTACAGTCCACAGGGTTGCAAAGAGTCGGACACAACTGAGCTACTTCACTTCATGTGATTCTTATCCCTTCTATTTTATCAATTTCATGGTTGTTTTGTTAGGCGTATCAGTCAAGATTGTAAACTACAAGCAGGGACTTCCCTGGTGGTCCAGTGGGTAAGACTCCGTGCTCCCAACGCAGGGGAACCCAGGTTCAATATCTGGACGAGGAACTAGATGTCACGTGCCACAACAAAGAGTCCGAATGATCAAGACCCGCTATGATACAATGAAGATTCCTAGTGCCACAACTAAGAACCGGCACAGCCAAAAAAAGAAGTAAAAATAAATATTATAAACAAATAAATCGCAAGCAACAGAAACTGACTTTTGCCGGTCCCGTTCTTGGAAGACTTGAAACACTGGGTTCAGTACCACCCAGCTAAGAGCTATAAATCTAGCCACAGAAGAAGCCACGTGAGGAGGCTACCCCATCACTGTAAAGTTAGGGGTGTGTATGCTTGTGTGTGTTGCCCACCATGTCTGAGTCTTTGCAACCCCATGGACTGTAGCCTACCAGGCTCCTCCATAGGAGGACAATCCCATCCCTCCTCAATGGGGTTCTCCAGGCAAGAATACTGGAGTGGGTAGCCATTCCCTTCTCCAGGGCATCTTCCCGATCCAGAGGTCAAACCCAGGTCTCCTGCACTGGCAGGAAGATTCTTTACCATCTGAGCCGCCAGTGCTGCTGCCCAAAGCCTGAGCAACTCAAGGAGACTGCTGCCACTCCCTGCAGAGCCACAGCGCTGCTCCAAGAGTTCAGCCCTGCAGAAAACCAATGACTGGGCTTGAAGGCATGTGCAGCCTTAATTTTACAAGCAAGTTGCTTTAGTGATAGTATCAATTTATGCTCTGACCAGTAGTTTGTTCCTGTAGCTTCATGTAGTCCTCAACATTTGTCATTGTCAGCTGCTTTATTTTTTCCTACAATCTAACAAATGTAAAATGTTATCTCACTATGATTTTAATTTGTATTTCTCTGATTTAATTTGTATTTTTAAATTTGTGAAGTTGAGCATCTTTGCATACATTTCTTTGTCATTCTGAGTTTCCCTTTTTAGAATTGCCGGTTCATATAATTTACCCTTTTTCTACTAGCTGTTTTATGTTTTTTAAGTGATTTGTAGGAATTCTTTACATATTTTGAATACTAATCCTTTGTGAATTATAGTCATTACAATTTAGTTTCTCCCAGTATGTGGCTTTCACTTTTTATAATGTCTTTTGATGGGCAAAATATTTATTTAATGTCAAAAGATGATTGCATGTTCTTAATGGAAAACCATGCATTGTTTAGAGCACATCCTTCTGGGTTAATTGTTTTGAGCTATTTTACAACTTTTAAGTTGCAGATACTGACAGCAATGCAAAATAATTATTATTTCTTGACATGAAAATAAATTATGTCTGATGATGGTTCAGGTGCCTCTTTCTGCCCAAACCTTTTAATCTCCCTCCCCCAACCTGCCTGCAGGAAAAGCCAGCTTCAAATCCATCTGTAAATTTATTTCAATGTTCCTTTATTCCATATAAACTTGTGGTTCTCTGCTTTCTCCTTTTAACAGTCATAATGCCTGTCTGGTTCCTTCATTAATAATGAAGTAAATAAAATCTTTAATATGCATTAATTTTATATCTGTATGAATCATGATTTTACCTTTCTGAAAATTTCCTTTAACAAATATATCAATCTTTTCCTTTACAATCTGTGTTTCTGAGTCGTAAGAAATTATTCTGACCCCCAAGATTATAAAGGTGACTTATACCTATTCTTCTAGGCCTACTGAAGTTTTACTTTAATATTTAAACTGTCTGCAACAGATTTTTGCTTAGATGGTTTAAGATGGTGATGTCATTTAATTTTTTTCCTTGTGGAGACCCAGTTTTCCCAGCACCATTTATTAAACTGTCCACTTTCCCACTGCTACTGCTACTGCTAAGTCACGTGTCCGACTCTGTGCGACCCCATAGACGGCAGCCCACCAGGCTGCCCCGTCCCTGGGATTCTCCAGGCAAGAACACTGGAGTGGGTTGCCATTTCCTTCTCCAATGCATGAAAGTGAAAAGTGAAAGTGAAGTCGCTCAGTCGTGTTGGACCCTCAGCGACCTCATGGACTGCAGCCTTCCAGGCTTCTCCATCCATGGGATTCTCCAGGCAAGAATACTGGAGTGGGTTACCATTTCCTTCTCCAGGGGATCGATCTTCCCGACCCAGGGATCAAACCCGGGCCTCCAGCATTGGAGGCAGACGCTTTAACCTCTGAGCCACCAGGGAAGATATCCATTTGTTTAGATTTCTTCAAATATTTTTTCATAATATTTTATGATTTTGCTGACACAAATCTTGCATATCATATGTTAATCTAATTCTAGGTACTTTTGTGGGGTTTTTTGCTGTTGTAAATGGTATTTTTCAGATGCTTATTACTAATGTATTTGCAATTGATTTTTAATTTTATTTTATTTTTTAACTTTACAATATTGTATTGGTTTTGCCATATACCAAAATGAATCCGCCACAGGTATACATGTGTTCCCCATCCTGAACCCTCCTCCCTCCTCCCTCCCCATACCCTCCCTCTGGGTCATCCCAGTGCACCAGCCCCAAGCATCCAGTATCGTGCATCGAACCTGGACTGGCGACTAGTTTCATATATGATATTATACATGTTTCAATGCCATTCTCCCAAATCATCCCACCCTCTCCCTCTCTCACTGAGTCCAGAAGACTGTTCTATACATCAATGTCACTTTTGCTGTCTCGTATACAGGGTTATTGTTAGCATCTTTCTAAATTCCATATATATGCATTAGTATACTGTATTGATGTTTTTCTTTCTGGCTTCACTCTGTATAATAGGCTCCAATTTCATCCACCTCATTAGAACTGCTTCAAATGTATTTCTTTTTAATGGCTGAGTAATACTCCATTGTGTATATGTACCACAGCTTTCTTATCCATTCATCTGCTGATGGACATCTAGGTTGCTTCCATGTCCTGGCTATTTTAAACAGTGCTGTGATGAACATTGGGGTACACGTGTCTCTTTCCCTTCTGGTTTCCTCAGTGTGTATGCCCAGCAGTGGGATTGCTGGATCATAAGGCAGTTCTATTTCCAGTTTTTTAAGGAATCTCCACACTGTTCTCCATAGTGGCTGTACTAGTTTGCATTCCCACCAACAGTGTAAGAGGGTTCCCTTTTCTCCACACCCTCTCCAGCATTTATTGCTTGTAGACTTTTGGATCGAAGCCATTCTGACTGGCGTGAAATGGTACCTCATAGTGGTTTTGATTTGCATTTCTCTGATAAGGAGTGATGTTGAGCATCTTTTCATGTGTTTGTTAGCCATCTGTATGTCTTCCTTATCTTTGACAAAGGAGGCAAGAATATACAATGGATTAAAGACAATCTCTTTAACAAGTGGTGCTGGGAAAACTGGTCAACCACTTGTAAAAGAATGAAACTAGAACACTTTCTAACACCATACACAAAAATAAACTCAAAATGGATTAAAGATCTAAACGTAAGACCAGAAACTATAAAACTCCTAGAGGAGAACATAGGCAAAACGCTCTCCGACATACATCACAGCAGGATCCTCTATGACCCACCTCCCAGAATATTGGAAATAAAAGCAAAAATAAACAAATGGGACCTAACTAAACTTAAAAGCTTCTGCACATCAAAGAAATTATAAGCAAGGTGAAAAGGCAGCCTTCAGAATGGGAGAAAATAATAGCAAATGAAGCAACTGACAAACAACTAATCTCAAAAATATACAAGCAACTCCTACGGCTCAGTTCCAGAAAAATAAATGACCCAATCAAAAAATAGGCCAAAGAACTAAATAGACATTTCTCCAAAGAAGACATACAGATGCAATTGATTTTTGATATATTCATGTCATATCCAGTTACTCACATATGTTCTTAAAGTTAGAATTTTAATGTGTGGTCCTTCAGTCAATTCTTAGTCCTTCTTGGACCTAAGGGACTCATTTTTGTTTTTAAACTTTCTTGTGGAAGATATTTCAACTCAGTACTGTGCAGAGTATCAGACACAAAGCAGACACATTCATAAACATTTGTTAGATAAGTACTGGTCAAAAGAAGGCATCCTTATTTGAAGAACTGTGCATTTCTCTTATGATCTACAAATTTCATATTCAGCTGTGTAATCCTAAGAACACGACATATACATCCCCTCCCTTCCAATTTCATACAGGTAAAATCTATTTAAAATAAATGCCAAGAACAGCCCTAAAAGGAGGGAGGGAGGAATGGAATGTCACAAACTGATACCCAGCAGGAGTTGAGGAGAGGGCACTGTTGCTGGGCAACCGACTTCATTCCCAGCAGATGCCAACCCAGTTCTGCAAGGGTCTCCTTTCCCTCCCTCCTCTCTATCATCTGTTCCTCTTCTCACTTGACAGAGTCAAGAAAAAAGATTACCCAGAAGAGTGGGAGTAAGGATAGACAGGTTTACTGAGAAAACCTCACCTGTGGAACAAAGATATGATCTGGTTTCTAAAACACACATTGCAGATTGAGATTTATTTTTCCCTCTTGGAGAAGCCACACTGGCATTCACTGGGGTTGTGATATGTTTGTTCTGCAATTACAGACTTGAGATCTGAAAGGATCCCCAGAGAACACTGACCATATTTTTTGAAATAAATTATCCCCGGATGAGAAACTTGTAACAGAATTCAGAATCAGATAGGGTAGGAATAGTGGGTTCTGCTTTGATATTTGAAATGATTGTAGGATATCCACATATTTATATCTGAGAAGTGTGGGACTGGAGGCAGCAGAACTGCCTGAAGCAACAATCTACCTTTATGGGCCGTCAGTGGGATGGAAGTGGAGGTTGACGCCCAGATGGAAGATGAACCACACTCCCCCCACCCCGAGGGTCTGTAGTTTGAGAAGAGACCAGACATGGAGGTCTGGGGAACATCACCTCTTAGAGGAAGGGGAAGCCATGGGAAGAGATGCCGGCCAAGGATGCCAACAAGGAGCAGCTGCAGAAGTAGGAGGTGAAGGAAGGAGACAAGGAGAGGAAATGGGAAACAAGTGAATGATGAAAAGGGGTCAAGGAAGACCAGCAGGGAGTGGGCTTTGCACAAGTTGGCCACAGGTGGCCATGGGGGTCACTGTTTGTGCTTGCGCCCTTGTGCTTGGAGCAATGAGGCCCCGGTCTGGCTGGTTTGGTCAAGTTACTTAACTCGTATGGGTCTCTGATGGCTCATCCATAAATGGGGCATGATGACAAAAACTTCCTTCAGGACTGTTCTATGGATCACTAAAAAGATTCTCAGTGTCTTAATGATGTTTCTGTCTTCCACTGACCCAAACCTCATCCTCAGAGCTCATGTGACAATCTGCTACCTCTCATGTCCTCTGAGCCTCTCTCTCCAAATTCCTTTACGTTTAGATTTACTGTGAAAACCTTATTCTGATGCAAGCATAACAGGAGGGCACTGCACTGATCCCCCATCTTGAATACCCCAACTCTCCTGCAAAAGCACAATCCCACCCACCCCAAACCTCAGTCATCCCTCTGACCTGACTTGTATTTTCTGGAAGTCAAGGAAACAAAAGAGGTCAAAGTCTCCTTTGAGATAAACATGAGTGCTTCTAAGTGCAGATATTAAATGACCCTTTGGTTTTCTCCACCAAAAGGATGCATGGTTGCTAGGAAATCAACAGCAGGTGTGGTTAACACCATACTTCACATGAAAACACTCCCAACCTAAAGCCCTATAATTATATTCAGAATTTTTACCTGTTGTTTCATTGTTGTTTAGTTGCCAAGTTGTGTCCCACTCTTTGTGAACCAATGGACTGTAACCTGCCAGGCTTCTCTGTCCATGGGACTTCCCAGGGAGAAAACTGGAGCGGGTTGCCATTTCCTTCTCCAGGGGATCTTCTCAACCCAGGGATCAAACTCACGTCTCCTGCATTGCAGGCGTATTCTTTGCCACTGAGCCAACAGGGAAGCCATTGCTGTTTCACTATCATCTCTCAAAAATTTAGTTTAACAAATATTTATTGAACTTTTACATGCAAATGTAACAGAGGAGAACAAACCTGAGTCCCTACTGGATAGACTCCTTTAGCTCTAACCCTTGTGCTTTGGGGCCTGTGCTGAGTCATTCTGACTCTGTACCTTTTGTAAAGAATGCTGCCTGTTAAGCCTGAAATATACAGGAAGCCCATTCTCAAGTCTCTGACCTTGGTGTAACACTTTTGCATTCATTTAGAGATAAATAATTGCAGAAAAGACAATAACACTTTTCTTGTTGGAGTTATATAGGAACATTGTGACCAGGCCTATATGTAGAAATGCCAGAGCAAAGGACAGAGCCACCAAGAAGTTCGCAACAGCCAGTCACACCCACTCCCCTTTTAGTATAGAAGATGCCTGAATGGCAACCCAGGTAAGATGGTTCTTTGGACACTAGCTCATCTTCTCAGGCTGCTGGTGTTCCAAATAAAGTCACTCTTCCTTGCCCCGACAGTTCAGCTCTTGATTTACTGGCCAGTCATACAGTGAGAAGGGCTTCCTTCCGGGTGGTGCAGTGGTAAAGAATCTGCCTGCCAATGCAGGAGACTCAGGAAATGCAGGCTTGTTTCCTGGACTGGGAAGATCCCCTGGAGTAGGAAATGGCAACCCACTCCAGTATTCTTGCCTGGAAAATCCCATAGACAGAGGAGCCTGGTGGGCTACAATATAGGCCATGGGGTCACAAAAGAGTCGGACACCACTGAGCGACTGAACGAACACCATGCATTGAGAAGTAGGAGCTTGGACTCCTTAACACAAGGAACTCGCAAAGCACAAATCTGGTCAGGTCATTCCTCAGCTGAAAAGCCTTCGGTGCCCTCCCAGCCACAAAAGGAAGTCCAGATTGCTTAATCTGATCTACAAAGTCAGCCTTGTCCGATAACACTCCCCACTATAGCCTCACCTCACTGCTCGCTCTCTCCACTCTGTCTCTTGGGCCTTCCTGAAGTCCCTGTCTGCTTCCGCCTGCACCGTAATTTCCCATTCTTCAAAATCTCGCGAGACTTCCAGGGTGGTCCAGTGCTCAAGACTCTGAGCTTGCAATGTAGAGTGTGGGTTTGATTCCAGCTTGGGGCATTGGGATCCCACATTCTTTGCAGTGCAGCCAACAAACAAACAAAACACTTGCTTAAAAGATACTATTAAGTCCAAATAGAAAGAATTGCTTGCTCTTATTCATTGATGATTTCAGATGTGCCTAACTTCATGCAGCAAAGATTTTGTCTCTATATACTGAGCACATCGTTTGCCTTCTTCCTTTAGGAGGCACGCTTTGTAATTGTTCCATGCCTGCCTCTATCAGAAGGATTTCCCATTGGTGACACAACTGTAGCAACTGGTAATTCTTTGATTTCACTAATTATGGTCCTGACTTAATAAATATAGAGCTGCGAATTTTAAAATTTAAAAAGGGCCTAGTAATTATCCCAGAGTGGTTTTTAAAAAATTACATACGCTCCATTACCCAATCATGCTTAGCACAGCCATGGGAGATGGCCTCCTATATTCAGACTTTTTTCAAGTTTTATTAAACTTAGGTCTTTCCAGAGGGCTTCTACTAAATAGAATAAGCATTGTTTGAAGCTCCATGGAATCAAAAAGTTTATTCCTAAGGAAATAAATAGCTTCTCACATGATCCATAAACAGATCGCCAGCTATTGGCCATCAGCCCTGAATTATGGAGATAGCCAACTTTTGTTTTTCTTTTGACACGTGCTTAAAATTCTCTCTAAATCTGTGCATAAACAAGCCCCAGTTTATGCTGTCCCTGCATTTTCTCTGCTGCTGTTGCAACAAAATATCTAAGATGCTGTGGATCTTTGAAAAATCTCCACTTTGCTTCCCTTAATATGTTCCCTGAAGTTGGGGTACATTTCTCAGCAGGATCCTAAATTATAACCAGTTGTATTGCCAGAGTCTAGTGAGAAAAGCAGAAACCAATATGAGTATTTTGGAGGGAATTTAATATTGAGAATTTAATATATAAGTGATGAAAGAGTGGAGAAGCCAAACAGATTAGCAACAGCTGGAAGCTACAAAGGCTGGGAGCGCAAAAGGAGTAGAGGGTGTTGATGGAGCCCAGAATTCGGAATCACCTGGCAGAAGCCAGTACAATGAGTCCCCTAAATACGAATGAGTTCCATCCCGAAAGCACATTTGTAAGTCCAATTTGTTTATAAGTCCAAAAAAGTTAACCTAGGTACCCAACTAACACAGTTGGCTATGTTGTATGCCGGTATAGGTTTTGTAATACTTTTCATACAAATAATACATAACAAACACAAAAAATAAACACTTTTAATCTTACAGTACAGCACCTTGAAAAGTACATGGCTCAGATGGTAAAGAATCTGCCCGCAGTGCAGGAGACACAGGTTCAATCCCTGGGTCAGGAAGATCACCAGAGAAAGGAATGGTGACTCACCCCAATATTCGTGCCCGGAGAACCACATGGACAGAGGAGCCTGGCAGGCTACAGTCCATGGGGTCACAAAGAGTCAGACTGAGCGACTAACACTTTCATTTTCACACAATATAACAGCTGGCATACAGGAGCTAGCATGGAGTGAACAGGCAAGAAGAGTTACTGACTAGAGGAGGGAGAGGAAGTGGGAGATGGTAGAGCTGATGGATTGTCAGCAATAGGAGACGGAGGGCGAGCTGCAGTTTCATTCATGCTTGATACTGATGGCACAGGTCTTGAGAAAATGATCCGCTGATATCTAGGGAGTAGCTCTTTTTTTCTCATCATACATGACATGGTAGCACTGGATTGCATTCTGAACACCTGTGTACTGTTCTATGTTGAGGTCCGATGCCTCAAAAATTATCCTCAAATAAAATCTCCTTGCCATTTCCTGTGTCAAGAATCTCTTTGGTTCTTCAGTTACTTCTTCTTCCTCTTGTCTCTCTTTGTCCTTCCTCTGAACATGTTCACATCATTGAAAGTTTGCAACTTGAAGGTTCATATGTAGGGGACTTACAAAGAGGAGAAAAAGCTACAACCAAAGACACTGCTCACGGTACAGAGAGAGAGACAGAGAGAGAGAAAAGTACCACAACTTCTAACCTTCTGCCGCAATCTTCCAGGAGCTTCTATTGGCCAAATGGAAGCTACATCAAGCCAGAGGCCAAGAAACTGAAGTGTGTTCCCTGAAATAGCAGGTAGGAACAGGAAAGAGACAGGGAATGGGTCTGACCACAAACAGGAAAGCAATCTGTGCATTTGAGCCCTGGAGGTGAAGCTCTGTCACACCAAGTGTTGCTTACTTCTAGCCCAGGCTTGCTCACAGACCTCAGAATTCCACAGGCAGCAAGCCCTAGCCACCCAGGTACTGACAAAACATCCCGCTCTTCTCCAGGTGCAGCTGGCCAACTTTTGGCAAATACCGATCTAAGCTTTGTTTTGTTTTTCTCATTTTTAAAAAATTGAAGTATAGTTGATTTACAATGTTGTATTAGTATCTGCTGTACAGCAAAGCCAATCAGTTACATATATACATGTACCCACTCTTTCTTAGATTCTTTTCCCATATAGGCCATCGCTGTTCATTGTTCAATCTCTAAGCCCTGGACAATGATTTGCAACCCCATGGACTGCAGCACACCAAGCTTCCCTGCTTCTGCTTCAGCATCAATCCTTCCAATCAACATTCAAAGTTGATTTATTTTACCACTGACTGGTTTGAACTTCCTGCTGTCCAAAGGACTCTCAAGAGTCTCCTCCAACACCGCAGTTCAAAAGCATCAATTCTTCAGCACTTAGCCCAGCTGGTAAAGAATCTGCCTGCAGTGTGGGAGACCAGGGTTCAATCCCTGTTGGGGAGATCCCATGGAGAAGGGAAAGGCTACCCACTCCAGTACTCTGGCCTGGAGAATTCCATAGACTGTATAGGGGTCGCAAAGAGTTGGATATGACTGAGTGACTTCCACTTCACTAGCCTTCTTTATGGTCCAGCTCTCACATCCACACATGCCTACTGGAAAATCCAGAGCTTTGACTCTACGGACCTTTGTCAGCAAAGTGATATCTCTACTTCTTAATATGCTGTCTAGGTTTGTCATAGTTTTTCTTCCAAGGAGCAAGACCTATAATATACACCATTACAGAGTCTCAAGTAGAGTTCCTCAAGCAGGTCCTTATTAGTTATCTATTTTATATATAGTAGTGTGTATATATCAATCTCAGTCTCCCAATTTTTCCCTCCCTCCCTCACCCCACTGGTAATCACGCTTGTTTCCTGTGTCTGTGATTCTATTTTCGTTTTGTAGAAAAGTTCATTTGTACCTTTTTTTGTTTTTAGATTCCACATACAAGTGGTATCAGATGATATTTCTTCTTCTATCTGACTTACTTCACTCAGTATGACAATCTCTAGCTCCATCCATGTTGCTGCAAATGGCATTATCTCTAATTAAGTTTAAAAATACTTTTCTAAGTTAGAAATCAATACCTCTGGAAAACTGCATGCTGATCCAGTGGTTAGGACTCTGTGTTTCCAGTGAAGGAGGCACGGGTTTGATCTCTGGTCAGGAATATCTCACCAAAAAAAAAAAAAGTTGCAAAAATTAGAAATCACTTAAGTTCAGTCACTCAGTCATGTCCAACTCTTTGTGACTGCATGGACTGCAGCACATCAGGCCTCCCTGTCTATCACCAACACCTGGAGTTTACTCAAACTCATGTCCATTGAGTCAGTGATGCCATCCAAACATCTCATCCCCTGTTGTCCCCTTCTCCTCCTGCCTTCAGTCTTTCCCAGAATTAGAGGCTTTTCAAATGAGTCAGCTCTTTGCATCAGGTGGCCAAAGTGTTGGAGTTTCAGCTTCAGCATCAGTCCTTCCACGAATATTCAGGACTGATTTCCTTTAGGATGGACTGGTTGGATCTCCTTGCAGTCCAAGGGACTCTCAAGAGTCTTCTCCCACACCATAGTTCAAAAGCATCAATTCTTTGGCACTCAGCCTTCTTTATAGTCCAACTATCACATCCATACATGACTGTTGGAAAAACCATAGCCTTGACTAGACAGACCTTTGTTGGCAAAGTAATGTCTCTGCTTTTTAATATGCTATCTAGGTTGGTCATAACTTTTCTTCCAAGAAGCAAGCATCTTTTAATTTTGTGGCTGCAGTCACCACCTGCAGTGATTTTGGAGCCCCCAAAATAAAAAGTCTGACACTGTTTCCCCATCTATTTGCCATGAAGTGAAGGGACCAGATGCCATGATCTTAGCTTTTTGAATGTTGAGTTTCAAGCCAACTTTTTCACTGTCCTCTTTCACTTTCATCAAGAGGCTCTTTAGTTCCTCTTCACTTTCTGCCATAAGAGTGGTGTCATCTGCATATCTGAGGTTATTGATATTTCTCCCAGCAATCTTGATTCCAGCTTGTGCTTCTTCCAGTCCAGCGCTTCTCATGATGTACTCTGCATATAAGTTAAATAAGCAGGGTGACAATATACAGCCTTGACGTACTTTTTTCCTTTTGGAACCAGTTTATTGTTCCATGTCCAGTTCTAACTGTTACCTCTTGACCTGCATACAGATTTCTCAGGAGGCAGGTCAGGTGGTCTGGTATTCCCATATCTTTCAGAATTTTCCACAGTTTATTGTGATCCGCACAGTCAAAGGCTTTGGTGTAGTCAATAAAGCAGAAGTAGATGTTTTTCTGGAACTCTCTTGCTTTTTTGATGATCCAATGGATGTTGGCAATTTGATCTCTGGTTCCTCTGTCTTTTCTAAATCCAGCTTGACCATCTGGAAGTTCATGATTCACATATTGCTGAAGCCTGGCTTGGAGAATTTTGAGCATTACTTTGCTAGCGTGTGAGATGAGTGCAACTGTGCAGTAGTTTGAGCGTTCTTTGGCACTGCCTTTCTTTGGGATTGGAATGAAAACTGATCTTTTCCTGTTCTGTGGCCACTGCTGAGTTTTCCAAATTTGCTGGCATATTGAGTGCAGCACTTTCACAGCATCATCTTTTAGGATTTGAAATAACTCAACTGGAATTCCATCACCTTTACTATCTTTGTTCATAGTGATGCTTCCTAACGCCCACTTGACTTCACATTCCAGGATGTCTGGCTCAAGGTGAGTGATCACACAATTGTGATTATCTGCGTCTTGAAGATCTTTTTTGTATAGTTCTTCCATGTATTCTTGCCACCTCTTCTTAATATCTTCTACTTCTGTTAGGTCCATACCATTTCTGTCCTTTATTGTGCCCATCTTTGCATGAAATGTTCCCTTGGTATCACTAATTTTCTTGAAGAGATCTTTAATCTTTCCTATTCTATTGCTTTCCTCTTATTTCTTTGCATTAATCTCTGAGGAAGGCTTTCTTATCTCTCTTTGCTATTCTTTGGAACTCTACATTCAGAAGGGTATATCTTTCCTTTTCTCCTCTGCCTTTCACTTCTCTTCTTTTCATAGCTGTTTGTAAGGCCTCCTCAGACAACCATTTTGCCTTTTTGCATTTCATTTTCTTGGGGATGGTCTTGATCGCTGCCTCTTGTACAATATCACAAACCTCCATCCATAGTTCTTCAGGCACTCTATCAGATCTAATCCCTTGAATCTATTTGTCACTTATACTGTATAATCGTAAGGGATTTGATTTAGGTCATACTTGAATGGTCTAGTAGTTTTCCCTACTTTCTTCAATTTAAGTCTGAATTTGGCAATAAGGAATTCATGATCTGAGCCACGGTCAGCTTCCAGTCTTGTTTTTGCTGACTATACAGAGCTTCTCCATCTTTGGCTGCAAAGAATATAATCAATCTGATTTCAGTATTGAGCATCTGGTGATGTCCATGTGTAGAGTCTTCTCTTGTGTTGTTGGAAGAGAGTGCTTGCTATGATCAGTGTGTTCTCTTGGCAAAACTCTGTTAGCCTTTGCCCTGCTTCATTCTGTACTCCAAGGCCAAATTTGCCCATTACTTCAGATGTTTCTTGACTTCCTACTTTTGCATTCCAGTCCCCTATGATGAAAAGGACATCTTCTTTGGGTGTTAGTTCTAGAAGGTCTTGTAGGTCTTCATAGAACTGTTCAACTTCAGCTTCTTCAGCATTATTGGACAGGGCATAGACTTGGATTATTGTGATATTGAGTGGTTTGCCTTGGAAACGAACAGAGACCATTCTGTCGTTTTTGAGATTGCATCCAAGTACTGCGTTTCAGACTCTTGTTGACTATGATGGTTACTCCATTTCTTCTAAAGGATTCTTGCCCACAATAGTAGATATAATGATCATTGAGTTAAAGTCACCCATTCCAGTCCATTTTTCAGAAACCAATACCTCTGCTTATATTCATGTCTCATGTTTATATTTCAATTGTTTTCAAGAGTTTATCTCCAATTAATAAATGTCTTTCTTTTCAACACTTGATATTCAAGTATCTGCTCATAAAAATGCATCTTAGTCCTACTCTTGCTGCATTTATTCCCTAGAGCTTTTCCTTGGTTTTGTTCTATGTTTAGCAGAACTTTCAAGTAGCATGTTGAGAGCTTTAGGCAAATTTAAATAATCTCCTTTAAATTAAAAGGAAACTCAGTGCACTGCAGGATTCCTTTGCTAGGCTGAGCCCCAGTCATCTGAAAGTCATTTGCCCAAAACATTTAGCAGGTACCCTGGGAAATTCTGTGCATTCTGAGAGGCTCAGAACCATGTAATATAACAGGAATCTGCTAGAAAGCACCCAGAATAAGGGAAAGCAACATAGACAAATCAGACTTCTATTCATAACTAAGTAAGACTAGTAAAACCACATTAACTTGGAAGCTATAACCTTCTGAAGCTCTCATCTACATTTAAATCACAATATATGGCCTCTTTACTATTTTACATCCATCTCCTTATTATAAAAATAATAAATGTTTTGTTATAGAGTATTTGGAAAATAAGGAAAAGTATCATATTAAAGCTTTTGAAAAACTCATATCTCCAACATCTAAAGATAACCTCTCTTAACATTTTAATCCCTATCTTGTGCCTGTGTGTGTGTGTGTGTGTGTGTGTGTGTAAAGCAGCCTTGGAGATGTACCACACATACAGTTGTATATCCTGATTTTTGTCATTTACTATCTTATTTTGAGGATTTCTCCACACTATAATTTTTCCCATCTAAAAGGATATTTTTAATTGGCTCATAATAGTCTATTGTATGGTTGCACTATAATTTATTAAATTATTTACCTTTTGTTAAACATTTATGAACCACATTGCTACTTATGCCTTGACAAACCAATATGAAGAGACTGCGTTTTCCATCTATAAAAAGGAAGTCACATCATCTTGAAAGAAGCTGGCATTTCCTCTTCTCTGCCTCTAATTATTTCTTAGCTGTCTTTGGTTTTACACTAGCTCTTTAAGGCTTCTCCTTTTGTTGTACTGAAAAGCAGGAGTGAGAAAATAGGTCCCTACATAGAGGAACTTGACCAAAGATGTGGATAATTATTAAATTATTTTATGAATGTATTTTATGAAATGTTTTTATGGAATTATTACTTACTAAATGGATGATTATTAAAGTGATGCTTTGGAAGAAAACAAGCTTTGTTCTTGCTCTTTATAAACTGCAGGTCACTGCTGACATATTTTAGAACATTTGTTTATGTATTAAGAGTATATATAATCTATACATTCATGTGTATATATATATATATATATGTGAGTGTGTGTCTGTCTGTCTGTCTCTGTGTGTGTATACATATATATTTATACACACACATATGTTTAGATGCTTAGAAACCCCTGGAAAGTGAGTGATGAATTATGAATGCTAGAGAAGGCTAGGTTTAAGGGCCTGATTTATTTGGGAGTACCCATTGGGTTTTCTTGTTCCTTTTGTAATTTTTTTTAAGACATTAATGATTTGGAGTGAAATCGGTCCAGAGAAGTCTTTACAGCATTAGAAACTATCTTATTAAGCATATTTATATTTTTGCTATATTATATTATAACATACATATTGATATATAAGTAGAAAAGCAATAATTATGACAAAAGCATTATAAAATTGTTGTGAGGATTAGAGATGCTGCATAAAGAATTCAGCTCAATGACTGGCTAACTGAAAATACCCCAAAGGTGTCATACACTGTTAATATCAACATCCTTAACTTTCTTTGAATAGGGCTTTGTAATTTACAAAGGGCTCCCCTGGTCGCTCAGACCGTAAAGAATCTGCCTATAATGCAGGAGACCTGGGTTTGATCCCTGCGTCAGAAAGATCCCCTGGAAAAGGAAATGGCTACCCACGCCAATATTTTTGCCTGGAGAATTCCATGGGCTGTAGCCCTAAAGTGAGCTACAGTCCATGGGGTTGCAAAGAGTTGGACAGGACTGAAAGCCTAACAGTTTCACTTTTACAGCTTACAAAGAACTTTCACATACATTTGCTCTTTTAGCTGCCGCAACATCTCAGAGAGGTAGGCAAGGATAAGAATCTTTTTACTTTTTGGCGGGAGGGCCCCTGCACCACATGGCATGTGGGGCCCTATTTCCCCGACCAGGGATTGAACCCGTGCCCCTGCATTGGAAGCACAGAGTCTGTGCTTCCTGTGGAAGCACATCTTCCTGTGGAAGAGCATCTCTTTTTGTCTCAAAGCCCTTCCACTCTGCAGCTCAAGGTGGCGACCTACCCGTTTGCTGCCAACCAGGTAAATGGCCACACTAGACTGAATTTATTATAAACTATAACTTTGGCAAAAGCAGATAGAATGAGTGGACAACTTTGGCAAATCACTCTATTCTAGCAGAAACATAGAATTCTAGATTCTGTGCTAATGAACTGCTTGCTTGATTTTAGTTTAAGTTCCTTAAATCACCCTCTGTATTTGACTAAAGTCAATAATAATGATAATAAAAATACCACTGTGCTCTCAAATCTGGGGCTAAATGTTATAAGTACAAAAGAAGATAAATCCGTCAAAATTACGTCTTTTTAGGAGTGGAACTTGAAAAAGTATTCTGACAAGACTCTTCTAAACAACACTGCACTTACTAACTGAATATAACAATCTAAGCATTCCTTTGGAGTGTCTGACATGAGCATTTAACATCCTCTTCCTTTCGCTGGATTTGACTGCAGTGTAGGTGTACAGGAGACCTTCAAGCTGTTTGTAACACAGATCTATCCTCTTCTTAAATGCGCATCTAGAGGCAAGAAGTTGGATGGGGAGTTACATTTGGAGAAAAATATCCAAGGGGATAGCCATCATTCAGTGAGAGGCTGGCAGAAAAGTTGCATTCCAGGTCAAGGTCATTTCTCCCCGAATAAACTGAAGAGCCCAGCGGGCTCAGAGTCAATGGTTTGGCACTTAGGAGTGCTCTGGGTCAAGCTTAGTGCTTACATGGCTCATCAATTTGTTTTCAAAGAGCTGCCCCAAAGTCAGCAGGGTTAATCAATTCTAACCACTGGGCAATGAAATAGTCAGCAAACTCATCCCACGAGGCTGTGAAGGAAGAAGGCAGGACAGACCATTTGATTGTCTTAAATCACTTAAGAACCATTCATGACAAAACCAATCAATCTGATCTCCGTTGCCTATTAGCACTCAACCATTAATTGACTCAACATGTGTTCTCCTCATTTTCAAAATATTCTTAGAGTCACAACTGACAAGCAGGTTCTTTGACTTCATTAAGCACTGGAATGGAATTGTAACTCGAGTACATCAGCAGAAGGACATATCTTTTTCCAAATTATCAGGAGAGACAAAAAAATAAAACAGGAAGGCTGGTTAAAGTACACACTCAGATTCCCAGCCTGGTGGGAAATTTTTCAGGGAATACAAAGGGAGGTAGAAATAAAAATGATATTTGGATAGTGTTAAACTATGTTAGAGAAGATGTGGAGGTCAGCTGCTACTACAAGTCACCAAACCAGCACAGAAAAAACACAGAGGAGCGATAAGATCTGCATGAACCAAACAGCTGCTTCAAGTCTCCCTTCACTAAAAAACAGAGCATCTGATAAATTCTTGACTTGTCTTGGCATTTTCGCCTCAGAATATAGAGGAAGCAAGGAAGTTAGCTGAGTCAGAAGGAATGTGCCTGGGTGTGGAGGGGTGGAGTCCTGGAGTTAACCAAGTGTTTCACCTTAACCCTTGCTGTCTTCAAAAATCAAAACAGACGTCTGAAAGCTTATCTAAATGCTGTGTACAATGAATGATGTCTGTAATTTGCTTCAAAATTATCTAATGGCAGCAGGAAGTGGGTGGAGAGTGGTAGGTGGGGGTGGAGAAAAAAACAGGATCATCTATGAGCTGATCATTGTTGAAACTAGATGATAGATCCATGGGGGTTCATTTTGTTACTTTCTCCATTTGAGTATGTTTGACTATTCCCATAATAATAAGTAAAACAAAATAATACATGACTCATTCCAAAGCAAAAATAAAACCTCTGAAAGGAAGAATAACTTAAAGGTATGACAAGCTTTCAAAAAAGAAACAGTCTATTGGCAGAGGCACAAACAATCCCATTTAGAGAGAAAGTGAGTGTTGTTAGAGTGTGGGGTGAGGAGGCAGCATCAAAAATCATGTGACTCAACAAGGAACCATTGGGAGATTGGTGGGGACATTTTTGCTTGTTGAAATATCTGGGGGCAATGCTGGTCCTCACTGTTAGAAGGCCAGGGATGCTAAAAATCCTTTAGCCCAAGGGCCATATAATTGTCCTCCCAGTGACAGCTGCACCCCCACTGAACTGTTGAAACCAAAGTGCCAAAGTGGACACCAAGGAACTCTTCTATTAACCTGACCTGAAAAGCACATGGCCCATGGATGGGAAGGATAAATAGTAAAGAATAAATAATAAAGACTCACATGAGATTGTGAGAAAAGGTTCAAGAAAGCCAAAAATTGAATGATTAGACACTTGCCAAGTTCAAAAGTCAGCATTATATTGAGGTGCAATAACAATCTAACTTTTGCAGATCACAGAAAGAAGGTAGAATCTCCTTTAACCTAGAAAAGGTAACACAAGTGTGGTTAAAAGAAGCTGGAGAGCAAAATGGTAAGAGGGTAAATCATGAGAAAACACCACCAGAAAATTATACCCAGACCCCAGAGAGGCTGTGCCAGGACTACTCAGCCAGGAAAACGCAACCCTTGCCTCAGACTCTGGGAGCCATCTTATCTCCTTTCAGAAAAATGCAATAAACCACAGGCCAATGGCACCATCAGAGGCTTCCCAGGTGGCTCAGTGGTAAAGAATCTGCCTGCCAATGCAGGATACGCAGGGTCAAGAGGATTCCCCTGGAGGAGGAAATGGCACGTCACTCCAGTATTCTTGCCTGGAAAATCTCATGGATGGAGGGACCTGGTGGGTTAAAGTGCATAGGGTCGCAAAAAGTCAGACACAACTGAGCGACTGAGCATGCATAGCTCTGTCAGTGGGTGAGCAAGCCTGACTTCAAGTCTGTGTCCGGTCTCTCACACTGTGGATCAGGTCCTAACTTCAAGGAACTTCTAGTCTGGTTTGGGGAAACAAGACACATTGAAACAACAATTCTGAAGGTCAGAAGAACACCATCAGGTTAAGTTCTAGTGAGTTGCATAGATGGTTAATAGCAAAAGCCAAGGAGAGAAAGAGTTGTGGCTTGAGTCAGCAAAAGGTGAACCAAAAGGTGATGTAACCCTGATCTTAAGAGAGAGGCAGGGTTTAAGTAACCATTAAAAGGAGAAAACATTTTGTGGAAAATACAGAATTAGGGAGTAGGGGGACTTCCCTGGTGGTCCAGTGGCTAAGAATCCCTGCTCCCAATACAGACAGGGGGCCCAGGTTTGAATCCTGTTAGGAAACTAGATCCTGCATGCCAAAATGCAGATCAAAGATCTCATGTGCCACAAGTAAGACCTGGGGCAGCAAATATATATATATATATATATATATATATGTATATATATATAAATAGCTTCTCTCATAGCTCAGACAGCAACTTGCTCCTTGGAAAAAAAGCTATGACAAACCTAGACAGTGTATTAAAAAGCAGAGACATCACATTGCCAACCAAGGTTCATATAGTCCAAAGTATGGTTTTTCCAACAGTCATGTACCAATGTGAGTTGGTCCATAAAGAAGTCTGAGCACTGAAGAACTGATGCTTTCAATTCTTTCTGGAGAAGACTCATGAGAGTCCCTTGGACAGCAAGGAGATCAAACCAGTCAATCCTAAATGAAATCAACCTTGAATATTCACTGGAAGGACTGGTACTGAAGCTGAAGCTCCAATACTTTGGCCACTTGATGAAAAGAGCCGACTCATTGGAAAAGACCCTGATGTTGGGAAACATTAAGGACAAGAGGAGAAAGGGGCAACAAAGGATGAGATGGTTGGATGGACTGACTCAATGAACAAACATTTGAGCAAACTCCAGAAGATGGTGAAGGACAGGGAAGCCTGGTGTACTGCAGTCAGTGGCGTCGCAAAGAGTTGGATACAACTTAACAACAGAATGACAACTATATGTGTATATATATATATATATACATTTGCTGCTGCTAAGTCACTTCAGTCGTGTCCGACTCTGTGGGACCCCATAGACGGCAGCCCACCAGGCTCCCCCGTCCCTGGGATTCTCCAGGCAAGAACACTGGAGTGGGTTGCCATTTCCTTCTCCAACACATGAAAGTGAAAAGTGAAAGTGAAGTCGCTCAGTCGTGTCTGACTCCTAGCGACCCCATGGACTGCAGCCCACCAGGCTCCCTTGTCCCTGGGATTCTCCAGGCAGGAACACTGGAGTGGGGTGCCATTTCCTTCTCCAATGCATGAAAGTGAAAAGTGAAAGTGAAGTCGCTCAGTCGCTTCTGACTCTTAGTGACCCCATGGACTATATATATATATATATATATACACACACACATATAATTGGGTGGGGGTAAAAAAGAAAACAAAAAAAGCCCTCATCCTTTGACCATGTCTTGACTTAGGCCTTAGACACCCTACCAGCTTTCCTAGCAGGTATGTGCTTAGAGTCTGGCCTTCTTGCCTTGCTCAGCCCCTGGGTATTTCTGGGCTCTGGACTTCTACAGTATACCTGCCTCTCATTACTGCTCAGGCTCTTGGGTCTTCTTGTCCTCTGGCCACAAATCTCTCAGAATCTCTTCTGGCCAATTGCCTCAGTGCCTTGGCCTGATACAAGTGTCACTGGTCACCCTTGGACAAACTGCTCAGACACATTCCCAAGAAAGGGAAGGAGTGCAGCATTTTATCTGGACAGGGAACTGAGATCATAGTCTGTGAGTGCTTTCCTTTTTAAAAATGTTCCATTTATGTATTTACTCATTTTGCTGGCCTAGGTCTTCGCTGCAGCGTGCGTGATTTAGTTGCAGTACACGAACTCTTAGTTGTGGCATGTGGGATCTAGTTCCCTGAGGGATTGAACCAGGAGCCCTGCACTGGGAGCACGGAGTCTTAGTCACTGGCTCACCAGGGGAGTCCCTGGGTGCTTTCATGTAATCAAATCCAAGGGAAAATTTATCCAAAAATGTTCTCTATTTCTCTCCAGGCCTTGATACAGATCTTTGTATCTAGTCATTTTTTATTTTCTAAAAGTTGGCACCAAACCTGATAGAGAAATTCACTTAAATGCATCACGCACAGTAGATTGGAATGTTTTGGAAAAATATTTGCTAAAGTGGTGGTAACTGAACCAATGGCAATGTGGCATCTGGAATCAGCTTATAAAGCATTGATCATGAGTTTTCCAGATCAGGTAGGAAGATCCTGAGCTCACCTCCTCCCACGGATACACTAGACCTACAAGTGCTCACCTCTTCCCACGGACACACCAGACTTACAAATGCATGGAGAACAACTAGCCCTGAGACCCACCTAAAGACCAGCAGAAACGACTTGCTACAACTAAGGATAGGAAGAAAAGGCCATGGTGAGACAGGCTGGAGGGGCAGAGATGAAGTCTAGTCGGAAGTCACACCTCCCTGTGCAGCACCCAAAAAGGCTATCAGAGCTGATGAAGCCCCCTGCAGAAAGGACTACACAGAGAAGATGAATCCTCCGAAACTCTTCTGCTTCCCCACCACCACCCCCTACCCTGCCGCCAACACCTGGCTTTGAAAACCAGAGGATCTATGTGCAAGGGAGCTGGAGGCCTGTGGGAAACTGAGACTCTGATCATTTTTCAGTTGTTTGTTTTTGGTCATGACCCATGGCATGTGGGATCTTAGTTTCCCGACCAGGAATCAAATCCAGGAACCCGGCATTGAAAGCTCAGAGTCGTAACCACTGAGCCACCAGGCAAGTCCCCTGAGACTCTGATCTTGAAGGGCTTGGGCACAGACTTACTTGCTGTGAGTCCCAGGGCAGAGGCAGCAGCTTGGAAAGTTCCTGGGTCATATGAGAAGGTGACTCATTGACTAATTTAGGGCATGTGCTGGAGGGGAAGGGATTGGGTGGGACTTTCTCTAAGACCAGAGTGCTGGCAGGTGCCATTTAAAAAATTCTCTTTCCACCTAGCTGGCCTGGTGCTGGATGGTGCCATGACTGTCATGATTCATCAGACTAGCTAACACCATGCATCTGCCCTGGTGTTCCTCTGACAAGTTACCCTGCCCAACCAGTCTACCCCAGCCAAAGTGGCTCCCTCCCTGCCCCACCCAAGAGGTCGCCCTGGCCAGCAGCAGTGCCTACTCCATGGAGTGGCTTCAGCTTCTGGGGGCAGTCCTGCACACCAGAGTTCCTGCAACAGTCACAGCCAGGCCTTGCAACACTGGGGGCCAGGACTGCACATCTGCACAACGGCAGCAGTTGTGACAGGACCACTCAGCCAGATGGCTAAGAACCAACCCCGCCCACCAGTGCACCTGCAGCAATCATGACCCACACACAGCCACTGGAGATCTGGCTCTGATGACCAGGGAGTATGATGACCCAAGACCCCACAAGACATCTTCTGCATAAGACCACTCTTTCAAGACCTGAAGATGTAGCTGATATACCTAATACATGGAAACAAACTCAAAGACTTAGGTAAAATGAGGAGATAAAGGAACACCTTCCAAATGAAAGAAAGGCAAAAAATCTCAGAAAAATAACTAAATGAAACAGATAGGCAATTTCCCCAGATAAAAAGTTCAAAGAAACAGTCACAAAAATGCTCACTGGGAGAAAAATGGATGAACTCGGTGAGAACTTCAACAAAGAGATAGAAAACAGGAAGAAGAACCAGTCAGAACTGAAGAATACAATAACTGACTAGAGAGAATCAATAGCAGATTAGAGGATGCAGAACACATCAGTGACCTGGAAAACATGGAAGTGGAAATCAGCAAAAAGAAAGAATTTTTAAAAGTCAACATAGTTTAAGGGGCCTCTGGGAGTGCATCCACTGTACTAACATTCATATTACCAGGTCCCAGAAGGAGGAGAGAAAGGGACAGAAAACCTATTTGAAGAAATAATGGCTAAAAGCTTCCCTAACCTGGTGGGCTGCCGTCTACGGGGTTGCACAGAGTCGGACACGATTGAAGGGACTTAGCAGCAGCAGCAGCAGCAGCAGCAACCTAGTAAAGGAAACAGACATCTACATTCAGGAATCACAGAAAGTCCCAAGCAAGAGGAACTCAAAAAGATCAACACCAAGATAAATCGTAATTATTATTAAATATGTTTAAGTAATTAATATTAAATAATTATAATTAAATTGTCAAACGTTAAAGAGACAGTCTTAAAAGCAGCAAGAGAAAAATAACTAGCTACATTCAAGGGAACCCCCCCAATGAGCTATCAGCTGATTTTTCAGCAGAAACTTTACAGGTCAGAAATGATGGCCATCATTTATTAAAAGTCCTGAAAGGAAACTACTCACAGCCAAGAAAACTCTACCTGACAAGGTCATAATTCAGAATTGAAGGAGAGATAGTTCCCCAGACAAGCAAAAGCCAAAGGAATTCATCACCACTAAACTGGCCTTACAAGAAAAGTTACAGGAACTTTAAACAGAAAAGAAAAGGCCATAACTCAAAACAAGAAAATTCTGAGAGAAAAAAATCTCACTGGTAAAGGCAAACACATAGTAGAGGTGGTATGAATGTTAAAAGACAAAAGTAGTAAAACTCTCTACATTTAAAATAATCGGGACCTTCCCTGGTAGTCCAGTGGCTAAGACCCCATGCCTCCAATGCAGGGGGCCTGGGTTCCATCCCTGGGCAGAGACCTAGAGCTCATATGTGGCAACTAAACCTTCTGTATGCTGCAGCTAAGACCTCATACAGCCAAATAAATACAAACAAATATTAAAAATGTTCAAATTAAAATGAGGAGTTAAGTGATACACCAAATTAAAAACTGTAAAATATGATGCCAAAAACAAATGTGGGAGGGGGTGTAAAAATGTAGTGCCTTTAGAAAGTGCTCAAAACTAAGTGACCATCAACTTGAAGCAGACTGCTATACATTAACACATAGGCTGTTTTATATGAACCTCATGGTAATTGCAAACCAAAAATCTATAACAGACACACACAAAAAATAAAGAGACAGGAATACAAACGTAACAGTAAAGAAAGTCATCAAATCACAAGGGAAGAGGACAGGAGAAGAAATAAGCAACAGAGAGGAACTACAAAAACTATCAGAAAACAATTAAAGTGGCAATGCATAACATCCCTAATAATAATTACTTTGTAAATGGACTAAAGCCTTCCAACCAAAAGACACAGGGTGGCTGAATGAATAAACACTAATTTGCACACCTACACCTACATCGATTAACAATAGACAGGATACAGACACAACTTAAGAGTCCATCGACAGACAACTAGATAAGGAAGATGTGATTTATAAGTCACATGGACATAATGCACAGCATAAAGAATGTAGTCAATAATATTGTGATAACCTTCTCTGCTGACAGACCATTACTATACTTATTGTGATGATCAAGTCACACTGTACATAAATGGTGAAACACTAAGATGTACATCTGAAACTAATATAATAATTAGTTTCAGAATATAATATAATATTGCACAGCACCTATACTTCACTTAAAAAAAGAAGCTTACAGTCCAGACAAAAAGTCAATCCACGTACATGGAGAAAATACTATGCATGTTTTTAAGTGGGAGTTGGGGGACTTTAGTCATGGAAAGTGCTGTTTATATACAGTATTTTAGAGATTAAATAAATGTTCAATTTATCTTTTTTTTTTTTAAAGCATTGCTACATCAGCTCCACCAAGAGTTAATAAATCTAAATGGGTCATGACACAAATTGTAACCAAAAAGGCCCTGTTCTGTGATTCACGTATATATTGGGGCTGTAATACTCATGATAGCCTGAAACAAATTACTGTGTTTCTTCTAAACATGATTTTTTATTTATTTTTCTTTTTTGACCTTGCCACGCAGCCTACGGGATCTTAGTTCCCCCACCAATGATCAAACCTGCGCCCTCTGCAATGGAAGCGCAGATTCTTCACTGGACAGTCAGGAGGTCCCTAAACGAGATTTTAAAAAACTACATATCATACACCTTTTTTGCCATAAGTTACTGCCATTCACAGTTCTGCAATTTAAAGAATAGTTTTTTCCTCTAAAAATCAGAACTGTACTTCCTAGTAAGACACCCAAGCAGACATAAATTATGACAGGGTTGGCCACCTAATAAAAATGCATTAAAATATAGTGCCCGTGGAGGCGGATGAGGTGAGGCCAAGCTGAACACTGTGCTTTTGCTTTGTTTACTGGCGCTGCCAACATGATGTTTGGGTTTGTGGGTTGGTATTTATCTGAAATCATGTTGATACAGGCATGAATGTTCTGAGTTTTTGAAGGATAAGGATGTGTGTGTGTGTGTGTGTGTGTGTGTGGATGAGCTGTTATTGTGCCTGCTGGAGCACATTTCTCTTTTTTTTAAAGTAATTTTATTTATTTGTTTATTTTTAGCTGTGCTGGGTCTTTGTTGCTGCACTGGCTTTTCTCTAGTTGCGGTGAGTGGGTGAGTTGCAGTGCATAGGCTTCTCACTGCAGTGGCTTCTCTTGTTGAGGAGCACAGGCTCCAGGCCGCCTAGGCTTCAGAAGTTGTAGCACATGGGCTCAGGAGTTGCCGCTCCTGGGCTCTGGAGCACAGGCTCAATAGCTGGGGCACACAGATTTAGTTGCTCTGCAGTATGTGAAATCTTCCCAGATCTGGGATCGAACCTGTGTCTCCTGCATTGGCAGGAGGATTCTTTACTACTGAGCCATCAGGGAAGCCCTGGAGCACATTTCTCTTAATGAAGAGACTTGGAAAAGCTATAAACATTGCACAACATAGATTCTTGATAACAACAGCATGTTTTCCTTGAGAAAAACAACTGGCAACTCAAAGCAGTTGATGCTCTTTGTGTACTACCATTGAGAGAAAAAAAGAAAAACCACTCTGGGAGGGGGAAACTAGACAGTTTCTATGAAGACAGTTTTGTAGGCAGTTTCTGGGAAGATCACATCTTGGACACATCACTTTAATGTGCTGATGAGTTTTTAGAAAGACCATCCTCAGCTTTTTCAAGTTTATTCTGTTCCATATTTTAGTAGATTCTGAATTGCTAATACTGACTCAAATTGATGAAGGGATTTTTCCTGAACACGAAACTAGAAAGAATACTTTTCCGTAGAGTCCCAACAGGACATGAGGTAATGATTCTAGCCTAGCATTTTCTACATCAAAGTTTCTTCAAGTAGTCACTCAAAAGTCTGTTGATTGATCATTAGGCAAAAAACAGATCAAAGACAAGTATTAAAATGAGTTATGAAGTTCAGGCTCATTCAAACCCCAGGCACATGGAGTTTTGCTCATTGAGAAAGCAAGTGTGCTTCTGTCTAAAATCTTGTCTGGTTTCTTAAACATTCTTCACCTAGGATTAGAGAGTATGTTATGAACTCATCTTTGCATAGTGAACATACTTAGATTCTAAGAAACATAAATTACACATAGAATGTTATTTTTATGTGGCATAAAGGTATGTGAGGAACTTTGAATGTTAGGTACATAGTATGGATTTGTGACAGCAGCCTCTGCTGGACCTGCCTTTTCTGCACAGGATGAAGAAAACAGATGAACAAACCACAGCAGTGCGTAGCCTCCCTTGGCCCTGCTGGGAAAACATTTCTCACGCCTGTGGTCTACAGCCCAGCTATTTGTCCAGCAGCATCAACGTAGCCAGCAGGTCACTTCTGGACCCCAGGCTGCAGAGTGTCTCCCACTGTTGATCAAGCCAGGACAACACAGCCAGCATGACCCCCACAACATGGTGTAGGGGTTAACCGTTATTTTATCTTTAAAAAAATAAAACCACCCCCCTTAAACCTCAAACAAACTTAATAGTCTTATCAAACTGGCTGTTTAAAACCATCTTCCTTTATCTGCTTGTCCAAGAGTGAAAGAACAGAAAGAGCCAAAAGGCTAATAATTGTCCCCACCTGCTTTATTCAAAACCTCAGTGCTTATTGCTTCAAGGTTCCAGAATTTTCAGTTCTCAAAAAAGGACTCCTGTTAAACTTTTTTAAAAAATTGTTGCTGGAATACAGTTGATTTACAATGCTGTGTTAGTTTCAGGTGGATAGCAGAGTGAATCTGTTATACCTATAGTCACTCTTTTTAAGATTCTTTCCCCATAGGCCATTACAGAGTACTGAGTAGAGATCCCTGGGCTACACACTAGGTCCTTATTAGTTATCTATTTTATATACAGTACTATGTATATGTCAGTCCCAATCTCCCAATTTATTCCTCCCCCTCTTACCCCTGTTAACCTTAAGTTTATTTTTTACATCTGTAACTCTATTTCTGTTTTTTAGATAAGGTCATTTGTAGCCTGTTTTTTAGATTCCACATGTAAGCAATATCATATGATATTTGTCAAAAAAAGAGAGAACACTTGTAATGAGGTGTACAGTTTCCATTCATACCACATCTGACACTAAATGAGGTTTTTTCCACTTAACTCTGCACCAACCAATCTTCCAGCTCTTCTCGCACCAACCGGGTGTCCTACAATTCCATTCCATTCAGTTCTGACACTAACCACACTGAATTAGTGCAGACCCCACAGGTTTATAGGGCTTCCCAGGCGGTTCTACTGGTGAGGAACCCGCCTGCCAGGTAAGAGACATAAGAGACCTGGGTTCAACCCCTGGGTCAGGAAGATCCCCTGGAGGAGTGTGTGGCAACCCATGCAAGTATTCTTGCCTGAAGAATCCCATGGACAGAGGAGCCTGGTGTGCTACAGTCCATGGGATCGCAAAGAGTCGGACATGACTGAAGCAACTTACACACACACACACACACACATACACTCACACACTCACACAGGAACAAAACCCATAATTCCCTTCTTCTTGCTTCAATACTTCTAATCTCACTTAGAAAGCTGGCTGGCAGATGAAAGTTGGCCCTGAGAAATGGTTTCTAGAAACCTCCTTCAGCTTCCCTTCCCTCCTGGCTCTTGTGAGTCAGTTGTCTCTTGATCGGTCATCATGTTAAAAAATGGGTACTAAAAATGGTTAGGATGCCCAGGCTTATTCAAACCCCAAGTACAGGGAGTTTTGCTCATTTAAAGCCACCTTTCATCTACAGATCAAGACTGCTTTTTTCACTGACACTGGTCTTCCCATTGGTCACCAACTCCCAAGCTGTTCAACTAGAAAACTCCCATGGCCCTTCAGCCCCAGGAAAGTGGCGTTTAGACTCTCGTGGGCCCAGCAAAGTCAGGAGACCTACCTAAGAGGGACAGAAGGAGAGAAGATGCCCCCTCCCTCAAATTATTTCTACAGAAACTTTGAAGTCTCCTCACTTCCTGCTCTTCCCAGCCCCACTCCCAACATTCACCAAAATTACTCGCAGATTCTCACCTGAAAGTGGTCATTTCTGAATTTTAGGCAACAGTAACCTCTAGACAATCTGGTCATATATTCACACATACACTTTGGGATTTGTTTTTCTCAGAGCCTTTGAAATACTTCCTGCTACAGGAGGGGTTGCCTCTAGGTTCTTAAGACAATGTGAGTTTTAAGTTTAGGTTATTGGTCCCCGTCCAAAGTGTCAGAGAGAACTGGGAAGATCCAGAAGCAAAAGACCCCAGAACGTGGGACTTCTCTGGTAGTCCAGTGGTTAAGACTCCGAGATTCCACTTCAGGGGGCACAGGTTCAATCCCTGGTTGGTGAACAAAGATCCCGCATGCTACACAGTGCTGCCAAAAATTAACAAAAATGTAAAACTTAAAGACCCCAGAAGAGATGTGGGCTTTGAACCTCAGCAGGGCTGAAAACATTCCAAGGGCAGATGTCACAGTCCTCCTCTAAAGATCTCCCAAAAAAGCACCATGAGAAATAAAGTGACCATGGAGACAAGGCTGAGCCCTCACACAACTCTAGGGGGCACCATTCATGGGAAAACAGTGTGAGTGTCCCCCTGGAGCTAGACAGATACAGACTCTGAGAACAAAAGAAAAAATGCTTTTTTCCACAGTGTCTGCGTTGCCTGAGACAAACACCACAGGGAGCTTCCTGGGAGAGAGCTGTTTCCTGTCCAGAGCGCAGAAGCCGCCTGGCAAAGCTGAGAGGATGTGGCTGTCGATAAATATGACTTAGTTCTGTCCCTCACCACCCCCACCCCCTAGAGCCCTCCCTGAAGGCCTCCCCTTGTACCTTGGAAACAATCCAAGCATTGGAATGAGGTTTTTTTTCTTTTTTTAATTTGCACCGGGTCATAGTTTTTCTACGAGAAGAGAAGCTAAAGGCAAAGGAGAAAAGGAAAGACATACCCATTTGAATGCAGAGTTCCAAAGAATAGCAAGGAGAGATAAGAAAGCCTTCCTCAGCGATCAATGCAAAGAAATAGAGGAAAACAATAGAATGGGAAAGACTGGAGATCTCTTCAAGAAAATGACAGATACCAAGGGAACATTTCATGCAAAGACGGGCACAATAAAGAACAGAAATGGTGTGGACCTAACAGAAGCAGAAGATATTAAGAAGAGGTGGCAAGAATACACAGAAGAATTATACATAAAAGATCCTCATGACTCGGATAATCACGATGGTGTGATCACTCACCTAGAGCCAGACATCCTGGAATGCGAAGTCAAGTGGGTCTTAGGAAGCATCACTGAAAACAAAGATAGTAGAGGTGGTGGAATTCCAGTTGAGCTACTTCAAGTCCTAAAAAATGATGCTATGAAAGTGCTGCACTCAATGTGCCAGCAAATTTGGAAAACTCAGCAGTGGCCACAGAACAGGAAAAGATCAGTTTTCATTCCAGTCCCAAAGAAGGGCAATGCCAAAGAATGTTCAAACTACTGCAAAACTGCACTCATTTCACACGCTAGTAAAGTAATGCTCAAAATTCTCCAAGCCAGGCTTCAAAAGTACGTGAACCTTGAACTTCCAGATGTTCAAGTTGGATTTAGAAAAGGCAGAGGAACCAGAGATTAAATTGCCAACATCCACTGGATCATCAAAAAAGCAAGACAGTTCCAGAAAAACATTTACTTCTGCTTTATTGACTATGCCAAAGCCTTTGACTATGTAGATCACAGCAAACTGTGGAAAATTCTGAAAGAGATGGGAATACCAGACCACCTGACCTGCCTCCTGAGAAATCTGTATCCAGGTCAAGAAGCAACAGTTAGAACTGGACATGGAACAACAATCTGGTTCCAAATTGGGAAAGGAGTACATCAAGGTGGTATATTGCCACCCTGCTTATTTAAATTCTATACAGAGTACATCATGCGAAATGCTGGGCTGGATGAAGCACAAGCTGGAATCAAGATTGCCAGGAGAAATATCAATAACCTCATATGCAGATGATGCCACGCTTATGGCAGAAAGTGAAGAGGAACTAAAGAGCCTCTTGATGAAAGTGAAAGAGGAGAGTGAAAAAGCTGGCTTAAAACTCAACATTCAAAAACTAAGATCATGGCATCCGGTCCCATCAGTTCATGGCAAATAAATGGGGAAACAATGGAAACAGTGATAGACTTTATGTTCTTGCACTCCAAAATCGCTGCAGATGGTGACTGCAGCCACGAAATTAAAAGACATTTGCTCCTTGGAAGAAAAGCTATGACCAAACTAGACAACATATTAAAAAGCAGAGACATTACTTTGCCAACAAAGGTCTGTCTAGTCAAAGCTATGGTTTTTCCAGTAGGCATACATGGATGTGAGAGTTGGACTATAAAGAAGGCTGAGCCCTGAAGAATTGATGCTTTTGAACTGTGGTGTTGGAGAAGATTCTTGAGAGTCCCTTGGACTGCAAGGAGATCAAACCATTTGATCCTAAAGGAAATCAGTCCTGAAAATTCACTGGAAGGACTGATGCTGAAGCTAAAGCTCCAATACTTAGGCCACCTTATGCAAAGAACTGACTCATTGGAAAAGACCCTGATGCTGGGAAAGACTGAAGGCAGGAGGAGAAGGGGGTGACAGAGGATGAGATGGTTGGATGGCATCACTGACTCTATGGACATGAGTTTGAGCAAGTTCCAAGAGTTGGTGATAGATAGGGAAGACTGGTGTGCTGCAGTCCATGGGGTCACAAAGAGTTGGCTATGACTGAGTGACTGAACGGAACTGATAGTTTTTCTTTTCTCGCACTGCGTCTTAGTTATGGCAAGCAGGATCATTTGTTGTGACATGTGAACTCTTAGTTGCCACATGTGGGATCTAGTTCCCGGACTAGGGATTGAATTCAGGCCCCTGCATTGGGAACAAAGAGTCTCAGCCACCGGACCGCGAGGCAGTCCTTGGAATGAGGAATTTTGAAGACTGGTTCTGCTGCTTGTGAGCTGTGTGAATTTGGCTAAGTTATCTTCCCTCTCTATCTCCAGGTTTCTCATCTGTCGGGTGAGTTAACCATATCTAATACTTGGAGTTACCACACCCAGTAAGAGAATTTTCTCTTTCCTGGTAGATACTGGGCTTTGTGGGTGGTGTTAGGCTAAAGGAGGAAATTGAGAAAGGCCAAGGTAGTCTGATTTGATTTATAGGGGAAGAGCAGAGAGAAGGAAAAATCCACTGGAAAAGGATGAGAAAAAGGAGAGAGAAGAAAAGAGCCAAGGTAGGCCAGTTTGGGAGGAACTTGGGGAGAGTGTGGAGGAAAGCAGGAGAGAGATTCCTGCCTCATATATGTGAAGTATATTTAGAGAGAGATAGCTGGGGGACTTTGTGTGACCATTAAATCGTCCTTTAGCATTTTTAGAGCTGAGTTGAATAAGCAAATAGTTTTATCACAGAGGTTGTTGAAAACCATTTCCTTCTGCTCACCCAAGAATGAAATAAGAATGGAAACACTCAGAAGCCTATTAAAATGAATGTCCCCTCCCTGGCTCCATCCTCACCCCCAACTATAAACTCCAGCAGGTCAAAGGCTGTAACACACCACATCATGACAGCTTGTGGGTGTGGTTGCTGGCACAGGGAAGACACCAGTCTGATTTGTCACTGAATTTATTGTCTTTCGTGGTGTTTCCAATTTTCAAGCCCAAAGAAAATTGAGAGAAAGCCTCCTTTGATTTTCATTGTCATGAGCCTTGGGTCCCCTGAGGTGTGATGTGGAGCTGACCACTCTCCGGAAACTTCGAAGAAGAGCCATAAACCTTCTAGAAACATCTGTACAGAGTCATTTAAAGCTTCCTGAATCCAAAAGAAATCTCATAAAATGTCAGCAAAGCCACTCGTGCATTTTAAGACATTTCCTGAACTTTTACAGTGTGCTCAGTTGCTCGGTTGTGTCCGACTCTTTGTGGCCCCATGGACTGCTCCTCTGTTCATGGAATTTTGCAGACAAGAATACTGGAGCGGGTTGCCATTTCCTCCTCCAGGGGATCTTCCCAATCCAGGGATCTTTTATACTAGCAATAATAAAATGGAGAAAAGATCCCTTGGAGCAAAGGAAATGCTTTTGTTTGTATCTATACGCAGGTGGTATTCTGCATTGTGAATTGATCACATTTGATGTGAGCATCTAAACACACATATTTTAAAAACATTTTCCTTCTTTCTGTCCTATTATAGTCACTTGTTTCAGTGGTCCCCAAAGCGGAAAGGGATGGTCTTATACAGGAAGGTTTTATATACAGGGATTTACATTTGGAAATATAGTCAGAGGAATTCATGAAGGCTGAACCACTGGTGATGTTGTTTTTAGTTTTACAGACTATTCCCATCAGACTTTTTTGTATCATTTTTTTGTATCCTTGTAAAACTAAGGGCCAGATAAAGGAGAAAACCAGTCAACTTTGCTTCCCTGTGACTGTCTCACTTCTCACACCCATCTCATTTGCTGCAGAATGTTGGAATTCACTGCAGCTCCACCCTCAAGTGCAGTACACACAACTAATTGTATCGATTCTTTATTTCTATCAGGAGCCAAAAAAAAAAAAGCAAATCACTTGCCCATGAAATTGAAAAGCTCCTGATGGGGTTGCAGATGCATTGAGACTAATGAAGCCCTCCATTCACAGATCTTTTCACATGACGGAGACAGACAGAGAAGAAACCTGACTTACATCTGTCAGCTCTACAGAATGCAAAGCACGTATTCCCACAGTCCTAAAGGTTTGCTACAGGTTGAGCTTCGAGCACAAAACATTCACCCAAATTCCTCCCACACCCACTCTATTCTCAGGACAGAATGGGCTCTTATAAATGTGTGCCCGTGGCGCCTTGAGAGATTTTCAAAGGAAGCAATCAGAACTGGCATTTCCACCTTCCCTGCAGGGGCAACCTTCTATACAGCTTAAAAGAAATAATGGTATTTTTTTTTTCTGAATATAAAAGAGCATTAGTGTAGAAAACTTAGAAACACAAAAAAGGTAAGAAAAAATAAAATCACAGAATTCTGAAAATTTTGGTGTAAATCTTTCTAGGCTTCTTCTATGCATCTTTTTGATGATGGAAATATATATATGATGAAAAAAACATGACTCTACATTTGCTTGATACATTGAATCTTTAACTGTATAACATGAATATGTTCCCACTTCACTAAATATTATTTCAGATCAGCACTTGAAATGATTATATAATGTTATATTACAGAGTGGTGTTATGATTTAACCAATTAAATCCCAATGGCTGGACATTAATCCCAATTTTCTGCTATTAAGATCAGTACTTCATGAAGTATCTTGTGTACAGATCTTGGCAAACTTCAGCAACAAATTCTTAGGCATAAATTTGGGGATGTTGAAATGCTGGACATTCAAATGCATGACCATTTGAAAGGTTTTTGACATGCAACTTTAAACATCAATTTTCAGCCTTCCTAATCTTGCCAAACATTACAGATTATCTTAAGGAAAATACTTTGCCAATTTGATAAAAGAAACATGTTATTTTAGTGTGGTTTTACTATGAATTTCTATGGGCTAATGAGATTGAAGGTTTTTCCCCTTTTGTTCACAATTTACATTTTTTGTTTATTTTGAGTGTTTATATTGTTTCCCTAACTGAAAACTATTCATCTTTTTCTTATTGACATAGAATATCTCTTGAAATATTAAAAATATTTTATATCTCTGCTAATACATTGACAAGTTTTTCCTGGCTTTCCATTTGCCTTAAAAACATATTTATGATTTTTTTTTAAATGTGCAGAATGTTTCATTTTTATGCAGTACAAACAGTCTTCTCCTTTATATTTTATGACTTTGGTTATATAGGCTTAGAAAAGCTTTCTCTACATCCCACAAACTTTTGTCAACAAATCATAATCACATACTGCCTTGGGATAGCTCTTTCATTGTTGGGCAAGGCATAAACAGTAACTGAAGGCCAAGACCAGCTCTTATGCTTGCTTCCCCCTTACATGTCCTGCAGTTAGTAGATCATGATCCAGTCACTAAGCACATGTATTAATTGAGCAGCTACTACATTCCAGGGTTATTAAATATAGGTAAAACACACACTGGATACAATTGCTTCTTCATGAATTCCACCAGCACACACAGCGTAATGAACACACATGAATGGTGCAAAGACCAGGGCAGAAAAGCAACAGTGATGAATCAAAGAAAAAGTCCTGTTCCTTGAGAAATTTATAGTCACTGGACTCCACGTATATATAGAGAGAGCTGGGCAACTCCATATATTCTCAAGAATATATATAAATATACTTGAGGGATTAAAGAGAAGTAAGATGTAAAAAGTTCCGGTGGTTAGGACACCATGCTTACACTGCAAGGGGCACAGGTTCAATCTCTGGTCAGAGAACTAGATCCCACATGCTGCAACTAAGACCCAGTGCAGCCAAATAAATACGTATTTTTTTAAAAAAAGAAATGACCCCAAAACATAGCTTAAAAAAATCTATTTCATCTACCCATCAATTTTGAGGTTAGAAATTCAGAGTCAGCATATAGCAGGAAAGTGTAGTTCCTACTTTACAATTTTGGGGTCTGAGCTTGGAAGACTCAAGCGTTGGGAGCAACATGATGGCTGGGGCTGGAACCACCTGGAAATGTCCTCATTTATAAATCTGACCGTTGACTCTGGCTAATCACTGGGACCTCAGCAGAGGCTGTCAACTGGAACACTTAATGTGGCTTCTCCATGTGGCTTGAGCTCCTTATATCATGGCAGTCTTGGGGTAGTTGGACTACTTACATGGCAGCTCAGGGCTTCAAAAGGTGAGACTATCAGTAAACAAGATATTTCCTAACTTAGCCTCAGAAATCATTCCCACTGCATTCTGTGGGCTACCGAAGAGTTAGAGCCTGCCAGGATTCAAGGTGGGATGAGAGGGTGGTTGATATAGATCCCTTCTCTCCATGGAAAGAGTGTGACGACCACATTGTAGATGAGCATAGAGGATGGAGACATCACTGTTGGGGCCAACTCTGGAAAACACAATCTTCCTACAGACAGTATTAATTTAGGGCCTTGTCACTGGATGAGGTCACTTAGGAATTGAGTATAGGCAGAGAAAAGAGGTCCTGGATTGAGCCCTAGGTATCAACATTTAGAAACTGGGAGGAGGAGCCAGTGGGCAGAGGTGAGCCTGGAGCGAATGCCATATCCTGCAGCAGCTGCCACTTTCTGCTGAGACTCCTTAGGGACCAGGGTCACAGCATGTTCTTGCGTCAGCATCAATTGCAAGCTGGGGCCAGGACCAGCCCTCCCCAAATGGACACTGCCTGGGAGCTCTGCTGAGCCCAACTCCTCAGCCCCACCAAGGTGCTCAGAGGGTCCCTACCTGTGAGCATTGACTCAGTACTCCAAGGCAAGTTAGAGAGGTTAGTGGAACTTAGAGCTCCCCTGTAAGGAGGGGAACCCCCAGTCCAAACAAACCCACCCTTTTAGAAAACCTACTTTTGCCTCTTCTTCAAGAGCTAGAATATCCTCCAATTTATTCAAATCCAAAGAAAATTTACTGTCCATACAGTAGCATCTGGATTGAGATTTAACTTGACTTCAATTTTCTCTAAGAACAGTGGGCGGAGATTGACATCTTGGAGAATTACCAAAACTAAGAGTCCACCTCCAGGAAACTAAACTGCCAGGAGTCCCCTAAGTGGCAGGCCCCAGGAGATAATACAAAAGAATGAAGTTCCTCTTCACACGGACCCTGCTATAGCACTTAAAAGAAACAGAGCATGTGTTGGCCATGGAGATTCTGTTACTATATAAATGTCTTGCTGAAATGGGTCTGACCTCTACAGAGATTTATAAAAAACAAGGCACGTGCTGTTCTTTAAACATTATTTTTGCTCATGCAAATGATGCCCTGTTAAACCCAGTAATGCTTAAGTACTAAGTTAAAAAACAACTACAGAGCACTTTGGACCACTCCAGGGTCCCCCTCACCGTTTTGAGGTTTTATGTAATTCGTATATTGTACACAAGAAGACTTGACCTGGAGCAGGCAGCAAGAAATGTGTAATTAGAAACACTTCCCAAGGAAATTACGGTGACAAGTGAAGGCTTGAGGATTTCCGCGGAAGCCTGGAGCTACAGATATTCATTATAGGTACTTGGGAGGCTTCGCTGCCCTGCTGAGAACTGTGTCTAATTGCTGTGTGGCTGGGTTCAGGCGTGGAGGACAGCCCAGAGCCAGGAATGGTGTCTATGGCAACAAAAATGCTCCATTTTTAAACTTTTCATTTCACAAAAAGAAATGGCTTAGGGTTTTTTGTTTTTTGTTTTTTTTCCTCTTTCTTCCTACTAATCTTAGAGTTTGTACCAGCACAGATTACCCTCCAGGTCTAACATTTTTCCTGGTAGCTAATGACTAGCTGGGTTAAGTGCCTTTTGCTTTTACCTCTGGTGTTATCAGCTCCAGCCGATCATTAATTACTGCACCAGGAAGCATTTTTTCCAATCAAATTATTGTTTAACCAAAACAAAAGAAAATGAACACTTGCTGCTGTCAACAACAATTATCAACTCTCCTTGAGAGTCTAAATGGGAATAGTGAAGGTTTTACACTTAAGGAGATGTGTCCTTCTGGGAGGGGGGTTGGATAAGAAGGGCTTTCTCTAGATACAGCGAAGTTACCTAAAACACTTCTGAGGATGGTTCACTGTGGGTGAGAAGGATGCCGATCCCCAGGCAGGAAGACCCAGGAAGCTTCTACTCACACTTCCCTGGGTCTCCAGTCTCCAGTCATTTTTCTTTGTTAATGTCCATCTAACCCTGCGGTTGGGCTGGACACCCCCAAAGGCTTCTATGGGAGTGTCTGAGGGGAAAAGATTGCTTTCAGGAGCAGTAAGTGAAACATGCATGCATAATAACAACCATGTTTCCTGAGTGTAGACAGCCTGCCCCGTGGCTTACACACACACGATCCTGGGTGAATCTGGTAATGCACTCCCACCCCAAGAAGAGTACATTGCTATCCCTGTTTCACAGGTATGGAGGCTAAGACCCAGAGAGGTTAACCTGGCCAAGATCCACAACAACCTGGTCAATGGCAGAGTCCATACTTGCTTCCCAGTTTTTCCATCAGTGCCTTCATTCTTTGGTTTTAAATTTTTATTTGTGCTAAAATACACTTGACATGAAATCTACCATCTTAACCATTCTTAAGTGGCATTAAGTACAGTAGAGTGCAGTACAACGGCATTAAGTACCTTTCACGGTGTTGTGCAGTCATGGCCACCGTCCATCTCTAGCACTCTCTTTATCTTGCAAAACTGAAACTCTGTCCCCATTCAACAATAACTCCCCATTCCCTTCTCCCAGCCTCTGGCAACCACCATTCCACTTCCTGTCTCTGAATTTGACTGCTCTAGAGACCGGAATCTAACAGTATCTGTCTTTTGTGACTGGCTTGTTTCACTTAGCATGATGTCTTCAAGTTTCATTCACACGCTGTAGCATGTGCCAGAATCTCCTTCCTTCCTAAGACTGACTAATATTCCACTGTATGTATGGGCCACATTTGGGGCCCCATTCATCCATGGAAGGACACTCGGTTTGCCTCCACCTTTTGGCTATGGTGAACAGACTGCTGTGTTTAACTCCTCACCCTTAAGATATATTGAGACTTGGAGAGTGAGTTTTACAGGAAGGTGAGCAGCCATGGACTGCTTGACATGCCCCAACCTGGGCAGATCAGCCAAGTACCACATGGCCCATTGGCCCTTGGAGAAGGTGCCACCTCACTGATAGGGGTGGAGGGGGCGGGGGACAGTGATGCCAGAGGCCGAAACCTCCTGCAGTTCAGCCATTAATTGGAGAGCCACAGTGCCACGCTGGCACCCCTGATGAGGAACTTAGGTATTCAGTGCCTATGTGTTTCCTGAGCCTTCGTTTCTGGGAAAATCAAGGTTCTTCAGTTTCAAACTGCTCAGTTCAGACTCGATTGCAAGATTCCTCAGCTGGACTATGCCTGCCTTGGGACTCCATTGCTCATCCACCAAACCTTGCCCTCCACTTGGTGGTTCTGAGGGTGGCTGCAAATGAGCAGTGTTCTCCCTGGAGGTCACCATCCTAAGGGGTTTAGAAATGGGAGGGGCATTTCTAGTTGTCATAATGATCTGAATGGGGAACACTACTGACATTTAACATGTGGGGCCAGGGACGAAAGGCACCTGCCATGTGTAAGGCAGTCGCCCAGGACAAAGACTTGTCCTGCATCCTGAATCTCTTCCTAACCTGTCATTAAAACATATATTGTAAGTACGCAAAAAAACCTCATTATAATCATCTGGGCCTAAAACCTAACTATGTTTTACAAAGGAACAGAAAGTAATTTTGCATGGTTTTTATATACACTAGATTTTCCAGGAATGCAGCTATTGAGTAGATTGAGGGAGACTAATTTTTTTTTGTGTTAGAACTTTACCTACAGTTACTCACCATTTTGGAAAATTATGGCAATGTCACTCCTAGTATTTGAGTTGCAAAAAAGTGTATACAAAAAAAAAAAAAAAAGTGTATACAACTTTATCAGTTTCATTTGAATTGCCACCTTCAAAAGTCTACTTTGGGACTTCTCTGGTGGTCTAGTGGCTCAGACTTTGCACTCCCAGTGCCGGGGGCCTGGGTCAGGGAACTAGATCCCACATGCCTCAATCAAAGAGTCTGCATGCCACAACTAAGACCTGGCATAGCTAAATAAATAAATGGATAAATAATAAAAGCACACAAACAAGTTATTATTTAAAAAAAAAAGAAAAGTCCACTTTAGGGGCCACCCCCACCCCATAGGGAGAGAAGGAAATGGCAACCCACTCCAGTACTCTGGCCTGGAGAATCCCTAGGACAGAGGAGCCTTGTGTGCTGCCATCTATGGGGTCGCACAGAGTCGGACACAACTGAAGCAACTTAGCAGCAGCAGCAGCCACCCCACAGGAGGGGTGTCTACCACTCTCCCCAGTTTGTGTTAAGTCTTCTGGTGTAGTCCTGCCCTAGCATTTATATAATGAAATATGCGTTCTATTTTTATACATTTCTATTCTTTGATTTCTTCTTCTTTTATACCCAGGGCATTATACTATTTTTATTTTAGACATTACCTGTTTTGGTCTTTTAGATCACAAATCCTGGCAAAACTCTTGGGGCTTAATGTGTTTCAGAACTCAGAATTTTCCAAATTTTAGAAAAGCAGCATGGTCACCTAGGATATGTTATAGAACCCCTCAGCAGTGTCTAGCATAGCATCCTGTAATCAATCACGCGTATTGCCACAGCAGAACGTATATACAGATACATGGAGTGAGATCAATTAAGTCTACGAGTAGCTTCAGATCAGCTCAGGGTGGGTTTTGTTGACAAAATTTTAAAAACCAGTTTAGGATTTCGAAAGCAGTTACGGATCGTGGCCCTCCATTATCTGTGGTTCTCAGAGATAATATTCATAATGAAGGGGGGCGGTTTACCAAGGAGGAACTGGATCTGATAGGCTGCGAGCTCGGCTCCGCCCACATCTCACAGTTAGCCTTTGAGGTAGGGATGGGTTCCAAGTGAGGCCCTCCCTTCCTGAAGCCTCCTCTCTGTTCAAGTGAATGCGACCTGGTTGTTCTCTTTCCTGTATGTCAGTTTTGGACCTTTTTGAGCTCATTTTGTCAGACAGCTGCCAACATACGCAATGCCCTCAGAGGTAACTGACCACATGATGGCTGCTCCAAACACGACAGGGGGCTTCCTTGGTGGCTCAGCGCTAAAGAATCTGTCTGCCAGTGCAGGAAACTCGGGTTTGATCCTTGGGTTGGGAAGATCTCCTGGAGAAGGAAATGTCACCCCACTGCAGAGTTCTTGCTTTGGGAAATCCCACGAACAGAGGACGTTGGTGAGCTATAATCTATGGGGTGGCCAAGAGTCGGACAGCGCTGAGCGACTGAGCCCGCTAAGCAGGACAGATAGGTGTTCCATGAGCTCCTCTCCCTCCACTCTTCTGTCCAAAGGTAACTTGTTCTCTCTGCCTAAAATCCCGTTTTATCCCCCTTGTCCGCCGGCTGTTTTGTTTTTAAATTTCTGGTCTACCTTAGTTCCCGGCCAGGGATAGAACTCATGCCCCTTGCATTACAAGCACAAGCCTTAAGCCCTGGACCGCCAGGGAAGTCTGGGGGATTCCTCCTTAAAGCCCCAGGCTAAATGTCATCTATTTATGGGACTTCCCCAAAGCTTTCCAACAGCATTTGACACCACCCTTAGGCAAGATCCCCCGGTAACTCTTGGTACTTTCATTCGCTCCGGAAATGCGAATGCTTTTTTTTTTTTTTTTGAGTGTTTACTGTGTGCAGGGGACTGTGCTAGGCTGAAGAATGCGGACCCTACATGACCTTGAATTTCCTGGTCTCCCAAGGCGCTGCTCCCAGCACCAGCCGTTCATCAGCCTGTTGTCCTTGCCAGGGGAGCGGAGGTTCCCTCCAGCTCCTCTCCCAGAGCATTTCCTTTCCCACAGACAGGAACTCACATTTGTAGGACAGCTTCGTGATGTGCCAAACACCCTGCAAAGTTCTGTTCTCTTCCGAAAGGGGCCACTGCCGTTGTGCCCAGCAGACCAAGTCCTGGGATAAGCGTGCTGCGTCTTCTCCTGAATTTTAATTTCAGAGATTTGGGAGAGGGAGTTCATTAGCATAACCTAAGCCAGTTAAAACCTTTTCACATTAAATCAATTGTGGATATACTTTGGGGCAGAATGCTCAATTAACCCACATTGTTCTTACTTTACTATTTGAAGAGATAATACATGTCCGTGAAGCAAAATTCAAAAGGTATCAAAGAGTTGAGAATGAAAAGTTACCCCTCTGTTCTCCAACCACCTGGCTTCATTCCCAGGAAGCAACCACCTTTCCCATATTCTTGGGAATTCTCCAAGAAATCATCTCTACACAGTACAAGTAAGTATGTATGTGGGTTGTTATTTGTTATTTAGTATAAGGAGCATAAAATACGCATTGCCCCTGCAGCTTTCTTTTTTTTCCGATGACACTACATCTTGGAGACTTTTTCATAAATATTCATAAAGAGTTATTTCATTCTTTCAACAGCTGCACAATTTTTCATTATGTGGATGTGCCAAAATTTGTTAACCAGCCCTGTGATGGTTTTTTCCAATAGTTTCCTATTACAAGGAACATTCCAACAAATATAATCCTGAATATTCTTCTGTACATGTTTTAGTATATCTGTAGGGCAGATTCCTGGAAGTAGGTCACAGGGCAGAGTGCATGGTCCACGTGCTCTCTCAAGAGTGCTCCCAGTCTACACTTCATCAGAGTATCTGTTTCCGATCCCTTAACCAAGTCACAACAATGTGCTTTCAACCTTTCTGACCTTGGCCAATCTGATTGGTGAAACTTGTATCCTGTTAGAGTTTTCTTTTTTTTTTTTTTTTTTAATTATGCAGAAGGAGGAGTATCCTTTTATTTTCTGAATGTGCAAGACCCACTTGTATTTCTTATTCTGAGAGCTATCTCTTCATATCATTTGCCCATGTTTCTCTTGGATTGTTGGCTTTTCTTTAATTGACATTTAAGATTTCTTTAAATATTAAAGAAAGGTGCCTTTTGCAAAGTGAATTTGCAAATATTTTCCTCCAGTATGGTTGTCTTTTGATTAGTCCGGTTCCCTTGCCCCGCCCCCCACCTCATTTGTTTTATACATATGTATATAGTAGCTAAATTTTCCTTTGCTTTTTTTAAAGCAATATTTAGTATCGTTTTGGATGCAGTGTGCCAGTTGCGGAATCTTAGTTTCCAGGCCAGGGACTGATCCCAGGCCACCAAAAGGAGAGCACCAAGTCCTAACCACTGGACCATCAGGGAATTCCCTACCCATTTTGTTTTTATTATTTTAAAAATCTTTTTAAAATAATATTTGCCAAGCCATATGGCAAACTATAATAGTTCCTCTACCAGGGATTGAACCTGTACCCCCTGCATTGGCAGCACAGAGTCTAAATCACTGGACCACCAAGGAAGTCCCAATTTACCTTTGCTTTCATTGCTCTTGGGTTTTATGTCGTATTTACAAAGGCTTCTCCCCTATCTGAGCTGATTTTTAAAATATTCTCTCATTAAATCTTTCCACAAAAAATGTATTAAGTTCTGACTCTGTCCCAAGCACTGCTTCAGGGGCTGGAGTTTCAGTGTTGAACAAGGCAAACATGAGTACAGGTTCTGAGCTCTTTTGCTAAGGTCTTTGGCACTTTTCCTAACTACTTACATGATTTCATTTTTTTGCATTTAAATCTTTTTTCCATTGGGAATTTAACATGGTATAAACTGTGAGGGATCTACTTTTTTTTTTTCCCAACTGGCAACCCAGTAATCTTGGCATCACTGACTAATTTATCTTATCTTTACTAATTTGAGATGTCAGTTATCATATGCTAAATTCCCCTAGCTCACACATTTTTATGCTAAAAAGACGTCAAATAAATGTTCTGCTTTGAGCTTCACCAACAGACCCCTCAAGCTGTCAGTTTTCTCTTTTCTAACTTTTTTATTTATTTTATTTTTTGACATCATGGTGCAGCATGTGTGATCTTAGTACCCCCACCAGGGATTGAACCTGCGTCCTTAAAGGGGAAGCACCAAGTCCTAACCACTGAACCACCAGGGAAGTCCTAGTCTTTTTTTTGCCTGTAGAAGCACTTGGTGGGAAGAGTGAGTACCAGCAACATCTTTTCATCCTCTCTGAAAGTGAAAGTGTTAGTCCCTAAGTTGTGTCCGACTCTTTGCATCCCCATGAATTGTAGTCCACCAGGCTCCTCTGTCCATGGGATATCCCAGGCAAGAATACTGGAGTGAGTAGCCATTCCCTCCTTCTCCAGGGGATCTTCCTGACCCAGGGATCGAACCCGGGTCTCTTGCATTGTGTGTGTGTGTGTGTGTGTGTGTGTGTGTGTGTGTGTGTGTTGGGTGGGGCGGGGCGGGGGGGCGCGGATTCTTTACTATCCAAGCCATCAGGGAAGCCTTTTTATCTTCTTTACTCTTTTTATTTATTTATTTATTTTTTTGCTTTGCTGGGTCTTCCTTGCTGCCCAGGGCTTTCTCTAGTTGTGGTGAGTGGGGACTGCTCTTCTTTGTGGTGCGAGGGCTTCTCATTACGGTGACTTCTCTTGTTGCAAAAAACAGGCTCTAGGTGCACAGGCTCAGTAGTTGTGGGGCATGGGCTTAGTTGCTCCACAGCATGTGGAATCTTCCTGGACTGGGGATCAAACCCATGTCCCCAGCATTGGCAGGCGGATTCTAAACAACTAGACCATCAGGGAAGTCCCATCCTCTTTACTCTTTACAGTAGTAAGCTCCAAGATAAGAGTGTGTATCTCCATTTCCCAAGCAAGAAAATTTGACCTAGAGAAGTTAGAAAAGTGTCCCAGTAGGCTAGACTTTACTGTTTTACCTGCCCCGCACATCTTTCTTCTGGGAATGCCCCTCCCCCTGTGACCATCCATCTGCCTCTGGGAGTGAATGCCTGTTAGCCAAGATGAGAAGTCCAGGGCCTGCTCCACACAAGCTCTGCCAATCAGTCCTCCTTTGTAAATTTGAGAAGGAAACCAGAGGGTCCAGACTCTGTAGGTTATAAAGGTGAGACTCTGTCCAGGGCCCTGTTTCTTGCCCAGTGGACTAAAAGAACAGAATCTGCAGAGAGAGTGTGTGAACCAGGAGCTAGAAAAGGTCAAGGGGGCAAGAAAAGGCAGGCTCCTAAGTGTTCAGATCCACATACTCTCTGTACCCGGGACCCACCTGTATTCCTATTTCTGTGTTCCTTGAGACCTTCATATATCCTTATTTTTTTTAAGACTTTTTTTTATATGAACCATTTTCAAAGTCTTCACTGAATGTTTTACAATATTGTTTCTGTTTTTATGGCCTGTTTATGTGGGAGCTTAGCTCCCCACCAAGGCCTGAACCCACACCCCTTTCCAACTCTCCCTGAGTTGCAAGGTGAAGGCTTAACCACTGGACTGCGAGGGAAGTCCGGAAACCTTCCTATACCTTTAGATATTATAAATATAATAAATTCTCCTTAAGCCACTTTGACTTGGGTTTTGGTCACCTGTGATCAAAGGGATCCTTGAATGTGGCTGAAATGAGCCCAGTTCTAGAATGGCTTGTTTCTAACACCTTCTCTTGGGTACATCACAAAAGGGGGCCGGGATCCTGTTTTGACTCTGAACTGTCTCAAAGGGCAAATGAGTGAGTGATTATGGCCAGTGTAGGGGCTCCAGAGACCTGTGTCCTCTGCCATTCCCCTTGCGAGCCTATCTGTAATCAGATTAGGGGGTTGTGACAATGCAAACACAGAGTCTTCTTCTTATTCCATCTAATTAAGTTACGATTTAGTAAAATGAGACCTTCCTACCTTTCCCTGGGCCCCTGTATGAGAGTGTAGACCAGGAACTCCTGCCAGAATGCAGCCAGCTTCTTCCCCTCTCATCTGGGCTCCCCTTCCCAGGGTATTGTTGCCTGTTTCAGGAATTACAGCTGCCCCCCAGGTTGGAAATCTGGAAGCCAGTTTCTCCTCAATGCCTCATGCCCTTGACCCTTCTTTTCCATTCTCACTGCCAATTCCAAGTGCTACTGCCTCGAGCCCAAATTGTTGTAACAGAGTCCTAACATTATTGTCCTTGTGCTTTTGCGTGGCCTGAAATGCCCCATCTCATATGTACACTACAATCCAAGTTCAAATACCACCTTCCCCGTGGGGCCTCTCTGACCACTAGGATTCAGACACTCCCTGTGACATGGACATGCACCCTAAGACGTTAAGGAAAAAATTATCCAGGGACCAGCTTAATTATCCAGTTAAGCACGACCCCAGAGGCTTAACTTGTCTGAGCCTCTTTTTCTGTGTATATTCGATAGAATCAACAGCAGGACTTTGATGAGAATTCAGTCAAACTGTTAAGTAGAAATGACCGTCTCGAGGCTTGCACCTAAAAGGGAACCCATCCTCGTTCCCTTTGCTCTCTCTCACCAGTTTTTTCACCAGACTTCTAACTCTTCAAAACCTGGAACCTTGCATTACTAGGCCTGGCAGGGAGCATGGCATAAAGCAGGAGCTCAAAGCACGCTGAGTGAATAAATACGTAAATGGAAGATTGAAGGAAAAAACCCTCTCCACTCTTGACTCTCTGTTCAACCCCATGTGCACACTTGCCAAATTAATAGTCCTTCTTCTAGTCCTTCAGTTTGGCTCTCAACACACTTATCACTTCTTATTCAAAAAAATCACCTATGGGTCTCCAGTACCCATAGGTTCAAATTTCTTCCTTTAGATTACGGATCCCTCATGATCTGGCCCTAAATACTGTTATTTGGTGTTATTTCCCATTATTCACTGCTGTAGGTTTTTTTGTTGTTGTTGTTCATGAGGCATGTGGGATCTTAGTTGCCTGACAGGGTCTGAACCTGCCCCCACTGCATTGGAATCACGGTATCTTTACCATTGGATCACCAGAGAAGTCCTTGCTACAGTCCTTTCAATGTCGCTGTTCTGGGAGGTCTGTTCATTGCCAGCCAGTTCCAAAAAGTCCTTTCCTTTCTTATCCCTGGCTCAGCACCTTCATTCATACTTGGTTTCCTTCCTAAAAGAATTTCCTTCTCTCTGGCTAACCACCTCCTACCCATCTGTAGCAAAGAAAGCTAGTTGCTTCCTAATATCCCTAAAGAAATTGAAAAAAGTTCCCCAATACTTCCACCAGTTAACATTTGACCATATTTTCTTTCAAGCTTTATTTCCAGGCATTTAAAAAATATTTTTAAAAGTATTCATTGGAAAGCAGCTTCTATAATGACCACACGCATATTTCTATTTATATAAGCAAAAAGAAGCAAATAAAAATCACCATAATCCTACCAGTCTTAGCCAATTATTTAACCTTTTGGTCACATGTACCCTTTAGGCCCATATTAATATTTAAAACGATTCTATTTTTTCACAAAATTGAGATATTGTGATCTGTTTAGTTTCTATTCTATTCTGTTTGTGTTAGCATTGTTTCAAAAAAACATTTTTCATGTCATTAAGAAAGCTTGGTAAAGATAATTTAAAAAAAAATTAGAAGCACAATATCCCATTGTTTGAGAAAACTATTTTTTACTTAGTTTTTCCATTGCTCCACATTTAGGGTTTCCTTTTTCCAAGTTTTCTTTAAACAATGCTGTGATGAATATTTTTGTGCATACATGTTTGACCTTGTTTCTCAATAGCTCCTGAGAATTATTATAGTAACTACATGTCTTGAGTGGTTACCTTTTCCATGCATTAACTGCACCATTACTGCTCTGAATCCTAGTAACAATGCTATCAACGTACAAAGTAGATATTACCATTCCCATTTCACAGGTGTCAGAACTGAAGCACAAACCATAGCATACTCAATGTTCTCAAAACTGTGATAGTGGGCCCCAAATTTAACCCGGGCAGTGCGACTCCCAAGCCCAAGCTCTCAAGCATGATTTTAAGGCTCATGATACCTTTACCAAATGACTTTCCAGAAAGGTTGTTCCAATAAGAATGTCCATCACTCATTCCTTCTTCTTTCAAATGCTTGGTGGGCATTTGCATTTCAGTTGCTCTGAGCTGTCCCTTCATGTAGTTTGCCCACCTATCAGTGAAGGTTACTGTGGGCCACTAATTAGCCCAGCTGATCTTCCCAGCAGCAAAGAGGTGATGTTTCCCTCAGAATCTGGCCACATTCATCCCACTCTGATGTGAGAGTGACCTGAGCAAACACAAACGCTATAAAATAATGCTTTTATACTGGGAGACACAGAGCCTTCTAGTCCTGTTGTTCTGTGCACAATCTAGGGGAGCCTTCATCTAGAAGCTGGCACCATATGTAATTTGCATGTTCAGGAGTTATAATTACATGAGAAGTGCTTTCTTTGTACATGTGTGCATGCTCAGTTGCTTCAGTCATGTCCAACTCTGCGACCCCGTGGACTGCAGCCCATCAGTCTCCTCTGTCCACGGGATTCTCCAGGCAAGAATACTGCAATGGTTGCCATAGCCATCCTCCAGGGGATCTTCCCCACCAAGGGATCGTCTCCTGCATCTCCTGCATTGCAGGTGGATTCCTTACCGGTGAGCCCCTGGGGAAGCCCCTTCTTTGTACATGACATGCTTATTCATGCATAATCAGTATAATTTTAAAAAAACAGGTTAATTTCAAACAAAATAAAATCAAGAGTTTGTTATAATTCAAGTATTAAAGTAATACAAAGAATTCATTGATTTTTAAATGCCAATATCATAAACATTCTGCAATTGTAGGTAGCATGATGGGCATAAACAATCTCCTTTTGGAAGACTGAGGACACCTCAGCGAAGCATCTGAAATGTATTTTCTTAACATAGTCATCTCAAAGCAAATTTTCAGACTTTTTGGTCTGCTGCATTTTTTTTTAAAGGGTCAGTGATTACTTGTATTAATAGGCTCTTCTTTTTCTTTTTTAATTGACTCCCATATATGTCAATCAAAACAGTTTGTGCACGCAATTACAGTTTTCAGAATGGGTGCTTGGAAGGGGCAACATGAAAGTTAAAAAAAAACAAAAAACAAAAAAAAAACCTTGGTAAACCAGAAAGATTTAGACTTCAAGTTCTAGTTTTTTGTGGTTGCAGTCCACGAGGAATTTGCAGAATTTTCTCTTCCTGAACTGACCTTCTCCTTCCTTCCTCCATTTCCCAGGTCAGCTTAAATCCTGGCTCTTGCCTGAGGCCTCCCCTCAAATAAAAACCACTTCTTCACACTATGATAACATGTATAGACAGTCCAGCCAGATTGCTCAATTGATCACTTAATCAGAGTCCATCTTACTTCAATGTGTCCTGAGCTTTTGGTTTTCATTACTTCCGGTGTCAAGGGCACAAGGGTTAAAAGCTATACTTCTTTTTATCCCTTTTGTAGCAGGATGGTGCTGTGCACATGAAAGTCGCTTAATAATACTTAATCCATGCATAAACAGGTGAAAAATAAGTGAATTTGGAAAAATTCAGGGAGCAAGTAGATGAGTATGGTATAAATAACAGACATTTAAAAAAGTACTTTAAAGTTTATAAAACACTTCTCAAGCCATCTCATTTGTACCTCAAAATAACCCAGAGGAAACTGGCTTGGAGAAGTTAAGAGACTTGCTCTTGACACCCGGATCCCTTCCTCCAAAGCTTGTTTTAGTGCTATTATAGTTGACCTTCAGTAAGTATATGAAATTAAATGTGCAGACAGCACGCCCCTATAAAATGTGGTCACCAGCAGAGGGCGCAAGAATATGCATGGGTCTTGGAATAAAATTTGCATCCTGGCCCAGGCTCTTTAAGAGCTACTGACCTTGGGCTAATCGTTTAATTTTTTTGAGTCTCATTTGTAAACTATTGATGATAACTCCCCTCCCCTCGTTGCAGTGTGGTCATAAACATAAGAATTAGAAATATTCTGTGGCTGCTGCTAAGTCACTTCAGTCGTCCGACTCTGTGCGACCCCATAGACGGCAGCCCATCAGGCTTCCCCGTCCCTGGGATTCTCACAGGCAAGAACACTGGAATGGGTTGCCATCTCCTTCTCCAGTGCATGAAAGTGAAAAGTGAAAGTGAAGTTGCTCAGTCATGTCCGACTCTTCGCGACCCCATGGACTGCAGCCTACCAGGCTCCTCCATCCATGGGATTTTCCCAGGCAAGAGTAGTGGAGTAGGGTGCCATCGCCTGCTGCTGCTGCTGCTAAGTCGCTTCAGTTGTGTCCGACTCTGTGCGACCCCATAGAAGGCAGCCCATCAGGCTCCCCCGTCCCTGGGATTCTCCAGGCAAGAACACTGGAGTGGGTTGCCATTTCCTTCTCCAATGCATGAAAGTGAAGAGTGAAAGTGAAGTCGCCTAGCACATAGTAAAGTAAGTGTTAGTTGCTCAGTCATGTCCGACTCCTTGTGACCCCATGGACTGTAGCCCACCAGGTTTCTCTCTCAGTGGGATTCTTCAGGCAAAAACACTGGAGTGGGTAACCATTCCATTCTCCAGGGGTCCTCCTGACCCAGGGATCAAACCCTGGTCTCTCACATTGCAGGCAGATTCTTAACCATCTGAGCCACCAGGGAAGCCCAGCACATAGTAGGTGAACAATAAATTGTTTCTCTCCTGATTGCCATAAGATCACAGAACCAGTTAATTCTTGTTTGATGCTTACTAAATATTTGATATTAGTTTGCATATTTAACCCTTAAAATAGCCTGAATGGGCAAATAAATGCATATTAATGAAAAAATTTAATATCCAATGCTGGCAAGAGTGAGGAAGCAGATTGTAGCAACTTTTCTGGATAGAAAGCCTTAAAAACATGATCGGGGCCAGATTATCTTGCCCCAGCATCTATTTAACCTAGGAAAATAATACTGGATAAGTAGCAAGCTTTAGAAAAATAGAGGATTTCATCATCTCTCTTTATAACAGCAAAAGGGAAACATCCTAAATGTTCAATGTAGGGCATAGGCTTAATAATTCTAGTTTCTCCATCAAATTGAACACTGTGCAGTCATTAAAATGATGCTATATAAAAATAAATAAATACAATGATCCTATAGAAAAATATTCTTAAAAGGAGCATAATTGAAACACAGCAAGTAAAGATCACAAGAGACAAACAGCCTGCTTTAACCTGTTTAATAAATACAGGACAGAAATCAAAATTGTAATAGTTATTTCCGTACAAGATGAGATTGTTAATGGAGTTTTTTCCCCCTACTTCTCTTTACTTATTCTGTAAATGTTCTGCAATTAATATATATCACTTTTGTGATTTAAAGTCTTTCTTTTACATGTGCAGTGGAGGTGGTTTTTTTAAACACTGCCTGCCAGCACAACCAGAACAGTGGTCAAGTAAATTAAGTTAGTTGTAATAGAGTAACTTGGGAGTTTCAAGAAGTTAAACAGAGTAATTAAAATCGTAATGAAATTACACAGAGCTGGTCACTTAGTTGCAATAAGGCTGCTCTAGACGTTTGGTTCCACTTTTTCAAAAGGCCTAAAAATGGCATAAAATAAAAAATGAACAATTGTTCATGTAAAGGGCCATGTGCCAAGTTTGGCCTAAGCCACTGTAACCTGAACTCACCCATATCTCCTCCTCCAGGCTGGCGGCATGTCTCTGGAAGGGTGTATTTGCCCTGCATTACTCAATTTACTTTCCTGAACTTGAAATGGAGTGGAATTTCAATGTAGAGTTACCCATTAGCTCCAAGGCTAAATTTAAACCTTTAATTAAATTAATCACTTGATCTTAAACACATTGCTTCTCCCTTAGGAAAGAGTAGAGAGGTTTCTTAGATGTCAGAGAACTCAAGTCAGTGTGACAACTGTTACTACTGCCTTTGATAAATCACCCAAACCACAGAGGGAAATCTGCAGGCATTTTCAGATGGTCCACGGTAAAGCCCCCTCTACTCCAGAACAGAAGGTTGTTGGCGGTGGGGCTGGGGTACAGCATACTGCGACCCCTTCCAGATCCGTCGTTGCAGCTCTGGAAGGGTCATTGCATCCTTGGACAGGTACTTAATAGAAGACACTGGTAGGGTTTGGGGTTCTTGTGCACCCCGGGGTGTGTATTTATAACAGGAGCTGCGTCCTCAGCCTGCAAATGAATGAGACACAAACTCAACGGTCAGCGACCGCTTGCTGGTGGGACTGTCCACATAAAGGGGTGTGGCCCTACTCGTGTAACTATTAATAAGGACTTATTTCTCGGGGCCCAACAAGGGCAGAGCAGGATCCAGTTAACAAGTTCGCGGGCCAAATCGCTTCAATTCCAGTGACTCGTCCCGCAGACCCATAACCTTCCCAGGACCACATCCTCACGCGTGACTCGGAGCTCTGCTCACGCTCCGCAATTCCCAGTCCAAGCGCGACGGGGAAGCGTGCTCGCCTCCCGCACCTGGGCGCGCGCCCCGGCAGGGAGCCACCAACTCTCCCCGCAGTCAGCTCGGACTACCTGGACCGCCAGGCCGATCCCCGCCCCGCCACCCGCTCGGTTTTCCCTTCCTCCTCCTCTTCCTCCTCCTCCTGCCCCCCGCCTCCAGCTGCCTGCCTGCGCGGCTGCCGCCTGCGGCTTTGTTTTCCTCCCAGGTTTCACCCCCCACACGTGATACTGTGTTTTTTTTTTTTTTGCACAGAGCGTTTCGCAGAGCGAGCGCGGGGCGCGCGCACCTATAAATACCGACCCGGGGGCCGGAGAGCAGCAGATCGCGGGGTCCCGGAGGGCCCAGCACCGATCCCGCAGGCGGGGCGGGCGGGCAGACGGCCAGCGAGCCAGCCAGCAGCCGCGCGCGTGGGCCAGGGCGGCGGCGCCCCCCGCCCGAGCACCGAGGGGCGAGCATGGCCCGCCCGCTGGGGGGCCGGGCCGCCGCGCACGCCGCCCGCGCCCCGCGCCCTGCCCAGCCCGGGTCACCGGCGCTCGCGCCCGCCGCTTAGCACTCGGGCGCCACTCGCTTCTCCGGGGGCATCGCGGAAATCTCGCCGCAGACGGACACAATGGCGGCGACTGCCGCCACCACGGCCGCCACCGCCGGCACGGCCGTCCGCAGCAGCAGCACCAGCAGCGCCGGCACCGACGCCGCGGGCATCGGCAGATTGCAGCCGCCGCCGCAGCCCCGGCCCGCGGCCGCAGCGCCGGCCCAGCCGCCGCCCGAGCCCCCCAGGAAGCCGCGCATGGACCCGCGGCGGCGCCAAGCTGCCCTCTCCTTCCTCACCAACATCTCGTTGGACGGACGGCCGCCGCTGCAGGACGAGGAGTGGGCCGGCGGCGAGGACAGCAGCGCGGCCAAGCCCGGCAGCGGCTGCGGCTCGAGGACTCGGCTCAGCCTGCCAGCAGCCGCCGAGCGGGGAGGCTGCGGCGCGCTCTCCGCGGCGGGCGCGGCGGCGGCGGCGTTGGCGGCTGGATCCGGCCCCTGCCTCCCGCCGCCCTCGCCGCTTGTCCCCGGCGGCCACGCGACCGTGCTCGGCCCCGGGGCGGCCCGGGGGTTCGCAAGCTCCCTGGGCGCCGGCCGGGCGTCGGGGGAGCTGTGGCAGCAGCTCCGGCCCGCGCCTTTCGCCACTGGCGTTCAGCCGCAGCCGCCAGACGGGCCCGGGGACGCCGGGCCGGAGGAGCTGGAGGAGGACGATGCCTTTACCGGAGTGCACGTGCCGGCGGCCGCCTTCCTGAGCTCCGGGACCCCCGGGGGCGGGAGCGGCAGTCGGGGCCGCCTCAACTCGTTCACTCAGGGAATCCTGCCCATCGCCTTCTCCAGGCAGACCTCGCAGAACTACTGTTCGCTGGAGCAGGCGGGCCCGGGGAGCGGCTCCAGCGCCTTCGAGCAGCTGCAGAGGTCCCGGTGAGTAGCCAGGACGCGGCGCGCGCCTCTCCTAACCCCGCCCGGCCGGCGCTCTGCTGCGGGACACCCGGCGCTCCCACTTCCCGCGCCCTGCCGGATCCCTGGGCTTCTGGCGCGAATTCCAAACCGCGAGGGCACGCGGAAGAAGGAAGGTCTCTGGGGAGTGTGTGTGTGTGTTTTCACACGTGTGTGCACGAGCCCAGCACTCACCGAGAAGCACCGTGCTTATGCAAATGGGGTTGGAGGTACAGGTTGCGGGAGCCCACCAAAAAAAGTGGCATCAAAACCTCTCATTGCAAGGAAAAGAGCATGAGCTTTCAGAAACCCGGGCCGGACCGGAGAAGCACTCTTCTCGCTCCCGGCAAGACTAGGCGGGACGCAGAGTCCAGCAGTGGGTCCGGCAGCCGGCCGAGCGGCGCGTGTGAGTCTTAACTTGCCGCAGACACGCCGCCGCGAATGCCTTCTAAGTTCTGCTTGCGCTCCAAGTATTCCAGTGTCCCAGGAGCACTTGGCATTTTCCTTTTGCTTTCCTAAGAAAAGGAAAGCCCTTCTTATGTGCCCTTGAAGGCCTTGAGGGTGGGGGACAGAGAGGAAATAGGGCTTGAGGATTCTTTTTTGCATCCCAACGTGAATTCGGTGAAATGAGTGAAAAGTTTTTCACCTTTCAAAAGGTTGTGTTTGGTAGCTTAAGTCATCTCCAGGTCTCAACCATCTTAGCAAAACCGTGAAATGCTGGACACTTGCCCATTCAGGAAATGGCTAGAGCTTGTTCCAGGCACCCTGGGCAGTTCTGTCTGCATCAGGCAGGTGGGATAGGGGGAGAACAGGACTGAGCAACCGGGAGGAAGTGCAGGCCTGGTTCCTGGGAGGGAACGTCCAGGCTAGTTAGTTAGGAAGGCCTCCTATGGCTCAGTTATGTCAGCTTCCTGAGGCCTCAGTTTCCCTTTCTGGGATGGGAACTTGCCAGCCTGTTGCAGGCCTGGAGATGAGAAAGGAGAACCTTTTCTGTTACAGCCTCTCTCCTGTGATGCTCTGAACACTTAGGCTTTTTCTGGTCTATTAAGAAGGTGGTCTGTTGGAAAACTTAACTTCCTCTCCCAATGGACAGATGGTGATGAATGGACCAGGCTCCTTCAGAATTTTGTCCGGAGTCTCTTTCCTCCTAAGGGTTGAAATCAGGACCCTGTTTGGTGTGCAGCATCCTAGTTGAGTCCGCATGTCTGTGGACAGGGGTGTGGACCTGTCAGACAGCCTTGTGATTTCCCTGGGTGATTAGCGATGCTGGGCACAGGTGACCATCTGGGCCTGAGTTTCTTGTCAGGGCTCACATCTCCCCCATAGCATAGCAGGCCAGTGGGCGGGAGGGGAGGAGGATCCCTTCCTTTCTGGGTGAGTGGCTCAGACTCAGCAGTTTCCCAGCGGCTTGACATCACACACTGGCTCCTAATGACTCTGTAGTTTGAGCCTGAGCCCAGCTTGTCCAGTGGGTCAGGGCAAGAGTGGTAATAAACATAGGTGTTATTCTAAGCCATGTGCCAGACTGGCCTGTGTCTCATGCTTGACAGATGTGTTCCCCTGCTCGCAACAGCTGGAGATCAAATGACCTCACACTTCGTCTCTAAGAATCACCTTTAGACGATCTTGTGTGTTAATATTTCTGATCCCCCAAATAGCCAGATTTAACCGCTGATCCTATAAAGATGAACCCCGTGGGTGTTTTATTGATCCCCTCCCCCAACACACACATTAAGATGAGTGAGTCAGTGTGATGCTTCCTTACTTGACGGTCGCATTCATCTTATAACTTTGGAATTATCCATATCTGGCAACTTGACAGGCTTTTTAAAAAATTACAGCTGTCAACAGAAACCGTGTCAAATTTAATGTGCAGAGAGGAAATAAATTGGTGAGACTGAGATTGAAGAAAGGCCTTGAAGTGCGAGCATGGCCATTTCTCATGGCCAGAAACTTGGAATCTCCTAGGGCATTTTGTTTCCTACACTGCACTGCTTACAGGAGTTTTGTCAGAAGTGTGTTGTTTTTCTGATCACTAGAGAGAACTTTCACATGCTTAGATGAGTTGTGATGTGGCATATAGACTCATTTGAATCAGGCCCAGGGCCAACTTAAAGAACTCAGGGTAGTTTAAAGAATGTCATTTACTTTCCTGGTGTGCCTCGCTTTAAGAAATACTGCTTGCCTGGGTGGTTCCATATACTATTTCATGGATGTTCTCCTGGGGTGTCATTTTTAAATCATATATTTTCCTTGGATTTGTTTCTTTCAATTTAAAGAATTCCAAACAACCTTGCTGCTCAAAAGTGAGTTCTTGGACCTTCACAAACCCTCAGGTCCTATTCTGGATTACTTGAGTACAAATTTGCATTTTAACAAGATTCCCCAGATGATTCATATACAAGGGAAAGTTTGGAAAAACTGCCATAGTTCATCTGAAATCTGCCTCTTTTTTCCCCATGAACTTGGAATTTCACACATTCAGTTTGTTATGGGTATATAAAAATCAGAATCTCCTGATCCGAAATCTTATTTATTTTGTTACTTTCATCTGGACACTTGCAAGACTGATCACATTTATGACTTGTACTTCCAAATCTTGAAATATGGCAGGAACATGTGTGTGCCCAGACCTTGGCACAGATGTGTTGACGGATTGAGGACACCATCTCTGTGCTGGAGAGTTGATGTTTATCACAGTGAATTCTCACAGCCTCCCTACGTGTAGATTCTTTCTCAGACCCAGTGTTTGCCAAGATAGGACTCCATATCTTTGAGATCCAAACCTGACATTCTTCTTTCTTTCTTCTTGTTTTTTTTTTTTTTTTTTAAATATATATTTATTTATTTGCCTGCACTGGGTCCCAGCTATGGCATGCAGGACCCTCGATCTTTGTTGCGGCATGCAGAATCCTTTTAATTCCGGCATGTGGAATCTGTAGTTATGGCATGTGAACTCAGCTGTGGCAGGTGGGATCTAGTTCCCTGACCAGCGATCAAACCAGGCCCACTGCTTTGGGAGCTCAGTCTCAGCCACTGGGCCACCAGGGAAGTCCGGAACTTGATGCCTTTCCTCTGCCCCTGCATGGATCACCGTGCCGGGCATGCATGGGCCCAAGGAGAATTTGGGAGCTCTGGACCCTACTAGATGTTTGTCCAGGACACGTAGCAGGCCAGTGGTGCTTGTGAGGTTCTGTACACCCTCTCTGAGTCATCCTCCCCACATTTAGCTTTGCTCTGAGGGGTCCCTGGCTTTGCTGCTACTTTCCAGTCTCTACTGACGTGCATAGAGAACCCAGGACCACAGGCCTCATGGATGGGGCTCCAGGGATGGGAAGCCAGTGCACTGGGGTTTATGCTGAGTTTGCTCTGTGGCTAGGTGTCAGAAGCGAGAAGCCAGAAAGATGCCTTCTAGCTTGACACCCTGTTGTGTTCTCTGCCTAAGGAAGGCGTTAATAGGTGAAAGGGAGTGTGTTTCAAGGCTTTCTTTCACTTGAAAAGTTTCCCCTTAGGTAGCAGCTGGCAGCAGTCCTGGGTTCCTCCACTTCCTGGTGCTGCTGAAGTGCGGAATGGGGCCTAGGTGAACACGTGTGTACCATGGGGCCCGATGAAGGGGTGTGTGGGGACCAGGGTATTCATTTCAAACAAGGTGAGGGTTTTGCTTCTTAGAACATCTCTGCTAACGGTGTGCCTTGTGGAGACTCCGGTCTTAAATGGAAAGAGCCCGTGGTGCAGAAGAGCCCCAAGCCTTGGATTCTAATCCCCCCACTTTGTCACCTCTCTGCATTGTGACTTTGTGACACTGTGTTTTAGCTGTAAGCAACCTGACCTATCTGGATTTTAGCAATAAGCGAACCCAAGTTACTGTTGAGCCATCTTTCCAGCAATGTGCATTGTGGACGCCAAGGGTACAGCCCTGGGCTGGTCTAGGCCTTGGTCAGGATGCTCCCCTGTGCCTCCTCCCAGGGCCTGAGACAAGAGCCCAAGGCTCACCCGCCGCCCTCTTCCTTACACTCACCAGGTTGTCAGGTGTGGGTGAACTCGGAAGGGGAAGTGGATTGGAAGCCTGCCCACTGCTGACAAGTGCCCAGGGAGGCAGCACGTTCAAGCGTGATCCTTTGTCCTCTGGGGAGGGTGGGGAAGCCATAGCCTGGCTCTGCATTGTGTCCGCATAGCCACCCCGGGGAGCCCCACCTGCCTGGATTTTTTTCCCCTGGGAAGGAGAGTTGTTAGGTAGGGAGAGGGCAAGGGACAGGCGGCCTTTGAACGCGCTGGGAAGGAGCAGTAGGTGAGGCTGGATGAGGTGACAGCATGTCAATCAGGAATGCCAAGCTGGTACCCTGCCCCCCTGGGCTCAGAGCCAGTCCCTGCCCTGGCTGGCAACCAAGGGCAGGTGGCTTCCCTGCCCCACCTCAGTTTTCTTCTGGGACGAAAGCGCTGGGACAGTGGAGTGGTGTACTTTTCCAGGCTAGTGCCCTGTGACCTGCCTCGGAGGCCGGGCATAATGCCTGGGAACAAGTGGATAACTGAACCTCAGCGTCAGACGGGGAGGTGGAGCTAAGTTTATCCCGGGTGGCTCCCATAGGCAGGACGTGCGCTCATGGATGAAGGAATGGGTTTCCCAGGCTGGCAGGGAGGGTCAGCTGTGCTCCTCTGGCTGCGGAGGTGTCACAGCTGGCCTGCCTGCTCCATCCAGGCTGGAAGCCACAGCCACTGAGGCAGTCCAGCCCTGTCTCTACGAGCCCCGTCACAGAAGTGATCCGTGGTCCCCTCCTCTGGGGAGGATGGACCGAAAGGCCATCAGGTTTACACAGTGCTTTAGTAGATGTTGATTTCAGGTCCCGACAATGTGGAGAAGCAGGAATCCAGGGTCACAGAGTGGGCAGAGGATGACCCTAGGAGCTGTGTTTTATGTCATGGAGGAAATTCTAGTTTGGGGACCTAAAGCCTTGTATGATTTATTCAACAAACATGAATGTGATGAATATCAAGACGTACCAGTTATGGGAGGTACAGGCTTGAACGTAATCCTTGTCTGTTGGGAGGCACACATCAACAGGATGGTTTTTCTGGTGATGGGAGCTTGATTAGAGCTGAGCCTGTTTTCTGAGCCCTACCAGGGCAGAGACACTTCATGTGCCCACTGTGGGACCTGGCTCAGTGCTTTGATGCAGTATTTGTATTTAACTACCACATCCCAGGTGTGGTTCTAAGGGAACAACGCATCAGCTGGTTCACACTTATAACAGCCCTTACACAGCATCACCCTTATTCTGAAGCACAGAGAAGTTAAGTTACTGGCCCAGGGTCACTCTGCCTGCCCCTGGGCAGTCTGGCTCCAGGATATGTGTCCAAACGCGCTTGTCTCTGCTCTGCTGTGGTTTGAGTCAGGCTCCTAAATACTTGTTTGACTGGCTTGAGCTGGTCGGGGGCGAACGTGGCCTCCGTGACCTCTAAGAGCAGTGCTGGCCCTGCAGTTTCCTTATTTAGGCGTCTCTTCTCTGTCGGTGTCTACAGGGATCCAGTCCTGCCCAGTGCCTGCCTGCTCCCTGCCACGCCCGCGTTTCTCTGCCACACCCAAATTCCCGTCACCTTTGTTACCTGTTTAGTCCACCTGGGCTCTGTGCCCTCAGGGAGACAGGAGAATTAGGAGCCTGGCGCCCCCAGGAATTGGGTGTATGGCGGTAGTTCTTCCTTAGTGCTGAGGGTCTCATCCGTGAAATGGGAATGATAATAATACTACCTCCCTCCTGGATGCGTTTCCTTTTTTTGGACCTTTGGTGTCTTTTCAGCATCACCCCTTTTCCCCAGCCCAGGGGTCAGCACATTCAGGCCCAGGAGCTGTTTATAAATAAGATTTTCTGGGAAACAGCCCCTCCTGTTCATCTCTGTACTGTCTTGGGCAGTCCTTGTGCTACAAGCAGAGTAGAGTAGCTGTGGCAGAGACCACATGGCCCGCAGAGCCTAAACTGTTTGTTCTCTGACTCTTATAGAAATGGCCGAGACCTATGCCTCTGCCCAGGGCTCTGTCCCCAGAGATGTGGGCTGGTCCCCTATCCTTGTCTCCTGGAAGCTCCTGGCTTCTGTTTGGACCCGCCATCCCTTCTTTCCAGCTGGCCGAGGGACCTTTCTGAGGCCCACGTCGGATCCCGGCAGTCCTAAACTCCTTTTCTTCCATGTGTGGCCAGCATGCTCTCTGCTCCCCTGCACGCCTGTCTTCTGCGCTGGCTTCACAAAGGGCACCTGGGTTCTGGCACTCACCGGCCTCTCCATGGGATGCTTCCCCACCAGACGCCCCTTCTTCCGTTGCAGACCCATCGCCCTGCAGAGGCCCCAGGTTTGGCGCTGAGCACGCCCTCCTAGGGATGACTTTCTTCCTTCTCTGTGGGTCTGAGTGCACCTGTCCCTGACTCCTTGGTGGTTGGGGACTTGCTGGTGACAGGCCTGGGAGTGTCCCCCCTCCAACTTTCTAGGTCTTTTATTTTTAACCAGAATCACTCTCAACATTTTATTTGGTAAATTAGCCACTCTACCACCTCCTCCCTCAGTCCTGCAGCAACGAACCTCCCTCCTTGAATGTCTCTCCTCTCCCCCTGTATCATTCACTCATCCACCAACCCCACCCCACCCACGCTGGCTTCTCCCCACTCTGCAGGGAGGGGAAGCAGCACCTTCCTGTGTGCTATGGGCTTCATATGTATTCGCTGTTTAGTCCCTAAGTTATGTCCGACTCTTTGAGACCCCATGAATTGTAGCCCACCAGGCTCCTCTGTCCATGGGATTTCCCAGGCAAGAATACTGGAGTGGGTTGCCATTTCTTCCTTCAGGGGATCTTCCCAATCCAGGGATTGTACCCGAGTCCCCCGTATTGGCAGGTGGGTTCTTTACCACTGAGCCACCAGGGAAGCCCCTCATATCCATCTTTTGTTTTATTTGTATGGCAATTCTAAGACATAGGGCTTATACATATATTAGAGCTGTGGACAATGAGGTTTGGAGGGCTTAAGGAAGCTTGCCAGAGGCCTCACAGCTGGAATCTAGAGTTAGAATTTGAGGCCTGGTCTCTCTGGCTTCTGATCTGGGTTTCTGCCAGAGGTGAGAGTATGCTGGACTGACTCTGTAGGGACGGGACGACCAAGGAATCTCAGCTGATGGGTAACTGAAATCAGCCATAGTGGGAGCGTTTACACCACAGGAATCAGCCAGTGGTTATTACAAGCCAGGGTTTTGCTTTTTCCCTTTCAGAGAGCTGGTTTGTCAGCACGTGTGCCAGGGCCTCAACGGTACATCTCTTGGTTCCATTCTCCCCTGGGGGGCTGTGCAAAATGTGGTCATCAGAGGAAGAGGGAAAAACCAAACATTTTTATCAGAATCTGTTACTTGACATGATTCTGTGAATTTCTCAAAGGGTGACCACCATCACCACCCAGTTTACACCTCAAAAAACATCTAACAACCCCCCACCTCAAGCTTCAACCTGCGTGCAATTTAAAAACTAAACTTTGAGACACTAAGTCTCAAACAGATTGCTTAGTATTATCTGTAGGAATCATAAAATCATTACCTGTTACTCTCCTTTACAAACTGTGATGCATTTTTATTTTTGTTTGGTTTTTAAAAGTCTCTGAGATAATACAATCAATCAGGGTTTCCTGTTTTTTTTTTCCCCCCTTTTTGTTTGTGTTAGTATTTTGGATAATTGCACACTAGTTTATGTTTAATGGGATTATTATTAATGTGGTTTGGAGTTTATTGCTGAACATTTGGTCACAAAGACAAAAGCTTATAAAACAGAGCTTGGGAATACTAGACATTTAAGACTTGGAATATTGTAATAATGTGTGTGTTCATGAAAGGATACAATCTTATCCCCAATTTAAAGGGTAGGAGAGTACTTAAATCTAAGTTTAACCCATGACAAATAGACGGCAAGCCATTCAGGAAAAGACTAACAAAATATTGGAGAATGCCAAAGATTTGTGTGTCTAGCACACTGATTTTTATTTTAAAGCATTTTATTCATTGACCCAATGATTTATAGAGCAAAGTGTCTACTTTGATCATCTTAGGAAGGGGATGGGGGGTTGTGAGAGACGGGAAAACAGCCAAAGTCTATAATGTTTTGCTTAAGGACTAAAATTGGCATGTTGGCATGGGGGGTGTGGATGGGCAAAAAGGTGAAAGAATTAAGAGGTGCACGTTTCCATGTTTTTAAATGCCAAACCACTAGGTCATACCCCTGAAACTAGTAGTGTATGTCAACTATATTTCAATCAAAAATAATTTTAAAAATTGGGATGTTAGGGGATAAATGGTTGATCTGACGTGGAAAAGTGGTTCTTGATGAAGTTTTTTATGTTTTATTGAATCAAATAAAGTTTGCTATTAAAGAGGGAGTTATGAGGAAAGAAGATGAGATTACAAATTACAAAGGTGATTGTGTAAGTCCTTGAGGATTCAGTTTATCCACCACAAGACAAACTTCTGATTACTAAATTCTACTTACTTGTTTGGGGCTTTACCATTTACAAAGTGCTTTCGTATATACTAAATAGTTTTCAGAAAGGCAATGTGGTAGCTGTTTTATAGACTAGAAAGTTGAGACCACAAAGAACGAAGTGGTCATGTCCATGGTCACGTACCCCACACATGGCAGAGCTGGAATTTTGAAACCTGGGTTTTCTGGTTCCAAGCCGAGAGTTTTAAAAATAAACCACAAACTCTAATGTAGTTGTTTCACTTAAGAAAAACAAAGAACTCTATTAAATGCTGTAGAATTTTATTCTCCTTCCTGCCCTCAACTTCCACTTGTATATTAGTTAACCTCCAGAGAACAAAAATGCTAGGGCCTCATATTTCAGACCTATGGGCTGGAGTCAACCAAAGTCAGGATGTTCAAGTACAAAGAAATATTGTGCTGTATTTTTGGCCAGCAACACTTTCTCATCAAGCAAGGATTCTGACTTTCATATGATAACCTCGAGGGACAGGCCAACAGAGAATGCTGGTTTGGGGCCCGAGTTGTGGAAAATTTTCCCAATAACAACAGCTTTCTCCAAACAGTAGTTTGGTGTCGGTTCCTCCTTTCCCACACCCCTGCTGCTCTGCCTCCTTCCCAGAAAATTGAGTGCATAGATTCAGGAGTAGATGCACCAACCTTGGAGTCAGACAACTCTGCCACATAGCAACACCTTTTGAGGAAACTCTTCCAACCCCTCTGAGCGTCAGCATCCTCACCTGTAGGATGGGGCTAATAATCCCTACCTGGGGACTTCCAGTGGGTGAAACTCCCCTCTTCCAATGCCGGGCACCCGGGGTTCGATCCCTGGTCAGGGAACTAGATCCCACATGCCACATCTACGAGTTCACATGCTGCAACTAAGACCCAGTGCAGTCAAATAAAGAAATAAATTTTTAACAACTTCCCGCCCATTTGGGGGTGTTGTGAGCATGAACGTGAGAAGCACCTAGCAGAGGTTTGGCCCTTGGTGGTTGGCCGGTAAGACCGTGGCTGTTTTGTGCACAGTTGCCCTGCTCTGCCCTTCACCATCAGTCAAAAAGCAGTTGAGAAACCCAACAGGGTCTGCTTAGATCATCCGGAGTGGAGCTTTTTGCTTCCAGATGATTTACCGCATCGGTTCACTTTCATAAATAGTAGTAAAATAAGACCAGAGCAGCTGAGGACACCACCACCCCCTCCCTTAGCGTTTTTGTCCTTTTGTACGCTGGAAAATAACAGTCTTGAGGACAGGGCAGCAAGGAGGTGAATCACATGTTCGGTGTCATCTGCTTAAAGCAGCACAGCAGTGCGGTCAAGAGCAATAACCAGTCTGGTCCACACCCAGGCATGCAAGACACTGCCTTGCCCATTGGGACTGCAGGAGGGGAGAGCTACCTGCCAAGACAATTCTGGAAGATGTGTCTCTGCTCCCTCCCCTTGCAGAAGCCGTGGCCCTCCTGCTGTGGTCTGCCTGCTGCCTGCTCAGCCGCCTTCTCTAGGCAGGACACCCGTGGAGTGTGAGGGCTCTTGGGACACCCTCAAGGTCCCTGTGGCCATGGCCATGGAGTCGGTTGAATGCTACTTCGGTGATGGACTTGGCATCCCCTCCCTGCTCGCAGGTCTCTCTGCACCTGGCGCTTGCCTTTGACCCCTCTGGGAAGACAGAGGTGGGGCTTGTCCGGGTCCCCGGTGTGACCCATGTGGCGTGGGGTCAGCAGCAACCCACTCCCCTCCACGTGCCAGGTTGTTCACACGCCTGTGTGTGAACCATCAGGTCGCTTGGTGGTTCAGGGATCAGTGGACCAGCACCTACCTTCCAGAAGAGAGGAGAACTACAGGCCGAGGCAGCGGGGCTCCCTGGTCCCCCTCTGGAGCGGGCGGTTGTCCTGGAGGTGGCCTCGGAGCTGAGCCTGCAGGGACTGGCGGCCCAGTGCTCAGAGGGAGGCCTGTGAGCGAGGACAGGTGTGCACAGAGCAGGGCTTATGAAAACGAGGCGGGTTGGCTGGAGGAAGGAGAGCAGTGCCTTTTGTTTTTAACCCTTTTAGCATCTTAGTCGTCACTTCAGAAAGAGGAACTTGTGCCCATGAAAAATTTTCTGTTCTGGGAGTTCATCTATTTTAATACAGAGAGAATTTTAGAAAGAATTTCAGGAGGTTCATGGACACTTGGAAACTTCTCCTGGAGGAAGGGAGACCAGCAAAGAAGCTGGTGTTAGGAGCCCCAGAGAGAAGTGGAGACCGGAGGCCTCTGCCGTCACTAACCCCCAGCACCAACTTGTCACTGTGGTGCTCGGCGACCACGTGGATTTGGGGCGCTGCCTGTGCTCCCTGAAGTCCTTCGGGTCACCCATCTCTGCAGCTCTTGTGGGTATGGGGTTCCCACCTGGAACCTCAGAAACATTCTGACCTTATTTGGAAATATAGGTGCACCTCAGAGATACTGCAGGTTCAATCCAAGACTAGGGTGGAGACAGTGAGGGGATCACTGACTCAAAAACAAGATAGAATGACAGGCTCCAATTCTGGTAAAGAATCTGCCTGCCAACGCAGGAGACATAAGGGACATGAGTTCCTTCCCTGGGTTGGGAAGATCTCCCGGAGGAGGGCATGGCAACCCACTCCAATATTCTTGCCTGGAGAATCCGTGGACAGAGGAGCCTGAGGGGCTACAATCTATGGGGTTGCAAAGAGTCAGACACAACTGAGCATGCACACACATGTGTGACTTGAGTGGTCATTTCCAGCTTGTGTCCAGTTAGACACTTAAATAATCACCCACAGGTGTAGGGCTGCGACTCTCTTGCGTGGACAGAGGGGAGGGCCTTCGTCCCATTGGGGCCTGTGATGAGCGCCATGGTGGGTTTGACCTGCTTGTGGTGGGGAGGGCTGGCTTCTGGAGGTGTCTAAAGGGTGAACACGGGCTGGGAGGAGTGTGTAGACCACAGGACCAGTCTGGGAAGGGTCTCTGGTGGGAAGAAGCAGGAAGATGTGAAGGAAGCAGATGAAGGGCAGGCGGTGTGTTTGGACCACAGGGAGGATTTTGATGTTCATCAGCAGAGCAATGTGATATCACTAGCCAGGTGGAACCAGAGTAAGACCTGTGTTTTGAAATGATTGGGCCGGCGGCAGCATGGAAGGACAGTTAGATGAGAGAAGCCACAGATGGGAGGAAACCACAGTTTGTAGCTACTGTCCTGGCAGAGGATGGTGGCGACTGGGCTGGAGTGGCAGTGATGGGGGTGGGGAGAAGGGGTGGATCCCACAGGGATTTAAGGTGCAGCGGAATGAACTTGGAGATGGACTGGCTGTGGAGGGCGGGGTACAGAGGCATCAAGGGACCCCCCCCACACACACACACACGGGTTCCAGTGTGTGGACTGATGGGATAGCAGAGCCATCTCAGTGACAGGATGGATGTGAGCACAATCCAGTGCTATGCGTTTAATAAATACTCTCTAGAAGAAAAAATTGCAGACCTGAAGATGACCCTGTTTCTTTCTTTCTTTAATATTTATTTATTTGGCTGTGCCGGCTCTTAGCTGCAGCATGCAAGATCTTTACTTGCGGCATGCAAACTCTTTGTTGTGGCATGTGGGATCTAGTTCCCTGACCAGGGATCAAACCCAGGCCCCCTCCATTGGGAGCTCAGAGTCTTAGTCACTGGATCACCAAGAAAGTTCTGACCCTGTTTCTTCTCATTGTCTTGTTTCTCATAACACTGTGCCTTTACTCTCCAGATAGCTCGAGATGAAGTATGTAGGGTCATAAATAATGTATTGGTTGAGGATGTATACATTTTCAGCTTCAAGAGAAACCAAGTTTTATGCTCATTGGTCTTTGGTCTAAAAATTCTAATGTTGCCTTTTAAGGTAAATGCTGAGCATGTCAATTTTAAAAAAAAGTCAGATTTTGTGCATTTCAGTTAAGACATATAATTTCTTTTTATTAAAGAAAAAAGTACCCTTGAGCGAGATCATGAGACTTTTTTTCAAACAATTCCTGGGTTCAGCTTGTGCATGTTTACAGCTAATTACCAGGTGTTGAAGTCTGAGTGATCTCGAGCGTGGAGGATAAAGATATGTTCTCAGGAGAAGGAAAACATGCCTTTGCAAAGCTGCATAATAGTCTGCTGCAGTAACTAAACAAGCACCCAGTGTTGAGTGATTTTGTACTTACTCTGTTATTCAAAGTAAGGCCAGGATGCGGTCTTTTTTTTTTTTTTTAAGTTATTTATTTATTTGGCTGTGCCGGATCTTAGTTGTGGCATGTGGGATCTAGTTCTCTGACCAGAGATCAAACCTGGGTCTGCTGCATTGAGACCACGGAGTCATAGCCACTGGACCACCAGGAAAGTCCGAGGACACAGTCTTAAGATTCCAGCAGCAATCTCATCTTTTTCTTGTTTTACGGGTGGTTTTTCATAATCATGGTTTGCTTATTGCACACTAACGTTATGAGCTGCAGAGCCATGTGGAAATAGCTACACATCTCAGATCTGCCATCTCCCGGGTGTGCCCATAGGCAGATTCCAGAATCTCTGTAAGAGTTGGACATGTTAATAATCACATACCCCATTCCAGTATTCTTGCCTGGGAAGTCCCGTGGACAGAGGAGCCTGGCGGACTACAGTTCATGAGGTCACAGAGTCAGCTACAACTCAGTGACTAAACAACAGCAGATTCATGGCATAACAGCCAGGATTAAATCTGATTTCTCTGAAGTACTTTGCACAATGCTAGGTACATATATTGTTGTTGTTCAGTCTCTTAGTCATCTCTGACTCTTTGCGGCCCCATGGACTACAGCACGCCAGGCTTCCCTGTCCTTCACCATCTCCCAGAGTTTGCTCAAACTCATGTCCATTGAGTTGGTCATGCCATCCAACCATCTCATCCTTTGTTATCCCCTTCTCTTCCTGCCTTCAATCTTTCCCAGCATCAGTCTTTTCCAATGAGTCAGCTCTTTGCATCAGGTGACCAAAGTATTGGAGCTTCAGCTTCAGCATCAGTCCTTCCAGTGAATATTCAGGGTTGATTTCCTTTAGGGTTGACTGGTTTGATCTCCTTGCTGTCCAAGGGACTCTCAGGAGTCTTCTCCAGAACCACTGTTCGAAAGCATCAATTTTTCGGCACTCAGCCTTGTTTGTGGTTCAGTTCCCACATCCGTACATGACTACTGGAAAACCATAGTTCTCAGTAAGTATCCAATGTAACTATTATATCCCAACTCCTCTGCTGACGCTCTTTCATAGAGGCTGACATTACTATGTAAATAAGGGAATTGAACTCCGTGCAGCTTACTTTTCTCTCTAATGCACAATGGAGTTTGCAGAGCTGGGATCCTGTCTAATCCTGAACCATATTCCTGCCACTGAGCTTGATTGCCTTTGTCATGTGTTAAAAGTTCATCCAAACAAGTTTTGTGACCTTCCTGAGCAAAACAGGTTTTGCTTTAGGGTCCGGATGGTTTTCTGGACACTTGAACTGTCCAAGAATATGTGCAGGTCTTTGTCAGGTACATATCCAGCCCATGTTTGACTATGTGTCTGTGGGGAGCTGCCCTGGGTAGCTCAACCAGATTTTTTATCTGACCCTGTTTGTTCTAAACACAGATTGGAGGAGATGCTAAGGGAATATTTCAATCCAGTCACTCATCTAGATACACCCTCCCTCTAAGCTGTATTTCACAGAGCTAGAATGAATTTAGCCAGTAGATCTTTATTAAGAGGTGCAACATTTGTTATCTGTAACTTTAGTTCTCCAGAGCCAGAAAAAAAAAAAAAAGAAGTCAAGACTGAAATATAAGGAAATCGATAAGATACATGCTGGCTGGTGAAATACGGAATTTTTAAAATCTTTATTTATTTTTTTAATTAAATTATTTTAACTGCAGGAAAATTGCTTTACAATGTTGTGTTGGTTTCAGCCATACTACAATGAGAAACAGCCATATATTATATTTAATGCATATATATGAAATCTGAAAAAATGATATTAATGAACCTATTTGCAGGGAAGGAATGGAGACACAGATGTAGAGAAGGGACTTGCGGAATTTTTTTTTTAAGTGTATTTACATAGGAGTTAGGCTTTGATTTTATATTGTCGCAAATTGATACCAGATGCCTGCCTTCCAGACAGACTCCCAAGCTGATCTCAGAGTGTCAGTTGGAAAACAAATCACTTTGCCATTTGGAATGCCAATTGATATTTTAGAAGTTTCCTTTTGTTTTCAAAGGGAAAATAATGCATATTCCAGACCCGGCAAACAGAACTTTTATAAATGGCAATTAACAGAGGATGCCCAAGGGAGGAAGTCTCCAGTTTCTTATTATAACGCTGGCAGACGTAATCGAAGTGACATTTTATTAGTATTGGCATCTCCTGCTTGCCCTGGGAGCTAGTTCAGCCTTGTGTAGCCATGGCCAGAGCCAGGAGCTTCATTCCCATACTACTTCAACCTCAGGTCGGAGGAAGAACACAAGAGCACTGTGTCCAGAGCAGCTGGCATCGTGTCGTCTCCTCAGGACCCCAGGCTCACAGGATGACTCGTTCATTCCCTCCACCCCTCCCCCCAGTGGCTTAAAAAAGTGGCTTTTTGTTTTGAGTCTTACTTGGGTCTCAACAGTGATCCCTTCTCCTCCAGGCAGTTTTTCTCCCTGGCGCTGGCGTGGGAATGACTCATAGAGTCTTGAGTAGCCTGACACCTCTGCTGCATTCCTTGAGTACTTTCTTAAAGGTGCCTCTGTGTAAGGATGTTTGCTGACTTTCCCATTCGAGGTATTGGAGAATCTCCCAGATGACCAGGAAGCCCAAGTCTGATTCTGGGTCCTCAACCTGGATGCCGGCAGACTTGGGTGAGAATCCTTCTCGGCCTGGAAGAGAGGACTGTCAGAGCCCGGTGGCTTGGGGGTTCGCAGGAGTGGAGTGGAGGGGGATTGCCTAGAGCAGAGGGGCTCCACGCCCCCCAGGCCTTGGAGTTTCCTACAGCAGCCGGACTCTAGACTTTCAGATGGACAAGAAGGGACCTTGAAGAGGCCCAGAGTGGTAAGGTTACTGTGGAATGAAAGGATGAGAGCCCTTGACCCTGCTCGCTGAGGCTAATATTGGCCAGAGGCTCCTGGTTTGTGGATGGGTACTCAGGGGAGGGGCTGAGACTGAGCTCCAAGTACATAAGTCTTAACTCTTTAGAACTCAACTTTGTCCTCCTGTGTCAGCTGCCTCTACTCCAAGGGAGTAAATTTGTATTATTTATATTATTAATATAATTTGTATTATTAACATAAAACTTTGAACTGATATGGTGGTACAAAATTATGTTCTGTCAAGTGGCCCTGAACCCCGAATCAGCTGCAAACACTGACCACTGGACCATTGTTCCCAGGGAAATACAGGGTGTGGGGGGGCGCCTGCCAGCCTCTTGTCATATTTTCATCATCCAGTCAATACATAACCTGGTTTTACGTGTGTCTCTGCTTGAAGGTGCCTTGGGTGTGCATTGGATTGCGTGCTCAGTCTGTCCAACTCTTTGTAGCCCACCAGGCACCTCTATCCGTGGAATTTTTCAGCCAAGAATACTGGAGTGGGTTGCCATTTTCTTCTCCAGGGCATCTTCCTGACCCAGGGATCAAGCCCAAGTCTCTTGTGTCTCCTGCCTTAGCAGATGGATTCTTTTATCACCGCACCACCCGGGAAGCCCTGGGAAAGGAAGATACTGTAGTTAATACATAGTGTTAATTCGTTAGCATTGAACTCACAGCCAGCAGTACCTCATTCCTGGACAAAACTCACTCACAAATTTGTCCCGTTGGCCACTTGGCCTGGACGCTGTTTTAAATGGTGAAATCACCGACAGCAAGTGCAAAAGTACAGTAAGTGAGGCGCTCAAGAGTACCTTGAGTTACTCGTGGCAGTCTGAGAGCTGAAAACAGGAAGGCCAGCCCTCCTTTTCACCTCAGCTGTTCAGAATTTTCCCTGCTTTGCACGTGCACATGTCCATGAATGATTGTGAAAGTCCTGTGAGTATTGATTTGGGGTTGCAAATAAATATTAACAGGTATGCAAATAAATGTTAGCAAGGAGATGAATGCACAGCTGCAAAATCTGTGAATAATGAGATTCGCCTGAACTTAATTCAGGTTTAAGACTTCCCTGGTGGCTCGGACGGTTAAGCGTGTGGCTACAATGCGGGAGACCCGGGTTCGATCCCTGGGTCTGGAAGATCCCCTGGAGAAGGAAATGGCAATCCACTCCAGTACTATTGCCTGGAAAATCCTATGGACAGGTATAAGTAGATGCTGTGTGCTGGGGGCTTCCCACAGCTGGTCTGTCTTGGGAGGCTTGGAGTTTTTCTGTTTGCTGTTTTAGAGATGCCTGCCCCATCCATCTCATATTTATTCCCATTAATACCATTGAGTGGGAAAGGACTGAAATTACTGTGTTCCCTTTATTGATGAGGAAACCAAGAACCACAGAGCAGACAGGACTCGGGTGTCCCCCAGAAGTGAAGCCTGACTTTCTGGCCATTTTCTTCCCACTCTGCAGGGCAGGCACAGTACAAGAGTACTTTTTTTTTTCCCTCTTAAAGTTTTTATTATGGAAAATTCTAAAACACATAAAAGTAAAAAGATAAGAGATTAGCACCCATGTTTGTTGTTGTTTAGGCGCTCAGTTGTGTCTGACTCTGCGACCCCATGAACCGTAGTCCGCCAGGCTCGTCTATCCCTGGGATTTTCCAGGCAAGAATACTGGAGTGGCTTGCCATTTCCTTCATCAGGGCAAGAGTGCTTTAAACAACGGAATTGAAATGCTGACATCATAGTTTAATACTGTTGAAAAAGTTATCTTCCTAATGATTTTTCTGTGATTTAAATACATAATGGCAGTATAGCATTGTGGCTAAGAACATAAATTCTGGAGCAAAACCAAAAATAAATTCTGGTTTTGCTCCTCCCTACCTGCGTGACTTTGGGCAATTTCTTAAATAAAGTAAAACCTTTTCTGGCTTTTGGTTTCCTCTTTTGTAAAACGAATATAGTATGAACACCCAGTGTGTGTGGTTAATGTGAGAATTCTGTGAATTCATTCACAGTCAGTGCTTAGAACTACGCCTGCCTTAGACCCTCTGTGCATTAGCCGTGATGATTATCGAGCTGACAGGTGCTCAGGAAATGAGTGTCCGGTCATCAACGATGGCTCTTAAATTAGGCAAATGGTAAAGTCTGCTTGTAATTGCACGGCCCAGAGCCAAGAGGAGATTTTGCAATTTTCCAGTCCTTTTGATCCATTTGGGTTATGTAGTTCGGACCTGGAAAATCTGTTTTAGAGCTTTATTTATCCAGTTTGACTGTCAGCAGTCAGCAGATTAAACAGACTTTTGTCAAGTCCCCACCATTTTTGATGAGTGGACAGCTAATCAGATGAGCAAATATTAGCAGGCACCTGCTAGGTTCCAGGCACCCTGCTGGCTTTGATAGTCCCGGTCTGTGAACATTCAAGTGGCAGAGGACAAGAATACGAGATGTCACATGGGGAGAGCATAATTAAGGCATGTAAACAGCAAATTTCCATGTCACCCCCAAACCTCCATCTTTACAGCTACTCAAATATATTTAAAACCACCAGAGTTTTCTTTCCCTTCCATCTGCAACTCAGCATCTGGTACCGATGTTAGTCAAAAGCAATCCTGTGTCCCACAGGGAGGGGGAGACCAGATCTTATGGGGCCCCCCAACCTGGAGTCATCTCAGGACCCATCACACATGTACCTTTCTAAGCAGACCCCGGGGCAGACCCTGCCTGTTTCCTTGGTAATGCATTTCATGTCACCAGCAGAAAATAAAAACAAAGGATGCCGCTTCATTTCCACATCTGTGGAATCATGATATGGTAGTGATTTGGAAAATCAATTTTTTTCCCTCTCTAGAATCTCAGCTCTTGGGCAGTCAAGTTACTTCCTGCATTTCTTCCCTCCCTCCACAGACCTGGGCTTCACAGCTGAGTGGTACAAAATTAATCTTTTGGAGGGGGGGCTGCGGCACAAGGACAGACAGCAGCTGACTGTGAGAGCAATGAGAGAAACCTATTTGCTTTCTCGAAGCAGAGTTTGGAAGTGTTCAGTCTTAGGGGGTTGGGGTGGGGCTTTCTGTTATTTGCCTATAAAAAATTGCTGCCCTAAATTCATATTTCTATTTGCATGGAATATTAAACTTGGCCCAATAGGAAAAGGAGTACGTCAAGGCTGTATATTGTCACCCTGCTTATTTAACTTATATGCGGAGTACATCATGAGAAACGCTGGGCTGGAAGAAGCACAAGCTGGAATCAAGATTGCTGGGAGAAATATCAATAACCTCAGATATGCAGATGACACCACCCTTACGGCAGAAAGTGAAGAGGAACTCAAAAGCCTCTTGATGAAAGTGAAAGTGGAGAGTGAAAAAGTTGGCTTAAAGCTCAACATTCAGAAAACGAGGATCATGGCATCTGGTCCTATCTCTTCATGGGAAATAGATGGGGAAACAGTGGAAACAGTGTCAGACTTTATTTTTTTGGGCTCCAAAATCACTGCAGATGGTGACTGCAGCCATGAAATTAAAAGACGCTTACTCCTTGGAAGGAAAATTATGACCAACCTAGATAGCATATTAAAAAGCAGAGACATTACTTTGCCAACAAAGGTCCGTCTAGTCAAGGCTATGGTTTTTCCTGTGGTCATGTATGGATGTGAAAGTTGGACTGTGAAGAAAGCTGAGCGCCGAAGAATTGATGCTTTTGAACTGTGGTGTTAGAGAAGACTCTTGAGAGTCCCTTGGACTGCAAGGAGATCCAACCAGTCCATTCTGAAGGAGATCAGTCTTGGGTGTTCTTTGGAAAGAATGATGCTGAAGCTGAAACTCCAGTACTTTGGCCACCTCATGCGAAGAGTTGACTCATTGGAAAAGACTCTGATGCTGGGAGGGATTGGGGGCAGGAGGAGAAGGGGACAACAGAAGATGAGATGGCTGGATGGCATCACTGACTCAATGGACGTGAGTCTGAGTGAACTCCGGGAGTTTGTGATGGACAGGGAGGCCTGGCATGCTGCAATTCATGGGGTCGCAAAGAGTAGGACACGACTGAGCGACTGAACTGAACTGAACTGAACTGAATCTGCTTGCCTTCATAACATGAGCTTGCCAGCCTTCTCTTGTTAGAAAACTCCTATTTTCAGGTTCCTCAAAAAACTAAAAATAGAGTGGCCATGTAATCCAGCAATCCCACTCCTGGGCATATACCCAGACAAAACTGGGACTCAAAAAGATACATGCACCCTTCTGTTCATAGCAGTGCTATTTACAATAGCCAAGATAAAGAAACAACCTCAATGTCCACTGACAGATGATGGATAAAGAAGGTGTGATACACACACACACACACACACACACACACACACACACACACAGAGGAATACTACAGCCGTTAAAAATAATGAAATAATGCTATTTGCAGCTACATAGATGGACCTAGAGATTATCATACTCAACAAAGGATGTCAGAAAGAGAAAGACAAATATCATATGGTATGACTTACACGTGCAATCTAAAATATGACCTCAATGAATGCATATACGAAACTAACCAACTCATAGACATAGAGAACAGGCTTGTGGTTGCCCAGGGAGGGGAAAGGATTGGAAGTTTGGGATTAGCAGATGCAAACTAGTAATATATAGGATGGATAAACAACAGGGTCCTTTTTTATAGCACAGGGAACTCGCTACATTCAGTATCCCGTGATAAACCACGGTGGAAAAGAATATGAAAAAGAAAATGTAAAAACTGACTCACTTTGCTGTACAGCAAAAATTAACAACACTGTAAATCAACTATACTTCAGTAAAAGTTTTTTAAAAAGAAAGAAAACTCCTGTTTCCTTAAGGGGAAAGGACACCTTGCCTATAAGCAAGTATTTCAAGTAGAGCTTTTCCCCTCGATGGTTTTTTTCTACTGTGTACACTTTTATCAGTGAACAGTGATTCTTTCTTCCATGTCAATGTTTATTCAGCCCAAGGCGTCAGTGCGAGATATGCTGCTAAATAGATTCCAGTCAGATGATCCTGGCTGTGTGAGCTTATAAAAGACATCTGTTGAAGTTTAAAAATAAATAATTAAAACACATGCACAGACAAAAAGTTGGTTGCTCCTAGCGAGATTAAAATTAGTCTGCTGTTCCAAAGACTATATTTTTCTCAAGAGAGTTTATGATTTTTTTCCTATTTTTATCTCATCCTAAAAATCTAGGTAGAGAATATGATTGAAGGTTTGACTGTTTTTTAAAAAACTCATTGTCAAAGTACACCATCAAGATAGCCTCACCGGGAGCTAGGTTTCTTTCTTGTCTCCGGAGAATTAATCAAGTAATACTTGTCTGTGGCTACTCTTCTCTTTTTTGTTCAGTCGCCAAGTCGTGTCCAACCCTTTGTAACCCCATGAACTGCAGCACGCCAGGCTCCCCTGTCTTTCATTATCTCCCAGAGTTTGCTCAAATTCATGTCCATTGAGTCAATATGATGCTGTCCAACCATCTCATCCTCTGTCATCTGCTTCTCCTCCAGCCCTCAATCTTTCCCACCATCAGAGTCTTTCCAATGAGTATGCTCTTTGCATCAGGTGGCCAAAGTATTGGAACTTCAGCTTCAGCATCAGTCCTTCCAATGAACACTCAGGACTGATCTCCTTTAGGATGGACTGGTTAGATCTTCTTGCAGTCCAAGGGACTCTAAAGTGTCTTCTTCAGTACCAAGTTCAAAAGCATCAATTCTTCAGCACTCAGTTTTCTTTATGGTCCAACTCTCACATCCATACATGACTACTGGAAAAACCATAGGTTTGACCAGGCAGACCTTTGTCAGCAAAGTTCTGTTATGATTTTTAATATGCTGTCTAGGTTGGTCATAGATTTTTTTCCAAGGAGCAAGCGTCTTTTAATTTCACGGCTGCAGTGACTATCTGCAGTGATTTTGGAGGCTAAAAAAATAAAGTCTGTCACTGTTTCCATTGTTTCCCCATCTATGTGCCATGAAGTGATGGAACCAGATGCCATGATCTTAGTTTTTTGAACGTTGAATTTTAAGCCAGCTTTTCGACGCTTCTCTTTCACTTTCATCAAGAGGCTTTTGAGTTCCTCTTCACTTTCTGCCATAAGGGTGGTGTCATCTGCATCTCTGAGGTGATTGATATTTCTCCCGGCAATCTTGATTCCAGCTTGTGCTTCATCCAGCCCAGCATTTCACATGATGTACTCTGCATATAAGTTAAATAAGCAGGGTGACAATATACAGCCTTGATGTACTCCTTTCCCAATTTGGAACCAGTCCATTGTTCCATGTCTGGTTCTAACTGTTGGTTCTTGACCTGCATACAGATTTCTCAGGAAGCAGGTCAGGTGGTCTGGTATTCCCATCTCTTTAAGAGTTGTCTGCAGTTTGTTGTGATCCACACAAAAGCCTTGGCATAGTCAATAAAGCAGAAGTAGATGTTTTTCTGGAACTCTCTTGCTTTTTCTATGATTCAAATTTTACATAGGACTTTCCAGGAGGCGCTAGTGGTAAAGAACCCACCTGCCAATGCAGGAAACATGAGATTCAGGTTCAATCCCTGGATCAGGAAGGTCCCCTGGAGGAGGGCACGGAGGGCACGGCAACCTATTGCACTATTCTTGCCTGGAGAATCCCCATGGACAGAGAACCCTGGTAGACTACAGTCTGTGGGGTCACAAAGAGTTGGACATGACTGAAGTGACTTAGCACGCACGCACACATTTTTAAATGTACAGTTTAAAATTACTCTTAGCCATTTTTAAATGTACAGTTCAGTAGTGTTCAACATTCACAGTGTTTTGCAGTTGATCTCCAGAACATTCTTCATTGTGCAAAACTGTAAGTCTGTACCCATTAAACAATAAGTTCCTATGCCTCCCTCTCCCAGCTCCTGGACACCAGCATTCTACTTCATGTCTTTATGAACTTGATTGCTCTAGGAGCCGTCAAGGGCTAGAATCCAGCCGATTCTAGGGCTGGAATGTGTCGTGTTTTGTGCTTTTATAACTGGCTTATTTCCCTTAGCAGTTAAGGTTCATCCATGTGGTACCATGTGTCAGAAGTTCCTTCCTTTTTAAGGCCAGATAATATTCTGTTGTGTATATATCACACTTTGTTTACCCGTTCATCCGTTGATGGACACTTGGGTTGTTTACACCTTTTGGCTGTTGTCACTCATACTGCTGTGAACCTGGGTGGACACACAACTAAGGATTTTGCTGTTTTTTCTCAAACTGTCTAGAAGCAAGCTCTCACTTAGAGGTGATTTACAGAAGGAAAAGGAAGGTTGGTTTGAATGCAGTGATTCCTCATCAGACTTGGTGCCTGAAAGTTCACAATTCAGGGGAAATGAGTGATTTCCTGTCTGCTGGAAAGAAGCAATTCTAGGGATTTTTTTGATATGTGTGTGTGAGCCACTGGCCAAGAAATCACTTAATCCAAAGGGTTGTCTTATCAACCTTTAATTTCTTGCCTTTCCACCTATTTTCTTCAATAATGGCACCAGTTGACTCTTCCCTATCACCCAGAATACACTCACAGGGCGTGCACGCACACACACACACACACACACACACACACACACACACACATAATATATATTTATGTCTCTGTGTAATTATACATCTTTTAAAAAACTATATTTTTTTTCCTGATAACAGAAAGGAATACCTGTGTGAAACATTTAGAAAAAAGCCAGAAATTCAAATTACCCGTAAGTCTATTATTACCCAGAAATGACCAGTTACTGTTTTTGGTGTAGGGCATGGGGCTTCCCAGGTGGCTCAAGTGGTAAAGAATCCACCTATAATGCAGGAGACACAAGAGACATAGGTTTGATCCCTGAATCAGAAAGATCCCTTGGTGGAGGAACTGGCAACCCACTCCAGTATTCTTGCCTAGAAAAATCCCATGGACAGAGGAGCCTGGCGTGCTACAAGTCCATGGGGTTGCAGAGAGTCGGACGTGACTGAGCATGCTCGAATGCACAGAGCTGGGTGCTTTACAGTCTATCAATTGGTTATGGTGTGCGTATATATTCTCTCTCTTTTAATAGAGACCAAACTGTACATACGATTTTGCAAGTTTCCTTTCTTCACTAAGTATCACATTATGAATACCTCCTCTTGTTATGAGGTCTCATCCTGCACGTGTCTGTTGGTGGCTGTGTTTGTGGGCGCTTATGGAATTCTTTCTGTGTTGTCAGAAGTCAGGGCATCCTCCAGGTTCTGTGTCGGGCACAATTTCTCTGCTGACAGTCTTAACGGAGGAGGAAGGGCGGCAGTTCCCTCGTTGTAAAGTAGAAAAAGCAAGGAGTAGGAGTTATTTCTGAATGACTGAACCAGGGCGCGGGAAGCTGGGACTAGAAAGCCGATCCCTTGCTCTCTGCCTGGTGCCTGATTCACTCCATAAAACTGACCTCAAGATCACTATCAGCGGAAATTATTTTCCCTGTTCTCCTGGGAGTGTGCTTTCATATTTTCATGTTTGCTTAATGGTAATTTCAATTCTGCGTCTATTTTTTTTTCCACTTAAAAAAACAAAAACTTTCCAGGCTTCTTTGGGAGACTTCCTGGATTTTTCCCCTCATGTGTCAGGAAACAGAGCCTCAGAACAGACAGAGCCTGGGACCCTACCACCACCACCCCCACCGAGAATCTTCCAGCTCCGGATGGTCCAGCTGCAGACTAATTTTTTCAAAAAGTTATTTGGAAATTCAGGGTCCATGTTACTTGCCAGATGCCCCTTTTTTGCAGTTGTGTTGGCTCATTCAAAATACACTTGAAAAGGCTAGCAAGGTGCCATCCTTAGGAAACACGTATTGGGTTGATTCTGTCCATGATAATTTATGTGGTGTTTATTTGGGGTTGTTTGGGGATTTTTGAGGAGCCAGTTATTTCACCTTGTTCCATCATTCAGCATTGCCTGGAGAATTCCGTGGACAGAGGAGCCTGGCGCACTACAGTCCATGGGATTGCAAAGAGTCAGTCACGACTGAGCGACTAACATTTCAACGGATATTAATTGTGGACCTAATGTGCATTAGTGTTCGTTGCTCAGTCGTGTCAGACTCTTTGCCACTGCGTGGACTATAGCCACCAGGCTCCTCTGTCCACGGAATTCTTCAGGCAAGAATACTGGAGTGGGTTGCCATTCCCTTCTTCAGGAGACCTTCCCGACCCAGGGATCAAACCTGGATCACTCGCATTGCAGGCAGATTCTTTACTGTGTGAGCCACCACCTTTGGTAATATGCATTAGTCCTGGACTTCGGAAGCCCTGAGTCACCTAAGAGAGCCAGATGGGAAATCCACCAGGACGGTGCAGGGCTGCCGTGACAGAGCCGTGTCCAGGAATGTCACGGGAGCCAGGAGGGGGCTCTGCCTGCAGAGGGGGCGAGGGGGAAGGAGGGAGGATGGAGATGCTCCACACCAGGGCTCCAGCTGCCCACACGTGCCCTGGGGGGCTCAGTGGGCGGCTTACCTTTCTTGGACAGAAGGGTATGTTTGGGGCAGGGAAGGAGATGGGCACGTAGGGGCTTGTGGCTTTTCGTTCATTCCCACACTTAAAAGCACCAGGCCGGCTCCCATGAATACCGGAACTTCACTGGCAGCTCGCTGGGAGACACCTGTGTCTGTGTGGGCAACCCCCTGGGGACTGCCTCCCTTCCTTTCACCCCTCCGGGCCACCCAGGGGCAACCCTGGGGCATCTGATAGGAGTGATGCCAGTTTGCCCTTTCAGAGTTCAAACAACAAAAAAGCCAGGCACGGAACTTGAACAGGTATTTGCCCACCCATGTTCATAGCAGCGTTATTCACGATACCCAGAAGTCTCGGAAGCAATTCAGGTATCCGTTAATGGATGTGAGTTTGTGTGCTCAGTGGCTCAGTTGTGTCTGACTCTTTGCACCGCTATGGACTATAGACCTCCAGTCTCCTCTGTCCACGGGATACTCCAGGCAAGAATACTGGAGTGGGTAGCCATTGCTTCCTCCAGGGGATCTTCCTGATGCAGGAATCGAACCCTTGTCTCCTGCCTTGCCAGTGGATTTTTTACATGTGCAATCGGGGAAGCCCTATAATGGATGAAAACTCAACAAAATGTGATCTATATTATTCAGCTTTCAAAGGGAGGAGATTCTGGCACATGCGACTTGGATGGATTATGCCAAGTGAAATAGGGCAAATACTGTATGATTCCACTTAGATGAAGGACCTGGAATAGTCAAATCCACAGAGACAGAAAGGAGAATGGTGGTTTCTGGGGTGGGGTTGTGGGGAGGGGAGAGTAATGGTTTTACAACAATGTGAATGTGTTTAATGCCATTAAACTGTATGCTTGCTGCTGCTAAGTCGCTTCAGTCATGTCCGACTCTGTGCGACCCCATAGATGGCAGCCCACCAGGCTCCGCCGTCCCTGGGATTCTCCAGGCAAGAACACTGGAGTGGGTTGCCGTTTCCTTCTCCAATGCATGAAAGTAAAAAGTGAAAGTGAAGTCACTCAGTCCTGTCCGACTCTGAGCGACCCCATGGACTGCAGCCTACCAGGCTCCTCCGTCCATGGGATTTTCCAGGCAGAAGTACTGGAGTGGGTTGCCATTAAAAATAGTTAAAATGCTAAATTTTAGATTGTGTATATACGACTGCATGGACTATACCCACCAGGCTCCTCTGTCCATGGGATTCTCTAGGCAAGAATACTGGAGTAGGTTGCCATTCTCTTCTCCAGGGGATCTTCCTGATCCAGGGATCGAACTCAGGTCTCCTGCATTGCTTCTTTACCATCTGAGCCACCAGGGAAGTCCTGTATATTACCACAATAAAAAAAACTTTTTTAGTGGGGAAAAACCAGGACACAGAGCAAAGCTGAGCCCCAGGGTGGGACTGACAGTTGAGCCTGGAAGAAGAGCCCCCCGCCTCTACACTTGAGAGGCCCCCACCATGATGAGGTCCTCAGTGCAGGAGACAAGTGCTCAGACCTGCACTGGGGGCTCCCCTCCCAGGTGCCCACAGTACAGGATCTCCATTAGACTCCAGCCTCTGAAGTCTAATGATTGATCTATTGATGTGTTGATCTAATGATTCAACACATTAAGCCTGGCCTGTGAGGGACTTTTCTGATGATCCAGTGATTAGGACCCCACGCTTCCACTACAGGGAACCCAGTGTCCATGCCTTGTCAGAAACTAAGATCCCACAACCCAGGCGACCAAAAAAAAAAAAAAATAAGCCTGATCTGTGAGGAAAACTCAGTTATTCCTAATGCGAATCGAGCCTTGGAGCTCTAAGAGTGAAGCTCTTCTATGCCCAATCAAGGTTCAAAAGTGAATTCTTTTTTTTGAAACCACCATTCCTACCTAGTTTGGGAAAGCTGTCTTATTTCTTTGACAACATAGCTTTCATTTGAAATAAACTTTGAAGTAAAAGAGCTTTCTTTCAAACCTAGCAAAAACTGTTAGAACTTCACTTCTTTTGAAACAAGCATCTGGAGAATGCATCAGAATTTGAAAGGACCATGGGGGCAGATGTCCTAATGTTCAGATAAGTACATGAGGGGGTTTAAAGCCGTGTGTGACCTGCAGAGGCTCTCCCAGACTCCTTTGAAACCTGGGGGTTTCCCCAGATTGAAGCCAGCCCCGTGGGATCATGGGAGACCTCAGAGCGGTGGCTCCTTGCAGGGCTTGGCGATGACAGTGATAAGCCGTCAGCCCCGTGGGAGGGGGGACCACTGAGCAGCCCTCCATCCCTCCTGACTCCCCTCTGGAATACAGCCCACTCCTTCCTCCATCAGGCTATGAGCTGCTCCTTCTGGAAGAGATCCAGAGTTCCTTATCTGTCAATACCACCTCCCAGCTCTGGGACCGTGGGCAAGTTACATACCATGTAGGAACCTCAGTTTCTCCATCTGTGAAATGGGAGTCAGAACAGTACCTACCTTATAGAGAAAGTGAGAATTAAATGCAGAGATGTCTTTAAGGGCTTCCCTGGTTGCTCAGATGGTAAAGAATCCACCTGCAATGAGGGAGACCCTGGTTCAATACCTGAGTCGGGAAGATCCCCTGGAGAAAGGAGTGGCTACCCATTCCAGTATTTTTGCCTGGAGAATCCCATGGACAGAGGATGTTTATAAGCCCTTGGAGCGCTTAGGATGTGATATTCCTGTAACAAGGGCCTGCCAGCCTTTTGGTCTGGTCTGACGTCCTTGCTGAGAGCCTGGTTGCTGTTGGAGGGTCTGTCCCAGCCATACAGGAGGAATGCTTTCTTCACACCTTCTCTCTGGCCTCTGGCAGGGTGGGTGGTGGGGGTGTTTCTGGTTTCCAGGACCACATACCCCAAGCTTCTCGGGCTGCCTGTGGCTGGGCCGTGGGTCCCTTTATGCCTCGTGCTTTTTATTAGTCTAAACTCAGAAGCTGGACTGCTGCTGGGTTTATGAACCTGGGAAATTGGGCTCCTGATGATTATGAGGTATTAAACCTTGGCGCCAATTTAATAGGCACAGTCCAGCCTCAGGGTGAGCTTCGCATGTCCTGACGCCTGACAAGCTTCCGTTTTAAAGGACTCAGGTTGAAATCCAAACATAAAATCTCCCAGACTGAGTCGGGGGCAGTTTCAGGGGATGATTTGCATTGCAGAGAAACAGTTAAGATCGCCTTCTTAACCTTCGTATGTGCTGGCTGCAGAGAAGGGCAGAGTTGCTATTCCCTCTGGAGATGACCGGGTGGTGTGGTACATCCTTGGGAGCTCCTCCTGGGGCTTTGCTAACATGTGACTCTTGGAGCCGGACCGTGTGTGGTCTCCTCACCTGGATGAGTGATCTGCAGGGTCTGTCCAAGCACTGACACCCAGGAAGCCTTCCCAGGTCTCCTCCCTGGCCCTGCCCTGGGGTTCCCCCTTCCCCTTGCCCTCACAACACATCCTCTCCTTTTTATAATCTCTCTCTCTTTTTTTTTTTTTCTTTTTGTTCGGCCACATCTCATGTCATGTGAAATTTCCCCAACCAGGGATGGAGCCTGAGCCCCTTGCAATGGAATCTCAGAATTGTAACCACTGGGCCACCAGGGACGTCCCTAAGCATTCTTCAGCTGTCTCCCCATCAGTTTGTCCTTGGAGGTGGGGACTGTGCTCCGTTCATTCTTGATCCCCCAGTTCCTTGTCGTGGGTACTTAGTAAATGCTGGATGGACGTTTGAATGTGTGAATGAATAGTTTATAATTTATAATAGTTTATAATTTAGGTGAGCTTTGTCCCAGAGATGGAGGAGTAGGTTCATGTGTGTGGAAACTCCCCATAGTATATATGCACGCTTCTTGTCTGCTCTGAGTGTCTTGATTCATACCTTCTTTTCTTTTTTTTTTTGGCTGTTGCAACATGCAGGATCTTTAGTTGCGGCATGTGGGATCTAGGTCCTTGATGTCGACTAAAAAAGATGCACCATGTAAGAGTTGGGAGTTAAGTTTTAGCTGGGGCCAAATGAGGACTGCAGCCCAGGAGGCAGCACCTCAGATAGCTCTGAGAGACTGCTCTGAAGAGGCACTGGGGGAAGGTCAATATATAAGATTTTGGTGAAGGAGGAGTTCAGTGCAATTAAGTACTCATTTTATGAAAGGTTTTCTGCTTGTCATGAGGAGCTGACATCATCATGAATGGATTTAATGCTTTTCTAGGTAAGAGGAGATGCAAGGATTGGGATTATGAAATCAATTGCTGAAGATATCTAGCTATCTAAAGACCTGTCCCACCAGATTGCCTGGAGCACAGAGTGCCTTACTCCACCCTGAACTCCCGCAGTGGGTGTTGAAGGTCAACAGCTGGAGCAACATAGGGTTCAATCTGCAGAGGCAGATGGCAAATGCCCTGGTTGTTCAGTCACTGGCAATGCTTTTGGCAAGTACCAGTTTGTAGTTGACATTGATCAGAGATCAAACCCAGACCCCTTCATTGGGAGTGTGGAGTCTTAGCCACTGGACCACCAGGGAAGTCCTGAGCATCCCTTTCTTGGTAACGTTTTACAAAATCCTTCTGTTTTGCTACTCTCCTTTTGCTAGATCAGAGTGTTATTATTTCTTCTGCGATCTTTAGAGTCTACCCAGCTTTCACGCTCTACCCTCATCTCTGCTTTGACCGTCATCCCTCAGCTTTTTCCAAGATTCCTGCCACCTAGTAAAACCCTAGCCACCTGGGCTCCATGCCTCCCTCATCAGGCAGAGCCAAAGGCTCTGCAGAGAGTCCCCCTCTACACGCATCCTCAGTGGAACTCTGGTTCCCCACAAGCCCGTCAGCCTTGCCTCCCTGCCAAGTGGGCATGGCTCAGAGCTCACCTGCATTTCATGCTCTGGCTTGTGAGTACTTGATCAAATTCTCCAAGCTTCAGAGCTGTGTTTGCCCTGTCTCCATAATAGTCACCCAGAACAGGAACCAGGTCTCACATTTCTTTGCTTTTCTCTGTATCTCCACCACCAAGGACTGAATATTTGTGTGTATGTACTGATGACATTGATAATGGTAACAATGATATCTTGCTGCAAGTTACATAATAGGGACAGAACTGGATCTGGGACTCTGCCCTGTCACCCCTGCTGGCATCATTCTTTACCTGATAACAGTGGGTTCTGATCTTTTCTTGGGATCTCATAGATTCTCTTTTAGAAGAGAGAGAGTGTAGACACACATATATGCATGCGTGCCTTACATCTGATTTTAAAGGTGTGCAGGCAGACCCCCTAAGAGATCCCAGAGATCCGGTATAAGGATCCTGCCCTCAACAACACCAGCGAACATCCTTAGGAAGATAAAATGGCAACCGGTTACATTTATTTTAGCCCATTGCTTTTGGAAACATTAGTTGAAAATAATATATCCCTCACCTTGGAGGTTGTTAAGAATATATTATTTGTGATATATCACACACATGGACACAATGGACTACTACTCAGCCGTAAAGAAGAGTGAGATTTTGCCATTTGCAGCAACGTGGATGGACATGGAGGGTGTTATGCTTAGTGAAGTAAGTCAGAGAAAGACAGATACTATATGTGATCACTTATATGCACATCTAAAAAAATAAACAAATGGGTTATACCAAAACAGACTCACAGGTATAGAGAGCAAACAAGTGGTTACCAGTGGGGAGAGGGAAGAGAGGAGAGGCATGATAAGGGTAGGAGAATTAAAGGACACAAACTACTGTGGATAAAATGAGTAAGTTACAAGGATATATTGTGCGTCACAGGGAATATGAGCTTCCCTGGTGGCTCAGATGGTAAAGCGTCTGCCTGCAATGCAGGAGACCCGGGTTCAATCCCTGGGTATTCTTGCCTGGAGAATCCCACAGATGGAGGATCATGGTAGGCTACAGTCCATGGGGTCGCAAAAAGTCGGACACGACTGAGCGAGCTTCACTTTTCACAGGGAATATAGCCAATATTTTAATAATAACTTTAAATGGAGTATAACCCATAAAAGTGTTAAATTACTATGTTGTACACCTAAAACTAATATAATAACTCAACCGTGTGTGTGTGTGTGTACACGTGCTCAGTCCTGTCGGACTCTGTGACCCCATGGACTGTAGCACACCAGGCCCTTCTGTCCATGGAATTTCCCAGGCAAGAATACTGAAGTGCGTTGCCATTTCCTACTCCAGGGGATCTTCCTGACCCAGGGATTGAGCCTGCATCTCTTGCTTCTCCTACACTGGCAGGTGGGTTCTTCACCACTGTGCCACCTGGGAAGCCCGCAATACAAATGTTTAATAAAAATAGGTTATTTCCCATAATAACCATGGAGTCTCACACCGAAGTGCTGGCATAAAGAGCTGCTCAGACCTCTGGGTTGGACTTTTGCCAGAGCATCCAATAAGCAGTTGGATCCACAGGACATTTAAGTGAATGTCCATGTGGTTTTCGGCATAGCTCTCTGACTGCACATTCACTTTGGAAACCTTTCCTGAACAGCCTGGTAATTAGAACTGCAGTTGCTAATTAGCTAGACAGTGAGACCGATGTGCTAATAATGTATTTTCAAAGGGTTCCGAATAAGCTGTTAAAAAATTAAACTACTTCCCCAGACGCTGACAGAAGCACCTCGGAGGGTGTTTTGTCTTTCTTCTTGCTTCTTGAAAGTTGCCCCCAGGCTCTGTCCTTTCTAGAAAACAGTATGAGCCAACTCTTTGGAAAAGACCCTGTGCTGGGAAAGATTAAAGGCAAAAGAAGGGGGCGGCAGAGGAGGAGATGATTGGATGGCATCACTGACTCGATGGACATGAATTTGAGCAAACTTTAAGAGACAGTGAAGGACCAGGAGCCCAGAGGATCCTAGTCCACAGGGTCACAAAGAGTCGAACACAACTTAGTGACCGAACAACAAACCACAAGTCTTGGGTTTTAGTACATTCACAGGCTTGTGCAACCATGCTCTAATTTAGAGCATTTTCATCACCCTAAAAAGAAGGTCTGTGGCCATCAACAGTCATTTCCCATTCCTTCTGCTTCCCACACCCAGCCCTAGACAACCTCTAATCCACTTTCTGCTTCTATGGAGTTTGTTTAATTGGACTCATACACCATGTGGTCTTGTGCAGCGGTCTCCTTTCACTTTGCATAGTGTTTTCAAGGTCCATTTGTTTTGTATCCTCTATCAGTACTTCGGAGAAGGCAACGGCACCCCACTCCAGTACTCTTGCCTGGAAAATCCCATGGACGGAGGAGCCTGGTGGGCTGCAGTCCATGGGGTCGCGAAGAGTCGGACACAACTGAGCGACTTCACTTTCACTTTTCACTTTCATGCATTGGAGAAGGAAATGGGAACCCACTCCAGTGTTCTTGCCTGGAGAATCCCAGGGTTGGGGGAGCCTGGTGGGCTTCCGTTTATGGGGTTGCACAGAATCGGACACGACTGAAGCAACTTAAGCTTAGCATCAGTACTTCATTCCTTTCTATGGCTGAAGAATATTGCATTTTATTCATCCATTCGTCAGTCGGATGGAATTTAGGTTGTTTTCACCTCTTGGCTGTTATAAATATTGCTGCTGTGAACATTCACATACAACTTTTTGTGTGAATATAACTTTCATGTCTCTTGAATTATGTCTAGGAATGGAATCGCCACTTATATGGGGTAATTTTGTGTTTAACATTTTGAGGTATAATGTTATACACTTATAATGTATACATATATATATAAAGTGTTTTTAAAAACTGCTGAAAAATACAAAATCAATAGCTTTCTATAGCAAATCCTATCATGCTGGTGACCGCCTGTACATTAATTTTGCTTTAATTATGCTGCCAGAGTAAGTTGATTTTATGCAACTAAGTTTAACTGGCCACGTCTATTTAATTGAAGTGAGTCTTGAGATGTTTGAAAATGGTTACCATAGGTACCTACTTATGTGTATCAACTGGGATTATCTCCATACTCTACAACCAAGATTAAAAAGACAAACTAGACACTGACATGACCTCAGGTTAGAAATATCATCTGTAACTACTCGTTTGAGATTTGCTTGTGCATCAAAATAGTTTCACTGCTCTAATCGTGATGGAGTTATACATTTGAATGTCAAAAAATTACTTGTAAAACTTATCGTTACTCTAATCTGTTTTATATCTTGGGACTTGATTTAACATTTAGTTTGAAAAAAAAATTCTGCTACTTGGAAGAAGTTTGACCACTGACGATCTCTGCAGTCCCAGCTTTCATTTGGACCTCATTTGTGATATGGTTTGGATCTCCTGGTTTTTTGAGAGGACTCAGAAGAGTCCCCCTGAGCAGTGTTCATCTGACTCCTTGGAGCGTTAAGATCCATCCTTGCTTCTTGTGAGCCTGATGTAGCTGCAGACAGCTGTTATGACAAGGCTTTGTGCTGTCATTAAGGAGGTTTCAAAGAACAGAAGACAGGATCTTCCCTCGTGGTCCAGTGGTCCTTCCAATGCAGAGAACACAGGTTCAATCCTTACTTGGGGAACTAAGATTCCACGTGCTACAGAACAACTAAGCCCACAGGCTGCAATTAGGTAAAGTTTGCACACTGCAATGAACAGCCCATATGCCACAGCAAAGACCCAGCGCAGCCAGAAAAATAGAAAATAGAGAAGGGAAGACATAATTATCTTTTCCAGGTATTTGCAGTCAGATTGGAGAGACGGGGACTTCCCTGATAGCTCAGCAGGTAAAGAATCCACCTGCAATGGAGGAGACACAGGAAACGCAGGTTTGATCCCTATGTTGGGAAGATCCCCTGGAGAAGGAAATGGCAACCCACTCCAGTATTCTTGCCTGGAAAATCCCAAGGACAGAGGAGCCTGGAGGGCTACAGTCCATGGTGTCACAAAGAATCAAACACGACTGAGCAACTAAGCTTGCATGCGTCATGGAGATACAGGGCATAATAAGAATAAAATCAATCATTCTACAAGTATCTAGATATCAATATTTCCATGTAGTATGGTTGTAAGAACTCAGAAATGTTGTAAGAGCTCAGAAAATGTCAGAGACAGCTTGGCAGAGCAGGTAACACTGCACTGTGCCTTAGGAGGATGGTAGGATTTGGATGAAGAGCAGGTGAAACAGATTCTGAGTTTTCTTTTGAATTACGATTTGGTCACCATGGCACATTCCTTACCCCATAAGCCTCTTATGAGCCTAGCGATCCCGTTGTGAAAGTCCCCATCAGCTTTCAATAAAGAGACTAAACTTCGGCAGCCCAGGAAAAACAAGGGATTTTTTTAAAAGGCTCCAGAGACAAATGAGATCATTTGAGTCCCTCAGTGGGCAAAAGGAGGCTGATGCTTGAAGCTGGAAAGACAAGGGCTCATCTGTCTTCGTTTCTGTACGCTGTGACTGAGTGCAGGCCGTGGTTAATCGGGAAAACCAGAAAATAAAGATTGATGAAACCCCATCCATCCTGAATTTGCTATAAATAATTGCCTGCTGTTTCCGAGCTGTCAGAATCCATTTCTACTGAAGGCCCTTTGGAGCAGAGAAAGGTCAAGCTGGAAACCAAAGGAGAAACTCAGGGGAACGATTATGCTGGAAAGGCCTCGAAAGGTTCTGTGAAATACCAGCATGGAAGTCACCTGCCCTGCCTGTCTCTGCTGGTTCTAATTAAATCAGCTTCCACTGACATCTCAGCTCTTCAAACGGAGAGTCAGGGAGCAGACTTCACCTCCCGGGGTAGAGCTCAACTTCCTCCTGTCCGTCGCCAGTCTTTGCGCTACAGACCCCACAGCGCTGGGCATAGAGGGCCCCCATTCTGGCTTCTAATGGCTTAGAAGGTTTTCTTATTTATTTGTTGTTTTGGCTGCACAGCATGCAGGATCCTAGTTCCCTAACCAGGGACAGAACCTCTGCCTCCTGTGTTATAAGTTCAGAGTCGTAACCACTGGACCGTCAGGGAAGTCCCAGAAGGTTTTTAGCATGTAAAGGCATCCTTGCAAAGCAACAGTTAAGTCCTCCTGAGGATTGGGAAAGAAAGGTGAGGTCGCTGATGCTGGAGCTATTGTCAGGGTGAGCTGTTTAAGAGAAGACCCCGTGCTGAGTACTACCAAAAAGAGGATCCAGGATGACACACTTCCTGAAGAGGCCGGAGGGGAGTCCATCTGACACCACTCAGGTGCCTGCGGGCCTTCAGAAGGTTCAGAACAGGTTACAATCAGCCTCAGTCTAAGGGACCACCTCCAACCTACTGCCTCCACATCACTCCCCCACACCTGTCCTGCAGGTGTTCCTGCCCCTTCTTTGTTGCTCTGCTCTAGAAGGATCAGATCAGTTGCTCAGTCGTGTCCAACTCTTTGCGACCCCATGAATCACAGCACGCCAGGCCTCCCTGTCCATCACCAACTCCTGGAGTTCACTCAGACTCATGTCCATCGAGTCAGTGATGCCATCCAGCCATCTCATCCTCTGTTGTCCCCTTCTCCTCCTGCCCCCAATCCCTCCCAGCATCAGAGTCTTTTCCAATGAGTCAACTCTTCGCATAAGGTGGCCAAAGTACTGGAGTTTCAGCTTTAGCATCAGTCCTTCCAAAGAAATCCCAGGGCTGATCTCTTTCAGAATGGACTGGTTAGATCTCCTTGCAGTCCAAGGGACTCTCAAGAGTCTTCTCCAACACCACAGTTCAAAAGCATCAATTCTTCGGCGCTCAGGCTTCTTCACAGTTCAACTCTAACATCAATACATGACCACAGGAAAAACCATAGCCTTGACTAGACGAACCTTTGTTGGCAAAGTAATGTCTCTGCTTTTCAATATGCTATCTAGGTTGGTCATAACCTTCCTTCCAAGGAGTAAGCATCTTTTAATTTCATGGCTGCAGTCACCATCTGTAATGATTTTGGAGCCCAGAAAAATAAAGTCTGACACTGTTTCCACTGTTTCCCCATCTATTTCCCATGAAGTGGTGGGACCGGATGCCATGATCTTCGTTTTCTGAATGTTGAGCTTTAAGCCAACTTTTTCACTCTCCTCTTTCACTTTCATCAAAAGGCTTTTTAATTCCTCTTCACTTTCTGCCATAAGGGTGGTGTCATCTGCATATCTGAGATTATTGATATTTCTCCCGGCAATCTTGATTCCAGCTTGTGCTTCTTCTAGTCCAGCGTTTCTCATGATGTACTCTGCTTATAAGTTAAATAAACAGGGTGACAATATACAGCCTTGACATACTCCGTTTCCTATTTGGAACCAGTCTGTTGTTCCATGTCCAGTTCTAACTGTTGCTTCCTGACCTGCATACAAATTTCTCAAGAGGCAGGTCAGGTGTTCTGGTATTCCCATCTCTTTCAGAATTTTCCACAGTTTATTGTGATCCACACAGTCAAAGGCTTTGGCATAGTCAATAAAGCAGAAATAGATGTTTTTCTGGAACTCTCTTGCTTTTTCCATGATCCAGCGGATGTTGGCAATTTGATCTCTGGTTCCTCTGCCTTTTCTAAAACCAGCTTGAACATCAGGAAGTTCCCGGCTCTAGAAGGAAACACCATATAAATGTTTGATGATTGAAGGCAAAAGGAGAAGAGGGCAACAAAGCATGAGATGGTTGGATGGCTTCACCGACTCAATGGACAAGAGTTTGAGCAAGCTCCAGGAGATAGCAAAGGACAGGGAAGCCTGGCGTGCTGCAGTCCATGCAGTCTCAAAGAGTCGGATGTGACTTAGCAACTGAACAACAACAACCGTGTAAATGCACACACAAGTGCACTCATGCTTCGGGGTGCACATGTCTGTTTCACCGCACTGCGGTGCAGCTCCCAGCCCACCCATCTGCATGTTCACTTGACTTTCGGGGTCTCACCAGCTCCTCCTGGAACCGCCATCTGATTGGGACCTGTCTGGCTCCTGATTTCTGTTGGGCTTCTTCCCTGACGTTGCTTCAAGGAATGCCTCTGTGTCTTGCAAAACCTGGTCTTCTGTCCTATCCAGCTCCCGTGAGGCGTGTGTGTCCATCCTTCCTGAGTTTACCCTCGAACCTCCTGTGCTAGACCGGCTGCTCCTTCTCCAGCAGGTCCTCTCCCAGTTAAATCTTGGCTCTTGTCTGAGCTCACTAGCACCCTCCCCTGCCTCCCACACGCTCCGCATCTGGCTCAGGGCACCCTTTTCACAGAAATACCTGGATTTGATTCTTTAGATTCTGGTTCCTACTCAGAACAAACGTGAGTTGGCCCCAGACTTCTTGAACTGGTTCTTTTCGATCGACAGGCCTCTTTCCTTTCTAGTATGAAGCTGATCTTTTTATTTTGAGTGGTCTTTTTATTGCTCATGTCTCCTTCCCATCCTCACCCTGTCCTGGCTTGGCTCCCTGTTCACCCGCCGTGGGTATCTGGCATCTTCTTTTGAAGGACACTGTTGTTTATCTCATCAGTCACACAAAGCCCAAAACTTTTCTGGGTCCTGATTTTAAAACAAAAACACCTGCTCTTGGTTCCTGTTCTGTACATTTGGCCAACTTGCTCCCTCCAGCTGCAGTGCCAGGCCCTTCCCTCCAGGATGGGGTACAGGGGGAATTAGAATGTGGCACTGTCAGCTCGTGGCCCTGGCTGAGCCCCCCGCCCCAATTCGCTGGGACCCCAGGAATGCCCCCAGGAGACCTGCTTTCAGGATGGCCCCTTGTGCTGTGTCTGCTCTGTCCTCTGACCTCTAGTCAGAGGTCTTAGTCCCTTTTTAAGAGGAGTTTGAACTTGTTCCCAGGGAGAATCATTGTGGATCTTCAAATTAGGGAATGACATGATGGAAAGGGGATTTTGTAAGATCAGCAGGGCCCAGTGGGTAGCGTGGACTTGGAATCTGAGGTGTAAATCACCTGGCCAGTTATTAAACCCTGCCCACAAGTCTGTCTGTGCATAGCCCTCCATGCCAAGATGACCTCACACCTTGGTTTTCCAGGTTTTGGTGAGTCTGATGAGAACCTTGAAACAAAAGTAGACTCGGACAAGCTGAGTGCCTCCGAATTCCCTGTAAACACTTGGAGTTGCTTTGTAGACAGGAGTATAAAAATGTGGCAACAAGAACTGAATACATTTACAGATGACTTAAATGTATCCTGAGAGCGTGTGTGTGCGCTCAGTTGCTCAGTCCCGTCCGACCCTTTGCGACCCTACGGACTGTAGCCCACCAGGCTCCTCTGTCCATGGGATTCTCCAGGCAAGAATACTGGAGTGGGTTGCCATTTCCTACTCCAGGAGATCTTTCCCACCCAGGGACTGAACCTGTGTCTGCTGCAGCTCCTTCTTTGGCGGACGGATTCTTTACCGCTGAGCCACCTGGGAAGTCTGTCTTGCTAGTAGCCCCACAGTATTATTAGACCATTTGCTTTCTTCCCCCTTTGTGTTAATTTCTTTTACAATTAGAATCATTTTACTTGTTTCTTGTCTGTCTTCCTTATCGTAAATGTAAACTCCATGAGGGAGGAGACAGTATTTATATACTGCTGTCTCTCAGTATTCAGCTTGCTGCTTGCTATTTGATATTCCATTAATAAATAAATGTTTGCAAAAACAGGAAATGGCTGAATTTTTTAAACATAGAAACAGATCTTAATTGAACAAGCTGATTGGCATCTCAGTGTATTGATTTCAATGTGATTCTTTGCCCAGCTCATCAGCTAGAGACTCTTAAAATGTAGTCAGATTCGAAATCAGTTTCCTAGCCTTTTTTTTTTTTTTTTTTGGTCTGTTTCTGGATCCACACAGCTCTTCTTTTATTAAAGATTATCTATTTCCTTCCTTTGCAAGGAAACCTGCCATGATCCTCTGGAGGTGTCAACTGTGTCCATCAGTATTCTGAGGGTGGATCTGGCTGTACATGCATTATGCTGCCGCAGGGGAGAGGGTTTTTTCCCCTGCTCAAGCAAACCAGTCATGCGCTCTTTGCCTAATACTCCTGCAGGGCCTGACTGGTCCAGGCCGGGGGTTCTGCAGCCACCCCAGCCTAGTGACCTGGCCCAGCCAGACTGTGATGTCTGGCTGAGAGTCCCCAGCTCTCCTCTGGAGTTTCTTCCACAGTCTGACAAGCAGCCGTTGCCACATGGGCAAGCTAGGGCCTCACTCAGTTCCACCAGCACCTTTGCTGTGAGACAGATTGCTTTAGATCCGTGGAAAGCAGAACTGAACATGCGTCTAACGAACACGTCTTCTGGCTGAAGCCAGGGCCGTTTTGCTGTAAGACTCTGTAACTTCTGTTGAGAGGTGGCAGCTGACTTCTCTTCCTTCATCTGTGAACACATATGTACTGGTGCAAAACAGTTTGCTTCTTCAAGGAGCACAATCTGACAATTTCTGCTACAGAAGCATCTGGGATCTTGGCTGTAAAATTTGCCAAATCACGACCAAAATCATCCCAATTTAGATGCTGAGTGTGGAGCTCGAGCTTCTGGTGCTATGACCCCAACAATCAGAAGCCGTGTGAGAGAATGAAGGAAAGAGCAGTGGAACATTAGCACTTGACCTTGAGAGCCTGGTATTTGAAAGCCAGCATTTTCATAAAAGCTGTATCAGTGAAAGTATGATTCTTGGATTCATAGGGGTTCTTCTCTTTATGGCTTAATGAAGTAATAAGCCCTCTCTTGTAGGTGAGATATGTTGACCAAGGGATGGAATCTTAGGACATTTTGCAAAGGGATTCTCTACCTGCTAAAAAGTCTATCTCTGGGACTTGTCTTGTGGTCCAGTGGTTAAGAATCCTCCTTCTAATGCAGAGGACTTAGATTCGATCCCTGATCAGGGAACTGAGATCCCACGTGCCTCGGGACAACTGATCTCACATGTTGCAATTACTGAGCCCGTGTGCCACAACTAGAGAGAAGCCCGAGCACCAAAGCTAGAGAAGCCCATGTGCTGCAGCTAAGATCCGATGCAGCCAGATAAATAAAAAGTATATGTCTGAAAGGGCTTCCCAGGTGGCTCTAGTGGTAAAGAACCCACTTGCCAATGCAGGTAGACGTAAGAGATATGGGTTCGATTCATGGGTCGGGAAGATCCCCTGGAGGAGAGCATGGCAACACACTCCAGTATTCTTGCCTGGAGAATCCCATGGACAGAGGAGGCTGTGTGTGTGTGTATATATATATATATATATGTACACATTTATGTTTACAAGCATGTGTGAAACTAGGAGCAAGTCTGAAAGGACACACACCAGACTCTTAGAGGGTGCTCTCTGGGCCCTGGGGTTTGCAGGTCATTTCTTCAATTTCTATTTCACACATCTTCGAATTTTTTTTAACAATGAAAACCTATTACTCTTATAGTCAAAAAGCAAGTGGGAAATGAATGTTTAATAAACTCAGAAGAAATCCATTTTAAACAGATCAGGCCTTCTACCTGCACACTGCTGGGCTGTGCTGGGAGCACTGACCCTTCTCCCCATCCCTCCTGCCCGCCCCCCCACCTCCTGCAGGGGTAGGGTCTACTGCTTCTCACTGTCGTGAGGCTATGGGATGCTTTCTGAGGATGATTTCTGGGCTCTGGTGATCAGACTGGGATCTGGTGGATTGAACAGAGAAATCCCAGTAATAACTGTGTATAGGGAAGCCTTGAGTGGAAGGCCACGAAAACGCTGCCTGGGAAGATTCCCCAGACACCCACCTGCTGATGGCGAACTCTATGAGTTTATTCAGCTGGCCTTGATCGAGTCCCTGCTGTTGGCTAAGTACACACCACCCCTGAGCCTGCACAGGTGAGGGGAGCGAGTGCTTTGCTGAGCAGCTCAGTGGCAGGAGGGGCCATTTTTTTTTTTTTTATAGTTAAGTTTATTTATTTTTAACTGAAGGATGAATGCTTTACAATATTGTGTTGGTTTCCGCCATACATCAACATGAATCAGCCATAGGTATACATATGTCCCCTCCCTCCTGAACCTCCCTCCCACCTCCCACCTCCTCCCACCCCTCTACGTTGTCACAGAGCCCCAGTTTGAGTTCCCTGAGTCATATAGCAAATTCCTATTGGCTATCTATTTTACATATGGTAATGTATATGTTTCTGTGTTATTATCTCTGTACTTGTTTTGGTTTTTTAATTTTTATTTTTTGGTCACACTGTCATGTTTGCAGGATCACGATTCCCCAACCAGCGATCAAACCCAGGCACCCCTGCAGTGGGACCATGGAGTCCTAACCACTGGACCACTGGGGAAATCCCCTGGAGTCATCACTTTTTTTCCAACAGGAAGGAGGTGGTCAGTGTGAGAAGGACACAAGTAACAAAGCAAATAAATTACAAGTGTATAGGTGTCTGGTGACTAGAGGAAAAAGTTCTGTGGTTGGAGGTTTTGTTTGGGCTTTTTTGATCATGATAACTGTCTAGATGGATTTGAAGTAATTATGACCTCAGCTGGCACATCCCCTGTATAGCTGAGCAATCCATGGGGCCCTCACGCCCCGTCCAGTGGCCTGTCTTACAGCCGGGAAGGGGGTTCCTTACATGGGGAGAAGCAGAGCCACACAGGATAGCAATTTGTTGGCCCAGGTGGTCAGGGTTTCTTCTTACTCTCAAAGCTTGAGTTTTTCTCCCAGAGATGGTGCGCGTTCCCTGGGTGTAGCCAGGGTGGAGAGCATTGATCCAACCCGACTTACTTGTCGGACCAGGGATCACCTTCCTTATCTCCTCTTGGTCCTACATCAGGGGCCAGAGCTGTCCCCGCTTGTGCCCACTACCTGACACTGGATTTGGGGCCAAGCTGCTGCCCTGGGTCACCCCATAAGGGAATTACCCTGAGCAGAGGGACCCAGGATGACCCTGCCCTGGCCTCACTGGTCAGCAGGGACATCAGTGAGTCCAGTGTCCACTATGATGAGGCTCCACTGCCAGGACTCCCACTGTGACCAGCCCTGGGTCCTAGGTGACTTGCACCACCGTCAACCATTAGCCCAAATGAGAAGTGAATTAGTCGGTCCACGTAGGTATATCTAGATAGACAAACACATCAGGTATTGGCATTTTCTTGCCCCAGCAGAGTCCAGCCTTCAAAGGATAATACTCTAAAATGAGCCTGGGGGCTTTAGGGAGGCTGACTCACCTATGAGTGTTGAATGTGAACCACATCGGCCTCAAAAGTGTTGGTGGCCAGTGTGGAAGGACCCAGATAATAGTTGTCAGATAACAGAGGGGACCCTGAATTCTGAGGACTCAGCCATCCATGTAGTGATGTCGACGCAGAATGCTTGGGCTGTTATTGAATGTCTGCTTGGTTAATAAGGGGGCATGCTGTTTTGGTCCAAGGCTGAGTATTCCTCATCAGTCATTAAAATATGCAAAGACCTCTGCTTGTTAACCGTGCCCAATGGTTAGGAGTCTGCACAGTCATGGACTTGGTTTATGAGGCAGACGGCAGTGTGAAAAGTGTCTGGTGAAGGCTGGCCACCTATTCTTAGCCTTCCCTTTCATTTGGGGCTTTCTGAGAATAGAAGGCAAGGGAAGATGTTCTTACACAGCCTGGAAGGATGTAGCTGGGTGGTAGGGGGCAGAGATGAGCGATCACCACAGGGCAGGCCCTTTGTGGCAGGAAGGGCAGGGATCACATCTTTGTTTTCCTGCTGCCATGTGACAATTTCTTTTTTTTTTTTTTAACTTTTTATTTTATATTGGAGTATAGCTGATTAACACTATGATATGCTGGTGGGACAGCATATCCACCAGCCATACATATATATGTGTGTGTGGGTCTCAGCCATACATATACACGTATCCATTCTCCCCCAAACTCCCTCCCATCCAGGCTTCCACGTAACACTGAGCCGAGTTCCCTGTGCTATTTCGTGGATCCTTGTTGGTTATCCATTTTAAATATAGCAGTGTGTACATGCATATGATGGTTTCTTTATAAGGATCCATGGTAGTTCTTTCCAAGCTCTGTATGTGCATCTTAAAGAGTATATAGCTTGGTTCTGTTCATGAAGACGGGAGGCACGTTTGCTGAATTTAAAGGAACAGTTGGGCATTTGAGTTTTGGATTTTTTTCCGTTTAAGGAATCCAGACCTTAAGAGTGCCTCTGTGTGTGTGAGAGAGAGAAAGAGAGAATTTATAGCTGTTCAACTCATGAAGAGAATATCTGATTTAATAGCTTTTAGAAAACAAATCCTTATAAATACATAGAAAGATGTATCCTAATTTGATTATTTTTCAAAGAGCATGCTGGGAGTGGCTTTTAGATTAGGAAATTGTCAGATTGTGTGTTTGTGGGACTGGACCTAGTTTTCCAAGGTGAACCTCCAGGTCTGAGTGCTGGACAGGAGCCTGTGAGCCTCAGGGTACCCTATAGGGCTTGATGTGTCCTCTGTGGGTTCACTTGGCATTCGCAACTGGAGGACTGGCCTCACCATTTTTGAGGTGGGAGGAGGGGCAGCCCCAAATGCCAGAGGAGCTCGAGGGATTGTTAATGGAATTCCCTGCTGATGGTCCCACGGATTCCTCCTTGAATATGAGCCCTTGAAGACAGGAGTCAAGCCGGGGTCAGCTTTGCGGTCCCAACAGGCCAGGCTCGCTGTTGGTGTGGTTGGGCGGGTGGGCAGAATGCACTTGCCGGGCCTTTGCTGCAACCTTGGTTGTATCTTTGCTGCCCAGGGCTGACCACAGGGCTTCCTGGTTGACCCCTGTCAGGATGATTGAAGGAAGGGAGAGCTTGAAGCTGTACGGTCATTGTAGTCACCCCGGTTGCAGGTCGAGCCAAGTGTGTTTACCTGTCACCTGATGATGCTATTCTAGAAAGGAAGGCTTGGAGTTTGATGGAATTTGTTGGGATTTTCAGGGTCCGAAACCCATACGCTTATTTCTGCCTGTGAATAGGTTGTCTAATGACAATCTAGAGGTGCATACCTAAAATAATATTTCACTTTTGACTTAACAACTCAGAACATTATCCAGAAGTAGACAGAGTAAATTATCATTTTAATCACATGCCCATTGGAGGAGATGTTGGTATTAGGTGAGAAGCAGCACACACAATTTATATATGTTACCGGTGCAGCAGCACATGTGACACCAAGTTAGTTCTGCTTACAAGGAGGGGCAGGAGTGGAGGGAGCACGTGTCACAGGTTGACTCAGGCACAGGGTGTTTGGAGTGACAGTCTAGACGCTGGCTGGGGTTGGAGGAGCTGCCAGAGCTAAGAGAGCCAAGATGACCCCATTAACTGAGTGGGGAGGGTTATGGGTCACGGTACAGCCCCGGTTGCAGGAACTGGAGTGATAATGAAAATCCAGGAGCTCCTAGTCATAAACTGTTCTGTACCATGGACTTTATGTCTCTCTCTTAGTTTTTCTCATCTCCCCATTTCATAGATGAGGAGACTGAGGCTCAAGGATTAAGAAGTTTTCTAAGGTTCCAAAGCTTCCAGACTCCAGGATTGAAATCTCAGTCTGTCTGCCCCAGCACACATGCTCCTTGTAGCATCACACCATCCCTTGGGTGGGGAGCATGGCGATGCCTATCTCTGAGAGCTCTGGTGGATGGGAGTGGGACTAACTAGGCCCCCATCCCAGCCTGCAGCTACATTCCAGCCAGACCTGGCACCCGGAGGAACTGACCTCAGTAGATGAAGTGGCCCCTTCCTTCAACCACAGGGTCACAGGGGTCCTGGTGAGCCAAGTCCCCGGACTCATGGGGCTGCATAGAGAGCTCTTGCTTGCTCAAGAATTGGGTTCCTTTCAAATCCCCACCTATAAAATCAGTTCCCTACCCCTCGGTTAAGACCAGTGTCTCCCCAAGGCCATTGCCTCCAGTCTGGCTAACTGTTGGAAATCTGGCAACATTAGAGAAATGGAAATTCAGTGTAAGTTAACTGCAGAATAAAACTGCATATCTTATAAAAGGTCAGCATGTCATGAAGACACTGAAGGTGATGTCGGAGTGCTTCCAGTTCTCACACGTGGATGGACAAGGGTCACTGGAGAGAAAAGCAGGGAGAACATGCTGAGTGTTTTAGAAAGGACTTGATGTCAAAATATGAAGACGGGACTTGCCTGGTGGTCCAGTGGCTAAGACGCCACATTCCCAATGCAGGGGGCCCGGGTTCAATCCCTTAGTCAGGGAACTAGATCCTGAATGCCACCTTAAAGATCAGAGATCCCATATGCTGCAACTAAGACTCGACATAGCCAAATAAATAAATATTTTTTAAAAAGATGAAGACAGGCTCTGAGAAAATCGATGAAGCCCTCAAATGGTTTGCAAAAATGACCTTTCTTATTAAAAATAAAATGTGAAACAAAAAGGTAGCCACATGGTTGGTCAGAAACAATACACACAGAACAAAGCAAAAAAATTTCATTTTTTTAATGACAAATTAGACCTTGGTTATAATTGCATGTTCTTAACCTAAATGTTGTCAAGTGAATATAAAATAGACATCCTAATTTTAGTCCTTTCCAAGGTAAAGATTGAATCAGATTTTTTTCTGATCACCACCACCCCCCACCATCAGCCAAATCACCTATTGTATTATGAAGTGATGGTCTTTATTCAAATGGATTTATTGTGACATTGCCAACCATCACCCAACCCGGTCCCTGTATCAGATATTCTGAGTTATCTAGGACCCATTCTTATTTCAGTTGGACAAAGGAAGATCAAGGAGGTTTGGGCAGGTGGTTTTCAATTCTTTAGCATCTGGAAAGCATTTGTGTTTTGCCTAGTTATGTCCTGATATATATTCTTAATGGTCACTGAGAAATTCTCCTGGGGAAATGATGTCATCTGTGTTTCTAGTTGCTTTTGAAATCACGGCCAACCAGAGACGGTAAGTTTTGATCTTTTGGCTGTGCCACAAAGCATGTGGGACCTTAGCTTTCCAAACGGGGATGGAACCTGAGTCCCCTGCATTGGCAGCATGGAGTCTTACCTACTCGACCACCAGGGAAGTCCCTGAGACCATAAGTTTTATTTATTGCCTCCTACTGATTTTGATATTTTATTTAGTATGGTTTTAAAATTTAATATTTATCAGCTAAAGCTGGTTCCGACCACTGATATTTCAATATTTAACAGTATTTTAATACTAAAAACATATCTAATGCTCTAGGAAAAGGGCACACAGTACCAATGGGCTTCCCAGGTGGCTCAGTGGTAAAGAATCTGCCTGCCAATGCAGGAGATGCGAGTTTGGTCCCTGGGTCAGGAAGATCCACTGGAGGAGGAAATGGCAATCCATTCCAGTATTCTTGCCTAGAAAATCCCATGGACTGAAGAGCCTGGAGGGCTACAGTCCATGGGGTCTCAAAAGAGTGGGGCACGACTTAGTGACTGAGCACACTCGTGCACACACAGTGCCAAACTTATATGCAGTAAGAGGCACCTTGTCTGGTTTTGTTACTTGGCAGCATACAATGTCTCCATCACGTCTCGTTTCTTCCCAGGGAGAATGTCAGGATTCAGCAAGGCAAGATGGGCTTGGCATTGAGGGTACAGTCTGAGAGTATGACAGCCTTTTAAAGACACCTTTCGTCTGATTTTTTTTTTTACGGACTTTATTTTAGAACAGTTTTAGCTTTACGGAAATTCCTGATCCATTTCATGACGCAGTTTTAACACCTAGATTTTTTTCCCTCTCTCTGCAGACGTCGCCTCATCTCCCAGCGATCATCCTTGGAGACCCTGGAAGACATTGAGGAGAATGCCCCTCTACGGAGGTCAGTTTTCTGGTTGCATTTATGTGTATGTGAATGGCCTGCAATACGAGAAGGAGGCCAAAGTTTGCTTTTCTTTTCCAGGTCTTTATTTACAGAATTAAATTCTAAAAATGACAATCTGATCCCCAGACTCAGTTTGGAAACCCCAACCCTTTGGAATATTAGAAGGAGAATGCTGTGAAATCCCAACCATGTACCAGGATAGCCCGGTGTGCGTGTGAATTCGGGTGCTATGACCCTTTCTTTTTGAAAATTGTTGCTTGATGGAGAAGAATGTGACCCTGCTCTGGCTTTTGCAGAGGGGACACAGGCATTGCAGTCTCTGACTTGGTTAACGGGGGCCCTAAGTTCCTCCACGGTCAGGTGCTGGGGACAAGGGTAATACACCTATGAGTGCTCCCTCAGGGCTGAAAGTGTTCCGTTTCTCCCTCTGGATTAGAAAAGTGCTTTCAAGGCAACTTTTTTTGGGGGGATGGAGGGGGCGGTGGGCGACAGCAGTTGCGGAGCTGTGCCTGGCTTCTGACTGGCAGCTCTCCTTCCTGTCATCGTGCTCGGTTCCTCTAGCCCTCCTGGAGTGCAGGGGGCCCACACCACATCCCCCTCAGTCCTCACTGAAGCTCCTACTGGGCTGGCCGGTGGAGGAGAGGCTGAGGGAAGACGGGGTCAGCACAGGGGGCTGGGGCAGCGGGGTAGGCAGGTAGGATGGTGTGCTGCGGGTTTACGGGGGATGCTGGCAGGCTGAGATGGAGGGAGAGTCTCCCCCTGGAGCCGGCCCCTTCCCTGCACAGAGCCTCACTCCCAGGCCACAGGTCATGTCCATGGACCACCTGGTTATAAAGCGTGGAGCGCAGACAGGCCTGGGATCTGCTCCGACGCGTCCGTGACTGTGAGTCTCATCACCGACATCATTCTAAACAGAAGGTCAGGGCCAGACAGTCTGATTTCCACTTTTGATGGCTTTTTGAAAACATCCAAGGGACTTCCCTCATGGTTCTGTGGCCAAGACTCCATGCTCCCAATGCAGGGGGGCCCAGATTTGATACACAACTAAGCCCTGGCACGGCCAAATAGTAAATAAAATAAATATTGAAAAAAAGAAAATGTTCGTAGCAAGGGACCACGTTAGGCTGATGGCGTGTGGCTGTGATCCACGTGGCCCGGGGCAAGTGTTCTCCTGTCAGTCTCTGTTAAGTGGCCCAAGTTAATTAGTGAATGCGGGGGAGAAACGTCCTCAAGTGGCACCGAGTGGCTTCGGCATTTGAGCACAATTGATGCCCATCAGTGAACAGAACTGCAAAGGCCCTGGAGTTTGGAGAGGCTGCAGGGAGCACGGTCATTCGAGCAAGGTGGTAATGTCACCCCCTTAGGGATTCCTGTGGTAAAGAGGGGGCATAGGAGGAGCCCGGTGCCGTGTTCCTGGTCAGGTGCCCCATCACCCCCTGCACCCTCTCTCAGCATCGCCCAGGCTGGTCCTTTGTCCTCTGGCTCTCAGGCCTATGATGCCACAAACGGTCAGAGTGAAAATGGAATGGCTGATTTGCCTTAACTGTAAATTCATCCAGCTTCTACGTACAGAGTGCTGTTCTTAATTTCCAACAAATCTTGTGTAAATACAAAGTTTAAAAAATAAGTCAGAATCAAGGGAGTTGGGCAGTTTAAGAAGTCTAGATTTTCCCTAGTGGACTTTCTTTAATTAAAAAATTTCTGATGTTTACCATAGAAACAGACATAGAAATCAAACTCATGGTTATTGGAAGAGGTTGTCCTGTTCATGTCCAACTCTTTTGACTATAGCTGCCAGTCTCCTCTGTCCATGGGATTTCCCAGGCAAGAATACTGGAGTGGGTTACCATTTCCAACTCCAGGGGATCTTCCTGACCCAAGGATTGAACCCATTGGCAGGCAGATTCTTTACCACCGAGCCAGCAAGGAAGCCCCAAAGTGGGAGGGGAGGGATAAATTAGGATTTGGGATTAGCAGATACAAACAACTATGTATAAAATCAACAAGATCATACTGTAGAGCACAGGGAACTGTCGTCAGTGTTCTGTAATAAGCCATAATGGAAAAGAATAAATACACACACACAGAGATACATGTGTGAATCACTTCGCCATATACCAGAAACCAACACAAAGTTGTAAATCAGCTATACTTCGATAAAAAATTCTGATATGTACTTAGAAACTTGTTCCTAAGACATAAAAGTCGCAGAAGGGGCAACAGTTTGGGAGTCAGGGGATTTGAATTTTTGGCCCCATTTTTATACTAACTGCTTACATGGCTTTGGAAACTCATTTACTTATGCTGAGGCCTCCGTTTTCCCACCTGTAAAATGGAAGGGACAAATTGACTGATCTCTAAGGTCCTTTCCATTCTGTGAAATGAATGTACCAGTAATGACGCCAAAGTGTTTTGGGAACTGCGGGGGCGGAAGGCTATTCGCCCAACTTGCTTTCAAAGTCAGCACTCAGAACAAACTGCTTCAAGGCATCTATTAAAAACCTTTTGCATAATTAGGTGTATCCTGTAATCAGTGCTAACAAGAAAGAGCTAATCTTTCATTAAATTAGTTTCTAATTTAATTCTATCCTAATTTAATTTTGCGTCACTTATAATGTATGGTTTTAAATGGATATTTACACATTAATGCAGGCAGCTTTGAAATTAGTTTCTTCCTTGCTTAACTTGCTTTAACCTGAGTGCTCAGTCTTCCGGTTTCCTTGGCAATTGTTGCCAATGCCACAGTTCTCTTAAAGTGTTTCTTAGGTCCGGGGTGGTGATAGCTGAACGCTTTAAAACACACACACACACAACACAACATACAGCTTGCAATTCCAAGGGCTAGATCATCAGCATTGTTGTTGTTGTGTAGTCACTCAGTCGTGTCCAGCTCTTTTGTGATCCCATGGGCTACAGTGGGTCAGGCTCCTTCAATGTGTCCACGGAATTTCCCAGGCAAGAATACTGGAGCAGGTTGCCATTTTCTTCTCCAGGGGGATTTTCCTGACCCAGGGATCTAACCCACATCTCCTGCATTGGCAGGCAGATTCTTTATCACTGAGCCACCAGGGAAGTCCCTTTGCAGTTAGAATTGTATGCTAATATAGAAATAAGCACCTCTTCAGTTATCTTTTGGGCCTTTCCCAGATGGAGCTAATGGTAAAGAACCCACCTGCCAATACAGAGACCTAAGAGACACAGTTTCGATCCCTGTGTTGGGAAGATCCCCTGGAGTAGGAAATGGCAACCCACTCCAGTATTCTTGCCTGGAGAATCACATGGACAGAGGAGCCTAGCGGGCTACAGTCCATAGGGTCACAAAGAGTTGGACACAACTGAAGCAACTTGGTGCTCAATTATCTTTTTAAAAGTTTCACTTTTCTCTTGCACATCAGAAGTTAGTTTCTTGTATCCACCTTGAACTCCAAGACTTGAGCATTAACCGTGAGAGCCTTTAGATGGGGGTTTTCCACATTGTCTGGTGGTTACCTGGTCTCCCAGAAATAAGAACCTAGGCTGTCTGTTAGGTGTCCAGAAAAACCTCTGTTTGGCTAACCGCAGGTGTGGCAGCCATCACCACCGGCCCTGGTCTCCAGCCTGTCTGGGTTGAGGGGTGCTGTCTGCTGTACCATTCAGTAATTACCAGTGCCAACACACGCCAGTGCCCTTTTGCCAACTTCTGGTTCCAGCTGAAGACTGAAAGATTTTGTGTCTAAATCCGAGGGTAACAGCACCTCTTTCTGCAGGCATGGAGACTGGGAGCAGCTCAAGGTCATAGGAGGGTGTCATCACAGTTCAGCTTTTAGCCCACTGCCCTCATCTAGACTCGGGAGCCTGGAAACTCTGCATCTGGGTAGGGGCAGTGGAGGAAGGGGCGAGGGCACAGGGTAAGTGTGTAAGGATGCTCCTGAATGCCTGTCCAGAAACCAGTGGAAGCACACATTTATGCCTTCAAGGATCCTCCTCTCTCCAGTGACTACATATTTCTAGAACTTTCTGCCGTGTGTGAGAGAGACAGTGGGGGACCTTGAGTGGCCTGCAGACTCTAACAGTCATTCTGGGGGTAGAACTGAGACCCTTCAAGGTGCTAGGTCTGCTCCCAAGTGCGGCCTTGAGAAGGCAGAGTGAGGCTGTAGCTCTTTGGACCCCAGGAAGGCTGGATCTGTGTTTGGAAGCTCAGAGTGGGGAGTGGGACCAGTGAGTGTCTTTCCTGATTCAAACCCTTCCTGAGGTCCACAGGAAGCATCTATAGAATGCCCTCAGGTGGGGCACTGCCTGTCTTTAAAAGAATCTATTTAAAAACCAAGAAATCAGGACCCTTAATAAAGGCTGCGGGTTTTTTTTTTTTTTTTTTTTTAATATTTTTTTGGCCACATTGCACAGCAAGTAGGATCTTAGTTCCCCAACTGGGGATCAGATCCCCCACACCCCATGCATTGGAAGCTCAGAGCCTTAATCACTAGACCATCAGGGAAGTCCCAGGACTACAGTTTTAAGAATATAGGAAGCAAATAGTAACAAAATATGCACCCTTTGTAGTTAAAAGTTTTAATAATAATCACAACACTTGAAATGTGTATATGAATATTTACGTGTGTGTACATATGGGCCTTCCCTGGTAGCTCAGACAGTAAAGAATCCACCTGCAATGCAGGAGACCTGGGTTCGATCCCTGGGTCAGGAAGATCCCCTGGAGAAGGGAATGGTTACCCACTCCAGTATTCTTGCCTGGAGAAACAGAGGAGCCTGACAGGCTACAGCCCATGGGGTCCCAAAGAGTGGGTTTCCCTGATTGCTCAGAGGGTAAGGAGTTCACCTTCAATGCCAGAGATCCAGGTTCGAGCCCTGGGTTGGGAAGATCCTCTAGAGAAGGGAATGGCTACCCACTCCAGCATTCTTGCCTGGAGAATTCCATGGACAGAGGAGCCTGGTGGGCTACAGTTCATGGGGGGTTCCAAAGAGTCAGACACAGCTGAGCGACTAACACACACACATATGTATGGACATGAACATGTGTATTTGAACGTATCACTTGACAGCGTATGAAGCTCTTATAGAAATCCTCAAGTGTAATTGTCACAAGAGCTCCAGGGGATATTACGAGTGATAGGTCACTAGGGTTGGTAGTGAGCTGGAGTGGATGCTGGCAGGGCCACTCGGGCTGTGGCCATGAGCTGTGGACACTTCACTCTGGTGAAGTGGACATGACTGGCAGGGGATCTTCCTGCCTCTAGACCCAATGCCCAGGGAACCCTCTTTTCCTGATGAAAGTCACCAGGTACAGCTACCATGTCATTGCTTTGACCACTCATTCACTTCACTGTATTTTTTTTTCAAGATAAATTCTATTTTAAGGTGCTGTTTCTATGGGAAAAAAATAATTTTCAGTGCTCCCTAGGAAGCAGCTTCTAGGAAGACTGGCCCTTCCTGGAGGGCAGGAAAGGGGGTTTCAGGGGAATGTACACCCTGAAGTCTAGACCGGGGCTGTCCCCTAATTTCCCTTCAGGCCCCTGCGTAAGTGCGTGCTATGTCGCTTCTGTCGTATCCGACTCTTTGCAACCCCCTGGGCTGTAGCCCACCAGGCTCCATACCAGGGTAGCCATTCCCTTCTCCAGGGGATCTTCCCAACCCAGGGATTGAACCCATGTCTCTTAATGTCTCCTATATTGACAGGTGGATTCTTTACCATTAGTACCACTTGAGAAGCCCCTTTCAGGCCTCTGGGGGAGAGTAAAGATCAGAGCTGAGGGGCAGGTGTGTGACTCTGAACATTCCTTAATCCTTTGCCCCCCAAAGGGCCCCCACACCCCACTGCCCTCAGGTTTACCTCCTCCTTGGGTCGCCTTGCTGTTTTCTTACCTGAAGCCTCCAAGTTCAGAACTGACTGAACTCAGGTGACAGCCCAGCTCAGACCCTCAGTGTGGCTTTGGGAACCTGGGCACCACTTCTTGGGACCCACATCTGATGTGATCCCAGAAACCAGCCCTGGGGGTCTATGGTCAGAAAGGTTTAAGTAAACAAAAAATTTTGGCAGCAAAAACCCAACTAGAGAGGACGTTGCTCCCTTTCTCAAGATAAGACCAAACTTCAGATTCTCATTTGTTGGGATTTTGCTTTTTATCTTAGCTGTTGTTGCAGTTATGTGTCTTAGAATTTTGCCAGGTAACTTTGAAAAAATATACACAAATAAAACCTTTCTGCTCTGTTATTCCTGCAGTGCATGCACATGTCATATATTCTAGGGAAAATTAATTAGAATCCAAGTCAATTTGTTGAACAAATATTTATTTAAAATTTATCTAAAAAAAACAAAAACAAACAGCCACTAGCCAGGTCTCTGCTTCTCATTCAAAGTAAAGCTGTGACTTCCAAACATAGCCAAGGTGAGTGTGGAGGCAATAGTCCAGGGGACTCAAGCCAGAGTCCTGCTATAGAAGAAAAATGATTCAGGGTTGTTTTTAAACTGAATTTGCCAGTGTTTTTCCCTGCCTCTGAATTCGTTGAATTTCCAGTTTTCCGTTCCTGATACCTGTGTCGATGTGGAAGGATTCTTTTTTAAGATGACGGGAACACATAAGGTCTTTGGAATCCATGTAGGTTATGTTATTGGAATTAAGGGCAATAGCTTTCATTAGCTGGCTCTTCAGAGCCATATAAATTATTATCAAGGAAGTATTCTCAAGGAAGTTGTCTGTCTGTTGGATTGTTTTTTTTTTTTTAAGCTTCCTCGCTTCTAGCCACAAGGTCCTCGTTATCCTTGGGGTGACTCAAACCGTTCGTCTGGTCTTTCCTTCCTGTCTTTGTGTGGAGATGTCTCAGCTATCTGAGACCGACTGACTGTGTTTTTGAAATGGCTTTGTTTTTCAGATGTCGAACTCTCTCAGGTTCGCCCAGACCAAAGAACTTTAAGAAGATTCATTTTATCAAGAATATGCGGCAGCACGATACCAGGAATGGCAGGTACTGTGCTGACAGGAGCTTTGGGAGGGGGCTGGTCCTGCAGGGGAGGGAAGCGGGGACCCTTTGCATGGCCATACCTCACGGAGTGAAGCCCACTAATGAACATGATCTCACGTAACCTTCCCAAACAGACCACTCTTTCCACCCCTCTCCCACCAGAATCATGCCAAGAAGTCGGTAGAAAATGGTAACCCAAGGCTTGGGTTTTTTAGACCAAAACTGAATTTTCAATAGTACTGAAATATATTTGTATTAGGAAACTTTGAACAGAAAAACAGTTGAGTTTTTTTGGCGAGGGTTTGTCGTCGTTTCTTTTTCTGCTTTGTTGGGTTTTGTTTTCTGTTTTCACCAGGGCTCTGTGCTCTGGTCAGTAAATATCCTGCTAGATCTTGGGCCTAAAGCCGGGTTTGGCTCTCTCTCTCTGATGATGTTCATTAAGAGAGGAGGATCCTGATTTTGCCAGCAGATTCGTCCCGGGCGCCAGTTCAGACTCCTGGGCCAGCTGACGTCTGTGAGCATGTGTTTCTCCAGCAAAGAGTTGCTCTTCAGGAAAGCGCTGTAACATGAAAATTATGGTTAACATGTATATGTTGCTGTTGTTAAGTCGCTCGGTCGTGTCCGACTCTTTGCGACCCCATGGACTGTAGCACGCTGGGTTTCCCTGTCCTTTAACATTTCCCGGAGGTCCTCAAACTCACATGCATTGCGTCAGTGATGCCATCCAACTATCTTATCCTCTGTCATCCCCTTCTACTCCTGCCTTCAATCTTTCCCAGCATCAGGGCCTTTTCTAATGAGTCAGCTCTTTGCATCAGGTGGCCAGAGTATTGGAGCTTCAATTTCAGCATCAGCACTTCCAATGAATATTCAGGGTTGTTTTCCTTTAGGATTGACTGGTTTGATCTCCTTGCAATCGAAAGAACTTGCAATACGATCTTGGTATTAAAACTGTCCTGGTGACAAGTGGACATGAATCTTTGTTGCCAGCGTAGATTATGATTGAATGGTGAAGCCCATTAATGGTAGCCTCACGGTAGTGCTGAGAATAGGGCGCTAAGACCTCTTAGGATCCCTGAAGCTCTGTTGCCTGGGGGTGGCTCCTCCTCTCTGATCTGTGACCTAGATCGTAGCTAGAGACACGTCCCAGAGTGGACTTCCTAACACAAGACAATTTCGTTTAATCTCCTCCTGATTTTCAGAAGCTCATATGGGCCCCACTAATTTTTTCTAATCTATATCAAATGAAAATTGCTAAAAACTTAGACTCATGGCATGATTAAGGCCCAGCATCACTATAATTTAGTGTAAAATACACTGTACAACCTGAATAACTAACAATTACAGTGTGTAAAGACTTCTTTTCCTGAAGTTTTTAAACCTCTCTTGAATAGAGAACATAATTTTATAGCTAGTCAACAATTTCAGAATGGCACGATTGAATTCTCCCGTCAGATAATTTTTACGAATCAGTATGCATTCCTATTTTAAGTACAAAGCTTTTAGTTAAAATGAACCCAAGAGTCATCTGTGAAATAAAATACACTCTGGGTTTCTTTCTCTCACCCTGATTTCACTGTCACAATTACTGTGCCTTATGCATTTAACCACCATGTTTTTCTTTTCTGTAGTGTCTTTTACTTACTGAATCTGAACCTTACTTGTACCATTTTTAGTATAAATTACTCATCATTTATTTATGTTGGTGTTTTTGTTCATAATCTCTTGAACCATAAACAAACATATAAAACCACGAGTTCCTAAATAAAATCAATGACAAAGCCAAAAAATGGGCCAAATTAATAGTATTCCCCACTTTTCAATGCTGTCGAGGATACAGAGTCAGATAATCACCTGGCATGGTTTGCAGTGAGTGTTGTACTAGTCGCTCAATCATGTCTGACTCTTTGTAGCCCCATGGACTGTAGCCCGCCAGGCTCCTCTGTCCAAGCAAGAATATTGGAGTGGGTAGCCATTCCCTTCTCCAAGAGATCTTCCCAACCCAAGGATCGAACCCGGGTCTGCTGCACTGCAGGCAGATTCTTTACTGTCTGAGCCACCAGGGAAGCAGTGAAGGGATGTAGTTAAAAGATTTGGACTAATGGGATCACCAGTGTCTAGCATATATGGAAGCTGCCTTTCCTGGCACACTTTTGACCCAAAAACAACAGAAATAGCCCAGAAAACATGCAATTGCTGGTAGTCTCGCTGGGGAATTTTCACATGGAACCAGGAAGGACTTCAGATCATCTGAAGATCTAAGAACTGGAATTTCAGGCAGAAAATCGAGCCCTCAGCACTGGCTGTAGGCTGCGATGACAGCCGGTCATACCTGCACAGGTGAGAACTGCTTTTATGTGCCAGCGAGGATGAAAGGGCTGGAGATGCACCCCTTCCTCCCTTCCAGCTGATTCAGTAGCAGGGATAGACCGTTCTTAGATGAAAGGAAGAACTCAGGAGCACACCAGGAAGAGCCTAGAATTTCCGAGGTGACAGAAGGAAATTGTGGTCAAGAGCTGATAAGTGGGAAGAGAAGATCCAGCTTTTTGAGAAGGGCAAGGAGAGGCCCCCACTGCAGCCAGGCAGCAGGCAGAGCACCTCCAGTCCTGCTGGAGGTGGCCAGGGGCAGGGCTGAGCTCAGGGCAGCGGTGCTGGGTACCAGGGGGCCTGGGTGTGCTCTAAGGAGGGAGGGACTGGGAAGATGGCTGGGGTGGCGGGGTGGGGGGGCGCGGGTGGTGGGCCTCTGATACCCGCCCTCAGGCGTGCAGGGCACACACACAGCACCACACCTACTGCTTCTCGCAGCCCAATGTTGGAGCCTCTCGACTCAGGTTCCTGCCACGTTGGGAGGAAAGAGGCTTTGCCGAGATGGAAAGAGGCTTTGCCGAGATGGAAAGAGGCTTTGCCGAGACGGAAAGAGGCTTTGCCGAGACGCCTGGAGAACTCAAAGGGGGACTTCCCTGAGGGTCCAGTGATTAAGGCTCCACGCTTCCAATGCAAAAGACGAGGGTTCGGTCCCTGGCTGGGGAACTAAGATCCCACGTGCTGCACAGCCCGTGCATGCTCAGTTGTGCCCAGCACTGCAGCCCCATGAGCTGTAGCCCACCAGGCTCCTCTGGCCATGGGCCTTTCCTGGCAAGAATTCTGGAGTGGGTTGGCATGTCCTTCTCCAGAAATGATGTGAAGTCTTTAAAACAACTGTTCACACATGTGTGAGCAAACTATATGTCATGGTAGAAAGGAGTCCAGGGCCCCGTGTCCTGGCATCTGGAGGGGACCCTTGAACATTCTGAGGATGGTCAGTGGGGACTGGGAGCTGCCGCTTGGTTAGTAGAGAAGAGCCAGTCAGCATCCACTCTCATCTGCATGAGGATGTTAACTGGAAGTGAAGACAGATCTCGGCCCTCAGGGAGGAGACACCCTTGAAAATGACAAACATTATGAGGCCAAAGCGGGTGCCAACAGGGAGCTGACTGCTGGCCAGGTAGAGCTGGGTCATCAGAATGGAAGGTGAGCATGAAGACTGAAGACCAGCCACTGGCCAAAGACATGTTCATGTCCAGTGACCCTCATGGTCCTGTTAGGACAGGACCTCTCCTCTGGGCACTTCCAGCCTCAGGACTCAAAATGTTTGAGAGCAATGGGAGACAAGAGCCATGGCTTCAAGTGGGCATCACCCTCCCCCAAACATTATTTCACACCCTTTTGAAGTCATGTGGTTTTCGAATGTCTGCCTTGAACACAGTCGATGGCTGCCACGTGCACTGGAAGTGCTCCCTTCCTGGGTTTGCCGTGGGAATCATTGCCTTCTGCAGACAAAGAAATACTTTCTGCAGTGCGTGGACTGGTCTGTCTTGTCCGTTGACAGAAATTTTCAAAGAGACTTAAAAAGATTTGAAATAGTGGACAGAGATGTGTGCCAGAGGGTTCTCTCTCTAAAGTGCAAACTCAGTAGGAAAAACAAAAATATGAAAGATTCCAACACCTTTCATCTGCTTTGTAAAGTAAGATGTTAAAAAAAAAAAAATGCAGTAACTGAAGTCAAGTTGTCACTTCTCATTTTATACTGAAAATTGTGGAGGGAACTAGGCAAATGGGTAATAACTAAATTAAAACCTTGTTTGTCATCTCATCAGTTCCGATCTGTCAGCTTCGTTTAGTTTGAAAGATGTGTTGGAGGAAGTAGCACATTTCAAAAAACAAAACAGCTAGTCACCAGCTCTGAACAGGCCTTCTAGAAAGCAGAAATATGTCATCATCGCCTTTTCTCCCTGAAACAAAGCCTTCTGATTCGATAGATGCATGGCATCTTCTGTGAGACTCCGTGAAATGTCTGCTTCTTCCCCAGCATGCTTTTCTCCTCCCAAAACTTTTGTTTTTTATTAAAAGACTAGACCCTTCCATCCCCCGGCAGCAGTAGGCTGGAAGAGAAGCATCTTTATCAGTGTCATCATCTGTGTTTATAACCAGTTGTCAGCAAAACCTCTGACCTAAAGGACATCGAGTGGATAGACTTGAAGGAAGTGGAAGCAAGGGTTAGTCGCTCAGTCGTGTCTGACTCTTTGCAACCCCATGGACTGTAGCCCGCCAGGCTCCTCTGTCCATGGGATTCTCCAGGCAAGAATACTGGAGTGGGTTGCCATGCCCTCCTCCAGGAGATCTTCCTGACCCAGGGGTCGAACCCAGGTCTCCTGCATTGCAGGCGGATTCTTTCCTGTCTGAGCCACCAGGAAGCCCTGAGGAAGGCTTTAGTAACCTCCAGACCTCTCTGAGACTTCCTGGGCCCAGCCTCTTCTGCCACCAAACTGTCTCCCAGAGATGCTCTCAAACTGATCCATTGATTTTCTTCTGCTTCTTCCCTGGTTCTCTGAGCCACTGGAGGAAGGAGGAGCCAGACCATAGCCACCAGGGACAAACTGGTGCTGGCACTGGCTCAGCACTGCATGCAGGGTTTATAACAGTCTTATTATCCGTATTTCTTGTTTGTTTGTTTCTTTAATTAAGGGTTTTGTTTTGTTTTTTGGCCATGCCTTGAAGCATGTGGGCTCTTAGTTCCCTGACCAGGGATTGAACCTGTGCCCCCTGTATTGGAAGCTCAAGAGTCTTAACCAGTGGACCGCCAGGGAAGTCCCTGTCCATACCTCTTTAAGAAGCACAGCAGGTATGCTGGCTTTTTCTGTGACTTTTCCCGAGACTTTTGAGAAAATGATTTTCAAACATAAGCAACCATGGTTCTCCTGAGCAGATGTATTAATACCTTGCTGTAAAGTGCTCAGCCTGAGAATGCTTGTTGCTTCTTTCTAACCAGTTTGATTTACAGGAAATAAAGTGAGTCACAGAAAAAAACAGTGTAAGGGATTGGAGAGGGCTCCTTCTCTTGGTAATTCTGTCTCAGCACTGCTTGATGAGGGCCTGGGAGCCTGGGAGAGACCAGACCTTGGTCTCCACCAGTGGTACCTGGCCGTGTGAGAGGGAAACCAATCATTAGGGCTGGTGGGAGGCCCAAACCATGCCCAGGACGTGGATGCCAGTGCTGTCCTGGAAGAGCAAGGACGAGAGGGCCCCAGAGGGGACTTCTGTGACACCGCACTCAGCTAGTCTTCCTCCTGTCATTCTCTTGGGCTGGATGATGTCCCTCCCAAATTCTTATGCTGAGTCCCAGCCCTCTGTACCTCAGAATTTGACCTTATTTGGAAATAGAGTTGTGGCAGATGTAATGAGTTAAGAGGAGATTGTGCTGGGGGAAGGTGGGCTCCTCATCTCATGACTGGTGTCCTTATAAAAGGGGGAACCTTGGGGACAGATGTGCACACACAGCCTTGTGCAGGCTCCTGTCCTGCTGCCCTAAGACAAGGAGCTCCCAGAAGCTGGAACAGATCCTGCCCTCAGGGGAGCCTTGGTCTCCATGGCCATGAGATGATTGATTTCTGTTGTGGAAGCCACAGCCAAGGAGCAGGGCACACGGGCTCCTTGTTACAGCAGCCCCAGCGAACTCACACGCTCCCTTAGGCTCTCTCGCTGCAGTCTCATGGGCTTTGTCACTTCCTGTCTCCCATCCCCTCTCCTCACTGCATACCCAGCCCTGGGGGTGCTCACCCAGCCACTGCTCAGTCACCATCTCCATCTTAACTGCCCCAGGCCCCCCGAGCCCCAGGTCCAGCTCTGCTAAATTATTCACAGTAACTGCTTGGTTAAGGGGAAGAGGTCAGTAAACAGTGGGCAAAAATACTCACAAAATGACATAAGTAGTTTTCACTTTTGGCCACACCAGTATGTGAGATCTTAGTTCCCTGATCACGGATCAAACCTACATCCCCTACCTTGGAAGCTCAGAGCCTTAACCACTGGACCACCAGGGAAGTCCTAACTTACGTAGTTTAAATACCTCGGATTTCATTTCAGGCACGTGGCGATCAGCCATTCCTCAGATGTGTGATGCCAGGTCTTTCTGTGCAGTGAGGCTCCTGAGCAGAGTGAGTTGTGACGTTGACCTCACGCTATCACTGTTCACACAGTGTTCTAGAGAGCGCCCTACCAGCCTGAGCTTTGGGCGTGCCGTGGTTGTTGGTTAAAGTGATTTACAGAGGGGAGTGGAGACCATGGTGCGTCAAGCATGGGACGTCAGTGAAGGGAGTTTCACTGCGCACTTTGTTCCTCCACTGGGCCTTCTGCTCCTCCTCTCAGCCTTGTGTGTGCTGGGTCAATCAGTAGTGTCTGACTCTGCAACACCATGGACTGTAGCCCACCAGGCTCCTCTGTCATGGGATTTCTTAGGCAAGAACACAAATGGGTTGCCATTTCCTCCCCCAGGGGATCTTCCCAACCAGGGTTCGAACCCGAATTTCTTGCATCTCCTACATTGGTGGGCGGATTCTTTACCACAGGCATTACCCAAGAAGTGCAATCCAGTATGACCTTATACCAAATGATCACGTCTGCAGAGACCCTTTTTCCAAGTAAAGCCATGTCCGCAGGGATTAAGACCTGAATATGTCTTTTGGGGGAATTCGGTTCAACCCACAACACCAGCATTTTTAAGTGTGTTCTCTCTTGCTTCCTTGGCTGTAGAGAAGGAAGTACAGAATTTGAGAATGTGCTTCTACACGGTGCCCAGTGCCCACCATGGACCCCTGGGCGGTGGGCACCCTGGGCTGTGTTCATATATCACTGTGTTCACCCTCCGCTGCTGCAAATGTGATTTTCTTTGCTTTAGACTTTCAAAGTTGGTTGCCTGTTTTTAATGTCCTTAAGTGAATACCATTGCTATCATGGAATATTCCACGTGGAAGAGATCAAAACTTCTTACAGCCAACAGAGACTCCCCAGGGGGCTGGAAATAGAACAAGAAGCCAGTATTTGGCGTATGAGAGAACACTTAAGGATCTTGGATGGTGTTAGACGTTGCGTGGTCAGATATTTTGAAAGCAGACACAGTGAAAGTGGTCTGCAGTCCTGGATCAGCTGTGGTGACCCTCATGCATCTCCACACTGTTTCTGAGGGCTCCAGCATCTCACAGGCAAAGCGTGCCTTTGGAGGCTTTGTGGTCTGAAGCTGTAAATTCCCTCATACCAGAAACACTTTCCTAAGCCCGGAAATGGAGCTACATAAAGAAGATCAGACGGTGTTCCAGCAGATGAGCACACTCAATGTTTCCTAAGGGCTCAGAAAACATGGTATGTCCAGAGGGAACTCTGCCCACGTGAGCAGCAGCCCTGGGGAACTTTCCCGCTTGCTATTTTTTTCCCCTCCAGCAGATGTTTGTATGGAAATGTGATCTTTAATTCCTTAAAGACCCATCTCCCCGGAGTTAATCCCTCTTTTGAAGTCCTAATCTTTTGTGTAATGCTTTTTGGTCATCTTGACTCCAAGTGTTATATGTTACAGATGGAAAATTCTGTGGGCTTCTTGCATGACATTTGGGCCCAGAGGAAGATAACTGTAGTGCTGGAGGGGAAAACATGGTGAATTTCCAAAGCCCATTGGAAATGGAGTTTGGCTGTCTTAACATCATTCCAGACAACTAGCATGTGATTTAATTCTTTCACAAATGCACTCAAAGGAGGCAAACAAATCTGACTTTCTTTGTGAGCATCTCAGTTATGATGGACATTGCCCTGATGCTTGTAAAGAGCAAAGCTGCAAATTCACGTGAGCCCTCCAGGTTCTTGACACAGCAGTTGGTCACGTGGGATCCATCTTGAGACTCATGCCATTTGAAGTCACTAGAGCAAGAAACTGTCAAGAGCTGGCCACTAGTTGATACTTGTGTGCTCTGGCGAAGACCTCAAGTCCCCCCTTGACTCCAAAGATGTTTCGGGAAACACGTAGGATGTGTTCTTGGGAGCTCTGCCGGCTCCTTTCAGCTCTCCAGAGCGTGAAGAGTTGCAGATCTGTTGCAGGGTGCCGTGCAGATCTCTCCTCTGGATTCCTCCTCTGGTCCCTGCCAAGAGTGGGCATCTAGGGGTAGTTGGACCCAAGAATGGAAAGAAGGTGCCCCAAGATGTTGTCTTCTTTCTTTCCTTCCTTCCTGCCCTCTCCTCCAGCTGCTCAAAAATGGCCAACCAGAGGAGGACCAACCCTCCTGTAATTGATGTGAAGCAATCACCTTGTAGGAGCTAGACTTGACCGGGGCATTAGAATAACAGTTTTTTTTCTGAGTGGGACCCATGCTGCCAGCCTCTCCTGCATCTCGAAGTGAGGATCACACGGCAGTAGCATGCAATTGAATTAATGTACCGTTTAGTAATGGGCACATCCCGGTTGAAACTTTGGAAAGAAGGTTTACATTTATAGTCTCTGATTTTCTTGTTCAGCCTTCCCTGGTTGTTGAGACAGTAAAGAATCTGCAGGAGACTGGATTTGATTCTTGGTTTGAGAAGATCCCCTGGAGGAGGGCATGGCAACCCACTCCAGTATTCTTGCCTAGAGAATCCCATGGACAGAGGAGCCTGGCGGGCTGCAATCCATGGGGTCGCAAAGAGTCAGGCATGACTGAGTGACTAAGCACATCTTCTTGTTCTATTAAAAGTGTCCAAAAATTCTAGAAAAATGGTACTGTTGGACTTATTTGCAGGGCAGGAATAGAGCTGCAGACATAGAGAACAGACCTATGGACACTGCGGGGTAAGGAGAGGATGGGATGAATTGAGAGAGTAGCTACCATGTGTAAAATAACGAGCTAGTGGGAAGCTGCTATATGGTACAGGGAGCTCAGCCTGGTGCTTTGTGATGACCTAGAGGGTTGGGATGCGGTGGGAGGTGGGAGGGAGGTTCAAGGGGGAGGGGACATGTGTATCAGTTCAGTTTAGTCGCTCAGTTGTGTTTGACTCTTTGCAAACCCATGGACTGCAGCCCACCAGGCTTCCCTGTCCATCACCATCTCCCGGAGCTTACTCATGTCCATCCAGTCGGTGATGCCATCCAACCATCTCATCATTCCCTGTTGTCCGCTTCTCCTCCCGCCTTCAATCTTTCTCAGCATCAGGGTCTTTTCAAATGAATCAGTTCTTTGCATCAGGTGGACACATCAGGACATGTGGCTGATTCATGCTGATGTTTGGCAGAAACCAACACAACATGGTAAAGCAGTTATCCTCTAGTTAAAAATGAATTTTCAAAAATGTCTGGTTTCTGTGTGTGGGTAGGAAGGCCACATGAGCAGTGAGTAATGAAGGAAGCTCAGGACCACTAACTAAGCCTGTTGAGTTTGTGCAGCACATGCTTTCCTCTGTATGTGGAAGGATCACGAGGGACTCGGACTTGCCTCCTGCCTGGGTGGGCGCCCCGCTGGCGGGGGCGCTGTGTGTTGGGAATCTCTATCCTTCCATCTAGAAAGGGGCCCAGGCTGAGCAGAGTGGGAGCAGGAGCCACCTGGGTCTCCTGCACCTCCTGTGCGATTGTGATCAGGGCTGTTGTGATCGGTCACCCTCTGGCCCCACCCCACACTCCTCCTGATGACCTGAGGGCCAGTCTGGAAAGCTGCCCTAGAAAAACTTTGACAAAAGCATCCATGGGTGCCTAGTCAAACCTGAAGGAGCAGATTTTTCTACTAAGTCATAGAGAAGAGCAAGGCATTGAGGCCCAGGATGTTAAAGTGCATGGTTCAAATCCCCAGTCACACCAGCTAGTACATCAGTTCTGTTACTGACTCATTCATGCCTCATCAGTTAAAGCATTTACAATCTGATACCTAATTGACTTCCCTCGTAGCTCAGTCGGTAGAGAATCTGCCTGCAATGCAGGAGACCCGGGTTTGAGTGTTGGGTCGGGAAGATCCCCTGGAGAAGGAAATGGCTACCCACTCCAGTGTTATCATCTGGAGAATCCCATGGACAGAGGAGCCTGGTGAGCTACAGTCCATGGGGTCGCAAAGAGTCAGACATGACTGAGTGACTTAGCATGAAGGCACCTAATTGACACTTAATAGGTGTGCATTTGGTCTACCTGAATAAGCTTTCTTGGCTCTGTTCTCGGAGCTGAGGCTAGGGTTTGAGTCTGTGATATCTGATGAGAAACATCTCCCTGGAGACAGGAGAGACGGACCTTGTGTCCCCGTTCACCTCTGTGAGGCTGCGTGTGTCGGCCTTCAGCTGTCCTTTCTCAACCTTTCGCCTTTAGCAGGCCTGTGTATTTTAGGGTCTGAATCCACAGACTGTTGAGAAAACTTACCTCAACCCAAGAGGGCAGCTCCTGGTGAAAATAGTGAGTATTTATTGAGCCCGTGTTATTTGTCTGGCCCTGTTCTGTAGACTTTGCAATATGGGAACTCATTTACTCTTTACAACATTCCAATGAGATGGCTACTGATTTTTGTGCCATGGTTTTGGCTGAGGAAACTGGAGAATGAGTGAGCTGCCTGAGGTCACAGAAAGGTGCCAGAGCTGGTATTGGAGGCTGAGGTTGGAGCTTTGGTCCTGCCTTCCCAGTGACGGGTACTCAGGGCTGCTCTGAAGCACCGCCTTGCCCAGGCTGTTTCTGGAGCAGCTGTCAGGTATGGAGAAGATGCGGGCAGCAAGTGTTTAGCAGCACTTTGTGATCAGGATTTCCTGGAAGTAAAAACAGAGTGGAGGCCGCACCATAGAGGGAAAGAGTAACTCAGTGAAAGGGGAGGAAATTCTTCCTGGGGAGGTTACTTGTGAACTGGGTTCTGAAGACTAAATAGGAGTTCACCCAGCATACTTAGTAAGACACAACAGTCAGAAGAAATAGCATGCAAAGGATGGAGATATGAAACAGCAGGGATTTTTTTTAAAGATGAAGGTGGGACTTCCCTGACAGTCCAGTACTTTCACTGCAGAGGGCACAGGTTCAATCCCTGGTCGGGGAACTAAGATCCCACCCGCATGCATGCTGCTTGACCAAAAAAATAGTCCCCAACAGGGACCTTATGAAAAAAAAAGTGAGTGTACTGCAAGCACTTCTATCATGGACGAGTGATAAAGCGCAGGGGAAAATACTGTGTGTGTTGAGACCAGAGAGGCAGAAAGAGCCAGAAAACAAAGGGCCTGGGAACCTACCATGCCAGGAAAAGTATCAAAGTGTTAGTCGCTCAGTCATGTCTGACTCTTTGCAACCCTGTGGGCTGTAACCCACCAAGCTCCTCTGTCCGTGGGATTCTCCAGACAAGAATACTAGAGTGCGTTGCCATTCCGTTCTCCAGAGGATCTTCTTGACCCAGGGATCGAACCTGGGTCTCCTGCTTTGCAGGCAGGTTCTTTACTGTCGAAGCCACCAGGGAAGCCCCATGCCAGGGAACCTGACTTAATTCTGGGCATGTAGGCAATTGAATATCATAGTTTTAAACCAAGGTCAAAATACCCAAACATACTGCTTTATTCCCTGATAATAATTATTGAAGGAAAAGATAATCAAACTCAGTAAGCTCCATATCTGATGTGTTACCATCATGCTGAAGAATGTTGGCTTTTAATCTCCCCCACTGTTTCTTCATCTTTTCATCAGCAATCCTCTTTGGCAAAAGTTATTCTCAGATGCCAAGATAAGCACTGGGGAGGTTTTTTGGGTTTTTTTTTTTAATGTTTTTTTAAGTGCCTTTGATTGCATAAGAGCGTCATGTAGAACTGTTTCCAGTAGTATCTTTTTAGCAGGAATGGAGGCTAAGACTGATTATGTAATTGTTCCCTCAATTTATTCTCAGAAGCTAACATGCCACCAGCATATGAAAAGCCCTGATGCTCACAATGGCATCTGAGTATCTTTCCTGCTCACGGTTTCTGGCACCGTTGCTTTTGCATCGCTCACTGAAAAGTAGAAATTGATGGTTTAAATGTGGCAGGACTGTTCACCACCCATAGGGCACCCTGGACTCAGAGCTCCATCTGCCCCGTGCTTCCCATAGCCAGCCCCTCCCACCAGAAAATGGATTCATGCTCATGTGTTCCTTAGAGACCCTCTCGGGGTCTCACTGTGTTAACACTGAAATGAGGAGTGGCAGCGAACTTCTGCTGCCCTGAGGTTCCGTTTTTGCAAGCAGAACAGAGTACCATCTGTCGGAGGAGGTGGCGGGAGGGTACAGATACTGCTGTGAATTCCATGAATGCTGAATTGCTATAGAATTTTTTTTTTAACTTATGACGCTTTGCATTTAGTTTGTTTATTTGTGTTTGTGTTTTTTATTTTTATTTTTTAGAATAGTCCTTATCAGTGGCAGAAGATCCTTCTGTAGTATATTTTCAGTGCTGCCGTATCGGGACAGTACCCAAGTTGGGTATGTATATGCATGCTTGCTTTGTAGCCCTCTGGGCGAAAACTTCTGACACCCTGTGTGTGATGTGGCCATGCTTTACATTTCGAAGAGCTTGCCTCGCCAATTCAGTATTTGTAAATTTGAAAGGAAAAAAAAGTTTCACTTTCTTTTCAGCCAAGAAGCTTGCTTGTTGTTGCTATTTGTGTGTGTGTGTGTGTGTGTGTGTGTGTGTCTTAGCACGTTGCCTGCTGTTTCTAAACCTCTTGCAATACTTTAAGGCAAGAGCAATCTGGGGCCCACCCATCCTGCAGGGCCTCATCAACTTTTGGAGAAAGGTAGGTCAAGAAAGGAATCAGACGAATGGGTGGCATTCCTGCATCCTCGCCCTTGAACCGGGGGCCGGACAGTGACCAGTGAGCTGCAGCAAATATTAAAGCAAAGCAGTATCGGAACAGACCTGTGTGATTCAGATGGAGGAATGCACGAGTCTCTCAATCAACAAGCCCCTCCTTTGCTCTAAAAAGAACTAGGTGATGCTCTGACGTGGCAAAGCCCCGCCTCCTCATTCTGCATCCCAGAACTCTGTGTTGTTTCTCCACTCCAACCCCCACCCTGAGTCTGACTCCTTCGCCCCCTCACCTGTTCACTGCATCCACTATTTGTCATCAGGGAGCTGTTGGTATTATTTAGGGCAGGACAGGTCCCTGTGGAGGATGACAGGAGCACTGTGAGATGGCAGGTCTGGTTTCTGCAGACCAAATCTGGTGTTGCCCTTTGGTCACTGTAACAGTGACACCCGACTATTGCCCCTTCCGAGGGCATTATGCCCCTGACCATTCACTCCTCTCCCACCCACTTCCATGGGCTCTGCCTGGTCATTCCCCATTCACCGTGACCTTCCCTTCCCCGCCCCTCCCACAGACCTGTCAGACTTCCAGCCTGTTAAACTCACTCTGATCTTTATTCTTACTCTACACCAAAATCCCCATCATGCATCTTATTCATGGAATACTGACTATTATTAGTGCTAAGTTGCTTTCAGTTATGTCCAACTCTTTGTGACCCTATGGATTGTAGCCCACCAGGTTCCTCTGTCCTTGGAATTCTCCAGGCAAGAATACTGGAATGGGTTTGCTGTGCCCTCCTCCAGAGAAGATAGAACCTGCATCTCTTATGTCTCCTGCATTGGCAGGCGGGTTCTTTACCACTAGTGCCACCTTAAGAACAATAATAATCTTACTGTTTGTTGTAGTTTCTGTTCAGTCGCTCAGTCACGTCCGACTCTTTGTGACGCCATGGACTGCAGCATGCCAGGATTCCGTCTTTCACCATCTCCCAGAATTTGCTCAGACTCATGTCCATTGAGTCGATGATGCCATCCAACAATCTCATCCTCTGTTGTCCCCATTCTCCTCCTGCCCTCAGTCATTCCCAGTATCAGGATCTTTTCCAATGAGTTAGCTCCTCGAAGCAGGTGACCAAAGTATTAGAGCTTGAGCATCAGTCCTGCCAGGGAATATTCAGGACTGATTTCCTTTATAATTGACTGGTTTGATCTCCTTGCTGTCCAAGGGACTCTCAAGAGTCTTCTCCAACACCACAGTTCAAAAGCATCAATTCTTCCTGGACACAAGGGCATTGAGATTTCTCCTCAGGTATCCCCCAGCTAATTCATTAAAGGTCATCTGGTGTGGACAGTGCACCAGCTAACACCAGCTCATGTGAGCTCAGTGACAGGGACTGCTCTTCAGCTCCCAAGATAGACTTTTAGAGCTAGAAGGAACTCGGAGACTGTCTAGTCCTGTGGTTTGCAGGCTTTTTCTTTTTTAGCTGAAGAAGCCATTCTTCCAATGCAAGTTTACACAAAGTACCAATAAATAAAATCCCTAACTGCAGAGTTATTCCAGCAAAGTGGGAGTGAGGATGAGACGCCCACTCATGTCCACTCTGTCCCTCATGGTCCCATTAGGGAAACCATAGTCTTTATCCATCCCTCAAGCCAGGGAGTCATCAGGTACATGGGAGAGAGCTGGCTCAGGCTGGATCCTCAGTCCCAGCAAATTAACCAGCCTTTCTGGGCCCAGGCTTACTTGTCTGTAAAATCAGCTATAATGTCAACCTCAGAGTTTTGAGAACATTAGTGGAAGATTAACATATGAACACTCTGAGTACCATGCCAGGCTACAGTAGATACTCATTAAATGTTAACTTTGGGAACGTGTTTGGTCACAGAGCTACCTCATCACTCTTTCTAGATCTGCCCCTATACGGCAGTTCCCAGTCCTCTTCATGGTGAGTTAGCCGGTGCCTACAAACACAAACCCAAGGGATTCATCTGCTCTTGGAGTTGGTCTTTGTTTTCCTCAGTGATACATCATTATTTTTAAAAATTAGGACTTCCCTGGTGGTCCAGTGGTTTTAGGAATTCACCTTCCAGTGCAGGAGATGCAGGTTCAATCTCTGGTCAGGGAAGATCCCACGTGCCTCAGGGTCACTAAGCCCCAGTGCAGCCAAATTAGTAAAGAATCTGCCAATAATGCAGCAGATCCAGGTTTGATCCTTGGATCAGGAAGGTCCCCTGGAGAAGGGAATGGCGACCCACTCCAGTATTCTTGCCTGGAGAATCCCATGGACAGAGGAGCCTGGCGGGCTACAGTTCATGGGGTCGCAAAGAGTCAGACAGAACTGAGCAAATAACACACTTCAAAAAGAAAAAAAAAAATCTGGAAAGTACATAAAAACAAAAGGAAGATGAAAGTTACTGAGCCTCACCTCAAAGCTGTCATGAATATTTTGGTCTGTTTCCTTCCAGTCTTTTTTTTTTTCCCTCCATTGGAACATGTGCTTGTATGGAATATGACAAGATGATTGTTCTGTTTTGATCTTTCTTGCTGGTGGTAAGAGGCTCTGCCAGATCCCACCTTTCAAAACAAGCTATTGGAAGCTGGTTGCTGAGAAGAGGAACAGATGTTGCCTGTCTTTTTCACTATAACTGAAACATCAAACCTTCCCATAGCTGTAAACACTCTTCTCAGATTAAGCTTGTAAATTATGCCATTTTCTGGGAAGAGTCCCAGCCTTAAACCAGCTCCTCTTCTCTCAACCAGTTGCCAAGGCCCAACTGAGTCTTGTTGCTTTTTATCCACATTACTCATTACCTTCTCTTTCTAGCATGGATTTGTGGTTTGGCTTGGCGACCCTCCACTTATAAAATGAATCGTAAGCAAGATGCCCATCTTTCCTGAGTAGGCAGATCCTACTTGATAAACAGCTTATCCACCGTTCTAAAACCATTGCCCCTCCTCTTGCTTCTCAGCTCACACCCCATCCTCTGGGCTGGTGTGCCATCACCATGGGAGCTGGAGTGGAAAATCTGGGAGCTCTAAAGGAATCTATGAGTTCAGAATTAGAGAGAGAGGAAATTGTGAAACGGAGAAACAGCTTGGGAGAAAGGCTCCTGCAGTCCTGAGAAGAAAAAGCAAATTCAGAGGGGGAGGTGGAAATAATGCAAACTCGACCGCTTTTAAAATATGGAGGGTCAGCCCCAAACCAGGAAACCACAAGAGAAACCCAGCTTCATCTTATGTCTTCACCGTCTTTCACCCTCTGAGCTGTTGCTCCTGCAACCGTAGCTCTTGCTGGTACTGTTGGGCTAGTTGAGTCACGCTGCAGGCCAAAAGGGCCCTGTAAGGGCTAATTGCCATTTATAACATTGCATCAGTAGAGAATGCATTCTGAGTCCAGAGGGCCAACTCGAAAGCTTTTGGATAACAGCCTGCTGGTGAGTGAGAGATGCAGGCGTTGTACTGGGGACCAGTCCGGGGATTGCCCCTGTGCATAAGGGGAGTGATGTGGGTGCCCACATACTCTTACTTCCTGAAACATGTGGACATCCGTAGGTATTCCTGTATGTATGATATGTGTGTCTGTGTGTGCTCCGTTGTGTCTGAGTCTTTATGACCCCATGGACTATAGCCTGCCAGTCTCCTCTGTCCATGGGGTTTCCCAAGCAAGAATATTGGAGTGGGTTGCTATTTCCTTCACCATGGAATCTTCCTGATCCGGGGAGTGAACGGGTGTCTCCTTCATTGGCAGGCAGATTCTTTACCACTGAGCCACCTGGGAAGCTATTATATGTATGGATCCAACGAAAACGAAGTAGGAATGAATCCAATTAACTTGTGATTCAGAGCTATGTAAGAAGATGACCAAACTAGTGATTCCAGCAGAAACCAGTTTCTGAGACGTGTGTGGGTACAGACTCATCCAGATAGCCATACTTGATTGAATGATAGTCACTGGGTTAATTTTATGATAAATGTATCAGAGGGACATCCCTGGTGGTCCAATGGTTAAGACTTTGCCTCCCAATTCAGGTTCCATCCCTGGTCGGGAACTAAGATCCCACATGCCTCTTAGCCAGAAAACCAGAACAAGGAAGCAATATTGTAACAAATTCAATAAAGACTTTTTAAAAAATAACGAGTGTATCAGAGACCATATGATGAAGAAAATGGCTTCCCAGTGGAGCACAAGGTACCTCTGGGGGGCGTGATATAAAATAGCAGCTTCCACATGGTGTGTGTGTGCTTAGCTTTTTGGCACTGGGGCATTTCAGATGAGGTCATCCTCTTGGGTCCATTTCCTGAATTGATCATTTTGTGACACACAGAACAGCTTCTTCTATTCTTAGGGGCTCCAAGCCTAAGTGCTGCCTGCCTTGCTCCCGGCCCATCCCCCCTTCCTCCCCACCCATTTTCGCCAAAAACATCTCTTTTCGTTGTGGAAAATTGCACATTCACAAATTGTGTTTCTTTCCTCACACCAAGCATATTTCCACACAGAGACAGATTCAGGAATGATCTCATGGGTGAATCATGCTATTACCCCGCTGTTTATAGGCACTGCCTTTAGACAAAGATTTTGGTGTAAGCTGTGTTAAGGTCCCTTCATTGTCTGCCCGTTACCCAAGTGGGGAGGAGGGGTGGTTTATCAATGAAGTGCTGAGTGTGGAAGAGGCTGGACTTCTGGACTAAAAGCTGCTTTGATTTCACTTTTTCCCGTCAGTCCTGGGCATTGTTCCATCAACTAAACCGTGATTTTGTATCGCTCTGTTCTGATAGAAGGGAGCAGGCCCAGTCCAAGATGGCGGCTGTACCATATCTGACGAGGTGGCAAATAGGATCTCTCAGACGATGATACATACTGTGTGGTTGAGTTCCAGTGGATGTATGAGCTCTTAATTAAAATGAGCCCACAAGTGGTATTTTCCTTCCTAATCCAGTTTTACAAGCTTTGCTTTCTGCACCACAAAGCTCTCTTGTTTTTGCAGGATCTGGAAATCCTGTTAATATTTAATTGGCTTTTAAATTATTTACACATCAGTGTTCAACCTATTGTGATCCTTTAAAGAGCAAGTGCCCAGTGGAGCTCCAGGCTGGCATTCCAAGGTCTTGAGTTTAGAGCACCATGAGCAGAATGACTAGGGATAAAAGGCCATCCCCACTCTGGAAGCAGAAAGCCATGGAAAACAGTTAATTGACCACAGACACAGTTTTTTCCTCTATTTCCCAGGTATTAAGTAGTTAAATCCTTTTTTATTTTAAAAGTAAGAGGAATATTGGTTCATATGCTCCCTAAGGGAAGGGTCTTCACTTGAATTTCTTGTTATCTAGTAGGGAATCTTGTTTGATCAGTTTCATGAAAGATCATTTTGCCTGTTACATAAGGTAAAATCAGGAGTTGGCCATTGTGTGGTTAATAGCAACCTGGGTAACCCCCTTTGGGCATCAGAATATCTAGATTGGCCATCTGCTCTGGCCGGTTGACTTCACAACTGTGCAATCATGTACATTCACTTTATGCCGTGGGACCCAAAACTAAGACTGAGGGCCAGGGGCTTTCCAAGCGTGGAGCTTTCGGGAGAGCTACACTGAATGACTTCCAGTGCTATCCAGTGAAGGAGGGGTTTATACCCCCCAAAAGAACCAGCCTGTGTTTCTGCTCCTTGTTTAAGGGTCCACCTGCTGATTGGATGCGTCCCCAGATGCATTTTCATCTTCTGTTTTAGCCTCCCCACTTCCCCATTCCCCCTCCTTGAACCGACAGCATCCACTCCCCATCCCCCATTGGCCACACGTTGTATAAAAAAATCTGTGCTGAGTTTTCAAAGCATGTTTCATGCCTACAGCTTCTGCAAAAGTTAACAGACTTGAATAGAATGAGAAATAAGCTCTTGTAGCAAAATAAGTCTGAGCTGTAGAATCCCCCAGGCCTGTGGAGGAGAAGGAATCAGACCTTTGCGTTGTCCGCGGTTTCTTAACTATGGGTTTCTGTCTGCAGATCTGCCCGAATGAGGTTTTCTTCTGTAATCTGATTGGCCCTGTTTGTCTCTGAGTGCATGCAACAGCATTTCAACCTTAATGCATACAATTTTGGACAATATCCACATCTGGTATTCTTGAGTCTGCCTCATTCCGTTTTCAGAAGCAGGTAGAACATAAATAAATTGACATTTGAACTCTCGAGATACCTGGGGGAAAAAATAATCTCCTAGGCTTTTCAGAGAAATAGAAATGTCCAACTTCAGTTTGCTTTTAATTACTTTCCGCTGCAGTTTGGTTATCCAGCTCAGTCTCTTGGTACTGGAGGGTTAATGCTGGCATTTGAGCTAAAAAGATATTTCTATTTTCATATGGCATTTTGATGAGAATTCAGAAGGATGATCTTAGAAAGAAAACATCAAGATTTTATCACTGCTCCTCTGGGACTTCTGCTTAATTCTTTTCCACTGCTGTTTCTAGAGGACTCTCTTTGGGTAAACCAGCAACATCATTCAGAACTCCTTTCTGAGGTCAGCTTCAACCCTTGAATCCCAAAACAGTGGGGCATCAAGGGCCATGGGTCTCTTGCTTGCTTAACACTCACATGTGAGCCCCGAGCAGTTGCTGCGTCTATAAATTAGGAGCCATGATATGAAGTTGCTGTTTATGTGAGTTAGACAGACAACAGCAATTTCATGTGGTTCTTATCCATGGGGGACTGGTTCCAGGATCCCTGGTGGATATTGAAATCCACAGAAGCTTAAGTCCCTTAAATAAAATGGCATAGTATTTTTGTATAACCTACACACATCCTCCTGTGTACTTTGAATCATTTCTGTGAATGTGCGTGCTAAGTCGCTGTAGTCATGTCCGACTCTTCGCAACACTATGGGCTGTAACCCACCAGGTTCTTCTGTCCATAGGGTTCTCCAGGCAAAAATACTGGAATAGGTTTCCATGCCCTTCACTAGGGGATCTTCCTGACCCAGGGATCGAACCCTTGTCTCCAGCATCTCCAGTACTGGCAGGTGGGTTCTTTACCACTGGCACCACCTAGGAAGCCCCTTGAATCATCTCTAGGTTACTTATAATACCTAGTACAATGTAAATGCTACATAAATAGTTGCCAGCACTCAGCAAATTCAAGTTTTGCTTTTTGGAACTTTTTGGACTTTTTTTCCAAATATTTTTGATCCAAGGTTGGTTGAATCCATGGATGCAGAACCTGGCATATGGAGGGTTAACTGTATATGGTTTCGCCAACTCTTATAAGAGCACTTAGCTAAGGCACCTCGAGAAGTTTGTCAGCCTCTTTATAAAAGATGTGTTGTTTAAGATCCCAAGAGTCTCAATATGAACAAATTCAAAAGCTGTTGAAGAGATGACATTATTGACTAAGATGAGATATGTTTGATTTTCCGTGCACACCTGGCTGTGTAAATGGATGTGTATATGTGGGCTCTTTTAATTCAGTCCTACCAAAATGGCAGTCCTGAAGTTAGTGACAACCTCTTCCTGAAAATGAGGCAGAAAAAAATGAACAAGTGTGCCCTCGGCCGCCACCACGAAGCAGTCAGTTTTTCTAGAGCAGTTGTGATATTTATAACCACGTCAGTGAAGTTTCTGAAATGTGAATATAGCCAATATTGGTGCAGCAGCTTCAGTCTGCAAGAAATATCTTTTTAGTTAATAGACATAATATAAACTCCCTTCTACAAAACTGACAGGAAATTCAGACTTTATCACTGGGCACCACCCTTCTCCTCTCCAGGATGCATGAAGGACCTGGAATGCTGTGGACTTGGGGAGCACCATTGCTCATTGTCCTTTGTATGTGCTGGCATCACCAAAACCCTCACTGCCATGCTCCTCTGTCCGCACAGCCCCTCAGGGCAAAAGGATGTGCCACTCTGTGCCTCGTATAGGATGTGAATTTTTATCTCAGCCGGGAGCTCTGTTCCTGGGATGCTGATGGGGTGCGGGGCATGGGTCCCCTGTGACCATGGGCATCCCAGTCCTCATTTCCTCCCCGCTGAGGGTAGACCTGCTGCACTGGCTCCATCCGCAGGGTCCTGCCTCTGCCCCATTCACTCCGGGGCTCCTAACATGGACTCTTCTCTGAGCTGGGGCCTGGGTCAGAGACATCCCCGGAGACAATGGGCAGAAAGTGGCCAGGCCACCTCTGGAAGGCCGACTTACTAATCCCGTACAGTAGCCACACGTGGCTATTTAAATTTTAACCAAAAGTAAGAATTCAGTTCTTCGGTCGACTGGTCACACTGCAAGCGCTCCATCGCCCCATGTGGCTCGTGCCTGCCCTGCGGGACGGCTCAGATGGAGGCGGGACGGCTCAGATGGAGGACCATCCGTCGCTGAGGGAGATCCTGCCGGACTGTAATGAGCAGTGTGTGTTTTCTCAGTAGCTGTCGAGGGTGGACACAGTCTTCTCCTGTCTCACTTTCATTCTCAGCGTGCCGTAGTTATTTAGAAAGTAGAATGATACAGATGAAGTGCCAGGGGTGGAAAGTGGTGGCTGTGGTATGCAGGGGGCACAGCAATTCTCCGGAGACGGGTTCCTGCGGTCAGGGGTGGTGGAGTTTTGCCCATAGAGCTCTCCCTTCCATGTGGTCCAAAGTGTCCATGAGGCACTTGGATAGGCTAAGAACCCCTGTTCCTTTGAATTTTTTAATAATTTTATTCATTTATTTATGGTTGTGCTGGGTCTTTGTTGGTGCTCACTGGCTGTCTCTAGTTGCGGCGAGTGGGGGCCACTCTTCGTTGTAATGCACGGGCTTCTCATTGCGGTGGCTTCTCCTTGTTGCGGAGCGCAGGCTCTAGGGCATATGGGCTTCAGTAGTTGCAGCACGTGGGCTCAATAGTTGTGGCTCATGGGCTCCAGAGCACAGACTCTGAAGTTGTGGCGCACAGCTCAGTTGCCCCACAGCATATGAAATCTTCCCGGACCAGCGGTCGAACCTGTGTCCCCTGCATTGGCAAGTGAATTCTTATCCATTCTACCACCAGGGAAGTCCTCTCTTGTTCCTTTTAAACCGGGCTTGGGGTTTATCTCATGGAGAAGAGTCTTGCATTTCATGTGCACTTAAAGTATAATTTTTGTTATGGCTCCATTTCTCACAAGAGAGAAGTCAAGAAGGGGAGTGTGTGGGAACATGGAGGGACTTTCCTGGCGGTTCAGCGGTTAAGACTTTGCCTTCCAATGCAGGGGACGTGGGTTTGATCCCTGGTCGGGGAGCTAGGATCCCACATACCACTAGGTGCTGCCAACATTTTTTTTAAAAAGAAGAAGGGGAGTGTGGAGTAAAGGTGGCTGGGTTGGTTCTGCGAACTGAAATCTGTGCTTCCAGCATCAAGGGGCCAGTTGGCAGGCAAAGGCAGGGCTGCCCCGGGGAAGCACTGAGCCTGGGAGCAAATTGAGACAGATGGAAAGGGGCACAATGGAAAAACACCCACCATCGGTGCCATCTTTATGAACCGACAAGGAGTCAGTTGACCTCTGCTCAGCAAACACTTCTCTAAGCATCTTTGCACATCAGACCCTAGGTAGACAGGATACAGACATGGATTGGGACTCTGTTGCTGCCTACAGCCAGGTCTCCATGTAGGAGCACTCTTTTTTTTTTTTTTTTTTAACTTAAGACTCTTAAGTCTTTAAGATTTATTTTTAATTGAAGGATGATTGCTTTACAGTATTGTGTTGGTTTCTGCCAAACATCAATATGAATCAGCCGTAGATATGCATATGTCCCCTCCCTCTTGACTCTCCCTCCCATCTCCCTCCCCAACTCAACCCTCTAGGTTGTTACAGAACCCTGGTTTGAGTTCCCTGAGTCATACAGCAAATTCTCATTGGCTGCCTATTTTACATATGGTAATGTATGTTTCCTTGTTACTCTCTCCATCATCCCACCCTCTCCTTTCTCCCCACCCCCACCCCCACCCCTGTGTCCATACGTCTATTCTGTATGTCTGTGTCCTGGAGCACTCTTAATAGGGACCTATTTGAATACGCCTTGTTTCTTTTAATCTTCTCATCCCATAAAGATATTTCCTGCTCTTGTATTAGTTTCAGTCCTAAGTAACATTCTCCATCCGGGTGAAGTGGAAACCAGGAGACAGTTGTCTAGGAGCTGGGAATTTGAGGCACGTGCTTGCTGGGTTAGACTTTGGGAAAGCAGTAAGTCTGCAGAAGCGTGTTGTGGGTCCTTTAACAAGATACAGGTTCTGCTGCTTTGTGCCAGCTCACCTCCTGGTCTTCCACCACTGAGCCACTCCATCCTTTCCCACCACAGCTATTTTTGCCTCTTGTTCTGGTGCTTGCACTGAAGGCATTTCCCTTTTTAGGGCCTTTATGAAGTCATCATCTTCATCCTTAATTGCTTGAGGAAATCTTCTGAGAGTTGCCCCCGGTGGCTCACGTAGGAGGCGAGGCAACTGTACACATGGTCTCCGGGGAACCTGAGGTTCTCGTGGTCTTGCTGAGCCCCGCTCTGCTCCAGCCCACCTGGTCCTTCCAGCTTTGGATCTGAGGTCAATAACTGTGAAGCAGGGCTCTCTGTTGGCGTCGCATGTTCATAAGGTGATGTGACTTAAATCAGCCTGGCCCTCAGAGCCCTCAGGGAGTGTGGTCCCCAGCAGAGGAGGCACCCAAGGTGGACTCAGACACCTCCCCAGAGCACTTCTATGACTCAGAGTATTTGAGGGGCTTTCAATGGGCTTCCCTGGTGGTTCAGACAGTAAAGAATCTGCCTGCAATGCAGGAGACCTGAGTTCCATCCCCGGATTGAGAAGATCCCCTGGAGAAGGGAACGGCTGGCTACCCATTTCAGTATTCTTGCCTGGAGAATTCCATGGACAGAGGAGCCTGGCAGGCTACAGTCCATGGGGTCGCAAAGATTCAGACACGACTAACACTCATTCTCAGTAGCAAGCTAATTGCAATTACTTTGTATGCGATTTATCTGGTGTCTCAGATGGTAAAGAGTCTGCCTGCAATGCAGGAGACCCAGGAAGATCCCCTGGAGAAGGAAATGGCAACCCACTCCAGTATTCCTGCCTGGGAAATCCCATGGACAGAGGAACCTGGTGGGCCAAAGTCCATGGGGTTGCAAACACAACTGAGCAACCAACACTTTCACTTTCAATGGGGTAATATGCACCTTCTAAGTGTTTACAATTCTCCTGTTCTGTACTGTCCTGAAGGGGTGAGTTTGATGTTTGGAAGTACTTGAAGTCATTTACAGTCAAACCTGGTCAATGGGGAGAGAGGTTAGGACACTGATTGAAGTGGTAAGTGTTCAAGATTAAAATTATATACATATAAAAGAATCAGAAAAAGAGTGGATATTTGTATATGTATAACTGATTCGCGTTGCTGTACAGCTGAAACTAATACATTGTAAATCAACTATACTCCAATAAAAATTTTTTTTAAAGAAAAAATTTATATATATATATGGTGGCTCAGATGGTGAAGAATCCGCCTGCAATGCAGGACACCAAGGTTCGATCCCTAGATCGGGAAGATCCCTTGGAGAAGGAAATGGCAACCCACTCCAGTATGCTTGCCTAGAGAATTCCATGGGCAGAGGAGCCTGACGGGCTATACAGTCCATGGGGTCACAGAGTCAGATATCACTGAGCAACTAACACTAACATATATACATATATATATATACACTAATATATATATATGCATGCACACATATATACACATGTACTATATATATAAGTATAAAGTTTGAAGACTGGGATGGGTTGGTTGTTTTTTTCTATCTGCATGATGTTAGTGTTGATTCCAAAAGGGGCTGCAGAGACCTTTTGATCTGGGCAGAACCATGGCCTCCCAAGGAGACTACCGTAGAAAGTGCAGTACTTCCTAGATACAGGTCTTGGGTGTTTCTTTTGAAAACGGTCATCAATCAGATAGGATTAAGGGTGCCAGTCTATGCCTGGAACGCCCATAGACAAGGAAGATTGCTCAATAAAGTGAAAAGATCCTTTTTTTTCCCTCCTAGAAGGTGGGAGGGATGGCCTCTTGTCTTTCTTCCCCACCACACATGGGCTCTCGTTCTCTCTTCCTGTGATTCCGTCACCTTTGGCCTGGAGAGTCTGGCCTTTACATGGTGTTTATTCTTGCTTAGGTTGTAGGAGACGTCTCAGAGTGTAGCGGTTCCCTCCGGGCCACAAGGCCTGAATGCTGCCGGCCTGGGCGGCTTTGACTAACAAGGCTGCGTGTGGAGCCCAGCTGGAAGAGGGAGCTTCCAAACTCAGTTCCAATCCGAATCACCTGGGAGTATTTAAAACTCAAGCCCACCAGGTTACGCCCCATTCAACTGAATCAGAATGAATGTCTGGGGACGGGGGCCAGACACCATACAGGCACACCTTGTTTTATTGTGCTTCACAGACACTGCTTTTTTTTTTCCTTTTACAGATTAAAGGTTTGTGGCAGTCTGCATTGTCAGATGAGGGTTAGCATTTGTTAGCAGTATTTTTTTAATTAAGGCTTGTACATTTTTTTTTTAGACATAATGCTATTGCAAACTTCATAGACTAAAGTGCAAACATAACTTTTATATGCACTGGGAGACTGAACAATTTGTGTGACTCGCTTTGTTGCAATATTTGTGTTGTTGGGGTCATCTGGAACTGAACCTGCAGAATCTCTGAGATGTGCCTGTAGTTTGTCAAAGATCCCAGGCAATTCTAATACACAGTGAAAGTCTGAGAGCTCCTGTAAGGAGAGGGATTGGCCTTGAAAATGTGAACAGTTACCAGCAAGCTGAGCCGCAGCCAGACCCAGGGAAGAACGCGGCACGAAATGCTGCACTGGACAAAAAACCAGTGTCTACAGCCCACTGTCAGCGGGGACCTTGGCGAGCCGGTTACTTGCACTGGGCCTCGTTTTTCTCATCTGTAAAATGGGATAATAATAGAATGCATGTGCAATAGGGTGAGCTTAAAGAATGAAAAGGAGGATGTGTGAAAGTAAGTTAGGAAGTGCTTGTCGCTCAGTCGTGTCTGACTCTTTGCAATCCCAAGGACTGTAGGCTGCCAGGCTCCTCTGTCCTTGGGATTCTCCAGGCAAGAATGCTGGAGTGGACTGCCATTCCCTTCTCCAGAGGATCTTCCTGACCCAGGAATCGAATCTGGGTCTCTTGCTTTGCAGGCAGATTCTTTACCGTTTGAGCGACACAGAAGACCTTGCTGGTAGTACTGGACGTTATTCTTTTATAGAGATGGTCATTGTCTGAGTGGCCCGGTAAGGTACCTGGGGTGGCTGTTGTGGCATTAGTCCCTTTATTACTAGTAATAAAGCTGAGAACTGTTTAGGGTAAGAATTTCTTCCTCCTGTCTAATAAGGGGTGGCAGGGAGAGGTGACCTCCCCTGGCTTCCTGTTAGCTGGCCATTTAAGAGCTGACGGCCTTGCTGAGCAGGAAGGGACTTTGGTAATCCACTGGCTACTGAGCCTGACTCTCATCTTCAGGCTTTCTGTTCAGTTGAATTTCATTATGTCAAAGTGGGTGGAACTATCAAGAAGTCCCGAAAGAGGGACAAAGAGAGAATCCTGTCAGGCACGGCGGGACCTCCTCCATCACTATTGTGAGAGTGACTCTGGTGTTCCGACAGTAAACATCTCCGTGGCTCCTTCGGGTGCACACAGAAGCATCTTTATCCTTGGCTTGTCCCTGCAGGGATTTGAAGCTGGATGGAGGGAGACAATCAGCAGGAGCCGTGAGCCTGAAAGAGATCATCGGCCTGGAAGGCGTGGAGCTGGGTGCCGACGGGAAGGTAAGGCCGCCTGGCTCCCAGACCTCCGGCTTGTGCGACAGACACCAGAGGGGCCAGGAAGCACAGCCTGTGATGGACCACGAACCACCCTTGGGCTGGAAAACCTGACGTGGGGCACAACCTGGGTGCATGAGTGACGCCAGTCCAGAAGGAAGGGTTAGTCGCTCAGTTGTGTCCTACTCTTTGCAACCCCATGGACTGTAGCCCACCAGTCTCCTCTGTTCATGCGATTCTCCAGGCCAGAATACTGAAGTGGATTGCCATGCTCTTCTCCAGGGTATCTTCCTGACTCAGGGATCGAACCCAGGTCTCCCGCATTGCAGGCAGATTCTTTACCGTCTGAGCCACCAGGGAAGCCCCCTATCCAGGTGTGCAGATGGGTTAAATAGCAGCCCAACTGTTTCTCCATGAATGCCCATCCTGACTAGTCCAGTCACCCACTCTTATCCTCGGGGGATATGTTCCAGGAACCCGCAGTGGATGCCTGAAACCTTGGGTAGGGCAGAACCCTACCTGTGCTATGTTTTGCCTTATACATACATACCAGTAATAAAGTTTACTTTTTAAATTAGGCACAGTAAGAGACTATCCGAATTGTACTTTGTCACTGCTTTGTGCTTTGGGGCCATTTGTAAGTAAAATAATGCTTGAGCACGAGCCCTGTGATACCACGATAATTGATCTGATAACCGAGGTGGCTGCTCCATGACTAAAAAAGACGTGGGATGGTTCATGTCCTGGGCTGGACGGTGCTAGATTTCATCATACTGCTCTGACTGACTCACAGTTTAAAGCTGAGGAATTACTTCTAGAATTTTCCATGTAGTTTTTTTGGGCCATGAGTAACAAACCATGAGTGAGGGGAAACTGCTTTATCTTGCATACACACACGCACGTGTGCCTGGATGGGGTGGCGGATGGTTTGAAAAAGTATTAACTGTGGTGAGTAGCAGTCCCACTACTAAACAGTGTTTAGGGGCTTTCCAGGCTTCCTCAGGGACTGAGTGGTAAAGAGTCCGCCTGTAATGAAGGAAACGTGAGTTTGATCCCTGGGTCGGGAAGATCCCCTGGAGGAGGGCATAGGCAACCCACTCCAGTCTTCTTGCCTGGAGAATCCCATGGACAGAGGAGCCTGGCGGGCTACAGTCTATTGGGTCGCAAAGAGTCAGACACGACTGAAACGACTTAACACACACACGCGCGTCGCACCCGACTGGCGTCATGAACCACGTCTCTGCCAAGCAGGTGAAAAGAAAATCACGTGTTCAGCTTCATTCCTGAAGACTGAGTGTTCACAGGGAAAGGAAGGAGGATGAGCACCATAGATACAGCATCTGCCAGGGGAACGGGGGAGGCCAGAGCCTTTACCAGAGACTCTTGGGGCCTGGTCTTCTGGAATTCTACCCGTGGTAGATTAGACAAAGCATTGCGGCATATGCCTTCTGAGTTAGAAAACCTCCCAGCAGCTTCGGAGATGGTCCCTTGCTATCAGACACACGACTGTCTCTGCCCCATAACATGAATATTCACGCTGACTGGGATAAATTAAAACTAGGATGGCCTCAAGTCAGTCTAGTTTAGGTTTTGGCACAAACATTGTGCAAAAACAAATTTCATTTTTCAGATCTTGGATTTTAGAATTGCCCAGCTATGAGACTGTGGACCTAAAACTTGGCATGGTAACGCAGCTTGGTCAGAATGCAAACCTCACATTCAGTTCAGTTCAGTCAGTCGTGTCTGACTCTTTGTGACCCCATGGACTGCCACACACCAGGCTTCTCTGTCCATCACCAACTTCTGGAGCTTGCTGAAACTCATGTCCATCAAGTCAGTGATTGCCATCCATCCAACCATCTTACCCTCTGTCGTCCCCTTCGTTGCCGAGGGTTAATCACTGACCTGTTTTTGTCTTCATCTTTTAGACTGTTTCTTACACCCAGTTTCTGTTGCCCACGAATGCCTTTGGAACACGGAGAAACACCTTAGACTCGACGTCCTCCTTCTCCCAGCTCCGTACCCTGAGCCACCGCAGCCTCTCTATCGGCCGGGCGAGCAGCACCCAGGGGAGCCTTGACACGGGTAAGCTGGGGTCTGGCCGCAGGAGGTGCCTCAGTGGACAGCATGGATTGGGTTTCCTGTGTGCATTGGTGGATGGGCAGGCTCATGACCAGGCCACAGGGCAGGTTCTCTAATAAGAGGCCTCAGTCGCCAGCCCCTAAGCTTCCACGAGGAGACATGCCCAGACCACCTTGCAGAGAGGCCTGGCTCCCTGGCTTCTTTCTGCCTCTCAGCTCCTCATCTCTCCGCTTACCTGCTTCTTACCTACATTCTCCTAGTGCTCGAGTTGGCCCTTTCAGGCCTTTCCTGGTGGCCCAGTGGCTAAGACTCTGCTCTCCCAATGCAGGGGACCCAGGTTTGATCCTTGGTCAGGGAACTAGATCCCACATGCTGCAACTTAAAGATCCTGTAAGTCACAACTAAGACCTGGTGTGGCCAAATAAGTGTGGGGTTTTTTTGGCCTTTTTCAAATAATTGGACCATAAATGAACAGTCAGGTGTGAAAACCCCCTTAGTGACTCTCACAGCAGGTGAGCTTACTCAGCCGCTGACAGAAGACCTCAGCTTCTCCTTTGTGGGAATTGACACGGAGAAAAATGCTTTATGAGGCAGGATTCTTTCCACTCTCAGAGAAATTCCAGGTGGACGTGAAGTTCCTCAGGCCCGTCCAGGTGCTGTTCGGCCTCCTCCAGTCACTGACTGCCGTTTGCACTGGTATCTGCTCTGGTTTGTGTGCATTCAGACCCCCAGAGCCTGCCCAGAATTATTCACACCGAGTGTGCTTCTCACATGCGAAACTTGAGGCTCATTCGATCTGTAGGTTTAAAAATGAGCCTTTGCTGTGCCTTGTCTTACAATCTGTGAGTGTTCACAGCAACATTCATGCTTATGAGGTTTTGTGCTCTGCCAGGTCAGGGAGATTAATATATAATTTTTTTTAATGGAAAAAATGCCAGAATGTGAAGTGTTTGATGAACTCCTTTGCCCAGGGCAGGGAGGGGTGGTGGGCACACGGGTGGGACACACTTCATTGGCATATGGAGACATCTACTGATGGTCAGAGCGAGCGATGTGACTGGGCTCAGAAACCTGAAACCAACCTTTCTACCGTCGAACTTTGTACCAGGCATTCACCCGGCCACTTCTGCTTCGGGGGGTCAGGTTCCTAATTGTCATTTTGCGTTGACCCTCAGGTAGTGACCTGGGAGACTTTATGGACTATGACCCGAATCTCCTGGATGACCCGCAGTGGCCTTGCGGCAAGCACAAGCGAGTTCTCATCTTCCCTTCCTACATGGTGAGTGGTGGTGGAGGGATGGTCAGGGAGCTGGCCCCCTCAGCCTCCTGGGGAACTCGGAGGTGGCATGCTGTTCCTGTGGATGGTGGTTCTTCCTGGGGTTGGGGCTTTCAAACACCGCTCCACGTGGTTCTTCTCGGCGACCCTTCTGCCCCCGCTTGCCCGGGTGGGTCACCCAGGGAAGGACCAGCACGTGCATCATATCCAGGATTCTTCCAGCCACCAGGCCCAGGTCCAGCACTTCAGCAGGTGTGAGACGGCTGAGTGGCCCGTGTGTGTGAACGCTGCCAGCTCAGGGTGGAACTGCACCTCTGAGGTTGTACATCCATGGACCCAGTGGGTAGGGGACGACCAGCCCCGCCCATCACCGGCAGCGCTGAGTTCAAGTTCAGCTCGCTGGGGTTCCTTGGTGACCGTAGGCCGCTGTCCGCGCTCTGAGCAAATGTTTGGCACCAGGCTCCGGATGACAGAGTCATCTCCTGGGAAAGTGAAAGTAGGACAATGTGGGTGTTAAATGCAAAACCTTTCCTTGCTGTTTTTGTTTCACGGGCTCTTCCTGTTTTTCCCTTTGGGTGATTCGCTTTCTGCTCTTGGCTGACCACCGTTTCCCACCACTGCGGCCGCTGGTCTCCAGACACCTGTGGGGCCTGACAGGGTCCCGTGTGCTTTCAGTGGGCAGACTTGCCCTGACTGAGAGGTGGGCAGAGCCCAGGGTATTGCAGGAGGAGGGGAGCCGGGCTTTGTGGGAACCTTCACCCCTACCAGGCCTGCCATGTGCACCTCCGGGTAAAGAGCACAGACCCAGGATACCCCCACCACCCCCTGCCAGGCTCAGATGGGTGGGTACAGCTAAAAACATCGAGCTCTGGTTCCCTTCTCCCCCCGCAGCCCGGCCTGTTGTCAGGAGCCCTGGCCCCAGGAGTGGGCAGAGGATCCTTTCTCTGTTCTAGGCTGTTATGTCTGCAGAGGCCAGAGTCAGACCCCAGCCCATGCACTCACTGTTAAGCTTATTAGCAGCGGAAACCCCCACCCCCAACCCCCACCCCCCAGCCTGTCCATCTGGCCAGCATCTGGCAAGTAGCTGACGTCAGAAAAGCACCAGGCAGAACTCAAGCCCACACTGATACTTTCAACATAGATCCTCTTGTATTAATAATTTGGCAAATAGCTCAGAGATCATTCTAAAATGCTACACTGAGCCAGGATGAATTGCCAAAGGCATCTTGTTTAAAATTGCCCCGGCTACTCTCTCCCATCCTTACTCTCCAACTCTTAACACAAAAGGCAAAACCAGGGCCATGTATGATTATTTTTTTCCTATGACCTATTGGCTCAGACGGTAAAGAAATTGCATGCGAGAGACCCGGGTTCCATGAGTTGGGAAGATCCCTGGAGAAAGAAATGGCAACCCATTCCAGTATTCTGGCTTGGAGAATTCCATGGACTGTATAGTCCATGGGGTCACAAACAGTAGGACACGAATGAGTGACTTTCACTCCTTTTAAAGGAGTCTGGGCTTCCCTGGTGGCTCAGATGGGAAAGAATCTGCCTGCAGTGCAGGATACCCAGGTTTAATTCCTGGGTCAGGAAGATCCCCTGGAGAAGGAAATAGCAGCCCACTCCAGTATTCTTGCCTGGAGATTCCCATGGACAAAGGAGCCTAGTGGGCTACAGTCCATGGGGTCCCAAAGAGTTGGTCACGACTGAGCGAATTTTACTTTTATAGGTCTGGTGTCTGGCCAGTGTGGTTCTGATTTTTTGTTTTTCCTTAAATGATTTAATTGTGAGGTTCTGGGCTGCAGTCTATGCCGGCACACCTGTGCACACAGATCATTTCCCCTCTCCTGGACGGTGTGGTAGACGGCCTGCCAGGTCAGCATATATTAATATGTCCTACCCTCATTTTATGATCCCACGTGGGTCATTTTTCAGTTCACCACATTGAGTCTGTAGCCTGTGCTTCCTGTCACTGTCCATTTTTTTAGGGAATGAAATTGCTCGTGAGCTGCACTTGCCTGGCCAGCTTCATAAGACCTATATGTCTTTCTGATCTGGCCACAGATATTGATAACATCTTTAATAAAATATGGCACATCTACTTTGCAACCCTGACGTGCATGTGGAGGGTTATAAAGAACCTCAGCCTGGCTCAGCCTAGTCTCCTACTAGAGACTTCCTCTCTAGTAGACATGGATTCTAGGTCTGCTAGACCCAGAATTTTTGCATTGAACTTGCAGGAGGAGTGGGGTGGGGGGCGGGGGGTGGGTTTGGGTTTGCTCGCTTTATTTTGTGTGTTGGGTAACAGGTATAGAATGTGTCCATTCGACCAGTACTGTGAGGCCCTACTGTGTCCCAGGCCAGGTGCTACCTTCTACAGCAGAGGAAAAACCAGCCACCGCCTCCATTGTCCTCGACCTTAGAGTGAGTGGAGAAGTCAGACAAGTCACTGTAGTGAGGAGGGCAAGGAGAGAATCATCCTAGAAAAGTGGTGGGAAGTGACTTACAGGACGGGTCAGGACTTGGAAGTAGGCTTCCAGGAAGGCTGCCCTGAGGAAGTGGATCAAAAGTGAACGCTGAGGTGAGAGAAGGCGCCGGCCTGCTGGGGCTCAGGAGGGAGGCCCCACACGCCACAGCCTGAGGTGTGCGAGAGGTTGACCTTGTGTCAAATGGGTATTTTGAGCAGTAACAGTTGCCACCCTTAGCACACACGTGCACACCCACAGGCACACACACGGGAAAGTCCATAAACTGATGATCCTGACAAGTTTAATCCATTAACTTAACCCCTTGCACAGAGAGCTGCACTTGTTAATAGGCGCCAAGCTGGATCCACTAAGGTGGATGGTGGTGCTAGAGGTAAAGAACCCACCTGCCAATGCAGGAGACGTGAGAGATGCAAATTCGATCTCTGAGTCTGGAAGATCCCTGGAGGAGGAGATGGCAACCCACTCCAGTATTCTTGCCCGGAGAATCCCATGGAGAGAGGAGCCTGGCAGGCTACAGTCTATGGGGTTGCAAAGAGTCAGACGTGACTGAAGCAACTGAGCACACCTGCACCGAGGTGGACAGGGTTACCTGATCCAGGCTGCTGAGGGCCCCCTTTGAGGGTGTGGGGCACCTGTCTGTAGGTGGGCAGGAAGAACTGACACAGGTGACCCCTCGTGATTGGCAGGGTGCCCCTGCAGGCAGACGTAAGTCCTGTGAGCCCAACCCCTCTGACCCCATCCCTGGCTCCCAGCTGTGGAGTTTGGGCAAGGGACTAGCAAGTCCCTCACAGGCTGACCGTCTGAGCAGCACCACCCACCTCCCTAAATATCAGCCTCCAAGGCCGCTGAGGTCCTGCCACCCTAGGCCTGACCCTGCTAGGCACCCAGCGCAGTTTAAGTTTAGTCAGCCCAGCAGAGGCCCAGGTTTAGGAACCAGGGATTGTTCCGGGTTTTGGGGTGGTCCTGTACGTGTGGAATTTCAGGGTCTGAGGTGTTGGTGTGGCCTCTACAAAATCAAGCTACCTTCACAGTGACGAGCTAGCCCTTTTACCCCATTAAATCATGCAGCAGTCATTGTTTTTCTCTTTTCATATTAAGATGTAATTTTAATCAAATGTATCCATTGAAAGTGTATAGTTCCATGAATTTTCCATCCTCCACTCTGACCACATCTGTCCATTTAGAAAGTTCCCTCGGGATTTCCCTGGTGGTTCAGTGGTTAAGACTCCGTGCTTCCAATGCAGGGGACATGGGTTCAACCCCCAGTCAGGGAACTAAGATCCAGCTATGCAGTGTGGCCAAAAAATGTTTTAAATTTTAATTAATTTTTTTAAAAAAGGAAGTTCTCCCCTTTCCATCCTGTTCTGCATCATGCCTGCTCCCAGCAAAGACAACTGCCATTCTGACTTCTGTCACCAAAGTTGGTTTTGCCTCTACTGGAATTTCATAGGAACGGAATCGTGTCCTGTCAATATGTGCTTTTTAAAAAAATCTGTCTTCATTCACACAACTTAATATCTGTAAGATTCACTCGTGTTGCATGAATCAGCAGTTTGTTTTTCTTAATTGCTGAGTAGGGTTCCATTGTATGGATAGACCATCACTTATTTGTCCATTCTGCTTTTGGTGGACACTTGCATTATTTACATTTAGGGACATTATGAATCTTGCTGCTATGAACATTCCCATACAAGCCTTTCTGTGGACATAGATTTTCATTCCTCTTGGGTAAATACCTGGGGGGTGGGCTTTCTGAGTCATAGTGGAGGTGATGTCTACCAACCAGGGTGTAGTTGAAGGTTCACGTTTGTTCTCCATAGACGATAAAAGGGCCACTCATCACCAGCAACGGGACATCCCCCAAAGTGGGAGGGTTCCAGAGTTGAGCATTCCCTGAGGCTGAGAAAGAAGGCTGTTATTTACAAAGTTTCAGAGGAACCCTTTGAAGCCAGCCTTGCATTCCTAGTTCCAGTTGTGTTTTTAAACTTTGATCCAAGCAAGTCACTCCCAATACTTGCCACTGTGAAAGGGCAAAGAAGTTTGAACCAAAAAAAAAAAAATTCCTGGGGCAGGATGGAAATCAGATTGCAGCTGTGCCTGGGTTTTGGCCTTAAAGTTTCTAGAAGATGATGCCAGAACATGAAAATCTGTTGAAGGAGAATGGATATGTGTACATGGTGGCTGAGTCCATTTGTCCTCACCTGAAACTATCACAATATTTGTATTTGGCTATACGCCAATATAAAATAAAAGCTTGTTTTTAAAAAAAGATAGCACGCAAGCCTGTCGAGTCTGCTGGCTGCAAGCAGGTTCCTGTAGGGCCTGAGCTTCGTGGTGGTTTCTCAATGAGGAGAGGGAGGGCCAGCACCCTCCACCCCGGCTCCCCAAACCGGTGCTTCCTGCCCTGTGCGCCTCCTGGCCTGTAATTTACGTTTCCCTTGACAGTGGTTATTTATCATTAGAACCTGGCAGCCACGTTGGTAGTGGGCTTTTTTTTTTTTTTTTCCTCTTTATGGGTGTGGAGAGCAATTCAGAGGAGAAAGTGAGTGAAAGAGCTGATTGAGATAAAGCCAAAAAAATTAATGTTCTGTGAATGGATTTCTGGATCCTTCTCCTCTCTCAGGAAGGTAGCTCTCACGAACTGTTTTGACATCAGAAAGGATGCCGACTTGCAACCTTTATGATGTCTGTAGATATTTACATCTCAGGGGCTTCCCAGGTGGCACTAGTAGTAAACAATCTGCCTGCCAATGCAGGAGATGCAAGAGATGCGGGTTTGATTCATGAATTGGGAAGATCTCCTGGAGGAGGAAATGGCAACCCACTCCAGTATTTCTGCCTGGAGAATCCCATGGACAGAGGAGCCTGGCAGGCTACAGTCTATGGGGTCGCAGAGTTGGACACAACTGAGTGACTTAGCATATTTGCATTTCAAGAGGACATCCCTTGGCTTGACCTCTGTGGTAAAGTGCCTGTTCTTTGATTTACTTAATATTACATTCTAAAGACTCCCAGAAAAGCCCCTCCTCCCATCTCAGCATCTCCCCAGGTTTATGGGAATATATCTTAGAACTTAATTTTTCAGGACAGTGTGAGATGCTGAGCAGGAGGGAATAGAAAGCAATAAAAGGCAGATTAACCCAGCCTTCCATGAGATTGGATTCTGCTTTCCCTCCTTATTTCTTTTTCATTGAAAGCTCTCTGGGTGATGTGGGCACTTACTTACCTGTCTGCAGGTGGATTTATTGAGAAGCTAAAGCAGTTTTGAGTCCAAGGGCCCCTCCCTTGCAAGGCTCTTTCCAGGCCCCCTGGTTTCAGAGTGCCTGGAGCTTATTTAATTTGGGAGACCCTCTCTAAGGAAAGTGATTCAGCGTCACCAACATACCATTGCTAGGCCTCTCTGGAGATTGAAAGGGGCCCTGGAACTTCCCCGCCAGTCACCTGCATAGACACTGAGCAGTGGGGCTTTGAGGCCTGCTGACTTTTGGTTAAGTGTTAAAATGCCTTATTGTGTCATGGTGGGTTTTGTTTTCCACTTTGGGTTTGGGTTTTTTCTTTTTTTTGGTAAGAGCTTTGTTTGCTTTTTTTGCTCTTGCTTTGCTCAGCTGCTCAATCATGTTCAACTCTTTGTGACCCCCATGGACCGTAGACCACCAGGCTCCTCTGTCCATGAGATTCTCCAGGCAAGAATTTTGGAGCGGATTATCATTTATCCTCCAGGAGATCTTCCCGACCCAGGAATCAAACTCCAGTCTCCTGTGTCTCCTGCATTGGCAGGCGGATTCATTACCACTGAGTCATCTGGGAAGCCCCAGAGCTTTATTAGTTATATAGTAATTCACGTGTTGTACAACTCACTTCTTTAAAGTGTGCAATTCAGTGGTTTTTAGTATATTCACAAAATTGTGCAACCATGTGGCCGTTTGCCTCTGGCCTCTTTCACTTACATTTTCAAGGGTTATCTATGTGGCAGCATGCATCAGTATTGTGGTTTGGGTTTTTTTTAATCTGTTTTTTCTTGTAAAACTAATGTGAAACATTGTTTTAGGTTTCACCCAAGGTGTTGTAGCATCTGCTCCCTTTCTCTGTATTTGTGTCAGATTTTCGATTATCACACTGAGTTTGACCATGACACTGCACACACGGGCATCAGCTCGTGCTCTGACCACCGTCTTAAGAAGCGAGCGTTTAGAAGTACATCCAAATATAAGCTGGCTGGGTGTGACCTTGGGGGCCACATCTCCACAGTGTCAGTGCATGATTCCATCTTCATGAAATATCTACCATAGGCAAGTCTATGGAGACAGAAAGTACATTAGTGGTTGCCTGAGGCTTACAGGGTGGAGGCAGGACTCTAGAAGTTTCTGTGGTACCACGTGAATGCCTGTCACATATCTGAGACTGTGGACATGCTTTGCACACCTGTCCAGCCCACGTGATGGTGTAATTCTGACAAAGGCAGCTTTCCCTGTGTGGCTTTCCTCGAAGCAATGCATTTCATTTCAGTGAGAGAGCCTAAAGAGCTGCTCCCCTTCAGGGGACAGGACAGAGGTTAGATCCAGGATCCTGTGTTTGGAATCGGTGGGTAGAAATAGCAACAAATGCAGCCCCAGGCCGTGTTGCCTGTGCCCTCATTCCTGAAGTTTCTTTGTGACTTGCTTTCCTCTCCCTTCGTGGCACAGTGGTAGAGAACCTGCCTCCCAATGTAGGAGATATGGGTTCGATCCCTGGGTCAGGGAAGATCCACTGGAGGGGGAAATGGTAACCCCCTCTAGTAGTTCTGCCTGGAGAATCCCATGGGCAAAGGAGCCTGATGGGCTACAGTCCACAGAGTCACAGAGAGTCATACGGGACTGAGCACAGAGCACACAGCACAGGGAAAAGGCGTAAACAGAGAGCAGCTGGAATGCCCGGCTGTGTGTGGTTTCAGAGATGTCATGCAGGGCTGGGGCTCTGCTTTCCTTAGCGAGCACGGCATGTCTGCTTTCCGATGCCCAGTTGGCCTTGGAGCCCCGTGGACAGCGGGTGAGTGCTGTGGAGGCCGTGGCTCTAGGTGTCAAAAGAGTTGCACCCATCACTGCCTGTATCCTCCGAGTCACAGGCCCTGGAAAGTGAGATTCAGGGTGAAGGGGTGGCTGCACAGCTCACCCGTGCCTCCTGGGTGACAGGCAGCCCTGCGGCTGGAACCTGGCTCCTTTGGAATGTTCCTGCCCCCGGGGGCTCCTCCCACCCAAAGGCGAGCACTAGCAGCTTCAACTGCAAGCTCACGTCTGTTCAGAGCTGCCCTGAGAATTCCCAGGGAGGTGTGAGGCCCGGAAGTGGAGGCGGAAGGAAGGGGACCCTACCAGGCCCCGGGTGGAAGCACCTTTTCTGTTGTTTCTCTGGGAATCAGAGCAGCAACCTGTTAGCTCCAAGCCCCTCATTCCAGCACTGTTTCTGGGGCAAGTGCCCCCCTTGACACACTGCCTCGCTTTCCCCGCTGCTTGCCCCCTACCCTCACCCCGAGAGACCTTTACCTTGGGACATCGTGGCAGCTGCTGTGGGCCAGAACTGGGCCCACGTTTAGCTCCTCATGGAGGCTCCCTCCCTTCTCTCAGGATGAGTCAAGCCTTTGTTTCTGAATAAAGCAAGGGTGTCTCGGCGTCTCCGGTAGATGTGGTAGATCCTTCCAACTGGATCACTAGGTTGTGGCCTTACCGCCCTTTCCTGTTATCTCAGAAGGGGTGCGGGCATCAGCCCCAGGCTGGCCTCCCTAACTCTGCCATTGTACCCGGCAGGGCAGGCCCAGCAGGGCTCCTTTCTGAATTGCATACCCCTGGACCTTCTGCGTTTTGGATGGTCTCCTCCTCCCAGCTGACCTCCCTTCTTCTTTCTGCATCTGTGCACACACAGCGTCCCTGCAACCAAGCAGCTGTGAGAAAGCACACGGAAGCCATCTCTCACCCCTCCTCTGCAAATTGTGGGCGCCAAGGATGGCGCTGCCTGTCCCTCACATAGCCTGCCTGGCCCAGCTGTTGGCCATTGCTGGGGCCACAAGGACCCCTGCACTTGGCCAGTCCCCTGGCCGGGAATTTGATGGCACTGAACACAGTGGCCACCTGCTCTGTCCCAGGCCAGGAGGGGCCCACAGCCCATTTACTAGCAGTTTGATTCCTAGGAATGCACGTGCAGTGGCAAAACCCAGACTTGGGTCTGGGTGCGAGTCTTCATAAACTATGCAATTAGAGGGAGAGGCGACTTGGAACAAAGCATGGGCCTCCTGGTTAATTCATTCTCTCTTGAGGCTTGGGCTTCGCAGGTGGCACTAGTGGTCAAGAACTCGCCTACCAATGCAGGAAACAAGAGATAAGGGTTCGATCCCTGGATCGGATTGGGAAGATCTCCTGAAGAAGGCAATGGCAATCCAGTCCAGTATTCTTGCCTGGAAAATTCCATGGACAGAGGAGCCTGGCGGGCTACAGTCCATGGGGTCGCAAAGTTGGACATGACTGAGCGTGCACACGCACACACATACCATACACACACGAGCCAGAACAAGTGAGTGGCTGGGGTCGCACTGCAACTCAGCCTTGAGTACTGCCCCCTCGGCTTACGCCCATCACCGGGAAGAGGACAGCTGTCTCTAGGGAGGGGGAGGGAATGTGGGGAGGTCAGCCTCTAGAGGCTGTCGTAGGCTCCCTCAAGACACACGGGACCATAGCTGCTATGTTCCCAGAAAGTGTTCCCTCGAGGGAACCAGGGCTGAGGACAGCGAGGCCTCTTGTCCTCTGAAATCTGACTGCAGGGTCTTCCTGGGCTCTGAGCAAGTCTTCCTGTACTTGGCGCCTGGGCCAGCCTGGAACTGTGGCCCACAGGCATGCTGTGTGGGCAAGGGCCTGGGAGCAGACTGTCACTTTGGGGGCCGCCCACGCAGCCACCACGATTTCGTGCCCCAAGCACCTGATCGCGAGCAGCCTGCACAGCTGGTGCCCCGCAACCATCAACGTAAAGCATGTGACAGAGAAGCCAGAGGAAGAAGCAGGCACAGGGAGCTGAAACCACCTGCACTGGTGCCCAGATGTCGAGTGGCTGGAAACCTCCCCCAGAAGGCATCAGAGAAGGCCACCTCTGCAACTTCGGGTGGCAGAGCCAGGATTCAGAATTCTGCCACCAAGAAAATGAATTTGAGGGCTTGATCATGTGCAGCCCTCACTGGGGGCCAAGGGTCTCATAGCATCAACTCACTGGCCTTCCCTCTGCCCTCCTCTCAAGTGTCCAGTGTGGAAACAAATATACATATCCACTCATCCTGCCACCAGGAAAAATAAGCCCCTAGCTCTGTACCCCTAAGAGCTAGAATGAGGCTGCGTGTAAAAATAAAGGACCTCTCCTGTGAGGTCCAGACTTGGGATGGCCTGAGCCCTCCTGGCCCCACCTTCAAGGCTGCAAGCTGGGCTGGGTTGTTGCTGTTCACTGGGTTGTTTTAAAGCTAGAGCTGGTCAGGAAGTGGCGTGGGAGGTCCCCAGGGCTGCAGTGAAGAGATGACATTAGTGCCTTTAGGGGAAACAGCTCTGCTGTCATCCCATGTCCCCCCAGAGATGTCGTGTTACAATAGGGGTAAATGCCATCAACGAGGACAGTGTCTGCTGGTTCAGTTATGAAGTGCAGCATCCACTCAAGCTAGTTTAAGAAGAAAGGCATTTTTTACAGGGTACTAAATGGCCTGTCGTCACTGGGGAGGCTGATGAAACAGCCTGAATTGGGATTTCAGGAATGATCCCCAAACTGTACTGCAGAACCAGGTCACCAGGGGAATGTGCACCAGCCATCAGCTCCAGATATGACAGTCCTGCCACCTGCATGGTCAGGACGCTGCCACTGCTGCCAGCTCTGGATCCATGCTGCCCTGCTGTGGTCCACACCCACAGAATGGAAACTGGGACTCCAGGGCTTCTGCCACCACTCCTCTTGGCAGCAGAAAGAACAGAAGCCCAGCCTCTGCTTCCACTCTGCTTTCTAACACCAGTGCGTCACCCCAGAGGAACTGGAATTGTGTGTGGAATCCTAGCTGCGAAGGAATTGGGAAGGACAGCGCGGTGTCTGGAAGGGGATTGGCTATCTAAGCTATAGCGTATAGCGAAGGGGGATGACTAGGATTTAGGCAAGTCCACCTGGGGACATAGGGAAGATGATCCTGCAGAAGTAACATTGCAGGTGAGGCAAAGGAGGATCTGATTTGCATAAAAACCACCTGGGCAAGATCACAGTGCTGAGAGCAAGGCCCCGCCCTTAGACACTGACTCAGTGGAACAGGCAGAGAAGGCAATGGCACCCCACTCCAGTACTCTTGCCTGGAAAATCCCATGGATGGAGGAGTCTGGTAGGCTTTAGTCCATGGGGTCGAGAAGAGTCGGACACGACTGAGCAACTTCACTTTGACTTTTCACTTTCATGCATTGGAGAAGGAAATGGCAACCCACTCCAGTGTTCTTACCTGGAGAGTCCCAGGGACGGCAGAGCCTGGTGGGCTGCGGTCTATGGGGTTGCACAGAGTCGGACACGACTGAAGTGACTTAGCAGCAGTGGAACAGGAGCACAGCCCAGTTGGCTGCCATCTCCCTGTTGTCTTCTTGATAAAATTCTCCACTGTGCTTTAGATACATTGGGTTCTCTTTGTTTGGTCTTTGAGAGAAATCTGTGAAGCAGATTCTTATCTTCTGCAGCAAAGAGGAGGGTGAGGCTCAGGGAGGTTAAGCCACTTTTTGCAAGTTGCCTGACTCGCTGGACATGGAGCCTCCAGCCTCTGCCCCCCAACCCTTTCCACCTTCAGCCGCCTGGAGCTGCTCCTGGCTGCTACTAACCACTACCCTTTCAGTCTGATTCAGAACAGGAAAGCAGTGCGCCCTTCCTCAGTGGGGACAAGCTTGGTCACCTCTCTGACCCTCTGTTTCCTCCTCCATAAGGTTAGGGTGGCTGGAAGGCACTTGAAAACTTTTCTTTCGGCAGTGGGAGGCTTCTTTCAAGAGAAGTGTTGTGCTGAGACTTCCCTGGCAGTTCAAGTGATTAAAACTCCATGCTTCCACTGCAGGGGACCCAATTTCCATCCCTGATCAGGGAACTAGTATCCCATACACCAAAAAAAGGTGGAAAGAAGCATTGCATGTATCTACACGTAAGACAGATGGGTGAGATCCAGTCATCCCCCATCCCACCTCCAGCTCCTGGAATATCCTCACTGGGGACTCACCCGGCTTTGGCACCCAACGAAAGATGGAGTGTCTTTGCTTGAACCTGCTCACATCATCACAAACCTCGTGACTGTCTGCCAGGCACTGGCTCCGGCGGCCAGGGTTTCTAAATGTCGCCGGGTCCTGCTGATGACTGGGCTTTTGTTTCCATCCACCTGCAGCCGTCCTGCCTCAACGGGCTCCTGCATCCGGTGGAGCCCTCGAGATGGCTCTGGCCTGGGTTCCCTGTTGCTGGTGGTGGGGGTGTTAGAAGTTGGCTGTGACTTGCACGTGATTATGACCCATGACCCGTATTTTAAGGAGTGACTCACATGGCCCGATCTGTTTCAGACCACAGTGATTGACTATGTGAAGCCCTCCGATCTCAAGAAGGACATGAACGAGACCTTCAAGGAGAAGTTCCCTCACATTAAGTTAACACTCAGCAAAATTCGGAGGTAGGTGGGGATGGAAAATCCCACGGACAGAGAGCCTGGCCAGCTGCAGTCCAGAGGGTCGTAAAGAGTCGGACACAGCCAAGCACACACGCACACTGGGGCTGGGCCCCCACCTGAACTTCCCCCCAGGCCCTTCCCCCAGCACGTCCTCAGCTCACTCTTTGTATGCCGGCTCTTCTGTTGTTCTGGGGAAGTGAAACAGGTCATGTTCAGCTCTAATTAAAGAGGCTCGTCCGATGCTGGCTGACCAGCGCCCGGAAGTGTGAGAGCCAAGGGAGGCTGGACACGAGCTGACAAGGATCAGGGTGTGGGGGAGGAGGTTGCTCATGAAGGAATCATTTCATACTCTCTGTGGCTCACAGTTCAGTAAGATTTATGTTATGGGAAAGTCAGAATAGGAAACGTTCGGTCCCCTGCTTCCTTAAATGCAGGCAAAACAGAAAAGAGCTGGCATTATAGGGTTTGAGATAACTCTACCCACAGTCGTCCGTCCAGAGGTGACAGCCAAGCCCTATCTGTAAGCCATCAGCAAAACAGCCAAAGCAAAATCAGGCCCCAGTTTCCCCTGCAGAGGATTGGATCGGCCTTGCGGTGACCCACATCTGCCGGTCTTGCTGGGCTGGAGAGAAGCTGACCTGTGTTGTGGTGACTGTGTGCCAAGATTTGAGAGTGTGTGTGTGTGTGTGTGTGTGTGTGGTAGGTAATGGAGGCTAAACTATACACAAATACAGTGTTGGAACATGTGCCAACCTACATGTGAGTACGTATCCCAATACTGATTTGATTCTGGCATGTTCCGAGTCAAGAAGTAAGAAAAATTAACTATTCATACTTGGTCGGCTGGCCAGGCAATTCTCATAGGAATGTTGGTTGCTGCACCCTTTTTTAAAAATGTTATTTATTTTTAATTTTGGCTACCTGATGAGAAGAGCTGACTCATTGGAAAAGACCCTGATGCTGGGAAAGAAGGGAGCAACAGAGGATGAGATGGTTAGATGGCATCACCAACTCAATGGACATGAGTTTGAGCAAGTTCCGGGAGATGGTGAAGGACAGGGAAGCCCGGCATGCTACAATCTATGGGGTCACAAAGAGCTGGACATGACCAAGCAACCGAACAAGAACAAATTAGAGGATAATTGCTTTACAATCTTGTGTTGGTTTCTGCCATACATCAGTATGAATCAGTCATAGGTATACATATGTCCCCTCCCTCGGGGGCCTCCCTCCCCTGGTTGCTGCACTCTTAGTCGAAGGCCTCTTCTGCCATAGTTAGTGGCCATAAGTGATCTTCAGCAGAGCTGATACCAAGTACCTAATTTATCTCAGTGACTATCTCTCTGGAATGACCTTTGTTTCCTCCTGTCACTGTGAACGGCTCTATTCCATTTCCAGACCCTCAGCTGTCCACTTGAGTTCACCATGGTCCTGAACCGACATGGTCTAATACAGGCTAACCAACAGAGAAGGGTTCAAAGTCCCAGTGACTTAAGTCTGTTGTTGTTGTTCAGCCACTAAGTCCGGTCCGACTCCTTGCAACCCCATGGACTGCAGCACATCAGGCTTCCCTGGTCCTTCACTATCTCGGAGTTTGCTCAAACTCATGTTAATTGAGTCAATGATGCCATCCAATCATCCCATTCTCTGTCACCCCCTTCTCCTCTTGCCATTAATCTTTTCCAGCATCAGGGTCTTTTCCAAGGAGTTGGCTCTTTGCATCAAGTGGCCAAAGTATTGGAGCTTCAGCTTCAGCATCAGTCCTTCCAATGAATATTCAGGGTTGATTTCCTTTAGGATTGACTGGTTTGATCTCTTAAGTGTGTTGCCCACATATAACATAAATCTTGCTTATAGAGATCAACTCCCATTCCACATCACCCTTTTGAGATTGAGAAAGAGAAGATGCTTTTAAGACAGGATAGTCTTTTTCTTTGCAGTCCTCTGAAACTCCATATTCTAACAAGACTCTTCCCTCTTTCCCGCTTTTCTGTAGCCTGAAACGAGAGATGCGGAAGCTCGCTCAGGAGGACTGTGGCCTCGAGGAGCCCACGGTGGCTATGGCCTTTGTCTACTTTGAGAAGCTCGCCCTCAAGGGAAAACTGAACAAACAGAACCGGAAGCTTTGTGCCGGTGCCTGCGTGCTCTTAGCGGCCAAAATCGGAAGCGACCTCAAAAAGCATGAAGTCAAGCATTTAATTGACGTAAGTGGCCTGAGTCCTGATTGGCTGGAGTGGGAGCACATGCTCCAGGCCAGCACTGGTCTCTCAGAAAGCCTGACTGGTGACCCTGCCTGGGAGAATTCTGATCTTTAGTACCAGCTGAGGGACCAGGACCATGAGATTGGCCCTTCTGCAGCAAATGTCAGACCCCACATCTTGGGCTGTCTTAGAACAGAGAGATGGGAGATCCCTAGTATTGGGTCTGGCCATAAAAATCCATATTCAGGCACTGAGAGGGGTGAGCTTCTTCTAAAAGCCACAGAAGCCACTGTGATGGCCAGGGGTCTTGTGGGCATTGTGACCAACAGTGTCCATCAGTCACATTGGCTCAACACACCTTGGCCTCCTGTGACCTCGGCCACCTCCTTTTTGGGGAAGGGCATGGGCTTGATTAAGTGGTAATATCTTTCTTTTATTTTTTAAAATTTTTTTATCTGGGTATAGTTGATCTTCAATGTGTTAGTTTCAGGTGTACAGCGAAGTGAATCAGTTATTCACAGTCTGTGCGTGTGTGCACGCTAAGTCACTTTAGTCGTGTCTGACTCTGCAGCCCTGTGGACTGTAGCCCACCAGGCTCCTCTGTCCATGGGATTTTCCAGGCAAGAGTACTGGAGTGGGTTTCCTTTTTGTCCTTTGGGGATCTTCCCGACCCAGGGATCGAACCTGCATCATTTATGTCTTCTGCATTGGCAGGCAGGTTCTTTACCACTAGCACCACCTAAGAAGCCCCCACATATACATAGTATCCACTCTTTTTCCATATAGGCCATTACAGAAGTATTGAGCAGAGTTCCCTGTGCTATACAGCAGGTCCTTGTAATTTATCTGTGTTATATGAAGTAGTGTGTATATGTCAATCAAAATCTCCCACTGCCTTACTCCCTTCCTTTCTCCCCCGGTAATTATAGGTTTGTTTTCACTCTTTCTGTTTTGTACGTAATGTACATTTTGTACAAATGAACCTTAGCATTTTTTTTAGATTCCACGTACAAGCAATATCATGTTACTTGTCTTTCTCTGGCCAACTTCACTCAGTAAGACAATCTCTAGGTCCACCCATTTTGCTGCAAATAGCATTATTTCCTTCTTTTTATGGCTGGGTAATATTCCATTGTATGTGTGTACCACGTCTTCTTTATCCATTCCTCTGCTGATGGACGCTTAGGTTGCTTCCATGTCTTAGCTATTGTAAATAGCACTGCAATGAACACTGGTATGCATGTATCTTTTTGAATTATGATTTCCTCTGGGTATATGCCCGGGAATGGGATTGCTGGGTCTAATGGTAGCTCTGTTTTTAGTTTTTTAAAGAACCTCCGTTCTGTTCACCATAGTGGTTGTACCAGTTTACATTCCCACCAACAATGTAGGAGTGTTCCGTTTTCTCCACACTCTCTCCAGCATTTATTGTTTGTAGACTTTTCGATGTCCTTGCTTTTAAAGTAGAATGTCATCAAAGCAAGGAAACACTGACCTTCTTGGACAGTTATATGCATGCCTGTTTTAAAATTCAGTGTATTCAGGGACTTCTCTGGTGGCCCAGTGGCTAAGACTCCATGCTCCCACAGCAAGGGGCCGTGGTTCGATCCCTGGCCAGGGAACTAGATCCCACATGCTGCAACTACGACCTGGTGAAGCCAGATAAATAAATAAATAATTTGAAAAACCACTGACACCGTAAGATTATTGAGGGATTAAATGAAGTCATGGGATGTATGTCAGGCTCCCGGCAGCCTGTGGATCCTCAGGAGGTATGAGTCCTTCTGCCCTAGGACTGCGAGCAGGAAACACAGCTGACACCTCCCTTTCTTCCTCCACAGTCTTGCCCATAACGGGGTTCTCTGTAAATGCTGGCTGATGGATATAGAGACTACACATGGAGAAAACCTAGGATTTTTATTTCAAGGCTAAAAGCCTTTTGGTTTTCTTACATTTTCTTGCAGAAACTGGAAGAGAAGTTCCGGCTGAATCGACGAGAACTGATTGCCTTTGAGTTCCCAGTGCTGGTGGCCTTGGAGTTTGCCCTTCACCTCCCAGAGCACGAAGTTATGCCCCACTACAGACGCCTGGTCCAGAGCTCCTAGCACAGGCCTCCTGGGAGGGCCGGGGACCATTTCTTCTGAGCCCGGAGTGGTAGCGCCATACTACTGGAAATGCAAAACTAGAGCTCAACATAGCAAACTTTTTTTCCTCTCAACATTTGTTTCTGTACAGAAGCCGTACCAGGAACTTTTCAGGGAGTCTTTCATCTGGCCAGACGAGATGGGCAGTGAGCGGATTACTGCTCAACCAGGAAGGGGAGACCCGTCCAGAAGATGGCTGCCCCCTAGCACGAGTACAAGTCCCTTGCTGGCCCCTCTGGGACTTCCTCGCAGCCACACCCAGACCTTGCAGGCGTGGTCCAGGGCCTTCTCTCTGGACCCGTTCCAAGTCGGAGTGCGAAGTTCTAGAGCAGATCCGGGAAGAGAATTTGTGGAAGTAGGGGGAAAGCTTCTAGAAGATTCCCTCACTGTATCAAAAGAGCGTGCCAACCTATTTTTGTAGCCGCTGTTGGAAGTGCACTTTCCCTCGGAGGAGTGTATGGAGAAGTGTGAGAGTCTGTGTGTTTGAGAGATGCCGAATCAGCCTCCACCTGCAAAGCCAGCCCCACCCGCGGACCCCAGCCTGGAGGCATACTGACCTTCAATAGTTATTTCTAGATAAATCTCTGGATAACCATCACTCTCTCCAAACCACATGGATATCCTAATCACAGAGTTTCTGTTCCTGCTCCCATCACCACTAGCGGGACAGAGGTGACAAGCTGTCACCGTCAGATGGGCCACGTGGAGAGGTGTGGCGCGGCACTCTGCACCTTTCCACTGTCACACCTCGTGTGTGCATTGAACCTTCGCACTTTTCTCCTGTGGACACGCTGGGGTTGGGCTCCGTGGGGTGTATTCCTGTGCTCTATGTTAGAGTGCATCGCAGGCACATTTCTTGTGCTATCTATCTATATCTATATATATATGTATATATATAAAGTGTTTTATAAAATCCAGAATAGGGGTAAGATGCATGATTGGTGTTTCGAGACTTTTTGACCGCTGAGACAAACTGCGTCTTGAGCTGAGGTTAAGTCAATCAAAGAGGCAGCAACTCTTAGCGTCACCATGTCCCCGGGGCTGTTAGTGCAGAGGTTTCATTGCAACTTGTACCGATTAACTGGGGCGACCTGTACGGAGGCCCCTCAACATGTCATCACCTCGTAGCTGCCAGAGAGAGGTGCCTGCTGGGATTCACCTGACACAAGGAAGCCTGTGGCCCTGCAAAAAGAGAATTAAAATATTTTATGATTTCTCTACCCATGTATGTGTAGACATGTAAGTCTCAGCAGTCACCCCTCACCCTGCCTTGCAGATGCCACCAGCTCCACGTCAATCCCACATACAGATTCAGAGCATCTCATCCCAGAGAAGGGATGATGGGGGAACAGAGTGTACCCAGCTTTACTTAGCAGGGTTTGAAAGAATCTGACAGTCACAGGTTGGAGGAATTCAAAGAGTGGTGAGGGAGAGAGCACACAGGACATGCAACCAAGTTTAGTCCTAAATATTTTGCAAACAGATTTCCTTAACTGCGTTCAGTTGTGAGATGATTTTGTCAAGAGGTATGATGAACGTGACCTCTTTGGCCTGATTCGTCAATTACTAGTTGAAAGTGTTAGTCACTCAGTCATGTCTGACTCTACGACCTCATGGATTGCAGCCCACCAGGTTCCTCTGTCCTTGGAGTTCTCCAGCCAAGAATACTAGAGTGGGTAACCATTCTCTTCTCCAGGGGATCTTCCTGACCTAGGGATTGAAGCCAGGTCTCCTGCATTGCAGGTGGATTCTTTACCATCTGAGCCACCAGGGAAGTTCTTCAGGTGCAAGGCCTTACATAGAAGCCAGGTCACTTGCATTAGAAATTGCCTCCAGGTGGCTGCCTGCCGTCCCTCCACCTTGAGTCTCCTGCCAAGCTTGGGGGGACATCCAATGGGTGACACAGGCCACCAGCTCAGATGTGTGTTGGGCTACACCCTGCAGCCTCCCCCTGTCTTAAAGTCAGGCTAACATTCTTCGGTTTGGGGCAGTTTGGATTTGGGTATTTAGAAGGTAGACTTACAAAGTTGTGGGTCTATTTTTTTTAAGACTTAATTTAAAAGTTTATTTTGACCTGTGGGTCTGTTAAGTGAGGCGTTTATTGGTTTTAATTTAGTTGGGCGGGAGGCTTAGAACAAAAGATGTTGTCCAGAGGTCTCTCTATTTCCTGTCCATTTGATGAGCTTTCTGAAGGGAAGGGAGAACCAGGTGGAGACTAGGGGACCAGGGTCACTGCTGGAGCCTCCCTGTGACTTGGCGCCTTCCAGTCACTTCCCATCCTCGCTCGGCCTTTGGTCCAGAGTTGTGGAGGCAGCCTGAGCCTGTGTGGAGAGAAGGCAGACTATTCTAGAAGATCCTGAGGCTCTGCCCCCTTCTACCCTCCACCACAGGAGCAAGTTCAGGCCCCTTGCAGGCCCTGCTCCCTGAAGGGCTCCCTGAAGCCCCTGCTGTTCTCCCAAAGGCCACGTGTGTGGGGAAGCCCACCACAGCCATGTGCCCGTCGGACAGCAGGAAGCCGCTCCACCTGACTTAGCTTTCCCAGCCTGGCCTCGTGGACCAGGGGTGCCTCTCTTCTGATGGCCCGACTGTGAAGTCTTGTTAGAGCCCGAAGCCAGTAAAGCAGCCAGCCTGTCCCGAAGCCATGGGCCCCGCTGTGTGCCCTGCCAGGAAGGGTCAGTCTCCCGCCCCCTAAAAGCCTTGGAACCTCAGCCCAGTGACACTTAGTAGGGTCCCTCCTTTCCCTTCTACCCACACCCTCCCCCTGCTCAGTCAAACCTACCCTCAAGCAAGCAACCCACACACAACACAAAGCTGTTTATTTTCCTTGGCTGTTTTTCCTGATCAGAAACTCCTCTGTTCTTTCTGTGGTCCACCCAGCAGGCCCATTTGGGGCCACCCCTTACCCTACACAAACTGCTCCATAGCACAACCCTGCCTTGCTGATGCAGGCACAGGGGTGGCAGAAGGTGCCAGTCCCCTGCGTATCCCAGCAGCACATAGGTCTGGTTACCGCCCTCACCGCTGAACTGTCTCTCCCAGACATTTCCGGTGCAGTACTGAATGGCCAGCCCTCACCCCCCCACACCCTGGCTGCCTCTATAACTCATTCTCCCTGAAGCCTTCTCGGCTCCCTTGCAGTCTGCACGTGAGGAGGCGGGGTGGGCTGGGACTGAGCAGGTTTGAGCCAAGTAGTTCTGTTACCCATTAATTGAAGTATCTGTCCAGCAATAGAAGGAGTTCTTGAAAGAGAGAGGTTTCTGGGGGTCTCCCCTCCTCCAGAGACAGCCTGAGTTCATCTGGGGGCTGTCAGGACAGTTGCTGGCCAGGTCCCAGCTGAGGGCCCGACAGGGGAGGAAACATCCACACGATAAATCTGGGTCACATATTGTCAACGCGAGTGTAAACGTGGCTTCCAGGACGGCAAGTGCAAGGCAACAGATGAGCCAAAAAGCTCTAAGAGAAGAAAATAATCATTGAAGGGCATGGTCCTCTTACTGCCCAAGCAGGGAGTGCTAGCTCTGACAACCCACACTGCATCAAGACTTCTAGATAGATATTCTAGAAAGTCTGCAAAAACAGGGCTGACTGAACCCTGAAGACACACCTGGCGAGGATGGTGCTATGTATCATCTCCTCCTTCCATCTTGCTGCTCAAAGTGTGGTCTGAGGATCAGGGCGTCAGCATCCCCTGGGGCCTTGTGACACATGCAGAATCTGCATCTCAACAAGGTTCCACGGACATTTGCATGCATGAAAATCTGAGAGGTACAATTCCTCCATATAAGCATGTGAGTGAAAGTCACTGAGTCGTGTCCAACTCTTTGTGGCCCCATGCACTGTAGCTTACCAGGCTCCTCTGTCCATGGACTTCTCCAGGTAAGGATACTGAAGTGGGGAGCCATTCCCATCTCCAGGGGATCTTCCCGACCCAGGGATTGAACCTGGGTCTCCTCCAGTAACATGACCAGGGCCCCGCAAAATTAAAGGGGATTTCCTCAGTGGTCCAATGGTTAAGATGACTTTCCAATGCAGGGAGTACGGGTTCCATCCCCAGTTGGGGAGCTAAGATCCCACGTGCCTTGTGGCCGGTAAGCCAAAACCAAAACCGTAAACAAACTGTAACAAATTCAATAAAGACTTTAAAAATGGCCCACATAAAAAACAAGAAAAGAAAAGAAAAGATCACGGTGAGGGTAACGTGGCCAGGGTGGGTGTCCGCCAGCGTTCAATCTGTCAGCTTCTCATTGTGCACATGTGTGTGGCTTTTCCACAGGCGGTACAATTAACACAAATTCTCTTTGCCCCTCTGCTCCGCATGTTCCTGGCTGCTGTCCCTCCGGTCAGTGTGTGGCTAGGAAATGCACATTTGTTTTGCTCTGAGGCGAAGCCAAGTTCACCTCGGGCAGGCCATCAGCTGGCAGCGAGACCCACTTCACAAGGTAGAGCCAAGGAATGGCTTAGGGGTTACGAGCTGTTGGAGACAATTTGTGCCTCGGCCCCCAGGCGTCATGTACAGCACTTGGGCCCGCATCAGAGGTGCAGAGAGGCCCTTTCACAGTCATTAACTGTTACTCTAGACCACAGGGATCATGAGGGCAGGAATGGTATCAGCTGCCATACCCCTACGCACCCAGCACAGCATCTAGCACATGCAATTGGCCACGTAAATATTGCTTGCATCAAATAAAGCATCACGAAAGAGTCACCCCCCTGGGCAGGCTGTTCTCAGCATGTGATGATGCTTGACACATGCTTGCTCAGTTGTGTCCAACTCATTGCGACCCCATGAACTATAGCCCCCCAAGCTCCTCTGTCCATGGAATTCTCCAGGCCAGAATACTGGAGTGGGTAGCTGTTCCCTTCTCCAGGGGATCTTCCCAACCCAGGGATTGAACCTGGGTGTCCTGCATTGCAGGCAGATTCTTTACTGTCCGAACCACCAGAGAAGCCCATTAGAAGGAGGCAGGAGCAGTTTTCTAGGGGAGACAGCTGGCAAGAGATTTTTTTGGGAAGAGCAACAGCCAGAAACAGGAGGGCCCAGATCAGAAATGATGACTTGCAGCAGCAGCAGCCAGTTGAAAGTCGAGAGGGGGCAACCCTGGGAAAGGAAAGCAGAGAAGCAAAGGAGAAGACTCTGGGGCCAGCAGACCAGGGGACCTCCAGCCAGCCACTGAAGGGTGCTGGCCTGCTGCTGCTGCTGCTGCTAAGTCGCTTCAGAAGTGTCCGACTCTGTGTGACCCCATAGATGGCAGCCCACCAGGCTCCCCAGTCCCTGGGATTCTCTAGGCAAGAACACTGGAGTGGGTTGCCATTGCCTTCTCCAATGCATGAAAGTGAAAAGTGAAAGTGAGGTCACTCCATCGTGTCCAACTCTTCACGACCCCATGGACTGCAGCCTACCAGGCTTTCTCCGCCCATGGGATTTTCCAGGCAAGAATACTGGAGTGGGTTGCCATTGCCTTCTCTGCTGGCCTGCTAGGGGCCTTAATACCTCCCATCAGAGGGGTTCTGGAGGCTCAAATGAGATGCTACAAGAAATACCTGTAGGTGCTCCATAAATGGCCATCATCAATTTTATAACTGAACTTAACTGAGTTAGCAAAAAATTAAAAAGTCCTGCTCTATAGGGGAAGCTATTGGAGCACAGATATGATGTCTAGGACCAGAGAAGGAAGGTACACTGACTCATTTGGGTTCCCAGGGTAGGTGACCCAGCGTCTCCATGTAGGGCACAGCTGTGTGGCTGCACCCTGCCCAGGTGCCCAGTTGAGGAGGTGCTGGGAGGCTGCAATTCAGCCGTAGCTTCACTCACCAAATTGTGTCCAAGGCACAAGTGTGGAGGAAGGGACACCTCTCTGACTGTTGTGCTCAGGCAGCTGGGTAAAGGCAGGTCTGCACCTGACCCTTCAGAGGAGCTGGGTGACGGGAGGGCAGCGGGCAGACGGTAGAGGTGGAGGGATCATCAGAGGCCCTGTGAGTCCAATGAGATGAGTCCTATCCCATGGGGCAGCTGGCTGCTAGAGCCCTGGGGTGCAGCTGGGTTACATGGTCCCTCAGAGGATCGGGAGGCCATGCTATCTATGGTCAGGGGGGTAGAGCGTGAACAAGCTCCCTAGAAATCCAAGGGAAATGGAACAGCTCTGAGCAAGGCGAGGAGGGGTGGGCTGGGGCTGCAGAGCAGAGACACAGCAAGGAGCCACCTGCCTCAGCCACCAGCTGGGGGAGAAGAGGGTGGTGGTGGAGGCCAGAGCAAGGTGGATACGAAGGAGTGCGGCAGGGTGCAGGGACCAGCTCTTGAAGCATCTTTACCTGGTGGAGGCCGGGCAGGAGGTCACCTCTTGGAAGGTGGTCAGTCACCTCTTGGAAGGAGTTTGGAGAAGCCCAGTGACACAGGGAGTCCTGTTTCACCTTGACTTTCAGACGCTCTCCCAGCACCTCCTCCTTCCCACAAAAGGTCACTTTCCTGAAGGCTAAAGAGGGAAAGATAAAGACCTGAAGCCAGCACTTTACCCCCCGAGACTGAGGTGGGGGCACGGTTATTGTCAAGGAAGGGCCTTCTGCTCACTGAACCCCTTAAGCAAAGCCTACCCTTGGCCACTGGGTCAATTTCACCCAGAGTTCCAGGCTCCACTCACCAGCTTGGCCTGAGTCAGACCAGCCAGGCCCTGGGCTGCAGAGCTTGGAGTAAGAGGCAAGGGCTGAGACCGACTGCTTTTGCCCACGACGGACCCTAGGCATGAGTTCAGATCTCAGGAGACTCGGAGACATGACAAGAAAGTGTCTTTCTGCAACAATGCACTGTGTGCTGGTTCCATTTCCTGCTCCCAGCCTGTCTGTTTCGTTTCAGCCGGAAGTGTCCTCCTGATTCCCATAGCATTTCACTCACTGACTCTCCCCGACTCACTCCCAGGGAGTCGCTCCTTTCTTGTCCCCACTGCTGGGCAAACACTGGTGCTGACTGCCCTCTGGGACTCAGGATCTGGGAGAGGCGGCAGATGGGTGCTAGGTGCCTTGCTGCTTCTTTAAACCCAAGTTATCCCCAAGCGCTGACCTCTGGTACTGGACAGGGAGATAATGAGGCCTCTGTGGCATCCAGGCTTGGCTCAGTGAGTCCTGCTTCCCAAGGCAGGTGCAGGAATGAGTAGGAGGGGAGGAAGGGGCATCAGCAGGCAGAGAAGAGCTTTTTTGTTTATTTCTTGTTTTGGGGGGGTTTTTTGAGAAGTAGAGTCATGAACAGGAGGAAGGAGCTAGGGCAGAAGTTTGAGGCTGAGAACCAAACCTTCTACCCGCACTCAGCCTGGACAGAGGGAAGTGAAACTACACCTTACTGCCTGAAGTCACAAGTCACAAGGCAGGGCCCTTCCACTGTCTGTATTGGCGTTTCTTTACTCTTAGGGGACTCCCAAGCAAAGTGTTTCCTACGGAAACCTCCCCCGCAAGACAGCTGTTCTGTGAAAAGCATCACCTGTTTGTCCCTAAAGATTTTTCAGTCCCTTCACCTTGCCATCCCCGCCCAGCCTGGACTGTGGGACTCTGATCCAACATTGTTGTTCAGTCGCTCAGTCTTGTCCGGCTCTTTGAACTGATCCATGATTACCTGATTCTACTCCCCACCTGAGATACCCTCATCAAACCAAACTTGCAATTCTTGGCAAGCTCTGACCTTGTCTTCCTGGTTTTGAATTCCGGATACTGCTGTTCTCTCCTCCCGGCCAGGGCAGCAGCTGGCGCCCTCGGCTTTGTCTCATTAGTGGATGTTTTGGTGATACCTGGGGAGCTTGCTGGTGACTGGGTTAAAGAACGAAGTCCAATTCAGCATTTTTTTTGTTCTCCTTTTTTGTTGTTGTTGTGTTGAAAGACTTGAGGGTGTTTAAAGCCAGTTGTCAGGGAAAGTTTAAATAACCAAGAGAGGGCAGCTCGGCTTCCTGAGGAGGCAGGTGGGGCTGGAATCAAAATGAGCAGCAGGAAGGGACTTCTCCACAGGGAAAAGCAGGGCTGAGGCGAGCTCAGGGGAGCAGGTTTGTCCGGAAGAGACTGGGAAGGTGACAGTTCTCATCTGAGAGCTTCCATTTTCCCTTTACGTAAGAGGTGGGTGTTGGGTTACGTCTCTCAGTCGTGTCCGACTCTTTGTGACCCCATGGGCTGTAGCCCGCCAGGCTCCTCTGTCTGTGGGATTCTCCAGGCAAGAATACTGGATACTGGAGTGGGTGGCCATTTCATTCTTCAGGATATCTTCCCAACCCAGGGATTGAACCCGGGTCTCCTGCATTGCAGGCAGATTCTTTACCATCTGAGCCACCAGGGAAGCCCAAGAGAGTGAAAGTGTTTGCACAAGTTGGGAACATGAACCAGCCTGAGCAACCATGGTTTTCGGTGGTGCAGAGAGCCATCGGAGATTGGCGCTTGTGAACGTGTAGAGAATGGAATCCACTCTGTTCTATGACTTCCTAAAGAAATGAATGAAGGTTTCTAGGTAACCTTCCACACTCACTGGGATATGTGAGTGCAAAGAGATTTTAAAGTCACTTTACCTCATGGTCACACTTCATTTACTTGGATACCCCAAGTCCCCTGCCACAGAAAGCCAACCACTAGGGAAAGTCCCAGGTGATGATAAGATTCAACAGTAACATTTATGGCTTATGATGTGCTGGGTGCCATCTAAGCCCCATACATCCACAGATGGTCTATATGTGGTACGTGTACATAAACATACATACATGTGCAGTGAATGTGTGTTTACACATACTTATACACACACACACATAACTTTTTCCCACTTAAGTATTTCCACAAATCTATGAGGAGACTAGTTTACCCCTCCCGTTTTAAAGAACTGGGGCTCCATGGGGCTCCTCCACTCCTGCCCGGAACCCCCTGTCCAACAGAGGCAGCCGTGACCCCCCTAACCAAGAAAAGGCAGGTAGAGAATTCTCAACATTGAAGAATCAGCTTCACAATGAAAGTGAAGAAAGAAAATAAATTCCACGTCTGAGGACAAAGTGGATTTACTATCTGGTCTCCCACTGGGGGCAAAGTTGATTTGATGGAAGACCACCGAAGAGTCCCCGGGGTGGGGTTGGGAGGGGGGACACGCAACAACAAGCTGCCAGCCCTTCCCCCCACACCCCCTCAGGGAAGCACAGGCCCTCAAGCCTCCCCACCTCAAGGGCCACCGCAGCCCCTGTCCACAGGCCCCCGGGACTGTCCCCAGTGTGCTGAAGGGCCAGAGCAGCGCTGTACCCTCTAGGAAGTTGGGGAAAACTCCCTCTCTCCTTCTCAGTGTTACCTTTGATCCCACTGTTCATGGCCCCCAGGGTCTTCTAGAACACATTTTTGATTAATAGCTGGAGTAAACCTCTCACCTCAGGCTTTAAAAACATAAGTCCCCAAGGCAGGTGTGCATGAGTGTCTGTGAGTGAGCAAGTGTGTATGTTTGCGTGTCTGTGAGGGAGGAGCAGCAGAAGGTGGAAACTTAGCAATATTCTGCGTCTTCCCCAGCATCTCCTTGGCCTCACCAACCTTGGACAGACAAGGTGTCTACAGGCCTCAGGTTCCATCGGGTTGTTCCAGTCCCACAGGGCTGGCCTGATTCCAACTCACCTCAAGTCAGGGCTTCGGCTACTGAAGCTCAACTTACTCGTTGAGTTTTTGACCTCACACTGGGCAGGCCCCTTGGAGCTGCTCAAAGAATGTGGACCCTACTCTCTGGGGATTGCTGAGACAAACCTGAGGCCCATGGTGCCATCCATGCTCTCCATCCACCTGCAGTGGGAGCAGCCAGGGCTGCAGAGGGCATGGGTGAGAACAGCTGGACTCAAAGGCAGAGAAGAAAATGCAGGGTGGGGTGTCCTCCCAGCCCTGCTCAGAGTGACCAGGAAGAGTGACTTGTTTGTTTTGTTTGGGGATTTGATGGGAACAGGGACACCTCAAGGCCAAAGTCATGCAACCCAACTCTTGCAGGCCAAAGGAAGGGGGACGGGTATTAAAGAAAGTGCAAGAACTTGCCTGGTGGTCCAGTGCTAAGACTCCGCAATCGCAAGCTAGGCTCTCATGTCAGGATACCCGGTCAGGGAACTAGATCCCACATGCTGTAACATGTGGCTGATTCATGTTGAGGTATGGCAGAAACCAGCAAATTATTGTAAATCAATTAATCTTTCTATTAAAAATTTTTAAAAAGAATAAAGTGCTGGAGAGACACAAAAGGACAAATATATGACTCCACTCACATGACATACCTAGACTAGGCAAATCCATAGACACAGAAGGTTGAACAGAGGTTCCAAAGGGGGTTGCTGGGAGCTAGGAGATAGGGAAGGAATAGAGGGAATGGAGAGTTATTATATAATGGGTACTGAATTTCTACTTGAGATAATAAAAAAAAAATTCTGGAAATGGACATCAGTGATGATTGTACAATCCCGTTCAGTTCAGTTCAGTTGCTCAGTCATGTCCGACTCTCTGCAACCGCATGGACTACAGTACACCAGGCTTCCCTGTCCATCACCAACTCTGGAGCTTGCTCAAACTCATGTCCATTGAATCGGTGATACCATCCAACCATCTCATCCTCTGTCACCCCCTTCTCCTCCTGCCTTCAATCTTTTCCAGCATCAGGATCTTTTCCAATGAGTCAGCTCTTCACATCAGATAGCCAAAGTATTAAAGCTTCAGCTTCTCCATCAGGCCTTTCAATGAATATTTAGGATTGATTTCCTTTAGGATTGACTGGTTGGATCTCCTTGAAGCCCAAGGGACTCTCAAGAGTCTTCTCCAACACCACAGTTCAAAAGCATCAATTCTTTGGCACTCAGCTTTCTTTATGGTCCAATTCTCACATCCATACATAACTACTGGAAAAACCATAGCTTTGACTAGATGGGCTTTTGTTGGCAAAGTAATGTCTCTGCTTTTTAATATGCTGTCTAGTTTGGTCATAGCTTTTCTTCCAAGGAGCAAGAGTCCTTTAATTTCATGGCTGCAGTCACCATCTGTAGTGATTTTGGAGCCCAAGAAAATAAAGTCTGTTGCTGCTTCCACTGTTTCCCCATCTATTTGCCATGAAATGATGGGACCGGATACCATGATCTTTGTTTTTTGAACACTGTGAATGCACCTAAGTGTACACTTACAAATGGTTTAAAATGATAGATTTTATCTTATGTATCTTTTACCACAATTGGCCAAAATAAAAAAAAGGGCTGAGGAGGTGAGAGAAGCTGTGTGGAGAACAGTAGGTCCAGGCGGGGGGAGGGGCAGACTGGGAGGAGAACATTCAACGGGTGACACCAGCCTGAGGCTCTGCTGCTGATAATGCAGACTTCTTCGCCTGCTATCGACAACTCAGTCCTAATGCCTTCACTTGAAGGGATTTGGAATATAGGACTTGATCGCTTCCCAGCTGACACATCCCAGGAGGGCAGCCCCAGCGCTAGCCGGTCCCTCCCTGCCCAAGGCACCTCTCTCCCTCCCTTCTGTGTTGTTGCCCGATGGCTGCAATACCCACGCAGTCAGCTGCAGCTCTATTCCCTCCTTTCCGGGAACAGCGGCCAAAAACACACATTTGCCCCCTCACTAATGCCCCGGGAGCCATAACACCCTGCAGGATCCATGGTGCTCAGGGCAGAGGCTCTTTTTAAAGGTCCTTCTGCTCTGCTTTTCTTCTCTGTGAAAGTGTTAGTTGCTCAGTCATGTCAGACTCTTTGCAACCCCATGGACTGTAGCCTGCCAGGCTCCTCTTCTGTCCATGGAATTCTTCAAGTAAGAATACTGGAATGGATTGCCATTTCCTTCTCCAGGGGATTTTCCTGATCCCAGGGTTCAAACCTGAGTTTCCTGCATTGCAGGCAGATTCTTTACCATCTGAGCCATATTGCTGCAAATCAATTCACTGTAAATCATTGTGGAGTGAACTACGGGACATTTACTCTTTCTCAAGAGCCTCGGGGTCCATCTGATCTTGACCTGGCTTGTTAACGTGACTGCAGTTATCTGAGGGTAGGTGGTCTAGAATGGCCTCAGCTGGGAGGACTGACTTCTGTTCCACATGGTCTCTCATTCTCCAACAGGTCATCCAGACTAATTCTCACAATGGAAGTGGTCAATGAAAATATGCATCAGAGAGAGTTAAACAGGCAAGAAAAACTTAATTTAAGACTATTGCAATAGGGGTCAAGACAGCTTGAGATAACAGGAGGTAAAGACTGAATGCAACTTGGAATACAACGGAAGCAGCTGGGGATTTACAGCCAATGGGCAGGGCAAGGGAGTCAGTGGATGGAAAAATACCAAGAGGAAACTCGATCAGGTACCAAGTGGAGGGAGGGGGCATTCTTGCTAAACTGGCTTGGCAGGATTAAGTCCAAGAATGCAAGTGGAAGTGTCCAAGACTTCTAATAAGGCATTAATTCAAAATGGGCAGGGTTACTTCCACTGCATTTATCATCCAGAGCAAGTCACAAGGCTGACTCAGATCTGAGCAGTGGGGAATTGGCCCCATCACATTGCAAATGGCCTGGGCTCTTGGAAAAGTGGGACACTGGGGCCATCTTTTCTCCTTTCATAACGGAAGACTCTCTTGATCCCTGTCGTCTGTCACCTGTGGGCGTGAATCTGTTTTGCAGGAACTGAACCCTCAAATGGCCATGTTGGTTCTCTCCTTCTTTCCAGGCGAGAGCACTTTACTAAGGAACATGTGATAAGTAGTCAACACACACAAGTATAATGACGAGTTTGACTCCATTGTACCTTCAAGACCTCCGGAGAGAGGAGGACAGTTTTGGGAGCTGAAAGCTTTTTAAAGTGGAAGCACCAGCTGGACAGTGGTGACCACTCCTCCTCTCCCCTGTCCAGCTTCACCACAAATGGGAGACCCTGGCCCTTTATTCCCCGGAGGACAGCCAATAGCAGGCTGTGATGGGAAACAGACTTTACTGAAGGCTTGAGAATCATAAAGGGCTTTGGCTAAAAAATGAACTTTAGATGTGGCCACTGGGCTCTGCAAGAGTGTGGACCACCTCTCTCCTGCTCCCTCTCTGGAGCTCCCTGGCCTACCTGCAGATGTCTGGGCAGCCTTCTTCCCACCCCCGGCTTTTCTTCATGTTCAGGACACCTGCCCCGCCAGCTCCTCCAGGCAGATGCATAGCTACCAGGGAGGGCAGCTTTGATAGAAGGACATGAACTACTCACAAACCGGATTCTAACACAAAAGGCCACCTACTGCGTAACCCCTGTACATACAGAATCTCCAGAAGAGGTAGATCTGCAGAACTACAAAGAGGATTACCTGGGTCAGCAGGAGTGGGGGAGGGAGGAAGGAGTGATTATGGGTACAAGGTTTCTTTTGGGGCTGATGGAAATGTTCTAAAATCAGATAGTGGTGAGACTTCCCTGGTGGTCCAGTGGCTAAGACACTATGCTCCCAGTGCAGGGGGCTCAGGTAAAATCCCTAGTCAGGGAGCTAGATCCCACATGCTGCAACTAAGACCCACTGCAGCCAAGGAAATAAACCAACTGCTGGTTTTGTTTGTGCTCTCACTCAGTCTTGTCTGTTTGTGGCCCCATGGACTGCAGCCCGCCAAGCTCCTCTGTCCATGGGAGTTTTCCTAGGCAAGAACACTGGAGTGGGTTGCCATTTCCTCCTCCAGGGGATCCAGGAGATTCCTGACCCAGGGATCAAACAAATAAATATTTAAAAAAATAAAATTAGACAGTGGTGATGGTTGCACAATTCTGTACATATACTAAAACCACTGAACTATACACTTTAAAAGAATACATTTTAGGGCATGTCAATTATATCTCAATAAAGCTGTTTTTTTTTTTTTAATTAAATAAATAGAATTTTAAAAATTTTTACATTTTTAAAAATTTAAATTAAAAAAAAAATCTCAGTCTTAGGGTCTTCTTGTAGACTCGGGGCATCCCTAAGAACAGGGAGTGTGTGTCTGCTGTAGTTTATAGTCACACAGAAGGTCACCAGAGCACTTCCCACCAGGACAAGGGAGCTCCTACCTCCAGGACAACTTACAGCTGCCCCCATGGGAGGCTGAGCATCCACGGCCTCACTGTGTGAAGAGCTAGGCCTCACCTGCAGTAACAGAGATGGCAGGTCAGCTCTGCTGGAAGACGCGGAGCATTCTGGAGACACCTGGAGATAGCAGAGACTAGCGGCCAGTGGGTATTCGATGGTATGTGATGAAGAGAAGAGGCGATCAATAAAGAATGATGAACAGTACTTGCCGGGGTGGTGAGAGAACATGGACAGAACCTAGGGGTCTGTCCCCAACTGAGACAGCCCTTTTCAATAATTGGCCATGCAGATCCATGGACCCAGGCAACGGTGCCTGGATTGAATCCCCGTGTCTCCAAGGTCTCCACTGCTCTCCCAGGGGCTCCCTCAGAGTGACGGGTATGAAGACAAAATTGGGCACAGTGGCCTTGCATTGGGGCGCAGTGGCCCCTGCCCACAGCCTCTTCACACAGTCATCAAAATAAATGACTCAAATGCTCCTTTTGGCTCAGGTGGTTGTTTAAACAGGATTCCACCCTCCGCAGCCAAGGGAAGGGGAGCTGCGGGGTGGAGCAGGGCGCCGTTCCTTCAGACCCCAGCCCAGTGTGTCCTGGATGGAACTGGATGAAGGCCTGTATGCCGATGTTTGCTTTGCCAAGGGCAATCCGCTGCTGGTCAGGCCACTGAAAAAACCAGCTCACGGCAGGAGCAAAGGATCCCTCATTTCACCAGGAGCACAGGATGGCCGAGTCTCTGAAAGTCTCCAGAACACAGGGAGCCTCATGCAAGCTCCACTATTTGCTCAGCCTTCCCAGTGGTTCACTGCCCGGGTCAGAGGACCTGGGAGCTGCGGGAAAGACTGCCTGTGTGGGGCCAGGGCAGCTGACGCCCCCGGGGGACAGCACTCCCCTCGGCCCTGCAGAAGGGCTGCCAGTGAGGGGGCTTGGCTCCTCTGGTTTGTTCAGACCCCAGTGGTGTGGAGTGGGGCTGAGGTGGGCAGAACCCACAGATGACCCGTAACATGGGAGGGGCCAGGGCAAAAGGGTCGTGAAAGCCGCCTTGGAATCTCAGCTCAGGAGCGGTGAGCAGGCTGAGTTTTCCTGCCCTGTCAGGCTCTCAGAGGTGTCATCTTTAAGTCCGGAGGTATGAAGAGCAGGCGATATAATGTGGGGGAGCAACTGCACCCCCACTGGAGAATCACGGAGCTCACAAATGTGACTTCCCAGCCAGGCCTTCAAAACAGCCCAGTCTTAGCCCAACCCACAGCCTGCCCTCTTGAGTCTTGATGTGCCAGCGGTCACTCCCTGATTGTGGCCAGACTTCCCAAGTCCATCTCTGCTCCCTCCAGCCCCTTGTCACCCGCACGGGGAGGACAGACACCGTGGATGCTGAAAGGCAGGGCTTCGAGGTCGCACAGGCCCCTCCAATCCCCGCGCCCCCATCCCCCACAGGGAGGCGACTTACCTTCTCCTCTGAGAAACGAGGCCAATGGCAGCTCCTCCACCGGCAGCTCCTTTGAGGGTTAGGTGAGAGGCCGCCGGAGTGAAGGCCTTTGGGCGACACTCTGCGAGGCCCACAGTGAGTCTCGATGCTGGGCCTCACAGCTGGACATCTCCTCCAAGCATCTCCTCAGGCTCCTACGAGGTGCGTCATGTCCTTGAAATTGACCACAAGATCCATCTTCAGGTCTGCACATCTCTCCCACACCAGCTGAGAGCAACTCTGAGGCAGGGCCGAGCCTTCCATGGCACCATTGTCTGCACAAGGCCCATCTGGTACTGTGATCCAGCCTCCACTCAGACCAGTGGGGGACATTCCACTATGGGGACAATCAACTATACCCCATGTCCCCCAAAGAGGTTCTCACTCCTTTGTTCTTAACTGGAGTCCAACAGAGGCTGAACAGATGGACTTCTTGGAGAATAAATCCCCTGACTACATGCTTAATTGTGTGCATGTGTCAGTATATATGTGTGTGCATATATATGTGTGTGCGTGTCTGTGTGTGCATGCAGGTATGAGACTGCACATTTTGGAAGAGATATCCCTTACTTTTCATCAGATTTTCAGAAGACTGTGTTTCCCATCTGGGCAATATTTCTTCAAAGCATTTAAGTCTCTCTGAAAATTCACTATTTACTTGTTTCTTGTCTCTACCACTAGAAAGTAAGCTTCAAGGCACTCGTCTTATTCACAGTCGTATCCACAAGCCCCAGAACAGAGTCTGGCACATAGTGGGTTCTTGGTATCTTTTGAATGAATGAATGTGAGGTTCTTTGACCCAAAGGCATAGATCCTGCTCTGTAATGGGTATCTGGGCAAGCCCCAGACAGTCAGTGGGGCCCCCTCCTCAGGGCAGCTCCAGGGTGGAGGGCACCTGGAGCAGACACTGGTTATTCTGCAGCAAGAGTCCATTCAGGGGAGGGATTGAGAGTGCTCAGATAAGATCCACCTAAGAGAAGGCGAATACAAGGCTCTCTACTGTGTGATGCATATTTGTGTGCATGCTAAGTCGCTTCAGTCATGTCTGACTCTGCGATCCCATGAATGTAGCCCGCCAAGCTCCTCTGTCCATGAGATTCTCCAGGCAAGAATGCTGGAGTGGGTTGCCATGCCCTTCTCCAGGGGATCTTCCCGACCCAGGGATCAAACCCCGTCTCATGTCTCCTGCATTGGCAGGCCGGCTCTTTACCACTAGGGCCACCTGGGAAGCCCCTGTTGTGTGATGTTTCCCCAAAACATAGTGGCTTGAAACAATGCTGCTGTATCTCATGATTTTGTGGTCAGGCATCATGCAGGCTCTGATGTTTCTGCACCACATGGCACTGACTGAGGCCACCTGTTGGCATTCGGCAGCTGGTAGACTGGCTGGGTCCACAGGGTCCAGGGCAGCTTCCCTTATACGTCTGGGCGCCATTAGAAGGCTGGGTGCAGCAGGACCGTCTGTGGGGCTCCTGTCCCTGGTCTCTCCAGCACAGCCGCCTCAGGGGAGTCAGACCTCTACACAGCAGCTCAGGATTCCCAGAGGCTGTTCAAGAAGATGGAGGCTGCTTTCAACTCCACCTTGGAAGGCTGGCAGCTTCTATCACCTCCTACTGGCCGCCAGTATGTCAGAGCCAGCCCAGACTCAAGAGAAAGACAGGAACTGCAAGGTGTGGAAACACCATCACAGTGCTCAGCAACCACAGCTGACCGGTGGTCACCCTACGGGCCAGGGCAGGTCTACAGGAGGAGCTGGGTGGAACTCGCCCGGCAGAGATAAGTGGCCTGGACGCTGGTAGAAGTCTGGGCCTGTGTTTTGGCTTTATTATTATTATTACTGGTGTATTTGGATTTCTTTCTTTCTCTTTCTTTCTTTCTTTTTGACTGTAGGGCATGAGGGATCTTAGTTCCCCAACAAGGGATCAAACCTGTGCCCCCTGCAGTGGCAGCACAGAGTCTTAACCACTGGACCACCAGGGAAGTCCCTAGGCCTGTGTTTAAAATGTAAGAACTCACTCCCCCAGGATAACAATATTTTTTTTGTACTCTACTCTCCTGTCAACATTGAAGAGAAAGGCAAATTATCAAGAAAATAAGTAGTTTATTTTTCTTTACATCCATAGCAGATTTGTAATAATACACCACCAGACAGAACCATGCCTCTCTTGACAGAAATCATATTCATTATTTGGAAAAATTAAAAAAAAACAAAACTAAAAACACCATGGCTTTGACTTGCAGCCACCAAGGACATGCCCCAGATAGGTCTTGACCAAATGGATCATTTCGGGTAAAAGGGAGTGCTGGGGTTATATGTGGATTCCCTGCCTGGGGGCCCAAGGAACCAGAGAGCCACAAAGATTAAGAGCTAAGGAGACAGAAGTCCCTTGATTTACAGAGCTCTAGGTTCATCCTCCTAAAGGAAACCAGTCCTGAATACTCATTGGAAGGACTGATGCTGAAGCTGAAGCTCTAATACTTTGGACACCTGATGGAAAGAGCCGATTCATTAGAAAAGACCCTGATCCTGGGAAAGATTGAAGGCAGGAGAAGAAGGGGACAACAGAGGATGAGATGGTTGGGTGGCATCACCGACTCAATGGACATGAGTCTGAGCAAGCTCTGGGAGATGGTGAAGGACAGGGAAGCCTGGTGTGCTGCAATCCATGGGTCTCAAAGAGTCGGACACAACTTAGCGACTGAATAACAACAGGCTCATCCTCAGATCAGAGCTGAGCATGTGAACTTGGGCATAAAAGATGGTGATTGAAGAAAAAAGCCCATGAAGAAATGGAAGCTAAAGGAAACAGAACAATATATTGAGGTAACCCCTACCCTCTGCCTCTTGCTGGTGTCAAACTAAGAAAAGACTTGAGATTTTAAAAACAATGGAATTCTCGAACGTAGTTTTTAAAAAAATCACACACACAAAAATCCTTGCTAGAGATTCTTTCAAAAGAAAAAAAACTTGCTGCTTTTGCAACTTGCTAACTTTTGTTATTGAAGTCAGTTCTGCTAGAACAGGGGAGGGGGCTTGTTAACTGTGCACAGCTCTTTCCAGCCTCAGGAATCTTATTTGCTCAAATGACACTTGGAAGGACAGACATAAGATGACATTTGGACAGATGTCACTTTCCGCAAACAGGGAACCAGCCTCGATAGTACAGAGAGGGTTTTACGGGAGTAATAGAACAAGGAAAATTGTAAACCCAGATTTTCTATTTGATCCCGAGCAGCAAGTCTGACATCACAGGTTAGGAACAAAAAGCAAAGTGCAACTATATATGTATAAAGGTCACTCTGAACATCTTTACCTTAAATGACAAGCAGAGACCAGGAAAAGACAAGGAAATGAATTTAAGGTACTCAAGGTCTGCATATACTAATCCATTCCTATTTGTTTCATCTTCTGCTTCTTTTTGAAACAGCTTGGAGAAAACGTGTGAGAAGAATGTCCTAACTCAGCTGACCTTAGTCTTCACAAGGCCAAGAATGGACAAGGCTTGTTTCCCAGATGATGGAGATGGTCCTTCGTTACTGACATGCGTGTCCAATCCTGCAATGCCTGGATCCTGCCCGGACAGGACTCTCCGGATTTGACTACCTTTGACATCTCAAAATGACCAAAACTGACACCTAGCAGAGTATACTGTATTCAAAAAACCTCTTATGAGCAGGGATATTTACAGTTAGACATTATTTTCTTAAACCACCATCAAAGTTCAGAATCAAATGACCATTCCATGCAAATTCATTTCTCCAGACTCCCATAAAGGCAAGGTTTAGAGTTTTACATTTTTAATCTGGCCTGAAAAATATATTTCAGGTTCCAATGATTTGAAAACTCTTCTGATCTATCAGGGAATTACATGGGTTATGAATAAAAATATGTGTGTTTGCATACTTACGTTTATTTCATCCGTCAGTGCTTATTCATCAGTGGTAATCATTACCCTTGGGTAATTGATTTAACCTGATGGTGGGCCCAAAAGGGTGTTCAACACAACACACAACCACAGAAAGTCTTCAGTGCTGGAGAGAAACAGTGTCCTTGCTGGCGTCTTACTTGGCCCAGGACTCCCGTTTGCCCCCCAACTCGGCCCCCAGAGGAAGCCCCCTCATGGAAGTCTGTGTGTGCCCCTAAGTGAGTGAGTGTGGGTTCGAGGCAAGCCAACCTGACAGCAAGGAAAGGACATCCTCAGAGAAGACTTCCAGGTTGTGAAATCACAAAACAAAACCAAAAACACGATACAATACCTCCACCACCCGGCAGTGAAAGCTTGCTTGCTGAAGGGTGTTTAATAAGGAGCACGCGCAGCAATCCAGGAAGGCGGAGCCATCCCCATGCAGGTGAAACCCTGCATCTCTCTCTGCATGCCTGGGCGCGGGGCACAGTCAGCTGGACCTGGGGAGCCTCTAGACACAGTCCACTCCCTGAAGCATCCTAGAGACCCCAGAAAGAGAGTTCTCCTTGCCGCAGCGAGCAGTGACGCCTCTCCATCCTTGCTTTCTTCTATCACCTGGAGAACGCGGTGTTCTCCACTACAGCCTGGGAGTCCACTTTTCCCGGGTTTAGGAGCCCTTCCGCTCTGAGAAAACCAGCAAGGCCTCTCCAAATCCGCCGAGCAGGAGGCTGCGAGAAACAGCAAGAGGTCAGTCAGCTTTGCCCTCTCTGGAGCCTAGAGGCTGTGGACATGTGGAGTTGCCTGGTGTCCACCTACCACAGGACAAGTGATGCTCCCTCATCATGCAGCTGAGCATCCTGTCCTCTGCCCACACTGCCTGACTTCAAGTCAGGTCCCGGACTGCCCAGTCGTCCAGGGTAAACCTCAGCTGTCCCTCAGGGGGAAAGGTGACGTGTCCCAACCATCCTGACCAGGTGATGCTGACTGCACTTCCTTACTGCTCTCTGGCTCAAACATAGGAGGAGGGCTTCCCAGTGGTGCATTTTGCTACAGTGATGGATAAGAAACCATGCATGTATCCATAAGCCTATGATTACTGACAGTCTCTGAGTCCTTTTATTTCATTTAGACTAAGAACATTTAAAGACAAAATACAAATGGGGACTCATGAATTTCCCAGCAGAGCAGAAAGATCTATGGTCAGTGAAAATGAAAATGAAAAATAGCAGAACGGAAGACTGTGAGAAAGAGGTGGATTTTACATGCCTAAAATGTAACACATTTGAGGGTTTGCACATTTTCTATTTTAAACTTCTCACTAGACACTCTAGTGTCTGTCTGAAGCCCCCATCATTCTTCCCCCAAAGCACCTCTGAGGCCTGGGCTGGGCCATGAGTAAAGGCTTGTGATGGGGGTCCCTGAGGATAAACTGCTCTTGTTCAGAGGTGCCAACAGCCCTTCTGATGCCACCTCCTTCTTCCTTTTTTCTTTCTCCATTTAACCCCCAGCATCGCATGCTTCCTATATACCCACTCCTCATACATACCCACACACAACACACTCATACTTGGGTAGTGGTACCTCCATGGTCCTAATATATGTCTAAGGCATCAAATGTATGAGATACACTTAGGCCGTGTATATTCTGTTCTCAGTGAAAAAAGTCACCTATGGGGGTGACTATGACCTAAAGATAACATCTACCATGAACCACTTCCAAGTGAACTAAGTGGGAACAGGAAAACAATAAGCTGAGTTCAAAGTGTGCTCAGGTGTTTCTTGGTTTTTTGGGGTTTTTTTTTTTTTTTGACTGTACCACGTGGCATGTGGGATCTTAGTTCCCCAATCAGAAGTATTACAAATAATGACAATAAGTCAATGAATTCTAACACACGCTGAATTCATAATAATGTAGCTGAAGTTTGTTACAAACCAAACAGATTTCAGAGGACTTTCCTAGATCTATACTCATCATTTATAAAATTGCTTCTGGGAGAAACTGGGGACCAAGTTCCAAAAGACTGTATTTTTAAATACGACCCCATTGGACTTGTCCCCGCTGTAGTTTGGGGACAGACCTAGATGCTGGTGGGTTCTATCACCTCTTCTTTTTGGATGAAGGACCCAGGGAGGGGAAGCCATTTGTTCTGTACAACGTGTGTGCTGTCGTGTCTGAACTCTTTGCAACCTCATGGACTGTAGCCCACCAGGCTCCTCTGTCCATGGAATTTTCCAGGCAAGAATACTGAAAATGAAATGAAATGGCAAAATTGCCATTTCCTCTGCCAGGGAAGATCTTCCTAATTCAGGGATCGAACTTGTGCCTCTTGCGTCTCCTGCATTGGCAGGCAGATTCTTTACCACTGAGCCACCTGGGAAGCCCATTCTGCACACAGGCTCACCTCTAAAGACCCAGTTTTGCCTTCTAAGCCGATCTGCTGTTTCCTTCTGCATTCCTTTAAGAACACACACACCGTCTTCTCAAATCCCTGGATGAGCACAGAGTCACCGTGACCTAACGCGAGATCAGTACAGAACTCCGACTTGGGAAGAGTTTTATTTCTGCAAATGTAACAGGGGGTCAATCATTTCCACTAATCTTCCTTAATCACCGGGGAGAACAGGGTTTCGGCTGGCTCTTTGCCACCCTCCCTCCCCCAGCCTTAGAACAATGCTGCAGTGTAATAACCTTGCATTGCATCGCCTTGGTTTAGCGATTTAATAAAACACCGAGTGGCTTCAGAGAATGCTGACATGAAAACAAACCAGGTTCCATTTACCCTGAAGAGCACCAGGGAGGTGAGCTTTGATGCTGTTTTCTAAACAGCGGGAGACGCTGACACGGGGTGCAGGAATCTTAATAGCATTACAGCTGTTTAAGTCAGAGCTTTACTGAACTGTTTGCAAATCTTGTAATCCCCATCATTCCCGAAATGAACAAACTTCATGTAACGAAGGCATAAACATTCAGACTGCAGAGCCAGCCAGAAATAGTCATCACTCAGTTCTCTTCCAGGGGGTTATTTATTTTCAGCGTCTCTCCACTCTTTCTCTTCTCTCTTATCAGGAGCCAAAGGCCCCATCTCGAACTTACATTTATTATTGTGGTGATTCAATGAATTCCTATGGAACTTTCCAGACTGAGGACAGAGACTGTATCCTTTTCTCAGCTGCAGGCCTAGCACTTAACACAACACCCAATAAATATTTGCTCAATGAGTGATGGAATTCTTATACCTGCTCCCCACTTTCCCATCTGGATTCCAAACTATTTTTTTCTCTCTTTTCCTCACCAAAATAAATGCACCACTCCCCTGGGGACTTGCTTTGTGACGATTCACAATCTGATTAATTACTCTGTGTGGAAAGGTAATGAGTGTAGTTATTCAGAAGGCCTTTCTCAGCATTTTAAAGAAGAGGTTTCAGATTCTTAATTCTGCTGAAAAACTGCAAACACCATGATCCTAGCTGCACTTTGGGGTATGCTGGAGGAAGTTCTTTCTTCACTCCGAAATTCACTCTTCCTCCAAATAGACTTAGGCAGTCCCTGAGCATTCCCCTAAAACTAAAGGCAAAGACATCTTTACTCAGAGACGATATAAGACCATTCTCTAAGGGTGAGGTTGAGACTAGGATCAAGTTGAAGTGACCACCATGTTTGTAACCCAGGGTCAATGGCAAGCCCAGTGAATGATCAGCACAAATGAGAAGCTGATCACCAAATCCTACAAACAAAGAGGCTGTGTTTTGGTGATTCCTTTCTCTCCTTGTACTTAAACTATTTCACCAGGAAAAGCGACTCTCCTCATCTAAAGAGCATTCAAAGAGGAAGTACCGACAACTATTAATAATTCTACTTGACAGAAACACCACTCACAGTTCAGAATTTTTTTTTTTTTTTGAATGTGTTGAATTCCCTTTGCCAAAATTTTGGAATACTGGGAATTCATATTGATACATAACCTAGAATGTTGTTAATTTCAAAACAAATAACTAAATATGAATCTGGATATTTAAATTACCAAGCTTGCAATAGATACTAAAATGCTGGGCTTTTATCGTTAAAAAGAAGATAAGATAGCTGGACAAGAGCAGTGGCTTTTAATTAAAGGCTTTAAAAGCTGACCGACGTTGGGGGTATGGGTTTATCATTTTTCTTGAGTACAGGACCCACTGATTGAGCTAACAGTGCCAGACAGAGAGATGGAAAGGTGAATGAAACAACCCTTTCAGGGAGGATCCTCAGCCAGCAGGTAGGCAGGAAGTGCACATCTGTCACTTCCTGTGGTACCTGCTGATGGAGGTACACAGTGGGGGTGGCAGGGGCTGCCAAGGGTCTGAGCCTGGAGCTGATCCAAATCTCTAGTGAGGAGATAAGTTCTTTAAGATCTTGCTGAAATTTCAAATGGCGTTTTTGTCCATGAACCACCACAAACCTTTAGATCCGTGATTCCCAACTGTGGTGATTCTGCCAACAAGAAGAGCTTTGGCAAAGCCTGGACATGTTTTTTGGTTGTTGGAATTGAGGGAGTGTTACTGGCACCTGGTGAGGTGGGGCTTAGGCTTGCTGCTAAAAATTCTATGTGGTACAGGACAGCCCCTCACAACAAAGAGGTCAACAGCACCGAGGGTGAAAAACCTTCAGATAACAAGCTATTTTGTGCATCTAAGCTGCTGCCCATCCAAGGAGATGGACAATAACATGTACCCTGGTCTCCTAGACGGTGACCTCACTGGGGTCTTGAACTGTGTCTACAGAACCCAGTAAGCACTTCTGGTAGAATGAAAGAACATACAAGCAATGGAGATGAGGGTGTCAGTGGATACAGGGTCCTCTGCCCCAGCCGGACTGCAGGGGGGTGGCTGTACAGCTTCTACTCACCTCCACCCACTCCAGCAACTGCTGCCATGTGGGTGTGCAGGCCCAACTTAACAGCTGCTCCATATTTTTGAAAGAATCTGGAGATCTGGACTTTTACAGGGAAACCACCTGATTTCTAAATGTTGAATAATTTGAAATTTGAAAATCAAAGGGGGAAAAAGAAAAAGAAACGATAACTATGCAGACAAACACAGTCGGTCCAAACCAAACAGCCTTTTGTGACTTCTGATCAGTCTAGGCTCCCACGGGGCAGAGATGGGCCGTGGATTCCTGCCCAGGATCCGATTAGCTGGTCACCCAGTCACAGCTTGAACACACCCAGTCTACGGACAATGCAGACCAGCCCTGTGCAAAAGACAGGAAATCTGAAACACAGTCTGACACTCCTCTTCTGGTGGTTCACTTTGTGGTCGGAAAATTCTTTGAGGCTGAAAACACACCATCCTTAAACTCAAGAGTTCTCAAGAATCAGGAAATTCCAAAGTCAAGGTTCCTTTTGCAATGATCACACATGCTGTTTCCTTGACTTGGGTACACACAGCCCTTCTTTCCATCGTGTTCAGGGCATACCATGAAGTCCACAGGATGTGGGACAGCCTGTAGGCACAGCTCCCACAGACGGCTGTGGGAACCTTCAGACTAAGCACGTCCTCCCCACTGCAGAGCATCTCACACTTATTTCTTACACTCAGTTCAATACCTAGGTTTTGTTTTTTTTTAGTTCATTCTGAAATTATGTACAAAATATAGTCAATGAGAATTATTTGAAAAAAAAAAAAAATGCCATCAAGAATTGAGATAGTCACTATAAAGGTTGCTGTTGTTGTTCAGTCACTCAGTCGTATTTGACTCTTTGTGACCCCATGGACTGCTGCACACCAAGCTTCCCTGTCCTTCACTATCTCCCAGAGTTTGCTCAAATTCATGTCCATTGAATCGGTGATGCCATCCAACTATCTCATTCCTCTATTGCCCTCTTCTCCTCCTCCCCTCAGTCTTTCCCAGGGTCTTTTCCAGTGAGTCAGCTCTTCGCATCAGGTGGCCAAAGTATTAGAGTTTCAGTTTCAGCATCATCGGTCCTTCCAAGGAATATTCAGGGTTGACTTCCTTTAGGATTGACTGGTTTGATGTTCTTGCTGTCCTAGGGACTCTCAAGAGTCTTCACCAGCACCACAGTTCAAAAGCATGAATTCCTCGGCGCTCAGCCTTCTTTATGGTCCAACTCTCACATCCATACATGACCACCGGAAAAACCATAGCTTGGATGATATGGACCTTTGTTAGCAAAGTGATGTCTCTTCTTTTTAATACACTGTCTAGGTCAGTCATAGCTTTTCTTCCAAGGAGCAAGTGTCTTTTGATCTCATGGCTGCTGTCACCAGGCACAGTGATTTTGGAGCCCAAGATAATAAAGTCTGTCATTCTATTTTTTCCCCATATTTGCCATAAAGTGACGGGACCAGATGCCATGATATTAGATGAAGGTTAAGGTACAGAAACTGCGGGAACAGCCTCAAGGATGCACCGGGATACCTTGGCCATTGGGTTTCTGGACGTCAACCTGCCCACCATCTGGGTTCTGCCTTCCCAGGAGGACAGGTGAGGGGGAGGAGGAGGGACTGTAGGGTCAGCTCCCACCCCCTGCCCCAGCTCTAGTTCCAAATTGCTAAGTCTCACCATAGGCACCTTCTGCCCCTCCATTCTTCCCTGTCTTCCCAGGCCCAGAGGGACCAAGTCCTGTTCCACCCACAGCCTGGCTAAGCCTCTCCCTTCTGCATCAGGTCCAGTTTCAAGCCCCTCCCTATCACCCTGGCCCTCTCTCTCTGTTCTTCACACCCACTGTGCATACAAATACTTACTATCCAAGACCTCCCTGGTGGTCCATTGGCTTAAAAACAAAAAACAAAACCACCACTAACAACAAAAACTCCACAATCCCAATGCAGGGAGCACAGGTCTGATCCCTGGTTGGGAAAGATCGCACATGCTGTATGGTAGTGGCACGGCCAAAAAAATATATGTATTTACAAAAAACAGTTACTATCCTACCTCAGAAATTATCTTTATGACTTCTTCTCCTGAAAACTCCTCAAGGGCTGGATGATGTCTTATGCTCCTTAACGACTTCCACATGCTTTGCATACACCAGTCACTCAATACATATTTTTTTGTTAATTCACAGAAACATAACTTATAGTATTAAAAGTCTAAGGCAGTGAGATCCTTTTCCTAAAAATGTTCCACTGGACATTCCTAGTTCACCGTGTCAGTCTCTGAACAAGAAATAGGGCCGATATGTCTTGGGTAACGCTCCTTCCGTATTGCTGCCGAATCATCCAGATACTCCTTATAAATGATCAGACTGGTGGGAAGAGAAACATTAGAGGTTGCCTCAGATGGTAAAGAATCCACCTACAATGCAAGAGACCTGGGTTCGATCCCTGGATTGGGAAGATCCCTGGAGGAGGAAATGGCTATTCACTCCAGTATTCTTGCCTGGTGACTCCTGTGGACAAAGAAGCCTGATGGGCTACAGTCCATGGGGTCGCAAAGAGTCAGACGTGACTGAGCAAATAATACTTCCTTTCCTTTCTTCCAATCACCTGCTGCTGCTGCTGCTAAGTCACTTCAGTCGTGTCCGACTCTGTGTGACCCCATAGACGGCAGCCCACCAGGCTCCCCCGTCCCTGGGATTCTCCAGGCAAGAACACTGGAGTGGGTTGCCATTTCCTTCTCCAATGCGTGAAAGTGAAAAGTGAAAGTGATGTCACTCAGTCGTGTCCGACTCTGGCGACCCCATGGACTGCTCTAAAATCCTGGGGGAAAAAACAGTTAAATGTCTGAACCTCAGCTTCTCCATCTTTAAAACAGGACTAGGGAACTTACTTGGCAGTCCAGTGCTTAAGACTCCTTGCTTCAAATGCAGGGGGTGCAGATTCGATCCCTGGTCAGGGAACAGAAATCCCACATGCCATGCACAGCCAAAAAAATTTTTTTAATTAAAATGGGGGCTAACTTGGAGGGTTGCTGTGCAAGTTAATGAGATATATAATATTAATATGAAAATGTCTGAAATATAGTAGTTGCTCAATAAATGGTTGCTGCTGCTGCTAAGTTGCTTCAGTCGTGTCCGACTCTGTGCGACTCCATAGACAGCAGCCCACCAGGCTCCCCCGTCCCCGGGATTCTCCAGGCAAGAACACTGGAGTGGGTTGCCATTTCCTTTTCCACTGCATGAAAGTGAAAAGTGAAAGTGAAGTCGCTCAGTCGTGTCCGACTCTCCGTGACCCCATGGACTGCAGCCCACCAGGCTCCTCTGTCCATGGGATTTTCCAGGCAAGAGTACTGGAGTGGGGTGCCATTGCCTTCTCCGCAATAAATGGTTAGTTATTACTAAAAAGGAGAGAAGAGATTAGGAGGTGGTGGAAGAGGATGGCATAGAAGTATTTCTTAACTTTTCTTTTCTTTCCATTTTTCTTCTTAGGGCAGGAAGTGCCCCATTAGGGGCTTCTGAGAGAAGCTGAAAACCACTTTCACAGAATGCCATGAGCAAAAAGATTCATTTCTGTCAGTGTGGATGGTTTAGATACAGACCTGCCCCTGGAGAAGGGAAGGGGATGGCAACCCACTCCAGTATTCTTGCCTGGAGAATCCCATGGACAGAGGAGCCTGGTGGGCTATAGTCCTTGGGGTCTCAAAGAGTCAGACATGACTGAGCAACTAACACCAGGCAGGAAGATAAGTAACTACTGACATCCCAGGGGCAGCGACTTTTCACTTTTATCCAAGAGTTGGCCCTGACACATACTGGGTCCCAGGAAATACCTGTTTATTGAACAAACCCCTTCCAGCCCAAAGACACAGGAGATGCAAAGTTGCCTCTTGGACTTCCTCATCATGGTATTCCCAGAGCCTGGTCCTGCCCCTCACATTCATCCTGCAGGAACCTCATACTGATGTTTAAACTTGATACCATTTGTGTGTGTGTGTGTGAGTTGGGGCAGGGGGACTATGACAGCACAAGATGGGGGATTATTTACAAGTTGTCCTGGGGGACAGGAGGCTGTCCTGGGGGACAGGAGGCTGCCCTGGACACACGGGGCCTAGTGCTGGCCCCATCAACCTGCACTGTGGCCTTGGAGCAAATGCAAAAACTGGGGGAGGTGGTGGAGGAAGCCAACCCTTAGGATTACTCTCATACCAAGCGAGAAAGGCACTTCCCTGGTAGCTCAGTGGTAAAGAATCCACCTGCCAATGCAGAAGACATAGGTTCGATCCCTGGGTCAGAAAGATCCCCTGGAGAAGGAAATGGAAACCCATTCCAGTATTCCTGCCTGGAGAATTCCAGGGACAGCGGAGCCTGGGAGGCTATAGTCCATGGGGTTGCAAAGGGGTCAGACACGACTTAGCAATTAAACAACAAGCATGAGAAAAAAATACGGATTTTCTAGGACTATGCCTTATTTCAGCAAAACTAAATAAAATGCTTTTCTTTCCATTATGTTGGTAAAGAAATGTAAAAACCTCCAAAACTTGTCTGCAAGTCAGTTCTGGAGTGCCATTCCTGGTGCTGGGAGTGGGGGCGGGTATTGCCAAACAATATATTCAAACTGGAATGAAAATAAGCATTATATAACTTCAAGTGGACCTAGGCTTGTTTTTCTTTTTAAAACAGAGGTTAAGAGACAGTAAGCAGTGAGAACCAACACGAATTATTCTCCTTAAGGTGCTGCATTAGTGAGTTAGGCCACATAGCAGGTAGCCGTGGTCACAGGAAAGGAAAGCTGTGGGTCACCAGGCCAGCAGCTGGCAAGCTGGGTGAAGACTTGGGGAGGACTGACCCATGTCCGGGTCATTGAGAGGCTCGGCAGGCTCGGCTCGACAGGCACCACTCAGCGTGGTTACTTCATAGACAGTGGAGCCCACCTCCCTCCGCACAGACTCCCCTGGCGAAACAGTGCATTGTCCTCACCATCAGCCCAAACGCGTGTGACTTCTGGCAAGTGGAGACCATGGAAACAGAGGATCTATACTTTTTGCTGAATGCATTTCTGTATTGTCGCAAATGTCTCCTACTGAATCTTTACTCATTAGGAACTGATCTTCTCCTCAGCTGATGGATTCTGATTCTGAGAATTGACTTGCGTTTGGAAACTGGCCAAGGATTGTCACTTTAAATTAGGTAAATGATCTCTGCCTTCTGCTTATCCATTTTTGATATATTTCTATTATAACTTGTTAAGCAACAGTCTTGATGACTCTCCGTCCTTTTCCTAAGTCAACCCTACACTGACTGCCTTCCAATTTTGCTGCCTATTATAGTAGTTTTGACTACCTTGCTTATGGTGCAAATAGCATACGTTACTATATAGATTTAAAATATATAAGTATAGGACTTCCCTGGTTGGTCTGGAGGTAAGAAACTGCCTTCCAATACAGGAGGCGTGCATTTGATCCCTGGTCCCGGAACTAAGACCCCACATGCCACGGGGCAACTAAGCCTGCATGCAGCAACCAAGACCTAGCATAGCCAAAAATTATAAAATAAAATACCTAAGTATAAACGTGCGTGCCAAGTCGCTTCAGTCGTGTCCGACTCTTTGCAACCCTATGGAAGATAGCCCGCCAGGCTCCTCTGTCCGTGGGATTCTCCAGGCAAGAATACTGGAGTGGGTTGCCATGCTCTCCTCCAGGGGATCTTCCTGATCCAGAGATCAAACCCATGTCTCTAATGTCTCCTGCATTTGGCAGGCAGATTCTTTACCACTAGTGCCACCTGGGAAGCCCTACCGAAGTACATACCCCCCAAAATAGCATGCCCACTGATTGAGGGGAGCAACAGCAGTCCTAACAGTTTAAACTCACCATCATTCCCCACCTCACCTTCACCCTCCTTGAAGATGACAACCATGACCCTTGGTGATCATCACGTCAGCTGGTCTGAATATTAGTAAGCTGGAGGAGATCAAAGTCTTAATGCGGTCAGTCACCGATCAGTATTCTGTGTACAGGGTTCAGGTGCAGAACCCTACCACCTTACCTTCCACACAGCAGACCAGGGAGCGTGATTTTAAAGTAGGAGCTTGTGGCTGCGCTGCTCAAAAATCCTTGGATCACTCCTCCCCACCTCCACTCATGGTGAAGCCAAGCCCTTATAATGGCCTTTAAGAACCCACATGGTCAACCACCTACTACCTCTCCAGCCTCATCTCCTACCGCTCTCGCCCAGCAAGCTGCTCCGGTCACATTGCTCCTTGAGCAAACCAAGCACTCTCCCACCTCAGGGCCTTTGCAATTTCTGTTACCCCCACAGTGTCCTCAGGGCTCACTCCCCCACTTCTTCAGGTCTGTGCTCAAATATGTCTTTAAGCAAATGGGTGAGTGCATTCTAAACGAGGATGGTTTGGAGCTTGTCTAAGAGAAAAATGAATTGAAGGATCAAAGGAAGAAACACAAACATAGTTATAGTCACAGTTAAAGTTATAGTTACATATTTATAGTTACACTTATAGTTATATATACACACATAATTGGTGGTTCACCCACAGTGGTTAGTCTTGTGTGGATGAGTGGCTCAAAGGTGTCCTGGTGAGGCTCTGCTTCCTGAATGCTGGCTGTACCAGATATAATATATTCAGTTTGTGAAAATATTCATGATATAAGCACTCTTCTGAATGTATGTTTATTTATATGTCCATAGGACATACTTTCATGCATTGGAGAAGGAAATGGCAACCCACTCCAGTGTTCTTGCCTGGAGAATCTCAGGGACAGGGGAGCCTGGTGGGCTGCCGTCTATGGAGTCACACAGAATCGGACACGACTGAAGTGACTTAGCAGCAGCAGCAGGACATACACCCCAAACACACACACTAACACTGGAGAGCAAATATTAGTATCCCAAGGAAATCCAAAGAACTTATCTTCCTCTCCTCTCTCTGCTAAAAGACTTACCATCCCATGGTTTCCCTGGTCAGAATTGTATCAAACAGCAACATCGATAAGCCAGACGTGATCACCTGCAGAAACAATTTCAGCAAAAGGTCATCAGAGCAGCAGGACCTTGGGGACCTTCTCCAAAGCCATTAGTTGGTGGCAGTTCAGATCCCAGACATCAGCTATGTCTTCCCACTCTGTCTTTCCCACCTCCACACACTTCCTAGTCCTTGGTGTTTCACGGAAAATGCTAAGTCCTTGTCTATTTTGAGATGAGAATCTTCAAAGAAGCATTTAATCTCCAAATTTTTCAAAAGAGGAGGCACACAGCTAAGATCGCACTCTTCTCTCTCCAGGGCAATGGCAGAGCAAGAATACCTGTTTCCATTTTGTCTCAGCTACACAACAAGAACCCCCAAGGTCAGAGTATCCATTCACCCATTCCCAGATCCTCCAGCTAAAAACCGAGCTGCCAACCCACCTTCGCCAACAGCACTGTCTCTCGCCCTGTCCTAATGTCCCTGTCTTTCTGGCCCAATGCACACATTCTGAGAAACCAGGTTCTTCCTAAGAGAGGGAGCAATGAAATCATTAATTATTTGCAAACATCTAGGAGCCAGTAAATGGGCTTCCCTGGCAGTTCAGCTGTAAAGAACACACCTGCAATGCAGGAGGCAAAAGAGATGAGGGTTTGATCCCTGGGTCGAGAAGATCCCCTGAAGGAGGGCATGGCAACCCACTCCAGTATTCTTGTTGGGAGATCCCATGGACAGAGGAGCCTGATGGGCTATGATCGATGGGGTCACACACAGTCAGACATGACTGAAGCAGTGACTGAGAAGAACACAGGAGGCAAAGGAGAGAAAAGAGTTACTCCACATTTCTCAGAGCTAGAAATTTTAAAAAAACCTCTTAGAAGTGGCAGTAACAGGACTCAGACTCCCAAGATGCCTCTAAAAAGTCGACACAAAAAGTTTTGAGAACCAAAGACCAACTCTGAAATGCCAGCTCAGGTAAGATTTTTTTTTTCCTCCCAGGATTCTGCACTCTGGAATGCAAAGCAGCTTCTGTGAGGAAAGTTACCCTAAGAACTTGCTTCTCTGCACTGAGAAGAAGTAAAAAGCAGGCTGTATCAGGACAGGTCACTCAGGCTGTGTGTCCTCAGAGATATCAACTACCATCTCGCTCAAAGGAACGTCATGTCCTGTCTTGGAGGCCTCGTCAGGTCTCAAGATGGGAACAAGGCAGCAGGCAGATGGTCAGAAGAAGTGAGTATGGAGTATGGTGGTCCAGTGTTTAAGAATCCATCTTCCAATTCAGGGGACATGTGTTTGATGCCTGGTCAGGGAACCAAGCTCCCATGTGTTGTGGGGCAACTAAGCCCGTGCAACCACACGAATGCGCCTGTGCACCATGACTAGAGAACGACCACGCTGCAAAGAAGACCCAGTGCAGCCAAACATGCTTTTAGACAATTTAAAAAGAAGAAGGAGGCAGTATGTTTGATGAGTCTCATCTTCACTCATTTACCGTCTCAAAAAGAAGTCTGGAAATATAAACCTGGAACTCTCAGTATAGAAACCTTGTGAGATCTTAGAACCTTTGTAATAGTTCACTCATTTAAGGTCACTTTCTATTTGCTTCCCTGTATCGATTTGCAGCTAAAAACCTTGACAACAAAAAAGAACCTGTGGTGTCTTCAGGAACAAAACAGAAGTGACAACCAAGTCAGAGAGACAGCTGCAAAGCAGAACGCAAAGGACGAGAGGAAATACTTCTCAAAGTGAAAACGGAGTGCTGGCTTTTATCTTAAAGAGCTTTTATCTCAAAGAGTGGCTCTTCTTCCCCCACCCTCCCCTCTTCTTGTTTGACATTTTATTTAGGACTTTTGCATCTATGGTCATAAATGAAGTGGGCCTAAAATGTATTATCTTGCAATGCGACTGTCTAGTTTTGGAAACAAGGTTATACAAACCACATAAGTTAATACATCAGCCTTCCTGCTTCTTTTTCGGTGAAGGATAAAGACGGTCTTTACTGGGGTCTCCACTCTGACCTGACCGCCCCTGGACCTGGAGGTTCTAGTTGAAAGTGAAAAGTGAAAGTGTTAGTCACTCAGTCGCGTGCGACTCTTTGTGACCCCATGGATGTAGCCCATTAGGCTCCTCTGTCTGTGGGATTTCCCAGGAATAATACTGGAGCGGGTTGCCATTTCCTTCTCCAGGGGATCTTCCCGACCCAGGGATCAAACCCAGGTCTCCTGCATTGCAGCCAGATTCTTTACATCTGAATCACCAGGGACGCCCTAATTGGGGTGGCCTTTAATGCCCACTGTCCTAATCAAATCCTCTCTTTCTCCTGGATTCAAGTTTGTTATTTTCATTTTTTCCAAAAATATTTTCATCTAGGTTTTCCATTCATTAACATTCAGCGATTTATAGAAATATTATTCTATCTCATTTGTGCCCATTTTTATCATCTTCCCTTTTATTCTAACTTTATCATTTTCTCATACTTTTTTCTCTTTCCTTCTTTAGTCTCAACCAAAGTTAATCTTAATCTCATTAATCCCTCTTTACTTTTGCAACTTCCTGCACATTTCCTGGGAGAGTGCCAGCAGAGATTTATTTCTTGGGATTGCTGAAAAAGCCTCTGTTGTACTGTGGGAAGTTAGCTATGGCAGCTTGGCGTTAATGGAACAACTCATGAAATTTCTGAAGCCTTTCTTAACTCTTCACCATTATCTTCATCTCCTTTACCCTTTTTTCCAGCTCTTGTCTTTTTCTGCCAACTTTATTGAGGAATAAAGTTGGCAAATGTAACTGTATACGTTTCACTTGCACACCACGACTGGATGTACATACACATACATGGCCTGCTCTGACTGGCTTCTCGAATGGCTTTTTAAAAAAATATTTTTATTTATTTGATGGTGCCAGGTCCTAGTTGTGGCATGTCAGATCTAGTTCCCTGATCAGGGATGGAACCGGGGCCCCCTGCCTTGGGAGCTTGGAGCCTTAGCCAATGGACCACCAGGGAAGTCCTTCTGGTGGCTTTTTCCATATGACTTTCAGTCTCCTCTGTGACACTGTCACACCCCACGTGCCCTGCAACAGTCCAGCCGAGGACTTACGTCTCGGGCCCTCTGCTGGTTTCTTTCAGCTCAGAAGGAATCTCGTCTGCCGTGAAATAGACAGCTGGCCTGCTTGTTCCTATTAACTGTACCTTTTGCCAAGAAAAACACCTCTGAAAAGTTTCAAACCAGCCCTGACTTGAAAATAAGGTTGGTGTAGTAGCCAGACTGGTGCCTTTCCATCTGCTGCTTCCTGGAAACGTTTGCATGGTCTCCTGCCTTTCTCCTGGGCCCCTCTTTCAAACATCTCTATATTTTCCCCTCTCGTGGAGCAAATTTTCTGCTGGCTGAGACACTCAGTGAAATCTCACAAAGAGATCTGTCTTATTTCTGTAGGGAATTTATAGTGACCTTGTTTGTCCTATAGCACTCCTCGGGAGTTAGATGGGACACTTTTTAATCTATTTCCAGAAGGACCCTTAGTTCCTTAGGCTTCTCTGCTTTCTGGGTTTGGGTTTTTTTTTTTTGTTTTTTTTAATGTGAACCATTTTTTAAAAGTCTTTATTGAATCTGTGGGCTTCCCAGGTGGCGCTAGTGATAAAGAACCCACCTGTCAATGCAAGAGATGTAAGAGACATGGGTTCGATCCCTGGGTCAAGCCACTCCAGTATTCTTGCCAGGAGAATCCCATGGACAAGGGAGCCTGGCGGGCTACTGTCCATGGGGCTGCAAAGAGTTGGACACGACTGAAGTGACAATGTGCTTACATGCATTGAATCTGTGACAATATCGCTTCTGTTTTTTATGTTTTATTTTGTTGGCCACAAGGCACGTGGGATCTCAGCTCCTCAACCAGGGACTGAACCCCTACCCCCTGCATTGAAAGGTGAGGTCTTAACCATTGGACGGCTAGGGAGATCCCTTCTCTGCTTTCTTTACTTCCATAACCAGCCCCAACCATCAGCTCTCTTTTTAAAAGCATTTCTCATTCCCCCCGCCTCCTGACCCATCCCATATGTGTGTGTGTGTGTGTGTGTGTGTGTATCACACACACAGTCACCAAAGTTCGACCACTTCACAAAACTGTCTAAGGGATGAATAGCAGCCGGTCACACTTCACTGAGGGGCAGACACTGGGCAGGGGCCAGCCCAACCTACCCACACACCGACCTCACCCTGTATGAACTTCAAATTCATGCCTCAGCAAATCGACAGCTTTCCATATGCCATGGGCCTTCAGGGCTGCTCAAAAACACTGGAAAGTGTGAATGATAAATCTGCTTGTGCCAAGAGTCCACTTCACTTCTAATTCCACTGAGGAACAAATAGAAGCCAGGAATAGCTGACTATGCAGGTCTGGGTACTGAATGTCCCAAGCACAGACACCTGAGGGCAGAACTTGAGAGGTGCAATCGATTCCCTAAGCTCAGAGGTGGGGAAACTGACCCAGAGATAGTGTGTGACTTGACTTCAGGGCCTGGCGACTTCATGTCAGGGAGCCGTGGAGCCCAGGCTCCGACTCCCAGGTCAGCTTCCTCTCACAGCCAGAGAGGCCCCAAGGGAGCTCCATATAGCCTTTTTGAAAATAAGAATCCACTAAAAGCCAGGACTCAAATATCTGCACACCCATGTTTGCAGCAGCGTTATTCATAAAAGCTAAAATCTGGAAGCAACCCAAGTGTCCATCAAGGGATGAATGAGTAAGCTAAACCTGGTATATACGTACAATGGAATGTTTTTCAGCCTTAAAGAGAAAGGAAATTTTGATATATGCTACAACATCGGTGAACCTGGAAGACATTAAGCTCAGCGAAATCAACCAGACACAGATAAGCACTGTATGATTCCACCTATATGAGGTACTTAGAACAGCTAAACTCACAGAGGTAGAAAGCAGAATGAATTTTACCAGAGTCTGAGAAGGATAGGAGTGGGAAGTTAGCATTTAATGGGTACAGAGTTTCAATTTAGGTTGATGAAAAAATTCTGGAGATGGATGTCAGTAAAAGCATAAACTTTTTTTTTTTTTTTTTAACCTTTAAAATGGCTAAAATCTGCTCATGAGAAAGACTCCAAGTTACTCTTGGGACTTGCCATTCAAGAGATGGGAGTAGCAGCCATTACTGCCAATTATTGTTCTTGCCTTCGAACAGCATTTTAAAAAATACAAATGTTTCCCCAAAGAAGAAAGAGTCCTGTGGTCTCAGGAATGTCTCCCTTGCGCACATGCAGACCTGAATGACAAACACCAGGACCTGCCACAGCCTGGGCTGCCAACAACAGCAGAACTTAATACATTGTGTCAACGGCGGGGCTTTGAACTTCCTGGCTTTGTCAATGCATGTCACAACCTCCGTGTTCTTTAAACAGATTTTGGTATTTAAAGCAGATCAGGTTTGTTTTTTAAACATTCATTTCGATCCCGAGACAAATTTCCTGTTTGTTTAAAGGAAAATAAAGAGGAGCAGTTGTTAGTGGGAACCTGCCAGAGTCAAGGATTTGGAAAAGAATCAGAAATTTAGCTTTATTGTTTATTATTGTCTTGATGCCGTTGTTGTCTGTTGAAATATATATGACTTAAGGAAAACGTGACCACGTCAGCACGTGTATGAGGCCCTTCACCATAACTGCCCCAGTTTCAGCCAGGCACCTCCCACGTAAACAGGTTATAGTTTTTCAAACACTGCTGCATCCCATCTCTTGCCTTTGCCCAGCAAGTTCTCTCCGCTTAGAACAGTTTCATAGGCTTCCTCAAACAATTCCTACTCACCTTCTGAAAATACATTTCTAGAAATCTTTTCCTGACCCTGACTGCCATTCACAGATTCGAGTGGATCAGAAGCTTCTAGGGGCTTCCATAACCCCTTATCATTGCACATGCCAAATTCTACTGAAATGGTAGTCTCCCCAACCAGGGCCCAGCAACAGAGACTTGCTTATGGTAAGTGCCTGAAACGTTTTATGCAAATACACTCAATCATCAGAGCCGCTAATATAACCCCAAAAGTCACGATGTTGTTGATTTTCAAATCAATTTTCATATATTAGGGACCATTGGAACCCAGACCTGAGAACCATGAAGACAAACCCTTGGTCCCTCATCTGTGCTTCTTTGACCAATTATCTCCATTGAGAAGATCTGAGATCTTGGCTCTCTGGTTCCAAGTTTAAAAATGCCAGAGAAGATTCTGATTGGTCCCTGAACCACCTGACTATGGCCTGGGAAACAGAGTAAGGTAAGAACACGGAAGCTCACCCTTGAACTTCACTGTGGGTATGGAGGAAGGAACATTTCTCTGGTGGAAGGTAGGGAAAGTGGTGGGCAGAAAGAAGAACAGCTGTTTTCTACACCCTTACCATCAACACCATCTGGGAGCCTGGAGGAAAGGCCGGATCTCGGGCCCCACCCCAGACTGCCTGAGCACCCTCTAGAAGGGAACAGCCCTTCCTTCCCTGGTGAGACGCATGCATACTAAAATGTGAGGAATTCTGCTCCATACGGTTCAGCTCTAACACTGTGCAGATGGTGCTGTCCCATCTCCAGAGACGGGCAGACTCCAGCTTTCTCACACGCTGTAGCCACATGTGTCAGACCGTCCTGGAATCCATCTGTGTCACAGATTCATGTATGAATGTTACCAGCCACGCCCGTCTTTTAGGTTCAAGAGTAAATCTAACAAAAATGTATAATCTGAGAGCAGGCTCTCCTTTTCACCTAGGACCAAAGAAACTATTCCAAATCCATTAGACAGAAACTACAGCTAAAGCTGACAACTCTGATCGCTGTTTTTAAAATACTGAATTAATTTAATATCAATCCTGTGATTTATTCCAGGATCAGTGTAATTATTGACAGACAAATCATGTTAAACTCCAGGCACAGCTATTAACAGTGTCTAGTATCACCTCATTAAAACACACAATTCATCATTATTTTTCCAGGTATCGAAAAACAACACTGGGGATTTCCCTGGTGGTCCAGTGGCTAAGACTCTGAGCTCCCAATGCAGGGGGCCTAGGTTCGATCCCTTGTCAGGGAATTAGATCCCACATACTGCAACTAAAAGCCAGAGAAGCCAAATAAATAAAAATAAACAAATATAAAGTAAGAATAAAGGAATACCATGTTCAGATTATCTAATTTCTCCCTTAAATTTCAACACTTTAAAGATGTCATTCCATGTCTGTTGGTATTCATAATTTCAGCTGAAAAGTCACTTACTTTTTAAATTGAAGGTGTTTTTTTCCTCTGGTTGATTTTAAGATTTTCTCTATCTTTGGTTTTCAACAGTTTAACTAGGATATGCCTAAAGATACTTACTTTTCTTTTTTCCTAAGTATTTATTTATATATGTGGTTGTGCTGGGTCTTAGTAGCTGCATGTGTGATCTAGTTCCCTGACCAGGGATCAAACCCAGTCCCACTGCATTGGGAATGTGGAGTTTTAGCCACTGGACCGCCAGGAAGTCCTGATACTTACTTTTCTTTGTATTTTTTGTTTAGGGTTTGGTGAGATTCTTGAAACTGTGGGTTGATGTCTTTCAGCAGTGTTAGAAAATTCACAGCCATTATTCCTTCATACATTGCTTCCCTCCTCACCTTCTAGAACTCCAATTACCTATATATTAGACTTTGAGAAGTGAAGCGGTTTATGGGGTTCTCAAGGCCAGATAATCACAATGGTGTGACCACTCACCTAGAGCCAGACATCCTGGAATGTGAAGTCAAGTGGGCCTTAGGAAGCATCACTATGAACAAAGCTAGTGGAGGTGATGGAATTCCAGTTGAGCTATTTCAAATCCTGGAAGATGATGCTGTGAAAGTGCTGCACTCAATATGCCAGCAAATTTGGAAAACTCAGCAGTGGCCACAGGATTGGAAAAGGTCAGTTTTCATTCCAATCCCAAAGAAAGGCAATGCCAAAGAATGCTCAAACTACTGCACAATTGCACTCATCTCACACACTAGTAAAGTAATGCTCAAAATTCTCCAAGCCAGGCTTCAGCAATACATGAACCATAAACTTCCAGATGTTCAAGCTGGTTTTAGAAAAGGCAGAGGAACCAGAGATCAAATTGCCAACATCTATCTGCTGGGTCATCAAAAAAGCTAAAACTCCAGTACTTTGGCCACCTGATGCGAAGAGCTGACTCATTTGAAAAGACCCTGGTGCTGGGAAAGATTGAGGGCAGGAGGAGAAGGGGACGACAGAGGATGAGATGGTTGGATGGCATCACCGACTCAATAGACATGGGTTTGGGTGGACTCCGGGAGTTGGTGATGGACAGGGAGGCCTGGCGTGCTGCAGTTCATGGGGTCGCAAAGAGTCAGACACGACTGAGCGACTGAACTGAAGACTTTGAGAATTTCCTCCATGTCTCTTATGCTTTTTTTTGTACTTCCGAATTTTTTCTCTCTGTACTTCACTAATTCTGTAACACTAAGTCCAATCTGTTCTTAAGTCCATCCATTAAGTTATTAATTTGACATATAATTTTTCAGTTCAGTAATAACTTTGATTTTTTTTACAGATTCCAATTTTGCAAAGAAATTCATTTAATTTGTATTTTCCTATTTTCTTTAGCATATTCTTCATAGTCACTTTAAGTTATCACTAGCTCTAAAATCCAGATCCTTTGTGTTTACATTCTCAGTATTTTTTTCCACTTATCAGTCAGTGTTCCTGCCTCTTCACATGTCTACAACTTTGATTTTTTATTTATTTATTTTTTGACCATACCAAGCGGCATCCAGAACTTCTCTGACTGGGGATCAAACCTGTGCCCTTGCAGTGGAAGCACGGTGTCTTAACCACTGGATCATCAGAGAAGTCCTCTACAACTTTATATGTCGAACACTGTGTATAAAGGAACTATAATCAAGGATGAGTGAATCAGATGGGTCGTAGCTCTAGTAAGGCTTAATTCACCTCTTCTTTACCTAGGCCTTCAGGTGTGGCCCTCCAAGACTTACGCTTAAAAGCTTGGTCTGTCGTCTCATTCCTCTAAGTTCTGCCTTTCAAAAATTTTGACCTTAGCTTTTTAGCTTCTCGTCCCATGTAGATTCAAAATCTGGCAACAGTCTTTAGGTGAAGACTCATCATATATTTGCTTCAGCCTCCTCTTTCTAGCAAGATTTTGTCTTAGAGAAGGAACTTATGGTTGCCAGGGATGAGGGGAAGGAACAGTTAGGGAGTTTGGGATGGACATGTACACACTGCTATATTTAAAATGAATAACCATCAGGGACCTACTGGATAGCACAGGGAACTCTGCCCAATGTTATGTGACAGCCTGGGTGGGAGGAGAGTTTGGGGGAGAATGGATACATGTAGGTGTATGGCTGAGTCCCTTTGCTGTCCACCTGAAACTACCACAATATTGTTAATTGGCTATACACCAATATAAAATAAAAAGCTAAGAAAGTTCGAATGCTGCTGCTGCAAAAAAAGAAAAAAACAGAATTTATTTCCTAGTAACCCCAATATTATGAGCTTTTGCTTTGCCTCCCTGGGTGAGCCTGCATCCCCCAGAACTGCTTCAGAGCTCAGCAAATGACTCGTGGGAATACTGGACTTGCCTTTGGGGCTCCTCTCCTTTCCAACCCACCAAGCCAGTTCCACACAAGTGTCAAAAGATCTGCTAGTTTCTCCTTCCCACAAAATATTTCCTCTTCTTGGACCAAGTCAGATCCTTAGGCCACACCCAGAATCAACAATTATCCTTCACCCTCCAACCCCACTCTGGGAAAAACAATAACCTGTGTTACTTAGAATACCTAGGCAGGGGTCTTCCTTCTCTGGAAATATATCTAATTTGGTTCTCATTGCCTTCATAGATCTCTGATTTCTTTAAAAATATGATATTTTGCAATTGATTTGTTTTTCTCCCAGTTGTTTCAGTTGAATGTTGGCCTGTCACAATGCACAACATTCTACTCTGAAGCAGAGGATTTCCCTTTGTTACACAGATGAGAAAACTAAGACACAGAGATGGTAAGGCACTGCTTTACCTTGTTTGGCTGACCACAATTTCCCTAGAGCCACCTAGGATGTCATGGTGGGGTAGGGCGGAGGTGGGCGGGGGTTAAGAAATAATTTTGTTAATTCATTTATTTATGGCTATGCTGGAGTCTTCATTCTTCATTGCTGCTCGGCCTTTTCTCTAGTTGCTCAGGAGCTACTCTTTAGTTGAAGTATGCGGGCTTCTCACTGCAGTGGCTTCTCTTGTTGCGGAGCACAGGCTCCAGGGCATGTGGGCTTCAACAGTCACAAGTGGGCTCAGTAATTGCAGCTTCCTGGGCTCTAGAGCACAGTTTCAATAGTTGAGGTGCGTGGACTTGGTTGCTCCTTGGCATATGGGGTCTTCCCTGATCAGGCATCAAACCCCTGTCTCCTGCACTGGCAGACGGATTCTTTAGCAAGGTGGGGTTTTATTTGATTTGTTCTGAACACCTTCCTGATTAGTAATAATCATATTAATGCATCATTACGATTTTAATTGGCTTTGTCTTTTTATTATAGTCCAGGATCTTGTATGTAACGGCCAGCAGCACCAGGACTTCCTCAAAGACCCAGTCTCCTTCTCTTCAGACACAGAGTTAGAGATGATGAAATTGACAATGATTAATCAGACAAACTGGAGGTGAGAGGAACACACAGTTTTCTTTCCTCATGATTCTCTCTGCCTGGGGGGCAGGAAAATCTTCTGCCTTTCATCCTTTCAATCTCTTCCAAGATCACTCTAGTGGGAAAAATTATTCATCTGATTGTACACTTGATGAGGCTTATTACGCTAGTTAGTGGGACTCCAGCGCTTTAAAGGCACGAATCCAACCTCCACATGGTTTATTTCTTCTCTGGAATCCATGCAATGAAATTCTCTTTACCCTCTGTCTCCACCTGTTGGGTTGGGAGTGGAGGGTGGAGGGGAAGGCATGCCTCCTACAAGGAACAGAAAGCCTTATGTCTCTAAACCAAGGCTGAGTTTTTAATTCCACTTTGTTTCCCACTTGCCTACTCTTCCTTGTCAGATTCTCTACCATCTGAGCCACCAGGGAAGCCCATTCTATTCAGTAAATGTTCTCTTTCTTTTTTATTGATATAATTTATTTATTTATTTTTGGCTGTGTAGGGTCTTCGTTGCTGGGCACAGGCTTTCTATAGTTTCAGAGAGCAGACGCTACGTTCCGGTTGCGGTACGCAGGCTTCCCGTTGCAGCAGCTTCTCTTGTTGCAGATACAGGCTTTAGGTGCGCAGGCTTCAGTAGTGGCAGCATGCGGGCTTTGTCGTTTCAGCTCCCTGGCTCTAGAGCACAGGCTCAGTAGTTGCAGCGTGTGGGCTTCGATGCTCCGAGGCATGCGGGAGCTTCCTGGATCAGGGATCGAACCCGTGTCTCCTGCCTTGGCAGGCGGATTCTTTACCACTGAGCCACCAGGGAAGTCTCATATATTCTCTTAGTCCACATCCAAAGAAGGGAGGACAAATGGACAGAAGAATTCAAATACCAAAACTCTGAAATCTTTAACACATACTGTGTGCTGAAAAGACCTGTGACTTTTCATACCATTTGGCACTGGTCCTTTGGTTTCACTTTTAGAAATCTACGGACCTTTGGACCTTTTATCTGGGACCCGCAATCTTCCTGGATCAGCAGTGCCAGAAGGTATCGGCTCTCCCTGAGAGCTGGGTGTCAGACTTTTCTCTTGAGTCCTCAAACATTTCTCAAGAGGCCATATTAATATCATGTCTGCTGAAGCGGTGTTCCTTGGCACCTTTGGGGTGGTGCCTTTCATCTATCTCTGTGGGCGTTCCACCTCTGCTCATCCTAAAATACCTGATTTTGTTGGTTGTTTTGTTTTCTATAACATACTGCTGCTGCTGCTGCGTCGCTTCAGTTGTGTCCGACTCTGTGCGACCCCATAGACAGCAGCCCACCAGGCTTCCCCATCTATACATACTATAATTCTTTAAATAAAGGGGCTATTGGGATTTCCCTGGTGATCCAGTGGTTCAGATTTCACCTTCCAGTACATGGGGTGCGAGTTCAATCCCTGGTCAGGAAGCTAAGATCCCATATCACTCAGGGCCAAAAACCAAAACATTAAACAGAAGCAGTACTGTAACAAATTCAATAAACACTTGAAAAATGGTCCACATCAAAAAAAAAAAAATCTAAAAAATAAATAAAGGGGCTGCTGCTGCTGCTGCTGCGTCTCTTCAGTCGTGTCCGACTCTGTGTGACCCCATAGATGGCAGCCCACCAGGCTCCTCCGTCCCTGGGATTCTCCAGGCAAGAACACTGGAGTGGGTTGCCATTTCCTTCTCCAATGCATGGAAGTGAAAAGTGAAAGTGAAGTTGCTCAGTCGTGTCCGACTTAGCGACCCCATGGACCAATTTGCCAAGTATTGCTTCTTTTTTTTACTCCCCCCAAGTACTGTTTCTTTGCAAGAAGTATAAAGGGCGAAATGATATATTCAGAACATCCGATAGTTGAAGACAAAAGAAGAACTTGAGACTACTCTAATTTTCCTTCAAATTCAATTCAGTGACAGCCTGGTATAGACATGATAGATTCTTCCTTCTAGTACTTTTTCTCAACTTTCTCAGTCTCATTCTGTTCAGTGTGTTAGTCAGTCCATCATCCAGGACTCTTTGCAAGTCCATGGACTACAGCCCACCAGGCTCCTCTGTTAATGGAATTCTCCAGGCAAGAATACCAGAGTGGGTTGCCATTCCCTTCTCCAGGGGATCTTCCTGACCCAAGGATTGAACCCAGGTCTCCTGCATTGCAAGCAGATTCTCTACCATCTGAGCCACCAGGGAAGCCCATTCTATTCGGTAAATGTACTCATCTACTGACAGATTTACTTTTGTAAAGATGGATTTCTGCTCAAGTCATTTTCCAAACTTCTGTCCTATTGATCAAAATGTTGTTCAGTCTCCCAGCTAAGCAGTTACTCTGTGCTTCTGTAAAGAAAAGGACCCAAGTGTTTTTATTTTCTAAGTTATTTTGATTCACTCAAAGAATGGATCTCATCACTGCCATCAAATTTCAGGAATGAAATGAATTTAAGCTCAAATAAGCTTTAAATAAAACACCATAATTATACTTATTCCAAGGCCATGAGGATTTTTTTTCAATCTCCATTTAATTTAACAATAACTTCACAGTATTGTTATACTTAATACTTGGGCTTCCCTTGTGACTCAGCTGGTAAAGAACCTGCCTGCAATGTGGGAGACCTGGGTTCGATCCCTGGGTTGGGAAGATCCCCTGGAAAAGGGAAAGGCTACTCGCTCCAGTATTCTGGCCTGGAGAATTCCATGGACTGCATAGTCCATGGGTTCGCAAAGAGTTGGACATGACTGAGTGACTTTCACTTTTATATTGTTGTACTTGGAAATAATGGAAGTGAAAGAATAGATTTGCCAAAAGATATACAGCAAGACCCGCTTGAAGGGAATTCCCTGGCAGTCTAGTGGTTAAGACTCCGTCGTTCTACTGCAAGGGGCATGGGTTCAATCCCTGGTTGGGGAACTAAGCTCTTGCGTGCCAGGCAGTGCAGCCAAAAAAATAAAATAAAATAAAAAGAGAGAGAGAAAGGAAAAAAAGAGAAAAAATCTGCTTGCAATGTTTCAAGATAGGAAATGTGGTACTCATTTGGTAAAAAAAACCTTTTTGCTACTTTTAACCTGGCTGTTTTCTTAATCCCAACAATTCCTGAAGGAGGATCAGTTGGGAGAAGGGAGTCCATGATGTCAAGGGCGGTATGCCAGATCCAGGTCTGATTACACCCAGTTTCACATGACCAGAGTGAGAATGCCTTAGAAACAGACAAAGCTTGCACAAGACTCACTCCACCAGCTCAGTTCCACCTGAGGGATTTCTTTAAACCATGAAGACTTTCTAGCTCTTGCCACCCAAGTCTTGGCACTCACTGCAAAATGTCAGTGGGTCACCCGTGCAGTCTTTGCCTATGAATTAAACTATGTGCCTGTCCTCCACCCTAAATTCATGTTGAAACCCTACCTTCCAGTGTTATGGTATTTGGAGATGGGACCCTTGGAAGGTAATTAGGGTTAGAGGAGCTCACGAGGGTGGGGTCCTCATGATGGGCTTAGTGACCTCATAAGAAAAGATCAGAGAGCTCATGCCCTCTCTCTGCCATGTGAAGATGGAGACAGAAGACCAATTGCAACCTGAGGAGAGAGCTCCCACCAGAGACCAACCCTGCTGGCTCCTTGATCTTGGATTTCTCAGCCTCTCAAACTGTGAGAAATAAATATCTGTTGTTCAAGCCTCCCAATCTATGACATTTTATTATGGCAGCCAGAGCTAAGACATTATTCCTTGCTCTTTTGGAGAGTTTAAAAGAGAAAAGCTGAAAAAACAACAAACTGCTTCAGAAGAAGCTTTCACTGAACTAGAAAGGAAAGAGGAAAAGGGCTTTGAATTATTGCTGGAATGAAGCTAAGGTCAAATCCCCTTTACTAGGAACTAAAGAGATAAAAAGGAAAGGTAAGAAACTGCCCCTGGCACCCCTATTCTAGCTTAGCCACTTCTGGAGGTTAATAAGAAAATGCTTTCTATATCCAATGTAAGTACGAAGACGTGGGTATGGGATTCCCAGGTGGTGCAGTGGTAAAGAATCTGCCTGCCCATGCAGAAGGCAGGGGTTCGATCCCTGGGTCAGGAAGATCCCCTGAAGGAGGAAATGGTAACCCACTCCAGTGTTCTTGCCTCAGAAATTCCACTGAGAGAGGAGCCTGGCGGACTACAGTTGCAAAGAGTTGGATACAACTGAGTGATTGAGCACACACTCATGCCAAGACATGGGTGTACCCAATTATGGGAACAAGTCCCACATTGAGATTATTCCTGAGCTGATGCTGAACGACAGTTAAGAATTACCAGGTGAGGAAAGGGGGAAAGGGCTTTCTACACAGAAGGAACAGTATGGACAAGCTCACAAACTCTAAGCCACTGGGCATTAGTACTAATGGAAATGGAAAGTGTGAGGTGGGTAGAGGCCACCATTAAAGCCAAAGAAAACCTGAAGAGAGAGAAAAAAACCAATGGCTGGAAACCCCTTTTTCCTTGCAAGGTATTGAAAACACAAATCCCATGGGAATTCTATTCACTTAAAGACCATGGGCAGGAACCTCCCTAGCAGTTCAGTGGTTAAGACTCTGCACCCCCAATGCAGGGGGTGAGGGTTTGATCCTTAGTCAGGGAACTAGGTTCCCACAAGCTACATGGTGTGGCCAAAAACACACAAAAAATCCCCAAAACCATGGGCAGCCAGGGCCAGGACAATGGGACATGTAGTTTCATCAGATGTCCAGACTTGGACTTCAGAAGAGCTCACCCTAATCTGTTCTTGTGCCATGTCTATGAGACAGCCTCGGGACTCTCAGAGTCCCTTGTTGCACCACAAACTCACTGACTAACCTCAGGCCGGCCATTCCTCCCTTTGGATTTCAGTTTCCCCATCCCTAAGACAAAGGAATCACCTATAAAGCATTTCTCAGGGATTGCATTTTACTCTTTCACTTACAATGTTTTTTGAAAGGGACAGAGGGAATTTGATTTACTCCTTGACTTGTTCCAGTGAGAATTTTCAAGCAGCTTAAAAGACAGTGTTACAGACTTGAGATGTCTGTAGGAAGTAGATAAGAGAGATGAAGGGAGCAGGAAAACAAAGATAGGGAGGTGGAGAGGAGGCTATTACAGCAAATCCACGCCAGATACGTCTACCTTCGCGGTGGGGAGGAGGCTGCAGACAGCAGAGGAGGCGGCAGCTCAGGAGTTTTACTGCAGCCGAAGCCAAAAAGGTCCATGACCAGACACACAACGTGTGTCCCCAAGAGGCAGGCAGACCGACTGCATGAGAGAAGCCACTTAATGTTAGTCAGCTTTTTTTTTTTTTTGGTAATTGGAGTATAGTTACTTTACAACGCTGTGTTAGTTTCTGCTGTACAATAAAGCGAATCAGCTACATGCATACATATATCCCCTCCCTTTTGGACCTCACTCCCCACCCTCCACCTGACCTGTCTAAGTCACTGCAGGGCACCGAGCTGAGCTCTCTGCCCTCAGGTTCCCACTAGCCATCTATTTGACACATGGCAATGCACACAAGTCAACTCCAATCTCCCAGGCCGTCTCTCCACCCCGTGTCCACACATCCATTCCCTATGTCAGCATCTCTATTCCTGCCTGGCAAATGGGTTCATCTGTACCATTTTCCTAGATTTCACACATATGCATTAATAGATGATATTTGTTATTCTCTTTCTGACCTACTTTACTGCGTATGACACTCTATGGGTCCATCTATGTCTCTACAAATGACCCAGTTTTGTTCTTTTTTTAAGGCTGAGTAATATCCCTAACCAGTCGATCGTAAAGGAAATCAACCCTGAATATTCACTGGAAGGACAGATGCTGAAGCTGAAGCTCCAATACTTTGGCCACCTGATGGGAAGAACTGACTCACTGGAAGACCCTGATACTGGGAAAGACTGAAGGCAGGAGGAGAAGGGGACAACAGAGGATGAGATGGCTGGATGACATCACCGACTGGATGGACATGGGTTCGGGTGGACTCCAGGAGTTGGTGATGGACAGGGAGGCCTGGCGTGCTGCGGTTCATGGGGTCACAAAGAGCTGGACATGACTTGGTGACTGAATATATGTATCTTTCCCCCTCTCCCCCAAATCAGAGATCAGTTAACTTAGAAAACTTGGGAAGCTGGCTAGAGTGAGGCAGTCCCCATGTGATTCACAAGGAGTAGCCCCTGAACAATTTAGAAAGCTAAGAACAGAGCAGTCTGCGCTGTGGTCCTGCCTGGGTTCCATCAAATAAACCAGGAAGCCTGAGTGCAGGTAGCGATCGTGGACCCACCCTCCTCCAGGTGCAGCCAGGAGCCTATCGAAGGCACCCCTCTGTCAAGAGAGAGGGTTCAACAGAGGCTACTTCTTACTGAAGAAACACTGAAGCCTGTGGAGCAGAGGCAGAACAATAAATACTTCTGCAATGCTACCAGGAAGGCTGAGCTCACTTTCTTTGCCTTGGCACTGAGCTGAATATTGATTAGAAGTCCTCTCCAACAGTGATATTCAAGAGAACTGGTGAGCAGGGCCCAGATCAGCAAGGCACCAGCCTGTGGGCTCTTCTCTTTCTTCAGTAAGTGAAACCCATGGTCATCTGCAGTATAAAGACAGGGTCAAGGTCAGAGCCGGGAGGGTCTGCTGGCCCCAACACCTGGGCTTCCCAGGGACCAGCTGGAGAGGCGGTTCAGCTGTGTTTTCTGAGGACCGCACCCTTGCAGCACCCGCATTAGACTTGTAAAAATCGAATTATAACATAAATACAGTAAAGTGCACGACAAGCTTAAATTTTAAGTGTGGGGCTTGTTGAATGTTTACATCTTTAAACACCCATGTAACCACCACCAGATAGAAAAGAAACCCTTTCAGCATCTCACAAGGTTCTTTCCCAATCAGTACATCCAAATCACTTTTGTGGCTATAGGCTCTTTTATTGCAGTGTACTGGTCCATTGTATGGCGAGACCAAAATTTATTTCTTGACTGATGTATGGACTACTTCCTCCAGATTGAGGCTGTTATGAGTAAAACTACTGTGGATATTCCTATTATGGATTTTTTTTTAAAAATAAGTCTTCCTGACATAGAATGTACATGTTATAAAATTCACCCTGTTAAAAGCGTACCATTCAACAGTTGTTTAGTATGGGAAATTCCGTGGAGGCCCAAGGGTTAGGACTCACTGCTTTCACGGCCGTGGCATGCGTTCAGACCCTGACTGGGGAACTAAGGTTCCACAAGCTGTATGGTGTGGCAAAAAAAAAAAAAAGTTTTTTACTCTATTCAGAATTGTGGGACCACCACCTCTAACTCCCTACCACCGAACGTGCCTTGCTGCGGGTATATGTCTTCATTTCTCGTGGGTAGAAACCAAGAGTGAGGCTGCCTAGTCATAACAAATCTTGTTGAGCTTCAGTGTTTTCTAAACCAGGCATTATTTCAAATCCTCACCCACACTTGGTATTGTCAGTCTCTTTAATTTTAGCCATTCTGGTGGGTGTGTGGCTCTACATCAGATTTAAAACCACTTCTGTCTCAAACCCCCACTCTCTGACAACCAAACTAGCACAGACTGAAAGCTGCATTTCCCTGCTGAAGGCTCATCCGTCAACCTTTAGGACTGCTGCTTCCTCTTTTGCTCTCTTTTTTAGAACAGACATGTGTGACTTCCAAATGTTAGATCAAATGATAAATCAGGTTCCTTGAGTTACTTGAAAGAAGAACTTTAAAACCTATGATGCCACTTGAATCTGGACATTTTAATTTCCTCTTGACACTAGATTGTCAAACTGGAACAAAGCAGTAGTGAAGGTTTTCTAATGATACAAGTCAGCAGCTCTCAAATTGTAGCCAAATCCAGAATACAAAGAGTACTTCAAACATTTCTCCATCTGCAAGGGAAAAGCTTATTCTTTACAATTAATATGAGCAAACTTTAACTGCTCAACATACATTATTTCCAGCAAAGGTCCGCGTAGTCAGAGCTATGGTTTTTCCAGTAGTCGTGTACGGATATGAGAGTTGTACCAAAAAGAAGGCTGAGTGCCGAAGAATTGATGCTTTCAAATTGTGGTGCTAGAGAAGACTCTTGAGAGTCCCTTGGACAGCAAGGAGATCAAACCAGTCAATCATAAAGGAAATCAACCCTGAATATTCATTGGAAGGACTGATGCTGAAGCTGAAGCTCTAACACTTTGGCCACCTAATGCGAAGAGCCGACTCATTGGAAAAGACCCTGATGCTGGCGAAGATTGAGGGCAGGAGGAGAAGGGGATGACAGAGGATGAGATGGTTGGATGGCATCACCGACTCTATGGACATGAGTTTGTGCAAACTTTGGGAGATAGTGAAGGACAAGGAAGCCGGGCATGCTGCAGTCCACGGGGTCACAAAGAGTCAGACAGGACTAAGCGGCTGAGCAACAACAACAGTACATTATTTCATGTAATCCCTGTAATATTTCTGTGAAAGTTATACAATTATTCCCATTTTACAGATGAGAAAACTGATATATCCAGAGGCTAAGGAATCTTTTCAAAGTTACATTGTTGGAGAGTGGGATTTTTTTCCAATCCTCTCTGTCTCCAAAATTCAGGGCTCTTTGTCACTTCCCTCTGCTGTCTCATCTTCTCAGCCTGGACTGTGACAGGTCACTCTATGAATCTCTGTTGAATATATCAACTTCCCACAGAGCAACTTGAAAAATTCTTTTTCAGGGAAAAGAAAACCCTCATAGGAGGTGTGAGTATTGAAATGGAGTCATGATTATATAATTCTTAGAGTGAACAGTCAACTGTCTAAGCATAACTTGAAAATAAGATTAAGCGTGACCAGCTTCACAAAAGATGTGTTAGGACTTGACTGGATCTGAGTGGTTCACATGGTGAAGCTCAACTCAGATGTCAGAGCAGGGATACACCAGTAGAAGAAGCACCATTTCTTCCCTGGGCTCAGAACTGGGCTGGTTTTTCCCTTCAAGTGAGAGTCAGAGACATGCTCACCACCTCAAGGCTTGCATTCCTATCTCAACCCTACTGTAAACAGTGTTGTTACTCCTGTTCCAAACTGCCAAATGTATGCTCCCCCCTGACTACGCCAGAGCTGTTTACTTCTGTGCACCCTGAAAATGTTAGGATTTGGTGGGAGGGAGGTTCAAGAGAGACAGAATACATATATACATGGAGCTGATTTGTTTTGTTGTATAGCAGAAATGACCACAACATTGTAAAGCAATTATACTTCAATAAAAAATAATAAATGAAAAAACTCTGTAAGGGCCTATGGGGAAAAAAATCTAAGAAAGAGTGGATACATATGTTAATATAGGCACAACTGACTCACTTTGTTGTAGAGCAGAAGCTAACACAACACTGTAAGTCAACCATGTCCACAGGTGTATGCTAAGTCCTGTCCGACTCTTCTGACCCCATGGACTGCAGCCCGCCAGGCTCCTCTGTCCATGGGATTCTCCAGGCAAGAATACTGGAGTGGGTTGCCATGCCCTCCTCCAGGGGATCTTCCTGACCCAGGGATCAAACCTATTTCTCTTGCATCTCCTGCACTGGCAGACACATTCTTTACCACCAGTGCCACTTGGGAAGCCCCAGATCAACCATACTCTAATAAAAAAAAATTTTTTTTAAGATAAACAATACAGGATTGTTAGGATTTGGGGGCTCAACACTTTGAGAGGGAACGTTTTGGCAATTATTCCATTTCCCTTTTCGTTGGAATACACTTGATATGTTCTGTCCTTCACAGATAGCTAGAACACTCAAGACATTAGAAAAGAAGTTCATTTCAAATAACTGAAGGAGGGGTGTCTCCCTGTATCCCCTGCAACACCCCCAGAAGTCACATGACAAGAAGACAGATGTGGAAATGTAGCCAGAGACAGCCTGTTCCTCTCATAATCAACTACCCCAAACCCCCAGGTGTGCACAGAAACAATCAAATACAATTACACATGTGTTCTAACACGTGGTCAAATGTGGTCTAGCTTACATAATATATGCTTCCCAGATGGTGCCAGTGATAAAGAACCCGACTGCTAATGCAGGAGATGCAGGTTCAATCCCTGGGTCAGGAAGATCCCTTCGAGGAGAGCATGGCAACCCACTCCAACATTCTTGTCTGGAGAATCCCATGGACAGAGGAGCCTGCAGGCTACAGCCCACAGGGTTGCAAAGAATTGGACACAAATGAAGCGACTTAGTACATCTTACATAATATCAGGCAATTAACTGTTGACTGTAAAAAACCTTTTCTGCCACATGTTTGACTAACAGATTGGCTGTTTTGGTGTCACATAACAGCTTGTGTTCAATACTGAACTGCCTGGCCTTACAGACTGACGCAGCCTACTTAAGAGAAAAACAAAAACAGCATCAGAAATCTTAACCTAAAGAACCACTGGGTCACTTTAAAGTGCTGATGGAGAGTCGGGGTGAGGGGGCGGGGTGGGGTGCGGAGCAAGTTTGGACTACTTTTTGTAAGGGAGGGCATTTTCAACAGAAAAAAAATGAGCAAATGACTATCTGTGCAATGTTAGTTGCTCAGTCATGTTAGTTGCTCTTTGAGACCCCATGGACTCATGCTTCTCTGTCCATGAAGTTCCCCAGGAAAGAATACTGGAGTGGGTTGCCTTTCCCTTCTCCAGGGGATCTTCCCTGACCTGGGGATCGAATCTGGGTCTCCCGCATTGCAGGCAGATTCTTTATCATCTGAGCCACTGGAACTTTAAGCAAATTCCACTTTGGGGGATAAAACAGGAGAACAAGTATGGGGCAAGATCCAGTGGGGTACTTGGGGCCCCCGGGGGGCCAGGTCACCAAGATGTCTCTAAGGCATTGTGGGAAAGAGAAGTTATTTGCCCAAAATGGCACCAAGTAGATGTCTACTAAGTTTTTCAAATCCACATGTTATTCTTTTCTATTATCATGTGTCAAAACTTAGCTTTCCCAGGACTCCCCTAGTGGTCCACTGGTTAAGACTCCAAGCGCCCAATGCAGCAGGCCTGGGTTCCATCCCTGGTTGCAAGTAAGACCTGGCACAGCCAAATATTTTAAAAAGCAAAACAACAACAAAAAACTTAGCTTTCCCATAATGAAAGTTTGCTCCTTCTGATTTCCCAAAAACTGCTTTATTTTATTAGCTCTGACTGCCAGCTCATTCTCCAATGACACAGGCCTGAAGCTTGCCCTCTGGTTTGGGCACATACAGATGGTGAAGTGCACCCTGCTAATTCCCTTGTGTCCAGCCACACCCTGCGGAACTTGGATCTAATGACTGGGACAAAAGATCTTCATAAGGAAAAATGAACTCAAACAGGATGAATGGCACAGCTAAAGACAGAGGCACATACATTATAAGAGCATAACTGGGGGCAGTGGAAGGGACTCTACAAGATATGTGCAGAATTGTACCTTTATTTCTGATCTGAGTGCACAAGTCTGCAAAGATGCATAGAATAAGCATTCACTCAGCCATCATTTACTGCATCCACAATGAACCATGGAAACATCAATTTATTCCCACAGTGGAGGCCTTGTAAACTTTCCCAATTAACTGCTCTTTGTATTGCCAAAAACTTTAGGTATTATAAATTATCTTGGATACTGACAGAATTCCTATAAACCTTGCAGTCAGAACACGGGCAGAAATTCCGGGTATTTCCTTTAAAGCAAATTCATTCAGGTCAAAAGTTGAGAAGTCCAGAATCGTTATCACATTTTTGCAGCAGAGAACACTGTGATGATCAATGGCACTAAAAATAGCCCAGAAAAAAATCAGGAGTTCATAATCGGAAACAAGAAAAAAAAACAACCTTATCCAAAATAGCAAAATGTCCATTAACATCACTCACTTCCCTAGGAATTATTTTGACAAAAGGAAATGGAATTTAATTTTCCCCCCTCAGTCCAAAACTGTATTTCCCCTCTCACGTGTCCTCTGGGAAAACCTTGCTTATAAACGAATAATTCCCAGATAACCAGCTTCTTGCTGACTGTTTCCATATAGTTCAACAAACACAGAGCAGCTTCTGAACTTGCTATTTCATGCTCCCGTCGCCTCAGCGGTGATGTCATGGAAAGACATAGACATGTTATTATTGCCCAGTTAGAGACTGTAAAGGAAATTATGCTGCTGCCTCTAAGTTTCCATTTTCCATGAAAAATTTTTTCTCATTGCCCTAGCCACTTAGACTGTGAAAAAGAAAAATGATTTAATTAGGAAACAGTCATGATTAGATTTCGTAAGCGTACTCTTTCAACATAAAAGTTACAGCTAAAACGAAAAATTAAAAAAAAAAAAAAAGCTACAGCTACATTGGGTTGAATAATGTCTTTTCATCAGACTATTCCAGAACACATCAAGGTGCTGAATAACAGCTTGAGGAAGAAAATAAAGAAATATGAACTGCTACCCAGAAAGTAATCTGTTCAAATGAGATTTTCAATGTGACAGGAAGAACAAGTGAGGAGTCTACAGAAGCTGAGAAAATAGGAAGAAATGCAAATACCAAAGTGAGGGGAAGGGCTTCCTAGGTGGCCCAGTGGTTAAAGAATCTGCCTGCCAATTCAGGAGACACAGGAGACTCAAGTTCGATCCCTGGGTCATGAAGATCCCTTGTAGTAGGAAATGGCAACCCACTCCAGTATTCTTGCCTGGAGAATCCCATGGACAGAGGAGCCTGGTGGGCTAGAGTCCACATCACAAAGAGTCAGACATGACTGAGCACACAACACCAGTAATAAACTGAGGGGAGTAACCTTCTCTTTGGGGATTACCTTTTCCCACCTAGGAAGCAAGGAAAGACAGCAACAGGCTCTCCACACCAACAGATGGTGATGAAGATGATGGGGATGATGATGATAAAGAAAAAGACGTAACTGTGTTTGTTTCAGCAGCACATATACTAAACCAGAATGACACGGAGAAGGATGACGTGCAAATTCACAAAGCAAATCTATATTTTTTGTAACTACGGGAGGTAAGGCTTCCCTCATAGCTCAGTTGGTAAAGAATCTGCCTGCAATGCAGGAGACCTGGGTTCGATTCCTGGGTCGGGCAGATCCCCTGGAGAAGGAAATGGCAATCCACTCCAGTATTCTTGCCTGGAAAATCAAATGGACAGAGGAGCCTGGTAGACTACAGTCCATGGGGTTGCAAGAGTCGGACACGACTTAGCGACTAAACCATGGGAGGTAAGGGATGTTAACTAAATATATTGTGGTGATCATTTGTATATACAAATATCAGATCACTATGTTCCACATCTTAAACTAATACAGTGCCACGTGACAGTTACATTTGTATGAAACTGGGGGAAAAAAAAAGTTTAAGAGTTGTACAGAGTAGGAAGTAGAAGACAGAGAAGAACTAACACTCTGTTCAGTGTAGACTAGAACCAGAGACAGCAAAGTGTGATGGGGATCACAACTGTACTTCCAGGATCTTTCTGCAATCTGTGTGTGTGTGTGTGTGTGTGTGTGTGCAAACAAGCATGTATGCACCAGAAACTGAATCTACATCTATTTCAGAACCTGAAGGATTTGTTTACTTGTCACTTTCTCGGAAGTTCAAGGTATGACTTCATGTTAAGCTCTGAAACTTTCCCGCAAATACATCAGAAAAAAAAAATTTGATGGAAAAAAATTATGTTATTTACAAGTTATGAAATCTGTGTGATTCCATTATAAAAGACACTAGGCTGCTTCTTCTTTTTCTTTTTTGCAGTTCCACCAGAAACAGCAAGCATTTCCCCCATGGTCTTGGGAGACATCTGAAAATTCCAAACACCAAACCATCACAGCATCTGTTGAGGACATTTTCACAAGTTCATCCTATACTTAAAACAAGTTGAAACTCACTTAGCCAAGCTTCCTTCTCAGTTCAATATCTCGGCAATAGGTCAAGAGAAATGTCAACATGTCACTGGGAAAAAGGAAGATGCCAGGTCATGCTCCCGAGACCTGGCCAAACAACCTGAGCAAGAGGAGGTCAAAACTCAGAGCAATTCCTATCTGCTCAAGGGTTCTTCCTAAGGATAAATCAAAACAAGGCTGCTACTTCCCAGCACAGCCTTCTCAACTCTTTTAAGAGAAACTCCTAAACAGAAAACAGTTCTGGACTGCGGTCCTTTTACTACACAAGGATGTGTTGTTATGGAGACAGCTCTGCAGGCTCCCTTGGCAACCCCAGTGTATAATTAAGTCTGGTGGTCACGGAACAGCCAGAGGTGGTCTCCATGGAGACCAACAAACACACATTTTCACAGGCACAGCAACTGCTCTGAATCAATGACTCTTTATATAGGCAGAAAAACATTGTGAATGGTACATCAATTGCATCTTTTGTTAGGCAGTGTCTCATGAAATATGCTGTGCGAGAGTCTATTCTCCTGAGCTTTGATCTCTGAGCAGAGTCTGGAGCAGGCAGTTCCCAACTCAATTCACAGTCTAGAACCAGCAAATACAAATGGAAAATGCAGACTCAGGAAATCACTGGTTAATCTGGTAGAAGAATTAAACCAGGGGTCGACAGGGCCAAGGAGGGCCTGTCAGCTGCCCGATACTCACTATTCCAGGGCTGTCTAAATATTACTCAACCCTCTCTGAACATAGACATTATTATTATATTTGTTTACAGATGAGAAAACAAAGCACACACCTAGAAAGTGTGGCCGAGCTGGGACTCAGAGCTAGTTCATAAATTCAATCTTGTTCAGGGTTTGAGTGATTCTACACCATGCTCTGTGTTTGCATAGCACTCCATGGTTTATCCTTACATGCATTATCTCACAGGGGCTTCTCAGGTGGTGCTAGTGGTAAATAACCTGCCTTCCAATGCAGGAGATGCTGGAGACACAGGTTTGATCCCAGGGTTGGGAAGATCCCCTGGAGGAGAGCATGGTAACCCACTCCAGTATTCTTGCCTGGAGAATCCCATGGACAGAGGAGCCTGGTGGGCTATAGTCCATGGGGTCACAAACAGTTGGACATGACTGAGCATGCATGCAACAACAGCAAAAAACAATAACAAAGACTCTAAATAAGAACACAGAGGAACATTCTGGTATAATCTTTATACATATCTTATGGCATTTATACATAATATATGTATGGCCTTTATACATAATCTTCCCCAGGAGAAGATGGAACTTGATAATAGAGACGAAAGAAAGTCTGATGGCTAAGTGGTTTCCTACTTTATTCTGATAAGTTCTATGAAAGACTTTTAAAATCTGGCACATGTTTTACTAAGTAGGCACTGACATTCAATGATATTGTTCCCAGCAGATCTTCATAACAGATAATCCTACAATTGGATGTAGATGCCATCAGCATTTAGTCCCAAGTATGAGACATTCCCTGTCCAAATCATGTTTTTTAATTTTCCTTTTATCTTCTGGCCCAGATCCCTTGCTTTATGGACAAAAAAACTGAGGACTAAAGGGGTTCAATGCATCGTGATCAAAGTCAGTCTTTCCTCTCCTGAATTCCCGCGAATCCCAGTTCCTCTGCCATGTAACTCACAGAAGAGCCTGGCTACCTTCCCATGAGTGCACGTGTGCTCAGCCATGTCTGACTCTTTGCAACCCCATGACTGTAGCCCACCAGGTTCCTCTGGCTTGATTTGTCATTTCCTCCTACAGGGATCTTCCCAACCCAGGGATGGATCCTGCATCGACACCATCTCTGGCACTGGCAGGCAGATTCTTTACCACTGAGCTACCTGGGAAGCCCTCTACCTTCAAGTAAAGCCCAGGAAAAGGGTTTTACATTTCAACCCCCGCCACACACACACACTCCTTCTACTTCCCTTTGAAACTTATTTTCCAAATTTTCTCCTCATTCTCTAGCATCATGAAATCTCTGTATCAGGGTGTCTCCTTTTCTACTTTCAAGCTCGCCCAAGTCCCTCTTTTCCTAGAAAAGAAGTTATCTTCATTAGCTCTGCCCACCACCAGTCACAATCTTCTCTCCACATCTTAGGTATTGTTGAGTGTTTATGATCCCCCCCTGCCACACTCCCACTTCTGCCCTTTTCCTTAAACTGTTTCCGCAAAGCTTAGCAAAGTGCGTGCTGTAGACTCTTCTTACTGTGGTCACTTTGACCTTTGGGTGGCATTCTGCTTTACTCCTTACAATTCTCCTTTAGACTTCCCTGCTCTGAACTTCTCTGATCCCCTCTACCTTCCAGCTATGACTTTTCTTTCCTGCTCATTATTGGCCCCTAGTATCTAAGTTTCTCCCAGGCTAAGTCCTAGGACTCTGCTCTACTCTCCCCAAATCCTTTCACTCTCTTAGTGAGCTCCTTGATGGATAGGTTTTCTTGATTTCAACTGCATCTTTCTACAGGCGAAGCTCAAATGGACAAATCCCTGAACACTCATCTACATTTGACCCCATGTTTCCAACACAAAAAAGCTCCATGCAGATGTTTTATCACTATACACATCTGTCTAAAATGTATATCGCCAGCTTTCTCCTAAAGGATGTTCTTTCATAACCACCCCCATTTCTGTGCGTTAAGGCCACAGATCTCATTTGTCTCTAGCAAAAACTTTGGACTCACTTTGTCACCTTCCGTATTCATCACTGGGCTTCCCCAGTGGCTCAATGGCAAAGAATCCACCAGTCAGTGCAGGAGATGCAGATTCTATCCCTGGGTTGGGAAGATCCCCTGGAGAAGGAAACGGCATCCCACTCCAGTATTCTCATCTGGGAAGTCCCATGGACATAGGAGCCTGGTGGACTACAGTCAATGGGATCACAAAGAGTTGGACATGACTTAACCACTAAACAATAACAAACAACAATATTCATCATTCCTTTGTCCAAACTATCCCCCAAATCTGTCCTAAAATGATCTGAGTCTTTGTTAGCTAATTTTATCACATCACATAACAGTTATAAGACAAATTGTATAATTAAAATTTATTTTCCTTCTAATTATAAGTCAGGCTTCCCTGGTGGCTGAGTGGTAAAGAATCTGCCTGACAATGCAGGAGATGCAGGACACTCAGGTTCCATCCCTGGATCAGGATCAAATTGTAAGTCAAGTTTGACCTTTCACCTTTCTTCCTGCCATCTCTACCTTGATTCACCTCTCTTCTAAATGCTTGGAAGTCATTTCCAATCTGTCTTAAGCACTGTCACCTTATTAATCTGCTTAAAACTTTACCCTCAGGGGACCTCCCTGGTGGCCTAGTGGTTAGGATTCCAGGCTTTCACTGTCATGACTCCGGCTCAATCCCTGGTCAGGAAACTGAGATCCCACAAGCCATAAAGTGCAGCAAAAAAGAAAAAATTACCCTTGGTCAGTCTCATTCAAAAGTTCACAATGCTCTCTATGGCTTGGCTTTTAGGGACTCCATTTTCTCCTACTCCGCTGAAGTTCCTCCCAATGTAGTTAAATATATTTCTTCCCATACATGCACACCAATGTTCAGTTCAGTTCAGTTGCTCAGCATGTCCGACTCTGTGATCCCATGAACAGCAGCACGCCAGGCCTCCCTGTCCATCACCAACTGCCGGAGTTCACCCAAACCCATGTCCATTGATCAGTGGTGCCATCCAACCATCTCATTCTCTGTTGTCCCCTTCTCCTCCTGCCCTCAACCTTTCCCAGCATCAGGGTCTTCTCAAATGAGTCATGGCAGCAGTATTTACAATAACCAAGACATGGAAGCAACCTAAATGTCCATAGACAGAGGATGGATAAAGAAGATGAGATACATATAAACAACAGAATATTACTCAGCCATAAAAAAGGGAAATAATGTCATTTGCAGCAACATGGGCAGACCTAGAGACTGTCATACTAAGTGATATAAGTCAGATGGAGAAAGACAAATATTATATGGTATCACCTGTATGTGTAATCTAAAAAATAATACAGATGAATCTATATACAAAACAGGCTTACAGGCATAGAAAACATGATTACTGAGGGGGGAAAGGGGAGGGAAGGATAAATTGGAAGATTGGAATTGACACGTACACACTGCTATATACAAAATAGATAACTAGTAAGAACCTACTACATAGCATGCATTGAGAACTCTACTCAGTACTCTGTAATGACATATATGGGAAAATAATCTAACAGTGAGTGGATATATGTATAACTAACTCACTTTGCTGTACAGCAAAAACTAACACAATATTGTAAATCAACCATGCATGTGCCTACTAAGTTGCGTCAGCCTTGTCTGACTCTTTGCAACCCCATGAACTGTAGCCTGCCAGGCCCCTCTGTCCATGGGATTCTCCAGGCAAGAATACTGGAGTGAGCTGCTATGTCCTCCTCCGGGGGATCTTCCCGACCCAGGGATCAAACTTGTGTCTATTGGAAGGATTCTTTACCATCTGAGCCACCAGGGAAGCCTAAAATAGGCAGAAGCCCTCGGAAATTGTTACCCAAACAAGTGAAGGATCAGATGCAGGGTCAATAACTAGAGACGAGTCCCCGAAGACCAACCTGCAGCACATGGGCTCTGAGAACACTGGACACAAGAGCTCCTGAGATGGGTTCTCCACCCTCTCCCTCCCTCTTACCTTAGCAAAGAAAATCCAGGCTGCGCACTGCCCTGGAGCCATAAAGCTTTTTAGCTTCATGGTGCTGAACATGAGAAAGAATCCTAAAAATCCGCTGCAAGGAGAAAATAGACTTTTTTAAGTGAGATGTCTTCCTGTGAAAGTGAAAGTGAAGTCGCTCAGTAATGTCCAACTCTTTGTGACCCCATGGACTGTAGCCTACCAAGCTCCCTGTCCGTGGGATTTTCCAGGCAATAGTACTGGAGTGGATCGCCATTTCCTTCTCCAGGGGATCTTCCTGACCCAAGGATCAAATCCGGGTCTCCTGCATTGTAGACAGACGCTTTACCATCTGAGCCACCAGGGAAGTCCTGTAGCCAGTAGCTATTTTCTGTGACATTTTTTATTTACCTTACAAACATTAGTCAATTTTTAGTTATGACAACACCTCTATCTCATCTCTGTTTTTCAGTGATCTCTGGATAAAAACATCAAAAGTTAAAAAAAAACCATTAACTCTACCATGCCAAGGAGCTATGATGAGATCATTTCCCTGGAGGTGGGGAGGGGGTATAGAAATCTGGGAGATCTCTGGGTAAATCATAAAAGAAAAAAAAATCTGGAGGACAGTATCTCCTGCTCCCTCTTATAATACTTCTAGAGTTTGGTGTTTGCCAAGGCAGAGCTTCAGCTTTTTTTTTTTTCAAGCAAAACAAACTGTTAGGAAAAGACTTCCAAGGAAATGTTCATCATATGAAGTCAGAGGGTGTGGACTGGCCCCTGGGTTCAAGGTAAGAACTGAGGGAACTCTGCTCAATGGTAAGTGGCAGCCTAGATGGGAGGGGTGTTTGGGGGAGAATGGATAAAAGTATGGCTGAGTCCCTTTGCTGTCCATCTGAAACAATTACAGTATTGTTAGTCAGCTATACTCCAATGTAAAATAAGACGTTTAAACAAAAAAGAATCTAAAGGGGTTATTGTTGTTCAGTTGCTAAGTCGGACTGCAGCACCCCAGGCCACCCAAATCTCTTGGAGTTTGCTCACACTCATGTCCATTGAGTCAGTGACGCCATCCAACCATCTCATCCTCTGTCGTCCCCTTCTCCTCCCACCTTCAATCTTTCCCAGCATCAGGGTCTTTTCCAATGAGTCGGCTCTTCGCATCAGGTGGCCAAAGTATTACAGCTTCCCCTTCAGCACTGGTCCTTCCAAATGAATATACAGGGTTGATTTCCTTTAGGATCGACTGGTTTGATCTCCCTGCTGTTCAAGGGGAAGGCTGCATAATAGAAGTCCCCCAAAACAAGGGGATCTACACAGAACAGACGCATTGGGAATAAAGCCTGAAAGAGCCCTCACTTCCCAAGGGGACCTGAGACTGGCCTTCCAGGGGTTTGACCTCTATGTACCTCCTCCTTTGTCCTTTCAGGGGTGTGGGGTGCCATCCTGCCATCTGACCTCTATTATGGGCGCTGGGGTGTGGCTCCCACCCAGCTCATGAGCCCTGAGAGGGAGGGGTCCCATCTTGGGCGTCTCTGTATTTCCTGAACAGACTCAAACAAGGTGCCTTGGTCTCAGCAGGCATTACGTAAGTGTCTTGACAGGTGTACTTAGAAGCGGGTTGAACTGATTAAACACACCTAAGGCCAGATTTCACAGAAATGCGCGCCTTCACTTCATTAGATTTGATGAGCTCACATTCTTGGGGCAGAACCAGAGATGGGGATTAGGTTTCCTCTGTGTACAATCCAGCCCATTTGGCCTAACAGCCTGCAAAGTTTGCACAGGTCTGTCTCTGCAGGCGCGGGAGCCGGGAGCCCAGCCCGCTCTGGATTAAGGCATTGAGTCACCCCACAGGAGCCCCTGTGGGGAAGCAGGAGGCTGGGAATCCAGTGACCTGCAATTCTGTTCCTGGGTGTGCTCACCGACCCTTGTAACCTTGACCAAATCCCCATTTTCTTCCCCTTTTTTTCTTGCCCCAGGTTCGGTGCTATGTTCTCAAAGCAGGAATAAGGATAGTCATTTCATCCCACCTGAAGGGAATCAGATCTTCAAAAGAGAAAGGCTCCCCAGCCCCGAGTCTCATTTTACTAACAAGCAAACTAAGGCAGAGACACAATTAAGGTCCAGGTTTCCTGGCTCTTCCAAAGCTCTCCGTGGCCCTTCAGACCTGTGGAAATGTGCTCTCAGCTGGAGAGACAGAGTGAGGTGCTCCGGGTCCCTGTGACTGTGAGGCTGGCAGGGGTCAGTGAGGTGGCTGGCCCTCCAGGGTTCCTCTTGGTGGCATCTATGCCCCGCAGCCCCAACATCACAGGTGCCTGGCTCTCCCCGCCATACCTCAGTCCACCTGGGGCTCCTCCTGTCCTCTCCCGAGGGCATGGTTCCATGTCGACCCTTCCTCTCAGCACAGACTCTGCGAGGACTCAGCTACTCCTGGTCTGTGACCAACATGCTCCTGAAAGTACCCATGAGTCCTTCCCATCACCTGACTTCCATGTCGGTTAATAATTTCTAAATGATTCATGGGTCCTGCCCTCATCCAGCTCTTCTACTTCCAGCTTGCCTACCCCTCGATGTGGAGGCAGGTCTTAAAAAGCACTGGGCGGACCCCAGGAGTGAGGGAGCCTGGGGCTCCCTGTTAATGGGGCCTCTGACCCCTCAGGCCTCCATGACCCCTCCTGAGCTCCCCCAGGACCTCTGAAGGTGACCGCTTGTAGTCTGAGATACAGTTATAGAGGAGCCATGAGGTGATGTGGAGAAAATTGAGACGTTCTTTTTTTTTAATTTTACTTTTTTTTTTTTTTATTTTTTGGCTGTGCTGGGTCTTTGCTGTTGCACACAGGCTTTCTCTAGTTGCAGCGAGTGGCGGCAGTCGGGGGGCTACTCTCTACTTGCAGAGCATGGGCTATAGGGCATATAGGCTTAGTTGCCTCATGGCACGTGGAATCTTCCCAGACCAGGGATTTGAACCTGTGTCCCCTGCATTGGCAGGTGGATTCTTAATCACTGGACCAACAGGGAAGTCCCGACACATTCTTAAAAGAGGGTAAGCTCTGTGTGTGCTGAAGTGAGATGTAGAATGTAATGGAGAGTTAAACTAACTCAAATAAAGATTTCCAAATCTTTTAAATGAAAAAACCTGATTTTTCATGTTGGGTTATGAGACAGATTAAAAGGGACAGAAATGGAGGCAGAAGATCACCCCACAAAGCCATCACCCATGGGCTGTGAACTCTGTTGCTCTGATCAAATTAACCAAACCTGATGCCCTCCCTCCACACCCTGGTCACCCAATACAGCCAAATAACCAGGCTCAAAGGGAAGCAAGCCCACGGACACTCACACCACAGATCCAAGCTAACAGGCAAGTGACAAGGCCTGACCAAAGAGACAGGAGCTGAGAAGATGAATTCTGTCAGTGCTTTCCTGAAACGTCTCTGAGGATGATTTTTTTTTTTAAATCATTCTAAGGCTCAAATGCAGAAGAGTGTTACCACTTAGTCATGTCTGACTCTTTTGCAACCCCATGGACTGTAGCCCACCAGGCACCTCTGTCCATGGGATTCTCCAGTCAAGAATACTGGAGTGGGTAGCCATTCCCTTTTCCAGGGGATCTTCCCCACCCAGGGATTGAACCTGGGTCTCCTGAAACTCCTGCATTGCAGGTAGATTCTTTACCATCTGAGCCACCAGGGAAGTCCCAAATGCAGGAGCATACTCTATAGTATTGAGTTTGTGTGTGTGCTAACACACCCCCATCAGAAACAGCACCTAGCCTGCATATCAGCTTTTTGACTCTGTGAAGAATCACTGCTTCACGAGGCACAATCTCTTTTGTGTGGGAACAAGTCTGGCTTTCATGCAGCAATTGCTCTTGGTCTGTTGATATTCTATTTACAGATAATAATACTGCCCACCATTGCTGGGCTGGGCAAGATGCTTAGAACTTTATGTACCTTATTTAATACACACAATCATCCTGTATTGGTATGATCTTTTCATTTCACAGATGAGAAGACTAAACTAAGGTTTGAGAGAACTAGGATAACTCGCCCAAAGACACAAAGGAGCAAACAGCTAGGCTGGAATTCAACCCAAGTGCAGTTTTTCAAATATATCAGAATCCATGTTTTTGAGACTTCCCTGGTGGTCCAGGGCCTGACTCTGCACTCCCAATGCAGGCAGCCTGGCTTTGATCCCTGGTCAGGGAACTAGATCCCACATGCTGCAACTAAGACCTGGTGCTGCCAAATAAATACATAAGAATGTTTTAAAAAATAATGATAAAAAAAAAATAAAGAATCCATCCTTCGGGATTATCCACAGAAGCCTTTCCATTTCTCAGCACAAGAAAGTCAAGTGAAGTGGGGCTCCTGCAGGAAAGAGGGTGGGTAGGATGGGATGAACTTCTGTTTATCAGTGATGCTCAGACATTCAGTCATGTCCAACTCCTTGCAACCCCATGGCCTGCAGCCGGCCCCGTTCTTCGGTCCATGGGATTCTCTAGGCCAGAATACTGGAGTGGGTTGCCATGCCCTCCTCCAGGGGATCTTCTCGATCCAGGGATGAACCCATGTCTCCTGCATTTCCTGCACTGGCAGGTGAATTCTTTATCAGTAGCACCATAAATGCATCCATCTAATTGGTCCACATCTCTGATCCTTCCCAAAGCCAAATATCAGGGATCACCTTGTGCTCTAGACAGCTCCTAGCTGTTGGTGTCAAAATCTGTCTCTCAGAGTCTTAGGGTTCAGTCAAGGTTTTTTGGAGTTCGCCCCTTGGAAACAAGAGAGAAGTCAAGGCAGAAGCTGACAGGGTGTGAATCTGCACCCGAATCTTGCCTTGAACTGAATCAGTTTCATCATTTTTACATACTGAAGTTCTGTTTAAGAACTGCTTGTGGGAGAGAAAAAAAGTGGGAGAGTTCTCTCACTCCTGCAATTCTGAAAACCGCTACTCTGGCCAAGAAAATTATTCAGGACAGGGGACCTCGCAGGTCCCAGGCCAGCTCTGAGCATCCAAGAATGTCCTTTAACAACCCTCTGATGGCCGAGGGGGGAACCTTCCTCATTGGCACTGGGCACCATTTTCTTTTGCTGCACATTCAGACAATGGGCAGTGAGCCTGGGCTTCACAAAGACACAGGTGGTAGTACAGAAACATACAAATCCACAGTGTGAGGGGCTTTACGAGCTGGGATTACCTGGCACAGCAGCTGCCGTGGAATCTGTAGAAATACAGGAACGGAAAGTCCAGGACGCTGAAGAGATCACCTGGTGGAAACAGCAAGAGCTGACACACATAGTCCGAAAGCCCCCTGTCCCCTGCCCTCAGCTGCCCAGAAATGCACTGTATCAGTGAATTCACTCTAGCACTCGAGGGTCTCTGTCATCAGCACTGTCTTAATATATTAATAATAGTATGATATGCTGTGCTAAGTCGCTTTAGTAGTATCTGACTCTTTGCGACCCCATGGACTGTAGCCCACCAGGCTCCTCTGTCCATGGGATTCAGTCAAGAATACTGGAGTGGGTTGCCATGCCCTCCCCCAAGGGATCCTCCCAACCCAGGCATCGAACCTGCGTCTCTTGTTGTCTCCTGCACTGGCAGGCAGGTTCTTTACCACTAGAGCTACCTGGGAAGACTAAGTATGATGACAGTTATGACCCATTTAGTGAGAGCCTGCCCTGAGCAGGACTCTGCGCTAAAAGCTTTCCGTACATTGTTTTTTTCAATCCTTGTAACAATCTGTGAGGCTTTCTTATCCCCATTTCAACTGGAGCTCAGAGAAGTGAAGTGTCTGAGATTGCACAACTTTTGAACTCTGGAGCCAGAACATGGACCCTGGTCACTCCAAACCCTAAGATCTTTGCTCTTCACCAGGCAGCCACCTCTGCTTCAGCCAGACTATAGGACAAAAAGAATCTTTTTTTTTTTTTAAGATTTTTCTATTATTTTTTTTCTTATATCTAAAAAAGGATCATGAGTGTATGCCTCTGACATCTTTTCTCATTTTTGTGTTTTAATTACCAAAGAGAGCAGGGGCCAACGGCCATGCATACTCATTTTAGTTTAAGGTCCAAAGGGTACATTTATTTCTAGTGAAGTAAGTTCATTCTTTTAGTTCCACTTGGTGCAAGAGGAAAATCACACATATTGGCTGCTTCCCTCTCTGGAATTTGAACTTCGTCACAAACAAGAAGTCAGGAGATTAAAAAAGCAGAAAGCCTTCCAAAAATGTCCAGAGAAAAGGAATTAAGCATTTCCACGGCAGATAGCCTAATCCTTCCAAATCTCGGATTTCTGAGATTCTGGAGGCGCCAGGTCTTCAAGACCCCCAGGCTTGAGTCTGTCTCTCAGTTCTGGATGGTCTGGAGCCAGAAAGGCTAGTTTTCCTGAGTATTCACAGCATGGCAGTGGCAGTGGAACATTCTTCATCACTTTTTCTTTTTTTAATTTTTTAATTAGAGGATAATTGCTTTACAATTGCTGTATTGGTTTCTGCCATACACTAACATGAATCAGCCATAGGAATACACATGTCCCCTCCCTCCTGAACCACCTCCTATCTCCCACCCCATCCCACCTCTCTGGGTTGCCACAGAGCACCAGATTTGAGTTCCCAGTGAATTTCCACTGGCTGGTACTAATGAACCTATTTGCAGGACAGCAACGGAGAGGCAGACACATAGAACAGACTTGTGGACAACGGGCGGGCGAAAGAGAGGGTGGGATGAATCGCGAGAGTAGCACTGAGACATGTACATTACCGTATGTAAAATCAGATCACTAAGCTTATTAACCAAGAGTTTCAGAACAAGAGACACAGTGCGTGCTACACTTCCTCAGCCTTAGATGATCTCAAATGGTCCCTTCGCTGTTCATTTGAAACTATCACAAGATTGTTGATTGGCTATACCCCAATACAAAATGGTTTTGGTGTTAAAAAAAAAAATTACATTTTTAAAAAATGATCTCAAATGATTCCACCATCAATTGGGAAAGAAAGGTGTGAATTCCATTTCTCTGGAGGGTTGCTTTTTTTCTACCGTAACTATCATGATTTTGTTTGGTTTGGTTGGTGCATATGTACCTGTGTTTAAAGTGAGAGGGTCTCCAAGGATCTGGTTTTCTTACGGCCCAGCAAAAGGCTAAGAATTTTGTTTCTCTTTATATTTGGCCCCACTGAACACCTCTGTCATCTACTCGAGACTTATTTGGGTGGAGGCACTTTGTAACCAACATCAGGCCCAGACGTGTAAAGCGCATGAAGAACTCCACTGCTTCTGAAGGCCCTTTCCTTCCAGAAGAGACAGCCAGGGTAGACTTGAGCATCCGGATCCTAGCGGGCGGCCCCAACCCCCTGCCAGGAGGGTGGAAGGATGTTCTCCGAGGCTTTGTTCTGTCTCTTTAGCGGCTGTTGGTTCTTGGCTTTTTCCCAACCTCCCTTTCAGAGTGAGGGAGACTGCAGTGCAGTCAGTGTGATCAGGAGGACTAGGCAGAAAGGAATACATTAAACGCAAACCTCATATTTCCCTGGGTGCTACCGCCTCACTCAGGGGAGGTGAACTGGGCTCCTGGTGCCCAGAACAGGGAGGTGGGGCAAGAGGAGATCTTGACAGCCCAGCCCAAGCTGTGGAGGGGTCTGCAGGGCAGTGGAGTGGTCATGAGTAGATAGGAAGGGAGGAAGATAAAGCAAAAAAAATCACCATCCTAAGGAATTGACAAGTTACATAATAATCCTCACCCAAATCCTAAAAAATTGACCATATAAATTATTGAGAGCAAAAGAGAGCATAGCTGGCTCTTCTCGTTGAGCCATTTCTAAAACCTCCACACATTTGTCATGTAGTTGATCCCATGACGGTTTCTTCTGGAACCATCCTGTTCTTGACGATTCTATGATTCTACGATTCTATGATTATTCATCACTTGTATCCACTGTGTTAGGGCCATCTCTGACAAATAACAAGTGCTAGTCAACCAAGAGTATCCGGGAGACCTCAACACCTCCTGCTTTCCCTACAGAGAATGTTCCAAACACTTTCCACTTGGCTCTGCTGGTCTTCAATCTCAAGTTTTGTGTTAGTCGCTCAGTTATGTCCAACTCTTTGTGATCCCATGGACTGTAGCCCACCAGGCTCCTCTATCCACGGGATTCTTCAAAAAAGAATACTGGAGTGGGTTGCCATTTCCTTCTCCAGGGATCTCCCCGATCCAGGGATGAAATCTGGGCATCCTGCACTGCAGGCAGATTCTTTATGGTCTGAGCCACCAGGGAAGCCCAATCAATCTCAAATCGACCCCTAATGCTTCCCCTCTGACTTTAGCTGGCCTCTTTTTTCACTTTAACAGAGAGGGTGCACACCAGCTTCTCAACTGTGTTACAAAGTTAGCCCTGAAGATCTTGCCGTATGTGGCTGGCTGGACCCAACCACATAAGAACTAAACCCAGGAGCCTAAAAAAGGTGTGCTGCTGCTGCTAAGTCACTTCAGTCGTGTCTGACTCTGTGTGACCCCAGAGATGGCAGCCCACCAGGCTTCCCTGTCCCTGGGATTCTCCAGGCAAGAACACTGGAGTGGGTTGCCATTTCCTTCTCCAATGCATGAAAGTGAAAAGTGAAAGTGAAGTCTCTCAGTCGTGTCCAACTCCTAGCGACCCCATGGACTGCAGCCTACCAGGCTCCTCCGTCCATGGGATTTTCCAGCCAAGAGTACTGCAGTGGGGTGCCATTGCCTTCTCCAAAAAAGCTGTAAGGATGCTCAAAAGACAACACTCCTTCACCGCTAGTGTAGAACACCCACTTTAAGCACAAAGTAAGTGGTCCAAGCGTTGTAAACTTGTCTTGTGGCATCAACACACAGCTTACACACCAAGGTCTGAGTTAAGCCTTCATCCTCATACTCCACGGTTAAAATTCTGCTGACTCTCTGAGGGAGTGAATCCCATCTCTCTGAAGATAATGGAGCATGAAATTGCTATAGTGAAAAGTGTGGCAATGATCTTATTACATCCAAGAACAACTGATATTTGAATAGCAGGAAAATTTCCTCTCACCACATTTTAGTCCTCAGAATCAGTGGGAAAGCAGAAGGTCAGTTCCAAGACGTAGTGAGTACTGTTGGCTTTATCTCAGTACTAGCAATAGACACCAGGTGACAAGGTCATTTCCAGTCAGATTCCTGCAAGTCCTCCTGCCCTTCTGTTTCTATGAAATGTTCTCTCTTGAAAATGCCACCGCAGAGGGACCTCACACAAAGAGGAAATGCAAACTTTCAAACAGAGGAAGGATTTCTTTTCCCTACTCTTATCTAAAATAGTCCCAGGGGAAGCAAGGTTCCAAGATTCTTGGAGCTTCTGCATGAACTGTGACTTTGAAAGGTTAGGAGACGTAGACCCCACTCACCAAGAAGCAAACCAAATGCCTGAAGGGGGAGAAGCATCAGGGTCTGCATCCAGGACACGGAGAACTGTCTACCTGGTCCCTACCTACCGCCCTGTCCCAGTGTGTCCCAAAGGTGTGTGTCAAAGCCGCACCATCTGCATCACAGGAAAGCTTATCCTTCCAGCTACTCAGGACTGAGTGAGGAGGGCAGCTCAGTCAAAAGCACTACTGAGAGGCCATCACCCACCTGGCAGAGCAGCTAACATAAGACAGACAACACCAAAGGCTGGTGAAGACACGGAGTAACCGGAAGTCTCATGCATTATTGTGCATGCTGCCATGCTAAGACACTTCAGTCATGTCTGACTCTTTGCAACCCTATGGATTGTAGCCTGCTAGGCTCCTCTGTCCTGGGGATTCTCTAAGCGAGAATACTGGAGAGGGTTTCCATGCCCTCCTCCAGGGGATCTTCCCACCCCAGGGATCGAACTTGCATCCTTTATGTCTCCTGCATTGGCAGGCGGGTTCTTTACCACTGGCTGCTGGGTGGGAGGTAAAATGGTACAAATGCTTTAGAAAATTGGCACTTTATTTCAAGGGTAAACATATGACTACTCTACAGAAATTCTACTCCTAGGTATTTATCCAAGAGGGCTGAAAATGTAAGTCTACAAAAAGTCTTTTATGAGAATGTTGATGGCAACTTTATTCATACTAATCTGGAACAATTCATGTGCACATCATCAGGTGAATGGATAAACAAAAGGTTCATATACTGGCACACTCGTCAACAATAAAGGGAACAGACTAGTGAGACATACAACAACCTGGATGAACCTCAACACTGCTGAACACAAGAGCCAGACACAAAAGAATCCTTCCTATGTGTTTCGATTTGTATGAGACTCTAAAATAGACAGAACTTATGTATGGTAACAGAAACCAGATCAATAGGGGCTTCTGGTGGTTGGTAAGAACGGAGTGACTAGGAAAGGACATGAGGAGACTTTCTGGAGTGACAGATGTTTTTTATGTCTTGATAGAGGTGTGAGTTACATGGGTGTGTACCTTTGTCAAAATTGATCAAGCTGTACATTTACGAATATGCATTTCCTTTGCGTAAATCATATTTCAATTTTAAAATGTTTTGAAAGTACTACCAAATAATGAAGACACAAGTGAAAAAAAGAAGAGGTAAGACAAAACCAAAAAGGATAAAGCCCTGTTTTAAAATGTCAGAAATTAACAGAAGGTATTCCCTGGCAGTCCAATGGTTAGGACTCAGCTTCCACTGCAAGGAGCACAGGTTCAATCCCTGGTTAGATTGATCCCAGGGATCAATCTAAGATCCCACAAGTGGTACAAAATGGCCAAAAGAAAAAAAGAAGGAAATTAACAGAGCTTTAAAAAAAAAAAAGAAAAAGACTGCACCCGTGGGTCCTGACTCTTACTGTGTCTTAATTGGTGCAGATATAAGGAGTCTTGAAAGCATTCTGGCTGACCCACACCCACTCTATGAGGTGGACATTTCACTTGGAAAGTGTAATAAGCAAGCAGGAAAGAATGAAGTGTCCCTCTGTCGTAAAAATGGGCTAGACTACCCATAGGGCTGGGTCCTATGAGAAAGCTAACACACTGGCAGGAATCGGAGCTGCTCAATCAGGGCAGTCCTCGGACACTTCTGGAGGAGAGGGAGTTTCTTCCCGTTTCACTTGCTTACATTTTGTAATTAACCTTATGGTCCTATGAGAACACATCACCAAGACCCATCAGAGGGTTTAGGTCAAGTGACCAGGCTTTATAAAACTGGGAAAAACTGATCTCCAAGGGATCTCCTAGATTCTGAGCTTCTATAATCTCGCACACCAAATTCCTACCTTAATATCTACCTGCCTTAATTATCTACTCTAACAAACCTGTGTGCTTTTTGAAGCAGTTGGCTGCTGTTTGAGCTGCACAAAGCTGTGCATTACACAACTTCGTTCCAAACAACTGCACTGTTCATATAGACCACAGTTTTATTTGTTACCATTTCACATAAAAGTAGGAGGAAATGGCAATCCACTCCAGTATTCCTGCCTAAAGAATCTCATGGACAGAGGAGCCTGGTGGGGGATACAGTCCATGGGTCGCAAAGCGCTGGACACCACTGAGAGACTGAGCGCACGCCCACATGCACATGGACAGTGAATTCCATGATGGAACATTAAGAGCAGTTTCAAGTATGTGGGCCATTCCTGACACCCTGGAAGGCAGCCACTTTCTCTTACAAAATTTCCCTCGGAGATTTAAGCAGGATCAGAGCACTGGGTCAGTGGGCAATGTAAGACAAACAAATAAACGAAATCTTACCTGTGGGGTGAGCTGCTAAAGCCAGGAGCACCACACTGAAAAAGAAACAGCAGACTAGTGAAGAAAGCTTCGCCAGCACTGAGAAAACAACACCCATTCTACTTGGAAATAGTAAGATTTGCCTAAAAGCAAATTATCTGCACTGAATGTTCTCATTCTGACGAAATCTAACTCATCAGGAAGAGTGTGAGAATGTCCTGAAATGTCTCAAGTTTTGGTAAAAGGGCTGGATCTCTTGTGATGATTCTGAGGGTCCACACTCTTCCCTGAGCATCAGCCATACCATGAATGATCACCATAGCCCGCTAATCTACAGAGTGTCCTTGTCAGCGAAACAAAGCAGACTCTAAATTACAAAGAGGCTGCAGCCTAAAAGCTAGCTGTTGAATGTGAGCTAAATTTACTTGTGAGCTAAATCACAAAATTAACTACAGAAGGAGTGGTAGATTTCCAAGAAACTAATCCACAGCATGACCCATGCCATCCACCCTGTGCCTGAAAACTTCCTGGACCAATCTGTAGTTGATGCTATAAGGGACGATGCAGGTCATACCTGTTTGGCTCTCTCCCATCTTCCTCTCTGGAAACCTGTCCCATCTCCCAGTGCCTGTCTACAAGCACCTCTGTGTGGCCCTAAGCCCACCTTCTATACCCTCTTCTGTCAAAACTCATGCTACCAGGCAGCTGGTTTAGTTGGAGGTAGGAATAAAACCTTATATTCAAGTAGAACCAAGAATGTTTGTTTGTTTGTTTGTTTTAATGTTGGATGGCCTCACCCTGCAGACACATCTGAAGAGCCCAGTATCCCGGCTAGAATCTCTAAGGGAATAGTCTGGGCATCCATGGTTTTAATTTGTCATGGCTCCTGGAAGCTATAAAGTACCAGGGCTGAGAACCACTACCTCAGACCGCAGTTGGTGACACTACAGGGAAGTAGAAGAGGCCAGTTTTACAAGGAAACCAGTGTGAGTTCAGCACTGCCCTGCCCTGCTCTTGAGTTACCTCCCAGCACCATTTCTGATTTTCTGACAGCTCCCAAAGGAGCAGCATCACAGAAAGAGGCGAGAAGAGAGGCGGGTCAGGACAAAGGCCATGGAGAATAGCCACATCCTGGCCATTCAGAAGTTGTAGGTTTATAAGATAAGTGTTTACATGCAGCTGTAAAAAACATACACACCACAAACAAGACTGGAGTTTTTCTATCCTTTACACAGGCTGTCTGCTTGCTATCTCTTCTTTCTCCAGAAAGCACATACCCTCTACATACCCCATTATTCTAGCTCACTGGATCCCCTTCCACTTATAACTTCAGCAGCAGAAGTTATTGCTCTTATGGTAGGATGTGAAGGATCCTGTTTCCATCCCAAAATATCTCCCAGGGCCTGACATGGCATCCCAAATGCCATCATCAGGATCACCCCAAACGGTGACTCTAAAAGACAAGACTAGGGGGTAAAAATAAATCATTAAATAAAAGAGTTGGTTCTCTAGTCCACATCTGAAAATTTGTAAATGTAATGTCATGCCTTCCTAATTCCTACACTGTGATGGCCTTGAGATCAAGAACCATATTTTATTTATCTTTGGATCTCAAGTATTTAGCAGGGCCAGATACATAGCAGGTTCTCTCTGTGTTTTCAAACCAGCAGAGAGATCAATCCAGCAGGCAGAGGTCCAGACAGATCTGACTAACTGCAGATCTTTGGGTTTGGATGCTCAGGGCCTGTGGCAAATCGAATCTCAGCCCTGGTTTACCTTCTTCACTTGTACTGAAAAGAAGACTTAGAAACAGAATCAGCAGTCTGAGGCAGGAAGCCTTGAGCATCAGGTTCCCCGGCAGTGAAACCCTCACACAGGGGGAGAGGCAGAAGAACTAGCAGGTGGGGGTGGTCACAGTGGCTTGATTTTCCATCCCCTGAACCCTCTGCTGCTGCTCGACTTGGCTATAAGTTCTGGTCGGGGGGTGGGGGAAGAACGGTTTAAAGTGGTACAATGTCATGGAAACATTTCAAACACCAAGAGTCTTTCTGCATTTTCAGAAACATCTCTTGAAAAGGCAGCTGGTGGGTTTGTAGGTGGAGAATACAGCTCATGTCGAACATTTTAAGCTGAGTAACTTCCTCCAGAAATCCATGAGGCCAAAACTGATAGGGGCTTCCCTCATAGTTCAGTTGGTAAAGAATCTGCCTGCAATGCAGGAGACCCGGGTTCAATTCCTGGGTCGGGAAGATCCTCTGGAGAAGGAAATAGCAACCCACTCCAGCATTCTTGCCTGGAGAATCCCATGGATGGAGGAGCATAGTGGATTACAGTCCACGGGATTGCAAGAATAGGACACAACTTAGCGACTAAACCACCAAATGCTGAAAGGCACCTCTGTGAACTCAGTCCTCTGGACAGAATGCTGTTGCATTAGGCAAACTTGAGCTTCAGACAGCAAACCTCGTTGTTTCTTAGTTAGGTCCCGCAGGGTGCCCTGGGGACTCCCAGGATTCAAGAATGCTCCCAGGCCATTCTATTGAGTGGCTAAGCCTTATTCTATGCCTGTTTTGGGTCAAGGGTACAAAAGAATCCACATATTCAATGCATGCATGTGTGCTAAGTCGCTTTAGTCATGTCCAACTCTTTGTGACCCTATGGACTGTAGCCGCCAGGCTCCTCTGTCCATGGGATTCTGCAGGCAAGAATACTGGAGTGGGTAGCCATGCCCTTCTCCAGGGAATCTTCCCAACCCAGGGATTGAGCCCTGGTCTCCTACAGCTCCTGCAGTGCAGGCAGATTCTTTACCACTGAGCTACCGAGAAAGCCCATATATTCAATATTACACTTGATTTATGACATTTAAATGTAATCTATTCAATACTATTCAATGCCACACTTAAATGTCATAAACCAAGCCTAAAACTTCATCTTACCTTAACAAAAACACCTTCAAAACAACCTGGAACTCCAAATTAAAGCAGAATTCTCAGAGTCCCTGGAGCTTCATGTCAGAAGGTGGCGTTGTGGGGAAGGTCCAGCCTCTGGCTCCCGACCCCCAAAGCACCCTCTTCTCTCCCCAAACCAGGCTCCATCCTGCACCCAAAGGACCTCATACATGTGTGTTGTGTGTGGACATCTCAGCCTGCGAGTCCATCCTCCACCCACAACCTTCCCGCTAAAATCCTTTCCTTGGACATCCACTGGGTCTAGGAATGAGTTAAGAAGATAGACTTTGGAATCCATTTCGTAGGAAATCTCAGGGCCCAGTCTAGAAGAAAAGGTGTGGGTTCTTACCAGCCTTACAGACTCCAAAAGCCCTAGGGAGAGGCGTAGCCCTCTGAAGTTTGAGGCTGGTTGGAAGCCCTGCTTGTCTGGCCTGAGGGCAGGATTACTGTTTCATTTCCTCAACTCTGATCGTCTCACCAATTATTTAGGTTGCCTTCCTGGCAGGCACATTGGCTCAGATCTCCCCAATCAAGATATTATTGAAAATAAAAACCCATTAGCTCTAGAAGAATATAAATTATTTTTTGAAATTTTAAATTATATTTTACCTGAATAGATAGTTTAAGTACTGCTGGTCAATGTCACTAAGGAATAAGAAAAAAAAAGATAAAAGATGAAATAATAGATATGTTTTATATATACAGAATAATAATTTTCCTCTATTAATAAATTATACCTATGTACAAGTTACATTTATAAACTATCAAGAAACAATACAAAGAGTACTTCATTTCCTGGCTCATTTTTGAAAACCATTTCCTAAGTTAGTACCATCACATGCAATTTCACTTTGGTTGATTATTTCCTTTGGGTACATCTGCAGTTTTAAAAGCTGTGTTGGGACTTCTGTGGTGGTCCAGTGGTTGAGACTCCACCCTTCCAATGCAGGGGGCGAGGGTTTGATCCCTTGTTGGGGAACTAAGATCCCACAGGCCACCAGGCTTGGCCAAAAAATAAAAAATAAAAAGAGTGTCAGCTCTCTCAGGCCATTGGACTGACTTCTAAGGCTACCATATTTGACAAGTAAAAATACAGCACATGCAAATAAATCTGAACTTCGGGTAAAGAATAATACTTTAGTAAAAATGTGTTCCAAATATTACATGAAACATACTTCAACTAAAAAAATTATTTGCTGAAATTCAAATTTAACTGGGTATTCTGTATATTATCTTAACAACTCTACCAACTTCTTGCTGCAAAAACACTTTATTCAAAGAAAATATGGTGCCCTAGGACCCATCACACACCCTCAGAGTATATACCACCTCCTCCCAGGAGTCAGTCCCTTCAGATCTTTCTCTGTAGGCCTCAGTTCAGTTCAGTTCAGTTCAGTCACTCAGTCGTGTCCGACTCTTTGCGACCCCATGAATCACAGCACGCCAGGCCTCCCTGTCCATCACCAACTCCCGGAGTTCACTCAGACTCACGTCCATCGAGTTGGTGATGCCATCCAGCCATCTCATCCTCTGTCCTCCCCTTCTCCTCCTGTCCCCAATCCCTCCCAGCATCAGAGTCTTTTCCAATGAGTCAACTCTTCACATGAAGCAGCCAAAGTACTGGAGTTTCAGCTTTAGCATCATTCCTTCCAAAGAAATCCCAGGACTGATCTCCTTCAGAATGGACTGGTTGGATCTCCTTGCAGTCCAAGGGACTCCCAAGAGTCTTCTCTAACACTACAGTTCAAAAGCATCAATTCTTCGGCGCTCAGCTTTCTTCACAGTCCAACTCTCACATCCATATACAACTACTGGAAAAACCATAGCCTTGACTAGATGGACCTTTGTTGGCAAAGTAATGTCTCTGCTTTTCAATATGCTGTCTAGGTTGGTCATAACTTTCCTTCCAAGGAGTAAGTGTCTTTTAATTTCATGGCTGCAATCATCATCTGCAGTGATTTTGGAACCCCCAAAAATAAAGTCTGACACTGTTTCCACTGTTTCCCCATCTATTTCCCATGAAGTGATGGGACTGGATGCCATGATCTTCTTTTTCTGAATGTTGAGCTTTAAGCCAACTTTTTCACTCTCCTCTTTCACTTTCATCAAGAGGCTTTTTAGTTCCTCTTCACTTTCTGCCATAAAGGTGGTGTCATCTGCATAGAGGTTATTGATATTTCTCCCAGCAATCCTGAGTCCAGCTTGTGCTTCTTCCAGCCCAGCGTTTCTCATGATGTACTCTGTATGTAAGTTAAATAAGCAGGGTGACAATATACAGCCTTGACATATTCCTATTCCTATTTGGAACTAGTCTGTTGTTCCATGTCCAGTTCCAACTGTTGCTTCCTGACCTGCATACAGGTTTCTCAAGAGGCAGGTCAGGTGGTCTGGTATTCCCATCTCTTGAAGAATTTTCCATAGTTTGTTGTGATCCACACAGTCAAAGGCTTTGACGTAGTCAACAAAGCAGAAATAGATGTTTTCCTGGAACTCTCTTGCTTTATCAATGATCCAGTGGATGTTGGCAATTTGATCTTTGGTTCCTCTGCCTTTTCTAAAACCAGGTTGAACATCTGGAAGTTCACGGTTCACGTATTGCTGAAGCCCGGCTTGGAGAATTTTGAGCATTACTTTACTAGCGTGTGAGATGAGCGCAATTGTGCAGTAGTTTGAGCATTCTTTGGCATTGCCTTTCTTTGGGATTGGAATGAAAACTGACCTCACCCGGCCCCAAAACCCAGCTGATCACTAGGGGGCTTTGACCTGGCAGCTCCAGTCTGACCGAGGCCTGAATTCTCATCTTTTTCATTTATATTCAGCAATTGTGCCACTGACTGCCTTCAACAAAGGCTTCATTTTACCTCAGAACAGAGCTAGTGATGGGAGGGACTTCTGGGTCTAGTTTGGAAGGGGCTGGAGAAGCAAGAAAAAGACTTGTGCTTCTGAGCTACAAGAAGTGAACTGGGGCCCAAGGAGGCCAGTCACATAATTTTTGACAAAATGTCATCTAAACAGCTGCCCTGAGGGAAGAGGAGAGACTTCCAGGCTCTTCGCATATGGCTGGCGGCTGGCACATTTCAGCTCCTGGTGGACCCAAACTGCTGCCCTCCCCCTATCCTGGACTTTCATTGTCTCTCTGATGGAAGAAGCTCACAACCCCATGGGTCTCCCCCTTTCCTTTAGTGAAACATTAACTTACCAGACTTCAAAAGTTCCCTGGCGTCAGAGTGAGTAAGAATTCTCCTGCCAATGCAGTGGACATGGGTTCAATCCCTGGTCTCAGAAGACTCTACATGCCACGGAGCAACTAAGCCCTTGAGCCACAACTACTGAGCCCGAGTGCTGCAACTACTGAAGCCCGTGTGTTTAGAGCCTGTGGGCCTCAACACAAGGAACCAGGGCAATGAGAAGCCCGTGTGCTGCAACTAGAGAAAGCTGGTGAGTAGTAACCAAGACCCATTGCAAACAAAAAAATTTTAATTAATTAATTATAAAATATATGTGTGTAAGTCACTCAGTCACGTCCGATTCTGCAACCCTATGGACTGTAGCCCACCAGACTGCTCTGTCCATGGGATTCTCCAGGCAAGAATACTAGCCATTCCCTTCTCCAGGGGATCTTCCCAATCCAGGGATCGAACCCTGGTCTCCTGCATTGCAGGCAGATTCTTTACCATTTGAGCCACCAGGGAAGCTCCATAAAATATATACATGTATTTTTTTTAAAGTTTACCTTAACTTGTTGAGTTTCTGGGATTTCTGTAGTATCTTATAAGCCCCTGGAGAGGAAGCAACAGGAGTCACTCGCACAGGGAATTCTTCAGGGGGCATGAATCCTCAGGGAAAAGGGCCTCTCTTCCCTGCAAGGGTTACCCGCAGCCCACAGAGGGTGACCAACAGCACTCTGGAGGACTTCAAGGATGTGCATCTGGTAATCCCCCAGATGATGCAGTTCACAGAGAAAGGGCTGGGCCAGTGAGGCTCATGGTCCACAGAAGGACACAGTTAACGGGAGGCCTGGGTTTCCTCTGATGGTGCCATGAGAAACATCACTGGATTTCTGAACTGTGTGTCACAAAGTCAGGGCACTGTTTTCCCTCTAAGAGAGGAAACATTGGTTTGAAATAAAGTAGATGGTCCTTTTATTTCACCCACTTTTTTTTTAAGTGTACTGCTGAAAGAGAGTTTTTATGGACACAAACTTCTGGATATGGAATTCTCCCCACCATTTTTTAGAGAAGGAGCTAGCACTGCACAAGTGTATCTGAGGAAATGGACCCTAGGCCCTGGTGAGTTAGTAACATTTGTCATGAGAAAGAGGAGACTCTATGGGAACTGGAACCATTTCGGGAAAACTCCAAAATAGGAAAATCAAACCAGAAAAAAAATGCCCATTTAATTTTAACCTTGACATCTTGGATTTAATCTTCCTATTGTCTGGGATCATTAAAAGGGGGTACATGATGAGGTCTAAATAATAAGTCTCAATTGTTTAAGTAAGAATTCTTAAAAAACTTACCTACACAGAGTAAGTGAATTACAGCCCAGAAATATCCATCTGGATCAAACTGTAACACAGGGTTTAAAAAAAAAAAAAAAAAAGGATGTAAGTACAGACAAACAGAATCCAGAGTGGCGATTTTAAATGCCAATGCACAGCACCAAGCACGGTGCCAGACAGGACTCTGGGACCTTGGGCCAGACCCTCCTTACTCCTCACCCAGCTGCCTACGCGACGTCTTCCTAACAGGGCTCTCTGCCTCCAGCATCTCTTTCCCCACCCCCAACACTCCCCAGCACTGCATCTTTAAAAGGCAGATCCAAGGGGCTTCCCTGGTGACTCAGTGTTAAAGAATCTGGCTGCTACTGCAGGAGACACGGGTTCAATACCTGGTCTGGGAAGATCCCACATGCCACAGAGCAACTAAGCCCCTAGGCCACAACTATTGAGCCTGCGCTCTAGAGCTCAAAAGCTGCAACTACTGAGAAGATGTGTCAAAACTCCTGAAACCCCCAAGCACCCTAAGCCGTGCTCAACAACAGGAGAAGCCACCGTAATGAGAAGCCCACGCACCACAAATACAGAGTAGCCCCTGCTCTCCACAACTAGGGAAAGCCCAGGCAGCAACAAAAACCCAGCACAGCCAAACATAAATAAATAAAGGAATCATTGTTGTTTTTTTTTTTTAAAGGCAGATCAGATGGTGTCACCTATTGCTTAAAATCATCCAACAGTCCCCCAGTGGCTTCAGGATGAAATCCAAACACAAGGCACCCAAGAACCCCCATGACAAGCCCCTGTCAACCCAAGCAGTCCCATCCACTGCCCATCCCCTCTCCAGAGAAAGAGAGCTTGGACTTCCCCAGCCAACTTGGCCAAGGGGCACTCCCTCCTCTTCTTCCCTTCCTTACTTTTTCCATTTATCTCACCTGATACATTCCTTTCAGCTTATGATCTGCCTCTGTCTCCACCCTCCATGAGATGGTCAAGTCCAAGAAAGCAGGAATCAGCCCAGGGGCACACACATGGTGGATGTGCCATGAAGCTGAGTCACAGGGCACGCTCAGGACACCTCCACGATTCCGGCCGCCCCTGCCTTCTTCTCCTGGTTCACTCCTCCTCACCCTTCAAGATTTAGGTCCAGAGACTTCCCTGGTGGCCAGTGGTTAAGAATCCACCTCCCCATGCAGGGGGTGTGGGCTCGATCTCTGGTCAGGGAACTAAGATCCCACATGCCATGGGGCCACTAAACCCAAGCACCCCAGCTACTGAGCCCATGTGCTCTACACCCCACGCCACAAGTAGAGCGAGAACTCCACGAGCCACAGCTAGAGAGAAGCCCCCGAGCACTGCCACGAAGAGCAGGCAAATAAATAAAGATTTAGGTCCAGTCAACAGAGCCTGGCTCCAGCATCAGAAAGATCTGGGTTAAATTCTAAAATCTCCACTTACTTGTTAGCTGGTGACCTTTTGGGTCTCACTATTCTTTAACTACAAAATGGAGACAATAATAGCTGCTACCCTTGTGGAATTATTGTTGAGATTAAATAAAATAAGGCACTAAAGCATTGGCCCAGAGCCTGGCACCCAGCAAGCTCAATATAATCGTCAGCTCTTCCTCCTCTGAGCCTCCATGTCTTCCCAGGCGCCTGGCAGGATCCCACCCCGCCCCGGACAGAGCCCTGGCCTCCCCGGGTTATAATTATCTGTTCATTGTCTGCCCCCTCCCCTCTGCTCTGACTAGACTCCGGCTTCTGCCCGGACGACGGCAATTTCTCTTTGTGCCCCCAGAGCCTGGCTTGGTGCCTAACACTTGATGGGGATTTAATCAATGCTGGGGAAGGAAAGAAGGGAAAAAAGACCCAGGAATGAGATGACTCCTGGAGGTGGGGGTGGGTCCTCAGTGCCTAAGAAAGAAAAACTCAGGAAAACAAAGCGAAAATCACTGTGTAAGATAAGGCCCTTGGGATGAGAAAGTGAAAATGTTAGTCGGTCAGTCATGTCCGACTCTTCGAGACCCCATGGACAACAGCTTGTCAAGCTCCTCTGCCCATGGGATTTTTCTAGGCAAGAATACTGGAATGGGCTGCCATTGCCTCCTCCAGGGGATCTTTTCAACAAAAGGATCGAACCTGCGTCTCCCGTGTCTCCTGCATTGGTGGCAGATTCCTTACCTGCTGAGCCATTGGGAAGCCCCCTTGGGATGAGAGGGGAAAATCAATTTTGCCTCGGTGTGTGGGTCATTTGGGCTCGCAGGTCCTCCTAGCTGGTTCAGAGGGTGGACTGCCCCCATCACAGCACCCAGAGGTCTGAGCTCTGTGGGCCACCCTGCCACACACAGAAAGGTGAAGACCTGAGGGGAGGTGCTGGCCTGGCCAGTGGATCCCCTAGGCCCTGCCTGAAGTTTGCTTTTACATGTCTTTGCACAGGCCGGGGTCATACTGCTTCTCAAAGGAAGGACTTGGAAATTCTGCTCATCCAGGCAGGCTTCAGAGATACTTGAAGGCAAAGTGAGTCTACCTGAACTTACCTGCGAGTCGTTAAAGGGCAGGCACCCGGCAGCGGCCAGGAGGAAGAGGGCGCTGTGGAGAGGAGGTGAAAGACACAGTTTTACTGTCCAACATGAAGGGCGTCCCAGAGAGGGTGGAGGTGGAAATACACCCACTGGAGCTCGGGTGAAGCAGAGATCCTGGGAGACCACACCCAGCTGCCCTGCTCATCCTCTGAGCACCACATTATCTGTCTAGTTTTCAGTTGCGTGCTCTGCTGACACCAGACAGCTCCTTCTCTGGGGCTCAGTGAGCCATCTTCCCAGAGAGAAGCATTTGCAGGATATGTATAAAACCACAGCTGGCTCACTCGAGAACAACAGTGTATATATAGGAACTTCCCTGGTGGCCCAGTGGCTAAGAGTCTGTGCTTCCCATGCAGGGAGCATGGGTTGGATGGCTGATTGAGGAACTAAGATCCCACATGCCACATGTCGAGGCAAAAAAAAAAAAGTGTACATAAAAGGAGATTTTTTTAAAACTACCGATCCCGACAAATACACTAGTAGAAAACTGGCCAGTGAAAGTGTTAGTCGCTCAGTGCTGTCCAACTCTTTGCAACTCCATGGACTACAGCTCACCAGGCTCCTCTGTCCGAGGGACTACAGCCCACCAGGCTTCTCTGTCCAAGGGATTCTCCAGGCAAGCACACTGGAGTGCATTGCCATGCCCTCCTCCAGGGGATCTTCCCAACCCAGGGATTGAACCCAGGTCTCCCACATTGCAGGCAGGTTCTTTACCATCTGAACCACCAGGGAAGTGGAAAATGTGGCGAAGCAGACTACAGTTTTGCTGCTTACCAATAAGAAAACACCGTGGAAAGCACATTACAATCTTATCAACTTACTCAAATAATCAAACTTAACATCTCCAGTAGTGGGACAGATCAATATCATGTGCCTCCTGATATGATGCACTGAGAAGGGTACAGTATCACTCATATGGTAGTATGCACGACCTTAAACTGAATCTCAGGGAAATGCTGAGACAAACCCAAATTCAGGGACAGTTCACAAAACAATGGGGTTACATGATTCAAAAATCTGAAGGCGATGAAAGGCAATAAAAAGCCGAGGAACTGTTCCAGATTAAAGGTTATAGTAAAAAAAAAAAAAAAAAGATTAGGAAGAGACATGGCATCTTTGAGGGAGGTGAATACTACAAAAGAAAATGTCAGGATAATTGACCAAATTTGAACACCGACTCAATATTACATAACAGAATTATATGAGACATTAATTTTCTAAATGTAATCATTGCACTGTGGTTATACAAGAGCTTATTATCTTTAGGAGACACACTTTGAAGTATTTAGGGGTAGAGTCATAATCCCTGCAACATATCCTCAAATGGTTCAGAAAAAATAAGAGTAAGAATAATTATATGTATAATTATATAATAATTATATATATTTTGTGTGATACATATATTGTTGTTGAGTCGCTAACTCATGTCCGACTCTTTTGTGACCCCGTGGACTGCAGTCTACCAAGCTCCTCTGGCCATGGAATTCTCCAGGCAAGAATACTGGAGTGGGTAGCCATTTCCTTTTCCAGGGTATTTTCCTGGCCCAGGGATTGAACCTGCATCTCCTGCATTGGCTGAGGCGCTTTACTGCTGAGCCACCATGTGCATAGAGAGAGAGAGAAAGAAAGCAAATACAAAAAATGTTACCAATGAGTGAAACTAAATAAAAGGTATATGGGATTCATTGTAATACTCCTGCAACTTTTCTACCAGTTTAAACTTTTTTCCCAAATAAGGGAATTCCTTGGTGGTCAGTGGTTAGGACTCCAACTACTTTTACTGCCAAGGGCCCAGGTTCAATCCTTGGTCAGGAAACTAAGATCCTGCAAGCTGTTGGCACAGCCAAATAGTAATAATAATTAAAAATTTCAGTAGAAAAAAATCTCTTACACATACCAAAATATTTATGGATGTAACCCTACAGAGCCTGTGATTTGCTGAAATGAGACGCTGGGTGCAGGCTTAAGTTGAAACTGCTGAATCTCAGAGACGAGTCTATAGAAATTCATTTTACTATTTTTTTATTCATATATACATATAATGAGAAATTGCCATCATAAAGGCTTTTTAAAAAAAAATTCTTGCACAAAAAAGTAACATTGCCAATCACAGATATTTTCAAATTTTCTCATTCATTACAAAGTCGATTTGGAGTTATTTTTTGACTTAGAAATAAATGGTTTTTATGTGGTATTTGGGTTTCCTATACCAAAATACAGGAGAAGGCGATGGCACCCCACTCCAGTACTCTTGCCTGGAAAATCCCATGGATGGAGGAGCCTGGTAGGCTGCAGTCCATGGGGTCGCGAAGAGTCAGACACGACTGAGCGACTTCACTTTCACTTTTCACTTTCTTACATTGGAGAAGGAAATGGCAACCCACTCCAGTATTCTTGCCTGGAGAATCCCAGGGACAAGGGAGCCTGGTGGGCTGCCATCTATGGGGTCGCACAGGGTTGGACACGACTGAAGTGACTAGCAGTAGCACCAACAGCAACAGCAGCATACCAAAATACCTTGCTCTCTATCTTGTCCCAGTCATTCTCTCCTCCTAAAGGAAGGCAGCAGAAAACACAAAACCCACATATCACATGCTCTTTCCCCCTCTTTCCATTTATGAGGCAATAGCATATTTAGAATTGGGTCCCTTCTGACCATTACATCAGGTGGCAAACAGCAAAAGGTCAAGGACATGAACAGGGGCAGTGAATACAGCATTTTCACCGTTAGGGGATTTTAGCGTGGGACATCTCACACCCATATATATTCTATGCATACTCAGTCGCTTCAGTCGTGTCCAACTCTTTGCAACCCCATGGGCTGTAACCCACCAGACTACTCTGTCCTTGGGATTCTCCAGGTAAGAATACTGGAATGGGTTGCCATGCCCTCCTCCAGGAGATTTCCCAACCCAGGGATTGAACCCACATCTCCTGTGTCTCCTTGCATTGCAGGCGGATTCTTTACCCACTGCGCCACCTGGCAAGCCATATATTCTGTACACGTATTGAATTCTGTATTACTTACATATATATGTAATACACGACAACAGGCTCTTCATAACTTAAGTACACTGGCAATAGTGATGCTAATCAGTTCTGTCCACACACCGTTCCCCCGAGTCCTCAATGGTGTCGTGACACACACGTGTACCCAACAGACTAGCCTGGCCAGCCCAGCCCGGAACAGGAGGACGGGCACAGGGGAAGCCTCGGAGCTGGGGCCTCAAGGCCTTGGGAAGGGCAGGATGACACGGCAGAGGTTCTCCACTCCAGCCTACCCACTCCTACAGTCTGGTCAACTTTCGAGGCACACAACAAATGACCTCAAGAAGACTCCCTGGCACCCGACTGCAGAGCAACTCAAGGCCAGGGTAAGGCGAGGGGAGGGAGGCTCACAGGGAGGCTTCCTGCGACTGCACGTGAACAGACAGGTTGCAGGTGGGGGGAGAGGCGGACCCTCAACGGCTTCAGTGTCTGCCTGCAGTGAACAGAAGGCTGTGGAGCGACAGTCCCCATTCTTTATGGCACAAGGGACCGGTTTCATGGAAGACAGTTTTTCCATGGACCAGGGTACGGGGATGGTTTCGGGACGATTCTAGCATATTGCAGTTACTGTGCGTTTTATTGCTATTATTATTACATCGGTCCCACCTCAGATCATCAGGCATTAGATCCTGGAGGTTGGGGACCCCTGCTTCCGATGCAAGACACTTCACCATCCACAATGAGTGTTAGAGCTCTCAAACAGACAGGCCCTTGGGACTGAGGGGAGAAGGGGGTCAGCCAGGTGTGGGATAGCCCAGGTTCCCACCAAACTTGGCCTTGAGCAACACCTGATTCCACCAGGCATCCATGAATGGGTTTTAATGCCTCTTTTTAACACCTGCTAATCTCTTAAACAAGAGGATGAGTCCTGACTGTGGGGTTTTTTTTTTCCTTCTTCAAGTAGCAGCTTGTAATAAAGGCAAAAAAAAGGAGATTGGATAAAAGCCCAGAAATAGCTGAAATAAAAAGGCCCAAATCCATGCATCAAAGCATTTCTGCTGATTTTCTATCTACAGGACTGAGGACTGAACTTCGCAGCTACTGCCGAGGAGACAGGAAGTCATCAGAGAATGAGGCACTCAGATCAGAATTTGTACAACAGGGGGCACAGGGATGGGTTGGGGGGGCGGGTCACTGTTCATGTTTCAACTGGAGACACTGAGAAATGGAGGGGTGTGCAGCCTGTCCACGGCCATGGTGCCGTGTGACCCAAGACCACGACTCAGATCCCTGGATGCACAGGTCAGTGCTTTTTCCACCGTGGGAATTCTTAAAAACTCAATAAACTGCAAACCTTATTTTTAAAACTTTAAGTTGTTTCCATTTTTCCACTTTCATTCTTCATCAGTATTGCGCAACTCAGCAAAATTCTGGGCATCGGTGGTTGAAACCTAGCACGGGTTGTTTTCCCCTTAGAAATAAAATATTTCAGAAAAAAAAAAGGAAGTAGATTTTTGAATAAGACATGAAATAGGGATATACGAGTGTTTGTAAGAAATTCCTCTGTTAACTCTCAAGTATGAATCATCAACAGACGGTTTCTGATCAGAGTTTAAAATCAGGTTAAATCTTCTATTTTAGAGGTTTGTGGACCTGGGTTTTTTTTTAAACTTACCTACAAATCTTTGGAGGAGAAGTTTTCTGTATGAAAATAAAAAGACAGCATTAATCTTAAAAAAAATTTTTTTTTGTTCTCCTTAAAAGAAAATATTTAGATCAAGAGGCACATAAATTATGAATAAGTTTATTGGGGTCTTAACAAGTTGCCGCACTTCAGTATTTATTGAGGCTTTTTCTGCTTGGACCAAATGAAGGATGACTCAGAGGTCCAGAGGTGAGTCACTTCTGGATGAGTAGTTTTACCACTCTCACCATTAGAACTCTGTTTACCCACAAAAAAGCACAATGCCGCCGCGCCCAAGCCTTCAAATATCTCACGCGCCATGAAAAGGAGACAGAAATCGATGTATCCTGTGCAGGAAAAGCAATCAGGCTCTGGTTCAACTTCTATTCCACTCTGTCTCTTTAAATTTTCCTTTCATTAATCCAGCTCTGACTCTGAGCAGCGCTATAAATTCTCTGGTATGATGTGTAAATTAGGAAACAGAAAAAAAGGACCAGGGACATTTGATTCCACCCCTAGAGAGAAGGAAAAGAGGGCAGATTGGGGAAATTGGAACTTGGCGTTTAAAGCTCCCTGAAATGAAGAAACAAAGAAATTCTAACACAGACTTCACCTTTATTACTTCCTTTTTTTATTACTTTAAGGGAATTAGGCCTTGGCACTTGGGAAGAAATCTCTAGCAGGGAGAAGCATAGATTTTTCTACATTTGATAAGGAAAATGGCCAGGTAAGAGTTTATTTCTGTACATTTCAAAAGGATTATTTTGCTAGTTGAGGACAAACTACAGTTTTGGGATTTTTTCCTTCCTCCGGCTCAAAGTGTGAAGTATGACCATATTATTCAAAAGTGAAGCACGGCTTCCCTGGTGGCTCAGAGGTAAAGAGTCCATCTGCCAGTGGAGGAGACAGGGGTTCGATCCCTGATCCGGGAAGATCCAACGTACAGGGGAGGAACTAACGATTGAGTCTGTGCTTTAGAGCCCGGGAGCTGCAACTGCTGAAGCCCTCGAGTCCTAGTGTCTGTGCTTCCCAACAGGAGAAGGAACTGCAATGAGAAGTCCATGCACTGGAACTAGAGAGTCGCCCTCGCTCTCCACAGCTAGAGAAAAGGTCAGAGCAAAGCAGACCCAGCACAGGTAAAATTAAATAAATAAGTCATACTGTAACAGTGACACGCTTAAAAGGTACGAACTTCCACTTATTCTGAAATGAGCAAGTGCTGACGATGTAATGTACAGCACACTGCCTATAGTTAACAACAGTCTCTTGCCTATTTTGGAAGTTGTTAAGAGAGTAGATCTGAAAATTCTCATCACAAGGAAAAACAATGTTGTAACTATGCATGGTGACAGATGTTAACTAGAGTTACTGTGGTGATCATTTCAAAATATACACATTGAATCATTATCCTGAACACCTGAAATGAATATAATTTTATCTTTCAAGTATATCTCAATTTTTTTTTTTAAAGAAGGTAAAGCACTGGCAAGAGAATTTTGTGACCTGCTGTGAAGGCTCTCCTAAGTTTTCACGCGTGACTAAATCACCCGGTTGGTACTGGTTTAATGAACGCGAGACGTCTGTGTACAGAGCAGTGGCTCCCGTCTTTAGCTCCTTTGTTCCCTCTCATCTTTGTGGAACCCGCCTCAGCAGTCCAAAAGGCGAAGCGGACCTGGACTCCACTGCCCCCTGGTGGACACTCGAATCCCTTCGGCCCCAGAAGGATGGCACGCAGACGTGACCCGGCTCCCACCTGAATAACTGCGGGCAACTTGGGAAAGCCTGTCACTAACAGATTCTGAGCTAAACATAGCCGACATCTCCAGAGTTTGGAGGAAGAGTAGGAATGAAGATGAGAATGAAAGGGATGCTCAGGACTTCTCTGGCGGTCCAACAGTTAAGACTCCGAGCTTCCAATGCAGGGGCGTGCACCCACGTAAGTGCTCAGTGGCTCAGTCATGTCTTTAAGAGCAGAAACTATGTCTCTTGTTCATGACTGTAGACCCAGGGCCTGGCAGGGCAGCCACACACCCAGGGATGTAGAAATATTCACAGAGTGAATGGGGCGGGGTGTGAGAAGAGGTTTCCTGACAGATCAGAGGAGAGAAACATCAAGATATGGTCTAGGAAAACGGAGAAGTTTAGCTGTGGCTGAAATTTCTAAGGCCAGACAGATGGACGGGGCCCAGGTGGTGAAGGGCTTTGCATGCCTCCAGGTAGGTTCTGGGCAGTCCTGAAGAGCTGTATGTGGGGAACATGATCCGATCTGTGTGTCAGAAAGGTCCCTTGGAGTGTGTGGAGTGGCCTTGGGCACAGGAAGGCCGCCTCTCTTCCCGGCATGCCTATAAAAAGTGTGTTGCCTGAATGACCCACTAGCCTCTCTCGAGTTTAAGAGTTCCAAAATTTTGATGGAAGTCATCTGAAACAGGCAGATATTAGAAAAAAGAGGCACCAACCTAAAAGCACCACTGGGCATCCCTGGTGGCTCAGAAGTGAAAAATCTGCCTGTCAGTGCAGGAGACAGGGATTCAATCCCTGATCCAGGAAGATCACGTGGAACAACTGAGCCCACGCTCCACGACTATTGGTCCTGTGCTCTAGAGCCTGGGAGCCACAACTACTGAAGCCCTAGGGCCTGTGCCCCGCAACAGGAGGAGTCATCACAATGAGAAGCCTGGGCACCGCAACTAGCGAAGAGCCTCACAGAAACAAAGACCCACACAGCCAAAGATCAAATAAAATTATTAAAAAATAAAACTCCCGCTCATAATATTAAAAATCATAGCTCATGAGTACCAAGCACCTACTGTGTGCCAGAAAGTGTTGGGAGCACCAAGCAGTTGCTAGGGTCCTCCTGCAACTCTTGGGTGAGTGACATTTCTCTCCCCTTTGCACAGATGGAGGCCCAGAAGGTGAGGGAAGCTAGCTGTTCAGGTGGTGGAAGGCAGAGCTGGGGTGAGGAAGAAAAGTTTTCCCCAGGGTGGGCTAAAGCTCCCAGCACCCTATGGGAAGCTTGCCATTGATTTCCTCGTGGTGCTGGGATGCGGTGGGGTAATGCCCATTCCCCCACTCCACCCCCCCAGGCCCACAGGCATTTCTACCTCAGCCCCCCAAGCCCTGGTTCATCGCTGGCCTGGAGGTGAGTTCCGTTCAGACCCATAAGCATCCCCATGTATGCTGGGTGACCTGAAGGGATGTCGAAACCGTGGTCCTTGAAATTAATTAATGACCACCATCAGGCAGCCTTGACTGGAAACAGATGGCAGGAAAAAGGCAGGCTCTAACCTGGGCAGTACATAAAAAGCATGTCTTTGAAATTTCAAGCAAGGGAAGTGAAACTAGCCTTTTGCGTAATCATTTACCTCTTTCCGAAAACACTTCTGGTGCCCACAGATGATAACTTCGGCTGCATTATGCAAAGTGAGAAACACAGGAATGGCCTGAAAGAAAACAAAGGAATAAGCATGAAAATATTTCTTTGATCTCATAATTACATAATTCTTGATGTCTGCTTCAAAATAAAAGATCTGTGGGAACTGCTGGCATTCACATAGCTACTCCTCTCCAGCAAAAACTCTTCTGCGTGGATCAGCACTCTTGTTGCTGGCTTGATACTTGGTACGTGTAGAGACTCCCTTCCTATGGGTTTTCTCATCACTTATTAAGCACTTACTGTGTGTCGGGCACCGTGCCAGGTGTAGGGGACACATCCTGTGAACAGCTGCACACGTAACAGATAGGCTGTCTCTCTAGAGGTGAGAGCTCTGACCAGATGCACAGAAAGGCATAACCAACCCAGCGTGGGCAGAGCACGCCTTCTTGAGGAAATGAAGCGCAAAGTCTAAACAGGAACAGAATGATGAACTAGAATGAGCCCAGCAAAAAGAGACAAGGTGGGAGAGGGCTGGAGGCAGAGAAGCACATGAGAGTCCAGAGGATCAAGGCAGCCCACTTTCTCGGGGAACTGGGGGGGAGTTGAGTGGGGTGGAAATAGTGTGGAAGGGGAAAGTGGGGGAGGGGAAGGTGAGGCAATAATCATATCAAGGAGTCAGGATCATCCTGAGGACCAGAGGAGATGCTAAAGGGTTTAAAGCCCAAGTGACATGATTGCATCTGCATGTTTATAGGAACTTGGGCTGCTGGGTGCAGGAGAAGAGACAGAGATGATTACAGAAGTTTAGTGGTGTGGCAGATTGAAAATCGACCCTCAAAACTCTAGCCGCAGGACTTCTATCGTGGTCCAGTGACTAAGACTCTGTGCTCCCAATGCAGGGGACCTGGGTTCAATTCCTGGTCAGAGAACCAGATCCCATATGGCACAACTAAGGATCCTGCATACCGCAACGAAGATTGAGGAGGCTGTGTGCTGCAACTAAGACCCCGCACAGTTGCATACGTACTAAAACGTATCACTTCAGTTCAGTTCAGTTGCTCAGTCGTGTCCGACTCTTTGCGACCCCATAAATCACGGCACACCAGGCCTCCCTGTACATCACCAACTCCCGGAGTTCACTCAAACTCATGTCCTTGAGTCGGTGATGCTATCCAGCCATCTCATCCTCTGTCGTCCCCTTCTCCTCTCCTGCCCCCAATCCCTCCCAGCATCAGGGTCTTTTCCAATGAGTCAACTCTTTGCATGAGGTAGCCAAAGTATTGGAGTTTCAGCTTTAGCATCAGTCCTTCCAATGAACACCTAGGACTGATCTCCTTTAGGATGGACTGATTGGGTCTCCTTGCAGTCCAAGGGACTCCCAAGAGTCTTCAACACCACAGTTCAAAAGCATCAATTCTTCGGCGCTCAGCTTTCTTCACAGTCCAACTCTCACATCCATCCATGACCACTGGAAAAACCACAGCCTTGACTAGACGGACCTTTGTTGGCAAAGTAATATCTCTGCTTTTGAATATGCTATCTAGGTTGTTCATAACTTTCCTTCCATGGAGTAAGCGTCTTTTATTTCATGGCTGCAATCAGCATCTGCAGTGATTCTGGAGCCCAGAAACATAAAGTCACCTACTGTTTCCCCATCTATTTCCCATGAAGTGATGGGACCGGATGCCATGATCTTAGTTTTCTGAATGTTGAGCTTTAAGTCAACTTTTTCACTCTCCTTTTTCACTTTCATCAAGAGGCTTTTTAGTTCCTCTTCACTTTCTGCCATAAGGGTGGTGTCATCTGCATATCTGAGATTATTGATATTTCTCCCGGCAATCTTGATTCCAGCTTGTGCTTCTTCCAGCCCAGCATTTCTCATGATGTACTCAGCATATAAGTTAAATAAGCAGGGTGACAATATACAGCCTTGATGTACTCCTTTTCCTATTCGGAACCAGTCTGTTGTTCCATGTCCAGTTCTAACTGTTGCTTCCTGACCTGCATATAGGTTTCTCAAGAGGCAGGTCAGGTGGTCTGATATTCCCATCTTTCAGAATTTTCCACAGTTTGTTGTGATCCACACAGTCAAAGGCTTTGGCATAGTCAATAAAGAAGAAATAGATGTTTTTCTGGAACTCTCTTGCTTTTCCCATGATCCAGCGGATATTAGCAATTTGATCTCTGGTTCCTCTGCCTTTTCTAAAACCAGCTTGAACATCAGGAAGTTCACGGTTCACATATTGCTGAAGCCTTGCTTGGAGAATTTTGAGCATTACTTTACTAGCATGTGAGATGAGTGCAATTGTGTGGTAGTTTGAGCATTCTTTGGCACTGCCTTTCTTTGGGATTAGAATGAAAACTGACCTTTTCCAATCCTGTGGCCACTGCTGAGTTTTCCAAATTTGCTGGCATATTGAGTGCAGCACTTTCATAGCATCATCTTTCAGGATTTGAAATAGTTTAACTGGAATTCCATCACCTCCACTAGCTTTGTTCGTAGTGATGCTTTCTAAGGCCCACTTGACTTCACATTCCAGGATGTCTGGCTCTAGGAGAGTGATCACATCATCATGATTATCTGGGTCATGAAGCTCTTTTTTGTACAGTTCTTCTGTGTATTCTTGCCACCTCTGCTTAATATCTTCTGCTTCTGTTAGGTCCTTACCATTTCTGTCCTTTATCGAGCCCATCTTTGCATGAAATGTTCCCTTGGTATCTCTAATTTTCTTGAAGAGATCTCTAGTCTTTCCCATTCTGTTGTTTTCCTCTATTTCTTTGCATTGATCACTGAGGAAGGCTTTCTTATCTCTCCTTGCTATTCTTTGGAACTCTGCTTTCAGATGCTTAAATCTTTCCTTTTCTCCTTTGCTTTTCGCTTCTCTTCTTTTCACAGCTATTTGTAAGGCCTCCTCAGACAGCCATTTTGCTCTTTTGCATTTATTTTCCATGGGGATGGTCTTGATCCCTGTCTCCTGTACAATGTCACAAACCTCCATCCATAGTTCATCAGGCACTCTATCAGATCTAGTCCCTTAAATCTATTTCTCACTTCCACTATATAATCATAAGGGATTTGATTTAGGTCATACCTTAATGGTCTAGTGGTTTTCCCCACTTTCTTCAATTTAAGTCTGAATTTGGCAATAAGGAGTTCATGATCTGAGCCACAGTCAGCTCCCGGTCTTGTTTTTGCTGACTGTATAGAGCTTCTCCATCTTTGGCTGCAAAGAATATAATCAATCTGATTTCGGTGTTGACCATCTGGTGATGTCCATGTGTAAAGTCTTCTCTTGTGTTGTTGGAAGAGGGTGTTTGCTATGACAAACACAGGTGTGAGAGGTGTGTTCTCTTGGCAAACTCTATCAGCCTTTGCCTTGCTTCATTCTGTACTCCAAGGCCAAATTTGCTGTTCCCCAGGTGTTTCTTGACTTCCTAATAATAATAAAAAGGACATCTTTTTTGGGTGTTAGTTCTAAAAGGTCTTGTAGGTCTTCAGAGAACCATTCAACTTCAGCTTCTTCAGCATTACAGGCTTGGATTACTGTGATATTGAATGGTTTGCCTTACAAATGAACAGAGATCATTCTGTCATTTTTGAGATTGCATCCAAGTACTGCATTTCAGACTCTTTTGTTGACCATGATGGCTACTCCATTTCTTCTGAGGGATTCCTGCCCACAGTAGTAGATATAATGGTCATCTGAGTTAAATTCACCCACTCCAGTCCATTTTAGTTCACTGATTCCTAGAATGTCGACATTCACTCTTGCCATCTCTCGTTTGACCACTTCCAATTTGCCTTGATTCATGGACCTGACATTCCAGGTTCCTATGCAATATTGCTCTTTACAGCATCGGACCTTGCTTCTATCACCAGTCACATCCACAACCGGGTATTGTGTTTGCTTTGGCTCCATCCCTTCATTCTTTCTGGAGTTATTTCTCCACTGATCTCCAGTAGCATATTGGGCACCTACCGACCCGGGGAGTTCCTCTTTCAGTATCCTATCATTTTGCCTTTTCATACTGTTCATGGGGTTCTCAAGGCAAGAATACTGAAGTGGTTTGCCATTCTCTTCTCTAGTGGACCACATTCTGTACATATAAATACATACAAATACATATAAACACATAAAATAGGTCTTAAAAAAACTATACCGAAGTCCCAAGCCCTAGGATTTGTGAAAGTGACCTCATACAGTAAAACAGGGCCTTTGCAAATGTAATTAAATGGAGAATCTGGAGATGGAGTGAACACCCTGGATGATCTAGGTGGGTCCCAAATACAAACACACGTATCCTCCTAAGAGAGAAGCAGAGATGTGACACACACAGAGAAGAGGCAATGTGGCCCAGAGGCAGAGACAGAGGGATGCAGCCACAAGCCAAGGCATGTCAGCAGCCACCAGAAATCGGAAGAGGCGAGGACCGGATTCTCCCCAAGAACCTCTGGAGGGAGCATAGCCATTTCAGAACCCTGGCCTCCAGAACTGGGAGAGAATAAATTTCTGTTGTTTTAAGTCACCAAGGGAAGTAGTCATTTGTCACTGTAGCTACAGGAAACTAACAGAAGGAATCACCAGACGGTGGCCTGAACCTGGTAGTGGCTGTGGAGATGGAGAAAAGTGGACACAAGAGGGAAACATTTAGGAGACTGGAGTCAATGGTGGAACAACTGGGATCAACACTGTACCCCCTCCCCCAAAAAGGGGGAGAGGGAGAAGATATTTAAAAAATATAACACTTCAGTGGAACAAACCTAGGTGGCATATTAAAAAGCAGAGACATCACTTTCCCAACAGAGTTCCATATAGTCAAAGCTAGGGTTTTTCCAGTAGTCATGGACGTGAGAGTTGGACCATAAAGAAGGCCGAGCACCAAAGAACTGATGCATTCAAATTGTGGTGCTGGAGGAGACTCTTGAGAGTCTCTTGGACAGCAAGGAGATCAAACCAGTTGATCATAAAGGCAATCAGTCCTGAATATTCATTGGAAGGACCGATGCCGAAGCTGAAGCTCCAACACGTTGGCCACCTGATGTGAAGAGCCGACTCACTGGAAAAGACCCTGATGTTGGGAAAGACTGAAGGCAAAGGGAGAAGGGGGCAGCAAAGGATGAGATGGTTAGATAGCCTCACCGACTCAATGGACATGAATTTGAGCAAACTCTGGGAGATGGTGAAGGATGCGGGAACCTGGCATGCTGCAGTCCATGGGGTTGCAAAGAGTTGGACACAACTTAAAGACTGAACAACAAGCAGTGGGCTGTCAAGATACACAGAGTACCCACTGTACACTGACTATTGCTGGGCTGTTTGCTAAGAACAGCAGTCTTTCCTAATTTGACAGATGATCTTGACAAGGCCAGGGGAGGGATTGAAGGGTGAGGGATATTTGCTATTATCTTTGTTGTTGCCAATGGTGATGTTTCCTGGAAAGCAAAAGAAAATCAAGACTATGCATGGGTTTTGGCATCAGCCTGGGTTTCAGGCTCCAGCTCCACCATCTGCTCACGGAGCAGGGCACTTATCCAAACAGTTTGCTCCTCTGTAGTATAAGGATAACAATACCTACAACCCGAAGCTATTGGGAGGAAGGGTGGAAGCCATGCAGGAGCCCCGCATGCAGGCTGTCAACGTTAATGGGCACCAAGCCTACAGTGAGCTGAGTGGACCCTGAGCTGAGAGGACCCTGAGCTGAGAAACTGTTCCCACTTCAAGGCCCCTTAAGTGGGTCTTTAAGCAGATGCTACTGCCCTATCACTTCCATATGGATTTATTCTTTATCTTTGGGGAAGATATTTTTACCTTGTCATTAAGACTTTTATAATTTTATAGCTCTGCCCTATTTTAGTATTTTGTTCTAACTCACACTGTTTCGTTTCATTCTGAGCTCTTGCCTTACATTTTTCTTCCTTTTTTTTAATGTTTTCTACTCTTTTTCATTAAAAGTTCAACTCTTTTTTCCCTTTAAAATCATAATTATTTCCTATGTTTTTCATGTCTTTTGTGCTTCTTTTGATTCCTCTTAAGCTTTTATGTTTTCTATTATGTTTTATGTATTTTAAGATTACTAGAGATTTTCTAAATTGGCCTCATCCATTAGGTTCATGTTGGGAAAACTTGGGCCCTGGCCTTCTAGGTCTGAGCCTAAGAAGACAGAACAGAAAATCTTTAGGTTAATCCTGTGGTACATGACAGTGAAAATTAAGACCTGATCCCTGGGTCAGGAAGATCCCCTGGAATAAGAAATTGGATCCCACTCCAGTATTCTTGCCTGGGAAATCCCATGGACAGAGGAGTCTGGCAGGCTACAGTCCATGGGGTCACAAAGAGTTAGACAAGACTGAGTGAGCACACAACAACAAGACCTGATTTTAAATGTTTTTGCCTCCTTGACTATAAAATCAGAAAGGAGATGAGATTTAGGGTTGACTCAGAGTCGGACACGACCGAGCGACTTTCACTTTCACTAGATTCTAACTCTAGACCTCAAAGAGGTTTTATTTTCTCAACTGTCGAGAGGTTCCTCCATCGCCCTAGCAGAATCTGAGCAGATTCTGTAAAAGGATCTATCTGTACATATAGAACTGATCTTAAAGTTCACTAATAATAGGTACCAACAATGTGTTCAGCACAGTGCTAATTATTTTAATTGCATTCTCTTATTTAAATCATCTCTCAACAACTTTATCCACAAATGCTGTTACCCTAATTTACGGACAAGGAAACTGAAGCTCTGGGTGATGGGGCAGCTTGCTGGTGAGTTCACAGCTGCTTCAGGGTGGGACTCCGGGATTCCAGCCGAGTAATGGCAAAGCCCACACTCCCAGCCTTGATGTTTGTTGTTCTTTAGTCGCTAAGTCATGTCTGACTCTTCTGTGATGCCATGGACGGTAGCCCACCAGGCTCCTCAGTCCATGGGATTTCCCAGGCAAGAATATTGGAGTGAGTGGTCATTTCCTTCTCCAGGGGATCTTCCCAACCCAGGGATAGAATCCATGTCTCCTGCATTGGCAGGCGGGTTCTTTACCACTGAGCCACCAGGGAAGCCCCATCCTCGAAGTTATAGGATCCAGGTTATGGCAAGCTCCCAGTATAAGCATCCTGGATCCACACCTGAACAAAGTCCAATACAACTGTGTATTGTTCCCAACTCTGCCAGTCTGTGTCCTCCAGTGATAAAACTGCTATGATCTAAAACGATGACGTTGACATAAACTCCATGCCACTCTTTAAAGGGACATCATCCATTTCTACTTTAAAATGGTCTAATCTGAATTTCTCAAGCCGTTTTTCTTGACTGAGGAGCTAGCAGACTTTAGAAACAGTAACTCTACCATTGACTTTTATAGAGATCTATCAAGAATAATATTAAGGCAATCTGCAACTTATAATTACTGACTTTCCCTTGGCCTCCACCTCTGTGTACCAAGCCTTCGTCTGAACTATGTGATTAGTTCAAGAGACCCCAGTGACCAATTATTTCAGAAAACCTGCCCTTTACAGGCTGAAGTTCAGCAGACTTACTTTTGTGAAATCAGATAAAAGTTGTGAGAAATGAGGACTTCCCTGGCTGTCTAGGGGTTAAGACTCCTTGCTTCCACTGCAAGGGCCATGGGTTTGATTCCTGGTCGGGCAACTAAGGTCCCACAAGCCACATGGTATGGCCAAAAAAAAAGTTCTGAGAAATGATAATAATAATAACAGTCAAGATACCCTGAATGCTTCCTGTGTGCCAGACTCCGTTCTAAATGTTTTTACATATTGAATCATCATAATAACCCTTTGAGAGAAATACTAATAACATCCCTATTATACAGATGAGGAAATGGAGGGATATACTTTGATTCTCTTTTTTAACCTGCCTCTTAATAATCTGAAACCACTTTTAGACAATCTAGACACTAGCTTGCTGCTAAAGAGAACAGAAAATCAAGTCTGTTCTTCCACACTGTCAAGGCGCTAGGAATGGCCTCAATAACAAAAGGTCCCACCATCTTTCATTAGGAAAAATGGCCTAAGATCAACTACCATGAAACCCAAATCATCATTTTTAACATAAAACGTAATTGACCAAATTCAACTGCACTGCAGTCCAATTCGTTTCATGACTCAGGGGCACAATTTGCAACTAATTTATTCTTGGAGTCCACTCATTTAAAATTCAACATTTTGTCCATGCACGGTTGCAAATTTTTCTCTGGCTGTAAAAAGACATCAGTAACTTTTACTTCAAATTTTTCATTATTCCCATGCTTCCCAGAGTGGAATTTTCAAGCCTTGATTGTTGTTTGTTCAGGTGTTGGGACTGACTTAAAACAGTTTTCTATGGAAAGCCCTGGCCCTGTCCACAGGCACGGCCTTGGGTCCCTCTGCAGGAGTGTGGATGGCTTGCTTAGCCAAGCTGTGGGTTGGCTTCTTAGTTTTGTAGAACATCAATCCTACCTTCAATTTGGGTGTGTGTGACTTCAATCTACAATATATTATAGAATAATTAATTGCCAGGCTCTTGCCAAAGAATATACCTTTGAACATTTGGCTGCCTAGTTTTTTATAAAAATCATGCCTGCAGAAATAAATGTTCCTAAAGGAAAGGAGCCAGATCATTGGAGAGCAGCAGTTTTAACCCCAGAGAACTATTCCTACTGAACCATGCTGTCATTATGCTACCAACAGACTAGGAATCCCAGAAACTAGGTTACCATTGGGTTTATTATAAGGATGCGACTGAAGACCCTACGTGGCTCATCGTACCCTTAATGAGGACTAAGTAACTGAGAGTCCAATGGGTAAAGAATCTGCCTATGATGCAGGAGACACAGGAGATGCAGGTTTGATCCCTGGGTTGGGAAGAGTCTCTGGGGAAGAAATGGCAAGCCACTTCAGTATTCTTGCCTGGGAAATGCCAGGGACAGAGAACCCTGGTGGATTATACAGTCCACTGGGTCACAAAGAGTTGGACACGACAGCACAGAGAACACAGAAGGAATTGAGAGCAAAGAAGGACACTGCATTTCCTCAGCAATAGCTTGCATTTATCTTACAAGCATGGAGAGTCTTGTAACTTCTTTACTTCGCTGCAAAAAGATAAAGAGCTAAAACCAAGGCCCAATTATATTTGTTTCATAAGATATCATAGCATAAATTTCTATGTGCTAAGTCTCTCTCTGGCCTTCTATTTCCCTTGATCTAGATTTCTTTTATTTTTTCCATTTTAAGATTTTACTTTATTTTTTTAAATTGGAGTATAATTGCTTTACAATGTTGTATTAGTTTACAACAACAGGAATCAGCTATATGTATAGATTTCTTTTAAAATCTCTTCATAAGAAATGCTTATCTTACCAACTCTACCCTAATGTAAAATAAAACTTAGGGACTTGCCCCAGTGGTCCAACAGTTAAGAATCTGCCTTGCAATGCAGGGGATGAGGGGTCGATCCCTGGTCGAGGAACTAAGATCCCAAGTGCCATGAAGTAACTAAGCCTGTACGCCACAACTAGAGTCCACCTGCTGCAACTAAGACCCCATGCAGCCAAAAACTAAATTAATTAATTTTTAAATAAACTTAAATTTTAAAAAGAGGCACAAACTACCATATATAAAACATACAAGAAACAAGTATATATTGTACAGGGACTTCCCTGGTGGCTCAGTCGGTAAAGAGTCTACCTGCTATGCAGGAGACGTGGGTTCGATCCCTGGGTCGGGAAGATTCCCCTGGAGAAGGAAATGGCAACCCACTCTAATATTCTTGCCTGGGAAATCCCATGGACAGAGGAGCTTGCTGGGCCACAGTCCATAGGGTCACAAAAGGTCAGACATGACTGAAGCAACCTACCACACACGCACACACAGAAAGCAGAACAACTACACAGCTCCTCTCCCCTTCTCCCCACTCCATCCTGATAGGCTCATCTCCTTGGTTTGTTATGATTTAGGGAGGAAAGAGGGTAAGCATTGTACTGCTTTCTTTTTTAAAAATAATGTTATTTATTTATTTGGCTGTACAGGGTCTTAGCTGTGGCATGCAGACTTCTTAGTTTCAGCACGTGGGATCTAGTTCCCTGACCAGGGATCGAACCCTGTCCCCTGCAAGTCTTAACCACTGGACCACCAGGAAAGTCCGAGGCATTGCAGATGAACCACTATCGTCGGACAGTCTTGAGTCTGCATCTCTGATTTTTGTAACATCTACCAGTTGGTGACCTTCACCAAATCTGCATCTCAGTTTCCTCCTCTGTAAATGGGAGTAATTAAGTCCAACTTCATATGTCATGAAGGTTGGCAACAGGAAGTGCCTGGCTCACATATATAACACTGAATATTCACAATGGTTGTTTCCACGGTGAGTTGTGTGTCTCTCATGGATTCCCCTATAAATTCTTCAAGGTCAGGTAAGTGTGTGTGCTCAGACTCTGCAACCCCTTGGACTATAGCCTGCCAGGCTCCTCTGTCCATGGGATTCTCCAGGCAAGAATACTGGAGTGGGTTGCCATTTCCTCCTCCAGGAGATCTTTCTGACCCAGGGATCAAACCCGCATCTCTTGTATCTTCTGCACTGGCAGGCAGATTCCTTACCACTAGCGCCACCTGGGAGTCCCCTCAAGGTCAGGAACCAGGTCTTATTCCTCATTAAGCCCCCAGTAGTAGACTCCCCAATAAATATTTGCTGAATGGAGAGCCACAAAAATAATCTCCCTGCCTTAATTCTATCATCTGGTTGTGAGTTTGAGGTGGAAAAATCAATAAAGAATGTCCCCATCTTGATTTTGCAGAGTGAAGTCAGCTTCCTCTCAGGAGCTATACATCAGAAAAAAGGCTTCAAAGTCTTGTTGGATAAAGGAGGCCTTTATGGAGCAAAGCAACTCCGTAAGTGTTTTGCATAACAACACGCCCACGGATTTTAACTGAGTGCTTTCTCCCCCAATTCCTCGTGGATCCATGAAACTGACAGCTTGGCACCAGCATGTTGACGCCTGTTTTCCATCTAACACAAGCTGTACAAGTACCTCGTGTTTCATCCACTCTGTTGTAGATTTTTAAGCAACTATGTAAAAACAAAAAACTCAGAAAACAAAGAAAAGACGCTGGGTTATTTCACTAAAAAAGAAAAAAAAATAAGTGTCTCCTTTCTGTCTTCCTCCTCCTCTAACCGAGTGTATTTGGTTTGGGGTTGTTTCTCTTTGCTTGGAGTTTGAAATGCAGCAGCTTCTTTCTGCCCATGAAAAAAATCTGTGTTCTAGGTCAGGGCCATTCAAATGCAGTCCCCTCAGAAGAAAAGGAGCTCCAGGGAATTCCCTGGCAGTCCAGTAGCTAAAGACTCTGCTCTCCCAATGCAGGGGGCACGATCAGGGAACTAGATCCCACATGCTGAAACTAAGATCAAAGATCTCTCACTTTGCAACTAAGACCCAGAGCAGTCAAAAAAAAAAAAAAAGACAACTATAAGGAGCTCACACACAGAATGTAAGTTAGTGCACTACTTCCTTCTTCAAAAAGTATGGCTATGAAAAAAAAAAGTCAGCTCAACTAAACAACGTGTTTAGTGCCAAGCTTGATGTTCACTCTGGCACAGTCTCCTTAGGGCCAGGTAACAAGAGCTCTTGATGAAAGTTAAAGAGGAAAGTGAAAAAGTTGGCTTAAAGCTCAACATTCAGAAAACTAAGATCATGGTGTCTGGTCCCATCACTTCATGGCAAATAGATGTGGAAACCGTGGCAGACTTTATTTTTGGGGGGCTACAAAATCACTGCAGATGGTGACTGTAGCCATGAAATTAAAAGATGCTTACTTCTTGGAAGAAAAGTTATGACCAACCTAGACAGCATATTAAAAAGTAGAGACATTACTTTGCCAACAAAAGTCAAACCATAGTCAAAGCTATGGTTTTTCCTGTGGTCATGTATGGATGTGAGAGTTGGACTATAAAGAAAGCTGAGAGCCAAAGAATTGATGCTTTTGAACTGTGGTGTTGGAGAAAACTCTTGAGAGTCCCTTGTGAAAGGTTGTTGTTGAATCACGCGAATACACCAGGATTCTTGGCCCCCGGAGGAGAAGAATTCAATCCGGGGCCAGAGACGAGGCTTGATCGCTCAGAGCTTTTGTGTAATAAAGTTTTATTAAAGTATAAAGGAGATAGAGAAAGCTTCTGACATAGGCATCAGAAGGGGGCAGAAAGAGTACCCCCCTGCTAGTCTTTAGCTGGATGTTATATAGTCGCTAGCAGTCTGTTAATGAAAGAAAGGAATGTCTTAAAATTCAGAATGGCACCAGGCCCCTCACCCATAAGATGTATTTTGGGATAATCTTGGCACCAAATGGTTTATCCTGGGCCATAAAATGATTAACTTGAATCTTGAAGAAGGGCAGACCACCATACAAATAGTTTCATTTACATAGATTAGGGGAACAATATCCATACTGGTTTGTCAAGTAGGTTCTGGGCCAAGAGGCGGAACCGACTTGGAGACAGAGTTTGGGGTAAAGGCATAGTACATTAGCATAGCTTAAGACGAACATTTTCATAAGAAAAAGGCATTGGTTATCTCTAGGCTCGAGAATAGCTAACTTCAGGCGAAACTGGGTGTCATTATGGCAACACAGTATTTTAAGAGAAACCTCCCTTTAAATTTGTATAGAGAAGGAAAAAATATTGCTAGTTTGTTTCCTCCTGCCGCTTAAGAGAGATAAAAATGTCTGACACTTGCAGGCTATTTCCTCCATTTGGAGACCCTTGGCCTTCCTGCCTGTTACCCTCTCATTTTCATCGACTCCAGTCCCCAGGTCCTGGTCTACAAAGACTGTGAAAAGTTTGTCCTTTCTTCCTCCTTAAGAATTCCAGACCCCTCTCTCCTTGGGGACCCCTAGATTTCCTATCAACCTGCCTAGGAAATGACTCTCTCACTTGGACTGCAAGGAGATTCAACCAGTCCATCCTAGAGGAGATCAGTCCTGAGTGTTCACTGCAAGGACTGATGTTGAAGCTGAAACTCCAATACTTTGGCCACCTGATGCAAAGAACTGACTCATTGGAAAAGACCCTGATGCTGGGAAATACTGAAGGTGGGAGGAGAAGGGGACAACAGAGGATGAGATAGTTGGATGGCATCGCTGACTCGATGGACATGAGTTTGGGTAGACTCCAGGAGTTGGTGATGGACAGGGAGGCCTGGCGTGCTGCAGTCCGTGGGGTTGCAAAGAGTCAGACACAACTGAGCGACTGAACTGAACTGAACTGAACTGAACAAGAGCTCACAGGCCGTTACCACCTGTGGACTATGCACTTCAAGAGGCACTGTTCCAGATTAGAGAGCTCTCCGTGTGCCTGAGACATACAAGACTGACATTTACAATGGACTTCTGAGGGTTTATTGGCTACCTCATCTCCTGATCTCTTTCTTTGATGAAACACTGCAATATTGAGGATGTGCCTCATTCTTATCAGTCTATGGGTGTGGGTGGGGATCCTGTGTGACCAGGGCTGGCCAAATAGTGTTCTCAGTCTTTCCAGTCACAGTGAATGGTTCAGGGAAGACATGAACCAGGGCCGACCAATCAGCATAACTCCATCCTGGTTAGTTTTTAGTTTTTAGACCTGGGATGGGCAGTGTCCCTAACTGATGCAATCAGAATGAATCCCGGAAATTATGCAGAAGCTGCAAGGAAGACAGTCTTGTTCCACTAGACTTGAAGTTGTGAGGATGTGAGCCTGGAATCAACAAGACTCAGGAGGGGAAAGCTGAACTGTGAGATGAAGCAAAGATAGAGCAGAACTGACAGACAGACAGCATCTGGATTCTGAGTAGGTCATTGGAATCTCTCAATCAGTTCAGTTCAGTTCAGTTGCTCAATTGTGCCTGGACTCTTTGTGACCCCATGAACTGCAGCACACCAGGCTTCCCTGTCCATCACCAACTCCCAGAGTCCGCCCAAACCCATGTCCATTGAGTCAGTGATGCCATCCAACCATCTCATCCTCTGTCGTCCCCTTCTTCTCCTGCCTTCAGTCTTTCCCAGCATCAGGGTCTTTTCCAATGAGTCAGCTCTTCGCATCAGGTGGCCAAAGTATTGGAATTTCAGCTTCAACATCAGTCCTTCCAATGAACACCCAGGACTGATCTCCTTTAGGAAGGACTGGTTGGCTCTCCTTGCAGTCCAAGAGACTCTCAAGAGTCTTTTCCAACACCACAGTTCAAATCTCTCAATCAAGCCATGCCTAAAGCAGTTTCTACCTGATGACTTTTCATTAATGTAAACCAGGAGATTTCCCCTTTGCTTAGACCAGTTGGTGAGCTTTCTAACACTTGCAATCATAAGAGTCTCAAGTTTGTGCAAGACTATTATACCCTGGGCTCATTTGAAAATCCACATACACTGACCCTAAAAAGACAAATCAGAAAAGGTGAAAGGTGGGGAGTCAGAAGAGCTTCCCATTAGGTGGAGAAAGCCTTGGTACCTCCCCACACCTAAGTTCCTTCCTCTGTTGGGTGATTAACATCTGCCTCACCTGTCAGGTGACTGGCAGAGCCACATAGAAAGATACAAAGGAAATCACTCCAGAAACATATGAAAAAGCACTGTACAATCAAAAAACTGTTATCATTATTAACACGACAACTTACTTATTCAAACTTCAGAATTCTGGCATCCATAACTATCCAGAGCCTACAAAAAATTTTAAAAGCTTTTGTACAACTATAGATTTTTTTTTTCCCCCAATCAACTCCTATACTCTGTGGTTGGAGAAGCAGCTCCCCCTACAGGCCAGAGGGCATAAAGTGAGGCCACAGACCCGAGGAGCTCGACCCCATCAAAAGGGGCAGCGGTGAGCCAACCTGGCCCCTATTCCAGATCAGCACCCACCAATGCGGTGTGGTGGCTCACTTCTTAGGTCAGTCGGGCTGTTCTCTCTCCCATCTCACACAACATCCCATTTACTCAAGCTTATGAATCATGAAAGAAAAATGATGATTTCATTTAGAAATTACCAGTACTAATTCTCAACCACTATTTTGCAACCTCGGAGTTGTCCTAACAACACTATCATTATCCAGACAGGCAGATTTTGTTTGTTTTTGAGAGCTACCATAACACGTTTTCCTATCTGACTTCTAAGGACCCAGCACAACAATAAACTTTACATTAAAAAACAATATTGTTTTGGAACTTCCCTGGCGGTCTAGTGGTTAAGATTCCATGCTTCCAATACAGGAGGGCGCAGATTCAACTCCTGGGAGAGGACTAAGATCCCACATGCAACACAGCATGGCCAAAAAAAAAAAACCTAAATTATTTGGAGAAGCATCATGGCTTAGGTAGTGATGACCGCTCCCAACAAGTCTGAACCTCTTCAGCCTCTCCCCCAGGAGACCATCGCAGTTGGCCAACCCTCTGATCCTTGGCAGGCTTCCCTGGTAGCTTAGCTGGTAAAGAATCTGCCTACAATGCAGGAGATTCTGGTTCAATTCTTGAGTTGAGAAGATGCCCTGGAGGAGGGATAGGCTACCCACTCCAGTATTCTTGGGCTACCCTGGTGGCTGGTGGTTTAGATGGTAAAGAAAGTGAAAGTCGCTTAGTCACGTCTAACTCTTTGCGACCCCATGGACTATACAGTCCATGGAATTCTGCAGGCCAGAATACTGGAGTAGGCAGCTATTCCCTTCTCCAGGGGATCTTCCCAACCCAGGGATCAAACCCAGGTCTCCTGCATTGCAGACAGATTCTTTACTAGCTGAACCACCAGGGAAGCCCAAGGTTCAATCCCTGGGTTGGGAAGATCCCTTGGAGGAGGGCATTGCAACCCACTCCAGTATTCTTGCCTGGAGAATCCCCATGGACAGAGGAGCCTTGTGGGTTTCGTCCATAGGATCAAAAAGTGTTGGACACAACTGAGCGACTAAGCATACACACTGTTCCTTGGTAACCATGTGTGATTGAAAGGCCATGATCAAAAATGCCAATATGAGGACTTCCCTGGTGGTCCAGTGGCTAAGACTCCACGCTCCCAATGCAGAGGCCCAGGATCAGGGAGCTAGATTCCACATGCCAAACTTAAAGAGTTCGCATGATGGTGATTTAGTTGCTAAGTGGTGTCTGGCTCTTGCAACCCCATGGAGTGTAGCCCAACAGGCTCCTCTGTCCATGGGATTCTCCAGGCAAGAATACTGGAGCAGGTTACCATTTTCTTCTCCAGGGGATCTTCCTGATCCAGGGACTGAACTCGAGTCTCCTGCATTGCAGGCAGATTCTTTACTGAATGAACCACCAGGGAAGCCCTAAGAGTTCGCATACCGCAACTAAAGATCCCAGATGCTGAAACTAAGACCCTGCACAGCCCAATAAATAAATATTTTTTTAAAATAATCATTTTTTAAATGCTGATATGCCAGAGGAGATGCAATCGGACTTAGCGGAGTGTGCTACTCAGGCATTGGAGAAATATAATACAGAGAAGGACATTGCTGCCCAGATCAAGGAGTCTGACAAGAAGTACAACCCCACCCGGCAGAGCATCACGGGGAGGAACTTTGCTGGTTATGTGACACATGAAACCAAACACTTCATTGACTTCTACCTGGACCAAGGGGCCACTTTCTGGTTCAAATCTGGTTTAAAGCATGGACTGGGCCACATACCCAGTGATCCATCCAAAAACAAGGACTGCAGCCTAAATTCCAAATACCAGAGACTGAAATCTTCAGTCTTGCTTAAGGGAACACCTCGATCTCTGAACCTTTATTGTGTTGTTTTGCCCAGAACATTCTCTGTACTAGTTTGTTGCGGTTATACTGCAATTAGCAAAATAGCTTACATCTGTATTTATTTTCTATTCCATACCTCTCTGCCCCATGTTTTTTTCTCCTCAAAATCCATTCCTTTATAGAAATAAATCTGTTGGAGAAGTATGCATTTAAAACAGAAAACTAAATTGTGTGAAAAGTTTGCATTTTTCCAACATTGGAATACAAGCATTTTCTGATAGATAAAAACAGCAATTAGGGGATTAAAAAGGGAAGAGGCCTTAATACCGTTCCTGATTTTTAAGCCACATTTTGACTCCCTGGTCAATAGTGATATTTGTGGGCTCTCTTTTGGTGGCATAATAAATTTCTGGAGTTCCACATACTATATAATGTAACTGGAAGGAATCTGTTCCTCACAGTAGCCTCCTTTGAGGAGCTCAATTCTTGGGGCTGGGTGGGAGGACAGAATGAACACTTGTTTCACTAGGGTCCACGTGTCGTGGGCATCAATTTCATGCCAGGCATGTGCACCCACGAGTAAGCCCAGTGCGCTCAGGCGGCATTACTGATGGGCGGGGTCATGGTCCCTGGAAGTAAGGAGCAGACTGAGCCCACCCTCCCTGCTCCCAAGGACAGCCTGCATCCACACAGAGCAGGCTCCACAAATAGCCCTGCTCTGTCTTTCTGGTCTCCACCTGCATCTCTCTATTTTGTAACACAAGTCTGTCTTCCCTGTTATGTGTGTGTATGTGTGTTAGTCCCTCAGTAGTATCTGACTATGATCCCAAGGACTGTAGCCCGCCAGGCTCCTCTGTCCATGGGATCTCCCAGGCAGGAATACTGGTGTGGGTTGCCATTTCCTTCTCCAGGGGATCTTCCTGACTCTGGGATCGAACCCAGGTCTCCTGCATTGCAGGCAGATTCTTTACCATCTGAGCTATAGGGAAGTCCCTTCCCTGTTACATGGTTCCCTTCAAGTCAGGAAGAGGGGGTAAAAGGCTCCACATTGGCCTCAGCCCCAAGACTAGTTCTCCAATCTAGCTGTACCATCATTAAAGCTGATTCTCTATCCACTATTGATCCGAGGTGCAACCAGTTAAAAGGCAAAGAGGAAGATGAGAAAAGGACTGTCCCCCTCAAAGCCTCTCACACTTACCAGTCTGGATAGCGCTCTGGAACCGGCATAGATGATACCCACAAATAGCACCGAAGCAGGAAGCCATGTCAAAACATCAGATCTGGAAAAGAGGGAAGAGGCCATCATATTTCTGTCCGAAAGCCCTCCCTGGAAGATATGACCCTCCCACACGCCAAATACAGCACCCGTGGTCGTCTAAGCATCCCCAGGCGACTGGTGAAGCCCGACACGGTCTGTATCATCAAGCAGGATGGAGGCTGACCTAAGCATTCTGCCTACAGCCCATCACTCAGCCAATGATGTGGCATTACTGGCCCCACAATCAGCCACAGACAAGCTGGAGATAGAAAAAGGCTTCCTGCAGGTTGGGAGACAGAACAGACCTGATTTTTTTTTAAAGACCAGGGAACATTATTCTTTGAAATTTAAGTAGTCAGATGCTTTGAACCCATACCAAATTCCTTTTAATTTTTTTAAAAAGCTATTTACCTAGCAAAGGGCTTCCCTGATGGCTCAGTAAGTAAAGAATGTGCCTGCGATGCGGGACACATAAGAGATGCAAGTTCAATCCCTGGGTTGGGAAGATCCTCTGGAGGAAGAAAATGGTAATCCACTCCAGTATTCTTGCCTGAAAAATCCCATGGACAGAGAAGCCTGGCAGGCTACAGTCTATGGGGTCACAAAGAGTCAGACACAACTGAGCTACTAAGCACACACACACCTACCAAGGTACCAAACGGCTCCATCGAACCACGAAAGGAGCCACAGTGTTAAAGGGTGGAATTGAAACGAGTGCTTGAACTTGAGCTGGGTGGCCAGGTGCTGAGCCTCAACAGTTAACCTGGGATACCAGTTCAAGAAATCTCTAAGGACTTCTCAAGGGCACATTTCTTCAGTTACATTGTGGCCACACCAAGAACTGTGTTTTCAACTCAGCTGAGGGTCTTGCTCTCCTCAAGAAAAGCAAAATCCTAGGCTTTACATAGAGCACACATCACTGAGAGTGCAACTTGCTTTCCCCATTAGTTACAAATGCATTCAGTTTGCTAATGCAAGTTCCCAGAGTCATTCTAATAATAAATATGAATTAATGAAAGCATTCCTGCAGGATATAACATAATAATCCCAAGTAACTCAATGAACTGCTCTCCTCAGATGGTGCCTGTTCAAGAAATGGTCTTTGTTAATTGGATTAACATGAGCAGGGACTCTATCTATCATCAGATCTGCTTTTTACACAACCTCCCAGAGAATGCAGCATGAAAATGCTTTTAGTCTCAAATAAGGCCTTCAAACCCTACCTTCTGTACACATTCATTCAGCCAAAACTCATAGCAACTGACAAGGTGCTCACAGCAGAGTTAATATTACCAGCATCACTGCTGACATTGTTTGAGCCTTCCTACAAACCAGGCCCTGTGCTAAATACTTTCTATGCTGTTATCATTTTTTAAATCTGCACAACAGGGACTTCCCTGGCGGTCCATCAGTTGGGAGTCTGCCTTTCAGTGCAGGGGACATGGGTTCAAACCCTGGTTGAGGAATTATGATCCTACATGCTGTGCGGTGTGGCCAAAATAAATAAATAAACAAAAACAAAACAGTATTGACTGTTCAGCTTGAAAATACCACCAACATTTTTAGGGAGGTGGTCCTAAGATGGCGGAGGAATAGGACGGGGAGACCACTTTCTCCCCCACAAATTCATCGAAAGAACATTTGAACGCTGAGAAAATTCCACAAAACAACTTCTAAATGCCGGCAGAGGACATCAGGCACCCAGAAAAGCAGCCCATTGTCTTCGAAAGGAGATGTTTTATCAATGGTGCTGTATAGATGGAGATGTCTTGAGGCTACTGTAAAAATAAGACTGAAAACCAGAAGCAGGAGGGTTAAGTCCAAATCCTGAGAACACCAGAGAACTCTTGACTCCAGGGAACATTAATCAACAGGAGCTCATCAAACGCCTCCATACCTACATTGAAACCAAACACCACCCAAGGGCCAACAAGTTCCAGAGCAAGACATAACACGCAAATTCTCCAGCAACACAGGAACATAGCCCTGAGCTTCAATATACAGGCTGACCAAAGTCACTCCAAACCCACTGACATCTCATAACTCATTACTGGACACCTCATTGCACTCCAGAGAGAAGAAATCCAGCTTCACCCACCAGAACACCGACACAAGCTTCCCTAACCAGGAAACCTTGATAAGTCACCCACACAACCCCACCCACAGTGAGGAAACTCCACAATAAAGAGAACTCCACAAACTGCCAGAACACAGAAAGGCCACCCCAAACACAGCAATATAAACAAGATGAAAAGACAGAGGAATACCCAGCAGGTAAAGGAACAGGATAAATGTCCACCAAACCAAACAAAAGAGGAAGAGATAGGGAATCTACCTGATAAAGAATTCCGAATAATGATAGTGAAAATGATCCAAAATGTTGAAAACAAAATGGAATCATAGATAAATAGCCTGGAGACAAGGATTGAGAAGATGCAAGAAAGGTTTAACAAGGACCTAGAAGAAATAAAAAAGAGTCAATATATAATGAATAATGCAATAAATGAGATAAAAAACACTCTGGAGGGAACAAATAGTAGAATAATGGAGGCAGAAGATAGGATTAGTGAGGTAGAAGATAGAATGGTAGAAATAAATGAATCAGAGAGGAAAAAAGAAAAACGAATTAAAAGAAATAAGGACAATCTCAGAGACCTCTGGGACAATGTTAAACGCCCCAACATTCGAATCATAGGAGTCCCAGAAGAAGACAAAAAGAAAGACCATGAGAAAATACTTGAGGAGATAATAGCTGAAAACTTCCCTAAAATGGGGAAGGAAATAATCACCCAAGTCCAAGAAACCCAGAGAGTCCCAAACAGGATAAACCCAAGGCGAAACACCCCAAGACACATATTAATCAAATTAACAAAGATCTAACACAAGGAATAAATATTAAAAGCAGCAAGGGAAAAACAACAAATAACACACAAGGGGATTCCCATAAGGGTAACAGCTGATCTTTCAAAGAAACTCTTCAGGCCAGGAGGGAATGGCAGGACATACTTAAAGTGATGAAAGAAAATAACCTACAGCCCAGATTACTGTACCCAGCAAGGATCTCATTCAAATATTAAGGAGAAATCAAAAGCTTTACAGACAAGCAAAAGCTGAGAGAATTCAGCACCACCAAACCACCTCTCCAGCAAATGCTAAAGGATCTTCTCTAGACAGGAAACACAAAAAGGGTGTATAAACTCGAACCCAAAACAATAAAGTAAATGGCAGCGGGATCATACTTATCAATAATTACCTTAAACGTAAATGGGTTGAATGCCCCAACCAAAAGACAAAGACTGGCTGAATGGATACAAAAACAAGACCCCTACATATGTTGTCTACAAGAGACCCACCTCAAAACAGGGAACACATACAGACTGAAAGTGAAGGGCTGGAAAAAGATATTCCACGCAAATAGAGACCAAAAGCAGGAGTAGCAATACTCATATCAGATAAAATAGACTTTAAAACAAAGGCTGTGAAAAGAGACAAAGAAGGACACTACATAATGATCAAAGGATCAATCCCAGAAGAAGATATAACAATTATAAATATATACGCACCCAACATAGGAGCACCACAATATGTAAGACAAATGCTAACAAGTATGAAAGGGGAAATTAACAATAACACGATAATAGTGGGAGACTTTAATACCCCACTCAAAACTATGGATAGATCAACTAAACAGAAAATTAACAAGGAAACACAAACTTTAAACGATCCAATAGACCAGTTAGACCTAATTGATATCTATAGGACATTTCATCCCAAAACAATGAATTTCACCTTTTTCTCAAGCGCACACGGAACTTTCTCCAGGATAGATCACATCCTGGGCTATAAATCTAGCCTTGGTAAATTCAAAAAAATTGAAATAATTCCAAGCATCTTTTCTGACCACAATGCAGTAAGATTAGATCTCAAGTACAGGAGAAAAACTATTAAAAATTCCAACATATGGAGGCTGAACAACACACTGCTGAATAACCAACAAATCACAGAAGAAATCAAATAAGAAATCAAAATATGCAAAGAAATGGATGAAAATGAAAACACAACAACCCCAAACCTGTGGAACAGTGTAAAAGCAGTGCTAAGGGGAAGGTTCATAGCAATACAGGCATACCTCAAGAAACAAGAAAAAAGTCAAAAGTTATAACCTAACTCTACACCTAAAGCAAACTAGAAAAGGAAGAAATGAAGAACCCCAGGGTTAGTAGAAGGAAAGAAACCTTAAAAATTAGGGCAGAAATAAATGCAAAAGAAACAAAAGAGACCATAGCAAAAATCAACAAAGCCAAAAGCTGGTTCTTTGAGGGGATAAACAAAACTGACAAACCATTAGCCAGAATCATCAAGAAACAAAGGGAGAAAAATCAAATCAATAAAATTAGAAATGAAAATGGAGAGATCACAACAGACAACACAGAAATACAAAGGATCATAAGAGACTACTATCAGCAATTATATGCCAATAAAATGGAAAACTTGGAAGAAATGGAAAAATTCTTAGAAAAGTACAACTTTCCAAAACCGAACCAGGAAGAAATAGAAAATCTTAACAGACCCATCACAAGGACGGAAATTGAAACTGTAATCAGAAATCTTCCAGCAAACAAAAGTCCAAGTCCAGACGGCTTCGCAGCTGAATTCTACCAAAAATTTAGAGAAGAGCTAACACCTATCCTACCCAAACTCTTCCAGAAAATTGCAGAGGAAGGTAAACTTCCAAACTCATTCTATGAGGCCACCATCACCCTAATACCAAAACCTGACAAAGATGCCACAAAAAAAGAAAACTACAGGCCAATATCATTGATGAACATAGATGCAAAAATCCTTAACAAAATTCTAGCAATCAGAATCCAACAACACATTAAAAAGATCATACATCATGACCAAGTGGTCTTTATCCCAGGGATGCAAGGATTCTTCAATATTCACAAATCAATCAATGTAATACACCACGTTAACAAATTGAAAAATAAAAGCCATATGATTATCTCAATACATGCAGAGAAAGCCTTTGACAAAATTCAACATCCATTTATGATAAACACCCTCCAAAAAGCAGGAATAGAAGGAACATACCTCAATATAATAAAAGCTATATATGACAAACCCATAGCAAACATTATCCTCAAGGTGAAAAATTGAAAGCATTTCCCCTAAAGTCAGGAACAAGACAAGGGTGCCCACTTTCACCACTACTATTCAACATAGTTTTGGAAGTTTTGGCCACAGCAATCAGAGCAGAAAAAGAAATAAAAGGAATCCAAATTGGAAAAGAAGAAGTAAAACTCTCAGTTTGTAGATGACATGATCCTCTACATAGAAAACCCTAAAGACTCCACCAGAAAATTACTAGAGCTAATCAATGAATATAGTAAAGTTGCAGGATATAAAATCAACACACAGAAATCCCTTGCATTCCTCTACACTAATAATGAGAAAACAGAAAGAGAAACTAAGGAAACAATTCCATTCACCATTGCAATGAAAAGAATAAAATACTTAGGAATATATCTACCTAAAGAAACAAAAGACCTATATATAGAAAACTATAAAACACTGGTGAAAGAAATCAAAGAGGACACTAATCAGTTCAGTTCAGTCGCTCAGTTGTGTCCGACCGACTCTTTGCGACCCCATGAATTGCAGCACACCAGGCCTCCCTGTCCATCATCAACTCCCGCAGTTCACTCAGACTCACGTCCATCGAGTCGGTGATGCCATCCAGCCATCTCATCCTCTGTCATCCCCTTCTCCTCCTGCCCCCAATCCCTCCCAGCATCAGAGTCTTTTCCAATGAGTCAACTCTTCGCATAAGGTGACCAAAGTACTGGAGTTTCAGCTTTAGCATCATTCCTTCCAAAAACATCCAGGGCTGATCTCCTTCAGAATGGACTGGTTGGATCTCCTTGCAGTCCAAGGGACTCTCAAGAGTCTTCTCCAACACCACAGTCCAAAAGCATCAGTTCTTCGGCACTCAGCTTTCTTCACAGTCCAACTCTCACATCCATACATGACCACTGGAAAAACCACAGCCTTGACTAGACGGACCTTTGTTGGCAAAGTAATGTTTCTGCTTTTCAATATGCTATCTAGGTTGATCATAACTTTTCTTCCAAGGAGTAAGTGTCTTTTAATTTCATGGCCGCAGTCACCATCTGCAGTGATTTTGGACACTAATAGATGGAGAAATATACTGTGTTCATGGATCGGAAGAATCAAGATAGTGAAATGAGTATACTACCCAAAGCAATCTATAGATTCAATGCAATCCCTATCAAGCTACCAACGGTATTTTTCACAGAGCTGGAACAAATAATTTCACAATTTGTATGGAAATACAAAAAACCTCGAATAGTCAAAGCAATCCTGAGAAAGAAGAATGGAACTGGAGGAATCAACCTGCCTGACTTCAGGCTCTACTACAAAGCCACAGTCATCAAGACAGTATGGTACTGGCACAAAGACAGAAATATAGATCAATGGAACAAAATAGAAAGCCTAGAGATAAATCCATGCACCTATGGACACCTTATCTTTGACAAAGGAGGCAAGAATATACAATGGAGAAAAGACAATCTCTTTAACAAGTGATGCTGGGAAAAATGGTCAACCACTTGTAAAAGAATGAAACTAGAACACTTTCTAACACCATACACAAAAAACAAACTCAAAATGGATTAAAGATCTAAATGTAAGACCAGAAACTATAAAACTCCTAGAGGAGAACACAGGCAAAACGCTCTCTGACATAAATCACAGGAGGATCCCCTATGACCCACCTCCCAGAATACTGGAAATAAAAGCAAAAATAAACAAATGGGACCTAATTAAAATTAAAAGCTTCTGCACAACAAAGGAAACTATAAGCAAGGTGAAAAGACAGCCTTCAGAATGGGAGAAAATAATAGCAAATGAAGCTACTGACAAAGAATTAATCTCAAAAATATACAAGCAACTCCTGCAGTTCAATTCCAGAAAAATAAATGACCCAATTAAAAAATGGGCCAAAGAACTAAACAGACATTTCTCAAAGAAGACATACAGATGGCTAACAAACACATGAAAAGATGCTCAACATCACTCATTATCAGAGAAACGCAAATCAAAACCACTATGAGGTACCATTTCACACCAGTCAGAATGGCTGCAATCCAAAAGTCTACAAGCAATAAATGCTGGAGAGGGTGTGGAGAAAAGGGAACCCTCTTACACTGTTGGTGGGAATGCAAACTAGTACAGCCACTATGGAGAACAGTGTGGAGATTCCTTAAAAAACTAGAAATTGAACTGCTATACGACCCAGCAATCCCACTGCTGGGAATATACCCTGAGGAAACCAGAACTGAAAGAAACACGTGTACCCCAATGTTCATCGCAGCACTGTTTATAATAGCCAGGACATGGAAGAAAGCTAGATGTCCATCAGCAGACAAATGGATAAGAAAGCATATACACAATGGAGTATTACTCAGCCATTAAAAAGAATACATTTCAATCGGTTCTAATGAGGTGAATGAAACTGGAGCCTATTATACAGAGTGAAGTAAGCCAGAAAGAAAAACACCAATACAGTATACTAATGCATATATAGAGAATTTAGAAAGATGATAATGTTAACTCTGTATGCAAGACAGCAAAAGAGATGCAGATGTATAGAACAGTCTTTTGGACTCTGTGGGAGAGGGCAAGGGTGGGATAATTTGGGAGAATGGCATTGAAACATGTATAATATCATATGTGAAATGAATCGCCAGTCCAGTTTTGATGTATGATACAGGATGCTTGGGGCTGGTGCACTGGGATGACCCAGAGGGATGGTATGGGGAGGGAGGTGGGAGGGGGATTCAGGATGGGGAACACATGTACACCCGTGGTGGATTCATGTTGATGTATGGCAAAACCAATACAATTAGCCTCCAATTAAAATAAATAAATTTATATTAAAAAAATAAAAAATAAATGAAATGGAAAAAATTAAAAAAAAAAGAAAATACCACCAACATTTTTAAAATGTGTATTTTTTTAAAAAAGAGAAAGTTTAGGCAAAATTAGAAGATATGTACAAATAAACATTTTTTTCTGCATAAAAATTGTTAGCAGATTCTGAAAAGCAACTGGGACCTCTGGAAAGTTAAGGCTGTACTGCAAAGCTTTGAAACACAAAAAATGAGGGAAAATCTCTCAATTGTAGCAAAGTCTTTACAGCCAGAAATTTGTCATCCCAAGTGAAGCCATCTTAGACTTTCAGACTCCAGAAGTGTAAGATAATAAATTTGTGTATCTATCTCTGTGAGTACTTTAAGTATGAAGCATGGCATAAGGTCTAACTAAATTTTCCTCCATATCTTACAACTAGAGTAGAATTTTTTTCTCTCAATAAAACATGTTTCTTTTTGTTGTTAAAAAAAAAAAAAAAAGGGGACTTCCCTGGTGGTCATGTGGTTCAGACTTCACCATCCAATGCAGGGGGTGCCAATTAGACCCCTGGTTGGGGAGCTAAGATCCTACATGCCTTGTTGGCAAAGATCCAAAAAACGTACCACAGAAACAATATTGTAAGAAATTCAATAAAGACTTTAAAAAAAAAAAAAAAAAAAGGACTTCAACCAGAAAAAAATATACACAGGTTGCTTCAGGAATTCTAATTTGGATCTCTGGCTTCCAGAGTTTTCACAACTGTGAGTGGGGTCTCACAATATGGAGGGGTCAGACCTTTCAACAGCTACTGGGGCAGATAAAATTCAGGACAACTGAACCTTCCATGATCTTCCAGGCAGTGTGTACACAAGGTGAAGACGTGAGCTGCAAGGGTGGTGCTTCTTAGCATTTTTGTCGTCTCTTGAAGCAGTTCTTTAAAAGCCTTTCTTCAGGGAGAAAGGAAACTATAATTTTGACACCCTAGTTAGCTCAGCTAAAACTGAGGATTCTTTTCTCAGAAGATACAGCAGTAAGTGATGGAAATCGTATCTAGTTCTGGGCACTGGAGACTATAATCTTATATGGTCACATGGTTGCCCAAATCTTGGAAATTATGATTAACTCTCTTCACTTCCAAGGACTGTTCCAGCAGTCAGCTAACTTTAACCAACAGCTCTAAAAGATGGACAGATTTCACTCACATTTCTGGGTGGGCTGTGCCCTGTCTTCTAGGTCAGGGCATCTAGGACAGGGGCTATCCAGGGGTCATAGAGGTCATCTAGGGGTGGGGGCAGGAAGGATGCACAAATACAGAGCAGGGGGTTGTATGTAATAGAAAGAATATGGTCAGGCAAACCTTCCTACTTAGCAAATCTATATTCCAACTCTGATGCTAGTTGGTTTTTACCCCAACTCTAAAGCTGATTTGCAGTGAAAGCTCACTTTTTTCATTTATAAAACAGGGATAATAATGCTCAGAAGGCTACTGAGATGATTAGCTAAGAGAATGAATAAGCAGCACTCGGGGCAAAGCATGGCATGTTAAAAAACTATTCAATAAATGTTCTGCTTCTGGGTTTTCATACACAACTTCAAGGACAGACACCACTAGGAAAGATTGAGAGATCTGCCTATATAAAATGGCCAAAAATATTATGAAGAAAATGAAAAGATGATTAACAAACCAGGAAAAATATAGGCAACACATAAAACCGGTTGGAGTTTAATATGCTTGATGTAGGATGAGTGTTTATAAATCAATGACAGAAAAACCAACTCCCCTAAAGAAAAAAGAAAAATAGTCAAATGACAAAAATAGGTAATTTTCTCTCTCTTGCTTCTTTGTGTGTCTCTCTCTCATACCCACATACACACAAGAAATACAAATAGCCAATAAACATACAAAAAATTATTCAACATCCATTATACTACAAGAATTTTAAAATAAAACAATGATATACTGGACTTTCTGGTGATACAGTGGGCAGGAATCCGCTTGCCAATGCAGGGGACGTGGGTTTGATCCCTGGTTCTTAGGGAGCAACTAAGCCCGTGTGCCGCAGCGACTGCTGAGACTACATGCGGTAATTAGTGAAGCCCGCCTAGTTAGAGCCTGTGCTCTGCAGCAAGAGAAGCACTACAGTGAGAAGCCCATGCACTGCAACTAGAGTAGCCTCTGCTCTTTGCAACTAGAGAAAGCCCAAGTGTAGCCACAAAGACCCGGCAGAGCTAAAAATAAATAAATAATTAATTTAAAAAACCTAAGCCAATCTTTTGAAAAATAATGATGTACCAAGTTTTGTCCAAGAAACTAGCAGTTTTTAAAAAATGATATGTAATGGGGAGGGAGGTGGGAGGGGGGTTCAGGATGGGGAACACATGCACACCTATGGCGGATTCATGTCAAAGTATGACAAAAACAATACAATATTGTAAAGTAATTAGCCTCCAATTAAAATAAATAAATTTATATTTAAAAAATGATATGTAATATAGGGGGTCATAAAATTAATGCCTTCATATACTGCTGTGAGATATGTGTGAGTGTGTTAGTTGCTCAGTCGTGTCCAACTCTTTGCACTCCCATGGACTGTAACCTGCCAGGCTCCTCTGTCCATGGGATGGATTCTCCAGGCAGTAATACTGGAGTGAGTTGCCATTTTCTTCTCCAGGGGATCTTCCCAACCCAGGGATTGAACCTGGGTCTCCTACATCACAGGTGGATTCTTTACCATCTAAGCCATCAGGGAATCTAAATTGGTATTTTTCTGGAGGCTATGTACTTTATTATTTATTATTGCTGTTGATGAAGTACTTAAAGATATCTATGATGATGTTTCCACTGATAAGTGGAGTAAAACTGCATTGACCTCACTGTTGATCATCAAATATTCTTCAGCCTGTAGCCCTCACCCTCCAGATACCTGCATGGTTCACTCTTTCATGTATTCAGATCTCTACTCAAAAGTCATCTTATCCCTGAATCCTTCTTACGCATGCCATACAAAATAACAACCATCACCCCACCACTGGCCCACACTCAGGCACACACACATGCACACTATCCACTTATCCAGCTCCATTTTCCTCTACACCTATCACATCATCCATTTACATTTCATTTGTTTCTTGTCTGTCTACCTCCATTAGAACATAGCAAGGGTTTTTGTTTGTTCTATTCCTTGTTTATCCCATACATCTAAAACAACATCTAGCTTATACAACAGATGCTCAAGTATTTGCTGAATGAATCGCCATGAATTATTTTTGTAACTTAAAAAAAAAGTTTTCCCTGCTCTTGCTAGTTAGGTACAAAGCAACAAGATACATCAGGAAACTACAGTCATGACCCTAATTCACATTTCTTCCTCTGTTTTTCTCAAGCCCTTCAGAGACTTTGCTCTGAACAGAATTGTTGGTGCTTACAGCTACTCAGTTTCCAAGGACAGGGATGAAAGCGAAAAATTCCTATATCCTGTCATCTGCCTCTCTAAAATGGCCCCAATGGAGGAGCTGTAACAATTTCAAATTCAATAAACATTTACAACAATCATGTTGGAACCTACAACCGTAACAACAAAAAACTGCATTAAAAAGCAAACATGTTTTTCTTCAATAGACAAGAACTTAGAAACTTGGAATAGAGGCAGTTATTTTGTTTTCTATGATAATTTAATCTCTTTTTCTTATTAAAAAATGGTGCCTTCCATGTTAGAAAATTTTGAAAACACAGATTATCAAGAAAAACATTATAATTACAATTATAATTACTACCCAAAGACAACCACTGTTAATACCTTGTTTCATCTCTTTCCAAACAGTACCCATACGCACATATACAAATACTTCAACAAAAATTGGATCCAACTATACAGGTTGTTTTATAACCTGCTTAACACCTTCCCATGTCAAAAAGGTCATCCCCAACTCATTAATAATTATATCCTACGCTGGTGGGCTACAGTCCATAGGGTTGCAAAGAGTCAGACACAGCTGAGGGACTGAGCACACAAGCATATCCCATGCTACAGCTGAACATATAAGTTCAGCCTAGGTTTCTACTATTCTAACGCAGTAATTATCCTTGACTATATTCTCCTCTCATATTCATGATGTTCACAATATTCAGAATGCATTTCCTTAAGTGGAATTGCTGTTCAAAGATACATCTATTAAAGTTTGCAACTGGTTATATAGTTGCCTTCCAAGGACCTATACTGATTTATTCTCTGCTATGAATTGCATGTTAATGTCCTCCCAAAATTCACATGTTGAAATTCTAACCCTTAGTGTGATGGAGGGAGGCAGGGTCCTTGGGAGGTAATCAGATCATCAGGGTGTGGCCCTCAAGATGGAATTAGTGCCCCTGTAAGAAGAGACACGAGAGCATGCCTCCTCTATTCTCTCTGCTTCATCAATCTCTCTCTCTCTGTTTCCTACACACACCACCACCATGTTAAGATACAGCAAGAAAGAGTTCATGCATGCATGTGCGCTCAGTTGTTAAGTTGTGTCTGACTCTTAGTGACCCCATGGACTGGAGCCTGCCAGATTCCTGTCCATGGGATTTCCCAGCCAAGAATATTAGAGTGGATTGCCATTCCTCCTCCAGGGGATCTTCCCAACCCAGGGGTTGAACCCGTGTCTCCTGCACTGGCAGGCAGATTCTTTACCACTGAGCCACCAGGGCAGCCCAATAAGAAAGCAAACATCTATAAACCCAGAAGATGCCTTCCCCAGAACCCAACCACACTGGCACCTTGATCCTGGACATCCCAGCCTCCAGAATTGTGAGAGATAAATGTCTAATGTCTGTTGTTTAAGCCCACGGTCTTTCAGGCCAGCAGCCTGAGCTGATGGAGATGCTCCTTGGCAGCTCCAACACTTCGTGATTCCAAGACACTCAACAGCCTACTAGGAACAAAGAAACACCTCCTCTCCACCTTTAATTCATAAGGTGGCACCATCTGGGCCTCCTATGCTGGTTTACCCTTGCATTGTTCTATCAAAGGAGGCAAGACAGGATTAAATCCTGAGAAGGTCCTGGCAGAATCTGAAGTCTCTGTGGTTTGAGGACCTCTGGGGAGCTGTTGAACCAGGACATGCATGCGTGCATGTGTGTGTGTGTGTGTGTGTGTGTAGGAGGGATCTCATAGCAACTCCTTTTGAGAGAGATTGCAGACTGTACTCTGTTGAAGGACTATTTGCTATGGGGTCTGCTTTAAAAAGAGTGGTGACACACAGTTTTTCCTACATGATTTATTAGCACAAATGTTGCATCTTGTGTGCATCGTGTACTTTTTGCTTTCTGCTTCTGCACTCTACTGTCCCTAAGAACCCTGATGAATAAAGCATTTTGCAAGAAGCTAACAATAGTCTGTTGGCATGAATCTTAAAACTGTTGTTACTGAGATGAAGGCTAATTAAATTAAATCACTTGTTTTTCAAATAGAGCATGCATTATTGAAGGAACATCTGCTCTCTGAAAACACTCAGTTTATCTGTTCATGGGAGCCTGGCAGGATCCTTGAGCTGAATTCTTAAAAACTCTTGTGTTATACTGACACCTAGTGACCCTAAAGCTGTTTCCAAACTTGAAAATAACCCTTGCCCAAGATATCAGGGAGCTTCCCTGGTGGCTCAGAGGTAAAGAATCTGCCTGCCAATGCAGGAAACGCAGGTTTGATCCCTGGATCAGGAAGATCCCCCGGAGTAGGAAATGGCAATGCACTCATCAGTTCAGTCCCTAGGTGGGGAACATCCCCTGGAGTAGGAGATGGCAACCTGCTCCAGTATTCTTGCCTGGAGAATTCCATGGACACAGGAGCCTGATGGGCCCCAGTCCATGGGGTCGCAAAGAGTTGGACATGACTGAGCACTATGGACAGAGGTCCCCAAATATGAAGTGAGGCAGAATAAAAGAGGAACATATCTCATCTCTAATAGATGGGAGAAAGAAAATAAGCACCTTGCTCATGCACAGGGTCCAGGGAACTACAAATCCAAGTTAATGTGCAAGACATAACAGTCTAAGGATGTTTACATTTCATACCATGGATTTAAGAGGCCAGAAAGGGCCGTCTGGACTGGGAGTGACAGCGCCACATGGTGAGTCTATTATGAATGAGTTCAGCAGATTCCTTTGCACTGAGTGGTGTGGGCATGGCCTGCAGTGTCAAAGGTCAGAAAATCCCATCCAGAGAAAGACCAATACCGCATGGTATCACTTATATGGGTCACCTTTTTTTAGAAAGTCAAACTTAATAGCAACTGAGTAGAAAAGTAGTTGTCAGTGGCTAGGGAGTGGGGGGAACAACTCCTGATAAAAGGACACAAACTTTCAGCTACAAGGTGAATAATGTGTATTGATTATTGGTGAACAATGAACAATGTATTCTATGAGGATCTAATATATCATACAGTGACTACAACTGCTCACATTGTACCCTATCACCGAAATTTGCTAATAAACTTAACTGTTCTCACAAAATAAATAAATAAGTGAGGTGATGGATGCCTTTATTAATGCAAGGTGGGAATCTTTCACAATGCGTGTGTATATACATATATAATACATCACCACACTGCATACTTTGTGCGTGTGCATGCTCAGTCGCTCAGTCATGTCCAACTCTTTGCAACCCCATGGACTGTAGGCCACCAGGCTCCTCTGTCCATGGAATTCTCCAAGCAAGAATTCTGGAGCAGGTTGCCATCTCCTACTCCAGTGGATATTGCCCTCCTAGGGATTGAACCCATGTCTCCTGTGTCTCTTGTATTGGCAGGTGAATTCTTAACCCACTGAGTCACCTGAGAAGCCCCACTGCATACTCTGAATAACTTTAAATTGTATTTGTGAAGGGTACTTCAAAAAAAGCTGATACTTCAGGAGGACTTCCCTGGTGGTCCAGTGGTTAAGAATCCATCTGCCAGTGCAGAAGACACGGGTTCAATCCCTGGTCTGGGAAGATTTCACATGCTGTGGGGCAACTAAGCCCACGTGCCACAACTTCTGAAACCAAGGGCCCTAGAGGGCCTTGCTCTGCAGCAAAAGAAGCCAGCACAATGAGAAGCCCATGTGCCACAGCTAGAGAAAGCCCATGTGCAGTAATGAAGACCAAAAGCAGCCCAAAAAAGCTGATACTTAAAAAAATCTTGTCCTTTTACTATCACCAGCCTCCTGGACTCTCCCCAGGTACCACCCCAATCACCAGACCAACACCAGTCAGATTTTATTCCCTGTTTTATTCTTTTGGTGGTTCTTAGCATTTTTCCCGGAGAAGGCAATGGCACCCCACTCCAGTACTCTTGCCTGGAAAATCCCGTGGACGGAGGAGCCTGGTTGGCTGCAGTCCATGGGGTCGCTAAGAGTCGCGACTTCACTTTCACTTTTCACTTTCATGCATTGGAGAAGGAAATGGCAACCCATTCCAGTATTCTTGCCTGGAGAATCCCAGGGACGGGGGAGCCTGTTGGGCTGCCGTCTATGGGGTCGCACAGAGTGGACACGACTGACACGACTTAGCAGCAGCAGCAGCATATTTCCTGTGGAAGTTTTGAAAGCTGGCTTTATTATTTCCCTAAAGTAATTCCAACATATGCATATGTGTAAAGTATTCCTCTGGAGCAAAAACAACAGGGAAGACTATCAAAAACACATGAATCTGAGTGCTAACTTTCCTCTGTGAGCAAAGATCACTTTTTAGAAAACTACGAGTCATTCAACACTATTTGGGAAATTTGGACCACCAGTAGCTTTGACAAAGATGGGCTAGCTCACTGAAAAACCAATAAATAATCAATAATTAAAAAGAAGTACAATCTCAACCCTAGCTGGCTATCTCATTGTTCATATCTTTATGGACAGGGCTAAGTTAATTTGCAGGTTTTATCAAAGATTTTTGTTAAGGTTCTCCAGCAAAGACTCTCAGTGGAAAATTAAGGGGTGGGGGCTTCTTCATCTATTAGAAATCTCTGGTCACAAAGATATTAGGACACAGGTTGTTGTTTTTCTAACGTAGAATTTCTCTTAACTGAAAACCTTGAGAGTCAAACTTTTTTCTCATAGTGGACAAAAAGTGACAAGTAGGCTAAAGGTTACTCTCAAAATATTTTTATTTAAATATACAGCCTGGTAACACAGGAGCCGGGAGATGCCATCTAAAGTCTCCAGTGAGAGACTTCCCTGATGGTCCAGTGGTTAAGAAAGTGCACGTCCATCACAGGGGGCATGGGTTCAATCCCTGGTCAGGGAACTAAGATTCTGGATGCCCCAAGGTACAGCCAAAATAAAGAAATAATTTTTAAATAAAATACCGTCTCCAGTGAATTTACAACTGAGTCTGTCCTCAGCAGCGGTTCTAGAATCTAACAGAAGGACATGGTCTCGCTGTGCTACAATGTTGTCAGCTGAAACCGGTCACAATGTTCATTCAGGATCACATTTTGTAAATACAGAAAGCTCCCGCTCAGGCCTTCCAACATCTGCTAGAAAAATCACTGCAATGTTCTGCAAAGGTTTGACAACAGCAGGAGCCACTGTAGAATGACAAGCTTGTGAATGAAAACCAGTGCTATCTTTCCCAAGATAGAGCCTCCCAGGGTATCATCCGGCACCCGGTGATAACAACTGGGTGCTGGGCAAACATCTGGGAGAAGAACAATTTCATCGGGTCAGGTAGTGGAGTCAGTACATGACATGGCCAGAGGCTGACTCACACAGCAGTCATGGCCTCTCTGCAATGGAAGAAGCGTGGTACTAGGTTCTGTGACTTATTTGAGAGGGAATCTAGCATTCTCCTGTACTCCCGGCTACAACGACAGTTTAAATGAACTCTCAACGGCATAGGCTATTAAAGACCAATTTGCAGAGGGCGGGATGAATTGAGAGAGTAGCACTGAAATATATACACATGGTGCGTGCATGCTAAGTCGCTTTAGTTGTGTCCTACTCTTTGTGACCCTATAGACTAGACTATAGTCCACCAGGCTCCTCTGTCCATGGGATTCTCCAGGCAAGAATACTTGAGTGGGTTGCCATGTCCTACTCCTGGGGATCTTCCTGACCCAGGGATCGAACCCATGTCTTTTATGTCTTCTGCATTGGCAGGCAGGTTCTTTACCACTAGTGCCACCTGGGAAGACCATACACATGGTAAATATATATACTTCAGTTCAGTTCAGTTCAGTTGCTCAGTCGTGTCCAACTCTTTGCAACCCCATGAATTGCAGCACGCCAGGCCTCCCTGTCCATCACCAACTCCTGGAGTTCACTCAGACTCACGTCCATCGAGTCAGTGATGCCATCAAGCCATCTCATCCTCTGTCATCCCCTTCTCCTCCTGCCCCCAATCCCTCTCAGCATCAGAGTCTTTTCCAATGAGTCAACTCTTCACATGAGGTGGCCAAAGTACTGGAGTTTCAGCTTCAGCATCATTCCTTCCAAAGAAATCCCAGGGCTGATCTCCTTCAGAATGGACTAGTTGGATCTCCTTGCAGTCCAAGGGACTCTCAAGAGTCTTCTCCAACACCACAGTTCAAAAGCATCAATTCTTCGGTACTCAGCTTTCTTCACAGTCCAACTTTCACATCCATACATGACCCCTGGGAAAACCATAGCCTTGACTAGACGGACCTTTGTTGGCAAAGTAATGTCTCTGCTTTTCAATATGCTTACCATGCGTAAAATAGATAGATAGTAGGAAGTTGCTACATAACACAGGGAGTTCAGCCCAGTGCTCTATGACAACCTAGAGGGGTAGGAGGGAGATATGGGAGGGAGGCTCAAGAGGGAGAGGATAATATGTATACTTAAGGCTGATTCACATTGTTGTATAGCAGAAACCAACACAACATTGCAAAGCAATTATCTTCCAATTAAAAAAAAAGAAGGACCAATTTGGGGCCCGCTCTCCATGGGTGAGGGGTTTCCCTTGTGGTTCAGCTGGTAAAGAATCTGCCCACAATGTGGGAGACCTGGGTTTGATCCCTGGGTTGGGAAGATCCCTGGAGAAGAGAAAGGCTACCCACTCCAGTATTTGACCTGGAGAATTCCATGGACTGTATAGTTCACGGGGTCACAAAGAGTTGGACACGACTGAGTGACTTTCACTTTCACTCCATGGGTGATGCGGATGTCCATGATGTCACTGGGAACTCCAAACTGTCTTCCTGGGGTTGTTTCCTTTCTGAGTAGAGCCCATCCTCCATTATCTCTGCACAAGTCCACAGTCACACAGCGAACAAGTCCAGTCACACAGCAAAGCTGGACTTTGGTTCTCTACTGACATCATCAGAAAGCCAAGCCTGGTAGGAAACGGCAGCCACGGCAAACACAAACCCAGTTATGCCCAGCCCATGAAGGAGCCCTGGGCCTGGGTCCCTGCCGCTTGCTACCTGGTAACACCCCTCTGCCCAGGGCCCAGGGTGACTGGAAATGCTGAGCTGTGACACCCGTTATCAACCACAAGACCCACTACAAACTAAGACACTAGAATCTTTGCCAAGAAGCTTAACTGGGCTGATATCGTGTGTGGCCGTGAAACCACCAAAGAAGTCCAGGGGATAAAACTGAAAAAAGTCTCTGGGAGCTTTAGCAAGGGAACTAAAAAGAAATATGATGACAGCTCTTCTGAGATGGGTAACATCTAGCAGCATGCGTGTTCAAGGGACAGCAGTGTCTCGTGGGTCTCAAACTTCTCTGTTGAGAACCACTTCTTTCAAGGAAAGCATCTTGAGTATCTTTGATTTCACTAAGTTCTACTAGTCATTTTCCCTATCCCCCCTCCAAAAAAAGGCAAAATATGAAGAAATCCATCAACAGATAAATGGATACACTAAATGCGGTACACAATGTGGTATAAAAACAAAATGTGGTCTATATACACAACGAAAAGCCTTAACAAGGAAGGAAATGTTGACACAATCTTCAACATGGATGAAGCTTGTAGGTATTATGCCAAGTGAAATAAACCAGTCACAAAAGGACAAGTACCATATAACTCTATTTAAAGGAGGTACCCAGAGTAGGTAAATTCATAGAGACAGAAAACAACAGAGCTTTACCAGGGGCTGGGGTGGGTAGAGAGAGAGGGGATCTATCATCTGTTTATTTTTTATTTTGCCAGTCTTCGAGGTATGTGGGATCTTGGTTTCCTTACCAAGGATTGAAGCCATGCCCCCAACAGTGGAACCATGGAGTCTTAATTACCAGATCACGAGGGAAGTCCTGTAGCTATATTTTTTAAGATTTTTTTTTTTAATGCCAGAGCTATCACGTAATGGATACAGAGTTTCTGTTTGGAATGATAAAAAGTTCTGGAAATGGATGGTGGTAATGGTTGTACAATATTGTGAATGTACTTAATGCCACTGAACTGTATACTTTAAAACTATTTTAAAACAGTAAATGTTATGTTATGTATCTTTCACATGCCAAAAAATGTTTAAGTATGAACAATGGCATTGCTTTTAAGCAAATATGAGTAAGGTAATGTTTCCAGTCCTGTGCTCAGTCACATCCGACTCTGCAACCCATGGACTGTAGCCGGCCAGGTTCCTCTGTCCATGGGATTCTCCAGGCAAGAGTACTGGAGTGGGTTGCCATTTCCTTCTCTAAGGGATCTTCCCAATCCAGGGATTGAACCCATGTCTCTTGAGTCTCCTGCACTGGCAGGCTGATTCTTTACTACTGGTATCACCTGGGAATCCCTAGGTAATGTTTAAATGACCATTATGAACAAGTAAATAATTCTCATCAGAAACTACAAGTTAATCATAGTCAGGAATGCTGTAAGAGTGGAAGATCCATGTTGATCAGCCCTGGTAGACCCTAGTCTAAAATCTGACAGCCAATTCTCTTGCTTCTGTGGAGGAATACATTCAACTATTCAGAGTCCAAATGCTTTGTTATTTAACTAAATCATAGAACTATCACATGCTTTGTGAATTCAGGACCCACATTTGTTTAAATGGAGACCCAATTCTCACTGAACTATCCACCATAATAACGGAGTATAAGACATGTGCTCAATATCACCTATGAAATCCCGAAGTCTGTATTTTATCAAGTAGAGAACACTCTACCATGGAAATGCAAGAGTATGACTTAATGAACTATTCCTTCAGATTAGTTAAGCATTTCATGTGGGATATTCTTTCAGAATATGAACTATGATGTAATTGGGTCAGGGAAATTAATCCACACCCAAGTTCCCAGGGCCTCACCCTTGTCAAACCTCTTCAGACCAGTATTTTGCTCTCCAGTTATATGTTTTCAGGAGGAGCCAAAATTATTAATATTTATACTGGTCTCATTCCCAAAGCTTCTCCAGTATGCTAAGCCAAGGGGTGACTTAGCAAGGAAGCAGTTTATCTTCATGGAGAAGTTGGGCAGATAACTCAGACCACAAGGCAAATGACTTGGCCTGATCATTCAACTGGGATATTTACCTAATTTATGTAAATCTTAACTTCATTTTCTTTTCATTTTCTACATCATTTCAGGTGAGGCATGATGTTCTCAAAGAATCACGAGGATTTACCTATGTGAGGATTTATGTATGATTCACATAGCCAATTCAGATGATCATTTTGGCTGAAAAATGTCATGGTCTTTGACATTTCTTTTAAATCTATTTGAAAAGCGGTCTTAATAGAATCATAACAACAATGTGTGACTGAATTGGACCTTGGATCAGAATTTTTGTGGAGAGGGTTATAAAGAATATTATTACGGAAACTGGCAAAATAAATATTGGTCTACAGATGAGATAATACTATTGTATCAGTGTTAATTTCCTCATTTTGATAACTACTGAAGTCATGTAAGAGAAAATCCTTACTCTTAAGAAATACACACTCAGCAATTTAGAATTAAAGAAAATCTGCTATTTACTTTCAAATAATTCAGAAAAAAATGACTGTATATATATATATATGTGTATATATCAAGAGAAAATGATAATAGAAGCAAGGTAAAATAATAATTGGGAAATCTGAATAAAGAGTATGGGACCTTTTTATACCACGTTTAACTGTTTTGTAAGCAGGAAATAGTTTCAAAATAAAAAATGTATCCCCCAAATTTAAAGTTGATTTAATAACTTACTCATAGTAATCCTATAATCTAAAACAAAGTTAAATTAATATGGCATTACAATTTTTATATCTCAATTTATTTTAACATTACATTAGTGGCATTAACCAGGAAAACTCTACTTGAGTTCTACTTGATTATAGAGCCATTGAATCTCAAGATTAGAAGGGAATTAAGAGATCATACAACTCAAATAAACATGAGTATTTCCCAATGTAACACCATGCAATACAAATAACATACAAGGAAGCAGGGTATGAATCATGAATGAAGCACAGAAGAGGCAATTCTACCTTGAACGGCTGTTGATTTCCACCCAGCCCAGTTTCCATGACACATGAAGCAAAAGTCCACCAACCAATGTCTGCCACCTGAAAAGGGAAAGGGCCAAGGTGAATTTAAGAGTGCCACGGTCTCATGGTTCACCCCCACAGATGTGTTGACTGACAACTGTGAGCCTTCTTACAACTCTTTTCTACCACTTTCTCTGAATCATCACCCCAGCTCTAGACCTGTCCTTCTCGACCTCTGCTATTCCCCTGAGTCCAGCTGTACCATTCCCTGCTGACACTGACCATCTCCTCTTCTTATTCTAGACTTTTCCTGAACAGTCTGACCCCCAGCCAGCACGTCTCCATGACCTTGCACTGGTGAGTCCCAAACCCCCCTTCTCACAGGATGCAGCCATCTTGACACCAACCCCAAGCTCCTGATGATAAAACTTAATCTGGAATTTTCCCTTCCCCATCCTGGCCATCCTCCTACTATTCCTAATCATCCAAATTGGAAATCTAGATGTCATCCTAGCCCTCCTCTGCCATCACCTCCCTCATCTACTTACAAAATCCTATTGACTTTATCCCCATAACAGCTCTGAAACCTGAAGCCTTCCCTTCCATCCCTCTACCTAATTCAACCTCCCATCATCCCACATCTAGACCACAGCATCAGTTCCTTAGCGGATCCGCTTTCTCTCCAGGCTTGCCCTGCACTGTCCATTTTCCATGATGCAGCCAAAGGGTTTGTTCTAAAATGCAAACCTAATTGTGCTCCTCACTTGTTTTAAGAACAGTTGATTCCTCCTGATGTCACAGGCAGCAGCTCTCAGCCCCCTTGCTACGCCAACATGCCAGGGGACATGAAGTTCTCAGGAGACACATTTCCTCAAGTGCAAAGTTCAGGCAGGGGACACAGGTGACAAAATAAGCACCCCTCGCCTCCCAGTACAGAAAGTACAGCAAAATGCCAAATGAATGATGGGTATTATAGGGTCTTCCCTGGTGGCTCAGACAGTAAGGAAGCTGCCTGCAATGCTGGAGACCCAAGTTCAATCCCTAGGTCGGGAAGATACCCTGGAGAAGGGAATAGCAATCCACTCCAGTATTCTTGCCTGGAGAATTCCATGGACAGAGGAGGCTGGCTGGCTACAGTCTGTGGGATCGCAGAGTCAGACATGACTGAGTGCCAAATGTGTGACAGGTACTATAGGCACAACTTTATCCCGTTCTGCAGTAACTGCTTTTACTCTATTTTTGGTGAGTCATTCATAAATTTCAAAACCTTATTTTTAGTTATGACTTGAGACATCTCACCTCCAGAGGTGATTACAACACATCCACGCGTTGGGACATGACAGTGGAGAACCCCTGGTCTAAAGGACAAAGTCACTTGCATGGGACACACAAGCCTCCCAGGACCTGCAGCCGCTCCTCCCCAGGGTCAGCTCCTGTTCATCTGCCAGTGGCAGCCACATTCTAGCTACACTGAACTGGCCACAGCCTTGGCAATGTGCCAGGTTGTTTCACACTTCTTAGAGTCTGCACATGTGGTCCTCTTGACCCATAACGTCTTCCCATCTCCTCAGTGCTGGAGGATACCTGCCCATCCTAAAAGATCCAGGTTTTATGTCTCCCTTGTGGAGCCTTCCATGACTCCACCAGGCAGCATGGAAATACATGGGTTTGTGTCCTCCAACAGCTTGGTCTAGAGCAGTGGATCTCGATCGTGTGGATCTCCCCCCCAGGGGACACTTGGCAGTATCTGGAGACATTTTTGGTTGTCACAGCTGGGGGTGGGGGAAGCATTGCTACTGGTATCTGATAAGTAGAAGCCAGGATGCTGCCAAACACCTTGTAACATGTTGGACAGCCTCTCAGAAGAGTTAACCAGGTCAAAACATCAATAGTGCTGAGGCTGAGAAACCCTAGTGCAGTGGGAAGTAAGCGAATGAACCAGTAAATACAATAAGGTGTGATAAAGTCCTAAGGGGAACAGTACCAGGTAGCACAAAACACGCTAGCAGGGAGCAACTGATCTAGTCTAGGGAGCTGGGTAAATTTTCCTAGAGAAAGTATTGGGTTGGCCAAAAACTTCATTCAGGTTTCCCATGCAACAGTACGAAAACCCAAACGGACTTTTTGGCCAACCCAACAAATCTGAGCAGATGCCTGTCCAAAGTAGGAGGCCCAGAATGGACAATGGCTCACAGGTAAGAGAGAGTCGCTCCAGCAAAGCTTCTTGTTATTGAACTGCTCAGTCGTGTCTAACTATTATGCCACCCCATGGACTGTAGCCAGCCAGGCTCCTCTGTCCATGGGATTTCCCAGGCAAGAATACTGGACGGGGTTGCCCTTTCCCTCTCTAGGGGATCTTCTTGACCCAGGGATCAAACCTTCGTACCCGCGTCACCTACTTGGCAGGTGGATTCTTTACCACTGAGCCACGGGGGAAGCCCACAGAGAAGGAGGGTAAAAAGCAATTCAGGTGACAACATCCTTTCCCACCTAAATTCCCTAAGTCCCTCGACCTGGACAGAAGTGAAAGAGCAATCAGGGTCGGAAAAGGAGAAAACAATATCCCAGCTTTATTGACCAAAACATACACAATCATGGATGATATCTTTTAAAGTTTTGCTATGAACTACTAGGGAGAAACTTGACAGTGATTGTAAAGTTCACCCGAAACAACATATTGGTGATAATATGATAAGGAACAAAAAATTAAAAAACATAAAAGAGTAAGTGATGATAAATCTTCTCCCCTTCCCTGTCTGCTCTCTGCACCATGCCCATCTTTCCCTATGGTAACCACTCTTATTAGGGTCTTCACCTTTTTAAGATTTTTTTTTTGATGTGGACTATTTTTAAAGTCTTTATTGAATTTGTTACAATATTGCCTCTGTTTTATGTTTTGGCCGGGAAGCATGTGGGGTCTTAGCTCCATGACCAGGGATCAAACCCGCACCCCCTGCATTGGAAGACACAGTCTTAACCACTGGACTACCGGAAGTCCTCTGATTCTTTTTTTTTTTGGCCACACCAGGCAGCTTTAATATCTTAGTTTTCAGACCAGGGACTGAACACGGGGCCACAGCAGTGAAAGCACTGAATCCTAACCACTGGACCATCAGGGAATTCCCAATCTTTTAAAATGAGGAAAACATACACACATTTCTAGAAGGTGGTAGTGTATTACACCGTTTTGGACTTTCTCTTGTTCCCCGTTAAATGGGGAACAAAATCTTGAAGATCTCTCCTTTTCAATACACAAGAGTTTCCTTGCTTTTTTTAAACGTTTGAATGGTATTCCACAAGGAATACAATATAATTTATTTAATTGATTCTATATAGATGAAAATTAGGCTGATTAAAAATGCTTGTCACCAACAGCTGCAATGTTTCACATGTATATCTCTGCAAATATTTTGTTTAAATAAATGCAAGTAAATCTGTCGGGTAGATTCCCAGAAGTAGAATTGCTGGATTGAAGGATTCAAACCATTGCCATATTGCTATATTCTACCAAAATGCCAATCACTGACAGTGTGCCAATTATTAACATCAACAGTTTTCTACCTATAATCAGTGTATGAGAGCATGAGAGTACCTGCTTTTTTTAATTGTTTGTTTTGTTGTGGACCATTTTTAAAGTCTTTATTAAATCTGTTACAATATTGATCCTGTGTTTTCTTTTGGCTTTTTGTTTTGGCTTTTTGGCCAAGAGGCATGTGGAATGTTATCTCCTCAACCAGGGATCAAACCCACACCTCCTGCATAGGAAGGTGAAGTCTTAACCACTGGACCACCAGGAAAATCCCTAGAGCACCTACCTGCTTTCTACATCCTCGTCAACACTATATTATCAAATCTTAAAATTTTATTTGTCAAATCTTGTTAGTAAAAATATATCTCAACACAGTATAAAATTATATTTTCTCATGAATGAAGAATATCTTTTTATGTGTTCAAAAGCCCTTTGTAGGTAGGACTTTTGTTTTTGAGGTCGCTAAGTCGCTTCAGTCGTGTCCGACTCTGTGCGACCCCATAGACGGCAGCCCACCAGGCTCCCCCGTCCCTGGGATTCTCCAGGCAAGAACACTGGAGTGGGTTGCCATTTCCTTCTCCATGTTTTTGAGGTAGAGATCTAGTTTTACTGCACTGGGATTGTATAATTGCGACTCTTTAGGAAATAATTGATGTTTTATTCATGGTGAATATTCTATGGGCATTTTAAAAGGGGGCATAATCTCTATTTTCAAGATACCGAGTCTGATATTTATTAATTGCACTATTGATGAGATTTTTTTTTCTAGTTTTTTGTTTGTCCAATTGATCTGTCATGGGAAAAAATAGTAGTAAGTTTGTCTCCTATTAGTAGAATGTTTCTATTTATCCCTGATAGTCTTGCCATTTTTATTTGACAAAAGATGATGCTCTGTTGTTTGGTTGACAAATATTCATCCTATTTCATTTGCACTTTGAACTCCATGCTCTAGTGTTACAATGCGTCTTTTCATTTTGAACTGCATTGCTTAGCATTGTAACACATATTTCTTTGTTTACTTAATGCTTTTAGTCCTGAATTCAACCTTGATTGATATTAAGATGTCTATCCCTGCTTCTCTGTATCCATTTGTGATACTTTAAAAAAACAGAAGAGGAGAATGAGGGATGGTGTGCTCTACCACATATTTAAATGCTATAATAAAGAAAACAATTTAGCACTAGCCCCTTTCCATAAAAGTTGACAAATAAGTGCTCAAAAATAGACCCTAGGAAAATGACCTTACATATGAAATTAACAACCTAAAAGCAAAATAAAGGATTATATAACAAAATATAATAAGTGGGGCTAGCATAAATAAAAACCATGAGGAGGAGAATGATTTCTTCACATTGGAACCATACACTAAAATAAACAGATAATAATTAAGAATTGGAAAAAGTTTTAGTGACACATAGGTGACTATCTATATGATATACTGATGAGAAGAATAAGTATATGGTGCATGCTAAATCACTTCAGTCATGACCCCATGGACTGTAGCCCACCAGGCTCCTCTGTCCATGGGATTTCCCAGGCAAGAATACTGGAGTGGGTTGCTATGCTCTCCTCCAGGGGAATCTTCCTGACCCAGGGATCAAACCTGCATCTCTATGTCTCCTGCACTGGCAGGCGGGTTCTTTACCACTAGTGCCACCTGGGAAGCCCCTAAAAGCAATGGTAGCTATCACAAAGGAACAATCAATATAAAAATAAAATATTTTTTTAAAAAGCTGGGGGTGTGGGTGGTTAAGGTAAAAGAGGGAAGTAAATTTTTTTAAAAAGCTGGGGGGCAGGTGGTTAAGCTAAAAGAGGGAAATGTGAACACCAAAGCACTCCATGCTGTTGCTACAGTATCTACTCTATTGACCTGACTCTACACCATTTTCTGTCTTCTTTCTAATAATAGCATCCCTCAGTTTACAAGACCACATTCTGGACTCATCTGTGTTTCTCTCTGCTGCTTCATTCCTATGTTCAAACAATGAATTGTCTATAATGTCACTTAAAAAGTCCAAATAATCAAAATAATTTTAAACAAAATGAAATGGCAAAGAATAAATTAAAAAAAAAAACAAATTTCAATAAATATGACGAAAAAGTTGTTGACATCCTTAAAATAGGAAGAATTCATTATATTAATAAGAAAATACTAAAACCCTAGTAATATTGTTGTGTTTATACCCCCCAAAGGGGGCACAATTTAAATGCCATTAACAGAAGGACTAAATAAATTACAGTATGTCTATCTAATGAAAAATCTATGCAATCATTAAAAATATTTTAATAATGCTAGTTGGACATTTCCTATAAATATATATAAAAGATACTCACCCTTGGAATAATGTAGGGTAGGTAAATTTCAAGACAGACAGGACATACTGAAAAACAAATATCAAATTAATGGACATTTTCAAATTATAGAGAATTGATAGACCATATAATCAAGGAAATCCCTACTAAAGAAACATAAATACACTCAAGTTTCAAAAAGGCCTTTTTTATTCCTCCCCAAAGAAATCACACAGTGGGGAAAAACAATGACCTTCCAGTTTATACTAAAGAGAGGGGCTGAGTGAAGTCAGAAAGAGACACGAGTATCATATGCTATAACTCATATGTGGAATGTATTTTTTTTAATGACAAATGAACTTATAAAACAGAGACAGACTTACAGATACTGAAAAGAGAAACCTGTGGAAGAGGGATAAATCAAGGCTTGGGATTAACATATACATATATACGAAATAGACAACCAGCAAGGACCTACTATAGACCACAGGGAACTCTACTCAGTATTCTATGATAACCTATACGAAAAAAAGAAGCTGAACAAGAATGAGCATATGTATAACTCAATGACTTCACTATACAATTGAACCTAATACAACATTGTAAAACAACTATACTCCAGTAAAATTTTTAATAAGGGGGTGAGGGGAGCTGCTTTCCCCAGGGTCAAACCTGGGGAAAGCCTGACCACCTCTCAGCTGTGGATGGAACAAAGTGGAACACACAACAGCTGGGCCAGATACTGTGGACAGCTGATCCCTCTCAGCACTCCCAGACCTTCAAAGTGCCATGCTGTAACTGTGGCAACTCCAGAGAAAACGACAAACCCCTGGACACAGTCGGTTTTTTCAGCGTATCCACTTTATCTATTGCACAGTTTACCTAAAAATTCACTGCCTTCTGTGTTTGCTATCCTATTCGTTCTTTCCTTTGTTTTCTTCCACTTTTGTTTGGTTTTGCATTCTTGGGATTTTTTTTCTAACTAATTCTGCTCAGGTATCTAACACATTAGGTGTGTTTTTTAAGGTTTTTTTTTTTTTTTTTTAAGCCAATTCAACTAAGATCAACTTGTATTTCTATTATGTCTTTTAACCAAATTTATAGCACATTACGAACAGGAGAACTATATTTTGTCTTTCTGGGTATCTTTCTATTTTTTCTATGATGGAATGCTTTAAGAATTTTTTAAAAGCCTAAAGACCATTAAATGGCTTTAACCAAGTACTCCACTGATTTGTCACATGATCTGAAAAGCGCAGTAGACTGGTGTTATGCAAGTTTACATTTCTATTTTTTTCCCCCATGGATTAATCAACCTGTGATTCCCTTTGTATGAATTCCTAAATATCACAGGTATAGTCAATTATCTGCCTTTGCTCTGGTGTATATATCCTAGAGATGGACCTTCATTCTTCTTTGAAGCCTATTTACTCATGTTAAGGCAATATGTTCCTTTCCACTTTCCTCTGATATTTTATTTGTAACACTGAGACAAGGGAAAGATTATGTTTGCATCTGGACCATGTCTTGCATCATCCTGAACAACCTTCATGAAGACAATAAATGCTCATTCATTGCTATTTACTAGTAGTTCTTTTCCAGAGAAAGACGGTTTTTGGTTTGCTTCCCCCCCCCCCAAGGGGGAGTGGAAAGAGAATAGTAGAGACCCTACAGTGGGGAAAGGTGGTCCTGAGCCCCCTATCATCACTTTGGCTTGGCGTCTACCCCAGAGTCCAGGACAAGGGGTGATATCCCACACTAGCTCACAGGGATCTAACATTTCTCTACATGGTACCAAACCCAAGGCTCCCTCCTAACAAAACAAAAACATAGTACCACTGCTTTTCTGACTTTTCATCAATAGGGTTTTATGACATTAAACAAAATTAAGTTTACGTTTTATTTTTTAATAATTTCATGAAAAACTCTTAAATATTCGAAATGCCTGGGATGGAGCCACAAGAAAAATAGGTTTGACAATCAATGGCGTGAGGCAGAGATGGAGATGGACTGATATCTTCTATTTAAAGGCTTCTGGAAGCTTGGTGGTTCTGGGCAGGGGTATGTTTAGAAGAGAGAGCAAAATGTGCGTGATTTCTTCTCCTACTCTTCTTCCTGGAGGGAACAGGGGCCAACAGCTTTCCCCTTCCCGAAAAAGTAGTCCACATGTCCAAAAATGAGGTTCCTGGGAATTCACCAGTCAAAAATCCAGTGTCCCAGTAGATGTAAAGGACGTATTACAGCACGAGAAACGAGGACAGTACCGTCCAACAAATCTTACTTCTAAAAGAGCATCGTGCAGAGTTGTTTTCTTCTCCATCACCATCAGGAACAAATCAGATAAAAATCGGGAGGTAGTATTTGGTCCACACACGATTTGGGGACTCAGATCCCCCACGGGCAATCATCACCACCCCGCACCCGCCCCTCCTCACCTTGTTCGTGAGGTAAGAAGCCAGGTAGCAGGTACAAAACGTGAGGCCGACCAGACACTTCTTCATGCACATCTGTTAATTTGCGCCCCTTCCCAGGGACCCCCCAGAAGCCCCACTGCCGCCACCAGAACCGGGCCACAGCCCTTGCTGCCAGGACCGCCACGTGGCTGCGAGCTCCGCCAATCGGCGCAGCGACGGCCCCCGGTGCCGGCCTCTTAAAGGGGCAGCGCCTCCTCAAGAACGCCCAGGCTCGCGGTGGGCGGGGCCAGCTCTCCAGGACGTGGGGGGAGAAATAAGGTTCTCTAGGGCTGTGGCCACCTGTAGAGCAAGAGCGAGTAGTCCTTGTAAAAAGGTAGAAAATGGTATCAGAAGGGAGAAAAGCAGCTGACAGAACAATTCACAACAGTCTATTAGCACTGAAAGAAAAATGTTCAGAGCTACCCCACTGAATCCTGAGCAAACTAAATGAAAAGAAATCCACTTAGATATATTTACATATTAAAATTCACATTTTTATTGTATTAAAAATATCAACATATAATTTGCTATCTAACCATTTTAACCATTTTTAAGTGTATAGCAGTGTGAATTACATGCACATTGTTGTGCAACAGATTTCTAGAACTTTTGCATCCTGCTAAACTGAAACTCTACACCCAGAGAACAACTTCCCCCCACCCTTCCCTGATCCCCCTGGGCCCCTGGGAATGCGAACTACCATTCTATTTTCTTTCTACTGCTTGGGATACCTTATCTGAATGCAATCAAGAATATATATTTTATTAAAAATTATTCTCCCTTTATCTTTTATAGTCAGAACATTCAGTTCAGTTCATTCATGTCCAACTCTTTATATCAATTTAAAAAATAATTGTGCAGTAAAGGGGACAAAACAAAATATTTGTTGTTAGAAAATGGCAACCAGCAATTCCCTAGCAGTCCAGTGGTTTGGACTCCAGGCTTTCAATGCCAATGGCCCAGGTTCAGTCCCTGTTGGGGGAACTAAGATCCCATAAGTCACACAGTGCACTCAAAAAAAGAAAGAACGAAGGAAAATGGCAATGGGTTGCATAGGGTTCAAAAATCACTGTGTCCCAGTTAAACCTAACCAACCTATAACACCCCAGTCTAGAAAACTTAGGAAAATTCTGTCATCACTAAATATGTAATAGACTTTCCTACCCTTATACCTAGTTGTATGCTGTTCATTCCAGCTAAACTAGCTTTATAGCTTCTCTCCAAATTGGTTGTCTAATTTGGTAGCACCTCCTCCATGCAGCCTTTCCAGATTTCTCCAACCAGCAAAGAATCCTGAAACATTCACTGTCTATAGCTGTCATGTGGCAATTAATCATGCACTCTTTTGAGACAGAAGTGTTGTATTGTCATTCAACATTGTTATGTGAATACGTTATCTCTCCAACTATATCTCATAGTTTTCTTCTTCTCCCACAGGACTTTAGCAATGTTGTAAGTAGTTATTGAATATTTGTTGATTGGTTGAAACAATTACTTTCAAAATTGACAACTAATTTCAATAATAAAGAGTAAAGAATTTTAATTCTGTTCCCTTTAGAGACTGAAGAATCTGCTGATTCCATGTGCTTGCTGCTGCTGCTGCTAAGTTGCTTCAGTCGTATTCGACTCTGGGCAACCCCATAGACAGCAGCCCACCAGGCTCCCCTGTCCCTGGGATTCTCCAGGCAAGAACACCGGACTGGGTTGCCATTTCCTTCTCCAACGCATGGAGGGGAAAAGTGAAAGTGAAGTCAGTCTGTCTGACTCTTAGCGACCCCATGGACTGCAGCCTACCAGGCTCCTCTGTCCATGGGATTTTCCAGGCAAGAGTGCTGGAGTGGGGTGCCATTGCCTTCTCCATGTGCTTAGGGAGTACAAATTCTAGACTAGCTCATCTCAGCTGAGCACCAGTGAGTTTATCAGCAGAGATGATAGGAGTAAAAACTGAAACTAAATCTTTTAAACGTTGTACTTATTTCATTTCACAGCAAAATGCCCTTTACCCCATTCAAGAACTCACTATTTAATAATATCAGATCAGATTAGATCAGTCGCTCAGTCGTGTCTGACTCTTTGCGACCCCATGAATCGCAGAATGCCAGGCCTCCCTGTCCATCACCAACTCCCGGAGTTCACTCAGACTCATGTCCATCGAGTCAGTGATGCCATCCAGCCATCTCATCCTCTGTCATCCCCTTCTCCTCCTGCCCCCAATCCCTCCCAGCATCATATAGGACTAAACAAACAAACAAACAAAAAACAAGTAACATGCAACAACATGCTGTTGTTGGTAAACCACATTTGTCCTATTAATAATATTTGTAAATGTAAGTTGTAAATATTGTAAATTTCTATCTCCCCTTTTAAGGAGCACATAGTTGATGGCATCAAGTATATACCTTAACTGTTGAGACCCAACCATTAAGATTGTTAACTCACAAACTCTGTTCTAACCTGGAATTCCAACTCAGGATAAAGAAACTTCCCTTGTCCCCACAGCCTGCCCTCTCTCTTCCCTGTCTGAAGTAAAGCCTGAGTGTCCTCTGAGACTAACCATTTCTGTCTGGTGTGCGAGGCAGGGTAGCCAGCTGGCACGCCTTGCTTTGTCCAGCGCATCTACCAAAACGTGACTCCTGCTATAAGGCTGTCCTCTGACATCCCTGCCTGTCCCTAAGATCCCGAAGCAGAGCATCTACCGACCTTTCTGGGTTACAATCTGCACATTTTCTGAAGACCAGCACCTACTCACACTCTTCCATTCCACCCCAAGCCCTGCCGTCTTGCTGGGTAATTTCAAGGTCCACGTGGATCACCCATCTAACATCCTGGCATTTTACCCTGCTCCCTTAAGCTTCCCGACCTCGTCCTCACCACTGTTCGCTGTGGTTTCTATCTGCTTTACCCCTAAAACACTTAAACGGTTCGTTCACACATTCTTTCTCTGAAGTAAAGTGTAACCATTTCAAAGTGTAAAATTCAGTGGCATTGAACAGATTCACAATACTGTCCAACTATCAACGATAACAAGTTCCAAAACCGCTTCATCACCCAAAAGAAAACCCTTTACCCCTTAACCAATCACTCCTCGTTTGCCTCCTCCCAACCCTGTTCCCTGGCAACTACCAGTTTGATTTGTCTTCATAGATTTACCTATTCCGGATTTTTCCGGTCACATTATGAAAAGCTGAACCTAAACGTTTATTACGCAATCCTATTTTTGCTCCATGTTACATAATACATTTTACAAAATTTCACACTCCTCGCCCCGCCTCCTACCGACAACTGTAATAAAAACAAAACCCGACCGTTTCCTTCAATTTCCGTTCTCTAAACCTGCCATTTTCTGTCTCACATCTCATCTCAGTTTAGAATCCACTCCGGGAAATAATGAATGAACAGAGAATCTGTTCTGCTTGTTTATTTACTGTCCACGCACTCTGATTCCGTTTAACTTGATCCAGCTGCCCTCTCGCGCAGACAAAAAGGTGGTTCAGGGTCATCGTAGAGCCTGAGCAGAGGAAGCCACACCCGGCAGCTGCCCTGCTAGTAAAGAGTGACAGTGACCACCAGCCTCCGGCCAGGGCAGCGACCGGAAGTGCGGTCCTCTGGGGCGGAGAAAGGTGACCTAACGTGGAGCCCCGTAGGCGGCCAATCGGAAGCGAGCGTACCAGCGTAGAAGGCGGAAGAGAAGCGGTCTAGTTCCGGACGCGGCTGCCGCCGCCGCCATCTGTCATCTGAGCTTCGGCACCAGCACCCTGCCGTCCCAGCCCCGCCGCCTGTCTCCTCGGCGGAGCTGCTTCCCGGTCCTGCCACCTCTCTGCTCTGTTCTCGTCGCTGACTTCTTCCCCTACATGGATCTGGTCAGAGTGGCATCCCCTGAGCCCGGGCCAGCAGCGGCCTGGGGACCCAACAAGGTGAGTGGCAGTCGGCGCTGACGCACCTGCCGTAGCCTCCTGACTGGTCCTCTCGGAGGACCCGGAGAGGATGGCAGGCGCCGAAGCGGCTCCCCAGGTGACTTGGGGAGTTTGGGGCTGAATACCAACCGCCTGGGAAAAGGAGGACGGGTGGCGGGGCTGCGGGTGGCGGGGAGAGAGAGGCAGGGAAGGGGCACAGGCTACCAAAGGCCACCCCGGTTTGGAGTCTGGTTCTGCACCTTGGTTTCTGAACCCCCGTAGCATGTATTTGGGCGGGACTCGCTTAGAGATGCTGACGTTTGAGGGAGGGCAAGCACGAACTTGTTTTTCTCCAGCCAAATGAGTCAGCCCAATTATTCACAGAAACCCAGACAGAAAGGTGGTTGAGGAAGCTGTTTCCTTAACTTGTCAACTGTGCTCATCCTACTTGGGCAGTTTGTTGTTTTTGAAGTAGTAAGTTTAGGAGGTAAGTCCAGGCGCACCCTTCCTCCCCTCCAGGCTAATACTCAAGTGTTTACAAACTGTAAGATGGTTATGTCCGAGTTTTAACGTTTATGCTTTTTCCTGTAATGGCCAACTGAAATGCTCATTTAACATCTGGTTTCTGATTTCGGGCTGCTGCTTTTCATGATGCTTTCATTAGAAGGATGAAAAGATTCTTCTGCCACTTTATGGAGGGTTTTCTTGAAAGCAGAATTGAGATTTTGTGTTCCTCAAATTAAAGTTGTGAAGGAATCTAACTTTTTTAGCTTCCTAATTGTTCATTTTTTAAAATAAAATGGACGTTTACCAACATATTAATTTAAGGTGTACAACATAATGTACAACATAATGATACATGTGTATATTGCAAAATGCTCACCACAGTAAGTCTATTTAGCATTCAGGATTACATTTTGTTTCTTGTGATGAGAACGTTTAAGATTTACTTTGTTAGCAACTTTCACATGTACCATACAGCATTATTAACAGATTAATTATCATTCTGTATAGTACATTTCATGCCTTATTTATTTTGTTAACTAGAAGTTTCTATCTTTTGACCACCTTTACCCATTTCACCGACTTCTTTACATATTCACACAGAACATTTGTTCCATTTAAAGGGTCACTCATTAATCTTATCAGATCTTCATACCAGGTCTTAACAGAAAGTGGGGGAAGTATGAGCTGTTAAGTACTGTAAAGGAAATTTTTATAAAAGTTCTCATACAACCATAAGGAGAATCTAGGATATTTAATTGGCAAATGTGGTTACATCTGTCTTTTACATTGTTTATTTTTTTCCTGTCAAAGCTTTGTTTACAAGGTCAAGATCAGTAGATGTAAAAGAACAAATCATTAGAAAGACACTAATAAATATATACTATACATGTTAAATTTCTCCAGGTAAGGTTGTAAAGCTTGTAAAAATGTCAGATGAGACAAACTTTGCTCAGAATACCTAAGCTCAGAACAAACTTCACTTCCAAAACTAATTCAATAATATATTTGACATCCGTCATATTTTCATTTAAGTGTGCATCATCAGAACTATAAAACTTCATTTTCATCTTGCAATAAAAGATCATCTTGGGGTTTACTGATGTTCTGTTGAGAAGACAGCATTTTCATGGGGGAAACAATAGAAATACACTGCAGGTATCACACTGCAAGTATCATTTCCTTCTCTAACCTCTTGGAAGATGGAAGTGATTATAGAAACCTGTGTGGAGTAAGTGGAGATTTGAGGAAAACCTTGGAAAATTGAAAGAATGTTAAAGGCTAATTATTCTCAAAACGTTTCCATCAGGACTTCTTTATACTCTTAAAAACCATTGAGAACTCCAAGAACTTCTGTTTATATTGGTTATATCGATTGATATTTGTCATATCAGAAATTCAAACAGATATCGAAAAACTTTATTAAGTGATATAAATCATGATGTTTATACAAATAATATTTTTATGTTTTACCAAAAAAAAAAAGCTGTTTTCCAAAATGAAAAATTAGTGAAGTAGTGTTTTGGATTTTTGCAAATCTCTTTAATGTAGTAACTTTGTAGAAGACAGCTGGATTTTCATAGCTCGTTTTTCTTCAGTCCGTTGCAGTATGTATCAGTTGAAATATATGAAGAAAATCCATGCTTACAAATACGTAGATTTTAGCAGGCATAATTGCAGATGGGTAATAGCACGGTAGACACTGAGAACGAACGGAGTTAATCTTTAAAAATGCACATTAAAAACATGTGGTTCAAGTATAGTTGATTTACAGTGTTGTGTTTAATTTCTGCTGTACAGCAAAATGATTCAGCTATACATATACATGCTTCTGTTTTATGTTCTTTTCCATTATGGTTTATCACAGGATATCGACTATAGTTCCCTGTGCTGTAGAGCAGGACCATCCTATATATAGTAGTTAAAATTCACGTTCATATTCTAAACCCACTACCTTGGAAATTTTTGGAGGACACAGTTCACAGGCACTCATTCTAGTAGCCACCAGAGTGCTGCCATCATATCCGATACAGACTCTGGAAAACTCTACACTCTTGAGAGAATGAGAGTGGAAACTTTTTTAGAACAATTATGAAAATAATTTTGACCTCTTAGACACCCCGAAAGGGACTTGGGGGTCCCCAGTTACAAAATGCCGAGCTGCTGTTATGAGCAATGAATTTTAGGGAATATTCCAAGAAGGGAGAATGGACATACTGTAGGCAAAAATGAGGAAGTGTGTAGCTCTGTTGGAAAGAGCTGTAACAAGTGGATTAGTGGTACTCCTCAGAACCATTAAGGTCACCAAAAACAAGGAAAGTCTGAGAAACTCACAGCCAAGAGGAACCTAAGGTGACATGATGACTAAATGTTATGTGGTATCTTGGATGGTATTCTGGAATAGAATAGAGACATTAGAGGGAAGCTAAGGAAATCTGAATGAAGTATGGGCTTTAATTAATGAGCTCAATTTAATTAATTGAGCTCATTAATTGTGACACATGTACAGTATTTACACGGGGATGCTGGGTATGGGAATCTGGCAACTCTACAATCTTTGTGATTTTTTTTGTTGTTGTTACTGTAAAAATACTCTAAAATTGAAAGTTAAAAAAATTAGTGTTACTGTGTAGGCTCAGATCACATTTTGCAGAAGTCCTGTTTTGAGAAGTAAAATTACCCACTTAAATATTTTGCCTAGATTATGTCTTCCAGCTGCATGAGCTGAAAAGGAACTTTCCTGTAAGTTATGGTTCCCTTGACTGGCTTCAAGTTGAGGACAGAATTTTTGTTATTATGTACCTCCTTCGTGTTTGCTGTTGTTTTTTTGTTTTTTGTTTTTAAGTTGATTCTTTCCCTATAGTTGTGTGCAGTAAAGTCTTTAAAAAGAAACAAAAAGCGGGATGGACAGCTTGTGATGCATCTTGAAGAGTAGAAGGAAGGGGGAATGATTTCCCTCCCATCTGCAGCCAGCAGGTGAGGGAGGATGGCAGCTGTGAAGACCCCACGTTGCTGCGTTCAGTGGTTGCAGTTTCCCAGGAGAGGGAAACAGGGTAGGTCAGGGGTCCTCAGCGAACAGGAGTCAGGGAGCTAATGATGGGCTTGGTAGATGTCACTTAAAGCAGAATAACTAACTGGAAGTGGTTGGAGTTTCCCATCAGATCTGGATGCCCTGGTGAGTTTAATTTGTTGAAAGCAGTAGTGGGAAATGATGTCAGACTGCTTGAGTAGAACAAGGGCCTTTTACTCTTATCTCCTTAAACATTTGACAGAGGGAGCCGACAACTTCCTGAAGAATTGCAATATGACAGAAGATTCCCCTCCCTTCACCCCATGGTGCCCATTTGGAGAAGGGGCCCCAGTGCCTTTTCTAAGCCCCCCTCAGGATGATGACCACTTGAGCCTGTGGAGAGCTACCATGCCTGGAAGCTGTCCCTCACAGCCTGGAACATTTTAAGGAGGAATTTTGGGCTACTGGTTTGAAGATGTGATTTCAAAGTATGGAAGTTGGCAGACTTTCAGAAATCTTTACTTATTTACCCCACCCAAGGAAGTCACCTCAGTGTGAGGTGCCCAGCTGAGCTGGCCAGCAGGGGTACAGAGCAGTCCAGCTCTAGAGCCTCAGGCTCCTAGGAGCGCGGTCCGCAGGACTGAGCAGTCCTGGTGTCTTGTTGGTGCTCTCAGTCTCTGCATGTTTCCCTTTCCCATTCAGTCTGTCTTGGAAGCAGGTAAATCTCTGCCTCCAAAATAACACAGTGACTGCCTTTCATTATTTACCTCTCTTTGAGAGATTGTCCACAGATGTTTTAACATCTTAGGAGAATTAATTGACTGCTAGCTAGAGACTAGAAGCCTGAGAAGTGGGTGGGCAGAGGGGCTGACCGCTCGGTGGAGAGGAGGACTTTAACCTACGAGCGGTGTAGAAAGAAATCAGACCTCTCCAGCCTAGGGACACCCTGGCAGTTCCTTGACATATCCCCAGGTTTCCTTTTGGTGCCTGTTCAGTAAAGAACTTGAATGCCTCTTTAGGTCTGAAGCCCTATGCTGGACTCTGGCTAAAACACTTACCATCGCATGCTATCCTAAATTAGACTCTGAGGAGTGGTAGTGGTTAAGAAATGTTTGGACTTTATCTTGAAGGCAGTGGGAAACATTAAAGCAATAAAAGAACTTTAATAAGGAAACTGAGCCAGTCAAATCTACATTTTAGAAAAACCATTGTGTTGTGGTATGGAGAGTGGAAGCAAACAGAAGGCAGTTAGGAGGCTCTTACAGTGAGTAACCCAGTGATGGGAGGATGACACCTCGGAAAGGGGATAGAGAACCAGTTCAGGAGATACTTAGACCTCTTATTAGTATTAATGGTCTTAATCACTGGACTAGCAGATGGAGTCATTTGCTGCTGCTCAGTGAAGCTTCCCTCCTCAAAAATTAGGAATTGTGAAATAAAGCTGCAGTTTACACATTGCAGGAGGGCTTAGATGGTGATGCCATTGAGGAGGGATGACTGGCCAGCTATTCTTGAAGAGTCTCACAGAATACTACTTTGCTCTAGTAATATTGTTTCAAGAATCCATTTCTCATTTTCTAAAGTTCAGAAGTATAGGGTTCATTGTTTGTCACTGCTGAGTTTTTTTTTGTTTTAGCATATCCCAGGTTATCTTGAAAGGGCCTGCTGTACACTATATACTTGTTGAAGACTTACTACTTAAATTAGAAGGAAGTGTAACTTCTAAGTGGGCTTTGAATTGTGGTAGTTGGTATAGCCTGTTCCTCTAACAGAATCTACCCAGGAAGCCAAATTATAAGTGGAAGGTGAGCAAAGTATAAGTTGCTTGGTGAGCATGATATCAGAACAAGGGGCATCACATGAACTCAGTGGCTAGTCAGGTGATGCTGGCGTAGCCTGGGCTCCCCTCCACTATAAGGACATTCCCACCAAGCAGGCTGGAAAGTGCTCTTGGCTGTCATAGTCTAGGTGTGTCTTTGATTAGATCTGAGCTAGGAGCTATTTTTACCTTCAAGATGATTTCTGCAAAAAACTAAACATTCCTTTTGAGTTTATTTAACTCCTCTAATTCTCAAAAGAGACCTTATTTCCAAGTTCGGAAGTCACTTTAATTTCATTATTTTGAATTGCCTTTTTTTTTTTAATAGTGTCCATGGGCTACCCCTCAAAATACAATATCTTGTTCTTTGTCTGATGTAATGAGTGAGCAGTTGGCTAAAGAATTGCAATTAGAAGAAGAAGCTGCCGCTTTTCCTGAAGTTACGTAAGTAAAAGTCACAAAGAATCTATTTGATCTAGCAACTGACCATAGCCAAGTCTTAGGATTTGATTAGTGATTGTCATGACAAATGAGTCAGAGATTTAGAAAAGCAGTGCAATAGAAGGAGCACCATTTTGGGAGTTCACTGATACTTGGGTTTTAGTCCCAATTTTGTGACTAGTTTTCAGTAGTATCTTGGGCAAACTGCTCAGTTTCTCTGGGTTTCAGTTACTGCAACAGTTGAACTTTGTTATCAAATAGATTAACAAATAATAATCAAATAGATTAACAGTTTTGACTAAGTGTTTGTAGTTTATCTTTCCATATATACATCATCCCTCCTCTGATCAGAATACAGAATAAATGAATTTGGGGTCTGCTTGGTTCTTATGATAGGCCCTTTAGCTTTCTGTTTCTTAAAGCTCCCTTAATCCTGTTTGGTGCTCTCACAGGTGCCTGCTGTTGGTCAGAGGGCAGCTGGGCAGGAGAGGGTGAAGGGTTTGGTAAAGTTCCTCCATTCTTGCTTCAGTACAGTGTTAACACTGAAAAGGCACATCTCACTCATAATTGGTAGCATCTGTTTACACCAGCACATTATATTAGTCTATATTGCCTTATTTTGAATAGTGTTGCTGAAGGACCATTTATTACTGGAGAAAACATTGACACTTCCAGCGACCTAATGCTGGCTCAGATGCTACAGATGGAGTTTGACAGAGAATATGATGCCCAGCTTAGGCGTGAAGAAAAAAAATTCAATGGAGATAGCAAAGGTACTATGACCTTATTGTGACAACCCCATTGGGTGGTAGGAAATGCCTGTAATGGGCCCTAAATAAATCTTCCACTGTTTTTGCCTTTTAAGTTTGCATTTCCTTTGAAAATTATCGAAAAGTGCATCCTTACGAAGACAGTGATAGCTCTGAAGATGAGGTTGACTGGCAGGACACTCGTGATGACCCCTACAGACCAGGTATCAGGGCTTTGACCTTCTGGGGGCATAGAATGGGGAGACAGGAGGATTAAGTATTGTATATTTATCTTTGACTCTCATTTGGTACTTTACTATTAGATTCAGGTATCTTTTTCAGACAGTAATGAATGCAGCAATTTAGTCTCTGCTATTTTTACATACTTGACTTGTTTTAATCACCTTTAGCAAAACCAATTCCTACTCCCAAAAAGGGTTTTATTGGAAAAGGAAAAGACATCACCACCAAACACGATGAAGTAGTATGTGGGAGAAAGAACACAGCCAGAATGGAAAATGTAAGTTACAGAAAGGATTCCTCTAAATCATAAATATCCTAAAGTTTTATTAGGATAAGTTAAAAACATAGGATTCTAAATACACTATCTTGAGTTTCTAAAAATATCCTTCATCCTTTCTAGAGATATTTTAGAAGACAGTACATCAAAACCATGGAAACTCAGCCACTGATGAGAATATATTGTACCTCAGAATAAAATTCTCCAACAATATTAAGAAAACTAGTTTGATTTACATTGATTCTAAAATTAAGAAACTGTTCTTATGAAAGTAACATTTTTCAGTATCTCAGTTTTCCATGAAATACCTGAGAAACATAACAGTGGTGACTGGAGGATAACAATGGGTGGTGGAAATACTTCCCACTGTATACCCTGTTATAATTTTTAAATTTTTTATCTTGTGCCTACCCCTGCAAAATCAGAAACAAAACGTGATTTTCGAAAAATAGAAAAAGAAAAATGGCATTTTTTTCCTCCTTCATAAATATCATGGTAAATATAAAACATTTAGACTTCAGAACAAATACTTGTTAAGTAAACATATTATTAAATTCTAGAAATAATCTAGATCTGACTCTAGAACAACTCTGTCCAGTGTAATTTTTTGTGATAATACCACACACTGTGTGTACCAGTGCTATCTAATATGATAGCCATATTTGACAGCTGAGTACTTGAAATTTGGTACAACTGAGGAACTGAATTTTTAATTTTATTTTAATAATTTAAATGTAAGCATCCACATGTGGCTAGTGGCTTCCATATTATACTTAACTGTCATGGTGTGAGCATAGCTTGCTATTTTACCCTACTCTTCAAAAATAATTGACTGTGAAATTGTTCTTTTTTTTTTTTTGGTAAGACTTGGTGTGATTTCAAAATATAATATATCCTTTGATATAAAAGCAAAGTTCAGAGGATATGCTAAAATACCTTAGTTTTCAGATGTGTTTGGATGTTTTCTATGCATAAAATAAACCCTCCCTTCCTTTGGGATGAAATGTCTTTAAAAAGCCTTGTTTCCCTTTCTGTTGAGCTCACTGGTGAGTTATTTTGGTTTTTCCTCTGTAATGTCTATGGATTCTGCCTTCATAGCATTATCATCTATTGAGTAGGTAACCTAATCCGAGTAAAACTGTTTTTCTGTGTCCCATGTTAAAGTATTCAGATACTGATTTTTCTTTTTCATTTTGGCAGTTTGCACCTGGGTTTCAGGTAGGAGATGGAATTGGAATGGACTTAAAACTATCAAACCATGTTTTCAATGCTTTAAAACAGCATGCCTACTCAGAAGAACGTCGAAGTGCCCGCCTCCATGAGAAAAAGGAGCATTCCACTGCAGTAAGTATTCTTACGTTTAATGGAAAGATTCACATTGGAAAACTTCACGTTTGGAGGGAAAAACAAGACAAAAGTTCATGTTTGACATTTTTTCAAGAGATTGACTTTTCAAATCAAAGATGTGAATAAAACCCAAGTAGCCTTGCCATTTGACTTTCAGATTTCATGTAGTGGTTATTAACCAGTTACTCAAGACTAGCCTTTCAGTGGTCATAATTAATTTGGACTATGTTGCTTTCATTGCATATGAGAAATTGTTTTCTGTCATGATATATTTATAATAACATAATAGTTTATAATGTTTTACATTAATGAAGTTAGTGTCTAGTATCTTGAGAATAATTTTTAAACTTTTAGAAAAACAAACTAATGGTAGGTACATCAGGAGAGCTATTTAAAGTTTAAAGATAAAACTTTGACTAAGCTAGAATCTGATTTTTAGTAGTTCTTTTAGATATTCACTTTCAGAGACAGTAGAGTTATAGGAATGGATGGTATCTTAACAGTCCTCTTTTAAGAGCCTGTTATATATACATCTAAGTAAATGAACAATAAGTTTTAAAAAGTATATATTTTGAATGTTAGATATTAGAAATGGTTCAGGAAATGTTTTGTGATTACCAGTCATTTTCACTTACAGCACTTTATCTTTTCCAGGAAAAAGCAGTTGATCCTAAGACACGTTTACTTATGTATAAAATGGTCAACTCTGGAATGTTGGAGACAATCACTGGCTGTATTAGTACAGGAAAGGAATCTGTTGTCTTTCATGCATATGGAGGGAGGTAAATGAGCAGAAAACAGTACCGTAATATAAACCAAAGCTTAATCCCTTGTTCTGAATTTACATAAGATCAAAATTTAAAGTGTTATTTTAGTTATCTTAGCAATATAGGGACATAAAAAGAAAAACACAATCAAGGGAGTTCCCTAGTGGTCTAGTGGTTAGGATTCGATACTTTCACTGCTGTGGCCTAGGTTCAGTCCCTGATCTGGGGGACTGAGATTCTGCAAGTCTCGCCGTGTGGCCAAAAAAAAAAAAAAGTCATCCCAATTCTACCATCAAGAGAGAACCAGTAATAATTTTGTGTAGACTCCTCCAGTCTTTTTTCTATGAACGTATTATTTTTCATATTATTGTAATTGTTCTATATCACACAGGCAGCTGTAGTGGCATAGCAAAATTTGAACCTGAGTTTGATTCAAAACTTTTCTCTATGGGACTCTGATGCTAAGTTGGGAGAGTTATACTTAAAGAAATGTCTTTAAAGCTTTTTTGTCATTTTAGATCCTACCCACTTTACTTTTGTTACAAGATCTTAGTCAAATAAAGGATGGCATGAGGAAGAGAAAACATTTTAAACGTGGAGCCTGTAGAGAGAATGTGCAAACCAGGAATATGATGTCATCTGGTTACTTAGCTTTGAAGTCTTACTAGTTCAGCAAGGCTTACTAGCTCAGCTAATCCTTTATGTTAGCAGTGTTTATAAACAAAAATGTTAAAATAGATGACAGATTATTCTAGTTATTTTTAGCTTTAGAAGGTATTTGTTACATACTTAAAGGGATTCAAACAATTACTTCTGAAGTACTTGCCCTTGGTTTTCTTATTTAACTTGTCTCCCTTTCTAGATGAGACATACACATATAATCATGTATTGAATTATACTGAGTTCCAAAATGAAAGGGATAAAAATGAATGTTAGGTTAAAATGATTCAACATTTTTTAAGCAATGTGATCTGAAGCAGTCTACTGAACTTACTTGAAAACTGACCCTCCCTTCATAGGATTTTAGTTGGGGTGATTGAGATCGTATTTGATTATACCTGGTATAAATTAATCTTAATAAACCTTTTTTTTTTTTTTTTTTTACCTCTAAGCTCTGTTGCCCTCTTTCCAAATTTCAACTGAGGGTTCCCTGAGATCAGGCAAACATAACTTAATGGCACAAATTATTTTAAAATGAAAAGTTCCTCACAATAAAAATTAAACAGTACAAAAAGGATTAAAATGAAAGTAGCAGAGAAGGCAATGGCACCCCACTCCAGTACTCTTGCCTGGAAAATCCCATGGATGGAGGAGCCTGGTAGGCTGTAGTCCATGGGGTTGCTAAGAGTCAGACACGACTGAGCGACTTCCTTTTCCCTTCTCACTTTCATGCATTGGAGAAGGAAATGGCAACCTACTCCAGTGTTCTTGCCTGGAGAATCCCAGGGGCGGGGGAGCCTTAGTGGGCTTCCGTCTATGGGGTCGCACAGAGTCAGACACGACTGAAGCGACTTAGCAGCAGCAGCAGCCTTCATCTTACCAGCTGTGGCCCCACAGGTTTTCCCTCTAAAGGTTACCACTATTAATAGTGTTTAGTCTAGTCTTACAGAAGTTTTTATGCATGTATTTCTTATTTTTGTTTATATGCTGCATTTAGCATCTTTTTTTTTCAATTAATATATCTCAAGTCATTCTATTTTACTGGTTTATATCATACCATTTTTATAGTAGAACATTCCACTCTACGAATATACAGGAATATCTTTGTACATAAGCTTTGGTGTACTTTTGCAGATAAATCCTTAAGCTAAATTCCTAACATTTGGAATTGCTGGGGCAAAGACTACATGCATTTTTCCCCTTTCTGTTAAACAGTGGAAGGCCTTACTGAAGGGAGAGTACCAGATTTTGCTCACTGTTTGGCCCGCTGAGCTGGCTGTTACAGCAATCAATGTTTCTTGATATCTGTTATTTGTTAAAAATTCTTTATAACTTTTTCTTCTTATGTGTCACACCAAAGGCCAGAAATCTTAAATTTGTTTATTTCTTAAAAGTGAGGCAAACACACTTTTCCCTATGAGCTAGTTAGATCTGCAGGTTGCACAATTCTGAATGTCAGTAGGTGTTGCCAAATTGCCTGATGAGACAGTTAACCAGTTTATGCCACCACCAGTAAGCAGTATGAACCTGTTTCCCTCATCCTCATCAGTGCCTAGTCTTATCAAACTTAATATTTTTTTCTCAGAGTAAAAGATGGAAAGTACCTCTTTAGTGTTTTGGTGTGCGTTTATTTAGTTATGATTAGGTTGTATTTTTTTTTCACATGTATTGGCCACTTGGGTTTCTTTTTCGTGCCATTTTCCTTGTTTATTCTTCGTTCATTTTCTGTTCAACTTAATGATCCTTTGATAGAACAAGTGGGCTCCCTTTGCTTATGGTGGAATTGGTATTATAATCTATACTTTGGCATTTGTAAGTTAGTAAAGCTAGAGAGCATTTGGTTTTCAACAGCTGAGAGTAAATACATTTTAAAGTGTAAGTTAGTTTCCTCTGCTGCATAACAAATTACCATAGATATAGCAACTTAAAACAACACCTATGTATTATCTTACGGTTCCTGTTGATCAAAAGTTCAGGCAGGCACGGCTTAGCTGGGTTCTCTGCTCAGGGTCTCCCAGGACTGCAGTCTTGCATGTCAGCTGGGCTCTGTCCCTTACCGGAGCATGAGGTCGTCTTCCTTAGGCGCAGTTCAGTTCCTTGTGACTTTAGGACAGAGGTCTCCACCTTCTGGTTGCCTGCCAGCCAGGGACTGCTCTGAGCTCCTAGAGGCCCATGTACATTCTAGTCATGAAGCCCTTTTGTACAGCAGGTTGCATCTCAGAATAATCAGGAAACTCTCTGCCTTGGGTCTACTAAGACTGAGTTTTAAAGGATGGAAGATAATCCTGGCAATGACTGTACCATCACTTTTACTGTAGTGTAATCTACTCAAGGGAGGGGCTTATATAGGCATGTACACCAGGGACTGGGATCTTGGGGACCCTTTTAGGTCCTGCCTGCCACAGAGCTCTTCTGGGTTCTGTCATGCTCACATTGACCAAGTAATCAACAGTTATTTGAATAGTAACGTGCTAGATTTTTTCAGGAAGTAAGTGTATAACATGTTTTCTACTCTCAAAGAGCTTATGATATATTCAAGAGGAGGACATTACAGTAAGAACTGGTAAAAGTTATACAGAATGTAACATACATAGGTTGTTTTTTTTTTAATACATATGTATGTATCTTTTTTAAAAGATTAGAAAAGTACTATTCATGATCGTGATTGTCTCTCAAGAGTTGAAATGGGGAATGAAACTACCACAGGTGGTAATCAAAGGAAATTTCACCTTTATTTATAAAGTTTAACTCTTAAAAAAAAAGTGGAGGAGGGAGTGCTGAAAATGGGAGGATTGAAATTTAGACAATGGGATTAGACAGAAAATTAGAAGTTACATATTTAGAGGTAATAAGATATAAAATTGTGTAAGCAAACCAGAAATTGGTAAGGAGGACCTTAAGAGCTCGGCAGATGGTTGTGTAATTTACTGAGAAACATGGAAGCTTTTTTTAGTAGGAGAATGACAAGATGAATCTTATAAATTAGATTCTATCCTGGAGACCTTGCAAATGAGGAATCTCCTCAGTGCTATTTTTGATAGGGCCTCATCTACCTATAGTTAAATTATTTCAATGACAGAGAACTTATCTCAAAATCCAGAGATGTCTATAACATCTTTAAATTATCATTTCTTCCTTGGAGAGAATCTCTATTCTGTCTCACTGAAAACTGGTTTGTTCACTCACCAAGTATTTATGCACCTACCATGTTCCAGGCATCTTCTGTGTACTGGGGCTATAGCAATGACTGGTACAAGGGAGGTCCCTGCTTTCATAGACTGTACTTCCTTCTCACCCCTTCCTCCAGTCCCCTCCCAAGACTGTCAGATAAGTGCCATGCAAATGGATAAAACAGGGTGATGTCATAGTGACTGGGTGACTGCTTTTTATCAGTAGGACTGGGAAACCTCTGATGAGGTGACATTTAAATCTGGATTTGAATGACACACCTGGATTCAGTATCACATATCAGAAGGAAGAACGTTCCAGACTAAAGAACAGCTAGTGCTAATGCCTTCAGACAGGTGTAAGCTTCGTATCTTTGGGAGACTAAGAAAGCAGTGTCCCTGGAGTGTAGTGTGTGAGGAGGAGCCAGAAGGCTGGAGAAGCAAAGGGTGGATCAGGCAACACTCTGTAAGCCAGGGTAAGGAGTCTGCTTTTTCAGTGCAGTGGGAACCAAAGCTCAGATTCAAGTCTCATTTTCAAAGGATTACTCAGATTGCTGTGTGGGAAATGAATTCTAGTCAGGCAAGAGAAGAAACAGATCAGTTAGAAAGTTGTGGTGATAGTTGAGAGATGACTTTGGTCAGACTGACAGGTAATGAAGATGAAGAATAGGAGACGGCTGGTGTGTGTTTGGAAAGTGAGAGTGGACAGTCTGTGCTGTGGGGTTGGCTGTGGGGAGGGAGAGGGACGCCAGGCAGACTGCAGCCTATTTTAAAGTGTACGAAAAAAAAAGAAAAAATTCATTAAGGAAATTTGAATAAACTTTGGGCAAGTGTATAGGTCTTCATTGTTCCAAGTTTAATTCCATAGTCATTAAATGAAGATTATATTATGGGTTGTGAAAACCATTGACAATTTATTTGAAAGTGTGTCTTATTAAAAAAGCTGAAAGCTAAGGTTTTCTTCTAAAATGTGGAGGCTTAAAAAAACAAAACACCCCAAGGCTTCCATTCTCAGAGAAGATAGATCTACTTTCTTGTCATAAAATCTTTAATTTTGAAATTGTTTTTTTACCTGACAATCGACACTGACTTAATGTTTGTTTCTTCTACTTAGCATGGAGGATGGAAAGGAAGATAGTAAAGTTATACCTACAGAATGTGCCATCAAGGTATTTAAAACAACCCTTAATGAGTTTAAGAATCGTGACAAATATATTAAAGATGATTTCAGGTTTAAAGATCGCTTCAGTAAACTAAATCCGCGTAAGATCATCCGCATGTGGGCAGAAAAAGAAATGCACAATCTTACAAGGTAAAGAAAATCATTGTGCTGGAAGTCATCTTGGGTGATCACCTCTTTGTATTAAGTCTACTAGCCTGGCAAAAACACCCATGCTTTCTTTTAAATTCATTTGTAGAAAGCATGAAAGGCCTTAATTCTAGTATTTAAGGAAGGCTTCTGTAAGAAAGCATTTCCATGCGTATAACCTGAATTCATACTCATAGGGTGAAAAATCCATTTTGTTTTTTCTTTTCCTCAGTAAAGTTTGAGGGAAATTAAGTCATTTTCTACTAAAGATATTTTGTCATATATCTAAATGCTCTTTTCCAGCTTCCAGTTAGGCATATTATAAATAATAATTTCCTTTTTTGTTTCAGGAAAGGTTTATCCCATCTAATATTTGTTAATTTGGTCAGGGCAGGGTTTTACCAGTCTGATTGCATTTGTTTTAATTTATTAGACTTGTTGTCCAATTCTCTAAGCAGAATTTATCAAGGAAATTGTTTTGTCAACCAAGAAATTGACTAGTAATCTTTCTTATTTACAAACCTTCCTATATTTGAACTATTAAAAGCTTTTAATTTTAGTTTACTTTTCCTAAAGTTGTTTGTTTTCAAACATAATTATCCATATTTATTAGTTGCAAGTCTTGTATTTAGTAGGACTTCTAATTAGGATAATTTCCCAAGAGGCCTTTCTGCCCTGCAGGCTGTTTTCTGTATTACTAAGATCTCATCACTGCCTTTCTTAACATTTTCCCGTAGCTCCCATAGTCTTGAGTGTAAAGTTCAAAGCTGTTTTGTGATGCAGAGCCAGCCGTTCTCTGTGGGCTCAGCCCACATGTCCTTGCTCCCACTCAAGATCCAACTGTGTGGATTTACACACACACACACACACACACGTGGACTGTGCACCCTGATGCCTCTGCATCTCACAGCAGCTTCCACAGCACGCCTCCCCACAGTTTGAGCCTGGCTGGTTCCGTCTGCCCGCTGCTTCCTCGATGCCGCCTACCCGCACCTCTGCCAGTGCCCATGCCACATTGTGCTGTCGTCATCTCCTCACTCATCTGTGTTTTTCACCAGGCCACAGGCTCTGTGAGGGCAGAGGCTGTGTCATACTGCCTTTGCATTCCAGCATTCCCCAGAGTGGAACACAGTGACAGCTCATTGCAGGACCTCGTTAGATATTTGTTGAATAAATGAAATATTCTCTCCTACTGGTCTTTACGTTCTTGATCCTTTCTTTGTGTATAGGATGCAGAGAGCTGGAATTCCTTGTCCAACAGTTGTACTACTCAAGAAACACATTTTAGTTATGTCTTTTATTGGCCATGATCAAGTTCCAGCCCCTAAATTGAAAGAAGTAAAGCTCAGCAGTGAAGAAATGAAAGACGCCTACTATCAAACTCTTCATGTAAGTTGTGCCGTACAGAGCATTCAGATACCAATTTTTAAAAATGCTTCCTCTAAACTAAAAAAATTCCTACCAGGACTATTTTAAGGCGTTATAACGAGGACAAACTGAAGTTTGTGAAGGAATGTTAATATTGAAGAGTGGTCTTTCTATCAATATGCGTGTGTTTTGAGTTGTTTTAGAAAAATTATGGACCAGTGGAGCAAGTGAAGGGTCAGTGTTAGTGACATGGAAGCCAGAAGCTATTCATAAAACTTCATTAAATAAAATTTGATGTTACTATATATACCAGATACAGTGCCTTGTTAGTTTGTATACCTTCTTGAAACAGTGAAGGAAATACCGTTAGTGTTGGGAACTTAGAAGGAAGCAGATTCGCTCTCAGTGTAAGGAAGTATTGATCAGAAGATGATGAGGCGTGGTTTATCCATCTGTGCAGGCATTAGAAGGCATATGTCAGGAATCTTGAGGAAAGTATTTATATTTTGGGACAGCAACCAAATTCAGTCTGGGATCCTTCTAGCTCAAGAAACTGCTCCTGATACTGTTATGCGTCTCTTTAAGACTTCCCTGGTGGCTCAGATGGTAAAGTGTCTGCCTACACTGCAGGAGACCCAGGTTCGATCCCTGGGTGGGGAAGATCCTTTGGAGAAGGAAATGGCAAACCACTCCAGTACTCTTGCCTGGAAAATCCCACGGACGGAGGAGCCTGGTAGGCTACAGTTCATGGGGTTGCAAAGAGTCAGACACGACTGAGTGACTTCACTTCACTTCTTTTTTTTTTTAACTGAATCGGAGAAAGGTGTTTTTAGCACAGTATGTGCATGGAGCTCTCATATCATGCAGCAGTTGATGTGAATATGAACATGTTATACAAATTAATTTTTTAAAATATGGCTAGAGAGTTAGTCCAGTTTTCTCTGCCTTTAGTAGGAAAACATTCAACGAAAATCAAACCTACCTTTCTTGTTTCTTTTGGCCGTGGGGTGGCTGGGGAAGAGATGAAGTAGTGATGAACTTCATATTTGATTCTGTTAAAGCTGGAAAACAGACATTAGTGCTGATTTCTCTAAGGCTAGGGATCACCGTGAGTCATATAGTATGTATGCTGCTGCTAAGTCGCTTCAGTCGTGTCTGACTCTATGTGACCCCATAGACGGCAGCCCACCAGGCTCCCCCATCCCTGAGACTGTCCAGGCAAGAACACTGGAGTGGGTTGCCATTTCCTTCTCCATAGTATGTGTAATATTATATATATATATATTATATATATATATAATACCGCTTAATTTAGAAGACTGTCTCTTTTTCACATGTCTGGCAGGAAGTACTTTTTATCTTGGAGTTGTGTGCACCCCTTGGAATTCTCAGTGAGATGTTTGCCCTTTTATGAAGGGTAAGCCTAGGTCCCCTGGTTGAGTGACCACAGCTCTCTCACATGCGTGGGAATCCAGGTCAGCCCTTTGGCCTCCTGATCGCATTTCTGTCACATGGGCAGGGAAGTAGAGTGTCATATCTCTTCCACTGTTTCATTGTTCTCCCATCCTTCCTTGAGGTTAAAAAAAAAGGCACAGCCTTGACTGTAGCACAAAAAAGAAGTTAAGTTCTTTACCCTGGTTTTGCTCTTTCCGGAAAATATTGGTTGATGTAGATGTTGTGTGGGTGACTTAGAATGGTTCCTCACGTCCTAAATGTCTGTCCTGCCTCCTCACAGTTGATGCAGCAGTTATATGACGAATGTACGCTCGTACACGCCGACCTCAGTGAGTACAACATGCTCTGGCATGCTGGGAAGGTGAGGAGCATTTTGTTCATGTTCAGACTTAGTGACTTGATGTAAATGACTGACTGTAAAGAAATCACTGTGCTGTGTATTTAAACAGGTCTGGTTGATCGATGTCAGTCAGTCTGTAGAACCAACCCACCCTCATGGCCTGGAGTTCTTGTTTCGTGACTGTAGGAATGTCTCACAGGTGGGAATGTAAATTGTCTTTTTTATGGGTGGGCTGTAATAGATTGAAATATTTTTCTGACTCCTAAGACCAATAAGAAGACACTGTTCTTAGAAGTTAAAGGAAGGGTTTAGTTCTTCTTTGCTTTGCTTTCATGATAAAGAGACAAAGATTGATTTGTCAGATTTCATTTTTTGCAAGAATTTGATTACATGCCTCACATTTGGGCCAATGAATTAAATTTCTGAGAGAGTAAGCTTTATTTTGGTTCTAAATATTTGATCCGTCAAGTAGACATGTAATCCATGCACAGTGCTTTAAGGGAAGCTGAACTATAGCAACCCTGCATGCTTCCTGCCATTGTTACTACACTAAGAAAAGAGTCTTCGTAGTGGTGTAGTTCCCTAGACGAGGGAAGGTAAAACTCAGTCATCACAGAGTTGGGACACATCTGTTTGCTATTTTCTAAAGGAAATGAATTGTCAGCAACAGATTCAGATAGGAATGTTCTTTCTATATATGATAGAACAACTTCATTTTGGAAATAATGTCTGACTTTACTGGAAAAGTTTAATTCATGAAATTTAGTGATTATTTTGTGTCTACTTAAAGCAATGCCAAGCAATTTTATGTATACCACTCATAGGTATAGAAGGTGCAACATGACAGACTTATTACTAAATCCAGAAGACAGCCCGAATGTGTGAGAGGACAGGAAGCAAGTAGAACCTGAGCACAGTTTTATTTGAGTTGGAAACATCTGTAGCTAAAAAATTATGGAGGGAATTCACCAGTGTCTCACAAGTTCACTGTTTCCTGTTTCTGAGAGAACCTTGCTAATATCTCTGCTGACTTCCTCATATTTCTTTACTAGTTTTTTCAGAAAGGAGGAGTAAAGGAAGCCCTTGGTGAACGAGAACTCTTCAATGCTGTTTCAGGCTTAAACATCTCGGCAGATAATGAAGCTGATTTCTTAGCTGAGGTAAGTGCTGTAAGGCTGTTTTTCACCTCGCTGATAGTGGGGAGCTGGACGGAGTAGATAATGAAACCCAGAGCTGAGTTTATCCTCTCATCCCCTCAGAAACAAAATTAGAGATTTTTCTTTTCTTGAGATGTTTTTGATCCTTCCTTGGAAATACCCAGTCATTGCAGTGGATCTACAGAACCATAAAAAAACCTTCCTCCAGGGAAGGTCTCTCAAAACTGAACAAAAACCGAAATGTGAAACAGCAACTAATTATTCCCAACAACCTACCAAAGCAGAGAATGATTGTAGAATCTGTTTCAGAAAGCCCCAGTGTGACTTGAGTTTGGCCAAGCCATGCTGGAGTCTAAGGCCAGAAGAGAAGTGACGGGAAGTTGGTACATCTAGCCTTTAGTTCAGGACAGTTACTTGATGTTGCTGCTGCTGAGTCAACTTTCGGATTTCCTTTTTCTTGTTCCCTGAAAGCTGTATAGATTATATCATAAGACCTATCTGATGCCAGTGGTTAGCTTGATAAAGACACTAGGCATCAATCCTGATAACATAATCAAGTAAAAACACACACATATGTATCACACTGTGATCTGTGTCACACACTGTAATTCTGATTCAAGTCCAGTGTCATTAGGAATGTTGTTGTAGGGGAGTAAAAATACCAGTTCAATCTCAAGCATGATTTCTGTGAAGTAGCATTTTGACCAATGGATTCAATGTATGTATTTTATAGATAGAAGCTTTGGAGAAAATGAATGAAGATCATGTTCAGAAGAATGGAAGGAAAGCTGCTTCATTTTTGAAAGATGATGGAGGTCCACCAATCTTATATGATGAATAGCACTAATACCCACTGCTTTCAGTGTTGACACAGTGGTGATTGTCAGCTGCCAATGGCAAATGAAGTTATGGGTGACTTGAAATATCAAAACATGAGGCGTGTACAATGGTGCTTCTGTGCTTTTTTTCCCTTGTAACCCATATACCAGATGCGTGGAATTTTTAGCTCAGCATTGAGAGAATAAAATGTCACTACCTCTCATGATATGAATAGGGTAATATAATTCTTAACAGCTACAGGTTATCTGGCCGAAATCAACCTGATTTTACAGGATTTGTGGCATAAAATGTTTTGATGAGAATTTTTAACATTTCCAGATATGGAAGGAAGGGACAGATGTGTTTACAAAGGAGACATTTATTACAACACACTTGGCTTTTCTCACCTTCCTCTTTTGTGTTGCATCTTTCCTCAAATATTTTATGGCCTAAAATTAGCACTTCTTAATTCTTTTTCCAGATTGTGACCATGATTCTAAAGGGAAATTTCTTCTCTTTAGTAGGTGACATAAATGGAAATTTGGTTTGAGAATGGCTGACAGAAGTAAAGTGCTTTTTATTGGTACATCTTGAATTTTTTCCCACAAATATGCAAGGAAAAGGCATCATCAATTTCTGAAAGAGATAAATAAGTACTTCTCAACTATCTACAGTTTTTAAATTTAACTTCCAGCTTTTCTACATTTAGGTGAAATGGTTAGGATGTAACTCATGGTGCAGCCGCTCTGCATTTATAATGAAAATGTAAATTATCTGGAAGGACAGAGTAGAATCTTCAACCATGTTTAACATTTTTAATGAAGTCATTGAAACAAAATTCAGTTTACACATCACTCAAGCTGTATACTTACTGATTTTTAAAGAAATATAGCAGGCTACCTAGAAAGATTATATTACTCAAAGGATGAAAAGTACATACAAAACAAGTTGGGTACCAGATCACCAACTAATTTAAACTGCCTGATCTTGCTTTTAATAATTTTTAGTACTGTTGGGGCGCCACTTCTTAATGCAGACGAAATACATGGACTCTATTAAGACTGAAGCTTATTCAGAACAACAGCATCGTTCCTCCTATTACTAGAATCAGATTGAAATCACTGAAGACCTAAACTCTGTCTGATAGTAAAAAGTAAAATCTGAACATTAGTTACACAAGATTATTTTAAAATGCCAAATACGTTCTCTCTAGAAAAATATTTATTTTGTTTCTGTTGTATAACTTTTAATTGTGCTTCAGAGAAGTGTGATTTGGGGCTCCTCATTGCATTTCATGAAATGTTTACCACTATGAAACAAATATTTAAATGACTGGGAATTACTGACTTTACAGAAGTTTTAAAGAACTAATTTTAAAAACCATTAACCATTAAATTTTGTTTTGTTTTGTTTTCTGACATACTCCGTTTGACAGTAGCAGCAAACTACTGCTGTGTGGCATTCTTGGAGTGTGCTGTGAACATGCTTTTTAAGAAATTAAAAATGAAGAGATCATTTTAGAATTGGTTCTTTGTGTGTATTCTTCCTGTTCCATATATTAACATAGGTCCTGGCATTGAGTTACATTAACCGTCCTGTTTAAATTCAGCAGTGCTATTTTAAGCAGTTCCCCCCCGCCCAACTTCCCATCTATAGATTTCACTTTTAAATGACTTATTTCACATTACAAATAGGTTTTTCTCCTCATGCAGAGCTGAGAGTAAATTTTTCACACAGTGGAAAATGTTGATTTGCTAAATAGTCAAATACAAATGGGAAATAACAAAATCTGGAAACAAGGATCTTTTGCCTCACTTTAATGGAAGTGGATGTATGAATATGAGATAAATTATCAAAATAAGGAAGATATGTGTAGAGAATTTTTATTTCAACAAGGTAATTTTTTCCTAGTTTTCTTTTGTTAAAAAAAAAAAGAAAATCAGGGGCTTCCCTGGCAATCCAATCCACTTCCCTGGCAGTGGTTAGGACTCCTTGTTTTCAATGCCTGGGTTGAATTCTTTCGGTCAGAAGTTACAGAGCAGCCAAAAAAAAATCAATTTTCCTGCTTACAAAACTAAGACATGCATGCTTATTTAAATTTAAATATTACAGAAATCCAGAAGTGCTGAAATAAATGCCCCCTTGAATTCCAAAAATCACTGCATTCAGTGGGGCATACATCTATGCCATATTGTTGCCTCTCAGTAAATGTTATATTCTCTTTTTTTAAAAAATCTTTGGACAGAAAGAGATGAAGCTAGGCAGCTGATGGTGGAGTGTCGATCATGGTAAAGCCCTAAGGAAGATGAAGGAGACAAAGGCCCTAAGATACATTAGAGGCTATACAGTGTTGCTTGTTTAGGTGCAGGGCATCAGAAGAGATTGTTGTCTGCACCTTTTGAAAACTTCTGATCAGTTTCCAACACTTTAGAAATTGCTAGGGAAAAGCTCATCTGATTGTATTTTCAAACCTCAGTATTTCTATTTTTGAAGACGTATTTTATGAATGATTTAATTTCTCAAAGTTTATAGTTGGAGATACCAGTTTATTCCTGTCAAAGCCTCTTGTTTTTATTCTTTGATTTCATATTTATTTCCCAATTCATAAATAAAAAAGGTTACATTTGGAAACAGTATGACTTTTGGCTTTCCAGCTTTCTCCCAAACATAGCTAGCTCTTCGAGGAGTCAAGACCAAATATAGTGGAAAGATAAAAACACAGCAGATGGAGGAGGAAGTAGGGTATTCATTACAGAATAAATGAGTGAGCTACTACTTATAGCTCTAAATTTTTTTTTTCTCTCTACCGACTTCTGTGAGGGAAAGAACATATAATTAGAATGTTAGATGCAAAACCATAAAAACAGTGTCTGGGTAAAGTGCTAGATGATGATCCAAAGTTTATGAAGAATGTGGGAAACATCAAAAAGGGTTTGGGAAGTTTATTAGGAAGAAACAGATGAGTCCACTGCTTAAAGTGTTAATATATTATTACTAAGTACAAAAACAACTAATTGCCTATTTCATCTTCAGGTGGTATTAAATTTGGAAAAGGATAAAACAAATATTGGACAGAGCAACTGAAGTCTGTTCCACTAAATATTTTCTCCCCTAAATCCATATGAAGCCTTAACCCTGATGATGACAACTGTATTTAGAAACAGAGCCTTTAAGAAGGTGTAAATATTAAGTGAAGTCATAGGAGCCCTAATCCAACAGGACTGGTGTCCTTGTAAGAAGAGGAAGCTACGCCAGAGATCTCTGTTCATGCAAGCACAGAGGAAAAGCCGTGTGAGCACCAGGGAGAAGGTGGCTGGCTGTATTCCAAGGACAGGGGCCTCAGCAGATGTCAACCCTGCACTTTGATCTTGGATATCTATCCTCCAGAACTGTGAGAAAATGAATTTCTGTTTTCTAAGCATGCAGTCTGTGGTACATTGCTGTGGTAGCCCGAGCAGACTAATACATGACCCCAGGTAGATAAATTGGCGGGTGGAGGTCGGAAGGGCATCCTACTTCTTCAGCTAAGTTAAGAATTTTGCTAAGGTAAAAAATATCCGAGATATTTGGGAAATTATTTTAAAGAGGGAAGGAGGTATATGGTAAGATAGTATATTGCACATACAGAATTATTAAAATTATGTTGTTACCACTTGAGCTTGCATGAATTTCTAAAAGAAAAAAACCAACCAAAACTGTTAAGCAGGGCTATTAAAATAGGGAAATGCAACAATAAGAATTTGGACATTAGCTCTGTCTGCCACAGCCGCTCCCCCACCCCATAAACTGGAAGAGTATAGACAACATGGTGTTAGCTTTAGATTAGCTTCAGAGCAAATCTGGTGAATCACTTATCAAATTTGATTCAGGAGACTCAGGACTTTCCTATCAAGCATAGTTTATTCAGTGTTTTTAGCAAAGACTTGATGATATAACAGATCCAGTTATCAGATTCATGAAATGACAGGAATCTGGGAGTGAAATATGCCAAGACTTTTGACTGTTCACCTGTTGAAAGACATTTGGATGATTGTCTCTGGTTTGTGCTGTTATGAATAAAGCTGCTATGAACATTTATATACAGGTTTTTGCACAGAAGTACAGTTGCTGACTTGAATGACAGATGCATGTTTTGCTTTGTTAGAAACTCAAACTTAACCATGTTACACTCCCACCTGCAGTGTTTCTCAACATCATCACCACTGTTTTGTATAATCAGCTTTTTTTTATTTTAGCCATTCTAATAAGTGTGCAGTGATATTTAGTGATATTAGTAGTAATACTGATGTGAACTTTTTAGAAACATAATGGGATTATCAACATTGAATATATCCATGTCAGTCCTTGGTAAGGGAACTAAAATCCTACAAGCCAAGAGACGCAGGAAGAAAAAAAAGATCGATGTAACTCAGTGAACAAATATTTTCCACGTGACTGATGCATGATGTTACAAAATCCACTTTTGAGTGTTCTGCTTTTAACGTATCTCCACAAATTCTTTAACACCCCTCCTTTCAAAAGGTAGAAACAAATTTTCCTCTTGAACGTGGATTGTATTCAGTGAATCTAACCAACAGAATGTGGCAGAAAGGATGGTGTGTGACTTCTGAGGTTCATTCATAAAAAGATGATCCTGCCTTGCTCTCTCTTGGACGCTGTTGCCCTGGGGGAAGCCAGCTTTTGAGGACACCTCCAGAAGCCTGTGGAGAGTCTCAAGTGGGGAACTGAAGCCCTTGGCAAACAGCCACACAAATGAGGTTAGAAGCAGACCCTCTCTCTGTGTCTTCAGTCAGACCTTCAGGTGACAGCGGCCCCAGGCCAACTTTGTAACCACAACTCAGGGGGTCCCCTGAATCAGAACTACCCAGGGAAGCATACCCAAACTCTTGTGCACGGAGACTGCTAAATCATAAATGTGTGTGGTCTTAAGCCATCAAGTGCTGTGGGTCATTTGTATTGGAGGGATAGATAACGAATACAAAGGATAAGAGATTCAAAGTTCAAGAAAGGGACTTCCCTGGTGGTCCAGTGGCTGAGACTCTCTGCTCGTAATGCAGGAAGCCCAGGTTTGATCCCTGGTCAGGGAACTAGATCCCACATGCTATAACTAAGAGTTCCCTTGCCGCGACTAAAGATCCTGACTGCCACAACTAGACCTGCGTGCCCAAGGAAGCTGGAAGATCCTGTGTGCTCAAACTAACACCTGGCGCAGCCAAATAAACTTAAGTAAATACTTTATTTAAAAAGTTCAAGGAAGACTAAGAATTTTAAGGTAACAGTACAAAACATTCACTGATGCAGTTTCAGATTCCATGTTGCAACTACCATTTAAGAAATTGATTTGGGTATTGGTGTAGCATTTTTTAAATCACCTTTATTCATTTTTTAGCATTTTATTTTATATTGGAGTATAACTGATTTACAATATTGTGATAGTTTTAGGGGGGCATCAAAAAGACTCAGCCATACATAAAGAATATCTACAATAATCTGAAAAGACCACTAATTTACCCCTCTTTTTTCAACTACTTGGCTGCAGGAGGCCAGATTATCCTCATATACTTCAACTAAAACAAGCTGTCTCAACAGATTGAATATAGAAGTAGATATGAGAATTCACCATTGTGAATTGTCAGACATTAAAGAGATTTGCAAGAAAACATAAAAATGCCATTTTTCTTACTGAAGTTTTGGAAAATACAGTTACTTTTAACTTGCAAATATTTGTATTAATATGTTTTGTTATTTTTTAAGAGTTGTTTTAATTTCACAGTTTTCATTTTTAATAGCAATAGATGTAACTCAGTCAAAAGCTCACTTGAGGTCTTCAATGATTTTTGAAAGTAAAAAGATGTCCTGAGGCCAAAAAGTTTGAGAATGGCTACTGTCAAAGATCCAAGCTTGAGAATGTATATTACGGAAAGCAACTAGAATTGGTCTTGGAAATCTTGTACGTGGATTAGCCGAAGAATTTGAAGGTGCTTAGCCTGGAAAGATTTAGGACCTAACAGCTAGCTTCTGAAATGAGAGTGTATTGATTTGTTATGAAGGCAGTGTAGAAAGGGAGTTAACAGCAGGAGTAATCAAACAGACCTGTATTCGAGACCACTAATGGCTAAAGCTGAAACTCCAGTACTTTGACCACCTCATGCGAAGAGTTGACTCATTGGAAAAGACTCTGATGCTGGGAGGGATTGGGGGCAAGAGGAGAAGGGGACGACAGAGGATGAGATGGCTGGATGGCAGCACTGACTCGATGGACGTGAGTCTGAGTGAACTCCGGGAGTTGGTGATGGACAGGGAAGCCTGGCGTGCTGTGATTCATGGGGTCACAAAGAGTCGGACACGACTGAGCGACTGATCTGATCTGAATGGTTAATAGCTCTCTGATTTGAACAGTTAAATCATTTTTTTCTCTCTTCCTCTTTTTTCTGAATTTTATTTTTTAAACTGTGATTAAATATACATATCATAAGATTTACCATTTTAACCATTCTTTAAATGCAGTTCAATGAGATTAACAGCATTTACATTTTTTATCCAACCATCATCACCATCCATCTCTAAAATTTTTTTTATCTTCCCAGACTGAAACTTCACATCATCTAAGAATAAACTCCCCATTCTCCCAATCTCTGACAACCACTATTTTACTGTTTCTCTGATTTCAGGTACTCTAGGCACTTCGTGGGGCTTCCCCAGTGGCTCAGATGGTAAAGAATCTGCCTACAATGTGGGAGATCCAGGTCTGATCCCTGGGTTGGGAAGACCCCCTGGAAAAGGGAAGGCTACCCACCCCAGGCACCTCATATAAATATTAGCTTATGCCTGGCTTATTTCACTCACATAGTGTCTTCAAGTTTCATCCAGGTTGTCGCAGGTGTAAGAATTTCATTCTTTTAAAGGCTGGATAATAATCCATTGTATGCACATGCCACATTTGTTTTATCCATTCATCTGTCAGTGGACACTTGGGTTGTATCCACCTCTTGGCTGTCCTGAATAATGCTGCTGTGAACATGAGGGCCTTTTTTCATACTGTTCATGGGTTTCTCAAGGCAAGAATACTGAAGTGGTTTGCCATTCCCTTCTCCAGTGAATCACATTTTTTCAGAACTCTCCACCATGACCCGTCCATCTTGGGTGGCCCTACACGGCATGACTCATAGTTTCATTGAGTTAGACAAGGCTGTGGTCCATGCAGTTAGATTGGTTAGTTTTCTGTGACTGTGGTTTTCAGTCTGTCTGCGCTCTGATGGAGAAGGATAAGAGGCTTATAGAAGCTTCCTGATGGAAGAGACTGACTGGGGGGGAAACTGGGTCTTGTTCCAATGGGCGGGGCCATGCTCAGTAAATCTTTAATCTAATTTTCTGTTAATGGGTGGAGCTGTGTTCCCTCTCTGCTGTTTCAGTTCGGTTCAGTGACTCAGTCCTGTCCTTTGCGACCCCATAGACTGCAGCAAGCCACGCCTCCCTGTCCATCATCAACTCCCAGAGTTTACTCAAACTCATGCCCATTGAGTTGGTAATGCCATCCAACCATTTCATCCTCTATCATCCCCTTCTCCTCCTGACTTCAAACTTTCCCAGCATCAGGATGTTTTCAAATGAGTCAGCTCTTCGCATCAGGTGACCATCAGGTATTGGAGTTTCAGCTTCAACATCAGTCTTTCCAATGAACACTCAGGACTGATCTCCTATAGGAAAGACTGGTTGGATCTCCTTGCTGTCCAAGGGACTCACAAGAGTCTTCTCCAACACTGCAGTTCAAAAGCATCAATTCCTCGGCGCTCAGCTTCCTTTATAGTCCAACTCTCACATCCATAGATGACTACTGGAAAAACCATAGCCTTAACTAGATGGATCTTTGTTGGCAAAGTAATATGTCTGCTTTTTAATATGCTGTCCAGGTTGGTCATAACTTTCCTTCCAAGGAGTAAGCGTCTTTTAATTTCATGGCTACAGCCACCATCTGCAGTGATTTTGGAGCACAAAAACATAGTCTGCCACTGTTACCACTGTTTCCCCATCTATTTGCCATGTAGTGATGGGACCAGATGCCATGATCTTTGTTTTCTGAACGTTGAGCTTTAAGCCAACTTTTTCACTCTCCACTTTCACCTTCATCAAGAGGCTCTTTAGTTATTCTTTACTTTCTGCCATAAGGGTGGTGTCATCTGCATATCTGAGGTTATTGGTATTTCTCCCGCCAATCTTGATTACAGCTTGTGCTTCTTCCAACCCAGTGTTTCTCATGATGTACTCTGCATGTAAGTTAAATAAGCAGGGTGATAATATACAGCCTTGACGTACTCCTTTCCCTATTTGGAACCAGTCTGTTGTTCCATGTCCAGTTCTAACTGTTGCTTCCTGACCTGCATACAGATTTCTCAGGAGGTAGGTCAGGTGGTCTTGTATATTCCTATCTCTTTCAGAATTTTCCACAGTTTATTGTGATCCACACAGTCAAAGGCTTTGGCATAGTCAATAAAGCAGAAATAGATGTTTTTCTGGAACTCTCTTGCTTTTTCCATGATCAAATGGATGTTGGCAATTTGATCTCTGGTTCCTCTGCCTTTTCTAAAACCAGCTTGAACATCTGGAAGTTCACGGTTCACATATTGCTGAAGCCTGGCTTGGAAAATTTTGAGCATTACTTTACTAGTATGTGAGATGAGTGCAGTTGTGCAGTAGTTTGAGCATTCTTTGGCATTGCCTTTCTTTGGGATTGGAATGAAAACTGACCTTTTTTAGTCCCATGGCCACTGCTGAGTTTTCCAAATTCGCTGGCATATTGAGTGCAGCACTTTCACAGCATCATCTTTTAGGACTTGAAATAGCTCAACCAGAATTCCATCACTTCTGCTAGCTTTGTTCATAGTGATGCTTTCTAAGGCCAACTTGACTTCGCATTCCAGGACTTCTGGCTCTAGGTGAGTGATCATACCATCATGATTGATTGGGTCATGAAGATCCTTTTTGTACAGTTCTTCCATGTATTCTTGCCACCTCTTCTTAATATCTTCTGCTTCTGTTAGGTCCATACCATTTCTGTCCTTTATCGAGCCCATCTTTGCATGAAATGTTCCCTTGGTATCTAATTTTCTTGAAGAGATCTCTAGTCTTTCCCATTCTGTTGTTTTCCTCTTTGCACTGATCACTGAGGAAGGCTTTAGTATCTCTCCTTGCTATTCTTTAGAATTCTGCATTCAAATGGGTATATCTTTCCTTTTCTCCTTTGCTTTCTCCCTGCTATTTACCTGGGGCCAAACTATGGTGGAAGTAATGAAGATAATGGTGACCTCCTTCAAAAGATCCCACGCATGTACTGCTACATTCAATGCCCCCAACCCTGTAGCAGGCCACCACCGACCCACGCCTCCTCTGGAGACTCTTGGACACTCACAGGCAAGTCTGGGTCAGTCTCTTGGGGTCACTGCTCCTTTCTCCTGGGTCCTGGTGCACAAGGTTCTGTTTGTGCCCTCCAAGAGTCTATTTCCCAGTCCTGTGTAAGTTCTGGCGACTCTGTGGTGGGGTTAATGGTGACCTCCTCCAAGAGGGCTTATGCCATACCCAAGTCTGCTGCACCCAGAGCCCTTGTCCATGTGGCAGTCCACTGCTGACCCATGCCTCCACAGGAGATGCTCAAACACAGTTCTGTCTTAGTCTCTGTGGGGTCCTTGGGTCCTGGTGGGCACAAGATTTGTTTGAGCCCTCTGAGTGTCTCTGGCAGGAATGGGGTTTGAGTCTAAACATGAATTTGCCCCTCCTACCGTCTTGCTGGGGCTTCTCCTTTGCCCTTGGACGTGGGGTATCTCCTCACAGCTGGTCCAGTGAAGCGCAGCCACTGCTTCTGACCTTGGATGTGGGGTACCTCCTCTTGGCCTGTTGCTGCTACAGCGGCAAAATCACCGCCCCCAAAATGACTGCAGATGGTGACTGCAGCCATGAGATTAAAAGACGCTTACTCCTTGGAAGGAAAGTTATGACCAACCTAGACAGCATATTAAAAAGCAGAGACATTACTTTGCCAACAAAGGTCTGTCTAGTCAAGGCTATGGTTTTTCCAGCAGTCATGTATGGATGTGAGAGTTGGACTATAAAGGAAGCTGAGCGCCAAGGGATTGATGCTTTTGAACTGTGGTGTTGGAGAAGACTCTTGAGAGTCCCTTGGACAGCAAGGAGATCCAGCCAGTTCATCCTAAAGGAAATCAGTCCTGAATCTTCATTGGAAGGACTGATGTTGAAGCTGAAACTTCAATACTTTGGCCACTTGATGTGAAGAGCTGACTCATTGGAAAAGACCCTGATGCTGGGAAAGATTGAAGGTGGGAGGAAAAGGGGACAACGAGGATGAGATGGTTGGATGGCATCACTGACTCAATGGGCATGAGTTTGAGTGGACTCCAGGAGATGGGGATGGACAGGAAGGCCTGGTGTGCTGCAGTCCATGGGGTCGCAAAGAGTTGGACACGACTGAGTGACTGAACTGAACATGGGGGCACAATTATCTGTTTGAGTCCCTGCTTCCTTTTGTTATGTGTGTATGCTAAGAGCTCAACATGTGAAAAAACTAAGATCATGGCATCCAGTTCCATCACTTCATGGCAAATAGATGGGGGGAAAGTGGAAACAGTGGCAGATTTCATTTTCTTGGGCTTCAAAATCACTGTGGACAATGATTGCAGCCATGAAATTAAAAGACGCTTGCTTCTTAGAAGAAAAGCTGTGTCAGATCTAGACAGCGTTATTAAAAAGCAGAGATATCCCTTTGCCGACAAAGATCCATCTAGTCAAAGCTATGGTTTTTCCAGTAGTCGTGTATGGATGTGAGAGTTGGACCATAAAGAAGGCTGAGCACCAAAGAACTGATGCTTTTGAATTGTGGTGCTAGAGAAGACTGTTGAGTCCCTTGGATAGCAAGATCAAACCAGTCAATCCTAAAGGAAATCAATACTCAATATTCATTGGAAGGACTGATGCTGAAGCTCCTGCTGGATCATTTAGTAATCCTGTTTTAATTTTTTAAGGACTCACTGTAAAGGTTTCCACAGCCACTGAACCAGTATGTTTTATAAGTCTTATGTGTCATAGGTGAGATTCCACTAAAAATGTAAGCTCTATGAAAGCAGAGATTTTCATGGTTTTTTCATTAGCAGGAACCCCAGCACCCAGAATTGTGTCTTAGGTCCTCATTTAATTTTTGAATGAATTAATGAACAAATGCCTAACTAAATAGTAAGGGAAAGGAACTTACGCTGTAAAACATTTTCTAATTTTTATATCCAGCATCTTAACATACCTATGTAGCCAATGGTGGGCATCTGAAACTTTGTTTTGTGCTCCACCTATAATTACGTATATTTGGAATCTACTTTTTACTGCATCCACTGCCACTTCCCTAGTGCAAGTTAGTGTTTTAACTCTCCCTGCTTCTGTTCTTGCCTATCTCACTCCTCGTTTCGAACAAGTCTCAACACAGCAGCCAGAGTGATCTTTTTTAAACAGAAGTTAAATCAGGTCACTTTTCTGTTCAAATTACATGTAATCAGGCTCAATTTAAAACACATCTTTACAGCTATTTAGGAACAGAACAAGTTGTTTGGCAGGACGTGAGCTTCTCACCACCCGAGTAAGTAGACACGGGTTAGATGCTCTCATAGTGCAGTACAGAGGAACATAAGATAGTTGGTTAGATTAGCTAATTGTTATGGACCTTCTTATGTGTTCTGCTGGGTTTCCCAGGTGGGGCTAGTGGTAAAGAACCCTCCTGCCAATGCAGGTAGATGTGAGAGACGTGAGTTCTATTCCTGGGTCGGGAATACCCCCTGGGGTGAGGGCATGACAACCCACTCCAGTATTCTTGCCTGGGGAATCCCCATGGACAGAGAAGCCTTGCAGGCTATAGTTCATAGTGCCACAGAGAGTTGGTCACTACTGAAGTGACTTAACACGCACGTGTTTTCTTATTTCTTTTTATGAAGATAATGCACATTTATTTTTCTAAATGCAAATAATACCAAAGGCAGGAGAAAAAAAAATCAGAAATTACCACAGTACAAGAACCATCATCAATACTATACCTAACACTTTTTGTATACACATATACAGGCTAACACATATATGTAAAGAAACATAAATTCATGTATAAAATACTTACAAAATGAAAAGCAGGTTGTACAACAGTAATATATAATCAAGATTTGCCAGTAAAGAAAGGCACACAAACTTTTAAAAACAGTTCCTTTTATAAAACTTACATTTGTTTTAAAAACCAAATGCAATTTGAAAAGTTCAAAGAAGAAAGTGAAAATATGCTGGGCTGAGAGAACCACTCTAATAGTGTTGATACATATCCTTCCAGATGTGTCATAAAGCCTGAAAAAGACTTTAAAGACAGCACAAAACAAAACTCAGAAAAACAGAAAAGCCTGTGTGTTTTGTGTTTAGGTTTCAGAAACTGTCACAAGCACCTTTTAAGCTACTGTGGGAAGAAAATATGCTTGTAAAGCTGCTTATCTTAAACACCAGACATACACTGAGCTTTCACAAGCCCACAATGAAATAAGAAACTAATTATGAACTTAGAGCTGATTCACTAACACTGGGGCAGTCAGGGCAGGGCAGGTGACTCTAACCCACCATAGACTGAGCTGATTGGAAGCAGCCCCTGTTTTCCTGTCCTCCTGGGTAGGCGTGTCCTTCAGGGCATCGCTGAAAGCCTGGTGGGTGCTAGCCCTGCTCCTCCGTGGCGGCCCTGAGGTGTCTAAAGATGCATTTTGCTCTGTTTCAGCATCTTCTATCTTTCCCCATCCGCTCAGTGCCCCAGCCTCTCAGCCATCACTTTCACAGCAGCAATTTCATAGTGGAACAAAGTGGCAGCAATGCCCGCCAGGCCGTCTTCTCTGGGCCTACTTGCTCCCCAGGATCATGGCTTCTCGGGCTCCAGTTGCTTTGGGAGCTCTCCAGCACCTTCAGGAAAGGTACAAGAAATTTTTAACAAATCATTTTAAAATGCAATTTAAAATTCTCAATAAAAGTGATTTTTTAAAGACATTTATTTATGGCTGAGCTGGGTCTTCTTCGCTGCGCACGGGCTTCGTCTAGTTGCTGTGCAAGGGCGTCTCATTGCAGTGACTTCTCTTGTTGCAGAGCACAGGCTCTAGGCGCGGAGCTGCAGTACTTTCGGCACATGGGCTCAGTAGTTGTAGCTCCCAGACTGTAGAGTGCAGACTCAGTAGTTGTGGGGCACAGGCTTAGTTGCTCTGAGGCATGTGAGATCTTCCCAGATCAGGAATCAAACCTGTGTCTCCTGCATTGGCAGGCAGATTCTTTACCACTGAGCCTTCAGGGAAGCCCAAAAGTGAATTTTAAATATTAAAATTACTCTGATTTGAATAATGAAATTCTATTTTTCCCTGAAAATCAAATCAGAGAAAAGATGTGGCGGCAAACAAAAGACATACGGGCACAGAGGCACAGCTTTGCATCCATTCTTCAATTTAATCTTTAAAGAAACACAGAAACATAAACTGTTACAGAAATGAAATGAGGAAGGAAACATCTACCTAAGTAACACAGGAAATTTACAGCAAGAGCCTTCTGGTAACAGAATTATCAGGTGTGGCGGTGCTGCTGAAAATTCTGTGCTGAATTGAAACTTGGAGACAGTTTGGTGGAAGTAGAAAATAATAGCTTTATTGCTCTGCCAGGCAAAGGGGGATAGAGTGGGCTCCTGCCTCAAAAACTGTGTGGATTTGGTGAGGAGTTTTACAGCAGTGGTTCAAGAGTGGGGTTGCTGATGAGATTAGGATGTGGGGGGGACCTGCACTCCTTTAATCTGGGCTCAAGTCATCTCTTGATGAGCTTCTCCAGTTCTTTTAATCTGGCTTTAGGTCGTCTTTTCTGGAATGAGGAATACTGACATCTTCCATTTATTGGGGTTAGGCTTCCCCGATGGCTCAGTGGATAAAGAATCCACCTACAATGCAGGAGACACAGGGTTGATCCCTGGGTTGGGAAGATCCCCCAGAGGAGGAAATGGCAACCCACTCCAGTATCAAGGCCTGGGAAATCCCATGGACAGAAAGAAGACTAGCAAGCTACAGTCCATGGGGTCACAAGAGTCGTACATGACTGATCATGAATATTTAAGTTTCAAAAGGAAGCTGCAAAGAGGAAAAAATAAGAACTGGTTAGAACCAACTAGGCCCAAGATGGTAGAAGATTTGACTTCCTGTGGCACTTGAGCCTGATTACAGGCTCACAGTAATACATTAGCTAAATGATACGCCCACCAGCACCAAGAGGGCTGACAGTTGCCATGACAACAACTGGAAAACCCCATATGAGGACTGAAAAGGAGAGCTGCATCAGTTTCAGGTCAAAATCACATACCTGTTCTTGAATAACTCATGTATTCCTCTCACCCTTTCCAATTTCCTCCCTTTTTCCTCAACCCTTCTATATTTTTGGTGTCTCCACCCAAATCAGGTTGAGAAGTTTGCAAACTAGGTTCCTGGTTCTCCATTCTTTGGCCATTAAATAAAGCTTATGTTGCTCCAGTCTCAGCATCTGTTTTGCTACTGGCTGGGCCAGTCTGATTGGAAAAAGAACCTCCTCCGTGGTCAAGGTGAGTCTTGCCCAGGCTAGGACCCCGGCATGGGTCATTGACTAGTTTGGTAACAGTGCCTTTATTGGGGTAGGGGACCCTTGGAGAAGACCCTGGTGAGGGGTGATCAGGAGTTTTGTTTTAGAGATGTTGGTTTCCAGGTGCTCAGAGGTGAAGATCGGAGAAGGCAATGACAACCCGCTCCAGTATTCTTGCCTGGAGAATTCCAGGGACGGGGGAGCCTGGTGGGCTGCCATCTATGGGGTCGCACAGAGTCGGACACGACTGAAGTGACTTAGCAGCAGCAGCAGCAGAGGTGGAAATGAGGAGGTCACTGATGTGAGGGCTGAGTAACACAAGACACAGCCCCTGCTCTCGAAGTAAAACAGGAACAGATTATAACCAGATAATTACAAAAATAAATATCAACAACATTTCATGAGATTGAGGGCATGATTAAGAGGCACTGCACACTTCTGGGAAACACAGTGACTTTACAGTTTAGTCGCTCAGTCGTGTCCGACTCTTTGCAACCCCATGGACTGCAGCACGCCAGGCCTCCCTGTCCATCACCAACTCCCAGAGTTTACCCAAACTCATGTCCATTGAGTCAGTGATGCCATCCAACCATCTTATCCTCTGTCGTCCCCTTCTCCTCACACCTTCAATCTTTCCCAGCATCAGGGTCTTTTCAAATGAGTCAGTTCTTTGCATCAGGTGGCCAAAGTATTGGCATTTCAGCTTCAACATCAGTCCTTCCAATGAATATTCAGGTCTGATTTCCTTTAGGGTAGACTGGTTGTATCTCCTTGCTGTCCAAGGGACTCTAGAGTCTTCTCCAGCACTACGGTTCAAAAGCATCAATTCCTCCATGCTCAGCTTTCTTTATAGTCTAACTCTTAGATCCATACATGACTACTGGAAAAACCATAGCTTTGACTAGATGGACTTTTGTTGGCAAAGTAATGTCTCCGCTTTTTAATATGCTGTCCAGGTTGGTCATAGCTTTTCTTCCAAGAAGCAAGCATCTTTTAATTTCACGGCTGCAATCACCACCTGCAGTGATTTTCAGTTCAGTTCAGTTCAGTCGCTCAGTTGTGTCCGACTCTTTGCGACCCCATGAATCGCAGCACGCCAGGCCTCCCTGTCCATCACCAACTCCCGGAGTTCACTCAGACTCATGTCCATTGAGTCAGTGATGCCATCCAGCCATCTCGTCCTCTGTCGTCCCCTTCTCCTCTTGCCCCCTATCCCTCCCAGCATCAGAGTATCCTCCAATGAGTCAACTCTTTGCATGAGGTGGCCAAAGTACTGGAGTTTCAGCTTTAGTATCATTCCTTCCAAAGAACACCCAGGGCTGATCTCCTTTAGAATGGATTGGTTGGATCTCCTTGCAGTCCAAGGTACTCTTAAGAGTCTTCTCCAACACCACAGTTCAAAAGCATCAATTCTTCAGCGCTCAGCTTTCTTCACAGTCCAACTCACATCCATACATGACCACAGGAAAAACCATAGCCTTAACTAGATGGATCTTTGTTGGCAAAGTAATGTCTCTGCTTTTGAATATGCTATCCAGGTTGGTCATAACTTTCCTTCCAAGGAGTAAGAGTTTTTTAATTTCATGGCTGCAATCACCATCTGCAGTGATTTTGGAGCCCCCCCAAAACAAAGTTTGTCACCGTTTCCACTGTTTCCCCATCTATTTCCCATGAAGTGATGGGACCAGATGCCAAGATCTTTGTTTTCTGAATGTTGAGCTTTAAGCCAGCTTTTTCACTCTCCTCTTTCACTTTCATCAAGAGGCTTTTTGGTTCCTCTTCACTTTCTGCCTTAAGGGTGGTGTCATCTGCATATCTGAGGTTATTGATATTTCTCCCGGCAATCTTGATTCCAGCTTGTGCTTCCTCCAGCCCAGCATTTCTCATGATGTACTCTGCATGTAAGTTAAATAAGCAGGGTGACAATATATAGCCTTGATGTACTCCTTTCCCTGTTTGGAACCAGTCTTCTGTTCCATGTCCAGTTCTAACTGTTGCTTCCTCACCTGCATACAGGTTTCTCAAGGGGCAGGACAGGTGGTCTGGTATTCCCATCTCTTTAAGAATTTTCCACAGTTTGTTGTGATCCACACAGTCAAAGGCTTTAGCATAGTCAATATGTTTTTCTTGCTTTTTTGATGATCCAACAGCTGTTGGCAATTTGATCTCTGGTTCCTTCACAAATCGTCACAAACATAGTGACGTGGAGGACTCTGGGGATGCTGATGACAGCTGTTTGGTGATTGATGGGGCAGCATCTGAAAAACAGGAAATATGCATGAGATACTATTATCTGGGTATTTCAGAGAAGAGCAACAGCAGGGAGAGAAGGGAGGGGTCTGTCTCAGGAAGGGTCATAGGGTGACAACCTGGAACATCTGCAGGGCTCTCTTTAGCTGACCTCTCAGCAGCCTTCGTCAAAGCAGACCACACCTGCTTCCCCAGTCTCTTCACTCAGCTCCACAGAGAACCTCTCCTGGTTTTCTATTTCTCTGGCAGGCTCTGCTTGTCCTCTGGGATTCCTGCTCCTGGCCTTGAAAGGCTGGTTGTGTGTGTTTTCCTTTATGCACCTGTCTTAGGTTATCCCACCCAATTCCATGGCTTCAAATATCATCTACATTCCAATAACTCCCAATTTCTGTCTCCAGTTTTGTCACTCTTCTGATGAGCTTCAGACCTATATGTGTGTTAGTAGCTCAGTCGTGTCAGACTCTGTGCAACCCTATGGACTGTAGCCTGCCAGGCTCGTCCATCCAAGGGATTCTCTAGGCAAGAATACTGGAGTGGGCTGTCATTTCCTTCTCCAGGGGATCTTAACCCCTCCAGGGATCGAACCTGGGTGTCCTGCATTGCAGGGCAGATTCTTTAACGTCTGAGCCACCAGGGATGCCCATATATCCATCTGTGTAACTATCATTTATCTTCGGATTCACGTGTCCAAAACCCAATTCTTGACCTTCCCTACTTCCCTGCCAAACGTCGCAAGCTACTTTGTATCTTAAGAGAATGGTGTCAAAATTTATCTGCTTGTTGAGAACGGACAACTAGGGGGTCATCTGTGCTTCTCCCTTCTTCCCTCCCATCTCTCTCTTCTATCCCTTGAATGAGGAGCTACCCCCTACTTACCCCATCCCCTTCAAGTATCAAAGCCATCAAGAGGCTTTCAGACCCGCAGTCTAAACTAGTTTTCCCCGTTACACGCTCAGAGCATCCAGGCGCTGACCATGCTCTCCCTTAGTAAGAGGCTCTAGAAGGATGCACTTTCCTAAGACAAGGCGACAGCCCTGCCCCACACGAGCACGCGGCACTGCGCAAGCTTCCTGTGACCGAGAGGGAGATAGGACCACCGACCGCCCGGAAAAGTGCGGCTGGGCGCCAGGGCGCCCAAGCCCGCCCACTGCACCAAACGAGTTTCTCTGTCAGGCCCTCCGCCCCTCCGCCCTCCAACCTCCGCCGGCTGGGCAGCCTTGGTGCTCCGCCCCCACCGCAAAGGGGAGGAGCCTCCCGCAGAGAGCCCGGTTTGGTCTCCGGCCGGTGGGCCCCACCGCTACGAGGTGGGCGGTTAGTCGCCAGTTTAAGCGAGGAGATCTGCGGGTCACGTGCCAGAGGGTTGGGGGCGTGGCACCAGGAAGGGGCGTGGCACCAGGAAGCGGCCTGAGCGCCCGCGAGATCGCCGCCGCTGCCGCCGCCCGGCCAGACTCCTTACATCCGGTGTTGCTCTACCGGCTTCACGCTGGCGGCCGCCCCCGGGCCCCCCGCCGCCGGCGCGGCGCCCGCCATGGGCGAGGAGGACTACTACCTGGAACTGTGCGAGCGGCCGGTACACTTCGAGAAGGCGAACCCGGTCAACTGCGTCTTCTTCGACGAGGCCAACAAGCAGGTCCGGGCCGGCCCGAGCCCTTCTCCCCTGTGCGGCCCGGCGCGCCCTGCCAGCCGCCCCCGATGCCGCCGGGTGTTCCGCGCGCCGGGGCCGGGGGCCCGGGGATCAGGCCTAGGGCCGCCGCGCCAGTCCCGTCCTGTGAGAAATCCGAGTGACCGGGCTCTGCCGCGGCCAGGGCTTTCTCCCCCGAAGTGACAGCCGGGCGGACCCTGGCGCCCCTCGGCCGCTGCGGTCCGCTCGTGGCACGCAGGTGTTTCCCCGACGCCTTCTCGTCATCAGTTTGCCTTGCAGTCAAGGATTTAGGCGCTGAGATTTTCACTGTTCTCGGGAATTTTGTAAACCCGGGGCTAAGTAGCCGGGTGTGCGTAAGTGCATTCACGGGTTAGAGCTTGCAGCCTCCAGGACCGACCCGATCTCGCACGGCGGGCAGCGTGCCGAATGGTAGCTTGTTTTGGTCACTACTCTGTTGTTTCTTAAAATTCATGTGGACACCAAGCATCCGCAGTTTGCTAAGTGCCACGTTAGTTCAGCTGAACCCAGGGTGGGGCGTAGCAGAAATCATCCTCGCAGGTGGGTATAGATGTCTGGAGCCTTTCAGAGTTCAGCATGGTAAAACGTCGCTGCTTTTTCTCCCAGGTTTTTGCTGTTAGATCTGGTGGAGCCACTGGAGTGGTAGTGAAAGGCCCCGATGACAGGAATCCCATCTCATTTAGGTAATTATCATATTGACGTTTCCAGACTGTTTCAACGTGTAAACAAAATGGTGTTTTTTATCTGTTTCTCATTTAGAAGCTTGTTTTATATGTTGGGTGTGGGGCACATCCCTGCCTGTAGGAAGAGGGAAGCAGACACCTGCTATACAGTCTTGGTGGATATCCTTGGACTTCCTGTCAAGAGTGAAGGTGTGCAGTCTTTACTTGTTGTTTTGGGATCCACATACTCTAGTTCGTGTCTCTTGAAATTAACCAGTCAGAGCGTCAGCGTTTGTATTTCTGGTTTCTTGGTGGAAGAGGGGCTTTATTTCCTCTTGACTCAGGGGCTTTCCAGAGCGTTTGGGAGATGGAGGAGATTCCTGGGTTAGTGTTTGCCATGTAATCATGTGTGTTAAAACCTCAGCTTCCAGTATACTTAAGGGGACTGGATGTCCCAGTATATCCCAATGGAACCGGTGTAACTATGGGTAGCAGCTCCTTTCACTTTCAGAATTATCTCAGTTTGGATGATAAACTATCTGATGACCTTAACTCTTGTGATTACAGAGGGGAAAGTACAGAGTTGATCCTCAGTTCAGTGGTGACTTTAAAAACATTTTACAGTTGGACTGTGTAACTAGGAAACAGTTTTTATTTTTAGGTTTTTATTTATTTGGCTGTGCCAGGTCTTAGTTGCAGCGTGTGGGTTCTTTTCCTTGTGGCATGTGGCATCTCGTTCCCTGACCAGGGATGGAACCTGGGCCCCCTGCATCGAGAACACGGAGTTCTTAGTCACTGGACCACCAGGGAAGTCCCTAGAAAACAATTTTTGAAGTAGAAAATGAATCAGCCTCTTTTTCTTTGATCATCCTTTGTTGGGAAAACACTGCTTGCAGTGTGCTGGGCTCCAGGTGCGTGAAGGCTTTGAGTGAGCCTGGCCCCGTTTAGGGGTCGCAAAGAGTCAGACAGGACAGAGCCACTGAGCATGTGAGCACAACCCCCTTTTGGAAGACCCATACATTGAGTGTTGGGAGGCAGGGAGTGGACGCATAGTATTTCCTGTGATAGATATTGTAATCACCCTCTCTTCAGAATGCAGGCACAGAGAAGAGATGGACATTTATCTTGGGACGGGCTGGGGAAGACCACTGCCTGGGAGGGGGAAGGCCTCAGAGAGGATCGAGGCCTGAAAGGGAGGCTTCTAGGTGGACAGGAGGCTTCTGGATGGAGAGAACATGAAGACAAGCTGTCTCCCTGTTGGGGGGGGGATTCCCTGGCTGTGTGACTGAAGACGAGGTTTCACGCAGGGAAGGCGTGGGTGGTGGTGTGGCCACTGACAGCAGTCGGCTTGAACCCTCTATATTCTGCTGTGGATTTCAGGGTTCATCTCATTATGTTAGATTGTTTAAAAAAGGCGAAAAGATCAGTATTTGGGAAGAGTGCACTGGTGCAGCATTGAAGCTTGATTAGTTGCTGCGCTCTGAGCCGGTGCAGTGGAAACCTGCCTGAAGGCAGTGTAAACCAAAGACAGTGTTGACTGGCATCCAGTAGGCTCTCCGGGGTTGCTTAGGAAGGTCTGGGGTAAGACTCGCTGGTCGCTTGGGTGTGGAAAGTGGGGGTGAAGCCATGATGATCTAGCCCAGGGGGCTCAGGAAGACTTGAGCGGAGATACCAAGTTTACCCTCTTTGATTTTTTTGGCCACACTGAGCGGCTTGGGGGATCGGAGTTTGCTGACCAGGGATCGAACCCAGGCCCAGTAGTGAAAGTGCCGAGTCCTAGCCACTGGACCACCAGGAAATTCCCTACCCTGTTTTAAAAACGTCTTGCTACTTTTAATAGCTCTGTTATGGTCTAATTATTACTAGCTGCATATATTTGACATACACAGTTGATGAGTTTTGATACATGAAACCATCACCATAATCAGGACAGGGAGTGATACCTTTCCTTCGAGAGTTTCCCCAGTGATCCAGACCTTGGCTTCCTCTTGACCTCCATTTGAAGTGGTTGTGAGACGGAGGTGGAGGCGTCCTCGCGGCGCAGCCTGTGGGGTGCTGGATGCGAAAAAGTAGACTCCTTTTTCAAAAGTGCTGCTATATACTTCAATCAGAAATAAGTAAGTAAATATCTCACAGCTACCAGCATCTCAGGAGAAAAAAGGCGTTGCTGTGAAGGCAATGGAGAGAGAAGGCGGCAGTGTGTGGAGAAAGTTACTCTGGGGTCCAGACTCAGTGACGTCTGAAACGAGGCTCAGGTGAAAGTGCAGTGTTTGCAACTCCTTAGTCACTTGTTACGGCAATTAGGTCAGTTTCTTCTGTCTCGTGTTGCCAGGTGGACTCTGCTCTTTGAAAAGAGGTCCTATAAGCTTCAGAAACATCATTATCATTTTAAACTAAGATTTGCTGCTTCTTGAATATTTAACTTGTCTTTTTTTCTTCTCATAAAATGATAGAAGCTAGAATGCAGTCATGAACTGTACAACTCATCATCTGCTTTTTCTTCTTAAAGAATGGAGGACAAAGGAGAAGTGAAGTGCATCAAGTTTTCCTTGGAAAATAAGATATTGGCTGTTCAGAGGACCTCAAAGACCGTGGTAAGACATATCTTTATAGTACAAAGAAAAGGACGTTAGAAGTACATTTGGTGGGCTTCCCAGGTGGCGCTAGTGGTAAAGAATCTGCCTGCAATGCAGGAGACACCAGAGATCCCCTGGAGGGAGGGCATGGCAACCCACTCCAGTATTCTTGCCTGGAGAATCCCATGGACAGAGGAGCCTGGCAGAATACAGTCCATGGGGTCGCAAAGAGTCAGACATTTGAGAGCAAAGAAAATAGACCAAAGAAAGATACACGGTAAATAATAAGAAATACGGAATAGGGAAATATAAAACCAGAAGTACATTTGGAAGAGAATGAACTCCAGAATTCCAGTGTTAAAGGACCCATTTCTATTTTAATTTCATGGAAGCTGTAGTTCCATTCTGCACTGTATTGGAGTTTTTGGATTCTTGAAGATGAGAAAGACATTTAAATGGATAAATACTTAACAGCCTTAGTTTGTCATTTTTGACTTAAAATTTTTTTTTTAAATGTACCTCTTTTTAATTTTTTCCTTTTTTTTGCTGCGCTACGTGGCTTGCAGGAGCTTAGCTCCCCAACCAGGGACCATACTTGGGCCCCCTGCAATAAAAGTGAGGCATCCTAACCCCTGGAATTGGAGAGAATCCCCATAAAGTTTTTTTAAAAGTTATTTGGAACATCAGGCATCTTTTGTTTTGATGGATAACTGGAACCATAGATTTTGCAAAGCATATTTTTGGCAACTTTGGGAGTTAGCCTTACCTCAGTAACTTCATATTTTCATTTCTCTCATCTTTGAATGCTTGATCTAAGAGCAGATATTCAAATCTGGAGCAGCTTGTTGGCATTTTGGCTTTCGTCAGTATTCACCATCGCCATTTGTAGAGAAAAAGCTGTTGAGAAAGGCAAATCCTGTTTCTTTTTGTCAGTATTAACTGCTAAAATTTTTGGAAAGCCTCTTGTAAAATATAGCAACCCATTTCTCTGAAGTCAGTCATTTGAGGAATGCATTTTCAAAATCAGTTTCTGAACCCTAACAATATTTGGATTAACTCATTTTAAAAATTGGAATTGTCAACCTGCTGCTGATAACGGGGCAATTTGTCCAGATCGGTTGTTTTATTTTTCCTGTCTTTGGGGTTTTGTCTGTTTTTTTTTTTCTGACCACTTTTTAAATTTGTCTTTTTCCACTTGTCTCTTTGTACTTGAAGATCCACACTTCTCCTCTTGTGTGCTTCTTTCCTTTCAGGACTTTTCTAATTTTATCCCGGATAGTTCTCAGCTGGAGTACACTCAGGAGTGCAAGGTATGGGCCGATGGGGTGATTCTGTCTGAGCTGGTGGGCGTAAACTCCAAGGCCAGAGGCACAGGGTAGCCGGGTGACTGAGAGCACAGATGTGGAATTAGATTGTGCTTGGACCCTGGGATCTGCCTCACGTTGGCTTTGACTTCGGACACCCTTTAAATTTTTTAAAGTGCATTTCTTCAGCTGTAAGACGGAGCTGGCAGGATTAAATGGATGGACGATGTTGAACACCAAGCCCCTTCAGCCCTTGGTGGCTGTTGTCTTCCTGTGGCCCCTGCCCTTCTCCGCTGGGTGGCGTTTCTGGGTCAGACCTTGGATTCCCTTCATAGCAGCCTCTTCGGAGGTTTTCGAAAAAGGAGTTCTTTCCCTCTGTTTCCTGATGATATTGTCTGGACTTGCGCTCCTCGTGTCCTTCCTCTTCCGTCCCTCCCGTCAGTGGAGATTCTAATCCATTTTAATCAGATTTGCTGGGCGTGATGAGCTAGAGGGGGCTCAGCTTAGAGAGCATCTTGGCACCTAGGAAACCCAGCAGAAGCTGCTGGTGTAGTGGTTTGTCTTTGCACATCTTTGTAATGGTTTTGCTACTTGGGGATCCACCTGGGTTCCTGATTTCCCAGGTGGCTCAGAGGTAAAGAACCTGCCTGCAAAGCAGGAGATGCAGGTTTGACCCCTGCGTCGAGAAGATCCCCTGGAGGGGGAAAGGGCAACCCACTCCAGTATTCTTGCCTGGAGAATCCCATGAGCAGAGGAGTCTGGCAGTCCATGGGGTCACAAAGAGTCGGACACGACTGAGTGACTAGTACTTCTGGTGGGTTCTCAGCAAAGAGGGGCCCATCTGCAGACACCTTAGCCCCTGGCAGACTCCGTTGCTCTGTGCAGCAGAGCCTGGTCCTGGCCTGGCTGCCCTGAGGCTCCCAGCGTGGCTCTTCACTAGGTGACTCAGGGCAGGGCTCAGGATCTTCAACCCCACTTTGGGTAACTGCCACAGAAAATCTTTAGGCCTTTAGACCTTTATACCACTAGCTTTTATGATGTGTTTGACTCAGCATATCAGCTGTCTTTTGATTTCTAAAGGTAGAGGTTGGTATCAGAGTGCTGGGCACTTACCTTCCTGCCAAACTCAGTTCCTCCCCCATCCTGTTGACAAGAAGGACTTCACATTCAGGTGCTTCAGTGAGGTGTTTCAGGTGGATATCTGGGAACACTGTATTTAACAGAAAATATGATTTGTTCATAAGTAATCAAATCTTGGTAACTTTTATCAAAAAGCGATATAAACAGCAAGGTACTTTAAACTTTTGAAAAAAATTACAGATTCTTTTTTTTTATTATTAATTAAAAAAAAATCTTTCTGCAATTCTTTTCAGACCAAAAATGCCAACATACTAGGATTCTGCTGGACCAGTTCTACTGAAATTGTCTTCATCACAGATCAAGGAATCGAATTTTACCAGGTATTATATTTATTACTTGGGCTTTCTTGGTGGCTCAGTGGTAAAGAATCAGCCTGCCAATATAGGAGACACAGGTTCAATCTCTGGGTCAGGAAGATCCCCAGGAGAAGGAAATGGCAACCCACTCCAGTATTCTTGCCTGGAAAATCCCATGGACAGAGGAGCCTGGTGGGCTGCAGTCCACAGGGTGACAAAAAAGTCAGATAGGACTTAGCAAACAACCAGGAACAGACGTTTATTACTTACCTGTTCTGGAGCAAGGCTTGTGATCATGTTTTGGCAGCTTTTTGAATTCACTTGGGTTTTTTTTTTCTTTCTAATTACGAGTAATATATATTTTTTTGTAAAACATTCAGATGTTACCTTTACTTTATATGGAAGGTAAAAAGTCCCCCATAATCCCTGGAAGTAACCATTATGAACTAATTTGGTGCCTGCTCCTCCACTTGGTTCCTACACTTAGAAATATGGTTATATTGTATAAACTTTGGGGACTGGCACCTTTTTATTTTTGCATAGGGATATTTCTTAGATATCCTACCATATCTTATTCTGACTGGTATTCAGGTGTGTAGATGTGCTACAGTTTTACCAATTCTTGTTCATGAACATCTTTGTCTCCTAGTTATTACAAACAACTCTGTAGTGAGTTCAAGCAGTGAATGAACTTGTAAACGTTGCTTTATATTCTTAGATGACACAATTCTTGGAAGGGCAATTGTAATCTAAGTATCAATAACTAAAAAGCTGAACAGGACTTCCCTGGTGGTGCAGTAATTAAGACTCCTTGCTTCCAGCGGGTGGTATGTGTGGGGTGGGACTGTTGAAGGTTCTGTCCCTGATCAGGTAACTGCGATCCCACATGCCAGCAACAAGGCCAAAAAATAAATTGGGAGTAAGAACTAAATTAAGAATAAAAAGTTAAAACCTGAACAGATACTGTTAAATTTCTTCCAGAAGTTGCATTCTCACTAGCAATACAGGAATCTCCATTTTCCACACCATTAGCAGAGCTAGATATCATAAATCTGTAGACTTTTGCCAATCTTGAGAGGTGGAAAGCCATTTTAATTTGCGTGTTTCATTAGGAGGGTGCTAAGCATCTTTTGTGTATTGTACATTTGTGTTTCCTGTTTTATGAATTGCCTTTTTATCTTAAAAAGAATATTAAAAAAATTTTTTTTTAATATTGTTATTTTATTTATTTTTATTTTTTGGCTGTGCCATGTGGGATTTTAGTTCCCCTACTAAGAATTGAACCCTTGCCCCTGGCATTGGAAGCTTTAACTACTGGGCCGCCAGGGATGTCCCAGATTTTAACTGTGATTAAAAGCACATAACATGAAATCTACCATCTTAACCATTAAGTGTATAATTCATGAGCGTTAAGTATTTTCACGTTGTAGTGAAAACGAGCTCCAGAACTTTGATCTTGTAAAACTGAAACTCAGTACCTATTGAACAACAACTCCCCGTTTCCCCTTTCCCAGCCCGTGGTAACCACAGGTTTCCTTTCTGCTTCTATGAATTTGTCTGCTTTAAGGTCCTCTACCTCCTATAAATGGAATCGTACAGTGTTTGTCTTTTTCTGACCGTCCTGTCTCACTTAGCATTGTGTCCTCAAGGTTCATCCATGTTACAGCATGCGTCAGAATTCCCTTCCTTTGCAAGCCTGAAAAATATTCAATTGAGTACATACACCACATTCTGTTTGTCCATTTATCTACCAACAGACACTGGCATTGCTTCCATTTTTTGGTTATTGTGAATGATGCTGCTATTAACACAAGTGTGTGAGTATCTCTTTGAGACCCTGCTTTCAGGTCTTTTGGGTATATAACCCCCAAGTGGGATTGTTGGATCACATAATAATTCTGTTTTTAATTTTTGAGGCATTTCCGCAGAGCAGTTATGCCATTTTACATTCCCGGCGACAGTGCACGGGGGTTCCGGTTTCTCCATCTCACCACTAACACTTGTTGTTTTCTGTTTTATCCATAGCAGTCATCCTGCTGGGTGTCAGATGGTATCTCATTGTGGTTTTGATTTGCATTTCTCTGATTGGTGATGGTGTACACCTTGTTCACGGCTTGTTGGCCTTTTGTTCGTGCTCTGGATGAGGTCTATTCCTCTTTTTAAAAAAATAATATTTATCTTTGGCAGTGCTGGGTTTTTGTTGCTGCTCAAGGGCTTTCTCTAATTGCAGTGAGCGGGGGCTACTCTTCGTTGCGGTGCTTGGGCTTTACATTGGAGTAGCTTCTCGTGGCGGAGAAGGCGATGGCACCCCACTCCAGTACTCTTGCCTGGAAAATCCCATGGGTGGAGGAGCCTGGTGGGCTGCAGTCCATGGGGTCATGAAGAGTCGGACACGACTGAGCAACTTCACTTTCACTTTTCATTTTCATGCATTGGAGAAGGAAATGGCAACCCACTCCAGTGTTCTTGCCTGGAGAATCCCAGGGACAGGGGAGCCTTGTGGGCTGCCGTCTCTGGGGTCGCACAGAGTTGGACATGACTGAAGTGACTTCGCAGCAGTAGCAGCAGCAGCTTCTCGTGGAACACAGGCTCTAGGGCAAGCAGGCCTCAACAGTTGTAGCACGTGGGCTTAGTTGCTCCGCAACTCGTGGAATCTTCCCGGACTAGGGATTGAATCCCTGTCCCCTGCATTGGCAGGCAGATTCTTAGCCACTGTGCCACCAGGGAAGTCCCCTCTGTTTTTAAATTGGGTTATTTTCTTTTTGTCAAGTCGTAGGAAGTGTTTGTATAGTTTGAATATTAACCCTTTATCAGATAATTTGCAAATACTTTCTCCTGTTCTGTAGGTTGCCTTTTCACTCTTTTGTTTACATTGGACTTTATCTTTCAATAACTAACTTACTGACGTAGTAATGCATCTTATGTTATCGGAACATAATTGATCAGAGTGTTTCAATATTAACTTACATAACAAATTGCTGGCCACAGGCCTTAGTTTCTGCAAAAAGCCCCTGGTCAATAATGTATTAATCTGTTCCAGCTGCCTGATCTATTGAGAAAGCTCCTGAAATCTCTTAAGTGGAGCCAATGTGGAGAGGGTTAGAATTCTTTCAGGTGTTAAGTTTGTTGCCCCAACAAAACCAGTGTAATTTAATTTAGAATATACAAATGGAGGAGGCACACCCGTGTAACACAGGATGCTGTGAATGCCGTGGTACTCTGCTGGAGGTATGTTATCAGAACCTCAGTGACTGGCAGAAAGGAAAGCTACCTGAATCCCATATGCACAGAAATAGAATTTTGTGCCTGTGACTAGCAAGGAAAGGATTGTGGCTTTACAGAAGGGTTCCTGGGGCAGTCATTTAAAAGTATATCTTTCTGTAGATATAGAAAGAGTGTACATTCTACACTCTATACAGAAAGTATATCTTTCTGTAGATAGTAGAAGAGTGTACATTCAGGTTATCTAGGTTCAGGTCATCTAGGTGGTTTTAAGATCTTCAAGAAATAAGTTAGAAAGAAAGAGGACTCTGACACATCTTTATTTTATTATCCCTGGATCATCAAGAAACCCATGCCCCCAGTGCTGACTTCCAAGTCAGTTCTTCAGGGCAGTGTTCTGGGAGCATTAACATCATCTTTGGGCTCCATTCAGCACTCCTTAATGTATCAGGAGATTCTGAGTATATTTTAAATGTGCTGTTATTATAAGACAGTTACTCGGTTTGCACATGGAGTCTCATGAACATGTCTGTTAGAAGAAGGATACCCCCTTACCCCCAGCCTCAGACTGAGCGGGAGACCAGGACGAAGGCTGATTCTGCAGGCAGGGCAGTGGCTGATCTGGTGCATGTGGCTCCAGGGCGTCGGTTTATTTCGCTGGATCCATGACAAGCAAGGATGCTGCTGCTCCCCACCCTTGGGAGGATGGTGCCTGGGAATGTGGGAATGTGGGGGCTTGGGCGGCCCTGGAGTGAGGTGGGCTGCCTGGGTTGTCACGGGTTCCTTTGCCCCTTGGAGCCTTATTTTTTCCCCTCAAATCAGCCTAATGATGCCCAGCCCTTGGGGACAGGGAAAGAATAAATGAGCTAAGATTTGGAAGTGTTAATAAGCACAAGGCTGGAAGAATGGTAGCTGTAATAAATAAAAATGATTTTTTTCCTACTTAACTACAAACTGCTGCTTTTTATGATTTTCTTTGTGTACTATGTCAGTTTTGAGGTATTTTCTTTTTTATTATTTTGGCCGTACCTTGAGGCATGCAGGATCCTGACCAGGGATCAAACCCGCGTTCCCTGCAGCAGAAGCACAGAATTCTAACCACTGGACCACCAGGGAATTTCCCATTTGCTGTTTTCAAATAAAGCTTCTGTTTCTTGAACTTTGTGTCAGGTGTTACCAGAGAAGCGGAATCTGAAGCTCCTGAAGAGCCAGAACATCAACGTGAACTGGTACATGTACTGTCCCGAGGGCTCCGTGATTCTGCTGTCCACCACAGTGCTTGGAAATGTGCTGCAGCCCTTCTACTTCCGGGTAAGGGTCGGCCTCCCTTTAAAAAAGTCCTCTGACCTTGTTCCTCCAACAGCCTAACTGATCCTCTAACTTCAAAGGGGCAAGTTCCTCCAACAAGAGCCTCACCCCTTCTGACCACTAGAGGGCACCCCATCCCATCCCATCTCCATCAAGAATGCATCCTAAGGCCAGGCCCCTGGAACCCTGAAAAGGAGGGGAAGACTCAGTGCATGTGTATCCTCGGTGCTTTGATGTGGGCAGTGCTGGAACATCAGAAAGCTTAATAAGCTTCTGCAAAAACTTTTTTCTCCCCCAAACAGGCTGGCACCATGTCGAAGCTGCCCAAGTTTGAGATTGAATTACCAGCTGCCCCAAAGTCAACTAAACTGAGCCTCTCGGAGAGAGATATTGCCATGGCGACAATGTATGTCTGTCCTTTGGGAGAATTCCTCCTCATAATTGTTTTCAGTGCTGTCATGATAGGAGGTTGTAAGCACACCAGGGCTGCCCTGGCTCCTGTAGCCTCAGAACACACGAGAAGGACCCCCCTTCTCCACTTCGGGTCTTATGAATATAGAAAGCTCCTCATCTTCCGGACATTCTTTTCTGATTTTATTGACTTTGTGATCTTAGAGAAGTTTTTTTTCACCACATTAGTCTGATAAAATGAGACCACTGAGCCAATTTATTTCTCAGTTTCAGAAATTTTTTTTAGTTCTGAGTTGAAGCTTATCAAAGTTTTTTTTAGATAAAATATATCATACTTGTTCTAAAGAAAAACATAGTTTACATTTTTTATCTAACAGATGTAGCCCTAAATTATTTGTGTAGGAAGGTTTATTTTCATTTGGAAATGTAGATAGCTCAATTTAAAAACTTTATTATGAAAATATCAAACACAAAAATAAAACTGATTCAGAGAATCTCCTATATACCCAAATTCAACAACTATCAACACTTTGCTTCTAAATTACTTCTGATTCTTCTGTGGCCTAAAACTGGTTTCCAAATGGTAAAATATTTTTAGCACTTCAGTTCAGTTTAGTTCAGTCACTCAGTCGTGTCCGACTCTTTGCGACCCCATGAATCGCAGCACGCCAGGCCTCCGTGTCCATCACCATCTCCCAGAGTTCACTCAAACTCACATCCATCGAGTCGGTGATGCCATCCAGCCATCTCATCCTCTATCGTCCCCTTTTCCTCCTGCCCCCAATCCCTCCCAGCATCAGTTTAGCACTTAGAATGCTTTTTTTTTTTTAAAGAAATCTGAGGCATGATGGTGTAGAAAAAGATAAAATGAGAAGTCTTTGCAAAAGGAGACCCTTCCCTCTGTCTCTTTCTTATCCCTGAGGCAGGACCCAGCACAGTGTGAACTCCTGGAACAAAAACCTGCCTACAGGAACTGGTCACAGCAGCACTTATCAGATGAGGCTTAAAAATACAAAATGATTATCCTTTCCTATGATTAAGGAATGTATTCATTTTACAAAACTGGTAAATCATAGAAAGTGAAAAGAAAAATGGACTTGGCATATTACTCTGGGCTTCCCAGGTGGCGCTAGTGGTAAAGAATCCCTCTGTCAATGCAGGAGACTCAGGTTCAACCCCTGGGTTGGAAGATCCCCTGGAGGAGGAAATGGCAACCCAGTCCACTATTCTTGCCTGGGAAATCCCATGGACAAAGGAAGCTGGTGGGCTACAGTCCATGGGGTCGCAAAGAGTTGGACATGAATGAGCACATGAGCACAGCATATCACTCAAGGACTATTAACAACCTGTATTTCTTTCCAGTAGTTTTGGACATGCTGCATAAGTTTGTAGGTTGTTTTTTTTTTTTAAATACTGTGATCAAGTTGTATTTAGTTTTGCATCCCCCTTTTTTCACTTAATATTAGATTTCTTTTTTTTTTTTTTAAGATAATTGCACTTTCTTTGTAAATGTTTCTGTTGGCTGCAGAATATCTCATGCAGAATATCTGATGGACTGGGTATCTTGCAATTCACTTACCTTATAACGGAGAAGGCAATGGCACCCCACTCCAGTACTCTTGCCTGGAAAATCCCATGGACAGAGAAGCCTGGTGGGCTGCAGTCAATGGGGTTGCTAAGAGTCGGACATGACTGAGCGACTTCACTTTCACTTTTTACTTTCATGCATTGGAGAAGGAAATGGCAACCCACTCCAGTATTCTTGCCAGGAGAATCCCAGGGACGGGGAAGCCTGGTGGGCTGCCTTCTATGGGGTCTCACAGAGTCGGACACGACTGAAGCAACTTAGCAGCAGCAGCATGGCCTTATAACTCAGCATTTAGAATGGAAGGATGTCAGATGACCAGCGTGACTTACGTCTCCTTGTTCTCTGATAGATACGGCCAGCTGTATGTTCTCTTCCTGAGGCATCATTCTCGGACCTCCAACAGCGCTGGAGCAGAGGTGGTCCTGTATCACCTACCACGGTACGCTAATGCTGTCTTCCCTTTTCTCCAATTTTAAAATACGAACCACAGCTTGTTGATCTATTTTGTGACCTTTCTCTTGTCTTACAGAGAAGGTGCCTGTAAAAAGATGCACATATTGAAGTTAAACCGGACAGGGAAGTTTGCCCTAAACGTGGTGGACAACCTGGTCGTGGTTCATCATCAGGACACAGAGGTATGAGTGTAGGGGCATGTCCTGCTCCAAGGAGCTGTGGAAATGGACAAAACATTCTGAAAAAGACTAGAAAAAATGCTCTTTATGCTCAAAGTTTTGGTCTTCCAGGTAGAAATGGGTTTGGTCTTGTAGATGGTTTAGGAAAACCCTACCAGTTGATTAGGGGAATTAAATACTGTTTCAGAAAATAACACACATGAGATCAAACTTGGGAATAGTCATTTGGTTGAGTCATCTAAGCCAGGAATTCCTGCGAACCACTGTGTTTCGTTAGCCCCTGAGCCTTGCACTTCCTTTGTGAGTGTAAATGATGGTGGTTTTGAGGCCATGTGGCTCCAGAGAAAGCACTAGAATGCCTGTCAGCTGGGTGTCTGGTGGGAGACAAGCCACTTCCCTCCTGGAGGCTGGTGACACCTGTGTTGTTAACTAATGAAGATGTTGCAAGTTAAAGTGAAAAGGCTGTGTTCCCACCACTGGAGCCCTTCAGAGGCAGCAAGTCATAGATGTGGGGATCCATGTGAGAGCTGGCGGAGAGCTGTGATGTCGCAGCAGAGTCCTCCTCAGATAGGCACCAGCATACAGGGGTTGATCGCAGACACGAGGCTCCTTCAGCCGATCTGAACAGAAGACGTGAGGTCCCGAGAGGGCGGGTGGAGCTGCGGTCTGTTGGACTGATTCCACGCGGTTGTCTTTCTGCCCGCCAGACGTCGGTGATATTTGATATCAGGCTGAGGGGGGAATTCGATGGCTCTGTCACTCTGCATCACCCGGTGCTCCCAGCTCGATCCATCCAGCCCTATCAGATCCCCGCAGCAGGTAAGAGGGGGTCGCCGTGTGTGGATGGAAGGGGGAGCAGGCCCAGGGCTTCCCACATCTGTTCACTTTCCCAGGGCTGGTCCTGTCTGTTTTTTCTAACATCACTACTGAATCTTGGGCTTCCCTGGTGGCTCAGATAATAAAGAATCTGCCTGCATCGCAGGAGGTGCGAGTTCAGTCTCTGGGTTGGGAAGATCCCCTGGAGAAGAAAATGGCAACCCACTCCAATATTCTTGCCTGGAGAGTTCCATGGACAGAGGAGCCCGGCGGGCGACAGTCTTTGGGGTCTCAGAGTCGGACATGACTGAGCGACTAACACTACTGAGTCTATAAGTTAAAGTTGTGTTCTCATGAAAAGCGTTTTGTAAGTGACGTGAATCTCCCTTTGAAGAAAACAGAATGATTCTTTTCTCTGAGTTTTACAATGGAGCATTGTGATTACGCACTGAAGCTCAAAGTTTTTAATGTTGAGTAAGATGCTGACGTTTCTGTTTGTCTCTGCTTGGTAACCCTGTGGTTAAATTTTGCTATTTATGGCTGTTATTTAACCTGGGATCACTTCTCTTTATCGTTCTTATGTTCTGTGTCACTATGATGACAAAGACTGTTGTCTTCCCTTGACTGGTGGTCATGGGAAGTGTTAAGGCTGTAGTTGTGAGGTTATTCTGAACCCATCCTCCGACCCGAAGAGGCGGCAGTGAGAAGTCAGAGGAGAGAGAAGGTCAGGATGTCAGAAAAGGGGAAAAGCCATTTCGTTCCTTTTGCTTTTACTCACTGTGACTGACTGCAGGGGAGAACTCAGACCATGTTCTTTTTCAAGGAGAGGGGAGTCTGGAGCAGGTTGGTTGTCGTTGCCATGTATAAACCAGAGTCAGAAGTGCACATGTGGAACTCTGGGAGGAGCGTTTTCTTAAAGGAACCCTTCTCAGATAGCTTTGGGTTGGCCTCACCCACTGACAGGACGTCCGAGTACCTGTCATGAGAAGAATCAGGTCAGGCTCTTGCTGATAGTTTAGCCAGAGCGCTGCTTCGTGCCTGCGCACTGGGACTTGCAGGATCAGCCAGCTGAGCAGAGTTTGAGAACAAGCTACAGTTGACCCTTCAACAGTGAGGGTTAATCTGCATATAACTGATGGTCAGTCCTCCATACCCATCATCTGCACCTGAAGACTCGGCCACCCACAGGCCGTGCAGTCCTGTGGTTTCTACTGTTGAGAAATACCCCTGTGTAAGCGGGCCTGTGGAGTTCACCCCTGCCTTGAGGGTCGGCTGTAGTTCTCACATCTGATTAGGTCTCAGCCTTCTGTGTTCTTTCCAGCTTCTTCCTTTTCCCAGGGTAGTTGAAAGATGTCAGCACTTAGAGTAGATGGTGTCAGATGAATGGCTGGTGTCTGCGATGGCTTACTCAGCATGAAAAGTAACTGCTGGTAATTGGGGCAAAAACAACTCTAAACATTCCAGCCTGGTCCTCTAATGGGGCGGGGCCAGGGAGCTGGGGTGGGTGGGGGTGGGAGGAGGAAGTCTGTACAAAGTAAACATCTTTTCTAACCAGCTGATTAAAACCTGTCTTCAATCTGAACTCACCCAGGTGACTTTTTCAGTTCTTTCTTGTGCATGTGTGTAAAAAAGCAAGACAGCGCCACGAAAGAAACTTCAACCCACTTTCCGCTTCTTTCAAGACTTCTTCCTTTAAGACTTCTTCATGGATTGTTCTTGACTTCCCTCTTGGGACATGCCAACTCACTTTCTCCTTACTTAACTGCAGTCGAATGAACACGCACTGAAGCCTTTAGGAAGTATTAAGTGTCGTACTGGTAGCACTTTCTGGTTGGGTTACTTAGCCCTTACACACGTGCCTTCTCTGTTTGTAGGTCCGGCTCCTGTGACCAGCCAGTCCCCCGTCCCGTGTAAACTCTGTATCTTTTCCAAAGGCCTTGGCCGGGCCGGGGAGGGGAGCTGTCACCTCTCCTTACACAGGGGTCTAAGGGAGGTCCAAGCCTCCAAATTGGGTGAATTACATTATGGAAAGCACCAGTGGGGTTTCTCTCTCATCGAGGGCCGGGCCTCCATGGGGGCCGCGGTGAGGGGTGGGGAGGATGCTCATGGGAGCTGGGTTGCCTCCTGTCCTCCTCTCCTGGAGTAGTGTTTCCTATAACGTGTGGATTCTTCATCGTGGATCGTCTTCCAGCCCGACATCATCATCAGCGCGAGTCAAGGTGGGTCTGGGGTGCGGGTGGGGGTGTCCTGTTAGAAAGACGAGCTTGTGGATGGTCTCCTGTCTGTCTCGAGGGTACCAGCTCGGTGCCGGCCCTGGGGAGAAAGGGCTGACTTGGACATTTCCAGTGAAGCCTTTAATTCTCTCCCAGAGTCCCACTGAGGACTGTGCCCACTGCCCAGCAGTGAGGGTGTTGGGAGGTTCGAGGACTGGGGGTGCCCAGGGCTGGGAGGATGGTGGGTTCCAGGGCTCCTTTGGGAGCTACCGGAATTGCCTTCGACTAACGAGTCAGAGCAGAAGAGGAGCCCAGGACCAGAGTCTGTGCCTGGGCTGCCACCTGCTCTCCCATCAGCGCTGAAGGGGAGGAGGTGCCTGTATTCAGTGGATGCTCCACGAGTGTGCAGGGAGGGTTCTTCTGAGGAATCAGCCAACACGCAGAGGTCGTTGGCTGCAGTCCCACTCTGGTGTGGGTGTCCTGAGCGTCGCAGCCTGGGCTGTGTTGAGTGCATACATTGACTCAGCTCTGCAGCATCACCGCCCCCCATCCCTGACCCCGCCTGCCGGGAAGGTGGAGGGAAGCAGCTCTGGGGCCACTGCTCTGGTTTGCAGCCAGGGTTCAGCATGCCGTCTCGCCACAGGTTACCTCTGGAACCTCCAGGTGAAACTGCAGCCCATAGTGAACCTCTTGCCAGATAAAGGCAGGCTCATGGACTTCCTCCTGCAGAGGAAGGAGTGCAAGATGGTCATCCTGTCTGTGTGTTCACAGAGTAAGTAGGGGTGGTGGGCCTTCAGCCTCTCCGTCTGATTCCTGACACGGCCTGCATGCCCACCGCAAGATGGGCCACACTCTTCTGTCTGCAGCCTGTGGGCTCAGTGACAGGGGCATCATTTAACCCCCTGGAAAGGCTGCTTGGTATAAAAATGATTTGTCCCTGCAAGACATTTCTTGGGTAGGAGAGACTAAAAAACAGACCTAAACCTGGGCACACCCGAGGGTAGAGGCTGCCCTCTCCAGCTGGAGAAGAAACTTGTTTCTGAGTCCAAGTCACTCACGACGTTGTGTCTGTTAATACTCTGAGACTCTCCTGACGCCCTCTGTTAGTATCCGGCAAGGGCTGGTGACCCCTCTCAGGGCCCCCGGCCCCTAAACTGTGTCATGTCTCCTGGTGACCCTCGGAGACGAGTCCTTTCTCTCCTAGCGTGTCGGCTGACCACTGTGAACCTTGATTCCTTCCAGTGTTGACAGAGTCGGACAGAGCGACGTTGCCCGTGATAGCCACCGTCTTTGACAAACTCAACCAGGAGTATAAGAAGTACCTGGATGCCGAGCAGAATTACACGATGGTAAGTTGTATGTACACCTTACATACAAGGTGGGACGCTCCACCCCTCCCCACCCTGGGTATATTTTCAACGTAATTATAAGCAAGATTCTCATAGATTGATAACACTGAGGTTTGCCCTGTGCCAGAGAGCATGGTGGACATTTACAGGGAGCGTAAACTTAAGAGTCCCCGTGTCCCCTGAGCTTAGAGGCTGACTGTCACTTAATGGCTTCCTCTTCATCTGTTGTTTTTAATCTGTGTTTGGTCATACACATGTATAGATCCTTGGTCTACCTTTATGTAACAGATAAGAAAATCGGTCTCATTTTGCATTATTTTATGTCTTTCTGCCAAGCCAGAGTCTAGACTTTGGTAAATCAGTAATTAAATCATTTTGCCACATCTTCCTTTTAGGATGGAAAAGCTATAAAAATAAGACTTATTCTGTCATTCAGGCAAGCTCCTTTTAGGATCCTGATGATTCAGTATCAGCACTGCGCTTTTCCTGGAGTAGGTTCAGGTGTTCTTTGGACTTCTCTGGTGGTCTAGTGGTTAAGACTCCATGCTCCCAGCACTTCCACTGCTAGGGGCATGGTCTGGGACCAGTTCCCCCGGTCTGGGGACTTAAGATCTTGCATGCCACTTGCGGCCAAAAAAAAAAAAACAAACAAAATTGTCAAGTGTCTGTTGTGAAAGGTAGGCTTCTCAGGGTCTGCTATACTGTTTCATAAGTGTGTATTCTGAAGCTAGAAGGAAGTTCAGGACAAGTGGGATGAATTATTTGCCTTCAGGAACCTGAGTAGTCCGAAGGCTAAAAATGGCAGTGGTTTTAAACAGTAACACCCCCCAGAACCCCTTCCCTTTAGCTTCTCAGGGATAACAGGGCTGAGGCGCAGCGTGCAGCTTTGCGTGGCCCTGTCCTCGCCACACGCCCTTCTGGAGTGGTCCTGTTCTTGCCGCTGGTGTTCTGGGCAGAGGGGGCAGCAGGTCTGATCTCAGAGGGCAGTCTCTGTGAGCCCCGATGCTGTGGTGCTCTGGTTTGTAAACCTGTGGGAGTCAAGAGCGCAGTCCACCACCACCACCACGGGAACATGTTGGGCTTCTGCAAATGGAGGTTCGCAGGTGCCCCCTCGCAGAGTCAGCATTACAAAGTGAGGTGAAGTCGCCGAGATCTCACAGGGCTTTCTTGCTCAGTGACATTTGGGGAGCCTTGCTTACCATTTAAAAAGCTACTGAGGGAATTCTCTGGCGACCCAGTGGTTAGAACTCTGTGTTCTCAGCACTGAGGGCCCGGGTTCAGTCCCTGGTTTAAGATCCCACAAGCCTTGCTGCTCAGCCAAAAAAAAAAAATTCTATTGATACTCATTGTAAGGTATTTTTCACCCAGTGTAGGATCTGGGCTTTGTAAAACAAAGATGCAGTAGCCATTTTAATTAGACAACAAATGCCAGATGGTTTGCAATTAACAATATTAGGGAGTTATTTTAAGAGGTTAAAAAAAAATAATTCTGAATAAAACTAATGTCTTAGGCTTTTTAGCTCCATCTGTGAACACTGGTGTGTCCTCAGGATGGTCAGCTCTGCCCTGCCAAACACCCTCTCCAGCCGCACTGCAGTTTGTCCAAGTGCCACCCTCTGCTCACGCCCAGGCTCACAGCATCTAGGAATTTGGTCTTTTGGGGCTGACTGCAAACATGCCGTTACCCAGAAGATGCCTGAGATCCTGTCTGTGGTTTGTGTGCAGGCCGTGGAGGCGGGGCAGAGCCGGAGTGGCCCGCTGCTCAGGAGGCCAGTGCGCACCCAGGCCGTGGTCGACCAGTCTGACATGTACACCCATGTTCTGTCAGTGTTCACAGAGAAGAAGGTAGGGGAGGCTGGCCAGCCTGCTTTGGGCTTAGGATTCCCAAGGCAGTGATCATACTTGAAGGGAATTGAGGAAAAAGAACCCAGAATGTGATTAGAGTAACCGAGCTATTCAAGTGAGGACTAAATGAATGCTCATCGTTTGGCCTCTAATACTCAAGCTTAAATATGATCACAGACCAGGGAGAGTCTGGAGGGTGGCTTAGTGGTAAAGAACCCGCCTGCCAGTGCAGGAGATGTAAGAGATGCGAGTTTGATCCCTGGGTCAGGAAGATCCCCTGGAGGAGGGCATGGCAACCCACTCCAGTATTCTTGGCTGGAGAATCCCATGGACAGAGGAGCCTGTGGACTACCGTCCACGGGGTCGCACAGAGTTGGACATGCCTGAAGTGACCAAGTCCAACACAGCACAGCCAAGTGGAACCGCAGAAGCCAGAGGGCAGGTGAACAAGGAGTCACATGTGTGTCTAACCATTCTTCTCTGTGCAGGAGACGCCGCACAAATTCGTGATCGCCGTGCTCATGGAGTACATCCGCTCCCTGAACCAGTTTCAGATCACAGTACAGGTACCTCTGTGGGCCCACGTTCCAGGGACAGGGAATCATTAGAGTAAAAGCAGCATCACTGTCTTAACTGAGGTGGCTTTCAATATCCCACAAGGGTCTGCACACCTGGCTCAGAGTGAGTCACCCCCCTCACAGGACCCTGTATTCTTCAGTGGGATGATCAGTGTCAGCTGAGGGTTGCGTTCCTGCACATAGACCCCCTTCTCATTGTGACGGGAGCTTCACTTAGAGCAGCTGTGGGCCTCGGCACACGGCGTCTCTGGTCTGTAGTTGAGTGGCATTGTCTGTCTGTCTCAGCATTACCTGCACGAGCTGGTCATCAGGACGCTCGTCCAGCACAGCCTCTTCTCCACGCTGCACCAGTTCCTGCAGTACCACGTCCTCAGCGACTCCAAGCCTCTGGTGAGTGCCGGCCAGTGGGACCTCCCTGGGGATCCAGTGGCTTAGACTCTGCGTTCCCAATGCAGGGGGCCCAGGTTCGATTCCTGGTGGGGTAACTAGACCCTGCTTACCACAAGTAAGAGTTGGCATGTTGTAACTTAAGACCTGGCATAGCCAAATAAAAACAAGTATAAAAAAATACTTTGACCTTCCAACATACTGTGAATCCAGTCTGAACGTGTGTCTTTCAGGCTTGTCTGCTGCTTTCCCTAGAAAGTTTTTATCCTCCTGCCCACCAGCTGTCTCTGGATATGCTGAAGGTAACTGATACAGCCAAGTTTCAAACCACACAGAAGGCTGTTCCTACTGCTTGCACTGACCCAGCTTTCTACCTTATTTCCAGCGACTTTCCACAGCAAATGATGAAATAGTAGAAGTTCTCCTTTCCAAACACCAAGTTTTAGCTGCCTTAAGGTTCATCCGGGGCATTGGTGGCCATGATAACATCTCCGCGCGGAAGTTTCTAGATGCTGCAAAGCAGACTGAAGACCACATGCTTTTCTACACGATATTCCGGTTTTTTGAACAGCGAAACCAGCGTCTGCGAGGGAACCCTAGTTTCACACCAGGTGAGAATAGAGCTGCAAGAAAGCTGTGGGGCAGCCACATTCAGTACCAGGAGATCACTGGCGGCTGGGGTGGGGCGAGAAAGCTTTTGGTTTGGAGAACTCTTGGGCTAGTTCTTAAAGAACAAAATTTTGTACCAGCCCGTATAAGCCTTAGCCTGTTCACTGTAGTGAGAGTGGATTCAGGGTGCTGATGGAGTTGGGGTTCTGCTCTAGAACTTTCAGGGAGTGATGGGGTGGAGACAGTGTCATCTGGGCACAGCTGTGTGACATCTGGGCCTAGAATGGCCCTTTCTGAAGAATTAGGAACAAGACCGGAAATGGCTGCAGAGGGTTGTCAATGGCCTGAGGCTTGTTAATGTTTCATTTTTAGGCAGGATGCATTGGCCAATCACTCTAATCTCCAAAGTTATGAAATCTAAAGCACCCTTTTCCTCAGGATGGGGGAACCTGTGACTCCTTCAGGGCTTCCAGTGTTTACAGATCTCCCCGCTTCTCTACCGTCTCCCAGGGCAGACGGCGGGGTTGCTGGGGGCTGTCAAGGCACCAGCCAGTCCTGTGATGGCATGAGCTGTGTGAACAGAAAGGATGACTCAGAAGCTTAGGAAAACAAAGTATTTTATGAGAGAAAAATAAGTTAAAACCCAGTATCCACATCTAGGAGCCGCAAAGTGTTCCCTTGTTTTCCTCCTTTTGTGCCTCGTTTTAACAGATGAAATCTGCATTTTCCTTTACAGGAGAACACTGTGAAGAACATGTCGCTTTTTTCAAACAAGTTTTCGGAGACCAAGCTCTAATGAGGCCTACAACGTTCTGAGGTCACTTGCTAGTTTTTTTTATATATATATATATATATATATATAAAATGTGTACAAAGTTAATTTATTGCGTTAATAAAGCTCTTTAAACTACAAAATGTTGTAATAAAGTATGTATCTACCACATCCTCAAATGTTACTAAAAATAAGGTGTAGAACTTGTGTGATGGCTTACTCCTGAAAAAGGAGAAACATTGCATTGATTGGCCTTTAGGAAGTGTCAGTGAGCGGACCGCAGGCTCCCTAGCTCCCCCTTCTGGCTGCCTGAGAACCAGGCCTCATTCCTGGGGAACGGAAAGGTGCCCCAGCGCCCTGGGGCTGCCTCCAGGTTCAGTAATGCTGCTTCCAGTCAGAGTCTGCATTCCTGAGTTTAAAAGCGCTACAGCCAAAGCGGCTGCTGTTAAGTAGCCTGACGCTTGCTCACGTCCAGGGTTCAACCGAGCCTCGACAACACGGTTGCTGTTGTAAACCAACCGACCCGCAGACACAGTCTCACTTCAGGGAGGGGGCAGCTAGAAGTTGAGGAGCTGTTCTCGTTCTGTACCTCTGTATCGCTGCTGCGTGGTCAAACTTTTGGCTTTATTTATTGACGGGCCTGTGAGGGATAAAATAACTTATGAATCATTTCTTGAGAAAAAGAGATGGTTTCTACTGTAACAGAACTTCCTGTTCTCCAGAGATTTAAGGGGGGGGAACCCCTCATTTTCTCAATCACAAAGCTATAAATCCAGCAAATTAGTACTGTTCTGTCGACCACGGGTCATTTATAGACGCTGAAGTTGCCACAGAGATAAAATACACTCCTAAGGAGAACTCCAAATTTTAGACAAACCGCAGAGCAGCGTTCTTCTTTAAAAGTGAATGGAAATGAAGGCTACTCCAGGGCACCGCGGGCTGTGGCCAAACAGGTCCTTCTCAGCGGGGAGGAGCCCTGGGCCTCTGACATGCAAGCTCACTCCCAGTGCTGACCACGACAGGCTCCGGTTTTCTAATGAAGTGGTTTAGCCACGAAGCCCTAGGATCAGAGTTTTTCTCTTAGAATAAATATTTATCAAATGACCACTGGTGTAAGTATGTTCAAATACTTCAGAAGAAAGCTTCAAGGTACCCGCCCTTCTATCAGGCTTCCTCCATCCCACCAGGTTAAAAACAAAAAGCTCTTACCTATGTAACTGAGTAGGACAGGGAGGAATATTAGTCCATGAGTGGCTCCCAGTAAGACCATAGCTAAATACATCCTGAAGTAAAATATCTGGAAAATTTGAGATTTGGCAAAAGCCAACACGATAATGCCTCCAAATTTCGTTAGTGTGATTCCACTGAATACCTAAGAGAAGAGAGATGGGCTCAGAAACCACTTGTATCAACCGGCCATAATCGAACACGTCCTCCTAAAGGGATTTGTTAAAACATCAAGGTCCAACGTAATGAGGGACTGAACCCCAGCTTTCAGAGTTACTGATAAGCGCATTTGGCTCTGCCTAAATTGTTTTATCTGCTGCTTATGAATCTGAAAAAAAATAAAGGTGTAATAAGGATAAAAGCTGTGTATTCTGCATATACCCCATAGCAACCTTGCCAGTCTATCAGCACCATTTTCCCAAGAGCATTAGTTTTAAATTAAGGTGTGTACATTATGTTTTTAGACAATGCTATTGCACACTTTTTATTGTTCATCTATAACTGTATTTTCTATGGTGGGAAAGGAACTGGTTCACAGTCCAGCCCTGTGTCCTGGTTCAGCTTGAGAAGATAGATTCTGCCAACCTGACCCACAAACCACACTGGGCTCCAAGTGTGGCCACTCGCCTGCTTTTCGTGGCTGGGCCTGGGTTTTCAGTGCCTCTCACATCAAACCTGTTTTCCTGCTTTAGCCAGACTGTGCAAAGGAGTCACCAAAGGGAACAGTCCTAAAGAATTCCAGGCTAGAGCTCTATGCGAGACACAACTCTATGCAAGTTTCCTGAATTGCCTGAAAACTTGTAATCCTGAGGTACTGCCGCTGAGTCAGAGATAACAAATTCTGTTTTCAGAATTTTGCATGGTGAAGTTTCTTCTCCTGAGAAGCTCTCAATCGCCTGACTGGGCACTTCACAGTGAGGTCCCTGCCCAGGTGGCCTGCTCAGAGGTACTTACAGAGCTGCCCATGTGGGAGAGCGCCTCCTCCGCCCGCTCTACGCGGCTGCCCTTCGTGCTCACCGTGAAGGCCCTCGTGATGTGGCTACAGAACTCCACGGAGATGCCACAGCTCTGAAATAAAGTGTTTCCGTGAGGACTGCTCTGCTCCGGTTAAAGGTGGTAAAGGCAGCCACCCCCCTTCTGGGGATCTGTGGTTACCAGGGCACCCTGGGGGGTCAAGGAGCCCTGAGCAGAGCCCCTTCTACTTGTAAGACAAAGCCCCCGTGGCACCCACATCAGCTGTCCCGGGAAGCCCGTGGAACCTCCAGATTCCTCCAGCAGATCGGCCTTCTCTGGGGGAAGCGGCTGCAACCTCTCAAGGCCCTCGCAGCCCCGACCCAGGCAGCACGCTGTCATCTCTCTAGCAGGGGCTCCTGCCTGCCACTCCCCCTGAAGCATGTTCTTCTCCTATCTGATGAAGGGCACATGCACTGGGTCTAGCTTCTGTTCATACTTTTTCAGATGTGCATATATTTAAGACTTAAAAAGCAACTGGTAACTACATGAGAGGCAAAAAGTCCTGGTCAGAAAATTCCATTCAGAAGGGGCAATTTTTCCAAGTGGAAATGGAACATCTTGCTGTCATCAGGCTACATACTTCAACAACTCACCCTTCAGAATAATGCAGGCAGAATACTTCAGCCAGACCGTGAGGTCACACCATAATCGTTACGTGACCATGTCCAACTGCTCGTGTGCACCAAAAGCAAGAGCTGACCTTGACCTTTCACCCCAAGAAACAAGGCACATCGGTGGCACAGGAGTGAGGGCCGAGCGCTCCCCCAGGACTCACCATGACCAGGTTGACCAGAGAAACCGCGTTCAGGCTGATGCCCCACAGCCACATGACACCAAACATGTTGACCAAGATCATGGCGATGGTGGCGCACATGATGACCGCAGACCACAGCTCACAGCCCAAGAGGACCACGGCCACCAGGAAGATGGCGCCCAGGGACACGCTGAGGTTGAAGATGGTGTCGTCAATCATGGTCAGGTACTGCTCATAGAAGACATAGAACACGCTGGAAGGGGAGAGGGGTCTGTTACTGCTCGTTCTCTCTCCGGGAAGCTTTACTCCTCATCCTGCCGCCACTGTGAAATGAAGCTACCTTGAGAGGCAGGCCTCACGGGAAACCTCCCTGTTTTTGTAAGACTCGCCTTTGGCAGTTCAGCTGGACCTCTGACCACTGATGCCTAAAGTAGGGCCTCGTAGACGTGTATCTTATATAAAGGTTTTGTTCATGTGCCTGATCCATTCTGCTTTATGCTATGAGTGCTCAGTCATGTCTGATTCTTTGTGACCCCCTGGATTGTAGCCCACCAGGCTCCTCTGTCCATGGGATTTTCTTGGCAAGAGTACTGGAGTGGGTTGCCATGCCCTCTTCCAGGGAATCTTCCCGACCCAGGGATCGAACCTGTGTCTCCTGCATCTTCTATATTGCAGGTGGCTTCTTTACCTGCAGAGCCATCAGGGAAGCCCCCATTCTGCTTTGCAGGCATTCATCTATAAAGAATATTTCATGGTACTTTGGGAAAACAAGCCCTGGTCTATCTGGAGGATTACTCCCTTCCAAACAGGGTCTGTGCAGGACCTGAGGAGATAATGCCATTTTGGAAAAGTTAACCAGCTCCTCCTAGAGGTCAGGACACCCACTCTGAGAGCTCCTTCCACAGGACAACAAGCTGGCCTTCTGTCAGGAAAAAGTCAAGGTTCCCTGAACTGAGACCCCGGGGGTTGGTGGGGAAATCACTTGTTTCTCCTACTTTTCTATATTTTCCAAATTCAGTATTTCGTAAAATATTTTCGTAATTTTTTTGGCCACACCCCTCTGGCATGTGGAATCTTAGTTCCCTGACCCGGAATCAAACACATGCCCCCTGCAGTGGAATTGTGAAGTCTTAACCACTGGAGCACCAAAGAAGTCCCAGTATTTTCTTTATAAAGGCGCCATCTCCAGTAATCTGCATCGGGAGCCCTGCCTTGCTGGGCCCTCTCTGTGGAGCTGCTTCCCAGGCGCCCGCACCCCCGCACCCCACTGCTGTTCTGCAGGGTGAGCTCCACCTTCAGACTTTGGCAGGTGCTGCACAATCCGGCTCTCCTTGCCTAGACGCCACATCCAGTGACAGGCTTCCCCCAAGCTCAGGATGGAGCCAGGGTCAGAAGGAAAGCCAAGTGGCAGCACTGTACCCTTCCACCCCCGCCAACCAGCAAGGAAGCCCCGGCGTGTGCGGCCGCTCCCCAGGATACCCTCGTGTACACCATACCTGTATGGGAACACCCGGTGATCACCCCCCTGCTGGTTCATGGTCCTGGTGATGTTGCTGGCGATGAGGCGGGCCTTCTCCATGGCATCGATGAAGTCAGCCGAGGTCTGCAGCACCGTGTGGTAGGTCATGAAGTACGTGGCTCCCACCCTCGTGCCGTTGTCCAGGATGTTGACGGCTGCGCTGTAGGCAGCGTGTCCCCTGCGACAAGACAGCGGTGTCAGAGGCCACACCTCGTGCTGCACCTGCAGGATCTGGGCAGCCAAGCTTAGTGGGATCACCTGACCCTGGGCTCGGGTCAGACCAGCTGTCAATTTCAGGGACAGGGAAGCCCTCAAATAGGAAAGAGGAAGGTCTGGCTTACGCTTTCCCACACTTTGCTGCTTTAGTTTCTTTGCATGCAGCTGCTCGTTTCTGTAGCTGGCTCTACTCTGCCAATGTGTTTTTTCACAGAGTGTGTGCCCAGCCATGCTGTGTAACAGGAGGCAGGAGGGGACGGGGGCCCTGGAGTCAGGGGGCCCTGAGATCATCCTCAGTCCTGGAACCCCAGGGTAAAATTACTAAATTTCGGCTGCAGTGCCATCTGCAAATGGGTGCACCACCGTCTCCTCGCAGGGCTGTATGTAAACGCAGTAGTGTCAGTGAGGTGCCAGGCACGATTCGGGCGCAAAGGACACTCCCTGTGAGTGGCGGCTGTTGCCTTCTAAAGAGCTGCATTCACTCTGACTTGTTTATGCAGGCTGAGTGTTCAGTCTGCAGGGAGATCAAGATGGAAGGTTCATTCCTACTTTGTTTTGGGGGACAGTTCTCCCACGGTAGCTAGCCTAGGTCCCAAAACGCAGACATGACACGTGACTGATGGAACTCGGGTCATATTATGTATTCTTAATGAAAAACAGGGATGTCCAGCATTTACCATTATAATGTAAATATAACCCTCACCTTCTGTCTGAATCCCCCCAACTCCAGACCTCAGCCATCTCTGCTATTTCTGGGCCAGAGTTCCTGTTTCCATGGGAACTCTGCCTGGCTGGATGGGGAAGTGGGGCAGCCCAAGAGCTCATGTACAGACAGGCTGGCAAGAAGCACAGAGGGGACCTTTAGACCTCTACCCCAGGCAACATCACCAGGACAGACCTGCGGTCTCATATGCCCCACACACAACTGGACAGACCCTTTCACGTCCTGAAATGCCCGCATCCCTCCTCGCATTCCATCCTGCTGGAAGCCTGCACAGGACTCAGAGTCCTCTGCGCTGCCAGGAGGGCCAGGACACAGAGGGGAGCCTGGGACCGAATGCTCAGACCAGTCAGAATCATCTGAGAGTGAGGAAGGACGAATTTTCTTCAAAGGCGGTTTGGTTTCTCTGCTTTCACAGAAGGGTGGGCACAGGGTGGCACATGGCAGAAAATAGGGCCTTCCTGCCCACCATGCCCACCCAGCCCCTCCCCCACCCCCAGCTTCCCAGCGTACATGACAGGGGACTCTGGCGTGCAGTTGAACGGCTCAGCCTCCCTTACCCTTTGCCACACTTGGGGTTCGGGTTGTCGGAGAGGAACATGGGCAGGAACCTCATGAAGTCTGCGCCCTGAGGTCTCTGCTTGCCCTCTGGAGTCAGCGGCCGGCAGCGGACACAGGTAGGGTTGACCACTGTACAAACAGGTAGAGGACCCAAGTGAGAAGGACAGGTGTCTAGATTAAAACATTTTAAAATAATGATAAAGAAATGGCGGGAGTTCTTCTCCTGAATCTGCTGATCCAAAAGCTTCAAACACGTGATCTCTGTAGTCTAATGAAGTGGAAGTCCCATTTTCCCCTAACATAGGCTGTACAAATTTCCTTCCCCGAAGCAGATTGCCTGCTTTAAGGACAACCTCAGTATGTTATTACCAGAGCACAGCGCTTCCATGTTTTTATGAAGAAAATTCCAGGACAGCCTCAACAGTCTTATAAAACCATAGGGCAATAGTGATAAACAAAAGAAAGCAGGCCCGTGACAAGCTACAGCCAGATAGCAATCAAGAGAGGCCGTCGGCGTCACTGGGAAAAGATAGGAAACCTGAAAACCAGAGTCCCCTGACCCGGTTCAGCCTGCAGCCCCATGGCGGGCAGGAGACGGGACAATGGGGCGTCTCCAGAGTGGACGACGGAGGAAGGGGACACGGACAGGGGGATGAGACCCAGTGACAGCCAATAAAAACAGGTGGAAGTGGAGGGGACATGCAAATGATCTTTAAACAATAAGCTTAAAATTTTTCAGAAAAGAGGGAAAGATCTAGAAGGGTCAAGTACCCGATGCATTGCAGAACTGCTCCGTGCTGTTGTAGATGCGACAGCAAGAAGATTGAGGCTTGACCCAGTCAAAGTAATCGTCAATCCAGGACGACGGGGCAAAGCCTATCCGGGTGCTAGAGAACAGGAGAGAAAGGGTTACGGATGCCCCCATGAGGAGGAAGTCTCCAGTTTCAGTCCCTTTTCTTGAAATTCAGAACTTCCTTTTCTAGACCTTCTCATTCCACCCAGTCAGAAGACAAACCACATTAGTACTTAATAGGAAAGACTTCCTTATATAAGGCGGTCCTGCTATATTTAAAATGGACAACTAACAAAGATAGCACATGGAACTCTGCTCAACGTTATGTGGCAGCCTCGATGGGAGGGGGTTTTAGGGGAGAATGGATACATGTACACGTATGGCTGAGTCCCTTCACTGTTCTCCTGAATCCATCACAACATTGTTAATTGACTACATCCTAAGACAAAATGTTTTGGTGTTAAAAAATAAATAAAATGGTTGTTGCTTAAACCAAAAAAAGGCTAATTAGCCCTTTGAGAGGTTTTGCTCATGTCAAGCTAGATTCAGCCTGCATTCTGCAAGACAGACTTTCCAGAAAAGCTGTCTTCAGAGAGAGGCGTGAGGCCCAGGTGCCCGTCCGCAGCTGGGGTACTCACTAGCTGTCCAGCTGGGCGGCCGTGAAGACCTGCTGCACCAGCGAGTCGTTGTTGCAGCCGAGGCCCCCGCACACCATGTTCTGCCCCTTCGTGGACGTGTAGTCGTGGCCCTCCTCCAGCACGAAGTACACAGGTGGGCCTGCGTGCAGGTACTGATTCAGGGACTGGAAGTAATCCGTCACGTAGGAGTCCTGAGAGGGAGAGAGCGTGGACGACGGGACACGGCGTGAACATCCTGCCAGCCGAGACGCCTCCAGCCCAGGTTCCTGAGTCCCTCCACAGCCGGCACCCCTCCCCACCCTGGGCCCAGGGGCTTCTCCCGTCGGTCCCACCCTTAGGAGGGCACCTCATAAGGTCAAGACCGGCTGCTCACATTCTGTAGCGGTGCCCAAGGCCTGAGCACTCAGAAGGCCCAGGTTAGTGGGCAGAGCCCCAGGGCAGTCCCTGTGACGTGGGAGAGCCTGCCAGCACCTGTGTTCAGAAGCCGGCAGAGGCCGAAACGACCGTGTGTGTTTGGGAAGATGTATTCACTGCGGGCCAAACAAGTTAGAATGAAAGAAAAAGCATCTTACATCCGGCATTGAAAGAGACTGATCCAATCCGATCTCTACTTTGTTCAGGACTGCGATACTGAACGACAGCACACCCACAAATACTGCCACCTGGAATGAGAAGTGAGTTACAGAGGCAGAGCTGTCAGGAGCGGAATAACATAACCACTTCTCTGGTGGTGCAGTGGTAAAGCACCTGCCTGCCAATGCAGGGGACATGGGTTCGATCCCTGGCCCAGGAAGACCCCACATGCCTCAGAGCAACTAAGCCTGTGTGTCACAACTACTGAGCCCGCATTCTGCGATGAGAGAAGCCCCTGCAGTGAGAAACCCACGCACCGCAAGCGGACGGTAGCCCTCTGCCCACCACAAGCAGGGAAAGCCCTCGAGCAGAAATAACGGTCCAGCGCGGCCAAAAATGAATTAAAAAACACATAAACAGATGAACATAAACAGATCTTAAACACACAAAACAGGACTCTCCTAAACTGAAAAGCAGGACTCTCCTAAACTGAAAAGCAAGTTTAAATGACATACTAATAAAACAAGGAGTCCGGGGCAGTGGCTGAAGTCACGGTCTTTAGAGCCAAACCACCCGATTCAAATCCCAGTTCTGCCTCTGACAAGCTGAGTGACCCTGGGGCAGTCATTTAACCTCTCTGAACTTCTATTTCCTTCTCAATAAAACAGGAAAAATTAGACTTGTAGCATCAGATAGTTTTGCGAATTACATGAGAAAACTCTAGGAATAATCAATCCATAAGTTAGTGCAGCACCCTGTACTGACCACAGTACCAGACCAAGTATTCAATAAATGTTAAATATTTCTATTACCGGAATGAATTTACGCTTTTAGCAGAGACATGATACGCTATCGCTATTGGGTATATCCAGCATGGAAACTATGAAACGCTCCTACTGAGCTGCTGGGAACAAGGGACAGTACAGGGAGGGAGAGGGCAGGGTGGGTGGGTGGGTGGGTGGGTGTGTGTGTGTGTGTGTGTGTGTGTATGTGTGTGTGGCAGGGTGTGTGTGTGTGTGTGGCAGGGTGTGTGTGGCAGGGTGTGTGTGACACTGAAGGTGAGGACAAGAGTGATGAGACAGATTTATTATCTCGGCGACCGTGCTGCTTATACAAATCTGCAACAGGTGAGAGCCTGACAGAAGTAGACACACACACTGTGCCAGTGTCAAGCTCTCGGTTTTGATACTCAACTACAATTACGTAAGACCGGGGGAGGAGGCTGGGCAAAGGGCAGCAGGTTCCTCTCTGTGCTACTCTGTCACTTTCTAAGAATCTGTAATAATTTTTTAAAAAAAACCCCAAAGCCCCCAAAACTGTTTCTATTGACTGCTAAAAATGTGTTATATATTTGTACATATCTGCTATGGCTTTTTTTTTTTGGCCACACCACACAGCATGAGGGATTTTAGTTCCCCAACCAGGGACTGAGCCCACGCCCCCTGCAGTGGAAGCAGAGTCCTAACCACTGGACCGCCAGCGAAGTCCCATGCACTCTCGTGTGTATACTTAACAGCTGTCGGCACCCTTCCCAAGGTGACTTCTCAGAAGGCAGGTGACGAGTCTGTTTGGGGACACCACGACAGACAGGCTCGTACCACGAGGGGCCGCATCCAGTCCTTGAGCAGAAGCGGCGCGTAGGAGTTTCTGAAGAAGCGGAACAAGCAGCTCTCGGAGGCCTGGATGCCCGCGTCGTCTGCCGCCCCCCCGACACAGCAGAGAACGTCCAGCTGGTTCTTCTGAGGGGGCCAAGGGAGACAAAGGTCACCCTCCGGCTGCCTCAGCCAGACTCCAGACTCAAAGGAAACAGGCTGCTGTCCTGATGACCACTTACCTCTTGCCGCTTAATGTCCAAACCCAGGAGGCTCACGAAGCAGGTGATCTGCAGGAGGAAGTCAATGAGGACTGCCATGCCCGCGAAGAGAGAGAACGTGTGCACGGCCGGCATCACAGACAGGCCTCCTGCGGGGACAGGACAGAGGTCACATCCTCCCCGGCTGAGGGTACACAACCTCACACGCATGTGCACGGATGAACACGAGGCCCCAGAGCAGCCAAGCCCACGAGGAGACCCCCACCTCCCGCTCCCAAAGGCACTTTGTCTGCGGGTGTCACACCAGGACCACCCTGGGAGTTAAAAACAGATTCCAGGGACCTGATCCATCCCACTTTATCAAAACGATGGAAATTCAACCCTAATTCTACTCTTCAGAATTCTAGGGCCCCATCTAACACGCTCTCTGAGCAAACGCATGCACATCAGCATCTAAGAACCATTAACACAGGTCACTGCTTATGGGATCTGTTGTGATTCAGTCCACAGGAGGGACGGTATTTCAGTCTCTAGGTTTAGTTACAATCAGATGAGGGTGCTGCCTATAAGCATCCTCTAGGCTACTAAGACTCAGAAACTGAACACTGCCCGCCCACGGGCCACACGTATATCAACCCATTTTGTGTGTATGCTGTATGTACGCTCAGTCACTCAGTAGTGTCCAGCTCTTTGCAACCTCTTGGACTGCAGCCCGCCAGGCTCCTGTGTCCGTGGGATTCTCCAGGTAAGAATACTGGAGTGGGCTGCCATTTCCAATTCCAGTATCAGAAATTTAAAAAAAACATAAGGAGCCAATATTTAACAATGAGAGTCACAGCGTCACTTGAGCGGGGAAAAAAAAAAAAAAACAAACTCTAGATTCACAACGTTGCTTAAGAAAACTGACCCTGATAGCACTGGGCTGGCCTCTTATAAACAGGAGCCACGGGGTCCCCCCGACCCCCAACTCCTCCTGTCCTCACAAAGTCACTCCAACCTTAAAGCCCAGGGTCAGCTGCTGTCACCAACACACTTGGCTGGCTTTCTAGAAAGCAAGGAAGTAACTTTTTGGCGCCCACATCTATCAGAAGGAGCCACAGGGCCCAGGCCCCACAGTGTGCTGCTTCGTGGAAGTGGAGGAGGACGTGCGCTAATGGTGCAGGAGTCCGAAGACCATGCACGCGCCATCCCTCCTGCGGCCCCTTGTAAGGCGTCTGGGGGCCCCTGGAGACTTTTCCACTTGTGACCACAGACTGTGTGTCTTCCCTGGACTTACAGGGCAATCCTAGCCGGCGTCCTGTGCAGAGGACGTGGCCAGCGTTCTCTTACTACACACCAGACACGGGGCAGGGAGGGGCCTACTGGATTTCTCCATGTGAAGAAGACAGGAACGCTGGGTTGTGTTTCAGCTCGTGGCTCCTTGTACAGAAGGAAGATTCGAGACCCTCTGCTCAGTCACAAGGGTGCTTCCCCATGAACTGAGTGTGCTGAGGAGGAAGACCGCCCTCAGGAACAGGGGTACACACCTCGAGGGCTAATGCCTGTGACTGTGGAGTTGCTGCTGGGAGCACTGTGCTGGGAGGACTCGTGGCTGTGCAAGGCTGCTATTTTCAAATCCCAGCACTCACCAGAGCTGCCCAAAAGGGGAAGGGACAGGAGCCCTAGGTATCTGAACCAACCACATCAACACCATCCCAAAACAACGTGAGAGAACACGCTTGCTAATGGTGCCCAAGGTTACTGCCACCGATCCTCTTCGTGGTCCACTCTGATACATTACAATTACAGATACAGCTTAACAAAGGAAGAACGCAGAGGGGCGTACTGATACACCCAGGCTCAGCACACCACTGAGCTGGCCGAATTCTGAGAGTAATTTACCTAAGAAAAACGCTACCGTCTCTGCGAAGGATGAGAGGAACATGCTGGGAGCCACTTCTCCCAGGACCCGGCCCACCTGTTGGTCGAGGGTTTCCCCTTGAAGACGTTCATCTCTCTTAAAAATAAAAAAAAAGTGAAACATGCAACACTGACATTTCTCAATTACAATGCCACCTCTTTGCTTCTTGGCTGCCTTGTGTTAGCTTGATCATAAAGAAAAATGACTGGCAACATCTACTTTTTTATAAACCTTATACAATAAAGAGGTGCAGACCCCAAACTTTTCATGTTGATTCATTCAGGGTATTTCTGAAGCCCAGAGACAAGGGAACAGGTGAGAGGCTAAAGGAAGGATTGAATCAGGTTATCAGGAAAATACATGCAACATAGGCTGCAAGTGGCTGAACCTTTAAATAACACTCCTAGGTGCCATGGGGCCTCTGCCCAGGTAAGGCCTGCAGGACAGGGACCCTGGGAGAACCAACGGACTGACAGCATCTTCTACATCAGGTCGTATGTGACCTTTTGCCTTTTAATAGCACTTTTTCAAGTCTTTCCTTCTTCTACACTGTGTTGAATCATTTTAATAGCTGCTGTGCCAAAAATATTTTCCACAAGTGTATTAGCACTTTTTGCATGCATGCTGCATGTATTTAAATTCTCACTTTGTATCTATGCCACCAAACAAAGAGAAGGGTCTTATACTTCCTGGTCTCAAAGGGTCCAGAACAAGCACCAATAAGCAAGCACTCAGAGGCGTGGGAATGAAGCCTCCACGCGTCACGCTCACAGGACCCTGCGTGGAGCCAGCATGCGTGCATGGGGAGCCTGGTAATAAGCAAGCACTCAGAGGCGTGGAAATGAAGCCTCCACGTGTCACGCTCACAGGACCCTGCGTGGAGCCAGCATGCGTGCATGGGGAGCCTGGTAATAAGCAAGCACTCAGAGGCGTGGAAATGAAGCCTCCACGTGTCACGCTCACAGGACCCTGCGTGGAGCCAGCATGCGTGCATGGGGAGCCTGGTAATAAGCAAGCACTCAGAGGCGTGGAAATGAGCCTCCATGTGTCACGCTCACAGGACCCTGCGTGGAGCCAGCATGCGTGCATGGGGAGCCTGGTAATAAGCAAGCACTCAGAGGCGTGGAAATGAAGCCTCCACGTGTCACGCTCACAGGACCCTGCGTGGAGCCAGCATGCGTGCATGGGGAGCCTGGTAATAAGCAAGCACTCAGAGGCGTGGAAATGAAGCCTCCACGTGTCATGCTCACAGGTACCCTGCGTGGAGCCAGCATGCGTGCATGGGGAGCCTGGTAATAAGTAAGCACTCAGAGGCGTGGAAATGAAGCCTCCACATGTCACGCTCACAGGTACCCTGTGTGGAGCCAGCATGCGTGCATGGGGAGCCTGGTAATAAGCAAGCACTCAGAGGCATGGAAATGAAGCCTCCACGTGTCATGCTCACAGGTACCCTGTGTGGAGCCAGCATGCGTGCACGGGGAGCCTGGTAATAAACAAGCACTCAGAGGCATGGAAATGAAGCCTCCACGTGTCATGCTCACAGGTACCCTGTGTGGAGCCAGCATGCGTGCACGGGGAGCCTGGTAATAAGCAAGCACTCAGAGGCATGGAAATGAAGCCTCCACGTGTCATGCTCACAGGTACCCTGTGTGGAGCCAGCATGCGTGCACGGGGAGCCTGGTAATAAGCAAGCACTCAGAGGCATGGAAATGAAGCCTCCACGTGTCATGCTCACAGGTACCCTGCGTGGAGCCAGCATGCGTGCATGGGGAGCCTGGTAATAAGCAAGCACTCAGAGGCATGGAAATGAAGCCTCCACGTGTCATGCTCACAGGTACCCTGCGTGGAGCCAGCATGCGTGCATGGGGAGCCTGGTAATAAGCAAGTACTCAGAGGCATGGAAATGAAGCCTCCACGTGTCATGCTCACAGGTACCCTGTGTGGAGCCAGCATGCGTGCATGGGGAGCCTGGTAATAAGCAAGCACTCAGAGGCATGGAAATGAAGCCTCCACGTGTCATGCTCACAGGTACCCTGCGTGGAGCCAGCATGCGTGCATGGGGAGCCTGGTAATAAGCAAGTACTCAGAGGCATGGAAATGAAGCCTCCACGTGTCATGCTCACAGGTACCCTGCGTGGAGCCAGCATGCGTGCATGGGGAGCCTGGTAATAAGCAAGCACTCAGAGGCATGGAAATGAAGCCTCCACGTGTCATGCTCACAGGTACCCTGCGTGGAGCCAGCATGCGTGCATGGGGAGCCTGGTAATAAGCAAGTACTCAGAGGCATGGAAATGAAGCCTCCACGTGTCATGCTCACAGGACCCTGCGTGGAGCCAGCATGCGTGCATGGGGAGCCTGGTAATAAGCAAGCACTCAGAGGCATGGAAATGAAGCCTCCATGTGTCATGCTCACAGGTACCCTGTGTGGAGCCAGCATGCGTGCACGGGGAGCCTGGTAATAAGCAAGCACTCAGAGGCATGGAAATGAAGCCTCCACGTGTCATGCTCACAGGTACCCTGTGTGGAGCCAGCATGCGTGCATGGGGAGCCTGGTAATAAGCAAGCACTCAGAGGCATGGAAATGAAGCCTCCACGTGTCATGCTCACAGGTACCCTGCGTGGAGCCAGCATGCATGGGGAGCCTGGTACCTGGTCAGACGCTGTGAGGCTCTGAGACATACCTGGTAGGTCTGGACCAGGATGAAGATGTTGTCCACCCCCACAGCCAGCACGAGGAATGGGATGACTTCTATCACAATGAGGGTGAGGGGGACCCCGATGTAGCTGAAGATGCCCAAGGAGCAGGCCACTGAGCTCAACACAATCAGGACACCGGCAATGCCCAGGGAGATTTTCGAATCCACCTGGAGATACCACAAAGACATAAATCATCATTTAGTGTTTTCTGTCCTGTTCCTAACAGGTCCTCACTTTCACCTTTTTACATGCTTATTGCCCATCCAGATTTAAACGTACAGTTCAAGGTTTGAGAGAAGACATGAACAGTTGTCTAGGTCTTCCTGAGCCACATATTTCATGAGCCTACATTCTTAGGTGATGGCAAATTAGGGGGGAAAAAATGAATTAGGTGAAATAAATTTTAAGTTGAAGATAAAAATTTGGAAGTAAAGAAAACAAGGGCAGGAAGCAGAAAATGTGACAGTTAAAACACTGACAACCTCCAGTTAGGACTCCATGATTCCATTGCAGGGGGAATGGTCGGGGAACGAAGACTCCAAATGCCAGATGCTGAGTCGTATGGCCAAAAAACAAAAAAACCACAGGACAATTTAAGGCAGTTCTGAACATAATGAACTAGGATTGCTGCTGCTGCTGCTAAGTCGCTTCAGTCGTGTCCGACTCTGTGCGACCCCAAAGACGGCAGCCCACCAGGCTCCCCCGTCCCTGGGATTCTCCAGGCAAGAACACTGGAGTGGGTTGCCAATTCCTTCTCCAATTCACGAAAGTGAAAAGTGAAAGTGAAGTCGCTCAGTTGTGTCCGACTCTTAGCGACCCCATGGGCTGCAGCCTTCCAGGCTCCTCCATCCATGGAGTTTTCCAGGCAAGAGTACTGGAGTGGGGTGCCATTGCCTTAGAGGCAAAAACATGACATCATGCTATGTACTGCCATTTCTCTCTCTCTCTCACACACACACACACACACCCACTTACCAGAAGCCTGCGACAGCTTTTGATATGCCCCAAGGCTATGGAAATATATAAAAACATGACGCCATAGCTGATCAGAACAGTGAACACATCACTGTTACTTTCACGGTTTAGTTCATCTTCAATGCTTCGTTCAGCCTTAAAAGAAATGGTCAGATTTGGATTCTCGTAGTTTTGCACAAAATTAATGAACCTAAAAGGGTAAGCAAAATTTTATTCTGTTAGTTAAAAACTGAGTGACAGCTTAGTGAGGAACTTCTTCCTAACTTTTAGGACACAAAAGCCACACTTAACCCTTCTCCCTCATGAGAACTTTCTATACTCGCCAGATGACAAAGTTCCAGATATGCTGAGTTTTCTACCACTTAAAACAAGCTGGGACCAAGTTTAAAAACTACTTCATAGTCTCATTTCATTTTTTACTAAGAATGATTTCTAAGTGCAGTGTATTATAATATAGATAGATGCTCATGGAACAAAAATTTTTTTAATTGATCTCAGAGTCAATGCAATCCCTATCAGTATCCTAGCTGATTTCTTTACAGAAAGACAGATGGACTCTAAAATTCTTATGGAATTGCAAGGGGCCTGCTGCTGCTGCTGCTAAGTCGCTCAGTCGTGTCCGACTCTGTGCGACCCCAGAGACGGCAGCCCACCAGGCTCCGCCGTCCCTGGGATTCTCCAGGCAAGAACACTGGAGTCAGAACAGCCAAAATGTTTTTCAAGAAGAACAAAGTAGGAGAATTCACGCTCCATAATTTCAAACTTACTACAAACCAACAGTAATCAAGTCAGTGTGGTTACCAGCGTAAGGACAGGCATACAGGACAAAGGATCAGAACTAAGAGTCCAGAAATACGCCAAATATTTTCACCTAATTTTCAATAAAGGTGGCAAGGCTATCAATGGGGGGAAAGAATAATCTTTTCAACAAATGGTATGGGACAACTGGACATGCACATGCAAATGAACGCAGTGCATTTACATTCAATATGCAAACTCATATCATATACAAAGAACTCAATGAATCAAAGACCTAAATGTAAGAGCTAAATCCATGACTGTCAGATGAATACATAGGTGCAAACTTCCAGGTCCCTGGGTTATGACATGGTTTCTTAGCTATGACACTAAAACTATGAGTAACAAAAGAGAAGACAGATGAATTGGACTTTATAAAAATTAAAAACGTTTATGTTTCAGAAGACGCCATTAAGAAAGCAAAAACACAGACCAGAGAAAAGGAGAAGGTATTTGGAAATCATAGATCTGATAAAGGATTTACAGAATATTTAAGAATTCTTCTAATTCGATAATAAAAACATAAACAACCCAGTCAAAAAATGGGCAAAGGATATGAACAAACATTTCTCCAAGAAAGTTAATACAAATGGGCATCAGTGCATGAAGAGGTATTCGAATTCATTAGTCACCAGGGAAATGCAAATCAAAACCGCAGTGAGGGAATTCCCTGGTGGTCCCGTGCTGAGGACTTCGTGCTTTCACAGCCAGGCTCGGGTTCAAGCCCTGGTTGGGGAACAAAGAACCCATAAGCTGCACAGTGTGGACAAAAAAAAAAAAAAACAACTGCAATGAGATATCAGTTCATATCCACTAGGATAGCTAGAATCAAAAAAGTCAAATAATAACAAGTGCTGGCGAGGGGTGGAAAATGTGAATGCTCCCTGCATGCCGGTGGGATGCAGAATGGTGCAGTCACTTGGTTTTTTGGCTGCACTGCACAGCATGGGGGATCTGAGCTCCCTAACCCTCGGGAGAGCAGTCTAAAGCACTGGCCCACGAGGGAAGATCCACTGGGGCAGTCAGTTTGGGAAAAAAGTCTGGCAGCTCCTCAGGGTTACCGTATGAGCAAGCAAGTCTACTCCTAGGTGTATGCCAACCAAGAGAGAGGAAAACGCATTCACACAAAGAGAGGAATGGAGGCATGTTCACACAAAACTTGCATGTGAATGCTTATAGCATTATTCCTAATGGTCAAAGGTGGTGGTAAAGAATCTGCCTGCAACGCAGGGAGACCCATGTTCAAACCCTGGGTCAGGAAGATCCCCTAGAGAAGGCAATGGCTACCCACTCCACTGGAGAATTGGAGAACTGACCTGGAGGATCCCATGGACAGAGGAGCCTGGCAGGCTGCAGTCCATGGGGTCACAAAGATCAGACACAACTGAGTAACTTTCCGAGAAACAACGCACACGTTCATCAGCTGATGAGTGGATAAACAAAATGTGGTCTATCTATAGGATGGAATGATCTTCTGCCATAAAAAAGAATAAAGTGTTGACACATGCTGCAACTTGGATGAACCTTGAAAACGTTATTCTAAGTAAACGAAGCCAGATTGGAAAGCCCTCGTATGTAATTCCATCCATATAAAGTCTGGAACAGGAAAATTGATGGAGACAGAGAGTAGACTGAGGGTTATGTAGGGCCAGGTGGTAGGAGGGAAACTGCTACAGGAGATGGGATTTCTGTCTGTGGTAAAGAAAATGCTCTAAAATTGACCATGGTGATGTCTGCACACGTCGGTGAAAACACTGAAAGCTACTCAACTGTACACTTCGAATGGGTAAATTGTATGGTACATGAATATCCCAACAAAGCTGTTCAGTGTCCCATTCTCCTGGGCTCCCCTCCCCCTTCTTCAGAGGTTACATCACAGCTAACCGGTTCCTGGGTCACTTACTTGATACCCTTTCTAGGCATGGACAGCATGCATGACATATATTTGCCCAAACATGCTGACCACAGTTTTTATTTAATAATTCTTGAACCATTTATTAATACTTACCTCACTATCTTTAATGACGGCATAACATTCTACTATACTTCTCCTTACGAATACACATTTAGCTTACTCCCAGGTTTTGCTGTTAGAACATAACACAAGGAGCATTCTGCATAGATACTTGTGCATTCCTGTTGCAGGACTATGTATTTAAAGAATGTTTACAAGTAAATTTATTTATAGATTTTTTGTTTTCACAGCATCACTAGAACCAAGTGAAAAAAATGGCATGACTTAGATCTGATGTTGGTTAATTTAGTTGAACATCATATAAATGCTTTCTGCTAGCGTCCACCTTCCCGTGAGAAGAGCAGCTGGTTTACCGACCCTGTGAGCAACTCACTCTCTTTCCCAGGCCTGGGCCCTCTGGAGCTTCTCTGTATCGTTATAGTAATTATTGACAGGAAAGGTGATCACAAGGGCTGTGGCGTTATTGTAGTTTTGATCTAGAAAGGAAAAAGGGGACATCAAAAAGCAGATTACAAGCGTGCAGAAAACCAGATCAATACGAGGAGGGGAAAAATCACAAGCTGGCTAGGTGCCCGGTTTCTCATGGAGCTGAAGCTTAAACACACCTGAGCTTGTGGAACATAATGGGGGGTCACCTGACCTGGCGCTTGTGTAGTTCAGCTAGGGAGAAAAGGGGACTCTCGAGCAAAGGTAGACGCAGTTGTCATTCCATCATCATGACTACCCAGACGTGCTGGGTGACGATTTCAAACAAAGCGGAAAGGTGTTCGGGGAAAGTCTCTCTTCCCTCCGTTCCCATCTGTGTCTTAGCTCTCTCCTCCTCGCACCGTGACGGCTGTGGCCCCGACCAGCCGCAGTCCACACACACAAGCACGGGCTTCCCCTTGCCTTCCTGTTCACACAAATAGTAACACACCCTTCTGCAAATGCTGCCTTTAAACTCATATCCTGAGAATGCTGCTTTAACAGACACAGCACTTCCTTATTCTTGTTTCTGCTTATGATGTTTTCTAGTACAGTTTAACTCCACTCCAGTTGATGGATATCTTTGCAAGTTTGTTTTTTTTTTTGGTTATAAGTAGAATTACTACAAAAATTAACCGGATATTTCTAACACATAAAATCCATATTTGTAGGATCAAATCTTACAAGTACTTAGAATCCAAAAAAAAAAAAAAAAAAGTACATTTTTAGTTTGGATGGATCTCCCAAACTGCCTTCCAAAAATGCCATCCTGTTTTTCATTTCTTTATTCAACAAAGTATTTGCTGCGACCTACTGTGTGCCCGTGTTATTTTAGGGACTGTGGATACATTAATAAGCAACATAGGTTAAAAATCTCAACCTTCCTAGCGCTTATATTCTAGAACCATTTACACTCCCACCAAAATGCAGTTTGCCCATGGCAGGGTTTCATGCACACAGCGTTTTGTCAAATTCTCAGGTCTCTGCTTTACCATCTGAGCTACCACGGAAGCCCATCAGACTGTAAAGACTCTGCCTGCAATGCAAGAAACCGGGTTCGAGCCCTGAGTAGGGAAGATCCCCTGGAGGAGGAAATGGCAACTCACTCCAGCATTCTTGCCTGGGAAAACCCATCGACAGAGGAGCCTAGCAGGCTACAACAGTCCATGGGGTTTCAAAGAGCTGGACTCCACTGAGTGACTAACGCTTTGACTTTAGATCTTTGCTAATCTGTTGTCATGTAAAAGGCTGAAGTGAGAGGTGTTTCACTAGCTTGAGTAAGGTTCAGCATTTTCTCCATATAATTAAAAGCCCTTTGTACTTCTTCTCTTATTAACATGCACACGGCTCTGCCCACTTCTTTTGGGGGGCTGACCTTGTCTTTTTTCCTCAAGAGCTCTCTATGTATTAAGGAAACATTGTTATGTATACTAACTTTTTTCCTGCTCCAGTTGGCCATTTGTTTGGTTTCTTAAAATTCTATGTTTGTTCTCTACACGGGAACTTTAAATTCTCACACAGTCAAACTCATCAGGGTTTCCTTTTGTGGCTTCGCATTGTGTGTCCTGCTTAGAAATGCCTTCTCCATCTAAAAATTATTTTATAGCTCACAACATCTCCCTTCCCACCAGATAAGATGAACATCTGGCCTGTTCAACCGGCTGGAGAAAACCTGTTGAGCTGCTTATTAGGCTTCAGAAGCCAAAGCTGCCACGTGAGTTATTACCCCATCTACCTGGAGTAATCTAAGCAAAGCCCCACTGCTCCTCCCACTGGAAGTGTCTGACTCCTTAACCAACTGGTTTAGAAGGAAAAAAAAAACCTGTTTTCTTTCCCCCTATATCTCACATGTCTCTCCTCCATTATTGATGTCCTTAACCCAAGGTCCATGGACTCGTTGGGGGCTCTCTTGATGAGTTTCAAGGGTCCCATGAACTTGAAACTGAGCAACATATTATGTGGATTTAACAGTGACGCTGTTCTGGGAAAATGTCCTTAGCTATTGACAGCTTCCCAGAAAGTAACCTAAAAATGGCAAAAAATCACTTCTTCCAAATGCACAACAAAACCAAAAGCCAAAGGAGATATGGTATCTGGGATGCAGTATATTGGGTAATTAATGAGTGTTTGACTGATGAAATCCTCATAATTACCACCTCAGTGTTAATGACAGAACCAAGACTGCTTTATCCAGTAAGAAGAATAAAAGCTTCTCTCACTTACCATCGTAGCCTCCAAGCACAAGCCATGGGAACACTGGGCCACCAAACGTTCCCAGGCAAGGATCGTGGAGCAAACTGGTGTCATTCAGGGAAGCAGGAGCCCTGCCAGGAATTCAGAGAACACCTTACAGTTAGAACAACCTGTACACAACACAGAGACCCAGATGTTTACACAACAGTCACGAGGCTGATTAAGAATGTGGGCCTGAGGTCCCCTTGGGTGAATGATCCAGTTCAGTATTTGCTTTGGGTTGCTGAGAGTCGCTGAGAGAGAGGCAGGTAAATACAGTGAGATGTGGCTAACATCAGCTGGTGCACAGAGGAGGGAGCTGCTAATACGTGGTGAAAGCTGTCACTATAAACAGAACTTTATGTACAGACCCGGTCTCTGAGGAGGAGGGGGAATTCACCTGCACAGGAGGAGGTGAAGGCTTCCAGGCACCATACCAGCAGGAAGAGAAGAAAAGAGACGAGGAAAGAAGAGAACAGACAGTAGCCTGAGAGACCACAGGAAGTCCTGGGTCTGCGCGTGGGGTACCCATGATGGGGGCCTCCCAAGGAGGGGATGGGGCTGGGAATAAAGAGGGAAGCAATGGAAGGAAGGGGTACGCGTCTTGACCAGTGGTTGGGGTTTTTATTCTGTCGGCACCTGGGAACAATCAAAGGAAAGGGAGATCAAGAACTGTTTGGCAAACATAACTCAGTGGCAAAGCAGAGAGAGGTCTGGAGACCAGGCAGCGATGCCAACACTGTAGGGCAGACAGACAGACAACCAGCGTTTCAGGACAGATGTCAGCTGGACTCTGGGCACACATGAAGGTTCTCATGTATAATCTAAACCACCACCCCTCAGTGCCAGGGGACGGACTCAGGCCGTGGAAGGTCAGGTCAATGCTCAGGGCTAACCAGGCTACAGGGTTGCAGCCAGAAGCCGGGTTCTGTCCACCCACAGACGTGGGGCTATGCCACCACATCGCAGGCTTGCGAGCTCATCGTGAAGTTAACATCCACAGAGTCATGTGAGGAAGAGTCCAGGGAGCCCATAAGTGGTAGGTGTTGATGCGGGTATTAACCAGGGAACGCAGGAGGCCTGTGAGTGGTTCTGGGCTGGCCGGGCTCCAGCAGGGCCTCCCTCCAGAGGACAAGCCCAGAGAAAGCTGGAAGGTGAGGAGGGAGCTGAAAGCTAGAGATGCACAGGCGTGACCACAGACCACACAGAGCCCGCCTTGCAGGAGAGGGGATGCTCCCAGTGATGTTTCCACACCTGGGCAGACCGCGCTCCCCTTGGATAATACACCCATCTCCCCTGCTACCAAAATTCTGTTTTATTTTGTAAAATAAATAACTTTTTTATTTAAATATTAAAGTTATATAATACTTTTTCTAACCGCCCCTGGCTGCCCTGTACTACCTGCCCTTCAGAGAACGCTGGTTTGGGGGCACATGGGCTACACTTATTGTTTCACAGGCTCGTGTTAATAGAGGTGACCGCCTGAGGACAGTAAACACAGCAGAAGCGCCTGGAGTCAGCCACACTCCAGTAACAACAGACGGAGCCTCAGGTCAGTGACCTGGGCCGGAAGTCAGAGCACTTGGCTATGGAGAGTGGTTAATCGAGCAGCACGTTCAAAGGTGACAGGGAGCAATCTCTCTGCTTCTGTAGTGAACGAACAGCCACAGCGGTTGTCTCAGTGGCTGAACAACTTTCTGTGGGCCAGGTCAGGCCAAGTGACGGCGTCCAGGGAGGGCAGAGAAGCGAGCGCTCCTCCTGCCACAGGGCAGGCCTAAAGGTCACCTCACAGGTCACCCCGTGTGGCTTCTCTGTGACTAACTCAAACCACAAGCTGGCCCGTATAGCCAGACAAGCCTCTGAAGCAAAGCAACCTCAGCGTTATCCCATCTAAACTGAACCGCAATCCGGCCCCCACTCCTCAAGGGGACGCCACACGTTTTGAAAAGTCAGTGTTGTGAAATCAATTTGTATTTGAAAGATAAGAAAAGGAGTTAGAGGCTTCTGTCTTTTCACCAAGAAACCAGCTCAGAAATGCTTGGGGTAGTGTGGCAGATCCAACTAGGTGTAATCCAGCTGGGAGGGAGTCAGGGGCTGGGAGGTACCTCGATGACACAAGGTGAACACTCGACCTCAGGGCCTTTGCACCTGCTGCCCGTCTACTTGGAAAGCTCTTCCCCAACTCTCACAGGCTCCCTCTGTTCCCCTCCGCTGAGCAGGCTCCGCTGCACTTGGAATGGCACCTCCCCTGCAAGCCCACCCTTGCCCCGCTTCCTTCTCCCATGGCATCGCCTGGACCTGGCGCTGCCTCGACCTGGCATCAGGCCGAGTATCGCTTCACCCTGAGGGTCCTGCTGTTTGCTCCCTGCCGGGGCTCTAGCACCTACAGCGGTGTGTGGCCACGGCAGCTGTCACCTGCTGGAGGGACGGAGGAAGGACCACCCCCACCACGTACCGGACACAGTAGAGGAAGTGCGTGTGGTAATCTGCATACACGAAGAAGTCATCCCCGACTTGATGGTCCAGCACAGAGTGGCTGTTCTGGAAGTAGTTCAGCACACTCAGGATGGTGCAGTTCTGGTTGTATGGCGAGAGGGGCGCCACGCAGATGTCCCGCAGGGTCACAGTCTCGTTGTTGTAAGAAGCAGTGATGCTCTCGATGGCGGTTTGTAAGTCAAGGACCTGAAAGAGGATTTTTTAAAATAAACAAAGCCAGAAATACATCGGTTTTCCCTCAGATGCTGATTAACTCTTACTGCTCTCGGGGGGATGGGGGTTAGAGGATAAAAGAGTCTTTGGGGAAATTCCTTCCTGAGACAGGGCAGAAGACTGAGATAAATGAGGATGAAAATATTTTTAAGTTTACTATAATTTTGCTGAGGATCAGCAAACTGGGGCACTCATTGAGAGGGGGAGGGGACACCACGGCAGGCCACATCCCAGCGCAGGACACACCAACACGTGCCCTCCCACCTGGAGAAACAGTGACCACGAAGGGGAGCCCAGGGTCATCTGCTGGGTCTTCCTGACAGGCCCTCCCATCCCCAACAACCACCACCTCGCTCCATACTATGCTTATTTACGTATATTCCTGTTATTTTCTAGTAGCGAATACAAATACACTGCAGGAGGTAAATGACAACGTGTGCACCTTTTGCAACAAGCTGGGAGAAAGCGACGGTCACCGGGTGCAAAAGATTCTATTAGACTCTTGGGAACATGCTGATGTTTTCTCAAGCTATCAGACATTCTGTAGGGCAAGAGCAATGTTGAGGGGAAAAAGTATGCAAATGTACAACTGTTGAGTAAGAAATAAGTGGGAGGCAGTTAATTTACAGATCGCTCTCCAGGGCGAGTGTGGGAAGGGAGGATGGGCAGATTTAAAGGACTCTGTGGGAGCAAGGGGTGGATCTTATTCCAAACGCAAGCCGGGAGTCCACATTCAGGCAGTGACAAGGTCATTCCTGCAGTTGCGGGGTGGGGGCGGGGGACAGTCCGCAGTGACCCAGCAGCCCCTCCAAGGTCTCCAGGACCACACAGGAAGTTTTATCCCTTTGGATCCTGGTGTATTACTTTTCAATTACTAGCGGAAAAAAAATTATTAAGTTCCTAAGGTGAATATATTAATAAATACATTCTGTTTCAATAGAAACATGCTCTTCTCAATTTCAAGCAAGACCTACTGTATGAAATAAATACAAAAGTGGTCTACAGTAAATTTTTCATTAAGTTCAACACTGATCACTTTTTTGAAAGTAAGTGAAAAGTGTCTTATCATTAAGGTTTACTAGATAAACCATCACACTCAGCCCGAAACCCACATCAAGTGAACTGGTCAAAAGCTAGCCCGGTGCCGGGTTCCTGGGAAGTAGCTTCTGCCAAGAGCCGACTACCTGGTGCAGAATGTCTACAGCAAGGGGAGGCCCAAAGGGCACGTCGGCTCCCGAGGGGTAGGGCTCGTATATGTGCGGCGGGGTGTGGGGGGCCCTGATGATGAGCTGCTCGGTGCGGAAGAAGGGCCCGAAGTGCGTGTCAAAGTACTCCTTCTCCAGGCGCGCCTGGCTGCCGGGGGCCGACCAGAGGTCCACCGGGTCGGTTGTGACCTGGATGAACACCAGGCCTGAGGAACAGGCGGCGATGAAGGCCACGGAGAAGAACACGACACAGCCGGGGTGCCTCACGCAGAAGGAGCCCCACCATTCGAAGAGCCGCCGCAGATGAGCCTCGAAGGCGGCACCCAGAGGGTCACAGCAGGTTGGCCCCCCTGGAAGAGCAGGAGAGGAAGGGAGGGTGAAGGTTAAGAGCCAAGCCATTCCTGAAAGTCGGAACAGGGAGAGTGTTAGCTACCACTGCATGCGGCGAGACTCACAGCCACACAGGGACACCCAGGGACGTGCATGAGACCGTCCCCCACCCTGCCCAGCTACCTGTCTGCTGGAGAAGCGGCCCTGCCCACAGTGACCACCAGCCCCTCCCCGAGAGGTACAGAACTCATACATAAGCCTCGGAAAAGCCAAGTGCTCTGAGCATTCCAGCCAAAGCAGTTCCCTCCAACTGTTCCTGCACCACTGCTCTCACCCCAGGCCAGGATCACTCTACAGATATTATGAACCAGGCGATTCCCATCCGCCACCCCACTTCCAGCTGTCAGGGCCGCAAACAGAGGGACTCTGTCTCCATCACAGCCATGTCCCCAGCACGAGCTCAGTGCCGCTCCCGGAAGAGGCGCGTCAACATTAAAGAAAGAAACACTCTCCTGCCGACGGTGCCAACCCTTTTACTTAAGTACAAATGTGCCTACCTTTGTCACTGGCGTTTATAGAGAAAGGTATATTGCCATCAATGGGGGTAAACTCAGAGACAAAATACCGTTTTCTGAAAGATAAAAGCACATAAGTCATGTTAGTGGACTTCAGCATCATGAGACTGTTCTTGACGGTCCCACAACCCTATTAAAAGCTTATTTCCTCATCCTGTTTGCTTCCTTCCTAACTGGTCTCTTCCTTTCCCGAAGTTCCCTTGCTCCGAGCCTCTCTGCTCACTAGTCTCAGGGGAAAATTTAAGAAGGTATTAAGAAGATAATTTCACCTTGCAGCCCTCACTCACATTTAAAAGTTTTAGGTCCTTTAAAAACACAGTGAACACTACACTCCAGGAACAACGAGCACATTTGGTGCCTACATTTTGGTTTCTAAACACCCTTTTCCAGGGAAAGGAACCAGGGCTCCTTGCAGAAGAGGGTGCTTCTAGGGCTGGGGCAGGGAAAATACTGAAACATCCTGTGATTCCAGAAAAAAGAACAAGCTTGAGAAAGGTGAGGGCATGCTTAAGAAACACACAGGAGCCAGCAGAAGGTGCTGCCAATGGTCAAAATTGGGAAGATTTGAGCAAAAACATAAATGATGGTACGAAACAGAGATCACAGTTGCTTTTTTTTTTTTTTAAGTCCATTATGTAAATATAACTAAATAAATATTGGTTAAGTAGGGGAGAAGGAATAACAGAGTAAGTCCAGTTAGTAAATGGAGAAGGAATGAGGAAAACAAATGTCACCATTAGGCAAAAACCACAGGAGTTAAGTGTTGAAGACCCATGGATGGATGCTAAAATCAGTGGACGACAGTTTGAGGAGAAATGAGGTGTCAGTACAGTCTCAACACAGCTCCCAAAAGATGTTTATCAACTCCAAACGAAGGAACAGTAGCTTAACAGTGGAGAAACCCAGAAGACACCTTCTAAACCAAATGATGTAGGCTAATATCACCAGTGATGAGACATACTGGCATAAGGCATTGACATGATACACTGAGAAAGACATGTCACATCTGTGATGTTGTCAAAAACCTCCACCTAATCATGAGAAAACATCATATAAAACCAAATCGGGGTACATTTTACAAAATAACTGACCAGCACTCATCACAAGTGTCAAGGTCATAAAAGAAAAGGAAAGATGAGCAACTGTCATGGATTGAAGGAGACGAACAAAACAAGAAGTGAATGTGACATGGGGTCCTGAAACAGAAAAAGGAAGAACCTTAGAGGAAAAACTGGTAAAACTTAAAAAAACACTGTGGTTTAACTAATAATGGTATACCAATGTTATTTTCATGGTTTTGATTAAATTATATACTATCAGTGATGTGAGTGGTAACATTAGAGGAAGCCAGTAGAGATATAAATAAACTATTTCTGCACCCTTTTAGTAAGTCTACAATTATTTCAAAAGACAAAGTTTTAAATAAACCTGTTGTCCTAAGTCAAGACGCAGGTATCTAAAAGGACTACAGTATCGCATTTAAAAGGATTTGAATCAGATCTGGCTCAGTAGAATTTCTGTTAAAGCATGGGTCTTTTAAATCACACACCATTTTGAATAAACCAATGAAACTAACTTTAAACATCTCAATGTCTAAATAGGCTTTTGATTGTTGACTAGTTGCAGGACAAGCAAGTCATGGAATTGTATTAATGCAGACCTTTGTTCTTATTCTAATGAACCAAAGTCTACCAAGTGAAAACTTAAAAATGCCACTGGGTTAAGTTTGCTCTTCTTGTCTGGGGGGCTGGGAAACAAAACAGATTACCTGTAGCACCACACAGCAAAGAACGCTCCAAAGAACACGAGCAGGAAAGCCATGTAGGTGCTCCACATGATGACATACATGGCGTCCAGACCCAGGATTCTCCAGGGAACGGGAGGGGGTGGGGGCTGGGGCTTGGGGCCGCAGACGGCCGAGCAGTCCTGGCAGCTGCACGGCCCCGTGACCTCGTCCACCGACTCGTCACAGCCCTTGGTGGCATTGTTCATGGGCTCCATCCCATGCGTCGGAAGATCTGTGAGAAGGAGTGTGTTGAGAATCTCCATTAAAAAAAAATTAATTACAAGGGTTGTACTAAATTATATTTTAACCCAATGATAAGCACACTGAAAGAAGTCATGCAACCAGAAGAATAAGAAACACTGGAGGTTTCTGGGTGATCGCGTTATGCAAAACTGCAAAATTTTAAGTTAACCTCAATAACTTTAGGCACAGGGTTCCTCACCAACATTCAAGTCCACCACATTTCAGTGTAAACTTCCAATCAAATGTTTATCTCCACTGAGGAGCTAGTTTAATACTAAGGCAGAGCTTCTGAAAAGGCTCCTTTTTCTATTTTGTACTGGAGTATGGCCGATTAACAGTGCTGCAGTTTCAGGTGAAAGGCAAAGGGACTCAGCCATACAGACACATGTCCCCATTCTCCCTCAGACTCCCCCCCATCCAGGCTGCCACGTAACACTGAGCAGAGCTGCCTGTGCTGTACAGCAGGTCCTTGTCATTTATCCCTTTTATTTTTTGAAAAGGCTCTTTTTTTTTTTTTTACAAATGACTTATTCCTTCAAGTATGTATCAGCACCTGAAGGCAACTCTTCCTCTCCACCCACTCATCCAGCCCCTGATAACCCAGGGGTTACCCCTCCAGCTTCCTCTTGCTGGAGGAAATTCCAAAACCTCCTGATCTGAATTCATCTTCCTATTGCACATTAGGGTTCCTGGGCTTTAAAAAAACCGTTAAGTTCAATACACCAAACCTGGGGGGCTGGGGGGGTCTCTGTCCCCACCTGAAAAGACGGGGGTGATGGTGAAGGGCGCCTGGCCATTGTCCTTGTTGAACATGTACTCGATCCAGTTAGTAGCATTGCAGGCGCTGGCCTCACGCCCGCACAGCAGCCCCAGGGCCTTCTCGTTGCTCGAGGGGGCCTCCACATCCCGGCAGGAATTGTACATGGCTGGAGGGGGAGGAAGAGAGAAGACTGAAACCGTGCTGCTGGAATTCACCAGGTGAGAGCTTACACGGGGCCTCTCACGTGTGAACGTGGAAATACAGACACACTGCAGGCAGGGGCTGGGAGTCTAGACAGCAACCACTGAGGGAAGGAACGGAGGTCACCTCTGACACTGGCTTGTTACCCTGCAAGCGACAGGCTAGGCCAGATTCCAAGCAACTTAAAATCAAAGGCAGGACAAGCCGTGGCCATCCCAGTCCACAGGGGCCTGGAGAAGTGTCAGCCCCGTGCAGGGAAGAGCACACTGAAGGCCAAGGAGGGAGAAGCAAGACCCTCAGGGCCTCTTCAGCTAGTGCAGCTCGTTCCAAGAAACTATCTCTGGTGAATGACAGAAACTCCAGGGTAAAAGCTGGTTTCGGGACAGAGCTCACCTGTGAATGAACTGAGCTTTTAGTATGCATAAAGACACAAGAACTAGCGATGTCAATGGCACTCTGCATGTAAGAAACCAGTAGTAATGGGTCTTACTGTTTTTGTTGTTTAGTTGCTAAGTCGTGTCTGATTCTTTGTGCTCCACGCAGTGCAGTACACTAGTATATTAACATTCAATCGCCAGTCCCTGCTTGTTAGAAGCTTCCTAAAACCTTCTTCCCCTAAACTTTAGAGAGGTACTTAGAAATTCATTGTGCTCTACCCTCACTCTTGAAGGGCAGATTAGCTAGCGCAATAGTTTTTTTCAGAACCGTGATAACCCCACTGCTTTCGGGCCTCTAGCTTTGCTGGACAGAAAATCTCCAATTGAGGTGATTTCCACCTTTTCTCTACTTGCATTTAAGATTACCTGTCATTCAGATTTTATAGTTTTTAAAATGAGCTGTATTTAGTTACAAATTCCTTTTTCTATACCTTTATTGAGATAACTCACATACAATTCACCAATTTAAAGTTATAACTTGATGGCTTTTAGCATATTCATAGATAAGAGAAATCATCACCACAGTCAATTCTAAAACATCTTCATCACCTTAAGAAAGAAACCCAGGACCTTTAACTAATGCTCCCTTATCTCCCCATCCCCTTAAGCCCTAAGCAACTATTAATCTACTTCTGTGTCTATAGATTTGCCTATTCTGGACATTTCATATAAATGAAATCATGAATCGTCTTCTGTGACCGGCTTCTGCCACTTACCATGACGTTTTCAAGGTCTATCCACGTTGCAGCATGGATCCTTATTTTATTTCTTTTTATGGTCAAATAATATTCCATCATATGGATATACCACATTTTGTTTATCTATGTATGTATCAGTTGATGGATATCTGAGTTGTTTCATACAGCCACCTTTTGGCTATTATGAACATATGTTTTCATTTCTCTTGTGAGTGGAATTGTTGGGTCATATGGGTAACTCCATGTTTAATTGTTCCAGGAACTGCAAGACTGTTTTCCAAAGTGACTACACTGTTTCACATTCCCACCAGCTGTGTATGAAGGTTCCGATTTCTCTGCATACCTGCCAGAACTAGTCTTTTTATTTCAGCCACCCTATTGGCTGTCAAGTGGTACCTTGCTGTGGTTTTGATTTGCATTTTCCTGATGACTGATTTTAAGCATCTTTTCATAAACTTATTGACTATTTGTATAAATAACATCCTTGGAAAAATGTTTGCTCAGATTCTTTGCCCATTTTTACTTGGGTTATTTTCTTTTTGAATTGTCAGAGCTCTTTATATATTCTAGACACAAGTCCTTCATTAAATACATGCTTTGCAAATATTTCTGCCTCTTTTTGATGGTGTCCATCAGAGCACAAGTTTTTTATTAAATTTTTTTGGTTAGATTTTTAATTGACCATTATAGTAATTGACTATAGTCGCTCTTATAGTCAACAGCTTTGCTGAATTCTTATTCTCTCATTTTATTGTTTTGGGGCCCATTCTTTATTCAGCTGCATCTAATCTATCTTTTAATCCACTTGCATGACTATTTCTCATTAACTGGATCTTCCAGTTGGTTCTGTTTCTAATCTGTTCATTTTCTTTCCCTAGGGTCCTACTCTTGCAGAACTCTCATTTCAGTCATTTTCAACAAACATGACATGGTCTTTTTCAGACTGCCCTATGAGCTTCAGTTGCTGGGATATCCTTCTCCTGTTTGTCACACCTGTTTACTTTCCCTTATGGTGACTGCTTTCTTCACAGGCAAAATCTCTCCTCTGCCAACTAGGTCTCCCTTCCACCCCCCATCTCTGCAGTCTTGCAATAACTCATGAAGTTATGCATTTCATGTCCAACAGAACCAAAGTCCAAATGGTTCCTAAAATGTATAGAAATAAACTTGCACAAACTAAAAATTTCTATAAGGGAACTTAGAGTTAGGAAGGAGTTAAAGCAAATACTTTAAGGAGATCATTTCATAGGTTGTAGCTCAAGTCCCAGAAGACAAGCGAAGCAACAACTCAGATTTCCATTGGCATTTCAGTGCTAACGGAACTGAAAACTGCCCTTTTTCACAGAGCTGACAGGACAACTTGATCCACTGTCCTGATATCAAATATAAAAGAGGGATAATTTAAAAGTTTACTTACCATTGGCAAAACTCTCTCCAACATAGTACTGTAATTCTTTTACATTTGTTTTCGTCTGGTTTGTAGCAGGATCAACATAATCTTCAGTTGCTGTAACGTTCAGAAACTGACTTTGTCGAGGGCTACATGTCAGCTCACAAAACAGGTTCACTAGGTTATAAAAACAGGATGGACATCTAAAGAAAAAGCAAACTATTTTGAATGATCTCGTGGATAACAGGGCCAGCAAAAAAGATGATTTAAAATACACAAAGACTATTTAAAATTTATTATAAATTGGCAAATGGATTACCATGAGGACATATTAAACCCAGCAATTCCAAACCTAAAACCTCATGTTAAAATAAAGACACATCTTTAAAAACCACCCTAATTACTAATATTTGTGCTGCCCAGATGTAATTTCAAGAAACAAATGCTCTCTGAATCCTGCACTTTATAATTTGGTCATGTTTCCTGTATTTTGAATCCAAAAGGACTTAGGACTACCATGGTGACATTTTGATTGAGAATAAAAAAGGGGAAAAAGGAGATTTACACATTAGTGCTTTCATCTCATAACCTACTGAAGGGCTCTCTTTCAAGCCCCAGATAACCTTAGGCCGTCTCTAAACACAAGAGGATTCCCCAGGATTAGAGAAGATAAAAGAACAGCAGTGGTGTTCGCCAGCTACATGCATTTCAGAAGCACCCGGTTTTCATAAGAACCACAAGCTGTCCGCTGTGAAGCTTCTAATGTTGACCGGTTATGCGGCAGAAGACCTCTGTCTTTCCCTTTAGTTCCGTTATCCGCAAAAGCTATTGCTTCATCAGGCTTGCATTCTTGCAACACAACCAATCAAGACTGCCCCCCAATCTGCTCCTATCCAGATGACCACACATGACACAGAATGAGGACGGTCTGGTCTCGGCCTTCAAAGCTGCCAGTCTCATGGGACTTTCCTGGTGGTCTGGTGGTTAAGACTCCTCGCTTTCAATGTTAAGGGGCATGGGTTCTATCCCTGGTCAGGGAACTAAACTAAGATTCCACACGCTGCACAGTGTGGCCAAAAATAAAACAAAAGCCTCCCATCTAGTGAAGGAGCAGACACACACACTGACTTGCTTTCAGGAGTCCCACGCTTTACTGTGACAGACAGGAATGACAATTACACCACCTGAACAGAAATCACTCCTGGGGTGCACTGCTTCCTACCACTTTGCATAAATTACAAATGTCTCTCCGTGTTACTCCGTTTAACTTCTACAGTTATCAGTTTGGACAGCTGCACAATATTCTGTATTAGCATCTCATTGCTATTATAAATAAAGCTTTGCTACCTCTGATGACACGGGAAATACTTGGCTATCTTTTGATGTAGATGCCCATAATGTCTCACGTACAGCAGATGCTAAATAAATGTATTTGGCCGAATGACAGCTTCAATCTGGCTCCAGCAACAGCCATGAGATTTCCTTCCACAAGATACACTGGCCTGATTAGAGTCTCAACTCTAATGCTCTAATTAGATCATTTACTACATTGTATGTTGTCCTGGCAGAACATACAGAGGGATGGCTCTCCGCTCTGCACTGCCAACTGGAGATCTGGCAAGAAACAAGGACGCCCGCCTGAGCCCTGTCACCTGCAGTGACACCAGCACAGAGAAGCACATGGCCTTCCGTCCACCTTCATGGGGGCTCACACGTGCTGCTCGGAAGGCCACCACCAGCTCACTCTTCTCACATTTGAAAACTGCTGGGTAAGCCTGGAGAACATCTATTATGCGGCCCTTTTCACTGCCCCGGCCACAGAGAACACAGTGGACAGCAAACTGACTTTGACAAAACCAGCCGACTCTGCCAGATTAGGCTTGTGAACAGTCACCAAAGGCAGGCTCCAATGAGGAAGAGAGAACCACTCGCAAAACAGGGGAGGGAGGCGACGCAGAGGACTGTGTGGAGGAGGGTCTGGGGGCAGAGACCCGGGCAGGATCCCCGGAACCTCTCCTCTCCACCGTGCGAAGGGGCTCAAGTCTGAAAGGCCCCAGACCGCAGTGCAGGTCCCCTTTGGGGTGAAGACATCTCAGAAGCAAACCAAGTAGCAATTCTGAGTGTAACGAGAGCAAGAACGAAGTCTCATCATTACTACTTCATCAAAAGTTCTTCTTTATATCTGAGAAGTCCTAAGATAGCATTCTTAAAATGAAACAAGAACTAACTTTTAAACCCATTTTCTCTGCATGCCTAGTGGTCAACCCACCTGGACAGAAACTGCAGAGGCAGCTGCAGGTTGTCCTTCAGTGTGTGAAGCTGCTGGACATCACAGCAAAGACTGACATTGCCAAAGAAGAACCCTGGACAGAGTTCCTTTCAGGAGAGAAAACATGAACATCAGAGTAGCCAAGTGGAATAAACACAAACACTCCTCAAAGAGGAGACCACTTTATGCACATCATCCTTTTTTAGGTACACAAGGGTGACACACCTCTTTGCAAAGTTCTTGCAGAATTCTTTTAAAAGGCGATCATGGAGAAGGCAATGGCACCCCACTCCAGTACTTTTGCCTGGAAAATCCCAAGGACGGAGGAGCCTGGTAGGCTGAAGTCCATGGGGTCGCTAAGAGTCGGACACGACTGAGTGACTTCACTTTCACTTTTCACTTTCACGCACTGGAGAAGGAAATGGCAACCCACTCCAGTGTTCTTGCCTTAAGAATGCCAGGGACGGGGGAGCCTGGTGGGCTGCTGTCTATGGGGCCGCACAGAGTCGGACACGACTGAAGTGACTTAGCAGCAGCAGCAGCAAAAGCAGTTGCTCCATCGGTGTTTACATTTGTTCCACATTAACCACCACCACCATTCCCTGAGAAAAAGGGAAGGGCCTATAAAAACAGGGGTCTGATGATCAGAAAATCTAGGTCCTGACCTCAGTGTTGCAGCTAAGGAGCTTTAACCTTAATTAAGGCAAATCTTTTCTCTGGGGCTCAGTTTTCTAGTTTGAAAAATGATGGATTTGGCCTAGCCAATCTAGGAGGTCTCTGTCAGTATCCACATTCCATAATGCTGGGACTTACTGTGGCATCAAATAGGCAGTCAAGATTCTGTGGGATGTTGATACTGTTTGTTTCTTCATTTGGGAGATCTGGCTCCGGCAAGAGCAGGTGGCATCCCATATCACCTTTCTCAATGAAAAAAGCCTCATTCTACCTTCTCTGAGAACACCCTTTCCCAACTTTTGTTAGCAGTTACATCTCCTGATATAGCACTTAAACTCCACTTAGTTATTATTTCTTTTTTCACTTTGCACATGGTTTAATCCATGAATTGGGGAAGAGGAATCCATAAGAAACTAGCTGAAATGTGTGTTCTGTATCCATTCCTAAGAATGGGGCAGATATCTGAGCCCGGTGTCACTCATGGATTACTCCTTCCCGTAGGGAATGGTAATGTTGTAGAGGGATAAATGGGAAGAGATGATTATAAATCCAGGAAGTTTAGAATCTAATTCTAACTGTTGGCTCCTGAGAAATGACTCCATTGACGTGGCAGTCATTTTCTTTAAATAAGATGGTTTATATGAAGAAACGGTACCAAAGGAGGAGAAAACTGTATTCTAAGGAGGAAAAAATTAGTAGGAATCTTTCTGAGCTTCTGGAATAAGGCTTACAGGCTTTGAAGATCAGTACATTTGTATGTGGGGAGAAACAATAGCTGTGTTCATGAGCTAGCAAATAGCAGTCAGTTTTGACGTCAGGGGGAAATAGGGTGACACAGAGTCGGACATGACTGAAGCGACTTAGCAGCAAGAGCAGCAGGGTGAACCCCTAAATAGTATTTTAGTATCAGAAAACACAGCCCAAAGAAGTTATTTGTTCTGAGCTCTTTTGGAGATATTTTACGTTCAATCTCAGGGTCTGTGGACAAAAATGGGAAACGTTGAACATTGCTGACAAGTTGTCACCTAAGAAGTCAAGTTCTTTACCTCTCAGATATTCCTAGACCATCCATGATTTCAAGATATTTCTCTTTGTTAAGTATTCCTGGTTGACCTAAATGCCTTCCTGACTTCCTAACCACCTCCTGTCTTGAGTTGTGCAACACTGAATTAAATGTGCTTTCCAAAAAGAATTGGCCTAAAAAAAAATAAAATAAAAAAATAAAAGGCAATCAAATTTCCTCTAGATAACCAGCAATTCACAAAAGTAGAGGCAGTACAGACATTTCCATTTTTTTTCTTATTGGGAAGCTCCTTTCTTTCCTTGACAATCATTTTACCTCTTTTTAGGTTACTTGGTTATGTTTAACCAGAATGCTATTTTCTGTGAGTCACTCCAGGAAAAGTTAAATGCCTTTAAAGATTGTGATGGAAGAAGCAAATAAGTCCAGAAGACCAGCTACCGTGTCAGCTGGATTTTAGATAACTGCAGCCTCTAAAGCCAGTCTTTTAACCTGGATTTTTCCAGTTCTTTTCTAATATCCCTGTGTATCAGGGATGGTAAAAGAGACAAGAAACAGATTCCTGGCGGCAGTCAAAGGTCACAGGCTCTCGGTGGAAACTGGAGGAACCTCTAAAGTGAACAGAGGACAAGTGAGTCACAGCCACTCAGCAGCCTCGTCTAGAAACAAAAGGGGCTAACTCTGAGTGTATTTTGAAGAAGCTGCAAAGAGCAACATGCGAGGTACCAAGACCAAGTCCCTCAGTAGTAACCTGCTACTGGGAAACTTTACGAGCAAGGTATCGTCAACCCCAGAAAAATGACGCCTGCAGAGTTAGTATGTTATCTTCTCTGTGCTAGAGGTAAGAATCTGGGACAAGAGTAGCCCATTCATTCCACCTCTACCCCCACCCCACGGGGAATATCTACGGTGTAATTGCAGAGGATCTCTGATTAGTGTTTTGTGTTCCCAAAGCCCAAGATTACTCACTCACCTGCACTAGGTCATAGCCATCCTGTGGCAATGGCTCTGGTGGCCCAGAATATCTGCAGTTGTATCTCTTATCTCCAGATGCAATTCCACACTCTCCATACCAAATGCAGGACTGTGAAAATACCTGCAAATGTCAACAGAAAACGGTTCACTAGGGCCTCAGGGATAACACGAATTTCAACACCAAAAAACGCCCTCATTCACAGAAGCTTCCAACAGTACCTGCCAAGCGAAGTAAAAGCCAGAAGCACCGGATAGTTGAACATTTCGAAAAACATTAATTAAAATAAACCCAAAGCTCAACGCTGGAGAAGACTCTTGAGAGTCCCTTGGACAGAAAGGCGATCAAACCAGTCAATCCTAAAGGAAATCAACCCTGAATATTCATTGGAAGGACTGGTACTGAAGATGAAGCTCCAATACTTTGGCCACCTGATATGAAGAGCTGAGTTCATACTGGAAAAGACCCTGAGGCTCGCAAACACTGAGGGCAGGAGAAGCGGGAGGCAGAGGATAAGATGGCTGGATGGCATCATCAACTCAATGGACAAGAGTCTGAACAAACTCCAGGAGACAGTGAAGGACAGGGAAGCCGAGAATGCTGCAGTCCATGGGGGCGCAAAAGAGTTGGACACGACTTAGTGAATGAACAACAGCAAAGTCCAAAACGGACTTGTGAAGTCAGCAAAGGAAGTAATAGAAATTACTTACATGATTTCTACTTCCTGCTAGATTATTTATTAAGAGGAAGCGACAGTTCCATACAAGAATCACTATCAATCAGTGTAGAAGAAAGTAAGATAGTATTATAAGTCTATGATTACTAAGGCTCTATTTTTACACATCAGGATAAGGAACTGAGTCAGGTGTAAATACTGAAAGAACAGCTCCGTATCTGCTAAGGTTAATTAATATCAGCACACCATGAGTAACGTGGGAAAAAACAACCCATGAGGAGGAGGAGCAAGAATGAGGATCTTGTCCTTGAGTTTAAGTAAAAAGCAAGAAATGTGCATACTTTAATCACCTCAGAATCTTGAAAAAATGTAAAACCTCTTGCATAAAGACTTCTCAAGGGCCACTCCTATTCCCCATGTGAGAGTCACATGGCATCAGAAAAGTCAGCGGGGTGCGCGAGTGTGACTCATCTCATTAGCAAGGCCACCAAGCTCCGGCAAGCTGGCCAGGGTCACGGCTGGCATGACTGTGCAGTCAGCTGTCCTGCAGGGAAACAGCGGCTGCTGAGAAGTAACCATGGCTTCCGAGGTGCCTGACGGGAAAGCCATTTTTGAAAAATGGGCACAGATGCAAGAGAGTGAACTGTCCCCAAGGACAAGGGCACGTGACCCACACACCCCGCAAGGAGCTGAGCAGTGCTGGTCCCGGATGAAAAGACACAAACCTCGCAACAGGCCCTGAAAACGTGGGAGGAAAAGCAGGCAGGAGATGGAGGGGTGCTGGGGGCGAAATCTAAGGGCCCACAAGACTTGTCTCTGAATTCATTCTTTCCATATTTTAAACCAGCAATTATGACTTACCCCAGCTTGATTAATTAAGTCATAGGTTTAGGTCACAAGGGAGGGAGGGAACTTACACAAATGAGGAAGTGACAAGCATTCAGCAATGCCACGTCCCAAACCTTTGGCAAGAACTCACAAAATTCCACCATTCCTATATAAAAAGAATCATAATTTTGTCTGTAAACCCAGCGGGTCTAGGAAAAGTACTGCTCTTTCCGATTCTGGGTTTTCCACTAAAAGGCCATCATCCATCTACTGAAGTGTAGAAAGGCAAGTAAGCCAAGGAGGGTGACAACTACTGATGCTGACCTGTAACTTACATACTAGGGACCCGCCCCTTGGAATTCTCACCCCACCCCACCCCTCTTGCACAGAATTCTCAACAGACCAAGAGGGCAAGCAGGTGCTGGCCAAGGGGCACTCTGGCTTATCACCCGCAGGAGTGACAGGAATCCAGTCAAAAAAAAACGCCACAGCTCTAGCATGACTAACAGACGGGTATCTGGAGTCTAAGTTCCCCTTCCTCAGCACTCGGCGCTCTACAGGACAATAAAGATGACCCAATGCTGTCTGGGTCCTATTTACAACATCATCCTTCATAATCTACACCATCTGTTTCAAAGCAAAGGTGTTTCTACCCACCAGGCAAAAGAGATGGGGGTGGAGAACGAGTTTGAGGGGTGGGAGGTCAGGATTCCTGGGCTCTGATCCTCAATAAATGCAGAGCCCAGCTACACCCGCTGAAGGTCACCCAGCTGTGCCGAGCAGGAGTCTCCCACCTCCTACTCACTCCTGACCACCCCAACCCCGGTTACGTCACAGTTCAGGTAGGCAGACTGAATTCGGGGATAAATGAGAAAGCACTTAGAAAGCCAGAAAGAACCACCCATCAAACGTAAGGAATTATTCTCCAGGTTTTCCGAGAAGTATATGGGACTTCACCAAAGAGGTTCAAAGACCTGAACAAAATAAACAACCCGAAGCTTCTTCCAGGCCAGGAAAAAACTGGGCTCGAGTCACTGCTCTTAGGTTTGCTTTCCCAAGTCATCTGCTTGAAGAAGCATGAACCAGAGGGGCCCAAAGGTGCTCACAGCTCACCTGCTGGGTGTCAGGCACTGCTTTAACTGCTCTCACCTTATGGACCCAACACATCCTTACAGCATGAGCGAGAGGGCAGTGTTTTGTTGGGTTTTTCTTCTGCTTTTTTTGGTTGCACCATGGCAGGTGGGATTAGCTCCTCGACCAGGAATAGAACCCCTGTCCCCTGCAGTGGGAGCCTGGAGTCTTAACCATTGGCTCACCAGTGAAGTCCAGGGAGGTGCTATTATTGTGCCCAATTTATAGATGAACAAACAGAGGCAGAGAGTTTGAATCCAAGAGCAGCAGAGGCAGGATTCAAACCAGAACATTCTAGTTCCAGAAACAGACTCTCAACAAGATACAATTAACCCTTTAGTGAAGGTCCTTGCTCTGGCATCACCTCCCCCCACCCTGTGTGCAGGCAGGCAACCCTCTGAGCTCACTTGCACGGCTGCACCAGTGGGGGAGGCCTCGTGCCCACCTCCAGGCTCTCTCTCCGCCTCCCCTGGGCTCAACTGCAGCTGAAACCCAAGCGCCTCCTTCTGCCCCAGGCCCAGCTGCTGCCATGGTCCCGAGCCTCTCCGGGGATCTCCACCACCTGGCCCCCCTCTTGCCCACATGTTCAACCTCATCTCCACGTTGGTCCCTTCACCTGCTCCTCCCATAAAGGCAGTCCCATTTCCTTCCCCGCTCAAACCGCCCCCAACCCCCCTCCAGCTGCACTTCCAACCACAACAGCTGAGATGCTCACAAGGAAACCGATCCTTCCTCCATCACCAGGCCCTCTTCAGTAGGGTTTAAAGCTCCGGGTCCTCTCCCACCAGCCTCTGGGAAGCCTCCCTGGTGCCGTCTCCCTCACCCTTGCCCTCTCTGAACCCTCCCCTAGGAGCCCACAGGCCTCCTCTGTCTACCTCACCACCTCCCTCCACCTGGTCTGTCCCCACGGGCACCACATCCACCACCCTCACCCCACGGCACCCAGCTGCCAGCCACTGGCTAAGGGTGCCCCCGTCAGCTCAACCCCACAACAGGTCTGTGAATCTGGTACTAAAATAACACCATTTCACAGATGAGGAAACCGAGGGTTACACAGGTAAAGTGACTCCTCTGAGGCCACATCTGAGAAATGGGAGAGCCAGGCCTGGCTGGTTTGGAAGCCGGAGCACTTACTCCTTATGCTGCACCGGGGTCACTCCTCTATGGACCACTGACTGGGCTGTACTCATCTCTGCAGCCAGTCTAGAACCTAGCTGCAGTCCTAATGACCAGAATTTCCGGTCTCCAAATGGCCACAGCACTCCATCGGCCAGGACTTTATTAACAAAGACAAGGGCTGCACCTTGAGATCCCTGGAAGATTCCCTGGAATGTGAGGGCGGCAGGAGCCGACACCCAGACCAAGGGCTTGGGCACAGGCCACATACCTGTCTTCCCAGGGAACCACGTGATTTCCAAAGGCAAGGTGCCTGGGTGAGAGCTGCCTTTACTGATACAAGAACACCTGCTGCTGCTTCATACCCACACTCTCCTGAGGAAGGGCAGATCCTGCTGATACTGAAAGTCACCAAGGTTTGAGGTCTGCCAGGACTCCAACGGGGGGCTTCCCTGGTGGCTCAGACAGAAAAGAATCCGCCTGAAATGCAGGAGATCTGGGTTCAATCCCTGGGTAGGGAAGATCACCTGGAGAAGGGCACGGCAACCCACTCCAGTATTCTTGCCTGGAGAATCCCGTGGACAGAGAAGCCTGGTGGGTTCAGTCCAAGAGGTCGCAAAGAGTCGGATACAACTGAGCAACTACACACACACACACACGAGGTCGCAAAGAGTCAGATACAACTGAGCAACTACACACACACACACACACACACACACACACACACACAGCTCCAAGGGCACCAGACTGCATGTGAGCCCAGTGTTGGAGATGGTTGGTGGTGGCTGCACGACATGTGATATACCTAATGTCCCTGACTGTACTTTAAAGCCGTGAACTTTATGTGTATTTTGACACAAAACAAGAGCTCAGATGTCCTTCACCACTTAAGAGAAAAGTCCAGTGGCAAGGACTGCAGAGAGCATGTTCTTGGTTATACTGAGATTAAACAGAGTAATCTGTTTAATTCCATCAGTTGAAACACCATGGGTCTGAATGTCACTAACACACCCAGCGTCTCTAGTAATAAGTGTTGCAAAAGCTCCACTGAGGGGGGCAGTGGGGGTGGGGTGGGGGGACAAGCCCAAAGAAGGATAATTCTTCCCAGTTCATCTCATGGGCACCCACCAGTCTCTTACAGGGTGACTCGTGACCACAAGAACTATCTTATTTAAGCATTTAAGCACTTGACCAATTCCTAAAAAGTCAAAAATAAATGATCATAGATTTTAATTACAGAATACCCACCGATCACAATTATTCAGACATCACAAGTATACATGAGATAACAGGGGGCGCCCCCCTCGGGTCTCCACCCCTATCCCATTCCTCAGATTTAACAAATGTTGATGTATTGGATCGTGGTCTTCCAGGCTTTCAATTTCCCCCGAAAGGTAAACCTATATAGATGCACCTACTCAAACACAAGTGAATTAACTTTTAAATACATATTCTCAAACAATCTCGATTACCCTCCATGACTGGCTCTACTTGAACTAACTGTATTTATCCAGGTCCCCAAGGACAGACTCTAGCCCTTGTCTGCTGTTCTTTGTTTTCTCCACAGATTTCAGTCTCCCCCAGCCCCCACATCTTGGGACAGCCTCCCTTTTTACAAGCCTCACCCAAGACTCAGTGCCAACACTGAATTTAACTCTGACTCCTTTCACCTGGTATGTGAGCGGTCCTGGGGAGAGGCAGGTGGTGCTATTATTATGTCCAACTTACAGATGAGCAAACCTCAGATGTGGCCTCAGAGGTGCTCATGGGCATCCCTCCTCAATGCTCAAGTCACCAGGCGTCCTGCACCCAGAGCTCTGTACACGCCCGTTCCATAAGCTCCCCTGTGGATCCACCAGGACGAGATGGATAAACTTTTTCTTTTTAATTTAATATTTATTTATTTGGGCTGCCCTGGTGGCTTAGACTGAAGAATCTGCCTGCAATGTGGGGGACCTGCGTTGGATCTCTGGGTTGGGAAGGTCCCCTGGGGAAGGGAATGGCAACCCACTCCAGTATTCTTGCCTGGACAATCCCATGGACAGAGCAGCCTGGCAGGCTACAGTCTATGGGGTCAAAAAGAGTCAGACACGACTGAGCGACTAACACACATACACACACACATACGTGTTTATTTGGCCGAACTGGGTCTTAGTTTCGGCTCATGGGATCTTTGTCGCAGCATTTGGACTCTTTAGTTTCAGTACTCGGGGTTTCCTTCCCTGACCAGGGATAGAACCCAGGCCCCCTGCATTGGGAGCACAGAGTCTTAGCCACTGGACCACCCAGGGAAACTCCTAAACTTTTCCTAAGAGAGCCAGATACCATATTAAATATGGTAGGCTTATGAGCCCTAAGGTGTCTGTGGTACATACTCAATCTTGTCTGGTGTAACTCAAAAGTAACCACAAACAACAGGTAAAAGATGGGCATGGGTGTGTCCCAAGAAAACCATCCACAACTAATTTGCAGGCTCCTGCTCCAGGATGAAACAGAATTCATATACTTATGAGAATGGAGAAGTTGTGTATGTGGGCAGAGGTTGCAAGAGTATTTTCTTGCTGGTGTCTTGGCTCCCCTGTAAGACTGTAGAATCCTAAAGGGCAGAGCTTGGGGGTTATACTTCCTCTGAAATCTTAATATCTCATCCAGTGCTCCCTGATTCAGAAAACATCCAAACGTACACGGTGAGTTAAAGGAGCTTGACTGGATTATGTAAGAAGTGACTTCGGCTTTAACCCAGAATTTAGTACAAGGCTAGGATGTCTCTGCTTTTAAAGGTTAAGCTATATGGCTATTTCACAACATGCTCTAAAATTTAATTAATGGATATGTGACTGCATAGGGAAGCATCTTTCGATAATAATAGGAATAGCTCAGGACAGTTAAAAAAAAAAAAAAATGCCCCAGCTGCTATGTGTCAGCAACTCTGGTAGACTCTAATTGGGATCTCCATGAAAGCACATCTTATCACGTGGAGAAGCTCTGATCATCAGCAACAGAATCCTATACTTTAGGCTATTAAGTAACTCATGTTCAGTTGCTCACTGAACATCAACCAGGTTCTGGGCATAAAGCTGAGTGAGTTCTCCTTCCTCCCCTGGGTTCTTTATCAGACACCCTATGGAGTAGCATCGCAGACTTTTACAGGTAAGAAAACTAGAACTCAGAGAGGATTCTCCAAGGTCACCTGGCTGGTAAGTGACAAAACCAATAATGAGAACCAAGGTTTTGAATGCTAAGGTAGGCGTAGTCTCTCCCGTCCCCCCCACCATGCCCATCCCACAGCTGCTGCACTGTTTGAACTCCAGCTCGGCTTGTACACTGATGTATCCTTAGATTGTGACAACATGCCAGGGATGGGCTGGCCCGTCCACTACCGTGCCCCTCCTGCTACACAGGACTGTTCACTTGCATAACTAGTGACTACCCTTTACGTACAACTCCAGGGAGCCGTCAAGTCCTGACTCACTTCCTCAGGATCCAGGACTGTCCCCAGCCCCATGCCTGTAACCTGGCCAGCCCACACAGGTGGAGCGCAGGGCCGGGTCCCTTCACCTCTGCTGATGTCCTGGATGAGGAAAGCTCCAGGCAGAATCTGGAGACACGCCCAGCTTCAGCTCTGGCGAGGGCTGGAATACCAGGGCTGGTGTGGCCAGTCAGGATAACCCAGGACAAGGGTGGAGGGGGTGGCCCGGAGAATGCTGTCCAGAGATTAAGCTCTGTATCCTTTGGAGTCAGGTAGGCAGATCAAATAAGTATGACAGGACACGTGAGGTGGAGGCTGGACTGGTCTGACTTTTACTGACACAACTCTCTGGAGTTCTGTTTTATAGCCAATCTGGGATAAACGTATCCACATAACAAATGATAATTTGTGTGAGCACCAGGCACGCCTTCAGATGGGTATTTAAGATACATTTTAGAGTTAGATGGGTTCAGCCAGTCTTCACTTTATAGATAAGCCCTGGGCTTGCAGTTTAACTGACTTGCTCGAGGTTATACTACTAGTTTGGTCTTAGGTAAGCTCCAGCAACTACGAGTTTGAAAAATAATTCAATAGCCACAAGATCAAATAAAACCATGAAAGCGGATGGGGTGTATACCGTCCCCAGGTGTTTTTTTCCCCCCCTAAGGAATGTTCACACAAGGTGACAACTGAACCAAGGGTTGGGCCAGCAGGCTAAATCCACTTCTGATCTATCACTGGCTTTTGGAGAAGCCACACTGGAGCCAGGAACAGGCTGTGAAACGTTATTGGCCAAGTGGAACATCTGCTGAACTTTAAATATGAATCATCTGGTAGGCAGAGTTGTTAACCCATTTTACAGAGGAAGCAGCTGCCTTGCCCAAGACCACTCCTGGTAAGAGGACGCATCAAGATCTGTACCAGGTCTTTTAATGCCAAGTCTTGTGCCAGCCTATAAATGCTTCCCCGGTGGATCAGGTGGTAAACAAACCACCTGCCATGCAGGAAACAGAGATTCGATTCCTGGGTCAGGAAGATCCCCTGGAGAAGGAAATGGCAACCCACTCCAGTATTCTTGCCTGGGAAATCCCACAGCAGAGGAGCCTGGCGGGTACAGTTCATGGGGTCTCAGAGACACAATTTAGTGACTAAACAACAACAAAACACCAAAAGCTGCTGCAGCCATTTAAATAAAGAACATTTAGAACTTCAGAGGAAAGGCATTCTAGTTGGGAATAACAATGTTATAGATGATGAAGCTTTTGAACTGGACCTTGGAAGATGGGCAGGGTTTTGACAGCACTTTTATTTAGCTAGAGAGCTAACACCCTTCACAGAGCTGTGGGTGAGAAAAGCAGACAAAGCACCCAAGATCAGGCTAGAGATGGCCCACTCTAGGCTTCCGGACAGGTAATGTGTCATCCATTAACACCCTGACAAGAGTCCCTTTTAGGAACGGAAAGAGGGGAAGGGTTACCCAGGAAAGAGAGTTCTTTGTTCTGGGTGATATGACAAACACTGAAGGAATACAAAGACCTATTCAGCTAGCTGTCTTCTTTTTAACCACTTGCTAATCATAATAATAATTTTTAAAAACTCATTTCCCTTGATTACTTATGCTAGTAAAATGATTGATCACAACATCAATCAAGGAATGGGGGAGACTGGGAAAGATAACCTACATTCGCTCCCATTTCGGAGGCTTATTCTTCAATGCTCTCAGGCTGAAAGATGAACCCATTCCTGATCTCCTTTGGAAAAACGGTTTTAATGGCTTAATTCCTACCTAGGCCTCATGATGGTCTATCTCCTGACTGTAATTTTTTAAAGTTTTTTTTTTTTTTCTCTTGAGGAACTTGGACCATAATGAGGCCTAGGTAGGAATTAAGCCATCAAAACTGTTTTTCCTAAGGAGATCAGGAATGGGTTCACCTTTCAGCCTGAGGGAGCCAATCTTAAATACAATATAAGTGTTTTCAATTCAAATTCACAAACCTTCTCAAGGGTTCCAGGAATTTTGCAAGTAACTTGTGACCAACCTCTGACCTACCCCAGAAGTCCTAGGAGGAGAGGCACTGACCGATTTCAGAGATAAGTTAAAGCTACTTAACCAGAAGCCTGCCTTTTAGATCCTGACCTAAAACCTAAAGGAAACCAAACAGCTGTATTTTCAAAGCAAATAACTGCTACCATTCTTTGAGTTTTTACTACTGTGATGAGGCCCCTCCATACACCATGTTACTTAAGAATCCCAATAATCCTATGATGTGTTTTATCTTCAGTAAAAGTTCGGCTTGGAAGAGTAATGAGCCCAAAGCCACAGAGCTAGCAGGTGGTCTACGGGTTGACCCCATTCCAAACCACCTTCCGAAAACCTGTTTTTCTCTGCCTCTCCTCCCCACCAGGCACCAGACATGTGCTCTTCCAGAAGCCCACACGGCTGGCCACCCCCTATCCACCCCACCACAGGAGGCCCTTCCCAGGTCAGCCTCACCCAACCCCTGCTGAGAACGATATAGTTCAAAGAGAGGTTTTTCTAGTGCAGGGAACCCCTTCATCAGCCTTCCCTTGTGACTCACTACACCCTCATCATAGACACGCCTATGAGTGGGCACCAGGGCTTGGGATTCCCACTGGATCTGGTTTAATCAGCACTAGATCCTTAGACATCCCCCACAACATCCAACCACACAGTTTTCAAGGAGAAAACTGTAGATACACAAATAGCAGTGAGGTGCTCACGCCCAAGGCTACCAAAGCAAGGAAAGCAGACCCAAGGAGTCAGGACTGGGAGTTCCAGGCCCATCCTCTACACCGCTAGGTTTGTGACAAGGCGAAATTCAATTAACCCCTGCACCTGCGGGCCTCCGTTCCCATGGAGGTAAAGGGAGCGGATAAGAAGTAACTTGCCGTCTCTGGAAGACCAAGGTGCCTTATGTGAAGCACTCAGGTGAGTTCCGATTTGGTGCCAGACTAACCTTTATTTACCTCCCCACTCTCCTTCCTCTTTAGGGGAGAAGTCGGATCTCCTAAACAAATTTATAAAGAATTCCTGTACAAATGGCAGAATGAAGGGGGGTGGGGAGGCAGGTTAAAATGATAATCCTATCCCTTTCTACTCATTTTCTTCCTCCCTTCTTGATCCCACATCCTAAACCCAGAAATCAGATGACCACGGATGAAATGAGCTCAAAACAGGTCAAACAGGCAGCCCCCAGCTGCCACCGTCCTCCAGACCACTGGGAAGAGGACGTGGCCGGAGAAAGGCATCGGAGTCGCGGCAGAGACCGCCGCCCTCCCCGACTCGCGGCCCCACCACGTCCCCCACAGCTTGCCCGGGTCGCCGGCGGCCACTCACCTGCGCCGGGCAGAACAGCAGCAGGAGGAGGCCGAAGGCTGGGCCGCGCACGCTCATGCTGCCGCGGCGACGGGCGGCGGATGTCGGAGAGACTCGGCTCGCAGGCTCGGTTGGGCACCCCGGGCTGTCTCCGGCTCCCGCGCCCGCGGAGGGAGGAAACCAAGCGCCGGCTGCGGCGGGATGCGCGCGCAGGTCAGGAAGGACGAAGGAGTCGTCGGCTCCTCCCACTTCTGGGTGGAACCTTCCGAGCCAAGAGCCCGTCCTGGGGCGGGGCCGGAGCGGGTGAGGGCGGGGAGAAGGCGGGGAATGGGCGAGGCTAGTGGGGGCCCGGACCGCTTCTTGTCACAGCCGGTTCCCAGTCCCCTCTCTGCACTAATTCCGCCTCAGCCGCGGCGTGGGGCCAGGGACTCTGAGACCCGGGTAGAGCTGAACATTTGGAATCTGGCCTGGGAAGGATATTTCTGGGGTTGCCGCAACAGTGTGTGGTTTTGATGCTTTAACTCCTTTCTCCCCTTTTTGTCATTCCTCGATTGGAAATGGGAGGGCGAGAAGGTTTTAGCAAATCGGGGTGCGTGGGGACAGTTTTCCCAATTAAGATCCCACTTCTCAGCGGACCCAATTAGCACCCCGAGCAAGTTCTCTTTCCAAACCCAGTTACCCAAAGGAATCGGTGCCTAGGCACTTCTGGCAAAGCTGGGGGCGGCGCCACGCGGTGGCCTGACAGTGTTGTGATCGGAGAGCTGAGCGGGCGGAGCGTGGCAGTGGGCGATGCCTCAGAGCCGCCCAATCTCTGTTTTCTGTCCTCTCAGCCCACTTTTGAAAAAAGTTCTAGAACCACACCATCTGCTGGCGGAGCAGAGCATGGCAGGGAACCCGCCCGTGGGAGAAGAGCCACCCCCGCAACCACCCCCGGGAAGTTTGACGCAAAGGTGGGACCAGAGTCCGTAAGTTCTAGGTGAAGTGAAGTAACACAGAGATAAATAAGCATCTTCGTTTTCGAGCCTTATACTTTTTTTGATCTGACACTTATTTTTGTTATATGCACTTCTGGTATCATTTCCCCTCAGATTTAATTATTAAGATCACTCAAAAGCATCAGTCATTTCCATTTTGAAGTTAGGAAAATGGACGTAAGGATCCCTCCTCCCCACAGTGGAAGCCAATGTACAGTGAAAAGACTAAATACACATCTGTAGCAATGATCAAAGCCAGTGGAGGTAGGACCATGATCAGGTAATGTTCTCATCCTTATTCTACAAGGCGACTGTCCCCTTGACTGACTTTGCAGTTACCGACTTGCCTCCCCACCTCCTCAGCCTTGAAATGTACACCTGCTTGGCCGGGCACTAAACTGTAGGGATTCCCTCTGGACATTCAGCCTTGGCGATCTCCTGGCCTCATGAATCTGCTTGCCCTCAAGTGCCTGGTGTTCCCACTGATGATAACTTGGTATGCATCATGCTGCTAAGTGGCTCAGTCGTGTCCGACTCTGTGCGACCCCATGGACGGCAGCCTACCAGGCTCCTCCGTCCATGGGATTTTCCAGGCAAGAGTACTGGAGTGTGTTGCCATTGCCTTCTCCGAGGTAATCAAAATGTTGTCACTGAGCCAGATGGCAGGACCATCCTTGGGAATTTCTTAGAAATGCAAATTATGGGCCCCAGTCTGGACACCCATCCCCATGCAAACCCTAGGAGGATGAGCTCTCCAGGTGGTCCCAATTCACATTCCAATTCACGAACTACCTCTGTAATATATTTCCAAAATCTCAGTGGCTTAGTTACCCTTCCAGTACTTAACGGGGGAAACCAGGCAATCAACCAACAAAAACCTTTACTAAATAATTGAATTGAGTAAAGGAAATTTCAAGCACCATATGAAATATTTCTTGGATGGGCAGAAATTTTGATACCCAGTAAATTATGTCCACTATTCACCAAAATGGACTTCCCTGGTGGCTCAGACAGTAGAGTTCACCAGCAATGCGGGAGACCTGGGTTCAATCCCTGGGTTGGGATCTGGGGGAGGGCACGGCAACCCCACTCCAGTATTCTTGCCTGGAGAATCCCCATGGACAAAGGAGCCTGGTAGGTCGAAAAGGGTCGGACATAACTGAGCGGCTAAGCACACACACACATACACACAGTCACCAAAATAAGAACAAAAAGATCTTTTAGCTATATACATATATTTCTAGTTCTGTATTTTGTACAGCTTTGATGATATCCAAAAGGCGATGATATATTTTAAAAATAAAGTATCTTATTTTTAAGAGAAAGTTTTTTTTGCTGATAAAGCAATCCATGCTTATGGTAGCAATTTTGAAAACTTATAGGCAAGAGTTAAAAACATCATTTATAATTCCACCATTTATGATAATCTATGTCACATCATGGTGTATTTTCTCCTTCTCTAAAAATTGTTTTAACACATGTAAAGAAAAAAATGTTGCCTGCCACTTCAGTTCCACAAGGATTAAGCTCTTAGTCACTGCAGTCCATAACATGTGTGCTCTGAGGGCAATTTAGGATGGAAAACAACTGGAAGCATTCTGTGCATTAGATATACCAGTCACTAGGTGAGATTCGGAGAAGGCGATGGCACCCACTCTAGTACTCCTGCCTGGAAAATCCCATGGGCGGAGGGGCCTGGTGGGCTGCAGTCCATGGGGTCGTGAAGAGTCGGACACCACTGAGCAACTTCACTTTCACTTTTCACTTTCATGCATTGCAGAAGGAAATGGCAACCCACTCCAGTGTTCTTGCCTGGACCAGGGACGGGGGAGCCTGGTGGGCTGCCGTCTATGGGGTCACACAGAGTCGGACACGACTGCAGCGACTTAGCAGCAGCAGCAGGTAAGATGCATGTCTAAGAGAAAATTTCAAAGACCCCAGATTCTTCCATCTTCCCGTATTTAGAAAAGCCCTAAAATCATTAACTTGAAATGTTTGTTCTTTGTGATTAGCAATGCCAACTACAAATTAGCTCATGGATGCTTAAATCAGGAGCTGAATCTAAGAGCCCAATTCTTATATCTTCTCATATCTAGAAAAGCACTAAAATCCTTCATGGTGACACTGTTCCTCATGACTAGTGAAGGCTCCCCGAGACTAACAGAAACCTTCTGGAAAAATATCTGCTTGATTGCATGTATTCCCCCTTCACCAAAAGTCACATATAAACTGACCTTTCTCCCCTGCCTCTTTGGAGCAGTTTCTCAGAGTTATCTGAGGTTATCTCCTGGGCTGTAGTCCTCATTTTACCCCCAATAAAACTTAACTTGCATCTCTCACGTTGTGCATCTTAAGTCGACAGCAGTAATCTTTTCATGCTTAATTACATGTGTTTTCCCAGCGGAAAAGTTCATGTACACACAGGTTCTTCCCTTACCTCTTTGGAGCAGGTCCTCAGAGCTCTCTGAGAGGCCTGTCTCTCTGGCTATGGTCCTCAATAAGGTCCCTGAATAAAACTTAACTCACAACTTTTACACTGTGTATTTTTATTTCAAGTGACATGTAGTCAAAGTCCTAGGAGAGGCTTTTCGTTTGTTTGTTTAAATACTTGTCAATACCACTATCATTATAACATCATCCAACATTGATTGCATTAAAAATAAAGGACAAAACAAGAGGGTCAATGAAATTGTTGCATGTATGCATCTTTATCAATGTGCAGAAAGATCCTCCAGAAGACATCTATGTATTTGAAAACGTGTTTGTGAGTAAAATATGTGGGCTTTTTAAACGAGTGGGGCCATATGGTATACAGTTTGCAGCTTGCTTTTTAAAAAATCTTTATTTATTTATTTGGTGTGTCAGGTCTTAGTTGTGGCAGATGGGACCTTTGATCTTTGTTGGAATCTTTAGTTGCAGCATGTGGCATCTAGTTCCCTGACCAGGGATCGAACCCAGGCCCCTTGCATTAGGAGCGTGGGGTCTTAGCCACTGGACCACCAGGGAAGTCCCTGCAGCTTTTTTTTTTTCACATTAAGCAGTATGCTTTTCTACCTCACTACTTTTACTAGTTTTACAGGATTTCATTGTGTGTATGTGACATTTCTGAAGCCAGCAGTGTGGGCCAGTCTCAGGGCAGTGCCTAAGTCAATGAAATGGAGTGTACCATCAGAAAGTATTTCAAAATAAATAACTCAAGCCTCAAATTGCATTTCTGGTACATGCCAAGTGTTTGTATGTCTGTAGTAATACTGCATAATTCACTTTTCTTTTTCTTATGCCGTCTCACATTCCTGAGCTTGTCTGGATTCCACAAAGCTTTGCGTGTTTCTGTGCCCTCGGCTTTCCTTGTGATACTGCATCACAGAAGCCTAAAAGCTACTGAACATTTTCCTTAGGCAGAGAGATGAGAACGTTGATTCCAAACAAATTTCTTTTCACCTAACAGATGGAAGGGGAAGGCTAGAAATAGTCTGTTAATAGTTTTTGATTCATTACATAATTTATTTAATCAATCTCCTACTGGATGTTTGGTTTGTCATTTTTCATTACTGAAAACAATAATGCAGTGAACATCATTATACCTAAATCCTTACAATCATATATAAATAGAACTATTGGAAAAATTTATATATTGTTGGATCAAAGGAAATGTGTATTTTAGTTTTGAATATTGTCAAGTTCCCTCCAAAGAGACTGCAATTTACATCTTTGCTTACAACATACAGGAGAACCTGATTCTATCTCCTTGCCAACACTTAACTTTGCTATTCTGATAGGTGAAAAATAGCATCTGTGATTTTAATTATTGTATTTCTTATTTTAAAAAAGATTTTGATGCTTTAATTTATATTTTATTAATGATATGTGAGATTAAAAACCTTTTCATACATTTATAGGCAATTTTATTTCTTTGTCCATATTCTTCATTTTTAAAAGAATATTTTCTGGTTGTGCTGTGAGGCATGTGGGATTAGTTCCCTGACTGGGGATGGAATCTGCACTCCCTGCATTGGCAGTGAAGAATCTTAACCACTGGACCACCAGGGAAGTCCCTGTATTGTTTATTTTCTATTAGTTTTTTCATATTGATTTGTAAAAACTATTAAGAAAATTACCCTGTTGGTCTAGTATATACAGTGCAGATACTTAATTTACTAGTTTCAGTTCAGTTCAGTTCAGTCGCTCAGTCATGTCCAACTCTTTGCAACCCCATGGATTGCAGCACGCCAGGCCTCCCTGTCCATCACCAACTCCCAGAGTTTACTCAAACTCATCTCCATTGAGTTGGTGATGCCATCCAACCATCTCATCCTCTGTCATCCCCTTCTCCTCCTGCCTTCAATCTTTCCCAGCATCAGGGTCTTTTCAAATGAGTCAGCTCTTCGAATCAGGTGACCAAAGTATTGGAGTTTCTGCTTCAACATCAGTCCTTCCAATGAACACTCAGGACTGATCTCCTTTAGGATGGACTGGTTGGATCTCCTTGCAGTCCAAGAAAACTCTCAAGAGTCTTCTCCAACACCACAGTTCAAAAGCAACAATTCTTCAGCACTTACCTTTCTTTATAGTCCAACTCTCGCATCCATACATGACTACTGGAAAAACCATAACCTTGATGAGATGGACCTTTGTTGGCAAAGTAATATGCTGTCTAGGTTGGTCATAACTTTCCTTCCAAGGAGTAAGTGTCTTTTAATTTCATGGTTTACAAAGTTATAAAAAATTATTCCATGTTTTCCTTTTGAGTTTTAATGATTTCTTGAAGATAATGATCTGCCTGGAATTATTTTGCTGTGAACAGTGATATAGGGATCCAACTTCCCCCAGGCACCCCCCTACCCCTCCAACCTCAACCCTCCTTCCCCCACCCCCCCACCCCCCACCTCTGTCCAAGAACCTCAGCAATCACATGACACCTGCTCTTCTTAAAGTCATCACTAGTTTTCGTGTTGCAGAATCAATGACAACCTATTTGTTCTCATCTCACTTGCCTTCTTAATAACAATGAGCACAGATGATCACATGTTCTTCATTAAACACTCTTCTTTAACCCTCATTCTCCTGGGTTACCTCACTGGCTAAGCAGCCATTGCATCTCATCTTCTAGAGACTAAGGAATGTGATTTGAGCAGCATGTTTCTATTAATAAAATTTTGTTTCAATAAAATAACTTTGAGTTCTTCTAATATAGAAGCTTAGTTTTGCTGCTGCTAACTTTGAAGCTTCAAAGTAGGCAATGATTCAAGGGGGCAAAAAAAAAAGAAGGCCTAACTTCTGTACAGATTGCAAGCTTGCCCAGTTTCTAACTTGAAGGCTGAAATTTAATCATGAGAAATGTAGATGGAGCTGGGCCTTTTGGGTACTAGGATGCAGCTGACTTCACCTGGTGATACCTGAGACCATTGTGGATGGACTGGGTACCTCTTCACTTTGCTTTTTTTTTTCATTTCTTGCTGCCACCCCCGCTACCTACCCAACCCCTTCATCTACGCACCCCACAACGCCCCCGCCCCCGCCCCGCCCTGTTGTGTCAGTCAGCTTGGGCTGTCTTAACAAAATATCATGGACTGAACAGCTTAAAGGTCAGTAATTTTTATCCCACGGTAATGGAGACAGAGAAGTCTGAGATCAAGCTGCCAGTCAGTTCGGTTTCCGGTGAGTCCCCACTTCCTGACTTGTAGACACTGGCTTCTCAATGTGTGCTCATGTGCTCTTTCCTTGGTGTGTGTGTGTGGAGAGAGAGAGATCTCTCTTCCTCTTATATAAAGTCACAAATCCTATTTGGTTAAGGCCACACCCTTAGGACCATTGTTGTTGTTTTTCAGTCACTAAGTCATGATTCTCTGATTCTTTTCGACCCCAGGCCCACCAGGCCTCCCTGCCCCTCACCATCTCCCAGAGTTTGCCCAAGTTCTAGTCCACTGAATCAGTAATGCTATCCAACCATCTCATACTCTGCTGCCCTCTTCTCTTTTTGACCATATTCAACCTTAATTATTAAAACTTCTTTATAGCCCTAGGGGCTTCCCTGGTGGCTCAGCAATAAAGAATCTGCCTGCAATGCAGGAGACGCAGGCTTGATCCCTGGGTTAGGAAGATTTCCTGAAGGAGGAAATGGCAATCTGCTCCAGTATTTCTGCCTGAGAAATCCCATGGACAGAGGAGCCTGGTGGGCTGCAGTCCATGGGCTCTCAAAAAGTTGGACACAGCCACAAGCAGCAACAACAAACAAAAAGCCCTGTCTCTAAATAGTTACTTGGGGGTTAGGAATTTGTCAATGTAGGAATTTGGGGAAGGGGGACACAACTCAGTTCATTGCATCCCTCTTTGTGCTCAGGGCGGCTTGATGTCTTTTGTGGGCTCTAAGCACCTTTGCCTTTGGGGATCCCTCCTTCCTTAAAAAAAGAAACCAAACACTTAAAATTCCACGTTGGTATACAGATGGATATAATCCAAGCTGACTGAATTATTATATATTTATTATTATTATATTTTTCTTCTGATTTTAAAATAAATTGCTATTAAAACATTTTCATGAGACCTTAGAAGTGTCAGGGGCCCTAGGCACTAGGCCTACTTGGCTTAATGGAGACACTGTAGACACTTTTGTAGACACTGTAAATTTTGCTAACAGACTGCCCCCAAAAAGATCCAGGAAGAGCAACTAGAGCTGACTCTAAAAGAACCACCTTGTAGATGATTGGAGAGTGACCAGTTCAACACAGGAAACATGAGTAGGTGATCAGCTCACACCTGACTCCCTCTGTCAATCTACACATTGCAAACACATTTTGGTAAACTATAGGAAACCTTGAGTTAAAGCTTCTGCAAAACCCTTAGGGAGCTTTAGGTTGAGTGTTTTTGAGAGCCTCTTTTTGGTAAAAGACTTTTTTTCTTTTTTATTAATATATAATACACATGTAAAATCTATAAAACTTACATGTACAGTTCAATAAGTTCTTACATACTATATATTTATATTATGTTATCTATTACTTGATAACAAATTATCCTAAAACATAGTGGATGATAAGAACAAACATTTATTAGATTAGATTTTCTGCCAGCCAGGGCTCTGTGTGGTTCTGGGTGGTTTTGGCTCATGAGTCTGTGGTGAAGATGTCAGCCAGGCTACCATCATCTGAAGGCTTGACTGGGGCTGGAATATTTGCTTCCAAGATGCTGCTGGCAGGAGGCCTTGGTTCCACTCCACACAGCTCAGGGCTGCTCATCTGTCTTCAAGACCAGGGAACTGGCTTCCTCCAGAACAAGTGATCCAAGAAAGAGCAAGGTAGAACCTTATGGTAGCATGCCATTCTTTTTTTTTTTTCCCTTTTTTTGCCACTAGTTTGACTTCTATCATCATAAATTGCTTTTGCTGTTCTTGAACTTCAAACAAATTGAGTCATCGTTCGTGTCTGGTTTCTTTCACTAAACATTATGTCTGCAAGACTCATCCACATCACTTACAGCAATAGTTCATCTTTTTTTTTGTTTTTATTATTGGATCATATTCCATGGTATAAAAATACCATGGCAGACATTTGAGTTGTTTCCAGGTTGGGCTATTATAGAGTTGCTATGAACATTCTTACGCAGGTCATTTCTTTGAAATATGCCCTCAATTCTTTGGAGCTCTGCAATAAACTTTTAAAACTCCATACTTAAGCTGAATTTTACAGACATCTTCATTTAAAACAGCTTAGGCTACAACTCATGACTTTAGTGTCAGTGGTTTATGAGACTTCAGGAGTGGGGTATTGTTGGTCAAACTTATGGTAAAGTATTACTCACCACCCTAAGGATACTTGAATTGGTGATTAATCCAGTCATGTGTTGCAGTGTAGCTTAGGCTCATTAGTGTGGAGGTAACTTGAATTTGGCCGTTAGTATTTTCCTAATTTGTCACATAATATTTCACATAAGATTCAGTCACATAATACAGTTTCTTTCCCCTGGGATGGCTTTAGGTCTTATCTTTGCCAAAATAGGAAGACTAACTCTTGTAAATGGCAGACTTTCTAAGGCTATTCTTAAAAGTTTAACTGCAAGAAATAGGAACAATAGCAGCGTTTCCTTCCTTAAAAATTAGAAGGTTCAGTTCTAGCGAGGGAGTGAAGAAATCAAAGATGGGAGAAGTCATGCTTTCTGTTGCCAGAGCTAAAGCTGACAAGGCATCTTAAAACTGAGGATCTCAGGAATTCCTGGTGGTCCAGCGATTAGGATTCAGCGCTTTCACTGCCTGGTCAGAGAACTAAGATCCCACAGACCTCACGACACAGCCAAAAAAAAAACCGAAAAGATATTTAATTAACTTCCTTCAATTGTTTTAATATGACTTCACTCATATTTTTAAATTATCTTAAAATATTGCCAAAAAATAAGAATAAAACACCAGAAAAAGATTCTAAGACTTTTCAGGCCCACTAGTTCATGGGGTTGCAAAGAGCTGGACACGACTGAGTGACTGAACTGAACTGAAGTGAGTGCATAAATTATTTAACTGAGGACTAAGTATGGTCAGAGAGCTTGGAAAAAACACCTCAATGAGTCCCACTGATTTATCTCATTGCATTTAGTAGGTTAAACAGCAAAAAGAGACAGGCAAGGCCCTCAGTCAGAGGAATGGGAAACAAATTATTCCAGACTTGCCCAGAGAGCATAGAACTTGGTTTTGGCCTATTGTGTTTCAATTTTGGTTTTCTCTGTGTTTCGAAGCACAGGTAAGTACATGGGTGTGAGCTGATGAGGGGAAAAGACATGAAAAATCATCACACTGTGTGACTCTGTTCATAGCTGGGCCTCAACATGGTTCTATGCACTCATTTTTTAGCATCTTCTCATAGTGATATAAAACTTACTAAGACCAACTGACCAGCATAGATAATCACAGACACCACACAGATCATGCACAAAATTCTTTCTTGGTAATAAGCAGAGGAGATGCATTCCCATGGCAATCAACAACTCCTAGAAAGTGTTGTGTGCTCAGTTGCTCAGTCATACCCAATTCTTTGTGGACTGTAGCCCGACAGTCTCCTCTGCCCATGGGATTCTCCAGGCAAGAATACTGGAGTGGGTTCATTTCCTCCTCCAGGGGATCTTCCTGACTTAGAGATCGAACCCACATCGCTTGCATCTCCTGCATTGGCAGGTGGATTCTTTACCACTAGCACCACCTGGGAAGCCCTAGAAAGTGTTAGGAACGCAACACAGTTGTACCAACGGAACTAGAATCAGGTCAGCCACTTATCATTAGCTCCAGGTCCTAACCAGACACCACGCTTTTCCTCTCCAGTGCAGGGCCTGAGTTCTTTGATGACTGAACAAGCTCACCAAGGGCAAGCCTGTGCAGCACAAGAGGTCTGCAATTGTTAGCTCTTGTTTCAAGGCCACACTACTTTCTTTTTCTTTTTTTTTTAAGGTTGCTCCACACAGCACCAGGGATCTTAGTTACCTGACCAGGGATTGAACCCATGCCCCCTGTCTTGGGAGCATGGAGTCTTAACCACTGGACTCCCCGGGAAGTCCCACGGTCACACTTCTTCATGAGGTTTGTTGCCTGCTCTCCTCTCCTTGGGACTTTTTCCTCCCACTATCCACCTTTCACTTCCCGCTCCTGTCTATTTCATCTCATCTCCTTTGCTGATTCCCTTCTCTCATCTATTTCCTCACACCAGAGTCTTTCTGGGGACTTCATCTGTCCTATGACTGTGACCATCACCTCTACATAGATGATGCCCAGATTTGGAAGAGTCTTGTCCTAAACGTTAAGCAGCTACTTCCAGCTGCCTTCTGGAATCGAATTCGTACATTCTTCAAACTGAACATGTCCAGACTTCCTCTCTCTCTGTCCCCATCCTAGCTCTGCTGTTCTTCTCTATTTCCTGGCACAATTACTAGCACCGCCCACCACATAAACCTTGAGTGTGGAGTTAGCCCACAGACCTGAGACTGCTTTCTATAGAAAGTCTTGCTCACAAGGTTGGCCACGGGCAGGCCACTGGACTCTTGGCAGGCAAATAGTTCTTTACACAGATATGAAACTTTCCCTAAGTGATGATGGCTCACTGTGCCCACACTGATTGCTCAAACAATGGGGCTCATGCTAAATGCCTGGTTTCTTCCTGGCAGCTTGGAATTCTGGTAGATACTAGGCAGAGGGTACCTATGTGACCAGCTCCCAGTTAAAAGCCTGAGTGAGTCTCTCATGAGCTTGCTTATCAGCAGATAACACATCATAATGTTGCCCTAAGTCTTTGCTAGAGGAGAGGACTCTTGGAAGCTTTAATCTGGATTTCTCTATATCTCCATTTCATTCTCTTTCCCCTTTCTAGTTTTGCTTTATATCAATTTCACTGTAATTTTAGCCATGAATATGACCATACTGTGAGCCCTGTGGGTCTTCCTAGCAAATTGCCAAAGATCGCTGGGAGTGATCTTAGGGTTCCCTGATGCACCTTAGTATAATTCCTGACTCTTCTTTCTTTTCCTCACCCTCTCTGTTCAGTTAATCACCTAATTATCATTAGCTCTACCTCTAAATATTAAAAATAAAAAATGTCCCATATTCTCCACCTTCACTGCCTAGATGTTACAACCATGACTCCATCTGGGCATCAATCTCCCTGCTTTCCCCCACTATAAAAGTAAAACCCAAAGATTGGGGGACAGCAGTAAGCTGATGCTATGAGGGAGGTTATTTCTTGTTTAAAAAAATTTTTTTTGAACTGAGTAAATTTGAAGACCTAATTGGCCTTATTCAAGGATTCATGGGAATTCCCTGGCAGTCCAGTGGTTAGGACTCTGTCTTTCCACTGCAAGGGGCATGGGTGCGATCCCTGGTCGGGGAACGAAGATACTTCAATTACCATGGTGCAGCCAAAATAATAATAATAAAGGATTCACGAATTGGGCAACATTCCACCTAACAAGTAGGAAGAAGCTTTAGGAGCTGTACAGAATGGAAGGCTTTCATAGATAGAAAGGGGGTGGGACAGGGAAGTCATAAAAAAGAAAAAAGGTTACCATATTTCAGACAAAGTCACCTTTCTTTGGAAGAAGGGTGGGGAATCTATCAATGTATCATGCAGTTGCTCTCATAGGAGCTGATGTGGTCATTCCAGATTGACTGGTTAAAGTTCATACTCCTGAGAGTAGCTGAAATTGAAATTAAATCTTAAAGCAAACCAGGTTTGTTTTCTGGGGGCAAGTGACTCCGTTTTGGGCATGTTGTTGCTGTTTTAAAGCACTCTCAAAGCCTGTTTCCTGGGTTTCCCTGGTGGTCTAGTGGTTGGGGATCTGCTAGCCAACCCAGGGACATGGGTTTGTTAGGGAAATTAGGTAGTCTTGTTTAGGCTTCAGAGACAAAGCAGAGAAGGCCTCTGACCTTGCTTCTAACCTTCCTGGAGACTATCTTGACTATGAATGACTGCCTGCTATGACTGCAAGACTAGCAGCACCATAGATAAGATAGGGGAGGAATCTTGAGCCCTGATGGGGGGCTGGCTAACCAAGCCCCAGGCTTAACAACATTCTAAGTTTTATGCATTAACATGAAATCAGAGCTGTAATTTGCTCACAGATTGATGATGGTATCAGTTTGCGTCCTGGGCTTATAAGCGGGGAACCCTGAACTGTAATCTTTGAAGTCTCACCCACGGAGCGGAAGTGATGCCTGGCATCTTTTCTGTCAGGCGAGTGTATGTTCCTCAGTTCTGCTTCGTCACAACAAAGATTTGGAGCCACGGACATTAAAGCCCTCGGTGCGTCACAGCTCTCAGGTCTTGGACAAACTGTGTTATAGCTCTTAGACAAATCAGTGTTACAGCTCTATTTTATTTAGAAGATAGCAGAAGAATCCATCCTCGAAGCGTGAAGGCATACCAACCCAAAGACGTGAAGAGAAGAGAGTGGAGGAGTGCGCCAGCGCGCAGGAGAGAGCCCTTTGGCTCTTCTTTTTATGTCTTTTCCTCCCCCTGGGCCTGCCCTATGTAAATCGGGCTAGCCAGGAGTGCTGTTTCTTCTACCTGAGGTCCTCACTCAGGTCCTCAGACCTTCCTTTGACCTTCCTTTGTTCTATTTTTGTGGGTTTTTCCCTTCCTTGTCTTTTAGCCACCGCCATTTTGGACTCCTGTTTCCTATTCTAAGTACCTAACATTTTCCCAGTTGGGTCTCCGGATGGGCTGTGACACAGGACTTCTCAACACTGTTTGAGTCTGAATGTTAGTCAAAATCCAATTTGGTGATGTTTCCTCTGCTGTTTCTATTTCTCTTTTCTTTTAATGTTAGTATATTGAGAGTAAGCTAGATAATTCTCTAATAAATATTCATTTCACTTCAGTTCTGGAGAAGGAAATGGCAACCCACTCCATTATCCTTGCCTGGAAAATCTCGTGGACAGAGGAGCCTGGTGGGCTGCAGTCCATAGGGTCACAAAGAGTCGGGCATGACTGAGTGACTAACAGTTACTACTTACTCACTTACTCAGTTCAGTTCAGTTGCTCAGTCATGTCTGACTCTTTGTGGCCCCATGGACTGCAGCACACCAGGCTTCCCTGTCCATCACCAACTCCCGGAGCTTGCTCAAACTCATGTTCATCGAGTCGGTGATGCCATCCAACCATCTCATCCTCTGTCATCCCCTTCTCCTCCTGCCTTCAATCTTTCCCAGCATCAGGGTCTTTTTCAGTGAGTCAGCTCTTCGCATCAGGTGGCCAAAGTATCAGAGCTTCAGCATCAGTCCTTCCGATGAATATTCAGGGTTGATTTCCTTTAGGGTTGACTGGTTTGATCTCCATGCTATCCAAGGGACTCTCAAGAGTCTTCTATTGATAGTATTCATTTGTATACAATGAGCGGCTTATTTTCTTAACAAATCCTTTGAACCTGAGACAAAAGTGAAAATTTTTGGCAACACATTAATTGGGGAAAGTGAAAACTTTCGGCAAAACAGAATTCAGTCCCAGGTCCCGGAAGATCCCACGTGCTGCGGGACAACTAAGCCCAAGCACCACAAATACTGAGCCCATGCACCTGGAGCCTATGCTCCAAAACAGAAGAAGCCAGCACAACGAGAAGCCTGCGTACTGCAAATAGAGTAGCCCCCGCTCGCTGCGATTAGAGAAAGCCCATGCAGCAACAAACACCCAGTGCAGTCAAAAATAAAATAAATAAATAAATCTTTTTAAAAAAGCCTGTTTCCTCAGTTGCAAGATGAAGATGGTAATAGTGCCTATTCCATAGGGTTGGTGCCAGGGGTAAATAAGAAAATACATATAAGCTTCATGAGATTGGGCTTCCCTCATAGCTCAGTTGGTAAAGAATCTGCCTGCAATGCAAGAGACCCCGGTTCGATTCCTGGGTCGGGAAGATCCCCTGGAGAAGGGATAAGATATCCACTCCAGTGTTCTTGGGCTTCTCTGGTGGCTCAGCTGGTAAAGAATCTACCTGTAATGTGGAAGACCTGGGTTCTATCTCTGGGTTGGGAAGATCACCTGGAGAAGGGAAAGGCTACCCACTCCAGTATTCTGGCCTGGAGAATTCCATGGACTGTATAGTCCATGGGATTGCAAAGAGTCGGACATGACTGAGTGACTTTGACTTTTCATGAGATGATCTACTTAAAGTACTGAGGACATTACAATCCTTTAACAAACATTAGCGATGTTTCTATTGTTAGTACTGACAGTCTGTGGACTCTATCTGGTCACTACTTGTGAGGCTCAGTCAGTTCCAGCACCAAAACCACTTTATTATGAAATTAGGACCTCAGCTTCTCACTCCTACAATCTGCAGTGCAGGCCCACCCCAAGATACAGGCATTTCCATCAGATTCTAAGTAGCCTGGAATTTGGGGGTGCTCTTTTCTTCTGAGTAGGTACCCCAGTGTGGGGTAATGATGAGACATAGCTTTAGTGTGGTTGTGAAACAGGAAGGAAGAGGACAGGGCACATTTAAAAGAGCGACAGTTGTTGAGGATACGACAAAAACTGGTTAGAACCAATTAGGTTCAAGATAGCAGAAGATTCAACTTTCAGTAGACCTTGACCCTCAGTATATGTTCACTGTAATTCATCAGTATGCTAAATGACACACCCACAGACACCATGATGGTTCTCTAGGCTGACCAGAAAAGGCCAAAAAGTGACCCGTGTCCCACTTCCTAGAAATCCCCACTCCTTCCCCCCAAAGTTGAAATAATCCTCCCAATCATTAGCCTGTGAAATTACCCAATCTGTAAAAGCTAGTTCAGTTCAGTCGCTCAGTCATGTCCAACTCTGCGACCCCATGAATCGAAGCACACCAGGCCTCCCTGTCCAACACCAACTTCCAGAGTTCACTCAAACTCACGTCCATTGAGTCGGTAATGCCATCCAGCCATCTCATCCTCTGTCGTCCCCTTCTCCTCCTGCCCCCAATCCCTCCCGGCATCAGAGTCTTTTCCAATGAGTCAACTCTTCGAATCAGGTGGCCAAAGTATTGGAGTTTCAGCTTTAGCATCAGTCCTTCCAATGAACACTCAGGACTGATCTCCTTTAGAATGGACTGGTTGGATCTCCTTGCAGTCCAAGGGACTCTCAAGAGTCTTCTCCAACACCACAGTTCAAAAGCATCAATTCTTCGGCACTCAGCTTTCTTCACAGTCCAACTCTCACATCCATACATGACCACTGGAAAAACCATAGCCTTGACTAGATGGACCTTTGTTGGCAAAGTAGTGTCTCTGCTTTTGAACATGCTATCTAGGTTAGTCATAACTTTCCTTCCAAGGAGTAAACGTCTTTTAATTTCATGGCTGCAATCACCATCTGCAGTGATTTTGGAGCCCAAAAAATAAAGTCTGACACTGTTTCCCCATCTATTTCCCATGAAGTGATGGGACCAGATGCCATGATTTTAGTTTTTCTGAATGTTGAACTTTAAGCCAACTGTTTCACTCACCTCTTTCACTTTCATCAAGAGGCTTTTGAGTTCCTCTTCACTTTCTGCCGTATAAGGGTGGTGTCAGCTGCATATCTGAGGTTATTGAGATTTCTCCCAGCAATCTTGATTCCAGCTTGTGCTTCTTCCAGTCCCGCATTTCTCATTGTGTACTCTGCATATAAGTTAAATAAGCAGGGTGACAATATACAGCCTTGACATATTCCTTTTCCTATTTGGAACCAGTCTGTTGTTCCATGTCCAGTTCTAACTGTTGCTTCCTGACCTGCATATAGGTTTCTCAAGAGGCAGGCCAGGTGGTCTGATATATTCCCATCTCTCAGAATTTTCCATAGTTTATTGTCATCCACACAGTCAAAGGCTTTGGCATAGTCAATAAAGCAGAAATAGATGTTTTTCTGGAACTCTCTTGCTTTTTCCATGATCCAGCGGATGTTGGCAATTTGATCTCTGGTTCCTCTGCCTTTTCTAAAACCATCTTGAACATCTGGAAGTTCATGGTTTACGTATTGCTGAAGCCTGGCTTGGAGAATTTTGAGCATTACTTTACTAGTGTGTGAGATGAGTGCAATTGTGCAGTAGTTTGAGCATTCTTTGGCATTGCCTTTCTTTGGGATTGGAATGAAAACTGACCTTTTCCAGTCCCGTGGCCACTGCTGAGTTTTCCAAATTTGCTGGCATATTGAGTGCAGCACTTTCACAGCATCATCTTTCAGGATTTGAAATAGCTCAACTGGGATTCTGTTACCTCCACTAGCTTTGTTCATAGTGATGCTTCCTAAGGCCCACTTGACTTCACATTCCAGGATGTCTGGCTCTAGGTCAGTGATCACACCATTGTGATTATCTGGGTCGTGAAGATCCTTTTTGTACAGTTCTTCTGTGTATTCTTGCCACCTCTTCTTAATATCTTCTGCTTCTGTTAGGTCCATACCATTTCTGTCCTTTATCGAGCCCATCTTTGCATGAAATGTTCCCTTGGTATCTCTTATTTTCTTGAAGAGATCTCTAGTCTTTCCCATTCTGTTTTTTTCCTATATTTCTTTGCATTGATTGCTGAGGAATGCTTTCTTATCTCTCCTTACTGTTCTTTGGAACTCTGCATTCAGATGCTTATATCTTTCCTTTTCTCCTTTGCTTTTTGCTTCTCTTCTTTTCACAGCTATTTGTAAGACCTCCCCAGACAGCCATCTTGCTTTATGAAATTCCCATGAAAGAAGATGTCTTTGTACAACTTTGCTGAATAAAAGAAAGCCAATGAGGAAACTGGCATTGCTTAACTATTAAGATGTTTATATCTGGATGTTTTAGCAATACAGACAGAGCTTTCTAATTTTTTTATCCTGAAATTAGATTGCAGGCTCATTGCTTAGCTGGTTAGGTTGTAGGCATCTTTGGGGGCTCTGTGGGTTGTTCATTACTGGCTTTGTTGTTATATGGATTAAAATAAACTGATTTTTTGATGACTGTTTTATTGATCATAATAAACTTTAAGAGAATCTCTTCTAATGTCAAAATTATTAACTCATCATTTACTGACTTAAAGATAATGCTTTTAGTACTACTGCAACTTGGCTAAATATATATGTATATATCAGGTTTAAAACATTTCCCTCCATTTTAATGTGTTTTCACATGGAACACTGGCTGGAAACCAGAGCAGACATGAACAAGAAAACTAAAGATGTGTTTTAATAACTGAAATGCCAGCAAGTGTTTATTATGGTAAGTTACAGAAAGATTTAATTTTTGTGTGTGCAATTAGGCACCGACTGAAGTGTATAGACACCACTGATTAAAACTGCAGTGAATATAAATTCTGACCCCCCCTCAAAGGAATAAAACCTAGGTTTCTTTCTTGGAATCAATCAGGTCAAGAACATGCACAGATGAACACTTATTAAATACTAGTAACAGTCGTTTATTACTTATACTCCTTCAATACTAACAGCAACACAGTGTACTTATATACATCACATTACAGCCAAGGACTCCAAAGTCATTGTATCAAGCAATGTGGTGTTGGAAACTCAAGATTCCACAGCATGTCAAGTCTACTTAGTTATGGCACAGGAAATAGATTCCCATTAATAGACCCAGAGTGACAGCTCAAAGAGACAAGCCTACACTTCTTGTGGCTTGTGATTTTCTGAATTTCCAAATTTGCCACTTGTATCCTACCATACCAACAACATTGACTCCAGGTAAAAATGACCTTTACATATGAAGAATAAGATCAGGACTAAATGAACAACTTGTCTTTTTTTATAGTTCCATAGTCCATCTTTGGAAAGCATGTGGTGGAAGGTCAGAAGTGGCTTTTTAATAATGTAACTTCGCCCATTATTGATTCACAATAACCATGGCCAGGACCCTTGGGTGGATGAGAACATTTTATACTGGAATGACATACACATACATGTAAAATATGATAGAACCGTATCTTTGAGCTCACGTATATTTAACACAAAAGTAAAAGAGCATCAATTCATTGAAGGTCAGACTTTCAGTCTTTTTAAAGGAACAAAGCTTCCTGTTTCTGTTTCTAAGAGGGTTTAACTCTATCTTAGAGTTTAACTGAAAGACCCAAGTTGATGTAGTTTCAAATGAGTTTCTGTGGAATCCCCCACTTAGAATGAACGTGCCAGGTCCCCTGGAGTGGGGCTAGAGGCCAGAGCGAGAAGCCCACTACATGGGAAGGGTCCCTGAGCGGCTCTGCTCTCCACTCGGGACACAAGCCACACAGCTCTTCTTGGCCAGGGACCCCAGGTAGGCGTTCTGGGCATTTTCTTTCTTACAGGAATTTCCAACACTATTTGAAAAGCAATTTCTTTTTGGACGGTATGATTAAGGTTTTTATCTTTCAGTCAAATGTGGGACTGAGTTAGCTCTTCCTGTGTCCTTCTTTACTTCGGAGGAGACGCAGTATATGTTCATTTTTGGTTAGTTCTGCTGGAAGTTCATTGGCCTGGAAGAAAATAAAACAGGCATGAGTGAATTCTCAACCACCGCTGGTGTGGTTTTAGGGACTCTGAACAGGGGCCCCTCACCCAGACCTGCTCCTCCACTGATGAAAAATCCCACTGGACTTAGTCTTTTGTATCAAGGTTTTAAAGGTTGTTTTTTTTTTTTTTTTTTTTAATATACTTAAATGTACATATCACCAGTTACTTTCTTACCTCATTGTTAGTACTTTTTCTTTCTTTTTAAAAAAATTTTTGGAGTAGAATTGATTCACATTGTATTAGTTTCAGGTGTAGAGTGATTCAGACATGTGTGGGTATATATACAGATACGTGTGTGTGTGTGTTCTTTTTTGTATTCTTTTCCATTATGGTTTATTATAAGATACTGAATATAGTGCCCTGTGCTATACAGTAGGATCTTACTGTTTATCTATTTTATATTTAGTAGTTCATATCTGTTAATCCTAAACTTCTCATTGATTCCTCCCCCACTTCCCTCTTTGGTAACCAGAAGTTTCTTTTCTATATCTGTGAGCCTGTTTCTGTTTTTTAATAAGTTCATTCATATCATATTTTATTTTTTAATTTTTTTAAAGATTTATGTATTATTTTTGGCTGCACTCGGTCTTCGTTGCTGTGCGGGGGCTTTCTCTCCTTGCAGCAAGCACAGGCTACTCTCTAGTTGCGGCGGGGGGGCTTCTCACTCCAGTGGCTTCTCTTGTCGCAGAGCACGGGCACTGGGCATGTGGGCTTCAGTAGTTGCGGTGGGAGATATGTTGTTGGATGAGAAGGCAGAGTCAGGAAATAGCCAGAATGTAAGACACATGGGAAAGAGCAGCTTCAGTGGCCCCCATGCCCCACCTGATCCAGTCTCACTCCACGTCCTCTCTTTTCACAGTGCTGCTGAGACGCATTCTTTATGCATTTATTTTGTGAGCAAGTCTCTAGTCCAAGAAATAGACATGACAGGGCAATGGTTCCCAAACTTTTCAGTCTCAGGACTTTTGTACACTCTTTTGAAAATTATTGAGGACTCTAAAGAGCTTTTGTTTTTAACTTATTAAAAGTGAAAACTGAAAAAAATTAAGTATATTTATTTTAAGCATATTCAAGTATATAATATATAATATATATTATATATATATTAAGTATATATATACAAATATATTAAGTATATTTACTTAATATACAAATAATATACTTAATATATTAAGTATATTTCAAATATATTTTAAGTATATAACCTATTAAGGTTAACATAAACAATACATTTTGAAAAAGAACTAAATTTTCAAAAACAAAAAAGTTGGAAGAGTAGCACTGTTAACAGTTTTGCATATTTTGTTACTACCCCACTCCAGTACTCTTGCCGGGAAAATCCCATGGACGGAGGAGCTTGGTAGGCTGCAGTCCATGGGGTCGCTAAGTGTTGGACAAGACTGAGCGACTTCACTTTCTCTTTTCACTTTCATGCATTGGAGAAGGAAATGGCAACCCACTCCAGTGATCTTGCCTGGAGAATCCCAGGGACGGGGAAGCCTGGTGGGCTGCCGTCTATGGGGTCACACAGAGTTGGACACGACTGAAGTGACTTAGCATAGCATAGCATAGCTTAAAAGAAGACAATTAGATTCTCATATCTGCTTCTGCATCCAATCTACTGTGATATTTTGTTTTGGCTGAAGTATATGGAAAAAATTTAGCTTCATACAGACAGGTAGTTGGAAAAGAGAGAAACATTTTAATAGCCTTTTTGGATCATAGTAGATATTTTTCTTTGATGCTTCAACATTACAAGTGGCTGTTTCTTAAAGATTAATTGCTGTGTGCAATCTGGAACCACATCAATGAATTTTTCTACTCTGTTGCATTAAAATCTATAGGTCTATCTATCCGCAAGTGGATTTTTTTTTTAAACCTATGCTTGATTTTTAACATCCCGTACTAGTCATTTAGAAAATACCAATAAAACTGGAATTTTTATAAAATAACTTACAGAGGTTTGTAAAATTATTTTCAGCCACAGTTGGTGACTCTGCTTTGATGTGTACTAAGGTGCCAATGGTTTCTTCCACCACTGTCTTTGCACCATTACAGCAAATGGCTGTGTGTGCTAAATCACTTCAGTCATGTCCAGCTCTGTGTGACCCCATGGACTGTAGCCCTCTAGGCTCCTCTGTCCATTGGATTCTCCAAACAAGGATACTGGTGTGGGTTGCCATGCCCTCCTTCAGGGGATCTTCCTGACCCAGAGATGGAACTGGTGTCTCTTACATCTAATCTGCATCGGCAGGCAGGTTTTTGTTTTGTTTTGTTTTTTTTACCACTAGCGCCACCTGGGAAGCCCAGCAAATGGCAGCACAGGGAAAAGGGCAAATAGTGCCTCTGTATTTTTATTGTTTTATTTTAATTTTTAGAAACTTCCCTGACCAGGGATCGAACCCATGCCCCCTGAAGTGGAAACGTGGAGTCTTAACACTGGACCACCAGGAAAGTCCATCTCTGTATTATCAAGAATATAAGTTTTGACCTATTAGAACCTTTGAAAGGGTTTGGAGGACACCTCAACTGTCCATGGACCATACTTTGAGAACAGTTGCTACAGATGAATAAAAGGATGTTCTTGGGAATTCAGGGGAGGCAATTCAAGTGCAGAAATGCACTCAAACTGGGGAGAGAACTCAGAGGTAGTTTTTTTTCCCCCTGCAGTTAAACCTGGAGCCCCAGCTGCTTCATCTGAAACCTGGATCTCAGGTGAAGTTCCTGCAGTCCCCACTTTCTAGACTGGATCCTGCTCCCTGACCCCACCTGCTGGGAATGATGAATTTGCCACAGTGGTCCTGCTGTGTACCTCGTCCTGCAGCTGCGCTCCTGCCCACCCACAGGACCGCTGACGCGGGTGCCGGACTGACAGACGGGGGTCTCTGTGCGATGCTGCCTTAGGCCAGAGGCCCCGCTGTGGGGTCAATTCTACTATTAGCTTAGTTCCTGCAGGAGCAGACATTGTATGGGCTTAATGCCTGGGCCTGAGAAAAATGCTCACAGAGAATGGACCTGAGTGCCATCCAGTCTTTGAGTAACCCTCAGAAGAATTAACTGTTTGGCATCAATTATTGGTCCTTGATTGACAGGCAGGCAGGTAGCCAGGGGGGCCCTCCACAGTCAGGAAGAGGAACAGCTCTAAGAAGCTGTACCTCTGTCTAGAAGCTTGTTGAGTAAATGTATGTGTCTGTCTCCATCAATATCTGTATCCTTTACCATTAAAATAAACTTTATACTCTCAGAGTTTTGGCCAATCGCACCACTGTTCTGTGTGTCATCCATATAGGCTTAAAAACCCGGTCTCATTCCTCCTCTCCCCCAGTGGGTCCCCACTGAATCCTCAGGTTGCTGAGGTTGTGCCAACTGCTATGATGGCTAGCACCCAGGTTGCCCCTAAAATCCGTCTTTATTAATCCTAAAATCCTGACAGCACAGGACCACAGGTCCATATTCATGACCCACAGCATCACATCACTCTGTCCCCACTGCTCTTGGGAGAAGATGTGTGCTGAGTCCCCAGTTGGGGTACCAGGAACACAGGATCCCTGCACCCATGCAAAAGGCCACGGTCTGGGGGGAGGATGCTACTGGGGCCATGGTCACCCTCTCCTTGGGCATCTGCCTCAGGGAAGAAGTCCTGGAGCCTAGAGAGCAAACGGGTGCTTCTGTACTAGCTGAGAAGGGACTCTGTCCCTGGAAGGCTTCAGTAGCATTCTTTACTTCCTGCTGACGGCTCTTGTCACTCTGTATTGCAATCTTTTTTTTCTTGCATTTGCTTGATTATCCTTATTCCCCAGTAAACTGTGAGCCCTATGAAGTCAGACACTGCGTGAAACTTTTTCACCAATATCTCTCCATTGATAAGGTTCACAGCACAGTGCATGCTATCTGTGTGTGCTAAGTCGCTTCAGTCGTGTTGGACTCTTTGCAGCCCCATGGACTGCAGCCCAGCAGGCTCTGTCCTGGGATTCTCCAGGCAAGAATACTGGACAGGGTTACCATGCCCTCCTCCAGGGGATCTTCCTGACCTAGGGATCAAACCCGCTTCTCTAATGTCTCCTGCATTGGCAGACGGGGTCTTTACCACTAGCATATCTAGCAGGCACTACTGAGTGTTTGTTGGATGAATGAATGAAGGTCAAGAATACATCCTCAAGAGTCCTGAGTGGCTGCTGGAATCCCAACAATCTTGCTCCTGAAGCTGCCTCTAAAGAGCCTGGCTTTTCCAGGCTGTCTGGCTTACGGCTTTAGGAAGGGTCCAAAGTCCAGCATTTCGGTTACTGGAAATTCCCCATAACCATTATTGATGAGATTCCAGGGGACACAGGAAGAATTGCATCTTTCAGTTTCTATATAAAGATACTAAAGCTTCCCCCTTGATTTAACTCAATACAGGATGGCTTAGCTATGAAGACATCTTAGGACCGTCTATGTCCAAGACGCAAAGGTAAGAGAGCGACTGTGGTTTTGTGGGCTCATGATACAATCAGGTCCGCTAATGGAAAACAATCCATGTATTTCAGGAAGAGATAAGCAGCAACATTGTCTTCAAGCACTTCACTGATAGGAACAGGGGAAATAGTAATTCCATCTGCTAAGTGGAATGAGAAAAAAGAGGCTCTTGGCACATTGTTTAACTGTACTTCAAAATGGTTTCTTTTAAAAACACCAGGGAATGTTACATGGTTTTGGTTTTATTGTTAATAAAATCCAACACAGTAATGGGCTTCCCTGGTGGCTCAAACGGTAAAGAATCTGTCTGCAATGTGGAGACCTGGGTTCAATCCCTGGGTTGGGAAGATCCCCTGGAGGAGGAAATGGCAATCCACTCCAGTATTCTTGCCTGGAGAATTCCATGGACAGAGGAGCCTGGCAGGCTACAGACCACAGGGTCGCAAAGAGTCAGACACGACTGAGCAACTAATACACAAACACAGCAACAGATGCTTATTAAATTCAAGCAGTATACAAGTATACAGTGAAAACTGCTCTCATATCCTCCCCTGTTAATAAGCACCCATCCTACTTCCTCCTTCAAAAGTCAGTAGTTTAGTTGTTTTCTCCAGACCTTTCCCAGGCTACCCTTCTGCCCCCAGTCTCTATATCTGACTGCTTAGGCAGCTGTTGAGTAGGAGGGAATACAATGATAACCTTTTTTTTCCCGCCCTGCGGTTACTGTGCATCCTCCCACCTCCAAGTTTGACTTAATAGAAAACTAAAATTATTTGGGGGCTATAAAAATATGGGTTGATTTTGCTCAACTATACTTCAATAAAAAAATCTGGGTTGGTTTTACAGCTGTGGTCAAAGTCCTGTTAACAATATAAAAGCAACATTTTCCCCTTGCCGTAACCAAATAGAGTACAGGAAATTCTCAAGATATGAGTATCCTCATAGAGGATGGTTATTAAATTACCAGAATTTTGACATTTTCAAGACACTTCTCTGATGATAGAACACTTATAACCTTACTCTCCCCCACCACTGTGCCCTACCTCCTGCCCCACTGTTACCTAAAAAATCACTGATGATATAGGGGTTTTGAACTTCTGGGTTCAAAGGGCTTCCCCAGTGGCTCAGATGGTAAAGAATTTGCCTGCAGTGAGGGAGACCTGGGTTTGATCCCTGGGTTGGAAAGATCCCCTGGAGGAGGGTATGGCAGCCCATTCTAGTATTCTTGCCTGGAGAATTCCATGAACAGAGGAGCCTGGAAGGCTACAGTCATGGGGTCACACAGAGTTGGACACGACTGAAGTGACTTAGCATGCATGCATGCTGGGTTCAAATATACTGCTCACTCATAACCTATAATGAGAACATTTTATGTTCTTACTATGTCCAAGAGAATTCCCTGGTAGTTCCGTTGGTAAAGAATTAGCCTGCAGTGCAGGAGACCTGGGTTCTATCCCTGGGTCAGGAAGATCCTCTGGAGGAGGAAATGGCAACCCACTCCAATATTCTTGCCTGAGAATCCCATAGACAGAGGGGCCTGGCGGGCTACAGTTCATGGTGTCGCAAGAGTCAGACATGACTTAGTGACTAAACCAACCACTATGCCCAAGGATGAAGTTAGTGACTGGAGCCAGAGAGATGCTGTCTTGGCTTCAGCAAAGGTGATCTTATTTCTTTTCATAGGCACCCAATGGAGGGAAAAGATGACTAAGACAGTACCTTGTTTCTCAGGGCTGGGTCCGCCCCTGCTTCCAGGAGCAGGGCAACTGTTTTAATATTCCCACTGAGCACCGCCGCGTGGAGCGCCGAGGTCCCATTCTAGGAGAAAAGGACAGCATGTGTCAGGTGAGAGCTCACAGCTATCAGCACTCAGCTTGGCTTGCCTCATGAACCAGCCTGGCTGGGGATACTGTAATGCTAGAGCCTTTCTCGTCCTTATCTTCCCTTTTCAAAGTCACTAACTTCAGCATCTAACACAGTGTCCTCAGGGACACTGCAGACGGTCAGTATAAATACTGCCAACATCCTTTTGCAAGTACAATAAGGGATCTGCCCAGTGCGTCCACGACTTCATGCTCACTTGGTCCATTGTAGATGCATTAGAACTTGCTGTGGGAAAAACAACAACGCTCTGTCAAACTTTTTTTTTTCCTTAAGAGTCTTTGTGCTTTAGGTGAACACACTTCTGCAAGGCTGGAGGTATAGCTTGCTCACCTACAGGCCAACTTGTCAGCCCAGCTGCACTCACTCCGCATGCACAGGTGGGCAGGACGATGACTATGGAGCCACAGGGCTTAAGAGTAAGAGCAGGTGGGGGTGAGGACCATTCCTTGCCCTCAGCCCTGAGTTGAAGCAGCTCTGAGTACAGAGGGGACCTAGTGAATAGGCTGCTGACATTTTATGAAATTTACTGCAAACATTTGTTGACATAAGGAAGCAGCCATGCACAGCACGTAGCTGGATTCTGGGAGGGAAGAGGAGAATACAACAAACCTGATATAAGAACAATGGATAATCATAAGATATCTGTTCCAGAAGGTACATATGTCTGTGAACAGCACCTATATGCAAGCTTAGTTTTCAAATTAATCACTATATATAGATATTGGGTTGGTCAAAACGTTCCCTTTTTCTGTAAGACGGTTCTAGTAGCGCTTAGTTGTCTTTAACTTCATTCAAAGCAATTTTGTTAGATTACATTCTGACAGCTGTTGTATCAGTGTGCATTAAAAAAACCTTGCGAAAATTGGTGAATTTTTGTGTAGCCACTTTAATATTGAAGATGGAAGGAAAAACATTTTGTAATATTAATAAAACACTATTATACTTTATTACTGTATATGTACATATAAAACCTTCTGATTTTGTAGACAAGTTAAATAAATATCATACCCAGAGAAAAGTTTCAGCAAGGCAGCAGTTTTCCATGTCTGCTTTACCATGCTTACCACGCATGGCAATATGCTAATCTGATAACATGACATTCACTTAAATCTTAGCCAGTCTATCAATGTTGCCTATGTGCAACATGGCTAAGAATAAAAATATAAAAGCTAAGAATGAGTTGTCTGAAACAAGACTAGATATTGCAAAGTCCATTTCTGAAGCTTGTTTCTTTTATTCACAGAGAATTCACTTGAACAGACTGTTTATTCTTACTTTCCGAACAGTTTTTACAAAGTATAGTTTTTTGACTTCCAAGCTCAGGGAGGTCAATTAACTCATTGGGGTGAGAGAGGCCAGGACTGAAAACAGGAGCTCTGTATCAGCTGACATCAGCCTTGGAGCCTGAATATATAAAGGTCGGATACAAGGCATCCAAAAAGCCTCTGGGGTTGTCTAAGGGCAAGTACTTCAGATACATCAATAAATCCCCAAAGTGCTAAAGGACGTCCCAAGTTCACAACAGGTTCTGGTGTCATCTCTCTAACAAAACAGGAGTGTGTATACCAGGAATCAGCAAACAACGGCACTCAGGCCAAATCTAGCCTCTTTCACCGCCTCGTCGCAGCCTCCCCCCCACCCCGCCCACCTGTTTTTCTACATCCTGATTAACTCAGAATTTAAAAAATTTTAAAAAGAAGACTATTTTGTGACATGTGAAAATATGGAAGTTCAGAAATACAGGACTTCCCTGGTGCTCTAGTGGTTAAGAATCCGCCGGCCAATGCAGGGGACACGGGCTCGATCCCTGGTCTGGGAAGATTCCACCTGCTGCAGAGCAGCTAAGCCTGTGCACCATAACTACTGAGCCTGTTCTCTAGAGCCCGGGAGCCCAAACTACTGAGCCCAGGTGCCTGGAGCCCGTGCTCCCCAACAAGAGAAGCCGCTGCAAGGAGAAGCATGTGCACCACAACTAGAGAAACACCACACACAGCAACAAAGACCCAGTGCAGCCAAAAATAAAAACCCTAAATAAGGAATTTAAAAAAGGAAATATAATATCCACCAGTGAAGTCTGATAAGATGCAGCAACACTTTTTGTTGTTGTATTTTCTATGGTTGCTTGCTCTGTACGACCGCTGAGTGAAGCTGTTCCAACACAGACTGTACAGCCCACAAAGCCTAACATATTTGCCACCTGGTCCTTTATTGAAAAAGACCGCCAATCTCTGGTAGATCCTCCAGTTTAGAAATATTTTAACTCAAAATGATTACAACTTAATAGATTTTGAGGGCTCTGTTTTCTGGAAGACCCAGCCCTCCAGGATGACACAGTCTTTGAGGTGTCCAGATGTTTGAAGCTTACTTCATTTGACCTAAGCTAACACTGTGGTTCTTTGATCCAGGTAATGAAGAGAAAGAATGTACCTGTCCTTCATGTTTTCTGGGACACAAATCATGTCATGATTTGTGAAGGACTTCACCAATCTTCCAGTGATATATTAATATTAATATGGTTGACTCTGATTTAGCATTTCATTACTATTGTCTGATTTTCTTCCCTAGAAAACTAGGTTACCTATAGACTCTGGTTCACCCTTTTTATTACCTTTCCATTTCTACCAGTGCCCAGGAATCTCCAAAATTAAGAAATTGTAGGTATGTTCTCTCAAGAATACAACTAACCAAGGAAATGGTACCTGGATTCTACTGGAGTCCCCAGTGCGGACTTCTCAAATTTCTAACCCCTCTCTTTTACAATTTGGTAAAATTACTCTGCAGGTCTTACCTTCAAAATACCGAGGGTGGGTGAGAATTTCAGCAGCTCCTTTATAACATCATTATACCCTTTGTTGGCTGCTTTCAATAAAGCTGTTGTACCATCCTTTACAGAGAAAGGAAAAGACAAGTTCATTATTAACATATGTGTGTGTTGGCTAAGAATGAAATGTTTGTTGAGAACTGGGAACATGCTTGTCAGAAACAGGCAAAATATGTAAACTAAAGCACAGGGCTGCCATGTCTTTTAAACTCAAATCATTTTAGAGCATACTAAACAGTTAACTCTGCATGAAAGAATACCAAAGTATGTGACTCATTCTGTTATCTTAGAACCCTGCCGTTTGGGAATTCAAGGTCTTCTAGTCCCTTAGAATATTGGGGAATTTCAGGAGGGTATTTTTAGAACATACATGGACTAAAGAGGCATTCTCTGCAGTTCACAACTTAGAAATTAATTGTTGAACTGCTTTTTAAAAGTTTTGAAATTTTAAATTTTTTATGACTGTTGAACTGTATCTATGGTTTTGAAATTTTAAACGTGCTTTTCTTTATGCTTTTCCAGGTACACACTATTGCCCTAGTCTGCCCTGGGTACATGGATGCTGTGGGAGAACAGGAAAGGGGCAGACTGAAATCTGCAGGAAAGAATGCAGAGACAAGTTCAAAAATTAATATTCAGTTTCTGTTGTCCTTTTCTGGCCTGAGAAGAAATTTTCCAATTCCCCCTTTCTCCTGCTGGAACACATCAGTTGCTGTATTTGGACGATCTTGCTCACAGACTACTATAGTAAGGAGATCACCCTTGCGGTGCAGCTCTCTACAGCCTGGGGAGCCTGGGCACCGCGGGGACCCCAAACCACCGACCCCGCGAGCCAGCTGCACTGCGGCCCAGAGGCCAGCAGGAGGCGCAGCGCCAGGCGGATCAGCAGCCAACGGGGACACATCCCCAAGGACCGCCGAGGTCCGAGCCTCCTACCTCCCCCATCCGCCGCGGGTCATCCAGAGGCTAGCTCTGGTTGGAGGGATATTCTCGAGGAATTTAACATTTTACCCTTAGAGACCGAGCAGCAATTGCTAAGTTTCAATGAATTCAAACCTTTCCCTGGGTTTTCTGCTAAAGAGCAGGAGGTTGGGAGGAAACCCTGGTGAATTAGAGACAAAATGAAGCGGCGTCTTTTTTCTCCGCACGTCTGGGCTCGGGGGTCAACGCTTCGATGGGAGGCCTCTCCAGCCCTCCCGCGCGGTGGTCCCCGCACTCACGTGGCGGGCGGCATCGCGCTCGGCCCCGCGCAGCAACATCACCCGCACCACCTCGCTGTGGCCCATCTGCGAGGCGATCCACAGCGGTGCTGTCCCGTCCTGCGGGGAGAGGACACGGGGCGGGGTGGGGTGGGTGCGGAAAGTGGTTAGGGCCTGGGCAGGGCTCCCGACCACACACAAACGAGGGCGATTCTACCCACCTACTGAGACTGGCAGTGCCTGGACCACTTGGGAAATTGCCAACATTCAGATCCTGGCTTCTTAAAAGTCAAGGGTGTGCAGGACTCCAGGGAAGCCGCGTGGAAAGCGGCCGAGTTGCATTCACACCAGGCAGAACCAAATTTGACAGCCCCGGGGAAGAGAAGCTATGCGTGCTGTGCTAAGTAGCTTCAGTCCGGTCCAACTCTTTGCGACCTTGTGGGCTGTAGCCCACCAGGCTCCTCTGTCCATGGGATTCTCCAGGCAAGAATACTGGAGTGGGTTGCCATGCCCTCCTCCAGGGGATCTTCCTGACCCAGGGATCGAACCCGCATCTCCTGCGGCTCCCTGCATCCTGGCAGGTGGGTTCTCTACCACTGAGCCACCTGGGAAGCCCAAGGAGAAGCCAGCCTGTCCTTATTTTACCCCAGACTCTACCTCTTTGCTTTACTGGCAGGTTCACACAACACACCGTGCTTCGTGGGGGCCCCTCATTCTCACAGAAGAGGGGGTGGTTTCTTCTGAGGCCCGTCTGAGTGTCAGAAAACTAAAGACGTTGCTCCCACTCTTTTTCTGTGTTTGGAATGCCCCACCATCACCTCGTCGTTTCCAGGGACTATAATTTTATGCAGGATGTGACGCTGTGTCTTCTCGGGGTTGCTGCAACGCTGCCCAGCTACAGCAGAGCGATGGTTTTGGTAACACTTCCTGAGTGTTATTTTCCCTGTGGTTCTTTTTTCCCTGTGAACACTGGGGTCATGAAACGGAGGTGTGTTGCTCCAGAGAAGGAAAAGTGAAACATCAGGGACAGTGAAGGATTTGACAGGAAGGAGGGTGGTTCCTGCTGGTCAGAAAGGAAACTAGAAAACCCTGCTAGTGTCAGGAAGGACTCACTAGAGAGGGAGTAGGGAGGCGGGGTCACGAGCGTCTGTGTTTTCCACCAGCTCTGGGTTGAATCTCGGTTGGTAAGTTTGGGTGCCAGAAACACTCAGACCAGTTATGGTGAATTCCAGATGGGAAAGAACTTTCTCCTGTTCTTGAGATGAAATCCAGGAACACTGCAGGCCCCTTGGAGGAGCTCTGTGCTTGGCTGGTGCCTCACGGGTAGAAGAGAAATGGTTGTGGGAGCTGTCTGGAACAATGCTGGACATGGCCCCCAATACCCCTGGTCACATCCACCCAGGAGTCCCAGGCTGCCTGCAGGACATCAGAAGTGCTGGCTGAACAGCAGCCTGGAGTGAGCCTGGGTCGGGGAGACAAGGCTACAGAATGTCAAGAGCATAGGTGATGGCAGGACCTGTATCTGATAGACCAGTTGCCCCTTCAGGGGACCAGCGCAAGAAACTTAGAGGCCAGAGGGCTGGACAAGCCAGCAGAGGAAGCAGACAAGAATTTCTTCACCCCCACCCTGATGCCACAGTGATACTCTGACCTCTCAGAACCTGGGTCACTTGGAGAGATGGGCAGGAGGAGGGAGAACCCAGAACTGACCAACCTTAACCTCAGACGTAATTAGGGTAATGGAACCTGAAGAGATGGCTTTAGTCACATCAGACTAAATTTCTCATCAGTGGGGCTGCAGGCTGAAGAGCAAGATGACAGGTACAGAGTCTAGAGTTTCACTTTCTGTTGGAGGATATCATTTCAACTCCAGGGTACCGCCTGCAGCAGCCACAGGGTCACTGCCCACAGCTGTCCTGAAATGGACAGAGGACCGAGGTATTTGGGCAGGGTGGTGGGTGATGCCAAACCAGGAGCTTAGAAGGATCTGGTAGTGCTGAGGGGGGTCAGAGGACACTGACACCACTGTCTTGGGGGAGATACGGGAAAGAGGTGCTGGAACAAAGGATGGAAGAAGGCTGGAGACACCCTGACCTACTTCATGCTCTACAAGGGCTTCTTAGACATATCTGAATCTGAATATTCTTTTTTCTTAAGATTTTTTTTTTTTTTTAAATATGGACCATGGTCTTTCCCTTTTAGCTCAGTAGGTAAAGAATATGCCTGCAATGCAAGACTCGGGTTTGATCCCTGGGTTGGGAAAATCCCCTGGAGAAGGAAATCGCAATGCACTCCAGGAATATCCCATGGACAGAGGAGCGTGGCGAGCTATGGTCCATGGGGTTGCAAGAGTAGGAAATGACTTAGAGACTAAACCACCACCACTTTTAAAGTCTTTATTGAATTTGTTACAATATTGTTTCTGTTTTATGTTTTGGTTTTTTGACCATGAGGCCTGTGGAATCTTAGCTCCCCAACCAGGGATTGAACCCACACCCCCTGTATTGGAAGACAAAGTTCTAACCATTGGACCATCAGGGACATCACTGTATATCCTTTATCATTAGCAATATAAATAATACCTTCATCTGTACTTTGAATTTACAAAGCACTTCTGTACTCATTGTTTAATTTGATTCTCCCAATTCAGAATTCAACCAATCTTTTGTTTGCTTATTCAAACACCCAGCAATTATTAAGCATTTTCTAAGTCTCGAGAGGAGTACTAAAAACAAGATCTGGCCTCAGTTCTCAAAGGAATGCAGCCTAGTGGAGAAGAGACCTGGAAATATCTGTATGATTGCAGGGCCACAATAAAGTACAGACAACATGCCCAGGATGAACCTGGAGAGGGACCCTCTTACTGTGTGGGGGAGACAGGGTCAGCTTCTCAGATGGCATGGTATGAGCTGGGTCTCCAGGGAGGACTAGAATTTTGCCAGGTGGGGAAAGAGGGAAAATGGTCTTCTACGTAGAAGGAAGAACATTTACAGTCACAGTGGCGTGGATAGGCGTGGCTGGCTCAGGCTGGGTGGGAAAGTCAGTTGGCTGCAGCCCAAGGGATATGGGTGGGGCCCCAGGAGACAGGACAGAGAGTCTGGGCTCCACAAAAGATTTCCTCAGGTGCTATTGCACTTTCCCCTCCATCCAGCTCTGGGTTCATCTGCTCTTTGTCGTTATGGCCACCAGAGGGCAGGCAAGGAAAGAAAGCCAGCGTGCTGTTCCCTTAATTCCCAACTAAGCTTTCCAAGGGCTTAGTTGTTTTTAGATAAACTCTGTTAATAACATGGGGCTTCCCTGGTGGCTCAGAAAGTAAAGAATCAGCCTGCAATGCAGGAGACCCAGGTTCAATCCCTGGGTCTGGAAGATCCCTTCCTGGAGGAGGGCATGGCAAACTACTTCAGTATTCTTGCCTGGAGAATCCCATGGACAGAGAGGAGCATGGTGGACTATAGTTCATAGGGTTGCAAAGAGTCGGACTCTACTGAAGCAACTTAGCATACACGCATTAATTGATACTAATACGTGGAGAAGTGCTGAGAGGTGCTTTATTAGCAGCAACTATTAATATCATAACAGTGATGCTAACACTCAAATGTCACCTTAATTGCAGTAGTCATGGTAGGTGGAAAAAGAAGTCACCACTTCCTGGTTGAGAGAACTTAGACAAATTCCTCTGAGCCTCGGTGTCAGCCTTCTGCAAAAACATTAGCTTCAGAGATATTTGTGAAGGAGAAAGCATACAGAAATGTGCTCAGCACAAGGAGTGGCCAACAGATGCTTAGAAAATGGTAACCAGACCTGAATATTATTTATCATGAAAAACAGTGAGTTAATTTGAACTTTGTTTACAAAGCATTCCATGTACTTTAAGTTGATTCTCCTAGTTACCCTAAGCGAAAACTGACTGAGCAGGTAGGATTGAGAAAATGAGATTTGGGGGAAAACTATGTATTTTCTTACTGGTGCTTACTTCTCCAGAGCTGAATTTTATTTTTTCCTTTTTTAAAAAATGTTAAAATTTTTACTGAAGTATAGTTTCTTTAGAATGTTGTGTTAGTTCCTACTCTACAGCAAAGTGAATCAGCTATACCATACATATATGCCCTTTTTTGGATTTCCTTCCCACTTATGTTACCACCAAAGCAGATTTTTGAACCCAGGAAGCTGAATGTGATCCAATTATTTATCAGCTGATTATCTAGTCTGTGAAGAGGACAGGTTTTCCTATTCTCTACATCACAATCTTTGCTTTTTCATATATTTTCCTTCTATTAGAATCTTCATTGTGACGGTGAGTGTAATAAAACTGATGGCAATCAGGTCAGTTTAGTGCTTTTTTAGAGAGTTTTCGGGAGAAAAGGAGTAGGAAAAACATCTAAAAATATTTATATAAGTTTTAAATTACTTCTTGACAAAAACATACAAAGTATATTAAATCAAAGAAACTTGCATGAAGTAGAAGTTACAACTTCACCAGCACGTAGAAAAAGAAACAGAACATTTAGCTTGAAGACGGGATTCATGGGGATCCTGACAGCCGTCATTTACTGTTTGTGCATGTCAAGTAGAAAACAGTTTAGACTTATTTTGCATACCAAGTGATACACTGGCTCAGTGCAAAAAAGGAATGATAAGGTAGGCTGGTTAAAGATTAAATAAGCTGATGAAGTAGTAAGGAGATCCCCATGCCTGGAGGGGTTTGACAGTGCCTGATCACCAAAAAGCTTCTATACCCAATGTATGGTTAAATAGGAGGCTTTTGCAGTTCCTCCCAGCTCTGTCATTCCCTCATTCCATTTCAGATAATATTTTCAAGTATCCTGTAGTTTTATACAGAGGTCACAGCATGAGATGGGAGTATATGACATGATTTGTATTAGAGACTAAATTTAATTTGGTCTTTTTAGGCTCTTAAAGATGATTTTGGAGAAGGCACTGGCGACCCACTCCAGTACTCTTGCCTGGAAACTCCCATGGACAGAGGAGCCTGGTGGGCTGCAGTCCATGGGGTCGCTAAGAGTCGGACACGACTGAGCGACTTCACTTTCGCTTTTCACTTTCCTGCATTGGAGAAGGAAATGGCAACCCACCCCAGCGTTCTTGTCTGGAGAATCCCAGGGATGGGGGAGCCTGGTGGGCTGCTGTCTATGGGGTCGCGCAGAGTCGGACACGACTGATGTGACTTAGCAGCATCAGCAGCAAAGATGATTTAGAAAAAAGAATTAAAATCATTCTCTCCCATGTGCATTCATGTGTGCTCAGTTGTGTCCGGTTCTTTGTGACCCCGTGGACTGTAGCCCACCAGGCTCCTCTGTCCATGGGATTTTCCCAGCAAGAATACCAGAGTGGGTTGCCATGCCTTCCTCCAGGGGATCTTCCCAACTCAGGAATCAAACCTGCTCACCACTGAGCCACCTAGGAATACATGGCAATAAGTATATTAAGTGGCACTAGCTCTTTGCTTCTATTGCTTTCTAGCACCTACACTTAGGCTACTTCACCTGCAGGCTCCAGACAAGAAAGTGCTAAAGACCAGGTCTATTCTAAATTGGGGGAGATTAGGGCTTCCCAAGGGTTTCCCTGGTGGCTCAGAGGTTAAAGCGTCTGCCTGCAATGCGGGAGACCTGGGTTCGATCCCTCGGTAGGGAAGATCCCCTGGAGAAGGAAATGGCAACCCACTCCAGTACTCTTGCCTAGAGAATCCCATGGACGGAGGAGCCTGGTGGGCTACAGTCCACGGGGTTGCAAAGAGTTGGACACGACTGAGCAACTTCACTTTCACTTTCAGGGCTTCCCAGGTGGCGCTAGTGATAAAGTACCCACCTGCCAATGCAGGAGATGTAAGAGATGCTAGTTTGATCCCTGGGTCCTGAAGATCCCCTGGAGGAGGTCAGGGCAACCCACTCCAGTATTCTTGCCTGGAGAATCCCGTGGACAGAAGAGCCTGGCAGGCTCTAGTCCATAGGATAACAAAGAGTCGGACACGACTAAGCGACTTAGCATGCACACATGCGAGAGATTACAAGGAACCTCATCAGTAACAGAAGGGGGTTCAATATGGAGACAACTTTGCTACCAGCCCTGGAACCCTGACCTGGAGCCGTTTCTCAGTACTGTGTCCTTCTATTCTGTGTCCCTGGTCCAGCAAATGAGTCTAGAGAAGATGCTACCCAATGCTTGCACTGTTCACACTGTGACCCATTCTCCCAGCCACAGGTGATCAGACCAAGGATGGGCAGGCCAGCCATGGCCTGGGGAGCAGGGATGAGCTTCAGGGACATGGCTACCCCAAGAGTTGGGAATCTGACCTGGAAACTTGGGGACCACATACAAAATAAGTGGGCAGAGGAAGCCGATCAAAATAAAGAGGAGTGGGGAGCGAGAGAGAGAGAGGCAAGAAAGGACTTTGAGATGACAGACACTGCTTGGCTTACGAGAGAAAAAGAACAGCCTTGATTTCTGATGGGTTTTCTGTTCCAGGGAGGCAGGAAGGCCTGGATGGACTAGGAATGAAAACAGCAAAACCTAACATTCACTAAGCCCTTGGTATATACTGGCCACTGCAGGAAGTTTTGCAGGGATTACTTTTTTTTAATGCTCACAGTACTCCCAAAGCAAAGATACCATTATGATCATGGTTTTACAGTTTTAAAAAATGAGATTCAGGGAGAGCAGGCAAATTTGCTTGAGGTCATACAGTTACTAAGCAAAACTGAAACTACGTTTCATTGCCTTGACCATAGTCCCATAACCACCAAGCTGTTCACTTTCCCCACCCCTGGTTCCAGCCCTGAGGTCTGGGTTTGACTCCTAGAATGTTCCTGGGACCGGTGTCCTGCCCAGGAGCCTGGGCCCTACATCAGAGCCTTGTTCCAGTTCCCAGTCACCGATCACTATGCACTGCAGCCTTCCAGGCCTCATGGGAACTCTACCCACGCCACAGGCTGTCCTCTGGTGGTCAACACAGCTTTTCTGAGAACAGAGGACATGCAAGCAGGTGGGTCTCCCTATTGCTGTCCGCTCCCATCTCAGAGCCCTCAGGACACCATACCCATCTGATGACTCCACGTTGCCCAGTGCCCACCACAGGGTTGCCCTCCAAGCTTACAATCCGGGAGAAAGGATCTGGGTCCAATCCAATCTGGGTCCCAGCATCTCTCTTGGATTGGATGGATACACATCCAAACCAAGGCTTCTATTAGAGAAGGCACTTTATGAGATGACCTTTTGGTCAGGTTTCAAAGAAATGCTGATTAGCACATTAAGAGAACTAGATAGAGATGAGTTGATGACAGGCGAACCTCATCTCCAGGTATAGAGCCCGACCTTTGCCACTCCATGAAAGCATCATTTTAATAGGCTGTGTGAATTGAGATGGGAAAAGTATATTGGTAGGCGTGCTAAATCATTTCAGTCATGTCCGACTCTTTGAAACCCCAGGGTGTGCAGCCTGCCAGGCTCCTCTGTCCATGGAATTTTCCAGGCAAGAATACTGGAGTGGGTAGCTATTCCCTTCTCCAGGGGATCTTCCAGACCCAGGGATGGAACTCATGTTTCCTGCATTGGCAGGCGAGTTCTTTATTGCTGGCACCACCTGAGAAACTCCTTGTTGGTAGAAAAACACACTAATTAGCCATCTCAGCTACTGATTAAAAACGTCTGAGTCATATCAGCTCGGTGAGGACGCATAGACAGAACTGAAAATGAGGTTTTAAATGACAGTGGAGTTCACGTGTGTCTGTGACTTTGACCTCTTTATTTAGGACAACTTAAAAGGCAAAATTTTCAAGCTCTTTCTAGGGATAAAAAAATTAAAAAAAAAAAAAAAGACAGAAGAAAAGAATTTAGTCTTTCCCGAACCTGCCTATGACTTGCTTTATGATTAATGACTCCTTCTTACAAGAGTTATAAGAGTACTAAAAGGATGTTCAGTTAGTTCTTCAGTGATAGAATTACAAGGAAAAGTCTTGCCTACTACCATTTGGATACCCTGCAGCTCAGACCAAATATTAGCTAAATAATTTCAGCACAGCTCCATTCACATCCTGGCATAATGTATCATACAATGTCAGGACTCCATGGGATGGTGAAACAAAAATTAGAACTCAGATTTACCCAAAAATTTTAAGAAATTGAACTAGGCAAATACCTTGTCCTTATTTTGTAAACTCAAGAATATTCAGACAATGATTCAATGCGTCAGCTGAGATTTCAGAATAAAATATTGGCTTCCAAATGTCCTCCCTGTGTAAATGTCTACCATGTGCAGGCCATTTTAATGGAAACTTTCAATTAGATTTTTTTTAACTTCTTCATGAAAGTGAAGTGAAAGTGTTAGTCCCTCAGTAATGTCCAACTCTTTGCAGCCCCAGGGACTGCAGCCTGCCAGGCTCCTCTGTCCATGGTATTTCCCAGGCAAGAATACTAGAGTTGTCATTCCCTTTTCCAAGGGATCTCCCCGACCCAGGGACTGAACCTGCTTCTCCTGCACTGCAGGTGGATTCTTTACCATCTGAGCCACCCGGGAAGCCCTAACCTCTTTATAACTTTCATCAAAGTCAGCTGAGGTTGATATTACTTTTTCTGTATTTCTGACACTTCTTGTTTCTTGAAATGGAATTAAATATGTAGAGTTTACTCTTTCAGAGAAGACAGAATCTGGACTAGTCTGACCTGGGTAGATAACCTTTAACTATAAGCCTGTGGGAAGGCAGTAAAAAGATTATGGTTTGAGGGTACAAGGGGGTTAGTGCACTCTATAGAAAGAACAATTTTCCTCGCTTCCCACAGGCCACCCACCGCCATGGTGATTCTTATTTTATAAAACACCTCTCCCTAAATAACAATCTTTTCAGAGCCGGATGCTCACAATTCCAACAGCTGCATTAGGTGTAGTCGTTGGGAAGGCATGTCACTTGACCCTTGACCCAAGGGCGGGGTCCTCCCGTTCCCAGGCTGGGTCACACACTTCGCCCAGGTTATCCTCATTTCTGAGGAATGAAAAACAGCAGCGGTGTGTTGTGGTTACCATGGCACTGCTGGGTTACTCTTTAACTTCCTGGTTTTCATATCATCACACAACTCATTTTACATTTGTTGTTGGTGGTGTTTAGTCACTAAGTTGTGTCTGACTCTCTGTGACTCCATGGACTGTAACTTACCAGGCTCCTCTGTCCATGGGATTCTCTAGGCAAGAATATTAAAGTGGGTTGCCATTTCTTTCTCCAGGGAATCTTCCCCATCTAGGGATCGAACCCATGTCTCCTGCTTGGCAGGCAGTTTCTTTACCACTGAACCACCAGAGAAGCCCCAAGGTCCCCAAGGCTACTCACTGAGGAGCAAACATGCCTTCCCATATCAGGGCCACATCACGGTGGAAATCTGCCTATGTGTAATTTCCTGGCAAGTCATCAGCTTGCCCTTTTCCCTAGAAAACTACCTTTAAACGTAAGGTTACCTTAATCTGAAATGTTTCATTAAAAACAAATGAATTAGTGAAGAAATAGTTCCGACAGAAGAGAGGCTAATTATAAAGCCTTACGTTTGGATGGTTCTTAACCGTTTATAAATGTGACCTTGTGCATGCCCGTGTGCTAAGTCACTTCAGTCATGTCTGACCCTGCGACCCTATGGACTGTAGCCCACCAGGCTCCTCTGTATGTGGGGATTCTCCAAGTGAGAATACTGGAGTGGGTTGCCATGCCCTCCTCCAGGGGATCTTCCCCACCTAGGGATCGAACCTGTGTCTCCTGTGGCTCCTGCACTACAGGCAGATTCTTTACCACTGAGCCACCAGGGAAGCCCTGGTTAGTTACCTTGTGGCCCTTTCTTTAAGTATCAGTTAATTGATTCTCCAGATGACATCTTGGCTTTTGGTAAATGAAGTCTCAACAGTGCTGTAATCCGAGAGACGAAACTATAGAGCCCACTAAGAACACCTTTGGCTTAGCACAAGAAGGGGTGGGGAAGAGATAAGGCAGCATATCAGCAGAGGGGCCTGGCAAGGGCAAGGCTGCCTGGCCCGCCTCGATTTACCTGTGTCCCAGTCTAGCCTACTCTCCTGACCTCAGTGCACCGACATTTATTTGATCAGGAGGTGGCAGAGTATGTACTTGACCTCAGACACCAAACATATTGAATGTTGATGTCAGCCTGGTGAGCCCAAAGCAAAGAACAGGAGAAAGCTTGATCAAGGATGAACTTTCATCCAGAGGCAAAAAGGCTTTAGAGACCCGGATCTGACTGGTTATCTTAGGCAGGTGCTGCTGCAGGACTGCAAGCCCACCCTGCCCACCGCCCCACACGCATGCGCACGCGAAAACATTACCTGCCTCGGCTGGTTGACCTTTGCGCCTGAAGATAACAATAATCGAATCACATCCAAGTAACCCCCTTGGGCTGCTAGGAAGAGTGCAGTGGCTCCATCCTGAAAGTTAGCAAATGTAAAGTGTTAAGAAATTATTTATTTTAAAAGAAATTCGATCTTATAATACTGATACATATGTTTAATACAAGTTTCCACTTCCATCCCTCCCTTCCCTCTTTTTAATATGCATGGTATTTTATTCTTTGAAGACTAGTTCTAAAACATCACACTAAGTCAGGCTGAAAGGTAAAGTTTAAAACAGACCGCTGTATAAGGATGAGTTACAACATATGCAATGACTGTTCACACTGTAAAATCTTGGTCATAGAGCTTATGATACATCTAGTTGCGAAACTCTGGTTTTCCAAAGAGTCATCATTTTTCTCTGTCCACACAGCTTTCTCATTAGCTGCCTTCTGCTTTTGTTGCGTGATCTCAGAGTCCACTCTCTTTTATTTAGGATAAAAAAAATACACACTTAATACAATTTTCCACTGCAACCCTTTTGTCACTAAGAGCTAAGTTGTTCATTTAAAAAACAAAAACAAAGGGTTTCCCTGGTGGCTCAGTGGTAAAGAATTCCCCGGCCAACACAGGAGACACAGGTTTGATTCCTGATTTGGGAAGATCCCACGTACCTCGGGGCAGCTAAGCCCGTGCGCCACAACTATTGAGCCTGTGCTCTAGAAAGCACATCAGAACATTAAAAATCTAAATTTTTTTAGAACATTAAAACTCTAAAAAAAACCACACACACACAAACGCATGTTAACTAAAAAACAAACAAAAAAACAACCAAATCCCCCAAATCTATTTTGTGTGCCTTTACGAATTGGGTATGAACAGTATCCTTTTAATTTTTGTTTGTTGCTGTTCAGTCACTCAGTTGTGTCCGATTCTTTGCGACGCCATGGACTGTACCCGACCAGGCTCCTCTGTCCATGGGATTATCATGGCAAGAATACTGAAGTGGGTTGCCATTTCCTTCTCCGGGGGGATTTTCCCAGGAATCAAACCCTCGTCTTCTGCATTGGCAGGCTGATTCTTTACCACTGCACCACCAGGGAAGCCCCATCCTTTTAATTAGATATTCCCTATTGCTTTCTCTTTTGTATTGCCTTATCCATGTTCTCCAGACTTTCAGTTTCTCTATGCTTTAAAACACAAGATGCTTTCAGAATACCCACCCTAGTAAGAATGTCCATGAACTTTCTCCCTGCCAGGCCGGCAGACACCAACAATACCTATACACCCAACTAAGCAGTCCTGCAGGAAAACCCAAAGTAACTGCTTGTTACCAAATTCTTTAGTTCTCTTTTTAACTGGGTGTCTGCATCTTCTGGGTGTTTTTTTTCTTAAAGACACACCATTGGTTAATTTCAGCAAGTACACCGGTCCATCCAGAGTATGCCTCCTGCCAGGTGCCCTCTCCATGCAGACAGCACCCACAGGACAGGGAGAGCCTCGTTACTTTCAGATGTGCAGTGGAAAACTAGTTCTCCCAGCTAATAACCACCCCTCCTGCAGGAACACTAACCACACGCTCATAGCACCTTCCCTGCAAGTCCAACTAGGTAGAGGGTGCCGGCTTTCCACTGGGTGTCAGCAGAGCAGTCAGACCCCCCCAAGGCAATCATTAGGAAATTAATCAGCCTGGACAGATTTTAAAGCAGATGTTTGATACGGGGATACAATTTTCAGCTGTTCCTTACTGTGTTGCCACAGAAAGGCTTCCGTGACATAGAAGTGCTAACTCCTACAAATTTTCCAAAACGGATCTTCTCTGCATTCATTGGATTTACCTTTTTTTTTTTTTTTTTTACCATGCATTACACAGTTCTGTTCCTAGAAGCTTTCAGGAATCATTGATGCCTCCTCCCTGGCCCCGTATTTCAACTGTTGTTAATGGAAACATTTATTTTGGACTATTCAGGTAAGGGTAAAAGTCTAAACGTATAATGGAAGTTCTGGAGCATGGAATATTTAGGTTACCCTATCACAGAAGAGTTTAGAAACCCTACATTTCTAAAGTTAAGTGCCGCTGCAATGAGCCTTATGGAAGAATGTTATCCAATAGTACAAATTCTATGCTGTGCTATGTACTAGGTCGCTTCAGTCATGTCCGACTCTTTGCAACCCTATGAACTGCAGCCCGCCAAGCTCCTCCATGGGATTCTCCAGGCAAAAATACTGGAATGGGCTGCCATGCCCTCCTCCAGAGAATCTTCTCAACCCAGGGATCAAACCCGCATCTACTTCGTCTCCTGCACTGCAGGTAAATTCTTTACCAGTGAGCCACTGGGGAAGCCTGGGTGGACCCAGGGAGTGAAATTTTTTAATACTCCCTGGGTGGTTCTCCTGTACAGCCAGAGTTGACAATCACTCCTTAAGACCACAGTCAAGTAGCTCAGTCATGGTACCAGGAATGCTATCGGCTCAAAGAGTGGGAGCAGGTTTTGAAGTGCCAAGGCTAAGGCTAGTTCCTCTACACTTCAAAGAGGCCTGTGATCTGTCAGAGGTTCCATGTAGACTCTGGAAAGGATGTTCAAATGGAAAAGTTCACACCCACACATCTCATTACAAGTCTATGAAAGTCTAGCGCTCCTGGGCCCAAGGTTCATGTCTGGTGGTATAATAGCCTCAAAAACAGCTCCTAGATAAATGGAAGCAGAGATTCTTGCACTCCTCACCATGAGACTGCCCAGTCACTTCATCTCCCCATATTTTACTTCTTACTCCAAAACCAGAATAACAGTTGCCGTAAATTCTACAGAATTATAGCAACCATTAAGAGTACTTGGGTAATGTGCTAATTGCCAATTAGCTGCAAACAGACCCACGCTGGCAGGGGATGCCTTTCAAGGTCAATGGCATGCACATATTTCAGAGATCTTCCTCCATCCAGCCTCACTTCTCTTCCAAACAACTTGATTTTTCCTTTTTTTGTGTGTTCTTCCTCCCACAGAACTCTACAACAGGAGAGTTTATTTTGGTTTTCAACAAGTCCATACACTGGGCTTGTTATAAATAAATACGTATCACATGATTTTTGAAGATCTTAATTGTGTAGGTATGTGAAATACTTCATATGTGTGAAAGACTTAAAAGAGCAAAGATAAATAAAGATGATGTGATTTCTACACAGAAAAGGCTCATCCAGTTAACTCTCCTATTTCCTTGACGGCTCAGATGCCACCTCCGGCATCAGAATTTAGACTGTGATGCTATGTGTGCTGAGGCAAAGAGCAAGTGTCCCCCGGAAGTCCCCTTGAATCACACTCACATAGAGCTGGTCGTGGATGTTGGCTCCGTGCTTCAGCAAGGTCTCCACCACCTGCATGTGCCCGTACTGACTGGCGGCCAGCAGGGCGGTGCCTCCATCCTGCGGTCACGAAAAGAATGAACGCATTAGAAACAGGGCGGGCACAAACTTTACCAGGCAGATGCTCTTCGAGTGCTGAGAATTTTGGAAAGGCATTTCCCATACATAATAACAAACTGACTTTTCCTCTTTGATCTCTTACTTTTTTCTTTATAATCATGATAGAGTTCATCTTTTGTTTTGTTTTGACTGCTCTGGGTCTTAGTTACGACATGCAATATCTTTTTAGTGTGGCCCTAGAACTCTTCTTGGAGAAGGCAATGGCACCCCACTCCAGGACTCTTGCCTGGAAAATCCCATGGACGGAGGAGCCTGGTAGGCTGCAGTCCATGGGGTTTCGAAGAGTCGGACACAACTAAGCGACTTCACTTTCACTTTTCACTTTCATGCATTGGACAAGGAAATGGCAACCCACTCCAGTGTTCTTGCCTGGAGAATCCCAGGGACGGGGGAGCCTGGTGGGCTGCCATCTATGGGGTTGCACAGAGTTGGACACGACTGAAGCGACTTAGCAGCAGCAGCAGCAGAACTCCTTTAGTTCCAGCATGTGGGATCTAGTTCCCTGACCAGGAATTGAACCTGGATTCCCTGCATTGGGAGTGTGGAGTCTTAGCCACTGGTCCACCAGGGAAATCCCTAGAGTTTGTCTTAAGGACATCACAATGTTGTATACTCGGGTGACTTGCTTGAGATACATTACAGATATTTGACTAAGTTATTATAATTAATTTAGAAATTTCTCATGTCAAATGCAAATCATCTCTTTGTCTCTCAATAAAGGAAACAAAGAACAGAAAGACTGTACCAACCAGTTGTGTCTTGGAATTACCAGAATGGTAACGAGCTTCCTCCTGTGGGTCTGCCCAGTTATAGGCCTCTGAGAATAAGGTGTATTTAGGGAGTTGCTCTCTGGGCCCCTGCCTTCTTGGACGAGATATCCATGCATTTAGAACAGGGATAACTACAGCATATTCCATATGCTTCGCACGCTCCTACTTTGCATTTTCCTTTGAACATGTGCCAATCTGTCCAAACCTCTTAAAATGCGGATGCCAGGACTCAACAGAGCACTGCAAAGTAGACGTGGTCTGACGGGACATTCCTTGGTTCCATCAACTCTTGCTTTTATCTCTGCGCCTAAATTAGAATTTGCTTTGACTCTAACCACACCACACTACTGACTCAGAGTCTGTGGTCAACTGAAGCCCTTAATGGTTTTTCTCAGGTGCTGGGCTGAGGTTTTTTCTTTCTCCGTCTAGGATTGCTGTGTTGTTTGTTTGGCTCTATGAATGGGTATTTGGACATTTGAGCTAATTATAATAATGCAAGAATGTGGAATCTGGTTTTGAAATACAAATCATAAACATAAGACAGTGTGGGTCCTAAATTTGGGCATAGAGTGTTTATTCAAAATGCCTACCCTTGGAGCCACACCCTCAGATTCAGTAGATCTGGAGTGAGGCCCAGATATAGGCTTTTGACCAGTCATGAGAGGTGACTGTGAGGTGCAGGTGCCAGGGGGGCAGGGCTCCCTTGGAGAAACACTGCTATAGCTACAAGATGCTGGAGGATGCACGCGACTGAGTAAGGCTTCAGCGAGGGATGGGCTATGTGATGGGAAAGAGGGGCATTTTGAAGGGTAGGCAATGAAGGAGAGAGATTGGAAGGCTGAGGTCAGTGGAGATGGTTGGGGCGTGGGGTGGCTGGGCATCAAGAAATTGGTTAATTTTAACCCATGGGGTTGCAAAGAGTCAGACTCAACTGAAACGACTTAGCACGCACGCCAAGTTTAATTACAATGAGAACAGTTGTTGACACAAAGTCAATTTTGGATGACAGAACTGTATTAAAACCCAAAGCTTCCCAACACTGTCTTCTTCCCAGAGAAAGCTCTTGGCCACCTGCAGCTGTTCTAATGGAAATAACGTGGAGTTGCTCGCCCTGGGCCTGTGTTCCATGGATTTCCAAGGTAGCACAGTCTGGCTCATGTACAAAGACCAGCCCTAACTTGTTACCCAGGAAGAATGAGGCATCTGGTCACACACAATCATTTGACTTAGTTCAGAGTTGAGCCTGAGATTTGTAGAACTTCCACATTTTATTTTTAGTTGTGTCACTTTTATAATTAAAAATTAAATGATAATTAACATGAAGAGTATGAACACATGTGTTTTGGATTACTGTGCATTATACTCAGCATGCCTAGGGGCATGTACAAAATCTGACAGCTGGTTTTAGAAAAGACAGAAACCCTTTCTGAAATTCAGATCTACTTCATAGTGTTTTACCAGGAAAAAAACCCCACTGGAAACTCCCTTGATATCAACATATCACATATAATGAATTAAGAAAACCTAAAAGTTTCCAACTAGGGCAAATTTTCAAGAATTTTTTATGACTGGGCTAGACAGAAGTTTTCAATTATAAAAATGTGACAGTTCAAATTCTTCTGCTATAAAATATTATCATGAAAAATCATATTGTGAAGACAAACTGATCTTTCTGCAGCCTCGGTTTTCTTATTCACATGTCAAATGTGAAGAATCAATGACTTATTTGAGAAAGAACCATAATTCCTCACCCAACCATATGAACTGCAATCATATGTTATATATTTCAGTGGCGACATCTCAGAAAGTAAACTTCCTGCCAAAGCCTCCTTAGAAATCTCTCAAGATTCACTAGGATTGGCTTAATATTTCCAATAATTCCTATCGCAGCACTGGGATTAACCCTGGGGCAGAAAAAAGCAAAAGAGAACAGGAAAAGTCATGAAGCACCTAGTACTGTATCCATTGTGATAACAAAATTTAGTGTCCCAGAGTAGAAAGTTACCAATACAAGAAAGAATGTAAGCCACCCCCTTGCCAAATTCTCCAATTTTTAGCCCAGGGTAAAAATGTCATGTTTTGAATTGAGTTCCTAGGACTATTCCTGAATCATTACAACTTAACCCTGTGAAACCCAACTTCTTAGGCTTGTGAATCTTGTAAACAGAATAGCAAACATTCATACTATAAATGAAGAGAAATCAATACTTATAACTGCTGAAATTCTTCAATAGGGTATAAAATCAAGAAAAGTCTCTTACTTTGGTCCTAAATTCAGTGGATGCTCCAAATTCAAAGAGAAATCTCACGACGTTATTATGTCCTTGTTGGGCAGCAAAGAAAAGGGCGGTTGTACCTGACTGAGAGAAAGAGAGGGGCTGGTTTTAAAAGATATTTGGTTACATTTCATTTGATTGACATGATTGCAGCAAAACAAAACAAAATCCTTACATACAAACCTCTAGCCTGAAGGGATTACATTTGAACAGACTATTCCTTGCTCAGGTTAAGTGACCAGTGTGGAGAATGCTGGGTTCCAGAAACCTTAAGATGTAACAAGGTCTGGATGAGAAAACTGGGCTAGAATGGGAAAATTCTTTTTTTGTTGTTTTTGCCTGCACTGCATGGCATGCAGGATCTTAGTTCCCTGACCAGGGATTGAACTCACGCTCCTTGCAGTAGAAGCGTGGAGTCCCAACCATTGGACCATCAGGGAATTTCCTCCTCCTCCTCATTTTTTATTTAAATACTTTTATTTATTTTTGGCTGTGCTGGGGTTTCCTTGCTGTGCAGGCTTTTCTCTATTTTCAGCGAGCAGGGGTCACTCACTAGCTGCGATGCAGGGCTTCTCACTGCAGTGGCCTCTCTCGTAGCGCATGGGCTCTGGGCATGTGGGATTCAGTAGCTGCAGCTCCTGGGCTCTAAAGCACAGGCTCAATAGTTGTGGGGCACAGGCTTAGTTGTTCCGAGCTATGTGAGATCTTCCCAGAACAGGGATTAAACCTGTATCTCCTGCATCGGCAAGCAGATTTTTTACCACTGAGCCACCAGGGAAGCCCCCTCGTCCTCTTAATAGACATGAATATTAGAGACTACCAAAGTGTGCAAACTCTGTGTGTCTGGATAGACAAATAAAGAAAACAATGGCAGTACTTCTTTAGGAGACAAATATTCTGATACTGCAGAACGGATTACATGTGAACCAAAGAAGAAGTCTGCTCCAAGCGTCAGTTCCACAGCACTGCCAGGCATTCTCTTCCAGCTTTCAAAACATGCAGGGTGAGGTCAGGGCCTCTCGTTGGCTATTTTTCCAGACTGGCCTGGCTCAGGGCATTCTAGGGACCATCCTCTTTGAAAGAACTACAGGGCAGGACCTCCAATAAGAGTGGCTCAAGGAGAACCAAGCACTCCTGTCTCATTTGGAGCTTGCCCATGGATGCCCGCCCACTGAGGTCTGAGTCACTGTGGACTGAGGTCACGTTCACTCTAGGTGTGACCCTGGATGTGACTCCACAAAGGTGAACTCATCAGGCCCTGGACTGGTCTGGAAATTCATGCAGCCTCCCCAGGCCTGAATGCCCAGCCTTCCACTGCTCCTCTGCATCGGACCAAGACTGGATCCTCTGGATGGTTGGGACTCCCTTGAATGAGTGTACAAACAGGCTCCCATTTCAGTCTGATATTCACCATGTGGTATTTTTTGGGGAAAACCTATTTGACACATGGCTGGTCAGAGAAGCCCTCTGTAGACATGGTTTGGTGAAGATGGCTGAGGTAGGTTAGCCAGTGAGCCTCCCTAATAACAGGTGGGTGACCCAATCCTTCTAAAAATATAAAGATCTCTATGAAAATCCTATACATTCTATAACATCTCATCCCAAGGGAAGAAAGAAGAACTGACTTAGGCTCAGGGTGAACCATATGAATGTTTAAGGAGGTTTGGTTATGTCAGATGCAACAAGGGCCTGAGAAGTTTTGTTCAGTTAAAGTACAACCAATAGTCCTTCCTGGGCCTTCTTTAGACACAACATGGTCTGCAACCTGAGCTTAATGTCACATAGGAAAAAAGCAACGATTAGAGTCATCCTTCAGTATCGGTAAGTTCTGCATTCGTGGATTCAATGAACCACAGAAAAAAAACTGAAAAAATTCCAGAAAGTTCTAACTTTTTTCCCATGCACCAGCAACTATTTACATAAGTGGGCTTCCCAGGTGGCTCAGTGGGTAATGAATCCATCCGCAATGCAGGAGAGCAGGAGACATGAGTTCAGTCTCTGGGTCGGGAAGATCCCTTGGAGGAGGGCATGGCAACCCACTCTAGTATTCTTGCTTGGAGAATCCCAGGGACAGAGGAGCCTCGTGGGCTACAGTCCATAGGGTTGCAAAGAGTTGGACATGACTGAAGCAACCAAACATAGGTATTGTAAGTAATCTAGAGATATTAGAAGTATTTGGGAAGATGTGTGTAGTTATATGCAAATATTATGCTACTTTATATAAAAGACTTGAGCATCAGTGGCTTCTGGTATCCGCAGGATGGGGGGTGTCATGGAACCAATCCCCCCAGATTTGTTGGGATGGCTGTACTCTAGTCCTTGTTGTTCAATAACTAAGTCGTATTCAACCCTTTTCGATCCCATGGACCGCAGCACACCAGGCTTCTCTGTCCTCCACTATGCCCCAGAGTTTGCTTGAATTCATGTCCATTGAGTCCTTCTTAGCAATTCACTACTGTGCAAACTTCACAGCTCTGTCACCAGCATTACTATTATTCACGTGCCAACCTGACCTACCTCTCTCTGGAGATTGATGTCCGCTCCCTGCAGGACAAGCTCCTTCACACAGTCTATATGGCCAGCGTAGGAGGCGACCATGAGGAGCGTGGTGCCGTGCTGGGGGGAGGAGAGACACGTGAGCAGTTAGGCCACCATGACATCAGAGAGGCACCTGGAGAAGAGGCTGCCAAGGTCAGCTCCTCCCAGGACTTGGCTGAGCTGAGCTCAACAGCTCCCACAGTAAAGAAAACTGCCTCATGAATAATCTTATAATGCAGACGATGCAGGAGAAAGCAAAATGACAAAATGCTGAGGCTGGAGTTTTCAATTTAAACTTTCACTTACTTCCATTACCGTCAGAAACACAGTCCAAGTGATCCATGGCTACCGTGTTTTGAGGCAGCAGCAATGGAATGGCCTGATTTTATGACTCCTATGAAATGATTCCTGAGCCAAAACACCATTATTAATGCAAAAAGGTGGGGTTTATGGGGTCGCACAGAGTCGGACACGATGGAAGCAACTTGGCAGCAGCAGCAGCAGCAGTCAGTTTTCTGAGTTTAAAATTCTTTGTCTTCAAACTGATTCAGGTAAAGATGCAATGAGAGACCACAGAAGTGAGAGTCAGGAGCCCCGGGGGCCACCAGCACATTGAGGGGCACACGGCTCACGATTTTCGGGGCTCATTTACTTCATCTTTAAAATGAGGAATTGGATGAGATGATTGCCACGGTCTTCGCTACCTTTAGATTCAAGGACCTGGGGATTCCCTGGTGGTCCAGAGGTAAGAATCTGCCTGCCAAAGCAGGAGACACAGATTGGATCCCTGATCTGGGAGGACCCCACATGCCACAGAGCAACTAAGCCCGTTTGCCACAGCTACTGAGACTGTGCTCTAGAGCCCCAGAGCCGCAAAACTGGGCCCACGTGCTGCAGCTACTGAAGCCCTTGTGTCCTACAGCCTGTGGTCCGACCAGAGAAGCCGCTACAAGGAGAAGCCTGCACACAGCAACCAGAGAGTGACCCCTGCTCTCCGCAACTAGACAAAAGCCCGCACAGCAATGAAAACCTAGCACAGCCAAAAGTGAATAAATAAAATAAATAAATAATTTTAAAAATGATTCAAGGACTTGAATAACTAATGGGAACCCACTGTATAGCACAAGGAACTCTACTCAATGCTCTGTGGTGACCTAAAAGGGAAGGAAAGCCAGAAAAAGAGGGGAATACATGTATACGTGTAGCTGACTCATTTTGCTGTACAGCAGAAACACAACATTGTAAACCAACCATACTCCAATTACAATTAATTTAAAAAAAAGAAAAATTTTCTATCACGGGCACGTTGGTCTCAAAATACAAATAAATCAAAGGCTAGAGGAAGCACAGAGCACTTGGACATTTCACAAAGAAAATTTTAAATGTCAGGCTTCATCTATATTAAAGTAAGGGAAGATGAATAAAACAAATTACCCCAAATGCTTCCTTATGGATTGCATTTCACTTCTCTAACATGGTCAACTGAGAAAAAGTCAGAGGTTGGGACAAAGGAAAAAGAGAATGAAGAAGTGGGATCTGTGGATGTAGGAACGGACACAAAGCTGGAAGTCAGGGGTGTCTGGAAAGGGGTGACTTTAAGAAAAAGGAGTAACTGGTCATCAACATGGTCAGTGGGTGAGACCACAATGAACTGGGGTGTTCCCACTCCAGATCTGTCCAGTATGGCACTGCTGCCCAGCAAGCCCCCAGTAAGACCAGATAACCAGTTCACAGATGCCCAAGACCCCATATCAGTTTGGGTCCTGGCAAAGAACAGATGGTACATTCAAACTGGGATAACTGGAAGAAAGCATAATAAAGGGACTATTTATAAAGCTATGCTCTGACTGTAAGGAAACCACAAAGAACAGAACTGAGAGGGAGGGACAATGGAGCTTCGATACCAGCCCAGGCCCCAAAGCATGAGAGGCAGGTGGTGGCTCCCTGGACAGACAGGGTGAGGGCGTTACTGCCAGACAGGACAGGGGGGCTAGACTCCCCAACATCCCTGTCCTCCCAGCCTCTGATTCCCGCCAAAGCTCCTATTGGCCAAACCCTACTGGCGGTCGGAGGAAAGCGAGAGCCTGAGGGCAAGCCAGAGACCTCTGACTCTGGGACACAGAGCAAGTGGGGAGGAAGTTACACGTGGGTCCGGAGATGCACCCTGAGCTGTCCTGCACCAATGCCCCGGGGGGCAAAGGGGAGCAAACTTTGATACCTCACTCGGGCTGGTGGCTGATATCACCTACCAAATTTGTGTAATAAAAGCTGGAAATGGCACACCCTGTTTTCAGGAAAACAAGAAGGCTCCTGTGAAAACATTTCTATTTAATCCCTAAAATAAAATATCTCCTCTCTCTCCTCATCTGAGGTCCTCTCAGTCCCCAGAGCTGTGAAGTCCTGCTGAGAACAGAGATCACTTCCCTCTGGAGGGAAGGACTCTGCAAGTGATGCTGCCAGGGGGTGGGAGGACCTGTTTTAGTTCCCCGCCATCACTGATGAGTGAATTGACGTTTGCAAAGGCAGAGGGAAATGAAGTTGGGTGGGGGGCTTCCATCTCTCAGCAGAAAAAGTCCAACTCCTTGATCCATGGCAGCCTCCTTCTACTCTGAATCACCCCCCACACCTTTTCTTCTTGGACTGGGCCAATTCTGATTTCCCACTGACCTGCTTCTTCCCCTACTGTGACCCCTCCTGTCTGATGCAGATAATGGTTTCCTCGATATGTTTCCCATGGTACTCTGCATAAGTCTGAGCACACTCCAGGAGAGATAGCGAAGGACAGGGAGGCCCGGCGTGCTGCAGTCCATGGGGTCGCAAAGAGTTGGACATGACTGAGCGACTGAACAGTAGCAATGGTGCTTTGGACTTTTTGAAAAGCATGAGGCAAGCAAACACAAGATAAAGGGGACAGCGCATGAAAAAGGGGACAAGCGCTGTGAAGGGCAGGGTGTTCAGCAGGCGCTCTCATGCCAGCGGGGGACAGCCAGCTCCTAGCATGCGGGTACTGAATGGACTGGTCCGTACACTGTCCCTACAGTCCACGTCCACGCGGCCGCTGTTCAGTAGCAGGCGGAGCAGAGTCAGGTTGCCTCTCCTCGCCGCCCAGAATGCCGCATTGGCAAGCGGGGTTTCCTTCTGCAGAAGCAAAATGAAACAGAATCTTTAAAATTGACCTTCATTAACATGACCACTGCTACGTAAACAGGTGCTGCCATTCAAAATGGAGAGTTTCCAGATGTGTCTGATCATTGGAAAGAGTGCTCCTCCCGCAGCGGGTCATTGTTGTATACTTGGCTATGGGATGCGGGTAACCCGAGCCCTGGGGCTGTGGCAGAGAGCAGGGTTGTTGATTACACAGCACTATTAATATACTCCATTTCCCACCAATGTCCTCGCTTTCCTGCCTCTATGTCTTTGTTCACAGTTTCCTTTTTGCTTGAAAGAATTTTCCCCCATCCTTCAAGGCCAAGGTTCTGCTTAACTGCTATTTCTTCCCTGCCACATTCCTAAATGTCTCTTATCTCTAAGCGGAGGGAAATTGCTCCCAATTCTGAGTTTACCAGCATCTTTTCTGTGGCTCAGATGGTAAAGAATCCTCCTGCAATGTGGGAGACCTGGGTTCAATCCCTGGGTCAGGAAGATCCCCTGGAAAAGGGAAGGGCTATCCACTCCAGTATTCTTGCCTAGAGAATCCCATGGACAGAGGAGCCTGGCAGGCTACAGTCCATGGAGCTGCAAAGAGATGGACATGACTGAGTGAGCGACAAACTAACTTTCTGTGTAGTCAATGCTTTCTACTCAATTCCAGCTGCCTGGGTAAACGCCTCACTCTCCCTCTACCAAAGGTTCTTTGATTCAGCTGGAACTTGCCAGGGGTTTCTGTTGAGAACAAAGAACTCTGGGCAGGAAATGTTGCTATGCGACCTCAGGTGGATCCTTCACTCCAGTGTGGGGTCGTTTTAAAGTTGCTAAGTTAACCCCGAAACTATGACTATGGAAGGAACAGAGGTGGAGAACAGTTCTCCAGAATCAGAGTGGCAGAGCTGACTGAAGCACCACCTCCTTCTCTAAAATGCATTGATTTAGATTTGCAAAGAAAAGTCCATGGTGGGGGCGGAAGGACAGGCAGAACCAGACAGCTCTGGGTTTCAGGCCTGGCTTTAGGCAATGGACTGGCCCTGATAAGTCCTGGTTTCCTCTTGCTTAGATGGAGATCACATGACATGCCCTGAAGTTTATGGTAAAAATTAAATGATGTAGGTTAAAGGAGGCTCAAGATGGAGGAGATATATTAGTATGTATACTTACAGCTGATTCATACTGCTGTACAGCAGAAACTAACATATAACTGTAAAGCAATTATACTACAACTAAAAAATAGATGTAAATTTTAAAAATGGTGGTTAATTGGCTAATACTGTATCTGGCATGTTGTATGCGCTTATAAACGCTAGTTTCCTTCCTTCTATCCACTTTCTTTACAAAGTTAGAACCAACGGGCAAATTTAAAATCAGAGTATTGCTACTAATGGTGAATTCACAGGAAATTTTTTAGTATTCAAATTAACAAAAATACTTTTTTTTGGTGGGATTAAAGCACTCATCTCAGGGCTTCCCTGGTGGCTCAGATGGTAAAGACTCCTCTTGCAATGCAGGTAGACCTGGGTTTGATCTCTGGGTCAGGAAGATTCCCTGGAGAAGGGAAAGGCTACCCACTCCAGTATTCTTGCCTGGAGAATTCCATGGACAGAGGAGCCTGGTGGGCTACAGCCTGTGGGGTCGCAAAGAGTTGGACATGACTGAGCGACTAACACTTTTTCTTCAACGCACTCCTCTGACCCAGAGAGTCTTATATGCAATACATCTTCTAAGAATATCGATACGTTTTCATATACAGACCTAGTGAAAAGTGAAAGTGAAAGTTGCTCAGTCGTGTCCAACTCTTTGCGACTTCATGAACTATACAGTCCATGGAATTCTTCAGGCCAGAATACTGCAGTGGGTAGCCTTTCCCTTCTCCAGAAGATCTTCCCAACCCAGGGATCGAACCCAGGTCTCCCACATTGCAGGCAGATTCTTTACCAGCTGAGGGAAGCCCAAGAATACTAGATTCCCTTCTCCAGCTGATCTTCCCGACCGAGGAATTGAACTGGGGTGTCCTGCATTGCCGGAGGATTCTTTACCAACTGAACTATGAGGGAAGCCCTAACAGTACCTAACTCACCTCAATAAGTTAAAAAGCAGACACCAACAGTTTTGGCTGCTCTGAGGAGCCAACACAGTGAAAGTCCAGGGGTGGCAGAGGGCTGGCAGCAGCTGGGGCGGGAGGTTTTCACTTGGGAAGCCCTTCAGCACATACCCAACTTAGTGTTCTTGTGCATTCTTGGATGAGAGCGTGGCCAAGCAGGGAGTGATAAGCAGATTACAAACATACTTGCAATGCTTTCCTGGCTCTGTTAGGAGGGAAAAAAATTCACCTTAAATTGCAGGTGAACCATTTGCTTCCCCTTAAGGTGTAAACTGTACTGTCTCAGTTTTCACACGCAGTGTCTGTGGCTTTTACACCAGGCTGGGCCTGATGTTACTGCAAGAAGCCATGGCAGGCTGGTTTGACTTGTATATAAATCATGAAACAATGCCCCTTTAATAAGAAACACTGCACGAGGCCAGGATGAAGTATGGGAGGGTGAATCAGGAAGAGAATTTAATATGCACCATGGAAACAGCTCTGCTGGCTTTTCCGGAAACATGAGAACTTGAGAGAAGTAAACTGTAAATCATTTTCGGTGATTCTGTTTCACTTTAACCCCAAATGCCTTTCAAAAACCATTTGTAAACACAAGCTTCTATGGTCATAATAATGTCTCCGACCAGGAGTCTCTCCTGCCTTTAGAATGGCCTCGGGGATTCCTCTCCTGCACAAGCTAGACATCCCCGTTTTGTAGAAGGTTCCAGAAACTGAGCTTTGGGAAAAGGTGTAAATCTTTCATTTTTCCCTCCAGGGCTTGATTTACTGGCAGGTGGAGGCATGAGAAAGTTGTTGATTTGGGGTAAGAGAGAGCCGAGTTCAAGTCCTGACCCTGCTGTGTCCCTGTTCTGTGACCTTGGGGAGGTTATTTAAGTCCTCTGTGCCCCAGGAAAGTGAGAATAATATTCATAGTGCTAGTATAGGCAATATCCTTGGGGGATTGGTTCCAGGACTGCCTGCGGATACCAAAATCTGTGGATGTTCAAGTCTCTTATATAAATTGGCACAGTATTTGCATATAAACTATTTGCATATAACCTACACATATCTTCTCATATACTTTAAATCATCTGTGGGTTACTTATGATACCCTACACGATGTAAGTGCTATGTAAATAGTTGCCAGTGAAGGGCAAATTCAAGCTCTCTTGCTTTGAACTTTCTGAAATTTTCTGAATATTTTTGGTCTGTGGTTGAATCCACAAATGCAGAATCTGCAAACACAGAAGGTCAACTGTGCCTCTGTCACGGGTTGTTAGAGGATAAATGAGGTAATATGTGCAAATGCACTTCGATAGTAAACACTCAAGAAATGTGAGCTCTAAAAGCAGAGTCCTCCTGTGCTTAGTTGCTCAGTCGTGTCCGACTCTTCGTGACCTTATGGACTGTAGCCCACCAGGCTTCTCTGTCCATGGGAGTCTCCAGGCAAGACTGGAGTGGGTTGCCATGCCCTCCTCCAGGGGATCTTTCACACCCAGGGATGGAACGTGTGTCTCTTATGTTTCCTGCACTGGCAGGCGAGTTCTTTACCACTAGCACCACCTGGGAAGCCCAAGATATTTCTTACTAAGTGCTTATTCCATACCACTGGCACATCCTCTGCAACACAGCTCAGTGAAGTGGGAACATTACTACCCGACTTCTCAGATGACGTAAGTGAGAACAACAAGGCAGGCTGCAGCCCCAGGCAGTCTGGAGCTCGAGGCTAGGCTTTCAGCCATCCCACTGCCCGCCTCCTGCAGAAGTCTCCTCCCGAGACAGCAAGAAACAGGCAGTGGCCTCCCCAGTGACCCCCTTCCTAACCTCATGCCAAGCTCCTCTTCTGCCAACAGAGAAAGTCCCCTGGCCTTCTCTTTACAGACCACATTGCTTGGTAAACTTCCAAACTTCCTCTGGGCACAATATGCACATAACCCTAAAATGCGGTTTATAAAGGGCAGCCCTTAAGCCTTGAAAGGAGCTGATGCATGTGAAAATGCCTCACACAAATCCTAAGGCACTTCACCAATCCTGTGATGATGATTTAATCTCTTTCTTGGTTTTCCGCGTCTCTGGCATCAGGTTATTGGTGTGATATGACGAGTTACAGCATCGACAACCTATGCTGGGTAGTGCTCTGAGTCAGGCAGCGTGCTGAGCACTCTCATTGCTCTAACACTTTTAATTCCCAGAACAATCTCACAAGGTAGATTCTACTGTTCCCAATTTTAGGATGAGGAAACTGAGGCACAGAAATGACTTACTCAAGGTCATCCAGCTAGAAAGTAACAGAGCTAGGATTCAAACCTAACTCTTTGGGTCCAGAGTCTGAGATCCTATATCTTATACCCTGTGAGAAAACCAGGGCACAACCTTCCACATATGCCATCTTCTCTTCTCTTTCCCCAGCCCCCCTTTACTGCTAGAATTTTGGCTCACACACTGCTCATTAGCACACTACCAGAAATTAAATACAGGAAGGAAGGGGAGAGAAACACAGAAGGGAAGTTGTTACTTGCACAAACATGGAATTTTAATTAAAAGCTAAGAGGGGGTAGAGATCTCAACTGGCTTAAAAAACAGTTGAGAATCATGTGGATTTTAAGTGTGTACAATTAATTTAATCAAGAGAACACTGGCTTTGTTCAATGATGAATTTCTCTGGTGTTAGAAGCCACATTAAATGAGGAGATAAGAAGGGTGGAGAGACCACGTGCAGGAGGAGGTTTTTGAGATCTTACCGTTCCACTCTGTGCTAAATGGCTGAAATTTACAGAGTCACTTTAAAAACATTAACTGACCGTTAAACCTGTGTTGTAAGTATCATTACACTTCTGTAAATGATAGGAAACCACAGAGAAAAAGTAGATAATTTAGGGGACTTCCGTAGGTGGGCCAGTGGCTAAAATTCCACCTTGCAATGCAGGGGATGTTGGTCCAATCTCCGGTCGGGGAACTAAGATCCCACATGCCAAGGAGCAACTAAGCCTGTACACTGTACCTACTGAGCCCTCGTGCCACAACTAGAGAGTCCATGCGCCACAACGAAAGATCCCGTATGACGCAACTAAGACCCGAGGCAGCCAAATAAATAAAATATTAAAAAATAATAAAAAAAAACACTGTGGGTTTTCCAAAAAGCTAAACTTCAGACAAAAAAAAAAAAAAAAAGTAAGTGATTTATCTACCCAGGCATTCTACCATAGAGGTAGCCCTGTATAACACAGGTGTCTCCAAACTCAGAACTCAAGACCATGTTTAAAGTCTGTTTAACACATGTATGTTCAGCAGAGGCCAATTGATAGAGGTAGAAATAGTTCAGCGGTTTTCTGAAACGAGGCTATTTAGAAGAATACAGTGACTGCTAACAGGTACATAGTTTCTTTTGGGGTTGATTAAAATATTCTAAAATAGATTGTACTCATAGTTGCACAACTACGAATATGCTAGAAAAAAAAAGCCACCGGAATGGACAGTTTAACTGGGTGAGTTATACGGTATGTGATCTGTATTTCATAAAGCTGTCAAAAAAAATATATGGCTTTGTCAATTTATTTTCCTGTGGCTCATCCAAGTAATTTCAGATGATTGATGAACTGGAGTTGATTCTAAGATAAGTTACATACTTTCAGAACAAGGGTCGAAAGTATAAGTTCCTGTATGTCTGGCCAAGGCATGAGCAATTTCCGCCACCAATATGGAACCCGGCATTCAGGGCTTCCCTGGTGACTCAGTGGTAAAGAACCCGCCTGCCAATGCAGGAGACATAAGAGACACCGGTTCGATACCTGGGTCAGGAAGATCCCCTGGAGGAGAAAGTGACAACCCACTCCAGTATTCCTGCCTGGGAAATTCCATGGATGGAGGAACCTGGGAAGCTACAGTCCATGGGGTCACAGAGCCAAACACAACTCAGCAACTAAACAACAACAAATCCTCTCCGTAAGACATGATTAAGAAAGACTCAGGTATTATTTTTTATCTAGTGATCTATGCTCTGGAATAGTGACTCCCCCTCACTGGGTTAGGGTCTAACTTATAGATTGTGCTGGACTTCTGGCAACCTCAGCCCAGAAGAACGAATCCTGAGAAGTTGAAATAGCTGTTATAAAGACAAAAGAAAAGCCATGACCAATCTAGACAGCACATTAAATAAGCAGAGACATTACTTTGCCACCAAAAGTACATAGAATCAAAGCTATGGTTTTTCTAGTAGTCATGTATGGATGTGAGAGGTGAACTATAAGGAAAGCTGAGGACCAAAGAATTGATGCTTTTGAACTGTAGTGTTGAAGACTCTTGAGAGGCCTTGGACTGCAAGGAAATCCAACCAGTCAATCCTAAAGGAAATCAGTCCTGAATATTCATTAGAAGGACTGATACTGAAGCTGAAACTCCAATGCATTGGCCACCTGGTGGGAAGACCTGACTCATTTGAAAAGACCCTGATGCTGGGAAAGACTGAAAGCAGGAGGAGAAGGGGACAAGAGAGGATGAGATGGTTGGATGGCATCACCGATTCAATAGACGTGAGTTTGAGCAAGCTCTGGGAGTTGGTGATGGACAGGGAAGGCTGGCATGCTGCAGTCCATGGGGTCACAAAGAGTCAGACGTGACTGAGCAACTGAACTGAATTGAACTGAAAGACAAAGTCAATGTACTGAAATCCATGAGTTTTCTTCCACAAAAAAGACAGACCTGCAATCTGAGTTCTTTTTACTTTAAAAACAATTCCAGCAAACATGTATCTCTTTTCCCAACCAGAACAAATTATCAGTTGCCTTTTCTAATGAGTCAGATCTTCAGATGAGGTGGCCAAAGCTGATGAGAAGAGCTAACTCATTAGAAAAAACTCTGATGCTGGGAAAGACTGAAGGCAGGAGAAGGAGGCAACAGAGGATGAGATGGTTGGATGGCATCACTGGCTCAAAGGACATGAGTCTGAACAAACTCCGGGAGACGGTGAAGGACAGGGAAACCTGGCATGCTGCAGTCAATGGGGTCGCAAAGAGTTGGACAGGACTGAGCGACTGAACAACAACAAAACATTGATAGAGGAAATTTACTGAAGGCAAAGTGCTACCAGCAAGAAGAGACTGTTGACAACATAATGGAGAAAGGATAAAACGAGTCTCCTGGAGGTTCAGAAGCAAATAGTCCTACAAGTGGTGACTCTGAGTCATCGAGAAGAAGCTAAATTGTGGTTTCTAAAGCCCTGTTTATCCACCCACAGACTCAGCCAACAGCTGAGTCTTTTCAACGCAGGCCTTGGAAACAAAGGGCCTAGGGCCTCCAAGCCTTTCAGTCACCTACGAAAATGAAACAATGGCTCCAAAATCAGAGTCAATGAAAACATCATTCAATATTTACAAAATGTTAACATGTCAATTGCAAAAATGATTTTCACAAAATATTGCTGACACAATATTATCAGCAGGTCTGATTTTCCCACTATACAAGAACTACTGAATTGCACAAAAATCATGGGCAAATGTGGAGAAGGAAATGGCAACCCACTCCAGTATTCTTGCCTGGAGAATCCTGTGGACAGAGGAGCCTGATTGGCTGCTGTCTATAGGGTCGCATAGAGTTGGACACGACTGAAGTGACTTAGCATGCACGCATGCATGGGAGAAGGAAATGGCAACCCACTCCAGTATTCCTGCCTGGAGAATCCCAGGGACGGAGGAGCCTGCTTGGCTGCCGTCTGTGGGGTCGCACAGAATCAGACATGACCGAAGCGACTGAGCAGCGGCAGCAGCATGGGCAAATGTAAATGAAAGGTTTCTGTTGTTTAGTCACTCTTGTCTGAATGAGTGACTCTTGTACGACCTCAGGGACTGCAGCCCCCCAGGCTCCTCTGTCCATGGGATTTCCTAGGCAAGAACACTGGAGTGGGTTGCCATTTCCTTCTTTAGGGTATCTTCCCAACCCAGGGATCGAATCTGTGTCTCCTATACTGGCAAGTGGATTCTTTACCACTGAGCCACCAGAGAAGTCACAATTAAATATTATTTGTTGCTAAATAATTTTAAAGGCAATATTATAAAAACCCTTCCGAAAATGTACACTAAAAGTGGTTGTGAATCTTAGTTCCCCAACCAGGGACTGAACCTGGAGCCCAGGCACTGAAAGTACTGAGTACTAACCACAGGACTTACCAGAGAATTCCCAAAAGTTGCTAGTTTTTTAAAGATTCTTTTTTTTTTTTAATGTGGACCACTTTTTTTTGAAGTCTTTTTTGAATTTGTTACAATACTGCTTCTGTTTTATGTCTTGTATTTTTGGCTAAGAAGCATGTGGAATCTTATAGCTTCTCAACCAGGGATCAAGTCCACACACCCTGCGTTGGAAGGGGAAGTCTTAACCACTAGAGCACCAGGGACGTCCTGTATTTTTATCGTGGGCTGTGGGCACATTGTGGCACTAGTGGTAAAGCTGCCAGTGCAGGAGACGTAAGAGACACGGGTTTGATCCCTGAGTTGGGAAAAATCCCCTGGGGAAGGAAATGGCAACCCACTCCAGAATTCTTGCCTGGTAAATCCCATAACAGAGGAGCCTGATGGGCTACAGTCTATGGGGGTCGTAAAAGAGTCACATGACTGAGCGACTAAACGACATGATATTAGCTGGGGCTGCTGCTGCTGCTAAGCCGCTTCAGTCGTGTCCGACTCTGTGCGACCCCACAGACGGCAGCCCACCATGCTCCTCCACCCATGGGATTTTCCAGGCAAGAGTCCTGGAGTGGGGTGCCATTGCCTTCTCCAGCTGGGGCTGGTACACGATTAGTCACCCAGCCTGCAACTCTCCCCCGCTGTCCCTCAAATCTTCTCTCTGTGCCTTTTAGAATTCCTCTACTTTCTAAAAAAATCAACTGCCTTCCTCCTTTACCTAGCACCAAGCTTCCTGTCTCCCTGGGTGGGGTGTAGGGGAGGGGAGTGCGGGGAGGCGGTGCTGAACCTGCTCCCATAGCAACCCTAAGATGGGGAACGAGGTTGGACCCTCCTCACCTGGCTTCCAGACACCCCTTCTCAGCAGGTGTACACATCTCTGCTGCTTCAAGACTCAGGCCATCCCACCTTCTCATCCTCTGCCTCACCTCAAAGTAGCTGTGGCCTCTGGATCGTTTTTCTTTCTTCACTGAAAATGTTGGCACCTTCCCTTCTGCCCACCCCAAATTCTGAGTTCATCCTGACCTTCGATCAGTGTCTCTGCTCTCCCACTTCTGAGAACTTCAGCACTCAGCTAGACCATCCTCTCCACGCAGAAGCCTTCTCAGCACTCCCTGCTGCCATCTTAAAACACTTCTGTGCTGAGATACTTGGCTCAGTCAGTAAAAAAATCTGCCTGCAATGCAAGAGACCCGGCTTTGATCCTGGGTGGGCAATATTCCCTAGAGAAGGAAATGGCAACCCACTCCAGTATTCTTGCCTGGAAAATCCCGTGGACAGAGGGATTGGTGGGCTCTGTAGCCTGGTGGGCTACAGTCCATGGGGTCACAAGAGTCTGACATGACTTACTTTAGTTTTAGAACTAATACTTTACATCCTGGGCTGGCCAAAAAGTTCATTCAAGTTTTCCCATAACTATGATGAAAAACCCAAATGAACTTTTTGGCCAACCCAATACCATAAAATTCATCTTTTTAGAGGGGGGTTTGGGGGAGAATGGATACATGTGTATGTATGGCTAAGTCCCTTCACTGTTTACCTGAAACTATCACAACATTGTTAACTGGCTGTACCCCAATACAAAATAAAAAATTCAAAAGTAAAAAAAAAACAAAGACTGCCAAAAAAACTCCCCAAACCCATCTTTTTATAGCATATAATTCAGTGGGTTTTATTTTAATCTCAAGGTTTTACAACTATCACCTTATCCCAGAATATTTTCATCAACTAGGAGAAACCTCATACCTATTAACAATCACTCTCCATTACCCCCTTCTCCCCCAACTCCTGGCAACCACTAATCTATTTTCTGTCTCTATGGATTTGCCTATTCTGGGCACTTCATATAAATGGGGTAGGGGGGCTTCCCTAGTGGCTCAGATGGCAAAGAATCTGCCTGCAATGCAGGAGTCACCAGGTTTGAACCCTGGGTCAGGAAGATCCCCTGGAGAAGGGAATGGCAACCCACTCCAGTGTTCTTGCCTGGAGAATTCCATGAACAGAGAAGCGTGGTGGGCTATAGTCCATGGGGCTGCAAAAGAGTTGGACACGACTGAGTGACTAACGCCATATAAATGGAACCCCGTAACATGGAGCCTTTTGTGTCTGGCCTTTTTCACTTGACATAATATTTTCAAGGTTCATCCCTATTGCTGCATGTATGAGAGATTCATTCCTTTTGCTGACTGAATGATCCATCATACGGATACACCATGTTATGGTCTGAATCTTTGCATCCTCTCCTCTCCGAGTTGGTATATTGAAGTCCTAACCCCACAGTGTGATGTCTGGAGGTAACTAGGTTTAGATTAGACCATGAGGGTGGAGCCCCCATGGTGGGGTTAGTGCCCTTACAAAGAAAGAAAGACACTGGAGCTCTCTTATCTGAGGATACAGTCAGAAAGTAGCTGCTTGCAAGCCAGGAAGTAGGCTCTCACCAGAAACTAAAACTGTCAGCAGCTTGATCTTGGGCTTCCCAGTCTCCACCACCATGAGATACAAATTCCTGACATATGTTTTCATTTCTCCTGGATATACATCTAGAAGCAGAATTGTGGGGTCATATGGCAACTCTATGGTTAATTTTTTTGAAGAATGACCAGACTGTTCTCTATTATTGCTGTATCATTTTACACTGCTGCAAGTAATGTAGGAGGGTTCCAATTTCTCCACATTCTTTTTTGTTGTTTTCAATTTCTCCACATTCTTTTGTTGTTGTTCTCAATTGCTCCAGATTCTTGCCAATGTTTGTCATTGTCTGTCTTGTTGACTGTAATCATCGTAAAGGGTGTGACTGTGGTGTCTCACTGCAGTTTTGATTTGCATTTCCTGATGGCTGCTGCTGCTGCTAAGTTGCTTCAGTCGTGTCCGACTCTGTGTGACCCCATAGACGGCAGCCCACTAGGCTCCTCTGTCCCTGGCTACTGATGTCAAATATCCTTTCAGTGGCTTATTGGCCATTTGTATATCTCCTTGGAGAAACTTCTATTCAGATCCTTTGCCCATTTCAAAACTGGGTTGTCTGTTTACTGTTGAAATGTCCCATTATCATTTAAAGATGATCAGGACTTCCCTGGCAGTCCATGCTTTCACTGAGGGCTCAGGTTCAATCCTTGCTGGTAAAGAATCCACCTGCAATGCAGGAGACACCGGTTCCTGGGTTGGGAAGATCCACTGGAGAAGGCATAGGCTACCTACTCCAGTATTCTTGGGCTTTCCTGGTGGCTCAGCTGGTAAAGAATCTGCCTGCAATGCAGGAGACCTGGGTTCAATCCCTGGGTTGGAAAGGTCCCTGGAGAAGCAAACAGCTACCCACTCCAGTATTCTGGCCTGGAGAATTCCATGGACTGCATAGCCCATCAGGTTGCAAAGAGTTGGACATAACTGAATGACTTTCACTTTCAGCAGAACCAAGATCCTCCAAGCTATGTGGTGCAACCAAAAATAATAATAATAAAAAAATAGAGATGCTCAAGTCTCTACCATTTTAAAGCAAACAAACCCTTGGCCAAGTCTGGATTCCCACCGCAGTCACTGTTTCCAATTTTTTGAAAGAGTTCTCTCCATTTGTGGTTTCCACCCACTCTCTTTTTAAGCTATTACAGTCTGGCTTCTGAACACAACACTGCATTGAAACTGTTCTCAACAAGGTCACCAGAGCCTGCTCTGTTACTAAGTTCAATGGGCACTTTTCGATTCTTAGCTTTGATTTCTCTGAGGTATTTAATTCTGCATCCCTCTCCACCTTTATTCAAAGGCTATAGATTCTTGGCTTAATGGCTGCACATGCTTCTGATTTTTCTCATACATTTCTGTCTGCCTTCCCCCGCCCCCCCCCCCCCCCCCCCCGCCACCTTTTTCTCAATGGGTTTCTCTTATTCTGCTCATTCTTAAGTCCTGAGGTTCTTTAAGAATTTGTTCTCAGTCCTCTAATTTATAACCTTTAAATTATCTCACTGGGCAGCCACGTTCATTCCCATGGGTTCAACGACCATTTAACACTGCTCACTCTTAAATGTCATCTCTGTTTCCTGCCTAGACTACCCTCCTGGGCTCCCAGTTTGCACATCTGTCTAACCAACATCTCTACCTGGACTCACCTCCATCCTGAAACTTTACATGTCCCACACCAAACATTTTATCTTTATCTCTCTGCCCTTCCCTAACCCAGTGAATAACATCCATCACTGAATTCTGCTGATTAAAAATGTTTAAGTCACTCAACGTTTGTCTGTTTTCTTCCATTCTCAAAATCTGTGCCCTAGTCTGGTACCATTTAACAAGATGTCCCCAACACAGTCTTGACTGGTCTCCCAGCTCGGTTCTATTCTCTGAACTGTTATCGTTGTTTAGTCCCTAAGTCATGTCCTACTCTTTTGTGATCCCATGGACCACAGCCAGCCAGGCTCCTCTATCCATGGGATTTCCCAAGCAAGAATACTGGAGTGGGTTGCCATTTCCTTCTCCGGGGTGATCTTCCTGACACAGGGATCAAACCAGTGTCTCTTGCATTGCAGGTGGATTCTTGACTACTGAGCCACCCGGGAAGCCCAACCCCAAATTGTAGCCAGAGATCCTTCTGACGTGCAAATCTCACCATGTCATTCCTCTGCTTAAATAAGCTATTGTAAGAGCTGGGACCACACTTGCTATAGAGCCAGACTCACTAGGGTTTCAGTCTGAACACCATTCGCTCACTGGCTGAACGGTTGTGGGAAGTTACTTCTCCATGTTTTAGTTTTCTTACTTAGAAAAGGTGGTGGTGATGGTGATGGGGGGTGGGGGCAAAGTACCTACCATCTCGTGGTTCCTCCGGAAGACTCAGAACTTGAACCGTGGAGCCCCTGGATCAGAGTAGGGCACATTATATGTGCTCAGTACATTTTAACTAATATATTTTTAAAAACATCTTCAATAGAGGCAAATCAATGAACCTCACTTTCCCGAAATGAACCCGAAAATGCGGGGGTTAAATAAATGACTTTAATAAACTCTTTGGTAATCAATTGCAGCTCGCTCTGCGCTGGTCCCTCAGCTCCAGCGTCGAAAAAGTATTCCGGGAGGAAGCAGCAGTGGGGCGGCTGGCGTTCGGGAACACGGATGCAGGAATCGGTGCCGCAGCCCGGTCCCCGCGAGGAGCGCAGACCCAGGGCTCCTTCCCCGCCCCCGCCCGCCCGTTACCCCGGCGACAGTCCCCGCCGTCCGGCTCACCGCACCTGCAGTCAGAAGTGCGCAGAGCCTTTCCCGCAGAGCCCGCGCCCCCAGGTCCCCGGCCGCTCCCTCCCGGTCCCTGCAGGCCACCTCGGGGCGGCGCCCACCCCATCCTGCGGGCCCGCGGCGGCTCCGGGCGGACGGAGGGTGCCGGCCCCGCGGCTGCAGGTCTGCCGCCCGCCCAGCGCGCCCTCAGGCAGGCGCGGCGCTCACCTTGAACGACATCTTGCACATGTCCGCGGCCGCCCAGCCGGGCCCCGCGCGCTTCCGGCCTGGACGCCTGCACGGCCCTGCCTCCCTCCCTCTCCCGCCGCCTTCCGCAGAGGGGCGGCCTCCGCGGCGCCGCGCGCTCCCGCCGCCGCAGACCGGGCCGGGCCGGGTGCTGGAGGAGGGGGAGGGGAGAGGAAGGAGGGGGGTGGGAGGAGGGAGAAGGAGGGGGGACGAAGGAGGGGAGGGAAGGGGCACCCCCCAGACGACCCTCCCCCATCCCCCTACCCTCCCATCCCCACCCCACCCGCACCTCCGTACCTGCCACACAAACACTCCCAACTCCGCTTGCACTGTGCACACACCACACACACACACGCACACACACACACACACACACACGAGGTTCATGCACGCACCGCTGCACACTCACAACCTCACATCACTCTGCACACATCCAGACTCACTCTCTCACACTCCAAACTGAACACCCCACCTGTGCACACTCTCCAGCCTCCACACACACACAACCCTAGCCACGTTTTCAACCCTAGCTGGAAACCCAGCTCTGCTTTTAACCTACTTGATAATCCACGACAAAGCTGATTTAAGCTAACGGTGCCATTCATACACAAGAGAAACAAGCATATCAATGTTTCAAAAGTTGTATAAGAAATTTTCTGTTGTAGTTCAATGTGCTGACATCCTTATATGTCCTGCTGCTGCTGCTGCTAAGTCGCTTCAGTCGTGTCCGACTCTGTGCGACCCCAGAGACGGCAGCCCACCAGGCTCCACCGTCCCTGGGATTCTCCAGCCAAGAACACTGGAGTGGGTTGCCATTTCCTTCTCCAATGCATGAAAGTGAAAAGTGAAAGTGAAGTCGCTCAGTCGTGCCCGACTCTTAGCGACCCCATGGACTGCAGCCTACCAGGCTCCTCCATCCATGGGATTTTCCAGGCAAGAGGACCAGAGTGGGGTGCCATGGCCTTCTCCCTACATTATGAAAATGTTTCGTATGCACTAAAAACCTAATAATTTAAAATAAAATTTTGGTTCAGGAGGAAAAACACACACACACGCACCCCTCACATACACACCCTCTCTCCCATGCACACACTCCATGCACATCCACATTTCTGTCTCACACACACACACCGCCTCTGCATACACTGCAGTTCTACACAGCCTCTACATTCCACACACACAGGTTCACAATCAATACATAGATCCACACACATCCATGTATACACACTACTCACACATCCACACACAAATACACACACAGCCTCCAGTAGGGCACAGTCTGCATCAGATGACTCTCAACCTTCATTACAGCACAAATATGATGATGATGGAAATGAAACATGAGAAAAAAACCCATCATCTCACAACTCTTTCAAATGGCTATTTTCTGTCCTTCTAGGTTTTCTTTTTCTTCTTTTTCTTTTCTAAGAATCTGAGTTTTGTTCCTCTTGTAGAAAAAACCTGGGAAAAAAGCCTTTTGATTGAGTGAATGGTAAATGGTATTTTCCTTTCTGACGGTGAAGGGCACAATTTGAAACATACATGAAAGCTCCTCCTCTTGACCTTTCCTGCGCACCCACAGTATGTATGGCAGGCATTGTCCACTGCCTCATACAAACTGCTGGCTGATTGCCCAGGACTGATTTGAGGGAAATAAAAGTGGGAGAGTCACATTTCTTAAAAATTAAAAATATATTATTTTTAAAGTATAAAAAGCAGTAATAGCCTTTCTAGAAAATCTGAATGTGAAAGTAAAAGTGGACATCTCACACCCTCCTACTACAGGAATCCACTCATTCTCCTTGTCATCTCTGTTTAAGCCTCTTCCTTTTCCTCAAATAAATTTGTAATGAATTTTTAATTTAAAAGTTAAAAAATACAGCTTCAAGTTGAAGTTCATAAAAGACATAAAATGTTTATCTTATATACATGCGGTGGATACATTGTATTACTTTGTGTTTAAAACAATTTTAAGAAAAAGCGTTCCAGAATTCGATAGGAACTTATAATTTTTTAAATCAAGAAAGAGGGACTTCCCTGGTAGTCCTGTGGTTAAGACTCTGCACATCCATTGCAGGGGTCCTGGGTTCAATCCCTAGTCAGAGAACTAAGATCTGGCATGCCACGTGGTGTGGCCAAGAATAATACAATTTTTAAAAATTAAGACTGACTCAAAACTTTTACCCTGCATTTGGTCTCTATGGATGAGATAGTTTTGAAGCTGATGAGATAGTTTTGACATGACATTACTATATAAGATCAAGCATCGGAAGTTTTGTTTTATTAACAGTTCTGATAAAAAGAGAGAATGAAAAGAAGTAATATTTTGAGTGCTATAGAGTACTTTGAGTGCTAAGGTGCTTCCTTTGTAAGAATGCTATGAGATGGGTGTTATGCCCATTCCATAATTGGAAAAACTAAGGTTCTGAAAGATGAAGTCATCTGGTCATGAGCGATCAGACTAGAACTTGAAGTCTTTCAGACTTCAAAGCCTGTTTCCTTTCCACAACTGCACTTGCCACTCAGAGTTGTTTTGGGCATCGTCTCTGGCCAGGCTGCTGATGGAATTCTTGTCAAAGTCACAGGAAAGAATGTGCCTATACACCCTCTGGCATGCCTGGCTCAGTTCATCTTCATGAAGAAGCCCCCAAACAGAGCAAAACTCTCCTACTCATGGCCAGGCACCTCCTTCTAAAACTGCCTGCTCCAAAACTTAGCAGGGACCCACCAGCCCTCACACAGGAACTTGAACCCCTATAGCCCCATCCCCATATTCAAAAACTTTCTCTTCCCCCAACAGAAGGGCTTCACACTTGTCAGAGGATTCGCCTTGTTACCACCTTCCCTCCCATCCCCATAGCTCTCTTATGTCTCCCCTCTCTGTCTGCCCTAACCCCAGTCCTGACCTAGCAGGGTTACTCCCAGGTCAGGCCCTTTGCTGAACTCTGCCCCTCAGCCATCCCTCTCCCAGCTTTGCTGAGTTCCTTCTGTAATCCCACTCTGCACCACATCCCTTAGCCTGTGATCTGTATTTCTCTAGACCTTGCTTCTACTTCTGACTCCTCCAGCGGAGTTTCAAATCTTCAAAGCCAGACTCTGAGTCTTATGTCTTTTCTCTTCTTCTAGTTTTAGCTGGAGATACAGTAGGTGGTCAAAATGTATTAATCATTGATTGAATAGATTCAGGAATTGTGTTCTTTGTATCTATACTGTTAGAAAACCCACCACTCCTCCACAGACACCCACAACACAGAACCATAGACATCTGTGTTCATTTCAAATGAGGCCATATTTGTTATCACTGCAGTTTACACAAGCACAGCCTGTAATGTGTCTGTTCTCGATTTTGCATTGTCCCAGTTTATGCTGCAGCAGGACTTGTTCTAGACAGTACTGTGAGTGGGTCAGACTGGTTTACTGAGACTTCTCCCTCTTTTTGTAATATATGTTAGGCTGGTTAATGTCAACTGGTAAGGCATTGTGTCTATTTTATCATCTAGTGCCTTTCTTGTTGAGCATCAATATAAAAAATTAATATATCTTAATGCTCAACAAGAAAGGCACTAGATGATAAAATAGAATGACTTACCAGTTGACATTAACCAGCCTCCATCATTGGACTCCCCCAGTGCTGGCATGGCGGGCTTGTGAGTGATACAGCCATGCTGGGAGGGATGAAGGTCAGTGAAAGGGCCCTAGAGCAGGGGCTCCCACTCACCAAGCCTGATCTAGCTACTGTGGCCACTACATGACCAATAACAGGCCTCAATACTGAGTGACCAATATGCCGTCATCCCTGGAGGAGGTCACCTGGTCATTTGGTGGCAAATTGACTATATTGGATACATTTCATCCTAGAAGACCAATGATATCTTTTGCCAGGAATAGACACATTCCAGGTGTGGGTTTGCCATTCCTGCCTGTGGGGTGTCAGCCAGCACCGCTTTCTGGGAGCTTGTGGAGTGTTTGTTGGATTAGTGGACTGGCACAGAATCCAGAGTAATGTTATGTCAAACCCACTTTATAACAAAAGAGGTGCACTAATGGGCTGAAGACCGTGGCATTCATATTATCCAAAGCTGACAGTCACTTGAGTGTTGGGGTTGCATAGCTGAAGCACTAATCTGGAGATGATATTTTATGAGCACAGGGTACCGTCTTCTAGGACACAATATACAGTTTAAGTCAAAGAGCTGTCTGTGGCACTGTGTCCTGTAGGAAGAATACACGGGGCTGCAGACCAGGGGGTGGGAGCTGGAGTGGCCCCACTTACCATGACTCTCAGTGACCCACTTGTGTTTCCTGTCCCAGCAACTCTAGGCTCAGCCAGTTTACATGTCCTGGTTTCCAAAAGGGAAAACACTTCCACCAGTGGGCGTAATGATAGTTCCATTGAGCTATAACCTATGGCCATGGCCTGGGCACTTAAGGTTCTTTGTTTCCAGGAGTAGCAGGGGAGAAGGGGAGTCACCATCTTGCAAGGGTAGTTGGCCCTGATTATAAGGAGGAAGGCAGGCTGCTGTGGAACAGAGGGAGCAGGGGGAGTTCTTATGGAACCCAGGTGCTTTACTTGGTACCTCTTGACCACTGTTGATGCTAAATGGACCATGGATGAAACTCCAGCCTGAGAAGCACATGGTGACCAGGGCTTGCACTCCTCAGGGACAAGGACCTGGGTCATTCCACCAGGTAAGATGGACAGCTAAGCTGGCTGAGGATGAGGAAACTCTGAAACAGATACTTGCGGAGTGGAGAAGCATTTGTTGTAGTCCTGAGACCAGAGGCAGTAGCCGGGGCTGTGATGAGTCACCCCAGTTATTCAAGTGCTGTTGGCAGGTAACTCAGAGCTGCTCGCCCCTTGGGACTGCCTCAACTGCAGAGAGTCACCTTTCCAAGGTCATGCTGTCTTTTCGGGGCCCACATCTCATGACATTGACATGGGGCTTTAAAGACCCAGGCTTCCTGCCCCTATTCAATGCTATTCTGACCCAGTGGACTAAGCACAGGGGTCGAAATACCAGCTCCAGAGTCTTCATCCATTGGTCAGATGTCCAGATGTTTTCTGCAGTGTTTGATTTTTATTTGGATGTCTAGCATTTTTGTGCAACTCTATCTGCTGCCTCAATTTCCAACATTTGTTTGAAGAGTCTGGGTTAATAACTGGGAAGTACTCTATCACTGGGCTGGTAATCTGGCCCTTGGGAATAAGAGCAGCTATTATGGATGGGCCCGGCAGAGGTACATCCTTAGTGAATCTGCCTTAAGCATTCCACTGAGGCTTTGGAGTATCCATGTAAGAACTTTATTTTTTTTTAATGAACTGAGGATCCTGAATGCTAACCCGCTGAACTCTCAGTCCTTACATTTTATTACCGAGTTGTTAAACTCGCAGGGGTAAAAGTGCAGTAGACACGTGCACACAGTCGAAATCATTAGCAAAGTGGGGACTGGTTTCACTTAATGTTTAATTGAACCGAAACTGTTTAAGAGAAACCAAAAAGCGGAGTTCAATCCTTAGGGAAGATGGCCTAGAAGACTTCCTTGCTATGGAAATTCTCTCACAGTTTCGCATGGGAGCAAGAGTGGACTTCAAGTTTAATTTTGCTTGTGGTGATAACAGATTGACTTTTGGAACCCTTGTTTGGTAATGCAACGGTGTTGTTGCTTAGTCACTAAGTCGTGTCCGACTCTTTTGCGACCCCATGAACTGTAGCCCACCAAGCTCTCTGTCCAAGGGATTTCCCAGGCAAGAATACTGGAGTGTGTTGCCATTTCCTCCTCCAGGGGATCTTCCCAACCCAGGGATTGAACTGTGTCTTAAAAGTGGCAGGTTTTGAGTGTGGCAGGAGCCTCAAGTGAAGATGTTTTGATTGACCTCCTAGGCAGTGCTGGGTTATAGGAACGTCAGTGAGACTGAATATTAGACCATGAGCCATATGGTCACATTAAATCAGAAGTGGTATCTGCCTCAATCTCTTTGCAGCTCCAACGAGAAGTCCAGATCCTAGCACACAGCAGGTTCTCACTGAGTATTTTTGAATGAACGAATCAATTTTCTCAGATTATCTGAGGATCCATGAGCTTCTCAGACCTGAAACCAAAGCTTCTGATGCGCTTTTCTCTAATGAGATTTGGAGTCTGTGTTGACAAGCTTCTTCTCTTACTCAGGAATCTAAGGCATGTAGATACTAGCTTATAAGGGAGGCCATTGGGCGGGTAAAAAAAAATCCTATTTTTGCATCAGGGCTACTGCCTGGTAGAACAACCATGATTTTACTGAAAGCAGAGCTGCTGCTGCTGGTGCTGCTAAGTCGCTTTAGTCGTGTCCGACTCTGTGTGACCCCATAGACAGCAGCCCACCAGGCTCCCCCGTCCCTGGGATTTTCCAGGCAAGAACGCTGGAGTGGGTTGCCATTTCCTTCTCCAATGCAAGAAAGTGAAAAGTGAAAGTGAAGTCGCTCAGTCGTGTCTGACTCCTAGCGGCCCCATGGACTGCAGTCTGCCAGGCTGGGATTTGCCAGGCAAGAGTACTGGAGTGGGTTGCCATTGCCTTCTCCGAAAGCAGAGCTACCCCACCCCATACCTCAACTCATCACTCATCCCCAAAATGGGGCTGGAATGTGCCTGAGGGGCCTGAAAGTGATTGCTAAGGGGTTGTGACTATCTTTGTGTGGTTCTATGTGTGTTTTAAATTAACTAATACTCTATGTATGTGTGTGCACGCCCTCTGTGCACAAGCGCTCATGCACACACATGCACTCTAGAATTTTGAGTTGAATGAGAGACTTCATGCTGTATGGAACCACCATCCTCGTTTCCCCAGAGGTGCAGCTCAATGGAAGCTTAGGTCACTGACCCCACTTCGATGACTTTTATGCAGGTATGGGATTCTCAGTTCCCCCAGAAAGTGAGATGGGGCAGCAGAAGGAAACTTAAACAAAAGTACAAGGAAAAATGTATATGGAAAAATTTAAAGGATTTCATTGCAAAGAGAAATGTCAGCAGAAGCTCTCAGAAGAGCCATAATCGAACATGGTTTTTAGACAAAACAGTGCTGGTAACATCTGCCTTCAGTCTGGTGCTGGCATTCTGACCCCCTGGTGATGTACCAGTCTCAGGATGGGATCCATGCCCTGACTTGTTCCACAGCAAGTGCTGGCAGAACCGGGGCTTAGGCCCCTCTGGCTCAATCCCTGGGCAGGTTGGGCTCAAGGAGAGGCAGGGATCCAGGAGCTCCCAACAGAAAGTGGAGAAGCCTGGGGGTGAGGGCAGTGTCCTGGAGGGTCTAGGAGCACAAAGTAGGTGGTGGGCAAGGCAGAAGAGCTGACTGGGGGATCCTAAGGCAATGAGAGCTTCCACAGGATACCTGGCAGCCTTCTAGGATACTGAAAGTGCAGCAGCAGAGGGGGTCAGCAGGTAGAAACAGAAAGTCAGTCATTAAGAGCTGGTGTTTAAAGGCAGGAGCAAAGAAAGCTTCCAGATTCTGAGTAATCGGGATCCTAGGCAGGCCCCGGGCCAGAAATGAAGACACAATGGGTCAAAGCTTGTTGCTGGAACTGGGTGGAAAAGAACAATAGCTGGCCTAACCGGAGGCGTGCAATGTGCTAGCATTGCTTTCAACTCTTAAGAAGGTCTTCATTCCACAATCACAAATCTCTTGCCAGGGGTAAAAATTTTCAGATGAAGGGATCAAGACTTAAAGAGCTTCAATAACTTGCCCAAAGTCAGGGAGTCACAGAAGCTAGCAGATGGGGGAGCTGAGATTTAAACCCAAGTCTAGGACTCTGAAGTCTGTGGGCTTAACTACTTCACTGCCCTACCTGGTGAAAGCTTGGTCAGGGGAGCAAGGGCAAGGTGAAGGGAGAAGGATGGTGAACCCCAGCTGGGGCCCATCCAGCGCTGGCACAGACATATTCACACCTTATGTCAATTACTCTTCACGGTGTCCTTGTCCTCATTAAAAAAGTTGTATTTTTTTTTCCCCAATGAGTGATCTGAAGCATAGAAAGACTAACTGGCTTGCTTACAATCACATAGGAAGGAGGTGGTGGTGGTGGTGGTGGTTTAATTGCTAAATCGTGTCAGACCCTTTTGTGACTCCATGGACTGTAGTCCACCAGGCTCCTTTGTCTGTGGGATTTCCCAGGCCAGAATACTGCAGTGGGTTACCATTTCCTTCTCTGGATGATCTTCCCGACCCAGGGATGGAACCCACGTCTCCTGCAAAAGGAGGATTCTTTTACCACTGAGCCAATAGGGAAGCCCTACAGGAAGGAGGCCATCACCCAATTAATGGGACTAGGGCAGAGATCAGAGCAAAACCCACAGCAAGACTGCCTGAAGCTGAGGTGCTGTGCGGGCAGGAAGAGATCTACAGATAAGCTCCGTAGTATTTAGTGTACATTCAGCCTTCTTAATCTGGAATCTGAGTTAATAAAGGTGTTCTAGGATAGAAAGTGATTTTGAAGACACTCAACTTCAAAGAGTCTGATTTCCTGTACTAAGTGTAAGGAGTGGCTTTCACCTGATATAACCCAATGATGCATTTATTCTTCCTAAGGAATGAGTCATGGGTTTTGTCCTTACGTTGAGCTCAACACCTTACACCATCTCTCTTTGCTCAAAGACAGCTGAATCAGTCGGTGCTATTATGGAGTAAGTGAAAGCTAATTTTACCTTTATTTAGCATATGTGTCATTTCTTTTGAGTTCTCTAAATGTGGGTATAATTAATTACTCATACCAAGCCAAGAGAATTAGGCAGGTTATTTCATGCCCTTAAAAAAAAGAAAACTTGGTGAAACTCTGACTTTTTTTATGTTTGCTGTATGTATTGTTTGGTGAATGGTAAAGATATAACTTACTGTTAGAGCATCATGGGACTAGAAACTGCCTATCAGGTCATTAGCAATCAATCAACAAATGTTTTTTACCTACCCACTCTGGGTTCCACACTTTTCTAGGCCTGAGGCTGGAAGATAATTTGGAGAGATCAGTTCAGTTCAGTTCAGTCGCTCAGTCGTGTCCGACTCTTTGCGACCCCATGAATCGCAGCACGCCAGGCCTCCCTGTCCATCACCAACTCCCGGAGTTCACTCAGACTCACGTCCATCGAGTCGGTGACACCATCCAGCCATCTCATCCCCTGTCGTCCCCTTCTCCTCCTGCCCCCAATATTTACACTAGTGCTTTTTAAGCAGTGAAGAAAGACCGTTTTAAAAAATTCCAATCGACTGTTAACCAGCATTTTGTAATATAAACTAAAACTGGGTTATGAGAAAAACGATCACATGGTTAGATGTCATGGCAATATCAAATTGCTAAAAATATTTATAAGCACTCAGTTTTTGTATTTTTCTCTTTGCAATGACAGTGTAGGGACTGGCAGGGTCCACAGACCACACTTTGATTAGCAGTGATTTAAACGAGGCATGACCATTCTAAAAGCATCTCAACAACTGAAAAACTAGTTTTTGCTGCTTTTTCTTTCAGTTTTAAAATACTTTTTGCTTACCGTGTTCTTGAATTTTCCAGTGTTTGATGAACTTATGAAAGAAACTCTTTTTCAAGGCAAACTACACTTTTCCTAACTGAGAGATAAGGGAGAAATACTTCCTTCAGAGACCAACCTATGAAAGGTACATGAAGAAGGAAAGAAGGAAACATAAAACACCAACCCAAGTTGAGGGAAAAAAAGAGGCCAAAGTCTCACAAACGGTAAAAAGCCTATTTTCAGAGGAAAACTATGACTCGCAAGATAGCTACTAAGGGAGTCTCTGACTGTGTGGAGTCACATACATACAGAATGAAGAAATCTATTTTTATAGAATTGTCCTTTCTGGCATTCCTCTTGATGCCGTGGCAGATAGCATATTTACAAGAACTTTTTTTTTTTTAACTTGGAATGAAGTAGTAGAGCATTTTGGCAAGAGCAAAAAACAGGGCATAAAATTCATGAGATCAAATTTTTCATTTCCCTAGATGCTTACCCAGGGGTAAAAAGCCAAGAAAAAAAATAAGTAGAGATAAACTTTATTCATCTTAAAGACATCATCTACATAGAAAAAAAATTCTAAATGCAAAAGTCAGTTTCTAAAATCTGTTTCCCAGAAATGTCTAGAAATAAAACTTCCTCACTCTAATTGGGAAGAGTATTCTATTGATATATTTTACTGTTAATGCTAACTCAAGGCATTTAAGACTAGAATGTGCATATTGACGAATAAGAAATGAGATTCTGACTATTGTGGTTATCTGCTATTGTGTAATAGACCATCCTAAAGCCAGTGGGATATTCCTTGTAGCTCAGATGTTAAAGACTCTGTCTGCAATGCAGGAGACCCAGGTTTGATCCCTGGGTCGGAAAGATCCTCTGGAGAAGGGAATGGCAATCCACTCCAGTATTCTTGCCTGGAGAATCCCATGGACAGAGGAGCCTGGCGGGCCACAGTCCATGGGGTCGTAAAGACTCAGACACCACTGAGCAACTAACACTACTAAAGCCAGTGGCTTAAAACAACAACCTTTCAGTTCGGCAGCCTAGGCTGCACTCAGCTAGATGGGTCTGCTGGTCTCTCCTGGGATCTCTCTTGCCAGTGACTTGAGCTGATGTCTTGAATGGGGCTTTTAAGACCAAGCTGGCTTTACTCACAATGCTTAGCATGGTCTCACATATTCCAGGAGCTCTCTGTACATTCTTTCTCCAGCAGGGTGGTTGGTCTGTGTTCTAAGAAGAAGAATTCTAAGATGGCAAACACTTGTCAAGCTTCTGTTTGCTTCAAACTTGCTAATATCTCATTTACCAAAGCAAGTCATTGGACCAAACTCAGACTAAGGATGGGAAGGAACAACACAAGGGCAGAAGTTCTGAGAGATGTGGTTCATTGGGGGACCACCAATGTAACAATAATAAAATTAGTGCTCGCTTTGGCAGCACATATACTAAAATTGGAACGATACAGAGAAGATTAGCATGGCCCCTGCGCAAGGATGACACACAAATTCGTGAAGTGTTCCATATTTTTGTGAAGTAAGCCAGAAAGAAAAACACCAATACAGTATACTAACGCATATATATGGAATTTAGAAAGATGGTAACAATAACCCTGTGTACGAGACAGCAAAAGAGACACTGATGTATAGATCAGCCTTATGGACTCTGTGGGAGAGGGAGAGGGTGGGGAGATTTGGGAGAATAGCATTGAAACATGTATAATATCATGTATGAAACGAGTCGCCAGTCCAGGTTCGATGCACGATACTGGATGCTTGGGGCTGGTGCACTGGGACGACCCAGAGGGATGGTATGGGGAGGGAGGAGGGAGGAAGGTTCAGAATGGGGAACACAGGTATACCTGTGGCGGATTCATTTTGATATTTGGCAAAACTAATACAATATTGTAAAGTTTAAAAATAAAATAAAATAAAATAAACAATAATAAAATTAAAAAAATTTTTTTAACTAAATTGTGCTTAAAATTATATAAATACATATTCTATTTTTTCTGAATAAGGCAGAATTATGATATTTGGAAAATAGAGCTGATGTTCTAAAGATCGGAAGATGGCATCAGTATTTGGGGCTCTTGGGGCTTCCCTGATGGCTCAGTGGGTAAAGTATCCAAATAGTAAAGAATTTAATTGCAGGAGATGTGCAACCCACTCCAGTATACTTGCCTGGAAAATTCCATGGACATAGGAGCTTAGCAGACTGCAGTCCATGAGGTTGCAAAGAGTCAGGCACAACTGAACATGTGGCACACAGTTAATGGCATGAAGAGCTATAAAATCACACCAGATTACACCAACCAAACCAACTGATCAAGTCATACGTATTTATTGAGCACCTAGTAAGTCACCACCACTCTGCAAGCTGGTGTAAGAGACACTTTTTCCTGCAGTCAGGGAACCTACAATGGAGCTGAATACAAATAATATTTAGTGTTGGAAACAGTGCAGGACAGAATATAGTCAGCTCCCAGGGCACTGGAGCCCTGAGCTTCCAGGTAGGAAAAGAGGCAAAATGTGAAGGATCATGCAAAAGGTTTTTATGGATCACTTCTCCTCACTTTTTCATTGGCTCAAAATCAGTTAATGACCCCACCTAGATGCAAATAATGTGGGAAATATATTCCTGGGGCCAGCAGCCACTTTCCAGAACAATTTTACACTCTGGAAGGGGAGAACCAATCCTTGGTAGGCAGCTAGTCATTTCTGTCTCCTGCATAGATTATGTTAAGAGTTCCCATGACTTTTGGGTATTTCTTTTCCTCATCTCTTCACATTATTTACATACTATTGATTCTGTCCCTCTCTCATCTCCTTCCACCTCCTCAGAGTCACTCATGAAGTTATACTCATATTTTCTAGTTGATTTATAGGCCTGGCTGTCTAACCAGCCACTCAGAATCATCTTTGGAATTTACTTCTATGAAGAGCTCACTGTATGAGATAAGGAAATAGTTTGTGAGTCCCATAAGCATCGTTTGCTACTCTATTATAAATCTAGATTAAAAAAATAGAGAAATGAGAAAGTTGAATCTACACTGACTTCCTAAAAAGTAATGTATTATGTGATATTGTTGTAGGAAGGGTGACCCCTTCCAGGGCCAAACTGGGCTCTTGTCTAACACTCGGAAATGAACTGTCTGAGGAGACACATGTGCTAACAAAGCAAGAAATTTTATTGGGAAAGGGCACCCAGGTGGAGAGCAGTAGGGTAAGGGAACCCAGGAGAACAGCTCTGCCATGTGGATTGCAGTCTTGGGTTTTATGGTGATGAGATTAGTTTCCGGGGTGTCTTTAGCCAATTATTCTGACTCAGAGTCCTTCCTGGGGGTGCACGCCTTGTTCAGCCAAGATGGATGCCAGAGAGAAGGATTCTGGGAGGTGGTCGGATATGTGGTGTCACCTTTTGATCTTTCCTGAACTCTTCTGGTTGGTGGTGGCTTATTAGTTCCGTGTTCCTTACCAGGACCTCCTGTCCTAAAACAGCTCATGAAAATGGTTACTAAAGGGCCTGGCCAGGATGGGTGGTTTCAGTCAGTGTGCTTCCCCTAACAATATCACTTAATATGTGGAATCTAAAAAATGATACAAAAAATTATTTATAAGACAAATAGACTCACAGACATAGAAAATGAACTTATGGCTATCAAAGGGGATAGTGGGGAAAAGGAGAGAGTTAATTAGGAGTTTGGGATTAACATATACACACTATTATATACCAATAGGTTAGCAATAAGGACCTACTGTGTAGCACAGGGAATTATACTCAATGTCTGATAATAACTTATAATGGAAAAGAATCTGAACAAGAATATATATACATGTATAACCTAATCACTTTGCTGTACACTTGAAACTAACACAACATTATAAATTAACTATACTTCAATTAAATAAAATATTTATTCAATTAAATAAAGAGGACTTTCCAGGTTTGATGCATGAGACAGGGTGCTCATAGCTGGTGTATTGAGGTGACCCTGAGGGATGGGATGGGGAGGGAGGTGGGAGGAAGTTCAGGATGGGGAACACATGTACACCCATGGCTGATTCATGTCAAGGTATGGCAAAAACCACTACAATGTTGTAAAGTAATTAGCCTCCAATTAAAATAAATAAATAATTTTTTTTTTTTTAAAAAGAGGACTTTCTTGGTGGCTCAGATGGTAAAGGGTCTGCCTATAATGCGGGAGACTCAGGTTTGATCCCCAGGTTGGGAAGATCCCCTGAAGAAGGAAATGACAACCCACTCTAGTACTCTCGCCTGGAAAATCCCATGGACGGAGGAGCCTGGTAGGCTACAGTCTATGGGGTCGCAAAGAGTCGGACAGGACTGATCGACTTCATTTTCACTTTCTTTCAATTAAATAAAGAAGTATTGAAATTAACAACCTCATTTGTTCTGTGAACTGCTCAGCACTAAGATGGTTATTAAAGAGCATTAAGTGATGAGAGATTTCAGTGATTATATGGTTTACAAAATTACCCTTAACTCTATGTTCTAGTATTTAAGTAATATTAATTTGATCTTAATTTTGACAAGTATTTACCAATCTGCTGCTTGGTATAACTCACTTCTATAGAGATCTCAAAAGAGACAAAGAAAAAAAAAATTTGGGGGCCAGTTTCTGTTCACAAAAGTTTTCATATTTTATTGTGAACCAACTCTCTATTGGATCTGTTGGACAAATTCTTACCAAAATGCATGTCTCTGATGTGAGATATTTTTGACATGGAAACAAACTGCAGTGTGGTTGAACATTGCCAGTTGGATATATTTCGTGGTCACATAAATCATTCAACTGGGTTCAAACCCTTAGATTTAGGGTGGCACAAAAGGGAAAAATGAGAAAATGACTCAAGGGGATAATTTAGAGGCTGCTTTCTAAATTTCACTCAAAATCTCTGCTGGATAAATTACTTAACCTTCATGTCAAGAGAATGAAGGCTCCATTTCTTAAATTTCCACTATGCCTGGGCCAGATGGTCTAATTACTCATTACCTTTTTTTCACTTATCCACAAAATGAGAATAATGACTTCTGCCCACTTACCTTTCAGGGTGAGCTCTGGGCTGACAGGAAAAAATTTCATTGTTAAGAAAAGGTACTTATTACCTAGGTACAGACTTTCTTTTATCCTAGCCCCACTGCTTCTAGTAACATACAGCTGGCGAGGAAAAAGGAATTCTCCTTAGTAACAAATGTATAAAATTACCTGCTCTGCCCAACTGCATATTTCATATAAAGGCCAAACTGGAGTGTGTAAAACAAGAGCTGGAGAGGAAATTCATGCAGTTGGAATGTGAGTGCTTCATACGGTCTTTGGCAGAGCTGACTACCAGGGAGTGCCCTAATGCACCATACCAATGTCAAGGTTCCAGCTGAAGCTGGGATCTGCTTGCAGTGAGTAGAAATTTTGGATACTGAGAATTCCACTCGGTTTGGTGAACACTGGGGTTTCTGAGCTGAGATTATGAGCCAGACCCAGGCCACGTGCCAAGGGAGCATCACTACTTTATAAGAAGCCATGAGATTAGGTGGAGAAGGAAATAGCAACCTACTCCAGTATTCTTGCCTGAGAATTCCATGGACAGAGAAACCTGGCCGGCTACAGTCCATGGGGTCACAGGGAGTCAGACATGACTGAGCAACATGCACACATTACATTAGGGGCCTAGGGCAGGAGGCTCACCACAAAAGGCAGTGGGGGTGAGATGTGCTGTAATCCGAGGCAGGCACAGGCTGTGTTCTGGACACCATTTCGTGGTGATGAGGACTTGGTCAAGTCCCTTAACTTTGACCTCTTATCTATAAATACGACTGGATGGTATTCCATCTGTGTTTTCCAGAGCCCAGGGGCCTAGGGGCAATTCTCAGTTTTCAAAATGACCAGTAGAAACCCTGCCTTTATTTAGCAACATAGAATAATGGATCCTCACCCTTTCTCCAGTTTGAGCTGGAATGATTAAAGCTCAGTGTGATCATGTTAATGACTTCACGCTAAGCCAAAGCCTATATTAGCAGTTATATAGATCTTCGATAACATGGGAAATATTTAGGAAATACAGGTAGTGATATTCTTTCAAAGCAGAAGGTCATGGGAAAAGTGTAATAAAAGGATATTCATATATACCCTTATATTCTTATACTTTATGATAGAATGATTGGATTGCAAAGGTTGCTCTCCATCTTTGGGTTTGCAGTCAGGCTGACCAGTTGCACAGCAAAAATTTCCTCATCATCTAGTTCCCTCTGGTTTTCAAGGGGAGGCCTTGGCAGGCATGTAGTTTTGCAAGCAGCAGTAATGCCTTCTGTTTTTCTATTTTGTTTATATTCTTTTCACTGCTGTTGGTGGTGACCCACATACTGCTGTTGGCTTAGAAAGATGTCATCGTTTTTTCTATGAAGTGATAATAAAAGTGGGAAAGTGTAACTTTAAAAAATGTATATTTAATTATTTGGCTGCGTTGGGTCTTAGTTGCTGCAGTATCTTTTGTTGCGGCTCCAGGACTTAGTTGCCCCACATATGTGGGATCTTAGTTCCCCAACCAGGGATAGAACACGAGTCCCCTGCTTTGAAAGGTGGATTCTTAACCACTGGACTGCCTGGGAAGTCCCAACTTGTTTTTAAAATGAAACCAAGCCAATGGTAAGGTGTAGTTTAACAATACAATTTTAAGAAGAATAGTGATATTAATAATAAGCAGGACCTGGGATTTATAATCCCAGTTCATATTCCTAGGATGACTTGGAACGGCGGAAAGAAAAGGGCTGCCATATTGGGGGTGGGGGCGGGGAGGAAGGAGAAGAAGAAAATCCATGCTTTCACCTGAAGGAGCGTCAGTCCTAAGTATAATGTTAGGCCCATCATGGAACTAACAGAACATGGTCTAGTTTGATTATGCCCTTGGTGAACAGTGCCTTTACCACACTTGCAGTCTTCTTTCTTGATACTAGGGAAATATTTTGCAACAATGGCATGGCAAGTTGCATTTCTAACTTAAGATCTGAAGGACATAGTTATGCATGAATCACTTCTGAAGTATTAAGAGGTCAGCCAAACCCCAAATTCACTGTTAGTTTGGGTTTGTTTACCCACTTCTATGCATGTCTCACACCCACCCCTCTAGAGCTAAGTAAACCAATATCTCCTCTGGTGCTTGGGATACTTCTGCAGCTTTCACACCTCACATGGGTTTCCCCCCCAGAGTCCTCCTAGGAGCAGGAAGTGAGAATCAGAAGGTCTGGGTCCTGTTTATTATTCCTGTTTTTCTTAAAATGTGGGCAAGTCATTTAATTTCTTCAAGCATCATCTTTTCCCATTAAAACACAAGAGCCCCATTTTGCCTTAAAAACACAAGTGTGCCTTCTATTTGCTGCCTTAGTGTTTAAAAGCACTTATTCATACGTTTCTTCATTTAAACTTCAGAGTGGCCTTTCTCCTCTCCCCCAAAGTGTCATTATTCCGATCAAATCTCCCATATCTAGAACTATGGAGTGTTGGTGCTCCTGGGGTATTTGTTTTGGATACATAGTCTTTTTTTTAATTAACGAATTATTTGGCTGTGCAGAGTCTTAGGGCACTCTGGATCTTTGATCTTCACTGTGGCATGTGGGATCTTTATTTGTAGCAAGCAGGATCTAGTGCTCTGACCAGAGATTGAACCCAGCTCCCCTGCAGCAGGTATGCAGACTCCAGCCACTGGACCACGGGGGAAGATCCTGGATACACAGTCTTTAGAGAGACAGTTTTACTAACAAATATGAACTTTATATGTGTAGCTTTTATTTGTTCACCTTTAAAGCTGTTCTCAGTGGCAAATACACCTATTGTGCTCTGACGTCACAAAGTTATTTTTAAACAGCAGTGACAGTGTGAAGTCAATGACGTCACATACCATCTGACTAGGTAGGGAGTGTAATAAAACATATCAAAGAGAAATACTGCCATGTACAATACAGTAATTTGTGTGTCATGCTCGTAATTGTTGCCTTTTAGAGCAAAATACGGGCTTCCCTCATAGCCGACTCATTTGAAAAGTCCCTGATGCTGGGAAAGATTGAGGGCAGGAGGAGAAAGGGCCGACAGAGGATGAGATGGTTGGAGGGCGTCACTGACTCGATGGACATGGGTTTGGGTGGACTTCGGGAGTTGCTGATGGACAGGGAGGCCTGGTGTACTGCGGTTCATGGAGTCGCAAAGAGTTGGACACGACTGAGCGACTGAACTGAACGGGCTTCCCTTATAGCTGTCAGTAAAGAATCTGCCTGCAATGCAGGAGACCCGGGTTCAATTCCTGGGTGGGGAAGATCCCCTGGAGAAGGAAATGGAAACCTGTTCCAGTATTCTTGCCTGGAGAATTCCATGGACAGAGGAGCCTGGCAGACTACAGTCCATGGGGTCATAAGAGTCGGACACAACCTAGCGATTAAACCACCACCACCAGAGCAAAATACAAAGTTCTATGAGGAAGAAGGGCTGATTTGCATCCACAGATGGTCGATTCTGCTGCTAGGGGTTCTGACCTCGGAATCTCTCAGTGAGCTGGCCTGGTGTCATGGGGAGTTACTGGCTGGGTAGAGAACAGTGTCTTCAATGTAGACTTTGCTTTCATATTTGCATATTGATAAAAGAATTTTGGAATCTTAGCTGTTAGTTGAATATTTTCCTTCAGATAATCTTGTCTGGAAGGACTTTATAAAAAGAAAGTAAAATCTGTCTCACTTTCTCACAATGTTCTTTCATCCGTTTAGATAGAACCATACCACCTCAGTGGGACTATTCCAGGTAATGCTGGGCATTCATTGACTTATTAAAATGTGAATGTTCTTATTAGGGCAAAGTAGCATAGGTTCATGATTGGAAAAAATTTTAAAATATAGACATAGCAAAAAGAATATACACAAAGTCCCTTCTATCACATCTATTCACTCTTGAACATCTTCTTGTATAATTTCAAAATCTCTTTGAATATGCTTTCACATACACATGTATGTACATGCACACATTCAAATATTCTTTTATATATAATGTATATTTCAGTTCTGCAAAAATTCTTTTTTAATAATGGCTGTGTTAAGATGCAATTCATATACCATAAACTGACTTTTAAAGTGGATGGTTCAGTGTTTTTTAGTATTAGAGTTGACCTTTGAACAACGTAGGGGTTAGAGGTGCTGACTGTTCCCCCCAGTTGAAAATCCAAGAATAACTTTAAGGTGGCTTCTTATATCGCCAGTTCTGCTTCAAGGAGCACATAGTTGGAGAAGGAAATGGCAACCCACTCCAGTATTCTTGCCTAGGAAATCCCATGGACAGAGGAGCCTGGTGGGGTATAGTCCCTGGGGTAGCAAAGAGTCAGACACAATTTAGCAACTAAACAACAAGTATTGTAGTAACTATTTATCGAAAAAAATCCATGTATAAGTGGACCCTTGCAGTTCAAATCCATGTTGTTCAAGGGTCAACTGTATATTCACAGAGTCGTACAACCATCAGTTCAGTTCAGTTCAGTCGCTCAGTCGTGTCTGACTCTTTGTGACCCCATGAAACGCACCACACCAGGCCTCCCTGTCCATCACCAACTCCCGGAGTTCACTCAAACTCACGTCCATTGAGTCGGTGATGTCATGCAGCCGTCTCATCCTCTGTCGTCCCCTTCTCCTCCTGCCTCCAATCCCTCCCAGCATCAGGGTCTTTTCCAATGAGTCAAGTCTTCACATGAGGTGGCCAAAGTATTGGAGTTTCAGCTTTAGCATCGCCTCTATCTAATTCCAGAACATTTGCATCATTCCCCCTGCTCAAAAAAAATTCCCATATCCATTAGCAGTTGCTGCCATTACAAATGTGACCTTTGTGTCTGGCTTCCTTCACCTAGTGTAATGTTTTTCAAGGTTCATCCATGTTGTCGCACGTATCAGATCTTCATTCTTTTTTATGGCTGAATGACATTGCATTGGATGGTTATATCACATTTTGTTTTTCCATTCACTAGTTAGTAAGCATTGAATTGTTTTCACTTTTTGGCTATTATGAATGTTGCTATGAACATCCATGAACACTTTTTCTGTGTGAATATATTTTCAGTTCTTTTGAATACAGACTTAGGATTGTAATTGCTGGGTTACATGTTAACACTGTTTAAATGTTAAAGTCTTGCACTTCTTTTTTTAAATTTAGTCCTAAGACTTTTATTCTTTTTGAATATTGTAAATGGAATGGCTCTTAATTTCATTTTTGGACGGTTTGTTTCTAGTGTTTAGAAATATGGTTAATTTTTGTACATGTGTATTATTTTACATCCTTTCTTTTCTGTTAAAATATTGTGAACATCTTTCTATGTCAGAAAGAATACTTCTATACCGTCATTTTAATGACTTCATAGAGAAGGAAATGGCAACCCACTCCAGTATTTTTGCTTGGAGAATCCCAGGGACGGGGGAACGTGGTGAGAGGCCGTCTATGGGGTCGCACAGAGTCGGACATGACTGAAGCGACTTAGCAGCAGCAGCAGCAGCAAGCTTAAAACTGCTGTGGCCCAGGTGGCACTAGTGGTAAAGAACCTGCCTGCCAATGCAGGAGACATAAGAGATGCTGGTTCGATCCCTGGGTTGGGAAGATCCCCTGGAGAAGGGCATGGCAATCCATTCCAGTATTCTTGCCTGGAGAATCCCATGGACAGAGGAGCTTGGTGTGCTATAGTCCACAGGGTCACAGAGTCGAACACAACTGAAGTGACTTAGCATGCAAGCTTAAAACAATTATAAGTATCTCTGCTAAGTCCTTGCCATTAAATCTTTGCAAACTTCCTTAACCGTTTCCTGGATATAAATCTATACAAGTGAAATTGTTAAGGCAGAATATATGCAAGATGAAGTCATTTACTAAGTGCTGCAAAAATTGCCCTCTTGAAAGGTTACATGGTTTTCACTTCTACCAAGTGTGTTAGAATTAACTCCTTGAATTCTATTGAACTTTCAGTTTTATCATTAAAAAAAAAAAATCTTTGCCAATTGATAGGTGAAACAAGAATCTTATTGGTGCTATGTTTGCATTTCAATTCTCAGAAAGGTCAATTTTTTTAATATGTTTATTAGCTTAACGAATTTATTTTCCTGTCAGTTGTTAGATCTATTAGCCTCTATTTTTCAGCTTTCTTGAATTATTTTGTAAATGCATTTTATATATTAAAGTCATTAATCACAAGTCATTTGTGGTATACATTTTTTCCTTATTTGTTTTCGATTTGTTCTGTTTGCTTTTTGGTGCACACATTTTTTTTTATGTAGGCAATTTATCAGTCTGAAGTTTTGTGTTATCCCCACAAATCCCTTTCTCCTTCTGTTTGTTTTTGAAGAACATAAGATTAAATAGACACACTTCCTCCCTACTACAACGTATCCCAGTATTTAATAAATATGCTAGTTAGCTCTCTCTTCTTTGAACTGTTCCATTTTAATCTTCATCTCAATTTTTGTTCCAGGAGCGCTCTCACACTGGACCTCTTTTTCCCTTCTCCATCTTTGGAAGCTCTAGCTCTGGTCCTTCCTTCTCAAGGCACTTTCGTTCGTCCTGGCCTGCAGCAATGGCACCCTCCTCCAATCGTTAGAGGGCTTGTGCCATCTCCTTTTTGGTGAAGTGTCCTGCCTCAAGACCAAGCCTCAGCCCTGGGAGTTGGGAAGTTATTGTCCTCTACTCAGAGGCCATGTGACAGCTAAGAGTAATGTACTCAACATTGCTGTTTACCTGTAAAACACAGCAGATGGGGCGTCTGAAGGATTTCCCCCAAGGTAGGTTTGTTTGTTGTTGTTCAGTCGCTAAGGCTAAGTCGTGTCTGACTCTTTGCAACCCCATGGACTGCGGCATGCCAGGCTCCCCCGTCCTTCACCATCTCTCTGAGTTTGCTCAAATTCATGTCCATTGAGTCAGTGATGCTATCTAACCATCTCATCCTCTGCCACTCCCTTCTTCTTTTGCCTTCAATCTTTCCCAGTATCAGCGTAATTTCCAGTCAGTCGGCTCTTCATATCAGGTGGCTGAACAATTTCAGCTTCAACTTCAGCATCAGTCTTTCCAGTGAGGTGGCTTTACAGCCTGGCAAACTACAGCTTGCCCTAGTGGCTGTCTTAAAGTTGCATACCTTCGGTCACTCCCAGTTCCCCGGAGCGCCTTTGATCCCACCCTCAGGATGTATCTGCAGTGCCATAGATCTTGTTGGCGCCCACTGACAGAATTGACGGGACTTGTCCTTCGACAACTGAAACTCATCTGGGAACCCACAATGGCTCTGGTGGAGGTTCTGCAGGCGGTGGCAGCTACTGTCTCACCCTGTTCGCCAGAACCTCCTTGCCCCTAGTCCGAGGTCCACCTAGAGGCTCCGGAGAAGCCGACTACCCGATCTCTGCCCCGGCAGTGGGAAGGTGGGGCGGTCTGGGACTCCCTTCAGCCGCGGGGCTGGGAACCGGGACACGCCTCTGGCCCTCCCCACCCGCGAAGTTTGCAGCGCGCTGGCGGAGCCGCAGTCTTCGGGCCGAGGCCCAGCGCTGTCAGTTCCTGGTCGGGCGGGTGCCCGCTGCGGCCGCGGCACGTTCCAGCCCCGAGGAGCCGCCCCCTCGCCGCCGGCACCCGGCGCGTGGGGCGCGGGCGCGCATCCGCCGCCACCACCCACGCCCGGGCGGCGCTCGCTCGTCGCGTGAGCATCGTTCGCGGGACCGCGGGGTCCCCAGCCCCTCCGCAGGCCGCCCAGCCAGGAGGACCGCGCGCGGCGGGATGGCAGCGGCCGGGCGGGCTCGGGACTGGGTACCGGGGTCGGTGCTGCCGCTGCTGTCGCTGCTGCTGGTGCAGGCGGGGTGCGCGGCGGCTCGACACCCCCAGTCCCCGGCCGGGCTCAGCCTGCACCCGCCCTACTTCAACCTGGCCGAGGCAGCCAGGATTTGGGCCACCGCCACCTGCGGGGAGCGGGAGCCCGGGGTCGCGCGGCCCCGGCCCGAGCTGTACTGCAAGTTGGTGGGGGGCCCCACCGCCCCAGGCAGCGGCCACACCATCCAGGTAAGGTCCCGGGAGACCGCGGGGGGCGGGCTCCCTCCCCGCGCGGGGCAGCCACCCTGAGGCGAAGGGGTCGGACCCTTTCCCTAGCACTCTCTTGGGGAACTCCTGCGGGGCTCCGCGGCCCCCGGAGTAATCTTGGGGAGCACTGCCCTCGGGGACAAGCCGCTCGAGGCCGGGATGGGTGAAGCACGCGAGGTGAAGGGCTGAGGTTCCGTTGGGGCGAGCCCAGGAGAAAGTCCGAAGCTGCACTCCTGGGATGGACTGAACGGTGGTACTGTCCTGCTGCATCCGTCACCCAGGGAGCGCCCGGCCGGGCCTTGAGTCCCCGAGGGCCTCACCGACGCCCCTTCGTCCAGGCCCTTCATCTCCCTGAGCTTATGAAGAGAAGTTAATAGCAGTTAGATCCCCTGGTATATTTAAAGAGAGAAACCTTTGAGTTATATCAGTATTACCACTCCGGAGTCACCAGAAAGACGCAGCTCACTCACAACCTGAAGTGTTGCCACCATCCAGTCACTGGGGCGAGGGGACCAGGTAGAGACAAGGGTGCTGAGTGCATCAGGCTCCTACTGGAAACACCTGTGTGGATGCCGGTGTCACTGGTACTTCATCAGCGTCTGGAGGTGTGCCACGTCCTTACACATGAGCGTCACACTACTCTGAGCACTGATCAGGTGAAAGGTTAACAAATGCGGCTACATCACAGAGGACGCTTGGGTTTGAACCCAGTCCTGACTCTGAATCCTCTTTACCAACCAAGCTGGTCACTGCCTCCCTCCCTCTCCTGAAGTATTGCTGAGTAAAGTATTGCCGGAAGAGGGAGTAATTTCGGAGTTTGGGCTCCAAAAGGAAAAGATTATCATTAGGAGGCTAGGTCTGTTTTAGAAAGTTTTTTGACAAGTTGTTGAACATGCAGTATATTCTTATGAAATAGATGCTAATTTATTTATAAATGATATGCATGTATGACATTAATTTGTGTGTACTATAAATATAAAAATAAAAATGCTTTTAATTTTCTTTAGTAACAGCTCCAAATAGTTTTGCTTTCTCTAAATGTTTTATTTGTGATTGTGTATAACTAGTTATAAATAAACAAGTATTAATCACATATAATTATTTTTGACAAGTGTAGTTTAGCAGCATGATATAGCCGTTCAAAGTTGGTTTTACATTCATACTTGAATTTTGTGGTTGTCGTCACTGAGAAAATACCTCAAAAATACGTAAATTCAAATGAAAACTACATTGACTCCTGAGTTCCAGAGCCAGCTGCATAATTTTCAGAGTGTATTGCAAAATGAAATTGTGGAGCTGCTTGTTCAAAAATTATGCATATCAGTTCAGTTCAGTTGCTCAGTCATGTCCAACTCTTTGTGACCCCACGGGCCGCAGCAAGCCAGGCCTCCCTGTCCATCACCAACTCCCAGAGTTCACCCAAACCCATGTCCATTGAGTCGGTGGTACCACCCAACCATCTCATCCTCTGTCATCCCCTTCTCCTCCGGCCTTCAATCTTTCCCAGCATCAGGGTCTTTTCCAGTGAGTCAGCTCTTCGCATCAGGTGGCCAGAGTATTGGAGTTTCAGCTTCAACATCAGTCCTTCCAATGAACACTCAGGACTGATCTTCTTTAGGATAGACTGGATGGATCTCCTTGCAGTCCAAGGGACCCTCAAGAGTCTTCTCCAGGACCACAGTTCAAAAGCATCAGTTCTTCGGCACTCAGCTTTCTTTATAGTCCAACTCTCACATCCATGCATGACTACTGGAAAAACCATAGCCTTGACTAGATGGACCTTTGTTGGCAAAGTAATGTCTCTACTTTTTAATATGCTGTCTAGGTTGGTCATAACTTTCCTTCCAAGGAGTAAGCGTCTTTTAATTTCATGGCTGAAATCACCATCTGCAGTGATTTTGGAGCCCCCCAAAATAAGTTTCCACTGTTTGCCTATCTGTTTGCCATGAAGTGATGGGACCAGATGCCATGATCTTCGTTTTCTGAATGCTGAGCTTTAAGCCAACTTTTTCACTCTCCTCTTTCACTTTCATCAAGAAACTCTTTAGTTCTTCTTCACTTTCTGCCAAGGGTGGTGTCATCTGCATATCTGAGGTTATTGATATTCTCCCAGCAACCTTGATTCCAGCTTGTGCTTCATCCAGCCCAGCATTTCTCATGATGTACTCTGCATAGAAGTTAAACAAGCAGGGTAACAATATACAGCCTTGACGTACTCCTTTCCCTATTTGGGACCAGTCTGTTGTTCCATGTCCAATTCTAACTGTTGCTTTCTGACCTGTGTACAGGTTTCTCAAGAGGCAGGTCAGGTGGTCTGGTATTCCCATCTCCTTCAGAATTTTCCACAGTTTATTGTGATCCACACAGTCAAAGGCTTTGGCGTAATCAATAAAGTAGAAATAGATGTTTTTCTGGAATTATCTTGCTTTTTTTGATGATCCAGCAGATGTTGGCAATTTGATCTCTGGTTCCTCTGCCTTTTCTAAAACCAGTTTGAACATCTGGAAGTTCACAGTTCACGTACTGTTGAAGAAGCCTGGCTTGGAAAATTTTGAGCATTACTTTATTAGCGGGTGAGATGAGTGCAGTTGTGCATTCTTTGAGCACAACTTTTGAGCATTCTTTGGCATTGCCTTTCTTCGGGATTGGAATGAAAACTGACCTTTTCCAGTCCTGTGGCCACTGCTGAGTTTTCCAAATTTGCTGGCATATTGAGTGTAGCATTTTCACAGCATCGTCTTTCAGGATTTGAAATAGCTCAACTGGAATTCCATCACCTCCACTAGCTTTGTTCGTAGTGATGCTTCCTAAGGCCCACTTGACTTCACATTCCAGGATGTCTGGCTCTAGGTGAGTGATCACACCATTGTGATTATCTGGGTCATGAAGATCTTTTTTTGTACAGTTCTTCTGTGTATTCTTGCCACCTCTTCTTAATATCTTCTGCTTCTGTTAGGTCCATACCATTTCTGTCCTTTATTGAGCCCATATTTGCTTGAAATGTTCCCTTGGTATCACTACTTTTCTTGAAGAGATGTCTAGTCTTTCCCATTCTATTATTTTCCTCTATTTCTTTGCACTGATCGCTGAGGAAGGCTTTCTTATCTCTCCTTGCTATTCTTTGGAACTTTGCATTCAGATGAGTATATCTTTCCTTTTCTCCTTTGCTTTTCGCTTCTCTTCTTTTCACAGCTATTTGTAAGGCCTCCCCAGACAGCCATTTTGCTTTTTTGCATTTTTCTTTTCAAGATGCAGTGATAGAGTGTTAAACTAAGTGAGCAGCCTTTCTAAAAACCGGACCCTGTGAGAGTTTCCTGAACCGTGGTACTTGTACTTCTGCTCCATCCTCCAATTATTCTAGTTTTGTTTTGTTTTGTTTTTTTAATGTAGAAACTTGGCCAGTATATGTTCATTTTTAAAGTGGAATTCAGTACTTCCTGGTAGGAAGGTGTTGTGTTTTAATGTTATAAAGAATGGATTCAAAGTTCATTCTTCTCTTGCAAAATATTGAAATATGTTAGAAAATTCTGTTTCTGTGTTTTTAAAATGTACAAATGTAAGAGCTTTTAGAGTAACACAGTTCCAGCTTTTCAGCAACAAAAGACGACACATTTCCAAACACCTATTTTTCAAAATTCTTTCCAAGGCATGCATTTCTTTAGAACAGTATTTACTTTTTCACGTATTTTAAAAACAACACACTTTCTTTGATGGAACAAAGTACCTCTGTTGTTTTGTAAATATTTATCAAGTAGTTCAGCGGTAAAGAATATGCCTATATTGCAGGAGACTTAGGAGACACCAGTTCGATCCCTGGGTTGGGAAGATCCCCTGGAGAAGGGCATGGCACCTGCTCCAGTATCCTTGCCTGGAGAATCCCGTGGACAGAGAAGCCTGCTGGGCTACAGGCCACGGGGTCACAAAGAGTCAGATACAACGCAAGTGACTGAGCATGCACGTATTCCTGGCAGTCACTGGTCATCCCAGCGAGAGTCTGTCAATTTGGAACTTTTGTGGGGAAAAAAACTGTAACTCAGCTTTAAATTTAAGAGGTGTTTTAAGTACTTTTCCATGAGAAAACCAGTGAACCTGTGTAGCCAAAAGAATTTCATGATCACTCTCCTTTTCAGTACAATGTTGTAACTCTTCTGCTGCTTAGAAGAATAGAATCCACCTGTCCACTTAATTGAGTGCACATAAGCTTCACGTGTCCTCAGCAGGTAATAGCCTGGTGGGTCAGAGCCCTCCTCTTCCCTTGAACAGACACTCGGAACTCTTGTGGCTAGTTGACTTGTGGACTGAGTGAAGGCCTGTAGGCAATGTGTTGCTGTTGTTCAGTCAGCCAGTTGTGTCCGCCTCTTTGTGACCCCATGGACTGCAGCATGCCAGGCCTCCCTGTCCCTCAGCATCTCCCAGAATTTGCCCAAGTTCAGAGTTCATTGCGGCATCAGTGATGCCATAATATACAGAGGCAATCTGTATATTAGGAAAATTGAATTTCTTCATTTTAAGTAAACCAGACAGTTTGAGTATTCGCCTCTTGCACCCCACTGGATTGCCTGGGACACCCAGCTTTGGAGAGAACTGTTCTAATTGTCGGAGAAGGCAATGGCACCCCACTCCAGTACTCTTGCCTGGAAAATCCCATGGATGGAGGAGCCTGGGAGGCTGCGGTCCATGGGGTCTCGAAGAGTTGGACACGACTGAGCGACTTCACTTTCACTTTTCACTTTCATGCATTGGAGAAGGAAATGGCAGCCCAGTCCAGTGTTCTTGCCTGGAGAATCCCAGGGACAGGGGAGCCTGGTGGGCTGCTGTCTATGGGGTTGCACAGAGTCGGACACGACTGAAGTGACTTAGTAGTAGTAGTAGTTCTAATTGTGGGAAGAGTAAACGTAAGGAGGAGGGAAGGTATCCAGGAAATTTTCAGCTGATTCTTTGTCCCCAATTTTGCCTAGAAACGGGCCAACTCTCATCCTCCTCAGCTCGTATTTTTATTGAGTGTCGTACGTTGCCACTACTGTTTTGAGAAGTACATAAAAGTCATGTTTCTTGTTCTGATTGAGTTTCCATAATAGATGCTTAAACCTGAGTCTACAGGCCTAGATAGAGTAGGCAGTGGCTTCCTGAGGTCACTCAGCTGACTGCATTTCCAGGCCAAGGTGTAGCCTGAAGGAGGAGAACGCTGTCTGGTGTCAGGCTTAAATCTCTCAGCTGACTGCATTTCCAGGCCAAGGTGTAGCCTGAAGGAGGAGAACTCTGTCTGGTGTCAGGCTTAAATCTCTAAAAATAAGGGTGAGCAGAAGTGCTTTCTGCTTTTACAGTTGAGGCTTGAGCAGGTGCACTGATGACTACTGTGAGAGGAGCTGACGTGATTAGGAGAGAAACATGTTGGAGACAGAAGGAGAAGGCCAATTCCAGAAGCTGGACTCTTAGACACTTGTTCTGGCTCAGTGTTAGTAGCAGCTGGTGCAGACCTTCCTTTCAGAAAAGTGAGGTGTGGTGGGAGATGGGTAGGGGAAGGGGAGAGAGATTAAGACTAATCATTTGGCTGTATCTGAGTGATGGTCATCTTTTTTTAAAAAATATTTATATCTTTATTTGACTTCGTTGGGTATTAGCTATGGCATGCAGGATCTTTTGTTGTGGCATGTGGAATCGAGTTCTCTGACCGGGGATTGAACCGGGACCTCCTGCGTTGGGAGTGTGGAGCCTTAGTTATTAGACCACCAGGGAAGTTCCAGTTTTAGTCATCTTAAATCTGCTGATATACAGCTCGAGCTGGGAGACAGAGAAAAGTTAGTAAAAATAGTTCTATTTTTTTGAAGTCTCTAAAAATAAAATTTGGGGGCCAGCTAGAGTTTAGAATTTCAGGTCAAAAGGATTTTGCAAAAAAGTAAATGGATAAAAGTCACATCTTAGGGAAAAAAAATAAAACCAACAACAACCCGGGTTTATGGGGCTGATTCTATAATAATAGTAACGTGGGTACTTGAACAGTAGCATGTGTCAATAGGCAGGGCATTTAAAAAGTCTGTAGTTTGTTTGTTGTGTGAAAAATGTTTGCAGTAGTTTTTCTGTACTTAAGTTCATTAAACAAGATTTTATATACTTGTTACTGCTCAGACATTAAGTTTTGGTGTTTGAGAGCTCTGTGATTCAGGGATCCTGTCTTGTCCTGTTCCCCATGGTTTCTCCAGTGCTTAGGACGAAGCCTGGAACAGAACAGATGCTCTGAAACTATTGAATGAAAGGATGGCAGAGTGAAGATACAGTTGATGTTAATATAAATGTTACTACTAGGGTTCCTGGCCTCCTTAATCAATAGAAATTGATCAGAGTCCAGACAGGAAATTCAGGCAAGGCTTTATTGGGGCCCCTGCTGCAGCAGCTGGGGAGTGAGAACCAACAGGTTCCTTTGCTCACTCTGTGGGGGAGGTCGGCGGGCAAGCTTGTTACTTATTTGTGTGGAGGGCAGGAGACACACTGGGCTGGACCCCTGGGTCAGGAAGATCCCCTGGAGGAGGAAATGGCAACCTTCTCCACTATTCTTGCCTGGAAAAACTCCCATGGACAGAGGAGCCTGGCGGGCTACAGTCCATGGGATCACAGAGTCAGACAGAACTGAGCGACTGAACACGAAAGGGTGAGTCCAGAGTTCGAGTCAGGTCGGAGGGGTGGTTTAGGTGGTCGCCCACCACTTAGGTGGTCGTGTGCGCCTCCAGGGCAGGAGTTGGGGGAATGAACTGTACCTTGCTTTTGCTTCTTCAACAGTGGCTGTTGGGTTTTTTGGTCTTTTTGTATCTCTTATCCAGGATTTGCCGTAACTGAGCATGCATGAAGTTATTTTTAGTCCAATATAGTATCTTTGTATTTTGTCACTCAGGGAGAGGTGTGTCCAGGTGCAAGCATTGCAGATTTGCAGCAAATGGTCCGCACGTGCACGTCCCAGCCTGACCCTAAAGAGCAGATAAGAAAATATACAAATTAATTCTATTCTGATGAAAAGTAACTACAATCGAAATATGTCACAGTTTGTGCTTTAATTTCAAAAAAAAATTTATTTGGCCGCACCAGGTCATAGTTGCAGCATATGGGATCTAGTTCCTTGACCAGGGATTGAACCTGGGCTCCCTACATTGGGAATGCATAGTTCTAACTGCCGGACCATCAGGGAAGTCCCTGTGCTTTAATTTTAAATGTTTACTTACCCAAGGAATGTAAAGACATTATTACTGGCAGCCTTCAGTATCGCTGGGTTTCGAATCCACAGATTGAACCAACTGTGGGTTGAAAATACTCGGGAGAAAAAAAATTTAGAAAGTTCTCCAGAGCAAAACTTTAATTTGCCCTATGCTGGCAACTATTTGCATAGTATTTACATTGCATTAATATTAGGTGTTATTTGGAAGTGATTTAAAGTACTTGGGAGAATATGCATACATTATATGCAAATATATAACGTTTTATATCAGGGACTTGAACATCTGCAGATTTAGGTATCTGTGGGGTTCCTGGAACCAGTCCTTCATGGATACCAAGGGAGGACTGAGTTTACTGACCTCTGATAGAGATGACAATAAAATGGAAGTGGAAGGCTGTGTTGAAAATATAACCTTGTATCTGGTTTAGCTTGACATGAGCACTATGCTCACAATGAATGAACTGCATGTATTTACCAAATATATGATCTTTTAAAATTTTTTATTTATTTTTATTTGAAGGATAATTGCTTTACAGTATTGTGTTGGTTTCTACCAAACATCAACATGAATCAGCCATAGGTTTACATAGGTCTAGGTTGTTACAGCAGAGAAGGCAATGGCACCCCACTCCAATACTCTTACCTGGAAAATCCCATGGACAGAGGAGCCTGGTGGGCCGCAGTCCGTGGGTCGCTAAGAGTCGGACACGACTGAGTGACTTCACTTTCACTTTTCACTTTCATGCATTGGAGAAGGAAATGGCAACCCACTCCAGTGTTCTTGCCTGGAGAATCCCAGGGACGGGGGAGCCTCGTGGGCTGCCGTCTATGGGGTCGCACAGAGTCGGACACGACTGAAGCGACTTAGCAGCAGCAGCAGGTTGTTACAGAGACCCAGTTTGAGTTCCCTGAATCACACAGCGAATTTACTTTGGCTATATATTTTACGTATGATAATGTATGTTTCCATGTTACTTTCTCCATGTTACATCCCATGATCTTTTTTAAAAAAAAATTTCTGGCCACACTGCACAGTTTTTGAGATCTTAGTTCCCCCTCCAGGTATTGAACCCATGACCCCTGCAGTGGAAGCTCAGAGTGACCGCTGGCACGGGTGCGTCCTAAGTCACTTCAGTCATATCTTTAGGATTCCTTGGACTATAGCCCACCAGGCTCCTCTGTCCATGGGATTTTCCAGGCAAGAACACTGGAGTGGGTTGCCATTTCCTCCTCCAGATCTTCCCAACCCAGGGTTTGATCCCGAGTCTCTTAGGTCTCCTGTATTGGCAGGCAGCTTCTTTCCACTAGCGCTACCTGGGAAGCAAGCCCCAGTTACCACTGGACCACCAGGGAATTCCCAGCAAACATATCATTCTGATTTTGTACATTGACAGTTCAACATATCTTTTACGTGTTCTTTCAATGCACTTAGATTTAACCTGAATGGTAATGATACAGAAGTATACATACCTGAGTTATGGCTAAGTATGAGCATGATGCTATTGTGTGAGCAACACAGTTCCGGTTTGTGTGTGTGTAACTTGGACTTACAGTCATAAACAGGAAAGCTTCACTAAGGCTCTGTTTATAGACCTATTGTGAGAGGGAGCCTTTTGTTAAGTTCAACAAGGTCCCTTTCCTTTGTGAAACTGATGTGAAAATTTGGGGACATCTAAGACATTTACTGAGTCCACTGATATGTTTGTAACAGGTACTGCTGCTACTGCTGCTGCTGCTAAGTCGCTTCAGTTGTGTCCGACTCTGTGCGACCCCATAGATGGAAGCCCACCAGGCTCCCCCGACTCTGGGATTCTCCAGGCAAGAGTACTGGAGTAGGGTGCCATTGCCTTCTCCATGTAACAGTTACTAATAGAGTTATTTCAAAACTTCAGACCAATGATTATGGTCACCACTTGAATGACAAATGATCTTTTTTAAAAAAGGATTTTTCTAATAGCTGTTGTGTGTTTGTGGACAGTAGCCAAAGTTTAGCAGGGAAAGTTTACCTACAAGTCATTTGAAGGAAGCCTAAGTGTTTTCCTTCAGAGATCCAAATTCACTCACTAGCAAACAAGTGTGCAAATGTGTCTTCTCAGCAATTTAAATTTGTTACTCAAAACATCACAGATTATTGGGGCTTGTGGACCTTCAGGGTGAAGTTAGAACTGGAATTGTCCAGTCCTTGAATTACAAGATTTCACTTCATGCTCTTCTGTGGCATTGAGAGTGTGGATCATTTAATCTGAGAAAATCATAGCGAAAGGAGAGGACAAACGGTTATTAATTTCAACCCCTTACTTATAAGAACACTGTACCTAAACCATTACAGAAAGATAGCTGTGTGTTTTACATCTTTATTGTACACATGAATGTGAAAGCTACCCATCTTGTTTGCATCTTTTCTTAAAAGTAGATTGGAGCATGTAAGTCATTTTTAACAGCTTTAGTGAGGCATAATTTAAATACCATAACATACATCCATTTAAAATGTGAATTCAATAATTTTCAGTAAGTTTTTAGAGTTGTGCAACTATCACTGGAGTCTAGTTTTAGAACATACATATATTTTAAAAAATCGAATAGAATATGCCACTTTCTGATTTTAATTGGTAAGTCTAATCTGTTCACATTCAAAGGACATTTCTGAATGAAGACAGTTCTGCCATTTTGCTATTTGTTTTCTATATGTCATGTAATTTTTAATTCCTCAGTTTCTCCATTACTGCTTTCTTTTGTGTTTAATTTTTCAAATGTACCATTTTGATTTGCTCTTCATCTCTTGTTCTGTAAGTTTGTGTTTTGATTGCACCACATGACATGTGGGATCTTAGTTCCCCAACCAGGGATCAAAGCCACACCATTGCAGTGGAAGCTGGAGTCTTAACTGCTGGACTGCCAAGGAAGTCCCCTGTAAATTTTAAAAGTTATTTTCTTAGTGCTTACTCTGAGGATTACAGTTAACATCCTAAATCTATAACAGTCCAGTTTGAAATGATACCAGCTTAGTTTTCAACAGCATCTAAAACTCTGCTCCTGTACAGGTCTGTCCTCCACTTTTATCGTGTTGTTGTCACAAATGACATCTTTGCACATTGTTGCCCCTCAAGATAGAAATATAATCATTGTTCTATTCATTTGTCTTTTAAATCCCATAGGAAAAAAAGAGTTACAAACCAAAATTGCAATAATGCTGGCTTTTGTATTTACCTACGCAAATGGTACTTGTGTTCTGTATTTCTTTGTATGGCTTTGTGTTACTGTCTAATGTCCTTTATTTCAACTCGAAGGACTCCTTTTAACATTTCTTGTAGGGCAGGTCTATTTACTAGCAGCAAACACCTTCAGCTTTTATTTGGGGATGTCTTAATTTCTCCCTCATTTTTGAAGACTAATTTTATAGAATTCTTGACTGACAATTTTATTTTCTTTTAGCACTATATAATCTCACTGTGATCTGGCTTCCATGGTTTCCAATGAAAAATAAGTTGTTCATCTTATTGAGGATCCGTTTTGTGGGATGAATTGCTTCTCTCTTGCTGTTTTCAAAATTTCTGTCTTTGACAGTTTGATTATAATGTGTCTTGGTGTGGATCTTTCTGTAGATGATTGGCCTTTATATGGCCCATTTTTCTTTCTTTCTTTCTTTCTTTCTTAGATATTTATTTATTTATTTGGCTGCATCAGGCCTTAGTTGTGGTGTGAGGGCTTAATTGGCCTGAAGCATGTGGAATCCTCCTGGACCAGGGATCGAACCTGCGTCACCTACATTGCAAGGTTTCTCCACCCCTGGGCCATCAGGGAAGTACCATAGCCCAATTTTTTTGAAAGACCAGGGAAGCTCCTGTGAGGGAAAATAAAATATCACTTCACTGTACATATTAGCAAACTACTCTCACTTAGAGATGAAGAACTGTGACTCTACAATCTTGTAGACCTGAGTTTGAATTCTTACTCTTGCAGCTCTCTGACCTTGGAAAATTGTAAAATCTCAGTTTTCTCATCTATAAGACTAATAATAATGTATCTCACAGGTTTACTGGAGGATAAAAGCGCTTATTATGTTTCCTGGCACATAGTCAGTGCTCAGTAAATATGTTTTTCCATAGAGTGAAAAAATTCTTAGATAAAACTTCTGAAGTGGTAAGCTACAAAAATGATTTGTCACAATAGTCATTTAAAATTTTTGAGTGAAAAGTTCTTTTAATAATGGAATGTACAGCGCATTATACACTGAACACATTTGGCATGCTGAATAATCCATAGGCATAAAGACTTTTAAAGCCTTCTGCAGAATAACCATGTTAAATTGTTTTGGTAATGAATTGATGCTTTTGAACTGTGGTCTTGAAGACTCTTGAGAGTCCCTTGGACTGCAAGGTGATCCAACCAGTCCATCCTAAAGGAAATCAATCCTGAATATTCATTGGAAGGACTGATGCTGAAGCTGAAACTCCAATACTTTGGCCACCTGCTGCAAAGAACTGACTCATTTGAAAAGACCCTGATGCTGGGAAAGATTGAGGGTAGAAGGAAAAGGGAACGACAGAGGATGAGATGGTTGGATGGAATCACCGACTCAATGGACATGAGTTTGAGTAGGCTCTGGGAGTTGGTGGTGAACAGGGAAGCCTGGCGTGCTGCAGTCCATGGGGTCGCAGAGTCAGACATGACTGAGTGAACTGAAATGAACGGAACTGAATGTGTTAATAACTGTTCAGATATTATTTATTTATGCAGGTTTTTAAAATTTTAAATAATTTTATTTATGCATTTATTTTTGACTGTGCTGGGTCTTCATTGCTGCAGGGACTTTCCTCTAGTTGCGGCAAGCTGGGTCTACTTTCTCGTTGCAGTGCTCAGGCTTCTCACGGCAGTGGCTTCTCGTTGCAGAGCACAGGTTCTAGGGCATGCGGGCTTCCGTAGCTGCGGCACATGGGCTCAGTAGTTGTGGCTCTTGGGCTCTAGAGCACAGATTCTGTAGTTGTGGCACATAGGCTTAGTTGCTCTGTGGCACGTGGGGTCTTCCCAGATCAGGGATCAAATCTGTGTCTCTTGCATTGGCAAGTGGATTCTTTACCACTGAACCACCAGGGAAGCCCAGGACTTTACTTTTTATATGCTTTCTGGTACCATGAGATGTTCTAGGGTCACTGTTAATTTTCTTTGCCCCAGTGTTGAAACTAACTAGAGAGCTAACCAGAGAGCTTTGTTTTTTTAATTAATAAGATATTTAGAAACCAAGATCTGGATATGAGGCGTGCTCATTGTTACTGGTGTGTCACTGCTTCTAGACCCTTTCAGTGGACAGAGCTAGGAGTTACATATATATCTGTTAATTCCTATATAGACACACATCATATATACACACTTTTTTTTTATCAGCTGAAGTAACATTTTGGGGGAGGTATTAATTTTTTAAGGTGAGTTTTGGTAGCACGAACTGAACTGAGGGCTTCTCTGGTGGCTTAGGTGGCAAAGAATCTGCCTGCAATGCAGGAGACCCAGGTTCAATGCCTGGGTTGGGAAGATCCCCTGGAGAAGGAAATGGCAACCCACTTCAGTATTCTTGACTGGAGAATTCCATGGACAGAGAAGCCTGGTGGGCTGCCATCCGTGGGGTCGCAAAGAGTTGGACACGACTGAGTGACGAACACTTGGTAGCACTAATACATTCTTCTAGACCATAAATATGCAGGTCAGGAAGCAACAGTTAGAACTGGACATGGAACAACAGACTGGTTCCAAATAGGAAAAGGACTACATCAAGGCTGTATATTGTCACCCTGCTTATTTAACTTATATGCAGAATACATCATGAGAAATGCTGGGCTGGAAGAAGCACAAGCTGGAATCAAGATTGCTGGGAGAAATATATCAATAACCTCAGATATGCAGAGGATACCACCCTTATGGCAGAAAGTGAAGAGGAACTAAAAAGCCTCTTGATGAAAGTGAAAGTGGAGAGTGAAAAAGTTGGCTTAAAGCTCAGCATTCAGAAAACGAAGATCATGGCATCTGGTCCCATCACTTCATGGGAAATAGATGGGGAAACAGTGGAAATAGTGTCAGACTTTATTTTTTTGAGCTCCAAAGTCACTGCAGATGGTGATTGCAGCCATGAAATTAAAAGATGCTTACTCCTTGGAAGAAAAGTTATGACCAACCTAGATAGCATATTCAAAAGCAGAGACATTACTTTGCCAACAAAGGTCTGTCTAGTCAAGGCTATGGTTTTTCCAGTGGTCATGTATGGATGTGAGAGTTGGACTGTGAAGAAGGCTGAGCGCCGAAGAACTGATGCTTTTGAACTGTGGCATTGGAGAACACTCTTGAGAGTCCCTTGGACTGCAAGGAGATCCAACCAGTCCATTTTAAAGGAGATCAGCCCTGGGTGTTCTTTGGAAGGGATGATGCCAAAGCTGAAACTCCAGTACTTTGGCCACCTCATGTGAAGAGTTGACTCATCGGAAAAGACTCTGATGCTGGGAGGGATTGGGGGCAGGAGGAGAAGGGGACGACAGAGGATGAGATGGCTGGATGGCATCACCAACTCAATGGACGTGAGTCTGAGTGAACTCTGGGAGTTGGTGATGGACAGGGAGGCCTGGCGTGCTGCGATTCATGGGGTTGCAGAGTCGAACACAACTCAGCGACTGAACTGAACTGAGACCATAAATTTATTTCCCGTTGTGATTTGAGCTTTTGTGAAACCTATGTTAACTTTTGCTCAACATTCTGGAACAATTTGACTAGTGAGGAAAAAATTGATTAAATGGTACCTCTGACCTATTGACTAAGTGGTTTTAGTCAGTAGAACTACCTGGTTTCTGCTGTATGCATAAGCTCCTGGCCAACAGGGCTGAAAATCCAGCCTGGGCAAGGCTGTATCTGTTGAGAGTCAGGGAGCCTTTTTCTGCTTCTCAAAAAAGAGTTGTTTGCATGAGCTAGCAGATCCTTGATTAGATCCCTCCTGCCAACAGGGTATAACATGCCCTGGGAGCTAACTCATTGGGTCCCATGTGTCCTGCCAGTTTCTCAAATGTCATAAGCGTATTGTATTCTCTCAGTGGTTTTCCCGTCCTGGGCTTAGTTGCTCAATTGTGTCCGACCCTTTGTGACCCCATGGACTATATAGCCCACCAGGCTCCTCTGTCCATGAGGATTCTCCAGGAAGAATACTGGAGTGGGTAGTCTATTCCTTCTCCAGAGGAACTTCCCGACCCAGGGATTGAACCAGGGTCTCCTGCATTGCAGGCGGATTCTTTACCAGCTGAGCTACCGGGGAATCCCCGCCTCCCATTCCTAGATGCTTAGAAAATACATGTGTAAGTAAGAAATGAATATTAGCTTGATAGCAGTATGGGTTTTAGTTAGATTTTCAATGCATATCTTAACCGTGGGGTATGGAAGTAATTCTCCATTACTTTCGTGTTGCACTGTATACTGTGTACAGGAGTAATGCCAAATAAGGTGGGGCGGGCAGAATGGTGAGCAAGGAGAACAGTCTGGCCTCTCTTCTGTGCCTCCCTCCCCACCCGCTATCCCATTCCTCCAGGTCATCTCGGAGCACCAGACTGGGCTCCCCATGCTACGCAGCAACGTCTCACCGGCCATCCATCTTGCTTCTCTCTTTCGTGCAGAGTATTAATTTAACACTTACCCACACCTGGCACTGTTCTAAAGCACCTTTCACAAACTGACTTCTTAATCCTCACAACAATTTATGAAGGAGGGACTCTTGGCACGCTCATTGTCTCAATGAGGACACTGAAGCGCACAGGAGTTAAGTGATTTGTTCAAAGTCACGCAGCTAGTAGGTAGTAAAGCCAGGTACTCTGGCTGCAGAGTTCATGCTCTTCATTTCTTTTTTTTAAAAATTAAAAAAATTTTTTTACAATGTTGTGTTGGTTTCTGCTGTCCAACAGTGTGAATCAGCCTTGATCATTGACTCCCTTCCGCGTCTCCCTCCCCAGCCCCCATCCCATTCCTCCAGGTCATCACGGAGCAGCAGACTGGGCTCCCCAGGCTACTCGACAGCTTCTCACCAGCCAGCCATCTTAGCACCTGACAGTGTATTTGTGTTCTTGCCGCTTTCTCCGTTGGCCCCTTTCTTTCCCGCCCCCACTGTGTCCATGGGTCCGTTCTCTACATCTGCGTCTCCATTCCTTCCCCGCAAATAGGTTCTTCAATACCATTTTCTAGTTTCCATCTATATATGTTAATATACTCTGTTGGCTTTTCTCTTTCTGACTTACTTCACTCTGTATAACAAGCCCTAGGTTCCTCCACCTCACAGAGTTCATGTTCTAACCTGCCATGCTGTGCTCACACTACTGAGCCAACTGTTCTTCCCTCAGAGTTCCAGCCAAGCTCTGTGCCACCTCGCTCAAACTCCATTCATCACCTTGAAGCCATTGATTGTCATGCCTGGATCTTTATGAAATCATGAGCTTCCTGAGGGTGGGGCCACATTTTCCTGCTATTTGTTTTCCCTGCGGCAGCTTATCATGGACACTTCATAGATGCTTTTTGGAGAAGTGTTCAAAGGGTAGCCCCATCATAGAATTAGCCTGCTGGAGCAACACCTTGATGGAAGTGCTGTTTGACAAAAAACAAAACAAAACAAAACAAAAAAAAACCCCTGACTTTCAACAACCTGCCTTTGGAGGACAGGTATGGCCCCGGTGTGTTGAATTTCTAAGTAGGGGTGCCTAATGCAGTGGCTGAGACTGATGGCTAGGACTGGGCCACCGGCAGCTGGAAAGGGCAAAGGAAGATTCTTCCGCTACAGGCTTCAGAAGGAACAGGCTTTGCCGATGCCTTGATTTCAGACTTTCAGCCTCCAGAGCCATGAGATGACAACTTTCTGTTGTTCTAAGCCAGGGTGAGGTACTGTCTTATGACAGCTCGTGTTAGTCCTTTTGGGCTGCTATAACAACAAAAAAAACCAGAAATTTATTCCTCACAGTTCTGGAGGCTGAGATCCAAGGTCAAGTGTGGGCAGATTCAGTGTTTCATGAGGACCCATGTTTGCTCCTGGCTGTTTCATCGCTGTCCTCACCAGATGGGAGGGATGAAGGATTTCCTCGGGGCCTCTTCTTCAAGGGCACTAATCCCACTTGTGTACTTGAAGCCTTCATCCTGCTACCATCTTCCAGTGGGTTATGTCTTAACATATGAATGGGGGTGGGGCGGCGGGGCACAAATGCTCAATCCCAGGCAGTAACGTCAGCTTTCAACCAGATAGCCAGCCTCTCGGTCAGTCAGCAGTGTTGGTTGACCAGTGTGTGAGTTATCTGTGTGTGGGAGGGTGGAGGATACAGGTATTGCGTAGGGCTCTCAGGTGGTTCTAGGGTCTCTGCTTTTGAGACTTTGCAATCTGATAACTCAAAATTAGTCCCTAAACAGAATAAGGAGAGCTCTCGGTTGAACATATTTAGGGATCACCCACGTGGAGAGTAATCCTTAAATATGAAGAACATTTCAGTGGGGCATAAAGTGAGGATTGCTTAACACAGGTGGGGTGGTGGAAGTTTGGGGCCCCTGGATCCCTTATCACACGGAGTCAGTGCTCTGGAGGAGTCCTTCACTAGTCAGGGTCTGGAGGCAGCGACAGGAAAAGGATGAGGTGAGGCTGTGAAATGAAAGGCCCAGTTCACTGTGTCCTGGGATTGGCTCTGCAGAGACTAAATATGACTGAAGGTTTATGTGCATGAAAGGCATTGGTGGCAAAGATTTTACACAAGGAATTTGGGTGACTGATAAAATTTTAAAAGAGTGAACAAAAGAGTTGAGGGCATTGGGACAATGAGAAAATAAAGCAGTAAAGAGTGTAATTATTTCATAAGGACATTAATATCTGAAGTGGAATCAAGAGGGAAACGCTTGGTTGGCGGACTGAATCAGGTCAACGTCAGACTCTCTCCTGAAGACACTAACTGGCACTTAGCAGCTCAGTAGTTGGTGGCTGGATGAACAAATTATCAGCGCGGAGCTTCTTTCATAAATCTAGCCTTTGGGATAAAGCCCCAAAGAGGAAGTGCTTTGGGTTTGGGGCATTATGTGGACAAGCTTAAGTGTGGCCTGGCCTACCTCAGAAACCTGGGTTTGTTTGTAAGCAGGCCACTTACCTGTAACCACAGGTACCAAGTGATCCTTTATTGCCAGTGAAATGCCAGCACTATATATAGGGAACAAGAGAATAGAGGGAGAAGGAGAAGAAGAGGATTTTATGGAAACTGCTAAAGAGATGGGTTTTACTTGTGCTCTGTTGGTGGGAATGTAAATTGGTGCAGCCATTGTGGGAAATAGTATGCTGCTGCTGCTGCTGCTAAGTCGCTTCAGTCGTGTCCGACTCTGTGGGACCCCATAGACAGCAGCCCACCAGGCTCCCCCGTCCCTGGGATTCTCCAGGCAAGAACACTGGAGTGGGTTGCCATTTCATCCTCCAATGCATGAAAGTGAAAAATGAAAGTGAAGTCGCTCAGTCTTGTCCGACTCTTAGTGACCCCATGGACTGCAGCCTACCAGGCCCCTCTGTCCGTGGGATTTTCCAGGCAAGAGTACTGGAGTGGGGTGCCATCTCCTTCTCCTGGGAAATAGTATGGATGTCTCTCAAAAAATTAAACATAGAGCTACCATGCATGCTTGCATTCTGTCGCTTCAGTCGTGTCCGACTCTTTATGACCCCGTGGACTGTAGCCCGATAGGCTCCCCTGTCTGTGGGATTCTCCAGGCAAGAATACTAGAGTGGGTTGTCATTCCCTTCTCCAGGGGTTCTTCCCAACCCGAGAGTCAAACTTCTGTTTCTTCTGTCTCCTGCATTGGCAGGCAGGTTCTTTATCAATGAGCCACATGGGGGAAGCCCTAGAACTACCATATGACTCAGCAATTCCACTCCTGGGTATATATCTTAAAAGCCCAAAAGCACTAGTTTGGAAAGATATCTGTACCCCAATGTTTATAACAACATTATTTACAATTGCCAAGATATGGAAACGACCTAAGTGTTGATCAGTAGATGAATGGAGAAACACCCCAGTGATTCTAGTGGTGGTGTGATCACTATGGACGGCACCTCATTGCATCCTCGTGATCACTGCGTAAGGTTGGTAGTGTTAGCCCATTTAAACAAAGAGAAAATGAAACCCAAGGGGACTGAACAGTTTGATTAACATTTTGAAGTTGTGGCTGGTGAAGGCAGAATTTGGACCTCCATCATTCTACATCAAAATGCACCTATTTCAAACAAATTGAAAGAGAAGCATAATCTCTCGAATTTGTCCTGAGTGGACATAGTTTTTGAGTAATTGGTATACATTCGGCAGATATTTGCCTTAAAAAAAATACATACCTGGAACCAACCTAGAACCCTTTTTTTTTTTTTTTCCCTTCTTCTCTCGAGTCCCTTCCTCCAGGAACCCAGCACATTGGCAGGCAAAGCTCCCCCTCCCAGTGGGGTGAAATCTGTGGGTGGGGGGGCAGCAGAGCTGGGTGCTCTCCTGTGCTCTGTGATTGCCCTTCACCCCACTCTGTGAAGATGTTTAGGTGCTCAGGAAATTGACAAGACACTTGTCTTACTTGTAGGTAACCTGTCCATATGCTTTGTGCCTCTCAGAAAGGAGAATGTTCTGAACAAGGTTTGGTGAGGGAACAACCCCACGTTTGAAAGGGGTGCATTCCAGAATGTTCTCCACATCAGGACTCCAGCTGGCTGGGGTCTGGTCACTTGAGACCGTGCCTTGAAGGCACGTAACTTCAGGAGCCTCGGAAGGGCGTTCATGGCAGCGGGAACGTGGTGATCGTGTACCGGGGCCATTGATGGATGCCTGTGGTTAGATCTTGCTTTGTTTTTTGTGCCACCTGCGGGTGGGCAGTTGAGACTGTCAGACGGGGTGTTCTCCTCAGCTGGGGCTCTTCCCACACAGCTGCTTGTGGGCAGGTGTTTGGAAAATCACATAATTGTGATTCCAGCTTGGCCTCACACTCCATCCAAATCCAAGATGGGGCTCTCTGATGCAGCTTCTGGGGCTGTCAGGCCAGGATGGATGGCGTTCTGAGCCAGATTCACAGGCGGGTCCTGGTTCCTGCAGGTCCTAGCTGTGTGGTTTGAGCCCCTTCACCTCTCTGAGCCTTCACTTTTGTGTTTTTAAGGTTTTTTTTTTTTTAATTTATTTTTTAGTTGGAGGAATATTGCTTCACAATGTTGTGTTAGTTTCTGCTGTACAACAGTGCGAATCAGCCATAATTGTACATGTCCCCTCTCTCTTGAGCCTCCCTCACCTCTCCCCACCCCACCCCTCTGGGTCGTCACAGCACTGGGCTGAGCTCCCTGTGTTATACAGCAGGTTGCCACTAGTTATCTGTTTTACACACGATAGTGTATATATGTCAATGCCACTTTCTCCATTCATGCACCTTCTCCTTCCCCCATTGTGTCCACAAATTCGTGCTCTACATCTGCGTCTCTACTTAAAAAACTAGGAATAAATCTACCATATGACCCAGAAGTCCCACTACTGGGCATATACCCTGGGTCCTTAAGTTCTGAAGAGTTTGATGCAAACCTGAGAGTGTAGTGAAGATTTAGCAGGAGAAAGCGTGGCGTGTCTCTCCTGGCACCCACACCTCTCCCTGCCCAGTGCTCCCTTTATCAGAACACCTGCTGGTGACATCTTGTGTTTGAGTTACTTCTCTTCTCTCCCACTGAATTTCTTCTAGAGCAGGGCCCACCTCTTGTTTGTTCCTTTGTTTTTACCCTAGCATCCAACACAGTGCTCCACACATTGGAAGTGATCTGGATGAATGAATGATTGTTCAAACAATAAAAGAGAAGTCGTGGTAGGGAGTGGTGCTGTAATCAGCCTCTAGTTTCTGAGAACAAGACAGTGTCTGGGCTGTGAATGCAATTGCACAGTCTTATATGTAAGAAGGTTTTTTTTTTTTTTTTAATTGATTCATTTTTAGTTGAAGGATAATTGCTTTACAATGTTGGTAAGAGGTTTTTGAATAAGGAGAATGATTAAAAATGTGAGCAACTAGGAGAGACTAATTTTTTCCCATCTTTCTAAAAATGTGTAGGTCACTCCTTGAGCTTCTGGGTGAACACTGGCATGTCCTCTGGGGCCCTCCAGTCTTGGATCTCAACTCTCTTTGTCGTTTATTTGAACAGTTTTGTCTCCTTCCTTTCCAGCCTCTTCTCTTTGCTATTTCCCACAGGACTCGGCTAATAACAGCCTTGACACAATTCAGAGGGAGAGTCCCTTGTCTTGTTTATCTTTCAGCATTCTCACCTGTCTGAAGCAGCCTCCGATTCTGCATAGATGGTCTGTACAGGTTTGTTGCCTGGGTGGATGAATAACTGAACACAAAGATGTAAAGAATTCTCTTTGTTCTCTCTCTGTCCCCCTCTTCTCTGAGTTTTTGTACTTTTATTTATTTGTGGTTATTTAAGAATATTTGACCTCAGGTGCAGAACTGCATTATGGATTGTTCACAACCCTCCGGTTATGACATGCTTTCATTACTGGTCCTTGCATGATCAGCCTTAATGTGTATGTGGATGGATGGGTTTTAAATAGTAAAACATGGGATTTCCCTGGTGGTCCAGCAGTTAAGACTCTGTACTTGTATTGAGTGGACTTGAGTTCAATCCCTGGTTGGGCAACTAAGATTCCCATATGCTGCATGGTCAAAAAAAAAAAGAAGTATAGTTGATTGTATTAAAATGTTTCAGGTGTACAGCAAAGTGATTGCCTGTGTGTATACAAGCAATTGTTGTTGATCAGTCGCTAAGTTGTGTCCAACTCTGCCACTCCATGGACTGCAGCATGCAGGCTTCCTTGTCCTTCACCATCTCCCAGAGTATGCTCAAATTCGTGTCCATTGAGTCGGTGATGCCATCCAACCATCTCATCCTCTGTCACCCTCTTCTTCTCCTGCCCTCAATCTTTCCCAGGAACAGGGTCTTTTCCAATGAGTCAGCTCATTACATCAGGCGGCCAAAGTATCGGAGCTTTAGCATCAGTCCTTATAATGAATATTCAGGACTGATTTCCTTTAGGATTGACTGGTTTGATCTCCTTGCTGTCCAAGGGACTGTTAGGAATCTTCTCCAACACTGCAATTCAAAAGCATCAGTTCTTCAGTGCTCAGCCTTCTTTATGGTCCAACTCTCACATCCATACATGACTACTGGAAACACCATAGCTTTGGCTATACGTATCTTTGTCTGCAAAGTGATATCTCTGCTTTTAATATGGTGTCTAGGTTTGTCATAGCTTTTCTTCCCAAGGAGCAAGCATGTGCATACATACATACATGTATATATTCTTTTTCAGATTCTTTTCCATTATAGGTTATTACAAGGTATTGAATATAGTTCCCTGTATTCTACAGTAGGTCTTTGTTTATCTATTTCATATACAAGTAGTATGTATCTGTTAATCCCAAATTTCCAGCTTACCCTTCTCTCCCTTCCCCTTTGTTAACCTTAGGTTTGTTTTCTATGTCTGGAAGTCTGTTTCTGTTTTGTAAGTTAGTTCATTTGTATCATTGTTTTAGATTTCACATGTAAGTGATACCATATGATATTTGTCTATCTGACTTCTTCACTTAGTATGATAATCTCTGCTGCTGCTGCTGCTGCTGCTCAGTCGCGTCAGTCGTGTCCGACTCTGTGCGACCCCATCGACGGCAGCCCACTTGCAGCAACATGGAAGGACCTGATCTCTAGGTCCATGTTGCTGCGAGTGGCATTATTTCATTTTTATGGCTGAGTAATATTTCACTATATATATATTTATATATATATACACACATACATACATACCACATCTTGTTTATTCATTAGTCTGTTGGTGGACCCAATGTTCTTAATTTTAATGTAGTCAGATCTGTCTCTTTTTTTGTGTCAGTGCTCTCTGAAACTTGTTTAAGAACTCTTTCCAAGTTCTAAAAAGTATTTACCTTTTATTTTCCACTAAGAGATTTAAAACTTTTATTTCTAATGTTATGTTCTTAATTATAACAACACAAAAAGCATCATCTCAAGACTTCCCTGACAGTCCAGTGGTTAAGACTGCCTTCTAATGTGTGTGGGTTCCATCCCTGGCTGAGGAACTAAGATTCCACATGTCTTGTGGCCAAAAGAGATAAATGTAGATTATAAGCATCCACATCCTTGGAAGATTTGTTTGTATCATGTCTCCTTATAAACTTCAAGGAGAAATAATTTAATTCCTTTACCAAGTAATTAAACTGGTAAAATGATTTCTAGGGAGAAAATGGGAAAAATAAAAATCACTGAAGGGAAAAATACTCATAAATGTTAAGATGTCCTAGCTTAAACAGTTGTTAATTACACTTTTGGGGGGCTTCCCAAATAGCTCAGTGGGTAAAGAATCTGCTTGCAAAGAAGGAGAGCAGGAGACTTGGGTTCATTCCCTGAGCTGGGAAGATCCCCTGGAAGAGGGCATGGCAACCCACTCCAGTATTCTTGCCTGGAGAATCTCATGGACAGAGGAACCTGGCAGGCTACAGTCCATGGGGTCACAAAGAGTTGGATACAGCTGAGCACAGCACAGATGCTTTTTATTAATAACAACATTTTGGAGAAAGAACTCAAATTTATTTTTGGAAAACCCTGAGATGCTTATTCCTTTATTGGGCTTCTGTGACGTGCTGGGCTGAAGTGATGTGGGGAAATGCAAGTCACAAGGTCTCTGACCTCATGAACTGATGGGACTTCTCACCCCACAGTGCTGCTTCTGGGTTACAGAACTCTCTTCATGTAGGGTCAAAAGATAAAGTTGTAAGTAATTTATCATCACATATGAAAAAACCCTCTGTAACACATTTGATGAACGCATTTGGTCATGCATTTGGCTTCACCCCAGGATCAAATTTATCCTTGAACATTGAAAAGTTAATTTCCAAGATGTTCATCTAGGGCAGAGCTACCCTTTTAACACAGCACGTTTCTGGAGAGGCTGTGAGTCTCAGTTTGTTCTCTGTATGTGGACTTCCCTGGTTGCTCAGTGGTAAAAAATATGTCTGCCAATGCAGGAGACACAGGTTTGGTCCCTGGGTTGGAAAGATCTCCTGGAGAAGGAAATGGCAATCTATTCCAGCATTCTTGCCTGGGAAATCCCAAGGACAGAGGAGCCTGGCTGGCTACAGTCCTTGGGGTCTCAAGAGTTGGACACAACTTAGTAACTAAACAATAGCAACAACAACAACAACTCCTGTTTTGTAGTGGTTATGCTCTAAGATCATTTAATTGAGGAGCAAAGCATTTCAGTATGTGAAGCCCACTACTGAGTAAGCATGAGGCTTTGAACAAATTGAAATACACTCAATATATAAAGGCCTATGATCAGCTTATTAGGTGGTACATGCTTAGTTGCTTGGCTGTGTCCAACTCTTTGGGACCCCATGGACTGTAGCCCTCCAGGCTCCTCTGTCCATGGGATTCTCTAGGCAAGAATACTGGAGTGGGCTGCCATTTCCTTCTCCAGGGGATCTTCCTGACCCAGAGATCTAACCTAGGTTTTCTGCATTGCTGGTGGATTCTTCACCATCTGAGCTATGATGGCACTAAAATTGTTCATTTCAGAAACAAAACAAGATAGAATCAAGAGAATCTGCTTACTAAAAAATAGTAATTCAGTAAGAAGATGAGATATCAGTAGAATCAGAATTCAGTAGAGATGATAATATTAAATGAATAACCACTCCAGATAAAAATGAATTCGCATTTACCTACTAAATGAACTGCCAACTTCCACAGTCTAGCCACATTTCTGCCACTTACCTTTCAAGTGTTGCTTCTGTATGCTCTTGTTTAAATGGGCCAGCTGGTTTCTGTGTGTTTGCTGGTGCTGGTTCCTCTGCCTGGAACACCTTCCCGCTTGGCTGCTCACTGCCACTTACCAGCGTCCTCTCCACCCTCATAGGCAGCTTAAATCCCACCTCTTCACCGAGCCTTTCCTGAGCTCATGGAATGTCTACCACCTTAGGCCCTGGGCTCTATGCTGTTGCCACACCTACCCCCTTACGGTTACTTATATGCTTATCACCTCCACTGGGGCTGTGAGCAGGGCTTCTCTTTGTATCCCAGGGCCTGACACGCACCTTGCAGAGGAGGATGTGAAGAGTTGAAACGGATTTGCTGAAGGAGAACATCATTGCAGCCCAAGCACACCAGGCTCTTCTTAGTGTCAATAGGTCAAGAAAAACGCAGCTGTAACGGATGGAAGATAAATATAATGTGTGTCCTAGAAACACGATAAACAGAGGTCTAAGCAGGTGATACGGTTTAAGAGGAAATGGAAAAGAGAAAGCCTTACTACTGTCTTCTGGAAATATGATGATGAACTTCAACAGTTGACATGTCTAAGCTGTATTAAGCCTCTTTGTTTTGATTACCTGTTTGACTAAATTGATAAGAAATCACTTAAAAATTAAAAAAGAACTTTTTTTTTCCCCCAGGGGCAGTTCTGTGACTACTGCAATTCTGAGGACCCCAGGAAAGCACACCCTGTCACCAATGCAATTGATGGATCGGAGCGTTGGTGGCAAAGCCCTCCCCTTTCGTCAGGCATGCAGTACAACAAAGTCAACGTCACCCTGGACCTGGGGCAAGTGAGTTGTGCTTTCCTCTGGAATGGGGAAAATCAGGTTGAATCATTGTTTCTGTGGTTATTGCTTTTTTTAAATTAATTTTTATTGGCATATAGTTGATTTACAATGTGGTGTTAGTTTCTGCTGTATAGCAAGGTGAATCAGCCATATATCTATCCCTGTATACAAATATTCCTGGGATTATTTCTGAAATAATGATTATTTTAAAAACAAGCTGATACTCCAAATTCATACAAATTTATAAAACAACAAATAATCATTTGGTACCACTTGCGTGTTATCTTGCTTACAGATTCAAGTGTAGATGAAGTTCCTTCATTTTGTAAACTTTCACACAAATACTTAAACAAAAATTCTTGAAAACACATATTGGCATGTTTCAGATAGGGCCAACACAAAAGTTAAGACAAGACCACAAACTTAAAATCCAAGTTTAGAAAATACTTTTCTACCTCCTTCCCCTAGAAAGTGATTATTTTCTTTAACAGATGTATATGCTGTATCACAGAAGTAACCATGGAGACAAAGATACTATGAAGCCCTTTACTTTAATATTTGCATCCCTCAACACACAGCACAATGCCTGTCACAGTGCAAACACCCATCCCTGTCTATTAAATGAGCTAAAATAATAATTGTAAGTGGTATCATTGACAAAGGTATTTTTTATTATTATTTTTGACTGTGGTAAAGTATACATAATGTAAAATTTAGCATCTTAGCCATTTCTAAGTGTACAGTTCAGTAGTGTTAAATAGGTTCACAGTGTTGGGAAATCAATATTTAACACTTTTTTATTTTGGAAAACTGGTACTCTGTACTCATTAAACACTGTCCATTCTGCTTTCTGTCTCTGTGAGTCTGACTGCCCTTGGTACCTCATATAAGTGGAATCACACCTTATTTGTCCTTTTGTGATTGGTGTATTTTGCTTAGCAGGATGTCTTCAGGGTTCATCTGTGTTGCAGCATGTATCAAAATTTCTTTTCTTTTAAAGGCTGAATAATATTCCATTGTATGGATATCACATTTTGGTTATTCATCCACCAGTGGCCACTTGGGTTGCTTTCTCCTTTATGCTTTATGCTTTCACCTTTATTGTGAATAATGCTATGAACATGGGTATGGCAAAGATATCTTTATAGCATTCTCTTTACTGGAAATCGCGACTCTGTGAGCAGTGTCTACCATAGTTTTTTATCTTGTTTGGCCGTCTGGTCCATGAGGAATCTGATTAAGAGCTGTCCTCCTGTGAGAGGCTAAGATGGTCCTAGGATGCTTCATGCCCCTCTTCTTTGAGTGTGCACAGCTCTATAAATATGATGGATGTCACTTCCATGATAAGGTGGTATCATATGACAAGAGATGAAGGGATTTTGCAAATGCATTTAATATCCCAAGTCAGTTGCTCAAAAGGAAGACTATCCTGGGGACCTCTTCTAATTAGGGGAGCTCTTAAAAAGGACTGGGCCCTATCCCAAGAAAGAGGTTTGAAACATGAGAAGTTTTCCTGCTGATCTCGAAGGGGAAAGCTTCCTGTGGTGATGGCCACGTGGCAGAGATCTAAGAGTGGGTTCTAGAAATGGAGAGAGGTCCCAGCCAACAACCAGAAAGAAAAGCGGGAACCTGTCCTGCAACCATAAGGATCTAGATTCTGCTAACAACATGTGCAAACTTTAAGTAAATCTTTTTAGGCATTTAATGGATACCTTGATGGGAGCCTTGACCCTGAGCAGAAAACCTGGCCCCACCATGCCCAGATCCCTGATGTAAAGAACTGCAAGATAATAAATGGTGGTGTTTTAAGCCATTGAGTTTGCAGTGTTAAGCACGAATAGAATTCACCTTCCAATGCAGGGAGTGCAGGTTTGATCCCTGGCGATCCTGGAGCCAAGCTGTCACATACCTTGATGCCAGAAAACCAAAAAACCAAATCATAAAGCAGAAGCAATAATGGTAACAAATTCAATAAAGACTTAAAAAGGAACTGCATCCCACAGACTAGAAATTGAATGTTACTGAGATTTCTTCCAATGAGTGTATTATATTCAGTTTCATGATAGAAGGGTTCTCCACTTCTTTTGCCTGAAAGTTTTGTTAAATCAGGCCTCTCCTGAGAATATTTTCCATCATCAATTTGCATCAGAGATAATTCAGGAAGATCTGGCATGGTTTGAAAGACTCTATAACCCCACTTTCAACCATGATTTAGTCTTATCCTTCTAGCACTAATTCAGTAGAGATTTTGCATGTAATGACTAAGATTTGCCTATCATACCACTTTTTAAACTGAGGATTTCTGTAGTTAGTTGGGAATTTTAACCCATTAAATGATGTTTACTGAACATACCAGTGCCTTGTGGATTTGCTCTTTCCCCTAAAGGCTTTTTTTAAACCTACCTTTTAAAAGTACCCTTTTGATGTATTGAAAAATCCCTAATTAAGACAGATGAATTAATAAAACACCAACATTGAGATAATTTAGTAATTTTCAGGTTGCTGACAGACATGAGTCGTGGCCAACATCTTCATGCAGATGATGCCCACCCACCTCCTTCCTGGCTGGGAGGCGGCTCTGTAGGTGGCTGAGAGTGGGGGTCCTGGGGTCAACCCACCCTAATTCATGCTCTGGTATGCTGCTTACTTACTGGATAACCCTGATCAACAAGCTTCACTGCTCTCTGCTTCAGTTTTCGCATTTATACAGTGAAATGATACTAGTGCTCACTTTGTAGGATTGCTGTGAGGATTGAATGAGTTGACTGCTTCATTTTAAAACCTCTTCAGGCCAGTGGTTTTTAAGTAAGTTTTCACTGAATAAAATAAAGTCAATGTCAATAAACACTTTATTAAAATAGACTGACTCCTAACTTTTGCTCCTCTGGAAAGTTTTGTGATGACCCTGAAGAAAATACTCTAGAAAAGTCTAGAGACAGGAAAAGCAATATACATCATGTCAGACTGAGCATGTTTCTTCCCTCTTGTGTTGGAGCAACACATAGTAAGCATGTTTTATCTCGTAGGGTTCACATCTTATACCCTGTCCATAGGATCTGTATTTTCTCCTTTTTGCTGAAATTAACCATGAAAGTGTCACTGAGAGGTTAGATTTCATAACTGAATCGTGACCTATGAGTTTTAGATTTAGGAAATGCAAATCTTGATTTTTAAAATTTTTTAAAATTTATTTTTAAATTGAAGTATAGTTGATTTACAATATTATCTTAATTACTGCTATATAGCAAAGTGATTCAACTATACATATATACATTCTTTTAAAAATATTCTTTCCCATTATGCTTTATCACAGGATATTAAACGTAGTTCCCTTTGCTATACGGTAGGACCTTGTTGTTTATCCATCCTATATATACTTTTTTAAAAAAGATTTTTTTAAAATTATTTAATTGTTTTTGTCTGTGCCGGGTCTTCATTGCTGCGAGGGCTTTTCTCCAGCTGCAGTGAGCAGGGGCTGCTCTCTAGTTGTGGTCCACGGCTTCTCATTGCTGTGGCTTCTCTTGTTGCGGAGCACAGGCTCTAGAGCGCGGGGGCTTCCGTGGTCTGCTCCTGGGCTCTGGAGCACAGGTTCAGGAGTTGTGGCACACGGGCTTAGTGGTCTCACGGCATGTGGGATCTTCCCGCACCAAGGATCAACCCTGTGCACTGGCAGGGGGACTCTTTACTACGGAGCCACCAAGGAAGCCCCATCCTATATACACTTGTTTGCATCTGCTAATCCGAAACTCTGAATCTATTCCTCCCCACCCCCTCTCCCTTGGTTGTAAGTGATATCCTATGGTGTTGGTCTTTCTCTTTCTGACTGAAGGAAGTGCAAATCTTGATGCCTGGTTGGGAAATAAAATACAGGCCATGAACTTGTTATTACCAAACCACTTTTTTTCCAGCCACTGAGGACTTGAATTTGATTTTGCTGTGCTGTACTGACAGTTTACATTGTCATGTCGCCTTTTGGACTACTTGGTGATTTTCACTGTTTTTTTTTGCCAACACAGTTTGACAAGTAAAAACATTGCCTTCAAGGCTTGATCTTGAAGGGCAATTTCCTTCCTTACAAAGTGTCAAATGTAGAAATTTCTGCAATTCACTGGAGGTAGTGGCATTTTCTGGGGCTGTTCAAGTTCATTAGATTATATAGAATTCATCAGTTTTGGGCTATAGAGTAAGAACAGGATAACTTACTGGAAACTTTCATATTGTCTGGCCAAGTATAATGAGTTCATTTTGACATTCGAAGCAAATTATGATGTCCAGTTTTTAAAAAGGATATATTTGGAATATAAGGACACTTGTTTCTTTCTGGACTCCTGGTGGAACATGACCTCTGGCTCCTGTGAGAATCGCAGGTGTAGCCATGGGCTTGAGCTGTGCTCCTTGATTTCCTTCAGAATCAGAATGAATCTTACTCTGCCAGACTCCCTGTATCCACCTCTGCTTTTCCTCCTCCAGGGTGAGGTTTAGGGAAAAACATGGGTGTGGCAGGGCTCCCCTCAAAGTCAAGGTGGCCAGGAGCTTGGGAGGGGCTGGCTCTCAGGTGGGAAGGAGGCGGGAAGCAGTGTGGGGCCAGGACAGGCTCCCCAGGAGAGCAGGCCCCGCCCACAGGCTCCAGGGAACAACAGGAAAAGCCCCTGGAGAAGAATTGTAAGGCTTTTTTTTGGTAAATTAATCTATTTATTTTGAAGTGTGGTGTTGGAGAAGACTCTTGAGAGTCCCTTGGACTGCAAGGAGATCCAACCAGTCCATTCTAAAGGAGATCAGCCCTGGGTGTTTTTTTGGAAGGAATGATGCTAAAGCTGAAACTCCAATACTTTGGCCACCTCATGCGAAGAGTTGACTCATTGGAAAAGACTCTGATGCTGGGAGGGATTGGGGGCAGGAGGAGAAGGGAATGACAGAGGATGAGATGGCTGGATGGCATCACTGACTCGATGAGTTTGAGTGAACTCCGGGAGTTGGTGATGGACAGGGAGGCCTGGCGTGCTGCGATTCATGGGGTCGCAAAGAGTCAGACACGACTGAGTGACTGAACTGAACTGAATCTATTTATTTTAATTGGAGGCTAATTACTTTACAATACTGTAGTGGTTTTTGCCATACATTCACATGAATCAGCCATGGGTTTACATGTGTCCCCCATCCTGACCCCCCGCCTCCCAACCTCTCCCCCCATCCTATCCTTCAGGGTTTTATGCAACTTGTCACATCCCTAGGAGTACTGTTTTTAACCTATTAGTAGTAAAAATAAGGGCTTCTATGGTGGTTCAGATGGTAAAGAGTCTGCCAGAAAAGCAGGAGACCTGGGTTTGATCCCTGGGTCAGAAAGATCCCCTGGAGGAGGGCATGGCTACCCACTCCAATACTCTTGCCTGGAGAATCCCATGGACAGAGGAGCCTGGTGGGCTACAGTCTACAGGGTCGCATAGAGTCAGACACAACTGAGCGACTAACACACACACACACACACACAGTAGAAATAAAGACAAAGCAAACATCCTTCTCCCACCCCCCAACCCAATAACCTCGAAAGGAATGCCTGTTCGCCTCAGAGGCTGGAGGTATGATGAAGGGAAGCGATGCCATTGTGCCCCATTCTGCTGGGTTGCTGGGGACAGGGGGCTGGCTGGAGCAGGACAGTGGCTGAGACAGTCCTTGGGCCTTGTTAGAGGCGAAGGCTGTGAGGGCAGCCCTGCCCTCAGCCCCCCAGCTCCCTCTGAGCGGGCAGCATGGAGGATGGCTCCTGTGCCCGTTCACATGTGTACCATCTCCAGGGCCTCCCCCTGACTCCCTGCTTCCTGCCCGAGGGCTCTTCCCAAGCCCTGGGAGTTTCTGAGCCTGTGTTCAGAGCAGCTAGGAAGTACAGGATTTAATGCCCTGAGGGGCAACCCTCAATCCGGAAGATACAGGAGCTGGTGGAAAATCCCCTCATTTCTCTGCCACTTCTTGGGACAGTGCCGAGGAGCTTTCTGAGGACACAGTTCTTCAGAGTGTCTGCAACAGGATGGAGCCCCAGTTGGCCTTGGTGGAATCTGCCTATTAACACTTTAGTCACTGGCTCTTCTCCCTCCTCTGTGTCCCTTTGTCTCCCAATTTATGCTTCTTGAGATCAACTCCCAAATAAGCTACCTGTGTCCAAGTCTTTGTCTCTGAGTTGGTTTTAGAAAGGATCGAACCCACTCCAGTACTCTTGCCTGGAAAATTCCATGGACAGAGGAGCCTGTAGCCTGGCTACAGTCCATGGGGTCACAAAGAGTTGAACATGACTGAGTGACTAACACTTTCAAACTAAGACAGGGAAGAAAGAGGCCTAGACGGAGGCTTGGAAACCCTCCTGGGTGTCTGCATAAGCAAACACTATGAACAAATTATGTAAAATATAGACTGCAGCCATGAAATTAAAAGATGCTTGCTCCTTGGAAGAAAAATCTATGACAAACCTTGACAACACATTAAAAAGTAGAGACATCAATTTGCTGACAAAGGTCCATTTAATCAATGCTATGGCTTTTCCAATAGTCATGTATAGATGTGAGAGTTGGACCATAAAGAAGGCAAAGCACTGAAGAATTGATGCTTCCCAACTGTGGTGTTCGGAGAAGGCAATGGCACCCCACTCCAGTACTCTTGCCCGGAAAATCCCATGGATGAAGGAGCCTAGTGGGCTGCAGTCAATGGGGTCGCTAAGAGTCGGACACGACTGAGCAACTTCACTTTCACTTCTCACTTTCATGCATTGGAGAAGGAAATGGCAACCCACTCCAGTGTTCTTGCCTGGAGAATCCCAGGGACGGGGGAGCCTGGTGGGCTGCCGTCTCTGGGGTCACACAGAGTCGGACACGACTGAAGTGACTCAGCAGCAGCAGCAGCAACTGTGGTGTTGGAGAAGACTCTTAAGAGCCCTTTGGGCAGCAAGGAGATCATACCAGTCATCCTAAAGGAAGTCAACCCTGAATATTCACTGGAAGAACTGATGCTGAAGCTGAAGCTCCAACACTTTGGCCACCTGATACAAAGAGCTGACTCACTGAAAAAGACCCTGATGCTGGGAAATATTGTAGGCAGGAAGAGAAGAGGGAGATAAGAGGATGAGATGGTTGGATGGCTGACTCAATGGACATGAGTTTGAGCATACTCTGAAAGTGAAGGACAAGGAAGCCTGGTGAGCTGCAGTCCATGTGGTCACAAAGAGTCAGACAGAATGACTGAATAACAACAAAGTAGGAAATCCAGAAAAAATGTTTCTAAAGCTCTCAGCTTAAGAGTAACCAAGGAAACAGCATTATAAGTTTTAAAGAAGAAAATATAGGTCACAGGGAAATTTCCCATTAGTCTACCTATTTTCTTAGGAACTTAGCATGGATGCAGATGTATCTGAGAATGAATTTAGTTTGCAGGTACCTTCTAGGAGCTCGCCCCTCGCTCCCGTCCTCTTCAACTTTTATTAAACTTTGGTGGATGAATCCAAAACATTCTTTGTAACCTTTGTCAGTTCTGACTCAGACGGGAGGAAGGCCTGGGCTAGTTTTTGATGCTTCCTAATAAGCACGTGGGTTTTGGAGATTAAATTGGTTCTTGGGATGCTTGGGTCACTAAGAGTCATGAAGAGTCTGACTCAGTTGGGTCCCTGGGTGAATACAGTTCAATCCAGAAAGTACATGGCTCTTGGATTTGACCCAATGTTCTATATTTCTTAGGAACCCTCTAGCCTATAAGCTTCAGGAAGCTGAGGATGATGTCTTTCTGTGTTCACTACAAATGTTCTGCTCCCAACATCTTGCATAGTGTTCAGCCCATAGTATATGCTCAATAAATATTTGTTGAATGAATGTAGAATGAGCCAAGGATGATTCAGGGTTGGCCTGGATTTCGCTGGTGTCAGTGAAAGCATATTGCTGTGAGATCAAATCTCTGGGGAGAGTGGACTAGCCTTGGCCCTGATGTTAATTAGATCATTGGTTCCACTTAGGATAATTGGTTCTCTTTGCCACACCATTTAAGTATTTTAGAGCAATAACATAATTAGAAGATACAGATCTTAGAGCAAATTTGTAATTAATAAATATTCTGTTAATGAACATATAATCATGAGACTCAACCCTTGAAGGCCAATCATTTGTTGGTGAGAGAAAAACAAGGACCAATAAAATCCTCTGGGGCTACTGAGGATGTAATTTTATCCTTTATGCTACTGAAATAACCTAAAGTGGCAATTTGCCTTTGAAGTGCTTTTTAAGCAACTTACACACTAGGGAGAATCTGACAATCTGGCATTTTCTTTTTATGTGTGAAAAACTCAAGGAAGCTGAGTGGATCCACAGCAAGAGTAGAATTCTGAGATGTCAGTTTTGCTTAGTTCTCTGAATCACTGTCCCAAACATTGGTAATGTACATTAGTTGATAGATTCTAAGAACTTTAAACACTGTTATAGAAAATAATGTCTGAGAAATAGTTTCTCAACTAAAAACTGCTTATTCTCTGGCCATGTTGCCTGTTGGCAATATCTTTTTCTCAGTTGATGTATTTTTCCACCATCTATCTATTTCCTCAAGCCATAAAACTGAATCAACATTGACTCCATGGATTAAGATGATTTCCTAAGATTACTTAAGATTGAAACAGATCCTGACTCTAGTGGCTAAACACAATGCTGATTTATTTCTCATTCATGTAAGAGTTGAAGCATAACTTATCCTGGCCAGGTCACTCCACTCCAAACAATGGTTCAAAGACTCAGACTAACTAGTGAGGTCGCAGGAAATGTAGCCCAGCTGTTGCTCTAGAAGGAAGCAACCATTCTAAAGGCAAAGCTGTCTCTTCTGTGCCCTGCAGGGGCTCCTGGAGATGGTGAAAGCTGACACCGTGTATCTCTTCCCAGCTCTGACATCAGCCCTGGGTGGGAGCATTTACACCAGAGACATTGGCCAATGTTACACACCAGGGCTTCTTTCCAGGAGCCAGTTTACCGGCATGCTGCTCACTGAGTCTCTTCTATGTTCCTGCACTTCTCCTCCCACCCCTTCTTACCACTTAATTATTATCTCCTGCTTCCTGAAGTTTTACTTTTCAAAACGTGCAGTTGGTGGGACCCATTCATGCATATTTACCCTCACCCTTGGTGTTTCTGGTGTAAACTACTTGAGCTCTGTGCTTTGAAACCAGTTTCATAAGTCCTTTACTGTGGAGGTCCTGAAGGGCTACCCTGGCCAGGGAACCACAGACCTTTGGTCTCGCAGAGATGGCAGCTGGAGTTAGAAGCTTATAATTGGGAACTTCTTTCCAGAGTTTGTCAGATGTTGCTTTGTCAAACAAGACTAGGTTATTGAGTTTGTCCCGAACTTCGCCTTTGGACCACTTCTTCTTTTTGGCCTTGCCCCTTGATTTGTTCACAGGATGTTTGTCTTTCTTGGCTGACTTTCCGACATCTTTCTTCTTCTTGTCATCCTTGGGTGGCATAGCAAAGCCAGGAGAGGAACTGTGACCACCGCCACCTTGCTAAGATGTCGGACAAAATGTGCGTCTTGCTTCTTCATATCCTGCAGTCCCATTCCTTCTCTCCATTGATACTGCACTGCCGTGACCCTCGTATTGGCCTCTGACAGCTCTTTCCTGTGATGTCTTCTAAACCATCTCCCTGCCTCTGCTTTCGGCTCTCTCCCCTTGTCCTGCAGGCATTCATGGCGCAGAAAGATGTGATAACTAGCAATAGGAACAGTATAAATGATTGAGGTTGGTGGTTTTCCAGGCATCTACCCATCAACCCATCAATCTTTCTCATTGCTTCCTGAGCAAAACAAAGATTTAAACATGTCATTCTCCCTGTTTACATTCCTTTCATGGCTCCCCGCTACTTTCAGAATAAAGTCCAAGTTTCTCGGGATGGTGTGTAAGTCCCCCCACCCCCCCGCCCAGTCTAGCTTCTGCCTTTTCACTAGTCTCTTTTCTAGATGCCGCTTTTTTCCGCAGACTCCATGCCACATCAGCAGGGACCTATTTGTAATTCCCTGAACCACTCCATGGGGCTTCCCTGATGGCTCAGCAGGTAAAGAACCCTCCTGCCAATGCAGGAGATGTAAGAGACTTTGGTTTGATCCCTGGGTTGGGAAGATCCCATGGAGGAGAGCATGGCAACCCACTCCAGTACTCTTGCCTGCAGAATCCCATGGACTGAGAAGCCTGGAAGGCTACAGTCTACGGGGTTGGACATGACTGACTAACACTTTCACTTTCAAACCCTCTGTGACATTTCCAGCTTTGTGACCTTGTTTGGGTGCTGTTCATGGTGCTTAGGAATACCTTTGCTCCACACCTGCTCTGGCTACCTCCTTTCCCAGGTAACTCAGGTATCCCCTGCTGGAAACCTCCCCTGGCACTTGCTGTATATGCTGTGTCATGTAGGCCCATTACACCGTGAGCTCCTTAAAGTTGTCGTTGTTCAGTTGCTAAGTTGTGTCCGACTCTTTTTGACCCCATGGACTGCAGCACACCAGGCTTCCTTGTCCTTCACTGTCTCCCAGAGTTTGCTCAAACTCATGTCCATTGAGTCAGTGACGCCATCCAACCATCTCATCCTCAACTGCTCCCTTTTCCTTCTGCCCTCAATTTTTCCCAGCATCAGGGTCTTTTCCCAGAGAAGGCAATGGCACCCCACTCCAGCACTCTTGCCCGGAAAATCCCATGGATGGAGGAGCCTGGTGGGCCACAGTCCATAGGGTCACGAAGAGTCGGACACGACTGAGCAACTTCCCTTTCACTTTTCACTTTCATGCATTGGAGAAGGAAATGGCAGCCCACTCCAACGTTCTTGCCTGGAGAATCCCAGGGACGGGGGAGCCTCGTGGGCTGCCATCTATGGGGTCACACAGAGTCGGACACGACTGAAGCAACTTAGCTTAGCAGGGTCTTTTCCAATGAGTCAGGTTTACATTAAGTGGCCAGAGTATTGGTGCTTCAGCTTCAGCATCAGTCCTTCCAATGAATATTCAGGGTTGATTTCCTTTAGGATTGACTGGTTTGATCTCCTTGCTCTCCAAGGGACTCTCAAGAGTCCTTAAGGTCAAGGAGCATATAATATTATTCTTTTTATCCACGGACTTAAAAAGTCCTGGAAGGTCCTTCATCCCCAAAATGTGATGAAAATGGAAAGAAAAATTTCGAGAGTGTTCTTTTTATATTACCCCGTTTGTTGTATGTCTTGCTCTAACCATGAACAGCTCTGCTGTATTTTTTAAATATCCCTAACATTTACATTTGCTAGTTCGCATTTAACCAGCACCACAAGTAAAACAGACATAACAGAAAATGAGTAAAATATGCTTCCACCCCAAACATTCAGTAGGCTATAGTCAGACAACATAAACCAAGAATCAGAAGCAGGAACGGAAAGTGTACTAGAAAAGAGCAACACTTTCCTACTGGAATTTTCTCCCAAACTCGCTACCAATACAAGTTAATATGATCAAGTGCTGAACAGAGGTCACTGTGACTTCATTGGTGATGCTTACCAGGTCACCCTGAGTCACGCACTATTGTGACTCTGGCATGTGCTTATATGTCAGGATTACAGCCACTGCAGAGTAGTCAGAGGGGTTTTTCTTGTCAGGAAGGGTGATACCAGGGTTTGGCCTCCCATGAGAAGATGAGGCCTACGGTCCAGGAGGAGGCACTAGAGGGCTAGCCCCCCACACCCTCCAGCTGTCTATCAACCCACATGGAATTTGTCTCTCAAAGAGCTGGATGGAAAATACATGATGAGGTTCGTTGCTCGAGAACTCCAAGGGTCATGGCTCCTGCTGCCAAGAGAAAAATAAACAGAACCAAAACCCTCAGTGCTTTCCAGAAAAGGTTAATCCTATTTGAGGGTTGGCCATGCAGTTAAGAAGACATAGGGAAGATGGCATGCCAAGGTACTGGTATGGAATTAAGTAGAACTGGGAATTGACCAGAGGAGAGCCACTTGGCTTCTTGGGAAGGGTCTAGGCTGCTGTGCCAGCCTTTGGTCCCATGGTGATGGTCAGGGTGGGAAAGAGACTGAGGCACAGAACCCAGACAGGCTGGGGTCCTGCCATCCTGGCAGGGTCTCCTCTGTGTGTGGCGGAGGCTCCCTGCTGTGGCTGGAAATGCTTATGAACAATGTATGTGAACATGCTTTGATTCTTGTGAAGCACCATGCAGGCGTAGACTATTACTGCTATTACTTAGAGAAGTTGTCATTGACGTCCCTCCCTCTCTCCTCTTCTAGGCTTCCAATAAGCTCACACTGCCTTGTCTCTTCCAAGTGAGTGAAGAATCTATCGATCTATTCTCAGTAAAGTTCTGGAAGCTCAGGACTTGAAGCTTCCTAGAATATTTGCACCTTAACAAATTGTTATCTATTTTCGTCATGGAACTAATACTTCTAGAAATTGATCCTAAGAAAATAATGAGGTAAATGCTCAAAATGTTTGGCTTCCCAGGTGGCACTAGTGGTAAAGAACTTGCCTGCCAGTGCAGGAGATAAATGCTCAAAACGTTTGAGCAAAGATATTCTTGGCAGCATTGTTCATAATTAGATAACGTGGGAAACAGCAATCTCACATCCAGTAAGGGAACTGATGCATCGAATGGATTAATTGGCAACCATAGGAAGGCTGCCACAGAGGGGGGAGTCTTTATTGATCTGACAGATGTTTGTGCTATAGTGTAAAGAAAAAATAATCAAACTTTAGGTATGCTGTGTATATAGTATGGTATGATGACATTTGATCTCTGTGTATGAGCAAAGCAAGAAGTCAGGCAAGAGGGTATTTAAAATGCTAACAGTGCTTTCTCTGGATGGAGGGATTATTGGTCAATTTTACTTTCTTCTGTGAATCCAATTTACAGTGTGATTCAGATCCATCACTCTTATTACACGGGTGCAAATCTGGCTCCAGAACTTTCTACCTGTGTGATGCTGGGCCCTCTAGTTAATGTCTTGGAGTCAGTTTCTTCATCTGAGACCTGGGGATGAACCTAGAACCACCCTCATAAGGTTGTTGGGAGGAATTAATGATGTAATACAGAAAAACCCTTAAAGGGACTTCCCCAGTGGTCCAGTGGTTAAGACTCCCCCTTCCAATGCAGGGATTGTGGATTTGATCCTGGTCAGGGAACTAAGATCCCACATACCACAAGGTATGGGCAAAAGTTAAATAAATAAAAACTTGTTAAGAGAAAAATTCTTAAAATTATGCCTCTCACACTATGAGAACTCAATTCGTGTTGGCTGTTATATTTGTATTTTTTTCACTGAGCACATGTATTACTTTTAGAGTTAGAAAAACAGTAAAGCAATTGGAAAATCTTTCCTTTTGGGGAATAAAGAAGAGCTCAATACAGTGATGACAAAAGGCACAGTTATTCCCGGTGGAATTGGACGTGTTGATGGAAAAGCTTACTTGGAGCTTCCTGACATCCTCCACCCCCCAAAATGTAAGCTTCTGACCAGTTTCCTCCTGGAATGAGGTCAGCCTGCTAGAGATCTTTAATGCCAACAGAATCAGAAAAATGCCCAGTAAATGGAAAAAAAAATTTTAAAGAACCTTTTTATTCTTTAGCTAATCTTGAAAATTGTTTCTTCCCTTGTGAAACTCATGATTTCAGGCATATTTTGGCTTTCAGTCATGGCAGTTTTCCTATTACTATTATTGGCAAGCATATATAAGGAAAAACTGAATTTCGTGAATTCTTCACAGTGGTTCCAATGAGAGTTTGAGTTAAATATAATGTCTCGGGGGAGCCCTGGCCCCGGCCCCTCCTCTCCACTGCCCACTGTCCCCCAGAACCCCCACCCCAGAGCCTCTGTCGCTCCTCCCGCCAGTGGCCCTGGAGCCTCCCTGTGTCACCAGGCATCCTCTTTTACTCTTTTCTTCCCAAAACCTCTCCTCTCCCTACTCCTGTTTCTGTGGTTTCTCTTCACTTTTGTTTTTTTCCTTTCCATTCTTCCATTGTATTTCCTTCTTTTAGAGAAAAATGGGAATCAAACCAAACCACCTCCTTTTCCTGTGGTCACTGCCCACCTTCAGGAGGGATGCTATGTGGGTCCCCAGCCGCCCCTCCAACCCCAGAGTGGTGGCCTGAGGAGCTGGGTGGGAGGGTTAGGGCTTCATCAGGACCAGGCTTCCTGCCTGGCTCCAGCCCTGCCCACCAGCCTGGTCCCCATGTGGATTTGAGATGCAGACAGCGTGGATGTCCTACTTCCTGGGACCCTGCAGCTCCCTCCAGACCAGGGGCCCCAACTTCACGCCCCTCCACCCCATCCACGGTTCCTGCCAGTCTTCCACGCAAGGTCTCCTTGGCGTTTAGCCTGCAGATGAGTTGCTTCACGCTCCTTGTCTCTCTAACTTAATGGCAAGCTCCTGTGCTGTTTGCACTCCTCTTTAATTCTCAAACCCCTAATGTAGACTCTGCCATGTAGGAATTTCCTGACTCAGTGCATCGTCCGTGATGAGCTCTGAGCCATGTGCTTTAAGCTTCCTGAACAATGAGATCGCAGGTTTACCTTCACAGTTTCTCAACATCATGGAATAACCGGAGTGAATGCTGGGGTCTTTCCCTTGCCTCTCACTATCGCCCTGGCCCAGGAGCCTCTTGCCATCTTCGCGTGGCTGGTTCTAAGCACGTGAAGTCCCAGGAGCTCTGGTGAGATGAAGGGGGCACACTAGGGCCTCGGAGCCTGGGAGGGTGGAAGGATGCAGTGTACTCTTTCTGATTCAGGATCTGTGTCACCACATCCTGGAGGTCCCAGCTGAGTGAATTCAGGCTGGGGTCTCTTATCAGAGGGTGCAGGTGGGCAGAGCCAGGGGGCAGGTAGCATCAGGGTGACAGAGCAAAGCCCAGGGCCTGGCTGACATCAGGTAGGGTGCAAGGAGAACAGAGAGTGTAGCCTTCTTAACTGCTGAGGGAGGTCAGGGCAGGGAGACTGGGTGAAGGGCAGACGTTTTATAAATTCCTGTGTTTCAGGGCGAAGGCATCTCCCCAGCTCTGCTCAGGCCTGGGCAGGGCTGGACCTGCAACGGGCTGGTGTTGAGGACAGGCGGGGCTGACACCTTGCCCTGGCTGCTAGGATGCTGTGGTTTGGACTCGTTTTATGACTCTCCCAGGCAGCTGGTGCTCAGCCTTAGCCTCTGCTCTCCTCCCTTCTCTTGTCATTCCCTCCAGCCTGTGGTGCCCTCCTGTCCCTGAGGCTGCACAAACCACCACCCAACCCAAGGGCACGTGAAGATTCGAGAAGCACTGCTTAGACCATGCCTCTCAAAGTGTCTGTGACAAAGGACCCATTTTTTAAAAACAAACATTTCTAAATGGTTGCAGACCACTGCCTTTGTAAAATTCAGTAAAAATGAATTCATAGAAAAATGAATTGAAAAATAAAGCCTAAAGACTTCCAAAATAAAGAAGTTAGTCACTCAGTCATGTCCGACTCTTTGCGATCCCATGAATTGTACCCCTCACGCTCCTATGTCCATGGAATTCTCCAGGCAAGAATACTGCAGTGGGTTGCCAATTCTTTCTCCAGGGCATCTTCCCGACCCGGGGATTGAACCCTGGGTCTTCTGCATGCAGGCAGATTCTTTACCATTTGAGGTACCAGGGATGTCCTCAAAATACAAGCGTCATTTGAAAATTAGATTCAACAGATGCTAATTTTTTCTTTTCAATTGTTACGAAGGTTTCTCCCGCTCGCCCTTGGGTTCTGTCTTTGTTGCTCCGTGGGTGAGTCTGGGGACCACACTTTGAGTAGCACCACTTGACTGAAGCGACTTAGCAGCAGCAGCAGCAGCAGCAGACCATTAACTGTCATTTTTCTTGAGCGTTGTTGATGCTAGTCTTGAAGTCTGCTTCTCCTTTCTGTGGCCGCAAGTCTCTTCTCTGGCTCAGATTTGGTTAGCCAGTTCAAGATGTGTTTGCTAATTGTTTCAGAGTGTAGCCCCGAGCCTCTGTGACCGGAATGGTTTCCCTCTCTCCCTCCAGCCACTCTCCATCCCACTCAGGGCCTGAAGCAGCCTGCCTTAGTGGGCAGCATCATATTCTCCTTGAGCTCAGGTTCTTGGCAGAGTCTGGCCAGTGGGCTGTGCACACAAGCACGTGCTCAGAGGACAGGAGGGGCGTGAGGCAGGGGTGTCTATTCCCCACTGATGTAGGATCTCAGAGCTACAGCTCTGTCTCAGCTCCAGTATCTGCTTCCTGTCCTTGCCCGTCAGGTCTGGAGTGGGAAGGGCTCTGAGATGCTCTTATCTGTAGCCCTCGCTCACTTCTTTGTAAAAGTCTCCTTTAGGAAACTCTCCAAAGTTTCTTTGTTCTAGTAGATTATCTGTCTCAGGCTGGGGGTTTGGGTGACATCAGCTGACTTTTTTTTTTTTTTTTAGGATTTATTTATTTGTTGTTGGCTGTGCTGAGTCTTCGTTGCTGTGTGGGCTTTTCTCTAGATGCGGCAAGAGGGGGCTCCTCTCATTGTGGTACACAGGCTTGCTGTGGTTTCTCTTGCTGTAGACCGCAGGCTCTAGGCACGTGGGCTCAGTAGTTGTGGCGCATGGGCTTCGTCGCTCCAAGGCACGTGGGATCTTCTCGGACTAGGGATCTAACCTGTGTCTCCTGCATTGGCAAGAGGATTTTTAACCACTAGACTGCCAGGAAAGCCCCACTCTGACTTTCGAAGGATGCTTTTTGACTGGAGGAAATTGACTAAAGTCCCCCAGCTGTCATCTCTGAAAGAATGAAAGGAAATTATTGAGGAGGTGATTAACTATACATTTTTTAAAAGTACATATAATGTAAAGGAGGGGAGAGGGAGAGGGTTCAGTTGAGTTATGACTATAAGGAACAGCATTCTGTTCCTTTCTATAGAGAACACCTAGTGTGTAGAATTAATGTATTTAATGTACGAATAAATGAGCGGAAAGTTCCTTAGTGTATCTGCTCTGTTTACACATGTCCCTCACACACCAAAAGCCATACATATGCAGGAGCAAAACATTTATCCCTTGCAATTTGGAACATACTGAGGATTTAGTGAAAAAGCTGAACTTTTGCTCACTTACATTTAGAGTATTAATTGAAACATTCAGAAAAATGAGTGCTGAGAAGTTCTGTCATCCTCTTCCTTGCGGTAGCTCTGCTATGAGTCTTAGAAAATTCTTCAACATCTGCTTCACAAGATGAAGCAAGAGGAATAACACCTTGCTTCACAGATGAACAGTTTAGACTTGAGAGCCTCAACTTTTATGCATTTATTTTTGGTTGAGCTGGGTCTTCATTGCTGCACGAAGGCTTTCTCTAGCTACAGTGAGCGGGGCCACTCTGTTGCGGTGTGCAGGCTTCTCACTGTGCCGGCTTCTCTTGTAGTGGGTTGTGGGCTTCCGGGTGCTCCAGCTCAGCAGTTGCAGGACCCGGGCTCTGGAGCACAGGCTCAGTAGTTGGGGTGCAGGGGCTTCAGTTGCTCCGTGGCATGTGGAATCTTCCCCAGTCAGGGATCAAACCTGTGTCTCCTGCATTGGCAGGCAGATTTTCCCCCACTGAACCATCAGGGAAGTTGCAAGAACCTCAAGTTTTATGCACCTATCATGTGAACTGAATGCTAACAGACTTCCTAGTCTAGAAACTGGTCTAAGCGCTTTTCAACTATTAACTCATTTCATCCTTACTACAACCTCATAGGGGAGGCTCATGTTTTCTAGAAGAGGGAACGGAAACTCGGGGATGTTTTGTAGCCTCCTGACCCTGTGACTCGTGGTCACAGCTGAGCACTCAGTGGGTGCAGGATTGGTTCCCTCGGAGTCTGGCTGCAGAGCTGGCCTGAGATGCTGTGTGATGATGTTGCATGAGGTGCTCCCATCTGTCCCTGCTCTGGTTCATGAAACTTATGGCCCCTGTGGGTGTTTGGTTAGAACTGTGCCCCTCACTCAGGATGTTGTCCATCACCTTCCAGAGTGTTCCCCTAAGAAGATCCAGTTGAGAAATCCCTTTAGTCCCTGAAATAATTGTGCTTCACTGGGGCATTAAAAGTAAAACTAAACAAAACATATAGACACTGGGATGGGACCCCATTTCCCTCTTGATTATTGGTTACTGGAAGCCGATTTATGGCTATACTGTGCAAGTGTTTAGACCTTCATCACCTCTGTTTTGTGTGCGAACTTCACTGTGAGCTCAAGATTTCATCACTACTGCTAATTTTCCTTTCACCCCTTCTGTTTGTTTGTTTTTGCTCTTGGGTAATTTCATATTGCTGTTTTCTTTACATCTTTTAGGATTTGCAGTTCTAAATCCCTCCCCGCCCTTTTTTCTTAAACACAGTGGGATATAGATGAAGACAAGCAGTATATTGTTGAAACAGTCAAATATAATCACTGTTTCCATTCCAGTTGTACATTGGGTGCTACTTACAATAAACCGTCAAGATGTATTTTATTTGACGTTATGATTATTCAAATCAAATTGCCAACATCTGTTGAATCATAGAAAGAGGCGCTAAAAAGCCTCTTGATGAGGGTGAAAGAGGAGAGTGAAAAAGCTGGCTTCAAACTCAACATTCAAAAAACTAAGATCATGGCTTCTGGTCCTATTACTTCATGGCAAATAGATGGGGAAACAGTAACAGAGTTTATTTTCTTGGGCTCCAAAATCACTCTGGACAGTGACTACAGCCATGAAATTAAAAGACACTTACTCCTTGGAAGGAAAAGCTATGACAAACCTAGACAGTGTATTAAAAAACAGAGACATCACTTTGCTGACAAAGGTCTGTGCGACTGAACAGCAACAATGATCATTCAAAGCTTGAGAGATGTGTATTTTCATATAAAACCATTTATTTTTCAGTTCAGTCACTCAGTAGTGTCTGATTCTTTATGACCCCATGAACCACAGCACGCCAGGCCTCCCTGTCCATCACCAACTCCTGGAGTCCACCCAAACCCATGTCTATGGAGTCGGTGATGCCATCCAACCATCTCATCCTCTGTCGTCCCCTTCTCCTCCTGCCCTCAATCTTTCCCAGCATCAGGGTCTTTTCAAATGAGTCAGCTCTTCACATCAGGTGGCCAAAGTATTGGAGTTTCAGCTTCAGCATCAGTCCTTCCAATGAATATTCAGAACTGATCTCCTTTAGGATGGACTGGTTGGATCTCCTCGCAGTCCAAGGGACTCTCAAGAGTCTTCTCCAACACCACAGTTCAAAAGCATCAATTCTTTGGCGCTCAGCTTTCTTTATAGTCCAACTCTCACATCCGTGCATGACTACTGGAAAAACCATAGCCTTGACTAGATGGACCTTTGTTGGCAAAGTAATGTCTCTGCTTTTCAATATGCTGTCTAGGTTGGTCATAACTTTCCTTCTAAGGAGTAAGCGTCTTTTAATTTCATGGCTGCAGTCACCATCTACAGTGATTTTGGAGCCTAGAAAAATTTTATTTTTTAAATTTATTTATTTCTGTCTGTGCTGGGTGGGCTTTCTCTCGTTGTGAAGCTCGGGCTTCAGTTGTGTGGCACCTGGTCCTAGTTGCCTCGGGCGTGGGGGGATCCTCCTGGATCAGGGATGGAACCCATGTCCCCTGCATTGGCAGGCAGATCCTCAACCACTGGACCACCAGGGAAGTCCTATTTCTCATTTTATAGTGTTGGTGATAGTTCTGAGTCATTTTAAGAAGTTCAGTGAGATTCTGTAGAAAATCAAAACTCAGGCTTTGTAAGCTGGCGTGGTTCAGTTTTCAGTTTTGCTTCTTTCTAAGTGGATTGTCACAGAGAAGCCCAGCATCAAGCAGGATGACAAGCATCAAAGGCTGATGGAAGAGGCATCTGTTCTACTGAGTGCTCAGTCGTGTCTGACTCTTTGCAACCCCATGGACTGAAGCCCACCGGGCTCCCGGTCCATGGAATTTTCCAGGCAAGAATACTGGAGTGGATTGCCACTTTATAATTTTCCTTTTATATATAATACATAACAGACCAAGAACCTTTCACTTAGCTATTACCTTTGAGAACTGATGTGATACGTTCTTTTCCCCTTGAGCAAAGATATCCTTTAATTATAAGGCCTCATTAGCTATTGTACTGTTTCATTCCCCAATATTTTTTCTTTTGCCCCTGAATGTTTCCAGCGACAGTAGGATAATAATATGTGTGTTGACAGCCGAGAGTGGGTTCATTTCTAAATATATAAGGATTCATCCTAAGCATGGATATCATGACTCATAACACCCCCTCGAGGCATTCTTTCAAAAGACCCCTTCCCACCCACGTCGTACCTTTTCCTGCCATCATTATTACTCTTGCTAAGAGTTATTGCTTGCTTTGGAGAACAATTAGAGCTTAGTAAAGTGTGTTCTTTGCTGAAATTTCTTGTTCAACGTATTATCCTAGAGAAGATAGACTTGCACAAATCACAATGGCTTGTAATCTGGCTACCTGGAATACTTATTTTGTCCCCCAAACTGGTCTGTGATCATAGCGTGGAGAAGACATAGTTTGTTGCTGGAAAAACTTGGCCAGCTTCCTATGGTGATGGTTTGGCGGCTGCAAGCATGGTGTGATTGCAGGGTGTAGAGCAGGCTGCCCACCCACTCCTGGAATTCCTTTTGCTGAGGATCAAGCAGTTAAAAGGCTAATCTTGTTGGGAGGGTAATACAGTGACTTAAAACTCACTTGAGACCAGGTTTCTACAGGAGAAAGAGCAGTGCTGGCCATGTGCAGCTGATTGGAAAAAGGATATATGTTGCGGGCTGGGCCAGTGCTTCTCAACTTGAGTGTACATTTGAGTCATCTCTTCGGATGACAGGTCTGACTCCAAAGGTCGCAGGTGTGCCTGTAGAGTCTGAGATGCTCCCAGGGCTGCCCGGCTGCTGGCCTGGGGTCCACACTCTGAGCAGCAGTTGGCCAGAAGTACACTTTGCTCATTATCCGGCCTCCCTGGGGCTTGAACAGCAGGGATAGGCTGAACCAGAAGCAGGGTAGGCAGTGGAGGTGAGGTCTGGGATTTGGCAGCCTCCTATCGCCAGTGATAACTATGCTAGGGATGCACAGACCTGGAGGTTGGGGGCACACGTCCACACTGCCAGGCACCTCTTGGTGTTTCTCCTGTTGCTGGCTTTCTTGAGCATGGTGCACACAGGGCCGGAATGTCAGGCTGTACAGCCACTCCTGGTGTTGGCAGGGCCACCCAGGGAGGAACGACTCCTTAAGGGACCATGCTCTCCCTGACCTGCCCTGTGGCTGGCCATACAGCTGACTGCATATAACAGCCCAGGCTTGGGAATCAGATGTGAACTTGAGTCCTGGTTTTGTCACCGACTCATGGAACATTCCATGTATTCTGCAAACTTTGAAAGTGAAAGTGTTCATTGCTTAGTCATGTCCGACTCTTTGTGAACCCCCTGGACTGTAGCCCGCCAGGCTGTTCTGTCCATGGGATTCTCCAGGCAAGGATACTGGAGTGGGTTGTCATTCCCTTCTCTAGGGAATCTTCCCAAACCAGGGATCAAACCCAGGTCTCCCACAATGCAGGCGATTCTTTACTGTCTGAGCCATCTGCAAACTTTAGTTTCTGCATCTATGAAATAGAATATCAGTATCCATACACTCGGGTTATTGTAAAAGCTACTGAAATACAGAAGCATTAGTACCCGGCATATCCTAAATCTTCAACACATGCTAGTGTTTCTCTCCCTCCTTCTCATGATTACTCTGATAGTTCAACTTGATGACTCCTTGCAGGTGCCCGTCTCCCTCCTTGTCTCGTGACTGCGGCCACCTGCTCAGTTGTGCTGTTTCGTGACGCTGCTGGGACCACTGACCCCAGCAGACAGAGCTTCAAGTTGTGGACTAAGCTGCAGCCCAGCGAGCACAGGGGCGGAGCCCAGGCTTCTAGCTCAGTGACCACACTTGGTCAGCCTTGAGTTGTTCTGGGGCCCCAGTGTCTTCAGGTCACCGTGTCACACCTTAGCAGCAGGACCCTCTCCACCCCTCCTCTTCTTCCCCTCTAACCATCTCCGAGTCCTTAACTGTAAAGGAAAAGGCAGGTGCACAGAACTTCCAATATTGATTTTCTGAAACGGAGGAGTGAAAAGCAAAGGTTGCCTTTGAGAAGTCCCTGAACAGAAGCGTGGATTCTGGTGATGAGATAGCCCCACGTGTCCATCCTTGGGCCTCTGTGCCCTGCTTCCTGCACCAGAAGTTACAAGTAGTGACCAGTCATGGGCTGGGCTCCTGGACAGACCTCGCCATTCTGAAAGGAGCACAGAGAAAGAAAGATGCCAGAGGTTAGGAGGACATGGGGACGTAAGGCAGGAGCCCGATTGAGCTGGCCAAGTGGATAGTTTCAGGCTCAGAAAGTGTTCCCAAACTTGGGGTGGGTTTATTCTCTGGGACCCATTAGTTGGATTGCAGTTCAAGTGGAAGCTGCCTTTTCTCCTTGCAAGTCTCGCCATGAAGGGACCCATATGTCTTAGCTGTTAGGAAAGAGGAGAAAAACGCCCTCTCCATTACTGGCTGCCCAAACCACAAGAAGAGGATTCCTTCTTGGGTGCCTGCGCTCGCTGGTGTTCACATTACTCAGGATCACCCCATCATGGCATCTCCCTTCCTCCCCACACAAGCGCCCACTCCTCCTGCCGCCCAGGACCAGGACACAAGGTGCTCGTGGACGTTTCCAGTGGTCCCTTGACATTTTTTGCCAAGTCATTTGGCCAGGGCAGGAAGCAGTATATAATTTGTGATGACTAAAAACAGATGTTCCATATAGTTTTGTATTGTTTTATCTCCTTGGGAGGCAGTTGTTGGAGGATATTAGAGCTACAGTCCCCACTTGGAGGAGAGGAGCTCACAGCATGTGATGAATGAATTGCACCCTCTCGAGCTTTATTTTCTGTTTCTCCCTTCATACCTGATCCTCACTCCTGTTTCCTGGCCCTCCAAAAGCACCTCTTCTAATATCTTTGCTACTTAATCTGAAACGTGTGTGTGTGTGTGCTCAGTCGCTTCAGTTGTGTCCATCTCTTTGTGAACCCATGTACTATAGCCCGCCGGGCTCCTCTGTTCATGGGATTTCCCAGGCAAGAATACTGGGGTGAGTTGCCATTTCCTTTTCCAGGGGATCTTCCCGACCCAGGGATAGAACCCATGTCGCTTAAGTCTCCTGCATTGGCAGGTTCTTTACCACTGACACCGCCTGGGAAGCCCATACAATGAATGTATAGCTATATAATTCATGTAAATGTGTTGTGGCGTCTAGTTTGGTGTCTTCCCTCTTCACGCACTTCGTGTTATGAAGGTTCATTGGTACCGCATGTGTATCTGTTCCTTTGCTTCTCACCACTTCATGGTTGGTATTTGTGTGGTCATCAGTAAGATTGTCTTTCAGGTTGATTTTGTGTAATAAGATATTGCCTGGGAGGGGCGAGTCATATATGGGTGTAAATCAGGTGCATTGAAAGTTATATCAGATATTTAGAACTCATTTTGCATTTTTACCTAGAAAAATGTTATAGATAAGAAGCTCTACGCTATACCTTGCTGCTGTGTTGCTTCAGTTGTGTCTGACTCTTTGCGACCAACATGGACTGTAACCCACCAGGCTTTTCTGTTCATGGGAGTGTCCAGGCAAGAATACTGGAGTGGGTTGCCATGCCTTTCTCCAGGGGATCTTCCCAACTCAGGGATTGAACCTGCATCTCTTAAGTTTCCTGCATTGGCAGGCAGATTCTTTACCACTAGCGCCACCTCGGAAGCTATACCTGAAAACCCATTTAGTCCCCAGTGTAGTTATAAGAAAGTCATATTCCCCTTTTGCAAGATGGCTGGTATAAACGTTATGGTATAATCCTCTCCTCTCTGTTGTAGCTTTGGGGGTATGGGGCCCCAGATTGGGAAAAGGCTGAGGAGGAAGGAAGACCAAGAGAGTAAGAGAGTGGAGAAGGGGCAAAAGTGGGTCCCTGCGAACTGGGGGGTCCAGGCCATTGTGTGGAGGTTGGATGATGGAACTTTGGAGCTCTACCCTCCCTCCAGCTCCAGACTCTCCTTCCCAGAGCCTGGCCACTCACCCCCATCTGCCATCATCAGATCCAGACCTCGTTTCCAGCGAGGTGGCCAGATTGCTTTTCTGTAGGGTAGTGCCTGCTGGCACGGAAGGTGTTTTTCCCCATCAGTCCCCTTCTGTGCCAGTGAGCAAAGCGGGCATGTGCTGTGCCCTGCCCACCAGGCATGCCTGGAGCTGATTCACTGCACTTGTCTGCTTAACCCTCCTGCGGCAGAGGATCTGTCTGGCTGCCCTGCCCACTGCCCTGGCCATGTTCCACTTCTTGTCCCTCTGGCTGAGGCTTGAATTCCTGTCTAAGTTCCTAACAGTGTCTTGCCCAGAGCTGGATTTCAGGAAATTGAAGCTTGAAGTTCAGCTCAGTCACCCAGGGCCACCTGATTCCCCACCGATGCTGAGCCAGCCCAGGACCCACCAGCTCTCCTGACGCCCATCACTGCTTTCCGCCGCCCAGCCACTGTCCCTCACCCTCTGCACTCTGACGCTTCTCCCCGGGCCTCCCACTCCCTGCGGTGTCACTCCTTATTGCACGTGCGCCCTGCTGTGAAGGATGCCTGTTCCGGGTCCTCTCAGGAGCCAGAGCCTTTAAGTGGGAGCGTTCGGGACACAGGAAGACACCTTGTGTCCAGATCCTAGAGTTCACCCATGGATGCGTCTTTTCATCACAGTGAAAGTTACTCGAGCGTCCTTTCTTTGTCAATAAGAGATGCAGGTTCCATCCCTGAGTTGGGAAGATCCCTTGGAGGAGGGCATGGTAATCCCCTCCAGTATTCTTGCCTGGAGAATCCCATGGCTAGAGGAGCCTGGTGAGTTCTGCAGTCCATAGGATCGCAAAGAGTCAGACACAACTGAAGCGACTTAGCACACAGTGCGAGTTCAATCCTTAGGGATTTGGCGGACTACCAGCATCACCCTTATCCTGGGCCAAGTGCAGGCCCTGCCCTGGCCTGTGGCTCCATATAGTCAGGGTGTTCCTGTTGCAGTTCGTGAGATGGCAGGATAATCAAGCTCACATCCTGTATCCACAGGCTATGTGTACTCCTGCAGGAGTAATTATTTAATTTCTCCTGTGATGGGTATTTTAAAGGAAGAGCACAGAGTTCCAGGAAGCATCAAACGCAGACCACAGAAGGGGAAGGCTGTGTTGAAACCTATGGGTTCCACGGGAGTTAGCAGGCTCCAGGGGACAGGGACGAGGTTGCCATTGGGTCAAGTTGAGCTGAGCTGGGGGTGAGATGTCTCAAGTGGAGATTAACTAGATGGTTGGGTCTGGAGTTTGTGTGAGGAGTCTGGGCCATGATGTAACGTGGACATAGTGCGGACGGAGGTTAGAGGAGGCTGAGAACTGAACTCTGGGTGAACTGGAGGAGAGGTGAGGAAGCGGGACGAGTCAGCGCTCCACTCTTTGCAGGATGGGCTGCCTCCAGGGGAAGGAGGTAGGTGGAGGGTTTGGATGGAAGGAGAGAAATTTTCTTGACTTTCAGAGGAAGAGTCATTTGAAAACTGATGGCTTGGTAGGTGTTATGCTTAGTGAAATAAATCAGACCGAGAAAGACAAATACTATGTTTCCTTTTTTTAATTTGTATATATATTTTTGGCTGTGCTGGGTCTTCATTGCTGCAGGGGCTACTCTCTGGTTGTGGCGCTTGGGCTTCTCATTGTGGTGACTTCTCTTGTTGCAGAGCGCGGGCTCTAGGGTGTGGGGGCTTCAATAGTTGCAGCTCCCAGGATCTAGACCACAAGCTTAGTTGCTCATTGGCATGTGGGATCTTCCCAGATCAGGGATCAAACCCATGTCTCCTGTGTTGGCAGGTGGATTCTTTACACTGAGCCACAAGGGAAGCCTCTCTATGTTTTCATTAGTCATTGGAGACTAATAAATAAAACAAATGAACAAATATAATAGAAACAGATTCACAGAGAGTAAACTAGTGGTTACATGTAAGAAGAGGGATGGGAGAGAGGCAAGATAGGGAAAAAGGATTAAGAGGTACAGATTACTGGGTATTAAATAAATAAGAATCAAAGATGTGACATGTAACATAGGGAATAGAGTCAATGTTTTATAATAAGTTTCTATGGAATATAATCTATAAAAATGTTGAATCAGTATGTTGTACTCGTGAAACTAATATAATATTGTAAGTCAACTATAGTTTAATTAAAAAATAAATACATAAGATAAAAGCTGATGGGAAGGAGCCAACAGAAGGCAGGAGGGGAATGAGATCCGAGCAGAGGGAGGGATTGCCTTTTTGCAGAGGAGTGGGAAGGCTCCTGCTCTATAGGTCCAGAAGGAAAGAGGGGGCTGTGCAGATGTAAGTGTGCTCATGGATTTGGGATGGGAAGGCAAGGGATTCCTTTTTGATAGTCTTAATTTTACCAGTGAAAGAGTCACCTTTGAGGGTAGAGGGAGAGGATGTGGGGTAGTGGGAAGGGGGTCTGAGGATCTCAGAGAATCAGGTTCAGGAAATGGGCAGAAACCAAGGAGGCTGCATAGTCAGTACCACCGAGCGCTGGAGGCTGCGGCTGGTGATGGCCATGGTCAGCCTGGAGCCTGGACTCTGGACTCGGTACATTCCTGCTGGCATCCTCACTTCCCCAGCCAACCAGATGAGGCTGCCATATTTGTAGCTTCTAGAAACAATTCTTCAGTGTCCCTGCTTTTTGGTATCATTTGCTCTAGATGCAAAATCTTGGAAGGAGACATTGGATCAGGCATCCGTGCTGACTTACCTGTCAAGGGAGCTGGAAAACTGGCATTTTTCAGCTTCTAAAGGGAGCAGTGCATTCTGTTCCCAGCAGGATTCGTAAGGTGGGAAGGATTCATATGGTGGGAAGGGCATTTGGATCCTCAGAAGTCCAACAAGCAAAAGACAAAACCTCCGTCAGGTCCCTTTGTCCAGACTCCTTACCCAGACCTGGCCATGATCTTTCTCAGGGTGGAGGTTGATGTCTCTTCATATGCATAGTCTTTCTCCTTACTGGGGTTTGTTATTGTGAATACCTGACAGGTCAGTTGTAAAGAATCTGCCTTCCAGTGCCAGAGATGCAGGAGATGCGGGTTCCATTTCTGGGTCAGGAAGATCCCTGGAGGAGGAAATGGCAACCCACTCCAGTATTCTTGCCTGGAAAATCCCATGGACAAACGTGCCTGGTGGGCTAGTCCATGGGGTGGCGAAGAGTGACTGAGCATGAGCACACAATGATGACCGATAAAAGACCCCAGATGCAATACCATCCACGTTGAGAACTGCCATTCTAGCGGATTTCATGTTCAGAAAGTAAAGACAGCTTTAGGCCAAAGAATAGGTTCTAAGATGAATATTTAATCTATAGCCCCACTGATTTGAAGTGACACTTGAGCCTAAAGCTCATTCCAAAAAAAAAAAAAAAAAAAGCTCACTAACAAAAATGAATATGCTGAGTCAATTTCAGTGACCAGCATTATTCCTTACAGAAAAGCACAGCTGTTGTCAAAAAAGTCTCCAAAGTGCCCTACCATTAGTAAGAGCATTGGAAACCCAGCCAAAAGGATGGTTTTAGCCTTAGGTAACACTCTGATGGGAGAAGGCAATGGCACCCCACTCCAGTACTCTTGCCTGGAAAATCCCATGGATGGAGGAACCTGGTAGGCTGCAGTCCATGGGGTCGCTGAGAGTTGGACACGGCTGAGCGACTTCACTTTCACTTTTCACTTTCATGCATTGGAGAAGGAAATGGCGACCCACTCCAATATTCTTGCCTGGAGAATCCCAGGAATGGGGGAGCCTGGTGGGCTGCCGTCTATGGGGTCGCACAGAGTCGGACAAGACTGAAGCGACTTAGCAGCAGCAGCAGCAACACTCTGATTTAGTATCTTAAGAAAGATGTAGCAGAAGGAGAAGGGAAGAAATGTGACAACTAAATTTAGGAAAGGAGCATTCTGAATGCAGGCTAGAAATGAGAATACTCATTTAAAAAAATAATATTAAAAATATTTATTATTTATTTGGCTGCACCGGGTCCCTGGCACGCAAGACTTTTGATCTTCATTGCAGCATGTGGGATCTCGTTCCCTGACCAGCGATCGAACCTGGGCCCTTTGCACTGAAGTATGAAGTCTTAGCTACTGACTTGAAATGAGCCTAAAGCTCATTTAGGCTTCATGAGCCTAAAGCTCATGAAGCTTTAGCCACTTCAGCCTAAAGCTCATTCCCCCCATAAAAATGCAGACTAATAAAAAAGGAATATGCTGAGTCAGTATGCTGAGTAGTCTTGGAAAGTCCCAAGAATATTCTAGTGAGAAAAATATTGGCAAAGGGGAGGACTGGAACATGATGGAGGGTGTGGACTTGTTTATGAAAAATGATGATAAATAACATCGTTTAGAATCTGATTTACAGTAAATCATAATCATTGAGAAATACTTTGTTGAACTTCATCATGGTATAAGTCATATGTAGAAATCAGTATTTTTTTTAGGAGTTGTGGAGTTTAAAAATGTAGATTCGAGGAGAAATTAGATACCGTGGTTGCTGATTATTGAAGTTGAGTTATTTCAATCTCTTTGCCTTGGAAGAACATGATTATCATTTCCCTTGTCCTGTATAGTTTCTCAAACAAATTCCAGTGCTATTTACTGGTTCAGGGATTGAACTAAATGTCATCCTCAATTTTATTATAAATTAGCAAAAAAAAAAAAAAAAAAAGTGTGAATGAGGGAAAGTAAGTTTTACAGGGAGAATCAAGTCCTGGACAAAAAAATTCCCCGAGAGTTCAGTGTAGCAATAGAGTTGGATAAAATATTGGACTTCATTGTGAAGGTGAGCTCAGTTCTTGGATTCCAAAGGGCTTCAGCTTATTTAAAGTGAAAGTGTGAAAGTGAAAGTTGTTCAGTCATGTCTGACTCTTTGTGACCCCATGAGCTATGGAATTCTCCAGGCCAGACTATTGGAGTGGGTAGCTGTTCCTTTCTTCAGGGGATCTTCCCAGCCCAGGGATCAAACCTAGGTCTCCCACATTGCAGGCAGATTCTTTACCAGCTGAGCCACCAGGGAAGCCCAAGAATACTGGAGTGGGTAGCCTATCCCTATTCCACAGGATTTTCCCGACCCAAGAATCGAACCAGGGTCTCCTGCATTGCAGGCAGATTCTTTACCAGTTGAACTACCATGGAAAGTAAAAAAAGTGAAATTGAAAGTCGCCCAGTCCTGTCTGACTCTTTGTGACCCCATGGACTTAAAATCACCACCAAATCTATCTGTAAATTTCTAGTTGTGACAAAATGCTCTTGAGTAACATATGTTAATTTCAAACTCTACCCTTTGAGTCTACTTAGGAAATAATATTGAATAGTTAACATCTATAAGGACTGAAAACCATGCTATATGTCTTCAATCACTTTTTTCCTCCAGAGTTAAGAATTCATCAATCATGACATATAGATACAAATGTTTCACCTTCTCCCTGCCTTTTGATTTTTTTTTCTTGAAATCTTCCACTGAAAAATAGCAGTCTTGTCATTTTTCAAGTTATTGGAGTGATCCAAATCTTTAGACTGTATTTTGGCTCAGGGCTTTATTGCATGGGGTTATTGTAGTTATTCTTAATGAGGAAGTGAGATATTTTAATTCTCTTTTCCTTCCCACTTCCTACCCTAATCCTTGCCTCCTGGTGACTTGAATCTTAATTCCTTAAAAGGAACCTAGGAAGATGTGTTGTTGGTATTTAAATTCTGGGCAGGCGGTCATGTGGGATACATGGTAGAAATTTGTGCTGCTTCAAAGAATAGGAGGAGGAATGATGAGAAAAAAATTTCAAGACAGCGAGGAAACATGCAGTGGCCAGAACTTGTTAGCAATGCAATGTGTTTTCTCTTAAAAGGAGATTCTAGGGTGAAGGTTCTTTCCTGGGGTGAGAGACTGATCTGGGACCTCTTAGGTCCCTTGCTTTAAGTTTCTAAAATGCTCTACCTTCCCTCAAAGGGGAGCAGGTGCTTTTGGGAAACAGTGAGAGGAGCTGAGGGACACAGTGACTTTCCTCCCAAGCACCCTCTTTCCGATGGTGCCAAGGTCTGCACTTCATAGGGCACGGTGGTGATAAACCCACAAGAAAGAAATGTCCTCGCCAAGCCATTGGCAGACATGCTGTTTGGACCAGGATTAAAAGGATCTGTTTCAGGCCAGCAGAGCCGTATTTTCGTCACTGGACTTGATTGTTTAATGGGGATTGTATTTCATTTTGTAAGAAGTTTTCCAACAAGATTACTAAAACGGAGTTTAATTCCACTTGACCTGCATTTTTCCGTCCCAATTAAAAAGTTTCTATAACATTCAGTTCAGTTCAGTTCAGTTGCTCATTCGTGTCTGACTCTTTGCAACCCCATGGACTGCAGCACGCCGGGCCTCCCTATCCATCTATAACAGTAGCTCATTCGATAAATTTTTCAACTGGACGTGAGCCTCAAAGGAAACGTAATTGTTTGGTTCTGGATTTTGGGGCTTATTTTTTCATGACTCTTACTTGTATTTTTACATAGATAGTAGGAACATTTGTAATTCAGTTAATTAAAATAAATGTGTTAAAATGTCTCTCTATAGGTAACTTATTAATGACACAGGAAAAGGTAACTTTATAATTAGGAAATCTGGTGGACATCTTAAAACAAGTGGTCAAACAGCATCAGTGTTAAGAGGACAGCCTGGCATCCTGTGCCCCCTGGCATGATGCCATGAGAAAAGGATGTCCCATGGGCAGTAATCCTGCCAAAATGTTTACCCTGAATCAGATCATGAGGAAATAATCAGACACATTCAGATAAGGGAACATTTCTTTGATAGAAAGATGTCAGTACCATAAAAGAAAAATCACGGGAGAACCGCTCTAGATTAAAGGAGACAAGAGACTTGACAAGTAAATGCTATACATAATCCTTGACTGCATCCTGGATTGGAAAAATACAATGGGCATTTTTAGGAGAATCAGGGAAACTCAAATATCCAATTCAAGATGATATATGATTTTTGTTTAAATGATAAAAATTTGATGGGCATCAAAATGTTGTTTATGTAGAACTGTCTGTGTTCTTGGAAGATACATGCTGAAATATTTAGGGTTGAATCATAATGATATCTGAAATTTGCTTTCAAAGGTTAGAAAAAGGTATATGTGTGTGTGCAGACACAGAAAGAGAGAAAATACAAATGTGGCAAATATTAACATTTGGTAGGGATATTCATTGTACTGTTCTTTGAGCTTTCCTGTAAGTTTGAGAATTATGCAAAACAGAAAGTTGGAAGAAGCCAATCAGGAAATGCTGCATTGTTGGAGCAATGTTTATCAAATTATAAAACTGTGATACCAGATTTATTTCACATTATATCTTAGACTTTTTTGAAGGAAGGTTCCTGTTTCGTTGAGTCAGAAGTTAATTTTGGATGTGACTTTTAATACATTTGCATAATATTTTACAATTTCACATGTCCCATTTAATAAATTTCATTTCGATTCAAAGACATATATTAAGCACCTACTCTGAGGCAACAGGAGTGATTAAGACACGGAGATGTCAGTCTAGTGGGAATGTCATATGAAAACAGATATATGACACAGAGCTTAATGGTGGTTTTTAAAATGGAGAATGTAAAATTTGTATGAAGTGGATATTCTTGTCCCTCACCTATGTATTAAATATCTTTTATGATTGTTTTATTGGAGAAGGCAATGGCACCCCACTCCAGTACTCTTGCCTGGAAAATCCCACGGACGGAGGAGCCTGGTAGGCTGCAGTCCATGGGATCGCTAAGAGTCGGACACGACTGAGCGACTTCCCTTTCACTTTTCACTTTCATGCATTGGCGAAGGAAATGGCAACCCACTCCAGTGTTCTTGCCTGGAGAATCTCAGGGACAGGGGTGCCTGGTGGGCTGCTGTCTATAGGGTCGCACAGAGTCAGACACGATTGAAGCGACTTAGCAGCAGCAGCAGCATGATTGTTTTATATTACGATTTTATGGACAAGGAAATAAAATTGCAAAGTGCTTCAGTGATGGACTTAAGAGTCACAGGACTGGTGGATCAGAGATTTGCTGCTGGAAATTGATTCTTCTCTGCCATTAGCAGGCCACTGCTGAGAACACTTTGGGGCTCACCTCTGTCTCTGTGTTGCCAATGAGCGCCCACCCCCTACCCCCCAAACTAGGTGGTGACTGCACAACTTTAATACTCCACCCTTCATTCGTGGCATTCATTGAACACCTACTGCCGGCATCTGGGGAGGAATGAATAGGTACTGGGCTGTAGGAGCTGGAATCTCAGAGGCTTCAGGGTGATGAGCATGAGGATCAGACAGGGCTGGCTCATCCCACCTGCTCTCCCTGAAGGCTTTTAAGTCAAAGTGCCTTGGGCCGTAGCTTTCCAGGTGGCTCAGTGGTAAAGAATCTGCCTGTCACTGCCAGAGACTCAGGTTTGATCCCTGGGTTGGGGGAAGATCCCCTGGAAGAGAAAATGGCAACTCACTCCAGTATTCTTGCCTGGAGAATCTCATGGACAGAGGAGTTTGGTAAGTTGCAATCCATGGAGTTGTAAAGAATTGGACTGAGCATGCATGCCTTCTTATGATTATTATCTGCTTCATTAAAACATTATTTAGGGGTTTCCTTGGTGGTCCTATGGCTAAGACTTTATACTCCGACTGCAGGGGGCCTAGGTTTGATCCTTGGTTGGGGAACTAGATGCCACATGCTGCAACTAAGAGTTCGCATGCCATAACTAAGATGCTGTGCAGCCAAATAAATATATTTTTTTAAACTTTATTTAAAAGACTACTTTGTACCTCCACCTAATGCTCATCAGCAACCTTCAAGCCATCTTAGCTTTTCTCATAAACACATGGAGAAAGAATGACAACTCAGTCCTTGTCAGTTACTTTTCCCTCCTTACTTTATCTCCCAAATGTTATTTCTTCAAAAATGCACAAAGCGGCCTTCTCTTTTCTGCTTCGAGTGACTCCATAGCCTGGCGCTTTCTCGTTTCACCAAGGGCCCTCCTTTACATCCGTGAGTCTCAAGTGTCGCTCATGCTGCTTTGAAGTGTTTCGAGTGATCAAAGAGCAGTCATAAGTAACTGATAATTTGGGTTAACAGAAGGTGCCATTTAGAAGGCACAGTGTTTAAAACTATCAAGTAGAAGAGAATAAGTCCTTACCTGTTGGCTTAACATACGTGAACCCACTGTGAACCCACTCTGGAGGCTGCCTCTCAGTGCCATCTTGAACCTGTACATTGAGGGGAAGTTGGCGGCCACGCGGGAGAGCTTGGCAGGAAGCCGCTGCAAGTTGAACCGCAGTGGTGGGGAGAGAGAAGCAGACTCTGTCCTTGCAAGTGGACTCAGAAAGAATGAAATGTGGCCTCCCAGTGTCTGGGCACAGAAACAGGTGCCGAGGCATCTCAGAATTAAGTGGCTACGACAAAAATGGGAGGGAAACATTTGGAGTGGAAAGTCCTGTTGGTACGTGATGGAATCCCAGGACTTATTAAACTAGATCTGCGTGGAAGGCCCAGGGAATACTGTGGTGTGTCTTCCCTTGCTAGATGTGGGATTTTTTAATTTTTATTTTTTAAAATCTTATGGCCGCACCACTCAGCGTGTGGAATCTTAGTACCTTGGTGATGGTGGTTTAGTTGCTAAGTCGTGTCCGACTCTTGCAGTCCAGTGGACTATAGCCTGCTAAGCTCCTCTGTCCATGGATTCTCCAGGCAAGAATACTGGAGTGGGTTGCCATTTCTTTCTCCAGAGGATCTTTCCGACCCAGGAATCGAACCCTGGTCTTCCTGTATTGCAGGCAGATTCTTTACCAACTGAGCTATGAGGGAAGCCCTTATAGTTCTTAGTTTCTTGACTAGGGATAAAACCCATGCTCCCTGCATTGGCAGATCAGAGTCTTAACCACTGGACAGCTAGGGAATTCCCTCAATGTCAGATTTTTAAATGCTATGCTGCTTTCAAGGAATCACGCATTATCTCAGAGTAGGATGAAGCAAAACAGAGAGGTTCCCTCTGAACCACCAACACTATTTCATTGATGAGAATTTGTGGTAGCAGAAAGTGCAGCTTTGGAAAACCAATGTACTCAAATATCCATCAAGATGTATTATCACATAGCTCCCTACCTCCTGGCTCCCTGTAATGGAATCTTAGCCTATTTGGAAATAATGATGTTTAGAGCTTCTTTGACAGTTATTTCCCTCAAGATGAAACAGATCAAATATAAGGATTGATCAGGTTTGGTGGCATTGCTAATTATCAGTGAGTAGAATATACAAAAGTGCTAGATTTTTACACCTGCAAAATGTGGGCATGTTGCTTCATCTCTCAGAGTCACACTTTCCTCACGTAAAATGGAATTCATGAAATTTCACTTTTATTGTGAGAATATTTGTGAGATGGTTAACATATATGGTACCTAGAATATCAGATCAGATCAGATCAGATCAGTCGCTCAGTTGTGTCCGACTCTTTGCGACCCCATGAATTGCAGCACGCCAGGCCTCCCTGTCCATCACCAACTCCCAGAGTTCACTCAGACTCACGTCCATCGAGTCAGTGGTGCCATCCAGCCATCTCATCCTCTGTCGTCCCCTTCTCCTCCTGTCCCCAATCCCTCCCAGCATCAGAGTCTTTTCCAATGAATCAACTCTTCGCATGAGGTGGCCAAAGTACTGGAGTTTCAACTTTAGCATCATTCCTTCCAAAGAAATCCCAGGGCTGATCTCCTTCAGAATGGACTGGTTGGATCTCCTTGCAGTCCAAGGGACTCTCAAAAGTCTTCTCCAACACCACAGTTCAAAAGCATCAATTCTTCGGCGCTCAGCCTTCTTCACAGTCCAACTCTCACATCCATACATGACCACAGGAAAAACCATAGCCTTACTAGATGAACCTTTGTTGGCAAAGTAATGTCTCTGCTTTTGAATATGCTATCTAGGTTGATCATAACTTTCCTTCCAAGGAGTAAGCGCCTTCTAATTTCATGGCTGCAGTCACCAGTAACCATTAAATCATACACTATTGAATAAATAGGGTCTTGGGGGCATGCTATGATTATAGTATTTTCATGGAAGAGATTAAGAATGTTTAAATTATTATTCTATCCTGAAATGTTGCATTTGTATTCTCTCTTTCTCACATATCTAAAAGCAGTCTTCTCTTGATGTGATCTAAGAGATGTGCCACTTTTTTGGTTGGGTTGTGCTGCATGGCATGTGGGATCTTAGTTCTCAGACCAGGGATCAAACCCCCACCCCCTGCATTGGCAGCACAGAGTCCTAACCACTGGACCACCAGGGAAGTCCCAAGATGTGTCATTTTTAAGGGAAATATATCTGTTCTGATTCTTCAAACTGGGAGTTCTCAGATTTTCTATGAATTCCTTCAATATGTAATAATGGTGCATGTCTTCTGGAATTTATTTCTCCTATCTTTAGGGATTGCTTTATGGTTTTTAGAGTACCTTACCATTCTGAATTAGTTTTTCTCCATGAGACTGGATCATTTTTTCCAAGGATGGGTAGACAATCTGAAAATGTTAATCTGAACCCATGAAGCAGATTTTCCAAGATCAAAGAACAAGTGTTTGGGACTAAACCAACTGAACTTAGGATTTCTGTAATTGGTATGACAGTTCTTCCTTCCACAGAGAAGGAAGAAATCGGACATCTTAGAGTGAAGGATAGTCTGTGACCAAGAGTGGAGATGACACAGGAGTCAAAGTGTGGTTCTTGAGACCTTTCAGGAAGGTCCCCAAGCTAGGAGGTCCTTTTTCCTATTATGGATTTATGTGAGGCCAAATTTTCTTCCAGTACTTCAACCAAAACATATTACAAGTATGAGAATCCAGCTGTCTTCTATGAAGGCAGACATTCAAAAAGATCTTAAGGATGTAAATTAAAGCCACTGTTTTCACTATACTTTTTTATGCTTTTAAAAATATATGGTATTTTTCATAATATATGGTATTTATGTTAACATGCAATGGTTTATTATTTTAAATGCATAATAAAAATATTTTGAATTTCTATCAGCTTTAATTTTTAATATGGTCCTTATTAATTAACAGTCATAGCCCACTTAAAGAAAAGCCTTTTGAAGTCCTCAATAATTTTAAAAATGTTAAGGTGTTCTGAGACTAAAATTTGAGAATCATCATCCTAGAAATTTTGGCTTTGACATTGAGTTTAGAACATTTACAATTAGCTAGTAGTTCTGAGACTTAAAAATAAATGACACCTACCATACTATTGTATGTGAACAATATAAAAATGAAATCCCTTGGTTTTTCCCACCCCCTAAGGAGTCAAAGGGTCCCACAGGGTCTGAGTACTGCCTCCCTCTCTAACTAGTTGAACTCATTATCGAAATGGCTCTACTGGGCCAGTTTATAAGGTGGCAGAGTCCTCTTTTTTTTGTTTTTTCCTCTGCTCAAGGTCCCAAAGTTAATCAGTGGTGAAGTTAGGACTTGAAAACTAGTGGTCCAGTTTCATGGTCCATTCTGCTGATAGTTGTGGAAGCCCACTCCAGAAAGCCACAGTGCTGAGTGCTATTCACTCCCAGCAGGAACCCGTGAGAAAATTGTAATTGTTTAGGAGACGAGAAAAGCAAGACTAAATGGTGATAATCTTGTCCATGGTCATGCCTCTATTAAGATGCAGCTATACCAAAATAATAAATTCATATGCATCAAAGGACTAATATATGGAGATTATTAGGCTTTTTTTTTAAAATCTAAGCCCAAATCCTTCCTGTTCTCTTGCACTTCAAGCCTTTTTGCATTTATGTCCTCATCAATTTGCCTGATTCTGGAAGGTCCATTGGCCTGCTAAATAAATTTACTTTATCAAATAGGGCTGGCAGAGTTCTGTTCTCAAAGTCACTGTTGAATCTGTCCCCTGGGGTTGGGGAGTATGGGGGGTGGGGATAATCCTCACTCATTAACATGTTAGCATATTTGTTTAACACCTGTGTTCCTTGTCATCCTAGGCTCTTTGATAAACACATAGATTCTCAGGGTTCACAGGCAAGCCAGATGAGTTTTGAGGGCAGGGGCAGGAGTAGCCTGCAAGGACTCCTGGGGTCCATCACCGAGGCATGCTGGGGTTCCAGGATGGGAGGCTAAAGAATCTGGACCAATGCTGCACTTCATCTCTTTCATACATTGGCCCTGTCCTGGCCGCGAGCAAAGAGTGATGAGGATGAGCAAGAAAATCAATGAGGGGGAGAGAAATCAGAAGAGGTGATGAGTGGAGATGACACAGGAGTCGGAGATGCTCCTCTCTACATGCAGCTGCTCAGGTCTCATCCTGCAGCCATGAGCTCTCCAAGACCTGGACCAGGGCCATGTCACTCCTGGGAGATGCTTAGGGCTGTACTGTCTTCTCCAGGTCTTGGAAGAGCTTAGCACATGATGACTGTTGTTGGACATGAGACATCTCTGAATGTACAGACGTGAAGATGCCTTGCAGGCTGGTTGAAATTCAAGGGTATAATGATTAAGATGTGGCAAAGATTAATGTCTAGATTCAGTGGAGGAAGAAAAATGATGACTTGGGGTGTGAAAATGTTAAGCTGGAGAGGTCCAGTCAGCAGTTAGAAACAGGGCCTGGATCTTGGGAGGGGTGTAGCTAGATGTGCCAGCTTGGGAACCACCATCCCATAGAGATGGTGGAGGGTTTGAATAGACAAAGTGAGTTGAATAACTGTTTATCTTTTGCTCTATCAGCTTTTCCAGGTGGCCTATGTTTTAATCAAATTTGCAAATTCTCCTCGCCCTGATCTTTGGGTCTTGGAAAGATCTGTTGACTTTGGAAGCACCTACTCACCTTGGCAATATTTTGCTCGTAAGTAGTCTTACCCACCATGTTATGAGGGGTTTGAATTATTTACAGCAGATCAAGACTGTAGGTTTAACTAGAAAGTTACCCTTTCAGTGTGGTGCATCAGGGGCTGGTCTGTTTTAACTTTCTAGCTTACCCTCTGAACATCCGTTTCTCAAGCATGTGTGCGTGAGTACCAGGGATACACATGTATAACTGGGGTTGAAATACCTCTTACGATAATGGTTCTTGCTACTATTCAGGGCGAAGCAGTGTATCTGTAGGGCTTCCCAGGTGGCGCTTGTGGTAGAGGACTTGCCTGCCAATGCAGGAGACATAAGACATGCAGGTTTGATCCCTGGGTCAGGGAGATCCCCTGGAGGAGGGCATGGTAACCCACTGCCAGTATTCTTGCCTGAAGAATCCCATGGACAGAGGAGCCTGATGGGCTGCAGTCCATGGGGTTGCAAAGACTTGGGGCACTACTGAAGTGACTTAGCATGCATGTATGCAGTGTATCTGTAACTGGGCCAGAGCTTCATTCCATTTCCTTTTATGTAGAACTATGAAGTAAGTTCCATCTTTATGGATCCTGCCTTTTCACGTTACTTACCTTGACCTTGTCATCTTCACTAATGAAGAATGTCTGAGTGTCTGAACCCTGTGATGAATTGAAGTGGACCGGAATCTTGCTATAAAGGCATTAGGTTTTCCAGGAATGCTCCTTAGAGGGTAAACTTGTCTAAGGAAGAGTGAAGATTTAGAATGAAATCTTCAGACTATTCCTGTTGAAAGTCGCAACAGGGCTTTCAGTGGCCAATATTTAAGTGGCCTGAAATGGCTTGGTTTTTCTTTCATGAATTAAGAATTTTATTCTAAGATTCCATCTAAATATCTTAAATGCTTCTCTGGTCTTTCCCTTTTTGTGTATTTTCTTAAAGAAACATAAGATTTAAGAAATTTAAAAGAGGACAATATTTTATTGTACAATATTAACGTTTCCTTCCTAGATTCTAAAGTAGACTGTTTGGAACAGTTTGGGCAGGAAGCAAACAGGGCTATCACCCGAGATGATGATGTACTTTGTACTACGGAATATTCCCGGATTGTGCCATTGGAAAATGGTGAGGTAAGTAGCTTTGGGAGGCCTTGAGAGATAAGACTTAAATATGAACATGAAGATGCACATTTTTTATAATTGTGAAACTTGCATTTTCAAGGAAATTTAACAGATGGAAAGAAACCAGGTTGAAGATGCCCAGACTGAGTTGCTGGAAATTCTTTTTTTTTTTAATTGAACTATAATTGACATTGGAAATTCTATTTGAGGTCTTTGATTTTTCTTGGGAAGTCCGGATTCTGACTCCAAGGCCCATAGGTCTTAGATTCTCTTTTCTGTTGGAATATTTAAAAAGTGGATCACTGGTGATTGTGGTGAAGACCCCTCCCACTGCTTCACAAACACCTTGTCTCCCATAGGAGTAGGGGGATGAAGGGGTGGTGGCAGAGCTAACCCTGATCCTTTTTGGCAGGATCGGTGTCATTTGTCGGGGAGGGTTGCATGTGTTCCTTGTGAAGTCAGCCAGGCTATTGTTAGGGAAGATGAGAAAATAGCGTGGTGGGCATCAGAGAATTCCATGGAGTTTCAAGTGAGTGGCTTTAAAGGGTGTCAGTCTCATTCTCCTTAGGTAGGGAGATCTTTCTTGAGCAGCTGTATACAGTATCTTCCAGTGATGGGTCAGTGGTTCATGTCTTAATAAATGAGACTTGGATTTCATCTCCTCAAGCTTTAAAACAAAACTTGGGTGGTCCAGTGGTAAAGAATTCACTTGCCAATGCAGGGGACATGGGTGTGATCTCTGGTCTGGGAAGATTTCACATGCCCCAGGCCAACTAAGCCTGTGTGCTGCAACTCCTGAGCCCACACTGCAGAGCATGTGCATTGCAACAAGAGAAGCCACTGCGTCGAGAAGCCCTCCCACCACAGCTGGAGAACAGCCCCCGCTCACCGCAACTAGAGAAAGCCCATGGGCAGCAACAAAGAAGCAGAGCAGTCATACATAAATAAATTTAAAGATAAAAAAAAATAAAAGCAAAACCTGGGTTTTGAATAGATTTCTTTGTCCCCATTCACTGTTTATATCCAGAGACTTCCTTTTTTCAACCTCATTTAGGTTTTTAGCTTCCTTTCTTTGATGCAGCTTGACAAAAATTGTTTCCTTATTTTCATAGATTTAAACATTATACTTCCAACATCTCATAGTGTTTATAGCTCCACAACATGGATACAGCAAAGGGTTTGTGAAAGGAAATGATTTACAGAACCCAAGAGCCCAGGCTTTGAAACATCAAATGACTCAAAGAAACCAAGAGTTTTGGAACTTTAGTTGTGTGTGTGCTAAATCACTTTAGTCAGGTCTGACTCTTGGTGGACTGTAGCCCGCCAGGCTCCTCTGTCCCTGGGATTCTCTAGGCAAGAATACTAGAGAGGGTTGCCATGCCCTCCTCCAGGGGATCTTCCCGACCCAGGGATTGAACCTGCAATCTCTTACATCTCCTGCATTGGCAGGCAGGTTCTTTACCACTAGCGCCACCTGGGAAGCCTTTGCTAAAAGGACTTTTTTTCTCTATGTGTGTGTGTGGTGGGCCTTTTAGGTTGTGGTGTCCCTGATAAATGGTCGACCAGGTGCAAAAAACTTTACTTTCTCCCACGCCCTGAGGGAATTCACCAAGGCCACAAACATCCGCCTGCGTTTTCTCCGAACCAACACCCTTCTTGGACACCTCATCTCCAAAGCGCAGAGAGATCCAACCGTCACCCGGCGGGTGAGTAGTGCTCTTCAGTGCCAGGACAGCAGCTTTTGGTACTTTGTTGAATTCATTGCCTCCAACTCTTTCAAGTAAGCCGTTTTTTTTTTTTTTTTTTTCAAATTGGAGTTTAGTTGCTTTAGAATGTTGTGTTAGTTTCTGCTGTGCAGCCAAGTGGATCAGTTTTATATGTACATAATCCCCTGCTTTTTAGATTTCCTTCCTATTTAGGTCATCACAGAGCATTGAGTCATGTTCCCTGCGTGCTACAGTAGTTCTCATAGTTACCTGCTGCTGCTGCTGCTAAGTCACTTCAGTCGTGTCCGACTCTGTGCGACCCCACCGACGGCAGCCCACCAGGCTCCCCTGTCCCTGGGATTCTCCAGGCAAGAATACTGGGGTGGGTTGCCATTGCCTTCTCCAATGCATGAAAGTGAAAAGTGAAAGTGAAGTCGCTCAGTCGTGCTGGACTCTTAGCGACCCCGTGGACTGCAGCCTACCAGGCTCCTCTGTCCATGGGATTTTCCAGGCAAGAGTACTGGAGTGGGGTGCCATTGCCTTCTCCGCTCATAGTTACCTAGTAGTATGTATATGTCAATCCCAATCTCCCGATTCATCCCACCTCCCCTTCCCCCTTGGATGTTCGTGTGTTTGTTCTCTACATCTGTGCTTTTAAGTAAACTTTACAGCCAGTAGTGTCAGAGGCGTAGGAGTTGTTCTTGTCTGAAATATGAGATGTAGTTTAGAAGTTTGGCTGTTAAAGACAAATCATCATATTCAAAGAAGATGAAAGGCAAAGATGACAGCCATCCTGGTATTAGTCTGCTGTTACAACAAATAGTCCCCAAGTACCAGAAATGAATACAATAAAGGTTTAGTTTTTGCTCATGTCACGGTCTGATATGGGGTCAGTTTCTATGAAGAGCCACAGCCATCCTAGGATGTCAGACCCCAGGTGGTCCTTGCATTCCCTGCACCTGGTCAGCTGATGAGGGAAAAGAGAGAGAGCATAGGGAGGGTGAGTCTCCTAACCACACAGCTCACTGCCATTGGCAGGAACTGGTTGTGGGACCCTTGGACATGCAGGAGGCTGGGTAATGCAGTGGAGAAAAGCAAGGGGTACAGGCATTGGTGAACATCGGTACTTCCTGCCAGTGTTAGGTGGCCATCCCTCACTCTCAGTGTCAGGAGAGTCCCCTGACTCCTGGGCACAGAGGGTATCCCCAGAATCAATACCCCTAGTTCATTCTCCTCCCGTCCTCTGATCCCCTCCCCGGGCCTCCCAGTGGTCAAATCTAGCAGGAGGCCGAAGGAAAAGAGACCCTTATCATCCCGTAAAGTTCAGCCCCTGGGCAAAGGGCAGAATGGAGAGGGGTGCATGCTGGACTTGGGAGGGTGAATGGAAGATGCCAGCTCTATGTTATAGAGTCCGGCTTCTTATGTAGGTAAGTCAGAGAGCTGGGAAAGGAAGGGAGAGAGAAAACTCAAATTTCGCTACCGTTTTGAGTTTTCCGAAAAGGCTAGTCCTCTGGAGTGTGGGTGGCCTGTTTGCTACAATTTCAGCCCCCTTAGCTGTCTCTGAGCTGCTGTATGTGGGAACTACAACTGGATCCGAGGGTGGAATTTACAAGGGAATCCGGGCCTTTCTGATCAACTGTAGCCAGAGTGTTTCCATTCCTCTACATTTGGAGCCTCACCACAGATGTCCTCAGCACATTTTTTTTTTTTTGGTCTTTTTGAGGGTCTTTTTGAGGAGTAAGGATACTCCTATGTATGTAGATTTCTTTTCACTTAGATGAATGTAGTCTTCTCTATTAAGTAATTTTTAATTGGAGTGTAATTGGTTTACCGTGTTGTCTTGGTTTCTGCTGTACAATGAAGTGAATCAGCTGTATGTATACATATATCCCCTTCCTCTGGGACCTCCCTCCCACCCCCCCATCCCACCCCTCTAGGTCATCACAGGGCTCTAAGTTGAGTTCCCTAGTATACAGCAGCTTCCCACCACCTATCTGTTTTACACCTGGTAGTGTATATATCCGGAGAAGGCGATGGCACCCCACTCCAGTACTCTTGCCTGGAAAATCCCATGGACAGAGGAGCCTGGTGGGCGGCTGAGGGGTTGCTGAGGGTTGGACATGACTGAGCGACTTCACTTTCACTTTTCACTTTCATGCATTGGAGAAGGAAATGGCAACCCATTCCAGTGTTCTTGCCTGGAGAATCCCAGGGACCGGGGAGCCTGGTGGGCTGCCGTCTATGGGGTCGCACAGAGTCGGACACAACTGACGCGACTTAACAGCAGCAGTGTATATATGTCAGTCCTACTCTCCAAATTCTTCCCACCCTCCCGTTCCCACACTGTGTCCACATTGGAGTCTCTATTCCAAAAGTCCATGGGCAGATGAATGGATAAAGAAGATGTGGTACATGTATACAATGGAGTATTAGCCATTAAAAGGAACAAAATTGGGTCATTTGTAGAGACGTGGGTGGGTCTAGACTTTGTCATACAGGGTGAAGTAAGTCAGAAAGAGAAAAACAAATATTGTATATTAACACATGTATGTGGAACCTAGAAGAATGGTACAAATGAACCTACAAGTAATTTCTTATGGCGCGCACGGCGTATATAACCCCCTCCCCCAGTCTAGGTTGTTCTTTAAGTCGAGGAGCCCAGAACACCAGCTGTCCTGTTACACGCATCACGTATGCAGCTGAGTGAAGGCAGATGGCGGGCTTCCCTCTTGCCACTGCTGCCCTAACCCATGTGCAGAGAGAAACTTCTGTGGTGAAAGCTTCTGAGTGTGCACTTGTCTCAGAAAGCTCGCCAATGCTGCATTTATCTGTATTGACAAGAGGGGCTGTTAATGTCTTCAGATTAAGTAAGACATGGCCAGGAAGCTAAGACACCTCACAGCTTTTAGTGAGGAGGTGGGAACAGAGCCCCAGCTTGGAGTGAGTGGGGAGGTTTAGGATGACTAACCTCAGCGACAGCCAACAGATACAAAGCCCCTCTTGTCCTTGTGAGTTCAAAGACTTCCTAACAGATATCCTCGCTGGTGACATCACCTCAGTGAGAAAGATTATTTATACCCCCGACCCCTGAATTCCTTACTGAATCCTGTGCATCTTCAGCCAAGGGAAGGAAGGGAGCTGGCAGTTGATGCCACCCATTGTCACAAGTGGAGAGACCCCCACCATGCTGGAGATATGCCCTGTCCATGAGATGGCCACCCACATGGCTGGACTGGTTTAGGGGATGAGCCTCAGCTGGGTCTGTAGCTATCTGGCCTTTTGGAGCTTGAACCTCCACCTGTGGCTTTATTCACCCTGCCGTAGGCAAGCGGACGTCCACAGCTGCTGGTGGGCCTTGCCAGTCTCAGCGCTGTATCTAATCCATCTTGATGAATATTGTTCTCCTTTCCTGGAACCTGCATACAGTTGGTGGCAGATGTTTGATACAAAATTATGTTTTTGGTAAATAGATAATGTGCAAGTATATTGTGCACTATATGGGACTCAGCTTTATATTAAAAAAAGAGAGAGAAGCTAGGAAGCAGGCAATCCCTTTCCCAAAGGCTATAGGGTGTGCTTCTTTTCTAAGGTAATTTCTCTTCATGCATTTAAAGCATTTAATTAAAAACTTTTTAAAGTTTAGTTTTATTTTTAAAGGTTTTTTTTTTTTTAATGTGGACTATTTTTAAAGTCTTTACTAAATTTGTTACAGTATTGTTTCTGTTTTATGTTTTGGCTTTTCGGTGGTGAAGCATGTGGAATCTTAGCTCCCCAATCAGGGATCAAACCTGTGCCCCCTGCATTGGAAGGTGACGACTTAACCACTGGACCACCAGGGAAGTCCCAATTATTTTTTTAATAATGTAACAAGTTTTGATCATTAGTCACGACAACTATACCATTTTTTTTCATTTAATTTTTTTGTCTTTTGACCATGTGGCACGTGGGATCTTAGTTCCCCAACCTGGGATTGAACCCACGTCCCCTGCATTGGAAGGCGGAGTCTGAACCACTGGACTGCCAGGGAAGTCCCAATTACTTTTTATAATGTAACAAGTATAGCTCATTAGTCATGACAGCTGTACCATTTTATTTATCTATTTTTATTTGTCTTTTGACCACATGGCATGTGAGATCTTAGTTCCACGACCAGGGATTGAACCCACGTCCCCTGATTGGCTGCACGGAGTCTTAAGCACTGGACCGCCGGGGTATTTTATTTTTTTAAATGGACAGATTCAGCAGGGTGCTATTACATTTGATTGGGGAATGTATTTTTTTGTAAGAAAAGTTACATCCAAATGTGGCTCCCTTTTGTGCTGAGGGAGGCTTAGGAGACAGGATGGAAGGGAAGAGGGTCAGTACAGGTGTGCGTTAAAGATTAGTAAAGTCTATGTCAGGGCTTAGTAAAACTGACATGTTGTGTTTTCTGCTCTATAGTATTATTACAGCATAAAGGATATCAGCATCGGTGGGCGGTGTGTTTGCAACGGCCATGCTGAAGTGTGCAATGCAAACAATCCGGAAAAACTGTGAGTACCTTGTATAGATTTTTTTAGCTTTCTATGACTGTCTAATTGTTTCAGTGGTGTTGGCATCCTATTAAATACTTCTAAGTTCCTTCCCTCAATAGGAATGTTTCAACCTCAACACGAAGATGATGTGTGTGTCTCCTCTCCTCCATCCCAACACCCCCTTTCCCACCCCCGCTCCAGACGGTGCCCCAGGCAGCCACAGACAATTGAGTACAATTGGCAGGAGAAATGTTTGGCATCCCTGGTGTATGTTTTCAAATCCTTTTTCATCTTTGAAACTGTGGTACAATACATGGAAAGTTTACCATCTTGACCGTCCTTAAGTGGGGGGGAGGTTTAAGTTCACTGGTGTTCAACGCATTCGTAGTTGTGCAGCCAACCTCCAGAGCTCTTTTCACCTTGCAGAACTGAGGCTCTTTACACACTACACAACTCTGCATTCTCTCCTCTCACGGCCCCTGGCAACGCCATTCTACTTCCTGTCTCTATGAATTTGTCTACTCTGAGTGTCTCAAAGAAGACACAATATTGTCTTTTTGTGACTGGTTTATTTCACATAGTATGATGTCCTCATAGCATGTGTCAGAATTTCCTTCCTTGTTAAGACTGAATAGTATTTCGTTATGTATACACTGCCTTTTGCTTACCCGTTCATCTGTTGATGGACACAGGTCACTGCCACCTTTTATCTGTCGTGAATAATTCTGCTATGAACGTCAGTGTAACTCTGGGTGTATTTCACATATAACAAGATGCGTGTATCTCTAATATTGTGTTCTGCAGTTGTATGTATGTTGTGTTGTGTGTGCTGCTCTGCAGTATGTATGTAAGTGTGGCCAGGTGTGCCCAGTCGTGTCCAACTCTTTGTGACCCCATGGACTGTAGCCCACCCAGCTCCTCTGTCCATGGGATTTTTCAGGCAAGAAGCCTGGAGTGGGTTGCCATTTCCTCCTCCAGGGGATCTTCCCAACCAAGAGATCGAACCCGTGTCTCTCTGCAATTGTATGCATTCACATTATCACTTCTAGAAGGATACTCTGAAGGGCCGGAAATGACCAGATGCTAGATATAGTAATGTTTGTCTCTCAGTGTTTTAAAGTGTTCAATTCCCCGTAGCAGCATTTACCAGGGATACATTTTACTGTTAGTCAAGTTCAAGTTTGTGCATGGCTACACAATGCTAAGGCCTAGCTACAGGTTTGGGCAGAGGTGCCAGCTACCAGTGTACATGGTAAGTTGGTGATGCCCTCTGCCCAACTTGAAACAATCTCTAATGCTGTCAGCCCCCTTTCAGGGATCAGGTGGTACTCTATGAGATAGCACTGTGAATCTATCAACCGACCAGTCCTTAATCAGTAAGGGCTTGCTTATTAATGATTAAATATGCCTGCCATGTAACCTCCTGAACAGTTGGGCCCTCAGGCACTAGAAGCCGAGTCAGAGAAGTCCGGAGTTGGAAGAAAAGGAGAAAAGAGTTCACTGTAGGTCTCTGAGCCTGAGATAAAGTGGTGCCCTGTGGGAGAGGAGAGGAGGAGAAGTCATTGGAGAGAGGCTGAGCTTCCCGTTTGGAAGAGCTGCTGGCTCTGTGGTCTTGGCAGACCTGCGGGGGTTCTGTACTCAGCGTTGAATTGCTCCCGGCGTGTGTCACAAAATATCTCTCCATACCTCAGTGAAAGGCTGAGTGCCACTGGTCTACATTAGCACAACTGCCTTGCCTCCCCGTCTGCTGGTTGGCTTCTGCCCAACAGGCTGACCTGCACAGGTGATTCACGGAGGCCTCTATGAATAGAAAAAAAGTCTTATGTTCAGGGTGATTCAATGACCTAATGGAGGGAGCCACGGCTGGGCAATCAGCAATCAAGTAGAACCTGTGGCAAGGCAAAAGAGGACTTTAATCAAGCGTGGGTACAAGGCTGACTTTGATGTCCAGAAATGTGGAAGGGTCATGGGTTTAATTCTGAGCTTCCTAGCAGTCAACTCAAAAAGGGAACCCTGCTGAGTTTCATATTTCACTATGATCATAATCTAAAAAGGATCAGTTGTATAGGAGAAGGTGAATGTTGACACCGGGGCCAGATGAGACGTCTACCTGGAGGTGGATGGAGTGGTCATGAAGAGGATTCTCCAGTCAACAACATATTCAGTAACATCCTTCCATCAGGCACAGGGATAAATTTTCTACACCAGTCATCAGCCTGGGCTGAGAGAGCATCAGCAAAAGCAGTTATTTGGGGGTGGCAATATGATTCAGAAAGGTTTCCCGCTCTCTTTTCTTTTTCTGTACTCAATATGGATCTCCCTATAAGAGTAGTTGGGCACTTTGCTGGTCGTCCAATGGTAAAGAATCCACCTGCCAATGCAGGGGACACAGGTTTGATCCCTGCTCAGGGAAGATTCCACGTGCCGAGGAGCAACTAAGCCTGTGCATCTCGGCTGCTGAGCCTGCACTCTAGAGCCTGGGAGCTTCAATAAGAGAAGCCACTGCAATGAGAAGCCTGAGCACTGCAATGGAGAGTAGCCCCCGCTCGCCAGCACTAGAGAAAAGCCTGCACACGGCAATGAAGACCCACTGCTGCCAAAAATAAATAAGTATTTTTTTTTAAAAAAGAGAGAGAGTAGTTGGACTCCACAATACCAGAAAAAGAAAAAAAAAAAAAAGAATAATAAGACTGTATGTTCTTTTTTTTTTTTTTTTAAGACTGTATGTTCTTTAAGCAGTTTTCCCTAAATATTTGTTCAGTTCAGCTTAAGCAAATACCTCATTGGCAATGAGCTGAAAGTGCATCTCTGACCAAAACCCATTTGAACTCCAGCTGTTCTGTGCTGCCAGTTAAATCTGTGTCCATCTGCTTTAACAGGCAGCTGAGTTGGGAGAGGGATGATGCCTTTTCTTAGGAGAGTAACCTTCCCATCTTCCCTGGGAAGGATTAATGGGATCCCCATGGGCACAGCCAAGAGTTTTCTTAGACTCTGTTTTGAATCCTCTTTCAAGCACAGATGAATGGAAGCTCAGAGCTTGGAGTTCTAATTCAGTGCCATGACTATAGTTATTTCATTTAAGCCTAGAAACATTTTAAGGTACATCTATAGTGGAAAAGCTATGACAAACCTAGACAGCGTATGAAAAAGCAGAGTCATTAAAAAAAAAAAGCAGACAACACATCCCTTTGCCAACAAAGTTTCGTATAGTCAAAGCTATGGTTTTTCCAGTAATCATGGATGAATGTGAAAGTTGTGTCATAAAGAAGTCTGAGCACCAAAGAACTGATGCTTTCAAATTGTGGTGCTGGAGAAGACTCTTGAGAGTCCCTTGGACTGCAAGGAGAGCAAACCAGTCAATTCAACCCTGAATATTCATTGAAAGTATTGTAGCCACAAGTTCTGGGAAACAAACTCACTCAGAAGGACAATGCAGATAGTGGAGTGCAGTTTATTACACCGGGGGGCCCAAGGCAGAGTCTCCTCTTAGCCAAGGACCCTGATCAGTTTCTGTGAAACCTTATATACCCTAAGTGTATGTGCTCAAACCCACCTCCCCAAATTCTCTGAAACTAGACTGAACAAAGGAAAGATACAATCAAAGTTAACCCATGATTTGTTTGCCTTAAACACGTGATTCGTATGCCTTAAACCCATGATTTGTATGCCTTAAGCCTAGGTAGTTAACAGTGGACAACTATCAGTATGCCTGTGGTCATACCCCAATAAGCTTAATAGAATTTATGATTCTATTCAGTTACACAGATAATTAGGGCATTCTTTTAGGCGATGGAGTGTCTAGGTATGAGCCCTGGTGCTCTTCCATCCGGAGGGGTCTGGTTTTCCAATTGGTATGTCATTTCCACAGATACTGGGCATGTAGCTCAAAGTCCACAGTCTGGCCCAAGGTGGAGTCCTGCTTTCAAGATGGAGCCTGTTCCGTCTGTTTCCTCCTTCAGAAGGACTGATGCTGAAACTGAAGCTCCAGTAGTTTGGCCACCTGATGCGAAGAGCTGAGTCACTGGAAAATACCCTGATGCTGGGAAAGATTGAGGGCACGAGAAGAAGAGGGTGACAGAGGGTGAGATGGTTGGATGGCATCAGCGACTCAATGGACGTGAATTTGAGCAAACTCCGGGAGATAGTGGAGTACAGAAAAGCCTGGAATGCTGCAGTCTATGGAGTCACAAAGAGTCAGACACGACTTAGCGATAGTTAAGTTTCAAAGTAGTTCTTTGAAAGTAGATTTTTTGTGTTTACCCCATTGCCTTGCTGAGTAATCCGAGCTTTGGCCCAGTGATGGAGCTGCTTTTTGGAGCTGGACCCTTCAAACAGGGTCCTCTGAGATGCTGTGAGTGACTGTCTCTTGGATTCTTTGTACCTCTGGCCAGACACCAGGCTGAAAGTAAGAAATCTGACCCATCTCACAGGTGACTCTAGATTTTTGTGAAGATGTTGATACTCCGCACACCTCAATACCCTCAGCACTTGCTCCTGTGTCGATTTATCGTTATATAAGGTGGTAGAGAAGATCTGTGAGTTTGGAATCAGACAAACTTCAGTTTGAAATCTGGCTCTCTGTTGACCATCTCCTGAGTTTTGGCAAATATTTAAATATCTCTGGATCTTAGTGTCACCACATGTAAAGTGGAGTTAATAAGCAGGATGGAGGGACTTGAAATAACATATGCAGAGTGCTTTGTTCTCATAGTCACGCAGTGGTACCATAGGTGACCATGATGACTCAGTTTTTCACACGGGAGCAGCTGATCTTCAGTTTAAAAAAAACAACTTTTCAGTAATAGATCTGCTTTGTTATATGCCCAGGTTTCGGTGTGAATGCCAGCACAATACTTGCGGGGACACGTGTGATCGCTGTTGCATGGGGTACAATCAGAGGCGCTGGCGGCCTGCCACGGGGAAGCAGAGCAATGAGTGTGAAGGTGAGCCCTGGAGGAGGGACCCTGGGACGCAAGGCCCCGCCCATGAGCCCCCTCCCTCATTTCTGCCTGAGGACTGAATGCATGTGTGCTCAGTTGCTTCAGTTGTGTCCGACTCTGCGTGACCTTATGGACTGTAGCCTGCCAGGCTTCTCTGTTCATGGGATTTCCCAGGCAAGAATATTGGAGTGGGTTGCCATGCCCTCCTCCAGGGAATCTTCCCAACCCAGGGATCGAACCCACGTCTCATGTCTCCTGCACTGGCAGGCGGGTTCTTTACCTCTAGTGCCCCTGGGAAGCCTGCCTAAGGACTGAGGGCAGTGTTTTTCCTGTGCTCGTGAACAGGGCAGGATCATGTCAGTCTCTAGAGTCAGAACTATCCATCCCAACGAGTAACTCACCGACTGGAGGTAGAAGTGCCCCACTCTAAATTCAGATAGAAATATGTGAACAAAAATAGCAGCAATAATGACCATTAATATATATATTAAACATTCACTGTGTGCAAAGATTGGGCAGAGTGCTTTGACAATTGGCCTCTCTTTAGCAATCTAAAATGCGATGTAGTCATTATTAAATTTAAAACCCTTACAGTTTCTTAGGATGTGATACTGGATTGGAATCCTGAGTTTTTTTCTGAGGACAGACATCCAGAGAAGGTGGTGAGATTGATGTCTAAACAGAGAACTGGAAGCACCGAGGGAATAGGACTGAGGGGGATGTAGGGTGGAGGGGACCAGAGAATGAAGGAAGAAAGGCGAGAGGCTGCTTTTAATTATGGGCACAATATAAACCAAAAAAAAAAAAAGTGTTATTTTAGCAAACAAGCCCTATGACAGCCAACTAAAGATTTTCTTTTAAACCCATCTTCTTAGAAATTCACATATTTATTCCATTTGCTAGAAACGTTTTTTAACTTGTCGTTATTGACTTTGGAGATTGTGGCTTATTTTTTCCTGAATATTCTTAGCATTTGCAGATGAATTTGCTTTTATGAAATGACCAAAAGGTGCTTGGATCCAGGTTTGTTGGGCTTCCATGGTGGCTCAGACAGTAAAGAATCTGCCTGCAATGCAGGAGACCCAGGTTTGATCCCTGATTCAGGAAGATCCCCTGGAGAAGGAAATGGGAACCCAATCCAGTATTCTTGCCTGGAGAATTCCATGGACAGAGGAGCCTGGTGGGCTATAGTCCATGGGCTCTCAAAGAGTTGGACACGACTGAGTGACTGACATTTTCACTTTTTTGTTGTTGTTTTAACTAGATGGGTAAGAAAGCATTTTGGCCAAAAAATTCTTATAACTGTTAAGAAATAAGACTGTGATTTCTGTAACTAGCAGAATTACTTAGAATCCATTTCTGGTGAGAAGTTCCAAGCGAGCTTTGAGAGATCCTAGCCTTGTTGGAAGGTATGGATGCTGTCTGGGTGAATGCTCAGGTGATCTCTAGGTCCAGGGTGTTACCTAGATGGCCATTCTCACTTGATAGTCAAGCTAACGGGTTCCTTTTCATTGAATCCCCTACTTCTTATTCCTAGATAATAGGGCCAAAAAGAGGGAAACGTAATAATCAGGGGTTGTTTCTTCCAACACTTTCAGATGCTGGTTTAAAATAGTTTGATTGAGTAAATGTTATCACATAAACTCCAACATTGGTCATATGATTTGTTTTCCAGACTGATGGAACTCCTCGGTCACATGCTTACTCCAACATGTGTGATGACTTTTAAATAATTTCCTTTCATAAGTTTTTAACTTTCTTACACTTTTTTTGCCAAAATGGTTAAAAATTACAGGCTGCATGTGGAAATCAGACCTAGTAAGATATTTGTTAGATGCTGTCTAAACTCCATGTGAGTTACTGCAATTCAAAATAAAGACTTCTGAAGAAATAACTGATGTAGTAAATAGAAATGCCTAAAAAAATCATGGCACCATTAAGGAAATGAAAATAAGAAAATGTTCAAGCTCTTAAAAACAGGATTAACTGGGGACTTGCCTGATGGTCCAGTGGTTAAAATTTCACCTTCCAATGCAGGGGGCTGTGAGTTGGATTCCTGGTTGGGGAGCTAAGATCCACATTCCTCAGGGCCAAAAAAACCAAAACATAAAACAGAAGCAGTGCTGTAACATATTCAATAGAGACTTAAAAAAACAGGTTAATTTGGAATTCTAACTCAATCTTCTTCCCTAATAGATTTATCTGAGAACTTGATTAAAATATACAAATTCCTGGAAAGATAGAAAATTTGATCTAGGTAGAATGTAGTGAATATGGATTCTACCTAAGAAATAAGAAGAATTTTACTTGTGTTAAATCTTTTTCATCTTGGCAATGATGAAAATCCTAAATGGGTTTAAACTCTGTTTTCTAATTTTATAAGTATCATATGTTAATTGTAAATAATTTGGAAATTATTTCTTAAAGTAAAATCATTAATACTTTTATTACCCTAAGAGATCCACTATTAATATTTTGTCAGGTATTCTAGTGTTTTTTCATACATTAAATGCTCAAGAGTATATTATTTTATATAATTTTATATCTGGATTTTTTTTTTTTTTTAGAGGTACTTCTATCCCCACATCCCTGCCAATACTTGGTTGCCAATACTTGGTATTCTCAGCTTTATTATTTTTTTGGATATCTGGATCTTTTTCACTTAGTATTTAAAAATATTTTCCCATATCATTAAAAACTCTTTGACATCCTTTTTGATGGCTCATGGTATAGTCATTCTTGATTCAAGTGTATCTAAAAAGTGTTTGTTTTGTTGAGTCCTTACTGTGTGCAGGGCACCATGCTCTATTACAAACAAAACCTGAGCAGTGCTTGACTTCATAGAACTCAGTCAAGCAAATATACTGTTGTTTGCTTAGCCATTTCCCTATGGTTAGATGTCAAGATTACTTCCATTTGATCACTATTACAGATAAAGCTGAGATGAAAGGCTTAGAATGTTGACTGAGAGAATAGGTTTTGGAGTCACAGAAAGACAAGTCAGGATTCTGCTTGTCTGACTTGTGAACTCTGTGAGTGAACACTTCCCTTAACCTCTCTAAGCCTCAGCGTCCCCATCTGGGCTATGGACATCATCATACCTCCCCTAGAAAGTTATTATGCATATAAAATAAGGTAATGCATGTAATGCTTTCCGTAGTGTACCGGGAGCTCAGTTATTCTTGGCAGTAGGAGCAGTAGTAATATTCACTTTGTGCAGCTTAATTGGCAGGTTGTTGTTGGTGTTCAGCCTTTGTGACCCCATGAGCTGCAGCATGCCAGGCTTCCCTGTCCTTCACTGTCTCCCAGAGTTTGCTCAAACTCGTGTCATTGAGTCGGTAATGCCATCCAACCATCTCCTCTGTCATCCCCTTCTCCGCCTGCCTTCGATCTTTCCCAGCATCAGGGTCTTTTCCAGTGAGTCGGCTCTTTGCATCAGGTAGCCAGAGTATTGGAGCTTCAGCTTCAGCACCAGTCCTTCCAATGAATATTCAGGGTTGATTTCCTTTAGGATTGACTGGTTTGATCTCCTTGGCATGTTGATTTATCTTAATTTGTTGTAATTACATATCTTATTTTTTTGAAAAGAGAAACTTTCTCCCAATTAATATCAAAAGAAGGTATAAATTGCATATGGTTGTAGGCTGATCTTTGTGTAAAAGTCTCTAGAATTTTCCACTGAGGGTATCCATGGTGTTCCAGAATGGACTTTCTTGTAGTTCAGTGAGCAGTAATCCTCTAGGGGTAGGGGGTGCGGGGATTTACTGAGGGTCTCATAGTCACGATGCAGTACTAACTTAGAATGCTCTTTCCTCAGCATGCAACTGCCATGGACACTCCACTGACTGTTACTATGATCCGGATGTTGAGAGGCAGCAGGCAAGCTTGAATATCCAAGGCCTCTATGCAGGTGGAGGGGTCTGCATTAACTGTCAGGTAAGGCACTATTTAAGTCAGCCTAGGAAATGAACATTCAGGAAGCCCTACTCTAAAACAATATCACCAGCTTCCCTGGTGGCTCAGTGGTAAAGAATCCGCCTGCCAGTGCAGGAGATGTGGGTTTGATCCCTAGTCCAGAAAGATAATGCATATGCCACAGAGCAATTAAGCCTGTGTACCACAACTGTAGAGCCTGTGCTGTAGAGCCTGGGAGTTGCAACTACTGATGCTCGTGTGCCCTAGAGTCCATACTCCACAAGAGAAGCCCCTGCAGTGAGAAGCCTGCACACCACAACGGGAGTGTAGCTCTGGCTTACTGCAACTAGAAGAAAGCCCATGCAGCAACAGAGACCCAGCATAGCCAAAAATAAATAAATAAATAATATATAAAAATATTTTTAAGGACATTTATTAGAAATTTTAAAAATAAAAATAAATAAAATGATGTGAGGAAAGTAATATGCAATTGAAAGGATTTTCTGACACCCTTCTCCACTTTTGTACATAGAAAGCCTGCTTAGCTGGATGTAATTTAGAGATTGTAGGGAAAATGGACTGAGGTATATTTGCCCAAACTCTGTTGATTAGATTTTTGGGTCTTTGCCTGATTGGAGGGGAGAATTCCTCTCATCTTGACTGCTATCCATGTTATAGTAGAAAGGCTTTAAGATAGGATAAATTCATATAGTTTCCATGTTGACTTTAAATCCCGTTTTCAAATGAATTCTGAGTCTGGAGGAAGTATGTCACGATCAGTCAATGATGTCTGCCATTGACATTGAAACCAAAGAAGAACTGATTCTTCATCCCTTCTGTAGAATGATTGGGTTGACTGGAATTTAGCTAAGAGGTGTATATAGCAGAGGAGGGTATATGTATATCTGCCTCAAGATATTCATTAAAAATTGTGTAAAATGTTCATGAATTTAGTCTATATTCTGTCTTGTTTGCTTTTAGAATGATATTTTGTTAATGTTGCCATTAAAGAGGCACTGTACATGAAGTGCCTATTTGTATGGAACCAGGGATACACACCCTCAGAGAGACCCACCACTCTCTGCATGTCTCCCTCTCCACACATTTTATATCATCTGTCATCACAGTTAATTAAATACAAGTAAATATGCACCATAGGTTTGTTATGAATCATTAGGTTTTGTGACTAAGTGAAAGACCCCAGGATCTTGTTAAAGCTATGTATCACAGGACCTTCAGGTGATTTGCGTGGGTTTTGTGACTAAGTGAAAGACCCCAGGATCTTGTTAAAGCTATGTATTACAGGACCTTCAGGTTGATTGCTGGGTTTTGTACTAAGTGAAAGACCCCAGGATCTTGTTAAAGCTATGTATCACAGGACCTTCAGGTGATTTGCGTGGGTTTGTGACTAAATGAAAGACCCCAGGATCTTGTTAAAGCTATGTATCACAGGACCTTCAGGTGATTTGCGTGCACATAAAAGCTGCAGGTACACTAGACTGAACTTTGTTGAAGGATATTTATGAAAACCCTATAATGGACGTCATGTTAGTGATGAAGTACTGAACTCTTTCCTTCTAAAGACTGGAGAACAAGAAAGGATTCTTGTTACAGTGTCCTGGAGGACGCAACCATTGCATAGACAAGGGGAAAAAAAGTATTAAGGTCAGAAAGGAAGAAGTAGAACTAGTAGAACTGTTTCTGTTTGGAGATGACATTATTGTTTATGTAAAAAGGCCTAAGAAGTATACAAGACAATTACCAGAACTAATAAGCGAATTCAGTAATATTGTAGGGTACAATGATAATATAGAAAAACTAGTTGTATTTATATATACTAGTAGCAAACACTAGGAAAATGAAGTTAAAATTTGATGAAAAATAGTATATAAAACATAAAATGCTTAGGAACAAATTTAGCGAAAGACATGTAAGACCTCTCTGTTAAAGCTAAAAAGCTTTGCTGAGAGATATCTAGAAAAAACTAAATAAAATAGAAAAATGTAATGTATTTATGGATTAGAAGACTCAGTAGTATTAAGATGTCAGTTTTCCCCAAATTGCTGTACAGAGATAATGGAAGTTCTTTTTTATTTTTTATAAAGACGTTGACATGTGGATTAAAATTTATATGGTTATATAAATGACCTAGCATATTCAAAGTTGTCTTGAAGAAACTAAATAAAATTGAAGAACTTATCATACTTCAAGATTAACTGTAGAGCTACAGTAATCGAAACACTGCTACTGACATAAGGCTGGAAGAACAGATCAGCATTGCACAACAGGAAGCACAGAAGCAGACCCAGACTTGGATCATTTTATGTCCACAGTGGACATTTTATTTTTGATAAAAGTACCGAGGCAATCTAATGGCAGGAGGTGGAGAGAGAAGAGAAAGTCCTTTTCAACAAATGGTTCTGGAGTAACTGAATTTTATATGGGGAAAAGTTAACTTTGACCATTCATCTCAAACATACATAAAAAACTAAATTGATGTGGATCAGACCCAAAATAAAGTTAAAACTTTAAGCTTTAGAGAAAAATATAGGAGATAATCCTTATGATTCAGAGGATGAGCAAAGTTTCCTTAGGTCACCGAAAACAATAACTATGAAAAATAGACAAATTAGACTTCATCAAAATGAAAAACTTCTGCTCACAAAAGGCACTGCAGAAAATGAATAGGCAAGCCATGAATGGGGAGAAAATATTCCCAAAACATCAATCTGATGATTGGTTGGTATCCAGGATGTATAAAGAACTCCCACAACTCAGTAATAAAAAGACAAATAACCTAATACAATTGCAAATGGTTTGAATATCCACTTCACAGAAAGTGGATGTATGAATGGTCAACAAGCATACAATAAACACTTCATGAAACTGGGTATATGAGTGGCCAATAAGCATACAAAGGGCTTAGCGTCATCAGTCATCAGAAAAAAACTGGGACCCAAGTTCAACCTGATGTGCTCTGTCAGAAGCCATAGTGGCCAATAATGGAGTTGAGGGGTCATTGGCATTTGCTGGAAGAGAGGGTGGACCACAGCTGTTTCCTATTTGTCCAAGATGTTTATGCATGTAAATGAAGTCAAAGATGTGGCCAATGTGGTTTTGACCTCAGTGTTAAAGTGAATTCAGATTTTAGCCCACAGGACAAGAAGTGGTAGTAAATAAAAGTCTGTAATTAATAAAATCATGTTGAAGGGGAGAGGATCCAGAAAGGGTCCTTGTTTTCTCTGTGTTCTATGCAGACTCCTTTTGAATCAGTGTTATATTTGTTTTTTTTTTTTTAATTTCCTATTGCCTTTCCTTTCATTAACGAAAGAATATTGTCCTTCTGATTGTTTCCAAATTGGGAGAGGGGGAGCAGAATTGACCTAGATCCATCCTTTATAGTTCTTGGAAATTGATGGTGCATGTTGGGTAATTTGATTTTCTGGCAATTACAAGGATTAGCTGTGAAATATAAAAGGCTGCCTTGTATTGTACTTTAAAATGAGCTCTGTGTGTGAGACACATGCCTACATTTTCCATTCTCAGAGCAGAAATGTTTGGGAAATGGTTTTAGAGTAAAGCAAAGATAAAATTTTGAAATGACGAGAGGAGTTGTAGGTGCAGTTTCTTTCAAAACTGAAGAAGATAAAAATACACACATGGCCCTTTATTCCCAGGGTTAAACCTAAAGGTGATCTATTATCCATTCATCACTGTCAAATGAAGCTTGGAAGAGTGGCCATCTGGAGTTTTTGCTCACTCAGATATCAGGTGCTTCAGTAAGAGGTAGCGAGGAAAACTTGGCCTGTTCAGTTCGTGGTCTCATTTCCTCTTCCAATGGGAAAAAATTCCAGAGCCAAGTTCAAGCCAGTGTCCTATGATAAATCTTGGAGACTCAAGGTCAAGATCTGTGCTTTTTTTTTTCTTCAGTGATTTTAACATTACAGTTGTGTATGACAGAATTATTTCTCAGGATGAATAGCACAAAATAAGGGCTTCTCCTATATTCTTCCCTCTAAGTTCCTTTTGTTTCTTTCTAGCATAACACAGCCGGTGTAAACTGTGAGAAGTGTGCTAAGGGCTATTACCGCCCTTATGGCATTCCGGTCCATGCCCCCGATGGCTGCATTCGTAAGTTTCATTCCAATTTGGTGTGTCTTAGACTTTGGCCACCTCATGCGAAGAGTTGACTTATTGTAAAAGACTCTGATGCTGGGAGGGATTGGGGGCAGGAGGAGAAGAGGACGACAGAGGATGAGATGGCTGGATGGCATCACTGACTCGATGGACGTGAGTCTGGGTGAACTCCAGGAGTTGGTGATGGACAGGGAGGCCTGGCGTGCTGTGATTCATGGGGTCGCAAAGAGTTGGACACGACTGAGCAACTGAACTGAACTGAACTGAACTAGACTTCAGGGAGATCATTGGGCTAAATTAGGATTGGCTAATAATTCCTTTTGTTTTCTCTCTCTCTTCATATTATTGGTTCTACTCCTTACTGTGTGACCTCAGTTACATGTCTCTCTGAGAATCAGATTTCTTCTATATAAATGGAAATGATAATCTAGTCTCTAAGATTAAGTGAATTGTCATCAAAACCAATGGCAGTCCAGCGATTAAGACTATGCTTCCAGTGCAGGGATCATGGATTTGATCCCTGGTCAGGGAACTATGATCCTGCATGCCACGTAGCATGGCCACACGCACACAAAATAAATTAAATAACAATAGTAAGAATAAAATAATTTCTTTTTGAAAAGAAACACACCAAAAAAACTACCTGGGAGAATACTGAGACTTGGGCCTGTCCCATACTAGGCCTGCAACAAATGTTTTCTGTTGTTTTGGCATGTTTCTGTGATCTCCAGTAATTTCAGATTTCATCAGAATTAGCATAAGACACATAGCAATGATTTCATAAGGATTTACGAATAGTCATAATATTCAAAATAGTTATGATTCATTGAGCCCTTGCTATATACAAGGCAATGCCTGAATAATTTCACAAATTTCTTTTCTCACAACAAAGTTAATGTATTATTAGTCTCCTTTTTAGATGTAGAGAAATCGAAGGGTCTTAGTAGTTGAGTATTTTGGCCCAGGTGACAGAACCACTAACTAGTAGGCTAGGATATTGCTCATATCTGTCAGTGCCGCTGTAACCTACCGCTTCCATTGTGCAGAAAAACACCACTTTTTCCTCCTGTGCAATCATCAGCCATAGAGCAGATTATGGACTTTATTCAGCATGTGAAAGTTATTTTACTCCTTTATGTTCTCTGGCTATTGCAGTTAGAAAACAATTCCATTCCTGAAGTTGACTTCCATGCCCACCTTCCCCCCAGATTCATTCATTGTATCACTAAGGTTTGAGGGCATCATCGTTGTTAAAAGTGGGTCTCTGTTTTCCCTCGATCTTCCACATCATCCCATGAAGTATGACCATCATTTTTCTTGTGTTCACAAAAAAGAGGCCTTGGCTAAGGAAAACGGGACATTGTGAATATAGTCTTGCCTTATTAGGAACCTCAGTTTTCCATCACTTCTCTAGTTTCTTTCTTTGTCGCTGAGATGGTCTCCTGGAGGTATTAGAGGCATAGCATTAAGAATCCACTGGACACATGAATAATAACAAATTAAACAAAGGACCTCAGGAGAGGCCAGGCTTGGGGGATGCTTGGTGCTCATGACTTCTGCAGCCTCCTGGGTCCTCACTGCACAGGGACTCAGCTGAGCTGTGATGGTATTTTCGTTGCCCAAGGTGAGGACTTTGGCCAGGTCAGGGGAAGTGAGGGCGTTACCAAGCATTTTACAGCCCAAGTCTGTCCCTCTGGAGTGCAAACCTGACCATCATGTAGGTCAGAAAAACTGCCTTCAGTAAGTCTTATCATTTGATTCTAACATTTGGATTATGGACATGATGTTGCTGTGCTGTCCACGGATTATATATCAGTGTCTAGGCATCTCACACTCATGTCCACAATACAGCTGTGTAACGAGGAGCACTCTGGACATTGGCATCTGGCTCATAGCCAGGAGAGGCTCTGCCCACCCAGCCCCTCCAATGGGGGGACAGTGCCTTTTGCCTCTTGCATGGTGGCTGGGTGGTGCTCACATCATAAACCACATCCTGGAGGACTTCCAAGTGTAACTGCTCATTAAAGCCTATTTCTGAGGGCCACGGGGTTGGGTCACTGCAAACCATCCACCAGGTATGAAGTGGAAAGCAATGGCCTTTCAGGAACACACGTGGATCAGTGATGAAGGACTGGATTGGCCAAAAAGTTAGTTTGGGTTTTTTCGTAGCACCTTATGAAAATACCCAAATGACCTTTTCAACCAACCCAGTAATAAGGACATTAGGAAATATTGGCCTTAAGAGGTGCAATGAAGGACGGACCCTCTGAAACTGGGGTTTCTCTTAGCCTGCAGCTGCCACCCGGAGCATGCGGAGGACTGTGAGCAGGGCTCCGGCCGCTGCACCTGCAGGCCCAACTTCCGCGGAGACCACTGTGAGGAGTGTGCGGCCGGCTACTATCATTTCCCAGTTTGCTCCAGTAAGTCCTGGTGGTAGAAGGGGAGGCCTGGCTTCTTGGCGCTTACCTGGGCTTTGTGCATCGACCCCTGAGGGCGTGGCGGGTGGGGCGGGGAAAGAGAGGGGGACAGAAATAGGGCCAGGAAGGCTGTATTGGGTTGGCCAAAACTAAGTTCACTAGTTTCAGGGTCACTGTTCAATGAGGATCCACTTCCACTGTCAGGTGTCCCATTTTGGAGGACAAATTATATAACCATCTTAGAGTTAAAGGAGCTGACTTTTAAGCCCAAACATAGTAACACTGAATCAGGACTTAGTCAATTTAGAATCCTTAATTATTGGAGAGAAGCTGAGCAGAAATTGTATTTTCATAAGCAAAGTTTTAGAGTAAAAACTTGTAAGGAAGCATTTTTTTAAAACTAGTCTCAATTTTACATTAAAGAACAAAAGAAGATACTAAAGGGACTTGTCTGGTGGCCCAGTGGTTAAGAATCCATCTGCTAGTGCAGAGGACACAGGTTCGATTCCTGCTCCAGGAAGATTCCACGTGCCTTGGGGCAGCTCGGCCCGTGCAATACAACTATGAAGCCCACAAGCCTAGAGCCCATGCTTTGCAACAAGAGAAGCCACTGCAATGAGAAACCCATGCACAGCAATGAAAACCCAGTGCAGCCAAAGTTAGTTAATTAAGTTTTTAAAAAGATAGTAAAGAAGTCCAGTTCAGCCCTAGTTGACTGGGACTTAGCCATTGTGAGCACAGAATATCCATTTCTGTTCGTTAGTATGCACATCACACTCATGTCTGACCTTCCTGGTTCTAGATGCTACATTTTTAAGTGTAGCAATATTTCCTTTTTTTTTTTTTTCCCCCAGTTGGTTTTCACACACTGCTTTCACTACATTGGAGTGGGCATCTTCCTAGTTACTGCATTTACTGTTTTACTATGCTGTGTCCTTAATTTTTCTCTGTATTTTTCAATAAACTATTTTTCTAGGAATTCCCATCCTTCCTATTTCTACTCCAAGTCCAGAGGATCCAGTAGCTGGAGATATAATAAAAGGCAAGTAATTTCTCACTTGGTTTAACTTCAGTAAAAATGTTCTCTATATTCCTTTCCTTCTTCTACACACATGGCTATGTCCAAGTTCAAATCATTCTTACGGGAGCTTGGTGGTGCCTTGTGGGTGTGTTGCGTTTGGACTCTTCACCCCCCTGCCCCTTCAACCTCTAATCCTGTCTGTGCTTTGCAAAGGCACTGCCTGATGAAGGGGACTAAGCCATTTGGATTGTCTGTCTCCAGTTTGCTCAGAAAACTTCAGTGACAGTCAGCTGCCTGCCGTCTGTCTTGATTCTCCATGAAGGGACTTTGAGAAAGGGACTGAATGCAAGCAGTTCGTTTGGGAAGTCACCCCAAGAAGCATCAGTAAGGGAGTGAGTCTGAGACTGAAGGGGGCCTTTTTGAAGTTGCCTTAGCAAGCTTGGTCCTGCGGTAGTTCCTGGAGCTGTAGCCCTCTTGGCAGCTCTGGGAGACAGCAGAGAACTTGCTCAGCATTCCCCCAGCTGAATGGAGAACTTCAGTCACCTGCTGGGTCGGGAGGGCTGCCTCTGGGGCATTAACTCTCCGGACCTGGCCTGCAGGGGGCCAAGGAGCTGCTGCAGCCAGAAAAGTGCTCAGGGAAGAGAGTGGCCTGGTGTGCGGAAGCAGGCTTTGGGGTGGAGAGGTGCTCTGCCTACGTAATCCCTGATTCTGCACGTGTTTGGTGAGCACCTACTATGTGTCTGACACTGTTCTGGCTGCAGGGGACTTAGCAGTGAAATAAATTTCCCAGCTGTCCTACAGCTTATACAACTTATATTTTAGTTGGGGGTAGGGTGTGGGCAACTCATAAAGTAACATATTTAACATATAAACAAGCAAAATCACAAACGTGTTAGATGGTTAATATGCAGGGTTGTGTCTTGTACAAGGTGCTCCTTTTAAATGGGAATCATTCACAATGGGGAACTTACGCATCCTTCAGGCTGTGTCTCATATTATTGGTGTAAAATACTTCAGTTAAGAATTTCCAAACGCAGGTGATGGATCTCACAGATTCAAGGTTACTTTGGGGATATTTGAAGTTACTGACTCCCTATAATAAAGGTTGGCCAGATTTCTGTTCATTTAATCTCATTAAAAGGATCACAAAAAGGTACTGATTTATCTAAAGAGAAGTAATCCATCTGCTTACTTTGCCAACAAAGGTCCATCTAGTCAAGGCTATGGTTTTTCCAGTGGCCATGTATGGATGTGAGAGTTGGACTGTGAAGAAAGCTGAGCGCCAAAGAATTGGTGCTTTTGAACTGTGGTGTTGGAGAAGACTCTTGAGAGTCCCTTGGACTGCAAGAAGATCTAACCAGTCCATTCTAAAGGAGATCAGTCCTGGGTGTTCTTTGGAAGGACTGATGCTAAAGCTGAAACTCCAGTACTTTGGCCACCTCATGCAAAAAGTTGACTCACTGGAAAAGACTCTGATTCTGGGAGGGATTGGGGGCAGGAGGAGAAGGGGACGACAGAGGATGAGATGGCTGGATGGCATCACCGACTCGATGGACATGAGTTTGGGTGAACTCCGGGAGTTGGTGATGGACAGGGAGGCCTGGCGTGCTGCGATTCATGGGGTTGCAAAGAGCTGGACACAACTGAGCGACTGAACTGAACTGAATCCATCTGCAATACAGAAGACACAGGAGATGTGGGTTCAATCTCTGGGTCAGGAAGATCCCCTGGAGGAAGAAATGGCAACCCACTCCAGTATTCTTGCCTGGGAAATCCCATGGACAGAGGATCCTGGCGGGCTACAGTCCATGGGGTTGCAAAGAGTCAGACACAACTGAAGCAACTGAGCACACATGCATGCACACACTTGGTCACTTGGGGACAGTACCTGTGCTTGACTTACCTTCTGATCCCCACGGCATGGTATTCTACCCATAGTCAGTACAGCAAGTGTTTCCTTAAATGTTTTCCGTTTGATTAGAATGGGGCTCACCTTTTGAGCCTGGATTACCATGCACATCTCTGGTCTCCTTCCACAAGCATGTTTTAGATACTCTGTTTCTGGTCTGTTTCCAGTAACCCCTTTGTTATTCTGTTTCCTTTTCTCCCCAGATAGGCCTGTGGTGAGTTATGGAAGGAAATTTAATTGAATTTGAAGGAAAGTTCTTCTGTTACAAAATATTGGGGAAGCCTCAGAACACAGCCTTGAGGAAAAGAAATTCCACTTAGTGCAGTTAGATTTATTTGGGAATTTGAAAGCAGAGAGATCCCGTTCAATTTGATTTTCTACTAATGCACTTTAAAAACACCCAGTGTGGGGCCTGACCTCTGGCAGTGAACCTTAGGAGCACGAACATCTCAGCTGCCAGGAGATATACAATACTGGATGATACCAGGTCTCCCCCATCCCTGAGGATTTTAGTTCATTGAGGCCTATTGATGCTTTAATGTCTTCTCAGTGTTTCTTAGAGCTGTGTTTAAGAACCTGCTGTTACAAAATCTAAATGCCTGTGTTTCACCCTCAGATCTTAAATCTAGATTTCCAGGGTGAAGTTCAGCCTGGTGTTTTGAACAGATTTTCTAGATGATTCTGGCCTGTCTCTTGCATGCGTGCTAAGTCATTTCAGTCCTTTCCGACTCTTTGTGACCCTGTGGACCGTAACCCACCAGGCCCCTCTGTCCATGGGATTTTCCAGGTAAGAATACTGGAGTGGGTTGCCATGCCCTCCTCCAGGGGATCTTCCCGACCCAGGGATTGAACCAGCTTCTCTTATGTCTCCTGCATTGGCAAGTGGGTTTCGCTAGTGCCACCTGGGAAGATTTCCAGGGGTGAAGTTCAGGCTGGTATTTTGAACGTATTTTCTAGATGATTCTGGTGTATGTCTCTTGTTAAGAACCACTGCTCTGGTTAGAAGAAATTTGTATTTCATGGTTGGCAGACTTTCCTGTAAAGATATAGTAAATATTTTCAGCTTTGTAGGCAAAGTTGCGTGTACTCAACTCTGCTGTTGTAACATGAAAAGAATAGACAATACACGAATGAATGAGCTTGGCTGTGTCCCAGTAGAACTTTGTTTACTAAAACAAAAGGATCTGGCCCTCAGGCCTTAGTTTACAGATCCTGGGGCTCTATCAGCATCTTTCGAGTTTGGGATTCCACACCCAGGCAATGATGTTTTCCTAGGAGATTCCAGTGTGCAGCCCAGATCGAGAAGTCCTGTTCTAGAAATTCCATAGGCTCAGTTCCAGACACTTGAAACAAAGGAGACTTGAAGCGAAACGACAGAACCGTTTTGCAGGCCAGAATGTTTTTAGCTTTACGCGACCCTGGATATTATTGGGATTTTCTGGGTCCAAGTGATCATTTATAACCACTTGGCATTTATTTTTAGAAAGTTCACGTTTAGTAGACACATCTTCAAGGGCTCTTTTTGAAAATGAAAGGATACACGAAACATTCACTCTAGAGGGACACTGGCTTCTGGGTACTCTTTTATTCCTCCAAGTTCAAATGAAGAGTGGTAAAGAGCAAAATCAGCAGCTGCAGAAAGACTCTAAGTGCTTACTTTAGGAGAGTGATGCCATCTTGGGATGGGTTTGTAGAGCAGCCCATTTGGTTGGAGGACATGTCTGCCTAGAGCTTCCTTGACCCCGTGAAAAGGTTTTGATTCCCCTGATCACTTTGTAAGGAGCTAGTTGTGATTGTTGTTTAGTTGCCAAGTTGTGTCCGACTCTTTGCGACCCCATGGACTGTAGCCTGCCAGGCTCCTCTGTCCATGGGATTCTCCAGGCAAGAACACTGGAGTGGGTTGCCATTTCCTTCTCTAGAGGAGCTACTTGCCCTTGCCAACTTGTGAGTCAGTGTGGGCGGGTCTGTGCTAATGAAGAGAACTCTGAGAGTTGGGGGTGACAGCCTGCTGGGGCATGCCTTTGCGCTCTGTCCCTCCCCCGGCTGGGCATTTTAACCTGCCTGGCAGGGTGGGGCAGCCACTGTTGGCATGGAGACAGGCCAGATACGGCTTAGAGAGAGACAGGTGAATTCTGATATCTTAGTTTGGCGGCTCTCTGTAGATGCCAGTAAAACAGAATTTAAGGAATGGTGTTTACCAAAGAGAACTGGAGTCTTGAATATTTAGCATATTCTCCATTCATTGGACTCTTATTAAGTGCCTCCTCGGTACCAGGCATGGCTGAGGCAGCTGCTAGTTCACAGTCCCTGCTCCCTGGAAGCCCCCAGGCCTGCAGGAGACACACCGGCAAACAGTTACAACAGCAGGAGTTAATCCTATGACCTGGCAAGGTGGTGGTGGTTTTGTCGCTGAGTCATGTCCGACTCCTACAACCCCATGGACTGCAGCCCGCCAGGCTACTCTGTCTATGGGGTTTCCCAGGCAAGAACACTGAGTAGGTTGCCATTTCCTTCTCTAGGGGATGTTCCTGACCCAAGGATTGAGCCTGCATCTCCTACATTGCAGGCAGATTCTTTACCATCTAAGCCACCAGGCAAGAACACGGAACAATAGGAACAGACCCGAGGGTCATCCTTATAGCTTCTTACAAAAGGGAGGGAAGGAAAATAGGAAGGTACATGGGAAGGATGGGAAGAAGAATGGAGGAAGGAAAGAAGGAAAGAAAAAGATAGAGTTCTAGAAGGGCTTCCTGGGACCAGGAGAAAGCCTTGAGAACATTACAGATTTGTATATATTGAGGTGGCCTAAACATCATTTGGAGTTTTCCATAAGATGTTATGGTGATGATTTTATAGCAAGTGATAGGAAAGCATCTTGATACACCTTTTTTTAGTTTATGCAAAAGAGCTGCATGGGCTCTGGCAGCAGGAAGGCTCTGGAACTCTGGAAGGAGGGGAGGATTCCAGCCTCCTTCCTAAGATACAGGCATGACGACCTGATGAGGAGGTGGGAGGTGAGGGTGGAGGAGAAGCGAGGGGCCTCAGAAATCTCTGGTTCCTGCACCGTGTGGGAGTATTTGCCAGATATCTTAAAAGGTGTCAGGAGAACATGATAACCACTGCACTACAAAAAGCACACCTAAGTTAAAAAGTAAATTTCAGAAACAGAAATTTAGCAATGCATAGGTACTCAATGCTTTTTTTCTGTTTACAGATGGTAGTAAATCTAGATTCCTTGGACTTCAATGCCAATGTCAAGTTCAAGTTTCTTACTGAATTCCAATGCCTGGTTTATCACCAAGACTGTAGTTGACAGTAAACCTCTGCATTTCACTGTGGTGGTCTCAGCCTCTGGGGCTGTGGCACTGGGGCCTCGTGTGGCAGCTGTGATGGACAGACAGGGTGGTGCTCATGCCAGCCTGAGTTCCAAGGCTTCTCTTGTGATGAATTATACCCTTGGACACATTTAGTGCCTCTTTTGTCAAGTTAGGTGACTGTTCGATTGAAGTATGAGCAAGTTAGAGATTATACAAAGACTGTAGAATTGTTCTGATTTACCCAGATCTTTTTTTATTCATTATTGTAAATAATAATAATAATGATAATTCTACAACTCTGTTACCAAGCTTTTACATGAAAAAGGGCAAAGGGAAGGAGTGGGATTTAGCTAGCTCTTCAGATTATCTACTATTTTTAACCCTTGTAGAAAATCTTTCCAAAGTGCACAAGGCTTCTCTTCCTTGAGAAGTAGGAGTGACCCAGTCAAATCTTTGATCAACCTTAGGGACTGCCTCGAGGGACCATGTTGCAGGTGTAGATGTTAATGTTCTTGATAGAAATGTAGATACTTTAAATACAAGAATGATTTGGATATGTATACTAATCTAGAACATACCTTGAACACAGCTTTTAAAATCAGTTCTCAGCTTGTATCCTTCACATCATATAAAGGGCATGGGGCTTTAAAACCAGGCTGACCAGGATTCACATTCCTACTCAGCGTTTCTGGCTGTGTGACCTCGGGCAAGTTAAGTAACCTTTCTGAGCCTCTTTTTTCTCACCTATAAAATGCTTATCTTAACAGGACTCTTGCTTGACCTCATTATCTATCTATCTATAACAAAGTCAAGCAAGAGCCCTGTCTTTCTGAGAAATGCTTCTTGATTAAGACATCCTGTACGTGGCAGCAGGTGTCCTGAGGTGAGCTCTCCCTAAGTGTTTAGTCTGGTAGGTTTTTCCTTCATCTATTGCTGCCTTTCACTATCTATTTAGCCTCTAAATTTAGTGGCTAAAAACAACATGACTTATTTCTTGCGATCATGTGGCTTGGCGGGACAGTCCTTCTGCCGAACTTGCTGGAAGGTCCACTCGGGACAGCTCAGTGTCTCTCTCCCTGTGGCCCTTTGTCCTCGAGGAGGTCAGCCAGAGTACCCCCTCACCCCCAGCGATCTCAGGGTTCCCAGAGCGTGAGAAGGGAAGCCACAAAACCTGTCATAAATCCACAAAGCTACAAAACCTGGGCTCTGAAATCCCAGGACAGCGCTTTCCCCTTATTCTACTGGTCAAAGTCAGTCATGAGGCCAGTAAGTGGTTTCAGTAATTAAAGTGTGAGAGACAAACCCAAGTTAAGGCAGAGAGCGGGCAAGGGATGGGGGAGCTGCCGGTACAGAGTGGGTGGGGGAGGCCTTGCTGAGGTGGTGACTCCCGCACAGAGACCTGAAGGATGAGAGGGAACGCAGAAAGGGTGCTGCCCGCGAGGACCGACCGGCCAGAGCGGACGTCCTGAGACAGACAGGAGCTCGCTGTCTGCTGGGAAGGGCTGGTCCCTGCAGGCTTGAAATGAGCCCGGTGAGGTCCTCCAGAGCCTCTGATCTGGCTCTGATCAGGGCTGAATGGATGTCCATCTCTTTTCTTCTAAACAATGGAAGTGGAAATATGTTTAATTCAAGATAGTCATTCAGTGGGAATCTATTAAGTTGAAATTTTACTAAATAGGGCTTATGTGTGTGTGCATGGTCAGTCGCTCATTTGTGTCTGACTCTTTGCAAACCCGTGGACTGCAGCATGCCAGGCTCCTCTGACCATGGGGATTCTCCCGGCAAGAATACTGGAGTGGGTTGCCATGCCCTCCTCCAGGGGATCTTCCCAACCCAGGCATCGAACCCAGGTCTCCTGCATTACAGGTGAATTCTTTACCATCTAAACCACCAGGGAAGCCCAACTAAGGCTCAGTTTAGGGGAAAAAATTGTTCCCACGGGCATGGATGCTAAAAGATTATAGATACTTTGTAAACTAATGTCTGCCCTAGAGGTTTCTGAATGGCACTGATCTTTCCTGGTGAGATGCCTTACTCCCTTTAAGATGAGTCTTTCTCAGGGTTAGGAATGTGTGTAAACCATTTGTTGTTCAGTCACTAAGTTGTGTCTAACTCTTTGCCACCCCATGAACTGCAGCAAACCAGGCTTCCCTGTGCTTCACTGTCTCCAAGAGTTTGCTTAAATTCATGTCTGTTGAGTTGGTGATGCTATCTAACAGTCTCATCTTCTGCTGCCCCCTTCTTCTTTTGCCTTCAATCTTTCCCAGCATCAGTCTTTTCCAATGAATTGGCTTTCCACATCAGATAGCCAAAGTATTGGAGTTTCAGCTTCAGCATCAGTCCTTCCAATGAATATTCAGGGTTGACTAGTTTGATCTCCTTGAAGTCCAGGGGACTCTCAAGAGTCTTCTCCAACACCACAGTTCAAAAGCATCAATCCTTTGGCCCTCATCCTTCTTTATGGTTCAACTCTCCTATCTGTCCATGGCTAGTGGAAAAACCATAGCTTTGACTATATGTATGTTTGTTGGCAAAGTGATGTCTCTGCTTTTTAGTACACTGTATAGACTTGTCATAATTTTCCTTCTAAGGAGGAAGCGTCTTTTAATTTCGTGGCTGCAGTCACCATCCGCAGTGAATTCAGAGCCCCAAAAATAAAATCTGCCATTGTGCCCACTTTTACCCCATCTATTTGCCTTGAAGTGATGGGACTGGATATAAACTATAGAGAGTTCTCTATAGAGAACTCAGAATCTGGGTTTCCACGGCAGACACTGGGGTGAAGGGAGAGACACACAAAGGGATGAAGGATGGAGAGCCCCTCTGAATGTCTCTTCCTCTTTGCTCCTCTTCGCAGGCTGTGACTGTAACTTGGAAGGAGTTCTCCCTGAAATCTGTGATGCCCAAGGGAGGTGCCTGTGCCGCCCCGGCGTGGGGGGCGCTCAGTGTGACGCCTGCCGCCCGGGTTTCTACTCCTTCCCTATTTGCCAAGGTAAGTGAGCAATGTGAACATGGTGACCGTCAGTCCCCCGAGATAAGTTTCCTCCTAAGGAAATTCAGAAGCTCCTTTTGGCAGAACCGTGTGGCCTCCCGTTTAAGCGAACGAGCTGCTGGCTCATGTGTGTATGTTACGCGTGACCGTCCTACCCCGGCCATGTCGCCGCCCTTATTTTGTCTCTCACCCTTACCCTTCTTCCTCCCCAGCGGTCAGCCTGTGGGCTCTGGAGAGGAGGTGGTACCTGAACAGCGTTTAGGAACCTGCCAGGCAGACATGGGGGAGGAGGCTGGGGATTCCAGGATGGAGGACAGCACACGCAAAACCGCAGCCTCCTCCTTCTCCACTGGGTTTGTCTCTTAGTCTCCCATCCCAGTAAGAGTCACTGAAGGGGCTGGAGGGAGGGAGAGGGAGGAGTCTGGCCCAGGCCCCGAAGAACAACAGGTGTGCGGGCAGTGATAAGTGTGTGCTAGGTTGCTTCAGTCGTGTCGGACTCTTTGCGACCCGATAGACTGTAGCCCTCCAGGCTCCTTTGTCCATGGGATTCTCCAGGCAAGAATACTGGAGTGGGTTGCCATTCCCTTCTCCAGGGGTATCTTCCTGATCCAGGGATCGAACCTGGGTCCTCCCCCATTGCAGGCTTCCCTGGTGGCTCAGACAGTAAAGAATCTGCCTGCAGTGCAGGAGACTCAGGTTTGATCCCTGGGTCGGGAAGATCCCCTGGAGAACGGAATGATGGCTACCCACTTTTCTGAACTAAGGGCTTGAACCAAACCCATAAGGTAAATCCCAAATTAATTCAAGGTATCTTAACTCCAACATTTCATTATGTATCACAAAGTGATAATAGAAATAACAGACATGGTAAATGTAATACGCTTGAATCGTCCCCAAACCATCCTCCCCTGCTCTGGCCTGTGGGAAGACTGTTCCATGAAACTGGTCCCTGATGCCAGGAAGGTTGGGAACCGCTGCTGTACCTCATTTTAAGAGCCTGTAGCCCCAGTCCTGGCTGATCTCCCTGTATGCACAGATGTCTGTATGCCACATCCCCAGCCCTCGCTTTTCTTCCTGGTCCTGGGCCTCTGTCCTCTGTCCCCCTTCTCAGCCTTGGCCTCTTGGGCCACAGAAACCCTCCGCAGTCCCTGCCCAGAGATTTGGATCACCTGGCAGCTGGGAGGGTAAGGAAAGGAATGGGGTATCTTTACTTTGTGTACCTTGACTTCCGCCAGAGAAGTTCAGTACTAGGAGTTGGAACACCCAGTGTGTTTCCCGTTGAAACGTCAGTACAGCTGATGCTTGTGTTGGAGTTGTACGAATCATCCCAGAGGCAGATTCAGTACTGAGCCGACTCTGGTCTGGGGTGGTAACCTCATCCTTGCAGGTATATTTTCTCCATGGAAGGACATCCCAAATAATGAAGTTTTAGAGCATGAGGTAGGGATGCTTACATGTCTAATTTAAGCTGTAGACCCCGAATGTCTCATTGACAAAGTGAAGAAGAACTAGCAGGTGGGAGACGAGGTGGAGACCTTCCATTTCAAGGTCCTCTAGGGGCCAATCTGGGCTTCCCTGGTGGATCAGATGGTAAAGAATCTGCCTGCAATGCAGGAGACCTGGGTTCAATCCCTGGGTTGGGAAGATCCCCTGGAGAAAGGGTATGACTACCCTCTCCAGTATTCTTGCCTGGAGAATCCCATGGACAGAGGAGCCTGGCAAGTTATAGTCCATGGGGTCACAAAGAGTCAGACTTGACTGAGCGACTACACTTTGACTTTTCAGGGACCAATCCCAGAGGAGCTTATGTTAGGAGCAGGCGAGGTTATGAGTAGTGAAGATGAAGTCTGACAAAAGACAGGAGGAGAAAGATCAGGGCAGCCTTGTTCCTGGCAGCGTGGAGAGGTGTGCCGCCGAGTTTGTTCTTCCAGATTTGAGCCATTAGGCTCTGGAAGCTTTTGGGATGCTCCCACATTCTGTTGCCAATGGTCTCCCTTCTCTGGTACTCACTTTTTCTAACAGCTTTTGTGATCTTTTAATTTTTTTTTCCTTTGGGCAGTGTTGAAGCCAGTGGCTGAAGGCCAGACATGCTGAAATCTGAACTTGGTCTAGCGTCAAGGTCTGACCCAGTATTTCAATTTGCAATCTTTCTTAGATGAAGTTGGTTGCTTGACCCATGGAATTTTAGAAGCGAACCAGTGTAGCCACAAACCCTACATCAGAGGGTCCAATACAGTCTAGCCAAAGAATGCTTGTGTGGCTTTGTTCTAACATTGCTTTAAATTTTTAAAAATTTTCTTAAAAAGAATCCTAAAACTCTTCCTAATTGTTCTTGCCAACTGCAGTCCAGCATTTATGTTTTGTATTAACTTAATTTGCTCCAGACTTTAAGCGCAAGGCTGTCTCCTTCTCATTTTATTTTGGATTCACTGAAGTGCTTGCAGTTTTCTTGATTGGAGCCGAAAGTCAAATCATAGATGTGAGGCCATGACGAGAGTCGTCTCTGTGTGTTTCAGTTTTATGTTTGTGTTGATGTCTGGCTCAGCACTTTGCACACTTGGTCCTTTGGTGGGGGAGTGCGGGAGGTGTTCTCTTTTCATCCTCTCCGTCCATCCTTCCTTCCTTCTTCTCCTTCTTGATTTTTCTTTTCCTCTTCCTTCCTTCTCCTGCTTTTTCCCTTGTGCAACTTGCTAAGTAGCTGCTACTGCTGCTGCTAAATCGCTTCAGTCGTGTCCGATTCTGTGCGACCCCATAGATGGCAGCCCACCAGGCTCCCCAATCCCTGCGATTCTCCAGGCAAGAACGCTGGAGTGGGTTGCCATTTCCTTCTCCAATGCACGAAAGTGAAAAGTGAAAGTGAAGTCGCTCAGTCGTGCTGGACTCTTAGCGACCTCATGGACTACAGCCTACCAGGCTCCCCTGCCCATGGGATTTTCCAGGCAAAAGAGTACTGGAGTGGGGTGCCATTGCCTTCTCTGAAGCAGCCACTAGTCAGCACTTAGAGCAGAGACCAGGAGGGTGGGAGTGTAGAAAATTAGGGCCTCCCATGGCTGGCACTGAAGCCTGTCACAGTGGAGCTGCCCCCAAACCTCAGTGTCCTGGGACCTGAACTGTCCCCATTGGAGTTTGCCATAGTCTTTGGGTTATAGGTAGTTCCTTAGAAAAGTTCTATATATATGTTACCAGTGCATGTCTAACCTCTTCCTACATGTCAGCGTATTCTCACAAATCAGACAAACTGGCCCTGGAAAGAGGCCAGATGCACCAGCAGATGGCAGGTGGCAGCGCAGGGGGAGGTTTCTGACCTGGGATTCGCCCCGGGAGAGCCCTCTCCCAGCCTTTCCAAGGGGAAAAACCAAATCCAGAAGGATGGGCCAAGTTCTGTGCAATTTTGCTTTGAAATGGCCCTTCGCTTTGCAGTTCAGTGTTTGTCTAGAACATTGAGGCGGTTGGAAGAAGCCTTGGGATTTTCTGTAGGTCTGATCAGTTAGCCAGAGAGGTGGAGGGTGTTCACTACGATGGAACTGAAATGCTGACTTTGTGGCTCTGATGGAGAAGGAGCCAGCCTGCTCTTCCAACAGAAGGAAGAGCTCCCAAAATCCTGAGCATCGAGAGCACCCCTGAAATAGTAAGGAGCTCTCTTTTCCTCGAAATTTACGTGTCGTCTGGCAGTGTCGCCTCACTCTGTGAGTTTATTCACTGACAGGGAAGAGGGTGGTGTTCCCAGAACATTGCCTCACACAGCAGTGCTGCAAGATTCAACGAGAAAACATATCAGTTGAACTACAGGGGTGGATCTGGAAAAGGATTTCAATAGTTGCTTATTCCTTCATTTAATAAATATCTATTTGGCATGTCATAGAGACCAGGACCCTATATGCAGGTCAAGAAACAATAGTTAGAACTGGGCATGTAACAGTGGACTGGTCCAAAATTGGGAAAGGAGTATGTCGAGGCTGTATATTGTCACCCTGCTTATTTAACTTACGTGAAGAGTACATCAGGTGAAATGCACATCAGGCTGAGTGAATTCCAAGCTGGTATCAAGATTGTTGGGTGAAATATCAACAACCTCAGATATGCAGATGATACCAGTCTAATGGGAGAAAGCAAAGAAGAACTAAAGAGCCTCTTGATGAGGGTGAAAGAGGAGAGTGAGCAACAGAGGATGAAATGGTTGGATAGCATCATCAACTCGACGGATGTGAGTTTGAGCAAACTCCAGGAGACAGTGAGGGACAGGGAAGCCTGGCGTGCTGCAGTCCATGGGGTTGCAAAGAGTCAGACATGACTGAGCAAGTGAACAACAACCAGAAAAAAAGACCAGGACTGTGCTCGAGGCTGGAAGATTTGAGGGGAGCACAGCAGACGGGCTCCCTGATTCCTTGTATTATTTAATATCATCATTTTTAAATACTCTTTGAGAATCAAAGTATCTCAAAGCAGAAGCACAGTGAAGAGCAGATGAGAAGAAAAGATTCCAGAAACTCAGAAGGACTGGGATCAAAGTAAAGAGTAGATTTAAAATATTTGCAGAGCCTTGTGGTATTTCCAAGAGTGAGAAACAGGCTGCCAGTGTTGGGTTTGAGTTTGGGATCTGGCAGCTTTCATCGATAAGCTGGATAGAAACCCAAAGTGTGATGCCAGATTGAGTCATTCACAATTTAAAATAATGTACCTGTGTTTAAAGCCGTGTCTTTGTTTTCACCTCTGGAGTGTATCTGCATCTTCCGAGGCTCCTTAGACAACCCCTCTGGTCCTGGGAGGAGTCAGTGTTAATTTCACCCATGTGATGCTGGCTGGAGCTGCCTCCTCTGTTGCTCCGGGCTCCTGTTGCTGCTCCGACTGCCAGCATGAGTGTTTGCTCTCTGCATTCCCTTCCTTAAAGGAAGAAGAGCAGAGAGGACCTGTGTCAGGGATCTCCAGAGGGACAGAACCCATAGGATGTGTCTGTACAGTAAATCCCCCACCTGTGAACGAGTTCCAGCCCCAGAGCACGTTCATTCGTCCAACAAAGTAAGCCTAGGTACCCCACTGACACAATTGGTTATACAGTACTGTACTCTGTATGCTTAGTCGCTCAGTAGTGTCCAACTCTTTGTGCCCCCATGGACTGTACCCCGCCAGGCTCCTCTGTCCATGGGATTCTCCAGGCAAGAATACTGGAGTGGGTTGCCATGCCCTCCTCAGGGGATCTTCTCAACCCAGGGATGGAACCTAGGTCTCCCACATTGCAGGTGGATTCTTAACCATCTGAGCCACCAAGGAAGCCCCTGTACAGTACTGAAATGGGTTTATAATACTTTTCACACCAAGAATACATAAAAAACAACCATGAAAAATAAAGAAAGCACTTTTAACCTTATAGTACTGTACCTTGAAAAGTACAGTAGTACAGTACAAGGGCTGGCATACAGGGGCTGGCATCGCCTGAACAGGCAAGAAGAGTTACTGACTGGAGGAGGGAGAGGAGGTGGGAGATGGTAGACCTGAAGGATCGTCAGCAATAGGGGACGGAGGGCAGGCTGCGGTTTCACTTCTGCCTGTCATTGGAGGAACACAGGTTTGCATCTTTGAAAGCTTGCAACTTGAGGGTTTGTATGTAAGGGGCCTACTATATCTATAGCTATAGATAGATGTAGATACAGATAGATTTAAGGAATCAGTGCATGTGTTTGTGGGGCTAGTGCATCTAAAATCTTCAGGGCGGACGAGTAGGCTGGAGACCCAGGGAGGGAGGGGGGAGTTGATGCTGCAGCTGGCGTCCACGGGCCGTCTGGAGGCGGAATTCCTTCTTCCTCCTGAACCTCACGCTCTTCTCATATGGCCTTCAACTGATGGGACGAGGCCCACCCAGACTGTGCAGAGTAACCTGCTTTACTTGAGGTTAGCGGACTTAAATGTTCGTCACATCTAACAAAGCACCTTTTCAGCTGTACTTGGTGTTGAGCCAACATCTGAGCCCTACAGCCTAGGGAACGTGCAAGCATAAACCATCCCAGAACCCAAGAACGTTTCCTCAGTTGTCTGCCCTTGGGCAGGGACCTGATCTCTGCAGACAGGCATGGAGGGATTGTGGGGCCTCGGAGGATGCTGGCCCGGATAGCCGAAGGGCTGAGTCCTTGTCCAGCTGTCTGATGTGAGCTGGCTGAGCGGCACTAGGCCTGTTTCTTCTTTCTTATGTTTAGTTTCTTAGGACCATGTCACTAATTCTCTAGTCCCTCTCCTGGAGTTCTACCCCACTGGATTCTTGTCAAGTAGATGCTAATATTATTCCCACTTAAAAAAGGGGAAACTGGTTTTTAGAGCAACAGAGCAATCTGTTTCAGGTTCTAAGTCTGATTAGAGGTGATGCTGGAACTGCCTTTGGGTCTTTGGGGCCCCACCTCCGTACTCTTACGCAGGTCCGGGTGCCCCTGCTGTGGGTCTGACTGAGGTCTTTTCGTCCAGCCTGCCAGTGTTCAGCCCTTGGGTCCTACCAGACGCCCTGCAGCCCAGTCACTGGACAGTGCGAGTGCCAGCCGGGGATCACGGGACAGCGGTGCGACAGGTGTCTCTCGGGCGCCTCTGATTTCCCCCACTGCCAAGGTAGGGAAGACCGCAGATGGCTGGAGGGTGGGCTCCTCTCCACTTTGTGCGTGTGGCCAGCCTCCCAGAGAAGCCTGCAAAGCCTGCCAGACCCACCGCTGGCCACTGCTTCACTTTTAACCCTGATCTGTCTGATTCTTCCCCTTGTAAGGTGAGATTGACTAAGGCAAGAAATTAATTAATTGTAGACATAATTTTAGTACGGGCGGAGAGCAAAGGGGCTGTGATAATGAAGGAAGTAAGTCTTGGTTAACTAAAAAATGTACTTACAAATTCTATAACAGCTAATTGTTAGTGTGTTAGTCACTCAGTTGGGTCCATGACTGTAGCCCACCAGGCTCCTCTGTCCATGGAATTCTCCAGGCAAGAACACTGGAGTGGGTTGCCATGCCCTTCTCCAGGGGATCTTGCCTCAAACTCCAGTCTCCTACATTACAGGCAGATTCTTTACCTTCTGAGCCACCAGGGAAGCCCAGCATCAAATTGGACAATTAAAAAAAAAAAAAAAAACTCTTTGTATAATACTGCCCTCTTCTGGATAATTCTAAGGATATTCAAAATTCTAGACTTGTTTCCCCAGTCTCCTTTTCGTCATTTGGAAATGAACTTTTAGGAGGAGGCAGGGAAGAGAGTCGTTGGGTGACCAAAAGGGTGATTTGGAGAGTAAGGACCATGAAGGCTATTAGAGGTGTCTTTTTCTGAATTACTGAGTTGGTCCAGAAGTTCTTTTGAGTTTTACCATAAGATGTTATAGAAAAACGCAAATAAACTTTTTGGTCAACTGAATACATGCAAAGACCTTGCCACCCATCTATCAAAAAATATAAATATAGATGCACTAGTTTTAAAAACAAGGAAAACTTAAAGAAAAAAAACTTTGAAACATCAAAACAAAGGGACAAATGAACATTAAAACCCCAGACATTTCTATACCATATAACTATTTATATATCATATCCAGGCTCCAGCAACGTCTGTGACCCAGCCGGAACTGTGGACTCCAGTTTGGTAAGTAGAAGATTGTTAAAGCATTGCAGTTCTAACTATTATTCTGATATTTATTTGAGACTGACACATTTGTGAGCTTCCTGAAATTCAAAGTAAATTAAAATACGACCTGAGGCTGAATTGCTTGATGAGGCTATCGCTCTTTTTCAAAGTGCATATATGATATTGTAATTTCTTTTGGTCAAAACCAAAAGAATACAGTTTATTTAAACTTTTGTAGAATTGTAGAGTCCTAGTGTTCCTCTGAAGGCATTACCTCCCTAGAGACCTGCATATAAGCCTGACATAGATAATTAAAATTAAAAAAATCAAAGGCCAGTAAACGTTTAATTAAGCTGTCTGTGTACAGAGTAATTGTAGTCTGCTTGATGTTACTCCAAGCACAGTGCTGTGGCATTCTGATTCATTTTCTAAGCAATTTAGAAATTATCTTCTTAGCCTCAGAGCCTGCAAAAGCTGGAACCCCAGGTTCTGGAGGGAAAGTAGGAGAAAGTTCTCTATCCTCACTGTGGGACTTGATGATGTTTAAGCAAGGAGGTGACTCTTGCATATTATAAACACACTTGCAGATAAATCTAATTTCTACTGAATTTCAGCAAGTTAAATGTTCAGATATTTTCCGTTTAGATTTATATCCACGGTGTAACAGAATCCACAGATAATGACCATGTTGTAAATAAGAATCATTAAGATTTTCTCCTAATGATTTTTTCTTATTCTGAATTTTCCAATTTTGTTTTAAGCACATATATGGATTCTGTGTATAACAAATAAGCAAATAGTAAAACAAAAGCAATTAGCACATTGTTAAAATCAACCCAGTACTTTCACTCCCCCTGAATATACTTAATTTACTTTTCATGGCCAAAATATATTTCTGTGACAAGCTTTTCTCAGAATGCTTGTTTGGGAACCTCTTCATTCTAAGATGTCAGATGATTAATTTTCTTTTAAAGGGCCATTGCCAATGCAAGCTTCATGTTGAAAGTCCTTCGTGTAGCATCTGCAAACCATTATATTGGAATCTGGCCAAAGAAAACCCTGATGGATGCTCAGGTAAGGTTTCCTGTGTTCAGTGTTTTTAATATATTGTAACTTCCTCTTAATTTTCTCTACCTCAGTGACTCAACTCACAAAAGAGCTATTGATTTAATCCATTCAGTTTGTTTGAAATTCCATATAAATGTTTTGATGTCTCACCCCCCGACTTTTGGCAGAACTTCTGTCATTTTCGAAATCTCAGCAAGGGATTTATATCCTGTTTCCATATGTATCATGTTGTTTATGATGGCAGCTGCTTGATAAATGGTTTTTCTGCCTTGTTTTTATAATCCACACTTTCCGGTTTCATTTTATTTTCATTTTATGTTTAGTTGGAAGCCAGGATAGAACTGAAAAACACCAAGTTAAAGATAGCTCAGTGGAGTGAATATTTTTCAATAGGGTATATTTTCATGTAAGCGTATCAGTAATAACCTTGACCTTAGAATCGATTAAAAATCCCATGACAGTGCAGCTTTTGTCATTTATGAGTGGTCATAAATGAACCAGTACTTCTTGTAGGTAGATGGTATTGATCCAGTTGTTGGGTTCTGCTGAGCCCAGGAAGCAATCCAGTGTTAGGCCTGATGGATGCAAACTGGAATTCTGTTGGAGCATGCTGGAAAGTCATTGCACCTCTATTATTACTAATGTGTCCTGTAGAGGCAGAACTGGCCTTTCTGTAACCTTGGTCCAAGAATGCTCTCTTCTCTTCCCAGAATGCCGATGCCACGTGGCGGGAACCATGAGCGGAATTGGAGAGTGTGGGCAGGTAACGTGGGCCAATTTTTCCTGGGATGTTGGTGGAATATAGTAACAGTTAATTGTGGGATTTCTGCAGGAGGGGGTTGGTACCTCTGTAATTGTATAGCATGTGGCCATCTTCATGGGAGTTTTCAGATCCCGGCTCCCCTGCTTCATAGGACAAAACAAGCCAGTTTGAAATCTTGAAGATTACCAAATTCTGTGAAAAAGTAGTGAAAGTTGCTCAGTTGTGTCCAACTCTTTGCTACCCCATGGACTGTAGCCCACCAGGCTCCTTTGTCCATGGGATTTCCCAGGCAAGAATAATGGAGTGGACTGCCATTCCCTTCTTCACAGGATCTTCTCGACCCAGGAATTGAACCTGGATCTCCTGCATTGTGGGCAGATTCTTTACCATCTAAGCCACCAGGGAAGCCCAGCAAATTCTGTAATCTCACCAAATTTTGTCATCTGCTTATTGTTCTGCAGTTAGATGGTGACTGTCATTGTAAATCCCATGTTGGTGGCGATTCCTGTGACACATGCGAAGATGGATATTTTGCTTTGGAAAAGAGCAATTACTTTGGGTGTCAAGGTAAATTCTCCCAGAGGTTCCTGTGTAAGGCAAAAATGTTGATGGGCAAAGACTGTCAGAGTAACCTTGCTTCTGAGTTCACTGTCTTCTTGCTGACTTTCTGATAGAATGGGACTGAAAAGTCCTGTCTAGGGAAATTGGCCAAAATTCCTTTAAGACAAATAGTAAATTTCAGCCAGAGCCGCTTCCCCTTGTCTTCTACAAGCACACTGTTGGGTCAATTATAAAAAATCACAATTGGGGTGTGGGGGAGCCCTGGGGGAGATGTAAATAACATCAAGACTTAGTCATTTTAGAGATAAATTTAAATGTAAATAACATCTTGAATTAGTCATTTTAAAGATAAATTTGAAATATTAAAAAAGTTCACACAAGATAATACCATGTTAAATAATACAATTGCAGGAGTGGTCGCCCCACAAGGCCACTCTACGATCTTTCAAGCAGCCTCTCCTTGGCACCTACTGTGTGCAACATACTGTGTTGTGAAATCGTGTTTAGCTCCTGGGCTGCTGCTACCTACGTGGTACAGCAGAGTTGGAAGTGGCCTACAAGTGCATCTCTGCTTTTCAGGTGGACTCTTGAGGCGGGGGGCATGCCATCTTACTCTGGGATTTTCCTACAAATTTCAAATACCTCCTGGATGCGTCTGGGGAAAGGAGGCAACCCGGGCTTCCTGGTTTCCACTCCTCATAGAGGGAGGGAAGGCCTCCAGCCTGGAGATGCTGTGATGGGTGACCCCAGCCGTTTCCTGACTCTCAGGGTGTCAGTGTGACATCGGTGGAGCCGTCACCCCTGTGTGCAGCGGGCGCTCCGGAGTCTGCCAGTGCCGAGAGCATGTCGTGGGGAAGGCCTGCCAGCGGTGAGTCCTCAGGGAGATGCCTTTGTGTTCCGATGTTGTGAAGCCTTTCTCAGAGTCCTGTCTGTGCTGACAGTCCTAGGGAGAGAGAAGCGATCCCACGGTGAGAGAACAGGAAATGAAGCTGTACTGTTATTTGCAGTCTAGATACGCGTCTGTGAGTCCAGTTAAAGCAGGAGGTAAAGAGACTTCCCTGGCGGTCCAGTGGTTACAACTTCGCCTTCCAAAGCAGGGGATATGGGCTCGATCCCTGATCAGAGAGCTAAGATCTCACATGCCTCACAGCCAAAAAAAGCAAAGCATAAAACAGAAGCGATACTGTAGCAAATTCAGTAAAGACTTTAAGAAAGGTCTACATCAAAAAATAATCTCTTTTTTTAAAAAAAAGCAGGAGGTATAAAGTTGCTCTAAAATGATACCACTTTGCAGATCACAGAGTGGCCTCACTGGAAAGTTCCCAGAGGGGCAGAAAGCCAGGTGGGTGAGTCTTGGGCTGGAGGCAGGAGGTGGGTTCTCATGGATGAACATCCATGTGAACTCCCAGCCTGGAGGAGCCTGGCACTTGCACCTTCTGCTTCTTTTTTGGGTCCCATGACTGTGGGGCTTGGGTGCTGGGGGGTAAGACAGCTTTAGGAATGGGAGGAAGTCCCCCGTCTCATGCAGAAGCAAATCACAATGAACGGAAGGAGCAAGGGAGCCAAGTGAAACTGAGGTCCCAGAGGGACTATATCGGGTATGGTGCACACAGCCTCTGTCCTGTTTGTTTAGCAGTTTCTATATTTATCTGAAACCATAATCTATCCATAAGTGTCCCTCTGTGGAGGGAAGAAAAATCTAATTTTTAATATACTGACTTTGAATCATTTGCTGAAACTCTTGTGACATGCAACTTCTTCTAAATCTCATCTTCACTGTTTCTGCCTTGTCACCAGGTTAATAAAGAGATCTTTAATGAGGTCAAGTGAACCATCTTATTTATTGATAGAATGGAACATCTCTCCTTTTCCTTGATGTTCCCAGCATTTGAGGTCTCAGGCTCAGAGCTGCTCAGCTGTGCTTTCTCCTGCTCTTTCTAAATAAATGGTGGTCATAGGGGTTCCTAATAAAATGAGTGTGAAGAAGGGCACATCTGTAGTTTTGTCTTCCTGTAGACCAGCAAGGCTTACGATGGAACAGAGGAACTTTGTGAATTGGCTCAGAAACATTCTCCACCCATGTTTTGCTTCTTTCCTCCCTCCTGTTGATAAAGCGAGCTTTCCCCCTATTTAACTAGCATGAGTGTTTTCTCCTTCCCGCTATGTAGGTGATTGGCTAACTTGGAAGTTGAAGTAATGTGTCAGAATAAATTACCCAAATTATCCTGAGGCCAAAATACTGACATTACAGTCAATACATACATACATGGGTTGTGTTGTGTTAAGTCACTTCAGTTGTGTCCGACTCTTTCCAACCCCGTGGACTCTAATCCACCAGTCTCCTCTGTCCATGGAATTCTCCAGGCAAGAATACTGGAGTGGGTTGCCATGCCCTGCTCCAGGGAATCTTCTTGATGGACGGATCGAACCCACCTCTCTTATGTCTCCTGCATTGGCAGGCAGGTCCTTTACCACCAGCACCACCTGGGAAGCTCCACGTATATACCTATGGGATTTAAATTGTCCTTCGATTTAGTAGTGAAAAATACTGAAATAAAAGGTTAGCAAACCAGAAATGTAGATGCCACACCACCTTTCTTCCAGGTTGATAAATCTTGCATCTTTTTGCCCTCAGTTCCTCCAAATGTTTGTTTATAATATGCATTTTTAGTTTTCCCTACAAGTTTAGAAAGCATTCACACTCACTTTGTTTTCTAAAGTTTTTGTGATAATGTCATATATATTCATTGTAAAATTTTGAGGAGTACCTGAAAGTAAAAAGGCAAAGGGAAGACTTCATTCTACCACCCAGAGATAACACCTTTTAATATTTTTTTGGTATATTTTCTGGGCTTTTTCTATGAATAAAAATTAGTATTGAATTTGTTTCATGTAATTTATATCAATATCTTCACATGGTATCATGAACATATTCCATTGTAATTAAGTAGTGTTAAAATATTAATGGTTACATAATATTTTAAACTTTCTTTGATTATTTCATAATTGTACATTTGTATTGTTTCCAAGTTTTTCACTATTATATACATTCTTTTATGTTAATTTTTGACCCTATAAAATCATTCTTTAGAAAATATTTCCCAAGGTAGAATTACTAGGTCAATGAGAATGAACATTTTTAAGGCTCTTCATAAATTAGCTCCAGAGAAATTGTAAGCACTCCTAATTCTACTTGCAGTATCGGAGCAGACCTTTTATTTTCCTTGACTAATTGGTCTTTATGGTTTTAAATCCATCAACACCTATTAGCTTGGGACTGGATTCTCAAAATCCTACCATTCTGAAGGACTTAAAGGTGTTTGAATATAAAATGTCACAGAAGGTTTAGAATATTTTGGTTTTGTTTTTTAACTTTTCTCACTGGCATGTGGAATCTTAGTTCCTCAGTCAGGGGTGGAACCCGTACCCCCTGCACTGGACGACCAGGGAAGTCCTGAGTTAGAACAATTTTGATCCTTCTCTGTGGTTACCAATATTGGACTCCTGAGTCCATTTACAGGCATACAATAAGAGAAGACAAGGCATAGAAAAGTCATTCTAATGATCAAAACATATATGTGTATGTAGAGAAAATGTATTTAACTTCTAATCTTAGCTTAGGAAAGTATTTGTCATAATGTAATATGTATTCACGGTAAAATTTCACTGTTGTATTCACTATTATATCTATGCTGCTTAGCAACAGTACTTGGCAAAGACATTCAGTTCAGTTTAGTTCAGTCACTCAGTCGTGTCTTGACTCTTGCGACCTCATGAACCACAGCACGCCAGGCCTCCCTGTCCATCACCAACTCCTGGAGTTCACTCAAACTCATGTCCATCGAGTCAGTAATGCCATCCAGCCATCTCATCCTCTGTCATCCCCTTCTCCTCCTGCCCTCAATCTTTCCCAGCATCAGGGTCTTTTCAAATGAGTCAGCTCTTTGCATCAGGTGGCCAAAGTATTGGGGTTTCAGCTTCAACATCAGTCCTTCCAATGAACATCCAAGACTGATCTCCTTTAGGATGGACTGGTTGGATCTCCTTGCAGAGACATTAATATTTATGTAATCAGTGAATATGAGTATATAAATGAATGATTTTATGGCAAATAACCCAGTTTGACTTTGCTAAATGGTTGGTAACCATTTAGAACATTTCAGAGGATGCCGTCACTGGGTTGTTCTTAATTATTTTCTCTAACTGGAATGAGTAGGAGTTGGATGTATTTTTTGTGAATGTTTACATGAGTTAAAGCAATAATTTAGAGAAAAAGCAGGGAGCCTCTCTCCCTTGTCCATATTTAATGTGTTCTGTTAATTATGGGGAGTTCTTTTAGTGCCACCTACTGGGATTAAAGGATATTTGGGTTATCAATGAACCTCACTTCACTGTATGCTCGTTTACTTTTTATTTATAAAAGGCCTGAAAACAACTACTATTTTCCGGATTTGCATCACATGCGGTATGAGATTGAAGACGGCACTACACCCGGTGGAAGAGCACTTCGGTTTGGGTTTGATCCTCTGGAGTTTCCAGAGTTCAGCTGGAGGGGGTACGCTCAGATGACTCCGGTACAGGTAAGCAGCCAAGGGGACCAGCCTCAGGGCACAGCCGCCCAGGCGTTCGCCCACAGCTCTCTCAGCGGGTCCCCCAAAAGGTGGACTCTCCCCAAAACTGACTCCAGCATTCTTGTTCTGCGGAGTATGGATGGGGCTCGGGCTAAGGTTGGATTTTATATTAAGCGTATATATCGATTTCAAAGCTTACTGTTACTTTAATTTGGTCACCAAGTCAGAAAATGAAGCCATTAAAGATGGTGTTTATCCCTGGAGACTTTTTTAAAAATTGTGTAACTTTTAAATTTCAGCATAATAAAAATAATTCAAAAAAGTAACACAGACTATTGTCTAAAAAGTTTACAGCACATACACAGGTAAGAGAAAAGCCACAAGTGAGAAAGGTTTCCTCCAACACTTAAAAAAAAACATGAAATCGTCAAATAAAATAAACAATGTACAAAATAAGCAATGTATGAGGAGATAATCCCTTAAAGAAATTTTCACAAACCTGCTCTTCTTTATTCTGACTATATAAATTTAGGTGATACTAAACATAAATTGTGTCCTATTGTGTCTAATATGTTGACTGTCAGCTCCATTCTTTTTATAAGAAGTTTCCCAGGGACTTCCCTGACCATCAAGTGGTTAAGACACTGCAGGGGGCTCAGGTTCAATCCTTGGTCGGAGAGCTAAGATCCTGCATGTTTCGAGGTGTGGCAAAAAAAAAAAAAAAAAAATTAATTAAAAAGAAGTTTCCCAAATGAGATTAGGCTCTATTTTAACATGAGAGACCTTTTTCTTTAAAGCCATTTGTGGAGAATAAAGATGAGTTGACAAATAATGCTAATAAAACCTGTATTGCTGATTTTTGACCAATACTTAAAAAAGATTTTTTTTTAACTCTGAATTACTATATGAACATAAACTAAGATAGAGGAGGAGTTGTAGTCAGTGCTATTCCATTTTTCTTTCCATATTTCTCCTTTCCTTCAGTCCTCTCTACTGTCTCCATTTCTTTTGGCTTTGCAGTGGAATAATTAAGGAATTTACACATTGCCTGTTTGCCTTTGGAAAATGTTGCCTATGCAACATTTGTAACAACATTTCTGTATTATAGTCATTGAGTAGTTTTGTTCTTAGAATTTCCCTTTGAGGTTGTTCTCTTTAAGCTGTTGCTTAGTGGAGAAATTGAGAATCAAGAGGCAAGTTGATGATAATTGTAAGTCAGTACATGTTGCAACCAGGAGTCCGAAAGCCACAGCTGAAGTTCCCGTGTGCCGCAACCAGGACCTGGCGCAACTAGATAGGTAGATAGACAGATAGATAAAATAACTTAAAAAATCAGACAGCTCTTAGAGAAACAGGGATGGGCTCACAATTCCCTAGGAGCCCTCATTGATTCTAATGTTGCTACTCGCCTGGCAAAGTCCCCTATCTAGGTTGCCTTTCTTTAACAGTACCTAGCAATCTTAGGGAGAAGGCAATGGCACCCCACTCCAGTACTCTTGCCTGGAAAATCCCATGGACAGAGGAGCCTGATGGGCTGTAGTCCATGGGGTTGCAAAGAGTCGGACACGACTGAGCGACTTCCCTTTCACTTTTCACTTTCATGCACTGGAGAAGGCAATGGCAACCCACTCCAGTGTTCTTGCCTGGAGAATCCCAGGGACTGGGAGCCTGGTGGGCTGCTGTCTGTGGGGTCACACAGGGTCGGACAGGACTGAAGCGACTTAGCAGCAGCAGCAGCAGCAGTCTTAGACACTTCACTGTTTACTGTTTTCCCCAAATATAGCAATTCTTTTGTTCCCTCCTCTTACTCCACTGTTCAGAAAAAGGCAGGGATTCCACTGAGTCATAATAGGATGTGAGTGCAGTGACTAAGAGCCCAGTTAAGGTATATACCTCCTCCCAGGTATTTGCAGTTTGAGAGAATAGCTGGTTAACACAAAAGAATGAATTTCTAATGATGGATTTTTCTGTTAGTATTTTTAGTCAGAGAACTTGGGTGGTGTTGCCTAGAATCACCACTTACTTTACTCTGCCCTTAATACATTCTTGCATTATTATTTTCCAGTGTGGAATTAACTCTTAAAGATGTGAAAATGAAAGTGTTAATCCCTCACTTGTGTCTAACTCTTTGGGACCTCACAGACGGTAGCTCACCAGGCTCCTCTGTCCATGGGATTCTCCAGGCAAGAATACTGGCGTGGGTTGCCATTTCCTTCTCCAGGGGATCTTCCTGACCCAGGGATCAAACCTGGGTCTCCTGCATCGCAGGCAGATTCTTTACCATCTGAGCCACCAGGGAAGCCCTAGAATCAACCCTTAAAGATGAATTCCATCAAATTGTGAGGGCCATGGAGATCCTCAGTGTGGGTTGGCTGCCACCTCTTCTCTCAGAGCAAGGGATTCTACTTAGCTCCAGTCTTTACTGTCATCGAGGTCTCACTCAACAAAAATCCCCTTCGTTTCAACCAAAGGAGCTGAAGGAAAGGCCTAAAGAACTACTGATTTAGAAATTTCCATGTTTCATGAACTTTCCTTGGGATGCAACTAGATCTGGACATGTGGTCTGTGGTTCAGAATTGAAGTAGTCCAGACTCTCCTTCAAGGTCGTGGGCACAGCAACACTTACACAGCATTGTATGAGGACCAGAGACCTGGGGACCAGCAGAACTCCCTGTCCCCAGCAGAGAGCCCATGTTTTTCTCCAATAGGGATTGAGATAAATCCCATATTATTTAGCAGGTGTATTTTAGTTACTTCCAGATCTCATCCTTTCCTTGGGCTTCCTTGCTGGCTCAGATGGTACAGAACCTGTCTGCAATTCAGGGGATCTGGGTTTGATCCCTGGGTCTGGAAGATCCCCTGAAGAAGTGGGTAGCTACCCAGTTCAGTATTCATGCCTGGAACATCCCATGGACAGAGGAGCCTGGTGGGCTACAGTCCATGGGCCCACAAAGAGTCAGACACGACTGAGCAACTAACCCTCACTTTTCCACAACCTCTTCTTGGCCTCCACTGGTTTCTGTGACTGTTTCAAGTGTTATGTATGTGAAGTAGACTCCGGAGTTGTCTCTTCCTGATGGGGCTGGTGGTGGTCTCTAACATACTTTCTTTTCCTTCTCTTCTGTCTTTATTTCTCCCAGCCAGTGGTGGTTGCCCCTGTCATTGTGGCTTTTCCTAAACTAATTCATCTAACCTTCTGCTCTGTAAGCCTGATTGCTAAAAGGTCAAAAGAGGAGCTTGGTTGCTGAGGGGAGTGTGTTTTCACTGTGACTTTAATTGTAAGCGATTTTAATTGATTGGCTGACTTGCCTGTTTTCATGTTTCACAGAGTTAGTCACTTGGTGCTTGTTGAGTGGGTGTGCATGTGGTGTTATTTGAGTGTGTGTGTGGGTGTGGGTGTGTATAGTGAAGCCCAGTAGTGAAACTTTTGAATAACGTCACTGTTTGGCTAACATTTCTTTTAACCAGTTGTCTCTTCTATACTTTATGGGTTTTTGGTATTTTTCAGAATGAAGTAAGAATCATGTTAAATGTGGGGAAGTCAAGTCTCTCCTTGTTTCATGTTGTTCTAAGATATATGAACCCTGGAACTGAAGCAGTATCTGGTCGTATAACCATTTATCCATCCTGGGCTAAGGCAGGTGAGTAAATTTTCAAGCCGCTTTTGGATGAAGTGATTTATTAGTGAAACAGTTTCTCCAATTTTTGCAAAGTTGGTCTTTTCCGAAAACATGAAGACTGCAATGATCGGGACCCTTATGGTCTGTCCTTTGTACCTTTTCTGTCTCTAAACGTTCTGCATGTTTAAGTTGTGCTGTTAAATTTGTTATTAACTGTCATTAAAAAAATCAGTATAACAGTCTGTGTACCCTGGCTGAACCCCATGGCTTATCACATCACCACAGGGTGAAGCTGATTTATAGCTCATTCAGGTAAATTGGGTGTCACTTTGCAGAGTTACTTGAGGGGCCTTGGCCTCCTGCCCTAAATTCTCCCATTGTTTCAGGCAAACCAAGTAATTCAAGGAGAAAGGGGTGAGGATAGGAGTTTTTAAGACGAAAGTGGTAGGGACTTCCCTGGAGGTCCAGTGGTTAAAACTCCGCTTCCACTGCAGGGGACAGGGTTCAATCCCTAGTCAGGGAACTAAGATCCCACTCGCGGTGTGGCATGGCCAAAATATAAATAAATAAATAAAATGCTTTAAAAAGGATGAATGTGGCAAAGCATGAAGCCCAAGAGGGCTGCAGAAAGGAGCATGCCAATCTCATTTAGGGGTGAGAGACTCCTGAGGACAGAGGAGGGGCCCAGTCAGAGGGCAGTTCCCACCACAGTCAGAGATGAGGCCTGAACCTCTGTTCTGCAGTGGGTGAGGGCTTCTCTTGGTCCTGGAAACAGATTCCAGGAATATACTAGTATGAATTCCACAGGAATACAAAATGGCACGAGTGGAAATCTAATTTAGGATGGAAATTTAAGCGTCTTCATTGAGTATCCACGACAGATTGGGACTTGGAGTAAGAAATGATGTTCCTATGCTGTGTCATTCAAGCTTACAAGGGTGGAGGTTGATTTCTTGTTGTTTAGTTGCTAAGTCATGTCCGACTCTTTGCGACCGCATAGACTCTAGCACATTAGTCTCCCTGTCCATGAAATTCTCCAGGCAAGAATACTGGAGTGGGTTGCCATTTCCTTCTCCAGGGGATCTTCTCCACCCAGGGATGGAACCCGTGTTTCCTCCACTGGCAGGCAGTCATTTACCACTGAGCCACCAGGGAAGCCCAGAGGTTGATTCAGAGTATCTAATAGGACGGATTGGCAAGCTTGCTTTATTATTTCAAGAAAACTCCAGCATCTATTTCCTCACATGATGAGAATTTTGAGAACTGAAGAGGGCTGAGGTGGAAATAGCTGAGAGGTGTAGTAAATTTTCTAAGCACACAGCTGATCTCTGTGGACAAGCCCCAGTCTTCAGACCCCAAACTCTTATGGACCCACTGCCTTCCCAGTGACAGCGTCATCAGCAGTTTGTCACCTTTCCTAAGCCCCCACGTCTGAGTCAGGAGCCCAGTTGTATATTCTTTAGTGACCTGCTTCCCAGGTGGCGCTAGTGGTAAAGAACCCACCTGCCAATGCAGGAGACTTAAGAGACACAGGTTTGATTCTTGGGTCAGGAACATCCCCTAGAGGAGGGCATGGCAACCCACTTCATTATTCTGGCCTGGAGAATCCCATGGACAGAGGGGCCTGGTGGGCTACAGTCCATTGGATCGCAGAAAGTCAGATACGACTGAGCAGTTGAGCACACATCAATAGAAATTTTAAAAAATCAATTACATATAAAGAAAAGGGAAAAATAGTTTAGTATCTATGTAATATATTGAATACTTACTATGTACAACAAACTTTTCTAAGCAGTTTGCATGTCTTCATATATGTAATAAATTTTAAAATGACTCACAGTCACAGCATAGATAGCCACTGCTAGTATCTTATCAATATGTTGCTAGTCTGTTTTATACACAGGCATATGCATTCATGCTGTTGTTGAAGATAAGATCAGTAAATCTGGTCAGTTCATATGATCAGTGAAGCATCTGAAAGTTTCTCAGATGTAAACTGAATGTTTTAAGTTGAATATCTAAAATCAGAACACTGACTGCTCAAAAGATGCCCTAAGCAATTCTTTTCATTTCTGATAGGTGCTGCTCAAACCAAAGAGATCATATTCCAGCCGAGTAAGGAGCCAGCCTTTGTCACTGTACCTGGAAATGGTTTTGCAGACCCGTTTTCAATTGTACCAGGGACGTGGATTGCTTGCATTAAGGTGGAGGGAGTCCTGCTGGTAAGAGGGGGTTCTGAGTGGTGATTCTTCCCCTCTTAGAGATGGTCCATCCTTAGCGACCACAGTGAGCAGAAGACAAAAGAATCATAGCTGATTGCCTTTTAGATATAGGAACCTGTGGTGACATTTGTCCTTACATGGCGTAACAATATACGTTGTTCAGTCGCTAAGTCCTGTCTGACTTTTGCAATTCCATGGACTGCAGCCCGCCAGGCTCCTCTGTCCATGGGATTTGGCAGGCAAGAATACTGGAGTGGGTTGCCAGTCCCTTCTCCAGTGGATTTTCCCAACCCAGGGATCGAGGCTGCATCTCCTGCATTGGCAGGTGGTTCTTTACCACTGAGGTATCAGGGAAGCCCAGGCATAATAATATGGGAAACAAAATAGATTTTATAGTCTTCCAGCCAGTCTCTTACAGGCAAAAAAAAAAAAAAAATTGAACTCATGAAATTTTAACAGTATCAAAATAAATGTAAAACCTTGATGAGCCTATGTCCCAGCCTTTCAAAAATTTCTCTGGGATTTTTCATCATGAATCAGAAGGGTGATAAAAAAGATAACCTCTCTGGGAATCATGCAGAATGAATCAGAAGGAGCTAGAAGAAGAGAAGATGCTAAAATCAGTCCAGTTCTTGGTGGTGAAAAGAGAAGGGAGAGACAAAAAGCCAGTGCCTCTCTGTGACAGGCTTCCTGTGTCCTTCTGCGTTGACTGTGGTAATAGCATCACCAGATTACCCTGGACAAAAAACTCCTTGCCAGGGGAAGGGCTGTATCCTTGCACTTTAATAGAATTGCCAGAGAGGCCAGGGATGAAGCCTGCCTTCTCAGAGAGGCCAGGGATGAAACCTACCTTCTCAGATCTCTGCTTTGATGTCTGCTTTTGCTTATAGCAAGGTCTTTTCAAAACAGTCTTTGGTAGTTCTTGGTTTCATGTGCTCAGAGTGGAAAATGTAAAGCTTTTCCATCTGGCTCAACTCTTGATTGGCTAAATGAACAGATCTCAGGCAAGCTCTTTAACCCTCCACCTGCCCCACACAGAAGGAACCATGCTTATCCATATGGTGCTTTCCAAAGCTAGGATCTTATCAACAGAATGTGAAGCCTTAAGCTGTCCCTGCCTTTCTTGTGCTTCTTAGTAGAAAGCTTTGTTGCTTTACTAAAGTTTAAGGATGTTTCACAGATGTAGAAATGAGGAGGAAAATCCCATTGAGGCCAGTAATGGATACAAAGTTGGACTAATGGAAAGAAGAAGTTCATGATAAAAATTACTACATAGGCCATAGGCATGGAAAATTCTTCATGACGTTTAGCCGCTGCAGTTGTGTCATAATTCATATGTTATTGTTGTTCAGTTGCTAAGTCATGTCTGACTCAAAAATTCATATGTATGCTTCCATATTATGATCTCATCTCATTTTCTCTAGAAATATTTTATTGAGCACGCCTTATCAAACTTCACTGTTTTAGAATCTATGGGACCATAAAGTAATGGGGAAATACGGTCCCTGCCAAAGGAAAGCTTATTAACAGAGCAATAACCATTTAAAAATTAGTATTGGAGAAATGCAAATCACAGCTATAATGAGGTATCACCTCACACAGGTCAGCATGGACATCATTAAAAATTTTACAAATAATAATTGATGGAGAGAGTGTGGGGAAAAGGGAACCCTCCTACACTGTTGGTGGGAATGTAAGTTGGTGCAACCACTGTGTAAAACAGAATGGAGAGTCCTTAAAAAGCTAAAAATGGAGTTGCTGTGAAAGTGAAAATCGCTCAGTCATGTTCGACTCCTTGCAACCCCTTGGACTATAGAGTCCATGGAATTCTCCAGGCCAGAATACTGGAGTGGGTAGCTTTTCCCTTCTCCAGGGGATCATCCCAACCCAGGGACAGAACCCAGGTCTCCTGCATTGCAGGCGGATTCTTTACCAACTGAGCTATCAGGGAAGCCATATGATCCAGCAGTTTCATTCCTGGGCACGTATCCAGAGAAAACTCTAATTTGAAAAGGTACATGCACCCAAATCTTTATAACAGCATTATTTACAATAGCCAGCACATGGAAGGAACCTAAATGTCCATCAGCCGGTACATAGATAAGGAAGATGTGGTGTATATATACACAATGGGATACTGCTGCTGCTGCTAAGTCGTTTCAGTCGTGTCCGACTCTGTGCGACCCCATAGAGGGCAGCCCACCAGGCTCCCCTGTCCCTGGGATTCTCCAGGTGAGAATACTGGAGTGGGTTGCCATTTCCTTCTTCAATGCATGCATGCAGGCTCAGTCGCTTCAGTCGTGTCCAACTCTGTGTGACCCTATGGACAGCAGCCTACCAGGCTCCTCTGTCCACGGGATTCTCTAGGCAAGAATACTGGAGTGGGTTGCCATTTCCTTCTCCACAATGGGATACTACTCAGCCATGAAAAGAATGAAATAATGCCATTTGTAGCAACATGGATGGATCTAGAGATTATCATACTAAGTGAAGTAAATCAGAAAGAGAAAGACAAGTACCATATGGTATCTCCTATATATGAAATTTAAAGTATGATACATATAAACTTATTTATAAAATAAAAACAGACTCACAGACATTGGAAACAAACTTATGGTCACCAAAAGAGAAAGGGAGGAGTGGGGGATAAATTAGAAGTTTAAGATTAGCAGATACAAGCTACAGTGTATAAAATAGATAATCAGGTCCTACTGTATAGCATAGAGAACTATATCCTATAATAAATCATAATAGAAAGTACATATATATAACTGAATCACTTTGCTGTATACCAGGAACTAACACAACATTGTAAATTAACTATACTTCAATCAAAACTTTTAAAAAATTGCATTAAAACCCACTCAGGTATTAAGACCACTGAAGCCCCTACTTTTTCTCTCCCACACATTCTCCACTTCTTTGTTATAGACAAATTGAGGGCTGTGAAGAGAGAAAAGCCTTGTGGCCAGTATACGAGTCTCTCACTGTTATGACAAACATTCCCCCTCCTTCCCTGGGCAGATAGGCAGGGATGCTAGGATGGCAGAAGTCCAGCCTCTGGCCTTTTCTGAAGAGCTGCTTCTGCTAATCCCACCGTGGGCTCCACTTGGCAACCTCAGTGGAACATGTTCTTCCTCTCTGGTCCCAGGACAGGCAGTGGGCCAGGTTCAGGCTATGATTCACCAGGATCACAAAACATCACTTTTTACATGAAGCCAGGAGAGCGTTGCTCTGCTGGAGGAGTAAAAAGCCAGACTACATTATCTACAACTCTGGATCCTATAGGGATGAAGGCAACCAGCATGTCAAAAGAACATCTTTTCAATGGACAGTTTATTATTATCTTTAGTTCTGAGTTTATTAACAACCCAGAAGAACTGGTAAAACTTCCCTGAACTTTGGAAATAAAAATGTTTGCATGAAACGCTTATCTCTGATGCTTAAGAAGTGAAAGTATTAGTCACTCAGTTTTGTCTGACTCTTTGTGACCCCATGGACTGTAGCCCACCAGGCTCCTCTGTCCATGGAATTCTCCAGACATGAATACTGAAGTGGGTAGCCATTCCTTTCTCCAGGGGATCTTCTCGACCCAGGAATTGAACCTGGGTCTCCCACATTGCAGGCAGATTCTTTACTGTCTGAGCCACCATAGGTTGCTTGATGTGTTCTGATGAGTCAGGGGGCAGAAAGAAAAAGCAGTTGATATGGAGAATTTAACTAGAGTGCTTCACCTGGTTATTATTCATTTAGCTAGTATGTGCAGCTATTTTATCATTAACACTAACTTAGGGCTGCCCTCCTAATGAGTATTCATTGTTTTGGTCTTTATCTCCTAGGACTACCTGGTGCTGCTCCCCAGGGACTACTATGAGGCCCCCTCGCTGCAGCTGCCAGTCACAGAGCCGTGTGCCCACGTGGGCCATCCCCAAGAGAAGTTAGTATGGGCGGCCGGTGCATCATCGGGTCTTCTAACTCAGGAGCCTTGGGTTCAAGGATTCTCAATAGCCCTCAGGATCATGACTGCACAGGATGCTCTGGTTAATGACTCAATTGTGCCTTTTCTCTGTGGCAGTGACTGTGTTTCATGTAAGACTCACAAAGCACTTTGTACCCCGTAGCTAGGGCTTCAGAGTGATTCTCACCCTCTTACATGAGGAAGTGGCGATGTGTGCCCAAGTAATACGCTCAGGGTCATGCATCTAGTGAGGGGAAGAGCTTACAATGAATCTGAGTTTGTGGACCACTGCTTCTCCCATTCCTCATGCAGATGAAAATTTATCGCATGGTCCCTGTAGTAAGCACTTAGTAAGAGTTTGTTGAAGAGTGATGAGTGAATGAATGAATGCATGGGATGGATAAGAGTCCTGGGGGTGAACTTTGATCCTCTGTGTTATGTTCTCATTGTAACTGTTGCATTTTGTTGTTGTTGTTGAAGTTGTTTGCTTTACCAGCATTTGCCAGTAACCCGATTCCCCTGTGCCCTGGCTTGCGAGGCTAGACACTTCCTGCTTGATGGGGAGCCGAGACCTTTGGCGGTGAGGCAGCCCACCCCCGCACACCCGGTCATGGCGGACCTCAGTGGAAGAGAGGTGAGGCAGTCTTTTTTTGTTTTTCTATCAGGTATTTTACCACCTCCCTGTCCTTCTGCTGAAAATCCTTGGCCACAATTGCATCTCATATTCAGGTAAATCTGGAAGACCTCCCCAGAGGTGTTAATTAAAGGTGTGCTGAGCTCTCTGGTTCAGGCTGGGGCTGGGCAGTCCACCGCGCTGAGCCATGGGAGGGCTAGTTTTCCATCACTTTCTGTTCATGGCGGGCAACACGAGCAACCTCAGAATTTTTTCCTTTTGATTCTCTGGATTTACAAGGGGGCATCCTGTTCACCCTGATTCGGGGCACAATCTCTCTACAAAGCCTCCAGAAATCACACAGCTCACCCTAAAAGGATACAACGCTCACGGACTGCTCATCCCCTCGGGCTAGACGATTCGTAGCAGCTGAATTCCTTGAGCTCAGATTCTGGAACTGCTACACCCAAGGCACCTCCTTCCTGGCTCAGAGGACAGGTTACTACAGGTCTTGGCATTGCTTTTCTTCCAGGAGTTCTTTGAGCCTCAAAACAATTTAAGACTGTACAGTTTTAAGATTTGAGTTAGAAGTACTGTGTATCAACAATAAGAACTCATTACTTCAGAATGAAGACACACTCACACACAAAAAGCAAAACCTTTCTCTACAGTGTTTCCATTCCTTACTTTTTACAGTGTTCTCTGTTTTGTACCCTTGAGGAAAACGTTCATCTGGGATTAAATCCATGAAATGAAAATATATGCAGTATTCTCACTCACCATTTTGATGTGTATCTTTTTGTAAACTACATTCCTAACATTTTCAAGGTAGAAGTTGTAGGAGTTTGATGGTATTTCTTAAGTTTAGTCTTTATTTTATTTGAGTTTTTATTTTACAACTATTATTTTTACCCAAAAAAGTATGTTGTTCAGTCAGTCAGTCGTGTCCAACTCTTTGTGACCCCATGGATTGAAGCATGCCAGGCTTTCCTGTCCCCCACTCTCTCCTGGAGTTTGCCCAAGTTCATTTCCATTGAGTCGGTGATGCTATCTAACCATCTCATCCTCTGCTGCCCTCTTCTCCTTTCTACTTGTTATAATAAGAAAAACAATATGCATGGATATATATGGAATCTATAAAAATGGTACAGATGATCATATTTGCAAAACAGAAATAGAAACACAGACATGGAGGACAATCTTATGGACACCAAGAGGGGAAAGGGGGTTGGGGACGAGATGAATTGGGAGATTAGGACTGACATAATCACTTCCCCAATCACTCAGCAGTAAAGAATCCGCCTGCGGTGCAGGAGACTCGGGTTTGATCTCTGGGTGGGAAGATCGCTTGGAAAAGGAAATGGCAACCCACTCCAGTATTCTTGCCTGGGCAACCCCATGAACAGAGGAGCCTGGTGGGCTACAGTCCATGGGGTCACTAAAGAATCGGACACGACCGAGCGACTAAACAACAACGTAGAGTAGATAACTAATGCGAGCCCATTGTACAGCTCAGGGAGCCCTCCTCAGTGTTCCGTGGTGACCTAAATGGGAGAGAAATCCAAAAAACAGAGGACATATGTATTTGTTGTTCAGTCGCTTAGTCGTGTCCGACTTTTTGCGACCTCATGGACTGCAGCACGCCAGGCTTCCCTTTCCTTCACCATCTCCTGGAGCCTGCTCAAACTCATATCTATTGAGTCGGTGATGCCATCCAACCATCTCTTTCTCTTTCGTCCCCTTCTCCTCCTGCCTTCAATCTTTCCCAGCATCAGGGTCTTTTCTAATGAGTCAGCTCTTCGCATCAGGTGGCCAAATTACTGGATATATGTATAGGTATAGCTGATTTACCTTGCTGTACAGTAGAAACTGTCGTGACATTGTAAAGCAAATATACTTCAATAAAAATTAATTTAAAAGAATAATATGCATCAGGAAAAACAAAATGATCTTACTTCCTCTCCGTTCTAATCTTCAGTCCACTGTCTCTCTCCCTGCCCCTGCTGTGTGTGTGCATACAGATGCACATACATGCATACACATATACACAGATGTGTGTGTGTATGTGTGTGTGTGTGTGTGTACCCCACTTAGCAGGGAGGTACAATTGGGAAGGGCTGATGTCCAGGAAGTAATGCTGATGATTCATCAGGAGCTGTTCCTGCCTCTGACTTAGCCTGGAGCCATAGCTCTGAGCTGTTCTATTTGCATGATGCATACAACTCAGCCCTGAGCTGTCCAGTTTTATTTAAAAATCCTTTTTTACTGTTTTATCTGAAGGCCTGGAGACTTATGCTGTCTGATTCAGTATATATATTTTTTAATTAATGAAACTTAAGTAAACCTAAAAATTCAGTTCTTCGGGTACACTAACCACATTTCAAGCTCTCGGTAATTATATCCGTCTAGTGCCCATTGTATTGGACAGCACACATCACAGAATATTTTGCCATCACAGAAAGCTCTATTGCACAGCATTAATGAAGCATTAAGATCACTGTGCTAAAAGTCAGAGACTAACAGTGTTTGTTGTTGTTGTTTAGTAGCTAGAGTTGGACTCTTTGACCCCATGGATTGTAGTCCACCAGGCACCTCTGTCCACGGAATTTCCCAGACAAGAATACTGGAGTGGGTTGCCATTTCCTTCTCCAGGGGATCTTCCTGACACAGGGACTGATCCTGTGTTGGCAGTCCGATTCTCTACCGCTGAGTCACCAGGGCAGCCCAACAGAGTTCGAGAAGGTCTTAGGAGTCATCTGATCTCTCTTCCTGGAAAAAATTCTTTATACATTATCCTTGTCAGATATTGATTCATTTAGCCTCTGTTGAATACTTGAATTGATGGGGGACTCACTTCTTCTAGAGGTAGCCTAATCCAACAGCTGTGGTGCCCTTTTTACTCTAGAAACTTCTCTGGGAAACTTTCCTGAGTTATTCCTTTGATAAGTTATTTCTTTATCTTTAGCCCACCTTTTCAATAGCCTTATCTTGTTTTATGTTTTGAGAGATTTCTTAGATTTTTTTTCTTCCAACTCCAACCACAACAGCAACCTCAACTCCAACCCAAACCTACACACACACACACACACACACGTTTCATCTTTTTTTGATCTATTCAATTAGTTAACATCCAATTGCATTCTAGCTTCCAAATTTTTCATGTCTCTGGTCTGTTATTTTCCTCTTCTCTATTCTCTTTTCTTTGTGGGTTTATGATTCAAAAAATATTTACCCTTATTTTTGTGGATTTCTGAGAGGGAGGATCAGTAAATAGGTGTGCTACATCCTATATGTTTAACCGGAAGTTCCAGGATGTACTTTGTGATGTTCTGAAGTTTCATTTTTATGTGAGGTGCAGATTTATTTTTATTATTTTAGTACTCAAAGTGCAATTTCATGTGACGAGTCATGTCTTTTATCCTGGGAATCTTTTGGATAGTATCTCTACAGATATTGCCACTTCTACAGCTAAGTCACTTCAGTGTCTGACTCTGTGTGACCCCATAGACGGCAGCCCACCAGGCTCCCTCATCCCTGGGATTCTCCAGGCAAGAACACTGGAGTGGGCTGCCATTTCCTTCTCCAGTGCATGAAAGTGAAAAGTGAAAGTGAAATCGCTCAGTCATATCCAACTCTTAGCGACCCATGGACTGTGGCCCACCAGGCTCCTCTATCCATGGGATTTTCCAGGCAAGAGTACTGGAGTGGGGTGCCATTGCCTTCTCCGCTACAGATATTACTTTGTTGCAAATCCTTTCATCTTCTTTTCTGGAAGTCAGACTGGAAGAATGTTGGAGCCTCTCAATCTGTCTCTTAACTGCTCTTTAATATCTATATGTTTCTTTGGCTCTTTGCACTGCTTTCTGAGTGACTTCCTCGAGACTCTTAGAATCCACGAATGTTCTAGTTCACTGTCTCTAGTCTAGATTTTATTCAGCCTCCCAATTCCATGTAACATGTACTTTTCATCTCAAAAGATTTCTTACTAGCTCTGTCTTACATTTCCTTTTTTCTTGTTTCTCCTTTGCCAATTTTTGTTTCATAACTTCATTTACTTTTTAAAGAGGAGTTACTCCATTAATCTTTTTGAGTTTCTCAACATCTTTGGAGCAAGGTATAGTTCAGAATTCAGAATTTTTAAAATCTTAAAAAGATAAGATTTTACATACATACATAACGTCAATAGGGGGTTCTGGAACAGCACCTTGTAGTCAGACAAGTTAATATTTTTCCAATGAAAAGCATGAATAGACACACCAAGGGAGATACATGAAGACAGTATATATGGAGTTAGTTCAGGTCAGATTTTACCATCAAGTGATGACTGGTTAGAGTTAGGTTAGGTTTTGTAACCAAACACATTTGAAAACAAGTTTTCCTTTTCAGACTTTGGGGGTTCTGGATTAGGGACCAGTGTACTTATTTTAAAACTTCATCAGACTTTCATAAAGTTTATTTCATCTGAGGTAAACTTGTCTTCACTTGATGATATATTATTGCCTGTATTTTTTTAAAAAAAAGAGAAAAATTCTGTTTTTCCTAAATATTTATGTATTTATTGGCTGTGCTGGGTCTGAGTTGCCACATGTGGGATCTAGTTCCCTCACCAGGGATCAAACCCAGGCCCCCACATTGGGAGCATGAGGTCTTAGCCACCGGACCACCAGGGAAGTCCCCTTGACTGTTCTTCTTAACGTTAGATTTCTTTATGTCGTGGAGGCTTATTTTGTTTGCTTACTGGCTTACTTTGAATGAGATGTTTTTATCTTCTCCCTCTTTCCCTACATCCGTCTCAGTTTGGCTTGTCTGTCTGGTTCTCTGTACCCTTAGCCCAGAGCCAGGCATAACAATATGCCAACGTCTCTTATTGTGGTCCTGGGGCTAGTATAGATTCAGACACTGAGCCCTCGGGTGCTTAACTCAGTTCTTGGTCCTGGGCCTCATCTTTGATCTTTGTTTTCCACATCCCACCATTTTTTTATAAAGCTGAAACCCAGATGGCAGGTTTTCAGTGATTTTTTTTTTTCTTCTTCAGCTTTGCATGATGTGAAGGAACCCTCATCCTTTGGCTTCAAAAAATGAGCCTGGATCTGGCCCCTGTCTCATGTAAAGCATTTTAAGTTCTCTTTACGCTGCATATTCTGAACTGCTGGCCTGCTTCTGGCCTGGAGAACAACAAGCCTGTGACTTCAGCCCTGGTGCCATTTCAAGTTTTTCTTTTACTTATGTTCCATCATCTGTCTCCTTTTAATCCCAAATTTATTTTGTTGTTGTTGTTTTACTATTAAAACATTATTTGGTGGCTCAGGCGGTAAAGAATCCGCCTGTGATATGGGAGACCTGGGTTCAATCCCTGGGATGGGAAGATCCCCTGGAGAGGGACATGGCAACCCCCTCCAGTATTCTTGCCTGGAGAATTTCACGGACAGAGGAGCCAGGTGGGCTACAGTCACAACTGTAGGGTTGCAAAACAACAAAAAAATCATTTTTATGACCAATACACACCCATAGTTGCTGTCTCTTGGAGAAAGGGGTACAGCAAATATGAATTCCTGTGCCGTCTGAACTGGAAGTCATCCCACATTTAAAAAATGCTAAGTTCTGTCCTGTTTTTGCTTCCCTGATAGCTCAGTTGGTAAAGAATCTGCCTGTAATGCAGGAGACCCCAGTTGGATTCCTGGGTCAGGGAGATCCCCTAGAGAAGGGAACAGCTACCCACTCCAGTATTCTGGCCTGGAGAATTCCATGGACTATAAGGAGTCAGACACAACTGAGTGACTTTCACTTTCATCCTATTTTTATGAAAACTCTACTTCCCCTTCCCACAGTCCTTCAACCACTGCTCCATAACTCTCTGTCCCTTCAAAACCAAGAATTGTCTAGACTCACACTTTCTAATTCTCTACTTTCCATTCATACCTCAACCCACACCAGTCTGACTTCACCTCCCAGTCCCATTAATATTTTTTTGTGGGGAGGGGAGCAGGATTTCCAGTGATTGTGCTAGTGTTGCTCTGCTAAGTCCAGTGGATATTTTCCAGTCTTCATCTGTTCAACTTTTCAGCAGCTTTCAATATTTGTTGAACACTCCTTCTGTTTAAAAACAGTCTTTTCGTCTTGAATTTAAGAGCAGAATTTAAATTCCAAAATTTAGGAGCACACTGGGTCTCTTTGTACCTCTCTGGCTGCTTCCTCAAACTATCATTTTAGGCTTACCCTCCTGTCTATGCATTAAATGTTAGAATTTTTGAGGCTCAGTCTTAGCCCTTGTCTTTTTACTCTGTAGTCCCTCCCTAAGCAGTCTTCTCCATGTCTATTGTGTGAGGCACCAGTTCTACACAGATGATTCTCATATTGGTATGTGCAGTCACACCTCCCATTGTATATACAGAGTAGCACAGCCCACTTCCTTCATGGCATTACTCTTAGGTATCTCAGCTGTTGTTGAGTCACCCAACTGAACAACACCTGTGTTCGACTCTTTGAGACCCCATGGACTGCAGCACGCCAGGCCTCCCTGTCCATCACCGTCTCCCAAAGTTTGCCCAAGTTCATGTTCGTTGCATCGGTGATGCCATCCAGCCGCCTCGTCCTCTGACGCCCTCTTCTCCTTCTGCCCTTGATCTTTCCCAGCATCAGGGACTTTTCCAATAAGTCATCTATTCACATCACATGACCAAAATACTGGAGCTTCAGCTTCAGCATCAGTCCTTCCAGTGAATATTCTGGGTTGACCTCCTTTAAGATTGACTGGTATGATCTCCTTGCTGTCCAAGGGACTTTCAGGAGTCTTTTCCAGCTGTACATTTTGAAGGGACGTTCTTTGATATTCTGCCTTCTTTATGGTCTAGCTCTCACAACCATATGTGACAACTGGGAAGACCATAGCCTTGACTATACGGACCTTTGTCAGCAGAGTGATGTCTCTGCTTTTCGACATGCTGTTTAGGTTTGTCATCCCAGAGGGATCTCAAATTCCATTTAGGAGTTCCCTAAGTAAATGGCTTCACCACCCAGGTAAATACACAAACCCAGGGAGTTCCCTGGTGATGCGATGATTAAGACTTATCTAGTGGCTAAGACTTATCTCCTGCATTGGCAGAAAGATACTTTATACTGCACCACCTGGGAAGCCTTCAAAGATAATAACTGATAAACAGAAGGGTTTCTGTTTTCCATTTTTTGTCTGACTTCTCAAAACCCATTTCTATCATCAGATATATTCAAAACCCTACCAAGTCTTCCAAAAGCCAACCCATATGGCTTGGAGTAGGAAGAATAATAGAAATTTATAATAGAGTGCTATGATAGACCTGGCAGCCGATGGTAACTCCTGGGAGAAAGCTCATTGGCCTTGTGTGTTTCGTGGTGGGGTGAAGACAGGCGAGCCCTCATTTGGAGATCCTAAGGGAGAGATGTTGGTAATTACCTCTCCGTGTGGACCAGTGGCAGCATCGTATTTCACTGTATAACGAGTGGGAAAGTGGTGTGGATAATCTACGTTTTCTCCTGAAGGAAAGTCTTTCTGTTATTTAAGTGATAGAAAAATCACTGTGAAAAATAAGCATGTGTGTGGTTCAGAGCTGTGTGGAAGGAACAGCAGATGTGAATTTCCTGAAGACCAGAGGCAGGAGGATTTTAATTAAGTGTGGTGAAGCTTGACAGGGCCTGAGCTTATGGGCGGAAGTGGGTTAAACTGCTTAAGGAATGTAGTTCTGATACTGACTCGGGAATTAAATGTGCACCACATTTTGATCTAGTGATTCTAATTCCACTTCTAGGAATCTTACAGAAATACTAGCAAAAGGATATAGATCCAGCTATAGATATAAACGGGCTTCCCTGGTGGCTCAGTAAAGAATCCGCCTGAGTTTGATACCTTGGTCAGGAAGATTCCCTGGAGAAGAGAGGGCTACTCACTCCAGTATTCTTGCCTGGAGAATCCCATGGACAGAGGAGCCTGGTGGGCTACAGTACACGGGGTCACAAAGTGTCAGACATGACTGAGCGCCTAACACTTTCCCTTTCTTCCATAGATATAAATATGAATATATACTTATATATATAGATACAGATACATGATCATATAGCCTTATATGTTTTAGGAAAAACTAGAGATAACCTAAATGTCTATCAATAGGGGATTAGTTAAATAAATGACTTTACATTCATACTATGGAATGGGAGGAAGGGCAGACATTAGAAGAGTGAAGTATGTTTGTATGGCACACCAAATACTACTGAGTTAAAAAAAAGTCATGGCAAAAAGCAATAACCACAATTATAATCATCATTGTTTGTACAGTGTGTGTGTGTGTGTGTGTGTGTGTTAGTCGCTCAGTTGTGTCTGACTCTTTGCAACCCCATGGACTGTAGTCCACTATGTTCTTCTGTCCGTGGGATTCTCCAGGCAAGAATACTGAAACGGGTAGCCATTTCCTTCTGCAGGAGATCTTCCCAATCCAGGGATGGAACCCAGGTCTCCTGCATTACAGACAGATTTTTAACCATCTGAACCACCAAGGAAGCCCCTTATACAGGGCTTACAACAAGCCAGATACAGTTCGAAGAGCTCATCCCATATTAGTTCACTTAATCCTCATAATCTTAAGAGGTGGACACTATGTTATCCTCATTTTCACACAGGAAGATACTGAGACATACAGATGCTGAGTAACTTGCTCCAGGTCACACAGCTGGAGGCAGTGTGATTCCAGACTCCAGGCTCCTAACCACAAGGGCATGCCACAGCTGGGCGTCTTCTTCTGTAAAGAACCAGATAGTGAATATTTTCAGCTTTGTAGCCCATCGAGGCATACTTCCGTTCCTTTTATCACCCATTGGAAATTCCTTTTTACTTCAGGTTTTAAAGTATCTTTGGCCTTGAGAAACAAGGCAAATATATGGGTGATAATACCAAACCCAGGTCCGGCCACTTGCTGCTCAAAAGCCATCAAAGAGGCCAGGATGGGGGAAAAAGAAAGTTTGCTTTATGTTGGATGCTGGCAGCAGCAAAAGAGGGGCAGGGAGGACAGACTCCTGTCCATAGGCCAGCTTCTCCCTCTGACTGTGAGTGGGCAAGAGCTTTTATAGAGAGAGGGAGGGGGCTACACGCAGAAATCGCACACTCAGCCCAGACAGTCAGCTTGAAACTGGTCATTGGCAATTTGACCAGTGTCTTCTTGATTGTTTTAATAGATTTAATCTTCAGTGCCAGGGTCAATTTGTTTCAATTTCTTGAGGCCAGTTCTTGCAGTTGTGGCATCTTATGTCATGACTGAGGTCTGCTCATCATGTAGTTAACTTCTCTACTTGGTGAGGATTTCAGTATCTATAAGACAGCTCCCAGGATATGGCTCAGAATATCTATCTATAGCCCTTGAGAAGGAACTAAAAGTCCTTGACTATGTTTAGTGACTCCATTATGATTATTTGGTCTCCTTTGACTGTTTTCCATTGTTTCTGCATTTTCTCACTTCTCTGATTAAACTTATTCTTTGACTAAAGTTTTTCCACAGACAAAAGACAAGCAGAGGACATGGTCGGGAGGACCTGAGGACATGAGGACATGAGGGAGGAAGGACCATAGAGTCCTGCTCCGTTTCGGTAGTGGGAGTAGAGACCCCTATTAGTAGGGTCACCAGATTTAGACAATAAAAATACCAGATGCTCCCATTTAGTTTGAATTGTAGTTAAACTATAATTATGTATTGTTTATCTGAATTTCAAACTTAACAGAGCATCCTGTATTTTATTAGGGATTCCTGCCTGCAGGACCACATTTCTTACTGAGTGCTCTGTCACTCAGTCGTGTCCAACTCTAGGCTGTCCCATGGACTGTAGCCCGCCAGGCTGCTCTGTCCATGGGATTTTCCAGGCGAAAATACTGGAGTGGGTTGACATTTCCTACTCTGGGGATCTTCCCGACCCAGGGATCGAAAAGATCCCGTGTCTCTGGCGTGTCCTGCATTGGCAGGTGGATTCTTTACCACTAGTGCCACCTGGGAAACACCACGCTTCTTACTATGATGACATGTAAAACTCCTCCCAGGGGTCCCCCCAGCCCCAGTTTCACTGTTGCCTGTGGAGACGCATCCAGTGCATCTCACCTCTCTCCAACATCTCGGGTTCTTCGACAGGTGGAGCTGCACCTGTGGCTGCGGGTCCCGCAGGTCGGCCACTACGTCATCATGGTCGAGTACGCCACGGAAGCAGACCAGCTGTCTGAGGCCGCAGTGCACGTACAGAGCCCCGGGGCTGACCTGGCAGGCCGGGTGGACATCTACAGCTGCAAGTACTGGTAAGTGTCCTGCCCTGGGGGAGTCTGCTCTAACTGAACAGGCAGGAGGTCAGCTGTGGGAACTTTGGTTTTTATCCAACTTGAGAAATTGTTTCCTTTTTGAGGTTGAGCTTGAGAACCAGCAGAGGACGAGTTATGCGATCCAGCGTCACCCCTGGTGTGCTATTGGAAGGCTTCTCCATAGGCAGCGCCTTAAAAATATTGCATTTTCTGGAAAAACTTCATGTTCTACTTAGCATTTTGGCTCAGATTCACAAGAAGCAGGGGCTTCCCTGGTGGCTCAGACAGTAAAGAATCCGCCTGCAATGCAGGAGACCCAGGTTTGATCCCTGAGTCAGGAAGATCCCCCGGAAAAGGGATAGGCTACCCACCCCAGTATTCTGCCTGGAGAATCCCATGGACAGAGGAGCCTGGTGGGCTACAGTCCATGGAGTCACAAAGAGTCAGACACGACTGAGTAGCTAACACACTCACACCCACAAGAAGCAGCACAACCTTTTTGTTTTTTTCTGTAACCCCCATGGTGGGCACTGAACCCAGGGCCTTTCTCTCAAACACCATGTAGAGTTCATGGGTGCCTGGCACATTCTCCATTAAGAACTGGGGGTCATTAATGTTTGACGAGCATCACGTGAAAAATAATTTGACAGAGGAATCTCAAATTCACCCTGATGAAGTTCATCTCTTCCAAGAGCTCTGACAAGGATTTTTTGAAAATCGTTTCCTTTGCATAATGAATCAAGATGTATGCAGATGTTTAGAGTATTCTTTGATTAGAGAATCAGTGCAAAGGATGTTTCCCAATGGAATTAATTGTAGAATAAATAGCCCTGGAAGGCAGAGTCTCCTGAGCAAGCATGTGGGGAACTACAGTGCACATGCTGTTTAGTCACTTCAGTTGTGTCCATCTCTTTGCAACCCTGTGGACTGTAGCCCACCAGGCTCCTCTGTCCATGGGGTTCTCCAGGCAAGAATACTGGAGTAGAATGCCGTTCCCTTCCCCAGGGGATCTTTCTGACCCAGAGATCAAACCCACAATTCTTAGATCTCCTGCATTGGCACACGGATTCTTTAACACTACGAACCACCTAGGAAGCCCTTACAGTGAACCCTCCCAATCCTCCACTAAGACTTTGAACATTTTGTGACCTCTACATTCACATGCCTTGTGTCAAACCCAAGATGACTTGAGTTGGACACTTTCTCTGTAATGCAAAGAAAAGAACTTATGAAAAGTGTCTTTTGGTAGCTTAGAATGGAAAATTTTATGAGACTTGATGAAATGGTTATTAAATGAATATCACGCACTCAGCAACCCTAAAAAATAAACTGTGAAAGCTTCTTTTCAAAATCTTAAAAAAAAATCTAATCTTTCCTTTTCTCTGGGATGATGGTAAAAAAAAAAATGTAATTATATTTGCATTTTTAATAGGAGTACCAGATGGCCCAGCAAAGTTCCTCCAGAATGTTCTGTCATTATATGAAAATACTAGTTTCATCTCTAGGTGACATTAGCAACCACCGGAATGTACACTTCCAGATGGGTGGGTCACCTTGCCATCGGAATCTGGGAGACTGTCATCCACGTGACCTGGGGCAGGACTTCTTCATAACCCGTCCATCCAAGCCCGCCCTTCAGTTCAGTTCTCTGACCCCTTCTGCCTTCCAGATTGGGGTTTGACTCCTGCTCCTGCTCCACTGGGTAAAAAGTGGAGATGGCTCAGGACAGGAAGAAACATTCCTTATGGCCTTCGTGACTCTTGACTATCTCAGAAGAGGCTGAGACATCTACACCAAGCAGAGGAGTGATTTCAAAACTAAAGAAAGGAAGGACTCTCTCCTGGGGATACATAAGTCCCAAGCATTATTTCAAGACCTTTGCTGAGCGGTGGCTTTCTTTTTTTAAGCTCCATGTCCTTTATTCTATTCGTATCCTGTTTCAGATGGTATCCGTTAAATGTGGCTATTTAAATAGGTTTCCATTCATTTGTGTGCTTCGTTGTGTCTGACTCTTTGTAACTCTGTGGACCTTAGCCTGCCAGGCTCCTCTGTCCAGGCAATAACGCTAGAGTGGGTTGCCATTTCCTCCACCAGGGGATCTTTCTGACCCAGGGATTGAACCTGTGTCTCCTGCATTTCCTGCATTGGCTGATAGATTCTTTACCACTGAGCCACCTAAGTTTAAATCAGTTTGAATTCAATGAAGGAAAAAGTTTAGCTCCCATGGTTCACTAGCCACATGCCAAGTCTCAATAGTCATGTGTTGTTAGTAGCTACGGTTCTGGATGGTGCAGATAGAGAATATTTTCATCATCTCAGAAGGTCTACTTGATAATGTAGCAGTCTAGACTGTACTGTTTCTCCATACTGGTTTGCTCTCAACAGGACATGAGATTTTTCTTTTAAATACTATAACAAGGCTCACCACCAGGGGCATCTCTGGTGGCTCAGATGGTAAAGAATCTGCCTGCAATGCAGGAGACCCGAATTCAGTCCCTGGGTCAGGAAGATCCCCTGGAGCAGGGATTGGCTATCCACTTCAGTATTCTTGCTTGGAGAATTCCATGGACAGAGGAGCCTGGAGGGCTACAGTCAATGGGGTTGCAAAGAGCAGAGCATGACTGAACAACTAACACTTTCACATTCATCAATAAATTACTTAACTCTCTGTAATAAAGATAACAAACTGGTATAGATGGCCATGTTGTTGTTTAGTCACTAAGTCATGTCTGGCTCTTTTGCAATCCATGGATTGTAGCCCCCTAGGCTCCTCTGTCCTTGGGCTTTCCCAGGCAAAAATACTGGAGTCGGTTGCCCTTTCCTCCTCCTGAATAGTGTTTTAAGGAGAGAAGTGCATGATATTCTGCAGATGATTTTGACTCCAGATGGTGACAGCACCAAAGTTCTCCATCGTTAGATTTTGAAGACAGTATTGCATTAGACCAGGAATCACTTTTATTGTATTTAACCACTCCCAGCAAGTCCCATGGTATCTTTTCACTTGTTTAAAATATTCCCTTTTTCTCTACTTTGCATGTCATGTGATCAGTGTAAGTGACCAGGCTACCAAGTACTGGAGTCCAAAAATACGGTGCAATTAGAAAATATTCGACCATTAAAAACTTTTTTCAAATGACAGACCCTTTCAACATGGCAGCTTTTCCCACTGAGGTTTGAACCTTTCCCAGCATTTCTCAAATGAGGTCTGTGTTGTTAAAAAGCAATATCCCAGAAGAAAGGCAGAGGAATACCACTTTTCAAAACAGTGCTGTGATAACTCTGATAAAGAGTTATCTCTGCCTGCAATGCAGGAGACCAGTGTTCGATCCCTGAGCCAGGAAGATCCCCTAGAGGAAGGACGTGCAACCCACTCCAGTATTCTTGCCTGGAGAATCCCATGGACAGAGGAGCCTGGAGGGCTACAGTCCATGGGGTTGCAAGAGTCAGACACGATTTAGCAACTAAACCGCCACTACCAACGATATTGGTCAATTGCCAAGAAGTCTGCATTAGAGATCAGACTTTACTGGCCCTGGGGCTCTTTCCCAGAAGACCAAACCAGATATTCCACAAAACCAGTGGAGATGGTGATGGCCATCAGCCCTGAGAGGTACAGCTCAGAGCACAGAAAGAAGGTTTTTTTTCCCACACCAATTATGGGTTGCATCTGTGCTAAATTCCACCAGCAGGGAAGTTCACTGTTGGTGACCCAGTTATGAACAAGAGAAACTGAAGCACGATCAGCCACTCCACAGGGGTGGGAGGCAGACCAGGGGAACCAGGCTAAGATACACTGTTTCTTCTTGCAGCGTCCTCTGCCGCAGCGCTGTGACCGACGGCAGGGGTCGCCTCGCCGTGTATGAGCTCTTAGCAGATGCGGACGTTCAGCTCAGAGCCCGGATGGCCCAATTCCTTCTGGTACGCTTCTGTTTCAGCCACTGATTTTTAGAGATTTTTTTTAAATTGATAAGCATATATATTTCTAAAGCTTATTGAAGTTTTGGCTGGGTTTGCATTACATCTATAAAGTTAACCTGCGGAGAATTGCTGGAGTTACAATGTTTATTTTCCCATCTAGAAATGTGTCTTGCTCCTTCATTTGTTGGAACCTTTTCCTATAGCACCCAATAAAGTTCAGTCATCAGATTTGAACATGTTTCACAAAACTCCATTTAATTCATTTTTATTTGTTGTTACTATTATGAATGAAATATCTTTTGTCATTATATCTCCTAGTCTATTATTATTGCTGGTATATAAAAATGTCATTAGGGACTGTTTATTTTCTTTCCCCTCTACTATTTTATTATGTCTGTTAGCTTCTTTGGGGAGAAGGCAATGACACCCCACTCCAGTACTCTTGCCTGGAAAATCCCATGGACGGAGGAGCCTGGAAGGCTGCGGTCCATGGGGTCGCTGAGGGTCCGACACGACTGAGCAACTTCACTTTCACTTTTCACTTTCATGCATTGGAGAAGGAAATGGCAACCCACTCCAGTGTTCTTGCCTGGAGAATCCCAGGGACAGGGGAACTGGTGGGCTGCCGTCTCTGGGGTCACACAGTCGGACACGACTGAAGTGACTTAGCAGCAGCAGCAGCTTCTTTGCAGATTCCTTCAGAATTTTCAAGGTTGCAGTCACCTGGTATTTTTTTCCAGACCATTGTTGCTCTGTTTCAAGAAGAGTATTTTCAATTAATTAGATATATATTGTTAACAGTTAAAATGCTAGCTTTTACAGATTAAATACCCTTTTAATAGCATAACTTTAGTATTGAGAATTGTGATAAACAGAGACAGTGGGATCTGGGCTAGGAATGGGGTGCTCAGATTTATAATAAATATCTCAGGGCACATAAGATTAAGTGTGAAGCAACTTCCTGTTACTGCTAATATTAAGCATGTATCACACCTGGGAAATGCTATGCCAGCCTGTTCTAATATGTTTTATATTTATTAGAAATGTTGAGCTTTCTCTTAAGAACTACCTGGAATTCAGTTTTTAAAAATTATTATATGTTATATAACTCAAGACTTTTCTTTTTTTTAAGGATGACTTTCTTTTTTGAACATAATGAGCCAAGTGAATCTTAACCTTTTCATCTTTGGAAATTGTGATGGGGCTGAAAGTTCTTCTTTAAGCATAAGTTTGCCCTTTCTGAAATAGTCAGATGTCATTCAGAGTCAAGGCTGGCTAGAATGAAAGCTCCATGAAGGCAGGAGTATGTCCATCTTGGTCTCATACGATCCCCCAGTCTCAGTGCCTGGCATATAGTAGGTGTTCAGTTAAAATCTATTGTTACTGAATGGCTTTGTGATATAGCCAGTTATAGTTATTGATTTACAATGAAAAGTGGTATTAAGTTATTGACTGAGTTTCTTCTGTGACTCAGAAACTAGCTCTGGAGACAGAGTTCAGATATGCCTGCGATACGAGTCCTCCTCTATTGAGAAGGGTTACTTATAGCAGGAGCATCCATCTTTCTGAACAGCAGGCTCCCCGACTGCCCACCACATCCCCCTCTCCCTGCTTAGGGGTCTGAGGAGCCAGCATCAGCCCAGGGCAGGAGAGAAGACACTGTCCAAAGTTGCTGACAGAGTTGTTTTAAACTCTCACATGATTTTATGTGTTTATATGATTATTCCAGAAACAATTTAATCAGTGATCCTGTATAACAGTAAAAAGAACTTGTGTCCATGTAATGATGCCATAGCGAATGCTATCCTATGATATTTACTGCTGTAAAGTGATAGTTTTAATTTCTCTGGATGAATTTTTAGCTGTTTTCTTTGAAGTGCATGTTTGGTCATAACCTTGACTTGGGTAATAACGGGCATGTACCTTCTTATATTTGTTGGACAGCATCAAATTTGTATCATACCCATTGAAGAATTCTCAACAGAATATTTGAGACCTCACGTCAAATGCATTGCCAGTTATGGGCGATTTGTTAATCAAAGGTAATGTGTTTCCTTCCTTTATCCCTTGTTTGTGCTTAGTGATACTTAATGCTTTTAAGGCTATGCTTTATATTTCACTTTAGAAGTGATCCCAGACCAAGATGCTAAAAGCTGGTGGTGCATTTTTCTTTTAAGAGCTTAATCATTTATCCCAGCAATTTTTCCAGAATTCCATAACATCAGGAAGCTGACACAGTAGCAACTGGGGGAAATGGTTAAGCCTCGTCCTTGAAGGGAGTTACTCTGATTTCTATTCTGAGCTCTCACCAAGATCCAGTCTGTTCCAATCCTTTAATCTCTGTGTCTGAGACTCTTCATTTAAAAAACCATGAAAATAATGACCCATCTCACAACTGTGTTATGAGAATTAGGTAACCAATGATTATTGGGATTTGGGGAAGGTTATTTGGATGTAGATTCAAAAATTCTTCAGGGACACAGTCATGACATCTTATGCATCTTTATGGCATAGACCACCAAGACAATAATATCTGGCTGTGCCTGAAAGAAAGGATGGCTGTTTGTTCTCTTTGGTTTTGTATAGCTTTATGTCAACATTGATGTTTAAAGGTGAATAGTGTTTCATTGCATTGAACTCATTTAGCAATGAATTTTAGTACTAGAGAGGGAAGTTTCAATAAGTTTCCATCTAGCTTCTGTTCCTTCAAAATTAAGATTTTTTTTCTGGTCTGAGCTCATTGTATTAGGTAGGCAACTGGGATATACTTGGCCAATCCAGAACACCAAATATCTTTGTATAAAGATCTCTGCAGACCTGTGGTTCTCTGGATCCTTTTTTTTTTTTTCAATGTGGACCATTTTAAAAGTCTTTATTGAATTTGTTACAGTACTGCTTCTGTTTTATATTTTGGTTTTTTGGCCAGATTAAAGTCTTAATCTCCAAACTGCCAGGGAAGTCCCAAATGTATTATTATTATTTTTTTGGCTGCACTAGGTGGTATGTGGAACTTCTCCAGCCAGGGGTCAAACCTGCATCCCGTGCAGTGGAAGCGCAGAATCTTAACCAGTGGATCATGAGGGGAGGCCCTTCTCTGGGTCCTTTTAATGCTTAGAGTCTGTCTCTTCAAAGGGACAGTTCTTTGGGTTTTGGTTATTTTTCAACATTCTGTTTTTCAGTGCCTCCTGTGTCTCCCTGATCCCCGAAACTCCTCCGACAGCACTAATTTTGGATGTCCCAAGTGGTGGGTCTTCCCCTCTCCTGCCTGAGGATCCTTCACCTCCTGCCGATGCTGTTCTTGGGGTCACCTTGAAGGCCCCGCAGGTAGGATTATCCCGAGTGTGTTTCTTGTGAACTGGTGGTTCTCAAAGCTGGCCCCAACCAGCTGCATCCCCCCTGCAACCCCTGGGAACTTGTTAGGAATGCAGATCTGCAAGCCTCACCCAAGAACTGCTGAGTCAGAAACTCTGGAGGGTGGCCCAGGAATCTGTTTTTTAAAAACAGACTCCTCAAGGGGTGTTGACTGCCCCTAAAGCTTGAGCACCTCTGCTCTCAACTGCGGAGAATCCCAGGAATGAGGCTTGCAGTTAATTCTGTCTGTGGCCAGCCTATCCCAATGCTCCTTTTCTCTCCTGCATCTCTGTCTGCACAGTCATTTGGCAATTTTTCATAACCCATCTTAGGATAGGTCATATTTGCATGGGATACTGCTACTTAACATGGTTGAGTTTTTAATTATCTTCTTAAATGAGAACATAAGCACTTTTAGAAATCTAACAGATTATTTTGCAACCTCAATTTGTAGGCAGGAAATTCCCAATAAACACGTATTGATTAATCATCTAGAACACAAAGATGAAATATATGAAGGGAACACACATTTTTTCATCATAAACCACAGAATTGCAGGACTTAATGTTTGTTCTGATGACATGTCTTTTTAATCCTAGAGATGGCTCATGTCAATTCATGTTGCATTAAGATAGGAAATAAAAGGATTTGGGAGAGAAAATTTAATAAGATCCCACATGGGGTAGGCAGCCTAGAGTAGTAGGGGGAAATGAATTACAGTCATGACAATAGAGTTCTAGTCCTGGTTTTGCTATAAAATTAGTCTATGACCTTTAGTAAGTTACTTACCCTCCAAGGCCCAGCTCTCATTTGAAAGACAATCTTTTATTGTTGCTATTCTTGTAGTTTTTCAGTTATTATTTTGAGGTTTGGAAAGACTTATTACTCACATGGTGAGGCTTCCTGGGGAGAACCTGGCTCACACTCAAGCCTGAGCGAGTGTTGAAGTCTGACCCTGGTTTGCATTATGGTTAGGCAGGGCCATAGTGGGGTGGGGGGTCCAGGTGAGAGCTCCCTCTCTCATGGGCTAGAATTTATGGGGTTTGAATTTCCCACCTCTGCTAAGGGATGAACACCTGGGCTTTCTTACAGCTTGTCCAGCTGTGGGACAAAAGGCAAAAGATGAAAGATGGAGCTTGAAAACCATCAAACAGAAAAAATGGAGTCTGACTCTTTGTTACATGGTTATTACCAGTGGTGCTTGAATGCTGGGAACATTCTCGTATGGCTTTTTGCACACAGAGCATGCACTTCACTTGTGATGTACCTAGAAGTGCAATTGCTCGATTATATTTTGGTAGAAACCACATATAGTTTCCCAGAGTGATTGTACCAGATGAGACTCCCTCCAGTCTTGTGTATGCTTGTCCATTGTTGGCTTGTCCATTCTGCAGCTGAAAGTCACGTGGTTGGTTTCCAGTGCTGTGACTACAAATAAAGCTGCTACAAAGATTCAAGGGAAGGCTTTGTGTGAATGTGGGTTTTTTACTTCACTTGGGTAAATGGTTGTTGTTCAGTCACTAAGTCATGTCTGACTCTTGGCAACCCCATAGACTGTAGCATACCAGACTTCCCTGTCCTTCACTACCGCGTGGAGTTTGCTCAGACTCATGTCTATTGAGTCTAATGCTATTTATCTCATCCTCTGCCGCTCGCCCCCTTCTTTTGCCTTCAGTCTTTTCCAACGTCCCTGTCTTTACTGGATAAATACCTGCATTGTTTTGTTTTTTGTTCTTGAAATATCTTGTGATTCTAATTAGTAATAGCTCTGCAGCTTGACTGGAAAAGGTCAGTTTTCATTCCAATCCCAAAGAAAGGCAATGCCAAAGAATGCTCAAACTACCACACAATTGCACTCATCTCACACGCTGGTAAAGTAATGCTCAAAATTCTCCAAGCCAGGCTTCAGCAATATGTGAACCGTGAACTTCCAGATGTTCAAGCTGGTTTTAGAAAAGGCAGAGGAACCAGAGATCAAATTGCCAACATCCACTGGACCATTGAAAAACCAAGAGAGTTCCAGAAAAACATCTATTTCTGCTTTATTGACTATGCCAAAGCCTTTGACTGTGTGGATCACAATAAACTGTGGAAAATTCTGAAAGAGATGGGAATACCAGACCACCTGACCTGCCTCTTGAGAAATCTGTATGCAGGTCAGGAAGCAACAGTTAGAACTGGACATGGAACAACAGACTGGTTCCAAATAGGAAAAGGAGTACGTCAAGGCTGTATATTGTCACCCTACTTATTTAATTTATATGCAGAGTACATCACGAGAAACGCTGGGCTGGAGGAAGCACAAGCTGGAATCAAGATTTCCAGGAGAAATATCAATAGCCTCAGATATGCAGATGACACCACCCTTATGGCAGAAAGTGAAGAAGAACTAAAGAGCTTCTTGATGAAAGTGAAAGAGGAGAGTGAAAAAGTTGGCTTAAAGTTCAACATTCAGAAAATGAAGATCATGACATCCGGTCCCATCACCTCATGGGAAATAGATGGGGAAACAGTGGAAACAATGTCAGACTTTATTTTTCTGGGCTCCAAAATCATTGCAGATGGTGACTGCAGCCATGAAATTAAAAGACGCTTACTCCTTGGAAGGAAAGTTATGACCAACCTAGACAGCATATTCAAAAGCAGAGACATTACTTTGCCAACAAAGGTCTGTCTAGTCAAGCCTGTGGTTTTTCTAGTAGTCACATATGGATGTAAGAGTTGGACTATAAAGAAAGCTGAGCGCAGAAGAATTGATGCTTTTGAACTGTAGTGTTGGAGAAGACTCTTGAGAGTCCCTTGGACTGCAAGGAGATCCAACTAGTCCATCCTAAAGAGGATCAGTCCTGGGTGTTCATTGGAAGGACTGATGCTGAAGCCGAAACTCCAAAACTTTGGCCACCTGATGCAAAGAGCTGACTCATTTGAAAAGACTCTGATGCTAGGAAAGATTGAGGGCAGGAGGAGAAGGGGATGACAGAGGATGAGATGGTTGGATGGCACCACTGACTCAATGGACGTGGGTTTGGGTGGACTCTGGGAGTTGGTGATGGACAGGGAGGCCTGGCGTGCTGCGATTCATGGGGTTGCAAAGAGTTGGACATGAGTGAGCGACTTAACTGAACTGAACTGAACTACAGCTTGAGAAGATTTTTTTTTTTCCACCTAGAACCAGGTGACCCTTCGAGGACTAGTACCACGCCCAGGTCGGTATGTCATTGTTGTCCATTTTTATCAACCAGCACATCCGACGTTCCCAGCACAGGTGTCTGTGGACGGAGGACGGCTGCAAGCAGGTGAGCTACAGGGAGCAGGGCTGGTTCGGGGCTCACCTGTCCTGGCAGGGGTGTGACAGGGCTGCCTCCCTCTGCCCCAGGTGTCTTCCGGGCCTCTTTTTGCCCCCATGTGCTTGGCTGCCGGGACCAAGTGATCACCGGAGATCATGTTGAGTTTGACATCTCGGAGCCGGAGGTGGCCCTGACTGTGACAGTTCCAGAAGGAAAGTCCTTAGTTTTGGTGCGTTCTGCTTTTTCCTCTCTTGCTCTTTACGTGCTTGCCTTGGTCGGCTGCTCGGTGTGTCTGTTCTGGCTCATGACAGTAATTCCTCCAGGGAATTGAAGCCATGTTTATAGAAAAATGTTTAAATTTTACAGCTGCCTTTAGCAAAAAAAGGTCTGTGACTATTAAAATCAAGGGAAATCAGAATACTAGAGAAACGACTGGGAAGGAAAAACTCCCCTGCATGAAGCGTGCGAGCTGTCTCTCTATCTCCATCAGCCCCGCCTCACTCTCATCTGACAAGTCTCTCTCTGAGGCATTGAACACTCCTTTGTTCTTGAAACTATCTTGTTTTGGCTCCCATAGCTACTTTCTCTTGGCTTGCCCTGCCTTCTCCAGTGCTCCTTCAGTGAGTTCTCTTCCCTTTCATCCCTTTCATGTCAGTGTGCCCTTGGGCTTGACACTGAGACCCCTTGTTCTAAGATTTCTCTTCATATACCATCATCTGTGCCTGTTGATTCTGTTCACCCCTCTGTGGGAATGATACCCACACCTGTGACCTCATTTGCCATCTTTCCTGAGCTCTAGGACCATCTGCTGTGCATCCCCATAGCCAGAGTGCTCACAGGTCCCTCCAGCTTAGCCTGTTACCTGTATAGACCCCAGGTGCCCTGTTCCCTGTTTTTCACCTTGGCTGGTGGAATCATGGTCACCCAATGCCTGTAAAGCCTTTGAGAGCCAGCGAACACTGTCCAGGCCTGCCCTGCACCCTCCAATTCTTGCTCATGCCTCCTTTCTCTCTGAGGATGTCATCTCAGGGACAGGGGATACATTTTGTATCCCTGTGCCTGAAACACCGTCTGGCACAGGTGTTCGGCAATGTTTATTGAATTGAATAACATGAGAGCAATAGACTCTGTAAACTGTCAGTGGGTGCTGCTGCTGCTGCTGCTGCTAAGTCGCTTCAGTCGTGTCTGACTCTGTGTGACCCCATAGACGGCAGCCCACCAGGCTCCCCCGTCCCTGGGATTCTCCAGGCAAGAACACTGGAGTGGGTTGCCATTTCCTTCTCCAATGCATGAAAGTGAAAAGTGAAAGTGAAGTCGCTCAGTCGTATCCGACTCTTAGCGACCCCATGGACTGCAGCCTTCCAGGCTCCTCTGTCCATGGGATTTTCCAGGCAAGAGTATTGGAGTGGGGTGCCATTGCCTTCTTCCATCAGTGGGTGAGTAGTTGACAAAGATGGTTGAAATTTCCTACAGCATTTGTTACTGGTGTGGTCTGATTTATACAGGTACAGAGAGAATACAGGGCGGTATTTTTAAAGACTGGGGCCACAATTATTCATAATAGAGTATCTGATAGGATAGGCATTTCAGGGGCAAGCCACCATATGAGTCTCCCTATCGGTCCTGCCGTTTCAGTTTGCTTACTCTCTGAAAATACAGAATGAGGACTTCCCTGATGGTCCAGTGGTTAAGACTGCTCACTTCCAATGCAGGGGGCTCAGGTTTGATTCCTGACCAGGGAACTAGCTCCTACATGCTCCTACTGAGAGTTCGCATGCTACTAGAAAGATCCCAAATGCCCTGACAAAGATCAAAGATCCCTTGAGCTGTGACTAAGACCTGGCACAGCCAAATAAATATGAAAGAAAAAGAAATACTAAAAAATAAAAATAAATAAATAAAAATACAAAATTCCACCCCCTGGAGATCCAGGGTCATCGCAGGGATGGATCACACAGGGCCCTGACATCATAGTAGGTCTCTGTCTCCTGTCCCCGCCCAGCACACAAGGCTGCTGCGCCTCTGAGCAGGCGCTCCAGGGGGTCTGTCCCCCCAACTCATTATCATTTCCCTAGGGGGAATGTAGCCTGAGTCTTCAGCACTGAGTTAGGGTTGCTTTGTGATTCTTTTTTTGTAAGTTCTGTTTCATGTGGTCTTGGACTTAACAATAAAGAACACTGATCTGGCAACCCACTCCAGTATTCTGGCCTGGAGATTCCCCATAGATGGAGGAGGCTGGTGGGCCATAGTCCATGGGGTTGCAAAGAGTCAGACACGACTGAGGCGACGTAACACGATCTTAGTGAAGAGAAACCATGGTGGAGCCGTGGGTGTGCCGTGCTGCTGAAAATCCAAAGACGTGCTGACACTTTCCCTTTAGGTCCGTATCCTAGTGGTGCCTGCAGAGAATTACGACTACCAGATCCTTCACAGAAAATCACTGGACAAGTCATTGGAGTTTGTCACCAATTGTGGAGGAGACAGTTTTTATATTGAGTAAGTATCACTTTGTGTGAGGGCTTCCTAGATGGCAGTAGTGGTAAAGAACCCGCCTGCCAATGCAGGAGACACAAGAGAAGTGAGTTCAATCCCAGGATAGAGAAGATCCCCTGGAGGAGGGCATGGCAACCCACTCCCTTATTCTTGCCAGGAGAATCCCATGGACAGAGGAGTCCTTAGGGTTGCAAAGAGTTGGACATGACCGAAGCGACTTAGCATGCACACATCACTTTGTGGCACGGCCATGGGAGGCCTGAGGCTCTCCCACATTCCCGACCAGAGCAGGAGGCCTGGGGAGGGGTGGCCCTCGGGTCTGTCTTCCTCCTCTGAGCGCCCAAGGGAGCAGTAGTGAGTCCCCGATCCTCGGCACACGCTGACCTGTGTACTATCTCATCATGTCCATCTGGGCGGGATTTCCCTCTTCAACTCTGATCTCAGCAGATCACCCCCAAGCCGGGATTCACAGGCTGCTTGGGGGTTTCTCTTCCTCTTTGTTGCTTCCTGTTGACCAACTCGGATTCCTGAAAGATACCACACAGGGTTTCCTCCGCTGCAGGGCACATCAGCCCTGATTCCCGCTCTCCTTTGCACTCTCATCAGTGGGGAGCATTACAAAGGGCCGGGCCTCCCTATCCTCCCTTGGTGGGTTCCCAGACGCTAAGAGCCTAGAACAGCCCTTAGTTTCAGTTCCTGTCATTCTTTCCTGCAGACCCCTCCTCCCTGCCCCCTTGTAGATTTCCTGAGGAACCTGGGCCTCCAGAGGGTGGAAACCTCTTGTACAGAAAATATGAAGAACAAGGGTTCTGAGGTCAGACCACTGTGGATTTGAATGCCTACCCCACCCTCCATAGCTCTGTGGCCTCAAGAATGTTGCTTAACTTCTAGGAGCCTTAGCTGTCTTACCTGTGAAGTGGGGCTTTGGCCTAATCGGTTAGGTGGTTGTCAGGTTAACGTTGTTCAGTCACTAAGTTGTGACCAACTCTTTGCGACCCCATGGACTGCAGCACATCAGGCTGCCCTCTCCATCACCAACTCCTGGAGTGTGCTCAAATGTCCATTGAGTTGGTGATGCTATCTAACCATCTCATCCTCTGCCACCCCCTTCTCCTTTTGCCTTCAATCTTTCTTAGCATCAGGGGATTTTCCATTGAGTTAGCTGTTACCGTCAGGGGGCCAAAGTATTGGAGCTTCAGCTTATGAGGTTAATGAGGTGAAGGGAAAACTTTTTAACATACATGTTCAGTAAAAGTTGACAATTCACCTCCTCCTCATTATTATCCTAGTTGGTATATCATAGCACATGCAGGTATAAATTTTTTGGTGACTGCTGTATTGAGATAGAACCTATACACCGTACAACTCATCCTATAGATGAATCTTCACCCTTTTATTCCAGCCACCAAAGGTTCCCACCCACCAGTCCTGTGATGAGTCCTGAAGTAGATGGGGGTGGGTGGGTGGCTGTCAAACACTGTAAGTCCAGGGGTAGGGTTTCCTCTCACTTTTTCCTAGACTCCAGAGCCCCTCTCCCAAAACACTGCTTGCTGGGGCATGGGGAAGGGGAAGGTGGGACCATTTCTGGGCATGCCTCCCAGGATCTCACTGTGTGTTCTTGTTCCCACAGCCCCCAGAGAGCCTCTGAATTCTGTAAGAATTCTGCCAGATCCCTGGTGGCCCTTTACCACGAGGGTGCACTGCCTTGCGAGTGCCACCCTGCTGGGGCCACTGGCCACCCCTGCAGCCCCGAGGGCGGGCAGTGCCCGTGCCGGCCCCACGTCATCGGGCGGCAGTGTACCCGCTGTCAGACGGGCTTCTACGGGTTCCCGCACTGCAAACGTAAGTGCACGTTCGGGGCGGCCAAGGTCATCTCTGGTGCAGGCGGATGAAGCCCACCCAGGGCAGGGTTTGTCCAATTTCACTGTGCTGGAGACTTACCTGGGGATCTTGTGAGAGTGCAGATCCTGAGTCAGGAGGCCTGGACTGGGGCCTGAGAGTCTACATTTCCCGCAGCCACTCAGAGGATTCCCATGCCGCTGGTCCAGGGACCACATTCTGAATAGCAGGCTTCTAGAAAAGACGTATTTGTGTCTCCTGGGCTAGGGGATCCATGCCCTTGGCAAAGCAGGTGAAGGGAAATAACCTTAAGCTTCAAAACACTGGACAGCTCGGCCTTCTTCCTAGTGGGATGGGTTAGGCTTCAGTTTTTGCAGCCTAACCACCAAAGCTTAATTGAGGTGGGAGGAGACCCAGGGTCAGAGGGTCTCTGGCCTCCTCACTGAGGAGGCCATGGATCTTCGTCTAAGAATTGTCCTGCCGCCCTAGACAAGGGGCAGCCCAGGCTGTGTGAGGGGTGCAGAGGCCCCGTGTGGAGGCCAGCCTTTGCCTGCTGCAGGCCCCACCCCTGATCTTGGGCCCAGTGCCCTGGGGCGACGTGAAGGCCCGTCAGGGAGACTGGGAGGAGCAGACCCTCTGACGAAGGCCAGACCTCACGTTAGAACGGCACGCAGCCTCAGCCTGGGGGTGAGGGGAGGCCCCTGTGAGTGTCTACCTTGAGGTCAGTAGGTCCATGATGCCTCACTCAGCGTCCACGCACTCGTCCACCCTCGGCATTGGATGTGGTTGGTCTTGGCCCCAAGAAAGGAGCCTTTCAGATCAACCACACTCAGTGATGCCATAATGAAGGGAAAACAAGACCTTACTCCCAGATACCCCTTGGAAGCTTCTGGAAACCCTGGCAATGCAGTTTTGCTGGAGGTCAGGGGTGTCTAACCCTTACATCGTGTCTCTTCATCCTTGGCCAGCTTGCAGCTGCGGCCGGCGCCTTTGTGAGGAGACGACAGGGCGGTGCCTGTGTCCTCCCCTGACAGTCAGGCCCCAGTGTGACGTGTGTGAGGTACACTCCTTCAGCTTCCACCCCCTGGCTGGCTGCGAAGGCTGCAATTGTTCCCGGACGGGCACTGATGGGACCACCACCCCGGAGTGCGACGGGGACCACGGGCAGTGCAGGTGAGGCCTGGGGGGCTAGCCTATCGCATCCTGTCCTGGGAAGGGAAGATGCCGTTGGCCCCCACTCGGGTCCTCATTTACTTCCCGAGTCAACACTGCTCGATGGAGTTCCCCACCCAGGACGGGCGTGGTGTGTGGAGTAACTGGTCCCCTGGGGCTCAGGGTAGCCTGGCAGAGCCTGGGTGGGCAGATGGCCGTTGCCTGAGGTCCGAGCGGCCTCACTGTCCTCTCCAGCCTCATTCTGTGTGTTTACATGCTGCGTGTGTGATAAAGTGATCAGTTCCATCTCCTGGGTCATCGGGTGGTGAGCGCCTCTCGGCCTGTACTGAGGTTTGAGCTCTAAACCTTCTCTCTCGTAAGCTGCTAGTTTTGTTAAGGATGGTACATGATGAAGTCTAAAATCCGGATCCTGCCGCCCTGATTCAGACAGGCGAGCTAGAGGCCGTGTGGGGTCTCCACCGGGAGGTCAGTTGTGGGGAGGGCAGCAGGGTGAGCAGTACCTATTGGAGAGCCTGGCCTGTGAGGGGGGCTGCCCCCGGGCCCACTGAGCACAGCTGCTGAGAGATGAGAAGGAGAGGGCGGCTCAAACAGATGCTGTGGGGCCAAGAGGCTCTTTCCAGCAGATTGGCTCCGCATATGAAACCAGAGGCTGGTGTCGCGTGATCCGAGTGATCAGGCTGATCTCTGCAGGACTGGAGAGTAAGCACAGGGGGTGAAGAAGAGGACCCTGTCTCCTAGAAGAAGAGGCTGGAAAGAATCCACAGGGATTATGTGGCAGGGAGACCGAAGCAGATCTTTTTCCATCCAGGCGAGTGTGGCATGCACGTGTGCAGGAGACAACATGAGAATAAGTCCATTCTGAGTCCCCTCCTCGTCACCCCCCTCCCCACCTCGGGTACCGGATGTCTGGGTCTGTGTCTGTGATCCGAGTGTGACAGCCAGGAGGGGCTGTGGCTGCTGGCTGGCAGGCGCCCGCACCTCCAACTGCACTGCAGCTGTGTTCATTTCCTGAGGCCGCTCTGACAAATGACCACATGCTGGGTGTCTTCAGAGTCAAAAGGCTAAAGTCTGAAATCAAGTCGACGGCACCGTGCAGTTTCTAAAGGCTCCAGCAGAGACCTTGTTCCGTGCCTATCTCTTTCCTTCCCATGTTGTCAACAGTCCTTGAAATTCCTTGACTCTGCCTCTGTCATCTTGTGGATTCTGCTTGTGCGTCTCTGTCTTCACACTGGGGTATCCTCTGTGTGTGTCTGTGTCTTTTCTTTTCTTTATTCTTTTAGCCTTTAATTATATATATTTTTACCTTTTCTTAGTTGAGGTACGGTTGATGTATAATATATACATTTCAGGTGTGCAACATAGTGATTCACAGTTTTTTAGAGTTAAACATCATTTATAGACTCTTGAGAGTCCCTTGGACTACAAAGAGATCCAACCAGTCCATTCTGAAGGAGATCAGCCCTGGGATATCTTTGGAAGGAATGATGCTAAAGCTGAAACTCCGGTACTTTGGTCACCTCATGCGAAGAGTTGACTCATTGGAAAAGACTCTGATGCTGGGAGGGATTGGGGGCAGGAGGAGAGGGGGACGACAGAAGATTAGATGGCTGGATGGCATCACTGACTCGATGGACATGAGTCTGAGTGAACTGCGGGAGTTGGTGATGGACAGGGAGGCCTGGCCTGCTGTGATTCATGGGGTTGCAAAGAGTCGGACACGACTGAGCGACTGATCTGATCTGATAATTATTATAAAATATTGACTGTATTTCCAATATTTTATACATTGCTGTAAAAATACCCTTGTAGCTCATTTGCTTTTATATAACAGTTTGTGCCTCTTAATCCCTTACCTCTCTTGGGTCCCTCCCTTCTTCCCTCTCCCCACTGGTAACCACTAGTTTGTTCTCTATGTCTGTGAGTCTGTTTCTATTGTTTTATATCCACTAGTTTGTTTTATTTTTTTAGATTCTACATATAAGTGATATGCACTATTTGTCTTTCTCTGACTTATTTCATTCAGCATAATGTCTTCTGGGCTTCCCAGGTGGCGCTAATGGTAAAGAATCCACCTGCAATGCAGGAGACCCGGGCTTGATCCTTGGGTGGGGAAGATCCCCTGGAGAAGGAAATGGCAACTCACTCCAGTATTCTTGCCTGGAAAATCCCATGGAACAGAGGAGCCTGGTGGGCTACAGTCCATGGGGTCACAAAGAATCAGACGTGACTGAAGCGACGTGGCACGCATGCACGGTGCCTTTCCAGTCCAAGCATATTGTTGCAATTGCAAAATTTCGTTTCTTCTTATGGCCAAGTAGTGTTCCATTATACATATATGTATACCTGTGTCTTTCTTTCCTTTTAAGGATACCAGTGGTATTGAATTTAGGACCTGCCTTACTCCAGTATGACCTCATATTGATTATGTCTGCAAAAATCCTCCTTCCTAGGTCACATTCTAGGTACTGGGGGCTTAGAACTTGGATGTATCTTCTGGGGACAGCATTCCCCTTTCTATAGCAGCAGTGTTGACTTTTCTTGAGGAAGGACCCTTGACCACACCTGTGATTGTTGCCCCATTCCTAGTAGTTCCTTTGTTCTCGGGGAAGGAAGCTGAATGAGAACTTGAGTCATGGAAGATTCCAAGACTTTAAAACCACAGGTTGTGAGTCTTCCCTGAGTCAACTTGGTTGTCCGTCCTTCTCAGACAATGAGCTTAAACGGAATGTGACTTGCGCAAAGAATTTTGAGGTGATACCAGAGAGTTCTCATCACAGTTAATGAACATACATTAGAATCTGTTCCCTCCGGTGCATAAGCTATTCTCTGGAAGGATACCAGGGATTTAGCTCATTACTTAAGACTTTGGGTCCTGACTGCACCAGTGGGCCTGTGAAGATGTCTAAGCCATTTCCAGTAAGTCCTGATATCTAAGAACAATGGTACTCAGCAGAAGCACAGACTCCTACCAGGACCTGTGGAGATGCCACAGAGCAGAAAGGTGCACTGTGCCAGGAGTTGCTTGCTGTCTTGTGGCCGGAGAAGATGCATAAATGGGAAGCGCAAAGGACCTAAATATGCCAGCCATGACCCAGTCAATGTAGAAGAAGAGAGACCAGACCAGAGGAAACTGAAGAATTAGAACTGGCTTCAGCACATTATAAAGAAATTATCTTCCAATTAAAAGAAAAAAAAAGAACTGCCCTCAGAGAAGGAAATCCAGGGTATTATAAAACGGGAAACAGATTGAACTAGGAATGATATTCCTTTTAATATATGTGAAAAACAAATCAAAGGAAAGAATCCAACACCTAATTGTTCAGAGGAAAGAATAGTCTGACAAATAAGTGGAAGAAGCAGAGGGGGACGTGTTAGCATTAAAATCCTTCCCCCACTCAAGGGAGTAGGAATATGGATAAAAACGGATTGCAATATTTAAAATAGATAAACTAGAAGGATCTACTGTATAGCACATGGAACTCTGCTCAGTGTTATGTGGCAGCCTGGATGGGAGGGGAGTTTGGAAGAGAACGGATACTTGTATATGGATGGCTGAGTCCCTTTGCTGTTCACCTGAAATTATCACAACATTGTTTGTGAATTGGCTGTACCCCAATACAAAATAAAGTTAAAGAAAGAAAGGGTGAAAGAACAAGGTTCCATTTGAACAGGAGAATGAGCAATGTATAACCTTGGGAAATACAAAGGAAAAACCAGATAGAAGAGCAAGAGGGCAGATAAACAAGAAGTGGAATGAACAGTCATGGGGAGATGGAATCCTGGCAGATACGGAGCCCAGGACATTGTAGTGGCCACAGTCCCGCTGCGTGCAGTGTCCCCATATTTAATTGAAAATAAAAACTCTCTAAACCACAGAAAGTGCAAACCAGTCCAACAAAGTTCCATTTTTCCATAATGACTTCTTTACTTTTTCTTCTGAAAAGAGGACACCCAAGGGAGGAGATTGGGGCTGGGACTGGAGGTTGGGGAACCATGTATGTGGGTGAGAGTAAGAGATGACCCCCCAAGGAGAAGGTGTAGACATGCAGGAGGGAAAACGGGTGTGGGGGTCCCTGTGATTAATCATCGGAGGCAAAGGAGCCACAGAGATGGAGAGGCAGTTTTCAGGAAGGAGGAGAAGGCGAAGAATTCACTGTCTTAGAACCAGTGGGAGAGTTTTAAAAGGGATCAGCGGCTCAACAGAAGAAATTGCTATGAACAGAACTTCACACACAGTTTCTCAAAGCTGCTGCCACAGAAAAAGGAAACCAAGGACGCAATGAAAACTATAAATATCAGGGCTTCCCTGGCGGTCCAGTGGTTAAGATTCCGCACTTCCACTGCAGACGGTGCAGTCTCAATCCCTGGTCAGATGCACTAAGATCCCACGTGTCCTGTGGCTCAGCCAAAAAAAGAAAAACGCTTAAGGCATCATCTATGAGAGAGAGATTTACTGTAGGATTTTAGATGCAAATTCTAGGGAGTGTTTAACAAACCTTCAGTAGCCAATGGCAGTTGAGTAGACTAGAAAATGCCTAACTGGGAACTGAGGCGGGCTGTATAGTAGTTTTGCCCACGCCCGAGGGAACATCAGCAGGAAGGGAATCTCATGGACCTGCATTGCACCCAAAGTAAAAGGTGACATTGTTTATCTTGATGTTACCTGAAAGACTGTAATCACCTAATGGGATGACACGTCTATCCATGATCAAAGTGGATTTGTCATGAAGGGCTCTTGGCAGATAATGTAAGGAAAACTTCAGTTTACTACATGACTGTAAATTGCACAGATTACCCATGATAATTCCAGTGTTGATGCCGAAAAAGCTTTTGACGGCCTAAAGGATTATTTCTTTAGAAAATATTAGAGGAAAAAATGCTCCCATCACCTCTGAAAAATTTCCTAGTGAAAAGGAAGAATGTGTATAGAGGAACCTAACATTCAAGTAAAATAAATAATCAAAGATAGCTGGACGTGAAAGAAAGTGTGAAAGTGTTAGTTGCTCAGTTGTGTCCGACTCTTTGTGACCCCATGGACTGTAGCCACCAGGCTCCTCTGTCCATGGAATTCTCCAGGCAATAAAACTGGAGTGGGTTATGAAATTATGTAAGTTATGGAAGTATGATAACACATTTATAGGAAACTTGGAAAATACAGAACAAGATTACATACAATTCCACTATATATTACTATTATTTTTTAGTAGATAAATTAGGATTTTTAGTTGGAGTTTCAATATTGAACCCTCAAAAATTAGTAGAATGAATATACAGAGAAGTAAAAGGATATAGTAGACCTGAAAAGCACTGTGAACCTATTCAACATAATTAAGATTTATACAAAATCACGGGATAGTAGGAAACAAATTTTATTCAAATTCCCGTAGACTGTAAACTGGAAGACAATGGAATATATCCAGGGACATAAAACAAGGTGCAAAAATTTCATGATATAAAGGTATTGACCAACTTCCCTTGTGGCTCAGACAGTAAAGAATCTGCCTGTAATGTGGGATACTCGGGTTCGATCCCTGGGTTGGGAAGAAGCCCTGGAGAAAGGAATAGCAACCCACTCCAGTATTCTTGTCTGGAAAATTCCACAGACAGAGGAGCCTGGTGGGCTACAGTCCTGAAGTCGCAAAGAATCGGACATGACTAAGCAACTAACACTTTCATTTTTCACTTTCAAAGGTACTGAAATCATACAGAGTCTGTTGTCTATCACTGTCCCACCAAAATTTAAAACTCTAGATTATATTTCTTTTTCAACCTCTGATTACTTCCCTGGTGGCTCAGACGGTAAAACGTCTGTCTACAATGCGGGACACCTGGGTTCCATCCCTGGGTCGGGAAGATCCGTTGGAGAAGGAAATGGCAGTCAACTCCAGTACTATTGCCTGGAAAATCCCGTGGACAGAGGAGCCTGGTAGGTTACAGTCCATGGGGTCGCAAAGAGTCAGACACAACTGAGCGACTTCACTTTACTTCACTTCATTGTATAAAAGATAAAAAGTCCATTGTTTGGGACAGCTCTCTGGATTGTGGTCTTAAAGGTTGATCAAAATTTCATTTTTTATAGCAACACAGTAATTTGCTTCCGCTTTTAATAATAGATGGTTATGCCGTCAGATTCTGTGAACGAACAAAAGGTCAGAATATCCTCAGAAGATTTTTATTGATCAGTGACAGATACACGGACACTGGGAATCACTGCTTTAAAAAAATACCATGATGTTGACCACCTTCAAGACATTTTAAGATTGATTATAGGAGATGGCAGTTCACCTGGACATCCAGTGAAACCCACAAGTGCAAACAGCTTGTGAGAAGAGCAGCAGCTAAAGGAAAGCCGTTTGCGGGGGGGACTTCAGCCAGTGTCACAGATTTACTCAGTATTTGTGTTAGATGGAGAAACAAAATGCCAGAGAAGGTCATAGACTTGGCATCCTGGGAACAGAAGTGCTTCCAGCTTGGCAGAAATCCACAAACCCCAACAACTTGGAGAAGCAATTCCTTTGATGCACCTCATCAAGGAATAGGAATGGTAAATTTCGGATGGCCTGCAGGCAAGCTCTGGGACACAGTGCTGAGCAGGGCAGATGAGGCTCCTGCCACAGGATGGAAGAGCTCAGCATTCTCACCTGCATTCCCTTTTCCTAGAAGCTCCCACCTCTTGAAGTTCTTGGGACGATTAAATAATCCTGTGCAAAGCAGTACCTGACACGCACTAGCGCGGGTATTAGCTGTTGCTATTATTTGCCAAGCACTTGGCTGCCTGCCTTCCGCCCTTTACACTTTGTCCCCCTGAAGCCCCACCCATTCTTCTGGCTTCAACCACCTCCATGCTGGATGATTCCCAGACCCAGAGCTCCAGTCCTGGTCCCTGAAGGACAGCTTATCCCACCTTCATGGAAAATCATTTCTACGTTGGTTCCCTTACTAGCTTTTCTTGTGGGTCTTAGAGGACAAGTCCCCTGACCTCTTTAAGCTCCTATCCCCTCACACATATAATGAAGTGTTAGATTAGATGATCTTTAGGGGCCCTTCAAGTCCTTGATCCTACTGCTGATTCTATATCTGAAACACATGCCGTTGTCTTGCTCTTCAGGCTATTCTCTCTTTGAACTTTAAAAAAAATTCTTTTTTTACTTATACGTGGCAGCCTTCTCTCTGTATCACCTTAGAATCAAGCCCTTCTCCCTACAGCCCATCAGGTGTCAACTTCTGAAACAGTATGTATTATCTCCCTTCCTTTCATGGCCCCTGCAGGTCCTGCACCTGGAGAAGTCCTTTTACAATTGATCATCTCTGAATTGACCTTCCTTTTGCTGGCGTACTTTCTCTCTCCCGCCCTCTCTCTCTCTCTCTCCTTCCTTTCTTTCTTCCTCCCTCCTTCCCTCCCTCTCTCTCTCCCTTCTTTCTTTCTTTTTCTCCTTAATTGAAGGGGAAATGCTAGTATGCAATCACCTCTCTCGGTCTTGCTTGGTCAGTCGTGTCCAACTCTTTGAGACCCTATGGATCCACCAGGCTCCTCTGTCCTTGGGATTCTCCAGACAAGAATACTGGAGTGGGTTGCTGTTTCCTCCTCCAGGGATCTTCCCAACCCAGGGATCGAATGCACACTCCTTCAGTCTCCTGCCTTGATAGCCAAATTCTTTACCACTGAGCCACCAGGAAGCCCATACATAATTGTACTTGGATTTAAAAATCTATTTGCTCCATAATTTTGTTTTTAATGCATAGAGAATATTGATAAATGCATGTTTGTGATTTCATCTTCTTGGTATGTGGGGGTTTTTGAAAATAGGATAAGACATTTCCTTCAGTCCCTGTGATTTTTTTTTTTTTTTGAGTCTTAAATTCTATTTTATCACTGTGTTTTATGGCTGAAACTATTTAATATATCTAGCACCTACTCCAGTTTGGGTGCTGTTTCTCGTACAGAAGGCACCCATGCCTACTAACAAGAGGTCATGGTCTGGCAGGGCAACCTCCACTCACCAGTTATGACAGTGCATCATAATGAATGCCGTATTGTGTGCAGGCTACTGGAGGGGGAAGTCGCTCTGCCCGGTACCCTGTCTGTCACATCACTCTCTGCACAAGAAACTTCCTTAATTCCCCATTGTCTGAGAGGATAAAGACCAGCTTTCCATGATCTGGCAGCCATTTACCCTAACTTAAGCCTTTTTTTTTTTTTTTCAGCTTTTCTGGTCTTTCTCTCTTTCTCTAAATGCTTTTTGCCAGCCTTCAGTTCTTCAGTTATGGGTTCTCCTTTCCCCTCTTCTGTTGCTGCTGCTGCTGCTGAGTCGCTTCAGTCGTGTCCGACTCTGTGTGACCCCATAGACGGCAGCCCACCAGGCTCCCCCGTCCCTGGGGCTCTCCAGGCAAGAACACCGGAGTGGGTTGCCATTTCCTTCTCCAATGCAGGAAAGTGAAAAGTGAAAGGGAAGTCGCTCAGTCAGGCCTCTTCTGTTACCCCCTCCCAATTATCCACATCCTTCAAGAGTTCTGTGTTAAAGGTACAAATGCAAAGAAGGCGTGAAGCCTCTGCAAGCCCCCAGGGATAACCCCGTTATCTCGCTGCCGTCCCATCTCTCACATGGTCACCAAACTTTCTGCGTCTCTGTGTCCTGTGTCCTCAGTGAAAATGCACCAAGGTCAAGACTAACTGACTGTACTTTGTCCTCTCCCTCTCATGTCCCCTAGCTCGAGCATGTGTCTCTAGAAGACACTCAGTAATTATAGGGTGAATAAATGAGCGGATATAAGGTAGGCTTTGGATTCCAGGTTAAAACTGGACTTGATGGGGGTTCAATATGACGGGACCCATGGTATTTAATGAGCAAAGGATAGAGTTCACCCTCATGCCTGACTTTCTGGCGACCTGCAAGACCCGCGAGCACCCACACATGTGCAGTCGTCTTTGCATAATGTTTGGCCCTGAGCCCGTTGCCGTGGAGATGACTTCACTTGACCGGCATACTCAGTGCACCTCCTGGCAGTGGCAACTGGAGCTTTCCTGCTATTGCGGTGAGGGCAACTCCTTGGGCAGCACAGCGTCTCTCTGGAGAAATGTGCGAGGTCAGGCTGACTTCAGGTTGTTTTCTAAAGATGTTCAGCCAGGCTTTGGGGGAGGAAGTTTCCTTTTTATTCCCCATTGTCATGGCACCACTCCAAACTCCTTTGTTTGCTTGTCTTTGCACAGGATTCATGTGCTCGGAGCTCTCAGCACTGCGTTGCTCAGACATTGTGTTCTCTACATTTTGGTGAATGTTTGCCCATCAGGTCCACCTGGGATCCTTGGGGTTCAGCTCCCAGGCCACTGCTCTCATCACCATGCTCAACTTTTTGCTTTTTTCCATCCACTCGTATGTGCTTGGTTGCTACCTGCGTGCTAAGTGAGGCTCAGCGCTTTATCCCGTGTTACCAACGAGGTCACACCCTCTCTGCCCAGCTCTCCCACCACGTCATCCCACGGTTGCCCTGAAATAAACAGGCACACATTTCTCCTTGTCTCGACAAGCAGCTTGCACAGCTGTCCTCCCTGAAAAATACCCCTCCACCTTTCTTTTCCAGTGAAGAGAAATATTAAGAAATAGGCTCCCATCTGCCTGTCCTCACCCTCAAAGCCTATGTTCAAGTCAGTGCTCAGGGTCACTTGTCTGCTGTGGTGCTCAGGGTGGGAGGGGCTCGTGGGCACCAGAATTCTGGATCACACCTATGGGCCAGCGGCCCTGTGTGTTTGCAGGAAGGCCAGCTGCCCAGTGGCTCTGTGACAAGGACAATGTCGGTGCAGAGTCCTTTCCCCGCTGCCAGGTGGGAGGAGCAGAGAGCACCCTGCTCACTGAGGCTATCCCCAGAGGCCCTCCTCTGATCAGGTCTCCTCTTCCTGATGCTTTCTGTGGAGGGGGTTATCTGCACTGCTCCTTCCCATCTCTCACCCCCGGCCCCCGCCTCCCCAGAGTTCTTGTGCTCCAGAAATAGGGAACATCGTCTGGGGACAGGCAGTTGTCTGCAGGACTGCGATTACATTTAGTCTGGGATTCACAAGGAGAGAGTAGGTGTTATTCACCTGGGCCTAGGAACAAAATTATGTGTGCTAAAATGTGTGTGTGTGTGTGTGTGAGAGAGAGAGAGAGAGAGATGATGTAATCTGCAAGTGGGTATAAGTGTTAAGTTGGCCAGAACATTCGTTTGGGTGTTGTTTCTTTAAAAAAAAAAAAAATAGCATGTTACAGACAAATCTGAACGATACTTCTCTGAGAAGATGGTTCATGGTTTCTGTAGCTCCCCAGACACCCCTTATCCCTCTCAGAGTTTGCGACGCACTGTACCAGAGCAGTCACTCCAAGCAGATCATTTCCACCTTCCACCTTCTACCTATTTTACTAGAGGAGTGATTTGGGGAATATTTTCTTCCTCTGTAGAAGAAACAATCTCTGTAGGTATCAGGGAGGGAGGGAGATGAGGAAATGGGGCTGAAATGACACTTGCCCTGCCAGCAGGTCTTGCTGGTGAAACTGATTTTATCTTCTTAGGTGTGGTGGGTGGGATAAAGAGACCCCCATCTGCTCCCCTTTGCTGATGCTGCACCAAGAGTACTTGTTTGTCTAAGGCAAACTTACTGGAATATACAGTTGTATTTATCTTTTTTGGGGTGGTTTCTGGGGTGGTCCTTTGGGCTTCCCTGGTGGCTCAGATGGTAAGGAATCTGCCTGCAATGTAGGAGACCCATGTTCGATTCCTGGATTGGGAAGATCCCCTGGAGAAGGAAATGGCTACCCACTCCAGTATTCTTACCTAGAGAACTCCATGGACAAAGGAGCTTGGTGGGCTACAGTCCATGGGGTCGCAAAGAGTCAGACACAACTGAGCGAGTAACACTTTCACTTTCTGGGGTGAGATTTTTTTTTTTTTAACTGAAGTATAATTGAGGACAATATTATATAAGCTACAGGTATACAATATAGTGATTCACAATTTTAAAAGTTATACTCTATTTACAGTTATTATAAAATGTTAGTTATATTCCCTGTATTGTACAATAAATATATTCTTGAGGTTTATTTTATACCTCATAGTTTATACCTCTTACTCCTCTCCCCCTGTGTTGCCCCGAACTTCCCTCTTCCCACTGATAAGCACAAGTTTGTTCTCTATATCTGTGAGTCTGCTTCTTTTTTGTTATATTCACCATTCATTGTATTTTTTAGATTCCACACATAAGTAAGATCATGCACTATATCTTTCTTCTGATTTATTTCACTCAGTATAATTACCCTTCAAGTCGCTCCATGTTGCTGTAGATGACAGGATTTCATTCTTTTTTATGGCTGAGTAGCAGTCCATTGTATATAGATACCACATCTTCTTTATCCTGGCATGAGATATTTTAATACATATTAAGAGATAGGTGAAAGTTTACATTTGGTAGCAAGTTAATGACAAAATATTTCATATCAGGTTGTCCCCCAATCATCTCGTGGAAAGCAGATTTCCTAATAGTTTCTTTAGACCCACAAGCAGGGCTGAGCGTGTAGATGTAGCAGGCGGTGGCTGTGGAGCTCAGTGACCGAGCTGCTGCTCCCGTCCTCACACCGCAGAGCGGGGTCGCTCAGTCCTGAGAAGCTGCTAGTGCTTTCCCACCAGCCTTGTGCTCAGAGCTGCCTGCAGCCCCTGGGCGCCCAGCCCCGTACAGGCCGTCGCCACCCTCCCCACCTGCTCCAGTGTCTCCCGTCACTCAGCCAGGCAACGGGGAGCCCTCCTTGCTGTCTCCCTCTTCTGTCCCCCCACCCAGACCACGACGAGCCCCAGCACCCTCACCCTGAAATAGCTTGGGACCCATCGCCCCCTCTCCGTCCCGAATACCTCTGCCCTCGCTCTGCCCCTGTCTCCCCACCGCAGAGCTGCCCTCAGCTCAGTCCTTGACACACACAGCCACCTGTCCTTCTTCCTCTCTGAACGCTTTTCAAGATGACGACCCCCGTTTGAGAACTGGTCAGCTGCCGGCACTGCCTGGCGTCTCCACCACCGCCTCCCCTCTCTCTCATGGAGGGAGAACGAAGCCTTGAGAAGCTGGGTAACTTGCTGAGACGCTGTCTCTAAGTCATGTGAGAGCTGATCAGAACGCTGGCCAGTCTGCCCTCAGTGTGCAGGGCTCAGCCCCGCCCCAGGGCTCCGGCACAGTGTCACAGCGGCCAGCCCCTCTGTCCCGGTAAGCTGACCCCCTCCCGCCTCCCCAGGCTCTCCATCATGCATGGTGACGGGTCAGGCTTGGGAGTAGGGTCTGGGGTGAGGGAAGGACAGAGGCCCTGGGCCTGCAAGCTCCCAAGATAAGTGTTAGGTGGGAATGTGAACAGTATACACGTGGGGTCTACACGGGGGTCAGAAGCCAACAGACTCAGTCTCCTGGAGGGAGGAGACTCCCGCCTTTCCAGGCTCATGGCTCAGCATCCTCGCTTGCACCCCTGCTCCAGGAGCACCCTGCTGTGTTCCCTGCACACGCTGGGCCATGTCCCCATTCTTGCTCTCTGGAATCCCTGCCCCACCTTCTACCCCAGGACACTTGTCCTTTTACACTCAGCTCAGGCATCACCTTCCCCCAGGGAGGCTGGGTCTGTGCAGGCCTTCTGACCTCTGTGTAGACCCCATGTGTATATTCACATTCCCACCTAACATTCACCCTGGGAGCTCTCAGGCCCAGGGAGTCTGTCCTTTCTTCACCCCCGAGCCTAGTACCAAGCCTGGCCCAAGTCATCATCCGTAATGCTCACTGCTTTTTGTTTTCAGTTAAGGTATAACTGGCATGTAACCTTATATTAGTTAGTTTCAAATGTAAACATAGTGATTCGATATTTGTGTCTATTGTGAAATGGTCACCATAGTAAATCTAGTTATCACCCATGATCGTAAATACTTACAAATTTTTTTCTTGTGATTAGAATTTTTAAGATTTACTCTCTTAGCAACTTGCAGAAGTGCAATATGGCATCATTAACTATAGTTGCTGTGCTGTACATGACATCCCAGGACTTGGTTACTTTATAACTGAAAGTGTGTATCTTTTGACCCATTTTCCATTAGGATGATGGTCACTTGGAACTGCTTTGTGTGAGTGCCTTGTATCTGCTTTTCCCCATTCTGCTTGGACACTGGCACCTGTGGGCAGGCTCTGGGTCTACTTAACTGGCTTTAAAAATATTATATATTTATTTATTTATGTGCGTTGGGTCTCAGTTGCAGCACACAGGATCTTCATTGCATCATGCGGGATCTTTCCTTGCAGTGCACAGGCTCCCTAGTTGTGGCTCAGTAGTTGTGGTGAGCAGGCTTAGTTGCTTCGTGGCATGTGGGATCTTAGTTCCCCAACCGGGGATCGAACCCGAATCTCCTGCATTGGAAGGTGAAGTTTTAACCACTAGACCGCCGGGAAAGTCCCTGAACTGGCTTCTGACAAGCAACTTCTCTGCGGCAGTGCAGGTCGGCTTTAGAACTGTGTGTACAAAGGTGCTGAAGACTTTTGCTTCCTTTCCTTGAGCACAGATGCAGGCCCAGGATCACAGGGCGGCAGTGTGACCGGTGCGCTCCCGGCTTCTACCGCTTTCCTGAGTGCCTCCCCTGCCACTGCAGCAGAGATGGGACCGAGCCGGGAGTCTGTGACCCAGGCACCGGGGCATGTCTCTGCAAGGTAAGATGGAATGTGCAATGCTGGGGATATGGGCCACCGGCTAGAGTGGAGGGTCTTCATGCTGAGTCATTGTATAAAAATCTGTGGGAAATGAGACTGACCCATGATCAATGATGCTGGGAAAGATTGAAGGCAGGAGAAGGGGATGACAGAGAATGAGATGGTTAGATGGCATCACTGACTCAATGGAAATGAATTTGAGCAGGCTTCGGCAGTTGGTGATGGACAGGGAAGCCTGGCATGCTGCAGTCCATGGGGTCACAAGGAGTCAGACACAACTAAGTGACTGAACTGAGCTCATTGGGTAGAAACAGTTAGAAGCCATCCCAGCCTCACTGCTCTTGTCCTTTGGAGGGTCTACAGACCTCCTTAAGAATCTGATGACACAAATGGTCTCCAGAAAAATCGGCACAAACTTTTGTCTATAATTTGAAGAGGTTCATGGGTTTCCCTGAAGCCTATTCCTGTCCCGTGGACCCCAGGTTCATCATCTCTGCTCCACGGTGTTCTGCCAATGACAGATGGACTCCCCAATCCCAGCAGATGCTCTAAAGTGGTTATAAGTGGGATGAACCGGTCTCCCCCACATTGTGAACTTTTTGGTGCTGTTTTTCTACCTTCAAGATGCTAAAGGGTATCTGATGAAATTTAGGAAATCCTCTCTTCCATTTGTATGCGGTATAAAATTTAAATAGTTAATGTGGTAGAACAGTTGAACAGTCATATAACTTTGAGTGTTTTATTACCATCCATGTCCCATTGTCTTATGTTGGTACTTAATTTGTGCGTGTAGCTCTCTTCAGTCAGAGACCCTTCAGAAGGAATTATCTCTTCTCTCGTGGTTTTCTTTGATAGGAAAACGTGCAAGGCACAGAATGCAACATGTGTCGGGAAGGGTCATTCTACCTGGAGCCAGCGAATCCCAAGGGTTGTACCAGCTGCTTTTGTTTCGGAGCCAGTCATCACTGTCACAGCACACATAAGAGAAGGGCTAAGGTACGCAGGGCATCAGAGTCCTTCTGTTTTTCTTTAGCACTTCTAAATGAGGAAGTGAGGGGTTCCCAGGTGGCACCATGGTAAAGAATCTGCCTGCAGAACAGGAGACGTGAGTTCAGTTCCTGGGTTGGGAAGATCCCCTGGAGTAGGAAGTGGCAACCCACTCCAGTATTCTTGCCTGGAGAGTTCCATGGACAGATGAGCCCAGTGGGCTGCAGTCTGTGGGGTCGCAAAGAGTCGGACATGACTGAGCATGAGCACGCATAAAAGAAAAAAATGAGAAAGTAATGCACTGGCATGAGAAGTGAAGAGTCATGGAGGTTTTGCATCCTGCTGGGTTAGAATGTTAAGCCCTATGCTCACTGTCGTTAGCCTGCAGCGTTCTGTCCCCAGATGTCCTCATGTCCCTCAGCTCACACCCCTCATCAGGTCTCTGCTCATGTGTCCCAGTGCTCGGAGAAGCCTCCCGTCACCACTCGCTGACTCTGTGACCTCGCCTTTCTCTGTGGACTTCATAGCGTGCATCACAGTTCTAATGCTTATTATCTCTCTTCTTTCACCACTTGCGTGTAACCTCCTTGATGGAATCCCAGCACCGTGAGCAGGATCTGAAATGTAGTAGTTGCTCAATAAACACTCATTAGAGTTGCTTGTTCTCCTCCCTTACTTCTTATGTGCTTATCTTCCTGTTTTACTTTTCTTCTCACCTGTTTTACCACATCTTGTCTTTGGTCACTCTTAAAATCAACTCCAGAAAGCTAAAGCTTGTGTTGCCTCCGTGATCCCACGCTTGCTTGCTTGTGTGAGTCGTGTATTTGTTGTTGTTGTTTAGTCGCTGAGTTGTGTCCGACTGTTTTGTGACCCTATGGAGTGAGTCATGCATTATGTCCAACAAATGTTCAAAGAAAGATTTTTGTATCTGTTTTACTGCTTGCCTCCTGAAAGGAGCACAAGCTTGTAGTGGGGGGAGAAAGTTATTTTGTAAATCCACCCTAAAGGCTCCTCTTCTTATCCCCAGGGGACCCCCGAAGCATTATTCCACATCTATGCCTTGTCAGCTCCTTCTTTTTCTTCCCCTCATAATTTAACTCCTGGCTTCCTTTGTGATCAGGGGAGTATTTAATTCTGATGCTCCATTTAGAGAAAAACAACGACAGCAGGCCACTGTACTTCACATCACATTTTCTCTCTGAGGAGCTCACCATTAAAATGCGCCCACAATCCTAGTTATGATCCACACCCTTATTTGCATATTATTCGAACAGTTATTGGACACCTACTAAATGTCAGGATGTGCGCAGGGCTAAAGGATAAATCCCACGTACATATGGCCACTATCCTTTGAGAATTCCTAGTCTCAATGGGCCAGTTGGGGGCTGAGCGGGAGTCAGAGACGAGGAGACACCCGAGGGAGGCCTTTGCAGCAAGGTGGCTGCCCCGTGGCTCTTTCTGCTCTTCAAGATTCAGCCATCACCAGAGGAGCCACGGGCATGTGGTTCCATGCCTTGCCTCTGTGTTTCAGCTTGTGGACATGATGGGCTGGCGCCTGCAGACAGCAGACGGAGTGGACATCCCCGTCTCCTTCAACCCCGGCAGCAGCAGTGTGGTGGCCGACCTCCAGGAACTGCCCGCCACGGTCCATAGCGCGTCCTGGGTCGCCCCGCCTTCCTACCTGGGGGACAAGGTAACCACATCCTGCTGTTCTCCCGTGCCCTTGCTGGACTTCCTCCATCACCACCTGGGCATCATTAACCAGATGTTGGGAAGGAAAGTTCCAGAAGTTCAGATTACTAAAATTGGAGACCTTAGGTTAATCACGGGCTTCCCACATGGCTCAGTGGTAAAGAATCCTCCTGCCAATACAGGAGACTCAGGAGACTTGGGTTCTATCCCTGGGTCAGGAAGATCTCCTGGAGGAGGAAAGAGCAACCCCCTCCATTATTCTTGCTTAGAGAACCTCATTGGCAGAGGAGCCTGGCGGGCTACAGTCCATAGGATCTCAAAGGGTCGGACACAACTGAGTGACCGAGCTCGCATGGGTTAATCACAAATGCAGATGATGGAGGGACTGAAGGTGTCCGTATCTCAGGGGCCCCACACGCATTGCTCACCAGCAAAGGAATAACGCATCAGGTTGTTCTTGGTTTTCGCTTAATGCCAAAGAATTTTCCTCCATGGAAATAACCCATTTAAATAATACCTGCTGCGAATGGCACATGTATGCTTTTAAATGCCAGTGCTGAGAATTCTTTGTTTTAAAGCAGAAGAAAGGCCCCTTGTCAGGAACACAAAAGCTGCAAAGTGACTCATGAGCTTATTAAAAGAAGCCCAGGAACCAGCGACAGCACAGCTTTCATTAATAGAGTCATGTGTGGTTATGAATAAATTCTTTCTTTTTAAAAAAAAATTATTGGGGTACAGTTGATTTACAATGTTGTGTTAGTTTCTGCTGTCCAGCAAAGTAAATCTGCTATCCACTCTTTTTTGGATTCTTTCACATATAGGTCATTACAGAGTATCGAGTAGAGTTCCCTGTGCTCTACAGTAGGTCCTTATTGTTACATATTTTATATGCTGTAGTGTGTATATGTCACAGATGTAGAACACAAGCTTATCGTTACCAAAGGGGACAGGGTGCGGGGGAGAGGAATAAATTGGGAAATAGTGAGTGACGTGGTTAGATGCTCCTCAGGAAGCTTATAAACAAGTTGCTTTTCCTTTGTTGCATAAATTAGCATTCCAGGATCAGGCCACCTACACTCATTTATAAGGACAGAAGTATGAGCCCCCCATAGAAACATCCTCTGGGGACACATGCTCCTGGGGGCCCAGGATAGAGCTTTGGAGAAGAGGGAGATTTCACAGAGCCCCGGCCAGATGATGCCATGCTCTCACATCTAGAATGACTAGATACTCGGGTCTTCTCAGCCTGAGCCCTCTGACGCTGTCTTTGGGTTGAAGGGCTGTGAGTGCTGACCGCTGAGTGTGGGGAACATTGCTCTTCTCACATAATCCCGCTTCTCCCTCTCGTGACATGCCTCTTCACATCCACAGGGCGAGCCCTGTACTTACTGGTCATCTCGTCCTGGGTGACGGACGACCCACAGACTTTGCAGCTTAAAGCAGCAGACCATTGTTATCTCGGCTAGTTTCCATGGATCACGGTGGCTCAGGGTCTCTCATGAGGTTGTGGTCAAGACGTCAGCCTGGGCTGCAGTCATTTGGGCCTGGAGGACCCATGTCCACGCTCGCTGGTGTGGCTGTCAGCCGGCCTCTGTCCTTGGCTGGCTGTTGGTGGTGGCTTCAGTTCCTGTTCATGTGAGGCCCTCCATAGATGTGTGAGGGTCCTCATGATACTACAGTTGGCTTCCACCAAAGCAAATGAGAGAAGAAACAATATTTTTGTAACCTAATTTCAGAAAAGACACACTCTAGTTTCTGCTATATTCTGTTCTCTAGAACACAGTCACTAAGCCCAGCCTATACTCTGGGAGGAGAATTAAGCTCCACCTCTAGAAGACAGGAGTATGAAAGAATATGTAGACCTATTTTTAAAACCTTGAATTCCTTTAAAAACTGTAAAAATAAAGTTACCATATGACCTTGCAGTCTCACTCCTGGGCATGTTTTTCCAGAGAAAAACATGATCCAAAAAGATACACACACCCCAATATTCATTAATTACTGTTTACAATAGCCAAGACAGTGGAAGCAACCTCAATGTCCATTGACAGGTGAATGGATAAAGAAGATGTGGTGCATATATACAACGGAATATCACTCAGCCATTCAAAAGAATGAAATAATGCCACAGAAGGACCTTGAAATTGTTGTATGGAGTGAAATAAGTCAGACAGAGACCGACAAATATCATATAATATTGCTTATATGCAGAATCTAAAAAGATGATGCAAATGGACTTAGAAAACAGAAGCAGACTCAGGCTTAGAGAATGAACTCAGGGTTATGAGTAGAGGGAAGGGGCTGGGGAGAGGGATAGATCAGGAGTTTTCAATTGATGTGTTCCAACTTCTGTATTTAAAATATCAATAGATAACCAACAAGGACCTCCTGTATAGCATAGGGAACTCTCCTCAATATTATGTAGCAACCTAAATGGGAAGAGAATTTGAAAAGAATAGATGGATGTATATATATAACTTAATCACTTTGCTGTACAGCTGAAACTAACACAACGTTTTGATCACCTGTACTCCAATATAAAATAAAAAGTGAAAAACAAATGATGTCAGCCCATCAAAAAAGCAATCCTTACTCTCAAAAGAGAATTCAAGATGTTATCTTGAGTACTTCCAGGCTCTTTGGTCATAACTAGGTGAAGCTGTGTAGGCTGTAGGTTCTAGGGAAGAACTTCAGTGGACTGGGAGTCTAAGGGCTGCCCCATGTCCCTGCTCCAGTTTATTTGCATCTCAGTAAGGTACTTTGTCTACCTGCCCTGAGGTGACGTTGCCTCTGATTTTCATCCCTCAGTCACTCATTCCTTCTTTATCAGTTTTTACTTTAATGGGGAGAGATGTCAGGACCAGATGTAAAGTCTGTTCAGAAAGATGCTGTCCAGAAAACCCTGATCATTCACTTCCTCATCTCTGTTACCATCATGCTGCTAATGCAGCACTGAGAGGCGGTCCATATACCTGGCGGTACGGTCGGACATGGGCTTCCCCAGTGGGTCAGCGGTAACGAATCTGCCCTCGGTACAGGAGCTACCGTAGACATGGGTTCAATCGCTGGGTTGGAAGATCCCCTAGCAGAGGATATGGCAACCCACTCCAGTGTTCTTGCCTGGAGGATTCCATGGACAGAGGAACATGGTGGGCCACAGTCCACAGGGTCGCAAAGACTCGGACTTGTGTGAAGTGACGTAGCACACACACACACACAGATGGACATGGTTCATGCGCCCAAGAGAATGCAGAATCACTTAGGAAACAGTCACCATCTGTGCTCAGGGGAAGTGTTTTTTAGTTTATTTTTGGAAGTTCATCTTGTAGCTGATAGATATTAACCAGTTCTCTCAGCTAAATAGAAAAGCAGTGGCCTAGATTTCTTAGAATAACTGTGGTTTAGTAGCCATCTAGAATAAAAGGATCTTATTTGTTTCTGTGTGACTATTATTTTTCTTTTTAAGGGAAGTATCCTCTTGCTTGTAAAACTCAATCATCTTCACATTAAACATTTTAATCAATATAAAATGGTATAAAGTAGAGAGCTAAAATACCATCTTCAATTCCACTCTGTAGAAATGACTGCTGTTAAGGGGCTGATAGTGTATCTTCCCAGAGCTCTGTGCCAGTGTACTTCATAGACAAACTGATGTGGCCATGGTGTGTTGCAATGCTTGTGCTATTAATGCTGTTATTTCAATTTTAGGTTTCCTCTTATGGTGGCTACCTCACTTACCAGATCAAGTCGTTTGGACTACCTGCTGACATGGTTCCTCTGGAAAAGAAGCCGGATGTGCAGCTCATTGTAGGTATCAGAGCACAAGCCAAGTGACAGGAAGTGGCAGTTGCAGCTGGTGCCATTCTGGTTTTAGGACATCACTTCTTAAAAAATAACTTTATTTACATATTTCTTGGCTGCGCTGGACCTTCGCTGCTGCTCGGGCTTTTGTCTAGTTGAGTCGAGCGGGGGCTACTCTTGCTTGTGATTCAGGGGCTTCTCTTCTTGCTGAGCGCAGGCTCTGGGGCATGTGGGCTCTGCAGTTGCAGCTCCCCGGCTCTAGTTGTGGCTCACAGGCCTAGTAGTTCTGCAGCACGTGGGGTCTTCCTGGATCAGGGTTTGAACCCATGTCTCCTGCATTGGCAGGCGGACTCCTCACCACTGAGCTACCAGGCAATTAAGTCCTAGGACATCTTGATAAGTGGCCTAAGCAGAAGTCTGGATTAAGTCGTTTCCAGTATTTTGTAGAAACTCAAAGGGAAGTTGAGAGCATCTAGCACCTCTTCCAGATCCTGGGTGCTTGACCATCCCAGCCCCGAGTCGTTTCTCTTTTCTTCCCTCCCAAGAACTTAACCATCTCCCTCCTGGCTTCTCACAATCATTGCCTCATCGTAAACTTATTTTATGTATCTGTCATTCAATTTCATTGCACAAATGGTTTTGAGACTTCCCTTTTTGCAAAGTTACATTGCTGGGCTCATGAAGGACAGGTGGTCCCTGTTGTCAAAAAGAAAAAGTGTAATCTAAGGGGAGATGGGCTTCTCTGGTGGCTCAGTGGTATAGAATCTGCCTCCAATGCAGGAGACCCAGGTTCCATTTCTGTGTCGGGAAGATCCCTTGGAGGAGGAAGTGGTGACCCACTCCACTATTCTTGCCTGGAGAATTCCATGAACAGAGGAGCCTGTCAAAGAGTTGTGACTAAGCGACTGAGCACAAACACGAGATACTGAGGAGCCCTTTTGGTTTTTTGAGAAGTGACACCCGCATGCTATGTGCTGGGCACCCAGTCCAGAACTACAATCTAGCAATTTCCTGGAGGGCAGGGGTGATATACCATCCTGCTTTGAATCCCTACAATGTACAGAACCTTGAACATGGGATGGGGTGCCATCGCCTGGTCTTGACTGTGTTTCTGGTTCATGTGCTGTAATTAATGTGTTGCAATCCCAGCTTCCTGAAGGACTTCTTGGTGTATTTTGTGTAAGTGATGCCTGGAAAACCCCACATGTCTCATGCCAGCTGACGGCCTCGCATTCTGGTAGCTTTTTGTGTTCAGGCATGGCTGTGCTGTGTTCTGTTTCTGCTGGCACCCAAATGTATTGAACTGTTGTTTTAAAAACTCAAAGGAACCTTCCTTTGCAAAACATCTTGAAAATGAAGCACCCAGGACTTTAAAGTCCAAGGAAAAATAGTTCCACAATAAAAACACTATTATGACATGCTGTAGATCAGCTTCATTATTTTTTTACAGAGCATCTCAAATTCAGGCCATTAGTATGCCTATGTTTTACTGCCTCTGTTATTATGCAAACTGTTGGAGCTCATGGAGAAGTGAGGACCAAAATTTCTTCTTAATTTATCTTCAAACTTGGAAAGTAATTTAGGCTCATAAAGCATATACTCTGCTGCTTTGTTCCAAACCACTAAAATTAAAAGCTTATTGGGCATGTTTCTTAGATTAAGGTATTAAATGAGTGATTGCAGATAATGCTCTTCTTTCTGAAAGGCCAGCTCTGGTGAATGAAACCTTTAGGGGTTTGGTGCCCCAGCAGAAGAGCTGAGCCTCCTCTGTGTGGGTGTGGGGTGAGGGTGCTGGTGGTGGGTGCTGACTGTCCCATTGTGCCCTCAAGAGCCTCTGTAATGGGGACCGGCGTGCAGAGGTTGAGTGATGGGGCTGGTGCCTGCAGGGTCTTGGGCTGTGGGGTGAGCCCTGCTGCACGTGCCAGCCCCACAGCACCCTGTCCATGCCACCTGCACAGCCCACAGCCAGCCTGCCAGCCTTCTGCCCTCCTTCCCCTCCCCACTAACCCACCCACCAAAGCACTTTCTTGCTCCCTGTCTGGTCCTAGACAGTAGGGGAACTGGTCCCTCATGTTATCTGCAAAGCATGTTTATTGATTTTTAAAAATTGTTTCCATCTTTCTAAGCCACTTTTAGTCAAAGGAACTTTCCTTTGTGAAAGTTTAGGAAACAAAGGTTTCCTATTTGGGAAAATGAACTCTATTAGGTCTTATTATTCCATTTCCGTGTTACTAATCCTTTTGCTTGTCAGTTCATTTCGCAGTTACTTTTTTAGAATCAGTCATTTCATGTAAAGCAGATCTATAGACATTTGTTCTCAAATCAGCCATAAACTTTGAAACATGATGGCCAAGCTACCAACACATTCATATTTGTCTTCCACAGGGTCAGCACATGTCCATCATCTACCATGAGCCAAACCACCCCCGGCCAGACCGGCTGCATCATGGGCGAGTGCAGATGGTGGAGGTAAGGGAAAAGTGAATGTGAAGTGGTTCTTTCTTTTGTCTTTTTTAATTTTTTTGGCCACGCTGCAAAGCATGTGGGATCTTAGTTCCCTGACCAGGAATCGAACCTGCACCCCTTGCAGTGGAAGCTCTGCAGCTTAACTGGACCACCAGGGAGGTCCCTGAAATGGCTCTTGATGAGCTTTTAAGAGTTGGTTTTTCTTTTTACTTATTTTATGAATTCAAAATATTAATTATATTTATGTAAATATAATTTGATATATAAATTAGAAATTATATAAAGTATACAGAGCTCCAACCTCACAGGGCTTTGTTTGCAGTATCTTTATGGCACAGAAACAGGAGACCATCCTGTCTCCCGTTTTACAGTTAAATATCCTTAATGTATAAATTCCATGAGTCTGTCATGCTCCGATATAGCTCCCATTTGTCCTCAGGATTCCCTCAGTGCCTGGAACCTGGTGACTTTCCAACAAATGTGCTTGGGGTGAATAAATGGAAAAGTTACAAGCACGTCTAACACCAAAAGAAATAAGAATCAGATCAGATCAGATCAATCGCTCAGTCGTGTCCGACTGTTTGCAACCCCATGAATCGCAGCACACCAGGCCTCCCTGTCCATCACCAACTCCCGGAGTTCACCCAGACTCACGTCCATCGAGTCAGTGATGCCATCCAGCCATTTCATCCTCTGTCGTCCCCTTCTCCTCCTGCCCCCAATCCCTCCCAGCATCAGAGTCTTTTCCAATGAGTCAACTCTTCGCATGAGGTGGCCAAAGTACTGGAGTTTCAGCTTTAGCATCATTCCTTCCAAAGAAATCCCAGGGCTGATCTCCTTCAGAATGGACTGGTTGGATCTCCTTGCAGTCCAAGGGACTCTCAAGAGTCTTCTCCAACACCACAGTTCAAAAGCATCAATTCTTCGGCACTCAGCTTTCTTCACAGTCCAACTCTCACATCCATACATGACCACAGGAAAAACCATAGCCTTGACTAGACAGACCTTTGTTGGCAAAGTAATGTCTCTGCTTTTGAATATGCTATCTAGGTTGGTCATAACTTTCCTTCTAAGGAGTAAGCATCTTTTAATTTCATGGCTGCAGTCACCATCTGTAGTGATTTTGGAGCCCAGAAAAATAAAGTCTGACACTGTTTCCACTGTTTCCCCATCTATTTCCCATGAAGTGATGGGACCGGATGCCATGATCTTCGTTTTCTGAATGTTGAGTTTTAAGCCAACTTTTTCACTCTCCACTTTCACTTTCATCAAGAGGCTTTTGAGTTCCTCTTCACTTTCTGCCAGAAGGGTGGTGTCATCTGCATACCTGAGGTTATTGAGATTTCTCCCAGCAATCTTGACTCCAGCTTGTGTTTCTTCCAGTCCAGCATTTCTCATGATGTACTCTGCATATAAGTTAAATAAACAGGGTGACAATATACAGCCTTGATGAACTCCTTTTCCTAATTGGAACCAGTCTGTTGTTCCATGTCCAGTTCTAACTGTTGCTTCCTGACCTGCATACAAATTTCTCAAGAGGCAGATCAGGTGTTCTGGTATTCCCATCTCTTTCAGAATTTTCCACAGTTTATTGTGATCCACACAGTCAAAGGTTTTGGCATAATCAATAAAGCAGAAATAGATGTTTTTCTGGAACTCTAGTGCTTTTTCCATGATCCAGCGGATGTTGGCAATTTGATCTCTGGTTCCTCTGCCTTTTCTAAAACCAGCTTGAACATCAGGAAGTTCACAATTCACATATTGCTGAAGCCTGGCTTGGAGAATTTTGAGCATTACTTGACTAGCGTGTGAGATGAGTGCAATTGTGCGGTAGTTTGAGCATTCTTTTGCATTGCCTTTCTTTGGGACTGGAATGAAAACTGACCTTTTCCAGTCCTGTGGCCACTGCTGAGTTTTCCAAATTTGCTGGCATATTGAGTGCAGCACTTTCACAGCATCATCTTTCAGGATTTGGAATAGCTCAACTGGAATTCCATCACCTCCACTAGCTTTGTTCGTAGTGATGCTTTCTAAGGCCCACTTGACTTCACATTCCAGGATGTCTAGCTCTAGGTCAGTGATCACACCATCGTGATTATCTGGGTTGTGAAGATCTTTTTTGTACAGTTCTTCTGTGTATTCTTGCCATCTCTTCTTAATATCTTCTGCTTCTGTTAGGTCCATACCATTTCTGTCCTTTATCGAGCCCATCTTTGCATGCATGAAATGTTCCTTTGGTATCTCTGATTTTCTTGAAGAGATCCCTGGTCTTTCCCATTCTGTTATTTTCCTCTATTTCTTTGCATTGATCACTGAAGAAGGCTTTCTTATCTCTTCTTGCTATTCTTTGGAACTCTGCATTCAGATGCTTATATCTTTCCTTTTCTCCTTTGCTTTTCGCTTCTCTTCTTTTCACAGCTATTTGTAAGGCCTCCCCAGACAGCCATTTTGCTTTTTTGCATTTCTTTTCCATGGGGATGGTCTTGATCCCTGTCTCCTGTACAATGTCACGAACCTCATTCCATAGTTCATCAGACACTCTATCAGATCTAGGCCCTTAAATCTATTTCTCACTTCCACTGTATAATCATAAGAATAAGAAATAAGAATAATATAGCTAAATAAAGGAGAGCTTATCAAATTATGTGTGTGTGCATGCTAAGTCCTTTCAGTCATGCCCGACTCTTTGTCCGACCCTATGGACTGTAACCTGGCAGGCTCTTCTGTGCATGGGATTCTCCAGGCAAGAATCCTGGAGTGGGTTGCCATGCCCTCCTCCAGGGGATCTTCCTAACCCAGAGATTGAACCCACATCTCTTACATCTCCTTCGTTGGCAGGTGGGTTCTTTACCTCTAGCGCCACCTGGGAAGCCCTATCAAATTGTAGAACATTGTATTACACCTACTTATTTACAACTATTCCTTTAAACAATGTTCCAATTATATTATTAAATTTGTCCAGGGATGTCCCCTGTGGTGTACTGGCTAAGACTTCAAGCTCCCAATGTGGGGGGACCCAGGTTCAATCCCTGGTCAGGGAGCTAGATCCCACATGCTGCAGTTAAGAGTTCAGAAGGTGCAACTTTAAAATGTCCCACATGAGGAAATGAAGATGGAAGATCTGAGTGCCACAAAGAAAATGTGGCACAGGCAGCCAGAGAAACAAATAAAAACATTTAAATATGTGCAGTGAGAATTGTTAAATATATCCTCAAGGGGATACTTTTTCAAGTACCTTAAACTTGTGGACATGCTGTAACATTTCTGTACTGGTCCATCCATATGGTGGAATACCATTGGGCAATAAACAGAACAAAAAGTACTGGTAACTTCCACAGTGGATGAAGCCCCAAAATATTATGCTGAAGGAAAGAAGCAAGACACAAAAGTTCACATATTATGCGATTCTGTTTATATGAGAGAGGTTATGCCAGCAAAAATGGTGAAGAACCTCTCCCAATTTTTCCTCCACAAAAGCAATGAGAAAACTGGCAAACATGGTCAAAGTCAACTAGTTTAGAAGTCTTGACAGTTAACCAAAGGCTAGCAGTCATCTGAAAAGCATCTATTCCAGAAAAAAAAAAAAAAAAAAAAGCCTGAATCTTTTGCCACTAAATACTACAGTACTACATGATCTGTGGTTGGTCAAATCGATGCATTTGAAGCCACAGATGTGGAGAGTGGACTGGGAAGATTTTCACAGGTTTTTGACTCCCAGAGGGTTGTCACCCCTAATACCTGCATTGTTCAAGGGTCAGCTCTATATTCCAAATAGTTGGAAATAGGGTTCTGGAGATATTTGCACAGTCATGTTCAGTGTGACACTGTTCACAGTAGCCAAAAGGTGGAAGCAAGTTCAGTGTCTATCGACTGCCGACGGGATAAGGAAACTGTGCCACATACACACTGGAATGTTATTCAGCCTTAAAAAAGAAGAAAGTTCTGTCATATGCTAGAACGTGAATGAAATTTGAACGCATTCCACCAAGTGAAATAAGCAAGTCATGAAGAGATAACTACTGTGTGATTCCACTTACAAGGTATTTAAAGTCCTCAAATTCATAGAAACAGAAAGGAGAATGGTAGTTGCCAGGGGCTAGGGGAGGAGGAAATGGCAGTTATTGCTTAATAGGTGCTGAGTTTCAGGTTTGCAGGATGATCAAGTTCTAGAGATCTGTTGCACAATCACATTAACACAATATAGTTAACACTGCCGTACACTAGGCTTCCATGGGCTCAGGAGGTAAAGAATCTGCCTGCAATGCGGGAGACTGGGGTTCAGTCCATGGATTAGCAAGATCCCCTGCAGAAGGGACTGGCCTCCCGCTCTGGTGTTTTTGCCTGGAGAATTCCATGGACAGAGGAGCCTGGTAGGCTACAGTCCATGGGATCACATAGAGTCGGACAGACTGAGCAACTAACACTTTCACTTCACTTCACCATACTGTTAAAAATGATTAAGATGGTAAATCTTATGTTACATGTTTTTCACCATCATAAAAATAAAATAACATGAATGTGTGTGTGTGCAAGAAAAGATTGGACTGTCACAATTATGAATGTTTAATGAATGATCTGAGCTGTGCGACTTACTCCGTTTCCATATGCCTCTCTACTCTTTTTCACTCCCTTTATGCTTTTACAAGCAAAAGTGCATTTTGCAATAAGCTGAACACTGAGAAATCTGATTTCATTTTATTGCTTTTAATTTTCTGCCTTCATTTTCCCCCTCTTTCTCATGGCTCTCTTCCTTCTTGGGAACAATCCAGGATATGTGACTTCTGAATGTAAATCTACGTGTCCACTTACCTATCTCATTTTAGTATTTTCCCTGATGCATACATTTTTATTAATTTTTATTGGGTATCCCAGGTGGCTCAGTGGTAAAGAATCCACCTGCCAATGTGGGAGATGCTGGTTCAATCCCTGGCTCAGGAAGATCCCCTGGAGAAGGAAATGGCAACCCCCTCCCATATTCTTGCCTGGGAAATCCCATGGACAGAGTCCATGGGGTCACAAAAGAGTCAGACATAACTTAGTGACTAAACAACCACAAAATATAGTTGCTTTACAAGGTTGGGTTAGTTTCTGTTGTGAGGCAAAGTGAATCAGCTATATGTATACATATATCCCCTCTTTTTCAGATTTCCTTCCCATTTAGGTCACCATAGAGTCTCTTCAGTGGGCCAGTGGTAAAGAATCCATCTGCAATGCAGGAGACCCAGGTTCGATCCCTGGATCAGGAAGATCCCCTGGAGGAGGGCATGGCAACCCACTCCAGTATTCTTGCCTGGACAGTCCCCATGGACAGAGGAGCCTGGTGGGCTACAGTCATAGGGTCACAAAGAGTCAGACTCAAGTGACTTAGCACGCATGCATGCAGAGCGTTGAGTAGAGCTCCCTGTGTTATGCAGTAGGTTCTCACTAGTTATCTAGTTATACATAGTAATGTTTAGTTTATACATAATAAACTAGGGCACTAGGAACAGTTTACTATGTATAAACTACATACTATAATCTGTGTAGTTTATACACAGTAAACTAGGGAAGCCTGGCGTACTACAGTCCATGGGGTCGCAAAGTCGGACACGACTGAGTGAGTGAACAGCAGTATGCGTGTATGTTAGTCCCAGTCTCCCAGTCTATCCCACCTTCCCTCCTTGCTAACCGTAAGTTTGTTCTCTACTCCTGATGCATTTTCAGTGTCTTTTGTTGGGTTCCTTCTGGTTGGCTGTCTTGCGGTCCCTGGGACTGAGTTCGCCTCTCTGCTTTCACGTGTAGGGAAACTTCAGACATGCCAGCAGCCAGGCCCCCGTGTCCCGGGAGGAGCTGATGACCGTGCTGTCTAGACTGCAAGGTGTGCACCTCCGGGGCCTCTACTTCACTGAGACGCAGCGGCTCACCCTGAGCGGGGTGGGGCTGGAGGAGGCCTCGGAAACAGGAAGTGGACGTCGAGCACAGAGCGTGGAGATGTGTGCCTGCCCCCCTGACTACACAGGTGACTCATGTCAGGTAGGAGCTGCCCCTCAACCATCGAATGCCCTGAAGGGCTCTTGGGGCTGGTGTGCCTGTCTGCTGTCCAGCCCTCTTGGACGGCCTGGAGCCCTCTGACCATCAAACAAGTTTCTGCTGGGGGTCTAGCGTGTTATCTTACCTGGACCACCTGCAGGTATTAAAAATGAAAAAAAAAAAATCACTTGTCTCAAAACCCATCAGAAAGCATTAGGAGCTCAGTGGATCCTGGGGGTTTCAGAAATCTGGACTTTCTGGGAGGCAGGAAGGAAGTAACTGTGCACATCCCAATATGTGAGCCACTGCCTTCCCGGGAGTTGACCCAGGGCCCTCCTGCCTTTCCTTAATCCAGGGCCTCTTTCCAGCACCCATCCCCCTGTGGAGTTATGGTCCAGAAAACGTCCTGATTCTTCAGGGGAAGTTTCAGTCCAAGCTTCCAGCTCACAGCAGATCCTCAGTGGAGGCCCAGTCAACTTGACTGTCCTCTGTGTGCTGTAACATGAAACTATTTCATATCTCAAGCTGCAAATATTTCCTTTTCCCAAAGAGAGGGAAAGAAAGCACAGTAGGTAGTACAATGAATAGGAAATAGCAAACATTGTCATCTTGAGAATTCCAGACGCCTGTCGGATATGCAATTAGCAACCTCCTTAACTTCCCCTCCCGACCCCTGGATTGCAGAAAACCCTAAAGGTGATCTGCCCATCGGTTCTTTTTTTAACCTGAAGGTATAATATTTTTGCAGATTAAAATGTGACCTATTTTGCAGGCTAAAATATAATATACTCGCTGTGGTTTTCTCAGGATTCCTGCCAGGTAACTTTTAGTCCACAGGTGGCTCCGTTCTTTGTCCCCCTGCCTTCTCTGTCTTTTGTAGCCCGATTAAGTGAAATTCCTAGCCCAAGGGAAAGAGAGGGACCTCTGGCTCACCACCCTCCTGCCCAGGGCGTGTTCTAGGCTCATGACTCAGCCTGTGATTTACAGCTTCGAGTGCCGTCTCAGGGGTGAGGTGGGTAGAAGGTGATGCCTGCCCCACCTGGCAGGAATTACAGAGTGGCGCGCTTCCCTGCGGGACTGTTATGTGCGCGCTCTCCCAGGCTGACTCACAGGTGAAGTTTACAGGTGGGGCCTCCTGCCGCAGACAGCCTGCCTTCTACCTGAGTCAGCCCGGCCTGGGCAGCGAGCAGGAAGGGCAGGTATAAGAGGAAGAGGCAGAGGTCTGCGCGCAGCCAGCAGGACGCCCAGGGACTACGATGCCCCCGGCAGTGAGGTGGTCTGCCCGGAGTGCAGGATGGCTCTGGATCTTTGGGGCAGCCCTGGGGCAGTGTCTGGGGTACAGTTCACAGCAGCAAAGGGTAGTGCTTCCTCCATCTCCGGGTCAAAACCAACAGCAAGCAAGTTATGTGGAGCTTAAGCCCAGCCAGGTAACGGCCCTTTTACGTTTTGCTTTGGGTGGGGAAGGGTTCCCAGCTCCCTGAGATTTCAAGGCAGGGTGATGAGTGAGAAGTGGGTGGGCTGGGGGAGGGGCCGATGGCTCCCCCATCTGCTGACTGGCAGTGTTCATTACGGTGCCTGACAGATCGCTCTCCTGGGCTGTTAACCACAAACCCTATAAACATCAGCCCACCTGGAAATGCCGAGGCAGCTAGAGTTTGAATGCCTGTGGGATGTTCATGTCTAGGAAACTTCGTGCCCTTTCTAGACGAACCCAAGGCTTAGGATAAGAGTCTGGATGCTTGTAGGTTTCCAGGCTCTGCTTGGGAGAAAAATTGCCCATAAAGTAAACTCTGAGCATCAGTGGAATCCCTATTTAAGATTAAGAAAATTGATGAGATCAATTTTGTGTAATACCTAACAGATGTGCTTCAATTAGCCGGGCATTAAACATTCATAAATTCTGCTTTCACTGTATTTAAATTTCCTGGATAGTACCTGTATATTCACAGAGAAATAAACGCTATGGCTGCTAAAGTGACCCAGGAAACTTGATAGAGACATCATTTTATCATTTGTACTACAAAAGTTTATTGGAAAAGTTATCCTGAAAAATTGTGACTTAAAAAATTATTAGTTGCAAAGTCTCTTTACTGAAGTAACATGTTGGGACACATTCGTTTTCATTTAGAACAAGTCTTCAATACAGCCTGAATAGTTGAACAGAATCGTATGTTAAATGTAGAGTTTGTGTGCTTTACAGAGGTGAGAAAATAATTATATTCCCATAACTGACAAATGTTCTGAGAGTCACATGATACATAGTTCTTGTGGAGTGTTTTTCTATTTCTAAGCAAAAGCAAATTAAGATGGGTGATTTACCTTTAATCAGGATAGACCGTCCTCACCCACCAAAGAATATTTAATTAAAGCTTTTACTGGGCATGTTGTCATAAATAAACCATATATATTTATTATTTAGATAATTTGTTCTTTATTAAATCGGATAATTTTATAATCATGTAATGGGGTATATGGTGATAATTATAAGGCCCTTGTGCCTTCTTAGTAGAGATTTTTTGCAGATACGATCATACCACCACTGGCTGAATTAAGTTCAAACGTATCTCTCAGTTGTGCTTTCAGCTCAAGAACATTCCTTTCATGTTTGGATTCTCCTTAGACAAGCCCATTCAGTAATCTAAGTTGTTGTAGTGCATTCTTTTGCCTCGACATGGTTCCTAATAGCTGAAGGGAAAATTATATTGGAAATTATATATTGTTATTGTGTATGATTTGGCATCATTTGTGTAGCTTTAGAAGGAATTTCTAGCAGCAACTGGAATATTCAGCTCTGGGGAGTGTGTGAGCTTCTTCTCATCATCATCATCATAATTCTTCTCATCCACATGAAAAATAATAACTTGCAGCATTACACTGCAAAAAGGCAATATAGAGGAGATAGGGTTAATCAAAGCAATGTTGAATAAGAGGAGACCACACTCACGGAAATTGCCTTAAGCTGGGTCCTTGTGTTCAGTAGGAACCAAACATCCCTATCAAGTTCTGTACAAGAATGCAAGCTGTTTCCTTTCCCCAGGGTTCCCAGTCACCTGTAGTCTGGTGAGTAGCAGTGAATGGGTACCACCAGACCTGCCATTATTGATTAAATCCCAGTGGTGATCCCACCTTTCCCCTCCTCCCATCCAGCTCCCCCACGAGCCCAAATCCACACTTGGAGTGGCTACCCAAAGAGAACTTGAAGGGATTTGCTCAGAGGTCCTCCCCCCTGGCAGACTGAGGTCCTGATCCTCTTTGCTTTTTCAGCCTTCCGTGCCTCCACTGGCCCTCAAAACGATTGGCTTGAGAAGGAGAGGCACCCAACTTCCACAGTCCACCCCCCACACCCCCTTTGCTCTGATTTCCCCACCACACATCTCCCATTCCACCACAAACTCCACCAGCTACTTTCACATCCACCAAGATGTGAAAACAACAGAAAACCTGATGGAAAAAGCAAGCGAACCTGGCTTGCATTGGAAGGTAGAAGTTCACACACTGACCAAAGTAGGGAAGATAGAAAGGTCAATGCTGGACGGTCAGGATGGTCACCTGCCTTGGATAATAAATTTCTTTCTTTGTATTGACTAAATGATTTGTTTGCAAAACAGGGATGCAGCCCTGGATACTATCATGAGAACAAAGGCTTATACACCGGATGGTGTGTTCCCTGCAACTGTAACGGGCATTCCAATCGCTGCCAGGATGGCTCGGGAATATGCATTGTGAGTAAACTGATGCTGGAATGTTACTAACAAATGATCTGTGTATTCCCCGTCCCCCTCCGCTAGGCCTCAGACATCAGACGTCACCTCTACCAAACCCTAAATAGAGGTGATTATGTGAGCAGGGGATGGGGTGGGGCAGGGGCACGTGCAGCACCAGGTAACCAGGCTGAATTACTTTACACTCACTTTTCCCTCCATTTTTTTTTTTTCTCTAAAGATTTCTTTTCCTGTGTACTATTTTTAAAGTCTTTATTGAACTTGTTACAGTTTTGCTTCTGTTTTATGTTTTGGTTTTTTTGGCTGTAAGGCATGTGGGATCCTAGCTCCCCAACTAGAACCCTCACTCCCTGCATTAGAAGGCGAAGTCTTAACCACTTGACTGCCAGGGAAGTCCCCTTTCCCTCCATTTTAACATGCGCCGTCAGAGAACGTTCTGTCTGAGCAATTAAATTACACCTTAGCTTCTGAATCTCACTAGATGATAATAATTGGTAGATGCTGGGGTTTAACTCTTGCCATGCGTGTGTGCTAAGTGGCTTCAGTTGTGTCCGACTCTTTGCGAACCTGTGGACTATAACCCACTAGGCTTCTCTGTCTATGGGATTCTCCAGGTAAGGATACTGGCATGACATCCTTGCCATGCCCTCCTCCATCTTTCCAACCCAGGGGTGAAACCCACGTCTCCTGCAATTTCTGCATTGCAGGCAGATTCTTTACCCCTGAGCCACCTGGGAAGCCCTAACTCTTGCCAGGATATAGTAAACCAGAGCTACTCCTTTGGACCTCAATTTTGTTGCAGTGGAAACAGTGTCAGACTTTATTTTGGGGGGCTAAAAAATCACTGCAGATGGTGATTGCAGCAATGAAATTAAAAGACGCTTACTCCTTGGAAGGAAAGTTATGACCAACCTAGATAGCATATTCAAAAGCAGAGACATTACTTTGCCAACAAAGGTTCGTCTAGTCAAGGCTATGGTTTTTCCAGTGGTCATGTATGGATGTGACAGTTGGACTGTGAAGAAAGCTGAGTGCCGAAGAATTGATGCTTTTGAACTGTGGTGTTAGAGAAGACTCTTGAGAGTCCCTTGGGCTGCAAGGAGATCTAACCAGTCCATTCTAAAGGAGATCAGTCTTGGGTGTTCTTTGGAAGGACTGATGCTGAAGCTGAAACTCCAATACTTTGGCCACTTCATGCGAAGAGCTGACTCATTGGAAAAGACTCTGATGCTGGGAGGGATTGGGGGCAGGAGAAGGGGACGACAGAGGATGAGATGGCTGGATGGCATCACCGACTCGAAGGACGTGAGTTTGAGTGAATTCCGGGAGTTGGTGATGGACAGGGAGGCCTGGCGTGCTGCAATTCATGGGGTTGCAAAGAGTCAGACACGACTGAACAACTGAACTGAACTGAGCTGAGCTGAGGTGGGGCAGGAGGTTGCAGAGAGGAGACCTCATTGCTGTCAGATGAGCAGTGGCTTAAAAAATTGATCAGAGGAGAAGGAGATGCTGTCAAAGGCTGAAGGCACACTCTCCATCCATCAAACACTAACCTGCATGGCTGCCAAGGCAGTGCGTTTATAGGGGAAGACAGGCAAGGGGAGTCCCAGTGGTTTATGACTTAGCCACCAGAAAACTATCTTCTTTGGGTATGTTTTAGAAAATTCTCTCACACAAAACTAGGTTCTCAGGAGATTTTTCTCATGCATCCTGAAGCAAAACAGTTTTTATTCTGCTATCTTCCTCCCTATCCTCAGAGGTCCCCCCTCCAGTAGCCACGGTCTCCCTAGTTAGAAGGAAGATGGACAGTTCCAAGGCAAGGAGGCCACGTTGGTGCCTGAATACAGAGCCCCCACTTCTTTTGTGTGGTTCAGAAATGCATTGTCCTCGAGCGGGCTTCCTCTGCATTGTGCGAGGCACCTAGAGTGTGTTTCAGCTCTTTGAGTTCCTAGACTGTTTTATGCCCATTCAGCGTGTCCTGAGGAGCTATTTCCTCTGCAAGACAGAACAGGCCAGGACAGGAAATTGTTGTAAAAAGCCTGACAGAATATTCTGTAGGATTTTAGCCTTATAAGTTCCGAAAGTGTAAGAGATGTCAGGCAGTATTATTTTTCAGCTCTTTGGTATCTCATGTAATAGTTTGTATTTCATACTGTGTGATGTGTGTAACACAGGTAGACACTGTCATTAAAAATACTTATCTTGCCGTTGAGTCATTGCGAGGCCACTTTATAAATGCTGCCAGAGAACAAAGGGAGTTTTCTCTGTAGTCCATCCATCCAGTGAAGGGATCACTAGTGAGAGTCATAGTTCGTGTTTCAATCAAACAACAAGATTCTCTTTTTCACTTTTGTTTGTAGCTCTGTCTTCCCCTGTCCTTGACGGCCACGTGCCCTCTAGAACTGATTCATTCAGGGAACCCTTGCTGAGTATTTGCTCTTATGGGAAGGACTAAGCTAAGCGCTGGGGTTAGAACCATGGGACATAGTCGCTACTCTCAGGAGGCTTGCTGTCTGGTGGGGGGTGTGCATGTGTACACCCATGTACACGTGCACACATGAGCACACACACAAGTGTGCAGCTCAGCGGCAGGCCGTGGGTGCTGGCCCTGCACTCCAACATGGCCCTTGCCCGGGAGCCGCGCATGCAGCCCCATCCTCAGAAAACAGAAACAAGGAGACCCAGCCCTTTTCGCTGGCAGACGGGACGATTCTTTACATAGGCCTCCGCTTCCCGAGGTCCAAAGTCAATTTTGAAGTCTGGGACCTTCACACATGTGCATCTCTCCCTGTCATTTCAAGTATAAGCTTCAAAGGGTAAAAAGAAACCAGCCCACCCCCTGGCAGTAAAGCTGCATGTGTCCAGCGGGGAGGCAGCCGAAGCCAGTGACGTGTCCTGTGGGTGCCGTTGGCCGGATGGAGCTCTGATGACCGGCTCCCTTCTCTCCGCTGAGGCCCTGCTGTTCTGCCTTCTCCTGGCCGCTTTCTCTCCCTTCCTCTGCCTTTGCTATCCAGTCACCTGTCAGCTTCCCTTTGTTTCCAGTTCCTTCCCTCCTCTCTCTTCTCATCCTCGTTCTTCAGTTTTCCTCCTTTTTATTTATTTTTAAGGGAATTTTACTTTTCAGTTATCTTACTTTAATTTTTATGCTTAACACATGTGACTGCTCAGTTGTGTCTGACTCTTTGCAACCCCATAGCCAGGCTCCTCTGTCCATGGGATTTCTCAGGCAAGATTACTGGAGTGTGTTGCCACTTCCTGCTTCAGGGAATCTTCCCGATTCAAGGATCTAAACGTCTCTTGTGTCTCCTGCATTGGTACCACCAAGGAAGCCCATTTTATATTTATTTATTTTACTTTATTTATTTGACTGCCCCAGCTCTTAGATGAGGCATCAAACTCTTAGTTTCAGCATGTGGAATCTAGTTCCCTGATCAGGAATCGAACCCAGGCCCCCTGCATAGGGAGTTCGAAGTCCCAGCTACTGGACCACCACACTGGTTTTCCTCCTTTTTATTCCCTGCTGCTGGAGCCCGTCTCCCCCTGCCTCCAGGATGATTTATCTGAAACTCACAGCTGACTCGGGGGTCCCCTGAGGCTCACACCCAGACGTTCACACTCCTCAGGCAGCCTCAGGGCCCCTTGATCTGTGCTGCTGCCTCTCCAGCCATATCCTGCCCCCTTGCACTTCACCCTCGGGAACACCAGCTGCTTCAGGTTGTCCGTCCACACCACTGATCTCCTGCAAGACTGAGGTCCTGTGCACACCGGCCCCCGTGCCCAGTGCGCCCTTCCTCCCTTCCCCACCCAGCTTGCTCTTCTCCTTCTGTCCTCCACACAGGCCTCATCGCCTCCCTGAGGCTCCTCTTGCTATTAGGGCATGCTGCCAACACCTTTGTCATCGTATTCTCCACACTGTATGAAGATGTCTACTCACAGGGTTCTGTCTAGCCCCGAGTCAGGGTACGACTCTATCTTGGCGCCCCTGCACCTAGCACAGCTGAGCAGCTAGTTCATGCACAGTTTGCTGTCACATGGACCTTGGAAAGCACATGCTGTGAGGGTGGATATGGATTCATTCATTCACTCATTTATTCACAGTAAAACAAGGAAATCTGATAGGTAGATGCCTCAAATTTGCAGGACTGAGGAAGATGCTTTCAGATGATTTCAGCTGAGAGTGAGTGGTATTTCGGACATTCTTATGGGCTTTTTATCAAGCAACTCAGTTTCTAACCCCCTTCTACGCTCCTCTCCCCGTGCCCCTCTAAAGGCCCAGAGTTCAGAGGGGTTTGGGGAGGGTTTATCATAGGATTCAGGTCACCTCACCACCATTCTTGCTTCTCCACATTCTTACTTCCTCAGTGTTTTCAGCTCAGAACTAAGTTGACATGGGACTAAAGCATCTCTCTCCAGGCAGCTCTTCTTTAAAATTGTCATTTGGAGCTATAAAGGAAAGGAAACTGGGACTTTCCTGGTGATCCAATGGCTAGGACTCTGAGCTCCCAATGCAGGGGGCTTGAGTTCCATCCCTGGTCAGGAAACTGGATCCCACCTGCCACAACTAAAAGATCCTGCATGCCACAACTAAGACCCCGCATGGCCAAATAAATAAACAATAAGGAAAGGGAACTAACGTGAAAAGGGGAGCACTTAGTTCAAAAGGACAGATGTTTCTGAGAGAGTCAGGGAGGCCGAGCAAAGTAAAGGTATAGGAAGCTGACAGCACCCTCACCTGACACCCCCGAGAGACTCCTCTCTGGATCCTACAAGTCCTGATAACCTTGGAAAGTGGGTATTATTTTAACTGTACATTTTAGGAAAATTAGAATAGTATATACATCATCAGATCAGATCAGATCAGTCGCTCAGTCCTGTCCGACTCTTTGCGACCCCATGAATCGCAGCACGCCAGGCCTCCCTGTCCATCACCAACTCCCGCAGTTCACTCAGACTCACGTCCATCGAGTCAGTGATGCCATCCAGCCATCTCATCCTCTGTCGTCCCCTTCTCCTCCTGCCCCCAATCCCTCCCAGCATCAGAGTCTTTTCCAATGAGTCAACTCTTCGCATGAGTTGGCCAAAGTACTGGAGTTTCAGCTTTAGCATCATTCCTTCCAAAGAAATCCCAGGGCTGATCTCCTTCAGAATGGACTAGTTGGATCTCCTTGCAGTCCAAGGGACTCTCAAGAGTCTTCTCTAACACCACAGTTCAAAAGCATCAATTCTTCAGCGCTCAGCCTTCTTCACAGTCCAACTCTCACATCCATACATGACCACAGGAAAAACCATAGCCTTGACTAGACAGACCTTTGTTGGCAAAGTAATGTCTCTGCTTTTGAATATGCTATCTAGGTTGGTCATAACTTTCCTTCCAAGGAGTAAGCGTCTTTTAATTTCATTGCTGCAATCACCATCTGCAGTGATTTTGGAGCCCAGAAAAACAAAGTCTGACACTGTTTCCCCTGTTTCCCCATCTATTTCCCATGAAGTGATGGGACCGGATGCCATGATCTTCATTTTCTGAATGTTGAGCTTTAAGCCAACTTTTTCCCTCTCCACTTTCACTTTCATCAAGAGGCTTTTGAGTTCCTCTTCACTTTCTGCCATAAGGGTGGTGTCATCTGCATACCTGAGGTTATTGAGATTTCTCCCGGCAATCTTGATTCCAGCTTGTGTTTCTTCCAGTCCAGTGTTTCTCATGATGTGCTCTGCATATAAGTTAAATAAACAGGGTGACAATATACAGCCTTGACGAACTCCTTTCCCGATTAGAACCAGTCTGTTGTTCCATGTCCAGTTCTAACTGTTGCTTCCTGACCTGCATACAGATTTCTCAAGAGGCAGGTCAGTTGTTCTGGTATTCCCATCTCTTCCAGAATTTTCCACAGTTTATTGTGATTCACACAGTCAAAGGCTTTGGCATAGTCAATAAAGCAGAAATAGATGTTTTTCTGGAACTCTTGTGCTTTTTCCATGATCCAGTGGATGTTGGCAATTTGACCTCTGGTTCCTCTGCCTTTTCTAAAACCAGCTTGAACATCTGGAAGTTCATGGTTCACATATTGCTGAAGCCTGGCTTGGAGAATTTTGAGTATTACTTTACTAGCATGTGAGATGAGTGCAATTGTGCAGTAGTTTGAGCATTCTTTGGCATTGCCTTTCTTTGGGATTGGAATGAAAACTGACCTTTTCCAGTCGTGTGGCCACTGCTGAGTTTTCCAAATTTGCTGGCATATTGAGTGCAGCACTTTCACAGCATCATCTTTCAGGATTTGGAATAGCTCAACTGGAATTCCATCACCTTCACTATTTATATGGACCTTCCCTGGCAGTCCAGTGGTTAAGACTCCACACTCAACCACTTCCACACAGTGTAGGGAACACAGGTTCAATCCCTAGCCAGGGAACTAAGATCCCACATGCCATGTGGCATGGCCAAAAAAGTTGATTTATTAAAAAATACCGAGGCCTAGAGAGGTGAAGGGACTTGCCCAAGATCCCACAGCTATGGAATGTTCAAGTGGGATTTTAACCCCACTGACCTGGCTCCATTTTGCCCTTCCTCCCCATGATAACACCAAATAGCTGATGGGAGGGCAATTACACCATTTTTCTGGCACCAACAATGATTGGCTGGGTGGGAAAAGCATATGATTAGCAAAATCGATATTGCTATGTCAGAGGGGGTTGAGTCATAATTGTGTGAGTAATTAAGATGACAGTAATCTCAATAGTAATAAATGTAATAGGTTGTTATTAATTTTACTGTTTCTCTCTCCCAAGAACTGCCAGCATAACACTGCAGGGGAACACTGTGAGCGCTGTAAAGAGGGTTACTATTGGAACACCATTCATGGATCCTGCAGAGTCTGCCCATGTCCTCATTCAGACAGGTACTGTAGACGTTTGACAATAATCTATAAAGACAGGAAGTATTGAGTTGGCAAAAGAGTTCATTTGGATTTTTTGTAGCCATGATGGAAAAACCCGATTTAACTTTTTTGGCCAACCCAATAGTTTGATGGGTGTCTAGGGTTGGGGAATGGGTGGTGGGGAGAAATGGGAAGGGGCTGTTAAATGGCATAAAATTTCTTTCAGAGGTGATGAGAATGCTCTAAAATTGTTTGTGGTCATGACTGCGCAATTCTGTGAACACACTAAAAGCCATTGAATCTAACATTTTAGGTGGGTGGATTTGTATGATATGTGAAGTCTATCTCAATAAAACAATTTTCTATTTTAAAAAAGGAATAGACAAAAAATGGAAACAAAACCAAACAAAAACAGACTCTCCAAGTTGTGTTCTTCAGGGTTTTGCCTTTTCCTCTTTTCTTTTGCTCTTCATTTAATGTCTAAGCAATTTATTGAGCATCATCCCTCCTCCAGATGCTGGGGTAACTGCAGTAAAGAAGGCTGGCAAAGACATTAAGCTTCACCTGAAGAATGGGAGGAGAGAGTGGGGTTATTCCTCAGTAAAATGTGCACAAATCAGTCTGAAGTATAACTTCAGAGATGGGCCACACCACTGATAAAAGGGTTATATGATAGATAGTGGATTCTTTACAGAGGGTGGTAGCAGGGCTTTCTGGAGTTGTTGGGCAGGGACTCAAGAGTGATGAGGTGGAGTACCAAGACAATATGATGAGGGTCCATGGCAAGGGGGGAAAAAACAGATGAGAAAACTCCTGTGATGATGAGTTTGTGGACAGTAAGAAGGCATGGATGGCTTGATTGCATTGAGAGAGAGCTGGCTGGGAGATGAGGTTGGTGGGACAGCCAGGGTACAGATCCTGTACCTTTCAGGCTAGAGTAAGGCACTTGGATGTTAAGGACTTTTATCCTCAGTGTGATGGAAGCCACAGGACAGTTCTGAGCCTCAGAGGGATGTGGTCTGCATTATCATCCAGGCTCCAGTAAGGTCAGAAGACTCTGTCAGTAGAAAGCCGTCATTTTCCTTTCGTGATAATTCATGTTCAGTTTGGCTTTGGCACTTTGTCCTACTCTTGCTCATCATCACTTGTTCACTGTGAGTCCAGACAAAATATAAACAGGTAACCAAGTGAAGCAAGATTTGATATGAAAAATCAGAGTGATGGTGATCAAGTACCAGTAGTGCCCAGGTTCAGGAGCAAGTGTGGACTGCAAGGCTGGCTGATATCAGCTGAGCTAGCAGAGAAATTGGCCGAGTCTTAAAATTATCAGAAGCCACCTGCCCAATGTGGCTTTTCTGGAGATGCATATTTGAAATATCCACCCTGGTTTGCTATCTGTGTGTTTGATACTCCTTAAACCTGCCTGGTCCTGTGGCTTTATTTGTAAAGGGATCTATCACTTGACACTTGCCCAGGCTTGTTTGAACAGAAGCTGGAGAGAGTAAAAAGCTGCAAGATGTTCACAGTGTGCTTGGGGAAAGCGTTTGATCTTTGGTTGCAAAGCATGCTATCATCAAGGTCAGCTTTCAGCTTCTGTGTAGTTGAAGTAACACGCAGTTCCTAGGATGTATCAGTAAAATCCTATTTTTATCTAATTCTCCTTCCAGCAATATTAATACTGCTGACAAATTTCTAACTGTCCCTTTAAAGGTGTAATTCTATATCTATCCAATTGTCCAAGAGAAGCTTCCCAAATAAGAACTCTTTGAAACTTCCCTTGTGGTCCAGTGATTAAGAATCCACCTTCCAATTCAGGGGATGTAGGTTCAATACCTGGTTGAGGAACTAAGATCCCATGTGCCACAGAGCGACTAAGCTCACATGTGTGCGTGCTAAGTTGTGTCTGACTCTTTGCGACCCTAGGGAGCCCACCAGGCTCCTCTGTCCATGGGATTCTCCAGGCAAGAATACTGGAGTGGATTCTCCAGGCAAGCACTCCTCCAAGGGATCTTCCTGACCCAAGGATCAAACCCGAGTCTCTTATGTCTCCTCCATTGGCAGCGGGGTTCTTTACCTCTAGCACCACCGGGGAAGCCCAACTAAGTCCACGAGCCGCAGCTAAGATCCAGCACACCCAAATTAGTAAATAGTTTTTAAAATCAGAATTCTCTTACCAGCTAGTGATAAATGGAGTTATTTCCCCTCACATCTATGTCAGTGCAATGTTCAGTGGTCATAGATGTTTCTTCGTAAGGCAACAAGGACTTTTTCATGGTCTCTTGGTTTAATTTTTTTTTTTTAAAGAAGCTTCTATAAATACACCAGTTTAGAACTGAAAGAAAGAGAATAGAAGTTGCAACAACCTGATTGGAAAAGTGTGGAAATCAGCAGGGACCATGTCCGCAGAGCTAACTGGGCCCAAGCATGATCTGTACTTTAGTCCCCTACGGGACTCTGGGTGGGCCTGCCCCCACCCCCGAACCCTCCACACAAAATACTTTTTCTTCCCAGAAGGGATTGTGCCCAGTATAAGATAAAAGAACTAGAATAAGCAAGGAGGGGAAAAAAAATTTTTTTTTAAAGAATCAGAACTCTCTGTTCTTCTTTTCTGCCCAGACTTGTTTGATTCCTTCCTTGTTATTTCTGGAAAAAGTGCTGTCGTCACCATCTCTTCCCAAGTGCGTTACTTTACTCTGTCTTAAGGGAAGGAATGTATTTCTCCAAGCCGAAAATAAAAATGCCTTCAGTCCCTATTCACCCAGATTTGCCCGATGTCAGCTGAAATCATTCATTATTCTCTCGACAAGTTTTGATGGGCAAAATTTTCTTCACATGAAAGGTACCTGGACCCTTGGTTTCCAGTTTCACTTCATGTGGCAAAAAATAATGAGCATAAGAACCTGTGGGTTTATGTTTCTACTGGGGCTTTTTTCTGTCTTTTTTTTTTTTTAAGTTTTGCCACCGGCTGTGTTGTGACTGGGGAAAACGTCAAGTGCTCCTGCAAACCTGGATACACAGGAACACGCTGTGAAAGGTGGGTGCCGCCCTCCCCCGTGCCCCCCTTCTCTCCTCCTCCCCCCATCTCACAGGTGGGGTGGGCTCTGCGGGCAGGCTGCTACAGGCACCCTGGGTGTGGGTGGGGCTCAGAGCTGGGGTGGGGCCGCTGGTTTCTCTGAGGCTGGGAAAAGGTCTCTTGGGAAAAACACAAGCCTGTCACTTCATAAATCATTAACTTCCTTCTCTTCCTTGCTTTGTACCTGTGGAAATTTGAGAATTAGGGCCAATATGTCATAGTCCTATACACTCCAGCAAACGCCCCTGTATCCCCCTGTGCTTACATATATGCCTACATATCCCCACTCCCACGCACACTCCTGCATGCCCCTCCCCAGACATATATCTACGTATTCCTACCACCATCGAAACTCAAACTTCTATCCCCAAATATACACATCCCTGCTTGCCTGTACACAAACATGCAACTTTCCATGCTCCCACACATGCACACGTATCCACAGCCCTACACACACCCCCCTGTTAATGCACACACGACATTATGAACACTGGCAGGACAGTCTGTGTCTCACTCATTTCTGAATCCCTTAGTGCCCAGTGAGCTACTATTCATATAATAGGTATTTAGAAATGTTTGGGAAACAAAAGAATACATGTTACAAAATGGAAGGTATGTACTTGATTATAAAGGCCGCAGAGGCAAGCTTGCGTTTTTCCTGAACAATATTTCATAATTAGCTATTCTGCCCAGTTATTGTGAAGGGTACAAAAGATACTTGTTATCTAGACAGGAAGAGAGCACACATACATTGATATCTGGGAAAGTAACAGTAAAATGAATCATATGGATAACATTTAAAAATTTAAATAACTCTCATAAGATCAGTACATAATTATAAAAAATGTTATAATTATAAATTATGAAAATGATGTAACACAGGTGCGTGTGTGCTAAGTTGTTTCAGTCCTGTCCGACTCTTTGCAACCCCATGGGGTGTAGCCCGCCAGGCTCCTCTGTCCATGGGGATTCTCCAGGCAAAAATACTGGAATGGGTTGCCATGCCCTCCTGCAGGGGGATCTTCCCGACCCAGGGATCAAACCCATGTCTCTTACTATCTCCTGCATTGGCAGATGGGTTCTTTACCACTAGCGCCACCTGGGAATCCCCATAAAATAGGTGAGCCAAAAGCTAATAAGGCAAAAAACTAGTAAGTTCCACACCCTTCCAATTGCCCTATGCTCACACCTGCCCACCTACAGTGCTATTCATATTTCTTCTGCCTACAGAAAACCGTTGTTAAAACTTGTTGAAGGGAATTCCCTGGTGGTCCCCTGGTTAGGATTCTGTGCTTGCGCTGCAAGGGACACAGGTTCAGTCCCTAATTGGGGAACTAATATCCCACGTGCGGCCCCCCGAAAAAAAGTTGTTGTATGTTCTTACATGTCAGTTCTATATGCACAGACTTTTTCTTTAAAAATAATGTAGATTTCAGTTTTGCTTTTTGTTTTGACTTATTTTCTCATCTAATTATATATTAGTAATCTGTTTCCATGCAGGGTTCCCTGGTGGCTCAGATGGTTAAGAATCTGCCTGCAGTGCAGGAGACCCAGGTTCGATCCCTGGGTCAGGAAGATTCCCTGGAGAAAGAAATGTCAACCCACTCTAGTCTTCTTGCCCAGAGAATCCCATGGAGAGAGGGAGCCTGGTGGGCTACAGTCCATGGGGTCGCAAAGAGTCAGACATGACTGAGTGGATAACACTTTCATTTTCAGTCTGTTTCCATAACAATAAGTATTCATTGATAACATGATGTCAAGGCCAGGAAATTCCACTTAAGTTCCATCATCCCCCAACTCTTGGCCTTGGAGGTAGTTGGATATAAATGTTTATACCTATTTTGGTTTTTTGGTTTTATATCGCCACACTGTGAGACCTATGGGAATCTTAGCTCCCCAATAAGGGATTGAACCCATCCCCCCTGCATTGGGAGGATGAAATCTTCACCACTGGACCCCCAGGGAAATCTCTGTTTTTGAACTTTTGTGGTTTTACTTCTTAACTTCAAATCTCGATATTAGTGAAATATTGGAACCTCGCCTTTTTTATGGTGTTGCTTCTCACATGGCAGATAGACTTAGGGTCAACATATAAGACAAAAATTGACCAGAGCTCAAATAACCTTGACTATTCCAGTATTCTGTGTATCCATAATCCAGGGGGGCCTCACTGCATGAAATGTGCACGGCATCTGGCTACATCTGGAGCCGCACTCTGTAGGGTGAAATGTTCATGTGAGGAGAGGCACAGGGAGACCAGCCCAGCTGAGGGTGAGCAGGCTCACATCCCTCATATTATGCTCACCACAGGATGTGTGCTCACAGAGTGATGGGGACACAATCCCATACGCTCATGCTTTCATCCCTCTTTGCCTGGGTACCGTTAGATGAATTAACTGAACCTTCTCCAGGGGATCTTGCCAACCCAGGGAGTGAACCCAGGTCTCCCACATTGCAGGCCAATTCTTTACCAACTGAGCCACCAGGGAAGACATTCACTGAAGCTGCTGCTGCTGCTGCTAAGTCGCTTCAGTCGTGTCCGACTCTGTGTGACCCCATAGACGGCAGCCCACCAGGCTTCCCTGTCCCTGGGATTCTCCAGGCAAGAACGCTGGAGTGGGTTGCCATTTCCTTCTCCAGTGCATGAAAATGAAAAGTGAAAGTGAAGTCGCTTAGTCATGTCCGACTCTAGCAACACCATGGACTGCAGCCTACCAGGCTCCTCCATCCATGGGATTTTCCAGGCAAAAGTACTAGAGTGGGGTTCCATTGCCTTCTCCATCACTGAAGCTACATATGTACAAAATTTCTGTATGGACTTGGATTTGTACATTTTATTGGGTTCTTGTGCTATTATCACTTCTGAATCATTTCTGAAACTATAAAATGACTATTTGGTTGAGCCAGGTTCCCTTCATAGAGCTTAAATTGTTTCCTGGACTGTTCTGGCATATTGTTTTTCTGGATAACTTTAGAAGAGTTTTACCAAATTAAACACACACACACACGCACAAAATCAATTCAACTGAATTTCATCGTAAGGGGGGCTACTATGGACCAGGAATATCTGAAACATTTTATGGACAAGGTGGGACTTACGTAGGTCGAGGGAATGGCTAGAACCCAGTGGAGCTGGGAGGTGGAGCTGGAAGACAGCTCAGGTCAGGGAAGTAATGTAAGCAAGTCCAAGGGCCTCGAGGGTACCTGCCATGAGTGGAAGAGGGGACACTCTTTTTATGGGCATCAGCTGAGTGTCTGGACACTATCCCATGGTAAAAAGGAGCAATTCAATTTTCTTCTGTTTTTCATTTCTGCAAGGGAAACCTAGCTCACGTTTGTCTCACACTATTAGTCATTCTTTCCTTCAATGAAAAATGGATGGAGATCCTAGTATCTGCCTGGCACTGTGCTGAGCATTAGAGACAAATGAGCAACCAGAGCACAGACTCTCCCCTCAAGGGTTTTCCAGTCTAGTGGTGAATAGGCATACAAATGGGCTGTTGAAATAGAGAAAGTGAAAGTGTTAATTGCTCAGTCGTGTCCGACTCCTTGTGACCCCATGAACTGTAGCCCACCAGGCTCCTCTGTCCATGGGATTCTCCAGGTAAGAATCCTGGAGCAGGTTGTCATTCCCTTCTCCAGGGGATCTTCCCAACCCAGGGATCAAACCCAGGTCTCCTATATTGCAGGTGAATTCTTTACAGCCTAAGTCACCAGGGTAAGCCCTAAAACAGGGAACTGGGCTAAATCAGGCTGCAACAGGAGGGGCATCCCACTAGAACTGAAGGGGGAGGGGCGGAAGGGGCAGCCACCCTGAGACAGGAAAGATGTGTAGAGTGGGGAGTGGGCCTGGGAGGGTCTTCCAGGCTCCATGATTTGAAAGCTAAGGGGCTCCCATCTGGGAGAGGCTTCCTAATTTAATGTTCCGTACAGTTCTTCATAAACAGTGAAGTGGAAAACAGCACCAGTCTGGAGGAGACATCCATCTGGCAGGCAGCTGATTGGAAAAGGGAAATTCTTAATTAACAGTAGTCTCAGCTTAGGTTTGTTACATTTGATCATACATCAAGGGAGCAAGTATTGTTTAAAAAAGAGACAAAACTTTTCCATTGCTAAAAACTTTTCTATCGCTTCTTGGCCTTTTGGCTAACATCAGGTGTAAAACACTTTTCTACAGCTTAATGCCATTTTAATGTCATTTTCTCACTTGTTAGACATTTATTGAGCACCCATTCTGTGCCAGGCTGCCAGGCATCGTCAGCCACTAGTGGTTAGCGCGGCAGTGATAAATACAAGCGCAGTGTGGAGTGAAGAATAAGGATGTACGCAGCACAGCTGTACAGAGGGTGGGGGAGGGGCAGGGAAGGGCTCTCAGCTCACATTCCAGCCCCGCCCCGGCCCCCGCCCCATGCTCTGGGACCAGTGTCTCCCTCCGCTGTTCAGAGCCACAGATGACAGAAGCTCTCTCTGCTCTTCATTTGCTGTACCAATGTCATCTGTGAAATCAGGAAGTCCATTGTGTTTAGCCACTGTCGTGGCTAAATAAGAAGAAAGGCACCAGTTGAGTTCAGTTCAGTCGCTCAGTCGTGTCCAACTCTTTGCGACCCCATGAACCACAGCACACCAGGCCTCCCTGTCCATCACCAACTCCCAGAGTCCACCCAAACCCATGTCCATTGAGTCGGTGATGCCATCCAACCAGCTCATCCTGTCGTCCCCTTCTCCTCCTGCTCTCAATCTTTCCCAGCATCAGGGTCTTTTCAAATTACCTTACTTAAAATTACATAAATATTCCAGAAATTTTATTCTGCTTTGCAAGATTAAGGAAGAAGCAGAATAAAATTTTCTGGAATATTTATGTAACTTTAAGTAAGGTATTTTGTAAATATGTATCTTTTACGTAGAAAGTTTAGATACAAGTGAGACACCTGAAGAAAAAGTATTTTAAACCCAGATCTTTTGCGTAGCATGGTTAGGAGGCAGAATATGGGGCTGGATGCTTCAAGGAAAGCCCTATTATTAGGACAGCCTGCTTAGTAGACTTGGATAAGCCACCTCAGCTTGGTTACCTTCCTGATAATTAGGGAATACATGGGTTTTCTAGCCCTATTATTAGGACAGCCTGCTTAGTAGACTTGGATAAGCCACCTCAGCTTGCTTACCTTCCTGATAATTAGGGAATACATGGGTTTTCTACTTCCTATCCACTTTCTGAAATGTAGTCATTCCAAATGATACCAATTAATACATACCATTACATGAATATTTTCATCATGTCTTGAAGTGATAGTAGCTGCCTTTTACTGAGTGTCTGTTATGTGCAGGCATTGTACTAGATTCTTTACTGGGTTATCTTTTATCTTATATCCATCCACCAAAATAGATAAGGTTAGTACAATTTTTCATTCATTCATTCAACATGTATTTATGCTGCTGCTGCTGCTAAGTCGCTTCAGTCGTGTCCGACTCTGTGCGACCCCATGGACGGCAGCCCACCAGGCTCCCCCGTCCCTGGGATTCTCCAGGCAAGAACACTGGAGTGGGTTGCCATTTCCTTCTCCAATACATGAAAGTGAAAAAATAAAGTGATGTCGCTCAGTCATGTCCAACTCCTAGCGACCCCATGGATTCCAGCCCACCAGGCCCCTCCGTCTATGGGATTTTCCAGGCAAGAGTGCTGGAGTGGGTGCCATTGCCTTTTTATATCTGATACCTAATATGTGCCCAGGCACTGCCCCAGGTGCTAAGGATGTATCAGTGAGCAAAACAGCCTCCCAAAATCACATCCTCATGGAGCTTACATTTTTATAAGAGGAATAGATGAAGACAGGGAGAAGGCAATGGCACCCCACTCCAGTACTCTTGCCTGGAAAATCCCATGGATGGAGGAGCCTGGTAGGCTGCAGTCCATGGGGTTGCTAGAGTCGGACACGACTGAGCGACTTCACTTTCAGTTTCCACTTTAATGCATTGGAGAAGGAAATGGCAACCCACTCCAGAGTTCTTGCCTGGAGAATCCCATGGACGGAGAAGCCTGGTAGGCTGCAGTCCATGGGTCACACAGAGTCGGACACGACTGAAGCAACTTAGCAGCAGGAGATGAAGAAGTGGAAGCTTGTGGAATCAGATGAAGAAGTGGAATCAGATAAGCCCAAGATTACATGCATGGTGGTGAAAGCAGGAATCAATGCAGCCAGATCTCACTGACTCAAAACCTGTGTCCTTTGCACTATATCACCAGTTTATCCACTGGAAACGCATATTTAAATTGCCTGGAAATTCTTTGATACAAAACTTAAATTTGGGTTGCATGCATGCTCAGTCGCTTCAGTCATGTCCAACTGTTTGTGACCCTGTAGACGGTAGCCTGCCAGGCTCCTCTCTATGGGATTCTCCAGACAAGAATGCTGAAGTGAGTTGCCATTTCTTCTGCCAGGGAATCTTTTCACCCCTGGGATCGAACCCTTGTCTCCTACATCTCCTGCATTGGCAGGCAGAATTCTTTACCACTAGTGCCACATGGGAAGCCCTAAGTTTTTGGAAGAGAGTCAAATGCCATATCAGTTCCATTGATAATAAGACAACACACACATACCAACTTAATGACAATTTGGGGGGTGGGGTGGGTAATAGAGTGGAAGTAGAATTTTGCTAATGAACATAAATATTTTGATTTACCTCCCAGTTCCAGAAACATTAACATGGGTTTGTTTTATTGTTTGAGAAAAGTAGAAACTCACCATCAAGGAAATATTATCTTTTAACTTATAAATAAGGAACTGACATTTCATCACTAAATCATCTAGAATAATAAAGCCTCGGGCCAAGGTAGCAGCTATAACTGCTCAGTTATTTAAGCCCCTTATGTATATCACTGCAGTAATTAGTGCAAATAAGTGTGAATTATGCAGAGTTGGAATAGTACAATAAGAAATATTAATAAAATCCCCCTTTATGCAAAAAATTGAAATTATATTAATTTTCCTTTTTTTACCTTTGAGGAAATTAGCTGTAAATTAAGCAGTATGTAATTGTGTCATATCTTCAGAAATTCAGCTCTTGCATAAAATTCACCCATCCCTAATTTCCATACTGATCAGACCACTGATTCCTGTTTGTGTTTCGTTCATCTGCCATTTGGCTGTAGGTATGTCATCTGCGTGTCAAGGGGGAAGGGAGAAATCTCTACCTGCCTCCCATCCTCACCATTCCCATTCAAGTCACAAATATCTCTACTGAGATACATTCACTCACGCAAATCTATGTCAGCCTTTTCTCCCATAGGGTTACGATATCCCAAACAGGGAGTTGGAAGTTGAGAAAACTGGGTGGAGTCAATGACGCATTCTTTGGGTGTTTCCTCTCTTTTTCTGTATTCTGTGTAGGTGTGCTCCCGGATATTTTGGAAATCCCCAGAAATTTGGAGGCAGCTGTCAGCCATGCAATTGTAACAGCAACGGCCAGTTGGGCAGTTGTGACCCCCTGAACGGAGGTAAGATCAACTCACACCTCTGTTAACCTTGAACAGAGGTAAGATCAACTCACACCTCTGTTAACCTACCTTTATCAAACTGGTATATCATAGCAGACAAAGAAGCCAAACAGACCTTTTCAGGAAGCATGCACACAACTGCATGTAACAAATTGTGCCCTTGTTTTGACAAAGTTGGGAATGCTTAGGTAGTACTCACAGCTTTGGTGAATAACTTCAAGTAGGTTTTTGTTAAGGTAAATTGTTTTTAAAACTTCTTTAATTATAGCCAAAATAACTTTAGATCCTATTTCAGTGATTTTGGTGAGATCTCTCTTTGCATTATAAGGTTATTCTCTCATCAGCTTCCTTTGCGTGTGTATCTGAAGAATCCAAAGTGCTCTTCTCCTAAAGCAGTAACTGTTCTAGAATGTGAGTGTATAATTGAGATGGATTTTACCTACCAGGAAAAAGACATTAACTGGAAGTTGGTATAGATGGATTAGGAGAAAAAGGAAGCTGGGAAAAAAAGGGAGAGTCTCCATTTCCTTCTTTGATGGAAAATATTTGCTGTCGTTCAGTCGCTAAGTCGTGTCCAACTGCAGCACGCCAGGCTTCCCAGTCCACTGTCTCCTGGAGTTTGCTCAAACTCTTGTCTGTTGTGTCAGTGATGGCATCCAAGCTTGTCATCCTCTGTCTAATGGAGAACATTAATGGATTTATCAGGAAAACGCCACTGATATAGTACAGTACCAAATCCTTAGATAAAATCTCTCATCTTATAGACAAGGTAAAGAACTACACCCTGGATGTGTGGATTAGATCTGCTCAAGTGACTGTTCCCAAAGGACTGCAGAGTAAATGGCTCCTTGGGTGCCTGCTTTCACTTTTTGGGGCGTCATGTGAGCTCCATCTTGTTCAATATCGTTGACCTGAATGGAAATATAGAAGGCCTGCCCACTCTGTTATCAGATGACACAAAGTTGGAGGAGCCAGAAAACACCTCCTATGACACATTTAGAATAAAATAGGTCCTCAACAGCCTGGAGTGAGGGGCCAGTTCTAACCAGATAAGATTATGTTGAGGCTTGCGTGTGGTCAGTCCTGTAGTGATAAGTGAGTCACGGCTAAGGTTTCAGTCAGTGGTGAGTTTGATATGAATCAAGAGAGTGACATGGCCCCTTAGACGCCTCGTACTGTCTCCACCGAGTTCTGGTGTCCAGAACCAGGTGGCTTACTGTTCCCTGGTCCGGTGCCCATGCAAGCAATAGACACGCTTCAATTTGTTCAGAAAGACGGTGAAGCTGTGAAGGGACCTGCAGCCCTGTGGAGAGGACAGTGGAGAGTAGACTTGGAAAGGACGGATCTGAGAGGGGCATGTGTGGGAGAAGGGTGGGTCTCTTTCTATGTGACTTAAGGGCTGGAACTCACTTCCGGGAGTGGAAGCTAGAGGGAGGCCTATCGTAAATCATTCCGAGTAGGAAGTGTCAGATGTTTAAAGATGAAAAGGACTGGCTTAGAAGGAGATGAGTTATCTACTGTCTCTGGAGGTCCTTGGAGGTGTTCAGGAGACGTTTTAATATCAGACACATCATACTTTGAGATGGATGCCTTTTCAAGCCTCCTTGTCCCTACTCTAATAACAAAAATAAGCAACCTGAAGTGAGGATGGTAACTGTTTGTTCCTTGAATGGAATAAAATGTTCACACGTGAGACACATTTGTTCCTGTGGGATTCCCTCCCCCCCACCTTTTTTCATTCATTGTTTTTTTTTTTTTTTTCTACCTAGTAATGGACAGATTCCTTGGTGGTCAAAACTCAAACTTGTTGAGAAAATTGCACTGATAAATCAATCCTCCTCATAAGTCAAGTTCCTCATAGACTGTTCAAGGTGCTGTGTTTGCAGAAGTTTGTGAAGGAAATAAAACCTTGTTTCCTGCCTATAAGGAGTTCACGGTCTAATTGAGGAAATAAAGTTGACACAGCTATATGTATATATTGTTGTTGTTCAGTCAACCAGGCCTGTCCGACTCTTTGTGACCCCATGGACTTCAGCATGTCAGGCCTCCCTGTCCCTCACCGTCTCCCAGGGTTTGCCCAAGTTCATGTTGATTGCATACAGCGATGCCATCCAGCCATCTCATCCTCTGACAACCTCTTCTTCTTCTGCCCTCGATATTTCCCAGCATCAGGGACTTTTCCAATGAGTCTTTTGTTCACATCAGATGACTGAAATACTGGAGCTTCAGCTTCAGCATCAGTCCTACCAGTGTCCTTTCAGCATCAGTCCTTCTTATATATACATGTAAGAGTGAACAAAAGGGTTTTTTTTTTTAAAGGATGAGTAAGAGAAACCTATGATTATGTATAATAAAGTGTATGCAAATATACACTGGGGACACATTGATTGTCTTTGAGTCGTAGGATCAAGGATAATGTTTTATCTCATTTTTCTGATCTTTCCGAATTTTCCATAGTAAACTTATGTATTTTTTTACAATGAAAAGCAAACATGGTTTAAAACGTATCTGTATACAAACAAAGTGTAGAGTATTGCCTGCCATTGAGAACACACCTGAAGGCCTCCTTGCTGCATGTTTAAGAAAGTTTCGAGTTTAGAGTTTTCCTTTGATGAAGTTAGATGGTTTTTCAGAGGGAAATGAGAGGACATTTCAGTATTAAGGATGCATGGTATGGGGAAAGGAGTAGAAGTTAGCAGAGTGAAGAATGTCCAAGGATGACCGTTAGGCTTTCCTGTCTGTAGCTGAGAACCTCAAGATTTAGCCGTAGCTAGTCCACTGTGTGTGCATATCTCCCTTATAGCATCTGTCACACTGCTGTAAAATGTGTCTACCTCCCCTGCAGGACCATTACATTCCCTGACCATTAAGGAGCATTAGTTCTCTGACCAGAGATTGAACCCGCGCCTATAGGACAGCAGAGACTTTGTCTTCTATCTTTGTATTCCTGCCCCTAGCACTGGGCCATGGAACTTAGGGAGTGCTCAAAGGCACTCAGTGAGTGTCTATTGAATGTTCTCGAATGATATTGGAAGAGACATCAGCAGTTGTATAAGAGGCCACCAAATGAAGGCAACAGTAACAAGTTGGAGTGTTAACTTCATAGGAATCACATGACCCTTTGGAGAGAAGAAGCAATATATCATCAGAGAGGCCACAAGAGACATTCCTGCAGCCAGACTGCTGGGATCCAAGACAGGTCTCAGAACAGTGGCCCCAAGGGAAGGAGGGAGAAGGGAAGAGCTGGCGATACTGGGTGGTTGGGTGACTGAAATTTTCTGAAACTAGCTTTCCTAAAAGCCAAGTTAAAAAGTACATGAAGAGTAAGTTTAGTAGCACTGCCTTCTTTGTTTACTCCTCATTTCAGACTGCATAAACCAGGAACCCAAAGATAGTGGTCCCGGAGAAGAATGTGATGGTGAGTAAAGAAAGTGGCTCCTCCTTTCCAGGTTGTGGGGTTCAGCTTCAGATCTGTGAACCCCAGACTGTGACATGGGAAAGCGCTGGTGGGAGAAGGTGGGAGGAGGTGGAAGGAGGGCTGTGTGTGTGTGCTAAGTCGCCTCAGTCGTCTCCAGCTCTGTGCTACCCCATGGGCTGTAGCCCACTAGGCTCTTCTGTCCATGGGATTCTCCAGGCAAGAATACTGGAGTGGGTTGCTATGCCCTTCTCCAGCAGGGCTACTTAGGGTCAAATCCAGTCTCTGCCAACTAATATCTGTCTGATCTCATGCCAGTGACCTTGCTTCTTCAAGCCTGTTTCATCATTTGTACAATGGTGAAACTGAGGTTAGTAATAACTATACTAACCTCATATAGTTGTTGGAAAAATGCTTATGAATCCCTTATCATGATTCCTGGTAAATAGCAAGCACTCAGTAAATAAAAGCTATTTATTATTCCTTTTCCCATATACAAAATAAGCAACAGGTTGCATAGGTTCACCATTTATTTGCCCAGTTGTATTGCTATATAGTTGACATGCTACATTGTAGTAAAGTCTACAACATAATGATTTGATATATGTATAGGTTGTGAAATGATCGCCACAGTTAGTTAACATCCATCAACTCACACAGTTACAGATTTTCTTCTGTACATTAAGAATTTTTAAGATCTCCTTTTTTAGTGACTTTCAAATATATAATAGAGTGTCCTTAACTATAGTCATCATGCTGTGCATTTTACATGCTAAGTTACTTGTTTTTTATTTTTTTTAATGTTTTTCTTGGAGTATAGTTGCTTTACAATCTTGTGTTAGTTTCTGCTGTACAATGAAGTGAATCAGTCATATATGTACATGTATCCCCTGTCCCCTGGGTCTCCCTCCTGCCCTCACCCTATCCACCCCTCTAGGTCATCACAGAGCACTGAGCCAAGCTCGCTTCACTATCCAGCAGGTACCCCGTAGCTGGCTTGCACGTGGTGGTATATATTTGTCTGTGCCTCTCCCCCAGTTTGTCCCACTCTTCCCTCCCCCTCTTTGTCCATTCTCTACATCTGCATCTCTGTACCTGCCCTGCAAATAGGTTCATCTGTACCATTTTTCTGGATTCCACATATATGCGTGAATATACAATATTTGTTTCCCTTTATAACTGGACGTTTGTACCTTTTGACCATCCTCACTCATTCTCCCCACTGCACCATTTCTTTGTCAAATGCTCCCGTCTAGAGATCTCCCTTTTTCAGAATTGCATCCTTCTCTGAGAAGTCCCGGATGGGGATTTCTGCCCGTGATGGGCTATGTGTGTATTAACCGGGCTGCTGTGTGGCCCTGGGGCTTGGTCTGCATTCCTGTGGCTCCAGCCAGCAGCACGTGTGCCTCTGATTGTGGCCCCACAGATTGTGACAGCTGTGTGATGACGCTCTTGAACGACCTGGCCACCATGGACGACGAGCTGCGCCTGGTCAAGTCTCAGCTGCAGGGCCTGAGTGTCAGCGCAGGCACCCTGGAGCAGATAGGGCGCTTGGAGACCCAGACCAAGGACTTGAGGGTACGTACCCCTGGGCCCACACGATGCCTGGCCCAGAGCAGTTACTCGGTGGATTCACAGATGCTGCGTGAATGAATACTCCTCATGCAGGAAGGGGTGGGGAGCTTGACTCCACTTAAGGTTCAGGGCAGCTGTCCTTCCTCTGCTCTAAATGAAGATTAGATTTCTCCTGGTGAAAAGTACAGTGAACACAGAACACTGACACTTCTAAGTGAACATTCCTTACGTACTGAATGTTTCTGATCTCATTTTTCTCAGAGTCTTTATCTCAGTATCTTGTGTTCAGAAGATTCAAACGCAAATTTGGTAAAATTGTCATTAATTCTTTTTTAAATGTTTGGTGGAATTTTCCAGTGAAGCCATGTGGGCCTGGAGTTTTCTTTGTTAATTTTTTTTCTCTTAATTTAACTACAAGATCAATTAAAAATAGGTACTGGACAATTAGGATTATTTATTTCTTTTTGAGTGATATTTGGTAATATATGCTTTTCAAGTAATTTTTTCATTTCACATAAATTATTAATACCAAATATATTGACATATAATTGTTTATAATTTTTCCTTATTATCCTTCTAATATCTGCAAAATCTGTAGTGATGCTTTCTCATTCATTCCGGTTATTGGTCATTTGTGTCTTATCTATTTTTTTAATTATTCTGGCTAGAGGTTTATCAGTGTTATTGACCTTTTTATTTTATTGATTTCTGTTGTTTTTCAGTTTTCAATGTCATTGATTTCTGTTCTTATCCATATCTTTTCTTCCTTCTGCTTGGTTTGGGTTTAGTTTGCTATTCATTTTCTAGTTTCTTAAGATAAAAGCTTGTTTCCTGATCCAAAACATTTCTTAATATAAGCATTTAGTGCTATAAGTTTTCCCCTAAGAAGTACCTTAGCTGTATCCCACACATTTTTAAGTGCCAATTTCCATTTTCATTCAATTCAAAAGATTTTCTGATGCCCCTTGTGACATATCTTTGATCGCTAAGTTATTTAGAGCTATATTGTTTAATTTCCAAACTGCAGATTTTCCAGTTAACTCTCTATTATTGATTTCTAGTTTAACTCTGTTGGGATCAGAGAAAATGCTTTATGATTCCAGCTCTCTTTAAGTATGTTGATACATCTTTCATAGCTCAGAACATGGTCATCTTGGAGAATGTTCTATGTACACTTGGAAAGAAGGTAGCTAAGAGGGTATCCTGAGAAGTATTGGGGCTGAAAGTGCCCCATGGGCTGGAGTCAGGCTTCCTGGCTGGGGGGAATGGGGGCTTTTCTGCCTGCAAATGAAGACTGAAGAAACAAACTTGGAACTGCCCAGTTCCCATTGTTAGGCAATAATTGTATGAGAACTAGGAAAGCTACAACCTTATAGCTAGGACGTGGACAAGATTCACAGACCAGGATCTGTGTTGCAATGTGACATTGTCAGCATCACCATAGTGTGCAAGTCCTAAGCTGCCGATATAAGACCTGGTCCTGGACTTGGGGGGCCAGGACCCAGGGGGAGCAGGAGTGATGATGACCCTGAGATCACCAGACAGGACACAAGGAGTGCAGGACACTGCACTCCTCTCAGAATGAGCCTGAAAACACTGTGAAAGATAATGAGAAAGACATGCAGCAGAAGCAGCAGTCATATGATGAGTCCCTGTAGCAAAAACAGAAATCACAGGACAGTCTGAAAACTACTTTACAGGGTGACATCCAATGAAAGAAACAAGAAATTAGAAAAACTTTTAAAACACAAGAAACCAAACAAGAAGAGGTAAATGTGAGAAGATCTAATTAAAAAATCACAGAAATTAAAAAAAATCTACTCAAAAGTAAAAAAATTTAGTAGGTGAAATGAACCCTAAGTTAGAAAGGAAAGTTAAATTAAGGGCTTTTGGAATGAAGGCTGCTTCGAAACCATTAGTGGCTACGGTTGAGTACATACAGCAAAAATAAATAGTGCTGGAAAAAATGGCTCTTTTCCATCCCATGAGGGTAATTTTAGTGCACGGTTAGAAGGCTTAATATGGAGAGGAGAGGGGAAAAGCGTTTGTGTGTTCAGAGGGAAAAAATAAAAAGGCACTTTAGTGACTGATGTCATCAATACAGTCTTGCACTTTTTCAAGGAAGGGAAGGGACGAACATTGTGGTATCCATCCTGTGCCCAGGGCCCTTAAATCTTACAACACCCTGGGAGGGAAATAGTGCTATTTTTTATAGGTATGTAAAAGCCAAGTAACTTGCCTACAATCACACAGCTAGTATGTGGTGGTTCTAGGAGAATTCACACCAAGATGAAATTCTAAAGAGTATGTTCACCCACTATACCTCTTATCCAGCTGTTCTGACCTGCAATCATGTGCTTTTTTCTGCAGCACAAATAGAACCATCTTCTTGCAATATCACACAAACACTGTGAAAACTGAGCAGGAATATGTATGACAAAGCAACCAACTTTTTTGAATGGTTCTGCATATACGTGACATTTTATAATACATTAGCCCACTTACCACCAAAAAGAACCCAGCAGCTTAATATAGCAACCCCTGATAGACAGATGAAGGAGATAAGGCCCAATGGGCTTGTCTATGAAGTGGTGGACCTAGGGTTTGGCCCTTAGCTGACAAGCCTGTGTTCTTTTACCTGAGGCTGGCTCTTATGTACAAGTAGAGATAGTACTATTGCTTTTTCTTGTAAAAACTTTCAAGATATTAACACATTTTTTTCCAAAAAATTGAGGGATTTCCCTGGCAGTCCAGTGGTTAAGACACTGCTTTCAGTGCAGGTTTGATTGCTGGTTGGGGAACTAAGATTCTGTATGCTAAGTGAAACCAAATAATACGAAAAAGTTAAAACTTAAAAAAAGCAACAATCCTAAATTGAAAGTAATTGCTACTCTAGATATTATATGCAGCAATAGTAGTATTGTTAGTCACTAAGTCATATCTGACTGTTTGTGACCCCGTGGACTGTAGCCCACCAGGCTCCTCTGTCCGTGGGATTCTCCAGGCAAGAATTCTGGAGTGGGTAGCCAGCCATTCCGTTCTCCAGGGGATCTTCCTGACCCAGGGATCGAACCTGGGTCTCCTGTATTGTAGGCAGATTCTTTACCGTCTGAGCCACCAGGGAAACCCATATGCAGCAGTGTCCCCTCTAAAAGTAATGTTGCCATTCAGTACCCAAAAGAGGAAGGGGACCTGGATTTTGGTCTCACTGATAATCTGTACTTCCAAGGCATGGCCAAATCACCCAACTTTTTTAGGTTTCCATTTTCTCGTTTTTTTCCTATTAAATGAAGGTATTCAATTTAATGAGTTCTGAGTTTTTCTCTTGCTCTATAATTCTTTGAATCTATAGATTATTTCAACAGAGTAGCCATAGATACTTGTTTTTAGCATAATCAAGTAAAATATAAGTTTAAAAATTGACTTTATTATAGAATTTAAAAATATATCAAGTAAGTAACATCACCCTCATTTCTATAAGGTTAGGTCATTAATTCAAATAAAGTCTCTTCTTGTCTTTAAATTTTCCTACTTTATTTTAGAACCATATCACAACATCAGAACATAAATTCTTCATGAGGCCTATTTCAAAGAACCATATTTTTTTCTAAGGAGCAGCACTGATCTTAATCAATGAATCTTTTCATATCATCACCAGGTTTACCAAGTTGATAAGACTTACTCCAGATTTCTACTCTAGAGTGTGATTAACTTTGTGTTTTACTTTCCAGAACCAGCTGCTCAGCTATCGTCCCACCATTTCAAATCATAAATCAAAAATGGATGGTCTGGAAAAAGAACTGAGTAACTTGAATCGTGAATTTGAAACTTTGCAAGAAAAGGTAATATGTTAGGTCAATAGCATTAACTCATTTTTTGCTTCAAAATGTTGCTAGTTTTTTCTCCCAACAACTTAATTTGTTGCTCATCAATTTACTCTTCATGTAGGTTCAAATAAATTCCAGAAAAGCACAAACATTATATAACAACATTGATCGGACAACCCAAAGTGCAAAAGAGCTGGACTCGAAGATTAAAAATGTCATCCGGAATGTGCACAGTAAGAAGAGTTACTCAGCCCAATTAAATATCTTTTATACTACTTTAGTCTTTGTTGTACAAAGAAAGAGTTCAGCATTATGAAAAAGAGCCCATAGTGATACTAAAAAACCAATACAAGCCCTCTATCAAAGTTCCTGCTTCTTTTCTTAGTGGTCTCCTGGAGTCCAGAATTCCCAGTTTAATAAATAGCTTGATGTTTTCCAGTTCTCGTGAAGCAGATATCTGGGACGGAGGGAGATGGAAACAGGTTGCCTTCAGGTGATTTTTCCAGAGAGCTGGCTGAAGCAGGGCGCATGATGAGGGAACTGAGGACCCGCAACTTTGGGAAGCACCTGAGGGATGCCGAAGCTGAAAGAAGAGAGGCTCAGCAAAGTAAGCACCCTTCCAGATGCTTGCATCCAGTCTGTTCTGACTGGCTTGACATACAGGGCGCAGAGTACACTGTGCCAGGTTGGGGGAGGGGTCACCATTTCAGCGGGTATCACTGGTAGAGCATCATATGGTACAAACGGGTAGCCCTTCCAGGTTACTGAGAGGTTGTGGAATAGAACTCCTTTTTCTTAAAAAACATTTATTACATTATAGTTGATTTACAGTGTTGTGTTAATTTCAGCAGTGATTCGGTTACACACACACACATGTGAATTTTTTTCCATATTCTTTTCCATTATGATTTATCACAGAGTATTGAATACCACTGTCTGTGCTGTTCAGTAGGACCTTGTTATTTATCCATCCTATATATAATAGTTTGCAGCTACTAATCCCAAACTCCCAATTCTTCCCTCCCCCACCCCCTACTACTTGGCAACTACAAGTCTGTTCTCCATGCCTAGGAGTCTGTTTGTGTGTGTAGATAAGTTCATTTGTGAACATATCACACATGTAGATTTAGAGTCCACATATAAGTGATATCATATAGTATTTGTCTTTCTCTTTCTGGCTTTCTTTGCTTACTTTGATAATCTCTGTGTCTATCCAAGTTGCTGCAAGTGGCATTATTTTATTCTTTTTAACAACTGAGTAATATTCCACTGAATATGATACATATGTGTATATATATATATATAAATATACACACACACCACATCTTTATCCATAGAATAGAATATCTTACCATCATGCAAAAAAATAGTTTCTTCTCCTTAGATATTAGACACTGGTACCTCTATTTTGTTTTTAACTGCATTTTCATTCTTCTTTCAGCTCTATTGCTTTCTCATTATATCATTTTTAATAGTCCCCTCATCACCACTGGGGTTTTGAATCATACATTGATATTCGCATTACTCCTACCAAAAAAATGGATGTACTAGAAATTAAGGGAATATATCTAAAGATTTGAACTAAGGAAAATGCCACATTAACTCAAAACTTTAAAAATAATAGGCCTATATTTTTCCAAAAACTGAGCTTTATTCTCTAGTGGAATGACATATCAGTGGTTAATCTGCAAATAGTGGCTTCTCTCTTTTAGCATTTGTATTGTTTAAATTTAATGTTAGCCTCGGAGACAGTATTAGTGATAGAAGGAGCATGTGCTTTATACTCTTCAAGTTCAGTTCCAGTTCCAAGGCTGAAACCGTGTCACCTAATTTCTCGGGCCGTCCGTTTGCTTATCTGAAACATGAGAATGATAATCACTGTCTTCATGTGGTTGTCATAAAAGTTAAATGAGACAATGTGTACAGCGCACAACAGAACATAAACACTAGCCTCCTTTCTCATTCCCTTGCACGTTCAAGGAAAACCATGCAGTGAGTAGAAAATTAGTTCTTCTGTAGTCTTTATAACTTAGTGTCAATGCACTCATTTCTCAAGTGGAAAACAAAAAGGTGATATATTTCAGTGCTGAATCGGATAAGGAGCTGGCTGGAAAACCACCAGGTGGAGAACAATGGACTGGCGAAGAATATACGAGATGCTTTAAATGATTACGAAGCCAAACTCAGTGGCTTCCGTGCCGCTCTACAGGAGGCCAGCACCCAAGCAAAGCAGGCCACCGGCCTCAACCGGGAAAATGAGAGGGCTTTGGAATCCATCAAGGTGAGGTCATGGTCAGAATCTGCACGGTTCAGTTAAGAACAAGCACAAGGGAGCAGGGAACTTTAGTGTTAATCAAGTGGCAGTCAGGAACCTGTCTGTGTGGGAAACCCTAATCAAAGAGGAATGAGGCATTAAATGCAAAATCAAAGTATCTCTTATTCTTCAACGGCCAGAAGTGTTTCTGAACTTAAACCACAGGGAAAGCAGACCCCCTCTCTTCACCCCAACTCCTGACTGGTAGAGGACTGGAGGAATGATGCTGCCAAATAGTTGAGAAATTACTATTGTTATAATTAATTCAAAGTATACAATATAGGTTTTAAATAACTGACATTTTGTGTTGTGTGTGTGTGTTAATTACTTAGTCATGTCTGACTCTTTGCAACCCCCATGAACTGTAACCTGCCAGGCTTCTCTGTCCATGGGGATTCTCCAGGCAAGAATACTGGAGTGGGTTGCCATGCTCTCCTCCAGGGGATCTTCCCAAACCAGGGATCAAACCCAGGTCTCCCACATTGCAGGTGGATCCTTTTTATTGAGCCACCAGGGAAGCCCAAGAATACTGGAGTGGGTAGGCTATCCCTTCTCCAGGGGAACTTCCTGACCCAGGAATCAAACCAGGGTCTCCTGCATTGCAGGCGGATTCTTTACCAGCTGAACTACCTGGGAAGCCCAACATAGGACTGACCCACCCACCCCAAGAAAGAGGAATTTGGTAAAAGAAAATGAATAATATCTTCGCAGATGGTGATATGGTTAACTCCCAAAGCCTCTGCAAGTAACACCTCTGTTGGATTATGCCAAGGGGAGGGAACAGGACCCAATTTTATGGATCTCTGAATTCTGGCAGCCTCTACCCTGGTTTCCTAAGGTCTTGTGTGCTTTCTTAGTAAATTTTTTTTTGGCTGCACCATGTGACATGTGGAATCTTAGTTCCCCAACCAGGGATTTGAACCTGCGTTCCCTGCATTGGAAGTGCAGAGTCTTAACCACTGGACCGCCAGGGAAGTCCTCCTGTGTGCTTTCTTATTGAAACGCCCCTACATCTTCATCAGGACCAGCATGTAGAGTGTACTGATGGTGCTGATTTGCTTAGTTCAACTCCCTCGACCTGATACACTAACCAGAGCTTAACTGTGCATCCACCTCAGTGGCCTGGTTGGCCCTAGTGTAGAAACCTCCCCCAATGCAACAGGGGTTGTTTCGTTGGCATGTAGCTTGCGGAAACTATGACAACACCTCCACATGACAAATTGAACTGATGTCTCATGACTTAGGAGTTTCCTAGATGATCTTTAAGTTCAAGAAGACATTTTGACTCTGAAATTACCTCTATGCTGTTGTCCAATAAATATGCCTGTGCCTTCTGACAATATATCATGCAGCTCACAGATCTTTTTCTCTGCAGAGACAAGTTAAGGAAATGAATTCCCTCCAGAGTGACTTCACCAAGCGTCTAGCCACGGCAGATTCTTCCTTGATGCAAACTAATATTGTCCTGCAATTGATGAAGAAAAGCCATGAGGTAGAGACAAAACTTGTTTTCTAGAAACTCGAAAAGCACTTAAATTACATTTCGAGGAACTTATGAGATCGGCTAAACATTTTTTCCCTCAAATATACATCTTTAGATGGAAGAAAATATACTAAAATGTTAACAGCGGTTGTCCCTTAGGGGAGGGGTGAATGATGCGTCTTCTTTTTTTTTCTCCCAAACTTTAAACTTTTTGTTTTGCATTGGGGTATAGCTGATTAAGAATGCTGTGGTAGTTTCAGGTGAACAGTGAAGGGACTCGGCCATACATACACACGTGTCCATTCTCCCCCCACCCACCTCCCAGCCAGGCTGGCAGGTAACATCAGTTATCCATTTTAAATATAGCAGTGTGTACATGACCTTCCCAAAGTCCCTAAGTATCCTTTGCCCCCAGCAACCATAGGTTTGTATTATATCTATTTGCCTATCTATCTACCTAACTTGCCTGAAATAAGTGAATGTTACTTTTGTAATAAAAACAAATTGTGCTAGTATTTTTTAAATATCATTTTCACCAATGAGATGAATAAGGTCTGAGGAGCTAATATAAAACAAAAAAGTGACTCCAGTTGATGACACTGTATTATATAACTGAAATTTGCTACAAAAGTATAATTTAAATCTTCTCATCTTCACCCCCCAGAGAAGGTAAGGGGATAAAATATGAGGTGATTGATGTGTTAACTTGGTGGGGGGGAATCCTTTCACAGTGTGTACATATATCCAATCATCACTTTGTACACTTCAAATATCTTACAGTTTTATGTCACTTATACCTTCTTGAAGCTGAAAAGCAATTAAACATAAAATAAATCAGGCATACATTAATTAACAGAAGACATTTAGGACTGGTAAAAGATTGGCAATATTTCTCAGAAGCCCACTGGGCATTTTGAAAATATCTTTTATTATCACTGTTTCTAAATCAGAAAAAGTGTTTAGGTTTAGTACAGTGATACAGTAAGGATAATAATGTGCTTTCATAAAATTTATCAAAGTGGGTACCCACCGTATGGAAAATGCTCAAAATGGTGGTGAAACTTGGGAGAATATTCACAGTGCCACTGTGTGAAGTAACCAGGGAGTAATTGGTGTAGTGAATGGGCTCAGGAAACAGTGTCTCATTGTTGCTTCCTGGAAACCTCATTTATGACAGAGTTCAGGAAAATGGCATATCCGTGCTTTGCTTAAATTGACATTATCTCTTGTTTACTTGGAAAATACAGGAATATGAAAAATTAGCTGTCACTTTAAATGAAGCAAGACATGAACTAAGTGACAAAGTGAGAGAACTTTCCAGATCGGCCAGCAGAGCATCTCTGGTGGAGGAGGCAGAGAGGCACTCACAGTCCCTACAGGAGCTGGCCAAGCAGCTAGAGGAGTGAGTGGGCCACCTGGGGGTCTGACCGTAGAGGCTGCTGGAGCCTGGTAGGAAGTATGGACCAGGGTAGGGGGGCGGCACCCAGGGCTCAGGTCCGAACCCAACTGATTCCCAGCTGCATCTTTGGAGCAGAGCCTCGGAGCCCACAGCCCCGAATCTCCATCGGCCAAATGAATGGGGAGGTAAGGGGGCTTGGCTGCAGGCAGAGGCCACTGCTGGAGCCCTCCTCCTGTACCATCTTCCAGGATCAAGAGGAACGCCAGTGGGGATGAGCTGGTGCGCTGTGCTGTGGACGCTGCCACTGCCTACGAGAACATCCTCAACGCCATCAAAGCGGCCGAGGATGCAGCCGACAAGGCCACCACTGCATCTGAGGCTGCTCTCCAGGTGGGTATCTGCCATGACACCTTCTCTCAACACACTCTGGAGATGACTCACTTTTCTGTTTTCTTTCTGTGTGCACAGGGAATAGAAAAAAACAAAGCTTATTTTAGATCAGAATTTGTTATCTAGAATAGACTTGAACTTGCTCTAATATGTCATTTCTGTATTTACTTGACTTTTGGATAAACATAGCCCAGTATTCAAAATCATTTGTAAAACCAGATAATAATCACCCTGATTATTGATTTTGAACTATGAAAGTATTATACCCTGATTCTTACCAGGTATGCTTTTAAGCTGTGTGATCAGGTATCATCATTTGCCAAAGAAGAGATTTTTGTACACCATTTGAGAACAATTTATTTCCTGTCATTTGTCATTCACCTGGGCATGTCTGTGGATCCTATGGGATCTGAAGTGCATTATATAATAGGCCTATATCTAAAAATAAAGAACAAATTATTAACTGTGAGTGAATTAGTGAACAGACTTCTTGGAAGGTTGAAGATTTTTAATCTCCTAAAGATTAAAAGCCTAAAAGTAATTCAGCTCTGTCCTCTAGTATTGCAGAGGGCATTGTACAAGTGACAGAAGATAAGAAGGTGTCACATAATTTATCATTATGTCAACAGTGACGGGTCCACCTCCCCAAGTCACAAATGTCTACCTAGAGCCCTAACTGTAGCTTTTAAGGAACAGTATTTTTAAACCTCTGCCTTACCTTCTAACCTCAATTTTTAAAGATTAAAGTTAAGGGCTAGGATGAAAACTCTTACTCCGTATTTCCTAATGTATGTATCACATCTAAGACTGATAAATGCTTTGCTTTCAGACAGTAATAAAGGAAGATCTTCCAAGAAAAGCGAAAACTCTGAGTTCCAACAGCGATAAACTGTTAAACGAAGCCAAGATAACACAGCAGAAGCTACAGCAAGGTATGGAAGGGGTGGCTTTTGGGGGCTGGGATAGTCAAGAGCTTGGAAACAATCTATGAGACCAGGAGCAAATGCACTTCTTGAATCTCAGTGTCCTTGTAGGTGGCACTTTGTAAATATGTTGATTTGATGTTTCTACCCTTCCCAGGTGGCACTAGTGGTAAAGAATCTGCCTGCCCATGCAGGAGATGCAAGAGATATAGGTTCGATCCATGGGTTGGGAAGATCCCCTAGAGAAGGAAATGGCAACCCACTCCTGTGTTCTTGCCTGGAAAATCCCATGGACAGAGGAGCCTGGTAGGCTACAATCCATGGGGTCACAAAGAGTCAGACACAACTTTGCAACTGACTACCACCAGCCAATATTCTAACATAAACCAAATTAGTTAGAATCTCATGAATCTAAATAAATCTTGAGACTGATAGGCTTGTTTGGGTCTGGCCTTGGATTTGGGAGAGAGGATTCTTCATTTAGTCCCATATGCCCATAGCACTGGGGACCCACGTAGCTTTGAGGTGTGTACAGTGCTGCTGTCTTATTTAAGGCCCAGATAAATAGCATCAAGTCATTAGAGCAACTGCTTCAAAATTTCTTAAGCCCTAAAATCTTAGTAAGTAAAAGCACCAAAAATCACTACCACTGTGATATATGAGGATTTTTAAATTTTTTGCCTTTGAATTTTTCCCCTTATTTAATTTGATTTAAAAAAAAAAAAAAATCTCAATCTCACCAAATTCCTGTGTTCAGAAAATGCTGTCCCTTGATTTTTCTCTGGTCTCCTGTGGTCATTCATAGGTGAGCAGATATCTCAGTTCATAGCCCTCATTCACCTTCTTAATCCTTTCAAAGTGATTAGATACCCTCTACCAGTAAATAAATACATTTATTTATCATTTGGATTTTTTAAAATGAAAAAGTGAAAAAGAAAATACACAAAAATATGTAGTCTGCCTAGCACATTTCAAAAATTAAAATTTCCTGGTATGACCCCTGTTCTCTTTATAAAATTTGAGCTAAAAGGTGAAGATGTGTGTTTTTAGAAGGATTAGGATGTTAACTACATTGTTATTTAAACCAGTCCTGGAATCACAGTTTAAGCCATGTGTCATCAACTCGACACTAAAGCATTCATTGGTGGTTTTCCATGACCCCCAAGGGGCGATATTATCAGCTAGAAATGCCTATGAGCTTTGTTCCTTTCACTGAATATGTCCTTGAATGCGTCAGTTTGGAAATGAATGGGAATGGTGCCTGCTTTGTGAGTTTGCTTCAGTGGGGCTCTCTCAACAACATTCCTTTACTCTTTTTTAAAAAGGCATTTTATTTATTTACTTATGGCTGAGCTGGGTCTTTGTGGTTGCTCAGGCTTTCTCTAGTAGTGGAGAGCAGAGGACTACTCTGTAGCTGCCGTGTGCAGGCTTATTGCAGTGGCTTCTCTTCTTGGCGAGCATGGGCTCCAGGGCCCTCGGGCTTCAGGAGCTGTGGCACATGCACTCAGCTGTGCTCCCAAGCTCTGGAGCACAGGCTCAAGGGTTGTTCCTCGGCATGTGGGATCCTCCTGGATCAGGAATCAAACCCCTGTTTCTTGCATTGGGAGGTGGACTCTTTACCACTGAGCCACCAGGAAAGCCCAATATTTCTTTACTCTTGACCAAAGGGGCATCCCTTATGTATTATTCATTCATTAATTTATTCATATATTCATTCGCTTGTTCCATAAATATGTACTAATATTTTACCCCAAAGAGTATTTTACCCCAAAGAGTGCCTGGACACAGCAGTGAATAAGATAGCACATCCCTTTCCTTGGGTGTCCCTCGTATCTCAGTTGGTAAAGAATTTGCCTACAATGCTGGAGACCGGTTTCAATTCCTGAGTCTGGAAGATACCCTGGAGAAGGAAACAGAAACCCACTCTAGTATTCTTGCCTGGAGAATCCCATGGGCAGAGGAGCCTGGTGTGCTACGGTCCATGAGGTTGCAAGAGTCTGACATGACTTAGGGACTAGACCACCACCACCATCCCTTTCCTTTACTAAGCAGAGACTTTTGCCCTGAGCAGAGCGGAAGTTAAGTCTTTCCTTGAGTTGGTAGGCCTTTCCCTTTCTTCATGTGCATTTCCGAGGAGCCTGGTACCACAGGTTCTGTATGCTCCTGGCTTCTATAATGGAGGACCTGGGGGTCTAGGAGCAAGCAGTGGGCATCTTGGGGATGACCCCTAAGATGCAGGTCTGCTCAATGCTGTGCAGACCCTGGCTACTTCAGGGGCCACCAGTACCCACGGAGGATCAAGATCTTTAGGGTAATTGCCTCTTCCTACTTTATTTCAGAAATCAGCCCAGCTCTCAACAACCTGCAGCAAACACTGAAAACTATGACAGTTCAGAAAGGCCTGATAGACACCAATCTCACCAGCATCCGAGGTGATCTTCGTGGAATACAGAGAGGTCAGCTGCTCCCTAACCCACTGGACTTGGCTTCTTTGTCAAACATTTTAGAGACTTACACCTCCCTGTTTGTATGTGCCTTAGATGACATCGATGGCATAATCAGTAGTGCAAAGAGCCTGGTCAGAAACGCCAATGACATCACAAATGAGGTTCTAGATGGGCTCAACCCCATTCAGACAGATGTGGAAAGAATTAAGGATACCTATGGGAGCACCCAGAGCGAAGACTTCAACAAGGCTCTCAGTGATGCGGATAACTCAGGTAGCAGGTGTTCTCTGGCCAGGATGTATTATCTATTTTCTCCATCATTATGTGCTTTGGTCCGTTGTAATTTTTCCCCAGTAAAATCTGATCTTAGAAATTACAATATTAAGAAGAAACTTCACATCATCCATTCAAAGAATATGGCTATTCTCTTAGTTAAAAGGACCAAGTAGGACTTTGGAGGAGCCAAGGTGGTTGGCAGTGGAAAGAATCAGAACATGTAAAATTCCTTAAAATTTTTTATTGACTTAAATAATTTTGCCTATGTCACACGTGATTAGAAAAAAAACCTGTATACTTTGAAAAAAATTCATGAAATATTGCTGTTGATTTTCCCTTTTATAGACTGGAGATGTAGTCCCTGAATCATGACCACTTGGATTATGATTGATATTAAAGATCAAAAAGGAAAGATTTATTTTTTAATTTATTAATTTTTAATTTAAGGAGAATTACAATGTTATGTTGGTTTCTGCCATATATCAACATGGATCAGCCATAGGTATATATATATATCCCCTCCTCCTTGGAAAATTTACTTTTTATAGTGTCAAGAAAGATGATTTGATATCCAGAATAAAATCTATGATGTATTTACATATTATACATAGAAATATGTGTAACATATATTTCTATAATAGAAAAAAAGTATTACCTGATTCTGAGTCATCCTATCCAATGTGTGGGACCCAAATATACCACTTGACAAATACAATCCACGAGAACATCTCTATTTAACCTTTTCTCAACTCACAATGATAAATTTCTGTTTCGTAATCTCACCAACAGTGAAGAAATTAACTAACAAACTGCCTGATCTTTTGAGTAAAATTGAAAGTATCAACCAACAGCTGTTGCCACTGGGCAACATCTCTGACAACGTGGACCGCATACGGGAACTAATTCAGCAGGCCAGAGATGCCGCAAATAAGGTGGGTGTGTCCCCTCATTGCCAGGCACCAAGGCTCATTCTTTGATAAGTTACTCTATTAGAATTAATGAAACTAACTCTGTTAGTTTCACTAATTAAGAAGTGAAAGATATCCAGGTACCCAAGAATCAGTTGTCTTTCTTGCCCAAATTCTTTGGGTGCTCCCCATGTGAAAGTTCATTTTCTCCCATCATCTTTCAGAAGTTCACATCATCTTCATCCCTTAAATGACTTGGTATGCCGGGAACAGTGGTTTCCTTTCTGCTGGCTTATGCAGGCAGGAAGCAGGGTTCTCCTCCAGGCTCTAGGCAGTAAAGTGTTATTGCAAGTTCAAGTAAGGGTTCTATGATCAGAACGTGTAGATATGATACTGCACAAACCCTATATTCTCACAGTAACTCGGGAATTGTGGAATCCACTTTTAGTGAGGATGGAGGAGTGGTTCCTACCACTCCACATGGGCAGTGTTCTGAATATGAGATTACAGCAGTTTTCCTTCATTGGGAAGTTCCATCAACCTTTCTTCTAATTTTAATCTGACATTATTTACTTGAATTTCTTCTCTCACTATTTGTTTTATCCTAAAATAATGTAAATGAAATATTTTGTATTTTGTAGTCAACTCCCTGTGAGATATTTGGAGATTAGAGGGATGGAAACCAAGTCAGAATATCATTGTCTTTGAGGCACCATGGTTGATTTCTAGGCTTATATTCCTTACTTTGAGCCTCACAATCTGCCTTTTCTTTTAAGAAAGAGAACTTCCAACACAAAACCTTTAGCAGAGAAGCAAAGAGCCTAAGGCACAGTTTGGCAGAAACCACCCGCTTCGTACCCATACACGTCTTATAAAAAGCAAATGGAAAAGAGTATGCTTCTAGCTTTTGCCCCTCTACGTTCTTCCACTAATTTAATGAACAAAATATGAAGTGTATAAATAGCGCAGAGGTTTAGCGCTGATAACCAAGGCAGACTGCCTTGCTTCTTTGTTTTTTAATGTTTATTTGTTTATCTGACTGCATCAGGTCTTACTTGCTGCTCGTAGGATCTTCACTGCAGCATGGGTTTCTCTCTGTAGCATGTAAGCTTAGTTGCTCTGAGGCATGTGGGCTCTTAGTTCTCCAACCAGAGACTGAAGCTGTGTCCCCTGCATTGGAAGGTGGATTCTTAACTACTGAACCACCATGGAAGTCCCCGCACTGCCTTGTTTTGATCCCTGCTCTGTCACTTACAAAGCTAAGACTAGTTTCAGTTCATAGATAGATAATGTTTCACAAAAGTATTAAAGCACACATGAGAAGCTGTGTGGGAATCCAGATCCAGGGTAGAAGTGACCTCTGAGAAGGGAGAGGCGACTAGGACTGGGGTGGGCTATATAAGGGGCTTCAGTTTTAACAGTAATGTTTAATTTCTTAAGATGGTTATGTGTATGCAGGTATAGTCTCTATTTTTGTGTGTTCATGAAATGTTTTCTTAACTAAAAATTTTTTTTAATTGAGCAAGAGCTTTCCAAGTGACAAAAAACAGAAGGGCATGCCATAGACTCAGGATGTGTGGAGAGTATGAAGGGCCGAGGGCAAGTAGAAGAGACAGGTGTAAAATGAGCCTTGAGTGTTGTGGGGGAGCTCTGTCCCCATGGGCACCTTGCGGTGACTACAGCTCAGGCATCACTAAGCACCCCTGCCTGATACCTGCATAGACAGGGTCCTCCATAGATACATGCTTGGGAGATAAAATGTAGAGGTGATGTAAGTATCATTCCTAGAGTTATTCTTTAGATAGTTAGGGAATATTATTTTCTGTGTTTTAATGCAGAGGTGCCCAAGGGGATCCACAGACCAGAGCTAGTCAGACGTTTGTTACTGCTCCATTATATATAAGTACAAAATTGCGAGTAAAGGCTTAGAAGCTTTCAGTAACTTGAATTGCTTCAATATCCCAGAATGGGATCAGTAGGCTTGTATTTTGCACACTTTTTCATTTCATTTTTCTAGTATTTAAGTTTTCATATATTTTACAAAACTATTGGTCCAGGGCAGATAACAGGGGGCAAAAATGGTCCTTTACCCTGAATTTAAGAACCACATTCTAGAGAGCCTCCATGCACTTATTTTTAAGGACTGAGTGCCTATAATAAATACAACCAGAACATGTAACATGTTAATGAGAAATGATTCCTTAAAGAGTTAATTCTTTAAAAAAATATTTTGATGTATTGTACATTGACTATGTCATATTGAGTGCTTCCATACAGGTTAGTTCATTTGCACAAAAACCTTCTGGGGTTGGAATAATAGTAATTATTATTAATGTTATATATTAATAGGGCTATAATACATATTAGCAGGGTTAATTTAATATTAATATTATAACCCTATTACTAATTTTATATATAATTAGAGTTTATATTATAATATATAATATTATTACTAATAGGATCATGATATTAATCCTGTTAATATGTATTTTAACCCTATATATATAATTCCCTATATTACAATTATATTATGTATTGTATAATATTTATATCATATATTGCATATTATATATCATATTTATCACATTATATATTATATGTAAAACCTCATTATTATAATATATTAATATGATGGTGGTGGTATTATTATGATGTTAATATGGCTAATATTATATTAATATTATAACCATAATAATGATGGTAATAATTTACTATAATGATTATCGTTGCTGGCACAGACAACAAAGTAGACTTCCCAAAGACCCTTGACTTGTAGGCAGGAAGAACAGGAGGGCTTTACTCCACTACTCCTGGAGCAGCCTCCTGAGTGTAGACTCCAGGCCTAGGGGGCAGCTACACACCTTCACTCCCTATCCTAGCCACTTGGGAGCAGCTACAGTCACAAGCCTCCACCCCGAGCACCCCACCTTTCTCCCCTGGACCAGCTAACACCGTGGATCTGGTCCCTCTCAGGTTGCCATCCCCATGAGATTCAACGGTAGATCTGGAGTTGAAGTCCGGCTGCCAAATGACCTGGAAGACTTGAAAGGATACACATCCCTTTCTTTGTTTCTCCAAAGACCTGAAGCAACAGAAACTGGTGGGACTGAGAATATGTTTGTGATGTACCTTGGAAATAAAGATGTAAGTATTGCTCTGACATTTCCATGGTTTTTAAAACAGAATATGGCTTTTGAGGTGCATGACACAGTCATGTCACTGCCATTGGCATGGTAGGAGGAGATTCCACTGCCTCTGATGGCTCCATGGGAGATCTCTCATCCATTTAAAGTTGCTTTTGGAGGTGGGGATCTAGAAGCCGTGCTAGATGGGCCCAGCATGTGAGCACATGTGTGTGTACACATGAGCACGTCCATCCCTGGGGCTGAAGATCAGCACCCTCCCCTCTCAACCAGCAGCAGTATCAAGGCTTTCTGGAGATCAGAGCAGCTCCTCCTCACTGCTCTGGACTCTGTCATCTTCTCAGGGCGCCCAGCCGCAGACCCTCCCATGTCTCTAGGGTGGAGACCCTCTGTGAACAGGGCCTGGAGAGAAATTAAGCCCCTCCTGCCTCATTTGTGAGAAATCCAGTTGCTTCATTGCTATAATTCCAAATTCTTTAAACCACCACTATTATAGATATTTTAAGCAGTTTATTTTAGCTTTTAATTCCTCCTCTTAAAATATCTCTCTTCCACGTAAGTGTCAGAGGAACAGGTAATCAGTGACTAGGTTATTTATACATGAATGGAAAAGAAATGGGCATCCCAGGTGGCTCAGTGGTAAAGAATCTGCCTACCAGAGCAGGAGATGCAAGAGATACGAGTTTGATCCCTGGGTCAGGAAGATCCCCTGGAGAAGGAAATGGCAACCCACTCCAGTATTCTTCCCTGGGAGATCCCACGGACAGAGGAGCCTTGCAGACCACAGGCCCTGGGACCACAAAGAGTTGGTCACGACTGAGAGACTGAAGACACGCGTGTGGAAAAGAAATGCCTGAAGTATGGTTCTTGAGAATTCTTTGCAGTTAGGAAATCGCTGGCCGTCACTAGTGGACACTGTATTTAAGGATTCCTAAAATCAGCACTGTTGTTGGTTACTCGTTCACGCTTCAAGGATTGGGGATTTATTTGTAACTTTCTTATGACTCTGCTTTGTATTATTGGCAGAATGTACATGACTTTATTCCTTCAACAAACTTATACCATGTATCTACTATCCTGTATTTATGTAAACAAAAATTTGTGTCTTGAATGTACTTAATGTGTACTTAAAACAGGTTAAAATAGTAAATTTCACATTATGTATATTGTACTACAGTTTTCAAAAATTTGTTTTTACCTTAAGGTGCTCACATTCTAATAGGGAAGAAAGATCCATACACAGCTGACATGATAACATAGAGAGAACAAGATGCCCAGAGTATTGAGGGGACCTTGTATGGCATAGGAAGAGCATAAATGGCTTATCTTCTTCGCAGAATGAAAGTGAATGGCAGCCTGAGCCCGTATCTGGTTCATCTTTATGTCAGGCACTTGGCAAATACTTGCAGACTGAGCGAATGGAGGAGTGGATAAATGAATGCCCTCCTGATAACGTGAGCAAAGACAGCCCAGACGTTAATTAACTGTGCTGTCTGTATTATTTTATACCAGAATGTACCTCATTCATTCTGTCTGCCCAGGGCTGACTACGTGAAAGCTGTTATCTATTTGAAATGCACCCCCTGGGGATGGTGAGTTCGAAGAATACGGTATGTGAAATGCTTTGGTGTCTCCAGGCTTCCAGGGACTACATCGGCATGGCTGTTGTAGACGGCCAGCTCACATGCGTCTACAACCTGGGAGAGGGTGAGGCTGAACTCCAGGTGGACCAGACCTTGACCGAGAGCAAAACTCAGGAAGCAGTGATGGACCGGGTGAAATTCCAGAGGTACGAGTCTGATTGAGCACAGCTCTTTGGTGATCTGACCTGCGGTCCCCAAACTTTAATTTTATATTTAGCTTTAATTTCTTTCATCTCCTCGTAAATCTTTTATAACTTTATTTTCTGACTTATTTTTTAAACAGAATTTATCAGTTTGCAAGGCTTAATTACACCCTAAAAGCCACCTCCAGTAAACCAGAAACACATCAATTCCATGACATGGATAGTGGAAATAGCAACACACTCCTCAATTTGGATCCTGAAAATGCCGTATTCTATGTTGGAGGTTACCCAACTGATTTTAGAGTAAGTTCGAATGTTATTTCACAGAATGGAAATATTTAAAATTTAATTTGGCATAATGCTGTTTTGATGAGTTATATGTAAAATGGATTAATGATATATTCTTAAAGCGTCTATAGTGATAATTACTAAACTTATTGAATTATTTTATATGCAGTGATCTACGTATCAGTGTATAATTTAAATGAGCATCATTATCATTCCTATTTCACAGATGATGAAACTGAAACAGAGAGGTTGAATAACTTGCCCAAGATCAGACAGCTAGAAAACAGCGAAGCCAGGGCATCTGTCTTCAGGGTCTACATGCTCACCCCTAAGCTATATTGATGGTTAAAAGCAATAGAGTTAAACTGTTTCTTGGTCAACCTGATCATTGTCCTTTGTTCAATTAGTGAAAATTTTTTGTTGTTTTTTTTTTTTCAGCCTCCTAGTAGACTGAAATTTCCTCCATACAAAGGTTGTATTGAATTAGATGACCTCAATGAAAATGTTCTGAGCTTGTACAACTTCAAAAAGACTTTCAATCTCAACACAACGGAAGTGGAGCCTTGTAGAAGGTAAATAAAACCTAGAAGCTGATGTCTCTCTGTGCTTTTGCAGTCATATAGCATAAAAAGCATATGTAATTTATACTTAAGGAATGTAAATTAAATAAGGAAAAGTCTTTTCCTTATTCATATAAGATATTAGATGGACAGAATTTTCTTGATTTTGAAAAAAGTAAATCTTTCTTCAGTTTTTGGTGCCTCCTACCACAAAATATTCAGCAGTAGATGGTGCCTGATTTAGGGCACAAACTATTTATTTACTGTAAATTTTTAAAAAAGTAAAACAATAGTCCATAAAGAACACCATGACTTTGGCATATGAACCTATTTGAAAGTTGCTGCCTTGAGCTTGTGACCTATCCCTAAGTTTAAAAGATTAGGAAGATTCTAATATGAGACAGACTATTTATTACTCAGAATAAAATTATATTTCATTATATATTATTTCTTACATGGCGAGACCTTCAGCTGCTGGGTCACATCTTCCTAAACAGATGTTTGCAATAGGGTCTCCTGAAGAGCATCTCTGTTGAGGTAGAGTTTGATCATTGTAGAGTGTAAGAGCAGATCCAGGAGATACAGTGGACTGTTTTAACATTAAATTTAAAGATGTTTCCTCTTTAACAAAACATGACAACTTGATTGCATAGGCTTTGCTCGCTTTTTCATCAATAAGCATTGTTTCTTGGCAGTCTTTTGCTGCTGTGTTCTCACTTAATGGTGATTGGTGTTGACAGGAGAAAAGAAGAATCAGATAAAAATTATTTTGAAGGTACAGGCTATGCTCGAGTTCCAACTCAACCAAACGCCCCCTTCCCCACCTTTGGACAGACGATTCAGACCACTGTGGACAGAGGTTTGCTGTTTTTTGCAGAAAACCAGGTAACCTATGACAAGCATCCAGATGTTAACAAATACGTTCATTCATTTGAACAATTTTGGGGTAACTGAGTCATTATAAGCAAACAATATATCTGAAAAACAATGTGCAAATGTTAGCTACATCCTTTCCCTCGGTCCTACTCTGTTGGATTGGCCAAAAAAGTTCATTTCCATAACATTTTACGGAAAAACTCAAACTTTTTGGCCAACCCAATACTTTTTTTGGCTGTGTGAGTGTGTGTTGGTAAGGCAAGTCATCCAGAATTTAAGATGCCACCAGAATGTGGGAGAAATTGCCACTTAGCCATTCTGTTTGTGTTGTCAGTTTTATTCTTTGAAAACTACTGTTTGCGTAATAATCTTTGCTTATTCTGCCTAAAAGAAATGTTAAGTCTTCCTGGGGTCTCTGAAAGCTAAGCTGTTCGACCTCCTGCTGTTTGCTTCTTGGTCTGATTCTTTTCAGGCCGTAAGAGATTTCATCTCTATCTGCCTGACCCTTGACTTTCCAAGACATGGAGGCTTCTCTGTTTTCAAGCAGCTGAGGTTCCTGGAGACCATTCTGACATCTCCTAGTTTAGAAAAGGCCAAAAGTGACACTGTGTGAGTGATCGTCAGCACCATCTGCTGGTAGATAGGCCTAGATTTAATCTCTCTAGACAATGAGCTCTTCTTGAAGATGCTGCATAGAACATGTCATTGTTCAGTCCCTCAGTCGTGTCTGATTCTTTGTGACCCCATGGACTGTAACACACCAGGCTTCCCTGTCCTTCACTGTCTCCCAGAGTTTGCTCAAACTCATGTCCATTGAGTCAGAGATACCATGCAGCCATCTCATCCTCTGTTACCCCCTTCTCCTTCTGCCCTAAATCTTTTCCAGCATCAGGGTCTTTTCCAATGAGTCGGCTCTTCGTGTCAGGTGGCCAAAATATTGGAGTTTCAGCTTTAGCATCAGTCCTTCCCATGAATATTCAGGGTTGATTTTCTTTAGGATGGACTGGTTGGATCTCCTTGCGGTCCAAGGGACTCTCAAGAGTCTTCTCCAGCACCACAGTTTGAAAGCATCAGTTCTTCAGTACTCAGCCTTCTTTATGGTCCAAGTCTCACATCCATATGTAACTTCAGGAAAAACCATAACTTTGACTATATAGACCTTTGTCAGTGAAGTGATGTCTCTGCTTTTTAATGAGCTGTCTAGGTTTGTCATAATAGCTTTCCTTCCAAGGAGCAACTGTGTTTTAATATCATGGTTGCAGTCACCATCCATTGTGATTTTGGAGCCCAAGAAAATAAAATCTGCCACTGTTTTCATTTTTTCCCCATCTGCTTGCCATGAAGTGATGGGACTGGATGTCATGATCTTAGTTTTTTGAGTGTTGAATTATAAACCAGCCTTTCACTCTCTTCTTTCACCTTCATCAAGAGGCTTGGAGAAATATGGACCAGTCTATGGGATTTTCAGTTTGAGAATGCAGGATTGATATGGAGCTTGAGATTTTACCAGACACTTTGCCTACCGGGTGGGGACACAGACCTGGTCCACCTCTCCTCTCTTGCGGTTGTTCTGGACTCCTAGGGAGAGTCCAAAGCTGAACCAGTTCTGATGGTTTGGGGCATCCTGACCTTCCTGAAGAATGCAGAGAGCTGAGAAGTCACACAGCACCTTCAGGGCAAGGCAGTTGTTTTCCGCAACAAGGTCTTCTTTGTACTAGGTTTGGCCAAATATTTTGTAAGATGTTACAGAAAAACCTAAATGAACTTTTTGGTCAACTCAATACATTTTGAAGTTCTTGGAGACCAAGAATCAGAAATACAATTTATATTAGAAGAAATCTTATGAAATGCCATTAGTAACCAGATAAAAGGAGCTTTCCTGGTAGCTCAGTTGGTAAAGAATCCACCTGCAATGTGGGAGACCTGGGTTCAGTCCATGAGTTGGGAAGATCCCCTGGAGAAGGGAAAGGCTACCCACTCCAGTATTCTGGCCTGGAGAATTCCATGGACTGTTTAGTCCATGGGGGTCACAAAGAGTTGGACACAACTGAACGACTTTCAGTTTCACTTTTTCACTTTCAATCAGATACGAGAAAATGATCCCCAGTGCTGCTGTTAAGTAGGATGAATTGATGTTATTCTGTTCTTTGTGAGTGTGATGAACCCTCACTGACTTCCGAGAGCAAGGCTTAGGATCCAGAGAAGTACTGACTTTCCTTTTAGGTAAGGACTCTTGTTGGGCTTCCCAGGTGGCACCCAGTGGTAAAGAAACAAAAACAAAAAAAGCCCACCTGCCAATGCAGGAGACGTAAGAGACATGGGTTTGATCCCTGGGTTGGGAAGGCACTGGAGGAGGGCACGGCAACCCACTCCAGTATTCCTGCCTGGAGAATCTCGTGGACAGAGGAGCCTGCCGGGCTACAGTTCATGGGGTTGGAAAGAGTCAGACATGACTTAGTGAGTAAACAGCAACAACAAAGCAACCATTAAATGGAAGATAGAGGAGAAATAGGAATACATCAGAAAACAGATGGAGGAAAGTGGGGTTTGAAGAATACCCTGCCTCTCTCCAAAATGTGCGTGCATGCTAAGTCGTTTCAGTCATGTCTGATTCTTTGCAACCCCATGGACTGTAGCCCACCAGGCTCACCAGCCAGGAATTCACCAGGCAAGAATACTGGAGTGGGTTGCCATTTCCACCTCTAGGGGTCTTCCAAACCCAGGGATTGATTGAACCCTCATCTCTTACATCTCTTGCATTGGCAGGTGGGTTCTCTACCACTAGCACCACCTGGGAAACCCCTCCAAAAGGTAGCAATCGTATTTGCCAATGATATTCGTGATCTGTATCTTTTAAGTTGCCAGTTTTACATGCTGGTTATAGATTGGTATAAAACAAAATCATGACAGTAGCAAGCATTTATTGTTTCCTTCCTGTGTGCTGGTTACTGTATAGATTGTTTAATGTGATTGACAGGGTTCAGCCGTCATCCCCATCCCAGGAGCTGAGTACTAAGCACTGTTGTTCCTTTGAACTAGGAAGGCAGGTGAAGCTGAGAGCAGGCTGGAGTTTGAGTACACGTGGCTCTGTCTGAGAATTCTCCTAATCTACATTGTCCCCATGCTGTAGGATCATTTCATATCTCTGAATGTGGAAGACGGCCGACTCATGGTGCGGTACAAACTGAATTCAGAGCCGCCTAAAGAAAAAGGAATCAGAGACATCATAAACGACGGGAAGGATCATCTGGTACGTCCTTTGAATCTGTTTATCTGAATCCTTTAAGTTAGTGCACAGAACACTTTTCTATTAGATGAACTTATTAGCTGAGAGACATATCCTTTTAAAATCTGAACATTTTGCATGAAATATATAACATCCATATGGTATAGATAAAATGTGGTTAATTTCATGGATATATGTATATGTATGGCTGACTCCCTTTGCTATTCATATGAAATTGTCACTATCTTGTTAATCGGATATACCCCAATACAAAATAAAAAGTTAACAATAATAAAATATTTTAACATTAAAAAAAATGTTTAATTTCAAATGCAAACATTTCGGGAATGCCCTGGTGGTCCAGTAGTTAGGCACCAGGCTTTCACTACCAAGTGTGCAGGCTCAATTTTTGGTCAGAGAGCTAAGGTCCTTCAAACTGTGCGGTGCAGCCAAAACAGACAAACAAACAAATGCAAACATCTCTATTTAAATTTTTATTATTATAATTTTATGCAGATGTGCTACTGTGCTCAGATCCCTTGTATTAATATATATATACCATGTATATAAATTAATCTGAAGGAAGGCAAAAACATAATAGCTCTGAACCGTCATGAATAGAATTATTTTATTTCTCATTGCTGGCTGATTCATCTCTCATTTATTTTAGGTTCAGATCAAAATTGGAAAAGTCCAACAACGTATGTGGATAAATGTGGATATTCAAAGCGTTAAAATTGAAGATGATATATTTGATTTCAGCACATACTATCTGGGGGGAATTCCCATTTCCATCAGGGAAAGGTAAGATGATCTTTTTTTAAAGAAGCAAGTCACCTCTCTTAATAGTTACGATTGCTACTGATAAATCTGCCTTGTTTAATTCCAGCAAAAAACAAAGAATTACTTTTCTGTATTAATAGTGTTAGCCAACAGAGTACAACAGGCTGTTACTACTGGGTAACAGGCCTGGCTGTTTGAAAGCTGCAGGGGTTAGGGGTTGGGGTAGCGGGGAGATGAGGAAACAGTGTGCCACTTCCATTGTCGTTCCTGGGAGGAGAAACACCGCATGAGTAGACTTGGTGTTGACAACACTGCCATCAAAAATAGGGGCTATATCTTGGGGTCCTTGTGGACTTCCCCAGTGGCTCAGATGGTAAAGAATCTGCCTGCAGTGTACAAGACCCGGGTTTTATCCCTAGGTCGGTAAGGTCCCCTGGAGAAGAGAATGCTACCCACACCAGTATTCTTGCCTGGAGAATTCCATGGACAGGGGAGCCTGACGGGTTACAGTCCATGGGCTCGCAGAGTGTCAGACATTACTAAGCAACTAACACTTGCACTTTCACTTGGGGTCCTGGTTGGTACAGAGGAGAGCACAGGCGGCCCTGGGCACAGAAGGCTGGGGCACTGAAGTGCCTCCTAGGACATGAGGCACATTTGTATTACCTGCCCCCTTATGTGTGTGTTATCGGGGAGGGACCAGGGGCATGCCTGTCTCGGATGAATGGATACACGAATGAATTAAATTAACTTGAATGGAAGTAAAGTTTAATGTGAATGAGAAAAACAAACACCACTCTGAGGATACACTTAAAAATAACTCCCATTTTGTTCGTTTGTTTACATCCTTCCAAATGGCTGACAGTGATGTGTGAAAAAAAGATTTCTTGGAAGGGTTACTACAGCCTCATGACTAAGCTAAGAGAGCTCCCAAAATGTTTGGTGATGATTGCTTTCATATGAGATCTGAGGCTGGTTAACTCTTTCTAATTTATCCATCATTTAGAAGGAGCACTAGATGTGATTTATGAAGTGTTGTGCCAAGGTGGTCTTCTCAAATCCTTATACATTTGAACAGATGTCCAGCCTCAATAAGGAGACACTAATCTTTGTCTTAAAGTTGTCTGGGGACTTCCCTGGAGGTCCAGTGATTGACACTTAGCCTTCCAATACAGGAGATGCAGGTTTAATACCCAGTTAGGGAGCTAAGATCTTAACGTGCGTCCTGCCCACAAAACCAAAATATAAAAAAGGAGCAATATTGAAGCAGATTCAATAAAGACTTTTAAAAAATGGTCTACATCAACAAGATCATAAAAATAAAAGCTGTCAGGGTTGCCCCCAAAGACAGAGATGCAGGTGAGAAAGTTCAGCACTTTAATAGAGTTTGGGAGTGAATGTCTTTCCTCCCTAGGTTCTTTGAACTAGAAGGGACCTTATGGATCATGGTATGTAACCTCTTAATTTTAATGTAGAAATTAAGAGCCAAAGAGGTAATATTAATGTTTAATATAATCAGTACTAAATAGCAGTTCAACCTTGAATAGCTAGTTATGAATGGCCAGTAAACTTGGTTTTATTCAATTAAATGTAATAAAATAGAGTAACCTAAGGCAGCACCGTTCACACGTTGGAGGCTGTCGTTTGTTTTCTCATTGCACAAGCACTCATTGGGTTTCTAATGCCATTAGGTAGTGTGGTCAGTTCTGGGATGATGAAGAACAGGGAAGAGTCTCAAGTATAGCAGAAGGGAGACAGTAGAACAAGGCCAGTGCTATCAGACGGGAAGCTCAGGGTGATAGGGACCCAGTAAAGGAATCTATCTACCCATTTAGGGTATCAGGAAAGTGGTCTCTGACTAGATCTGAAAGAACCTGACATATGAAAGGTAACATATGTAAAGAGATAAGAACCAAAGTGTGAACTCTTAAGAGACACTATGAGGCAGGCCCTTGTGGCTGGTGTGGGAAGCAGGGGCCAGACCACAGAGGATCTTGAAAGTCACAGTAAGGACCACTGGGGGCTTCCACAGAGAAAGGACATGATCAGACTGGGGTTTTCAGTAGCTTGCTGTAGTGCAGGGTGCAGATTGGATTAAGAGGGAAAAAGCAGAGGCAGGTGGAGAGGTTTGAAGATGAGTATAACAGGTGAGAGGCAGGTGGTCTGCCCACGGAAACGACAGGGCCAATGAGGAAGAGAGTGGATTCTTGTTATGCTTAGGGCAGCAGATGGGCAGTGCTGAAAGGTTGCTTGGGTTTGAAGAATAACAAAGAAAAGTGCTCAAGAAGGACTTTGATCTAGCGCTTGGACAGATGGCCAGCACCAGCAGAGAAACGGGGTGGTGAGCTCAGTCTGAGACAGGCTTAGTCCCAGGAGACAGCAGTTGGAGATACCTGGAAAGGACTAGATGGAAGGCCTTGACCTCTAGAGAGACGTCCAGGCTGGAGCAAGGGTAAATGAAGCTTGAGAACAGGTGGCTACTGAGGTTATGGGGGCAAGTAGGCTCCCCCAGAGCGGCGAGGGATTCTCAGAGGTGTTTGCCTCTGTGTGGCTACAGCAGAAAGTCCACAGACCATGATGAGGATGTTGGCCAAGCAAAGTTTACTAGGAAAAACTAATGGGTGAGGATCCAAAGAAATGGTTCAGTTTGGGCTTAGCCATCAATGAGTAGGGTGACCTTGGATTATAGTCAACACTCAACCTTTGCCTTTTTATTTCTGTCCATTAAAGAAATACATATATGGGTATTGTGGTAAAGAATTTGCCTGCCAATGTAGGAGACACAAGAGATTTGGCTTCAATCCCTGGTTTGGGAAGATCCCCTGGAGAAGGCAATGACAACCCACTCCAGTATTCTTGCCTGGAGAATCCCATGGACAGAGGAGCCTGGTAGGCTACAGTCCATACGGTTGCGAAGTCAGACATGACTGAGTGTGCACGTGTGCACGTATGTGTGCCTGTGCGCACACACACACATATAGATGGACATACAGAATTTTCCTAGGCATCTGTTTTAGGGTCTTCCAAACAGGGACTGCTTCCTTTTTCTGGGTAGGTTTATACTTTGAGTTTTGAGTCAATCTATAAGGACTTGGAACATGCAGGAGACAGAGGCTGGTCAAAAGATTTCACTGAGCTTTTCCTCTCTCTTAAGTAAAATGCTTAACAGTATTCAGCTGTTTCTGGCCCTGCTTCATCCCTCTGGTGCTGTCCTTGATGGTTCAGAGTCCTGAGACCCCCTTCTGACGTGGGTCATGGAGGATTTCTCCCCAGTGACCCACAGCTGAGTCTGTAGGGACAACCAGCAGTTCTTTCAAAGAGGGGAGGTGCCCTGAGCCCTGGCAGGGGAGTAGTGGAGACAGTCAATGCTTGAGCCTAACGTGGAGAGAAGCAAGCCTCATATATGTTACCTCTGTGTACAGGCGCATAGGCAAGAGACCTTGTGAGCGTGGTGTTTTTTCTCTCTCCCTGTAGCATACCTTCTGGGACTCGGGACCCAGATCTTGGAGTGATTTGTGTAGGATCAGAGTCGGAAGCAAGCCACAGTCTGTTAATCCCATCTGCTTCCCATGAGGAGAGCAGATCACCCCTGATGATGCCAGAGATGCACTGTCATCCCTGACAGTGCCTCAGACCAACAAAAAACACTTCCCGAGGAGTTACGTACATCATTGTATCACAGAGTGTGATAATATCACATCACAATGAAAGAACTCCAAAACTAAACACCGGGCAAGGATCTGTTGAGCATTTGTTAATACCCAGCACTGAGTTCGGGATTTGATTTTGTTCCTCCTGCTCTCTGAGATCTGCCCACAGTAGGCTGGACCCGGCTAAGCCTTTGTGAACAGCGTGGTCCACGGTGTGTACACATACCCCAGCATACACACCCATTCTTATGGCAGCCTACAGCCCTCCTCAGCCATGTTCCTCTAGCAGGTGTGCTCAGACCTGAATTCTGGAGCAAATGTGGAACTCTAGGCCCTCAGATGAGCCAGAGTATTGAGAACATCCCAGAGAATAGTGGAAATGAGTCTTTCATTTTAACATCTCCGCTGTAGGTAACTGTTATGTAGGAAAGAGTCATGATCATTCCAGTGCTGTGGGTGCACACCTGTGTAAGCATAAAGAGAAAGGGCTTCAGGTCACACTAGCTTGTGTGACACACTGACCCCCGGGACCCCAATGCTGCCACCTTCCTTCTGCATGACCTCGTGGGAGTCATCTAACCTTCCCAGCCTCCTTGTACATCTGTAATGTGGGCACAGTGATGCCCTGGCTCTTAGAGGGTCGTGGGATTCAGAGTAAAGGATTTAGCACAGTGCCTGGCACATGCTAAGTGCTCAGTAATGTCAGGTGAGAAAATATCTCCCTTGTGGGGAAACATAGAGGGAAGGGATAGTTAGGGAGTTTGGGATGGCCAGGCACATGCTGCTGTATTTTAAATGGGTAGCCAACAAGGATCTACTGTAGAGCACAGGGAACTCTGCTCAGTTATGTGGCAGCCTGGATGGGAGGGGAGTTTAGGGGAGAATGAATACATGTATCTGTAGGGCTGAGTTCTTTCTCTGTCCACCTGAAACTATTGCAACATTGCTAATTGGCTATACTCCAATATAAATAAAAATGTAACAATAAATAAATTAAATGATAGTAAATCTTTTTTTTAAAAAAGAAAATATTTCCTTCAAAAGGCTATTGTGAGGATCAGATAATAGTTGTTGTTCAGCAGCTCAGTTGTGTCCGACTCTTTGCGACCCCATGGACTGCCCCACACCAGGCTTCCCTATCCTTCACCATCTCCTGGAGCTTGCTCAAACTCATGTCCATTGAGTTGGTGATGCCATCCAACCATCTCATCCTCTGTCAACCCCTTCTCCTCCTGCCTTCAATCTTCCCAACATCAGGGTCTTTTCCAAAGAGTTGGCTCATCACATCAGGTGGCCAGAGTATTGCAGCTTCAGCTTCAGCACAAAACAGGTGTTCCTTGTCTGTCAGCTACCTTCCTTTCCCCTTTACTTTTTCTGCCACCTTATTCTTCCTTCAACCTGTGCTTTATGGAAAAAAGGAATCAGGAGATGTGGATGAGTTTAAAACATGTTGAAACCCAAGAGAGAATGGATCAGAATATTAAATTAATGAGTTAATAAATATTAACATGTGGACAAATAGACAAGCCCCAGGAATGGATATGAATTTTCCTCCTCTCCTGAGGCAAGAAGCCAGTTTTATAAAATCATCAAGCTTGTGCTGCAATGCCCATGAGGATTTGTTTCTTCCTTTTAATGAAATTTAATTTTATGCAGATTACATGTAGCTCAGCTGTTTATAATGAATTGCATGAAAATGAAGGCAGACATCTTTCCATTTAGAAGAGTGTGCCGCTTTAGGGATTAGCAATGAAGTCAGCTTTGTGTTTATCTTAGTACATCATTTGCTTAAGAAACACAAATATTTGCCCGGACTTCAGTCATTTCACGTATGTTAGTGTTTTTGTGTGACATCCGCTCCAGATAGATCCAAAAGTCAAATCAAAGGGGAAATGCCACGGCAGTTACTTAGGAAGAGCTGCTTTATCAATTGCTTCTTTATGGGGGCTTCCCTGGTTGAGAGTCCACGCTGCCAATGCAGGGGGTAATGGGTTTGATCCCTGGTCAGGGAGCTAACATCCCACATGCTGTGCAGCCCAACCAAAAAAAAATTTTTTTTTAATTAAGAAAAAAGAAATTGTTATAGTGATGCACTGATATGATGGGGATAGTTACAACTCTGCCATCTCACCCTGAGTCCTTGCTCTGCACTGGGCACCATTGGAGTACGTTACCCACATTATCTCATTTAAACTCTGGGCTGGGAAGCAGATTACCACTTTCCTGTGGCGTAAATGAGGAGACAGAAGCACAGAGAAGACACCCGGGACAGAACTTGGACCCACACAGCCTGCCTCCAGAGCCCAATGCTCCAGAGCAGCTTCTCTCGGAAGCACCTCCTGAGTGCCACAGAGGGTTCCGAGTACCTCCTGGACGTGAACTTGTTTAATCCTCACAGTGACCTCTTGCCCAGCCTGAACAGTTAGGTGGTGGTGGATATAACATATGAGGCCGGACAGTGCTTTCCATTGTTCCAGCTTGGCATTGATTAAATATACCAAGCCACACTTTTCCTAATTGACTAGGACCAAAAAGTAATAATTTATTTCCTTGGTGTTTACAGTGGCTGACTTAAAACTGGACAGGAAAAAAAGATTAAGAAGTTTTCTAGAGTATTTCTGGCTCTAATAAATTACTTACTTATTTAGTTATTCAAAGAGTGAGTTGCTCAGTCATGTCTGACTTTTGAAACCCCATGGACTGTAGCCCACCAGGCTCCTCTGTCCATGGGATTTCCCAGGCAAGAATACTGGAGTGGGTTGCCATTCCCTTCAGGCGACCTTCCCAATCTCCCACATTGCAGGCAGATTCTTTACCACCTAAGCCACCAGGGAATTTAATATATATTTATATGATGTTTCTGCTGCTGCTGCTGCTGCTAAGTCACTTCAGTCGTGTCCGACTCTGTGCGACCCCATGGACTGCAGCCTGCCAGGCTTCTCCGTCCATGGGATTCTCCAGGCAAGAACACTGGAGTGGGTTGCCATTTCCTTCTCCAATGATGTTTCTAGTATATCAATTTATTAATATGCTTTTAATTCATGATGCATTATCATGACTCCAGGAGAGGATGAGGGGAACAGTTTCAGATGTTGTACATCTTCTATATGTCTATACTTTTTGGGGACACTGGCCATTCTTCTGTCAACATTATTGTATTCATTTTTAATATTGAGAATGCAAATCACACAGAATGGAAATATCTAATAGATTTTCCCAGTATCACAAAATTAGTAGCAGTCTAGAAATCCAATGAGAAGAGATAACCATAAAACACGTACTTGTTCATGGGTGAGAATCTGTAGGGAATGAGTGCCGTGTTTCAGCTGCAGTTCCCCATCAAGCCTGTGTTTGGTCCATCTTCTTTTTCTTGCATCCCCAAATCAGGTTTAACATTTCTACACCTGCTTTCCGAGGCTGCATGAAGAACCTGAAGAAGACCACTGGCGTTGTCAGGTTGAATGATACAGTGGGAGTAACAAAAAAGTGCTCAGAAGACTGGAAGGTAAGTAAAGAGTTCAGAACCTTGCAAAGGAGTGGTCCCTAGCTAACCCATGTTTAGCTTTCGTTAACACACCAGCTTTTGACATATTCTGATCTGATGAACTGGCTCATTTATTACACTCTCCCTGTACTTGCAAAACCTCTTCAGGCTTGTATATTAAATTTGTAGGAAGGTAGAAATACCAGCTCTACACACAAAAACATCGAGATGGTTGGCAAATTATCACGCAGAAAAAGCAAACTGTTTTCCCATGGGTCAGTTCAAGTGAAGTGACCTAGGTTCAGATACTATTATTTCAGCCATGGCATGATTACAGGGCCAGTAATTTATTCCATGTTTGCATTTCAGCTCGTGCGATCTGCCTCATTCTCCAGGGGAGGACAGTTGAGTTTCACCAATTTGGACTTCCCATCATCAAGCCACTTCCAAGCCTCCTTCGGATTTCAGACCTTTCAACCCAGTGGCATCTTATTAAGTCATCAGATGGGGGTATGAAATATTGTATGAATGTTGAACAAGATTTAAGCCTGACTCAAGGTTCGATGTCAAAAACAATAGAGGGGTTTTGAAGGTAAATCCGTTGGGCATTTTTGTCTAGCATCACACAGTAGATGTTTTGTGGATTTCAACCATGGAAGTGGTTGCCCATCCTGGGGTAGGGCCTAAAAGAAATCAGGCTTAGAAAGTAAATTCTAGTTTACAGAATGGGATTTATGTGTATTCGTGGGCTCCGTTTTCATTCTTTTCAGGTATATTTTGAGTGAAGGTGAAGTAGAACTGTTATAAGTAATAATGTAGCTTTAAGTGTTTAGAACTAAGAAAAAAAATCAGAATGTATACCCATTACTCGTTTGTGATTCCATAAAAGATAGCTCTTGAGATTCCTTTTTTGGCAGCAGCAGCTTGTTGGACAATATTTGCATCAGAGAATGGAAGAAAGTAATGCCTTTTGCTCTTTGTTCCTGTACAGCAAGCCATGATTCTCTAAGAGTATTTAGCCAGTGTGGTCATGTAGGCGTAAAAGTCAGCTAATACTCCTAAATTGGCCGGTGGAACAACTGGGATTTTAAAATAGAAAGAGAAGTAGGACACTCTCTTTCTTGGGTTTGTTTCTTCAGGGCTGCCAGCGCGACAGACAACTAGTATTTGCTGAAAGGAAGGACTAGCTGCCTCTGTGGTTATGTTGCAGTGGAACTCTTCTCCTCTCTTGCTGTCTTTTTCAATCAGCTGTTAGACATCTTTTCTTTTTAATTCATGTTCTATTGATTATTTTATTTTTTACTGGAATATAATTGCAGTACAATGTTGTGTTACTTTCTGCTGCAAAACATTGTGAATCAGCCATGTGTATACATATATCCCCTCCCTCTTTAGCCTCCCTCCCACCCCCATCTCACCCTTCGGGGTCATTACAGAGCACCAAGCTGAGCTCCCTGTGCTATACAGTATAGCTTTGAGATCCTTTTTTTAAAAAACAAAACAAAAATACCCCTGAAAAAGCACATGCCTACATTTAGATTGTGAACGTGGCTTTTCTATCAGAGCAGGATATTTTGACCCAGCTCTTTTTTCAAAAAGTATTAGTTTATTTATGGCTGGCTGCACCAGCTCTTAGTTGTGGCGTGGGGGCGACTCTTTGTTGAAGTACGCAGGCTTAGCTGTCCCGTGGCATGTGGGGTCTTAATTCCCCAACCGGGGATCAAACCCTCATCCCTTGCATTGCAGGGCAGATTCTTAACCATTGGACCGCCAGGGAAGTTCCTTGCCCCAACTCTTGACACACTCTCCAGTTTCCTCCACAGGAGTGGGGACACTTAATACACAGTGTACAATATAGTCCACAAGAGGCGGAAGACTTGGCTTAGCAAAGATGAGGTCAATCCTGGACAAGGCAGGAAGCCTTCAAATATCCTAGGAACACTGCCTGCAACTTCTTAAAGGATTCAACTTCTTAAGAAATACATTTCAGTTAGCATTCTTTTATCCAGTTATAATAAATATTGCCAATTGAAAAACATCAACATAAAGTGAAACTGACAATGGCTACCACCACACTCTGTAAACATTGTTTCAGGCTCAAAGCTCCCTGAAGAATCACATCTGGTTGAAAACCACAAAAATTGTACCTGGTAGGAAAAACACATCAACAAAATGAAAATGACAATGCCAAAAATGACACCAATTTTTTTTTGGTATTTTTTAAATATTTATTTTCAACCACACACTAGCAATTAATAGAAAGAATCAAATGATCTTGCCAACATTTATATCTGCAGAGTTTGACATTGGAAAATTGAATCTCCTGGAAATTAGGACCCAAAAATAAAAAATTCATGACTGAAGGGAAGCTGTCATTGTAATCATCTATGAAGAAAATTGATGAATCAAGTCTTTGTTGTAAAAATGTATTCACTATAACATTGATCTTGATGAAAATAACTTCAGCAGAGTGAAAGCGAAAATAGAAAAATTTAGAAATGGTGTATCTTTTGTATAATTGATGGAGACATTAAGCTGGTTAACGAATGTAGATCCATAAAATGCTTTTGACATATTCATCAATGTTGAAATAATTTGCATAAGATTTTTATATTCATAAACAGAGTCCAAATATTCAAAAACAACCTTTAGATCAAAATAGCAAAGTCAAAACACTGGGTTTGAAACATCCTGTTTTGTACATAGTTTTGCTCACACATTCAGTTTTGATACATTCATATTAAGTGCAGGTGGATGGCACTGATGGGTACGTTGTTCTCTGATGATTGCAGGCAAGCAGTCTGCAGGTCACCCTGGAAGACGGTCACATTGAACTGAGCACCAGGGACAGCAGCAGCCCGATTTTCACATCTCCACAGACGTACATGGATGGTTTGCTGCACTATGTGTCTGTAATAAGCGACAACTCTGGGTGAGTGGAATGGCTCTTCTGCCAGAGCACTAAGAATTTTATTTTATTTAGTTTAATGGAATTTTCTAGTATCTTTTCTGAGACATGTTTGTCCTCGATGTGGACAGTATTTTACTAGTAAATCTTGACCACCTTTTTGGTACTGTATCAATTTTCTCATTGATTGAGAATCAGCAGTTGGATGGATAAATAAATTGGGGTGCATTCAAAATGGGCGGATGAGAATGAAAGCTCTACAGCTGTGCACAGCACATGGGTGACCCTTGCGTGTAAGGCTGAGCAACAGAGGTCACACGCGAAATCATTATATACCTGATTTCATGTATATAAAATTCGCAGGCAAAACTAAACTATTTCATCAGAATTCAGGATGCTGGTTACTCTTGGAGAGGGAGAACTGGAAAGGGAGCCCAGGCAGGGTGCCTGGGGAGCTGGCAGTGTTGGCGTTTTCACATTTCAAAGATGCGTTGAACTGGGCACTTATGACCTGTACTTTCTGTATATATACAGGTACACCTGGGAGTGCTGTGGGTTCAGTTCCACACCTCTGCAGTAAAGCTAATGACACAATAAAAAGAATCACATAACATTTTTGATTCCCAGTGAATACAAAAGTTATACTTACCTTGCTGCTAAGTTGCTAAGTCGCTTCAGTTGTGTCTGACTCTGTGCGGCCCCATAGATGGCAGCCCACCAGGCTCCCCCGTCCCTGGGATTCTCCAGGCAAGAACACTGGAGTGGCTTGCCATTTCCTTCTCCAATGCATGAAAGTGAAAAGTGAAAGTGAAGTCGCTCAGTCGTGTCCAGCTCTAGCGACCCCATGGACTGCAGCCTACCAGGCTCCTCTGTCCATGGGATTTTCCAGGCAAAAGTACTGGAGTGGGGTGCCATCGCCTTCTCCATACTTACCTTATACTATATCTATTAAGTGTGCAATAGGTGTCTAAAAAAAAAAAATGATGTACATACCTTACATAAAAAGTACTTTATCACTAAAAATGCTAACCACCATCTGAGCCTTCAGGGATTTGTAATTGTTTTGCTGGGAAGCGTTTGAAATCTTGTGAAAACTACCAAAGTGAGACTCCGAGACACGGAGTGAGCAAATGCTATTGGAAAAACGGTGCCAGTAGACTTGCTCCAGGCAAGTTGCTACAAACTTTCAATTTTTCAAAAACCACACTATCTGTGAAGCATATTTTTAAAATGAAGTCCAATAAAACGAGCTATGCCTGTAGAGTACTTTAATAAAAATGCCGTGTGCAAAAAGAAATATATGGAAAAAAACTGCAAATGTGCTTTCAAAATGGTTTATTGAGTTCTTTCAGGTAAAAGACTTTGGGTCTGAATCAAAGACAGTCAGTTGCCCACCTGGAGAGGATCGTTTTCACCAGCTGTTCTCACTCCTGTTTGGTTTTTTTTTCCAGACTCTGGCTCCTCATTGATGACCAGCCTCTGAAGAATAACCAAAGGCTTCGAGGCCTTTCAGGTTTCCCGCAGTCCCTGCGTCTGGGCGGGAGTCATTTCGAGGGCTGCATCAGCAATGTCTTCATCCAGAGGTGTGTGTGCAGCTGCTGAGAGGGGCCTGCCGACACAGAGAACCTGTCACCATGCTTCACGCTGCTCTCATCTGCAGACTTTCCAAACACCTTCTTTGGCACGATTTGTTGTTGTTCAGTCGCTCAGTCATGTCTGACTCTTTGTGACCCCATGGACTGCAGCACGCCAGGCTTCCCTGTCCTTCACTATCTCCCAGAGTTTGCTCAAACTCATGTCTGTTGAGTTGGTGATGCCATCCAACCATCTCATCCTCTGTTACCCGCTTTTCCTCCTGCCCTCAATCTTTCCCACCATCAGGGTCTTTTCCAGTGAATTGGTTCTTCGAATCAGATGGCCAAAGTATTGGAGCTCCAGCTTCAGCATCAGTCCTTCCAATGAATATTTAGGGTTGATTTCCTGTAGGATTGACTGGTTTGATCTCTTTGCTGTCCAAGTGACTCTCAAGAGTCTTCTCCAGCACCACAGTTCAAAAACATCAGTTCTTAGGTGTCAGCTTTCTTTATGGTCCAACGCTCACATCTTTGGCGTGATGCACACATTAAAAGCAAACTAACCAAAAGCTCTAGGGCCCAGCCTCCCTTTGCAGCAGCAGCTTTGGAACATGACCTTGGAAAAGATTTAATTAAAATTAACTTTCAGATTATGTCCCTTTTTAGATGAGAGCAAAACTCTTCCCCTGAGCAGAGGGAGGGCCCTGCCCTGTTCATGAGCCTTAGGCACCCCTGTAGGCTTATGAGCTGCAGTCAGGGCTTGGCGACAGTCATAAGATAAAGTAAATTTACCCATGAGATTTGTCTACAGAAATGCAGTGAGATAAACCTTTTCTCGAAGTCACTTCGGGTGGTTTCCTGTTATTCATTGTCATTCTAGGTCATCTGGTATCTGTGTTTGTCCTCTCTGCCTATTTTGTTTTTCATATTTCTTTTTTTATATGTTTTTTAAAATTTATTTTTAATTGGAGGATAGTTGTTTCACAATTTTGTGTTCGTTTCTGCTGTACAGTTACGTGAATCAGCTATAAATATACATATAGCCCGTCCCTCTCAAGCCTCCCTCCCAGCCACCCCCTCTCCTGCCCCTCCCGGGTCATCACAGAGCCCCGGGCTGCGCTCCCTGTGCTGCACCGTGGCTCCCCACCAGCTATCTGTTTTATACATGGTAGTGTATATGTGTCCCTGCTACTCCTCCAGTTCATCCCTCCTTCCCCTTTCCCCCACCTTGGGGCCACACATCTATTCTCTACTTCTGCGTCTCTATTCCTGCCCTACAAGTAGCTTCATCAGTACCATTTTTCTAGGTTCCACATATATGCGTTAATAATTCCCAGGTGGCACTAGTGATAAAGTGCCCACCTGCCAATGCAGGAGACATAAAAGACTCAGGTTCGATCCCTGAGTCTGTAAGATGCCCTGGAAGAGGGCATGGCAACTCACTCCAGTATTCTTCCCTGGAGAATCCCCATGGACAGAGAAACCTGGCGAGCTACAGTCCATAGGGTTGCAAAGAGTCAGACATGGCTGAAGCGACTTAACATGCGCGGACACACACACCCTGTACTAGGTGGAAATAGATGAGCATTTAGCCTGAAATCAGGGCAGTTTAGCCTGTATGTTTGAAACGAATTCTCCCTGCCAATGTGTCTTCCTGGATGTGTCAGAGTTTGTTTCCGCTGTCATTCCAGATCATCAGAGAGTCCCGAAGTCTTGGATCTGGCCAGTAAATCTTCCAAGAGAGATGTGTCCCTGGGATTCTGCAGTTTAAACGAACCACCTTTTCTAATGTTGCTTAAAGGGTCCACAAGGTTTTACAAAGCCAAGACTTTCAGTATCCACCAGGTGAGTGTCAAGAACCTTGCATTGGGGTTTGCTTCTTGATTCTCAGAAGAGAATCTCCCTCACTGGAGATGCTGGGGAGGAGCGTAGATCACCTTCTCCCATGGTAGCCAGGGCCTCCAGTAAGTGGGACTAATGGGTCATCCATAGTTGGATTTCACCAAAATGTCAAAGCAGTTTTCTTTTTAGCTCCTCTTTTGAATCTTGAACGCTTGGCAAGTTTTGCAGCCCTGGAAACAAATAGAGGGGCTTCCCTGGTGGCTCAGTGGTAAAGAATCCACCTGCCAATGCGGTTCAGTCCCTGTCTCGGGAAGATCCCCTGGAGAAGAAGTGGCAACCCACTGCAGTATTCTTGCCTGGACAGAGGAGCCTGGAGGGCTATAGTCACAGGGTCACAAAGAGCTGGGCAGGACTTACTGACTGAACTAAGAACAAATGGGACCTTGACTTCAGTTTCTCAGTGTCTACAGCTGATGAGCCTTTTCCTACCCACAGACACTTCTCTGTCTTGCCTCCTATAACAGGATACACACATGTACCCAGGCCTTGCCATGACCAGTGTGACTTGACCTTGATGGCACATTAGGGACACTGGGGAGTGTTTAAAATCCCAGTGCATGGATTGGGTCCTACCCAATTAAGTCAGATGCTCTTGAGTTAGGTCCAAGTGACAGGAGTTTATAAAGCTCCTGGGTGATTCTAATGTTTGGAACTAAGAGAGACTGAAAGGAAATGAAATTCCTGCTTTGGAGGAGTGGAAGTGTCATCATAAACTGAACACAGGGTTAGAACTTGAACTCCCAGCTCTGCCTGAGGTCAACAGTGTGACCTCCTCATACCCGAGGTTACAGTTAATATGATTAATGGATAACGTTGAGCACCTCCTGCCAGGTGTTACACTGAGCTCTTTAAGTGGATTTTCTTACTAAACCCTCACATAACCATGTGGGAGAAGTACTATTATCAGCCACATCTCAGAAAAAAGGATGCAGTAGCCTAGAAAGGTGAGCAGTTTGCGCAGGCTCCCACAGATGGAAAGTGGCATTGGAATTTAAACTCAGACAGCCTGACCCCAAAGCCGGGGCCTTCTCGAGAACAATGCCCTTCCATTCAACTCACTTTTCACTTCATGTCAACCACATGCTGCTTGTCTGTCAGTAATTCTCCCGCTGCACGATGATTTGGGGGAGTTGAAGAGATAGTACATAAAGAGAAACATTCAATGGTATTTAAGAAGAAATATATTTCATAAATCCCAAAGTGTTGTCATTAACTCTTAGGAAGAGATCATCTTTAGAACACCCCCATCAGGAATGAAGTCATAAGAGTCATTTTTTTCTCTGTAAGGCTGAGAGTTACTGAGAAGCTAAATTAGCACAGTCCTGGTGGAGATGAATATGGACTCAGAGCTATTCAGAGGATGGAATGTATCAGACCATATAATAATTGAAGGTGGGTGGCAGAGGAGAGGCAGGAGTTAATATAATTCTGAGGCAACTAGTGTGGGTTACTGGGTGGACGGAAAAGTCAGTCGTGTAGAGAGGATACGGACAAGCCTTTAGGTGGAAGGAGAATGAATGGAGTTGGTGGCATATTGAGTGACAGGTGCCTCAAGCGGGTGGAAAGCTGATGGGAGACTGGCAGGTGTCTCTGGGGGCATCAGCAGAAGAGCAGCATGGTGCGATTGATGTGCGAGACCCAGTGAATACACTGGATGTAATGTTCCCTGTTCCATGCAAGCCCTCAGATTAGACAGAATATGAAATTAACTCTGCCTCCAAAAGCCCAATAACAGAGAGAAGGCCACCAGGCTTTGTGGTTAAATACTGGACTTTGGGGACAGCCTTCCTGGGTTTGCATCAGGTTTTCTCAGTTACTATGTGAGTGTTCTTGAATAATTAACCTTTCTGTGGGTCTGCTTCCTGCAGCATCAATGAGGATAGTGAGTGAGTACTTAGTTGTTCAGTCATGTCCAACTCTTTCTGACCCAGGGACTGTAGCCGACCAGGCTCCTCTGTTCATGGAATTCTCCAGGCAAGAATACTGGAGTGAGTTGCCATTCCCTTCTCCAGGGGATCTTCCTGACCCAGGAATTGAACCCAGGTCTCCTGCATGGCAGGCAGATGCTTTATCCACTGAGCCATCGGGGAAGCCTTGTAAATGTAGATAGGTAATAGTATTATCTCATGGTGTTGTGAGGGTTCAGTGAGGTAATAGACATAAAACATGTGGCACATGGTAGGCATGCAATAAATATTAGCTATTACTATTATCATTCAGTTCAGTTCAGTTGCTCAGTCGTGTCCGACTCTTTGCGACCCCATGAATCGCAGCACGCCAGACCTCCCTGTCCATCACGAACTCCTGGAGTTCACTCAGACTCACATCCATCGAGTCAGTGATGCCATCCAACCATCTCATTCTCTGTCGTCCCCTTCTCCTCCTGCCCCCAATCCCTCCCAGCATCAGAGTCTTTTTCAATGAGTCAACTCTTCGCATGAGGTGGCCAAAGTACTGGATTTTCAGCTTTAGCATCATTCCTTCCAAAGAAATCCCAGGGCTGATCTCCTTTAGAATGGACTGGTTGGATCTCCTTGCAGTCCAAGGGACTCTCAAGAGTCTTCTCCAACACCACAGTTCAAAAGCATCAATTCTTCGGCGCTCAGCCTTCTTCACAGTCCAACTCTCACATCTATACATGACCACAGGAAAAACCATAGCCTTGACTAGACAGACCTTTGTTGGCAAAGTAATGTCTCTGCTTTTGAATATGCTATCTAGGTTGGTCATAACTTTCCTTCCAAGGAGTAAGCGTCTTTTAATTTCATGGCTGCAGTCACCATCTGCAGTGATTTTGGAGCCCAGGAAAATAAAGTCTGACACTGTTTCCACTGTTTCCCCATCTATTTCCCATGAAGTGATGGGACAAGATGCCATGATCTTCATTTTCTGCATGTTGAGCTTTAAGCCAACTTTTTCCCTCTCCACTTTCACTTTCATCAAGACGCTTTTTAGTTCCTCTTCACTTTCTGCCATAAGGGTGGTGTCATCTGCATATCTGAGGTTATTGAGATTTCTCCCAGCAATCTTGATTCCAGCTTGTGTTTCTTCCAGTCCAGCGTTTCTCATGATGTACTCTGCATATAAGTTAAATAAGCAGGGTGACAGTATACAGCCTTGACATATTCCTTTTCCTATTTGGAACCAGTCTGTTGTTCCATGTCCAGTTCTAACTGTTGCTTCCTGACCTGCATACAGATTTCTCAAGAGGCAGGTTAGGTGGTCTGGTATTCCCATCTGTTTCAGAATTTTCCACAGTTTATTGTGATCCACACAGTCAAAGGCTTTGGCATAGTCAATAAAGCAGAAATAGATGTTTTTCTGGAACTCTCTTGCTTTTTCCATGATCCAGCGGATGTTGGCAATTTGATCTCTGGTTCCTCTGCCTTTTCTAAAACCAGCTTGAACATCTGGAAGTTCACGGTTCACGTATTGCTGAAGCCTGGCTTGGAGAATTTTGAGCGTTACTTTACTAGCATGTGAGATGAGTGCAATTGTGCGGTAGTTTGAGCATTCTTTGGCATTGCCTTTCTTTGGGATTGGAATGAAAACTGACCTTTTCCAGTCCTGTGGCCACTGCTGAGTTTTCCAAATTTGCTGGCATATTGAGTGCAGCACTTTCACAGCATCATCTTTCAGGATTTGAAATAGCTCAGCTGGAATTCCATCACCTCCACTAGCTTTGTTCATAGTGATGCTTTCTAAGGCCCACTTGACTTCACATTCCAGGATGTCTGACTCTAGATGAGTGATCACACCATCGTGATTATCTGGGTCATGAAGATCTTTTTTGTACAGTTTTTCTGTGTATTCTTGCCACCTCTTCTTAATATCTTCTGCTTCTGTTAGGTCCATACCATTTCTGTCCTTTATCGAGCCCATCTTTGCATGAAATGTTCCCTTGGTATCTCTAATTTTCTTGAAGAGATCTCTAGTCTTTCTCATTCTGTTGTTTTCCTCTATTTCTTTGCACTGATCACTGAGGAAGGCTTTCTTATCTCTTCTTGCTATTCTTTGGAACTCTGCATTCAGATGCTTATATCTTTCCTTTTCTCCTTTGCTTTTTGCTTCTCTTCTTTTCACAGCTATTTGTAAGGCCTCCCCAGACAGCCATTTTGCTTTTTTGCATTTCTTTTCCATGGGAATGGTCTTGATCCCTGTCTCCTGTACAATGTCATGAACCTCTGTCCATAGTTCATCCAGCACTCTATCTATCAGATCTAGGCCCTTAAATCTATTTCTCACTTCCACTGTATAATCATAAGGGAGTTGATTTAGGTCATACCTGAATGGTCTAGTGGTTTTCCCTACTTTCTTCAATTTAAGTCTGAATTTGGTAATAAGAATTTCATGATCTGAGCCACAGTCAGCTTCCGGTCTTGTTTTTGCTGACTGTATAGAGCTTCTCCATCTTTGGCTGCAAGAATATAATCAATCTGATTTCGGTGTTGACCATCTGGTGATGTCCATGTATAGAGTCTTCTCTTGTGTTGTTGGAAGAGGGTGTTTGCTATGACCAGTGCATTTTCTTGGCAAAACTCTATTAGTCTTTGCCCTGCTTCATTCCGTATTCCAAGGCCAAATTTGCCTGTTACTCCAGGTGTTTCTTGACTTCCTACTTTTGCATTCCAGTCCCCTATAATGAAAAGGACATCTTTTTTGGGTGTTAGTTCTAAAAGGTCTTGTAGGTCTTCATAGAACTGTTCAACTTCAGCTTCTTCAGCATTACTGGTTGGGGCATAGACTTGGATTACTGTAATATTGAATGGTTTGCCTTGGAAACGAACAGAGATCATTTTGTTGTTTTTGAGATTCCATCCAAGTACTGCATTATGGACTCTTTTATTGACCATGATGGCTACTCCATTTCTTCTGAGGGATTCCTGTCCACAGTAGTAGATAAAATGGTCATCTGAGTTAAATTCACCCATTCCAGTCCATTTTAGTTCGCTGATTCCTAGAATGTCAACATTCACTCTTGCCATCTCTTGTTTGACCACTTCCAATTTGCCTTGATTCATGGACCTGACATTCCAGGTTCCTATGCAATATTGCTCTTTACAGCATCGGACCTTGCTTCTATCACCAGTCACATCCACAGCTGGGTATTGTTTTTACTTTGGCTCCATCCCTTCATTCTTTCTGGAGTTATTTCTCCACTGATCTCCAGTAGCATATGGGGCACCTACTGGCCCTGGGAGTTCCTCTTTCAGTATCCTATCATTTTGCCTTTTCATACTGTTCATGGGGTTCTCAAGGCAAGAATACTGAAGTGGTTTGCCATTCCCTTCTCCAGTGGACCACATTCTGTCAGATCTTGAGAGGGACATGAATGGTCTGCAGGCACTTTTCCTGCTACTGAGATCAGGGGCTGGGGGTGTTCTTTTGGGAGGAGGGGATAGCCAGACCGGGTCAGGAGTTTGGGTTGAATTTAGATGAGTGAATGTTGTTGCTCCACAAAGAGAAGCCCAAACCTGGGAGGCAGCAGGGTTTGGTGAGACTCACAGGTACAGACACTTTGCACATGTGTTCTCTCATGTCTCAGTTCTCACCATACCACTAAAGAGCAGAATAAAATGCCAACCTTACAGGTCAGGAAATTGAGTCTTAGGTTAAAAAGACTGCCCGAGAGCACCCAGGAAGTAGAGTTGGAGTTAACAATTGGGGCTGTCGAGCCCCAGAGAATGTGCTCTTCATAGTCATGTGTGCTCTTCACTTGTGCCCTCTACGGACTTGGGAGGCTCAATGAACAGGTGAGCAGGGGTAGTTTGGAGGAGAAAGGAGACTGGGGGAGGTGAACTCAGAACCACTCATGGGAGCCCGATCAGATGAGCTTGATGTAAGGTTTTTTTTTGTTTTTCTTGATAAAAATGGTTGAATGCTACCTCTCTCAAGAACTACTGTGGTTCTTCTCTTAAGAACCACTGTGGGTCTTCTGAAGCTCCAGGAAGAGGAATGTTAGTTGCTCAGTCATGTCTGACTCTTTGTGACCCCATGGACTGTAGCCAGCCAGGCTCTTCTGTCCATGGGATTCTCCAGGCAAGAATACTGGAGTGGATAGCCATTTTCTTCTCCAGGACATCTTCCTAACCCAGGGATCAAACCCAGGTCTTCCGCAGTGCAGGCAGATTTTTTACTATCTTAGCCACCAGGGAAGCAAGCCCCCAGGAAAGGGAGGTGCTCTGGATACCTGCTGGTACCATGTACCACAGACCTGTGTAAGATGGGAGCAACATGCACCCTCCCCAGAATGAATTCATTCTTATTGAATTCAGCTCTTAGAATCAAAAGTCAAAACTGAGCAAGGCACTTAGCTAGACAGGCGTTCTCCACCCTTCCCCCAGATAATTAGCTGTCCTGATTTTTGGTTTCTCTCCCACACAGCCATTGCAGGATGCGCCAGCCATCTCCCCGAGGAGCTCAAAGGCATGGAGAGAAGCTCAGTCTTGCCCACCACTTCCAGGCGTCCAGACCAGCCACAGAGCCCTCCGGTTTGGGGACAGTCCCACGAGCCACTTGCTATTCATGCTTCCCCAGGAGTTGCTGAAATCCAGGTATTATTTCATGTTTTTGCCCCACGCCAACTCAGACTCTGACTCTATGTAGGATTCTACACTAGGGCAGGCTAACTGCCATGATGCCAGGCACTTGCCACTGAGGAAGGGGCTGGTTGTTGTTTAGTCACTTAATCATGTCCAGCTCTTTGTGAAACCATGGACGGTAGCCCGCCAGGCTCCTCTGTCCTTGGGGTTCCCCAGGCAAGAGTAGTGAAGTGGGTTGCCATGCCCTCCTCCAAGGGATCTTCCTGACACAGGGATCAAACCTGTGTCTCCTGCTTGGCAGGAGGATTCTTTACTGCTGAGCCACGTGGGAAGTCCAGTGAAGTGGGGAACAACCTTGTTTATGAAAAGAGGTCCTGGCCTGCCCAGTACACAGAGCCCAGCCACTGGAGCAGCCTTCCTCCATGTGGCCAGAGGCACACGTGACAGGTGCTGCTCAGACCCTGAAACAATCAGTTCAGCTCTGGTTTAGAACTGACAGTGTGCTAAAAATAAGACCGATATGTCTTTCCAAAGCTGCTATTTATTTCTGTGATACATCACCTTTCTTCTCCTGCATTCTACAGTCAGAGAAAAATCATTCTTTCAGGAAGACTTGGTGCCAGATAACATCATCTTTAGAGAATACATTGGGACGTTTTGTGCTAACAAGTTGCATCACTTTGGGGGAGGAGGGAAAGAGCAGAGATATTAATTGTGTCAGGAAAAAAAGAAAGGCGAGGCTTGTCATTTTCATATAATTTGAAGGAGACATAAATAAAACGGTGCCCAGAATTCTTTGGTGACTTATCTATGAGGCAGAATTGCCCGAAAGTCAAAAAGACCTGGCTTTCCCATCTTGGCTTTCCATCCACTCGCTCAGCCACTGGCTCACTGTGTGACCTCATGCCACAAGCCAGTTCAGGTCCTGGGGGTGCAGATATCAAGATGAGATTAGATGTGCAAGAGAATGGCTGTTCCTCTGGAAGATAAAAGGAGGGAGCAGGAGCTGGTGGGGAGAGCCTTCAGCTAAGACATGGCTGGGGTACTGTGAAAGGAGAGGGGAAGGCAGACAGAGGTGGGAAGAGCCTCAGACAGCAGGGAAGCTCCGAGGAAGTCAGGCTGGCGGGTGGGCATCGCAAGCAAAGATCATCACCAGTGTTGGCAGAATGGCTTGGCTCTTTTCTGCTGAGCTTGATGTGTGGCTGGGAGTCACTGGGTGCCACTGCGGTTCTGAAAGAGGGCCAGCTGGGTGCTGCCAGATGGCGGTGCCCCAGCAGTGGGGTCTCCTGAACAGAGCTCTGAGGGGCAACTCCAAGGCCACCATACTCTGCTGTTCAGCTTGTCTAATTATACCACGTTTAAACGTGGCATAATTACACCTGCCTCACATGTTTCCACAAATTCTTCAAATCTCAGTTTTCTCATCAGTCAAATAGGGTTGGTAATGTCTTGCTTGGAGGGAGGAGAGGTCATAGGTTGGAATGAGCTGGCCCTCGGAGGGCTCAGTGAGCAAGTGTGTGATTCTCAGGGAGGTGTGAAAGCCAGAAGGGGAGGGGCTGAGTGTGTGAAAGCCAAAAGGGGAGAGGCCAAGCTCTGAAGGTGACCCTCAGCCCCCAGCTCAGACTCCAGTAGACTCGTGGACATTATGGAGATCCCTGATTTGGCAAAGCTGTATCAGTGGGAGACAGGCAGACAGCAGAGGTGGTGACCTTCTCAGCTGTCTGCCCCTCCTGGGCCGACCCCGCTCCCCAGCGCTGCTCTTTCAGTCACGCTGACCATGATGGCAGCAGTCTCCCTGGGATGCTGCATGCACTGCCCTTTCCCCACCCTTCAGCCTCCCTCCCCGCTTCCCCAGCTCTGAGGTTGTTCCGAGAGCTTTGCCTTCCCCCCTCCCTCCATGGCCCCTTCTCTCCTGCATCCTTTCTCAGCACATTCACTGCGACCTATCTGGCTTCCTCTGATGATTGAACCCAGGCATCTTCCCATCCAACACTGAATTATATACAATAAATGGAAAAAGTAATATTCTTAAAGGGAAAGTGGGAAAAAGTAATCCTTAGTACATAGAATTTTAAAATTATTTTAGTCCCCAATACTGTAGCAATCAGAGTGTATTTTCAGGATCTTGCAAGATTTGGACTATTCTGTCATTCTTATCCTGATTTCTATTCTAGCAAGTTTGGTCTCTGCTTTAAAACCCTGTACCACCATTTTAGGGACTTCCCTGGTAGCTCAGTTGGTAAAGAATCCGCCTGTAATGCAGGAGACACTGGTTCAATTCCTGGGTCTGGAAGATCCGCTGGAGAAGGGGGAGGCTACCCACGCCAGTATTCTTGGGCTTCCGTAGTGGCTCAGCTGGTAAAGAATCCACCTGCAATGCGGGAGACATGGGTTTGATACCTGGGTTGGGAGGATCCCCTAGAGAAAGGAAAGGCTACCCACTCCAGTATTCTGGCCTGGAGAATTCCATGGACTGATTGCAAAGAGTCAGACATGACTGAGCGACTTCCCCTTTCACCACCATTTTAACCTCTGGGTGAATGTAAAAAAAATGCTTCTTTGCTCTCTGCCTTACCTTCCAATCCTCAGCAATAAAGACTCATAGCTGCAGTACAATATGCCAGGATTTGAAGCTACTGATGTCTTTTTGGGGTGTTAGTCAGTTAGTCTTTTCTGAAAGAAAATTGCTTTAAGAAATAATGCTGGAAAGCAAATGTCAAGTCCAATAACAAAGCACACATATGTAAAGTACTTTAATTCTGTAGCAAGTTCTAATATCCTCCTCAAATTGGCTAACCCTCGTTCTCCAAACCTCCGCACTAAGACGCAGCTACACGAAGAGACATGCTGAGCAGTGTCACCATCTGGTCAGTTTAATCTCACAAATATAGATTTCTATTTCATTTTGAGGAACTCTACCCTCAAGGAAACTTGCAAATCTGAAGAATGAAAGTGCATCTCCAGGTTTGCTCAGCCCCACAGTATTAAAAAGCAAAGAGATGTAATAGTGTCAGTATTTCTTCTACTTCCTGATTCTGCCTCCACATTTTCCATTTAATTCAATTCAGTAACTGTTTCTTAGGGCTTCCCAGGTGGTGGTGGAGGTAAAGAAGCTGCCTGCCAATGCAGGAGACAGATGCGGGTTCCATCCCTGAGTCAGGAAAATCCCCTGGAGGAGGGCATGGCAACCCGCTCCAGTATTCTTGCCTGGAAAATCCCATGGACAGAGGAACCTGGCAGGCTACAGTCCACTGGACATGACTTAGCGAGTAAACCTCAACCAGGGCATCTACACACCACAAACCAGTCCAAGAATGAAACATCCATTCTTTCATTCTCAGAGCTCATCATGGTGCCTTGTACATATGACCCACTCATTAAGTATTTGTTGAATGAATAAGTAAATGGATGAATGGATGTGAGTTTGCATAGAAAGTAAAGCTTGCTTAGCCACATGTGCCTATGTGCAACCATCATGCAAAGGAATATTAACTTTAACTCTCTGCTTTTACTGCATGATGCTTGCTCAATTCCTGTTCCATCAAAGGTGAGGTATTAAGGTCTGAGAAACATAAGGGTGGGCAAGAGAAGGTGGATCTGGACTTCTGTGCATCTGTGTTAAGTATATCTTACAGAAAGAAAATGCTTAACTCGAATCCTTGTTGTTCAAGTTTTTCCCTGACTTTTCCTCGCAACTTTCTTTTCCCTGCATGTATATGAAATAGAAAGCATATTCATTGGGTTTAAAGATTGAGGCTGCTCAGTGAAATAAGACAGTTGCAAAAAGACAAATATTGTATGATTCTGTTTCTATGAAACACCTAGAACAGTCAGATTTTTAGAGACAGAAAGCAGAATGGTGGTTGCTACGCACTGCGGGGAGGAGGGAATACAGAGCTGTTGTTTAATGTGTAGGGAGTTTCAGTTTTACAAGATGAAAAGAGTTCTGGAGATTTGCTGCACAACAGTGAAGGTACTTACCACTTCTGAGCTGTATTCTTAAAAATGGTTAAGATGCTAAGCTTTATGTTATGTATATTTTACCATAATTTTCTAAAATGCAGATTTTTTTTTTAAAGTAGGTCATCTTCTTCCTTGCCATTCACTGGGACTTACATCGCTAGCTGAGGTTGTCATAAAACTTCCTCTTATTCCCCAACACAATAAGGAAATTATACAACAAAACTTTTAACTGCTGAAAAACAAGCTTTTAAAAACTCCCAGAGAAACAGGTTGTTTAATCAATTACATGCCTTAGTTTATTCACTTAAATTATGGAGTAGTGGGGGGCTGCTCCTCACCCTCTCTCCTGACTTTAGAGATTTGGAGAAACACGACAAACCTCTTGTTTTCCTTCTTTGCCTTTTGCTGTCTTTCCCCTGCAGGTCACAGTTTGCCGTGGATGTGCTGACAACAGCGTCCAGAGGGCTCGTGTTTTATACGGGGACTAGGAGCTCCTTTATGGCTCTTTATCTTTCAAAAGGACGGCTGGTCTTTGCCCTGGGGGCAGAAGGGAAAAAACTGAAACTCAAAAGCAAAGAGAAGTGCAATGACGGGAAGTGGCACACGGTGAGCTCTGGGGCTGCCTTAGATCCTCCCCCGGGGCCAAGTTCACTGCCAGTAGCTGAAGACGGAAGTCTCAGCATTCTTCCAGGCAGGAGGGCACGAGCACTGGGAGAGCGCGTGTGGTTAGAGGCACCGAGCACCCAGCATCTCAGCCCAGAGACTCCTGCACGTGCCATGCATGGATGTCATCCTAGATGCCAAGACGGGCTTTCCTCTCTGCTTCTTCACATCCTCCCCGCCTCACAGTTCTGTGGACTGCTCCTTGCTTGATCCCCCCTGGACCATTTTTCTCCTTCAAGACAATTTCCAGGTCTCCAGAGCCTTCTCTGAGTCTGGAATGCTTTCTCTAGAGCACAGGTATAAGGGCCCACATCCTCAGCATCTCAGCTCTTGCCTAAAGGCATCCTGGGGTTAAAGAAATGCAGTTTAAGGCAAGTGTGTGCATGCATGCTAAATTGCTTCAGTCATGTCTGACTCTTTGTGACCCTATACACTGTAGCCCACCAGGCTCCTCTGTCCATGGAATTCTCCATGGCAAGAATACTGAAGTAGGTTGCCATTCCCCTCTCCTGGGGATCTTCCAAGTCAGGGATCGAACCCAGGTCTCTTGCATTACAAGCAGATTCTTTACCATCTGAGCCACCAGGGATGCAGGATGAGGCAGGCCCAGGTCATTTAAGCACTGGATTAGGTGAGGATTTGGGATTTTATTCTGAGTATCTGAAGCTTAAAAAAAAAAAAAAAAGCATTACATGATCAGCTTTATCTTTTCAAAACCCTCTTTAACTGAAGCATTTAAAAAGGAGCAAAAGTAGAAAACCAGATGGATGCTGTTGCCTTTGGTTCAAGAGACCAGGGCGGAGGGGGAGAGAGTGGATGTGTCTGAAGGCAGAGCCCAGAGTCCTGTGATTTTGGACCAGCACTGGGGTCAGTAGTGGAGATGAGATGGAGAAGATGTGGGGAAGGTGGGTGTGGCTGGGGAAGAATGGTTCTGTTGTGAATATCCTTCGATCCAGTTGCCTGTAAGACATCCACGCCCAGGTGTCAGAAGACGCTGGAGGCCAGCAGTCACAGCTGGGCATTTACACTGGGGAGCCGTTAGTGAATAGTCTGGTAGCCATGAGGTGGCAGAGTCCACACCAGAGTCCAGGGATCCTGACTTTTAGCAGAGTTGAAAACATTTGCTCCTCTTGTTAGACAAGAAGTAGCCCTCGGTCTCTTCTCCAGGGCCCCTGCTCAGAGGAGCGTGTGGCTTTCCCTGTCTCAGCTCTGCACAAACTCTTCCTTCCCCTGCGTTGCATGGATGTGTATTTATTTATGATCCTTTGACTCCAGTTATTTGTCTTTTGTCTAAGTTTCCAGGCCAGCTATTTATTTTTGTTCACTTATGAGAGTCTTTTTTTAGTTCATGTTTTAAGCTCACTCTGGTTAATACCTAACATAATCTTACAAAATAAGGATGATGAAAAACACTAGGGAAAAAAATCTCTTGATTTTTTTCAAAGCTACTTGAAGGGACAGAAACTTTTTTTTTTTTAATTCCTGTGACCACTAATAAACTACAATGCCAGCTGTTGAAGGTAAGAATACAGTTAACTTATTTTCTTTATCCTTAAGGTGACATTTGGGCAAGATGGAGGCAAGGGGCGCTTGGTTGTGGATGGTCTGAGGACCCGGGAGGGACATCTGCCTGGAAATTCCACCATCAGCCTCAGAGCACCAGTTTACCTGGGATCGGCTCCATCAGGGAAGCCAAAGGTAAATAGGGATGCTTCGGAGCCATAGATGAGAACATGTCACCTTCTAAGTTTTATTCAGGTGTATCAAAATACTTTAAATTATTTTAAAAACCGAATCTGTGTTTTAATGTTATTTAACATGTTATAAGATAAAATTATTCCAAGAACCAATCTTGGGGAAAATTTGGGCTGAGGGAAAAGTCACCAGTCTGTCTGTCCCCAGAAGGAGGGGCATGTGCCTCTGTGGCCACAGGGCTAAGCTCTGTGGGTACCCCTTCCCTCATCTCCTCCACGAAGCCAGAGTGCTCACGGCCCTGGTTACTTGGGGTGGCCGAATCCACCCATCACTCTTCTCCCAGATTTGCCCTTTTCACTCACGAAGTGAACATGGGCCTGTCAACAGTTCCGCCCAGGGACTGTCTTCTGGCAAATGCACTACCAGACGCTCAGCCCCTCCTGCCCCTTCCCTCTCCACGGGCACCCCTTCTGGTGTGAGGGTGCCCATTCTGGTGTGAGGGAAGGGATCAAACTCCATTCTGGGCTGGAAATTGACTTAATTAAAACAGGGCACTTCTGCCGGAGTGGGTTCTAGACAGTCAGGCTGACCTGGCCTTACCTGTGATGTCTCCACAGGGCTCATCCTGGCCCACTTGAGTTTTACACTGGGGTTTGGGCCAAAGCCCCAGCCAGTCAAAGTACTGTTTTATTCTTTGTATATAGTAACTGCTATATATGTATCACAAGTAATATGTAACGTAATTTATGTATTATCTACTACGTTATAATGTATAACATGTAGCCTCTACATATATACTGTATACTGTATAATCTATACATATATAATGTAACACATGTATAATGGATAACATGTTAATTGCTAAGGAGGTTACTCATTGCTTGTTTTTCTGCAGCCTCTGTACCTGTTTCTCAGAGAAATCACAGGACAGGGTAGCAATTCAGGGGCACAATTTGGATGCTCTCTTGACTTGGATAAATCACAGTCGACATCCTAAAGTCGGAGACAACCAGTCGCACCCCACTTACAACATCCTTTGCATGCAAGGTCCTGTTTGCAGCCTTCCTTCACCCCGAGGAGGGAAACCACTGGATCGCCCTCCTCCACATCCTTTCAAAGGGCAGGCAACATCCAGTCCCCCAGTGGCTACCTCAAGACACACAGAGTCTTTGGGGATTCCAAGTTAGGTTACGGCCTGTCCTGGAGGCTCTGAGCATCATGTCAGATACAGGCTCATCATTGTTCATGACAGCAAATCTGAAGAAATTAGAAATTTCACTGGAGGCCCAATCAGTACTCTGTTGTTGACGCCAACACCGCATGCCTCTAGAATGCCATGGGATTCCCTTAAAATGATTGTGTCTTGCATCTGTCTTGTAGGATGTCAGAGTCCTAAAGGCATTTACTCCACAAGAGTGCTGAGGGATTTTATTCAGCAATTTATTAACTTTTTGGAGAGCTTGATGGAAGTTATAGCTCCTCTCCCCGGGAAAATGCACTGGACTTCTGATATATAATTTAAGGGATCAGAGAACCCCAGAAGCTCATCCCCAGGCCCCAAGTGAGGAGCCCTTGTTCCAGGCCCACTCTGGGCAGCCGTGGGGCTCCACGCAGGCCCTTTGATCCCATCCCCTGTGTCTGATCTTAACCCCTCCAGCATTTGTGAATCATTGATGGTGCACCGGGCCCAACAATGTAGGAGCTTTTTTACACTTTATTATTTTGGGAATGTTTTGGCCTCTTTTTTCAGTCAGCTGCCCTGCCTTAAGCTATCACACAGGCTCATGAAACTCTAAAGTATTTTGTACCTGCAAAGAGATGTGGAGATCTGTGAACTGCAAGGTGGAAATTCCCCCTTGTTGCAGCTCTGATGGTGGCCTGGGGTACCCTCTATTCTTTTTTCTCAAGCTTTTTATTTTATATTGGTGTATAGCCAATTAATAATGTTGTGATAGTTTCAGGTGAACAGGATAGGGACTCAGCCATACATATACATGTAGCCATTCTCCCCTAAATTCCCCTCCTATCCAGGCTGCCATAAGACATTAGACATAGTTCTATGTGCTATACAGTAGCTCCTTGTTGGTTATCCATTTGAAATATAGCAGTGTGTACATGCTCATCCCAAAGTCCCTATCTATCCCTTCCTCCTAGCAACCCTAAGTTCTCTTAAGTCTGTGAGTCTCTTTCTGTTTTGTAAGTAAGTTCATTTGTATCATTTCTCTTTAGATTCCACATATAAGGGATGTCATATGGTTTTTCTCCTTCTCTGTCTGACTTACTTCACTCAATATGACAATCTCTAGGTCTATCCACCAGAGAAGGCAATGGCACCCCACTCCAGTACTCTTGCCAAGAAAATCCCATGGATGGAGGAGCCTGGTAGGCTGCAGTCCATGGGGTCGCCAAGAGTCGGACACGACTGAGCGACTTCACTTTCACTTTTCACTTTCAAGCATTGGAGAAGGAAATGGCAACTCACTCCAGTGTTCTTGCCTGGAGAATCCCAGGGACAGGAAGCCTGGTGGGCTGCCGTCTATGGGGTCGCACAGAGTCGGACACGACTGAAGCGACTTAGCAGCAGCAGCAGCCATCCACATTGCTGCAAATACACCCCCTCTATTCTTGATTCCACACCAGGAAGCCATCTCCACCGCCCCTGCTCTCTGCACACACACCCCTTGATTTAGCAATACCTTCAAACTTTGACCACCCACGAGACACGTGGTATCCATGTTTTCTGGCACCATGGAGGGAGCCAGAATGGACCGGTCAGGCCCACCTGACTCTTGGAAGCAGGATGGATGGATCCCCCTCCTTCCTGCTTTTTTGAACAACCTGTGCATTTCTGGGAGCTGTGGGTCATGCAGTTTGCTTTCTCTTCTGCTTGATTGTAGAGCCTCCCCCAGAACAGCTTTGTGGGCTGCCTGAGGAACTTTCAGTTGGATCTGAAACCCCTGGAAACCCCTTCTGCAAGTTTTGGGGTGTCTCCGTGCTTGGGTAGCTCTTTGGAGAAAGGCATTTATTTCTCCCAAGAAGGAGGTCATATCATCCTAGGTAAGGAGCAGTTTGGAAGCATTTCAATCTTCATAGCCTTGATTATCCTTTTTCTTGAATTATGATGTGTTACCTGTTTCCTTAATTTTCTTTTGAAAGCTAACTCTGTGTCACTGGGGCCAGAATTTAAGCTTGTTTTCAGCATTCGTCCGAGAAGCCTCACTGGAATTCTCATTCACATTGGAAGTCAACCCGGGCAGCACTTATGTGTTTATATGGAAGGAGGAAAGGTACGTGGTCCTCTGATGACATGGGAGCGGGTGTGAATCTGTATAAGAACCACGTTCTGTTCCTGGAGACCAAGGCAGGTGAAGTTATGGTAGAATGGAACCCGATCTCGTGTTTAAGAGACATAACTTCAGGGCTACTCTTTTGGTTTAGCAAGTAATTTGGTTGTCATGTTTTCTGTTCTTTATCTTTAAAGTTGGGCAGATGCAAACAGACTGGGCTGAATTTCAGCTCCACCACTTAGTTAAATGGCCCTAGGGACCTTACTTAACCTCTTTCAGACTCACTCTCTTTATCTTTAAAAAGAGAATAGGACTTCCCTGGCAGTCCAGTGGTGAAGACTCTGAGCTTCCGATGCAGGGGGTGCAGTTTCAGTCCCTCAAGGACCTAAGATCCCACATACTGTGTGGCGTGGCAAAAAAAGGGAAAAACTAATTAAAACGTGGAGAATAATGCTTATTATATCTGAGGGCTTTTGTCCAACAGAAGAGAAGCTGCTGTATGCAAACAGTTTCATTTTTCTCACCTCCGCTTCACCCTTGTCACGTCTCTCCTTTTATTCATAAGGGCAGGACCAGAATTCACGAGATGGATTTTCTCACCAGCTGTCTACACTGCGTTACACCCAGGCCCGTGGCCCTGTGTCCTCTGGGTCAGTTTCCCCTGACCCTGTCTACACGGCACACCGGCCTTTCCCTGCAGTCAGGCTGATCACCGGGTTTGCATTCCGCCTTCCTTCAGCTTTTCCTGGATTCCTTCTTCAGTGCATGCTGCTGCTCCATCCTTCCCATCACTCACAGGCCTACTCCATATCTTATTTTTAACCCCCACATTTACCTCTTACCTTTTTAAAACGTATTTATTTATTTATTTGGTTGCGCTGAGTCTTAGTTGTGGCATGTGGGATCGGACCCAGGCCCCCAGCACTGGGAGCATGAAATCTTAGTCACTGGACCACCAGGGAAGTCCATCTCTTACCTTTTCAAAAAAATCTCTTTAAAACCAAATTCTTCCAGGAAGCTTCTCTCAATTAAGACCTTAAGGCAAAGATTGATAACAATGCCATTTTCTTGTACCTCTATCCTTCCAGTTTATTAAACATGAGGGAAAACTCTCAGGATAAAATATAGTAGCCCAAACTCTGGGATGCTTTTTTTATTAAGCTGCAGCGTGAAGTGTGAGCAGTCCTCTCGTGGGCCAGAGGAACGAGCAGCTGTGCTTAACAGTGGTGCAGACAAGCCTCGCGTTTCATGGGAGGGGTTGGGAAATGCCTCCACTGAGAGCTTCTGGATAGGAAAACATCCGTCCCCCTGAAACAAAATCCAGACCCCGTAACCTTCCTAACAGCTGTGACACTGTTTAGCTTGAAAATTGCCCAAGAAGAGGCTGCACTGTCTGAGAACCTGCAAATTAAATGTAAATTATTTATCCACATACTTATTTCAGTCCTCTCATTTCCTTGACCTTGATTCAGCCCATGGAGGGTCCTGGCCCAGAGTGGGAATGCGGGATTCTGCACTATAGCACGTTGAGTGCCTGACCCTGGCATGTGCCCAGAGCAGACTCTGTTGGTTAGCCTGCTGAATTCCTCGGATGAGAACCCTCCTGAAGGCCTATGTTCACTGAATTACATAATTGGCTGGCCTTTTCAGCAGCGTGTAGGCCTCAGCCAGCATTTTTGCCTTCCAAATTTCGCATGTCCTCCTAAACAATCCTACTATCACATGCTAATAACTCAGGCAGGTCTTGGAGGCTAATCAGTAACTTTTGAGTTGATCTGATGGGATCAGGGTTGAGGGTCAGAGGAAAGGCTCCTTGCCTTTGGCATCGGGTTCAGGCCAGGCCCTGGATTTGCAGCTCACATGCCTGAAAGGGATGCTGCAGAGAGATGCTTATGTAGCCTTGGCCCCCATGTGACCACCTGGTACGGGTGGGGGCACCCATATTTCAAGGGCTCCTGGGAGGTCAGGGTGCAAGGGCTGGGAAGGGACTTGGCAGAACATGGGCTCCACCTGCCTTTCCGAAGGAAATAGGAAATGCATGTGTGTTCCAGGTCACGGCCTCTGTGGGCAGTGAGGCAGGTGAGGTCTTGACATCGGTGACACCCAAGCAGGCTCTGTGTGATGGACAGTGGCACTCGGTGGCAGGTATGATGTTCAGAAGCCTGTTGTTCACAGGCTGAAACAGTCTCCCTTCCCATCCAGACCTGGAATGTCCCACCGTGGTCTCGGTTCATCCATCCATTAGCATTTGACCAGGGTCAGCCCACCAGGCGAACATTCTGAGAACCTGTCCCTTCTCACTCAGCCCCAGACATATTTGCATAATGCTTGGCTCCAGTTCTCCGTAACACTTTGAGGGTTTTTTTGTTTGTTTCTTTGTTTTTAAGCCTAGCAAACTGATAAGCTGTGCTTTTTTTTCAAGGTAGGATGACATTGTGACTTAGATTTTGGCTCTAAAGTCAGAAGTAACCAAGTTCAGATCTCAGTTTCAGCCCTTACCTATAAGACCTTGGGCAAGCTACTTAATTTCTCTTTATCTTCAATTTTCTCATCAACACAATGGAGATAAAAATAGTGATACACCTGCCAGGGTTGTGAAAATTATAACGCATATAAAGTGCTTAGCAGTATCCCGTATAAACTAAGTGCTCAGTAAATGTTTGCTCTTACTATTGTTAAAGTTCATTGTTGGTTTATTTTTTCAACAACCATTTAATATTAATGCTGAAGATTTAGATAAACCACTTGACAGAGAACAGGCACAGCCTCTCAAATTGAATCTGGTATTTTATGAATAACTTGCACATATACGTTTGGTGATATATTAAAATGTATTGGCTAGAATACCAGGGGCTTCCTTGGCGGCTCAGATGGTAAAGAATCTGCCTGCAATGCAGGAGACCCGGGTTCGATCTCTGAGTTGGGAAGATCCCTATTTCAGTGTTCTCGCCTGGCGAGTCCCATGGACAGAGGAGCTTGGTGGGCTACAGTCCATAGAGTTGCAAAGAGTGGGACACGACTGAGCGACTAACACTTTCTTGGCTAAAAGCTAACTCCATCGCAGTTGGTTAAGGTTTTTAATGTGGGAGGAGTTTTATTTAGAGGGTCAAAAGCCACTGTCTTTGGAGTCAGTTTTCAGAAGTCAGTCCGTGTCTTCTTGGAAAGAACCATCATGGGAACCAAGCATTGGCCTCTGGAGCACAGGAAACTGGGGCTTAAATCCCAGCTTGTTCCGTTTATAACAACTTGTCAAGCTCCTCAGTGGCTGAGGGGGATAGTCTTTTATCTGGGAAACGAATGATAATTTTACTCATGGATTCATTGTAAGGAGTAAGTTCTGTCATATATGTGGAAACACCTAAACAGCACCTGGTGGTGAGAAATTAGTTGAATTTGTGTTAAGGTCAATGGAATTTCCTCAAGCAGCAATCCCTCAGGTCTGACAGGAATGACTTAGAAAGAAGCCAGCGTTGACGTGCAGGTGTAGACATTACACAGTGGGCAGGGCTCTCCTCGGGTGATAGATCTGACCGCCTCCTTTCCCTCCAGTCACCATAAAACAGCACATCCTTCACCTGAAACTGGACGCAGAGGACAGCTACACGGCCGGACGACACCCCTTCCCGCCGGCCCGCCCGCTGGAGCGTCTATACATTGGAGGCGTGCCAGGTAACTCCCGTGCTGACTTCTCCTACACCATGTCCCTTGTCAACGCTTAACATGTCCGTCTTAACCCAACAAACGCGACGCCCCCACCGCCCACGGCTCATCAGCAGGGCACCCATCTGCTGGACTGTGTAGACAGTGAAGCCCTTTCTCCGGCTTGTGGGGAAACCCGATTGCCAGCAACGGACCATTTCCCAGCAGCCCAGGCCCCATGGCTGTGGCTCCCTAATGTCCCAAGCTGATGATGTATTTATCAACCTCTCTTAAGAGGCCATATGAACCTAGGAGCCTGGTATCACAAAGAATCAGACAAGACCTCAGAAACTGGTCTCTCCCCCTCCAGGCGCTTAGTTATGGTGAGTTATTAAGCCTTGTGGAGCCAGAATAGGGGAATCGGGCAGGTTGAGATGGAGTCAAGTTCAAGACTGGAAGTTTGCCTGGAAAGAGCCTCGTCAGTCTTCATTGTTTTATGTCCTTCCAGATGGTCTGGTTGTTAATTTTATAGGCTTCCACGGCCCATGAAAAAGCACTAGAACTCGGAGTCGCTGTCTGTTGATTTGGCTGTGGACTCTCCTTTGAAGGATGTGAAGAGTAGCCTTGTGGTTGATTTATCACAACAGGGTGTGTTTTGGGTGCCCACTTAAGGCAGGAGATGATGGGGTGGCCTGAGACCTGGGGTACCTTTTGCGCTAAGATTGTCTCTCACCCCACTAAGAAAGCATTTGCTCCACTAAGTAAGAATGATCCATCAAATGCACCTCCTTTTGCTTTCAGGGAATCTGAAAACCCCGAAGCTTCCCGTGTGGACATCCTTTTTTGGCTGCCTGAGGAACATTCAAGTCAACCACATTCCTGTCCCTGTCACTGGAGCCGCAGAAGTTCAGGGGACTGTCAGTCTGAATGGCTGTCCTGACCACTGACTCAGACCCCCTCACCCAGCAAGGAAGTTCATCTCCAGAAGCACTAATGACCCAACACCCCTCCCTCTCCCCTCTCAAGGTCGTTCTTAACTTCAGACACCATCCGAATGCATTTAAGCAGACCTCACTTTTAATTCCAACCACGCGTACCCATCATTTTGGCATTCAGTGCTGCGTATATATTTTAAGTCAAAATCCCATTTCTTAAAGAGGATCAACAAATTGTTACATGCTTCTGGTAATACCATTTTCCACTAAAAGTTCAGTGTCTTTTAAAGAACATTATTTTCCACTTGTTAAAAAAAATAAATGTCTTTCAAAGCACTTCAAAACTACAAACATTTTTACATGCGTCAAGATGTTATAATTTCTGGGGTTGAATAAATGCAGTGTGCTCTTTAAATTATGATGTTTTATTAACATAAAACCATTGGCTTTATGGTCATTATTAATTGTATTAATTCTTCAGCACCTGTTCAGTGTGCAACATACAACACAGTTTTCTACAAATAATCATCAAACACATGCTAGTGAGGGACTGTGTGTGCTCAGTGTTGGGTCTACAGTCACATAGGAGAAGTAATTACTTCTTAGAAGGAATATGCAGTCTGGCACAATACTCACAAAATGGTAACAAACCGAATTAATGAACCTGTAATTCCACGTGACTTCCCACATACAGTCTGCTACCAACCAAGTCTAGATTATGATTTTCAATTCCTTGTGGATAAAAACTTTCTAGTAGAGGAGCTAAGATGGGTGTACTATATGTACTATAATTAAAGCTTTGCATAAGAAGCTAATGGAAGTCAATGGAAAGTAGGAAGCAAATTTTATCTACAAAATAATGAAACCATGAGTACGATACTTTTACCCAGCACCACTCCACTAGCAGAGAAGGCTGTGTAAGCATTTCTGTATCTGCGGCATCATATTTGCTCATCAGGATTAAAATAGCGATTCTAAAATTCGGATATAATAATCCTATGTGGTATCCTTACAGCTTCCTGCCCTCTCCTCTGACACTGAGGTATGTTCCCTTCAACCCTGTGCTCTTTCATGACCCTCACACTGCAGTTCCACCATATCTATGCAAATATATCACTGCACACTGCAGTTTCTACCCACCATATCTATGCAGACATGAAATATTCTCCTGGAGAGGCAGCAAGGTGCCCATCATGGGGTATTTGACACAGGCTGGCTGGTGGGCTTCAGCAGCAGCTGCTGGTTCAGAGGTTGAATGTCATGACCTTAAGTCATATGCTTTCTAAAAAACATTGATTTTCAGATGAAAAATCCCAGTAGGTGATGACTGCCTAGACACTAAGTCTGTGTAAAGAACATCCATTTTACCTGCCTTTAGCTGGTCTTCATTACATGGCCGATTTTCTTTTCTGGGTTCCTAGTGTTGATCTAACTGGATCTGCAAAGTTATTCATTAGTAAATGCATTTCAAAGGAGCAATTGAATCTTCATTAATACCACTGCTTTTTCCTCCATTCTGTAGTAGCTCGAAGAACAGCCGTCCATCCACATTTGCTGAGTATAATCCCAGCCACCAGAAGGCAACAGAGGGTATCACAGATGGAATTAGAGACCGAAAGCCCTCAGCGTGCCTCTGCTCAGATTGTAAATGGGTGTTCTCTGAAAGGAGTGCTGCAGCTCCTCACCTGGACCATGATGGGAATGATGTGTAAACTGTGAAGTGCTGTACAGATGCCATTGCTGGGGTGAGAGGCTTAGGGACCAGCAGGATTGCCGGTGGTTGACCTGTTCATGATGGGTCTGCAGTTGGTGTCATTTTGATCCAGGTGAATGGGGCCTGGATTGGAGAAAACCAGCTTGTGTCTCCCTAGGTAAGTCAACCCAGGGGCGTCCAGTGACTGTGGAGTGATCCTGTGCCTTCATCCTGTGTCTGTCTCCTTCACCATCTCCCAGGGTACTTCTTGACCTCATTTCTCAAGACACGGGGTGGCTGGGTTTTGGCCACACTCCTGATAACCCCATGTCAGAGGACAGTGGCCCCTGGCAGGACACGCTGACCTTCCTGTCCTCCCAGAAGGGAAGTAACCTCATTTCCCCAGAGACCTCTGACTCCTCCCCACTCCCACCCAGCGCTGCCCTGCCCAGAACCCCAAACCCTGCCTGCTGCCTTTCCTTACCACCTTATCCACCCACCTCTCTTCCAGCTCCCCAGTTCTCTTTTCACTCATCCCAAATTTGGGTTGGTCTGTGCCAGCCCCAGAAAGACCTGATTCTCAGGAATGAGAAGTCAAAGCCAGCATATGAGTGGAACCATTTTTAAATAATATTATGATATTGAATACAAATGGTATAAATGTTGACTACAGAAAAATTATAGAATTACCCATAATCTCATTACTCAGAATTCTGTTTCTATTTGGTGATGTATCTGTTACTCAGTTTTAAATGTATATTTATTTCCTTGCAAAATTACGATGATACTGTAAATATTATTATATATATATATATATATATTTTTTTTAACCACCTGGTGTTTCCCAAGTCTTTGACAGTGGAACATTCCATCAGATGAATTTACCAAAATATTTTGACCAACAGTTATTAAGCAACTGGCTTGTTCCAAATTTTTGCAATTAGAGGCAACACCAGGATGAATAAGTCCTGGAATATAAATTTATTGGTTTTCTTAGGATTAATTCCCAGGTGGCGCTAGTGGTAAAGAACCTGCCTGCCAATGCAGGAGACATAAGAGACACTGGTTTGATCTCTTCCCCAGGGTTGGGAAGATCCCCTAGAGGAGGGCATGGCAACCCACTCCAGCATTCTTGCCTGGAGAATCGCCATGGACAGAGGAGCCTGATGGGTGACAGTCCATGGGGTCGCAAAAAGTCAGACACGACTTAGCATACATGCAGGATAAATTCTTAGAAGTCAAAGTCAAAGTATATGAGCCTTCTTGTTATTAGCTATTACCAAATTGCTTTCTAAAAGGTTTTATCCCCATACATCCAAATCTTTTTTTAACTGACTTTAGCCCCATGCATGCATGCTCAGTTGAGTCTGACTTTCTGCATCTCCATGGCCTGAAGCCCACCAGGCTCATCTGTCCATGGGATTATCCTGGCAAGAATACTGCAGTGGGTTGCCATTTCTTCCTCCCAGGGGATCTTCCCAACCCAGGGATCAAACCCTCATCTCCTGCATTGGCAGGCAGATTCTTTACCACTGAGCCACCTGGGAAGCCCGACAATAGCCCCTGACATCACTAAATATAAACTCACCAAGATCAGCTCATGGTTTTCAAGACAGGGAGCAGCAGTTGGACCAAGTTAGCTCACAGAGACCTTCCATGCTCCAGGCTCATTTGAGCCAAATGCACACCACCTGGAAATGAAGGGGCAGCTGATGGGCTCTGATGTGTGATGCCACAAAACGCCGTAAGGAATCGAGCAGTTCATGTGTTTCTAGAAAGGAACCAGGTACTCCTTGGAGGCTTGAAGAGTGGACTCTGCTCCCTGAGCAATGGCCAAAGCTCAGTCATAGGTTTTTTCTGGCAGCTTCTTCCTCCCCCACCTTGTAAGTTGTTTTTTCATTTGTTTTGTTTTTATATCACGTCATTGCTTTATTTCATGTATTTAGTTCTCTCCTTATTTAAATTTATTTTTTAATTGCAGGAAAATTGCTTTACAGTGTTGCATTGGTTTCTGCTGTACAACAACACGAATCAGCTCTAAGTATACATATGCTCCCTCCCTCTGGAGCCCCCCTCCCGCTACCTCATCCCTCTAGGTTGTCACAGAGCGCCAGGCGGGACTGTGAGTTTTACATAGCAGCTTCCCATTAGTTATCTATTTTACATATGATTCCACCTTATAAGTTTGCTTTCTTTGTGATTGAAATGTTCATAAGGATTTGCTCAGGCAAAACTTCAGGGCAAAAGTTCAAGTCCTCATCGCCCTGCCCTACCCGCCATAGAAATCTAATTACCATGAGTAATCATGGTAATAACAGTGGCAGGCGACAGGCATGCCATGTTTCCAGCTTTTTAATTTGCTAAACAAGAGAATTTCTCTGCATAAAAATTCTAGCATAATGTCTGCGTGCCTTCGTATGGAAAGTGGAAGTGATAGTGATAGTCACTCAGTTGTGTCTGATTCTTTGTGGTCCCATGGACTGTATGTAGCCTGCTAGACTTCTCAGATTGAAATTCTTCAGGCAAGAATACTGGAGTGGGTTGTCATTTCCTTCTCCAGGGGATCTTCCTGACCCAGGGATTGAACCCAGGTCTCCTGCATTGCAGGCAGATTCTTTACCACTGAGCCACCAGGGAAGCCCTTTGTAAGGAAGGCAGAGATAAAACTGGAGTAGCCCTGTAAATTATTATCAGAGTGAGAAATAATTATTCTCCCAGAGTCAAGGGCAAGGTCCTGAGATGACTATTTACTGAAAATGTTTTTTCTCCCTTTGCTCATAAAGACTTCTCTGACCCCAGGATGCAGAGTGTACTTTTCCACTGCCAGAAGGATTTATTCCCCATAAATTTTGAATGTGGGGTTTGTTTTGCTCAACACTGAGTCCATGATAAAATGAGATTGGAGAGTTTGGGGCCGGGGGGGAAAGGCCGGAACTTGCAGTCTTCATGAATGTACATGATGGCACAGCACACACTTACTGATTAAACCATCTCTGGCTCAAAAGGCTTTTGCTAATTAATCAGTAATGAATTTCATACGCAGGGAGCATACATTCCTGGGCAGTTACAGTGGAGCTGGGAATCTGGTGATGTGGCTTGGTGTGTGGTCCATTCCCAAGGCAAATCTCTGTAGGAATTTACTATTCCTACAGGAAATATTCTTCCTCAGAAATAAAGTGTGTATTCTGGGAAATAAATGACTGCATTTATCTAGTATTCAACTGCAGTGCTGTCAACAAAACAAGACCCTTCATGTCCTGTTTTTGCAGTGTCTTTGCTGAAGGGGAACCCCTGAGAGGGAATAAAGTGTCTTGTGGGATCTCAGGGCTGTTTATTGGACCAAAAAGTCCAGCTGCTGCTGTGATGGCTGCTGACAGGCTGGGACCCCAGAGGGTTTGTCTCCTGCTCCACTGTTACCCGTCATCCATCTCGTACCCCTGCGCCTCCATGAGAACAAAGCCCCTCAGGAAAGCACCCCCACCTTTAGGAAAAACCTTTGCTCTTGGAAGTCACTTGGCTCGGAGCCACTTCTTATTCCCTTGATTTTATAATCTCAGTTGCATTTCAAGTACGCATGCTTTCTGTCAAGTGGTTTCAAATATTCTAGAAGTTCGAGGGACAAAAAGTTACGTCTTTTACTTCAGATGTCTTCTCTGAGAGTTAACTGAGATGATGGATGTAAAACTGTTATGAGACTATCATTGTTAATTTTACCACCGTGGAGAACACCTTAAAACATGGAGCAGAGGTATCCCAAGTTGGATACTTTGTTATGGCTTTAGTTACTCTAGGAAAGGAATTCCAGTGTCGGAAAGTATGAAAGCTGGGGTGCCTCTGAGAAAGCGTTGACCCTGAGTGGGGTGATGGTACCTCATTGCATCCAGACCTCCCTGAAAACCCCATTTCTTATGCCCCAACTTGGACAAGTGTCTCCTGCCTTTAGCCTTTACCTTAATCAGCTGGAGTCTCTGTAACAAAACACCACAGACTGGGTGGTTTAAGCAACAAAAGTGTATTTTCTTGCAATTCTGGAGGCTGGAATTCCATGATCAGGGTCCTTACCTGTTTAGTTTCTGGTGAGAGATCTTCCTGGCTTTACGTGGGCACTTTCTCACTGTGTCTTCATGTGGCCCTTCCTTAGGGTGTATACGTGGTAGGGAAGGCAGAGAGCCCTTTGGTGTCTCTTCTTATAAGATTAATCCTCTCTGACCAGGGCCCTGCTCATTTTTTAAAAATCCTTTATTTATTTATTTGCCTGCATTGGGTTGTTAGTTGTGGCATGGAGCATCTTTAGTTGTGGCATATGAACTCTTAATTGTGGCACCTGGGATCTAGTTCCCTGACCAGAGACTGAACCTGGTCCCTCTTCACTGGGAGTGTGAAGTCTTAGCCACTGGACTACCAGAGAAGTCCCTATTATAACTTCAATAACCCTAATTTTACCTCCATAAAGGCAGTATTTCCAAATACAATTTTATTGGAGGTTAAGTCTCCAACGTGGATTTTGGCAGCCACACAAACATTCAGTCCAAACAACCTTTAATAGATATTTTACCCCTGGTGACTGAGGCCCATGTGGTTTCCCTGTGCAGGGACCAGAGAAGCCGTTTAAAATCCTCTTTTTTCTTCAAGATATGTCACCACCTGCCCCCCAAAAAATTCAAGAGCAATAAGGGGATATCCAAGGTCACATCAAACTCCCAGAGACCTGGAGATGACTTCCTTGCTGTGCTCAACCTCTCTTTGACAGCTAACGACTCCACTCAACCAGATGCCCTGATATTTGAACCACAGTTATGATCCCATGGCAGCACTGGGATAGGAAAATGTTACCTGGATTCACAGAAACTCACCTCTGCCCTCCGCTCCATGCCTAAAGGAAAATGACAATTAATGCGTTTGGAGAAATCCAGTCTTGGGAAAAATGAGAGATCAAGAGCTCACTCATGGGAATGAGGTATAACAAGTGATTAGTTTTGCCTTGATCTCAGATGTTGCTCAGATGTCTCCACTTTCGTTCAGCCAGTACAGGGCTGCTTTTTCAATAAGTAATTGGCAGGTAATATGCTTGGCTAGCCAGTGTAGCTTACCTGGTGGCTCAGACATGGGTTCTGTTCCTGCATCAGGAAGATCCCCTGGAGAAGGAAAAAGCAATCCACTCCAGTATTCTTGACTGAGAAATCCCAAGGACAGAGAAGCCTAGAGGACTGCAGTCCATAGAGTCACAAAGAGTTGGACCTGACTGAGCCACTGAACAACAACAAAGCCAAAGTCACAGACCTACTTCTCAGAAGATGACAAGATCATAAAAGATTCATGAATAAAGGTGAACCCCCTTCTCTGGAGATTCTGATTCCCTAGGTAGGGTCAGGGTCCAGAAATCTGTATTTGTAACAAACACACCAGGTGATTGTCATAATCAGGCAAACGTGGGAAATACATTGTTATAGAGCGAATACTTTTATTAAACAGGACATCACATTCCATTCCATTTTAGATCTTCCTAGAAGATGATCCTGTTGCTAGCATCCAAACCAGTTATCTCTCTGACAGAAAATCTGCATTAAATAAGGGTAGGTGTAGCCTTAGGATAGATGCTGACTAGTGGAAACCTCCTGAACTGTTACCGCTTTGGGAGGAACCAGCTGAGTAAAACCAGCTGCTTCTGACGTTGTGTCTCCATGGTTGCATAGTTACCTAGCACAGGTTGCAGTTGAAGCTTTTGAGATATCACTCCTAGGGTGCTAACCATTGACAGCACCTTTTCATGTCTAGTCTCTTCTCACCTTTGACCCTTACCCCAGGCTGACCCTCTGGTGCAGGGGAGGGGAGGCTGACCCCTAGCCTCCCTCTGACCTTGACTGTGTCTTGCTGCCTGCTGTGGGTATTCTTTGCAAAGTAGTTGCCAGTTGCTACAGCTGTTGCACATTAAAGGCTCCGCTTTTAATTCAGAGACTTGAAAGGCTGTAACCAGCGAACTCATAGGATCTACCACTGCCGCATCACCTGAGATGTTGGTTGTGGGATGGAGTCAATTGAGGAGCGGGCACCTGCGCAGCCAACCTCCCTGGTTTCCCACTCCTGAGCCTGCTGTCCCACCGGTGACCATAGGGGGCGCTGTGCGGCGTTATTAACCACGCCTCCCCGACGCCTCCAGATTTCACCAGGAGTCGTGGAGCAAGCAAGGTGTATGCTGGCTGGTGCCTGGTCCGAGCTTGCCTGTCAATCGTTTTGGCCGCAAGAGGTTAGTCTTTGGTGAGGGAGGGACCACCGGAAGGAGCTGCAGTGGGGGCTGCAGTAGCTGAGGATCCAAATCCAGGGCCAGGTGGGCCAGGGCGGTCCCTTTGCCGCGATGATCGAAACTGAAGGATCCATAAGGCGGAGAGTCCTTCAAGCATCTTCTCCCGCGCGTGGGAGCGTTCTCATTTTTTTTGTTGTTCAGTCGCTCAGTCGTGTCCGATTCTTTGCGACCCCATGGACTGCAGCACTCCAGGCTTCCCTGTCCATCACCAACTCCCAGAGCCTGCTCAAACTCATGTCCATCCAGTCGGTGATACCATCTAACCATCTCATCCTCTGTCGTCCCCTTCTCTTCCTGCCTTCAATCTTTCCCTACTGTTTATATTCTGTTGTTGAGTTCTCACTAATATCTCAACCACTAATGCGGGTCCCTTTTGGTTTCGTGCCCCCTACAGACGTAGGAGATGTAGAGGGAAGTGTATGTTGTGAGCTGAGGGGAAGGGCTGGAGGCCTGGCCCTGGTTCTGATTGGAGCTGTCGTCTTTGGCAGGTTTTCTCACCCCGGGGCGGGAAAGGGGGTGGAGCCCAACATTGTCTGGCCCACCTGTTGTTCTCTAGTCACTAAGTCCGTGTCTGATTCTTTTGCCATCTCATGGGCTGTAGCCCGTCAGGCTCCTCTGTCCATGGGGTTTTCCAGGCAAGAATACTGGAGCAGGTTGCCAATTCCTTCTCCAGGGGATCTTCCCCACCCAGGGATCAAACGTGTGTCTCCTGCATTGGCAAGCGTGTTCTTTACCACTGAGCCACCAGGGAAGCCCAGCTCACCTGTAGCTTTAAGGAAGAAAGGCAAAAGACTCCTTGAGGCTCCAGGGTACAGCGTGCTTTAGCTAGGTGAAAGTCAAAGCCCTGCCTGGTACAGAAGAGGGTGCGTTAGCCTGGACCTCTGTCTCTGCTGTGTACACTGAGAGTCCCACCACAGCCCCAGAGGAGGCTTGGTGAAGTCTGGAGAAGGGAGGCATTCTGACCTCATCTCTTTTGGAAACAACTGACTGTGAATGTATTCACTCCATCTTGCAGACCTGGAAGGCTCAGAAGATTGCCACAAGTTCAAAGCCAAGTCCTGGGTTATATAATGGGGACAAAAAGTGGAAAGACCAAGTTGGAGGGTACCTGAAGGGTAGTAGCAGTGTGACATCTCTCTGCATCTCTGAACCTGAATTGCTGCTGACCTTGGACGGGGAGAAGTTGGGGCTGCAGAGAGAGAGGACTGCCTCCAGAGTCAGCTGAGAGGGGAATGTTTCGAGCCCTAATTACCCACTGTGGTTGCGCTGTCAGTCGTTCCACAAATCCAAGAGCTAACATCCCTTTGCTCTGAAGACACTGCAGAATAATTACAAGCTGGGTGAAGCCCTGAGGTCGAAGGAAAGGAAAAGTAAAACTAATTACTATCCAGGGCAGGCATTCCCTGGCCTCAGACTTTATTTTTTTCTTTTGGTATTTTCATTTACACACTCACAAAAATGGAGATAAATCTAAAATTAAATCAAAACCTGGTTACGTAGTAAGAAAATGAGAGGCATCCTGAAGTTTGTCCTGTTTCCTTCCAGTAAATTCTTTTATGTAAATTGCTTCCTCCCTGTGCCTCAGGCATAATACTTACTGAAGGAAGGAAAGAAATAGCACAAGTGGGGGATGAACTACAATGTAGAGATTTCCCAACCTCACTCTCCTTAGCATCGTCTATTTTATTACTAAAGGTTAGAGGGAAATCAGTCAATGGAAGACTTTCAGAGACGACTTGGCAGCTCATCTATTTGGTGAAAACTGAAGGAACCTCTTCCCTGGTGGCTCAGATGGTAAAGAATTCATCTGTAATGCAGGAGACCTGGGTTCAGTCCCTGGGTCAGAAAGAGCCCCCTGGAGAAGGAAATGACAACCCACTCCAGTATTCTTGCCTGGAGAATCCCATGGACAGAGGAACCTGGCAGGCTATACGAGAATCAGACATGACTTAGGGTCTAAAACACTAAATCACCAGTATTCTTGCCTGGAGAATTTCATGGACAGAGGAGCCTGGCAGGCTACAGTCCATTGTGTCACAAAGAGTCAAATACAACTGAGCACAGCAACAACAACAGGTATTATTGCTCCATTTAGCAGAGGAGTAAACTGAAATTCAGAGAGTAAGTCCCAAGGTCATGTGTCCAGTCCTCATAGAATGATGATGACCACACTGTGTGAACCAAGTGTTTCTGATGAGCTCGGGGAGGTAGGGGCCTGCTAACCCTGGAGGGGCTGCCCGCTCCCAGAGACAGCTGACTCCTAGGGAGAATGGAGCACTCGCCAGTGGGCACGTGCCTGTCATGTGCTAACAAAACAAGCCAGAGCCCACCACCTCCTCTGTGGTTCTCACACTCAGGCCCACTTTTCCCTTACCATGATCACCTTGGAGCCAGTTACCATACACCTGGAGACAGACCCATGCCCCAGAGTCACTGAAATTATTCAAGCTAGCCCGTCCTCACCCTGCCTACCCTGCCTCTCCCAATCTTCTGCAGAGACCACAGGGCAGGGAGGGTCCTTGCCCACATTGTTCTCTTCTTCTTCTGCCTCCTGACCGACCTGGAATCTTCCCTGCGTGGCTCCCCAGTGTCGTGGGGTGTCCTCTGCTATTGCTATCCATGAGTGTAAATAACAAGCTCTGTTTTCAGTGGCAATTATCTCCTGCTGGTCTCACCTGCATAACAATACCTACTTTTTTTGTTTTTGTTTTTTCCACTAAGCAATATTGAAAGCATAGTTGAATTACAGTGTTGCATTAATTACTGCTGTACAGCAAAGTGACTCAGTTATCCTGCTAAGTCACTTCAGTCATGTCCGACTCTGTGCGACCCCATCCCTGGGATTCTCCAGGCAAGAACACTGGAGTGGATTGCCATTTCCTTCTACAATACATGAAAGTGAAAACTGAAAGTGAAGTTGCTCAGTCGTGTCCGACTCTTAGCGACCCCATGAACTGCAGCCTACCAGGCTCCTCTGTCCATGGGATTTTTCCAGGCAAGAATACTGGAATGGGGTGCCATTGCCTTCTCCGACTCAGTTATACATATGTACTTATATATGTTTTTTTCATATTCTTTTCCATTATGGTCTATCACAGGATACTGAATATCGTTCCCTGTGCTATGTACTAGGACCTTGCTGTTTACCCGTCCTATATCCACTTGTTCGCATCTGCTAATCCCAAACTCTCAGCCCATTCCTCTCCCACCCGCTCCCCCTTGGCAACCACAAGTCTGCTCTCTGTGTCTGTTTCTGCTTCGTAGATATGTTCATTTGTGTCGTATTTTAGATTTCACGTGTAAGTGATATATGGTAGTTGTCTATCTCTTTCTGACTTATTTCACTTAGTATGATAACCTCTAGTTGCATTCACTTTGCTGCAAATGGCATTATTTTGTTCTTTTTTATAGTATTCCGTTGTATGTATCTACTAGATCTCTCTGCATTCATCTGTCGATGGACATTTAGATTGTTTCCATGTCTTGGCTACTATAAACAGTGCTGCTGTGAATACAGGGGTGTATATATCTTTTAAAATTGTAGTTCTGTCTGGATATACGCCCAGGAGTGGGATTGCTAGATCATATGGTAATTCTATTTGCAGTTTTCTGAGGAACCTCCACCCTGTTCTCCATAGTGGCTCTACCAGTTTACCTTCCCATCAACACTGTAGGAGGGCTCCCTTTTCTCCACACCCTCTCCAGCATTTGTTTCCTGTAAACTTTTTACTGATGGCCATTCTTACCGGTGTGAGGTGGTATCTCATTGTAGTTTTTATTTCTATTTCTCTAATAATTAGCAGTGTTGAGGATCTTTTCAAGTGCCACCATATTTCTTCTATGGATAAATGTCTTGAGGTCTTCAGCCCATTTTTTGATTGGACTGTTTGCTTTTTGTTGTTGTTGTGTAGGAGCTATTTATGTATTTTGGAAATTAATTCCTTGTCGGTCACATTGTTTGCAAATAATTTTCCCCATCCTGTGGGTTGTCTTTTTGTTTATGGTTTGTTTTTGTTTATGTTTGTTTGTTTTATTTATGGTTTCCTTTGCTGTGCAACAGCTTGTAAGTTTGATTAGGTCCCGTTTGTTTATTTTTATTTCTGTTGCCTTGGGAGACTGTCCAAAGCAAATATTGGTATGATTTATGTCAGAGAATGTTTTGCCTGCATTCTCTTCCAGGTATTTCATGGTGTCATGTCTTATGTTTACGTCTTGAAGCCATTTTTGAGTTTATCTTTGTTTATGGTGAGAGGGTGTGTTCTAGCTTCACTGATTTACATGGGACTGTCCAGCTTTCCCAACACTACTAGCTGAAGAAAACCTGTGTTTTATTACACACATCCAGGGTTATCCCTGCATTCAGTTCAGTTCAGTTGCTCAGTCGTGTCCGACTCTTTGCAACCCCATGAATCACAGCACACCAGGCCTCCCTGTCCATCACCAACTCCCGGAGTTCACTCAGACTCACATCCATTGAATCAGTGATGCCATCCAGCCATCTCATCCTCTGTCGTCCCCTTCTCCTCCTGCCCCCAATCCCTCCCAGCATCAGAGTCTTTTCCAATGAGTCAACTCTGCATGAGATGGCCAAAGTACTGGAGTTTCAACTTTAGCATCATTCCTTCCAAAGAAATCCCAGGGCTGATCTTTAGAATGGACTGGTTGGATCTCCTTGCAGTCCAAGGGACTCTCAAGAGTCTTCTCCAACACCACAGTTCAAAAGCATCAATTCTTCGGCGCTCAGCTTTCTTCACAGTCCAGCTCTCACATCTATACGTGACCACTGGAAAAACCATAGCCTTGACTAGATGGACCTTTGTTGGCAAAGTAATGTCTCTGCTTTTGAATATGCTATCTAGGTGGGTCATAACTTTCCTTCCAAGGAGTAAGCGTCTTTTAATTTCATGGCTGCAGTCACCATCTGCAGTGATTTTGGAGCCCCCCAAAAATAAAGTCTGACACTGTTTCCACTGTTTCCCCATCTATTTCCCATGAAGTGATGGGACCAGATGCCATGATCTTGCCATTAACTTGACTCAAAAACAAGGAAACAACAGGAGGGAAACATTGTATCTTGTGTATGACTGGTAGGTATTGCTGTTCTCAAAGACAAATGATAGCCTTCCAGAGTATATCTCAAAGGCATGAAGGACCACTGCTAATTTCACCCCCCAGCCCTCTCCAGCCCCAGACAGCAGCCATCTGTTTCCTGCTGGGTTGGTGATGGGGAAGGGGAGTGTCAGAATATCTGGGGGACCCCAATTCGTACATTCATCCAGCAGGGGGGCGGGGGAGGGGGGTAGAAAAGACAGTGAACTCTGCCCTAAAACAGTCATACTTCCCCTCTAATGATGAGTATCCATCCTTCCTGAAAGGCTTCTTCCAGAAGCTTTTAAATGAGGGGACTTCCCAGGTGGTGTAGCAGTAAAGGTTCTGCCTGCCAGTGCAGGAGATGCAGGTTTAATCCCTGAGTCGGGAAGATCCCCTGGAGAAGGGCATGGCAACACACTCCAGTATTTTTGCCTGGAGAATCCCATGGACAGAGGAGCCTTGTTGGGCTCCCATGAGAGTTGGGGTCACAGAGGGGTCCATGGGGTCGCAGACATTTGGACACAACTGAGTACACACACAGAGTTAGCTCCCTAGAGACAACTGGCCAAATTAGCATCCTGACAATAGATACTTAAGCCAAGACTTCAGATGAAAATAGTAATTAATCATCAGAATAACTCCATTCCGCCTGGTTCCCCCCACACTGTTCTGGGCAGCCACACACGAGTGTGCACCTCCTGGAGGCCTCCTCCCCCAGCACCTTGTCTGTGGAAGCAACTGACACCCAGTGATCTTAAGATTTTTCCACGACTCTGATTCTTCTCACCCTCTCTTCCTTGAAGTGACTTCTGTACAGGAATAGAGAAATACCATGTAATGCTCTTAAAACTCAAACACTCAGTCACCACCTGGACCCACATCTTCTTTCAAAGGCATGCTTTTCAGAGGAGGCTTGCTCACCAGAGACAGAGCCAGCTTTCATGGTGTGAGTCACACCATCAATAGGACCTCACTGTCCAGGGTTGACCCCAGGGGTTACGGTCAGTGCGAGCTGGATATGCTGGGGACAGGCCAGAAATATTGGTGAACATTATTACTCATTTTGTTATCAAACAACTGTTTCCTGTAAATGAGGGTGGAGTTACTTCTGCAAATATGGGGGAGCCCTGGGGCCCCACCTGAGTTCCTCACTCTGTGCAGAAACCCAGAGTTGCGTCCATCCGTCTCCCTACTTTGTGGCTCCCCTTGAATGGCAACAAGGCAACTGAAGCCGAATTTTCCCGAATCTGAACTGTTGATTCACCCAAAGCTGGGCACCTGGGGCATTACTGAACGTCCCGATTTCAGTAAACAGTCTCACTATCGACCTCGTGGCTCACGCCAAACTGCTCTGAATCCTCTTCAGTCACTTTTGGTTCCTCCGGCCAGTCCTTTCAGTTCTAACTCCTACGTGCGTCTCAAGTCTGTCCATAAGTGTGTTTCCACAGCACATCCCAAATCAGGCTGTCAGTCTTCCTCCTATCATGCATGATAGCATCAGCTTCGGCTCCCTTACAACTCATCATTCACGTTGCAGCCAGTGATGATTTTTTCTTTAATGCATCAGACAGATCACAACCGTCAAAAGAATTCTTTATTAAGAAATAAATGTTAGAGACACTTATTCCAGTGAATATATTAGAATCATTTAGTTCAATCAAAATGGAAGGGAGAAAGCCAAAGGCATGATACTTCTTAGGAAAAAGATTAAAAAGAATTCAAGTCCCTTAGGTGTTATAACAGAGGGCTGAGTACAATTTTCTGTGCCAGTCAATTCATATGTTGCTTTAGGATTGGCGGTTTCATTCTAAAGGAAGTAAGTAGTGTTACTCTTTGAAAGTCCTGATGTCTCTAGAATTGTTCTTACAAAGCAGCCAGCACATTTTCCTAAAACCAAATACAAAACAAGTCGGTCTGACCCAGCTGGGCTTTGGGTTCACCCCACTGGATTAGAATTTATTGTTTAAGGCTTTCCAAGGCAGATGTCCTGTAAGCATTGCCAGCCTTTCTCCTTAACAATGGGCTATAAAAGGCTTTAAAGCTCAGAGTCTCCTCTCCCCAAGACTGAGTCATCAGTCTACCTTTTCAATGTTCTTTGCTAACAACTACTTATTAGTGGCCTTCAGTTTCTGGCTTCAGCATAATTTTTAATAATTTTAATCCCCTTATCAGGATTATAGATCTTATGGTTTTCTGTTTGAGCATCAACGAGTATGGGATGAACAACCTCCTGTGACCACGCCTTCCTCCCCTCCCCTTTAAGCCATCAAGTAGCTTCTCTTGGTTTCTGGAAGTCCTCATCCTAAAGTCAGGGCCACGGAAGGGTGCCCTCCAGCCACCTCACTAGTCCTCTGTCCCCTGACCCCAGGTCACTGGCCAGCCGCCCACCCTGCCGTGTCCCTCTGTCACATACTCCACTTCTTCCCTTGCCTGAGCCCTCTTCCCTGGCTCGTTTCGTAACTGATGCTTCCAGCCCCAAACATCCCTTCTGGATTCCTGCCACCAGCCAAGAGTGTGTTCAGCTACAACCAGACTAGCTGTAGCATTATAAAAAATAGAGAAACAGTAGAGGCTTATTTTTCCCACGTGAGCTGACTCAGGAGGTGATTTCTGGCTATGGTTCAGCTGCTCTGTGATGTCATCAAGAACAGTCCTTGGAGCCTTCTGTTCTGTGAGACTTTCATTAATGTCTTCATCCTTGCTGGTTTGTGATCTCAGAAAGGCGGTTGCCAGTCCAGATGGCTCGTTCATTTTGTCCGAGGCAGGAAAAAGAGGGGAAAGGCACAAGGCTTCCTCCTCACCTAGCATCATCAGAGTCCTCACTGACCCCCCAGAAACAGGCTGATTTCCAAATCTTCCCAGCTCCTGGGTCAGCTTTTGTGCTAGTTACTTGCCCAGGGGAGTGAGATTACCATAACTGATTAAGACCAGCCTTGATTCACCCCAGGGTTGGTGTGGGGGCTACCCTCCCACATTCACAGAGACCCTGTATGCCAGCTGAATGCACTAGGCTCCTCTAGAAGGGAAGAGGGCGGTCAGTGTCTGCCACATCTCTGCCCCTTTACTCTGTGTCATGTCACCCTAGTCATGCCCTTTATTTCAGCAACTGTAACCTGTAAGACCTTGTATATTTATTTATTAACTTGTCTGTTGCCTGTGTCTGCCTCTGGAAGAGAAGCTCCATGAGGGCAGGGTCCAGAATTCAATAAGTGTTTCTTGGCTCCATGAGTAAAGATGTCCGCTGCCGTTTCTGTAACCACTCAGTATACATCAGCTGCTCTGTACACTCATCACTGCTCCAGGGGTTCTGAGTGGCTTCTCCAGCTAACAAATGTGGAAACCAGAGGCCTAGAAAGGCCTCACAATTGCGAAGAAAGTGGTGGAGCCTGGTCTGAGCTCCAGTAGCCACGCTCCAGGCTCCAGTGTTTCCCAGGTCCCTAGATAACCATCATTCCATGATGTGGAAGCTGCCCGCTGCCCAGTTCGCATCCCCCTGGGCATCTGTTTTCAGGGTCAAGATGCTTCCTTGTAAGTGGTTCTTGTTTGTGCTGAAAGGATCCAGTATGCTCCAAACCCCAACACACCAGAGTCCACTTGCCTCGTCCAGGTACAGCCTAGAGGTGCTTGTGTGTGTGCTCAGTCACTTCAGTCATATCTGGCTCTTTGCAACCCTGTGGACTCCTCTGTCCGTGGGATTCTCCAGGCAAGAATACTGGAGTGGGCTTCCATGCCCTCCTCCAGGGGATCTTCCCAACCCAGGGATCGAACCTGCATCTCTTGTGGCTCCTGCATTGGATTTTTTTACCCACTGAGCCACGTGGGAAGCTCACAGCCTGGAAGTACAGGTGAGTTATCTCCAGGAGGAAGCGGCATCAACAGGGCATGGGAGCTGGTAGACAGGTTCTGCAGCCTCTGCTTCAGGAGGACAGTAGTGACATTCTGTGTGCTCCTTGGGGTTCCAAAGGAAAAGAGCCTCCCCTTACTGTGTAGCACCCGCTGCCACCTCTGACAGAGACCTCTAAATAGCAACCCTAAGGATGTCCATGTCCAAAGCCCAGAACCTGTGAACATTACCTTTACTGGCAAAAGGGTCTTGGCAGACAGGATTAAATGAAGACCTTGAGTTGGGGAAGACTATCCTAAATTAGTCTCCTGAATTAGGGATAGAGCCAAAGCAAAAACAATACCCAGCTGTGGATGTGACTGGTGATAGAAGCAGGGTCCAATGCTTTAAAGAGCAATATTGCATAGGAACCTGGAATGTCAGGTCCATGAATCAAGGCAAATTGGAAGTGGTCAAACAAGAGATGGCAAGAGTGAACGTCGACATTCTAGGAATCAGCGAACTGAAATGGACTGGAATGTGTGAATTTAACTCAGATGACCATTATATCTACTACTGCGGACAGGAATCCCTCAGAAGAAATGGAGTAGCCATCATGGCCAACAAAAGAGTCCGAAATGCAGTACTTGGATGCAGTCTCAAAAACAACAGAATGATCTCTGTTCATTTCCAAGGCAAACCATTCAATATTACAGAAATCCAAGTCTGTGCCCCAACCCGTAATGCTGAAGAAGCTGAAGTTGAACGGTTCTATGAAGACCTACAAGACCTTTTAGAACTAACACCCAAAAAAGATGTCCTTTTCATTATAGGGGACTGGAATGCAAAAGTAGGAAGTCAAGAAACACCTGGAGTAACAGGCAAATTTGGCCTTGGAATACGGAATGAAGTAGGGCAAAGACTAATAGAGTTTTGCCAAGAAAATGCACTGGTCATAGCAAACACCTTCTTCCAACAACACAAGAGAAGACTCTACACACGGACATCACCAGATGGTCAACACCCAAATCAGATTGATTATATTCTTTGCAGCCAAAGATGGAGAAGCTCTATACAGTCAGCAAAAACAAGACCGGGAGCTGACTGTGGCTCAGATTGTGAACTCCTTATTACCAAATTCAGACTTAAATTGAAGAAAGTAGGGAAAACCACTAGACCATTCAGGTATGACCTAAATCAACTCCCTTATGATTATACAGTGGAAGTGAGAAATAGATTTAAGGGCCTAGATCTGATAGACAGAGTGCCGGATGAACTATGGAATGAGGTTTGTGACATTGTACAGGAGACAGGGATCAAGACCATTCCCATGGAAAAGAAATGCAAAAAAGCAAAATGGCTGTCTGGGGAGGCCTTACAAATAGCTGTGAAAAGAAGAGAAGCGAAAAGCAAAGGAGAAAAGGAAAGATATAAACATCTGAATGCAGAGTTCCAAAAAATAGCAAGAAGAGAGAAGAAAGCCTTCCTCAGTGATCAATGCAAAGAAATAGAGGAAAACAACAGAATGGGAAAGACTAGAGATCTCTTCAAGAAAATTAGAGATACCAAGGGAACATTTCATGCAAAGATGGGCTCGATAAAGGACAGAAATGGTATGGACCTAACAGAAGCAGAAGATATTAAGAAGAGGTGGCAAGAATACACAGAAAAACTGTACAAAAAAGATCTTCATGACCCAGATAATCACGATGGTGTGATCACTCATCTAGAGTCAGACATCCTGGAATGTGAAGTCAAGTGGGCCTTAGAAAGCATCACTATGAACAAAGCTAGTGGAGGTGATGGAATTCCAGCTGAGCTATTTCAAATCCTGAAAGATGATGCTGTGAAAGTGCTGCACTCAATATGCCAGCAAATTTGGAAAACTCAGCAGTGGCCACAGGACTGGAAAAGGTCAGTTTTCATTCCAATCCCAAAGAAAGGCAATGCCAAAGAATGCTCAAACTACCGCACAATTGCACTCATCTCACATGCTAGTAAAGTAACGCTCAAAATTCTCCAAGCCAGGCTTCAGCAATACGTGAACCGTGAACTTCCAGATGTTCAAGCTGGTTTTAGAAAAGGCAGAGGAACCAGAGATCAAATTGCCAACATCCACTGGATCATGGAAAAAGCAAGAGAGTTCCAGAAAAACATCTATTTCTGCTTTATTGACCATGCCAAAGCTTTTGACTGTGTGGATCACAATAAACTGTGGAAAATTCTGAAAGAGATGGGAATACCAGACCACCTGACCTGCCTCTTGAGAAATCTGTATGCAGGTCAGGAAGCAACAGTTAGAACTGGACATGGAACAACAGACTGGTTCCAAATAGGAAAAGGAGTACATCAAGGCTGTATATTGTCACCCTGCTTATTTAACTTCTATGCAAAGTACATCATGACAAACGCTGGACTGGAAGAAACACAAGCTGGAATCAAGATTGCCAGGAGAAATCTCAATAACCTCAGATATGCAGATGACACCACCCTTATGGCAGAAAGTGAAGAGGAACTCAAAAGCCTCTTGATCAAAGTGAAAGTGGAGAGTGAAAAAGTTGGCTTAAAGCTCAACATTCAGAAAATGAAGATCATGGCATCCAGTCCCATCACTTCATGGGAAATAGATGGGGAAACAGTGGAAACAGTGTCAGACTTTATTTTTCTGGGCTCCAAAATCACTGCAGATGGTGACTGCAACCATGAAATTAAAAGACGCTTACTCCTTGGAAGGAAAGTTATGACCAACCTAGATAGCATATTCAAAAGCAGAGACATTACTTTGCCAACAAAGGTCCGGCTAGTCAAGGCTATGGTTTTTCCAGTGGTCATGTATGGATGTGAGAGTTGGACTGTGAAGAAGGCTGAGCGCCGAAGAATTGATGCTTTTGAACTGTGGTGTTGGAGAAGACTCTTGAGAGTCCCTTGGACTGCAAGGAGATCCAACCAGTCCATTCTGAAGGAGATCAGCCCTGGGATTTCTTTGGAAGGAATGATGCTAAAGCTGAAACTCCAGTACTTTGGCCACCTCATGCAAAGAGTTGACTCATTGGAAAAGACTCTGATGCTGGGAGGGATTGGGGGCAGGAGGAGAAGGGGACGCCAGAGGATGAGATGGCTGGATGGCATCACTGACTCGATGGACGTGAATCTGAGTGAACTCCAGGAGTTGGTGATGGACAGGGAGGCCTGGCATGCTGTGATTCATGGGGTCTCAAAGAGTCGGAAACAACTGAGCGACTGAACTGAACTGAACTGATCCTGAATTAGATGGACCCAGTCTCCTCACATGGGTCCTTACAATTAGAGCATCTTTCCCAGCTGTGGTCAGAAAAAGGGTGTGATGACAGAAAAAGGTCAGAGAGATGAGATGTTGCCGGCTTTGAAGATGGAGGAAAGGCCTGCAAGCCAAGGCATGCAGGCAACTCAAGGAAAGGAAGGGAAGTGGATGGTCCCCCGGAGCCTCCAGAAAGGAACACAGCCTTGCTGAGACCTTGATTTGAGTCCAGGGAGCCCTAAATTGGACTTCTGCTCTTCAGAACTATAAGATAACACAATTATATTGTGTTGAGTTCTACCACTGTATCTATGGTCATTTATGTTGCTGTTGTTGAGTTGCTAAGTTGTGTCCAACTCCTTGCAACTCCAGGGACTGTAGCCCTCCAGTCTCCTCTGTCCATGGGGATTTCCAGGCAAGAATACTGGAGTGGGTTGCATTTCCTTCTCCAATGGCCTCTTATAGTTAACCACAAACTACAATGATAACGAATACACTCCATCCCCTTAATAACATGCACCAGTTTTTTCTTCTCCCCTGTCTCTCCCTGCTCCGTAACTCCTACTTGCCAGGATAATTATTACCTACAGCCAAGTCCATGTCTCGGGTATTGTTTAATAGAGCAGCCAAAGCAAGACACAAGTAAAACGGATACACTTTTTACTGACCTTGTAGTTTTCATATTCCGCACTCCACTTCAATGATTCTGGAATTGATTCAGAGGGCAGCCAAGATTCTTGAAACTCCAGGCCTCTAGGCAAACCTTTAAGTTGTAATAAACCCACAGTTTTCTCAAATGAATAATTAACATGCTCTTGACATCTGAGAATTTAAGAAATGTGTAATCATTTCAAATTACATATATAATTGATTACTTCTAAATGTTGTCATCATGATTTGTGCTACGTGGGAGGAATGCATGGCTTAAAGAAACATTATTAAAATGAAGTGGAGCTCAGCTGTTTTAATGAGCTAATGATCTTTTGAAAATGTGCTAGTTTATATTGCTTAATGATGGAATTGATACTGTGAAGGAAATAATATTACCTGTAGCATCACCTGTAATAAATATCACCTGTACTGGAAAGAACACTCTCATCAATAGTGGTCTACACGGAGAGCTTTTTTTTAATTCATTTTTTAAAAATGTATTTGTTTTTAATTGAAGGCTAATTGCTTTACAGTATTGTGTTGGTTTCTACAAAACATCGACATGAATCAGCCATAGGTTTACCCATGTGCCACATGGGGATCTTTGCAGGTTCCACTAAATATATGTCTATTCGGTACACAGTTGTTCAATGATGCACCTTTTTTCTGTTTTCACAACTTCGAGAGTATGTTTGTGCATCTTTAAAAGGAATTCTAACCCATATGAAGGAGTCGTGTGATAATTACAAGGCAGCAGGAATCCTGAGATTGCAGTGTGGGGATGGTACAGGAGCCTTAACCGCATAACCGAGTCCCTACCCCCTTTACATTTCTTTTCTAGTAACTACTCGGTACCCTGCTCAAGTCTGAAAAGGTGCAGGTCACTTTCTTTAGAAGGATTCATAACAAAGGGCGATTGGAAGATGTACATGTCAGGAAACCTGGTTCTGGCTCACAAATCCTCTGGGTACATACATCTGCCATAAGAGAGATTTCTATAAATAGCAGACTGGGCAGTAGCCGGCTGGGCTCTGCGCTAGTGCCTCTGTGATGCAGAACTTGGGTAGTTGACTCCCTGAGGGGTGGCAAGCGGGCAGCTGTCTGCAGAGCTCAGTCGAGCTGACAGCTCGGTGCTGGGGAGGGAAGATGTGGGGGCCCCTGACCTGGTGGAGCTGCCTCACTGCAGCCACCCAGGACTGCTCCCAACTTGACACAGTGCATCTTTGGACAGTGAGGGCTCTAAAAGCAAAGGTTGCTCAGAGGAGACTGGGGTCTCCCTGGAACTAGATGGCAACTAAGCAAGCCTAGAAATCGCCCACCCACAGTCACCAGGCAGTTGGCATCCGTGCCTGTCTCACTGTCAGCTTCAGGAGCCTGAAGAACCAAAGCTGGCAGTGGATTCAAGAGCAAGAAGAGAAGCGGGGGACGGGGCACACCAAGCCTATGAGATGCTCTGCCCCAAGGTGCTGCATAGATCATGTGACAACGTGTGAATCGGTCGGCATTTATTAAGTTTGTGTGCCTAAGGGTAAAGCGGGGAAGGAGAAATGGATAGAGGGAGGCAGAGGCAAAGGAGGGAGGCTCTGCTCCAGGATCTACAGGGAGCTTTTTGAAGCATGTGAAATTCATCTTCATGGCCTGCCCATCTCTCTGTGTTGGGTTTTGGAGCCTCCCAGGGCCCACACCTGGGGCAGCCTTAGATCAGGTCCCATTTCCAGGCTTTGCTCCTCACCCAGCCCAGCCTGTCCTGCGTCCACACAGCGAGACAGCACCACATGCCTGCTGCTGTTGTTTAGTCACTCCGTCGTGTCTGACTCCCTGCCACCCCACGGACAGTAGCCCACCAGTCTCCTCTGTCCGTGGGCTTTCCCAGGCAAGAATACTGGAGTGGGTTGCCATTTCCTTCTCCCAGGGATCTTCCTGACCCAGGGATCAAACCCAGGTCTCCTGCATTAGCAGGCGGGTTCTTTACCACTGAGCCACCTGGGAAGTCCCACATACCTTTTAAAGCAACTAAGATGTAAAAGATAAACTATGCCGAGCGTTAGGTGATGATGGAATTCGCTTATACTACTGTCAGGAGTAGGGAATGACACAGGCACTTGGGAAGACAGCTGGCAGATCCTAAAAGTTAAACATACACCTACCACACGACCCATCCATCCAACTTCTAGATGTTTAACCAAGAGAAAAGGAAATAGATGTCTGAACAAAGACATGTACATGAATGCTCACAGCGGCTTTATTTGTAGGAGAAAAACTAGAAAGAATCCAAGTTTCCATCCAGATAAATTAACTATGCTGTATCTATACAATAGAATACTACTCAGTAACAAAAAGGGATGAACAGTTAATACACACTTCAACCTGTATGAACTTCAACATGATTATATTGAGTGAGAGAGAGGCCAGATACTATAGATTTTCATTTCTATAGTATCTCTATATCTATAGTATTTCTCAATATCTATAGTATTTCTATAGATTACTATACTATAAGATTTTCATTTCTATTAAGTTCTAGGAAGTGCAAAATAATTTTTAATGACAGAAAACAGATAAGTGTTTTCCAGGGATGGGTTAGGGCGAGGAGTGGGCTGGAGCAGGAATGACAAAGGGCCAGGGAGGAAACTCGTTGGAGGAATGGATATGTTCATGATCTGGATTTGTGGCAAATTTGAATTTCTTCCAAATATACAGGTTTCTCTGGTTTATACATATGTCAGAACTTATCAAATAGTATATACTTAATGTGTGCAGGATATTGTATGTCAATTATACCTCAATTAAGCTTTATTTTTAAGTTTAAAAATTACCCACGAATAATGCTTCTAGGCTTTAGCCCTTGACCTTGGCCAAGATGACTTCTGCATAATTCTTTGCAGAGGAGGCAAAGTCTCCTTCACTTCTGGTCATAAGCCAACTGTTGAGCAAACACTGTAATCATAATAATAGTTGTCATTCTAGCCCCTGGCTCATAGGAAGTACTCGTGTGTAGCACTAATCCTTCATGCTTAGTAGTTATATGGATTTAAAAATTCATTAACCAAAGGAATATAAGAATATGATTTTCCAGTAAGTTTTATATGAGGCGACATCTGTGAAATGCTGCACATGGCAAGAATGTGTATTTCTCTAAATACACAGAATAGAATGGAGGAACCACTTAGCAAGGCCTCCCCTGCAAAAGGTCCTGGAACCTTCTGATGATCCAGCCAGTGACTCAGAATCTGACTTAACGCAGGGCGTCATCTCCACCAAGATGCTGATCAGGGCAAAACTAAAATGGTTGGAAGATGCCTCCAGGAAAGAGCTGCCTGGACATTGGGTAGTAGGAGCAAAGTGTTTTAACTCAGACAAACACAACTGAACTAAAAACAGAGCTTAAAGAGAGTGGCTGTAACTCACACCAAATATTCAGTAGCTGCAGTTTTCATTTTTTTATTGCTGAGTTCAATTCACAAAAACAACAATAAATTTATTTAACATCTGTTCTGTGTCAGCAGTATGGTAGTCATCTTTAAGACTGTTATGTATTAGAATAAATTACAGGAGGCAATGAAATCTTATTGCCAAGACTTCTTTATTATTTGGATATAGAACATACCCAATCAGAATTAGTGTAGAACTTTCAAGAGACAAAGAAATGGAAACAATTGCCAGCTGGGATGCTTCCTTGTCTGACTTTTTTTTTTTTTTTGAAAGTTTAATTTGTTATTGAAGCATATTTGACTTGCAATATTAGTTTCAGGTATGCAACGTACTTATTCAATATTTGTATAGTTTACTCCATTAACATTTTTTAAATTGGAGTATAATTGCTTTTTTTTATATGCAAGCTTTTGTGGTTATCATGCCTTATTACCAGAAACATTAATAGCCACAATGTCATTTCCTCCATGTCTGGCCCAATAACTTAACACAAACAATATAGAGGTTATACCGAGTGTCCAGTTCACTTGGTTGGATAAGGTCCCATGAATGAGGAAAATGTGTTTGGAACTTCCTACAAATGAAACCCTATAGTCATCCATTCATTAAACAGTTTTCTGAGTTCCTCCATGGTCCTGGGTATGCGCAATGGTAAACAGTACAGACATATGGTCTTTACCCTGGGGGAGCCTACGGGCAGAGGGTAAATCCAAAACTAAATGTATAATTACACACTGTAATAAATGAGAAGATGTTTGGCCAAGAAAGCTCAATACACGGCCTCCCTGTCCTTTTAGTTCTTTTCAGAAACACAAAAAGCATTCTCCACAGCCCCCTAATTGTAGCAGCTTTTCTGGGTTTTTGAATTAGTTGCAATTATGTGCAGTTGACATCTTTGTTCTTGGAGTGCAGCAGCCTGCTTGAGAACCATGGCCTGCTTCTCCCAAGGCTAAGTTCTGAGTATCTGGCAGGCAGGCAGCCTAGACCGATGTTCCACGCACAGAGATGGAGCCCGCAGCCAACCTCTTCAACCACTGTGCTCCTGGGCATGCAGTGCTGAAAAGACACGTAGGTTTCCTAATCCACCCATCTAGGTGACATCTAGGTGAACCACAATGAGGTAAGCAGGTTCTGAGCAAAACTACAGGTGAGTTCTTTACCACTAGTGCCATCTTGGAAGCCCAGTGTCAAGTATGTGGCCTGCTTATTGACATTAAATAACTTAGCAGACCCCCACTGGTAGTTCTTGACCCTTGACTTGGTTGAGAATTATAGAAAAAGACCCAAAAGTTCTCGGTGAATATCAGTTAAAGCTTACATAAGCAGTAAGATGTAGCCCTCCCGCTGTGAGGCTTGGAATCTAGTCTTCTACTCTCCTTGAACTATTGTGAGTGAAATGGCAGATCAAGTTCACTCTTCATAAATATGTAAATAATATCACAATGAGCAACACCAATCTGGATAATTATTTAAAGGCACTACATAGTATAAACCAGAAATTCATTTTTTAAAATGGTACACCAGTTTAATTATATGGGGAAACATAATGGGAAAGAAACAATTCGATCTTAGAGGTTTAGGTGGTTCCTATGACTTCACCGAGACTCAACCAGAAATCTTCATTTTAATATTAAATGATTGTGGACTACTACTAAGACCTGAAGCAGCCAAATAAGAACAAAAATCTTAAATGAGACATTACAGTTAACAAAGCTTTCACATCTGAGGTTCAGCTGGAGAAATTCATTTTGGAAAGTATTTAAAACTATTTAGGTACATGAATCACTGAACCCAGATGAAGCTGTAGCAATAAAATAGCAAGAAGTAAATGGAGGCTAAAATCAAGGGAAAACAATCAGTGCAAAAGATGTCCTGTTATTTTCATGATAAGTCCTTAGATATTCTGGCTGAAGATAAAAGAAGAAAAATGTGTTTCCCTCAGTAACTGTCAGCTTGCTTTGTTCAGTGGTTTTCATTTGTTTATGGTAAGATATTAGAGAAAAAGTTCTGGAGCTTGAACCAATTGTAATAGCAAAAGGAAACCGGTCAGTAGCTCTAAAATCTTGTGTGAGTGTCCTTCAGCATGGTCAGCAGATATTTTATAAACACTTAGGGAATCTCTTGTGCTGTGTGCTTAGTTGCTCAGTTGTGTCCAACTCTTTGCCACCCCATGGACTGTAGCCCTCTAGGCTCCTTTGTCCATGGGGGGATTCTCCGGGCAGGAATACTGGAGTCAGTTGCCATGCCCTTCTCCAGGGGATCTTCCCAACCCAGCGATCGAACCTAGGTCTCCCGCACTGCAGACAGATTCTTTTTTTTTTTTTAATTTTATTTTATTTTTAAACTTTACAATATTGTATTAGTTTTGCCAAACATTGAAATAAATCCGCCACAGGTATACCTGTGTTCCCCATCCTGAACCCTCCTCCCTCCTCCCTCCCCATACCCTCCCTCTGGGTTGTCCCAGTGCACCAGCCCCAAGCATCCCCAGCTGAGCCACCAGGGAAGCCTAAGAATACTGGAGTGGGTAGCCTGTCCCTTTCCAGGGGATCTTCTCGACCCCAGGAATTGAGCCAGGGTCTCCTGCATAGCAGATGGATTCTTTACCAACTAAGGTACCAGGGAAGCCCAGGGAATCTCTTGCTGCTGCTGCTGCTGCTGCTAAGTCGCTTCAGTCGTGTCCGACTCTGTGCGACCCCATAGACGGCAGGCTCCCCTGTCCCTGGGATTCTCCAGGCAAGAACACTGGAGTGGGTTGCCATTTCCTTCTCCAATGCATGAAAGTGAAAAGTGAAAGCGAAGTCGCTCAGTGTCTGACTCCTAGCGACCCCATGGACTGCAGCCTACCAGGCTCCTCCATCCATGGGATTTGCCAGGCAAGAGTACTGGAGTGGGTTGCCATTGCCTTCTCCAAGGGAATCTCTTAGGCACCTCAAATAGAAAACCAAGAGAGCATTTTGTATCTGTCCAGAAATCTGGGGGGACAAAGGGAAATGAAACCTGAGGTCTTCCTTGTATACATGTGTGCTAAGTCCCTTCAGTTGTGTCGGACTCTTTGCGACCCCTCAGACTGTAGCAACCAGCCTCCTCTGTCCATGGGATTTCCCAGGCAAGAATACTGGAGTGGGTTGCCATGGCCTCCTCCAGGGGATCTTCCCAACCCAGGGATCGAACCTGTGTCTCATGCTTCCTGAATTGGCAGGCGGGTTCTTTACCACTAGTGCCACCTGGGAAGCCCAGAGTCTTCCTTAAGCTCAGCACCTTGTGCCTCGCAGCCCCTACCTCACTTCCCATTGCCGTTGGAACTGGCACCAGTTGACCTAGTTTCAGGACTTAGAAACCTCATTGTTATGTAGGTAATGCTGGCCCTCACAGCCCTGCTGTACCTTGGACAACTGTTTCTATCAAGTACACTACTCAGCAGATGCCAGATTCGTGGCAGCAGAAGCTATGAGATGCCTTATTACACTCGACCTCAGCCTTGGCTGCACTGGTCATCCCCTGGGAGATCTGTGATGGATATGCTGATACTTGGACTTGTCCCACCTCATCCATCATCAGAGATTCTGACCTCATTGGTCTGGTGAGCGTGCTGGGCATCGGCATTTTTTCCCTTTTCTTTTCAAAATAATTGCAGTTTCACAGGAGGTTGCAAAGTTGTCTCTGATGGTTACATCTTACATAGCTATAGTTATGATATCAAAACTAGGAAGCTTGCATTGGTATAATGTCTGTGCATAATTCCATGCCTTGCGTAACCACCACTGTAGTTAAAATACATGAACTTCCTAGGTGGCACAGTGGTAAAGAATGCAGCTGCGATGTGGGAGAAATGGGTTTGATCCCCGGGTTGGGAAGATCCCCTGGAGGAGGAAATGGCAACCCACTCCAGTTTTCTTGCCTGGGAAATTCCATGGACAGTACCGTCCATGGAGTTGAAAAGAGTCAGGACACAACTAAGCGACTGAGCACGCATGCCCAGTTAAGATACAGAACTATTCCATCATCCCCAACATCACTGTTGTGTTACCCTTTATACTATCACCTGCCCACCCTTTCTCCCTACCATTCCGACAAACACTCATCATCTGTTCTTCTCTTTACTTTCGTCATTTCAGGAATGTTATATTAATGGGTTCTACAGTGTGTAATTTCTGAGGTTGGCTTTTTCACTCAGCATAATCTTCCTGAGACCCATCCAAGTTGTGTATATCAAGAGTTCATGACTTTTTATTGCTAGTTAGAACTTCATATGGATGTCATCTGCTTAATATTCACCTATTGTGAAACATTTTGGTGGTTTACAGTTCAGGGCTATTACAAATACAACAGCCATGAATATTTGTATGTTTGCATGAGCATAAGTTTTCATTTCTTTGGGATAAATGCCAGGAGCACAGTAGCTTGGTTGTGTGTTAAGTACATGTTCAGTTTTTTAGAAGCTGCGAAATGTTTTCCAGAGTTGCTGTACCATTTTACTTTCCCACCAATAATGTATATAGAGATCCATTTTCCCTACATTCTTGCAGTATTTGGTATTATCACTGTGTTTTATTTTAGCCATACTGGTCGGTGTAGAGCAACAAATCATACTGTGGTTTAATTTTCATTTCCTTCATGGCAAATGAGGTTGACTATCTTTGCATGTGCTTATTTGCTATCTGTATATCCTCTTCACGAAATGTCTCTTTATGCCTCTTGCCCATTTTTCTGTTGCATTTGGATATGGGGTTGGGAGGCAGATTCAAAAATTCCCCAGATGTTTCTAAAATGAGGTTCAGTTTGTAAGGCACTGCCTTCTATCGTCTCTGCTGCTGCTGTTGCTGCTAAGTCGTTTCAGTCGTGTCCGACTCTGTGCGACCCCATAGACATCAACCCATCAGGCTCCCCAATCCCTGGGATTCTCCAGGCAAAAACACTGGAGTGGGTTGCCATTTCCTTCTCCAATGCATGAAAGCGAAAAGTGAAAGTGAAGTCACTCAGTCGTGTCCGACTCTTCACCACCCCATGGACTGCAGCCTACCAGGCTCCCCTGTCCATGGGATTTTCCAGGCAAGAGTACTGGAGTGGGGTGCCATCGCCTTCTCCGTCTATCATCTCTATGTAGTATAAACTCTAAACTTAAGCTGTTACACCTGTGATAACCTTACACTAAGACCTGTGTGGTCAGGATTGCCTGATTAAATGTGCCTGCAGTACAAGGGAAGAGAGCTGAAGTGTTTTCCAGGAGCTCAGGTGGTCCACTTGTGCTCACTACAGGACTGGATGGGTGTCTGAGAGTGTAGAGGAGAATTCTGAAAATGTGGGCAAAGTACCTTCTTCCTCAGCATCGTGGCGTATGTGTTCTGTGTATGTCTGCACATGTCACGTATGTAAAATGGTCATTCCCAGGCCCCAAACCCCAGACCTACAGAATCAGAACTTTTCAGAATGGGGCCTGGGAACCTGCATACCTAGAACAGGTGGTTTCTGTGCGGTCAATTTGAAACCCACCTTATTCAGGGAAAAATAGGGCCCCACTTTCTACTTGGTCACAGGTGGTACCCTTCTATTAAGGAATTGGCTTCCAGAGGAATTCCCTTCAGCCAGTCTGGGCTTAGAAATTCATATTCTTCATCAGAAACCTGGGTCTAGAGAGGGCTGCTCTGGTGTTTGCATACTTCCATACTGTATTCCAGAAGCAGTCCTCACATACAATCTCACCTCTGTGTTGAGAAGTAATCATTTGTGGTAATCAATAATGGTAATAACAATAAAGAACACTTACAGAGTGCTGATTATGTACTAGACTTCTCCCACACACTGGCTGACTTAATTCTTATAACAATTTACAGAGAGGTTATTATATTCTCCATTTTGTAGAAGAGGAAACCGGGGTTCAGAGAGGTCTGGTCGTTTGCCCAAAGCCATAAAGCTAATAGATGACAGGACTGTCTTTCCTTCTGGAGTTCCCTCTCATTTATTTTTTTGTCCCTGGTTGTCCCAAATGCCAGTTTTTATTAATTTTTTTCAGACTACTTGAACCTTACTGAAAACAAAAAGAAGCACTAAGAGTTTATAATTACATCTACAGAGCTCTGAGTAGCCTAACGGGTCACCATTTGTGTAGCAGGAATAAGTGCTTCATGGAGTTTGCATTTCTGAGGATCTCTCTGGTGCAGCGTTGCTATGCAGACTATCAGCGTTGAGCTGGTTTAAGTGGAGAGAGTGGAGCTCTCGGGAGGACTGAAGTGGGGAGCTACTGTACAGAGGCAGAAATGACTTCCCTCCTGCTCCTCAGGAACTTGCAATTAGGGGCAAAGAAGCCACACCCTTTTAAGTACACACATGTGGCCCTGGCCCCATTTTCACAGCCGCCCGCCCATGGCTGGCTCAGGTGAAAGCTCTTTTGTTTTCCACCGGACATCCTGCATCATTTGGATGAGTGCCTGGGTTCTCCGAGTGGCTTTGCCATAACTGGTGTTTTCATAATATCCCCAGCCTCATTGCTCGTAGTTCCTGGTGGCCTGCCCTTGGGCACGCCCTGTCTTTAGGCCTCAGGTGTGGTTTGGGGCTGTGGTCACAGGAGTTGAAGAAATGGTTTCTCCTGTGCCTTCCCAGCTCTTGAACCAAAGGCTTCTCGCAAGGTTTTTGGGAATCAAAATGGATGGAAAGCAGAGCCCAAGGCAAACCTTAAAGTGTACAGCTTTGTTTCAGGAGAGAGAGTAAGGAAGAAAGGAAGTGAGTCAAGGAGAGCGTGGAAACAGGTGTGGGTGGAGATATGGCCACGCTGGCCACACGTGCCCCAGAAATCACGTCTGACCCTCAGCCGGCAGGACTCCATGGGGAGGCCTGAGGGAACCTCTGCATTTGGGGTTGTGGATCACTGGGAGGAAGGTCCGGGAGTTTATCCTCTGGCTTCCTCCATCTTGACTCTCAAGGGGCTAAGCTGGTGCTATGGGATTCGGCTCTCCCTCCATTCGGGTTGTCACCCACCCCCTCTGAAAGCCATGGGACAGCCATCTTCTGCACCACCACCCTCCCCCCAAAAAAGGTGGCAGGGGCGTCACACAAGCCTTTGACTGACGGGAAGAGCCAGCTCCTTTCAGGCTCCTCAGAGGCCTGGGTTGGACAGCAGAGCTGCCCCCATTCAGTTCAGTTCAGTGGCTCAGTCGTGTCTGACTCTTTGCGACCCCATGAATCGCAGCACGCCAGGCTTCCCTGTCCATTACCAACTCCCGGAGTTCACCCAGACTCACGTCCATCGAGTCAGTGATGCCATCCAGCCATCTCATCCTCTGTCGTCCCCTTCTCCTCCTGCCCTCAATCCCTCCCAGCATCAGAGTCTTTTCCAATGAGTCAACTCTTCGCATGAGGTGGCCAAAGTACTGGATTTTCAGCTTTAGCATCATTCCTTTCAAAGAAATCCCAGGGCTGATCTCCTTCAGAATGGACTAGTTGGATCTCCTTGCAGTCCAAGGGACTCTCAAGAGTCTTCTCCAACACCACACTTCAAAAGCATCCATTCTTTGGCGCTCAGCCTTCTGCACAGTCCAACTCTCACATCCATACATGACCACAGGAAAAACCATAGCCTTGACTAGACGAACCTTTGTTGGCAAAGTAATGTCTCTGCTTTTGAATATGCTATCTAGGTTGGTCATAACTTTCCTTCCAAGGAGTAAGCATCTTTTAATTTCATGGTTGCAGTCACCATCTGCAGTGATTTTGGAGCCCAGAAAAATAAAGTTTGACACTGTTTCCACTGTTTCCCCATCTATTTCCCATGAAGTGATGGGACTGGATGCCATGATCTTCGTTTTCTGAATGTTGAGCTTTAAGCCAACTTTTTCACTCTCCACTTTCACTTTCATCAAGAGGCTTTTTAGTTCCTCTTTACTTTCTGCCATAAGCGTGGTGTCATCTGCATATATGAGGTTATTGAGATTTCTCCCAGCAATCTTGATTCCAGCTTGTGTTTCTTCCAGTCCAGCGTTTCTCATGAGGTACTCTGCATATAAGTTAAATAAACAGGGTGACAATATACAGCCTTGATGTACTCCTTTTCCTATTTGGAACCAGTCTGTTGTTCCATGTCCAGTTCTAACTGTTGCTTCCTGACCTGCATACAAATTTCTCAAGAGGCAAGTCAGGTGGTCTGGTATTCCCATCTCTTTCAGAATTTTCCACAGTTTATTGTGATCCACAGAGTCAAAGGCTTTGGCATGGTCAATAAAGCAGAAATAGATGTTTTTCTGGAACTCTCTTGCTTTTTCCATGATCCAGCGGATGTTGGCAATTTGATCTCTGGTTCCTCTGCCTTTTCTAAAACCAGCTTGAACATCAGGAAGTTCTTGGTTCACATATTGCTGAAAAGCTGCCCCCATAGTGGCCCGGAAACAGTGAACCAGCGCCCCACACTTGGGGAAGCTGTCTGTCAATTGTGCCAGAAATGAGCCTACAGCGGGAAGCAAGCAGCAGGGCCCAGCCAGCAGAAGGGGGCCAAGGGGAGTTGGGGAGGGCACGGAACTCAGGCCCCATGCAATACCCTTCCCAATTTCAACGCAGCGTTTGAGTATCGGGTTTCTTCGTTACAAGCCATAGGAAATCACTCCAGCTTTCTTAAGTCAGAGAGGAATTTATCGGGTGTAATTGAAGAGCTTTCAGAGATTGGAGAGTGGGTCATAAGGACAGCCGTTGGAAGCTGTCGCACTGCTTAGCCTAAACGGCGGTCCCCTGACACCCCGGTCACCACAGCACCCCTCTGTCCCAGTCCCACCATCATTGCCTCCCCATGAGACTGCACACCACCAGACACATCTCCAAAATAGTAGAGAGAAGGTGATGCTGGTTATGGGGTGAACTGTATTCCCGTCCCAAATTCATATGTTCAAGTCCTAACCACCCAGTACCTCAGCATGTGACCTTATTTGGAGATGGAGGGGGGTGGTTTGCATGCACGCATGCTAAGTCACTCAGTCATGTCCAACTCTTTGTGACCCCATGGACTGTAGCCCACTGGGCTCCTCTGTCCATGGGATTCTCCAGGCACGAATACTGGAGTGGGTAGCCATTTCCTCCTTCAGGGGATCTTCCCAACCCAGGGATTGAACCCGCGTCTCTTACGTCTCCTCTATTGGCAAGACGCTTCCTTACCACTTGTGCTACCACGGTGGTATATTGCAGAGCTCATCAAATTGAAAGGAGGACATTAGTGTGGGCGCTAGTCCAACAAGACCAGTGTCCCTGTGAAGATGGAAAGCTTGGACTCAGACACGCACAGAGGGAAGACGGTGTAAGGAGACATGAGGAAAGATAGCTGTCTCCAAGCCAAGGAGAGGGGCCCAGAGCAGAGCCTCTCGTGCCAGCCCTCAGAAGGAACGAACCTGCTGGCACCTTGATTTTGGACTTCTGGCTCCCAGACCTGAGAGACGATTTCCTAGTTAGCCCTGGAAAACTAATGTAATGCTGGAAAGTCAAGAAGAGAGGAGAAAGAAAGAAAATCCTCACCACTTTGCTGAACTCTGTAGATAGCAAAGGCACTTTGATATATTGGGTTGGCCAATACATCATAAGTTATGGAAAAGCCCCAGTGACCTTTTTGGCCAACCCAGTACCTTATCCTACCTGGCAGAGCTGGGTCTGTATAGTCATGCACGGCTCTGCTCTGAGAAGCACCTGGCACTTGGTTTAATGCACTGTGCTTGCCATCTTGAAATTCTCTAGGCTTTGAAAACAAGAAACCCCACATTTTCATTTTTCAGTGGGCCCCACAAGTTACAAGTCATGTAGCTTGGTCCCAGCTCCTGAATGTCACTGCAACCTGTGTTTTCTTGTGAGACAAACAGGGACTTTGCCATGATTTGTGTTTATCGATGATGAAACTGAAGCTGAAAGAGGTTAAGCAACTTGATCAAGGTCAACAGAGGTACCCAGAGTTGGATCAGGAGCTGAGGTTTCTGATGCAATGACCTCTGTGTTCCATCCAGTTTGATATTCTGTAACTCAAGAACTCATCTAAAAAACAAAGAAAATTTGGAGGTAAAACATTTATATGGTTTCCTTAAAGTGTCTGCCTGCAATGTGGGAGACCTGGGTTCGATTCCTGGGTCGGGAAGATCCCCTGGAGAAGGAAATGGCAATCCACTCCAGCACTCTTGCCTGGAAAATCCCATGGATGGAGGAGCCTGATAGGCTACAGTCCATGGGGTCACAAAGAGTTGGACACGACTGAGCGACTTCACTTTGCCTTCCTTCAGTTATCTTGACTAAAGTTCAGCGCACAAAACCAGGCGCTGTGTCCTCCTGTCACCTTTGATGTCCCTGCCTGCCTAGTTGAGAAGTTCCTCTGCCTCCTTCACCTGGTGACACTGTCTTTCTGACTGATCCCCTTTAGTGTCCTCTTATCTGTCTTTCTATCAGATTCTTTGTCTCTGAAGAAGCAGGTTCTTGCCTGCCTGGGGCCCCAGGTCAACCTAAGTTTGGGTTTAGATAGAAACTGTTGACCTTGGGCCACTGGATCTGTGCCATAGATGTTGGTCATGTGGTCTGTGGTCATGGATATTGAGAAATACATTCAGGAATCAATTGACCTATTCCTTGGTTCTAGATATTCAGCCTCTTGGCTTTCCTGAGATAAACCAACCCTTCTAATATGGGTTTTGTGGAGTTTCATCATCTCTCCTTGTCTGTCTGCTTTTTCTCCTCTCTCTCTTCTATTCTCTCCTTGCTTTACTGATGCTCTGCTGTCAGTGAAGTTCCTTAGACTCTCTTCTGATTTCTTTATCTTTCCTTCAGCCCCTAGTCTACTACTTTTCTCATAGTCCCTCAGTCCTTCACAGCTCTGCCCCCAGCATCAGCAACACATCTTGGAGATTTCCAAGTCAGTTACATCATCGGTGTCCTAAAGAGACATTTAATAAAGTTGTGCTTAATTTACTCTTGGGTTCCACTCAAATAGATCATTTTCCAAACCCATCAATATTTTATGAAGAGGTAGAAGGAGGTTTTAGGCTTTTAAAATGTTTTTTCTTTCCTCCTTTGTTACAGAAAGGAACATTGGAGGGTGAAGTGTGCAGTAATTGTGTTGTTTATTCATTCTCTGAGGTAGATATAAGTTGCTCGCCTGCACTCCTCTCTTTGAAAACAACTTCTCTCCATTCTGTGTGGGGCTGTTACCCAGGATGCTCGTCCAACCCCTTGGCTGCTTCCCCACATGACCAAGGCTGACCAATCAGAATGCTCCACCCTCCAGTGATGGAATCGGGGTTGCCAGGTGACTCAGGCAGCACTGATCAGAACCATCCTTGACAATGGCTGCATAGAACTGGAGAGTAAGGTATCTCTTCCTCTGGGAATGGGTGATGCTGACAGAAGAAAACTAAAAGTGGCGGATGGGATCTAGATTTAAAGATGACTTGAGAAGATCTCTTAGGTTGGTTACTAGTTCAAAGTCAGTGGAGACTGAATTGACCAGCAACCATTTAGAGTTACTAAGGCTGGTGATGGGGACTTCCCTGGTGGCTCAGTGGTAAAAAAAAAAAAATAAATCCACCCTTCAGTGCAGGAAACACAGGTTTGATTCCAGATCCAGAAAGATCCCACATGCCACAGAGCAACTAAGCCCATGCCCCACATCTACTGAGTCTGTGCTTTGAGCCCACGGGCCACAGCTACTGAAGCCCACATGATCTGAAGCCCGTGCTCTGAAACATGAGAAGCCGCCACAGTGAGAAGCCCTCACACTGAAACCAGAGAGCAGCCCCCGCGTGCTGCAACTAGAGAAGAAGCCTGTGCAGCAGCAAAGACCTAGTGCAGCCTAAATAAATACTTAAATAAAAGGATTTGTTAAAAAAGACTGGTGGTGGTAGGGAAAACGCAAATCTGGCAAACAGGGACCTTGAATTGCTTATACCCCAGAGGATGATTCAAGGTGGGGAATAGATCACTCTAAGGATTTTTTTTTTTTTTTTGGATGTACGAGGAATTCCAAGAGGTGGGAAGTGCTTGAGTGGTGCTTTAGGCATTGAGAGACAGGAGTGTTAGACTCTTGCCGTGTATGGGGCAGTCCTGCAGAATGGAGAGTTGTCTTGTTAGCTGCTCTCCCACTGCAGGAGAGGAAAAACTCAACCTGTAAAGAGAAGCAGAGTCCCAGTATCCCTGAGAGAGCACCTGTATTCAGCTCTGCAGTTGCCCAAGATCCACACTCAGGTCACGCCTTTTCCTGTGACGCCTCTTTGGGTTGGTTTTGTTCACCAGCAGAAGGAGAACTGAGACGCTAACATACCAGGGAGTAATAAGCGCTCTGGTTTTCTGCAGTTGCTTCTTGTAAGTCTCTAGTCTTCTTCACATTTAAGTGGCCCTTCATACTAAGTCAAGTGAAGTCAAATTCCTTACAAGCTCCTCATTGCCCTTACGTTCCTTCTCGCGGCATAGAAAACCTTCGTGTCCTGACTCCTGCCCTCTTCCCCAGCCTCATCCCTCACCCATTCCTGCCTTGGCCCACACTCTAGAACAAGAAGACATCTCTAGAAGAGATGTCTGCTGTCTCCCATGGCCATGCTCATGCTGTCCCTCTGTCTGGGGTACACTTTCTACCCTTCTCAGATACCAAAATTCCTCCTTCCTTCATAGGAGGAAGGCTTCATGAACCCCCACAGCACCCTGCATATACCTCTGTCTTAAGACCATTTTATGTTAAGGTTATCTCTTGGTGTGCCTGTCTCAACCACTAGACCAGAAGATTCTCAGATTCGGGGGCATCTTCTTCAACTTTGTCTTCCAGTACACCTAGCATACAGTGGCTGGTACCTGCTGTTTAACTGAACTGACCCTTGCTTTAAGTAAAATACAGTAATTCATCTTAGACAACATCTGGGTTACACTGCAATTTATGTAATGCATCCTTCTTGGAGTGAATCACTGGTGGACCTATGACCATTGGTTTGACATGTGTGAGAAAGCTCTTCACAGGCAAGTGGTTTTTAGATTTGCTTGAATGACTGCAGAAAAAAAAAAAACAGTAGAATGGTTATCTTAGTCTAGAGAAACGAAAAGATGTTTTTTTTTTTTTTAATTTACATAAGGTCGTTTTCGTTCACTAGGCATGTCTGGTAGGGCAGGGATATGGAACCAATGACTTTGCTTTTGAGTCAAAGGTTAAGGGCTGCCCACTAGAGGTGGTTTTCTTTCTGAAAAGGAGGTAAAGAACACCCATCCCAAGCACAGAAAGCTATTGCTCTTTCCGTGGTTTGGGAAATGAAGAAGCTAGTCCGTGGGTATCTGGGCATCCAGTTCCTTGTTGGTGGATATAAACTTGTTCTCATGTTGTCTTTTCCATCTCACAGTTACCCCCTCTCTTCACTGTTTTTGTCTCAGAGGAGAAGGCAGGGTGAAGGAGGTGAGGAGAAGTGAAGAAATGTGTATTTTTAGCGCTGACACAGCTGAATGTTCTGAGTCTTCTTTTACAACCACATTTAAAAATAAATGTCAAGAGTTAGGATTTAAGTGATTTCTCGGTGTCCACATCCTCCTTCTCTCCTTAATGAGGGCCTGTCTTCTTCTGTCTGGTCACCACTCTCTGTGGAGTGTGTCTTTCAACTCCGGATGTATCAACCACTAACTGATAAAATGCACAGAATTTCTTAAGGTATTACATGACACACTTTTGTGTTAAAGGTCTAAGGATATCCCTTTATCCTCAGATCAATAATACATCCAAGGATACACAGATGATTTACCATCAGAGTCTCACATTAAGCTATACTTTCACTCATTTATTCATGCAGTATTTCTGAAACATATCCTGTGGGTAAGAAATGTACAAAGATGAGCAGTAGCTGCTCTACTTTCAGGATTGTCACTCAGACAACTGTTTCTCAGAGGGCTGGTCCCTGACGTTAGACTCACCTGGGGTTCTCAGTACAACTGCAGATACTTGGGCTCCACCCTAGTATTAGTGACTCAGATTACATATGAGATCATATATTTTCCTGTATTCAAATTATATAAATATATATTTACTTTGAGCTTCCCTCATGGCTCAGACGGTAAAAAATCCACCTGCAATGCGGGAGACCTGGGTTTGATCCCTGGGCCAGGAAGATCCCCTGGAGGAGGGCATGGCAACCTACTCCAGTGTTCTTGCCTGGAGAATCCCCATGAACAGAGGAGCCTGGTGGGCTACAGTCCATTGCGTCACAAAGAGTTGCACATGACTGAGCGACTAAGCAGAGCACAGTACTTTGAGGAAGGGGTGATGAGATAGCCATATGAAACCCAGAATGATGTGTGTGTGCATATGTGTGTACACGTACACCCCCCCAGTCAGGTGTGTGTATGTGTGTGTGTGTGTGCATCCCCTCAGGCCTCCAGGAGGTACTAGGTTTTACTGTAACAACTAAGACTTACTCACTCTGTCCAATAAGACCTATGTTAAGACCTCACTTGAACCCTTACTGGCTGTGTGGCCTTGTGAAAAGTATCCAACTTGTTTGTATATCTGTAAACCTGGGATAAAGCCCACCTCACAGGGTTCCCTTGAGAATTAAGTGGAACAAAATGTGTAAAGTCTTAACGTAGCACTGAGTGTGTTGCGATGGCAGCCAGTGACTAATACTGATTTATGGATACTCTTCAAGATGAAATTTTTTTTAGCAGTAAACTTTTTTCTGCATCAGATATGTGAAATAAAAAAATCAAAAACATAAATTCCCTTCTTCCATTGTTTTTCACTCATTTAGAATGATTTAAATTTTATATGAAGTACAGCTTTATTGATGTATGAGTTTATACCGTGAGATTCACCATTGACAGTGTACATTTCAGTGGTTTTTTGTATATTTGCAGAATTGTGCAGCCATCTTGGAAAAGGGAGTGACTACCCACTCCAGTCTTCTTGCCTGAATAATCCCATGGACAGAGGAGCTTATCTAACGATAGAAGATTTTCAAAATAATTTTTTAGTGTGTTTGTGTGTGTGTATACTCTTCATAGGGAAGCAGACTGTTTAATAGAATATTTTAAAACAAATATCCAATGTTATACACGGTAGTGGATTTTTTCTCCTTTACATACAAAGCTTTCTGAAAAGATATTTTTCATCTTTCTAATTCCTTTTCTGGAATTGTCTTCAAAATTTTATTCATGTTCTTAAAACTATCTTCAGTTGTGATGGATTTTCTTTTGAAGATAGATGTGAAAGTAATAAAATAGTGATTAACCCCCTTTGATAACTAATGAGGGAGCTTCAACTGGGTGATACTATTTGGGAGCTCAAAAATCAAGGACTGGTTATAAGTTAATGATAGAAGTGTTCTGGTGTGGTTCATATGCTAACTCTGAAAGGGTAAAGAATCAATAAATTAATAGAAAATCAGTGAATATCAGTTCAAAAGTTAAATGTCTGTTATAACCATTTCAGGAGTAAATCCAGGAATTAAAAAGATTCTGACAAGCTTTGTACTAAGGTCTATGGATATGTATTTGACTACATGTTTCATCCGCGGTATTGAGAAGCCTCATAATATCTGTCTAAATATTGGCAGCACTTACCGCTGTTCTGACACAGTGAGAACACTCAGTGAGTGCCCTGTGAAACACAAGAATGTCAGGGCACTCTGCTCAGTGGTGTCCATTCATTTGCACAAGCAACACCAGTGTGGGATTACCCACATTTCGAGAAAACTTTTTCAACTAGTTCCTTAAGGTACTATGGGAATTCAGTGGTGCTGAGTTTTGGATAGGGACACCCAGATTGCTAACTTAACCCCAGAACAAAACACAAGTGATTACATGAATAAGGCATGACTTTATGTTAGCATTGTGTCTCTCGCAAAGATAAAGCAACCGTAACTGACTGCCAAACATGTTACACACACAGGACAAAGAAGATGCATTTTTAAAAAACATTCATACTAAGTATTATTGATTTCTCTGTCCAATCCCTCAGTTCAGTTCAGCTCAGTCACTCAGTCGTGTTCGACTCTTTGCAACCCCATGAATCGCAGCACGCCAGGCCTCCCTGTCCATCACCAACTCCTGGAGTTCACTCAGACTCATGTCCATCGAGTCAGTGATGCCATCCAGCCATCTCATCCTCTATCGTCCCCTTCTCCTCCTGCCCCCAATCCCTCACACCATCAGAGTCTTTTCCAATGAGTCAACTCTTCGCATGAGGTGGCCAAAGTACTGGAGTTTCAGCTTTAGCATCATTCCTTCCAAAGAAATCCCAGGGCTGATCTTCTTCAGAATGGACTGGTTGGACCTCTTTGCAGTCCAAAGGACTCTCAAGAGTCTTCTCCAACACCACAGTTCAAAAGCATCAATTCTTCAGTGCTCAGCCTTCTTCACAGTCCAACTCTCACATCCATACATGACCACAGGAAAAACCATAGTCTTGACTAGACGAACCTTTGTTGGCAAAGTAATGTCTCTGCTTTTGAATATGCTATCTAGGTTGGTCATAACTTTCCTTCCAAGGAGTAAGCATCTTTTAATTTCATGGCTGCAGTCACCATCTGCAGTGATTTTGGAGCCCAGAAAAATAAAGTCTGACACTGTTTCCCCATCTATTTCCCATGAAGTGATGGGAACGGATGCCATGATCTTCGTTTTCTGAATATTGAGCTTTAAGCCAACTTTTTCACTCTCCACTTTCACTTTCATCAAGAGGCTTTTTAGTTCCTCTTCACTTTCTGCCATAGGGTGGTGTCATCTGCATATCTGAGGTTATTGATATTTCTCCCAGCAATCTTGATTCCAGCTTGTGTTTCTTCCAGTCTAGCGTTTCTCATGATATATTCTGCATATAAGTTAAATAAGCAGGGTGACAATATACAGCCTTGATGTACTCCTTTTCCTATTTGGAACCAGGCAGTGTCAAAAACACATGTTAATGAGTTATTAAAGCAGAGACAATTCAGATCCAAATGAAGAACTCTAAAACCTAGATATTTTTACTTAATATTTTTTATATTCCCTGAATAAAATCAACACTTCTACCTTAGGCTGAGTTAAAATAGCAAACTTATACTGTTTATATTAGAAATGGTTTAAATTAATCATTTCCGTATGATACATTTGGTTACTTAATTGCACAGATTTTCTTGTAGCTGGATATTTCAAGATAATGCTGTTGGGAAAAAAGATAACTCTGTTGACAATATAAGACAAGAAGGAGCCACATGCCTTCATTAATATTAGAAAACTAATTGTATAGATTCGATAGTATCTTGCTGCTGTCGCTTATTCATGTGCCTACCCTTTCAGCAACTTGCCTTGAAGGTACTGGTTGTCTTCATATCATTAATGTAGGGAATTGAAGCTAAAGAGGTGAAGTAAAATTGCCCCAAGTCACAAAGGTAAGGCCTTGCAGAGCCTAAACCCTAGTCTATGATTTAAATGCCTGGCCCAGTCTCCATCTCCCTGCAACTTCCAACTCACCATAGACTTGACAAACAGGGGCTGAGCACTTACCCCCTACTCTAGACTGTCTGAGGGAATCTGACTACACTTCGTGATTAGGAACAAGTCTACCAAGGATCGCTGCTGCTTCCACTGACACAGATTCACGGAACGGTGCCCCCTCTCCGTCTACAGTCAGGGGAGAAGCCTAGAGGTTCGAGAGTGCCGATGGTGCCATGTGTGTCAGCGTTGTTGTTGTTTAGTCCCTCGGTCGTGTCTGACTCTTTCCGACCCTACAGCCTGCAGCCCTCCAGGCTCCTCTGTCCGTGGGATTCTCCCAAGCAAGAATACTGAAGCGGGTAGCCATTTCCTTCTCCAGAGGATCTTCCTGACCCAGGGATCCAACACGCATCTCCTGCATTGTCATATTCCCTGCCACCAGGGACGCCCTGTGTTGAAAGTCAGTGTAGGAGTAGCTTAATATCTTAGTATAATAAGGCCAGGATTGTTAGCAAGACATGGATAACATTATATGAAGAAAAGGCAAGTAATTTCCTTAGTAAAAATGGGGATTCCAGATAGAAATTAATCACAGTGGAAGTTGTGCTTGGTTTTAGATCCTCCAGGAGAAAACCCACCAGGCACTCAGTACCTTTTGGCACCTCTCCCCTCCCTCATCCATGGGGACCAGAGCTCCTCTGCCTCCCACACCACATGCCCTCCACTGCACCCCAGAACTCAGCAGACCCAGACCTTGAAACCAGAGATACGCTGTCCCTCTCCAGAGCAACAATCAGGGAACAGAGAAGAGAAGCCTTGGGCATTCCCCAGAGGCTGCAAAATGCACAAGTCAAGAGAGGGGACCAGGGGAGAAGGAGGCTTGGTGATTTCTCTGAGGAGGAGGAGGGATGGTAGGTAGATCAGGAAACAGCAAGAACCAGTGCAAGGGAAGGAGAGAGGTTAAAGGGAAGGGATGAAGGCAGAGGGGCAAAAAGAATCAGAGGAGGGAGGAGGGAGCCACAGGAAGATGGGGAGATGGAGAGGGAGGGTCTCTGCAGGCCAGGAGAGGACCCAGATTTCCAATGAAAGACGCATCCCAATCAGGGGCTTGGGCAGGAGGTCTCACTGCAGGAGCCACCCCGGGGAGGACAGTAATCTAAACTCTAGTAAACATACTGGGTTTAAACATACTGGGGTCCTTTGGGTATTTGGTTTGGGGAAAGACAGACGAGGTTTCCGATCAGAAGGGGATGGTTTCCTGCTCTGTGGTCACTGTTCTGGTTTCCACGGCAGGATGACTGTCCTGTCGGACACATTTCTCCTCCTGCTGGAGAAACAGCCAGGTGGACCCCTATGGGTGCTCCCCTCCTTCGAGGCCAGCTAGTGACCCACCTGTGACCAGAAAAGACAGGCCCCCTCCACAGAGTCTGACATACCAACCTTTGCTTGACCTGACTTGCCTTCTAATTAAAAAGCAGTTAACTAAATCTACCCTCACAGAGCTAGCCTACTAAATCTTCAGGAGAGTTCAAGGACTGAGTTGGATAGCAAAGCTAGCATACTATGAAAATATTAATTTCTCTGCTCTCCTCCTTTTTAGAGTCCCAGACATTCTGGAGACCTGTATTTATTTCAAGTGGTAGTGCAGATTTACAGAGATACATTAAGGCATGCTTATTAGCATTACTAAAGAATTTTTTTTTATTGGAGGAAAATTTTTTCTTAATATATATATTTTGTTGACTTACAATGTTTCTGGTGCACAGCAAGGTGATTCGGTTATACATATACATCTATTATTTCAATTATTTTCCATTATAGGTATTATAAGATATTGACTATACAGTAATTGGAGGCAAATTGGTTTACAATGTTGTGTTGGTTTCTGCCTTATCACTCAACTCAGTCATAATTATATATATATCTTCTCCCTCTTGAGCCTCCCTCCTCTCCCCCCATCCCATCCCTCTAAGTCATCACAGAGTGCCAGGCTGGGCTCCCTGTGTTATATAGCAGCTTCCCACTAAGTATTTTAATATACTGAAGCACAAGCAAGATTTTCTTAAAGGAGTGTAGTCTCTAAATGCATTTAAAATATGATTCCAAAATCCAAAACATGTTTAAGAAGACAAGGTTAGGGGGAGTTTGTTGGTTGTCTTTCTCACATCAGGTTTCTACCTCCCTTTTCCTAATAGATATGGAATTTCCCAACCAAGGAGTTTGGGTTGAATGGGTTCCACCTTCCAGATCTGGGAGAAGACTCTGATGGATTTAATTCAATCATAATAAGCCACACAACATCCCCCCTCTGCCCCCACTGCCTTCCCCCTCATACTGATTGGTTAAGAATAAGCACCTGAACACAGTCAGGCCAATAAAAGCTAATGTGTCTGAATTAGAGGATTTTTGTTGTTAAGAGTTGAAGCAGTGCCTTCTTACCAGATGTCAAGAGGCATGTGGGGCTAGGTTTTTCTGTTACTTGCAACCAAGACATCTTATTAAAACCAAAATCTACTGGGTAAAGGATAATACAGATATCTAAAACTTCTCACTGATCGTTTGAACTTAGAGTTTCATTTTCATAATGAAATCTCATGAGGAACCACAAAATACTGACAATACCCACAAGAGGTCTATGGAAAGGAAATGGGTTCTTTCCTCCCCTTGAGAGCTTTTCTCTCTTCCCCTCCCCCTTCCATCACCTCCTCTCTTTCCTTCCAAAGGAAACACTTGGGTAAATCTTATTGGGGTGGAGGTGGTGCACTGAAGACTGCATTGGTTCTGCAGGAGGTGCTGAGAATTTCAGTTTCAATTGCCTCATGCCCTAACGTGTTAGTAATCTAGATTTTTTTTTTTTCCTTTTGCAGGTAATATACACCATAACCCCTTAAATATCTGTCATTAGCTGCCATTATTAGCCAGTGAAGAAGCACAGTTCAGTTCAGTCGCTCAGTCATGTCCGACTCTTTGTGACCTCATGAACTGCAGCATGCTAGGCCTCCCTGTCCATCACCATCTCCTGGAGTTGACTCAGACTCACGTCCATTGAGTCAGTGATGCCATCCAGCCATCTCATCCTCTGTCGTCCCCTTCTCCTCTTGCCCCCAATCCCTCCCAGCATCAGAGTCTTTTCCAATCAGTCAACTCTTCGCATGAGGTGGCCAAAGTACTGGAGTTTCAGCTTTAGCATCATTCCTTCCAAAGAAATCCCAGGGCTGATCTCCTTCAGAATGGACTGGTTGGATCTCCTTGCAGTCCAAGGGACTCTCAAGAGTCTTCTCCAACACCACAGTTTAAAAGCATCAATTCTTCAGCGCTCAGCCTTCTTCACAGTCCAACTCTCACATCCATACACGACCACAGGAAAAACCATAGCCTTGACTAGACGGACCTTTGTTGGCAAAGCACTGTCTCTGCTTTTGAATATGCTATCTAGGTTGGACATAACTTTCCTTCCAAGGAGTAAGCGTCTTTTAATTTCATGGCTGCAGTCACCATCTGCAGTGATTTTGGAGCCCAGAAAAATAAAGTCTGACACTGTTTCCACTGTTTCCCCATCTGTTTCCCATGAAGTGATGGGACCGGATGCCATGATCTTCGTTTTCTGAAGAAGCACAACCAGCCTTAATTCCCCACCTGCTAGGTGAACCCTGAGTAGGTGGCAGTGCCAAACAGCTGCAACAAGTGTAATTACAGGTCCATGCGTTGCCTGCCTTCAGGATCATGGGGCCCACTTTGAATGTTCTTTGTGTCCCTCATCACAGAGCAAATATTTGAAAATGTCTCTTCTTGCTGCTGCTGCTAATCTAATTGTTTCTGGTATCTGGTTAAATCCCACTCGGCACACATCTGGTGTACATTACATGGGAGAGTTTCCCTCTATCCATAACGCCCCCTCCCTTGCCTATTATGGGGTGTTGGGAAGTTGCACTGGATCTCGGTCCAATCTTTCAGCAGTTCAATTTCACAAAGTCTGCATAACCAATTGTGCTCAGTGCTTGAGATGGAACTAGCCCCACAAACTTTGCTTTGATTTGGTTCACCCCACCTCCCACCCTCAGCTGCAGGGTCCCTGGAACAACTTGTTAACAACTCCACGGTGCCATCAGCACCTTCACTTTCAACCCCCCCACCCCCACCTCCGCTCTGGAAGTAATAGGGACATAGAGACCTGTGTGTAGCTGCCTTCTCCAGTTGGCGGAGTACAGGCAATCTGCTAAGTTTGGTGTTGCTCTCCTGGTTTCGCTCCCTTGTTGTTGTTGTTTTTAAATATTTATTTATTTGGCTGTATCGGTTCCTAGCTGCGGCACGAAGGCTTAGTTGTCCCGCTGCACGTGGGATCCTAGTTCCCCAGCCAGGGATTGAACTTGTATCCTCTTTATTGGCAGGCAGACTCTCAACCCCTGGACCAGTAGTTAAGTCCCTCCCACCCTTGTTGACTAGATTTTTTCAGAGGTTTGCGGTGGATGCTTCCACAAATCCAAAGTTCAGGCAACTTGTAAACACTGGGCATTTTGTCAGCTCTCATGAGCGCTGGCAGTGTGTTCCAGGGGGGTTCCTTTGGGGACAGAGGCCCGTGTGAGCCACGTGGCCACTATAGTATCTGAGATCTGAGTTAGAGGACCCTGCTTATCAAAAGACACACAAACACACATACACACATTCATCAACGCACAGGCACCTCTGTCACTGGAGTTCTGGCACTGAGTGCTGGCTCAGTGGAACCTATAACCTGCTGATGCTTGAAAGTAACACTATTTTAAATCCGTGTGTGCTTGCATTAAAAAAAAAAAAAAAAAAAAAGTGGTCCACTTGTCAAATCCTTTTCAGAGCACATTGAAGGCAATGATGTCCTCCATTACAAAGTATTGTTTCCCAAGGGTGGGAATCATTCAGTTTCTTGCTGCTTTTCACTGTTCTAATTTGTGGCCCCAGAGGTACTCAAGAATTAGCCTGGTGTTGTAACAGTTACACACAGCAGCTGAGAAGTGACAACAATTCACATTACTCTGAAATTTGAGATGAATGTTGGGGATACTGTACTGTACGGATGGCACAGACTATAGTCTGTGATATAAGTGATAGCTGCTTACAGTATGAAATTATATTATTTTGGAAAACTTTTTATGATCAATTATCTTGTTGATTCCATTATAATGCTGGACATGATACTTAGAATTCATGGGTTATCTCGAAACCTGAACATCGTTTTAAGTTTTACAAACAATTACAGTGGTTAAAGCTTGGTCAAAGTTTCTCCAAACTGAACTTGATAAACTACACTTAAAGAATCACGACGATTTAAGAAAGGTGGTTTAATTATACATTAAGATCATAATCTTGATTGTAACACCATACATAATTGACTTTGCTAAAATTAAAACGGGAAGAGTTAATTTATGGAAACTCACAGAAACTGATTTATGGATTGTCTCCCTAATATTAACCCCCAACACACACCACCAGCCCATCATCAGAATTTAGTAAGTAATGGCTAAATTCAGTCAAGTTCGGCGTTTTACTAACTTTTCGGTCCTACGGAAACTGCAGCTTTATAGTCATTTTTCTGTTGCATTGATATGAAAGTGTAATTGTTAGGGTGAGAGTAGAACGCAATTGAACAGCTGAATTTATAACTTAAATATTTAGGTGTGTGCTATCTGAACCCCTATTTGTTTCCTTGCCCCACGGTCCGGAGCGGGTGGGTGGCCAGACCCAGGCCCTTGCCCCTCTAGTTCTTCAACTCTGAGCTCCGGGCAGCCTTCGGGCAGGTGCCCGGGGCACCGCCCCCGCCGCCCACCTCCTCGGGGATTGGCTTCCGCGGCTAGTGGGCGGTCCCAGGGTGCGGATAAAGTTGGGTGGCGCGCGCGCCGCCTGCGTGGGGTTTCGGGCACCCGGGGTAAAAGCACTGCGCGCTCTCGCCGCGGCCGGGTCGGAGTTCCCAGTTCGCTCTCCGAACCCGCTCGCCCTCTCCAGCTTCCCCGCGACTCCTGGGTCCGGTCCTTTTGGAGGAGGGGGTCAAGGGCCGGGCCTCGGAGCCTCGAGCGTGTCCGAGCAGGCTCGACGCGCTGGCTTCGGGCTGCCGGGCGAGGGGCGCGGTGTGAGGGCCGGGGCCCGGGTGGCGCGCGGGGGCTGCAGGAAGCGAGGGCAGCCGGGGCTCGGCCCCCGCTCCGCCCGGATAGAAGACACCCGGAAACGGATTCACCGCTTCGGTGGCCGCGCGAGCCGGGAGTCTCGGAGGGGGAGCGGGCGGGCGGGCGGCTGCTGAGTAATCCCCGCGGCGGCGGCGGCGGGAGGCGGCGGCCTGGGCGCCCACGTCCCCGCCGCGCGCGCTGCAGCCCGGCCCCGGCTCCTCCCTCCGCGCCCGCCCACCGCGCCCGCGCCCCGCGCAGGTAGAGCCGGGCTCCGGGCGCGCGCGGGGGCCGCAGCGGCTGCCACCCCACCTCACCTCGGCCCCGAGCAGAGCCTCGCGCGCCCATGGCCGGCTCGGAGCAGCAGCGGCCGCGGCGGCTGGACGACGGAGACGCGGCGGCGGCGCCCCTGCAGGACGCTGAGCTGGCCCTTGCCGGCATCAACATGCTGCTCAACAACGGCTTTCGGGAGTCGGACCAGCTCTTCAAACAATACAGGTGACCGGCGCGCCCCGCTCCCTCGCCCCTTCCCGGCGATCACTACTCCCTGGCAGGTCCTCGCTTCCCCAATTCGCATCCCCCGGCCTGTGCGCCTTGGCCGCGTTTCCCTTCCGCCCCCACCCAGGTTCCGCGGTCCTTTCTCTCCGCGGGACCCGCAGTCTCCCCTGACTTTCTCTCGGCCTCGTCCTGCCAGAGGAGCGCCCGGTGTCCGTCCGCTTCTCTCTCGCGGGTCGCGTCCCCCGCCGCCGGGTCCGGAGCCCGTGGGCTTTGAGATCTGGACCGGACGCGATTTGAGGCGGCAGCGAGCCCCGGACTTGCAGGGCCGTGACTCCGGCGAGGCGCGCCGCCCGTGCCGCCTTTGTGACACGGACCACACCAGCTGCAGCGTGCCTGCTTCGTGCTCCTCGCGCTACTGTGCATCGTTGTGCATTCCAGACGCTTTCATTGTTTGAAAACAGATATGCATAACTGCGTGGCCATGCAGGAATTAAAAAAAATCCAGCCGAACTCTGCTCATTCACCTCTGTCTGCCTTTTTTCTCAAACTCAGTCCCCAAAATGAGTTGCTTATGCTTTTCAAGTAAGCGTATGTATTTATGATGGATTTCTCTTAACTCAGAGGTAGAAGAAAATGGAGGGATTTTAAACATACGTGGGAGTGAGAGGAAGCACACGTGTGTTCAGTTAATTGTTTGATTCGTCTTTTTAAAACATCGAAGGGAAAGAACTGAAACCTCGTAGCTTTCTCGTGTGTGTGGGAGGAGCCTTCAGTTTCTTTGCGGAGCAGAAGAACCTGCTTTCTGGTTTAGGAAGAAAGTTTGTGATTTGCCCTTTTAGTGTCAGGACTCAAGGATGTTGATTGGCAGCTTTCCTGTCAGTGTTTTAAGGGCCAATTGCTGCCGGTCTTTAGGGCCGGTGTTTGGTAGGTTTTAGGGAACTCCTGTGCAGCTGTGATTGAGCGCCACTGCCTGTAAGCAAATGAGAGGAGAGCCCAGCCCCTGGGATGCAGGCGCCTGAAGTTTTCAGACATAAAAGAATGGTGGTTTCTACCGTTGGGAGCGTCCACAAGCTTAATGGCAAAGCGAGTATTTCACAAATATAAACTTTTCCACTAAGACATTTTACTTTTAAATCAGTTTTGAAGGAAAAAAAAAAAAAAAAAAAACCCGCAAATGGAAACTTCTTAGCTCTATTCAGACTATTTTATTTTTAAAGCATACAAATCTGATTTCAAGCCAGAGTTTCATCAGGGATTTCCAGAGGATAGATTTAAAAGACTTACTTGTCTCACAATCTCTCGTGCAGGTTTTTTTTTTTTTTTTTTTTTTGAGCCATCTGAGAATGTATTTAATGAGAAATTTTATTTACTGTGCTTTGACTTTTCCAAAAAGACATACTAATTTATGTTGTATGAGAGGGGATGGAGAAAGTCTTATAGAGTCAAGTTTGTTTTCTTTGGTTGTTGATCAAGATATGGGTGCTTGCATATTTCAATACTTCTTGCTTTGAAATGTTCTGTTACTTATTTTGATCATCTTCCCCCTCCCCCCATTGTTTTAATGTACTTAAATTCCTGTCTCATGGTTCCCAGATACTGAAAGCATGAAATAACTCGCTTTGCCTCATCTAGACAACTCTGTGCTCAGTTGTGTTCAGTCATGTCTGACTGTAGCCTGCCAGGCTTCTCTGTCCTTGGGGTTTCCCAGGCAGGGATAGTGGGGTGGGTTGCCGTTTCCTCCTCCAGGGGATCTTTTCCTCCCTGGGCAGGGTCGGAACCTCTGTCTCCTACATTTCCTGCACTAGCAGGTGGATTCTTTACTGCCGAGCCACCTGGGAAGCCCCTGTGCACTATTACTAGAGGGTGTTATGAGTGCTTGGGAAGGCGCTTCTCTGCGAGTGCTGGGGCTGAGGGGAGGAGGTGTCCAGGCAGGATTTCCACTGCACAGGAGCTGTGGCTGTCTGCTTGGGTTTTGAAATGGGAACCAAAGATAAAGGAACACCATGTTGTGGTAGCTCTTCTCTGCCAAGCACAGTTCGTTATATTCGAGCTATTCTAGTGACGACAAAGGAGTGAGGTGTTATTTCGTCCTCACAGTGTTTTTAGTTACGAGGCACTCAGCTTCTCAGTGTTTAGCATGGGCCAGGACATAGGCATTGTGGTTCTAAATCCAGGGCTCTTTTCATTAAACCATTCTGACCCATCTGATTGATTATATTTTGTAATTTTCCCCGTGACCTTGTTTGCCAGCAACTTAAACTCTTCTAGGGGTGGATAGTAGTAGCATCATCCTATCAGCTTCCCGGCAGCCAGGGCTGCCCTAGCTTCGCTACTTTTGTAGCTGCTGACTTTGGTTTCTCCGTTGGCTTACTTGCCTGTAAAATGGGAGTCGCACATGCTATAGGGTGGTTAGTATTAGAATCCATGGTAGCTGGCACCATGTAAGCCATCAAACACTAATTTTTGAACTTGGCGCCTTCTCCACTATTATAGTACTTTCTACTTGATGGTGTGGTTTGAGTAGAAGACAAAACGTCCTGAATGTAGATAGCCTTTCTCTTTAAAGTTGGCCTGGACTGTGTGCGTGCTCAGTCGCGTCCGACTCTTTGCTACCCCACGGGCTATAGCTGGTGGGCTCCTTTGCCTGTGGGACTGCCTCAGCAAGAGTACTGGAGTGGTGTGCCATTTCCTTCTCCAGAGGATCTTCCCAACCCAGGGTTCGAACCCGCGTCACCTGCATTGTACTAGGATTCTTTATTACCGCCGAGCCACCAGGGAAGCCCTCACATAATGCATTTCAAAAACTTAGGTCCTACTATGCACTGGGACACTTCTCTTCCCTTTCCAGGGTTGAATGGCCTGCTGGGAAAGCCAGCAGTGATTGCATACTGTTTGAGGAACACCTCAAACTCAGTTTATTTGCTGAAGAGAGAACAACTTGATTATCTCATTCCTTAGGATTCTTTCACCGCCCTTCCCTTTCCAGTAAACATTCTAGAATTTTATCATTACGGTTTAACAATAGAAACATTTGTCTAGTGTAACAGTAACACTAAGAAAATTAAGGCAAGAAGGTCACTTTCTCTTGCCACATTACTAGGATGATAGTTTCACCAGCAGCTACCTAATGAGAAATGATTACTTCGTAGAAACATAATCATGAAGGTCAGAATTAGGGAAAGCTGGGGTTGTATAATTTAGATATTATACAGGCAGGAATGTGGGCTTCCCAGGTGGCTCAGTGGTAAAGAATCCGCCTGCCAGTGCCGGAGACACAGGAAACATGGATTCGATCCCTGGGTTGGGAAGATCCCTTGGAGGAGGGAATGGCAGCCCACTCCAATATTCTTGCCTGGAGAATCCCATGGACAGAGGAGCCTGGTGGGCTACAGTCCATAGCAAAGAGTTGGATGTGACTGAAGCAACTTGGCATCCATGCACATGCACAATAGAGGCTTTCTCTTGAGATATAAGACTCCATGGCTGGAATTTCAAAATGGAGCTGTCTCTTCTGTAGTAACTATAGTAATAATATAACAAGCTGCCCAGTTGTTGATGCTGAGCCCCCATCATGTGCTTGGAGATGTTTTTGCAGAGGCTGAGACAGATTGGTGCTGATTTAAGCCCAAGAATATGTACCTTTGTAAGTGTGTGATCCTGATCCTCCGAAATCACATTCTTTGTGTTGGTCTGGGGGCTCAGTGCTGTAATGCAGCAGTGCTCACTCCCCTTCCTACACACACTTTTAACTGATGATCATGTGTGTGATACACACTCAGACCTTTAGGAACTCAGACTTGTGACAAGAGGCTGTGGTTATGTGCATGAGGCAGGCTCTAGATTTTTAGGTGTTGAGTTGCAGGTAAGCTTGGCTGGTGGGGAGAATCTGGAGATGTAGCCATGGCTGTTGTGGCCTGTAGGACTAGAGAGAAGCAACGTGTAACCCAGCTTGAAGGAAAATCTTACAGAGGAACTGAGGCTGAGAGCCATGATGGGGTGGAAGTGAGCAAGTTGAAAGAGAAGGAATTGGGGGAGGGGTGGGGGAGGAGGAGAACGCGAGCGGAGGTGGGTGGACATGGAACTCTAGGAGAGAGATGTGAGTTGGCATCTGGAGAAGGGGGGGGTGAGACCTGGCAGCTGATCAGTGTTATTAGGTTGTCACGTCAGATGCGTTTTCTACACTTGTTTTCTTCTCAGATCTGCTGCTTGGTCCACGTTTCCTGTGAGTCAGTGTTGACTTTCAGGGTGTTCAGTTAACTCATGTTCTCTGTGGCCCTCACCTGCCACCGTGTGGCCCTCACCCATCACCGTGTGGCCCTCACATCTGTAATTAACACCCAGCTGCTCGAGCCTCAGGGTCCTGATGTCACCATCTCTTTCTCTTTGGGGCTTGAGATGTTACTTTTGTAATCGGCAGACTAGAAGGAGAGGTGAAACTCTGAACTCCAAGGAGGACAGGGGACATTTGGAGCTCCTGAGCTGAAGAGCTTTGCGGTTCTTATTTCACAGGCCTGGCATTTACTGTCCCTCTACCCCTTGAGGCCACCATCTCCATCTTTTGCTTTAATTCCTGGCATTCTTTCTGACCCTAAGACATCTGTACTGTCTACCCCTGCCAATATGACTGCCACTTTCTGGCTGTAGATATTATTAAAAAGTCCTGTTTGGTCATTGTCAGATCAAACAAAAAGCATATAATAGAATGAATGATCACTGATGATAAATATGCATAAATAAGGGCTTGATAGAGAGTGCATAGTTGGTATTGCCAATTGTGATATTTTTCTTTTCTGTCTTAAAGTATAAAAATGGCAAAAATGTATTAAAAACAAAACAACAAAAACTCATGTTTAAAATGAATGTATGGGTCCTAAATTGTTTTAGCACAGTTTATGGCGTATACAATCAAACCGTATTACATGTGGCCTTACTTGTAAGCAGGTTGATTATAGAGCCACTTTCACTGTAGACATGGCTCAGTATAGTTCGAGATTTCAGGCTAGACCCCATGGGCCAAATGTGGTTGACTGGTTTTGTAAAGGTTTTTTAAAAAAGAAGTGCTTTAAAAAATTTTTACTTATTTTTGGCTGTGCTGGGTCTTTGCTGCTACATGGGCTTTCTCCCAGTTGTGGTGAGTGGGGGCTACTCTCTAGTCGCACGTCTGCAGGACTTGCATTGCCGTGACGTCTCGTTTCAGGGCACAGGCTCTAGGGTACGCAGGTTTCAGTAATTGTGGCACATGGGCTCAGGAGCTGCAGCTCCCAGGCTCTAGAGCGCAGGCTCAGTAGTTGTGGTGCATGGGCTTAGTTGCTCCATATGCATGTGGGATCTTTCTGGATCAGGGACTGAACCTGTGTCGCCTGCTTTGGCAGGTGGATTCTTTACCATTGAGCCACCAGGGAAGCCCAGTAAATAAAGTTATTAGGGTATAGCTAGACTCACTTCCCAAACGAACTTTTTGGCCAAACCCAATATCTTCTTTGGTGGTTCAGTGGTAAAGAATCTGCCTACCAGTGCAGGAGCTGCAGGGGACATGGGTTTGATCCCTGGTCGGGAAAGAACCCCTGGAGGAGGAAATGGCAACCCAATCCAGTATTCTTGCCTGGGAAATCCCATGGATAGAGGAGCCTGGCGGGCCACAGTCCACGGAGTTGCAAAGAGTGGGACTGAGTGATTAAGCAACAGCAAAATATTATGTGAACAACAACAAGGTGTCTTCTCCATAAAGAAATGAATAGCTATACAGAGCCTACAGCCCACAAAGCTTAGCATAGTTACTTTCTGGACCCTTACAGAAAGTTTGATGAAGTCTGGTACAAACCACTGTTCTCCCTGGAAGAACTTGAGAGGCTGGTGTAAGAGACCTGAACCCACATGTGTGCGAGCCTTTCGTGTGCCCAGCGGTGTGTCGGATGCTCTGGACTCCAAGGGGAGCCTGCAGGTCGCCTGTGGGCTCCACATGATCTGGCTGCTCCCAGAGCTGGGTGCCTGCGCCTGGCTGCCAGAGGCCCCGGGGAGTCCATAGGTGCAGAGATGCAAGAAAGGAGAAGCAACAGGAAGCAGAAATGGTGTGGGCAACTGGCGGGAGGGAGGAGGCTCAGCTGCTGCCCTTTTCCACCCTCCTCAGCTCAGCGGTGTGTATATGCAAAGGTTGGGGCATTTTTTTCTCCTCCCAACTATTGCACTGTCTGAAAAGATTCTAATTAAATATTCATTTGGCTTAATTGGGATGTTTAAAAAAAAATGCAGTTGCCTGTAGAATAACGGGCTAGTTTACAGGAAATTATTAGGAAAAAGTGACCACTTCTATAGCAGGGGTGGGGGTGGCATGAAGCTTTCTCTTCCTTTAGTTATACGAAACCCCCTGTAGACCCCCAAGCACATCATTGTGCTTCAGGGGTCAGACCTTTTGCACAGACTCTTTAAAAAAAAAAAAAGAAGCAAAAACATTTATTTGGCTGTGCCGGGTCTTAGTTGTGGCATGTGGGAACGTTCTCTTGACCCGGGATTGAACCTGGGCTTCCTGCGTGGGAGTGCAGAGTCCTCACCACTGGACCACCAGGGAAGTCCCTGCGTTGACTTTTAAATCCCGCTTTTTACACCCCAGTCTCCTCTGGAGATCAAACCAGTCAGTCCTAAGGGAAATCAACCCTGAATATTCATTGGAAGGACTGATGCTGAAGCTGTAATACTTTGGCTACCAGATGCAGAGAGCCAGCTCATTGAGACCATGGTTCTGTGAAAGATTGAGGGCAGGAGGAAAAGGGGTCGACAGAGATGGCATTACCAACTCAATGGACATGAGTCTGAGGAAGCTCCAGGAGAGAGTGAAGGACAGGGAAGCCTGGTGTGCTGCAGTTCATGGGATCACAAAGAGTTGGACTCGACTGAGCGACTGAATAATAACAACTCCTCTCTCTGTCAGGGTTGCCCTCCTACCTACCCAGTGACAGCAGAGGGAATATGAAGAGGGAACTGGCTGAGAAGGACTCTCGGAGAAGATAGAAGATAAGGGAAGCCCAGAGAGTAGATGACTGTTATTTCAAAACCTTGCTTAGTGCCAGTTCTGCCCCGTGAAAGAGGTTGGGGTGCCCGGGGAGGAATTCCTCTCTGTCTTAGACTTTTTCCATTGCTTCCTCTGTCCCACAAGTTCACAGTATGCTGTCCAGCTGGTGACATAGGTCTAATCGGGATCAAAGGTCTTTTGGGGGTGGACCTGGGGATCTAATCCTTACTTAAAGCCTTATGATTTGAGGAGGTGCATCCCAGTTTCTGGACAGGAGACTTTGCATGCCTGTTCTTTGAGGTATAGTTGACATGCAGCACCCTCGTTTCAGGTGTTAACACAATGATGTGCTGTTTATATGTGTTGTGCAGCGATCGCCACAGTGAGTCTAGTTAACATTTGTCACTGTCTATAGTTACAAACATACATCCTAGAAGGCTATTTGTTAATTGCTGTCTCGGTGTAGTGACTTCTGAAATCTGATTTGAAGACGGGACTGGACTCTCTTTTGTGTGTAGAGATGCTTGCTGGTTGGCCAACTCTACCCTTTTCCCTCTAGCTAAGGTTGCTTTCTCCATCTCTTCCTCCTTGCTCAAGAATTTCAGAACATGAGAACTCGATACACAACGGGAGTTACTCTTGTCTTACAGGAAAACGGTCAGTCTGTTATGACAGAGAAAGCCCCTTGAGAAGGTCTACTGTGTGCTGGACTCAAAGGTGAGAAACAGGTGCCTGCTTCAAGCAGCTGTTGCTCACTGAATACCTGTCAATCTGCTGCACAGTCACTTTAGCAGTCTTACTCAAAGCTGGAATGTCTGGGAAATCACTGGTTTAGGTGACTTTTCCTAAGATACATCAAAATAGATACATAAGAATCATAAATTATTGGTAAATTCTAGGAGGTACTTTCTCTGTGCTAGGTCACACACTCCCCGTCTGTTCATCCTCACTTTATTTTCCCCACAGTCCTGTGCAGGGTGCTCTTGTCACCTCCCTCTTGGTGAGGCAGGGGGTGGGGGTGGTGGTGTGTGGTGCCCAGAGATACTGGATGAGCTGCCCAAGGTCTCACAGTAAGTGGATGAGCTGGGTTTGACCCTAGGGTGTCTCGCTGCAGAGCCTGTGTTTTTAACCACTGCACCACACTATCCTGCTTTTGTAATAACCCTTACACTATGAGAAGTTGGCTTGCATGTGGCTCATGTCATTTTGGGGTGAACTCCCCACTCCAAAATCTGCAGCGCACACTCTGGCACCCACAGGCAACCCAGTAAACCACCAGAGAGGTCTGTCCACAGGGAGTGTGTCAGCCAGGTTTCAGATGCCCTGTCCTCCCAGCTGGCCTCAGAGTGAGGTCCCAGGTCTTGTCCTAGGATGGATGTGCTCCAGTCTGGCTGGTCTGCTTCCCTGCCTCCCTCCTGCCCCTTCCTTGGTCCCTTCCTCCTCAGCTGTGCTGGAGAATTTTGCATCATCTGACTGGTTCTGACTTGTCATTCATGACACAACTCAGGTTCCCAGGAGGAGGTGGTGTGGCCCATTGGTTGCTCCTCCATCCCTTCATCCAGCTCTTTGATGTGAGGTCACTGTTGCCATGGCTGCCTGTCTGGGTGTGAGGGCTGACATGGGTGGACATCTCGCTGGGTGTGCCTGAGGCCACCCTTCCTGAGGTTGCTGCAGTCATGTGGAGTCCACGAGGTTTTGTTTTTGTCAGTGCCCCTTTATCTGCACCTTCAGTCCAGGGGCACTGCCTGTTAGGAGCCTTGCTTCCTCAAACCCCTCCTGCATCCTGATGTGTAGTGAGCACATCCAGACCCTGTGGAGGGGCTCTGAGCACCCCTGAACTGGCGCTCTGCATTTCATATGCAGGTAGCAGGGCTCCTGTCTGGCCCTTCAGCCTCTTCCCTTTGGTGCATCCAGGCTGCCCAGTGCTTGGTGAGGGGCAGTGCCGAGCAGGGCTGCCAGCCAGCACGTCCTGGTCTTGACAGGCGCCATCAAAGGAAAAGGAGCGGCCCTGATGAAGTCTTCTGCTTCTAAAGTGGCCACGAGTCTCAACTGCATCCAGCCCGGGCAGGTAGCTCCTGGGCTGAGCTATCTTCTGCTCCTGTTGCCTCTGGCAGGCAGACCCAGCTTTCGCGTCTCCCATCAGCCACGCCCGGTAATCCAGGCTGCCCCGGGGGGCATGACGTTCTGGTGTCACTTGCGTCTTTGGTGTGAGACGGCCACAATCTAGGCAATCTAGCTTCCCGGCTCCACAGCCCCTGTCCTGAATGTCAGGACGAACTGGTCTCTGGAAAAACTTGGAGGCTGGGAGGAGAAGCTTTCCAGACAGGTGGCTCGCAACTCTCTCAAATCTAACACCCTGTTGTTGTAACAGATTTTTGTAATTCTCCTGCCACGACCCTAAAATGAAATTGATAGATGAAGTGACCTAAGAAAAAAATGACCCGTGACACGTACACTGTCTAAAAGTCAGCAGAATGCCCAAATAGTATTATAAAGGAGAATAAAAAAGAAATTCATAATACAAAATTACACGCATTTCAAAACACAAATGCTCAGCACACCTTCATCAGCAGATTAAGTCATTAGGTGCTTGCACCTGTGTATAATGAATAAATTTGGATCTGAGAGACAATCAGAAGCCATTTCATAGCAGAAAAATGAAAGCGTAGGTGCATTTGACATGAAGTAACAGACCACACTGTTCTGTGTAGTTAAGAGAAAGCAGGGAAGGCCTTAATTGAAGTAAGATAATATGCCACGGCAAGCCATAGGCTGTTGACATGGAGAAAATAAGGAAGCATGGCATTTTTGTAATGAGTCTATGTCAGGGTTGTGTCAACATAATTAATTCCTTGTATTAGGACGTGGGATGTATGCTGACAGAGGGTCTCACAAAACGAACTCCCATCTTTAAATCCCTTGCCAAACCAAGTCCTCTGGAGACCAAAGCCTGTAATAGATTTCTCAGATTAGAGGATGAATTGGAAAAAAGTTTATAGGGAAGTTGGGGCAGGAGATGTATAACACTACCCCCAAGGGCAGTGTCAGAGTAAGACAGAAAAATAAGAAACCCCAAATAAATAATTTGTGCAGTTCTAACGATACAAATTTCAACATGCTACAGATCCTTAATAGTGGATGGCAAAAATGAAGCTTATTCATGAAAATCCTTAATGAATTAAATAATGAAATATATGAACGAAAATCTGGTTTTTCACGGGTCTTTAATAATTTGGCTTTAACTATATTTAAAGGAGTTTTCAATATCCCTGTGAAATTCTGGCATGTGACTTTTGCAAACGTGGGCTGGCGTAGCTGTGGTGTGTTGTCAGCTCAAATGCCACAAGCGGTGTTGCTGTTGGAGGCATAGTTTTCTAAAATTGTGAAGACGTCTTGACAAAGGGTATATTTGAACAAGGAGAGAATGGTCTTGTGCTTCTGTGTCCAGGGAAGTGGATTCTAGAACTAAACAATGGAAAACGGTGTCATGCATGTGAATTTCCACACGTTCGGAGGTTGTGCAGGACATGGGGTGATACTCAGGAGTCTGGCACATTAAGGATGGCCGGGGTCCTGGGCGCATTCTGCTACAGTTGTCATGTCGCCCCAAAATGGGCCCCACAGATTTCCCAAGCACCTCAATTAAGAGGTACTGGGCTTGCGGGTGTGGAGCTCAAGACAAGGTTTGTCTCTCCCAGGGCTGCTGGGATCAGCAGCAAGGAGAGGCAAGCCCTGGCTGGCAGGGCCACCGCAGAGCGCTTGTGCTGGAGGGAGTAGTGCCCCAGTGAGTCTGTGACCTGGTGCAAGGCAGAGTGCAGGGTAGGGCTCCTCCAGGGGTGGCCCCACTGGTTGCTGCTTCTAAACCCCTGCTTTTCCAGGTCACACACGACTGCTTCTAGGGCCCAGACACCTCCAGGAAGGGATGTCAGCGCAGGTTCTTTTGTCCCCTTCCAGATGGAAGGTGGACCCCTGGGGCCCCGTCCCGTCTTCTTTCTCATTGTAGAGCCAGCCTGCAGGATCCGTGTCTTTCCAGCCTCAGATGATTTCATTTCAAAGGCCTCCTCTCCCGAGTGTCCCACTAGGGTCATCCTAACTGTGAATCTCAGGGTATAAACTAGTCCATGTCCTTCCTAAGAAGTATGATTGTATTAAAAATCTAATCAAAAGGTCAAGATTGAAGAGGTGAGCGAGCTTTTTGCTAGGTTACTAGGGAGTTTGCTAGGGAGTAGGTTACTCCCACACAAAAGGGGTCAAAACCTCAGAAATTAGGATGCAATTGCCCCAAAGTTAGAGAGTCAAGGGGACCACAAAAGTGATTCCTCTAGAATGGAAGGAAATATGGCAGAAAGTGTCATGTCGATTTTCTGAAAGCAGCTAATAGGAACCCCACCACCACCACGCACACACATACACACAGTTTAATTTCAGGTAGGGCACCTCTATACACAGACTCCCAGAACTTTCCATGGTCCCACCCTCAGCCACGCCATTACCTGTATCCCACAGTACATGTGTGCTCAACCTGTTCTTTACCTGCTTGATTGCATCATTGTACTCCTGGGTGGGGCTTTTCTAGGGCAAAGTGAATCTGAGGGTGATGCGTCTCTTTCTGGGTTCCCATGCTTAGTAAGCATTATTTGCTGTTCTTCCCACTTTGGCCTCTGATCGTCTAGACGGGTGCCTTTTGCTTCTGAATTCACTCTCTTGCCTCATTACTATAGCAACCCTCCCTCAGGTTTTACTTCCATGATGTAAATCACTCACTGGATAAATAGATTTTCAAATGTTTGTATCACTTCATCTCTATCATAAGTAAAAAATGTTGGTACTATTCTAACTGGACAGAAAAGGAGGAAACATGACTTTTTATATCCGAATCCATGTTGAATTTACTAAATAACAGAAATTCGGGTCTTGGGAAGCAATTGGTTTAAATGGAAATCCACACTGCATGGCATCTGGGGGACTGCTTCCAGGATAATCAGTCACTGTTAAGGCCTCAAGTGCTGCTTTTATGCCCTTTCCACCCTTGTTTGGAATAGTGAATTGCAAAATCTCTAGTTATGTATTGTCAGCTCATCTTTGGAGCAAAAAAGAATGGAATATCTTTGTGTCTTGTCAGTCATGCTCACCCTTAACTTTTGTTGTTATTCAGTTGCTCAGTCATGTCTGACTCTTTGCGACCCCATAAGCTGCAGCACACCAGGCTTCCCTGTCCTTCACCATCTCCTGGAATTTGCTCAAACTCATGTCCATTGAGAGCTTCCCAGGTGGCACTAGCAGTAAAGAGCTCACCTGCCAATGCGGGAGACACAAGACATGCAGGTTCGATCCCTGGGTTGAGGAGATCCTCTGGAAGGAAGGCATGGCAACCCACTCCAGTATTCTAGGGCTTCCCTGGTGGCTCAGACAGTAAAGAATCCGCCTGCAATGCAGAAGACCCTGGTCGATTCCTGGGTCGGGAAGCTGCCCTGGAGTAGGGCATGGCAACCCACTCCAGTATTCTAGGGCTTCCCTGGTGGCTCAGACAGTAAAGAATCCACCTGCAATGCAGAAGACCCTGGTTTGATTCTTGGGTCAGGAAGCTGCCCTGGAGTAGGGCATGACAACCCACTCCAGTATTCTTGCCTGGAGAATCCCATGGACAGAGGAGTCTGGCAGTAATAGGGTCATGCAGAGTCGGGCATGACTGAAGTGACTTAGCATGCACATGTCCATCGAGTTGGTGATGCCATTCAACCATCTCATCCTCTGTTGTCCCCTTCTCCTCCCACCTTCAGTCTTTCCCAGCATCAGGGTCTTTTCCAATGAGTCAACTCTTTGCATCAGGTGACCAAAGTATTGGAGCTTCAGCTTCAGTCCTTCCAATGAATATTCAGGGTTGATTTCCTTTAGGATTGACTTGTTTGATCTCCTCCTGTCCAGGGTACTCTCAAGAGTCTTCCCCAGCACTGCAATTCAAAAGCATCAATTCTTTGGTGCTCAGTCTTCTTTATGGTCCAACCCTCACATCCAAACATAACTAATGGAAAAACTATAGCTTTGCCTATACGAGCATTTGTTGGCAAAATGATGTCTCTGCTTTTTAACGTGCTATCTGAGTTTGTCATAGCTTTTCTTCCAAGGAGCAAGAGTCTTTCAATTTCATGGCTGTGGTCACTGTTGGCAGTGATTTTGGAGTCCAAGAAGATAAAATCTGTCACTGTCTTCATTTTTTCCCCATCTATTTGCCATGAAGTGATGGGACTACATGTCACGATCCCCTTAACTTTATTGGGGTCTAAAATAAAGAAACACGTTGAACCCATCAGTTGCATACTGGTCTGACATATGACACTTGAGCTATCCAAGGCGAAATGGGGCTGGCTATTGTAAGCCTGCAATTGTTGGAGAAATTGGCCATCTCCTGGCCAACACCAAGGTTTGCAGCAACTCAATTGCCCAGAAAAGAACAATTGTGAGTTTATAGCTGGAATGCTGTTTGCTTCAGCTCTCAACCGTGGGCTTTCACAAGTTTTTTGTTACTTCTGTATTGATGGTTGATGAGACACTCATTTCCTTGAATTATTAAAATTACAGATTGAGCTGGAAATTACTCCTCTTGAAAGACCGCAGGGAAAGGAGGAGGGAAGGGCCATGGGTGAGAGGAAACAGCTGTCTAAAATAGTTTAGCCAAGGCTTGGAACCTGCTGTGGTGAAATTCCTCCGGATTCTTGTTCTGGAGAGATTATCAGTGTAAAAATGGCAAGAAATGACAGAATGGTTTTTTTGTGTCCCTTGTGTGGTATTCTTGGATCAGAGCTGGGCTTATGAGGGACAGTTGTTGTTCAGTCGCCCAGTCGTGTCTGACTCTTTGCAACCCCATGAACTGCAGCAAGAGAGGATAGTTGAAGCTGAGTTGAAATTGTGAGCTTCTCTCTTGATAGAAGACTGAGTTTTACCTCGAAACGAAACCTCATCAAGGATCTATTCTGTTCAAGTCTTAAGTTTATAGTTAAAGAAGCTTGTAAATAATGAACCAAACCCAAATGAAATTTTCCTGCCCTATGGAAAGAAAGTGAAAGTGTTAGTCGTTTAGTTGTGTCCAACTCTTTGTGACCCCATGGACTGTAGCCCACCAGCCTTCTCTGTCCATGGGATTCTCCAGGCAAGAATACTGGCGTGGGTAGTCATTCCCCTCTCCTGGGGATCTTCCTGACCTAGGGATTGAACTCAGGTTCCCTACATTGCAGGCAGATTCTTTACCAGCTGAGCTACCAGGGAAGCTCTTTCTGCCTTATGGTCTACTGAAAACTAAAGAAAATAATAGTGTTTTGGTGAGAGAAAAAAACTTTCTTACCAAGTTCAGAGTTTACTGAGCACTGGGTCTCGAAGAGTTGGACATGACTAAGCGACTTCCCTTTCACTTTTCACTTTCCTGCATTGGAGAAGGAAATGGCAACCCACTCCAGTGTTCTTGCCTGGAGAATCCCAGGTTCGGGGGAGCCTGGTGGGCTGCCGTCTCTGGGGTCGCACAGAGTCGGACACGACTGAGGCGACTTAGCAGCAGCAGCAGTTTACTAAAAGTTTATTACAAAGAGTACATCTCTATAGTTTCACTTTGAAATGCCTTTTCAACTGAAAAATAGGGATATCTAGAATTTCTAGGTGATTAAGATAATTTAATGTTTGAATTGCTTGTATTGATAGCTGAGTGTACTTAATTCTCAGAGTGTTCATGCAGTTTGTGGATTACTGCCACAGATAATAAAGGAGACCCTACGTTAATTTAAAGATGAGAAAATTAATGAAAACATTATCAATTTTGTTTACTTAAAAAATAAGCTTTGAAGGGTTGTTGGAAAGACTTTTTAGCTAGTTGATAATGTGTGGTTTGGATGACCTCTGTTTAAGTTACTTATCAACACTGGTGCCGTCTGCTATTAATGGAGATAATTTTTTTTGTTTCTTTTTTAAAAAAATTATTTATTTTACTTTATGATATTGTATTGGTTTTGCCATACATTGACTTGAATCCGCCATGAGTGTACATGTGTTCCCCATCCTGAACCCCACTCCCACCTCCCTCCCCATCCCATCCTAATGGAAATAATTGATTTGATTGTCTGTATGATTTAAGATAGAGAAGGAACTAAATGCTGATGAGTTAGGGAGATATTTAATACACATTAGTGACACAATTAGAAAAACTGTAGGAAAAAAATTGACTTTATTTAGCCTGGAGAGTTATTTTCAGAGTAGATCAGTAACTGTAAATGAGCATCAGTCTTTAGCAATAAATGAATATGAATTAGCAAAGCTAGAGAGGAATCGGAATAAAGTAAGAGGTATCACAGTCTGGTAATCAGACAGCAGACTCTGTCTTTGCTTGCATTACTGCACAGGCAAAGAGCGGCAGTGAGTGGTAATCAAGTGGGGGATCAGTGCTTACCGTTAATACACGCTTTGACGGGTGCATTTTACCCTTAATCCCAGTGCTCTCTGCAGCCATGCAGATAAGTATTATCACTGTCACTTGGCTCCTGACACAGTGAAGTCCTAACCCAAGTTTAACAGACTGAGTGGGACATCTGGCCCCAACCCCAGAGCGTACGCTGGTTTCCCTGCTTCCTCCGAAAAGAACTCTGTTGCTGTGCAACTTGGCATCACCCAGCAGTCTTGCAGTCTCAGGGTCCCCTGCGCTTCTGCTCTTCTGGTGTCCCCAAGCTCAGTGGGTGGCCCCACTTGAAACAAGCTTACAGACTTCAGAAGTCTCAAACGTCCTGTTGGCACCTCTCTCATCTTCTGCATTTGCCAGCTTTCCTCCCTGAGTACCCCTTGAGTCCATTCGCTTCTCTCCACCACCACATTATCCAGACCACATCTCCTCGGGCAGTTGCAGAGCCCAGCTGACTTCCTCTTACCCTCTCTGTCCCTCCTCCCCAGCCCCCAGTGATCTTTCACGTCCTAGTGCCTCTGCTGAGAACACTTTCATGGCCTCAGTGGTAGGCTGAAAGTGGTCCTCCAAGAGATACCTGTGTCTTAATCCTTGGGACCATTGTGTGTTATCTTGCTGCATTGCTGTTCAGTTGCTAAGTCCTGTCTAACTCTGTGACCCCATAGACCCCATGGACCCCATGGACCCCATGTGCCAGACTCCTCTGTCCATGGGATTTCCCAGGCAAGAATACTGGAGTGGGTTGCCATTTCCTTTTCCAGGGATCTTCCCAACCCAGGGATTGAACTCATGTATCCTGTGTTGGCAGGTGGATTCTTTACCACTAAGCCACCTGGGAAGCTCCTGGTGTTACCTTAGGTGGCAAAAAAAAAAAAAAAAAAAAAAAAGGATCTTTACAGACATGATTAAGTTAAAGATTTTGAGATGGGAAGATGATCCTGGATTATCTGGGTGGGTAGCCAATCCTCCTGGAGTGAGGCTGTAATCACACATATTCTTGTAAGAGGGAGGCAAAGTAAGATTTTATACACGCAGCAGGGAAGACTGTTATGAAAACAGAGCAGAGAGGTTTGAAGACATCAGCCTTGAAGATGGCAGTGATTGAAGCCACAGCCCAGGAATGCGGGCAGTCCCTGGAAGCTGGAGAGGTCCAGGCATGGGTTCGCTGGAGAGCCTGTAGAGGGAGCAGCCCAGCCCTGCCCACGTCCTGATCTTAGCCCAGGGAAACTCTGGACTTCTGGCCTCCAGAACTGAGAGAGAGGAAAAATCTCTACTGTTTTAAGCCACCAAGTTTGTGATGACTTATTGCAGCAGTCCCAGGAAACTAGAAGTAACCTCCTCCTCCTCTCAGGATCAGGACCAAAGTTTCTGACAGCTTCTCTGCAGCGTGCCTTGGTTCCGTTTGGTTTGCCCCTAGACCATTTACTGCTTTATCTGGTTTCTTTGCTTATATTTCAAAATAATTTCATTGTGTTCCTTCTAGGCTGGGGCTGTACAAAGCCAAGGAAGCTCAAGCTGCAGAATAGGTTCATAGCTCCTGTTTTCATATGATGATGTAAAAGTGTTAGTTGCTCAGTCGTGTCAGACTCTTGGTGATCCCATGGACTATAGCCCACCAGGCTCCTCTGTTCATGGGACTCTCCAGGCAAGAATACTGGAGTGGGTTGCCATTCCCTCCTCCAGGGGATCTTTCCAACCCAGGAATCAAAACTGGGTCTCCAGCATGGCAGGCGGATTCTTTACTGTCTGAACCACCAGGGAAACACCTTCATATGATGGTTTATATAAAATTGGAAAAGTAAAGTAGCTTTAAGTTGACAGTGATTTTGGTTTCAACAAGCTTAAGAATCTAGATTAACCTTGGTTTAAAACATCAGCGCTTTGTCAGTCATGTCATTCTGTAGCCTTATGTTGCATGTGTGTGCTCTTCCCTTATTCTAACTACTTTCAAATTCTTGAAGATTCTCAAAGAATCATGTTTCTTTCCTCTGGGCTTCTTGCCTCAATTTATGATTATACACAGATAGCACTTGCTTTGCTTGGTTCTAATCTGTATGCATTTCAGTTCCTGGAGGTTATTAGTTAAATAACCAGTCCGCCAATAACAGTTCACATTTCAGTCCCACCAGTGTATAAACTGTGAATAACCATACACAAGCTGCTACTTCTTCAGCCCACAAATCCCCATAGATGTAACAAATACATATCATGATCAGTGGCCAATCACATCACTTCTTGCAGAGTCTGCTTGTCATTGATCACTGCACACCTCTTAGTTCCCACAAACACCAGAGTATATTGTTGCCTCCTTGTCTCATACTGATAAACCCGTGTGACATTTTACAGAAATGGCTGTTTGAAAGAGAGATTTGACCAAACAAGGATAAAAGTACAGCAGAGAAAAAGGAATCCCTTCACATTAAAGCAGTCAGAAGCACTTTGACAACCTTGAAAGCACAAAGGCTACAATGTTGGAAGCCGACCTAAACTTGGTGAGAAGTATGACGGTTCACCATTTTTGCATAGCAACAAAAATGCTCACTCTGCATCTTGAGTTCTATGACAAAGAGAAAGCATGTGCTGTTCAAACACTCCTGATATGTTAGTTACTGAAAAGTAAAACCCTTTAATGCTCAGTGTTTCTAATGGTTTCAATTACAAGCTACTAAGTAAATAAATTTTACTATTTTTAATTTTCCTATACATTTATAAGTGATAGTAAGAATGTTTAAACTGCTCTAAATTGTGAAACATACAGAGGGATATAATTGCCATTGTAACCATTTTTAGAGTACACTTCAGTGGCATTAAGTCCAGTTACGTCATTATGCAGCTGTCACCACCATTCATCTCCAGAACTTTATCCTTCCAAACTGAAATTCTGTTTCTGGTAAACAACAACTCTTCATTTCTTCCTCCTCTCAGTCCCTGGCAGTTACCCTTCTACCCTGTCTTTTTGGATTTGATGACTCTGAGGACCTCGTGTAAATGGAATCCTATATTTCATTACTATACTATAAAATACATAAAGTACTGTATATGCACTGTATGTATAGTACTAATATGTATGAATACGTAGAGTATTTGTCCGTTTGTGACTGGCTTATTCACTTAGCATGTCTTTAAGTTTCATCCATGATATAACATGTGTTAGAATTTCCTTCCCCTTTAAGGCAGAACGATGCCCATAGTACATGTGTATCACATCTCGTTTATTCATTTATCTCTCCGTCAGAGGATGTTTGGGTTGCTTCCATGTTTTAGCTATTGCGAATAATGCTGCTATGAATACAAATATACAGGTGTGTCTTTGAGACCTGTCTTCAACTTTGGGAGGAATATACCCAGAGTGGAATTATTGGATCATGCTTCCCTGGTGGCTCAGATAGTAAAGAATCCGCCTGCAGTGGGAGGCCTGGGTTCGATCCCTGGGTTGGGAAGATCCCCTAGAGGAGGGCATGGCAACCCACTCCAGTATTCTTGCCTGGAGAATGCCCATGGCCCGAGGAGCCTAGTGTGTTATAGTCAGTGGGGTTGCAAAGAGTTGGACGCAACTGAGTGACTAAGCACAGCCCACATGCATGATAATTCTATTTGTAGTTTTTTGAGGAACTGCCGTACTGTTTTCCATAATTGTGGTACCATTTTGTATTCTCGTCAACAGGGCACAAGGGTTGTAATTTCTCCACATCCTTACCAACACTTATTATTTTCTTTTTTTTAGTCTTATCTCATTGTGGTTTTGATTTTTATTTTCGTAATGATGAGTGATGTTGAGCATCTTTTCATGTGATTATTGACCATTTGTATATCTTCTTTGGAGCAGTCTCTATTCATGTCTTTTGCCACTTGAAAGTCCTTAAAACTTTGTTCTTTATTGGAGTGTGGTTGATTAATAGTGCTGTGTTAGTTTCAGGTGTACAGCAAAGGGATTCAGTTATGCATGTTCATGTACCTGCTCTTTTTCAGATTCTTTCCCATGTAGACAGATTATTACAGAGCACTGAGCAGAGCTCCCTGTGCTATGCAGTAGGTCCTTGTTGGTTATCTATTGACATTTTAAATAGAGTAGTGTGTGAATATACCAATGTGTTCGTGTTAATCACAAACTCCTGATCTATCCCTCCCCCTCCCCTTCCTCCCCGGTAACCATAAGTTCATTGTGAGTCTTTTGCTGTTTTGTAAATAAGTTCATTGTACCATTTTTTAAGATTCTGCATATAAGCTATATCATATGATATCTGTCTTCCTCTGTGTGACTGACTTCACTTAGTATGATAATTTCCAGGTTGTCCATGTTGCTGCAAATGGCATTATTTTATTCTGTTTTATGACTAATATTCCATTATATGTATGTACTGCATATTCTTTATCCATTTATCCATGGACATTTAGGTTGCGTCTATGTCTTGGTTATTGCAAACAGGGTCTCAGTGAGCATTGGAGTACATGTATATTTTCAAACCATGATTGATTTGCCAGTATTGAAAAATCCCTGTCTCCCTGGGATAAATCCTACCTGATCATAGTAGTTGATCTTTTTAATGTATTTTTGGATTCAGATTGCTAGTATATTTTTTTTGAGGGTATTTTCATCTATGTTCATCGTGATACTCGTCTGTAATTTTCTTTTTTGTGGTGTCATTGGTTTTGGCATTCGGTGGCCTCATAGAATGAGTTTGGTAGTATTCCTTCCTCTGCAATTTTTTGGAATGGTTTCAGAAGGGTAGGTATTAACTTTCTCTAAATGTTTGATAGAATTTGCTTGTGAAGCTATCTGGTCCTGGACTAATGTTTTTTGGGTGTTTTTAAAACACAATTTCAATTTCAGCACTTGCGATTGGTCTGTTTGTATTTTCTGTTTCTTCCTGGCCTAGCCCTGGAAGATTGTACCTTTCTAAGAATTGTTCATTCCTTCCAGGTTGTCCATTTTATTGGCATATAGTTGCTTGTTGTAGTCTCTGATGCCTGTTTTTTATCTGAGGTGCAGCTTTCCCAAATATCAGCAGGATGCCTCCAGTACTGTGTTGAATAGAAGTGGTAAGAGTGGGCTCCCTTGTCTTGTGCCTGATCTTAGAGGAAAAGCTTTTAGTTTTTCACCATCGAGTATGATATTTGTGGTGGGTTTAATGTTTTGATAAAAAAGTTTTAAAGGTCAGAGGTCAATCATTTTTCCCATTTATCATTAAGGTCATTTTGCATGTTTCAGCATGCCAGGGTCCTTTTGGGGATCCTGAACTGCTGTGTCAAGGGGCATTGCTTGCATTCCCTAATGTAATACTTTCCTCCACTAGACTATACTCCTTAAGATTAAGAACTTTGTCTAATTTGTTCACTTTTGTACCCCAGCACCTTGCCTAACGTCTGGCGTGTGGTAGGCGCTCAATCAGTAAACGTGGCATGAATAGACCTTGCTTCCAAACGTGAGTTTTACTGGGAGTCCTGTGTACATGTCATGCATCCCCCATACTTCAGGTGTGCAGATGCCATGTGATAGAAGATTTGTCTGGGGTATTGGGAAGTAGCATTGGCTGGTCTCGAATCAACCGTCTCACTGGGAAGATTAGATAAGACCGTGAGATAGTATCTCTCACTTGTTTTAAAGCTTACCTTTGTGGGACATTCTGTGGAGTATTCGCTGGTTATTGTGACGCTTAGTATTATCCATTTACCACTTAGACACTGGATACAATCCCTTTTAAAATACAGAATTAAGGTATTATTTATTGAAATGCAGTTCTGTATTAAGTAAAACACAGAATTAAGGTATGATGGTGGTAAAGTGAACCTGGTGTCAGCATTACTGTTGGGAACTCAGTGCTTCAGGGAGCTCGTAAAGGGCTGTGGCATTTTGCACAGATGTGCACCTGTGGGAGACAGGTGCCTGAGATCAGGTCAAGAGAAAAGACATTTTATCTTTTTTCATTCTTTAGGCTACATATTGAGACTTCTCTGCAGGTAGAGCCTCAACTTGGGAATCAGTAAAAATGAACCTAAAAAAGCAGCAGTTTCTGTACTATACATTCATGTCTCTGAATAGTCAAATGCAAGTCTGGCAATGACATTTAGCTCTCACAATCCAGAAGCTTTCTGGAAGTGTGTGTGCGTGCTAAGTCACTTCTGCTGCTGCTGCTGCTAAGTCTCTTCAGTCATGTCGGACTCTGTACGACCCCACAGACGGAAGCTCACCAGGCTCCCCCATCCCTGGGATTCTCCAGGCAAGAACACTGGAGTGGGTTGCCATTTCCTTCTCCAATGCGTGAAAGTGAAAAGTGAAAGGGAAGTTGCTCAGTCGTGTCCAACTCCTAGCAACCCCATGGACTGCAGCCTACCAGGCTCCTCCATCCATGGGATTTTCCAGGCAAGAGTACTCGAGTGGGGTGCCATTGCTTCAGTTGTGTCCAATTCTTTGTGACCCCACAGACTGTAGCCCACCAGGCTCCTCTGTCCATGGCATTCTCCAGGCAAGAATACTGGAGTGGGTTTTCATGCCCTCCTCCAGGGGATCTTTCCTACCCAGGGATCAAACCTGCGTCTCTCATGTCTCCTGCATTGGCAGGCAGGTTCTTTACCACTAGTGCCACCCGAGAGGGTAACGTTTGCTTAAAATCGAACTCTCATTATTTTCATTTATAAATTAAAGATTTATTGATTACCTACTGTGTTCAGATTACCATGGTAGGTCCTAAGAGGAAGAGACCCTTTCTGTGCTCTCAAAGAAGTACTAATCTGGCGAGGATGATCACACAGCATCTAATTTAAATGGAGTCTCAGAATGAGGAGGGAAACAAGAAAATAGGTATATTAGTCTGCTAGGGCTGCCTAACAAAACACCACCTATTAGGGGGCTCAAAGAACGGAAACTTATTTTCTCACAGTTCTGGAGGCTGGAAGTCCAAGAGTGGAGTGCCAGCATGGTCAGGTTCTGATGAGAGCTTTTATTCCTGGCTTGCCAGTGGCCACCTTCTCACCATGTCCTTGTGTGACCTTTTCTCTGAATACAAGTGGAGAGTGAAAGAGGAGAGAGGAACCTCTTCTTCTTCTTCTAAGGTCATCAATCCTTTTGGATTTGACACCCATCCTTCTGACCTCGGTTAACCTTAATAACTTCCTAAAAGCCCAGTCTCCAAGTCCAGTCACACAGGACGTTGCAACCCCATGTATAGTCCCGTGGACTGTACAGTCCATGGGAATTCTCCAGGCCAGAATACTGAAGTGGGTAGCCTTGCCCTTCTCCAGGGGATCTTTCCAACCCAGGGATCGAACCCAGGTCTCCCACATCGCATTCTTTACCAGCTGAGCCACAAGAGAAGCCCCTTTCACTTCCGACCTCAGCTAACCTGAATAACTTCCTAAAAGCCCAGTCTCCAAGTCCAGTCACACAGGACATTAGGGCTTCAGCATGTGAATTAGAGGCAGGTGGAGGGCAGCACAGTTGAGTCTATAATGATAAGCATCCTAGACCTTGATGAGGACTCACCATGTGCCAGGAACTTGCCACGTGTTCTCACTCAGTCATTCCTGTGACCCTGTGAGATGGAAACTGCCATTTCCTTCCATTTAACAGATGAGGAAACCGAGACTTGGCAGAATTAAATTGTTTTTCAAGACCACTCACTTCAGAGCCAGGTCTTGAACCCAGGGCTCTGGGAGTTGGAGGAGTGTCAGAGGAGGTGCCCTGGGGATGAGTAGGGAGGTGGCATGGAGGCACTTGCGCAGGTGCTCTGACTCTGGGTGTGCTGTATCCGCTCCTCCCTGGCTGCCCAGAGAGCGTGCATGAGAAGCGATGATGGAGACCGTTGCTAGTGAAGTAGATGGGTGTACGTTCTGTGCCACGGGTTGTTGATCTTGCCCTTTGGTGGAGCCACTGGGGGTTTTTGAGCAGAGGAGTGACGTAAGTCTTTTGTTTCACAAAGCTAATGCTGAGCGCAGTGTACACAGTTAACTTGAAACCAAAGAAGTTCCACGGCAGTTGTTACAACACACACCGGGGCTGCGAGGGCACCGGCAATCCACGAGAAAGGTTTAAGGAAGTAGAATCAACAGGACTGTTTGGTTTTCATTTGATTTTTGTTGTTGGGGGAGGAATTTTAGATATTCTAGGTCACTGACTTGATGTTGCTGCCATTCAGAGAGACAAGGAATATAGAAAGAGGAACACATTGGAAGGATTAAGTAATGTAACAATTTCTTCAGCAATTTGTTGTCAATTGGGAAATGTTATACCAAGTGTTCTAACTGTCTTGGGAAAGCAATGTATGTTGTACTGAATATCAGAAAAGGAATTGAAGGAGCTAAGTGAGTGTATTGGAGGGGCCTCTTTCGGACCTTGATGAATTACTAGTGATTATTTAAAAAGTCAGTTAGGGACGTCCCTGGTGGTCCAGTGGTTAAGAATCCACTTTGCAATGTAGGGAGCATGTGTTTGATCCCTGGTCAGGGAACTTGAATCCCATGCACCACAACTGAGACCCGCCCGATGCAGCCAAATAAATAAATAAATTTTAAGAAAATCAGTTATTGCAAGGGATTATATACTGGAAGAATATCTAGTAGACACTGTGTTCTGACTTTTGATGTCAGGCCAAGGCCTTGCCTTTTATGAGTTTGCTGACGGATTCTCAATTGGGTTCCCTGCATGAGCCTCACCTATAAAGCATTCCTGTGATTTTGAGCGTCAGGGTCTTTAGAGAGGAGCCAGAGGGCAAAGTCATTGGCAGAGCACTCTGAGGAGCTTTTAATCTAATCCTAAAGGAGCTTTCAGAGTCATATGCCTTTATCAGTCTTTTCAAAGCTCATAATTATTTTTCATATATAACACTTTTTGGAGTCTTGTTTCATCTGTTTACACAGTAAACAATGAATTCGATAATTGCAGTTAATAAAGGCAACAGGCACAAACATGTTTGGGCACAATTACTGCCCTTCTCTCAGTAAACACAGGGAAAGAACCCACTGGCTGGAGTGTTTGGTAGGTGAAGGGCATCTATTTCTCTCCCTCTAATCTTGGGTAATCTGGAGATTTAGGTGAGTGGAAAGTGGTTGAGTTTTGTGTGCTTGTACATGTATAAACAATTGCAGGCATCAGTCTGAGAGGGTGGTACCATAGTTTTCTGGGCTGCAGTCTAAATTTCTGATTATGTTTATAGCAGTTACAAAAAGGAATTGTGGGTAGTAGGACACATTCTACAATGAGAGTTTAAAATGAAGCTCATACTAGTGGAATTTCTCATTAGATACAGTAGTGAAATGAATCAAATTCAAGAAAAGTGGGAGACCCGAGGGATTGTTACATTCTTTGTGAGAAATGTGTACAATTATTTCCCTTTGAGACTTAGATATGTCCTTTCATAATTTATGACTTCTTAGATTTCTAATGCTGTCAGTGAAAATGATCATTGCTTCAAAATGAGCCCACCCACTTTCTAGAAGTGCTAAAGGCATGGCTAATTGTAGCTTCTAAAACAACCTGCACAGTAAGTCCATTATAACAGAAACTCACTCACTTTCCCTTGATGACAGGATTAGCATTGATTAGCTAGCACCGAAGGAGAACACTCACCTCCCTCTGCAGAGAGCCTGCGTTCATGGAGCGCGGTGGGCAGAGCACCCAGCCAGTGACTCCGTGGTGGGTTCACAGTGCAGGGGGTGGCCCAGGAGTGCTATTTGCCAGCTCAGAAGAGACCCAGGAAACATGAGATGCAAAAGTTCTCTGATGCATGGCCCAGTGGCAGTACTGGTCTTTGTCATTAAGGTCGGAGTAGCTAGTGATTGGGAACCATCTTAGTGATCTCTCCCCTCTCGTCTGTTTTCCTGGTTTGCTTTAGTCATTTTAACAATGGAGAGACATCAATGCTCTTAATGATTTGAATGGGGGTATGATATCGTTTTTTGTATTATCAAGTATTTTGAATGTATAAAAAGTACAGCATATTATTAAAAACAGGTGTCCTTCATACCCAGAATTAGCAGATGTTACCATTTGCCATGTTCACTCCAGATATTTTTAGAGAAATAAGACATTGCGTTTACAGTTAAGATCCCCTTTGTGTTCCCACGCAGTGCCAGTTTCCCTGGTTCCCATCCCACTGCCCTCAGATTGGCATGTCTTTTCCAACCACATTTACACCTTTATTTCTCTCCATAGACAACACATATGTCTGTGTTTTTAAATGTATATAATAAGGATCCTTTGCAGATTATATTTTCCACCTAGTTTTTCATTTTTGAAGTCTACCCATGTTGATACATGTAAGTCAAATGTAATCATTTTAACTGTTCAACGTAATGTTTATGTAAGTAGAGGATGTAATTGTTCATTACCAGTAACTGTTTAGGTGAGTTCTGTTTCCTTCAGACCCCTAGCAGGGCTTAATGAACATCTTTGTACATGATGGGCATGTGAAAAATGTTATCTGTGTATATGTCTGGAGGTGGAATGATGTGTTAGAAGGATCCGTGTTAATATATATTGCCAAATCTCTCTCCCGGGCCACAAAGATTTTTCTTGAAATGCTTGTCCTCTTATCCATATAGATATATCCATATATAATTTAAATTTTAAGATACAGTGCCCTAATGGCATTTAGGGCCGCAGGAATTTTTCAGGGAGCCAGCTGTATGTTGAGCATACCTGTGCACTGAGGCATTGTGGGGACATCTATAAGCAGTTGGGAGCAGGGACCATGCTTCTCGTAAAAATTCCTGGGTACAGTGCCTGCGGAGCAGTGCATGTTGGTGATAAAATACATGAAATTATATGGGGGAAATAAGGCATGATTTCTATCCTCAGGAAATTTTGAATCTAGCTGGGGTTCTACAACATACATATGTGAAAGATAGACACTTCTGAAGCAAACTAAGAGTGGTAGAAAGTAAAATTTATAGAAATAGCTTAAATTCAACAGAAGCAGCATAGGTTGAAAAAAGGAGAGGAATCAAAAACTACTTGGTGATAACTCTTTTTTTCCCTTCCTCCAGATCTTAGACCTGAAGGTTTAGAGAAACAAGTTATAGAGCACTTAGCCAACACACTGGGAAATGAAAGCAGGAAAACCAGAGCTTTCTGAGAATGGACTGGGCCAGAGACACCAGGCCCTGTGCTGAGTGGCAGCCCAGGCACTCTGGACGTGTCCCGGACGCCTGCCAGGCTCTGCTGGGCTGATGCTCTACACGGGGCCCCAGACTTTCCCATGCTGTCCCACACTCAGTGTTTCCACGCGCACTCATGCCATCTCATCAGAGTCCACAGATGATTTCTGGCCCTGAGCTGTAACCCCCGGAGAAGGCAATGGCACCCCACTCCAGTACTCTTGCCTGGAAAATCCCATGGACAGAGGAGCCTGGTAGGCTGTAGTCCATGGGGTCGCTAAGAGTCGGACACGACTGAGCGACTTCCCTTTCACTTTTCACTTTCATGCATTGGAGAAGGAAATGGCAACCCACTCCAGTGTTCTTGCCTGGAGAATCCCAGGGACGGGGGAGGCTGGTGGGCTTCCGTCTATGGGGTCACACAGAGTCGGACACGATTGAAGTGACTTAGCAGCAGCAGCAGCAGCAGCAGTAACCCCTGGGCCCATAGACATCCCTGAGCAAGGGTATGTGAGGGGGTGCAGGTGTGGGAGCTCTCAGGAAGGGAGGAAAACCTGTGGCGTGTGGCATTAAGGTGATTACAGCAGGCACAGGATCGAAGCTGTTTTGCACCTGCAGAGTGTTTCAAGGAATTCCTCCCAGGCTCATTTACCTCTCATGTACAGCATCTCACAAGTCAGGACAGCATATTAATTTCTTGCCAAAAGTCTCCTTACCCTCCACCTGTTGGATTCTTCACCTGTTGGGAACGAAACTTCTGTCACGGACGTTGATGGAAAGAACAGTTTTGCATGTGTGTGTGTGCGCTTCATAACCAAGTTTGCTGGAGCCATGGAGCACATTGGGAATCCTGGTTTCTTGCCGTAGGCACAGGTCACAGAGAGGCACCCTGGGAAAAGTGGGATCGTTTTCAGGGTTGGCGTCGGGTGTAAAGAGGAGAGGGGAGAAAATGCAGAGGCTGAGAGGAGGACACCAGCAGTGAGGGGGTCGAGGGCTTGCAGGGGTGCAGAGCTGAGAAAGACAGAGCTGGTGAGGGCCGGACAGCTGGGGGACCATGGCAGGAGTTTGTTCTTGCCGCATGATGGACAGAGGCTGGTGGGCAGGGGCAGGGGGCACGTTACAGTGTCCCCAGGGAAGGCTGCTTTTTTGGTGCAGGAAGTCTGGGGGAGGCCAGTGTGAGACAGTGAGGCTGAGGTGGAGGCTGGTGTGAAAGGAACAGGAGAGGGGAGGAACAGAAAGACAGGGCCCTCAGCTCCCGGAGGCCGGAAGATGAGAGTGCAGGAAGTCTGGGGGAGGCCGGTGTGAGACAGTGAGGCTGAGGTGGAGGCTGGTGTGAAAGGAACGGGGGAGGGGAGGAACAGAAAGACAGGGCCCTCAGCTCCCAGAGACCGGAAGATGAGGGAGCTGGCTGTCGCAGTGGAAGGACTGAGAAATACTTTGGGGAAGGGGAGCTTAAATTTGGTTTAACAAAGCATGCCTTAGTAAACTCAAGAATTCTTTACTTCTGGGAGGAGATACTAACAGTGTTCAGTTTTTCCTTTCTAAAAGGTTGACATTAGAATCCAGAGTATTTTAGTTTGCAGGAGTCTTCCAGCATTGTTAACTTCAACGGCTTCGTTGGAACACAAATTTTAACAATGCCTCTGTGCTTAGTCGCTCAGTCTTTGTGACCCCATGGACTGTAGCCCGCCAGGCTCCTCTGTCCATGGGGATTCTCCAGGCAAGAACACTAGAGTGGGTTGCCATGCCCTCCTCCAGAGGATCTTCCCAACCTGGGGATCCAGCCCAGGTCTCCCGCATTGCAGGCACACTGCCTCTAAGACTTTGATATTCAGAGTGTGATTGGGGACCATCAGCATCACTGAGGGGGCTGTTAAAATGTGAGATCTCAGGCCTCACCCCAGACCACCCGAAGGAGAATCTGCATTAAAAGGCAGTATTTGAATGTGAAGTAAAGCTTGAGAAGCAAAGTTTCAACATACTGTCGTCTTGTGACTTTTAAAACACATTTTATAACCTAAAACATTTTTATGACATATTAAGTTTATTTACTGAAAGGTTGTAATAAATGCCAAGAAGACCATTTCTAAAGTGCTTATGTGAGGCTTTATTTGAATGTTTGATAAAACTATTGAAATAAATCTCACCTACTGTTAATATTTCAAGTCATAGGAGATCATTATAGAATATAATATTGATAGTGCTTTATTGGAGACCAGACCCACAGGGGAAGAGAAAGGATATGAAAATGGAACACCATTTTATTCATTTAACCGTATTTACTTGATACAATGCCTTTTTTTTGAGATGTTCATATGATTTTTGTTCTTCAATTTGTCAGTGTGGTATATATCATACTGATTTGGGAATATTGAAAAATCCTTGCATCCCTGGAATAAATCCCACTCGATTGTGGTGTATGATCCTCTCGTTGTTTTGTTGGTTTCAGACTGTTACTGATTTGTTGAAGATTTTTGTATCTATGTTCATTAGTTACATTGGTCTATAAATTTATTTATTTATTTGTGGTATCTTTGTCTGGTTTTGGTATCAGGGTGATAGTGGCCTTATAGAGTGAGTTTGGGAGTATTCCTTCCTTTGCAAATTTTGGAATAGATAGGCTTTAACTCTTCTCTAAAGGTTTGGTAGAATTCACCTGTGAAGCCACCTGGTCCTGGACTTTTGTTTGTTGAGTGTTTTCAAATCACAGTTTCAATTTCAGTACTTGTGGTCTATCTGTTCATATTTTCTACTTGTTCTTGGTTCAGACTTGGGAGATTGTGCCTTTCTAAGAATTTGTCCATTTCTTCCAGGTTGTCCATTTTATTAGCATATAGTTGTTTGTAGTAGTCTTTTATGCCTGTCTGTTTTTATCTGAGGTTTCCCAAATATTAGCACAGCATTTTTAATTTGGCAAAAAAAATGTTTTCATTCTGATATTGAACAGAATTTCTTGTAGACAGATTTAATGTTACTTTTTATATGATTTTGTGGTCTGATAGAGCCTTTACTCTCTATATATAGAAATAAAAATACAGCATTATAGTTAATAATTTGTGTGAGACTAACACACCAGTGAATTTGGAAATACATGCACTTTCTAAAATGTAATGAAGGTTTGGAGTTTTGATATAGTTCGTAAACTGTTAAGACATAGTTGCACAAATAGTTAAGGAGTTGTGAGAGTGAATTGATTTTTTTCAATTTCGTTAAGTGCCCTATTCTTACTTCCTTAAACAAATGAGCTCTTTTTACAGGCTGCCCGTTTTCATTTATGCAAAGCTGCACACAGCCTGAAGGCAGTCAGGCCAAGATGAGTAGGAAATCTAAAGGCTCTGTCATTTTGATTTGAATTGCTTGTTGATTTAAAAAGAATGATGGGATAAACATTTGAATTCCATGTGAAGTTTTGGTTAAAAGAGGTAGTCTTTTCTATGTCTCTTCTTCTGGAGCAGCAGTTTTACTGTAACTTCATTTGAGTAAATGGGCTTCCCTGGTCGATCAGAGGTAAAGAATCCACCTGTAATGCAGGAGATGTGGGTTCGATCTCTGGATTGGGAAGATCCCCTGGAAGAGGGCGTGGCAACCTACTCCAGTATTTTTGCCTGGAGAATCCCATGGACAGAGGAGCCTGTCAGGCTACAGTCCGTGGGATCACTACGCGTCGGACACAACTAAGCATGCACACATTTGAGTAAATATTGCTTTCTTTTTGTGTACTATAATTCTGTTTATTAAAAAATCATCACAGAAATTTAAGATACTGCTTTCATGGGATGTATCAGTGACTGCCATTTTGAATTTGGTTTTATCTTCAGTGGGCTTCTCAAAGCAGGAAGTTCTTTTGGGGTTTGGGCTGAACCAAACCCCAAAAAACAGATTAGTTATTTCCTATTGTAGACATGCTCTTAGTGAAAACCACAGTGATTATTTGAATTTCAGATTGTTAAAAATTAAATGCAGTTATAAAAGGAATGTACCAGTGCGTGATTGTGAAGTTCCTAAGATGTTTGCCAACTCAAGAGAAAATTTATAATTACATAATAAAGCAGTTTTACTTTCAGAATCCGCCTTTATGATATCACCATAAATATTTTTTAGAGTCTTAGAGGTGAATAATTTAAGAAATATGCTTGTAGGGTGAGTGAACAAGGAAGGCAAGAAATCACTTTTAAGTATCTTGTCTATACTAGAGACTGTAGATAGCATCACCCACTCAATGGACGTGGATTTGAGCAAACTCTGGGAGATAGGGAAGGACAGGGGAGTCTGGCGTGCTGCAGTCCATGGGGTCGCAAAGAGTCTGACACAACTTAGCGACTAAGCTACAACAAGAAGGGCAAGAATGAATCCTGTTGTCAGGAGTAGCTTCTTAGGTATGAGAAAGACACTTCTTTATGTAGACCAGTCCCTTATTTGTTGCCCTTATTCAATATTTACATTTTACCTTCCCTAAGCCAGCCACTGTTTAATGAATTTCTCCACTTAGCAGAATAGGTTGGCAACATGAAAGGAGATATACAATTTCACCCTTGACATAACTCAACATGCAGATATCACTTTCTCTGCTTTCTTGTAGTTATTCTTTTGCTTGTTTGCACTGCTTCACTCATTTGTTCAGTGGATGAATGGCATTCTAGATGGCAGCCCAGGTTGGGCACCATTTGGCGGGAAAAGATACATTAGTGTGTGAGTAGTATTCTGAAGGGCAAAGGCTAAGGAAGAGCGACAGCCCAGAGAAGGGCACTAGCCTGACCAGAGGGACCAGGAAGGGTGGCCTGGAGGCAGCGCCTTCTGGACCAAGGCCCGGAGGATGAACAGGGGCCAGTGAGGAAAGGGAAGGTCAGGGAGTGTGCGAAAGCCCAAGGCAACAGAGCATGATAGTCCCTTCTCACGGTTTATCTTGACTGGGAAATTTTATGGGTTAAAGTGAAAACTGGGTGGGGGAGGGGAGAATGGAGACATTTAAAAAGTTTCCCTGCTTTTGTCTCAAACACTTCTTATGTGGATGTTTTCCATTCTAAATATCACCACGCTCAATAGTCGGTCATATTCATTAGACCTTTTCAGTGAATTAAGGCTTCCCAGGGGGAGCAGTGGTAAATCTGCCCACCAGTGCAAGAGGCATAAGAGACATGGGTTCGATCCCTGGGTTGGGAAGACTCCCTGGAGAAGGAAATAGCAACCCATTCCAGTATTCTTGCCTGGAGAATTCCATGGGCAGAGGAGCCAGGTGGACTACAGTCCATGGGGATCACAAAGAGGCGGACGTGACTGAGCATTCATTACACCAGTGAATTCTAACTCAAGAAATCATTTGGAAGTTGAAAGATGGGAACTTGGGGCCACACTGTTCTCCCTGGCTCTCACTTTGCTTTTGGGGTCACAGGCCTCACTGGCTGGGTGCTGGGGACACTTGGAGGGTGGCCCTCAGTTCTCCAGGCTGCCAGCTCCCCCACCAGCTAAGTGCTCTGGGTCTTGCATCCTGCTCACCATTTCTCTTCTGTAATTGGTCCCCAAATTGCCCTTCATCCCAAGGCTAAGACATACACCCCTGAATCCACTAGCTCTTCTTTGCAGGATACCAGAGACAAGCCTAAAAAGTGAAGTCCTGTGTTTTGCTGTGTAATTGTAGAACGAGTCTGTATTTTAAATTACTATAGTGGCTGTGAGGGGTGTCTTGCCATATGCTTGGGGATGCATTCTTCATGTAGGAACATCCTAGAAATGCATCCATTGGGACAGTTGTGCCTAGGAGATTTTCCTGGGACTGTTGTCTGTAGGAAGTCAGGTTCAAGGGCCCAGTTATTTTCTCAGTACTGTGTAGAGGGGCTCATTTGTTCTGTCTACCTGTAGATAATTACTTCAAGCTGTAGGGAGAGACAGACTGTCTGTCTGCTGCTGCCCCTATGTGGGGAGGAACCTGAGTCTCGCCCCCAGAAATCCTCCCATGCCCCACTGCAAGCTGATGGCCTCACTTCACTCTCACTCCAGTGAGAGTCTTTCATGGTTTCTTGGCACCAGGCAGTGAATTGCAAGGTCATTTTCTGATAAGATGCAAGGCCACATCACAAGCAGTCGATGTAACAAAAGCAAACAGTCAGCCACCCTAGTGGCTGTGAGTGCAAATGTTGCTGAACACAGGCTCCCTGGGAACTGGCGGCCTTCCTGGACCTGAGTGGGGAGCCCCTGGGGCCGGGTGAGGGAGCGCTGAAGACTCCCAAATCCCTAAGAAGAGTGGGCAGACGATAAACGCAAGTCCGAACAGAAGATCAGACCTGATCCAAATGCTCATAAATCAAAAGTCATCAGCTGAATGATTGATTGTAAGGATCCATGTTGTTAGAGACAGGCTATCCTTTAGCTAAAACATCGCCCAAGGATCACACTATAAATTGTATCTGAAAAAGAGTAGAGCCTTTCTGTGAAATCCTCCACTGCTGTCTTCTGATCAAGGAAGCAAGCATGTTTAATTTTTTTTAGAGCAGAGTTTTTATGGGCTCGAGTTGATAACAGTGTCATTTCTGGGAATTTGTTAGAACCTGTGGAGGAATGCCCATCAGATGAAGTGGCATGAAGCGTGGACTTCGTGGGAGATGGGTGGTGGATTTATTAGGCAGGAATGGATTGGGGCCAGTGATCTGCTAGGTTCTGTCCTGTAAGCTCCACACAATGGCACTTGGCGAAGATGGGCTTCCAACCTTAGGGAGCTTTCACTTATTCAAACAGATGAGTGATTAATGAGATAAATATAAAATAGCAAGCACTCTGCAGAGACTTAAAATGCAGAGATGCAATTAGTCTTATTAATATATCCTCTTAAGAAACGCTAGAGAAAGCGACAGTCAGAGTTGGCAAGTAGCCTCTGTTAGATTTCATCAAATGTGATATTCAAGGATGCCTCATTCATCCTTGAAAAGGATGATGACAAAGGATGACTTTGAGTAAAATTAACTATCCACTCGCTTTCTATCACCATTTGTTCTTGGAATATTTCTAGCAGCCAAACTGGACTGTGTGGGCTCCATGAAGAGGCATGAGCCTTCGTGTTTATCTTTGTGTCTCTAATGCATAGTGCAATATACTGTATACTTGGTATTAAGAAATATAGTTTGTATGAAAGAATGACCCAAAGTTTATTAGTGTTTTTCCTCTAACACTGTGTATAAAAGAGGTCATTTTTCATTTAGTTTTAAATTACAGAATGTTATGACCTGCGTATATGATTTTAAAATTAAACGTTTGTTTTTTTAAGTTAATGCATAGTTTTCACCTAAATAACTTTGTTGATGAAAATGAAGAGCAGCCTGGAAAACTCTTGCTTGTTTCTTTGACTCTGGTAGTAAATTGTTGGCTTTTGTTGGACCTGATTTCTTTTTTTTTTTAATTTAATTTTAATTTTGACTGTGCTTGGGCTTTCTCTAGTTGTGGTGTGCAGGGGGCTTCTCTCCATTGTGGTGTGCAGGCTTTTCATTGCAGAGGCTTCTGTTGTTGCAGAGCACCGGAGCTTCAGTAGTTGTGGTGCACACACAGCCTCAGTTGCCCCGAGGCATGTGGGATCTTCCTGGGCCAGGGATTGAACCACGTCTCCTGCATTGGCAGGTGGGTTTTTAACCACTAGGGAAGTCCTGGGCCTGGTTTCTTAATCACTCTCCTTATTATTTGGCTTGGATAAACTTGACACTTGAGTCCTTCACTGCGCAGGCTCAGAGGTGGTTGCGTGCTACGGGAAGCTGCTTTAAAATTGGAAATTTATCAGGGAGAATTATAAGAAGTGGAGCGATGGGGTCCGTGGACCGGCTTCCTAATTCTCAGATCTGTCAGGGGGATGATACTTAGTGAATGGGATAGATCCACTGGGATTCCTATGAAGGGGATTTCTTTCTAGAAAAACCAGATCATGGATTTTATATTCCAGCTTGTAAAAAGTTTCAAAGGGAAATATTCCACTGATGCACTCTGATCCTATATGAGACCAAGGGATGCTGTATATCACATGTAAAGGAAGCATGTACTTTTTAACTAAGGTGCTTTCAGAATAATTAGATTTTCCTTTTGAAAAATATCCTTATCTATTGCAAATCATGTCAAGAAAAATCCTTTCACATTCTGTTTTCCTCAGTTAGCATCTGAGGGAATAGGGTACTTTTCTTGCTAGGCCTGTGCTCTAGAGATTTTCCTTCCTTGCTTCTGAGGGCCCTCTTTTGCACCCAGCACATGCTCTCTTTAGCCATATTTGTTGACTGCACGGTGGTGAATGAGTTGCTGAGAACATCGCTGTTCTTCCTCGCTTTCATGATATGAGAACAGAGAAAACTTTCAGTGTCTTTAGTCAGTGAGGACAGTTTCATATCTTTGACTCGGGAAGGTTAGATATTCCAGTCTATATTATTGCTGCCACATCCTCGAATTAGGATTGAAACCTCCAAGTAACTCACTGGGAGAATTTCCCATTTCTGAGTAGGGTTTGGAAAAAAACGTAAGATCAGTATATTTGGGAAACATAATTGATTGCAGAAGAATCAAGTTCGTCTTAGCTGTTGTGCTCACAGTGTACTCAAAGTTGGAGAACTTGAAACACAGGGCAGTGAAAATTGAGCCAATCACTCAGGGGCCCACAAGTACAAATTAAGTGAGGTCTGCATTCAGGTTGTTGGCATCCCCAGAAATCGAAACATTTCAAGACTTAATCCAGTTAGTACGGACTTCAGCGTGCTTTAGATTTTAACTCAGCTTTCATTAAACTCCTTCCTATTGAGCTTTTTACTGATTATTTTTCTTACAAGTTGTAGGGAGGAGTTAGCTAGATGGAAGATTTCAGTATTAAAAATGAAAAAAATGAGATTCATTCAAATGGCAAAAAAAAAAAAATTGTGGTTCTATTTGATATCTTTGTTGCTATTCAGTTGCTAAGTTGTGTCCGACTCTTATGCGACCCCACGGACTGCAGCATGCCAGGCTTCCCTGTCCTCCACTATCTCCCAGAGTTTGCTCAGACTCATGTCCATTGAGTCAGTGATGCCATCCAACCATCTCATCCTCTGCCTCCTCCTTCTCCTTCTGCCCTCAATCTTTCCCAGCATCAGGGTCTTTTCCAATGAGTCAGCTCTTTGCATGAGGTGGCCAAAGTTTTGGAGATTCAGCATCAGTCCTTCCAATGAATTTTCAGGGTTGATTTCCTTTAGGACTGACTGATTTGACTGCAGACTTTCTGTCTACACTTGCAGTCCAAGGGACTCTGAGGAGTTTTCTCTAGCACCACAGTTTAAAAGCATTAATTCTTGTCTCCTTTCTTTATTTTGAAAGGGATGCATTTAAGATCTTACACTGCTTAAGTAGTTAATATGAAAAGCAATATCCAAGTCATTTGCATTTATTTTTGGAAAACAATCCAACTGTTTGGGAGTCCCCTCATATAAGTTTCTCTCTTTCCTTTGGGGGGGGGATGCATTTCTCTATCAGCCTTGTGTTAACAGCGCTCTGGGCTACAGCTGGGCACAACTAGTCACTAAGTGAGTAACTCACTCCCATGTAAGCAGGTTTGGGCTGTTGTGCTGTTGAATTGCCCCATTATTCTGTTTGATTGACTGGATGATATATATATATATATATATATATATATTCTGTTAAGAAATTGTATCAAAGCAATGACTGAAACACAGGGAGTATTTAGAACGAGTAAATTGACTTAAATGATGCACTTTTCTCTCTAAAAGGTGTCTAAGTGCAGAAAGTCTGCAGTGACATTACTGAGGCACACATGGTGATCAGAGCATCTTTAGTCGTGACTGTTTATTCCCCGATGTACACATTGATCATGTACAGAATCACCTTTAATCTTATTGCCCCTCCCCCACAACCAATATTCTTTTTTTTTTTTTTTTTTTTTTACTGTTTATACATACTGGAACATAATGTACACAGAACTTTTGTTGTCATGTTAAATTCTGTCAGGCATTTTTCTAGGTGATAATATTCCATCTGGTTATTTCATGACTCATCTTTTCTATTGTAAACTTCTTTCCATTTTCAGAAAATTTTTCGTTGTGGTAAAATAAAATAAATAACATATGTGGTAAATAACATAAAGTTTACCATCTTAACTATTGTTAGGAGTACAGTTAAGTGTGTTTAAATACATTCACGTCGGTGTGCAGCCCATCTCTAGAACTCTCTTCATCTTGCAAAACTGAAACTTCATATCCCTTAAACAACAGCAGCTCGTTCTCTCCAACCCCCAGGCCTTAGCAACCACCCTTCTACTTCCTGTCTCTAATTTGACTGCTCTAGGTATCTCGTGTGAAATCATACAGTACTTTTCATAACTGGTTTATTTCGGTTAGCATAGTGTCCTGAAGGTTCATCCATATTGCAGCATGTGTCCGAATTTACTTCTTTTTAAGGTCAAATAGTATTTCATTGTTTATATACACCACGTTTTGTTCATCTGTCAGTGGACACTCAGGTTGCTTCCACCTTTGGTTATCGGTGAATAATGCTGCTAGAATATGGGCATACAAAAATCTATTTGAGTTCCTGGTTTCAGTTCTTTTGCGTGCATACCCGTGTGAAATTGTTGGGTCACGTGGTAATTCTGTTTTGCTTGTGTGTGTGTGGAGCCATGATACTGATTTCTGTGGTGGCCGCATCATTTTACATCGCCACTCAGTGCACAGTGGTTCTCATTTCTCCATGTCCTTCAACACTTGTATCAGTATGTTTTCTTTTATTTTGATAATGTCCATTTTAATGGGTGTGATGTGATATCTCGTCGTGGCTTTCACTGGCATTTCCCTAATAATTAGTGGTGTTGAGCAACTTTTCATGTGCTTATTAGTCACTTGTATATCATTTTGGAGAAATATCGATTCATGTCCTTGACTCACTTTTTAATCAGGTTGTTCGCTGTTTTTTTTGCGTTGTAGAAGTTCTTTATTTAGTCTGGACGTTAACCCTTTGTCGGGTGTGATTTGCAAATATTTTCTGCCATTCCATAGGTTACCTTTTCACTTTGTTGATTGTGTCTCTTGGCACAGAAATCATTGCCAAATCCAGCGTCATGAAGCTTTTTCTTTATATAGACAGTTACTTTTTCCACCCAGGTTTTTCTTATTCTGGATAATGCTGCAGTGAATGACTTCATGGACTTAGCTTTTTTTCTTCTGTTGGCATTATTTTACTTTACTTGTAGAAAGACAAGTGAAACACGGAATCAGTTTCGTCTCCTTAAAGCCTGTGTTTGAAAATACTGGTCAGAGCAGAGGCTATCACTGGTCCTGTTAGCAAACATGGTGTCTCTGAAGGATGGTTTGAGGCTTCTAGAGAAGCACTTAATGATGCCTCGATGGGTGATTGTTTGACCCTTATGATCCTCTGGGACTGTGATTTTGAAAACAGCATGGGTCACAGAAAAGGCACAGGCCTTTTAAGAGCAGTTGGGGTAGGGGGTTGAATTTAGGTGACTATTTCTTCAGTCTTCAGGTTTGAGGGTGACTGCCATGGGCTGATGAAGTTCAGATGGACCCAGATTTCCTTGGGAATACACAAAGTCCAGCCCCCCCACTCATTTGAAGGGGAGAAAAGCAATTTTGGAGGATTCTAAGAACGTAACATTATATGAAGACAGGACATTTTCAGAAAAGTCAGTCTTAACTCCAGCCATTTGCCACCATGTTTAGGGGATAAAATTACATTTGAAAAAGCATATTCGGTTAGTTATAGGTATTTAATGGAAGGATATCCCTTTGAGAATCAAATATGTATATTACCTCCCACTGTATTTTTTTTCTAATAGAAATTTTATTTTATTTTATTTTTAAACTTTACCTCCCACTGTATTTTAAGAAACAGTCTTCATCAATCCAATTTTTAATATGTTGGAGAAATTTTGTTGTTTTTAAATTTCCATGGCAATGTTCATAAATTTAGAAACAGAATATCCACTGCATCTTTGTGTTTTTAACAGTTTTCCCACCTTTGGGAGAGACTTCAGACAGAAAATTTTAAGTCATTTTATTACTGATGGTTCATATTCAAAAAGCAAACTATGACAGTGATTATTAGAATCCTTCTCATCAAAGAATTCCAAAAGACATCACCTTTGGGGAGTGTTTTTATGCTTTTTTAAGTTTTTATCTTGAAAAATAGCCTATAGCTTCCAAAGTATATAAAATAGTTTAATCAATTCCCATGTTCCAATCAGGCAGCATTAATCAAGTCATGGGAAATCATGTTTTATGTATACTTCTGCTGACTTTTAATTCTCCTACCTCAAATTATTTTTGAAACAAATCTTAGCCATCATTTCATCTGTAAATGCTTTTATATACATCACTTAAAAAGTCCTTAAAATGTAGGAGTAATACCATTTTCATACCTAAAAAATTAATACTGATTCACTAATAGCATCAAATACATATCAGTGATCATTTATCTGATTTATTTTTCTGAATTTTCTCTTTTTCATAAGGAAAAACTTTCCATATAGTAAAGAATATGTAAATATCACAGTGTTAACTACTTACATCCAGATAATATGTTTCTAACATCGCAGCATCCTTCCTCAGGCTCTTTCTCAGTCAGTACCCCCTCAAAGGTACCGCTGTTGTGCAGTCTGTCATCATTAGTGGTCAGAATAGTCATTTTGAACTTCATGTAAGTGGAATCATTCAGTATACACTCCTGTATATCTGACTTCGTTCACTCTGCATCTGTGAGATTAATTCATGTTTTTACCTTCAGCAGTAGTTTGTTTTCACAGCTGTGAACTATTTCGTCCACTGCTGCAATTATTTGATCCATTCTGCTGTTGATGGGCATTTGAATTGTTTCCAGTTTGAGGCTGCTAAGAATAATACTATTAAAAAACCATACATGTCTTTTGGGAGCATAATAATGCAATTCTGTTGTACATGTATACTTAGGAGTGAACTTACTGAGTCATAGATAGGCCTGTGACTAGTAGATCAGAAATGTGGATGGGAGTGGGGGGAGGAAGTGTGGATGGGGTTTAGTAGAGTAGGCATATCGCTTTAGTAAATACTGGTAGGCAGTGTTTTAGAGTCCAGAGACTCCACATCCTCATTAACACATGGTATTATTACCAGTCCTTACAAGTGTGGCCAGTCTGATGAGCATATACTGGTATCTCATTTTGGTTTTCGGAGAGGGCAATGGCAGCCCACTCTAGTACTCTTGCCTGGAAAATCCCATGGATGGAGGAGCCTGGTAGGCTGCAGTCCATGGGGTCACTAAGAGTCAGACACCACTGAGCGACTTCATTTTCACTTTTCACTTTCATGCATTGGAAAAGGAAATGGCAACCCACTCCAGTACTCTTGCCTGGAGTATCCCAGGGATGAGGGAGCCTGGTGGGGTGCAGTCCATGGGGTCACACAGAATCGGACACAACTGAAGCAACACAGCAGCAGCAGCATTTTCGTTTTAATTTGTGTTTCTCTGATAATAAGTGCTTTTCAGCACTTTTCAATATACGTATTAACTTTTGGATATCCTCTCTTGTGAAGTGTCTGTCCAAGACTTCTGCCCCCACCCTTTTTTTTTTAACTGGGTTGCCAGTCATTTTTTTAAAAACTAGTTCATGGATGCTCTTTATGTGGTCTCAAGATGAGCTGTCTGTTGAATATGTGTATTTGCCTTTTTCACCCTCCTGTGAGTGACCAGAAATTCTCAATTTTAATTCAGTTCTGTTATTGGGTAATGTAAATCTACAGCTTGGTTGGTCTTTCAGATTTGATTTGGCCATTCTAAGTATTTTGCTTTTCCATGTATATTTTTAGTTTAGTTATGGAGCACTTTTTATCTCCATGTAGATTCTAGAATCAACTTTTCAACACACCCTCCCCTGGGTGGAGATTGTATTGGAGCCGCAGTTCAGTTTAAGAGAAAGCATTGCTGCTTCTGCTGCTGCTGCTGCTAAGTCGCTTCAGTCGTGTCTGACTCTGTGGGACCCCATAGACGGCAGCCCACCAAGCTCCCCTGTCCCTGGGATTCTCCAGGCAAGAACACAGGAGTGGGTTGCCATTTCCTTCTCCAATGCATGAAAGGGAAAAGTGAAAGTGAAGTCGCTCAGTCGTGTCTGACTCTGTGCGACCCCATAGACAGCAGCCTACCAGGCTCCTCCGTCCATGGGATTTTCCAGGCAACAGTACTGGAGTGGGTTGTCATTGCCTTCTCTGGAGAAGGTACTATCTCTTCAATTATGAGTCTTCCAATCCGTAAGAATTGGATGTCTTTTTATTTACATTAGTGTTTCACAACTAGGGTTGATTTGGTCCTGATATTACATTTGGCAATCTAGAGACATTTTGGTTGTCACAGCCTTTGGGGGCGGTGTGTGTAGAGGGAGGCAGTGGCTTGTACTCCTGTCATCTTGTAGGTAGAGGACAGAGATGCTGCTCAGCATTCTACAATGCATAGTACAGTACCTCCCCAACAAAATTATCTGGCCCCAAATGTTAAGAGTGCCACTGTTGCAAAATGTTGACTTAGATTTTTCATTTTCTTTATTGTTGTGAGTTTTTGGCATAGCAGTGTTGTGCATCTTGGGTAGAGTTATCCTTAACTGTTAATATTTTGGTGCTATTGTGATTGATAATTTTTTAGGTTTCGTTTTGTAATTGTTGCTAGTGTATGTGTGGATATAGATGAAAAAGATGTGGGTTCTATCCCTGGGTCAGGAAGATCCCTTGGAGTGGAAAATGGCAACCCATTCCAGTATTCTTGCCTGGAAAATTCCATGGACAGAAGAGCCTGGTGGGCTGTGGTCCTGGGGTTGCAAGGAGTTGGACACGACTAAGCACGCACACGAATTTGTATTTGTGGTTTTATATGTCTCTTACGTCCCAGTTGTTTTATATATATTTTACAAGCTCCCTTGCAGTTTTCTCCTCCTTACACTTTTTTATTGTTGTTGTAGAAACTAGCATCTTTCCTTCTTTGCCACCAGCATTGGTGTTGAAGTGATGATCCTTGGACTCTTTGAGAACATTTCCAAGTCTCCAAATTGAATCAGTTTTATGTAGAAACACATGTAGGGGCCAAGATTGATTTAGAGGAGCTCAATTAATACATGATCACCTGAGTTGAGTTAAAGAAAATCAGGTGAATGGAACAAGGGACTCTTGTTAGATGAAGTGCATACAGCACCAGGCTAAGGGCACCAGAAAGATTCCTGCTTCTCCATCAGTTCATTATCAAGTGGCTAATGCACCTCGGTGCCCTGGGGTTTATGGAGACAGTACCTCAAGGAGGGAAAAATGTTTCTCTTGGGCTGATTTGTCACTTAAATGAGAAGAGGGTATGTGAAGTACTAAGGGCTTGGCCAGGGCACCATGAATCATTAATAGCCTTGGCTCCCAGAAACCTAATTTTAGTCCAGAACAAGAAGCAAATGTAGCAATAGCAACACTAGGCACTTGATTAGCTTCTTTCGTTTCTCTCATGGACAGTGGCTGATGTGTAAGTAGGGAGCGGGCAAGGATGGGGGAAGCCGGGCTGCTCAGCTCTTGATTGAAGTGTGTCTGTTTCTGAAAGGTGGAGCTCTTGCGTTCCATCACTGATTCATCTTTGTTGGTTGCCCACTGTGTGTAAGGCAACACGATGAGGGGGACAAGGCAGAAAATAGCATTCTGAGAGGACCCTGATTACACAATCCAGATTATAATACTGCGAGATGGGAGTCTGTCATGACAGGTTAGGGGAGAGCCGTGGAGTGGAAAACTGACCTCTGACCTGGCTGGTACAGAGTTGGGAGGATGGAGCCTGCCCTGCGTGCTCCGGAGGTGTGTTAGAGCTGGTTCTTGGCTGTGAGCGCTGGTGTGGGATTCTTCACCCATCACTCAGGTCAGGTCAGGTCAGTCGCTCAGTCGTGTCCGACTCTTCGACCCTATGAATCGCAGCACGCCAGGCCTCCCTGTCCATTACTAACTCCCAGAGTTCACTCAGACTCACATCCATCGAGTCAGTGATGCCATCCAGCTATCTCATCCTCTGTCGTCCCCTTCTCCTCCTGCCCCCAATCCCTCCCAGCATCAGAGTCTTTTCCAATGAGTCAACTCTTCGCATGAGGTGGCCAAAGTACTGGAGTTTCAGCTTTAGCATCATTGCCTCCAAAGAAATCCCAGGGCTGATCTCCTTCAGAATGGACTGGTTGGATCTCCTCGAAGTCCAAGGGACTCCCAAGTGTCTTCTCCAGCACCACAGTTCAAAAGCATCAATTCTTCAGCACTCAGCTTTTTTCACAGTCCAATTCTCACATCCATACATGACCACTGGGAAAACCATAGCCTTGACTAGATGGACCTTTGTTGGCAAAGTAATGTCTCTGCTTTTGAATATGCTGTCTAGGTTGGTCATAACTTTTCTTCCAAGGAGTAAGCGTCTTTTAATTTCACAGCTGCAGTCACCATCTGCAGTGATTTTGGAGCCAAAAAAAATAAAGTGTGACACTGTTTCCACTGTTTCCCCATCTATTTCCCATGAAGTGATGGGACCAGATGCCATGATCTTCGTTTTCCAAATGTTGAGTTTTAAGCCAACTTTTTCACTCTCTTCTTTCACCTTCATCAAGAGGGTTTTGAGTTCCTCTTCACTTTCTGCCATAAAGGTGGTGTCATCTGCATATCTGAGGTTATTGAGATTTCTCCCGGCAATCTTGATTCCAGCTTGTGCTTCTTCCAGCCCAGCATTTCTCATGATGTACTCAGCATATAAGTTAAATAAGCCTTGACATACTCCTTTTCCTATTTGGAACCAGTCTGTTGTTCCATGTCCAGTTCTAACTGATGCTAAGTCACTTCAGTCATGTCCGACTCTGTGCGACCCCATAGACAGCAGCCCAACAGGCTCCGCCGTCCCTGGGATTCTCCAGGCAAGAACACTGGAGTGGGTTGCCATTTCCTTCTCCAATGCGTGAAAGTGGTCTCTCAGTCATGTCCGACCCTCAGCGACCCCATGGACTGCAGCCTTCCAGGCTCCTCCATCCATGGGATTTTCCAAGCAAGAGTACTGGAGTGGGTTGCCATTTTATCCATCTAAATGGGCACACTTGTCCTCCCATACACACAGAAGTCACTCAGTCATGTCCGACTCTTTGTGACCCCATGGATTGTAGCCCACCAGGCTCCTCAGTCCATGGGATTTTCCAGGCATGAATACTGGAGTGGGTTGCCGTTTCCTTCCTACCCCCAAACACACACATGGTTACATAGGACATAGACTAAATTTCCTACAGGGGATTGTCTAAGTACATTTTTTGTGCCTTTGTTTATAGTAAGTATATATTATTTACATAATAACAAAAGCCAGGACCATTATTTTTGAGAAGGCTGTTACAATTTGCTTTCCTTTTTAGTGCCGTTTACAGAGCTTTGGATTTCTGTACTAGTTTGATCTGGCTGTATATGTATAAAATTGGGATAATGACTATATCTTACAGCAGGGTGGTGACTGGCTCCATGAGGCATTCTGAAAGTTCTTTGCATGGTATAAGTGAGTTTGGCTTGTTATAAAACCTTTTGATCTACTCTGAAAATAATATTTTATGTGTGCTAACTTTTGAGCATATTTTGCATTTTAAAAGCAAATATTAATGTCAAATGATATCACTTGTATGTGGAATCTAAAAAAGCAATACAAATGAGCTTATTTACAAAACAGAAATAGACTCACAGACATAGGAAAGAAATTTATGGTTACCAAAGAGGAAAATGAACGGGGTGGGGGGGGTGGTGGATAAATTACAAATTTGGGATTAACATACATACTGCTATATATAAAATAGATAAACAACAAGGATCTACTATATAGCACAGGGAACTATATTCAGTGCCTTGTGATAACTTACAGTGGAAAAGAATCTGAAAATATATGTGGAACTGAACCACTTTGCTCTGTACCTGAAACATTGTAAATCAACTGTACTTCAGTTTTTAAAATATATGGAAATTAAAAAAATAATAATAAATGTTAATAATCTTCCTTTGGCCACATTTTTCCAGATATCAGATTGATTTACTAAAGCAACATCTATTATAATATGACCTTGTTCTCCTTACTTTGAAGAGTCAGGTGAGGGGGCGGTTCTGTCCTGATAGATCTGTGAACTTCCGTGCCTTTTTAACTTTACTCTTGGGGTAATTAAATCGACTTGAAGACCTTAACAACTTACATTAAATAATTATTAGGAGTCTGCAGTGATCCTGGTATATCAAATGTTTTTAAAATTTTTACAAGAAAGTAATTTTAATTTTACTTTTGTTTTCTTAACAGAAATCATAGCCCGTTAATGAGTTTTGGAGCCAGCTTTGTCAGTTTTTTGGTAAGTTGATGTGGGAAGAGGTTGTGGTGGGAAGGAAGCAAACACATAATGTCTGTCTTTTAATGGTTACTGGCTATATAGATACACTCTTGTGGAAAATCTTTTGCAGTTTAAAACTGGAATATAACTTTTGTCTATACACCAACACGTATGAGATCAGTTCAGTTCAGTCGCTTAGTTGTGTCCAACTCTTTGTGACCCCATGAATCGCAGCACTCCAGGCCTCCCTGTCCATCACCAACTCGAAGAGTTCACTCAAACTCATGCCCATCGAGTTGGTGATGCCATCCAGCCATCTCATCCTCTGTCGTCCCCTTCTCCTCCTGCCCCCAATCCCTCCCAGCATCAGAATCTTTTCCAATCAGTCAGCCTTCATATGAGGTGGCCAAAGTACTGGAGTTTCAGCTTTAGCATCATTCCCTCCAAAGAACACCCAGGACTGATCTCGTTTAGAATAGACTGGTTGGATTTCCTTGCAGTCCAAGGCACTCTCAAGAGTCTTCTCCAACACCACAGTTCAAAAGCATCAATTCTTCGGCGCTCAGCCTTCTTCACAGTCCAACTCTCACATCCATACATGACTACTGGAAAAACCATAGCCTTGACTAGATGGACCTTTGTTGGCAAAGTAACGTCTCTGCTTTTGAATATGCTATCTAGGTTGGTCATAACTTTTCTTCCAAGGAGTAAGCATCTTTTAGTTTCATGGCTGCAATCACCATCTGCAGTGATTTTGGAGCCGAAAAAAATAAAGTCTGCCACTGTTTCCACTGTTTCTATATCTATTTCCCATGAAGTGATGGGACCAGATGCCATGATCTTAGTTTTCTGAATGTTGAGCTTTAAGCAAAATTTTTCACTCTCTCTTTCACTTTCATCAAGAGGCTTTTTAGTTCCTCTTCACTTTCTGCCATAAGGGTGGTGTCATCTGCATATCTGAGGTTACTGATATTTCTCCCGCCAATCTTGATTCCAGCTTGTGCTTCTTCCAGCCCAGCGTTTTGCATGATGTACTCTGCATATAAGTTAAATAAGCAGGGTGACAATATACAGTCTTGACGTACTCCTTTCCCGATTTGGAACCAGTTATGTCCAGTTCCATGTCCAGTTCTATCCTTCCTTAATTTAAAAAATTAAATGCTTATATTTTCTAGAGTATTATATTTTTTCCAAGCAAAATCGTTTTTAAAATAAAAATGTAATTGAAAGATCGGAGGGCTTCCCTGGTGGCTCAGCTGGTAAAGAGTCCACCTGCAATGCAGGAGACCTGGGTTCAGTCCCTGAGTTGGGAAGATCCCCTGGAGAAGGGAACGGCTACCCACTCCAGTATTCTAGCCTGAAAAATCCCACGGATGGAGGAGCCTGTCAGGCTACAGTTCATGGGGTCACAAAGAGTCGGACAGGACTGAGACACTTTCCAAAAATTAAAAATGCATTAGAGTTGAAAAGAAAATAGTCAGACTTTGGATAATGAAAGTTTGAAAGTAAACTTTTATTAGGTTTATCAAAGGTTTATTATTATTTTTCAAAAGTTTAAAACTATTGAATAAATGTGGACTGAAGACAAGTTAATTTAGCAGACTTAAAGTTTCTCAGTTTCTACTGTGGTTTTGAATGTTGTTAGTATTTAGGAATTGAGGTAATAGGTTGCAGTTAGGTTTTAAAGTAAATTGGGCAATGCAGAGAATTGACTGCTTTTATTTTTCAGAAATACTTATACAAACTACTTTCAAACATAATTTTAAGAAAAGTATCCTGTATATAGGAGAAGGCAATGGCACCGCACTCCAGTACTTTTGCCTGGAAAATCCCATGGACGGAGGAGCCTGGTAGGCTGCAGTCCATGGGATCGCTAGAGTCAGACACGACTGAGCGACTTCACTTTCACTTTTCACTTTCATGCACTGGAGAAGGAAATGGCAACCCACTCCAGTGTTCTTGCCTGGAGAATCCCAGGGATGGCGGAGCCTGGTGGGTTGCCATCTCTGGGGTCGCACAGAATCAGACACGACTGAAGCGACTTAGCAGCAGCAGCAGCAGCATCCTGTATATAACTGCAAAAAAAAAAAAAAAAAAATCTTGAGTAGAGACTGAGAGAGGTAAAATGGAGAAGGCATTTAGATTCCAGACAGAAAAAGCTCACCAAAGGGGCGTGTTGTCTGCAGCCTTGCAGCACCAGTGACAGGCACCAGACCAGCTTCTGGTGACATGAGTTTTCATTCGGGCTTCTTTATTCTTATTATCAGCTAATACAATAAATCTTTTTAACAATTCTTAAGGCCTACTGTTTGCAACATAGTTTCAGATCTTAAGGAAAGTGGTACTGGGTAGGGGTCATAAATGGTACCCACCCATGTAGCAAGGAAGGATGCTAGGGAGACATGGCAGAAGGCTTGCTGGGTGGGAGGAGGTGGGTGGGGGAAGGAGCCTGTAGCAGGGAGGGAGGCTTGGGCAAAGGTGGCTAGTGTCTGGCTGGAATGGAAAAGTAGTCTAGAGTCATACAGAGAAGGCCTAGGATACCAGAGTGGGCAGGTTGCATGGGATGGAGGTGGAGAACTAGTCACAGTGAGTTCAAGTCCTTCCAAGAACCCGGTGTCCTGTCTCTGCCCCTGTAGCCCATTCATCTCAGAAATCTCAATTCTTCTGGGGGAAAGTAGCAGGTTTTCAGCAAAGAAGTGATCATTTCTATCCCAATGTGGCCTGAAAAAGTCTACCAGGATTGGGTGCTCGGAAACAAGCTGTCTGTGGGAATTTTTCACTGGGAACAATAAGAAATGAGTTCTTTATAAATGAATCCATTGGAATTGCTGTCCCTGAAAAGACCGATAGTTTTCAAAGAGTACCTGCTGGCTGATGTTTCATTAGCGTTTTGTGCTGTGCTTGATGGACCCAGGGATCCCATGCATGGGTAGAAAGTCTCTATTCTAGAAGCTGAATTATTAAGTGGGCCAATCAGAAATTGTATACAGTAATGTTTTTGTTACTGTGTTTAATAACAAAAACTTGTAGAACAGTAATTGCAAGGACGTGTTAAGCATGTATTTTTTCATGCCGGTGTAATGGAGATATGTTCTTGTTTCATATTGAGATTATATTTTTTTCAATGAATAGTGTATGTGGTAGCATTCTGATTCTTTTACTAGGAGTAAGTCATTTAGATGGCTTTCCCCCCTCCCTCCTAGTTTGGAGTTGTATTGTGATAAATTGGCCTAAATTTTCAGACACTTACGATTCATTCATTCTTTCCTTATTTCTTTCTTTGGAAGAATGCCATGATGACATTTGAGGAAGAAAAAATGCAGTTGGCGTGTGATGACTTAAAAACTACAGAAAAGCTGTGTGAAAGTGAAGAGGCTGGAGTAATTGAAACAATCAAGAATAAAATTAAGAAGAATGTAAGTACTATGTCTTTAGGTTATGAACTATGTGCCTCTTACTTAGAACATTCTTCATTTACTTGGTTTTTGGTGGTTAGAATATGACTGAAGCACTGAGTGAGTCTTACAGCTTTTGATTATGTAAAGCATATTCCTTTTTTTTTTTAACGTGGACCATTTAAAAAGTCTTCATTGAATCTGCCACAGCATTGCCTCGGCTTTATGCTTTGGTTTCTTGGCCCCAAGGCATGTGGGATCCTAGCTCTCCAACCAGGGATCGAACCCACAGCCCCTGCATTGGAAGGTGAAGTCCCAACCACCGGACCACCAGGGAAGTTCCTAAAGCATGTTTCTTAAATCAGTAGAATCCCCCTTAGTCTTTAGAACTTTTCAGTGCATGTTCTCTTGGTATTTTAACATTATCTTCTTCCACAGTCGGCTGTGTGGCAAGGACGATCGTCATGAGGCTTTCATATATGTATTTCATATTTTGCACTTTGGCATAATTCAGGAATTTAGCTATTACCTCCTTTTCCCCAGGCCTTCCCGGTCTTGGGTAATAAAATAGTCACAATGACATTATAATCCACTCTTCTGATTTTTTTTTTTTCCTTTCAATTTTCAGTGCAAAAGCACTAGACTTTAGAGAGGTGTCCTCCTACCCCTGATGTTTCTGGAGCACCCAGGGGTCTCACACATGCCACATGGTTAGCTGACAAACCAGTCTGTTAGTTTCAGACAGCAAAAGCCGCTTGTCTTTTCTGCTCCTTTATGTTGCTCCAGGTGGCTTCACCTCTGCTCTGGCTTATGGGGTCTCCCATGAGGAAGCCGCAGATGGGCCCAGAGTACCGTCCCCTGAGTCTGCAAAAGGGCCAGAGTTCTCGATTCCTGTCTCTCCAAACCCTGTATCAGTCAGTGACCAAGTCTCCTTGCCTGTCTCTTGAATACGTCCTGAGTTCATCTCCTTCCCTTGCCAGTTTCCTAGGCCGGCCACTGTCTCCACTTGCCTAAGACAACCCTCACTGGCGTTTCTGCCTCCAGTCTCGCTGTTCTCTGATTTGTTCTCCAAAGTGCAGTCACTGAGATGCAAATTACATGTTGCTGATTTCACTGTCCCCGCCCCCTCCCTGCGACCACTGCCATCACACTAAAACCCAGACTTCGTAACGTGACTGACTTGGCATTGACTTTTCCTCTCCATAGAATATGTGTATCCCTCTTGACCTGGTTCCTGTCTGTTCTTTAGTTCTTCCTCCATGTCATTTTCTCCAAAGACTCATATATTTAGTCCCCAGGTCCTGTTAGTGTGTCTCCTACAGGGTCCCATAGTTCCCTGTACTTCATCCTTCAGCGCATTTACTCCATTATATGGTCATCAGCGTGCCTTCATTAGACTGTAAACTTATTTACGTGTCTGTCCTCAGCATCTAGTACCATGCCCAGCACATAGGTTAATAATCAACATTAGTAATGGGTCCTTGCAATTTAAAAAGCATTATCACATGCAGAGTATCTCATTAGCCTTTCCAACAGCCCTGCAAAGTAGATGTTATTATAAGCAAAGAAAACAGAGGCATCAATAGATTGACGTTTTCTTGAGCAAACAAAGTAACAGGTGCTAGAAGTAGGACCGGGAATAACAGGGACCATGGGTGAATTCTGCTAATCTGGAAAAAAGAGAAGCCAGCTACTTTGTCACATGTACTCTGCATACTTTTGTCATGTTTGCAAAAAGCCTATCATTTCTGATATCATCATGAAAGCATGTGAAAACTATTTAACCTGTTCTGTTCAGGTTTACCTTATGTTAAGAAGGCACTGTTCTATTTCAGAGTGAATTTTCTTCATTTAGCATTCATAAAACCAAAATCTTACTACAAAATAGGGCTTTAGGTAGTCACCTTTAGAGGGTATTGACTAAAATTTCAAGTTCAGCTTGTGATTCATTCAAAGCTAATTGTTAATTGAGGGTGTTTCTCCTCAACTAACGTCATAATCAGGTTCCAACCCTCACATCTCAGATGAATGCACCAAAGGAATGAACTCTAATATGGGTCCTTCCTGAAGGCAGATGACTGTAAGGTGGCTTTTCACATTGTTTACCTGGGGTGGTGTTTTATACCTTTAGTAATTTTTTTTTTTTTTTGGATAAATAACTTTGTTGCTTTTCTTCCTGTTGTTCAGTTGCTAAGTCATGCACAACTCTTTGTGAGCCCGTGGACTGTAGCACGCCAGGCTCCTCCGTCTTCCGCTCTCTCTGGGAGTTTACTCAAATTCGAGTCATTTGAGTTGGTGTTGTTATCTAACCATCTCATCCTCTGCTGCACCTTTTTCTTGTTGCCTTCAACCTTTCCCAGCATTAGAGTCTTTTCCAGTCAGTTGGCTCTTTGCATTAGGTAGCTAAAGTATTGGAACCTCGGCTTCAGCCTCAGTCCTTCCAACGAACACCCAGGACTGATCTCCTTTAGGACGGACTGGTCGAGTCTCCTTGCAGTCCAAGGGACTCTCAAGAGTCTTCTCCAACACCGAAGTTCAAAAGCATCAATTCTTAGGCACTAAGCCTTCGTTATGGTCCAGCTTTCACATCTGTACATGACTCCTGGAAAAACCATAGCTTTGGCTAGAGGGACCTTTTGTCAGCAAAGTGATGTCTCTGCTTGTTAATAAACTGTCTAGGTTTTTAAATTATACAACTTATATAATGTAATAAATTTTTAACTTACATTGTTTTGAAAAAGGTAAAACTCTAAAGTTTTGTGTGGCCTTTCATATTTCCAATGAAGTGTTTCTATTATTGAGAATATTTGTCTTTGAGTTACAAGGCTCTTTGAGTTACAGCATTGTGTTCATAACAAAATAAAGCTAGACTTAATGGGGGAAGCTAGAAGTCCCAGGCTCAGGGTGTAGTGTAAATTTGGTCTTGGATTTTAGTGACTACTGTTCTATACTTCCTATGTGAAGTTATTCTGCCCAGTAAAATAATAGTTTTTTGGAAAGAGTGTTGTTGTTCTCGGGTGTGATTTATCTGTGTGTACTTTCTTCCCACCAAACAGGTTGATGTCCGAAAATCTACCCCCTCTATGGTTGATCGGCTTCAGAGGCAGATAATCATAGCTGACTGTCAAGTTTACCTGGCTGTGCTCTCGTTTGTAAAGCAAGAGTTGTCAGGTATGCTAAAGCATTGTTTTTAACAGTTTTTGATATTCAGTGGACACAATTGGTAATACCCCACACTTTTTTTTTTTTTTTTTAGAACACCTTGTATTTCAGTCTTTGAAAACATGTGGCACCTGTTTGGGGCATGATTTTGATTTATTACTTGAGAAATTGATACCATGAGTGCTTAATGTGTATTTAGTGGAATAGTTTTAGTTCCAAAATCTTTTTCATCCTCTTGTCTGCAGATAGTCTGTCATACTTAGAGATATTACCTGTGCCTTAGATAGAGTAATAAATTGATAGGTTTTTTTGGTGTGTGGGTGGGAATCAAGCTGTGATAATCACCCTTTAAAGTGAAATATAACCAGTTTGTTTCTCAGAAAATTGTTACTGAAAGCCTGAGTGTGTGCTAAAGATTTCCTAACATACCTGAATGACTAACATTTTAACAACCCTTAATGAGGAGTATAAACCGATTCTTGTTTAGTTTGCCCAAGACAAATTTTGTACAAGGATTTTGTAGCTTTGATACCTTGAGTGGTGTAGATTGGAGTGGAGACTCTCAAGAGTTCACTGGAAGATTAACTTTGATACTACTTCTTCCTCTTATGTGGTTTTATATCTCTGCTGCTGATGGCAGATATCTGCCCCTTAGGTAGCTAGGGTCTACTTGAAAAAAATGAGTGTTCAATAAGGAAATCAACTATAAATCACAATGAGAAAAGCATTTTCTTCCAACCAAAGTGAAGAAGGGTTTGTTGCTGCTAAGTCATGACATGCACTTTTCTTGATCTGGACTACTGACAGCCAGTTTCCTTTTCTTTCTTCTCTGTCTCCATCTCATGCTTGAAGATGATTTGTTTCTCTTTGGCTCAAGTAAAAAGTAGGATTTAACTTTTATTGTGATCTCCTAAATGTGGACTTTCTAGAAATGACCTTTGTGGGCTTAAGAAAATATTCAGAACCTAAAAGTTGACAGCTCTTTTATTCAGTAGGAATTTTTAGGCCTTCAAGCCGAGGAGACAGTGTCTCAAGTAATTCTGAGAAAACTGCTCCAAGGAGTTGAAGGAGGAGCCAGGTTATACAGAAGTTTTGCAACAAAGAGCAGGTAGTCTGAACATCAAAAAATGATTGTTGATTAAAGGAAACCAGATAACCCAAGTTAAGGGATTTAACGCTTTTCTATATATGAGAAGATGCAAGGGTCTGGGCTCACTGAAATCATTCTGTTGATATGCACCTCGGCTGTCTGGGGCCAGTATCCTGTTTTCACCTCCTGAGCTTCCTCAGGGCTCACTGTATTGAGTGGCTGCCGTCTGATGACTGCTAGAGGGCAGGTATTCTTTTCTTCCTGAGTTTCCTCAGGACTCACCAGCTTACCATTTGTGATGGGGAGGCAGGGAGGCTGGGGAGGGGGACAGGCTCTTCCATGCCACCCAAGGAAGGAATCTGCACCGTTACTTGGAGGTGATGCTGCAGAACAGCCAAGTGTCTGAAGTCCAGGTGTAATAGGGTTTAGCCAAGAGCACTCCAGTGGTGTCATAGAGACTGCCAGTGGTAGTTCAGGAATGTGGTAGAGGATTTGACACCACACGTGGGATAAGTTGGATTCAGATGATGCTTGCATTTATTCGTTCAGCTGATAATAGATGCTAATTGGAAAAGACCCTGATACTGGGAAAGAATGAAGGCAAAAGGAGAAGGGGTCAGCAGAGGATGAGATGTTTACATAGCATCACTGATTCAATGGACATGAGTTTGAGTAAAGTCCAAGAGATAGTGAAGGACAGGGAAGCTTGGGGTGCTGCAGTCAATGGGGTCACAGAGACAGACACGACTGAGCAACTGAAAAACAGCAAAGATGCTACACCCTCACTACTGCGTGATTGACTCTATTTAATGAACAAAATAATACATGGTTCTTGCCATCCAGCTAGTAAAGTGAAAGTGTTAGTCACTCAGTCGTGTCTGACTCTGTGCGACCCCATGGACAATAGTCACTAGGCTCCTCTGTCCATGGAATTCTCCAGGCAAGAATATTGGAGTGGGTAGCCATTCCCTTCTCTAGGGATCTTCCTGACCCAGGGATTGAACCAGGGTCTCCTGCATTGCAGGCAAATTCTGTACCATCTGAGCTACCCAGGGAGCCCCAAAACAGGCCTCAAATAAGGAATTTAAGCCATGTGAAGAAAAACAAGTTGTCATGGTAGATAATAGTTTGTATGGTTTTTTTTTCAAGTCATTCTTCAATATCTTTATTATTAGTGTAGGAAAACTATTTCGAATGCTTATTTTTTTCATGTTTTCTCCCCTTATCTTTATAGCATATATAAAAGGTGGGTGGATCCTTAGGAAAGCCTGGAAGATTTACAATAAATGCTATCTGGACATCAACGCCCTTCAGGAGCTGTATCAGAAGAAGCTAAGAGAGGAACGTTTGACTTCTGACGCTGCAAATGATAACCACATTGTGGCTGAAGGGGTGTCTGAGGAGTCTCTGAACAGACTGAAAGGTGCTGTGAGCTTTGGATACGGCCTTTTTCACCTTTGCATATCCATGGTGCCCCCAAACCTGCTCAAAATCATCAACCTGCTGGGTTTTCCTGGAGACCGCCTGCAGGGGCTTTCTTCACTGATGTATGCAAGCGAAAGTAAGGACATGAAGGCCCCTTTAGCTACGTGAGTAGCTATATTGCAATGCTTTGGTAGATAATGTAGTTGAAAGTACGTAAGCGACAATCAAAACCTTTATAGGAAACTGCAGGTAAAATAAATGCTTGGTTGGTTGACCATTGCCATGCCTTTTATGTTTCAATGGATGCCAAGGACCGTGTTTTGGTGATGTTTAGGAGTTAACGTTGGGAAACAGGGAGAAGGAAATGGCAGCCCACTCCACTATTCTTGCCTGGAGAATTCCATGGACAGAGGAGCCTGGCGGGCTACAGTCCATGGGGTCGCAAAGAGTCAGACACGAGTGAGTGACTAACTTTCTTTTGAAGAACAGAGCACTGTTCTTAAGTCTCATGAGTCCTGTATTTGATTTTTATTTACTCATTTTTTAATTTTGTGGAAAGTCCCTCTTCTTCACCATTTTCTTTAAAAAAAAATTTTTTTTTTTGATGAGTCTTGTATTTTAAACAGGCAAAATAATCATGATTTATAAGCATTTAAAAGCAGTAACCCTGACCAGTCACTGAGATTCATAATCCTGATTTTGGACTTCAGAGGATATAAATTTCATAAGGCTGTTCTGTGATTCTGAAATCTCTCTTCTTATATCCTCATGTTGGATAATTTTTCTTGATGACTCTAGTTGGTCCGTTGGTCTCTTACTGTGGCCTGGACAGCCTGTGCTGTTCAACTAAATTGAGTTATATTATATTGTTCAGACTTAAATGATAATTATTTAAACAGAAAAATGTGAAGAAGCTGATATAACCATCCAGAGCAAGGATTTATCCATTTCATCATCAATTAAAAATGGTGTGATTTTTTTTTTCCCCCCAAATCTGGTAAATGTCACTGACTCTATGGACATGAGTTTGAGTAAGCTTCGGGAGTTGGTGATGGACAGGGAAGCCTGGTGTGCTGCAGTCCATGGGGTCACAGAGAGTTGGACATGACTGCGTGACTGAACTGAACTAAAATATCTACTACTATTTGCAATTTGAGTAATTTTATGAAATACTGTTTGTGCTTTGATATTGCAGCACTTATCAGAATTTTTCCAAAAGATGTTGATATCACAGAGAACCTTAGTGAGCTGGGTTTCTGCTTATGTCAGTATTGAGGAATTTGGATGTTAACTCCTAATTGTTTGGTAGTGACTATAGAAAGGTCATTAATTTTTCATTGTAAAAATATTCATGCCTTCCCAAACTCATTATATTATACTAACAGTGGTCCTTCGTTAATTTGACTTAGCAGGTTTATAACTTGTGATAATGTCTTTTTTTAATAACATTTTCTGAGAAAGGAATGAATTGAATTAAAAATAATGTAAATTAGTCTGATCTCCAGAAAAGGATCAAATTTATGCACATTGGAAGCATGTATTTACATAAAAATATTTGTTGTGTTGGTTACACGGTTTTTGTCTTTTAAAGCCGATCCCAGTGACTCTATTTTGTTTACCTAGTTTAACATGGCCTTTTTCTTGAAAGGGACGAGTTTGAAGTGAGACAATTTTAAGTAACTTATTTGTTTGGTTTTCAAAAGCTAGAGAAAGGGCCTTTCTTCTGTTCCTGTAACTTATTTTTACTTAATTTTGTGTAATTTTGCTTATGGTCCCTGTATTTAAATTCAGGGCGTGAGGCTTACTTACAGTCTAACTTTTGTGAACACAAGAGAGAACAAATGCTTTCCTTTTGAAAAAAGTAACGTGGAAAGTAATTATAAGGGGACAGTAAATTCATGATCACCAGTCACCATTTCTAATTTATGCATTGATGAGTACGGAGTAGGATTCAGAGATTTACGTTAATGATGCCTTCAGCAATCCATCTAGAAGCCTCAGAAGAACTGCATTCTTCTGGCACCTTTTTCTCTCCCCTGGTGGGAGTATGCTGATTTATACATTGTGCTCAAAAGTGGTGGTTTTCCAAATATGAATCAAAATAACATGGGGAAAGATACAGATTTTTACTTACTCAGGGACTGCCTAGCGAGTTTTCTGGAAGGAGTGTGTATGGGAGGAGCACAGGCTGATTATTTTCAAGATTGGAAACACTGTCAGCAGAGTCCGCCTCTCTCATGGGTTCTGTCCCTCCTCTTCAGATTAGCGCTGCTCTGGTATCATACCGTGGTCCGCCCATTTTTTGCCTTGGATGGAAGTGATAACAAAGCCGGCCTGGATGAAGCGAAGGAAATTCTCCTCAAAAAAGAAGCTGCTTATCCAAACTCTTCCCTCTTTATGTTTTTCAAGGGACGCATACAACGACTAGAGGTACTGTGCCTTCTCCAGCTTTTTTTTAAAATAAAGCCTCTTGCTTGAATCTATAATTCTCATTTGGAAGGGGGCTAGCTCATAAGGAGCCCGAATGTCACAGGGCTGACATTCTGTGCCTTGCATTCGTCATTGCCGTGGGAGCCTCTTCAAGGAACCCGGAGTGTTTATTCAGTTACCTTCTGTTCACAGCTATGGGTGAAGCAGGGTCGGGGTCCCTCAGAGGTGAGACAAGATGCTGTGCCCTGAGTTGAAGACACGGGAGCCCTTGCGAATGTCTTAGTTAAAACAAAATACGAGGTTGGCTAAAACATTTGTTCGGGTTTTCCCAGAAGATGTTATGTGAAAAACCCGAACAAGCTTTTTGACCAACCCAATATGATTTTTTTCCTTCTCTGGAGTTACCGATAATCTATTTCCAAATGTTCGTCCCGGCTGACAGTTGATTCATGCTCATGTTATTGCCTGAAATGTCAAGGACAGCAAAGACTCTGAAACAGTAGTAGCCCGTATTACTTTTTCATGCTCTTCATGTGGCTAGGTCCCATGCCAGGGGCTTTCACACACACCATCCCATTTAATCCTCAGAACAAGCCCACGACGGAGAGAATGATCCCCTGCATTTTACAGGGAAGGTCAACAGGGGTCTGAACAGGCTTCACGTGACCTCGGAGCTCACCCAGCGAGCAAGGCTAGGCTATGTCATTCCAGAAACACAACATACCCTCGCTTTTGAGGGGTTCTGCTTCTCTCTGCACCTTTTTTTTTTTTTTTTTTTGTGGCTTCTAGGTGGCTCAGTGATAAAGAATCTGCCTGCTAATGCAGGAGATGTAAGAGACACAGGTTCAGTCTCTGGGTTGGGAAGATCCACTGGAGAAGGAAATGGCAACCCACTGGAGAACATGGGCAGAGGAGCCTGGTGCGCTACAGTTCATGGGGTTGCAAAGAGTCAGACATAACTGAGTATGTCTGAGTACAATTAGTATGTGGACCTAATTGTACAGAATCCTCTATAGGAAGAACTATACCATCTCAATGCCTGCCTACCAATACCTGCACCTCTTTTTTTAATGTCAGCTTGCTTGAGGGCACAGGGATCTGAAGAAAAATGAAAATCTTTTTTAAGAATGTATTTATTTTTAACTGAAGGATAATTGCTGTACAGTGCTGTGTTGGTCTCTGCCATACAACAACGTGAATCAGCCATAGGTATCCACATGTTTCCTCCCTCCTGAACCTCCCTCCCACCTCCCACCACATCCCACCGCTCTAGGTCATCACAGAGCACCAAGCTGAACTCCTTGTGTCATATACCAGCTTCCCACTAGCTGTCTGTTTTACATACGGTAATGTATATATTTCAGTGCCAGTCTCTCAAAGTCTCTCTCTGCTGCACTGCATCCATAAGTCTGCTCTCTATGTCCGAGTCTCTATTCCTGCCCTGCAAATAGGTTCATCAGTATCATTTTTCTGGATTCCATATATATGTAATTGATATGATATTTGCTTGTCTGATTTCACTCGGTGTAACATCCACCTCACTAGAACTGACTCACATGAATTCCTTTTTATGACTGAGTACTATTCCATTGTATTTATGTATCACAACTTCTTTATCCATTCATCTGTCAGTGGACATCTAGGTTGCTTCCATGTCCTGGCTATTGTAAATAGTGCTGCAGTGAACATTGGGGTACATGTATCTTCTTTAATTATGGTAAAATGAAAATCTTTATAAGAACTGAATCACGCAAGTGAAAGAAGGTGACTGTTAACACAGTGTTCCACCCACATGTTCCACCCACATGCTCACTAGCAGCTCACTAGTGCATCCGTATGAGGTGTAATAACCTTTACCCTCAGTTAACCAAGTGTCCACAACATAATCCATGCTAGAAGTCAGCCCCCTTACCCCCAAAAAAATCCCGCACATGATGGGAATATGGTTGCCTAGGAGTGTTTTCATAAGCACAGGGAGTGATTCTTTCACTAATTTCTTGTTGGCAGTGGAGTGTATGTTACTTCCCCAATAATATCTCTCCTCCATGAAGTGTCTTCTTAAATCCAAGGACACCTTACGTTTATATATGGAATCATATTCTAAAGATTATACTAATAATTTACAACTGAAACAACACTGAAAGCTCCCCAGGATAAGACTCATGTAAACCCATGTCCAAGTCATTTTTCTTCTCATTACTTTGACACCATTTTTGTTTCAAGTCAGGCTCATGAGCCTTCAGTGACAATTCTCTTCTTTTGCTTTCTTAAAAATGTACTTTTGATCAGCCTCCTGTGTGATCCAGTCTGCTGTTAGTGAATTGTTCTTTCAAGCTCAGGGTTAGGGCCCTATAAGTGGGGAAGGATGTCCAGGCTATTCAAGTTCCCATACTCCCTTGGGTTTGTGCAGGGGGAAATAAGCCTGTAGAAGGAAATTTTTAATTGATTCAGCCTTCTTACTTCAGTGGCCATTTCTGAAATGAAGAAAGCTGGGTACAGGGTAAATGCTTTCTTGGGTGCATGATGCCTTTCCTTTAAGAAATTGACATGGACCTTCTCAATAACTCTGAACATGACAATACTAGGTTTAGTGTTCAAAGGACACTTGCCCAGTGTGGGTGAGAGCCTGCAGTTGTGTGCACCACGGCAACGAGGCCAGGCGTTAGGCATGTCTAGATCTCTCTTGGTCAGTGGATGCCCTTCCTTCTCTCCCTTGATCAATGAGTGCTCTAAACTGGGTTTTGAAACTGCTAAATAGAAATGCAAAAGTCAGGATTTATGTTTCATTACGCTTTCTGTAAGACTCTGATGCTGGGAAGGATTGAAGGCGGGAGGAGAAGGGGACGACAGAGGATGAGATGGTTGGATGGTATCACGGACTCAATGGACATGATTTTGATTTTGAGTAAGCTCCAGGAGTTGGTGATGGACAGGGAGGCCTGGCGTGCTGCAGTCCATGGGGTCACAAAGAGTTGAACACGACTGAGCGACTGAACTGACTCTTCCCATTTTCATTAATTTCTCAGCTGGCGCTCTGGGACAACCCAGAGGGATAGGGTGGGGAGGGAGGTGGGAGGGGGGTTTAGGATGGTGGGACACATGTACACCCCTGGCTGACACATGTTAATGTACGGCAAAACCCACCACAATATTGTAAAGTAATTAGCCTCCAATTAAAATAAATAAGTTAATTTAAAAAAACAATGCTTATCTTGTAGTGAAAACTAGTAACTTTTTTTATATTAAAAAAACCTTTTATTTTAGAAAACAATTATTTATATTTATTTGGCTTCCTTAGGTCTTAGTTGTGGCACATAGGAAGCAGGATCTTCGTTGAGTCATGTGGCTTTGTCTTTCATTGCAGCTCACGGGCTCCAGAGCACGTGGGTTCAGTAGTTGTATGCGTCAGCTTAGTTGCTCCCTGGCATGTGGGATTTTAGTTCCCTGACCAGGGATTGAACCCACATCCTGTCTATTGCAAGGTGGGTTCCTAACCACTGGACCACCAAGGAAATCCCTAATAACTTCTTTTCCCCTAAAAAACTCAATTTAGCGTGATTTTCAGTTCAATTCAGTTCAGTTGCTCAGTCGTGTCCTACTCTTTGTGACCCTATGAATCACAGCACGCCAGGCCTCCCTGTCCATCACCAACTCCTGGAGTTCACTCAAACTCATGTCCATCGAGTCAGTGATGCCATCCAACCATCTCATCCTCTGTCGTCCCCTTCTCCTCCTGCCCCCAATCCCTCCCAGCATCAGGGTCTTTTCCAATGAGTCAACTCTTCACATGAGGTGGCCAAGGTATTGGAGTTTCAGCTTTAGCATCAGTTCCTCCAATGAACACCCAGGACTGATCTCCTTTAGGATGGACTGGTTGGATCTCCTTGCAGTCCAAGGGACTCTCAAGAGTCTTCTCCAACATCACAGTTCAAAAGCATCAATTCTTCAGCGCTCAGGTTTCTTCACAGTCCAACTCTCACATCCACATATGACCACTGGAAAAACCATAGCCTTGACTAGATGGACTTTTGTTGGCAAAGTAATATCTCTGCTTTTCAATATGCTATCTAGGTTGGTCACAACTTTCTTTCCAAGGAGTATGCGTCTTTTAATTTCATGGCTGCAATCACCATCTGCAGTGATTTTGGACCCCCCAAAATAAAGTCTAACACTGTTTCCACCGTTTCCCCATCTATCTGACATGAAGTGACGGGACCAGATTTGTTTTCTGAATGTTGAGCATTACAGCCAACTTTTTCACTCTCCACTTTCACTTTCATCAAGAGGCTTTTTAGTTCCTCTTCACTTTCTGCCATAAGGGTGGTGTCATCTGCATATCTGAGGTTATTGAGATTTCTCCCGGCAGTCTTGAGTCCAGCTTGTGTTTCTTCCAGTCCAGCGTTTCTCATAATGTACTCTGCATAGAAGTTAAACAAGCAGGGTGACAATATACAGCCTTGATGTACTCCTTTTCCTATTTGGAACCAGTCTGTTGTTCCATGTCCAGTTCTAACTGTTGCTTCCTGACCTGCATATAGGTTTCTCAAGAGGCAGGTCAGGTGGTCTGGTATTCCCATCTCTTTCAGAATTTTCCACAGTTTATTGTGATCCACACAGTCAAAGGCTTTGGCATGGTCAATAAAGCAGAAATAGATGTTTTTCTGGAACTCTCTTGCTTTTTCCATGATCCAGCAGATGTTGGCAATTTGATCTCTGGTTCCTCTGCCTTTTCTAAAACCAGCTTGAACATCTGGATGGGAGAGTCATGGTGGAGAGATCTGACAGAATGTGGTCCCCTGGAGAAGGGAATGGCAAATCACTTCAGTTTTCTTGCCTTGAGAACCCCATGAACAGTATGAAAAGGCAAAAATGATAAGATACTGAAAGGGGAACTCCCCGGGTTGGTAGGTGCCCAGTATACTACAGGAGATCAGTGGAGAAATAACTCCAGAAAGAATGAAGGGATGGAGCCAAAGCAAACACAATACCCAGTTGTGGATGTGACTGGTGATAGAAGCAAGGTCCGATGCTGTAAAGAGCAATATTGCATAGGAACCTGGAATGTTAGGTCCATGAATCAAGGCAAATTGGAAGTGGTCAAACAGGAGATGGCAAGAGTGAATGTCGACATTCTAGGAATCAGTGAACTAAAATGGACTGGAATGGGTGAATTTAACTCAGATGACCATTATATCAACTACTGTAGGCAGGAATCCCTTAGAAGAAATGGAGTAGCCATCATAGTCAACAAAACAAAAGAGTCCAAAATGCAGTACTTGGATGCAATCTCAAAAACGACAGAATGATCTCTGTTCATTTCCAATCAAACCATTCAATATCACAGTAATCCAAGCCTATGCCCCAACCAGTAATGCTGAAAAAGCTGAAGTTGAACAGTTCTATGAAGACCTACAAGACCTTTTAGAACTAACACCCAAAAAAGATGTCCTTTTCATTATAGGGGACTGGAATGCAAAAGTAGGAAGTCAAGAAACACCTGGAGTAACAGGCAAATTTGGCCTTGGACTACGGAATGAAGCAGGGTAAAGGCTAGTAGAGTTTTGCGAAGAGAACACACTGCTCATAGCGAACACTGTCTTCCAACAACACAAGAGAAGACTCTACACATTGACATCACCAGATGGTCAACACCAAAATCAGATTGATTATATTCTTTGCAGCCAAAGATGGAGAAACTCTAAACAGTTGGCAAAAACAAGACCGGAAACTGACTGTGGCTCAGATCATGAACTCCTTATTGCCAAATTTAGACTTAAATTGAAGAAAGTGGGGAAAACCACTAGACCATTCAGGTATGACCTAAATCAAATCCCTTATGATTATACAGTGAAAGTGAGAAATAGATTTAAGGGACTAGATCTGATAGAGTGCCTGATGAACTATGGACAGAGGTTCATGACATTGTACAGGAGACAGGGATCAAGACCATCCCCATGGAAAAGAAATGCAAAAAAGCAGAATGGCTGTCTGAGGAGGGCTTACAAATAGCATGATTTTACCTTGTCCACAAATCATCTTTTGTAGGGACTGAGTGAAAACTAACTTTGAGTGCTCACTCATTGTCATTGGGTTGGTTCTAGAAATGAGGAAGGCACAGCATCATCAAAGGATGATGATTTGGGAAGGCACACAGTCACCATGATAGCCCTCAGTCTCTTTCACAGTAGGTCATTGGGATCTGAGTACCGGTGGTAGACTTTAGAGCTGCTTTGTCATGGAGCAGTTTGCTTATCCAGCTGATACTTGGTTTTAAGGAAAAAACACTGAAAGGTCCGTTTCTGCTCTTGATTAGTGAGCTGAAGCCTCAGGGTCAAGTGAAATGTGATTGTTTCTGTTTGGCTCTTCCTGAAGGCTTACAGGATAAGCGAATTTTAAGGCTAACTTGAGATATTATTGGCATTATCTTCATGGCATCCAGACACTGGTGTTTCATTAATCTTCCCAAATGGTCATGTAGCTAGGTATCAGATGGTGGCATCCTTCATTTACTGATGAATTGCTCAGAGAGGATGTGACATAGCTCTTCTCAGACGCTTATTGCAAGGCCTTTAAGCTCCCAAGTCAGTTTATGAAAACTCATAGCGTTCAGTTGACGAATTTGCTTGCAGAAAATCTTTTTTTCTTTTCAGTGCGCATTTAGGTTAGAGATAGGGCCTCTTGAGATCTTTTTTTTTTTTTTTTAGGCTTTTTTTTTTTTAATTGGAAGATAGTTGCTTTACAATGTTGTGTTGGTTTCTGCCATACAACAACATGAATCAGCCACAGGTACACGTATGTCCCCTCCCTCTGGAACCTCCCTCCCACCCCACACCCTTGCGGTCTTTTTATCCACGAGCTCCTAGGGAACATGGTCTGGGGGCTCCTAATTTTGGCAAGTGGATCATGTGACCTGGACTTCGCTTCTTTGGTGACTCAGAACTTCCCGTTGTTTGAACAGCTGCTTCTGTGCCAGCTTGCTTTTGTCCAGGATGACCGACTCAACCCCAGCTGATAAGTGTTCATTTTCCTTTATGATTTTTGCAAATCAAGTGCAGGTACCTACTCTCTAAGTTTCGTGAACAACCTTTGACATAGTTTGCCCTTCATTGTTTGGGACAGTTTGAAATCCATGGGGAGGGTGATCTTGAGCACATCCACCCCATCCCACCACTCGCATAGCCCTTGTGGCCGTGTCTTCATTATTCCATGTTGTCATGGTCTAACTCGTCACAGCAGTGAAGTTCCGCACCATCAGTGGTTCGTGGGGTCCTTATGCATCTTCAGGACGCCAAGCTCCTCTGCTCTTTGGGAGTCTGGGCCAGGTTGCAAGAAGAGTTTTCTTTCTTTGCCACCTTGGCTTCTCCCCACTGCGTGTCTACAGTACCCCCACCTCCAGCCTCCTCCACCCTCTTGTCTTATCCTCCTTACCTGTCCTGTCTCTAGGCTTCTTCCATGTGACTTAGCATGTAGCCATGAAGAATATATGGGTTCACACAGTACTTGGCGTGTGATAAACATTATTCAGGTAGTGGAGTGATGGTGGTTGTTATTGAGTGTTTAAGCCTGGGAAGTCATGTTACCAAATTTGCTCTCTTTTTAGGAGAAAGAACTCGCTTTGGTATTGAGAGCTATCAATTGAGCTAGGCCTGGGATGGGCAAAATGAGTGTGGAAGACTTAGAGCTACTGCACAGTACCCGCATTTACTTTTCCCTGAATTTCCATAATGCACACAGCTGTTAGGAAGTGGACCCAGGGGTTATATAGCAATCTCCATTTTAAAATATGAGCTAATGGTTATAATTTTGAATTTTATATATTTTTCATCCCCTTAAACTTATGTTAGTGATAAGTCCATTACCATCCAAGTGATTAATAAATATTTTTCTTGGTTATTTAAAATTATTAGGAACAAGTCTACATTTCAGTAAACTTCCTATTTCTCTCTAGTCCTTTTTTTTTTTTTAAACAATATGGATTGGCACAATTCCCCTCTCCTCCCTTTTAATAATCTACTTAGTATGTAATATACAGATACATGTATTTGGTTTTATGTATATATACACACCTTACATGGTGTGACTACTTAGTTATGAGACTTATTTTTTAATATTAGTCTTTCTCTCATTGCTCAAATATTTGAATGAATGACAGTTGATGGACATGTTCTAAAGAAGTTACTTAATGCAGTTTGGGAACATTTGTGAAACTGTCTTCCAAGCTTGCACCCATACTTTCTGTGTCCTGCATGCTGGCATGGAAAAACCACAGGTTTTGTTCTTCAGGAGCAGAAATGGATCTCCCACGAAACTGGCGCTCAGTGTGTTTTTATCGAATGGACTGATGAGTCTGTTGGCAGGAAGTCCGTTGATCAGGGTGAGTGATGGTGTTTCTTTAAGGGAGGAAGCTGGTTGTCAAGGACTGTCACCTTTTCTTGGTGGCACCTCAGCCTGTTTCTACAGCCAACACAGAAGGTGATGATGCAGGAAGGTCTCAACATTTGGTGTCAGGGTACCAACTCAGATACTGAAGTCCTGATGGGCTGGCTAAAGAAGCATGACTCTAAAGAAAGAAATAAATTTACAGGAACTGAAAAAGTAAGTGGGTGTCCATGAGGTCTGTGCTTGTTGCTGGAGGGCTGAGCCTCTGCACTCCCCGAGCTCAGGCGGGTGAGGTCTGTGCTGTGACAGCCCCTGATGATCACAAAGATGACGGCCTTGCTCCATGAGAACCAAGGGGGAGTGTGCACAGAGCCTCAAGGCAACAGCCTGCTCGGGTTTGTCCTCCTCCTGCCAGCCCTTGCTTCTCACAAAGCTGTGTGATAGGATGTGGTTTCTTTTCCCCATGAGCAGTGCCCACAGGGACAGCTTTGATGGTTGCCCTTGACTTTGTCACCCTGGCGCTCCATCGCCTTACTTTCTGTTACCTGTCCGGTTCTGTCTGCGTGAAAGGCCTTTATGCTTCTGCCCCATCATTCCGTCTCTGGACCTTCCTCCCACTCATTATTTCAGGCTGTAGTTCTTTCTCTCTGTACTTCTACTGATGACAGTTAATTGTTTAACTGGTGCTCCCCACAATAAACGAGAGGTCTGTGTTGCTTTTTTTAGCCCCTCAGCTCATGATTGTGGCAGGGACAGAAAAGTGAAGGTTGATCCCCTTGGTGATTAATTTATCAGACAGAGACAAGAGGCAGGAGGGCTGCGGGGGGCTTGGAACTTAGGGGCCAGAGCAGAAATGGCAAACCCAGGGGGGCCTGTGCCCAGGCACCCATCTCAGGGGCATATGACTAACCAGAGCTGTCGGGTGGCAGTGTTGATGAGCAAGCCTGCCTCTTGTATCTGAACAGCACGCCTTGCCAGCATGAGGTAATGTTGTTATTTATAGGATCAGGAAAAAGGCAATGCAGGAAGAGAAGTAATTCCCCAGGGTTCTATTAATTGTAGTCTTCTCTTCCGACCTACGTGGTTCTCGTTATGACTTCGGGCACCAGGAGGTACAGCAGCCGTTTATTCTTAGGACACAGAGTGAGAGATGGGTTTAATCTGATGTAGGAGGTGGAGGATCAGTTTGTCTTCACTTTCCAGTGCGATAAATCCAGTGTGTGGTTTAATGACTATTCACTGAAATGAGATGATGATAACTCAGATTGCTAATAGGTTAAATGCATTTGCTCTTCTTTTATCTCTACCGTTACAGGCCGTTGGGTTGAAAAGCCAGTAGAAGGTTAACACCGATTTATATCCCCAAGCTCACTAAGTGTGCATAAGAGGATGAGCTTTGCCTTGCTTACACGAGCCCTGGCCCTGAGGGCAGGGGTTAGAGGCAGGGTCTATTGTTAGGTGTCCTTGACAGCAATACCGCTAAACCGATTCCACGGCTCCGCGGCAATAATGCTGAGTCACGTGCAAGTGGGTTGTCACATCATGTCCTAATGCTTGCTACGTGACAGGGGGCGCCTCTCTGTAAAACACACACATAATAGTTTATTTTAAGATGTGAAGCAACTTCATAAAAATAGCCCAGCGATAATTAAGATGTTTTGCTTCAAGTTGGTTTGTGATGTTTAATGTATATATATGAAACTTCAGGCAGTTTTGCTTACAAATCTAGTGTTTATGTATTTGAAGATAGTTTTTATAGATAAGTGCTATGGAAACTGTGTAGATTTCCATGGTTACTAATTTGATTTTTCAATTGTTGGGATATTTGACAGTTATATACCTGTGATTTCCCAGCATTTCACTGTAATAGAAAAGACCATGTATTATCTTAGCATATTTTTACTTTTTATTTTCTTGAATTATTTCCTTAGGTTATAGCTTCAGTGGTGTCATTGTTTGAATCACAGTTCACACTTTGTAACTTTTACTGAACGATGAAAGATGATACTCGAGGAATAGTGAGTCAGTCTAATCCTTCATTAGTTTGTACATGGTTTCAGCAGCAGTGTCTCAAATATTACTGATAAGACCTTCTGTTTATGGATCAGAAGACTCCGTACTGCTAAGATGGCAATACTCCCTTGATTGTTTTAGCTATTTCAGGTTCCTTGAGTTGGGTATCAGTTCGTATGTTTCTGCGAAAAAGCACACTGTGATTTTGATAGGGATTGCACTAAATATGTAACACAGTCTTGGAAACAAAGAACAAAATTGGAAGATGTGTACTTCATAATCTCAGCTGTATTGATAGTACTTACTGTTAAAAATGTACATGCAAGAATATATGCAAATGACCAACAAGCACATGAAAAGATGCTCATCATCATCATTCATTATGAAGAAATGCAAATCAAAGCCAAGTGAGACGCTGTCTCACATCCACCAGAGTAGCTACAATAAAGACCACCCAATAAGAAGACAGGCATGTGGAGAAGTTGCACTCTTCATTCATTGCTGGTGGGAATGAAAAATAGTGTAGCCACTTTGGAAAGCAGTTTGGTGGTTTCTCAAAACATTCGAACATAGATTGATTATATGACCCAGAAGTTCCACTCAAGAGAGATGAAAACATATGTCCATATTATTCATAACTTAGCAAAAAAGTGCAAACAACTCAAATGTCTGTCAACTGATGAAGGATAAACAAATATGTATCCATACGATGGAATAACTTTCAGCAATTGAAAAAAAGACTGAAGTACTGACACTTGCTACAGCATGGATGAACCTTGAAGACACTTTTAGTGAAAAAAGGCAAGTCACAAAAGAACATACATTGTGTGATTTTATTTAGATGAAGTCCCCAGAGTATGCAGATAGCTTACTTGGGGATGGGTGGGGAGAATATAGAGTAACTGTTAATAGGTACAGTATTTCTTTTGGGGTTGATGAAAATACCCTAAACATATGTTGTTGTAATGATTGTGCTCAGTTCAGTTCAGTTGCTCAGTTGTGTCCGACTCTGCAACCCCATGTATCGCAGCACGCCAGGCCTCCCTGTCCATCACCAACTCCTGGAGTTTACACAGACTCGTGTCTGTCGAGTCGGTGATGCTATCAAGCCATCTTATCCTCTGTCATCCCCTTCTCCTCCTGCCCCCAAACCCTCCCAGCATCAGGGTCTTTTCCAATGAGTCAACTCTTCGCATGAGGTGGCCAAAGTATTGGAGTTTCAGCTTTAGCATCAGTCCCTCCAATGAACACCCAGGACTGATCGCCTTTAGGATGGACTGGTTGGATCTCTTTGTAGTCCAAAGGACTTTCAAGAGTCTTCCCCAACACCACAGTTCAAAAGCATCAATTCTTCAGTGCTCAGCTTTCTTCACAGTCCAACTGTCAAATCCATACATGACCACAGGAAAAACCATAGCCTTGACTAGATGGACCTTTGTTGGCAAAGTAATGTCTCTGCTTTTGAATATGCTATCTAGGTTGGTCATAACTTTCCTTCCAAGGACTAAGTGTCTTTTAATTTCATGGCTGCAATCAGCATCTGCTGTGATTTTGGAGCCCAGAAAAATAAAGTCTGACACTCTTTCCACTGTTTCCCCATCTATTTCCCATGAAGTGATGGGACCCGATGCCATGATCTTAGTTTTCTAAATGTTGAGCTTTAGGCCAACTTTTTCACTCTCCTCTTTCACTTTCATCAAGAGGCTTTTTAGTTCCCCTTCACTTTCTGCCATAAGGGTGGTGTTATCTGCATATCTGAGGTTATTGATATTTCTCCCAGCAGTCTTGATTCCAGCTTGTGCTTCTTCCAGCCCAGCGTTTCTCATGATGTACTCTGCATAGAAGTTAAATAAGCAGGGTGACAATATACAGCCTTGACATATTCCTTTTGCTATTTGGAACCAGTCTGTTGTTCCATGTCCAGTTCTAACTGTTGCTTCCTGACCTGCATATAGGTTTCTCAAGAGGCAGGTCAGGTGGTCTGGTATTCCCATCTGTTTCACAATTTTCCACAGTTTATTGTGATCCACACAGTCAAAGGCTTTAGTCAATAAAGCAGAAGTAGATGTTTTTCTGGAATGCTCTTGCTGTTTCAATGATCCAGCAGATGTTGGCAATTTGGTCTTTGGTTCCTCTGCCTTTTTTAAATCCAGCTTGAACATCTGGAAGTTCACGGTTCACATATTGCTGAAGCCTGGCTTGGAGAATTTTGAGCATTACTTTACTAGCATGTGAGATGAGTGCAATTGTGCAGTAGTTTGAGCATTCTTTGGCATTGCCTTTCTTTGGGATTGGAATGAAAACTGACCTTTTCCAGTCCTGTGGCCACTGCTGAGTTTTCCAAATGTGCTGGCATATTGAGTGCAGCACTTTCACAGCGTCATCTTTCAGGATTTGAAATAGCTCCACTGGGATTCCATTATCTCCACTAGCTTTGTTCATAGTGATGCTTTCTAAGGCCCACTTGACTTCACATTCCAGGATGTCTGGCTCTAGGTGAGTGAGCACACCATCGTGATTATCTGGGTTGTGAAGATCTTTTTTGTACAGTTGTGTGTATTCTTGCCACCTCTTCTTAATATCTTCTGCTTCTGTTAGGTCCATACCATTTCTGTCCTTTATCGAGCCCATCTTTGCATGAAGTGTTCTGTTGGTGTCTCTAATTTTCTTGAAGAGATCTCTAGTCTTTCCCATTCTGTTGTTTTCCTCTATTTCTTTGCATTGATCGCTGAGGAAGGTTTTCTTATCTCTCCTTGCTATTCTTCGGAACTCTGCATTCAGATGTTTATATCTTTCCTTTTCTCCTTTGCTTTTTGCTTCTCTTCTTTTCACAGCTATTTGTAAGTCCTCCCCAGACAGCCATTTTGCTTTTTTGCATTCCTTTTTCTTGGGGATGGTCTTGATCCCTGTCTCCTGTACAATGTCACGAACCTCATTCCATAGTTCATCAGGCACTCTGTCTATCAGATCTAGGCCCTTAAATCTATTTCTCACTTCCACTGTATAATCATAAGGGATTTGATTTAGGTCATACCTGAATGGTCTAGTGGTTTTCCCCACTTTCTTCAATTTAAGTCTGAATTTGGCAATAAGGAGTTCATGATCTGAGCCACAGTCAGCTTCTGGTCTTGTTTTTGCTGACTGTATAGAGCTTCTCCATCTTTGGCTGCAAAGAATATAATCAGTCTGATTTCGGTGTTGACCATCTGGTGACGTACACGTGTAGAGTCTTCTCTTGTGTTGTTGGACTCTGTGAATATACTAAAAACCACTGAATTGAATACTTCGTGAATTTTGTAATACTTGAATTATATCTCAATAAAAACGCTTCCAAAAAGTGTTACTGAGGGTATTTTCAGTAGGAGTATATATTCTTTTTTCCTTTGGATATAATCTGTTGATCTAGTCAAGTTTGACTTTTGAGTAAGAAATGTTTTTATTTAATCAAATTCTCATGTCTAATGTAATCATAAGTTATGTTTGTCATATATTTCCCCTTTTCTATTACTGTCATTTTGAGAACAGTCTTTACATTTTATTGTGAAAATTTGAACATTCAAACATACACGCTTTTGTTACAACAGATTTCATTTCTTCAGAAATAATGCTTGTCTTCTCAAAGTGGGACACATAGAATACTTTTTCTTCAGATTGTAAAATGATATTTTAAAAACTCATATTCCCATACCTCTTTGCATGTGCAGATGGCTATTAATTCTGAAACCTACTCGATTCAGGAATATTAACATTTAAAAATTATTATTAAAGCATGGTTGATTTGCAATGTGTTAGTTTCAGGTGTACAGCAATGTGAGTTGTTTATACAGATACCCACTTTTTTTTTAGATTCTTTTCCTATATAGGCTTTTACAGAGTACTGAGTAGAGTTCCCTGTGCTGTACAGTAGATTCTTAGTAGTTACCTGTCTTATATATAGTAGTGAATATGTCAGTCCCAATTTATACATCCCTGTCCCCTACCCTCTGGAAACTATAAGTTTGTTTTCTATGTCTGTGACTCTACTTTTGTAGTGTAAATAAGTTCTTTTGTACCCTTTTTAGGTTCCATGTATAAACAATATCATACATTTATCTTTTTGTGTCTGTCTTGCTTCACTCAGTTGGATAATCTCTAGGTCCATCCAAACATTGTTTTATTTAAGGTTGTTTATCTTCTTGTTATTGAACTAAATCCTTAAGATGGGTGGAATCTATTTTTATCTTTATTTTCTACCTATTATAGATGTTTTAAAATGAAAGTTAAGTGGCTTTGACAATTGTGGTTCATATAACAAATACATGACTACTGCCTCTAAAAATATATATTATTTAGTATTTTTATACTTTTGTTTCTGTACAGTTATCAGTTTGTCAGGTTCTGTGTATTATAAGGAAATTTTAGTATCTGTATTTCTTACTCATTTCTGATGGTGTCTCTTCATTTACTCATGTCACCCTGTGTCTCGTTACTTTATATTTTTACATACATCTGTGTATACTAAACAGGTTCAAGTGAAATAATATGTGTACATGGACATAGTTATTTTGGATTAAGGAGGAACTAGAATTCAGGCCTTCTGTCTCAACCCAATTCTCTTTTTAGCTTTTATTTGCTAATAAGTTATATATATGTGTTATATATTTTATATATATTCTAAATGTAATGTTATGTATATGTAATAATAGTATATGTATCTTACTAGCAAATAACATATATTTAAATAATATTATGGACTGCAAGGAGATCCAACCAGTCCATTCTAAGGGAGATCAGTTCTGGTGTTCATTGGAGGGACTGATGGTGAAGCTGAAACTCCAATACTTTGGCCACCTCATGCGAAGAGTTGACTCACTGGAAAAGACCCTGATGCTAGGAGGGACTGAGGGAAGGAGGAGAAGGGGACAACAGAGGATGAGATGGCTGGATGGTATCACTGACTCGATGGACATGAGTTTGAGTGAACTCCAGGAGTTGGTGATGGACAGGGAGGCCTGGCAAGCTGGGATTCATGGGATCGCAAAGAGTCAGACACAACTGAGCGACTGAACTGAACTGAAATATTATTATAAATATAAATATCCAAGAGGGCTTATTCTTATTGGGCTTTAGAAATAAACTTACTATTTTTAAAAAATGAGTTGCTTAATAGAATATTTTTTTTCTACATTTTGGAGAAGCAAGTCAGTTAAAGTAATTAAAACATCATTAAACATTTGAAAGTATTTTTCAGTTGTTAAGTAGTTTTGAAATTAATTCTTTAATAACTTCTTTTATTTCTTCAATAATCTGAAGATGTCCACTTACTGTTATACTCATCTTAGTTTTATATTTTACTTTTTCTTATTTCCACATATTTTTAGACATATGACTATATCCAAGCATGTAAATGTGATATTACTTTTTATTACTAGTGGTGTTTTTATAAATTTATGCTTTCCTAATTTTATGATTGGGCTTAAGACTTTCATATTGGTTTTTATAGAGAGATTTGATTTTTTTTTAATCAATTCATATTTTACTTCCACTTTATTTCTGGTTTTCCTTAATTTAGCTTCTTTTATAGTTCATTTTCTTAATATTTTATCATAACATATTTGTCTTATAAGAATAGTGAAATGTTAGTGTTCTTGTTTAGGGATTTGATTGTATCCCTTGAAATTCAGCCTGCATTTCGCTGGCTTAATGGGAGTGTTTGGGAAGCTGTGGTACTGTGATGTAATAAGATACACATTGTAGCTGAGTGCTCAGATCTGGAGGCTGACTGCCCATGCTGAGTCCTGGCTCCTCCACTCTGGCCCAGTGGTCTGGATTTGTTGTTGTTGTTCAGTCACTCAGTTGGTTCAAACTCTTTGCAACCCCATGAACTGCAGCACGCCAGGCTTCCCTGTCCTTCACTATCTCCGGGAGTTTGCTCAGATTCATGTCTGTTGAGTCAGTGATGCTGTCTAACCATCTCATTCTCTGTTGCCTCCTTCTCCTCCTGCCTTCTATCTTCCCCAGCATTAGGGTCCTTTCCAGTGAGTCAGCTCTTCACATCAGGTGGACAAAGTATTGGAGCTTCAGCTTTAGCAACAGTCCTTCCAATGAATATTCAGGATTGATTTCCTTTAGGATTGACTGGTTTGAACAAGACCTTTAATCTCTTTAAGCCTTCTCTCCTTGTTGAGGTGAGGTCTATGGTGGGACCCTGGGTGTAGTTTTGCTGTTGAGGTTTAGGGAGTGGTGATTTTGGAGGTGTGTGCTGCTTTGGAGCTCTGAGTGCAGGTCCTTGTTGGTGTTTATGACATGTTGACAGCACTGCTATGTCTGCCATGGGGGCTGCAGCAGTACAGGCCACTGCAGCAGAGCTCCGGCCCTGGGGGAGCTGGGGACCACATGGCAGGGAGGCATGTCAGCAGATACTGAGGTGGCCAGGCTTTGTTCAGTTCAGTTCAGTCACTCAATCATGTCTGACTCTGCAACCCCATGGACTGCAGCATGCCAGGCCTCCCTGTCCATCACCAACTCCCGGAGCTTGCTCAAACTCATGTCCATCGAGTCAGTGATGCCATCCAACCATCTCATCCTTTGTCATCCCCTTCTCCTCCTGCCTTCAGTCTTTCCTAGCATCAGGATCTTTTCCAATGAATCAGTTCTTTACATCAGGTGACCAAAGTATTAAGAGTTTCAGCTTCAGCATCAGTCCTTCCAATGAATATTCAGGACTGATTTCCTTTAGGATGGACTGGTTGGATCTCCTTGCAGTCCAAGGGACTCTCAAGAGTCTTCTCCAACACCATAGTTCAGAAACATCAATTCTTCGGCAGTCAGCTTTTCTTTATCGTCCAGTTCTCATATCCATACGTGACTACTGGAAAAAACATAGCTTTGACTAGATGGACCTTTGTCAGCAACATAATGTTTCTGCTTTTAATATGCTGTCTAGGTTGGTCATAGCTTTTCTTCCAGGGAGCAAGCGTCTTTTAATTTCATGGCTGCAGTCACCATCTGCAGTAATTTTGGAGCCCCCAAAATAAAGTCTCTCACTATTTCCTTTGTTTCCCCATCTATTTGCCATGAAGTGATGGGACCAGATGCCATGACCTTCAATTTTTGAATGTTGGATTTTAAGCCAGCTTTTTCACTCTCCTCTTTCACTTTCATCAGGAGGCTCTTCGATTTCTGCCATAATTTCTGAAGTTATTGATACTTCTCCCAGCAGTCTTGATTCCAGCTTGTGCTTCATCCAGCCCAGCGTTTCGCATGATGTACTCTGCATATAAGTTAAGTAAGCAGGGTGACGATATATAGCCTTGATATACTCCTATCCCAATTTGGAACCAGTCTGTTATTCCATGTCTGTTCCTAACTGTTGCTTCTTGACCTGCATACAGATTTCTCAGGAGGCAGATCAGGTGATCTGGTGTTCCTATCTCTTTAAGAATTTCCCACAGTTTGTTGTGATCCACACAGTCAAAGGCTTTGGCATAGTCAATAAAGCAGAAGTAAATGTTTTTCTGCAACTCTCTTGCTTTTTTTGATGATCCAGCGGATGTTGGCAATTTGATCTCTGGTTCCTCTGCCTTTTCTAAATCCAGCTTGAACATCTGGAAGTTCATGGTTCGCATACTGTTGAAGTCTGGCTTGGAGAATTTTGGGCATTATTTTGCTTGCGTGTGAGATGAGTGCAATTGTGCGGTAGTTTGAGCACTCTTTGGCATTGCCTTTCTTTGGGATTGGAATTAAAACTGACCTTTTCCAGTCCTGTGGCCACTGCTGAGTTTTCCAAATGTGCTGGCATATTGAGTGCAGCACTTTCACAGCATCATCTTTTAGGATTTGAAATAGCTCAACTGGAATTCCATCACCTCCACTAGCTTTGTTTGTAGTGATGCTTCCTAAGGCCCACTTGACTTTGCATTCCAGGATGTCTGGCTCTAAGTGAGTGATCACACCATCGTGGTTATCTGGGTCATGATCTTTTTTTGAATAATTGTTCTGTGTATTCTTGCCACCTCTTCTTAATATCTTCTGCTTCCATTAGGTCCATACCATTTCTGTCCTTTATTGTGCCCATCTTTGCATGAAGTGTTCTGTTGGTATCTCTAGTTTTCTTGAAGAAATCTCTAGTTCTGTTGTTTTCCTCTATTTCTTTGCATTGATCACTGAAGAAGGCCAGGCTTTGAGAAATACAGAAACAGGCCTGTAGGAAGGGCAAGCAGGATGTGGGTCACCCTTGGTGCAACCCTCATCTTCTAAGGAAGATGACCCAGGAGAGGGAATATTAGGATTGGCTCTTGAAGAGTCAGTAGGAGTTTCCAGATAGATATGGGAGCATGGGGTACGATCCTGCATTCAAGCCTAGACCCAAGAAGAGGCCCCACGATGAGAGGTCCAGGCTCAAGGGGGCTGGAGCATTTGGTGGAGAGATGCTGGTGGAGTTGGGGTGACCCCAGAAGCAACAGATGATCTGAATTCTTTCTTACTCCCACTCTCTGCTCTTACAGAGGAGTTTCTTATACATGTTATGTATATGAAGCATGTGTTTTCCTTTGCTCCCAGAGTTGCATTTATGATTATGTTTGTTTTCATTTCTGTTTACTCTGGGGTGGATTTTTCCTTCAATTTGAATTGAAAAGATGATCACTGTATTTTAATTGTTTTTCTGCCATTTTTAAAAGCAGGTTGTGTATCCACACAGGTGGCGTTCTGGGTCTTTGTTCTCTCTCTCCTAAGGCCAGTAAGTGTCCAGCAAACTCCCATTGCTGGGTTTCACAGAGCTAGTTTTAAGAAATAGTGTTCCCCACTTTGGAGAAGGCAGTGGCACCCCACTCCAGTACTCTTGCCTGGAAAATCCTATGGACGGAGGAGGCTGGTGGGCTGCAGTCCATGGGGTCATGAAGAGTCGGACACAACTGAACGACTTCACTTTCACTTTTCACTTTCATGCATTGGAGGAGCAAATGGCAACCCACTCCAGTGTTCTTGCCTGGAGAATCCCAGGGACGAGGGAGCCTGCTGGGCTGCCGACTCTGGCGTCGCACAGAGTCGGACACGACTGAAGAGACTTGGCAGCAGCAGTTCCCCACTTTAGCTACCCCTGTCCAGAGCTCTTCTTTGAAATTTTGTGTTTTCTTATAGTATTGCATTGAACTCTTCCGTTTTTCTTTATGATTCTGGACTCTCAGCGGGTGGGCACGCTGGTTTCTTCAATCTGTTTGTTTCTTTGTTTCTTGTGCTAGTCCTCATTTTTCTGTGGCTCTGGGAGTTTGTTGTCATTGTTCAGAGCTTCAGGTTTTGACATGTAGCATTGTAAAAAGATCTTCCCTGGCAATTCAAACAGTAAAGAGCCTGCCTGCCATGTGAAAGATCCCTTGGAGAAGGACATGGCAACCCACTCCAGTATTCTTGCCTGGAGAATTCTGTGGACAGAGGAGCCAGGAGGGCGGCAGTCCATGGGGTCGCAAAGAGTCGGACATGACCGAGCAAGTGACACACACACACACACAAACATACACATTGTAGAAAGAGCGCTGGACTAAAAGTCTGAAGGTCTGGTTTTGGCTCTTTCATGAAGAATGAAAACCGTGTCTACTTCCACGTGGTTGCTCACATGTCGAACAGTTTTGAAGAACAGTGAGACCTCGGTGAAGCCACTCAGTTTTGGTTGAAATAAATCAGTGTTTTCCTAAAGTATCTTCCTTGGAGCACTGATTTGATGGACTAGTTAATAACATCTTCCATGAAGAGGTTTCATATCATTTAAATTAGGATATCCTGGGGCTTCTCGGAGAGTTTAGTGTTGCATCATGGGGGAGATAGTCTGCATATCTGCTCTGTTCACCCAAGTTGCTTGACCAGGAGGATTCTTTTTCATACTGTAGCCTGTGAGACATAGAAACATTCAGTATAACACACTTGAGAAACACTGCTACGGTGCCGTGCTCAGTCATGTCTGACTGCAATTCTGTGGACTGTAGCCCGCCAGGCTCCTCTGTCCATGGGATTTCCCAGACAAGAATACTGGAGTGGTTTGCCATTTTCTCCTTCAGGGGATCTTCCCAACCCAGGGATTGAATTTGTGTCTCCTGTATTGCAGGAGGATTTTTTTTTTTTTTTTTTTTACCACTGAGCCACTAGAAAGTCCTTGAGAAACACTAGGCTACATCATTTTTAAGATTTCTTTCAGCTTTCGAGTTGCATGCTTCTGTGAATGTACTAAAAGCCACTGAATTGTACACTTTAAAAGGAAAGAATTTTCTCCAAACTGTTACATAAAAATTTTTTCATGGCTCTTGAATTTTCAGAACTGTGACTACCTGGCATTTCTGCTTTTTACAATTTATTTTTTATTCCTCTTTGGAAAAACCTATATACCAGCTTGTCCAATTGACATCCTTTACAGAGAAGGTCATTCAGTTCTAGGAAAAGTTTTCACTTTCCTAATTATGGCTTCTATTTGTTCCTCTCATTTAAATCTCTGTGGATATTAATCCCCTCCATCAGTTTCCCAGGTTTTTCTGTTTATCTTGAATTTCCTGTTTTATTTTGTGTAGGCTGTGACTCTTTGCAGACCTGTTTTTATGTATATCTATGGTCTTTGGTTTTTCTGGGTTAATTCTTTGCATCATCTTCTCCTTCACTCGTGTTGAAAATTCTTTGATAGCACCTTTAAAATAAATACATCTTTTTTAAATTTACTGCCATCTTTCATATAGATTCCTCCTCTGCAGTTTTCAAAGGCAGCATAGGGTAGCTGAGCTCAAAACAGACTCTTCCACTTCCTGGCTGGCTGAGCTTTCTGAGCGTGTGTCCTTGTCTGTAAAGAGAGGACAGTGCCTCCCCTGTCAGCCTTAAATAACGTAGCATGGATTCTGCAGAGGGCTAAGCACACGATGCTTGGTCAGGACTTTTCCTGTTTAGATAGAATTGTGTCTTGGTTGTAAATCCAATATAAAGCATTTGCCCTCACAAATTTTGTCAAAGTCATGGTCCTTACTGTTGAGGGACCAAGGAAATCCTGCAACTGGTACATTATTCAGCTCCTCTACCCTTAATGGTGGATTTGGTTTCCTAACTCACTTACCAAGGAGGGTGCTGTCCATTTACACGGAGGTGCTGAAAACACTACTACTGTATTCCATTTGTGTGTAATCAGAGATTTGTAGCCTGTAATGGAAAAGACCTTCTGGAGGGGATGCCAAGAGAACTAGAAAAAGCCTGTGTCCCAAAATAAAGTTACAGTTTGATTATTAAGACTGGAATGTGAATGCATGAAAAGGTGATTGTATAAGACAGTAACAAGGGCTAGATGAACGGGTGGTGGTTGTGGGTGGTGATGACTGAAGAGGGGCTGGAGGTGACTGGGAGGGGAGCCGGTCTGTAGAATGAGAGGCACGGAGGTGAGGACTGTTGGCTTTGGAGTCTTGCTTTCCTTTTCAACAGCTCTCCGTCTAACGTGCACGTGATAAAGAGTGCCACATATGTTAGCTTTAGTGTTGGCGATGCTTAGACCAGAATAAGCTTGTTTCAGCAATGATCTTTAAAGGCAGGGAGGAGACTCCCTCGTGGTCCAGTGATTATGACTTCACCTTCCAGTGCAGGGGGTGTGGGTTTGATCCCTGGTCTGGGAGCTAAGATCCCCCATGCCTCATGGCCAAAAAAACAACACATAGAACAGAAACAGTATTTGTGTTTCAATTCAATAAAGACTTTAAAATGGTCCATTTAAAAAGATGCTTAAAAAAATTTTTTTAATGTAGCATAAGAATGTATATTTTCAACTACCTTGTTAGATCCCTTGGAGAAGGAAATAGCTCCCCACTCTAGCATTTTTTGCCTGGGAAATCCCATGGACAGAGGAGCCTGGAGGGGTGCAGTCCACCGGGTCTCAAAGAGTCAGACATGACTAAGCCACTAACACACTTTGTTATGTCTAAAAAATGCATATTAGTTTGGAGACATGGTAAAATACAAAAGTACTTCAAAGAACAGATACAAATCTTGTATTCCAGAAATAGCTACTGTTTACCTTTCTCGAGGTTCCAGAGTATTGACTAGAATTATCAGTTATAGATGTGTGTCTTCTAAATAGTCAATCACAGTAGGCTCTGGGGGAGTTCTCATGTCAGAAATGTGTACAGGCCATGAAAGAGTAAGTGGGGGTTCACAGAACATCCCTGTGGTGTAGAAGTCTGGGCATCATCCACTAATCTGTAATCTGTGTAGTTGGCAGGGACGCATGGCATTCATCCAGTGCTTAGGGACTCACTACATTTGCTAAGAAATGTGCTACAACGTCACCATCTTTTCTTGCTGACTCTCTTTCATTTCTCATGTTGTTCACATCAGACAGTCCCTCCCTTATATATGGGATTTTATTAGGAATTTCAGAGGACTCTTCTTATAGCCTTTGCACTTGATCAACATTCTTAGTTTAAACACAGAACCCATCAACATTTCTGAGGAGGTTGATTTGTATGAAAACATCTCAGGAATTCCACCTGTGTCTAACAAACTCTACTGACCAATTACTTAAAACGTCTTGAGAGAACGTGCCTGTGTTTCAGACTCTTGTTTAGTAGAGCTGAGAATTCCAAAGCAGACACAGTGCCATCCACTGGGGCAGTGGCCTTCCCCAGTAGCCGAGTCCCCGGAGAGGCTGCCACCATCTGTGCACCATCCGTGCGCTCTCCGCCCTGGGGTCTAACGCACAGAGTTAGGTGACACCAGCCTCATTTGAAGGCCAGCGGACGGGCTCTGAGCTGAGACCACTCTTTCTGTGAGTTGGTGCTGTCATTTAATGTGAAACACACCTTTCAGGTGGGACAGGAGAAAACTGCTCGCTTGGGAAGCGGAGTCTTGGCGCTTCAGCCTCAGGGTTGTCTGGAACTTGCTTTCCCTTTGGCACTAGAGTTTGGGCCAGGCCCCTGAAACAACTTGGCCTTGTTTCCATTTTTGCTTTTTTTTTGCAACTTTAGAAATGGGACTTTTTGCTCAGTCGGTGAATCAAGAGAATCCTGTCAGCTTGCTATTGCTAGTGAAAATCTTTGAGTAAACAGGATGTGACACTGCACTTATCGTGCTGACTCTGAAAATCATTCATCCTTACCGTGTCTTCACAGTGTGCTCTGAGAGCTATACGTTCATTCTTTCGTTCATTTATTTGGCTTCGCTGGGGCTTAGTGGCAGGCCACGAGGTCTTTGATCTTTGTTGTGGCACGGGGATCTTTTTCAGTTGCAGCGTGTGGGGTCTAGTTCCCAGATCAGGGGTTGAACCCAGGCCCCCAGCATTGGGAGCACGGAGCCTTGGCCCTGGACCGCTAGGGAGGTCCACCATCTCTACTTTCTTAGTAGCTTAAAAATATATTAATGTGGAAATACCAACAGAATAACTTAATTGTTTTAAATTGGGTAGAAATGTTGCCCATGGTCTGTCTGTCCCTTTGTATTACATGTTTTATTTTCTTTTGTCCCCTTCAGGCAAGAGCACTCACTTGTGTATTTGTGGTAGACTCTTGACTCAAACAGCTCTTACTTATACCTGCTAGATAAAATAGGAATTTCTCTAGTTTTTTTTTTTTTTTTCAACCTCTAGGTGACCACAAGCAGAATTGTAAAAACAGTTTACACCATCTAAAGGAATGTAGAGGATGAAGCAAGTAAAATAGCTCGTATAATAATAAAAAAGTAACTGTTGGGAACAAAATCAGAAATTAATACAAAAATATTAGTTGTCTAAATCCATTTGTGTTTACCATTATCTCTATATAAAAGATTATAACTAAGATTAGGATGAAAAAGAAATGAACAAACTAGATACATAGCTAACTAAAAATATTTAAATGGTGATACAAAAGTAAAAGCTAAAGTGTAGACAAAATAAATCAGGTGTATGTGAGTGGAAAAAAAAAGACAGTAATGATAATTTCAGAATTGAAGGCAAAATATATTAAAGGGAACAAAGCTGGTTTCAAATGTTATGGTACTTGACAACTAAACTGTAACAAGCTTAAAGTTATTTCTTCCTAAGAAATAGCATTTTTTCTTAAATATAATAAGAATCTGGCAGAAATACAATTATGAGAAACTAACAAGTCTTTCATTCTTCAGTATATTTTATAATAAAATACTGACTTCTCTGCTCAGTTTTGTTATAATCCTAATACTGCTCTAAATGCAGGAGACCCAGTTTGATTTCTGAGTCAGGAAGATCCGCTGGAGAAGGGATAGGCTACCCACTCTAGTATTCTTGGGCTTCCCTTGTGACTCAGCTGGTAAAGAATCCACCTGCAATTCGAGAGACCTGGGTTCAACCCCTGGGTTGGGAAGATCCCCTGGTGAAGGGAGTGGCTGCCCACTCTAGTATTCTGGCCTGGAGAATTCCATGGACTGTTTAGTCCATGGGGTCACAGAGTCAGACACAACTGAGCGACTTTCACACTCTAATACTGCTCTAAAAAAATTAACTTTACTAATTAAAAACAAACCTGGAATGTTTTCCAGCGTTCTGAAATAATTTGTGAGAAGCTGAATTACTAATTACTGCATTGTTGTTGTTCAGTCACTAAGTCGTGTCCAACTATTTTTGACCACATGGACTGCAGCACACCAGACTTCCCTGTCCTTCACTTATCTCCTGGAGTTTGCTCAAACTCATGTCCATTGAGTCAGTTATGCCATCCAACCATCTCATCCTCTTTTGTCCCCTTCTCCTCCTGCCTTCAGTCTTTCCCAGCATCAGGGTCTTTTTCAGTGAGTTGACTCTTTGCATCAGGTGGCCAAAGTATTGGAGCTTCAGCACCAGTCCTTCCAATGAATATTCAGGGTTGATTTCCTTTAGGATTGACTAGTTTGATCTCCTTGCAGTCCCAGGGACTCAAGAGTCTTCTCCAGCACCACAGTTCGAAAGCATCATTTTTTCAGCACTCAGCCTTCTTTATGGTCCAGCTCTCACATCCATATGTGACTACTAGGAGAATGACTACATGGACCTTTGTCAGCAGTGTGATATCTCTGCTTTTTGATATGCTGTCTAGATTTGTCATAGCTTTTCTTCCAAGGAGTAAGTGTCTTTTAATTTTGTGGCTGCAGTCCATCTGCAGTGATTTTGTAGCCCAAGAAAATGAAATCCAACACTGTTTCCACTTTTTCCCTATTTGCCATGAAGTGATGGGACTAGATGCCATGATCTTCAATTTTTGAATGTTGAGTTTTAAGCCAACTTTTTCACTCTCCTCTTTCACTTTCATCAAGAGGCTCTTTAGTTCTTTGATTTCTGCCATAATGCTGGTGCCATCTGCATATCTGAGGTTATTGATGTTTCTCCCGGCAGTCTTGATTCCAGCTTGTGCTTCCTCCAGCCCAGCATTTTGCGTGATGTACTCTACATATAAGTTAAATAAGCAGGGTGACTATATACAGCCTTGATGTACTCCTTTCCCTATTTGGAACCAGTCTGTTGTTCCATGTTCAGTTCTAACTGTTGCTTCTTGACCTGCATACAGATTTCTCAGGAAGGCAGGTAAGATGGTCTGATATTCCCTTCTCTTGAAAAACTTTCCATAGTTTGTTGTGATTCACACAGTCAAAGGCTTTAGCATAGTCAATGAAGCAGAAATAGATATTTTTCTGAAATTCCTTTGCTTTTTCTATGATCCAACGGATGTTGTCAGTTTGATCTCTGGTTCCTCTTTTCTTAATCCAACTTGAATATCTGGAATTTCTCAGTTCATGTACTATTGTAGCCTAGTTTGAAGGATTTTGCGCATTACCTTGCTAGCATTTGAAATGAAAGCAATTGTGTGGTAGTTTGAACATTCTTTGGCATTTTCCTTCTTTGGGATTGGAATGAAAACCAATGTTTTCCTTTATATTAGAATAAAGCAAATATGTGTTTTGTGCTTGCTAATATTCAGTATTTTAACTGGTGTGTGTGTGTGTGCGCATGCGTGCACACTCGTTCAGTCCCTCAGTCGTGTCTGACTCTTTGGACCCCCTGGACTGTATCCCACCAGGCTTCTCTGTCCATGGGATTTTCCAGGCAAGGATGCTGGAGTGCATTGCCATTTCCTCCTCCAGGGGGTCTTCCAACCCAGGGGTCGAACTCCTGTCTCTGTGTCTCCTGCAATGCAGGTGTATCCTTTACCAGTGAGCCTCTGGGAAAGCCCTTTTTAACCAGTGGTCCCAGCCAGCTACAGTTGTCTATTGTAAATGAAGAGACAGCACTGTCATTATGTGCAAATGGTTTGAATCCAGAAGAAAAAAATTTAAGAATTTTAAAAATTCCAGAGTGTAACAAATATTATACTTGAAAAAAAAAAATCCAAAGATTTCCACATACCAGCAGTATTCACTTGGAGAATAAAATGGAGCAACAGACCCCTTTTTCAGTTCCAACAAAAGATATAAAATGCCTAAGAAGACACCTCAGGAAGTCCCGAGTAACTGGAAAAACACTTGGAATCTCTGTAATGACAGTACAGTGGCCGTCAGTCCTGCTGCTTTTAATTTGGCAATAAATATGCTCCATTTAATCTGGCAGAGATTCCTGCTTTTATTCTTCATGGCTTCCTCTGGAGGCAGATTAAAGCTTGCCAATGTTTTTTCCTTCCTTTTACCAGTAAGGAAACTGAGGCTTTTTTTGTCATTTTTGTGACAGTGTATCAGGGCACAATTCATGAGACAAAAGCCGGTGTGATACTAACTCTTGATGTCCTAGCTTTTTCATACTAATCTATTTTCTGTGTTTTCTTCAGGGTACATGCATTTCTTTAAAAATTAAGCTGGGAATTGAGTGTCAAATTGAGAATAATTCTCCTTTCTCTGCTGAACTGTGGGTATTTTAATTTGTAACCGTAAGGACTCCCATGGATCACTTTTGTTTTGAATTGTTTTGGTGAAAAGAAGGAAACATATTTCTACAATTTTAATGGCTGTTCATCGTAATTCCTTAATGAGTGATCAGACTAGAAGTGGAATTAATTTTGTAGCTATGCTTGCTCCTGGGATAATGCCGTTAAGCTCCATAAATGGCCTCAGTGCTTTCCAGTTCTGATCGGGTGCTTATAACACAAAGAGCCTGGGACTTTCTTCACAGGTTAATTTTTCTTTTATTGATTTACTTATTTAGCTAGCTAGCCGTGTCGGGTCTTAGTTGCCGCCTGTGGCATCTTAGATCCCTGACCAGGGATCAAACCTGGGCCCCCTGCATTGGGAGCTCGGAGTCTTAGCCACTGGACCACTGGGGAAATCCCCACAGTTGAATCTTTAAAGAGGTATACTGCTCTGGTTTTCCAGGACGTTTCTAACAAATTACCACAAACTTCATGGCTTAAAATGACCAAAATTTTCTCTCTCACAATTCTGGAGGCTCAAAGTCCAAAGTCAGTTTCTCTGGGTGCAAACCAAGGCGGTGGGCAGTGCACCTTTTGGAGGCTGTAGGGAATCTCCATTCCTTGCCCTTTGCCTCTGGTGGTCACGTAGATTCCTGGACTGCAGCCGTATCACTCCAATCTCTGCCTCTGTGGTCACAGTGCCACCACTTCTACTTCCATCAGGCTTCCCTGGTGGCTCAGATGGTAAAGAATCTACCTGCAGTGCAAGAGACCCAGGTTCAATCCCTGGGTCAGGAAGATCCCCTGGAGAAGGAAACAGCAACCCACCCCAGTATTCTTGCCTGGGAAATCCCGAGGACAGAGGAGGCTGGTGGTCTCCAGTCTGTGGGGCTGCAAGAGTTGGACAGGACTTAGCAACTAAACCACCACCTACTTGCGTCAGCTCTCTCTGTTTCCCTTTTGTAGGGATTCTGTTGATTGTATTTAGTGCCCTCTGGATAATCCAGGAACTGGCCCTCTTCTCCAGATCCTTTGTTTAATCACACCTGCATCTCTCTCCCTGAAGAATGCATGCTCTGGAGGCAGTTGGAGCAGAATTTACATACTAGTCAATTGCTAGCCCCCATGCTACTTAACCTCTTTGAACTTCGTTCCTTCATCTGAAAATGGAACTAATATACACCTATCTCAGACTCTTGGAAAGGGTTAAGAGAAATAATGTTGATTCAGCTATTACTTGGTTTCTTATTTTCTTGAGTTGACAGCTTAGTTTGGACTCATCTGTGTATCTCCGGAGCCCATTCCATCCCAGGCACAGTATTTGTCTGATAAATGTTGACTGAGTCGTTTTCTGCCCTCTGAAGGGCAGTGTGGCATTGCACTGCCATCTGCTGGACCCCAGCTGGGGTCAGATTGGTAGTGATGGCCCATCCCTGTGTAAGAGTTGAGAGCCATTAACTTGGGCAACTGGGGAGATCCATGCAAAGCAGAAACCCTAACACTGTGGTTTCTGTGTAAATGGGCTAAGTTGAGTGCATGTGTGATGCAAAGGAAGAACTTTTTTTATTTCTTTTTGGCTGTGCTGGGTCTTCATTGCTGTGTGGGCTTTCTCTATTGTGGCAAGTGGGGGGCTGCTCTCTAGTCGCACCGGCTTCTCCTTGCTGTGACTTCTCTTGTTGCAGAGTACAGGCTCAGTAGTTGTAGTGCATAGGTTCAGTTGCTCTGTTCAGTTGATCTGTGGGATCTTCCCAGACCAGGTATCAAACCTGTGTCTCCTGCATTGGCAGATGGATTCTTTACCGCTAGACCATCAGGAAGGTCCAGGAAGGAACGATTGATCCAGAAAGTTATAAATGGGCATAATGAGTGTCCAGATCCTTCCACACATACGTACTTTTCATAAGAGATTGATTTTTTACCTTTGGTATCTTGGCTTTGTGGGCTTCCCCAGTGGCTCAGCAGTAAAGAGTCTGTCTTCAATGCAGGAGATGCACATTCCATCCCTGGGTTGGGAAGATCCCCTGGAGGAGGAAATGGCAACCCACTCCAGGATTCTTGCCTGGAGAATCCTATGGACAGAGGACCATGGCTGGCTACAGTCCTTTGGGTCACAAAAGAGTCAGATACCACAGAGCAACTAAACACATGCATACATACACACACACACACATCTTGGTTTTGTGCTCACAATCAGTGTAAACGTCTCGAGGTTAGAGAAGGGAGCTTGTTTCATTCCTGTGAGGGTCCCCTCAACTCAGTGTCGAGCTCCTTGAGAATACATGTTAGTGAGGCAGTGATGGGTGTGTTCTGTGGCTACCTGCCGAGCACTTGTTGGGGTGACACGGATTGAGCACTCAGTATGAAGCTTGCTGCCAGCAGAGTGAAGTGTTACCACGGGGCACGAGCAGTTACTGGCCCAGCCGTGGCCTTGGTTCATGAGTCATTTGGCTCCTAGTGCTCCTGAGTCACAGACTGTCCTGCACATCTCCTTGCTGACTCATCTGTGCCCTGTGTAGGGTCCGGGGGCCTCCTGCAGTGATCAGGCATCATGTCACTGAGGAATATGGTGGGGGCTGGGCTCAGGGAACCAACAGCCCCTCTTCTTAGACCCTTCATGCCCCAGTCTGGCTGCTTGCAGGGAGAAGAGGCAGCTGGAGCGTTGGAAAGGGAGTTCCCTGGGAGCAGCAAAGGGAGATGCACAGGACGGAGCGCTGAGTGCAGGGTGGAAGAGCATCGCATTGCAGGCACCTGCGGGAGGGAGGAAGGAACACTTCTGAGCATGCATCAGGACTTCGGGACATTTAGGATTTATATCACTATATCCTTAGTGATAGATGATACTTAATGCCTGTCGTTGCCATATTTAGGGTTTATTCTACCTCCCTTTCATCCTGATGATGCCTTTAGGTGATCTTACCAGTTGCTTATGGCCTCAGATCAGCAGACTTTGAAAGAGATCTTTCATGGAAGAAAAAACTAAATGTATTTAACCAGCAAAGAGCAGGACAGACATTTGAGAGTCTCTCGGGCTCTAGACAGTACTGGATGAATGTAAAAGTAGGAAGTAAAATCTGGATCCTCAGTTTCTAAAGTGTCCAGAGAAGAGAGGTGATGACCAGAAGCAATCTGACAACAGCACTGAGTTGTGGGGTCGAGAGTGTGGGGGTCCCAGAAGGGAGAGCACCTGAGGCTGGACCCAGGGACTGGCTCCCGACAGTGCTGACTGCGAGTCTCTCTGGGTCCTGTGGGTATACACAGGAGGACGTACAGTCCCTCTCCTGTCGAAGTCACCCATCCCAAGGATCAGCTCAGCTCATCACTGGACTCCTCTAAGTTCTAGTGTACAGGTGCACAGAGAGCCCCAGTGGCAGGAGGGGCTGTGGGCCACGCCATCCCGGGGAGTCTTTCTGGCTGAGCAGAAGGAGAGGTGCTCTGACCTTGGTTCAGCTCACAACCATGGACGGGGCCATTTCCCCAGAAGTCTTCAGATCGCTCTCTTCTATAACTGCTTAATCTGTTTAAAGTAACTAGAAGGGAAAAGAAGCTTTTGAATTTGGAAAAACAACGCTTTTGTTGTTCAGTCGTTCAGTAGCGTTAGACTCTTTTCGACCCCATGGACTGCAGCACACCAGGCTTCCCTATCCTTCCCCATCTCCCGGAGCTTGCTCAGACTCATGAACTTTGAGTCGGTGATGCCATCCAACCATCTCATCCTCTGTCACAATGTTAATGATATATCTTAAGCCAGTGACCGTGTTTTCATTTCTTTCCTTAGTGTCAAATCAACAGTGCCTTGACTTCCTTCCATACTGCTCTGGAACTTGCGGTAGACCAGAGAGAAATCCAGCATGTTTGTCTCTATGAAATTGGTAAGTGTTGAATGTCAGTCCAGTTGCCTGTCATCAAATAGTGTATTAACACAGCAGTTTGTGTCCAGCTTCTTGTCCCGCAAGTGTTAATGCATTCCTGTGCACTCTTTCCCTGTTAATGCTGTTCAGTTTGTGTCTTTGTGAAATGCCGGCTGCCTTTTGTAATAACAGGACTTTGTTACCATGGTGGAAGTAGCGATACTTATCTCAGTGAATTCTTGTTACTTCTTTCCAATAATTTGTTCCTTTGATGATTTGACTCTAGGCTAATAGGCACAGTTGACTGAATTGAGTAAGAACCAATTTAAAAAAAAAAAAAAAGAACCAATTTTGACTCTTTTATTGGACTGGATATTAGAATTCAGAACTGTTATCTCTTCCCTCCCACCAATGTGTACCTGAGAAGAAAAGTCCAGCTTAGGAGAGATTGGGTGCACGGATTCCAAGCCCAGTTAGCTCGTCTACCAACTAACTGGGAGCCCTCGCCCTGCAGTCGCCCTTGGAGCAGCTGTGTGGTTTAGATGAAAGTACCCGGATGAGCCTGAGGCAGGGTACTTGGCACACGTGTTAGCCACCTCCTCCTGCTTCTCCCCTCTTGGAGATGCATTTATAGACAGACCTGGAGGCATTTGTTTGCCCAAGATTTAGCCCCCCTCTCCCCTCCCTCAAAGTTGTTGCTTTAATTTTTTTTTTTTGGCTGACTGCACTAAAATACGTTAGTGATTCCATAATCCTTGACTGTGACAGTGGCTTAATTATGCTGAGAAGCATAAACACAACTTTGGACTTGAAACAACAGGAACACATTTTAGTAAGGGATTCATGCTTTTTAGAATTTGAGCCAAGACTGCAAGGTCACACTGTATATAGCGCACCTACAAGGAATGAAGGAGGGAGCAGAGACGGGAGAAAGGATGAGGTGGTGGTGAGAACCAAAAGTGAAATTGAGACTCCAAAGGCTGTCATCAGAGACACAAAAGAAGAGATGGAGGAAGCCTGGGGAGGCAGTTGTCACCTGGCAGCGTGGACCTTACAGTGCCTGCTGCTTGCTTGCCTGCCACAGATATATTTGTCTTCCTGAATCTTTTCTTTTCTTTTTTTTAAAAGAAGAGTGCTGATTGAGAACCGCCCAATAAACAGTATTATGTTTTATACATCTGTTATAGCTTAGAAAGTGAAGATCAAATGTGATCCAGTGGGAAATATATTTTTCTGCAGTCTAACCTCTGCTGGGGGGCTTCCTTGGTGGCTCAGCGGTAAAGAACCCACCTGCCAATGCAGGAAATTTGAGTTTGATCCCAGGGTCAGGAAGGTCCCCTGGAGAAGGAGATGACAATCCTCTCCAATATTCTTGTCTGGGAAATCCCATGGACAGAAGAGCCTGGTGGACTACAGTCCATGGGGTCACAAAAGAGACATGACTTAGCAACTAAAACTAACAGCCACCAACTTGCTGGAGCTCTGGTGTGTAGCCGTAATGCGGAATGGAACATGAGACACGGTAACTGTGATGTTTTGAGGGAGACAAGGCATCTCTAATTTCACAACTGATGTAGTAGTATAGAACTTGAAGAACTAGCTTTGGTGACCTTTCATGGTTCTTGTTTAGGATACTCTTTTTTTCTTCTAGTTTTATGGAGATAGAGTTGACATGTAACATTAGTAAAGTGTCCAACATAAAGATTTGATACTGTATATATTGCAGACTGATCATGGTGGCCTTTTCTTGTGTGTGCACCACTTCTGGGTCTGTGGTGGGGCAGAAAGTTAGAGCTGCAGAAAGCTTAGAAATCATGGAACCCAGAGCTAAGGACATAGGAGGGTTGACCTGGGGTGCGGCTGGAGGGTGGGAACAGCACAATCGGAACTCAGCCTCCTTATTTTGGTTTGGTGCTACCTCCCACCTCTACTTTTGCACTGAATCCAAATCTTACCCTGAAGTCTATTTTAGGATGGAAATAATTTGCCCCAGGTTTTACTCTAAAATTAGGGTTAGGGTTAGGGTTAGATCATGGCATCTGGTCCCATCACTTCATGGAAAATAGATGGGGAAACAGTGGAAACAGCATCAGACTTTATTTTTCTGGGTTCCAAAATCACTGCAGATGAAATTAAAAGACTTTAGAAAAATCATGACTGCAGCCATGAAATTAAAAGACGCTTACTCCTTGGAAGGAAAGTTATGACCAACCTAGATAGCATATTGAAAAGCAGAGACATTACTTTGCCAACAAAGGTCCGTCTAGTCAAGGCTATGGTTTTTCCTGTGGTCATGTATGGATGTGAGAGTTGGACTGTGAAGAAGGCTGAGCACCGAAGAATTGATGCTTTTGAAGTGTGGTGTTGGAGAAGACTCTTGAGAGTCCCTTGGACTGCAAGGAGATCCAACCAGTCCATTCTGAAGGAGATCAGCCCTGGGATTTCTTTGGAAGGAATGATGCTAAAGCTGAAACTCCAGTGCTTTGGCCACCTCATGCGAAGAGTTGACTGATTGGAAAAGACTCTGATGCTGGGAGGGATTGGGGGCAAGAGGAGAAGGGGACGACAGAGGATGAGATGGCTGGATGTCATCACTGACTCGATGGACGCAAGTCTGAATGAACTCCGGGAGATGGTGATGGACAGGGAGGCCTGGCGTGCTGCGATTCATGGGGTTGCAAAGAGTCGGACATGACTGAGCGACTGATCTGATCTTTAAAATACATCAACTTCACATCATATCCCGTGGAGTTTGACACTGAATTTCCTGGAAGTGTGGCTTCCCCTCATCCCTGTAGGGTGTCAGGTGACGTGACTACTTCGTGGAGTGGATAACAGAATTTGTTAGGCAGCTCGCAGACAGGAGAGTGCGATGGCCTTTGATCCTCAGCCCTTCCCTCTTCTAAGCTGTGTGACCCTGAGCAAGCCACTAAGCCTCTTCATGCCTTAGGCTTTCTCCTTGGTCAGGTGCGGCACCATCAGCCACCTTTCCAAGACTGCACTGGGATTAGAGAGAATTACATCAGGTGCCTGGCACACCCAGGGCTGGCTCTATGATGGGGAGCTGCTGTTACTAACAGCAGAGGATAACACTCCTTATATCCTTGCTGCTGTTGCTTCTCCCCACCCCTACCTATCCCCAGGATGCCAGCCTAAGGATGTTTTGCTCCGAGAGAGCTGGGTCCTTTCTCTGCCCCTCAGAGAGAGGGTGGCAAGTACTTAATGTCTCACTGGCTCGCTCTCTACTCCTCTGAGCAGTTTGCTAATTACCAGTGATCATCAACGCGCTGGTGAGTATGTGAGACTTCCGAGGTGGTCACCGTGTTATATAATCTAGTAGCATCGTTCCTTTTTCTCTACCTGTTCTTGGAGAGAAGCACTGCTGTGCTTAGGTTTATTGCACAACTGGAGACAAATTAGACCATTTTCCTCAAAATCTTTATGCGCCTCCCTTCTATACTGCCTCACCGGTTGTGAAATCAGAGATGCTGTATCTTCCTCAAAGCATCCCATTGAAAATGTTTAAGAAGAAAAAAAGAATTATGAAGTTCTCAGGTAGTTTACATGGAACACTTGCAGAGGAAGTCAGCAGGATGAGGGATATATAACCTACAGATGGGCTGAAAAGTGTGTTATTTTGCTGTTCAGTCGCCAAGTCGTGTCCGACTCTTGCAGTCCCATGGACTGTAGCTCACCAGGCTTCTCTGTTCATGGGATTTTTGAGGCAAGAACACTGGAGTGGGTTGCCATGTCCTTCTCCAAGGGATCTTCCCAATCCAGGTATCGAACCTGTGTCTCCTTCATTGTCAGGCAAATTCTTTACCACTGAGCCACCAGGGAAGCCTGTGTTACTTTAGGATCCTTTTCTAAAAACATCTGTTTCACAGGTTGGTGCAGCATGATAGAGCTGAATTTCAAGGATGCGTTCAATTCCTTTGAGAGGCTAAAAAACGAGTCCCGGTGGTCCCAGTGCTATTATGCCTACCTAACCGCAGGTGAGTGGATCCCAGTACACGTGGTCACAGCACGCCCTCCTGTCTCAGACTAGCTCCCTCTTGTTGTTGGATGGAGAGCGATGGGCAGAGGATGCAGAAGTGCTGTTCTTGACAGTTTCCCACAGCATGTGGTGCTGTTTGTTGCTGATCAGTCGCTGAGTTGTGTCTGACTCTTTGAGACCCCCATGGGCTCCAGTAGCCAGGCTCCTCTGTCCTCCACCATCTCCCATAGCTTGCTCAAACTCATGTCCATTGAGTCGGTAATGCCATTCGACCATCTTGTCCTCTGTTGTCCCCTTCTCCTCCTGCCCTCAATCTTTCCCAGCATTGGGATTTTTTCCAGGGAATCAGATCTTCAGATCAGGTGGCTAAAGTACTGTTTTGGACTGCAAGTGAATAGCAGCTGAATACAGCTCCCACCCAGCCAGTGGAATGTTGGGAAGTTCGATGCTACACGCCCTGCCCCTTCCAGTATTCCCCCAGGGCCGGGTCCGTCACATGCTGGGTCCTGGACATGCTCGTTATGAGCTTCTCATTTTCGTACACTTTGTCCTAAACAGCCTCAACTTACCCTCACCCCTCTCCTTTTCTTCCTCAAATCTATTTTTCATTTATTAGGCGCTTAAAGAATTTTAAAGCATTGAACATGTCTTTTAAATCGTATTCATATCTTCCTTTCAATTGTTAGTGCCCTCGTTGTGAGTTGCACAGGTTTTGAGGAGTCCGTTCCAGCCTTGTTTTGCCTCTTACCCCTGTTATAATTAGTGTGATTTTGCGGAGTACAAGGTGTTTCAACACTGCATGTCATTATGGCAGAAACAACTTACGCTTTCTGACAGGAGTGTCGTGTGCGTTGCCTTTTCCCCTGACATGAACAGATAGGTGAGGACATGCTGCCACCTGGTGGACAGAACCGCTGTCTGTGCCCTGAGCCCCATGAATTGCCTGTGTGATGCAGAGTGGTTTAGGAAGCGATTGAAGAGACCCAGGGAGTGTACTCCTCCTGCCTCTAACAATGAGCTTTCCTTACACACCCACAAAAGCGATTCTTCTCCTTAAAATTTAAAACTGATCCAAGCATTATTTTAAATGTGTTCTTATTTCTCTGAAGGTTTGCATTTAACAGAACATCTCCTGTCATTCCATCCCTGTAACTGGTCTCTTTAAAATGGGAAAGAATTAACAGTGACCCTGTGTATATCCAGAATGTTCTGGAACTGCAGTCCATTAGCAATCAGGATGGAAGCCCTTACACCCGCAGGCCTTCCTATAGACCCCACAGGGTGTTAATCCATTTTCATCTGGCTCTTGTTGTTGATGTTTGAGTAGGATTATTTTCAGTATGCTGCTAGGATACTTTAAGGGTTGGTTTACGGAACTCAGAGGCATCTCAGATGAAAATTGCAGCTGTTTATTGAGTGGGCTTGGTGTGCCCTGCACGGTGATGAACCAAAACAGGCTGCTGTTGTTGTGGTGTAATAGGATCAGGTAGTCAGTGTGGGCAGGTATTTGTTTTATTTTAATTGGAGGGTAATTGCTTTACTATATTTTGTTGGTTTCCGCCATACATCAACATGAATCGGCCACAGGTATACATATGTCCCCTCCCTGTTGAACTTTCCACCCCTTCCCGCCTCTCTAGGTTGCCACACCGCACCTGATTTGAGCTCCCTGCATAATACAGCACTTCCCCCCTGGCTGCCTGTTTTACGTATGTCGTTCTGTTTCCATGCCACTCTCCCCATTCGTCTCACCCTCTCACACATTGTGTCCACAAGTCTGTCTCTATGTCTGCGTCTCCATTGCTTGATGAATGGATAAAGCTGTGGTATATATATACAATAGGATATTCCTTAGCCATAAAAATGAACACATTTGAGTCAGTCCTAATGAGGTGGATGAACCTAGAGGCTGTTATACAGAGTGAAGTACGTCAGAAAGAGAAAAACAAGTGTCATATATTCACACACATATATGGAATCTAGAAAGGTGATACTGATGAGCTATGTATTTTTTAAAAATCTTTGTGGAGCATAGAGCATGAAGAAATAAATGTACAGTGTGGCTCTATAGAGGAGCATTTATTCTCACTGGAAATCCCAGGATCACACCAGTTGTAGGAGATGATACAGCGTGAAAGACTCCAGTCTCCACGTCTCCACGGGGGTTCCGTGAAGATGATGTGTGAAGAGCTCCACATAAAGAGGGCTTGGGAGGTGGGGCGGCTCGCTGCTGTGCTCTCAGTGCAGGCGGCTTGCAGGAGCTGTTACCTGAGTTGGCTTGACGGACTGGTATGTGTTATAAGCAGCGCCTGAGAAGATGAGCATTAAGGGACTGGAAACACTGCCACTGGGAACTTAGTTCCTTGGTTTTTTCTTTAATCACTTTTTTTTTTGTCTTTTTTTCTACTCTTGGCAGATTTCAATTTACAATACAGTATTATCGAATGTAGTCACCATGTTATTATACATTAGATCTTCAAACCTTGTTTATCTTATAGCTGAGAGGTTTTTTTTAAAATTATGGTAAAATATACATAATGTAAAATCTACTTTAACCATTAAAAAAGTATTTTTTTTTTTTTGGCTACGCTGGACAGCTTGCAGAATCTTATTTCTCCAGGCCTCTGAAGGTGAAAGCCCAGAATCCTAACCACTGGACCGACAGAGAGTTCCCCGTTTTAACCATTTTTCAGTATGTGGTTCAGTGGCATTAAGTTCTTTGATAGCCATCACCACTGCCCACCTTTCTTTTTGAAAAGTGAAACTCTGTGATCTTTATTTATTTTGTGTGTGTGTTTGTGTAGCAGAGTTTTATTAAAGTGAAAAAGGGACAGAGAAATCTTCTGACACAGACATCAGAAGGGGGGTGGAGAGTGCCCACTTGTAGTCTTAATCAAAGCTTATATCCTTTTACCAGACCCATTGCCACAACATAAATCTTAAATTAACAAGATTAGTACTAACAACAGAAAGGTCTTACCAGATCCACTCCCACAACATAAGATAACAAGATTAGTTAGAAGGTTCTTGTGAAGGAGAAACATGTCCTCGAGCAAGATACATTGTTACATTGACCAAGACAAGACAGTGTAGAAAAAGTGCTGGTCCTTTTCTCCTTGAGAACTCCAGACCTCTGTCCCCTTTGCAAAAGCTCCAGACCCCTTTCTCCTCCTCGGGGACCGGGACTTCTTATCAACCTACCTAGGAATTGACTCTCTCGTTCCCCCCTTTTCTTTTAGGAGTAAAACTCTATGATCTTTAAACAAGAACTACCTACCCCCTGCCCAAGCCAACCCCTAATAAACTCTGCTCCTTCTGTCTATATGAATTTGACTATTTTAGGTGCCTCAAGTAAGTGGACTCACCAGTATTTGTTGATTGAATCTGGCTTATTTCACTTAACATAGTGTCCTCAAGGTTCATCCATAATGTAGTGTGTGTCAGGATTTCATTCATTTTTAAGGCTGAATAATATTCCATTGTGTGTACAGACCATGTTTTGTTTATTTGTTCATTGTCTGTGGACTCTTGGGTTGTTCCCACCCTTTGGCTGTCGTGAATGATGCTGCTGGGAATGTGGTTCTTTTTGAGACCCTGGTTCCAGTGCCATTTAGCACATTACCCGAAGGGTGATGTAGGAAGTGGGATGGCTGGACCATATCCTTGTACTATTCTTGCAAATTTTCTATGTGTTTGAAATTACATAAAAATAAGTTACCCCAAAAGATTAGAATATCTCTTGAAGGGCTTCCCTGGTGACTCATTGGTAAAGAATCCACCTGCCAGTGGGGGAGACGTAGGTTCCCTGATCCAGAAAGATCCCCTGGAAAAAGAAATGACAACCCACCCCACTGTTCTTGCCTGGAAACCCCGTGGGCGGAGGAGCCTGATGGGCTACAGTCCATAGGGTCGCAAAAGAATCGGACATGACTGAGCGACTAATGACAACAATAAAGCTTAGTCCTAATGGACAGGCTGAGCATCCTAAGTCTGTGTAGGTCTCAGACTTAGGATAAATCAGAGATGCTCTGCTTTCTAATATCTGCATCCTTTGAGGCAACTGTCTGTAACTTATGAAAAGGAAGTGGTATACATATTCTTCAGGATCTGAGGTGTTAGAGCTATAGACCTGCAAAGGTGATTCAGATTCTGATATTGTTGATATTTATGACTCTCTTGTGTGCCCACATTTGCTCATTCCTTTTTAGAAAATTATGTGACTATATAATAATATTATCAGTTATGTACGGAAACCTCAAGCTAGGGGCAACAGAAATTACTCTTTTTCATTGATGTACTGTGTGACCTCAGGCAAGTCTTTTAACTTTCCTGGGTCTATAATACCATGGAGTTGTTTTACAAAACAATCACCGAGCTTTCTTCTGGTTTTGAAATGTTGTAACACAACAGATGAGGTCATTTGGGATGGGTTCAGACCCCATCCGGATCAGTGCTGCTTCCAAAACTGGAAATGGAATTACCTCTCCCTTTTCATATTCAGACTAACCCCAGTGATTCCCAGTAGAAATCTTCTGCTTTTCCCATCACCTTGATGTCCTCAGCTTTCTCCAAGCCTTGCTGCTTGTATCTCTTTGACCTTCCAGTAGCTGCTCACTCTCTGACATGCCACAGCCCTCTGCCCGGCGTGACCAAGCCCCAAAATGTGAGAATGGGACCATCTAGTTTTAGGATCGCTCAAATAAAGAAGGAAGAACTAGCAAATCAATGGACATTCCAAGTGGGGATTGAAAAACAGTATGTGCCAGAGACAAAATCAACAAGAAATTAATAGAAAGGAATTCAGTGTCATGGGAGTTGCAAAGAGGATGACAAAGAGTGGTTGGTAAAGTCAGATGGAGGAGGTGGGACTGCAGCCTGGTGTGAAGTTTGGAGAAGGGAGAGAGCGGGTGAAGCAGAGGCATTGTGACTTGAGTCTTTGCCTGGGGCTTGGGGGAGATGAAGATCGAAGTCTTAGCCCCCTCCAAGGCTCAGCTTGACTCTGGTCCCTCAGAGCTGTGCGACCACGCCGAAGAGAAACCATCCCTTCCCTCCTTGAGCTTTTTGAAAGTAACTTTGATGTCAGGACTCCCAAGGCTCTCTTCACTGCATCCATTGTAGCTCCAGAATTGTGGGTGTTCTCTCTCCAGCTGAAATCCAAGTTTCTTCTGGGTGTAAACGTGTATTTCTTCTTCACATCCCTGACGGTGGCTGTAGGTGGTAGGTGCCCAGTGAACACACCCGTGACTACTTCATGACGGTGAAGGACTGTCAGATACAGGACACTTCATGATTTTCTTTCCAGGCACAGGGATAGCCCTCTACCAGTGTGACACTCTCACAGTCCTCCCAGCTCCTAACTGTTCTTGCCTAGTTTTCATTTTTCTTCCACTTTCCAAGTGTGTGAGCTCGAATGGGACTGTGCTCCGTGACAATATCTACGACCATAGTTTTCCCAACGTGTTCCTGTAAAGCTCAGGGAACCTAGCAGCAGGGAAATAATTACTGAATCAGTGGAATGATGAGCAGCAGGTTGGTATAGTCCCACATGTAACAGTCTTTAGAAATATCTCCTCCCATTTTCTCCTTTGGTAATAACCTTTTCCAAGTGTCATCAACCTGGGTATCCCTTAGTGGTATTTTCCCCCTAAATACTTTAAAGATTATGACGATGGTTTCTTACAGTTTGTCAGGGAGCCACCGGTGATGTGGACGGGGCACAGATTGTCTTTAAAGAAGTTCAGAAGCTCTTCAAAAGGAAAAACAATCAGATTGAACAGTTTTCTGTGAAAAAGGTTTGTTGGAACTTGTTGATCTGGTGTGTCGTTTATAATGGATATTTCTAACCATGGTCACCTTGGACAGCAAATGGAAATCCTAGGAAATTAGGAAATCCTGTGCAAAGCTGATCTCCTTGCTGAGCAAGTAGCTCACGACTGTGAGAGAATATTCTCGTGTGTCATCCTGCTCTGAATGCAAAGTACTGGTTGGTTGCAAATAATTAAAGCTATTGTTTGCTATTGTTTCTTTGAATGAATAGAGATATTACTGATCCTGTGGAGCTCATGAGCCCCTGGAGAGGGAGTGTGTATATCTGAAGGGTGAGGTAGCCTCAGAGGAGTGCAGATCAGCAGAACCTGGGCAAGAGATACAGACTCTGGGTTCTCATCTAGTGAAACCATCACATTGGGTGATGAATAAAAAGCAAGAGCGTGCATCAAACTGACCAGCAGAAAGGCCCAGGACTGTAGTGAGAAAGGCCCTCATTTATTTCTGTACTTTTTTAAGAATACAGTTTAGCTGAATTACCATAGGTTATAGGACAACTTGTCATATCCTGAATTCTGCATGTTTTCAGTTGGAAGTTTTTATTGAATGAACATTTAATGGCTTAGTGTGAGTATAAACTGGGTTGTAATGGGGAATGCCCCCAAGAGGACTGGGACTAATTAGGAAACTTAAAAAGTCAATAAAACCATAACTAAAAGGCCTCTAGTGTTACAGCCTTCATATAAACCCATTAAGTTAATATCTGTCACCCAGCTTTTATAAATTCCTTTGACCTAAACCAAAATGAATCTGGTTTCATCCTGCAGTTTTTAAAATATGTCCTGGAACTCGACAGTAGATTGAAGTGAATAATGAGAGAAAGGGATATCTACCAATACAACAAAAACACAGAGAGAAATTTTCATTCTTAGCCTTGTGGGAGGGAACTGTTCATATCAAATATGAACCAGCATTTTTTTAATGTCTCTGAAGTATTTTTTTTTTTTTTTTAGTTAGTTCGTTTGTTTGTTTTAAATGTAGCCTAATCATTCTAACTGCTTGCAGGCAGAGAGATTTCGGAAACAAACCCCAACCAGAGCACTCTGCGTGCTGGCATCCATCGAAGTGTTGTACTTGTGGAAAGCCCTCCCCAACTGCTCCCCGCCCAACCTACAGAGGATGAGTCAAGGTAAACAACAAAGTGCGCACAATAGCCTGTGCCTTCAGGGTCTCACTCATCTGCTCTGACTCAGAGAGTACCAATCTGTCGCTCTCTGGGACAGATGGCCTAGTGGTTAAGAAAATTCCATCACAGGTATTGGGGATAGAAAGCACTGGAAGGGCCAGATTCAGGAGTGTGTGGTGATGCTTTCTGATCATCGGGGTTATTAATCTTTTGGAAATGTCATCTTGCGTATATGCTGCCCTTCTCCAGAATTGATTTTGTATTAATATTTTGGACTCCGATTTATTGGATTGTTCTGCAGTGACACTTGTTTGTGATCAAATACAGCATTTTCCATTGAATTCCAATGGAATTAGGCTAGTCTCAGTCTTTGTTGGTGCATGCGGGCATTTCTCTAGATGGGGCAAGAGTGGGGGCTGCTCTTCATTGCAGGGTGCGGGCTTCTCATTGCAGTGGCTTTTCTTTGTTGTTTCGGAGTACAGGCTCTAGGGCACAGGGGCCTCAGTAGTTGCAGCTCCCGGGCTCTCGAGCACAGGCTCAGTAGTTGTGGCAAACGGGCTTAGCTGCTCCACGGCAGGTGGGATCTTCCCAGACTGGGGATCGAACCCATGTCTCCTGCATTGGTAAATGGGTTCTTTACCACTGAGCCACCAGGGAAGCCCCTGAGTCCCATGCTTTTATCATCAGACTTCTCTGCAGATGCCTTTTGCTTATTAAGAAAAAAACAGGTTTCCTTTCAAAGGTCAAAAAGTTTGTCAGTATTGATATTCCAGAGCAGAGTAATACAACTCCAAAAGAAGTTGTACACGGAGGCCCTGTAATTAGAGTAGGTGTGTAAAGCCCATGGGGTCGCTAAGAGTCGGATACGACTGAGCGACTTCACTTTTACTTTTCACTTTCATGCATTGGAGAAGGAAATGGCAACCCACTCCAGTGTTCTTGCCTGGAGAATCCCAGGGACGGGGGAGCCTGGTGGGCTGCCGTCTATGGGGTCGCAGAGTCGGACATGACTGAAGCAACTTAGCAGCAGCAGCAGCAGCAGTAACCCTCCCAAGGAGATTACTTGAAAGGAAATAAAATTGCTTTTGGATGTGCAAGTTCTGCTCTGTTGTTTAAAAATATTCATAATTTAAAACCCATTCCTGGTTGTTGATGCAAGTCTGGAATATCTACTAATGTCTAACACAAAGGAACAGTGAAGAATCTTAGCGACTATGTTCTTTTGAATGCACAAGTGTAGGCTATGTGTTTAGAGATAATTCAAACACACATGCAAATATAAAATAGTAATTGGCAGGCATAAGAAAGATTATCACTTTCTTGGACTAAGGAGACTCACTAATGGACGAGGAAGGGGAACCTTCTCAGTTTGAACTCAGTGAGTCACTAAGCAATGAGATTCTCAACTCCTGATGAATGTATTCCCTTCTTGCTGTCTTCTCTTTAAGCTTGCCATGGAGTAGATGATTCATCTGTCGTTGGATTAAAGTATTTGCTTCTTGGTGCCATACACAAATGTCTAGGGAACTCAGAAGATGCTGTTCAGGTAAACTGTTCACGTGGTGTCATAGCTAAGAAAACTGAACTATGAAAAACTACATGTGGGCTTGTGAATGAGAAAAAGGAAAGTGTTACGCAAAGCCAGTCTCCCATCACAGTGTGAGTTTCATCCACTTTATTAGATGAAGGTCATCCTCTCAGATGCCAGAAGTTGGTGATGGTTCATGTTCGTTTTTAATGTGACTTCAGAGCCTTTGAATATTTCTTCACCTATGGGCTCCTTTTCTGGCATTATCTGTTTATCAAAGATGACCGTCTCAAGTGGTGGAAGAGGAAGTGAGGAGGCAGACAGTTTTGTTTGTTCATTCTAATAACATCTGTATTACTTTCAGTTCTTTCAGCGAGCTGTCAAAGATGAGTTATGTCGGCAGAATAACTTATACGTTCAGCCATATGCTTGCTATGAACTTGGCTGTCTTCTATTAGACAAACCAGAGGTAAGATCTTGCCTATTTTCTTAAATAACGTTCATCAGCAAAACTGTGGAAGTGAACAGGCACAAAACATCCTTCATTTAAAACAAGTTGGTTTTTTGTTTTGTTTTGTTTTCCTTGATTCCACACAGGATGAATCCAAGAAGCTACTAATCCTATATTACTGTGTTGAAGGAGGTAATCTATTCCCTGGAGTTACAAAGAGAAACATAGCTTTTTGAACAAAAATTCATTTGAGGCAAAATCATTGTCTTTTTTTTAGAGTTATAATATGATTATAATATATTATAATCATTATAATATGATGTAATGTGGTTTATTCAGATGAATACAGAATTTCATTGTGATCCTAGTGCTATCCTTTATCTTTAGTGTATGATACCAATTAAGTTACTTAACCATATACTTTGTTCCTAATCTGTAAAACAAGATAAAAAATACCTGCCTTTCCAATTTAATAAAGACTGTAGTGAGAATAAATGAGGATGATGTGTAGGATTACTTAAAATTTTTTAGAATACCTTGTAAATTTGATGGATTATTAAGATGTATATTTAAGCACAATGGCACAGTTTTTAAAAAACAGAATTTCAACAGTGCTGGATTTGCTTAATACCTTCTTTTAGAAGCTCAGTTACATAATATTGACTATATAAAATTCTAGGTTTCAATACATTCAAGTCAGCTTTCAAATATATGGATTTTTTTAAAAGTTGAGCTAAATCAACAGAAATATTCTAGCCTAATCCTTAAATATGTCACCTATCTTGCCAAAGATAAGGCTTTTAATTGATAAGCCTTCTCATTTGAAATTCTAATTTTACCAAAAGAGAAAATGCAGTTTTTATGAATTTTGGTAGAAATTTCTAATGCCATATTCTTTAAGAAAATTTTTACTCTTAATGCAACCTAGAATACATATACATAAAATACAACAAGTATGATTTATCTCTTGAAAAATGAAGCTGATTGTTCTCAATTAGTATTGCCTTCAAAAAGAGATCTAGCTTACTGACTTCCAATAAACTTAAATTATCAAATTTAGATTGTTTAGTAGGGTCTTAAACTGTTTTAACTCTTTTAGTTGTTTATAGAATAATACTTAAAATTATGAAAAATTATCAAGTAATTCCTTGATGTAAATAAACATCATTATATTAAAGAAAAATTGAGTCATTATGCTTGAATGAGCAGTTGACTCCCCTCTAGGTCACCATAAATTGTTGGAATTAACAAGTCTTCTATTATAACATTTTCTGCTTGAGTACATAAACACAGGTGTTAAGAGATAATGTGTTTTTCTTATATTCATAGACTGTAGGAAGAGGCAGAACTCTCCTCCTTCAAGCAAAGGTAAAAATGCCCCAAAATCCCCAGTCTCTCTTTTTCCAGTGACCTTGTCCTCTGTGTGTACTCTGGAGCCTGAATTCAAGAGGTTTTGTGAAACGATTGTCCTGGTTGATAATATTTCTGGAGGGGGAAGTCATAACTGAATCAGGAGGAAGTCATAACTGAATGAGTGAGCAGTTGATTTTTAAGTAAAATTACACAAAAAATTCCGATGAAATTGCTCATCATGCTTTATAGAAACTCTTCTTGTTTGAGTGGGAAAATAACTGTTGATTTCACAACTGTGTTCTTAAGAAGTTTAGCAGTAACTTCCACTGAGCCCAGCATCAGACTACTGTCTTAGGAATAACATGAGGGAAATTTTCCAAAGACAGCATTTAATAACATTCAGTTGACATTTTAAAAACAGATAAGAATTTGATGTTTGGGGAATTGAAAAAAAAAAAAAGTGAATGTGAAGCCATTATTAGGTGCGTAAGGAGTTTTACTGTGGGAAGCAGACAGTGCCGTGTGATTAATACCGTAGTAGCACCGACAGCTTAGCTAATAGTCTCTCTCTCTGGTCTTGCAGGAGGATTTCTCTGGCTACGACTTTGAAAACAGGTTGCATGTCCGCATTCATGCTGCTCTGGCCTCAATGAGGGAACTGGTCCCTCAGTGACAGACCCCAAGTTCCTGCTGTGTCCTTCCCCAACACAGGTTCTGCACTTTAAAAGCAGAGCACACCGCTCTTATGAAGATCAGCTTTTCTTCGAAAACCACCTGGACCCAGGACACGTTTCCTCAGTTAGGCTGATGTATTCAAGATCTCCTCTTTTAAACACATAGCTTAAAAAAGAAAAGTGATGATGATGGTAGTGATAATAACTAACCACCTGGGGAGAGGGTTAAGTGACCTTGTTCAAACATTTTAGTTTTGTGATTTATTATTTTTAAAATAAAAGTAAACTAAATATTCAACCTGCGATCTTGTAGGAATGCATACCTGAAGCACACATCTGACTGGGTAACACAAAGTACCTGTAAAATTATTAACAGTATCACAACATAGTATTTATATTGTGTTTTGAAAAAATAGCAGTGCTTTCCAGTTTTACTTTATCCTCAAACTATTCCTGTGAATAATAGCACAGATATTCTAATCTCCATTGTCCAGAAAATGAGACTCAGGCACAAGAAAGCGAATTGACTTATTCCAATTAATTATTCCTCTTATTATAGAGTCTTGAATAGAATGCAGGTCTCCTGACCACAGACCAAATAATTCTTTTATTGTAAAAACAAATATGTTAATAACCCAGAATTCCAAGTTTTCCTTATTAAAAAAAAAATACTTCTCAGCTGAAGTTGTGTCATCAAAATATTTATCTCCAGATTGTCTACAAAAATGTTTCAAAGGACAAACACTTTTTTCCCTTTGAAAGCCAGCAACATGAAAGCAAATAGAAGATAGTTTTACAGCCCAAAGTATAGCTGTTTTGCTAATGTATTAGAAGACCTAGACTACAGACAGGATTAATAACACCTACATTATAGGTGTTTCCCTTCCTTTGTAATTAATTGTCTAGTTTCCAAGTTTTGGAACTTTTTCAGCAAATTGCATGAAAAGGCTGTTCTTGAAAGCACACAGATTTTTTTGCCTCAAAGTATTTGCTGGTGAGGGATTTGCTGGGCTGTCTGTTGCCAGGATTTAATCATTTTCCCCTTAGCTCAGGTTATTGATATTGTAAATAGACTTCAAAGTTATTTTTTAATCCTTTGTTGCTAATTTTTATTGTCATTGAATTTACCTCTTTGTTCAGTACTGCATACCTGTATTTTCAAAGAATCTAAATACCTCAGTCATTTTAAAATTTATTTCATCATTGTGTGGCTAACCTGGATCAATCTTAAGGGTAGTTATTTTTAAAATTTTCAGTGCCCTATAGAATATCCTCTTGGAGTGTCATTTAATTTACATATCGTTTTAGCTGAAGTATGATCTCATAGAACATCAGCAGTTTTAATATTTCACTTCAAAACAAACATGGGAGGGGCAGCTACAGCTTTGGCAGCTTCAATCTACTTAATCAGGTTTTGAGGGAATAATAGTTTCTTTTAAAAAAATGCTTGCTCTTCACTGACTTTGGCTGAACTTGCTTCATGTTTTTTCACTTACAAAGTGCTTATTAACGTTGACTTTCTTTCTAGTGGGACTGCTGCATGGGTTTTAGATGCTAGCCAGAGAGAAAAGATGCTACGTACTTTCATGAACGGGAAGATCCAGGAGCCAGGTAGATGCCTTCTGAAGGGGAAAATTGGTGTCTAAAAGTTTTAGATACCTGGTTTGAAGGAAAGAATGTTATGAATCTTTAAAATATGGCTCTCGCCATTTTCATGTCCTTTTGGTTATAGTTTATATGGCAAATTTCTCACTTATGATTGTGGAGCGTTCGGAATCATGAAGTTCTTGCTCCAGTATTCATACTTATTTGAATTTTCAGATCAGGTATTGTTCAAGCTACTTACTATTCAGTAGTAAAAGATTACATAAGGCTCCATACTTTTCTGCTTTAACTGCTTTAAAACTTTTTGTTTTTCCAGAGAGATCTCAGGATTTCAAATAAATCTGTGTTCAGTTCACTTCACTGAATACACATGATTGCAACACTGCTCAGTGAGTCGTCTCTACTAGTCCGTTTATAGATCTGTTTATAAACTGTCTCTGCTGGGTTTGATGCAGGATAGCCCTGGTGGTTTATCTGGAACCTGGTGGTAGAGCTCTGAGAGGGGGTAGACAGTGGTTCTAAAAATACTAAAATAACAAAACTGTGCTGAGTACACAAAGCCATTAGATTCACTGAAATCTGAGTACAGTATTGAGTGGAGTAATTTATAACAGTCTGGCCTGCGTGCCATGACTTACCCAACCTTTGAGTTACTGTTACCTGCCTGGAAACCTAGTTTGGTGTAAATTGCTCTTTACCCCTCTCTGATGAAGAAAATAATCAATAATCATGTTTGCATCTGTGTGTGCTTTTTTAATGTTGGCATCATTCCTTCCCCTTTTCCTGTTTTGGAGGCTGTCAAGTGGACCTTCTAATTTATAAGTGTCAGATATATTTTTGTATTAGATTGTGCCTATGATGAGAGAAATCTCTAATGTATATTTTCTGTACTTGGAACACAATTATAATCTGACACACTTGGAGGCATGGTCTAGTAATAATAATATGTACCTCTGTGATTAATGTATTTAAGATTTTACTTTTATTGGGATAGGTATCTTTTTGATTTTAGCACATGATAGCTAAGTAAAGAATTATTACTTTCAGATGTCACAGAAAATTAGAATATTTATTGTCCCATATTGTGTAAGTCAATTATTTAGAGAATTTGCATTTTTATCTTTCTGCCAACTAAAATTGAAAGACAGCGTATACATGGTTTTTTAAAACACACACACACACACACACTCTTTCCTTTGCTATGTAAACTTTCCTAGTTGATTGCTTCCTTAAGCAGATTGTGGTGGCAAGTATTCAAATATGGATCCTTACCTATGAAGATACATGGTCACACAGTCACATTTTGTTTGTTACGTATTTTTTTTTTTTTTTGGTTTGGATGTTGTTTGTACATTTTATTTACATATTTTTTGGCCCCACCACTTGGCATGTGGGATCTTAGTTCCCTGACCAGGAACTGAACTCATGCCCCATATAGTGGAAGCTCAGAGTCTATCGCTGAGCCACCAGGGTTTTATTTTATAGAAAAAGTATTTTTAGGCCCAGATCCTCTCAAGAAAAGACATAGTTGGGGTGGGGGGAGGCTTGAACTTGAACTTAGGAAGAGGAAATACTTAGAAAATTTAGAAAAGTACAGGGAAGGGAGAACGAGAAAAGGGAAAGTTAGTTCCTAAAAGATGGGCTCCTTCAGTTAAAGTGAGCACAATTCACCCATTTGGCTAACTTGTGAAACTAGCAAGGGGGCTGAGTTCCTAGTTGATCAGGACATTCAATAGAAACAACATACTTGTAGCTTAGATGGACTCTGGAGTGGTTCTCAAGTTGTAGTTTTACAACTACAAAGAGATACTAATTCAATAGATTCTAAGTAGGGCTTGAGAAATCTATGCAGGTCAGGAAGCAACAGTTAGAACTGGACATGGAACAATAGACTGGTTCCAAATAGGAAAAGGAGTACGTCAAGGCTGTATATTGTCACCCTGCTTATTTAATTTATATGCAGAGTACATCTGAGAAATGCTGGGCTGGAGGAAGCACAAGCTGGAATCAAGATTGCCAGGAGAAATCTCAATAACCTCAGATATGCAGATGACACCACCCTATGGCAGAAAGTGAAGAGGATCTAAAAAGCCTCTTGATGAAAGTGAAAGAGGAGAGTGAAAAAGTTGGCCTAAAGCTCAACATTTAGAAAACTAAGATAATGGCATCCAGTCTCGTCACTTCATGGCAAATAGATGGGGAAACAGTGGCTGACTTTATTTTGGGGGGCTCAAAAATCACTGCAGATGGTGATTGCAGCCATGAAATTAAAGGACAGTTACTCCTTGGAAGGAAAGTTATGACCAACCTAGACAGCATATTAAAAAGAAGAGACATTGCTTTGTCCACAAAGGTCTGTCTAGTCAAGGCTCTGGTTTTTCCAGCAGTCATGTATGGATGTGAGAGTTGGACTATAAAGAAAGCTGAGCACTGAAGAATTGATGCTTTTGAACTATGGTGTTGGAGAAGACTCTTGAGAGTCCCTTGGACTGCAAGGAGGTCCAACCAGTCCATCCTAAAGCAGATCAGTCCTGGGTGTTCATTGGAAGGACTGATGTTGAAGCTGAAACTCCAATACTTTGGCCACCTGATGCAGAGAGCTGACTCATTGGAAAAGACCCTGATGCTGGGAAAGATTGAGGGCAGGAGGAGAAGGGGACGACAGAGGATGAGATGGTTGGATGGCATCACCGACTCAATGGACATGGGTTTGGGTAGACTCTGGGAGTTGGTGATGGACAGGGAGGCCTGGTGTGGTGCAGTTCATGGGGTCGCAAAGAATCAGACATGACTGAGCGACTGAACTGAAGTAGGGCTTAGGAAGACCTTTTTAACAGACTCCTAGGATAAGGCTAATGCAGATAGAATACATTAGAGAGAGATGGCCCTAGGTTATCATCTTTTGGTAAGTAGTAAATCAGAGAGTCAACTGTATGGCAGAGTTATACATATTATGGGGCTGCTGGAAAAAATGCTTCTAACCCTTTGGTTTTCTAAAGTAGGAGATTGCTGAGCTGAGTTTTAGAGGAGGAGAAAGATGCAGTCATGTGAAAATGACGGCTGGAAAGATGTCTCAGGCCTTGGACCTGATGAGCAAAGGCACAGAGTGACAAACGGCACGTGTCTTCAGGTCCAGTCTCTCGAGGGTCAATGGAAACCAGATGGTAAGATGAGATAGTTGCACAGGTCACAGCAAGAACCATGGACTTCTATGGAGTAAGGATTTGCAGCAGGGAGGGACGGGAAGCAATGAAGAACAAAGTAGGTTTGGATTTTAGTTAGATCCCCAGTGACTGAGAGAGATGAACACAAGGACAAGAAGATTGTAAAGCCACATCAGATCCCTAGGAGTTCTAGAAATCAAGCAGCACATAGAGGTTTTAAAATTTGTTAGGTGCTTTTGCTGTAACAGTTTGCTTTTCAGAGGAACTTGGACAGAACTTCCACATTGCAGAAATGTGGAAAAGTATATAGGCTTGCCTTCTGTGTTGCCGATTTAGCACAGTACATAACACCTAATCCGTGTTCAAGGTGACCGACCAAGTTTGGTTAGGCGACATAAGCATATGTCCCTCATTCCAAAAGTCACCATAAATGAGATATCTAATGTTTGTACTTGGGGTTCTTAGCCCAGAGTCATTACACTTTTGATAATTAAATATATTATAAACTAAACAAGTGGAAAGGAATCGTCCACTTTCATTTCACTTTTACTTACACTACAAAGTCAGGGGGAGGGGGGGCGAGGAGACAGCGATGAGAACCAAAAAGTGTACCACCTGCAGATCTATCATCACACTCAAGTCACACTAAAAGAGCATTTCTTCTTTTAAAACGTAATATTCATAAGAAGGGGCTTGTCTGCCACATAATAGGCACTCAGTAATAGGTAATGGACAAATTAATATCCTCATAAAGTGGTGTGTGCAGCATAGATGTAGGCCAGGGTTTTAACATCGCTTGTTACTGCAACGTGCTCTGGTAGTCTTCATTTTTTTCTCAAGTTAAAAAGTTTTGTCGGATATATGCCCTGATGATGTTATTTAATCGTTGATTTACAGTGATTCTTGTTGCTTTTTAAACGTGTGGAAATGGATTACAACGAAGGCTGCTTGGAATTTGACCATCATGACTCCGATGGTATAAATGCCCAGGACAAACATTAGAGCCCGAACGGGGTAAAAAAGCAGAGAGGGTATTTGAAGGAGTCAGTTTCACTTGGGTAAAAGGGAGCTAAAGTTACACACAGTCCTTATGGACTTGCAACCTGCAGCTGATGGTATGGTTTGCGAAGGATATACCATGCCTGAAGTATTGCAAGATCCGGAATTACGAGAAACAGGAAGATTCAGGATCAATGCCAGATTCTCTTTCAGCAGGCATGTGTCTTGAGAGGAGTGCTGTGCTGCATCCTATTATTGTACCAGTGTGTGTTGTGTACATCGGCAGAGTTTTTTTTTTTTTCAAAAAGGTGAGTAGAGAGCAGCAGAATAAGGGGGACGAGGGGAGAGTAGTGTGATGCAGTGACAGCCACACAAAACTGCCGTAAATCTGTTTTCTTCGAAGCTAGACCCAAAATGGAGAGCCTGTTACGGCATGGAGACTCCTGTTTCCTATGCTCCTGTGTATTCTGCTAGAAAAGGCAAAAACACTCCTCCCTGCTCCGAGGAGTTCCGACCTTTGTCTCTCTCGGCTTCCCATTGGCTGTGGCCGCTAAACTCCCGCCTCCTCCCGCGCCCGTTCAGAGCTTCAGGGAGGGCGGGGCTTTGTGACGTAGGCCTGACGTCCCCCAGGGGTATAAAAGACCCTGCAGGGAGCGCCGTCTCCTCCAGGAGCCGCCGGCAAGGGGGCAAGGAGGAAGCTCAGTAGAGCGTAGCCGAAAAGGAGAAGGTGGGGCGATTCTGGAGGAAAGCCCCCCCCGCCCCCACCCCCTTGCGGCTTGGCGGCCGTTAGGCCCTCGAGGCCTCTAGAGCGCGGTGTGGTTGCTGGAAGGTTCCTCTAGCGTCAGGAGAGTGGGAGGCTTGCGCGGAGGGGCGGGCCCACATCCGCCAGTGAGGCGGTCAGCGCCCTTGGGGCGGACTTGGGGGTCCGGGGTCCGGGTCGGCAGGTCCGCCACCGCCAAAGTAGTCGATGTGGAATTGGGACGCCTGCTCACCCAGGTCTCTCTGCCCTTTCCACCAAACCAACCAAACGGCAAAAACGAGCACCCTGCACAGTCTTTAGGGAGTGAGTGGTGGGTACCCTTGACGAACTGTGGCTCCGAAGCCCCCTACTCTCGCATCTTCAGCCAGAGGCGCGCCGTTCCTATTCAGGCGTTACTCCTCTGTCGGGGTAGGGGTTGTAAAATTTGTTGGTTTTAGACAAATACTGGTCAAATACCAGTTTGGGGAGAACTAATAAGCTGTCATTTTACACAACCCTCAACGGCCCTATGTGTGACTTTACCCGGTGATATAGGTACGATCCGTGTCACGGTCATTTCTCATCTTCAGGACGATTCTTTGTAAGGCACTGCATCGCAGGACGCACAATCCTTGGTCCTGGGGCGCTAAATACCCCGCATATTCGCGTGTGGTGGGGTGGGGGTGCTCTCCTCACAGTTGGTAGCACCAAGTGCTGACTATAGTTAGCTGTCGGGGTTCCTGGTAAGCCACTTTGAAACTCACACTGGGGTGCACAGGATATACTTTAAAAAATACATATATATGAAATGTACATGTGTCATCCATTTAATTACTATGTCCCTTAACATTCAGCATGTGGGCCTGCCAGAGATGCACCACTAGTTACTTTAAAGATGGTTTAATTCAGTGAAGCTCCTGTTAGATGAAACTCTTAATAGTAAGTTTTCATTAGGGGCTTGAATACAGTATTCTTAATTATGTTCTCAAAGAGTTTGCTTTGGCCAAAACATTTTTTTTTCTTGACCTTTGGTGCTATGCCACATTCAGTTCAGTTCAGTTGCTCAGTCGTGTCCGACTCTGACCCCGTGAATCCCAGCACGCCAGGCCTCCCTGTCCATCACCAACTCCCGGAGTTCACTCAAACTCACGTTCATCGAGTCGGTGATGCCCTCCAGCCATCTCATCCTCCGTCGTCCCCTTCTCCTCTTGCCCCCAATCCCTCCCAGCATCAGAGTCTTTTCCAATGAGTCAATTCTTCACATGAGGTGGCCAAAGTACTGGAGCTTCAGCTTCAGCATCATTCCTTCCAAAGAACACCCAGGGCTGATCTCTGTGGATCTCCTTGCAGTCCAAGGGACTCTCAAGGGTCTTCTCCAACACCACAGTTCAAAAGCATCAATTCTTCAGCACATTAGTTGCTTTTTATTAGAGGCTGGCCCCTTGTATAATGGCTATAACTGAACTGTGTCACTTACTCTATGAAACTCATTATTCTATTTACTACAGAGATATTGTTGAGGACCTGGTACATGATTACACTGTTCTCTTTATGAGGACCCATAGGAGAAATTTCTCCTGGGACTCATTGCCCAGAATAGCTGTGATTCTCCCAAGCATCTGATTTGTTTTTTAATCTCAGGAAACCTGATCATTTAACTCTTTATGATGTGATGGCTTCTAGGTAATTCAGAAGGCTGATCTGACAATCCATCTCTAGTGTAGGACCTAAGGTTTGTATTGGGATACTAACTTTACCTGTGGCTTAATCCTATTTTTCCTACCATAATTTTCCTCTTAACTACTGAACTGAGTTCCTTAAATATTTTATTGTTCTTTATGAGTATTCATAAGCCTTCTTAAAAGTTTTTAGAATGAAACAAAACACACACACACACTGACACAAGTTTAGGGTAGCAACCTCTGCAGCTTAGAGTTACACAGTAAAGGCTATGCAATGCCCTTGGTACCAGTTAAAAATCCAGAAAGCCAAGAGAAGGGAGAGAGGAAAACTAAGGTAGAGGTCAAGGGAAGATAGAAAAGAATGGATGGTGGTGGCTGGTATAATACCACAAGTAACTAATTTTAAAAACAAAGCTAAAATATATACACTTAAGGATGATCAGTGTGTCTGAGGATATACTTAGGAAAGTGCGGGGAAAATATTTTCTTGTAGAAATTTAATTTGTAATAACTCTATTTGATGAATGTACAGAAAAGCCAGTTCCCATGTGGTTTGGAAGGATGTTTCTTAGGCATAGATAAATGAGCTTAATTTATCTTTCTTGAAATTCTACTGCACAAAATACTTACTGAATTTTGTAAAAATAGGTTTTGTCTGGTTTTTGATCTTTGTTTTTAGTATCATTCTGGTGTTTCTGGCAGGGCTTTTCCCATGGATTTCTTTAACAGTACTCGATTGCTCATCTGCACATGATATGTTGTTGGTAGTATGGTTCTTTTTTTATTTTTCAAACTACCATTAAACAGTTTTTCTTGAATAAATACCTAGAAATCTGCACTAAAACTAATAATTTTAATAGATTTATTCTTAGAAACTATAGTTAACTCGTAACATTTTCAATAGTAAACTTCCATACTATTTATAAGACTGTTTTTCTTCATTGTAGTTGAGATTACAGACATCCCACCAGCATGATTTCTTCAAAGCCCAGACTTGTCGTACCTTATGGCCTCAAGACTCTGCTTGAGGGAGTTAGCAGAGCCATACTCAAAACCAATCCACCAAACATCACCCAGTTCGCAGCAGTTTATTTCAGAGAACTTATTCTCTTTAGAGAAGGTTTGTTACTGCTTTAGATTATACATTTGTTGCTTTGAACAAGAAAGTATTTTAAATTGGGAATTTTATGTATCTCATTTCCTGTTCTTATTTCTTCAGGACGTCCTTGTCTGGATATAAAAGATCTGGTTAAACAATTTCATCAGATTAAAGGTAAGTGCCATAAGTAGTAATAGTTTCATAAAAACCTAGTTATGAATTACTGTATCATGCCTAACATATGCTCCAACTTAAGAATGATATAAATACTGTTTAAATAATTACACTGATGTTTAATCACACTGATGCTTTATTTTTATTACTGAATCAGTTTTTCTTTAAGAAATCTGACACTTTGCAGGAAACCCTCAACTTTTGTTGGTACCATGAGATCTAGAAGGAAGGGTGTATAAACCCTTTCCAGTATGCCATCTTTGAACTGAATTTTGTAGTGGTAAAGACTCAAATTATAATGAGACACATTACTTAGGAATGTTGTGTATTCTCTTCTTGGAAGATTATTTTAATAGAAAAGGTTAGTCACATTTGTTTTTCACCTCCCCATGATGCTTTAAACTGCAGTCCATCTTGGAGGACAGGGCAGCAATTAGGTGTCATTAAACATACTTTTCATAGACAATTCAGATAAATTTTCCATATTACGTGGTCTCTGGCCTGTCTTTGCGATGTGAGGCTGTATATATCTGCTTACAGGAAAAAGTTGTTTTATATATATGTGTGTAAATGTCTATCTTATGTGAACATAACAATGGAACTGAGGATGGATGAACAGTGAGGAAATCAGAAGGGGAAAAATGTAAAAGGCAAAGTTTACATGATGAACATTTGGAAAGATCAATGAGCAAAAGAGTCTGTATTAGTTAAATCCCAAGAACAGGCACACGTCTAAAAGAATTGTAAGAAAAAGCTTTTGGAAGAATTCTGTGGAGAAAATGGTGACGAAATAACTAAATAATGCTCCATTGGCTGACCAACATTTTGGAATGACCATAGAGAAAAAAGGTAGGAACAGTGAGTTACATCCATGTTTATTCTCTGCTACTGATATTAATAGATAACTTAGCCAAGATAGGGAGAAATTAGGGATAAAACCTAGGAAAATGTAAAAATCCTGAGGGCTTGGACCTACAGTGAAAGAGACACCCAAAACAGAAAACAAGATTAGGAATCTCAAGAGTCAGCATTTCACAGGGTAGGGGAGTGAGTCGCCACTCAAATAGGAACGTTTTTATGTATCTTATTTCCTGTCTAGTCTGGCTGCTTCCCTGCAGGGTCCTGATGGTGTTCTCAGCTTACCATGGGAAACAGGTCTGGGATTTGCTTATAACCTTGAGGCTTCTAGGTGGCACCAGTGGTCAAGAACCTGTCTGCCAGTGCAGGAGATGTAAGAGACACAGGTTTGATCCCCGGGTTAGGAAGACCTTCTGGAGGAGAGACAGCAGGCAAAGTTGTTACGGCCTTTCTACTAGTTTATACCAGGAGCTGTTTGAGAGGACTGGCTGTGCAGGCTGGCTATGTTTGAGAATGGTGATAAAGTCAGTGAATCTTCATGGTGGCAGGTAACTAAGTGGTAGCCTTTGAGACTAACTTGTTTACTGAAGAGTTTATCCACCATTCAATTTAGGATATGGACTAAAGGGATGGATTTTGGTCCAGCAGGGATTAACATCTTTGAATCTCAGGTTCAAAATAAACAGACTGAACTAATGGAGCAGCTGTACTTCTGATGGAGGTTAAGGGGTAAGAGACACTGCTCTTTCTCTTCTAGAAACTATAGATATCAAGGAAATTGACAGAGCATGTACAGATAATCCTGGAAGCAAGCTCACAGTATGGCTGTAGAGACAGATTGCTCTTTAGACAGCAGAGCAAAAACAAATGTTGCTTATTCTAGTTTACCAGAGAGCGGGGGAAGGTAACACGAAGGTATGACCAGAAAAGTTCAATGTTACAGTCCAGTATCGATGTCTGCCTTTTATTGTCATCCCAAATGGCTTAATGGACTTCTTCATTATTATATATAGAATGCATAAATAATAAGGCCCTATTGTATAGCACAGGGAAGTATATTCAGTATTCTGTGATAAGCCACAATGGAAAATATAAAAATAGGTATATATGTAACTCAGTCACTTTGCTGTACAGCAGAAATTAACACCACATTGTAAATCAACTATACCTCTATTTAAAAAAAGACAACACCAGTTATTAAGACTTAATTATGTGGGGAAGAGCTAAATTGCCATCCCTAATGCACTGGTGTCCACTCATCTCCCAGATACCAGATGTATCCCCCAAAGTTATTTCCAAACTGGAGAGTTTGCTGCCTAGCAGCATTACTACCAAGCTGCCTGTACGCATGGCAAGTATGGTGATAGCTATGTCCTGTACAGACCGTTTGGTTCCAACACTTCAATCTGGGATTTTTCCTAGAAGGACCCCACTGTTGGTAGGCCTTGTCACAGGACCAGTACTGTTTACCTATCGCCCCACCGCCTTCAGAATTTCACGCAGAGTCAGGTGATGGAGAGAAAAGAACCAGATATGGGAGCAAACGTTTCTCACTTCTGTCATTTCTCATCTTTTCTCCCATTTTCCAGAGCCTGCCTCTATCCAGCCTCCACTCTAGCAAGTTTTTCACCCACGTGTGCTCATTCGCAAAGCTGCTCATGTAAAACCCTCTTTTGGATCCTCTTGACTTTTCTGCCATTTGATTAAAGAGGTCTCACTATGTATGAATCAGTGAGAGCGTTTCTGTGTGTCAGTCTTCTCAGGAGAATTTCCTCACTAATCTGCATGAGTCATTGAGGGGACTTGAGAAACTCAGGCACTATTTTAAGGCAAAACAGTTGTGTCAAGTTCTACCACTTAGTATATCTAGGAAAAGAAAGAAGGAGAATAGAATTTATTGACTACCTGTTTTGTCCTAGGCAAAAAAGTATGTTTTGTCAATTAAGACAACTGTATAAAATAGGTGACATCCTACAGTTTTACTCAAGAGAAATCTGATGCTTGGGAGTGAGTTGGTAACTTGTAAGTTTCTAAAATACTATTTGGTAGAGTTGGGATCTAAACTTAGATCTTCTTAGTAGCATGAAGATTTTCCTAGTAGTATGACTCTCTTTCCACAGTAGCCAGAGTAACATACCAGTAACATTCCTCTAGAAAAAAACTTTAATTTTTGAACTTGGAGCAAAATCTCAATTCTCTTTTCCCACATTATCTCCCACTTTTCACTTCTTCCTCCTGTCAGCTTCTTGTATGGAGCCTACAGCCCAGATTATACTAATTCTGACCTTGCCACCACTCCATGAAGAGGGCTGTGGTCTCTCCATCAGAGTGGCACCTTCCATCCTCCTAAGCCTAATTGAGTCTAGTTTCCGATGTTATTCCTGTCTTGACTTCCAACAGAGGCAGGAGATAGCCACTACTTTGGAAGAATCAAGAAGGCCTAGGCCACCAAGGTCCCTAACCGAGTTAGCCTGTTAACGAACTATTCTAACTGATTCTGGTCGGATGTTCTTGGTGTGGCCATAGAGTAGTAATTAGAGTCATGAACTGCTGCTGATCACTGAGCCCAATTTCAATTTTTATGTAGCATCACAGTAGTTATGTGTACCATTAAATATTGTTTTATGTAGTCATATTAGATATAATAATGTCTCCAGTTTCTTAAGCCCAATTCTATCTTTATGCCTTATAGAATTCATTACACATACTTGTAGCTTATCCACCTTTATTAAACAAAAAAGGAATCTCTATTTCAGGACTATCCATACCAAATTTTATGAGGCTTGGGTGTTCACTCTACATTTCTGGGCAGTATTTTCAAGTAAGGCTATACTGATTTCCTAAACAGAGATGAGTATTGTGTCAGAAGGAGTCTTTCATTTCTTGAAATTATGTGTTTGCCTAGGCAGGGTGGTAATTTGTACCAAGATAAGAATTTCATTAAGTTAAAAAACTGGAATGATTATCTGGCGATGTTGTTGGGAGTGGGGCTTAGGTCCTTCATGCTTTAATGCTGTGGTAAGATTAAGTATTTTGGTAGTAGTCTATACTAAAGAACGGAGAAGGCAATGGCACCCTACTCTAGTACTCTTGCCTGGAAAATCCCATGGACAGAGGAGCCTGGTAGGCTGCAGTCCATGGGGTCGCAAAGAGTCGGACACGACTGAGCGACTTCACTTTCACTTTTCACTTTCATGCACTGGAGAAGGAAATGGCAACCCACTCCAGTGTTCTTGCCTGGAGAATCCCAGGGATGGGGGAGCCTGGTGGGCTGCTGTCTATGGGGTTGCACAGAGTCGGACACGACTGAGGCAACTTAACAGCAGCTATACTAAAGATGGCAAATAAATCACTAGGAAAAAGGGTATAGTTGAGAATTGGGGTCAGATTGTCAAGACTAGGGACAGAAATACAGGGTCAGGATTAAGAGAGGAGAATGCTGGGCTGAGAAGCAGATAAGGAAAGCCATGCAAGCCAGGACAGCAAACCAGATGAGGTCAGGAACACAAGGAGAGGTCAGTATAAGAAGCAAGACCATCCTGGGCCTCATAAGCTAAGCATCTGACTCTGCTGGCCAGACACTTTGATAGCTCCCTGTCAATCCCAACTCTTCAGTGTTGTAGGTATATTTCTAAAAGATAATAAATTAGTATACCCCGGGTTTAGATTACCTCTATTTTTTCCTATTTGCTCTGTTGATCTCTACCCATTGAAGCATTAATTTGCTTTAGGGAAAAGGCAAATAGAGTCTGCAGCAAAGAATCCATTACTCGGTTCATAATTAAAAGGCTAAAACTTTGGAGTTGTATAGGAGCCTGTTTTTGTTGAGAGATTTTCTTGGAATTTTCAAAGGTGTTTTAAGACCTAGTGTTAACAGAATCAAGTTTTTACTTTAGATAAACCATAGAGGAGGCAGGAGAAAAGACAGGCTCAAAGGCCATTTCCTGCTGCATAGGAGAGGGAAATAGAAAGTCCTTGACAGTGGGATTGTGGTGCATGAGAAATGCCAGCTGAGGCAAACTGGCGATAAGGTAGGTAGAATTTCTGATCCGAATTCCCTGAGACCCAAGCAGGTGGCTTGTTCTCTGCATTCTTGTGCTGCCTAGAGAATGCATGCTCCTCAGAAGCTCACTGGGTAGCTCACTGGTAGCATGGTGCTGCATTGAGCACGTCACATGCTACATTCAAATCCTACACTATAACTGTCATGACCAGACCTTCAGTAAATATTGGCTGAATAAACCAACTGCATTTATGCACTGGATTGAAATACTGGAGGTCTTTCTCAGGTAGGCCTGGGAGAATATTTGTTTCCTATGGTCTGTCTGGCTTTTCGTGCATCCAAATGTGTTTAGATGTCTCAGAGTCCTGACTAGCAAGTAATCCAGATGGGAAAACTGAAGTGACTCAACCCTGCAGAGAGCTAAGTGCAGAATGTCCAAGCTGGGACTAAAATACTGTCAACTGGTCCTTAATTGCTAAAGACAACCAAATTATGAAGAATATCTTAGTCCTTCAGTGAAATAAGCACACAGGCCACACTTTCCACGAAGTAGAAGCGTGAGTAGTAAATACAGTGGAGTCAGAGAGCAGCATCCAGGTAGTATGCATTACGCTTCTACCTAGGTAACTAAGAGGCAGCAGAAAAGCACAGTGTGTGGGTCAGAGCCAGAGCTCAACCACAAGAGTTCACAAAACTTGAGCCCCATATTCACCATGGTAGCATTTTTCAAATTCATGTGCAGGAAAAGAGACCAAGCAGAAACTGGAAGTCACTCCAGGAAGAGAAAACAGCAGCAGAGTTTGGGGCTCCTGACGAGGCTGGGATCTAGACGACAGTACCAGAGAGGAGGCATTTGTGGAGAAGTGTTTCCCAAAAGTCTGCAAAGATACTTTCTTTGGTTATTTTGCCAACTCCTAAGGTGCTCATGTGTGGACTCTAAGGTTTGAGAAGGCTTAGCAGAGAACAGCTGCTGGAAGACTGAAAGCTAAGTAGGATTTTCACAAGTGGTACAGTGTTGGGGGGAGGCTTTGGAGTTTAGACTCAGCCAAAATGAAGAGACTTCTGGAAACTGGCAATTCAGTTGAGACCCCAGGAACATCACAGACTGGGAGTAAGACAATGTGCTAGGAGTAAGAACAAAGTGTAATATACCTACTTTGACAAAATATAAAAGGAAGTCTCAGGAGGATCATATTTGCCATTATTAGAACAAGATAATTAAAAGATAGAAAGCATGGATGAAAAGCTGGAGAACTTCCAACAGAGTAAGGCTCTAAAAACAACAACAACAGTTATTCTTATTAAACAGCTTTACTAGCAGAAGACAAAATTGGAAACTAAAAAACAGGGTAGTAGAAAATACCCAAATGGAAGCAAGAAGAAAAACAAGAGGACAGAGTGTAAGACATGTGTGGGACATGATCAAAAGGAGGGAAAAATGTGTAATTACAGTCAAAGGAGGAGAAAAGAGAGTAGATGAAAAAGTGGCGGAGAATTATCTAAGGCTGACTGATAGACATCAACTTACAGATTCAAAAAGTTTGAACACACGGCAGCATAAGGACAAAGAAAACGACACCTCAGTACATCATGGTCAGATTGCTGAAAGAGACAAAACCATGAGAACAGGAAGAGTAAAAAGGCATATTACTTTCAGGAGAATAATCGGACAAACAGCAGATTTCTTAACAGAAACTACAGAAGCCAAAAGACAATGAAATGACATCTCTAAAGTGCTGAAAGCAAAAATCTGCCAACCTAGAATGAATATATATATGCAGTGAATACATCCTTTAAAAATGAAAGAATACATTCTCAGGCAGACAAAAGCTAAGGTTACAAGTCAGCAATCTTTGGAATTGTTAAACAGACCTTTAAAACATTAGAATGTTTTACCTTCTGTAGTAATAGATAAACAGAAACTCAGTATAAATTCAAGTTACATATGTATAACTCATATGTATATATTTGTTAACATTCTCTTATGTATTCTAAACCAAACCTAGTGGTTAACCTAGTGCTTTACGTTTCAAAACCATTATTATAGCTTAAGGCATTTGATCTCAATGTGATGAAATATGACGTGTGTGTGTGTATATATATATAGACATATAGTATAATGGGGAAAAACATCCTGCATCTTATAACCAGATTAAGAAATAGCCAACTAATTTTAATCAAAGCGGATTTAAAGATAGGTTTATAATTTTTAATTTGATATTACATTTCAAAACTTTTAAAATAAGTGTTGATTTATTCTTTCCCCATTTATACATGATTCATCGTTTATAGAGTAACTTTTAGGTGAATGATTCTATTTAATCTCTACAAAGACTCAAGATCGTACAGACTAGGAGGCTGAAGCTCAGAACCATTGGCTTGGCCATTAAATCTATTCAGTCAGGACTGAGATCCAGACTTTCTCATGTACCTTTTTACAATGAGAAGTTGTGGGGAAGGCAGCAATGTCATAAATCCTCTGATGAGTTGTCATGATTCATAATTATATAATGCTTTACCTTTCCCACTCCAGTATTCTTGCCTGGAGAACGCCACGGACAGAGGAGCCCAGTGGGCTACAGTCCATAAGGTCACAAAGAGTCAGACACGACTGTGAGCTACTAACACTTACCTTTCCGGAACGGTGATTAACAGGGGACTTCCAAAGGCAAAAATAAGTGTAAGGATTAGTCTTAGATTTTTCAGGAATGATAAGCCTGTTTTAAAAGGGCACATGGCCTTCCCACAGTTGCTGAATTCCTGTAAGTGACATCTCCGACGGGTCCCATGCAGGCGATCTATGGACTTCAGTGATCCAATCTCAAAGCTGGTTGTGTTCTTGACAATGCTCATGGTAAATAAACGACTGCCAACTTTGGGATTGGAAGTCCCCATGAGGGAAAAGAGAGTTGCTGGCATAGAGTTGGTAGGTGAGTCTAGAGAGGAGTGGGCTTGGGTTTCATGGTGGCAGTGGGCGTCCTGACCTTGCCGTTGCCTTAAGGGTGGACTTGGGTGTCCGGCTGGAGGAGTCTGGGATTCCAGACACAGGAAGTTCACACTCATACGCCCTTTGTGAAAGATGGAAGCAGGGTAGAAGTCCTATGTCAACACCAAATAGAGGGCTCCTTCCTACCACTGGCTCAAAACTGACCACAGATAGAAAGCAGAGATCAGCTGCCATGGATGACCCACAGGAACAGTGAGAAAGGACCACCTGGGTCAGCGAGTCCCTGCCTGGCATCATCGATGAGAAACAGCAGGCTGCCCCCAGGGGCAAGAGTGTGGCAGAAGGGGCTGAGGGAGAACACTCAGGGCCAGGACTTAAACCCCAAGCACCTATTTCTTTACCATGAAGACTCGTTTCCAAAGTTTTGACTTGAAGCAAATATATTCTCCTGAGGCAAATTTAACTTTTCTTGCTGATTTCATGACATTAGGGAAATGCTTCTCCAAAGAGGTAATCCTGAGTAAAGTAGGCAGATGTGAAAACGTTTGAGTCCTGACTCAGGTGGTTAGACAAACGTGAGTGACAAGCACAATGTTGAGTCCAGAACATGATTTCACAGCAGTTTTCCAGCTCTGGGAGTTTCTGTATGTCATCAGTTGACTTGAGCTTGTGAGCCATGGTTATTTTCTTCCCCTCCAAGGACTCGCTGAGGCCCTCTTCCAGAGCTCTTTCTGCTGCTCTTGTCTGGGTCAGTGCTTCGGCCGCATCAGCCCACCTCGCCAGCAGGTGCTAGCATGTTTAGATAAGAATACATGACATTTCCTAATGTAAAAATATGCTATGGTAGCCCAGTTTTACAGTTTAGTAAATTGAACTTTATATACCAGTTTTCTTAGAGAATGCCTTTTAATATGACAGCATGTGTTTCATTTAAGTTATGAAGTGTTTTTTCCTTTCCCCAGTTTTCTGTGGAAGTTTGGATCAGGAGATTTTTTTCAGGGGTGTTTTCAGCTGATTTTTAGGCAGAGTTATGATCCAGCTGAAGGTGGTATCTGATTATTAGCTTTTGTCACTGTGCTACTTTAAGTAGTCCTTTATTTCTAAGGTAATGAACTGAGGTCTCTCTTCGGTAGATAAGGACAGGGGAGTTTCACTGCCCACACTTAAGTTACAGATGTTGGACAGTGAAACAGAACTTTCAAGGTTGCGTACATGACGACTTTGGTATGCTCAACCTGTGCTTCCTTTAAAATTCCTTTTTTGAGGACTATGTACTTACTAACTCATTTGACCTTCATTTTTAGTGGAGAAATGGTCGGAAGGAGCGGCCCAAGAGAAGAAAGCAGAATGTGTGAGAGAACCAGAAAGAACGTCTACCATTTCCCTAGAGCCTAAACGGATGGAGAAATCGACGGACACCGAGGAGGATAACATAGCAGCGCCGCTGTTCAGCAGCAAAACCACTCAGTTCCCGTCAGTCCAGGCTGACCTGTCCCCAGAGCCTGAGGATGCAGGTGAAGCACTCCGGGGCCCATCCAAACCGACCACCCCTAAGAACGCCACCCCACCATCGTCACCGTTGCCAGCAGCCGTCACTTCCGAGTTTGCCTATGTCCCTGCGGACCCCGCCCAGTTTGCTGCTCAGATGTTAGGTAATGTTCCATCTGTTCATTCTGATCAATCTGAAATTTTAATGGTGGATGTGGCAACAAGTATGCCTGGTATTTCCGAGGAGACGCTGAGCTCGAAGGCTGCTGAAGAGAACGTGGTGGCCCCTCCTAGTGTGTGTTCTGGCAAGCTGGTAGCAGAGCAGGTTGTGAGCGAAAAATCTGTCCATGTACGTGTGGGCAGTAAGGCTGAATCACCAACGGCTTCCTCATCCCCCTTGCAGGGTGAACAAGAACCTCCTGCTTGTGACCATGCTTCTGAGGTCCCTTTGCAGGCTGACATTGAGGTGACATCCACCATGCACATAGCTTCTATCTATAATGATGAGCCTGTAATCGAAGGAGTTACTTATGTTGAGCAGTTACCAGAACAAATAGTTATCCCCTTCTCTGATCACGTTGCTCGTCTTAAAGGCAAGGAGCAGTCACCACCACACAGTCCCATACTTGTAGTAGGCAAAACAGCCTCACGCGGGTCTGAAAAATCTGTGGGTTCCGCAAAATTTGTGCAGTTGGAGAGTACAAAATATGACTCCTCAGTCCATGTGGAGGCAGACGGCTCTACCAAAGCAGTGAGCTCTGAGAAATCTATGCACCTTGAAGTGGAGATCTTTGCGCTGGCCCCTGGCAGTGCTGGGCAGGAGTCCGGGGAAAACCCTGCGTCCCAGGAGACGGAGGTCAAACCCGCGCGCTCAGGGTCCGTAAGATCATCTAGTGGCCCCCAACCTCCTGTTCCAGAAGGTCTTTATGAACCAGAAATGGAACCAGAACGGGACGCAGCACCTTCCAACGAGGTTTGATGGAGCCAGGTAAGAAAATTACTTACAAAATTAAAAACTACACTTCTGGTGACATCTCTATTTCAGGTGACCATCTAGGTAGGCTCCCTGCAGACTGGTCAGAAGTCTTTCAATAGTACTGAAAATGCCAAACCTATTTAAATAAAGGCTTTGTTGTATTTGAGATTTTACTCTCATGAGATGAGTGATTTTAAAGTGACATAACCACTGCTTGGCCTCAAAATTTGGTCATCGAGTGCTCTTCTGTTGTTTGGACATACTGTGTCGCGAAAGATGTTCGAACCTGTTGTCAGGCACAAATGTGTTCATGTGATCTGGTTACAGCTACTGCAAAACTGTAATCACGGAGTGTTGGTTTGAAATTTCTCACTCGTGAACGTAAACGCGAAAGACAACAATGCATTTACCTAGGTGGTGGCGTTGGAAACATGGAAGAAATGGTGGTGTGTTTGACTGCTTTCGCGCTGAGGGAGAGCTCTGCAAGCTGGTCTGGGGGGCTGGTTGAGCACTGCCGTCTTGCCTGGGGGCTTCTCGCAGCGGAGGGAGCAGCTTCATAGCCAGATGGAAAGGGGAAAGGTCAAGGTGAAGTTCTGTCCCCCAGGGGAGCGGGGTGGTAGCGGCAGCAGGAAGGATGGACGTGTCAAGGCTGGCTGGCTTCCATCGTTACCCCAACAGGAGCCTAAATCAACCTGCTTGCTTGGCTGCTGAACTATCACTACCGCTCTCCTGTGACACAGACGCACATCTGACCTCCCATCTCGGTCTAGTTAATGGCCTTCAGTCCACCCGCCCTCCTACTTCATTCAGACGAGTGCCGCGATGCTTCTCCCTTGAGGTAGGTGGGACGTGCAGGAACCAACAGCCCCCCATTCCTTTTGCAGAAGCTCTCTCAATCATGACTCTTACCAGAGTCAGAATGATAAAGAGGTGTTACCACAGCAGGTGTTTAGAGATGAAATTGTCTGGCAGTGTGACGGGGACTCTGCACAGCTGGAAAGGCAGGGGGCAGCATTGGAGCGTAGCCTGTGGGGGCTGGCATTACACTTGTGGCCTAGGCAGCACTTCATCCCAAGTTACTGTTCTCAAGTGGCTTAACTGCTTCCAAAGCACTAAAGGTATTTCACAGACACCTGACGACTTCGCTTGTGCTTATCTTTAATTAGCTTCCAGAGGGGTCAGTTTCAGGAGCCTGAAAATGTAGCTTAATCGTGTGCATAGTGTCTTCTTCTTTTCTGAAGGAGGAAGAAAAAAAAAAACTGCACAAAGGCTATATGTTGCTCTTCTGTCCCATCTTCTGGGACTCAGTTCTCCACACCAGCACTGGCTTCAAGTAGACAACTCTAACCTGACATGATAGCATCCTTGGTGGAAGTGAATGGATAACACCCCAAGACCTTTTTTTTTTCTTTCCTTAAAGAGCCACTGAGAGAACATGCAGCCTTCTACTGCCACCTAGGACCTATAATTTCAAGCCTCGCCTAAGCCCGAGCAGTGCTCTAGATTATGAGTCCTAGATTATGTGGTGTTTTGTGTATGGTGACCAACTGGCAGGCGACGACAGTGCCTGCAAAGGGCCCGAGATAACTGATTATGTGATCAAAAGATGCCACCTAAGTGCTGAGTGCTGATTTCTTCTGTAAAGAGAAGAATCACTATGCAGATGCATTAACACTTTTTCCAGTGGCTTCACACGCTCTTCAGTTGATTCTTTTGGTGGAGCTGGAAGTGCTGACTCATTTCCTGAGGACCCTGGAGAAGCCAGGTCTAAAGTTCCTGGAAACAGCAGCTTAGAATGAGACTGCTCCTCAGCCACAACCCTAGTGTCCCCGCCACTCGCTATCAAAACACTGTTCTCATTTTCCAACTGTAGAGAATCTCTCTTCTTTCACATTACCAAACACAATTTATTTAGCCCTCTCTATAGCATGCTTTATGGCACATATTACTACAGCTGTTTGTTTATATGTAAAAAAAAAAAATTTAAGACATTTCTGTGCATAGCGCCTGATACAGAGACCAAACCTTTAACGCCTGCAAATTTTTTTTTTTTGTAGCGATAGCAGCAAGCGAAGCAGGACAACCACCACCATATTCTAACATGTGGACCCTTTATTGTCTAACTGATATGAATCAACAAAGCCGCCCATCACCGCCACCTGTACCTGGGCCTTTCCCCCAGGCGACCCTCTATCTTTCTAATCCTAAGGATCCACAGTTTCTGCAGCATCCACCGAAAGTTACTTCTCCAACTTATGTGATGATGGACGACAGCAAGAAGACCAGTGCCCCGCCTTTTATTTTAGTGGGCTCAAATGTTCAGGAAGCACAGGATTGGAAGCCTGTTCCTGGACATGCTGTTGTTTCCCAGTCAGAGGCCGTGAAGAGATATGCCACAGTGCAAGTGCCCATTGCTCTTCCTGCAGATCAGAAATTCCAGAAACACGTCCCCACCCCCCAGAATGCTAGTCCTCCTCCAAGTGGACAAGATGTGCCCAGACCAAAAAGCCCAGTTTTTCTTTCTGTTGCTTTCCCGGTAGAAGATGTAGCCAAAAAAGGTTCAGGATCTGGTGACAAACGTTCTCCCTTTGGAAGTTACGGTATTGCTGGAGAAATAACCGTGACTACTGCCCATGTTCGCAGAGCAGAAACTTAAAACTGGCAGGTAAATTCTCCTCCTCGTGTACCTGGGCCTTAACACGTTTGTGTGTGTTCTCAGCAATTTGATTTGTTGGCCTGTAGACAAAGGTACTTTAAGACAGCTGAATGCATGCCTCCCTGACGCCCAGTTACTACTCGCTGCGTGGCAGGCACATGGCACCAGGGACGCTCACCAAGGCTGTGGTGTCAGACGTGCACCAGTCAACCAACTCGTTTACCCTGGAATGCCTAGTCCTTTGTCTAGCCCTACAGAAGATGCCAAGGCGATGGAGTCACAGAAAGACAGTCTTATGTGGGCATTATAATCTAGTTGGCAGGTTTAAAGGGCGGGAAGGAGCAAGTTGGGCAGTTCTAGAGGGAGCACACTTAGGAGCACTCGGTCCATGTGCTAAGCGGGCTCCCTCGTACAGTGAGTATTCAGAGCAGAACAAAGAGGGTGGAGACACATTAGAGTGCTAAAAAAGCAGCGTTAACTGTAAATAGTTTTATCCTCACAAATCAGTACATTTTTCTTCAACCAGTACTTATTACCACATACAGCGTCAGTCTCTCCTCCCTGACGCGAGCACAGAGGTATTGATGCAGGCCTTTGTCTAATAGATGGGGTGTTCAGGTCCCAGTGTAAACGGACATGTGCCTAGGAGAAGCTGGTCATGCACGGAGCCCCCAGAGTCCAAAGGCAGGAAAGAACAGACGAGAGACCCTTAAGGTGAAGTCAGGTGGGAAGAGGGGACCTGCCTCCCAAATGAAAAGATGGGATTAAGAGTTCAGTGGGAAACCAGAAGACAGACAGCAGCTGAACCCCAGAAGCTCGATGTCAGTTAGAGGCAAGTTCAAGTGCATAATGACTATTTAAGGAGGCACTGTGTTCCAAATACCTTAGGACATTGACTTACTCACACCCTTTGTAGACTTCCAGTGGAACTGTCCAAATGGCTGTCTTGAGCATGAGATGCCAGGATATTTTAGTGCACAGGTAACATTAGTTATGAGCTTAGCAGAGCAGGAGCATAGGACTTGCATTTCTGATCATCCACTCATTTTACATGTTCAGTTGTCTGAGTAAACAATTTACTGTTTACATTATTCCTAACAGATGCCGAAAAGGACATTGTTTGAGTCGACGTTCAAGGTGGAGTCTGCCACCAAGCGTACTATATCAATAAACTTCATGCAAGCATAAAGCCTTGTCATCTTGCTTATTTTGTAACTTAGGGGATATAGAAACAACACAACCAGGTCTTAGGTACACACTGTAAAAAATATGTATTTCCACTCGAGCAGTTTGCTAGCAAGGTTCTCCAGTTAATCATTCCCTATCTGGCATTCACACCGAGTGAATACAGTGGCACCTTACTCTTCTACTGTACTTACCCAGAAGACACTCAGCGCAAACTCTGGCACCACAGGGACTTCTTTGTAAGGACATGCTTGACAATTCAGGATCACGCGAATTGCAATTATGAGTATATTTGAAAGTTTAAATGAAACCACACTGTTTAGAACATTCTAAAGCCTTTATTAGCATCAGGTAGATTATTTCATTATAACACTTGTTAACTTTGAGACAGCCATTGAAATAACTTACTGGCAGTTACCTAAGGCCCCTAGGAGCAAAATCTCAGTCTGGGGTTGGGTAGATAAATACCATGTGATTAATGTGCCCCAATTAAAGGGGCAAAGCTACTGTACAGTAGGTCTCCGTACATATCTTAAGTACACAGGTGCCTTGCAAACCTGAAATGCACAAGACCTCCTTTTATATAGTTTGATATTTATAATACATGAATACAACTGAGTTTCTCTGGTGGCATTTGCCACTGGAAGTTGAAGCATTTAAAAAGGTTTGTCATTATGTAATGATGGTGCCTAAAACCTCTATTTCTATGGTATTTTTGTGAATTGCTAGGTTTTATACATATTTTCAAACATACAATTCAAACACCTTTTTATTCTAATGACATTAATTATAGAAAATTGTAAAAGTAAATTCAGAGTACTAAAATAAGCAAATGAAATACCTTTTCCAGTTTCGAATTTTCAAATTAGGAATGTCTCTTCCGAACACTCTTTTTTTTTTTTTTCTTTTTAGGGATGGGAGGGGGAAAAATTGAGAGGATTAATGTAAAGAAAAGCCATCTTTTCAATGTAATCTTTACAAAATGACATACACCTCTATATTTGAGCATATAAACCTTGTATAGGAGAATTTTAAACATTTCAAAGTTAAATCTAAAACATTCAAGCATGACAGCATAAAAATATTCAAAATGATTTGGGTTACTATATAATTCCATAAAGCTAAAGTTACATTTAGGTATAAACCTTCGGTAAATATGGCAACAGCAACCATCAAAAGCATGTTTGCCAGCAGTTTCCCATACCTCTGTATAAAACAGTATTCCAAAGAAGCACGACCGGATAGCAGAATCACCCATTCTTCCTAAGACTTTCATCACTGGTATCACCCTATCCCCACTTCTGTTGGGTGAAGGGCAAGTTATCATGAGAGGGTTTTTTCCGTTTTTTTTAAAAGATGAGTAGAAACCAAGGAAGAAAATTTTAAAACATAGGTTTAAGACTTATCTGCAGATGAGTCAAAATGCCCCAACTTGTCTACATTTTAATAAATGTCAGGCAAATTGAAGTAGTTTCTGTCCCAGTAGCTGCCTGAATAAAGCCAGTCCTGGGCTCCGCTGTAGGGATTAGGGCCTTGATGGAACCACCTGTTAAGACAAGATTTACAGGGGAAACTGTTTGCAATCACAGGATCCTCACTGCTTCACCAGTTTGCAGACTCCCCTACTGCAGCGATTCACTTCATTCTGTGAGCTAGAGGTTTCCGAGAAGACTTAAGTGTTTTTAGAGAGCACTTATGTACAACAACAGGCTTCCCGGGTGGCTCAGTGGTAGAGAATCCGCCTGCCAGTGCAGAAGACGGGTTCAATCCCTGAGTCGGGAAGGTCCTCTGGAGGAGGAAATGGCAACCCACTCCAGGACAGAGAAGCCTGGTGGGCTACGTACAGTCCATGGGGGTTTCAAAGAGTCAGACATGACTGAGCATGCACCCAGTCGTGCTCAGAATATGTAAAACAATATTCTGAAATGTGTAGTAAGACCACTTGAAAGATAAGGATTTTCCATGGCATTCAGTAATGGTATCTAATTGTCCACTGCTTACCTTCCAGAATAAAGCAGCTTTTAAGCAATGAGGAATAAGGAATCAGGGTGAGGAGACTTTTACAGTCTACCTAAAGTAATAGGAAGATGCCTGATTCAGAGTAAATCTCCCCACCCCAAAATATTACTTCCATTTCACAAATGAGGAGCTCAATGTCAGAGAAGTTAAATAACTTGCCCAAGCTAACCATGATATCAAATAAGCCTTTTTAAAGACCATCATTTTCCAAATATCCTATGTTACACATAATCCACTGAAATTAATCTGGCCCACATCTTCCTGGGTCTCTTCTCCACACTAATGTAGATTTATAGGCTGCATCTAGCTTCTAACATTCTTACCCATCTGATCAAACTCTAGAAAGAGCTGCCCTAATTTTCTTGCCCTTTAAAAAACAATTCACCCATTTCCTAAATATTCCCAGCTTTCTTGAGGTAATGGAAATGCAAAATTACTTCTTCAAAAGGTTCAAATATGAATTTGTATAACATTTTCTAGTAAGATTCAGTTTTTCAGAGTAATATTTATAAAAATAGTTTCATGTCTGTCATTCTTTCCAAATAAATTGCCTCAAAAATATTTAACAATTAGAGTGAGGTTAGATAAATCCCAAGTGGTCCCTGTTAACCACTGCAGCAACATTAAAAGCCCTAAGACAGAAAACATGCTTTAGATTAGGTTAATTCCTTGAAGGCTGAGAAAGTAAATGCCCACTAGGCCCAAATTTCTAAATTATTACAGAAGTTATTTAGCTTTGGGGACTTTTCCCTAATTAAAAAATTTAAAAGTCAAATATCAATATCAAATATTTACCAAGATATGTGTTTCTCAAGACTTTGGTAACCATGCTGGAAATACTTTAAGGATTTTTCTTTGATCAAAGTCACAGAATTTTTGCCTAAATGAAGCATACAATTTCACTCCTTTTGGTCTCAAAAGTCCAAGCAATAAAAGCACTTTTGTAATCAGGTTTAACAAAATCCAAGCACTTCAGAAAATCGATCAAATCAAAATCAAGGTCATCAAAAATGACTCTAAAAATTAACCAAGCCTCAGGCCTGCACCACAGGACTTCCTCTATACAAAGTGGACAACGGGCAAGTCAAGTGCAGAGACCTCACAGAACAGGAGATTCATTCAATAGCAAAGGACTTTTTTGGGTTTACACATAAGCCACTGAAGGCCATGTCTGCAGGGCCTCCCTATGGGGAGCACTTGTTCTTGGGGAGAACTGGAACACAGCACAGAAGACAATCAGGTTTGAGGATCTGATACTAAGGACTAGAGTTTCCCTCAATGTCTGGTCTTCTCATTTCCAGCACTCAGGTCTGGAAACCTCTGCTGCTGTCAGCGTATCCCCTCCACAAACACAAAAGTCTATGCTGTCTTTCCAAAGTCAAACACTTGAGGCAAGCATGGGCAAAAGAAGAGGGGATGGGGAGATGTCTTTGTTGCCTTTTAGTCAATGTTTCTAAGAATCCATGAGTCTATGTCAGTAATGTGTGTTAGTCAATGACTGACGTGTGTGTGTGTAAGTCGCTCAGTCGTGTCCAACTCTTTGTGATTCCATGGCCTGCAGCCTGCCAGGCTCCTCTGTCCATGGAATTCTCCAGGCAAGAATACTGGAGTGGGTTGCCATTCCCTTCTTCTGGGTGTCTTCCTGACCCAGGGATCAAACTTGGGTCTCCTGAATTACAGGCAGATTCTTTACCATCTGAGCCACCAGGGAAGCCCCATGTCAATAATACAACATTCTATAATGTAATCAGTAACATAAGTGTTAAGTGTTAGTCACTCAGTCATGCCCGACTCTTTGCGACCCCACGGACTGCAGCCCTCCAGGCCTCTCTGTCCATGAGATTTTCCAGGCAAGGATACTGGAGTGGGTTGCTATTTCCTTCTCCAGGGGATCTTCCTAACCCAGGGATTGAACCCGGGTCTCCGAATCTCCTGCAGGCAGATTCTTTACCAACTGAGCTACAAGGGAAGCCTCATGTCAGTAATACAACATTCTATAATGTAATCAGTAATATAACATTCTAGAACGCTATTAATTCTGCATGATGCTCTTACTGGGGGAAGAGATGACTTCACCACCTTTTGTGGCGTCATCACCCACCTTCTCTTCAAAGCCGTGTCTCTCACCAGTCCCACCACTTCCTCTCCACATAACCCCACTTGCTAAGGTCTCTGGGCTTCTCTTGGAAAACAGGGCAGGCTCACAAGCAGCCATTTTCATGTGTATGAACTGCAGTTTAAAGCCTGAAAAATCCTAGAGCCTGAACTTTTTTCAAATGACTGAAACTGGTATCAACATGAAAGCCAGCTTTTAGTGTGGATGAGTTTGGGACAGGTTATAAGTTCCTGGGTGTGGTTTCCAAGGACTGGTTTCAACTCCCCCCTGCAAAACACATCCCCTTATAAGCTGTACAACCTCTTCCCTGACACAAACTGAACCCAGCTGCTCAAAAGCACATTATCAGCCAGAAGACCCAGTCAGCAAACACCACCTCTCACCCCTAATGGGAAAGGGCTCCAAGCACGTATTCTTTTGACCAAGGGTCAGCAGCATCGTTTTTAAGGTCTGTATATCCATATAAGAACTCTGGATGCTAAGAGACAGCGGTGGAAGCAAGCATGTGTAAGGCTCCAAACTGGAGCTCACAAACCTAGCTTCCAGTTTTATTTCCAGGCTACCACAGAGCTGTGCAAAGCTCGTTGCTTTCTGAAAGTAAGACTTCACCCAACAGGAAACATGCTTATTGGACTTTCGCTTACTTTGCACACTTGAAAATGGGGTCAGAAAAATAAAGGAGTTAATTAGAAATACAGCACAAAGTGGGCTTTCTGCAAGAGAGACTAAAAATAATGATAAAAATGTATCAAGTCTTTTCAGAAGGGATTGCAGTAAAGCAGTGTGGTTTTGGTTTTTGTGGCTCTTTCTAATCATGGTCTGCGGGGTGTACTTGCCCTTGAGCAACTCTCTCAAATGAAATACAACCAGCATTTGTTTCTTCACGTACAAGGGGATTTCTAGACTAATGGCTTTCCAGAGGTTCCCCGGATCCTGCATGTGCGTGGGTGGGAGAAGGTGAACCTCGATGCTCAGCCCTCATCCTACCCACGCAGCTCTGTGGCCATGTGCTCTGTATTTGCAAATCCTTCGTATGTTCATTGGCAAGAAAGATTTTGATGCTAACAAAAAAATCCCAAAACTGTTGGACTTGATGATACCTAAGATCATTCCTAGTTCTAATAAAGGTATAAGGCGCCAAAGGGGCTACCAAGTAATATCTACTAAACTGGTTGTGAAATTATGCCCACACTGGCTCTGAAATTTACTTAACAACTTGGAATAATGGGACAATGGTTTCTATTATATAAGTGTAAAAAATGTTTTCGTTCTGTTCCTCTTTACAAGAGATTCTATTACTCAACCCAAGTGACTAAGAAACTCCTGATTCTTTTGAAAAATTTTCAAAACTTGCACATTTTACTGCCCAGTTTCTGTTTCTTAATGGAATCCAAGATGTCACTTTAACACACTGTATTTCCATGATGTGTGCTGTGTATTTGGAAGAGTAAAGGCACTGTCTAAATATCCTTGATCCATGATATATGTATAAGCAAAGCTCCTATAATTCACCCAAACAAACAACTCTGAACCTATTTCATACCAAAATCTGTAACTCTACTTTCCCTCTTACAGAAGGGACAAGTGTTTTAGCTGGATAAGGAAGAGAGTTTGCTTAACTGACATCGACCTGTGTGAACTGTATAGAAATATTTTAACCTTAATTTCCAAATAGTCCATTTGCTTTGCACACATGCAGCCCCTTCAGCTTGAACTTGGTCAAAGGAAAGTACTTTTCTCTCAGGCCTGGGGACAACTCGCAGGGTGCGGTGAGCCCCGCTCTGTAGTCCACACATCTGCCAGCACCCCACCTCCATCCACACACCCCAGCCCCTCAGCGCACCTCGTCTTCCAGTCCTCCTCCGACTTGGACCTGTTCTTGCGGGCCGCTCTCTGTTTCTCCTCGAGTCGCTTTTTTTCTTCACTAGCTTGATCTAGAATCAGCGTAGCAGTGAAAAAACGGTTATTGTACAGAGGCCACCCGGGACAGCCCCTGCACACTCACTCCATGGAGGCAGGTGTCAGCACCGCCGTCCTTTATCAGAACACCAGCAGCACAGTCACGGCCTGTCGACACTGAACACAGCCCCAGGCCGCCGAGAGGTGGCGCTGGCATCCGGGGCCTCTCACCTGCTTCCACAGCCTGTGTTTACCCAAGGAGCCTGCTTATTCTGAAGGCCTCAGAAGTCATGTTAAAATGCTTCCCTGAGGGTCCAGAGGCTCTGCACTTGCAAGGCAGGAGGCCCAGGTTCAATCCCTGGTCTGGGAACGAGATCCCATATGCCGCAACTAAAAGATTCCACGTGCTGCAACTGAGGTCTGGCAAATAAGCAAACATGTGCTTAGTCCCATCAGTCATGCCTGGCTCTGTGCAACCCTATGGACTGTAGCCCGCCAGGCTCCTCTGTCCATGGGGTTCTCCAGGCGAGAATACTGGAGTGGGTTGCTATGCCCTCCTCCAGGGGATGGATCTTCCTGACCCAGGATCAAACCCAGTCTCCTGTGTTTCCTGCACTGGCAGCAGGCTCTTTACCACTAGCATCACCTGGGAAAAGTACAGGTTGCTCAGTCGTGTCCGATTCTTTATGACTCCAAGGACTATAGCCCGCTAGTCTCCTCTGTCCATGGCATTCTCCAGGCAAGAATACTGGAGTGGGTTGCCATTCCCTTCTCCAGGGGATCTTCCTGACCCAAAGATCGAACCCAGGTCTCTTGCATTGGCAGGCAAATTTTTTATCATCTGAGCCACCAGGGATGGCTTGTGCTAACACCTAAAATGCTAATATGTAAGATGCTTGTGCGAACGTATAAAACGTTCAGCCCTAACAGACTAAAACGCAGACAGTGACTGGGAGTAAGGCAAACCATCCTCCTCAAAGAAATCCACCTTCCCTGGAGCCGCCAGGCACGTTACCTATCTCCCCGTTCTCCATGGCTCTGATGTCAGGCCGCAGCCTGCAGTCTGTCTTAGGAATCACGCTCTCCATCTCCTTGTCTACTTCATTCAAAACCATTGCAAAGCTAGTAAAATTGTACATCTAAAAAGAAGAAAATGTTCAAATTAACATGTACTGGAGGTTAATGCAGAATGAAACCCTGAAGCTAGAAGATTTGACAGGGATCCCCCACTCTGCTCCAGGGTGATGATGGCCGGCCTCTCTGCGCCCACACATCTCCATGTTTTCACCCGGGTCTGTGCCAGCTGTGGGAGTCTGTCTCAAGCAAACCCCCCAGGTGACATTCACCACCATCAGCTCCAGGGAGAACTACAAGCAAAACCAACAGTCTCCATTCCACATGAAAAGTCTCACTTGGATCTGGCTGCGTCACTACGCACTTAAAGAGAGTCAATCTTACTCCTCAGTAAGTGTAGAGGAAACCCCTCAAAGGCCCACACCCGTATGTATGGAGGAAGCCCCCCAAAGGCCCACCCCAAGGCATCTCGGCCAGACACCAGGAGGCCTGGGAGGCAGCAATGCCAAGTCCTGGGGGGGAACCACAGAGGGATGACTGAGGAGCAATTCGATGACCCGCCTCTCACCCCCGCCCTCCTCCTGGTTCTGACCAGGCCGGGGAAAGAGCGCCATCAGATCCAAGTAAACAGGAGGCCTTACCTGGGCTGAGTTCGGAGGCCGTGGGGCTATTCGCCACAGGAGAACGCTCCCGGGGATGACGAACACGCTCTCGGAATCCGGCATTGGCATTTCATCCGACTCCTCAGAAGCGCTCATCTGGAAGAACCAACAGAGGAACAAAACTGAAATGTTTAAAAAGATAGTACTTACAACCGTGAATATTCACTGGAAGGACTGATGCTGAAGTTGAAGCTCCAATACTTTGACCACCTGATGCAAAATGCTGACTCACCAGAAAAGACCCTGACGCTAGGAAAAACTGAGGGCAAGAGGAGAAGGGGGCCGGGGGGCGGCAGAGGATTAGACGGTTGGATGGCATCACCGACTCCATGGACATGAGTTTGAGCAAACTCCAGGAGTTACTGAAGGACAGGGAAGCCTGGCATGCTGCAGTCCATGGGGTCGCAGAGAGTCGAACATGAGTTAGTGACTGACCGACAGCAGCAACAAATTGTAAAATCAGCAGTTCTCACTGTGTGGCATTAGAACATAACCCGTGAGTGCCAGGGCACTGTATCTTTCTCATTCTCGTGTCCTCACCTTTCAATCCAGGCCAGGAAGCCAATAAATGTGGGTCGAGCGACCGAGTCCATGCTGTGAGCCTGCGTTGTGTCACTTTTAGGGGCTATGAGCACGTAAGGCCTTACCAGCACCACTGTCGTCATCACGCCTTGACTGTCGTGTTTTAATATTTTTAAAGCTTTTTTTAAAATCCAAAATAACTCATTTAAGTGGTTCGTGGAACACTATTAGGGCAAGGAAAGGTTAAATTCTTGGAGCATTTAACTAAATTTATCAATGACCCAAACCAGCAGGGATCCTGAAAGTATTCAATCAAAAGATGTTAAGCTAAAAAAGAAAGCAGCATTTCCACTAGCTGCCTGCTCCCTCCCCTTCCCCAGCAGAGCTATGCCAGCAGCTCTCTGTATATTTAGTCCTTACGTAACTGGCCCATAAAGTTTTATATATAAAGAATTTAAGCCTCTGGAAAGTGAAGTCATATTCCCAATGTCATTGTTACCAAATCTAGAACTACTGGCTGAGACATGGAATTTTACAAACAGCAACCAGGAGGGGACGACACTGGTGACGAGCTTCGCCTGGCATCTGAATATCCTCAGGAGCATCAGAAACCCACAGTGGTCGAGGCCCTGGGAGGCGAGATCAGACACAGGGAGAGCGTGAGGGTACCCTCTCCAAGGGGCGAGGCCCTTCTGTCTACAAAGATTGACCAGGGCTTTATGGGACATGAGGGAGATTTTCTGGAATTTCCCCAATGCCTTCTGCTGTACTGAACTCCACTTCTGTAAGGGGAGAGCGAGGCTCTGCCTCTTGCAAGCAACACAGCAGGGCAAGGGGAGCCGGGAGCAGAGAGCCAGACTGTGATGCTCAAAGAGGACGGGACCTGAGCTGTCTTCACCCGGGGCCCCTGACCTCTGTCAACTGCTCTGACATGAGGGTGCTATTACTGTCTCCATTTTACAGATGAGGCGCTGAGGCAGAGAGAGGGTAGGGATCTGCCTAAGATCAAACCACTCAGAAGCGGAGGAGGCAGAATTCCAAGCAGAGCTCGTGTTCTGATCCCTGATGCCCGTTACTGAAAAATAATCAGTCCTCCAATGCTTCCTGTGCAAACAGGTGCAACCTCTCTCTAGCTCAGACTCCACTGAGCAGTCCAGCCTCCCAGGGTCCTGCGACAAGAAGCTGTGGCCTCACAAGGGGAGAGTCTAAGGTTGAACTGTCCTGTTAGGAGGAAGCTTCATAAGAGGAGGATGGCCGTCCAGCAATGATTCCCCTAACTGCAATGTTCTCAGCTCCCGGGATCTCGGATACAGAGGAGGGCAGTAACACTGCTGTCTGCATGAAAACCCACGTGATTATTCTGGGTGTAATTTCAAATATTCAGAAGCGCTCAACTGCTAACGCACATAAACAGAAAGGAGGGTAAGAATATTTGTCTCACTAAGATGAACTCCAACTTTCCAAAGCGATGTGAATTCAACACTGTGTGTGTAACTGCACAGCACACACCCATACTCCATGGGAGAGTATCCCAAGAATCAGTAGCAAGTCCAATCATCTGTTCATTACTGTATAGCACATGGAACTCTGCTCAATGTTATGTGCCAGCCTTGATGGGAGAGGGATTTAGGGGAGAACAGATACATGTATATGTATGGATGAATCCCTTTGCTGATCACCTGAGACTGTCACACCATTGTTAATCGGCTATATGAAAGTCACTCAGTCGTGTCTGACTCTTTGCGACCCCATGGACTGTAGCCTGCCAGGCTCCTCTGTCCACAGGGATTCTCCAGGCCAGAATACTGGAGTGGGTAGCTGTTCCCTTCTCCAGAGGGTCTTCCCAACCCAGGGATCGAACCCAGATCTCCCACATTGCAGGCGAATTCTTTACTGTCTGAGCCACAGGGAAGTCCAAGAATACTGGAGTGGGTAACCTATCCCTTCTCCAGCAGATTTTCCCGACCCAGGAATCCAACTGGGGTCTCCAACTGGCTTTACCCAATACAAAATGTTTTTGCTGTTAAAAACAGTAACAACAACAACAAAAAGGTCAAGGAGAAACATCACATGCACAGCTCCAAGTGTGAAAGGTAACGCTGTGACCCACTATCAGGCCACCATCCAGGGATCCCTTCGATACCATCTTCTGGGATTGTGTACCTGTTTGCTGTTTTTCTTCTCTTCAGTATTTTTCTTATCATTTTTTTTGTAAGCATCAAACGTGGCTGGGTCAACACTGTACAAACATTCTGTCCATTTCCCGTAGAGGGCACGGAGCTTCTTTTTGCTGTCAGGAGAAATCGATGTTGAGCCAACAATTAAACCCGTGTCTCAGGGTAATTGAATATTATCATAAACTGAAAGTATTGGTTGCTCGGTCATGTCCAGCTCTTTGTGATCCCATGGACTGTAGCCCACCAGGCTCCATGGAATTCTCCAGGCAAGAGTGGAGTGGGTAGCTATGCCCTTCTCCAGGGGATCTTCCACACCCAAGGATAGAATCTGAGTCTTCTACATTGCAGGAAGATTCTTTACAGTCTGAGCCATCAAGGAAGCTCCTCTTTTCATAAATAAAGATGCTTACGAATCAGATTCTTTAAAGAAATAGATATTTCTTGCAGAAGAATTTCTCAATTTACTGAAATGCTGTTTCCTAGATAACAGCAGGAAACCTAGACAGCATGTTAAAAAGCAGAGACATTACTTTGCTGACAAAGTTCTGTCTAGTCAAACCTAAGGTTTTTCCAGTAGCCATGTATGGATGTGAGAGCTGGACTACAAAGTAAGCTGAGCACCGAAGAACTGATGCTTTTTAAGAACTGATGCTTCTCCCAACTGATGGAGAAGATTCCTGAGAGTCCCCTCAACTGCAAGGAGATCAAACCAGTCAATCCTAAAGGAAATCAGTCCTGAATATTCACTGGAAGGACTGAAGCTGAAGCTCCAATACTTTGGCCACCTGATGCAAAGAACTGACTCACTGGAAAAGACCCTGACGCTGGGAAAGATTGAAGGCAAGAGGAGAAGGGGATGACAGAGGACGAGACGGCTGGATGGCATCACTGACTTGTAAGTTTGAGCAAGCTCCAGGAGTTGGTGATGAACAGGGAAGCCTGGTGTGCTGCAGCCCATGGGGTCACAAAGAGGCAGACACGACTGAGCGACTGAACTGAGGTAACAGCAGATTTTCTTTTTCTTCTTCCTTTTTTAAAATTTTTTGGCCGAACCACGCAACATGTGGGATCTTAAGTTTCCCAACCAAGGATCAAACCTGTGCCCCCTTCAGTGGGAGCATGCAGTATTAACCATTGGACCACCAGGGAATTCCGGTGTTGGCAGATTTTAATAACAACACTTTACTTAGTGAACAACACCTATACTAGTCAACATTTAAAATGGAACTTTACCTTTTATCTTGAATGTAGCCTTCAACTTTGTGTAATTCTTTACCAAAAAGGCCGCACGGCTTAAAATTCAACACACATTTATCCCCAGTCCTGTAAAGGAGACAGTGAGCTTGGGTTATTGTTCAACACAGAAGCAGCAGCAAAGAACAGTGACCCTCTGGCAGCACCTGCTGTTTACTGATTTTCTAACTCACACCAGGCTCCACAGAGAGAGTATCACAATTAATCCATAATCAGTACTGAACCCACCACAAAGAAAAAGCAAGGTTCATAAAAAATAAGTGAGCTGCTGCTATGGAATGAATGTCTGCCTACCCCCCGTCCCAATTCATATGGTGAAGCCTTGTCACCCATGTAAGGCGGTAATCCGGTCCTAAGGGTAGAACTGAATGGATGTATGCTCTTTGAATAAGAAACTCTGGGGAGATGATCCCTCACTCTGCCAGGCAAAGATTTGAGAAGATAGCCAACTTCAAACCAGAAAGAGGGCCTTCACCCAGCACTGTGTCTGCCAGCACCCTGACCTGGGCCTCAAGTCTCCAGAAGCATGAGAAATAAACGTCTGCCCTTGAAGCTACCTGGCCCACCATGTTCTGTCACCACAGCCCGAGCTGACTAGGATACGGGCCTAGGCTCACAGTAGGATTTGAATCCACGTCTTTCCAACTCTCCTGTCCCTCCTGTCGCCTGCCCCCGTGTGAACAATACAAGCTAAACGTGTCAGCATGATGAGCTGAGGGAGGCAGGAACAAAGATTCCCTGAGGCTGCCGAAGCTCTGAGTTCACCAGTCTTCCATAACTAGAGACTTAAAAATATAAACTCTATTCATTAAGGACTTCCCTGGCGGTCCAGTGGTTCAGAACCCAAGGCAGGGGACATGGGTTTGATCCCTGGTCCTGAATATTCCACGTGCCATGGGGCAACTTAGCCTGGGAGCCACAGCTACTAAATTCTGTTCATTAAATGGACTGGCTTCAGTTTACCACAGAGTTACACTGCCTGGTTCTTAAGTTGTCATTAGACTCTACTAGGATTTTTTTTAAATTTACCCATATATACAGAACTTTTAAAAATGCTTTATCCATATATTCTTGGCCGAGCTGCACAGCCTGTGGAATCCAAGTGCCCCAATCAGGGATTGAACCCAGGCCTTCCACAGTGCAAGTGTGCAGTCTTAACCACTGGACTGCCAGGAAACTCCTTACAATGCAATGCACTTTTTTTTTTGGCCTCACCACATGGCATGTGGGATCTACAATCCCGGACCAGGGATCAAACCCAGGCCCCCTGCATGGGAAGTGTGAAGTCTTAACCACTGGGCTGCCAGGGATGTCCTCTACTAGAACTTTTACAGAAAGACTACCAGACCCCTCTGATGCAAATGAAGGGGCGGGGACGATGGACCGGCTCACTTGTGGTTTGTGATCTCCACGTTGCCGTACTGCTCAATCCAGAGCTTTCCCACGATGATGTTGTGCACACAGCAGGTAGGATTCGTCCACGTATATGCTTCATTGTGTCTAGGAAACAAAAAGAAAGCCAAAGCCCAGACAAAGAAGTGAGAAGTGCTACTCTGTTTAAAAAGCACATCTGCCTCAAATGCCGTGACTCAGGATAACCTATCAGACTGCTGGAGAGCACTCAACTCTAAGACTATAAAAACTGATGTTAATCCCAGTAAAACAGGTATCATCTGGTTAATTCTTATTGTTTCTTAAAAGCATGCAAAAACTTAAAAACAAAACTATGCTTCTACCAAACTCCAAATTAAACTATGTATACAATCATCTTAAGCCTTCAAAAGTTTGGTGAAAACATAATAAATTAAGTTAGAGGTAGAAAAGAAAAATGGTCTATTTGGTACTTTCCACCTTGCCAAAGGGAAAAACTTGTGTATGTGAGTAAGTTCCAATTTTACACAATCTTTGCTTTTGAAAACATTCATTTTACATCTTCGTACACTTATGCTTAAATGTATTTTTAATTCACAAGCAGTAAAATTCACTTCTGTGAGCTTCAGTGCATGTGTAGATCACTGTAACTAGTACCACAACCACAAATTCCATCACACTCTCCACAAATTCGCTCATGCTGACCCTCTATGGTCAAACCTTCCCCCACCTGGAATTCCTAAACAACTCATCTGTTCTCCATTGCAATAGTTTTGCCTTTTCCAGAGTGTCACATAAATGGGATAATACACCATGTTACCTTTGAGATTAGTTTCATTTGTATAATGCATTTCAAATTCTATGTATCAATAATTTGTCCTTATTTCTGAGTAGTATTCTACTATATGAATGTATCACAGTTTAACCATTTACTCACTGAAGCATGCTGGGTTGCTTTCAGTTCTTGGTGATTATAAGTAACACTCCTATAAACACCTGCACACGGGTCTTTGTGAAAATACACCTCTCTTTTTCTCCAGAGTAAATGCCTATGAGTGGACTGCTGAATCATCTGGTTAACACAAGGTCAACTCTGTAAGAAACAGCCAGACTATTCTCCAGAGTGGCTCTACTCTTTTACCAGATACCCCAGTATTACATGAGATTCTGGGTGCCCTGCATCCTAGTCAGCACTTGATACTGTCAGCTCTAAAAATTCTGATTTTAGACATTCTAATAGGTGTGTAGTGGGATCGCACTATGATTTTAATTTTGCATTTCTCTAATGACCAAGGCTGTTGAGCGTGTTTTTGTGTGCTCATTTGTCATTCATATATCTCTTTGGTAAAGTATCTGTTCACATCTTTTGTCCAGTTTCTTACTGGGTTGTCTGTTTTCTTACTGTTTTGAGAATGCTTTATACATACTAGATACAAGTCCTTTGTTGATAAATGATTCACAAATAATGTTTATCCATCTCTAACTTCTCTCTCTGTTCTCTTAAGAGTGTTTTTCACTGAGCAACAGATTTTTATAAAATCTAATTTATCAATTTTGTCTCTTCTAGATTATCCTTTGGTATTATAAGATGTCATTGCATAACCCAAAGTTATAAACATTTTCTCCTGTTTTCTTCCAAAAGCTTAAAGCTGTACATTAGATTTTAGCCTATGATCTATGTTGGGATCATTTTTGCTTAGGGTGTGAGGTGTAAGTTGAGGTTCATTTTTTAACACATGCATGTCGGACTGTTCTCACACCATTTGTGGAGAGGACCACCCTTCATTACTGAATAGTGCTTTCTTTCACCTTCGTGAAAAATCAGTGGACCATGTTTCTGTGGGTCAGTTTTTGGATGCTATTCTCTGTTCCACTGATGTATGTGTCTGTCTTTCTGTCAATATAACAGTCTTGATGGCAACAGCTTCACTATAAAGTCTTAAAATTAGGAGGTAGGAGTTCATCATTCTGTTCTTCCTTTTCAAAACTATTTTGGCTACAGTGTTTCATTTGTCTTTCCAAATAAATTTTAGGATCCACTATCTCTTGATCTACCAAAATTCATCCTGGGACGTTTAAATTTGGATTGTGTTAATACACACTGTTTATAGATCAATTAAAGGAGAACAAACATATGAATTACATTAAGGATTCCAAGTACAGTGAGGCATGGTAGGCTCTCCATTACCCAGATAGTCTTTGATTCCTGTAACCAGGGTTTTATAGCTTTCAGCCTGTGGATCCTATACATATTTTATCATCTTTATTCTGCTATTGAGTCTATCCCAGCTATTACATTTGTTATTGTATTTTTTCAGTACTAAAATTTCCAGAAATACTTCAATTTCTTTGCTTCAACGTCTTTCTATTCATTTTAAGAGTGTTCATCTTTATGTCATGGAGTATAACAGCAGCTTTAAAATCTTTGATACAAATTTCAATATCTGAGTCACTCTAGGATTAAAGTCTGTTTATTATTTTTTCTCCTTCTCCTTCTTTTTCTCATATGAGGAGGTCATAGAGTATTTGTCTTTCTCTGACTTATTTCACTCAGCATAATGTCCTTGAGGTCCAACCACGTTGTTGCAAGTGGCAAGATTTCATTCTTTTGTATGGCTGAATAATATTCGTGTATGTGTGTGTACCACAGTTTCATTATCCATTCACCTAATGATGGATACTTGGGTTACTTCCGTATCTTGGCTGTTGTGTGGAACAGGTGTGTGTATATATATATTAATATAATATAACACATTATACAGGTATAATATGTATAATAATGTCATGGGAGTGCAGATATCTTTTTGAGATAATGTTTTGGTCTTCTTTGGCTAAGTATTCCAAAGTGCAATTGCTGGATCATGGTAGTTCTACTTTTAATTTTTTGAGGAATCTCCAAATTGTTTTCCATTGAGACTGAACCAATTTACATCTGCCAACCATGCACAAGGGTTCCCTTTCACTGTGGTTTGATTTGCATTTTCTTGATTAATGACATACAGTATCTTTTCATTCCTGTTGATCATCTGTATGTCTTCTTTGAAAAAAATGTCCATTCAGATCTTTGGCCCATTTTTTAATTACTTTTTTTTCTTTTGCTCTTGAGTGGTATGAGTTCTTTTTGTATTTTGGATGTTAGCCTATATGACTTGCAAGTATTTTCTCCTATTCAGTAGGCTGCGTTTTCATTTTGTTGATGGTTTTCTTTACTGTGCAGAAGCTTTTTAATTTGATATAGTCCCACTTGTTTATTTTTGCTTTTATTCTTTTTGGTGTCAGATTCAAAACATCATTGCCAAGACCTATGTCAAGGAGTCTACCACCTACGTTTTCTTCTAGAAGTTTTATGACTTTCAGTCTTATGTTCAAGTTTGTAATCCACCTTGAGCCAATTTTGTGTATAGTATAAAACAGTGGTCCAGTTTCACTCTTGTGCATGTGTCTGTCCAATTTCTCCAACACCACTGAGAAGACTGTCATTCCACTGTATATTCTTGCCTTCTTTGTTTAATTTAATTGACCCTACTAGCATGGACTTATTTTTTGGGCTCTCTACTCTGTTTCACTGATTTATATATCTCTTTTAATGCCAATATCATATATTTTAATTACTATAGCTTTGTAATACAGTTTGAAATCAGGGAGCATGATGCCTCCAGCTTTGTTCTGCTTTCTCAAGACTGCTTTGCCAATTTGGGGTCTTCTGTGATCCCATACAAACTGTAGCACTGTCTTCTTTAATTTGTGCAAAAAACGTTATTGGAATTTTGATAGAGACTACACTGAATCTGTACACTGCTTTGTATAGTATGACAAAGTTTAACAGTACTTTTTCAATCCATGAGCACAGAATTAACAATTTTACTTACAATTGCATCAAAAAAAAAAGAAAAAACCTAGAAATAAATTTAAGCAAGGATGTGAAAGACTTGTATATTGAAAATGGTAAGACAGTAATGAACAAAATTGAAGATGACACAAATAAATGGAGAGATATTTCATGGCAATCTTTTTTCTATCGCAAAAGAAGAGAACTTTCAACTAACCTAATGCCTAAGATGTGCCAATGTGATTGTTATTTCAATATTTCTCAAAGTGAGTTCATTGTAAAAGATGATTAAACAAGGCATTATTACCATGATAATGTCATGGACTGATTAACTCCACTTAATCTTAAAATAGATCTACATAAAACCACTGTCATATATTAAGTTAAACTGTTTACACATACCTAGGCTGATTAACCATGGCTGTTGCCACATTTCTCAAAGTCTTTTACATGACAGTAGAAAATTTGTGTCTTATAAAAGCAGCTTTGTTTTCTCCAGCTTTTGAACAAGGTCAGGTCTGCGTGTAAGTGTATATACTAATGAGTCGACACAACTTAGTGACTTCACTTTCACTTTTCACTTTCATGCATTGGAGAAGGAAATGGCACCCCACTCCAGTGTTCTTGCCTGGAGAATCCCAAGGACGGGGGAGCCCGGTGGGCTGCCGTCTATGAGGTCGCACAGGGTCGGACACGACTGAAGCGACTTAGCATAGCATAGGTACACACGAAATGAGTAAAACGTATGATTCCAACTCACTCAAGAAGCTCCAACGTGATGGTTCCTTTGGGTTCTGCTTCTACACTCTTCCCCCAGAACTTCAGTTTGGGATAGATTGAGCCATGAAAGATGAAATCATTGTTTAATCCTTCAGCATGAAATGCACTAATGGGTGGGTGATGGCTGACCTGCTCAGAGATGAGTCTGAAACCAAGGTCATCTCTTAAGATTTAAAAAAAAAAAAAAGGTAGTGTTATAATAAACTCATCACAAAATATATACATTATTGTCATTTCAGTCTGAAAGCAATGCTAATATATATACCATGTGTAAAATATACATCAGAAGCCGCTGTATAGCACAGAGGGCTCAGCTTGGTGCTCTGTGATGAGAGGTGGGAAGGGGGTGCGGGGGTGAGAGGGAGGCTCAGGAGGAAGGGGATATATGTATACTTATAGCGGAGTCATGTCGTTGTACAGCAGAAACCAACACATTGTAAAGCAACTATGCTCCAATTAAAAATAAATCTTTTTAAAAAGCAATGTTAAAGTATTAAGGAAATGGATTTGACAAACTAAACGATTCTTTATTATCATCCTGATGAAAAGGACAATACATGAGAAACTGCAAAATGCATCCCAAACTAAAACCAATGTTATTATACATCGAGCTACTTAAACACATTAAAATAAGGAATACCCGTGAAGTGCAGTGATTTTCATGAACTGACAATACTAGCCATGTAAATTTAAAACGTATCATCCCATTTTATACTAAGAAGAATCTACACTGTTTCCTTTTCAAACATCTAGGGAATAAATGAGATCAAAACTTGTGGACCAAGAGAAAGATTCAGAAAAACAAAAGCCAAATGAATTCTCTAACTGTGTGTAAAGAAGCAAGCGACGGCAGGCAGACAGTACTGCACCCTTAGACACATTCACTGCCTCTATGCCAACAATCACAGTTTATGCTAATATATTGTATACAGTTATTTTTTAAAAATCTATCCTAATGGGCTACATAAGTAGAAAGGATGATAGCTTATCCTGCAAGATCAGGAATACTGAAATTCTTGCGTTTACTTTTAATAACGGTCCACTTTATATATGCTTTCATATTTTTGACAGTCTCTAAAATAACAACTATCACAGAAACAAACATCAAAGTTGTTACCTTTTCTCCAGTCTTACAAAATGTTGGTAAATGCCCAAAAAATACCCATTTTCACTTGAAGAGCTATATAAATCATGCAAATTCAAATATCTGCCTGGAATAGAGTGGAAGATCTTACCGAACTAACTCATAAGTCTCTCCCAGGAGCGGGTTGAAAGGCTTTCCAGTGCGTTCCCACTGCGAGGCAACAGCGGAGACAGCAAATGCAGCCACACACTGGGGGACAGAGCGTGAGCATAAGTTAAAAACAGCCTCGCTGGCTCCTTACTCTTTCAGGAACTGAAATTTTGCTGAAGACAGTAATGTACAAAATGATTCTGCGGAGTTTAATTATGTTGCATGTTAAAGATGGCTTAATAAGCAAACTAATAAGCCAATGTGGATATTCAGAATGAAAATGACTCTGAGTCTCTTCCTGTAAGTCATCCCAACTGTGGTTTTTATAAATATACTCACAGTGTTACAAATACTCTCAAGGACTTTAAAAAAAGACTCTCAAATCTGACATTACTTTTAATTCCTTTACAATTTCTAAAAAGTACATCAGCAGATGGTAAAGAATCTGTCTGCAATGCAGGAGACTCAGGTTTGATCCCTGGATCTAGAAGATCCCCTGGAGAAGGGAATGGCAACCCACTCCAGTATTCTTGTCTGGGAAATCCCATGGACAGAGGAGCCTGGTAGGCTACAGTCCACTGGGTTGCAAAGAGTCAGACATGCCTGACTAACACTTTCACATCCCTTTTAGGATGGGGTGAAGAGATAAAACCAAACAAATTGGTATCAAGTCCAGTGAGGTTGGGAAAAGCTGCTTTACATACATGGAAGGACACAAGACTCCATTTAGAATGCTATTGCTTTGTTGGAAGGAGAACAATGTATCTACTCTCCCTGTGTCTAGTCCATCCATATACATCACATGACTATTTCCCTTCAAAAAAAAAATCAAGAAGTACAATTCCTTCTTGTCCTCGTTTTCAACCTATAGTAGTATGTGCATATTTATATAAACACATAAGCATAAATACACTTATTTATATGTGTATGTATATACATGTCTTCCTAGAAACACTCTGAGAAGTCTGAAAGCCTGAAGTGTCTTCCCCCAACACAATGCCACTTTCTAAAACAATGACTCAGAAACAGCTCACCAAACTCAGGTTTGGTTTTGGACCTTTCTGCCTTCTTCCAATCCTCATTGGTCTGCAGAAGGAACACAGATGACACTCCAAACATGCTATGTATTAATAACATTTCCTAACCTCGAATTAAACTTAACATGATCTCTGTGCGTGTAGGTTGCGGGCGGGGAGGTAGGGGAGGTGGCAGAGAAGACCTTCCAAGACGTCAGTCTTTCCCAGGGCTTGGTGACACGCACCTGCATCCTTTCCACAGGATCAGCGAGCGAACTGGCCTTGTGGATGAGGTATGTATGCTCCATATATTCAGTGAGTCGCTGGAGGAAGCTCAAAGGCTCATTAAATATAACTGGCATGGTGATCTTGGAGAGTTCCTAGTGAATAAGAAAATGGAAACTGATGTCCAAAATACACAGTAAACCTACATGCTTCCGTCTCGACATAACATGTTCCTGGAAAGAAAGTCACAGAAAACAGCGACCCATGAAATTTAATTAGCATTAGTTCAATTTCCTAAGTCTTCCCAGACCGTCTAACCATGTGGAATATACTGTTCTAGGCCTTGAAGGAAATACAAAGACTACCCAGACGCTCTTCCTTGGCTTCGAGGAGCCTGCAGTCTACTAGTGATCACTGAGATGACCACTGTTAATAAGTCTGCCTCAGATCAGAATTAGCAAATGACAAATGAAGGTGATGGGGACGCAAGACCGAACACCTCCACACCGGGCTAGGGAGCTACCACACAGACCATTTTTGTGGATGATTTTTCAGAAGAACTTCAGACTGCTTTTCACAGACAATACTGAGGTTTTCTGAGCACGTCCATATACATTATGAACTAGGGGGCTAGATGGCTAATGTATATTTTACAGAATAGATATTTAATTCTGTCTGATAGAACGACACAATCATGTAGACTTCCAAGAATAATTTAATGACTGGGAGGGGTCCTCTAACCTCAATTGCAACCTTTCACCTCTGTTTACCATATCCTGGGGCTTCCCTGGTGGCTCAGATGGTGAATCCGCCTGCAACATACGAGACCTGGGTTCAATCCCTGGGTCGGGAGATCCCCTAGAGAAGGGAATGGCAACCCACTCCAGTATTCTTGCCTGGAGAATTGCATGGACAGAGGAGCCTGGTGGGCTACAGTCCATGGGGAAGCAAACAGTCAGATACAACCGAGCAACTAACACTGTCCCTTTCCCTACCATATCCTGCCAGCAAACAGGAGCACCATAGGATCTTAAATAAACATTCTTTAGATAACAAACTTATCTTGGGATTCCAGTTGAGCTATTCCAAATCCTGAAAGATGATGCTGTGAAAGTGCTGCATTCAATATGCCAGCAAATTTGGAAAACTCAGCAGTGGCCACAGGACTGGAAAAGGTCAGTTTTCATTCTGATCCCAAAGAAAGGCAATGCCAAAGAATGCTCAAACTACCGCACAATTGCACTCATCTCACATGCTAGCAAAGTAATGCTCAAAATTCTCCAAGCCAGGCTTCAGCAATACATGAACCGTGAACCTCCTGATGTTCAAGCTGGTTTTAGAAAAGGCAGAGGAACCAGAGATCAAATTGCCAACATCCGCTGGATCATGGAAAAAGCAAGAGAGTTCCAGAAAAACATCTATTTCTGCTTTCTTGACTATGCCAAAGCCTTTGACTGTGTGGATCACAAGAAACTGTGGAAAATTCTGAATGAGATGGGAATACCAGACCACCTGACCTGCCTCTTGAGAAATCTGTATGCAGGTCAGGAAGCAACAGTTAGAATTGGACATGGAACAACAGACTGGTTCCAAATAGGAAAAGGAGTTCGTCAAGGCTGTATATTGTCACCCTGTTTATTTAACTTATATTCAGAGTACATCATGAGAAATGCTGAACTGGAAGAAACACAAGCTGGGATCAAGGTTGCCGGGAGAAATACCAATAACCTCAGATATGCAGATGACACTGCCCTTATGGCAGAAGGTGAAGAGGAACTAAGAAGCCTGTTGATGAAAGTGAAAGTGGAGACTGAAAAAGTTGGCTTAAAGCTCAACATTCAGAAAATGAAGATCATGGCATCCGGTCCCATCACTTCATTGGAAATAGATGGGGAAACAGTGTCAGACTTTATTTTTCTGGGCTCCAAAATCACTACAGATGGTGACTGCAGCCATGAAATTAAAAGACGCTTACTCCTTGGAAGGAAAGTGATGACCAACCTAGATAGCATATTCAAAAGCAGAGACATTACTTTGCCAACAAAGGTCCGTCTAGTCAAGGCTATGGTTTTTCTTGTGGTCATATATGGATGTGAGAGTTGGACTGTGAAGAAGGCTGAGTGCCGAAGAATTGATGCTTTTGAACTGTGGTGTTGGAGAAGACTTTTGAGAGTCCCTTGGACTGCAAGGAGATCCAACCAGTCCATTCTGATCCCAGATCAGCCCTGGGATTTCTTTGGAAGGAATGATGCTGAAGCTGAAACTCCAGTACTTTGGCCGCCTCATGTGAAGAGTTGACTCATTGGAAAAGACTCTGATGCTGGGAGGGATTGGGGGCAGGAGGAGAAGGGGATGACAGAGGATGAGATGGATGGATGGCGTCACTGACTCGATGGACGTGAGTCTGAGTGAACTCCGGGAGTTGGTGATGGACAGGGAGGCCTGGCATGTTGCGATTCATGGGGTCGCAAAGAGTCGGACACGACTGAGCGACTGATCTGATCTGATCTGATCTTGGTTTTCTCTAGATTATTCTGATAATTTTCCCAACCTTCCACCTATCATTATTTACCTTTCTCATGGGAATCAGGTCCTTCATGAAACCTGCTAACTAAAACCACGATCATGTGAACAACCCCAAGGCACCACCCAGGTGGAATGCCACCTGCTTCCGCCCACCCCTCTAAACATCTACATTCTTACAGATGTGCACAATTAAGAATAAAGTGACCTTCACAAAACTACAACCAGCATGTGCACACGCACACACACACACACAAGAAGCTCATTTATTATCATAAAATACTGCAGAATGCAGACAGATGTAGCAGCTCAATGTAATGAAAAGAAATGATAGGTTTACACTGCCTGTCTGGGAAGACAAAAGAGAATAGGAATGTATAAGGAGATAAAGAACAGAAGGCTCTTTACTATGTGACACCCTGAGATCTTGGTAAATGCAGAAACTCACTGGTGGGCCAAGTCAAGAAAGCGGGGACTGCCAAGGCTTGTCTTAACTGAGATGTCTCAGACTCTCTCTCTTTTACTTAAAATACCTTCATGGGTTGTTTTTTTTTTTTTTTAAAGAGGAATATGCAATGCTCAGTAATAGAAGTAAAAACATGAAAATTCTCCTTTCCTTAGAGCCGAAGCATCAACCACAGTTTGGGGCACACTGCTGTGCGTTTGCACACATGTGTGTACATGTGTGTGCACACATATACCTTACTGGAGTTTTTTAACGCATGGCATCTGCTCTGTGTACTGGCTCATTTACTTGCCTTTTTTGCTGTCCCTGTGTTTGGAGGTCTTACGCACACATAGAGTACATCCCTAAGTCTGTCAAGTTCTTTGTAATCCCTGTGCTATTCAGTGGTTAAGACATCAGAACCAGGCTGAGCTCCATGACAGGCTCTCTCATTTAGCAGTCATGCAACTCCGGCCAAGTTAAATTCTGCCAGCGTCCTTACAATACCATGGCATTAATCTAACAATGTATATAGCATAATCTACTACAAGGCATTCTTCTAAGACCAATACTTGCAAAACACTTAGACTAGTTTTGGGCACATTAGCAAATGCTACATTTATTCATTAAAAAAATTTTTTTAAGTCTATATATATATATAGAAGGGAAGGGCAACCCACTCCAGTATTCCTGCCTGGAGAACCCCACAGATTGGAGGAGCCTGGTAGGCTACAGTCCACAGTGTCGCAAAGAGTCAGACACGATTGAGCAACTTCACTTTCACTTTCATATATAGCTATACCATGAACAATTTAATATTTTAGAACATGAGCAAATATGGTTTTAAGGTAAATTTCTATAAGTGGGTTTTTTAGGTCAAAGGTGTGCACTCATTTAAAATTTTTATCATTACTACCAAGCTGAATGCCTTCCAAAAACCCTTTATCCTATTTGTACTCCTACTACTGCTGCCTGGAAGTCACATTTTCTTTTAACATCAAAGGGAGGAGCAGTACTTCCAATCTGTTCATTCAATCATGGTCATTTTCTTTACAGAAAAATTTAACTGAAGGATAGTCAAATATTGAATGGGGCTAAGTAGTTCACTTTAAACTCTAGAATGAAGATTAAAAAACAGAATCCTAAACATAAACATTAGGGAGTATCAGACCACCTTACCTTACCTGTCTCCTGAGAAAGCTGTATGCAAGTCAAGAAGCAGCAGTTAGAACGACACGGAACAAATGCCTGGTTAAAAATTGAGAAAGGAGTACACCAAGGCCGTATAATGTCACCCTGCTTATTTAACTTATACGCAGAGTACATCATGAGAAGGCTGGATGAATCACAAGGTGGAATCAAGACTGTAGGAAGAAATATCAACAACCTCAGAAATGGATAAATTCCTGGAAAAAAACAACCTAACAAAATTGAATCATGTAGAAACAGGAAATCTGAACAGACCAATTACTAGTAAAGAGACTGAAGCAGTAATCAAAGACCTGCCAACAAACAAAAGTCTAAGACCAGATATTTTGACTGGTGAATTCTGCCAGACATTTAAAGTGAAATTAATACTGATCCTTCTCAAACTATTCAAAAACAGAAGAGGAGGGGACATTGCCAGTCATTTTACAAGGTCAACATTCAGTTCAGTTCAGTTCAGTCACTCAGTCGTGTCCGATTCTTTGCGACCCCATGAATTGCAGCACTCCAGGCCTCCCTGTCCATCACCAACTCCCGGAGTTCACTCAGACTCATGTCCATTGAGTCAGTGATGCCATCCATCCATCTCATCCTCTGTCGTTCCCTTCTCCTCCTGCCCCCAATCCCTCCCAGCATCAGAGTCTTTTCCAATGAGTCAACTCTTTGCATGAGGTGGCCAAAGTACTGGAGTTTCAGCTTCAGCATCATTCCTTCCAAAGAAATCCCAGGGCTGATCTGGGATCAGAATGGACTGGTTGGATCTTCTTGCAGTCCAAGGGACTCTCAAGAGTCTTCTCCAACACCACAGTTCAAAAGCATCAAAGGTCAACATTATCCTGACACTAAAACCAGAGAAGGACAAAGGCAGACCCAGAAAAGAAAATTATAGGCCAATATCCACTATGAACACAGATGTAAAAGAAAACATTACCAAGCTGAACTCAACAATACATTTAAAGGGTCATATACCATGATCAAGTGGGATTTATTCCTGAGAAGCAGGATGGTTCAACACAAGCCAATCAATCAACATGATATACCACATTAGTAAAATGAAGAATAAAAATATATGATCATCTCAATAGATGTGCAGAAAAAGCATTTGACAAAATTCATCCTTTCATGGTAAGTTCTAGCCAGAGTACTAATGCAAGAAAAAGAAAATGCATTCAAATTAGGAAGTAAGAAGTAAAATTATCTCTATTTGCAAATGATATTATAAATAGAAAACCCTAAAGACTCCACCAAAACACCACTGGAACCAATATGTGAGTTCAGTGAGCTGCAGGGCACAAAACCAACTTATAAAAACCAGTTGTGTTTCAATACACCAAGAATAAGCTATCAGAAGCAATCCCATTTACAATATCATCAAAAAGAATAAAATACTTAGGAATAAATTTAACCAAGGAGGTGAAAGATCACAGTGAAAACTGTAAGACGTTAACAAAAGAAATCACAGAAGACAGGAATAAATGGAAAGATATTCTGTACTCATGGATTACAAAAGTTGTTAACATGTCCAGACTACCCAAAGTGATCTAGTCAACGCAATCCTTATCAAAATTCCAAAGGCATTTTTTCACAGATAAAAGAAAAACAATCCCGAAATTTCACAGGACCACAAAAGACCTTGAATAGCCAATTTTGAGAAAGAACAACAAAGCTGGAGGCATCAAGCCCCCTGATTCCAAACTATATGATAAAGATATACTAATCAAAATAGTACAGAACTGGCATAGAAATGGACAGCTGGATGAATGGAATAGAGCACCAAGAAATAAATCCATGCATTTATGGTCAATTAATTCTTGCCAAGAACACACAATGGAAACAAGCTAAGTGTCCATCAATGGATAAAGGATCAAGAAAACATGGGGGGTGTGTGTGTGTGTGTGTGTGTGTGTGTGTGTGTGTTTGTATCTATACATGCACATACACATGAATATTACTTGGCCTCACAAAAGGAAATTTTGCCATTTATGACAACACGGATGAAACTGGAGGTACTTATGCTAAGTGAAATAAACCAGTCAGACAATATGGCATTGTATCACACACAGGCAAACCATAAAAAAAAAAAAAATACTGAACCAATAAAAACATAGTAGAAAGTCATTGCCTAAGGGCTTCAGGGTGGGGAAATTAGGCAGAAGTTGGTAAAAGTGTATGAACTTTCAGTTATAATATAAATAAGTCCTGAGGATCTACCATGTAACATGGCAGACAACTGATAATGCTGTTTTGTATAAATGAAAGAAGAGTAGAACTTAAATGCTGTCACCAAAAAAAGCTACACATGTGAGGGGCTGGGTGTGTTAATTAGCTTGATGGGGGAATCCTGTCACAATACATACATACATCCAATCATCTTGATACAGACTTTAAATATTTGTCAATTGTACCTTAAAAAAAAAAAAAAAAAAAGTTCACCGAGATCATCTCTTTTAAAGCAACTTGACCATACAAAGTACACATATAGAAATAAAATTCTTCCAACGTATCTTTCTAGAAACTTTTCACACTCCCAGGAGTGTAGATTCGATCCCTGTTCAAGGGAACTAGATCCCACATACTGCAACTAAAGATCCCGCCCAGTCTAATCAATTAGTTAATGTTTAAAAACATAAAAGTCTTGTTATAGCCAATCCTGACCTGGAACGCCCTCCTCACTTCCCTTAACGCTTGTATCTCCTCCCCAGCAGAACTTCAAAGCCCAGCTCAAGCCTCTCCTCCTCGATTTCTCACCTCTCCCAGCTCCTGGAACACATAATCTGTACTGTACAAGTGAGCATCTGATCACAGACTGGACGACCTGCTGCTATGTCGGGGTACTAACCAGCACGACTTGCTAAGTACCCAGTGACACAACTCCCGAGGGAAGGGTGAAAGCTCACACTTGGCTGTGTCCTCACCCCTCAGAACAGAGCACAACACAGGTGCCCTGCCCCCACGGGCTCCCGTGTACTCCCACTGCCCCGAGTTTACTCCGATTCCGGCATTTATCACAAAGCACTAGCCTCTCTCGACTCTTTCACTGGAATACCAACTCCCTGAGCTCAGAACCCTCTTGTTGAATGATGGATACTAGTTCACGTGAGGAAATGTGTGAAATAATAGGTTACAATGCAACATGTTTAAAAATATTTTGTAAACTATATGTTATATAGACAAATATTAGAAGGTAGCGGTATCAAAAAGTTAACAGCGGTTGTCTCTAGGAGTTGGAAGTCCAGGTAATCTTGATGATCTTTGCGCTTTTCTGTATTTTCTAAATTTCCTAAAAGGGACATGTATTTCTCTTACAATCAGGGGTAAAACAAGAGATACAATTTAAAAATCTTAACACTTTCAGCCTGGCCAAAGGAAGGGATGGGGAAGCTGACAACCTCGAACCACGGAAGGTGGACCACCTTAGGACACACAGGCTGACATTCTGCTAGTCATAAAACAGACAAAAGAAACACAGTGTATCTGGCATGATGGAAAAGCAGGAGCAGCTAGATACACTCAGGATGGTCCAGTCCTGGGGTCCAGGGACAGCAGAGGGCTGTGGCTGAAAGAATGCCTTCGGAACAGAGAGCACAACAGTGGCTGCCAGGGCTGGGTGCAGGGAGCTGCTGATGCAGGGATGCAGAGCATCGGCTATGTGAGACGAAGAGTTTCGTGGAGAGGTGGTGCTGACGACTGCACAAAGGTAATGCACAAATGTCACTGAACTGCACTCTTACAAACAGCTAAAATGGTAACCATTACACTATATGTATCCTATAACTTGAAAAGAACAACAGAAAAGAATGGGCTGAGAGCACACGCCCCTGCTACCTAACACCTGTGTCACTTCACCAAGTGGGGACTTCGCTGTCGGGATTAGATTAGTTCACACAAAACACTCACCACAGTGCCAGGCATACATTAAGCGAGCAACACATGTCAACTATATAATCATTACTGTTAATAGAACACGCAAGCCTGCCAAGTCCTCCAAGGTTGTGAGGAGGCAAGGTGGCTTCAAAGGCTGGGATACCTGGTCCTGTCACCTGGCAGCCGAGCTGCAGAAGCGCCACCCTGGGGGCAGCGTGGCTTGAGTTCTGAGCTTAAAAGGTGAGGGAGTGAGGGAAGGACACCTCTTTCCCCCCTCCTCCCCGCCCCAGCCGGGAGGCATCGTGTAGGCCCACCAAGGCTCTCTGTCTGGTCCAATCGCCAAGAAGACAGGGGCTTCACCAGGGCGGCGATGTGAGCCCTGGCCCTTGATGGCATGTGACGTGAGTGATGCCATTTCTGGCTCTGCTCTCGTTTCTACATTTTGCTTTGTGGTGCACACTAGCAGGGTGAGGTTTAAAGGAATTTTAAAAGGATTTATTCAGTAAAGGATGAAGAACTTTATCTGGAAGTTTGAATTTGAACTTTTCCCCCTAAAAATACTACAATGACTATTAAACACTCTCTGAGAACAAAAGACATACCAGTGGGTGACACCTGTTGCTTTCATGATGATGGTGGGCTTCCCAGGTGGCGCCACTGGTAAAGAATCCGCCTACTAAAGCAGGAAATGCAAGAGATGCGAGTTTGATCCCCGTGTTGGGAAGATCCCTTGGAGTAGGAAACGGCACCCCACTCCAGTATTCTTGCCTGGAAAACTCCATGGGCAGAGAAGCCTGGTGGGCTACCATCCCCGGGGCCACAAGAGTTGGACACGACTGAGCACACGCATACACACTATGCACACACACACAATTATTGTGGCTCAGGGCTTCCCTCATACCTCAGTCGGTAAAGAATTCACCTGCAATGCAGGAGACCTGTTCGATTCCTGTGTTAGGAAGATCCCCTGGAGAAGGAAACGGCAACCCACTCCAGTATTCTTGCCTGCGGAATCCCATGGACAGAAGAGGCTGGCAGGTTACAGTCCATCGGGTCACAAGAGTCAGACATGACTTAGCGACTAGACAACAATGACGGTGACAGATGGGAATCCAGGCCTAGGGCCTTAATCTTTTCTCTCTATATTATGCATTGCCGTACCCTCACATATATATTCCTGAGAAAATAAACAAGCAACAATGGGACAGTCACAAGCCTGCTGCTGCTGCTGCTAAGTTGCTTCAGTCATGTCTGACTCTGTGCGACCCCATAGACGGCAGCCCACCAGGCTTCCCCATCCCTGGGATTCTCCAGGCAAGAACACTGGAGTGGGTTGCCATTTCCTTCTCCAATTCATGAAAGTGAAAAGTGAAAGTGAAGTCGCTCAGTCGTGTCCAACTCCTAGCGACCCCATGGACTGTAGCCTACCAGGCTCCTCTGTCCATGGGATTTTCCAGGCAAGAGTACTGGAGTGGGGTGCCATTGCCTTCTCCGCACAAGCCTGGTAGATACTGGCTATTCAGCACCTGTTGGTTAGACTTCATATGAAGCAGCACGTCAATGAAAGAGTGTGGTGTCAACTCTGGAGACCAAGTTACAAAGGACATGGTTTTATCATCCATTCAATGGGCAGATTCCTTTTTAATCATTTGAAAAGCTCCCCAAATTCTAAAAGGGTCTTAATCTAATTTTATAATCAAGAATAATTTGAACACCTTCCTCCTGCTTCTTTCAGTAACTCAGAATGCAAGCATTCAAGGAAATGAAAAGGCAAGCTTGTGGCCCAGGCAACAGGGAGTGGAAGGGACAGAAAAAGCACCGATGGAACATACAAATATAGATCCAGACAACCGTAAAAACCACCTCGACTGCGTAGAACAGTCTAACAGATTGTTTAAAATACAGCAATGAACTTGCAATTTTTTTTGCCTCTATTAGCCTGTAATTATTATTAAACTTGGAAGGGAAGTTGTAACCAACCTAGACAGCATATTAAAAAGCAGAGACATTACTTTGTCAACAAAGGTCCATCTACTCAAAGGCTATGGTTTTTCCAGTGGTCATGTATGGACGTGAGAGTTGGACTGTGAAGAAAGCTGAGCGCCAAAGAATTGATGCTTTTGAACTGCGGTGTTGAAGAAGATTGTTGAGAGTCCCTTGGACTGCAAGGAGATCCAACCAGTCCATCCTAAAGGAGATCAGTCCTGGGTGTTCACTGGAAGGACTGATGTTGAAACTGAAACTCCAATACTTTGGCCATCTGATGCAAAGAACTGACTCATCGGAAAAGACCCTGATGCTGGGAAAGATTGAGGGCAGGAGGACAAGGGGACGATAGAGGATGAGATGGTTGGATGGCATCACTGACTCAATGGACATGGGTTTGGGTGGACTCCGGGAGTTGGTGATGGACAGGGAGGGCTGGCGTGCTGCGATTCATGGGGTCGCAGAGTCGGACATGACTGAGCGACTGAACTGAATCTTACAATTATTTTAATTGCTTAAATTTAAATTTATATAATGGATATATAATGAAAAACGTGGCAATATAAATTATATTTCACTCCCTTTTGGAAATTTACAGAGACACCATTTTTACTTACAAGACAATGAAGTTTGGTATTGGATTCTCTAGATGCTGTATACAACCAATTAATAGGGTATATATTCCAGTAATAGGAAAAGCAACAATGCATATTATGAAGGTCAAGTTTCAGGAAGAAACATGAGCTAGAATGCTTTTATCACTGAAAGCTTCAGTCAGCTGGAAAAATTAAATATTTATGCCAGGCAATTCTACCTTGTGACCCAGCTGAAAGCAAAGTTTAAATTTATCCATGCAAATTAATAGCAACCAATGATGAAACCGAAGAAACTCTTAATTGCAGCTGCTCATCAGCTGACAAACTGAGAAGAAAAAAAAAGCAGGCTGCTTTGTCCCTTAAGCACTATATAAACAACCCACAGGCAAGGCCAAGTCTGAAATGAAAAACAGTTTATAAGTGTTACGCCTAGCATCGTAATGGCCAACCGTGCAAATATTTAAGACCTGGGTTAGAGAGAGCAGCTCAGTTTTGGTCTTAAGCTAAGTCTGCCAGCAGGCAGGATGCTCACCCAGGTGTGCGACCCAAGCACTAAGTGGGCTTCTAGGTTCTTCACTGACAGGCAACACTGGCAGCAGCCTGGGCTCTGTCCCCTGGGTGTGCCAAGGTTGGCACTGGTCCTCTCTCCACAACAGCCCTCCTACCTTGCACAGCTACCAAAGACGTGAAAATGTATCTTCCTTACACAGAAGGGCCTTGGATGGTCAAAGGTCTCTCCCGTCTCATGCTACCCAGTCCCCTCCCTCTCCACAAGAGGTCTAACCTCTATAAGTTGACCATTGCGGAGGGGTTCTTGCCATCCTTATACACCAATCACGCCCAAAGTGGCCACACCAAGACCTCGCAGGACAGCCCTTGGGGACCACTCTGGATGCGCAGACTGAACAAGCCTGCCACTCTCCTGCCTCTTGCTGTGGTTACACCTCTGCTCCTTGGCTCTCACAGACCAGCCCTGGGGAGCACGCCACCCAGAAACAAAGGATCTACACACTGGACAGGGGTGTCTGTGTGTGAACTGAATGAACCACACCACGGATAGCTGGATGCAGCCAGTGGCAAAAAAAAAAGAAAAAGAAAACCAGGGAGGAAGAAGACAAGGGAAGCACTGAGGGACAATATATTCCTTTCCTGTTCTTCCTGTCTCATAGCTGAACGTTGTCAGGCTTGGGAGGCTGCGCGAGCCCTCTTACTAGGCCAGCACGAGGCAGGAACACGGAAGGATGTCTAAAGACTGGCTGGACGCTTGGACCAGAGCCACGGTCTCCAAAGGTTCCCGGTGACTGTGGGCAGAGATGCTGAAGGGGAACTGACCCGTGGGTGCTCACCCTCCACACACTCTCCTACCTAAGAACTGATGGGCCAAGGATGCACCTGCATTGGAAGGCACACTGTGGCCCTTCTCCCACTTCTCCTTTTACAACGCCCTTTGTTTGATAAAAAATCTGCCTGCAATGTAGAAGACCTGGGTTCAATCCCTAGGTTGAGAAGATCCCCTGGAGAAGGGAATGGCAACCTACGTTGGTATTCTTGCCTGGATAATTCCATGGACAGCCCACGGAGTTGCAAAGAGTTGGACACGACTGAGCAACTAACATTTTCACTTTTCATTTACTTGGTGTGGGGAGGGGTGGGAGACCCCACCCCTTACACCATCCTGAATCCTAGCATAGCAGTTTTGCCCCAGTGTGGGAAAATCTTCAGGGCACCAAGCAAAGGAAGTTTAGAAATACAGTACTGGCCACACTGCTATATTTAAAATGGATAACCAACAAGGTCCTATGGTATTGCACAGCTAACTCGGCTCAATGTTATGTGGCAGCCTGGATGGGAGGGAGTTTGGGGGAGAATAGATACATGTACATGCATGGCTGAGTGCCTTCGCTGTTCACCTGAAACCATCACAACACTGTGAACTGGCTATATCCCAATGCAAAATAAAAAGTTGAAAAAAAAGAAGAAAGAAATACAGTACTGGTTCGTACCAAGGAAATCTCCTTAAGTCAAGGCCTGTTGTTTCTCATAAGACAAAGACCCGACATTAGAAGCAGGGTCTTCCGGTTACTTCTCGGATATTTATTTCAGATCACTGTAGAGTGGGGTGGTAGAGATGACACATTTTGTTTAACTACTTTGCCTCTTCTGCCTCCTGTCTCTTAAGTCAGTATTTATGTTATAATGTACTCGTTTGGGCAAAGCTCCAAATCTTATCTAGAGCTTATATTTAGAATTCAAGAATGAGACAGTTGTCACAGTGACACAGACCAATGTGTTTATCTGAACCCCAAAATAGCACCACAGTCCTGACAGTGACTGACCGGGGATGCGTCTGGTTCTGAGGTCACTTGGCAGGTACTCTGTGTCAAGGGAATGAGATGAGTCGGAGGTTTTCAGGGAAAACATTTAAAGCTCATGGTAAGACAAAAGTATTTCATGAAAAAAAGATGATACAAGGTACGTTTTAGGGAAAATATTTTCTGTTTTCTCAACCCTTTCTCAGTATTGCAAGGTAGATGTGAGTTACAGGAATCAAAGTTGAGAGCCCTGGCAATGTGTCTCTGCGGCGTTTCCCAGAGACCCAGACGCCCAGGATTCCAGGGAGGGTAACAAGACCTCCTGCAAGTTAAGTTTTCAAATGTGGTTTCCAGTAACGTTAAAAGAAGTCTTAATGGAGAAGGAAACGGCAACCCACTCCAGTGTTCTTGCCTGGAGAATCCCAGGGACGTGGGAGCCTGGTGGGCTGCCGTCTATGGGGTCACACAGAGTCCGACACGACTGAAGCAACTTAGCAGCAGCAGCAGCAGCACACTGTTCTCCATAGTGGCCGTACTAGTTTGCATTCCCACCAACAGTGTAGGAGGGTTCCTTTTTCTCCACACCCTCTCCAGCATTTATTATTTGTAGACTTTTTGATAGCAGCCATTCTGACTGGTATGAGATGGTACCTCATTGTGGTTTTGATTTGCGTTTCTCTGATAATGAGTGATGTTGAGCATCTTTTCATGTGTTTGTTAGCCATTTGTATATTTCTTTGGAGAAATGTCCGTTTAGTTCTTTGGCCCATAAAATGGCAAATTTTATGTTATATGTATTTTACCACAATTAAAAATGTTTGCCCCCCCCCCAAAAAAATAAAAGAAGTCTTAACTGAGCTGTCAACTTGTGGATCATAAAAAATTATTTTTGATGGATGATATATTACCATTTGACTCGACATACAGTCGGGAAAAGGCCAAAGAACAGATGATATTGCTAGATATTAAAAAAACACAGAACTCCTACTCCCATCTATTAATATAAGCAAGTCTTCTTAATCTTCAAATCTACTAAAAAATAAGAACATAACTGTTAGTGCCCTCATTCTAGCCATGCATGAAATTCATTCTTGGATATCTTAATGCAAATGAAAAAATCCTTTTTAATGAATAACATTTTATCTTTTGTGGTATAGTTTCACAAACTTTGTAACATTTGTTATTTTGATCATTCATGTAAGAAGAAATTGAAAGTTTTAGTACCCAAGTCTTATGGCCATAACATATAAATTCTTAAATTTTAATTTTACTCTATATTTTTGGGATAGCAAAGTATGATAGAGTACTCAATAAAAGACTTACAAAGATGAAAAAAATTAGGTTAGGGTAATACTCTATAGTAAATATAGAGTGGAAACAGGAGTTAAAGGAGCAAAAAAAACAGATAAAGTTTTCAAATCTCTTATGGAATTTGGTTGTACTGGGTAACTCTAAGAATGATAGAATATTTTTACTTTAGTAACTTAGTATTTATAATATAACAGATCTTCCTCACCCTTTTATAATAATTCAGCATTAATATTCTACAACTCCAAGACATTTAGCAGAAGTGCCCTCAGGGGCAGGCACTGACTCAAATTTTGTGTCCGGATGCCTTGGTTGCTCAACCTGGCGCTGGTTCTGGTTTCCAAAGTCACTAAGCATGGTGACCCATGACCTAACCACTGGGTGAGTCCTGCTGACAAATTGTAAGAGGATTGGAGAGAAGAGGAGAAAGAAAACAGGGGAAACAGGAGACAACGGGATTATGACACCAGAATCCTTTAAAGGACGACGGGAATAAGGAAATAAGGAATAAAGAGTTCCAACTCCTAACCAGCACCAGTAGTAACTCTCAGATGGGAATCTGTTTGGTAAGAGCTTCAATCGCAGAGAGATTTAGGACTGAATTCCAGTTATGTAAAGTATTCATTTCGTGTAGTATATAACCCAACATTGGGTAACATAATCCTGTCCAAAACAGATTGGGAGAAAAAAAAAAGGGTGCCATTAGTTTTGGAAATCTAAGTCCCTGTGTTCTTTTGGGGAAGAAAGCAAAGGAGAATGTGTCCTGTATGTGGCAGTGGAGGATGGAGCACAATGAGCCTGGCTGGAGCAGGTGCTCAGGGGCCCAGGGCATCACATGCCTGAAGACGCTGACTTTCCTTCCAGATTGGTGGTGTTTAGGCACTAAGTCGTGTCCGACTTTGCGACGCAACGGACTGTAGCCCACCAGGCTCCTCTGTCCATGGGATTTTCTAGGCAAGAATACTGGAGTGGGTTGCCATTTCCTCCTCCATTCCTTCCTGATAAAATGAAGCTATACCTAGACCGCACCTGGCAGGCAAGCGCCTATCATGGATTCTGAAAAGCCATGTCTTATTGGCTTCCTGACACTACACCATAAACTACAACATCATAAATAAGGAGCACTGACTTCTGAGAAAGTTGGGACCAGACCCCAGCTGAACGGGAACCGGGAGGTCTCCAGCAGAGTGTCCACACTCCCCACTCTGCTCTCACATGCTCAAGTCGACAGAGATGTCGTGAAAAGCTACGGTGCATATCAGATTTCCCCTGCAACTTTTGAGACTTCTTATCATAAAAAGATAAGCCAGGGCTTCCCTAGTGGCTCAGATTGTAAAGAGTCTACCTGCAATCCGGGAGACCCAGGTTCAATCCCAGGGTCGGGAAGATCCCCTGGAGAAGCAAATGGCAACCCACTCCAGTATTCTTGCCTGGAGAAAGCCATGGACAGAGGAGCCTGGTGAGCTACAGTCCATGGGGTTGCAAAGAGTCAAACACAACTGAGCAACCAACACTTTTTTTTCCTCATGAAAAGAAGAAATTGAACGTGAAGCTATGGGAAGAGCTAGCTGAAGGGTCTGTCCACAGCTTCTGAGATCTACTCACACAGAAAGGACCTGAAGCCAAGTGTCTGGACTGTTAAGTGGAACAGAATCACCAAAGTGCAGTGGGAGAGTTTTCAAATCTACCTTCACTTCAAATTCGAATTCCAATTGGTTTCACAGCCACCTACCTCCTCACACAGGCTGTTTCCTGAGGGGTGCTAAGTTGCTTCAGTCGTGTCCAACTCTTTGTAACTCCATGGACTATAGCCCACCAGGCTTCTCTATCCATAGGACTTTCCAGGCAAGAATACTGGAGTGGGTTGTCATTTCCTTCTCCAGGGGATCTTCCTGACCCAGGGACTGAACCAGTGTTTCTTATGTCTCCTGCACTGGCAGGCGGGTTCTTTACCACTAGCACCACCTGGGACTGACGCTTTGAAGTTAAGTTAATAAACTCTATGACTAATACTCTATGAATGCTGCTGCTGCTGCTGCATTGCTTTAGTTGTGTCCGACTCTGTGCGACCCCATAGACGGCAGCCCACCCATGCTCCCCCGTCCCTGGGATTCTCCAGGCAAGAACACTGGAGTGGGTTGCTGTTTCCTTCTCCAATGCATGAAAGTGAAAAGTGAAAGTGAAGTCGCTCAGTCATGTCCTACTCCTAGCAACCCCATGGACTGCAGCCCACCAGGGTCCTCCGTCCATGGGATTTTCCAGGCAAGAGTACTGGAGTGGGGTGCCGTTGCCTTCTCCCTATGAATGCTAATACCTTCTAATTTTTGACCTATTTTCCTTGGGAGGGGGGAGAAGGAGGCAGATATGAGAGGGGTTGATACCAAAAACTACTTTAAAAATTTATTCTGGGGATGTTACTTGCTTTCTCTCTCAAGAACCGCTGCACTTTAAATCTCCATTGTGCACAATGCTGGCCCCTTTGGACTGATTCTGCTGCCCTTTAGAGGGGAGCCCACAACAGTGCCCAAAGAATAATACTTCCAAATGCCAGAACACATTAATGAATATTCATCTAGAACGTTACTCTCTTACAAAACCTCACCAGAGAACACTCGCCCGAAATATTGCCTCCCCTGCAGCTCTTTCTCTATGAGTTTATTCAGAAAGTTCTACAGACACAAGTTTCAAAACACACCATGGTCCCCTTTCAACCCAAACAGCTCTGCTTTTATTTGCTTTCCCTATGATTCAGCCTGTCTCTGTACAAACAGTTCTGCACCTGAAAATAAAGGTAAAACCATTCTTCTGAAGAAACAGCGCATCTTTCAGAGAATGCAGGTACAAGCCAACATAACACTATTTACCATCTTTCAAAAGGATGGTTCATTTCCATTTAGACATAATCCTTGCTTGACACATACACCAGATGATTATCAGTTTCTAGCCTGAACAAACTCATGACACTACTGCTAAATCTGACGTCCAGTGAGACAGGAGATGGTAGATGACAGACTTAAGCCAGAGAAATACAGAAGGCTGTACTTTCCCTGATCACCAAAAAACACCAAAGCACATCTGGTTTTCATACGGATTCTGTTGACTCAACAAACGTGATACCAATTCTGCAGTAACTGGATTTCACACACTGTGCTGTGCTCTGTCTCTCAGCCGTGTCTGACTCTTTGCGATCCCATGGACTGTAGCCCGCCAGGCTCCTCTGTCCCTGGGGATTCTCTAGCCAAGAATACTGGAGTCGGTTGCCATGCCCTCCTCCAGGGGATCTTCCCGACCCAAGGAATCAAACCTAGGTCTCCCGCATTGCAGGCGGATTCTTTACCGTCTGAGTAACCAGGGAAGCCCTTTCATTAGCAGGTTACAAAATCAATTTAATGAGCTAGAGTCAGCATTGATCTAATAGAAAAAATATCATTTGTTTTAATGATGAGCATTTTTTTATGAAACTAGCTTTAATTTTAAACAAACAATACTTATATACTTACATACTGGATCTCACTGACAATTATGTTTACTAAGGGTTTGAAAATATAAATTCTATAGGATATCATTTTTTTGTCCTGAAAATTCCAGTTCTTAAGAGATTAATGTGTATAATTAACATTTTATTTAAGAATATATACATTTGCCTAAATACATTTGCTTTGTCCTGATGAGTCTGAATGTAAACCAAATGGAGTTAAGAGTCCAGGTGTTCCAATTAAATGTGATTGAAAAGTGAAAGTGAAAGTCTCTCAGTCAAGTCTGACTTTGCGACCCTATCGACTATATAGTCCATGGAATTCTCCAGGCCAGAATACTGGAGTGGGTAGCCTTTCCCTCCTCCAGGGGATCTTTCCAACCCAGGGATTGAACCCAGGTCTCCAGCATTGCAGGTAGATTCTTTACCATCTGAGCCACCAGGGAAGCCCAAGAACACTGGAGTGGGTAGCCTATTCCTTCTCCAGTGGATCTTCCCAACCCAGGAATTGAATTGGGGGCTCCTGAATTGTGGGCAGATTCTTTACCAACTGAGCTATCAGGGAAACACTAAGTGTCGTTAACTATTGATAATAATGTTGAGCATTAAGCTAAACCAGGGTCTGTCCTGACATTTACATAAGTTATCTTATGTATCTCTCAACACAGCTATAAAGTACTAATTATTCTTCTAACTTTACTCAGGGAAGTAAGGCAACTTGCCTAGGGTCTCAAAGACAGGAAGTGGTAAGACCGGGATAAATCTTGTTATCCAGCTACAGAGAGGTTAGCTGAATTACTCTCCATGCAGTGAAAGTGAAACTTAGTTGCACAATCGTGTCTGACTCTTTGTGATCCCATGGACTGTAGCCCGCCAGGCTCCTCTGTACATGGAATTCTCCAGGCAAGAATACTTGAGTGGGTTGCCATTTCCTTCTCCAGGGGATCTTCCAACCTGAGGATCAAACCCGTGTCTCCTGCATTGCAGGCAGATTCTTTACTAACTGAGTCACTAGGGAAGCCCTTAAAATAGATGTTTCTGAGATTATTTCCTTGGAAATTATGCTCAGGAAGTCTCAGATGACATTACTACATGCAGAGAACCCAAGTGTTCAAAAAATGCTAACATGGGCACCCCAGCAGCTGAAAAGGATTTCAGACGTCAGAATGAGCATGTTTAGGAAGTGACTACATTCCCAGCAGGCTTCCCAGGTGGCTCAGCGGGTAAAGAATCTGCCTGCAATGCAGGAGACACAGGAGATGCAAGTTTGATCCTTGGGTCAGGAAGATTCCCCTGGAGGAAGAAATGGCAGCCCACTCCAGTATTCTTGCCTGGAGAATCCCATGGACAGAGGAGCCAGGTGGGCTACAGTCCACGGGGTCGCAAAAAGTTGGACACGACTAAAGCGACTGAGCACAGCACATTTCCCAGCGCAGGGACAGTTCCTAGGGTACTGAGGACGCACATTAAACTGCAAAATTAAGAAAGGTCATGCCCAAGCAGATTCTTTAGCAGTTCAAGACTCACATGCTTTAAAATTTTCATCATTCTAATTGGTCAAAGATCATGCTGGAAGAAGTAAGAGAACTTTACTCAGAATCCAAGCCTGACTAGCATCAGGGTGCTGACATGTACTACTATTTTAAAGGGAATCTAAGGATTTATATGGCTTTCTCAGGTGGCTCTGAGAGTAAATGTGCCTGCAAGGCAGGAGACACAGCTTCGATCCCTGCATCAGGACGATCTCCTGGAGGAGGAAACAGTAATCCACTGCAGTATTCTTGCTGGAGAAACTTATGGACAGAGGAGCCTGGTGGGTTACAGTCCATGGGGTCACAGAGTTGGACACAACTGAAGTTAAGCGTAGGATTTATATATAATAGTTTTGCCATCTCTCTGCTCCTGAAAAATCAGATCCACCTGCAGATAACTAAGCAAAGACACATTCCAAATGTCTGACATACACCACACTTACAAAGTACAAAAATCTGCTCTGTGCACAGAAGTGTAACTGAAATTATATTCTATACTGTGGGGAGTCTGTCCTTTCTGAGAGTATTTCTGAGTAATTCCATGCTGCTGCTGCTGCTGCTAAGTTGCGTCAGTCGTGTCCGACTCTATGTGACCCCATAGACGGCAGCCCACCAGGCTCCCCAGTCCCTGGGATTCTCCAGGCAAGAACACTGGAGTGGGTTGCCATTTCCTTCTCCAATGCATGAAAGTGAAAAGTGAAAGTGAAGTCGTTCAGTCGTGTCCGACTCTTTGCGACCCCATGGACTGCAGCCTACCAGGCTTCTCTGGCCGTGGGATTCTCCAGGCAAGAAGAGTACTGGAGTGGGGTGCCAGTGCCTTCTCCAGAGCAATTCCATGGGTACATACAAACGTGGTATGACAATGGGGCAAGAGCATTTTCTTTTTCTATTTCCTTATAATGAAAAGTCACATGAAAGTCATATTAAATAGCATAATAAATGGTTAAAATGCTGTCCGGAAAACCTAGTGTTAAGACTTTTCCTAATTTCTGATTCTAAGTTTTCAGAAACATTGTGTATCACTTATGCCAACACTAAGATTCTCTTCCAAGGATATGCATGAAACACGTATCAGCTTCATATTGTGGAAATGAGAGTTAACTTACCATTCCGATGCATTTTCTGAGGATGCTCCAGATACTGAAGTCATTTCTGGAAAACATAGGGGAGGGCAGGCTTGTTCTGGAAAAAAAGAAAAATAATTTAATAGCACTGGCAGTAGAAAAAAAAAAAGCTACTGTCATTACCATGAAAGCCACAGGCATACATTAATGAGACATTAATATGCATATAAAAATCTGCATGTGCAAATACAACAATATAAAAGATACTAAATATCACGAGTCATTAGGGAAATGCAAATTAAAGCTACAATGAGATATCACCTCACACCTGTAACAGCATCACCCAAAAGATAAGGGATTACAAATGCTGACATGAATGTGGAGAAAAATGAAGGTTGTGCACTGTTGGTGGGACTGTAAACTGGTACAGCCACTGCAGAAAAGAGTATGGAGGGTCCTCAAAAGATTAAAATTGAACTCGCGTAATATCTACCAATTCTACTTCTGGGAACACATTAAACAGTAACTTGAAAAGATGTCTACACCCCATGTTCATAGCAGCATTACTTATGAAAGCCAAGACATGGTGACAACCTGAGGGTCCACTGGTAGATGAACAAGAAGATGTGGTATGTATTTCTCTCTCTGTCTCTCTCTCTCAGACATACACACCCACACACTCGCAAAGACAGGAATATTATTCAACCATCTGCAGCAAAATTGACGGACCTTGAAGGTCTTATGTTAAGTGAAACAAGTCAGACAAAGACAAATACTTCACGATCTCACTTACATGTGGAATCTAACAGTAATGACAATGAAAGCCACATAAAACTCACAGAAAAAAGATCAGATCTATGGTTGGAGAGACATGGAGGAAGGAGGTCAACATGCACAAACTTTCAATTATAAGATAAAGAACTACCATGCATATAATGTACAACCTGACTATAGGTAACACTGGAAGATACAATTAAGATACAATCGTGAAGTTAAGAAAGTAGGTTTTGGAGTTTTCATCACCAGGAGAAAAAAAAAAAGTTCTCTTTTTATCTATATGAGATGATGGATGACGACTAAATCTACTGTGGTAAGCATGTCACAATACTGTGAAATGTAATCTACATGTAAATCAAACCACCTTACTATACACCTTAACCTGAGTGAGGTATATCAATTATTTCTCAACAAAACTGGAAAAAATGTGCATCATCATAGAAAGGCTAAAACAGGGTCATTCTGGGCTTATATCCCTAGTCACTGCTATTTTGGGCCCTGAGAAAGTTTCAGAGTAGATCAACTGGCCCCACATCTTCACAACTGTCCTGATCAGAATTCTCCTAACCCTTCTGTGCTGGTGTCCAGCTATTCAAACCACCTCAGAGGGACACTGTTCTTTCACAAGCTGGCATATCTGACCTGTTGTCTGGTCTAAGACAGACCTATCACATTCTGTTACTCAATAAATTATTTTCCTTTAGCTATTAAATAATGGAAACAAAAATGCCATCAGAGAACCTAGTATCAGGTTGTTTTTAAGAAATTAAGTGGGAAAATGCCAACTCCAAACCCAAAGTAAAATTTAGACTGTGCATCATATATCAGTACTTTGCCAGAGATGCTGATACTGAACCAAACTCAACCAATTCTGGATATACGGGAAAATCCTTTACAAATTAACCTCTAGAGAAGGAACATTCCCAAAGCCTCTGCAGGAGCTGAGAAGTTGCTGAGAGGAGGGTGGCTGTTGTTGGCGAAGGGTCTGCTGTTCCGATGGGCAACATACCTGAGCTCAGGCATCCTGAGACCTCAGCACTACCAGGGGCAGGAGCAGGGGGTGCCTGGAACACCTTCCTGAAACACCCTTATAATGATGCTTTCTTTTCCATTCTCTTAGGTTATGGTCAAGGGTGCTGGTTTTCTAACGCTGTTTGAAACATACCCGTGTAACTAAAACATTAAAGAAAATTTGAGAGAATAGCATTGAGACATATACACTACCATGTGTAAAATAGATGACCAGTGAAAGCTGGATGTATGAAGCAGGGCACCCAAAGTCAGTGCTCTGGGACGACCTAGAGGGACGCGATGGGGAGGAAGGTGGGAGGGGGGTTCAGGATGAAGGGGACACATGTATACTGTGCCAATTCATGTTGATATATGGCAAAAACCATAACTATATTGTAAAGTAATTATCCTCCAATTAAAATAAATTAAAAAAATAAGAAAATATTAAAATTTTTACCTTCTATAGAATCTATGTTCTATAAACTACCTCGAATTATACAAGTTACTAAAATTTTAAGCTTTTAAATAAATAATATTTTAAGATCCTCCGTGGTAGAATCCTTCTGATTTTCCTTTTTTAGGAACATACACTGCTCATTTGGCAGATTTGTTATCTGCCCAATCTGCTGGATAAGTGGCCACAGATGGTACTGAAATCACATTCTCTATACAATCTAAGACTATCAATCTCAATGACGTGAACAATCGAATCAAGGGGTAGAATCTCTGCCATTACCTAGCATTTGCATGTATAATACAGTTTTACAGATGCATATCAACTACATTTTTCATTTCTTGTCTATTAAAAAACAAAATCTATGTCTAGGAAGTTATGAGCCTAAAATAAGTTTTGTGAAAACTGAATAAGGGACTGTATCATCCCCGACAGATGCTTACATTTAATGTATGTGTATAGGTTACTATTCTAATTAAAGGCAAGAAGAACAAAAAAAAACAAGACATATTTTGCAAGCAAGAAGGCAGGAGATAAGAGACATCCAAGCTTTACTTGGAGTAGAGGTTTAAGTATTTGATGAATGAGTTTTGGAAATTTATAAGGCCTTTTGGTAACATTACTGCTTTCATAAAGAATCTAGAGGGGTAGGATGGGGTGGGAGGTGGGAGGGAGGTTCAAGAGGGAGGGGACATGTGTATACCTGTGGTTGATACATGTTGATGTATGGCAGATACCAACACAATATTGTAAAGCAATTATCCTTCCATTAAAAACTAAATAAAAAAAAAGAATTTGGTTTATGTTGTGCTACTCAAGAGATCAACACTAGGATCACTGGTGGAAGCTACAAGAGAGCTGAGCTAAATATAATATAAAAGCTGAGCTAAATATAAGATAAACCTAACGTTCTATAAAGCTAACATAACAGCTAGGAGCCTCCCTGGTGGCTCAGTGGTAAAGAATCCACCTGCCAATGCAGGAGACACAGGTTTGATCCCTGGGTCAGGAAGATTTCCCTGGAGAAGGAAATGGCAACCCACTCCAGTATTCTTGCCTGGAGAATCCCGTGGACAGAGGAGCCTGGCGGGCTACAGTCCATGGGGTCGCAAAAGAGTCGGTCGTAACTTAGGTACTAAGTAACAACATAACGGCTAACATAATAACCTGTCTTATAGTTAATTCCAAATAGGGGAGACGAGAGATCTCAACAAGGAAGGGCTTCAAACAGATGCTGGAGGACCCCTTTCGGTCATGGCCCTGATAGGCATTCCTGCGCTGGGTGGGAAGCTGGTCTCCATCAGCTCGTCCAGGGATATTGCTAAACATCTCATATGGAACGAGACAGGTCACCACACCAAAAAATTATCCAGCTTCTAAAGAGCCTCTTGATGAAGGTGAAAGAAGAGAGTGAAAAAGTTGGCTTAAAGCTCAACATTCAGACAACTAAGATCATGGCATCTGGTCCTATCACTTCATGGCAAATAGATGGGGGAACAGTGGCTAACTATTTTTGGGGGCTCCCAAATCACTGCAGATGGTGACTGCAGCCATGAAATTAAAAGATGCTTACTCCTTGGAAGGAAAGTTATGACCAACCTAGACAGCATATTCAAAAGCAGGGATATTACTTTGCCAACAAAGGTCCGTCTTGTCAAGGCTATGGTTTTTCCAGTAGTCATATATGGATTTGAGAGTTGGACCATAAAGAAAGCTGAGGGCTAAAGAATTGATGCTTTTGAACTGTGGTGTTGGAGAAGACTCTTGAGAGTCCCTTGGACTGCGAGGAGATCCAACCAGTCCATCCTAAAGGAGAGCAATCCTGAGTGTTCACTGGAAGGACTGATGCTAAAGCTGAAACTCCAATACTTTGGCCACCAGGTACGAAGAACTGACTCATTTGAAAAGACCCTGATGCTGGGAAAGATTGAGGGCAGGAGAAGAAGGGGACGACAGAGGATGAGATGGTTGGATGGCATCACCGACTCAGTGGACATGAGCTTGGGTAAACTTCGGGAGTTGGTGATGGACAGGGAGGCCTGGTGTGCTGTGGTCCATGGGGTCGCAGAGTCAGACACAACTGAGCGACTGAACTGACCTGAACTGAATGTCAGTATTGCCAAAGTTGACAGACTTATCATAGAAATGGGACTTCCCCAGTGGCTCAGATGGTAAAGAATTCACCTGCAATGCAGGAGACCTGGGTTCAATCCCTGGGTCAGGAAGATTTCCTAGAGAAGAGAATGACTACCCACTCCAGTACTCTTGCCTGGAGAATTCCATGGACAAGCAACTTGGCGGGCTACGGTCCATGGGGTCGCAAAGAAGCTGGACATGCCTGAGCAACTAACACATACTGTATATACTGTATCACAGAAATATGAAAGTTACACAGATAATTTTAAACTTTGTAGTGTTTTTTTTTAAAAAGCAACAAGATAAATTAATTTTAATAATATATTTGATTTAACCCAATAGGGTCCAAAATATTAGCATTTCAAATGTAATCAATGTAAAAATATTAGTGAGATATTTTATACTTCTCCCCACACGTCTTCAAAATCCAGTGTTGATTTTACACTTAGAGCACATCTCAATTTAGCTACCACATTTTTAATACAGTGAAATGTAGTCTTACCAAAGCAGTAATGTTATGTTTAATGGCAAAATACTTTGTACTGCTTCACTTTTACAAACTATATTATGAAATTAACACAATAAAATCTATCCTTATTAAAATTAAATAAGACTAAAGATTTAGCTTCTTGGTCACACTAGACACATTTCAAACGCTCAAAAATCACCTGTGTCTACTATTGGACATAATGGATTTCCGTGATTACTTCTGAACACAAAAGGCTAGGATTGCTCTCAGATTGTAGAGAAGAGCACAAAATTACTCACTTACATGAGTCTAAAGTCAATGAGAAGCAAAACAGTCCACAGCCCAATCATTAAGAGGATGTGAAATCTGCAGTATTATCTAAAGAAGCAGAGGGAATGGATTTTTTTAAATTAGGTAGATTAAAGTTTAAAAAAATGATTTGTACTTAAAAGGGTATGTTTTCTATATTTTAAATGTTCACTCCTTCCACGCGGGGGTAGGGAATAATAGTAAGAATTCCCTACTGATCTTGGATGAGGCATCGTTACTCCAGGCAGAAATCAGAACCATGGAGAGCGGGCCTCAGAGTTTCCAGGCTGAGCACACAGATCAATCATTCTCTTGCCTTCGAGTTTATCTGAGAGTCATTATCCTGAATTCTATGCTTCCTTTTTCCCTTCACACAGAGAGAAAACACCCTGTACCAGGGACTGAGAGCGATGTGGCCCGGTTCTATTTTCAACCATACAGATGCCACTCTGACTGTGGGCACAAGGGCACAATGACTGGTCTTTAAAGGAGGGTCCCGTCCCAGCTGCTTCATCTCCGTGCTGCTCGGGGCTCAGCCGCTGCCCCGACACCACGCCCTGCATCACAGGGTGTACACAGACCCCCGGCTGAACCGAGTTAACGTGAAGCGTGACTCACAGAGGCTGTGCTGGGTTCCCCTTGCTCTGAACATGCTGTGCAAATTCAGACCACTGGCCCCCATACCTTTGGGAGATGCTTCTGTCTTCACCAGGCCACTGAGCTCCTCTGGGTCTTGGGAATGGGCACGGATGTGCCCCATGGGAACGCCAGCACAGGCGGTGTAGGCCCTCACACAAGGGGAGGAAAGACCCAGGGGAAGGGATCCAGGGCTGCAGCCCATGCCCCTGCCTCCCAGCATGAAAGTCAAAGTGAAAGTCACTCAGTTGACCTTTTGCGACCCCATGGACTATACAGACCCTGGAATTCTCCAGGTCAGAATACTGGAGTGGGTAGCTGTTCCCTTAACTGGGGACTAATCTCCAGCAGGGTGATCTGGCTGGCTGATCTACTTCAGGTGGCAGCTACATGTGCAGTGAGAAAAGGGACATCCGAGATGGACCTAGAGATTGTCCTACTGAGTGAAGTCAGATAGAAAAAGAGCTATACAGATGATGTCGCCTATATGTTGAATCTAAAAAACTGGTTCAGGGTTGAGCTCCCTGTGTTATACGGCAACTTCCCATCAGCTAGTTATTTTACATATGGTAATGTATACGTTTCAATGGTACTCTCTCAATTCATCCCATCCTCTCGTTCCTTTCCCCTACTGTGTCCAAAGTCGGTTCTCTATGTTTGCATCTGTATTCCTGCCCTTCAAACAGATTCATCAGTACCATTTTTCTAGGTTCCATATGTATGTATTAGTATATAATATTTGTTTTTCTCTTTCTGACTTCACTCTGTATAACAGGCTCCAGGTTCATTCATCTCACTAGAACTGACTCAAATTTGCTCCTTTTTATGACTGAGCAATATCCCACATATACTACAACTTCCTCATCTATTTCATCTGTCAGTGGACATCTAGGTTGCTTCCATGCCCCAGTTATTGTAAACAGGGCTGCAAAAAACACTGGGGTACATATGCCAATTTTCAATTATGGTGTTCTTAGGGTATATGCCCAGCAGTGGGATTGCTGGGTCAGATGGTAGTTTTATGCCTAGTGTTTTAGGGAATCTCCATACCGTTCTGCAACGTGGCTGTTATCTATTTACATTCCCACCAACAGTCCAAGAGGGTTCCCTTTCCTTCACACCATCTCCTTCATTTACTGTTTGTAGATTTTCTGATGATGGCTATTCTGACGGGTAGTGAGGTGATAACTCACTGCAGTTTTGATTTGCATTTCTCTAATAATGAGGGATGCTCATGTGTTTGCTGGCCATGTCTAAGCAATGTGATTTTAAACGCACTCCAATGTGCTAATTTCAAGAAATGAGGTTTGTTGGTATTCCATGGTATGCTTAAATTTCACAGTTCTTAATTTTCTCTATCTTCATTCATATCCTCTGTTACTTCTGTACACATCTGTCACTTACTAGAGACTGCGGTTCCCCCTGAGATCAGGGACGATGTCTTACTCTCTTCTGCATGCCCCACATTGCAGAGTATTTTGCATGTTAACAGGTACTGTATGTTTTTACCTAACATCTCAAGTTAAAATGGGCAACAGAAAGAAAACCAGCAAAAAAATGAAAGATATGAATAAGTGGTAAATGAGGCATGAAGAACACAGATAATCAAATTTTCTGCCTTTAAGTCATCTCTTAATAGAACATTTTCAAAACCAAATTCCTTAACATCCATTTCTTAAATCTTCTGAAGGAATAACCATTTTTTGCAGAATATTCATTAGGATATTTAGAAAAGCATAAAACAATCTAATTCTAACCTCTGATTCAAGATCAAAAGAATCCTAAGAACTAAAAATCTAAGAAAATTTCATAGAGAAGCAGACTTTAATACATGTATAACTGTAACACTGAAAATTTGTATGTGTACACTTACACATGTATTATGTGTTTTATACTTATGTGTGTGTATCTTCTTGCAATCATTAGGTGCTTATCACCTCTCCTTTTCAACTATCAGAATTCTTCTGCTGCTGCTGCTGCTTCGTCACTTCAGTCGTGACTGACTCTGTGCGACCCCATAGATGGCAGCCCACCAGGCTCCTCCGTCCCTGGGATTCTCCAGGCAAGAACGCTGGAGTGGGTTGCCATTTCCTTCTCCACTGCATGAAAGTGAAAAGTGAAAGTGAAGTCGCTCAGTCGTGTCTGACTCCTAGCGACCCCATGGACTGCAGCCTACCAGGCTCCTCCATCCATGGGATTTTCTAGGCAAAAGTACTAGAGTGGGGTGCCATTGCCTTCTCCGAATTCTTCTTCTCTTTTCCCCCAAATCATCCCTTCCATAAGTCCCAATTTAAATATGACCCTAACCAACACAGCTGGTATTTGAAACTAACCATTTGTAATTTTGCTTGCACTACTGATGTTTGCTAAACACCCAAAGTGAAAGTCTTCCAAACAAGGAAACCATTAGGAATAAACTACAGAATAAAATTATATTCAAAAAATTGAAGACTAGATTTCAAAATGCTGCTGCAGGAGTAAATTATCATAGTAATTAAAAGCCTTATTTTCACAAATTACGTAAAATCTTACATAGTTCATCTGGGGTACAATTCGCAAATCTTTTATCAACGTTTAAAGAAAATAATGGGCAGAAAAGCCTAGTAATCTCAACACTAATGCAAAAAGATACTCTTACTTAAAAGTTAATTAAAAACTATCAAGTTCCATTTTTGGAAATGGATCACTCCTCTCTATCCTTTCTTCCTCCTTGTCAAGACAAACAACCACAGAGAATATAACATTATTAACCCTCCACTCATTACTGAAGGACATGCAAGACTTCTCTTGAGCATTTACTTAAATTCTTATTAAATGAGATTCTAAACTCTGTTGAACCTGTGGTTGGAACACTGCAGGTACGCAGTAAATGTTGAGATTTTATGCCAGTTGGCTTTCTATTAACTAGGGCTCTAGGTTGAGTCACACAATCCATTTGTCCTATAATTTTTCAATAGTAATCAAAAAGGGCTATTTATTTACTCTCAAGCTGTTATGCATTCTCATTAAAAGATACTGATGAAGTTAACTTGAAGAACACACATCATTAATGATACTAGACAGAACCAAGGACAATGGTTAATATTTGGGGGAGGCAAAGATTTCTTAGAGTGAACCCAAAAAAGCCCTAACATAAGAGAAAAGTTGTAAAATGGATTTCATAAAACCAAAACCTTCTGTTCAAAGAAGGTATTACGATGTCTATTTATTATTAAGGCAATGGAAAGATAAGCTATCAACTCAGAGAAAATATACATGTTACATATGTCAATCCTAAAGAAGATCAGTCCTGGGTGTTCACTGGAAGGACTGATGCTGAAGCTGAAACTCTAATACTTTGGCCACCTGATGTGAAGAGTTGACTCATTTGAAAAGATCCTGATGCTGGGAGGGATTGGGGGCAGGAGGAGAAGGGGACGACAGAGGATGAGATGGATGGATGGCATCACCGACTCAATGGACATGAGTTTTGGTAAACTCCGGGAATTGGTGATGGACAGGGAGGGCCGGCGTGCTGCAGTTCATGGGGTTGCAAAGAGTCGGACAGGACTGAGTGACTGAACTGAACTGAACATATATTTGATAAAGGATTATATCCAGTGCTCACGTGAGCAGCATATATACTAAAACCGGAACAATACAGAGAAGATTAGCATGGACTCGGCTCAAGGATGACGCAAAGTCATGAAGTGTTCCACATATTTATAAAACTGATAATTAATGAGAATCTACAGGAGCTACCCCACGCCCGAAGTCGGGGCGGCGGCCGAGAGGAGCTACCCCACATCTGAGGTCAGGGGCAGCGGCCGAGAGGAGCAACCCTACATCCAAGGAGCGGCGGCTGCTTCGGCGCAGGAGGGCCGAGAGGAGCTACTCCATGTTCAAGGTCAGGAGAGGCGACCTCGTCCAAGGTAAGGAGCAGCGGCTGCGCTTTGTGGAGCAGCCGTGAAGAGATACCCCACGTCCAAGGTAAGAGAAACCCAAGTGAGACGACAGGTGTGGCAAGAGGGCATCAGAGGGCAGACACACTGAAACCATAATCACAGAAAACTAGCCTATCTGATCACACGGACCACAACCTTGACTGACTCAATGAAACTAAGCCATGCCGTGTGGGGCCACCCAAGATAGAGGGGTCATGGTGGAGAAGTCTGACAGAATGTGGTCCACTGGAGAAGGGAATGGCAAACCACTTCAGTATTCTTGCTGTGAGAACCCCATGAACATTATGAAAAGGCAAATTAATAGGATACTGAAAGAGGAACTCCCCAGGTCGGTAGGTGCCCAATATGCTACTGGAGATCAGTGGAGAAATATCTCCAGAAAGAATGAAGGGATGGAGCCAAAGCAAAAACAATACCCAGTTGTGGATGTGACTGGTGATAGAAGCAATGTCTGATGCTGTAAAGAACAATATTGCATAGGAACCTGGAATGTCAGGTCCATGAATCAAGGCAAATTGGAAGTGGTCACACAGGAGATGGCAAGAGTGAACGTCGACATTCTAGGAATCAGCGAACTCAAATGGACTGGAATGGGTGAATTTAACTCAGATGACCGTTATATCTACTACTGTGGACAGGAATCCCTTAGAAGAAATGGAGTAGCCATCATGGTCAACAAAAGAGTCCAAAATGCAGTACTTGGATGCAATCTCAAAAACGACAGAATGATCTCTGTTCGTTTCCAAGGCAAACCATTCAATATCACGGTAATCCAAGCCTATGCCCCAACCAGTAACGCTGAAGAAGCGGAAGTTGAATGGTTCTATGAAGACCTACAAGACCTTTTAGAACTAACACCCAAAAAAGATGTCCTTTTCATTATAGGGGACTGGATGCAAAAGTAGGAAGTCAAGAAACACCTGGAGTAACAGGCAAATTTGGCCTTGGAGTACAGAATGAAGCAAGGCAAAGGCTAATAGCATTTTGCTAAGAGAACACACTGGTCATAGCAAACACCATCTTCCAACAACACAAGAGAAGACTCTACACATGGACATCACCAGATAGTCAACACAGAAATCAGATTGATTATATTGTTTGCAGCCAAAGATGGAGAAGCTTTATACGGTCAGCAAAAACAAGACCAGAAGCTGACTATGGCTCAGGTCATGAACTCCTTATCGCCAAATTCAGACTTAAATTGAAGAACGTAGGGAAAACCACTACACCATTCAGGTGTGACCTAAATCAAACCCCTTATGATTATACAGTGGAAGTGAGAAATAGATTTAAGGGACTAGATCTGATAGATAGAGTGCCTGATGAACTATGGACGGAGGTTTGTGACACTGTACAGGAGACAGGGATCAAGACCATCCCCATGGAAAAGAAATACAAAAAAGCAAAATGGCTGTCTGAGGAGGCCTTACAAATAGCTGTGAAAAGAAGAGAAGCCAAAAGCAAAGGAGAAAAGGAAAGATATAAACATCTGAATGCAGAGTTCCAAAGAATAGCAAGGAGAGATAAGAAAGCCTTCTTCAGCAACCAATGCAAGGAAATAGAGGAAAACAACAGAATGGGAAAGACTAGAGATCTCTTCAAGAAAATTAGAGATACCAAGGGAACATTTCATGCAAAGATGGGCTCAATAAAGGACAGAAATGGTATGGACCTAACAGAAGCAGAAGATATCAAGAACAGGTGGCAGGAATACACAGAAAAACTGTACAAAAAAGATCTTCACGACCCAAATAGTCACGATGGTGTGATCACTCACCTAGAGCCAGACATCCTGGAATGTGAAGTCAAGCGGGCCTTAGAAAGCATCACTACGAACAAAGCTAGTGGAGGTGATGGAATTCCAGTTGAGCTATTCCAAATCCTGAAAGATGATGCTGTGAAAGTGCTGCACTCAATATGCCGGCAAATTTGGAAAACTCAGCAGTGGCCACAGGACTGGAAAAGGTCAGTTTTCATTCCAATCCCAAAGAAAGGCAATGCCAAAGAATGCTCAAACTACTGCACAACTGCACTCATCTCACATGCTAGTAAAGTAATGCTCAAAATTCTCCAAGCCAGGCTTTGGCAATACGTGAACCGTGAACTTGCACATGTTCAAGTTGGTTTTAGAAAAGGCAGAGGAATGAGAGATCAAATTGCCAGCATCCACTGGATCATGGAAAAAAGCAAGAGAGTTCCAGAAAAACATCTATTTCTGCTTTACTGACTATGCCAAAGCCTTTGACTGTGTGGATCACAATAAACTGTGGAAAATTCTGAAAGAGATGGGAATACCAGACCACCTGACCTGCCTCTTGAGAAATCTGTATGCAGGTCAGGAAGCAACAGTTAGAACTGAACATGGAACAACAGACTGGTTCCAAATAGGAAAAGGAGTACATCAAGGCTGTATATTGTCACCCTGCTTATTTAACTTCTATGCAGAGTACATCATGAGAAATGCTGGGCTGGAAGAAACACAAGCTGGAATCAAGATTGCCGGGAGAAATATCAATAACCTCAGATATGCAGATGACACCACCCTTATGGCAGAAAGTGGAGAGGAATTAAAAAGCCTCTTGATGAAAGTGAAAGTGGAGAGTGAAAAAGTTGGCTTAAAGCTCAACATTCAGAAAACAAAGATCATGGCATCCAGTCCCATGACTTCATGGGAAATAGATGGGGAAACAGTGGAAACAGTGTCAGACTTTATTTTTTGGGCTCCAAAATCACTGCAGATGGTGATTGCAGCCATGAAATTAAAAGACACTTACTCCTTGGAAGGAAAGTTATGACTAACCTAGATAGCATATTCAAAAGAAGAGATATTACTTTGTCCACAAAGGTCTGTCTAGTCAAGGCTATGGTTTTTCCAGTAGTCATGTATGGATGTGAGAGGTGGACTGTGAAGCTGAGCGCTGAAGAATTGATGCTTCTGAACTGTGGTGTTGGAGAAGACTCTTGCGAGTCCCTTGGACTGCAAGGAGATCCAACCAGTCCGTCCTAAAGGAGATGAGTCCTGGGTGTTCATTGGAAGGACTGATACTGAGGCTGAAACTCCAATATTCTGGCCACCTCATGCGAAGAGCTGACTCACTGGAGAAGACCCTGATGCTGGGAGGGATTGGGGGCCGGAGAAGAAGGGGACGACAGAGGATGAGTTGGCTGGATGGCATCACCGACTCAATGGACATGAGTTTTGGTAAACTCCGGGAGTTGGTGATAGACAGGGAGGCCTGGCATGCTGTGATTCATGGTGTCACAAAGAGTCGGACATGACTGAGCGACTGAACAGAACTATATCCAAATGGGAAGGAAATTCAAAAGAGAGGGGATATATGTAAATATGTAGCTGGTTCACTCTGCTATACAGCTGAAACACAACACTGTAAAGCAACTATATTCCACTAAAAATTAATTTTGAAAATTGAAAAAGTTATATCCAAAATATAGAAAGAGTTCCTATAAATCAATAATACAAAAACATACAACCCAATTTAAAATGGGCATAAGCCTCAGGCACTTCCCTAAGAAAACTTTAAAATTGACTCATAAATGCATGTGTAAGTGCTCAAAATCATTTACGAAATGTAAATAAAACCAGGACGTGATTCTGTGTTATACCCATAAAGCATCAAACGTTGGTGAGCTTGTAGAGTTACTGAAATTCTCACACACAGAGAAACGGTACACTGACTTTGGCAAACATTACAGTAACTTTCTGGTACACACCCTCTCTAGAACCCCCAAATGCTACTCCTATAGAACAAAGTGAAAAACTGGCCATAAGGAAGATGTGTTTAAGAATGCTTAAAGCAGCTTTATTCAATAAAACTCCCAAGTGAGAAAAGGCCAAATGTCCATTAACAAGGATACAGAGAAACAAACTGCTCCATATTCAAAGGATGGCATTATCACTCAGCATTAAAAAAACTGAACGCTGAAACACATGACATGGATGATTCTCAGAAACACTGAGCGATTAAGACCACACTAAAAAAAAGATTACATGCAACACATTGCTGTGTTTCAAATGGATAACCAACAAGGACCTTATGTACAGCACCTGGAGCTCTGTTCATTGTTATGCAGCAGCCTGGATGGGACCAGGGTTTGAGGAAGAATGGATACATGTATGGCTGAGTTCCATCCCTGTTCACCCGAAACTATCATATTGTTAATGGCTATACTCCAATACATAGCAAAGAGTTAAAAAAAAAAAAGAGAGAGAGACCATGCACTTTCCATCCGCAATGCAGTTCAATAATAGACAAGACTAATCTATTGCGACAGAAATGAGAATGGAGGGTGGTTATGGGCGGTGGGCGGGGCGTGACCAGGAGGCAGTTACAGGGAACTTTCTGGAATGATGGAAACAGTCTACATCTTGATGGGGGGAGGGAGGGTTTGTTACATGAGTATATGAATTTGCCAAAACTCATCAAATTGTATATTTAAGAGCTTGAATTTCAAAGTATGCTAACTTGATTTCAACAAAGAAGCAAAAAGAAACTATACTGTAATTTGTTGGTTTCCCAAACTTTTTGGTCTTCAGAAATCAGATCAGTTGCTCAGTCGTGTCCAACTCTTTGTGACCCCATGAATCGCAGCACGCCAAGCCTCCCTGTCCATCACCAACTCCCGGAGTTCACCAAGACTCACGTCCATCGAGTCAGTGATGCCATCCAGCCATCTCATCCTCTGGCGTCCCCTTCTCCTCCTGCCCCCAATCCCTCCCAGCATCAGAGTCTTTTCCAATGAGTCAACTCTTCACATGAGGTGGCCAAAGTACTGGAGTTTCAGCTTTAGCATCATTCCTTCCAAAGAAATCCCAGGGCTGATCTCCTTCAGAATGGACTGGTTGGATCTCCTTGCAGTCCAAGGGACTCTCAAGAGTCTTCTCCAACACCACAGTTCAAAAGCATCAATTCTTCGGCTTAAAAATTATTTGTGGTCCCAATGAATTTTCTTTTATTGTGGATTACATCTATCACTACTTACTATATCAGAAGAAAACACACACACAGACACACACGTTTTACTTATTAACAGTAAAATAAATATGCTAACTTAAATGACATTTTTATGAAAAAAAAGTAACTGTATTGTCCAAAACAAGAATACCTTAGTAAGAAGAGTGACATTATTAAACATCTTTGCAGTCCCTTTAATGTCCGGTTTTACAGAAGACAGCTCGTTGCTCATAACTGCTCCTGCACTGAATCAGTGATGTCGCATCATCACACAGTATCTAGAAAACTCCACTGTACGGTTCTTAGTGGATAATAATTTTAAAAAGGCTAATATCTTAGTAATATTAAGAAACTTGTTTTAACCTTGTGATTCTCCCTAAAAGGGTCCTAGGGGACCCCCCTCTCCCCAACAATGGTCAAGAGACTATTTTATAGAAGCACTGGCATAGACAGTCAGCAAAGGGGCCCTCCGCTTTCCACAAGTTATCTTTAGGAAACTTTAGAACAAGTCAATTTAAAAAAACTGATTCAATAAATATGGATTGAATTTCAACTACTATAATTGATTTTGTGACTAACAGGAGGCTGGATCACAAAATACTCAAGAATGTTTACAGTTGAGATACTTCAGTTTCAAAATGTTATTTCATTTCTGGAGTCTGTTTCAATACTTTAACATTTAAATCTGGGTATAAAACAAGTTTCTCTGGCTTTGCAACTCAAACAATTTCAGCTTAAGTTGATGCAATCTGGTTTTTTCATCATGAAAATGATGCTTTCATTAAACCAAGGAAAACAGTGTTTGCCCTCCAAAGTTGATTTATGTCCATAGTCTTAAAAATGCTATCATTGTTCAGTCATGGAAGAGTAAACAAAGTTGTACTTATAATATATGTGGAGATATAAGATCTTCAAAGGCATTTTGTTTATATGAAACATTTCATAAGTGTAATATATTAGTATCAACACAAAATAACTAAAATATACCTATACAATACAATGAAATTCCTAAAATCTATCTCCATTTCAACAGAAGCAAGCTTGGATGAGTCTTAAAAAGAGACCCTATCTCTTACAACTTTTTCTTCCATGACTGATACTGTGATATACCTTCTACCAACTTCCAGACTTGAATCTGGACAAATAGAGGAGTTGCAAGTTCTCTCTGCATACCCAGAATCAGCACCTAACTTAGGGCTGAGTCAGACATACAGGTCATGGGGTTAGGTGGACAGCTGGGTATTTAATCTGCTCCTGCTGCTGCTAAGTTGCTTCAGTCGTGTCTGACTCTGTGCGACCCCATAGACGGCAGCCCACCAGGCTCCCCCTTCCCTGGGATTCTCCAGGCAGCAACACTGGAGTGGGTTGCCATTTCCTTCTCCAGTGCATGAAAGTGAAAAGTGAAAGTGAAGTTGCTCAGTCGTGTCCGACTCTTAGCGACCCCATGGATTGCAGCCTACCAGGCTCCTCCGCCCATGGGATTTTCCTGGCAAGAGTACTGGAGTGGGTGCCATTATCTTCTCCGAATCTGCTCCTAGACATCTTCAACTGAAATCACCTTTCGTTTTAGAAGAAACTCCGTACAAGTCTAAGATGAGATCCCTAAGACTAGTCCAGTGCCTTTTCAGGGACTATGCATAAAAGTCCGACAACTTGGTTTCCTATTTTAAGCTTACTGTGGTAACTTTATGTAATTATCTGATATTGCTATCTGGTTTTGCATTGTATTTTAAAGATTATTTTTCATTTTGCTCTCTTAAATTATGAAAAGCCTGTAATTGCCACTTAATAAATCTGGCTCTATATAGTAAGGAGATGAAGGTGATTATATGGCCTTGTTTTATAAGAGCTATTACTTATTTTGATTTTAATAAGTTAAAATGCATATTTAAAATTTCAAACTGCTTTCCATACTGGCTTTCTAAAATTTAGAATTCTTTGTCCAACTTCAGTAACGTAATAAATTGACTTCCTATTCTTGTTAGTTTATTACCTTTATGGGATTAAGAGGAAAGCCTACAGAAACATCATACTGCCAAGCCAACATGGACTGATGAACACATACCCAGGAAGCAGTCCTTCAGTTTAGAGAGAAGTTGGCCCCCTGGGCAACAAGAGTTCCTCATGTCAAGCCTACTGAATGGTGTTTGGCACAGCTGGCAAGAAGGCACGACATGTTAAGTTAAGGCAAACCTTACTTAGGGACAGAGTATGTATTCTCTGCTCACCTTATCTCAAAGAATTAACTAAGACTTCATGCAGTGAGGGAGCTGAACAGACGTCAACTAGTGAAAGTATAAGAGCAGGTCATGATAAGGTCATCTAAGGCCTAAAGGAAATGGTCTTAATGACAGAGAATAGACAAAATGCAGGCTGCATGCAGTACAAGTCAGAGCCCGTTTCTTCATCCCTGTCTCATCTGAAAGGCTGGCCTAAGCCCTCTTGAAGTGTGCACAGCTAAGCAGCAGAGGCAGTGAGCATGGAATCTTCCACTAACACCTTCCCACGTTCCAGAAAGGATCTAAAGCTGTTTCGCTGCCAGTAATTCTGCTGGCAGGAAATGGGAAAGCAGCCTTTCCTGACTATAACAGGAGTTTCTTGGACACTACACTAGGAAAGGTTCCATCTTAGAACCCGGGTGTGCTCCAGCTGGACTAGGAGTCTGGCAGTAGGCAGCGAGAGGTATGGCAAGACCCCAGAGCAGCCCTGAGCGCCTGATGGCAATGGTTGAGGCCAGAACCCAACTCTGGAGCAAAGCTGTGTCTAACAGGCTGCATGTCACCTGGACACTGCAGTCAAGGGCTTCAGATCCCCAAAACAAGAGTCTGGGGACTATGCAAACTGTGGTCAACAGAAAGAGAAGACACATAGAGGAGCAGATATGCACTGGATAATTAAGTATCCCTCTGCAAACACTACTCTGCCTCTTTCTGTGGCTCTGAACTTTTTTAATACCATTACTGGATAAAGAGGAAAGCCTATAGAATTGCCAAGCCAACATGGACTGATGAAAACATACCCAGGAACCAGCCCTTCAGTTTAGAGAGCAGCTGGCCCTTTAAACCACTTGCGTTTTTCTAGAATGAATATAACAGTTTGCGATCTGCTTTAGCTAGTTCAATAGCCTGATTTAACTTCCTTTTAGAGTGACCTGAGATCTTTTTGACTGCTTACCCATCAGAGGGATAGAATTTCTAAGGAGAGCTGAATTTCTGGTTCCTTCCTTCTCTGTGACACGTAACACCTTCATGGACATTATTTGACATACATGCCAGTTTCCTTTCTGATTTCTTGGAGCCCAGTAAGATACCTGTACTGCAAAGAACAGTATTCCTCTCTTTCCTAAGAAGGTTTCTTCTGCAAATAAAGATTACACAGTGTCCTCAAACACAACATTCAGGAGGAAGAAGTCTACCTCACTTTCTGAGATTTTCTTGTCCTTTCCAATAAGATAATGTCAATCATAATCCTGGGGAAAAAACCAAAATCTTGGTCTTCACTCATAATAAGAGAATGCACAGTTATTGAAGAGGAACAATTTTCATGGAACATTACACCTTTCATCATTCCTACATCCTTTGGAATATTCTACTTTGGAAGGAAGTTGGTAGACAATAGAGATTATAGGAAGAGGAATTTTTATATCTGTTTGAAATTGGCAGAATTTTCAATGCGTTCATGTGTTCTTTTGTATGCTCATGTTAATACAAGTGGAAATGTACAAAGGCCCAGAAAACGCATTCCATGTCCACTGTAATTAGTAATAGTGCCTAGCTCTGAGCCAAGAGCAGATGGGTGATTAATAAACTCTTTGGGACTATGATGTTAATTCTCTGCAAATTATTACATAAAAGAAACAAACAGAACTGCATTAATTAAAAGCTGGGACAGACTGTTTTACACTTCAGAATATCAATCCAGGAATTTGCCGAGGCATATAAATCTCTGTTCTTCTAAACATCCATGAAGACTCTAAACGTTAAGAAAAGAATAGAGGCTCTGAAGTCAGAATGGCTGGCTTGCCTGCAGGTCCTATCACTTATTTGCTAAGTGATCTTGGGCAAGTCAGTTAAACTTTCTGTGCTTCAATCTGTTCATCCGTAGAATTGAGGATATAATAATAATTGCCCTACCTATGACTCATAGCTATTCTGAGAATCGAAAGCTATGGAGTTTGTGAAAGTTATCTTATATACATCAATTTATAATCCAAAAGTACATTGGGGCCATTAATATTATGCATCTGAAGATGCAGAAGCACTCTGGGTCTGAAGTTAACACTCTACAGCCAGAAGAGAGCGGCTCCAGCAAACATTCAGACCTAGGTTCTAACATCTTGCTTCTGGACTGTGCTTTTGTGAGGCGTTGCTCAAGTCAGAGATGATGCATGGATGGGCTAAATGCTTACTAAAGCCACAAAGCTATGCTACGTCACAGAGCCAGAACCAGATGCAGAAGGAAAGTGCACTATGTTGACAGTTCTCGATTGCTTTATTATCATGGTACACTTTCACCTACTAGAATTTATCACAATCTACTTAAGGGACTCAAAGACCCAAAACATCAAAGCACAAAAGCAAGACAATATTGTGAAGGATCTGTGGTTATAAATAACCTACTTGGTTCACCCAGCCAGTCTTGCTGAAACTGGGCTTTCTCACAGCCCAGAAGCACACTGTTTCACTCCAGCTCTAGGAGGACACCAGGCTCCATCTCTTACCACTGGCTGTACCTTGCTCTAGCACAAGTCACATGACATTCCCCATATATCGTCACAGCATGCAGATCTGATGACAGTCATCTACGCTCTCCACATTTGTCAGATACAGAGGCAACGCTTCCTGCTTGAGAACCAGGATGTGTAATTAATGTGAGTCTTTTCCAGAAGAGCAAGGAATTGGCTCTGAGAATACTCACTACGGCAGAAGGGCAGCTCATGCTTAGACTTCAAATCCAGGCTGAGCATGGTGCTGCATCAACATGACTCAACAGGCTGTACTCCATGAATACGATCTGTCATGTTCTATAAGCCCGAATGCATTGTGTAAAGACTTGTGCATGAACCACATTTTCTGAAGATTTTAAAGGTACAAGCCAAAGAAACGGTTAAAGGATCTTTTTGTTTTGAAAACAAAATAACTTTCCTAATTTACATCTTGCAAATCATTATTGACATCCCTGGTAGCTCAGATGGTAAAGAGCTGGCCTGCAATGCAGGAGGCTGGGGTTTGATCCCTGGGTTGGGAAGATCTCCTGTAGAAAGAAATAGCAACCCACTCCAGTATTCTTGCCTGGGAAATCCCATGGACAGAGTAGCCTGGCAGGCTACAGTCCATGGTGTCACAGAGTTGGACATGACTGAGCGATTCAACAACAATAACAACTCCTTATTCTTATATATGGTGCTATCTAAAATAGGAAAATCTTCCTGTGTTAACAAGCACAGCAAACTATACACAAGAACTCTATGTCCCCTGAGGCTGTTTTCTCCTTCAGGCAAAATTCAGGTTGGCACAGCTCCAATGGGAGACACTTTGATGTATTTGTAAAGATCAAATCCCACAGGTCATCAAAAGCCAAGATGCCCAGTCTATGAGTTACTGTAATTAAGAAATGGGCAGAGTAAACAGAATAAGGCAGAGCATTAAAAGACTAAGCTACACTGACTATTTCCCAAGCACGCAGAACCTTGTGTTTATGTACAGGAAGAGAAGGAGGGTACATCTTCAAACAGAGTAAGATGCCAAGCAAGGAAATACATTTTATTAAATATTTAATTTCTTCTTTCTTCTGACATTCTGAGGATTATAAATGCATATAAAGCAAACTTGAAATAGAAAATGGATATTTACCTAAGAGATTCAAGAAGCCTAGCGATAGAAAAGAGAAGTAATGAGACCTCTGCAAGGGGAACGTAATATCAAGGGACTAAGGAATGAATAACAGCGCTTCAAGCCTCTAGTCGCCTCTTGTTTACACTTTTGACAACATAAGCTTACAACCAGCCACACCTTTGTAATCTTAATGAAGAAAAACTATGTTTAGATATAACCATTACTTTAAAACATCCTTATAAAATTAATGAAAAGCCACCATAAGAGATAGTTTTCCTTATTTAGCATTCAAAAGAAAATAATTGTATTTCAAAATAAACACTTTTATTTTAGCTACCTGTTTCCCTGAATATTCACTGGAAGGACTGATGCTGAAGCTGAAGTTTCAATATTTTGGCCATCTGATGCAAAGAGCTGACTCACTGGAAAAGACCCTGATGCTGGAAAAGATGGAGGGCAGGAGAAGGGGGCGAAAGAGGATGACCTGGTTGGAGGGCAACACCAACTCAACGGACGTGAGTCTGAGCGCACTCTGGGAGTTGGTGAAGGACAGGGAAGACTGATGTGCTGCAGTCCATGGGGTCGCAAAGAGTCGAAAGTGACTTAGCGACTGAACAACAACAACCCATTTCCCAAATTTCAAAGGCCAAAGTAAACTCCTAAAACCCATCCAAAGTCCTTTTCTTATGAGCTAAAAGGAAAAAAAAAAAAGTTCCATTATTTACTTTTGCTTAAGGTTTATCAGTTTTCTACTAATAACAGCACCTGAGATTTAATGAGTTAAAATCACTATGATTCCTTTGCATAGATTATCTCATTTAATTATCACAACCACCCAACAAGGTAGGTCCTGTTATTACATCCCTTTTACAGAAGAAGTTAGGTTTCAAAGTGATTACAACTTGCTTGCAGTCAGGAATGTGGTAGATATGAGATCAAACCCAAGTAACTCTTAACGGCTACAGTTTTCTAGGTCACAGTTTTCCCAAAGGACATATAGTGATAAGAGTTACATGGTAATTATCTGCTATGTGGGAGGAATTAGAGATTTTTCTAAGAATTATCTTCCCTTTTGACAAACCTGGAAAAAAATATTTTCAACTCGTATCACATACAAAAAGCTAGTAATGGTATTATAGATCAGCTAAATATTAGTAAGTTGAACACTCCTAGAAAAAAATGGGCAAGATGTATTAGCAATTCACAGGAAAAAAGTACAGAGAGATCACAGAAAGATTCTCAATCTCCCTCAATTCAGAAATGGGCACTTCCACAGAACAGGGGCTTGTTCATTACTGTAACCTCAGCACTTTGAATAGAATGCGGCATGAATAGTTGCTCAAAATATATCTGTCAAACAAATAATTTGGTACATATATATTTTTAAAAAGCAAGGGCAAGAACTGTATGCCTGCATTTTCTATCATTAGTGTGAAAAAACAAAATTGTATGGATTAATGATTGCAATTGGGAAAAGGCAGAGGAGTGGATAGTTTAAAAAGTGGAAGTTAAAATTTGCAAAATATACCCTATTACATTTCTGAATTTTGAACCACATGAATCACCAATATTTTTAAAGAGAATCATCTCTGCACACACACATACACACACACATGCATTTTTAAAGAGCTGTTGAAGAAAAACCCAACTGACTAATATCAAAGCAAACGAGACCAAAAGAATTGAAATCTGCTCATGCTGTGTGCTAAGTTGCTCAGTCATGTCCGACCCTTTGAGACCCCACGGACCGCAGCCCACCAGGCTCCTCTGTCCATGGGATTCTCCGGACAAGAATACTACCATTTCCTTCTCCAGGGGATGTTGCCGACCCAAGGATCGAACCCGTGTCTCTTGTGTCTCCTGCAAAGGCGGGCAGGTTCTCTATCATTAGCACCCAAAATTATGACTTTAATTATTAAGTATTTCGCTTAGAATTCCTAAGCATGACCAAAAGTGTACATGGAAAGAGTCTGTGTTTTTCCAACTGTGTTTTATAGATCCCCAAGCTCCCAAGAGGCGTTTTAGGGGTCAGGGGCAAGATCAGAAGATGGGCCTGTGGGCATTCAAGCCTCGGCTCTTTCTTTCAAAAGAGCAACTCCTTTTAACTGACTTTTTAAAATTGGTTGGGAAGAGGTTGAGTTCTCTAGAAAGAAGCCTCCAGGACTTCCTCAGTGGTCAAGAATCTGCCTTGTAATACAGGGTCAGAGGTTCAATCCCTGGTTGGGGAGCTAGGATCCCCCATGCCCTGGTGCAACTAAGCCCGAGTGCCCCAACTAGAGGGCTGGTGTGCTGCAACGACAGATCCTAAGTGCCACAAATAAGACCTGATGCAACCAAATACATAAATATTAAAGGAAAGAAAAAGAAACCCTCAGGAAGCCTTCAAAAAAAAAGATGCCTCCATTTTCCTAGAGTCACTCTTGGCAGTAAGTTCAGCAAGTCCACTTTGGTTTGTGAAGATAATGATTATAAATCTTGACTCACACTACCTTTTTTCCCCCTTCCTAACATAACCCCAAGTGACCACAGCCTGCCAGCTTCTTATCCTAAAGTTTTGCTTATTGTTTCAGGTTATCTTTTGAACTCTCTTTGCTGGCTGACTAACCCCCGTCTGCCAAGCCGGTAATCCCTTCTCCTGGTCAAGGAATCCCCACATATGTTTTTGCCGGAGAGAGAGGTGCTGCACGGAATCAGAGTGGCCTGCTGGCTCTTACTCCTCAGCGTTAGCCACTGTCATCCAACTTGCCAGTCTCCGTGTCCTCTGATGACAGAGTCCCGTGGTTCCAGAGACAGGATCGTGGGCGGTCTGCCCAGGCTGCAGCCCAGTGGGGGCCTGGCCCAGCTTCTCTCTTTAGAGGATACAGTACCTTCTCTCTCAACCTTCTCTCCTTGAGTTGTTACCAGTTTCCTGGTCTTGAGCACTTTTCTCACTCAGGCTAGTGACACAAGCTGGGGTCTGCTTTGTTAGTGAGCAAGGCCCCACAGGAGAGCTGTGTGAGCTTCTAGTGATACTTTTTTTTTTTTTAAATTACAGTCCTCTGCTTTCCAGAGCAAACAAGTACTCTGAGTCAGGGAGTAAAGTGAGAGCATAGAACATGGTGTCTCTGGAACCTGCATGCTTCAGTCGTGTCTGATTTTTTGTGACCCTATGGACTGGAGCACACCAAGCTCCTCTGTCAATGGAATTTCCAAGGCAAGAACACTGGAGTGGGTTGCCAAGCCCTCTTCCAGGGGATCTTCCCGACCCAGGGATCGAACCTGAGTCTCTTGTGTCTCCTGCACTGGCAGGCGAGTTTTTACCAGTAGCGCCACCTGGGAAGCCCCAGGCACTACCTCAAATCTAGCTAATTCTGGGCAAGGCTCTTACCCCTAGGTCCTTAGGTGTCTCTAGACCCCTGGTCACTACATGACAACAAGGAGCTACCCCAAATATTTCCTGACAGACAAGGGTGTTTTTCTGCCCAGGTTACCTGAGGGCCTCTGAGTGGGGTGACCTGCTAGTAACTCGACTGAGCGACTTCACTTTCACTTTTCACTTTCATGCACTGGAGAAGGACATGGCAACCCACTCCAGTGTTCTTGCCTGGAGAATCCCAGGGACGGCGGAGTCTGGTGGGCTGCTGTCTATGGGGTCGCACAGAGTCAGACACTACTGAAGCGACTTAGTAGTAGTAGTAGTGCTCAGTAATGCCTCGCTCTTTGCCACCCATTGGACTGCAAATCCTCTGTCCATGGGATTTTCCAGGCAAGAATATGGACTAGCGTGCTATTTCCTTCTCCAGGGGATCTTCCCAATCCAGGAACTGAACCCATGTCTCCTGCTTTGACAGGTGGATTCTTTACTGCTGAGCCACCAGAGAAGTTCAGGTGGGTTTGTACTACTGATAAAATATATCGGAAGCTGAATAACTTTTATTCACAACTAACAACATTTTCTCAGTATTTCTTGGCAGACTGTCTTAGCTTATATTCTCAACATTTTTGTTTGACTTCAACATGTCAGGATATTTTTCACATACAGAAAACAGCTGTTATTCGGTCACCTAATAATTCTAAAGCAGTCACGAGGGATAAACCAAGGGTAAACTAAGGGATTGCCTGGAGTCTGAATCTACCATTTCGGCAAACTAAACATTTAAGATTCTTGGCCACATTTATGAAAGAATGCAAGGCTTTCATTCAGGTAAATACATCAAGAACAAGTACATTAATTAGAGTCAGATAAAACTTAATCCCTATCACATTTCTGTTGTAAAAAACCCTTCTGTATTTTAAAATTGCAAAGGTATTTTTACATTTTCTTACGAAAATTTTATTAAGTTCTGGCCTTACACATTTATGTTTGGTTCAGCTAGAATTTAATTTATATTTGTGAAATAGAGGGCCATTTCTTTTTTTTTTTTTTTTTCCTGTATTAAATGACTCTCCCAGCAGCCCTAACCTAACAGCCCATTTTTCCCTCCCCAATCTTCTATGTTGCCTCTCTTACATATACCAGGTTTCCTTTTATGTCTGGGTCTTTGGACCTTTTACTTTCATTCTTCAGATCAGTCTTGCCTGCAGGACAATTCTGCACTAAAGATTTGTAATCAACTTGGCATTTAGTTAGGCAAATGCCTTCCCTCCCTGAAACCAGGTTCTTGAGCAGTACCTTGGCTCCTCAAAGCCCTCTGAGCTTAAAGAGACAGCTCAGAATCCATTTTTCAACTTCCAAGGTAAAGTGCAACTTTAATTAAAAGCATGTTTGAGTCTATAGATCAATTTGGTAAATCAAACTTATGACAATGACTTTTTCTTCTTGGTGAGTTTTATATCTTTCAGTATTTATTTCAAGGTAAGTGACTTTTTAATAAATACTCTAAAATCAACCTCCACCCCCAGTTTTAACTGCAGTTTCTGTCTGTTGATGGTGCACAGAAATGTATTAATAGTTAGCTGACTTTGCAGCAAAGCAACCTTGCCAAACTTTCATAGTAACTATAATGATTTGTCTGTAGACATCTATGGTTCTGTTTATTTCTAAATCTGAGGGCTGTGTTATGTCTCTAGCTATGGCCTCCAAACAATGTTGAACAGAAAAGATGATGGCAGGCATCCTTCTCTTATTCCTGAAATTAGAACTGTTGTTTATAGTTCATTATCAAGTATTTATTTGTTCCAACTTTTAACCAGATTAAAGGAGTTCTCTTCCATTTGTAATTTGCTAATGTTTATTAATCATGAATGACTAATTTCATTGAATGTTTTTTCTTTATTAGGATGATCCCAGGCTTTTATCTTTTAATCTAGTAATACTGGGAATACCATTTATAGCATCATAACATGAATCCAACATTTCAGATTCTGACTAACCTGTTCTACATTAGTATCTTTTACATTATATATATCCAGATTAGATAAATATCAGTATCTTTACCAATTACACCAACTTAGGTCAAACTCCTAAAACGTTAGAGGAGGAGAGCTCAGAATAAGTGTAATAAATTGGGCCCAAGACTAGAGAACTGATCCCACAGAACACAGACCACCGAGATGACAAGAAGCCCTATAAACATAAACCTGACCAGTATGGTGAAAGCTAGCTTTCCCCAAGGCAACTCAATGTATTTTCTGGAAAAAAGTGCCACCAAAACAAAGCATTTATTTTGTGTGTTTTCTATCTCCGCAGTATTTTTGGTTCTAGGTCTTAAACCAGTCTCTGATTCTTTCTGTTGATATTTCTCTACAACTAACCTAAAAGCCCAAAGACAGCACAGAACCACAGAAAAGATCAATGGCCAGCAGAGTACACAGCCTATCAGTAATTCAGAGTGAATTAAAAAACACAAAATACTTGTTTCCCACAAGTCTAATCATATCAAAAGACACTGTAGAAGTTTCCTAAACTTCAATATGGTAGAAAAATCATGTTTTCAAGATTTCAGTTAGCAATCACAAGACTTTCAGAGTGAGAGGAGAACTCAGTTCATTTAGTCCAAATTTTTATTTAAGAGATGACTTAATTTACCTAGTCAACAGATGAATTATTTTTGTGGTAATCATCACGTAGGATGGATTAAAGATTCATAATATCTTTATTTTAATTATCTTAGAAATAAACTCAATGAGTCTGGCATACCTTGTTTTACATTAAATGACCACGACATAGGCCTTACAGCTTATGATTCTCTGGGTCAGAGATTTTTCACACTGCACTCCATGATGTCATCCTATGAGAATGGGGTGGAAAAGGGAACAAGAGGGCAGAGGTTCTCCAGAGTTCAGCAAATCGTTGTTGAGGAGGAGAGTAAACAGTTAAAAGAGGGCACTTACACTGACTGCCGCCCGTGTGGTTGGCGCTCTCGCCCGTGTGGTGGGCACTCTCCCAGGGACTTTCTGCTGACACCCCAGAGAGGAAGAGGAATAGGGTCTGCAGTGGCTTCATGTATTATATTTGGGGGGAACCTGCTGCTTCCATAATCCATACTACAGAAAGTAAAGCCTGAGTACTTCTGTTGGCTAAGAACATGAAATAGGTAAGGTGATTTCAAGCACAGCAGGAGACGGGAGGCCGGGGGGAGTTTAAGGGGAGAGACTTCCACATCTGTGCCATTCTGGGTTGGACTAATAAGAGAGAACACAGACTATGTGAATATAGTATTAATATAATAAATTTGTCAGATGCAAAATAACTCCTGTTATGATGCATTATGGCACACACACAAACAGGCTCCCGGGCTTTTGAAAAGCCAAGAAATTCCCCCTTCAGCCATAGTCTCTGACAGCATCTAGTAAGCACAGCGTTCCTTCTGATATCTTAATGATTCTATCGACGACTTGTGTACTTCTTTGAACATTCTAAACATTTTTCCTGTGTCGTCACTAGACTGTCATGATGTATGTTAAACAGTTAAAGGCTGTCTTCTCTTTAGAGACCAGGAAACTGAGATCTGCTGGGTTTCCATTTAGGTACTTCATGGCCTGCACAGAACTGAGTCCCAGACCACAAAGGAGAGGACAGCAACTGCAGCACAGAGTCAGGATGGGCCCTCGCGGCTCACGATATCAGCTGCCGTGATGACCTCCATCAAAAGATAACCATCAACGAGCACGTTTAGAGGACACCCTCTAACTGCACAGAAGGAAACTCTGTTTTCTAAAACTCACTGATTTTTTTCAAATAAGTACAAAGAAAAAACATTCCTTGTTAACATGGGGCAGATACATATCAGAAGTGCTGAGTACCATTTTTCAGTACAACAACAGTTGAGACCAATGGTAGCCAGAATCCTATGCAGAAACGAAGTTAAAGCTATACAAATCTATAAATATTAAACAAGAGTAAAAAACTATCTTGTAGAAATTAGTAACTACTTATCCCCAAAGTGCTTTTTACAATGACAACAGAATATAGTTTTCACTGACAATTTGATAAAATATTGTACCCTATGAATACCGGCATTTACACAAGGCATTGTGCCTATAAACTTGTGTGAAACCAGAGAACTCAAGTGTCTGTGACACCTCATTAAACTGGGACAATCTCTAGGACTAAATCATCAAGGGAATAAAAAAACAATACTAATGTTATTAGACACTATTAAAGGGCTATGTTCAACAAACCCCAGGTCTTAATAAAAGTCTTTGTTTAAATGTAACTAAACTGTTTCAATAGGCAGGCAATATTACCATCTATTCTTAATAAAACCAACACGAAGATCAAATGACAAGAAACTAAAATAGCATTGAGAGGCAGAGTCATAAAAGATGCATGCTCAAAAAAAGGAAGCCAGCATCATTTTCAACAGGGAGCTCTGAAGAGCCTTTCTAAATAGCCAGTTGAAGGATTTACGGTTCCCTAAAATCATGGTAGCCAAAACCACATTTTGTATTTAGTTCCTGCAATGACAGCTGATGATGTTCTTTCTGTAAATGGACAAAGTATTTAAGCCAAATCCTTTCCTTGAGGTGCTAGAGCAATATAAATGTTCAGCAGAGAGAAAAAAGCAAAAAAAAAAAAAACGAGGAGACAGCCACACACTTTGGTTTACAAACCCAAATGCGCTTGAGAACAGAGGCGGCAGTGATGGCTGGGAAAGGCCCTCCTACCTGTGTTTTTTGATGCCATTGGAGAGCGCGTCTCCACCACCACAGTCCTTGCCTTCGGACATTCTGTGCTGTCTACTGCTCGGGGGTTCTGCTTCCTCGTCAAAGGAGTGCGCGGTCACTGCTTCCAGTCTGCTCAGGGACCCTTCGGACTCGGAATCTATGACAGAGCAGGTTCACAGTCAGTGAACTGGGCTTTGGTGCGAGGCTGCCGTAACAATGGATTCCCTCCCTTCATGCATCAGGCTTTGAAACTTAAGCAGCCTACTTTGTCCTTCAAACAATCCAGCCGTTACCTCCTCCTCAGGGATTTCAGAGAACCTGCACCCAGTAAGGCGAAAGGGGATTTAGAAAACGGATACAGGATCATATAAACTTACAACTAAACAGATTTCATACATTAAAAGAGACTTTACAAAGATTACCTAATTCTTTAAGAAATTGTATTCAGTGGTGTCCCCCCTAAAAGAAGTTGTTTTTTTCCTTCCCTTTTCAAAGCACTTTAAACATAACTTTGAAAAAGCATTTTTTAAACATTCATATATAAAGAAAAAGTTACAGTTGGCTGTACTTGGGGAAAGCATACATTTCATGATACTAGAGGTGCAAAGGTAATTTTTAAATACTTAAAAAAACACTTCTGGTTTTTATATTACTTAAATTCTCAACAGCAACAGCCTGAAGTAGCCATAGAGAATCTAACTATGAGGCAGGCGTTTTTAGGAATGAAAATGCCACATACCCAACTGCCTGTGTATTGAGCGTGGAGCCATCTGCCTGATTGGGAATAGCAGGACAACTTCTTTTCATACAATACGGTGTAGTGTTTAGGCACACACATGTCCTTCCTTTCCTTTCAGCATCTCCAGGGTGCTCTGGGCATGAGGAAGGAGGACTATGGTGTTAGTGAGCGTGCTGATGCTCTCCTGGTTTGTTAGTTGGGTTTTCTGACTCTTTAACATTCTGCATATATATAAATATAACATATACATGCATATATAAATATAACACATATATGCATATATATATAATATTCTGCATAATGTTCAAAGTAGCAGCCACTTAATCTCCAAGAGACTTTGAAAGAGGCCTACGTTTATATTAATAAGTAAATTCCAGATAACGTGCAACTGTCCTTCAGCAGATGACCATACAAATAACTGTCCTCTGCTCTAGGAAGGCCTCCTACATACATGCAAGCAAACGCCCTATTTAAATAAAAGTTTCACCCATCTGCCTAGTATGTATTATGGTGCTCAGGAAATCGTACTTTCTCTTCCCACTACCACACTCTGCAATTCAGCCCAAATCACGGGCCCTTCTTTATATCACATTAGAATCGATTAGTAACGATTGCTGGACAGCTGCAGGTTGCACAGCGCACCTTAAACTCTGGACCCTCGGAATGGTGCAAGTTATCTGCCCAAAAGACTCAGTACTAGGGAAGTCATCTTTACTTTCTGTAAATACAGCTTTGTCCTGACATATACCATATAGTAATGAAAAATATTTTAATGTTAAGTTTAAGGGATATTTCTTTCATTGTCAATTTTGGCAGGCAGTAACATTTTATTGCAAAACACTGAAAACCTGCATAGCCAGTGACAGGAGACAGTCATTCCTTTGATGAAATAAGCAGCTGCTAAAATTATAATAAAATAGAAAAATACTTTTAACATAATGTTAAGACAAAAAAAAATCAGGCTACCATTTTACAACTCTAAAATACAAGCAAAAAAAAATTAATTTTATTCTGCCTTAAAGAAAAAACCATTCTGGTTCAGGTAAACAGGTTAAATGTCCAAACGAGAACAGTGAAGCGACAGAAGTCTGTCCTGGGCACAGTGAGGCCAAGAGGGGAAGAGTCCATTTGCTGGGGCAGGCAAAGGATACAGGAGAGGTGCTATCTCCCCAAAATTGGATTCACATCTCAGTGGGTGTCAAGCAGAAAGAGACAACCAAGCCAGAGAGCGGGAGAAGAAAGGAGTTTTTGACTGCAGCAGATAAAGAAAACACCAGGGATCTTTCTCAAGGCAATGTCTCCCCAACACCAAAACAAGGAAAGTTCTAAGCTAAGTGCACACATCTGCATGAAGCGGGCTGGGCAGTATATGGGTATTCATGAAGGGGTCTTGAGCACAGGAGAAATTCTGCACCGAACTGGGGCAAAGGTTGACAAGAGCCCAAGCTTCAGCTGACTGAAGTTATGAGGGTCAGAAAAGGCCAAGAGCATCTTTCCTTAGGTTCCAGTTGATCTTGTGGTTGAGGGCTCAAGGCAGAGAGAGGGGTGTTGGAATTCTATACAAGAGCTCAAAGTGCTTCAGGCTAATGTTTACTTTGAAAACAGAACTGGGAGTCTTTACAACTGATTTATTAACTTTGTTACTGTCACTTCTCTTGCCTGATAACAGTTCTGTTTCGTTTCCTTTGATCATTAATTACTGAGACCTACTCAAGGGCAAGCATTTCAGGCCAGGCTTAGCTCTTCCTCTGCGGCTCAGCTGGTAAAGAATCTTCCTGCAATACGGGAGACCTGGGTTCCACCCCTGGGCTGGGAAGATCCCTTGGAGAAGGGAATGGCTACCCACACCAGTATTCTGGCCTGGAGAATCCCATGGACTGTACAGCCCATGGGGCCGCAAAGAGTCGGACGCGACTGAGCGACTTTCACTTTAGATCACAAAACAGCTTAGGCCCAGAAAAGCTTCTCTTACATCAAGAAAGCCATGCCCAGTTTGGTTCATTTTCTCTGGGCACCAGCCCCCTCGCCTTAGCTGCCTACAATGGTATGGCAAGTAAGTCTCAAAACAATGAACGTTGTGCTCAGAGAGGAGTTTTCAGAGGAAGCAGCATGAGGCACAACCCGGACCCAAGAGGTGACAGTGGTCTTGAGGGGTAGACCGGGGTGGTTTGTTCACTTCTACATATTCCTATTTGTTTCATGTGAAAAAAGAATCTCAAGTGCCAAATAAAATAATTTTGCCTTTATTGGTTAGTATTAGTCAAGATGCATTGTTACTTTATAATTTAGATGTCAGGAAAACCAAAAGGCACTGAAGCAAAACCTTCAAGCATTTATTGAACATCACTCTGCACAGGATACTGTGTTTGCTATTGAAGGGATACAAATCGTAAGACAGGGACAAATCTACCTCAAAAGAAAATTCTTAACAAAAAGCAGATAGATACACAGTAAACACTAAACAAGAGGTAAGGCAGAAAGAGCTGCTGCGAAGAAGTAAAGACTTCACTCAAAGTAAGATTTCACCTTACTGAACACCAGCTGGAGACCAGCCACCTTCACCCAAGCATGGGAGCGCTATGCTTACCCCTAGAGACACTCTGTCAGATGACAGTATAGACTCTGATCACTCCACTCGACTTCCTCTTTCTGCCCCTCTCCTAGGCTCTCTCTCTCCCTGCTCCTCCTCCCAACCCTTACTTCTCTCTTCCATGCTCCCAACCTCCTTCTCCCTCTAATAGAATCAGGCTATGCCCACCCTTCCCCTGAAGGGCTCTACCAAAGGTCACCAACTACCTCCATATTGCAAAGTCAGTCCAGTGATCATTTGTAAATTCTTATGGTGACTCATCTACCACAGCTGACACTGCTTAATTCATTCTCCTTCTTTATCTTGTGCAAGGCATGGTAGGATTCAAGGAACAGTAAGATCTGGTCCCTGTCCCCCATTAAGCAGAGGCAGACTGTTTTGTGAACACGTGAGTTCAGTGAATTTTTTTTCCTGGTGCCGGAACAGAAGTCTGCACGGGGGCACTGGGTCACAGAAGCAGCATCAGCCATCCTCACCCAGTGAGGGACCGGGTGTCTGGAGAAGATTGTGACTGATGGTTGAGCTGAGTAAGCTGACAAGGAGTAAGAGTGGGGGTGGGGGAGAGAGTGACAATAGAGGAACTGTTCTGAGCAAAGGGAACGGACAGTCCACGGCAGGGAGAACAGAACATTCGGGGAGGTGAGAGTGGACGACATCAGAAAGCAGTGGTGATGGGGCAGCTGGGTGGACACGAAGCCATGACTCAGCCATGAAGCTGACCACTCAGGCTGAACAAAAATCAGGGGCAGGCAGTGGGACAAGGAGGGAATAAATTGAAGCAGGAACAGGGTAGTACCCTAGTACCTGCCATGAGGTTCTTACACCTGCTAGAAGCAAATCGCCAGGTCATCTCTAAGTGTTCTAGCTTCAGAGGCAAAGAAGGAAAGGAGATCAATGACATGATTCACAGTGTCCTCGAGATAAAAACTTGTTGACTGAGAACAAAAAGCTCAGCTGCTAATAAGAACCTACTATATAGCACAGGGAACTCTACTCAATGCTCTGTGGTGACCCAAATGTGAAGAAAATCCAAGTAAGAGGGATACACATATATGTATAGTCGATTCATTTTGTTGTACAGCTGAAACTAACAACACTGTAAAACAACTATACTTCAATAAATATAAAAGTTCAAAAACTCAGTTACTTCTAGTACTATGTATATAGTATGACATACTTACTTTGTTGGCAATAAGGGTGTTGTTTAGTTGTTAAATCGTGTCGAACTCTTTAGCAATCCCATGGACTGTAGCCCGCCAGCCTCCTCTGTCCATGGGATTCTCCAGGCAAGAATACTAGAGTGGGTTGTCATTTCCTTCTCCAGGAGATCTTCCAAATCCAAAGATGGAACCCGTGTCTCCTGCACTGGCAGGCAGATTCTTTACCACTGAGCCAAGCCCACTGGCAATAGAGAGCCAACCTCAACTTCTATGCCTTCACATGATAGGTATGAGTCATACCCATCTGCCTCCAGCAAAGCATCATTTCATTTGCAGACCCACAGATTCAGATATATTTAAATTCAAACATGTTTACCTAAGTAGCAAAGAGGTCACAAACACTGTGGAGGTTTATTAAGAAGGCGAAGCCTGCCTATAAGATTAATTTTCAAGTGACAGATCTTAGTGCAACTAAGGTGATAATTCAATCTTAAAACATCAGGTTTTTCAATTTTGCCTGAACATACAAGTATCAAATAGGACAGACATTATCTACCATTTCGTGTTACTGGGCAACACATTAATGCCTTAGTGGAAAGTATCAAGTATTAGAAAGACTGTGCTTAACGTGTCATATGGTGGTCACGATAGTAATAGAATACTGTACATGCTTTAAAAACAAACAGGGCCATGGAGGTGGGGAGTTACTGGTTAGTGGGTACAGTTTCATTTGGGGGATGATGGGAAAGTTCTGCCAATGGATGGCACTGTTGGTTGCACAATAATGTACTTGATGCAACTGAACTATGTGCTTAAAAATGGCTAAAATGGTATATACATGACATATGTCAAGTTGCTCCGACTCTTTGCAATCCCATGGACTGTAGCCTACCAGGCTCCTCCATCCATGGAATTCTCCAGGCAAGAGTACTGGAGTGGGTTGCTATTTCCTTCTCCAGGGGATCTTCCCAACCTGGGGATCAAACCCAGGTCTCCCGCATTGCAGGCAGACGTTTTACCATCTGAGCTACCAGGGAAGCCCATACACTATGTGTATTTTACCATAATAAAACCAAAATGAAACTCAAACAAGCAAACAAAAACCTGTCAAGCCAAAGCCACATATCTATCATGCTAGATGTATGGACTATATTCTCGTTCTGTCATCTCTCACCTCAATGCCAATGACAAAACAAAGCCACAGAGACATACAGCAATCTTGATGGATTTGTATACAGGTGTATTTTTAAACACAGCAGCAGAAACTTTAACAAAATCCATAGTGAGATTTCTGACAAAATTAGTCTTTCACTCTTCCTTCTGTTTCCCACAAGATAAATGCTCTAGTCTGTGTACAAGCATTTAAGGCAGACAAAATTCTCTGCCTGATTAACTTCCCAATTAAATCAACAGTCTTAGTAGAAAGTTTGTTTACAAATCTCTGATGGCCCAGATCTTTAAAGCTCTGTCCAAGTGGGGACTTAAAATTATTTCTAACACATCTATCCCCTTTCAACCAAACAGCATGGAAGCCAATGGCTGTGACTGGGTTAACTTGGCTTTGGAAACTTCGCTCATCAAGTTGTATAAGGTGTACAACTTGTATGTCAATCATATCTCAATAAAGTGGCTTAAAAAAAACCCTTCACATGAAGAGGATCATTACCTCTATATTTCTGAGTTATTCCTATTAAAAGGCTGAAAGAAGAGGTCAAAGTTAACAATAGAAACAAGCCAACGATTCTTATGTTCTCCTGATAAACATTTTTTTAACATGACCTTTGAAAACTAGCTTAAGGACAAACAGTACAAAGGAGCAAGATGTGGAAGACTGTGGACAGTGTCCAAATGACCCCTCCCCGTTCCTTAAGGGAACAGGAAATGGTCGAGAGGCACACACGCTCAGTTTAATACCTTCATTGTTTATGGTTTCCCCAAGAACCAGGCATGGTCTAAGAATGTCCAAGGTAACCCTAAGTAACCCAACCTGAAACTATCAGTGCTACATTTTTATTCAGCTTTAAAATACAATTTTACAGACTAAAAAAATAACATAGTAAATACAAAGGACACAAGGAAAATCAATGAGGCCTACCACATTCAAAATAAATTGTAAACAGAAAATCAGGAACCAGGATGAGTCCAGAAGGGGCTGCCAAGAGATTGCGACAATAACCTACAGAGGAAGTGACAAAAGTTTGAAACAGAATCTTGGCAGCAAGTGACAAGAGTCAGAGCCATTCTAGACATATCCTCCCCAAACGAGGCGCAAGGTCAAAATGAAGCAAATGGTATAGTGTTGATTACCACAGAGTTTTTTTAAAAGGACTGGCACGTCCCCAAGCAACTAAATCTACTACTGTTTTCGGCAACTTGCAAAATCTGCACATGTAATTGCAGATGAGGAATTATTCAAAATGTGGTGTATGGGCTACTGAAAATTTTGTCTGTTTTGAATGACTAAATTTGGAGCTTCCCATTTGTCTTGTTGACATCCTTAAAATCATTTTCAAGGTCACCTATGCATACACTCTACAAAGAAAATAATTCTAGAACTAAGGACCAGTTACAAAGTAATTCATAAAAACAAAAATGAAGTGTTTTCACGTGACTTCAGTTTAATAAATCAACGCTCACCAAATAGCTATCACATACCAGGTAAAGGGCTTGTTGCTGAAACAATCTCGAAAGATTAATGAGATATGGGTGGTGCCCTCCAAGTAGTCAAAGTCCAATCTAGTGAAAGACACATAAGTAAACAAATGTTTACACAAAGTGTGGGAAGAGTTGAAGAAGTCACTCTTAGGGAAACCAGGGAAAGTTTCCATGCAGAGATGGCATTTGAGCTGCCATGATGACTAAGAATTCAAGGCAAGGAAAGAGAATACCAGGGGTGAGGGAACAGCAAACAGTCCAATGGCCTGAAAGAACAAGGTATGTGTCCAAGAATATCTGGCATGGCTAGAGAGAAGGGCAGCCAGGAGGAAAAGATGTGGTCATCAGAGATAAAGCTGAAAAGTGGGTCAGATCACAGAGTTTATACCAACTCTGTAATTACAGAGTATGGAGCCACTGGATGCTCTGTCAGGGAGAGGTTAAGACCCATTTTAGACTTTACAGATAACTCTGAGCTTCCCTGGTGGCTCAAATGGTAAAGAAACCACCTGCAACTCAGGAAACCTGGGTTTGATCCCTGGGTTGGGAAGATCCCCAGGCAAGAATAATGGAGTGGGTAACTCCAGTATACTTGCCTGGAGAATTCCATGGACAGAGGGGCCTGGTGGGCTACAGTCCATGGCATCTCAGAGTTGGGACACGACTGAGCAACTAACATTTTCACTTTCTGATGCATCAGCATCCCAGGGCCACTGTAACAATGACTGTAACTTAATGGATTCACTGACCATGAACACTGGGGGAGAAACAGAGAGACAAGAAGACAACTAGATACTCAGAAATGGGGAGGATGTGAGGAAAGCAGGTAAGAGATGACTTTCACATTTGTAGTTTGCACGGTTGGTAGACAAGGAGGCCATCAGCCAAGACAGGCAAGATCAGGATGACGAGGGGGCAGGTCAGGATGACAAGTCTAGTTTCCATTATTTGGAGTTTGAGATGCTTTGGGCCAAAGTAGGACTTTTCAGTAAACAGATGCAAAGTCTAAGAACATCACTATCCTCCACAACCAACTCATCCTCAAGTTCAATTTAGCCTTTGAAATGTACCCCCAAATTTTTTTCACTCAAATATCTGCACTCCTAATCTGTGATGAAATCTATGCCAGTTGCGAGGGGTGCAAAGTTCTTTAAGGAATGTTCTGTCTGCTTGAGTGACAGGGCAGGAAAAAAAAATCATATAAAATGTCAACTACAGGAAATGCTATGAGACTATGAAGCATGGAAAACTCAGCAGTGGGCACAGGACTGGAAAAGGTCAGTTTTCATTCCAATCCCAAAGAAAGGCAATGCCAAAGAATGCTCAAACTACCCCACAATTCCACTCATCTCACACACTAGCAAGGTAATGCTCAAAATTCTCCAAGCCAAGGTTCAAAAGTACATGAACCATGAACTTGCAGATGTTCAAGCTGGATTTACAAAAGGGAGGGAACCAGAGATCAAATTGGCAATAACCGTTGGATCAAAAAAGCAAGAGAGTTCCAGAAAAACATCTGCTTCTAAGAATATGCTAATTATCTCTGTAACAGAACAAAGTGGTAAATTCTATTATGTTTATCAGGATATGACCCCAGGCCTATTGATAAATATCCATTGTTTATCTAGTCTTATGACACATGAATCATGGGTTAACTTTGATCCTATCTCTCTTTTACTTTGTGCAGACTAGTTTCAAGGAATTTGGGGAGGTGGGTTTGAGCAAGTACACTTAGGGTATATGAGGCTTCCCTGGTGGCTCAGACGGTAGAGCGTCTGCCTGCAATGCGAGAGACTCAGGCTCAATCCCTGGGTTGGGAAGATCCCCTGGAGAAGGAAATGGCAACCCACTCCAGTAGTCTTGCCTGGAACATTCCATGGACTGAGAAGCCTGGTAGGCTACAGTCCATGGGGTTGCAAAGAGTCAGACACAACTGAGCAGCTTCGCTTCGCTTCTGCTTTATTGACTATGCCAAAGCCTTTGACTGTGTGGATCACAACAAACTGTGGAAAATTCTTCAAGAGATGGCAATACCAGACCACTTTACCTGGTCTCCTGAGAAATCTGTACGCAGGTCAAGAAGGAACAGTCAGAAATGGACATGGAACAACAGACTGGTTCCAATCGGGAAAGGAGTGCTTCAAGGCTGTATATTGTTACCCTGCTTATTTAACTTATATGCAGAGTACATCATGAGAAATGCTAGACTGGATGAAGCAGAAGCTGGAATCAAGATTGCTGGGAGAAATATCATTAACCTCGGATATGCAGATGACACCACCCTCATGAAAGAAAGTGAAGAAGATCTAAAGAACCTCTTGATGAAAGTGAAAAAGAGAGTGAAAAAGTTGGCTTAAAACTCAACATTCAGAAAACTAAGATCATGGCAACTAGTCCCATCAGCTCATGACAAATAGATGGGGAAACAATGGAAACAGTGAGAGACTTTATTTTGGGGGGCTCCAAAATCACTGCAGATGGTGACTGCAGCCATGAAATTAAAAGATGCTTGCTCCTTGGAAGAAAAGCTATGACCAACCTAGACAGCATATTAAAAAGCAGAGATGTTACTTTGCCATCAAAGGTCTGTCTAGTCAAAGCTTTGTTTTTTCCAGTAGTCATATACGGATGTCAGAGTCGGACCATAAAGAAAACTAAGCACCGAAGAATTGATGCTTTTGAACTGTGGTGTTGGAGAAGACTCTTGAGGGTCCCCTGGACTGCAAGGAGATCCAACTAGTCCATTCTAAAGATCAGTCCTCAGTATTCATTGGAAGGACTGATGCTGAAACTGAAACTCCAATACTCTGGCCATCTGATGCAAAGAACTGACTCATTGGAAAAGACCCTGATGCTGGGAATAATTGAAGGCGGGAAGAGAAGGGAATAATAGAGGATGAGATGGTTGGATGGCATCACCGACTCAACGAACATGAGTTTGAGTAAGCTCCGGGAGTTGGTAATGGACAGGGAGGCCTGGTGTACTGCAGTCCATGGGGTTGCAAAGAGTCTGACATGACTGAGCGACTGAACTAATGATGCACAGGGCATCAACAGTGGGGATCTGATCTAGTCCAAAGTCAAGCAGGTTCCCTGAGGAACAAAGGTTAGGATATGTGTTCATTAAAGCAATAAAGAGAGGAACTGAAACTTTCCATCTCAGTTAAGTTACTTTCATGCAAACTCTTGTCATCTCTCATCAAGGACACCTGGACCTCAAATCAATTTTAACTCTCAACATACTCACTTGCTAACAGACTGTAAACTCCTGAGTTGGGATCATGCCTTATTTGCTCTTAATTTCCAATTCTTAGTATAATGCAAGCATATTATAAAAATCCACAATATTTACTTTAAAAAAGGAAACTTTATAAAATACTAACCTGACATGATCAGTATACTTGTTTGCTGCTCCCCATCACTTACAGATTAAAAAGCAAATTCTTCAGAACCTTATCACAAGACTCATTACAGGCTGGTCCTGAATTACCTTTGTGGCTTCACCTCATTACCATTTCTCAGCATTTGGAACACTTAACCCCTGCTTCGGCCACAGTGCATTTTCACGATGTCTTGGAAAACAATTCTCTACCTTCGTGTGGGTTAGCTTCTTCCACAAAGAATACTCCACCTCCATCTTACCCTGCCGGAGAACTCTTTACTGACTCTTTACTCAGGCACCAAGAAAAACGCTTCCCTCACAGAGGAGCTTACACTCTACTTGTAGGAGTCCAGGAACAAATGAACAATATGTGTGAAAGTTTTTTTTTTTTTAAGGCAAGAGAAAAAGGAGAGAAAATGATACAGTGAAGGTCTTTCTGAGCAGGAAAAGGAATGGAATGGAGGGGTAAACCCTGCAGATGTTTGGGATGAGAGAGCTCCAGGCAAGGGGAAGCGAAGGCCTGGGGGGACACGCCTGGCAAGAGCAGGGACAGCTGCTGAGGTCAGTGATGGAAGGAAGGGACTGAGGAAGACAGGGCAGACCTCAGAAGGCGGTGGGCAGAGCTCAGAAGGCGGCAGGCAGCCAGATGGAGGGCTTCTGGCTTTTATTCCAGCTGGAAGCAAAGCCATTACAGGGTCCCGTGTAGAGAACTGACCTGAAGAGACTCACATTTGGAAATGGTCACTCTGAACGCTGGGCTTGAAATATTGCTGTGCAAGCAGAGAGACCAGTCAGAAAGCCCTTGTCACAATCCAGGCGAGAGATGTGGGGGATCTGGGTGGTGGGAGTGGAATGATGATAAGGGGTCAGATTCTGCTAAATGTGGTAGGAAGAGCTGACAGAATGTGTTGATGGACTGAACATGGGATACGACACCTTTCCTCTGGACCCCCCCAAAAAAAGAAATCAAAGAACAATTAAAAAAAACAAAACAAAACAAAACAACCCACAGTCTATGACAGATAATTCAAAGGTTCTCAACCTCAGCTGAAGCAATTGTAAAGACGCATCCTTCATCCACCAAAATATGCAGGAGGGGCAGGCTTGTGAGCAGTAGTGAAGAATTTTCTTCTGGACATTTTAAGACACTTAGGCGATCTCACTTAAGTGAACGTGCCAAGTAGATAATTAGACAGGAGTCTGAAATTCAGAGACAAGACTGCGTCTACAGACACAAACTGACAGATTTATCCAAATTTGGGCAATATTCGCAGGTGTGGGACTAGGTGACGTCACGCAAGGCAAGCTGTTCAAGCTTTAATGTCTGGACGATCCCTACAGATTTGAAGAAAACTGCCAATTCTTATTCACTAAGTCTGGGTTGGGACCTCTGGTTCTGCAAGTCCGACAAGCTCCCACATGAAGCTAATGCTACTCAGACCACACTCTGAGCACAAGGGCACTAGAGCAGCCCAATCCAACCTTTCTGGCACCAGGGACTGGTTTTGCGGAAGAGAATTTTTCCACAGACTGGATGGTGGGGGATGGTTTTGGGACGATTCAAGTGCATTACATTTATCGTGCAGTTTATTTCTATTATTATTATTAAACTGGGATATAGAATGAAATAATTATACAACTCACCATAATGCAGAATCAGTGGGAGATCTGAGCTTGTTTACCTGCAACTAGACTGAGAGTGATGGGAGACAGTGACACCCAGAGTGCACTGCTTATGTTTGATCTACTGCGTGAACTTTTTGATTGCTGTACTGCAGAAAACCTTGCTTCACAAACAGAGAATCTTGGAAATGGAAGCAGGCTTTTCAGTGCTTTTGCAGCAATCTTAGGATATTCTACCTTGACTGTAACTCAGAATGCATGGAGATCTGAAATTGTCTCAAACGTATCTTTAAGGCCACCATCATTTGCGATCTCAAGCGGTCATGCAAGCAATGGGGAGCGGATGTAAATACAAATGAACCTTCACTCACTAGCCCATTGCTCACCTCCTGGTGTGTGGTCTGGTTCCTAACAGGCCACAGACCAATACTGGTATGTAACCAGGTGACTGGGGACCTCTGATCTTGAGGGTAAATGCAGAAAAGAAAAGAATGACTGCACTCTAAGACACTCTACTACCAGAAGTGAGAAGGATGCAAGAACATCAGCAAAAGAAACTGAGAAATAAAATCAAATGAGAGTGGTATTCTGGAAACCAAGTAAAGAAAGCATTCCACGAAGGAAGGGAGCATCAGCAACTTGAAGTGCTAGTAAAAGGCCGACAAAGATGCAAACTGAGACAGGACCATGCAACTAGGCAGCTGAGCACGCGACAGTGGTGACCTGGTCAAGAGCGGCTGCTGGGAAATCATGAGAACAAACATAAATAGAGGCTGTTCGAGAGAGAATACTAGAAGAGCAAAGTGATGCAGGTCAAAGGTATTTGTATAGGACACAGCATTTTTGAAAGATTAAGACAGCTGATGGGGACTAGGAGTAACTGATTACCTGGGAGAGATAAGGAGCTGCACTAATATCCTGATGAAGGTTGAAGTGCTAGGTTCGATCCCTGGTTGGGTAAGATTCTCTGGAGTAGGAAATGGCAACCCACTCCAGTATTCTTGCCTGGAGAAGTCCACGGGCAGAGAAGCCTGACAGGCTACAGGTCACAAACAGTCAGGCACAACTGAGCATGCACGCACACACAGAGGATAAATTACATTCACCAGTGTTTTACCTACAACATACACACATCATGAGTAAGCTGCTGGATAATTTTTAATGCTATAAGCACAAAGTGAGATTAAGAGCCCTTGGCACTACTTAAGATTGTCCACAGAATGTTGTACCATATTACATACAAAAGGTGTTTAATAACAGTCACAGTCTGTGGTACTCAATTTGCTGCACATCAGACCAACCAATGAACGTGTTCTGTCCTGGGCAACAGAGGAAATACACAAGTTCACATGATAAGATCTCTATCCTTGAGGGAAATGCAGGCTTGGGGAAAGACAAGAAAGAAATGCACAAAAAGTTATATAACGAGAAACAAGGCAAGAACAAGGCAGTATGGCTAATCATTCAATAAATAAATAAATAAGGACAAGAGAAAAAAGTGCTAGGAATACAGAAGTGAGTGAGCTCTTCAAGTCCTGGGCAGGTCCAGACCACAGTAAAGACTCACAGAAATGGCCCAGGCAGGAAATGTCCAGGTATTTCAGAACTAAACCACAGGACTTCCCTGGTGGTACAGTGGATAAGAACCTGCCTGCCAATGCAGTTAGACATGGGTTTGATCTGTGGTCCGGGAGGATCCCACACGCCACAGAGTGACTGAGCCCGTTCCCCATGTGCTGTAAGTACTAAAGCCCATGCACCCAGAGCCTGTGCTCTACAACGAGAGACACCACCGCAGTGAAGAGTAGCCCTGGCTAGCCACAACTAGAGAAAGACCACACACAGCAAGGAAGACCCAGAAGAGCTGGGAAAAAAAAAAAAAACGAAATAAGTAAAAATAAATAAATTAAAAAACACCTAAAATGCAGGAGAGGACAATGGGCTTAGGAACATAAAGAACAGAACACATGGTTATCAGCCTTCCTGCCAACACTCCTGATCACTTTGATCAAACCCTGCATCTTCTATGTGAAACTCTCAGCAGATGTCATTACTTTTCTCAGCTATTACCAGTTGTAGTTGTTGGATTAAACCTTATTTCACATGGGTCATAACTTCCTACGTTACTCTCCTCCAGACAAAATCAAAGTCATTATGTTACCACTTTCCACTCTTCAAGCTCTGATTTAAAAAGACATGAGCACCCACCCCTGCAACTGCTGAGACATGCTAAAGCTAGCTTTGATTTCATAACCTAACTTTCCACTGGTTTTGCCAATCTACACTATAGGATTTGGATGCATTATTCATGCGCAATTTGACCAAAATAGCATTAACAGTTTAAGTAAGAAAGCCTTTTTTGCACAACTGATCTCAACATGTTTCTAAAAAGGAAAGCGAACAGACAGTAAGAAAAACAATAAATTTTGAAGTTTTAAAACTCAAAAGGCAGAAATTTTTGTGCAACTGCTATCTCAGACCAGTACTAAAGAGCAAGAGCCATGAAGTTATTTAACTAGTTAAGAAACATTTCAAAAATAACGCCTTCACTAGCGATTCATAAGGTCAAGCACCTTAAATTTTCTCCCCCTTAGCTACTTTTTCATTCACCCCTCTCTCTAAGAGCCAGTCTCTTAGCTCCCACATGATGGTAAATTCCTGGAGAACAGATTTTACCTTTTAAATAACATCTCATCCCAGTTCACGCCCTCTGTCACCTACCCTTCCTGTTCCACACAGTATCCAAAGTGGAGCATGCAGGCCGCATGAAATTAGCAAGTGTTATGGATTCTTTTGTGCTCTTGATTGAAAACCAATATATTTTTAGGGAGGACAGAAATATCAATGACATTTGTTCAACAACCTGCACTTAATAAACGTTTAGAGAGCAATTTAGTCTATGCTAAGTACTTCAGAAATATAAATAGACAGGGTCTCTCCCATCAGATGGGCTCCCCAGGTGGTGCTAGTGGTAAAGAACCTGCCTGCCAATGCAGGAGACATTAGAGACTCGGGTTTGATCCCTAGGTTGGGAAGATTCCCTGGAGGAGGGCATGGCAACCCACTCCCGTATTCTTGCCTGGAGAATCCCATGGACAGAGGAGCCTGGCAGGCTATGGTCCACAGGGTTGCAAAGAGTCAGATATGACTGAAGCGACTGAGCACACAAGTACTAGCACTGAACAGCCAAAGGGCCCTGAAAGAAATGTAAAGGGAAGAAACACGAAAGATGAAACACTAACCGTGCCTGAGGGGGTGGGAAAAGCTACTCAGAAGAGGAGATATTGATCATTTAGAGACATTTGAGAGTTTTGGCAGGAGAAGGGAGTGAAATGGAAAGAGCAGAAAGATAGCAGGAACATGGAGAAGGAGCTGCTTCATTCTTCCCTAAAGTGGAACCTACTACATAGTATAATTTCTGTATTCTACTTGCAGAATAGAATTTTTCTACAGAACTACTCTCTAGTTTCTCATTAAATCCTTTAATACATATGAATGTTAGCCCTCTTCCCAGGAAGTGTTCACTTACAGGTAATAATATCAGAAATTTCACTCAACCATTTCATTCCTTATAGACAGACACACAATGAAGACAGGATGTGATGCTTCATTAGGTTTAACGCCTTCTCATCTGTTATAGAATGGAATTCAACCCAATTTGTGAGAAAGAATGTTTGCCGTATGGGATCTGCTGAAATTTTAAGTCACTGAGCATACTGGAAAAAAATTTAAATAATTAAAAGACCCACATGGGGTTGGAAAAAATACCCTGTAGGCTTATATCAAGGTTTGTCTCACCTACTGTATTACATTTTCACTGACCCTGCTTATCTGAAAAAATTTAAAGGGAAAACAGGAAGTCACATGGATTTAATTTTAAAGGAAGTAACAAGTTGTGACTGACTTTTAAAAAGCAAACTAAGCATTTACTGAAAATTATTTAGAAGTATTTTAAAAGTAGCAGCTTTAAAAACGCTTTTCTCATTTCTTTTAAACATTAAGGTAGGCTTGATTTAATCTATCATTCTGATTCAGAAATTACGTGAAATGCAGGTTTGTATACTTGTTCCTGTTTTCGTTTACCTCCCACCCAACAGCCTCTGTCACGGGTGCGTGGTGAGGATGGAAGATGCCCGGTGCGGCTGGAACGAACAAGGGACGGGCAGGGTGGGGGTCACGTCGGGAGCCTGGAAGGCCCGTTAGGGAGTCTGGATTTTATTCCAGGTGCAGTGAAGAGCCACTGAAGGATTCCCGGCAGGGGAACATGATGCCATGATAGTCTATAAAGCATCAGTGTGGGTGGTATGTACAGAGTGAAAGTCAAGAGGGCAAGGCGGGAAGCACAGCCATCATCAGTTAAGAGGCTGGACAAGAGCAGGTGCAGCGCAGGTGATGATGCTGCGAGTGACGGCGGGGAGCCCCTCAGGGTGCCAGGCACTGCTTACAGTACACACATGAGCTGTTTATTCCCTCCGATAATCCTATGACCCACTTGCAGATGAAGAAATGAAGCACAGGAAAGTGAAGTCATTTTCCAAAGACTACAGGAATTAGTAGAACCACCATTTATCAACAGTCTTCCAGCAGCAGCACCTACACCTTTAATGATCACCTTGCACTAACAGAACACAGATGGATTGAAGGTATGATGGAAGGGCATAATGGATGGGTCCTGGCCTGTGTTTCTTGGAGGGGGCATGTGAATGCCATGAATCTCCCAGATTTACAACTTTAGGGGATGAAAGAGGAACCATTTACTAAAATTAAGCAAATTCAAGGAGGAAAAGGACCTAGGAGGAAGACCAAGAATCCATCTTTTATTTATCCAGCTAACAACTGAGTGTATATACATATCTCACAAGAGGTCAGGGCTGGAGAAACAAATTCCGGAACTGTGGTAGTCAGAACAACTGTCCCTCCTAGTCTCTGGAACCTGTGGATGGGTCACCTTCCATTGTAAAAGGACTCTGCAGGTGTGACTGAGTTAAGGACCTTGACTTGGGGAGGTTGTCCTGGGTTATCTGGATGGGTCCGTTTTGATTGCTATGGTCTTTATAAAAGGAAGGGAGGAAGGTCAGAGAGATTGGAAGAAGTCAACTTGCTGGCTTTGAAGATGGGAGGATGGGGCCTCGTGCCAAGGAATGCAGGTGGTCTCTAGAAGCTGGAAATGCAAGGAGGCAGATTCTCTCTACAGCCTCTAGGGGAACACAGACCTGCCAACACCTTGATTACAGGACTTCTGACCTCCAGAGCTGAGAGAATAAATCTGCATTAAGCCACTACATTTATGCTAATTTCTTCTGACAGCAATGGGAAACTATTATAGGAATTCTAAGTTAGTATTTAAGATAATGTGATATTCAAAGAAACAGGTGAAGGAGATGAAGAGGTACAAACTTTCACATGTCTAGACTTAAGCTGACCATTTAAAAATGTGCAGAAATATCGAATCCCTATGTTGTGTAAGTAAGTGTTAGTCGCTCAGTCATGTCCAATTCTCTGCGACTCCAAAGATAGTAGCCTGCCAGGCTCCTCTGTCCGTGGGATTTCCCAGGTAAGAATTCTGGAGTGGGTTGCCGTTCCTTTCTCCAGGGGATCTTCCTAACCCACGGATCAAACCTGGGTCTCCCACATTGTGGGCATATTCTTTACTGTCAGACCCACCAGGGAAGCCCAAATAGCAGGGAAGGGCGTCCCTGGGTGGGCAACAGGAACTAACACAGTGGTATGGGTCAATCATACTTCAAGAGCAAATAAGCTCATAAACCCACAGAAAAAGTTCAGATTTTTGGTTACTGGAGGTGCAGAGAAAGGGAAGGGAAAATAGATGAAAGGAGGTTCAAGAGGTACAAACTTCTGGTTATAAGATAACTAAGTACTAAGGATGTGACATAGATCAGGATAAATAAAATGAACACCGCTGTATGTTATACATGAAGTTAAGAGTAAATCCTTAGAAGTCTCATCACAAGGAAAAAACTTTTTTTCTCTCTCTTTAATTTTGTACCTTATGAGATGATGGATGTTCCCCTAAACTTGTGATAAACATTTCATGATTTAAGCCCCATCATTATGCTGTACACCTTAAACTGACAGGGCTGTAGGTCAATTATTTCAATAAAACTTGAAGAAAAAAATAGAGGGGGGGAAGAAAAAAGAAACTGTAGGTGAAAAAATAACTAAACCAAAGTTCTGGAGGAGACACGAGGAGATGGGTACCAGAATGAATCAGGAGGAAATAGCCTTAATTAAAAGGGAACACTTCTTTTGTAACAGAAGAGAAAGAGGAAGTGGGAATGAAGGTTAATGTGTAGATTACAGTGAGAAGATGAAGTCATTCTCAAATGACGGCTTTTATGACCTCCGTGAATTACGTGGCTGGGTCACCAGCAGGGCAAGACTTCCAACCCTGGGTAGCCGACTCGTAATTCTAATAGAGTTCTACATTGTACCAAGGGATTCCCAAGATTTGCGGCAGGAAGTAGGAGTGGCCCAAGAAAGGCTACTACGTTCAGGCAAATGTAGTAAAAACTCAGGTGGGTCACTCAGGGCAACAGTCACTCAGGGCAACAGTCCCTCTCCCTCATCTCCTCCAGCCACGTGGAGCGCGCTGACTCAGCGGGGCACTGACTCCGCGCCGGGATCCTTCTCAACACAGCAACCCAGCAAGAGGCAGGTACTGCAAACAGACCTGAACTGGCACTTGAGAGGAAATTCATTTTCCAATCCTGACCGAGAGACTGTAGTTCTTTTTATCTCCTTCTCCCCGAGGAGACGACTATGGAAATAAATGTTAAAATACACCCGAGAAGCAGAAAGATGAAAGAAGCCCCTAAGTGTCTATCAAGCAGAGAATGACAGAAAATTCTGCTCAACCGTATCACTGACTTTCATGGAACCTCTAACAAGAATGAGCTAGAGTTGTAGTGCTGGTGGGAAATATACTGATGTATATTTCCAAGATACATTGTGACATGAAAAGCAGACCCAGGACAATTACACAGCTACTTCCACTCATGATTTAAAAAAAAAAAAAACAGCATAGATACACAGGCACATATACATGGGATTGCTTTAAAAAGGTCTGCAAGAGAATGTATCAAGCTGTTAACAAGAACCCCTGAGAAGTGTGCAATCAGGATGAGGGATGAAGGGAAAATTTCACTGGAGACTATAAGTACTTCTCTCTTAAACTGTTTATAACAAGTTTTTTCTTAAAAACTAAATTTTTTTTAAAGACATCAATGACGAATGCAACAAACAACAAGGTTTACTGTATAGCAGAAGGAACTACAGTCAATATCTTGTGATAACCCATAGGAAAATAATTTCAAAAATAATATATGTGTATATGTATAACTGAATCACTTAACTGTGCAACTGAAACATTGTAAGTCAACTATATTTCAATAAAATATATATATATTAAAAAAAAGATTATCAATGATGAGCAGATGAAGCATCTAGGTTCTTTTACATTCACATCTCTTTCTGGATGTCCGAACAGAAGGACAGGGAATAACGGGACAGGATGTGGCAGAGGACAGACGGGAAGACATGTCAGCAGCCTTAGTGACCTCTCCCCCTTCCCCCAATCAGGCTAAAAGCCTCCTTTAACCCCGCCACTCATTCCACTGCTTTCAAATCTGATTTCTACTTTCTCTTCCCAATTTGAATCACTATTTTCACAAATACCCCCATCTAATAGCCATCATCATAGTCATTACAATCCTTTCTCTAATATTCTCCAATCTGGTTGTTAGAATTAGCTTTCCCCCATCTTTTGATCATGTCACACTTCTAAAATTAATGTTCCCATGTGCTCTGCTGATCTTCTGTAATGCACCTCTTCTCTATTAAGTCCGCCAACATCATTTTCCTTGTCCTATATCATCACAGCACTTTAACTTCCCTAACCAAACTTTCTGTAGTTCCCACTTCTGTGACCTCTCACTGTGCTTCCTTTAGTTTCCTATTACAAATGTGACCCTTTAACTCCAAACCCACTGAGATCTCCTGCTTCCACCATCAAGTTCTGTGAGACCCAGAAATTGTACATGTTCATCTACTACATAAGCACTTAATTTCCTAACATAAAAGAATTGTTCTCAGTCTCAATCATCTCCAGCCATCCCCTCCATGATTCCTTCCATGAGTCCGCCCACATCCACCTCAAATTCTAAAGGAAATTCATAAAAAGTCAAAACTACTCAGCAGTACCTCCTCTTGAAAGTCATTCTCACCCCTCCACATACATCGCTCATTTTTTGAATATCTGGTACCTGTCAGGCACTACTGAACATACGAATTCATTTAATCCCGACTCAACCCACTGCAATGGAAACTGTAATTATCCCCATTTTAAACATGTAAAACCTGAGGTCCAGAGAGGTCATGGGACTTGCCCAAGGTCACACCAGTGTCAGAAGCAGGATTTCAATTCAGAGGATCTGGCTCTGAAGCCCCTGCCCGCTGCCAGTGTGCTGCACTGCTCTGAGGCCAAGTGAGGTTCTTCCTTTTCTCTGTTCCGGGTACACCGTGGCCTCACCTCTCCCTTTGGCACACAGCATACCATATTGTAACCAATTCTTCTTATCTGTGTCCTTTACTCTTAGACCTCTCTGAGATATAAACTATCCACCTCTCTGTCCTTTAACAGGTAATAAGCACCTTGTACCAGGAGGTATTTAACAGAATAAAACAATAAACCAGATTCGCAGCCCTCTGGCCCTAGCAGAGCACAGGCTGTCAAAAAGGCAGACTCAGTGATGACTTCTGTTTCAAACTTTCGGGCTCCTGCCTTAAAAACATCACACAAAAAGTAGGTCATTGGGGAGCTGTAGCAGTACATTTCCATCTGTTTACTCCAGGGAACTCAAAGTGCCATCTACCCTAAGACGACATTTAGGTGGTCAACTGTGAATTACCAAAGCCCCAGATGGCGGGGTTCTAGAATTACCTGACAGTGCATCATAGAACTCGTCCTCACTAAAGATGCTCAGAGGCGGGGAACCTTTAACCAGAGACTGCTCTAATTCGTGGTGTTCAGTGGCTAGAGTCGCCAGCGCTTCTGATAAAATTTTGTTTTTTTCTTGTTCCTGTTCCAATTTAAAATTCCTCACCTAGAAGAAAACAGATAATACAAAAAAGACTTCAGAGTGACAGGAGAGACAGACTTACTCAAAAGGATGTGAAAATAACTCGCTTTTAGACCCAGTTCAATTGCAACATCAGGAATGAAGACGGTGGTGCTACATATGCACGCTTGAATGAGCAAAATTACTAAGCTAATTTTGTTCTTCCCATGGGGACTTTTTTCAAAACACCTCCAGCCAATGCAAATAGATTAAGAAAAAGCAAACAAATTCAGCCCAAATGATCAGGACCCTAGTAGAAAGACATCAGTCAATTTGAAAATCATATAAAAAAATTATTTTAAATAGAGAGTATTTCATTCAACATTAATCAAATTAAGCCAGCTTTTGAACAAAATAAAGAATTAAAACTGTTGTAAATATTAAAATGTGAACCACATCAAAGATTAAGACATAATCCTCCGGTTTACTCTCAAAAGAGTTGGTATATCAAATAAAGAGAAACAAGAGGCTAGGTAATGATGTTTTAATTACCATTTTCCAATCCAGATTTTGATTCTGGTTCCATATTTTACCTTGAGTTTAGTGAACAAATATAAATAAATAAAAGATTATAGAGAAGGCAAAGTCATACTCCTTTGATGATATAATCTGTTCTTCCTATCTAATTCAAGAGCTTCTGAATTTGAAGTTAATTAAAGCCTTCTAAAGTTTAAGTAGTCTAATTTTCATATAAAATAGCAGGTACCAGATTCGGTATGAACAGTTTCATCCACTCTTGTATGAAAACTCTGAAAATCACAGCTACTCCATCAACTCCCTCAACTTCTAGGGGCCACGTGGGTCTTTAGTTGGAAGAGCTGGGATCCACCTAATCTCAGATTTATCTTATGCCTGTTTCTTCACCTATAAAATCAGGATTCTACTGCCAGGGAAGAGTCTCATTGGTGGCTTCAACTCAGTGGTCTTCAAAAAAAAAAAAAAGAAAAAAATTCAACAGCACAGCCTATTTCTCAAATCTCAATGCATGAAATCCAATGTTTCAGGAAGCAGCAGTGCATAGGACGCTGGGTCCGGATGGGGAGCCTCTTGGACTTTCCCCTCCAGGCCCAAAGCCAGGGACTGTTCCAACAGTTCGAGGAGCATGAGATGGGGTGACCTCTGAACCCCTCTCCAGTCAAAACGCCTGCCCCTGTGTCTTCACCCTGGTGACCTCTCCCCAGGGCTCCCAGCTGCGATCTGCTGAACTCCACTCCCACTTCCTGGCCTTTCTCTCAGTCTCCTTCTGTGGTGCCCAAGGACACAGCATCTTCCTCCACATTCTGACTCCACAGTCACACGTACAGGGACAATGCGCCAAGAATCCCGGATGTGACTTACAACATAGCCCTACCATAAAATGCTAAGTGTGTAATAAAAACAGCATTAAACCCTCATTATTTTGGGAACAGCTCCAGTCCTCGGGTACCTTAGTATTTATTATCATGATAGGAACGTGCTTATTATTAGAATTACAATAATGAAATATAAACAGCAATAAGTGGTAAGCAATAATGTGCAGAGAAGACCCAGAAAACAGGAAAAAATTAAATAGGTATATAATTATAATTTTTAAGAAACTGAAAAATACATGCAAATGTTCCTAGAATCTAAAATTTTATATCCAAGGAGGAAATACTCTTGGTATAGCTGAAATCAACCTTAAAAAAAAAAAAAGCTGTTTTTCCTCCACTTAACCAGTCAGACAATTCATTTATCTATAAACAAGGACTACAGAATTCATCATAATATCCAAAATGAACACTTCTTTAGATGGAAAAACATCAGCACTGCTGTAGAATCCAAAATACGCCAATGCAGATTCAAACTCTTTCACCCCATCCACTCCTCTTTCATTAAGCTTAGGTTTGTTTTTTTTTTTTTAGCTGCTCAAGTATCAAAATGCAAATGCGCTGTTGACACTGTACTGTTCTATATAGTGTTTTAAAAAGTGTTAGTCACTCAGTCGTGCCTGACTCTGCGACCCCATGACTGCAGCCCACCAGGCTCCTCTGTCCATGAGATTTTCCAGGCAAGAATACTGGAGTGGGTTGCCATTTCCTTCTCCAGCTGTTCTACATAAGAATCAACTAAGTTACCTCTTTTGGGTAAAAAATATGTAAATTCTAGTTTATTAATTTTATTGTTAGTCTTTTATGGTGCCTACTTTATAAGTTAAACTTAATCACAGGTATATGATTATGTATGTAATCATATGTATAGGAAAAAACAGTACATATACATATTGTTCAGTAAATCCAGTTTCAGGCATCCACTGGGGGTCTTGGATAAAGGATAAACCCTTGCCCAAGGATAAAGGGGGTAACTACTACAGTTACTGAAAAAAAATTGGTTTCACTGCTATAAAACATATATGTTAAGTTTAAATACCTAAACTCAATCCCTAGATTTCAGAAAAGGGGCAAAATAAATGATTGAGGCTCCAAAATATCAAGTTCTCCCAACAAGATTGTACTCGAAATCCTGATCTTTTTATCCATGAAAAGTAAGCATCCCTGTATCCTGCTGCCTCAACATCTGTTCTCAGAGAAGGAGGGAAAGGGGGTGCAAACAAAAGCAGGAGCAGAGGCTCTGATGACAGACTGGACCTCACCTTGCTGTTATCTGTCAGCTGATCTGAGGACACGTGTATTAGTTTCAAGTCTAACGGGGTCTGCGATACTGAAGGCGTGTTACTCTCAAACTTCCTGCTGAATGGCAACACCTCCCCATCCGGAAAAGTGATGCAGCTGAGAGAGCAAGTGTGCGTAGCATAGAAACTGTGCTAGTGAAGAGCTGCAAAGAAGCACCTAAGCACATACTTCCCTGGCATGGATGCTTTTTGGTCCATCAGATCAATCAGCTGGAACAGTCAGCTGGAACAACTCAATTCTAAGCCAGCTGTCGTCTCAGTATTTCAGAAACACTGCAGGGATAGTGTAAACTACTCATCAAGCTATGCAGAGCGTAACTTCATAAAAACCTCATCTTACTTTCCAAGTCTGTCTCCAAACTCTCATTTGCTAGTTTAGCAACTGTGGTGTGAGAGAAACAGTACCCGCATGCAGTCCTCTCTGCAGTGCTAAGTGCTGCTCTTCACCTTCATGTGTATCAGTACTCGCACACGGATGACTCAAAGGACAACTACCCTATTACTGTTCAAACAACAGATAACTTCACAAAATTAGTAAAACCCAACATGTGCTTATAATTAGACCATTTCCAGCATACGGACATTTTCTTTTTCAAATTTCACATAAAATTCACGCCCTCAGCCACTTTGCCACAACAGAAATCAACATAAAACCAAGTAAACATAAATGTCAAACTTTTTATTAGAAACATTTAAGGACTGAATCATCACATTTAATAGTTACACATTATTATTAACTATTAGTAGACACATCGCTCTGCGTCTATAGCTCCTTCAGACTAATGCACGTTCAAGCCTTTCCAATAATCTCCAGAATCACTTTAACACAATCCCCCTTTCATCTTACTCAATTTCATGCTGGCAGAAGAAATTCACAATGAATACTTGCAAAGTGTTCTTCACTCCATCAGTGAATGGATGCCAACAAAAGAATTCAGAGTTTTAAAAAGCCTGGTGCTGGCCAGTGAATGTACGTTTTATCAACTTTCTCCTTCTATGGCTTCCCTGGTAGCTTGGACAGTAAAGTGTCTGCCTACAATGCGGGAGACCTGGGTTCGATACCTGGGTCGGGAAGATCCCCTGGAGAAGGAAATGGCAACCCACTCCAGTATTCACACCTGGAAAATCCCATGGACCGAGGAGCCTGGTGGGCTACAGTCCATGGGGCTGCAAAGAGTCGGACACGATTGAGCGACTTCTCTTCTTCTTCTCCTTCTATAAAGCACCCTGCTATTTTATGTTCCCAAGAGGTTAAGTCAGGCAGAGGCAATGATTAAATCTGGCAAGACACACCACTAAGTGGGAGTAAATGATTAGTATTCAGAGAACACCATGTCCAATTATCCAATTACAGGATAGGTGACATACTGGCCCTGTTGATCAATCTAGTAAAGCTCTTTCAACCAGCTACACTCCAGTCAATTAACAGCATCAGTCAGTCAGTTCAGTCACTCAGTTGTGTCCAACTCTTTGCGACCCCATGAATCTCAGCACGCCAGGCCTCCCTGTCCATCATCAACTCCCAGAATTCACCCAAACCCATGTCCATCGAGTTGGTGATGCCATCCAACCATCTCATCCTCTGTCATCCCCTTCTCCTCCTGCCCTCAATCTTTCCCAGCATCAGGGTCTTTTCAAATGAGTCAGCTCTTCACATCAGGAGGCCAAAGTATTGGAGTTTCAGCTTCAGCATCAGTCCTTCCAATGAATACTCACGACTGCTTTCCTCTAGGATGGACTGGTTAGATCTCCTTGCAGTCCAAGGGACTCTCAAGAGTCTTCTCCAAAACCACAGTTCAAAAGCACCAATTCTTCGGCGCTCAGCCTTCTTCACAGTCCAACTCTCACATCCATACATGACCACAGGAAAAACCATAGCCTTGACTAGACAGACCTTTGTTGGCAAAGTAATGTCTCTGCTTTTCAATATGCTGTCTAGGTTGGTCGTAACTTTCCTTCCAAGGAGTAAGTGTCTTTAAGTTCATGGCTGCAATCACCATCTGCAGTGATTTTGGAGCCCAGAAAAATAAAGTCTGACACTGTTTCCACTGGTTCCCATTTGCCATGAAGTGATGGGACCAGATGCCATGATCTTAGTTTTCTGAATGTTGAGCTTTAAGCCAACTTTTTCACTCTCCACTTTCACTTTCATCAAGAGGCTCTTTAGTTCTTCACTTTCTGCCATAAGGGTGGTGTCATCTGCATATCTGAGGTTATTGATATTTCTCCTGGCAATCTTGATTCCAGCCTGTGCTTCCTCCAGCCCAGCATTTCTAGGATGTACTCTGCATATAAGTTAAATAAACAGGGTGACAATATACAGCCTTGACGTACTCCCTTTCCTGTTTGGAAACAGTCTGTTGTTCCATGTCCAGTTCTAACTGTTGCTTCCTGACCTGTATACAGGTTTCTCAAGAGGCAGGTCAGGTGGTCTGGTATTCCCATCTCTTTCAGAATTTTCCACAGTTTATTGTGATCCACACAGTCAAAGGCTTTGGCATAGTCAGTAAAGCAGAAATAGATGTTTTTCTGGTACTCTCTTGCTTTTTCCATGATCCAGCGGATACTGGCAATTTGATCTCTGGTTCCTCTGCCTTTTCTAAAACCAGCTTGAACATCTGGAAGTTCACGGTTCACGTATTGCTGAAGCCTGGCTTGGAGAATTTTGAGCATTACTTCACTAGAATATGAGATGAGTGCAATTGTGCCGTAGTTTGAGCATTCTTTGGCATTGCCTTTCTTTGGGATTGGAATGAAAACTGACCTCTTCCAGTCCTGTGGCCACTGCTGAGTTTTCCAAATTTGCTGACATATTGAGTGCAGCACTTTCACAGCATCATCTTTCAGGATTTGAAATAGCTCAACTGGAATTCCATCACCTCCACTAGCTTTGTTTGTAGTGATGCTTCCTAAGGCCCATTTGACTTCACATCCTGGCTCTAGGTGAGTGATCACACCATCGTGATTAAGTGGGTCATGAAGATCTTTTTTGTACAGTTCTTCTGTGTATTCCTGCCACCTCTTCTTAATATCTTCTGCTTCTGTTAGGTTCCTACCATTTCTGTCCTTTATTGAGATCTTCTTTTTTCAGCATCAGCCTTTCTCATTTCTTATTACTGGACGTATGGCTATAACAGAACATACTGGCTTCAGACTGAAATACATCTTAAATCCAAAAACATCTAATTTTACCTCTTAGATAAAGAATTACATTAAGACTTATTTCTGTGGTTAGAGGACCAATGATATGCTGACTTTTCTCTGCTGTTGCCACATTGCTGTTGAAAAGTGGGTCTGGTCCTTTACAGCTGGGTAAGGGCTCTGCCGGCCTCCCTTGGAGGCTCAGTGGTAAAAAAAAAAAAAAAAAAAAATCCACCTGCCTATGCAGAAGACACAGATTCTATCTCTGCATCGGGAAGATCCCCTCGAGTAGGAAATGGCAACTCACTCCAATATTCTTGCCTGGGAAATCCCATGGACAGAGGAGCCTGGTGGGCTACAGTCCATGAGGTCACAAGTCGGACAAGACTTAACTGAACAACAACAACAAAGGCTCTTCTGCTTGTAGAAGATGATAGCGTTACTGGAGGTGGGAGGCACAGCGCTCTCATGTGAACGCAAGCAGAGGTTATCTAGGTTCACAGCTAGGCTGAATCATGCTCTCAGTTCAGGAAAAATAAGATTTGATCTCATGTCCCAGGCATGATCAAGTATGGAAACACATCTTCAAGACTGGATGGTAGGCACACACTTTGATTTATAGATTTACAAAGTGCCCTTGCACACATTAGGGTTTTCATTGACTCTCACGCCCTGCTTCTACGCCATCTCACCAATGCCTCTCCAACTGCACAAATTTTCTTGTTTCTCAAGCCTTTTCCCCCTCTTCCCCTGCCCGCCCCAGTTTTCCTCTTACTAAGAAAGACATTTAAAAATAAAGACGCCTCAGAAGCCAAGCAGATTTGTCTGATGGGAGGAGATTCAGATGAGGGAGTATATGGAAGGAAGGTGTGTGTGGGGAGGGGGACTGCACAGAGCCTGCTGTGCTGTGCTTAGTTGCTCAGTCGTGTCTGACTCTCTGCGACCCCATGGACTGTAGCCCACCAGGCTCCTCTGTCCAGGGGTATTCTCCAGGCAAGAACACTGGAGTGGGTAGCCTATCCCTTCTCCAGGGGAACTTCCCAACCCAGGGATCGAACCCAGGTCTCCGCATTGCAGGTGGATTCTTTACCATCTGAGCCACCAGGGAAGCCCAAGAACACTGGAGTGGGTAGCCTATTCCTTCTCCAGTGGATCTTCCTGCCCCAGGAATCGAACCGGGGTCTCCTGCATTGCAGGAGGATTCTTTATCAGCTGAGCTACCCAGGAAGACCACAGACCTTACAGATTAATATAAGAACTCTGGCTTTGACTCTGACTGACAAGAGCAGCCATTGGACAGCTTTGAGCAGAGGAGTAATGTTATTTGATTTACACCTTAACACAATCTCTTTGACTGATAAAAGCTGAATAAGAGACCTGGAGGGGAGGGCAAATAAGAATTAAAAAGATCTCTAAGAGGCTACTGGGACAATCCCAGTAAGAGATGGATAATAGCAATGGAGGTGATGAATAGTAGTCAGATTCTGCATATATTCTGAAGGCAGGCCTACAGGATGCGAGAAGAGTCAAGGATGACTCCATAGTTAAAGACAGAGTCATCGTGACCCAATGCAGGAAGACTACAGGAAGGACTTGGAACAAGCAGGAACTCATACATGGTAAGTGGGAGGTATCATCAGGCGTTCAAGTGCAGATGTCATGTAGATAAGTGAAAGAAAGAAAGAAATCACTCAGTCGTGTCCAACTCTTTGCCGCCCCATGGACTGTAGCCCACCAGGCTCCTCCATCCATGGAATTTTCCAGGTAAGAGTACTGGAGTGGGTTGCCATTTCCTTCTCCAGGGGATCTTCCTGACCCAGGGATCGAACCTAGGTCTCCTGCATTGCAGGCAGACGCTTTACCGACTGAGCCACCAGGGAAGCAGGTCTTCAGGGACAAATTCCAGGCTGGAGATACAATCTGAGAGTCCTTCGCAAATAGATTATGTTTTAAGCTGTAAAACTAGATAGAATCACTAAGGGAGAAAGTGAGACAGGCAAAGGAAGAAATCTAAGGACTGATTTCCCTCTGATAGGAGAGACAAGAAAGAACCAGCAAAGGAAACACACACAAAAAGGTGGAAGGTGGGGGGTTGACTGAAGAAAACTCAGGAGTGTGTGCTAATTCTAGAAGCCTAAACAAAGTACTAGAAGGGGGAACAAGTGATTATGTTGAACACTGATGACAGATCAAATAACATGAGGACTAAGAAAAGCCCTCTGGATTTGATGATGAGGAAGTCAATGGTGACCTTGACAAGGACAGGTTTAGCAGAACAGTGAGAGAATGCTGAAGACAAAGGCTTCACAGGAGTCAGAAGAAATGAGAGGAGACTTGGAAAAGGCAAGTATGGCCCATTCTTTCTGCTAGAAAGGAAAGGAGAGAACTGGGGCAATTGCTGAAAGGGGGTGAGGGTCAATAAGGCTTTATTATGAAATATATGCCAGCGTGTTTCTACATCTATGGGGAAGAGTCAACAAAAGGGAAATTAATGATATAGGAGTCAAAGGAGAGAACTGCTAGAATAATGTTTCTGAGTTTGCAAAAAAGGATGGGATCTAATCCATATGAGTACAATTGGCCTTCGCTAAGACAAGACATCTCACCCTTAGCTGGAGGAGAAAAAAGCAGCATGTATGTGTCCAGACGCAGGTTTCCCCAGTGGCTCAGCAGCAAAGAATCCACCTGCAATGCAGGAGATGCGGGTTTGACCCCTGGGTCGGGAAGATCCCTTGGAGGAGGAAATGGCAACCCACTCCAGTATTCTGGCCTGGGAAATCCCACAGAGGAGCCTGGTGGGCTATGGTCCATGAGGTCGTAAAAGAGCTGGACACAGCTAAGAGACTAAACAACATGTGTCCAGAGGCAGACAGGTAGGTATGTGTACCCGAGTGTTCTTTCAGTGGCTCCTTTTGCCTTGGTGCACGTAAGAACTAGAGAGAACAGGAAACAAAGAGGTCTTCAACCAGTAGGTCCCAGCATGTGCCTTACACACAGCACTGAAAAGTACACCATGAGATTTCAAAGGAGATCAGATCCAAGGCCCTCCAAAGCCTCATTCACACTAATCTGGTCAACCCAACACAAAGCAGCTGTTCCTGCATTTTCCCTTTGCTTATAGGAGACCATGGCTTGCTCCTGGCACTGTTACATACTCCATTCTTACTGGCACTACCATGTTCCTCAATCTGGCTCCAGCCAACAGGAAAGGAAACCCTGCTGGGAATTGCCTCTATACTTCTCTGCCCTTCAGCTCTGTCTTGGGAATGAAGGAGAGGGTGTTATCTGCTTGTTGACTTACTGATACAGCTCTAAGTAAAATGACTGCAGTGGAGCTTGGTAATTGCTAATCATCTGTTAAATCCATTACTCTCAAATGTATCTTCAGACATTTTAAATCAAGGAGTAATTGTGCAATAACTGTGTAGTCCTACATGTAGGACAGAGCCCAGTAAATAGTCACTCAAGCAATGTAGTACATAGATGAGTTTTAAAAGCAAGGGCTTAAGATACTTGAATCAATATAAACCCAGAATATTTGATAGTTATTTTTGTCAGATTGATTTTAAAAATAACCTCTCATAAAAATAAAACCAATGGGAGAATAATGCTACAGACAAATGACAATATGTCTAAGTTGAGGTTTTTACAGGTTTTTTTTTAAAAAAAAAGAAGCAAAAAAGAAAAATGTCTTCTGAAACAAAAGTACCATTCACTGCATGGTATGCCACCAACAGCACATTCAATACACATGAACTTCACTCCCTTGGTCAATAGTTCTGGCATTTAAAATAACTCGGTACAAGTAAGATCTCATAGTAATTTTCTCTTTCAATTGCAAAGCTGAGTCAGTTGAAACTGTAACAGTCACATAAGGAACTACAATAACCAGTACTTTCCATAACTAAGAACATTTTACATTCCAGAAGTTAGCACTTATAGAATTACATTCCTAAAAGCACCACATCAATATATAATCTCCAAATTATTCTAGATTATAGTGTATTAAAAATTTCAGAAGGTTTTTATCTATCATGTAAATTACAGAACAGGATGTTAAACTGCCATGTAATGGCATGTATTAAATGCACTGCAAACAAATTCAGTGTAATATCAAAAATCATTGTTGGCTATATGAAAATGGTAAAATTCCAAATCAACCTACTCAATACAAGTTCTGGAATTTTAAAAGGCCTATTCTTTTAACCATGTCTCTTAAATTCTCCATTAAATACCTGTTCATAACTATATTCCCTAAGTGCCCAGAATGGGTTGCCTATGACATGCTCAACAGTTAACTGCTGAAATAGCATTTTAAAATGAAGAAAATTCAGGAGTGCAGTACCAGGAGAAATAGATGGGGACTGACCAAATGCAAAATGACTTTTATCATAAAATCTCTTTAACCAGTATTAAGAAGTATTATTTTTCACAGTTTATTCCAGAACCAGTCATTCAAGTGAGCAAAAATGTCTCTTAAAATCTGTGTATTCTTAACTTCAGTATAAGAGTTCACCTAGCCAAAAAAAGAAAAAAAAGGACTTCATAAGCATTTGTGTAAACAATGGTTCTGCTTACACAGGGCTGTTACTGTGTCAACAACTGATAAAGTACACGCAGAGCATTTTAGTTTTTAAAAGGCACTTTTACACACTGTTAGAGTTCATTAAATCTTCCTAACAACAGTATGAGGAATGCATATATATTTAAACTGAAGATCATAAAGTTTAAGTAACTTGCCAAAGGTTAGCAAAAGAATAAAAAACTGAAACCAAGATCTTTTAACTTGGAACCCTGTAAGCTTTCCAACCCATGGCATTGCCAATAATCAAAACACCCAGTAACACTGTTGACAGCAATTCACAATCAACAGTCTTAGAAGCAGTTGTTCAGTCGCTCAGTCATGTCCAATTCTTTGCAACCCCATGGACTGCAGCACACCAGGCTTCCCTGTCCTTCACTGTCTCCCAGAGTTTGCTCAAACTCATGTCCACTAAGTCGGTGGTGCCATCCAACCATCTCATCCTCTGCTGCCCTCTTCTTTTGCCCTCAATCTTTCCCAGCATCAACGTCTTTTCCAATGAGTCAGCTCTTTGCATAAGGAGGCCAAAGTATTGGAGCTTCAGTATCAATCCTTCCAATGAATGTACAAGGGTTGACTACCTTTAGGATTGACTGGTTTGATCTCCTTGCAGTCCAAGGGACTCTTAAGAGTCTTCTAGAGTACCACAGTTTGAAAGCATCAATTCTTCAGTACTCAGTCTTCTTTACGGTCCAACTTTCACATCCATACATGACTGCCAGAGGGTCTCACATTTCTGGGTAGATGGGGTTACTACACTGATGGGCCAGACAGATGAGGGAGGGCAAGCAGAGCTGCCTGGACCACAGCAAAGCATTTGTTATAAAACCATCCCTTGGACTCCTGTCAGGAATGACATCACTATAAAATGGTGAGATTGTTACACAGACTAGGAACCTGACTGCAACCACACCCTCCAGGAGAAGAGTTTCTTTTTTTTAAAGATCTCTTCTGTTCCTAACCTGCTTAGAGCTAAGATTCTCCACTATGAAGAGTGTACCTAGAGCAGCTGTAGAGCTGGCTTGGTTTTTTATCAGAAGGCCCAGTTTCAGCTCCAACCTACTGCCTCAAGACTTAAAAAATGAACAAGGTCCATGTACTGTGATTTCTCCCAATATCTAGTGTCCTCTTCTTCCTTAGTAAGAAACCCACTTTGTTAACTGAACTCACTGCCCTGCATCTTCTTAAAAAATTTTTTATTTTATGTTGAAACATGGTTAATAAACAATATCAGTCAATCCTAAAGGAAATCAGCCCTGAATATTCATCGGAAGGGCTGTTGCTGAAGCTCCAATTCTTTGGCCACCTGCTGCAAAGAGCCAACTTGTTGGAAAAGACCCTGATGCTGGGAAAGACTGAGGGCAAAAGAAGGTGGCGGCAGAGGATGAGATGATTGGATGGCATCACCAACTCAGTGGACTTGAGTTTGAGCAAACTCCAGGAGATAGTGGAGGTCAGGAAAGCTTGGCATGCTGTAGTCCATGGGGTCACAAAGAATCAAACACGGCTTAGCGACTGAACAAAAATGAACACCATCTTAAACTCTATTGCTCAGTCTTTCTGGCAGCTGTGACCACATGACTAAGTTCTGGCCAAGATGGAAGTAATTTAAGGAATTCACCGGGTCTCCTTAAAGGGAAGGGCACAGTCCTATTTTCTGCTTGCTTATCTGCTTCCTTCCTCCTAACTAGAATTTGGTATTTGGAACAACCCCCAACACTTGAAACTGCCATGTAGTGTTTTTTCAAAAGCACCACTAAGTATTCTAAGGTGACTTCTGGATAAGAACTGCCAGTTTAGGGGCTTCGCTGGTAGTCCAGTGGTTAAGAACCTGCCTTGCAATGCAGGGGACATGGGTTCAATCCCTGGTCCAGGAAGATTCCATATTCATGAGGCAACTTTAAGTCTGCGAGCCACAACTACTGAGCCCACATGCTGCAACTACCGAAGCCCATGCACCTAGAGTCCGTGGTCCACAAGAGAAGCCACCGCAGTGAGAAGCCTGCACACCCCAACTAAAGAGTAGCCCCAACTCGAGGCAACCAGAGCAAGCCCGTGCACAGCAAGGAAGAACCAGTGCAGCCAAAAAATTAATTAATTTTCAAAGAAGAATTGCCAATTCAGGAGAATTCCAATTTAGTTAAAAAATATTTGCTGGGCATGTACTACTATATTTCAAGGTAGGGCTAGGGATACAAAGCAGAAGAAGAGATTGGTGAATCCTTGGATAATTTATAGTCCAGAAGGAGAAAAGACAGCCGCTTCACACTCCTACCCAGTACACCTATTTAAAATGCAAACTCAGCATTACTTTTAACCTTTTTAATGGCTCTTTATTTGCTTTCCCTTACAGTCTCCAAAGTGGAGTGTGTTTATCCATGAGACATACAAATATTAGAAAGTCTTTTATATTTACTTTTGTAAAAAATGTTAGAATGTATGTTACATATACAAATACGATATAGACAAGACTGACAACGGTGCCATCACATGCATCTCCATGGATCACCTGGTCAAGGGTCAAGTGCAGGATGCCCAGTAACTTCAGGGAAGAGGGGTGACCCCACTCAGAGGCTGACCGAAGCGGCTGCTTTCAGGGTATCGTGATGCACACTGCACTTCGTAAGAGCGTGGTTATAAGGACTTATGGACTGTATTATCTAGATTTATAGTTAATTCACAAAATACAACCATAGCATCAAGACCATGCCAAAAGAACTCCAGACTGAAGATGATACTGATGATGGTAACAAAAGGAGCAAAGAGAATAGAGCAAAGGCTTCTACTGCCAGCAGGAGCTCTTTATCAGCTACCCTGATTAAAAAACAAAACAGAGCACATATAATCAGATGACAATAAGCCAGTTGTCCAGAAGACCATATAAAATATGGATGTATGTAGGGATATATATATACACACACACACACACCCCTAGAAATCTGCATGTGTGCAGGTCACCCTCTATTCATGGGTTATTGGTGGCACCTGTGGTAAAAAACCTGCCTGCCAATGCAGGAGATGTTAGAGTCTCAGTTCAATCCCTGGGCTTCCCTGGTGGCTCAGTCGGTAAAGCGTCTGCCTGCAATGCAGGAGACCTAGGTTCGATCCCTGGTACAGGAAGATCCCCTGGAGAAGGAAATGGCAACCCACTCCAGTACTCTTGCCTGGAAAATTCCATGGATGGAGGAGCCTGGTGGGCTACAGTCCATGGGGCCGCAAATAGTCGGCCATGACTGAACGACTTCACTTTCTTTCTTTTGATCCCTGGGTCGGGAAAATGCCCTGAAGAAGGGAATGGTAACTTATCTCAGTATTTTTACCTGGGAAATCCCATGGACAGAGCCGCTTAGTGGGCTACAGTCTATAGGGTCACAAAGAGTCAGACGCGACTGAGCACATGTGCATGCATTATGTCTTGAGATACAAACTAATAAGCACATGAAGTCATGACATTTTTCTCACCATTTACAATCTGAGCATCCAGCAGCTGAAGATACCACTGAAGAAATCTGAGGAGGTTTACTTACAATCATAAGACATACAGAAATTTTAGCCTTTAAATTTCTTCACTAAATGTAATCAAATATTTAGCAGTCTTTTAATGGTTTTTAATAGAAAAAACAAAAAGCTACATCACTTAAGAAAACACTCTCAAAGTACAGAAAACAGCAGACAGAAGATAATGTGATGAAAAATTCAGATATATTCCTATGTCAGAAAATACTGCTGTAAGATAGAAAAAACTGCTGAAGATATTTAGAAAAACAATTTAGTGTTGGATATTTGCTCTATAGAAAATTACAGCTGCTTTGAACATGTCTTGGCTAAACCATGTTAGAGTAATGAACTACAAGAATTAGGTTTGTTTTTTTATTTAAATGAACCTCTAAGGGAAAAATGTATCAAAGAAGATATATTTTCAATAATAATTAAATAAAAATGTTTTATGGAAAAATTGTGTATATATACAAATGTATATAAATGTAATATCCTGATGAAGCAGTTATTTTGACCAAAGGTTTTTACACAACAACCCAATTTTAAAATGAGCAAAGAACTTGAACAGACTTTTCTCCAAACATATACAAGTAGCCAACAAGCAGAAGAGGCTCAATATCTTTAGCCATTAGAAGAATGCAAATCATAACAATGACGTATCATTTTACACCCACCAGGAAAGTAAGTGTTAGCAAAGATGTGGAAAAATAGAATCTCTGTGCCCTGCTGGTGGGAACGTAAGATGGTGCAGATACTGTGGAAAACACTGCAGTGGTTCCTTGAAAAAGCTAAACACAGAATTACCATATGACCCAGAAACTTCACTCTTAGGTATATACTTGAAAGAACTGAAATGTGTCCAAACGAATACTTGTGTCAAAATGTTCAAAGTAACACTATTCACAATAGCCCAAAGGTAAAAACAACTCAAATATCCATAAATGGAAGAAGGAATAAGATGTGTTACACCACCGTGAGTGAGAAAGTCCTGATACACGCTACAGTGCACACGATGCCCGAAAACAGCTAGAGAAGTAACACTAAAGGCCACACGTGAATGATTTCACTTCCAGGAACGGCCCCAAACTGGCAGATCCACATAGACAAACACAGATTAGTCATTTTCATGGGCTGGGAGCAGGACTGGGCATGGGGCTCTTTGCGACCCCTTGGACTGTAGCCCACCAGGCTCCTCCGTCCATGGGATTTTCCAGGCAAGAATACTGGAGTGGGTTGCCATTTCCTTCTCCAGGAGATCTTCCCGACCCAGGGATCAAACCCGGGTCTCCCGCATGGGAGGTAGACGCTTTACCGTGTGACTGCTTAATGGGTACAGGGTTTTTGTTTTTGTTTTAATTGGAGAATGATTACTTTACAATGTTGTGTTGGTTTCTGCCATACAGCAACATGAATCAGTCATAGGGATACATATGTCCCCTGCCTCTTGAACCTCCCTCCCACCCTTCTCCCCATCTCATCTCATCCCCAGGGTTCTATTTTGAAGTGATAAATATGTTTTGAGTGACAGTCAATGCAAAGAAATAGAGGAAAACAACAGAATGGGAAAGACTAGAGATCTCTTCAAGAAAATTAGAGATACCAAGGGAACATTTCATGCAAAGATGGGCTCGATAAAGGACAGAAATGGTATGGACCTAACAGAAGCAGAAGATATTAAGAAGAGATGGCAAGAATACACAGAAGAACTGTACAAAAAAGATCTTCACGACCCAGATAATCACGATGGTGTGATCACTGACCTAGAGCCAGACATCCTGGAATGTGAAGTCAAGTGGGCCTTAGAAAGCATCACTACGAACAAAGCTAGTGGAGGTGATGGAATTCCAGTTGAGCTATTTCAAATCCCAAAAGATGATGCTATGAAAGTGCTGCACTCAATATGCCAGCAAATTTGGAAAACTCAGCCGTGGCCACAGGACTGGAAAAGGTCAATATTCGTTCCAATCCCAAAGAAAGGCAATGCCAAAGAATGCTCAAACTACCGCACAACTGCACTCATCTCACATGCTAGTAAAGTAATGCTCAAAATTCTCCAAGCCAGGCTTCAGCAATATGTGAACCGTGAACTTCCTGATGTTCAAGCTGGTTTTAGAAAAGGCAGAGGAACCAGAGATCAAATTGCCAATATCCACTGGATCATGGAAAAAGCAAGAGAGTTCCAGAAAAACATCTATTTCTGCTTTATTGACTATGCCAAAGCCTTTGACTGTGTGGATCACAAGAAACTGGAAAATTCTGAAAGAGATGGGAATACCAGACCACCTGACCTGCCTCTTGAGAAATCTGTATGCAGGTCAGGAAGCAACAGTTAGAACTGAACATGGAACAACAGACTGGTTCCAAATAGGAAAAGGAGTATGTCAAGGCTGTATATTGTCACCCTGTTTATTTAACTTATATGCAGAGTACATCATGAGAAATGCTGGACTGGAAGAAACACAAGCTGGAATCAAGATTGCCAGGAGAAATATCAATAACCTCAGATATGCAGATGACACCACCCTTATGGCAGAAAATAAAGAACTGAAAAGCCTCTTGATGAAGGTGAAAATGGAGAGTGAAAAAGTTGGCTTAAAGCTCAACATTCAGAAAACGTAGATCATGGCATCCGGTCCCATCACTTCATGGGAAATAGATGGGGAAACAGTGGAAACAGTGTCAGACTTTATTTTTCTGGGCTCCAAAATCACTACAGATGGTGACTGCAGCCATGAAATTAAAAGACGCTTACTCCTTGGAAGGAAAGTTACGACCAACCTAGACAGCATATTGAAAAGCAGAGACATTACTTTGCCAACAAAGGTCTGTCTAGTCAAGGCTATGGTTTTTCCTGTGGTCATGTATGGATGTGAGAGTTGGACTGTGAAGAAGGCTGAGTGCAGAAGAATTGATGCTTTTGAACTGTGGTGTTGGAGAAGACTCTGGAGAGTTGGACTGCAAGGAGATCCAACCAGTCCATTCTGAAGGAGATCAGCCCTGGGATTTCTTTAGAAGGAATGATGCTAAAGCTGAAACTCCAGTACTTTGGCCACCTCATGCGAAGAGTTGACTCATTGGAGGAGACTCTGATGCTGGGAGGGATTGGGGGCAAGAGGAGTAGGGGACGACAGAGGATGAGATGGCTGGATGGCATCACTGACTCGATGGACATGAGTCTGAGTGAACTCCGGGAGTTGATGATGGACAGGGAGGCCTGGTGTGCTGCGATTCATGGGGTCGCAAAGAGTCGGACACGACTGAGTGACTGATCTGATCTGATCTGATTCACCTAAGACATATGAAAGGCTATGTCCACACAAAGATGTGCAGGAGCCAACAACTGGACACAATTCAAATGTCCATCAAGAGGTGAATAAACTGTGGTACATCCATAAAATGGAGCACTACTCAGCACTAAAAAAGAATGAACTATTGCCCTGAGCAACAACACAGATGGATCTGCAAATAATTAAAGAAGTTGAACCTCTACCATGCCCACAAAGGTACGATTCCACATACGTAGAATTCTAGGAAATGCCTACTGAGCACTAATTAATCAGTGACAGAAAGCTAACCAATAGCTGCCTGTGGACAGGAAAGAGGGTGAGGTACTACTAAGGCAGGAATAAACTTTGGTGAGTAACAGAATTATTCCTAATTCTGAAAATGATGATGGTTTTACAATGTTAACATGCATCAAAGCTCACTAAACTCCATTTTAAATGTGTGCAATTTATTGTATGTCAATTATACCTCAATACAGCTAAAAAACTGAGCATATTTAGCAAGGGCATAGTGAAAAGACCGCTCACTTAGTGACAATGGGAATTTAAACAATACATTTCTTATATACTGTCAAAGAATATGTATGACAAAGAAAAATACTCTGATACTACTGAAGACAATGAAGGATATTAAACTGCATTGTATACTCTATGTATTTGCCAATGAACGGACCAAGACCAATCAAAACCTCCTGCCAGTAGTTGTCAGGTTCTAGTGTTTATATTCTTGCCTATACTTTACAGAATTTTTTTATGTCTTTTGTGTCTCATAATTTCACAATAAGCAAAATATCTTTAAATGTGTCTATTTATGAAGTGATGTTTGCAAACTTTTGCATCAGATTCACAAATATGAAAAATCTGTATTTGCATCAAATACAAAATGATGCTTACTTATAAAGTATTCTCCAATAGTGCAGTGTGCAAGGCTCTCTTAGCCATCTACTATAGGAACCCAATCTGAGATTCTGTTAAGCACACTCTTGCCTCACCATGGCTGCAAAGCTTCTACCTAAAAATAGCTTACTCTTATATAATCACTCACCACAGATTTATATATCTTATGTATCCTTGAAATGCATTTCTCTTTTTAGAGATATGCCACTAGAGGTAAACAATCATTTTTAAAAGCAAAGAAGTTAAATCCTAATCTAAACAGATCTTATTGTCAGATCTTATTCCAGGGCTCTGTAGTTGCAAGTTCTGTTGATGAAAACAGAAAAAGTTATAAATAGCAGAAGAAACACCCTATTGACTCTTAATTTTTTAAATGAACTTTGAGAGATTACTTACATGCAATGAAAAATCAAATTTTAAATGCACAGTTCAGTGAATAGTCACAAACGAATACCCTATGTAACCAGCCCCACTATGAAGATATAGACCATTTCTCTTTGCTCCTTCCCTGGGGTCCCTGCCCTCCTTTACAGTCACCCTCCCTGTTCTTCCCAGGTCCAGCTCTGGCAACCACTGCTCTGATTTCTCTAACTCAGGCGATAGAGTTGTCTGCTCTTGAACTTCAAATAAATGGAATTATGCACAGTGTACTCCTTGGGTCTGGCTTCTTTCGCTCAGTAGAATTTCAGATTCATTCATGCTGCTGCAAGCATGAGCAGTTCTGTCTTTTTCACTGCTGAGGACTAATCCACTGCACAGCCCTGCCACCATCGCTGACTCCCTGTTTCTAATGCCTTCAGCTCTGTCTCCGGAAACACCTTTCTAACATACATGTTGAACACCATTAAGTCCACAGAATTTTGATGGTTTATTCTGTTTTGATGAGTAGTTTTCATGGTTCTCAAACTGGGGGTCGAGGGGATGATACATCGGAATCATAACTAAATAGGTTTTAACTCTATCTGAAGAAAACGTTTTAACACATTACTGACCAGAGATGTTATTACTTACAATATGTCTTTTGTTACACAGACTTTATTGTCTGGAGATCATTCAATATTCATTTACAAAACAAATCGCCAGCCACAGGGGTCAGTTTCTGCAAAAGTCCCCCAGTCAATAATGAGTTAAGTAGATAGCCAGTGGGAATGTGCTGTATGACTCAGGGAGCTCAAACCTGTGCTCTGTGACAATCTAGAGGAGAGGGATGGGATGGGAGGTTCAAGAGCCAGGGGGCACCTATGGCTGATTTATGCTGATGTATGGCAGAAACGAACACAATATTGTAAAGCAATTATCCTCCAATTAAAAACAAACAACTTGTTTTTAATGAATCAAGTGTCTTAAAGCAGTGCTTCCCAAGTTTTGCAAGTCCTGACACGCAGCAGAGACCAAGCACCTGGCGTAGGGTTCCAGCCAGTCGAAGGGTTGAAAACATCATGACTCTTAAGCCCACTACTTGGAAAGCTCTGTTAAGTAACAGTTAAAGAATACATATTCTTGTTTTAATGACCGATATTGATTTTTGCAAAACAAAAACCTTATGAGCAAATAAGATTCTATATAAAATGTTGATTAAGCAATCAAAGTGACTGGAAAAATTTTCAAAGTCTGGCGACAATGAACATGGATTCTAATTTTTCCTACTTCAAGTGCACTTAAATCTTTTGAATTTTTTTTTTTTTTCCCAAAAGAAAAAGTAAGCCATGACTGAACCAGTGGCGCCCAAGCACCCCTTCCCAGCAGAGTACGATCTGGCTTCTAAGGAGAGGGAAGTCGATCCTCGCTCGCACTGTGCTGTCAGGCCACAGACATTCATCCGCCGCCTACACCATGCCGGGCATTCCAGGCTGCGGGCGTCAGCAGGGAACGCAGCGGACAAAAATACCTGCGCGCACACGGCTTCCGGTCTACCGTGGGGAGAGAAACAGGTGAAGGCGGGAAACACACGGTGTGTTAAGCGGTGGAAACGCTAAGGACAAAAATAAAGGTGCGAGGGGGAAGGGAGCCCTGGGAGCCAGGGTGTCCAGAGGACTCACCCGGGCAGGCGCCACTGGACTGAAGGCCGACCCGGGTGAGGGCGAGGCAGGCAGGTGTCAGGGAAGAGTGCTCCGGAAGGGGAGGAGCAGAAGTTCCAAGGGAGGAAGGGGCTCACCAGTGAGTCTGTGGCACAACAGGAGGCCACTGTCCTCTGAACAAAGTGAGCTGGGTGAGAGGGAAGCAAAGGAGAGGCCGGAGAGGCAGCCTCACCCCACAGGGCATCATACGGGACTCGTGCCAGGCTCATTTCTGGGGGACATGTTTTCAAGACAATACCCGCAGGGGCTCTGTGAAGAGTAAGAAGGAAGGGTCTGGAAAGGCTGACACACGAGTAACTGCGGAAGGAACTTGGAGATGTCTGGCTTGGGGAAAGGAGGAATTTACAGGATGCTCCAAATACCAGAGGAATGGTCAAGAGAAGTAGTTCCTTTTCAGTAGTTCCCTGGTGGCTCAGAGGTAAAGAATCTCTAAGGAGACTGCAGGAGACTAGGTTTCGATCCCTAGGTCAGGAAGATCCCCCTGGAGTAGGAAACGGTAACCAGCTCCAGTACTCTTGCCTAGAAAATTCCATGGACAGAGGAGCCTGGCGGGCTTCAGTCCATGGGGTCGCGAAGAGTCAGACACAATGGAGCGCCTGAACGACGACAAAGAGTTCCTTTTACTTTTCTGTGAAAAAGTCGCAGAGCAGATTTGAAATCATGAATTAAAAAGGAAAGGAGAAAAGAAAAACCTCATCTTAATTTTTTAACTTTCTAGTATTCATCATTTTCCTACAGTGGAATGGGGGGCCCTAGAAGATTATCCATGTGTAACAGCAGTAGCAGCACCTGGAAGAGCAGGAGCTGACATCCAGGTATGTCTTCCATGCGTCAGATGCTGTGGCAGTAAATACTTGGTGCGCCACCTCATGTGACCCTCCCACAATCCTATGAAGTAGGTTTCATTAATTATGAGGCAACTCAAGCTCACTGAGATGACATGACCCGCCAAGGACTGCAGAACCAGTAAATGATGGAGCCCGGGCTCAAACCCAGGTCTGTTTGACTGAGGCTCCAAGCCTGTAACCACCGGCACCCACCACCTGTATGCCCATCAATGGCAGTGTTTACACAGCATGTAAAAAAAGTACCTCTCGCTGGCAGGAAGTTGGAGATAAGATTCTTGCAAAGGGAGGAAAATTATATAGCCTCTAAGATCCCTTTTTATAATTTTGTGGTTACGTTTTCCCAAGTTTCCATCTTATTTTTAAAATATTCAGAGTTTATAGAAATTCTGTACTCCTAAATATGACTAAAGATTAAATAATAATAATTTCACTACAGAATATGTTAAATTCCCAGTCCAATTCTAACACTTTAGAATTATCATGCTCTGGTCTTGACTAACACGTTACTTGATTACATTTATTTGATTACTTCCCTTGCACAACTGAAGGTAGGCCTGACTTTTCTCAAGTACAGCTGATCCTTGCACAATGCAGGGGTTAATCCACTGTTACTTATAATCCTCTTCCCATATCCAAGATTCTTTCACATCTGCCGATTCTACCAACTACAGACCATGTAGTACTGTAGTATTTTCTATTAGAAAATAATGGCATGTAAGTGAATCCATGCAATTTAAACCCACAGTGTTCAAGGGTCAACTGTGTTTCAGTTTCCTTGTCTCATCCTTTATATCTTCCATGATTCAAACATATCTTCGCTTTCATTTTCCTATGCAAACATAATTCTTTTCAACTGAGCAATTATCTTTCAAAATACAAATCAACATTTAGTATCTAAAGTACAGAAAGATAGTATTAAAGAAGAATACACATACATGGACTTAAACCAAAAGTCTAAAGTCCATGGAAACCTTAAGAATCATCTGTGGTTTGTGTGGCTGTTTTTTACTGGCTGGAGGAAAAAGAAGGGACTAAGGAGAATTGAGAGTGTGCATCCTTCACCACACGTCAGCCAGGGCAACTTCTGAATGGTTTGACAAGAGGAAGCCTACTGCTCTGAAGGTCAATTATGAACCAATGTAAGAAGAGAGAGTCTGGCAACCATAGGGTTAATATGTGGATGGAAAACAGGATTAACTCCACTTATAAAAAATTCTTTTTTTTAACCCAATAGGATGGCTACCATAAGAACAAAAACAAAACCCAGAAAAGAAAAAGTGTTGGTGAAGATGCAGAGAAATTAGAACCCTTGCACACTGTTGGTAGGAATGGAAAACGGTACAGCCACTATGGAAATCAGTATGGTAAGTCCTCAAAAACTAAATAATAGAAAGACCACATGATTCAGCAATTCCACTTCTGAGTATACACGGAAAAGAATTCAATGCAAAGACACAAAGAGATATTTGTACACTCATGTTCACAGGAGCATTATTCACAACAGCCAAAAGGCTGAATCAACCCAAATGCAATACTGATGGATGCGTGGATAAACAAAATGTGGTATATTTACATACAATGCAGTATTATTCAGCCTTAAAAAAAAAAAGGACATTTTAACACAAGCTATAACATGGATGGACCTTTAAGGAATTATGCTGAGATAAGCCAGTTAAAAAAAGACAAATAATGTATGACTCCACTTATATGAGACTCCTAAAGTAGTCAAATTCAGAGACAAAAAAGTAGAATAATGATTTCCAAGGGCTGGGAGGAGAGGAGAATGATGAGTTATTGTTTGATGGATATAGATCTTCAGTTTAGGAAGATGAAAAGAGTTTTGGAGATAGATGGTGGTGATGGTTACGCCACAGTATGAATGTACTTCAATGCCACTGAATTATACACTTATAAACGGTTAATATGGTAAATTTGATGCTATGTGAATTTTACAACAAATAAAAATAATTAAACCTTTTTCTGCAAATAAAAAATATAAAGTTAGTTTGATTTGCATTAACATGAGAAAAAAAAGGCTCCCATTGTAACATCCATTATACAGTGTAAATTGGGTTCTTGCAATGATCTATTACAAAGTCAACTAAATATCAAAATGTGTATGTTCTTCACATAAGATAAAACCACAGTTATTAAGTACAAATCTATTCCAAACATTTTAACAACTATTTACTTAGAATTTACTACTTGCAGAAAAATACTCAAATTACCATCATGGTATCTGAATGCACTCTGAGGCCCAGCCACATCCAGTTGGTTCACAAGAGAATGCTGTAATCTGTGACTTCTGAACCATGAAAACAGAATGACTTCAGGCGCAGATTAGGGTAGGACCTACAAGCAATGGCGTCTACACAGACACCGCGGACAAGTCACAAACCTGGGGCTGAATTCTCTTAAGGCCACAACAGAAAGTGAAATACAATTATGCCCTTTTAATTATCCACAAGGAAAAAAAAAAAAAACAAAAACTGGTTCTTCAGGGAAAACAAATTCCCTCTTTGCCCTTGACTCTAATTTCTCATTCAGTGTAATATATAAGGGGATTAAGAGTATTTGCAGAATAACCAATAATGCCACTTTCAGCTCTTAAAATGCCTCCTCAATAGAAATCAAAGGTGTAATTGCAACTTAAAATTCAGTGAGGGACATTTTTCAGAAAATCAAGAAAATATAACCCAGGCTGTAGCATTCTGATAGTCTCGTTTAATTTTAGGATGAAATTTAGAATATCTAGAGACATGGATAAATTCTATGTATTCCAAAAAATGTGATCTCTACAACAAGCAAAATGTTCACAAAAAGATAGTGTTTCCTGTTGAAGACCTGGAATACAGCTATTCTGTGCAAAATGTGAAGACACTGCAATATTCTTGGCCATCTGCTTATTTTTAAAATTGTTATCCTTTTGTCGAGCTGAGAAATTAGCTTATAAATGGCCAGTTCAGCTTCGAAACAAGGTGAACTGTCTTCTCTATAACGGATGAATTTTCCTAATTCAAGCTGTGTGTGATATAGTAGCTTGTTCTTCAGCATAGCAATTAGAAGCAGATTCCTGGTTCTGGCTCTAAGAGTAGCCCCTTCTAACTACACAAACTCGGGGAGGTATCAAGCCCTCTCCCCAGACCCTACTCTCATCTGTAAAAATGAAGAAGAGATCGACCGTATCAGTTATTTCAAACTCTGTTGTTTGGAGGCATCACAGTGGAAGAGGTGTCTTTACTTTTCTCTCCGTTGTACACTCCCATCTACCTTTGTGGTTGCTTAGTCTCTAAGTTGTGTCCAACTCTTTGCAACCCCAAGGACAGTTGCCTACCAGGCTCCTCTGTCCATGGAATTCCCAGGCAAGAATACTGGAGTGGGTTGCCATTTCCTAGTCCAGAGAATCTCCCTGACCCAGGGATCAAACCAGAGTCTCCTGCTTGGCAGGTGGATTCTTTACCACTGAGCCACCTGGGAAGCTTGGGATCTACCTTCAGTTCAGTTCAGTCGCTCAGTCGTGTCCGACTCTTTGCGACCCCATGAATCACAGCACGCCAGGCCTCCCTGTCCATCACCATCTGCCAGAGTTCACTCAAACTCACGTCCATCAAGTCGGTGATGCCATCCAGCCATCTCATCCTCTGTCATCCCCTTTTCCTCCTGCCCCCAATCCCTCCTAGCATCAGAGTCTTTTCCAATGAGTCAACTCTTCGCATGATGTGGCCAAAGTACTGGAGTTTGAGCTTTAGCATCATTCCTTCCAAAGAACACCCAGGGCTGATCTCCTTTAGAATGGACTGGTTGGATCTCTTTGCAGTCCAAGAGACTCTCAAGAGTCTTCCTTAGCCCGCAATAAAACCTTAACAGCACCAAAGGAGACACTCTACAATCTAAGACTGAGCCTACTGACTGGTGATTTTAAACAATTCATCCATAACACAAAATAAAGTAACAAAAATAAGTGAAGAAAATACTGAAAGTTTAAATCATTTCTAAGAAATTTTATTAAGGAGAATTATATCCCCAAACTTCATTTGTAATGCAGTTGTTTAGACCCTGGAACAACAAAATCTCCCTCATATCAACATTTTCAGTGCAGGGTGATTTCTCAAGTGCCTCACAAAGGCACAGTGTCCTGAATGCATCAAATAAAACCACAGGTAAAGGAACAGATGGTATCGATGCAGTTTAGGATCCGGCTGCCACATGTAACAGCGTGCCTGTGTCTCCAGCCAGGGAGGCTGTGAGCTCCCCGCCCCAGAGGACGATGGCCTCCCTATGAATCCTGCTGGATCGCTGAGCACAGCTCCTTTCTCTGATCTAACACCCCAGGCCACAAACCACTTTTATGCCACTTCTCTGTCCCTGAATTGAGCACAAAATCCTTTCAAGACATTTTTCTGAAAAATAAGCATGAGAAGGCTCTCTTACATAGGACCGACGGGTTTATGCTTATCTTATTTGAGTCTCGCACTAACTCATGAAGTAGAGAGAAGGCATCTATGTCAATAACCCTGTTACACAGGAGGAATGTGAGGTCCTGAGTCACTAACACTGGAGACCACATTTCAGGACTCTAAGTAACAGCAGCTCATACTCCACTATCTAGGCCACCTCCCTAGGCCTACCCTATCCTCTTCCTAACCTTGCTGTCAGTTGAACTGCCTAAGGAATAATAAAAATCATGACATACAGAATGATGAACCTTTGAGCATCTAAAGGAAATTAGACCCAAGTTACTGGCATCTTCCTCCTTTGCACTGCAGCCAGGGTTCTAAGAAGGAAGGAACAAGACAGACTATGTGGAAGCAGTTAATGGAAGAATTCTCCAGGTATGGAGGTGGGGTGGGGGTCAGAGGGTAGAAAGCTCGGGAGACAGAAGAAAAAAGTAGGGAAGAGGGGAAGGGAAGACGGTCATCCTTCTTCCACTGCATAAAGTATCTAGGGATACAAAAGAGGGGGTGAGAGGGAAAGAGAAAGAAAGTGACCAATGAGGTGGGGAAGAGAAATGGACAGAAATGCCAAGCAATGAAAACAAGGAAAGTTGGATAAGAGAAAAAAAAAACAAAAAACTAAGTCACCAAAACCTTCCAGAAGTTTCAGGTATTTTAAATATTAGGAGGGTATTATTCTACATATAGGTTTCCCTGGTGACTCAACAGTAAAGAATCCACCTACCAGTGCAGGAGATGCGGTTCGATCCCTGTCAGGAAGATTCCCTGGAGGAGGAAATGGCAACCCACTTTAGCATTCTTGCCTGGGGAATCCCATGGACAGAAAAGCCTGGCACCTACAGTCCACGGGGTGGCAAGAGAGTCAGCTACGACTCAGCGACTAAACTCTACATACATTAGCAGCCCTTCATCTGGAATGATGAAGTCTAGGAAATATTTCATTCAAGTCCACAAAATAATCAAAATAATGGATAAAGCTAACCGTGATATATTCACTAAATTAGAAAACACTAGAATTAAACATACAACTTAAAATCTGGAAAAGAATTTTGAACACATCCACTTTAAGGAGACAGAATAAATGTATAGATACTCAAGAATAAAAGATAGAGATAACTACAGAAATTTAAAAGAAAAAGATGAACTAGATAAAAGCTAGATATTTCTTTGAAATATAATCAAAGCCTTAATGAGTCTGAGCTTACAAAGAGAAAAATTCATTTGGAAATGGCCAAATATTAGAAAAAATGGGAAAAGATTAGAAAAGGGAATATATAATCACATAACAAACATAGGTGAAAAAGACAATAAAAGGATATTAAGAACTTCCTTACAACAACATATTTCAAAACCTAAATGGAAAAGGTAAAATTCCTTGAAATATATAATGCGTCAAAATTGACCCAAAGAGAAAAAGAAAACTAAAATAGCACTATAACCATTAAATATATTTAATTAGCAGTCAAAAAATTCACAAAGTTGGTTTTATAAGAAAATTCCACTAAATTTTAAAAGAATTGACCATTTCAATTTTATACAACTCTTTCAGAGAACAGCAAACCGGAACACTCCTGAACTCATTATATGAGGCCAGTGTAACCTTGATATTAAACCCCGATGAGGACAGAACAAAAAAGGAAAACTACAGACCAATCTCACTTATAAACAGATGCTAAAAACCGAAAGAAATGAACTTGAGGCTAATGTTGAAAATAATACATTTTGACCAGATTAAGTTTATTCCAGGTACACGAGGATGGTTTATCACTAAAAAGAATCTAAAAATAGAACTTGCCACCTTAACAAATAAAAGAAAAACCTCATGATTCTCTTGACAAATGAACATTTGGTAAGTTTAACACCCTTTCATGATTTAAAAAACCCTCAGCAATGTAAGAATGAGAGGGAACTTCATTTACCTTATAAATGGTATGCACCAAATATTTTAACAGGCAATCATTAGATTCCTTTTAAACACTAGGGGCAGGGGCTTTCCTGGTGGTCCAGTGCTGACGACTCTGCGCTTCCAACGTAGGAGACACAGGTTCAATCCCACATGCCTTGAGGCCAAAAAAACTTACCACGCACGAACAAAGATTCCTACCATCTGGGCTTCTATTTCAACATTGTCTAGAAGGCCCTACCAGGGCAGCAAGAAGAAAAATATATGAGGTGAAGGACTGAAAGAAAGGAACAAAAGTGTAATTATCCACAGACTGTCTACAGAGACTGAATCCCAGTCTATCTTCATCATTTTTACTTTGTACTCCCCGCTCAATCCTCTGCTCACTGCAGCCAGGCTTCATGCTCTCCTGCTTTGAACACTTCCCTCATCAAAGACACCTGGCTACCAAATCTAACAGATGAGTTTGAGTTGTTTCCTCGCCTCCTGTCCTCTGGGCTCCCTGGTCAAGACTCTGCCTTCTCAGGCTGCTTTTCCTCAGTCCGTTCCACTGGCTCTCTTCCAGAGGTAGAATTCAATCCTTTGATTTCAAGGGACACTTCTCCTAAGTGATGTTTACTTCTTCAGCCTGGATCACCATGTAAAACCCAGGTGACTCCCAATCTAAAGATTCCCAAGTTTTTCCTGGACTAGTCAGGAGGATCTTATTTGCATGTCAAGCGTGTTCAAAGGTGAACTCATCCTCCCCTTTACCCTCTACGTCAGACTCCTCCTAGCCCACAACTTACGCCCTGAGACTAAGGTTATGTGACTCCACCTGCTTCATTCCTTTTATCCAATCTATGATCGGCTCCTAGTCATCTTGTTTATCTCAAAGTCTCCTCCTTCTCTCTGCTCTGTATCTTCTTTTCCACAGCCACCAGCTGGGCTCAGACTCTGATTATCTCTCTCTTGAGTTTCTGCACCTGGCCGCCCTGCTTTCAGGCCTGCCCTCTAATCCTTCTCATAAGGAACAAATCTGATTAAATCTCTCCCCTGATTAAACTCTTTCAGTGATTCTAACTGCCCCAAATGATCCAAAGTCTTCAGGTATGTTTAACAGAGTTTTTCAAGAAGACTCTGCTTCTATTCATCTAGCCTTGACTTCTCTTTACTTATCCCCCTCTGTTCCAGTCTTAATGAACTGTTTGCTGGAATTCATCCCTTTCTCTTCCACTGGATATGTTGCGCTTTCTTCTAAGAGCCCAGTCATCTGGCTCTTGCAGTAATCTCTTAAGTTTTATGGAGACAGACTGGTACAGCAGTATCTGGTAAGGTAAACATTCTGTAGATACTTACTGAACTAAAGAGAAGATTTTGCATAAAGTAACAGATATCAAGTCCATCGTGGATCATTAGAAAGATGTACAGGGGTTATATCTTTAACACTCTGAAGTTAAAAATGAGAGGAAAATTATGTATACCTATAACTCATTCAAAATTCTTTAGCTAGAGTAGAAGTTGGGCACCGCACATCCTCTGATAAGAAAATGGCAGCAAACAACACAAACAGAACTGTCTGCAGGTTATGAGATACAAAAACACATCAGGGTAAGTCTTGATCACACCAAGCATCGCAAGGCTAGTACACACAAACCACACACTTCACACTAATAGAAACCTGATGTATTTCTGTTCAAAAAGTTCACAAAAGTTATCAAAATGAAAACCAGCTTAAGGGTACATAAACTTGGCATTTAATTATGTCCCAGCTGCTTCTAAAATTAGTTTGCATCAGTATACTTCTGGATTGTATACACAACAAGCTAAAAATCCAGGAATAATGTAGACTGAATAAAAATTCTAAACTTCTACTTTTTAAAGGAATTAGAAGTTGCCTTACAGTCTTCGTGGAGTTGATAAACAATCATAACTACGTAATCACAATTCACAGTCCTTTTTAAGAAAATGTAAATAACAAAGTAAAAAACTCTAGAGCTTAAAATAGGATGCTGCACAATTATCTTGCAAATTATGTACAATATTTAAAATGTGCTTGAACTGTACTTATATAGTACCTTGATTATCAGTAGATGCATTTGCTTTTAATATGGAAAACCTAATAAACTTTTTAATCCCCCCCCCCATTATGCACAGTAGACAACTAAGGGAAGGGAGATTATGTGGGCCACTTTCACCATTACAGAAATCCCCTGAAATTAACGTTTAAAGAGCTTCTACAGAGGGAAGCCTAGAGTTCTGCCATTATATTCACAGTGATACAAATCCCATTAGGCCCCCAATCTAGTAAAAGCCGCACTGTGACAAAGGCTAAAATAGCTCTCAGGTCTTCACGATCAGATTAAATATCTACTCAATTGAAGCTGAGCTAACTTGCCAAAGTCAACAGCTTCCAGGTCAAAATCAAACATTATTTGGCCCGGAGATTAACTCTGATGTGTCCTCAAACTGAAAAGGAAATTTATATTTAGATCTCCAGATTCTAGCCTACACATTACTCCACCAACACGCATTTCAAGCATTTTTCCCTTCTGCAAAAGATTCCTGCTAAGCAATGCTATGTCTTCTAAATGATATATATGCCTTCGTTCTGTCTTTGAACCCGATTAAAATTAAGAAACTTTTAATAGCTTTAATAACTCTCAAAAGCTGCAGAAGCTCTTCTCTGGCATCTTCCCCAGTACCACCCTCCCTCCAAATCCAGGAAGAAAAAAGAAAAAAAAAAAAAACAAACCCCGCACAACAGAAAACACAAAACAACTAGCCACATACGATGAATGCTGCAGAACGTGACTCCACTGGTTTAGGCTACAAAGAAAGCCTATGAGTAATCAAAAATCGCTAATCAAAACAAAGTTAAAAGCCACTTCTCCGCTCCCCAACCCCAGTATGATTTCCCTTTCTCTTCTCAATCCACTCCAGCATTTCCCCCTCCTCCGTTTTTTTTCGGGGAATTTTAGCAGCCTCTGAACAGCGTACGGTTAAGTTCATCTCAATGTCAGCCAAGGCAGAGACAAACGAAAAAATCACTAAGTTGGAAAAGGTTATTTAGGACAACAATGTCTTTCACTGTCTTACTCCTCCCACTCCGGCCCTACTTGACCTACTACCAATACTGAGCCGAGAAAAATACCCGTTTAAGGGGCTTCCACTACAGTCCCCCCCTCCACCCCTGACCCCAGCGGCTCTTCCCGCAGGAGCCACTGCAAACCCACCGCGGCCGGGCGGACAGGGTCCCCGGCTCCGCACACCCCTCCCCAGGCGCCAGCGGCCGCGCTCCGTACGCTTGCGTCCAACTCTCCTCGGACCCACTCACAGCCCCCGATCCCGCCCGGCCGCCCCCTCCCCGGCGCCCCGGAGCGAGGCCGCCCGGGCGCCGGCACTCGCCCACCCACCTGGGCCGGGGTCGGGGCTGCCCCCGGCGGCGCGCTCCGCCCAGCGCAGCTCGCAGCTCTCGCACGAATGCGCTCGGCCTGTCCCTCCGCCTCCCCTCCAGCCCAGCTGGGAGGCGCGACCCAGGGCGGCACCGCAAGGTCTCTCTAAGTCACCTTCGCGCGGCCCGCCCCCGGCTCCCGGCGAGGTCGAGCAGGGAGAGAGGCGCGGCCCAGGACTAGCGCCCGGGCCGCCCGAGGTCCGCGCTGGCCCCTCGGCCGCACCGCCGCCCTCCGGGGCTACAGCCGGCGAATGGCCTGCGGCGGGCGGCTCCGCGGCGGCTGGCGTCGTCCGTCCCTCCTCCCCGCCCCTCCGCCCGCCCGCCCGCTCCGCGGCGCAGGTAGGGACCTGCCGGGGGGCGGCGGGAGCGGCGCGCGGCCCGGGAGCTGCCCGGCCGGGGTTCCGGGGAAGGCGGTCCGCACCCCGCGCTCGCTCGGTGAGCATCCGCGGAGGCGCCCCCGACCCGGCCCGGCCCTGGATCGGGCGCTGTGTCCCCGCCCGTCCTGTAGACGCGGCCCTGGCAACTTTTAAATCCGCCCCCAGGAAAGCAAAGGGATCCTCTCTTCTGCAGTCTTCCACTTGAAGGTAACTGACACTCAGGCTCACACTGAAGAGTTAACTGCAAAGCCTGAGCTAGTGTGCACCTATTTATTTTTTGTATGCACTCCTTGGGCTCCCCTTTGAGCAATGAGGAAAACAACAGTAACTAACCCTACTAAAGTGAAACGTACTAACATGAAACGTACTCGCGTGAAATAGATGGTTTGAGATTCTGGCCACGCTTAAAGGGTGGACGAAGGAGCAGTGGTCAAGCAGACCCGCCACGTAAATGCTATACTTCAGTGGGATGTTCAGGCTAATGAAATTCCTAGTTAATTATGAGGCTCTGTTGAAGAAAAACAAACCTTTTTGTTCCAATGGTAGTTTTAAACCTTTCTATGATATATAAATGTGTCCTTCACTTTGGGAAGCAGAGAAATACTGAACAAAATTAAATATTTTGTTGACAAGATCCTAGGGCACTTTAAGTTCACTCTTCTAGCAGTGAACTTGCACTAGAGATGGGAAATGTGTGAAAAACGAGACAAGGCCACACTTGGAAAAGGGGGAATTAATGTCAGTGAGGTTTCACAGTGTCTTTGAAAAGTCAGTTTTCTATTTTTTCTTCCCATTCTAAATTGGTCACTAAATATTACCATATTTTGAAAAATCACATTTGGCAATAAAGAGGAGACCTTGCTACAGATTCTTTCTCCCAAGGCCCTAAGAATTAGAGAATGAATTCAGTTTACAAAAGTAGTACTAGGCAGCAAGAGGAAACAATGAACAATAATAAAGGCTACTTTGTTTCAGAAGGCACTTTACAGAGCACCTAAAATGTGCCAGGCACTGTACTGAGGAGCTTCACATAAAACAACTCATTTGTATCCTCATTTTCAGATTTAGAAATGTAACTCCCAAACACATTAATTTGCTCAGAGTCCAGATTTTAGGTCCTGATTGGTCTGACCCAAAAGCCTATCCTCTCTACTTGTGCATTCATTATTCATTTATTCATGTACATTCACTATGGACTACAAGGAGATCAAACCAGTCAATCCTAAAGGAAATCAGTCCTGAATGTTCATTGGCAGGACTGATGCTGAAGCTCCAATACATTGGCCACCTGATGCGAAAACTGACTCATTGGGAAAGACCCTAATGCTAGGAAAGATTGAAGGCAGGAGGAGAAAGGGACAACAGAGGATGAGATGGTTGGATGGCATCACTAACTCAATGGACATGAGTTTGAGCAAACTCCGGGAGATGGTGAAGGACAGGGAAGCCTGGCGTGCTGCAGTCCATTGGGTCGCAAAGAGTCAGGTAAGATGTAGCGATTGAGCAACAACAAAGTAAGCAAGCGCTATGCTAGACACAGATGCTACAAAAACAAGATACTTGAGTTCTAGTTAAGTAAATATGTAATCAGACAAGTAAAATATACACAATGTCATAAGCAATACAACAGCGTGGAAGCCCTAGAATAGGATGGACTTTAACTCAGTTTTGAAAGGTGGAACCTGGGGTTGGGAAATGGTAGCAGTTCTCCAACAGAGAGGAATCCTGAGAACTTTATCTAACAGAACGGTGATGAGGAATCTGTGTGCTGGGTTAGGGGAGCAACTAAGATAACTAAGATACAGGAAGTAAAAATAATCTTTGAGTAAAAGATAAGATGAGGACGAATAAAGAAAACACCTCCCAGGTTTCCAGCTTGAGTTACCCAGTAGGTAACTTTGGGTTGATCCACAACTCAGTTTTAGACACTTGGTTTTGAAACGCCTCTGATGTATCCATACATAAATGTCCAAAAGGCATCTGGATATACTGGTTCATAGCTCAGGAGATCCAAGACGGAGATATCTTAATCATCATGGATTGCTGGGTTGAAGGAATGGGTGAGATCATCCATGGAGAATACTGAGTGAGAAGGTCACCCCGGAAACCTAGGGACTACCAACATGCAAAGCACAGGCAGAAGAAAGATGCTTCAGAAGAAAACTGGGGAGGAGTGGCTATATAGAAAAGAAATGCCAGAAGAGGCAGGCACCATGGACTTCACAGAGAAGCATTCCAAAAGGCAAGCAGCAGTCAATGGCAGATCCTTCAAAGGACAAGCAAGATAATTTAAAGGTGTCTCTGATTTAGCAACAAGGAGATACTGGCAAGAACAGGCTTGGTGGACCAGCTGAGCAATAAAAAAAAAAGTAGAAACAGACGGTATCACATTTCCAAAAATGGATCTGGAAAGGGATGCAGGGAGCTAGAAGCTATAAGGGAGAATTCAGAAGAGAGTAGCTGTTTTTGAAGCAAGATGGAGACAGATGCCACCAATAAAAGGAAAGAAGATAGATTAAAAAAAAAACAAAAAAAAAAACAAACCTGGAATCAGGGAGTGGTAGGGAGTTGATAGCATAATACAGTGATCACCTAATATTTAACAAAGAATTTTGCTTAGAATAGAGATGAGAGAAGGTAAAGGCCTGAAAGATGTAAACATTGCTGATGAAAGAGACGGGGATTAAAGGCCTATGAACAGCTCAGAAAGCTAAATGAGTAACACAAACCAGGCCTTGACAACATGAGGAATCCACATGAGGGCATGAATTCTCTCCAAAGACTTTAGCATCTGGCCCAGAGCAGGAGTTCCTTTGGCTGGTACCAACTGTCTGAATCGTTCCATTACACCACAAGCTTGGCATCACTACCATCCCAACCACACATTTGGGTTATAGCTCTTTATCAGTCAGAAGATTTAATAAGAAAGTATAAAACATAAGCAAGTTGACCTTAAAAACTGATCATATTGAGGGTAGCTCAATAATGCACAGAACCAGAAGGGCACCAATGATGACTTCTGAATGATCTTTTAACCACTGATACCACCCACTGGTGAGAAAAACTACAGCAACAATGATTCACAAAACCAGTTTCTAGCCTTTTCAACAGAATTTGCTCACAAAGTTAAAGAAAAACCATAGCCATTATATTGTTATGTTTCCCAAGCACATCACTCTAAAAACATATAGTAAGGTTCCCTTTTGGAGAAGGAAATAGCAACCCACTCCAGTATTCTTGCCTGGGAAATCCCATGGTCAGAGGAGCCTGGTGGGCTACAATTCCATGGGGTCACAAAAGAGTCAGAGATGATTTAGCAACCAAGCAACAACAAAGGTTCCCTTTAGTAGATCAATCACAGACTCTACAGCTTATTTTATATATTGCTGGGGTTTTTTGTTTGTTTTTTAACAACATAAGCAGTGTTATGTCATGTAAAATATGCCTACATAATGCCTCATTTATAGAGCGGTCACATGGATACTTGGAGTATCTAGGCCATATCAGAGCATCTCCAAATAAGCAAAGAGCATCACAGGCTAGAATGCTCCAGGTCCAGACTGAGGTCTGTGCTCACTGTCAACCCCTATAAAGAACATCTTATTCTTACTGAGGACGTAATTCTGCCAAGTTTGGTTACTACTGTTTTTCTTTTTAATAAACAGGCAATTAGTATGAGTAAATGAGAAAGACTCAGTATTCCACTGCTAGAGAGAGGCACCCAGCTGATCTAAAAATCAGGAGAGAAAAAAATTTTAAACCAAAAGAGTGTAAAAAGGAATTCAAAAAGCAGTAGCAGGATTGGGCCATTTAATCAAAAAAGAGTCCTATAAACATTATCCCCTGAAGGTATCTCTGTATTAAGGCACAGAGTAATTATGAACATACAAAAGGACAGTCCTGAGGCAGCCAGGAGAGATAAAGGATGAACATTTTAGCTTAAGAAGTTAAATGTGTAACACTTAGAGTAACTGTCCTCAAAAAAGATTAGAGTAGGATTTTTTTTTCTACCAGTTGGAGCTGGGATCACTTACATCTACTGGTCCATATTCTGTACTGCCTACTATGGGACGTGTTTGCCAATCTGATCTCATTTACTCCTCAAAACACTCTTTTTTGGTTGGTTACCACTTTAAAAAGGAGATTGTATTTTAAAACAGAGTCAAAGGGATTAAAGAGCAGAGTCAGGAATTGGACTCAGGTCTGTGAGTTCAAATCTTATCAATGCTCTTTGCATAGAATTTCCAAATGAAAATTTAATTTATGATGCCTGATAAATAAGGCATTATGGTGTATAATTATTCCACTCTGACCTCACTTAAGCTTATTAAATTCCTATGTTGTAATTCTTAGCTACTTGATAAGACCAACTTCAGTGATACCATTTATCTTTCAAATATTTTTTAGGCCTTCATATAGTCTATAATCATATTTCTCAGAAGGAAATCCATGGATTTCTACTTAGGGACCCATAGGGGTGATATTTCACAGAATTATGGTGGGAAAAAAAAAAAAAAAACACTTGAAGATACTCTGAAAGTTTGAAGCAATAAATGCTATTTACTAAACGAATACCTTGTGCCCTTTGATATGCTGATATAGTCCCTTACATATTATTCATCAACACACAGTTGATCGCCATTCCCAACATTCAGGAGTTCATATATTTTCATTCTTTAGAAACGCACCCAAGGTCCTACAGTTGGTTAGAGAAAGACTGAGATTTAAAAAAGGTCAATTAGACTTTCACACCAGGGCTCTTAATGATTTTCTACATGTCTCTCTTATTTCCAAGACGACATGATCGAAGTTCAGAGAACTTAAGCAGACTATCATCTCTTAAATAAGGATGGAAACGCAGCACAGTCATTCCACCAATGGTCCAGTAAATATTCTTTACACCACACCACCTCCATCCAAAACAAGATAAAACCAATGGTACAGACACAGAAGCACCAGGCATCAGAGAAAAGGGGTCATAAGTGTTCATTAGACAGCATCCTGCAGTAACAACCACTGACTTATACTCAAGGCTTACTTAGGAACCATGCTAAGCATTTTGCTCACAATTATCTTATTTAATCCTCATGACAAATTTTAAAGGCTTATTTCATCTTCATGACAAATTTTAAAGACTTAAGAGGTTAATTAGGCTAAACTTAAAGCTAATATTTTTGTACATGTAAATTTCCACATGGAGGTGATTACCCAACCTTTTTCCTTTTCTAATCAGTTAAAGATTAGAATAGGTCAGCTTCTTCAAGAAAATTACGTTACTTCTAATCTAGTGTTTGCCTTCAAGAATGGCTCAACAAAAGAGCCATCAAGACATTCTCCTGTACCACAGAGGAGATGCAAATTTAATTTTACAACGTAATAAATATTACCTGAATCACGTAACATCAAAATTTGTTGTGTTTGTTCTGATAAGATGGTATCATCCTATGTGGATTTACTGAAGTCACTATATCATTCCTCATTTAAACAAGCTAGAATATGAAATTCAGAAACCACCAAAAATAGAAATGCTGAGAAGTGATGATTTCAACCATGAGATGACTCAGTCATTTAACATGCTTAATGAACAATTTTTTTTTTTGTATGGTATTTAACAGAATTCTATTAATTTTCTGTAAGTTTGTTTAAACAAGTTCAGATTGTTATTACTTTTCCTTGTTGGCCGCACCTCACAGCTTATGGCATCTTAGTTCCCCAAGAAGGGATTGAACCTAGGCCGTTAGCAGTAAAAGCACAGTCTAGTCACTGAACAACCAGGGACTTCCCACATAGATTTTCTTATTGCCCAAATAAAAGGATTACAGAATTTGTGGTATAGATAACAAACACAGCATTTTTTTAAATTCCTATTAATTCTCAAGGCTTCTATTCTAAAGATGGGAAAACAGAATTTTAGATCCGTATATCAGATCAGATCAGTCACTCAGTCGTGTCTGACTCTTTGCGACCCCATGAATCGCAGCATGCCAGGCCTCCCTGTCCATCACCAACTCCTGGAGTTCACCCAGACTCACATCCACTGAGTCAGTGATGCCATCCAGCCATCTCATCCTCTGTAGTCCCCTTCTCCTCTTGCCCCCAATCCCTCCCAGCATCAGAGTCTTTTCCAATGAGTCAACTCTTCGCATGAGGTGGCCAAAGTACTGGAGTTTCAGCTTTAGCATCATTCCTTCTGAAGAAATCCCAGGGCTGATCTCCTTCAGAATGGACCGGCTGGATCTCCTTGCAGCCCAAGGGACTCTCCAGAGTCTTCTCCAACACCACAGTTCAAAAGCATCAATTCTTCGGTGCTCAGCCTTCTTCACAGTCCAACTCTCACATCCATACATGACCACAGGAAAAACCATAGCCTTGACTAGACGAACCTTTGTTGGCAAAGTAATGTCTCTGCTTTTGAATATGCTATCTAGGTTGGTCATCACTTTCCTTCCAAGGAGTAAGCGTCTTTTAATTTCATGGCTGCAGTCACCATCTGTAGTGATTTTGGAGCCCAGAAAAATGAAGTCTGACACTGTTTCCACTGTTTCCCCATCTATTTCCCATGAAGTGATGGGACCCGATGCCATGATCTTTGTTTTCTGAATGTTGAGTTTTAAGCCAACTTTTTCACTCTGCACTTTCACCTTCATCAAGAGGCTTTTGAGTTCCTCTTCACTTTCTGCCATAAGGGTGGTGTCATCTGCATATCTGAGGTTATTGATATTTCTCCCTGCAATCTTGATTCCAGTGTTTCTTCCAGTCCAGCGTTTCTCATGATGTACTTTGCATATAAGTTAAATGAGCAGGGTGACAATATACACCCTTGACATACTCCTTTTCCTATTTGGAACCAGTCTGTTGTTCCATGTCCAGTTCTAACTGTTGCTTCCTGACCTGCATACAGATTTCTCAAGAGGCAGATCAGGTGGTCTGGTATTCCCATCTCTTTCAGAATTTTCCACAGTTTCTTGTGATCCACACAGTCAAAGGCTTTGGCATAGTCAACAAAGCAGAAATAGATGTTTTTCTGGTACTCTCTTGCTTTTTCCATGATCCAGCAGATGTTGGCAATTTGATCTCTGGTTCCTCTGCCTTTTCTAAAACCAGCTTGAACATTTGGAAGTTCACGGTTCACATATTGCTGAAGCCTGGCTTGGAGAATTTTGAGCATTACTTTGCTAGCATGTGAGATGAGTGCAAGTGTGCAGTAGTTTGAGCATTCTTTGGCATTGCCTTTCTTTGGGATTGGAATGAAAACTGACCTCTTCCAGTCCTGTGGCCACTGCTGAGTTTTCCAAATTTGCTGGCATATTGAGTGCAGCACTTTCACAGCATCATCTTTCAGGATTTGAAATAGCTCAACTGGAATTCCATCACCTCCACTAGCTTTTTCGTAGTGATGCTTTCTCAGGCCCACTTGACTTCACATTCCAGGATGTCTGGCTCTAGGTCAGTGATCACACCATCGTGATTATCTGGGTCATGAAGATCTTTTTTGTACAGTTCTTCTGTGTATTCTTGCCGTCTCTTCTTAATATCTTCTGCTTCTGTTAGGTCCATACCATTTCTGTCCTTTATCGAGCCCATCTTTGCATGGAATGTTCCTTTGGTATCTCTGATTTTCTTGAAGAGATCTCTAGTCTTTCCCATTCTGTTGTTTTCCTCTATTTCTTTGCATTGATCACTGAAGAAAGCTTTCTTATCTAAATTTTATATATATGTATGTATATATAAAACCATTTTAATCTACCTTCTTTTACCAAAACTTCAACTCTAAACAAAAGGCACAAATCAATTGTAACAAGAATAAGAAATTCAGTGTCCTTGGAAGGTATTGTGCTAAGTCCAGTAAGTAACACAGAGGAAAAACATATCCTACAATTTTATATATATGTGGAATCTAAAAAAATAAACATATAACAGAAATTTGGTGTCAATCTAAAAAGTTGAAGATTAAACACATACCTAGAATTTATATGGAAGAATGCCTATTGCTACTTGGCTTGCATTAAAATCATGAAAATGGGGGAATTCCCTGGTGGTCTCTGCAGTTTCACCACTAAGGGCACAAGTTCATTCCCTGTTTGGGGAACTAAGATCCCGAAAACTGTGCAGCATGGCATATAAACATACATACATGCATGCATGCATGCATAAAATCATGAAAATGGGGGGCGGGGGGAAGCCTACAAAAGAAAAGTCCAAGTTCAAGCAGCCAAAACGCACTTTAACAACTTTTCAGTCCTTAGAAAAACAGTTACTAATGGATAGCATACCACTTTTACTCATATCTGGAAGATCAAATGACAGATTTTTATATGGGAAAGAATAAATGGCAAAGAACACAAATGAACATTTAATCCATTAAGTTCAGTTCACATAGGTAAGTGTGAGAGCAATATATTATCTAAACAAAAGTATGTATTTTTCACATAGACTTTTTGCTTCTAGAATATTTTCATACCCCTCTTATCGAAACGCCACAACAACTCTGAATAGATCAACTATAAACATACTTGTTAAACATGGGTACATAAGCAAATTAGATGATATGAACAGAAGTTATTTCAGAATCAATCTAGTTAATCAAGAAATAATAAGTTCTAACTTCTGGTGAAAAATGAAGCTTTCATTTCCTTTACTAACTATTTTTTCCTCCTATCTTTGGACAATTTGAAAGCAATGATGTACTGGATAATCAAGCATGTGACACCCAGTGACTATAAAAATTCAATTCCAAAGGACCTACCCCTTCTTGTTTAGTGAAGAGATGAAGGCAGTCACTCAAAGCTACGCAAGTTTCTCTAGAAGCTTCAGCGACAACTTCAACTTTCTGAAGAAATGATGGAAGCATTTCTATAAATAAAATAAATATAATGAGTGGGATTTTAAGTAATAATAAAGTAAAACAAGACCACGAACATATTTCATATCTACTAACCTCATTTTTCCTTCTAGCTGCCTTAAGCATACAATTACTGTTCCTCTGGCATGATTATTAAGCACCTACTGTATGCAGGGCATATAAATTCATATAGAAAAAGAAAAGGAGAAAGCCTTGACCTAGAAAAGCCTATATCTTAAAAGGAGAAGAGCCAGGACTAAAAAAAAAAAAGAAACAAAAATTTTATAGACATAAATAATGTTTAAGAAAAACAGTTGTCAAGCAGAAATGATATCATTACTTATAAAACATTAACACTTCCCCTTTCATGATATTCATTACTAGATAAGTAATTTTATTCCAAGGCAAAGTGCTAAAAAGAGACAAAAATAATTCTGTAGTTGACATGACAGCTAAGAGATCTGAAGGCGGTATCAACTCAACTTCCTCTACTTCTTATTTGGATAAACGTTCTGTATAAATAGGTCTTTCGCTCTCAAAAATACAGACTTGTCAAGGTCCAGTATCCTGCCGGATACATAAGTTGGGAAATAAATGATAATATCAGTATCTTCCTTGGACCCCTAAAGAAAATCTTAATCCACTTTTCCCATCATTCTTTTTTTTGGCAAGCGAAAACAACAAAATGCATACTTGTCACTTAAACAAGTGAAATGTCATATTGTGAGAAAAAGTGTACTTAGTTGAAATAGCCTGGAATTTAATGTTAATTATACATTAAGATCCTTTAAATCTGTCCCTTCCATCAAAAAAGAGAAATTATAATAAGAAAGCTTTAAGGAAAAAATAAAGGGAGAAAGACAAGTCTGCCGCATCCTCTGTATTGTAAGTAATCCTGATGTACCTAAACCGCTATTCTTAAAACATGGTAAACAAAGTCAGTAAACAAAAAGAATCAAGTGAATCAAATGCCAACAAATCTGAACAAAAATTTTCCAGTGGGAGGAAAATCTATAGGAAATAATATGACAAATGATTTAGCCGTTATTTCTAAGTGATAAAGTTGTATGAACCTGTTCTCTTTTTAAATTTTCCAAATGTTCTATATGAATGAGATTTATTTTAGCAAAGACAAGTCCTTTTCTTGGAAAAATTCTTTCTTAAAACTCATAAAGCAAAACTATGCAATAAAAGGAAAAGATCATAGTGAATGAAGCAAGAACAGTCTTTTATTCATATCGATATAAAGACCAAATGACATTTTATCATATTTTTCATCTCATGGGATAGAGTTTCCTAGGGTTTGCTATTATTAATGACACCCAAATACTTGGAAACTACTAAATTCTAAGATAAATTTGACTTTACATACTTCTTTTGCAATCTTTGATACACACTGTGAAGATTTATTCTGTACTTAGTTGCTAAATAGCAAAAGAGAGTACCATATGCTAGATGCCATGTGACTTAAATAGTACCTCAACAGATGTCTTACACAGCGCTGGGGACGAGGGATGTGAGGAGATGCACAAGAAAAAACAGACACAGCCTCTGCCTCCCGTAAATTATCTGGGTAATCTAGTAATCTTTCACCTTCATGGCACAAAGGACAGAGAAACGGAAGCACAGTCCATTCGTGGATATGTTTCTTTTTATTAAATGCCATCATTACCTCCAATTATGTCTATGTTTTAGATATCTCACACTTAAGATACTTATTGATTTCCATAAAACATTAAATGTCAAAATAGATTTCACTGCTGTTGTTGCTCAGTCACCAAGTTGTATCCGACACTTTGCGCCTGCATCAGCTGCAGCACGCCGGGCTTCCCTGTCCTTCTCTATCTCCCAGAGTTTGCTCAAACTCAGGTCCGTTGAGTCAGTGTTAGTATCCAACCATCTCATCCTCTATCACCCTATTCTCCTCTTGCCCTCAATCTTTCCCAGCATCAGGGTTTTCTCCAATGAGTTTCAGGGGCACTTTACAAATTTTTAAACAAGCTTTCGAAAAGTATTCCAAGAAATATATATTAAGACAAGTTTTTATAAGAATCTCTTATTGAATGTCAAATTCTTCTGTCCAAAATAGTCAAAAGTTACCTAATTTCTCTGACAATCTAGCGTCCAAACAAGATGCTAGAATTAATATTAACCTGCACGGTGGGATAGTGTAGGAATCATTTACTATGGTAAACACACTGGTTCAGGGCTATGGATCAAGGCCAGTTGGTTGACACCAGTATGCCTCTTATGCAATGATGTCTCATACTGATTACATAAAGGAGAACTGCTAAGCTTCTAGAAAAGTTACCAAGTAGCAATCACTGCAAATATGCTTTAGCCAAGTAATATTCAGAGACTGAGCTATAATAAATGCAAAAAGGCAGTATGTTACCATATCTGGCCTACCCTGAGGATTGGACACTTAAATAGTACCAGTTAATTTGAGAGAAAAAGTTATTTTTTGTACTAAAAATATTGTTGAACTCAGGAAAGATGCTGGAAGATTATATGTGAAAAGCTTAACTTTAGAGACATGTATAAAAAGCTCACAATCTGTCGTTTCCATGATTACAATGTACAATTTTTAATTGGGTAAGTTTTAAAACTAGTAGGGAAGTGCTTGTTTCTTGCTGTTAAACGAAACCCTAATACAGAACACCTCCATTGTTCTCCTTATACAGAAAAAGTCTACACTCCTTAGATTAACATTTAAATCATTCCACAAATGGTCAGTTTCAGCCAGACTATTTTCCCGGGAATATCTGTTTTCCTAGAAATATGATCCTATTTTACTACTTCTAAACTTTTGTTAACGATGTTCCCTTTTCTGTGAATACTGGAAATAGTAATTATTCATATTAAGAAGTTTCTCCATTTAACTAAAAAAAAAATTCTAAGGTCAAGTTCAAATGCCATTCTCCCCATGAAGCCTTCCTTAAAAATCACTGTGGGAGGCGACCTCTTCTACTGGACTCCATATGTAGCCACATCCACTTGCTAAGAACTCAGGCCCTTTGCACATGCTCTGCTACTCTGCTCGTATGTACATGGTACATATGCTCACTGTATGCTGCTATTCTCAGTAAGCTCTAAACCTCTTTAACACGCCGCCCCCCCAAATACTGTACACCAAACCTTGTACAAAGAAAAGGCTCAAATATTAAAAGAATAAGGAAAAATAATAAAAAATATTTTATTTCCATTCACTTGCATAGAAAATCCAAATCACTCTGGGTTATTTTATTTTACAACGGAAGAATTATTATATTTTAGCTAAAGTGTTAGTCACTCAGTCATGTCCGTCTCTTTGCGATCCCATGGACTGTAGCCCAGCAGGCTCCTCTGTCCATGGGATTCTCCAGGCAAGAATACTGGAGTGGGTTGCCATTCCCTTCTCCAGGGGATCTTCCTGATCCAGTATTGAACGCGGGTGTCCCACGTTGCAGGCAGATTCTTTACCAATTGAGCCACCAGGGAAGCCCCAGAAATATTTAAGACATAAACATTTTCATTTATATTACTACAGGTTGGTTAATTAGCACAGGTGGATAAATGTACTATTTTAAACTACATTTTCTTTTTACTTGAGGCACAAGAAAATCTCTTTTGTCTGTTTTTCAATTTAACTCAAATATTTCTATCATTGGGGACAAGATATTTAAAAGAGGAAAAAACTGGATGAATGGCATTTCCTCACCCTCTCACCCTAGTCCTTTTGGACACAGTGTTGCCTTAAGTGTTTTTTGTTTTGTTTTGTTTTTAAGTAAACACAAACAGTTGAGAATAAATAGTCCCAAAGCTATCTAGTGACAAAGCTAAGGTCATAGGAAATAAAGAAAATATCAAAATAAGACAATTTTTTCTCTTGTGGTGGAAAACAGAAAATGTAATGTATCTGACTATGTGCATGAGAAAAGGTATTTTTGAAATTGATTCATACTCCATTGGAATTATATAAATCCCTCAAGACAATCAATACTCTCTCCCCAAAATGGAGAAAAAGATTTCTGGACATAAAAATCAACTACTCTTCTAAAAAACTTCTACTACATAAAACCATAGCTTGAAAAAAAAAATCAAGATTGGTGGCATCATATAAGATATAAAAATATAAATTTATCTATTTCTTGTTCAAATTAAGATGATTAGCTTGAAATCAATCACCCACTAAACAAGCACCACTGAGCATTTCATCTATGTATCTACATCTGTAAATTTATACTAGTTGCAACGGAAGTATAAGATATATAATTCAAGCAGCATGTGTTAAATGAGTTAAAATCATGAGTTAAATAAGAATAAAAAGATCATAACAGGGATGCTGCAAGATATAAAGAGCAAACAAACTATACACACATAAATGTCACACATTTAGAGAAAAGGGCTACCATTATGGGATGCAATAATAAAGGGGAGTTTGATAAAAGTAATGGTACTTGGGTCAGATCTTGAAGACTAAGTCTGTTATTGTTAAACACAATGCCCAATAAAACAAATGTATCTAAAATATCTATATCTATTATTTTCAGATGGTCTGAAAATACTGGTTCTGAGAAGAAGAGTCTCAGAATCATGATCAATGAGAACTTGAGAGGTAAGAGGATTTGCATCTACCATTTATTGAGTGGCTATCATGTGGCAGGCACTACATTCCAGGTGCTTGAGATAAAGGGGTAAGTAAGTAACTGAGAAACAGTTTCTGTCCTTACAATACAGTCTGGCAAGGAAAACAGAAAGTAAAACAATTATTATTGAATGAACAGTATTGATCAGAGGGAGTCTTTAGAGTAGTCAGAGGGAAAGCATATATTTGTTAGAAAAACTAAAATTAATTAATTTAACAAAGCACCAGTTGGGAAGACCTTTTGGGTTCAAAATCAGGAAGAAGCCAGCAGAGCTATGAAATGTATTTTGCATTCTTTTACAAATAAGAGTGAATAGAAGAAAAGGAGGAAAATTGGATTAAAATCTCCACCAAAGGCTGTAACTGGATTTGCATCACCCGTGACTAAACTGCCCTGGCAGTGGCTCCTAACCGTTTGGGAGTAATCTTAAGAGAAAACCCAATCAACAAAACAAATGATACAGAGTCACGTGTGACCCAGGGAGCTCTGCCTCCAGCAAAGTCAGGAGGGAAGTGCTGGTCAGGTCTGTGCCTCAGTGATTAAGGTGAGGACAGAGAAAGTGATGGTGTTTTCTCCCATGGACTAGGCAAAGTAAGAGTACTAAGCCAGTTTCATAACCACTTTGTCTCCTCTCTGACTCCTCCCACCTGGCTGCCTGAAAGGAAGCCTGGACCAGAACAGCAGCCCGCCCTCCACCCAGTGCCCTGTCCCTACTGAGATCGGGGACAGCTCTCAGAGCAGGGTGGTGCCGGTGGTGCTTTAGTCACTAAGTCATGTCCAACTCTTTTGTGACCCTATGGACTGTAGCCCACCAGGCTCCTCTGTCCATGGGATTTCCCAGGCAAGAATACTGGAAAGAGTGGGTTGCCATTCCCTTCTCCAGGGGACTTTCCCGACCCAGGGATGGAACCCGGGTCTCCTGTATTGCAGGCGGATTCTTTACCGACTAAGCCATCAGGGAAGCCCCCATATTACAGGCCTGGGCAGATGGAAAGGTAGTGGCTTGAACTTTTGCTTGTTCTTCTGTCCCCTTCTGAGACTTGAGGCAGCTAAGTCTGCCCAGAGGGGGAAATGGAAACAGAGGTACAGTGATGCGAATTAGCTGGAGGGTCATTTGGAAACACAAAGAGCGAGCCTGTAGGCTAGTCTTAGAGAAGCCAAGAAGTTTCTAGAAGCTACACTTAAAAGATGAGGAAAAGCTAGTATTTCACATGATGAGAACAAGACCCTAAGGCATGAGAAAAGTTCAGCATTGCTGAACTCTGAGTAAGAGGAAGGAAGAGGTGAGAGGTGATATTGCTAAAGTGAGGAGACACAGGTCAAGGTAGAGTTCGATTACCCACTAAGGCACTGAGGTCTCAAGACTTGATTTGCGTTTAGAGTTCAGTTCAGTTCAGTTGCTCAGTTGTGTCCGACTCTTTGCGACCCCATGAATTGCAGCACGCCAGGCCTCCCTGTCTATCACAAACTCCTGGAGTTCACTGAGACTCATGTCCATCAAGTCAGTGATGCCATCCAGCCATCTCATCCTTGGTCGTCCCCTTCTCCTCCTGCCCCCAATCCCTCCCAGCATCAGAGTCTTTTCCAATGAGTCAGCTCTTTGCATGAGGTGGCCAAAGTACTGGAGTTTCAGCTTTAGCATCATTCCCTCCAAAGAAATCCCAGGGCTGATCTCCTTCAGAATGGACTGGTTGGATCTCCTTGCAGTCCAAGGGACAGAGGCACCTCTCAAACTACAATGTACAACACTCCCTGGAGGCAGCATGGCCAGATGAGAAGAGCTGCAACCTACAGGCAGGATGGCTGTGGCCAGTGTCAGCGCAGGGACAGAGGAACAGAGAAAGGGACAAGGAGAGATACAGGAGACACAGGATGCGCATCGCTGCAAGGATGCACTCCAAGGTTAAGATGACTCCAAGGCTTGGGCTTGGGAAAGCGTATCAAATGGAGATGTGTTCTCTGAGATGAGAAATACCGGAAAGAACCTCAGGACAAGAGAAGAGGAAAAAAATAATAACAATAATTGACAGAAAAATTACAAAGGATTTTTTTGTTGTGAGTTGGAGACTTTGGCCCTGCTTCAATTCCACTGTCCCCTTGAACTTCTGAAAGGGAGACCTTAAGGACTGGAACAATACCTCAGCTGCAGCAGCCAAGTGACTGTCCTCAATGAGTTCTACCTTTCACTGTAGATGCAGATCTAGGCATGAAAATCTGTAACCTTTTCTAGCTCACAGATCAAAAGTTTAGAAGGAAATACAGAATTTTTTATTTAGTCCAGGTTCTTTACTGGTGAAGAGCAGTCTCTGCGGCCAGGCTGCCTAGGATCAAACTCTGTCTGGTTTTTACTAACTGTATGACCCAAGACAAGTTACGTAAGCTCTCTGTGCCTCCGTTAGCTTATTCATAAAATGGACATAATAGTCATACACTAACACTGGGTTGTCATAAGGAATAAAAGAGTTAATATAAGGACTTCCCTGATGGTCCAGTGGCTATGACTCCACGCTCCCAATGGAGGGGGCCCAGGTTCGATCCTTGGTGAGGGAACTAGATTCCATACGCTGCAACTAAGAGTTTCCGTGCCACAACTAAGACCTGGGACAGCCAAATCAATAAATATTTTTAAAAAACGAGTAAATATATGAAAAGTACACAAAACAATGCACACACAAAAAGGGCTATATGTGCGTGTATTCTGGATAATACAATTTGTGCATTACTGACATATTTCACATTAGAAAGTGCATGGGACACTTGTGGTACCTAGCTGACTACAATGATGAGGAAACATCCTTCCAACCCAAACCCATCAAGATGCTGATAAAATAATAGTAATAATATAATATATATCAGAGTTGGAAAGAACAAAATCCCAGATATGCTGGAAACCAACAGAAAAGTCAAGGCTGACAGAACAGGAACAGGCAGAGGTGCAATGGGGAAGGCCAAGCCCTGGGGGATCAGAGGTCAGCTGGACAAAGTGGGGGAGCTGAGAGCTGCTCCTTCACATCCTCGTGAAGGGAGATGCGGCTCTGATCTTACCAAGCAGAGCAAGACCTTGTAAAGGGCTGGATCCCCAGAAAAAACAGAAATGGGCAGGGCAGCAGTGAAGAAGGGCATTTCCTACCGGTGCTCTGGGTGGGCATCATGAAAAACAGAAATCCCTAGCTTGTACCACATTTAGTAGGCAATCCGATTTTAAAATGATTACATCCTCAACAGAAACACAACTACTGTGAAGGGACAGTTCCATAATCCAGAAGGAGGAAAAACATACTCTGAGTGAAAAGTTAAAATCCAAGTGAAGCAAACAATCCATTCCAAGGGACAGTCAGCCAACGAAACCAAAGAACCGGCTCCGCCAACAGCTTGAGACATAAGAACACACTGAAAAGGGCTTAGTTGTATACATTTAAAATTATTAGCGATAAAGTTAGAAGTATATGTACTATGGAAGAGCAGTCCTCTATGGAAAAAAGAAAAACTTTTAAAACCACCACCTAGAATTTCTACAATGGTGAAATACAGTCCTTTAGGATTAGAAAGTCAGAGGGCTAAACAGACCACCTAGATCAAATTGAGAAAGAAACTGAAACTAGGAAGTAGATCTGAGGAAATTGCTCAGAATACAACACAGAAAAAATAGAAACAGAATGAGACACTAAGAGATGGGGGATAAAATAAGAAGCCTCCCAAGAAGTTTCTGCGGAAGAGAAGGAATGAAGAAGTAAAGTCTGAAGCGACAACAAAGAACTTTCCTAGACTGAAGGAGGAGTGAACGAGTCTTTGAATTAAACACAGTCTCAAAGAGCAAACGTAAGACACTTTAAAACTGCAAAACGACAAAGACAAAGGGGAGATCTTTGAAAAGCAATGCTATGCTAAGTCACTTCAGTCGTGTCCGACTCTGTGCCACCCCATAGACAGCAGCCCACCAGGCTCTCCCGTCCCTGGGATTCTCCAGGCAAGAACACTGGAGTGTGTTGCTATTTCCTTCTCCAATGTATGAAAGTGAAAAGTGAAAGCGAAGTCGTTCAGTCGTGTCCGACTCTTAGCGACTCCATAGATTGCAGCCTAACAGGCTCCTCCGTCCATGGGATTTTCCAAGCAAGAGTACTGGAGTGGGGTGCCATTGCCTTCTCCTGAAAAGCAATAAGAGAACTTTAAAAGGAAAAAAAAAAAAAAAGCCTATCAAAGAATCATCATTAGAATGTTAGAAGCCAGAAGAAATTGGAATTGCATCTTCAAAACACTAATGGAGGGGCTTCCCTGGAGATTCAGCGATAAAGAATCTGCCCGCCAATTAAGGAAACAGGGGGTTTGATCCCTGATCTGGGAAGATCCCACATGTTGAGGAGCAACTAAGCCCAGAAGGCAAGACTACCAAGCCTACGTGCCACAGCTACTGAAGCCTGTGCACCCCAGAGCCTGTGACCCCCACAAGAGAAGCCACCACACTGAGAAGCCTGAGACCATACCCAGAGAGTAGCCCCTGCTTGCCACACCTAGAGAAAAGCCCACTCAGCAACAAAAGACCCATAGCCAAAAGTAAAAACTAAATAAAATTATATATTAAAAAAAAAAAAAAAAAACTAATGGACAGTAACTAACCCAGCGGAGGTCAAATAAAGATTTAGATGAGAGGGAAAGTTTGCTACTCACAGATCCCTAGTGAAAAGAACTATTCAAAGGTTTGTCTCAGGAAAACCACTGAATCCAGAGAAGAATCCGATATAAAAACCAATGGCATTGACTGTGGAAACCCCATCTGTTAAAGAATGCAAACTGCTCCCAAGGGGAGGGCTGACAGTTTCTTCCCTCTTTAAGTTCCTACAAGATTTCACTGATTTCTTTCACCAGTGTTTTATAGTTTTCTATATATAGGTCTTTTGTTTCTTTAGGTAGATATATTCCTAAGTATTTTATTCTTTTCATTGCAATGGTGAATGGAATTGTTTCCTTAATTCAATTCCTCTGTTTTCTCATTGTTAGTGTATAGGAATACAAGGGATTTCTGTGTGTTGATTTTATATCCTGCAACTCTACTATATTTATTGATTAGCTCTAGTAATTTTCTGGTGGAGTCTTTAGGGTTTTCTATGTAGAGGATTATGTCATCTGTAAACAGTGAGAGTTTTACTTCTTCTGGAGGAATCCAATCTGGATTCCTTTTATTTCTTTTTCTGCTCTGACTCCTGTGGCCAAAACTTCCAAAACTATGTTGAATAGTAGTGGTGAGAGTGGGCATCCTTGTCTTGTTCCTGACTTTAGGGGAAATGCTTTCAATTTTTCACCATTGAGGATAATGTTTGCTGTGGGTTTGTCATATATAGTTTTTATTATGTTGAGGTATGTTCCTTCTATTCCTGCTTTCTGGAGGGTTTTTATCATAAATTAATGTTGAATTTTGTCAAAGGCTTTCTCTGCATCTATTGAGATAATCATATGGTTTTTATTTTTCAATTTGTTAATGTGGTGTATTACATTGATTGATTTGCAGATATTGAAGAATCCTTGCATTCCTGGGATAAAGCCCACTTGGTCATGGTGTATGATCTTTTTAATATGTTGTTGGATTCTGTTTGCTAGAATTTTGTTAAGGATTTTTGCATCTATGTTCATCAGTGATACTGTTCTGTAGTTTTCTTTTTTTGTGGCATCTTTGTCAGGTTTTGGTATTAGGGTGATGGTGGCCTCATAGAATGAGTTTGGAAGTTTACCTTCCTCTGCAATTTTCTGGAAGAGTTTGAGTAGGATAGGTGTTAACTCTTCTCTAAATTTTTGGTAGAATTCAGCTGTGAAGCCGTCTGGTCCTGGGCTTTAGTTTGCTGGAAGTGGGCTTTTGTCTGCTGGAAAGACAGCCTTCAGAATGGGAGAAAATAATAGTAAATGAAGCAACTGACAAAGGGCTAATCTCAAAAATATACAAGCAACTCCTGCAGCTTAATTCCAGAAAAATAAATGACCCAATCAAAAAATGCACCAAAGAACTAAACAGACATTTCTCCAAAGAAGACATACAGATGGCTAACAAACACATGAAAAGATGCTCAACATCACTCATTATTAGAGAAATGCAAATCAAAACCACAATGAGGTACCATTTCACATCAGTCAGAATGGCTGCTATCCAAAAGTCTACAAGCAGTAAATACTGGAGAGGGTATAGAGAAAAGGGAACCCTCTTACACTGTTGGTGGGAATGCAAACTAGTACAGCCACTATGGAGAACAGTGTGGAGATTCCTTAAAATACTGGAAATAGAACTGCCATATGACCCAGCAATCCTACTGCTGGGCATACACACCGAGGAAACCAGAACTGAAAGAGACACGTGTACCCCAATGTTCATCGCAGCACTGTTTATAATAGCCAGGACTTGGAAGCAACCTAGATGTCCATCAGCAGATGAATGGATAAGAAAGCTGTGGTACATATACACAATGGAGTATTACTCAGCCATTAAAAAGAATACATTTGAATCAGTTCTAATGAGGTGGATGAAACTGGAGCCTATTATACAGAGTGAAGTAAGCCAGAAAGAAAAATACCAATATAGTATACTAACGCATATATATGGAATTTAGAAAGATGGTAACAATAACCCTGTATGCAAGACAGCAAAAGAGACACAGATGTATAGAACAGTCTTTTGGACTCTGTGGAAGAGGGCGAGGGTGGGGTGATTTGGGAGAATGGCATTGAAACATGTATATTATCATATGTGAAACAGATCGCCAGCCCAGATTCGATGCAGGATACAGGATGCTCAGGGCTGGTGCACTGGGATGACCCAGAGGGATGGGATGGGGAGGGAGGTGGGAGCGGGGTTCAGGATGGGGAACACATGTATACCTGTGGCAGATTCAAGTCAATGTATGGCAAAACCAATACAATATTGTAAAGTAATTACCCTCCAAAAAAGTAAATAAATAAAGTGGAAAAAAAAAGATTTCACTGAATTGTATGATCTGTATACTCAATAACTTGACAGAACAAATGTAGTACTGGTATCTCCCCAAATTCAACAGAAATATTATAAATTTATTAGCTAAATATGTTACTCATTTCATTCACTCAAAGTGTGTGTGTGTGTGTGTGTGTGTGTGTGTGGAAGGGGGAGGGGAGGTTGGACAAGGGCCAAGGGAACACAAGCACCTACTATGTGCTATGCACATAGTTTAGGTGCTGAAGATAATCAGTGAATAAAACAAAGTTCCTCCCTTCATGGAGTTTATATTCCAACAGGAGAGGTAGACAGTCAACTACACACACACACACACGAAGGTTGGTAAGTGACAAAGAAGAACAACGCATGGCCGGAGATGCAGAGAGTCCGAGTCGGACATTGAGACAGGACTTGGTATCAATAACATCATGGCAGAAAGAGCCCTGGGCCCATCAAGAGGGGAGTCCAGCCACAGGCAGACCACAGCCATGCCGGAGGGAGCCAGGTGACCCCAACCTACCCCTCCTCCCACCCTACCCCATCTCCTGACAAAGTCTCTGTCAGCTGGAGCCAATCAGAGGGCCAAGGGCAAAGAAGCCCTAAGAATGCTTCTGAAGTTGATAGTGATCCAGGGCCCAGGGCATCAAGCAAGGTTCTGCTGGAGCAAGGGGAGCGGGGGTCAGGGAAAGTCCTGGAGAAAAGCCTTCCAGGCAGAAGGGCCAGCACACGCAGGCAGCTTTAAGGAAGAGTAAGGCCAGTGAGGCTGCAGAGAGGCAGGCAGGAGAGGAGGACAGAGAGACTCTGTAGATCATTAGAAGGAGTAGATCATTAGAAGGGCTTCATCTTTGTCTCTAAGTGAGAAGACATGGAAGCAAAGGGGTGTTTTGAGCTAAGAGTATCAACCCGCTAATGCTTTAGAAGGATCCCTGGGGCAGGGACTGTAGGGACACGGGTGGGAATTGAGTCAGGAGGCTGTTTTTAATAGCACACGAAGGAGATGAGGGTGGCTTGGACTGGTATGGCAACAGTGAAGGGGTGGTAAGAATCCTTACTCAAAGTCCAGGACTTTGACTAAAGTTGTAAGTGGGTTGAACAAAAGTGCTTTTCAAGACTTCTTCTTTTCGGTAACTGACAACATGATAATGTCTTCAACCAGGGATTTACTATACACAGTTAGCAATAAAGTGCATGCATTAAACTTGGCCTGTAAAGTAATGAATCTTTTTTGGAAAGTTACTTATAAGTATGTATCAATAGGTTCAAAAACATTAATATATTTTCACCCATAATCTCATTGCCCAGAATTCTATGGTAATAAAGTGATGTGGTCAAATATAAGTGTACCATACATTATTTACAATGGTCAAAACCTGGCTATTACACCTAAGGGTAAATTTAGAGTTGTCGGGTAGAACAGATTGACTACATGGCCTTCGGGAAGTCTTCCAAAAGTTTTATAAGTTTGAGTGATTTTATTCATTTTTGCAACCAGGCTTTTGGTAAAGATCAAATTGTAGCAATTTCAGTACTGCATCCTTTACACCTTGAAAGATGTGTTATCCATGTCAGATACGTAACTTTGGTATTAATCCAGATGGAAATTAGGCTTAAGGTCCACTCATGAAAACGACAGTGGCTCAGATAGTAAAGAGTCTGCCTGCAATGTGGGAGACCAGGGTTCAATCCCTGCGTTGGGAAGATCCCCTGGAGAAGGAAACGGCTAACCCACTCCAGCATTCTTGCCTGGAGCCCATGGACAAAGGAGCCTGATGGGCTAGAGTCCATGGGGGTCACAGAGAGTCAGACACAACTGAATGACTAACACACACATGAAAACAAAAGCATTACTTTAACAGAGGACCAAGAGACACAGTGTTTGGTCAAAAGTGTTCACAGGGATCATGGGGAGAAGAACTGTAAATAAAGCTAAAAAATCAGGTTAAGAACATCCTTAAATGCCAAGATAAAAAGTTTGTATTTTATTCTGCAGTTTCAAGGACACTTAAAAGATTTTCTCAGGCAAAAAAAAAAAAAAAACACATTTATAATCATTTTTAAACGGTAAGTTTCTAAAATGAATCTGGCAGCAATAATGCAGTACTTCACAGCATTTGAATTGGAAGAGTTCCTGAAAGCCTTCTGACTCAACCCCCTTTAAGCATGGAATGCAGAGGGTGTTGGAGGGGGGGGGGTGGTTCCCAGAAGGCAGGGAGAGTAAAGGGCAGGCGCTGCAGTGATCTGGATGCAGGCAGCACGGAGCGGAATGTGTACCATAGAAGATGCAGTAAGAAAGAGGGTGGGAGTCTTAAAAGTTCACATTCATACAGTTTTGTACCAAAACGTAAACCAACTGACAATCCCAACCACAAGATCTGGATTCCGTCCACAAACATTTTAGTTTTTCCTCTTGAGATGTCACTGGAAAACTACGTAGGCAGTTTAGAGTAGGATGTGTATCTATCGGCTTCCTTTAATAAAGCCCATGTGCCGGGTTACTCTGTACAATCCACTGGCATTAAGAGCAGACTCAGTTACCTTCAAAGCTCTAACTCCATTCATGAAATTATCTCTATTCTATTTCTGATCCTGTGTTGTTCTATTTACCTACACCAGTCTTTCAGAAAATAATGTCCATAATCGTCCATGTATAAACCCACTGACTTTTACTGCAGATACATGAAGTAGCACTGTCAAATCACAAATATTTTTCAAAGTTTCCCAGACGTCACTGTGCAAAGTGAACGCACTCTTGGTACTGAATACCATGTATGTCTCTAAGACATACATGCATGCCATTATTATGAGTGGCAAGTCATACAGGTGACCTGAACCAAGACATCTGTCTCAAGGTTCAAAAGAAGAAAAAAAAAAGAAAAGAAAAACAATTTGGTTGTAGTTCTGATATAATTTCTTACTTTGGTCCAGATGAAAAAAAAATAATCTTTACATTTCACCTCACTCTGCACAGTTTCTGTATCTTTTAAATGTTGTTAGTATCTCAGCTGAGTTTAGATGATTCTTGGTGAGGATGGTATTTTAAAAGCCCATGAATAGTCATAGTTGCATAAGTCTGTGACCATACTAAAAGCCACTGATACACTCCACATAGGGGAATTCTAGGCTTATGTGAATTAAATATAATGAAGCTGTTATTATTTAAAAGCCCACTGAGCATAAACAGCATAAGTAATAAAATATTCCAGCTAGCAGTTAATAATCAAAATGACTGCTATCCTTCCCAAGCTGTCATCACTCATATAAATAAGTGTTTGTTGAACTGAAGCAAAGTGATGCCTGAGGTACATCTGGACAGATACAGAACTTTTATGCTCAGTTTATTCTGATATCAACATACCTTCACCTTTCCCAGGCACATACAAAACTAGATCATTATTAAAATTGATATAGTCATAATCCCATAGACAACTAAGTTGATTCAATTTTAGTGGAGTTATTTACAAACATATCAGAGCTCAAGTCTAAAGCAACTGTTAAAAGTCTCAAGTCTAAGGCACAGGATAACTGTTTAATTTACAAAGTAATCAATTTGTTCTCAAAACCTAATTTGCATATTGGATTTTATATTGGGATTTTTGTATTTTGCATTGGGTTGTATTTTGATTGCTGGAGTACTTATAATTAACTCTTGGTAATTCATAACTAAAGAAGAGTAAAGGTATAAAAATTTACTTTTGAAAAGGAGATTAATAATTAGACAAGTTCATGTATACATTCACAGAATGGCAAAAGACCAAGGTCTGGGAACTGCCAACCCCTTCATTTTATAGGCAGGGAAACTAAACCTCTGAGAAATTAACTGTCCCGCTTAAAAGTAACAAGTGGCAGAACAAGGATTCAAATCTAAGACAATTTGACTCCAAAATCCAAGTCTTCTGGGATTCGTAAATAGAGCTCTCACTCCATAGCCAAAATGAATTACAGCCCCAGAAGGTTAACTTTGTTTTTCAAATACAATTCTGAATTCAAAACCAAAAATTATCTGTAATGTATAACCAACCAAAGGATGAACATCTATGATGATGGGTGTCTTAAAGAGTGGGGTTTTACTTCTTTTTACCTTGAGCCATGTCACCCTCCTTGATCATCTTGAGAAAGTTGGAAATTTCTTTATCTAGTCTCTGTTGGCATATCTGTGCTTTCTGGAAAAGAAAACAAAAGAAAAGTTAAATACAGGATTTTTACAGTACATATGCTTTAATATTGCCATTGAAACTTTTTATCTCACAGGTTGATATACTGTAATAATCGAGACATGTTCCTAACAGAGAGAAAAGGGTGAGAGAAAATCACCTTAGAAACTGAACATAACCATGTACAGATTAATAAAAAAATCTTCTAAATTTTAAATACATTCAACATGTCACGATACTACACAACTGTATCAATTACTTCTAATAACTCATTACACAATATATATCTGAGATTTGATTTATTCACACTTAGTAGGCTTGTTAAATTCATCGAGAAATTATAAAATGCACTCATTAAGAATATCTTTTAGAAATTGTTTTTGTTTGAAAAAATCCAGATGGTAGTAACATTTGGAAACCACAACCGGATTTTCATTCAGCAAATCTAAGTGAGCACAGCCCCCACATAATCAGACCAGCAGGACATTTTTTCAGTCAGTGAAAGCTTATAAAAATAAGGTAAAGCAATCTTCCGTGTAATCGGAAATTTCTACATATTTAGATCCCTAAAAGAAAAACAGAGTTTCATGATGTAAACTGCATCCCATCTTAGTATAGATTTGTAAGTCCAAAAATGAAAAATCAGATAAATCTGTAATTCTGAAATAAGTTTTTTTTAGTTTCCCTTTAAAGGAAACTAAGAAGCAAGAATAAGAAGCAAGAAAATAATCATTGTAAAGTTGGTTGGTTATGGCAATAAGAAAATATTCTGAGAACCTTGAGCTTATCAAGATTATCATACTGTTGTAGGTTGAGTAATACATTAAGCCTATGAATTCTTCTCTGGTTGCTCAGTGGTAAAGAATCTGTCTGCCAAGCAGAAGACCAGGGTTTGATCCCTGGATTGAGAAGATCCCCTAGAGAAGGAAATGCCAATCCATTCCAGTATTCTTACCTGGAGAATCCCATGGACAGAGGAGCCTGGTGGGCTACTGTCCAAGGTGCGGCAGAGAGTCGGGCATGACTGAGCACGCACGCATGAATCTTCTCTACTTTGTACTCCTAACATCAACTGGCTCATCACCCAACATTTTTACTCCCCCTAAATCAGACCTACGTGCCAAGGTGATACAGGTACGCATGCTCCCCACCTGATAAATCTTTCAGTGGTTCAACTCAGCTCAACCCCAGCGGAATTAATCACGGTACCACATTCGTGACAGGCAATGTTCTCTTTAAAATGTACATTACTCCATTTTGAGAGCTCCAACAACATAAAAATGCGGTTCATTTTTTGCAGGGGAGGGAGATAGGAAGAATACCTACACTGTGCCAATACCTTTCTGTGCCACCACAGAAACAGAAACGATATGCTGGGTAATTCTTTCAGACACAGTCTTTAAATACACATTTAAGGCAAGAAAAAAGTCGATCAGGGGCCACTGAAAACATGTACCACACAACCAAATGTATCACTCATAATTTATTTATAGAAAATTGTCATTTCACTCTATACATATTTAATACCCCTACCCATGCGCATCAATACTACTGTTTTCTGTCTCTTTTTTTTCTATGCTGAAAAGTTAGCTGGGTGCACAAAAGCAAACAAGAGCTTCATTTGCAGACTGTGAATCTATAATCATAGTTCCTGTGGTTACAATTAAAGACAAGAAACATTCTCCTGCATCATCCTCAAATACTTGAACTATATTCATCATCCTTCAGCATCTCTAACAGTAAAAATCTTACCCTGATCCACAATTTACTTAAGAGTTACACAGTAGGTAAGCTGGAGAAGATTCCATCTACACATGCTGTTTCATAGTTGTATACAAATAGGTATCTGCTATTCTAAACAATTAATGTCGTTTAATTGATGCTAAGAAGCAGCAGTAGTTATAAACACAATTTTTAAAAATCCACATTCTCCAATTTGTTATCAGTTCCTCTTAGTGGCTACTGGTTGCAGTACAAAAATCGGAAAATCTAATAGTGTGTGTGCACTCAGTCTCAGTCATGTCCGACTCTTCACCACCCCCATAGACTGTAGCCCACATCTGTCCATGGAATTCTCCAGGCAGGAATACTGGAGTGGGTTGCCATTTCCTTCTCCAGGGGATCTTTCCGACCCAGGGATCGAGCCCGGGTTTCCTGCATTGTAGGCAGATTCTTTACCGTCGGAGCCACCAGGGATTGAGGAAGGTTAATGTTCATTCGTTCATCGCAGAGCCCAGCGTGGTGTCTCACTGACTTCATGCCACGCACCTTATGTCGGGGACTCCTTAGGTTTCCATTTTTATTGGCCCTACTTAAATGAGCTCCCATGCAAGCAGTATTCTAATAGCTGAAGTGTGACAGTATTTTATACCCAGGATACCTGGGCACAGAGCCCAAGAACAGGAGCACACCCACAGACCTCAGCCACAGAGGGTGGCAGACGCCCGGGTGAGCAGCTGGGCCCCACGCAGGTCTCCTGCTGCTACTTCTTCCCATCCAGAGTTCTGCTGTTGGTTTTAAGTTGATGTTAAACTGCTTTGTCCATCCTGACATAGGAGACAGTTCAAAACTGTGTATCAAAGGAGTAGGTATCTACGGAGGAGTGGCTGGGATAGCAGAGAGGTCATGAATTTCAGCGTATTTGCCACATACAGACAATCCCATAGTTGGTTAATTGAGAGCTGAAGCATAAGCAGATATAAATTACTATATATAAAATAAAAAATAAGGTCCTACTGTACAGCACAGGCAACTATATTCAATATCCTATATTAAACCATAATGGAAAACAGTAAGAAAAAGTATGTATGGATAACTGAATCACTGATGTATACCAGAAACTAACACAACACTGTAAATCAATTACACCTCAATTTTTAAAAAGGATCAAAGCAGACTGCCTTCCAACATCGATAAAAAGAAACTACTGATAAACACAACATTGTGGGTGAACGATGATAGCCACCAGAGACATATGGTGTGATTCCATGTAGCTGGAATCCTAGAGTGGACAAAGCTGACAAAGACCGTGATGACAGAGCAGCTCAGTGGCTGCCCGAGACGGTGTAGAGAGCACTGTCTGGAAGGGGAATGGAGATCTTTTTGCGGTGATGAAAACATCCCACACCTGGATAGGAGGGACGGCTGCACAGGGTATTTGTCAAAACATATCAAACTTAAGACACTACAATGCCCTCATTTTATTACATAAAAATTGTACCTCAATAACATTAAACTTTAAAAATATTGGATTGTAGAATCCAGATAACCTTCCTCTGCAGACAACAGCCAGCATCCTGAGCCCTGGAGCCCCATACTCATCTCCAAACTTTCCAAACTCCAGCCAAATCCACTTCAAGGATAACTTCATACTCCATATATATATATATATGGAGTGTATATATATATATGCTTGATTTCTTGTATGGGTACCACTCTATCAGCTTTGAGCTGATGTACACTCATCTTCCTGCATTCACTTTAATTAGGAATCATTTACTCTTCAGTCAAGAAAGTCTGATATCACTTTCTCATATGTTTAAAATTTAGCATCATCTGTTCATTACTTCTTATAACACAGGTATAGTTCAGAGCCTGTAAGAATCAAGAGATCCTCAATGAATAAAACCCCCGCTATCCTAGTGCCACCCCAAATGTAAGCACCCATCCCAGTTTGATCCAAAAGAACTTTCTCTGATGATGGAAACACTCTATATCTGCATTGTCCAAGGTGACAGCCACATGTGACTATTGAGCACTTTCTCAGTTAAGTCACTCAGTCATGTCTGACTCTTTGTGACCCCATGGACTGCAGCATGACAGGCCTCCCTGCCCATTACCAACTCCCGGAGATTGCTCAAGCTCATGTCCATCGAGTCAGTGATACCATCCAACCATCTCATACTCTCTTGTCCCCTTCTCCCGCCTTCAATCGATCCCAGCATCAGGGTCTCTTCAAATGAGTCGGCTCTTCGCATTAGGTGAGCAAAGTATTGGAGTTTCAGCTTCAGCATCAGTCCTCCCAATGAATATTCAGGACTGATTTCCTTTAAGATGGACTGGTTGGATCTCCTGGCAGTCCAAGGGACTCTCCAGAGTCTTCTCCAGCACCACAGTTCAAAAGCATCAATTCTTCGGTGCTCAGCCTTCTTCACAGTCCAACTCTCATATTCATACATGACCACTGGAAAAACCATAGCCTTGACTAGACAGACCTTAGTTGGCAAAGTAACGTCTCTGCTATTTAATATGCTGTCTAGGTTGGTCATAGCTTTTCTTCCAAGGAGCAAGTGTCGTTAATTTCATGGCTGCAGTCACCATCTGTAGTGATTTTGGAGCACAGAAAAATAAAGTCTCTCACTGTTTCCATTGTTTCTCCATCTATTTGTCATCAACTGATGGGACCGGATGCCATGATTTCAGTTTTTTGAATGTTGAGTTTTAAGCCAACTTTTTCACTCTCCTTTTTCACTTTCATCAAGAGGCTCTTTAGTTTTTCTTCAATTTCTGCCATAAGGGTGGTGTCATTTGCATATCTGAAGTTATTGATATTTCTCCTGGCAATCTTGACTCCAGTTTGTGCTTCATCCAGACTGGCATTTCACATGATGTACTCTGAATAGAAGTTAAATAAGCAGGGTAACAATATACAGCCTTGACGCACTCCTTTCCCAATTTGGAACCAGTCTGTTGTTCCATGTCCAGTTCCAACTGTTGCCTCTTGACCTGCATACAGATTTCTCAGGAGACAGGTAAGGTGGTCTGGTATTCGCATCTCTTTAAGAATTTTCCACAGTTTATTATAATCCACACAATCAAAGGGTTTGGCATAGTCAATAAAGCAGAAATGGATGTTTTTCTGGAACTCTCTTGCTTTTTTGATGATCCAGCAGATGTTGGCAATTTGATTACTGGATGCTCTGCCTTTTCTAAATCCAGCTTGAACATCTGGAAGTTCATGGTTCACATACTGTTGAAGCCTGGTCTAGAGAATTTTGAGCATTACTTTTCTAGTGTGTGAGATGAGTGCAATTGTTGGTAGTTTGAGCATTATTTGGCATTGCCTTTCTTAGGGATTGGAATGAAAACTGACCTTTTCCAGACCTGTGGCCACTGCTGAGTTTTCCAAATTTGCTGGCATATTGAGTGTAGCACTTTCACAGCATCATCTTTTAAGATTTGAAATAGTTCAGCTGAAATTCCATCACCTCCACTAGCTTTGTTCATAGTGATGTTTCCTAAGGCCCACTTAACTTTGTATTCCAGGATATCTGGCTCTAGGTGAGTGTTCACACCATTGTGGTTATCTGGGTCATGAAGAAGTTTATCTGGGTCATGTACATCTATTTTGTATAGTTCTTCTGTGTATTCTTGCCACCTCTTCTTAATATCTTCTGCTTCTGGTAGGTCCATACAATTTCTGTCCTTTATCGAGCCCATCGCTGCATGAAATGTTCCCTTGGTATCTCTAATTTTCTTGAAGAAATCTCTAGTCTTTCCCATTCTATTGTTTTCCTCTATTTCTTTGCATTGATCAATGAGGAAGGCTTTCTTATCTCTCCCTGCTATTCTTTGGAACTCTGCATTCAAATGAGTATATCTTTCCTTTTCTCCTTTGCCTTTCACTTCTCTTCTTTTCTCTTCTTTTCCAGATAATAACGATGGTGTGATCACTGACCTAAAGCCAGACATCCTGGAATGTGAAGTCAAGTGGGCCTTAGAAAGCACCACTACGAACAAAGCTAGTGGAGGTGACAGAATTCCAGTTGAGCTATTCCAAATCCCAAAAGATGATGCTGTGAAAGTGCTACACTCAATATGCCAGCAAATTTGGAAAACTCAGCAGTGGCCACAGGACTGGAAGAGGTCAGTTTTCATTCCAATCCCAAAGAAAGGCAATGCCAAAAAATGCTCAAACTACCGCACAATTGCACTCATCTCACACGCTAATAAAGTAATGCTCAAAATTCTCCAAGCCAGGCTTCAGCAATATGTGAACCATGAACTTCCAGATGTTCAAGCTGGTTTTAGAAAAGGCAGAGGAACCAGAGATTAAATTGCCAACATCCGCTGGATCATGGAAAAAGCAAGAGAGTTCCAGAAAAACATCTATTTCTGCTTTATTGACTATGCCAAAGCCTTTGACTGTGTGGATCACAAGAAACTGTGGAAAATTCTGAAAGAGATGGGAATACCAGACCACCTGATCTGCCTCTTGAGAAATCTGTATGCAGGTCAGGAAGCAACAGTTAGAACTGGACATGGAACAACAGACTGGTTCCAAATAGGAAAAGGAGTATGTCAAGGCTGTATATTGTCACCCTATTTAACTTATATGCAGAGTACATCATGAGAAATGCTGGGCTGGAAGAAGCACAAGCTGGAATCAAGATTGCCAGGAGAAATATCAATAACCTCAGATATGCAGATGACATCACTCTTATGGCAGAAAGTGAAGAGGAACTAAAAAGCCTCTTGATGAAGGTGAAAGTGGAGAGTGAAAAAGTTGGCTTAAAGCTCAACATTTAGAAAACGAAGATTATGGCATCTGGTCCCATCACTTCATGGGAAATAGATGGGGAAACAGTGGAAACAGTGTCAGACTTTATTTTTCTGGGCTCCAAAATCACTGCAGATGGTGACTGCAGCCATGAAATTAAAAGACACTTGCTCCTTGGAAGGAAAGTGATGACCAACCTAGACAGCATATTCAAAAGCAGAGACATTACTTTGCCAACAAAGGTCCGTCTAGTCAAGGCTATGGTTTTTCCTGTGTTCATGTATGGATGTGAGAGTTGGACTGTGAAGAAGGCTGAGCGCCGAAGAATTGATGCTTTTGAACTGTGGTGTTGGAGAAGACTCTTGAGAGTCCCTGGGACTGCAAGGAGATCCAACCAGTCCATTCTAAAAGAGATCAACCCTGGGATTTCTTTGGAAGGAATGATGCTAAAGCTGAAACTCCAGTACTTTGGCCACCTCATGCAAAGAGTTGACTCATTGGAGGAGACTCTGATGCTGGGAGGGATTGGGGGCAAGAGGAGAAGGGGACGACAGAGGATGAGATGGCTGGATGGCATCACTGACTCGATGGACATGAATCTCAGTGAACTCCGGGAGTTTGTGATGGACAGGGAGGCCTGGTGTGCTGCAATTCATGGGGCTGCAAAGAGTCGGACACGACTGACCGACTGATCTCTTTCATCTCTCTCTCTTCTTTTCTCAGCTATTTTAAGGCCTCCTAGGACAACCATTTTGCCTTTTTGCATATCTTTTTCTTGGGGATGGTCTTGATCCCTGACTCCTGTACAATGTCACAAACCTCCTTCCATTGTTCTTCAGGTTGTCTATCAGATCTTATCCCTTGAATCTATTTCTCACTTCCACTGTACAATCAGAAGGGATTTGATTTAGATCATACCTGAATGGTGTAGTGGTTTTCCCTACTTTCTTCAATTTCAGTTTGAATGTGGCAATAAGGAGTTCATGATCTGAGCCACAGTCAGCTCCCGGTCTTGTTTTTGCTGACTGTATAGAGCTTCTCCATCTTTGGCTGCAAAGAATATAATCAATTTGATTTCAGTGTTGAACATCTGGTGATGTCCATGTGTAGAGTCTTCTCTTGTGTTGTTGGGAGAGAGTGTTTGCTATGACCAGTGCATTCTCTTAGCAAAACTCTATTAGCTTTTGCCCTGCTTCATTCTGTACTCCAAGGCCAAATTTGCCTATTACTCCAGGTGTTTCTTGACTTCCTACTTTTGCATTCCAGTCCCCTATAATGAAAAGGACATCTTTTTGGGTGTTTGTTCTAAAAGGTCTTGTAGGTCTTCATAGAACTGTTCAACTTCAGCTTCTTCAGCATTACTGGTTGGAGGACAAACTTGGATTACTGTGACACTGAATGGTTTGCCTTGGAAATGAAAAGAGATCATTCTGTCGTTTTTGAGATTGCATCCAAGTACCACATTTAGCTTGCAAGATGGTGGAGAGAAGGACGTGTGCTCATCTTCTCTTGAGAAAACTCCAAAATTACAACTCACTGCTGAACAACCACTGACAGAAGAATGTTGGATCCCAGCAAAAAAAAGATACCCAAGTCCAAGGGCAAAGGAGAAGCCCCAGCAAGACAGTAGGAGGAGCAAAATCGCATTTAGAATAAAACCCTATACCTGCCAGAGATGCTCGGAGGGCTCAAACAAAACCTTATGCGCACCAGGAGACTCCATAGAGACTGAGCCAGATCTGCCTTTGAGTGTTTGAGTGTCTCCTGCGGAGGTACAGGTCAGCAATGGTCTGCCGCAGGGGCAGGAGCTCCGGGTGCAACAGACCTGGGTACGGCATAAGCCCTCTTGGAGGAGGTCACCATTAACCCCCTCCACCGAGCCACCAGAACTTACACAGGACTGGGGAAACAGACTGTTGGGGAAACAAAACCTTGTGCGCACTAGGACCCAAGAGAAAGGCACAGGGACTCCACAAGAGACTGACCCAGACTTGCCCGTGAGTGTCCAGGAGTCTCCAGCAGAGGTGTGGATTGGCAGTGGCCTGCTGCAGGGTTCGGGGCACTGGGTGTGGCAGTGTGTGCTTGGGACCTTTTGAAGGAGGTCACCATTATCTTCATTACCTCCACCACAGTTTGGCCTCAGGTCAAACAACAGGGAGGGAACATAGCCCTGTCCATCAACAGAAAATTGGATTAAAGATTTATGGAGCATGGCCTCGCCCATCAGAACAAGATCCAGTTTCCCCCTCAGTCAGTCTCTTCCATCAGGAAGTTTCCATAAGCCTCTTATCCTTCTCCATTAGAGGGCAGACAGAATGAAAACCACAACCACAGAAAACTAATCAAACTGATCACATGGACCACAGCCTTGTCTAACTCAATGAAAGTATGAGCCATGCTGTATAGGGCCATCCAAGACGGACAGGTCATGGTGGAGAGTTCTGACAAAACATGGTCCACTGGAGAAGGGAATGGCAAACCACTTCAGTGTTCTTGCCTTGAGAACCCCATGAACAGTATGAAAAGGCAAAAGACAGGACACTCAAAGATGAACTCCCCAGTTTGGTAGGTGCCCAATATGCTACTGGAAAACAGAGGAGAAGTAACTCCAGAAAGAATGAAGAGACAGAGCCAAAGCAAAAACAACACCCAGCTGTGGATGTGACTGGTGATGGAAGTCAAGTCTGATGCTGTAATGAATACTGCATAGGAACCTGGAATGTTAGGTCCATGAATCAAGGTAAATTGGAAGTGGTCAAACAGAAGATAACAAGAGTGAACATCAACATTTTAAGAATCAGGGAACTAAAATGGATTGGAATGGGTGAATTTAACTCAGATGACCATTATGTCTACTACTGTGGGCAAGAATCCCTTAGAAGAAAGGGAGTAGCCCTCATAGTCAACAAAAGAGTCCGAAATGCTGAGCGCTTGAAACGTGGCTAATTAAAATAAGGAACTAGGACTTCTCCCGTAGCTCAGTGTAAAGGATCCACCCGCCAAGGCAGGAGACACAGGTTAGACTGCAGGTCACAGAAGACCCCACATGTTAAGGAGCAACTAAGCCCATGTGCCACAACTGCTGAGCTTGTGCTTTAAAGACCGGGAACTGCGACTACTGAAGCCTGCGTGCCCTGGAGCCTGTGCTCCGCCATGAGAGAAGTCACACAGTGAAAGCTGGCCCTCTGCAGCCAGACAGTAGCCCCCGCCTGCTACAACTAGAGCAATGAAGACCCAGCACAGCTACAAAAATTAAACTAAAAAAAAAAGTTACTGGATTTTTCATTTAACTCTAATTCATTTAAATGTAAATAGTCACATGTATCTAGCAGCAATCATATTAGACAGTAGAGTTCTATACCAACACCTGCTTGAATTTCTCTTCCAGTTTTTATTTCTGAAATATTTTCAAGTTGCCATGAAGGCAATAACTGTAAGGCCAATATTTTTATGATCTGTCTTACACTTTTCTCCCTGTAGGCCAAACCTCAAGACAGTGACAGACTGAGGGCTCAGACAAAATGTTTTAAGTTTCTGAAGGCCCCTCCCTGAAGAGGTACAATGGGACCAAGAGCATCATACGACACAGTCACTCTGTGTGGACACTCCCCTATCCCCCCCAATTTCTTCTAAGTCCACTTACTCGTTCAAAAGCATGTTGAGGGAATGAGGTTAATTTTTGTTAATTCAGGTAGTTGCAGAACATTCCAGTCCGAGAGTTCCTCATTTCCTTTAGAAAGCCTATAGACATCTAGAATAGATCTATTTCACAAATTGGTCCCAGTATTTCTCTGCAGCCTAAGAGTCCAAGGACTGAGGGTGTTCTGGAGCCGGTCTACCACAAGCTACAACTCACGCTCGTGTCAGATTTTACCTTTTCTGACCAACCTCCAGAAACTGAGACAGAGGAAAGCACTCAACTTCTGCTAGAAAGAGGTAAGTGTAAACCTGCAAAACCTCAAGTACTTAACACTGGCTGAAACTCTCACCGACTTCAGGTGCTATAAAAGCTACAAGGCAAAAAACTCATGAGTTTAAAGTTAGTGTAAGAACTCAATGTTCAACTAAGGAATAAAAGGTACAGTTGTGCTTGATAACTCTAAAATTTGAAAATGAAGCTAAAGAAGAAACATTTCCTCAAGGAAGTTTTTTTTAAATGATATGCAACTTAGTATGCTTACATTTTACCTGTAGCTTCCATTAAAAAGGTCTTAAAATTACCATAATCCTGGGAAAGAAGTTGTCATGCCTTGTAAGCCCTTCCAGGTTTTATTATTTACCCTTTTGTTGAAGGTACATAAATAGGGAAGGATTTTTCACTTAAGGAACACTGATTAAAAGTTAAAATATTTTAGCACAGTTTTATTTTTTACTGCCTAACATGACTTTGGCTATAAATATTTAAACCTTCTTTATTTGAAGAGTTTTAATGTTATTTAGATGTTACATGTTACTTTTGCAAAGTTCACCAATCTGAAAATTATGTTTATGGTTGTCATTTTACATATTCGACTTTAAAAGAGAAGGGGTGCTGGTAAGGCAACAGTTAACTTCTGGGGAATGTCTTCAACAAACATGGAAGGGCTCAAATTTTTTCATGTTCCATAATAAGATTAGGGATTCAAAATATCTGAATCTCTTATTTTAAGCTGATAGATCCTTAAGTCAATAAAACTCCTTAGATATTAGTAAACTTAAACTCACTAAAGTTGTTGACATAGAAACATTCAAATTCTCCAATAAATTCATTTCATTTAAAAAAGGATTAAATTGCGTAGGCAAATTCACATGTTCTGATATAATTATTTAAATCAAAACACATTATCCTTTTGTAGTTCTAATTCTTCCAAACCCATTCATTCAAAAGGTACAGCCACAAAACTGATGCCAAGAAAAAAGATACCTATCTCAATTACTTATGTTGGTATGTCTCTGTGGATGAGGCATTGATGTCACTTCAGATGAGGGCCTCTCCATTCATCACTGATGCTTTAACCTTACCTCTAATCAAGGAAGTTAGAGATTACACATGCTTTTAAATGAAACTACAGACCAGGGAAGGTATCACTATGGTTGCATTATTTAAACTCTGAAATATATAGTGAAGTCATAAAGGGCAGTAAGGCAAGCAATGCATGTCTCCCCTCCTGGCAGCAGTTTTCAAAGAGAATGACAATCTGATCACAGCATAAACATGTTAACCAAAAAATATATACGTAGGCACATGCCTATCATTACAGCCTATTTACAGAGATATTTGATCATTATTACCATAAGAGAGACAGTATAAGTAGCAGAAGAATATTACTAAAAGAGTAACACTATTTGCATTCTGGACAGAAATCTAAATTCAAAACCTCATATTAAGAAAAATATTCTTAGTAAAACCTGAGTGATCGAGTTAGCTGTACAGGTCAAGTTACATTTTCTACTTACCTCTAAGGATTCCTTCAAGTCTACAGCAGAAACTGCATCGTCTTCTTCATCATCAGTCACTTGGTCTTGGGAACAGTAGTGTGTGCTGTAAGCAGAATGCTCTTCTATTGCTTCCAGCCAGTCCTGAGATAATCCAAGGATTTAAACAGGTGAAATACACTTTTAACTCGAAACACGTATTATGACAACAACCTGAAAAGCATAAAATTTACATGGAGGAAAAAAAATGTTATGGCTTCAAAAAAACAAAGCAGAATATACCCAACAACGAAGTAATGATGCACGTCTCTCGTTTATAACATGTCTAGATAAAAAATTTTCCCAATCCTTTAAAAAACATCATCTGTAAGTTTGCATATTCATTCATATTAATACTGAAACACATTACAAAAACAAAACAATGGGTGGAGAATTTTTCACTTAAGAATTATAGGTTCTCAACCCTGTTGAGTAAGTTATTGCATAATAATACGTCTAGCAACAATTTACTAAGCTGCCTTAAGCACAAGAAATTCAGATCATTTTAAGAGAGCCAAAAATTGCCCTGATGTTTTTTGTTGTTGCTGTTAAGTATCTTTTATTTTTTTTTAAGGTACTTTGATTTTATTTTTAAACTTTACAATATTGTATTGGTTCTGCCATATATCGAAATGAGTCCGCCACAGGCATACATGTGTTCCCCATCCTGAACCCTCCTCCCTCCGCATACCATCCCTCTGGGTCATCCCAGTGCACCAGCCTCAAGCATCCAGTATCGTGCATTGAACCTGGACTGGCAACTCGTTTCATACATGATATTATACATATTTCAATGCCATTCTCCCAAATCATCCCACCCTCTCCCTCTCCCATAGAGTCCAAAAGACTGCTTTATACATCAGTGTCTCTTTTGCTGTCTCATATACAGGGTTATTGTTACCATCTTTCTAAATTCCATATATATGTGTTAGTATACTGTATTGGTGTTTTTCTTTCTGGCTTACTTCACTCTGTATAATAGGCTCCAGTTTCATCCACCTCATTAGAACTGATTTAAATGTATTCTTTTTAATGGCTGAGTAATACTCCATTGTGTACATATACCATAGCTTTCTTATCCATTCATCTGCTGATGGACATCTAGGTTGCTTCCATGTCCTGGCTATTATAAACAGCGCTGCGATGAACATTGGGGTACACGTGTCTCTTTCAATTCTGGTTTCCTCAGTGTGTATGCCCAGCAGTGGGATTGCTGGATCATAGGCAGTTCTATTTCCAGTTTTTTAAGGAATCAGTTCAGTTCAGTCATTCAGTCGTGTCTGACTCTTTGCAACCCCATGAAGTGCAGCACCCCAGGCCTCCCTGTCCATCACCATCTCCCGGAGTTCACTCAGACTCACGTCCATCGAGTCAGTGATGCCATCCAGCCATCTCATCCTCTGTCGTCCCCTTTTCCTCCTGTCCCCAATCCCTCCCAGCATCAGTCTTTTTCAATGAGTCAACTCTTTGCATGAGGTGGCCAAAGTACTGGAGTTTCAGCTTTAGCATCATTCCTTCCAAAGAAATCCCAGGGCTGATCTCCTTTAGAATGGACTGGTTGGATCTCCTTGCAGTCCAAGGGTATCTCCAGAGTCTTCTCCAACACCACAGTTCAAAAGCATCAATTCTTCAGCACTCAGCTTTCTTCACAGTCCAACTCCCACATCCATACATGACCACTGGAAAAACCATAGCCTTGACTAGATGGACCTTTGTTGGCAAAGTAATGTCTCTGCTTTTCAATATGCTACCTAGGTTGGTCATAACTTCTCTTCCAAGGAGTAAGCGTCTTTTAATTTCATGGCTTTACTGTTTTTAAAAAATCAGTGATTTACAAAAATATGGAATGTTTGCCCTAAAAATACCTACCTTCTACCTCATTTCTCACAGCATTTCTCAGGATGAAGTCTTACCCTTTTATGAAACGTTAGGACAGACATGGTTTGGATTGTTCAATGTTCTCTGCAAGGCAAAAGTTAATCATTCTGGAAACACATTTTTAGAAAAATTTTTATTTTAAATATCTATTTTTGGCTGCACAGGCTTTTTCTCTAGCAGCTGAGAGCGGGGGTACTCTCCAGTTGTGTGAGGGCTTCTTATTGTGGTGGCTTCTCTTGTTGCAGAGCACAGGCTCTAGGGCACATGGGCTCAGTAGCTAAGGCTCCTGGGCTCTAGAGCACAGGCTCAGTAGGTGTTACATAGGATCTTCCTAGCTGCTGCTGCTACTGCTGCTAAGTCACTTCAGTCATGTCTGACTCTGTGCGACCCCATAGACGGCAGCCCACCAGGCCCTGACGTCCCTGGGATTCTCCAGGCAAGAACACTGGAGTGGGTTGCCATTTTTTCTCCAATGCGTGAAAGTGAAGGGCCTCAGTTGTGTCCGAGTCTTAGCGACCCCATGGACTGCAGCCCACCAGGCTCCTCTGTCCATGGGATTCTCCAGGCGAGAGTACTGGAGTGGGGTGCTATCGCCTTCTCCAGGATCTTCCTAGACCAGGGATCAAACCCGTGTCCCCTGCATTGGTAGGCAGATTCTTATACACTATACTACTTAGGGAAAAGTGAAAGTTGCTCAGTCATGTCTGACTCTTTGCAACCTCATGGACTATACAGTCCATGGAATTCTGGAATACAGGCCAGAATACTGGAGTGGGTAGCTGTTCCTTTCTCCAGGAGATATTCCCAACCCAAGGACTGAACCCAGGCCTCCCACATCGCAGGCAGATTCTTTACCAGCTGAGCCACAAGGGAAGCCCAACAATACTGGAGTGGGCAGCCTATCCCTTTTCCAGCGGATCTTCTCGGCCTAGGAATCGAACCAGAGTCTCCTGCACTGCAGGCAGATTCTTTACCACCTGAGCTATCAGGGAAGCCCACTACTAAGAGAAGCCCCTGGAAAACAAATGCTTTTAACCCCTTACATGATTTATAAAAAAACAAGGTAAGTTTACAATACTGCCTTGATCGAAAGGAATATGCAGTCTCCATTAAATAACTACACAATGAATTTTTGTCACATCAATCCCAATTTTCTTGCTTGCTGCTATCATTCAAATTACCACAAAGAGAAGCTGAGTCTACAGTGTAATAAAGCAGAACACCTGGGCTGGAGCCAGGCTCTGTCGCTGGCCAGCTGCAGGACCGTTAAGAGGGCACTTCAATCTTACCTCGCCTATAAATTCAGGGGCAGAATGAATAATCATTTAGGCTTTTTCCTAAAACCACTAGGGGCCCTTAACTTTCACAGAAGCAAAATCTTAAAAGAAGAGAAAATACCTGCAGGTACATGTTGATAAGGAATTAATTCATAAGCCAAATTTCAAAAGTTTTATATCATCACTCCCATTAAAAAGGCATAATCAACAAGATGTTAATATTGAGCCTATTTGATATTCTTTATGTCCTTAAATGTTGTTTTATGAAAGACAAATCCATAAAATTACCTCTCTTGTCTGCTGAAGGCTGTTCTTGGGAACCCTGAAGCTATGAACAGTGTCATCGAAGCATTTAATAAAGAAGAGGCAGCTATCAGTGGATTTTACCTTGGATAAAAAGAAGTCAGTAAGACAATACCATTCATGCCCATAAAACAGAACCCTTAAATGATCTACACATAAAACCAACACTATTAACATGACAATAATACCCAAGTAAACACTTAAAATAGAAAAAAGTGATAACGTTGGGAGTATCAAATGCATTGTAGCTTATCTACATCAAGTCTGGCTTTCATATGCTTCATTACTCAAAGTAAATAGTAATAATATACACTAGGTATATAGTTTTTCCCTCATCCTATTAAATATTTAGCATAACATGCACTTGGGCTATAAAGTCCTTCAGATATCAGAGCTCCAGTTTCTTATTCATGCCACTCTCCTGAACCTTTTGTTTGATGTGAGTATAGAGAATGAACTGAGTGTAAAAGCGTGAGGAGTAGAAAAGAAGAGCTGAAGTCTGAACAAGGGCTGGCCAACTCGATGGGAGAGCACATCACCTTGCAACCAAGTTCAGCTTCCCAAGTGGCTCAGATGGTAAAGAATCCGCCTGCAATGCACGAGACTCAGGTTCGATCCCTGGGTTGAGAAGATATTCTGGAGAAGGGAATGGCAACCCACTCCAGTATTCTGGCCTGGAGAGTCCCATGGACAGAGGAGTCTGGTGGGCTACAGTCCATAGGGTAGCAAAGAGTCGGACACAACTGAGCAACTAACACTTCCAATCCTCAAGACTGTTCACTGAGGTAGCACAGTCCTGGGGGGAGACACAACAGCAGCAAGTACATACTTGGATAACAGTCTGTCTTTGGAAATTAAGAAAGCAAAGCTAGGCAGCCATGAATACCAGAGACAGTAGGGGAGTCCTCCAAAGGAAACAGAGAGATGGGATTCCCCAACTCTGTTCACATCTCTTACTGATGCACAGAAAATAGATACCAAGCAGTCGCTGAGATACCGCCTAGCTGAATGCAGACCACAGCCACTGTATGATAAACAGTTTACAATCAAACCTAGCCACGAAAATGATCTGAAACAATGGAAATTACCTTCAATGGAGAAAAATAATAGGATCCAGGATCTCTAGAACTTAACTTTAGTGATACAATCCAAAAAAGTGGACCACAATCTCAAAAGAAATTCTATTAAAAGGCAAAAAATGTCAGAATGGTTAACAGGGACCCAAACATATACTATCTACAAGAGACAGAAAATAAATATAAAGATATAGTAGGTGGAAAGTAGATACAAAAAGAGATACTATGTAAACAATAACCATAAGAAGGGCTGAAAGGTTATATTAATATCAAACAGAATAGATTTCAAAACAAAACACATTATTATAGGAGATAAAAATGGCCACCAGAATAGATAAAAGGGTCAATTAATCAAGAAGAAAATAATCACAAATATGCATGTGAACAATAACAATTAAATAATGCTACAAATATATCTGGAGTTTAAACACCATTCTCTCAGCAACTGACACAATGAAAAAAAAAAGTCAGCAAGACACAAAAGATCTAAACAGCACTATCAACCATCATGACTGAATGTTTATAGGACATGCCAACATGAACAAAATACACGTTATTCTCTAGTGCATTCTCCACAATAATCCATATGTAGAGTCATCAAGCAAGTCTCAATAAATTTGACAAGATGGAAATCATATAGAAAATGTGCAATGACCAAAATGAAATTATAAATCAAAAACACAATCATGAAAACTCCAATTATTTGGAAATTTAACAACACACTCCTAAACATCCATTGGTTCAAAGAAGAAATCACAACAGGAATTAAAATATATTTTGAATTGTATAATAATTTGAATAATCTAACCTACAACCTTAAGAAACTATAAAATAGAGCAAATTAAGCCCAAAACATGGAGAAATTCTTTAAAATGAACAAAAATCAATGAAATAGCAAAAGCCTGAGAAAAATTTCGATGAAATCAAGAGAATGAAATCATAAGAAAAATTTCAATGAAATCAATCACTTCGAAAATAAAAGTGACAAAGTGCTAGGCAGATTGATCTTTGAAAAAAAGAGAAGACATAAATTACCAATATAAAAAGCAAAAGAGTGTACAACATTACCTATCACACGGACATTAAAAACACAAGGAAATATTATTACCCTAAGTTTCATAGCCAAAGGAAAAGAAAGGGACAAATTCCTTGAAAGACAAAAATAACAAACACCAAGCCAAGAAGAAATAGAAAATATGAATACCCTATAGCAACTGAACAAGTCAAATTTGTAATGACAATCCTCTCCCCACTACACATACACACACCCCCACCCCCTGGCCCTTGTGACTGCACAGGCAAATTCTAGCGAGTATTTAAGGAAGCAGTAACCTAATCCTATACAAACTCTTCCAGAAAACTGAAAAGGAACATTTTCCAGTTCATTATGTGAGACCAGATAATACCATTGGAGAAATACAAACACCACAGGAGAAATATAAACCAGTATCCATCGTGAACAAAAAAGCAAAAATTCTTAACAAAGTATTTATGAACAATATATTAAAATGGTAATATATCACAACCTCCTGAGATTTGTCCCAGAAGTGTAAGATTGATTTTAACACCCTAAAGTCTATCAATATAATCATATTAACAAAATGAGCACAACTATATGGGCATTTTGATAATATGGGAAAAGCATTTAATAAAAGTTCAACAGATTTTCAGAATGAGGACTCTCAGTTAACTAGGAAAGGAAAAAGGACTTACTCAACCAGATTAAGGGCTTTATATGTTGAAGCCCTAATCCCCAGTGAAACTACATTTGGAGATAGGGCTTTTCATAAGGTTTTAAAAGGGGTAATTAAGATGAAATGAGATCATAAGGGTGGGATCCTAGTCCAGTATGACTGATGTCCTTACAAGGAGAGAAAGAGGAAGCAGGGATGCCTGCACACAGGGAAAAGCCATGTGAGGACACAGCAAGAAGGCCGCCACCTACAAGCCAAGGAGAAATGCCTCGGGAGAAACAGATGCCTCAATGTCAGAGCTAAAACTGTAAAATCCTTGTAAGAAAACATGGGAAGAAAGTTTCATGGCCCTGGACTTAGAAGTGGCTTCCTGGATGTGATACCAACAGTCCAAGTGACAAAAGAAAAAAAACATAAATTAGACTACACAAAAAATGGAAACGTCTATGCAAAGAACATTATTAGCAGAGTGAAAAGACAACCTATGAAATTGGAGAAAATACTGCAAATATTTAAATAAAAAAATAAATATTAAAAAAAAATGTTCCTGATAAGGAGAAAATATCTGGAATAGACAAAGAACTCCTACAACTCAACACCAACAAGGAAAAAAAAAAAAAACCTGATTAAAAAATGGGCAAGAGAATTAAACAGGCATTTCTCCAAAGACAATATACAAGTGGTCAATAAGTACATGGAAAGATGGTCAATGTCACTAACAATCAAGGCAATGAAATCAAACTATAGTTAGATGCCATTTCATACCTACTCGAATGGCAAAGAAACAAAACCCTCTGAAATAAGTGTTGCAGTGAGGATGTGGGGAAAGTGGAGCAGTGTTGATATGCATGTAAAATGGCGCAGGTGCTATGGAAAACAGTACCGAAGTTCCTTAAAAAATGAAAAATAGAATCACCACATGACCCACCAATTCCACACCGAGGTTTACATCCAAAAGAAATGAAAGCATTTGATGAGACATTTTCACACTCATGTTTATAGCAGCAGTATTCACAACGGCCAAAAGGTGGAAACAATTCAAACATCCATTAATAGAGGAACAGATAAAGATAATGTGGTCTATACGTAACAGTGGAATATTATTCAGCCTTAAGAAAAGAAATCCTGTCACATGCTATAACATGGATGATCCTTAAGGACATTATGCTAAGTGAAATAAACCTGACAATTACTGTATAATTGTATTATATTAATTGTAATTACTGTAATGTATAATTGTATAATTACTGTATATCCACTCAGCTGAGATATCTGAAGTAGGCAAAGCACAGAAGCAGAAAGTAGAATGGTGGTTGCCGGGGGTGAGGGTATGGGAAACAGAGAGGTGCTCTTACATGTGTATCAAGTTTCAGTTCTGCAGGATGAGAAAGTTCTAGAGATGTGCTGGACAACAAAGTGAATACAGTTAACACTGCTGCTGCTGAGTCGCTCAGTCGTGTCCCACTCTGTGCAACCCCATGGACTGTAGCTCACCAGGCGCCTCTGTCCATGGGGATTCTCCAGGCAGTGGGTTGCTACTGGAGTGGGTTGCCATGCCCTCCTCCAGGGAATCTTCCCAATCCAGGGATTGAACCCAGGTCTCCCACATGGCAGGCGGATTCTTTATCAGCTGAGCTACCAGGGAAGCCCAGAGTTAACACCACTGAACTAAGAAGGTAAGCTTTACATTATGTGTATTTTACTATAATTTTTTAAAAAAGAAATTTATAGATGTAAATATCTATATTAGCAAAGAAAAAAGGTCTCAAATCAATGACCTAACCATCTACCTTTAGAGTCTAGAATGTAAACAGAGCCTGCCTCATAGTGGTCACTCACCTAATGCCCATTACCTTCAATGGATCCATATGGGTTCATAAATGCAGGCTTTAAGCAGATGTTTATAGAAGAAGCAAAAACTATATACAAGGTGAAGTGTAACATAGCAGGATCTAAGCAATTCTAAAGAAATTAAAGATCAGGAAATTTTAAAAGGATCAGGGGAACAACTTCTGTCATTTTTTAAGGTAGACAAGAATGAGAAAGAACAATGACCAAAAAAAGAAAGAGAAAGAACCCAACTGAGGAAAAACCTGAGTTCAATAAATGAATCAAAAGCTGGAACAGATGAGAATGGCTGGGAGGCACCAACAAAAGAGAAGTTTAGATGGCTGAGAGTAGACAGCACCTCCCTGGCCCTCTGGTCCGATGCAAGGGAGAAAGAGGTGTGAGGACACTAAGGGGCCAGGTGTGTAAGGAGGCCAGACTGCAGGCGCAGGTGACCAGGCCTGTGACTTCTCCAGGGTGGTGCTGCTGCTCCCCAGGAGTGTTCACACAGAAAGGTGGGTGCTGGGGTTTTTGTTGTTTTTCTTTGTTTTTGTTTTTAAATGGTGCTATCAGTTAACTTTTGGCTGTGCAGTATGTGGGATCTTAGTTACCCGACCAGGGATCGAACCCACACCCTGCGCAGTGAAGTACTGGAACTGCGGAGTCTTAGCCTCTGGACCTCTGGACCACCTGGGAAGTCCTGAGTCCTGTGCTTTAAAAAAAGGGTGCACCGCTGTGGCATGCCGACAACCCTAAAGAAACTGAAGCAGCAAGCTAACAAGTGTGTCCAGGCTCCAGTCTTAGACTAACCTCCATGGAGGAAAAACTCTTTTCTCCTGGCTGGTAAAAGTTAAAACAGCCAGATGGGATTATGGAGAACCTAAACATCCTGATTTTGATACAGGCTTTAAATTTTACCACCAGAAAAATTTTCATTATCCAGATGTACCCATGTTCAAAGACACACACACGTACATGCACATATATAGATATCTACGTGCACACACATGTGTTAATATATACACATACACATATATACATACACATACAAAATGGTAAACATTCTGTATAAATGTTTTTGGATCATGCTTCTCTTATCCCACAATACACAGACTTTTTTTAAAAGTTGATTATAGTTTTTAAATGGAATTCCACAACTTTACTTGTTCTCAAGTAAAAACATATGCAGTCATCCCTCGGTATCTGTGGGCGACAGACATACGAGTAGAATACCAAAATCTACGGAAGCGCAAGGCCCTTATATAAAATGGCATAGTATCTGCACACAACTCTGGCTTGCTTTAAATCATCTCCAGAGTATTTATAATACCTATTACAATGCAAACGCTATGTAAATAGTTGCTGGTACATGGCAAATTCAAGTTTTGCTTTTTGGAACTTTCTGGAATTAAGTCACAAATAGGGAGGGCCAAACTGCACACATGCTTTCCACCCCAAGATTTTACAAAGCGGCTTATTCCAATGACTGAGCGCAATCACTCGCAGGACTGAGTTCACAGTTTAAGCAAAAGATGCGTGTGTCATCCTACCGTGCAGACTGCTTGAGTTAGGTGCTTGCATCCCTGGCGATAAGTATTATGGACTGCATCGGGCCTTCAAAATAAATATAAATTATCAAGGCAAAAGGAAAAGAGATCAGTGAAAAGTTTTAATCATTCAAAATGTAGATGCTGAAACTCAACAAGTATTAAAGATCATAATACTCACTGTTTCCTATACCATGAGAGGACTCCATGTTCTAACACTACCCAGAATAACCTCCAGCCAAAAAACCTGGAACTCTAAGGGAAAAACAACAAAGATTTTTCCAAGCTGATACATCTAGATTCAAATGCTTGACTGATAAAAAGTAATTAAGTTATGATAGTTCTATCTGAGCCTTTCATCTTGACAGTACCACTGCACACTCAAAAATGATCAAACGTTACCTAGAAACTGAATGCAGAAATGAAAACATACCCTACCGAGTGACAGGAACAGAAGCAATGCCGTATTGGTAAGATCAACAATGAACACGGTTTATAGTTCTGACAATACTATGCTAGGATATTTATAGGGAAATATGTCAGTTGTGGGCTTCAAAGACAATTTCCTCAAAGTTCTGAAAGAGCTTCTAAAAAAGGAAAATTATCCTAAATTTTATACACTACAGACAGACATGTACATAAATATATAGAAGGAGCGTTTTCAAATGCAGAAGAAATGACGTGCTCCAAAATAGTTAATTCTAGAAAATAACTGAACTCTAAAACGCAAAGAAGTGTTTATAACCGGAAAGATTTTACATGTGTGTTCTCTGACAATTTAAATATTAAATTCCTCCTGAGTCTTCTACAGACCAATGTTCATAACAAAAATGATAGTGTAATCCTATGCTTAAGAAAAAACATCCCTCCACTCTGCTCTGTACAAACCTGGCCACCTAACAGTGTCAGACCAACACAAGAGACGGTAAATTGCTACAATCACCAGATGCCTAATGAAGTCCAGCAGTATAATAATGGTTTACATCATAAGATCAAATAATTACTAAATCACATACTTCAGAAAATAACGCCAACAAATTTTAACAAGGGATCACCTAAGAAATCTTTTTTCCAGGTATTATAATTAAAAACGCATTCCAACCTACCTTCCAGAGAGGACCCTCATATCGCTTCAAAGCTTTGTGTACGATCTATTTAAAAAAACACGTTTTTGTTAAAAGCGCATCTATGTGTTTCAAGAACCCCAACTTTTTTTCTACATATACAAATGCAATCCATTACCACATACCTTATTACCAACAAGAACATGTTTCATTTCAGCACCCTGGGCAAGATCAAGAGGCTTCTGATCTGTGTAAAATACAAGAAAGAAAGCCATCAAGAGCTTAATTCTACTATAAAACTGATGCTGCTATGACAGCACATAATAATCTTTCCTATTCCATCAACTACGACCCAAATCACCTACCTGAAGTTGCCATCTCAATTCTTTACAGCCTCTTTTTCAGTAACTATTAAGCCAGCAAATCAAACTAAATTCTGAACACTCTGGATAAGTTCTGTGATCATTCAGGCTTTCTTGCCAAAAGTCAATCCGTCAGTTTCCTATTGCTGTTGTAATTAATTACCCCTGCAATGCAGGAGACGTAAGAGACATGGGTTCGATTCCTGGGTGGGAAGATCCCCTGGAGGAGGGCACAGCAACCCACTCCAACATTCTTGCCTGGAGAATCCCATGGACAGAGGAGCCTGGCGGGCTACAGTCCGTAGGGTTGCACAGAGTCAGACAAGACCGAAGCGACTTAGCACGCATGTTGTGGGTTAAAACAATACAAATGATTCCCATGTAGCTGGGGAGGTCATGAATCCACACTCAGTTTCACTGGTCCAATAACCAGGGCGCTGGTGGGGCTGCCATCCTCTGGAGACTCTTGGGGAGCATCTCTTTCTTTGCCTTTTCCAGAGGTCGCCTACATCCCTTGATTTGTGGTCCCTCCCTCCATCTTCAAAGTGCATCATTCCAACCTCTGTTTACATTTTTTTCTCTCTCAATATTCTGATCCTCCTGCCTCCTCCCCAAAAGGAAGGACCCTCGTGATTACACTGGGCCGACCTGGAGAATTCAGGATTCTCTATCTCCAGATGCTCAACTAACCACATCACTGGGGGAGCATTATTTAGCTCATCACAGCTGCTCTTAAGCTATCTCGCTGGAGAACAGGTGGCAGAGACAACTCACAGACTAAGTCTGTGACGGTCCATAACTGAGGACAAAAGGAAAAAGGGTCACAGAGAATGAAACCATCAAGGTGCCATGGGAACTTTCTCAAGCTCACACACACAAGCACTCTGTGTTTTACCAAGCGACAACAACAGAACTTGTGTGTAAATTATTTAATGAGTTCTGAAGTGAGCAGAGTCCTATGTGAAGGATGCAAAACAATCACCTCGTACCCTCAAGAGTTTCCAATTCCTAGAGAAACAAAAGTGAAAGTGTTAGTCGCTCAGTGGAGTCCGACTCTTTCCGACCCCACGGACTGTAACTCACCTGGCTGCTCTGTCCACGGAATTCTCCAGGCAAGAATACTGTAGTGGGTAGCTATTCCTGTCTCCAGAGGATCATCCCCAACCAGGGACTGAACCTGGGTCTCCTGCATTGCAGGCAAATCCTTTACCATCTGAGCCACAAGGGAAGCCCAGAGAAACAAAAGATATTTACAAAAAAAAAAAAAAAAACCCAGGTCTTTGAAGAAATAACCTATCAGACTGGAACTCTATCTACACAGGAAGTGACACATTCTATCAAATAAACTTTTTCTAAATACCAATCACCTGGTATGTGTAGGACAATTTTTTGTAAAATCGTCTGCTGCTGCTAAGTCATTTCAGTCGTGTCCGACTCTTTGTGACCCCATAGACGGCAGCCCACCAGGCTCCCCCGTCCCTGGGATTCTCCAGGCAAGAACACTGGAGTGGGTTGCCATTTCCTTCTCCAATGCATGAAAGTGAAAAGTGAAAGGGAAGTCGCTCAGTCGTGTCTGACTCTTCCCGACCCCATGGACTACAGCCCACCAGGCTCCTCCATCCGTGGGATTTTCCAGGCAAGAGTACTGAAGTGGGGTGCCATCGCCTTCTCCAGTAAAATTGTCTAATGAGTCTATTATATGACAATATTTCAGGCACTTGGGATTCAGTAGTGAACAAGACAGAAAAAAAATTGGGGGGGGGGGAGTAATATAGAAAAAGGGAAAGACAGACAATAAAATGGGATACAGCAAATAATAACCCAAGCTATGACAAACCCAGACAACATACTAAAAAGCAGAGACATCATTTTGCTGACAAAGGTCTGTAAACTCAAAGCTATGGTTTTTCCAGGTGTCAAGTATGGCTGTGAGAGCTGGACCATAAAGAAGGCTAAGGGCTGAAGAGCTGATGCTTTTGAACTCTGGTGCTGGAGAAGACTCTTGAGAGTCCCTTGGACAGCAAGGAGATCAAACCAATCAATCCTAAAGGAAATCAATCCTCACTATTCATTGGAAGGACTGATGCTGAAGCTCCAATACTTTGGCCACCTGATGCAAAGAGCCAACTCATTGGAAAGACTGATACTGGGAAAGACTGAGGGCAGGAGGAGGAGGAGGCCACAGAGGGTGAGATGGTTGGATGGCATCACTGACTCAATGAACATGAGTTTGAGCAAACTCCAGAAGATAGTAAAGGTTAGAGGAGCCTGGCATGCTGCAGTTCATTGGGTTGCAAAGAGTCAGACAACTCAGCAACTAAACCACCACCACCCACGCTATGCCAACATTTTTAAGTGAATGTTCTGAAAAAGAATGACTGAGATGCCACTTCAGATTGGAGACTAGAAGAGTGATGGGGAAAGTCCTTCTGAGGGAGGATGTTTAAACTAAAGGCGTCCAGCCTCATGAGAAACCAGGGGAGAGGCCCTGCAAGCAGAAGCAACAACTGATGCAAAGGCCCTGAGGTAGGAACAGCTAGGTGGGCGAGAGAGAGGCAGAGGGCGTGAGAAGTCACATCCTGCGAGGGCCCGTTGTTCGGAACAGTTAGGTGGGCAAGAGAGAGGCAGAGGGCGCGAGAAGTACATCCTGCAAGAAGTACATCCTGCGAGGGCTTCCTGGTAGGAACAGTTAGGTGGGCAAGAGAGAGGCAGAGGGAGTGAGAAGTCACATCCTGCGAGGGCTTGCTGGTAGGAACAGTTAGGTGAGCAAGAGAGAGGCAGAGGGAGCGAGAAGTCACATCCTGTGAGGGCTTGCTGGTAGGAACAGTTAGGTGGGCAAGAGAGAGGCAGAGGGAGTGAGAAGTCACATCCTGCGAGGGCTTGCTGGTAGGTCACATCTTTGTGAACCAGTACAAGGAGTCTGGGTTTTAGCCTAAATATGATGGAAAGCCACAGAAAGGTTTTAGCTAAAAGAATAACATGATCTGACTTATGTTTCAAACTCTGTCAAAGTGTGTTAAAAGACCTTTTCAAGAATATCTGGGGAAATGTGGACTTTAGCTATTTGATGATTTTTGAGAAATTATAAAATTATTAACAGGATAGTGCCATTGTGGCTATTTAATAGCTCTATTGAGAGAATTCACACACCATATAATTTACTCATTTAGAGTGTACAATTCAATGGTTTTTAGTATATTCACAGAGTTGTGCAACTATCACGTTATTTTTTTTAAAGAAGACCATATCTTATAAAAAAGAATTTAAGTATTTATAGACAAAATAATATGACATCTGGTGAGTGGATTATTGATAATGCCTGAGAGAGGATAATTTTTACATCAATTATACTCTTTTTTAAGCTCTGATAATTTCTGTAATAAAAAGTGAAAAAAAAAAAAAAAAAAGATCACTACAGTGCCTGTGTGGGAAAAGCTTGTAAATGTGGGCAAGAGAAAAGCAAGGATACAAGTTACAAAGCAAAGGTCCAGGTGAAAGATACTAGTCACATACAAAGAGCTCATGCAGCGCAACATAAAAAAAAACTTAAAAATGGGTGGAAGATCTAAATAGACATTTCTCATAGGCCAAGAGGCACATGAAAAGATATTCGAAATCAGAGAAATGAAAATGAAAACTATAATAAGATATCATCTCACACTGGTCAGAATGGCCATCATCATCAAAAATCTACAAATAATAAATGCTGGAGAGGGTGTAGAGAAAAAGGAACCATCCTACACTGTTGGTGAGAATACATGTTTGTGCAATCACTATGGAGAACAATATGGAGATTCCTTAAAAAACTAAAAACAGACCTACCATATGATCCAGCAATCCCACTCCTGGGCATGTATCTGGATAAAACCCATAACTCAAAAAAGATACACGCACCCCAGTGTCCACTGTAGCCCTAGTTACGACAGCCAGGACATGGAAGCAACCTAAATGTCCATCCATAGAGGAATGGATAAAGATGTGGTACATATATACAATGGAATACTACTCAGCCACAAATAAAGAATGAAATAATGCCATTTGCAGTGACATGGATGGTCCCAGAAATTGTCATACTGAGTGAAGTAAGTCAAAGAAAGACAAAAATCATATGACGTTGTTTATATGTGAAATTTTTTAAAAAATGGTACAAATGAACTTATAAAACAGAAATAGTCACAGGTATAGAAAACAAATTTATGGTCACCAGTTCAGTTCAGTTGCTCAGTTGTGTCCAACTCTCTGCGACCCCATGAATCGCAGTCCTGTCCATCACCATCTCCTGGAGTTCACTCAAACTCACGTCCATCGAGTCAGTGATGCCATCCAGCCATCTCATCCTCTGTCGTCCCCTTCTCCTCCTGCACCCAATCCCTTCCAGCATTAGAGTCTTTTCCAATGAGTCAACTCTTGGCATGAGGTGGCCAAAGCACTGGAGTTTCAGCTTTAGCATCAGTCCTTCCAATGAACACCCAGGGCTGATCTCCTTCAGAATGGACTGGCTGGATCTCCTTGCAGTCCAAGGGACTCTCAAGAGTCTTCTCCAACACCACAGTTCAAAAGCATCAATTCTTTGGTGCTCAGGGTGGGTAAATTGGGGGACTGGGATTGACATACTCACACTGCTAGAGATAGATAACTAATAATCTACTGTAGAGCACAGGGAACTCTACTCAATACTCTGTAATGACCTATATGAGACAAGAATCTAAAAATGAGTTGATATATGGGTATGTATACCTGATTCACTTTGTTGTACAGCAGAAACTAAAACATTACAGATCAACCATACTACAATAAAGATTGATTTTTAAAAAGAGATACTGGTGGCTTGAACTAGAGAGTTAGCAGCAAAATGGAGACATCAGTAGGTATGGAGAAAAGTACCTGGGTTTGAGATTTATTTTTGAGGTAGATTTATCAGACTGCTGATGGATAAAACTTAGACTGGCCACAGATTACTTTCTTGGGAAAAAACTTTTTAAAATGTTAACTGAGCAACTGATAATCACTTTAGGTTTTCTAGCCAGCACATACAAGGATGTCTTCTGAAAAGCTCTAGCAACTTGTTATTTTTATTCCATCTACAGCACACTTTTGAGAAACTATTCCTTTAGGTAGAGAGAAAGACAATGTGATTTCTTTCACAGAATTCTGTCCTAACACCAAAAATAAATTCTGAACTCATGCCAACCAGTTGAAGTCCCATACAGAGCCCTCATTTCCGGATTCAGTGTCCACAGTACCTAGCACATCATGAAAATTTAATAAAATGTTTTTTGGACTGAATGAAATAGCTTTCTTTCCTGGTTGGGCACCATAACCAGCTATTTCAGAATTGCACCACCTTTTATCAACCACAACAAAATAAAGTAAAAAACAGGAATGATCCTGTTTTTAAATTTTCGCATGATACAGACTTGGCCCTTAATGGGAAAACCAAATACAAATGTCAACACGCCTCAAATTAATTTACAAAGAATGCAATCTCAATTAGGGGCCAATGGCATTTTTACTAAGAACCTAAGAAAATTACAGCCATTTGGAAAAACAATTGAGGAAAGACTGTCAAGGAAAATCCTCAACAAAGAATAGTACGGGGAAAGATTACCAGCTAATAAAACCTTAAACGAACAAACATTAAAAGTGCTACACTGGTGAAGGAAGGTAGAGATGAGGCAATGAGTGAGTACAGAGAACACACAGTCAGTGCTTCAAGTGGATGAGAAAGGGGCAACAGAGCAATGGAAGAGGAATGGATGGACGCTTTGATGAAGGCTGAAGAGGCAAGTGATTAGCAAGTTGAGGGTCTCACATCCTAAGTACATGCTCACATCGCCTTTTCTGCTCAAAACCCTCCACACTGGCCAGCAGGGCTGAGCCTCTAGCTACTGTCTGGAGGTACCACTCTCCCTGATGAGCACCTTCTAGGCACCCAGGCAGCTCTCTTCCTCAAATATGCCAAGTGCCCGCCTACCCTGAGCTTTCACACTGGCCTGTCCTCTGCTTTCACTGCTCTTCTGCTTGAATCCCTCACCAGGGCTCCCTCCCGTCCTTGGTCTGGCTCTCTGCTCAAGGTCACTTCAGCGCGACCTTCCCTTCCCTCCCTGCTTCCCAAAACAACAGCCCCACTGACTCACCCTCTATTCCCTTTGGCCTGTTTTATTTTTCCGCACATCACTGCCCGACACTGAACGTGTTTTTTGCTTTGTCTGTCTCCTCCCACCAGAACACAAGGTCCAAGAGCGTGGAGACAGACTCTGCTCACTTTCGGGTCGCCAGTAAGTACCACAGCAGAGGCTCGGCATGTGCTGGATAAACGTGCCTCAGACTCACTAGGGGAGAGCAGAATTGGTATACCCCAACTGCTACCTAAGCTCAGTGGTTTCAGAAGAAATCAAAGAGGAGGACCAACAAGTTTGGCTTAAAACATCTTTGTTTTAAAAGACTTGGAAAATTTAGTCATAAAAAATACAGAAATTATCATTGTTCTTATCGCTGAAGGTTTGGGGACATGGAGCACATTATATTCACACAAAATACTATGCAGAAGGCGAGCTATGAAGACCATGCTTCCAAGAATAACATGGAAAACTGCTGATGCTTAATATAAGTAGGTTTTTAATACGTCCACTCTATTTACAAGCCATAAACTAGAATGGTAAATACTGTCTTAGGTGTTTGCCGGCCCATACTTACCACCATCCTCTGGGCACCCTCTGCCCTTTCTACACCCCACAGGGGAAGACCCCAGTCACCGTGTGTGTACCTCCACCCAACTCCTATTGGCTGTACCAGTGGTGGACACCTAACAGAAGTGGGCGCCATCACACCGCCTCCCACTTAAAACTCAGGTTAACAGATAATGATCCACCGAATGTAGCTGCCAGGCGGCCATCTTCCCTCATGTACACCGGAAAACGAGAGAGCTCATCTGCTAAGAGACAGAAATGAGGGGCCACACAGTGAAGAGAGACACGCATACCATGAGTGGCAGCCCCCTTGGGGCCTAACAGCATCCTGTTTATTCCATGCCCTCTGATGGTGAACAGCATTTCCTGTTTTGAAATACAGAGAGATACCTCTGTATTCTTATATTAATAACATATGATCCTTCTTTTGCTTATACTCTCGAGTTGGTATCTATTATTTAAAATTTTAAAAATCTAGTCTACCATAGAATAGCGACTAAAACCTAAATCTTTGGGTGTTTGGGTAGAGGTGATTATTTTTCAGTGTCTTCATTTTCCTCATTTTGGCCACAAAAAAGCAGCATGCTTTGAAACTTTAAAAAATGCTCAAAAATAGGTATGAGAATAAATTCGAATGGTATATAATATGCCAAAATACCAGAGGCTGTATTGTAGTAATTTATGTTCTGTCTCTATTTTTAAAACTTCCTAAAATGCAGACACTATTACTCTTATGGTAGTAGAATGTGGTAGTTGGACTATAAAGAAGGCTGAGCACCAAAAGAACTGATGTGTTCGAATTGTGGTGCTAGAGAAGACTCTTGAGAGTCCCTTGGACAGCAAAGAGATCAAACCAGCAAATCCTACTGGAAATCAACCCTGAATACTCATTGAAAGGACTGATGCTGAAGCTGAAGCTCCAATACTTTGGCCACTGATGCGAAGAGCTGACTCATTGGAAAAGACTGATGCTGGGAAAGACTGAGGGCAGGAGGAGAAGGGGGCAACAGAGAATGAGATGGTTGGATGGCATCACTGACTCAATGGACATGAGATTGAACAAACTCCAGGAGATAGTGAAGGACAGGAAAGCCTGGTGTGCTGTAGTCCATGGGATCTCAAAGAGTTGGACATGACTTAGCGACTGAACACCACCACCACCCACCCTAAGAATACTGCCCAACAGTAAAAGGGGATTAGCTAGTGATACACACAGCATCGTGGATGGATCTCAGGGGTGTTATACCAAATGGAAAATAGCAAACTGAAGGTCACACTCGGTATAATTCCATTTATATAACACTCAAAATGACAAAATGTAGGGATAAAGGCCAAATTAATGGTTTCTAGGGATTAAGGATGATGTGGATCAGGGGCGTGTGTTTGACTGTTCAAGCAGGATGGAGATCTTTGGGGTGATCTGATTATTCAAAATCTTGATTGTGATGGTGATGTGAATTTATACACCAGATACAATAGCTCAGAATTACACACCCACATTGTTCCAGGGTTAACTTCCTTCTTTTGATGTTGTTCTATGGTAATGTATGACGTCACTATTGGAAGCAACTGGATGAACAATATAGATAACTCGATATATACTCTTTGCAACTTCCTAGGAATTTTCAATTATCTCAAAATTTTAAAAATTAAACATTTTTTAATATATTAGTTATTTTTTAAAGAATCATGCAGTATGTACTTATAGCATACTCTCCTAAAGTATAGAAGAGCTTTTAAAAGTATATATTTTTTAAAGTATTAAAAAATAAAGCTTTTAAAAGTAAAAAAAAAAAAAAGAAAAACTCATTTTTTAAAAAATAAAAAATTTTTTAAAAAATTATCTTTTTCTTACTCTTATGGTAAGAAAAAAATACTTTCTCAAAAAGCACCATCTTAACTTTTATTAAGAACACATTAACATCTTTTAACAGGCATGCTGAACTTTCCAAATATCTGTATCCACCTTCCATTACTTTTAGAAGTTTACCCTTCAATCCTTCTGTAAACTGCTACTAACTTTCAAAGGTAATCATGATGATTCTTCCCCACTTCCAGCTTTATTATTTTGTTTTCATTTTTTTGAGGACACAAATTGGTAGTATCATCATTCTCAAGCATGATTTTCCACTTTTATTATATAGGAATGTACCCATGAAGTGTTTTAAAAATTTTTTTTTCTTTTTATTTGTCTATTTATTTGGTTGCACTGGGTCTCAGTTGCAGCATGTGGACTCTTAGCTGTGGCATGCAGGTCTAATTCCCCATCCAGGGATCGACCCTGGGCCCCCTAAACTGGGACCACAGAGAGTCTTAGCCACTAGACCACCAGGGAAGTCCCCCATGAAGTGCTTTCACATGTTCAGTATGGTGTTAATATCGAAATAATGGCTTATCTATTATGCTACAACTTCCTTTCTTTGCTCATTGTTTCATTTATCCACATTGATATAAGTAGCCCCTGTTCTATCGATTTTAGTATTACTGCAAGTATTAAAGCAAACATCAGCTGATTTGAGCTGTTAGGCTTATGTCCATCTTTTTAATATTTTAGATAGAGCTGAAATAAACATCATGGTACATACTCCCTGTATTTATGTGAATGCACTTTTTTTCATGGAAATGAATTTTAAGTTCTATACCTCTATATGGATCTTTTAGTAATGTGATTTTTGCCATCTGTGTATCTTTGGTGAAATGGCTGAAACTTTTTAGAATTGGGTTATCTTCCTCTTAGAGTTATAAAGGTTCTGTATATATCCTAGATAGAGGTTCATTGTTGTGTATGTTTTGCCAATATTTCCTCCCATAAAATAACTTGCATTTTCATAATAGTGCCTATGGAAGAGGAAAATGTTCTAATTTTAATAAAGTCCAATTTATCAATATTTTATCACTCATACTTTTTGTGTCATATTTAAGAAATCTTTGCAAAACCCAAGATAACTAAGATCTTCTCCTGCATTTTGTTCTACAGTTTTATGGTTTTAACTCTTATGTCTTTGATCCATCTAGATCTAACTTTTACACATGATCCCCAAATTTGTATCTCTACCCAGACCCCTCCCCCCTAGACTCAAAGTTCTTTTTCTAACTCTATCATGTGGATTACATAATAGTATTTTAGAATTGTAATGTCTTAAAAACCGAGCCCCTAATTCTTAGCATCTGCTCACCTGCCCCTCCTACCGGCTTCCCCTGCTCAGGAACCGTAAATTCCAGTCCTCCAGGTCCACAAAAGGGGATGTGGAGCAGCCCTACTGGGATGTCCCTCCACTGAATACCCAAGACACACCCTGCAGCTTCTCTTAAGGTTACCCGACTGTCATCGACACTGTCCTGGGTGTGTAAGTCTATCCTCCTTATTTGAGAACTCCACATTTACAAACTTGCCTATTGTTAAAATTCACTTATCACCAATCAGTACTCATGGCAATTTTCTGGTCATTCACAGACACATCCAGATTAATAAAAAATCGGAGTCTTCTGCCCACCTCTCCATGTTTCCACCCATCATGAACCCTGTACATTTGCCATTTTACTGCCTTGTTTCATACACAAACTAGGTGCCTTCAAAGGCTGATTAAATAAACTTTTTTTTTAAGAGAAAAAAATGTGAGTCTTCTGTTGCATTAGTTCCCTGAAGTGGAAAGGCTGATGCTCTGCCCTCTTGTCTCAGCTCTCAGACTGTAAACAAGTGTCCCCGCCACAGTCTACCTAGGGCCGCATTTTCCACCTTCCTTGCTGCTTGTTTCTGGTGATTTCACTGCTGAAACTGCCCCCAAGCACGGTGTGAAGTGCTGTCTAGTGCTCATAAGTTCAAGGAGCCTCTGACGCGCCTTCCAGACAGAAGACATGTTACAGGATCCTAGTTCAGGCTTGAGATATGATGTTCCTGGGAGTGAACTCAATGCTAATCATTAATAATATACATTAACAAGGTGTTTTTACACAGAGGCTCACATAAAACAAGGTTACGTGCGATCTGTGGATGGAATGCTGTGACCAAAGGCTCATAGGAGCCTCACTCTGTATTTTCCTTATGAGCAATGGTTCAGTATCCACTAATTCAGAGGTCCCAGCAACACTGTATTAATAGAACAAAACTACCACAAATAATAAGAACCTATATTCTGGGGCTCCAAAATCACTGCAGATGGTGACTGCAGCCAGGAAATTAAAAGAAACTTACTTGATGGAAAGTTATGACCAACCTAGACAGCATATTAAAATGCAGGGACATGACTTTGCCAAGGTCCGTCTAGTCAAGGCTATGATTTTTCCAGTGGTCATGTATGGATGTGAGAGTTGGACTGTGAAGGAAGCTGAGTGCTGAAGAATTGATGCTTTTGAACTGTGATGCTGGAGAAGACTCTTGAGAGACCCTTGGACTGCAAGGAGATCCAACCACTCCATTCTAAAGGAGATCAGTCCTGGGTGTTCATTGGAAGGACTGATGTTGAAGCTGAAACTCCAATACTCTGGCTACCTCATGCAAAGAGTTGACTCATTGGAAAAGACCCTGATGATGGGAAGGATTGGGGGCAGGAGGAGAAGGGGACAACAGAGGATGAGATGGCTGGATGGCATCACCGACTCAATGGACTTGAGTTTGAGTGAACTCTGGGAGTTGGAGATGGACAGGAAGGCCTGGCGTGCTGCGATTCATGGGGTCGCAAAGAGTTGGACACAACTGAGCGACTGAACGGAACGTTTCCTCCCCTTGAGAGTAGGAATCAGATTTTAAGCCATCTTTAGTGCCTCAGGTGAAATAGGCATTATTAAACATTTAGGTCTTAACTGGGAAGTAAATCAATAAATTTTTTCTTTTGTATAAATGCCTTGACTTCAAAATTAAACAGTTTAACACACGCTGGGTACTAAAACAAAACACTTTTTTTATAACTTCAAAATGACCATCAATGGCTATCACCGACGTGCTTACCATTCTTGTTCTTCAGATTAGGGTCTGCTCCGCTTTTCAGAAGCTTTAAGGCGCATTGCTTATGGGCCCGGTAAGCAGCACAGTGCAAGGGTGTGTTGCCTAACTGATCCGAACAGTTAACATCAGGAGGATTCGGCCGGTTGAGCTAACAATTGAAGAGATGCAATGTGAATTATATGCCGAAGACAGACTTTCTCCCATAAAACCACATAGCCAATAGTTCAGGTGGACTCTCCCACTCCTGAGCCTGGGCACAGCTGGGCTCCCTAGCATCTCGACTGTCAGTGGCTTCCTGCTCGGAAAAGCAGTGAATCCACATCACCCTGCACGCTCCCCTCAAGCTGCCATGGGGGCTCAGGTCCCACACTTCCCTGACCACAGACACCACACTCCAAGCCGGGGCACTGGGATTCCACGAAGATCCGCTCGCTCCCACCAGTCTTGCAATTCACACTTGCGACAACAGATTACAAACTGGTCTACCAGAGACAGCCATTCACAAGAGTTAAAGCCATAAACGTTAAGTGTGTAAATGTTAAAGGGCTACTGAATTTGTTGTTCCTGTTTGACTCCTTTAAAAACAATTCTTTACAGTCTCCATTTCAGAACGTTTATAAGAAACATTTTAGGCCCCATACTTGGAAACCAGAGAAGCCTTTTCAAGCAAGCTGAAATAACTTTAAGGCAAACAGCGGTGCTTCAGTCTTGAATTTAGAACACATTCAGAGTTTTTTGTTTAATGAGACTATTTTCAGGAAATGGAAACTGGAAAGTAGGTCTCCTAAGGAGAAAAAAATAAAATTGGTAAAGTTTTCCGCCTGTTCTAACATGATATAAATATTTCAAAACTAATGTCCCTTGTCTGTATGTTAATTTCTGGAAGTACAGCACACCTTTCAGAAGTAATTACTCATCAAAATTAGAGAAAGATATTCCTTTATAGGATTCTATACATTACATGTCAATTTTAAATTGGCTTAATCATTTAAAAAAAGAAAACTATCCTAACATTAAATGTTTACCTTGAAAAACCAGATTCTTAACCATTAGGTTTTCAGTAGAAAGTGTGGAAGTAAATCAGAGAAAAACACCATCATGTAAAATGAATCCTGCTTAAAAGTATCACCAGACTGTGTTTTTAGATATTTAAAGACTTCCACTCTATTACTCTGATCACTCTGATCTCGAGTATTTTGGTCCCACAGTTTGACTACGTTATGAACTCAACATTAGATCGAAAATTTCCCACAGCGTAAAGAAATAACACATTTATTATTGTTTTGTTTTTTTTTACCAGAGCTGTAAGTTCTGCTGTTCTGCCTTCTCTTGCTGCTGCTAAAAGTAATTCTTCAAGCTTTCTTTGTTGAGTCCTTTCTACAGCTGCAAAAGGAGAAGTACATATTACTCTACTTCTAGGCTGGATCCTATTAGCACATTTATCACAGAGATGCGTAAAGAATAAAGGGATCGTGGTGAGAGAAGTCACAATGTTTTGAATTGTGATTCAAATGCTGTGAGACTTCATTATTATTCTCACTGCCTCAGATTCAGATTACAGAGCTGGACTTCCCTCACGTTCAGATGAATTTATGTTTTCAATTTAGAGGTCTTTAAGTATGTTACTCACTACAATACCCATCACAGATAATTATCAATTATTTTTTTATGCTGAAATATTATTATTTATGTGCCTTGGAAAGACAGATTAAGTGGGGAGAGGCACTCATATCTTCCAGAACTTTAGAATGTGAAAAGTAACAATAAGAAATAGTGTTAATAGGAAGACATTATTGTTGTTGTTGTTTAGTCACCAAGTCGTGTCTAACTCTTTGCAACCCCATGGACTGCACCAAGCCAGGCTTCCCTGTCCTTCACTGTCTCCTGGAGTTTGCTCATACTCATGTCCACTAAGACATACAAACCATATAAATATATTTAGGCTTATAGATAAAGTCCGGATTTTTATAAGAATATTTTATGTCCTTAACAAATGCCAAATACCTTTCAAAACACTTAAAAAATATTAACTCACTAAATCTGTATAGCTACTCTTTGAAGCATTACTATTTTCCCAATTTTATAGGTGAAGAAACTGAGGCAGAAACTTAACCTAAGTCACAGTCAGGACATGGAGGAGCTGGGATTTGAACTTGGGCAGGTGGGTTTCAGAGTACCTGCTCTTACCGTTACTCTGTGCTGCTCACAATTGCAGGGAATGACAGCAATCTGATTTAAGACAGTAGAATATGTAATAAGGTCTCATTTCTACTATATCTGAGTTCTGTTTTGGCTTGCAGAAAAGAAGCAATTTCATAGAAAGGTTAGCAATAATCCCCCTTAAAATATGTGTATAAGGTCCTGTGCAAAGGCTGCAGGGGAGGTATAAAATTTTCCCAGGTCTTCCTGAGAAATAACGAACATTTATTAATAGTTAGTAATTACTATGCACTAACAGTTGTTCAAGACACTATGCATGCCCGTGCATTTGAACTACAGGAAACACAAAGCTTGAATGCCAGAATAGCTGGAACCAGTTTAGCTCTGTCTAAAGAACTAACATTACTATATACCAGCATCTGCTATTCTTACATATTTATTTCCACACCCAGATCCCCTCCCTTTCCATCTTGGAAGAAGGCTGCCAAGCCTCCACACAGGCTCCCAGTACTGCCTTCTTTCACTGGAATTGATGCTCTTCAGTCTTTCCTCTCACTGGTTCTACGGCCACCGGTCTGTGAGCTTTTGAGGACAGTCCCTAGCCTTCCCTACATACCTCTGCTACTGCATGTATTTCCCAGAGCTGCTCTTTGTCCCCACAGTCATGCCTGAAGTCAAGTACCTGTTCTTACTCTTCTTTGTATCCTAGGCACTTATGACAGTATTTGGCACAGTGCATGTTTAGCCAATAAATAGTCTCTGAATAATCAAACAATGCTTAATAATGATCATTCCAAACCTTAAGGAAGGGTCATTATGTTTCCCTACGATTTCTCTCTAGATTGTCTAGGCTCATAAATGAAGGCAAACAGGATCTAGAGGTGAAAACTCTGCTTATGTTCCTGTCCTATATTCATTCTGGACACTGAAAAAAAGACTGTTGGTCTAGTCAATAAAAACAAGTACTCTAGTTTAAGGGACTTAAAGTTTCTAGAGTGCCAGTAATATTCTATTCCTTGATGTGGGTGCTGTTTACATGGATATGTTCCCTTGTGAAAACAGCAAGCCATACATTATTAACGTGTACTTTTATCTATATATTTTATACCTCAAAAATGTTTTTAAAGCCAATACTCTACCCCCCCAAATAATTTGTCCTTTAAATTTTAAATGTTATATGACTGTAAACTAGCTCTTTTCAATCAGAATTCAGAGTTAGGGAAGACCACAAAGATCATGAAGCCTAACTCTATCCTGAGAAGACACTCACATACATGCCCAGGGTAAGTTAAATAGCAGTACACCTGAAATGCAGGTGAGAAACTAGCAAATATACTTCATTAACAACAAAAATCACCATTTTGCAATTTCTATAGCAATGAGTGATTCAGGCAAGAATTATCAATGAACACTAAAATCACTGATTTGAAGTTTGTCGGTAATCAGGATATTTACCATGGTCTCAATTTTTCTCCCCAAGGATTATTTATTAATTACAAAAGTGGGACTATGTAGTAAGTACCTGTAAAGTGGACTACTAGTGATCAGAGATAATTTCACCAATAGTAGAACAAAATGACATCAAGTACCTAAAACGAAGCATTGGTATAAAGCATACAACCTCACCCTATGCCAACTACAACCTAAGCCAAGAACAGATAGCCTGAATCTAATAATATGAGAAGAGAAAAGCCCAAATTGAGGGGCATTCTTGCTTGCTTGCTTAGTCACTTCAGTCGTGTCCGACTCTGTGCGACCCCATAGACGGCAGCCCACGAGGCTCCCCCGTCCCTGGGATTCTGCAGGCAAGAACACTGGAGTGGTTTGCCATTTTCTTCTCCAATGCATGAAAGTGAAAAGTGAAAGTGAAGATGCTCAGTCGTATCCGACTCTTAGCGACCCCATGGACTGCAGCCTACCAGGCTCCTCCGTCCATGGGATTTTCTAGGCAAGAGTACTGGAGTGGGTTGCCATTGCCTTCTCCAGAGGGGCACTCTACAACAGTAATATTATGATATTGATGTTAAATCTCATGAAGTTGATCATTATATAAGGAAATATCCTTGTTCTTAAGACATACATACTGAAGTATTTAGGGCTAAAGTATCATGTCTGTAAATTACTCCCTTATAGTGTAGGAAAAAAATTAAAAGTACATAAGTAACATTAAATAATATAAACCAGATGTAGCAAAATGTTAATAACCAGTGACTAAGTGCAGATGCACAAGTGTTTGTTGTACTATTCTTGAAACCTTCCTATAGGTTAGATATTTCTCAAAATAAAAAAACTCAAATGATATGAAGAAGGTACTGGAGTCCTCTCTAGTGCCTGAGAAGTAGTAATCTATCCTCTCCCAGGATTAGAAGTGTTTGGGAAGCTCACTACATCTTTTAAGGCAACCCAGGCCACTATTACAATAGACTGGACCCAAAGATAAACTCCCTGGCACTCCATTAACTAGACTATCCACTGGCCCTGGTCAGCCTCAAATAAGAATATCCATCTTCCAATATAACAGCCCTTGAAGTACTTGAGTATGATTGTTATATCTACTAAAGTCTGTCCTTCTGAGGTGAAACATTTCTTATCTCTACACGCATTACCCTATGATAGGGTTTCTAGTCTCCCAGTGTGTGGTCTTGGTAGGTTATGGATGCACTCCCTGTAGTCTGACCCATTTATCATGTTATCCACAAATGATATCACATGTGGCTAAGGGAATCAGAGCAAAATCTCTCAATTTCTGCTTCCACTTCCCCAGCCAGGATCATACTGTAGCTGATAGATCACAGAACTCATCAAGTCAACCAAACTCTTGCCCTTAACACAGCTGGGTTGTGCGGGTGTGAGATCGGGTACTTAGAGCATGTCTTTACAACTAGCCCCATGAAATGTCAACTTGTCATGCAAATCCAGTATCCCAGCCCATCAGGAGACCATCAGTTCTGGGTTCTCATCTTATTACAAACAAAATGACAGAACAGTCATTTCAAACACTTATTACAAACAGACAGTACCTCATCCTCCCAATCAGATCATGATTTGTTAAAGGCAGGGATCACATCTAGCATGGTCAATCTCCCCCAAAATCACATAATACTGAGCCTTATAGAAGATGTTATGTGTTGATTTCTTTATTAAAAATGAAAGGGTTCACTTTAAATGGAAGAGCGAGTAGAAATACTGATCTAAAAGATGTCTGGCAAGCAGACATTATCTTATAACTAGAGAAACAAGGGAGATTTTAGGTTTCAAGGCCAACTGGAAAGTAATAAAAAGCAAGACTGTGCTTTGTACATAGATAAAAATACTACTAATAAATAAGTCAGTGCCCTTCAAATGAAACATTTTCGTGCCCTCCTCTGAACTGCAAAGGAAAGAAACAAAGGATGTATGTGAAACTGCAACTTAAAATTCAATACCTTTATTCATAAGAGAGTAAATAAGAAATCTTCCCTTCTCTCCTACAGAAGTACTACCCAAAAATAATTACAGCCAAAGCCCTAGATATTTGGGTAACAATCCTAATAAACGAAGCTTCCTGATGTAAGCATTGAAATATTTTTGTCTTAAACTATTTTTAGAGAAATCCCTCCTATGTCTTCTTATATGTAATTAAATCTTTGAAGTTCATCCAGCGATGAAGCTGATCCATGAGGAAGTTACTGCGGCCCTTGCGTTACAATGATGCCCTCAGGATAACAGAGCGGCCAGAGATCTCTGCTAGAATCACATGACTCCCCAGAACCACACACTTTTCTGTGCTCCTGTATTCCTTCATTATCACACTTCTGCAGCCTTTCAGCTGTACTCTCTCATGTCGCTAATTTTTACTTTTAATTATGCTGGAGACTGAATTTTTAAAACTTGCCATAATGTTATATAAAGTAAGAATTCAAAAGCTCTGAGGAAGCTCTCATACAGTTTTACCTCCAATCGATGACTCTCAAATTACACTATCTTTGGAGCACAGGCTCAGTGTCATCTATTTTGGCATCTCAGAAGCCATTTCTACTTATATCCTGGGCCATGGCTACAATGAAGATAAATGCTGTCCAGAGTAAGATCCGTAATATTTACCTTCAAGCATGTTTCTGATTTCTTTGTCATGAGTGACCTCCTTTGCTGTCTGTCCATTCCCATTAACAACAGTAGTATCAGCGTTGTGCTCTAAAAGAAGCATTACCAACTCCTAAAACAGCAGAGAAATTATTTTTAGCTATTATGAAACTAAAACTTTATTGTACTATAGCCCTTTTTCAAATTTCTAATTAGTACTGAATGTTTACAATAGAAACAATGACTGCAGGAATCTTTCAAGTCCTTCAGCTCTGTTTAAACTAAATGACTACTAAGTAAGCATCATAAATGGAATACTCTACAGTTCAACTAATTGTGATAACCGATGACTGCCTACACAGTTGCCAATTTCCAATTAACACAGACAACTTCTGTAATTGATTTTTAAAGTAAATTATCTGTTTTACCAAATTGATTCATGTGGTCACACTAAATATGAGTTAACAAAGCTGTTACTTTTAAAGTAGTAATTTAAATTAGATAATGAGAGCAGACAATACATTCATTTAACATTATTCCAAGGCCTGTTGAAAAAGAATAAATTCTTCAGCAGACTTAGATCTTTTAAAAATTAATTTTAATGTTTGTAAGAAACAAGACATAATTTTCTGAAGTGATATAGACTGATGGGATACAATACTAACAAAGGAATGCGTTATAATGAAGCAAATGACCTCCTGAAGTCAATTTTCAACAACGGAGTATAAGCTACATCCTTCATATTTACTCTAAGTGGCTAACAGCTCTCTCAGGAATTTGAAACTAATCAGCCCAGTATCATTGGTTCAGTTATATAACTTAAGACAGTACAGGTGGATGAGCGTGCAAGAGATTTACAGGAAACTATTAGAGATTTGATGTTTAATTTCACCGGGGTGTGCAGCACTCAGGCAGGGGATGTGGTAATACTTGCTCTTTAGTTCTACAAGAAGGCAGGATGAAACACAGTGCTACCCTCACCTCTAGGGTGACACTACACTGCTACCCGGAGGAACTGACATTGTGTCATTACATGTTACGTTTTCCTATGAGTTTCATTTTTCCACTGGGCCACACAATTTTTACCATCCTTTAAAAAGAACTTTTTGTAGTTTAAAAAAAAAAGCCCTTAAATATACATCCAAAAACAGACAGGAAGAAGAAAACAAAATACTTATTGTCCTGGTCACTCCATGACCACCATAAACATTTTGGCAGGTTTCTTTCTAATCATTTTTCCCATGCATAAGTTTGAGATTTTTCAAAAAAATATAATTTTATTTGTATGACACAATTAAGTTATACTTCACTTGCCTAATATATCATTTTCTAGGCTATTATAGTGTTCATGAACATAACTTTTCACTAAATATTATTCTATAAAATGTACTACCACATTTTACAAATAGAAAAATTGCTAAGAAGTCTAATATGTCAGTAAATTCTTATAAAATATCTTCACATTTCCTATCTTTTTAAAGGAAAGATTTTGGGAGAAGTGTTTTCATGCTTCATGCAAAGAGTTCATATTAGTAAAGAAAGAAACCGCATGCAGGATATATAAAGAACTTTTTACAACAATTAAAAGATAATCCAATTAAAAATGGGCAAAAATAAAATGAACAATCAGAAAAGGAAATTAAGAAAAACAATCCATTTACAATGGCATCGCAAAGAATAAAATGCTTTGACGTAAACTTAAGCATGGAGATGAAAGATGTGTACACTAAAACTACAAAATATAGCTGGAAGAACTTAAAGAAGACATAACTGAGTGAGAAGACATCTAGGAACCATGAATGGGAAGACAATATTGTTGAGATGTGAACACTACCCAAAGCAATCCACAGATTCAACTCAATCCCTATCAAATCCCAATGATGTTTTTTTTGCCCAGAAACAGAAAATCCCACCCTAAAATTCACATGGAATCTCAAGACTCCAAATCACCAAAACAATACTGAAAAAGAACAAAATTGGAGATCTTACACTTCCAGCTTTCAAAATTTACCTCCAAGCTGATCAAAGTAATCAAGACAGTGCTATAATGACATAAAGACAGACATACAGACCAATGGAAGAGCACAGGGAGTCCAGAAGTAAACTCTCACATATGTGTTCAAATGATTTTCGACAAGGGTGCCAAAACCATTCAAAGGGAAAAGGACAGTCTCTTCAACAAATGGTGCTGGGGAAAACTGGATAGTCACAAGTGAAAAAATAAAACTGGACCCGCATACTTTACACCACATACAAAAATTCACAGAAAATAGATGAAAGACTTAGTGGAAAACTTAGAATAAAACATAAGAGGAAGCTACATGACATTAGATTTAGCAATGGTTTTTTGGATACAACACCAAAAACATAGGTTAAAAAAAAATAAACTGGACTAAATCAAAATTAAAAATTTTCTACAATGAACAGCAGTTATCAAGAGCGTGAAAAGGCAATCCAGAGTGGGAGAAAATATTTGAAAATGATGTATCTGATCTAGGATTTATATCTAGAATATGTAAATAACTCCTAAATAACTCAACACCAACCAACCAAACTATCGATTTTAAAAATAAGCAAAGAATCTGAAAAGGTCACATACCTTTGATTCCTTATGATTCCAACTACATGACATTTGGGAAAAGGCAGAACTATGGAGACAACAGAAAGATCAGTGGTTGCCAGGGGCTGGAGTAGGAGGAGGGATGAACAAGGAGCGCACAGAGGATTTTTAGGGCAGTGAAAACACTGTAATGACAGACACGTTTCGTTACACTTTTCTCGTTGCACACATAAGAGTGAACCCTAAAGTAAACTACAGACTTTGGGAGGCTGCAATGTGTTAGTGTAGGGTCATAACTTGCTTTAAGGGAAAAAAGAAAAAGGACCACACTGGTGAGGAATGTTGATAATGGGATGCATGTGTGTAAGCACAATATACATGAGAAATCTGTATCTTCCTCTCAGTCTTGCTGTGAGCCTCAAACTACTCTACAAATTTGTCTTTAAAATTAAATAATAAATATATGGGCTATGGATTCAATAGACATTTTTCTAAAGAAAATTGGCCAATAAGTATATGAACAGATGCTCAATAAATCATTATGGAAATGCAAATCAAAACCAAATGAGATACCATTTCACAACCGTTAGGATGCCTAAAATTAAGACTAACAACAAGTGCAATGAGGATGTAGAGAAAATGAAACCCTCACGCAAGGCCAGTGGGCAAGTAAAGCGGTGTATAGCTGTTTTGGAAATCAGTTTGGCAGCTCTGCAAAATACTCAACATAGAAATACCATGTGTCGACCTAGGAGTCGAATATGGCAATTCGACTCCTAGGTACAGACACAAGAGAAATGAAAATACATGTCCATGACAAAAATCTTGCACATGAATGTTCAAAGAATATTCATAATATCCAAAAATTGGAAACCCAAATGTCCATCAGCAGATGGTGGGATAAATAAAATGTTGTTCCATACACTGGAAAGCTGTGCTTAGTTGCTCAGTCGTATCTGACTCTTTGCGACCCCTGGACTATAGCCCACCAGGCTTCTCTGTCTGTGGAGACTCTCCAGGCAAGAATACTGGAGTGGGTTGCCATGCCCTCCCTCCAGGGGATCTTCCCAACCCAGGGATTGAACTCAGGTCTCCCACATTGCAGGCAGATTCTTTACCATCTGAGTCACCAGGGAAGCCCAAGAATACTGGAGTGGGTAGCCTATCCCTTCTCCAGGGGACCTTCCCGACCCTGGAATTAAACCAGGGTCTCCTGCGTTGCAGGCAGATTCTTTACCAACTGAGCTACCAGGGGAGCCCTTACAATGGAATATTATGTGGCAATAGAAAATGAACTACTGATATACATTATATTCATGGATGAGCCTTGAAAACATTATGCTCAATAAAAGAATCCAGTCACAGAAAATCATGTGTTATATGCTTCCATTAATGTTAAATGTCTAGAACGCGCAAATCTAGAGAGACAGTAAATTAGTGGTTGCCAGAGCCTGGGGAGAAGGGGTAATGGAATAACAGCTTGTAAGTACAAGATTTCTTTTTGGGGTAATCCAAATGTTCTAAAACTGATTTGTGTTAATGGTTGCACATGTCTGTCAACATACCTGATCACTGAATTGTATATGGGTGACCTGTAAAGTACATGAAATAGACCACAATCATGTGCCTATAGAAAGAGTAGAGATTATTCAAGCTGGGTACCACATGGCACATTCAAGTTAATAAATGTTATTTCTCAATCCAGCTCATCTAATTGTTTCATACAATCTCTGCAACTGCACCAGTGTTCTAGTAATTAATCATCCTGATTTTCAAGAAAGTATAAGAACTAATGTGGTGGACTTCCTGTTAGGGAAATTAAAATGGAGGAAGTCTTGTTCAGGGTTCAGAACAACTCTTGTTCAGGAGAGCAGACCTCTGACCTTGCTTCTGATCTGCCTGAGCACTGCCCGTGTTCTGTACCTCCCAAAAGCACAGCTAGTCAGGCAGCACTTTAAATAAGAAAGGTAGTGGGGTCTTGGAATTGAGTCTCTAGAGGCCTGCCAACTGGGGTTTAATGATATCCTGTGACTTACACTTCAGTTCAGTCACTCAGTCATGTCCAACTCTTTGCAACCCCATGGACTGCAGCATACCAGGCTTCCTTGTCCATCATCAACTTCCTGCTGGAGCTTGCTCAAACTCATGTCCATTGAGTTGGTGATGTCAGCCAACCATCTCATCCTCTGTCATCCCCTTCTTCTCCTGACGTCAATCTTTCCTAGCATCAGGGTCTTTTCCAATGAGTCGGTTCTTCACATCAGGTTGCCAAAGTACTGAAGTTTCAGCTTCAGCATCAGTCCTTTCAATGAATATTCAGGACTGATTTCCTTTAGGATTGGCTGGTTGGATCTCCTTGCTCTCCAAGGGACTCTCAAGAGTCTTCTCCAACACCACAGTTCAAAAGCATCAATTCTTCAGCACTCAGCTTTCTTTACATTCCAACTCTCACACCCATACATGACTGCTGGAAAAACCACAGCTCTGACTAGAGGGACCTTCGTCAGCAAAGTAACATCTCTGCTTTTTAATACACTGTCTAGGTTGGTCATAACTTTCCTTCCAAGGAGCAAGTGTCTTTTAATTTCATGGCTGCAATTACCATCTACAGTGATTTTCGAACCCCCAAAAATAGTCTCTCACTGTTTCCATTGTTTCCCCATCTATTTGCCATGAACTGATGGGACTGTATGCCATGATCTTAAGTTTTCTGAATGTTGAGCTTTAAGCCAACTTTTTCACTCTCCTCTTTCACTTTCATCAAGAGCCTCTTTAGTTCCTCTTCACTTTCTGCCATAAGGGTAGTGTCATCTGCATATCTGAGGTTATTGATATTTCTCCTGACAATCTTGATTCCAGTTTGTGTTTCTTCCAGTCCAGCATTTCACATGATGTACTCTGCATATAAATTAAATAAGCAGGGTGACAATATACAGCCTTGACACACTCATTTCCCAATTTGGAACCAGTCTGTTGTTCCATGTCCGGTTCTAACTGTTCCTTCTTGACCTGCATACAGATTTCTCAGGAGGCAGGTCAGGTGGTCTGGTATTTCCATCTCTTGAAGAATTTTCCAGTTTGTTGCGATCCACCCAAAGACTTTGGCATAGTCAACAAAGCAGAAGTAGATTTTTTTCTGGAACTCTCTTGCTTTTTCGATGATCCGATGGATGTTGGCAATTTGATCTCTGGTTCCTCCGCCTTTTCTAAAACCAGCTTGAACATCTGGAAGGTCATAGTTCACAGACTGTTGAAGCCTGGCTTGGAGAATTTTGAGCATTACTTTGCTAGTGTGTGAGATGACTGCAATTGTGCAGTAGCTTGAACATTCTTTGGCATTGCCTTTCCTTGGGATTGGAATGAAAGCTGACCTTTTCCAGTCCTGTGGCTACTGATGAGTTTTCCAAATTTGCTGGTGTGTTGAGTGCAGCACTTTAACAGCATCATCTTAACTCATAAGATAAAACAAACAGCATTGTAAAAAGGTTACAGTAAAACCAGAGCTGCATTTTTGCATGCAAATTGATGGTGATATCTGTTTGTGGCCTGGGATTATAAGTGGGAACCCTGGAAACTGCAATTTGAAGTCTCACCCGTGGAGTGGAAACACTGCTCAAGACCTTTTCCCAATTAGGACTCCAGATTGCTGTTTCTCAGGACTCCCGAGCATGCGGTTTAAGCCTGGATGTTGGTGATGCATGAGCTGTTGCTCTTCTCCATTGTTTCTATTCTCTTTTAATGACTGTATATTGAAATTAAGTTATATAATCCTCTATTAGATACTGAAACTGTTTATTTGTGTGTAATAAGTGGTTTCTTTTGTTAATGACTCCTTCAAACCTGAAACAAAAGTAAAACTTTAGGCAATGGAGAAACAGACATAGAGAACAGGCCTATGGATGAGGCAGGGGATGGTGGGGGGTGAGGGGGGAGAGGAAAGAGAGGGTGAGATGTATGGAGAGAGTAACATGGAAACTTGCAATACCATATGTCAAATAGATAGCCAATGGGAATTTGCTGTATGACTCAGGAAACTCAAACAGGGGCTCTGTGACAATCTAGAGGGGTGGGGTGGGAGGGAAGTTTGGGAGGGAGGGTACATGGGTGTACCTATGGCTGATTCTTGTTGATGTGTGACAGAAACCCACAAAAATTTGCAAAGTAATTATCCTTCAATTAAAAAAATAAAGTGAAAAAAAAAAAAAAAATGACTTCCCTGGTGGTCTAGCAGCTAAGATGCTACACTCCCAATGCAGGGGATCCAGGTTTAATCACTGGTCAGGAAACAAGATCCCACATGTTACAACTAAGTATCACACACAGTGATGAAATCCCTCATAGCACAACTAAGACCCAGCACAGCCAAATTACTTAAGAACATTTTTTTAAAAAAAGAATATGGAGCCAGACTGATATAAATCCCCAAAGGGCTGGACTATGGAAAATGGGCAGAAGAAATGGTATGCACAGAGATAGACAGGTACCTTTAAGAAAACAGAATATGCTTCAATTATGTGAAAACAGGCTACAGGGGGAATCAAGGCAATGCAGAGGGTCGGAGCTACTCCATGCAATCTCGGAGGTTTGGCAAGGGAAGCGACACCTTTGAAAGGGTTCAGAGGAATGATATCAGACTGCAAGTTACAAAGAACACCTGACCACCCTGTGAAGAAGAGCAAACGTTCTCCGAGTGTGGTCCCCAGACCTGCAGTATCTGCACGAACCATGAAATTGGCAGAAGTGCAAGTTCTTAAGCCCCTCTCAGACCCATGAATCAGAAATGCCAGGGATAAGACCCAGAAACTTGTAGGTTAAGAAGCCCTCCAGGTAAGGAACTCAAGTGCTCGGGCAGAAGTCATCAGAAGAGGTTTTTATTTAAATCACAATTAGAAAAAAGAAGGCAGCTCAGTGGTTGGATTCTACTGCAGGGATGGGAATGAAACACCCCGAACAGAGAGGTCACCAGTGATTTTTAGTATCTTAGTGGGTAGAGGAAGTTTTAATTTTCTTCAAGGTTCTGCTGTAGCATTATTCTTATATTTAAGGAAAAGAAGTTTTTAAGCCAAACTGTGCTTCTCTATGCCAAAACTAAAGACCATCCTGCCCTCTAACACTGTGTGTGCTCAGCTGTGTCTGACTCTTCACGACCCCATGGACTGCAGCCTGCCAGGCTCCTCTGTCCATGGGATTTTCTAGCAAGAATACTGGAGTGGGTTGCCATTTCCTCCTCCAAGGGATCTTCCCTACCCAGGAATTGAACCCACATCTCTTTCATCTCCTGCACTGGACCTAACATTTTGTAAGACAGCAAAAGATTAGCTGTAATCTTCTTCATCCCTCAGGATCTAGAATTCCTAATAAAGCCCCGAGCAGTCTCTGATGCTTTTTCACAAAACTCCAGCTCCAACCCCTGTTCCCTAACAAGTCTTCTTGTGTCAGCTGAATATGTGGTTCTCTTCTGCATGGTCTGCCAACTCTCCACACTCATTAATTATTCAGTTAACATACTTAAGCTCTTACATTGTACAAGGCCCTCCACACGTCAGGGAAAACATATTTGGATGATGAATACTGAAGGGATCCGAGAAAGAGAAAGTGTTGACGAAAATCAGAGCTGAAATTAGGATACTGACTGGGGCATTGCTGGACAGGGTGGAATTACAAGGTTGGAAAAAAAAAAAAAAAAAAGATTGGAAAAGGCACTGGGAAACAGGGCAGTCCAGGTAAAAAGCAATGAGCATGTTCTCAAGCAGCCAGTAAAAAAGAGAATTTAAAGTGACAAGTATTTCAATGACCAATACAAATACTGCATAAAGAACTTGTGTGAAGGAAGAGACATCCCATGTTAGAAACGTGAAATTCCAGATCCCTGAGTGGTGAGGAGCCCACACGCACAGCGAAGACAGAAGACCTGGATGCCTGGAAAGAAGTATGAGGTCAAGATAGATTTCCAAATAATCCCCCAGGAGAAACAATGAAGCCTTAAGTGTGGATGGGTTTCTTATGGAGACAGTTTCAAGAGGAAAGAGAAGAATGGCTTTTAAAAAATCAGAGGAACACCTAAAACGAAAAGTAAGGAAAATGAGCAAACACAGGTAGGAAGCAGAAGAGCAACCAAGGACGCAGCAAGAGAAACGGACTCCGCAGTGCCTTTTCCCAGAGGAGTGATCAGCTTTGTGAGAGCACAGCTCTGGAAAATACGGCACAAAACTTTAAAAATAGTTAATCACTGAGATTTCCCTGGGGGTCCAGTGGTTAAGACTTCCTTCCAATATAGGGAGATAGGGCTCGATCCCTAATCAGGGAACTGGATCCCACACTCCACAACTCAGAGTTCGCATGCTGCATCTAAGACCCAGTACAGTCCAGTAATTAAATTTAAAAAAAAAATTTTTTTTAAGAGTCAAAGGAAAATGCTAGAAATAAGATAAAGAATGCCTTTAATGACCTCAGTAGACATCAGAGCACAGTTGAGAAAACAATCAGTAAATCTGAAGACAGGTCAACAGAAATTAGTCAAACACTAAGAAAAAAATGGCATGGAGGGAGGAAGTGGTAGGAAGAGGGGAAAAGCGAGAAGACTCAGAACTGAGCACCCATGTCTGTGGACAGTATTTGTTTAACAAATGTAGAGTAAGTTACTGAAGAATGTGCATGAAGTAGTACTTTCTGAATCTAGCAAAAAAGAATAAAAGGGAAAAAAAGATGAGGAAAGCAGCATCTGCTACCATTTGCCCTGGTAACTCCAGGGCAATTAGCCTTCTGAAATGCCGTATCCTGTTAACCATTTCCACAACTCTCTGCAGGTCAGCCCTCTTGACCTCGACGCTCTGAACTTACTCATTCATTACCGTAACTACAGCCACCTGATTTCTGACGTTTACGTGCCACCTCCAGGCCTCTACTGTTTTGGGGTCCTATCCCCATTGCTACCAATGAAGCAGATCTGCACAGGCATTTCCTTTTTCTTCGTGGCATGCAGGATTTTAGCAGTTCCCTGACCAGGGATGCGGCCCACGCCCCGTGCAGTGGAAGCATGGAGTCTTAATCACTGGATCCCCAGGGAAGTTCCTCGCAACGCAATTTCCTAAAGGCAGCCCTGGACCTCAGAGGACATAGAAACAGTTTCTCAGTGGTGCTGGGGCCTTTTCTGCCCACGATTTCTCAGTGTTTTGCTAGATGATGCATCTCCAGGCCCTCCCAGGGCACAAAACTATCTGGTATGATCCATATTCAACTCAGCATGTCTGCTTATTTAAAACCTTCTTCAATTACCTGCCATGGCATTTCTGGCATTTTGACCCCTATAATGGGGGCCACTGCTTTGTTCATGCTGCTAGGAGCCTTCCATACACACCTCAACTTGTACCATCAAAAGAAATCAACAATGGTCAGAAGCCAAAGACAGATGCTCCAATAAAAGTCATGATACCTTGTCCAGTCTCTGGACCTGATTCAATTTCAGACTTAGAACTATGTTATCGAAGGAGAGGCCAGACCCTGGAAGAGAAGATTCTGCAGTCCCAAAGCAAATATTCAGTCATGAATCTCTCAGATCATCCCCAAAGGGACCAATGACCATTTACTCAAGTAACTGCACGCTGGGAAATGGGAAAACCCAAATATTTCACAAGTTACTAAGTATAAGATGCAAGAGACTCAGCTTTATCTGGTCCCTCTGTTAGACACAAGGCACACAGAGAAGTGAGATACTAAAAGACACCTGGGCCAGGTCCGCTTCAGAGTGTATGCACTGAGTCCACAAACACATCCAAAGGACTCTCTCCTGGTGCCTAAATGTGTAATTGGAGCAGACATGTGAAGTTGTTGGCAAACACTCACATCCCTTCCTTGGTCTACAGTGTAAAAAAGCCATGTGGAAGGCTCTAAGTCTGCCCTACCCCATATCCCAGCCAGGATAAATAAAAACCAATATCCTACTTGGGGAGGATGACAGCAATTAGTGCCACCCTTAAAAACCGGAGTATGTAGGGCTGACGGTCCCTACAATGCTTCCATTTAACTCACCACTCTGTCACTGCGAAACCAGAAGGAAAGAGGAGGATGGCAGTGGATGCCCACAAACTCAACTGAACAGCCCCAATTCTAGCCACTCTGCCAGATGCCAAATCTTTGCTGGAGCTGGTTAATACTACTTAAGTACACAGTACACAGCAACTGATCTGGCAAACATATTCCTCTCTATCCTCACTAAGAAGAAAAGACAGAAGACACTGTATTCACACAGACAACAGTACACATTTACACTTATAATTCTGCCTCAGAACCATCTGGGCATCCTGCAGAAATCATCCCAGTCCACTTCACCAATGATGTCCTGGTAATAAAACCAGATAAGCAAGGAAGAGAATGCTGAAGGTCTTAGTAAGATATATGTGCTACAGAGGGTGGGCATCTTATGATTCGGGGGCTTTTTTCGTTTCAGTAAATTCTCAGGGGTTCAGTGGTATGGGTCATGTCAGGACACTGCCCCCAAAGGGATGAACTTGCACTTCCTGAAACAAAGGAGGAAGCACAACGCCTTCCTTCCGTTTCGGGGACAGCATATTCCACATCGAGCAGAAACGTTCTGATTCATGTGCCAGATGAGAGAGCAGACCTGAACATTCGGCTCCTGTGTCAAAAGACCAGGAGGCAAGAAGAGTCACCGTCTTAGCAGAGGTACTTAACTTGAACATCAGAAGAAAGGAGGACTACACACAACAGAAACACAGGATCACACTTCACATGCAGATGACACACTGAAGTGTCTCCTGGTGTTTCCTTGTCCAACTTTGGACAGTAAATGGACAAGTGTAACAACCCCAGTCTAAGGAGGCATGGTATCCCAGGATTGGGACCTCCAGCCTTGAGGGCCTGAGCCCCACCCCCAGGTAAGCCCCAAAGACATGATCTGCTAGCCGAGGGGAGGGGAAATAGAGCACATAGTACAAGAGGGAGGAGAAGATTCAGTTGTGGCCCCAAAGCCGATTACAGCAACAGGAGCTCCCCACAGTCAGCTGAGGCAGCCCTCGTGGGAGCATCAGCTTGACCTCAGCCTCCGCTCACCCCTCCTTCCACAGGTGTGATCCCTAGCACTCCGAGAAGCCTGTTGCACACTAACCTCCATCTCTGTCTGCCTTCTCAGAAGCTCAATCTACAAGAAATAGCAATGTTTATACCTAAATTTTAGGGACGTCATGTTGTGGTAAATACAACAATACACATCAAGTGGGCTGGATAGTGCTCGACTCACAGAAGACACTCAGTATATAAGCATGAGAAAGCATATCCTAGGGAACAAGACAAGTAAAGCTTATGTAAACACCAGGATTATCTGTATTCTCTAGATTCCAGGTGAGAGATACAAAATACCTGAGACACAGAACACAGGAAGCCTTGATTTTTATGTAGTCTTAGCTCCAGTAGAAGGTAGTAAGTGGAAACAAAGTCCATACTACATCCATACTACAATCCAATCGTTAACTGTATTGACTGTATTCCAATATTCAATTGATTACAGAAGATGTAAAAACCCCAGAAATAGAACTGCATTTGAAAAATAAAGGAACAAAAGCTAAATACAACATCTTAAAATCCTGAAATATTAATTTTTATTAAAGAACAGTAGAGGTCGCTAATGGACCAAGAAAAGCCTACAGGTTCCTTATAAAATTTTGGAAGCTGCATTTTATATATTTGAAAGGATAAGAATTTAAAGTGCTTTGTAACAAACCACATCCCTTTTCAACTCCTCATTCTATTTATCAAATCCCACTCAATCATATTTTAAACTATCTCCGTGGTAAAAGATCACATCAGAAGAGGATAATTTGATTCCTTTCATGAGTACAATTAGAAATTAAACTTTTTCAAAATTTAATCATGCTTAGATATTGAACACATAAATTTTTAATGTTTCGTCCGTGGCACGACCATTTAGCTTCAGCTCAATCTTATTTTCTAACACAAGTGATAACATCATGTGTATGCTAATGTTCAAATCAAACTAAGGCCTGATTTAGCATGGTCTTATGTTCCAAGTTCAAGGAAATAGTCAAATATGCAAAGAAGCCAGCACAGGTCAATGAACTGATTGGATCTAGGTAATTACACAGATGGTAATTATGCTGTAAGACTGGTGCTTGTGGAGGATTCAAATTAAGTGGAATGTATACAATTCCTTGGGAGCAAGACTAACACAGTCTAGTGGTAGAATTAAGACACAGCAACTAAGATACCACGTAGAAGATGAATGGCAATGCTACAATATTCTCAGGAAATCTGGAAAATAACAGCTTCCTTCTCACTGCAGTAAGTCAGGAAAGAATTTAAGGAAACAGCACTTGAGCTACACTCTCAAGAATGGGTAGACATGCGTCATGTAGAAATAGATGGCCAAGAACTTTCCTAGGTGCATAGAGAAGGATGAGAAGGGAAGGGCTCTGAAGGAAACCAGCAAGCAGTTCACATATGAGTCAGGAAAATTAAACTATCTGCAGCTAATTTTTTAACCTCCCCTCTCCTCTGACCTCAGAGTCAAGCATAGCAATTAACCCACTACCTTAATTTTTTTTTAAGTATAATGGGTATTTTTATCCATTAAAGACTCTGTATCTGGTCCACAAATATCAATATATGAACAAATAGACCAAATAGTGTGGAATGTAATAATTCAAACATGCTGAGCACACACTTACTGGGTTGATTAATAATTTGTATGAAAATCAGTTAAGTCTAATCATAATAATGAAAAGTATAAAATCATATAATACATTAATTTTTAACTTGTGATATATGCAGATAAATCTTCCAATTATGGGGATTACAAAACTACCTTTATGGAGTATGTTAGACAATGGTTAATAATCAGAACAAACAAGAAATTCACTTTATGTCATAGTTAATTTACCAGATCATTGAAATAATTTTAAAAAGTACCAGGAAAAAGGTGAAGTAAATTTTGGCTATCGTGGCATAAGATCAGTGAATTATCATCCTGAAAAATAGGGACAAAATTGGACAAAATTAGAAAACTACTCATTTCATGGGGCGAGGTATCGACTAAAGCAGGGGCCCCCAAACTCCGGGATCTAACGCCTGATGATCTGAGGTGGCGGTGATATAAGAATAATGGAAGCAAAGTGCACAATAAACGTAATGCAGTTAAATCATCATCAAACCACCCCTCCCTGCCCCCGGTCCTTGAAAAGCCGTCTTCCATGAAACCGGCCCCTGGTTCCAAAAAGGTTGGGGATCACTGGATTAAAGAAACAAATTGAGAGGCACACTCAACAGGAACTAGAGCTTCAGGTAAGAACAACAGGAGTCTTTAACCTAGCCACAGGCTATGGTCATGCCCCCAACCCCCACTCCCCAAGAAATCTGACCAGGCCAGGGCCGGCAATGAAAACCAGCAGCTCTGCCAGAGGGAAATGATTTGGAGCAATAGGACAAGAGGTCTTGTCAGTAAAAGTAGCAAATTCAGTAGGAAATAAATGGAAAAACCTACATCACAAGGCTCCTTTTCTCATTAGAGTATATCAGCCTTCTGAGTCTGTATCCACAAACCCAGCAGCTGAAAACATCATAAATTTATTACTTGACAGTTCTGGATTTCAGAAGTTCAAAATGGGCCTCACCGAGCTAGAATCAAGGCGTCAGCAAGGCTACCGTCCTTTCAGAAGTTCTAGCAGAGAACACACTGCCTAGCTTTTCTAGCTTCTAGAGGTTGCCCACATGCCTTGGTCCCCTTGCTCCATCTTCCAAGCCAGAATCACTGTATCTCTCTGACCATTCTCTCCTTGGCACATCTCCCTCTCCCTCTGACCCTTCTTCTGCCTCCCTCTCACTTTTAAGGGCCTCTGTGGTTACACTGGGCCCACCAGATAATCCACGACAACTTTCCTATTTTAAGGTCTGCTGATGAGCAACCTCAATTCCATCTGCAGCTGTGACTTCCCCTTACCATGTAACCCAGCACGCCCACAGGCTTCAGGAACTAGGATGAGCACATCTCTGGAAGGCCACATTATGCCTACCACACAGGGCAAATGGCAAAGCAGCCTGGAAGCGAGAGAACCAATGAAGGATGAGGCAAGCCACCCACACACTCCTGGCTGAGAGTGCAGGGGACATAGGAGAAGGCCGTGCACAAAGTAAAGGCAGAGGGAGAAGTGAGAAACGGCTTAACGCTGACAGCGCTCTCCACACACGCACGGACCCTGTCAGCAGAGGGTAGAAGCCTCGTGGGACTGAGCATTCGGGTAAAGCCTCCATCTGAACACTGGCTGAGCACTAGTTTATGCAGATGCAGGGGGTGAAGTCTAGGAAATTCAGTCCACTGAAGGTGTTGTAACAAAACCACCACAGACTGGATGGCTTAAATATGATTTATTTCTCACAGTTTCCGAGGCTGGAAAGACTAAGATGAAGGCACAGAGCTGATGGCTGGTGAAAGCCTGTTTGTTGGTTCACAGATGTCCACCTTCTCACTTTGTCCTCATTTGGCAGAAGGGGCACAAGAACCCTCTAAGGTCTCTTCTGTAAGAGAACTAATCTCCTTCACAAAAGGTCTACCATCATGACTTAATCACCTCCCAAAGGCCTCCTAATACCATCACACTGGGATTTCTATCTCAGGGGAACACAGACATCCAGTACATAACAGAAACCATGCTCAGACGTTAAGACAGTTTTTTAAAAATCAGCAGAGACCTTCCCTGGTGGTCCAGTGGTTAAGAATTTTGCTTGTGATGCAGGGGATGTAGATTTGACCCCTGGTTGGGGAACTAAGATCCTGCATGCTGCAGGGCAACTAAAATCATGCCACAACTACTGAACCCATAAGCTGCAACTAGAGAATCCCTGTGCCACAGTCAAAGATCCTGTATGCTGCAACCAAGTCCTGATGCAGCCAAGTAAATATATAATTAAAAAAAGAAAACTTCTCTATATATATATATATGTATGTTTAAAAAGAGAGAGAGAAGAGACACCAGCAGGCCAGACACATTCCAGATTTCACAGATGAAGACTAAGCAAGTTAATAAAAAAAATATACATATATAATAACCTCAAGGGGGAAAAAATCAGAATTCTGAGTTGCTAAAATACATTATACAGAATGTTCAGTTTTCAGTAAAAAGTTGTGAAACATGCAAAAAAAGGAAATATGACCCATCCTCCCAAAAAAGCAGTAGAAGCTGACTTGCAGTAGGTCCATATGTTGAATTTAAGTTCAGTTCAGTCACTCAGTCTATCCAACTCTTTGAGACTCCCATGGACTGCAACTCGCCAGGCTTCCCTGTCCATCATCAACTCCCGGAGCCTCCTTAAACTCATGTCCATCGAGTCAGTGACGCCATCCAACCATCTCATCCCCTGTCATCACCTTCTCCTCCTGCCTTCAATCTTTCCAAGCATCAATGTCTTTTTCAAAGAGTCAGCTCTTTGCATCAGGTGGCCAAAGTATTGGAGTTTCAGCTTCAGCATCAGTCCTTCCAGTGAATATTCAGGACTGATCTCCTTTAGGATGGACTGGTTGGATCTCCTTGTAGTCCAAGGGACTCTCTAGAGTCTTCTCCAACACCACAGTTCAAAAGCATCAATTCTTTGGCACTCAGCTTTCTTTATGGTCCAACTCTCACATCCATACATGACTACTGGAAAAACCATAGCTTTGACTAGACAGACTTTTGTCAGTAAAGTAATATCTCTGCTTTTTAATATGCTGTCTAGGTTTGACACAACTTTTCTTCCAAGGAGCAAGCGTCTTAATTTCATGGCTGCAGTCACCATCTGCAGTGATTTTGGAGTCCAAGAAAATAAAGTCTGTCACTGTTTCCACTGTTTCCTCATCTATTTGCCATGAAGTGATGGGACCAGACGCCATGATCTTCATTTTTTGAATGTTGAGTTTTAAGCTGGCTTTTTCACTCTCCCTTTTCACTTTCATCAAGAGGCTCTTTAGTTCCTCTTTGCTTTCTGCCATAAGGGTGGTGTTATCTGCATATGTTGAATTTAGCAGAGAGAAAGTATAAAGCTGCTGTTACATGCCCCAGAAGTTTAATATCCAGAGGGATAAAATGATATAGTAAAGAATATTTGTATAAAACAAGAGCAGACAGTAAAGGAGAGACAAAGGAACAAAGAACCTGAGGCATATAGAAAATGAATACAATATAGAAAATGTAAGTCCAAAGTTATAATAATTAAATGTGAATAGACTAAACAAACAAAGGTCCATATAGTCAAAGCTATGGTTTTTCCAGTAGTCATGTACAGATGTGAGAGGTGGACCATAAAGGCAGCTGAGGGCCAAAGAATTGATGCTTTCAAACTGTGGTGCTGGAGAAGACTCTTGAGAGTCCCTTGGAGAGCAAGGAGATCCAACCAGTCAATCTTAAAAGAAATCAACCTTGAATATTCATTGGAAGGACTGATGCTGAAGCTCCAATACTTTTTGGCCATCTGATGCAAAGGGCCGAATCACTGGAAAAGACCCTGATGCTGGGAAAGATAGAGGGCAGGTAGAGAAGCGGGCAACAGAGGATGAGATGGTTGGATGGCATCACTGACTCAATGGACATGAGTTTGAGCAAACTCCAGGAGATCGTAAAGGACAGGGAAGCCTGGCGAGTTGCAGTCCGTGGGAGTCTCAAAGAGTTGGACAGGACTGAGCGATTGAACAACAGGCTGAATACGACATCAAAAAGGAGAAATTTTCAGATGATAAAAACACACAACTGAGTTATATCCTGCCAACAACAGACATGTTAAATTCAAAGATACAAAGATGTTGAAAGTAAAAGAAGGGAGAAAAGACATAACTAGTAACTGTAAGAGCACTAGAGTGGCTACATTAACATAAAACAAAATTAACTTTATGGTAAGAAATATTACTGAAGGCAAAGAAAGACAAATAATGATAAAAAGTTTAATACATCAGGAAGGTATGCATATGCCATATAACATATCCCACATAATCCCACCGTAAATGGATATGCATCTAACAGAGCCACAAAAGTTATGAAGCAAAACCCGACAAAATTAAAAATACACAATTCAAGAATTATAGTTGCAGACATCAATACCTCACACTCTCAGTATCTGATAAAACAAATCAGTTAAAGATAAGAGATTTGAACAGTCCTACCAGTAATTTAACCTAATGTGCATTTATAGACAGAGAAGGCGATGGCACCCCCACTCCAGTACTCTTGCCTGGAAAATCCCATGGACGGAGGGGCCTGGTGGGCTGCGGTCCATGGGGTCGAGAAGAGTCGGACACGACTAAACGACTTCGCTTTCACTTTTCACTTTCATGCGTTGGAGAAGGAAATGGCAACCCACTCCAGTGCTCTTGCCTGGAGAATCCCAGGGACGGGGGAGCCTGGTGGGCTGTCATCTATGGGGTCGCACAGAGTCAGACACGACTGACGCGACTTCGCAGCAGCAGCATTTATAGAATCCTCTGCCTCAAAGTAGATATTTTTTCAAGCACTCAAGGAACATTCTCCAGGATAGATCAAATGCTATACTGTGAAATAATTCGTAATAAATTTTAAAAGAGTTTAAAATACATTGTTCAAAAAATAATTTAAGTAAGTTATCTGATCAAAAGGGAAGTTAAATTAGAAATTAACAATGGAAATTTTGGAAATCTTCAAATATTTGGCAAACAATATACTTCTATTTAACCTGTGGGTCAAAGAAGAAATCACAAGGAAATTTATAAATTACTATTGTTAATAACTTTACACAGACAAATTAGACAACTTGGGTAAAAAGGGAAAACACCTAGAAAGACAAAATAACCAAAACTGACTCAGGAAGAAGCACAAAGTCTGAACAGATCTGTATTAAATGAAATTGATTTGGTAATTTAAGACCTTCTCTCACAGAAAATCCAACCATAGATGGTTTCACTGGTGAATTTTATCAAATATTTAAGAAAGAATAGTACAAATCCTTCACAAGCTATTTCAGTAAGCAGAGGAGGAAAAACCACCTCTCACCTCATTCTACATGGCTGGTATTACCCTGTTACCAAAGCCAGATGAACACATCTACAGAAAACTACAGAGCAGTATCTCTCAGGAATACAGACCCAAAGAATCCTTAACAAAATATCAGAAAATAGAATCCAGCAACATAGAAAAAGGATTAATCAACACCAAGTGGGATTTATATAGGAACACAAGGCTGGCTTAACATCTCCAAATTAATGTAATATACCATATTAATGGGCTTCCCATGTGGCTCAGCTGGTAAAGAATCTGCCTGCCAATGCAGGAGCAGCAGGAGTCATGGGTTTGATCCCTGGGTTGGAAGATTCCCAACCAGGCTTCCCCGTCCCTGGGAACGGCAACCCACTCCAGTATTCTTGCCAGGATAATCCCATAGAGGAGCCTGATACAATTCATGGAGTCACAGAGTTGGAGTCACAAGAGTTGGACAATTGAGCAACGCATACGCTCACAGTATTGAGTTATAAACAAAAACCACATGATCATTTCAAAAGACATGAGAGCCATTCATGATAAAAAGGAAAAACAAACTAGAAACAGAAGAAAGCTTCTTGACCTAATGAAGGGCGTCTAAGAGAAATTTACAACTAACATCATTCTTACTGGTTAAAGACTAGATGCTATTCCCCAAAAATAAAATAATCAAGGCAAAGATTTCTCCTCTTATTGTATTCAACACTGAACCAGAATCTAGTTAGTAAAACCAAGAAGGGGAAAAAGGATCTTGCGTTTTAGAGCAAGAAGTACATTTGTCTTTATCTGCAGATGGTATATCCGGTATATAGAAAATACTAAGGGCTCTGCCAAAACATACTAACACTAAAAAGCAAGTTCAGCATGAACACAAGAACAACATAAAAATTGTCTTTCTATTCAGCAGCAATAAGAAATCAAGAAAAGAAATTAAGAGAAAAACTCCATGTAAGATAGCACCAAAACAACTACAATGCATAGGAATAAATTTAACCAAAGAATACAAGATCTATATATTGAAAACTTCAAAATATCACTCAGCAAAATTAAAGATCTAAATAAGTGGAGAGGCATTTGATGTCCTTGGATTGGAAGGCAGTGTTTTTAATCTGTCATTTCTTCCCAAATTTATCTATAGGTTCAAGATAACACAATCTCTATCAAAATCCCATCATAAGAATTGACTGAATAATCCTAAAATTTATATAGAAACAAACTTGACTGAGAATAGAAAAAATAATTTAAAAGATCAAAAGGTTGGAGAATTTACACTGCTGCTGCTGCTAAGTCGCTTCAGTCATGTCTGACTCTGTGCGACTCCGTAAATGGCAGCCCACCAGGCTCCCCCGTTCCAGGGATTCTCCAGGCAAGAACACTGGAGTGGGTTGCCATTTCCTTCTCCAATGCATGAAAGTGCAAAAATAAAGTGAAGTCACTCAGTCGTGTATGACTCCTAGTGACCCCATGGACTGCGGCCCATCAGGCCCCTGCATCCATGGGATTTTCTAGTCAAGAGTACTGGAGTGGGATGCCATTGCCTTCTCCAAACTTACACTACTCAATATCAAAACTTAATTACAAAGCTACTGTAATAAGACAGTGTGTTATTGGTGTAAGGATAGAATATAGATCAAACAAAGAGAACGGAAGTCCAGAAACAAACCCATTTATGATCAACTGATTTCCACAAAAGGTGTCGAGGCAATACGGAGGGAAAAGTCTCTCCAATAACAGAAGACAGACTAAAAAACGTGGTATATGCATACAACAGAACGTTATTCAGCCCAAAAAAGGAACAAATTACACGCTATGCCATGGATGAAACTTAACTATATTATACTCAAGAAGTTAGACACAAATGTTGATATGATTCCGTTTACAATAAATGTCTAGAAAAAGCAAACATCTAGAGACAGAAAGCATGTCAGTGGTAGTCTGAGGCTTGACAAGAAACAAGAAATAAATACAAACAGGCACGAGGAAACTCTGTGGCAAATGGAAATGCTCCAAAACTGGACTGTGGTCATGGCTGCACGACTGTGTAAACGCATCAAAAAAACCACTGAACTGTATACTTACAGCAGGTGAGTTTCAGGCAGTGTAAATTATTCCCCAATAAAACTGTTTTAAAAAATGATAAAGAAGGTGCAGGCGTTCCCCAGTCCTGGGGACACAAGCAGAGACTGAATGAGCTTCTATCAGGGACACCAGAGTGGAGCCCCATGACCTTCGTAATTGACCTCACTGTCTGTCACTAAGAGCCTGTGGTCTTTTGGACCCAAAGTGCTGGTATATACGTTTTTTGCGGCTTTTCCCAGTTGCTATTCCTAGGGCTATAAAGGAGAAAACATTTGTGAGTGCATTTCCAACATTTCACTTGCAAACACTGAACACAGAATGTTTTTCACCTTTCGTCCTGTAAAGGCAGCCCGATGAAGCGGCGTGTCTCCCATGTCATTCAGTACATTTACTTCCGCACCAGCCTAGTGAACATGAAAGCGTTAAACATCTTCCACATACCAAGAAACATACAAAGGTGAAAGTAACTCCCTAAGAATATATTAAATATTTTAAAAAATTAAAATACTCGTTAACAGTGACTGGTTGTCACTAGTAAAAATAACTCAGTTCACATTAATATACTTGGTTGGCCAAAAGGTTTGTTTGGAAAAACCCAAACAAACTTTTCGGCCAACCCAATAGTAAGCTTCCTGAAAGTAAAAATCTACTTGGTAGACAGAAAACAGTTTCTTTTGTTCAAAAATCTATCTGCCCTTCACTCTACTTTAGAAACACAAACATTGAAGAAAAAAAAAAAAAGGAAAACCGTCTCTGAATAAAACAGCATAGTTTCTCCACCAATTTAATAAGTTTTAGGGGGAAAAAAGAAAGAGATATCACCAATTAAATGGTGGAGGAACTAGAGGCTTAAGTGCCACGTTGGCTCCCAGATTTCATATTTGGGGCCAACAGATCAATTTTAAAATGTGATCCAATTTCAGAAATATCAGTATGAGTGAAAAATTATTCATCACAGAACTGAGAAATACGAGTTCTTAAATTACACAGTGCTCATTAAGAGATTATGACATTATTTTTTAAATACATAAAATGTGCTTTGGCTATTTTTTAAACTATGCTCAAAAAAACAATGTAGTATCTTCATTAATTCCTATGTCTATTTTTGCAACTTTAAAAAGTCAATAATGTAAAAATCAAACAACTAAAAAGATAGAATTTTAATTAAGCAAATCAAATTGGTGTATTTAGCAAAGAAAAATCAAGTGATAAGCAATTGCTAAGGCTGTTATGCATTATAGCCCAAATGGCTTTTCCTAAGACTTCTATAATTTACATAGTAGCTATAGTTTTTATTTATTGAAAAATCAAAGCCATAAAAATACCTTTAATAGATCCTGGACCACCTGTCTATGTCCAAAATAGCATGCCAGGTGAAGAGGTGTCCAGCCCAAATTAGACTTACTTCTTCCTAAAAAAAAAAAAAGAAAAAAATGGAAAGAGGCATTTTTAAATGTTATTGAGGTAACTTTACAGTAAATTTTCTCCCTAGTAGCTGCTCCAACATCCTGGCCAGGGGGTCCCTCTCACCCAGCACGGCTGATGTGTGGGAGGCACGAGACTCGACACTAAGGAGGGTTTGGAGTGAGATGGATTAGGACTCACAGGGCCCAGATTCTTGCCACCTTCTAACTCAGTGCCCTCTTCTTAAAGGGGGGCAGGAGGCCTGATGGGGGTTATATTCCGACTAGTCTGTGGCTCTAAGGTGCCGAGTGTCTAACCATTTTGCCACCATCAAACGAAGATGCGGTTCTCTTGGCCACAGCATTTCATGAGAAGCACCTCTTTTTGAAAACCTGTCCTGTGTTAGAGGGCTGGATATGAAGAGGAAACTAAGAACCAGTCTTTCCTGTGTCTGGAAAGCAGTCAGCGCTGCAGACAGGGACTGAAAACGGAGTCCTGACTTCAGATAAAACCTCGGGGAGACGAGGGTAAGGGTTACCAGTGTGGTCGAGTCCAGCTAGAGAACAAGAACCAAAAGAAAAGCAATGAAATGTCAGATCCCAGCTGAGGAGAGGCAAACAACTGAGTGTGGTGAAAACGAGCAATATAACTCAGTTTAGGGAAGAAAAAAAAAAAGGCACTATAGTTTAGAGCTGAGAAATTTCAGAAGGTCACCCAACTTCCCAATCAAGCTTGAGAGAATACAGCTTGTCACAGCACCAGAGCCCCCTGCCCTGGAGGGTCCACTGAAGCCCAGAAGCCCCCTGGCCCCCCGAGGAGGAGCTGGAAGAGAATGGCTGCTCTCAGCTCCTGGATTCAGGTTTGGGGGCCAACAGAAATCCACCGTCAGCCTCGCTGTGCCCAGAACAGACCTTTAACTGCTCCTAGAGGGACTGCCAGTGCCAACAGTGTCCCTGTGACTGTCTTCCGTTCACTAGCCTCCAGCACTGTTTCCTCTCAACGGGCGCCCACCAGAGCCCCTAACGCCAGAGGCAACACATCCGTGAGCCACAGTCTGTCTCACGTAACCTTTCTCTTTACCCTCTGTCCTTAACTGGCAGCTAGCTCTTTCTGATGAAAGATTCTCTTTTATCTCTTGGACAGGGGAGGCCCTCCAGTTTCCACAGCCCCACTGGTCCTCACGGCACAGAAGCCCCGTGACTCTCACCATCGAAACCCAACTCAGTCTTTGGTCAGTGACCTCACTCATGTTACGATCCCTCTGTTGAGGCTCCTGCCATTAAGCACAGCTACCCCACCCTCCACCCCCACTCCAGAAGGCTTTCTCTGCTGCCATCTACAGCCTCCCAGTGGCTCACCCCTCTCCACTCAACTCTGGGCAACACAGTCTCTCTCTGGGGCAAATCCTGCCACCGCCATTGTCTACTGCAATTCAGTAACCTGGTATCTCAGACTCTCAGCTTCCCTCATTTCCCCACAAACGTGGCCTCTGCTCTACACTGGGTACCTGATCCCAGAGCCTGAGTCCGAATATCACTGTCATGTCTGAACTCAGGAACAGAGTCCCACTTTCCAGCTTGTTCACACAGGCAAATCCCCAGCTCATTCTTCAATGTAACCAACCGTCAAGTTCTTTAAACACTTTGCTTATATGTAAACATCCCCACCATCCTCACTTCTTTCAATCAGTCCAGCGTCTATTTCTTGGTCCTCACATCAACATTTCTCTGCCGATACCCTCCAATATCCTATCTTTGTCACAGCAGCTTAGAAAAACCCCAGAGTCTAATAAATACATTTGCTCAATTTGTCTATAACCACAGTCAGGTCGCTAACAGCGGTGGAAGAAAAATAACAGAACCCCGTGGATTCGTGGCTTCATCAGGTCAGGATCTCACGCTTCGGCGAAGCCCTCGCCAGGGTCCTCACCATAGCGCCCTGTTCAGGGGTCTCTCCTACGCGCCACCACAGATACTTCAATCCCCACTACTCCCCTCAAGCCTCTTTCCCAGACACCTGCTTCTCCTCTCAGCTTCAGGGAAAAGAGAAGTTTTCATAGGACTCTCTGGGTTTCGTAGCAACCAATCCACCCCCACACTTCTGCCCACAGGCACCCTTCCGCCCTTCCTCCTGGGGCCTCAGGATAATCACACTTCCCATACCCTGGATCCCATGCTCTCCTCCTACTTTCTGGGTGCTCCTTTTCCTCCTTATCTTTAACCGCTCCCTTTTTCATCGCAAATAGGAAGGAACAGATAAGCATTTGCAGGTCTTCCATCCAACGAGCAAAAGCACCCAATTCCTCTCTGGTCCTGAACCCCCTTTGACCACTGTCCCCTTCCTTCTTGCCTTCCCCTTCCCCATCTACACTCTTTCCACCTCGTTCCCTCCAGGAGCTATCCACTGACTGCAGACAAGGTTCACTTCCCACCACATCACTAAAGCTGTCCTCACTTCATCCCAGTAAGTTGTGCCACCAGATCCTAGGGGCACTTTCCAGCAGGCAGCACACTGCATCACTGGACAGTGTCAGCCAGCCCAGCCCACGAGCCTCCAGAGCCCTGCACCTCCTCCGAGGGCTCTGTGCAAACTTCCACTTTCTCTACTTCCTCTGACTGGGCCGTTCATCACTGGAATCTCCAACAATGACACCTCCTGGCCCTTTCCCACAGCTTTACCTGCTTATATGCTTGTGACTTCAAACTCCACATTTCCATCTCTTACTCAGTTCTACCATTCAACTCTCTACTGTTTACCTCCACCTGGAGGACACAGGAATACCTTCTGCTCAAGAAGCACAAAGTTGAACTCACTTATCTCACACATGCACACTCGCACACAAAAACTCCCTGTCCCCACTCCCACTTTTCACAATCAACTGTCCCATTATTCACCTCACTTCTCAATTCAGAAAAAAGCTGCTGATGCTGAAGCTCCCATACTTTGGCCACTTGATGTGAAGACCCGACTCACTGGAAAAGACCCTGATGCTGGGAAAGACAAGGTAGGAGGAGAAGGGGGCGACAGAGGATGAGATGGTTGCATGGCATCATCGATTCAATGGACATGAGTTTGAGCAAACTCCGGGAGATACTGAAGGACAGGGAAGCCTGGTGTGCTGCAGTCCATGGGATCACAGAGAGTGAGACACGACTGAGCAACTGAAGAACAACATCCACTTTTCTATGACCATACCACCCTGAAAGGGCTCCATCTCGTCCAATCTCAGAAGCTAAGCAGGGTTGGACCTGGTTAGTACTTGGATGGGAGAAATAAGTACCACTTGCTGGCTTTCTCCTTTTCACCCCTTCCACAACTCAATCAGTCCGATCAATTCTACCTCCTAAATGTTAACTATATCTAAACACTTTTCACCACTCCCACTGCTTCCAGTCCCACATGACCCACAGCAGTCTCCTTTGAGTTACTCAGCAGCTTCCTCACATCTAATATTTCCACATGGGATTCTGGATCAAGAAGTTGACATTTCCAAAATCTTAAATTATTCTTAAAATACTCCAAATATCCTTTACACTCTTTACTATTATAGATATCCAAAATTTTTGATCAGTAAGAAATAAGTTTAGAAATATGTACAGAAAATCGTACCCTACACTGAATAGTACAACACTGGGAAACACCAGCAGATATTATGGGTGATGGGCTTCCCAGGTGGGGCTACTGGTAAAGAACCCGCCTGCCAATTCAGGAGACAAGAAAGACGGGAGTTTGATCACTGGTAGGAAAGATCCCCTGGAGAAGGAAATGGCAACCTACTCCAGTATCCTTGCCTGGAAAATTCCATGGACAGAGGAGCCTGGTGGGCTACCGTCCATGGGGTCACAAAGAGTCAGACACGACTGAGCAACTGAGCACATACACATTACAGGTAATACTCAAGTATTTTCTCATGCAGACCTCTCAACAAAGTGAGAGGATAGCATCATACAGAATCATCTCTATATTACCAATACAAGCTCTTATTTTGCTTTAAAAACTTATTTCTTGGAATACTACTCACAGAATTTATATAAAGCATGTTATTCAAACATATTAGCATTTATTTGCAAGAATATCTCACCATTAGCAATAGACATGAACACACACTTCTAATGTGGCAACAGCTGCAAACAAAACTGCCCAATTAGCTTCTCCTTTGTGCCCCAAGCCTAGAAGTACTGACCTTCACCTACATAGATTCCCTCTCTCCCTTCAACCTGACATCGTATCAGCTGGATTCCTTCCAACCAATCACATCTCTATGTTGACTGTTGAGCTTTAAATCTTGCAGAAGAATTATACTACACTTTACCATTTTCTCAACTTCTCAGGGTTTGGAAAAACAAATGAGATAGAAAATCAAGAAGCGGCAGGCACCGAGACTGAGTTTTCACAGGCCCAGTCCCAGCTCTCCCTACTCAGTCCTGTGGGTGAACTCACCTCACCTGATTATGCTGTTCCTCTGCATAAACCCTTCAATCCACCCTTAAGACAAGCCTGACTGACAAGTATAATGAGGGTGAAATTTTGAAAAAGCATTAACAACTGTCTCTCAGCTTTACATTTCCTAGCAGGTGACTTTCCAAGAACTAGCCCGAGGTAACCATGGTCAGGGTGGAAGTTGAGTAGAAAGTAAAGGGTCCCTGATGATGATCCAACCAGGCATGTTTCTGGCGTTCAGAACAGAACTCCAAGGTAAAGATTAAGAGCCAGGTCTCCATTTTATATACGGTAATGTGTATGTTTCAGGGCCATTCTCTCCAATCATTCCACCCTCTCCTCCTCCCACTGAGTCTGAAGCCAGTGCTCCATGACAGCCTGGAGGGATGGGGGGCAGGGAGGTGGGAGGGGGGTTCAGGGTGGAGGGACACAAGCGTACCTAGGGCCAATTCATACTGATGGATGGCAAAAACCATCACAACATTGTAATTACCTTCCAATTAAAAAATTTTTTAAAAAAATAGAACCAGGTTTCTGGTGAAGGATGAGAAGATTTTTAGAATTCGTTTTGCATTCCATCTTGGGCTAATTTTTGGACAACTCAGAGCATGTTTTCTTCCCTGCTACAAAGATAATACTCTGTCCCCACTGAGGGTGAGGCCGTGAGGTCTGTTGCTCGAGTAGAGGAGGACAATGTGACATGGCAGAACAAAATACCCATTAGGGACTCAGGGCTATGTGAGATGAAAAGACGTAAGATGGGACACGTGGCTCCTGACCCTGAGCCCAGAGAGCGAGGTAGGTCCAGGGAACAATGAGAATGGGTAGTGACAGGTGGGATGCTAGGAAAAGGGCCCCCAGCAGGCACCGAGCCGAGCACCAACCTGCACAGCGGCCAAGTCAAAGTAAACTCAGCAGTGCGGGCAGAGGGAAGGTCAAATGCTGGTCCCCAGAGCTGCTCCAAGCCTCCACGTGTCACTCAAGACCCTGTGGCCACACCCAAGGAGTGTGTCCAAGGTGAACCAGCAAGCCTAGGCCATGTGTCGGATGGAAGATTCGAGAGAGGGTCAGGGTGACACGAAGCCAGCAAGAGCCAAGGTGAGACGCCTTGCAAGATGAGGCAGCCGAGGAGCATATCTGTGCCTGTGATAAACTGAAACACCTGGGTGTGACTCCCTGTGTGTTTTACCTTAGCTACAAGGATGCGCTAGGAAGAGAGGCTGCAGAGGAACCAAAGGCAGTACACACAGAGAAAGGCTCACCTTCACACTTAAAGGCCACCTTAAAAAAAAAAAGGCCACCTTAATGAGATGGGCTTCCCAGGTTGATGCTAGGGATAAAGAAACCGCCTGCCAGTGCAGGAGACAAGAGAGACTTGGGTTTAATCGCTGGGTCAGGAAGATAGTCTGAAGAAGGAAATGGCAATCCACTCCAGTACTCTTGCCTGGGAAATCCCATGGACAGAGGAGCCTGGCGGGCTACAGTCCATGGGGTCACAAAGAGATGGGCACGACTAAAGCGACTTAGCACACACTGAGATGGGAAAGGACACAGGTGAGAGGCTCTGGGAGGCCAATCGTTTTACAAAAAAGCCACTGTGATGGAGGGACCCGATGACTAACATTTAGTCCTCCAAACTCCCAGAAAGAGAAGGCGCTTGTTGAAATATCTGAGCCAATTTAAAAAATAAATTCTATGCACAACTGAGTTTAATGTATTTGTAACCGTGCTACACAAGACATGCTGTGATTTGGTGGCTGCTACTTACTCACCCCTCCTATCTGCAAAATCCCTGCCATCGAGGCTGCTTCTCACTTGGCACGTGACCTTTCTTCTGCCTTGAGCCCTTTTCTTCTCTATTTTTACCTGGTACGTCTATGCACTCTTCATATATCACCTTAGGATGAGTTCCTCCAAGAAACTAATCCTTCAAGTTCTAGTTACATACTTCTTATATATTCCATGATACTCTACATGTCATAGCTCCCATACTTTGTACATATTGTACAATAAAGACTAGTCTGAGCTAGTAATCTACCAATCTCAGTGAGGGAAGGATCCTGTCTGACAGTATTTTAAGGTACTTCACATGATCCTGGGCATACAGAAAACACTCAAAACTGCTGCTTCAACTGCAATGTCTTTGAGAAGAAGAAACTGTCATAGCATGTATCCTGTGGGCTCATCTCATTAAGATGGCCTTTTTTTTAAGGTGGCCTTTAAGGTTTGTAGTAGGCCTTTAAGGCTTTGTAGTTCATAAGGTTTAGGATCCATGACAATTTTAAGACTGGATCTCAAGTTGGGGGGAGAATGGATACATGTCTATGTATGGTTGAGTCCCTTTTCTGTCCACCTGAAACTATCACAACATTATGAATGGGCTATGCTCCAATATAAAATAAAGAGTTAAGAAAAGAAAGACTGGCACTCAATTTCTCTTACTTAGAGGGGAGTAGAAGAGTACCCACTCTTACAGGGCTTCTTCCTAGGATAAGAGATGGAAATTTATGGCAGGCAAGTTCAAAAGGATTAGCACTAAATAAACGATAAAGTAGTGAATACGTGTGTGTGAACTTAGTCGCTCAGTCGTGTCCGACTCCTTGCAACCCCATGGACTATGGCCCACCAGGCTCCTCTGTCGATGGCATTCCCCAGGCAAGTATACTGGAGTGGGTTGCCATTTCCTTCTCCAGAGCATCTTTCCAACCCAGAGACTGAACCCAAATCTTCTGCACTGGCAGGCAGATTTTTACCACTGAGCCATCTAGTGCATACTCACAAGAAAAAGTGAAAAAATACATTCAAGGCTTACCTTTGCAGTTAATGTCAGCAATTACTTCATTCCTTTCCATGGTTTCTAACAGCTGTCTTACTTCTTCAGCGTTGCCGTTTCTGGCATGATGGAGAAGCTGTTGTTCTGCGTCTGTACTCATTTCTAGATTTAAAAAATAGTAACACTGCTATTAATCTAAGAACATATATTAGCTTTTGGATGTTCTGCCAACAGAGAAAGGGGAAAAAATCATCTTCATTTTGTAGCTAATAAGACAGACAAAAGGAATAATTAAACAAATCAGCTGCAGGGTCAAAATTTGACCTCGAGACTCTGTGCCCTGTGTATTATTACTGAAGCCTCAGCTTCCTTACCTGCAAAATACAATCAACTTCATGACCTGTGGTAAGATTGTGTCTATGAAAACTAACTGTCAAAGTATTTTGTAAATAGTTATTAGTATAACATTAACAACCTTATGTCTATAAAGTTAAAATATGGCAATTCATCAGTTCATATAGAATTATCAAAAGACTGAAACGATCTAAATGAACACATTGGAAACTTGTGAGAAAATAAATGACAGATAAGGATCCTAGAGCCACCATACTTATCAATAAACTCTCATTTTCTTATCAAGCTTCAAGACAACTATAGAGGAAAACAACCAAATTTAAAGCATTTATCCCAGAAAAAATAGAAATTTCTTTCATACTAATGATCATTTGGGCTTCCCCAATGGCTCAGAAGGTGAAGAATCCACCTGCAGTAAAGGAGATGTGGGTTCGATCCCTGGATTGGGAAGATCCCCTGGGGAAGGGCATGGCAGCCCATTCCAGTACTCTTGCCAAGAAAATCCCATGGATAGAGGAGCCTGGCTGGCTGCAATCCATGGGGTCACAAAGAGTTGGACATGACTGAAGTGACTGAGCACAATAATCAGTTAAAGGCAAACAGATCAAGCAATGGTATTTTTTGCCTACCTCATTAGCACAAATAAAAAAAGTAAACACACCAAATGCTGGCATGAACAGAAAATGTGCAGTCCAGTAAACCGTTAATATTATGCATATTATATATGACTTGCACCCAAGTTATTATACACGTTATACACACAAGTTATTGCACACATATGTTGCAGAGGGAGGAAGAGACAACAAACTGCCAAGATGAAATAATTTCAAAATACGCAAATACCCAGGGAGGATGCCAGGAGATGGCCAAGTAAGAAACTCCAGGACCTGTCTTTCCACCTGCACAACAAGTGCACTTGCAGAATCTGTCTGATGTAACTACTGTGGAACTCTGGAGCCTACTGAAGACGTGCAACTGCCCGGGAAGACTTGGAAGGTAACTGTGGTGATTTCAGCTCTTAGCAGAGCAGCGGTTCCCTATCCTTCAGACACTTGGTAGGTATCTGTACACATGCTCCTGGAGCAGCCTGCTGCAGTCAAGGTTGGCAAAAAGGACCCTGTGCTCCAAATACTGGGGAGCTAGGCTCTGATCACTGATTGCTGCTTTTGATCACAGACATGCAGACAAACAAGTGGGCAGCCACTGTTGCTGCATCTGGCCCCTTGTTGCAGGTCTTTCCAGTGGGCTGGAATGCCAGAAGATTTAAACAGCTAGCACCCTCTTGCCCCCCATTCATTTTTCCATCTTCCCCCTAAATTTCCCCTTAATTTTCCTCTAGTAAAAACTAGGACATTTACAACCAAATGCATATGTGGGGGAAATTACAACATGACTGCTCATTCCCACCCAAAAGCCCAAAAGACATGAGACAACCTTAAGTTTATACCTCAGGCTGGCCTTCAGCACAGAGGCAGTCTACATCAAAACAAAAAAAATAGCAAACCCTGGGGAAGAGGGTGCATCTGATTTTTAGAGTTATTGCATTAGATTCAAATGTCCAGTTTTCAGCAGTACTGTTCCCTCCCAAAAAGACACAAATCACACAAAGAAACAGGAAAGCAGGGCCCACTCAAAGGAAAAAAACAAGTCAACAGAAACTGTCCCTGAAGAAGAATTGATGGCAGACATACCAGACAAAGATTTTAGAACAACTGTCTTAAAAATGATTAAGAACTAAAGGAAGAAGCAGAGAAAGTCAAGATGTATAAACAAAATGGAAATAAAGATAGAAAACCTAAAATGAAGCCAAAAAGAAATTTTGCAGCTTAAAAGTGCAGTCACTAAAGTGAAAATTTGACTCGAGGGATTCAAAAGCAGATTTGAGCAGGAAGAATCAGTGAACTTGAAGACAGGACAACAGAAATTAATAACTCTGAGGACCAGAAACAAAAAAGACTGAAGAAAAGTGACCCCAACTTAGGAGATCTGTAGGACACCAACAAGCAAACCAATACAGGAATCACAGGTGTCCCAGAAGAGAGAAGGGGGTAGAGCATTTGAAGAAATAATGGCCAAAAACTTCCCAAATTTGGTCAAAGACATGAACATAAATATTCAAGAAGTCAAGGAACACGACGATGAAATTGGAGATATATACTCACACTTTCAAAAAACAGAATTTTGAAAGCAAGCCAAGAGAAAAGCAAAATGCCACACAAGGGATCCTCGATAAGATGATCATATTTCTGTGAGAAACTCTGAAGGCCAGAAGGCAGTGGGTAAAGAGTAAAATACTTAGGAGTTAAGTGTGTGCCTGGCTTGGATCTTAACCATCCTTGGACTGTCTGGGCTTTGTGCTAGTCACGCTTCTGCTTGTCTGTGTTCTGCTGCCTGATCAGCTGTGGGTACCCATGTCCCTCCTTGCAAGTCTTCTGTGTCCACCCATTCCTGAGAACTAGAGCTGGGCCTCCGTGTGCTGAGAAGAACAGGAAGAGCAGCCTGTTTACCTCACAGACTCCTGCCGGCAGGGGCCCAGAACCTGGTCCCTTCAGAGCGCTACCAGATAACCCCTCAGCGCCCAGAACTCACTCACGTCCCCTTGAAAGGGCTCTTATAAACCCTCAGGGAAAACAAACTCAGACTCTAACCCAGGGACTGATTTCAGAGAATATTTTCCTAGGAGATGTCATCTAGCAGTCACCATAATGTCCTTTCTTCTCAACAGATTGTTGATCGGCATTTACACTAACCACCCTAAATCACCTCCGCTTCATTTACAGTGCATGCTTATTAAAACACTCCATTAGTCATTTAAAAAGCTTTATACTTATATTCACTGCAGCCCTATTTATAAAGCAAATATGTTAATGTCCATTAGTAAAGGTTTGTTCACAAAACTGAATACTATAAAATCATCAACAAGGTTATAAAAGGAATTTCTAAAACCATGGCACTGCAATGTATCATCAAGTCAGACGGATTTAATGTAACAATCTCTTTACAAATTCACAGAAAAAGAAAAATGCATTAGGATAACAGTGGTTACTTCTTACAGTGAAGTTATGAATGGCTTTGATTGTCTTTTGACAGTTATGCTTTCTGAACTCCCTACAATATAACAGCATTTAATCCTTATAAGAAAAGTTACTGAAGATATAAAACAAAAAATCTTGTCAAATTAAATGGACATTTCATCATAGGTGATTTTTTATATATATTTTAGCGAGACAAGTACATTTTATAAGAAGTGACAATCTACTTTTGCTGGCATAAGAGATGGCACAAAAAAATGTTCATTTAATATTTTTCTCCTGTTTTTCAAGAATGAATCAAAGAACACTTGAAGTATCTTCAGAACATACTAGAAGTTGTTTAATGTTACCTTGGGTTCTTACCATACTGGGTTTACAGAAAAAAAGTTGTAAAGTTTTTCAACTTCTGTATAATAAATATGAAAAGGGTACAGTCAAGTCTATTATTTATTTAACAGTCCACAGTAATATTCATATATTCAATAATATCATATTCACCACAACAGTTACTGATAAGTGCTGGAACTGAGATTAAGAATTATTCAAAGGTTTGGGAATTCCCTGGTGGTCCAGTGGTTAGGATTGCTGGGGCCTAGGTTCAATCCCTGGTCAGAGAACGAAGATCCTGAAAGTCAAGGGGCATGGTCAAAAAAAAAAATTATTCAAAGGTTGCAAAGTACCCAAGGACAGAAACTGCTACAGGCACTGGAGGTATCACACAGTCGCTGCCCTCCAGACAGGGCACACATGTGCTCGGTCACACCAACATGTGCCAAGTACAGTAATAAGCAAGGGACAGTGGCTGTCCAGAGGACAAAGTGGGTGACTAGCCCTTTACCTGCATTAGTGAAGGAAGGAACCACAGAGAAAGTGAAATTCAAGCTGGGACTTGAAGACTGAGGAGGTCACCAAGACCAGCAGGACAAAGGTTTCTGCCCCAGCTGGACAACTGTTACACCAGGAACAGTCTTGGGTGAAGATGTGATTCCATTTGGTCGTGGTGAGTTTGAGATTCCTGTCGAAAAAAGAGAGGGAGATGTCTGGTAAGCAACCAGCTTATACCAGCCTGAGCACAAGAAAACAGTTCTAGGGGAGAAGTACAATAGTCAGTACATTAGTGTTCATGAAAATCATGGGGGTAATCAGGACCTCTTACTGAAAGAAGAGCAAGAGTGAAGGGAAAGGAGGCCAGCAACTACGATGTAGCAAGAAAGATCTAAGCATGGATGGGGGGCGGGGTGGGGTGTTACCAGAAGAGGGTGGGAGTGTCAACCAAGAGAGGAGTTTCCGGGGGTTAGAAGGTGTGAAATGTCTAAGGAAGAGCAGGAACAAGGCCTGAAAACGCAGCTGATTTGGCAAGAAGGTGAATTCAAGAATATTTCAAGTAGAAATGACAGACCCGCAAACAGACGGGGGTAAACTGAGGAGTAAAAGTGGGACGATGGGGAGAGAGTGCAGCAAACTCCTTTAGAGAGACTTTGTTTGAAGGGCTGGTGATAAGTTCCGTTTTCAGATTTTTAGATACCTGGGCATGTTCATAGCTGTGGGGCTAGAGCCAGGAGAGAGGAAAAGCTTGAAAGGCAGGAGAAAGAATGAAGATGAGAAAGATCCTAGAAGAGCCTGAAGTAGGTGGATGAAAAGCCCAAGGGGAGGATTAGCCTTGAAGAGAGGAAGCCCACACTAAGCCGGCTGGGGGTAGGGGTTAAAGGGCCAGTGGAGGCTGGGTAGATAGAGCTCCTTTCTGATGCTGACAACTTCCTGAGACACAGATTTTTAAGTACCTTAATAGGTGAGAGTAGTCTTAGTATGCGGAGAAGGCAATGGCACCCCACTCCAGTACTCTTGCCTGGAAAATCCCATGGATGGAGGAGCCTGGTGGGCTGCAGTCCATGGGGTCGATAGAGTCGGACACGACTGAGCAACTTCACTTTCACTTTTCACTTTCACGCATTGGAGAAGGAAATGGCAACCTACTCCAGTGTTCTTGCCTGGAGAATCCCAGGGACGGGAAGCCTGGTGGGCTGCCGTCTATGGGGTCGCACAGTCGGACACGACTGAAGCAACGTAGCAGCAGCAGTCTTAGTATGAGACAGGACAGCTGCTGACAGTGGGCTTGTGCGGGAGGGGGTCGCCTCTCCTTTTCAAAACAATTTACCACCACATCCATTGAAACTAGCCGCTCTGTCCAAAGGCTAAGCAGACTCAAAGGTTTGCAACTGTTAACACTTGGCTTGGGACACAGTCAAATAAGCAAGACCTTGAGGATAAATCCCAAAATGCAAGCAGGCATTTCAACACTGCTCCTTTCTAAACTTCTGTTACTTTGGAAAGGAATGGTGAGGGGTGGCAGGGTGGGGGGACAGGAGAGGGGGCTGACAGGCTGACACTTTTTCCTTCTCCCTTAGTGGCTCTAACACCAAATCAGAGCAGCACAGCTCCAAAAATATCTGTAATTTAAAGACCAAGCAAACTTCTTAAAATGATAACAGTACTATTTAATTAGCCCAGTAAAACATGATCGTTATGTTCCTTTCTGCTATGCCGCAAACAAACTATCATATTCCAAACCAAGACATAAAAACATTTGTATTTTTTCTTAATCCAAGAACCATTATAAGGCAAAGTCTGCCGCTATCTATGCATACCTGAAGATGCTAAATTCAATACATCTGTAGTAGCTAAAACTTCACTCAGGTTGGCATCTAGCCAGCATGGGCCAGGAAGGTGTCCACCGTGAAGTCCACAAGGAGCTGCAGTTTGCTCACCACCACTAGGCCAGCATCCCTTTCCCTTTCTCTTCTGTCACTGCGTTACTGTCAATAAACACTTCACTGAGGGCGGACCACGGTACAGGCACCGTTTTATCAGGTGGTGATACACTAATGAATAAAACCAGGCCTTGCATTAGGATAACTTTATGTTTTATCTATGTATTTTTATATTTAAAATATTTAAAAATATATGTTTATGTATTTATATTTAAAATATTTAAAAATATGTTTATGTTTTATATTTTTATATTTTATCCATATAAAACAAATTTATCTATTTATGTATATTTTAATATATAGTACATATTAAATATATATAATATTTATATATATTTGGGGGCAGGCACCACACTGCAAGGCTTGCAGGATCTTAGTTCCCCAACCAGAGCTTGAACTTGGGCCATGGCACTGAAAATGCAGAGTCCTAACCACAGGACCACCAGGGAATTCCTGATAACTTATGTTATAGAAAAGTCAACTGTACAAATAAATTACTATCCACATTTCTCACGGTCTAACTTGCCATCTCCACTCCCAACTTCAACTAGTTCCCCTTAGTAAGCCTTCACAGCACCTCATGTTTGCCACAAACATTAGTCTGTAGGTGCTCGTGTGGTCATTTCTTTGTTCTCCCCATACTATACTAGAAACTTAATTAGAAAAAGGGCCCCAAGTCTATTATGTGTCCCCACTATATTTATCCCTAGTATCCAGCAAGGCACCTAGAACACAGCAAGAACCAAACATTGAATGGATGGATGAATGAACGTGGACTTAAGTTTTTCAAGATCAAAGCAACCAAGATAGACTGACAGGAAGGTCTAAAAGTAACGTGTTTATTATAAGTGGTACATTTTCATCCAGTGATCAAAAAATGAAGGTTTTTTCCCCCTTATATGCCACAAGATACTAAAATCACAGCAAAAAAAGGAAGATCTTTTAAAGTATACATTCCAGGATTATTGAGGATGATCACTGCTAATTGGATATTAATACATCTCTAACTTATGAATAATTTGTGGTTAACAGTTAACAAATAGAAGGGGGGAAAGTGCAGACAGTGACAGATTTTATTTTCTTTGGCTCCAAAATCACTGCAGCCCATGACTGAGCCATGAGATTAAAAGACCTTTGCTCTTTGGAAAGAAAACTATGACAAACCTATTAGAAAGCAGAGATATCACTTTGCCCACAAAGGTCCGCATAGTCAAAGTTATGGTTTTTCCAATGGTCATGTATGGATGTGACAGCTGGACCATAAAGAAGACTGAGTGCAGAAGAACTGATGCTTTCAAATTCTGGCACTGAAGAAGACCCTTGAGAGCCCTTGGACTTCAAGGGGATCAAACCAGTCAATCCTAAAGTAAATCAGTCCTGAATATTCATTGGAAGGACTGATACTTTGGCCACCTGATGTGAAGAGCTGACTCACTGGAAAAGACCCTGATGATGGGAAAAACTGAAGGCAGGAAGAGAAGGGGGTACCAGAGAACGAGATGGGTGGATAGCATCACCATCACTCATGACTCAATGGACATGAACTGGACAAAACTCCAGGAGATAGTAAAGGACAGGGAGGCCTGGGGTACTGCAGTCCATGGGGTCACAGAGTCGGACACAACTTAGTGAATGAACAACAGTTAACTTTAGAAAAAATACAAAAATCAAAGAATCCAAATTCAAATGTTGAATAGATGTTAAAAAATACTCTTTGGACTCAGGAGAGTTTATTTCAGAAAAGCACTGTCTCTGATGTTTAAGCCAAAAGAAGGACAAGTAAACCTTAGTGCATCTTATGAGACTAGATTTTGAACAACATTCTGTCAGTACACATAGTATAGATATTTTTCAGTATCACTTTGTGGATGTATTCAGCCATTCTTTTCACATACATGCAGCTCCAAAACTCTTGTTTTTAAGATTAATTAACGAGATTTTAATGGCCAAGAGAATGTTCAAGAAAACAGACAAAAACACCTTAAGCTTCAAAAACTGGGAGACTAGAGGCCACTTTGCCTTGACTTCCCTCCTCCAAGGTTCACTGGGGAAGACAAGCTTCTAATTCTGAATTATTTTGTGGAAAGCAAATTTACATTTTGCTCTTGTATAAACACTCTGAGTGAAGTGAAAGTTGCTCAGTTGTGTCTGACTCTTTGCGACCCCATGGACGATACAGTCCATGAAATTCTCTAGGCCAGAATACTGGAGTGGGAAGCCTTTCCCTTCTCCAGGGGATCTTCCCACCCCAGGGATCAAACCCAGGTCTCCTGCAATTCAGGCGGATTCTTTACCAGCTGAGTCACAAGGGAAGCCTGTACATTACTTAATTAAACTGGTTCCTATACTTGATATCGGAGAAGGCAATGGCACCCCACTCCAGTACTCTTGCCTGGAAAATCCCATGGATGGAGGAGCCTGGTGGGCTGCAGTCCATGGGGTCGCTAATAGTCAGATACGACTGAGCGACTTCACTTTCACTTTTCACTTGCATGCCTTGGAGAAGGAAATGGCAACCCACTCCAGTGTTCTTGCCTGGAGAATCCCAGGAACGGGGGAGCCTGGTGGGCTGCCGTCTATGGGGTCGCACAGAGTCGGACATGACTGAAGTGACTTAGCAGCAGCAGCATACTTGATATACGCCACTAAATGTCCATTAATTACAGTGGATAAATTGTGGCTCTAACAACTCTGAAATCTTGGCAGAGAAACCCTAAAACTGTAACTTAAAGGGCAATCAACTCATTCAATTCAGTCAGAGGTCTGTTATGTTACAAACTGAATGTCTATTTTTCTTTACTATTCCAGCTGAACTTTTACAGAATCAAAAAAGAAAATTCCTAGAGAAATCAAAGACAGTAAAGTTCAATAATCAGAGCCAATTCACTCAAGTACCAGAAATTCAAAATATTAAATGATGTGCTTTGGGATTTCCCTGGCAGTCCAGTGGATAAGACTCTGTGCTCCCAGTGCAGAGGGGCTTGTGTTCAATCCCTGGCTGGGGAAACTAAGATCTCACATGCCACATGGTGCAATCTTACAAGAATAAAAAAAAATTACCTTTTCAAAAAAGTTCTTAAAGGTGTCTGAAGTTAAAATTCAAAGACATCCAAGGCTAACTTTATTAGATCACAAATACAGCAATGTTTAACGGGACATCATAAAATATCAGGAAAGCACGGTGATGCTCAAAAACTTAAACATAAAATTACCGGATGATCCAGCAACTCCACTTCTCTGAGTGTACGCCCAAAAGAACTCAAGGGACTCTTGAAAGAGATATCTGTTCACGATCACAGAAGGGTTCTTCACAACAGCCAAGAGGTGGAAGTTGTCCAAGTGCCCCCTGGCAGATGAATGGATAAGCAAAATGTACTACAAATGTACAATGGACTACTATTCAGCCTTCAAAAAGGAATGAAATCCTGAAACGTGCCACAATAACGATGAAGCCAGAACACATTATTTGAAATAAGCCAGACACCAAAGGACAAATACGTGACTCCACTTATATAAGATATTTGGAGCAGACAAATTCATGTAGCCAAAAATTGAAATGGTGGTGAACAGAAGCTGGAAGAGAAGAAAATGGAGAGTTAGTGTTTAATGGGTACAGAGCTTCCATTTGGGATAAGAAAGTTCTAGAGACGGACAGAGACAGTGGCTACTGCATAATATATTTAAAATGGCTAAAAAGATTTTACATTCTATGTAATTTACAATTTAAAAAAATGAGGAAGCATCTGAAATGAGTCTAACAAGTGCCAAATAGCTTTTGTACTAGTAAAAAGTCAAAGGAAGCCAACTATTCAAAACACCTTATGACTATGTTGTGATTATTTTTAAAATTCTCAGATATTGATTTTATGCTTGGTAATACATTATTAAATATTTGAATTATACTGTATGCTAAGAATTTGAATAGTGAGAAAAATTAAATATTTATGAATATATTTTACAAACCAAGTCTTTAAAACCAAAAAAAAAAAAAAACCCCGGCGTGCTCAGCACTGTATTCCAAAGTACTCAACTGCTTAATGGTATATTTTTTCCCGATATTTTCCCAATACTATATTTTAATATAAGGAAAATATTTAAAAAGTGACTATTAAAACATGACAACAGAAATAAAATAGCTTTGTTCCCATGGACAGAGGAGCCTGGTAGGCTGAGGTCCATGGGGTCACTAGAGTCGGACACAAGTGAGCGACTTCACCTTCACTTTTCACTTTCATGCATTGGAGAAGGAAATGGCAACCCACTCCAGTGTTCTTGCCTGGAGAATCCCAGGGACAGGGGAGCCTGGTGGGCTGCAGTCTACGGGGTCGCACAGAGTCGGACATGACTGAAGTGACTTAGCAGCAGCAGCTATCAATCTTATTAGTTCCTAGCAAATAATTATTAAGTTCTTTTATATTCTATATCCCAGGTATATGTGTGTATATACCTATTTGTACACAGGTGTATACAAACATATATGTATAAAACTATGACATTTCTGCTAACACAAATAATTAAATGCATTTTTGCTTGTTTTAGAAATTTAGCCTTGGTAGACAGATTCATGGAGAAGGCAATGGCACCCCCACTCCAGTACTCTTGCCTGGAAAATCCCATGGACAGAGGAACCTGGCGTGCTGCAGTCCATGGAGTCGCTAAGAGTCGTACAGGACTGAGCGACTTCACTTTGACTTTTCACCTTAATGCACTGGAAAAGGAAATGGCAACCCACTCCAGTGTTCTTGCCTGGAGAATCCCAGGGACGGGGGAGCCTCGTGGGCTGCCGTCTATGGGGTCGCACAGAGTCACACATGACTGAAGCAACTTAGCAGCAGCAGACAGATTCATATTTAATCTAACACCACTTTTAGAGATGAAGAAACTGAACAGCACGAAGGGTACTTGCTAAGGGTATGACTTTACCAGCCACAACCAGAATTTAGAACTTCTAGTCAAGGGGTGAAATATTATTAATGCTATATACTTCATAAAACTCAATTCAGCCTCTAAAATTAAAGGTCCCTGATCCTAGTTATTGTTCACATGTGTGAACACCAAGGAAGCTGAATCTGAATTTTAGCTTAATCCTCTCATTTTAAGAAGCTTTACTCATTGAAATAAGATATCCAAGATATGGCAATTTAAGGAAAATGACAGCAAATTTTAAAGTCATTTTAGGAAGCACCTGCCTCTTTCTTTTAAAAATATGAAATTAAGTTAAAAATCGCTTTGTTTTTAATTCAGTGAAACTTTCTAACTTCAACAGGACTCTGTACCCAGATCAAAAGCATCATCCTTTTTGCAGGAGAAATGAGAGACACCTGGCTATAATTGTAGTATGTCTTACTACAGTTTGTAAGCCACTGAAATCAATGTAAAATGCCTATACCAAATTATATTTGACCTATTTACATTATCTTCTCTTATTCATATTCATTACATACCCATACTGACTTGGATGCCATACAGACATAATAAAAGAATAATCCTTCTTGCTATGATTTTTCTTCATTCAGTTGAAAATGCTAATGTTTAAAAGAACCGGTAAAAATTAAATAAGCTTCCCTGCTTTATGAAATTGATTAAACCTGAAATTGCTATGCATTTTATCTGCTTTTACAACCAAGAACTAACACTTACATTCATCCCTGATTTGAATCTGAACTTCATAGATTCTAAAAACTATTAACTATAGTTTCAAAATAGGTTGGACCCATAGAAGTCCACAAATTAGATGAATATAGTTTTATATAACAATAATATTCACCAAAAGAAGGCTGATCAACTACCACGTTCTAATGATAAAATTCCTTATATGTCAGATAAAGTGTATTTAAATGTATCCTATTTCCACATTTGAAAATTATCTTCCAAACCCTAATGAAATATACTGCAGTACTGATCAGTTACCCACTATATGACCAGAACTTTTTCTTTAAAGGAAAACTTTAACCAAAGTAAAAATGTGGTTACCTTTCATTGTCACATGCTAGGAAACTGTACAGTTAAAGGCCACTTTCACTGTATAGCACAGGAATTCCCTGTTTGCTGGTTGATGAATACAGTGACTCAGAGTGACCTACTACATCCTCTTTAAGCGTTTAAAAAGTATTTCTTATACTTGCCTACGTTATTAGTGAAAGAGGACACATAAGTGAGAAAACCCTACATTTCTAGGGATCAAGAACATTCTATAAGATAATTATATGATATGATCACCAATATATTCTGTACAAAATGCACAAAAGTATCTTTTCTGAGCCCTTATTAATAACTTCTGAAAAGATCGGTATAAGCTTGTTGCTAATTATACTGCTAACACCTGTCCTTTTTTAGGATCTGGAAAGAATTTACAAATCAATAAAGTTCTAATTACCACCAGACTTGGCTTATTAACCACTTCAAATTTTTTTTACATGCCCTGGCTTTCTCCCCCATATGTTATTAGTTAAGATGATTTCTACTTTGTCCTACTTTTCTCAGTGAATACACATAATGTACAAAAGCTCAGCTCCTTGTAATAGCAAGAGGTAAGAAACTGTCAAAGCATGAAGATTGATATATTATGATTAAATACAGATGTGTCTAGGTAAAATAAAACCACATGAAGAAAAATTTTATTTTGTTAAATAGACAATGCATCATGTTATCATGCAAAAGAAACTGGCTGTATTTTTCTACCTAGTTGCTGGTTCCAAACAAGCATCATTTCCCTTTGCTTTGGGGAAAGAGTGGAAAAAGCAATGTTTTACAGAAATAACATTTAGCTGCTCTGAATTACAGGTGTAAGTGCTGTGCAAATAATACCTGCAAGGCTGAGAGCCTCCAGAGACAAGGATCAGCCACCCCACAACCTTTTACTGAGGAAAAACGAGATATTCAACAAGTGTCATCTGATAAACAGGCCCTGGCAAAACCCTACACTAATACACAACTGCTTCAGATAAATCTATTCAACTTGCAGCAGTTAACTCCTGTTTTGCCTATCAGTTGCTCAAGGCTAGAAGAAAAAGATACTTTCTAAAAAGGAACCATTACTGACAGTTTTCTCCCCTTTCTCCACCCACAGATTGTAGTAGGTAGAGCTCCTAGAGTAGAACTAGGGGAGGAAAAGAGGGTGGATTTTGTAACTATTCTGTAATTAACACCGAGACCTTTAAAATTTCAGCAGGGGGATCCAGAAACTATACCTACTACTCACTGCAAAAAACGTCCTTGCATCAGAGTCAGAACCCGAACACTCCTAAGCCATCAAAACAAATCGAAGTATTTTTCAAATTCTGAAATAAGAGGTGAGGACATTCTGAACTCTAAACCCAGAATGCATCAATTATAATATTACCATATGGCTGAGATTGTCAAGAAAAATACATCTCTGATTCTACCCACAAACACCTAATCACTAAATTTGCAACATTCTAACAGTCTAGTTTAACTTAATATCACATGCCAACGGTTCACTTCACTATCTGCATAAAGCTAAGACTTTCACAACTAACATTAACTACATGAAGGCAACCCTTTTCAACGCCTCCTGCCAAACAGCAGGGCCACCGGGTAAATAAATCTTTGTTTCTATTCGGTTCAGTCGGTCAGTCATGTCCGACTCTTTGCGACCCCGTGGACTGCAGCATTGTTTCTATTAGGCAGCTGCAATCTTTCGTACTGTTTCTGAACTCCTTTGATGGTCTTTGGTGCTAGTGAGAACTGACCACGAGGCACACAGTGAGAAGGGTCACGTGAACAGCTCGTGACTTCCACTGTGAATCAACCCTCCTCAGGATAGTAGGAAACTCAAAGTTGGGATGCACACATCCAAGTACCTAGAAAGCACGCAGCTGATGACTTCTCAGGGAATGCACGAGACACCGGGATGAAGTCCTAGCACCCAGAGTGGAAATGCCAACGTCTTACTACTTGCAACAACTTCCCTGCAGCGCCGGAGCAGCCAGGGACTTCGGGGCGGTCGAGGTCTGGGTCCGAGCCTGGTACCTCCAGACCCAGACTCTGCCCATCCTCGGAGACGTGCCCTCACTCCCCACCACGCGCGGACAGACCTCCCCCAGCACCATGCAGGGAAGAGCCCGCTTGCCCTGAAGCCGGCCCTAGGAAACTGACCTACGCGGTCACCCGGGTTCCAGATCTCCCGGGGTGGGGACCACAATCGCAGGCTGCCCGCGTCACGCCCAGGAGGCGGCCGTCACCTGGCTCGCACTCCCGGAAGACTCGCGGCCCCGCGGATCGTCGGTCTCGGGGATCCCAGCGCCCGGCGGAGCGCGAGGCCGCTTGGGACCACTCAGCGAGGTGGCACCGCCCCTCCGCGCTACCAGCCCCGCGAGCGCGCGCGCGCTCCGGTTTTATTTACGCCTTGCCCGGGCACCACGTGACCGGCGCGCGGGCCGTGTGGCGCGCTCGGCCCCCGGCCCCGCCCCCGGATGGTACGCCCCGCCCCCGACCTGGCACGCCCCGCCCCCAGCGCGCTCCAGTCCCGCCCGGATCGCCGCGGATGGTTCCAGGATTTGCCAACTGCTGTCTGGAGGAACAAGGACTTCACGCTTCTTCCACACGCCCCACCCCAAGAGAAGTACGGACCCTACTTCGAGGACACCCAAGAGCTGTGGCACGGAAAGGAAGCCCTCCAAGCCAAAGCAAATATATTTATAAATACTCAGTGCATTACCCAGCTGCCCAGGTTTTTTCTTTTCTGCTTTGGTTGCGACTTTACTCGTGGGAACTTAATCGGCAGTGTAAATTAGCTGCACCTCTCTTTTCACATGTCACATGATGATCTTTAAATCCTATACAGGTGTAAGCATCTAAGATGGATATGAGTGCTGCTGCTGCTGCTAAGTCGCTTCAGTCGTGTCCGCCTCTGTGCGACCCCATAGACGGAAGCCCACCAGGCTCCCCTGTCCCTGGGATTCTCCAGGCAAGAGTACTGGAGTGGGTTGCCATTTCCTTCTCCAGTGCATGAAAGCGAAAAGTGAAAGTGAAGTTGCTCAGTCCTGCCCGACTTTTAGCGACCCCATGGACTGCAGCCTACCAGGCTCCTCCGTCCATGGGATTTTCCAGGCAAGAGTACTGGAGTGGGGTGCCATTGCCTTCTCCGTGGATATGAGTAAGGTATGCTTAAAGAGAGATTTAAGTTTTCCTTCACTTCGTCCCCCCATCACACAGCTTTCATAGAGTCCATCTCTACGGACTCGCACAACAGGTCTAGCCAGAGTAGTTAATACATAGTCTATTATATGAAAGTACACACTGTAGTGTAATTACACCTTTTAAAAACATGCATAGCTGAAAAAGACGAAGTTACGAGCATACAAAAAAATTTTCAACTGTCTTGTATTTTCCAGTGTATTTAATGAACATGTTCTTCTGTAATGAACATTAATAAACAGGTATCATATTTAAGGGACGTAGGTTTTCAGTTAAGTCTAGAAACCTGGTTGAGAACCTATTGCACTTGTCTGTGATACATGATGTGTCAGATCTCTTAGAATGTTCCTGGAGAACACAAGAAACCTTGCTTATATGTCCTAGGCTAGCATCATCTTTTCTTAGTGAAAAAGGCACTTGAAGAGCACAATCCTTCAAGGGTGAATTGTGTGGTAACTAAGGCAGTCATATTTGCCTCACAAGGAAACTTCAGAGCTTATTTTCTAAGAATACTGAATTACCTTCACAGCCAAAACAAAAATTGACTACTTGAATAAATTATCCACATTATTTCACAAAAGCCTTAATTCTCACTAACATGATTTAATTGCCTAAATTCACTACTCATTTCTTTTTTCAGTTCACGAAATTGAGTTTGTAAACATCCTAGCCAATAGGAAGATGAAAGTAACAGGAGGTAATCACCATGACTACCAATAAAAAGTTCTAATCTTGGTAAGATCACTCCTTGTACATATTTTTACAGGCGTCTCTTTGATATATATGTAGACAATCTTTAGGAAAAGGTATCTCTTCCGCATTTTTATTTCTGACTGCTAAGTCACTTCAGTTGTGTCTGACTCTGTGTGACCCCATAGACGGCAGCCCACCAGGGTCCCCAGTCCCTGGGATTCTCCAGGCAAGAACACTGGAGTGGGTTGCCATTTCCTTCTCCATTGCATGAAAGTGAAAGTGAAGTCGCTCAGTCATGTCCACTCTTAGCGACCCCATGGACTGCAGCCTACCAGGCTCCTCCATCCATGGGATTTTCCAGGCAAGAGTACTGGAGTGGGGTGCCATTGCCTTCTCCGTTAGTATACATATAAACACGTCAAGGGTGTAACAATTCTTATTGTAAAGCACTACTGTCCAATGCAACTTTCTGCAATGATAGAAATGTTCTATTAATATAATTCTACCCTGTCCAGTACAGTAGCCACCAGCCACATATGCCTGCTGAGCTCTTGAACTTTGGCTAGTGTGATTAAAGAATTGAGTTTTATGTAATTTTAATTTAAATAGCCACCATGTGGCTGGTGGTGGTTTAGTTGCTAAGTCCTGTCCGACTCTTACAAACCCATGGTCTGTAACCTGCCAGGCTCCTCTGTCCGTGGGATTTTCCAGGTGAGAATAATGGAGTGGGTTGCCAATTCCTTCTCCAGGGGATCTTTCCAACCCAGGAATCAAACCCAGGCCTTCTGCATTGCAGGCAGATTCTTTACCAACTGAGCTATGAGGGAAGCCCACTTCCTTATGTGGCTACCATGTGGCCAGCAGCAACCATAATGGATAGTGCTATTCTATAACAACAAAGAATTACTATATTGCCCCCAACTGTATCATACTCTATTTTGAGAAGTGTTTGATAGACACAGAACATCTGGAAACAATTAATAAACTCTTCTGAGCTTGTGAACAGGTAGATATTTTAACTTTGCAGATGGAGCATGTTAAAGTTACTGTGTCACCCTTTTATCTACAATGAATGTAACTAGGACAGAATTGGTAGCTCTGGGTGAATAGGAAAGGTGTTTGGGAGAAACTAACTCTTTGCCCTGCCATTCCCAGGCCTGCCTGACCCAACTGGAAAGTTAACCATCTTCAGATCACAGTGTGCTTCATCAGAATTACCCATGGCCTGGTTCAGACTGGATCCACTTAGGGTTCTTTCATTTGCTTGTTTCAGATAATTTCGTCATCCTCAGTTGCAAAGTCATGTCCATCTCTTTGCAACCCCATGGACTGTAGTCCACTAGGCTTCTCTGTTCATGGGCTTTTCCCGGCAAGAATACTGGAGTGGGTGGCCATTTCCTTCTCCACAGGATCTTCCAACCCAGGAATCGAGCCTGCGTCTCTTATGTTTCTTGCATTGGCAGGTGGATTCTTTTACCACTGAGTCATCTGGGAAGCCCAGGAGCCCACAACTACTACTGCCCACCCCACATCCCAGCGTTTCCCACCAGAATAAGATTCCCTTCAGATGATAGTACCCGATGTTTGCATCCCTGCAGTTTTGTCTTAAGCCTGAAATGCCGCAGAATGCACTTCACAAACTGCATGTTTTAAAAACACTCCCCTGGTGCCTGTGTGATTTTGAAGTGCTGCAGAAGGCGCACTAAAGGCTTATTAAGGCTTATTAAAAGGAGGGTTTTATGGACTGAGACTTTGGGGAGGACTTTGGGTAATTATTATCTGGAATGCTGAAAAACAGGTCAGATGTCATCAGGCAAATCCAGATAAACTGTTGAGTTGGGGGAAATTAACCTTCCCCTACACCTACATATTAAGTACTTTGTAGTTATTATTAACCCAATACCATCAAGGCTATGATGTCATCCACAGTTGTCTGGTCAAGCAGTGTGCCTGACAATTACACTACCCCTTCCTGGAAGCCTCAGAAAGTCCGCCTTGCCCACAGCCCCTCTTTGAGGGCTTCCTTACACAGCATCTGATTCCTGGCTCAGTGGAATGTGCAGGGGCGGGACCTGACAAACAGCACCTTCCTTCAGGCTTACCAAAAGTCTGCAGACATGCTCTGCCCAACAGAATAGATCTCTGCTGGGTAGTAGTAAACTACGAGTATAAACTGTCTAGTATAAACCATCTCGATTCTCTGTGGGTCCATTTGACTGTGCAATACACAAAGTACAGTGTTTAGGGCAGAAGCAGGAAAACATACAGAGGAAAGTGAAGGCAGAGAGAAAGCAGAAACCATGGGTGGTCAAGAAGGAGAGAAGAGAGGAGACTGGGAATCTCTGAGGCAAGAGCAGAGAGAGACTGAGACCTGTGTAGGGCATGAAGGGTGAGGCTTCCTGCTGAGAAGGCGCTAACTACTGGCTTCAGCTGTGTCTCCAACCACCTGTCAGGGCAGCACAGATGTTTCTGCTTTTATCTCTATATATCGTTGCAGTAAATTCCTACACTTTTACACCTAATGTAACCTGTTTCTCTGTTCCTTGAACCCAGAAAGAGCCTCACCCCATGATGACCCCTTTCTTTTTCTCAGCTCTCCTGTTCTTGATCTCTAACAAACAATCCTGTCGATACTGCCTTACAACAGCCACCCTTCGCTTCAAGGTCTCTGCAACTCTTTTGAAACTTCTAGAACACATCTCTTTTCCAGATCCCCAGTTACTCCCACTGTCCATTCCAGAGTCACCTGTCAACACCTGATGAGTGGCCATAGCATGCCACGTGAGTTCACTTGGTGAAATCACAAAGATGGAAGAAAGGGGGTTTGATGGGCCAGCCTGGGGCCTGAATTGGAAGTACAGATCAGATTCCAGACTCCTGGATCTTAGATTTGGAAGAGTCAGCAGAAACCTACCAGCCCAACATCACACATAAAACCACATTGCAAAGAGGAATTTACCTGTCTGGAGCCCGGGAACTTCCTGGATCACCGCCTCACGTGTGTGCTAAGTCACTTCAGTTGTGTCCAACTCTTTGCGACCCTGCGGACTGTAGCCATCGGGGCTCCTCTGTGCAACTCAAACCACTCTCCTGGCTGAATTATTACTGGTAAAAGTTCCTCCTACAGAGGCAAATACCCACTCCACACAGCTCTCACCAGGTATTCAATGTAAAGATAAATGGAATAAACTGTATTAGCCTTCCACAGGCTGTTATTTTAAAAAGTTAAAGAAGACTAAAGTGAGCTGCCTTAATTACTCTTTCCTGGGCTTACATTTCCAGAGGCTCCAGCCTGTGATCAGGCTCCAGTGGTCGTAGCATTCTGAAACCCAGTTTGTACTTTTATCTCTTAAAATTTAGCACCCAGGATTAAGCAAATCACATATGTTTCTATAAAACTAGAAACAGTAATCTTAGTACTGTTATATCCACTTTATGAAACTAACTTTGCCTTTTTCCCAACCTCATTATCTTGACCTCTCCACTGCCCCCTGGTGGTGGTGATTTTTTCCTCAATTGATAGAATTGGGAGAGAAAAGAGATCAGAGAAAGAATGGAGGTAGTGCAGAAAAAAAGAGTGATTACATTCATAAACAGATTCGTGGCCTCATGAAGTTTATAATCTAATTTTGGAAGCAAAGTATACAATGGAAACTAACAAAAAACATGACAACACTTATAACTGATAAAACAAATTCTAAAGAATTTGGGAAGACGAGATCAGTGAGGACTAGAACAAAGATGTATAGAAGTGGTGGTATATACGCTTCGCTACAGCTTTAGATCAGAAACAATAGGAAATGGGAAATGAGTATTTTCAACACAATAAGTTTGAGAGATGCAGCAAGAAACTGAAGATGTGAGAATTTATTGGGGGCAAAAGCTTAGGGCTAGAAACAGATTTGTGAATCATGCACAAATATCCATGACATTGTAGGATTACCAACAGAAAGAAGATTAGAGTAATGACATGCAAGGACTTATAACAGCAGAGAACCTCTCATTCATCATCGATTAATTCGTGTCCTCATTAGTCAGTATATACATATTAACCTAGTAACTGACATGACTTTGTGAGTGGATACATGTGCAAGGCACTGTTTCAGGCTGAGAGAGAAAAAGATAACTCTGAAACAGCCTTGCCTTCAGGAATTTAAGAATCTAGGGACACAGATGAGGCAATGTAAGACTTATAAATCAGCAGGTGAATTAAGAGATAGAAAATAATAAGAACCATAAGAAAACTTCAGATAAAGGAGGAATAAGGAAGAAAGTTTCGTTTGCAAGCCAGGGATATTAGTGAATGCTTTAGAGGAAAGATGGCTTTTAGAGTTAAGCCATTAATTCACCTGAAACTACCACAACATTGTTAATCAGCTATACCTTGATACAAAATAAAAAGTTTAAAGCTTGAAAAAAAAAGTTCAGCCATTAATGGATAGGATCTGAGCATACGGAAATGCTGGAGAAGACTCTTGAGAGTCCTTTGGACTACAAGGAGATCAAATGAGTCAATCCTAAAGGAAATCAACTCTGAATATTCATTGGAAGGACTGATGCTGAAGCTGAAGCTCCAATACTTTGGCCACCTGATGTGAAGAACCAACTCATTGGAAAAGACTGATACTGGGGAAGACTGAAGGCAGGAGGAGAAGGGGACGACAGAGGATGAGATGGTTGGATGGCATCACTGATGCAATAGACATGAGTTTGAGCTAACTCTGGGAGATAGTGAAGAACTGGGAAGCCTGGTGTGCTGCAGTCCATGGGGTCACAAAGAGTCAGACATGACTGAGCAACTGAATGATAACAAAATTCAGGAATGTATACAACTTTTACATAAGAACTCTTGGAAAAGAGGAGACATAGTGCATGGAATATTTTTAAATGTACTGTCTCAGCCAAACCTAAAAAATAGAACAAATGGTTTTTAAGCAGATAAGACTGTGAGCAAAACCGGCTAAGAGGGGGTGGGCAACATAAACTAGCGCAGGACCTTACACGGTGCAGACCACAGTGAGACTCGTGAGACAGACACTGGCTGGATTCTCAGCGCTGCCCAGCAATCCTTTGTCCTTCCTTGTTAGCAGTTCTGAGTGGAAACTGCAGGAGCAGGTACTGGAAAGAGCTTGGGGAGGCTCAAATGGAGGTGACAGGTAGACTCTGGTTGAGAGCTCAGAGGTGAGCTCTGAACCAGAGAACTACATCTGTGACCATCTTTGTCAAGGGGATGTGAGCATTGAGCTTTGCAGGAGATGGCTTAGGGACAAAGAACAGAGTGAGAAGATAAGGGGCCAGGACTGAGCTTCATTTCCTGCTCTTCACTGCACTTTCTTGTCTCCTAAAATCCCTTCCCTGCCAGCTCCCCAGAACACCCTCAGCAGATGACTGTGCTGCCCACTTTACCAAGGACAGCTTCCCTGGTGGCTCAGTGGTAAAGAACCCACCTGCCAATGCAGGAGACCTATGTTCGACCCCCTGGGTCAGGAAGATCCCCTGGAGAAGGAAATGGCAACCCACTCCAGTATTCTTGCCTGGAGAATCCCATGGACAGAGGAGCCTGGTGGGCTACAGTCCATGGGGTCGCAAAGACTCGGACACGACTGAGTGACTAACATGTTCATTTGCACTCTTACCAAGGACACAAAACCATGAGTTGAGAACCCCCTGATCTTCTTACCACCAAACCAACATGCTTACCTGCAGTCACGCCTTTCTTACGTTTCCTCCTGTCAAAGGCCAGAACCCCGCTCAGTGTTGCCGAGCCCCCTCCTCAGCAACCCTGTCCATCAACCCTCTCCTAGATCTTCCAACTCTCGAGATGAATCCACTCCACAAGGGTTGCCTAATCGCTGCCATCTTTTAAAAACCCTCCTCCAGAGGGTGGTACCCTGTCTCCCTCCTCCTCCAGAGTTTTTGTTGTTTAGTCACTCAGTCGTGTCTGACTCTTTGCAACCCCATGAACAGCAGCACACCAGGCTTCCTTGTCCTTCACTATCTCACAGAGCTTGCTCAAACTTATGTCCCTTGAGTCAGTGATGCCATCCAAACATCTCATCTTCTGTCATCCCCTTCTCCTCCTGCACCAGGAATCTTTCCCAGCATCAGGGTCTTTTCCAATGAGTTGGCTTTTCCCATCAGGTGGCCAAAGGATTGGAGCTTCAGCTTCAGCATCAATAACTCCTTTGGAGTTAAACTGCTTTAAAACTCAGTCTCCACTGGCTCTCACCATCTCCTCTGCACTCTATCATCTTCTCTCTGTAGCAGCTTCTGCTCCCACTACTCCACTGAAACTGCTCCTGTTGGGAACCCCAAAGGCCTCCCTGTTGCAAAAGCCAAAGAGCCCCTTAAGAGTCCTAACTTTAACTGACCCTTGGCCACATCTGACGCCAGTGACCACTTCCTGCCTCCTTGGAATGCTCTTCCCTCACTTTCTCTGAGCTCCTTCCCCGCAGTGTTGCAGGTTCTTCCTTAAACTCCCTTCTCCTCACACTCTCCGTAGAAGAGCTCCATGTCCCCATGGCTTCCTAACCCTCTGTCTGCTCATGTCTCACCAATCTGTAACACGGGTCCAAAAACCACTGCTGAACTTCTGACCATACACCTGTGCGTCCAACTCAGCACAACTCCAAGTGCAGCTCCTCTCCCGCTTCCCTCCTGTTCTCATTCTCAGTGGCAAGCACTCTGGTCTCTCTTCCTTATTCTCCCCACCCTACCTTTTCTCCCACATGCAGCCCTAATCTATTCTTCACTCTGTAGTAAGAGGCTGTTTCCAAAATTTCAATCATATCAACTAATTCTCTTGCTTAGAACACTACTCTGCCTCTTCCTTGCTTCCTGCAATGTCACCATTCGGCTCTTGTCATTGTATCTGTGGTAGTCTGCACTTCAAATCAAATTGCCAACATCCGTTGGATCATAGAAAAAGCTAGAGAATTCCGGAAAAACATATATTTCTGCTTCACTGACTATGCTAAAGCCTTTGAGTATGTCGATCACAACAAACTGTGGAAAATTCTTCAAGAGATGGAAATACCAGACCACCTTACCTGCCTTCTGCGAAACGTGTAAGCAGGTCAGGCATCTACAGTTAGAAGTGGACATGGAACAATGGTTCAAAATTGGGAGAGGAGTACCTCAAGGGTGTATATTGTCAGCCTGCTTATTTAATTATATGCAGAGTACCTCATGCAAAATGCTGGGCTGGATGAAGCACAAGCTGGAATCAAGATTGTGGGGAGAAATATCAGTAACATCAGATATGCACATGACACCACCCTAATGGCAGAAGGTGAAGAGGAACTAAAGAGTGTCTTGATGAAAGTGAAAGAGGAGAGTGGAAAAAGCTGGCTTAAAACTCAACATTCAAAAAAATGAAGGTTATGGCATCTGGTCCCATCACTTCATGGCAAAAAGATGGGGAAACAATGGAAACAGTGACAGAATTTATTTTCTTGGGCTCCAAAATCACTGTGGATGGTGACAGCAGCCATGAAATTAAAAGACTCTTGCTCCTTGGAAGAAAAGTTATGACAAACCTAGACAGCATATTAAAAAGCAGAGACATTATTTTGCCTACAAAGGTCCTTATAATCAAAACTATGGTTTTTCCAGTAGTCATGTACAGATGTGAGAGCTGGACAATAAAAAAGGCTGAGTGCTGAAGAATTGATGCCTTCAAATTGTGATGCTGGAGAAGACTATTAAGAGTCCCTTGGACAGCAAGGAGATCAAGCCAGTTAATACTGAAGGAAATCAGTCCTGAATATTCATTGGAAGGACTGATGCTGAAACTCCAATACTTTGGCCACCTGATTCAAGGAGCCAACTCATTGGAAAAGACCCTGATGCTAGACAAGATCAAAGGCAGGAGAAGGGGACAACAGAGAATGAGATGGTTGGATGGCTTCACCGACTCAATGGACATGAATTTAAGCAAACTGCAAGAGATGGTGAAGAACAGGGAATTCTGGCATGCTGCAGTCCATGGGGTCACAAAGCATTAGACACAACTGAGTGACTGAACGCTTCTACACTTCAGCAGTTCTGAACAACTTTCAGTTCCCTGATTTGCTGTGGTCTCTGATGCTTTAAGACCTCTGCTGATGTTGTCCTTTTGTGCCTTGAACGCTCTTCCTCAGCTTCCACATCTTCCCGAGGCTTAGGCTACGTACTGTCAGAGCTTAGAAATCAATTCTTTCCAAGGCCTTCCCTGACCCCCTCCTATAGTCTTTCAGGTTTACCTTGTACCTACTCCTATAATAATATCTGTCACATTGTGATACAAATGTGTCTTCATTCATCTGTCTCTTTCATCAGAGAAGAAGTATACTAAAGCCAAGGAATGCCTTGTTCACCAGTTCACCCCCTTTATCTAACACAATGCATGGCACATGTTAGGAAATCAAAACATATTTGTTGAATGAATGAATGAACTGGGACTTTATGTCTAAAATGTTTTATCCCAAGTTAGGAGGCAATGCAGTAAAATGGCAGGTACACAAAACTCAGAAACCTGAATTGAATCCCAGCTCTCTACCTGTTAGGGGCTTCCCTTGTGGCTCAAATGGTAAACAATCTGCCTGCAATGTGGGAGACCCAGGCTTGATCCCTGGGTCAGGAAGATCCCCTGGAGAAGGGAATGGCGACCTACTCCAGTATTCTTGCCTGGGAAATGCCATGGACAGAGGCCTGGTGGGCTACAGTCCATGTGGACACGACTAAGTGACGACTAACACCACTTTCACTTTCTTTACCTGTTTACCAGCTGTATGACCGTGAACAATTTAACTTCTCTGAATTCAGAGCCCACCCAATGGCAGGCAATGTACTGGGTGCTTGCAAGGTAAAGATGAAGAAAGACATGATAATGGCCATCAAGGAAGCCAAGTCCAAAACAATGTGTTGGATGTGGAAGGAAAGAACATTCCAGGTAGAGGGAGTAACACTTGAGAAGGGCTAGAGGTGAGCAGTCAGGCAGGTGAGCAATCGATCACATGCCTTCTGAGAGGATGTGGATCTAGTTCAATAAATCTAGAAGAGAAGGTGCAGGACAGAGAGTTAAGGAGACACATCACAAAGCATCCTTTACAGAGTGTCATAGATTTTGAGATTCATCCTCAAAGGTGTGGAATTAAAACCCCAAAGAGTTCTAAGCAGGAGAGTCACAACACTAGAGTTCTATCAGAGAGAGAGCTGTGTCAAGTGGCAAGGCAGAGAATGGGCTGAAAGACAGTGAAGTCAGAAGCAGGTTAGGAGGCTGTTGTAGTGGTCAGTCAAGGGGCCTCAGCTTTGACAAGGACTTTGAAGATGGAGAAAAGTAGTGGGAGACTGATTTGAGAGATACAAGTGACAGAACATAAAGAACTTGGTGACTGATTCCATGAGTGGGGTGAGAGACAAGGAAGAGTAAAGGTGGTGCCCAAGTGTCTGCTACAGGCAGTTGGTATAGAGAGGCGCCATTTACTGAGATGGGGATTGCAGAAGATGGAAAGACTTTTGAACAAAGGACTGACATGATCACAGTGATCCTTCAGTGAGAGCGTTCTGTTGGCAGGAAGCAGGACGGGAAAGGGAAATGTCTGGTCAGGAAAATGAACTAAGAAGTTACTGCAGTGGTCCAGGGGGAGCTGAGAGGGCCTGGACTAAGGTGAGCAGTGAGCCTGGATGGGAAGCTGCAGTAAGAATAGACAGGGTTGGCAATTACAGTGGAGAGTCTTGGAGAATAGGATTAAACAGCTGTATTAGGAGCGCTGACCTGAAGGTCCTTGCAAGCCAAGCAGAGGAACTGAGACTTGATACAATAGGAAAAAATAAAACTTTACACTATTATTGAACAAAGTAGCATTTGAGGGTATGTGCTTGCTAAGTTTATTCAGTCATGTCTGACTCTTTGGGACCCTAGGGACTGTAGCCCACCAGGCTCCTCTGTCCATGGGATTCTCCAGACAAGAATACTGGAGTGGGTTGCCATGCCCTCCTGCAGGGGATCTTCCCAGGGATGGAAACTTTGTCTCACGTCTCCTGCTTTGGCCAGCAGGTTCTTCACCACTAGCGCCACCTGAGAAGCCCCAGTATTTTCATCAAACATTTAAAAATTTCACATGATCATCTCCTTTGGACACTGATTTTGGGGTACAGAGGGAGCTGATCCCATTCTGTTTCTACTTTCAGTCCGAGGAAAACTTTTAGAGGAAAAGAAAACTGAAGTTCCATGTAAGAGGAAAGGAGTTGGAAGAACCCTGGGCTAAGACAGGGTCACTGTGTTTGATGCTGAGGGAAGCCAAACCCCTGGTTCCCTCCTCTCATTCCCTTCCATGACCTTCTTCTCTGTTGGCCGTAACTCAATCCGTTCTAAGGTTTTAACAACTAACAACAGAACTTTGTTAGCAGGTTTCTTAAAAATTAAAACAAAAATTTTTTTTTAAGCCAAAGTTGTTATTTTTGGCAAGTGGAGACCCAGGTCCTTCTTAATATTGGATTAGAAATAAATACAACAGTGACCTTGAACTTGTATCACCAGGGGTAACATAAGGTATAATGATGCTAAGTGGGGATAGTGTTTATCAAAAAGTGTTCTAGTAATTCTACTGCTCTAAGATTTTAGGGGTGGAGAGAGGTGGGCATTCCTTAGTTAAATTCTTTCAGAAAAGCTGCATACTACCATCTTCTCTTGGAGATTTATACTGTACATTAGAATATTAAGGGCGTTAAGAGTTTTAACACAAAATTATCAGATGAGGTGTGTTTAGCACAGAGATGATAAACTCAATTGACCATGGAACACCTCACTTTACCACCTTCCTCTCTGAGAAACGAATTTCTTTGGAATACACCTTTGGACACATTGTTACTGAGAAATCAGCCCCTGCCCTTGAGGTCACTGAAGTGGCCGCACACCTTGTTTGGAGATAGGGGTGCCTATTTCTGAAATGGGGGTGCTGATCAGACCAGTGCTATCAGGGTCCTTACCCCACGGTTCCATGGTATATGACCTCTAGTAGTATATATTAGGTGTCAGCCTTCCATTCTCTTAAATCTCCTGAAGTCAGGAAGTGCCTAAAATTATTATTCTTTCTTGCTACTGTTTGTACAATTGCCAGCTAATCTTCTTAGGCTGCTGTGTTATTTATGGTGATATTAAAATATTCAAGGATTTCCTTCCTTCCCCAGTTGCCTGTTAATCTTGGCTCTGTTTCCTTGACTATCTTTTTTTTTTTTTTGAGAGCTTCTCCTTAAAACTTATATTTTAATATGCATCACATGAATCCTCCTTTGTGCCTCTGTCACATTTCTTGGCCATAATTGGTCAAACGGTTGGCCAGAACACAAATGGGACAAAGAGAACCTACAGCCTCAGCATTCACTGGCCTGTGTCTGCCACATTAGTTTTCATTAGCTGGGAGCATACAATAAGCACAGGAAATCGAGGAAAGACTCATTAATAGTGTGCCAAGGTGTTTGTGTTTTGCTTCTTAAATATTTTAAGGACATATTTCCCTTAGAAAAATATTTCAGGAACATATATGACTTCAAGTCAGTACTATGTAGGCAGAATTCATCCATGTTACAATGTATCTTAAAGCAGCCTATGCTGGGTCCTGAAGAAACAGATGCCAACATGAGGTTAAATGTGCAAGAAACTTGCTGGAGGAAATGCCTGTGAGAAAAAACAGGAAAGAGCCTGAAGAGGCTCTGAGAGCCATCAAACTGATGCACATCTGACCTTGAGTGGAGGGACAGAAAGAAGGGACAGGAAGCCTGTGTAGCAGTTGTTCAGTTGCTCAGTTGTGTCTGACTTTGCAACCCCATGGACTGCAGCATGCCAGGCTTCCCTGTCCTTCACTATCTCCCGGAGTTTGCTCAAACTCATGTCCATTGAGTAGGTGATGCTATCCAACCACCTCATCCTCTGTTGCCCCCGTTCCCAGCATCAGAGTCTTTTCCGATGAGTCGGTTTTTCACATCAGGTAGCCAAAGTATTGGAGCTTCGGTGAATATTCAATGAACATTCAGGGTTGATTTCCTTTAGGATTGACTGGTTTGATCTCCTTGTTGTCCAAGGGACTCTCAAGAGTCTTCTCCAGTACCACAGTTCAAAAGAAGCACTCAGTCTTCTTTATGGTCCAACTCTCACATCCACACACGGCTACTGGAAAAACCATAGCTTTGACTACACAAAACTTTGTCGGAAAAGTAATGTCTACTTTTTAATATGCTGCCTAGGTTTGTCATTGCTTTTCTTCCAAGCAGCAAGCGTCTTTTAATTTCATGGCTCCAGTCACTGTCTGCAGTGACTCTGAAGCAGTAAACCTAAGGAAAGTTTAGCAAGACCTTTGGGAGCCCAGGAGCCCAAGCCTCCCATCAGAGGAGTGTCTTATCCCTCAGGAACAGGTCCGTTTGGGTCACTGCTGTATGCCTGGCTGAGGGCAGCCCATGGGAAGTAGTCTCAGTACAAACACAGTAACAGATCTCAGACCACAGTAGTGGGGCCCTCAGTCAATTACCCTCCCTGTTCTCCAAGATCTGAGAAGTGCTTTCCCATGGCCATCACACAAGATTCTCAAAATTTAATTTGCAGAAGAGTCACTCAGGAATCTTACTAAAATGCAGACCCAATGGGTCTGGCATGAGGCCTGAGTTTCCATACTTCTATCAAGCTCTTAGATAACATGATGCTGTTGGTCCACAGACCTCATCTTAAGTAGCAAGGTTCTAGAGAATATTTAGAAGACCCCTATTCAAACCATCAATGTAGGTTGAAATAGGTTTATGGAGAACTGTTCACAGGCCTCTTTCCTCACACCTGATGTAACAGTCATCTCAGTTACAGTCAGATGCATATACTTCCAGGTTAGGTTTTTTCCCATTCAAATAACTCATTCCTCTTCCTGTTACCACAGCTGTCAACCCTTTTGTCACATTGCTTATATAACCTGTTAATGATCATTTCCACAACATCTCTCTCTCTATATGCACTCATTTTGGTACCAAGAGAGAACTTTGGTCCTTTATGGTCTGAGTATGACTCCTTCTCCTTCCATGTATTTAGTTTGGACAGTTTATGTTTCTTCAGTTCAGTTCAGTTGCTCAGTCATGTCCAACTCTTTGCGACCCTATGAATCACAGTACGCCAGGCCTCCCTGTCCATCACCAACTCCCGGAGTTCACCCAAACTCATGTGCATCAAGTCAGTGATGCCATCCAGCTATCTCATCCTCTGTCGTCCCCTTCTCCTCCTGCCCCCAATCCCTCCCAGCATCAGGGTCTTTCCCAATGAGCCAACTCTTCGCATGAGGTGGCCAAAGTATTGGAGTTTCAGCCTCAGCATCAGTCCTTCCAATGAACACCCAGGACTGGTCTCCTTTAGGATGTACTGGTTGGATCTCCTTGCAGTCCAAGGTGTTTCTTAATCTTAAGCAAAAAGTTCTAAGTACCTCCTTCCCATCATATTGGGTTCTAAAGTCTACTCTACATAGAAATTCTGGTGCAGGCAGTCATCATATTTCTCCTCTATGGGCAAGTTCTGGCCAAATGCCTCCACATCACCTGAAGACTTCTGCAGTTATCATCCTAATACCATGTAGCTGTCCATCTATTGTTAAACAGATGCATCCTCTTCCTTCACTCCATTCACTGGTCTCTTTGTACATCTTCCCTGGTGGCTCAGATTGTAAAGAATCTGCCCGCAATACAGGAGACCTGGGTTCTATCCCTGGGTCAGGAAAATCCCCTGGAGGAGGAAATGGCAACCCACTCCAGTATTCTTGCCTAAAGAATTCCAGGGATGGGCTATACAGTCCATGGGTCTTAAAGAGCTGGACACAACTGAGGGAGTAACACTTTCACTTTGTATGTCTTAACACCCCACACAGTTTCTATGGTGTAAAATAGCAGTTTTCACATTTCCCCCTGCCCCCTGCTAAATCCATTGAATTTTTTCATCAAAGAAAGCTTCAGTAAAATAGTTGAGGCTGGTCTGGGTAAAACAGCGGGAAATAAAATCAGAGAGGTAGCCAGGAACACATCTTGTGTGTTAGGGTGTTTAAGTATTACCATGAAAGCTATGGGGAGCAAGGATTTCCAGGGAGGAAAGACACATCAGACATGTGCATTTTGAAGGATTCCTCTGGCAGATGTGAGGTGGGTAACTTAGAGGGTCCAGATGAAATCAGAAAAACTAGGAGACTATAAGGAAGGTAAGCGATATTAAGGAATCAGAATCATCAGAACTTGTTATCTGTGTATGAAGACAGTGAAAATTGTAGAGTATGTCTCCCAGGTTTCAGGCTTGGCCAATTATTGACGCTTAGTTGTGTCCAACTCTTAATGACTCCATGAACTGTAGCCTGCCAGGTTCCTCTGTCCATGGGATTTTCCAGGCAAGAATATTGGAGCGGGTTGCCATTTCCTTCTCCAGGGGAATCTTCCCAACCCAGGGATCGAAACCAGGTCTCCTGCATTGCAGACAGACTCCTTACTGGCTGAGCCAGGAGGGAAGTATGATGCAGAGATCAGGGGTTGCCAATACGGAAATGGGGAAGATAGGCAGAGGAGTAGGTTTAGGGAGAAAGATACTGAGTTGTTTTAGACATACTGAGTTTGAGGAAGATGTTCAGTAACCAGCCATTTAGGTAAATGGATGGAGAAATCAGCAGGATCTGGTGTAGAGACCCTGCATGTATCCAGATCTGTTATTTGCTGCCCATTCTCAGCAACTGGTTAACTGCTCAAAGTTCCTATTAAGTAAAGCCTTTTCAACTAAATTGCCTATGAAGTCTTGCTTTCTGCAAATGTAGGTTGTCTGCCACACTTATTACTTCAGTAATTGTTTCCCTCCTCTTTTTCCAAAGTGCTCTTTGCATATCTGAGTTTAGAACCTTATTCAGGGTTGTTTGCAGGGAATGATGTGAAGAGTAAAAAAAAAAAAAAAAAAAAACTTGCTGCTGCTACTGCTAAGTCGCTTCAGTCGTGTCCGACTCAGCAGCCCACCAGGCTCCCCTGTCCCTGGGATTCTCCAGGCAAGAACACTGGACTGGGTTGCCATTTCCTTCTCTAATGCATGAAAATGAAAAGTGAAGTCGCTCAGTTGTGTCCGACTCTTAGCGACCCCATGGACTGCAGCCTACCAGGCTCCTCCGCCCATGGGATTTTCCAAGCAAGAGTACTGGAGTGGGTTGCCATTGCCTTCTCCGAGGTCCTATTTGCAATATGAAATAGACACAGCCACAATCTCAATTTGCAACATCCTTAATCTCATGCCCCTTAAAATACATTTTTAGGTGGGAATAGTTATAATAAGCTGTTCCAATCATGTTAGTATTCATAAGGACATACTTTAACTTCCTCTGTGCGTAGACCCAGAAGGGAACATTTCTAGTGCGACAGGATATTGCATAAAGTAGTTGATGCCTTCGGAGAAGGCAAAAATGGCACCCCACTCCAGTACTTTTGCCTAGAAAATCCCATGGATGGAGGAGCCTGGTAGGCCGCAGTCCAGGGGGTCGCTAGGAGTCAGACACGACTGAGCAACTTCCCTTTCACTTTTCACTTTCATGCATTGGAGAAGGAAATGGCAACCCACTCCAGTGTTCTTGCCTGGAGAATCCCAGGGACAGGGGAGCCTGGTGGGCTTCCGCCTATGGGGTCACACAGAGTCGGACACGACTGAAGTGACTTAGCAGCAGCAGCAGCAGTTGATGCCTTGAAAATGAATCATTTCATAAAGTGGTGCTGTAAATATTTTTGTTTTGTGCATTTGGCAGAAAGAGTAACTTCAATTTAGAATCTGAGCTCAAAAGATTTAAAGACTCTAGCTATGAAGTAGGAATCAATAGAAACTCATGGGTGCAATCTCCAGAAGGTAAAATAGACTGGGTTGATGTGTGTGGCAAGAAAAGAGGTGCTATGTATGAGAAACTAGATATACTAATACTATGCCTTGTTTAGAAGGTTAAATTGTGCTGCACATTGTTTTCTATTTTAATGCAATAGTTTTAAAATCTGGGTTGAATGTCTTTGCAGGTCCACTGGGAGGGAAGTTGCTAGGTAGTTGGGACTTCAGGCCCAATACCACTATTTCAGGCAGAACAACCTAATCTGTTTTACATAAGCTTTCACTGAAGAAAGGATTCTATGGCTTTTTTTTCTTCTTCTTCTTTAAGGGTGACAGTTACTATTTTTTGCAACAGAAGTTGTAACATGTTAAGAAGAGATCAGTAGAGTTCAGAGTGAAGGAAGAAAAACAGCTGTTTAAGAATAGATGGTCATCTAGGTAGTATTAGGATGGTAACTGCAGAAAGCTTCAGGCGACCTGGAGATGCACAGTGGCCAAACCTCACAGTGCGTGTGTGCATGCTACATTGCTTCAGTCGTGTCCAACTCTTTGCCATCCTATGGATGACAGCTGCCAGGTTCCTCTATCCATGGGATTCTCCAGGCAAGAATACTGGACTGGTTCCTTGCCCTCTTCCAGGCGATCTTCCTGACCCAAGGATCATCTGTGTCTCCTGCATTGGCAGGTGGGTTCTTTGCCACTAGCGCCACCAGGGAAGCCCAAACCTCAGGGAACTTTCAGGCAAATCCTCACCAAGAAGAAAATAACCGCGATGGACTGGTCGCACATGAACTTTGGGGCCCTACTTGATTGGAAGGAGGAGTTTAAAACTGCTTCTATTGAAGATGAAGGAAAACATACTATCCAAATCAAATAATTGGAGGAAGGGGGTGTGACTGAGACGAAAGAGGGCTAAGTCCTTCAGGCCTTCTCTTGGAACCAAAATGAGTGCACATGTGCAGATTTATGGAGACAATCATAAAGGGATTATGCAAGTCATATGACAAAAAGAGGCTGACAGCTGTGATGTCAGAGGCAATGAAATGCATGATGTTTCCTAAATGGGCCACGATTTTTCTGCCAATATTTTTTTCTCCATCGGAAACAATTTTCTTCCTTTTTCAATTAGCTAATCTCTACTTCTTCTTCCGTAACTCACTTCAAGCATCCTCTGGAAGGAGAAGCCCAATAAAATTAGAATAGATGGCCCTTCCTTTAAAAAAAAAAAAAATCTTAAAATTTCTATTAACTCATAGCCGATTAACAATGTGATCGTTTCAAGAGAACAGCGAAGGCATTCAGTAGAGGCCCTTCCTTGGGCTACAAACAGGATATTAATTCCCACCCATTTAAATACTAATTTACTTTTGTTCTCCCTCATTTTAGCTTCTTAAAGACAATGCACAACATCTAAATCTTCATTTCGAAAGTTTAACACAGTAAGAACCTAATAAATGTCTGTTGAATTAATAAATCCACAAGACCTATAATAAGATCCCTTCAAAGTTAATTCGGGTGGAATTCTTTTTGTAATTCTTCTGATTCAGATAAGTGTTTTAAAGAGGGAATAAAACACGCCCGTGATTAGGGAAGACAAGACAGAGGAAAGATGCAATATTTTGAGTTTGTGTGTGTGCGTGAAGAAAGTGAAGCAAAAGGGGATGAACTGTGTTTCGAGTAAGACATTAAGGGACTTGATTAAGGTGTCTCATCTAAAGTGACACATGTTAGCCACAACCAATATACAGGAATGCATGGGTTGGGGACAGGAGAGAAACGACACAAACAGACCCAAATTTTGGGACAGTGAAACAACGACCTTTATGTTGACTGGTAAGGCCTAGTGTCTTGAACGAAAGCTCTTTCGGAAAAATAGTCCAAGAACACCCAAGAAAATTATCATAAGACAACAGCGAATGCTAGGTTTTTCAGCAGGTTTTCAAAATTGCCTTCTGCCTTCTCCTGCTCTGTAGTTTTGGGGAAATTAAACTTACCCTTGCTCAAATCAAAAAAAACATCTTAAAACACGTAAAACAAAACACCACCCTGCTTAAAATGCAAAGATGAGTCTTGGGCTGTGCGCTGCGGTGAGTCCCTTCCTGGGACGCTGCGGTGAACCCGACTCTCCAGTCTCCAGGTGGGTTCGATGGCACCGACGGCGCCGTGGGCGAGCAGAAACTCCCAGCCGCGGCGAGTTTCAGGAGCAAATTGCAAGCGGACTCCTGCCGCTGCTTGGGAGGGACTGCGTTCCGAGGCCCGGCGGAAGAGGTCGGAAGAGGCTGGCGCGACGAGACCCTAGCGCCGGCAGCCCCCTGCTCAACCTGGCCCGCAACCCGGAAGCAGAGGCGAGCCGCTCGGCGTGGCGGGGTTGCGGTTCCGGGTCGGGTCTCGCTGCAGCCCGCGCTCCGCTCACTGCCGCAGCGCCCCGCCCCCGCACTCCGGACCTGGGCAGGCGGTGGCCTCCCGGCAGTTCCCGGGGCCACATGGCTGAGGGGGACACAGGCAGCGACCAGAGGCAGGTGAGGCCCTGGCGGGGCGCCGACCTCCAGGCTCGGCTCGGCCTCGTCTCGCCGCCCCGGGCCTCCTCGGCCGAGGGGGCTTCTGCCCGGGGCCACCCCCGGTTTCGCCCGCACCGCCAGGGGCTGAGGCTGCGCCATTCGCTCAGCCGCGTCCCATTTTCCCGGCGCCTGAGCTCAGGCCATCTCTCGCGCTGGCGGCTCCCGGGCGTCGGCGCTCTGGGCCTGCCTTGGACGGTGCCATCGTCAACCATCAGCACGCGACTCAGCAGCGCCGGGCTGGAGGCAGAAACCAGGGTTCTGCTCCCCAGCCTGTCTCTGCCGGGTGACCTTGGAGTGTCCACTTAAGACCCCAGTTTCTGCGTTTGCAAAAGGGGCAATTACAACACGGACCCTGGAGTCCCCTGAGGACCCGTGGATCTAATGCTCTTGGGCTTGAGCTTACCCCCAGCGCGTGGCTCACGTGGGCGTTATTGAAGCTTTTCCTAATGGGCCCTAAGGACAAAATGAGATCATACAATGTTGGAAGTGTACGTTGCTCCTCATTTTTACTTTTAGATCCCGTTTTATTCTTAACCTGAAACCAAAAGTAATTTCTGAAACGTTTCGAGGATTTGATTACCAAAAACCCCAACAATCACCCAGCCTGGTGGCCAAATTCAAAACAAAACGAAGCAGGAGATAGGCAGTAGTAATATAAGGGCAAACATGATGGGTAGCAGTGGTCCAGGGGTTGGGGGGGGCGGGTGGGAGGGGTTACCTGTTAAAAAGAGAAGGCGGAGCAGAGAAGATACGTTTATCCTTTCACTTGTGAATCTCATACAGAGTATAGGAGTGCATATATATTTTGGCTCAGTAAGGTTGGGCCCGTCATTGCTATAGAGTCTGGTACCCAGGGAGTAGGACATTTTGACCCACTGCTGAGAACGTTTGGTGTCGTTCCTTTAGGGCTCCTTCACCCAAAATGGTTACGTTAAATGCAAATACCTTATAATAAGGAAGACTCAGAGTTTTTAGGGTAGTCAAAAAATTTTTGGCTTTTTCCCCTCATCAACCTGTTTCAGAATGAGGAAATTGAAGCAATGGCTGCTATATATGGCGAGGAATGGTGTGTCATTGATGACTGCGCCAAAATATTTTGTATTCGAATTAGCGACGATATAGATGACCCCAAGTGGACACTTTGCTTACAGGTATTTTTCTTCACCTACAGCCGTTTTCCAGTTACAGTATTGACTTTGTATTATTGACTACTGTTGTATTTCTCTAATTTTTCTTGTGTGAATTGTTCTGATCTGTCATTTCGTTGCTGACTTTTGTTAACGATTGATGATCTAAATGTATGGGTAGTTAGATCACTCTCCAGTAATGCTTTCATTGATAATATCGGTCTTTCCTATGCCAGTTATTGAAGTGTTCTTCATGTACCTTTGGCAGACTTGAGTTTCACTTCCTTTCATTATCTTCTCCATTTAATAGAGGAGGGTATAAACCTGGGAAGATGGCTAGCATTTTCTCAGAAAGAATAGATTAGTAATTTAGATGGTTCATAGAGTAGATAACTCATTTCTTTGTTAACTGGGAATCAGTTGTGGTTAGGATACATACAGGAAACGATCAGTTACAGCTTTGTGTTTAATGCTTATTCTTTGGTGACTGTCTGCACTTCCAACATAAAAGATGCCAAATTGAGTTTTTATCAGTATTCATTTTTATAGTAATACTGATTTCAAAAGAAACATGCATGGTTTTCTAATAACTGTTAGCTATTTAATAGTATTTGGTAGGATTTTTTTTTTTAATTTCTTAAAAATATCTGGAACATGTTATAATGCCACCCTCGTCATCCGGGGTTGGGGTATAACGACTCTATTTCAGTTTCCCTTTGTCTTTGTCCACCCCACTTTTTCTAAATTTAATTGCTTTTATACTTTCTCAGCAAATAATCTCCTTTAAAAGTTGGCATCATCTTAACAACATATTTATCCTAGAGAAGGGAATGGCAACCCACTCCAGTATTCTTGCCTGGAGAATTCCATGGACAGAGGAGCCTGGTGAGCTACAGTTAATGGGGTTGCAAAGAGTCAGACACAACTGAGCAACTAACTCTAACAACATATTTAAGGTGGAAGCATAAATGTGAGGAGGGAATTCGCTTCTGAAATTTGATATAACAATGGTTTTGTGTCTTAGTTTGGCAAGTTAGAAATCTGTCTGGTGACTGGCTTTATAAGTGTTGTTGTTTTTGAACCACGATAAAATATAAGCAGGTTTGTTTTTAAACTGCTTTGTAGGTGATGCTACCAAATGAATACCCAGGTACAGCTCCACCTATTTATCAACTGAAGTAAGCTATATTTCTACATTTATATTTTTATAAAAAGTTTTACTTTGCAAAGATTTGTACTGTACCCTGTGTTTAAATGTCAAAATGTATATAGAAATTAAAATTAGAGTTAATGTAGAGTATTAACATTTAAAAATTAAATTATGTAAAAACACACTGACATTTGCCACTTAGTATAAAAGAATCAAAGGATTCATAGGGGATAAAATAGCTACAGAATGTCATTAGAGATGGGGAAGGAAATCTTCCTCGTTAGACAATCTAGTAATCTAGAAACCTTGGTCTGTAGACTCACTCCTAACCTGTTTCCCTGAGTGTTTTAAAACCACAGCAGTAAAGTTTGCTATCACTCATGGTTCTGTAATTTTTCATTTGTATTCATTGAAAATGAAAGATATGCCTATAGAAAGCTTATAAACATAAGTGCTCTTTTCAGAGAAAGTTGATTTACAGTCATGTGGCAATTGACTTACTTGTTAGAGTTGTTTTGGGGACATCAGTTAGAAAAAATTGGGAACTCTGGTTGTGTGGCAAATACTGTGAATTTGGAAATATAGATTCTGGAACATATTCTGCCACTTAGGTAAACTTAGGCAGCTTTTATGATATCTTATGCACTCCATTTTTTAAACTATATTTTAATTGAATAATGATGGTGTTGGTGTCATCATGGTTTCCTAAGAGGACTAAATGAGTTAATGCAAATGAAAGCATTTTGGAACTGTATAGATTTATATAACATAAAATAATATTTTGATCAAAGTAGAAAAATTTTAAAACTTAAAATCAGTTTGTGATTAATCAGTATTTTTTCTTTGTGATATAAACACAGTCTTTGAATAATCATCTTTATTTTGTTTTATTTAATCTTAGTGCTCCTTGGCTTAAAGGGCAAGAACGGGCAGATTTATCGAATAGCCTTGAGGAAATATACATGTAAGTAATGGATGATTAAAAACAATGCTATTAGTGATTCTGTTATGGGCTTTGTTGGAACTGTGATATATTAGGCCCTTTTGTAAACTTTATGTTAAGCTGTTTTTCCATTAACAAAAAGAATACAGTTGAAATCCTTGAAAGATTAGTTATATAGTTTTATATATACATTTGATATAAAATTCTATTTAGAAACAAAAATAAAAGTATTATTTAGACCTAATAGCTATAAAAACACTTAACTAGCTGTGAAAGTAAATTCAGAGACACTGTTCTTATTTTGATATTTTCATAGGCTATGTTGAATGAAACTGGTAACAGCAGAATCCTAAGCATAACTAGTCCTTAAACTACCATGTACTGTTAATGGTAATGTTCTTGTATTAGGCCATAGGACTGAGAGTCCATTGATAGTATACTGTATTTTTCACTCATTCATTCAGCAGATGCTACATAGCAGGTATTATACTAGACCCTGGATATATAGAATTAGTAGAAACAGAAATGGTCCCAGTTTTCATAGCATTTAGAATTTGCTGGTAGGGGAGATATTACTGATAACTCTGTAAAAATGAATGTCAAACTGCAGCTGTGATAAGTTCTATGAAAGAAGGATATTAATGTGTAGTAATGAGTTTGAAATAAGACCTGACCTAGTAGGAGGTGAGTGATGACTTGTTTGACTTAAGAGCTGAGTTACTTAAATGAAAAGAACTCCAGTGAAAGACCACAGCATGTGGAGAGGCTCTGTGTCAAGGAGTTTGGAACATATGAAGACACAAAATAATGGTGGTACAAGGAGGGGGTGTTGGAAAAGGGAGCATGGTGGGAAAGGAAGCAGTGAGGTGAGCAGGGGAAGTTATGGAGAGTTCTATAGGCTGTGTGGAGTGTCTGTCTTTGTCCTGAGACCTGTGGGAAGCTCAGAAGAGCCGAGAAGTACTATGATTTGTGGTGAGACTTTCATTTTGAAAACCCCGTTCTGTGTCCAGGTGGAGAACTGACTGGAAGCGGGCAACTAGATTTGGGATATCAATCAGGAGGCTGGTACAGTAGTCCAGAGAAGGTGTTTCTGTGATTCGGGTGAATTGTATTGAGATATATTAATTTAGTACAACAAATAATGTTCTGGAATATCAGCTTTACTATAATCCAGGAACTGGTAAGAGTTGTCTTACGCGTTCTAGGTGGCCTCCCCACGTGGCACAGTGAGAAAACCCACATTGTGTCTATCAGATCAGATCAGTCGCTCAGTCGTGTCCGACTCTTGCGACCCCATGAATTGCAGCACGCCAGGCCTCCCTGTCCATCACCAACTCCTGGAATTCACTCAGACTCACGTCCATCGAGTCAGTGATGCCATCCAGCCATCTCATCCTCTGTCATCCCCTTCTCCTCCTGCCGCCAATCCCTCCCAGCATCAGAGTCTTTTCCAGTGAGTCAACTCTTCGCATGAGGTGGCCAAAGTACTGGAGCTTCAGCTTTAGCATCATTCCTTCCAAAGAAATCCCAGGGCTAATCTCCTTCAGAATGGACTGGTTGGATCTCCTTGCAGTCCCAGGGACTCTCAAGAGACTTCTCCAACACCACAGTTCAAAAGCATCAATTCTTCGGCGTTCAGCTTTCTTCACAGTCCAACTCTCACATCCATACATGACCACAGGAAAAACCATAGCCTTGACTAGATGGACCTTTGTTGGCAAAGTAATGTCTCTGCTTTTCAATATGCTATCTAGGTTGGTCATAACTTTCCTTCCAAGGAGTAAGTGTATTTTAATTTCATGGCTGCAGTCACCATCTGCAGTGATTTTGGAGCCCAGAAAAATAAAGTCTGACACTGTTTCCACTGTTTCCCCATCTATTTCCCATGAAGTGGTGGGACTGGATGCCATGATCTTCATTTTCTGAATGTTGAGCTTTAAGCCAACTTTTTCACTCTCCACTTTCACTTTCATCAAGAGGCTTTTGAGTTCCTCTTCACTTTCTGCCATAAGGGTGGTGTCATCTGCATATCTGAGGTTATTGAGATTTCTCCCGGGAATCTTGATTCCAGCTTGTGTTTCTTCCAGTCCAGCATTTCTCATGATGTACTCTCCATATAAGTTAAATAAACAGGGTGACAATATACAGCCTTGACGAACTCCTTTTCCTATTTGGAACCAGTCTGTCCAGTTCTAACTGTTGCTTCCTGACCTGCATACAGATTTCTCAAGAGGCAGGTCAGGTGGTCTGGTATTCCCATCTCTTTCAGAGTTTTCCACAGTTTCTTGTGATCCACACAGTCAAAGGCTTTGGCATAGTCAATAAAGCAGAAATAGATGTTTTTCTGGAACTCTCTTGCTTTTTCCATGATCCATCGGATGTTGGCAATTTGATCTCTGGTTCCTCTGCCTTTTCTAAAACCAGCTTGAACATCAGGAAGTTCACAGTTCACATATTGCTGAAGCCTGGCTTGGAGAATTTTGAGCATTACTTTACTAGCGTGTGAGATGAGTGCAATTGTGTGGTCGTTTGAGCATTCTTTGGCATTGCCTCTCTGGGATTGGAATGAAAACTGACCTTTTCCAGTCCTGTGGCCACTGCTGAGTTTTCCAAATTTGCTTTGTGTCTATACCAGGGTTCTTTTCCTCACAGAATATTAAATTTAAAAATGCTAAGTCTTCATGGAATTGATTCTGTTGGTTCCTACCAAGAGGAAGTGTGGTCTTCCTTGAGTCCCTAGGTTTACATTTGACTCAAGAAGTAACCTTGAACTGGAGATATCAACGGGAGATGCTCCCATTTAGTGATTCCATCATCCTCAGAATATAGATATTACATGTTTTCTGTCCATGATCTTACTGGCCATTCCAACTTTTGTGCCCCCAGCAAACTTCGTTCTGTAATCTTTTATTTATGCCTATTTACCAATGTACTCCCTAAAGTAGAATAAGATAAATAACACTGCAGATTTGCTCAGCAAGGATGTCATAATTGTACATCTTATGGTCAATTTTCAGTTCTTATCTTATTTGGCCTCTGTAACTTTTGGTGGTGTTGAACACTTCCTCTTCTTGGAAAATCTTCCCACACTTGCCTTCCGTCCTGTTAGTCATATTCATCAGTGAGATTTTTCTCCTATTTTGCACAGTGTCATGCACTCTGAAATGGCTTTCCATCTGCCTTTTTTTCTACCCCGAAGTGCCCCCTTTATTAAGAGATACCCTCCTATAGGGCACAACTTGCTGTTCTCCTTAGCTAGTTCTCTTGAGCTATTAGAGAATTAGGAAGGATCAGAAATAACAAAGCAGTTTGTTCTGAAGATAGGATATGGTTCGTCCCATCTTGTTTATTAAAAGCACTTGAAAATAACCCTAGTCCAGTAGTATTCTTTTCACACATGTGGTCTAGGTAGAAATGTAGATTGTGTTTTTAAAAGTTTTGTATGACAACTTTTAATGATATATTCCCATAAAATCCCAGCAAGGGGCAACAAGTGAAATGCTATTGGTCATTGAAAAGTAAACATTTAAAATGTGTAAATATAGTTCTTAATGTTTATAGTTTCATTATGTTCTAAATATTGTAACATTATCAAGATCTTCATATTTATTTAGAATCATTTTGACTGCTGAAATATTTTTTTGCCTAGATAAGAACGTGAACTGTGAACTATGTTTTCTTTTATGCAAGGAAGGAAGAAGTCTGAAAGCTAACAGTCTTGTCCAGTAAACATTTTATAAGTTTTTCTATTTGCTAGCACTCTTGTTAGGAGTTTGGAGTTTAAACATTTAGACAGATGTATACCAATGCATTATAGTGACGTAATTGCTGAGCGGTTTGGACCAAGTGCTATTCCTTTTAGAGGTCTCTGGGAATGGTGAGGTTGTAAAGGAGGGTTCCATTGTGAAGGTGACCTTTGGGTGTGGTGCTTGGCAGATAATCAGAAAGGGAGAGATTTTCAGATAGAAGGAACTGCAGAGTTCAACAAATAGTCTGATATGCTGGGGATAGGAATTGATAGGTGTAAGAAGAATCTGTTACCTGGGGTAAGGAGCTTGGACATTATCTTGTAGGCTCCAGGCATTTTAGGCAGGGGAATGATGTAATCAGATCCATGTGGCAGTGTGGAGGGTGGGCAATGAAGAGTCTGAAGGAAGGGACTCCATCAGAGCAGCAGTCAATAACTAGGAGGGAGACAGGGGAGATCTTCACTGAGGCAACAAGAATGTAGGGGAGAAGAATGGTCAGTTAGAGGAATACTTAAGAGCATAAACTAGTATTTGGTGATTGGGTAGATGTAGAGTTATTTGCTTATTATACCTTATTTTTGTTTAAACATTTTGCATTTTAAACATGGATATTTTGAATATTTGAAAATAATGATTTTTATAAAACAAAAGGTAAATGACAGATTTTAAAAAATATTTCAAACATTATACCACTTGGTATTAACAGAAAAATGAAAAAGATTAAACATTTTTAAAATTTGAATTTATGATAGTTCATTTCAACAATATTTACTTTTAAATCCAAGAAAATGATTAATTTCCCACAGCTCTTCACAGTATGATGTATCACATGAAGTCTTAGATTTGGAACCTAGAGAATGAGGCTTGTCAAAGCAGAAAGTGCACCAAACCAAGTTAAACAGGCGAGGAATATTCTCTTCAAGACTATTGTAACAGGGGAGAGACAGAACTCAGTCTGAACTCAACTGGCTGAAACAAAAGGCAGCAGGGTTTTGAGGGCTGGGATAAGCTGTGCTAAGCTGTAGAAAAGCACAGGGGAATGCTGGGGGAGGTTGATCAGAGAGTGTCCAGCACATTAAGTTACTTCCTGAGTTTGCAAGAGTGTTTCTCCGTGGTCAGGCCATCTGTGTGTGCAGATTGTGGCTCATCAGTAGTTAAGATGCTCCTTCTAACAGAGACTGGGCAACAGGGCATTCTCTTCCTCTATGACTGCATTTCAGAAGAATGGCTCCCAGGTCCCTTGAGAAAGACACTTCTTGGTTCTAAAGCTGACATAGCTTCTAAAAAGATACCCATAATTCTAAAGGAGAAAAAGAAGAATTCATGACAGGTTCTCTAAAGAAAATGCTGAAATGCAAAAAAGCAAAATGGCTGTCTGGGGAGGCCTTACAAATAGCTGTGAAAAGAAGAGAAGCGAAAAGCAAAGGAGAAAAGGAAAGATATAAACATCTGAATGCAGAGTTCCAAAGAATAGCAAGAAGAGAGAAAGCCTTCTTCAGCGATCAATGCAAAGAAATAGAGGAAAACAACAGAATGGGAAAGACTAGGGATCTCTTCAAGAAAATCAGAGATACCAAAGGAACATTTCATGCAAAGATGAGGTCGATAAAGGACAGAAATGGTATGGACCTAACAGAAGCAGAAGATATTAAGAAGAGATGGCAAGAATACACGGAAGAACTGTACAAAAAAGATCTTCACGACCCAGATAATCACGATGGTGTGATCACTGACCTAGAGCCAGACATCCTGGAATGTGAAGTCAAGTGGGCCTTAGAAAGCATCACTATGAACAAAGCTAGTGGAGATGATGGAATTCCAGTTGAGCTATTCCAAATCCTGAAAGATGATGCTGTAAAAGTGCTGCACTCAATATGCCAGCAAATTTGGAAAACTCAGCAGTGGCCACAGGACTGGAAAAGGTCAGTTTTCATTCCAATCCCGAAGAAAGGCAATGCCAAAGAATGCTCAAACTACCGCACAATTGCACTCATCTCACACGCTAGTAAAGTAATGCTCAAAATTCTCCAAGCCAGGCTTGAGCAATACATGAACCGTGAACTTCCTGATATTCAAGCTGGTTTTAGAAAAGGCAGAGGAACGAGAGATCAAATTGCCAACATCCGCTGGATCATTGAAAAAGCAAGAGAGTTCCAGAAAAACATCTATTTCTGCTTTCTTGACTATGCCAAAGCCTTTGACTGTGTGGATCACAATAAAATGTGGAAAATTCTGAAAGAGATGGGAATACCAGACCCCCTGATCTGCCTCTTGAGAAATTTGTATGCAGATCAGGAAGCAACAGTTAGAACTGGACATGGAACAACAGACTGGTTCCAAATAGGAAAAGGAGTATGTCAAGGCTGTATATTGTCACCCTGTTTATTTAACTTATATGTAGAGTACATCATGAGAAACGCTGGACTGGAAGAAACACAAGCTGGAATCAAGATTGCCGCGAGAAATACCAATAACCTCAGATATGCAGATGATACCACCCTTATGGCAGAAAGTGAAGAGGAACTCAAAAGCCTTTTGATGAAAGTGAAAGTGGAGAGTGAAAAAGTTGGCTTAAAGCTCAACATTCAGAAAATGAAGATCATGGCATCCGGTCCCACCACTTCATGGGAAATAGATGAGGAAACAGTGGAAACAGTGTCAGACTTTATTTTTCTGGGCTCCAAAATCACTGCAGGTGGTGACTGCAGCCATGAAATTAAAAGACGTTTACTCCTTGGAAGGAAAGTATGTCCAACCTAGATAGCATATTCAGAAGCAGAGACATTACTTTGCCAAAAAAGGTCCGTCTAATCAAGGCTATGGTTTTTCCTGTGGTCATGTATGGATGTGAGAGTTGGACTGTGAAGGAGGCTGAGCGCCGAAGAATTGATGCTTTTGAACTGTGGTGTTGGAGAAGACTCTTGAGAGTCCCTTGGACTGCAAGGAGATCCAACCAGTCCATTCTGAAGGAGATCAGCCCTGGGATTTCTTTGGAAGGAATGATGCTAAAGCTGAAGCTCCAGTACTTTGGCCACCTCATGCGAAGAGTTGACTCACTGGAAAAGACTCTGATGCTGGGAGGGATTGGGGGCAGGAGGAGAAGGGGACGACAGAGGATGAGATGGCTGGATGGCATCACTGACTCGATGGATGTGAGTCTGAGTGAACTCCAGGAGTTGGTGATGGATAGGGAGGCCTGGCATGCTGCAATTCATGGGGTCGCAAAGAGTCGGATACGACTGAGCGACTGATCTGATCTGATCTCTAAAGAAAATGCTCTAAGAACAGAGAGGTCAGGGCCTAGAGTCAGGAAGCTGTGCCTGTCTGAAGTTTAATCAGGCTGATGTTAAGGGTGTCTTGGGCAGGCTTCTGGGGTCAGTTTTTGAAATAATGCAACCTCTTTCTCATCTGTAAAATGAGGATAATAGAATAATATCATTGTGAGGATTAAGTGACATAATTCATGTGATACATTTTAGCACTGTATAGTAGCAGCTCTCCTTTTTGTTCTTGTCAGAAGAGTCATCTCATCAAGTTTTGTCATTTTTAAAATGAGATGATGGAAACTCAGATCGAGTGAATTGTCTGAGGTTATGCAACTTTGTAGTACATTTTAATGAATATCTTTACCCTTAAATAACAAATATACATACTGGAGAATTAAAGGTATGAAAATTAGAGCCACAGGTCAAATGAGAGTCACAAGTAACTTGACTTTGTTTTGATCGTTCTGAACTGGATTATAGTTATTTAGATATAGTTAATCACAGTTATGTCTTGACTAAAATAGCAATTTTTAATCCAAGTTGATCTTTTATTCAATTTGAAACAAATTTGTTCTAGACTTTTTATATTTAGCTACTATACCACAACAATTTCATAAATTAAAAGCTTAGCATCTCACCATATAATGAGTATTCTCAGATTTTGCACCGATTTTTAGGATTCAGCAAACTTCCTCCAGGACCACTGCGATGCAGGAAAAGAAGGGCACAGGAGGGAGGACTCGAGCTTTTGTCTGTTTTAATTTGTTTTTGGTTCTGTGAGAAATTTCATTACAGTGAAGGTGAAAGTTTGAAAACCACCAAATCCTAGTCTGCATTTAAAAGATCTGAATAATCAACTCTTCTTTTAAAAAAGGGGGGGTTACAAACTACAGTCGTGAGAGAAAACACAAAAAAGCAGGAAGCAGTGACACCACACAAACCACCACCATCAGTGATAGAATTGGAGGTTCAAGGGAAAGAATTTTCATTTTCTTCAGGAAACCTTTCACATCTACTACAACTTCCTTAAACTGGATTTCAGTAAATCTAGTTAAATACTGGGGACAAAGGAAACAGTCAATAAATGATGTTAGATGGAGTGCTGTTGAATATTTTTCTTCAGGAAGCCATGGGCTAGAGGAGAGGAAATTTGGAGTTAAGGTTTAATGTCTTCTTCTTATTAGGAAAAATTAGTTATTAACTGCAGAAATTCTTCCAGGGCATTTTCCACTGTCCCTTCCCCCAAAAGTCCCCTAACAAAAATAACAAATCTGAATGTGAATATATATTCACAGAGAGATGATTTTCCTGTCTCAAAGGGGGCTGTAAAGATTAAGTGGAGTAACCAAGCATTTTCTACATCTTACATATGGTAGGTGTTCAATAAACACTAGATATTAGTGCTGCTCCTTTTGGTGGTGATGATGATGTGATGAATTCAATAGAATGGTGTTAGGAGATGGAGAGAATTACATAGAAAAGCATACAGTTTTAAGAACAATAATTGCAAGCACTGAGACAGGGGACCCAGTTTTCTCATTCACTGCTATACCCTCAGGGTTGCACATAGTGCTTGGTGTGTAAGGCGAGGCCCTTACAGATCTGTTGAGTGAATTAAGACAGGTCCACTTGAAAAGAGACTGCTTTTGTAAAGTAAGACAAGATGCTGTAAATCTGTTTTGTAGGTGGGGAAACTGAGGCAGTTCAAGTGTCTTGCTTGCCTAAGGGCACAGCTGCTTGCTAGGAGAGCAAAGTGATGTGGGCGACCTGAGCTCTGGAGTAAGTCTGCATTCCCATTCTCGCTCTGGACTTCTTACTGCTTATAAGACTGTCTTAGGCAAGTTAATTGATCTCTCCAGGTCTGCTTTCTCAACTGTACAATGGGAAAATAAGGCCTAGTCTGTTAGAAAATTATGAGCACTAAATGTGTTGCTATATCAATATATAATGTACTTTGGGCTTAGTATATATTCAATACATTTTACCTTTCTCTGTCTTTTATGGAGGAGAGAGGAAAGGAGTAGGAATTGTTTAAAAGCAACTCAACCAACGTTCTTAATTTTTAAAACTTTTCCAGTTGACTTTTGCCCTCTCTAAATAAGACAGGTTGCCAAAGAGCACAGAGGATCGTTTTAGTGCTCAGGGATTATGGGTGGAATGGGAGTGTTTGAGGGTACAAAATTATTTGAAAACAGTGTTGTTTTCTTCTGTATGCTTGTTTTGAAAGCTTCCTTTGGGTGCTGATGAGTGGTGATAAAGAGAGATAATGGTTTCAAGAGCAACTGTTAGAGGAAGGGGTAAGGTGTTATGAAGTAGTTTGGTGAGTTCCTTAAACACACATATTAACACATCTAAAATTAGTATCATTCCCTAAAAAATAGACACTTGGGCCTTTATTTTATTGCTGTTGCCATCATTTAACATAACTCTGTGGAAATGAACTATGACTTCTTTTTCTCAGTGAGCCTTTGAGATGGACTCAATTATCTGATGCAGCCAGACAGCTCTTTGGAACCGAAGTGAATTTGGGCAATAGAATATTATATCAAAAACAAAATAAGAATCTAAAGCTTTAAATTGCTTGTCTTTTAGTCTTGTAAATTGGCTTTCTTGGGGAGTTTCTAAAATGCTTTGTATTCTTAATTGTTGAAATAAGTATACAAAATAAGTGGTGTGAAATTGTTCAAAAAGTTGAGGAAAGCAAGCAGTGACTGGGCATCAGCACTACAGTTATATTCACTGACAGAAACAAAGTCATATTTATGTCTATCTTAATTCCGTTCAAGTTCAGAAATTCTCTTTCCCCTCTTTGGTTGTAGCTCTTCTACTTATTTTAAGTAAGCAATGTTAATTTGGGAGCCATTTGGGATTTTTAATATTGATATATTAAATATTCATCTACAAATGTTAGTAAATCTCATGTTTTTATAAATTTCCTTTTAAAAGGCATGGCTAGGGAATTCCCTGGTGGTCCAGTGGTTAAGATTTGGAGCTATCACTACAAGGGCCTGGGTTCAGTCCCTGGTTGGGGAACTAAGATCTCACAAACTGCGCAGCAAGGCAGAAAAAAAAAACACATGGCTAGAGATAATTTAATTTCTTAGATTATAAATATGTCTGTATTATCTTGAATTTGAGAAAGAATTTTTTTAATAACAATTTTTCCCCTGAATTTTGTTTAGCCAGAATATTGGTGAAAGTATTCTTTACTTGTGGGTGGAGAAAATAAGAGATGTCCTGATACAAAAATCTCAGATGACAGAACCAGGTATGTTTGAAAAACGTTATCATTGCTCTTTTAATTTACAGTAATTAAATTTTCATGTATATATTCTCACTGGAACTTTTAATATAAAGATCTATATGCTGTTTTATGGTTTTACATGATAAAATATATTCTCTGAAAAGTTCTTTACTCATGTAAATATGGTTATTTCTTTCAATAAGGTGCAGCCACTTTGGTTTCAGATTACAATAAGCTCTTACAGAGATAGAATTTTATGGTTAAAGAACTTTGCTCAAAAACCTTTGCTTTCTATGGCAATATTAACCATGTAACATTCTTCATGCATTATTGATATAAGTTAGACATTAGCTTCAAATGAGTGTTGCTGCTGCTGCTAAGTTGCGGCAGTCGTGTTCTGTGCGACCCCATAGACGGCAGCCCAACAGGCTCCCCCGTCCCTGGGATTCTCCAGGCAAGAACACTGGAGTGGGTTGCCATTTCCTCCTCCAGTGCATGAAAGTGAAAAGTGAAAGTGAAGTCGCTCAGTCGTATCCGACTCTTAGCGACCCCATGGACTATAGCCTACCAGGCTCCTCCGTCCATGGGATTTTCCAGGAAGAGTACTGGAGTGGGGTGCCTTATGTTTATAGAAAAAGAACTTTGGAAAACATGACCAATATTTAGGGTATAAAAAGTAACTTTGAAAATTGATTTTTAAATCGAGATAGAATTCATATACTATGATCATTCAGCTTTTAAAATGTATATTCAGTGGTTTTTAGTAAATTCCAAAGTTGTGCAGCCATCGCCACTATCTAATTTCAGAACATTTGACAATTAATATTTTGCTTTATTATTATTCTTTTGTTGAATCATAGGTACATAACAGCATAGAAGTTTCTTATGTTTTCTGTTTACTTTGCTAGTCTTTGCTCCAGTTACTACAAAAGACTTTACTTTTGTAAATAACTAAGTATGATTTTATTTCCAAATAGACTTTTATTGTTACACTGATAGAATTGTTTTCAGTTTGGGGAGAAGAAGGATTAAAGAACAACAATTCAATAGTCTGTTTACTAATTTTTAGAAGGTTATTTACAGGAAACCAATTATTGAGGATTCCCTTACCAAAATCAGTATACATTTGAAGTTGATAGAAATATATATTTTTTCAGAGCATTTTACAATTTTTCTATAGAAGCAAGTATTTTTACTGCTTCCATTAAAATCAAAGGGATAAATGGTCTGAAGATATTCCGATCATGGGACAGTATTTTTTGAAGTGTTTTCCTTGACTTTTTATGCTTCATGTTCTGTTTTGTGGCATTTCAGGGCATCTGAGAAGAGTGGTCTCAAAATCAGTTTTTGCCAATTCCACCACTCTAGAATGTGGGATACTTGCAAAAGTGTTATGTATACTAGTAGAAATGTAGAACTCCAATACTTTGGAATCACTCACCTCTTAGGAAGGTTTTTAAATTGTTGATTTTAATATGGTATTTTCCCTTTCCCACCTATATCTATAACTTAGTTTTGCCACACTTCAGTTTTTTGAGTTACTGATTTAGGTTGTATAATTTATAATTTTTCAAAATTTTCTTCAGAATTTTTTAATAAAAAATTTCTAGAGTTCATATTAAAAGGAAGTGATCATGATATCTCATGAGAATTTTCTTCTCCAGGGCACCCACTTGACAAGTAATTCATTTTTATTTTACTACTAATCTTCAGTATGTATTTATTCTTTATTATTTTAATTTTTCTACTATGGAAATATTAAATCTTGAAGTAGTTATTTACAACTGTTAAAAAATTCTGAACTAATTTTAGACTTACAGAAAAGTTGCAAAAATAGTAGAAATAACTGCTGTATCCCTCACTCTGCTTCCCTGAGTAACATCTTATATAACCATAGTATAATTATCAAGAACAGAAAGCAAGCATTGGTAAATATAATATAATAATATTTTCACTAGTGTTCTTTCTGCTGTTCTCAGATCTGGTCCAGGATTCTTTGTTGCATTTTTTCTCCTTACTTCCCTTTAATCTATAATAGTTCTCCATTCTTTCTTTGACTTTTATGACCTTTCGTGACCTTGAGTTTGTCCACTGTTTTCTCATGAGTGGAGTAAGACTAGGCATTTTGGCAAAAATACCACAGAAATGATACTGTGTCCTGCATAGCGTATGCACTATATCAAGGAGCTAATGATATCGATACGCTTCATTACTGGTGATATTTACCTTGATCCCTTGGTTAAGGGGGTACCTGCTAAATGACTCCACTATAAAGTTACTATATTAATCAAGTTTCCCAGAGAAACAGACCAATAAAATGTGTGTGTCTTATGTATGTATGTATGTGTGTGTGGATGTATCTATGTATTGGGTTGGTCAAAAAGTTTGTTTGGGGTTTCCGTAAGATGTGATAGAAAAACCTGAGTGAACTTTTTGGCCAACTCAACATTTATAGAGAGAGGTGAGGGGAAGGAAAGGTTGGGGACAGAGGGAGAGGTTGATTGATTTTAAGGAATTGGCTCACAAAATTATGGAGGCTTGAAAGTCCAAAATCTGCAAGGCAGGCTGACAGCCTGGAGACGTAGAGAAGAAATGATCCTGAAACTCAAGGCTGTGAGAGTTGTATGTTGGCAGAATTCCCTCCTTGTCTGGGGAGGTCAGTCCTTTTTAAGACCTTACGTGAAAAAAAAAAAAAAAGACCTTAACTGGTTGAGTCTCACTTGCATTGTGGAGAGCAATCTGCTTTATGCAAAGTCAACTGATTTGAATGTAGATTCCATCTAAGAAATACCTTTGCAGAAATACGTAGAACAGTGTTTGACCAAGTATCTGTGTACCATGGTCTATCTAGGTTGTCATATCAAATTATCACAGTTGATAAGTCTCTTGGGAGAGATACTTTGAGGCTGTGCTAATACCCTATTTGTCTTCAAACTTTCATCCCTCCACCCCCTGATTTTAGTATCTATTAGTGTATCTTACCAACAATATTTATAAACAATATAGTGTTGTAACAATATGGTGATTCTCACTTCTTTCTTTCCTTCTTGGTATGGTTAATTGGAATTGTATTGTGAGAACAAGATGTCTCTTCTCCACATTTATTTATTTACATTAGAATGAACTCATTTTATTTAGTGAGCTAAAATTCCATACTGTCATTATTTTGTTGCTCAAATTGTTCCAGATTTGGCCTTTCAGAATGCTCGCAGGTGGGCTCCTGTGTTCTTTTTATAAGCTCCCATCTTTTTCTGAACATTCCTTTACTCGCTGCAATCACAAGATGTCCCAGCCCATCTTACATCTTACATTTTCCTTGTCCCAACCTGGAGACAACCACTTGTAGGAACACTGGTTGATTCTGTTGAAGACTAATGTTTAGAGATCAAGACTCAAAGTTTTTTAAGTGTCATTTCTTACTGTCGTATGATCACTCATAATGTCTCATACCCACATAGGCCCAAACGTAAAGAAGAAAACTGAAGAGGAAGACGTTGAATGTGAAGATGATCTTGTTTTAGCATGTCAACCAGAAAATCAAGTTAAAACTTTGGATTTTGATGTCAGTGAAAATCGAACAGGTATAGTGAATGTTACTAGTTTATTTTGAGGACAGTAGTGATGTGGCTTCCCTGGTAGATCAAGTGGTAAAGAATCCACCTGCAATGCAGGAGACCTCGATTTGATTCCTGGGTTGGGAAAATATCCTGGAGAAAGGATAGGATACCCACTCCAGTATCCTTGGGCTTCCCTGGTGGCCCAGATGGTAAAGAATCCACCTGCGATGCAGGAGACCTGGGTTCAGTCCCTAGGTTGGGAAGATCGCCTGGAGGAGGGCGTGGCAACGCACCCTTGTGTTCTTACCTGGAGAATCCCCGTGGACAGAGGAGCCTGGCGTGCTTACGGTCCATGGGGTCACAAGAGTCAGACACAGCTGAGTGACTCAGCACAGCACAGGGTGGTAGCACTATGATTTGTTTTTGGAATGGTATAGAGATTTAGTAAACTGTTACCTTTTAAGGAATTCTTATTAATTTACAGAGAACTGGGTTATATTTTTCCTGCCTCTTGGTCATTTTGGTGTTTCCTAAGTCTATCAGAATAGTGAGGACAAAAATAGAAATTTAGTTTTTCTTTCTTTTTTTTTTTGCTATTAGAGTTTTGAATTAGTGATGGGAGAAATTGAAACTAAGAAAGCTATGTTAATGTTTTCAATTCATACCCTGTTTTTGTATTTTTAAAATCTTAGATCTACTGATGGCTCAGAGTTAAATTTTAGTCTGTGCTAACAAATATAAATACAGTAATTGAAGGTGCAACCACTGAACTAAAGCTAATGAAATGCCTTTAAGATTTTAGTTTTTGCTCCAATTTATTCCATAATCGAGTAGCATTCAACTTATGAATAGGTTGCTGTGATAAATAAGCTCTGTGTTTCTATCAGAAAGTATGTTCCATTTTAGTATTTTAAAATTTTGAATGATATCGTCAGTTCCTCAAGTGTCTTACAAAACCATGATAGACCAGAGAGGATGTTCATTTTCTTTGAAGATAGGGAGTTTCCTCTGCTATCATATAGTACCTTTTAAATAGTGAATGGAAATTTAAAGTTCTTGCATACTGTCCTAAAATTAGTGGAAGAGAGAGGACAAAGAAGTGAATGAGTAGGGGAAGAAGACCCAGGATACCTGCCCCTGCTTCACTCTGAGTAGCTCCCATTTTATTCATTTACATATTTGTGGATTTGGCATAGGATTTCTTTAGAGAAAGAAGATTCACTATTAAAAAGAATGAAAATCAAAGTCATAATAAATCACATCCAGTTCGTATTGACCTTAGTAGTGTACCAGTACAGTGGTCACAATCTTTTCAAAAAGAGAACACAACTGGGGGGAAGGTCAAACATCCTCCATAAACCTGGCTTCTTATCCTAGTCCTGCCGTAAACCAGAGCGGTGATTTGAGGCAAGTTATTTAAAATGCTCCAGAAATATTTTTATATGAATTAGTTGAAGTATTTCATCACTTGTAAGGTAAACTGGCTTGTAGAAATAGAAAAAAATTAATTGTTCTTAAGCTTGTTTAAAGGGCAGAATAACTGGAAATTAAGTACTCAATGGAATACCAATATGGTGTACTATTGATATATTGAATTCAATCCTATGAAGTCAGAACGGTTTTATTAACAGAAGGTACTATATTACAGCTGTACAAAGTGAAGTCATAGGTTTCCTAACCCAGAGGTCCATCAACAGTAAAATAAATAAATACTCCTTGTTAGCTGATCTTTTTGGTCTCAGGACTCCCTTATACTCTTAAAAGTTAGATATTCTGCCAACTTATACTATTGAAACAGTCCAGGATTTGTGTGCCAACCTGCCATTTTCACTGGGTGACCACTTAGCAGGTGAGAAGCATTTATAAGTCAAGTAGTTTTATCTTAATGTAGGATATATTGGGGGAACGTTTTACTTAAAATTGTAATTTAATAGACAACCAGTATTGGTTATTTGAGTTGATTGGCCATGTAATTTACATCTCTTTCCTAACTCCCTCCACTATACCATTTACCAGTTTTTCAGTATTTGTATGTAAGAATTTTAAAAAGTAACATAATTCTTTACATTTATAGAAATAGAAGAATTACCTCCAATTGATCATGGCATTCCTATTACAGACCGAAGAAGTACTTTTCAGGCACACTTGGCTCCAGTAGTTTGTCCCAAACAGGTAAATTTACTGTGTCCAGTTCACTTTGATGTTGTTTTACCAAAGTAATTCAAGCAGATGGTTTTGCAATAATATATTTGTTTTTGCTTTTAATTTTCATTCAAGATAAAAATTATTTGCTGATTTTTCTACCCCCAAATTATTGGGAATCATGGAATATTTATGATGACTGCTTTCAAAATTATATGCAGACTCTGATTAGGGCTTAACTAACGGATTTTCAAAGAAGAAAAAACTATTCTGGTGGTACAGAAAATTATGATGCTTTCAGTTCAGTTCAGTCGCTCAGTCATGTCCGACTCTTTGCGACCCCATGAATCGCAGCACGCCAGGCCTCCCTGTCCATCACCAGCTCCCGGAGTTCACTCAAACTCATGTGCATCGAGCGGTGATGCCATCTAGCCATCTTATCCTCTGTCGTCCCCTTCTCCTCCTGCCCCCAATCCCTCCCAGCATCAGAGTCTTTTCCAATGAGTCAACTCTTCACATGAGGTGGCCAAAGTACTGGAGTTTCAGCTTTAGCATCATTCCTTCCAAAGAAATCCCAGGGCTAATCTCCTTCAGAGTAGACTTGTTGGATCTCCTTGCAGTCCAAGGGACTCTCAAGAGTCTTCTCCAACACCACAGTTCAAAAGCATCAATTCTTTGGCGTTCAGCCTTCTTCACAGTCCAACTCTCACATCCATACATGACCACAGGAAAAACCATAGCCTTGACTAGCCGGACCTTTGTTGGCAAAGTAATGTCTCTGCTTTTCAGTATGCTATCTAGGTTGGTCATAACTTTCCTTCCAAGGAGTAAGCGTCTTTTAATTTCATGGCTACAGTCATCATCTGCAGTGATTTTGGAGCCCAGAAAAATAAAGTCTGACACTGTTTCCACTGTTTCCCCATCTATTTCCCATGAAGTGGTGGGACTGGATGCCATGATCTTCGTTTTCTGAATGTTGAGCTTTAAGCCAACTTTTTCACTCTCCACTTTCACTTTCATCAAGAGGCTTTTTAGTTCCTCTTCACTTTCTGCCATGAGGGTGGTGTCATCTGCATATCTGAGGTTATTGATATTTCTCCCGGCAATCTTGATTCCAGCTTGTGCTTCTTCTAGCCCAGCATTTCTCATGATGTACTCTGCATATAAGTTAAATAAGCAGGGAGACAATATACAGCCTTAACGTACTCCTTTTGTTATTTGGAACCAGTCTGTTGTTCCATGTCCAGTTCTAACTGTTGCTTCCTGACCTGCATACAAATTTCTCAAGAGGCTTACTCACTTGTTAAAAAATCATTTGTCTAAAAAAAAAAAAATCATTTGTCACATCACATGGGAGTTCTGTAAAACCTGGCCTGATTTGTTGTTACCCAAGTAGGGGGACAGTAGACAGACTGGTTGAGCCCAGTCTTTCCAACCTGAATTCCTTTTCCTTTCAGCTTTCTGATTTTAGGTGACCTGATAGCCACCAAAGGATATCATTAGGGAAACTTTTCAGTCAAAAATGGTATTCATAGTTCTATGTCTTTCTCAATCTCTTCAGCAGAATTGTTTTCTTCTTCCTTGCTGCTATAATCTACCCTAAACTTTATGAATGTAAGAGACAATTTCAGTATACCTATGAAGTTAAATTAACCAGAGAAGTCTTAGAATAAGCATCAGTCTTCTTCCCTTTGGTCTCTCCAAGTTCTTCTAAAGCCCTATGTATAGGAATATAATTTTTTGCACCAGGTTGCCTTTTAATTCTCTGTTAGTCTCTGGAAGAGGAAGTTCTTTTCTTCATTAATTTGTGATCGGGATAAGAGCTTCTGGCACAAGCTTCTGAGCTGTTCTCTCAGAAACCCTGTTTTTCCCTTGGCCATTACTTATAATCTTGTTGCCAGAGTCCTTAGACATTCTATTCTCAATCTCTTCATCCTGGATCCCTTTTCCATTTCTGATTATAGTCACTTAGACTTACAGGATCATAATTTGTGAGACCTGAAATAAATCTCAGAGGTCAGTGTCTACTTACTTTACTAATCAGGAATCTGAGTCTGAGAAACACAAAATTGCATTATTTCTGATCCAAATTGGTCTCCCCCCGTCTCTAACTCAGTCTTCCCTACCTCCAGTTTCATCTGTGCCTCTTGCCAACTGCTTTTCTGGAAGATCTGACCACGTGTCAGATACTCTTCCCCCACATACTCAATAATCTTTGCTGATTTCCTTTGGCTACAAGGAGAAATTCAGACACGTTATACAAGTCACTTCGTGATATGATCCTGCTTTAATCATCTGATACATCTGTCATTACATTCATACTCTGAACGCAGAGCTACATAAAACTGTTGGTCACTTTCTGAACCTTTCTCTTTTATGTCCCTGCTTAGGTTACCAGGATACCTACCTAAATTGGAATTTCAGATAAACATTATTGCATAGGTCATACTTAAAATAAAACTATTGTGGTTTATCTAAAGTTCCATTTCAACTAAGTGAGAGTCACTCAGTCATGTCTGACTCTTTGTGACCCCATGGACTATGTAGTCCAGGGATTTCTCCAGGCCAAAATACTGGAGTGGGTAGCCTTTCCCTTCTTAAGGGGATCTTCCCAACCCAGGAATTGAACCCGGGTCTCCTGCATTGCAGGCGGATTCTTTACCAGCTGAGCCACAGGGAAGCCCAAGGATACTGAAGTGAGTAGCCTATCCTTTCTCCAGCAGATCTTCCCGACCCAGGAATCAAACCCTGGTCTCCTGCATTGCAGGTGGATTCTTTACCAACTGAGCTATTAGGGAAGCCCAAAGTGAAAGTTGCTCAGTCATGTCCGCCTGTTTATGACCCCATGGGCTGTACAGTCCATGGAATTCTCCAGGCCTGAATACTGGAATGGGTAGCCTTTCCCTTCTCCAGGGATCTTCCCAATCCAGGGATCGAATCCAGATCTGCATTGCAGGCAGGTTCTTTGCCAGCTGAGCCACAGGGGAAGCCCAGGAGTACTGGAGTGGGTAGCCTATCCCTTCTCCAGCAGATCTTCCCGGCCCAGGAGTTGAACCAGGGTCTCCTGCATTGCAAGTGGATTCTTTACCAACTGAGCTATCAGGGAAGCCCCCAGTTAAATTTAAACATTGTTTATTTCTTCCTACTAAATCTGGTCCATTTGTACATGCTCTTTCCTCTGAAGGAATGACTTCTTCTTGCTCCACTCTACTCTTCCATTTTGATGCAGAATTGTCACTTATCTTTCAAATTCTGGCTCTTGTTAGGTCCTCTCTGAACCTTATTTCTTCCAGGGAGAGTTTAGTTTCATAAGTTTTGAAACATACCATTAGTCTGCACCTCTCACACTGGTAAATTTTCAGAGCCATTTCTAGAAATTCTCATAATCTCATTTAACTTTTTCTCTACAGTATGGGGGAAATTTCTTATATGCAAGTACCTTGGACATGGTTACTGCTCAGATATTTCTTGAAAACTGGTGCTCAAAAATTCTAGAACTTTTTTTTTATACCATTTAGAGTAATTCAGTTTTGCCCCTAAAATGAGGAGAAAACTTTGGAAATGGCTTTTTCAAAATGTAGTTGATTCTTTAAATAACTGTTAATTTCAGTTCAACAGTATGTATATCAATATGCTTTAAGATTTTTTTTTTAGCATTTACAGAGCAAATAAAAATATATATCAGTTTATTTATATTGTTGCTGCTTTTAAGGTGAAAATGGTTCTTGCCAAATTGTATGAGAATAAGAAAATTGCTAGTGCCACCCACAACATCTATGCGTACCGGTAAGTGATCATCAATCACTGCTTCAGCAATGTGCAGTTTGTTAAAAAAAAAAAAAAAAAGTGGGGAACAGATCCATGATTTAAAACAAACAAACAATTATGTGTTTTTTTTCCATTGTAAAAGTAATAATCATGTGTGAAATATTTGGAAACGGCAGGAAGAAAAGGAAAAGTTAACCGTTCTCTGCCATTCAGTGTAACTGATATTGTGAAATGTTTTCTGTCTTTTCTATGCAAAGTTTATTTTTTAATGCTTCATTCTAGTATCCAGGTTTTTCCTTAAGATAACAAAAGCATTTTTCCGTGTTGTTATATTGCTTTATAAACATTATTTTAATGGCTTTATCATATTTGGTTGAGGTTCCATACCACAATTTATTTAACCATTTCCTTTTTGTTTTAGTTTTTCATTTTTTAAAACTATTACAAAGAATAGTCCTGTGAACATCTTTGTATACTTTTTAGATTATTTTCTCAGGATAGGTTCTGGTTATTTCGTATTCTTTTTTGAAATGAAACAGAAGTAGGTAAAAAGGAAAAAATGAATAGATTCCTGGAAGTAGAATTATCAAAAAATGTGAACATTTTTGAAATTCTTAATCCATATTACCAAATTTTTTCTGAAGTTTTTTTTAAACCAATTTATGCTCCCGTTAGCAGTGAATTTAGAGTGCTTCTTTCATTACACATCTTTGAGTATGAAGGTTTTATACAAATCTCTGCAAAATTTGTTGTAAAGAGATGAAGGGTGTATTTTTTAAAATATTCAAATTTATACAGACTTAACATAGTTTAGGACTAAAATAGATCAGAATATAGACATAGGAATTCGATGTAAACTTAAAATGTGATAGAGACTATCTGTAAAATTTAGGCTATCTAAAATTCAGAAAACTCAAAAAAATTATCACTTTTGATTGGGGAGTTTTTAATATTACTAAGTCACATCCCGTTAAATGCCAAATCTTCTTAAAACCTATTTGTTACATAAGTCCCTACTTATTAGAGTATCAGGGTATAGAATTTTGGTGTTTTAGTGAGTTAGGGTCATCAATATAAAGTAGAGATTAGACTGTGCTTGCTCTCAGTGGTTAGAATGTGCTGTAAAAGTGTTAATAGGTATCATTCATTTAGTTCGCATCTTTATTGAGTGCCTACTCTGTGCACTCAATTTACATGAGTTAATTCTAATTATTTAAGTGATTGTGCCACTATAAAAAGGTGAACTCTTTCTAGATCACATCATTATTAAGTGGTAGATCTGATTTTGAGAATTTAATGCTATTTATCTCTTTTATTCTATTAATACATGGCTGTGTGGCTGCCCCTTCAACAATTACTGGACATGATATTGATTTTAAGTTATCTAAAAGTTAAATAATGTGCCGGATAGTGTATTTCAAGCCCCAGGTTTAAGTACTTGAGTATTTTTGCATATTGATGGTGATCAGTTATCACTTTTCACAGATGTCAGCTGACTGCATGTAGCAGCCCCTCCAAGTCACCCCCTTATATAATTGATATTTGGGAATGAAGGAGCTTAGCTTGTCATAATTGTGTGTCAGAGAAGACTAAGGTACAAAGTGGAGGCTTAAAGGACTCCACGGGGAGTTAAAGAAATAACTTGAATGTGGTCCATGGACTTTGTGTTGTGTGTTTTGAATGCTTAGGGTCCTTTTAAGGTTACTTCCTGGTTCTGGGGCTGTGTTCCTGCTTTGGCGTTATGGGGCACTCTTCAGGCCATTGGTCCACACAGGTATTGGATGCTGCATCATTGTCTTCCTGGCATGGGAGGAAAGGGTTAGTGAAAATGTCCATGGTACTTCTTTTTAAAATAAAACAAAACCTAACAGTACTGATTTATATAGTTAAATTTCTTCTTTTGTTCCTTAAAGTCAATCCCTGACTCCTTTTTACCTTAAAGTTGCCATATAAAATTTTGTTTAATAGTACTAACTTTCTTTTCTTGAAATCAGGCCAACTCTAAATAATAGTAGAGCTTGGTTCAGTGTGTGTGTGTGTGTGTGTGTGTGTGTGTGTGGTTCAGTGTGTGTGTATGAATGCGCGTGTGCTCAGTGGCTTCAGTCTTAGCCGACGCTTTGTGACCCCATGGACTGTAGCCTGCCAGGCTCCTCTGTCCATGGGATTTACCAGGCAAGAACCCTGGAGTGGGTTGCCATTTCCTCCTCCAGGGGATCTTCTCAACCCAGGGATCGAACTGGGCAGTAAATATTTACTGAGTAAATGAATGGATAAATGGATTGGTGGATGGATAGATGGATTGGTAGATGGAAAGATGGATGAATGAATGAATGAATATGATTGGTATAATAAAATTAATAAAGTTGACTTAGGTGTATAGATAAGGTAGTGTTTGGCTTTTTATCACAATAGCTGGAAAGATATCTTTGCTATATTTGCCTAGTCCTAGATAGAATATTACTATTTGTAGGGGCCTAAAAAATCCACTAGATGGCATATCTTAACTGGCACTGTTTTCTTTTTATACCTCTTACTTAGTTGCCAAGCTTATTCAACTATAGTGTAGCCCTATTTATTATCCCAGATGCTAACTTTCTAGATAATTTAAATGCGTAAAAACACTGTGACTTATTTCTGATACTGATATTTCTGATACTGATAACTATCCAGGGGGAAATTATGGAGAAAAATTAATCTTACAGTCCTTACAGTGGGGAAGATAAATGCTTCGTGGCTAGAATAAGATGTTAGAAAAGTATAAAATATTGACTTAGGTTGGTTTTAGCACCTCCATCTTTTTTAATGTACTTTTTGTCTCCTTCACTAGAGATTAGGCTCTCTGATTACAGTATACCACCTGTTTCCTTTATACCATTGTTAGTGCCTCTTATGTGTAATGTTCAGACAGCTGACTCTCAGTAAATGTTTTTTAGTGACTACTCTCTCTAATCTCAGCTTCAAGATTAAAAGAAGCAGAGAATGTCAGATGTGTAAGCTCACTTTCTGAAATTGTAGCATTTCTGATTCACAGGAAGTACCCTTGATTTTAACTTTCCAGAATATAGAAAGAGAAGCATATTGGATAGTAAATCATCAGTAAAAATATAACCAATATATATCAAGAAAGATTTTTTAAAATAAATATGCTAATTTTGGAAGTAAATTAATGGCAACAAGTATGAAGGGGTATAACTTTTATTACAGTATTTCAAGGTTTCAAAGTATAACACTGTGATATGGATTTCTAGAATATACTGTGAGGATAAGCAGACCTTCTTACAGGACTGTGAGGATGACGGGGAAACAGCAGCTGGTGGGCGTCTTCTCCATCTCATGGAGGTAAGTGTGAGTTAAACCCTGTCAATCCTGTTCTGTGAGCCGTAAAATTTCTCAACCAAACAGAGCTCCATTTAGGAATGAGTCAGTCAGTTATATGATATATATTGAGCCATATTTGGTTTTATTAGTAGATAATTTTTAAACATTGATTGAGAGACAATTTTGACCACTGGATATGGGGCAGAAAGCAAAAGGTTGATAACTTGTGCTGGGCTTTCAAGCTGTTCCAGTGATAGACAATAGAAGATTATCTACAGCTCTGGAAAAAGTTATCATTTTTTCTTCATGACAGTTTGCTCTCCTCTGTTTTCTCTGTTCTGTCTTTGTAAAACTCATGTTGGTTGGATATTGGACTTCTGGGTAGATCCAGAATGTTTCTTTTTTTTTTATTAAGTTGTCCATTTCATTGCTTTATGTTCTGAGACATTTTCTTGACTGCCTTCCAAAATTTCTGTTGAATAAAAATTTTTTTTTTTAGCAACCATATTTAATTTTCAGGAGTTCTTTCTTGTTCTCTGTTTTTCCCTTTTCATAGTGTGCTTGCTGTTCTGCTTTTATGAATGCAGTGTCTTCTAAAATTTTTCTGAGTATACTAGAGTTTCTTTTTGCAGATGTTTCCTTCCTTAAATTTCTCCTTGTCCATTTTAGTTTATCTTGTCCTTTCTCTTTCATGCTGCTGGATTTTCTTCATCTGTCTGGTGATGATTGAGTGCTCATTAATTTTAAGAATGGATTGATTTTTCCCCCCTAAGGTAGCTGCTGTAGTTTGTTCTGCCATTGGATGTAGTGCTTTGTTTTCTAACCAGGGCCTTCCCTTAATAGGAACTTTGTGGGGGTCAGGCCTGTAGACTGGTGGGCTTCATGTTAAGGGCAACATTTGACAAGTGTCAAACTGTGGCAGACCTTACCGGAAGGCACCAGCGATTACTCATACAGCCTCAGTTCTATCTAGCAGTTTGTGCAGAAGCAGGTTTTGTGTTGCTGTTTGACGTAGGAGTAGAAACCTGCCTAAGCTCAGCTATTCTGGTTGAAGTTACCAAGAACTGGAACCTACTGCATGGCCTCCCTTTCACTCTGACCGGTGGCCCCCAGGTTTGGGATTTGAGGACACTGGAGCACAGTGATTGTTTTCCACATTCCCTTCTCATTCTAACATCTGTCCCCTCAGTTGTTACTAATCTCACTCTGCTCACTCATGGTTATGCCATTAAAGTCAGGGGGAAATTTTATGTGCAATTTTATATGTGTGTATATATATATTTTTTTCATTTTTCTTTAGAACTCACATTTGTCCTTGTCCATATCTGTACATAATTATGCTTCTGAAAATAACAGATTTTGAATGTGAGAGATGTCATGGTGGTGGTATCACGCTGGTATGGAGGGGTTCTGCTCGGACCAGATCGCTTCAAACATATCAACAACTGTGCCAGAAATATTCTAGTGGAGAAGAACTACACAAATTCACCAGTAAGTGGTTACTGATACTGTATCTAAAGAGTGTCTCACTGTTGCCTGTGAGATTGAAAGAAAAACATGAAAAAGAAAATTAAGAGTGAATTAGAATGAGTGGCATATATTGGAAGAACCATTGAACTAGGAAACTAGAGGCTTAGGTTTTGGTCAGAACAATATGATTGACTCGTGTGATCTTGGGCAGATTGGTTCATCTCTTCAGACCTTAATCTCGTAGATTCATGGGGTTTTATAAAAACCTTAAGACCAGTCAGTTTCCACTCCCTAAAGCTGAGGCCTGTAGAACTTGTAGCTAATGCTACAGTGAACTGGATGGTCTTTAAAAACATCCATAAAATTCTAATATTCTCTGTTAGTGTCAAAGCATATCCCCTTTTCCCTGGCATGCCTTTAGATGCCTTCTCCCTTCATATTTTGAGGTTTTTGTTTCATATTTCAGATACATTCATATCTAATTCATTTAAATTTTGCTGCCTTACTTTGAAAAATAAACAGTAGATTAAAAAACATTAAGGGGAATTCCCTAGGGGTCCTGTGGTAGGACTGTAGGCTTCCACTGCAGGGACATGGGTTCAGTCCCTCAAGCTCTGCAGCATGGACAAAATATATATATTCACAGAAAATAATAAAATTCTCCAGGCAAGAATACTGGAGTGGGTAGCCATTCCCTCTCTAGGTGATCTTCCTGACCTACGGTCTCCTGCACTGCAGGCAAATTCTTTACTGTCTGAGCCACCAGGGAAGCCCAATAAAAAAGTAAGCTTATAAATAATATTGAAATAACTCAAATATAAATCTGTTAGATAACTGAGATAAATGTTTTCTTTGATTATCCTTGATTGTTTTGGAAATATTAAAATAGAGTGTGATAAGTGAAAGAGCCCTATAAAACGGAAAGATGGTACATATGGAAGTAATTACACTTTCACTATTCTGCGTATTCTATATGACTAGATTGAAGATTCCTAAGTGTAGGGATTTAAGATTCCTAAGAGCTTCCCTGGTGGCTCAGAGGTTAAAGCGTCTGCCTGCAATGCGGGAGGTCTGGGTTCGATCCCTGGGTCGGGAAGATCCCCTGGAGAAGGAAATGGCAACCCCCTCCAGTATTCTTGCCTGGAGAATCCCATGGACAGAGGAGTCTGGTAGGCTACAGTCCATGGGGTCACAAAGAGTCGGGCACAACTGAGCGACTTGACTTTCACTTTCACTTTTCAAGTGTAGGAAGATACTACATTAATTTACGTCTTTTTCAGGAGGAATCATCTAAGGCTTTGGGAAAGAACAAAAAAGTAAGAAAAGACAAGAAAAGGAGTGAACATTAACATCTGAAACTATATGAAAGGTTAATTTGCATATAATTATATACAAATTCCATGGTCATCCAAGAATATATTGTGCAGAGAGAGAATCCTGGACTGTTCAAGTCAGCCAATTCATTGTGAACACCAGCATATTTTTTGTTCTTTGGTTATATCATCTGCCAATATAGAGAACTTGTGATATTTTCATGTGTGTTTCAGGCTGATTCAGAAGGATTAATTTGAAGTTAATCACCACTGCATCTAATTTTAGAAGGGTAACAGTTGCCCAGGGCAGTACCTGAGTTAACTGTCCATTTCATTACATGTCAAGTGCCTTTGTTAGGTGGGGAACAAGTGTCTCTAGAGGAACATGAATACCTGATTTCTCATCATTGGGATTCTCATTTTGTTAAGTGAGTATTACCTTTTACTGTTCTTTATGGTTTATTGGACTAGGGGCTCACTGAAGATTGATCTTCAAGAGTTTCTTCTTGTGATTTTAGTTCATAAGTCCGTCACCTTTCATCTTATATTGTTCATCATGGCGTAATGGATTAAGTGAAAATCCAGGAGTATACACCTGCAGTTAATGTGCTGAAGTGATAATTCATCTAACAGATTTGTTAGCTTAAGTGTTATGCCTCAGTTTTCTGTTGCAAATTGGTGTTTGTGAATTTTCAAAGTGATTTTCTAGTCTCTACTTTTTTGGTTAATTCTTGTACTGTTAAGCAATAAATATGGTGTGCCAGTAGTCTCCTCCCACCGCTGAAATGTATTGGTGTAATAGTCTGGTTTCTTCGAACAACCTGGAAGTACTTTTCTTGTGATCTTCATTGAGGAGTTAGAACTGTGCCACAACTGTGCTGGGTTAACGGGGCATTTGTGGAATGGCATAGAGGTGGCAGGACACCGCTGCTGCAGAGTGGCGGTGTGCCGTGTAGTTCTGTGAATGCGGCGCACTTTTCCTGTTCATACTGCAGCTATCTTTCTCAACTCCATGATTTGTGGAGAGAAGGAACGAATCTTTGATGGGAAAAACAGAGAAAAATCCCTCTTTTTTCCCCCCCATTCTTATAAAATCTTCCTTTCATCAGTTTTTTATAAAAGTTGCTTTTTTCATTTGCAAGTTGTACAGTTTACCACTACTGCTGCTGCTACTGCTAAGTCGCTTCAGTCGTGTCCGACTCTGTGCGACCCCATAGACGGCAGCCCACCAGGCTCCCCTGTCCCCGGGACTCTAGGCATTTAGAAAATAAATTTATCTGTGAGGTATTATAAGTCATTAACTATTCCCTTTCAGATAATAGTTGTAAGCAACTATTAAAAATTATTAGTTAGTCACAGATTTGCCTGAAATTCTCTTCCAAAGAGAGGGAACAGAAATAAGGAAGCAGTTTGGAATGGTGCTGGAGCATGGAAAACATCAAAGAAAGGTGGACACACTGTTTTTTTTTCTATTCTCTAATGTTTTAATTTTAGGAGATCCAACATCTTGACTTGGGATTTTTAATTAGAATTTAGTAAACTGCTTTACTCTAGAATGGATTCTGAGAGGTAAAATCTAAATTACGTTTGTTGTCAGTGTGTTTAATTGTTGTAACCCATATTTATTTAAAACATTTACCTCAAATTCCTTGAAAAAGTATGTTTTATGTATTAACTGTTAAAGAACTTAAAGGCTATTAACATTAAAATGATTTTACAGTTTTGGCCTGTCAAAACCTGTCAAAGAAGATAAAAAACAGTAAGAACTGGTGCTACAGAAAAATGTGAGTTAATTTTTCTGCAACACCAAATTTGAATTTCTTTCTAGCTGTTTTATCTAACATTTATTTACATCTTTATGCTGCTGCTTCTAAGTCACTTCAGTTGTGTCCGACTCTGCGACCCCATAGACGGCAGCCCACCAGGCTCCCCCGTCCCTGGGATTCATCTTTATAGAAAACCTTTTAATCTCTGATCCCATTTTCCCTTACTTAACAGCAACAACAACAACAACTTATTTTTGCTTCTTTTATTAACCACATTTTCCAGACTAAAAAAACTCTAATATCCTTTGCCCAGTAAAAAGGAGAGATCCAGAAGTCTCCAGTTATGGAACCTGAGTTATTTCACACTCTTCATTATGGACCCCTAACTAGTTATAGTATCCTTTTGTCTATTTAAAATTTCTCTCTATTAGAAGGTTTTCAAATTCTCCAAATAATAATTTTCTATAGCCAGATCTATGCTGTGGCATATTTTATAGTATATTGTGTGAGTTAAAAATATTCTCCATATGCCAGTATGAAAGAGCCAGTAGCATCTACTTTTTAAATGGAATAGCAGTATGATTTGGAGGTATATATCATGATACAGAGCCTATTTGAAGAGAAATTATATCAAATTGATCACAACCAAGGAAGAATAGCATGAAGCAGATACTGTTTGGAAGGCAGGTAAAATTTATTGTGAAAATTCTATAGCCACTTGTAATTCCACTGTCTAGAGATAACGTTATTAACATTTGGTATGCTTCAATTTTTTTCCTATGCATGATTTTGTATATATGGCTATTTTTCTTTCCATAAAAATGGTATTAAACTGTATATACTGTTTTGTATCTTGCATATTTCATATAGAGGTATATTGTTAACATTTTCCCATGTCAATAAATATTCTTCTATGGCTTAATTTCTTATGGCTTTGTCATATTCTATATTCTGGGCACATCAAAATTTACTCACCATATAGTAAAAACTAGTTTCCAATAATTTAGGTTTTTTTCCAATTTCTCACTATTATAAACTATTAAGGGTTCTGTGCCAGATACGGGGATGAAGACCAGATACATATTTCTAACTATAAATACAATACTACAACATGTAAAAACCATTCTTAACTCAGGAGGCAAACTATGGTTTGTGATCCATACTTTGCCAACCCTTCGTATAGACCCAAGTAGAAAGAGAAACAGGCAGGTCAAAAGTATAATGCTAACAGATGAGATTTGGGTCTCTGGACCTAGAAAGAAATTTGTTTGTTTTTTCCATTTAACCCAGATTTTGAGTTGCGTACTGTTTAGGGGCATGATAAAGTTAATTCATATGATCAGGATGCACAAAATGGAGGCTGCCCCAGTGGCCTGTCCCATGTCACAAATCTAAACCTAAGTCAGCCTGGACTGTCCAGAAAGCCTAACTTACACCAATCACAATGCTCCAACTCAGTTTAGCTAGCTTACCTTGCCCGAGAAAATAGGGCCTGTTCACCTTAGAAGGTAATTCCTGACCTCCTAGCCAATCATGTCATTCCTGCCTTGCCTCTTCTAATCCCTATAAAAATAGCACTTGCCCAAAATCTCTCAATAAGGGTGCTCTGCTGCTTGCCAGGCACTGCACTCCACCAATCCATGGACTGTTCTTCCTTGAATAAAGAACATCAAACTCATTACCAAGTTGTATTATTTTTGTCATTTGACAGCCAGACATACCTCACAAGTACATGTTTCTAAATCAAGTAGATTTGGAAGCCAGAGTTAGCTTTAAATTTTGCTTCCACTGGGCATGGAACCATCTTGTAACTTGTCTGTTACTTCTTTGAGCCTTATTTTTCTCATCTGTAAAGTGGGACTGATAATCCTTCCTCATAGGATTTTGGAGGGTTGAATAAAATGAGATAATGTGTGAAGTGTCACTAGTGTAAAGTTTCACACAAAGTGGGAGCTCAGTAGTTGGGTTAATATATTTTTGTAAAAAAGTCAGATTTGTCTGTAATCAGTAAGATCTTGGTACTGACACCTGAATATGCCACCCTAATATATCTCTGGCACATTGAGTTACTTTGAGCTGATTTTTTTTTTTTGAAAACTGCAAACACAGCAGAAGCTCTGAAAACAGGGTAGGAGTTACCTTTTTGTAAGCGAAATCTACATTCATGAAGAAAATTTACATTAGAAGGGTGACCTATACCCGGAAGAGAGCTTTACCAGATAAAACTTTTTAACCTGAGATTTATCTGCCAGCAGGGCAATTTTTGCTGAGAAACTTCCTTCTCTCACCTTCCTGTAAATTGCCTTTTCCCCACCCCGTACTCCCCAAATCTTTCCTTTGTATTTAGCTGAGGATGGTATTTAAAGTAGTGGCTTGGTCCATCTCAGAAAGTTTTACCCTTTTTTTTTCCTGGTTATCTCCAGTGTATACATGCAGCATAGTGTTAATAAACTGTTTTCTCTTGTTAATCTGTTTTTAGCCAAGAATTCAGAATGGTAGAGGGAAAATCTGTTTTCCTCTCCTACACTGCAAAGGGGCATGAAAAGAGCCTCTCATGAGAGATGACGATGGCCTGAATTGAGTTACTAATAGGGGAAGTGGATGGAAATAAATGGATTTAAGGAGTATTGAGGAGGTAAATACTTTATTTTTTGGGGTTCCAAAATCACTGCAGATGGTGACTGCAGCCATGAAATTAAAAGATGCTTACTCCTTGGAAGAAAAATTGTGACCAACCTAGACAGCATATTAAAAAGCAGAGATGTTACTTTGCCAACAAAGGTCTGTCTAGTCAAACCTATGGATTTTCCAGTAATGAATGGATGTGAGAGTTGAACTATAAAGAAAGCTGAGCACTGAAGAATTGATGCTTTTGAACTGTGCTGTTGAAGAAGGCTCTTGAGAGTCCCTTGGACTGCAAGGAGATCCAACCAGTCCATCCTGAAGGAAATCAGTCCTGAATATTCATTGGAAGGACTGATGTTGAAGCTGAAACTCCAATACTTTGGCCACCTGATGTGAAGAGCTGACTCTTTGGAAAAGGCCCTGATACTGGGAAAGATTTGAAGGTGGGAGGAGAAGGGGACAACAGAGGATAATATGGTTGGACGGCATCACCAACTCGATGGACATGAGTTTGGGGAGACTCTGGGAGTTGGCTATGGACAGGGAGGCCTGGTATGTTGCAGTCCACGGGGTTGCAAAGAGTTGGACACAACTGAGCGACTGAACTGAACTGAGGAAGTTGAGAGAACTTGGCACTAGATTTGAGGGCAGCAGGGAAGAAAGGAGTTAAGATGGCATTCAGGTCCTGACCTGGGTAGCTGGAGGTACCATTTAAGTCTAACCTGTTTTTCTCTTTGGGAAGCCATTTCACTGCCAGTTAGCTGCCCCTTCATTGCTATTGGTCTACCACCTTACTCATCTACCCCTCAGGTTGTTGCCTACTGAATGCTGCTAGTTTGGGTGTGATGCTTTGGTTCTGTCTGGCCCAGATGCATTAGGTTGGATGAAGGAGAAGCCAGACATCAGAGAAATTGGATTACCTGATGAGAGAACCCACAGAAACTTTCTTGAAAAAGGGAAGGACTTCCCTTGTGGTCCAGGGGCTAAAACTCTGGGCTACCCCTGCAAGGGGCCCAGGTTTGATCCCTTATTAAGGAACCAGATCCCACATGCCGCAACTAAGAGTTCATATGCCACAACTAAAGATCCTGCATGCTGCAGTTGCCACAACTAAAAAAGATTCTGCATGCTGCAACTAAGACTAGATACAGCCAAATAAATATTAAGGAAAAAGAAAAAAGGGAATGATCAAATCAGCATTATGGGCTGATCTCCAATCAACATGGAGAATCTCTTTGGAGCCCAGACAGGAAAGTGAGTCATGAGACCAGCAGTGGTGTGCAGGAAGAAAGGCTGCTGGCTCCTGTACAGCTGTGATTCTCAACTGGTGGGCTGTGTGGGAAGGTGTGCATGAGAAATCCCAGAGGAGTCTTTTCTCCTTTCAGTAAGAAACACCGCTATAGAGTCAAGCACAACAGCACAGCTGAAGCCAAGGGGTAATTCAGATTTCAAAGTGGCAGAAATATTGTCAAATAAGGAATGTTGGCAGGATTGAATATTTTGTCAGAGGTAAGACTTGACAGTATATAGAAGGAAAACACCTATAGGTTTGAACCAGATGTTTATATTGCATCATGGAAAAAAAGCAGAATATAGAGCTCCAAGAAAAATAAGACTGTATAGTTATGGATAAAGTAGGCATCAATGTGGACTCTATGTGGAAACTTTATTCTTTTAAACTCAGTATTTCCCATTTATTATTTTATCTATATCTGATTCCAGTATAAAAATACAAACTAATAAGACTCGTTGGAAATGACACCAACGGCACAGGTGAAGAAAGTAAAGATAGATAAATCGGATAACATCAAAATTAAAACTTTGCATCAAAAGACAAAAGAGTGAAAAGGTAACCTATGGAATCTGAGAAAATATTTGTGAATCATGTTTCTAATAAGTACTCAGAATAATATCGAGAATATATGGATAACTTTAAACTCAACAACAAAAACCCTGCAATCTGAAAATAAGCAAAGGACTTGAATAGATATTTATTCAAAGAAGATAAGCAAATGGCCAATGAGCACACAAACAGCTGCTCAACACCATTAATCATTAGGGAAATGCAAATCAAAACCACAATGAGATAACACCCTGCACCCATTAAAATGGTTAGTAACAAAAGAACAGAACAGATGTTGGCAAGAGTGTGGAGAAATTGGAACTCCTGTTCCCTATTGGTGGGAATATAAAATCATGAAGCTACTATGGAAGAAAACAGTATGGTGATTCCTCAAGAAACCAAACATAAAATTACCATATGATCCAGCAATTCCATTTCTGGATTTAAACACAAAAAATTGAAAGCATGGTTTGGAGAGAGATTTTACATCTATGTTAGCACTACTCACAATAGCCAAAAGGTAGAAGCCACCCAAGTGTCCATCAACAGACGAAAAGAGACACAAAATGTGTTACATACACAATGGTATATTTTTCAGCCGTGAAGAGGAAGGAAATTCTAACATATGCTTCAATATGGATAAACTTTGAGGACAAAAGTGGATAAGCTAATCACAAAAGGACAGATACTGTACAATTCTTATATGAGAGAACTAGAGTAGTCAAATTCATACAGGCAGTAAGTAAAATAGTAATTGAGAGGATTAGAGAATGGGAAGTTGGAAACAGGTACACAGTTTGGGGTTTGCAAGTTGAAAGAGTTCTGGAGATTGGTTGTACAACAATGTTAATATATACTACTAGTATATTCAGTTAGTGTATTCAGTTAATATACTACTGAACGGTACACTTACAAATGATTAAGATATGCAATTTTATTTTATGTGTATTTTGCTGCAATTTAGAGAAATAGTGACAGGACCCTAAGTGGTCTAGAGTGGCAGTGGTTTTGTTCTAACTGTGGTGAAGTAACAAAGCAGGAGGGAAGAAAGCTGAAAGAAAACTCCAGTGAAAGGATGATAGCTGATGGAAGCTGGCCAAAGGCATGCGGCTGATGAATTTGAGAAAAAAATTCCCAACTGAAATAAAGGATCTGGGGAATTTCATTGGTGGAAGAGCCTACCTAACAGTTCATTTTTCTGTTATAAATTTATTGAGAACTTCTATTTATAGGAAATGAAGTGTTGATGTCACTAGAGTGCATGGGGCTAGAGTATCTTGTGAGATCAAGGAGAAAAGGTAGGTGATGAATCAGTCAAGCAGAATCTTGTAGACCCTGATAAGATCTTAAAAAGAGTAATATGAAACAACTGAAAGATTTTAAGCAGAAGAAGGGAACAATCAGATTTGTCTTTTAGAAACATAACTCTGCTTGCTTGGCAAAAAATACATTGAAACGTAACAAAAGTGAATCATGGGAAGCATTTAAGAGGCTATTGCAGTAATAAAGAGACTGTGATAGTTTGGACTAGGAATAATGGCAAGAGAGATGAAATAGATGGATTTCAAAGATATTTAGGAAGCAAAATTATAATCCAGTGATGTACTAGATAATAGGATGAACCATTGACATGGATCCATATTCTGATACTCTCATAAATACACCAGTTGAACTTTCTTTTCTTGGAGCTTCTCTGCTACTCCTATCCCTAGGATTTTGTGAGTTGCCAAGGACACATGTTTGCCTTCCCTCAACACAATATGCCAGCAAATCGGGAAAACTCAGCACTGGCCACAGGACTGGAAAAGGACAGTTTTCATTCCAATCCCAAAGAAAGGCTATGCCAAAGAATGTTCAAACTACCGCACAATTGCATTCATCTCACGTTAGCAAAGTAATGCTCAAAATTCTCCAAGCCAGCCTTCAACAGTATGTGAACCATGAACTTCCAAATATGCAAGTTGGATTTAGAAAAGTCAGAGGAACCAGAGATCAAATTGCCAACATCCAATGGATCATTGAAAAAGCAAGAGAGTTCCAGAAAAACATCTACTTTTGCTTTACTGACTACACCAAAGCCTTTGACTGTGTGGATCACAACAAACGGAAAATTCTGAAAGAGATGGGAATACCAGACCACCTGACCTGCCTCCTGAGAAATCCATATGCAGGTCAAGAAGCAACAGTTAGAACTGGACATGGAACAATAGACTGGTTCCAAATCAGGAAAGGAGCCCATCAAAGCTGTATATTGTCACCCTGCATATTTAACTTCTATGCAGAGTATATCATGTGAAATGCCAGGCTGGATGAAGCACAAGCTGGAGTCAAGACTGATGGGAGAAATATCAATAACCTCAGATATGCACATGACACCACCCCTTTGGCAGAAAGCAAAGAAGAACTAGAGTCTCTTGATGAAAGTGAAAGAGGAGAGTGAAAAAGTTGGTTTAAAGCTCAACATTCAGAAAACGAAGATCATGACATCCGGTTCCATCAGGTCAGGTCAGATAAGATCAGCAGCTCAGTCGTGTCAGACTCTTTGCAACCCCATGAATCGAAGCACGCCAGGCCTCCCTGTCCATCACCAACTCCAGGAGTTCACTCAGACTCACGTCCATCGAGTCGGTGATGCCATCCAGCCATCTCATCCTCTGTCGTCCCCTTCTCCTCCTGCCCCCAATCCCTCCCAGCATCAGAGTCTTTTCCAATGAGTCAACTCTTCAAATGAGGTGGCCAAAGTACTGGAGTTTCAGCTTTAGCATCATTCCTTCCAAAGAAATCCCAGGGCTGATCTTCAGAATGGACTTGTTGGATCTCCTTGCAGTCCAAGGGACTCTCAAGAGTCTTCTCCAACACCACAGTTCAAAAGCATCAATTCTTCGTCCCATCACTTCATGGCAAATAGATGGGGAAAGAATGGAAACAGTGATAGACTTTATTTTGGGGGGCTTCAAAATCACTGCAGATGGTGACTGCAGCCATGAAATTAAAAGATGCTTGCTCCTTGGAAGAAAAGGTATGACCAATCTAGACAGCATATTAAAAAGCAGAGACATTACTTTGCCAACAAAGTTCCGTCTAGTCAAAGCTATGGTTTTTCCAGTAGTCATGTATGGATGTGAGAGTTGGATTGTAAAGAAAGCTGAGCACTGAAGAATTGATGCTTTTGAACTGTGGTGTTGGAGAAGACTCTTGAGAGTCCCTTGGACTGTAAGGAGATCCAACCAGTCCATCCTAAAGGAAATCAGCCCTGAATATTCATTGGAAGGACTGATGTTGAAGCTGAAACTCCAATACTTTGGCCACCTGATGCGAAGAGCTGACTCATTGGAAAAGACCCTGATGCTGGGAATGATTGAAGGCAGGAGGAGAAGGGGACGACAGAGGATGAGAAGGTTGGTTGGCATCACTGATGTGATGGACATGAGTTTGAGTAGGCTCTGGGACTTGGTGATGGACAGGGAAGCCTGTCGTGCTGCAGTCCATGGGGTCGCAAAGAGTCGGACACGACTGAGCGACTGAACTGAACTGAACTCAGGGATGACAAATGTTTGCCACTGTTTCCAAAACTAGAATATTATAGAATATATATCTCACATTTTCTTTATTCAGCCATCTGTTGAAGGACAATTAGGTTGTTTCCACGTCTTGGCTAATGTAAATAACGCTGCAATGAACATGGGGCTGCATCTATTTTTCCAGTTAATGTTTGCCCTTTTGTTCTTGCCCATACTGCCTACATTTTCCGACTAGAACTCTTAGTATATTCATGATAGTTGTTTTAAATTTCTGGCCTGATAATTCTAACATTCCTGCATGTTTGGCTTGGATGATTGCTCTGTCTCTTCAAATTGTCTTTTGCCTATTAGTATACCTTGTGATTTTTTTTTTTTTTTCCTTGAAAGGCCAGCCAAGATGTACTGTTTAAAAACACTGCTGTAAACAGGCCTTTAGTAATGTGCTGGTGAGGTGTGTATGAGGGAGAGGAAGTGTTCAGTTGTTCTGTGATTATTAGTAGATCTCAGTCACTCAGTAAGCCTATGCCTCTGGACTATGAACTTTGCAAATGTTTCTCAAGTTTTTTTTCTTTTTTTTTTCTCTGCCTCCCCTCTTAGGTAGGACAGGATAGCTTCAGTGGGCTGGAGTTGGGTACTTCCCTTTCTCCATATCTGTTAGGGTTTGATAAAACCGTGGTAGATCAGGCTCCAGTTAACTAGTTTCCACTGGGTAGGCCTAGTTAAGAAGGACAGAGTGCTCCGTCATATTTCACAGTATTTCCTTTCCCCTTCCCCTGCATGAGTGAGTATTTCTGATATTTCTGTGGGAACCTCATCAAGCTCCCGGAGATAAATCTCACAGTATTGTGGATTTACCTGTGAGTGGATCCCCTTGGAGTTGTTTTTCTTAATTAAAAGTTTTTGTTTGGCTGTGCCACATGCCATTAAGGACCAGGGATGGAACCTGAGTCCCCTGCAGTGGAAGCACAGAGTCTAATCACTGGACTGCCAGGGAAGACTCCTTCCTGGAGTTTTTCACTCTCAGAGTTGTCGACACTGATCCTCCAGCAAATCAATTATAGTTCAGGCTTTCTCTCCTGGCGCTAGTTCCCGTGGCATTTCCTGTTTTCAAACTCTGTTCTGCTCTAGTAACTTAGGGCTCTGTGTCTATCTCTCCAGTTTTGGGGAGAGTGGTTTGCCCTATGTCCTTTCTCCTTTTATGAATTCTAAAAGTTTACTTTTTAGTCCATTCATTCTTTTACTTGGCAGAAGGGAGTGGCAACTTCCAAGTTCCTTGCATGCAAAACCAGAAGTTTTAAGACCATGTTTGTATATATTTTTGTTGTTCAGTCACTCAGTAGTGTCTGACTCTTTGCGACCCCAAGGACTGCAACATGCCAGGCTTCCCTGTCCTTCACTGTCTCCTGGAGTTTGCCCAAACTCATGTCTATTAAGTTGATGATGCCAACCATCTCATCCTCTGTCTCCGCCTTCTCCTCCTGCCCTCAATCTTTCCCAGAATCAGGGTTTTTTCCAATGAGTTGCCTCTCTGCATCAGGTAGCCAAATTATTGGAGCTTCAGCTTCAGCCTCAGTCCTTCCAGTGAATATTCAGGGTTAATTTCCTTTAGGATTGACTGGTTTGATCTCCTTGGAGTCCAAGAGACTCTTAAGAGTCTCCTCCAGCACCACAAGTAGAAAACATCAATTCTTCAGTGCTCAGCCTTCATATGGTCCAACTCTCACATCTGTACATGATTACTGGAAAAACCACAGCTTTGACTATAGGGACATTTGTTGGCAAACTTAGGTCTTTGCTTTTTAATACACTGTCTAGGTTTGTCATAGCTTTTCTTCCAAGGTGCAAGCGACTTTTAATTTCATGCCTGCAATCACTGTCCACAGTGATTTTGGAGCCCAAGAAAATAAATCTAACTTGTTTAAATGTAGTCATAATGACTAGATTTGGAAATAAATTCTCTACTTAAGACTGTTAAAGCACACTCTTCAGTCTTTTGTCTGTCCACTGTACTGCTGTGCTATTTTGGTTTTGTTTTGTAAGGGTTTGGAAGAAGCTACATTGAAGAAAATGTAATAGTAAATCTTCCTGACTTTGGATTATATAATAGATTCTTAGATATGACACCAAAAGCATAAGCAACTAAAGAAAAATAAATAAATTGGAATACATCAAAATGAAAATCTCTCTGCTTCAGAGGACACTATTAAGAAAGTGAAAAGACAACACAGAGAATGGGAGAAAAATATTTGTAAATTGTACATCTGATAAAGGTGAGTATTCAGAATATGTAAAGAAATCTTACAACTCAACAACAAAGTAACAAACAACCCAACTGAAAAGCAAGCAAAATACTTAAATATACATGTCCCCAAAGACAAAATACAAATGGCCAAGAAGTACGTGAAAAGATGTTTGACACTATTAGACATCAGGGAAATGTAAATCAAATCCACAATGAGAAATCACTTCATATCCACTAAGAAAATCTAATAATTTTTAATGGAAAATAACTAGTATTGGCAATAATGTGGAGAAACTGAAATCCTGTGTATTACTGATTAGAATGCAAAATGATGTAGCTGCCTTAGAAAACAATTTGGCTGCTCATCAAAAAGTTAAAAATAGAGTTACCATTTCACCAGCAGTTCTGTTCCTAGGTATAAACTCCAGAGAATTAGAAACATATGTCCACACAGAAACTTAGAAACAAATGTTATGGCAACATTATTCATAATAGCCCAGAAGTGGAAACAACCCAAATGCCCATCCAATAAACAAATAGATAAACAAATGTGGCCTATCCACATAATGAAGTATTATTCAGTCATTTAAAAAGAATGAAATCAAATTCATGCTACAACATGGATGAATCTTGAAAACATTATTCTCTGTAAAAGAAGCCAGTCACAAAAGAGCATGTAGTATACGATTCTATTTATATGAAATGCCCAGAATAAGCAGAACTATGGATACAGGACTTTTCTGGTGGTACAGTGGATAAGAATCTGCCTGCCAATGAAGCATTTATTTTATGTAATTTCTTAATTCCAATCTCTAAACTGGAGAGGCTAGAGAGCATTCTTTGTGAAGGGGGAAGGAAAGCAAGGTTGATAAATACACTGCTGATTTTGTAGTATTAGATAAGGTGCAAAAGTAAACAAGATGACTGTAACCACTGTAGATAAGATGGTGAGTAGGTTGGCCCAGAAAGTAAACAGGGATTTATTTTATGGTTGTGCAGGTAATCTGCAGTGGTTTTTTTTTTTTTTTTTGTAATTCTATGTGGAAAGAGAAAGCAATTCGACAGCCCTGGGGACGTAGCCTTAGGTTGTATTGAACTGTTTTCACAGATATGGGCTGCCAAGCAGAGAACATTCAGGAAATAGAATAATGATGAAATCACATTGGCTACATTTCATTCTCTCACCTTGTGTGAACATACAGTTGTTAGGAGCAAAGCTCAGAATTTTGTTCTTGGTACACTATTTGAATTTATTTAAATTTATTAAAGTGTCAAGTCTTTCTGTAACTTGTGTACCAGTTCCCTTCCTTCTCTATCGCATCTGATGTATGTCTGTATGTATGTATGTATGATGTATGTATGTATGTATTTCTTTAAGTATCTATAGTACTTTAAAAATTCAAGCTCTGTAAACAAAAATATGCATAAATAAATCCCGCCAACAATTAGCAATTTGCTATTAAACAACGAAGTAAAATAATTTTCTTTTAGTGGCTTGTGACTAGTGGTCCAAGATCTATTGACATTGTTTAGATCCTTTAACTTAATTCATTAACTTTGCTAATATAGCTAAGAACAGTGCCAAAGACTTTGACTGTGTGGATCACGATAAACTGTGGGAAAATCTGAAAGACATGGGAATACCAGACCCCCTGACCTGCCTCTTGAGAAACCTGTATGCAGGTCAGGAAGCAACAGTTAGAACTGGACATGGAACAACAGACTGGTTCCAAATAGGAAAAGGAGTACGTAAAGGCTGTATATTGTCACCCTGCTTATTTAACTTCTATGCAGAGTACATCATGAGAAACGCTGGGCTGGAGGAAACACAAGCTGGAATCAAGATTGCCGGGAGAAATATCAATAACCTCAGATATGCAGATGACACCACCCTTATGGCAGAAAGTGAAGAGGAATTAAAAAGCCTCTTGATGAAAGTGAAGGAGGAGAGTGAAAAAGTTGGCTTAAAGCTCAACATTCAGAAAATGAAGATCATGGCATCTGGTCCCATCACTTCATGGGAAATAGATGGGGAAACAGTGGAAACAGTGTCAGACTTTATTTTGGGGGGCTCCAAAATCACTGCAGATGGTGACTGCAGCCATGAAATTAAAATACGCTTACTCCTTGGAAGGAAAGTTATGACCAACCTAGATAGCATATTCAAAAGCAGAGACATTACTTTGCCAACAAAGGTCCGTCTAGTCAAGGCTATGGTTTTTCCTGTGGTCATGTATGGATGTGAGAGTTGGACTGTAAAGAAAGCTGAGCCCTAAAGAATTGATGCTTTTGAACCGTGGTGTTGGAGAAGACTCTTGAGAGTCCCTTGGACTGAAAGGAGATCCAACCAGTCCATTCTGAAGGAGACAAGCCCTGGGATTTCTTTGGAAGGACTGATGCTAAAGCTGAAACTCCAGTACTTTGGCCACCTCATGCAAAGAGTTGACTCATTGGAAAAGACTCTGATGCTGGGAGGGATTGGGGGCAGGAGGAGAAGGGGACGACAGAGGATGAGATGGCTGGATGGCATCACCGACTCGATGGACGTGAGTCTGAGTGAACTCCGGGAGTTGGTGATGGACAGGGAGGCCTGGCGTGCTGCGATTCATGGGGTCGCGAAGAGTCGGACATGACTGAGCGACTGAACTGAACTGAACTGAAGAACAGAAATAAACATTACCTTGCCTTATCCAGTCACTGTGGGGAAAAAAGTGAATAGAAGGCAATTGAACATAGACTTAAAGATTCACCTTGCTTTTGTCAAGTGGGACACAGTAAGGAGAGGGTGTGGAGAAAAGGGAACCCTCCTACATCATTGGTGGGAATCTAAGTTTATACAGCCACCTTGGAGAACAGTATGTTGATGTTGTTTTAGTTACTAAGTTGTGTTCAACTCTTTGATGACCCCATTGGCTATAGCCCACCAGGCTCTTCTGTCTATGGGATTTCCCAGGCAAGAATACTGGAGTGGGTTGCCATTTTCTTCTCCAGGGGATCTTCCCAACCCATGGATTGAACCTGCATCTCCTGCATTTCAGGCAGATTCTTTGCCACTGAGTCACCAGGGAAGTCTGGAGATCAGTATGGAGGTTTCTTCTTCTGTTCAGTTCAGTTCAGTCGCTCAGTCGTGTCTGACTCTTTGCGACCCCATGAATCACAGTACATCAGGCCTCCCTGTACATCACCAACTCCCGGAGTTCACTCAGACTCACGTCCATCGAGTCGGTGATGCCATCCAGCCATCTCATCCTCTGTCGTCCCCTTCTCCTCCTGCCCCCAATCCCTCCCAGCATTAGAGTCTTTTCCAATGAGTCAACTCTTTGCATGAGGTGGCCAAAGTACTGGAGTTTCAGCGTCAGCATCATTCCTTCCAAAGAAATCCCAGGGCTTGTCTCCTTCAGAATGGACTGGTTGGATCTCCTTTCAGTCCAAGGGACTCTCAAGAGTCTTCTCCAACACCACAGTTCAAAAGCATCAATTCTTTGGTGCTCAGCATTCTTCACAGTCCAACTCTCACATCCATACATAACCACAGGAAAAACCATAGCCTTGATTAGACGGACCTTTTTTGGCAAAGTAATGTCTCTGCTTTTTAATATGCTATCTAGGTTGGACATAACTTTCCTTCCAAGGAGTAAACGTCTTTTAATTTCATGGCTGCAGTCACCATCTGCAGTGATTTTGGAGCCCCCCAAAATAAAGTCTGACACTGTTTCCACTGTTTCCCCATCTATTTCCCATGAAGTGATGGGACCGGATGCCATGATCTTCGTTTTCTGAATGTTGAGCTTTAAGCCAACTTTTTCACTCTCCTCTTTCACTTTCATCAAGAGGCTTTTTAATTCCTCTTCACTTTCTGCCATAAGGGTGGTGTCATCTGCATATCTGAGGTTATTGATATTTCTCCCAGCAATCTTGATTCCAGCTTGTGTTTCCTCCAGCCCAGCGTTTCTCATGATGTACTCTGCATAGAAGTTAAATAAGCAGGGTGACAATATACAGCCTTGACGTATTCCTTTTGCTATTTGGAACCAGTCTGTTGTTCCATGTCCAGTTCTAACTGTTGCTTCCTGACCTGCATACAGGTTTCTCAAGAGGCAGGTCAGGGGTTCTGTTATTCCCATCTCTTTCAGAATTTTCCACAGTTTCTTGTGATCCACACAGTCAAAGGCTTTGGCATAGTCAATAAAGCAGAAATAGATGTTTTTCTGGAACTCTCTTGCTTTTTCCATGATCCAGCAGATGTTGGCTATTTGATCTCTGGTTCCTCTGCCTTTTCTAAAACCAACTTGAACATCAGGAAGTTCATGGTTCACATATTGCTGAAGCCTGGCTTGGAGAATTTTGAGCATTACTTTACTAGCATGTGAGATGAGTGCAATTGTGCGGTAGTTTGAGCATTCTTTGGCATTGCCTTTCTTTGGGATCAGAATGAAAACTGACCTTTTCCAGTCCTGTGGCCACTGCTGAGTTTTCCAAATTTGCTGGCATATTGAGTGCAGCACTTCCACAGCATCATCTTTCAAGGTTTGAAATAGCTCAACTGGAATTCCATCACCTCCACTAGCTTTGTTCGTAGTGATGCTTCCTAAGGCCCACTTGACTTCACATTCCAGGAAATCTGGCTCTAGGTCAGTGATCACACCATCATGATTATCTGGGTCGTGAAGATCTTTTTTGTACAGTTCTTCTGTGTATTCTTGCCATCTCTTCTTAATATCTTCTGTTTCTGTTAGGTCCATACCATTTCTGTCCTTTATCGAGCCCATCTTTGCATGAAATGTTCCCTTGGTATCTCTAATTTTCTTGAAGAGATCTCTAGTCTTTCCCATTCTGTTGTTTTCCTCTATTTCTTTGCAGTGATCGCTGAGGAAGACTTTCTTATCTCTTCTTGCTATTTTTTGGAACTCTGCATTCAGATGCTTATGTCTTTCCTTTTCTCCCTTGCTTTTCGCTTCTCTTCTTTTCACAGCTATTTGTAAGGCCTCCTCAGACAGCCATTTTGTTTTTTTGCATTTCTTTTCCATGGGGAAGGTCTTGATTCTTACTTCCTGTACAATGTCACGAACCTCATTCCATAGTTCATCAGGCACTCTATCTATCAGATCTAGACCCTTAAATCTATTTCTCACTTCCAGTGTATAATCAGAAGGGATTTGATTTAGGTCACACCTGAATGGTCCAGTGGTTTTCCCTACTTTCTTCAATTTCACTCTGAACTTGGCAATAAGGGGTTCATGATCTGAGCCACAGTCAGCTCCTGGTCTTGTTTTTGTTGACTGTATAGAGCTTCTACTTTGGCTGCAAAGAATATAATCAATCTGATTTCAGTGTTGACCATCTGGTGATGTCCATGTGTAGAGTCTTCTCTTGTATTGTTGGAAGAGGGTGTTTGCTATGACCAGTGTATTTTCTTGGCAAAACTCTATTAGTCTTTGCCCTGCTTCATTCCGTATTCCAAGGCTGTGACTGGCGCACTTGGCGCGGGCGGCTGTGACCGGCACATTTAGCGCGGCCGAGAGGAGCTACCCCATGTCCAAGGTCAGGGGCAGAAGCCTGGAGGACCCCATGCCCTAGGGGAGGTGGCCAAGAGGAGTTACCCCACGTCCGAGGTCAGGGGCAGCGGCCAAGAGTGCCAGGCTGCGATGGCGCAGGAACGGCTGAGAGGAGCTACTCCATGTCTGAGGCCAGGGGCGGCAGCCAACAGGAGATACCCCACATCTGAGGCCAGGGGCGGTGGCCGGGAGGACCTACCCCACGCCTGAGGCCAGGGACAGCTGCCCGGAGGACCTACCCCACGCCCGAGGCCAGGGTGGGTGGCAGGGAGGAGCAACCCCACCTCCAAGGAGCCGTGGCTGTGCAGGCACAGGAGGGCCTAGAGGAGCTATTTCACATTCAAGGTCAGAAGGGACAGCGGTGAGGAGATACCCCTCGTCCAAGGTAAGGAGCAGCAGCTGCGCTTTGCTGGAGCAGCCGTGAAGAGATACCCCATGTCCAAGGTAAGAGAAACCTAAGTAAGATGGTAGGTGTTGCAAGAGGGCATCAGAGGGCAGACACACTGAAACCATACTCACAGAAAACTAGTCAATCTATCACACTAGGACCACAGCCTTGTCTAACTCAAGGAGATCAGTGGAGAAATAACTTCAGAAAGAATGAAGGGATGGAGCCAAAGCAAAAACAATACCCCGTTGTGGATGTGACTGGTGATAGGAGTAAGGTCCAATGCTGTAAAGAGCAATATTGCATAGGAACCTGGAATGTCAGGTCCATGAATCAAGGCAAATTGGAAGTGGTCAAACAGGAGATGGCAAGAGTGAACGTCAACATTCTAGGAATCAGTGAACTAAGATGGACTGGAATGGGTGAATTTAACTCAGATGACCATTGTATCTACTACTGCAGGCAGGAATCCCTCAGAAGAAATGGAGTAGCCATCATGGTCAACAAAAGAGTTCGAAATGCAGTACTTGGATGCAATCTCAAAAACGACAGAATGATCTCTGTTCGTTTCCAAGGCAAACCATTCAATATCACAGTAATCCAGGTCTATGCCCCTACCAGTAACACTGAAGAAGCTGAAATTGAACCGTTCTATGAAGACCTACAAGACCTTTTAGAACTAACACCCCAAAAAGATGTCCTTTTCATTATAGGGAACTGGAATGCAAAAGTAGGAAGTCATGTAACACCTGGAGTAACAGGCAAATTTGGCTTTGAAATACGGAATGAAGCAGGGGAAAGACTCATAGAGTTTTGCCAAGAAAATGCACTGGTCATCGTAGGTAACATCTTCATTTAGATACTGTTATATGTATTCCTTGAGGCAGAACCAGGACCCTGACTGCAAGGCTGTATTATTGTTTCTTGATTGCTCCTCCCTTGTCTCTGCATGGCCTCTCTTTTCTGATTAGCAACCTGCTCTTCGGAACTCAGGGAAGCTCATAGAGGCTGAAGCCTAATCCCTATAAAGAAGAAATGAGGAACACAAAAAGGTTTCCATGCCTAGGAACCCTATAGGTCTTGCTCGGTTTCAGTCTCCAACGTCTTCCACTTCCTTCAGCCAAGAGACTAGGGCTTTCCTCATGCTCAGTTGGTAAAGAATCTGCCTGCAATGCAGGAGATCCAGGTTTCATTCCTGGGTTGGGAAGATCATCTGGAGAAGGAAATGGCAACCCATTCCAGTGTTCTTGTCTGGAGAATCCCATGGACAGAGGAACCTGGCAGGCTACAGTCCATGGGATCACAAGAGTTGGACATGAGTTAGCAACTAAACCACCAACAAGAGACTAAAACCATCACCATGCAGGGACTTTCAAGCAGGCTTACATTTAGGGATGAAGAGAAAGTACAAAAACCAAGCTCTTTTCTTCCTGAGACTATTTTTCATTTTCTTTATAGCTTTTTCCTTCTTTTATTCTTTTTCACATATTGATTTTTTTGGTCTCCTTTTTTCTTAAGTTAAGCTGCCATAAGTTTTCTGTATGCTTCTCAGTTTGTGTATTTAATTCCCTTTGCATTTCTAAAGGAGTACTTGCTAAAGCTTTCTTATTGTTTAATGATACCATGTTTTATAGCTCCCACAGCTCTGTCTAGTTGCCTCTGACTTACGTCCCTCAACTTGGTGGAAAGCTTTTGAAAGATCACACAGAAGACACAACAACCGAAAACATTTACCATCCATGAGTACCCAGGAAGGAGCCCACTGTGAGGTGAAGGAAACACAGCTCCTCATTCTTTAGGAGGCCTCTCCCCAGGCTGTTCTCCATCCAGCTTCTTGATATGTTTTCCTGAGCTACTTCTTTATTTCTCCATCATTCATCCAGTTCTGGGAAAACACTAAGGCAAGGGTGCAATAAAGGATTAACTCAGCAGGTCGGGGTTGTCCAAACGCTTCCTATTTCAAAGAAAAGTTTGGGAATAACCTCTAAGATCTTGGAATATCTTGGCCATTTAAGTGTTTTTGTTTACTTGGGGCCTAGGCAAAGCCAGATAGTCTGTGTTAACAGTGTGATTCATGGTATGAATCTTGGGCCATGTGGTATCAGTGTGATCTCTGAAAGGGTTGGAGACTGAGTAATGAAGGTCAACTATGTGGATGCTAAATGCCCATATGATCAATCCCCCAGAACACCTTGGACACCAAAGCCCAGGTGAGTTTCTCTGGTTGGCAATAGTTTATGCGTGTTGCTATTCATCATTGCTAAAATTATGCACTATCCATCTGACTTCACTGGGAGAGGACACTGGAAGTTTGTGCCTGGTCTCTCCTGGACTCTCCCCTTTGCTGATATTACTCTGTATCCTGTTGCTGAATTAAACTGTGACTGTGAGTACAGCATCTTTACTGCATTGTGAGCCCTTCTAGCAAATCACAGAACATGAAGGTGGTCTTGGTGAGCCCCGACAACAGAAAGGCAGACCAGCCAATCCTTCTGGTTCTTCCTTGAGATCTCCTCTCCTGGGGTGAGGTATTGAGAGCCTGACTAGGGTTGGGGGACTCACTTGTGGCTTACAGTATTGGGTCAACATTGAAAAGAGATCAGATGGTAAATATTTCAGGCTTTGCATGTCATTTGGTCTCTTGCAACAGGGTTAAAACCTGCATAATATATTTTATTAATAAAGTTTTATCTACCCTTTGGAACATCCACTCATTAACTACATCATAAACTCTAGCACTCTAGTAGCATCAACTCACATATCCTACTCACTCTATGAGGGTATTCTGAGCACCCTTACATCTTTAGTTAGGCCGATTTTGTCCCTTGGTGTCTATCCATTAACAGGTTTGTGTCCATGGTGGTACTGGGTAAGGGGTGGCATATATCTTCTGGGTGGCTCAGTTCCAGGACATGAATCTAAAGTATGATATAGCTGGACACGGCATTCAGGTTCAAAAGCCCTACATGGGAGCCCCTAATGTAACCAATGAGACAGAACCCGTTCCTTCTTGTCTACAAAATGAGTCCTTAGCTGCCATCTAAGAAAGGTAAAGGTTGGAAAGATGGTTGCTATTACGCTTTGCTGGAGAAAAGCTCTTGGGATTATAACTGTGTTGTTAGTGCCCAGCCTGTTATCTCCTTTGACCTCACTGCTGTGGCTCATCCCTGCTGACCTCCCACCTGCCAGTATCTGCATTTCCTTGCTGATGGCTTTTTCTGGTGGCCTGATACTGCTCTGCATATGTACCTTAGGCTGGAAATACCAGAAAATTGATGCCATCTTCAAACTCTAGCAATCTTTATCCAGTGATTTCTGGCTCCTTTACAACTATGGGAATAACTCTGAGAAGTGCATTCTACACTGGCTTCCAGAGTGTCCCAGGAGGATTAAGATTTCATTAGTCAAAGTGTAACTTCAATGCACCCTTCTTGGCTTGCTTCCTTTTCCCACTCTTCTCCTAGTACTCTGGAATCAGCTCTCAAATAAACTTCTTGTATAGATCTTTGTCTCAGGATCTGCTTCTGGATTACATAAATTAAGACACCTGGGGGGGCGGGGAGACACCTGTTGGCTTGTCTGGTGTTCCTTACTTGCCTTGGGCTTCTCTTCTGTTTTGTTGATTCTGAATCAACACTGATCCTTGATGCAGGTTTAGGTAGCTCTTTACTGTAAACTTTCAGTAGAGTCTGACCAGTACTGTGGATGAAGACTGGCTGGGGTTTTATGGATGGGTCCTGTGACAGCTTTTTTGGGCCCACAGTGAGTGAGGATGTAAGGCTTTAGCAGGGTTCCAAGTGAATGCTCTCTCAGACCTACTTTACATTTTCCTTTTAGCTCATTCTTCATATCTTTCTTCTTTCATCACTCCCATTTCTTACCAAAGCCCTTTCCCCACTATTTCCTGGGATTTCCCCTCACCTCACAGATAAGGTCAAGTCCCAGTAGTTTCTTGTATCTTGCAGTTTTTGACAGACTCAAGTTTCCACTGTGTATTATTTAGGCGGCCTGCTTTCTCCTGGGTGAGAGATGTGAGCTGTCATCCTAGGAGAGAGTGTGTATGTGTGTATGTATGTGGCGTGGGGGTGGGGAGGTGAAGGGGAGATGAGGGTGAGAAATTATGGCTGTTATGCCTTTTTTTTCTAAAGCATCTGGAATCTAACTGCATTAATGGTGACAGCTAGATAGGGTTCAATCACTAAGGAAGACTCACAGAACCAAAATGAAAATGCTTACAAATCCGTGGTTTATTGCAGGAAGGGTATCTGATACAGCATCAGCATAGAGGAAAGATAAACATCACCACCCAAGGCTGCTTTACAAAGAGGGTCTGGAGAAGTCAGGCTGAGCTCCAGATGTCTTCTCTTTGTAAGGGCCACACATGTGTGCTTCTTCCCTAGGACCAACTGACTTTGAGCACCTTGAACCTAGGGAGCCAGAATGGGAGTCTCAGCCAGGGTTTCTTATTCCCTGCTGGTTACATAGGCATATTCTTGCTTCATAATCAGCCCAACAGCACAGCTTCCTGAGACGTGAAGAGCAGATGCAAATCACCAGTCTCACTGTTACTGATCAACAATGCTGAAAGCTGGAACAGACTGGCTGCTGCTGCTGTGTCACTTCAGTCGTGTCCGACTCTGTGCGACCCCATAGATGGCAGCCCACCAGGCTCTGCCGTCCCTGGGATTCTCCAGGCAAGAACACTGGAGTTGGGTGCCATTACCTTCTCCAATGCATGAAAGTGAAAAGTGAAAGCGAAGTCACTCAGTCATGTCCGACACTTCTCGACCCCATGGACTGCAGCCTACCAGGCTCCTCTGCCCATGGGATTTTCCAGGCAAGAGTACTGGAGTGGGGTGCCATTGCCTTCTCCAACAGACTGGCTGGGAACTCCTCAAACTCATGGTCCCAAAGCAGCTCCATTAACTAGCACATTCCATGTCTTGATCTGGCTAATTCCAGGTCTTCTGGAACTGGAACTTCCCCTCACAGCATGGTCTAGCTCCCTGACCTATGAGCAAGCCCTTTTTAGACCTAATGATAACTCTTGGTTTGGCAGTAATTACTTGCCTTAAAGCATGACATAATCACCGCTGCCTCCACCACCAAGTCTCTTCAGTCGTGTCCGACTCTGTGCGACCCCATAAACGGCAGCCCACCAGGCTCCCCCGTCCCTGGGATTCTCCAGGCAAGAACACTGGAGTGGGTGACATAATCACAGAGACAATCAAAATTCACCAAATTGCAAACATCTGTAATAAGTAACAAGGGTTTGGTATGGATTTAAACAGATGAACAATCCAATAATATTAGTACAGACTAGCACAAACCTCCTCATATTTTGAACTAACTTTATAATACTTTTGTCTTCCTGACTTACAGTTATCAGCACTTAATGTATATATCCATTAGATGAGAGAGATTAAGCCATTTCTCCTCCATAGGAAGAACATCATGAGGGGGTTTTAATATAATCCCATAATACATGAGATCAACCTTGGTAATGCCATTAATTATATTAGCTTCTACAATATTAAATTTATCTATGATTTGTGTATTATGCCACACAGAAGTGTCATGGATACACAGTACAATATAAATCAGATATAATTACATATCATTATTTTGTTCATTCCAACAAAATCTACCTGTTTGCAGAGAGGTGTAGGTTAGAGACCATGTGTGTCTCTGTTATTTCAGGACTCCAAACCTCTTGAAAAGACAGTCAAATTCCTTTTCTCTGTCAGAGAGACAGTGGTTCTTAGTGAGATGTTCCACAACTGGGAATAACTCTTCTCTATGGGGAGCCCTCTAGTCCTGTTTAAAGTTTTGTCCAATACCTGCTAGTAATGTTACAGGAAAGGAATGGTTCGCCATCAGTCATGACACTAAAGCTGCTAAAGAGCACTTGGAGAGGTAACATTCTCCAGTTACAAATTACCACAGACTGTAGAGCCCACAGGTCTCCCACGCAGTGAGAATCTCTGGTTATTGGGCCTCAGACTCCATTTGAGTTACGACAGCGAGGAGCCCAGATGTGGTGATATATAAGCCTGTTTCCGCTGCTAAGTTTAGGCAGATTATCACAGTGTCTGTGCTGGTTGAAAAGCCCATTTTCCCAGTGCTGTGTTACCATCCAGTTGCCATCCTTATCTTTCCTCCTGGAGGAAAATGCCTTGGAGGTTCCCCATTTATTCCAGAAGTCTTTTTTTTTTTCCTTCAAAATATCTTTCCTTATTAAAAGTGAATCCCTCTTCATCAATTACTCCTAGACTAGCTCCTAATTCTCCTAAGATTCTCTTTTTTCAAGCAGGCAAAAGCTGTTTGATCCACCAGACCTACTGTTGACATTTAGAGTATTAGCTTCTCACAATTAGGGCTTCCCTGATGGCTCAGCAGTAAAGAATCTGCCTGCAATGCAGGAGACATAGGGACTTGGGTTCGATCCCTGGGTGAGGAAGATTTCCTGGAGGAGGAAACGGCAACCCGCTCCAATCTTCTTGCCTGAAAAATCCCATGGACAGAGGAACCTGGTGGGCTACAGCCCAAAGGGTCGCAAGGAGTTGGACACGGCTGAGGAAAAGTTTTCTTACAATTAGGAAATACACCTGGCACCTGATCACATTGACCCCCCTCCCCTTAGGCTATAAGATACTGCAAGTACTTGTGACTGCTAAATGGACTTTGGTTTGGATATGACATAGAGCTTCCCACAGCCATCCACACAGACTTTCAGGCTTTTCATTCTCAGGAGGGTGGGCCTACCAAGTGGTACTCAATTCTTTTCCTTTCTCAGTGATCCAAGTGTCTCCACTGTTCCTCTGCCTCTTCATGGCTTTTCACTCACAGTGCTGGGCAAGAAGCTATTTTCATACACAATGCTTTGACAGATGGAACATTTAAGATGAACTTCTACTCCTGTATTCCAGAAGATGAACTTCTATTCTCATATTCCTTAAATCTTCACCATCAAAATTAATGGGCATGCAATTGTTCATCTAGATTATAGTTCATCAGTGTGGATACATATTCCCTTTATTTTCTTCCTAACTCAGGTCTTCCATAATAGCTCTATCCTACGAAATAGGAACCAAAAGGCATAGCCACCTTCGTATTGTTCATATGGTTACCGTCAGACCTTTCGTTCATCCATCATGGGGACACAGACCACTCTCACAAGTGTATATATGTATGTTCACTGGGTTGGCTATTCTGCTTACTTCTTGATTATTCAAAAGAGAAGATTTTGATAAATGAGTCCTTCACCCAAGGGCTTCTGAGTTAAAACTAAGAGAATAATATTCTCTTGCTCTATGCTTCTCTTAAGGCACCAAAATTTATTAGACTTTGCCTTTTGTAACACCTATTGATTAGCTAACTTCCCCTTAGCAATAATTTCAATTTTCTTCCACTTATCACTACTTTGATCCAAACATTTCTCCCTAATGAAGGTCCCTCTGGTTAAGTCACTGGGTTGGTCTATATGGCTGGCCCAAGATGTGATAATCCTAAACAATAAGGTCCTACAGTAGAGCATAGTGAACTACATTCAATACTCTGTGATAAACCATAATGGAAAAGAATATGAAAAAGATATAACTTTATATATATATATATATATATTTGTATATATCTGTATCTTTTTGTATCTGTATATATATCTGTATCTGTAACTTTTATATATATATCCGTGTATAACAGTCACATTGCTATACAGAAGAAATTAAACATAACACTAAATCAACTATAAGTGCATACCAAGTTGCTTCAGTAGCATCCAACTCGGGATTCTTAATGGTAGCGCTAGTTTTAGGGATTAACCACTGAGAAAGAAAATTTTGATGACGTAGGGAAGACTTGTTTGTAAATTCCTGTAAAAGATAAACCCTTTCTCCTTAATTTCACCACAAAAGTGTAATCATCTATCTCACAGAAGCCTATTTTTAATTCCCCTCACCTTATGTTGCAAAACACAGCGCTGGAGGTTTGTATATCAGTCCTCTGGTTCTTTGTCATGGCCATCTTCTTAAGTAAGTGTGTTTGTTATCCATGCCAATTTTCTATTAACTTGTGCTTAGTCCTTCAGTCATGTCTCATTCTGTGAGACCCCATGGACTGTAGCCTGCTGGGTTCCCCTGTCCATGGGATTCTTCAGGCAAGAATACTGGAGTGGGCAGCCAGTCCCTTCTCCAGGGGATCTTCCCAACCCAAGGATCGAACCTGGGTCTCCTTCATTGCAGGTGGATTCTTCACCTTTGGAGGCACCAGAGAATCCCCTCTATTAACCTACTACTTTTGGATGGATAAGTAAAATAAGTCAATGGTATGTGATATTATTTTCCTTGTTGTTGCCTGCATGGGCAGTGAATGGAGGACCTTGATATCAAGAGATGTCACTGGAAGGCTAAATTCATTCTAAGTTTCTACCAAGTGTGAGGTAAGAGGAATGGGAAGAACCAGTTTGCTTCTTCCTTCATCAGTCTTTTTCCTTTGGAAAACTATATATATTCGAAACACATGTAGATTCTGAAGTATATATCCTTTTTTATTACCCAGATCATACTCTTGGTTTTTGAAGCGGTTACCTAATGAGTACATATGAAGTAGAATTGTCCAATAAGGAAGCTCCAGGCTCAGCTTATGGTTACCAAGTGAGAAAAAAAGTTCTTTTTTCCCCTTCCATTGAAATTATAAGAAAAGGGAAATGTAGCCAGTTCTTCACTTTAGTAAATTTAGAAGCACTGCAAATGAAATTAACATATTATAGTGGGGTAGAATATATTAATACAAATTTCTTTATACTTTAACATGTCATATAGGATATATGAAGTATTTTAGTGTAAAATTTGAACATATAGTTTCATTTATAAAATACAAAAATGGGCATAATTAATTTATGATTATAAATGTCAGGACAGTTTTACCCACAAGGGTTGACTGACTAGGTAAGGGAATTTTTGAGGTGCTTAACTCCAATACTTTGACCACCTCATGCGAAGAGTTGACTCATTGGAAAAGACTCTGATGCTGGGAGGGATTGGGGGCAGGAGGAGAAGGGGACGACAGAGGATGAGATGGCTGGATGTTATCACCAACTCGATGGACATGAATTTGAGTGAACTCCGGGAGTTGGTGATGGACAGGGAGGTCTGGAGTGCTCCGATTCATGGGGTCGCAAAGAGTCGGACACATCTGAGTGACTGAACTGACCTGACCTGAACTGTTTCTTTTTAAAAAAATTTCTCCTTTATTTATTTAGGTCATGCCATGTGGGATCTTTGTTCCCTAACCAGGGATGGAATCCAAGCTCCCTGCATTGGAAGCGTGTAGTCTCAACCACTGGACCACCCAGGCTCAACCACCAGAGAAGTTCCCAAGGTGCTTTATTTCCTGCCCGGGGTAGTAGTTCCAGGGGTATGTTCGATTTGTAAAAATTAATCAGTTACACATCTATGATGTGTGTACTTTATACGGTTGTGATTTATGTACTTCTGTTGTATATATCATACTTAGACAAAAAAATAATGAGACAAAATGAAACAAAATGCAGCCTTAGCCCTTAGCAACTTACTTCTATTTAGAGGAAACAAGCAAGAAAACTTCCATGTCTGTTGTTCTTCATTCCTTTGTATAGATTCCTATTTCCATTTGGATCTACTTTCCTCTGCCTGAAGAACTTCCTTTCACATTTCTTGCAGTGCTAGTTTCCTGATGGTGAATCCTTTCAGCTTTTATACATCCGAAAAATTCTTTATTTCAACTTTTTTTTTGAAAGTTATTTTTATTAGGTACAGAATTCTAAGTTGATGTTTTTTTTTTCAGCCCTTGAAAGATGTTGGCTAATATCTTCTTGCTTGCATTGTTTCTGATGAGAAATCTGCTGCCATCCATATATTTTTAAATTTTGTATGCAATTTTCCTCCTCTGGCTGCTCTTAAGACTTTTTCTTAAAACACCGGTTTTTAAGGGTTTGATTTGATGTGCTTTGTGCAGTTTTCACCAAGTTTCTTGTGTTTAAACTTCACTGTACTTCTTGGCTTATAGTTTTCATCAAATGATGAAAGCTTTTGGCCATGATTTCCGCAGTTTTTCCCCTTATGTTCCCTCCTCTCTACCTTCCTGCAGGGACTTCTGTAGGTATATATTAAGTCACTTGAAGTTGTTCTACAGTGTAGTAAAGCTCTGTTAAATTAAAAAAATTCTCCTTTATGTCCAATTTTCACTTTGAGTAGTTTATATTGCTCTGTGTTCCTGTTCACGATCCTTTCTTCCACAATTTCTGATCTGTCATTAATCTTTTCTAATGTATTTTTAGTTCATACATTTTAGTTTTCATTTCTAGACGTTTAATTTGGGTCTTTTAAAAATATCTTTTTTATCTATGTGTTTAGTCACTCAGTTGTGTCTGACTTATTGCAACCCCATGGACTGTAGCCCACCAGACTCCTCTGTCCATGGGGATTCTCCAGGCAAGAATACTGGAGTGGGTTGCATGCCCTCTTCCAGGGAACCTTCCCAACCCAGGAATTGAACCAGGGTCTCCTGCTTTGCAGATTCTTTCCAGGTGAGCTACCAGGGAATCCCTTTATATCTGTTATCAGTTCAGTCGCTCAGTCATGTCCGACTCTTTATGAACCCATGGACTGCAGCACACCAGACTTCCCTATCTATCACCAACTCCCAGAGCTTGCTCAAACTCATGTCCACTGAGTCAGTGATGCCATCCAACCATCTCATCCTCTGTTGCCCCCTTCTCCTCCTGCCTTCAATCTTTCCCAACATCAGGGTCTTTTCCAATGAGTCAGTTCTTCGCATCAGATGTCCAAAGTATTGGAGTTTCAGCATCAGTCCTCCCAATGAATATTCAGGGTTGATTTCCTATAGGATGAACTGGTTTGATCTCCTTGCAGTCCAAATGACTCTCAAGAGTCTTCTCCAACACCACAGTTCAAAAGCATCAACTCTTTGGCACTTAGCTTTCTCTATAGTCCAACTCTCACATCCATACATGACTACTGGAAAAACCATAGCTTTGACTATATGGACCTTTGTTGGCAAAGTAATGTCTCTGCTTTTTAATATGCTGTCTACATTGTTCATAGCTTTTCTTCCAAGGAGCAAGCATCTTTTAATTTCATGGCTGCAGTCACTATCTGCAGTAATTCTGGAGGCCAAGAAAATAAAGTCTGTCACTGTTTCCATTCTTTCCCCATCTCTTTGCCATGAAGTGATGGGACCAGATGTCATGATCTTAGTTTTCTCAGTGTTGAATTTTAAGCCAGCTTTTTCACTCTCCTCTTTCACTTTCATCAAGAGGCTCTTTAATTCCTCTTCACTTTCTGCCATAGGGGTGGTATCATCTGCATATCTGAGGTTATTGATATTTCTCCCAGCAATCTTGATTCCAGCTTGTGCTTCATCTAGCCTGGCATTTTGCATGATGTACTCTGCATAGAAGTTAAATAAGCAGGGTGACAATATACAGCCTTGACGGACTCCTTTCCCAGTTTGGAACCAGTCTGTTGTTCCACATCTGGTTCTAACTGTTGCTTCTTGACCTTCATACAGATTTCTCTGGAGGAAAATAAGGTGGTCTGGTATTCCCATCTCTTGAAGAATTTTCCACAGTTTGTTGTGACCCACACAGTCAAAAGCTTTAGCATAGTCAATGAAGCAGAAATAGATGTTTTTCTGGAATTCTCTTGCTTTTTCTATGATCTAGTGGATGTTGGCAATTTGATCTCTGATTGCTCTGCCTTTTCTAAATCCAGTTTGAACAACTGGAAGTTCTTGGTTCATGTACTATTGAAGCCTGGCTTAGAGAATTTTCAGCATTACTTTGCTAGTGTGTGAGATGAGTGTAATTCTGTGGTAGTTTGAACATTCTTTGACATTGCCTTTCTTTGGGATTGGAATGAAAACTGACCTTTTATAATCCTGTGGCCGCTGCTGAGTTTGCCAAGTTTGCTGGCATTTTAAGTGCAGCCCTTTCACAGCATCATCTTTTAAGATTTGAAATAGCTCAACTGGAATTCTGTCACCTCCACTAGCTTTGTTCTTAGTGATGTTTCCTAAGGCCCACTTGACTTCACACTCCAGGATGTTTGGCTCTAGGTGAGTGATCACACCATTGTGGTTATCTGGGTCACAAAGATCTTTTTTGTACAGTTCTTTGTGTATTCTTGCCACCTCTTCTTAATATCTTCTGCTTCTGTTAGGTCCATGACATTTCTGTTCTTTATTGTACCCATCTTTGCATGAAACGTTCCCTTGGTATCTCTAATTTTCTTGACGAGATCTCTATGGGGTTTGATTCTAAATGTGATTTCGCCCCTCCTACTGTCTGGTTGGGGCTTCTCCTTTGCCCTTGAAAGTGGGATATCTTTTTTTGGTGGGATTCAACATTCTCCTGTTGATGGTTGTTCAGAGCTTAGTTGCAATTTTGGAGATTTCACAGGAGAAGATGAGTGCATATCCTTCTACTCTGCCATCCTGTTTTTTTTAAAAAATTGTATCTGTATATATCTGTTTAAAAATATGTAATACAGCTAGAATAACTGCTTTAATGTCTTTGTATTTGTGTCCATTATGGGTTTCAGTGATTCATTTTTCTCTGCATTATGGGTGTTATTTGCCTGCTTCTTGGAACGTTTGATTATTCTCAATTGGATTTCAGATGGTATAAATTTCACCTTGTTGGGGACTGGATATTTTTATGTTCTACAAATACTCTTGAGCTGCTGTTAAGTCACTTGGAACTAGTTTGATCCTCTTAGGTTTTGCTTTTAAGATTTGTGAGGCAGGATCCTAGCAGTATTCAGTAAGGGGCTACCTATTCCTGACTACTGAGGCAAGAGCTTTCTAAATATGTAATATTACTCAATGCCTCATGAATTGAGATTTCGTGTGTAACTGGTGGGAACAAAGTTTGTAACTGGCTCCCTGTGACCCCTGGGTGTTTTTAATCTTTTTGAGTGGTTCTTCTTCCTGTCTGAGAACATTTCCCCACACACTGTGCTGGTCAGTATCCTGGTGAATGCTTGAGGAGGGCCCTCTGCAGCTCCCCAGCACAGAGTTCTGTCTGGTACTGCCCAACTCTCAGCTTAACCTCCCTATCGCAGGGAATTTGCTGGGCTTCCCCTGGATACCCTTCTCTGCTCTGTGCCCTGGAAGATCTCTCAAGACAATGAGCTGGGGCAACTGCAGGGCTCTCCTCACTTTCTCCTCTTCTCTCAGGGATCGATATTCTTCATTGCCTGATGTCCTGTGCCTCAAAAACTATGGTTTCATGTATTTGTCCATTTTTTTTTCACTGTTTCAGCTGCGATGGTGAATTCAACCCCTGATATTGTATCTTGGTCAGAAGGAGACATTTAACTGGATTTATATCTTCTCATTTGAGCCCAATTCCTTACCTATAGAGTGCATCAACTATATTTTATATAATATTGCTCTATTAGTGGGAAATAGATGAGTTACATCAAAATGTTTAAGATAAAACCTTTCACTGTCTTTGGAAACACTTCTTCAGTATCAGTTAAGAGGAAACTGTTACCACAAGTTTGCTTTTATCAAGAATCAGGAAGTACTATGAGATCAGCATTAGACTTTTAAAAAATGTTGTTATGTGTAGGAGACTATATATTTTAGGTATTCGACTGGAAAGACACTTGTCGGAATTGTCTTGCTGGCTTAGTTTGCTGTATTAAGTTTGATGTCATGTATACTCATGGCATAAATTCTTCTCATGTGATGCCATTTACTAATGACACAAATTCTTCTGCTGTGATGCCAGCTAGTAAAGACATATATTCTTTTTCAAACATTGCTTTAGCATTTTTAATGAGCTTACTAGCTTTTGCTATAATGCTAGGAAATGCTGTGGTCATTTTAGCTTTTGTGGTGGACAAAAATCTTAGACATCGAAGTAATTACTTTTTCCTTAACTTGGCCATTTCAGACTTCTTTGTTGGTAAGTTACATTTAAGATAATCTTTCTCTATTATAATTTATTTCTAAAAACATAAAACAAGCTTTTATTATTTCAAAGGACTGTATAAAATTGGGTACTATTAGAAATAAAAAGTTTAAGGATTTAAATTCAGGGGAGGCTGTATGGCACTATATGGGAATGATATATATATATATATATATATGTATGTAAATAAGGTTTATAGGGGAATTTTCCTCTAAAAACAGTTTCTTTTTATGGAATAAAAGTAAGTCCAGAATTGCTTTAATCTAAGAGTTATTTTTGTTTCTGGAGCTATTTTCCTTGCATGTTTAGGTTTATAAGTATTCCTTTTTAAGTAAGCATAGTTTCTTTAATATCACAGTGTTGAAGTTATAGGAAATGATGCATGTACTGGTAATTGGCACAATCAGAAAATAGGATGTTCAGGTCAAATAGTATAGTTGATATTATTTTATGATATGATACATCATAGCATGTTATAAAGTACACCCAACACTAACCTACTTTGTGTATGATATGGTATCATAGTGCTAAATAACTAAGATCATAGAAATCAAAGTAATCTTTCTTTGAAAATGTACACTTCATAATTTCTTACTGCCTGATGATCATTTTCCACAATCCTTGTAATAGTGAGTGTATAGTGAAAGTCACTCAGTTGTGTCCAACTTTTTGTGACCCCCATGGACTGTACAGTCCATGGAATTCTCCAGGCCAGATTACTGGAGTGGGTAGCCTTTCCCTTCTCCAGGGGATCTTTCCAACCCAGGGATTGAACCCAGGCCTCCCACATTGCAGGCGAATTCTTAACAAGCTGAGCCACCAGGGAAGCGCATATCCTTGTAATAATAAGTAAATATGCAGAAGTGTCTACTGCTGATATTGTTTTATAGGACCTCCTAGTTAATTTGTTATTGTGTATAGCTACATAAATACTTACAGTTATGTTAAAATGAAGCAAAACTAATAGAACAATTAAGTTTAGTGCCTGGAACGTAGTGATTGCTCAACTTGTGTTAGTCTTTTCACTCTGGATTTCTCTGTAGACAAATGTCAACTCAAACCAAGTTCACAAATGTTAGTAGAGTACCTACCATGTATAAGTACTGTTAAGTACCAAGTGCAATTAGATGATGATGAGAGATAGACAGGACTAGGTTAGTCTGTTTCTTTTTTAAGCCTTCAAAATAGTACAGTAGCTAAGAGAAGTTCAGAAATGACTAACAGGACACAGTGATGTGAGAACCCACAAAGAGCTACCAAGTGTTATAGGCACTCAGAGGCGGGGCGGCGGGTGGGGGAACACATTTTGTTAGGGGGTAGTGGCCTCCAAAATGAACTTAAGGGGATGGGAATAATTTCCATAGGCAGAGTTGGGGAGGGCAGAGAATTCTAAGAATCAACAGCGATATGCTGATAGAAAATCATTGCGTATACCTTCCTAAGTGGGAGCTCCAGGCTGGCTTGTGTGCAAATGGGCTATATGAGAACAGCAAAGGGTGAAGATGAAATAGTTGGAATCTATACAATGAAGGCCTTTGAATACTAGTGTGAGTCTGGATTGGAGCTTATTCAGAAGGCAGTGTGACATTTAACTGAGTGACTGGGTTGAAGCTTCACATTAGAGGCATCAGAAGAGATGTAGGAGGTGGGTGAAGCCGGAGCAGAGGGTGGCTTGGTTTCTGAGAATCCTGCAGTGACCTTGGCAGAAATCAGCAGTGAGGCTCTGAGCGAGGGTCAGTTCAGTCACTTAGTCATGTCCAACTCTTTGCAACCCCATGGAGTGCAGCATGCCAGGCTTTTCTGTCCATCACCAACTCCTGGAGCTTGCTCAAACACATGTACATTGAGTCAGTGATACCATCCAACCATCTCATCCACTGTTGTCCCCTTCTCCTCCTGCCTTCAGTCTTTCCCAGCATCAGGGTCTTCTCCCAGGAGTTAGTTCTTGCCATCAGGTGGCCAAAGTATTGGAGTTTCAGCATCAGTCCTTCCAATGAATATTCAGGGTTGATTTCCTTTAGGATTGACTGGTTTGATCTCCTTGCAGTCCAAGGGACTTACAAGAGCTTTCTCCAACACCGCAGTTCAAAAGCATCAATTCTTCGGCGCTCAGTTTTCTTTATAGTCCAACTCTCACATCCATACATGACTGCGGGAAAAACCGTAGCCTTGACTAGATGGAAATTTGTCGGCAAGGTAATGTTTCTGCTTTAAATAAAAAGCTGAGACAGTACTTTGCCGACGAGGGTAAGAGTGGAAATAAGTTCAGGAGGCAGAGATGCAATGGCGGTGGGGTTGTCAGGCAGGAAAAAGATGTGTTAAAGATTGAGTTCTGGGGACAAGAGAAGTATGACATTCCTCAGAGAAATAGGGAGCATTTGGGAAAGCAGTTTATGCTTCTGATATTGCAATGATAAAAGTTTTGGAGGAAACCTCTAGTTGGAAAGATTGACAGGAATCCAGGTATAAAAATGACAGGATCACAGAAAAAAGTGGAGAACTAATATAGAAGCATTAAAAACATGCAGCAGTCTTGTTTTTCTCCTCAGTTCTGCCCCTCCAGGTAACCAACACTAACAACTTGATATAGATCCTTCCACATCACTCTCTTTGCTCACATGTGCATGGTTGTGTCGGAGAAGGCAGTGACACCCCACTCCAGTACTTTTGCCTGGCAAATCCCATGGACGGAGGAGCCTGGTAGGCTGCAGTCTATGGGGTAGCTAAGAGTCGGACACGACTGATTGACTTCCCTTTCACTTTTATGCATTGGAGAAAGAAATGGCAACCCACTCCAGTGTTCTTGCCTGGAGAATCCCAGGGACGGGGGAGCCTGGTGGGCTTCTGCCTATAAGGTCACACACAGTCGGACATGACTGAAGTGACTTAGCAGCAGCAGCAGTATGGGTGTGTGTGCTCAGTTACTCAGTCATGTCTGACCCTTTGTGACCCCGTGGACTGTAGCCTGCTAGACTCCTCTGTTCCATGGGATTTTTCCAGGCAAGAATACTGGAGTAGGTTTCCATTTTCTTCTCCAGGGTTTCTTCCTGACCCAGGGATCGAACCCAAGTCTCCTGCTGCCGAGCCACCAGGGAAGCCCTTTATGCTCACATAAACAGATAAAGTAAAAGTGAAGTCACTCAGTTGCGTCCGACCCTTTGTGACCCCGTGGACTGTAGCCTACCAGGCTTCTCCGTCCATGGGATTTTCCAGGCAAGAGTACTGGAGTGGGTTGCCATTTCGTTATCCAGGGGATCTTTCTGACCCAGGGATCGAACGCAGGTCTCCTGCATTGTAGGCAGATGCTTTACCCTCTGAGCCACCAGGGAAGCCCACACAGATAAATACACGAGTATATTTATGTGAACAGAGAATATTCTATTATGAATATATGTATCCCCCTCCTTCTTCACAAAGCTGTACAACTTTTAGATGATACTCAACATTTAAAATGGATGATGTATTTTGACTATTCCAAAGGAAGTAAAGACTTGTATACCTCATGGTCAGAAGGGATGGGGTAAAAATATATCCAAGGGAGAGAGACTGAGGCCTGAAGCTTTTGAATGAAGATGGTTCTAGACAAGAACAGAATGCCTCTGTATAAGGCCCAGGGTCAGCATCATGGCAGGCCCACCATCGTGGTCTTGAGCATCACAATCTGTGGTTCCTCTTTGAGAAATGTCCCTGCAGATGTGATGATTCAGCAGTCCTGGTGGTCCTCCTCTATTGTCAGGTGGATGGGAAAAGAAATGGCTTTGCTCCTGATGAGAGCAGTTGGACACGGGCCAGAATCTCATTTAATCAGCCAGTCTCATCCTTCACATTTTCCCTGCCACCTGCCAGCTTCATGCAGAGGTCCACTGATGTAATGCAATATTTACCATGACAGCGCAGGGCTTGGCAGAGTCTTCGAGAGCATTTCGTAACTAGATTTGAGTTTTGTGTCAATGCTCTTCTTTCTCCTTTGCCATGCTCGAAGTGTGTCTTTTTAGCTCTGAGCCTATAAGACCTCACGGTGGTGGGGGTGATGGGCCAAGATGGGCCTTGTGAGAGACTTTCTGTAGCTGTAAGATGGAAGTTCTTAACATTTAAGGTCATGAGACCCAGAGCTCACATCCACGCGGCGATGCCAGTGCAGGTCAGAGCGTCGCGTGCTCCGTACGGTGGGCTTTCTGGCTGAATGGCCTCTTGTCACAGATTTTTGAACTGGCCTCCTGTAGAAGCAATTTCTTAAAATTTGTGCTACCTGAGCAGCTTCCTAGGCTGAATTTAGTTGAAAAGGAAAGATTTATTGAGGAAAAATTCCAGTATCAGGTGCGTTAACATATCTCACCTATATATTACTCCAGAAAAATATTTATATCTATAGTGATACCTATAAAATTGTTATCACATGACCAATGCTTCCATCTATGGGTACCTTTTTCATATCTACATTTGTGTGGGTATGTATGGCCTACATAAGCACATGATGGATGACCCAGACAGGATCTTCAAGGGCAAAAGGTTGTTGTTGATGACAGAGTCTGAACCACATTTTCAGGATGGCAAAGTGTATCTTTAGTACAAATATAACTCAGAAGTATTGTGAGTTCAGTTCCAGACTGCTGCAATAAAGCAAAAATCAAAATAGGAGTCACATGAATTTTTTGGTTTCTCAGTGCATGTAAAAGGTATAGCTGCAGTCTACTAAGTGTGCAATAACATTATGTCTAAAAAAACAATTTACACACCTTAATTTAAAAATATTCTATGGTGAAAAATGCTAACCATTTTCCAAGCCTTAACAGAGTCATAATCTTTTTGCTCATGGGAAGGTCTTGCCATGATGTTGATGGATGCTGACTGCTCAGGGTGGTGGATGCTGAAAGCTGGGGTGCCTGTGGCAATTTCCTAAAATGAGACAACACTGAAATTTGCCACATCCGTTGGCTCTTCCTTTCACTTGAATACTTACAGGTCATTCTAGGGTTATTAATCGGCTTAATTGCAATGTTGTTATGTCTCATGGAATAGGGAAACCCGAGGAGACAAGGAAATCGCAGGCTGGTGAAGCAGTCAGAACACACACAACATTTATGAAGTTCACTGGATTATGTGGGCAAAGTTCATGGAGCGCCAAAACAATTAAAACAGTAACGTCAAAGATCACCACAACAAATATAATAATAAAAAAATAAAAATATTGTGAGGAGTAGCAAATGTGACACATAGAGACGCAAAGGAAGCAAATGCTATTGGAAGAAATACCGCTGACAGACTTTGCTCGCTGCAGGGTTGCCATGAACCTTCCATTCCTAATAAATGCAGTATCCGTGAAGTGCAATAAAGCGAAGCACAAGAGTGAAGTGCGCTGGTACCCTTGACTCTTCTCTACCCTCTGTGTTAGTCAGCTCGGGCTGCCCCAGCGGAATAACCACAGTCTGAGTGACTTTATAGCAGTTCACTTTCTCAGAGCTCTGGAGGCTAGGACAACCCAGGTGCCAGCTGATTTGGGGCCTGCTGAGGGCTCTCCTCCTGGCCTGTAGATGGCTGCCATCTTGCTTCATCCTCATCCAGCCTTGAGAGACAGCGAGCAAGCGAGCTTCCTGGTGTTTCTTCTTCTAAGGACACTAAGCCTGTTGGATTAGGGCTCTACCCTTACAACCTAATTTAACTTTAATTACCTCCTTATAGGCCCTATCACTCTGGGGAATCGGGCTTCAGCATGTGAATTTTGGGGGAGGGTGACACATTCAGTCCATAATACCCTCAATACAATCACTGTTATCCACACATTACTCTGTTGGCCCAAAGAATTCACTAGGGCTTTCAGCTTCCCCTCTACCTTTTGACTGTCATTTTCTCATGGAAGATGCAGTTGTTTTTTTTTTAAGTTTATTTTTAATTGGAGGATAATTGCTTTACAATATTGTGTTGAAGACCCAGGTTCGATCCCTGGGTCAGGAAGATCCTCTGGAGAAGGAAATGGCAACCCACTCCAGTACTCTTGCCTGGAAAATCCCATGGACGGAGGAGTGTGGTAGGCTACAGTCCATGGGGTAGCAAAGAGTCGGACACGACTGAGTGACTTCACTTTCACTTTTCTGCCATATATCAATATGAATCAGTCATAGTTATACATATGTTCCCTCCGCTTGAATCTCCCTCCCACTTCCCACAAGATGCAGCTTCTTAACTGGCTTCTGAAAGAAGGGGCTATTCAGGATTGACAGCAATTTTTAATGAAACTAGACTTCCCCGTTTTTATCTATTCATTCATCTGATACTAATTTATTTTGAACCAGGCACCCTTTTAGGTGCTGGGGATATATCAGGCAAAATACAGTAAAAAAAAAAAAAAAAAAAGATCCCTGCCCTCATGGTGCTTGTATTTTTTCTGGGAACATGGGTGGTGAGACAGACAATAAACGATATAAATAAATAAATAAAATTACACAACATTTTAGAGGTTGATCATTTGCTATTGAGAAAAACATAGGGAGGAGGAAGTATGTTAGAGGTAGAGGTTATAGTGTAAACTTCAGGGTTAGGGCTCACTGAGGAAGATTCATTTGAGTAAACAGAAGGAGGCTTCGTAGAGGGAAGTGTGCTGCATACCAGGATACCTATGCAAGGATCTGAGAGTGGGGGTGTGGGTCTGGGTGTGGGTGTGGTGAATTTGAGGTCAGATAGGGTGAAGAGATATCACTGCCATCAAAGGTCCATGCTGTCAAAGCTCTGTTTTTTCCGATAGTCATGTATGGATGTGAGACCATACATGGATGTGAGTCATGTATGTTGGACCATGAACTGAGTGCCAAAGAACTGATGCTTTTGAATTGTGGTGTTGGGAAGACTTTTGAGAGTCTCTGGGACCGCAAGAAGATCAAACCACTCAATACTAAAGAAAATCAACCCTGAATATTCACTGGAAGGGCTGATGCTGAAGCCGAAGCTCCAATACTTTGGTCACCTGATGTGAACAGCCAACTCTTTGAAAAGACCCTGATGCTGGGGAAGATGGAAGGGGGCAGCAGAGGATGAGACAGCTAGATAGCATTACTGACTCAGTGGACACGAATTTAAGCAAACTCTGGGAGATAGTGGAGGATACAGGAGCCTGATTTACTACAGTTCATGGGGTTGCAAAGAGTCAGACATGACTTAGTGACTGAACAATAACAAGGGTGAAGAGGAGTGAGCCAGGAGTGGAGGAGTAGCAGAGGGTTTTTTCTCTCACACTGTCCCTGCCTTACAGAGTTTCTATGACAGTTAGATGAGATGATATATGTAATGCACACAGGACAGTGTCTGGCATATGGTAACTGTACAATACCTATTAGCTGCTATTAATTTATTTGAGTTACATGTGTGAGCCATTAGTCAAGTCTAGATGTTGTGAAAAATACAAAGGTTGACTTTCAACACGGTCCCAATCTTAACACGTGACAATGTTATAAAGTAGGATGTGTCTGTACACGAGAGAGGGAGAGATGACTGAGGTGCCAGGAGAGGGCAGGTGGCAAAGGGTCACTTCTACCTAGGGAGTTCCAATAAAGATGATAAGAAAGATATCATTTTTTTTTTTTTTACACTAAGTGAAGAATGAGAAGGAGTTAAATAGACTTCTCTGTAAAAGAGAGATCTTCAAGCAAGAAGAACGTTCTTGGCAAAAGCAAAAAGATGTGGCAATGTGAGATGTGTTTAGGGGAAGGGCGGCCCATCCTGTCTGGGTCGGATCATGAACACAAAAGATGATGGATGCTGTGTATGGCTGGAAATACATGTTGGGACCTGAACTTAATTTGGAAAGTAACAAGGAGCCATTGAAGGTATGATGTTTGTGACAGCTATTTTTAAAATGGTATTTACAGGAACGTGTAGGAAATCAGTCCTGAATTTGCTGATGAAATACCATGAATTTCTAAATTATGATCAAGCAGTTTTTGGTCATTTCAGATAGTTCATTGTGTCATGTTTGCGTCTCTTCGTATTCATTGATACGTGCTATATTTGTTAATCTTCATTTTTTTCCGCCCATGCAGGTATGATCTCCATTCCTTTATTCATCCCTCACAAGCTCTTCAACTGGGAGTTTGAAAATAACATTTGTGTCTTTTGGCTCACTACTGACTATCTTTTGTGTACAGCATCTGTGTATAACATCGTACTCATCAGCTTTGATCGATATCAGTCAGTCTCCAATGCTGTAAGTCAAAACATTAATTTATCCTGCTTAGAAGATTATATATTTGTGAGTTTTATAAATTTTGGGTCCCTAAGCAAAAATTTTTGTTTGTTTGTTTAATTGACCAACCTTAGAGAAGCCTGATTACCCTTTCGTTGGCACTAAGTTCTCATTGGCTGTTAGTGAACACTTCCTGTGTGTTTGGTTAAGTCACTCCCCTGCGTCCAATGAAAATGGGAAAATGTCCAACAGAATCCAAGGCAAGGTGTAAGAAGTGGTAAACTGAGTCTGTAGTAGGTTGGATATGCATGAATCTCATAGGAGGTTTATCTGTTCAACTCCTAAGAAAACTTGAGACCTGAATGTTTTCTTCAGGATTGAACTTGGTGGGCAGGTAGAAAGACTCCCAGACTTCTGAATGTCATGAAGAAATTAATTTTGAATGACCAAAGGAAAAAACAGTGTGCAGGGAAGCCACAGGTTGTAACAGTGGAACTAACCAGTGCCAGTTTAGGACCCATGCCAAGCAAGTCTGAACTAACCAAGATCTGGAATAGTCTCATCAATTAGTTCATGACAGTTCTTAAGCAAGCTAAATTTATCAGCAACAAAGGAGAGAATAAGATTGATGTTAGTAAGGATGAGGGATGGGAGGAGGCCACAGAAATAATGGGACAGTGATCTGAAGAGTCTGAGACCTTGATGGGAAACTTCCTTCACTCCTGAGTCCCAGGGACCTAAATGTATGGGGAATGATTGTGTGACAGGGATTTTATTAAGGACTGGGATACAGAACTGAATCTGCAGAGTCTTTTTTTTTTTTTTTTTTGAGGAACATAACAGTCTAATGTGGAAATGGATCCATAAACAAAGGGACTAAGTGTGGTGCTGGAGGCATTGAGAGGCCAGGGACAGCTCTGTCCTGGGAGAGCTGTGCATCTTGGAGGCAGACAGGATTGGGAGGGTGCATTGGATAAAGATAGGATAAAATGCCATTACAAAGAGATTCCAAAATGCTGAGACTCAGACTGTAAGGCAGAAGTTAATTTTTCTCATAGAACAGTTCAGGAAGATTAGAAGGCTCTGCTCCAGGAGCCCACCCAGGGACCCAGGCTCTGTACTCTCTAGAGCAGGCACTTATGGTATCTGTTGCAATTGCTTAAATAAAACTTTATCATCCAAATAGTTGCTGGGCCACACGTGCTCCATGATCAGTGGTTTGCTGACCCCCATCCTAAGTCATTAACCTCCTTGGCATGCTCAAAGTCAAGTTGTTGTCACTTCAGGTTTCAGAAAAGAAGAGCAGAAGGCAGAAGTCCAGGGCAAAGGATTTTCTTTTAACCAAGTAGTGCAGAGTCACACAATCATTTACACTCACCTTTCACTGGTGAAATGTAGTCACATGGCCTTACCTTATTGTACGGGAAGCTGGGAAGTATGTTCTCTAGCTGAGCTGCCATATGGCAAGGAAGTAGAGAATGGGATGTGGTGGGACAGCCAGACACTTGACATTGAGTACGTCACTGGCACCAGAGTGCACGGCAGTTTGTCCTGGACAAACTCTGGAGAGAGTACAGATCAATTCGGATTAGCAATCCAGAAGCCTGTAATCTCACATTTTTCAAACTACAGATAGTAACTCATTATTGAGTCATGAAGTCAGTTCAGTGGCCTGTTACGTCACTTTTTCTTAGAATGAAAAAACATGCAAAGAAGTAGAACAGAACTTACAAATTAGAGTAAATCAGAGTACCCTGTGTATAATAAAGCTAAGAACTGTTTTATGAATACTTCTGTCAGTATCCTTGATTAGGGTTTAAAATGCATTTCTTACTTTAGGTTACAGTCAAAATGTTTGAAAAGCAGTGCTCTAGTTAATTATCTTCCCCATTTGTACTTTTAACATTTCCTTTCCTTCTGGGTTTTCTTTTTAATCTCAACTGAGTGTTCCTAGTTAGTGTTCACTGGGACATTTATTCACTGCAGGCTCAAGCTCTTGAGTGAACCTAAGGTTTGTGTAAAGGAAAGGGGCGGCTTTCCCAGTTAGAAAAAAGGCCTAGACATTACAGAGTTGAGGAGTGATGTCCAGAGAGAAAAGTGGATGGGTTTATTCCTTGGTCTTGCCCTGAGAAATTCCTTGACAATGTGGGCTGTAAACTTGGTGAGGGCCAGGTCAGCTGGATCCGGGTCCCTAGGACACGGCAGAGACAAGTGTAACAGGTGCTAAAGGCAGCGGTGTGTGAATGCTCATGGGGATGCTCAGGCAGCACCAGCACCTCTGTTGGCTGAGTTCCAACACAGCTGTAGGAAGCCAGAAGGAAACCTTCAAAGACCACAGGAGCTCATAGGAAGTGATCATGGGGAACAGAGCCCTTGCTGTAGCTAAAAGTCGAGAAGACAATGTAACAGGTCAGGGTGACAGGCGGGGCTTGAGAAATGGAAATCTGACAATAACCGGGGAAAGGAAGGCTCGGTGCAAATGGCCATGCCTGACAAGCACTTAGAATGGCCCTGCAATCCCATCTCATTATTAACACCAGCACGTTCCAGGGGCTGCTCTGCCTCACAAAAGAAACCTGACTGACAGAATGTTTGGATGTCTTATGGAAGTGGGGGAGGAAGCAGGGTAAGAGGAGACATCATGAATAATGGACATATTCTGTAAAAGTGAGAAGTGGGCCACGGATGAATTTCAGGGAGGCATGGGCCCGGATTCAAGCAATTTTGAACTGTCATCTGTCTAAAATGCTACTCAGAGACGAGGGAAGAGATTGGCATCATCATCTCAATTCCCTTGGATGTCTGTTACCCATTTGACCTTATACATAACAGAAAAGAGATCACTTTTCAGCGTATTGTACCATATCATTACGAAGGCTGAACAAAGCAATTAAAAAACTAAATGCAGTTTTATGACCATCTGGGTATTGTTACTATCTTCATAATCATTAGACTTAAGTGCAAGTATTAATTAGTGGTATGAGAAGCAGAAGGCAAAAAGATGTACTGTACATGGGAGCTTGTGGTTAGCACCATATACATTTTAGGTTAGCCTCAGAATTACCAGTAATTTGGAAAAAGGGTAACAAAAAGAGAAAAAAAAACCCACTTCCTTGATTTTTTTTAAAAAAGTAACTTAAAAAATTTAAACAAACCTCCTTTTACTCTAGCCCGTTGGTGAGCCCTCCTCAGCACATACAAGCCATTAAAGAAAGACAGTGCTTGGCACTGTTATACCCTTTTAATAAAAATGAGAACATACTTCAGGACAAGACTTAAAAACTCAGAGAAAATGGTACTTGAAAGATGGTGAAAAGGGAAGTGTGTCCCCACGTCATGGGTAAATCATTTCCTTTTCCTCGAGTATAAGCAGAGAAACATGGAACGTGGTTGGAAGAAATCTTACTGATCTGAAAGGGGTTTGGAGAGATTGTCTGCTCCAAGTCCCCTTAGAAAAGTCTTGGGTCACATGGTTACCCCTCATATGGGTAGTTGGCATCTTAGATTTCTTATAGAAGATACTCTTCAAGATTTGAGAATCTATCAAAGGTCCTGGGATCTGAGAGCAACGCTCCCCCACAGAATCTCATCTTTCCTTATAGAAGCCTGTCCCTGTGCTCAAATGGGCTTAGAATATTCTTCACTCCTAAAAAAGACCGTGGCACTCACCACAGCCACGTCTCCCCAAGTGGCTGGCCACCGTTGCTTCAGTACCATTTTTGCTGGGTGGATTCGTTTGTAGAAAGAAATGTTAGGTTCTGCTCAGTAACACTGTAGTCTCTTCCTACAGCCGATTTAACTCTCTTTCTTTTTGTGCATCATCTTATGAGAGGAAGGTAAGAGTTCTTTCCTTTTTGACCCCACCTTGAAGGCTCAGCATAAACTGCAGAATAGATTCTGTCTTTCAAACTTTTTTTACTGTGACTTCAGTGACAAATGCATTTTACACTGTGATTCGGTATGCACATTTCTCTCTCTCTTATGTATATTTATTAATGCTTTCCCAAAGCAAAAGTTTCATCAAACAATACACATCCTTATGATGTGTGATACATTCTGACATTGATTATCCCAATTTGTTAAAAATGCTGCTCACGACCCAGCTGGCAGGTTAAAAACACTGTGAGCATGTTCAGTTGGTCTCAGTTAACAGTTCAGATTAGTGTCTGTGGACTAGGAAAAACTGTGTTCTTCTTTTAGATATTAACCTTGACATTTTCCATAGCGTCAGACGTTTAACCTTAAACTGTTAAGAAAGTCTACATCTCGGCCCAGGGTTCACCAAAACGAAACCCTCTGCCCTGGCCCAATCACGTTACCCAGATTCAGTGACCAGCTCCACTGCGCACATCACGGAAACTCCTGAGGGCTGACAGTATGCTTTGTGCAATCAACATGTACTCATTGTATTAAAAATCATTTATTTGGTTTCTTTTAGGTGTCTTACAGAGCTCGACATACTGGGACCTTGAAGACTGTGACTCTGATGGTGGCCGTCTGGGTGGCGGCCTTCTTAGTGCATGGGCCAATACTAGTTTCAGAGGTTAGGAAGGAATTGCGGGGGGATTGCAAACCTGAATTCCTTAAAAAGAAGCATATCCTTGCCCTCACGTTAGTCTTCGAATTCCTGATCCCAGTCTTGCTAGTGGCTTATTTCAACATGTATATTTACTGGAGCCTATGGAAGCGCAGTCATCTCAGTAGGGGGCATTCTGGATTCATTTCTGCCCCTTCCATTAGCAGCGGACGCTCATTCAGGAATGGACTGTTTTCGAGGCCATCTCTTTCCAACCTGGAGGAATCAGCAGCATCCCTTCGTTCTGAGAAATCAGGAAGGAAGAGCAGCCTCTTTTCTTCCTTAAGAACCCAGGTGAATAGTTTAACCGCTTCCAAAACGAGCTCTCTCTCCCATTCGGATTCCCTAGTTCTTCACCAAAGGGAACATCTTGAGCTGTGCAGAGGCAAGAAACTAGCCAAGTCACTGGCCATTCTCTTGGGTGTTTTTGCTGTTTGCTGGGCTCCCTACTCTCTGTTCACAATTATTCATTCATGTCATGGCACACTCTCAGATTTCTTAAACCCTGTGTACGAGTTCACATTTTGGCTTCAGTGGTTCAATTCCTTTGTCAATCCTTTTTTGTATCCCCTGTGTCACAAGCGTTTTCAGAAGGCCTTCTTGAAATTATTTCGTGTGAAAAAGCAGTCCATATCATCACACAATCGGTCAACATCTTCTTAAAGATAATCATTTTGCTTATGTAAATTTCAGTCTTGCTCTCACATAAATGAGTCTGGCTTTCATCTTGCCATTTCCACTCTACTGAAAAAGTCCATAAAATTGTAACACTTGAAAACTTAAACAAACAAATAAAAAACGCCTGGAACCTACAAGTCAGTGGAAAATTATTCTGGTGAATAACAACAGCATCATTAGAAACTGACAATAATATTTTTGTAAACTCAGAGCCACAAAAGCACTATATTTTTCTTAGTCATCACCTCTTCTTTGTCTTTTAGATCTTAAGATAATTTTGATTGTGAAATTCAAAAATTTTGGTTTTCTTTCTAAATGTTCAGTGTTGCTACAGTCTTAACTGAATTTCCATTTTTATTTTACAGTGATGAAAACTCATCACATTTAAAGATCATTCCCTAAAGCATACAGTAGGAAAAAGAGCTCTTTAGCCCTTTGTCCTGGGGGTGGGTAACTCTGTTATGGTCACTGGGCAGTTGAATTAGGGTTTGAGTTGGCAGAACAGGAGGTGAGAGTGCTCAGATGAAAGAGCAGAGGGCATATATACTTCCGGACTCTACATTTCTGATCCGAGAAAAGAAGGAAGTGTGGGATGATGGGGGAAAGAGGAGGTCACTGCAGCTCTTGAAGGTTCTCAATGAAGTTATCTTGGAGTCCCTGGCAATCATAGGATGACAGGGTGAGGGATAGGTAATGGGTTGAAAGGATGGCTTTCCCGTTTCCTTCCTGCCCCCTTGTCCTAACTTGCACATCAGCTAAAACTTCTCCATGAGAAAATAGGAAAGAATGAGAAAGACTAAGAGATCCAAAAGGACTATAAGATTAAACCTGATGTATCTCGTATAACATTCACAGAACTAGTATGTGTCAATCATTATGAATCAAATACATTTCTGTCTTTGATGTTTTAACTCATGTGCTCAATATTTTATATTGCAGTGCTTGGAGTGATTCCTTTACTATGCAGTTAATGTAGGTTATACCTAACTGATGAGTTGCATTTTATTAGTCTGGTGACATTTTGTTCTTTTTGTCATTATTAATTTTTTTATAGTGTTCTTTACCTGTCTTTGTCATAACATTTCATTGTGATTTCATAGTTAATCTCTTCAGTAACATTTTATAAGTATTTCTTCTACAGTTTCTTAGAATTCTTATAATACAGATTAGTCATTTTCATATCTTAGATCTTTTAAACTTTTGATTCATCTAAAACATTAAAATATGAAAATCTTTGAAGTATATCATAAATGCTTAGAAATGCACATGGTTTTTTATATACACTTACACATTAACATTAGTTTCAAAACAGGAAATACATGTTCAATATTCAATCATAATTGAAAAATTTGAGAAATAAACCGTTATAAACACATAAGTTTTTACAATGCTGTAGCTTGTTAGTTTTAACATTTGTAAATCAGTAGTTGTGGATTTCATCTCGTTACTGGAGGTCTGAATGATCGTTGAATGGAGTGGCCCCATGAAAACTTTTTCCAGTTGAACCTTAGAGGAAACATGCCTAAATAGTCATATGTATTTTCTATAGTCAGAAAACGTAAAATGTATTGTATTTCATTCAATCCAAGATGCTGTCCATCTAAGACATACCATCTTACATTATAAAAGAGAAAGTGCTATGAAACAAGGTTTAAAAGAATCACACTTATAAGGAAGTCCTATTCTAATTTCAGAATTGTTGAAAAGTGAGAAATGTATGTTTCAGAAGTGATGAAATGTGAGCCAGGTATGAGAAATGAACAGAACAGGGCTAATCTTCTATGAAGTGAGACTCTGAATAAAATACTTTGATGGTACATTCAGGTATTCATGAAACAAATGTGAATTAGGAGTCTATCACATATTAGCTACTTACTATAAAGATGACTGTGAAGCTTGACATAAGATTTAGATTCCCTGGGGCAGAAATATTATTGGGTTGGCCAAAAAGTTTGTTTGAGTTTTATCATAAGATCTTACAGAAAAGCCCAAATAATTTTTTTTGCCAACCCAATACATTGGGATTCTCTTAGTACAGTCCACTTCATAGCTATTTTGAAAAGGCACACAGTAGGCATTTTCCTTAAAAAGGGAATGTCAGTCTCAGTCTTTTAAATCTGCACTGTAAGAACTTTTAAAATGTTTTTCATTATAATGAAAATATATGTACTTATTATAAAAAGACAACAGTTAAACAATTTCTATACCCAAGAACCAGTGACAATTATTAGTTTGGTGTAGATGTTTCTAAAAAAAGAACGACATAATCCATTTTCTAGAAACATGTTTGTATATCTAAACTTTGATCTAACGGCCTCAAGATATCCTCAGGTGAAACTTATCATAAAATGAAACTTTCAATTCTAGTATGAGTAATTACTAGCCTCCACTTCCCAGTATAGGTGGTTTATAAATACTTACTAAATTTTTAAATTAAAGATATTTATTTTAAAATTATTTTAAAATAAATATTAAAAAAATGAATACTTACTCAGTTCAGTTCAGTTCAGTCACTCAGTCGTGTCCGACTCTTCGCGACCCCATGAATCGCAGCACATCAGGCCTCCCTGTCCATCACCAACTCCCAGAGTTCACTCAGACTCACGTCCAACGAGTCAGTGATGCCATCCAGCCATCTCATCCTCTGTCATCCCCTTCTCCTCCTGCCCCCAATCCCTCCCAGCATCAGGGTCTTTTCCAATGAGTCAACTCTTCGCATGAGGTGGCCAAAGTACTGGATCAGTCCTTCCAAAGAACACCCAGGACTGATCTCCTTTAGGATGGACTGGTTGGATCTCCTTGCAGTCCAAGGGACTCTCAAGAGTCTTCTCCAACACCACAGTTCAAAAGCATCAATTCTTCGGCACTCAGCTTTCTTCACAGTCCAACTATCGCATCCATCCATGACCACTGGAAAAACCATAGCCTTGACTAGACGGACCTTTGTTGGCAAAGTAATGTCTCTGCTTTTTAATACGCTATCTAGGTTGGTCATAACTTTCCTTCCAAGGAGTAATTACTGCGTCTTTTAATTTCATGGTTGCAATCACCATCTGCAGTGATTTTGGAGCCCAAAAAATAAAGTCTGACACTGTTTCCCCATCTATTTCCCATGAAGTGATGGGACCAGATGCCATGATCTTTGTTTTCTGAATGTTGAGCTTTAAGCCAACTTTTTCACTCTCCTCTTTCACTTTCATCAAGAGGCTTTTTAGTTCCTCTTCATTTTCTGCCATAAGGGTGGTGTCATCTGCATATCTGAGGTTATTGATATTTCTCCCAGCAGTCTTGATTCCAGCTTGTGCTTCTTCCAGCCCAGCATTTCTCATGATGTATTCTGCATATAAGTTAAATTAGCAGGGTGACAATATGCAGCTTTGACGTACTCCTTTTCCTATTTGGAACCAGTCTATTTTCCATGTCCAGTTCTAACTGTTGCTTCCTGACCTGCATACAGGTTTCTCAAGAGGCAGGTCAGGGGGTCTGGTATCCCCATCTCTTTCAGAATTTTCCACAGTTTCTTGTGATCCACACAGTCAAAGGCTTTGGCATAGTCAATAAAGCAGAAATAGATGTTTTTCTGGAACTCTCTTGCTTTTTCCATGATCCAGCGGATGTTGGCAATTTAATCTCTGATTCCTCTGCCTTTTCTAAAACCAGCTTGAACATCTGGAAGTTCATGGTTCATGTATTGCTGAAGCCTGGCTTGGAGAATTTTGAGCATTACTTGACTAGCGTGTGAGATGAGTGCAATTGTGCAGTAGTTGGAGCATTCTTTGGCATTGCCTTTCTTTGGGATTGGAATGAAAACTGACCTTTTCCAGTCCTGTGGCCACTGCTGAGTTTTCCAAATTTGCTGGCATATTGAGGGCAGCACTTTCACAGCATCATCTTTCAGGATTTGAAATAGCTCAACTGGAATTCCATCACCTCCACTAGCTTTGTTCGTAGTAACGCTTTCTAAGGCCCACTTGACTTCACATTCCAGGATGTCTGGCTCTAGGTGAGTGATCACACCATCGTAATTATCCGGGTCGTGAAGATCTTTTTTGTACAGTTCTTCTGTGTATTCTTGCCACCTGTTCTTGATATCTTCTGCTTCTGTTAGGTCCATACCATTTCTGTCCTTTATCGAGCCCATCTTTGCATGAAATGTTCCCTTGGTATCTCTAATTTTCTTGAAGAGATCTCTAGTCTTTTCCATTCTGTTGTTTTCCTCTATTTCTTTGCATTGATCACTGAGGAAGGCTTTCTTATCTCTCCTTGCTATTCTTTGGAACTCTGCATTCAGATGCTTATATCTTTTCTTTTCTCCTTTGCTTTTCACTTCTCTTCTTTTCACAGCTATTTGTAAGGCCTTCCCAGACAGCCATTTTGCTTTTTGCATTTCTTTTCCATGGGGATGGTTTGATCCCTGTCTCCTATACAATGTCTTGAACCTCCGTCCATAGTTCATCAGGCACTCTATCAGATCTAGTCCCTTAAATCTATTTCTCACTTCCACTGTATAATCATAAGGGATTTGATTTAGGTCACACGTGAATGGTCTAGTGGTTTTCCCCACTTTCTTCAATTTAAGTCTGAATTTGGCAATAAGGAGTTCATGATCTGAGCCACAGTCAGCTCCCAGTCTTGTTTTTGCTGACTGTATAGAGTTTCTCCATCTTTGGCTTCAAAGAATATAATCAATCTGATTTTGGTGTTGACTATCTGGTGATGTCCATGTGTTGAGTCTTCTCCTGTGTTGTTGGAAGAGGGTGTTTGCTATGATGAGTGCGTTCTCTTGGCAAAATGCTATTAGCCTTTGCCCTGCTTCATTCCGTACTCCAAGGCCAAATTTGCCTGTTACTCCAGGTGTTTCTTGACTTCCTACTTTTGCATTCCAGTGCCCTATAATGAAAAGGACATCTTTTCTGGGTGTTAGTTCTAAAAGGTCTTGTAGGTCTTCATAGAACCATTCAACTTCAGCTTCTTCAGTGTTACTGGATGGGGCATAGGCTTGGATTACTGTGATATTGAATGGTTTGCCTTGGAAACAACAGAGACAGATCATTCTGTCGTTTTTGAGATTGCATCCAAGTACTGCATTTCGGACTCTTTTGTTGACCATGATGGCTACTCCATTTCTTCTGAGGGATTCCTGCCCGCAGTAGTAGATATAATGGTCACCTGAGTTAAATTCACCCATTCCAGTCCATTTGAGTTCGCTGATTCCTAGAATGTTGACATTCACTCTTGCCATCTCCTGTGTGACCACTTCCAATTTGCCTTGATTCATGGACCTAACATTCCAGGTTCCTATGCAATATTGCTCTTTACAGCATCGGACCTTGCTTCTATCACTAGTCACATCCACAACTGGGTATTGTTTTTGCTTTGGCTCCATCCCTTCATTCTTTCTGGAGTTATTTCTCCTCTGATCTCCAGTAGCATATTGGGCACTTACCAACCTGGGGAGTTCCTCTTTCAGTATCCTATTATTTTTGCCTTTTCATACTGTTCATGGGGTTCTCAAGGCAAGAATACTGAAGTGGTTTGCCATTCCCTTCTCCAGTGGACCACATTCTGTCAGACCTCTCCACCATGATCTGTCCGTCTTGGGTGGCCCCACATGGCATGGCTTAGTTTCATTGAGTTAGACAAGGCTGTGGTCTGTGTGATCAGATTGGCTGGTTTCCTGTGATTATGGTTTCACTGTGTCTGCCCTCTGATCCCCTCTCACAACACCTACCATCTTACTTGGGTTTCTCTTACTTTGGACATGGGGTATCTCTTCATGGCTGCTCCATCAAAGTGCAGTCACTGCTCCTTACCTTGGATGAGGTTGCCTCTCCTGACCTTGAACGTGAAGTAGCTCTTCTCAGCCCTCCTGAGCCCGTGCAATTGCCACTCCTTGGACGTGGGGTAGCTCCTCTCAGCCACCACCCCTGACCTTGGGCATGGGGTAGCTCCTCTCAGCTGCTCCTGCACCATCGCAGCCTGGCACTCTCAGTCATCTTTAAGACTAGAGAGAGTAAAAGAGAAGTGAAGTCATTAGAACTCAGGATCTTGGAGAAATCATTAGAGGGTTAATGTTTGAAGGCCTGATTAATTTCTGATGCCAATGGTAGAGCTTGGACAACCAAAGGGATGGGGCCAGTTGTGCCCAGGCTACCCTTGGGGGTGGGGTGGGAAAATGCAGTTAGGGCTTCTGCTAGTACCTCTGATAGGAGCCAGCAAGGCAGAAACATTGGTCTTTACTGTCTGGTCCTGGCTACTGGTAAGTGTGTTACTAATATGCTAATGTAGTAAAATCAAGATATGATGAGATTCAGTTTGTTAGACATCATATTTGTCGCCATCTTGGTTCTATTTGGGTTTTCTCTTGGTGTGTGTGTAGCTTCCTCTTATCTCTAGATTCTTTAAAGATTTATGTCCATTCCTGCTAAAGGTGCAGGGTGGGAAGGTTCTGAGCAAGGACACTCTTGCTAATAGTGAGGGGATGGAGGGTTTTGAGCATAAACCTGGAGCAGCTCTAGCAACACTAAGCCCAGCACCCTCATTCCAACAAAATTTACTTCCCCTCTGTTCTTATCACGTGGGCTTTAGTGCTTAAGAAGTGTTCAACATTTTAATGTTGATGCAAGTGACGGAGGAATGAAGTCCAGGAAAGCATGGAACTCAGCAGTGGTTATCATTGGTGGGTTCCTGACAGAGATGCCAAGCTGGTGGTTCATGAAAGTGTCTGACCTATAGGATCAGTGGATTTTGGTGTTATTATTTAAAAATTTAAAACACTGAATATTCCTTGGAAGGACTGTTGCTGAAGTTCCAATACTTTGGACACCTAATATGAGGAGCCAACTCATTGGAAAAGACCCTAATGTTGGGAAAGATTGAAGGCAGGAGGAGAAGGGGACAGCAGAGGATGAGATTGTTGGATAGGAATACCAACTCAATGGACATGAGTATGAGTTGGACATGACTTAGCAACTAAACAACAACAATAATTTAAAAACTGGGGAATTCAACATTAAAATTGAGATTTTCAGGGTTTTTTTGTTGTTGTTGTTGTTTTATTTTGTTAGAAATTGGAAGATACAGCAATATTGGGCCCACCTTCCCTCAAGAAAACAATTTGCTGGGAGTTCCTTGGCAGTTCAGTGGTTAAGACTCAGCCACTCAAACACTGTATGAAGTGGAGTGAAAGTCCCTCAGTTGTGTCTGACTCTTTGCGACTCCATGGACTATACAGTCCATGGAATTCTCCAGGCCAGAATACTGGAGTGGGTAGCCTTTCCCTTCTCCAGGGGTTGTTCCCAACCCAGGACAGAAGCAAGCTGGTGTAGCTAAGACCATCTTAAGAGTAGCCAGCCTCCAGCTGACTCAACAGTTGATTGGAGATGCCTGGGCAAATGTTGGCTAAATGAGGCCAGTTGACTGCAGCCTAGCACTGCCCAGACCAGAAGAGCTGCTCAGTTGACCCAGAGACTCCTGAGCAATGAAAGTCACTACATCTGGGGAACACTCTGATATTCAGTAATAGGTAACTGACATGGGGAGTGTCCACTTTCCAGTGTATTCAATCCAGCCTCTGAAAGTTGAGTATGAGAGAGAGATAAAGATTTATATCACTTGTTCTTTTGTGGTAACTGAGACAAAAAAAGACAAACATTATTATGTAACAGGACAGTATTTTTTTAAAGGTCATGGTTACTTCTCTACAGGAACATAGTCACTGCAAAATGATTTAGTAGCAAAGATAACTGATTTCAAAATATTGTAAACTAGACAACATAACAATAGTAGGATAGATACACACGTGAGGCTAAAGATATACCTTGGGGAGAGAAATGTCAAAACAAGCTGTTCTTCAGTTCAGTTTGGTTCAGTTGCTCAGTCGTGTCCGACTCTTTGCAACCCCATGAATCGCAGCACACCAGGCCTCCCTGTCCATCACCAACTCCCGGAGTTCACTCAGACTCACGTCCATCGAATCAGTGATGCCATCCAGCCATCTCATCCTCTGGCGTCCCCTTCTCCTCCTGCCCCCTATCCCTCCCAGCATCAGAGCCTTTTCCAATGAGTCAACTCTTCGCATGAGGTGGCCAAAGTACTGGAGTTTCAGCTTTAGCATCATTCCTTCCAAAGAATACCCAGGGCTGATCTCCTTCAGAATGGACTGGTTGGATCTCCTTGCAGTCCAAGGGACTCTCAAGAGTCTTCTCCAACACCACAGTTCAAAAGCATCAATTCTTCGGTGCTCAGCTTTCTTCACAGTCCAACTCTCACATCCATACATGACCACTGGAAATGCTAAGCTCTTCTTAGCTATGTGCATTTCTCTTTCAATCATCAGGGTCAGTCTCTTCACATTTCCATCTTAAGTCAGATACTGCAGTCTACAGACTGGTTATACACTTTGTATTAAATGGTCTCTCTTTTCAATCCTATTTTTGCTCAGGCCTGCAGCAGTTTCTTAATGTGATTAAATGTCTACCAGGGAATAAGAGAAGAAGGACTTTTAGTAGAATGAGCCAGTTTGGTTAATGATGAGTAGTTCTGTGAAGATCAGTGGAATAAGTGGAATTTATCTCTCCTTTCAAATTTTTACATTGCCTTTCTCTGCTCTCTTACCACTGATCATAAGGAACTGACCATAAAAGAAAACATCCTTCTGGAAAAGTTTAGTTTAGTTAACCAGAGTCTAACCTGCTGGGATAATATCAGAGCCTAGCTGACCTGGGGGAAGGGAAATAGTCAACTCCAGCCGTCTCTAGCTGTTCTGACCCACCTAAGTTGTGGAGATAAAAAAATCTCCCAGAAATACATTTGGAGTACACAGTGAAGATACAGGTTCATTCAAAGATGGAGACCTAATCATAGGACTACAGAAAACTTCCCCTCCCCCAGACCTCACTACCACATTGCTAGAAGTCTATGGTGGTTTCTTTTATGCAGTGTATTCAGCTATGAATAAAAAATTACAAAGCATATCAAAAGGCTAAAACCACAATTTGAAGACACTGAGAAATCATCGGAACCAGACATAGCGTGGGTGTTGGAATTATCAGATTAGGAATTTAAACCCATTCTGATGAATATGCTGCAGTCTCTAGTAGATGAGGTAATCAGCCTGCAAGGTCAGATGGACAATGTAAGCACAGAGACAGAAATCCTAAGAAATGTTTAGGTCACTTAAAACATCTTTCGGACATTCACTCTAACTTAACATTTCCAACAGTCAAGATAAAGATGTAAAAGACATGCTTTTTTTTCTCCATAGAAAGACACTTATCAGCTCCTTCTTAGAAATGGGAAGACAACTTCTTTTTAAATTATTACTCCATCCTTCCTGTGTCCACACCCCATTCTAGAGCATCTGGGTCATGGCTGAGGTGGCAGTTAGGCAACTGGTTGGATCTTCTGCCCTTTTCGACTTCTGGAATCTCAACTTTGAGTTCAATCCTTATTTTTGCGTTTTGTCCCTCTGGCTTCATGTGGCTAAGCTGGGCTGAAGGGCCTCATTACCCCTGAGTTAGGAGTACTTCTCAAGGGGCTTCCCTGGTGGCTCAGAGGGTAAAGAATCCACCTGCAATGTAGGACACCTGAGTTCATTCCCTGGAGGAGGGCGTGGCTGCCCACTCCAGGACTCTTGCCTAGAGAATCCCATGGACAGGGGATCCTGGCGGACTACAGTCCACATGGTTGCAAAGATTTGGACGTGACTGAGACACTTTCACTTTCAGGAGTACCTCTCAAGGGGTTGCAGTCCCCCGTGGTATGGAGCTGGGCACTATGGTCTATTCCTCAGTGTTCTTACTTTTCGGCTTTCATGAGGACCAAGAAAAAGAGGGTCTGGACTTGGAAAACCGTACTCCTCTACACTATTCTGAGGACCGAGGAAACATCTGTTGCTTTGAGAACATAGCCCCATCAGGGTTTCTACCATGTAGCAGGCAATGGGGGCCAAGTTAGTTAAGGAGTTATGCATCATCTGGCTTGACATCAACAGGGACATGCACACAAATGTGCTCTGCAGTGCAGTGACAAAGCATGAGGAATTATTTCTTTTATAGTTACGCTCGTAGGGCTGAGAGGGCAGAGCCGCTACAGCAGAACTGCTGCCAACTGCCCTGCTTGGCCTTGTATCTTTCCAACAACCCGGTCCTTCCGTGTCAAGGCTGTGTGGCTGTACTCCTAGACTAGCACAGGCAAGGCTTTGCCTGCAGATGGCTAGAATTTGCATGGATAAATCAGAATAGTATTTGTATGGATAACGCAGAAACTTAAATGAGAGGCTTTCTTTTCGCCAGACAGGATTCCTTAGAGATGGTATCGGTAAAATAGATACCACTGCTATTCTTACTCGACAGAGGAGGTAGTTAGTGAATCAGAGCTTTTAGGAGGTGAATGTGAGTGAACTAAACAAAAACCTGAATTAAATCCTAAAGAAACAAAATCAAATCAGTTCAGTTCAGTTCAGTCGCTCAGTCGTGTCCCACTCTTTGCGACCCCATGAATCGCAGCACACCAGGCCTCCCTGTCCATCACCAACTCCCGGAGTTCACCCAAACTCATGTCCATCGAGTCGGTGATGCCATCCAGTCATCTCATCCTCTGTCGTCCCCTTCTCCTCCTGCCCCCAATCCCTCCCAGCATCAGGGTCTTTTCCAGTGAGTTAACTCTTCGCATGAGGAAATCAACAAAGTTCAAATCTGAAGGTCTTTCCCCCACCTCACTCTACACCAGCAGTGTCCCATTTTCTCCACCAGATGGCAGTAATTCCACATAATTTTTCTCCCTTTTATTTCTGAGCAGCCACTGGATAAATGGGTAATACCGTTTTGAGCTACAATTTAGAGGAATCTGATAACAGCCTCCTCACTTGCCAGTATGTTATACTGAATTAAACTCAGAAAAGCAGTTAAGGCTACATAAGTTCTATAAAAAAACAAGTAGTGACTGCTCCCCCTACCGAGGTAAGGCTGCCACAAAGCATTCACACAAGGCAGGGCATACGGACTCACACGCCCCCACACAGATTAACTGCCCCCAAACCCACAGGTGGACACACAGATAAACCAACTCCCTCTCTCTCTCTCTTCAAGAGGAGGAATCTTTTCTCAAAGAACCTCTTAAAATTCCTTAGGACAATAAATAGTTTTTTTCTTGCCTATTTCATGAGTTTCACTTGCTAATCTTTTCTTTGTAAAAACATTACAAGTTATTGGCTCAAAAAAAAAAAAAAAAAAAATCACTGCATTTCAGGAATTTCAAAGCTTATAAAAATCTTCCTTCCCTGAAAGTCACTGGAAAAGAATAGTTGTCTTCTAAGATTTCACATACACAAACCTATGCCCATCTTTCCTAAACTATTACTTTATTGGCATTTTCCCTACATCTACTCTTTATATTCCACAGTGATCCGTTAAAGGCGTTGTCTATTTCTCACATATCCCAAAGTATTCAAAACTTTAAGAGTCACAGGTAGCTGTAAAGTCATGGTCCTCTACCTTCAAGTATCTTCAGTTCAGTCGCTCAGTCGTGTCCGACTCTTTGCGACCCCGTGGACTGCTGTACACCAGGCCTTCCCGTCCATCACCAACTCCTGGAGTTTACTCAAACTCATGTCCATTGAGTCGGTGATGCTATCCAACCATCTTATCCTCTGTCTTCCCCTTCTCCTCCTGCCTTCAATCTTTCCCAGCATCAGGGTCTTTTCAAATGAGTCAGCTCTTCACATCAGGTGGCCAAAGTATTGGAGTTTCAGCTTCAACATCAGTCCTTCCAATGAATATTCAGGACCGATTCCCTTTAGGATGGACTGGTTGGATCTCCTTGCAGTCCAAGGGACTCTCAAGAGTCTTCTCCAACACCACAGCTCAAAAGCATCAATTCTTCTGTGCTCAGCTTTCTTTATAGTCCAACTCTCACATCCATACATGACTACTGAAAAACCCATAGTGTTGACTAGATGGACCTTTGATGGCAAAGTAATGTCTCTGCTTTTTAATATGCTGTCTCGGTTGATCATAACTTTTCTTCCAAGTAGCAAGCGTCTTTTAATTTCATGGCTGCAGTCATGTGTCTTCATAAAAAAATAATTTTCAACTTCAAGTATTTCCCGTTTAAGAAAGCACCACCTACTGGCTAGATTTGGTGTTGCAGCTCAGTTAGCGCACAGCCTCAAAGACACAATAGGCTTCTTTTGTATTAGTAATTCTATGATCAGGAGGTAAAAAGGGAAATTATGTTTACTATAAAGTAATTTCCAATTTCATATTATGCTGGATGCCATGAGTCTAGCCACATTTAAAATATTTCTTATCAAAAATTTTCCTGTCATTTAATTGGGGCATCTCAGTTCTAAAATTTTGTTCTTATGAGACTGTGTCTTTGATATAATGGATGCTCATAGGGAGAATATTGTACATTTTGGAAAAATTTCTCTATGGTCAACTTCTCAGGAATAAGTCTATTTCACACTGTGGGCATTATTTATGATTCATAAGGTAAATCTATTTTTGAAACTCTCAGCTTAAAAGAAAAACATAACTAAGTGTTGGCATGATGATAGGATTTTTAGATTTATTCAAAGTTTTGAGAAAGGAGAGTCCCAGATATTGTTGATGAAAATAATACCTTCATCTCATCTCTATCATCAATGTTTCGTATTAAAATCCTATGAGGTTTTATTCTGCAACTTAAATTTATTTTAGAAAAGAAAAGCTGGGAAGAAAGAGAATAAAAAGAAAGGAGTGGAAAATAATATATATTTATTTTCCTGGCCTATATTTGAGCTCCTCTAAAGAGAGGAACCAGGACCAGAAGTTAATAAAATTATTTTACTGGAGGATTACCTTCCAGGCAAGAGGTGATCCCAGAAGTTGATAAAACATTGAGACTTTGTGATTCTCTTGGCATAACAGAGCAGCCTTGGGTGATCACATGTCAAAACATGAGGCAGAGCTAGGAAGGAAGCTATTCCTCCACCCCCGAGGAACCCAGTGTTGTTCTGACATCTGAATCTGGCATGCCGGGCTCCCCAGAGGCAGCATGTCATCTGGAGTCCAGGGTGACCACTGGAGTCTCCCAGCGGGTAATGGCAGCACTGGGCCTCCCCAGCCCCCGCCCCAGGGGGCTCCATGTACGGTGGACAAGGGGGGGGTGGAGGCAGAGAAGAGGGTGGTCACTCCATGCTGACCGCAGCTGACAGACTGGTTTGTGGACATGTGTGATGGCGTCTCTTTAGGAATTAACAGAAATGTCAGGACAGGTACAAGTCCAATGTCTGGAAATCAAAGCTGAGCTTAATCACAATCTGTTTCTAAAATATTAAGTCTCTCTGTGGCAGTAATGTTAGTCGCTCAATCACGCCCAACTCTGCAACCCCTGGACTGTAGCCCACCAGGCTCCTCTGTCCATGGGATTCTCTAGGCAAGAATACTGCAGTGGGTTGCCAATCCCTTCTCTAGGGGATCTTCCCAATCCAGGGATGAACCTGGGTCTCCCACATTACAAGCAGGTTCTTTACTATCTGAGCCACCAGGGAAGCCCCTGTATATAATAATAAAACTATATGTATATACCTGTATGTACATATCTATGTTTATATACAGTTATGTTTAAAATAGTCACCAGCTAATGAGGTCTGGGATACTTAGGCAACACCTACTAGTGTAACCAGCAGCTTCAACAATAACCCACTGTACCATGGGAACAGGTATAATGTGGACAGTTATTGCTTCTGCACGAAAGGGATAGAGCATGGAGCGCACCCTAGCTTCTCTATTCCAACTCCATCCAAGATTGGGTGGGATGGAGAAGGGGTGTCAACACAGGGAGCGGGGCTGAGAATTTTTTTCAAACTCCTGCCTGTAGCTTCACTCTGTACTTTGAGAAGTTCCTAGGGCATGGATCAGGGTTAACGCAGGACTTGGCTCATTCCATCTGAAAAGCACTCATTAGTTTTCACAATAGCCCATCAAATGTCTAAAGCCATAGAAGAACAGAGACAGGAAATGAAAGGTGATAAAAACTACAGACTCTGGCTGCTGCTATTCTTTGCACATCTGCAAGGCTTCTCCACACAGGCAGACTTCAATGGAAGCTCTGTGCCTGTAGAACTGCCCAGGGACCTGGCCTCCTCACCCCTCATCACATTCTAAGGTGGGCAACACCAGCTTTTGAATCAGGAAGCAATTTTAAAATCAGTCATGTTTTGATCCCGCAGGCCTGGTTTCATCTGATTAATAAGCTGTGCTTTCAAGGCCCTACCCGTTTGCTTCCCCTGGTAGCTCCCCTCCCCAAACCCATCCTCCAAGTGTCTGCAAACAGGACCCTTTTCCCCACTGTGACCCAGCCCAGCAACAGGATCCCGACCCAGAAGGACTAGCCGGTGCAGGCCTGACCTTGCCAGGAGGAATTTCTCTCTCCAGCTGGAATTTCCTTCCCGTCTACCTCCAGGCCTTTCCTGCCGGCCAAACTCCCCTTTGACCACCCTGAATAAATCTTCCCTGCATCCCTGACAGCTGCTGATTTGGCTTCTTTCTTATTTTTTTTTTTTAATTGAAAGTAAACCTTCAAAGCGGCCTAGCCACCTAAGAACCTCTGCTGGGCACTGCAGCTGGGCCAGTGAACCTCAAACAGAAGTGGTGCATTCCACTGAGTCCCCCTCCTGCCCTGGGGGTGTTGGGGAGGGGTAGGAATCATGGGGCTTTGTGTGCTGGCAGGGCCACTCAGCTTTCAATTTAGCTTCTGTATTAGAAGAAGGGGATGTGGGTATGGATAGAGTGGTTGTGGATAGATTTTGAAAGTGGTTGAGAGAGAGATGGAGAGAGGGGATGGCAGGGGGAGGAAGGAGGTGAGAGGGTGGGGAGGTCGGGGAAGATAGATCTCCAGAGGGAGGTGTGAGTTTGCAGGCAGAATGCAAGTGCCATTTATTTATAAGAGAAATCTGGGGGTGTCTTTGTGCTGCCTAGTTAGACCACTGGGAGTACTTTGCAGAGGGAGATTAATTTAAAAAGGCATATCCAAATCTAACAAACAGTTTGCAACAAAGAAAGGAACAATGCAGGGGATGGCACAGAGGGTTAGGAGCCAAGATTCCTAGATTTCCTTCTAGGGTCTTCTCTTAGCTACTTTGCACTTTGAGCTGGTCATTCAAGGCTCTACATCTTCCACCCCTGCCCTCCACCCCCAACTTACTATAGAACAGGGGTCCCCAACCTCCAGGATCTACTGCTTGATGATTGGACACAGAGCTGATGTAATAAAGAAATAAAGTGCACAATAAATGTAATGCACTTGAATCAGCCCCAAACCATCCTCCACCCCATCTCTCAAGTGTGAATGGAAAAACTGTCCTCCACAAAACCAGTCCCTGGTGTCAGAAAGGTTGGGGACTGCTGCTGTAGAGGACTTTAAATATTTAGAAAGGTTGAAAAAATAACACCTTTATACCCACTACCTAGATTCAACAGTGTGTGTGTGTGTGTTAGTCGTTCAGTCATGTCTGACTCTTGGTGATCCCATGGGCTGTAGCCCTCCAGGCTCCTCTGTCCATGGGATTCTCCAGGCAAGAATGTTGGAGTGGGTTGCCAGTCCTTTCTCCAGAGGATCTTCTCGACCCAGGGATCGAACCTGGGTCTCCTGCATTGCAGGCAGATTCTTTACCCTCTGAGCCACCAGTGATCCTTAGATTCAACAATGGTTAACATTTTTTCCCCCTGTATTTATCTTTATCTCTATGTTTGTACATTCTCTCTCACATACAAACATTCTCACGGAATTATTTGAAGGTAAGCTACAGACATGACGTTTCACCTTTCTGCTGCTGCTGCTAAGTCGCTTCAGTCGTGTCTGACTCCGTGCGACCCCATAGACGGCAGCCCACCAGGCTCCCCCGTCCCTGGGATTCTCCAGGCAAGAACACAGGAGTGGGTTGCCATTTCCTTCTCCAATGCATGAAAGTGAAAAGTGAAAGTGAAGTTGCTCTGTTGTGTCTGACTCTTAGCGGCCCCATAGACTGTAGCCCAGCAGGCTCCTCCATCCATGGGATTTTCCAGGCAAGAGTACTGGAGTGGGGTGCCATTGCCTTCTCCGTCACCTTTCTAACTACCTTTAAATACTCCAGCATGCATTTCCCAATAGATATTCTCCTACATAACCACAAAATAACCATTACACCTAAGAAAATTAAAAATTATTTCCTAGTAACATTTAATATTTAGTGCATATTAAGACTCTAATTGACTCCAAACTGTCTTTTGTAATTGACTTTTGTTTAGAACCAGGGGCCAGTCAAGACCCACCTATAAATTTGGCTGTTAGGTTAAAAGTCTCCTGCTTTCTCTTCTCTAATTGAGATGAAACCTACATTCAAAGCATACAAATCTTAAATGTATATCTTGGTGAATTTAAAGATAGACTTTTATAGCAGTTTTAGACTCTTGATGAGTTTTTTATGTAGGTAAAAGATGGTTAGATAGAATCACTCACTCAATGGACATGAGTTTGAGCAAACTCTGGAAGATAGTGAAGGACGGGGAAGCCTGGCATGCTGCAGTTCAAGGGGTTGCAAAGAGCTGGATACAACTGAGTGACTAAACGGCAACCCCTACATAACTAGTAACCAGATTGATAAATAGAATGTTTTCATCACCCCCGAAGGCTTCCTCATGCCCTTTCCCTGTTAATAGCTCTTCAACTTCTTCCAGAAGGGGTGAGGTTATGAAATATCTGGGAGTCTCAGATCCTTCCCCACGCCACCCCCTCACCGGGCAGTATCTCCCAGCATGTGGGATCTCAGTTTCCTCATCAGGGATCACACCTGTGCCTCCTGAGGTGGAAACACGAAGTCCTAACCAGGGAACTTCCCTGGACCACAAGGGAATTGCTGACTCTCAGATTTTTTTGAATGTGTAAATTGGTTCAACTACGTTGGAAGGTTGTCTTCCAATATCTAATAAAATTTTATGTATACTGACTATGACCCAGGCAATTCTATTCCTCAGTATACCCTCAAGGGAAATGATTATTTACAAGACCTATGCCAGAATGCTCATTGCAATTTAATTCATCATTTCCCCAAACTGAAACCATCCCAAATGTCCATCAGTAAGAAAATGGATACTACACAGCCATAAAAAGGAGAAAGGTACTGAATCATGCAATAGCTTGGGTGAAGTTCGTATATTATGATCAGCAAATCAAGCTTAATACAAAGAGTATACACCATATGAATCCTTGAGAATGAAGGTAAAAAAATGGGCAAAAATCTATTGAGAGAATTCATTAGTTTCCTTTTAATTAACAACCAGCACTTTTTCTTCATGCCATCTTTTTTGACTAGACCAGGTGAGTTTGTGGAATGCCTCCGACTCAGGATTGTCTGACTTTTCCTCATTTAACTTGATTCTTCACAACTAAAGATCCATGAAAGAATTGAGCTGTATTGTCCTAAGGCACCAACTTTATATAGCAAATTGAGTTCTAACCCATGCATCTAGCGTAACCTACTTGATGGATACGAGTTTGAGCAAACTCTGGGAGTTGGTGAAGGACAGGGAAGCCTAGCATGCTGCAGTCCATGGGATCCCAAAGAACTGGACACGAGTAACTGAACAATACACAATACAATTTCATTTCATTCTTGAGAAAACTGAGGAAATCATCACAACTCATTTCCTGTGATCGATGGTTCAGCTGAGGAACCTCAGTTGAAAAAGGGGTTAGGTCTCAAAGTAGATTAAAGTTACATTTTTAGCAAGAATACTTTACAAGGGCGAGTGCATATTTCCTATTGTATCATGCTGGGAAGCGTATAATGTCAGATTGTTCCTTTATTAGTGATATGGATGCAGAGTGTGACCATTTGGTTAAGGTGATGACAGCCAGGTCTCTCTATTGCAAAGGATGTTTCCCCAAGTCTTGATGGCTTAACAACCTCATTTGTCAACATGAAGCATCACTGGTCAGTTATCTCCCACTTGGTGGAAGAGTTTCTTTCCAGAAAGTTTGGCTGCAAGATATAATTGTTCCAAGCAAAATGGTTACCTCATCTATAGTGCTTCTCAGTAAAATGGCACCTTCATGCCATGAAAGATGTCTTACCTCTAATAGAACATTTCTAATCTTTGATGTTTTTAGGTAACAAATGAATTCCCTTCCTACTTGAGATAATTTGATAAACATAACATTTTGGCATTAAAATTGCTTAGATTGCTTAGATTTAGGACACATAATGAATTCATATGCATTTTACTGGTGATAAATATTATGGGAGGTAGTGTTTAAAGCCCACTGTTTAAATCATTGGTAGAAACTAAAATAAAGGGTTTTATATATACACTTAGATCTCAGACTCAGAAGTGATGTGTTTCATAGCATTTTGTAGTTTTAAAAATTACTCTTAAGAACTCATCCCTGTACTCTAACTTAAGAGAGTGGTTGAATATATTATCTACTGGTTTCAAAGGAAAGAAATAATTGCAAATGACTTAGATGGATTTTAGTGCACTAATCATCACATCAATCCAGAATAGTTTGGTGGAGAAAGAAAAGGGTCTCATTAGCTGAGTAACCACAGCTAATCCACTCTAAGCCTTGACGTCCTGTAGAAGATTAAAGATGGCCACGAATCGGTTGACATCCTTCCCTTGAAGAGATTGGGCCCATGTTTGTTCTCTGAGTATTGGTGGGCTCTGTAGACACAGATCGAGTGATGATGTGCCAGCTTGTGGACTCAAGCCTTAAGAGACTTGGAGAGCCCTGAATTTTGGAACAACCACTTTTGAAACCCTGCATTGTAGGAATTCCAAGCAGAGGGGCCTGCGGAGGGGCCCATGTGGACAAGACCTCTTAGCTGACATGCCAGCACCAACTTGTCAGCCGTGTGAGAGAACCATTCCTGGGAGTAGATTCTCTAGTCCTTATCGAATCACCCCAACTAATGCTTCATGGGGCAGAGATGGCCATCCCTGCCAAGCACTCACTGCCCATAATTGTAGATTGGTGAGTAAAATAAGTGAGGTATTTTTCTTAAGTCACTAGGTTTTGGAGTAGTTTGTTATTCAGCAAAGATAACTACAAAAATGCTCATTTGCAATATGCTGATAAACCTACTTGTTTCGTACACACAGGGGGTCCACTAGAATACAGTACGTAAAAGTGCTTTGCCAACTGTAAGGCAGTTCTATATCAACATGAGGTGACAGTCTCTGAAGTAACCAATAGAATGGAGGGTTTCTGTAAATATGACTGCTCTGAAGGTGTGTGCTTAGTCTCTCAGCAGTGTCCGACTCTCTGCGACCCCATGGACTGAGGCCACCAGGCTCCTCTGTCCATGGGGATTCTCCAGGCAAGAATACTGGAGTGGGTTGCCAAGCCCACCTCCAGGGGATTGTCCCAACCCAGGGATCCTACTCAGGTCTCCCACATTTGAGGCGGATTCTTTACTGTCTGAACCACATGACTAATTTCCATTGAGCCCAATCCTTCCTAGGTTAAAATAACCTGTTACTTTTTTCTTGATTCTGGCAAAACACACAAAACATGGTTAAAACGTACACTTTTTGCTAAGTCTATAGTTTTGTGACATTTAGTAAGTTCACATGGTTGCACAAACATCACCACCATCCATCTTCAGAATTCCAGTTACTTTTGATAACAGACTCTCAGATCAGATCAGATTAGTTCAGTCACTCAGTCGTGTCCGACTCTTTGCGACCCCATGAATCACAGCACACCAGGCCTCCCTGTCCATCACCAACTCCCGGAGTTCACTCAGACTCACGTCCATCGAGTCAGTGATGCCATCCACCATCTCATCCTCTGTCGTCCCCTTCTCCTCCTGCCCCCAATTCCTCCCAGCATCAGAGTCTTTTCCAATGAGTCAACTCTTCGCATGAGGTGGCCAAAGTACTGGAGTTTCAGCTTCAGCATCATTCCTTCCAAACAAATCCCAGGGCTGATCTCCTTCAGAATGGACTGGTTGGATCTCCTTGCAGTCCAAGGGACTCTCAAGAGTCTTCTCCAACACCACAATTCAAAAGCATCAATTCTTCGGTGCTCAGCCTTCTTCAAAGTCCCATCTCACATCCATACATGAACACAGGAAAAACCATAGCCTTGACTAGACGAACCTTTGTTGGCAAAGTAATGTCTCTGCTTTTCAATATGCTATCTAGGTTGGTCATAACTTTCCTTCCAAGGAGTAAGCGTCTTTTAATTTCATGGCTGTAGTCACCATCTGTAGTGATTTTGGAGCCCAGAAAAATAAAGTCTGACACTGTTTCCACTGTTTCCCCATCTATTTCCTATGAAGTGATGGGACCAGATGCCATGATCTGCGTTTTCTGAATGTTGAGCTTTAAGCCAACTTTTTCACTCTCCTCTTTCACTTTCATCAAGAGGCTTTTGAGTTCCTCTTCACTTTCTGCCATAAGGGTGGTGTCATCTGCATATCTGAGGTTATTGATATTTCTCCCTGCAATCTTGATTCCAGCTTGTGTTTCTTCCAGTCCAGCGTTTCTCATGATGTACTCTGCATAGAAGTTAAATAAACAGGGTGACAATATACAGCCTTGACGTACTCCTTTTCCTATTTGGAACCAGTCTGTTGTTCCATGTCCAGTTCTAACTGTTGCTTCCTGACCTGCATACAGATTTCTCAAGAGGCAGATCAGGTGGTCTGGTATTCCCATCTCTTTCAGAATTTTCCACAGTTTCTTGTGATCCACACAGTCAAAGGCTTTGGCATAGTCAATAAAGCAGAAATAGATGTTTTTCTGGAACTCTCTTGCTTTTTCCATGATCCAGCAGATGTTGGCAATTTGATCTCTGGTTCCTCTGCCTTTTCTAAAACCAGCTTGAACATCTGGAAGTTCATGGTTCACATATTGCTGAAGCCTGGCTTGGAGAATTTTGAGCATTACTTTACTAGCATGTGAGATGAGTGCAATTGTGTGGTAGTTTGAGCATTCTTTGGCATTGCCTTTCTTTGGGATTGGAATGAAAACTGACCTTTTCCAGTCCTGTGGCCGCTGCTGAGTTTTCCAAATTTGCTGGCATATTGAGTGCAGCACTTTCACAGCATCATCTTTCAGGATTTGGAATAGCTCAACTGGAATTCTATCACCTCCACCAGCTTTGTTTGTAGTGATAGAGACAGACTCTATCGTAAGGTAATTTTCTAGTCTAAATTTGAAATGAGGCTCCATCACCTCAGCACTGACTATGACGATGATAATTTAAAGACTGAGCCCCTTTATTGTAAAGATAGGTTTCCGGAGAGACTCCAGGAGGAAGAAATGGTGGAGCCCAGAACCTGCCATGGGTCCTGAGACTGCCCTCATTCTTCTCAGGGCTCGTCCCATCCCTGCAGAACTTCAGTGGGCCATTCATTAGTCAGCATGATGATAGGGGAATATTCAGAGAGAAGTGAGCACTTGTTAAAAAGGGACAAGAGAGCAAGTTTTCAAAGCTCAAACGCTGCAATGAAATCCTTTTATATATAAGCAGACCCTCTGGAGTTAGCACACATACTTACACCTGGACCTCACCTGGGTAGAATTAGTTTCCCTGCACTCAGAGTGAAGAAAACACTGAAGAAAATGATTTAAAAAAAAAAAAAAAGAGCAATCTGTCATGATCTGTGCCACACAATTAAAGCAGCATGCTTTTTGGAAGAGTTATGTAACACAGACGACATGGTATTTAGATAGCCAAGACTGGAAAACTATCTGGTGATGTTTGACTTTATGACCATTATGGCTCTTTCCTACATCTGACTGTGTACTTGAGGATGGAAGTCATAGGAAGGAAAGAGGAAATGCTCTTAGTTGATTTGAAAGAAGATCTTTTTGTTGTTGTTTAGTCGCTAAGTCCTTTCTGACTCTTTATGCAACACCCCCCAGATGATCTTCTATCTACTTGCAAATTAAACTGAGACTTTGAATTCTAGGTAAGCAGAATCCTCCATGTTTGGGGACCAAAATATAAAAGCAGACAAAGACCGGGTGGGCCCATCAGTCCAGGGCCAGAAAACAGTTAATATACCATGAAACAAGTGGGGAAATACATTCTGGAAGCTTCTGTGAGCTTCTCTCCTCATGTCCAGGTCTCTCTTGTTCATGTCTTAAGCACCCACCCCTCTGTGCCCTATTTTCTCAGGCAGCACGTCGCCCTCCACCTGCATGAGATGCACGTGGAAACCAAGCCACTGGATGATCTCAGTGTTCAGCTAATCAGCACTTATTGACCAACCATGGCATGCTAAGCAGTACTATTTCCTTCCGGGAGGACAGGGATCACAAAGGAGTAACTAGAAATAATTTACAAGAGAATCAAGAGAGGCAGGTTCACAGGCAACAATAAGGGTAGAATAACAATTGTTACCCAACGGGGTTCTAGTCCTGCCTGAGGTGTGGCCTACATGACTGACTCTGAGGTGAAGTTTGCAGCCAAAGAGAGGGTTTATTCTCCAGGAAGCCAAGCAAGAAGACAGGAAGACAAACCTCCAATCTGCTTCCTGGAAGGCCAGGGGCTAGAGTATTTCTGGGATAAGGAACAAAGTAGTAAGCACTTCAGTATTCTTGCCTTGAGAACCCGATGAACAGTATGAAAAGGAAAAATCATAGGATACTGAAAGAGAAAGTCCCCAGGTCAGTAGGTGCCCAATATGCTACTGGACATCAGTGGAGAAATAACTCCAGAAAGAATGAAGGGATGGAGCCAAAGCAAAAAGAATACCCAGCTGTGGATGTGACTGGTGATAGAAGCAAGGTCCAATGCTGTAAAGAGCAATATTGCATAGGAACCTGGAATGTGAGGTCCATGAATCAAGGCAAATTGGAAGTGGTCACACAGGAGATGGCAACAGTGAACGTCAACATTCTAGGAATCAGCGAACTAAAATGGACTGGAATGGGTGAATTTAACTCAGATGACCATTGTATCTACTACTGTGGGCAGGAATCCCTCAGAAGAAATGCAGTAGCCATCATGGTCAACAAAAGAGTTCGAAATGCAGTACTTGGATGCAATCTCAAAAACGACAGAATGATCTCTGTTCGTTTCCAAGGCAAACCATTCAATATCACAGTAATCCAGGTCTATGCCCCTACCAGTAACACTGAAGAAGCTGAAGTTGAATGGTTCTATGAAGACCTACAAGACCTTTTAGAACTAACACCCAAAAAAGATGTCCTTTTCATTATAGGGGACTGGAATGCAAAAGTAGGAAGTCAAGAAACACCTGGAGTAACAGGCAAATTTGGCCTTGAAATACGGAATGAAACAGGGCAAAGACTAATAGAGTTTTGCCAAGAAAATGCACTGGTATAACAAACAGCCTTTTCCAACAACACAAGAGAAGACTCTATACATGGACATCACCAGATGGTCAATACCGAAATCAGATGGATTATATTCTTTGCAGCCAAAGATGGAGAAGCTCTATACAGTCAGCAAAAACAAGACCAGGAGCTGACTGTGGCTCAGATCATGAACTCCTTATTGCCAAATTCAGACTGAAATTGAAGAAAGTAGGGAAAACCACTAGACCATTCAGATATGACCTAAATCAAATCCCTTGTGATTATACAGTGGAAGTGAGAAATAGATTTAAGGGCCTAGATCTGAGAGATAGAGTGCCTGATGAACTATGGACTGAGGTTCGTGACATTGTACAAGAGACAGGGATCAAGACCATCCCCATGGAAAAGAAATGCAAAAAAGCACAATGGCTGTCTGGGGAGGCCTTACAAATCGCTGTGGAAAGAAGAGAAGCGAAAAGCAAAGGAGAAAAGGAAAGACATAAGGATCTGAATGCAGAGTTCCAAAGAATAGCAAGAAGAGATAAGAAGGCCTTCTTCAGTGATCAATGCAAAGAAATAGAGGAAAACAACAGAATGGGAAAGACTAGGGATCTCTTCAAGAAAATCAGAGATACCAAAGGAATATTTCATGCAAAGATGAGCTCAATAAAGGACAGAAATGGTATGGACCTAACAGAAGCAGAAGATATCAAGAACAGGTGGCAAGAATACACAGAAGAACTGTACAAAAAAGATCTTCACGACCCGGATAATTACGATGGTGTGATCACTCACCTAGAGCCAGACATCCTGGAATGTGAAGTCAAGTGGGCCTTAGAAAGCATTACTACGAACAAAGCTAGTGGAGGTGATGGAATTCCAGTTGAGCTAGTTCAAATCCTGAAAGATGATGCTGTGAAAGTGCTGCACTCAATATGCCAGCAAATTTGGAAAACTCAGCAGTGGCCACAGGACTGGAAAAGGTCAGTTTTCATTCCAATCCCAAAGAAAGGCAATGCCAAAGAATGCTCAAACTACCACACAATTGCACTCATCTCACATGCTAGTAAAGTAATGCTCAAAATTCTCCAAGCCAGGCTTCAGCAATATGTGAACCGTGAACTTCCTGATGTTCAAGCTGGTTTTAGAAAAGGCAGAGGAACCAGAGATCAAATTGCCAACATCTGCTGGATCATGGAAAAAGCAAGAGAGTTCCAGAAAAACATCTATTTCTGCTTTATTGACTATGCCAAAGCCTTTGACTGTGTGGATCACAAGAAACTGTGGAAAATTCTGAAAAGATGGGAATACCAGACCACCTGATCTGCCTCTTGAGAAATCTGTATGCAGGTCAGGAAGCAACAGTTAGAACTGGACATGGAACAACAGACTGGTTCCAAATAGGAAAAGGAGTACGTCAAGGCTGTATATTGTCACCCTGTTTATTTAACTTCTATGCAGAGTACATCATGAGAAACGCTGGACTGGAAGAAACACAAGCTGGAATCAAGATTGCAGGGAGAAATATCAATAACCTCAGATATGCAGATGACACCACCCTTATGGCAGAAAGTGAAGAGGAACTCAAAAGCCTCTTGATGAAAGTGAAAGAGGAGAGTGAAAAAGTTGGCTTAAAGCTCAACATTCAGAAAACAAAGATCATGGCATCTGGTCCCATCACTTCATGGGAAATAGATGGGGAAACAGTGGAAACAGTGTCAGACTTTATTTTTCTGGGCTCAAAAATCACTGCAGATGGTGACTGCAGCCATGAAATTAAAAGATGCTTACTCCTTGGAAGAAAAGTTATGACCAACCTAGATAGCATATTGAAAAGCAGAGACATTACTTTGCCAACAAAGGTCCATCTAGTCAAGGCTATGGTTTTTCCTGTTGTCATGTATGGATGTGAGAGTTGGACTGTGAAGAAGGCTGAGCACCGAAGAATTGATGCTTTTGAACTGTGGTGTTGGAGAAGACTCTTGAGAGTTCCCTGGACTGCAAGGAGATCCAACCAGTCCATTCTGAAGGAGATCAGCCCTGGGATTTCTTTGGAAGGAATGATGCTAAAGCTGAAACTCCAGTACTTTGGCCACCTCATGCAACGAGTTGACTCCTTGGAAAGGACTCTGATGCTGGGAGGGATTGGGGGCAGGAGGAGAAGGGGACGCCAGAGGATGAGATGGCTGGATGTCATCACCGACTCGATGGACGTGAGTCTGAGTGAACTCTGGGAGTTGGTGATGGACAGGGAGGCCTGGTGTGCTGTGATTCATGGGATCGCAAAGAGTCAGACACAACTGAGCAACTGGTCTGATCTGATCTGATCTGAGTGAAGGACCGGTTTTCAACTGGAGTTGCTGAGGCCAGGCAGAATGTACCCCAGTATTTTAGTTTGTTCCCATCCTACCAGGAGGAACACCGTACCCTCTCCTCCACCAGAGCGTTTACCACTGTCATAGTTTGCTTTCTGTCCCAATACTGTCTTCCTTAGGGGCTAAGGTTCAAGTTCCAGCAACATTTCCTGGGTGCTCGCCGGTTCCTGCCACCATGATCCTTCTCCACAGCCCTGGGAGACATCGTCCTCCCCGACTCAGAGATGATGCAGAACGGGTCCCAACGCCAATGCACAGCAGGTACCAGGCCAGGTGAGGAGCCAGGGTTCAGGCACATGTGATTTATCATGGGCTTTTTAGGAAAACCGAGGGGTGAATGGGTGACAGGAAAGGGTGGAAGGAGCGGAGCAAAGCATGCTCTCAGGTCAAGCCAGTCCTGGCCTGAGGAGGGTGGGGAGGAGGGCTGGGGACAGGACCTCTGGAGAAGCTGTCCCACCCAGGCCAAGGAGTTGGGCTTTGTACCCTGGAGTTAGGTCACTGGCTAGTGGGGGAGGGGCTGCGGGCATAGGAGATATCACCCTTCACATTCTTGCAGACATGGTGGCCGTAGGTGGGGCCCTCCCCCAAGTGGGGCCGGCACCTGGCGGCATTACCTGCGGGCTTAACGTGAGCCCAGGTGTCCCGACTTCATCGCTTGCTTCCTGAGCCCACATCCCAGTCAAGCCCTCCCACCCAAGCCACCCTTGCTTTGCTGTCTTTATTGGATCCTGCCTGTCCCCATGCCCATCACAGTCACTGAGCCAATCAACCTCTTAGTTCAAGGAATTAGAAGGAAAATGAAAAGTAAGCGCTACATAAAGGTGCAGAATGTTGTGAGAATTTGGAAGAAATGAATTCTGGCTGGCGGAAGGGAGAAGAAGCGTTTTGAAAAGCCGTTTTGAAGGTTGAATCGGTGGGAAGAGGAAATTCTGAACTGGAAGAAGGCACATTGGAGGGAAAGGCGGCGATGCCCTGGAGAAGTAAAGAGTACACACCCCGAGATTTAGTTTCAGGTGTTTGAAAGGATACCTTGTTGCGATGGGCCTGCAGATATTATTTGGAAACTTTCTATAGTGTCCGTCTAATTCTTGTAAAAAGTATGGTTTACTTTTATTCTTATGCTCTTCTGTGTTTTCGAATTGTCTGCAAGTCACAAGGGAAGGAAAAATGAAATGTATGTTACATTGCAGAGGGAGGCAATGAGGGGAGATAGTCTTGATGAAGAGGCAACAGGAAGAGAGACAGACAGTAGATGAAGATAAAAACACATTTTGTTGGGGCAAGAGAGATTTGAGGTACCCACAGTAATTGCTTTTTTTTTCTCAGTGAAGAGGGCATTGACCTTATTGGTTATGATATTGAGTTGGTATGTAGGTTGGGAATTTGGGGAAAAAATGCATATGTTTGATTTTTACTAGCTTGAGTTACAAAAGTTGGATTTTCCCCTCACCCAATATTCGACTTCAACTTCTGGAGAATTCTGTACACACAGAATATAAAATATATTACTGTGCTATGCATGTGCTGTATTGTCATCCATGGGTGACTGACCAGTTCACTTGATATTGTCCCTTAATAGGAACCAATACCATGTTTCCAAGTGGGACAGATCTTTGTGACCTTAGGGGCTACAGTGCTATCCCTCAGTGTCATAGGATGTAAGTGAGGCTGCCAGAAAACATCTGCAAATAAAGCTGATCCAGATTAAGTTCCTTATAGGGGTGGTGGTATAACGTGGTATCTCACATTGGACAGTTTCCTTCTTTCTGCTGCTCCCTGTGCAGACTGCTACCCCAGACTCTAAGATTAAAATGGTGGTGGCTCACATACGATGGCTATAAAATTTTTAAAAAATGGAAAAAAAAGTGCTATGGAACAGTTTGGCATTTCAGTTCTTCAAAAAGCTAAACATACAATTACCGTATGGCCTGGCAGTTTCATTCCTAAGTATGTACACAATGGAATCAAAAGCGGGGACTCAAACAGATACTTATGTGCTCATGTTCATTGCAGCATTATTCACAATAGCCAAAAAGTGGAAACAACCCAAATGTGCATCAACAGATTAATAAAATGTGGTGTATACATGCAATGGGATATTACTCGGCTTTAGAAATTCTGACACATGGGGTAATATGCCTAACCTTGAAAACAATATGCGAAGTGAAATAAGCCAGTCACATAAGCACAAATGTAGTACGGTTCCACTTATTGGGGTACCTAGAATAGGCATATTCATAGAGACAGAAAGTGGAATAGTAGTTACCAGGGGCTTGGAGGAGTGGTATGGGGTGGTATTGCCTGAAATTTAGAGAGTTTTTGTTGAGGTAATGAAAAAGTTTTAAAAATAGTGATGATGGTTGCATAACGTTGAAACGGTAGTTAAAGTCAGTGAACTGTATTTTTAAAAATGGTTAAAATGTCTGATTGTATATTACATACGTATTTCACCATAATTTAAAACTTCATACTGTAATATATGCAAGACCATTAAATTGTACACTTAAAATGGGTGAATTGCATGGCATATGAATTATATCTCAATAAAGTAGTTGCTTATACCTTAGGGACACTTTTCCTTCACTCTGCTCTCAGGCCACAGGGACCATGAAAAACCTGGACTGGAAAAATAATAAAGTGTGAGTCATGGGAGAAGGAGATCTCTTCACAGCTTGAAGAGATTCAGGTAATTAACTCAGAAACTTGCCGTGCATAAGGGGCTGAAGACCATGGGATATGGCAGAGGAAGAGTGGGTGGTTCAGAATCACAATATTTTGTACTGACTTGTACTTTGTATTGTTATGAGTAGAGTTATTCTACTGAAAGGCTTTAGAGAGAAGTTACCATGTGTTGCAATTAAGTAGGTTTTGATTGTAATTTAAGGGGAGCCACCTTTTGGGTATCAGTCTGAACTTTCACAGGCTTGAAAACAGCAATGAGTTTGTGTTGAGTCTGATGAGCCATGTCATCCTGCCCTTCTTGTGATAATATGTCTGGGATGGGAGGTGATTGATTTTTTAAAAAACATGCATTTGGAGTTACAGGCGAGGCTATCCAGAGTGTCCACAATGTCACTGGAGGAGATGAAACCAACCATCCATTCAGCGACAGCACAAAGCTGCCTACACCAAGCAAACAGCAATACATACCCAAACAGATCAAACAGCTGCTCATCAATCTGGCGCAAGCTGCAGGTTGCCCGACTAAATTACTGTGGAATAGGCAGACGAGCACAATTTGTCAGTCAGCATCGAGTTTAAATGAACAGAGATGCACATAAAGCCAGCAATGCAATTGTAATTAAGAATTATAGGCATCAAGTTTCAACTAGTGCTTTCTTAAGGTAGCAGTGACTGAGCTCTAAGAAGCCTAAGAAGGATCCAGAGCAGAATTAAAGCCAGGGCATGATCTACCTAGAGTCCTCTGCAATGCAGCAGCTCATCACATAGGAAAGTGATGTGTAAATGATGGAAAATTCATGAGAATGCAGGCTTTATTTTTCCTATTTGCTATAAAATATATATATATATATATATATATATATATATATAAAACACATGTTACAGAATGAATAATAATAATAAAAGAATGAATAATAATAATAAGATAATGATGCTTTTGAACCCACAACCCAGATAAAGAAATAGAGAAATTATTTTAATGGTGGCTGGAATCATTCTGAGAATTGACGTATCTCTACAAGCTGGGTGGGATGGAATTCAGTAAGCACTGACTTCTGACAATGAGTTGGTACTGGGGCGTGTAAAGATGAATGAAAACAGGCTTGCATCAGAGCATTTATAATCTGGAAGGGAGAATAAGATGATAATTTAGCTCTGCATCCCTTGAATTCTTGAGATGAGCAAAGGTATCCTAAGAGGTATGCAGCGCTACAGGGGTTTGAAAGAGATTGAATGAGGTTGGATGTAGAGGAGCTCAGAGAAACCTTTGTGAAGAAAATGGCATCTGAACTAGACATCAAAGTTAAGCAGAAGTTTTACAAGATGAAGGAGGGTGAGAGGGAGGGCATTTTGAATAGAGAGCTTAACACAAGTGAAGGCAAGAAAGTCTCAGGCCTATAAAATAAATGATAAATTGTTTAAGAAAATCATGGAATGCAAAATTGGACAACTGTCCTGAGCTGATTACTTATAAGGCTTCCATGTCTTTTGGAAATAGTCTGTCCACGAAGGGATAACTTTCCTTGTTACCTGCAAACTTAAGGAACAGTACACCCAGAGTCAAACCTGGGTGTGCTAGGAAGATATGGGAGGTGAAATTGGTGCTTTTGGGTATTCATCATTTGTTTTGTTTACTTGGGCAAATACCTTTCCCCCAATATTGAGTTCAGTTCAGTTGCTCAGTCATGTCTGACTCCTTGTGACCCCATGAACTGCAGCACGCCAGGCCTCACTGTCCGTCACCAACTCCCAGAGCCTATGTCTTATGGCATGGGGTTGGCTCTATTTTTTAGCTCCAGGGTTAAACTTCCTTGCTGTGGTTGATTGGTTCAGATAAAGGTTCAGATAAAGGTGACCTAGTTAGGTCCAATGAGAGCCAAGTTCAGGGCTTTGGGAAGACTGTTAAGGAAGTTGAACATTTTCTGCCCTACTAACCAAAATGCTGAGAGGATGTGAGAGCTAGGGCTTCTGCATCCATCTTGCCATCATGTGGGGAGAGCCTGACTCAGAGAGACATCAACACATTAAAGCAAGTTCAATATTCAATATTTGATAAAGGTATGCCATGGATGCTACTATGCTATAATGGAGTTCTGTCTGGAAGAACTCACAGTTTTAAAAAAAGCTTTATTAATGATGTATCATCTCAAACAAAGCATCTTCATGTAATGGTCTGTGATTTTTATTTTTACCTAACGTTGTCATATTGTCTCTAAAAATATTTACAATAATTTTTAATACCATCTAAAACCCAGATCATATTCAGTTCTCCCCAGGTGTTTAAAATTTTTTTTTCTTGATAGTTTGTTTTCTTGGATCAAGATTTAAACATAATTATGGTGTTTTGTTGCTATTAAAAAGGAACCTTTATGCTGGAAACCATTGGAAACAACTGCTGCATGAAGTCATGGGTTTCAAGTCCTGGCTCCTCCACTTGCTGGCACCTCAGATAATCCACTTAACCTCTTGACTTATCTCAGTATATTTAATTCAGAAGCTGTTGGGAAGATCCTGTGAAGTGGCAGATCATCACTGTGCAAATAAGTGAGATTACTGTGTGATGGTTAATTTTATGCCAACTTAATTAGGCCTCAGGGTGCCCAGATATCTGGTTATTTTGAGTGTTTCTGTGAGGGTGTTTCTGGATAAGATTAACATTTAAATCTGTAGACTGAGTAAAGCAGTTTGCTGTCTCTAATGTGGGTGGGCCTCGTCCAATCAGTTGAAGACCTAAATAGAACAAAAAGCTGACCTACGCCTTATGGAGAACTCTTCCTACTTGATGGCCTTTGAACTGAGCCATTGGTATTTTGCTGCCTTTGCACTTGAACTGAAATGTTTTTTCCCCTGCATCTCAAGCCTGATGAACCATGTAATCTGGTTGTGTCTCTAGGAGGAAAAGACAAACGGTTTGGTGAACGATCCCCCACACCCCGCTATATGTGTGGCCAGCGTGGCTGCTGTGCCCTCTCCAGTCAGCCCCAGTTGGGGCAATACTGAAAATACAAGTGATTCCTCTGCTCTTGCACTAAGCTTCCTTGCTCCAACTGGCTGTTGTAGTGGAGACTCCCTCTGCAGCCCCAGTCCTCACTCAGTGATTACCCACACGTTCTGGTTCACGGTGACCGGTGTTGGGTAGGATGTAGCTGAACTGTAGACCTCACTCTGTTCTATTGTTAAAGCGAGCTCTGCATCACAGTACAGGAAACTGTAGTCTGTCCCTGGAAATGTTTTGATCTCATAGTTGGAATGCAGAACATAATGGTATCAATCTCTGAAAATCAAATGAAATCTTGTGGGAGTAGATTAGGTCCGATGAATAAAATTATATAAAACAATTTCATACTTGACATTTACTGAGAGAGACTTAACTTTTCCTACATATTTTAGTCTGTTCATCTGGTATTATTTATTCATGTCTCTTTCTCCATTTGGTTCGCGATTTATCTTTTGGGAGCCTAGAATTAAACTGTAAAAATGTATATATGCTAGACACTGTTTTATGTTCCATCTATGGAGAAGTCATCAAAACCTCTAACAGAATAAGATTCAGCTATTACAGGGGTGATTTAGCTGAAATAAAACGTAATGTTTAACTCAGAGAAGCTGGAAAAGATGAGATTCAGGAATATGGAATTGAATAATCAGTTGGTGAAATGACAGTGCTTTCTGTGTCACTCTCCCAGTTGAAAGAATATTAGGACATCAAGATTACAAACGGCCAGAACCAACTGAGGATTCACGATAACCCAGAAGGACAAGAGTGGCACCTGATCCCAGTGATAACAGACTGCTCCCTAACACGGACAGAGTTCAACACAAGACACCCAGCGTTCTGCGTCATATCCTCTTTTGCATGATCATATTTTGAGATAGGGGAAGAATTAATGTATAACAAATTAAAACAGGGCAGTTTCTGTCACCCCTGTGACTGAATATTTCCACAGATGTTACAGAGATGAAGGGAACTTCATGCACAAAAACACAAATGGGAATTTTACGAGAGACACAGTTTGGATTAGAGAAGGAAAACCCAGAGAGTGAATGTGAAAAGTCCATATTCATGTAAAATTTTCCTAGGGCTGGTGTGACAAATTACCAAAAGCTGAGTGGCTTAAAATATCAGAAGTTTGTTCTTTCATTGTTCCAGAGGCTAGATGTCTGGAATTGAGGAGTCTGCAGGGCCATACTCTCTCTGAAGGCCATAGGGAAGGATCCCTCCTTGCTTCTTCCTAGCTCTGCTTGCTGGCAGTCCTCCGTATTGTTTGGTGTGTGGATGCCTCACTCTAATCTCAGTCTTTGTTGTCACACATCAGTCTCCCTGAGTGTGTGTGTGTGTTTCTCATAAAGACACTATTTACACTGGAGTAGGGTTCATCCTCATCCAATATCACTTCATCTTAACTTGATTATGTCTGTAAAGACCCTATTTCCAAAAAAGTCCACATCCAGAGGTTCTAGGGATTAGGGCTTCAGGATATCTTTTTTTTTTTTTTTTTTTTGTGGGGGGACACAGTTCAATCCACAACAATCAGTAACCAACAGTGTCTGTGATAGTGTCACGAGATGGGTGGAACAGTCCACAGGAAGGGGATGATCATCACATAAAAAGCAAAATGAGGGAGAAAATGCATCTTCAGTAGGGTTATGGTACAGTAACAGCGAATGCTTATCACTTTCTCTATGTCAGCCTTCTGAGAGCTTTACATACATTATTTAATTCTTAAAAAAAAATCCTATAGGTATTTTAGCCCATTTTACAGAGAAGGGAAGGGAAGTGAAAGTGTTAGTTACTCAGTCATGTCCAACTTTTGGCGACAGCATGAACGGTAGCCTGCCAAACTCCTCTGTCCATGGAGTTCTTCAGGCAAGAATACTGGAGTGGGTTGCTGTTTCTTCCTCCAGGAGACCTTCCCAACTCAGGGATTGAACCCAGGTCTCCTACATTGCAGGTGGATTCTTTACCATCTGAGTCACCTGGGAAGTCCTTATAATTAAGGGAATTGAGGCATAAAGAGACAGATGTGGAATTGAGAACCAAAAAAAACCCCATGAAAATAACTGTAAGGGGTGCTTTTGGTGGGGTAGATCTCAGCTGAGGTCAGTTTAATGGATCCAGAGTAGAGGTGGCTGGCTGGCCAGAGCAATTTGGGGAACCAGCAAAGCTGCCTCAACTGGAGGCTTCCCCATTTTTAGATTTTCCTATATACTTGAGGCTGCTTGACAAGCCACTTTATTCACTGAACCAAAGGTTTAGATCCCAGCTAGTTTGAAAGAGATGTTGACCATTCTGACATAAACTGAGTCTGTGTTCCTGGAATTTATTTATTTATTTATTTTTTGTTTTTATTTTATTTTTTGACTTTACAATATTGTATTGGTTTTGCCATATATCAAAATGAATCCGCCACAGGTATACATGTGTTCTGGAATTTAAAAGGGTTAGTTGTCGTTGCCCGGTCGCTCAGTCATGTCCAACTGTTTGCGATCCCTGGATTGCAGCACGCCAGGCTTCCCTGTCCTTCACCATCTTCCGGAGCTTGCTCAAAGTCACGTCCATTGAGTCGGTGATACCATCCAATCATCTTATCCTCTGTTGCCCGCTTCACCTCCCACCTTCAATCTTTCCCAGCATCAGGATCTTTTCCAGTAAGTCACCTCTTCGCATCAGGTGGCCAAAGTATTGGAGCTTCAGCTTCAGCACCAGTCCTTCCAATGAATATTCAGGGCTGACTTCCTTCAGGATTGACTGGTTTGATATCTTTGCTGTCCAAGGGACTCTCAAAAAAAAAAGAAAAAAAAAAGGGATTGGTATGTATTGCCCAAACAATGGAGGATGGCAGATAATCTGCTAGTTTATTACTGTATCCCCTACTAAAATTGTTTTGAAAGAGGGTTTTTTTTTTGGTGATTATACATAAAGATATATAAAAATATATATGTAATTGTGAATCCAGAGAGTAGACCGTCATGATTACGATCACTTTTCTGGAACTGGGCAGCTTACATTAAAATTCTAGCTTTGCTGTCTAAGCCTTGTGACCTGGGGTAAGTTACTAAACCTCTGTGCCTCACTTTTCTCATCTATAAAATAGGGATGGTAATAACAGACTCTGCCTCACAGTGTTGTTTGGGAGGGTTAAATGTGCTAATGTGTTCATTAAAACAGTATCCAGCACATAGAGAATATACATAAGCACTTGTTTTTATGATTATGTGTGGGTTATGGAAGAGATAAATGACACATGAGATAATGCTTTGGCTTTTATTATTGGACACAGGAAGAAGGTGCTGGAGAATACACACTAAGTGGGGAGGTTGAGGGCTCATCATTTTGTCTGTAATGCTGCTAGATATGCGTCTAGTTTATCTGAAGCTTGATGTTGTCATGATGCTCAGTGTTATCTGCCAGCCCTTCAGAAAAACTCTGCTTTGCTTCTTTGTATCTTACAAAGAATGTGATGTGTTAACATCGCAGAGTTTTATGCTGGTTAAAAAACCAGAGTTGAAGCCATTTTTCTGTTCTGTGTGACCAGGCTATCAAGCTTCAGTTAGTGTTTCTTTTCCCTGACACAGAGCAGGGTAGGATAAGGATGAGTGTCTCTGGTGTAGGCTTAGTGTCCTCTGGCTTATCAGCTGATTATTGGTTGATGACAGGATCTCATGAGGATGTGAATCACTGATTAAAAACATTTTAGCCCTGTGTTTCATAGATGAGTTTGTGTTTAAACACTGATAATTTGTGGGGTCATTCCTTATCCCTTTTCTGCCACTTAGTGGGGATCCTGCCATTTCTGAGGAGTTCCATGTCACTGCCTGTAGCTGAACAGTAAGCGACAGGGTAAGAGTGTCGGTGACTGAGTCAAATATATGCCCCTTTAATAAGCTTTGAATTGTGGTACGAATTAAGAGTGTATGGGATATGACATGAAAAGCACAAGCAATAAAGAAAAAAATAGGTAAATTGGACTACATAAAAATTAAAACCTTTTGTGCATGAAAAGACTATCACTAGATTGAAAAGGCAATGCACAGACTGGGAGAAAGTATTTGCATATTATATACCTGATAAGGGGTTCGTATCCAGAATATATAAAGAACCCCTACAACTCAACAACAAGAAAACAACCTGGGAATTTCCTGGTGGTCCAGTGGTTAGGACTCCATACTTCCATTGCTGGGGGTCTAGATTGAATTCCTGGTTGGGGAACTAAGATCCCACAAGCCTTGTGGAGTGACCAAATAAAGAAAAATCAAACAATTTAATTCAAAAATGGGCAAAGGGCTTGAATATTCCCCAAAGAAGATATACAAATGGCCAGAAAGCAGAGAAAAAGAGAACTCCAGTTCACTGATCATTAGGGAAATGCAAATCAAAACCATAATGAAATACCCACCTCACACCTGTTAGCATGGCTGTTATCAAAAGAGAAAAGACTCAGAAAATAACCAGTGTTGATGAGGATGTGGAGAAAATGGAATCTTTGTACACTGCTGGTAGGAATGTAAAATGGTGCAGACATGATGGAAAACAGTATGAAATTTCCTTCAGTTCAGTTCAGTTCAGTCGCTCAGTCGTGTCCGACTCTTTGAGAAGTTTCCTTAAAAAATAAAAAATAGAATTGCCATCTAATAATTCTATTTCTGGGTATATAACCAGAGGGATTGAAAGCAAGGCCTTGAACAGACATTTGCGCACTCACAGAGACAGCAGCATTATGCACAATAGCCAGAAAGTGGAAACAGCACTAATGTCCATCAGTATTTGAATGAATAAAATATGGTATTATTGAATATTATTCATCCTTAAAAAGGAATGAAATTCTGGCACATGCTGCAACATGGATAAACCCTGAAAATATTATGCCAAGTGAAATAAGCCAGTCTCCAAAAGCAAATACAGAATGATTCCATTTACATCTATTACCTAGGGTAGACAAATTCATAGAGATAGAAAATAAAATCTTGGTTGCCAGCATTTAGTATTTAATGGTAAAAAGTTTCAGTTTTGGAAGATGAAAAATGTTCTGGAGCTGGATGGTGATGATGGCTGCACACCAGTATGTGTGTGCTTAACGCTAGTGAATTGCATACTTAAAAATGGCTAAAATGGTTGAGTTTTAGATGTTCTTATTTTTTCCCTCACAATTAAAAAAAAAACAGGAAAGAGTGTATGGAAACGTTCTGGTGTCCTCAGTACCAGAAACCAATCCTCCTGTTACAAAATTATCTTCCCATGAGCAAAGTTATATTCAAGGTGGGTTACAACACGCCAGCTCAGGTTGATGACTGGCTAGTCTCATATTTCTGTTACTGGCTGCCCCTCATCTCTGGGATGTGCTCACAAGGGCGGGGAGATAGACTTCTCTTGCTCCATACTGCCATCACCACCTGAGATTCCCTGGGCAAGATTTTCACCTACCCCCTTGATAATACCCTATGCCCTAAACCCTCCCTAATCTACTGTGTCAGGCCCCCTCTAACTGGGCACTGCACTTCCCACCTCCATGGTTACCTTTGTCGAGGAGGATTTTGAACTTCTCAATGAAGTTTCTGTTCTTTCTCTGCCTTTGTTAAGGGAAGGGATGAGGTGGGAGAGCTTACCTTGTATTTAAGACCTCGAGAGCTTTTTTTTCCTCAAAGCATTCCTTAACTAAGAGGAGAGCAGAACACCTCAAGATGAAAGTGTTCTTTCATTGATATGGTGTTCTTTCTTTCCTAAAGTGGCTGGGAAGTAAATGGACAGCACAGTTTTCCATGCAGAAGTCATGGTCAAGGAAGTTGTCTGTGATGTCCCATGACTCTCCAGGTTTGCTTTATGTTAATCTTTTTTTATTTTGATAAAATTTTAACTTGCAGAAAATTTTCTAACTTGTAAGGGTACATTGGAGACCTCATGCCCCTTTACTCTGAAATACCTCAGTGGGCACTCCCTGTGGCTAAGAACATTTTCTTATGTTAGCCGAATTATCAAAATGAGGAACTTTAACACTGATACACTATTGCTGCCCAATCCACTACTCATGTTCAAATTTCATAAATTGTCCATAGGACAGACAGCTGTCTTAGGGCATCAGCACTGAAGTCTTGGTAGAGTCTGAGGTTTTCTGCTGATGTGGGATTCAAAGGCAGCAGTCATTGGGGAATGAACGCAAAGAGAGTAGGAAAGAAAACCCATGTGACATAAACTCAAACTGTTGGGAAATAATGAAAACAGATAAGCTGGTAGAAAATTGGGTGTTATTAGGAGAGTTTACCTTCGTGTTTTGAAGTCACAATCTAGAAAAGAAAATTTCTCATGTGCAAAATACCTAATATTTATTAAGGATTGACCATGTGCCAGGCACTGTGAAGTGTGTGAATTATCTCATTTAATTCCCATGGTAACCTTACATGGTATATCTCTTGCATCCTGATGGAGGCACAGGGCGATTAAGTAGAAAATGCTGGAATCAGGATGTACTTCCAAGCAGGCTGACCTCAGAACCTGTCACGCTGCTGGACTCCAGTCTCATGAAGAGGGCATAATGATGAAAAGGTGGGTGCTGGTCTCTTGGGCAGTGAGTGCAGGTATAAAATGAAGTCAGTTCTGGTAAATCCTCCTAGAAAGCAGAAAACAGTCTTCCATGCAGTGTAAGATGAAGTCCCAGAGGGCATGTTTCTGAGTCCATTATTACTAAGTAAAGGTGGCTAAGAACACACAAATTTTAATTTTTGTTAAACATTTTAGTGATTACTAGAACAACAACAACAACAAAAAATGTAGACTTCCCTGTAGCTCAAACGGTAAAGAATCTGCCTGCCATGCAGGAGACCAAGGTTCGATTCCTGGGTTGGGAAGTTCCTCTGGAGAAAGGAATGGCAATCCACTCCAGTTGCTTGCCTGAAGAATTCCATGGACAGAGAAGCCTGGTGGGCTACAGTCCGTGGGGTCGCAAAGAGTCGGACACAACTGAGCGACTAACACACATACAACACACACAGAACAAAAACATATTTGTATTTTGGAAAAATCAGTAACTGTGAAAAAGGACAAAGGAAAAAACGATTACCTGTAAAATCATTACTGAGAGATAATTACTAACATTTTACTATGTTTTCCATGTGTTTTTACTTGTTCAGATCACAGTGTAAAAAAAATTATACAGAGTATAGAAAAAACAGCTTACTTTTTTTCACTAAATCATATAAGCACAATCTCATGTTAAAATCATTTTTAATGGTTGCATAGTAATTTATGAATTTAATATTTTAACTGTTCCCTTAATATTGGTTAGATTATTGCTATTTCCTAATTTTCAAAGTAATACAAACAGAAACCCCTGTCATGAATATCTTCGTGCATGTACTTTGGTCTGTGTTTCTGATTATTTTTTAAAAAGAGTCTTAGAAATAATCTTACTGTATTAAAGTATGGTTATGCTTTTTTATCATTTAAGTAGTTTAATAATAAAATTGCTTTAATTATGTTAAGTATGTAATACAAATAGGTGTAAGATAGAAATTCAAAATTTATACAAATCACGTCAGATCAAGTCTCCATCCCACTGTCTCCCAGTCACCAAGAATTTAATCTCACATTGCTGCTTTTCCTTTAACAAAACTATAGCAAAAGAAAAGTTGCAAATCTAAAGCAAAAGAACAGTTCAAAACCACCCACATTGAACCCTGCTGCCTGTGGTTTATGAAACATTGTTTTGGGTACCTATGGGAAGAATCAGGTATATTATTCAGAAATGCAAAGAAGCAAAAAGCATCAATTCTGAGCACTGAAGAATTGATGCTTTTAAACTGTGGTGTTGGAGAAGACTCTTGAAAGTCCCTTGGACTGCAAGGAGATCAAACCAGTCCATCCTAAAGGAAATCAGTCCTGAATATTCATTGGAAGGACTGATGCTGAAATTTAAACTCGATACTTTGGCCACCTGATGTGAAAAACTGACTCATTTGAAAAGACCCTGATGGTAGGAAAGATTGAAGGCAGGAGGAGAAGGGGACAACAGAGGATGAGATGGTTGGATGGCATCACCGACTCGATGGACGTGAGTTTGAGCAAGCTCCGGGATTTGTTGATGGACAGGGAAGCCTGGTGTGCTGCAGTCCATGGGGTCACAAAGAGTTGGACACAAATGAGCGACTGAACTGAACTGAGAAGCAAAATGCAACCAATGTAAGCACAAAAAGAAATGATTAGCTCATGTAACTTGGAAATCTAAGAGAGTGGTGCTGACTTCAGGTACTGCTAAATCCAAGGGTTCAAATGCTATTATCAGTATTTTTTCATGTCTTGGCTCTTGGTTACCTTTTTCAACTTCTGCTTGGAAAGACATGCTCCACATCACAGCAAAAATGACCACCAGTGGCTCTAGGTGTACATCATAGGGTACTGTTCTTGAACTAAGAAGAGACAGCCTTTACTTCCTAGTATCAGAGTAATTTGTGCAAAACAATACAGTCCTGCTATGTCATAGATCTGACTGTTTTCCAATCACTTTGCCCAGGAAATGAGGGCATTTTTATTTTTATTTGACTTGTGATTGCTCTACAATGGGGAGGCTGAGCAGTCAACAAGCAATAGATGACCATGAGGTGGTGAAAGCAGGAAATTCAAGGAGCTTCCTGGCATTAGATCAAATCTTCACCTTGTGTCTTGATAGAAGTAAATATTTTCTCTTCAAGATATGCAGAAAGACACTGTAATCCTTTGAATTCTCTGAGTAGCTTCTGAAATTTTAATATTTTTGTCTTATCTAAGCCAGATCATGGGAGGGTATATTCCTTATAGATATGCTTGAATAATATTTGAAAGCCCATTAAATTAAATATACAAACTCTGGGCAGTGTGGGATTGCCTTGAATTTGACTGTCATTTGTAATGTGTCAAGAAATACTTTGTGATGTTTTCCCCAACAACGACAAAGAAAATAAATTGAAATTAATTCTTTTTAGTTGACTAACTTCATGGCAACACGCATATACATTTGAGGTTAAGGATGTTGGGAAAACAAGCATCCGTTGAGGAAGAAACTGAATAGAAAGACTTGGAAGAGAAGAACTCACAAATACAAGTGAGAGATGTTTTGACAGTAATGGGGGTATCAAGGGCTGAATTGGCCTTTAAATTGTGTTCATTAAGTGTTGTGTGTTTTTTTGAGGTTTATTAAGACCCTTGAGAGGAGACTAACAAATTTCAACACAGAGAAATAAAGATGCTCATTTAGGACTATAACAGGTCTCCCCTGAGTTTTTTTTAAATGTTATTTTTGACACACTTTTTTGGCATTTTGACACAGTGCTGTTACAAACCCAGTCACAGCACAGTACTTCCATTTACACAAAAACAACAACAGTTCTTTTTTTGTTTTCTCTAGGCGAACAAGAGTTTAAAGTGAGATTTGAATTGACTTTAAGAACTCTTTAGTGATGGGAAAGGGTTGAGGAAATAAGATTAAGATGGTATTTATGTGAGGAGAGGAGGGAGGCTACCCCCCATCTCTGTAACCAGGATCCCAGCCTCTCCCGGCTGCGCAGCTGTGGGGGACGAGATCTCTGTAGCAGCACATCCTTGACCTTGTCCTCAGGCGTTTTTGGAAAGCAGACCTCACACAGGTGCTGTGCCGTTGCCAGCAGATAGAGGGAGTTTGGCATCTTGCCAGAGAAGAAACTTTTGAGTGTAACATCTCAAGGTTGCCCCCCAGATAACTGTAATCGAAAGTCTTTGACAAGAGTTTAGAGAGACCTTGAGGAAATCCGGGATGCGGAGAAGCCATTTCTTCAGCATTTCAGCAACATTTGAACTTGGAAGCTGACTCGCACTCTGCTTCTCGGTCTCTTACTGCCTTTCTCTTTCCTCTTCGATTAGCCCTCATCTGTGTGACTAACGGGGTGAAAGGCACTGCGTTACCAAGACCTACACAGCATGCGTGCAGCCCTGGCAAACTGAAATTACAGCGGCCCTTGAGCCCATTTCTGTCTCCCATATAGTTAGACACAGAAATGTCCTTAACTTTCCATTTCTCAATTTATAACAGGATAATCATATTTAAGGACTTCCCTAGTGGCTCAGTGGTGAAGAATCCACCTGCCCATGCAGGACATGTGGGTTTGATCCCTGGGTGAGGAAGATCCCCTGCAGAAATAAATGGCAACCCACTCCAGTATTCTTGCCTGGGAAATCCCATGGACCGAGGAGCCAGGCAGGTTACAGTCTATGGGGTCACAAAAGAGTCAGACACAACTTAACGACTAAACAACAACAATCACATTTACTCAGGGCATCACCGTGAGGCTGAATGTACCTGACACAACGTTTAGAGTGAAGTAGGTGTTCAGTCAAGTTGGTCCCTGTTTCCTCTTCCTCCTTTATTCAGGGGAAATGAGATGTAAATGTATGAAAAAGTGATTAGCATTAATGAAATATTTACAGACACAGAAACTTCCAACCCTGTTCATCAAGCAAGTTGTGACTATGGAAGACTGAAAAAAATATTTTCTGTGATGATACACACCTATTTTATTCAGTGGTGTGCACTTGTATAAATGCATACAAGGTGGTTAAAGAGAAAGTACGTTAGACTAAGTTGGCTGAGTTAAATGAAGACGAATGGTCTAACAGAGTAGTACAGCAGGTTGTGCAGTTAGACTTCCTGGGCTCAAATCCTGGCTTTGCTTCCTGCTTCTTGATGAGCTGTTTAACCTTTGGTGCCTCATTCCGCTCGTCTGTATATGGGGATGATCATAGGGTATGACAGCAAGAGGATTAACTGAAGTAATGATTATACGGCATGTAGGCAGGGCTGGCATAGTACACAGACACATCGTGGTAGCTGTTACTGATAATACAAAATGCAGATGTGAGCAGAGTGAGCTTTTTGCATGTTTCTGAGGGGACAAGGACAAAGAAACAGTTTCTAATACAATGCAGGGTGCCTTTCCATACAAACATGGATTGTTCCAAGAGGTGTTAGGGCATTTGGGGAGGTTGCCCTTTGGAAGGGATTTAACCAATGGCTAACCTCCCTGCTTCCCCCGCCTCGTGCGGTAGATCAGCACCAGATCTGTGTACAAAGCATTACTCAAACTGTCTCTTTACACAGCAGTTAACCTTACTTGTCACTGCTTCCAGTGGGGGATCAAGAACATTGAAATTGTGGAGGTGGCACCATAAATCATGGTCACTCCTTGACACGGCCAGACAGAACAGCCGGAAAGAGTCTCAGCACAATGTCAGCTCAAAGTTGAAAGGGAGAGTTTCAACATATTCATTTTCTCTCCATTTTTATTGTCATCCTGATTTTTTCTTTTTTTCCCCATGACTCGAATGAGTGAGTAAAAGATTGATCTTGGCAGCTTGGTGGGTTAATTCACCGTGTATGGTTTTGCTTGCTTTCTTTCTCCTTTTTACCCCTTTAATGTGAGCGTGGTGACTGAAGAATGAAGTAATTGAGCAAACCGAACTCAGGTAATGAGAGATGTCCTTACCCAAGAGATCTCAAGTTTTAATCTCTCATTTTCTTTTTTTTTTTTAGTCTCTCATTTTCTAAACACAGGTTCTCTTCACCTTTTTTCCCCTAGGACCTAGCAGCACACCTGGAACAGAGCAGGCACTTATTGAATATTTGTGAAATGAGTGGACGGCAGTTCTGGCTTTCCAGCTCTCTCTTGCTCATTCTTCTTTCTCCCGTTCTCTTCCCAGATCTTCTCAGCTGAGCCCGCAGAGTGTCTCCCAGGCACTGACTGGTTAAACACTCATGGAAGAGTTGCCTTGTTGGTTTAGCTCTTTCCCTACTCCACTTGCACCCCCAAGGCCTATAACTAACTACATCCTTGCTCTTCTGAGGACTTAACGACCTTGACGTGTCTCCGTTCAGTCATCTGTTTCCTTGGCTCCCAATACTGGGCGGTTGGATTTTATGAGAGCTATAAATCTCTCCCCAGAAAAATGCACAGACACACAAAGCACACAAAGTTTGGCACATGATTTTTGTTGGGACCTCTGGGGAGCACGTTTATGGATCGAAGATAAAGACTCTGCCTTTAGTAATTGCCTAATCATCAATAGCCGCTGCTGGACTCTCCTCTCCTGCTCTGCTCTCATAGGGCATGTGCTCCTGAATGCTCTTACCCTGCAGGAAGCTTAGTGGCAAAGGCATGGTGCCTATGAGAGGTGAGCTGGAGGGCACCCAGTCCTCCTGGGGTACAGAGGGTAGGCTAATTCAGTGGCTCCATGTTAGAAAGTCCACTTACCTATGGTGCACACGATGTTCTATAAACACCAATCTTAGTTGAGATAAAGGGACACTTTAATCTCCTATTTTCTTGACTCTTTTGTTGTGTTTCATAGTTGGTTCAGAGGGCTTCCCAGTGACTCAGTGGTGGAGAATCTGCCTGCAATGCAGGAGACCTGGGTTTGTTCTCTGGGTCAGGAAGATCCCCTAAAGGAGGAAATGGCAACTCACTCCAGTATTCTTGCCTGGAGAATTCCATGGACAGAGGAGCCTGTTGGGATAGATTCCATGGAGTCTCAAAGAGTGAGACACAACTGAAATGACTTAGCAAAAATTGGTTCAGAACTCCAGGCTTAGAAAAGACATATGTTTAGGTTGGGAGATGGGCAGTGGGTTCATAGGACTTTCAAGAGCTAGTATCACCCCCCCACTGAATTCAGCATGTCCTCATCCTTTTCCTCCAGAATTTGTCTCTCTGCTTTCTTTTCCCTTTCTCAATGCCAGACCTCTCTTTTTCCTCCCAGTGGTCTTTCTAGAACTTCGCTACCTGTAAGAAGAATTTTCTGAAAATACTCAACCTCTGTTAATGAAAAAATAGGGAGATTTTATCCAATTTCCCCATTCTGTCTCAAGAGTACAAAGGGACATAAAGGTTCTTTTCAATGCTTATGGAGGGAGGAAAGAAAGTTTTCAGTCATTACGGCTGTGACCCATAATTAAAATAACTGAGCAAAATTTCTCCAGTACCGTGGGTGGTCAAAGGAAGTAGAAAACAGAAATCTTGCTGTCATGAAGTTTACCATTGAAGTAGGAGGACTGTGTAAATAAAAGATAGGTAAAATCACACATAATACTAAAATATCAGGAAGGATTTAAATTTTACTTTATTTTTATTATTTATTTGGCTGCATCAGGTCTTAGCGTGGGCACACGGTATCTTCATTGCCGCATGCAGGGCTTAGTTGCCCTGTGGCATGTAGGATCTTAGTTCCCAGACCAGGGTTCCAACCTGCGTCCCCTGCTTTGGAAGGCAGATGGTCAGTCACTGAACCACCAGAGAAGCCCAGAAAGTATTTAAATTTAAATGAGAGTGCTGGCAGAATTGGATGGGATGAGAAGGCTGAACATGTGTTAGTTCCTAGCACCCATTAACTATTATTATTACTTACGGAGGAGATCAGTGTATTGGAGTAGGTCAGGAGACATGACTTACTCTTGCCTCTTAGGTCCAAATGAATTCCTTTTAACCCTAAAACCTCTTAGTCTGAGCTCTGTTCTGCTTCTGTGCATTTTTGATAACTTGGTTGGCTTAATGTATGCATATGGACCGTTTTCTGTTTTGTTTTATTCTTTCCCAAATTCTGTATACATCCTGACTGAATTCAAGCAGGTTGTTCATAAACAGCAAGAGATAATCACATTCTGTTTTTTACTTAATATTAACCTGTTGCCAAGCCCTTGTTCCACAGGGCTGTCTGGAAATTCAGTATCAGTCATTACTAACACTCTCTAAGGGTTCCTAGCCTGGATTATGCAAGGGATTTGGGATTTAGAGCCTGAACATCAGGGAAGACCATCTGGTCATTGGCCACCAGTCTGCTCCTCTGTCCACAGAAGCTCTTAGACCGGGAGTATCTGTTAGTTGAAGGCTGTGCTTAGAGCAGAGGTGTCTTGGCTGAGGCTGATGGACCCCGGAGCTTAGGTCTGTTTTTCCTACGTGTCCCAGAGAGACCACTTCTGGGTCTCATCACCTCCTGGGATCTGGGCTGCCTGCAGGGCCCACTTCACCTCTCTCTCCATCCCCCCAAATATATTTCTCTGTGTTGTAGACTGACTTGTGCCCTGCCCTGCCCATCAAATTTATGTGTTGAAGTGCTCATTTCCAGCAGTTAAGAATATGCCTATATTTGGAAGTAGGGCTTTTAAAGAGGTGATTAAGTGAAAATGAGGAATAGTCTAATCTGCCATCAAGACTGATGTCCTTATATTGAGAGATTAGGACCCGACACACACAAAGGAAAGACCATGTGAAGACAAAGGGAAGAGAAGACTCCCACCTGCAGACCAAGGAGAGAGGCCTCAGAAGAACCAGCCCTGCAGTCTGCCTGAACCTTGAATTCAGATTTCAAGCCTCCAGAATTGTGAGAAAATGAATCTATTATTTAAGCCTCTCCCTGTTTGTGCTGTTTTATATTATGGCAACTCAAGCCGACTAATGGGCTTCCCTGATAACCCAGTTGGTAAAGAATCCGCCTGCAATGCAGGAGACCCTGGTTCAATTCCTGGGTCGGGAAGATCCGCCGGAGAAGGGATAGGCTACGCACTCATATTCTTGGGCTTCCCTTGTGGCTCAGCTGGTAAAGAATCCACCTGCAATGTGGGATACCTGGGTTCAATCCCTGGGTTGGGAAGATCCCCTGGAGAAGGGAAAGGCTACCCACTCCAGTATTCTGGCCTGGAGAATTCCATGGATGGGGTTGCAAAGAGTCAAACACGACTGACTTTCACTTTCAAGGCGACTAATATACTTACCCTTTTTAAATTTTTAAATCTACTCTTTTGCATAGGAGGAAGAGCCTTTGGCTTGAAGTAGCTTCCGATTTCTCTCTCAGATTTTTGTGGCAAGAAAAGAGTAAGGCCATTGCTATTAGGAAGGAATGGTAGAGTGGAGGAAAGGAAAAGGCAGTGGGAGGCAGGCTAAGTGGTGATTCTCAGTAAGTCATTGTTCTGCTGTCTGCTTTTTCCCCACCATTGTTTCTTCACTCCTGCCTGTTTTTCTGACCCAACAGGTTGCTCCTCCACCCCACCTTCATGAAACAACTGTTCAGTGTGACACGTTAGATTTTGTGAATTAAATCATATAGGAAGGACTGGAAGATTTGGGTGCAATGACATACTAGACCCCAAAATGACTTCTGACCGTACTTGTGTCCTAGAAAGTGAATGGGTTTTTTGAGGATTTGTCCTGAATACAGTTAGTCCAAGGTTATTTTGTAGAAACATCCTCAATATTTATTGAGGCTCTGGCCAAGCTGTTAGCCAAGTGAGCCAATTGATTGTCGAGCCCAGTTTCCACATTCCTATTAAAAGTCAATTGGAAAAGACAGTACTTCCAAGCAGTTTATAGTCCACTTTATTTCCCCTTCTTTCTACCACCCCAGGATTCAGTAACTCTGTTACTCTGATTGGAAAAAATTGTTGTCTAATGATATTAAAATGTACAGCCACTGATAAACTGTGACCAGTTCTTGGCTTTTTGCAAGACTGGGAATATTAAGATGTCATTAAATATTTTATCTCCCTTCCTTCATGCTATGACTTTAATGCTGTGTTCAAAGATCATTGCTCAGTAACGCTGGCAAGCCTCCTTTGCTTTGAAGGCATTCTTTATAAGAGCATGTAATATTCATTATGACTCTCTCTGCCTCCTTTTCTGTCCCCTACTCTTCCCCTCCAAAAAACTTTTTTTATTGAGGGCAAATTAATTTAGGTAAGATATATGTATTATGGGCTTCTCTGGTGGCTTAGTGGTAAAGAGTCTGCCTGCAGTACAGGAGACCTGGGTTTGATCCCTGGGTTGGGAGGATCCCCTGGAGCAGGGCATGGCAACCCACTCCAGTATTCTGGCCTGGAGAATCCCATGGACAGAGGAATTATAGGAAGTTATAATTAAAAACAATCCAGGCTTTCCACTATTTTCATGGAAATTGATAGGGTTTGTTTTAAAGCAGAACGTATTTTTACAGTCTTGTGAGTTCTGGTTAATGTAAAAGTTTATTGATTGTGTGCTGATGTGCTGAGAGTGTATACATATACAAATTTCAAGGAATGGGTCTCTAGGGTGGTTGTGTGTTTATCTATATGAAGGGAGAGTTAGGGAGCAGGCTTCAGAAAAGAGACTAAAAGGCAGGTAATAAAACTGTAAGAGACAAGCAGTAAGAAGGAAGACTGTCTGCAGAGCTGTAAGTCACTGGATGATGTCTTCAAGTTCCCCTTCCTAGTGACTATCCTTAACAATGAGAAACATCCATGTGCTGCTTTGGGGAGGCTTAGGCACTGCATGAGGATGAGACGGTTGGATGGCATCACCAATTCAGTGGATATGAGTTTGAGCAAACTGTGGGCAATGGTGAAGGACAGGGAAGCCTGGTGTGCTGCACTTCATGGGGTCACAAAGAACTGGACACGTTCAGAGAGACTGAACAACAACAACAAGGCATTGCCTTGATAAAGGTTAAGAGGATGAAAAAAAATAAATGCAGGTGCCATTGAGGTCCTGATACAGCCTCCTAGGAATCTCGAGAGGGATTGCTCTCAGGACCTGACATCCAATAGGGCTGTTCTCGAACAGTTTGCTGTCGGTCTCACAACTGCTGGTCCTTCTGTCATCATTTTGATCTCCAGGAAGCTTGTAGTCACACTCTGGACTCACCTCTTCCAACGAGGCGGGGTCCCGATGCTGTGCTCTTCTGCCTTGAGCTTACCTCTGGCTTTTACTAGCTTCCTGTCCTCAATTACCTTTGTCCTGACTCCCTCATCTATTTCATTCTTTTGTTATGTATGTACTTCTGTAAGTTGCCTGAAATCCTTTGTGGATTGAGGAGAGGGTAAATACAGGCAAAGGAAGAAGATGAATTATAGAGTCTCCACAGTGCCTGACAGTTCTATATTAATAGGATATTGGGAGTTTGGCCATGACAAGGAACTTCTCTTTCCAAAGTATTTTGTGTTTTGCATTTTTTACACACTTGTAGTTATTTTTGGACACTAAACTTGAGCCACATGTTCTGAGGTAGGGTCTGACACAATGATACCTATACAGAATTTTTGTAATAGGAGCTAAACAGAGGATGAATGGGCATAATATTTATAGATTAATAAAGAGCTAAAGAGAAAGCCAGAATGAGAAACAACATAAATTTCTACCATTGGAAAAGAGTTTAAATTTTATTTGACCAGTTACAAATAATGTAATTTAAAAATTTGTAACATTAAACTGCTACTTAGATTTTTTTTTACCAAGACCCAAACATGTCTTTTGAATTGGAATAATTTAATAATTTCTTAAAAAAATAAAGACTATCATATTGTTTTCCTGTTACATGCCAATAAATTGTGCATTTTGATATGTATTTTATACCTATTCTGAAACTATTGATCTGAAATCTAAAATCCCATGTTTCTGGTCATTCTTTTTTTAAGAATTGATTTCTGCATAGCTAATGTAGTATCCCCTGGTGAGATCAGTGTGATTTTAGCTTGTACCAGGACAAAGAGGTGGGTTTTGACTTGTTGGTGGTGATGTGGCATTTCAGCTGTAATGCTGAATTTTATGGAGGGAAGGGCCTTTCACCACTCTCCGTACACCCAGGAGGCTCTAGCCGTCAGCCTGCGTTCCAGTGCACTGTCTCAGGGCGTCTCCTGGGCTTTCTGGAGTTAATGAAGTAAATAAAAATCTCTGAGCAAAATGATTTCAGTCTCTGGAGATAGAGTATGCCATGTGGTATGATGCCCAGATAAGAGACCATGATCACATGTCCCAACGGTAGAAATATTTGCTCAGGGTCTGAATGGGGCGGGTGTGAACCTTAATCCTGAAATGTAAGAGGCTTTGTGTTCGCTTTGTTGAAATGTACTTCTCCCTCCTAAATAATGTTTTAGGCAGCATATTGGCAAGACACAACATCTGAATGAAAGCAATGATATTATTCACAATACACCCCAACCCTGAATCTCTGGGGATGTGTGTGCATGAAGTGCATGCTAAAACACACTTAATCTAATCGCCTCCGGAGATGGAGAGGCGTGTGCTCATATAAATGTCAAGTTGGGACATAATTTAGCTGATCTCTGGGGTTTATCGCTATTGCCAGACTCCCTTTTTATTTGATCTGGGGAAGAAAATGAAATGTGTCTCTTTGGTTCTAAACCAGGTAAGAGCAGGAGATTAGGATCTGTGAGTTTCTCATGCGATAATCATGCAGTCAGCCTTGATTTAAGGAGGCTGCAAGGTCCACTTTTATTTTTTTTTTTTTCATTTGTGCAATAGAAAGGAACAATAGAAAGGAACCAAGGTCAGATGACCTTGGCCCAGCCACTATCTACTAGTTGGTGGTTATCTATCTGACGACAGTACTGGATGCCTTAAATGTAGTGAAGCAGAGATTAGTTAAAATAACAAAACCAAAATTGTACTCAAATATTAAAGGGGAAATCTCTTTTTGTGTACACCTGGCCCGGGTCCCTATTCTCAGCCCCATGAGAGCTGAACACCTGACTCACTGAGTTGGAGATGCCTACATAAGGGGATCTTATGCAGAAACACATGGCTGCTGGTGAAATAGCTATTGACCACATGTTGGGAAAATCAGGGCTCTGTTACGCCTGCTTAGTGGGCTGGCTGGGAGAGTGCATCCCGAGGGAGAGTCTAAGACGTCACTGTCAACTGGTGTGACTTCACCCCACAGGTGACATTTGGCAGTGTTTGGAGACACCTTTCAGGGGATGGAGAGGTTCCTGGCATCTAGTGAGCAGAGACCAGGGAGCCTGCCCACCATCCTGCAATGCCAAGGACAGTCCCCCACAACAGTAGGTTATCTCATCTAAAACATCAATAGTACGGAGGTTGAGAAACTCTGGCCTCGTGGAACATTTATTTTCCCTTTCCTTATGTAGGGCTTTTACTGAAGTAAATGAATGAATAAAAAGGAAAGAGAGAGAAGTTTGTCACATATTTCTAAATTAATGCAAGTTACATGGTAACTGGGATATCGGTATTCTAGCTGCACCGCACAGACAAATTTTCAGCTGTGCAATCTTTCCATTATATCACTAAGCAGCAAAGCAAAAACATTGTCCTGAAATTGCAGAGCATACATATATTTCTAATGGTGTGAAAGAAGTTAAAAAAAAGAAAACCTTTACAGACATTCCCATTTACAATATGAAACAGACACAACTACAATCTCAATTTGCAGCATCCTTAATCCCATTCCCCTTAAAATACACTTTTAGGAGGGGGTAGTTAAAATAAGCTGTTCCAATCACGTCAGTATTCATAAGGACATATTTTAACTACCTCTGTGTGTAGACCCAGAAGGGAACATTTCTAGTAGGATGGGAAGTTGCATAAAGCAATTGATGCCCTGAAAATGGATCATTTCATAAAGTGGCGCGGTAAATATTTTTGTTCAGTACACCAGGTTTCGATTTGTGGGTCCCTTCACTCCGCTGTGGCTAAGGCCACACATTTCTTCTTCAGGCTCAGCCTCTGCAGTAACAGCTTGCTGCATAATCTTCTGTAGCTTGACAAAGACTTAATAACCACCCACTCCTTCTAGTCCTAGTTATAGGGAAATCAATGGACTTCTAGAATGTAGTGGCTTGTTTTTTCTTTTTCATTTACTTTGATACTGCATTTTGGTTCTGAGAGAAATTATTTCTACTTAGCAGTGATAACTCCATAGTAGGCATTTATGTAATTTCTTGCTTTGTTTAATTTTTAAAACTGTCCTAACTATTTCTATGTATTTATTTGTATTGAAATACGTCAATTTACAAATTATACTCATTTCAGGTATACAACATAGTGATTAAATTTTTTAAATAGATTATACTCCATTTAAAGTGATAAAATATTGGCTCTGTTCCCTGTGCTATACAATATATCCTTGTAGCTTATTTATTTTGTACACAATAGTTTGTATCTCCTAATCCCCTTCCCTTATCATGCCTGGACATGATTGTTGTAGACAGCATTGATACTTTTTAGCTTTTTTTTTAAAGGACTCTACCATCTGCTGGCTTATTTTAATCCTAAAGGCTGAACTGGTGTGCAGTCAACCTGGAAACCTCTGAGGTGACCTGTGTTCCTTAATGTCTTACGTGGAAGGCAGCATAAGTGCATTTATCCCTATCCCAGTTATAAAGAAACTTGGGGCTGATTAAATGGCTCAGAGGGGGAGGCAGCATGGCAAGTGATTAAAAAGACTGGTTTTGGAATTGTGACTCTAACATGAACTGAATTACGTGAATATTGGGGCTTCCCAGGTGGCTCAGTGGTAAAGAATCCGCCTGCAATGCAGGAGACGCGGGTTCAATCCCTGGGTCAGGAAGATCTCTTGGAGAAGGAAATGGCAACCCACTCCAATATTCTTGCCTGGAGAATCCCATGGACAGAGGAGCTGTAGTCCATGGGGTCGCAAAGGGTTGGGCATGGCTGAGTGACTGAGCATGCATACATGTGGATATTGAACAAGTTACTTAATTTAAATGGGCCTCAGTGTCTTTGTTTATAAAATGGAGATCATAGTATCACACAGGTGATCATGAGGGTTACTAAATGCTCAAGAGGTGGCAGCTTTGAAAACACGGGAGATGCAGATGCCATTCGCTGGAAATCTCTCTCCTGTTACCTTCCACTGATGAGAAACCTCGGTCAGCAACGAGAGCTGGGTACCACATCTTCCGCAGCCCCGTCTTCTCTTCCTCGGAGCCATCGGGGAATTGGCCAACTTATTCTCATTCTGCTCTTGATCTGCAAAGTTCTATGATTGACATCTAACAAAGGGTGGAAATCTTTAACCTGAAGAGCTGGCCTGTCTTTACACCCAGTTCCTCGAACCTGAATGCTATCTCAGTGACCTTGAGTCAACCAGTCTCTTCTCTCCAGAGTTCCCCAGGTTTTATCTCTGCTTGTTCTGCTTATCCCTGAACGCTCCCAGAAACCGAGTCAACTTTCTCACCACAATCAGCTGGTGGGTCTTGTTTCTTTCTGACCTGATCAGAAATCTGATGATTTTTGAAAGATCTGCCATGATGTCTGATTTGTTCTCTTATCATCTAGTCTGTGCTTCCAAGGCCAGTTCTCTCTCCTGTTCCTTATCTTTTTTTTTTTTTTTTGAGGGGGGAGGATAACTGATCTATGTTGGCCCATGTTTGGATGTTTTGAAGCTGCTTCCCTTAATGACAAGACAGTTTACCTTATCTTGTCATTAAGGCCTCAGCCTCTTTTTTCTTGGTGAGTGGAAAGATGGCATGTGTCCTGTTTTCTATGTAAGAGATAGAGGTCACTGTTCATTGGCAGCTATCTACTAGATTAAGCTTTTTGAATAAGAATGATGGTTTGGCCATCGTTTTCTCCTTACAGCCAGTGGTGAAGAAGGTATCGCAACTATTTGCTAAATGAATGTAGGGAAATAAAGATAAATGGGCCTCTTATTTGATGTTGTGCTTGTTTGGGTTATTTATTGAGTGTTCTTTGTGGGAGGAACAGAGTAGGTAGGGTGTATTAGAGGGACAGCAGGGGAGGTACAGAGTGGTAGGAACACTAAGGCACACGTGTTACTTAATTCTGGTAAAATCTATATGACAGGTGATGGGAAGTCACGGTGGAGATTTTAACTGAGGAATGATGTCTGGTAATTAAAATGTGTTGATGTGCACAATTATTGCCTGAAATCCTCAAAAATGTTCAGAGAGAATTATTTTAAATTGACATTAAGTTAAAGAAGTTTTATTTCTGTATAGTAGTTTTCTGTGTTCTGTCATGAACAAAGTGAAATCTCGTAACAGCATATTATCTGCGTGCAGAACTGTGGAGGCAGAAGCCCCTTTCTTTGGCCTCAGATTGCACCCTTCTCTTGTTTTCTGATACCTGGGCTTTTGGATCTTGAAAGAATTGACTCGTGGGAACTGCAGGCTGAACTGCCCAACCTGCTTGTGGGGAGTCATGAGGGTTACGCCTTACACTGGAGTGTGGACAACACTTTGCTACCAGGAGAACCCGTATGCCGGGAGATTGCATTGTGTTCCCAATCATTCATTTCAGCAGTTCTTGAACCCACAAATCTTTATTTTAATCTAGACTGCAGCCCATCTGCACAGAAGAGGTAGTAAAATCATTAAATGAATTCATATGCATACTCTTTGATTTATTATTGATTCTTATGTGGATATTATCACATTTCATGGAGGGATAAGAGTATAATAATTGCACTAATGGTTTATATACACATGCCTTTTCAAGAATTAGCAATTTTCTAGTAATGGCCAGAAATTATTTTCTTAAAACAAATGTGTTATTGTTATTATAAGACTTCATGCTTTTTTGTACTAATTGCCATTTTAGGAAGTAATTGACTTGGAGTTCTCTGTATTTTCTTAGAATTGTAGAGATACGAGATACTAGTTTTACGAAGAATAGCATGTTTTGCTACATTTTTTGGCAAGATTATCAGAAGATGAATTGTTGGAAATTATTGTAAATAGTTCTTTTTGATTGTTTTTTACAAACTATGCAAAAAATACCATTTGATGTGACTTCAAGACTTTTAAATATACTCTTGCCCAAGGTAGATCAAAGGAGAATAGAATAAGATTATGTGGACTATATCTTTAAATATTTTGCTTTGTTCACAAGTATATTTAGTAGTAAAAGCTTCTAAAAATTAAGATGTTTTTTCTACATAACTGACTCCTGAAACATTATTAAAGAAAATTATTTATATTGAATACAATATTCTTGTTACAAATATTTTATATAAAATAAGATGAACAATCTAAGTTACAGTGTATGTAAAACCATTTAGAGCCCAGTTGCAAAGTCTTTAGAGTAACCTTGGATGAGTCTGGCTGTCATGACCCAAGGGAATGAAGAAAGAGCTCTAAACCTGTGACCCTGGGGGCTTCGTCACAGGCTCCTGTTCCATTGTTCTGGGCCACTGTCTGGTGGTCGGTCAGCCACTGAGCGCCTGCCATGAGCACAGTGAGTGAGATAGGTAACCGTGTAGATTTTCCGTGTAAACTACCGAGATACGAAATTTCTGTTGATTCAGTCCTTAGCACTGCTTGCTGTTCTAGCCTGTTTTATTCTCAGATCAGTAAGATCATTTGAGTCTGTAATCTTCCTGTTGGTCCTCAGACACCATCTTGAGGGGCGGTCTCTGGACCTCAAACCTGGGCTGAGCAGACCCGCCTCATCCTAACAGGCAGATCCTTCGGCATAGGATGCCCAGAAAACCCGCCCTTCATTCATTTATTCACAGAGTAAGGAGTATCTGAATACTCGCTATACGATGGATATTATACCCGGGATACAACAGTGAGTCAGCCACAGCCCTTACCCTCTACACAGATGTCTACCTGAGACCATTAATCTGGCCTCATTCTTTCAGCGTTTCTTTCTTTGTTCTCTGCATGACATATGGAATACTTTCTCTTCCTTTTTTCCTCTGGTGCACGTTTATGGCTGTCCTTATACACTGTGCTTCCCATGGCCACTCATTTCTGGCTCCAATTTGGCAGGTAGTTTATTACCTGTTCCATTTTATAGATGAGGCAATAGAGAGCTCTTTTTATTTTTATTTTTTTTCCCTTCATTTGAGCAAAGACCATCTGCAGATGTTAAAGCTTTAAGCTGGGAAACAGAGAAAAGTGTTTCCTGCATTTGAGGCCACAAAATTCAAGCCTTTCTTGAAGCTCAGAAGAGCCCCCAAATTGAGTTGCTCAAAAAACAGTTTTTCTGGTTACAATTAATACTAGGTCAAGGGAAAATTACAAACCTCATCTAAGAATAACTTAATTGACCACTGGAGGTCACTATTGCTCCATATAAGTACTATGGACACAGCTACTTGGGTTGAGTTCTTGGGAGGTTTTCTAAGTCTGTCTCTGCATTTTTAACACTCTTGCTTTGTCCAATTTGCATTATAGTCACTCCAGATTTTCTCTGAAACAAGGTTGGATTACAAATAAGCAACTTAACAAAGAAATAAAATTCATTTTACCAAGGAGTAACTGTGGTTGATGATCTGACTTAGGGGACAAAGAGATGCTTGGGCGCTTGCAAATTGTCCTCAGAATAACCTGATGGAAAGCCATTATTTCCCCTTTGTCTAAATATTCAAACTATTGACAGTCTGTGCCACACAGGGAGTCTAGCACAGTACTCAAGAAACTGAAGAGTCACCTTTTAGAGGTCACCTCTTCCAACATTTTGCCGAACGCAGGAATGGCTCTTAGTATCCAAATGAATGACCACTTGCCTCTATTTGAATCCCTGCCAGAGACCATGCTCATAGACTCACCATGCTGGAGTTGAGCTGGAAGGATAGAAGGCTCTTTCTTCAGCTCACCTTTTTGTGTTGTTTCATGAACCCATGTCATGTTATGTACATGTTCCTAAAAGATGTTGTGTGTGTTCAGCGGAAGGGGCTTGACCCTAGCTATTGGCTGTGAGAAGGATTACTTGTGGAAAGTTGAGTTTCTAGAACAGGCCAAGTGGGGCCTGGGAGGGAGGCTGTGGGCCTTCTGGTCTCCCTCAGATCATAAAAGGTAGTAGATGCTGTAGATCCTTCCTCTGGCTGTTCTCAGACACTGTGCCTTTCATCAAGGTGCTCTGGGTAAGCATAGGGGAGTCTGATGAATTCAACAGTGGTTACATTTAATCAATACAGTTCTCTCCCTAAGAGCTATGTAAAGGTGAAATCCCATAACTGAATCCTGGTTTTGCACTAGTTTCTGGTACAGAACTGCAGGACCACTGCTACAGAAAAGCTTTGCATTTTGCATTTGGGAGAAAGCATCCGGTGTTCCTATCCCTCAGCCACAGCCATGCTTTCAATGGAGTCTGTGGTTTACCTGCTGGTAGGAGCAGCTCTATGACACTTGTTCCCTCGTTTAGAAACCCAAACTCAGGCCTGCCATTTAGAGACACAAATGATGGATGAGATGAAGAACTCCCTGAATTTTTACAAGCCCCGGTGCCCTTAGAGACAAGACACTTTTTATCCGTTACTAATGGGCACTCAGCTTTTTCTTTGGCTCATTTCCAGTTCAGAATTTTAGTGATGTGCCTAAAATCACATGTAAGCTCTGGAATCCAGCAGATACAGACTTAACTCTTGCCCGGGCTTCTTTCTATCTGTGTAACCTCAGGCAAATTACTTAACTTCTTTAAACTTCAGTTATCCTTCTGAGAATGAAGACCATGATAATCATAATATCAAGCCTCCAGGGCTGTGCTAAGGATTAAATGAGAAAGCATTTAGGGGTGTATAACACAGTGCCTGCATATGACACATGCTCCAAAAATGCTATCTGCTAATACTGAGTTGGATAAGTTAACTCAAGAAAGGACAGAAGGAATTTGAGGTTAACACTGTAACTATAAATTTCAGAGAGGCCCCAAAGAGCAGATAATCAGATCACAGCGTTCAGTCATGTAATAAATATTTTCAAAAGCCTTTTCTTTGTCAGGCAAGATAATAAAGGAGGACCAGGTTCTGTTCAGAGAGTTGCCAGTGGAGTAGTTGACACGTACTAACAGATAATTATAAAACATGTTGTGGATACAACAGCAGAAAGATGACTAGGGGTTAGATAGTTCCAAGTCCACTACTGCTGCTGCTGCTGCTAAGTCGCTTCAGTCGTGTCCGACTCTGTACGACCCCATAGACGGCAGCCCACCAGGCTCCCCCGTCCCTGGGATTCTCCAGGCAAGAACACTGGGGTGGGTTGCCATGTCCTTCTCCAATGCAGGAAAGTGAAAAGTGAAAGTGAAGTCGCTCAGTCGTGTCCGACTCTTCGTGACCCCATGGACTGCAGCCCACCAGGCTCCTCCATACATGGGATTTTCCAGGCAAGAGTGCTGGAGTGGGGTGCCAGTCTAGAGACTCACAATTCCATGGCTACAAATTTAATGTATTAAGTTGCATCTCACTGATTGAAAAAGTTGTTTTTTTTTTTCCCTGGATTCTGTTATTGCATAATCCAGGCATTTGGACTGTTGGTAAAGAGGTGATTATATAAATCTGGCATTGTTTGATGCCTACTGCCATTCCAGGATGTGGAGTTATTGTGTAAGAAATATACCTGAAAAGTGCTCTGAAAAAATGAGATTTTGTGTTCCTTCACCATGTAAATGTTTATGTTCAGAGCAATAAAATTAAGATCGCCAAAAAGACAATATAAGTGCATTTATATTTCTAGTTGACAATACATTTTCCATTTGAATATACTTCCTGTCATACTCGCTGGCCTTTTACATAAATCATCTCAATGTTTAAACCAGTTTAAGCTTTGTATGAGTACATACTGCTTAGGTTAAAAGAATATGCCGAGTCAATTTCCTTTCATTCAACTAATTTTTATAGTGGTGCTGTATATATTGTATACTGGTAATATTGCCCCTCAGGCTACATCCTACATGACAAATGTTGAATATTAAGCTATCATTTTCATCTTCCCCATCTATTTTTTTTTGTTTGGACGCTCCACGAGGTTTGCAGGACTTTAGCTCTCTGACCAGGGATTGAACCTGAGCCCTTGGCAGTGAAATCATAGAGGCCTAACCAATGGATCACCAAGGTATTCCCAGTCTTCCCCATCTTAAAGATTAATTGTATCCAAGACTTCAGGAGTTATTTACCAATAACATGCTTTTTACAGCTGTTCATTTAACCAGCATTATTGAGTACCTACAATGTACAAAGTACTTTAAACATGAAATTGCAAACAGAGTCCCTCTTTTCATTTAACAAATGTCAGCATTGAGTTTCTTCAGTCAACCTGTCTGCTTAATGTGATGTTGGCACCATCATGTTAGGATTAGGAACAAGAGACAAAAACCTAAAATGTGTGCTACTCGTTGGCAGCAAAAACCATTGAAATGATTCAGGTTCTAATTATATGTATCAGGGGGATCCCAAAACAAAATAATAGTGGGAAAAAACTCAGAACTTCCAATAAGTATATGCACTGAAGAAGAAATATCACTATGTATAGCTCATAAGACTTTTTTTGGGTATTTATTTTTGACAAATAAAAATTGTTTATATTTAAGGTATACAGTATGATGTTTTGATATATGTATACATTGTGAAGTGACTGCCACAGTGAGACAAACTAACGTGTCTATCACCTTTCATAGTTACCATTTTTTTAATGTGTGTGTGCTGAGAATATTTGTGATTTACTTTCGTAGCAAATTTCAAGTATATAATACTTTAGTATTAACTATTGTCAGCATGCTGTACATTAGGCCTCCAGAACTTATTTCTTTTATAACAGAAAAATTTACCCCTTGATTCATATGTCCCTTTCCCCTTACCCTCCAGGTTCTGGTAACCACCACTCTAATAACCTTTTGAGTTTGATTTTTTTTTAAAAATCTGCATATAAGTGAGATCATGTGATATTTGTCTTTTTGTGTCTGGCTTATTTCATTTAGTATAATGTCCTTCAGATTTACCCATGTGGTTGCCAATGGCAGGATTTACTTCTTTTTAAAATCTGAACAGCATTTCATTGTCCATATGTACCATATTTTCTTAATTCATTCAGTGTGTTGACAAGCATGTGGGTTGTTTTCATAGTTTGCCTACTGTGATTAATCCTACAATGAACATGAGAGTGTAGATATTCTTTCAAGATAATAATTTTATTTCTTTGGGATGTATACCTACACGTGGGATTGCTATTTCATGGTAACGTTATTTTTATTTTTGTGGAACCTCTATATGATCTATGCTGAATAATACTGCGTGTGCACTGGAGAAGAGTGTCTGTTGTGCTGCTGTTGAATGGAATGTTCTTAATATGTGTGTTAAGATCATTTGATTTAAAACGTTGTTCAGGTCCAGTGTTTCCTTATTGATTTTCTATCTGGACAAGAAGTTCCCTACTTGAAGGCTGTTAATATTTGCTTTATATATTAAGGTGCTCTGATGTTAGGTTCATATATATTTACTATTTTTATTTCCTCTTAATGGAATCCACTCATCAATGTTTTTTCTCTTATTACAGTTTTTTACTTAAAGTCTATTTAGTCTGATGTAAATGTGGCTACTTCTGTTCTCTTTTGGTTTCTATTTGCATGGAATATATTTTTCTGTCTCTTAATTTCAGCCCATGTGTGTCCTTAAAGCTGAATTGATTCTCTTACAGGCAGCATATGGTGGGATCTTTTTTTTTTCCTTAACCATCCATCCTTTCTGTCTTCTGATTGGAGAATTAAGTCCATTTACCTTTAAAATAATTAGTGATCAGCTCAGAGGACTTTTTGAGGAGGATGAATTTTATGTTGTGAAAAACCCCTTTGTGAGAAATTAGATGTGTTTGCTATAAAAAGGGAAGGCAACAGCTAAGTTTGGGCACAGTAGTTATAGACAGGGAATTGAATTTCTCCATATACCAAAGAGATGGAGAATGGTGGAGTTTCCAAAACCAAGCTCAGATGGAGAACTATAAGATGACAGAAGAAGAAAAAAGGAGGTGAGGGAAGCAGGGAAATGGCATCATGGCTTGTAATCCTGTGCCTTGAAAGGACAAGGGGAAATCCTTTATGGGAAGAAGTCAAAGGCTAAAGAAAACAAGCATGTCCAGGGCTTAATACTTGATACGGTGTAAAAGCTTCTTCAACTTGCAACTGTAACACCAATTGGTACGCAGTTTTGTTTTTTTTCCCCCCAGTGAAGACAGACTTTTATCACTTGCAAAGCATTCCCTTAAGACTGGAGTTGCCATTCCCTCCTTCAGGGGATCTTCCCAACCCAGGGATCAAACCCAGGTCTCCTGCACTGCAGGCAGATTCCTTACCGTCTGAGCCACCAGGGAAGCGTTGGTGCATCTGCTAATAAATTTGCTTGTTTCTTGTTTTTCTCTTACTGCTCTGTCTTTTCTCAGTCTAATTTGTTGAGTCTCAGCCAATGAACTTGAGATAGGTAGAGGAAAAAAAATTTTTTTTCTCCCTTCCACAAGCAAGTTGTTTACATTCTGTTTATATGAAAGGAAGTTTATTTGATGAAAGTGACACATTTTCTAGAAAAGTCACAACAAAGAAGCTAAAATATCCAAGTAATGTATCTTTAAGAAATCTACATTCAGCAGTTCTTATTTCCTAAGAAGAGAAATGTTTTTTTTTTGTTTAGATTGTTTACATTGTTGTTTTATTTCTTATGAAATTAATACACACATATATTAAAACATCTGGAAAGACTAATTTTTGAAAGCATCTATTCTTATGTTATCCCACTCCCTCTGATAACAAACAGGACGCAGGCATTAATCTTATGGAAATAGTTGCCTTATGCTGTCCACCATGGCAGATAAGAGGTGGTGGACCAGGGTGCAGAGTGGGGATGCCATCTCCCCAGTGCTTCTCCTTTGAGGAGAAGCTATAGTTGTCCTACCAACTGTTAGAGTCCCGAATCTTGTGAAGATGGTACTTTGGACCCTCTTTCTTTTCTCTTTCTGTATTTGGGTAAGGGGTTGCAGAGGGAAAAAAATGATAGAGTTTGAGAATAGGTGCACTTTTTGTTCAGTTATTCATGGTTTCTTTTTTCAGCTTTAATTTTTTTAAAAAATTTAAATATAGTTGATTTAAAATGTGTACAGGGACTTCCCTTGTGGTCCAGTGGCTAAGATTCCGTGCTCCAAGGCAGGGAGCTCCAGTTTGATCCCTAATCAGGAACTAGTTCCCACATGCTGCAGCTAAGAGTTGGCATACTGCAGCTAAGAGTTCACACGCTGCAACTAAAGATGCCACGTGCCACAGCTAAGATCTAGAGCAGCCAGAAAAAAAAAATGTATATATTCCCTGGTGGCTTGGTGGTAAAGAATCTGCCTATAATGCAGGAGATGCAGGTTTGATCTCTGGGTCAAGAAATCCCTTGCAGGAAGGCATGGCAACCCCCTCCAGTACTCCTGCTTGCAGAATCCCATGGACTGAGGAGCCTGGCAGGCTACAGTCCATAGGGTTGCAAAGAGTAGGAGATGACTGAGCAACTAAGCACAGCACAGACACACACACACACATTCTTTTTTAAAATATTCTTTTTCCTTATGCTTTATCACAGGATACTGAATATAGTTCTCTGTGTTATAGAGTAGGACCTTGAAGTTTATCCATCCTGTATGTAAAAGTTGACATCTTCTAACCTCTACCTCCCATTCCATCTCTCTACCAATCCCCTCCTCCTTGGCAACCACCAGTCTGTTTTCAATGCCTGTGATTCTGTTTCTGTTTCATAGGTTCATTTGTGGCATATTTTAGATTCCATATATATGTGATATCATATGGTGTATAGATGTCACACGAGTGTATGTTCCTTGGCTCTTTGTCTTATCACAACAAAGATTTGGAGGGACAGACATTAAAGCCCCCTCCGTGTGTCACAGCTCTCGGGTCTTGGATAGACTGTGTTATAGCTCTCAGGTCTCGAAAGGACCATGTTATAGCTCTTAGACAAATCAGTGTTACAGCTCAGTGTTACAGCTCTATTTTATTTAGAAGATAGCAGGAAAATCCATCTTTGAGGCGTGAGGGCATGTCGACCCAAAGACTCGAGAAGAGCACCCCAGCGCCTAGGGGAGTTGGCTCCTCTTTTCATATATTTATCTCTCCCTGGGCCTGTCTTATGTAAATTGGGCCAGCCAGGAGTGTTGTTTGTTTTACCTGAGGTCCTCACTCTGGTCCTCAGACCTTCTTTTGTTCTATTTTCGCTGGCTTTTCCCTTCCTTGTCTTTTAGCCACTGCCATTTTGGACTCCTTTTCCCTATTCTACCTACCTAACAGTATATGTCTTTTTTGACTTACTTAACTTAGAATAGAATCAGTCCATCATCCAGGCCAGAATACTGGAGTGGGTAGCCTTTCCCTTCTCCAGGGGATCTTCCCAACCAAGGGATCGAACCCAGATCTCCTGCATTGCAGGTGGATTTTACTAGCTGAGCCACCAGGGAAGCCCTATACATACACATACATACACACACGTATATGATTTATATATATTTATCTATTTAATAAACAACAACTATATATAGCTAATGCACATATAACATGTATATGTGTATCTCTATCTGCTTTCTATCTAAAGTCTTATAAGCAATGGCTGAAGGCTCCTTTGGAGAAGTACAAGAGGATCTATTATTTACCCCATGATTTGAGGAAAACTGACTCTAGGTCAAATCCTGAGTGTGTTTCTGCTTCTCTTCATCTCCTTTTTCTGATTCTCTTGCCCTCTTAATGCTTCCCATGCATCAGATGCTCAGGTCTTAAGCCATTGCTACTCAGGAAACAAAAGATCTAATCCAGGGAATTTTTAACCTCATGTGCCCAAACCCTAAGATATACCAAAGGGCTTCAGGAGCAGTTTTGTGCGACTTCTAGGCCTGGTCTTTGATCTGTATCCTAACATCCCCTTTCTGCAGGATCAGTGCCTAAGAGAGCATTGACCTTGGAAGCTGCATGCTAAAGGTGGCAGAGCCTGAAGATGGGAGCTAGCCTGGGTTCCTGAATCACCACTTAGAGCCTCCTGCTGAGCAGGAGTATCTATTTTGGACTTTATATGAGTGAAAAACAAACTTCTGTCGTGTTTGAGCCACTGTACATTCTGAGATGGCTTTTTATAGCGGCTAAAGTTACACTGATTAGTCTCAGGGTTCATAGCTTTCATTAGATGAGCAAAGAAGCCCTTCACTATGGATAGTTAGGAATTATTGACTCATGTTGGAGGCATAGAATGTTTTTGTAGGACTCACCCTCAGATTTCTTAGCTAGAGTTTGGGGTGCAGCAGATGAGGTGGGTGGAAGGATGAGGATGCAGTGGGAAGTGGAGGTAGTCCATATGTGGTAGGTGGTATGACGAATGTCCTCACTAGGAAATCCTTCTAGCCTCCTCACACCTAAACCCCTGTTCTGATGAAGACATTTGGATCCAGCCAACTACCTCGTCTTTTATTGAAGCCCAGGATGATGGTTTCATCTCAGGTCTCAGGGAGTTGGCATCTTTGATCATTAGTTCAAGCCGTAATGTTAATGATTTATATATTAATCCTCCCACAATATTTGTATTTTAAAGTGAAGCTGATGCCTGCTGCTTGGTGCTATTACTTCTTCTTTTCTAATATTTATTTATTTGGCTGTGCCAGGTCTTGTGGCATGCAGGATTTTTAGTCTTTGTTGCAGCAAGCAGGATATTTAATCTTTGTTGCAGCAAGCAGGATCTTTAGTTGGCATGTAGGATCTGGTTCGCCGACTAGGGATCGAACCCAGGCCCTCTGCATTGGGGGCGTGGAGTCCTAGCTACAGAACCACCAAGAAAGTCTTTTAAAGGAAACCTGAAGAAAAGGAAATTTTAAACTCCGAATTCAATTCTGCTTTAAGCTGTATGTCTATTTCCTGGTGGTGTTTCTGGTGTTTTGAAACCTGGGTGCAGAGACATTCTTAGAAGATTTCAGGGAATCGCTGCATCACAGTATCAGGTATCTGTCTGCTCTGCTTGTGTGTAAAGCCATTCTGAAGATAAAGATTTGCATAGGGTAAAAGGAGTGAATTCTCCCCATAGCTTGAAGCAAATAGAGATGGTCTGATATATTGGGGTTATTGTATTGGAACAAAAGGGCCAAATAGCTTTGAGACCAAGAGAATTGTGAATATGCCCAAGCAGCCTTTGAGGAGGTCTTCAGTAAGGGGTCATATTATTTTTCATTAGCTAAGAATAAAGTGAAAATTTTAATTAGTCATACCATTAGTTTATTTTTTTTTTTGAAAACTTAATTAATAACTAACTGTGCAACTGAATCTCTTGAAAATTTCATCAGCAGAATATTTTCGTATTCTGCTATAAATTAAGCTGTATAATGAGCACATTTACTTTCTTTCATTTCCTTCTTAACACACACAGTGGTGAGACTTTAGGATTTATATGACTCATTACCTCATTTCCTGCCCAGGCCTTTCCTGCCCATTTCCTTGTTCAGTTTTCCTAACTTTTTTTGAAGGCTGGGAGGGAGCCACTGGATATTTTCAAGCTGCTTTTATCTCAGGATTTGAGTCAGTACCTAGAGTCCAATTGTTTTGGGTGTTGCTCTGATTAACACCTTCCTCTCAGGGCTTCTAATCCTGAAAAAGCTGGGTCCAGATGTTAACTAGCCATAGGAGAGACAAAATGATGTTCCCAGACACCATTATCTCTGGCAAAAACCAACGCTGCCAGAAACAGACATGTAAATTCAGTTGAAGGGGTTCAAGGAGTTAACGAGGGATTAAGTGGACAAAGATTTAAACAGGAGGTTGCGGGAGGGAGTTGGGGGGGTGACACCATTTTTCAGGTTGGCAATTGAGGAGTTAAGCTTTTAGGAGCACAGAGAATAGTTAAAACCTTTGAAAGTCCTCTAGCAGTTCTGACCTTTATCTCCAGGGTCCAAATCCAGGCAAGGGTCTTAATTAGCTGCAGAAAAATCAAGCACTTTGGCAACATACCAACACACATTAGAAAAATAAAAAGCCCTCAAACCAACCAGTAAATAAAATTTATTTAAAAAAACTAAAAAAAAAAAAATACTTCTTTCTCTTTTTTTAAGTTAAATAGGAGCAACATTAATACAAATCTTCTGATGTCTCTGTTTCCCAATTTCTCACTTTTTCCCCCTAGTCTCCCAATACCATCTTAACACTTTATTCTTCTCCATGACCTTGACCCTATCCCATCTTGTTTCCATCTTGTTTTTCTTCTCTGTGTATTGTCCTTCTAGCATTTAGATACATTTAAAATTTTTTTCTGTATTTTACTTTTTTTAATTATAAAATTTTAGAAAACTATAAAATGTAAATATAAAATTTTAATTATAAAATTAATTATGCATGCTTATTGTATAAATAATTTTCAACAATGCAAAATGCATAGTTATGAAGAGACTCCCATGTGTCCAAATTTTTTTTTATACGTGTGAGTGTAATCACATATACACACACACTTACAATTTTTTTAACAAAAAAGGATTGTATGTGCAATTCTGTAGCTTGTCTTTTTAAACTTATTCATATATCTCATTATAGTTCTACACTGAACTGACCCAGGTGGTGTGCATTTTTTTAATGTAGATTTTTATTTTAAAATTCCAGCATATTTTTAAATCCCTGATCAGAATATTTTAAGCTGTATGTCCATTCAGTGCATGTAGGTGCTATGATGTATGAAATATGATTTTATTTGTAACTATAGCTCACGTATTACATTGGCTTATGTCTGTGCTCTATTTTGGATGCAAAATCAGTATTTCTTTCTGCTCTTGTCATTATTACTATTTTATTTTTTATTTATTTTTCATTATTACCGTATTAATCTTTCGTTCATTCAAATAATTGTTTTTGTGTTTTTGTGTTTTTTCCCCCTGTTTAAGCCTTTCTTGTGTTAGCTTTGATATTCCCCTCATTCCTTTATCCCCTTCTCTACTGGCTTGGAAGTTATATACACTATTTCCATCCTTCAATGTTTCTCTAAGAATTTTAACATGTGTATGTAGCTTAGAGTGTATATTTGTTATGTTTGCTGTCCTGTCAGATACTCAAAACCTAAGAAGACCAATTCTGGTTATCCTCTCTGACTTAACATGGTTAGTATATTTGGCTCTATACTGATTGCTTTTTAATGTTACAAATTAGGCCTTTTTTTTTTATTTTATGTAGTTGAAGAGTTCTCCACCTCACTGTGCCTTCTTGCTTTCTTGCCTCCCAGGCTCTCCTCTGGAATAATTTTCACGCTTCCTGAAATGCAAGTTCTAGAATTTCATTTTGTGAGAGTCATTTAGTAAGAAATACCTCTGTGTTTTCTTTTAGAAAATATATTTATTTGCCCTTATTCTTGATAGTCTTTAAAGTTCTGCATTGAGAGTTACTTGTTCTTAGTTCACTGAAGATACTCCACTGCCTTTCAGCTTTCAGCCTTGCTTGCCATGAATTTCATTATAGCTTAACTAACTCTTCCCTCTGGTTGCTATTAATACCTTTACTTGGTTTTTGGTGTTTTTCTCTCTGACATGATTATTATTATTATTATTTTTAATCTGTCCATCAGTTGATTTTTGGCCGTGGTGCATCTTCGTTTGCTGCGTGTGGGCTTTCTCTACTTGAGGTTACTCTGAAGTTACAGTGCATGGCTTCTCATTGTGGCGGCTTCTCAAATTCATAAGGACAGAAAGTAGAATGATGGTGCCAAAGGCTGAGGGAAGAGGAGAATCAGGAGTCATTGTTTAATGGGCACGAAGTTTCAGTTGTGCAAGGTGGAAAAAGTTCTGGAGATGGATGGTGATGATGGCTGCATAACAGTGTCAGTGAACTTAATGCCATTGAACTGTGCCCTGAAAAATAACTAAGATGAAATGTTTATGTTATGTATATTTTACTACAATTTAAGAAAAAAAGGAAATTTTTTTTTATAACTTATTGAGCTCTTTTCAAGGTTCTATTCTGTGATATCTAGTCTTCCACAATGCTGGAATTAGAATCCCCACTGGACAGATTTTGCTTTGTGCTTGTGGTGTCTACTGGGCATTTGGCTTCCCTGATGGCTTAATGGTAAAGAATCCGACTGCAATGCAGGAGATGCAGGCTCAATCCCTTGGTTGGGAAGATCTCCTGGAGAAGGAAATGGCAACCCACTCCAGTATTCTTGCCTGGAAAATCCTATGGGCAGAGGAGCCTGGTAGGCTACAGTCCATGGGGTCTTAAAGAGTCAGACAAGACTTAGAGACTAAACCACCACCACCAATCACTGGGCATTCAGTTTTTGCTGCGTGTGGATACTCAGCCAGACTCCAACACTGTGGAAACCGAGATGATAACCTAGGAATTTGAAATCCTGCATTACTGAATAGTCTGTATTGTTTTTTCTGTTCTTCGAAAATCCTAGACATTATTTTGTTGTTGCTGTTGTTCAGTCACCAAGTCGGGTTTGACTTTGTAACCCCACGGGCTGTAGCACACCAGGCCTCCCTCTCCTTCACCATCTCCCGGAGTTTGCCCAAGTTCATGTCCATTGACTAGTGATGCCATCCAACCATCTCATCACATTGTTTACACATTTTATGATAAGCTTTATTAGTACCAACTCCCCAGTTCTTCCTTTGAGGAATAAATCCATATTTTGTATCAGAAAAGCATGGATAAATTTGGGTCAGTATAATTTGACTTCAGTTGTCATCATTGTGTGTGCGTGTAGGTGCTTTTTCACTCACTGATTTATTCACTCACTGTTGTGTACTGGGTACTATCTAGGCACTGGGGATACAGAAGTGAAGGGACAAGTTTAGAGACAGTGCCTCCTCTATCAGTAGATAAGAAACAAGGTAGTTCTCAATTTCACAAAGAATTTGAATGCAGGGCGATGGGATAGACTGTGACAGTGAGAAGGGGACTGCAGGGGTAAAGGCTGTCAGGAAAGGAGTCTCTGGGAATGTATTTGATGTTGATGAGGAAACTGTGTGTATCTGAGGGAAGAGCTTTTCATGAAGGGGGAGTAGCGAGAGCAATGAATCTGAGATAGGTTTAAAGTAAAGTAAAGTAGTTGCTCAGTCGTGTCCGACTCTTTGCAACCCCATGGACTGTAGGCTACCAGGCTCCTCTGTCCATGGGATTTCCCAGGCAAGAGTACTGGAGTCGGTTGCCATTTCCTTCTCCAGGGGCTCTTCCTGACACAGAGATCGAACCTGGGTCTCCAGCATTGCAGGCAGACGCTTTACCATCTGAGTCACCAGGGAAGATAGGGTTAGTTTGATTAATTATCTAAATCCCATCAGAGAAACCTAAACTCCTAGGGACGAGGAAGTTTAGTTTGGTGAATATTATCTTTAATGTATGTGACATCTTAAAAAAATGTACTTATGAAATAAAAATTTACCATCCATTTGAACTCAGCTGGTAAAGAGTCCTCCTGCAACTCAGGAGACCCCAGTTCACTTCCTGGGTTAGGGAGATCCCTTGGAGAAGGGACAGGCTATCCATTCCAGTATTCTGGCCTGGGGAATGCCGCAGACAGAGGAGCCTGGTGGGCTACAGTCCAGGGGGTCACAGAGTCAGACACCTGAGGTTGACTGGGTGACTTTCACTTTCACATCTATTTGAATCAGCAGCAACTAATTTTGAACACTAAAATCAGCTAGCACTTTCTTCTACCATTTCAGTCACCCTAAACAATCTTTCACTACTTGCTCTAGTGCGCATGCATTTAATAAGTAAACTATGAGGGCTGTAATGATTTTGCTTAGGACTTTATACTAATGATTAAAAATAAACTTAGCTTTGTGTATGGATAGAGCATTAGAGTCTCTTTGTATAATTTAGGTGCCTTGAATAATTGGAGGACCTGAGCTTTCCGGTTAATTATTTAAATTTACCCTGTAACTGCAAAGTATTACCTTCTTTTAAAATACAAAAGTCACAGGCATAATCATAGAGATAGTATATAGAAAGATCAGTTTGCCAGTTCAGCTTGTCTTTGATTGAGAAATAATAATAAACCCTAAATGTGTTCACATTCTGTGATTCTGATTTATATACTCCCCAATTAGTGCCCCATTTAATCTGCTCACCTGTTGTTGCTTTGTTCTGAATTTCATGGCTCTGTTGTTTTAAACTCTCTCGTATATATTTTCAGAGTGAGGCTGATTACTGCAACCCCTTGGTTTTGGGAACTTGGAACATTGCCACAGTGTCTGAATTGCCTGGATAAAGAAAAGCAGGTTCTGTAATTATTTTATTTTCTGCCCAGCGTGTGATTTGTTATTGATGACACATGCAGAGGGTGCTTTCTCCATTAGGCTGGCTGATCCCTCTACTATGGTATTAATGTCATTGTCACTCTCTGCTCGAAGCTATAGTTTGTTAGGCAACTCTAGCATGGGGAAATGAGCATGTACTTTTTAATGTGTCTGAAATAGCTGCACACTGACAGATGTGCCCACATGCTTGCTGATGTCATGGCTGGGGCTCATATAAAGCCCGGGAAATTAAAAGAAAGAAGAAAATGTTAGTTGAGGCTCCGGAAGGAGAGATTATAGAGGCAGACAACAGGAAATTTTGAAAAAAGAAAGCCTGATATATTAACTTCCCTTTTAGGTCTGGTGCTCAGCACCCCCCTCCCCCCGACCCCAACCCTCTGCAAATAGGGATACATTCTCGACTCAGTCTGTTAAATGTGAGAAAATGCAATATTGAGAGCTGTTCTTGCATTTGCTCTCTTACAAACAAAACAAGCATACAGACAAAAAAAAACCCAATAAATTCAGGTGGTCTTTCCCGCCCCCCAACTCCAAAAAAAAAAAATGCATATCACAGTGTTTACTTGGTAGGCCAATTATTTTAAAAACTGGGTTTCAAGGAAAAAGTCACTCTCTGGTAGAGCCCTTACATGACAAGTTCTGTTCCACAGTGGATTAAAATGGTCGAGGGGAGATACTAACACAACTTCAACTACAGCAGTGTGAACACACCACTGTAATAATTCATTTAGAATGATGACACCTGAGACCTAATTTAAAAGTCCTAGATGAATACCAGTCTCACATTCAACCCCGAGGGCTGCCGCAAACATACCTAAGGAAGTCTAAGAACCATAGTGAGTCTAATTGAATTGGACTTAAACGGACCATTGAGATGGCCTCACTGAGCTCTGGGGAATTCATATTGTCTATAGTGTATCAGAATCACAGCTTGAACTGAATAACTGGTTACATTCAATCATGTTACTGTAACTCATGCTTGAGGTAAAGGGGAAACCTTTTGCTATCAGCAAGACTGGATGGAAAACAATTTCAAATCACTTTAAACCCAGTTGGCAACTACTTTGCCAATTATGGAATCCAGTGGGAAAGGTGTATGCGAGGGCTCAGGACTAAATGATTTATGTCAGGCATCTGGGCCTCCCGAGGAATGTGGGAGAGTGTGCGGAGGAGGGGCTTGTGGCTAATTATTTCTCCTAAGAATACTTGGGCAAGGTAATTTTTGCTTGCAGATGAGCCTCGCTGCAGGCTGGATAAAAGGCGAGGTAAGCACACGCAGTCCTAAGATCCCATTTAGAGACGGATAAAGAGGGAACAGAAGGATTCAATGCACTTTCTCATCTCTTCACTCTGAAACATTTGGAGATATAAAATAAAAAGAGCAAACCTAGTTCTCTGTTCTAACGGGCTCATTGGGATCAAAGTCTGTAATTTGTACTGCAGATATTGCATTGACTGCTTTCTAACACAGAGTTACCGACACGGATGACATAACTATAATTCATCCGATGAACCAGTGTGAATCTGAGACCCTCTACAATGACCCTTTTTTTTTTTAAATCCAAATTTATTTTTGATGCCTTTTGATTGTAGAGATGAGAATTCCTGTACTACCCAATGCTTTCCAAAGAAGAATGTCACCATTCTCTGGGATTCATGTATGAACCTGTCCAGCTGAGAAATAATCCTAAAAGCTACCCCAAGAGTTTTGAGTTCTGCCAGCCAGCTCCAAACCAAAATAAAAGTGATGATAGAATTCCACTCTGGTAGTTCACAGTGGAGACATACAGGTTTATTGTATAGTCTCTTCAGTTCAGTTCAGTTCAGCTGCTCAGTTGTGTCCGACTCTTTGCGACCCCATGGACCACAGCATGCCAGGCTTCCCTGTCCATCACCAGCTCCTGGAGTTTGCTCAAACTCATGTTCATCGAGTCGGTGATGCCATCCAACCATCTCATCCTCTGTTGTCCCCTTCTCCTCCTGCCTTCAATCTTTCCCAGCATCAGGGTCTTTTCCAGTGAGTCAGTTTTTCACATCAGGTGGCCAAAGTATTGGAGCTCGTTATCTAAAGGATTTTAAAGGTATTTTTAGTAATCTGGAAGAGGTTATTAACGCTATAATTATATTAAACTCAGTACTGGGTTAAAACCTCATGTGAGTGTGTGTAGGTACAAGGCTGGCACTCTTTTGCTTTCTCATCTTTTCCTCTCTTTTAGCAGCTGCCTACCATCATTACAGTTAATATAGTGGGTTAAACTTTTGGGCTAGCTGGCAGCTCTGAGTATCTCTCTAATGGTTTCCATTGTGCACATCCCTAGAAAACACTTCTGACCAATGAACCCCTAACTGCAAATGACACAGGCAAGCTTCATTGAAAATGACACCACCGGAGGGAAGCTTGCACTCATTGGGATATTTCCTCACTGGGGAAAGAAGGCCATTTCAATGGTTGCACCAAAGTGATATTGTGATGTGGCATTTACTTTTCTAAGGCACTGAACAAAGCAGTGGGGGCAGCATGTACTCCTACATGCTATGTGCTCAACTGTGTGATGTCTGAATCAGAATCCCAACATGCCCATAAGAGACTGAGAAATAGCAGTCTTCCTAGTTCATCCTCATACAGAACAGAGAAGGTGGATGTCACACAGTCTACACTAACTCATGATCCATGTCTGGAATCAATCTTAAGTGCAGACATTGTGATACATGGGAGTTAAATACTGTTAGTAAGGGGGAGGGTTGCTTGGGAAGAACCCCAGCACCGATCGTTTGGAAAGCTAGATTCTGACTATTGTGTTATTGATTAGTCACTAAGTCATGTCCGACTCGTGCAATTCCATGGACTGTAGCCCACAAGGCTCCTCTGTCCATGGAATTCTCCAGGCAAGAATACTGGAGGGGGTTGCCATTTCCTTCTCCAGGGGATCTTCCTGACCCAGGAATCAAACCCAAGTCTCCTGCATTGCAGGCAAATTCTTTTACCAACTGAGCTATGAGGGAAGCCCTATTCTAACTACTGGGTGCAACCAAAGGTGCTTGGTTTCTTCTGGTGAGTTTCTTCACCTCTCTGGGTCCCCTTCAGGTTCTTCTGTAACGCAAGGGGAGGTAGACCAGATGGTTAAACCTGATTTCCCATTCATTCATCCAGTGTTCAGCTAGTATCAAGGTTTGTGCTGGGCAATGGGAAGATTATGAGAGTAAATTGGATATAGTTCATGTCCTTTTACATTTTATCGGATAGCAAGTTAGGCTAATGTTAAAAAAAAATAATCCTGAGGTGATGTACTTTAGGAAGAGGGAAGTGTGTGGTGTTATGGAAAGATAGGACCGAGTTGGCGGAGTGAGGAAGGCTTCTTGAGGAAAGTTGTGTAAGTTGAGACTGAAGGATAAGGAGGAGTGAAGTTTGGATGAGGTAGAGAAGCATTTCTGTCAGACAGACTGCATTTGTGCAAGCTCTACGGCAACAAATGGGCTGGGGTGGATTACGGAACTTGAAGGAACATGTAGGCCAGCTGGAGGTCACATATGTTGTGGTCAGCATTTTGACCTCATCCCGAGGGCCACAGAAAGCCAATTGAAGTGTAGCCTGCTGAAGAATGAAGTTGATGTCTGAGGTTTCCTCAAGACCCACTGTTCTGGGGCTTTCCCCATGGTTGTAGGATCTCTTGAAGACCTATCAGATTCAATATTCAGGTTCAATTCAGACAAGAGACACAAAAGAGTGACCCCAGCAATTCACTTCCAGTCTGCAGCTTGTTGAGGTCTGGTGTGTAAAGATAGTTTTGTGTATGCAGGTTGGTGCCTTTGGCTTTGTTCTCCAGGGCTGAAATTAGTCTGGACCAGACTCTTTGGTTCTCTGTTGGGCTCACCAGAAGGTTTTCAAAGAAAGTAAGAGGGTTTGTTATATGCCTAAGACTCCTCACAAGTAAGAAGGTGGGAAACAGTGTCCTTCTGAACACCAGACTTTTCTTGACCAGCTCCCTCAGGGCAAGGTTTTCTGAGTCTTGCATGTTCCGTTCTTTCCACTCCTGGGGTGCAAAGACATTTGACAGCAGTGGGACCTCATTCAGAGGGACCTGAATTAGGTGGCTAGACAGGGTGCATGTGTGCTAAGTCGCTGCAGTTGCGTCTGACTCTTTGGACCCTGTGGACTGGAGCCTGCCAGGCTCCTCTGTCTGTGGGATTCTCCAGGCAAGAATATTGGAGTAGGTTGCCATGCCCTCCTCCAGAAGATCTTCCCAACCCAGGGAGCCAACCTGCGTCTCTTACGTCTCCTGCACTGGCAGGAGGGCTCTTTACCATTAGTGCCACCTGGGAAGCCTGGCCAGACACCAGTGACATCGTTCATGGAGTGCTGCCTGGTGAGGGCGTTTTGTGTCCTTCTCCCACTTAAACACCTCAGAGCCTGGTGAGCTAAGTGGGACAGGCATGCTTACTTTACAGGTGACGCAGCGGGGGCTTGGGAAGATAGGCACCTTGCCCACATCACAGAGTAAGTGGAAGAGCTGGGCATCAAACCCAACATGGAAAACTCTGAGATCCAGACTTTTTAACCCCATGCTGCCTTCTGTGGAAGCTTCTGCTATATATTTGGGGGTGAGAGAGGGGCAGATTTTAATCTCTCAGTATGCTTGTAACTCCTTCCTGCTTTTGAGGGGCTGTAAGTACGATAAACTCCATGGCCGTGGTGCAGTCATCTGTCTCTGAGACAGGACAGGCGGAACGTGGGTCTGCAGGTGGTCCTTGCGTGGCTGATGCCTGTGTACACTCACCTGTCTCCACACAGGCAGCGCCAAGCAGCTCAGGATGGTCTCCGCAGCATCCGTACAAAGTGTCAGTTGTCCTCTGCCCTCAGAAGATGCTTTGAGAATTGTCCTTGTCTTTCAAGAAGAATGTAAGTTGCATCTTCATTTGGATAAGACACCACCTGCATTTGGAATCTATTTATTCTCTGGTCTCCAAGGTAACAGCAGAGGTGGTGATCACAGAAACCCTCACTTGTGAAGGAAGAGTGCAGAGAGAGGACAAGAAGGTCATTTTCCAGTTTTCGGTATACTCTCTTGAGGCCTAGTGGCCCTGCTTGAGTGTACTGCAAGTAAGACAAAAATGGGAAAAATGAACTGCTTAATGTTCCCAATTTTGCAAAGAGTTATTATTACCATTTTCCTTTCAAGTAAATAGACAAGGTGATTTGAAATGAAAGCAAATATGGTCTACAGTGCAAAAGGTACTTTAAAGCTTTCACTTCTTTGTAGTTTTCGTACTTTTTTTTTTTTTTTAATGGAACACCACCGGACATCAAACAGCAGAGCTATGCACTCAGAGCCCACACGATGCTTTACTCTGACGTTGTAAGTTAAGCAGCTTCTCCAAAGCATATGTGGTGTAGTTTAGTGTTCAGTTTTTTTGGTAGAATCAATATGATAACCTTTTTTTGGTGATAGATTATTGCAAAATGAGTTTTCATCTTAGAAAAAGACACCCACATCTAGAATCTGAGAAGCAATTTTGTGTTGTGCCAATGCTGAGTCAGTAGTCAAGTCTGCCAGCATTTCCCCTGATGTTTCTGCTGCACTGATATTACCTGGGAGGACACAGAGTTTCATTATGTAACAGAGAGCCTATCTTCCAGTAGGTGGCTCACAGGTCAAGAATCTAGTGGGAGTGCAGGAGATGCAGGAGACGTGGGTTCGATCTCTGAGTCGGGAAGATCCCCTGGAGGAGGGCATGGCTCCCCACTCCAGTATTCTTGCTGGGAAAATCCTATTGACAGAGGAACCTGGTGGACTGTAATCCATGGGGTCGCAAAGAGTCGGACTGAAGCGACTGAGCGTGCGTGCGCACAGAGAGCCCATCTTTAAGCTATGATGACAGACCAGAGATGCATCCGACAAGGTTCCACTTTGGATTCCACATGTCATTATTTCCTTTGGATTAATGAATAGGACTTCACTTATTTCTAGAGAGCCTGTTTGAAGGGTCCTGGTATTTATCCCACAGAGGTTTGCTGGAGACAACTTTTGGTATGTTATGTATATGTGTGTGTGTATAAATGTGTGTGTGTGTGTGCTTAGTCACTCAGTCGTGTCTGACTCTTTGCAACCCCATGGACTGTAGCCTGCCAGGTTCCTCTGTCCTTTAGGATTCTCTAGGCAAGGATACTGAAGTGGGTTGCCGTGTTATATATACATATATAAACCTCCATCCCTCCCTTTTGCTCTCCATTCCTCATTCTTCCTTCCTTCCTCATTCTTTGCCCCTCGCCTCCCTCCAGTCATGTGTTCATCCCACATTTATGAAACATGTACCAGGCATGATGCTGAGCACTGGACATTCACAGATAACTAAATCAGAGTCAGCTCTCTGAGCAGCCTCAACCAAGCACCGCAGGGACTAGCGAGGAGAGTATGACTGAGCTCAGAGTGCTGTGGAGGTCCGAGGGACCTGCCCTCTCTCTTGAGAAGAGAAGGCTCCCTGTTTACACCTGCCTGGGCCAGCTCCTGGGAACGGGAGCACACGGGTTGAGCTGGGGTGAGAAAGGAGCTCCAAGGTCAAATGTGCACCACTCAGAAAAACCTCACCCACCTGCAAATAGGCCATTCCCAAGCTGCGTGATCTCAGCCATGTGATGTCACCTCTTGGGCCCCCTTGTGCCCATCAATACGTGGAAGCCCTTAGGTCAGGAGCTCTGCCCAGACCTGTCCCATCTTCCAGGCTTCAGAGTGGAGGCAGTGGGCTGTGTTTGCCTCTGTACACCCACTGCCTCAGAATCTAGTACTCCAGGAACTTTTCTGGCAGTAGTTTGAAAATCTCGCTTGTTGAAACCCAGTTTCACAGTTTCCTTGCTTCACTTCGCAAAGAGCCAGGGCATTTTATTTGCTACCCACTGCTTAATTGTGGTAACTCTCAGCACAATTAAGGTCTTATTGAGGAAGAAAAGGCTTTGATCACCTTTAACAACTCTTGGAAATCCCTCTAAGTGCCTCCGCTAATTCTCACCTCTTTTAATAGTGTGGGTATGCTCAGTCACCCCCGTCCCACCCTCTTACAGCCCCTGCCTATGGTTCCCCAGGCAGAGATGTTCACTGGCTTAATTATCGTGAAAGCTATTGTTAAAATAATACCTGCAATATCAATAGCACTGGGTTTCCAAGTGCAGCTTGTTGGGAGTGAGCAGGGCTGTAAGCACGTCATTTGGAGCCTCACCCCCTGCCCAGAGCAGAAGGGCTTCCTTGTGCCTTGTGTGGCACAGTCGGTGGAGCCAGAGCCCAGCTCTGTGTCTCAGTCCAGGGGATTCCAGGGAAAATGACGGGGCTGGGGGCAGGCAAGGCGAAGGGAGGGGCTCACCCTGTCCAGACTCTTGAGGTTCTTTCAGGAGCACAGAAGAGATGTGCCCACTTGATGTCAAACGAGGGGAAGCGCTGCGGGTGCAGGGAGCACTGTGCTCTCAGGCTCAGCCACCCTCACTCCTCACCTTTTCTATTTCATATTCAGTGCTCCCATTTCATTTAGTTTATGTTTTCTAACTTCTCCATTTCTCTCTCTCTCTCTTTTTTTTTGATGTTCTTTCTCGTCTATCAAGCAGTGTAGAAAAGCTTTTGTATACATATTTATTGGAGAAGGAAATGGAAACCCATTCCAATATTCTTGCCTGGGAAATCCCGGACAGGGGTGCTTGGTGGGCTGTAGTCCATGGAGTCACAAAGAGTTGGACATGACTGAAGCGACCAAGCATGCATACATATGTATATATACATAATATGCTTAATATATATATTTTAGGAAACTTATGAATTTTTGCCTAAGTAAAATTTATGACATTTTGAGTCACTTGCTTGACTTAGTATGGATAGAATGCTAGATTTCTAATTAAAAAAATAGATATACAGCAAGCAACAAAGGTTTACTGTATAGCACAACGAACTGTAGTCAATATAATTATCTATAATGGAAAATAATTTGAAAAATAGTATATGTGTTTATATATGTATGCTGTTGCTGCTGCTCTGAAGTTGCTTCAGTCGTGTCCAACTCTGTGCAACCCCATAGATGGCAGCCCACCAGGCTCCCTCCACCAGATTCCACCAGAATCCCAGTCCCTGGGATTCTCCAGGCAAGAACACTGGAGTGGGTTGCCATTTCCTTCTCCAATGCATGACAGTGAAAAGTGAAAGTGAAGTCGCTCAGTCGTGTCCAACTCTGTGTGACCCCATAGACGGTAGCCCACCAGGCTCCCCCGTCCCTGGGATTCTCCAGGCAAGAACACTGAAGTGGGTTGCCATTTCCTTCATATGTATACACATATATATATAAATGAATTAACTTGCTGTGCACCTGAAACATTGTAAGTCAATTATACTTCAATAAAATATATATACTGAGGGAAAAAAAGAAGTGACATTTTGACCGAGTGGGGTTTTTAGTTTTATAAATTTAATTAATTTTCATTGGAGCATAATTGCTGTACAATGTTGTATTAGTTTCTGCTGTACAGAGAAGAGAATCAACTATATGTATACATATATCTCCTCCCTCTTGAGCCTCCCTCCCGCCCACCCACCCCGTCTCACCTCTCTGGGTCATCAGAGCACCGAGTTGAGCTCCCTGTATTAGACAGCAGCTTCCCACTGGCTATCATTTTCACACATGTTAGCGTATGTATGTCAAACCTAATCTCCCAACTCATCCCACCCTCCCCTTCCCCCCAAAGTTTAGTTAATATTTGAGATATAGTTAGGCCAAAAGATCAGACAGCTGTCATTGAAGAGATGGTTTGTTACTCACAGTTCCCAAGGAGACGGGCCACACCACGCCACCGTGGGCCACACAGGGAAGCACCAAGCTTGGTCAACAGGGCCGGGGTCTGGAGAAAGGGACTGAGGGCAGGTGTTGCTGTGGATCCACAGGAAGGAACCGATGAAGCCGAGTGAGAATCGTTTCAGTGAGATCTGGGCTGTCCCTAGCTACTTGGTATCTGGTCCTGGAGTCATTAGGGCAGGTGACCAAAGGCTAGGAGTGTGAGAGCTGATAAAGGAGATGCTTGGGGTGCGGATTCATTGGTTTGTATTTGAGAAGCACCCTCATGGATAAGTTGTTTATTTTCTCTACAGACTGGCTAATCCTGGGAGGGGCAGTCCCTCTGGTCCTGCAAGGCCTCAGAGGTCAAAGCATCAGAAGACAGAAAATGAAAGACATGGTCCATGCACGAGGACAGCATGGCCTGATAGAGAGCACCCGGCCAAGGTCTTAAGAGTCATTCATTTTGCCTTTTCTCTCCTGCCTTACACCCAGTCCCTTACCCAGGACCCTTCTACTTCCAGGATACATCTTGAAGCGGTTCCTGTTCTCCATTTCCATTGCTCCCTCCTGGTCCAGGTCACCAGCCTGCCTCACCTGGGCTGCAGCAACACGTTCCCACCTGGTTCCTCTGCTTCCACCTTTCCCCTTCCATTATCAACCTCTACTCAGCAGCCAGAGGGATTCTGTAAGTCAGATCTTATCGCTCGTATATCACCTTGCTTAAACCCATCCAGCGGTTTCCCATTGCACTTGGAATGAAACCCAGACTCATTTCCATGGCCCACCAGGCCCTACCAGCTCGACTCCCTACCCCTGTCTCCCACCTCCCCCTGTGCTCCAGTCTCACAACCTGCAACACATCAACACCACCAGCCTTCTCTTCCTGCTCCCCTGGCAGCTCCTCACTCTTCAGGTTTCAGCGCAAATGGCACCTCCTTATAGACATGGATCACTTCAGATCCATGATACCTAAACATCCCTTCCCACATGTCTCTGAGACTGACATGTCTGCTGATCACTAATTTTAATGGTTAATTGACTGTTGTTCCCTTATTTTATGGATCACTAATAGACCAGTATAAGGGTTAGAAGCACAGTCCTGGGGTCAGAGTATTATGATTGATGCCTGACTGCACTGTTCATCAGCTCTGACTTCAGGCTAGCTATTTAATCTCTGTGAGCCTCAGTGGTTCCATCAGTAAAATGGGAATAATAAGATTACCTGGAGAATACTCATGAAGAAAGCACACATAAGGAAGCACCCGTTTTTGAGGATGACATGAGATGCACCATGTAAAGTGCAGAACACTCAGTGTTCTATAAAGATGAGCTGCTATCATCATCGAGATCCAAGCTCTGTGAAGAGAGGGAACATTTCGTGTTGCTCACTGTTGCCTCCCCAGTCCTTCACGCTGCCTGGCTCATGGAAGGTTCCAGTAAACACCTGCTGAGTGGGTGATAAGCAGCTCTCCTGGGTGGTATTTGGCTCAGGTACACTCGCTGCTCCATCATTCCTGCAGGATGAGCCCTCCTTTGAAGGGAGAGAGAAGTGCAAGGGCCCCGTGGGCAGCAAGGATGTTGGGGCTGTCTTCTCTATCGGGGACAAGCCCTCATCCCAGAACTCAGGACGCTTGGCTTCTGGTTTCTCATCTGCCCCGAACATCTGTGCTCCCTTAGGAAGGCCACCTGATAAGCTCTCTGGAGTTCAGTTTCCGAAGTGCAAAAGGATGGACTGGACCAGATAACTTCTAAGACCACTTTCAACCCTGACACCTTTTCCCTTTTTTAAAAGAAACACTTTTTTTTTGAGATATGTCACATACTATAAAATTTATCCAAAGTGTACAGTGTTTTATAGTATATTCATGGGACTGTGCAATCATCACTGCAATCTAATTTTAGTGTATTTTCATCACCCCCAAAAGAAAGCCAACACTCATTAGCAGTCACCCTTCTTTCCCCCCACCTCAGTCTCCCACCCCTTGCTCTCAGTAACTAGTAATCTGTTTCTATAGATTTGCCTATTCTGGACATTTCACAAATGGAATCATACAATATGTGAACTTTTGTGATTGACCTCTTTCATGTGGCATGTGTTCAGGGTCCATCCATGTTGTATCATTAATCCATTCCTTTTTATTCCATTGTATTGTATCATAATTTACTTATCCCATTTATCAGTTGATGGATATTTGGGTTGTTTCCACTACTTGGCTGTTATCAATAATGCTGAAATTGCACCTCACCATAGTTCTGTTTAAGGGATTTAAAACATAAGTTTGTTTTAAGGGGAAGAAAAAGAAAGAAAAATGTAACTTGATTTTATGAAGTGAAATACTTGCCAGGTATTGTGTTATTCAGGTTAAAATATGTCATCCCATTTACTTTTCTCAACAACTTTATGTGAAAGCTACTACTGTCTCAATTTTCTGAGCATGAAATTTGAGCTCAGAGATGTGCATTTACTCGCCTCCAAATATCCAGTGTAGAACCAGGTCTGCCTAACTTTAAAGTCTGGGCTATTTCTACCATTCATAGTGATTTGTTTTCACACTTCGCTTTCAAACATTTGTTTTCTGATTTGCTTAGCTCCGACACAGAGGCCTCCCTGGTGGCTTAGACCGTAAAGAATCTGACCACAATGTGGGAGACCCAGGTTCAATCCTTGGGTTGGGAAGATCCCCTGGAGAAGGAAATGGCAACCCACTCCAGTATTCTTGCCTAGAGAATCCCATGGACAGAGGAGCCTGGTGGGCTACAGTCCATGAGGTCATAAAGAGTCGGGCACGACTGAGCGACTATACTGACTGACCAGCTCAGACACTAAGATATGAGATTTTCCTTCCCATACATTTGAAAGTCGTTACTCAACAATTTCACTCTGATGTGTTTACTCTGATGGGTTAGTGTGGTTCAAGGAGGAGAATCTAGGGTCTCTGTGCTGACAGTGACTTGAAGGATGCTGCAAGCAAGGGCTCCTCAGTGGGAGGAGAAAGCCTTGTCCCACCACCTTCTAAGGAAAAATAAACAGAACTATTTGACTCAATTCTGTTCTGTCTCAGTGCAGGGGTCAAGTGCAGTGATAGAGGTGAAGGCAAAACCTGCTGTTGTGTGTGTGTGTGTGTGTTTAATGATTCCAGATGGGAAGCTAAAATGATGAATACTGTTTTCTGAAAATTAGTTTAAACACTCGTTTTCTTCTGCTTCCAAGTTGGCCTCAGGCAAAACAGTATTTTTATGTTTCAAGACTGAAGTTAGGGGGAGGTGATGTGGGGTGGCCGCAGTGGACACGCTGCAGGTCAAGGGAAGGTGGATTTTAGGCACAGGAGTTTTCAATCTGCCCCTCTCCAGCTGGTCCCTGCAGGTGGGAGGCAACCCAGAGGGGAGGAGCCGCGGGGGGTTGCCCAACATGAGAGCCGTGCAAGAGTTGTCTTTGTTGGCAAACACCGACGATGCTGCCTTTCTCTCGCTAGTCCTCGAGTGCTCTGACTTTCCCCCTTGTTTTGCACAGGGAAGGGAATCAGGGCAGGAGGAGGAGATGAGGCTGGCCAGGCTCTTATACAACTACCGTCCAGACTCTTGTACAATGGTGCCCATTGCTGGCAAGCCCCACCTGGGTGTTTGCTGGGAGGTGTTGAGGAGGAAGGCATGTGTCTCTGCCCATGCAGGATCCTTCTCCGAGACAGAGACGAAGCTGAGGTGGCCCCCACAGTCCCTAAGTCTCCTTCTCCTGGATGGTGGGGCAGAATGCAGGCTTGCCCAAGGCTGGATGGTGAACAAGGCAAGTATTACTTCCAGCACTCAGCCTTCATTCTGTCTTCTCTCTTTCTTTCTCTCAATGCCCACATGCCCTTACCACTTATTCTTTTTTTAAGGTTTTTTTTTTTTTTTTTTTTTTGATGTGGACCATTTTTAAAGTTTTTATTGAATTTGTTACAATATTGCTTCTATTTTATGTTTTGGTTTATGGCCCTGAGGCTTGTGGGATCTTAACTCCCCAGCCAGGGATTGAACTCTCACTCCCTGCATTGGAAGGCAGAGTCTTAACCACTGGACCACCAGGGAAATCCCTCTACTTATCCTTATCACTTGCTTTTGCTTTCCTTCTATCAGTCTTTCCTCAAGTTAGGTGTTCATGTTTCTGTTGTATTGGCATGATTTTTTACCAGGTATTTGAACCATTGGTGATTTGAATAGTTATCTAATTTAATGTTTTTTACCAAAAAGATGAAATAAAATCCTGATTTTTCATGGCTGTTATCTCATAGGATGTTGTTTTAGGTAGGGTCAATGTTAAGTTGCTTTAACAAAGTACACTGTTTTTTTCGACACTATTAAGCAATTAACTCGGTTCTCACACTCTCTACCTGGAGATGGTTTCAGATCTTATAGGTTAGGGTCTCAGTCCTACAAGACTGCCCCTCCCAACCAATTTCAGATGCCAACAGCGAGTCCAGGTTGTCGCTGGTGCTTCTGGCCAACTCGCTGTAGATAGAGATTCCTGTGACCCCTCTTCAGTTTGATTAATTTATTAGGATGGCTCACAGAACTCAGAAAAATGTATACTTACTAGATCACCAGTTTATTGTGTGTGTGTGTGTGTGCATGCAAGCTGTGCGCACTCAGTTGTGTCCGACTCTTCACGACCCCATGGACTGTGGCCTGCCAGGCTCCTCTGGCCATGGAATTTTCCAGGCAAGAATACTGGAGTGTGTTGCCAGTTCCTTCTCCAGGGAATCTTCCCAGCCCAGGGATCAAACCCTCAGTCTCTTTCAAGTCCTGCGTTGGCAAGCAGGTTCTTTACCAGGTGAGCCACCAGGGAAGCCCCACCGGTTTATTATAAAAGGATCTAACTCAGGGTCAGCCCATACAGCAACACACGGGGAAAGGGCCTTGGAGCTCCCAGGCTCTCCAGGTGTGCCGCTCCCCCCAAATATGCATGTGTTCACCAACCTGGAAGCTCTCTGAACCCCCTCCTTTCAGATTTTTAAGGAGGCTTCATTGCAAAGGCACAGTCGACTAAGCCGTTGACTACTGGTGATTGAACTCAATCTCCAGCCATCCCCTCTTCCCTCCCCAGCAGTCAGAAAGTGGGGGAGTTCCAACCTCTGATCACATGGTTGGTCCTCCGGGCAACCAGCCCCTCCTTCTTTGCTCCTCATCCGTTTAGGTGGCCCAAGGGCTTTCCAAAGGTCATCTCATTGACAGAACAGAAGACACTCATAGGCTCATATCTTAGGAACTTGCAAGGTTTTAATATTTCTGTGCCAGGAACAGAGATGAAGACCAAATACACATTTCTTATTATAAGTCACAATATCACTCAAAGGGATCCCCGAAATAAATATCTTAAATCCGAGAGACGTTTATGTATCTCCAATATAGCTGTCTCAGACTTGGGTCCATGAACTCATTTAGGAGCCTGGATTCTTCCCATTGTGTTGCTTCGTCGTCCTCTCTGGCATCATGCTCCTCTGAAGGGCTGAAGTTGCTACATGACCTTGCTGATTCTCACTTGTCAGAAGGGGGAAAAGGGAGCTTCATGTTGAGGGGTTGCCTTTCAATAGATGGAAGTTGCATCTGTCACTTCTGCTTACATTCTGATGTCACACGGCAGTACTCTTCTGCAAGGGAGGCTGCCTGTCTGGTTCCCAGCCACACTCAGTGGTGCAGGGCACGCTATCACCTTAAGGAAAAGGGCAGGATAGAAAGCAGAACACATCAGCAATCTCTGCTGCAGGTAAAGTGCTAGATATGAATTTTGTACAAATTGTATGCAGATGGAGCAAAAACTGCCAAGGAAGTAAGGGAATGCCTGAGGCTTAGAAATATTGCACGTGAATGATGGATAAAGCTTAAGGTCTTCCTTCTGTCAAGGGTATTTGCTTTTAAACAAAAGATGAATTGAAATGTACCAGAAAGAGGGCTGGGGCTTGAATCAAACCACATGGGTGCTAACTTTTCTGTCTTCCTTGGGCTGTGTGCTCTGGTCCTACTCAGTTCAGTTCAGTTCAGTCGCTCAGTCGTGTCTGACTTTTTGCGACCCCATGAATTGCAGCACGCCAGGCCTCCATGTCCATCACCAACTCCCAGAGTTTACTCAAACTCATGTCCATCGAGTCAGTGATGCCATCCAGCCATCTCGGCCTCTATCGTCCCCTTCTCCTCCCACCCCCAATCCCTCCCAGCATCAGGGTCTTTTCCAATGAGTCAACTCTTCGCATGAGGTGGCCAAAGTATTGGAGTTTCAGCTTTAGCATTAGTCCTTCCAGTGAACACCCAGGACTGATCTCCTTTAGAATGGACCAGAAATTTTGATTTTGGCTGGGTCATAATTTGCTCTTATAGCATAATCTGCAAAAACCAATTTATTGAATAAATGCTGAAGCCCCTTTCATTGTTAAAGTGTCTGTGTCTCATTGTAGAGCTTCATCCTCAACAATGTATAGGAGAGGACATTTTTTGGAAACATGGGTGTCTCAAGAAATCTGCAGAAATCTGCCATCTAGATAAGCTGTGAACATGTGCGCTCTCTCTTTTCTCTCCTCCTCTGCCCTTCTCCCTCACCCAATCTCTTTCTCTCTCTCACACACACACCCCAGGTGGTGATTCTGTGAATTGATGCCTGCTAAAACACATACCCAGGTCACTCCTCTGTGCCTGCCCCTCACCTCCAATGGGCTACCTAAGATATGTACCTCTGGGACAGTTCCTATAATTGCTGATTAGACATGGTCTCTTTCCTCCCAGAGAAATTCTGGGCTCCATTTTTGTTTTGCTCTTGAGAGTTGGGTGACCATTTCCCTTTCGCTGGTCAGCGGTGAGAAAGCCATGGCAGTTGGTCAGCTGAGGTGTGCCACTTGGCAAGTTACTGGATTATATAAATGAATAAATGGTACCCTACAGGGGAGGAGAAGCCCCTGGCTTTGGCAGTGAGGCTTCCCTTTCTGTAAGGGCTCATCGCCTTTGGGTTCTGCTTTCCTTCCTGTTCTTGGAGATCCTTTTTCAAACAGACATTGAATAGTACTAAATTGGGATTTTTGTAGCACCTTAGAAAAATCATAAATAAAATGAGTTTCCGAACTTAACTCAAGAAACCTTCAATGAACTCATACTAAGCTGGGCACAGCTCTGTATATACTGAGTTGCAGAGAGAAACGAGACACGGTCCATTCCCTCCGTTGCTCATGAATCTTTCCATGATGGTTTAGAGCCCTCTGCCCTGAGATAGTGGGAATGAACAGTAGCAGTGTTCAGAGTGTTTTATGGAGCTCTTGATTTCCAGAGAAACTTGACAAGGATTCATGGTTACTTTACGAGTGGAGTTAAAACTTTAAATATGTTTATGAGCTTGTGAATGATCTTCTAAATCATAAGGATGGTAAAGAAATAATTTCTTAATCTAATTCCTTTCTACTCTTCTTGCTCATAAAACTTTAATCAAGAGTGATCGAAGATCACAGTAGGAAACAGTATAAATGTTTTCAGTTATAGTCATCAAGAGTTTTTAGTTCAACTCTTTATTAGCCTGAGGAAAAAGGAAAGAGCATTCACAAATCTATCCTTAAGGCTTTTTAAAAAATCATAGTTGTCATTTTATTATTTTTTCTAATAATGATAACAGTAATAATGGTAAATGAGGCAGCTTTTGTTGGTTTTGAGTGTGGACTTGGGAACCAGATAGACTGAGTTTGAATCTTAATCCTACAACTCACCAGTCCTGGGACCTGGGAGAAGTCCTCAGTTTTCTCATCTATAAAATGGGTGTCAATAATACATACCTTTTAGATTGTTGTGAGGAAAATAATATTTCTAATTCTTTTATCAATTTCTGACTATTTGTTATGTGTATATCGTGTTCATATGTTTGGTTTTAAAACCTTATCTCTTGATCAAGTTTGTGCAATTCAATTTTCCTACACAAATATCTTGTGACTTTAAAGGTTTTGCAAAAGCTCTGGGCTACATGGTTTCTAAAAATATCATTTATCAGTAATTCGATCATTCTCTGAGTGCAGCAAAATTCTATGGGATCTTATAGGGACGTCAGGTTTTAAAAGCGAGTCTAAGGCATTTTGTAAATCTTACACCATGACTGTGAAATAGGCTGTTCTCCTTTTCCATTTTTTCCCTCCCTCAGACTGACTGATTCATTGATTAATGCAACTAACATTTCCATGTGGAAAACACAATACATTTTGTCAGAAAATTCGTGAATCTATGAAAGATCTTATAGTCCAAAAGGGGAGGAAAAGACCCTTCATCACTATAGTACAAGGTAAAGAGTGATAAGGACTGAAAAGACACAAATGTAAAGTTATGGTGTTTCAAAGGAGAGAGATTATTTCCAAATGACAAGCGTCACTGGCTGAAAAGATGGCTTTATTAAGCTGGGGCTTTAAGGAAGAGCTCTAATCTGCGTGGAGGTGGGATGGGAGGCAGCAGGAAGACACAAGGCCGGGTCAGTACTGCTGGTAGAGTTGGAAGTCCTCCTGGGACGTCCAAGTGCAGGGGCCACGGGGGGCCAGGCACTTCTGAGAGAAGTTAGGGTAGATGTAAATTGTGGGTGTCACGTGCTTATAGGTAGCATTTAGGGATGAGGGCTGATGAGAATGGAGAAATGTAACTATGGAAACAATTCAAAGTCCTTCTTGGGGAAACATACATTCTTTGACTACATACATCCTTTGAGATATAAACATTTTACCCAGTCGCCTTTAGAAACTAACCCAGATCATCCTCAATTCCTAAGACTAAAAGAAAAAAAAGAGGAAGAGGTTTTTTAAAAAATACACACTGCTCCACAGTTTCCATAAGATTGCTTGTCAAGGACAGATACAAATCTTAAGTGTCTACAAAAAGCTTTAGCCATTTGATCAGATAAACTTAACAAGTATGGTTTCCAATAACTTTAAAATCATAAAACTGAATTGGGTAAGAGTTTCCAGAAATAATGAGAAAATTGGATTTAATCAAAACAAATATTAATTACATGGGACTGAATGAATTCCTTAATGTTTTGTTTCTCCAGGTTTAAGGAAGCCCTTTCTCTTTTCTCTTAAAGCTAAGAGTAATTTGGTAAAATATACTGTTGTAAACAAAGATTACACATTGACTTTTCTCCCTACCTGATCCCTCCAAAACTCAGAAGCCCTTGAGTATTATTTTCATGTCAGTATAGTTAGCAATTTATCTAAGTTCAATAGAAATCTATTCTCCTTATAAGAGGATGTGGTTAGAAACATTGGCTATATTACTAAGGCTTTTACTGAAATGTTATATCTGAGTGAGATATGCATAGACTCAGATATGACCAAACAGCTTTAAGGAACTGCTTGAACTTTGCATTGGCTTCCTGGCCTCAAGAGGCTTTTAAGTGTTCAATCTGAGATTCTTGGTAAAAAGTCCCAGCAAAGCAGTTTTAAAAAGAGCTTAGAGAGTCAATCACTAGTCTTGTTGCACTTATGTAAATAACTAAGCCACATTTAATACAAACAAATTTGTTTTACTGTGATGATCCTTGAAAATAAAGAAATGGGAATAATTGTAGAGAGAAAAATGATGCTTACACCCTTGTCTGTGTTGGATTATATTCCTGTTAATTGTCTTGAGGTTTTATTATGTACTTGTAAATTGTACTGGATTTTGAAATCTTCCACTCTCCTCAAATATTTGGTTATAACTCTCCAAAGCAACATTTTCATTTTTCGCTCCACTTCTGATTGGCAATCAGTAAGAAGTACCCTAAAATCTTTCCTGGAAGGGACTATTCCAGGTCTGGGCTTCCCGGGTAGCTCAGTGGTAAAGAATCTGCCTGCAAATGCAGGAGACACAGGTTCGATCCCTGGATCAGAAAGACCCCCTGGAGTAGGAAATGGCAACCCACTCCAGTGTTCTTGCCCGAGAAATCCCATAGGCAAAGGAGCCTGGCAGGCTACAGTCCATGGGGTCGCAGAGTCAGACACAATTGAGTGACTGAGCACACACACGTTCCAGGTCCTCCTTACTACCCAAATGGCAGCCAAATGTCAGGGACTCGAGCTGTGGATACACATCTCACAGCTGAAGAATGCTCCACTGACATCTGGTCCTGTAAGGATGCGAGAAAGAAAGTTGACTAGGAGGAAGAACAGCTGATGTCAGCATAGACTGCTTCTTCCTAAGACTCTGGATCAAGACTGCTTACTGTAAACAATTCTTTTTCTTTCCTTCCTTTTCTTTACTCTGGCATTGGCCTGGAAAGATAATACCATCATCGTATATCCTAGACTGTTGCTAAGGGCTTTGGGGTTAAGCTTTCCAATTGCTAAATTTGTCCTCAAAAAACTCTGATCTGTCCAGATGTTAAAGACCCTCTGGTCTGTCTCCCTGTCTCTGGTTAACAATCCCAAATTCGGGGAACTCTTGTTTCCAGGCTCTGTACAAAGAAAGGGACACAAAGCAATGGTAACCAGAAAAAACTGCCTGTTTGGTCTTGTGACTCTTATATTTTTACTGGCCTCTGTGGCTGTCACTTTTCCAGTCCTGAGTGACAGAGTCAAATGGAATTACTGGGAGGCATTCACGATTCAAAATGAGCTCCCTTTGAGAGATCCCTACTTCCTTGGTTAGGAGCAAATGTAAATGAGAATATGGTCAGAAACCCCTCCTTAACTTGAAAGTATTGCAGAATCTGCTACTAAAGCAATGACGGCTCAACAAAAAAATCCTTAGGCTCTCTGGTCAAAGTTGTTGATCGTAGGATATGTGTGTGTGTACGTACTCAGTAATGTTTGACTCTGAGACCCCGTGGACTGTAGCCCACCGGGCTCCTCTGTCCATGGGATTTCCCAGACAAGAATACTGGAGTGTATTGCCATTTCCTCTTCCAGGGGTTGAACCAGTCAGTGTCTCTTTCATTTCCTGCCTTGTAGGTGGATTCTTTACCACTAAGCCACCTAGAAAGCCCTGATCATTGGATGCTGCTAAGTCGCTTCAGTCGTGTCCGACTCTGTGCGACCCCAAAGACGGCAGCCCGCCAGGCTCAGCCATCCCTGGGATTCTCCAGGCAAGAACACCGGAGTGGGTTGCCATTTCCTCCTCCAATGCATGAAAGTGAAAGGTGAAAGTGAAGTCGCTCAGTCGTGTCTGACTCTTAGCGACCTCATGGACTGCAGCCTACCAGGCTCCTCCGTCCATGGGATTTTCCAACCAAGAGTACTGGAGTGGGGTGCCATTGCCTTCTCCGATCATTGGATAGCCATTGATTATCTTCTGGTTGAGCCAGGAAGTGTTTGTGCCGTGGCTAGCACCTCCTGCTACACTTGGATTAACACTTCTGGGAAAGTTGGAATTCAGTTACATTAAGATCATTGAGCAAACCTCTTGGCTAAAAAAGGTGACTCCTTTATCAGGGTCGTTATTTGACATTTGATTTTGATTGGTTTTGGTCTTGGGGACCATGGCTCCAAAGTGCAATCCACGTATTGGGAATTACCATGCTTATTATAATTACAATAATCTCCCTTGTTGCTTTGTATTCTCTCAAAAACTTTAAATGTGTGTTTGGAGCTGCTCACTACCAAGCAAGTGAGCTCACTAAGACTAGAACACCAGAAAAGGAACAAAGGGAAAGACAGACTTAAAGATTCTAGACCTGAGCTGTGGCCTGTGACTGTCACGGGGATCAACAAATGCACGTGATGTATGGAGAAATTTTGTTCACATCTCTCAGTCAAGCTGAGAGTCTGATAGAGGGGAATTGTTATAAAAGAAATAATAGGTCTCAAATGGAGTCACTTGTGCTAAGCCCCATGTCAGCAAGCCCCATGACTTGATTCTCAACCGGAATGCAGTTACAATCTCCCCCAGGCATACAGTCTTAACTGGTCAGTCTGAAATTGTCTGGTCAGCATCAGTAATCTGCCCCCTAAGCCCCCTTCTGTCTCCTGTAGGTAGGTTCCTAAGCCTGAAATCATCCATTCTTTTCCCCCTTCTGCTATAAAAATCTTCTATTTTGTATAACTCCTTGGAGCTCCTAGATGGGGTGCGGCCTATTAATTGATTAGTAAAGTCCATTTGATCTTTAAATGTCTTCTGGTTGAATTTCTGTTATTTAACAGGTGACATATCCACTCACCTACTAAATACAATGCACTTTCTAGGTGCGGGGAGGACCATGACAGACAGGATAGAGACCTTACTCTCTGAGGGTGGAGACTCCAGGGATGCAGGGGAAATGGGGATTAATCAGTGGAATAGCTCACAGGAGAGAACTTAGCATCCTCTTCTCTGGAGGACAGACTCTCATCTATCTTGGAGTGTTTAATGAGGAAGTTGTCTTATTTTAGAAAATAGAAAAGGAGTAGTGACTGGAAAGGTAATATTTTTAAAGAGGAAAGTTAAAGAAAAAGGCTGTAAAATACTCAGAATGTAATGAATGCATAGTCAATTGTCATTAAGAGGGAGACTAAACTGGCAGGGGATTATTATTTTTTTAATGCTTCTCTGGGAAGAAAGAGTGTGGAATAACTGAAAATTATGCAATTAGACAGAGCAGGAGTTTTGGCATCTTGCTTGAAGCCTGCTGAGCTGTTAGGCATGTGACTGAAGGTCGAGGAGGGTATGCAAGTAGATATGGATTAATAAACACACTGGAGTGTCTTACTGAGATAGTAATATTTGGATTATAAAGCACTTTTAAAAACTATTTGAGCCCATGATTAATTGAGGCTCACAAATTTCAAGCAGTGAAATGTGTTTTATTGCAATTGCTATTAAGAACGATCAGCTATCCGATTCCTTGATTTCCCTAGTGAATTTTATAATCTAAATTAAACAGAGAATGGTATAAATTTTCCCTTTTTTGGGTAGCTGATTAAAACCAATATCATCTCCATATACGATTACATAGTAGTTATATCTCACTCCATGGAACAATTTATTATGGATCTGATTACTTTCAGTATTTTTATGAATTGATCATAAGCCAATTTGAAAACTTACTGATCTAAAGTAAGTTCAGTAATAACAGAATATACTGCCTGTAAGAATTATTAATGAAATAAATCAGGATGCATGGAAATTAGCATTGCTCCTTGTATAAATTATGTTGTCACGAGGCTGTAAATCACTGCCTGTAACATATTTCTAGCTCCAGATGTAATCTTATACTGGGGCTTTATTACCAGTTCATAACTATGCCTGAATAAGGGGAACTATTTTCTGAATAGATTCTTCTTTGAAAATGTTTTAAGAAGAAAGAAAAAAAAAAAAGAAAGAAACACAAGTAGAAAGAGATTATATAATTGTAAAAATACCTAAAAACACCACTATTCTTTTAAAAATCAAAATAGCTTTACTTACTTGAAGAAGCCTATATGCCATTTTAAGTGTGATAGAAGTTTACAAACGAAGAGTTTTCTCAAGTTTTTCTGGAAAACAATCCTTGCACACAAATTGCTGAGGCAATTCATCCTAACAAAATCCTTGAGATGGAGAAGAAAATGACAGAATATTTTCGTTCCCTCTAACTACAGCTGTCTTCTTGCATTACAGACAGAAACTAAACAGAGGGGAAACCAAACAAAGAGTGTTTCAGGATGTTGTTTCATGAAATCACAAATCAGGAAGCGAAATAGAGCCTTCTTCTCGGAGGAAGCGGGGGATGTTTGCTTTGACTCTCCTCTTTTCTGTCTCACAGCAGTGTTTGATTCTTCTCTGTGGGCCAGGAGATACAACTTTTTCCATCTTGCAGGAAAGGGTGACATCTATTTCTCCTCTGTTTCCTAGTTTTTTTTTTTTTTTGAAGGATCAGGGAAAATTTTTTATTCTCTGTGCAAGAATCAGTTGGATTAACTTTATGAAGTGTCTGTGACAAACCACAGACCACTGGGAAGTGGATAATTAAGGTCTGTAGGTTTTGAGGAGGGGTATATGTTGCTTCATTCTCTCTTTGCCGCTTAGTTCAATCTCCATAAAGTCCAGGACCCGTTGTTCTCTTGCTCATGACCCTGAAGGGCTGCTGCTACTCATCTCCCAATCGCCTGTGTGAATATACAACAGACCAAACAATGGCTACCTTGATTTTCAAGTTCACTGTGCTTTACACATTCTAGTGGGTTTCTTCATGGGCGTCAGTGGTGGAACCTTGCAGGTCATGTGGGCACTTTCAGAAGTCCAGGCTTCAAATGCTTGATAGGGATCTCTGCTGCCCGCAGCGGCCCCTCCCCACCAGGTCTTTAGGATTTCTCCTTCTCCAGATGTGATCCATGTCTGTGTGACAGTTACCATTTCTCTCTATGTGTATATGTCTTTCCCATCTTCTTACCATATCTGTTCATTGCTGTATTTACTTTATCAAGGGATCTGAATTCATGCTGGTAGGTGAGCTTAGACAATGCAGAAAGAGAAAAGCAAATATCGTGTATTAATGCACGTATATGAAATCTAGAAAAGTGGTACAGATGAGCCTATTTGCAGGGCAGGAATAGAGCTGCAGATGAAGTGGATGTGTGGACATGGGGTAGGGGAGGGGGGATGAATTGGAAGATTGGAATTGACGTATGTGCACTGCCATGTGTAAAACAGATAGCTAGTGGGGACCTGCAGTACAGTGCAGGGAGCTCAGCTTGGTGCTCTGTGGTGACCTAGAGGGATAGGGTGGTGGGGGGCGGGTAGGAAGGAGGTCCGAGAGGGAGACGATGTATGTATATATATGTCTAGCTGATTGACTTCGTTGTACAGTAGAAACTAACACAACATCATAAAGCAACAATGTGCCCAATAGTAATAAAAGTAGTTACCCAGAGGAGGGAGTAGAATTGAGTCAATGATGAGGATACTGAAAATGGGGCAAGAAGTGTGTTCTCAGGTGTGCAGGAGGACGGGAAGGTGCCTGGAAGGCAGGAATCTGCGTAGAAAAACAGAGCTCTGTCAGGAGCTTAGGAATGCTGGCCAAAGAGGAGCAATCTGTAAGCATAAGGAGTTAAAACAGCACAAGGCTGATTGGACAAAGGCCAACAGAGGGCTTTTGTGTTTAAGGGACACACTTTAAAAAGAATCATGAAAGGACTGTTTACAGAGTTCTTTCACAGAGATGGGGGAAAACAGACATTGTCCTGGAAGTTGAGACAGCAAAGCACTTAGATAAAATAGAAGACTGGGAAATGGGTTTTTCATGGTGGAGAAATGACTGCTCTGTACCTGCATATGGACCAAAATGAGAAGAGATCCCCCCACCCTTCCAAAAACTGACTCCTGACTCTTCTCTTGTGTTACATGGTGGTTTCTCAATGACTGAATTTTTATTTTTTCCATAAGAATATTTTTAAAAGGAAATGTATTAGCCTAAAATGACTTTAACGATAGTTTTACATGCCTGTAGGTGTTACTTAATGGAAATATATATATATAATTTTATATATTCATGGAGGAGGAAATGGCAACCCACTCCAGTACTCTTGCCTGAAAATTCCATGGACAGAGGACCCTGGCTGCAGTCCATGGGGTCACAAAAGAGTCAGGCACAACTTAGCGACTAAACAACAAAAATACATTCATATTTGTATTACACTCATATTTATGTATCTGTATTAATTTCATGTATATATAAAGTTTACACATAAATAATAAAATTATATATATAACCAATAACCTAATGTAATTTAGTATAGTGATCACTCCTGGAAATATTCTTTTATTTAAAAGTCAGTATCAATCCCTTACGTATTTGATACTTTAAACAGAACAGTTCTAAGCAATGAGGATAGATGGTAACAAAAGAGATGAGATTTCTGCCCCATGGGGAGCATAAGGTCTTGGAAGATGAGTTCTATGGAGGAAAAAAGAAGCAGATGAAGCGGGTAGCTGGGGGCAGAGGGTGTAATTTAGAAATGGTGGTTAAGGAAAGTCTTGCTGAGAAGGGACATTTGAACAGAGACCTGAATGAAGGGACTTCACAATGCCAACTTTGGATGCTGTTGTAAAAAGCTTTAAATGGCTGCTTAAAAGGCCATGCAGTCAATGGTGTGTCCTGGAGGTCACAAATATACACCTATAGTATGAACGAGAAGTTATGACAAATGTAGTGACTGTTTTTATACCAAGGTTACTTGTGACTTACATTGAAATTTCAGAGACAGCATGAAACATGGATTCAAAAATATTGAGCCAAGTTAGGTGACCCCAAAGGGCATTTTCATGGTAGAGGTTACACTGCTGTGTAATAGAATACAAATGTGAGGAGCCTGATAAAATTGTTTCATGGCAGGTGTTATGGACTGAATGTTTGTGACCTCTACATATTTATATGTTGAAATTCCAAGCCCCAGTGTGATGGTATTAGGAGGTGGAGCCTTTGGGAGGTAATTAGGTCATGAAGGTGGAGCCCTCATGTTGGGATTAGTGCCCTCATAGCAAGAGACATGAGTGCTTGGCCTCATCTCTGTCCCCTCCTTGTAAGGACTCAGTGAGAAGAGGACCATCTGCCAACTGGGTAGAGGGCCCCTGATCTGCCAGTACCTTGATGTTGGACCTCCCAGCCTCTAGAACTCTGAGAAATCAATGTTGTTTAAGCCACCCGGCCTATGGTAATTTGTGATAGCAGCCTGAACTAATATAGTATGTAAGAGTGGAAATGAGTCATGTCCCCAAATTAATACATTTTTTATAATGAGATCTTTAAGCTATATGGAAAGGTCAATTTATAAATGATACATTAGAAGTACACATTTTCTGTAACAGCTCCATCATCCATAAAAATCTGTACATTTAAGTCGGCCCCAACCTTTTCTTTTGGATCTTTTCCTTGGGAGATCAGGAGCTCATCTTATTTTGGGGGTTGGCTTATTTATGGACATAGTAGATAAGCCTGGCCTGTGGACACACTGCAGATGGAAATTGCTGTTTTCTCAAACCTGCTGCACAGAATTTAGCAAGAAACAGGTGCTCCATGACCGTTTGTGGAATGCTGGCTGAAGCGTCTATCCCCAAAAGTAGTTTCCTTAGGCTGACTTGCACATTAAACCATCTGCTAGTGGAACACCTTCCCCAGGTTTCAGCAGTGAAACTGCAAGCCTGAGGAGTGACCAGAATAATCTGCTCAGTGTGAATGTGGATGGAGCAGAGGGTAGGACAGTATTGCCTATGGGAAGCCTTTGTCCACTCCGTTGTCCAGGCTGGGTAGATGGTGGATGATGGGAATGAAACTCCAGTCTTCATATACTTTATTTCCAGTTGATAGTCTGATGTGGGCAGGGTGGGCCTTACCCAGAATGGGGAGGGTCCCTAATGCATTTCTTGTGCCAGTTTGCCAAAGTGCCTGAAGCTTCCACCAGCAGGTCTCTTAGAGCCAGTTTGGGGTCCAGTCCCTCTCTTGCTTATTATCCTTCAACACCCTTATTAAAGAGGCTAATGTGATGGTCCAGAGGGGCTAGTTTTTTAACCAGGTCAGCTGACTAGTAGCCAAGAGGAGGCCTACTAGAATGCGACAAGGGGTGAGTTGAGTTTGAGTCGCCCAAATGGAACTGGAGTCTTGAGATCTCTAGGAGACCAGGGGCAGATGGAGGACCGTGGAACTCTGGGGGAAGCAGAAGCATCTATCTGATAGGCACAGTTCTAAGGTGAACCCCAGAGACCCTCTCCCTTGTATTATCTTCTCTCCTTCTCCGTGGGCAGATCTGAATAAGATGAGCTAATGTGCCTGTGATTATGTTACATTGTGTGGTAAAAGGGATTTTGCAGACATAATTAAGATTCTGGGTCAGCTGACCTTAAGAGGGAGATCATTCTTGTGGACCTGCTCATAGGAGCCCTTACATTCAGATCCAGAGGTCAGAGGTTAAAGGAGTCAGAGATTCAAAGCATGAGAAGGGTTTGATGTGCTATAACTGGCTTAATGTTGGAGGGGGCCACGTAGAAAGGAATGTGGACAGCCTCTGTGAGCTGAAGGCTGTGCCCCACTGACAGCTGGCAAGAAAACAGGAACCTCAGTCCTGCAATCACAGGACCTGAATTCTGCCAACACCAAGAGTAAGCTTGAACCCGGATTTTCCCCTCGAGCCTCCAGACAATGACTCAGCCTGGCTGACACCTTGATTGCAGCCTTGGGAGACCTTGAGCAGAGAACTCAGCCATGCCATGCTGGACTTCTGACCTACAGGACTGCAAGTTAATAAATGGGTGTTGTTTTAAGTTTGTGGTAATTTGTTATGCAGTAGAAAATGAATGTATTTTGCTAATGTCATTTTTTCTTGATATACACATTACTATTTTATCATTTTCCTACTCTCCAGACGTGGCAGACTGTGTGTAACATTTAGGTAAATCCTTATATTTTGTGGCTGGGGAAACTGAGGGTTGTGGGGTGCCCTGTCCTTTTCTTTCATAGCTATATACAGATCATGGTATAAAATGTGAGTGAGGTTTTTTTTTTTCCATTTGGTTTTGCATTTGAGGGATTCAAGAACTCCTGCTTACTGCAACAAAAACCAAGCGTAGGCACTAAGCAGCACATTTTGAAGCCCCTCTTACGGCCCCCTTCTCAGTGTTTTGCTCTGTTTCTGTTACACTGCTCTTCGTTCCCACTCCCTGGCCCTGGCCCTGGAGCCATCTACAGCCGCCCTGAGAAAGCGCCCCACCCGCTGAGGACTGCACCGCCACTGTGTTAGAGCTCAGTCTCCACTCCCCACAGGTGTGAGTTGTGCTTTCTGTCCTGTTTACAGCCACCTAGGATTCTGACATTTTCCAGCCAGTCTGTCCCCTGGGGGCCTCTCACCAGCCTCTTGAACCTGCATGTTCTCCAGAAGCAGCAATAGAGCAGCAGAGGTTTCATTTTCTCCTTATTCACAAGTGAGGGAGCGAGACCGCAGGCCTGGCAACATAAGGATGCTATTGAATCAGTGCTTTTGGTTCGGTTGTGATCCCCAAGCCCTGAGGCTCAAGGTCATCCCAGGGACTCATCCCCTGAAAGCTCCGACAAGCCCCAGGTGAACATTCAATCCATGTTACTTAAAGGCAGATCTGGGATTTAATGTCCCCAAACTGTGGATTCCAGTGCAGGTAAACTGTATTGAGATTGACAATCAAAAAAGCCTTTAAGGTCAGTGAAGAAAATGGAATTTTAGAAATGAGTTAATTCAACAGCTACTTTGGGGTCATGGCTCAGTCTTGGGCCCTCACACTCACACCTTACCCTTTCAGAGAAATAGGAATGGGTCAGATTAACTGCTCCACTGTGTTGGCAAGCACCATCACCACATCCCTGGGAGCTGGCTGTTTTCTCTGCTGTGGCTCTCATTCCAAGCCTGCAGATTCTTTACCATCTGAGCCACCAGGGAAGCCTTCCTTCACCTGATGGTTTCATCATTATATTTATAAAAATCTGTGCATATAGTGATGTGATGAGAATGTATATTTGGCCTCATCCCTGGTTCCTAGCACAGAACTCCTAAAGCACTTGTCATTTCCTGAGTAGTAGGGGTGAGAAGAGCATCTTTTGATGCTCATAATTAGCCCCTTTTAGTCATTCCTGGGTTTTTGTTAGTGAGGTGACTCTGGGTGGGCCCTCAGAGAGCTTCAGGATGGGGGCTGGTTGCCAGAGGAAATAACCACATGACTAGAGGAATATTCAGCTCCAGCCCTCAACTTCCAAGTAGTGAAGCAGGTCTGGAGATTTAGTCACTGGTGGCCAGTGAGTTAATCTCCCAACTGGGCTTGGCTCTGGGCTGTGAATCAGGTTTAGGTTTACTTCATGAGTATTATTGTGGGGCCAGGCAGAGGGCCAGCAGGGATCTGATGTGGATGCTCTTCTCAGGCCGATGGCAGAGGGGCAAGGGAGCAGAGGAAACATAGGCCGACGCTAAGGCCAGACTCAGACCAGGCACCCTGTTCTGTCTGCCCACATTTCATCGGATAAATCAAGTCATGTGACTGTAGCCCCAAGAGGGATACAGAAGTATACTCCTGCCTTGGAGGAGGAAGACAGGGAATCGATGTTTTTGAACAGCAACCCAAGTTACCCCAGGACGAAAGTTGAATATATGTGTGTGTGTGTGTGTTCCTGCCTGTTTTTCTGTGTGTGTGCTCGGTTGTGCTAGACTCTTTGCGACCCCATGGACAGTAGCCTCCCAGGCTCCTGTGTCCATAGCACTTCCAGGCAAGAATACTGGAGTGGGTTGCCATTTCCTTCTCCAGGGGATTTTCCAGCCCTGAACCTGCATGTCCTGCATCTCCTGCACTGGCAGGCAGATTCTTCACCAGTGTGCCCCTGTTTATGGTTGTTGCTGGAATATTATTGCTTTACAGTGTTGTTAGTTTCTGCTGTACAATGAAATGAATCAGCCAGAGCATACATCTGTCCCCTCTCGGACCTCCCTCCCACCCCCACCGCCACCGCCTACCCCTCTAGGTGATCACAGAGCGGAGCTCTCTGTGCGTTATGGCAGCTTCCCACTCGCTGTTTGGCACACGGTAGTATATATATGTCAACCCCGTGCTCCCAGTTCATCCCACCCACCCCTCCCCCTGCTGTGTCCACGTGTCTGTTCGCTATGTCTGCACCTCTATCCCTGCCTTAGAAACAGTTCATATGTGTCATTTTTCTAGATTCTACATGTATGAGTTAATCAGCACCCATGCAGTCAGGGAATTCTCTGAAGTGCTGAAAGGCAGTGCCTGGACATCCCACATATGAGGACAAGCCAACAAACTGAGTCCTGACCTGCATTCAGCTGTTTCAGCCCCAAAGCTTGCCTTGCATTTATTTCCACTGCTCTTTATTCTGGCCTCTCCACATTAATTCAGGTCACTCTCTGTTAAAAAGCAAGACAAGACAGTGTTTCAAAGGAAAATGTTCTCTATGAAATATTTAAACATGGTTAAAACTACCAGCAAGATGGAGTTGAATGTTTTATGTGATAACTGGTGTTCAAATCTTGGTTCCCCTCGGGTAGGAAAGGAATAACAGTGGTGGTAAAACCTGTGCCCTGTGGTTCTTACTCGTCACCCAGAGCAGTTTTGGGCAGATTTTGTCCCTACACTCAAAGCCAAACACCCATGCTGAGATGGTGGATTTTCTTAGTTTGTTCGGTGAAAGGAATGGAAGTTAGTGTTTCTAGTACCTGTGACTCTAAGGAAAGGATTGAGGAAGGGGGGGTGTGTATTAATATTTGAGAATCTACTGCAGATTGGAGACACTGGTTCAGAGAGGTAAAGTAATTTACCTAAGGTCTCATGGTGAGAAAGAGGTGATGTGTGTGTGTGTGTGCTCAGTTACTCAGTCTGTCTGACTGTTTGCGATGCCATGGACTGTAGCCCGCCAGGCTCCTTTGTCCATGGAATGAATTCTCCAGGCAAGGATGCTGGAGTGGGTTGCCATTTCCTCCTCCAGAGGATCTTCCCAACCCAGGAATCGAAACTGTGTCTCTTGTGTTTCCTGCACTGGTAGGTGGATTCTTTACCGCTGTGCCACCTGGGAAGCCCCAGGAAGAGGTGAACCAGGATTCAAATTCCCAAAACCTGTGTAATGATGCTCCTTTCCATACTTCAGTGACTCGAAGTTCTCTGCTTATAGGGCAGGCTGTATAGACAGCTCATGTTTGTAACAGCATGACCTTGTACTGACCTTCCAGCTCTTCAGAACTTCTACCAGTACTACTCAGCAATCTCTTGCCCCTGGCAGCTCTTCGAAGGTGCCTCCTTAATATTCTCCAGGATGGTCCTTTCAACTCCTTCTCAGATGACACAGTATTCACTACTAGTTACCTCGGTTACCTTTTTGCAGGTGAACTCTAGCCTTTCTTAGGTAGAAAGAAATCAAAAGCCAGAAGCATCCTAAAAGGAGAGGGGCAGGTCCACCTATTCATCTTGGTTCTACCAGGACCAGGGGGGTCCATCATGCCACACAGAAGTCTGCCAGGGGTAGGGGATGCATGTGGCCATGAGCTGTTGGACTCTAGCCCTGGTTTGGGTGCTCAACAGAGTAGCAGCCATCAAGTCTGACACCACTTCCTTCTCTATGGCTATATGTTAGCCAGATATCTATATGCCACTTAAGGAAGAGACACTGAAAAGGGAGGGTGAGCTGAGAGAAGACCTGGAGGGGTTGCTCCCTCACCTCCTGATGAGTGTATGGATGGGACATAACCAAATAGTCCCGGGACAGCGCAAGAATATGGAATATGCCATTTGCACTGCTAAGTAGTCATGGCATGGGTTAAATGTAGGTCCCATGAGGTGTGGATTTAGGAATAAATATGCAAAATATAGAACACGAAGTCAATGGAAAAGAAGGAAAATTGCATGTTTCAAGGAAATGCAATTAGGTAATGGATTTGCTCTCTCTCACGCACAAAATCTCTGTGGCTTGACATACACTGTAAAACAATATCTTGTGGGAAGAGCTTATTCTATATCTCTTAAGGTTTCAACTAGATCCACGTCTTTCCATCAGCTTGAGCACATGACTGCTTTGAGCTTCGGGCCTTCAAGAAGTTGCCTGTGCCCTAAATGCATCAGTCAATGCTTCAAAAGGGGATTTCAGCAAAGCTCTATGTTAAACGTCAAATTTGCGCCCATGTCTCCAGTTCAGATGTTGAAGTCCTAACCCTCCATAGATCAGAGTGTGAACTTATTTGGTGGTAGGGTCTTTAAAGGGTATGAAGTTGAAATGAGGTTGTTAGGTTGGGACTTAATCCAATGTGGTGTTCTTATGAGAAGAGGAGGGTAGGACAAAGACAGGCACAGTGGGAAGATGATGTAAGGAGGCACGGAGATGACCACCCACAAGTCAAGGAGAGAGTGCCAGAACAGATTGTCCTCTCACAGCCCTCGGGGTGGGGGTGGGGAGCAGGCCTGCCAACATCTCAGTCAGACTTCTAGCCTCCAGAACTGTGACATGATACATGTCTGTTGTTTAAACCTCCCAGTTTATCGTACTTGGTTAAGTAAGTAAGTGTTAGTCGCTCAGTTGTTCCTGACTCTGTGTGATCTCTGGACTGTAGCCCGTCAGGCTCCTCTGTTCTTGGGGGTTCTCCAGGCAAGGATACTGTAGTGGGTTGCCATTTCCTCCTCCAGGGGGTCTTCCTGACTCCAGAATCAAACCCAGGTCTCCCATGGCTTCTGCATTGACAGGAGAGTTCTTTACCACTGAGCCACAGTTGGAAAAGAATCTGCCTGCAATGCATGAGATCCAGGTTCGATCCCTAGGTCGGGAAGATCCCCTGGAGAAGGGAATGCCTATCTACTCCAGTATTCTTGTCTGGAGAATCCCATAGACAAGGGTCTGGCAGGCTACAGTCCATGGAGTCTCAAAGAGTCAGACAGGACTGAGCGACTAACTTGGTTACAGCAGCCCTAGCGAATGAGTAATCCCATTCAGAAACACAGGCATGCACCAGATAAGAGCGGGGAAGAGAGACTAGGAGAAAAGGATTTGTTTGGGACAGTTTGGTTGTCTCACAGTCTGTGTGGATGTGATTGTGGCTGAGATTGGGTATGGAATAGGCATAACACATGGTATGTCCTTCATGGGTCGCCACACGGAGTGACTGGTGTATCTCAAATATATAAGAATATCAATGATCAGCTCAAACTTAAAAATAATTCTAAAATGAGGCAGTTCTCATTGCTTAAAAATTTTGTTTTCATTTGGAATAGTGCAGCCCACAAAACCATGATGGAGGTGCCAAAGGGAAGTGTGTTTCTTCTTGGTGAGAATTTACATTTATCTGGCCCTCCCTGCACCCCTGGAGGCCTCCTGCCCCAGCCCAGATCCTTCACAGGCTGGCTGACTGAAGGGAGCCCTAGGCCCTCTGAAAGCATCTGCTGTGAATTCCTTTGGGTGGGGATTTGATCGGACTGTCTGTTTTTTCTGTTTTCTGTTAAGAGGAACTGCCAGTATGCGTTATGTCCAGACAACCACCTTGTGGAAACCCAGAAAAAGCTGCAGAATAGAATGGAGGTAATCTCCTTGAAGTGGCTCGTTGGGGCTTCCAAGGTCAATGTGGAGAAGCTGGACTCCATGGCACCCCTGAGATCTGAGCCGGGTGGCGGGAGTGCCTGGGTGACTTGCCCTGCTGGCCTCTGCACACACGGGGAAATCACAGAGAGCCTTTCTGTCCACGGCAGCCTGTGATTTGGCTTTCATCATTGGAGCTAAAGACCCGGGACTCTTAGGTAATAAAGGACACGGACATCAATCCCGAGGGAGAAGACTCCAGTTCCAGAATGTCCCTTTGTCCAGAAACAGCTGCGTGGAATTCAAGACTATCCAAGGATGTAAGATCACAGGATCACTTTCTTTCATTGTCTACTTGTTCGTCTGGGCACCACACTGTGCTTCTGCCATCAGCGGAGCTGCCCACCACTGGTGAAGGCGTGAGGCCGTAGGTTAAAGATTTATTCTTTTCTGCGGAGCCTCAAGTCGGTTGTTAACCCTCTCCTCACCTTTCTTTCATTTAAAAATTTTTTAAAAATTAATTTTATTTGTAAATATACATACAAAAATATATAAATCATACATGGATGACTTAAAAGAGTAATAAAGCAAACAACAGGGCAGCCAGGAGGCTTGGCATGCTGTGGTCCATGGGGTTGCAGAGTCAGACACAACTCAGCGGCTGAACAGCAACAAAGCAAACAACACCCATGTACCCATCTTTAACTCCAAGAATAAATATGTTCTTCTTTCAGGGATAGTATAGTAATGTTAGTGAAGTCTTATTTCTCTTTGGGATACAATCTTTTGACATGGCTGTGTTATCAAGTCAAGCTATGAGGCTTGAGGATAATAGGGTATGTGAAAAATTGACGTGGGTGTTGTTATGTCTTCCCACTAGTGTACCAAATATTAGCAAACAAATTACTGTAGCAAATATCTATGTTAGTTACATGAATGCATGTAGCCCAATTAAAAAAAAAATCTCTGTTTCAAAGTCTGTAAGGATCACTAGTGGTAAAGAACCTGCCTACCAATGCAGGAGATGTAAGAGACTTGGGTTCGATCCCTGAGTGGGGAAGATCCCCTGGAGAAGGGCATGGAAACCCACTCCAGTATTTTGCCTGGAGAGTCCCGTGGACAGAGGAGCCTGGTGAGCCACAGTCCATAGGATTGCAGAGTTGGACATAGCTGAAGCAAATTAGCACACACGGATGTAATTGTGTAGATTTAAGATTCATCCATCCATCCATCCAATATTGAATTTATTTGTGATCCATTAATCAAATGTTGGGCTTCCCTGGTGGCTCAGAGGGTAAAGCGTCTGCCTGTAATGCGGGAGACCTGGGTTTGATCCCTGGGTCAGGAAGATCCCCTGGAGAAGGAAATGGCAACCCACTCCAGTATTCTTGCTTGGAGAATCCCATGGACAGAGGAGCCTGGTAGGCTACAGTCCCCAGAGTCACAAAGAGTTGGACACGACTGAGTGACTTCATTCTCACTCAATCAAATGTCTACTGCATGTCTACTGTGTTCCAGGCACTCAATAAACAGGCCTAACAGGGGTGGGAGGAGGATGGGGGAAAGGGCAGAGCTGCTTCCTTCCCATGTGTCAGGGATTCTTGGCACTTCTCCCATGGATGAGAGAAATTCTGACCTTGTCGGGGTGGGCAGATTGTAAGTTTTATACTACAAAGTCATTTGTATCACTTCTTGGCTCTAACCAATTAAGAAGGTCTGTCTTCTTAGATTCTCAGCTTGTCCACCTCTCCTCCTCCATAGTCCTCAATGGAGTACACCCTAACAAACCCAGTCTGTGCCCACGTGTGTTCTGGTGCTGTCTCTGAGCAGTAGCAGAGGAGGGGCTCCACTTCCAGCTGGGCTGGGCAGGGCAGGGCATGCACATGGTGACTCTAGGCAGTGACAATTCTGGGGAGTGAGGGCACCAGCAGATTGGCTGCCCCAGGGAAACTGGGGAGGGGATCAGGTGGAAGATGGGATCCAGGGGCAAGGACAGTGGACATAATGAGCTCAGGTTTGCTGGTCTTCTTTGAGGGGATAAAGGATGGGACCACGTGCGTTGATGTATATGTGTTGTATGTCAGGCCCAGTGCTAGGCTTAACATAATTTCATCCCCTAGGTAGTTAGTCCTCCCATTTTACAGAAGAGGAAATGGAGGCTCTGAGAAGTTAAACGTCATGCTCATGTCTTCACAGCCCAGAAGTGACAGGCCTCTTATTTGAACCCACTCTTCATTCACAGCGCTGCTCAGTCTCTTGTTTAGGGCTTGACAACCCTTGACAGCACGGTCCCAGAAAGTGCTATAAGTCACCCTGTTCAGAGGCTGCCTCATAGGTGCCTGCTGCCCTCGGGGGTACCTGCAACTCTCTGCTGCTCAGGCAGGGGGCAGGGCTTATCCAGGACAGAACAGCATGTTGGTCAAGTTCTTCATTTTCTTATCCCCTCTCTCACCCTCCATTTCCTTTTCAATGGCTTCCCTGGTGGCTCAGACGATAAGGAATCTGCCTGTAATGCAGAAGACCTGAGTTTGATCCCTGGGTTGGGAAGATCCCCTGGAGAAGAGAATGGCAACCGACTGCAGTAGTCTTGCCTGGAGAATCCCCATGGACAGAGGATCCTGGTGGGCTACTGTCCGTGGGGTCACACAGAGTCAGACACAACTGAGCGACTAACTCTTGAGAGGTCTAGCATCCTGGCACGATGGGGAGTCTGTGAACTTGAGATGGAGCCCCAGCTCTGCAGCCAACTGTGAGATTTCAGGCGAGCCTGTTTCCTCATCTGTAAAGATGGTATCAGCAGGGTCTCTCATACATGAGAAGTAGATGTTCTAGCTACAGAACCTGGAGTACAAAGCAGAAACTCACCACATGGCACTCATTTTTTCTCAGGTTCATTCCTTCCTGGGTTGCTTCACAACCTTGTCCTCCCTTCCCACAGCAGCACTTCTGGCCAAGGCTTCATCTCCATGACTCTCCCCTCATCTTGCTTATTTTTCCAGAGACATTTGTGACCATTTGAAGTGGAACGGGCAGCTTCCTCTAGGAGCATCATTGCATTTAAAAGGGATATTCTAGAAATATAAATAATACCAGACCAAAGAATAACTCTAGTTCTGACACGGCAAATGGTGGTTTAATGAAGATGTTTGTGGGAAGATGGACTTTTGCTGATTCCTTTGATGAGCCCTTTGATGCTGGTTCAACACGGGATCCATCCTGTCCTCTGTACTTGGCTCCACATGTGAGAGTGTTGATGGAAGTTGGGGAACCATAACCAAGGAAACGTTTAAAATCTGGAGCCCATTTTACCCTGCTTTTATACGTTCTTAGCTGTTGTATTTATTGTATGGTGTGTATGCATCATGTATCTGTCATGGTATTACCAGAGAGCTTCAGATATTAATAAGACTGAAGTCATCAAACTAGAAGACTGCCAAAATGGCAGTTCATTTCTCAGTAAAATGTCATGTACTTACCAGGTGTTGATATCTTGTAGCTAACTGCTCACTTTACCTACCTGAGTGGTTATTAGGGCCAAATTGCAATGCATGGTCCTTCAGCAATTATCGTGTTTGGGCAAATAATGATGAATCTCCAAAAGTGTACATCTTACTGTGAGACCAACCAATCTTTAAACCCATAGACTTCAGATAAATTTCTTTTAACTAGTAAGCAAAAAATGAGTATTTTGTGTGTGTGTGTGTGTGTGTGTGTGTGTGTGTGTGTAATCACTCTCAAAATAAACACAAATGCCTGGAATTGCTTTGGGAAATTAATCACACACACATGTGCAGGTACGTGCACACACAAAATGCCATTAAAGGTTACAATCTCTGGCTTTTCGTGATGGAGAGGCTTAAAACTGAGACTTTAGCGATGATCGAATCTGAATTCTTCACTTTAGAGTAAAGAATCTGAATTCTTCACTTTAGAGTAAAGAAACTGAGGTCTGGAGAGGGGAAGAAAAGCCTGAGTTAGCTCAGTTGCTTATGAAATAGTCAGGATAAGAACGCAGGTCTTCTCATTCCTTGTCCAGCAGCTCATAAGTTCATCCTTCCTCCCTTTCGTTCCCTCCTGCCTGGATCCCTGCTTCCTTCCCTCCCAAGTTCAATTTTCTAGCAATCTTCCTCTCCTAACCACACACCTCACTTTCTTCAGATCTCTGCTCAGCTGTCTCCATATAAGTCAGGTATTCTCTGAGCACCCAACACAAAGCTTTATTTTCTGAGTACCCAACACTTCACAGCTTAATTGCCTGACTGCTCTAGCTAGCGGAGAAGGCAATGGCACCCCACTCCAGTACTCTTGCCTGGAAAATCCCATGGACGGAGGAGCCTAGTAGGCTCCAGTCCATGGGGTCGCTAAGAGTCGGACACGACTGAGCGACTTCACTTTCAGTTTTCACTTTCATGCATTGGAGAAGGAAATGGCAACCCACTCCAGTGTTCTTGCCTGGAGAATCCCAGGGACAGAGGAGCCTGGTGGGCTGCCATCTATGGGGTCGCACAGAGTCGGACCCGACTGAAGCGACTTAGCAGCAGCAGCAGCAGCAGCTCTAGCTAGAATGGAAGCTCCAACTAGAATGTAGGCTTCAAGTAGGTGCTCAATAAATACCTGTTGAGTCAATGGAAGAGCGTCTCCGAGTGATAGGCAGAGGCTGCAGAGACTGGAGTGAGCAAATGCTCCTTCATGTGCCCTCAGGAGCATTCTGCTTAGTGGAGGAGGAATCTTGGCATTAGTCATCACCCATCTGTGATAAATTTTACAGAAGGCTTCCCAGGGGCCACCGGAGCACAAAACAAAGTCTTGACCTGGTGCTGGTGGGGATGCTATGACAGTTGTGGGGGAAGACCACGCCCACATCAGGTGTCATCATTCCTGAGGTGGAATGATGAATGAATGATTCATTCATACCCTGTAGAATGTATTCATCCCCAGTCATGTTTCAGTGATTTGTCAAATGAACTCCATTTGGTTGCCTCGGGGCTGGTTTCAGCTCTGAATAGGCTGTGCCTGGTGAAGAGTTGGTCACGGGATGATCCCTTAGATAAGATTGCGTTGGAGACACGGACCGCTGTGCCTGTCCTAAGCCTGGGAATCTGTGCGCCATTCGCGGAATGATTTTTGAATAAGTTTATTCTGAGGGAAGACAGAACTGGATTGATGTGTCCCTGGGGGAAATTCAGAGTTGGGAGAGAAGGCGAGTTAGCGCCCAGCGTGGCCACATGATGTCGCTGTTGCTTAAAAATGTAGAAGAACGAAGTCCTATCTTTTGTGAAGACCAGTTTATGAAAGAAGTTTCAGGAAGGCGAAAAACTGTTCCAATAAGAGGAACACATCTATGCACTTAAAAGAAATTTATAATAGCTGATTAACTTTGGTGTACATCAGAAGTTAGCACAACATTGTAATGCAACTATACTCCAATAAAAATAAATAAAGACATTTATAAACATAACACCACTTGGTCTGTTCCCCAAGGCTACTGTTTTGTGCCCTTTATTTGTAAGGCACTGTTTTAATTTTATTTATTTATTTTTATTAATTTTTACTTTATTCGGCAATATCAAATCTATCTTGGTCATACTGCGTGATTTCTTCTGAAGTCAAAGCAGCCATATGTCTACTAGCTTATATGCCCTCAAAGGATTTTAATGTTTCATAGAAACATCATGGAGCAGAAGAGTAAAGATAATGTGCTGTGCATGGAGGTGTATGATGACTTTGGATTTCTGTACCTGGGGTCATCTCTGAAAACGATCACCTGTTAACGTAGGTTCCATCTTTCTCCATTTCCCAAGTCAACATGCTTTACTTAAAATTTGTCCATGGTCTGTTTTTTTTACTTTCCCACGCATCATTCTTCCCTTTTGTTTCTTAGAGAATCTCTATCATTTTATCATTTTAATGATTTATTTTGTTCTTTTTTGAAAGTTCATTCATTCCTCAAACCTTTCAGGGGCGTACCTGATTGTGTGTGAGATCCCATTGCAGGTACTGCAGAAGACAGGGGATGAGCATATTATCTTCACATGTAAGGCCCTTCAGATCTCGTGAGGTTGTAGGAGTAGCTCCCAGGAACTGTAAGCTGAACGCTTCATGCTTGTCTCCCTACACTTCAGACCTTGTGCCAAGCTCTTTACTTGTACCTCATTCACATCTCATGACACCTCTTGTTAACTCCATTTTACAGATAGGAAAACCGAGGTTTACGGAGGTTTAGGAGAATCTCGTTAATAATTTACCTAAGGCTATACAGCTATGTATACTGGAGCTGAGATTTAAATCCAGGGACATTTGTCCACAGAGCCTGAATTATGCTTTACAGACTTTCAGTAATATTAGGCAAAATGAGGTAAATATTAAAAAAAAAACCCAGAGATTCAAAGTGCTATGGAAATTCCTATCTGGAGAGGTTCTGTGGAAAAAGTTGCTTTGAGACTGGCTTTGGAAGGATGAATAAAATTTCCCCTGAGAGATGAGAAGGGAGGGTCAGTCAACCAGAGGTTTAGTTCTTGGTCATGATATCTTTACAAGATAAACCAGCAGAGGGGTCTCGGTTCCACATGTTGACTCAGAGACCCAGGCTGGAGGGCCCCCCACCCCCAACCCTGTGTGCATCCTCTAAAATGTAAGCAGGAGAGAGTTTACACAGGGGTTTTATTACATTTGCCTGGTTGCAAGTCACATCATTCTGCTCTCATCTCATTGGTCAGAACTAGTCACCTGGTCCTGCTTAACCACTAGAGGGCTGGGAAAAATAGGCAAGAGACAGAATATTGGTGAATGAATATTCTCTCTTCTCCACTATTGCGCTGCCTCCTTAGAAGACACGCATTGTTATCCAGATCTAACCAGGGGATAGACTTGGACACAGAAAGATGAACTGACTCACTCAAGATTCCACGATTACCTTGGTCATAGCTACCAAGAGAGGGTGGAATAGGCAACTGTTGATGTAACTTCAAGAGCCTCACTTTCTTTTCCCATGTCTTTCTTTCCTTGAATGGTTGGCTGAAAGTTGTAGGAATTCTACAATTTCAAATACTTTTCTTTGACTTAAGCCCTGCCTGGATCCTTTGAAAATTATAATAGTTTCTAAAGAAATAGCCTCTTAAGCAGTTCTCTTGGAATGAAGGGCTTGGGAGAGGGGCACGTTTTCTGGTACAAATAAACAACGAAGCAAGCAAATAAAATTTGAAAATGACACTCATTCTCATCTCAAGCTCAGTATTCTCAGCACTTTCCAGTGGAAGATCAGTTTACAGGAGGGCATATTTCTCTTCTCCACCGGGGGTGCCTCTATACAAACCTATCAGCAGTGCTGCGAAAGACAGTCTAATGACCGGCCCATTGTTGTCTACGGTGAATGGAGCATTTGCTTGTTTCCAGTGACATACTAGGTAACTCTCTTCCAAACAGCAAGGCGCTTACCCAAGTGAAAAAAAAAATGAAAGGGACAGCCAGATTTGGTTACTGTCGGAGCCACATGATTCAGAGATATCCTTGATAATGACAGTCGCACAGCTGGATAATTAATCAAAGTATGAAGAGAATATAGAGCACTCTGATGCACACAGCTTCCTCCAGTCTCCACGGGATCAGGCCATCATCTGTTTATTCTCCTTTGGAATGGCTTGAGATTATTCAATTATTCAATAGCTTCCCTCCTTGCTGTGATGGGATGTATGGTTTTTAATTGGCACCAGGGTCTTTCGGTTCCTGTGAACTTTGCTAGTCACTCTTGTGATTCCAGTCCCTGGAAGCCTGAATGTTTATCTTTATCTAGAGCTGAGCCCAAACAATGCACCTGGAAGCAGCGATCAGCTTCTAAAAAAAGCAGTTCTGCCAGGCAACTGGTAGCAAGATCATGACAAAAGTCTGATTCCAGTCTCTTGCTTTTTCTTCCTACCTGCGCGTTGTTCTTGGCATACAAGATAGGATTAAAAAGTAATCAACATTTAGCATGGAATTTCTCTGCCATTATGGTTAATTTTTTAAGTATTGTCTTTTCCCAAGGAGAAAGTTTCAGATTTTAAGTCAGGTGCATAAATGCTTGCCCATCGTGGTGTTTCTTGGAAGTGCCTTCTGCTAAAGTGATTCAATATTTGTAATATATAAAAATGATTTTTTTTAAACTTCAGAGAGAGATTTTTTTCTGTTTGTTCAAGAACATTGATTAAGAAATAGATTACCACCTATTTTAGGGCCTTTGAACATAATGTTACAATGAAATCTCTTGAAGCAGTGAAGGTTTTGCTCTCTTTAGTGGCATTTTTCTCCTTGAGGTGCAAATTTCCCAGTTTTCTGTATTAACTCAAAATATTCTTTTCAGCTCAGTCCATGAGTAGCGCTGGCAGACCATATTCCTAATGCTTTCATGCTAATACTTGGCGTTGCTCCTCCACCTCGTCATTTTAAGAGTAATAAGTTATCACAAGTCCAACACCTTACTCTGGATTTTCAAGGCCTTATTTAACTTAACCTCAACAAATGTCGGGAGCTTCCCAGGTGGTACTAGCAGTAAAGAACCTACTGCCAATGCAGGAGACAAAAGAGACATGGGTTTTATCCCTAGAGGAGGAAATGGCAACCCGCTCCAGTATTCTTGCCTGGAGAATCCCATGGACAGAAGAGCCTGGTGGGCTACAGTCCACGGGGTCTCAAAGAGTCAGATTGAACAACTAACTTCCTCCCTCCACTTAGGTCACTTTGTATTCACTTTGGGGGACTTATTCCTTACACCTTATCATGATTCCATTTTAAAATAAAGTATTATTTTGGAGTCAGTATTTGAAGACCGATCATAAGACAAAAATCACACGGAGTCAAAAGTATCCTTGAAAACATTTTAGGTTGCTCATCAAATGGAGGACAGATGTCCTAGGGTATCTTATTCTGTCTGTTACCACATCTACCTCTGGTCACAGTTTCCTCCCAAGTCAGACACTTTGCTTTTTCTTTGGTCGAATAGCAGATAGATTGAGTGCTTTGTGTTTAGAGATCACATGGTATAAAGAGTATGTCTGCCCCACCTGCAAGTTGAATTTGCATATGTTAAATGCATGTAAGAAGTCCCCTGAAGTCAGGTCTGAGGGATGTTACCATGAGTGTTTTTATTGCCATGTTGAGTTGGATCTGGTCAGAACAAACATGAACTCCTGGGACTATTTAGAAAAATATGTTTTGGATTCTTCTGAGATAATTGTGAACCATTCCCTTTGCATTAAAAAAAGGAACCCAAATACTCAATGCATTAAAAAAATAACAGGAAAACATTTTCTAAATCACCGTGACACTTATTTGAAATGGAAGAGAATCTGTATCTAATAGGGAAACAAAACAAGAAAAAAGAGAAAAAGAAGCAGAAAATGGAGAAGGAGGAGGGAAAGAAAAAAATTCCTGCATAAACTTGAAACAGAGAAAAAGGCTTTTTAAGTAGATTAATGTTGCCTGTCAGGCTGCCCTGGTGGCTCCGTGGTAGAGAATCTGCCTGCCAGGGCAGGAGATGTGGGTTCAGTCCCTGGGTGGGGAAGATCCCCTGGAGAAGGAAATGACAACCCACTCCAGCATTCTTGCCTGGGAAATCCCATGGACAGAGGAGGCTGGTGGGCTGCAGTCCATGGGGTCGCAAAGAGTAGTATACAATTTAGCAACTCAGCAACAACAACAAATGTTGCCTGTTAGAGACTGAATAGTGTCCCCTCAAAAGCCGTATGTTGAAGCCCTAACCTCCAATGTGACTGTATTTAGAGACAGAAACCTTAAGGAGGTAATTACTTTTAAATCAGGTCATAGGAGAAGGGCCCTAATCCAATAGGACTGGTGTCCTTACAAGAAGTGGAGGAGACCACAGACCAGTTAATCAATCTCTCTCACTCTCTACAGAGGATGAGGTGGTTGGATGGCATTACTGACTCGATAGACATGAGCTTGAGCAAACTCTGGGAGATGGTGAAGGACAGGGAAGCTTCACGTGCTGAAGTTGATGGGGTTGCAAAGAGTCGGACACGACTGAGCGACTGAACAGCAACCATCTGCACAGAGGAGAGGCCATGTGAGGAAACAGTAGTTGTCTACAAGCCGGGAAGAGAGGTCTCACCGGAAGCCAACACTGCTGGCACCTTGGTCTCGGACCTCCAGCCTTCAGAACTGTGAGAACATACTTTTCTGTTGGTTAAGCTTCTTGGTCTGTGGCATTTTGTTATGGTGATCCTGAGTTGACTAAGACATTGCTTAACTGAGATCTCGGTCCTGAAGACAGAATGGATTGATGTTTTTTAGAGTTATTGTTTTTTTTTTAATTTTTCTTTTTGGCTGTGCTGGGTCTTTATTGCTGTTTGTGGTGTGCGAGCTTCTCACGTGATGACTTCTCTTGTGGGAGCAGGTGTGTGGGCTCAGTCGTTGTGGTGCGTGGGCTGAGTCGCCTCATGGCATGTGGAATCCTCCCAGACCAGAGGTTGAACCTATGTCCCCTGCATTGGCAGGCGGGTTCTTAACCACTGGATCACCAGGGAAACCCTGGATTGATGTTTTAACCTTAGGTTTAGATATTTTGGCTGTGATAAAGGTGTAACTATGGTGTTATAATTCATTGTGGAGCTATCGGTTTGTCCATTTCAACAATTGCTTCCTGCTTGATAACATTTATGAGCTGAACGGAGTGCAATTGCTTATTTATTCTTATAAATGTTTAGATTACAATTAGCTGCTGTATCCAGATATTTCTCAGTGCCCTCAAGGTTTTCAAATGGATTGAACTTCCTAAGTCCTGAAAAAAGGTGATATTGGAACTGGAATCCATAGTTTGTATGGTAATGATACTATTGTAGCAGAAGTATGATGGGAATCTTAAAGAGCTGTTGCTTTACTTCTTTAGCTAATAAAACATTCTTCTAGTAATTTAGAGCCACTCAGGTGGGAAGTCTCCTCCTGTAATATAGCCTTCTCAATGAGATGTTAAGTTCAAAGCTTACATTCTCATTTTCCTTTAATGAAGAAAAAAGGACCTTAGAAGGTAAAATTCAAAGTTGCTAAAATTGAAGTATGAGGTTGGAAAAATGTGGACACAAACGTGCTCCTCCTCTAATGAGGAATCGCATCCAGCATTCAGGATTAATGGTAAGAAGCGGCTGTCTGAGGAACTTTTGCAAGCTTCTGTTTGGTGCATGTCCCTGTTAATGTCATGTATTTCACTATATTTGGCATCTAATATCCACGGCTGTCGAAGGGCTGTGCAGATATTTCACTAGTGCTGTTTTATGATGGGGTTAGGATGCTGTGGGGGATTTATAGTGTTGAGAGGGCGCTTAGATCCATTCTCTCTAAATGATGTTTGGCTTCTTTCTTGGCTTAAAATGTGTCCAGGTAGCCACAATGCTAGGGAAAATCATTTCCAGCATATGCATGAACATTTGTTAAGCATAACATTTCATGACCCTATGTGTCTTGTATTAAGACTCCAGACTTGAGTGGTTTCAAAAGTATCATTCTGGTTGGGGTCACATGATGGAGTGGCTTGAGCTTTCTGAAAATCAAGAGGTTGGAGTTTAATTCCATTTCTGTTTCTAACTGCCCGTGTGTGATGGGTTATTTTACACATCAACTTGGATGGGCCTCAGTGCCCAGATATGTGGTCAAACATTATTTTGGATACATACATGTGTGTGTTTCTGGATGAGATTAACGTTGAATTCAGTGGGCTTTGAGTAAAGTAGATTTCCCACCATAATGTGGGTGGGCCTCAGCCAATCAGGTGCAGGCTTGAATAGCCCAAAAGACTAACTTCCTCTGCTGCTGCTACTAAGTCACTTCAGTCATGTCCGACTCTGTGCAACCCCATAGACGGCAGTCCACCAGGCTCTCCCATCCCTGCGATTCTCCAGGTAAGAACACTGGAGCGGGTTGCCATTTCCTTCTCCAATGCATGAAAGTGAAAAGTGAAAATGAAGTCGCTCAGTCGTGTCTGACTCTTAGCGACCCCATGGACTGCAGCCTACCAGGCTCCTCCATCCATGGGTTCTTCCAGGCAAGAGTGCTGGAGTAGGATGCCATTGCCTTCTCCAGCTTCCTCTAGTGAGAGGGAATTCTGACAGAAGGTAGCCTTTGGGCCTGAACTGCAGAATTGCCTCTTCTCTGGATTTCAGTCTGCCAGCCCACCAAGCAGATTTTGGATTTGCCAACCTCTGTAATCACATGAGACATTTCTGCCTTTTGGAGAGTCTTGAATAATACACTGCATAATTCTGGTCTCATCCCTCTCTCTGAGGGTCAAGTGTGCAATCTGTAAAGGGAGGAAATAGCACCGTATAACCTCTAAAGTTTTCTAGAGGGAAAAATCACATGATTAAAAAACCTGCTAATATTGAAATGTAAAATTTTTATAAGGAGTAGTTAAATTCCAGAGAGACATTAGATAAAAATTTGAATATGCGTTCTCATTTATGGACATTTTAAGTTTCATAATCACTTTGGTGAGTGTCTGTGATGGTGAAATACACAGATCTCAGTGTATTTGCCCAAAAGCAAGCCATTCTGGCTGAATTCTGCTGCTGAGTCGGTTTCTTTGGTCACAGTCCTGCGCTCTTGCCCACCACCATCCTGTGGGCATCCTCCTCCTCTCTGTGGGCATTGGTACCTTCCAGGTATAGGTTCAAGCCTCCCAGTTCCTGAGCCAGATAACGACCAATGCAAGTGGAACATCAGTATATTCAGACCCCAGCTGGTGTCCAGAGATGAGAGGCTGGTCATGGTCAGCCATTCCATCACCACTGCTGTTTGCCTATTGTAGAATTCTTTCTTTGATTCTTAATCATTACCCCTGGCAGTAAAATGAACCCAGATTCATTGCACAATAGCACTAAACAGAAAATAAAAGCCACCCACTGTAGCCTCTAGAGATAATCCCTGTTCACATGTTGATGTGTTTTATTCCTTCTTTTACCAGGTGATAATAAAGTCTAGTCTTCCTTGTCCTCCCTCTGGAGGATCATCTTGCTCTGATGTACTTGCCGGGAGGAGGGTTTCTTTATCTCCACTCCTGGAACACTTGGGGTCACCAGGTACGGGCGTGCAGGTTGCACAATGCAGAATCTGGAAGGGAGCTCACCTTTTCACTGTTCACCCTCTAAGGTTCTAGTGATCCCACCACAGTCTTTGTGTTCAGTGGATTTTCCTGAAGGCTTTCAATTAATGGAGGGGACTTAGAGTATATCCCTGCCAAGAACAGAGACTAAGTTACAGTCGAAGATTGGACGCCACTGTGTTAAACCATTCTGAACAAGGAGCTGTTTCTCTCAAGCTGCTTCTTACTGATGCCTAAACTTCTCATCATATTCCTGGGACCAGTTCCTGTCCCCTTCTCCTCAACCAGGATCTCAAAGCTCTAGCTCCTCAGGAGAAAGTTGTAAAATTCTAGTGACTTTGTTATAGGGAACCTTTTAATTCTTCTTCTAGTCCTATCTTTTCAGATCATGTCCAGGGTTCTGTACTTTGCACAGCCAAAGAAAGGCCCCCAAAAGTGTTTTCTTAAAAAATTGGTTCCCCCTCTAAGATGAATTCTCTACCCTCCTCTGTATGTGTGTGGAGATACTCAGAATGAAAACAAAGGCAATGGTCTTCCTTTTCTTTATTGGTTTTCATTTCCTCTCATGCTTCCCTTTTCACTCATGGCAGAAAGCTGCGGAAGCTGACCGGAATCACTGTTTCTGGGATATGCGCGTGTCAAGCTGTAAATTGCCTACAAGGGTTGTTTCAGGGTGACTGAGGCGATGCACCGGCTGCTCTTTGTGCTCTCCTCGGGAATTGTTTCCGTCTTTTAAAAGGTGTGTGTCGTCTCCTCTGTCGTGTCATTAGAGTGCGCCATGAGGTGTGAGCTGGCGTGACTCAGGGGTGCTCTTTGTGGCGTGGTCACGGTCAGGGGTCCTCCTCCTGCTGGCTCAGCTCCACCTCAGCTCTGCCAAGTGGCAGACCCTGAGGCTTGCCACGAGTTGTCCAGGAGCTGGCCCGGCCTTCCCGTTCCTCAGCCTCCACTCCAGGCTCACCTCGCAGCTCCTCATGGCCGAGGTACTGGCCAGGATTTACATCCTTCCCTGGGAGCATGCAGGAACATCTGGGGCATTGGTCCTGTGTCAACCTGAAGCCCAGGGAGACCCAAGGCTTATGTGCTGTTAATCTTCTGATCTTGCTTACATGTTATTAATATTTGGGTCCATCTGTCACGCCTTGGGTGGGCATGGAAATGCCCAGGGACAAGGGTGGCCAGATTTAGCAAATACAAATACTGGATGCCTAGCTAAATTAGAATTTCACATAAGCAATGAATAATTGTTTAGTATTATTAAATAGGTAGTATTTGGGATGTACTTATACTTGAAATTGTTTGTGTTAATCTGAAAATAAAATGTAGCTGGTAATTCTATATGTTATCTGGCAGCCCTGCTAGGAACCCAAGGGGACATAGGAGCACAGTTTCTCCTCTGGTTTCCTTTCTCGTTTCCTTTGCATGGAGTGAGAGTCTGCAGGCAGGCTCTATAGTGTGACAAGTTTTTGCTGACTTTGCCCTTCTCATTTGAGATATAGTATTTTAAATCTAAAGCTTATTTAGAAATTAGGGTTATATTAGAAATAGTTACATCATTTTCATTTAGCATAGTAATTTTTTCCAAAACCTGAGTTTTAATAGCTCATGAGTTTCATATATGGCTTGATTTTTGGCTGGGCTTCAGTTCAGTTCAGTTCAGTCACTCAGTCGTGTCTGACTCTTTGAGACCCCATGGACTACAGCATGCCAAGCTTCCTTGTCCCTCACTAACTCCCAGAGCTTACTCAAACTCATGTCTGTCGCGTCGGTGATGCCATCCAACCATCTCATCCTCTGTCATCTCCTTCTCCTCCTGCCTTCAATCTTTCCCAGCATCAGGGTCTTTTCAAATGAGTTAGTTCTTCGCATCAAGTGGCCAAAGTATTGGAGTTTCAGCTTCAGCATCAGTCCTTCCAATGAGTATTCAGGACTGATTTCCTTTAGGATGGACTGGTTGGATCTCCTTGGCTTAGGGTGTTTTTAATTCAGAAGTGTTTATTGAGCAGCTCTTATGTGCTAAAGTATTGTTTTGGTAGTGAACAAGTCAGAATAGACCTTTTATGCCAGTCAGGAAGGTAGATGATAGAGATAAGTAAATTTCGGCTTGTGATGGGTGCTGTGTGAACCACAAAACAGTAAGAAAGATAATATGGGGTCAGAGTGTGAACAATAGATGTGACCACCACCCTTGGCTTCAACTGATTGGTCCAGGGAAAGACACAGGATAGAAACTGGGCCAATAGGAATCCTTCCTTGGGTCAAGAGAGCGGTCCTGGCAGTCTCTCTGAGAGCAGCGTTTGCAAGATGCAAAATTCAAGCTTTGATGGTGGTTGTGTTTGTCACTATGTGAAGAAATAAGTGGTGAGAGAGAATAAAGACATCATGCAAATAAAAGTGGTGATAAGGTCTTGGAGGCATTTTAATTCCTGCATTCTGATGTTCTTGATTCTGCAACCCTCCAATTTCCCTGCCTTTTCAATTTGGGTATTCAGCCCTTACTTACATCCCATGAGGCCATAACTTATATTTTTGCTTGAGCTGTTTGATTGTTTCTATCATGATAACCTGGAGCCCTGGCTAATATTAAATGGAAACATAATAGAGAAGAGCTTCCCTGGTGGCTCAGGTGGTAAAGTGTCTGCCTGCAATGCGGGAGACCCGGGTTCAATCCCTGGGTTGGGAAGATCTCCTGGAGAGGGAAATGGCAACCCACTCCAGTATTCTTGCCTGGAGAATCCCATGAACGGAGGAGCCTGGTAGGCTACAGTCCATGGGGTCACAGAGTCGGACATGACTGAGTGACTTCACTTTCACTTTTAATAGAGAAAATAACTTAAAATAGCTATCCATACCCAGGCCCATTGAGCATCCACTCTTTCTACCACCATGTGCTAAAGATAACTTATCTTCATCTCTGTAAATGTTTCTACTTTTCCCCACACGATTATTCATGCAAATGGATCCCTAGTGTCAGAGAAAAGAGTGTTTTTTATTTGTTTTAAGAAATCTTTTTCAAAGACTTCAATTTAGTTTTCAGAGGAACAACGATTCTACTTCTTTTCCTGGTTACAAGTCACATGGTGAACATGTACATGATATAAACATGTTGACGACAAGCACACATACTCTTGCTAGACACTCTGCTGCTGTAGCATAGCCTCTTGGCCTCTGGGCTTCAGCATGCCATGGGCATCAGTGAGAATGCTTTATAGAGTAAAGTCAGCCAGGGAGAGGATGGTTAAAAGAGCTTCAGCTATATCTGACCCTGGCCTAGATTTCCCATTGCTGTGCTGTTCTTGTGATTTCTAGATTTGTGATGGTGATAACTCTGGGGACCCCGCCATCAGACTTCCTGCCTTCTTGACCTCTCCTGAGAGGCCTCTGGTCATTTCCTCATCTTTCTCATCTTCATTTCTGGTTTCATGTTCTCTGAGTGATGTTGGTGACCTGAGGGCAGAGCCTACTCTCTCTGGACCAGTCATCTACTAGGGCAGCTGCAGGAGGGGGCCCAGGGTAAGGATACCATCCCCTGTCTCCCCACATCTTCATCAAAATCCACTGGTCCTTGCATGACTTGTTTTTGACTTGGTGCAAAGAGAGGAAGAAACAGAGCCATATCTGATTTTAACGCTATGTGAAGGAAATGGGTGTGGACAGAAGATGTAGGTAGTAGGTTGATTCATAAACTGAATTAACCAGTAGAAGCGGGGGCTTAGAGCGTAAGAAATCCATTAGAGTACTGGGGTAAACAAAGAACTTTTTACAAGTACAAAATGGGGCCTGAAGACCTCTCCTGTAGAGCTTGAGAGGCATGGAAACCCCCCAGAATACCTGATTACATAGTATAAACTCAATTTCTTTTCAAAGTACATTCTTTTTCCCTGATATCATCCTTTTAACTCAGGCCTGGAGGCTTTAATCAGACAATAATCTGAATTGTGGTCCATCTTATCATTTACCCTCAAAATTATTGTGTCTTTTCTCTCTGGTTAACTAAAGAATAACAACCCATTGAGAATCAAACTGCAATCAGCAACAATGTAGTTAGGATCAAATTGCATTAATAGCTTTCTTTTTCTTTATTAGTTCTTCAGTGTCCACAAAATTGCCCCCACCAGCACATGCTGGCTTGAAGCACTCATATTTGGATCAGCATGCTGGGCATGTTTGCAGTTCGTGACCAGCCTGTGCTCAGTTCTTTAACATCACCTTTCAGTCCTGGCTGGAAGAGTGGGCCTTCTGGCCATGTCTAAACCAGATAGCCTTGATTTCCCAACCTGATTGGACGAATCATTTATAATCATCAATTATACACACTTGCCTAATGTTGAGAGAATCAGATTCTTTCTCTCAAACACTAACTGTGAAACTCTGAAATAGCTCAAGAAGTGGTGATCACTGGAATGGAAGGTCTTAGAGGTTCAGGGCCCTAGACAGCCATGACACTGCTCTCAGGAGCATCTGTGTGGGTGAGAGGGGAGCAGTGGAATTTTATAGGAAGAGGCATTATCTTCTCAGAATGAGGGAGGCAGTAAAGTCAAGAATCAATTAAGTGAGCAAGTACAGTATAAATTAAAAACATGCCCTTCTTAGGAGGCAAGCATGTGGATAAAGCTGTTGTTTCTAACAATAGAGGGTAAAAAATGACATTTGACTATTTTGAGGTTTAGGTACCACATTAAAATAAACTTTAAACAATGTCTTGTATGTAGACAGTAGATTCACAAAGTTAAGGAGTATTTAGCACAGAGATCATCTGGTACTTCACTCATGGCTCAGCTGATAAGGAGTCTGCCCGCCATGCAGGAGACCTGGGTTCGATCCCCGGATTGGGAAGATCCCTGGAGAAGGAAATGATAACCCACTCCAATATTCTTGCCTGGAAAATCCCATGGATAGAGGAGCCTGGCAGGCTACAGTTCATGGGGTAGCAAAGAGTCAGACATGACTGAGTGACTTTACTTCTCTCTTCTCATTTGGTGCTACAAAGGCCTACCACTTACAGTTAGACTCTGTAGTATGGCCTCATAAGCTTCTGTCACTGGGACCAAATCTCCCAGCCTCACCACTCATGCCCGCTTTGTGGGCAATCTGTACTCTGCTCACACTGGGACCTGCCATTTCTTGAATATGCTGTGTATTTTGTCCTAGGTCTTAGAAGTTGAATCTCAGCAGAAATGGTAACATGGGTAATGAGAAAATGTACTCTGAGTTGGTCTAAGTCAAAAGCTAAAAACTCAACCCTATAGTGGGCTTCACTGAAAGACAGAAGTGATTAGCTGAATAAGCAGATCCGAGTTTCAAGGAACGATTCTAGGCTAAAACCACAAGTGTGCCCCTGTGAACCTTAAGACACTTCTACTCAGAGAACGGCACAGACATCTCATTTTCTACATATTATCTGCCTAACACAGACACGACATGTCTTGAAAAATCCATAAGAACAATCATAAGTGCTGCTAACTAAATGCTTGCTTTGATGGGACAAAATTGAAATATCTATCATTCTCTTCTCTGTGGGTTCTCCCAGGTCATTTTTGTCAGTTGTCTGATCCTCTACACCAGCTTGACCTTCATTTCTTCTTGGGATGCTGATGTTAATTACTACTCTGAGCTTACTAGATAGTTCTAAATAGCCTCTTTCCAATAGCTCCTCCCACTCCTGTCCTGCTGTGAAATTGCCCAGCTCTGTAGCTCTTCAGTTTCCTCTTTTATTTAAGTAGATCTCCACAGACATTTGAAAAGGACACACAGTCCTTTTAGAGCTGTATATCCAGTTTCTAATTTACTACTTAAGAGCTGTACTCTCTGGGTGAATGTGACAAGCTGAGTTCTCAGCCCTTAACAAATCATTTCAGTATTGAAACAGCGCTCCCTACCCTAGGGATTAATAAGTGTGCTTCCTGTTTCTAAGTAATCATTTATTTGTAAATATCAATGTTTGTAGTGTTTTGGCCAGTGAATTTTTTTTTTGTTCCAGAAATATATTTAAAATATCTGTGTAGTGTAATATTGAGATGCATTTGAAAATGAACACATTTCTTTTTGACGAGAGATGAGGCTCAAAGAAAATGATTTACTCCAGAATTCACTGAAACCATAGTTAATTATGTACCTCCTTGTGACAATTCTATTGTTTATTTCTTTGTTATTTCATCTGTTCATTCATTCATTCAGTATCTACCTGTTGCCATCTGAGCATTAGACATATCTCTGGACCCATGGTTGTAATAGCAACAACAACAATAGCAATGATAGCAACATAATAAGAGAGTGTTCACTGAGTTCTTAATATGTGCCACACACTACACTAATTATTTTAGAAGCACTATAGCAATTTAACCAAAAAACCCCATATCACAGACAGGGAAGCACCATTGCCTGATTTGAGATGAAGTAATGGCACCCCACTCCAGTACTTTTGCCTGGAGAATCCCATGGACAGAGGAGCCTGGGAGGCTGCAGTCCATGGGGTCACTAGGAGTAGGACACGACTGAGCGACTTCACTTTCACTTTTCACTTTCATGCATTGGAGAAGGAAATGGCAACCCACTCCAGTGTTTTTGCCTGGAGAATCCCAGGGACGGGGAAGCCTGGTGGGCTGCCCTCTATGGGGTTGCACAGAGTTGGACACGACTGAAGTGACTTAGCAGCAGCAGCAGCAATGTACTCTTGCCTGGAAAATCCCATGGACAGAAGAGCCTGGTAGGCTGCAGTCCACAGGGTCGCGAAGAGTCGGACACGACTGAGCGACTTCACTTTCACTTTTCACTTTCATGCATTGGAGAAGGAAATGGCAACCCACTCCAGTGTTCTTGCCTGGGGAATCCCAGGGATGGGGGAGCCTGGTGGGCTGCTGTCTATGGGGTTGCAAAGAGTCGGACACGACTGAAGCGACTTAGCAGCAGCAGCAATGAGACTCAAGGTCACATGGTTAGGACATGGGAGAGCTGGTGCCTGCTCCAGAGCTCTTAGCTTCCACCAGCATACCCATCCGGAGAGGGCCAGCTCTTGGCCTGAAACCAGCCCGAGTCCAGCTGTTGGCCTGAAATAAGCCCGAGTCCCTTTCACACGGACCTGACTGGGTCTCAGCCATCAGGCTCAGCAGCAGGTTACTTCCTCTGGCACCTGTGAAGGTCCAGGGTGAGGGTGTACATCTGGGTCTTAGTTTCTTCTGTCTTGCTCCCTGCTGTGTATTTTGGGGTCATTAGACCCTCTATTCCAATGCTGATGCTGTACTCAAAAATATTTGCTGATTTGACTGCTTTTGTGAAAATTTGCAGATGAGGTTCATTCATTTTCTGAGCTCCACCTTTTTTCTTATCCTGCATATTTACCATCTGAAGGTGGGAACTATCAGGATCCTGAAAGAGCACTGGGCTGCTCACTGTCGGGATAATTTCCAGTGTCTATTAAAATTCTCACCTTCCTTAGTTCATTGAGTCTGGAGACAATGATGAAGTCAGTGTATCAGGGTGAAGGATCATCAACTAATATTGAATCTGTGGCTAATTTTCCATATTTTGAGCCAGATTTCATCATTCTTTTCTCTCCTCCTCAAAGTTAATGAAGCATTTCTCCTCTTTCATTTCTTCCTTAAAAACCTTTTATACTTAGAAAAAAAGATAATGAGTCATGAGTAAATGCTTATACCCAAAAGATGCTTAAAACTAGGCCTAGTTGGGAAAGGTATGTTGATTTGGTGAGGGAGCATCTCTGAGAAGACGGAATCTATTCCTAGTAAACCATGAATGAAATACCAAGTGATTCTTGATGGACTGTGTAATTTTATTTAGGAAAGCAGAGGAAAGCCTACATTTAAATTTGGAATCAAGAGAATCGAACATTTAGGGTGTCTTGCTGTGATAAAATACCAACCCTCCCAAACCACCTCCCCCAAAAAAAGAACACCCCACCATAGAATAGGTGGCTTGTAAACCCAACAAAAATTTATTTCTCACAGTTCCAGAGGCTGGGGAGGCCAAGGTGCTGACAGTCTGAGGCAAAGAGTATTGAGAAGATTGGCAAGGCAACTCCTAAAGAGAGAGACTTGAAGATCTCCACTTATTTAGTTTCTGTGGGGCTCAGCTATGCGTTATCCATCCCCTCTATTACTGTTGTTGCTGCTATTACCAGTTAGCCTTTATTAAGTAATTACTATGTTCCAAGCACGAGGCTAATCTCTTGATGTGCGTTTGATAGTCTCGAGAGCCGTATGATCCGGGCACTCTTATTATCTCCATTTTATATGTGAGGAAACTGAAGCTCTGAGGCGGCAGGTGAGTTACTTCAGAACACCAGGTAGTAAATGATGTGAAAACTTGGGGTGGGCTGAACGCTTCTCAAACGGGCCCATCGTATTACTCCACATCCTTAAAGTGTCCTTGTAAAATATTCACTTTGTCGGGTGCCTGTTCCTTACAGCTGGCAGATACCTTAGGAAGCAGGTTAACAGCTCAGATTGGAGGCAGCAGGATAACGTAGTCCTCTCCTTTCTATTATTATATAAAACTGCAGGCATTTTCGGAGAAGGCGATGGCACCCCACTCCAGTACTCTTGCCTGGAAAATCCCATGGACAGAGGAGCCTGGTAGGCTCCAGTCCATGGGGTCACGAAGAGTCAGACACGACTGAACGACTTCACTTTCACTTTTCACTTTCATGTACTGGAGAAGGAAATGGCAACCCACTCCAGTGTTCTTGCCTGGAGAATCCCAGGGACAGGGGAGCCTGGTGGGCTGCCATCTCTGGGGTTGCACAGAGTCAGACATGACTGAAGCGACTTAGCAGCAGCAGCAGGCATTTTGGGCTTCCCTGGTGGCTCACCTGGTAAAGAACCTGCCTACCGATGAAGGAGATACAAGAGATGTGGGCTTGATTCCTGGGTTGGGAAGATCTCCTGGAGAAGGAAATGGCAATCCACTCTGGTATTTTTGCTTGGCAAAATTTAAATAGAATCATAGCAAAATAAGGCATTTCTTGAAAATGTCCAAAGTTAAGCATGCATGAAAGTGTTTTGGTTTGAATATTCATTTCTTGAGTTGTATGACTGAAATGAGGCATCCATGCTTCATAAGCATCTGAGCTCTGGCCAGAGAAGCAGGAATGGGTGGGGCTGGTACAGAGTTAATACAAAGAGTGCACAAATACACAAGCATACCAAGCACTGTCTGAAAATTCAGTAAATCCTATACTCTGTGCACACACGGACCATGTGTTCTAAATATAGGCAGAGATATTTAATATCAACAAAAGAAAAATTCATTTAAAGTAGTTACTGAATTCATTCTAGCTTTTTGTCATATATTTTCTACATCAGCAGACACTCTGGGATTGTGTCTTTCCTTTTTGTAAAATTTAAGTAGATCCCTCATAATCAAAGGTTGAGAATCATTGTAAATTATGCCAAAAGAGTAAACGAATGTTTATGATAGGAAGGGGTAAGCAGCTGGCAGTCACACGTCCTATACACACGGCAGCAGCTCTTACTATTCAGAGCATTCTTTGTGGGTGATTCTGATATAGCCTCACACCCTCATTAGAGTGACCGAGAAGACACTACCAACCTTTTGGAGTTCGTCTGTGAAATATTGCCATTTTTCTGTTCAGAGAACGAGGAGCTCACATTCAGTGACCATCATGGTCTATTTCCTCGGGTTCAGAAAGAGCATTGAGGATCAGGAAGATGGTGTGACCGCATGTGTCTTGTTTACTTGGCTACTTGTCAGTGCTCTTGAGTTAGCAAACCTGGGCCTTACTCATTGCAGCCATCAAGTGGGTAAAACAAAACTCAGCTCTGTATATGGCATTAATAAACTAACATTGTTGAGCTTCTGTGGAGAGCGGGTGGCTGAGGAGTAAATGTTATGGCATAATTGAAATGATAAGTTTTTGAACTCCCAGAGCAAGAGAAATCCAGTCCCTCCTCCCTGCATTCAATTTTTGGATTATTAGTCTCATCCCATTTAAAAACAGCATAGACTGTGGCAAGATGGCGGGGGAAAAGTTCTCTGGAGCTTTAATCACAAATGACCTCCTCTTCAAATGGTCAGTGATAATAAACAAGAAGTAAGGATTTCCAAGGGGGCAGAGCATTAATAAGGTAAGATTTTAAAATTAATTTTTCAAGTTAATTAAAATGTCCAAAAGCACAATAAAAGTGCAGAAAATCTGGCAGGGGAATGGCAGCAGGCCTGATTAATGCAAGTCAACCGTCTTCTGAGGGTAATAGTAATAATGATGAGATTATGGATGTGGAAGAACCTGCTAAAGAGAAATGTGATGTATGTGGAATACAAACTGCATCCCAGTTACTATTTTATGGTGCACAATGGGTCTTATTAAGGAGAAATAGCTGCAAGAATTACCACTGAATTGCTCAATAAAAGTATTGTGTAATTAACATGCCATAGCAGCTGGAGCAATGCCTCCCATTGATATTCCATACTCTTCATTCATTTCCAGTTTGCTAAGGGGGTGAGTTGTAACTAAGACTGCCTATTTATCCAATCACTTAGCAAACACTTTGAGCAGGGTGCTATGCTGGGAGATACAAAGGGCATGATGATACATCAGACACTGCTTTTGCCCTCAGGGGGCTTCTGGTCAAACATGGGAGTTAAGATATGAATGCAACAAACTCTACTACAATGCAGATTGTCTCAAAATCTTCCACGAGAGGTCAAAAGAGAGGGAAAGTCTTGACCTTTCTAGGGTGGCAAGCTTGTCCTGGTGTGGCCAGGATTTATCCCCCTCACTTTTTTGGGGCGTGGATAGGCCTACCTTCGGGTAAACCCCTCAGTCCTGGGCAGACCAGGATGTTGGTCCCCCTCCCTCGCACCCGTCTCCCTTCTGAGCCTGCCTCTGTGTTGCCGCGTGCATGACACTGTGTCCTCTCTCTTAGACTGGGGGCTTCACGGAGAGAGGTGCTCTGTCTAGTTCAACTTTATTTCTCCTCATGTGGTGCCGGTAGGTGCCCCATAAGTATTTATTGAGCTTGAATCACTGCTCAAGGCTTAGATGCTGGATAAATAGTTTTGCTCCCAATTGCAGTCTCAGGAATGGACTAGGAACTGATTTTGGTACGTTTCTACCTAGGAATTTGTGCTGTGGGTCCCTCAATATACCACATCTCTGATGGCTCCCTGCTTTATTCCTGACAAGGAAAACTGGGAAATCCAAACTTTAAAATGACTGTGTGGGTCTTATAGTCTAGAATCACTACTTGTGGTAGATAAACTCTTATTATTTAAATAAAACAAAAAATGAATTTTTTCCTAAATGTTTATTGTAGACAACTGGAAAACACAAAGAAGAACTTGCAGTGACCCACAAATCCATTTTTGGAGAAAATTGCTGTTGTCTAATGTATCTCCTTTACAAAACAAGAATTAAATCATAATTTTTTAGCATGTTTTCTTATTATTTTCTAAGAAAAAAATGAACATCTTGTCGTATGTTGTAGTCCATTCAGCCTTCTGTAACAAAAATTCCATAGACTGGGTGGCTTAATTAACAAAAATGTATTCCTCATAGTTCTGAAGTTTGGGAAATCCAAGATCAAGGTGCCTGCAGACTTCGTGTCCAGTGAGGACCCACTTCCCAATCCAAAGATATTCATCTTCTCTTCGTGTCCTCATGTGGTAGAAGGGGCAAGGGAACTCTCTGGAGTCGATTTTACAAGGACACCAATCCCACCATGGGGCTCCACCTTCATGATCTAATCACCCAAAGGCCTAACTTCCAGGTACCAGCCTAATGGAGACGAGGTTTCAATATATGAATATTTTTGAAGGGACATTAACATTCAATATATAGGATCTTGTCAATAGCACTCTTCTATCACATAATTAAAAGCATATTTAAAAATTTCAATAAAAACAGAAGTGTCATAGGTTTACATTGGTATGTTTTTAGTATTCTGAACAGTTTAATCATAAAATGTATAAAGTAAACATATGCTGATTTTTAAAAAGTCAAAACTATTCCAAAAGGGAGAGAAGAAATCCCACTCCCCAGAGATAATCATTGTTAACATTTTGATGTCTATATTTTCAGACACTTATGTGCACACAAACACATTATCAGCAAGACCCAACATCTCTTTATATGCTTGCTTACTGGTCATTTGAATTGTTCATTTCCAAAGCATTTGTTCATTCAATTTGCATTTTTTTCTGTTTGGGTTTCAATTTTTCATATGAATTCATATGATTATTTTAGCATATTAGTGCTATTAAACATTTTTGTTTTTACAATCTTAGCAGTATCTCCCTCAGAGTTTAATTTCTTTCAGCCATTTTTTTTTTTTTTTTGCTCTTTAGAACTTTAAATTTTAATGGCATCTAATATACCAATATTATCTTTTTAGTTTCTGTCTTACATTTTGGCTTAATGTAAGAAAGGCCTTGGCCACCTCTAAGCTATTAAAAAAATCTATGGTTAAGTATAAATTCCCTTTTTATATTTTAATTTTTAATCCATCTGGAATTCATCTGGCATAAGGAATTATGCAGTAAGTATCCAAGTTTACTTTTTCCCCCCCAGAAGGCTAGCTAATTGTTCCAACATCTTTTTCCCTTTAATAAGAAATGCCAGCTCAAATGGTTAGATGTGGTGTTCTCATTGTTGTTACTCTCCAAAATATTCTACAATTGCAGTTTTGATTTTTTTCCCCTTTAACCAGTGAAATTTAGAACTGTCTCATCCCTCCTGAGTGGGCTTCATTTGTTGTTTTTATGCTGTTAGCTTATTTACAAGTGGTCTTCTGCTGTGGTTAGTGAATGGTCTGAACTAGTTGGAATTTATTAAAGGTTTCTCTCTAATGCAATATGGTTCAATTTTTGTCAATATTCTACTTTGTGAATGTTGACTTGATAAGAGGACAACAGATAGTAGGGACCTCCGTCCTCTCTCTCTCCCCATGTGTGTAATTTTCATCACTGTTAAGTGTGTGTTTGTATTTTTTCAAAAGAGTTTTGAGATTTGAACTTGGTTTATTGGGAAGGAGACTCTTTTGACTTTTAGATTAAGTAGCTGCCTAATTTACTAGGATGTTCCTCTCCCCCTAGTTTTACTGAGATGTAACTGACATATAGCACCACGTAAGTGTAAGGTGTCCAGCATAGTGACTTGACATCCATAAATACTATTACTATAAAATGATTATACCAAAATAAGTTTAGTTAACATCCATCACCTCTTACAGTTACAAAAACTTTGCTTTTCCTTATAATGAGTACTTTTAGGACTTACTGTCTTAGCAATTTTCAAATATACCACACAGCAGCATTAGCTATAGCTATTGTGATTATTTTGCTAGAGAGTTCTGAACAAGATTTTGGGCTCAAATTTTGAAAAAATAGTAACTTGCTATTTTGCTGCAGCTGACGAGGAGACCTGGGAGCCAGAAACACATGTCTGCTGTGGTAAGCCAGGTCTGGGTTGTACATTAGCAGCATTGCCCTTCCCTTTCCCCTCCCATTCTTTAAATCTATTTTCTTCCTTTCTTTGCTTCCATCCATTCATCACTAAAAAGCCATTATTAGGCCAGAATGAAGCAGACATCCCAAGGGCTTGTGTGCAGGGTGGGGACAGGGGCTGTGTGGGGTTAAGAGATTGGCCACAGATGAGGGATTAAGAACTATGTTGACAGTAATGGGAATCAAGTATCTTACTACTGGAAAAAGAGAGGACATAGATGGAATGGAGACAGCTAGAATTAGGGTTGCCAGATTTAGCTAATAAAAATTCAGGGTACCACTTGGGATGTATTTATACTAAAACTTTTTTGCTCCCCTTGGTTCACCTGAAATTCAAATTTAACTGGGCATCCTGTATTTTATCTGTCAACTCTAGAATAAGCACCAGAGTGTTAGATTGGAATTCAAGGAATCAGCATAAACTCGGGGCTTTTAATATACAGAGATAAATATAGATGTAAATGTGATGTGTGTGTGTGTATATATGTGTATGATGTATATTTAGCTCTGTTCACTCAAAGGGCTTTGGGACAATGACACCCTAGTAGCTATAAGCATCCAGATCTTGGTTCCAAATATTACTTTACCAGGGCTCTGGGGAAAAATGGCTTATTCCAGGGCTAGGGCATGGGAAGGACAAGGTGAGCCTGGAACACTTTGTACCAGGATGTAAGGAAGTGCTCAGTGAATGATGGAGGGCACAGATGCCGGCCAGAAGTAACTCCCACTGGCCATCCCTGGGATTGGCTGAGCATCAAAATAAATAATTGAACTGGATAGAAATCTTTAAGTCCACACTGGCATAAATAAATTAATGAGTAAACAAATTGGGAGAAGATAAAACTCTTTCTTCCAGGAGAAAGAATGATGGTAAGAGAAAAATCAAAACCATAATTTGGCAGTTTGCATTGTTGTAATATGTTGTACATGTGAGAAATGTCAATGACAGTTAAACTGAGTGTGTGATAGTGCACCGAGGAAGATTTTACATACTTTCAAAGTCACTCCCTGAAAAAATACCTATTAATTACAAAGGGTAAAACATAGGTACCTGGCAGGTATCACCTTAACCAAGTCGTTATAGCTAACACCACTGGTAAGAACAGGAATGGATATTATGTGGCACCCAGTTGGATGCAATAAAAAGAACACGTTGTCTGTGACATTCCAGGAGAAGTGCAAAACCTGGCTCTACTCATGAGGAAATACTGGACAAAAACTGAGAGACATTCTACTGGCCAATAATCTTTAAAAAATGTCAAGATCATGAAAGTTAATAAAACATGGGGATTGTTCCAGATCAAAAGAAACTAGAGATTCAGCGGAACATGTGGTCTTGGATTTTATTCTTTGCTCTAAAGAACATTATTAACTTCACTTCACTTCACTTCAGTCGCTCAGTCGTGTCCGACTCTTTGCGACCCCATGAATCTCAGCACGCCAGGCCTCCCTGTCCATCACCAACTCCTGGAGTTCACTCAAACTCACGTCCATCGAGTCAGTGATGCCATCCAGCCATCTCATCCTCTTTCATCCCCTTTTCCTCCTGCCCCCAATCCCTCCCAGCATCAGAGTCTTTTCCAATGAGTCAACTCTTCACATGAGGTGGCCAAAGTACTGGAGTTTCAGCTTTAGCATCATTCCTTCCAAAGAAATCCCAGGGCTGATCGCCTTCAGAATGGACTGGTTGGATCTCCTTGCAGTCCAAGGGACTCTCAAGAGGCTTCTCCAACACACAGTTCAAAAGCATCAATTCTTCGGTGCTCAGCTTTCTTCACAGTCCAACTCTCACATCCATACCTGACCACAGGAAAAACCATAGCCTTGACTAGACGGACCTTTGTTGGCAAAGTAATGTCTCTGCTTTTGAATATGCTATCTAGGTTGGCCATAACTTTTCTTCCAAGGAGTAAGCGTCTTTTAATTTCATGGCTGCAGTCACCATCTGCAGTGATTTTGGAGCCCCCCCAAAATAAAATCTGACACTGTTTCCACTGTTTCCCTATCTATTTCCCGTGAAGTGATGGGACCAGAGAACATTATTAGAACCATTCTAAAGCATCAATGGGATGTCACTACAGGGCTGTCTCATGAGGCACAGAAGTAAGGGGCAAAATACCCCAATTTCTCTCTTCTGCCCTTTAGTCTCCCATTGCCTCCCATTGGCCAAATCCTGCCAATGCAGAGGCCTGGAAAATGCTTCTTACAGTTGTCAGCCACTTTGTGGTAAAGACCAGAGCAGGAGAAGTAAAGACCTGAAAGCAGCAGTCAGGACTGGCTCAGGGTCTTTTATTTCCTCCCAAAGAAGTTCTCTCTCTCTCTGTATGCGTATGTATGTGTGCTGTGCTAAGTTGCTTCAGTCGTGTCCATCTCTTTGTGACCCCATGGATTGTAGCCCTCCAGGCTCCACTGTCCATGGGATTCTCCAGATAAGAATACTAGAGTGAGTTGCCATGCCCTCCTCCAGGAGATCTTCCTCACCCAGGGATTGAACTCGCGTCTCTTACGTCTCCTGCATTGGAAGGTGGGTTCTTTACCACTAGTGCCACCTGGGAAGTCCATGTATGTGTATATGTGTGTGTGTGTGTTTAAATTATTTTTCATTAATAAAAATTTTTTTGCTAAGTTACTAAAACTTTTGCTAGGCTCAGTTCAGTTCAGTTCAGTCGCTTAGTTGTGTCCGACTCTTTGTTTGACTCCATGGACTGCGTGCAGCACACCAGGCCTCCCTGTCCATCACCAACTCCCGGAGTTTACCCAAACTCTTGTCCATTGAGTCGGTGATGCCATCCAACCATTTCATCCTCTGTTGTCCCCGTCTTCTCCTGCCTTCAATCTTTCCCAGCATCAGGGTCTTTTCCAATGAGTCAGCTCTTCACATCAGGTGGCCAAAGTATTGGAGTTTCAGCTTCAGCATCAGTCCTTCCAATGAACACCCAAGACTGATCTCCTTTAGGATGGACTGGTTGGACCTCCTTGCAGTCCAAGGGACTCTCAAGAGTCTTCTCCAAAACCACAGTTCAAAAGCATCAATTCTTTGGTGCTCAGCTTTCTTTATAGTCCAACTTTCACATCCGTACATGACTACTAGAAAAACTACAGCCTTGACTAGATGGACCTTTGTTGGCAAAGTATGTCTCTGCTTTTTAATATGCTGTCTAGGTTGGTCATAACTTTCCTTCCAAGGAGTAAGTGTCTTTTAATTTCATGGTGGCAGTCACCATCTGCAGTGATTTTGGAGCCCCCCAAAATAAAGTCTGTCACTGTTTCCCCATCTATTTCCCATGAAGTGATGGGGTCGGATGCCACAATCTTAGTTTTCTGAATGTTGAGCTTTAAGCCAACTTTTTCACTCTCCTCCTTCACTTTCATCAAGAGGGTCTTTAGTTCTTCGCTTTCTGCCGTAACGGTGGTGTCATCTGCATATCTGAGGTTATTGATATTTCTCCCTGCAATCTTGATTCCAGCTTGTGCTTCCTCCAGCCCAGCGTTTCTCATGATGTACTCTCCATATAAGTTAAATAAGCAGGGTGACAATGTACAGTCTTGATGTACTCCTTTTCCTATTTGGAACCAGTTTGTTGTTCCATGTCCAGTTCTAACTGTTGCTTCTTGACCTGCATAAAGATTTCTTAGGAGGCAGGTCAGGGGATCTGGTATTCCCATCTCTTTCAGAATTTTCCAGTTTATTGTGATCCACACAGTCAAAGGCTTTGGCATCGTCAGTAAAGCAGAAATAGATGTTTTTCTGGAACTCTCTTGCTTTTTCCATGATCCAGCGGATGTTGGCAATTTGATCTCTGGTTCCTCTGCCTTTTCTAAAACCAGCCTGAACATCATTAAGTTCACGGTTCATGTATTGCTGAAGCCTGGCTTGGAGAATTTTGAGCATTATTTTACTAGCGTGTGAGATGAGTGCAATTGTGTGGTAGTTTGAGCATTCTTTGGCATTGCCTTTCTTTGGGATTGGAATGAAAACTGACTTTTCCAGTCCTGTGGCCACTGCTGAGTTTTCCAAATTTGTTGGCATATTGAGTGCAGCACTTTCACAGCATCATCTTTTAGAATTTGAAATAGCTCAGTTGGAATTCCATCACCTCCACTAGCTTTGTTCGTAGTGATGCTTTCTAAGTCCCACTTGACTTCACATTCCAGGATGTCTGGCTCTGGGTGAGTGCTAGGTTATGAAGTTACTAAACTTTTCTTGCTGTTGCCAAACTAAATAGCTACAATACACAGACCCATCACATGTACATATACATACAGTGTGAGTGAAATCTGCTTTTTTGTATTATATTTCATAATTTACTTAAGAATCCTACTGACTCTGATACATTTATCTAGTTTGCGATAGTCATTTTTTTGGATTCTCAAACAGTCCGAAAATCTTTCCGTTTTACTTAATTCCCTCACATCACTAGTAGGACTGTTTTTGCTCTCTTCATGAGTCTTGTGGTCAATACTGTGAATCCTCCTGCTCTTGGGATGTCCTAGGTCCCCACAGTCTCAGAAGGAATTCAGCATTTGCTGTCCCATTGTGTCTGGATTCTAAGGCAACCTGTTCAGTGCCCTCCATGCCAAGTGCCTTCAGTCTTACAACTGCACAGGTTTAATACCACAGCGCCATCTGCTTTATGGGAAGAACCGCTCTGCCTTGCTTCTAACCCAGGAGTTCTGCCCTGCTAAAGCGGCCCACACTCTGGGACATCCAATTCTGTAGCAGTTGTCGGGTTTACCCTGGTGTTTGCCTCCATTCTTGTTCATTCCCAGTTCTCAGCCTTATTAGATTTCTAGAACAGTTCTGTAAATACATGTCACATATGCTGACACTACTTTTTTCTTTCCACTCAGGGAAGTTTATCTAAGTTTAATAAACCAAATTGATCAATTCATTATGGTGATCAATTAGTTAAAATTAATTTATGTTCATTTTTGGATGAATATGTCCTCAGAACGCTTCTTAAAACTCTGCTGGAAGGCTCTGCCAGTGGCCTGTGAAGAGACAACATATTTTCCATCTGGACTTTGCGGAAAAGTCCAAACTCTAGATCAAGCTTCAGCAGGCAATGGTCGGTTACAAGGCAGTACACCCAAGGTGTTCCTCCAGGAGTGAGACATTGACTGATTTCACTTTTGCGGGGTTTTTTGTTTTTTGCCTTCAGAGGACATCTTACCAGGGAGCATTGAAGAGTAATAATAAAGCTGATAAGACATATAGAGAAAAAAGTCAAGCTGCTGTAGATAAAGAAAGAGTGGGATTTAGAGTTCCACTGGAGGCCATCTTAGACTGTGTTCTTTGGAAATGGATTCTGAGATGGAGAGTTATATAGAGATTTACCATTATGAGAACATTAGGAAGACTTACAATGATTTCTTGAAGAATAGTAACATGTTAGATCTGATAGATGTTTATAAAAAAAAAGGTAGTGTTTTGACTTCTAACTATGAAAATTATGCCAATGTATCTTTTGGTCAACTACGGGATTTTCTGTCTGGCAGACAGGATGCAGTAGATGATGAAACTGATTTTTCTGAACCAACATCACCAATGAGTAAATGCAAGCAGGATAATGAATAGGTATGGTTACTAGCAAAGAAAATTCTCTAAGCATATTCTTGAGGAGTGCTTCTGAGTGATGGTTCTGCAAAGACGTGAAGACAGTAGGAACAGGCAGTGGGAGAGGCTGACCCTCCAAGGCATTTGCAACTGAGGCTTTAGATGATTTTCCAAAGGCGTCTGGAGAGAAATTAGGAAGAGGTGGAGCTCTTTTGAATCATCCCAAATCGAAGCAGGCGCTAAGGCTTTACATTCCTACATCAGCTAGTCATTGACTATGGGCTGTTTGCAGCAGGGAGAAGGGAACCTTGGACAATGTGGATGTTGTGTCATGAACTTGGTGTGGTGATTTTTCTTGCCACAGACACTCTGCTAGATCATCCGGCCCATGTGGCACTGCTGATTGTACCTGCATAATAACAATTTTAAAGGCATGAGTTACAATAATTTGTCTTTTACTTTGGAAGGAATGTTCCAACATGCCCCAATCTGCTTGAACTCTAAAAACTCTTCACTGATATACTAGGTTCCCAGATCTTCTTAGGGCATAACTTCTGTCCTTGGAGCTCATGTCTCTTACTGAGATGCTCCAAAGTGTTTGCCACTTTCTACAGATCCAGTTACATACAGACAGATACAGATACATACTGACAGAATGTGGTCCAGTGGAGAAGGGAATGGCAAACCACTTCAGTATTCTTGCCTTGAGAACCCCATGAACAGTATGAAAAGGCAAAATGATAGGATACTGAAAGAGGAACTCCCCAGGTCAGTAGAGGCCCACTATGCTTCTGGAGATCAGTGGAGAAATAACTCCAGAAAGAATGAAGGGATGGAGCCAAAGCAAAAACAATACCCAGCTGTGGATGTGACTGGTGATAGAAGCAAGGTCCGATGCTGTAAAGAGCAATATTGCATGGAACTTGGAATATTAGGTCTATGAATCAAGGCAAATTGGAAGTGGTCAAACAAGAGATGGCAAGAGTCAATGTCGACATTCTAGGAATCAGCGAACTGAAATGGACTGGAATGGGTGAATTTAACTCAGATGACCATTGTATCTACTACTGCGGGCAGGAATCCCTCAGAAGAAATGGAGTGGCCATCATGGTCAACAAAAGAGTCTGAAATGCAGTACTTGGATGCAATCTCAAAAATGATGAATGATCTCTGTTCATTTCCAAGGCAAACCATTCAATATCACAGTAATCCAAGTCTATGCCCCAACCAGTAACACTGAAGAAGCTGAAGTTGAACGGTTCTATGAAGACCTACAAGACCTTTTAGAACTAACACCCAAAAAAGATGTCCTTTTCATTATAGGGGACTAGAATGCAAAAGTAGGAAGTCAAGAAACACCTGGAGTAACAGGCAAATTTGGCCTTGGAATATGGAATGAAGCAGGGCAAAGACTATTAGAGTTTTGCCAAGAAAATACACTGGTCATAGCAAGCACCCTCTTCCAACAACACAAGAGAAGACTCTACACATGGACATCACCAGATGGTCAACACTGAAATCAGATTGATTATATTCTTTGCAGCCAAAGAGGGAGAAGCTCTATACAGTTGACAAAAACAAGACCAGGAGCTGACTGTGGCTCAGATCATGAACTCCTTATAGCCAAATTCAGACTGAAATTGGAGAAAGTAGGGAAAACCACTAGACCATTCAGGTATGACCTAAATCAAATCCCTTATGATTATACAGTGGAAGTGAGAAATAGATTTAAGGGCCTAGATCTGATAGATAGAGTGCCTGATGAACTATGGACTGAGGTTCGTGACATTGTACAGGAGACAGGGATCAAGACCATCCCCGTGGAAAAGAAATGCAATAAAGCAAAATGGCTGTCTGGGGAGGCCTAACAAATAGCTGTGAAAAGAAGAGAAGTGAAAAGCAAAGGAGAAAAGGAAAGATATAAACATCTGAATGCAGAGTTCCAAAGAATAGCAAGAAGAGATAAGAAAGCCTTCTTCAGAGATCAATGCAAAGAAATAGAGGAAAACAACAGAATGGGAAAGACTAGAGATCTCTTCAAGAAAATCAGAGATACCAAGGGGACATTTCATGCAAAGATGGGCACGATAAAGGACAGAAATGGTATGGACCTAACAGAAGCAGAAGATATTAAGAAGAGGTGGCAAGAATACACAGAAGAACTGTACATAAAAGATCTTCACGACCCAGATAGTCACGATGGTGTGATCACTGACCTAGAGCCAGGCATCCTGGAATGTGAAGTCAAGTGGGCCTTAGAAAGCATCACTATGAACAAAGCTAGTGGAGGTGATGGAATTCCAGTTGAGCTATTACAAATCCTGAAAGATGATGCTGTGAAAGTGCTGCACTCAATATGTCAGCAAATTTGGAAAACTCAGCAGTGGCCACAGGACTGGAAAAGGTCAGTTGTCATTCCAATCCCAAAGAAAGGCAATGCCAAAGAATGCTCAAACTACCACACAATTGCACTCATCTCACATGCTAGTAAAGTAATGCTCAAAATTCTCCAAGCCAGGCTTCAGCAATACATGAACCGTGAACTTCCTGATGTTCAAGCTGGTTTTAGAAAAGGCAGAGGAACCAGAGATCAAATTGCCAACATCCGCTGGATCATGGAAAAAGCAAGAGAGTTCCAGAAAAACATCTATTTCTGCTTTATAGACTACGCCAAAGCCTTTGACTGTGTGGATCACAAGAAACTGTGGAAAATTCTGAAAGAGATGGGAATACCAGACCACCTGATCTGCCTCTTGAGAAATCTGTATGCAGGTCAGGAAGCAACAGTTAGAACTGGACATGGAACAACAGACTGGTTCCAAATAAGAAAAGGAGTTCGTCAAGGCTGTATATTATCACCCTGCTTATTTAGCTTATATGCAGAGTACATCATGAGAAACACTGGACTGGAAGAAACACAAGCTGGAATCAAGATTGCCGGGAGAAATATCAATAACCTCAGATATGCAGATGACACCACCCTTATGGCAGAAAGTGAAGAAGAACTAGAAAGCCTCTTGATGAAAGTGAAAGTGGAGAGTGAAAAAGTTGGCTTAAAGCTCAACATTCAGAAAACAAAGATCATGGCATCCAGTCCCATCACTTCATGGGAAATAGATGGGGAAACAGTGTCAGACTTTATTTTTCTGGGCTCCAAAATCACTGCAGATGGTGACTGCAGCCATGAAATTAAAAGACGCTTACTCCTTGGAAGAAAAGTTATGACCAACCTAGATAGCATATTCAAAAGCAGAGACATTACTTCGCCAACAAAGGTCCGTCTAGTCAAGGCTATGGTTTTTCCTGTGGTCATGTATGGATGTGAGAGTTGAACTGTGAAGAAGGCTGAGCACTGAAGAATTGATGCTTTTGAACTGTGTGTTGGAGAAGCCTCTTGAGAGTCCCCTTGGACTGCAAGGAGATCCAACCAGTCCATTCTGAAGGAGATCAGCCCTGGGATTTCTTTGGAAGGAATGATGCTAAAGCTGAAACTCCAGTACTTTGGCCACCTCATGCGAAGAGTTGACTCATTGGAAAAGACTCTGATGCTGGCAGGGATTGGGGGCAGGAAGAGAAGGGGACAACAGAGGATGAGATGGCTGGATGGCATCACTAACTCGATGGACATGAGTCTGGGTGAACTCCGGGAGTTGGTGATGGACAGGGAGGCCTGGCGTGCTGTGATTCATGGGGTCACAAAGAGTCGGACACGACTGAGCGACTGAACTGAACTGAACTTAACAGATCCAGTTCATGAACATGTTGGTAATAGTGTGATGTCCTGAGAAACCTCCAGAATGTCCAAGTCCCTTTGGACTATATAATGATGAATGTCCTGGGGAGTTAAGAGTTAACAAGGCCTGGGGGATGGCACCTGTATATTGCCACCCATACAAGTATGAATTGCTTCTGATCCTTCTTTTTGATAGGGATGGATAAGAAGAGCTATCCAGCTTCCTAGTTATGGCTGTGCTGAAGTGAAGTGAAGTGAAAGTTGCTCAGTCGTGTCCGACTCTTTGCGACCCCACGGACTATACAGTTCATGGAATTCTCCAGGCCATAATACGGGAGTGGGTTGCCATTTCCTTCTTGAGGGTATCTTCCCAACCCAGGGATCGAACCTGGGTCTCTTGCATAGCCGGCGGATTGCCGAAGGTTGTGTTCAAGATACCACATCAGCCACAGTGGCTGCAATCGAGACTTTTGCTTAGTTAAGTCTGCGGTAATCTGTGTGCTGGAGCAGCTCCATACTGGCCTATGAGAGCCAACTGTTACATTTTCAGGAGCCTTGTGAGTTGGTTGTCGAGCCTATGGTGGGAATATTATACCATGGGAATTGGCAGAGGCAACAAAGCAAGCCTCCTGCAACCTCTTGGGCTGTGGACCACTTACCAGCACACCACTGGTGATAGTCAACTGTCATCCACCATGATCAGTACAGTTTCTGTAGGGTTCTGTAAGGGTTTACAGTGGTAGGTAAATCAAATGTGGACATCATGGCTATCACCTTTCCTGCATTCTTTAGAATTTTGATGATGGCACAAAATCCTTTTTGCCATCCCCCTTGGGATATGATTTTGTTTTTTATTTACTATCCTGGGTGGCGGGGGGGTGGGTGGGCAGTGGGGGTGTTTCAGAGGCTTCCACTTGACTTTCCCCACTTCAAGGGCCCTTATTCCAAAGATCAAAAACTTGATGTAAGAGTTCTGTCATTTATCAGGTGTGCCCATTCCAGTTACATATTTGGATAAGGGAAAGAATCAATGGATATGTCAGACCCAATGGACTCGTATTGGGCTGGACCTGGGTCATGTCTGGACTCCATATTCTTCAGTTATAATGGAGGGCAGAATGGTGCTTTGGGTCTCTGGGAATCAAAGTCAACTCAGACCCTGGAACTAGCAACCCTTGTAAGTTCTCATTCTCCCACTGGATAGTTAAGTAAGTAAATGGCTGTAGGTCACTTTGGGGGAAACACTGGGAGAGTTATTATTGAATACACTTGCTGTGGAATCCCAGTGTTGTTTTTTGTGTGGGGATCTGAGTTCTCCTTCAGTTGTTCTGGAAACAAGAACTGGCTCAGGTCCAGAAACCTGGCAAGCAATCATGACTTTTTTACTTGGGCAGCTGCCTGCAGACTCTTGATCATCCATTCTTGATTTCTTTTAGTTGGGTAATTTGTGCAATGCCTCACTGGCTGCTCATCAATCTTGCCCCCAGGAACATCGTGTTCTATTTACCATCTCCATAGCTCTCCCGGTGCCCCTGGCTGCTACTCTGACCTTGATTTCATTGTGATAATTGTGCTCACCTTGCTTCAGATGAAGAGATGCTGCCCCTAGACCTCTATTATTTCAAGATTCTGGGGCTTTCAGTGGGCTCAGTTCTGTTGTTGTGTTTCCTCCTCTCAGCCTTGGCCACAGAGCGGAGCCACCACTAAGCTTCTCACCATGCCAGTGCTCTCTCCGGAGTGCGTTCCTTCTCTGTTTGGAATAAGGGTGTCCTCGGGGCCCTCCGGGTGGTAGTAGGCTTTTACCTAGTAAATACCTTCTAGCATCCACTTCTCTGAGCCTTGAGATCGCGTTCTAGACTATCTGCCCTAGCAAGTTTTTTTTCCCTTCGATATTTATCTGGCTGCATGGCGTCTTAGTTGCAGCATGTGGGATCTTCGTTGTGCCCTGTGAGTTTTTTCTTTGCAGTGCACTGACTCAGTTGCAGTGCCGGGATTCCAGAGTGTGCAGGCTCCAGCAGTTGTAGCACGTGGGCTTAGTTGCTAAGTGGCATGTGGTGTCCTAGTTCTCCAACCAGGGATCGAACCTGTGATCCCCGAATTTGCCAGGCAGATTTCTAACCACTAAAACACCAGGGAAGTCCCTGTCAGAGCAGCTTTGATACGTCTAATTCACTGGACTAGTCACAAGGATCATCATATTTTTTCAGCTTTTAAAAGCCATCCCCGCAGCTGGGTATCTGCCTAGATTTGCATATAATGGGAAAGCATTCCATGCTGATTTTACTTGTATCCTTTACCCAAACTACGGTCCAAGCCCCCACCCCCTAGCATCCATTCCGTCATGGGCCCTCCCCATTCTTATCAGCACATCTTGGCCAGGTCTTGCAGCTCCTTTGGCGGATGGTTCACACTGTCCATTAACTGATCCAGCACGTCCAAGTCAGGAGGTGCTAAGATTTAACCCTATGTGTCTTGTCTTAGGAGGGGCAGTGGGAGCAATATGGTCTTTTAAGACACGGCATCAGTCAGAGTCCAATCAGGAGGCAGCAATCTCACAAGAAAGTTGAAGAGAAAAATTTTAATCTAAAGAATTATTAATTAGTAAAAGATAGCTAACTACAAAAAAGCATAAAAGAGGCCTCCAAGGATATAGAAACAGCACTTGCGGAAAGCAGCTGCTATGGCTAGGACTGGGGAAAAGGGGCTGACAGAGGATGAGATGGTTGGATGGCATCACCGATTCAATGGATGTGAGTTTGAGCAAACTCCAGGAGATAATGAAGGACAGGGAAGCCTGGCGTGCTGTGCAGTCCATGGGGTCGCAAAGAATTGGACACGGCTAAGTGCCTGAACAACAACAACGACAACAAATAAGGAAGGAACTAAGGACTGAAGGAGAAGAGGCTTTCCCTCTGTCCCACAAGGCTGAGATCCAGACCTTCTCGGAGAGGGCATGACTGCCATGGGAACACGCAGCATGCTGGCAGTGGAGAAGCTTGCTAGAAGGCACAGCTGGTGCTGGTCCGCAGGAAGCAGCCCCCTAGGTGGGGAAGATGACTGCTGGAGGGCGCAGGGATAAGGCTGGAGGTGGTCCCCGAGGGCTGGTGAGGCACCACTGGGCCGCCTGTATCCTGATGTATTGGCAGTCAGGCCAAAGGCAAATGGCACCATGAAACTAGCATGAGGAGCCCCTTCCTACGGTTGTGACCTTGTAGTGGCACTCCAGTGGCCTCTGTTGACAGAGAAACGGCTTCACTTGAGAAGGAACACATGCTTACAAGGTCTGGCCCCAGGGTCACAAGGATGAGTGCTCTTTGAAAGACCAGCTTCAAAGTTGGCTGGCATCTGGGAACTTGGGTTTGGGGAAGCTCTCATCATTCCCAGCTTTAAGTGTTAGTCACTCTGATTCTTTGCGACCCCCATGGACTGTAGCCCATCAGGCTCCTCGGTCCATGGAATTCTCCAGGTAAGAATACTGGAGTGGGTAGCCATTCCCTTCTCCAGGGGATCTTTCTGACCCAGGGATCGAACCCAAGTCTCTTGCATTGCAGGCAGATTCTTTACCACCTGAGCCACCAGAAAAGCTCTTAGCTTTAAGAAGAGTGGTTCATGGTGCCTACATTGTATAAACAATGTACTTGCCTTCCTTCTGGGAATCTGAAATGTTGATGTGTGTCAGGCAGACGCTGCCTACATGATCAGCCACCAGTAAAAACTCTGGGTCCTGAGACTCTGATGAGGTTCCTGGGTTAGTAACGTTTTACGTATGTTGTCACACTTGTTGCTGGGAGATTTAGGTGCGTTCTTTGTGACGTCTCTGGGAAAGGATCCTTGGGAGCTTGTACCTGGCTTCCCGTGGACTTCATGTTCCTTTTCCCCTTGCTGGTTTTGCTTTATATCCTTGTGCTGTAATGAAGCATAACTATGAGTATGACAATATGCTGACCCTTTGAGTCCTCCTGGAGAATCATCAAACTGGGTGGTGGCTTTGGGTAGCTCTTCAAGCAAGCTGGGGGGCATTATCTCTAACAAAGGGGAGGGGGCCTCTACTATAGGCAAAGAGGGTTCAGGAGAATCTGGGAGCTAAAAATTCTCATATGCATCACTCAGATACACCCACTCCAAGTCTCAAGGTCCAGCACTTCACCTATTAGGGCCCTGATCTCAGCAAAGGAAACTTTCCAGAAGGAAAATTTTACTCTCTCTAAAGCTCTGCTACACTCTGTTCCTGTCTACTGCCTGTAAGAGATCAACATTTCTTTAAATGTTGCCTAGAAGGCCCTTGTGTTCCCACAGGTTTGCTTGAATTGTTGAATAATCATCCTGAAAGAAAGTGAAATTGTTAGTCACTCAGTCGTGTCTGACTCTTTGTGACCCCATGGACTGTAGTCTACCAGGCTTCTCTGTCTACAGATTCTCCAGGCAAGAATACTGGAGTGGGTTGCTATTTCTTTCTCCAGGGGATCTTCCCAACCCAGGGATTGATCCCTGGTCTCCCCCATTGCAGGCAGACTCTTTACTTACTGAGCCACCAGGGAAGACCTACTTTCTTCAATAAATCAAGGGCCCGCAGCAATGGCTACTCAATTCTTTGTATCTAACACATCTCTCATACTTCTCGAGAGCCAGAGAGATTGCACCAGTGAATACACTGTATAAGGACAATCAAAACGGAGTCGATATTCTCAGAGAGCTCTTTACAGTGGAGCTGGGAGACCGCTGAGGAGCTCTGGCTTATGCACATCTCAGCCCGAATGGAATATGAACTTTGACCATTTCTTAACATGAATCCACCTGCAATGCAGGAGACATGGTTTCAATCCCTGGGCTGGAAAGATCCCCTGGAGAAGGAATGGCAACCCACTGGGGTATTCTTCCCTGGGAAATTGCGTGGGGTCTCAAAAGAGTCAGACATGACTGAGCGACTAACACTACCAAACACTGTCTTAACATAGGTATCAAGAACATCTGTCCAATGTTCCAGAAATGTAAGCTCCTTAAAGACCCTTATCCTAAAATAGCTTGTTCAGTCTACCCCTTAAGGACAGATATTTCCTTTCTTGTGTTAGCAAGGGTGGCAATCATACATCAACGTGAATCAGTCATAATTATATGTATACAATTATGAGGGGTTGTAATTCTTAAACAACCTTGTGGCTCTTACCTTTATATATCCTTGACTCTTTTTCTTCCCTGGAACACTCGTAATCTGTGTCTCAAATCTGTGTCTCCTGAATTTAAATTCTTTTTTTTAAATGTTTTATTTATTTTTCATTGGAGGATAATTGCTTTACCATATTGTATTGGTTTCTGCCAGAGATCAACATGAATCAGTCACAGGTGTATATATGTTCCCTCCCTCTTGAACCTCCCTCCCACCTCCCACCCCATCCCATCCCTCTAAGTTGTCACAGAACATCGGATTTGAGCTTCTGGTGTCATACAGCAAATTCCCACTGGCTATCTCTTTTGTACATGGTAACATATATTTTCAATGCTACTCTCTCAACTAAATTGCAGTTCTTAAGATCCCAAATAAAATTATTTGTTCTTTGCAGCCGTAATATTGACTGTGAGCTGACAGCATCCACTGTGTGCGTGCGCTGAGTCACTTCGTGTCCAGCACTTTGCGACCTCATGGACTGTAGCCCGCCATGCAGCCCTGTCCATGGGATTCTCCAGGCAAGAATAGTGGAGTGGGTTGCCATGCCCTCCTCCAGGGGATATTCTCCACCCCGGGGAACCCACATCTTTTATGCCTCCTGGATTGGCAGGTGGGTTCTTTACCACTGAGCGACCTGGGAAACCCTTCCACTGCCGCTAGTGAGAGTTAATTGCGCCACTGCAGGAAACTGGGGCCTGTTTCTTCTCCCCCAACCGCTGGGTGGGGTTCTCATTCTCATCCCTTGGGTTAATCCAGTTGTTCTGTCTTCAACATCCCTATTATTACTATGATGACCACAGTTTAATTATACACGTATAATACTTTTTTGAGCTTATCCTGTGACTGCACATAAAGGAGCTCCTTTATTTCTGATGCCATCCTGGTGGCAGAGTTGCTATTATCTCTGTTCTCAAATGAGGAAATGAAGCTTCCGGGGTGTGACTAGCCTAGGTCAGATTTTGCTGAGTGACAGAGTCAGGGAGTAAATCCAGATTTTTCTGACTCCAAGTCCCCTCTTTCTTTTCTACCACATTGTTCTGCTTCTCCAACGAATTGGGCATTTTAGGTCCTATAGTAGGTGAGGAATTTGCTTGGTTTGCATTTTGTTATTCAGATTCTTATGACCACCTTAGTATTGATATGACTTGTGGCCATCCCTGTAGATACTTTTGACCTAAAAGAATCAAGTGTATATAAGAGTGGTGCTTGTCAACACTTAACACACCAACAAGTCCCTTGGGGATCTTAAATGTTAAAATGCGTATTCTGTTTCGGGGGTCTGTATTTCTGACAAACTGATACTCCTAGTTCTCTGCCACACAGAACAACTAGGCTCTTAGTAGTCCTTGAGGGATTAAAGTAAGTAAAATGTAGGAATATGGATGTATCTTCATCTTCAATTTTTCAATCTGGAAAAATGGAAAACATTTCTCCATGTCAGTTCAACCCACAAATACTCCTGCTTTAAAAAAGTAACACAAATAAAGCTGCAAAACTGATTAGAATTTAGCCAGCCGTAAGATAAAAATAATGATTTCTAACAGCACTGTTTTGGGATTTGATTGGTGAAGCTCGTAGATAAGTCATATAGATATCTGTCCTATAACAAATTGTCTTTCCAGTTTTGCAAGGACAAGTCAGAAGACAGATTTTGACCAATCCATGGAGACTGGAGTCAGTGATCTTGGGGGATTATAGCTATAGTGGGTGATGTTTACAAGCTTCAAATTATTAATAGTAGTCTACTTGGGAACTATCTGGGAGTCTGTGAAAACCTTGAAAATGTCTCAAAAGGACTTGCTGAACTCCTGTCCCCCTACACATCCAACCATTTTCCAGTTGTGTTGCTAAGCTCTGCCATCGGTCAGCCAAGAGCTGGTCTGCTCTCCAGTCCTGCCCTTCCTCCTGGCAGGTGCCTGGCTGCATGGCCGACGTTTGGCTCCTGCTTGTCCTTGGGCTCTCTTTGGGTTGCAGGATCAGGACAGGGGGCTGGGGATAGGAGCAGGGCACGGCCACCTAGAGATCATTCTCAGGGTCAAAAACTAGACCAAAGACCACAAAAATCTAAGGTGCTATGTGATGATTTGGGGGTTGGCTTCTTAATGCTGGGACATTTGGTGGCCTTAGCTCAAATTCCACAAAGCTTCCCTTTGACTTTTTGCAGGAGAAAAAAAAAAAGGTAAGAAAAGAAAAGTGTTAGTTGCTTAGCCACATCCGACTCTTTGGGACCCCATGGACTATAGCCTGGGGTCCTCTATATCCTCTGTCCATGGCATTTTCCAGGCAAGAATACTGGAGTGGGTTGCCATTCCCTTCTCCAGGGGATTTTCCTGACCCAGGAATTGAACCAATGTCTCTTATGTCTCCTGCATTGGATTCTTTGCCTCTTGAGCCACCAGGGAAAGCCCAAACCAAAAGGCAATTCAATTCAATCTCCCCTCCTCCCACTCTTTGTACCAAACCACACAGCCAGCCTCTTGTGGAGTCCTTTTCTTGGCTGCCTTGATACTCACGTGACAAAATATTTCCACTTGAAATTTTGAGAGTTTCACCTGCTCCCTTACTTTTCATTTAAATGGCACCACAGAGGTTTGGGCTAGAGGTATTTTTCCCCTAGTCAAAATGGCCTTTTCCCATCAAGAAGCAAAGCTCCAAGGCTGACAAGTCAATGTATTTATTTATTTGTCTACCCATCCATCCATTTATTTATTTATTTGCTGTATAAGGTAATAGCTTATGGTACTTACCCAGAGCCAGCTGTTTGCAGGATGCGGAGAGCAGGTGGTCTGGGAGGCCTCTGATGAATTGCAAAAGACACTCACCAGCTGCCGACACTGTGTGTAATGAGCAAACCTGCAAAAATCTTTATTTTCAATTGGATTGTACCTTTAAGTAAGCAAGGGAGACAGCCAGTATAACTACAGACCATGACCAACAACCCACATAAACAGTGTGCAAACACAAGTGATTAATGTACCAGTATTTCAAAACATCTAAAGCTAATGAGTCAGATTTACTAGGGTGCACAAAAGAGGGGGGGAGGTGGTGGGGGAGGAGGGAACAACTTAATGGGCCTTAATGGCCTTGAGCAGAAGCCCAAGAATTCTCCTGCCTTCCGTCCATGGTGCCATCATGCTGCTAAACAAACATCCTGCCAGCCCACGAAGGCCATTTTCCTTCTGGCCCCTGGGGAGATGGGGGGAGTTTCCAGTTTTAGGATAGAAGGAGGGGAGCTAGCCAGTGACCACTACACCCTCCAGTGATCTCTGATGATATGCGGGGATAATGGGTTACAAAGACAGACATTAATAAGGTAAGAAAAGAGGGGGGAGGTTTATTAATTTTTCAAGTAAGTTAGCAGGCCCCAGGGCATGGTAAAAGTGTAAAGAATCTGGTGAGCGATGAGGGTCTGGACTGATTAATGCAAGTCAGCTGTCCTCAGAGGGCCATAGCAATAATGATGAGATTATGGAAGAACCTACTGAAGACAAATGAGATGCGTGTGGAATAAAAGCGAAGTGTCCTAGTTCCTCTTTTGGAGTGCATGGTGGATTTTTATGAAGGCAGAACAGAGGTACGAATGACAGCCAGAGGAGGTGCCAGACCCGGCGATGGGCTTGCTCTGCTCCAGTGCTTCAAGCCTGGGGACTTCCAGAATCCTAGGCTTGCCTGGTAAAGGGCTGAGAAGGATGCACATCCCAGGAAAACTCTCTCTCCACAGGCAGGGGGAGCAGAGTTCAAGGCCGCTAGGCCGTCCCCGCAGCCTGTCACCTGGTCTGCATTTACTGCCCACACAGCCCCCTCCTTTCCTGCTACTGTTTCCTCCAGGCTGGGCCAGGGGCTGGGCTTCCTCTGTGGGTCAGATGTGCTAAGTCATTTCTGCTGTGTCCTTCTCTGTGCGACCCCGTGGACTTTAGACCGCCAGGCTCCTCTGTCCATGGAATTTTCCAGGCAAGAATACTGGAGTGGGTTGCCGTGCCCTCCTCCAGGGGATCTTCCTGTCCCAGGGATCGAACCACATTTCTAACATCTCCTGCATTGGCAGGCGGGTTCTTTATTACCCACCACCACTATCGCCACCAGTCTTAACCTGCTTCTGCTGCTGACCAATGAGTTTGGAGCTGGAGAAAAGGAAATCAGAACTGATTTCTTTTCCTTCTGGAAAGTGCTCCCTAGATAACCTGTTTGTCCGTTCTCTGCACTTGTTGTCTTGCTTGTGTACCTAAGACACCTTCCTGGGATGCCTCTTAGTCTGTGTCATTCAATGGACGTGAAGGGAGGGGAGGCAGCATCTCTGGTGAGCCCTTGCCTACACTCAAGTGCAGAAGATTGATGGTGGTCATCCTTGAATTTCCAAGTGCAGAGTTATTTGAGGGTCCTGCTCTAAAGGCAGTTCCAGGTCCCAGCCTCCAGAGAGTTTGGAGTAGGTTCCAGGAATCTGCCTTTCTAACAAGTACTTCACAAGTGGTTCTATGCTCGTGGTCCTCAGACAAGAGTTTGATAAACCCAATCAAAGGAAACAAGATTAACTAAATGTTGCCTCAGATAGGTTCTTCTGGATGTCAAAGTGCCAAAATGTACTGTGAATGATTCAATCCTTTCTGTTGGTTCACTAAGACTTGAGGGAAAAGGCAACCCCACCCCCAACACACACATCTTAAATCATTTTTACCCTTAGTGTGAGCCCAGTTTTCAGCTTTTGATGCTTTCTAATTGTGGTGCTGGAAAAGACTCTTGAGAGTCCGTTGGATAGCAAGGAGATCAGACCAGTCAATCCTAAGGGAAATCAACCCTGAATATTCACTGGAAGGACTAACACTGAAGCTGAAGCTCCAATACTTTAGCCACCTGGTACAAAGAGCCAACTCATTAGAAAAGACCCTGATGCTGGGAAATATTGAAGGCAAAAGGAGAAAGGGGTGACAGAAGATGAGATGGTTAGATAGCATCATCGACTCAATGGACATGAATTTGAGCAAACTCTGGGAGATAGTGAAGGACAGGGAAGTCTGACATGCTGCAGTCCATGGAGTCGAAAAGAGTCAGACACACCTTATTGACTGAACAACAACAATTTTTCAGGTTAGAGCAGGTTGATCAGAGTGGTGGTATTTAGTTCAAAAGGAGGAAACAGAGCAGCATAAAACAGCCTGGAAAAGCAAGGACTGTCAGTGGAGGTTAAGAGAAGGGGATGAACAGGTGGTGGGTGAAGCCAGTGGTTCTCAACATTTTATTTTCTAGCAAAGCATTTCTTTTCAAATGAAATCTAAATGGAAACCCTAGTAGAAAAAGTCAATTAGATGATAATTTATTAATAAACGTTTGCTTTGTTATAAGTTTATAACAATTATCTTTACAAAATCAGTAAATTATAAAAATGAAGTTATTTGAATGAAGTCAAAATTAACCATTGGAAGTTATGCATAACAGTTACAGCCTTAGATCAGCTTCTGGATCAATAGATTTACTGAGATAAATAGTTGCAAATTATGAGTTTCTTGACAGCTGGCTCTGCAGTTTTGGGAGACATCCTTAATCAGATTGATCTGGATCCTTGCATGAAGAGTAGCAGAAAATTTATATTTTAAAGTTGGATCACTGATGCTATTTAGTAAGTGCTCAAATCCTCTCATGGAAAAGTCACTCAAAAAAGCAATGATGACATTAAAACAAGCCCTATGATGGTTTACTGTGCACCAGCACAAATCCCCAAGCAGACACAGCCACCCTCACTCGGATTTAATTGGGCTCTTCACCCGTGTGCTTTAATTGTGTACTTTTGTACAATTTAAATGAATAGTCATGCACAGGCCTAATTTATAAAAATACCAGTGCAGCTCTAAAGTGTTCCTACTCAATGACACAGTTCCTTGAAATTCTAGGAGGATCTTTATTTCCAAATCTGCACAAAACACTTTACTTGGTTGGCACAAATTCACAGCATTAAATAACATTAAATCTTCTAAGTTTGAAAATGTACAATTTACATTGAATTTATGTGAAAATGTAACATAGTACATATTTATGTGTATTACATGTATGTAATGCATACATATTACATGCATGTACATTTAAGTGTAATGTGCATTTGATTTACATTAAAAATGTGTACATTTTGGGGGGTGGAGGCAGAGAATATGAGATGGGTGTCATACATTTGAAATTCGTATTTAAATAATAGGACTACCATAGATATGTGTAGAATATTTGGAGCCTCTCTGAGGAACAGGGGATTTGAAAGTCACACCCTGGGTCAAGACTTTGCTTAAGACAGACCCAGTGTTTGAGGGGGAGGTGAACAGGAGGGACTGGACATTGGGAAATGTCTCAGAGCATCTTTGACAGGCATTGGATTTTTCTTCCTTCCAAATAGCTGTGTAAGAAACTATAATTAGGGAAAAAAATTATTGTTGTTGTTGAGTTTCTAAACCGTGTCCAACTCTTTGCAACCCCGTGAACTGTAGCCTACCAGACTCCTCTGTCCATGGAATTTCCCAGGCAAGAATACTGGAGTGAGTTGCCATTCCCTTCTCCAGGGAATCTTCCTGACCCAGGGATTGAGCCCAGCTCTTCTGCATTGCAGGTGGCTTCTTTACCACTGAGCCACCAGGGTAGCCTCAGGGAAGGAAGTAAATTGCAAGAAGTAAATGAGGGAAGGAGGAGCTGTAAAGAGAAAAAAGAAGAGAAGGAAAGTGGGTGAGTTGTGATGATTTAGAGATGCCTGGATGAAGAAGCTTGTTTTAGCATGCATAAAGATGGAAAAAAAGGGGGACCCTGGAAACTTCTGGAAGAATGTGAGAAAAGCAAAAGGGAAGAATATGGGCTAGAGAGGAGGAACAGAAACCAGAGAGGGCTCTGGAAGGATGTAAATTTCAAGGACGCGTGGAAAGGCCTTTAAGGAAACAAGCCACGAAGTTTGTGCTGGCGCTGGAGCCTCCTTTCGTTTCTTAGCAAGGGCGATGGTGCTCAGAGGACGCTGTCCTGGAAATCCGTGGCTCCCAGCCGCCCTGCACTTCACGCAGATTTGAGCTCTGTCCTCTGGCAAGCCTTGTCCTCTTGGGAGCTCTGTCCTCTCGCGTGCATTGTTTCCCTCCGTGGCTCCCTGCGGTCTCTCATCCTTTCTTGGCTCTCTCCCACTTAGCCCACCACGGCCTGGCTGCCCAAGGAGAACAGGCTTTCATTTTCCCCAGGTTTACACTGTGCACACTGACAACCCCGCTTCCTGCCACCCGAGTGGCCCCTCTCCAGCTCCCAGCACCTCTTATCTCTATGGTAACAGAAGACATGGCGATCATCCGATCATCTGGAATTTGCTTCAGAGAGTTGGTCTGCACAGGCAGGCATTCCTGGAGTAGCTTGTCCTTTTACAATTAACCAACTGGCCTGGGGAGAAGAGCTGCCCCCAACAGAATGGCAGACAACGGCCTCCGGATGTGGGCACTTGGCATGTTGATGCTGAATGTCTCCATAAAAATATGATGTAATTAACAGACCTCGGCAGCTGGACAAATCAGCACCTCTCGTTGATTTTCTATGTCTCCTATTTACTTTCAGTTTTTGAACTGTCTGCCATGACAGGAAATCAAAGAATTCTAATGGTGTACTTGAGGGCCATGGTGCTGGGTCAGCATTTCCTTGAGAAATCCGGACACTATTCAGTTTATTATCACTCAAGCGTCCCCTTTTACTCCTAAATTAAGGCTGTCCTCCAAAAAGGCTAAGAAATAGCAGTTTATTTTGGGAATATTAAAAAAAGTCAGTGTACTATTTAACTCTGAGAGGAGTGTTTAAAAAAAAAAAGTAGACTCAAAGTAATATTAGATGGATCTGTTTACTCCTTCAGGCTTGTGATGAGGTTGGCAAAGACATTTGGGTAGAGAGGCAGAAGTGCTATAGTCGTTCTCCCCAAGTTTCATGCCTTTGCAAAAGTTACCTGGTGGAACCAAAAAGAGGAGCCTTCTTCCAAGTTTTTTCAGTGACTGAAATTAAGAAAAATAATTCTCCCCATATGTGCTTACTTAGGAACATTGTACGATACTGGATTGGTCCCTTCATTTTCTCACTGTGCTTCCTGCTCAGGCAGGTGAAGTCAGAATCTGGGATTAACTTCACTTTGGATTCCTTAAAACTCTGGAGAAAATAGGCAGAAAGCTGAGGCTGTGACAGAGAAATGGGTCTCCATCTGGAGTCTGCTAGCTCCACATTTCTTTTTACGAAATGCCTCAGGCTCCACTGGTAGTGTTTTCCTTCAGACTCACTTGCATTGGCAGAGTTCATGTCTTTGTTTTATACCCTAAAGATGAATTTTCTTGGTCTTTTTACTGACTCAAGTCATGTAACCCTTTCATAAATAATTAGGAAACTGGAGAAAAGCAGAAAATTGCTCATAATTCTCCCACTCAAGCACACTAGCTATTATTATTTTCGAGCAAATACTTTGGGTCATTTTGAAATGTCAGGTTTTGATATGATTCTCAGGATAATGTACAAACGACTTTGTGTTTTGTTCTTGCACTGAATGTATGTCAAAGCATTCCACCTATTATTGTGAGCTCCAGTAACTATCTTCTTAATTGCTGCCTGAGCAACTGGAGCATTTGAGCCCTTCACATTGATTTTCCATGTATCCTGTGGAAGTCGAGACACCATATTTATTTAATTATTTCTGTATTTCAGGACAATAGATTGAATCCATTTTTCACTGTAATAGATGCCACAGTAAACCTCTTTATACATGAGATTTTTCCATAAATAAAACAATGTCTTTAGGATAAATTCCCAGAAATTACTGGGTCAAAGTACATGAATATTTTATGACTCAATATTTCCTGTTGCCCTTCAAAACTATTACGTGAGTTTGTATTAATCACCTAAAATATTTGAGGAATCATGCTGTATCAGGGTCTTTTATCCACTAAATAGACAGTACCAAGAGTGCTTTATAAGTACAGGTTGATGATGCTAGCAAATATCTCGGAGATAAACGTTTTGGACTTGAAAGATGTTCCCCTAACCATGGTGTTTAACACACAGAAATGACTTCATTACATTTTTTTTTTTCTTCTACATGTGCCATAAAGTATGAATTCCTTGCCTGGCTATAATGTTCTATCTCATCAAGCCTCATAAAGTGAATTACTGTCACACCCCCTCAGCTTGGCAATGAATTTTGAAGATACTATGGATTTCTTTTCCATCTTACACAGAATTTGGAAGGGTATCCCCTTGCTGGGAATAATGTCTTTGGAAAATAAGAAAATGCCGAGTGGAAAGAAAGTACATTTTCTGGGAAAAGAATAAGAACCTAGAGAGATGGAGTGAGAATTGTACCACAGAGTCCCCACAGCAGATGTTTTGGGTGTTGAAACTCCCACCAGAACAGCTGCAGAAATGTAGAATCACATCTGGGTGTGTGACGCGGCTGCGTCATTACCTACTGACAGCACAACAGCCAGATGCTTCCAGTTCATTTTAAGGACCAAGCTTCAGGTCTGAACCTGCGAATGTCTCTACTTCCCAACTGACGACTTATCAATTGCCCGGGAAGCTCATGAAGACGGGGCCTCCTGGGCACCTTCGAGATGGATCTTCTTGGTCACAGCAGGCAGGGGCAAAGCACAGCTGCTGTGGGCCCAGACCCACAGCTCTAGTCTGCTGCGTGGCTCGAGAATAAAGCCATCAAAATCTTTTACACGATGGTGGCTGCGTGACTTGTCACGGGTGTATGAGGCTTCTGAGGCCTTTTTCTCTCTTATTTCCCCTGTAATTCATCCAGTCCTTTCTCTCTCTCTCTTTCTTTCTCCCTCTGCCCTCCTTTCCCAATCTCCCAAATATAAGTTTCTTTCCCGGGCAGTTGAATGTGTAACTGGATAATCAATATGGTAGCAAATGATTCTTAAGACTCTGGGATGAATACTATGGTTTTTGAGAGCACAGCTATTTTCTTGTGTCATTTCTCTCATCTTATACTGACTGTTACTATGAAAGTTGAGTGAAAGTGGCTTCAAGTGACAGGCCTCCTCTAGATCGAAGCCCTTAGCAGCCTTTCCCCTTCCCTGATTAGATACTAAGTGTATAGGGCAGCTCCCAGGCCCCAGCGGGGAAATCATTCAATTTATAGACTTCAGCCCCAGGAAAGACAGGTTATTCAGTGCATAAATCTTAGCCCTTAAGCTGTTCAAGGGACAGGATTCTCTCAGGAGTAGCCTGTCCACCCCACACCATGATAAGGGGAAACCGAAAAGACACAGTTGGTGAAACGTGGAGACTCATGTGTTGAACTTAACATTGACAAGCACCCTAAGAAACAAATAACCGTGAAAGATATGGAATTTCTAAAACAAAAGACCAAAAAAACAGTGGAAAGTATCTTCCATTCTTTGAAGACATTCACATCCATGAAAATGCTTCATCTCACTTAGCTTTCACATTTCTACAGTTATATTCTTGTAGAAATCTTGCACTTATTGTTAGAAACATTTTTATTATGCCAAAGAGGCAAAACCTTTCACATGGGGCTGGCCACTGATTGAGGCCAAGGAGCTTGTCCCCCAGGACTTGAGGCTTGGGTCCATCTCTGGGTACATTTGGTATCCTCTGCAGTACTCAACCATCTGGGGAGAGCCATAAAATATAACAGAACCATAAAAGTGGATAAGAGCCACCAAAGAGTTTTCTAGAAAAAGAAATAAGGAGAGAACAGTCAAAGAAAGTCATAGTTGGATCCTGGTCTTTAAAAGAAGTAATAATATTTGTTGTTATTCAGTCTCGAAATTGTGTCTGACCCTTTGCGACCCCAGGGACTGCAGCACGCCAGGCTTCCCTGTCCTTCACTCTTTCCCAGGAGTTTGCTCAGACTCATGTCCGTTGAGTCGGTGATGCCATCCAACCATCTCATCCTCTGTTGCCACCTTCTCCTCCTGTCCTCAATCTCTCCTGTGTTTACAATGTTTATAGTTATTAAGTCATCTAATCCGCATAAAAATCTTATGAGATGGGTCCTATTATTATTATCCAGTCTACACAGGAGGAAATGGAAGCTCATAGAGGTGAAATAACTTGCCCAGAATTTCATAGTGGAATCCAGCTTTGGGTTCCATGAGCTTAACACTGTGCTCTAGGGTCTCTTGTTTTACTGCCTTTCTTACTGTCCTGTTCTGGGCCAGGGCCTAGCAGGATGAGGCTAGCTCCAGAACACTGGTCTTCTGGTAGCAAGGGTCATCAAATGTGAGTGACTGACTATGTTGAGCAAAAGTAATCCTAGAGTGGAAGGAAAAGATAAGGTGGATGTTGTTCATATCCATCAGGATCTGTGGTGGGTATTATCTCCTACTGAAGTGCTTCATTCAGTAATAATAATCCAAGATAAAGGTGTATTTATTGAGGTGTACCAATGGCTCAAGGAGGGAAAGAGAAGAAGGCAATGTATATCCTGTCTTTAAGGCACTTATAATCTGGTGAGAAGATGAGCAGAGATATACTGAGGATTAAATAGTGTCCCAGATGATGTAAGCAGAGCCCTGAAGACTCATGTACCATGTGGGATGCTAAAGGTGTGAGTGCTTTGAAATTTCATGGGCAGAGTCAACCTTTCGGTCAGTGCAGTGTGGGAAAGTACGCGGAGCAGGGTAGGAGGGGGATCCAGACTGTGTTTGGAAAGATGCAAAGGACTCCAAACATAGAGGAAAAGAGAGCCATTGCTTTCCAGGTGATGCCAGTGGTTAAAAAAAGAAAGCCCATCTGCCAATGCAGGAGATACAGGAGACTAAGATTAGATACCTGGGTTGGGATGATCCCCTCGAGTAGGAAATAGAAACCCACTCCAGTACTACCTGGAAAATTCCACAGACAGAGGAGCCTGGTGGGCTATAGTCCATGGGGTCGTAAAGCGCAGGACACGACAGCATACATTCACGAGAACCATTGCAGGAATTTGGAATTCTGAGAAAAAGGGTGAAGATAAGAAAGGATGTTTTGCTTGGAGAGCAGCCCTTTTGAGTAGAATGTGAGGCAAATGAGGCTGAAAAGAAAACTGGAGTCAGATTACAGAAAATCTTGGTTACCTTAGTCCAGGAAAGTGGAAACGATGACACTGCTGATCCACTGGGGCACTGTTTTAGTAAGTGGGCTTCCAAACACCCAGCCAAGACTGTGTGGACCTGAAGGATTGGAGCCTGATTTTTAGGGCAACTTAGAAACCCTCTGTTTTGTTTTTTACAACCTAGAACTTTTACTAATGATATAGAATGTTGTCTTATATACTTATCATGGGCTGATAAAAGTCTCTTCAGCTACCTTTCAACTCAAAGGGAGCAACAAAAATGGATGCACCCAAGGATGCCATGTGATGACCATAACCATAGAAATACCTGTTCAAGAAGTTACCAGACAAGGTCTGCACTATAGATTTATTAAAATCAGAAGATGGAACATGAAAGAGGAAATTTGACAAGGTGTGATTCAAGGCACATGCTGAAAATTCAGTGGAGTGACCACTGTGGCATGAAGAGGCAGCCTATGACTAGAGCCTGAAATGTTGAAAAATGGCACCTGATCTATGGGGGAAGCCAACTTCCATGGTGGAAGACTTCTGTCCATGTAGCAGCTGCAACTCTTATGGCAGAAAGTGAAGAGGAACTAAAAAGCCTCTTGATGAAAGTAAAAGTGGAGAGTGAAAAAGTTGGCTTAAAGCTCAACATTCAGAAAACGAAGGTCATGGCATCTGGTCCCACAACTTCATGGGAAATAGATGGGGAAACAGTGGAAACTGTGTCAGACTTTATTTTTCTGGGCTCCAAAAATCACTGCAGATGGTGACTGCAGCCATGAAATTAAAAGACGCTTACTCCTTGAAACGAAAGTTATGACCAACCTAGATAGCATATTCAAAAGCAGAGACATTTCTTTGCCAACAAAGGTCCGTCTAGTCAAGGCTATGGTTTTTCCTGTGTTCATGTATGGATGTGAGAGTTGGAGTGTGAAGAAGGCTGAGTGCCGAAGAATTGATGCTTTTGAACTGTGGTGTTGGAGAAGACTCTTGAGGGTCCCTTGGACTGCAAGAAGATCCAACCATTCCATTCTGAAGGAGATCAGCCCTGGGATTTCTTTGGAAGGAATGATGCTGAAGCTGAAACTCCAGTACTTTGGCCACCTCATGCGAAGAGTTGACTCATTGGAAAAGACTCTGATGCTGGGAGGGATTGGGGGCAAGAAGAGAAGGGGACGACAGAGGATGAGATGGCTGGATGGCATCACTGACTCGATGGACGTGAGTCTCAGTGAACTCCGGGAATTGGTGATAGACAGGGAGGCCTGGCGTGCTTCGATTAATGGGGTCGCAAAGAGTCGGACACGACTGAGCGACTGATCTGATCTGATCTGAGTTCAGAGCTGGGGTGGGCCATATGGTTTATCTAGCCCAACTCCTTTCCCCTAATCATCTCAAGAAACCTCTTGATGCCCAGTCAGGCTATGTGATCTGCTTGAGATTGTTCTCATTTGATCTCTTGAGAGCTTCTTGGGGGCTTGTAGTCTATGATCTCCCTTAGAGGCGAATCTTCTCAAGACTAAGGCATGGATACCATTCTTCAGGGCGTCCTATCTTCACTGCCTCATGGTGTGAAGTATTGTCAGGTACAGTTACCCACTGGTTTGTGGTTACAGGGACCAAATACTATTGAAAAGGGTTGAGGTCCAGTTGAAGAAGTGAGACTTAGGTCCGGGATCTCTGTGTCTGCACATAGGGCTGTGTACAGCTGCCTGGCTCCAGGGAGCACCAACACCGGGGTCGGATGTGGATAGTGTTCCCTGCAGTTGGGAAATGCGGCGTTGGATCATAGCCATCTCGTGGGTTTTTTTTTTTTTTTGCAGACTCTCTGGAAGTCAGCACATTTCCCTAGTTCCAATGTTATTTTTCTCTTAGTCTAAGCTAGAATCTTTCCTACATAATCTAAAATACAATTTATTTCTGCTTGATTCCCCAAAGTTCATCTTTCATTTCTAGCAAAAGAACACCTGTGTTCTTTTTGTGAGCTGTCGGCCTGGGTCTCCTCGCTTGTTTTTGAGCTTCAATTGACATCTCCCTGATGGGAATAGCAGACCACCTAACCTGCCTCTTGAGAAACCTATATGCAGGTCAGGAAGCAACAGTTAGAACTGGACATGGAACAACAGACTGGTTCCAAATAGGAAAAAGAGTATGTCAAAGCTGTATATTGTCACCCAGCGTATTTAACTTGTAGGCAGAGTACATCATGAGAAATGCTGGGCTGGAAGAAGAACAAGCTGGAATCAAGATTGCCGGGAGAAATATCGATAACCTCAGATATGCAGATGATACCACACTTATGGCAGAAAGTGAAGAGGAACTAAAAAGCCTCTTGATGAAAGTGAAAGTGGGGAGTGAAAAAGTTGGCTTAAAGCTCAACATTCAGAAAACTAAGCTCATGGCATCTGGTCCCATCAATTCATGGGAAATAGATGGGGAAACAGCGGAAACTGTGTCAGACTTTATTTTTTGGGGCTCCAAAATCACTGCAGATGGTGATTGCAGCCATGAAATTAAAAGACGCTTACTCCTTGGAAGGAAAGTTATGTCCAACCTAGACAGCATATTCAAAAGCAGGGACATTACTTTGCCAACAAAGGTTCGTCTAGTCAAGGCTATGGTTTTTCCTGTGGTCATGTATGGATGTGAGAGTTGGAGTGTGAAGAAGGCTGAGCGCCGAAGAATTGATGCTTTTGAAGTGTGGTGTTGGAGAAGACTCTTGAGAGTCCCTTGGACTGCAAGGAGATCCAAACAGTCCATTCTGAAGGAGATCAGCCCTGGGTATTCTTTGGAAGGAATGATGCTAAAGCTGAAACTCCAGTACTTTGGCCACCTCATGCGAAGAGTTGACTCATTGGAAAAGACTCTGATGCTGGGAGGGATTGGGGGCAGGAAGAGAAGGGGACGACAGAGGATGAGATGGCTGGATGGCATCACTGACTCAATGGACATGAGTTTGGGTGAACTCTGGGAGTTGGTGATGGACAGGGAGGTCTGGCGTGCTGCAATTCATGGGGTCGCAGAGTTGGACACGACTGGGTGACTGAACTGAACTGATTATTTATTCAAACCTTCTTTCCTCCCTACCCATTCTCCCTTCTCTCTCTCTCTGTCTCTCTCCCATATACCTCCTCCTATATATTCATCTATATAGCATTATTTTTTTATATTTGCTAAAGTATGCAAACATAGTTTTTAAAAAATCAATGCCACACAAAAATCTTAAAATCAAAAATAGTATCGATCTAGGTCTGATACTCCTTACCTGCTATTCTCTCTATATCCATTGGCAACTATTTCTAGGTCTTTTCTTATGTACTCACATATTTCTAAAGTTTGCTAAAACTGTTAATTCTTGATTTTTCTAAATTAGACGTTACCTGTTTACTTCATGTTATGGTAGTAAATGGAGAAGGAAGTGGCAACTCACTCCAGTATTCTTGCCTGGAGAATACCCTGGACAGAGGCACCTGGTGTGCTACAGTCTGTGGCGTCCAAAGAATTGGACAGGACTTAGCGACTCAACCAGCATCACCACTGCCATGGCATGAAGCTTTTCTCCAAGACAGGGTGGGACCTGGGACCCAGGACCTTTGCTGCAATCTTGCACCTGGACAAACATCTCCTGGAGCAACAAAATACAAAGAAACTATAAGGGACTAAAAATAACTGCATGCATTGGGGCAAATTATGGACAACAAGATCCAAAGAGACCAAAAAACCCAACTGCTACTTCCAAAAAGCCAGAAGCAAAAGCTGGGTCCCGCACGTGCTCCCTGCACACAACATCACCAAGAGGGTGGGCAAGGCATCTAAGTCTCCTTTCTGGCCCAACCCCAGGACCCACTCCGTGTAAGAAATGAGCTCGCTCCCACTTGGGGAGAAAGTAAGGGGACTTGTTGCTTATTTTCACTCCACTCTGCTAAAGCAGGGGCCCTGGGAAAGCCTAGCCTGAATTTCTTTGGCCTTATCAATTTCTATTGATTGTGGAAGACCAAGAGCCTTGGTTATGGTAACAGACTCAGTGGCAGAAGTGATAGTTGGGTTTTTTGTATCTTACTTATAATTTTCCCCACCTGCTCATACATACAGTTATTTTTAGTCCCTTATAGTTTCTTTGTATTTTGTTGCTTGAGGAGACTTTTGTTCAGGTACAAGCATTTTAAGTGAAGGGTCCCAGGTTCCAACCTTTCTTATAACCTCCAACCTTCTTCCCTGGCCCTTGCCCCAATTAATGCCACATATTTGTTGCACACAAGTTTAGCCTCCAGTCAGCATTTACCTTATTGTGGCCATGTAAATATTGCTTACTACTGAGGCAAATAAGTGTTATACAGTATTGCTGCTAAGTCACTTCAGTCGTGTCCGACTCTGTGCGACCCCATAGACAGCAGCCCACCAGGCTCCCCCGTCCCTGGGATTCTCCAGGCAAGAACGCTGGAGTGGGTTGCCATTTCCTTCTCCAATGCATGAAAGTGAGAAGTGAAAGGGAAGTCGCTCAGTCGTGTCCGACTCTCAGCGACCCCATGGACTACAGCCTTCCAGGCTCCTCTGTCCATGGGATTTTCCAGGCAGGAGTACTGGAGTGGGATGCCATTGCCTTCTCTGGTTATACAGTATTACTTTTAGTTTATGGTACAACTTTTCCTCCAGACATTGATAATTACCTGGCATTGTTTTGGGAGATTTCAAAAATAGTAGTGAACAAAGAAAAGTTCCTGTTTACAAAGAATGTATGTTAGAGTGGAAGGTGGGAAACAGATAAATACAAATATTTAATATGTTGAATATTTTCTATTTCGGTTACTATGTATTTAACTCCTCAGACTCTCCTTTCACACTCTGATTCTTCTTTTATTGTAGTCTATCTTGTTTCATGAACACAGTATTTTCTCAAATGAAATGACCGTAGGGTTTTTTTCTTTTCTTATAGTTTTTCCTCTGTTCTGTCTACTGTGTCTTTGTCTCCTTCGCTCCTTAAAAATGTTTATTTGTTCAGTTCTCTTTTTTTCATTTTTGAGAACTTCTTCCAGTGTTTGGTAATCTTTGAATGTCCATTTATGGTTAAGAACTGATGCAGTAAGAAACCAACGGGAAATTCTGTGTGTGAAGGGAGCTGGTTCCTTCGTAAGTATTGTTGGTAGATGAGCTGGCCTGACATAGGACATTTCAAGTGGAATCTCTCTGGACCTTTTCTCTAGGGCTAGACAGTTTCTTTGGAGAATTATATTTTATCTTCCTGCCTGGGAGGTATATACCCAGACACTAATGTTCTGGGAACAAAGACAGGAAGGGTTGCTTGGAAAACAGGCTTTCATCTAAGTGCCTCCTTCTTGGCCTAGCACCTGGCTCCCCATCTGCTATGCCTGTTGTGACTGAGTCTGGAGATCCTCTGGTTCCAGTTCTCTAAAGAATACATTCCTGCCTTCCTGGCAGGGATGGATCCAGGCTAAATTTCCCCATTTGGTGGGGAAAGAGACGTATATATCCTGCATATGCAGACTTTCAGTCAGCACCTCAGCCCCTGCTGCCTAGGAAGGTGCAGTGTCCACATGCCCAGTTTTCCAGAGTTCTCTGCACATTGTCGGGTTCTAGCTTTTTCCACTGGCCGAGGAAGTGGCCATTTTCCTATTCCTTTTTATTCCCCCCAAATGTCGACGATTCTCATGTGCTGCATTTATCTCCCCAATTCTTTTTTTTGGTGTATGTGTTAGTTGCTCAGTCATGTCTGACTCTTTGCAGTACCATGGATTGTAGCCCTCCAGGCTCCTTTGTCCATAGAATTCTCCAGACAAGAATACTGGAGTGGGTTGCCATGCCCTTCTTCAGGGAATCTTCTCGACCCAGGAATTAAATCTGGGTATCCTGCATTGCAGTCAGATTCTTTACCAGCTGAGCCACCATCTTTTTAATTTTTTCACTGTCATTTTGTTCAGGTTTTGGAAGGAAGAAGAGATAAATGTGTGGACTCTACTTAGCATATTTGACCAAACTTTCCTTCTTTTTACCTAAACTTCAGAAATCACACAGATATCATAGGGGATTTTAGGCACAGGGAGTACAGTAGATTATAGTTCACATTTAGTTTACAGTAAACAAAAATTTTCTTTATGTCGTGGAGGGCCTCCCATAGGAAGCAGCCTGCCAGTGGCATCCGGCCTGGCAGATGGGTCTACTGGCCTCTAGGATCCTCCGCTGTACCTGGCTTGCACACGGCCAGGCAGAGACACTGCAGGTGATTGTCCCCTGTGAGCAGCTGAGAAACGTCAGGCAGAGGGGCCTGGGAGACACTGCTTGGATGACTCTTGTGTAATTAATTGAGGTCTGGAGCAGTAAAATTCCTATTTATCCATGATGCTCATACTCTAAGCTGTCCTGTCATGTTTATTAAAGGGAGAAATAAAGATTTAAACCTGGGTTTCATTTCATGGAAATCTTGTCAAACAGGAAAGGCATTTTATATATGCTTTTTCCTCTTATCTGTTTGATTCACCTTGAGACAAGACTATTACTCATGAAACAGATGTTACTTATAATATTGAAGAACAAAATAACCATTATAAAAATCGATGCCCCCCCCCCCAAAAAAAACCCTTACTAATAAACCCACTTTTTTCTTAATCAGGGGGAGCAAACTTTGCTTTGAGTGAGTGAATTTCAAAGATTCCTAAGAGATTTATTAGGAATTGATTTGTGACTGCAATGTATTTTTTTAATCTCTGCAATATTCATTAAATGTTGTTGTTATGTTACGAAAAATACAGTGGCATCAACAGAGAACTGCAAACAAGGCTTAGATGCACTTCTGTTTCTTTTTGGGCAAAGCTTGGTAAGCCTGTGGCTGCTCCCTGAGATATGAAGGTTCTTGTTACAGGTTGAGTGGTGTCCCCTCCAATTTCATACATCGAAAACCTAACCTTCAGTACCTCAGAATGTAACTGTGTTTAGAAATGGGGCCTAGAAAGAGGTGGTTGAGGTTAAATAAGGTCATATGGGTGGGCCCAAATGCAATCTTCCTGGAGTCCTTATAAGGAGAGGAAATTTGGATGCACAGAGACACCAGGGATGTGGGCACACAGGAAAAAGGCCTTGTGAGGACACAGAAATAAGGCAGCCATCTGCAAGCCAAGGAGAGATGCCTCAGGAGATACGAGACCTGCTGACATCCTGAGCTTGGCCTGCTGGCCTCCAGAACTGTGAGAAAATGAATTTCTATTGCTAAAGCCCCTCAGGCTATTTTGTTATGGCAACCCTAGCAAACTAGCACAGTTCCTAAACCTGTCTTCTACCATATTTGCTTTAAAATCTGGATATAACAAGAAGAGCATAGAAATGCTAGGAATTAGACACTCCTGACAACCAGCTTTTGATAACTAATAGCTGAAAAACCAGGTATTAGATCACAGTGGAGAAATGTACCACACATAGTACCACTTTGGGAGCATTACCTGTGAGCTGAGGGTCTAAGCTGCTGTGTTGGGCTGGGCTTTGGCTTCCACAGTGGAAACTTGGAGCCTCAGACCCTCGTTGGAGCCCCCTTAGGGTTGGTTCTCACGTGGATCGAGCCATGTCTCTGGACCTGCAGAGGAGAAGAAGAAGCCTGCAGCCTGTGGGCTTGATTGAAATGGGATAGAAAGAGTAGATGGAGGGTTTTTCCTGGTGGTGGGGGTGTCTGATGGAAACAGACTCAAGGTGCGTTCTCCTTCCCTTCACTCAGTCGGCAGGAAGAGAAGCATCTGGATGTTGGAATGTTACAATGGACAGCTTGAGAAGTGGCCTCTCACTGAAATCTTGAATTGGCAGGGCCTTCCTGGTGGTTCAGATGGCAAACAATCTGCCTGGACCCCCGGGTTTTGTCCCTGGGTCAGGAAGATCCCCTGGAGGAGGGAATGGCTACCCACTCCAGCATTCTTGCCTGGAGAATTCCATGGACCAAGGAACCTGTGGGCTACATACAGTCCATGGGATCACAAACAGCTGGTTGTGAGGGACACTTCTGCTTTTTTCCCACCAGGAGGACACCTGGGTGATCTTCTGTAATTCAGGCTGAGAAGGAAAAGAAGAAAACATGACATTCATCTCTCTAGATACTGTGCATGCTATGCGTGTTTAATCGCTTCAGTAGTGTCCGACTCTGTGTGACCCCATGGATTGTAGCCTGGCAGGCTCCTCTATCCATGGGGATTCTCCAGGCAAGAATACTGGAGTGGATTGCCATGCCCTCCTCCAGGGGATCTTCCTGCCTCTAGATATCAGAAGTGCTCATATTTGGTCAGTCACTGGGATGAGGAAAGAACCAGGCACTGGCCTGGTTTTCAGCCCCAAGTCTCATGGTTGCATGTTGTCACAATCCATCAGAAGCCAGCAAAGGAAGCCAAGACTTCATGCTCACGCTGTGCTCACCATCAGAGAGGTTGCTGTGTCCTTGTTACCCTAGTACTCATGTTGACCAAGATCCCAGATCCAGGCAGGGAACAACAAAGAAAAATATAATTTAGGGGAGGGGAAAGAGAGAATCAAAGAAGAAAGGAGGGAGGGAGGGAAGGAGAAATGGAGATTGAGAGACATGGAGACACAGAGAAACACACAAAGACAGAAAGGGAGACAGAGAACAAGTAGAGAGACCTAGACAATCACAGGGAAAGCAAGTCACCTTGTTAGACCTTAGATTCCAGGAGATTTTCATGGATCCCTGATTTGATCTGCTCTCTTGGCTGCCTCTGATCCCATTTAAACCCCATTGGAGTCTCCTGTTTTGAAGAAGCCCAGGGATGTTTGCATTTGTGATGTGTTTTCCAAAGGATACCCTGTGACTTCACTGAAGTGGAACGAGAGGAATGTGGGCAACAAGTTAATATTTTGAGATTTTATTTAAATGGGCAGTTATGTCTGAGATTCATTCATGTAAGGTGCACATCTCACTTAGGCAGGAGAATCGAATGAAGAGTGGAAATCTTGGGAAGGCCAGCAAGAACAGGGGAAAGGAATGTTCATTCTTCCTAAATGTGTCTTTATTGTAAGACTGCTGCTTTTTTTCCCGATGCTTGTTAAATACTGTATTTATGCTGTGTGTTTGTATACAGTGGGATTAAGGGACCAAACTGAATTACTGATGATGGTTGCTTGAAGGGGTGTTTGACTAGGAGATTTACACAGTGTTGTTAATAATCTTTTTTATTTATTTATAGAATGTTATCATTCCAAACGTACAGTGCTGCCATCCCTTAGGAAAGATGCTGTCTATTTGAGGACCACTGGCTCTGCATGTTGATTTGAAAAGAGATAAAAGAGCATCTGGCCACCATAGGACAGGCTGCACCATCCCCTCCCTCTTCATTATGCACTGAGCCGATGTGTTTTTTTCTTTTTTCCTATTTATACAGATAAAGAGAACGATTTGAGAAATATGTCATGCTGGCATTAAACACCACCAGTCTTGCTGGGTTGAAATGTACACGTTTCATTAACAACAATTAAATTGTATAATTAAGGTTTGATCCCCAGAGTCTGACTCCGAAGCTTTCTCAAATACCGATGGGTTTATCAAAGATATGTTAAAATAAATATACCCCTCCCATCACCCCCCTTTCAAGTTCCCAACCCCCACCCCAAAGTGCCACCAGTACCTGTGCCAGTGGTTGGGTCTGCATTGAGTGTGGTGTTCAAGTGCCCTCTAGTGTAGCTGTGACTGAGACTAATATGAAAATCGAAAAGAAGCTTTGAAGAGGCAGATGCCTGCTAGGAGAGACATCAGAGCATTCTGTGCATGATATGGGGCTCCCCAGGTGGCGCTAGTGGTAAAGAATCCACCTGCCAATTCAGGAGATGTTAAGAGACATGGGTTTGATCTCTGGGTTAGGAAGGTCCCCTGGAGGAAGGCATGACAACCCACTGCAGTATTCTTGCCTGGAGAATCCCACGAACAGAGGAGCCCAGTGGGCTACAGTCTAAGGGTTTGCAAAGAGTCAGACATAACTGAAATGACTTAGCACGCGTAGTGTGCATGGGGCTCCCATGTATGGGGTCCATGTGAAAGAAATAGGGTGCAGAAAGATGATTTGGAACGATCCTTCCTTAATAAGGCTGTCCACGTCATCTTGTTATGATACTGCTCTTTATCATTCTTTTTGTGGGACTTTCAGTTTGGGTTTAGGTGGTAATTTCCTGAGGCTTACAGGGTCTTGGCACACACATACAAGTAGACAGCCACTGTGTGTGTTGAGGGGGAAGAGCTGATGACGTTTAAGCCCTTGCACTCAAGGGTGCCCCTCGACCCTGTGACCACAGCACGTTCTTCTCCCAGCAGGTGGGGAGAGCTCTGACCTCTGTTTCATTGGCAAGTGCTGCTGCCGGTGACAGTGATGGATTTCTGAGGGCAGTTAACACAGCGACAAGGTTTATAAATGATAGATTATGACAACACTCCCTGCTATCAGGTTTTTCCCTTTGATGACCACCTGGCTATCAATATGGTCTCACCAGCCAAATTCTGTTTTTCTACCTGTGGTCAAGACTAAAGAAAAGCAAATAGCTGAAAATCCTAGAGCAGACTTGAATCTTAACCAGGAGAAGAATGGTTGGCCAGGTGCCCCACTGACACAAATCGGGTGTAGGGGAGGAGGGAAGAAGGTTCGAATGAGACACATCTGAATCAGTGACGCCCACCTGGTTAGACCCTAATGCGGGTAGATGGGTTTTTTCTCTCCTGGTTCTCTTTGGTAGGAGTATGTGAGCACAGAAATGATGTGAGGAACACGAAGTTCAAATGTTCAAACTTTATAAATGTGAACATTCTTTTAGAAAGTTGTGGCTGGAAGGGTTGGGCTGGGTGACTTCTCTGTCATTCTTGGATGGGTGGTATGTGGATCTCATGAAAATCAAGACAACAGACTCCAAATGGAGTCACTTATGCTAAGCCCCATGTCCCCAAGCTGAGACTTAACTACAGTTTCGGCTCTCCCAGAAGTGGAATCTAAAACCTGTCCATCAGGAATCGCCTGATCAGCACAGTTAGGCAATCTGCCTGATAGATCTGCTAGTCTGTAAAGAAAGTGACTTTGCAATAACCAGTCTGCTTTTTTTGCCCAGTATAACTTCCTTTTTCCTCTTCCCTCTGCTTATAAACATCTTTCATTTTGTTCAGGTCCTTAGAGTTCACTTTTGTCTGCTAGATTGCAGGCTGTCCGACTCCTGGATCGTTGAGTGAAGTCAATTAAGATCTTTAAAATTTACTCAGTTAACTTGTGATTTGTAACAGTGTGTATTTCCTTGCTGAAGTATCAAAATCAGGTAGATTTTCTTCCAGAATTGTATGATTGTGGAGGAGCAATTCCTAGGCAGCCTTGCAAATAATGCATGCTTTTTTATTATTACACTTTAGAATCCCTAGGGCTTCCCTGATGGTTCAGCTGGTAAGGAATCCGCCTGCAATGGGGGAGACCTGGGTTTGATCTCTGGGTTGGGAAGATCCCCTGGAGAAGGGAAAGGCTACCCACTCCAGTCTTCTGGCCTGGAGAATTCCATGGACTGTATAGTCCATGGGGTCACAGAGAGTCAGACATGACTGAGTGACTTTCACTCACTTCACTGTGACAGATATTATTGATTACTTATCCCATAGTAACCAACTCTTTCTTCCTTCCTGTTTTTAAGGTTCTTTGAATAATTTTTTTCTGGGGCAGGCACCAACAAGTATCCGTCACTTGATAGTGGAGTGATGTGGGAGTTGACTCATAAAGGTGGGCTCAGGGACAAAACAGTGGGAGAGATAAGGGTCTTTTCTAGACAGAGCCTCACCTGCTGCCCAAGATGTTATCTTTTTTGGTTGTCTATGGAGATGACGACTCCACCAATTGATAGATGCTTGAAATCACATTATTCAAATGCCATCCTTGAAGAATTTTAATCCCATTAAAAATGAATGATTGCAAATACTTTTAACTTTTTATCTTTGTGTAGGTTCATAATTATTTATCTATTCCGGATTGTATGTCAAGCGTTTCTTGGTATTGCTTAATGTGTCAGAAGAAAATATGAATGCCGTAAGGATTCAGAGCACACGAATAATCTAAGTTTGCTCTCTTATAATGAGGTTAAAGTTAGCTGGCTGACTGAGGTCACTGTCCATTTATTCTCTCTTTCAGTGCATATTTATGTTGTCCCTTCCATGTTCTGAGCATTGTGCTGGGCGGTATTGAGGAAAACAGAAGGGCAGTGGGTAAGGCGTGATGTCTGGTGGGTAAGGTAAGCTCTGTCCTCAAGAAGCTCACAGTCTAGAAGGGAAATAGACCTGTAGCAAAGAATCACACATGAGTGTGGCATGTTGACAACCTCAGGGAGGCACAAGATGCTGGGCAGGGCCTGGGCTCAGGAACCCTGAATCTCAGCCTAGCGCTGCGGCTGCCAGGGTGCTACGGGGAGACTCTCACCCTTGTGTGAGGGAGGAATTACAAGTAATTGGGAAAAACAATGCCTCAGTGATCCCAGAAACTCTTTACAACTTCAAGAGCTTCATTAAAGCAATGTTATTTATGTTTCTCTTATATACTGTTTCCAGCACTTATTAACAATCATTAATCTGCCTACAAAAATTAAGAAACAACTATAGCCATACCTGCTTTTTAGTTTACAGTGGGCTGGATTTCACATGCATTTTCTCATCAAGGATTGCGTGCTCAGGTGTGCCTGACTCTTTTGCGACCCCGTGGCCTGTAACCTGCCAGGCTCCTCTGTCCATAGGATTTTGTGTTTTTTTTGGCCAGGAATACTGGAGTGAGTTGCTATTTCCTTCTCCAGGGGATCTTTCCAACCCAGGGATTGAACCCATGTCTCTTGCATCTCCTGCATTAGCGGTGGATTCTTTTACCACTGACCACCTGGCATTTTCTCATAGAACTCAAATAAGCCTATGAGGTGGGTAGAATGAGCATAACTATTATCATCATTCTTCAGATGAGAGATCTGAGGCACTGAAAAGTTAAACGACTTGACTCAAATCATCGAGGTAATTAATTGGCAGATAGAAAGATGTGAAGCTAGGTATTTTGAACTGCTTGGACCATGAGTTTTCCCAGTCTATATTACTATGAGAGAAGCTTCTTAGTCCTTTGCACAGATGGGTTTTCTAGGTGTACTCTGCCGATAATAACCTCCTTTTGGGGACTCTGGTCCCTTGGACCCTGCAGCAGCTCCCTCTGCATATTTCTTGTATATTTCTGATTATTCTTTCCCTGCCCTTAAGGAGTTCTGTTCTTTTTCTACCTGTCAGGTAAATGCTGGTGCCCCCTGGGGTCTGTCTCTGACCTGTTTTCTCTCTTCATACTCTCCGGGCAATTACATTTATGGCATCACTATCACATGAAGTGACAATTCTTAAATCTACATCTTGTAACTCTGACCTCTCTCCCAAGCATCAGACGTAAATATACCAACTGCCTGCTGGATAGCTCCCCTGCTGTCAGCAGGTATTATCCATTCCCACTGAATTCTTCTTTCTTCCACTTGACGTCGGAAGCTTCACTCTTACTATGAACTCACTGGTGTCAGCACTGCTGACCCAGTCACCCAAGCTTAAAATCCATGAGCTTCTTTCTTTCCCCCTCCTAGTCACATCTAACTGGATCTCCACGTCTGATATGGTCCTCTAAATATAATTTTTGAAGTCTGTTCCCTCTTTCTCACTCACACTGCCGCTGCTGTGTGTATTGAATGGGTTCTCCAGTGTCTGTGGGCTTCTTGAGAGCATATTGAGGAAAAGGGTGAGTGATATATCTACTCATGCATTTCCTCCCCGTTTCACTTCCATAGAAATTTATTGAAAGAAATAAATCTCACTGCTACTGGGGAAAATTGGGTTGATCCTTTTGAGAAAATTAAAACTGACCTGGAAACCCTAGTCTTTTCTCATACTTTCTAGGTTAATTAACTATGTATTACATAGATTTCAAGTCTCAGCAGTTTCAAATTGGGCAGTTAGCTGTTATGTAGCTAGAGAGCAAAATTTAAATGATAGTGCTTAACCATTGTTCCCAAAGTAATCTCTTTCAACAGTCACCCACGATTCTGCTGAACAAATGCTTAAGGCTTTGATTCAGAAGATATTTTGGCCCCTCACAAGTCACCAAGTTCTCAGATATTTCCAAAAACAAATGTGCAAATTCTAAACTGTGGCTTGGTCTCAGCCAAGATATTAGTGCATCTATAGTAATTCTTTTTCTTCTTTGTGAACTTAAGTGAAAGTACTTGTAATTTATAAAATTAGCTCTTATTTGAAAGACTGTTTATAAATATATTCAGTATCATGTTTGAGGGAGGGGCTTCCCCAGTGGCTCAGCGGTAAAGAATGCACCTGCCATGCAGGAGATGCAAGTTCCATCCCTGGATCAGGAAGATCCTCTGGAGCAGGTCATGGATAACCCACTCCAGTAGTCTTGCCTTGAGAATCCCATGGGCAGAGGCGCCTGGTGGGTTACAGTCTGTAAGGGCTGCAAAGAGTCGGGCACAACTGAAGCAACTTGGCATGCTTGTGGGCTGGCTTTTTTCTTTTAATGAATAAAGATAAACAGGGTTGGAACTGTCTTGAAAATAAGCAAGCAAAGAAATCCCTGTGGAAGAATGGATTTCCTTTAACTCGCCAATTCTGTTGATGCATTTAAAATGTGATTCATTTCCCCAAATTTCTGAAGTACAGACATATTTCATAAACATACATTATGTGTCGAGTAGAGTTTATCTGTGATGCTTTATAGACATGAGGACTTTATTCATGCTAAAGGATGGTCTGATGGTAAGGATTTCTGCTGCCATCTTGGTAGGCCTAGAACGTTGATGCTTGGTTTATCCGGAGTTTATAAGGAAAACAGTGTGGTGGATTGCAGATGATTTCAAATTCTTTGCCCTCCATCCCACTGAAAGACGGAAACTATTCTCCTTTTGAATTCAGGATGGCCGTATGACCTGCTCTGACTAACAGGATGTGGCTGAAATGACTGCATTTCTGAGGCTGGGGCCCAAGAGTTCTGTGGCTTTCACTTTCTCTGCTTGGCATACAGCCTCTTGGAAGTCAGGATCCATGTGAGAAGTGTGATGACCCCTAGACTTGGGACTAGCACACTGCAAGGAAGCCCCAGCCACCCATGTGGTCACCAGGAGGCCCTGAGGTGCCAGGCGTGTGTCTGTAACATCCTGGAGCTTCCAGCTCAGTTGGACTCTTTGTCTCTGAGCGGCCTGGAGCAGAAGGACTAGTTCTTTTATCCTCATCTGAATTCCTGACCCAGACAATTGTGATCAAATAAAAATAGCTATTTTTGTGCCCCTGTGTTTTGGGATAGTTTGTTAGACAGCAACAGATAATAAAAACAATTGGCTTGCGCCACCCACTGTCTTTCCCCAAGGAAAGTTTACTTAGGAAACCAAATCGCCTGACGGATGAGGGAATCAGGGCAGAGAAAATGTTCTCAGGGATATCCAGCCCCAGGATGTCCTCATTGGATCTGGGTTTCATGTCCCCTTGCCAGCCTGAGAAACCACTGCCCTCAACTGTCCTTGTGAGCACCATTTTCCTATTGTTATGAGATGCTCTTGTCAGCTCTCCTGATTACTTAAGTTTTACATCAAATTACAACAGGTGTATGTGTTAGGCAGGGAGTACAGGAGACACACAACAGGCCGTTCAACACAAATACGGTGAGGATATGTGTGGCAAGTGAGGGCTGCTCTTCATTGCGGTGTGCGGGCTTCTCGCGGCAGTGGCACATGTTGTTTCGCAGCGCTGTCTCTAGGGCACAGTGGGCTCAGTAGTTGCCGTGCGCCAGCTCAGTTGCCCCGCAACACGAGGGATCTTCCCAGATCAGGGGTCAAAACTGTGTCCCCTGCATTGGCAGGCGGATTCTTAACCACAGGATTACTGGGGAAGTCCCTTGTTCAATTGTTTTAAGAGCAAAAAGACTGCCTGACTCTTAAAAAGTTTAACATTTGCAGAAAGCAGGAGAATGTCATTTGGGGGAGATATTTTTCCTGGTCTCTTAGATCAGAGTAGGGATGTTTCTCCAAGTTCTCTTCTGAAGTCTTCATTATTGAGAAAGTAGTAGTTTCTCAACCTGTGTTGTGTGCCAGGAATAATTACATGTTCTCCCAATCACAAATTAAACGTGGCTTCTTCACAAGTGTCCTCTCTCACCTGAGTTTATCTTGAAAGAATTCCCTGAGGTCTTAGTAAGGGGTGCTTATTTAAGCTTTTGCAGTGTGATTATTGACAAACAGCTTGCTCTCTGGTGGTGTTTCATGTGAGACATGCCAAGATCTTGAAAATGAGGTTGAGGCTTAGGTTCTGTCACTGACCTGCTGAATTCTAAAGCCTGGCAGTAAAGAGTGGGTCCCCTCCTACCCTTGAGGAGCCAATAGTGTGGCCGGGGTGGAAGGACATGGTACAGTGTGGACCCACACATAAGGACACTGCCACTTGTTCAAGAGGTAAGTCTGTAAATTTCTGCTTTTGTGTTATTTATTTTGGTATTTCCGTATCAGAATTAGGCTAGCTCTGTAATAAGATTTGGAAAGCCTTTAAAAAAATTTATTTATTGCTTTTGACTGTGCTAGGTCTTCATCGCTGCTTGGACTCTTCTTGAGTTGTGGAGAGCGAGGGCTCCTCTCTAGTTGCAGTGTGTGGGTCTCCCATTGCAGTGGCCTCCCTTGGAAACAGGCTCCAGGGAGCGTGGGCTTCGTAGTCGTGATTCCCGGGCTCTAGAGCTCAGGCTCAGTGGTTGTGGCGCACGGGCCCAGTTGCTCGGTGGCATGTGGGATCTTCCTGGATCGGGGATCGAACTGTGTCTCCTGAATTGGCAGGCAAATTCTTCACCACTGAGCCACTAGGGAAGACCAACCTCTTTTTTATTATTATTTTAATGCCATGGATATTTTGTGCAAACTTAGGAATTATCTGTGTCTTGACTGCTGGTGGGAACACTCTCTGGGTCTGATACCCTTCTTGGAGATAATTCGTTGACAGTTATCTTCCCCTCTACCACATTTCTTCACTGATGGTTTATTTAGATTTTCTGCTTCTTCCCAAAGGAATTTTGATGCTTTGTATTTTCTTGAAAATCAGCCCTTTCATCAAGACTTCATAGTATTCTGTTGTCAGTGTCTTTCTATCTGTTACATCCTGTCTCACTCTTAATTTCATCTATCTTAACATCTTTTGTTTTTCTTTAATGGATTAACTGCAGGACTATCAATTTGACTTATTTTGCCCTCCCCCAAACAGCAAGCACTTTCTCTTTGTTTTTTTGGACAGGCAGTGGGCAGAGAACTGTTCTGATGGGTCCATCAAACCGTGTCTTGAGGCCCCCGTGTGTGAGAAGTGGGCACTTTAGGTACACTATGTTCAGCCCTGATCTTATCTGAAGCCAAAGCCTTTGACTGTGAGATGAGTCAACGTCTCCTTCAGTTTCCCAATCAGGTCTTTATCATTCCTAAGATCATATTTAGTTTCCACTGAGATGATGAGAGTGCCAGGTACTGGGGTCACATTTAGGATACCACTTTGCACAGTTATTTGCAGACGATGCAGAACTTACAAGGGAAAAGCAAATGAAGAATATACTCGCTTGCAGAAAGGATGGGATGTGAAATCTGTCATAAGTTTCTCATCCAGCTTCTTGTTCCATAAGCCCAGATTTACCATTTTCTCCAGCTACCAGACCATTAGCAGGACAGTTGTCATACAGACAATAGGGCTATATTTTCTAGAAAGTGCATTGGTGTATAACTGATCAGTAGGCAAGTTTTACCTACAGCTCCATCTTCCACCCCCACACACCTGATGGCCTGCATTAAAGCCACTTGCTGGGTGGCTTGGGGCTGTACTTGGGCACAGAGGCAAGAAGCAGTGGGTTCAGGGGTGTCAGAACCTCTTTCTACACTGTTCACCCTCAGCAGACTGTAAGCTGAAACCTAGCTAAAGACCACACAAACCTAGCAAAAGAACCCCATGTTTGCAGCTCAGTGGGAATTCTATTTTTAATTGTAGGATAATTACTTTTCAATATTCTGATGGTTTTTGCCATACACCAACATGAATCAGCCATAGGTATACACATGTCCCCTCCTTCCTGCACCCCCCTCCCACCTCCTTCCCCCTCCCATCCCTCTAGGTTGTCACAGATCCCCGGCTTTGAGTTCCCTGCATCATACAGCAAACTCCCTCAGTGGGGATTCTTTAAGGCCAGAACATCTCCTTAGCCTAAAAGGGCCAGACTTAGAACAATAGAATTTGAGAGAGATGGAATTGTGGAAGCTTATTTGGTCTATGGTGGTTTATCCAGTGTGATACAAAGTACTCCAAGTAATAAGGTGAGACTTGTATCTAGAGCAGTTTTCGTGAAATGGGCTGTGGATGTGTGTGCACCGAAGATGGTGCCACAGGCTCCATTTATGAAGCGCAACTGGAGTATCAGACCCACCAGGATGCATTTGTAAAAGAAGAATTCAGCAAAAGATAGCAGAAGGACTTAGAACTGTAGTCATAGGACAGGGATTTACATCCCACTTCTGTAATATCGGGCTTCCCTTGTGGTTCAGCTCTTAATCTGCCCACAGTGTGGGAGACCTGGGTTCGATCCCTGGGTTGGGAAGATCCCCAGGAGAAGGGAAAGGCTACCCACTCCAGTATTCTGGTCTGGAGGATTCCATGGGCTGTATAGTCCATGGGGTTGCAAAGAGTCGGGCATGACTGAGCAACTTTCACTTTTTTCTGTGATATCATGAATGAATCCTTAACTCTGGGTAAGTGTTTGTTAACCTCTCTGACCCTTAGTTTCAATTTTTTTTTAATGAAAATGATAACTACTACTCACTAAGATTGTTGCAAAGATATATATCAATAGTATTAAATGAAAAAATAATTAATTCAAGAGTTAAAGTGCCTTGCAAACTATAAAGTACCTTGAACATGAAAGTTGTTTATGTAATAAGCATTTATTAAGGAATTATTGTGCACATAAACTGTATTAAGGGTTTCAGCAATCTACCAAGTATATTTTAAAATATCTCATACCGTTTTAGTCCACCAGTTGAGAAGTTTATGTGAGAAAGCCTTCGCCTGAAATAACTATTATATATAGTATTTTTCCTTTATCCCATTGGCTGGATTTAACAGGTAGATCAGGATTTTAAGACATCAGGGAACATGAAGGTTTTCAAACAGTTGCTCTTTGCTTTTATTAATAAAGAGAACTGTGCTGAGAGTGTATGCTTCAATGAGAAATAATGAGAGAAAATTGTTCACAAGCTTACTTGGTTAAGTGCAATTAAGCTAGCCTGTAATTTTTGTATTAAACTGCTTGGTAGTTGGGAACCAGTATTTGGAGCGACTCATTAAATAAATTACCTAGATTAAGGAGTTTTCCCTGATTACAAACAAAGGGAGCAAGGATGTTGTTAAAACCCGTGGTCTCTTAAAGAATAATGCGAGGCTGGTGAACAGGTAGCCCTAGACTCTGGCTGCATGGCCCACGGAAACTATTGATCAGGCCTGATAGCGCCTCAGAAGAAGGAATTACTGGGAGGCTTGGAACCTGGGTGCCCCTGCCGCTTTAAATGTGTGTGACCTTTGGCCAGTGAGTCGGCTCCCTGAACCCAGTTTCCCTTTTTCTCTAAAGAGGAGTAATAACATCCATGTGGACTATTGCATGGGGATGTGGTAGTGATCTGACTCAAGACGCAAATTATAGGAAAAACTGATCCAGAGAGGCTTGGCAAGCTCTGCTCAAATGCCAGTGTAGATAGAATCACCTGATGATTCTGTTCAAATGCAGACTCATTCAGGAGAGTCTACAGTGTAGTCCTGATTCTGTGGTTCTGACAAACTCCCAAGTGATGCTGCTTCTGGCCTATTACAGATCATACTTTGAGTACTAAGAGCTTCAAGAATAAAGACAGTTTTAGACCATTATTGGAGAAGGAAATGGCCACCCAATCCAGTGTTCTTGCCTGGAAAATTCCATGGACAGAGGTGTCTGGTGGACTATAGTCCATGGGGTCCCAAAGAGTTGGATGTGACTGAGCAACTAATTAGACCATTATACTGCAAGTTCCAGGAATAAAGATTCACTTCAGTATAGGTGTGGGCCAGCTGCTCAACAACATTATGGAAGTACTGGTTACCTTCTGCTTTTTCCTGTGTTTTGTAATGTCAGCTTTCACTTTGAGGCTGGCTCTCCTTGTGGAACGCGCGTGTGGTATGTGTGTGCTAAATCACTTCAGTCGTGTCCAACTCTGTGCGACCCTATGGACTGTAGCCTGCCAGACTCCTCTGTCCTTGGACTTCCCCAGGCAAGAATACTGGAGTGGGTTGCCAAGCCTTCTTCCCGGGGATCTTCCCAATCCAGGGATCAAGCCTGCGTCTATGTTTCCTGCCTTAGCAGGCAGGTTCTTTACCACTAGCGCCACCTCCCTGTGGCACTCAGGCGACTGCCCGAAGCTCCTGGGGCTTTGCTTCAGACATCCTTGGTTGTGGCCAGCAGAAAACTAGCAGTGTTGTCAGCCGGAGTCTTAAGGCTCATTTCAGTTGTACAGATGAAATGAACTGACTGGCTTAACCCAGGTCATAGGCTTGTGACCCCGCCTACTTGTGGGGGTGGAAGTGAGGTGAAATTCCCAGGACCAAATGGAAATGAGGGCTATAGGAGGGAGAAAACAGATGCTGGGGCTGGGGGCAGCTAAAGAATGCCCTTTTTAAGAGTGTTTATCAAATCTATTTTAACAAATATGATCTATAATATGAATATCATAAACAGTATGCACACATCCCCATTTGATTTATGAATCTTCTTTGAGTCAAGAAATACCAATTTTTGTTAATATCAAATATATTTTGGAGACCACAACACTCTTTTAGAGATTCCCAAGACATTTTTATTTATTGATAAATTTAATGTGGTTTGGGTCAACAGGAGTCACTAACAAGGGTTGGAGTGAATAATCTCTTTATGAAGAGATCAGAAAATCCACAGCACAGGGAAACGCTTTTAAGGTGTTTTGAACTTTGGTTCTTAAATATAGTCATAAATTTAAATCTGCTATCTGGCTGGACTTGGAGAGGAACAAGGGAAATATGGAAAAAACTGTTGTAGCAAATGAAAATGCCGAGAGAGTTACTGAGGATGGGCTGCCCTCCCCAGGACAGAAGGAGTGGTTTGTTAATTGAGACAAAACAGAAATTAAGTTTTTTGAGAGTTATTCAGTTAGTGATGGTGAACTTCTTGCTAATCTTGCTGTTCCTATGCCCAAAGGTTTCCTAACATTGTTCTTTTACCACATGCTTGTCACCCAACCAGCAGACACTATTTGCCTTGGGTCTAGAATTTACCATGAGAAAGATGCCAGGCCTGAGATGAAGTTCTCATTAGGAAATTTCTCTCCATAGATAGACTTGCCCCAGTGCCATGATGGCAGTTATGTCACCATGCTGTCAAATAAACTCAAGATTAATTCTGAGAAACAAGAATCCTGACCAGATTCTTTCTCCCCAGTGCTCAGAGCACTGAAGTTTACTGCAGGCTTTGGGACTTTGTAGACACGAACTCAGCTGGGACCCAGGAGTTTACTGTGTAGGGCAATGTCTGTGCACATGCCAGGCTTGGCCACGGCTGGGTGTAGATGTGGCACAAACTGCATGAGGCTGCAGATCTGGGTGGTGGCCCCTGCAAAGCCTAGCTATCTTTTAGGTAGTATGTCATTCATAATTTAACCTTACCCAAAGAGGTTTATCAAAATGGAGGGTAATCTTGGGAACCCATAACTTGCAGTTGGTATCAGAAATGTGGGTATTCTTGCAGGCTTTACAGTCGGCTCAGAAGTGTGATTCCCTATGTTGGCTTAAAAAATGCACAATTTAAGAGTTGTAAATTAAGTCTTATTTGGGGGCAAAATGAGGACTGTAGCCCGGAATGCAGCACCTCAGAGAGCTCTGAGAAACTGCTCCAAAAGGCCAAGGGGGGAAGGTGAGCATATATGTGATTTTGTGGAAGGGGAATACATTCAATCAAAAATATATTTTTTTGCAGAAGCTTTCTGCTAGTCACAAGGAACAGTTATCACGATGAGGGATTTAGTGCTTTTTGAGATATGAGGAGATACAAGAATTGGGCTCATAAAATCTCCTGAAATTAACTATCTGAAGACCCGTTCTGCCAGTCTGTGCCCTCTACTCCCCAGCACAGAGTGCCTCATTTCTGCTTTCCACCCTGAAATCCTTTCAGAGGGTGTTGAAAATCAGCAGCTGCAGCAGCGTATGATTTAATCCTTGTAGCGGTAGATGGCAAGTGCCAATGACAGGTGCCAATTCGTAGTTGACACCTAGAATGAGCCTCACTCACTGAACTGTGTGGTTCGGGGAAAGAAAAGATGAGAGGCCTGGGATGAGTCTTTGATTCCTGCATGACTTCCTGTTCACCCACTGTTTGAAACTGCTCTTGTGTTACAGGAAGGGGGACACCTTCTAGGGTCCAAGAATGGGCTCTTGTCTAATGTTCTGCAATGAATTATCTGAGGAAACACAGATTACTGACAAGCAGAAGACTGTATGGGGAAGTGGAGGAGCAGTGTAAAGGGAACCCAGGAGGATTGCTCTGCCACGTGGTTCCCAGTCTCAGGTTTTATGGTAATGAGGTTAGTTTCCAGGTTGTCTCTGGTCAGTCATCTTGCTTGGCCCCTAGTCTGATTCAGGGACCTTCCTGGTGGCAGGTGTATCTCTGAGCCAATATGGGTCCCTGCGTGAGGCTTTTGGGGAGACTGGCATGACAAATCGTCTCCTCTCTCCTCCTTTGGCCCCTCCTGAATTCTCCCAGTTAGTTTTTGTGGCAGCACCACTAAAACTTCTTTACTGGGACTTCCTGTGGTGAGACAACTCAGGCAAGCGGTTTTCATCTTGCCTGGCCAAGGTGGGTGGTTTTGCTCAGCGGTTCCCTAATGATTGTGCTGGGATCAGTTACTAGGTGTAAAAGTTACCAGTGGAATCTAGAGATGAATCCCTCTCCCCAGGAGTTAGCTCACTGGATACATGAGGAAATATAAACAATAAGAAATAAGCTAAATATATAATGCCTCAGTGGCAACCCCCTCCAGTACTCTTGCCTGGAAAATCCCATGGACGGAGGAGCCTGGTGGGCTGCAGTCCATGGGGTCGCTAAGAGTCAGACATGACTGAGCGACTTCACTTTCACTTTTCACTTTCATGCATTGGAGAAGGAAATGGCAACCCGCTCCAGTGTTCTTGCCTGGAGAATCCCAGGGATGGGGGAGCTTGGTGGGCTGCCGTCTATGGGGTCGCACAGAGTCGGACACGACTGAAGTGACTTAGCAGCATAATGCCTTGGCTATTACTATTCAGTTCAGTCGCTCAGTTGTGTCCGACTCTGTGCGACCCCATGAATTGCAGCACGCCAGGCCTCCCTGTCCATTACCAACTCCGGAGTTCACTCAAACTCATGTCCATCGAGTCAGTGATGCCATCCAGCCATCTCATCCTCTGTTGTCCCTTCTCCTCCTGCCCCTAATCCCTCCCAGCATCAGAGTCTTTTCCAATGAGTCAATTCTTCGCATGAGGTGGCCAAAATATTGGAGTTTCAGCTTCAGCATCAGTCCTTCCAATGAACACCCAGGACTGATCTCCTTTAGGATGGACTGGTTGGATCTCCTTGCAGTCCAAGGGAGTCTCAAGAGTCTTCTCTAATATCACAGTTCAAATTGTTCACAAGAGCTAAAATGAAAACAGAGAGTGTTGGGGCAGATTCTGACTGTGAGCCCAGCTTAGATATCAGCCAGTCTGAGCTGTGACTGCCAGACTCAGGGCTGCTCCCAAAGGGAGAATTATGTGGGGACAACAGGTAGGACTTCTAGGACCTCTGGTCTAGGTGGGGAAAGGGCAAAACTAAAGAACTAGTGAAACCACAGGGTATGGTGTGAAAGAGTTGTTTCCTTTTTGCATTGATATTTTCAGCTTCCCGAGGAACCTTTTCTAACACGCGTTGCGAGTGACTAACTTAGAGGTGGTATCTTTGGTTTTGGATGCTGCAGAGTACAAGAGCATGTTTGGGTTAATATAGAACCTAGCTCACTATTGAACAATTGCAGATGGCTATAGGTGATCCAGACACACAGCAAGTTGTTTCCAAAAGGACAGCTAGCCTGGTGGACTGGATAAAAGCAGCTCCAAAGTGAATTTATCCTGAGAAGGAAAAACTGCCCAACTCTCCCTTTAAATGTGAAGTGGAACATCCCAGATGAAACAGCTGAGATGCTTAGTACACAAGTCCTGCTGGGATTATTGGGCTATTCATCCACTGTGTATACCCCTTACCCAAGGCATAGTAAATGCTGTGATTAAAGGCACCCCTTTGGCACAGGCACCCCATGTAACATTGCTGCTTTGATACTGAGCAACAGTTTGAGAAGGCCTGTCAGATTTGTTGTCTCAGATTCCCTTACAGATTTTTTACAGATGCTAAGAAAATAGAATGATTCCTAAGAAAATGGGGAAAGACAAGGGGAACAGTCAAGGGTGTTGACCCCACCAAGTGGTTGTTGAGAAATGGGATGAGTAAAGCAGACATTAATAAGTTGAAACAAAGGTCTTAATGCAGCACTATTGAGGTTGTGTGGACCAGTGGAAGCCTCCTGGTGATTCCTACTGTTTCAGATCAGATCAGATCAGATCAGTCGCTCAGTCATGTCCGACTCTTTGCGACCCCATGAATCGCAGCACGCCAGGCCTCCCTGTCCATCACTAACTCCTGGAGTTCACTGAGACTCAAGTCCATCGAGTCAGTGATGCCATCCAGCCAACTCATCCTTTGTCGTCCCCTTCTCCTCTTGCCCCCAAGCCCTCCCAGCATCAGAGTCTTTTCCAATGAGTCAACTCTTTGCATGAGGTGGCCAAAGTACTGTTGCAGTTTCATCATCATTCCTTCCAAAGAAATCCCAGGGCTGATCTCCTTCAGAATGGACTGGTTGGATCTCCTTGCAGTCCAAGACACCCTCAAGAGTCTTCTCCAGCACCACAGTTCAAAAGCATCAATTCTTCGGTGCTCAGCCTTCTTCACAGTCCAACTCTCACATCCTTACATGACCACAGGAAAAACCATAGCCTTGACTAGACGAACCTTTGTTGGCAAAGTAATGTCTCTGCTTTTGAATATGCTATCTAGGTTGGTCATAGCTTTCCTTCCAAGGAGTAAGCGTCTTTTAATTTCATGGCTGCAATCACCATCTGCAGTGATTTTTGAGCCCAGAAAAATAAAGTCTGACACTGTTTCCACTGTTTCCCCATCTATTTCCCATGAAGTGATGGGACCAGATGCCATGATCTTCGTTTTCTGAATGTTGACCTTTAAGCCAACTTTTTCACTCTCCTCTTTCACTTTCATCAAGAGGCTTTTTAGTTCCTCTTCACTTTCTGCCATAACGGTGGTGTCATCGCATATCTGAGGTTATTGATATTTCTCCCGGCAATCTTGATTCCAGCTTGTGTTTCTTCCAGTCCAGCGTTTCTCATGATGTACTCTGCATATAAGTTAAATAAACAGGGTGACAATATACAGCCTTGACGAACTCCCTTTCCTATTTGGAACCAGTCTGTTGTTCCATGTCCAGTTCTAACTGTTGCTTCCTGACCTGCATACAAATTTCTCAAGAGGCAGATCAGGTGGTCTGGTATTCCCATCTCTTTCAGAATTTTCCACAGTTTCTTGTGATCCACACAGTCAAAGGCTTTGGCATAGTCAATAAAGCAGAAATAGATGTTTTTCTGGAACTCTCTTGCTTTTTCCATGATCCAGTGGATGTTGGCAATTTGATCTCTGGTTCCTCTGCCTTTTCTAAAACCAGCTTGAACATCAGGAAGTTAATGGTTCATGTATTGCTGAAACCTGGCTTGGAGAATTTTGAGCATTACTTTACTAGCATGTGAGATGAGGGCAATTGTGTGGTAGTTTGAGCATTCTTTGGCATTGCCTTTCTTTGGGATTGGAATGAAAACTGACCTTTTCCAGTCCTGTGGCCACTGCTGAATTTTCCAAATTTGTTGGTATATTGAGTGCAGCACTTTCACAGCATCATCTTTCAGGATTTGAAATAGCTCAACTGGAATTCCATCACCTCCACTAGCTTTGTTCATAGTGATGCTTTCTAAGGCCCACTTGACTTCCCATTCCAGGATGTCTGGCTCTAGGTCAGTGATCACACCATCATGATTATCTGGGTCGTGAAGATCTTTTTTGTACAGTTCTTCTGTGTATTCTTGCCATCTCTTCTTAATATCTTCTGCTTCTGTTAGGTCCATACCATTTCTGTCCTTTATCGAGCCCATCTTGCATGAAATGTTCCTTTGGTATCTCTGATTTTCTTGAAGAGATCCCTAGTCTTTCCCATTCTGTTGTTTTCCTCTATTTCTTTGCATTGATTTCTGAAGAAGGCTTTCTTACCTCTTCTTGCTATTCTTTGGAACTCTGCATTCAGATGTTTATATCTTTCCTTTTCTCCTTTGCTTTTCGCTTCTCTTCTTTTCACAGCTATTTGTAAGGCCTCCCCAGACAGCCATTTTGCTTTTTTGCATTTCTTTTCCATGGGGATGGTCTTGATCCCTGTCTCCTGTACAATGTCATGAATCTCATTCCATAGTTCATCAGGCACTCTATCTATCAGATCTAGGCCCTTAAATCTATTTCTCACTTCCACTGTATAATCATAAGGGATTTGATTTAGGTCATACCTGAATGGTCTAGTGGTTTTCCCTACTTTCTTCAATTTCAGTCTGAATTTGGCAATAAGGAATTCATGGTCTGAGCCACAGTCAGCTCCTGGTCTTGTTTTTGCTGACTGTATAGAGCTTCTCCATCTTCGGCTGCAAAGAATATAATCAATCTGATTTCGGTGTTGACCATCTGGTGATGTCCATGTATAGAGTCTTCTCTTGTGTTGTTGGAAGAGGATGTTTGTTATGACCAGTGCATTTTCTTGGGAAAACTCTATTAGTCTTTTCCCTGCTTCATTCCGTATTCCAAGGCCAAATTTGCCTGTTACTCCAGGTGTTTCTTGACTTCCTACTTTTGCATTCCAGTCCCCTATAATGAAAAGGACATCTTTTTTGGGTGTTAGTTCTAAAAGGTCTTATAGGTCTTCATAGAACCATTCAACTTCAGCTTCTTCAGCGTTACTGGTTGGGGCATAGACTTGGATTACTGTGATATTGAATGCTTTGCCTCAGAAACGAACAGAGATCACTCTGTCGTTTTTGAGATTGCATCCAAGTACTGCATTTCGGACTCTTTTGTTGACCATGATGGCCACTCCATTTCTTCTGAGGAATCCTTCCCACGGTAGTAGATATAATGGTCATCTGAGTTAAATTCACCCATTCCAGTCCATTTCAGTTCGCTGATTCCTAGAATGTCGACATTCACTCTTGCCATCTCTTGTTTGACCACTTCCAATTTGCCTTGGTTCATGGACCTCACATTCCAGGTTCCTATGCAATATTGCTCTTTACAGCATCGGACCTTGCTTCTATCACCAGTCACATCCACAGCTGGGTATTCTTTTTGCTTTGACTCCATCCCTTCATTCTTTCTGGAGTTATTTCTCCACTGATCTCCAGTAGCGTATTGGGCCCCTACTGACCTGGGGAGTTCCTCTTTCAGTATCCTATCATTTTGCCTTTTCATACTGTTCATGGGGTTCTGGGTCCTAAACAAATCTCTATTTAACCCTATGTGGAAGAATTTGAAAAGCTAAGAGGCAAAGATGGCGATGAGAAACCTGACTGGAAATCACCTTGAATAGTGGGCTGGGATATTAATCAAGTTGGAATCTGACAGAGGGGGCCAGGATCTTTTGGCTCAACCGCCTGCCTGGGGACCCAAAGCCATATGCACAGGTATGAGGAAATGGACAGTGGCATTGAAGGAGGAGAGGATGTTTTGGGGCTTCTTGATATGGAATTCCAATGCACTGTGATTCCAAAATCTGTTGGGAAGTTCCTCATAAGATGTACAGTTAGATTGGGAGGACATGGGGATGCAATGGTTAATGCAATTAGTGAGAGTTTGGATTAAAATCGGCATGTGATTTTATGAAATGTGAAAGGATTGCATTTCCTTTAGCTGAACATGACTTTTAGGGGTCGAAAGTTTAGGTAAAAATAAATGACAAATAAAGAGAAGGGGAAATGGTAGTTGAGAATAAAGGGATGAATAAATGTTTTATACCATGAGAGAACTCCCATATGTTACTTTGGTGACCTGAAAGAGCCTCAGAGCAAGAGAGTATTATCTCTAAGCTCATTATCTCTAATATTAGCTCTAATATTACACTCTAAGAGTGTACCAGCTCCCAGAATAGTGAAGCTATGTGTTTGCCAAGACCACTCCTGCTTTTGGAACCTCACACAATTGAATGGAAGTATATAAACCCGAGTGGCATCCCTCTCGGAGACATTCTGGTTGTATAATATGATGATAAACTAGACTGAAGGTTAAACTAGACAGAATGGTACCATGCCCATAATCAAACATATTGGGAGGTTGAGTTAAATCCTCTTCAGGATATAAATGGAAAGTGACTGATCTGAAGAACTGGCTGTAGCTAACCATCAGACAATTGGTATGCTAAATATTCTGTATTAATACAAGTTTATCATGATGTGCAAATAGAAGTAGATCAAGGGATGAAACAAGTAATAAATTTAGTAGAAATACATGAAAATGTACATAATGATTTTATAGGATGGGTTAATTTTTAAAATCTATGCCCACACTGGTTCCTCCAAATGTTAGGTATGTTCACACTAATCCTATTGCCGTGATCTGTCATAAATGCTTTACTAAACATAGATGTTCAGACAAATATGCTCATTTGGCTTAAGAGAGCCTTGGCCAAATGTCAGGGGGTAGACTGTGTATTTAACTCACCCAAGGGTAGGCCTGAACTTGGCCCTTATCTTCTGGGAGGTGTTCTCTAGAAAAAGCGTCTTTGTTTACCTAGGGGTGGAGGGGGAAATGGCAACCCACTCCAGCATTCTTGTCTGGGAAATCCCATGGACAGAGGAACCTGGCGGGCTACAGTCCATGGGGTCACAAGGAGTCAGACACGACTGAGCACACACCAGGTTGGGCATAAACAGATAGTCTAACAGGGTGATTTATGATGGGGGCTTTGGGCTACACAATATCTGCTCTACCTCTGGAGGGTCTACACCCCTGTGTGCAGTCAACAATGTCTCCACAGTAAAAACTGGATATCAAGGCTTGGATGAACGTCCCTGGCTGGCCGAATTCCCTGTGTGTTGTCACAAATCATTGCCAGGAAAGTTGAAACTGTTCATGACTCCTTGGTGACAGGACAACCAAAAGCTCCATGTTTAGAAACCTCCTGAAGCCCCATGTGTCTCTTCCTTTGGCTAATTTTAATCTGTAGCCTTTGTTCTTTCACTTCAGTAAACAATAACCACAATTATTATGGCTCTTAGTACATTCTTCTAGTGAGTTATTGAGCCCGAGTGTGGTCTTAGAAACCTCTCAACCCTGCAGTCGGTGTCAGAAATAGGGACCTTCCTGGGGACTGTGCCCCCTAACCTCACAGGTGGATTTTGAAATTTTATTCTTGTATCCAGCAACACCTTCCACTTTCAAATATGTCTCTGCTAGACACGTTATCCTTTAAATAGTTCCTCAGATGCCATTACAACTATGGCATATTATGTAGTAAAGCACCATTATGGTGTTAATACAGATGTATGTGTGAATTAAAAAGTGACTCTAAATGCTTAGTAACCAATTTACTTCACATTAATAATTCAGCTATTTTTATTTGTTTCTAAACAAAAAGCAAAGAGGACCCAGTCCACAGAGTAATTGTAATAGCATGCACAATTTTTATTAAACCAAAATAAAATCTTAAGTTCTTGGCTTATGAAAGTCACTCAGAGTCATTTCTTTTTTTCCTATCACGTTTCTCCTTTTTGACATTTTTTCTCAAACTGAGAGAAACTTCCATCCTACGTCTCATCCTGGGCAAAAAGAGAAGAAGACATTACCTGGTGTCCTAAAATGCTAGTCATTTTAACTGGAAATCTAACCCACCCCTAACTGGAATCCTATTTATTCTATTCCACCTGTTTCAAATAAGTGCAGCAAAGTGATCAGAGCTAAACGAAAAAGGAAGAAAATGGCAGGGCATGCTACACAAACAATTTTAGACATTTTCACACTTGACAATGCTGGAGACTTGTGCTTCACCAAGCTCTTTATAAGGCAATATTCTTGGCTCCCATTTGGTAGCTGGCAAAAACCAAAACAAACTGAAGCAACCCCCCACCCCCGCCCGCCCCGCTCCCCACAATGCAACAAAACGAGAGGCAGGGCCATAATAAGAACTTATTCAGAGTCACGTAGGAAGTCACGCGGAGCGCCAGGCTCAGAGCCAGTCCCCTGGGCAGTGCTTTTCTCTCTTCCGTTTTTGCTGTCTTGACGTTGGATTTTAATTGTGGTTCTTTAACTTACCAGCTGATCATGGATTCAGCTTCCTCAGAATGTCATGGGCACTGTGTTACAGATTCAGTGCTCGCTCTCTCAACTCTCCTTTTATCGGTTTCCCTCTGTCAGCACTAGAAAGAGGACAAAATCATCTGCTGATGGTTTGTGAGCAAAAGGATTGTTTATTTTAAGAAGAATTTGAAAAATGATAGATGAGTTTGAGAAACATTTCTATTTCAAAAAACAATGTTTTCAAACTTGTTGATTCCCAGTTTTTACCTAAGTGGTATTACAATAAGATAATTTTTAATATGAAAGTGTCTGACTCTTTTCAACCTCATGAACTGTAGCCTGCCAGTTTCCTCTGTCCATGGGATTCTCCAGGCAAGAATACTGGAGTGGGTAGCCATTCCCTTCTCCAGGGAATCTTCCTGACCCAGGGATTGAACCTGGGTCTCCTGCATTGCAGGAGGATTCCTTACTGTCTGAGCCACCAGGGAAGCCCTACGAAAGTTATGTAATAAATACAAAATGAATATATACTAACATAATTTTAAAATGCACACAGTTAATTTTTTAACACTTACAACCCTTACAGAAATATGAAGCAAATAGATAGCTCAAATTATATACCCCTCAAAAGAGTTTTTCCAAAGATGAAATTTAGAATATCGTCTTGACATTCATGTGGTTGGTGACTTTTTTTGGTTTCTAGAAAGGAATCCCCTTTGTGAAAGAACTGTGAGTACTACAGCTGTAATGTCTGTATGTCTGTCGAGCATTTACTCCTGGGTGCTGTGTGATGACTCAGTTTTCCCCTTTTCTCTAGTGACACTCTAAACAAACATTATTTGCATGTTTGTTCTTCTTGTGGCACAAAGCATGTTATATGCTTACCAAGGGCACCTCAAATTTTTTCACATTAGTTCATGAATATCAGGAAGAATTTGCTCAATGCTAGTGAGATTCCAAAGTCTCCTGACTATTCTTGATGATAAGTTGTTTGTTCACATGATCTAGAATTTACCTGAGTTAATTTTTTTGATAATCGTCAAAACGCAAACACAGAAAGTAAAACTCTTAGAGGTAAGCCAGGAGAACAAAGATGATGCCGCTTGGTCTCCAGAATCCACGAACCTGGCTTGAGAACCACTCTTAAAGATGAATGTGCATTTTGACTTAATAATATGTCATCTACTGATAGCTCTCATTATGAGGTAATTTAAATATTTCACTGAGTTGTTATAAGAATTAATTAAATAGCGAAGTGAAAATATTTGTGTATTATAAAGCACTATAATTATGTGATTATTTATTCTGCTTCTTTCAGCAGTGTCCCCTAGAGTGATACGGATTCTTAGGGATTAAGAGGCATGTTTTTTTTTTTGGTGGGGGGAGGGGTTCACAATTTATGGAACACTGGGCTCTACTCATAAGCTATGTCCTTCTATGGGGTGGGAGGGATTACAGCCCTTAAGTGATGAGGCCATGAGTAGAGTGGTGATGGCAGGGACCAAGGGCAGGCTTCTCCAGGCCCCCTGAGAGTGCCAGTGCCTGCTGCACATCCCTGTCTGGATGCTGAAAGGATGCTGGTAAAGATGGGGGACTGAGTGTGAAGTTCTGATTCCTTCCTCAATTTTCTGTACCCACTTCAACTCCCAGTTCCACTGAGGTACAAGGAGCCCCAATAATGATCCCTATCGGGCATCTCGCCTGCCCTGAGCCACTGGGCCTCAGAGATTTGATTTGATTTAGGAAAATAAAAATATGTGACACTTTTTGCATTTGAACATTGCATCCCAAACTCATACTGGTTGCAATTATTTATTAACTTTATTTTTTGTTTGTTTATAAGGATTTAAAAAACTGTTAAATTTGGAAAGTAGAGAAAAACATAAAGAAAAAATAAAATTGCCTGTAAACTAAGCACTTGGAGATATCCAGTGTTTAATAATTTTTAGAGATTGTACTATGAATAGTCTCTATCCTATTTCATATTTAACGGATGTATTTCCTTATATAAATTCTTCATAAAAGCATTTAAATTCTACATGATATTCTTTCTTTCTTTGGCTGCGCTGGGTCTCAGTTGTAGCACGTGAGCTCTAGTTCCCTGATCAGGGATTGAACCTGGGCCCCCAGCGTTAGGACCTCAGAGTCTTAGCCACTGGACCTTCTGGGAAGTCCCTGCTGCGTGATATTCTAGTTTATGGAAATGCTTTAGATGATTTAACTGATTCTTTGTTTTTAGAAAGTTAGATTGCTTCTAGTTTTTTGCTCTGCTAAATACTATTGTAATGACTATCCTCATATAAATTTGTGTTCCCATCTTATTTCCTCAGCGATTCTTTCTTAAATTATTTCCGATGCAGTATTTCCTTTTATTTTTTAGAAGCTTGTCTTGTGTTTGCTTAAATACACTCCAAATCCAAAAATATTTATTCAGAGAACCTTCATTACTTCACAACATTTTCTCCTCACAGTCATTCCTGAAGACCCTTGCTGTGAGATGGCAGAGGGCTGTCCACTAGGCCAATCAGCAAGATCAGGGCAATTCCAATTCAGCCACGTGAAGAGTTTCCTTTATTCATCCAAAATTAAACTTAACATTTATTATTTTTGTGATGTTGTTTCCACATCTGACCATTCCGAACTCTAGCTGAAATCACAGGATCTACTGTTTTGCACAAAACTGCCTTCAGCAAAATTATAGAGAAGTAGGAAGCTGTGACTCGGAAGTAATAGCAAGGTGGTGCTTCATCGTCGTGTGCTAACCAGTTGTTGCTTTTCACTCTTTCCTGGAGCTGTGCGTGTGTGTGTGTGTGTGTGTGTGTGTGTGTGCGTGTGTGTGTGTGTGTGTGTGCGTGCGTGCGTGCATGTGTATGTGTGCACACACTTGTGTTTTATGTGCATGTGTGTTTGTGGGCCCTGGTAGAGAGGAGTTTCTGTACACGTTTTAGTTACCCAGAGTCCCAAACTGTCTGAGGCAGTACCGCACAGTCTGTAATGCTGGCTATCTGAGAGCATACTGGATCCTCAATACAGAGCCAGGGTGGATATGCTCCACCCTAAAACTCCATTCTCCTCTGATGCACCATTCTTAGTGCTGAATTTATGACTTTCCTAAGAGTTGCAAGTTCAATTCACAATGAAATAGAAGATACAACTCAAGGGTATTATGACCATAACAAAAGAAAGCTGCCCCCCCCCCCTGCCCCGGGTCTGCTCCGCTGCGACAGAAATAGTGCTTGTAAAGGACGATGGTGCATACAAGATGCGTTTGTCCTCCCTTGTCAGGCTCAGCCCTCTTCAGCCCAAGCCCAGCTTCCCCGTGGTTTGAGCCGACGGTGCATTCTCCTGGCTTCTGATGGGAAGTAACAGGCACTTTGGTTTTAGGAATCAGATCAAGAGTGATTCTCTTTGAAGCTCTCACAAAACCGGCAAGAATTTCACACCATTTTGAGTGCTGCAGGTGAAGAATTTAACAGCTGGTGGGAGTGCAAATTAGAGCCAATTATAATTTGATTGACCTGCCTTGACAATAAAACTGTCTTCCCTAATTTAAAACGCCTAGCAGGATCCTCTCAGCACTGGAAAGGTGGTGGTTTCAAACGACGAGCAGCTCAAACTAGGAAATTCTTTAACAATGCTGTGACAGTAATAAAGATTTATTTATATAGCCCAGTTTTTTCCTCTTGGATTGAAATGACTGTGCAGACTGAGGGACAGGACGTTATGTACAGAGATGAAAAGGGACTGGGCTTGGCAGAAACACCTCTTGAAGATGGTGACAGCAGAAGTAGAAAATACATGAAAATTTTGGAAAGTAGTGAAGAAAGGGGGGGTGTCTGGGTTCCTAAGTGTGATGCCAGTTGTCATAATATTTTTGAAGAAGTCAAATGTAGAATTGGAAAGCATAGTCTCTGAAACTGCTTAAAGTCGCATAATGAGAAATCCTGTTTTCTTCCTGTGCTTGATTTTGGAGGCTAATTTATTGTCACCTTATTCAAACAGGTCAAAGGAGGCTTTGAACTCTGGCTCAGACGCAACCTGCTCATTCCCTTCCACGTATTCCCATTAGTTCTGGTTTAACTAGTTAAGCTTTATAAGGAAAGAAATGGGTCGCTCTGCATTTTCATTTGCCCTGAGTCAGGCCTCGGGATCATTTTTGTTGACCTTCCATCCTGATGCCTGTGATCTCATGCCCTGGCCTCCCATCTTGGAAGCCAGTGCTCACCACCAAGCAGAGAATAAATGATCTGCTTTTCAGCCCCATTTCTGCCACAGAAGCCCTACTCGATCTTGGGCATGTCATCCAGTAGTCATGTACAGATGTGAGAGCTTGATAGTAAAGAAGGCTGAGCACTGAAGAACTGATGCTTTCGAATTGTGGTACTGGAGAACACTCTTGGGAGTCCCTTGGACAGCATGGAGATCAAACCAGTCAACCCTAAAGGAGATCAACCCTGGATATTCACTGGAAGGACTGATGCTGAACCTGAAGCTCCAGTACTCTGGCCACCTGATGAGAAGAACTGACTCATTGGAAAAGCCCCTGATGCTGGGAAAGATTGAAGGTGGGAGGAGAAGGGGATGACAGAGGATGAGGTTGTTGAATGGCATCACTGCCTCAGTGAACACGAGTTTGAGCAAACTCTGGGAGATAGTGGAGGACAGGGAAGCCTGGCGTGCTGCAGTCCACGCGGTCGCAAAGAGTCAGACACGACTTAGCGACCGACCATCAACAACAACAAGAACATCACCCTTTTGGTCTTGGATCTTTATCTACAAAACGGAAATAGTAAAACTTCCCTCATGGAGTATTGTGGGGACTGTTGAGATATGACAAAGGTTTTCTCCCTGACCAAACCCTGGCCAGGCGCCTCTGTGCTCTCTTTTCTGACTAGATTGGACCTTGGCTTATAAAAACTTAAACAAACACCGATCGTTTCTAACAGCTTAAGGCTGATCCCTAGGCTGACACTAGCCTCCATGAAGGTATCTGCCTGAGAAAACTCAAGACTCCCCAAAGAATCTACTGTTTGTTCAGCCAACATCTGAAGATGGGGCCCCTGCCCCCCAACCTCTGTGGGAAAACTAGGAGCCCGACTTTGATAAGCACCAGGGAGCAAACCCAGATGGGTTCAGACCAAACCCCTCTTCCTGCTTTTTGTACTTTTCATTTCCCTGACCCTGCTGAGGCCCTCCTCATTCCTCCCTGAGACTCCCTTGAAAACACCAGTCACTTTTATACAAGTCTGTTATGTTGAGTTAAATTCAGTTCACCCTGGATTCTTTTCCCAGTTGCAACGGTATGAAAACGTGTGCTAGTTGCTCAGTCGTGTCTGACTCTATGCAACCCATGTCTGTAGGCCGCCAGGCTCCTCCATGGGATTCTGCAGGCAAGAATACTGGAGTGGATGGCCACTGCCTTCTCCAGGGTATTTTCTTGACCCAGTGACTGAAGCTGCCGTCTCCTGCATTGGCAGGCAGGTACTTTACCACTCAGCCACCTGGGAAACGGTATCAGTTTGGCTACAATCCGGATTTTACTACTTTTAGTTTTCTGAAAGTTGTCAAAGGGAATAGGAGCCTGAGTTCCAAACAATCAACTCAACATACAAAATTCTGGCTTATCCTGTTGTAAACGATATGTATGTATATTGAACAGTATGCATATTGACTATAACCAGGTTTCGTCTTAACGGCCATGAACTGTCAGGAAGCTTCTATTTAAGGGGGCAAGTAAAGTGCACAGGCTTTGCAACAGTGCTCGCTCTCCTCTTTTAAGGTTAATTCTGGATGAGGATTAGGGTTTCTGAATGTTTAGTCTTTATAAAATGAGACCTTTCTCCTCTTATTATTAATGTGGCTTCCAGGATCACTTCCTACTAGAAAAAATTACTACTAATAAAGATCTATGTGGCGATGATTGTTTGTATCCTTGTACACATCCATGAAACTGAAATTTCTTGTGGGCATCACATCTGGTTGAAAAAAAAATTACCTAAAGGAATATTAAATGGCAGGCAAGGATCCCAGTAAGCAGGTCCTGGAGTGTAGCCAACCCCCAAGCAATGAAACGATGATTTCTGCAAGCAGGCTTGAGTGCGTGGGGTCTGGGCAGATGATGAAGGGGAGCAGGATGCTCCAGCAGCTGCTGTCTCGTGAGCTGAGACGGGGCATGCACAAGGTGGGCAGACAGATGCTGTAATGACCCACTGAAGAATAACCGCGTGCAATACAACATAGCTGTGAAACGTGGGGAAACAATGGCAGCAGATGGAGAAAACCTGGCTCACAGCAAGCAGGGAGAGGCAGCTCATTTATAGCAAAAAGCCCTGTGCGGCTCAGGGAGGGACAGGAATCCAGACCCTACCAAGCCTGTAAGCAGCAACAGGCCCCGTAAGCAGCATTCATCCTTTCCAACTATTTGTGGACTGCTTGCTGTGTACACCACCCTGGGCCAGGTGCTACAGGAGCACGGGGGTGAAGGCAGGTTTACTGACTTCAAGGAGTTGAGAGTCCAGAGGACATTCAGTGGGTTTCCACTTATATGATTGTTGTTCAGTCGCTGAGTCGTGTCCCATTCTTTGCGACCACATGGACTGCAGCACACCAGGCTTCCATTTGGGAATTAAGTTCCTGATATCACTGGCATTGAAAATTCTTCAAAATCTGGTTCTTCTCTCCCTAGATCTTGTATGGCATAACTTCGAAACCAAAGGAGAGGGACGTTTAGAGGAGTGTGTGTGCTAAGTCATTTCAGTTGTGTCCAACTCTTTGCGACTATATGGACCATAGCCCGCCAGCCTCCTCTGTCCATTGGATTCTCTAGGCAAGAATACTAGAGTGGGTTGCCATGCTCTCCTCCAGGGGATCTTCCTGACCCAGGGATCGAACACGTGTCTCTTATGTTTCTTGCATTGGCAGGTGTGTTTTTTTACCACTAGCGCCACCTGGGAATAGAGGTTGCTAAGAAGAGCTGATGAGTCACATCTCCAGCATCTCTGTGCTGAGGGTGAATGAGACTTCTTCTTCAGTTTACAGGCACTCTGCACAGGGCCACCTGCCATTGAATATATTGTAGGGAGGATGACCAGTCCTTATCTGAATTTTAGCTTTATTCCAAAGATATCTGTGCAAGAAAGGCCACTGTGGTTTTCAAATAGAAAGAGCAGTCCCATTCTGTGCATCTGTGCACACACACACACACACACACACACACACACAGATGCATCCTGGATTACACATTGTATAATTTGGTTCTTGGGTGAACATTCTTCATTGCCATCACCATTGTCATCACTACTGGGTTGGCAACTAAAAGTAGCTAAAAAGGAGTTGAGTACTTTTAATTCTGGACAGAAGTTATTTTCCATTGTTTGTAATGGGGAATGAAATGCAATGTGAGTTTTGCTTAAATATGGACAAATTTTTGTGGACTCCAGTTAGAATAGTTTGCAAGGGATTATGCTATGAAGTTGTTGCTCCCCTCCCCATCGTGTTTTTCCACACTGGAGTAGGCTGGCCTGGCTTGGAATAGCTTGGCTTTAGCCTGCAGAGAAGGGAACAGACAACAGCCTATGAATCAATTATTAAAATGGCTGCACATTGGCATCTTCTCATTTGGCACATTTAGTCTTGACTCTATTACCACATCAGGACCAGTTTGATCATCCCCAGAAAAAGCAAATATAATGATGTAGATTCTAAAAGGCATACACATATAGCTTTGTAGCCACATCCTAGGATACATACCACTAGTCTGAATTTCCACTAATGTCTGCCTGGAGGTGTTGTCTGTGTAAAAACAAGAGAGAAACTTATAATCAAGAATAATTCTAATTATGAACAATTTAAATACAAACTAGCAGAATGTGCCTAGTATCTTCATCTTACACAAAATAGGACAGAGACAACCAAAATGATTTATGAATTTGCCCTTGTCACATAAGAATCAGTTTGACAGTATCAAATGCTGGATATAGAGCATCAGAAAATCTTGTATGCTGTAGGTAGGAATGTACAATCAGTTTGGAGAACAATTGGGAAATACCTAAAGAAAGCTGAGGTCTTCCCTGGAGGCTCAGTGGTAAAGAATCTACCTGCCAATGCAGGAGACACAGAGACTCAGGTTTAACCCCTGCATTAGGAAGATCCCCTGGAGAAGGAAATGGCAACCCACTCCAGTATTCTTGCCTGGGAAATCCCATGGACAGAGGAGCCTTGTGGGCTGCAGTCCATGGAGTCACAAAAGAGTCAGACACGACTTAGGGACTAAACAAAAACAACAAAGAAAGCTGAAGATATGTAAACCTTATACATTAAAAAATGCATTCCTTGACATGTGTTATGCGTTTTTAGTATATCAGTTCAGTTCAGTTGCTCAGTTGTGTTCGACTCTTCGTGACCCCATGAACCGCAGCACGCCAGGCCTCCCTGTCCATCACCAACTTCCGGAGTCCACCCAAACCCCTGTCCATTGTGTTGGTGATGCCATCCAACCATCTTATCCTCTGTTGTCCCCTTCTCCTCCTGCCCTCAATCTTTCCCAGCATCAGGCTCTTTTCCAATGAGTCAGCTCTTCGCATCAGGTGGCCAAAGTATTGGAGTTTCAGCTTCAACATCAGTCCTTCCAAAGAACACCCAGGACTGATCTCCTTTAGGATGGACTAGTTGGATCTCCTTGCAGTCCAAGGGACTCTCAAGAGTATTCTCCAATAAACTGTGGAAAATTCTGAAAGAGATGGGACTACCAGACCACCTGATCTGCCTCTTGAGAAACCTGTATACAGGTCAGGAAGCAACAGTTAGAACTGGACATGGAACAACAGACTGGTTCCAAATAGGAAAAGCAGTATGTCAAGGCTGCATATTTTTGTATTTTTGAACCATAGTTCAAAAGCATCAATTCTTCGGCGCTCAGCTTTCTTTATAGTCCAACTCTCACATCCATACAGGACTACTGGAAAAACCATAGCCTTGACTAGACGAACCTTTGTTGGCAAAGTAATGTCTGTGCTTTTTAATATGCTGTCTAGGTTGGTCATAACTTTCCTTCCAAGGAGCAAGCATCTTTTAATTTCATGGCTGCAATCACCATCTGCAGTGATTTTGGAGCCCAGAAAAATAAAGTCTGACACTGTTTCCACTGTTTCCCCATCTATTTCCCATGAAGTGATGGGACTGGATGCCTTGATCTTCGTTTTTTGAATGTTGAGTTTTAAGCCAACTTTTTCACTCTCCTCTTTCATGTTCATCAAGAGGCTTTTTAGTTCCTCTTCACTTTCTGCCATAACGGTGGTGTCATCTGCATATCTGAGGTTATTGATATTTCTCCTGGCAATCTTGATTCCAGCTTGTGCTTCTTCCAGCCCAGCGTTTCTCATGATGTACTCTGCATATAAGTTAAATAAGCAGGGTGACAATATACAGCCTTGACGTACTCCTTTTCCTATTTGGAAACAGTCTGTTGTTCCATGTCCAGTTCTAACTGTTGCTTCCTGACCTGTATACAGGTTTCTCAAGAGGCAGATCAGATGGTCTGGTAGTCCGTAGTCCCATCTCTTTCAGAATTTTCCACAGTTTCTTGTGATCCACACAGTCAAAGGCTTCAGCATAGTCAATAAAGCAGAAATAGATGTTTTTCTGGAACTTTCTTGCTTTTTTGATGATCCAGCAGATGTTGGCAATTTGATCTCTGGTTCCTCTGCCTTTTCTAAAACCAGCTTGAACATCTGGAGTTTCATGGTTCATGTATTGCTGAAGCCTGGCTTGGAGAATTTTGAGCATTACTTTACTAGCATGTGAGATGAGTGCAATTGTGCAGTAGTTTGAGCATTCTTTGGCATTGCCTTTCTTTGGGATTGGAATGAAAACTGACCTTTTCCAGTCCTGTGGCTACTGCTGAGTTTTCCAAATTTGCTGACATATTGAGTGCAGCACTTTCACAGCATCATCTTTTAGAATTTGAAATAGCTCAACTGGAATTCCATCACCTCCACTAGCTTTGTTCGTAGTTCTGCTTCCTAAGGCCCACCTGACTTCACATTCCAGGATGTCTGGCTCTAGGTGAGTGTGAGTGATCTAATTACACAAATTTAAGTGAATTTGTACAGCTATCACCACAATCCAAATTTAAACGTTTCCTTTATTCCAAAGATTCTCTACTAGATGTTTGCTATCAATATCTGTTTCCACCCTGCCCCAAGCCCATGAAATCATTGATTTTCTTACTATTAGTATAGTTTTGCCTTTTCCAGACCATAGATATTAATAGAATTATGTAATATGTTGTTTTTTCCCTCCCTGTCTGGCTTCTTTTAATTAGCACACTGGTTTTGAGGACTATTCATTTGACTTAGCAGCAGTAGCAGCAGCAGCAGCATTTGCCTGGAGAATCCCATGGACGGAGGAGGCTGGTGGGCTGCAGTCCATGGGGTCGCAAAGAGTCGGACACGACTGAGTGAGTTCACTTTCACTTTTCACTTTCATGCATTGGAGAAGGAAATGGCAACCCACTCCAGTGTTCTTGCCTGGAGAATCCCAGGGACAGGGGAGCTTGGTGGGCTGCCGTCTCTGGGGTTGCACAGAGTCGGACAGGACTGAAGTGACTTAGCAGCAGTAGCAGCAGCATCATGTTGCATATTATCAGTAGTTTATTGCTCCTTTTAATTGCCAAACAGTATTACATTGTATGGATAACCATATTTTGTAGATCCATTTGCCAGTTGACTGCAGTTTGGATGTTTTTTGTTTTTTTTTCTTCTAGTTTCTGGCTGTTATGAATAACTCTAGTATAAATAGCAGCAGCAGCAGCAGTATAAACAACCTTTGTGTGGACATGTTTTCATTTTTCTTTGGTGGATAGTTTGGGGTAAAATTCCTGAGTTATATAGTAAGTGGATCTTTAACTTTTTAATAAGCTATCAAACTGTTTCTCAAAGATACTGCCCCATTTTATATTCCCACCAACAGTGTATGCAGTTTCCAGCTTCTCCACTCTCTTATCAACACTTAATAGTGTCAGTCTACCTGATTTTCGCCATTCTTATAGTGATTTTATAGAGGTATCTCAGTGTGTTTTTATTTGCATTATCTTAATGACATGATTTTGAGCATTTTTTAATGTGCTTATTTTCCATTTCTATATAACTTTGGAGAAGTATCTTTGCAAGCCCTTCGGATCTCCTCCACACACATGTAGTTTCCCTGTCAGCCAGGAAAATGAGGAGGACAGATTGTCTTAGTCCTTTTATGATGCTCTCAATTCCAGTGTCTCCCTATTACACTCTTGGCTGGTTGGCTGCTCACCTTAAACTTGGTCTAAAAAAGCTGAAGGTTTTTATAATCTATCCCAAATGAAATCTGCCATTTTTAGCTGTGACTGTTCCTGGTGTTTGCCACCCCCACTTCCTCCATCTCTGCCCCAAGGCCAATCAGTCTCCTTTGACAGCAAAGTTGTTTTTTCATTACAGCTTGCCCAAGGTGATATGGCTGTAATTTTGCCCAGCTGAGCTGGGGGAGGCAAGCATAGGAGCAGCCCCAGAGAAACGATACAGACTCTCATTATTCTTACCCAGAGCTCTCTCATTTTTGTGTTTCAGAGTAAACGTTTCTTAATTTTCTGCCTTTGGTAGGTGTTTACATGCTGAAACAATTATTTTTTAGGCTGTCTTGCCCATTTTTATGCTTCATGAAAGGGAATCATGTGATCCCTTCATGTAGCGATTACTAGAAGATCAAGTCTGTTTTCAAAACAGATTTGTTAGAGAGTGCTATTGCTGCTGCTAAGTCACTTCAGTCGTGTCTGACTCTGTGTGACCCCATAGACGGCAGCCCACCAGGCTCCCCCGTCCCTGGGATTCTCCAGGCAAGAACAGTGGAGTGGGTTGCCATTTCCTTCTCCAATGCGTGAAAGTGAAAAGTGAAAGTGAAGTCACTCAGTCGTGTCCGACTCTTCGCAACCCCATGGACTGCGGCCTACCAGGTTCCTCCGTCCGTGGGATTTTCCAGGCAAGAGTACTGGAGTGGGTTGCCATTGCCTTCTCCTTTTAGAGAGTAGTGTTCAATAAATATGTGTTGAGCATAGTTAACTGAAAGGCAGGTTTTGTGCTGAAGAGCCTTCAGAGAGTGATAAACTCTGCGTCTCAGGATACCAGATGATTCTGGTAGCTCCATAAATGTTTGTTGAATGAAAAAATGATCTGAAGCAACAACCAATGTTTCCTTTGCTTTTATAAGAGTGAGAAATTGGAGAGGACTAAACCTAAAATTCCTTTGAAGCTTTGTTTTGATAATAAATGTATTGATTTACCTGAGGCCTTGTATTAGATTCAGCTAAGATAATAAAAATCCCTTTCTCTTCTTGTGGCTCAACTGGTAAAGAATCCGCCTGCAATTCGGGAAACCTGGCTTCAATCCCTGGGTTGGGAAGATCTCCTGGAGAAGGGAAAGGCTACCCACTCCAGTATTCTGGCCTGTAAGTTTCCATGAACTGTATAGTCCATGGGGTCGCAAAGAGTCAGACAGGACCGAGCGACTTTGACTTTCGCTTTCAAGATAATAAAAATCCCTTTCTCTTCTATATCTTAAAAAATGCTTTTCAGAGGTTAATACTACTTTTAAATAAATCTCCATAAAAAAGCAAGCAGAAAGATTACAATCTAGGTAACATTTCCCTGTGATATCTCACGCCCCTTTCTAGTTCAGACTTCTGCACAAGCTCATTAGAAGGTTTGGTGTGTTCAGAGAACATGTTAACTGGATGTTTAATTTTCAAATGTTTCTGGGCTTCCCCTGTGGTCCAGTGGTTAAGAATCTACCTGCCAATGCAGGGTACACTGGTTCGATCCCTTGTCCAGGAAGATCCCACAGGGACATCGAAGCCAGTGTATCACAACTACTGAAGCCCCTCTGCCTAGAGCCCATGCTCTGCAACAAGAGAAGCTGCTGCAACGAGAAGCCCGCACACCACAGCTAGAGAGTAGCTCCCACTCACTGCAGCTGGAGAAAGCCTGTGAGCAGCTACGAAGACCAAGTGCTGCCAAAAATAATTTCCTAATTTGAAGATCTCACAATGCAGCCTCATTGCCCCAAGGCAGCCATAGCTGCAGCCCCTCTAGATAAAGAGGCTCTGCTCTCCAGTTTGCCTCCATTCTGGCCTAGCCTGGCCTGATACCCTTTTCATACAATGACCCTGCCTGTGATTTCATAACTTTTGGGACTATGGCCTCAAAGGCTGGACTGCTACTAGAATGAGATGCTGGTAATCAGTGGAGGATTATATTGTATGTATTTGTCATGAAAGAACTTGGGTCAGGAGGAAAGCATTGACCCCATGGACTGTGGCCCGCCGGGCTCTTCCATCCATGGAATTCTCCAGGCAAGAATACTGGAGTGGATTGCCATGCCCTCTTTCAGGGAATCTTCCCAACCCAGGGATTGAACCCAGGTCTCCCACACTGCAGGTGGAATCTTTACCATCTGAGCTACCAGGGAAGCCCATTTGAACCCACAGTGGAGGACCATTTTGTAACCAGACATATACTATGACATCAACTAAAAGTGAATTGAGATGATATAGATGCCATTCATTCATTCATTCACTTATTCACAGAATATTTATGGACTGAGTGGATCTGATTCACCATTGTCTCCCTTCAAGATCAGATCAGTTCTGTTTTTTCTTTTTCTATTAATAAATTTATTTTTAATTGGAGGATAATTGCTTTACAATATTGTGTTGATTTCTGCCATATATCAATGGACAAATCAGTTCTTTATGTACAACAAGCATAATGTTATAAATGTTCCATACATGATAAAAGAAGCGTTTCGTTCGTATCCTGTGAATAAATAAGTAAATGACTCACATTCACTTTATTTCATATCTCTGGAAAATGGATAACTTACTTCCTCAATCTCTCTCCTCCCAGCAGTCTTCAAATTTCAATCTTAATTGATTTAAAATTGGTATCTAGTGGTATTAAATAAGACTTTGATACTTCATTAATGAAAATGAAGGGGGGAAAAAAAGCTCCCAAAGTATTGAAATTTTACCTGTAATCGAAACTGAGCAGTCTGTGTCTCATAAGGCAGAAAAACCCAAACTGATGGAACCAGGTAGCTTTTTGTGATAGAGGACTGTTCAGCCTTCCAGTTTCTGCGTGAAACTGGGGAGAGTAATATGAGAGACCAGAGTGCGCTCTTTCCTTAAGAAGCATGTTAATCCTTTAGTAACTAAGACCAGAGACCATGCAAAATACAAACCAATCTAAAGTTGACTAGGTTTACAAAAATCTGTGTGGCTTCCCAGGCGGCGCAGTGGTAAAGAATCCACTTGCCAAAGCAGGAGATGCAAGAGACGTGAATTTGATCCCTGGGTTGGGACGATCCCCTGGAGAAGGAAATGGCAGCCCACCCCAGTATTCTAGACTGGAAAATTCCATGGATGGAGGAGCCTAGCGGGCTACAGTCCACGAGGTTGCAAAGAGTCAGACATGACACGCATACACACAGAAGATCTGTAGATACCAAGGAAACAGATTTTAAATTTAAGAGCATTTTCCTTTTTCCTCTCATAATATAAAGATATTGTGGTCAGAAGCTGGTAGTATAAGCTCATGCTCTAATAATTCTGCTCTGGGAGGCAAGATTCTCCAGAGAGACAGAGAGAGAGAGAGAATTGGGAGCACTTCAGAGAAAAGTCTGGGACTCTGCCACCCAGCTCCCTGGCCCTGGGAGGGTCCATGGCAGATGTTTGGAATGAGGCAGCTTGCTGGTCCCTAGCGACACTCTTATAAAGTCAGCTCTGGTAAGTGATATTCTTGATGCTTGACGTTTTGCCAGAAGTTAGAATATTGCTTTTCTCTTAAATGTACACATGCTGCTTAGAAGCCACCCTGTCTCTATTTAGAATTACAGATATCCCAGCAACAATGTTCAAATATCAAGTTAAGGTATATTGCCAATCCAAGCATGTGTCAATCTTGGGACTCAAGGAGACAGGGGAGTGTCATAAAGAAAGCATTGCATCAGAAATCAGGAAGCCGGGGCCCTATCTTTGACTCTGTGTGACTTTAGCAAAGGGGCTTAACTTGGCTGGAGCACTTCTGTTCTTGATGGAATACCCCAGCCCCCGCCCAACTGCTGCTGTCTCCATAAATCCCAGAGGAAAATGCTTCCAGAGCTGCAAGAACCGTCTCTCGGCCAAGATATTAGACTCCAATCTGTGTAAGAGATCCTGGTATTTAAATAGAACTAGAAATGTCCTCAAGTGGAGAATACTGTTACAGAATTTAAAAAAAAATTGAAAAGCCATTTGTAATTTGCAGCAAGAAGAGGTTTGTAAAATGAGTCAACATGCACGAGTTCTAAAATGAATAAGACTGCCGTTCGCTGACGATGAATATCTGAATACGGTGCTTCTTTCTAATTGCTTCACTTGCCACAGAGAGAAATAAAATTGTGAGAGTGTGAAGTGTATAAAGGATTCTACCACTCTCTCGGGGCTCAGAGACCCACAGATTGGAGAAAGTAAGTGCGTGCCTTTCTGACCATTGAATTCCTCACTCTTATTACAAGTTAGAAAGCTCTAAGGGGGTGTTTAATGAAACCAGTCTGCACTTTTGAAAAGAGAACGGAAACAGCTGGGAAGACAGCGCCACCTGGTGTCCATGCAAAAACTCCCTGGCGATCATCTTGCGGTAATTGGCCACAGTGACTTCTATGAAGTAGGGCAAAGAAAATAAATCCATCAAAGCTGACTGAATAACAGAGAGAATTGCCAGCTGAAAGCATTTCTGACTCTTGATGCCTTCAAAAGCCAGGAAACTTAATCCTGGCCTTATGTTTCTTTCTTCGTGCCCAAAAGGCAGCCAAGCTCGTCACTAAACCAAGGGAGGTGAAGCAGGTCACTAAGTTTATAATGTAGTTGGTAACTGGTTTTCATTTTTTCTCCACATCCTGGCAGCAGGAGATAGGCAGCTTGTTATAACTTAGAGGGGGCTCCTGGAAAGGCTGCTTGCTGGGTGTATTTCTGTAGGCGTGGGCTCGCTGGGAATATTATTACCTCATGGAGTCATGGATTTAATAGCATTTCTTCCACTTCATTCAGCACAGCACTGAGTTACAGTGACTCCGGCTCCAGCACATTACAGACGCGTGCTGTTCCCAATTGCATCCCATCTTCACATTCCCATGTGGGTCCCCGCCACGCCGCCTGCCTCGTGCACCCCACATGCTCCAGTCTCACAGTTCCAGGAGATCTGGCCGGGGTGTCCACCACCTTCCTCACCAAACTGGCATGCACCTCTCTCCCCCGACCCTCTCTCCCTTTCCTTCTCCTCCCTCTGCTCTATCGTAATAACTATCGTGGTGGAGGACCCACCTTGTGACAGGCCATTGTGTCAGAATTTGTCATTTGAGATATTTGTGACAGTCCGGCGGGTTAGGAGACTGTGGCTCTGGGCTGCTCCCTGCCCTCCCCTGCCCCCCTGTCTGCTTCTGGTCTCCTGGCGTGTCTTCTGTGTAGAGGGATCCCACCTGCAGTAACACTCCTGCCTGCTTTCTCTGCCCCCCTCTCTCTATCCTTCCAGACCTGATGAGGAGTGTTTTAATTTGCTGGTGGGTCTGGAAGGAGAATGGTGTTTGTGTAGCCCAGATTCTATTCGCTTTCCCCCTGGGAGCGAGGCTGCCTGTGGGAGTAGGATTTCTGGTTGGTTTCCTACCTGTACATTTCAAGTCACTGACCCTACCCTCCTGCTGCAGGTCTGTGCTGTCTGGGGGTTCAGTCTCAGGAATGCCCACTTGTCTGCAGGTAGAAATCACAGCGTCTGCTCCCAGCTCTGTAGGTGACATTTTCATCTCCCAAGTCTCTGGGTTCAGAACCTTGATGTGCTCTTTATTGGGGCACCTTGAATGCCTAACACTAAGTACAGTCTTTCACAGATAAATATAAAGGTGAGGGTTGGGGTTATTTGAGCTCCAACTTCAGTGGATTCAAACCCAGATGAATATTTTTTTTTTTAAGTTCAAAATCAGTTTGCCCTGGCATGGATTTGAGAGTTGGACCATTGGAAGGTTGAATGCTGAAGAACTGATACTTTCAAACTGTGGTGCTAGAGAAGACTCTTGAGAGTCCGTTGGACAGCAAGGAGATCAAACCAGTCAATCTGAAAGGAAATCAACCCTGAATATCCATTGGAAGGACTGATGTTGAAGCTGAAGCTCCAATACTTTGGCCACCTGATACAAAGAGCGGACTTATTGGGAAAGACCCGGATGCTGGGAAAGATTGAAGGCAAAAGGAGAAGTGGGTGGCAGAGGATGAGATGGTTGGATGGCATCACCGACTCCACGGACATAAGTTTGAGCAGACTCTGAGACATGGTGAAGAGGGGGAAGCCTGGTGTGCTGCAGTCCATGGGGTCTCAAAGAGTCAGACACAACTGAGCAACTGAACAATAGAACATTTTGGACTGGCGATCAGCAGATATAAGTTCTGATCTGGGCTTGGAATCTTCTGGCTTTGCAGCTTCTAGGGAGCAACTGCCCTCAGCTTTGATTTCCCCACACCAAAGCTTCTGTGAGTCCAAGGTCAAGGGACTGTGATCTGGAGGCACCATGAAGAGGTGATGCTCATCTTTGTGCAAGAAAGAAGACTTCTGTGCACTTGAAACTAGCTGCTCTGTTTGCCCCTCCCCTCCTTGAGAAAACTCATGCTATTTTTCAAAGATTCTGAAAGCATTTCAGGTCGTTTATGGCAACATTTGCCTAACAACAGCGGTCATTCTCAGCTTAGATTTTTCTTAAACCAGTTGCAGTAGGAGAGTATATTTTGATTGGCAGGGATAGAAGGGAGAAATTATATGCATTTACTTGTACTCAGTCGTGTCTGAGACTCTTTGCAACCCCCTGGACTATAGCCCGCCAGACCCCTCTGTCCATGGAATTCTCCAGGCAAGAATATTGGAGTGGGTCACAATTTCCTTCTCCACATTTACTCAAGAAGCATATCCTAAATAACAGCTTCAGAAAAAGGTAATTGAGGACATTGTTAAATAATATATTAATAGCCTGACCTCTTCCATTTAGAGCTTATTGTTTAATTTAAGTACATCTTATGAACTCCCAGTGCCTTGTAAATTCTCTCTGCAAAGCGGGTTAGTAAAGTCTCGCTTCCATGAAAGGAATAGTGCACAATGCAGCTGGACAGTGAGCATAATCAGCAGGTCATCTTAACAAAACCCGGGTCCTTATGGCACCATTGTGAGGTGTGGCTGCTCATTTGTCTACTTTGTGCTTCCTGAGAACCTGAAATTTTACTTTAGTTGTTGGCTGGATAGAACTGAGACAGGGAACTTCCTAAGCAAAATTGGAATTATTTCTGTATCGGGGGACTTAAACAATGACAGGGATTTGCTTAGAACTAAATATCATCCATGCAATTAACTCTATTTTTCCTAAGAGTTACCTGGAGTTCGAATGCTTAACCATTCAAGTGTCAGAGGTTATTTTTCTAGGAAGTGTGCCCTGAAGCCTTTCTTGGCCTCTAGTCTGGATCATGTGAGCCTCTTTTGCATGCCTGTGCTTTGCTGTGCTTAGTCACTCATTTCGACTCCATGGACTGTAGCCCGCCAGGCTCCTCTGTCCTTTGGAATTCTCTAGGTAAGAATATTGGAGGGGGTTGCTATGCCCTCCTCCAGGGGATCTTCCTGACCCAGGGATCGAAGCCAGGTCTCCCTCATTGCAGGCAGATTCTTTACTGTCTGAGCCAGTAGGGAAGCCCCTAAACTGTCTTTATTACAACCTATCCAGAAGGAGGCGAGAGAGGATGAGATGGTTGGATGGCTTCACTCATGGACATGAGTTTGAGCAAACTCCGGGAGAGAGTGAAGGACAGGGAAGCCTGGCATGCTGCAGTCCATGGGGGTCAGAAAGAGTCAGACACGACTTAGTGACTGAACAACAACCCAGAATTAGATTGAGCTTTGCAGATTGAGTACAGTTCTCCAGATTGCCAGCTCTACCCAAGACTTTTGATACCAGCATCAAGTTTGGGGATCCCCATGGACTCCTGTAGGTTTGACAATTCACTGGAAAGACTCACAGACCTCATTGACAGCACTGTACTTAACCAGCCAAAAGAAGAGACGCACAGGGAGAAGTTTGGGAGGGTTCCAAACACCAGGCTTCCATTGTCCTCAGGGATGTGTTATCTTCCTGACACATCCGTGTGTAACAATACGCAGAGTATTGCCAACCAGGGAGGCTCACCCAACCATCAGTGTTAGAGTTTTAATTGAAGCGTCATTACCCAGGCACGACTGATTGATCTCTGGCACGTGGTTGCACTCAATCTCCAACCCCACTCCCCTCCCCAGAGGTCAGGCTGGTATCTCGGGGTTCAGGCCCCAGTACTCCAATCATGTGCTTGGTCTTTCTGTACCTGGGCAGCCCCTATCCTTAGCCATCTGCCAGCATAAACTTTCAGGTGTGGTTGGAGAGACTCAGCAGAAATAACAAAGACATTCCTATCACTGGGAAATCCCAAGGGTTTACAGGTTGTCTCCTGGGAACTAGGGATGAAGATTGGCCCAGTTCTTTATTACAATCAGACCCTAACACAGTGTCTTTCTGGCTGTGTGATTATCTGTTGCCCTGATTCACTCATTGAGAGCAGAAAATACACCACCTTGTTCAACATCATCTTGGCACTTGACCAAAGTAGGTGCTCAAAAAATAGTTGCTGTATGGTTGAGCAACACACTGCTACGATTAGGCTGATTTTATTCTGGCATTCCCTCTAAACCGTCACCAATGGGGATTAGTTAAAACTCTCAGGCCTGGTTAGTTACAGCCGCCCTCCCAGTCTTTGTTCTCCTTGTGCATCATTTGCTTTCTGTTGCCTACTGATTTTCTTCTGTAGCTCATGTCCATCCACACCTTGCACTGTCCAGGCCAGTTCAAGGCAGAGTAATGGCTCCTTTATACTGAGATTGATCTACTTAAAGCAGTGTGGAAATTAACAAAGCCTCCATCAAACTGTATTTCTGTAGCTCTCCCTTCTAGCCGCTGCTGCTGCTAAGTCACTTCAGTCGTGTCCGACTCTGTGCGACCCCATAGACGGCAGCCCACCAGGTTCCGCCATCCCTGGGATTCTCCAAGCAAGAACACTGGAGTGGGTTGCCATTTCCTTCTCCAGCGCATGAAAGTGAAAAGTGAAAGTGAAGTCGCTCAGTCATGTCCGACTCTTAGCGACCCCATGGACTGAAGCCTACCAGGCTCCTCTGTCCATGGGATTTTCCAGGCAAGAGTACTGGAGTGGGTTGCCATTGCCTTTTCCACCCTTCTAACTACTGCATCGATTCTTGCAAATCCTGGAACAGCATCACGCTTCCTTTCTTAGATGCTGGCTCACAAGAAGCAGCCTACTTTACTTGTTTTAATTCTTTCTGCTGGTATGATATGGCTAAAGTGGGGGTGACCCGTGGCAGAGGGATTTTGACAACCCTGACTTTAACGATATGAAAACTGCCTCCAGGCTAAGTTATGAAGCAGTCACTTTTTTAAAGCAAAAGTCTTTTTCTCTTTATGACTCAAAACACTTTTATTCTGTGTTTACCTTTTATGTTGCATCACTAACCATCTCACGCTTCTCAGGTGGTGCTAGTGGTAAAGAACCCACCTGCCAATGCAGGAGGTACAAGAGACACGGGTTTGATCCCTGGGTTGTGAAGTTCCCCTGGAGAAGGAAGTGGCAACCGACTCCAGTATTCTTGCCTGGTAAATCCCATGGACAGAGGAGCCTGGCGGGCTATAGTCCATGGGGTCACAAAGAGTTGGATGTGATTGAAACGACTTAGCACACATGCATGTATTAACTATCTCCTTGACTACACAAAGTATGCCTTCCTGCTGCTGCTGCTGCTAAGTCGCTTCAGTCGTGTCCGACTCTGTGCAACCCCAGAGATGGCAGCCCACCAGACTCCTCTGTCCCTGGGATTCTCCAGGCAAGAACACTGGAGTGGGTTGCCATTTCCTTCTCCAATGCATGAAAGTGAAAAGTGAAAGTGAAGTCGCTCAGTAGTGTCTGACTCTTTGCGACCCCATGGACTGCAGGGGCTCCTCTATCCATGGGATTTTCCAGGCAAGAGTACTGGAGTGGGGTGCCATTGCCTTCTCCTGTGTTAGTCTAAGGTTTTGTTTTTAACTTTTTCATGCCAGCCGCTGTGTGAAATAAATATGGAGGCTAACGGTGGAAAATGGCAGAGGGGATGGACTTGGAGGAAGAGCAAAGTATCCCTCGGAGGGTATATAACAGAGAAGGAAGGACAGCTGGCAGCCGTGAATAGAAGGTGCCTCTCCTGCTCCCGCAGTGACTCCTGGCGTGCTCCCTGATAAGCGCTTTGTTACACAGGCGGTGAGATGGCATTAGCTTGCCAGCTCCAGAATACACGTTCTTGGCCCTTGGCTTGCCCGTGAGTCTGTGAGACATTGGAGGAGCTGGTGGTGGGCAGGGGCAGGTTTGCTGGGGCAAAAGGAAAGGTGTTTAATGAGCGTTGGCCTTATTTGAGTAGAATACAAAGCAGCATCTCTATGAAGAGTAAAGTGTTAGTCGCTCAGTCGTGTCTGACTCTTGGTGACCGCATGCACTGTAGCCTGCCAGGCTCCTCTGTCTATGGGATTCTCCAGGCAGGAATACTGGAGTGGGTACCCATTCTCTCTTCCAGGGGATCTTCCTGACCCAGGCATTGAAGCCAGGTCTCCTGCATTGCAGGCAGATTCTTTATCATCTGAGCCACCAGGGAAGCCCATGAAGAAGTTAAGATAGTGTAAAAATTGCATAAATATTCCACATCCTTCCCAGAAATCTGAGAAAATGAAAATAACCGAGATGTTCTTATCCTTATAAAACACTGTAAAATATATGAAAAGGTCATTGCTTTTATCCAAGGTCATAAATGTTCAAAGCCCAACTCGCGGAGAACCTGTGATGTGAAGGGACCACGGTGGTCCTTTTCTTCTCCTCACATCCCTTTCTCTGCCTTTCGTCCTTTGACACAGAACAATATGGATTCGGAGACAGTGGGAGAGGCGCGTGGGCTTTTATGGGGAGCACGCTTGTGGCGCAAACCTGAAGGAATGACAGTTCTGTGAGAGAGGAAGCCGGGGACCCCGGGTTCCGTCTGGATCCAACCAACCCCAGACAGACAGGCTGGCTTGCCGTTGTGTGTATGGAGTAACAGTGACATCCTGTGGCCGGTCTGCTTGCTCTAAGTGGCTCCTTTATAGATAAAGAAGACCGTTTTGTCTGTGTTGAAAGGTGAGCCCCAAATGGCTCCCTCTTTAGATGAAGCATAGAAGAGGGGAGGGCAGAATTTCCGGTGCCCCCATCTCAGTTGCTGGCTCTGATTCAGGTGGGGGAGATTCTCGGGACAGAGCTCATGTCTGACTTTATGCTTGATCAATTTAAGTGTTACCATTTGAGTGCTGAGCGGGCCATAATAATAACCATGAGAACCGTGTGAGAAAATAGCGACAAGGAGGACAAGCACTTTGTCTCTTTCTAAGACATCCCGGGGGATTAATGCAGAATAATCTGTTACTTTAAAGTGCCTAAATTGCTTGACATTTAGCTTTTTTTTTTTTTTTAAAGAAAGTTTTGGATGAAATAACTTTATTTTGACCTTACTTGGAGAGAAGAGACCTGGGAAGAAAACAACCGTAATCTTGTTATTCTAACCTCCCTAGGTAATCAGGTCTTGGGAACCAGGCCAGCCTGTGCTCACAGGGATCTGTGTTTCCAAGCCTGCCCCGTGAAGCCTCCTGCAGTGTTGAAGGGAGAGGGGACCCCACCCCCGGGGAACACCTAGCTTTGGGTGCAATGGAGGCGGCTAGTGTGAATCTTCAGGGATCTGGCCAGGCCCTGGTGTGAGCTGAACAAAGTTGTTCACTGCAGGGATGCCGAGCACCTCATGGTTTCTATGGAGGTTGGCTGCTACTCCAAGACACCCTCAACTCAGCTCTTTCTTCAGGGTCCCCATGATCCCTGCTCAGGGAACTGGGCAAAAGGCGCCAGGAAGGAAAGGGTTTGTGTTCTGGAGGACACAGGCTGGCTTCTGCTAGCCAGCTCTGTGACCCTGGCAGGCTCCTTACTTCCTGGAGTTGCACTCCTCTCAACTGCAAGAAGGAGTTAGTGATAAGCACCCACTTCTTGGGGGGCAGAGATGAGTATGTGGGATAAGGCAGGGTGATCACCTGTGGACAGAGCCTGGGACACAGTTCGAACCCAGGCGGGGAGCTGCTGGGTGGTTGTGTAAGCCTGTGCCTGGGCTAGAGACAGGTTGGTAGAAGGCTCCCTGGCCCCCCTCCCTGAGAATCAGCAGAGACCCTGCCGCTGTGCAGGGCTGCAGCTTTGGGTTGAGGGCAAGAAAAACGGAGAGGTGTGTGTGGGGGCTGGGTGGGATATGTGTGTATGTGCATGACATGCGTGTATGTACGCGTGGCGTGGTATGCGTGTATAAGGGATGTATGAGATATGTGTTTTTGTGTGCGTGTGTGGTGTGGTGCACATGTATATGGTATGTACGAGGTACGTGTTTTTGTGTGTATGTGATGTGTGCATATATGGTAGTGTGTATGTGTGGTGTATTTTTTTCTGTATATGTGATATGGTTTGTGTGTGTGGTATGTGAGATATGTGTGTGCTGTGTGTGTATGTGTGTATGTGGTGTGTCTGTTTTTTGTGTATGTGATGTGTGTGTTTTATGTCCGTGTGTGGTATGTGTATGTGTGGTATGTATACATGGTCAGTTCAGTCACCAAGTCATGTCCAAATCATTACAACCCCATGGAATGCAGCACGCCAGACCTCCCTGTCCATCACCAACTTCCGGAGTTCACTCAGACTCACGTCCATCGAGTCAGTGATGCCATCCAGCCATCTCATCCTCTGTCGTCCCCTTCTCCTCCCGCCTTCAATCGTTCGCAGCATCAGGGTCTCTTCCAGTGAGTCAGCTCTTTGCATCAGGTGGCCAAAGTACTGGAGTTTCAGCTTCAGCATCAGTCCATGGTAGTGTGTGTGTGTTTGTGTGGTATGTGTACATGTGGTGTGTGTGTGTGTGTAAATGGTGGTGTGTGTGCTTGGTGGTGTGTCTACATGGTGTGGTGTGTATGTATGTAGAGCATATGGTGCGCGTCTGGTGTGGTATGTGTATGTGTGTGGTGTGCGTAGATGCTATGGTGTGTGTATGTGGGTGTGTGTGGTGTGTGTAGATGCTATGGTGTGGGTATGTGGGTGTGTGGTGTGTGTGTGCCTGTCATGAGCCCGTCTTGCGGCAGCTCAGCGAGGGCTGTTTGCACAGAGGAGTGAGACGTGAGTGCTGCCCAGAGGTCATCTACAATACTTAGGGTAGGAAAAGAAGAAACAGAGGGAAGGAGCAGGGGTGAAGAAGCCAAGAAAATGCCAATAAAGGAAGCAAATGGAGAGGATTAGTGCAAAGCAAGACTTTCCGTATCGAGTATTCTCCTAGGCCATTTTAAAGTTCTCCAAAATCATGATAACTTAATTCCTATGTCAATAACGGTTTCACAGACTTTTTGTCTAGTGACAGAAAAAAGGGCAAGGCCATGTTTCCTCCCACAGGGTAAGAAGCTTGCATTCTTAGTCCTTAGGTGACTTAACTGAGAGCATGAAAGGCATGGCTCGAAGCTATTTGAATCTCTGTCCTGGCTGATCAGCCAGTTGTGGGGGAAAAAGTGATAATTTCTCCATCTCTCCTGAAGTGAGACTCTTTCCTGCCTGTTTCTCAAGTTTCCTCTCTGTTCCCCCTCCTCCTCATTCTCCCTTCTCTGTCTGTCTCAGTGTCTCCCAGTTTGGAGGCTGACTCTCAGTCCACCTGAATGGCACTTTTTGCCTTCCAATGTTCTCACACGTTTCTTCCTGCCTTTGGGCAGCCACCCTGTTTTACAAGCTTCGCCTGAGTTTCTACTTTCACTAAGTGACAGATGGATTTCCCACGTCCTGCCTGTAAAAGAAAACCAATTTGTCTGAAGATGGGTTTACTGAGGTGTCGATTATAATAAAGGGAAAGTGATGTCGTAGTATTTATGGAGACAGAGTTTGAAGGGACTGCACTTGGGATCATTAGGGAAAAAACAAGAGTTGAAGTCCTTCGGAGGCATTTGAAAGGCATATTAGCTTGAAGATTTGACTGGAGTGATGGGAAGGCAGAGAAATAAAGCGAACCAAGTTTTTGCTTGCTTGGTGGTTTGTTTGCCCTGATCGTGTGAAGTCTGAGCCAGCAGTCCCAATGGTCTTGACTGCCCCTCAGTGTTTCTCTGCATGTGGGCAGGGAGGATGCTGGAATGGCCAGTTTGTCCATGTGATGCGCAGGACAGAGCTCTCTCTTGGGAAATAGATGCTTGAAGTTTCTGATTATACAAACAGCAAAGCTAATGATGTCCCATTTATTTGTGAAAACACATTAAGCCCAGTTTTATACACTCATATTTATACTTTTAAGTATGTGGCCAGGAAGAGTGGATGCAATCCAGGAAGTCCCTTCGTGCAATCACTTCATGCCCATACAGAAAGCTCTGGGGCAGCCCAGGGTTGATGCTCACGCAGCTCAGTTGGCACTTTCCCCCACATCCTCCACCCTACTCTGCCCCTCCCCTCTCCATCACCACCCTACTGTTTCTTCAGTTTAATGAAAAGAGACAGGGCTGGAAAGACACTGATGGGTGCATGGCGTGTATGCTTTTCCATCCCCTCCTCTTTGCTTCTGTCCCTGACATCAGAAGGGATGAAATTGTTTCCTTCTCATATTAGGTCCAAATAGACAGTGTTCTAACTTGTCTCCTGAGTATCAGTAGAGATGTTTTTGGTGCCAAGGGACAAAACCCTCAATTTTTTGTCTCCTGTGTTTACACAGTCTTCAGTGTTTCTCCAGTGGTTCAATAGTATGAACGAGAACCCATTTCTTTCTATCTTTCTGGTCATTATCAATTTCACCTTAAGACTGACTCCCCTCGTGGTCACAAAATGGCTGCCAATGCCATTGGGGTAGCTTCGTACCTCTCTATCTACGCAGAAAGAGAGAGGAATAGAGGGGAAAATATGTGCATTCATATGCACTCAAGTTTTTTCTTCTCCTTTTCCTCCTCCTTCTTCCTCTTTTCCTTCCTCCTCCACCTCCCCATCCCTTCCCTTCCCCTCTCCTCCTCCACCCACTTCTCCTTCTCTGTGGTCAAGATCAAGGAAACCAATACCAGGTGTTCTTCTGGTTGAATACACTTAAGTTCTGTTGTTGTTGTTTAGCTACTCAGTCATGTCCGACTCTTTGCGACCCCATGCACTGCATGTAGCATGCCAGGCTTCCCTATCCTTCACTAACTGCTTGAGCTTGCTCAAGCTCATGTCCAGTGAGTTGGTGATGCCATCCAACCATCTCATCCTCTGTTGTCCCCCTCTCCTTCCACCTTCAATCTTCCCCAGCATCAGGGTCTTTTCCAATGAGTCAGTTCTTCACATCAGGTGGCCAAAGTTTGGAGTTTCAGCATCAGTCCTTCCAATGAATATTCAGGACTGATTTCCTTTAGGATTGACTGATTTGATCTCTTTGCAGTCCAAGGGACTCTCAAGAGTCTTCTCCAATACCACAGTTCAAAAGCATCAATTCTTCAATGCTCAGCCTTCTTTATGGTCCAGCTCTAACATCCATACATGACTACTGGAAAAACCATAGCTTTGACTAGATGGACCTTTGTTGGCAAAGTAATGTCTCTGTTTTTTAATATGCTTTCCAGGTTGGTCATAGCTTTTCTTTCAGGGAGCAAGCATCTTTTAATTTCAAGACTGCAGTCACCATCTGAGGTTGTTTTGGAGCCCAGGAAGATAAAGTCTGTCACTATTTCCATTGTTTCCCCATTTATTTGCATGAAGTGATGGGACTGGATGCTGTGGTCTTTGTTTTTTTGAATATTGAGTTTTAAGGCAGCTTTTTCACTCTCAAGGCAGCTTTTTCACTCTCCTCTTTCACTTTCATCAAGAGGCTCTTGAGTTCCTCTTCACTTTCTGCCATAAGGGTGGTGTCATCTGCATATCTGAGGTTATTGATATTTCTCCCAGCAATCCTGGTTCTGTACCTGTCTGAACTACTTGCTGAATTGCTATGCCTAGCAGATGTCAGGTGCTAATTGCTTTATGATAGAAGGACCTACTGGAGCTAGGGGAGAATAGGGACGGGCAAGGAAAGTGAGATGGCTCACATAACATGCTGCTACCCAACACGGAAGGGATTTCCACTAGTCCTTCTTATTCTGCCTTTATAAACTCTGTTTCATCATCATGATGTGTGAGAAGCCATTTATCTGAAATATATAAGTATTATGATTGGCAGAACTTTTTTATGAAATTGATAACCTCTACTTCAACTATGTCTGTAGAATCTCCATGTCCCACTGAGGGCATTTGTGTGCTTGACATTTTTGTGTCCTTCTGTGGGCAAAGCCCCGGGACCTCAGTGGAAGGATGGAAGATAGTGCTTCCCTTGGTCATTTAGCTGTGATAACTGCTTCTGGGAATATGACCAGCACCCAGGACTGAAGCTATTTAGAGTCTAGTAGGTGGGTAAAGCCATGTATGCCAGGTGAGTTAAATGAATTCCTTCTATTCTGGAGCATCTTCTTGAGATAGGGACCATTGGCAGAGCAAAGCCTCTTTAGGCTGACCTGGATATTTCATCACCTCTCTCCCTCCTTCCCCTTCTATTACATTTTTTTTTTCAACAGAGAATGAAAGGAAGTCAATCCCCTGGCACTTCTATGCTCAAACATATTTGGTTACAAAATTTGTAAGTGAACTAGGGACTGAATCCACTTCTTGCTAAGATGAACTGAGAGAGAGAAGACTCCTAGGGCCAAAGTAAAAATAAAGCACCAGTTCTCATTATCTGATTATTTATCTCATTATCTCAGTCTGCTGTCCATGGGGTTGCAAAGAATCAGACATGACTAGACAACTGACACATACATGCGCAGTCGTGTCCGACTGTGATGCTGTGAACTGTAGCCTGCCAGGCTCTTCTGTCCACAGGATTCTCCAGGCAAGAATACTGGAGTGGGATACCATTCCCTTCTCCAGGAGATCTTCCTGACCCAGGGGTCAAACCTGTGTCTCCTGTGTCTTCTGCATTTCAGGCAGATTCTTTACCCACTGAGCCACCTGAGAAGTCCTCTGATTATTTATACCAGTTTACTAATGAAGCAAGTGACAAGTGTCAGGTGAAACTCCCACTACCATTGGAAGGTCATGGTTTGGAAGTACTTGAAAAGAGATGTGCCAGTCTGGTGTGTTAGTGATGTTGATTACGTGGTTGTCAGATGGAAAGGAGAACACTAGGTCTTTGGCATGCTCTAGCAGTCATTCCCTGGCAGTAAGTGAAAGGGCCTGGATTGGACACCCCTGAATTCTGACCATCATTTCCTACCTTCTCCATTAATGAAAATTGAGACGAGAAGCAGGATATCAGCATGTGCTTTTCCACCTGGAGAGCAAGGAGAGACATTGGGAAGAGCAGCACCCACCACCTCTGCAGTCAGTGATAAGCTTGTGTCATCTCCTTGGCAACTTCTGGAAGCCACAGGTTTCAGGTACTAGGTGTGAGGCAGGTTTTGGGGTGAAAGATGCTGGGGCTTGAAGGGATGCCAGACCCCTCACAATTTGTAAGTGAAGACTCATTCATTCTCTGGCAAACTTGGACCTGGGTCTCTTAGTTCTTGGAGTTCTGATTTGTTATCATACAAATGCACTGATTCCATTCTAATCTGACTTAACCTCTCTTGTGATTTCTCTTGCCAGAAAATCTCCTTTTGCTTTAAACATTCTTTCTATAGCAGTATTCGTATATTCAGGCTTCCCTGAATGGGAAAGAAAGATGGCAAAGAAACTGCCTGCAATGTAGGAGACCTGGGCTCAATCCCCGAGTCAGGAAGATCCCCTGGAGAAAGGAATGGCTACCCACTCCAGTATTGTTGTCTGGAGAATCCCATGGACAGAGGAACCTGGCAGGCTACAGTCCATGGGGTCGCAAAGGGTTGGATACAACTGAGTGACTAACACTTAACTGACTCATATATTTAATCACTTGTGCTAACTTGATGCAATTCTGTTTCTTCACAGTGAATTTGCTTGTCCTTGTTCTTATGTATTATGGGTTGCTTTTGCAGTTGAACTATTGAAGGCAGTCTTCTTTCTGAGACCTTTGTAGGGGGCACCTTATTTTTTATCTACTGGTCTATCATTGACCACTGCCTTTTTCTTCTCTGGTTTATATCACATTAATTCCTCTTGGTTTCCCCTAAATCTTCTCCTTCAGCTTAACCTCCATGGCCCACTTCATTGGATAGATCAGTGGAATGCCCACCTGCAAGGCACAGGCAAGCCCTAGCCATGCCAGAGAAGGTTGGTGGGAGATTTCTCCCATGGTAAGCCTTGCCTTGAGGACCCTTGCAGGGGATGGAGAAACTGAGGCTCCCCACTCTGCTCCAGGTATTTCCTCCTTTCTTTCTCATGGTTCAGCATTCTGTCTCCTGGATTGCTGTGCCTTTAGGACTTTCTTAATCCCTCTCTGGTCTTCCTGTTGTCTACTTTTGCAACTTTCCCTCTCACTGGCTTGCAATAAGTGTGACTTCAAGGAAAGCTCAAGCCTTCTCCTCAGAAGGCTCTCCCCAGGCAGCATCCTGACCCTGCTAGTGCCATTGGGGGTGAAGGGTCCCAGAATAAGTCACCCCAAGATAGGCTACTTTGGGAGGATTATTTTGAGCTTAAAGCAATTGAGAACCAGCAGATGCAATAAAATAGTGCCTTGCATGCATGTGTGCTCAGTTGTGTCTGACTCTTTGTGACCCCATGGACTGTAGGCCGCCAGGCTTCTCTGTCCATGGGATTCTCCAGGCAAGAATACTGGAGCCGGTTGCCATTTCCCCCTTCAGGGAATCTTCCTGACCCAGGGATTGAACCCGTATCTCCTGCATTGGCAGGAGGATTCTTTACCACTGAGCCACCTGGGAAGCCCAAAGAGTGCCTTAGTGCCTAAAAATAAAGTTTAAATTTCCTCTTTTGTAAAGGAAATTTCCATTTATAAAAATGGCTTAGAGAGCTACTCCTTGGTGACAACTCTTATTACCTGAGAGACTCTTATCTGCAAGACAGATAACCCATATTTGTTGTACATTTCTTTCCCTCTGCCCATGACTTGCCTCCTCCACCAGAAGCCCATCCTCTTTTCCTTTGTTTAGCCAAGGATGGTGTATCAGTCTCCATCATCCGGCTGCCTCCTTTGGTCTCACTTCTTTGTGAAACTTCTGCATGTAAGTACTTAGTCACACATTTTTTCCCTCTTGTTGATCTGTCTTTTATCAGTTTGATTCTCAGGCCCCAGTTGTTGAAATTACAAGGGTAGAAGGAAAGAGATTTTCCTTCCCTACAGTGGTCGTAGCAATTCATTCTGAGCTGCACCCTTGACGATCTCAGTCTTACATGCGCATTTTAAATATTAATCTCTAGTCATTCTTCAGAAATGTTATTTCATGTGTCTGTGACTAAGGCTTCCATCCTTGAGATTGAGTTATGTTTGTATGAAGACATGCAGTGTGACTATGATCTCCAGCCTTCTTCATATTATCTACCTCAGAGGACGGTCCTGCTGAGTATTCCAGGCTTTGCAAGAGTGCAGACTTCAGTAAAGATCCATCAGTGATGCCCCGTCCGAGGGCCAGTGACTCCCCCTCAGCCTCTCGGCTACTTTCATCTCCGTTGTTAAAGAGGTGGATCAAGATGAATGGTGTCCACCAGGCTTTCCTTTTCTGCCTTGGTCTGTCTCTTCCCTGCTTAGTGACAGGAGCACTGGAAGTGTATTGGGAGAAGATGTGAGCTGTGGTAATTCTGCTAAGGGTAGAGAAATCCTTCCTGAGTTGTTGGCAAGAGAACAGCTTGATGGACCCCGGCAGAGGCAGCCATTTTCGTCTCATTGGAACCCTGTTTATTCAATGCCTGAACAGCTCTTGGAACAGCAGGGTTGGGGGGGGCGTCTCTGTGCACAAAAGACGAGCATGGTTGATGTTAAACTGGCATTCATTTATTGGACTCCATCTTGGGTACCTTTCCTATTTCTCTCCTGGGAAGACAATGTTGGTGGCAGCTTTGACTTCTATACAGCCATATTTCAGACACTTACACCTCTTGCTTAGTGGGAAGTTAAGCCAGATTTGCAAAGTTGATAATGTTGTCATGGCACTAACAAAAGATATTCTTATATCCTTGCTGAAAAAAGTGAGTGAGAGTTTTATTTTCTTTTTTTTTGGTCTGAGTTTTTTGTTTTTAGCATGAGGAAAATGTCATGTGTCTTTGATCGGCATTTCAGAGGGTGCAATGCAACCACAGGACGCACACGTCAGTGGCTGGAAGAGTGTCGCAGTCAGCAATGAATACAGACCGTGTCCACTCCTCTGTGTTATGTCCTTCTCTTGTGTGCTATTGATTGTTACTCCTCAGGGAGGAGGTTCTTCTGACTCAGACACTAAGCAAGTTCCTAAAGAAAATACCAGCTTTAAAAGGGAATAGAGGAAATAGCAGCGGCAGCAAAAAATCGCTAATCTTTCATTTATAAGAGCTACTGAACATCTGGAGAGCAGGCGGCTCCTTTAACCCCCGGAGCGCAGGAACAAATGAGCACCAAAGGGCATCCCATGCTAATGTGGTGCCATTAATTTGAATACAATGGAGGGCCCTATCATAAACATCTTGGAGCCATCTGGGCCTCCCTTTCTACCTTGCCCAGCGCCTTCGGGTGCTGGAAGCACAGCTTTATGGGAGAAGAAATTCTTCAGAAGCTGAAGAAGAGTGAAGATATTTTTAAACAGCAATGCTAAGTTCAAAAGAAAAAAAATGTATAATGGCTGAAGTGAAAAAATGATCAAACAAATGTATAGGAAAAATAAGTTTTTGAAAAATTGAAGTACAGTATAGTTGATTTACAGTGTCGTGTTAGTTTCTGGTGTACAGCAATGTTCTTCACTTATACATACACGTGTGTGTGTGTGTGTGTATCTTCTCTGGTGGCTCAGTCGGTAAAGAATCTTCCTGCAATGTAGGAGACCTGGGTTTGATTCCTGGGTTGAGAAGATCCTCTGGAGAAGGAAAGGGCAACCCATTTGAGTATTCTTGCCTGGAGAATCCCATGGTACAGTTCACGAGGTCACAAAGAGTTGGACACAATTTAGTGACCAAACCAGCACTACATATATATATATATATATATGTATACACACACACACACACACACATACACACATTCTTTTTCATATTCTTTTCCATTGTGGTTTATTATAGGATTCCTTGTGCTCTACAGTAGAATCTTGTTGTTTTCTCTCTTTATATATATATATGTATATATATAGTAGTTTGTGTCTGCTAATTCCAAACTCCCAGTTTATCCCTCCGCCACCTCCTTTCCTCTCTGGTAGCCGTGAGTTTGTTTTCTGTCTGTGAGTCTGTTTCTGCTTCATAAACAAGTTCATCTGTGCCATATTTTAGATTCCACATATAACTGATATCACAAAGGATTTGTCTTTGTCCAACTTACTCCACTTAAGTAAGATCATCTCTAGGTCCCTCTGTATTGCTGCAAATGGCATTATTTCCTTCTTTTTTATGGCCGAATAGTAAGGAAAAATGGGCTTCCCAGGTGGCACTAGTGGTAAAGAACCTGCCTGCCAATGCAGGAGATGTTAAGAGACTTGGGTTTGATCTCTGGGTGGGAAGATCCCCGAGAGGAGGGCACAGCACCCCACTCCAGTATTCTTTCCTGGAATATCCCGTGGACAAAGGAGCCTGGCAGGCTACAGTCCATGGGGTTGCAGAGAGTTGGACATGACTGAAGCAACTTAGCACACATGCATGCGATAAGGAAATTGTGGGTGTTACTGAAATTAATATTTATGTCTGTTTCTCTCCAGCACGTATACCATTTTCAACCAAATGTCAGTGTGCTGTGGAAGGACAGAAGAAACCATATGCATTAGGAATGATTAACATGAAGTTCATGTTTGGGAGGAAGAGTATAAGGTCTGGAGTTTAGTTGGCATTGTGCAACTCTTTCTAGCACATTTCGGTAGGGCGCACTATCTAGAGAATCTTAAACTCCATTAGAAGATAGATAGAAGATAGATATGGGGATTAGAATACCTGTTCTCTTTTCTTTCCCTCAGTGGTCTCCTGGGATAATGTAAACATGCAGGGAAGTTGCTCTGAATAGAAGCTCGAGATAAACTATCAATGTATGAATTAATGTTGTCATGCAGCAGTTGTAGCAGCAGCTCCAAGTTTTGAAATAAGAAAATATTTGTAAACACGCACTCTCCTTCGATCCAGAAAAACCTCCCCATACCTCCCTCAAGCAGAGACTGCACGCTGGCAGCTGGTGAGTAGATCTGGGCTATAGACCGGGCTAGTTGGCTCACATGGGCTTTTGAGAGTTTTTGAAGTAGCTGCCAACGCTGACAAGAATACCCAGATTTTTAATTTCTCTTAAGAAATGGAAAAATCTGGCCCTGATGGTGCCCCCAGTCCGACACAGCAGAAGTCAGCTGGAGAGGAGGTTGGCGGGAGCCCCTTGTCAGCATCCTTTCTCTGACTGCTGTCCTCATCTGGGCTTGTTCATAGGCATTTTAGTTTGTACTACTTGTCCGGAGGAAGCTAGTGAAGCTGTTTTTCAAAAAAATTGAGTAGCATGTTGCATTACCCACTCCAGTGTTCTTGCCTGGAGAATCCCAGGGACGGCGGAGCCTGGTGGGCTGCCGTCTATGGGATTGCACAGAGTCGGACATGACTGAAGCGCCTTAGCAGCAGCAGAGGCAGCATGTTGCATTAGTCAGGGTTCTCAGCAACCAATAGTGTGTGTGTGTGTGTGTGTGTGTGTGTGTGAGTCAGTTGGTTGGTCAAAGAAACAGGTTTATTTTAAGGAATCGGCTCACACAATTACAGAGGCTGAGAATTCCGGACCCAGGAGAATGGACGGTGTACGTTACCCCAAGTCCAGAGGCAGAAGATCAGTGTTCTGGCTCAAAGATGGTCAGGCAGAGAGAAACTTCTTTTGAACTCAGCCTTTTATTCTATTCAGGCCTTCAAAGGATTCCATAAGGCCCACCCACATTGGGAGGCAAAGTGGCTTTACTCATCCTACTGATTCAAATGTTAGTCCCATCCAGAAACACCTGCACAGACACAAGACACCCCCAGAAATAAGGTTTAACCAAATATTTGGACATGTCCTGGGTCCACTTCATTTGACATATAAAATGAGCCATCAGACACACCGAATAACCTTTCAGCTTGCGTGAGTAGAGGACAGATGTCCTGTGTGTCTGTCATTTATCTACAATCCCACCAAGAAGGGTTGGGAAAGCCTCTCAAGGAGACAGGCATCTAGTGTGGAGTAAGAGAGCTGAGTACAAAGCTCCAAGTAGGGCAGGTCCCGGATAAAGAAGACAAGTAAACAGCTGCTGACAGTTACCTTTGTTTATTTCTTTCTCAAAGTTCTCTGTGTCCCTTCACTTTTGATGTCAACTAGAGCCACTAATGGAGAAGGCAATGGCACCCCACTCCAGCACTCTTGCCTGGAAAATCCCATGGATGGAGGAGTCTGGTGGGCTGTGGTCCATGGGGTCGCTAAAAGTCAGACACAACTGAGCAACTTCACTTTCACTTTTCACTTTCATGCATTGGAGAAGGAAATGGCAACCCACTCCAGTGTTCTTGCCTGGAGAATCCCAGGGACGGGGGAGCCTGGTGGGCTGCCATCTATGGGGTCACACAGAGTCAGGCACGACTGAAGTGACTTAGCAGAAGCAGCAGCAGCAGCAGAGCCACTAAGTTCTGAAAATATCTGGACACTTACGAAATCAGGATGTGCACACAGTGAGGACTGTAATGCTCCACTCACTGGACCTCTGGATCATTTACTGGGTGTGGGAGTCCTGCGTAGGATCTGGGTGCAGAACCGTTCCGTGGAAGCCTTGGTGAAAGGAAGAGGCTGCCCTTTTGGGGATCATTACCTGTACTAGTTTCCCTGGTGGCTCAATCGGTAAAGAATCTGCTTGCAGTGTGGAAGACCTGGGTTCGATCCCTGGATCAGGAGGATCCCTTGGAGAAAGGAATGGCAACCCACTCCAGAATTCTTGCCTGGAGACTCCCCACGGACAGAGGAGCCTGATGGGGTACAGTCCATAGGCTTGCAAAGAGTCGGATACGACTGAGCGACTAGCACACACCTGCACTGGCTAAGGTTGCCTGGGTGTTGTGTTGGAGGCATTTAAGATGGATGAGCAGGAACAAAGCACAGTCTCGGTCCTGAAAAGTAGTCAGGATCATATTCAGAATAATGGTCCACCATCTTAGACATGATGAAAACGATTTTCACTCAAAGGCAAATTCAAAGGCACTAGTAGTAATTCCCGGAGAAGGCAATGGCACCCCACTCCAGCACTCTTGCCTGGAAAATCCATGGACAGAGGAACCTGGTAGGCTGCAGTCCATGGGATTGCTAAGAGTCAGGAACGACTGAGCAACTTCACTTTCACTTTTCAATTTCACGCATTGGAGAAGGAAATGGCAACCCACTCCAGTGTTCTTGCCTGGAGGATCCCAGGGACGGGGGAGCCTGGTAGGCTGCCATCTCTGGGGTCTCACAGAGTCGGACACGACTGAAGCGACTTAGCAGCAGCAGTAGTAATTCCATTCTTCACTTGCTCTAAATGAATTGGGAGTGAACCTGTCAGCTAAACTAATTATCAAAAGCTTTGAAATGAGGTATGTAAAAAGCCATGTATATAAAAATTCTGTTCACGCCGTGAAACAGGAAAAAAGATATGTTAGTTTAGTTCTCTTTTTAAACTGTTGTTTGAATAGAATTGTAGACAGTTTTTTTTTTTTAATCTTCCTTTTATAAATGTCATTTAAAATGAATGACCACTTGGTGGCTGATTTCCATCAGCACTATTCTTTCGGACCGATGATGCAGGTCTTGAAATCCTTGCCCTGTTTGCTTTCCGCCGGTGTTCCTGCCTGCTCAGCCCCTTGCAGGGCTGTGGGCATTCCCAGCAGGGCTAAGAAAGAACTAGAACAGCCATTCCACTGTCTCTCAATGAGAACTCCCTCTCCAGGGCCCTTGCCTTCCCCCTGCCCTTCAGATGCGGAGGCCGACCTGTCCAAGTGGGCGTGAGTGGTCATGATTTAAGCGGTGCCAAGCGCTCTGTGCTCCACCGGGAGCGGAGTTCTCTGCCTCGTAGCATTCCTGGCCATCTGGGCTGGGAGACCGAGACCACTGTGGCACCGAAATAACCTTGGCCAGTTCTCCCGAAACTTCTGCTTTAGGAACTGTCGTGCTGGACGCTGTGGCATGTGACACCAGGAGCGCGGACGCTATGAGACTTGAGGGGCACTGGCCTCTTTTCTTACCTGTGTGCCCTGCTCTTCCAGCCTTGCCCCCACATTTGGCATTCTGCTGCCTAAGCACAAGGAAGGAGCCTTCCTTCCTTCCCAGGATGGGAGGCAGGCAGAGTGCCCGTGTACACAGACACACACACACACACAATAACACACATGCAACATACACCCAGGATGTGAGGCAGGCGGAGTGCACACACACACACACACACACAGACACACACACACACACAGCCCCACACCCAATGCCTGCCTTCCTCACAGGAGCAAAAGGGTGTCTGCAATGGCCAGGGAGGCTCCAGCTCACTGAGTCCTGCAGGGAGGAGGGCAGTCAGCCTGGAGAGAGAGTTTAATAAAGTCTTGGGGGAGGAATGCTCTGGGGTTTATTCTGCTGAGCCCGGAAGTTTTACCGCATGTGGTCTCAGTTACCATTACTCTCTTTGTCTTGAGAGAAAGTTTTCCTCTTTCAATCTATTTGCCGGCGCCACTAACTGCACATAACTAGCTATTACCCCAAAGACTCCAACCATCAATTAACATATTATATTTAATAGTTTCATGTGAAATCTGATGGTCTTCTGTGATCTTTCAAGTTGAATAGATCCTTAAAGCTGCAAAAGATTTTATAAAGTGTGTGTGTGGTGTGTGTGTGGTGTGTGTGTAGTGTGTGGTGTGTGTGTGGTGTATGTGTGGTGTGTGTGTAGTGTGTGGTGTGTGTGTAGTGTGTGGTGTGTGTGTGGTGTGTGGTGTGTGTGTAGTGTGTGGTGTGTGTGTGTAGTGTGTGGTGTGTGTGTAGTGTGTGGTGTGTGTGTGGTGTGTGGTGTGTGTAGCACATGTGTGTATGCTGTGTGTGTATATGGTGTGTCTGTGTGTATGATGCATGTGTGTCTTGTGTGTATATGTATTGTGTGTAGCATGTGTGTGTTTTATGTGTGATGTATGTGTGGTGTGTGTAACTGATATGTGTGTGATGTGTGTGTGTGTAGCACATGTGTGTTGTGTGTGTGTGTGTCCAAGTGTGTGTATGCGTGTGTGTTCCAGGTGCTGGGAAATTGTAGTGAATGAGACAAATAAGACTCTACCCTGTCTCCTATGGGACTTAGATTTTAACGGCCCCCTCAGTACTTAGGGTAAAGTCACAAGCCTTTTACGATTGATTAAAGGAGTCTAACGTGGTCTCTCCTAGTCCCTCCCTTCATCTTGCACTGCTCTTTCTGCCAGTCTGCCTTCCATGATCAGCATCTTAGCACAGGAGGCTGGCATATCCCTACCCTGTCACCTACTCACTGCAACACGTCTTTCTCATCTCGGCTCACTGTCCTTTCCTCACTGATGTCTTCTCTTGCCCTCCCAATCTACATGCGTTCCCCTCTGATGTTCTTGCCCTTAGCACCCCTCCCTTCCAATGTGTTCCATGATCCCAATACCATGTCACTGATGCCTGATTTCTCGACTGGTGGGTAAGAATCGGGTTGGTTTTGTACTTTGTTATATCACCTTTTGTTATTGTTGTTTAGTTGCTGAAGAAGGAAATGGCAACCCACCCTAATATTATTGCCTGGAAATCCCATGGATAGAGGAGCCTGGAGGGCTACAGTCCACGGGGTCACAAAAGAGTCAGACATCGCGTAGTGACTAAACAACAACAAATATCTACCTTTTAAGGAGTATTCAATAAATATTTGAATCAACTAATAAATGAATAAGAAAAATGGAAGGGTGCAGATAAATTGAAAATGGCTTTGTAGGTGTATCTTAGAAACACTTTGATTGTTACAGAATTTCCCAATTTTTAATCTTTCTTTTTCCTTTCAGTTTTTGGAGAGTAAAATTTATCTGAAATCATATTTCATGACTGCCAAGAAGGAGACAGATCTGAGCTTTTACCTACTTGTAAACTAATAGGTTAGCTTGTCATAGTTTCATGGATTCTCACTGAAGTCATGAGACTCCTGAATCAGACACAGCAGACTTAATTTCTCACAGAATGGCAAGCAGCATGACCATCAGTATATCTGTGTCAGTTTTCTAGGCTCCCAGGTCTCATGGGGATGATGGGGATGGGCCCAAGCAGGTATGTCACAGGAGAGGACTCCTGAGCATAGGGAACCTGAATCTTCTATAATGGACAGTAAGCGTGTCTGTCCCTTTGCTCCAGAGGAAGGTGCTCTCTTTATCTTCTATGACTGTGAGCAAGTCTGCCTGTTGCTCTGGAGGGAGATGACACAGTCTCTATCTTCCAAGGCTGTTTGCTTTACAAACATGCTTGGATGGTAGTCTGAAAGGAAGACATTTAGTGCGTTGCTCACCAGAGGTATAGAAACATTAGAGACCCATGGGGAATTTCCCTGTAACAATATCTATCCCTCATTTTTACACCATTTTGGTTTCTGGTGAACTTCCCATGAGTATGCCAGGCCTCCAGTGTTCACAGGGGAGGTGCAGGAACCGGGGTCGCCCTCTGCCATTTTGCTAGACTTTGTAGAGCCATCTGGTGGAGGATGGCAAACCTGAAGTTGGTTGCATGGGTTTAGGGAAGTGGCACCTGGGTGTTTTCCTTCATGAAGGAGGGTCCAGGAGAGTTTATGAAAGACAAATATCATTAGTGTCCCTCATTCCTCATCCCTCCTGAGCTCTGAGATGTTGTTTCCTCAAGTACCAAGGCTATTATTCTCCTTCCATGCCACAAATGTAGTGTGTCCCATTCCCAGAGCTACAATGGCGACTTTATTGTCCCCTATTCACACCCAGGCATTTCATTCAGAGGGGTCCAGTGGGAGAGGCACAAGGGCATTCTTAATAAAGCTTAGACTCACCATCTCCCCCATTTTGGCACGTGTGAACCACTGGAGAGCGACTTGGCAAATAGCACACTCAATCAAGTGGTCAGAATCCTTACACACTGTGACCATACTGGTCCAATGAGACAGCTTTGGTGGCTACACTAGAATCAAGTTTGAGGCCCTTCGTCCCTTTTTGGTTGTGCTACCATCCAGAGGGAGGACCATCCAGGCAGTCCTGGGGTTTCTGTTAGGAGAAGCTTCATGCCCAGAAATGGTCAGGTGGAATCCAGAATTTTCAAAATAGGTTTATATAACCCCCTAACCATTTTCATCCCAATTATTACCTAGAATGAGGCCAAGAGAAAATGATCCCTTTCTGGGACAGCTGCACTCAGTGACCACATTGCCTCAAGAATGTGTATGGACCAGGAGGAGGTGATGGAGGCCTGTTGAAGTCTCAGCAATACCATATATCTGTGGATGGTAAGGACCATGGAAGGTCTATTGAATATCTTGACCATTAGCCTATAACTGGGTCATTTTTATGGTAAAAGGTTCATCACTGTCAGGCTGAATTGGTCCAGAAAGCCAAAGTCAGGACACATTAGCTTCAAGGGCTGCAATGTGGCCTTCCTCACTGGAAGATAAAGGTTGAAACTCTTGGCTAGAGTCACGAGTCGGGCAGGCAGCAGTGGCTCATGCATCAGAAACAGAGTCCTTTCCTCTGCGCCCTGTCCATGTTGCTGTATCTGGGAAGATGATGGATCCAGGCAACAACAGTGGCAATCTGGACACTGCAGACTAATCACAAACTCGATTCCAGACAGTCTCAGCAGAGCACAGGCCCTTACTGTGGGCAGTGACAGGAGTGACCCAGATGGTTTGATTAGCAGCCATGATATGTTTCCACATTTCATGGCCCCAAAGAGCAGTGTCTTTAATCTGCCAGCCTCTAGTTTTCCAAATGGCAGAGCAAATAGCTAAGTCTTTGGCAACAGCCCAAGAGTCAGGAAAATTATAATCTGGTTCATCAAAGGGAGTACTGACCAGAGCTATGACAATGGTTTTGCATTCTACCCATTGAGCAGAGCGACCACATCCCAGAGCTGGCAGTGAAGTTGAACAGCCCCAGAAGCCTCCGTGGACACCATCAGGGAAACCTCTGTGAACCAGGGGCCCCCTTAACTGGTGACTTTACTTCAGGTGGTGGAATGAGGGGTAGAATCTTCCAAGGGGGTGGTTACCACTCAATGTAAAGCCAAGGTACTGCTGAATCAGGCTGGCTTCATCTTTTTTGGCACGTGGGGTATTACTTTCTCATCCTGTTAGTTGTTGAGTTCTAGTTGACCCATGCTAAAATCGGAATACCAGAAAGTCACAGCCCTCTGTGAATCAGGTGTTCAGTTTCAGCCAGAGCCCTGAAGCAAGCTAGAAGCTGCTTCTCCCAAAGGATGTAGCTGGCAGTCATGTTGGAGGGATGACAAGTCCTGAACCCCAAGGGTATCTCTGAGTGGAACCTGCTTTGCTTCACCAGAGGCTCCAATAGGCAGAATCATGAGTCACTGAGACTCAAGGTCCTTTTAGCTTGTTTTGTTCACTGTTAACCTTGCCAAGATCTCATCATTGAATTTGGAGCCTGGCTTCTCACATGGGACCAGGTATAATAGTGACTTGAGTGCCTGTATCCATCCGTGTCATACAGCTATATTTCTACTATATTTCTACTCTTTCCCCGAAACGCCCTAGTGTACTCAGATGGGTGCACATGACCTTCAGCCTCACCTTAAATCATCTTTCTTTAAAGCAGTTATGGTCAGGTAGAGAGAGAGAGGGTCCAGAGACCAGGTAGGTCACTAAGCAAGGCTTTGCCTTCACTTTCACTTTTCAGTGGCCACTTGCAACCATATCCAGGTCAACCAGCCAACTTCTAATGCTCTCAGTCCAGCTAATATTCTGCTCATTTTGACACTGCTCATTTCAGCTTTGGGGACCTCATGCTCAGCATGCATGCATGTATGCTCAGTTGCTTCAGTCATGTCCCTTTCTTTGCAACCCCATGGATTATAGCCGGCCAGGCTTCTCTGTCCGTGGGATTCTCCAGGCAAGAATACTGGAGTGGGTTGCTGTGCCCTCCTCAAGGAGATCTTCCCAACCCAGGGATCAAACCTGGGTCTCCTGCATTGCAGGCAAATTCTTTACTGCTGAGCCACTGGGGAAGCCTCCATACTCAGCAGTCACAGTCTATTGCCTTTTGTCTGGGGCTGCTACTTTCCTGTAGGGGTAACTTTCTTCTTTTTCTCCTCTGAAGGAGAGTGAGTAAAAGCCACATCACTGTTTGGGTACTTGTTCAATCCAACCTCATCCTCTGAACATCCGTTGATATCTGTGACTCCCTAGTTGCCCATCACTTTGGGGAAAGGATTCTACACCATCTCAAGGAGTCCTCTTACATCCTCAAACATGCCCTGCAGGTCCCTTTTTCCTCTTCCAGAAGCAAAGCCAGGTGTCTGTCAGCATCCCATTCTCATTACCAATAAAGCCAAGAACTGAGAATTCTTGGCTGAGATTTTACGATGCTTGTAAACTAACAAGTTGCTGCTGTGGTCTGAAGGTGTTCCCTCCAAGTTCTTCTGTTGAAATCCTGGCCCCTAAAGATGATGGTATTAGGACTGGACCTTTGGCTGATGTTTGGGTCATGAGGGTGGAGCCCTCATTGATTGGGATTAGTGCCTTAATTATAGAGGCTCTTGAGAGATTCCTTCACCCCTTCTACCATGTGAGGACACAGCAAGAAGTCACCAGCAAGAAGTCCATAGACCAGGAAGGGGCTTCCCTGGTGGCTCAGACAGTAAAGAGTCCACTTGCTATGCAGGAGACCCGAGTTTGATCCCTTGTGAGTGACTAATACACACACACACACACACACACGTATGCATGGATCAGGAAGAGGGCATTCAGCAGAGCATGACCATGCTGGCACCTTGATCTTGATTTCCTAGCCTCCAGAATGTGATAAGTAAATGTCTCTTGTTTATAAGCCACCCAGTCTATGGTATTACTATTTTGTTTTAGCAGCCCAAATAGACCCTCACATTAGCCTATTAGATGATAATGGGATGCTGACAGAAGCCATGAGACCCCTGGGTTAGAAATACCATGGCCCAGAGAGCCACATGGGCATCAGTACATGTATGTCAGTTCCCTTGGCCCCCAAACCCCATGGGGAGGTGCTGATGGACCCAGATGGATGCCTACATGCAGTAGGTTGCATTACAGGAAAGAATCCTAAATCTTTTATTGTGGACAATAAGCTTGTCTACTCTTTGTTTTGGGGAGGGGGCACTATCTCTGTCTTCCAACAGTATTTGCTTCATGCGGTCAGTTGCTCAGTTGTGTCCAACTCTTTGTAGTCCCATAGACTGAAGCCCGCCAGGCTCCTCTGTCTATGGAATTTTCCAGGCAAGAATACTGGATCAGGTTGCCATTTCCTCCTCAAGGGGATCTTCTTGACCCAGGGATTGAACCCATGTCTCTTGCATCTCCTGAATTGGCAGGAGGGCTCTTTACCACTAGTGCCACCTGGGAAGCCCCATTTGCTTCATGCATGCCCTTAAATAGATGGTTCAAAACAAGGGACAATTAGAGCCTGACTTGCAGGATGTGCTGAAAGACAAGAGGCCCATGGTGAGTTGTGTTCCAATAATAATTCCAATAACAACTCATAAGGGATAATGGACTAATGAATGAGTGAACCAGCAAGATCTGGGTTCAAATCCTAATTCTATTCTGAACATATTTGTAACTTTTGGGATGACTGACTGTCCATTTGCTCCTATATAAAATGACATAATAACTGTAACTCTTGGCTGGGTGCTTACTATGCCAAGTACTATTCTAGGTGCTTTTAGGATATTTTATTTAATACTTACAGTAATCTTAGGAAATAAAACTTTTTTTCCTGTTTCATAAATAAGGAAACAGAGCATGGATATGTTACTTACCCAATGTCACACATGTAGGAGGCACCAAAGCCAGGATTTGAGTCCGTGCTCGCCACTCTGGTTTCCGTGGTTTTAAGTACCTCTGCATCCTACACAAGACGGAGTACCAACTCCTGCCTCACTGGTGTACCCTATGAAGACTGCAAGCATCGTTAGGTGATTAATCAAAGACGGTTTTCTTTCTTTACCTTTCTACAGTTGTTTAATTAAAAATATTCAATTACTTGGCATCCTTGTCTTGAAAAATGACTACTACTCCTTTATTGACTAAAAGTGGGAAAATACATTCCCCCATAACATCAGGGAAGAAAGGCTGAACGTGGGGTACAGTGTAGAGAGGGATTACTCCAGCATTCTCTGGGTCGAGGAGGAAGAGCCACCCACGATGGTGCCTGGACCCCCAGGGGTCTGTGAGAGGCTGTAGAGAACTGCAGAGTCTGGCTCTGAAATTGCTCTTCCTTCATCAACTCCAGATGAACCAACCCTCAGAGAGAAGAGCGTGAAGGAATTGCCTGAGAAATACTCCGAGAACTAACAATGGGGCCTCTAATTCATAACAGCCTAGAACAAGCCGGGTCTCTTTGTGCTCTCATCCGGGTGTCGTGGAGGTGGTAATCTGAGCTGCCCGCTATCATCACCAGATACACAGTCCCGGTGTAGGGCTCCACTTCATCTCAAAAAAGAAAAAAATCTTGTGGTTTTAAAAGAGACTCAGTCAAAAATGTAACTTTAAAAAGCCTATACATTTAGTGAATGCATAACCAGTAAATCTGAAACATATTTAATGCAGATATATTTACGTGCCATTAATTCTCATGGAGGCTAATTTACGCATCCCTGCATAGTGTTGGCATTCAATAGATATTGACGTCACACCGCTCAGAAGCGTTTCAAACAGACACTTGGGCAAAATGACTAACATGACATTTGATGGATTTTATGATCCAATTATTCGTTCCCCAGGTATGTATTTTCTTTATAATTATATGCTTTTCAGATAAATATGAAAGATTTTTGGTGTGGATTTAGTAATCTTAAAATTCTTATTGCAATTCACTTGCAATGACTCCTATAGGGACAAAGGTACTTTATTCTATTAAAGTGTTAGTAACTGGGCTGGAGTGAAAACTAGAAACAGAAAAGGGTAAAGTACGCTCTTTCCATATTGCTACCAATTTACAGGTCTGAGAAATCCTAGTCCCCAACTAGAGATAATGAGTTGAAGACTTTGTTGTACTTACTACTACCTATGAGATCTGGAGGGCTTCCCAGGTGGCGTTACTGGTAAAGAATCCACCTGCAATACAGGAGCTGCAGAAGACACAAGTTTGATCCCTGGGGCAGGAAGATCCCTGGACTAGGGCATGGCAACCCCCTCCAGTATTCTTGCCTGGAGAATTCCATAGACAGAGGAGCCTGGTGGGTTACCATCCATAGGGTCTCAAAGAGTTGGACCTGACTGAAGTGACTTAGCATGCAAGCAAGCTGCTGCTGCTGCTGCTAAGTCGCTTTAGGCGTGTCCAACTCTGTGTGACCCCATAGACAGCAGTCCACCAGGCTCCCCCATCCCTGGGATTCTCCAGGCAAGAACACTGGAGTGGGTTGCCATTTCCTTCTCCAATGCATGAAAGTGAAAAGTGAAAGTGAAGTCGCTCAGTCGTGTCCGACTCTTTGCGACCCCATGGACTGCAGCCTACCAGGCTCCTCCACCCATGGGATTTTGCAGGCAAGAGTACTGGAGTGGGGGCAAGTGAGTTGGAATCAGTCAAAGCCTGAGGAATCACTTGATGTGCTCAAGTGGCTCTTAGTACCTTCCACTATTACACGGCCTGTTACGTTCTTATTTCTTTACCTCCCTGCTTCATCTTCTGGGCAGTCATTTCCTCAAGGGCCATGACCATGTTGAAGTCATCTTTGCATTCTTGTGTCTGGAATAGACAAGGCTCACAGCAGATGTTCCCACTTTTAGGTTTGGCCACCTTCTTTCCTTTGCCATCAACATTACTTTTGCTAAAACGCATACATGACTAATTACATCAACTGGTCCCCGCGGTTCTGTGCACTACTGCTCTGTCTACGAGCAATGCCTTATTTCCCATGTGAATCTAGCTAACTACTACTTGTCTTTCAAAACTCAGCTTGAGAAGCTACTCTTCCTGGAAGCCTTCTCTGACCCCTCCCATCTGATTTCACGCTCTCTCTCTGGGTTGCCCTGCTGCTGCTGCTGCTAAGTCGCTTCAGTCGTGTCCGACTCTGTGTGACCCCATAGATGGCAGCCCACCAGGCTCCCCCGTCCCTGGGATTCTCCAGGCAAGAACACTGGAGTGGGTTGCCATTTCCTTCTCCAATGCATGAAAGTGAAAAGTGAAAGTGAAGTCGCTCAGTCGTGTCCGACTCTTAGCGACCCCATGGACTGTGGTCCACCAGGCTCCTCTGTCCATGGGATTTTCCAGGCAAGAGTGCTGGAGTGGGGTGCCATTGCCTTCTCTGCTGGGTTGCCCTAGCATCTGTGTATTTGTCTGTGAGAGCCCTTATCATCCCATCTGCAGGTGTTGACTGAGGTTGTGGGCCCAGGTCCTGTACCATTTGGTTTTGTTCCTCTAGCAGGTAGAACAGGTCTGAACTCATTGGAAAACCTCAGATAAATCTTTGCTAAATTCATAAATGGATAAGTGGATAAGGAGCAAATAACAAAAACAAGCCATGCTAGCACTTAGAAATTTGATATTATGTTGGTTGGGGCTTCCCTGGTAACTCAGCTGGTGAAGAATCTGCCTGCAATGCAGGAGACCCCAGTTCAATCCCTGGGTCAGGAGGATCTGCTGGAGAGGGGATAGGCTACCCACTCCAGTATTCTTGGGCTTCCCTGTGGCTTGGCTGGTAAAGAATTTTGATCCCTGGGTTGGGAAGATCCCCTGGAGAAGGGAAAGGCTACCCACTCCAGTATTCTGGCCTGGAGAATCCCATGGACTATGTAGCCTATTGGGTTGCAGAGTTGGACATGACTGAGTGACTTTCACTTTTGGTGGTCTCATATATCAGCCTTAGAAGATTAGGCTTTGATGAAATTATCCTAGAAAACACTATTAGAACTGTTATCTATTGGATGCTCATTACTCACTTTTCACGTGGTATGAAAAGTGTCTCCGAAGTTTGGAGACTGTTAACAGATGCTGTGGGTACCCTACCCGTCATTCAGTTGTCATCAGCGGTCCTTATTAGGTATATGTCTTACAAATAATACTCCTACTTTGCACTCTTGATAAGCAAACAATTTTGTTTATGAAGTCTAATGCAGCAATTATTTTCTGTATGGTTACTATTGTGTGCGTGTGTGTTGTCCAGTTTAAGAAATCTTTGCTTACCCCCAGGTTAGAAAGTTATTCTCTTGTGTTATCTTTGAGAAGCTTTATTGCTTTTCCTTTTGCATTTTAGGTCTATCATCCATCTGGAATTGATTTTTGTGTTTGGTTTGAGGCATGGATCAAGGTTCATTTTATTCCCATATGGATATTCAATTACCCCAGCACCGTTTATTGAATAGACAATCCCTTCCCCACTGAATTGCAGAGGTCCTTTGTCATTAATCACATGACTGTGTAAGTGTGGATCTGTTGTGCACATTCTCTTCTGTTATCTTTGATCTCTTTGTAGGTCTTTGTACCAGTGCTACTCTGCTTTAGTTACTATGGCTTTATAATAAAACTGGAATATTTGATAAAAGTATTTCAACTTTGTTCTTCAAGATCATCTTCACCCCTTTTGATCTTTGCATTCTATATAAACTTAATTTCTATGAAAATTGATAGAATTTTTATTGTAATTGCATTGAAGCTAGAAATCAAATATCAGATAGCTTCAAATATAAATTTGGGTGGGAATCAACATCTTTACAATATTGTCTTCCAATTCATAAATATATATATTTCTCCATTTATTCTTTTTAAATTTCTACTGCTAATATTTTATGGTCTGTATGGTTTGGTACATCTTTTATTAGGTTTGTCCAATATTTGATATTTTTATGTTAATTTAAATGGTACTTTAATGCAGTTTTGTTGCTAGCATATAGAAATGTATTTGATTTTGGTGTATTGTATTTACAATAGTCTTGCTAAATTTACTTAATAATTCTAATAGTATTTTTAAAAAAATCATGAATTAGTGTTGAACTTCTGAATTTATTGAAATGGACATAAGTTTTTAAGCCTTTATTATAATGTGATAAACTCTGTTGATTGATTTTAAAATATTAAGCCAGGCTTGGATTTCAGGAATAAATCCAGCTTGATCATGATGTCTTATCATTTTTAAATATTGATAGATTATATTTTCAAGTTTGTGTCTAAGTGTTTTGTGTCTATGTTGATGAGAAATAGTATTGGCCTTTCTTTCTTGTGTAGTTTTCCCAAGTTGTGTTGTTAATATTATAAAAGCCTCATATAATGAATCAGGAAGTATTCTCTCTTTATTTTTATTCTCTGTCAGAGTTTGTGTCAATGGCACCCCACTCCAGTACTCTTGCCTGGAAAATCCCATGGATGGAGGAGCCTGGTGGGCTGACGTCTATGGGGTTGCACAGAGTCAGGCACGACTGAAGCGACTTAGCAGCAGCAGCAGAGTTTGTGTAAGATCAATATTGTTCTTCTCCCAATATTTGGAGGAAATCACTGGTGAAATCATCTGGCCCTGAATTAATTTTGTGGGAAGATTTTTAAAAATAATCAGTTCATCAATCAAGATCTAGACAGGAGACAGACACCATATAATAATTTGAATTTAAAAAGTTTAAAATAAAGAATTATTAACTATTTACAATGTTTTAGCTATTAAGAAGGAATAAAAGAGAACTATAAAGAAGATCCTAGGACTGAAGCAGAATAGCCAAGGCAGAAACAAGTTTGGAAGTGAGGTGTTCCTTCTCTTAGTCTAGGATTCAAATTCCGTGGAAGTAGACATGGCTGCAGCCCCTTGGATACTGGAGGAACATTTGCCTGGGGCAGAGCTGGTGCACAGGTGGTGGGCTGGGTTTGGCAGACAGAGAATCATGGGTTTGAAATGGCAAACTGAAAGCCTCTAGCTGAGTGCTAGCTGGCCAAGGCTGCCATAAAGGAAACTTGAAGTAGGAAGCCCCTGTTGGGATGCAGGTAAATGGAAGGCTGGTGGGCAGGGAACTATGGGCCTGGGCTTGTAAGCTGGCAGGTGAGTGCCTCTAGGTGTCTGCCCACTGCTGGCCATGTGCACCATAGGGAAGAACTCAGAACAGTACCCTGGGAATCAGGGAGAAAGGGTGTTTCCCCCTTTAAAAGTGATAAGCTCAGCTTTGTTCCAGCCTGCATGGAAGAAATGTATTACAAACAAAGCAATGAAGAGTGGATTTGGAGCTGAGAAATAACTGGCGCAATTAGATTAAATTTTGTAGGCAAATAGGGGAATTTCTGGGCTTCCCAGGTGATGCTAGTGGTAAAGAACCTGCCTGCCAATGCAGGAGACTTAAGAGACGTGGGTTCGATCCCTGGATCGGGGAAGATCCCCTGGAGGAGGAAATGGCAGCCCACTCTAGTATTCTTGCTTGGGAAATACCATGGACAGCAGAGCCTGGTGAGCTAAGTCCATGGGACCAGAAAGAGTTGGACATGACTGAGTGTCTGAGCACTGAGGAATATTCCGATTTTCTAATTCTTATGTTGGCTCTGATAAGTTGTGTTTTTCACAGAATGTGTTCCTTTGATTTTTCAAATTTAAAATCACAAATTTGCTTATAGTAATCTCTTACTGTTTTTTAAAATAATTTTATTTATTTATTCACTTTTGGCTGTGCTGGGTGTTTGTTGCTGCATGGGCTTCTCACTGTGGTGACTTCTCTTGTTGCAGAGAAAGGGCATGTGGGCTCGGTGATTGCAGCTTGCAGGTTGTAGAGCACAGGCCCAGTAATTTTGGCTCATGGGTTTAGTTGCTCTGTGCCATGTGGGATCTTCCCAGACCAGGGATCAAACCCATGTCTCCCACATTGGCAGGCGGATTCTTTACCACTGAGTCACCAGGGAAGCCCCTCTTATTGTTTTAAACATCTGTTGGATCTGTAGTGATAGCTTCTTAATTGTTTTTAATATTGGTAATGTGTTCCTTATTTTTTCTTAATTAGTCCCCTAAACAGTTACTAATTTTATTAATATTTAAAAAAATTCATTTCATTGCCTTGATGATTTTCTCTATTGTATATTTGCTTTCTATTTTAGTATTTTCTGCTTTCATCTTTATATTTTTTCCTACCTACCTCTGCTTTCTTTTAGCTTAATTTTCAGGGGTTTTTTTTGGATGCTTACATTGCAGATGTTAAGCCTTTTTCCTTTCTAGTTTGTGATTTTAAGGCTATATGTTTCCTGTGAGTACTCCTTTACTTTCATCATGCAAGTTTTGGTGTGTTATATTTTTATCATTGAATTAACAATATTTTATAATTTCCATTGTGATACATGTTTTTCATTTATCCATGGATTATTTAGAAGTGTTTTGCTTAATTTTCAAGCATTTGTAGATTTCTAGGTTAATTTAATTGAAGTCAGAATATATTCTGAACAATTCAGATTCCTTTGAAATATGTTGGAGATTTCCTCTATGGCCTATTTTAGTAGATAACCCTGTTAGTACACTTTAAAAGGATATATATTCTAAAATTTTTGGATGCAGTGGCTTGTTATGTCCACTAGATTAAGCCCACTAATTGCATTGTTCTAACAGGGCTTCCCTGGTAGCTCAGTTGGTAAAGAATCCACCTGCAGTGCAGGAAACCCTGGTTTGATTCCTGAGTCAGGAAGATACCCTGGAGAAGGGAATGGCTACCTACTCCAGTATTCTGGCCTGGAGAATTCCATAGACTGTATAGAGTCACTTTCACTTTCAATCATCTGTAATGTATTTTCTAATATTCTTGATCTGCTTGTTCTGTTAATTACTAGAAAAGTTATAAGTGAGCAAGTATGTGGATTTATTCATTTCTCCATGTAGTTAAGTTTTTGCTTTAAATATTTTGAAGCTATATACATTGCTGCATGTAGTTTTAGAATTATTATATATTCTGTGAAATGATGATTTTATTATTATGGAATATCTTTCTTTACCTCTAGTAATACTTAATGCTTTGAAGTTTACTTTGTCTCTGGTGGGCTGCCATCTATGGGGTCACACAGAGTTGGACACGACTGAAGCGACTTAGCAGCAGCAGCATATTATTATAGCTACAACAAATTTTTTTGGATTTCAAGTACATGGCATGTATTTTCCAATCCTTTACTTTCAACCCTGAAGATATATTGCTGTCTCTTTTAAGCTGAGATAGTGAGATTTTACTTGCTGCATCTATCCTGATCATCAGTTCAGTTCAGTTCAGTCACTCAGTCGTGTCTGACTTTTTGCAACCCCATGAATCGCAGCACGCCTGATCATATTAGCTCTTTAATTGGAGTGTGTCTTCTTTTTCTGTTCTGTGTAATTACAGATATATCTAGATTTATATGTATCATCTTGTTATTTGTTTTCCGTTTATCCATCAGATCAGATCAGATCAGTCACTCAGTTGTGTCCGACTCTTTGCGACCCCATGAATCGCAGCACGCCAGGCCTCCCTGTCCATCACCAACTCCCAGAGTTCACTGAGACTCACATCATCGAGTCAGTGATGCCATCCAGCCATCTCATCCTCTGTCGTCCCCTTCTCCTCCTGCCCCCAATCCCTCCCAGCATCAGAGTCTTTTCCAATGAGTCAACTCTTTGCATGAGGTGGCCAAAGTACTGGCGTTTCAGTTTTAGCATCATTCCTTCCAAAGAAATCCCAGGGCTGATCTCCTTCAGAATGGACTGGTTGGATCTCCTTGCAGTCCCAGGGACTCTTCAAGAGTCTTCTCCAACACCACAGTTCAGAAGCATCAATTCTTCGGCACTCAGCCTTCTTCACAGTCCAACTCTCACATCCATACATGACCACAGGAAAAACCATAGCCTTGACTAGACAGACCTTTGTTGGCAAAGTAATGTCTCTGCTTTTGAATATGCTATCTAGGTTGGTCATAACTTTCCTTCCAAGGAGTAAGCGTCTTTTAATTTCATGGCTGCAGCCACCATCTGTAGTGATTTTGGAGCCCAGAAAAATAAAGTCTGACACTGTTTCCACTGTTTCCACATCTATTTGACATGAAGTGATGGGACTGGATGCCATGATCTTCGTTTTCTGAATGTTGAGCTTTAAGCCAACTTTTTCACTCCCCACTTTCACTTTCATCAAGAGGCTTTTTAGTTCCTCTTCACTTTCTGCCATAAGGGTGGTGTCATCTGCATATCTGAGGTTATTGATATTTCTCCTGGCAATCTTGATTCCAGTTTGTGTTTCTTCCAGTCCAGCGTTTCTCATGATGTACTCTGCATATAAGTTAAATAAACAGGGTGACAGTACACAGCCTTGACGAACTCCCTTTCCTATTTGGAACCAGTCTGTTGTTCCATGTTCAGTTCTAACTGTTACTTCCTGACCTGCATACAAATTTCTCAAGAGGCAGATCAGCTGGTCTGGTATTCCCATCTTTTTCAGAATTTTCCACAGTTTCTTGTGATCCACACAGTCAAAGGCTTTGGCATAGTCAATAAAGCAGAAATAGATGTTTTTTTTTCATCTGCAGGCTTCTTTTTCATCAGTCATATAATTTTGAAGATTATTTAATTTTCACCATTAGCATGAAGTTATGCTTTCTGCTATTATTTATTTTTTTTTAGCAATTCCAAAGTTCACTATTGAGTGATGAATTTCTAGCTTAAATTAATGTGTTTAACTTATGGACAAGGTCTTATAATGCTCTAACTTCATTTATCTGTTGCCCACCTTTATGCCATTATTGCTGTTTTGGTTCTACATGTATTTTAAATTACAAAGACATTATTACTATTGTTATAAAGAGACAATATTCCTTTGGAATTATGAATACTTATATTTTCTGGTACTCTTTTTTCCCTGCTTCATTAACATGTTTCCATCTGGGATCATTTGATTTTTTCTGCCTTAGTTTTTAAAATTTATTTTTATTTTTTAAAAGTTTGTTCTTGCTGGTTACAATGTCATTAAGTGTTTTCTTGTTTGTTTGAAAATGCCTCTGTTTAGCCTTTATTTTCAAAATCTGTTTTCGTTGTGTACATAAATCTAGGTAGGCAATGAATTTCTTTCAGTGTGTTAGAGCTATCATTCTACAGTATTTTTTTTTTATTCATAGTTTTTGTTGAAAAGTCTGCCATAATTCTATTGTTGCCCCCCTAAAAGTCTTGCATATATTTTCTTTTTATGTTTATAAGATAGTCTTTCCTTATCTTTTTCTAAAAGCAACTTCATGAATATCATTTGATTTATATTGATCTTGGCTGGAATTTACTTTGCCAACAAAGGTCCGTCTGGTCAAGGCTATGGTTTTTCCAGTGGTCATGTATGGACGTGAGAGTTGGACTGTGAAGAAAGCTGAGCACCAAAGAACTGATGCTTTTGAACTGTGGTGTTGGAGAAGACTCTTGAGAGTCCCTTGGACTGCAAGGAGATCCAACCAGTCCATTCTAAAGGAGATCAGTCCTGAGTGTTCATTGGAAGGACTGATGCTAAAGCTGAAACTCCAGTATTTTGGCCACCTCATGCAAAGCGTTGACTCATTGGAAAAGACTCTGATGCTGGGAGGGATTGGGGGCAAGAGGAGAAGGGGACGACAGAGGATGAGATGGCTGGATGGCATCACCGACTCAATGGACGTGAGTTTGAGTGAACTCCAGGAGTTGGTGATGGACAGGGAGGCCTGGCGTGCTGCAATTCATGGGGTCACAAAGAGTTGGACACGACTGAGCGACTGAACTGAACTGGCTGGAATTTGTAGTGTTTTGTCAGTGTGTTAATATCTTTTGTTTTGCAAAATTCTGAGACTTTCTCTTTTGTTCCATTATCTCTCTCCTTTCCTTTTCAGGCTCCATTTACACTTCTGAACGTTCATAATGTTCCATATGTCTTTTAGACTGTTTTTCTATGCCTTTTTTCTTTTTGTTTTTCTGATGAAATATAAATCTTAGTATTTTCTACTGACCTATTATCCAGTTCACTTATCCTCTCTTCTGTTATGTCTAATTTGCTCCTAAGCCCATGTACTGAATTTTTAATTTTGGTGTTGTATTAAAGAGCTCTATGTATTATAATTAACTTTTAAGTAAATTCCAGTACTCTGATAAAATTTTCCATCTTTTTTTATATTTTGATTATGGTATTTATAATTATTTAAAATTCTGTGACCAATAATTAAAATATTCACCTTTGAACCCATTCTAAACTCTGTTTGGTTTTTTTTTTTTTTAACTGTTGGTTATTTGACCCTATATTCTGAATTACTTGGTAAATTTGATCTAATGCCAAGCATTATGTATGAAAAATAGATGCTATGGGTGATATCTCTCTTTAGAGAGGATTTGATTTTTTCCAGACAGATTGTGAAACCACAGGCAAATAATCTTGATCCGTTGGATTCAGGTTTCAGACTCAACGTGAGGGCTGGTGAGCTCTGTTCTATTTCATGTTGTCTTTATTCCTAGAACCTCCCTCTGAATGTACCTCTTGAAGAATCCCAAGGATAAGCCTGGTATGTTTATTAGAGATTGTCTTTCTTGGCAGAGTATGAGCTTCAGTTTTTGTCTTCTTAGAACCAAGAGACTACTGAAATATCTACTTAGATTTTTAGCTTTTCAGCAGCTGTGTTCTGCTTGGTTTCTTGGCAATTTGCCTCACACATGTGCAGCTTAGGAGTTGGAAAATACCTCAAAGAAAAATTATACACATACTATTCACTCTACATTTTCTGCAGTTAGTTTTTCTCTCAGATCAAGTCCTAGCTGCCTTGGTAGCCCTGTTCACCAATTTTCAACTTCTCTGTTGGTGAGACCATTGTAAAATCTTGGCTGCTGTTCTTTGCTCAGCAACTATGTTCCAAAAAGAAAATTAGCAACTGCCCTGAGGGGCACAAGTAGCAACTAGCTTAGTGCTCATTTCTGTGTGCTTTCCTTTTCTCCTTCATTTTGGTCTTTTAAGACTGAAGGGGCACTTGAAATGTATAATGGGACTCCTATGGCAGAGAGTCTGTGTAAAGTAGACTGCAAGAAAACCAGGGGAGGATGGTGAGGATGGTGAGGATGGGAGTAGACAAAAGAAGAAGAAAAATCTAGAGTCACAGAAGTTGCAGCCAGGTGAATCCCAGCAAAATAGTTTCAGGTAAATCCACAGAAAGGCCCACAAGAGACCAAGAATCAGCTTAATCATCCGCTTGCCCAAAGAACAAGATGCCATCTGCTATGGATTGAATGTGTTCCCCCCAAATTCTTATGTTGAGATTCTAACTCCCAAAGTGGTATTTGGATGTGAGGACTTCAGGAGGTAATTGGACCTGAGGGTGGGGCCCTCATGGATGGGATTAGTTCCTTTACAAGAAGAGACATGAGAGTTTACCCCTGTCTTTTGCTCTCTGCCACGTGAGGAGACAATGAGAAGATGACCATTGGCAAATCAGGGGGAAAGCTGTCACCAGGCACTAGACTAGCCAGTACCTCGATCTTAAAATTCCCAGCCTCCAGAACTATGTGAAATAGATTCCTGCTGTTTAAGCCACCCAGTGTGGTAATATTCCAGCTGCCTGAGATGACTAAGACACCATGTTAGAACAGCACTGGTTCAAGCAAGGGAATGGCTTTATTATCTTCTCTTTCTCCCCAAACGACAACCAATCTGTATTGTAAACAGCAAACAGATAATGTGGGTTAGATTATAATAAGGAAGAAGAACCTTATCCTCTCTTCCAGCAAGAGACTGGTCTGCAGGATATTTGTGTCAAGAATAAGAAGTAATGTTGTGACATTATCTACACGCTTCAGTTATTCATTAGGTTTTTCCCAGCCCGGTTTCCAGTGGATAGACACCGGTATGACTGAAGCTTGGGCTCCAATCAGCTGTATGCGGCAGTTGTGTGGAAGCTCTCAGAATTCTGAAAGGCAGAATGGGTCTGAAGGTGGAAAGCCCAGTCCCTAATGAAGAGGATCCTCAAAGAGCAGAGGTGGTTTAGTCACTAAGTTGTGTCCGACTCTTGCGACCCTGTGGACTGTAGCCCTCTGGGCTCCTCTGTTCATGGGACTTCCAAGGCAAGAATACTGGAGTAGGTAGCCATTCCCTTCTCCACAAAGAGCAGAACCAAGTTCAATATGCTAACATCTTTCCAGAATCCTGAATTGGTTCATTCTGGGCTTATTAATTCGACTCCATTTCTAAGGACTAAAAAAATAGGACACTGAAAAAAAGGTGTTTGTGTTCCAGTGACAAATATAATCCATTTAGTTGTTAAACGGGAAATTCCAGAATCCTCCTGTGGCTTTGCCTCCTATTTTGCAGGAAGAAGTTTTTCCCCAAAGACAGAACTGACTGGAGCCTCATGTCCCCAGAGGGCCTCATTGGAAGTTGGTCTTTGAAAGTTCTAACATAAACATACTCCCACCCACCTGGCTCATGTACAGACCATGAACAACTTGGCTTTTCTTCCCAGCAGAGCAGTTTTCTGTATGAGTCACTTCTGTCTCTTTATTTTGGACTTTTTGCCTCTGGGAATCATAAGGATCTATCCAATACTGTACTGAGACAGCTTTCAGAGCTCAGTGAACAATGAACAATAGAAAACCTTCTAAAAAGGCTGACTCCCCTCCTTGGGGTACATGGGAACCTAGGTCTGGTACCCAGTTCAATGGTAAACCAAGAACCTGGGCTAAAGTAACACGCAAGGGAATACGTCAGGAGGTGAAGCTTTTGCTTTCCTAGCAAGGGAGACAGATCAGTTCAGATCTGGAAAGCACAGTATCCCAATGCTGGGAAGTCTTGGAAAATCTTCCATGGGACTGGTCATGATCTCTAATCATTTCTATAGTTATTGTAGGAGATCTTGCCTGTTCTGAAAAAGAGTGGGCATGCTACAGAGAACCTTCACCTGTAAACGGAAGGTTTGGGAAGAAGATATAAGAGGGCTCAGGGTGGCAGAATGGAACACACACCTCCAGTAAGCATCCTTGTTTGGTGCTTTGTGTCTTCAAAAGGTTCACCCTGATGGATTTGGAATAATACCCCAAACTGTTTGGTTCTCTGCCTGTTTTCAGATCTTGGAGAAAGCACACGGGACCAGAAATATGTCCCTGCACAAGCCAAGTATAGTAAATGAGTTTCTGTGCTTATGGAATATTTTTAATATTATGAAATGAGAAAAGCCTCTCCTTTGCCATCTTAATTTTCTGACTATGTGAACCATTATTAGCACTGTGGGGCCCTGGAAGCATCTAGGGTCCCCACTGGTGCTTCCTTGAATATGGGCTCACTAACATTTATCTGTCTAAAGTGAAAGGTGTCTCTAATGATCCCAGTTGACATTTATTCAGTGCCTTTCACTCAGTGATCCCAAAGAGCTCCATAGGCTGATTTACGGGCTGTCCATGGAGCTGAAGTGAATGGTAATGACCACAGTGATGAAGATGGTGATGGATCACCCGGGCTCTGGCATTTGATATGTCAAGTTGTTTCTGGGGCGTTTCCAATTTCCTGAGCTTCCCAGTGATTAGAAGCATAAGGGCAAGAGAGTGCTCCGTCCATTTCAGGCTGCATTTCTCAGTGGAGATGGCTCTGATCGGGGCCTTGGGAGGTCTTAATTATCTGCCTCCTCACACGAAATTGAGTAATCATTTGGGAGCAGACACGAGGAAATGCTACAGCGTTTGCATCCCTCCTCTTACCCCGAACTCCCTTCATATAGTATTTTCAACCACCTGAAACTCGGGGGCTTTTCTGCTCCATGGGGAAAAGGGAGGAAGCAGAGGCCAGGATAAAGTCTGTTGGTTTAGGAGGTTTATGGTAACATAATCGGGCACCATGCTTTCCAGTTTTTTTAAGCCATGGAAACTCTCACTCCCCCCCCCCCCATTTTTTTTTTTTTCAAGCAAAATCCTATGGAGAATTAACATGTGAAGCAGATATGAGTGAGCTATTCTGCTCTGTACCCTCACTGGCCCCCACCCCATCACAGTGGCTCCTGAGACCTAGATTAAAAAACCGCTGGTGTCCTGGACTGTTGGGTTGTGAACTGTACACAAGAGATCTGAATTTCTTTCTAGCTTACCCCCTGACTTTTGAGTAAATTATTTGAATATCTACATGCTCCCTTTATTTTATCTTTAAAATAGAGACTAAATACTCTTCATTACATATTACAATTAAGGCTTTTAAAACTTAGGATGCAAGTGTACCAAAACTATAATAATGATGGGGATTATAAGGTTCCAGGCATAGGTCTAAATATTTTCTGATATAACCTCATATAATCCTTATAACCTACCTGTGGGGCAGGTACTGTTACTATCCAGAGAGGGTATACAAATTTCCCAAGGCCATTCAGTTTTTAATTAATATAGAGACAATTCAACACCTCGATCTTAACCCCTGACTCTTGGTTTTTAAACTTGGTTAGAATGTTAGACTCACTTAGTCCAGTTCAATTCAGTTCAGTTCAGTCACTCAGTCGTGTCTGACGCTTTGCGACCCCATGGACCGCAGCACGCCAGGCTTCCTGTCCATCACCAACTCCTGGAGCTTACTCAAACTCATGTCCATTGAGTTGGTGATGCCATCCAACCATCTCATCCTCTGTCATCCCCTTTTCTTTCTGCCTTCAATCTTTCCCAGCATCAGGGTCTTTTCCAATGAGTCAGTTCTTTGCATCAGGTGGCCAAAGCATTGGAGTTTCAGCTTCAGCATCAGTCCTTCCAATGACTATTCAGGACTGATTTCCTTTAGGATTGACTGATTGGATCTCTTTGCAGTCCAAGGGACTCCCAAGAGTCTTCTCAAACACCACAGTTCAAAAGGATCAATTCTTCGGCGCTCAGCTTTCATTGGGAGAAGGAAATGGCAACCCACTCCAGTATTCTTGCCTAGAGAATCCCATGGACAGAGGAGCCTGATGGGCTGCTATCCATAGGGTTGCACAGAGTCAGACACGACTGAAGCAACTTTAGCAGCAGCAGCAGCTTTCATTATAGTCCAAGTCTCATATCAATACATAACTACTGGAAAAACCATAGCCTTAACTAGATGGACCTTTGTTGGTAAAGTAATGTCTCTATTTTTTAATATGCTGTCTTATTTAACTTATATGCAGAGTACATCATGAGAAACGCTGGACTGGAAGAAACACAAGCTGGAATCAAGATTGCCAGGAGAAATATCAATAACCTCAGATATGCTGATGACACCACCCTTACAGCAGAAAGTGAAGAAGAACTAAAAAGCCTCTTGATGAAAGTGAAAGTGGAGAATGAAAAAGTTGGCTTAAAGCTCAACATTCAGAAAACGAAGATCATGGCCTCTGGTCCCATCACTTCATGGCAAATAGATGTGGGAACAGTGGAAACAGTGTCAGACTTTATTTTTTTGGGCTCCAAAATCACTGCAGATGGTGACTGCAGCCATGAAATTAAAAGACACTTACTCCTTGGAAGGAAAGTTATGACCAACCTAGATAGCATATTCAAAAGCAGAGACATTACTTTGCCAACAAAGGTCCGTCTAGTCAAGGCTATGGTTTTTCCTGTGGTCATGTATGGATGTGAGAGTTGGACTGTGAAGAAGGCTTAGCATGGAAGAATTGATGCTTTTGAACTGTGGTATTGGAGAAGACTCTTGAGAGTCCCTTGGACTGCAAGGAGATCCAACCAGTCCATTCTGAAGGAGATCAGCCCTGGGATTTCTTTGGAGGGAATGATGCTGAAGCTGAAACTCCAGTACTTTGGCCACCTCATGCGAAGAGTTGACTCATTGGAAAAGACTCTGATGCTGGGAGGGATTGGGGGCAAGAGGAGAAGGAGATGACAGAGGATGAGATGGCTGGATGGTATCACTGACTCATTGGATGTGAGTCTCAGTGAACTCCGGGAGTTGGTGATGGACAGGGAGGCCTGGTGTGCTGTGATTCATGGGGTCGCAAATAGTCGGACACGACTGAGTGACTGAACTGAACTAGGTTGGTCATAACTTTTCTTCCAAGGAGGAAGCATCTTTTAATTTCATGGCTGCAGTTACCATCTGCAGTGATTTTGGAGCCCCCCCAAAATAAAGTTTCTCATTGTTTTCTTTATTTCCCCATCTATTTGACATTACATGATGGGACCAGATGCCATGATCTTCGTTTTCTGAATATTGAGCTTTAAGCCAACTTATTCACCCTCCTCTTTCACTTTCATCAAGAAGCTCTTTAGTTCTTTACTTTCTGCCATAAGGGTGGCATCATCTGCATATCTGAGGTTATTGATATTTCTCCCGGCAATCTTGATTCCAGCTTGTGCTTCATCCAGCCTGGAATTTCTCATTATGTACTCTGCATATAAGTTAAATAAGCAGGGTGACAATATACAGCCTTGATGTACCCCTTTCCCAATTTGGAACCAGTCTGTTCCATGTTCAGTTCTAGCTGTTGCTTCTTGACCTGCGTACAGATTTCTCAGGAGGCAGGTCAGGTGGTCTGGTGTTTCTATCTCTTGAAGAATTTATCACAGTTTATCGTTATCCACACAGTCAAAGGCTTTGGTGTAGTCAATAAATCAAAAGTAGATGTTTTTCTGGAACTCTCTTGCTTTTTTGATGATCCACCAGATATTGGCAATTTGATCTCTGGTTCCTCTGCCTTTTCTAAATCCAGCTTGAACATCTGGAAGTTCATGGTTCACATACTGTTGAAGCCTGGCCTGGAGGATTTTGAGCATTACTTTGCTTGCATGTGAGATGAGTGCAATTGTGCCGTAGTTTGAGCATTCTTTGGCATTGCCTTCCTTTGGGATTGGAATGAAAACTGACCTTTTCCAGTCCTACGGCCATGGCTGAGTTTTCCAAATTTGCTGGTGTATTGAGTGCAGCACTGTCACAGCATCATCTTTCAGGATTTGAAAGAGCTCAACTGGAATTCCATCACCTTCACTAGCATTGTTCATAGTGATGCTTCCTAAAGCCCACTTGATTTCGCATTCCAGCATGTCTGGCTCTAGGTGAGTGATCACACCATCATGGTTATCTGGGTCATGAAGATCTTTTTTTTTTTTTTGGTATAGTTCTTCTGTGTATTCTTGCCACCTCTCCGTAATATCTTCTGCTTCTATTAGGCCCATACCTTTTCTGTCCTTTATTGTGCCCATCTTTGCATGGAATGTTCCCTTGGTATCTCTAATTTTCTTGAAGCGATCTCTAGTCTTTTCCATTCTATTGTTTCCCTCTATTTCTTTGCACTGATCATTGAGGAAGGCTTTCTTATCTCTCCTTGCTATTCTTTGGAACTCTGCATTCAAATAGGTATATCTTTCCCAAGCCCAGGCTGTATTCAAGATAAATATCTGTAGTAGAACATTACTGACAGCATTTAAAAAAAAAAAAAAAACTGCTTTTAGGAGTTGAATTATGTCCTCCAAAAAGTATGTTGAGGCTCTAATCACCTATATCCCAGAATGTAATGTTATTTGGAAATAGGATCATTGCTGGATGTAATTACTTAATTAAAAATGAGGGCAAACTGGAGTAGGGTGTTCTTTTAATCCAAATGAATGGTGTCCTTATAAGAAGATGAGCATGTAAAGACAGAGACATGGGGAGAAGGCCATGTGATGCTGAAGGCAGAGATTAGAGTCTGATAGCTACAAGCCAAGGAAAATCAAAGATTGCCAAGAAACCACTGGAAGTCAAGGAGAGATAGGAAGGATCCTCCCTTACAGGTTTCAGAGGGAACATAGCCCTGCCAACACCTTAATTTAGACTTCTAGTCTCCAGAGACAATACATTTCTGTTGCATTTTGTGGGTCTTGGCTATGGGTAGCCCCAGGAAATGAAGACAGCTGTCTGTGTGACTCCAAGTGCTAAAGAATCCACCTGACAATTCAGGAGATGCAAGAGACATGATTCTGATCCCTGGGTCAAGAAGATCTCCTGGAGTGGCAGGAAATGGCAATCCACTCAGGTATTCTTGCCTAGAAAATTTCATAGGCAGAGGAGCCTGGTGGGCTATACTCCATGGGGCCACGAAGAGTCAGAAATGACTGAGTGACTGAACACACATATGATTCCAGGGTGCAGACAAGTTTGAGAGCCTCCGCTATATGTTAATTCTCTTTCCTTAAGAATTTATTGTGCAACTTGGGGGAAAGAAACCTTGACTCTTGATTAGGCCTGGGGTAGGTTTGCCATCCTATGCTGATGCTTGCTGTACCACCTTCTAAAGCATTGGGTGGTGTTGATCAGGTATTTACAATGGTTAGTGCATGTGGAGATTTAAAGGGTCATTCTCAGTGCTCCTGTTCATGGGAGAAGCTGTAGTGGAGGCTGTGCACCTAGGCATGAAGTAAGAGGTGCCCAGACAAGAGAATGGAAGATGGTAAGAAGCAGAATGAGTGCTCCCCTTAAAGACAGTACAGTAGAAAGCTATCGTAGGGGGAGAAGGAACGATCAGGAAGGCTGCCTGCAATCCAGAGATACAGACACTGGTGACATAGAGCCCTGTGAGAAGCAAAGGTCCGTACAGCCAAGGCTATGGTCTTCCCAGTGGACATGTATGGTTGTGAGAGCTGGACTGTAAAGAAGTCAGAATGCCAAAGAATTGATGCCTTCAAACTGTGGTGCTAGAGAAGATTCCTGAGAGTCCATTGGACAGTAAGGAGATCAAACCAGTCAATCTTAAGGGAAATCAACCCTGAATACTCATTGGAAGAACTGATGCTAAAGCTAAAACTCCAGCATTTTGGACATCAGCTCAAAGTCATTGGAAAAGTCCCTGATGCTGGGAAAGATTGAGGGCAGAAGGAGAAGGGGGCATTAGAGGGTGAGATGGCTGGTTGGCATCACCAGTGCAATGGACATGAATTTTGGAAAACTTCAGAATAAGGTGAGGGATAGAGAGGCCTGGTGTGTTGCAGTCTATGGGGTCATGAAGAATCGGACATGACTGGGTGACTGAACAACAACAAGAGGTGGCCAGGGTGTCTGTAAGAAGAGGATGTTGGGATGTTTCACAGAGAAGGTGGTGTTTAAACCCGAGAAATGTGTTTTGGCAGGATGAAGGCTGTTCTAGACACAGGGAACATCTTAAAGGTGAGGAGGGGGCTGGTGAGTTGTGGGTGGACTTCATGCTTAGAGCAAGCTGGAAAAGAGAACTTGAGTAGAAGGAAAAAAGTCCAGGAAGGCCAGAGAAAGCAGTTTTCTGGAAGGATTTGGATATTGTGCTAAGTCCCCGGGCTTCATTTTATAAGCAATGTGGAGTCAATGGAGGCTTTTGATAAGGAAAGAAACACCATCATTAACTTAAATGATCTCAGTAACATTTCAGATGGTCCTAGTTTTGTGACTGAAGCAGAGGTGTCTCATTTCATTTTCCCAATGACTTATGAGAGACTGTTATTTCCTCAGCTTAATAGATTTTGGAACTGAAACTAATCGAATTTCAGTCACTGACCAAGTCAGGGTAGGGACCGGATTTGAACCCTGGCTATCTGATTCCAGAATCTGTGGGCTAAACAGAGTTATGACTGAGGAGTCCCGATACTGGTTGAAGAAAACTAGCCCTGTTGGCAGGATGAGGCAGGTAGACAGTGGAAGGCATGAGGGAGAGAATGGGGACAGAAAAAGTAGCTAGGAAGTTACCCTAGAATCATAAGAAATATCTCAAATGAGACCAAAAATGATTTAGCAGCTGATTGCGTATTGTGAAAGGTATCACCCCGCTCCAGAATAACTGCGTAATGGGGAAAGCTGAGGAATGCAGGAGAAGGAGTCTGGTGGTAGAAGAGACAAGGTGTCTTTAGACATTTCGAGATGAAGTACTTACATTATACCTATGTCGGAGACACTTAGGAAGCACATGAAAATGAGAGGTAGAGGTAGCTACTCTGCAGGAGAAATGGATCAGTGCACCTAATCCTGAGGATTTAGAGACTAGATACTACAGAGACGGTATAAGTGTGGTGTTCGGGCCCACAAGCTCTGGGGCTTAACGGTTTGAAAGTCCTAACCAACCACTTATTAACTGTGTGTTCTTGGACAAGCCTCAGTTTCTTCCTTTGCAAAAGGGCGATACTAGTAGGGCTGATTTCATAGTCCTCATGCAGAGGATTAAGTGAGATGACAGGTGGGGTGCTTGACAGAAAGCCAAGGCTTAAGAAACAGGTGCGGCCCTCTGTCTCTATCTGCTTCCTGTCTCCCAGAAAGCCTTCTCTTGACTCCACATCTCCCTCTTCATCACCTGAGACTTTTCCTGCATCCACATCAGAACTTAGTTCTCCTTGTTCAACCTTTGGCTTAGTAGCTGCCTTTTTCTTTTCTTTTCGGAACAAGTATTTATTTATTTATTTGGCTGCACCAGGTCTTAGCTGTGGGGCGCACAATCTTCATTGCAACATGGAAACTCTTAGTTGCATAGCCACCTTCTTCTTAAAGATCAGTCTCTCCACTAGCCCAGGGATGTTTTGTAGCTTTTCTTCTTCTTTCTCCTGGTGTATACATGATTTTCTTCTGGTGTCACCACCTTACTTCACGGCGTTCTGGGCCTCAAACCAAGGAGGGGATGAGGTAGCCCACGCTGTTCAGCCCCACTGGTCATCTCCAATGGTACAGCTGGTTTATTGGCTCCCTGGTTACCTCTGAGCATCTTCAGGCACTGATTCAGAGATTGTATGCTGCATGCACAGTGCGTGGTACGAGACAGGGTCTCAATACAAAGTCTGAGGAGAGCCGCTCTACTTAGGCAGGGCAGAGTTGAATCAAACGACAATAGCGAAAGCCTAAGATTGGCTTCCTGGTCTTTTGGTTCTAGAAAGAGGTGTCTATAACAGAGGAGAGAGGTGTGGAGAAAGTGGCTTGTCACCATTTCAATTTCTGGTGCTCAGAAAAGGAGCTGTATCTCTGGAGAAAATAAAGGATATGCTGTGTGGGTGAGAGTGGTCTGTTGCTGGTGATCTGGGGAGAATGAAGCTAGAAATTGGTTTGAAAGAATGATTTTTGTGGATCAGCACTATCGCCTCAAACTGATGTCCTGTGGTTGTTCTTCCTTCTGGTCTGTCCTAAATATTACCTTGATTTCTTGTCCTTAAAAGAACACACTTTTATCAAGTCACCCTCCAGCTAGAAATACCTTTAAGGACTTCCCTTTTTCTTAAGAAGTGAGTCTCAAAACTTTTTGGGTGCAATCAAAATCCTGTCCCCTCAGTCTCTTCCTATTTCTCCAACCTGCTGTTTCTCAAACCACTTCCATCCCAGTGAGTCAAAGATTTCTGCTGCCCCTCATTTCCATCTCTATGTTTGGCCTTTGTCCTTTGGCTACATGCAACTGTCCCCCAGAGTCAGAGTCCATTTGTTGAGCAGTCAACAGCAGTCAACTCTCTCTTGCCCCGAGAGAGCATTATTCACCTGCCCTGCCAGTCCCCTTACTTTGCTAGAATCCACAACTTCCCTGGCTCTACTCCAGCTGCACACTCAAGTTAAAACAGACTACTTACACAAGATGAACAAGCAAGTTGGTTAAATACATGTAATTGAAAGGAGAGAGTGTTCTTCAATGTTAAATTAATAAAGTTCTCAGAGTAAGGACTGAAGCCTTTGAGTTTTATCCTTAAATAGTATTTGACCCAGAACAGAATAGCCTCTTTGAGAGCTCCAGCCTTCTCTGAGCCTTACCTGGCAAGATAAAGGGCTTTAGAGGAAAAGGTATCAAGAGTATTCAACTGACCCAAGAGAATGAGTAGGCTTCCTTCAACATGTAACTTGGTAACAGCGAGGGGCTTGGGAAAATCTGGGCCAGTAATTATCTGTGGTCTGACTGACTGCCTATCTGAGTCACTCTACCCACCACCCAAAGGGAATTTACCAGATTTCCCTGATCCTGATTGAGTTGACTCATATAAACTATAGTGAATGTCTTCTTAGGCCCAATGCTCCATAGAATTAATCAAACTTTGGGTTTGTCTACTACAATCAGTTCGATAGTTGCTTTCTGCTCAAGGATGGCTCCTTGCCTTCATTAAATCTGAAGGTTTCAGCTTTTGTTAGTGCAGACCACCTCAATCAATATAAGCAAGTGCAGCTGTCTCCTAAATGAGGCTGTCAAGCCACAGCTCTGATAACCAATGGTTACTAAATACTTAATGATCTGTGTGTGTGTCACAGCATCCTCATCACACTTCAGTCTGGGGTTTTGAACTTAACTTTTAAAAGCACCCTTTTCTAAAACTTACCCCATTACTTTTCATACTTTATTTTCCTTATTTAACATTTTATAGCACATCGGCAGAGTGCTTCAGAAAACATAAATTGGGACCCAGAAACTGGCAGAACTGAGAACCATCAGCTCTCAATGGTACCTTTTCTTAGTGTGGTGGTTATTAATGCTGCTTACCAAATGGTCCACTTTCTCCCCAGTCTGGGTGCATGTGCTGATTGTATTTCCTGACTCCCTTCTAGTTGATGGGATCATGTGACTCGGCCAAGGAGTTGAAAGCAAAAGTAATGTACATTACTTCTTTGCTGGAATGTGAATGTCAGTGTTTAATTTTCCCTCTGCTACCATGACCAACAATTCTCTAGATTTGGCAGCTCTGCCGGCCCGGGTCCTAGTGATGATAAAAAAAGATACAGAGCCAAACCGTAGCCAACCCACTCTGTGCATATAGAAAGAAAAACAATAATCAACCTTTATTGTTTTCAGCCACTGATAATTTCAAATTTTTGTGACTATAGCACAACTTAGCTTGACTAAGTGAGATAGGCAGCTTGTGAGATAATAAAAGACCTGTGAGAAGTGTAAGGAAGACATTATTAACATCTTTCCAATACCATCTCATCTGAAGACTCCCAAACTTACATTCCTATCCCATGCTTCTTCTTTGAGCTCACATATCTACTTATCTAACCACCCCACCTGACATATCCACTTGGATGTCTTAGATGGTACCTCATTATATGCAATGAACTTGTATTATGTGCAAACTTCAAATTACATGCAAACTGAACTTGTAAATGTCTCCCAGACTTGATGTGTCCTATCTTGTGTCAGCATTTAGTCCTGTTTAGTACAAGCATGTTCTCAGTTACTAAAGTCACTGTTGTCACGAGCTTCACTCTTTATTTTATGGCAAAAATGATGGCCCTTAATCATCTCATCACTGAGACGTGATGGTTCTCCAAAACAGAGCTTGTTTCTACCACCGGTGTGCATATTCATTGCCAACATCCTAGTCAAAGCCTCCGACCTCATGTCTAGATCACTGCAGTGGCCTCTCCCTCTCTGTGTCACTACATTTGATTCTACATACAGTAGCCAGAAGATCTTTTTAAAAATTTATAAGAGATCATGCAATGACTTTTCATTTAAACTTAGAATAGAAACCCAGATTCCTTACCATATTCTACAAGGTCCTCCGTAATCTGGCTCCTCCTCTCTCTCCAGACTTATTTTTTTACCTCAATAAGCTGCACATACACTGACCATTTCTCAGTTACAAGAACAAACCAAGTCTTTCAGGCATCAATGCCTTTGCTCCTGTTATTCCTTTGACCTAGGATGTTGTTCCATTGGCTCTATAAACTGTTTATTTCTTCTTGTCTCTTAGATTTTAGCTTAACTATCAATCTTTAGAAAGCTTTTCTCAGACTCTCCTATAAACTGTTAGTATCTTTGTATTTTCCAACTCTTCCTCTTCATTTCTTTAAGAGTACTTATCACAACCTGCAAATGTTAAATTTTTTATGTGTGTTGTTCTCCTTAAAAGAAGGAAAGTTTCAGGAGGACAAGAACCTTGTCCCTCTTGTTCACCACTGCAATCCCTGCGCCCTGTGTGATGAACGTTCTCATAGCATGTTTGGATCAATGAACGATTATTATATGTATTTTGCAAGTAGAGACAAGAGAGAAAGCAGGTGGTGTGCTTAGAGTCCATGGACAGTGACTGAATGGAAGGACTGAGTCTCTGACCACATCTTCTGACCCTGCAGTGTGTGCTTTGATTCCACGTATCATAGATGTTCACATAGCTGCCTGATAAGCAGCAAAAGGTCCTTTTCTTGGGGTCCATTTTCCACCAGAATACCATGAACTCTTCCCTTTTCCCTCATCACTGAAACAGAGTGGCTTTGCACCACCAGCAGCCCAGCTCTTTACTCATTTTTCATTCTATAAAACGTTATTAAACTGCACCACACAGATAAGTACTAGAAAAATTGCCAGGTTATTTTCCTAACATAAAATTAGCCAATTTGCCTGTGTACGGATTGCAAAGAATGCAAGGCATCCCATTCAAGTGATTAACCTCTTAGTTAATAAAAGCAACAGTTTCATGTGTATAAATAATAAAATAAAAGGAACATTCATATTAAAGTTATGTAGCCCTCCCCTTCCTCAGCTCATCTCCTTAATTGGTAAATAATTCATCAAACCCTGAAATGAATTGTCCTCCCACCCACATTTCTTCATCCAATTATTATGAAATAGGAAAGCAGCCTCCTTTCTCCCTTTGGAAAGCAGGCGATAATGAAATCGTTCAGGGCTTCCCTGAGCCTGTGCTCGGCTAGATAGAACTGGCACGGGCCTTGCCAGTCACTGAGTGATGCTTCTCCGGGATCCCAAGAACTGAGCTTGTCCCTTTAGTTTGCCCTCTTCCTCCCCGAAGGTCATGTATCTGTGAGTGTCTGCAAATATTACCTGTTGTGAGGGTGACTTTCAATGGGAGGAATGGGCTGGGTGGAGCAGTCAGCTGCCTGAAGATTTTAATATGACTTCTGCATCAAATGAGTTGCTTGGGTCCACTTTTACAATGCTGATGAGCCACAATTCCAAGACACGGAAATGTCCTTTTATGCTGTAAATTATGTAAGATTATTGCCGCAAGTTTCTTGTGGGAGCTATAATTTTTTCCCCTTTGGACTTCTTCATGTGTGGAAAAAACCCTACATTAGATATAAATTAATATACTCTTGGGCTGATGACCTTTGATTTTTTGCCTTTTACCTTTAAATTGAGGTAGAATAATGCCCAACATAGTGTAATTTGCCTTTGCAAAACTCTTATATGTATGTCACCATAATTCCCAAGGATGGTCTTGCTAATAAATCCCATTAAAATTCTCTTTTTCAGATCATTTTGGTTCCTCTCATGAGTTCTGTTTAGAATATTATCATTATCCACACTCAACAGCTCTTAACTTTGTTGTAGATAGAGCACAGAGGTTGTGTACTGAACTTACAATAGCAGTGTTTATACCTGGGGTTTCTTTATTTTCCCTCCAATGCATTAGAGTTTTATGGAAAAAGATAAAACCGTTACTGCCTCCTTTTACCACCATTTTTTGAATAGCCGCTTCAGCTTCAAGTTTACAGCTGCCGAAAAATCATCTTAATTTGCAAATTGCACAAGCACTGCTCTCTGGGTCTTGGTACTATAGTCAGGCAAAGAGAGAAATGGAAATGTCAGCAGCAGCACTTATGACTGACTCGGTGGGGAAACTATTCCATCACGGTGCAGATGGAGCGTGTTACCCAAGTGCCCTGCTGAAGGATGCATGAGACTTGGCCCTGAGCTTTTCTTCTCCATCACAGCCATGGTCAGTTGAAACCATCAGCTTTACCTTCTATACCATCTGAAGTTTGGGCAAAGGCTTTCTGTCTAAAACTGAGATCTTGACGACGGGACCATCCAATTTCTTTCTAAACATTTCCCCTTCTCTTTTCAAATAAATAAACTATTCTTCACTGTTGCTTGAGAAACGCTATTGTGAAATTCTGGTTTTTCCTAACTACTTACGGCTGCTCTACAGAGACAAAGAAATTTCTGTAGAAATGAACAATAGGAAAAAAAAAAAAAGAACCATGCTGGAATTGGATTGACTGGACTTGCTAAAGCAAATATGTCTTAATCTTAATTAACCAACTTCTGACATCTGAATGTGAGGACTGCGGGGTCTGTCACTTGAGTACTTTATAATCGGTGTCCTCTGGGTGCCTAGCCGAGAATTCTTCTCTGTTGAGTAAATTGTTTCTATCCGACCCTGCGCTATAATATCCCAAACCACAGCAGGGAAACTTTGATCAAGGTCAGGACAGATGGACTTGGAGGAGTTTCTAGCTGAGAAAGGCAGCTATTCTTGGCGACTGCCTGGAGAACTGCTTTTCTTTATCTGGGAAGGCTGTTCTCTTCAGAGCAGGGTGCAGGTTTGGGAGTGACCTGCCCATGACATGCTGATGACTGTCTAGCCAGCCTGATCAGCAAACAGCTTTCGTCTCCTCAGCTCCATCGTTGGATCATTGTTTAGAATCCTAACCTGATGGCAGTGCTTACCCAGTGATCGCAGAAGATCCGCTCTTCCTTGAACTGGCCTTTGTCTAAAGATAATGAAATAGACAACACTGGTAGCATCTATTTCAATGTCCCTCTGCTTGACTCCCCATCTCCTTCTCCTGCCAGTTCTGTTTCTCTGGATTCCTTTCATCCTTTTGGCTCACCTTCAAAATCTAGTCATCCGTTGTCTTAGCCCTTAAAAGTCCTGATTTCTGCCACTGTGATCCTAGAAGGGAAATGAATGGGGAGCTGATACTTACTGAGTACCTGTGGTGATCAGCTCTCCTTCAGGAAGGTGTACCTGTGTTATTGCATTGGATCACAGCTATGCATGTGAGTGTTTCCATTTTACAGATGAGAACACTGAGGTTTCCGCAGACCAAGTGACTTGCCTAAGGGCACATAGCAAGCAAGGAGTAGAGTCAGAGTTGGAATTCTGGTGTATCTGACTTCAACAAGGGCCATTCACAGCTAATCCTTCCTAATGAAATCACTGCAAGGTTATATACTTTCTTAAATCAGTTAAAATTCTCTTATTCCCCTATAACCCTTTGAAGTCAAGTCTTCAGCCCGAGACGGGTTTATGGGGATGATCTTTTTGATCAGATCAAGTTCACACTCAAATAGGGGTCCCTCAAATACTTCCACATGGCGGACTGTTTTCCTTGTCGATCCAAGGGCCAGATCACGACCAAGAAGATGTGGTTGGTTTGATATTCCCAGAATTCCTCTTTCATCAGGTGACATTTGTGTGTCACTGTTCTACTCCTGACCTGCTTTTTGCGACTCTGACGCTCTGTGTGGATGAACAGATTGGACTTTCTCAATCAGGCCCTATTCATCATCCCCAGAATGACCTGGTCTTTCCTGTTTCGACGCAGCCAGTGTCCTCATCCACTGTTTCACTTCGTACAGTGGCTGTGTTCTGAGTGTATGTGATTTGTTTACACTGTCTCACTTTGCATTGTCTCACTGGTACAATCTTCTAAAACTCAGCCCAGTCTCTTTCCTACTTTGTGTTCTTAGCCCATTCCTTCTGTGCCACTGACTGCATCTTCCTCCCTGCATTTTGCAGTATTGACATGCGCCAACTTTTATTTCTTACACCAAATTTCTGAGTGGGACTTTTTTTTGTGGCCTCAGAACTAGAACCCAAACCTGAGGACAAATCACCATTCATGACACACGTCTTCTACAGGAATCTGTGTTAGTTTACTAGGGTTGCTGGAAGAAAACGTCAGACTCGGTGGCTTCAACAACATTTATTAATATTTCCTCACAATTCTGGAGGCTAGAAGTCCAAGATCAAGGTGTTAGCAGGGTTGGTTTTTTCTCAGGCTTCTCTACTTGGCTTACAAATGGCTATTGTCTGCCTGTAACCTTGCATGGTCTTCTCTTGGTACATATCTGTGTCCTAAGCTCCTTTTCTTATGAAGACACCAGTAAGATTGGATTAGAATTCACCCTGATGACCTCATTTAATCTTAATTACCTCTTCAAAGAGCCGGTGTCCAAATATGGTCATACTCTGAGGTACTAGGGGTTAGGACTTCAGCATATTAATTTTGGGGGTCACACAGTTCAGCCCATAACAGTATCTAATGACAGTCATGTCAAGATACATCCCCAGGGTTTCTCGAAAGGTGGCCATGCCTTCTCTGCTGCCTTCTCAATCATTCCACCCCAAAATCTGTGTGAGAAAATCACCAGGTAAATGAGTGAGGGGATAGGGGGGGTGGTCAGCAGTATTTGTGGTCAAGAGGTTTGCACTTCCTTTCCCAAGCATAGGAGGAGGATGGGGTGCTTTCCTGTCCCTCCAACTAATATAAGGGAAGTGCCCAGAGAATCTCTTGCAAGGGTTGGGTGTGCCTGGAAGAACAGGTAATGGTAGCTGTCATCCATGGAGAAGGCAATGGCAACCCACTCCAGTGTTCTTGCCTGGAGAATCCTAGGGATGGGGGAGCCTGGTGGGCTGCCATCTATGGGGTCTCACAGAGTCGGACATGACTGAAGCGACTTAGCAACAGCAGCAGCAGCTGTCATCCAAGCCTCTTGCAGAGTTCTTACAGAGTCTATCCCGGTGCTTCCTGGTGGCGGTGAGGCAAGCATGGTTAGAAAGTTCTTGGAAGAGTCTTCTGTTTCTCCTGAGTGTTGGAGGCACCCGGGACCCCAGTTTCATCTATCATTAATCTCCAAAGGTAAGGAGTTTGATGGGATACATTGCAGGAAGAAATGTTGGGAAGAAGATGGGGGCATCAAGGCAAGTGCCAATTCCCTCAGGACCCTAGAGGGCATAGAAGATGCTCACTGGTCTCAACTCCAAGTGAAGAATCAGGGGGATTAAAAAGGAGGCATGAACCATAGGGTATTCATGAAACTAGCAAGAGTCATCTCCTCCCACCTGCCCAGAGAGGGTCTAGGAGACACTGAACAGTGGCAAAGAAAGGTTTGACTGTCTCCTCTTTGAAGAGGCTCTTAGTACACTGGAGGCTATTCTTAGTACATCATCTATACATCAGGAGGAATTGCACAGAAGATGAAACCAGACCAAGCCAGAGGAAGACTATCCCAGAAGTCAGCCCCTTGTATCAGATAATGTCTGTAATCTTTTCTATCCTTGTTCCCTGCTTTGGCACAGTGGATAGAGGAGCTAGGTGTCCAGAAGGAGGAGTTTGATGTGTCCCAGGGAACACTGTGCCCCCTACTAAGTTTGGTGAGGAAGAGATTTGAGAAAATCATGTAAGTTTTTCTCTTGGGCTTATGCCAGGATGCTCCTGAGGAACTAGAAAAGTTAAATTGGAGAAGAGATCACAATGCTGGAAGATACTGGGATGAGCATGTGATAAGGGAAGCTGTGGATTTTTGTTGGGAATTAGGACCTGGAAATGGAGATCTGACAAGGTAAAGGCAGCCATTGGAGAATAATAAAACTATTGTATTAATGTCAGACTGTTCAGTCACAGCGGGTATTTGATTGCTGTTGAAAAGCCACAGTGAGTGTTGCTGCTTGACAAGGATGCCTCCCTTGGTCATTCCAAGTTATTGGTTAGATTTTAGGTGCAATGAGTTTAAAAGAGAAAATTGGGATGCCACACATTTTCTTGTGCTTCAAAGTGGATTGATCTGATTTGATACAAGCACAATTTTAATCATAGGAGATTAGATTGAAAAAACTGCAGATTAGGTTGAAATAGATTAGACTGAAAATTTAATTGTCTTGCTTTAATTTGCCTTTTTTTTAGGCAATGTAGTAGAATGGAGGATGTAGGGTTCAGAGGATCTGGGGTCTGCTATTGACTCCATCCATAATCATCAATGTCCATGAGCAGTCACATCATAGGAACTTATGGTATCTTGATTATCCCAATTCAATAAACATTTACCAAGTCTCTTATGAGGATAGAGGACTTTAGAGTTAGACTGTGTGGGTTAGAATCCAGGCTCTACCATGTGTGATCTTGAACAAGTTACTCATCTTTCCTGAGACATTGCTTGCTTATCTTTAAATGGGAATGTGGCAATTAAACTGAGACACAGAGAATCCATAGATTCTCTTCTGTAAAATGGAGCATTTGAAGTATGGGATCTTTAAAACTCCTTCATTTCTAAGTCTATTCTGTATAAAACTGCAGGGAAGAAAATGTATTTAAGCAGAATCATGTGGCTTCAGATTGTGAAAAAGCAAGAATTTCCTGGTTAGAAACCAGATGTGATACTCAAAGAGGTTTCTGTTTAGCCTCCTAATTAAATAAACTAGTGACTTGTCTGGTTGGAGTGATTTTGCTGAAAGTTGAAAAGATGGAGTAAGTCAGTAGGTTTCAAATAAGTGCAAGGATGGAGAGCATTAGATTCACTTGGGGAAGTTTTTATAGTGTTCTTCAAATAAATCTCTATCCTTACCTATTGTCTGTTTTGGGGGGATGAATTACTGAGTGCTAACTCTTCAGTTTTAATTGGAGATTTGTCTCTTCCCTATTTCTGACAGTCTTTATTTTAAGTATTTTGGAGCTCAGTTATTTGTTTATACATCTGTAGCCTTTTTTTCCTTAAAAAAAAAAAATTGACCTTACTATCATATGAGACGTTTCTTCATCTCCATTTTGTCTTGAAGTATACTTTGTCTGATACCTATATAACCATTTCAACTTTTTTGGATTAATGTTTATATAATTTGTGGTTTTTCTTCTTTTGTTTTTAGCTATTAATAATATGTGTCTATTTTAAAAAGTTACCTCTTTTAAACAATATGTGTTTAGATCTTTCTTGTCATCTAGTCTGATAATCTCTGTCTTTCGATTGCAGTGTTTAGTCCATTTAGATATACTATGATTGGTAATGTGATTAAATTTACCATCTTGCTATTTATTTTTTCTTTGTGCAGCCTGTTCTTTGCTGTCTTTCTTTTCTGCATTCTCTTGGATTAATTATTTTGTATTATTACATTAATTGTTTTATATTATGTCCACTATTGGCTTATAGCTCTAGCTCTTTGTTTTATTTTTTAAAGTGGTTGTTCTGGATTGTAATATATATTCATAATTGTCAGAGCCTACTTTGAATTCTTATTTTATCATTTATAACATATAAGGACCTTACTATGATATACTTCCATTTGCCTTATTGTATCAATAGTATATTTCTCTCATGTATGTTATAAACTGTAAAATACATTTTTAATATTTTTGCTTTTAAAAAACAATCATTAAAGGAAAACAAATCAAGAAAAATTCTTTTGTTTCCTTGCTTATTTGCTGTTTCTAGCACTTTTCATTTTTTTAGCAGGACTGAGTTCTGGTGTAATTTCTCTTTATGCTGAAGAGCTTCCTTTAACATTTTTGTAGGGCAAGTCTCCTCTTGATGAGTTCTCTCAGCTTATGTTTATCTAAAAATGCCTGATTGTTTCATTTTGAAGGGTACTTTTAGTTGGATGTAGAATTCTAGGTTGGTAGCTATTTTTCTTTCAGCATTTAAAAGATGTCATTCTATTGTCTTCTTCTTTGCCTTGTTTCTAAAGAGAAATCACCTTTTCTTCTTTTCATTGTTGCCCTAAATTTAATGTGTCTTTTTCTCTGACTGCTTTTAGATTTTATTGGATTTGGTATTCAGTAATGTTACTATATTATACCCACATAGAGTTATTTAAAAAAAATATTTACACTGCTTGGGTTTTGTTGAGGCTCCTTGAATCTGTGTATTGATATTAAGTTTGGAATATATTTGGTTATTGTTTCTTAAAAATACTTTTTTTCTGGTTTAATGTATCCCCAATTTGCTCCAATCCATTTCTTCTTTTATTTTCTCCTTTTATTAACTTACACATATATTAGCCCATTGGATCTTGCTTACTAGGTCCTTGTGAATCAGTTTATTTTTTCCCAGTCTTTTTATTTTAGTATTTCAGTTTGGATAGTTTCTATTTGCCTGTTTTAAGTGCACTGATCTTCTCTTCTGCAGCGTCTAGTGCATTCTCAAACTTACCTACTGAACGTTTTAGTTCAGGTGTTGTACTAATTCTAGAATCTTCATTTGGCTCTTTTTAAATAGTTTCATTTATCTCCTGAGAGTCTCTATTTTTCTCATATGTCTATCTTTTCCATTAAATTACTGAAAATATTCATAATATCTGCTTTAAAGTATTCTCTGCTAACTCCAGTAAGTATGTGCATTATCTGTGGGTCTGTTTATACTGTTTTGGATGTCTAATAATTTTTATTATGTGTTAGACATTGTGGATATTACATTATTAAAAATACGGATTTTTTAATTGCCCTTCTAAAAAGAAAGCTGAGTTTTGGACCAGCAGACAGCTGATTTAATAGCAAATCAGCTTTATGCTTTATCCTACTAAGGCTTGATGTCAGGCTTTGTTATAGAAGTCTAGAGCAACCCTGCTACTAAGATGTGGACTTCTAGGGTCTTAACTAATGCTGGAGAGTTTCAGAGAGTTCTTTCCCATCTGGTTAGTCAGAACTCTAACATCTCCTAGTCCTGTGCACCTTGAGAATGTCATTCTGTCCATGTCTTCCCAGTAGATATTCTCTGCTAGAGAGAGAGACTATAAGGTTATATACTTGGTGAGTTAAGACTCACAGAGTCTTAACTCTGTCAGTGTGCAGGTTACTGTTTGACCAAAGATGTAAGGGAACCTTTATGTAGATTGCTGGGGGTCATTCTCTGTGTACTTATTTCCTCTCTGCTATCTACCCCATAAATTTAATCTGCCTCTGTAACATCAAACTCAAATTGAATGTAGGAATAAAATATATCTTAAATAAATGTCACTATAGCAATTAAAACAAAATGAATTATGTTTCTATAGTTACAAAAATTCAATAGTTATTTCTGTCTCTTTAACAGAAGTTTCCCTGAAGTCTACAAGATGGCAGTGTTCTTTGGAAGAAAGCAGTTATTCTGGAGATGAATTCTAATAATGATTACAATATAAATTTTAGTATGTGTGTTAATAGCTTTACATAGATTATCTCACTTAGTTGTCATGGCACTTGTTCCAGTAAGACCTGTGATTGGGCTTCATTTTCCTGTGCTCACCTTTTTGTTTTTCCCATTCTCTGTATGTTACAAAATGCCTGAAAATTTGTTCAACTTTTAAAAATATGTAGATAAAGCTGATTCTATTTATTTATTTTTACATTTTATTTATTAATTTATGTTTGGCTGTGCTAGATCTTCCTTCCTGTTCAGGCTTTTCTCTAGTTACAGTGGCAGGGGGCTACTCTCCAGCTGTGGTGCAGGGGCTTCTCATTGTGGTGGCTTCTCTTACGGTGGAGCACAGGCTCTAGAGTGGACAGACTTCAGTAGTTGCAGCTCCAAAGCTCTAGAGTGTGGGCTCAGTAGTTGTGGCACATGGGATTAGTTGCTCTGGGGCATGTAGAGATCTTCCCGGACTAGGGATCGAACCTGTGCCTCCTGAGCCACCAGAGAAGCCCTGTCCAGTTTTATAATTGATTATAGTGGTAGGTAAGTGTGATGCTTGTTACATCAGTCTTGGTGGACTCCTAAGGATCTTTTAAAATATGTTGATTCAAATACCCTACCAAAACCTGCTGATTCAGAATCTCTGAAATGGTGTTATAAAGCATTCATCTGTATTCTGATGTGCATTCAGGATTTGGACCCACAAATGCATGTGACCTTCCGTGGTAATAGCAGGCTCTGATTATGCCAACTTTTGAGCATTCTGAAAAGCTTTAACTTAAAAGTCTCAGCTGATGTATCTTCACCACTTCCCTCTGGGCCTCTCATCATGAAGGATTTCTCAATTTTCAGACTGTTTTTAATCCTAGGATTTCCCTACTTCTAAGAGGTTGTTCTCTTGAATTAAAGTAAACAATTCTTTATATTGTTAATGTTTTTTATACCTTCAAATTTTAGTAGACACTTATTATATCCCCTGCCAGTCATCATTTAACCAGGCTATACATATTTAATTATTTTAATGTACCCCCATAAATCAACCTCTTGAACTCCCCAGTCATGCTGGTTGCAACATCTTGTTCTCTGTCTGGGTAGGAATGAAGAAGGTGAGAACAAGGCATCTTTCTTCTAGCCATGTTTTCCTTAGGAACAGGACTTAGGTCTCCTCCAGTCTTTGCCATCTGATCTGGGATTTTCATTCCATAAACTTGCAGACTTTTATTGCCCATTGGTTCTATTTTAATTATATTGTAAATAATTTTCAAATTCTTCAGCTCCCATCTTTCACTGAATAAAAGTATTTAAGGTCTTATTTTTGGTTTAAAAATTTAAAATACTTGCACATTCCTCAAGTGGAATGAATCCATTAAAAATCCTATGTGTGTAATTAAACAATCATAGTGTCCCTAGATTTCTCTGTCATTTCTGGCACCTGGCATGCCTTCCTTAGAGGTTTTCAATTGTGGACTGTAATACTTTCAGAATAATGAGAATTTAGATCCCACAAATCACTCAGAGCCAAACATCAGTTTCTTTGGCCAGTAAAAAACATGCCTTGTTAGCTGATGGCTTTCAGAGGGGCTGACAAAAGACCTTAGATAATGCAGTGAGTATGGTACTGTTTAAGGCCATCACAATGCGCTGTAATTATTGTGGCAGGCTCCTTCCTGTCTAGAATCTCTCCCGGAACAGTAGGTAGTGTGTCTTGGGGTTGACAGGTGGCTAGATTCCCCTCTGTGTGAATGAGGATGTGAGATGTTGCCAGGAGAATTTAAAGCAACATAGGCAGTGTCTTAGCACTTGAATTGTTCTGATTTTCCCTTTAGCTCTTCACAGTATGCATTTCTTAGGCATGTGCAGAAGAAAAGCCTCCTTTCTCCCTTTTTCCTTAATTCTTCTCTACACCAGGGCTCATTCTCCAATTTGCTGGCTGCCCCCCAGGGCTGGGGTGGAGGAAGTCACACTTACCCGTATCCACAAACGCTCCGTGCCCATGTTTTATGCAAAGATGTGAGCAGCTGGCCACCAAGCCCCTGAGAGTCTGGGGCCTTTGTGTTCCAGAGCCTCTTCTCTGCTGTCTTTTCCCTCCCCTCCTGGCTTCCAGGCCGTGTGATCGTTTCTCCACCACTCCCCTGCATCAGCATCCGCTGGATGTGCTGTGTGCTTTTCACATGCCAGGCATCCACGCTGAGAAATGTTGAACTTTAATAAAGAGTGGTTGGTAAACACAGGGAGTGGTGTCAGACAAGGTCTGGTACTTAGTAGGTCCTCTCTGCTGAGCTTTTGCTCAAGTCTTCCAAAGAAGTTCTGTGTTACCAGGCAGAAAATCTAAAGAGGCACTCGAGCAGAGTGGATCCAATACAGGGGTGGGAGAGCAGAGTCAGTTATGAGGCTGAAATCAGATAATGTATGCAGAATTCAAGAAGAGTGAGAGCCTCAGATAGGACCTTGGACCCTGAAATCAAACTGCGTAGGTGTTTCCCCAGTTCTGCAGCTCACTATCTGGTGACCTTGGGCAAGGTCTCTCATGCCTGTGCCTTAGTTGTTTCATCAGCAAGATTGTAATAGTTCCCACATCAGGGTTGCAATAAAAATTCAAGAGGTTGACAGATATAAAGAACTTTAAAAAGGGCCTAGCATGTAATGTGTATATATATATATCCTCAGTCTTGTCTGACTCTTGGCGACCCATGGACTGTAGTCTGTCAGGCTCCTTGGTCCATGGAATTCTCCAGGCAAGAATACTGGAGTGTGTTACCATTCCCTTCTCCAGGGGTTCTTCCTGACCCAGGGATTGAAGCTGGGTCTCCTGCATTGCAGGCAGATTCTTTACTGTCTGAGCCACGAAGCAAAATAAATGTTCAATAAAAGGTGGTTAAAATAGTGATATTATTATTGTTGTTACTAGGCACATCACCACTTCACCAGCTCTTATATAATTTAATTACTTCAGTGGATCATGTGTAAAATAGTTATTGGGGAGTTGCTAAATAACACAGAGAGGCCAGCCTGGGACTCTGTGTTGACCTACAGGGGTGGGATGAAGGAAGGAGAGGGAGGCTCAGGATGGAGGGGATATTTATGACTTATATGCACTGTTGTATGACAGAAACCAACACAAAATTGTAAAGCAATTTTCCACCAATTAAAGAAAAAAAAATTAATGTCAATCTAAAAAAGATTACTTCAGTGGATCTAGAATAGGTCATGAAGTTGTAGACCCAGAGAAGAGAGGAAAAGTTTCAGCGCAAATCCTAGTCTTTTATACAGTTCTGGGGTAATGTTGGGGAGATGATTCCTGGCTTTGTCTGGTTGGGCCATTTGGCAAAGATGCCCCAGTGTCTCATTCTTTGTGAGCAATAGCAGAGATAAAGATCAAGATAAAGGGTGAGGCTAACAGGAGGCATGGAGGCCCCCCTTCTGCTCTGGTAACGGAAATTAAACCTAGAAGATAGGCTTGCTGTAGAGTTTAAATCATCCTAAAACAAAGAGAGACCAAAAAAAAAAAAAAAGCAGCATAGATATTTCTGACTTGAAGTCCTCCTAAGATAAATAAAGGTACTTTCTTGTTGTCAGCAAGTTCAGGAAAAATAAAAAGGCCACACTTGAAGCCAGAAATCTGGTCTTTAAAAGTTAAGTAAGAGTACAATTATTGCTCCTTTAGTTGGGAATCAGCCTCTTAGAGGTGATGGACAACAGCAGGAAAACCTCCAAAATTGCCAGAGGGGTTCGAGGGAGTTAGGCATGGAGAACTATTACTAGAGGTCTGTCTGGACTCATGGATGTTTTATTCCACACCTCCCACACCTGTAGCTGACTTTTTACCCCAGCATCCTTTTGCCTTGGGCCCATTTTGGGAACTGCTGACACTCATGGTAAGAATCACTCTCATTAGTAAGGTGGGTAAGTGTGTTTACGGCATAAGCCCTGCACCAAGCCAGGGCGGACCATAGTCGGAGTTTGGAGTCTTCTTTCGAAAGAGGTGTGATGCTCATCAGAATGGAATCTGCCTCAAATAAAAGGTTTGCGAGGCTCAGTTCCAGGATGGCTGAGGTTTGAGCTGCCTCTGATTTCATCTGACCCTTAGAGAGGAGATAGAGATGCGCCACTGTCTTCTATTTATCATTCTCAATGGGAACTGTGCCGGCAGCTTCCATTATGCCAGGCCAAATTTAGACGAATGAAAAGGTCGACTAAGTAATTATTGATTTTATATGTGTGCATAAATTAGAGCATGGAGTCCTTTAGTCACTGCTAAAAATAAGCCTTCTATGGATCGAGTTTGGGAGGCAGAGAGCTTATGTACCGAGGATGAAGCAATAGCTCTGGTGGTAAATCTGTACATTGAAAAACTATTTCCCTGTGGTTGTCTTGATGGTTCAAGACATATGAAAAAATCAGCCAGTGGAGCATTTTGGCTATCTGTGAGCAGACTGGACAAGGCAAACCAGCCATTCTCTCTCTTTCATCATAAAAATGATATTGGCCATAATCCTTTTAGTAACAAGCTTTTCTCAAGCAGTGGTGACTTATGGATGCTACTCTGAGGAGAACTAGTCGATATACTAGTTTTCTTTTAATTATGCAGCTGCAGCAGCAAGTCATGCATGAGTTTTATGGAGCTTTGTGAATTTGCCATTGGTTCTGGGAAGCAGAGAATTTATTCATATACTTTAGAGCAATTTGCTCTGGGTAGAAGAGAGAAAACATCCTTCTCTCTTAACAATGAAGACCTGATATTTGAATAGGAAATTTCAAGAATCTAATAATCAAAGCAGCCAAGCCTTTAATTAAAGCTGATGAATATTAAGCATTTAGGTAACTCTCAGACTGTAAAGAATCTGCCTGTGAAGCAAGAGATGCGGGTTCGATCCCTGAGTAGAGAAGATCCGCTGGAGAAGGAAATGGCAACCCACTCCAGTATTCTTGCCTGGAGAATCCCACAGATGGAGGAGCCTGGCGGGCTACAGTCCATGGGGTCTCAAAGAGTCAAACTCAGCTGAGCAGAACAACAAGGTAAGTCAGTGTCATCTGCAAGATGTGTTTTCAATACCTCTTCCTTCTCTGCAGGCTTTTAAAAATGTCAGTCTGCTCTAGTTGCATTTTCTCCATTACCTCCTGGTTCTCCCTCAGAAGCATTATGAAAAAAAAATTAATTTGATTAAATTGATTCATAACAAGTGCCAATGACTTAACAATTTGCAGCAGTTAGCCAGTAAATAAACTTCACGATATAGACCTGGGTGGTAGTTAGTGGAGCCAAAAGGAAGTTCAAACTTAGGTACGAAGGAATGTTTTTAGAAGGTGGAGATATTTAGCTTGGAGAAGAGTCATCTTAGGGAGGTCACAGCAGTTATTTTCAAGTATATATACATGTCTGATATATACAAAACAGAATACATGGATACTGTGCAAATAGAAATTGGTGATGATCTACCCTGAAGGGGAGACAGTGCATTGTTCTTGGAAATTAAACCTTAGCTTCCTCCAGACCTGAGGGCCAGGCCAGGGCAGGGTGGTGGGAAAAGCCTGGTCACGTGATAATGATGTGGTGGACCCCCATTCTTGACCCTTTGGACCTGAAGCAGGAGTATAACCCCAGGCCGAATCTCACCAAGAGCATTTCCCCAGCTGGGCTTCATTCTGCCTGCTGTTTCCCATTTCTCTTGTCTTAAGTGGTGTTTCTCAGTATTTGCTTCTACAGCAGATGGAATATTGTGACTTATTGTGGCTGTTTCCTTTGTCTAATTAGAGAAATCCCGTTCCTTTTGCCAAAAGTCGATTTCAAAACAGGCATGTGTGGTACAACCCTGGCCCATGAATTTGAGGGGGAGCCTTTTAGGGTGGGATGGTAGTTCTTGGAAGGATTTTCTCTCTTCAAAGAAAGGAAGACAGAGTCTGTGTTGTTCCCCTGGATTTTGCTGTATCTGGATAGAAACCCTGGAACTTCAGCAACACTCTTTTCTTGGCTTGAGGTTGAAGTCAGAACCAGGATCCTGGGTTCTTCATCATGGATTTGCATTAATCAATCAATTCTACTTCCAGACTTTCTTTTTTCTGATATATTTCCTTATTTCTTTAAGGGCAACTTGTGTCAAGATCTGATACTTGCATCTGAAACCATCTTTCATGGGGAGGTTTCTTTGACTTTTTTGAAAATGATGAAAGAAAGAAAACCTGTGTCAAGGGACAAATACAACTTTTGAATTAGGTTCTCACCATAGTGTCGTTGGCCATACATATGATTTCTAGGTAGATGATATCATTTTCTTTGTTTCTCCCTGTGGGGAAATCAGAGCATTATTCTAATGCTGATTATCCTAGCTGTGATACGTGTCTCCAATAGTTCCCTTGAAGCCAGAATTTAGAGTAGGATAAAACTGAGTCGGGTAATCCCTGGTGACCCAGAGGTAAAGAGTCTTCCTGCCGTGCAGGAGACTTGCAGGAGACGCAGGTTCAATTCCTGGGTCGGGAAGATCCCCTGGAGAAGGGAATGGCAACTCACTCCAGTATTCTTGCCTGGGAAATCCCATGGACAGAGGATCCTGGTGGGCTACAGTCCATGGGGTCGCAGAGGGTCAGACATGACTGAGCAACTCAACAACAACAACAAAACTGAGCCAAGCGAAGCACCCAATGCAAGCGGCTCATCATGAAGACCTGGGCTGTCACTCAGGGCCATGCTCAGCTGATGCTTCTCCCACAGACAGGGAGACAGAGATGGTGGCCTGTGACCTACCCTACCCCTGCCCCCAAGACCCCAGTCAGAGAATGACATTGCTGAACATCCTGAATCCCCTACCCAAACGTGAATGTCTTTGCTAAATCTTGGCTCCTAAGAATGTGAAATGTCAATAAAATGATGGCTTTGAAAGGACCTTGCCCATTGTAACATGCTAGACACATTGAAGGTGAGGTTTTTGGGAGCACTGGGGAGAGATGAAATTCTAGAGTTGGTTGATGATAGAGAAAACAGCGCTGATTTAAGTGAGGATGTAGAATCATTTCTCTTCTAGCTGATGATCAGGTAAAGATTTAGGAGACCCACTGTTGACAAGAGAATCGGGTGTTTTATTGGAATTAACACAGGGCTACGGGGAAGGCAGGGGGCTCGTCTCCTGCATCAGGAATGGGTTGGGGCTCTTGGCTGCTGGTACATCTTTATACACAGTTCACAATCCCCTTGCATCATGTTACCTGTGACACGGTGTAATGCGATGTGACTAACCTAATCAGATGTGAAGTGCACTGTGGCAACATGTCAGGTTGGAAAATCTGAAAAGAGAAATAGGCTTCTCTCTAAATCGTGCTTGGGTTCTTTCTCTCAGCCAGAGGGCTCTGTTTTCAGAGTTCTCAGTGTCGACCTTCTGGTCGAGGGCATGTGTCAAGACGGTTGTCTCTTTCCCGAAGGTGGTGACCCTCGGCACGTGAGCTAGAGCCTCACGTATGGGCCCCCACCTGTCTTTCCATCAACGTGCCTCACCTTTTCCCCACAACGAGGCATTCACCCCAGAGGAGTGTGCTGTAGGCCGCCGATGGTTCAGAAAATGAAAGCTAGTCTAACAGTTTCATAAAGGATTAGGAAAGGTATGTTTGGGCACACATCAGGCTCCAGTGGAGGAATTTAAAGGACCCAAAGTGGTGAACAAAAGGAATGTTCTTCAAGGATGTGTACAACTTTCCAAAATGACAGCTGATGTGGATACACAAGTTTTGATCTGCCCAGTTTCTTTAGAAGCTTCCTGTACATAGCCGGTGGGTGATCTTCGTGACCCTGTCTCATTAACGAGGATGGATTATGGGAAAGGGCTTTCTGTGGCTTGGTCTAGTGGAGACGTCCAGTCTCTCCCTCTCCTGCCCCAGGTGGGCCCTAGTATAGGTCCTCTCTCCTCTTTCTCTCTTCCATCTCCTCTCCCCTCCCCCTACTTCCCTCCCCAACCTTCTCTCCCACACATTTATATTTCTAAGACCTCTGTAAGAGTTTAGGAGTCAAAATGAAGCTTTGAAGCAATAGCAGAGGCAGTTCTGTCCCGTGTCTTGATCAGGGGTCTGTGGAGTCCGATGTGCAAACACCAACAGCAGAGCCGCTCTGCATGAAGCCAGTGCAAGAACGGTGCCCAGGCCCAACGTCTCCGCTCAGTCTGCAAACCACTGCCTTAGCTATAGGACGGAGACCCCAGCAGTTCAATGGTGAAGAGCATTTAACTCTTCCATGGTGCAGTTAAGGAGATGAGCCCAGAGAAGAGCAGGCATACCCTGAGATCACCGAGTGGAGCTGGGAGGGGAACGCAGAGTTCTGGTCCCCCCTGGTTCAGCCCTGAGGGCTCTGTGCCCTGGAGACGTGAGCTCTTGTTCACCTCCTGGGCAGATCAGGAGGTAGCAGAGTAAAGCCTGTTCCTTCAAGGAGCCGTCTCCTTCCTTGCCCCCTTCCCCATGCTTACATCCTCTTCCTCAGAGGGCACAGGGCCCTGACGGAGGCACCTTGAAAGGCACTATGTACCGATGGCTTTCTGCAGAACCACGAACCAACTGAAGTTTGGCCATCACTCCCATCGACCTTTCATTGTTTCTCTTCCGTGCTCTCTCCACCAGATGCTGCCTGCCTCCCCAAGCCACCTCCTTGGCCGGGCTGACTCCACTCCGTTAGCAGCCCCCTCCAGTCTTAGCTGTGGCCTGCCCTTCCCTTGGCCTCTCCCTCCCCTCCGCTAAACTCCCCCTCCCCCGTGTACCAGGTTACTGGACCCTGCCCTTTGCTCAATGATAGCTGGCTAATATGAGAAACTAATCTGTTTTAATGTGTTACCGCTTGCTAGCCACTGCTAGTGACTTAATGAGATTTTGAGTTTTACATGTCTCATCCAGGTCCTCTATTCAATTATAAGCTCGGTGAGGGGGAAGCGCCATTTGCTATGGGATAATGCTGGACTAAGAGCACCCTGTGCTGATGCCCTGGGATGAGTGGAGGGGTTGGGGAGGTAGCGGCTGGACCCAACTGAAGAGAAGATAAACAAACACTTGGACAGGGTTGTTTTTCAGGCAATGCCAGTAAGAGAGGCTGGCAAGAGAAACTGGCGAGTCCCTCCTAAAAATGGAGTTTTAAAATAGCCATAGAGGATAAATTAACTCACCCAAGCCTTCAAGAAAGTTTGCTTTAACTAAAACAGCAGCAATGACAAAAACCATAACACAGCAAATCAACTACTTAGGCCTAAAGCTGGTTCTGGGATCAAAGGTTTCTGTGGGACCCCCCAGATTCTTCTGGGAAGAAGTTTGCCTTTAAAAGTCCAAAGCAAAAATGCACACAAAGTACATGTGTTATTAAAGCCCTTGGGTGCTGTGGACACACATTAGCTGCAGGCTTGGCAAACGCGTCTTCCTGCGGAGTGAAATGCAAGAAAACGGAGGGTCTGGCGTGGCGCTATCCAGGAGTGCTTTCTGTGATGGAAAGTCACAGAGTAGAAACAGGGTGGTTCATGACAATAGCCTTTAGTCACAGGTGACTCTTGAGCCCTTGAATGTGACTGGTGTGACCGAGGGCCTGAATTTATTACTTTCATTCAATTTTACTTCATAAAGTAACAAAACTTCATATTGAACTTTGATTGCCACATGTTATTTAAAGAACCTTGCTACTTGAAGTGTGGTCTGTGGACAAGGAATACGTTCTGTGTGGTCTGTGGACTAGGAATACGTGTTGGCATCTCTTGAAATCTTATTATATATGCCTAGTCTCAGGCCTCACCCAAGACCTACTGATTCTGCATTTTTATGAGCTTCCTGGGTGATTCTCATGCATATTAAATTTTGAGATGCATCCCTCTGGATTCATGGTTCTCAGCCCTGTTAGAATCACCTGGAGAATTAGACTCACCTGAAAGATTTTCAAACCATTCTGATGCCCGGACTCCACCATGTGCCAATTCAATCAGAAACGCTGGCAGGAAAGTATAGTCATTAGATTTACCAATGCCCACACATCAGTCTGAGAAGGAACCCTCCCTAGAATTCTTTTTTAACTTTTTATTTTATATTGGATTATAGCCAATTAATTGTGGCTCAGCGGATAAAGAATCCACCTGCAATGCAGGAGACCTGGGTTTGATCCCTGGGTTGGAAAGATCTCCTGGAGAAGGGAAAGTATACTGACTCCAATATTCTGGCCTGGAGAATTCCATGGACTGGATAGGCCATGGGGCCACAAAGAGTTGGACACAACTGAGTGACTTTCACTCCACTCCATAGCCAATTAACAATATTGTGATAGTTCTAGGTGAACAGCGAAGGGACCCAGCCATACACATTCCTGTACCCATGCACCCTCAGACTCCCCTCCTGTCCAGGCTGCCATGTAATACTGAGATTTCTCTGTGCTATACAGTAGGTCCTTGTTGGTTATTGGTTTTAAATATAGCTCTGTGTGCATGTCCACTCCAACTGCCTAGCTATGGCCCCCCACCACTCCATTCTTCCTCCCCGGCAATCATAAACTCGTTCTCTAAATCTGTGAGTCTGTTTCTTTTTGTAAGTTCATTTGTATCATTTCTTTTTTTAAATTCCACATAGAAGGGATGCCATGTGTTATTTCTCCTTCTCTGACTTCACTCAGTATGACACTCTAGATCCATCCATGCTGCTGCAAATGGCATTATTTCATTCTTTTTAATTCTTGGGTGGTTCCGTGGTAAAGAATCTGCCTACCAAAGGAGGAGATGTGAGTTCAGTCCTTGGGTTGCGAAGATCCCCTGGAGAAGGAAATGGCAACCCACCCTTATTCTTACCTGGAGAATTCCATGGACAGAGGAGCCTGATGGGCTATTGTCCATGGGGCTGCAAAGAGTCGGACATAACTGAGTGGCTAAACAGCAACAACAAATCCTTCCTAGAATTTGAGTAAGGAGTTTACAAAGGTTGCAGTAAACGTGCGATAAGAAGGAACCCAATGGCACTTACACATGTAGACAACTTTACCTGAAGGAGCCAGAGCATGCAGCTCTCAGGTGGAAGTAGTCTCTTCACCCAGGAGACCTGTTGTTGGTTTGGTCCAAGCCTCTGTGATACTAGCACCCAGGGAGCTGGGGAAAGTTGCCTCTTCCAGGAACCTAGGACTCTTAGGTCAAGGTGAAGTTGATCTACCGTTCCTAGCAAAGTAGAAAAGGGGGATTTGAAGCGATTATAGACAGATTGCCAGCTCCAGCCCTTAAAATAATTCATGTTACCATAAGAGAAATGAATTTCCACACAAAAGATGTGCTAGGACCTGTGATCCAAGGCGAATTATGAATTCCTCAGACACCTAAGATACTCATTAAGAAACACCTCTAGGCTGAGCAGAGTAGAAGAGCCCTCTTGCTGGTGACCTGAAGACCCCAGTGAGAAATGCTGTCTAGGGCTGTGCCTTTTTTTCTGAGCAGACTTGGAACTCACCTTCTCCCTTCCAGCTTCACAATCCAAGCTCAGTGAGCTTCAGAACACCGTTCAGGAAATGTTCTGGGCTCATCTCTCAATGCACTCTATTTAGAAAAATAGGAACTAGTGTAATCAACTCGTTGAATAAGGAAGGCTCATGGGATCAGGAAATCATTTACTATTATTTCTCACAGAAGCTTGTCAATTTGTATTTATTAACCCATCCATTGAATAAATATTCATTGAATGCTTACTAGGTGCTCGGCATTATTCTAGGAACTGGAGGTACAGTAGTGATCAGCAGGTATTCCTTGCAAGAAAAGAAGTTCTTTAGCAGAAGGAAAATGATACTGTTCAGAAATATGGATCTCTATACAAAGAGAAGAAGAACGCCAGAAGAGAATGAAAGAGATTAAAATATGTAATTCTGTGTGTGTGTGTGTGTGTGTGTGTGTGTGTATTTGAACTCAACTATATGACGTTTGGGGCTTCCCTTGTGTCTCACATGATAAAGAATCTACCTGCAATGCAGGAGACCTGGATTCGATCCCTAGGTCAGGAAGATCCCATGAGAAGGAAATGGATACCCTCTCCAGTATTCTTATCTGGAGAATCCCATGGACACGGGAGCCTGGCAGGCTACAGTCCATGGAGTTGTAAAGAGTCAGACATGACTGAGCAACTAATTACACAAACCCACACAAACATACACATAAACAACCTTTGAGGGCAGTGAAGATTTCTTCTCTATCCCCCACCTCTGGTTTCACCACACGCTCTATAAATACTGACTGAAAGAGGAGGAAGGGAAAATGTTTGCTGGAGCTTTGAGTTCTTAAAAAATGTGGCACCATTAGGTACTATCTCTGATTCAGTGTAGTTGCGTCTGGAGTTCTGCGAGGGCGCCCACTTGTGAGTCCAAAATACAACCAACTGATGCAGTCATTTTGCATCCTGAAACCAGAATTCTGAGGCAACTGATGCAGTCATTTTGCATCCTGAAACCAGAATTCTGAAGCAAAGCCCCTGGATATACAAGTGATGAATATTTAGACTTGAATTTTATTTTTTACTATAGCCAATGAGGAGAAAATCCTTTGCACAGTTGGGTGTATTGCTACATTTTTACATGTCCCCGGAGCATCGTTGATTCTGAGGATATGCTAGTAACCACTAACTCTTTTCAGAACTTGCCATTCAGTTCACTTTTATTATTTGTTTTTCTCTGAACCAAAGGTCAGACTTGTGACCTGTGCCCTGCACCGCCTATATAGGAAAAGATCGAGACCAGCAGAGCCTTGATCTGGATCTCGCCGGCATCTCGCCGGCACTTCGCCAAAGCAGTGGGGAGGCCAGACCTTCCCCTCCTCATAGGCACTCTGGGCTCTGTGCATCTGAGCACACCATGTGCTCTGTGTCACCCAGAGCTCTTATTTTTAAGTCCATCTATTACATTCTTGCTCAGGCTCTCCCCAAATGCTCTCCTATTCCACCGAACAATGTCTTACTGAAGATAAAAGATGTAGATGTGGTGTGAAAAAAGGAGGGACCTGGTTTTTTTTTTCCCCAATGGCCTTATTTATGGGTTTCAGATGGTGGCAGAGATGTTTATATGAACCTTACCCAAACTGCTGGAACCTCCTGGGTCTGCAAATATCAGCCTGCAAACTTCATGAGAACAGAACTTTTTTTCCAAGATGGGGTGGGGGGCAGGCAGCTGGGGGGTGGGCGTTGACTAAGATTTCCTGTACTTCCTGTTTTAGAGCCGCTGGATGTGAGACAAAAACTGTATTTCAGGATTTCAGTACCTGGTCCCAGCTGGAATCTGGACCCACAGATGTACACAAAGAAGGGGACACATGTGCACACAGTCTCATACACACACACACACAAATACCCACAAAGGGCGTTGTACAGACTCCCAAAATTAGTTTATTTTAAGCACACACAATACTTTTCAATTAAAAAAAGATGAAGTCAAATTTCAAAACATTTCATAAAGGCCTTTCAAAGTTTCGAGACAGAAGAGAACAGCAATCTGATTTAAGGGAAAAGGTTCCGTTCCTTATTATTTAATACAGATTGACCCAATCATGGAGAAGGAAATGGCAACCCACTCCAGTGTTCTTGCCTGGAGAATCCCATGGACAGAGAAGCCTGGTAGGCTGCAGTCCATGGGGTCGAACAGAGTCGGACACGACTGAAGCGACTTAGCAGCAGCAGCTTCAGACCCAATCATGCGAGAGAAAAAAGAAAGAACCCACAGCACACAAATGTATCCCATTAAAGCCAGGCGCAGTGGTGGCACGATACAGTGCCTTCAGCACCTTCCGTCTTTGTCCACGTTGTCTTCTCCACTTGCTGGAATCAATTGTTCTCTTGGGGATCGGGGGCGTTCCCACCGCAATGTGAGAGGCGCTCCTCCTATGGGCCAAGGTGAGCACAGGCAGCTGCATTCTGCCTGGAGGATGCTGCTCCCCTGGATTCAGTATGTGCACAGAGTTTGGAAAGGGGCACAGGAAGAGAAAACCATTGGCTCGGGGGCAGATACAGAGCCTTGAATTAAGTGATATATCCGTTAGCCTTCAAGTCGTCGGGCCGTCAGACACTGAGTATAACGATGTGACTCTGATATCATGCAGGTTACTGCCCGGGGCAGAGCAGCACCCCAGACATGTGCATCCTCGCAAGGGCTGGCCTTTGTACAGACAATGAGCCAGCAGGTCATTAATGGACGGTACAAACAGGAGGGGCCCATGGAACACGCAGAAGGCGTGCTTGAAAACGAGAGTCAGACTTTCCAGTCACCACTTTCAGTTGGCAGAGCTCTGATTGGAACCATGTGACAATTTTAGGCAATGTACCATAGGCAGCCAATTTATTACATATGGCAATATGATTAATGGTATCAAATGCCTTTTTTTGGTAACATCCAAGAACACTCCACTAGCCAATTGCTTGGAGTCCAAGGTAGTGAAAATCTGTTCCATGAATTTAAAGTCAGGCAGATGAGGTTAAATGAGAGAGGGCCAGGCGCCAAGGCAATGATTACAAAGTAAGTTGTTTTTTTTTTTTTTTAAAAGCGGAATGTTTTAAATCTGGTCTTGAACAAATCCCATCCAGTCCCCCACCTACCCCTACCTATTTTTTTCTTTTCCTTCCCCCTTCTTGTTTCTTGATGTGAAAGCCCTAATAGCTACAGTCTGGAAGACATTTCTGAAGCCAAGCTGAGTTCCACTTGCCAGAGCCTCTTTCAGACCCGGACGAATCCATACTTGATCACGGATTGGATCTTTCCTTGGGATCCTGGGGCAGGGTAGCTGCAAAGACCAGCAGATGGAGTGGGTCGGGGAATTGACCTGTCATTGGCAGGAGAAGTGGTCCAGCCTCGTCCCACTTCTCTGAGTGACTGAGAGCCCTCTGTACTTTGTTTCTTTCTTTCTTCTATTCCCCTGGGCTTTGAATACCATCGTGATGACTGGGAAGACGCTTCTGGGAGAGATTCACAGAGGAAGTGAACTGTGAGGGGGTTTGATTATCACTTGGAATTTGCAGAATGAGGATAAAGAGTGGGAAAGACCGTTGGGAGGCAGACAGGGTCTCCAGATATAACTTGTTCCCCAGAATGTCCCCACACGATGTGGTGCATTTGCTGAGTTGCTTCGTTGTGTCCAACTCTGCAACCCCATGGACTGTAGCCCACCAGGCTCCTCTGTCCATGGGATTCTCCAGGCAAGAATACTGGAGTGGGTTGTCATGCCCTCCTTCAGGGGATCTTCCTGACCCAGGGATCGAACCCACATCTCTTATGTCTCCTGCATTAGCAGGTGAGTTCTTTACCACTGGTGCCACCTGGGAAGGAAGAGGTGCTTGCTACAAATCTGTTAAGTAAATGAGTGCAGTATCACCAACCTCCAGTGGACAGTTGCTCACTGTATCCAAATTGTGAGTCACTGCCCTTTGAGAAGTTTTGTATAAAAAGACCAACACATATTTGACAAAGGTTCTGGGCGTTCTGATAGGTGGGATATAATTTATAATCAATAAAATTTGCTTTTATTTTCATAGGCTACAAATTGGTAGTGTGTGATTGTTTCTGATAGAGCAAAATGATTCCTAATTTTGTGGTTTGTATATGATTCCCCCCGCCCCCCTCCTTTTTTTTGGTAAAAACTGAATCTGGACAGTTACTTAGAGATTACTTCTATTACTCAGGACCCAAGTTTCAATCCATCAGTTCTGCGTGCTCTATAGACCTAGTCTGAGCATCCTACATTGTGTCTCTGCAGAGTTTTGTTTTGTTTTTTTTCCTGCAATAACAAAACTTAACATGAAAAGTATACAGAAGTCAGGTGACTCTGATTCAGGCAGAGGAATAGACATGTGTTCAGAATGAGGCAGAGGATCATGAGAGAGAGACTGAGTTATAGTAGACGGTCACTAGGCAATTGCGCTTCCCCAGTGGCTCAATGGTAAAGAATCTGCCTGCCAATGCAGAAGATGCAGGTTCAGCCCCTGGGTCAGGGAGAGCCCCTGGAGAAGGAAATGGCAACCCACTCCAGTATTCTTGCCTGGAGAATTCCATGGACACAGGAGCCTGGTGGGCCATGGTCCATGGGGTCAGACACGACTTAGCAACTAGACGACAACAACAAACTAGGCATCCACGTGGCAATGCCACCCTGGGAGGCTGAGTTGCAGCCTAAAACCAAGATGCTTTTCTTCAGCTTTCTCCATTAGAGTTTTTTGAGCCATTCCAGTATGCTGTGTTGAAGTCTAAGAGATAGACAGAGGTTGACTGTATTCTAGAAACTTCCTCCTTGAAAACCACTGCCTCTTCACTGAAAGTGAAACAAAAACCATACTTAGTACCAATCCCACCCCTTCCTCTCGTATTTAAAATGAATCCCAGGCAATTAATTCTCTCCTCCGATCCACAATTATTTCTCTCCAGTGAACTGTGCTCACTTTTAAATCAAAATTTGCTTTTGCTCTGTTTTCTTTGAAGGTCAAAACCGAGCAGGCTATGGAGTGGCTGGAATGAATTAGTCTGTGGGTTATGCTGGGCAGACAGTTGTTTTACTTTGTAGTTCTGTACTGCCAGGTAGAATTACACCACAGTATACCATTGGGCTTTCCTGCTGGCTCAGATGGTAAGGAGTCCACTTGCGATGCAGGAGACCCGGATTCAATCCCTGGGTTGGGAAGATCCCCTGGAGAAGGGAACGGCAACCCACTCCAGGATTCTTGCCTAGAGAATCCCATGGACAGAGGAGCCTGGTGGGCTACAGTCCATGGAGTCGCAAACAGTCAGACACAACTGAGCGACTAACACTTTCCTTCACTTTTTCATACCATTGTATTCATTTCCTGTTGCTGCTGTAATCAATGGCCACAAACGTAGTGCCTCAAAACAGCACACATGGATTCCCTCTCAGTTCTCTAGATCGGAAGTCTGAAATGGGTTTCACTTGGCTGACACTGAGGTGTCCTCAGGGATGCCTTTCTTTGAGGGCTCCTGGGGAGAATCTGGACTCTCGCCTCTTCCGGCTTCTAGAGGCTGCCCACACGCCTCGGTTGGTGGCTCCTTCCTCCATTTTCAAAGCCAGCAGTGCAGAGCTCAGAGCAGAGAAATTCTTGATCACATCCCCTTGCAGACACTGACCCTCCTCTTTCCCTCTTATAAGGACCCTTGTGATTTCATTGGGTCCCTTCAAATAATCCAGGATAATCTCCCCATTGCAGACTCCTCACTTGAACCACATATGCGGAATTGTTTTGCCCTGTGAAGTGACATCTTCACAGGCTCCAGGGATTAGGATGTGGACATTTGGGGGAGCCATCATGCTGCCCACTACAACCATTGTGATGTAGGAAAGACAAGAGAAACAAATAACCAGAAAACCGTACAACAGGCATATGGCGGAAAACAGAGAAGAATCAGCAAAGCTCTGCTCAGTGTATCTCCTGGGTGGACGTCCTCCCCATCCCTTGCTCCCTGGCTCTCAGGTCTTGCCTATAGGCCTGAGGTTGACCTCAGGTCATGAAATAGACTCTGCCTGTGTCATCCATAGCTTAACTGGAAGCAGGACCCTGTAGAAAAAGAACAGTTCTGAGTGCATACTTGGTGCCATGCCATCACTTATTTGCTTCCCGCATGGGAAGGGTGCAGTTATTATCTCCATGCGATGATGAAATGAAAGCCTAGAGAAGTTAAGTTACTTGCCCAAGTCACACAGCGAATAAGCCACAGAACAAACCAAGGCTTGGCTCTACGTGATTCCACCACCCTCATACTTGGCTGCAGTTTTCTACCTCTTAGACTAGTTCCAAATAGGAAAAGGAGTACATCAAGGCCATATATTATCACCCTGCTTATTTAATTTATATGCAGAGTACATCATGAGAAACGCTGGACTGGAAGAAACACAAGCTGGAATCAAGATTGCCGGGAGAAATATCAATAACCTCAGATATGCAGATGACACCACCCTTACAGCAGAAAGTGAAGAGGAACTAAAAAGCCTCTTGATGAAAGTGAAAGTGGAGAGTGAAAAAGTTGGCTTAAAGCTCAGCATTCAGAAAACGAAGATCATGGCATCCGGTCCCATCACTTCATGGGAAATAGATGGGGAAACAGTGGAAACAGTGTCAGACTTTATTTTGGGGGGCTCCAAAATCACTGCAGATGGTGACTGCAGCCATGAAATTAAAAGACGCTTACTCCTTGGAAGGAAAGTTATGACCAACCTAGATAGCATATTCAAAAGCAGAGACATTACTTTGCCAACAAAGGTCTGTCTAGTCAAGGCTATGGTTTTTCCTGTGGTCATGTATGGATGTGAGAGTTGGACTGTGAAGAAGGCTGAGCATGGAAGAATTGATGCTTTTGAACTGTGGTGTTGGAGAAGACTTTTGAGAGTCCCTTGGACTGCAAGGAGATCCAACCAGTCCATTCTGAAGGAGATCAGCCCTGGGATTTGTTTGGAGGGAATGATGCTGAAGCTGAAACTCCAGTACTTTGGCCACCTCATGCGAAGAGTTGACTCATTGGAAAAGACTCTGATGCTGGGAGGGATTGGGGGCAGGAGGAGAAGGGGACGACAGAGGATGAGATGGCTGGATGGCATCACCGACTCGATGGACCGTGAGTCTGAGTGAACTCCGGGAGTTGGTGATGGACAGGGAGGCCTGGCGTGCCGCGATTCATGGGGTCGCAAAGAGTCGGACATGACTGAGCGACTGAACTGAAATGTACTGAACTGATGTCGAAAGTGGGGGAAAAAACTGAAAAGGGTAGAAGGAAAGGTCAGAGAATTTATTTATTTTTCTGTTCCCCCCTCCCCCTTAAATCTGAATCAGTCCTGGAGAAAGACACCATCTGCAGCCCTGCCTCAGGTTCTTGTGTTTGCCGTCAGCGCCTCATTCTTCTTCACGCTATTTCTTTGCTTTCTATTGCTGTTCACTACCAGATCCCTAGTCGAGCTGTAACTGGGCCTGAATGGCCTATTCTCTGTGTCTTCTTGAGCCTAATTCTTACCCAGCAGCGTCTCAGGGACTGGAGAGACTCTAGCTGTCCAGTGGTGACGGCTATGCCATTACTGTCTCTTTTTCTTAATAACTGAAGCCAAAAATCAATAAGATTTCCCAATTAGCAAAAGCCTAGCAATGCATTAATTGATATATTCGGGATATTGTTTTTGGACCCTGACTATGCTAATACAGTTACAATATTACAATTTGAAATGAAAAGAAATTTTAATATATAAGGAGAGAAATTATGAGGAGACAAATGGGAAATTAAACTAAAATAGTAATACTGCTACAGACTAAAATCACCAGAAAACAAAACGTACTTTCAGCTGACATCTAGATAGAGGGAAGAATGATTTTCTGTAGAGCTTACCGAGTTTTTATGCACATTGTTCTGCAGTCCAGAGGAATTCTAATCTTTAAAGGATTCTAAATCCAAGAGAGGGGACTGTTGAGTAATGCAGCCCATCCACTAGTCGAAGGTTGCCTCCATAAAGCAGTCACAGCTTATAGAGAGTAATAGAATTGACAGATGTCAGGCCCTGGTGAGGGAATGTAATTGTTGCCAAACCTTCCTGAAAGGAACTTTTGCTGCAAGTGTTGAGTACAAGTTATTCAAGATGTAAAATCTGCACATATCCCCGGAGTGGTACTGGCCACCTCAGGCCCCATGACACTTTCCAAGGCTAGAAGAAAGCATTCTTTTGCCTAATTATTAAAAAGATAAATATTCATTGATTTTAACAGTAATAATAACACAACCTCTGAAACAAAAGACTCATAATTAGAGCATTGTTGTTGTTGTTTTTAAGTTGTGTCTGACTCTTTTGTGACCCCATAGCCTGTAGCCCGGAATTTCCCTAGAGCTCAGATGGTAAAGAATCTGCCTGCAATGCAGGAGACCTGGGTTTGATCCCTGGGTCAGGAAGATCCCCTGAAGAAGGAAATGGCAACCCACTCCAGTATTCTTGCCTGGAGAATCCCATGGACAGAGGAATCTGGAGGGCTATAGTCCATGGGGTCGCAAAGAGTCAGACACGACTAAGCGACTAACACATGCACAGACTGTAGCCTGCCAGGTTCCTCTTTCCATGGGATTTCCCAGGCAAGAATTCTTTAGTGGGTTGCCAGTTCCTTCTTCAGGGGATCTTCACAACCCAGGAGTTGAACCCAAGTCTCCTGCATTGGCAGGCAGGTTCTTTACCACTGAGCCACCAGGGAAGCCCATAATTATAGCATATTTAGATTAAAATCATGACCTAGGGCAAAATGCTGGTTCTTAAAATGATAGATTGCAAATCTTCTGCAAACCTAAAATATTACAGGTGTGTATATATATGTATAAACACACACACACACATATAAAATGAACATATGCATTTTGAATCCTGATTGGGAAATTTAATCCATTTCTAAAGGCCTATCTTGTGTGCAGATAAAGCATACAAGAGTTCTATAACCTTGGAATGTGTTTTTATCATTTAAAAAAAAAATTGCAGTCGCCCTTGTGTTTATCATTAGTATTGTCTGGAACATTTGGGATAAAAAGATTTAAGTTTTCCATAGCTTGTTCTCTTTTGTCTGTCCCAAATCCCAGCGGAGTTGTGAAAAGATAGCTTCCTGTCTCTCTGATTTATCGGAAACCTCCCCTCCTCTATGGGAGCTGTGATTCAGTGATTCCTTCTCCTTGGTACCTCGATGGAACACACAGACTTGTAACTCTGAAACTTGCTTTTGGAAAAGCTCAGAATAAGGGAGGCAGAATGTGGCTCATTTCAACTTTCACTCTTGCTAGGTTTTCTGCCCCTTTCACTATTTACTAACTAGAGTCACTTTTGTAAATGCAAACCCAGTAAATAGAAATAAACATGGCCAACAATTAACTCTGGAGAAGGAAATGGCAACCCATTCCAGTATTCTTGCCTGGAGAATCCCATGGACAGAGGAGCCTGGTGGGCTACAGTCCACGGTGTCGCAAAGAGTCAGACACGACTGAGGGACTTCACTTTTACTTTCACTTTTCACTTTCAACAATTAACTAACGAGCAGAGATTTGGGAAGATGAAATCTTTTTTGTTTTTGGTCGTGTTTAGTGTCATGCATGATCTTAGTTCCCTGACCAAGGATCAATCTCTTTGCCCCTGCAGTGGAAGCATGGAGTCTTAACCACTGGACCGCCAGGGAAGTTCCTGGACAGATGAAATTTATAGGGCAACATTTCCCCTAAGTGAAGTTTCCTATATAGTATTCTCTGAATGTTAGCAATTCTCAAACTTGAGCATGTATCCGAATGACCCACAAGGCTTGTGGGAATGCAGGTTTCTGTGGCCCACCCCTAGAGGTTCTCAGGGTCTGGGGTAGGACCGAGCATTTGCTTCTCTAGCAAGCTGTCCTATAAGATGCTGATGATGCTATTCTGAGGACCCCACTTGTAAACCACTGCTCTATACCACCAGTGGGGAAGCTTACTTTTAGGGTATTTATTTAGAAATTTAATGACAAAATGGGTAAAAAAAAAAGTGCAGTAAAATAAGAAAAATTTAAGTACATATTATGTGTTAGGAACTGTTTGTGTAGTTTATATACATTACCTCACTGAGTTGTCAAATCCTTGTTGGTGTTTTTATCACCTCCATTGCACAGATGGAAAAAGAGAGGCTGCTCCAAGTTCTCTGACTTGGCCGAGGTCATCCAACTGGAGGTGAAGGCCCGGGAGGTGGGCTTCATTTCTCAGACTCCAAGCTGGCATCCTTATGGCCTTGAAACCCTCTTGCTTAAAACTCTGAGAATGTATTTCTGAAGAAATAGAACTCTCATCCCCAGTAAGGAGACTCCTTGCCGAGGTCACAGGGTCTCAGAAGGAAGCTGTGCAGAAACGCAAGGGCGGAAAGGGAGTGTTTTGGCTGGTGCCTGCCTCCCTGAGTCGGCTCACTCCGGAGTAGCATTTCCATAACAAAGGCAAGTTCTCCTCCCGGAGAAGAGCAGGCCGAGAGTTGCAAGTGTTTGCCTCTGATGTGATCCACATTTAATGCTTATCTGGGTAAGAGGGAATTTGATTAGAGCAAATACAAAGCTCAATTCAGAGAACAAAACCACTAATTCAAAGGTGGTTTTCCTACGGATGTAAAATACTTCAAGCCTGTTTAAAGGACTGAAGAGAATTCCACCGAGGAGTGGCTTATATTGTGTCTGATTTCTCAGACTGGAGCAGTGCCAAGGGGGCTGCTTGGGGGTTTGGCTGCTCACTGGGCCAGCAGGCACCTTCTAGCCCAAAGGAGACACAGGCTCAGGCTGGGGACAAGGGAGGCTGTTCAGCTTGCCGACGGGCTTCCATCCCTCTGGCTCACCAAGGAAGCTTTTCTCTGCATCTTGTGCCTTCCCGGCCTGGAAGCAGCCGAGCACTGCAGTGCCCTGATATGTTTGTTTTCCTTTCGGCTAATTTTATCAAGGTCTGAGGTCATTATTAGCCAGATCACAAAAGTAAGCGCTCATTAATATGTATCAGCTCCAAACCCTATGATTTCATCTGCTAATTTGATCTTGTTTTTCCTTGTTTATGGCAATTAAATCAGACCTTGATAAATCTGAAAATGAAAAAAGGAGCCACCAGCAAGCACAGCTATTATGATCACTCATTAGAAAGCCAAGCAGACTCTCTGATAAATCGTGCCAGGGTTTTTAAGGAATAGATGATTACCTGCTTAAACAGCATGGAAGCTACCAGTAAAATGTAGCAAAATGATTAAAGAAAAAAAAAAAAAGAGAGAGAGAGAGAGAACACCCCCATTACATCCAAGTGTAACAGATGGACAGTTGTACTTTGGGGAATGTTCTCCGAGTCTGTTTCCTCCCCTTCAAGCTAGGGAGGGCAGAAGCCATGGGCCCTCCTGGGCACAGTGAGAAGAAGGAGGTTTCCTTCTCCACTCCCCCCTGCTCCCCACTGCCCGCCCCCGCTCCACCACCGCCGGCCACCCCCCGCCCCCCACCAACCACAGCCCCCATCCCCCTCTCAATCCTCCCAGGACTGCAGGAGACTGGCTCAGCTGCCTCAAGGCCTCCCTCCAGATTGTGCCCTGAAGAGAGGTGCTGAGAGGGGATGATAGGTGGGGTAGCTGTGCAGAGCGGAGTAGGCGGCATGGCAAATGGCAACGGGGACAAGACCTTGCCTGTCACAGAGGAGGCTGCTCATCAGGCCAAGGGGCACATGGTGTGCGCTCCTCCTTCTTCTTGGCTCTCAGTGTCCTCTGTGTGGGGAGCCTCCACCTTCTACATTTCCCCCAACTCCACTACACAGGGAAGCAGAGCTGTCCTGTACGTTGATTGAGTTGAACATGCCAAACATTCGTTTTCCAAATCTCAGCAGCTGGTACATGCGCACATGGACGCTTCCTCTTCTGGAGTTCGGGGACCTTGAAGACCCTCTCTCTGGTTTCAAGGTGCTGGGATTCCTGGGGCCACAGAGAACTGGCTGTCTTGGTGGAGGTGGCTTTGCAGTCTTGGCGGAACTGGCTGAGGTGTCTGGGCCTGGTGGTGACAGCCAGGGTCCCTCCGGCAGAGCCCTGTGGTAGTATTTGGGCCCCAGGCAGGCTGCCCCCAACTAAGCCACAATGGCATACTGATCATTTCAAATTAAGGTTACTTAAGAAATGCCCAACAAACAGAGGGACCCATCCCTCTGTCTCCCAGCAAAGGAAATAAATCTCTCGTGTAAAAAGTGCCCTCCCTGCATCTGGAGGTGGAAGGACAGACACCCTTACCTTCAGAAATAGGAGATTTGGAGGGAAAAACCTGTATAAAGGAAAATTGTGATTTCTTTAATGAACTACCCTAAGCCTAGACTCCTTTCAGATTCTTTATTAACTGAGCTGCTGCTGCTAAGTCGCTTCAGTCGTGTCCGACTCTGTGCGACCCCATAGACCGCAGCCCACCAGGCTCCCCCGTCCCTGGGATTCTCCAGGCAAGAACACTGGAGTGGGTTGCCATTTCCTTCTCCAATGCATAAAAGTGAAAAGTGAAAGGGAAGTCGCAGAGCCTAAATTTCTTCGTCCTGTCAATTCATCACAAATTTATTCTTTCTTAGTCTAAACAGTATAAAAGCTGCCTTCTTTGGTCACTTAAGTCCCATGTTTATGCTCAAGAATTAAATGTGTTTCTTTTTCTCTTGTTAATCTGTCTTGTGTTAATTTTGTAATTTGTCTGGCCACAAGCACTCAGCAGGAGTGGGGCTTTGGACATTTTCTCCCAAATCTGCTTCTCCAGGTGTTCTAGCATGTCTGTGAACTAATCAATATCTTAAAAATAACCCTTTGTGTTTAACTGGGCCAGAGTTGCTTTCTGTTGCTTGCAGTTAAGAACCCTGACACTCAGAGGGGCAGTACGTCGCTTGTTCCGTGCGGACAGCCAGTGAAGGGGGCCCACTTCCTGGGTCCAGGGCAGTAAGCCTCAACCCACATCCATGGGGGTGGAGGGGGATGGGAAAGGGGTTCAGATCCCCGCTTCCTGCTGCCTCAGGCTCGGTCCCTGGTTGAAGGGTCTCTCCTGAGCTTTTCCAGGGAGAGCTTTCTTTTTCTGGGGAAGTTTTTTTTTAAATGACTTTCTCATCCCCAAATGGCAGCCCACTCCAGTATTCTTGCCTGGAGAATTCCATGGACAGAGGAGCCTGCCAGGTTTATGGGGTCATAAAGAGTCAGACACGACTGAACAACTAACACTTTCACTTTTATCCCTGTATAATCATGCTATTTCTTTAAGCTCCTCCGTAGCAATCTGGCCCCATTTGCCTCTGAGGTCTCTGCAGGGACCCACGTGCAGCCAACTTGGCACCTCGCTGCCTTCTGGTCCCCTCACACCTTGGTCTGGCTTGTCCCTGTGCCTGCCGGTCTGTTTGCTTGAAGAGCATCCAGCTCCTTCTATCCCTTTGTCTTCCAGCCTTTCTTCCCATTTTCAGTCTTCCTACTCAACCCACAAGCTGGTTAAAATGGGTCTCCTAAGGGTCACTGTCTTTATTTGTAACTTCTTTCCTTTCCGTAAATTCTGGTGTCTGACCTTATCAATGGTTGCATCTATAGCCTCTCTCATCTCCCTTTTTTGATTCTTGACTGGATTCTCTCTGTTATTTGGCTTTCTCTGCCCTCTATAATAGAAAATTTCCCCTGATGCTTTCCAAAACTTGATTTGAAAAATTTGCCTTGCTGATTTACCTTTTCCATAGATATCTGGGTAACCGAAACCCTGTCATTCCACAATTCTGACCCAAAGGTGCTTTGTAATGTTACCAAAGAAATGATCGCCCACTTTCTTATCTTGTAATTACCTGTGTTTTACTGGCATTCACTGCACTTACTCTTGCAGGCTGTGCAATGCCTCACAAAGTCCCTTCAAAGTATTCCTGGGAGTTCTCAGGGGGGCTTGCTCGTGGACTCATGAATAACTTCTGTCAGCTACCAGGTGGCGTCCATCAATTGTTTTCTTATCTGCTCTGCCCCCTTCATTGATAGCTGCTGCCAAGACTTCTGCCTCCTGCCAAGGAGTGTGGACCTGCCTTGTCAATGACTTCGGCAGTGGGCGATTTGCCTTGACGGGGTCTGGCGCACGGGGCTCTGCCACGGCTGTGCTGTGCCTTCTGCCCCCTTTAGAAGCATGGGATACCTGTTCCCTTTACATGTGTGATGCTCTCCCATACATGGGCCTATAGGAAGTTCTGATTAAAGCTTTTGATAAAAAATAAAAATTTCAGTTTTTATTTTCAGTCTTCCTTTCTACTAAGCCTTCACTTCTCTCTTCCAAGGAATAGAAAGAAGATTTGCCATTAGGGGAAAGAGAAACCTACTTTGTCCACGTCCCTCTTCCATCCAGAAGTCTTTTCAGAAGGCTAATGACCTGGCAAGTACATTTCTGGTGGGCTGCTCTGAGTCTGTCTAACATGCTGAGCTGCCCAAGTGGAAATGGACACAGTTCAAGCCAGAGCCCTTCCCACGTTGGTTAGGAGGTCCAGACTCTGGCCACAAAATTGCTGCAATTGTTTCCCCCCAACCCCACTTGAAAAGCTCTAATAACTAACTGATAAAAACTTAGGCTTTAGAACCTGAAGGTGCATGTTTTTATACATTAAGTACCCTGGAGAGATGAAACCACCTAGCCCTTGCCTCCTCTTGCCCCTTCCTAGCCTCTCTGCAAAACCAGGGTCATCCTAGGCTAGAAGTCACCACCCTGTCCCTTTCTGCCACATCTTTCTGACGTCCTGGTCTTGGAAAAGCTCTCTTAATTTTCTCATCCCATGCTGCATTTCTTCTTGTACCTCTTGTCTCATCTGTAGCCTAAAAACATTGTTATGTTATTCATTATTTAAGGTTCATCATTCCCACGAGGGCAAGGAGGGGGTAACTGTGCATGTTTGTTTACTGCTGTGTTTTCAGTATTTAGAGCTTTGTCTATCTGATGACACCTCATAGGAGCTCAATAAATATTTGCTTAATAATTGCATGAGTATCTGAGATGCCACAATTATGATTGCTATACTGAACAAAAAAGCCTTGTTTTAAGGAAAACAAGTGATCTTGATTCTTTTCCTTTAGATGGTTCCCTGGTGTGAGTAGAGAGAAGATCTGACTCCATGGGGATCGTTTCTCCACAACAGGATGTTATCTCAGACCTGTGTACCTGTCTATCTCCAGGAGTATCACCCCGCAAAGAGTTGTAGTGCTTGGTGAGACCGACTGGAGGAATACAAGCAGGGCTCTTCCCAGGCAAAATTATGAAGTTAGGGCAAGTTTATCTTCATGATGGAAAGCCTCCTAGCAATATTATGCAAAATCCTGGCATCATCTTCAAAAATTTAAAATCCACAGAACCCACTGCTCTGGAAAATGGTTCGCAGAAACTCTCTTTATCAGTTACGGACACATCACAACTGGAGTTATCTTACATCTTACATGCTTGGTGGCTCAGATAGTAAAGAATCCACCTGGAGGGAGACCCAGATTCAATCCTTGGGTCAGGAAGACCCCCTAGAGGAGGGAATGGCTACCCACTCCAGTATGCCTGCCTGGAGAATTCCATGGACAGAAGAGCCTGCGGGCTACAGTCCATGGAGTTGGAAAGAGTGGGACACGACTGAGTGACTAACACTACATCTCAAATGAACACACGGAAGCACATGCTTGTGAACAGGGTTACACGAATTGTAGTTTTCTGAACTGTGTTTCTCCAAATCCCTGAAGATTTGCTCTAAATTACTACTTCTCCCTCCCCAGAGTGGGACTTGCCACACCTTCCTTTAGATCTGGGCTTTGGGGAAACATTTATTGCTCCCAAAATGCCCATGTGCTCCTCCTCGTTTCCTAGCCTCCTGCCATCAACTGGGGCCAGAAACTTGACTTCTAGTGGCCAATAATGGACTGCAAGGAGTGATATTTGTCACTTCATATGCAAAGAACTTCAGACCTTCCAGCTCTATCTCTCAGATGTGGAAGCCTCATGCTGAGGTGTCAGACAGTCAATCAGCCTTAGGCCCTGAGCAGAGATGCCTGCTGACCCATGGTGGACACACAGCACCGCTGACCCACAGTGGACACACACCACTGCTGACCCACACTGGACACACAGCACTGCTGACCCACACTGGACACACAGCACCACTGACCCACGATGGACACACAGCACCTCTGACCCACACTGGACACACAGCACTGCTGACCCACACTGGACACACAGCACCGCTGACCCAAGATGGACACACAGCACTGCTGACCCATGATGGACACATAGCACCACTGACCCACGATGGACACACAGCACCACTGACCCAAGATGGACACACAGCACTGCTGACCCACGATGGACACACAGCACCGCTGACCCAGGATGGACACATAGCACCTCTGACCCAGGATGGACACACAGCACCACTGACCCAGGATGGACACACAGCACCTCTGACCCACGATGGACACACAGCACCAATAACCCATGATGGACACACAGCACCAATAACCCATGATGGACACACAGCACCACTGACCCACGATGGACACACAGCACCACTGACCCACGATGGACACACAGCACCTCTGACCCACGATGGACACACAGCATCGCTGACCCACGATGGACACACAGCACTGCTGACCCAGGATGGACACACAGCACTGCTGATCCAGGATGGACACACAGCAGCACTAACCCAGGATGGACACACAGCCCAATAACCCACGATGGACACACAGCACCACTGACCCACGATGGACACACAGCACCAATAACCCATGGTGGACACACAGGGTGGATGGGGAACAGTGTAGATCATCCAACAAAGAGACCAGGCAGTCCAGCCTGACTGGGGTTGGTCCCTCTGCAGGCTGTGATCTTGGGCCGTTGGAGCATCCACTGTGCTGGGTCGTCCTGATGGAGTTCAGGACATCTCCTGACTGTGGACTTAGAGGCTTGAAAGCAGGCACAGTGCTGCCTTCTCGTAGCCCTAGTGTCTGCACTGCATCTGCACTGTGATCCTGTTACGTATCAACTAAGAAATATGCCCGATTACTCTGCTGACGTTCAAGCTCCCTTCTCTGAGGTGCTGTACTGATACCAGGTATTGTTTCCATTTGCAAAGTTTAAAGCTCCAAATAATAACTGGCGGTACCAGTGAGATTTGTGCCTTAAGTAGCCATATTAATTTACCAAACGCTGTGGTTTTATAGGAAGCATAGAATAAAAACCACTGATTATGGCAAACATTTGCCCTGCCTGCTCATGGCTGGTATATGGAGACAGTTGAGAGGTGTAGCCCAAGGACTGAAATCAGATCACTATCTGAGCATTAAAACAGAATTTCATTATAACAGATTAAAGTAGAAATGAGCAAAATCATCCAAAAGAGACAGTGCCTCCCTGTCCTGGGTCTCCTGAAGTTCTTACATTATTCAGTTCAGTCAAAATTATTCACGTCAGTCATGTCCAACTTCCTGCGACCCACGGACTGCAGCACGCCAGGCCTCCCTGTCCATCACCAACTCCCAGAGTTCACTCAGATTCATGTCCATCGAGTCGGTGATGCCATGCAATCATCTCATCCTCTGTCGTCCCCTTCTCCTCCCGCCTTCAGTCTTTCCCAGCATCAGGGTCTTTTCCAATTAGTCAGTTCTTCACATCAGGTGGCCAAAGTATTGGGGTTTCAGCTTCATCATCAGTCCTTCCAATGAATATTCAGGACTGATTTCCTTTAGGTTTGACTGGTTGGATCTCCTTGCAGTCCAAGGGACTCTCAAGAGTCTTCTCCAACACCAAAGCTCAAAAGCATCAATCTTCAGCGCTCAGCTTTCTTTATAGTCCAACTCTCACATCCATACATGACTATTGGGAAAACCATAGCTTTGACTAGACAGACCTTACTTGTCACTAAACTATCAGCTCGGGTTGTTTGTACTTTTGAGATTTAACTAAATTTGCCACAAATCCGTTCTCCCATGCCCTGTGTTAAGTGCACAGCTTTCTTCAACATTTCTGTAAGTGACCAGGAGCCCGAGTTCTCATGGTCACCATGGTTCTGAGCTTCTGCCCCTTCTCTAGTCGTATCTCCAGTCTGGGGCTCAGCCCTTCCCTCATATTCTTCCCTATAATGGCTTATCACAGGATATTGGTTATAGCTCCCTGTCCTGTAGAATAGGACCTTGTTGTTGATAGTGTGCATCTGCTGATCCCAAATTCCCAATCGTTCCCTCTCCCACCTCTTCTCTCCCTTGCAGCCACAAGTCTGTTCTCTGTCTTTGAGTCTTGCTTCTGTTTCTTAGATATGTTCACTTGTGTTGTATTTTAGATTCCACATGTAAATGATATCATATGGTATTTGTCTTTCTCTTTCTGACTTACTTCACTTAGTATGATAATCTCTAGGTTCATCCATATTGTTGCATATGGCATTATTTTGAAGAACTGACTCAAATTTGAATAGAATTGGTTCTTGGTTAGTTTCCAGCAGTATTTGCTCCTTGTGTAGGAAGATCGTACTGTTGGGTTTGCCAGAGACAACCCTTGTTTTAGCATCAGATAGTATCTCTTTACAGAGAAGGCAATGGCAACCCACTCCAGTACTCTTGCCTGGAAAATCCCATGGATGGAGAAGCCTGGTAGGCTGCAGAGTCGGGCATGACTGAGTGACTTCACTTTTCACTTTCATGCATTGGAGAAGGAAATGGCAACCCACTCCAGTGTTCTTGCCTGGAGAATCCCAGGGACGGGGGAGCCTGGTGGGCTGCCGTCTCTGGGGTTGCACAGAGTCGGACACGACTGAAGCGACTTAGCAGCAGCAGCAGCAGTATCTCTTTAAGTGTTCACAAGTGTGCTGGTGTGGATGATAAATCGCAAGGTCACCCTATCTCTCTGTCGTCTTCAGCAAGTCATTTGGTTTAGGAACCTGTTACCACACAAATGATGGATAGACTCTCACAGAGTGTGGCAATCTTTTTGAAAATGACAAGTCTACCAGTTTTATAAAAGTTGACAACATAGTGGCAGCCTACAACTAAGGGTTTATATCAAACATAGATTCAGATAACTAGAGAATTTTCTAGCTCACATTAAATATAATTTAATTCAATGATTTTGGGGGTCACTGAGTCTTTGAAAAGCTGTTAAAAACTGTGGATCTTCTCTCAGGAAAATGAACACAGCACACACACAAAAGATTTTATATCTCATTTCAGGATACCCACAAACCCACTGAAGCTCATCAGAGGGCCCTTATTAATAATTTGGGGTCTGCGAACATGCTCAGTTGTGTCTGACTCTTTGTAACCCCATGGACTATAGCCTACCAGGCTCCTCTGTCCATGGGACTTCCCAGGCAAGAATACCAGAGTGGGGTGCCATTACCTACTCTAAATTTTAGCTCTCATTCATGTTAAAAAGGATATTGAGATTCAGAGAGGTTAAAGACATGTCAAAAAGGCAGACTAGGTCAAAAGGAGAAATGCACTTAGGGTCCCTTGATTTCTATCCAGCGCTTTTGTTTCGCCATCTCCCTTATGTTGCTAAGACTGTTTTATTAGGAAGAAGTTAAAGCCATAGAAGATATTTCTGAATGGGATGTAATTAAGAACTTGGAATATTCTATTTCTTTAAAAGCAAAGCATGAGTTGGCTTTGTTCTCAGTGACTACTACTCAGATCATTTGTGGACTTCTCATTAATATGTATGCTGTAATACCTGCTGGTGAGCCATTTTTTGCTGAATGGATACCGGAAAACCTTCTGTCCCTGCTTACTTTGCTACTACTTTATGTCTGTCCCTCACTCAGGCCACCAGCATTCTTGCTCTGGTGTATCCTTTTAGTCTTGCTCTTGCTCGCCTTAATTTCCTTTGCCTAAATATTCCTACTCATCCATTAAGATGTTTGCAGTGATAAATTCACTTTACCTTTATAGCCTTCTCTCCCTTAGCAGAGGTTGTAGCTCTTTCCTTTTGCCTCCATAATGCTTAAGGAGATTTCTGTTGTGACAAGGGATGTATTGCATCGATTACTTTATTTATCTCTCTTTCCTACCTCATAACCCAACAAACAGATTGTGAGTTTTGTGAGGGCCAGGACAGCACCTAATGCACGTTTGCAAACAGGCAGCTAGGCCAGTGCCTAGCATATAGAACCTCTTCCAAGTGTGTGTTGAATGGCATAAACAAATTCTCATATTTTCTTACATCTCAATTCATCATATAAAATCCAAGTAGGGGATAGGACACAATCCCCTTGCTTTCACAGAGCTTACTGTTTATTGCTTTAGTTTTTCTTCTGTTTTACAGGTCAAAGTAGCATGTTACAGTCCTGATGTTTTTTCTTCTCTTTCTTCAGGATTAAATCAATAAAAAAAGAAACTCTCATTCATTAGCCTCATCTGCAATGCTTCCAGTCACAGTTTTGGAGGGAATCAAAAATATTGGTGGATAAATTGCTGTGTATCCCAGAGGAGAAACACATGAGCTCCTTGCCAGGTTTCTATGGCCTGGGGCATCATAAAAAATCTTTTTATTTCCCAGGTATCTGTGTCAAAAAGAGTTTGCCAAGGAGCCAAGATCTTCATCTGTTTATGGTTTTACAGCCAATGAAAAATGTAGGATCATTAGAAACTAATTACTGGTTTCATGGCAATATTTATCACAAAAGCTAATTTAATGTTCCAGAAGTCACTTTGGGGGCTAGCTGAGTCTATTACTAAGGAGTTTTATAAAGCTTTTTTTTTTAAGTTATACAACTACTTCACTAACAAACTGAAACCAATTCAGGAAGACAATAGACTAACATGGCTTGACATCTCAATGGTTTCCAGCTGGCCTATGTAATTTCTAAAATAGTTTGTTTCAAAAGTATTATTTTCTACTTAGAGGAAGATGTTTCAGAGGTTCATATACGGAAAATTCGATTTGGTATGCTTTTTTGTGTATCCTTAAGAACGGATTATGCAGTTAAATAGCTTACTTGTACAAAAGACATAAAGATACATTCAACATCTTTTCATGATGAAAACACTCAACAAACTAGGAATAAAAGGAAACTACCACAAAACAATAAAAGAAAGTGAAAGTCACATAGATATGTCCAACTCTTTGCAACCCCATGGATTCTAGTCTACCAGGCTCCTCTGTCCATGGAATTCTCCAGGCAAGAATGGGTAGCCATTCCCTTCTCCAGGGGATCTTCCCAACCCAGGGATCGAACCCAGGTCTCCCGCATTGCAGATAGATTCTTTGCTGTCTGAGTCACCTGCTTGGACCGATGGCACAATAAAAGCCATGTATGAAAAAGCCACAGCAAACATCATATTCAATGGTGAAAGACTGAAAGCTTCCCCTCTAAGATCAGGAACAAGGCAAGGATGCTACTTCTATTCAACGTGCTATTAGAAGTTCTAGTGAGGGCAATTAGGCAAGAAAAAGAAAAAAAACTTATCCAAATTGGAAAGGAAGAAGTAAAACTATCTCTGTGGATGGTATGATTTTATATGCAGAAAAATTCCACAAAATCTGATACAACTAATAAATGAATTCAGCAAAGTACCAAGATACAAAATCAGTACCCCCCAATCAGTTGCATTTTTATATACTAACAATCTGAAAATAAAATTATGAGAACAACTTCATTTACAATAGCATCAGAAAGAATGCAATACGTAGGAATCAATTTAATCAAGGGGGGTGAAAGATTTTACAATTAAAACCACAAAGCATTGCTGAAAAAATTTAAGAAGACATAAATAAGTGGAAACACATTCTATGTTCATGGATTGGAAGATTTAATATTATTAAAATATCAATAATAGCCAAAGAAATCTACAGACTGAATGCAATCCCTATCAAAATCGCATTTTTTTTTTTTTGTAGAAATAGGAAAAAAACTGTTCTAAAATTCATATGGACTCTCAAGGAACCCTTAGTAGCCAAAATAATCTTGACAAAAAACAAAGCTGGAGGACTCACATTTCCAGATTTTAAGATTTACTGAAAAGCTATAATAATCATAATAGAAGGGTACTGACATAAAGACAGATATACAGACCAATGGAATAGAATAAAAAGCCTAGGAATAAACCCTTGCTTATATAGTCAAATAACTTTTGACAAGAATGTCAAGACCATTCAATGGGTGGAAGACAGTTCCTTCCCCCCCCCCCCCCCCCCCCCCGATAAATGATGCTGGGAAAACTGGATATCTACATAGAAAAGAATAAAATTAGACCCTTATCTTGCACGATATACCAAAATTAATTCAAAATAGATTATTAAAGACCTAGTATGAGACCTAAATCAACAAAACTCTTAGAAGAAAGCACAGGGCAAAAGTTCACAGCATTGTGTTTGGCAATGGTTTCTTGAATATGACACCAAAAGTACAGGCAACAGAAGAAAAAAGTGGACAAATTTGACTTCGTGAATATTAAAAAAAGTGTGAACAGTCAGAATGGCTGCGATCCAAAAGTCTACAAATAATAAATGTTGGAGAGGGTGTGGAGAAAAGGGAACCCTCTTACACTGTTGGTGGGAATGCAAACTAGTACAGCCACTATGGAGAACAGTGTGGAGATTCCTTAAAAAACTGGAAATAGAACTGCCTTATGATCCAGCAATCCCACTGCTGGGCATACACACTGAGGAAACCAGAAGGGAAAGAGACACGTGTACCCCAATGTTCATCGCAGCACTGTTTATAATAGCCAGGACATGGAAGCAACCTAGATGTCCATCAGCAGATGAATGGGTAAGAAAGCAGTGGTACATATACACAATGGAGTATTACTCAGCCATTAAAAAGAATACATTTGAATCAGTTCTAATGAGGTGGATGAAACTGGAGCCTATTATACAGAGTGAAGTAAGCCAGAAGGAAAAACACCAATACAGTATACTAACACATATATATGGAATTTAGAAAGATGATAACAATAACCCTGTGTACGAGACAGCAAAAGAGACACTGATGTACGGAACAGTCTTATGGACTCTGTGGGAGAGGGAGAGGGTGGGAAGATTTGGGAGAATGGCATTGAAACATGTAAAATATCATGTATGAAACGAGATGCCAGTCCAGGTTCAATGCACGATACTGGATGCTTGGGGTTGGTGCACTGGGACGACCCAGAGGGATGGTATGGGGAGGGAGGAGGGAGGAGGGTTCAGGATGGGGAGCACATGTATACCTGTGATGGATTCATTTTGATATTTGGCAAAACTAATACAATTATGTAAAGTTTAAAAATAAAATAAAAAAAAAAAAGAAAATCATAAAAAAAAATAAACAGGGTGACAATAAAAAAAAAAAAAAGTGTGAAGTGGTAAAATAAAGACCCAGAGGCAGGGTTATTGCCACAGAGATTTCATAAGGGAAAACCCCAACTCTATGTTTCCACATTGTGCTGGAAGAAAAATCTGTGGTTACTAGTTGTAATTATTTGCCTTCTCTTTGATTTGAGCACTCAGGCAACTTTACAGGGTCTCCTACTTCTTACCTTTGCTGGAAAATTTTCTTTTTATATATCTATGTACTCTTGCCTGGAAAATCCGACGGACGGAGGAGCCTGGTGGGCTACAGTCCATGGGGTCGCTAGGAGTCGGACACGACTGAGCGACTTCACTTTCACTTTTCATTTTCATGCATTGGAGAAGGAAATGGCAACCTACTCCAGTACTCTTGCCTGGAGAATCCCAGGGATGGAGGAGCCTGGTAGGCTGCCGTCTATGGGGTTGCACAGAGTCGGACACGACTGAAGTGACTTAGCAGCAGCAGCACATTGTTAATGAACTTGGCAATGACATAGCCCTTGTGTAACTGTTGCGATCTATTTTCCTAAAGAAAGGCCTCACTAGAGATGCCTGGATTTTCTCGCATTATGCCTATGAAGCTCCTGGGTCTTTCTCTGTCTTTAAATTCTGTGTTTGTATTGTTGCATCTGTTGATATCAGAGACAGGCTGCACAGAGCAAGTAGTAGATGAGGAACAAGGATGACATAGGACCCAGTTCTCAATTTGCCACCAGCCATCTGTGCATTCTCTTGAGAGTCCCTTGGACAGCAAGGAGATCAAACAAATAAATCCTAAGGAAAATGAACATAATATTTATTGGAAGGACTGATGCTGAAACTGAAGCTCCACTATTTCGACCACCTGATGCAAAGAGCCGACTCATTGGAAACGACCCTGATGCTGGGCAAAATTGAAGGTGGGAGGAGAAGGGATGACAGAGGATGAGATGGTTGGATGGCATCGCTGACTCAACGGACATGAGTTTGAGCAAGCTCTAGAAGTTAGTGAAGGACAGGGAAGCCTGGCGTGCTACAGTCCATGGGGTTGCAAAGAGTTGGACACGACTGAGTGTGTGACCGAACAACAACAATCTGTGCATTCTTGGGCAGACTAGCTAATGTCTCTGGATCTACCCTTTATAAATGGTTGTGAAATTGGGGGACTTCAAGGCTCCTTTCTAAGTCTGAAACTGTATGAGTTGTAGTTAAGAATCATTACTTGGGTTAACAGACATCCTAGAAGAGTTTATGTTAACAAAAAATATTGCAGTTGCTATATATTTCCTCTGACATTAAGGGGCTTTAGATGTACACAGATAAAGCCTTAGAGGTCAGGACCCATGTCTTGCCATCTTAAGCCCCCCGTTATGCCCAGCAAGGTGCCCTACACTTAGCAAACACTATGTCTATTGACAGTTGGATGAAAGAACAACTTTCCTTCCAAAAGGAGCAGTGTGTTCTACAAAAGAGGAATGTTTGTGTCGTGCTTTGGAGAGTCTGGCCATTGTGAAGGGCTTTTTTTCATGTTAGGAGCAGCTTTCAATACAATGTGTAGTGGTTGTAACCCAGCCTGGGACATTAAATTCCTTGACAGCAGGGCCTGCACTTTGTGCATTTCAGTAGACCCCACAGTGCCCAGCACAGGGCTTGGCAAATGGTAGGTTCTCAACCTCTATTCCAATGAATTCAGTCAAATCTGTAAAAACCCTGTTTTCATCCAATCACCCTCTCCGCTCATTTAGTTAATCTTGCAAACCTGTAAAAAAAAATTTCTGAAATTCTGTTTCACTCGTCAAAATACATTGGTGGCATTTAGATTTCCAGTAATAGTTACTCTTGGATAGATACCCTGTCCTTTTAAAAACTTCTCTTCATATTACTACACTGATTGCAAAAAGAAGAGAAAGCAAAAGGCAAAAAAAAAAAAAAAAAAAAAGCACACATCACTAAACTATCTCCTGAGAGAACGTGAGCTAAAATGAAAGGAGGAGGGAGGGGATTGATGTTAGACTGTGTGTCTTATTCTTGTTAACTGTGGGAACCAAACTCTCTGCACTATTTTTTTTTTTTTAAGATCCAAGCCCCCATGTTGCATGGGGAGGATGGTCTTCATGATGAAATCCAAGAATATCCCTCGTGAAACAGGCATCTCTCTCAGTGTATCCAGTGCTGTTTGCTTCCTACATCTCTGGGCAATGGGCAGGTGAAATACAATTCATGGAGAGGAACAGAGAACCACTCTCTTCTTTTAAGGATTCTATTGCCCCTCCTTCTCCATCCCAGCCTGGGTCCTTCCTGTAAACTTATTTCTGTGAAGGACAGCACCAGGTACCCAGTTTTTGACATCTGAAGCCAGAAGCCCTCCTCCACCCCTCCATCTCCTCAGACCCTACTCAGCCAGTCCTCAGATCTAAGAGCCTCCATCTGGGAAATTTTCTCAAATCTCACTCCTCTTTCCCAAAGCTCTTAATGTCTAGCTCCCACCTATCATTCCACTCTTGCCCGTGACTGTGCCCAGAAGCTTTGGTTTGCAGTTGTGCTTTTTCATGAATGCAGAGATTCTACACAATCCCTCTTTCTATAATGCCCTCTCCTCCCCTACATCTCATCTTGAGGAACTCATTCTACTGTCTTCAAACTCACCTCTAGGATGAAGCTTTTCCAGCCCATCTGGACTGCTGACTTCCTCAGCCACTGCACTCATCAGGGAGCAAAGCAATTATTTATAAAATGGCTCTATGTTTCCCTGATTTAAATGGGAGTTCCTAGGGGTAGGATCTGGAGAAGGCAATGGCACCCCACTCCAGTACTCCTGCCTGGAAAATCCCGTGGATGGAGGAGCCTGGTAGGCTGCAGTCCATGGGGTCGCTGAGGGTCGGACACAACTTGAGCGACTTCACTTTCACTTTCACTTTTCACTTTCATGCACTGGAGAAGGAAATGGCAACCCACTCCGGTGTTCTTGCCTGGAGAATCCCAGGGATGGGGGAGCCGGGTGGGCTGCCGTCTATGGGGTCACTCAGAGTCGGACACAACTGCAGTGATTTAGCAGCAGCAGCAGCAGGGGTAGGATCTGGGCTTCCCTGGTGGCTCAGAAGGTAAAGAATCTGTCTGCAATGTGGAAGACCTGGGTTCGATTCCTGGGTCGGGAAGATCCTCTGGAGGAGGGTATGGCAACCCACTCCAGTATTCTTGCCTGGAGAATCTCCATGGACTGACAAGCCTGGCAGGCTACAGTGCATGGGGTCACAAAGAGTCAGACACGACTGAAGTGACTAAGGAGCAGCAGCAGCAAGAGTGGGGTCTGTGTTTCCATATCTCTGTCCCCACAGACTTGGTAGGCACCTTGAACATGGAAAGCAGTCACTCAATCAGTCAGTGCTTGGTGAGTAAATACTTTGGGGATGAGATGGAGTAGGCTAAGAATGAGCAGAAATTGGAGAAACTGTTGCTGAATGAGAGGACATGTTTCTTCTTTAGTGAACTGTAGTTATCTATATTTTTAAAGGTGAAAAATAGAAAGTAAGGGTGGCCTGTGGTTAGCGGAGAGAAGAGGGGGAGGTGGAAGTGTATATTCTCTTAGAAAAGGCAGAGCCCTCCAGTGCTTTTCATGAGACATGGGAGGCTGAGAAAGAGAGGAGAAGTAAAACTTCTTTCTTTTTCCTCTGCAAATGCTTGTTTCTCTTTCTTTTTTCCATAATCCTGTGCCATTTGGAGGACAATCGTTAATCTGCAAAGCAAGCCCCCTTTCCAGGCCATTAGTGCCAGGACGAGTGAAATAGCGGCCAGCCTGGCCCATTAGTGCCATGGTCATTTAAAACACCAGCCCGCTCGGGTTATTAGCGAGCCAGGGCAATTTGAGTGAACAACCTGTCCAGGCAATTAATGCCAAGGTAATTTAAAGGGCCACACCATCATCTCAGACCTGTCAATTAACAAGGGGTCTTCTGTTTTACAAATGGCTTAGACGACGCCTTGAACACATCCAGGGCCTTCCACAGGGGCCGCGGAAGAGTCTGGCCACTGAACAGCTTTCACACACTGCCCATGAGGTTGGTACTCCCTACTTAAGGCAGGTTTCTGGACTACATACCTGTGAGTGGATGTTGAACAACAAATCTTAGAGATGCTGGCTTCTGTGCCCGGTGGCATCTTGGACAAAGTGTAGGATCCTTCCCCACAGCATCGGAGCACATATTATAATGCAGATTCCACTCCCTGCCTACCCCCAGAGCACGATTCACGGCTTCTGCGGTGGCCCCAGAGAGCGCCCGTGTGTGCCAGCTGCCTGGGTATCGCATAGACCAGCCACACTCTTGGCACGCCAGAGGGGGTTGGGTGCCATCTTCCATTTTCTGCAAAATCCAGCCTAGAAGCACAGATGAGCTCTGTGTTCTGGGGTGTTCCCGAGGAGATTAGTGCCGTTGTCTGTCACAGACATCACCATCAAATCTGGGGCGAGTTTGGGGAAGGCGCAGGGGAGGCCCAGCTGGCTCCAGGGGACCCTTCTCTGCCTGCCTGCCGCCTGCCTCCCCAGGGAAGTTTTCAGGTGGCTTATCGGAGCTGGCTCACAGAAACACGGCTCTTCCAGGTCGGCTGCGGAATGCGGGGTCAGGAACCATAAACTGCAGTGTGAGATGAGGGCTGTCAGCTTAGCGGAAGGCAGAAAGCATCCATCACTTTTATGAGGTGCTCTGACCTTGTAGGATAGCCAAAACAACTCTGCGGACCCCAGAACATTTCTTAAGTTACTTATTATCATTCCAATAATTATTCAGCATGTACAAAGCTCTTTTGCTGAAATGCATCCTGTATGGTTTTTTATTAGTTAGCATGATTAATCGTTCCCATTCAGCAGTGGCGCTTAATCCATTAATTTGAAAACCTTTGTTAAACACATGTTCCGGCGATGCGCTAGGAACTCTGCAATGGAGTTACATTGGAAAGGCCTCTGCCTCCAGGAGTTTACAATCTTATTAGATTTCTCTGTCAAATCCTTCATGGCACTCATCATAAACGCAGAAAAATTTCACAGATTTCAGAAGAAAGGTGTCCAAAAAAGGCAGCAGAAATGCAGTAGAGAATGACGAGAATGTAAGTCAAGGGATTAGGATAGAGAATAGTGAAGAGACTGCACCGTGAGTCTACGGTGGTTTGAAATATGATATGAAGTCAGTTTAATTTTTCTAACATTTTTTGAAAGCCTAGATCCAGCTCCTCTTGGCTACAGTTTTCCCTGAATGTTCTGTGGCTGGAAAGAAGCAAGCTGAATTCTCAGACACAGGGAACTTCCAATGGGGAAACGGAAATATACCAGCAATAGGTTTTACCAGCAATTTTCAATGTAAGAGAGAGATTTACTAAGTGTTCATGTGCAGATTGAGCGTTTGGACTGTTTGCTGTTAATAATTAGGAGCTTGTTCACCCAGGTCATGATGGAGACTTTGAGCCCATGAGATGTTCTTTCCTTGTCCTGCCTACTCTTTTCTATTTGCTAACTCTCTTCAAGGTCAAGATCAAATGCCTTTTCCTTCTTGAAAGTTTTGTCAAAACCTGTATTACTTTGTAACTTTATCATGGTAGTTATTTCTTTCTATCTTGTTTTACGTCCTAGATATGCGGACACTGAACAGATCAAGATGTCCATTGTTCTTTTGTCCGTAAATGACTGAATCCGACAAAAAAGATGCATTGTTTTCCAGCATCTATATTTCTCAGCCAGAAACATAACAAAACTTTATCCAAAACAATTTTTTTTTTTGCTTCTTGTGCAGTACTTACATTTAGATTCCAAAAAACTGAAGTGGAGAGAAGAGGAGACTACAAGTTAATTTGTCCACCTGTGAACTGGGAACTCCAAGTTTCTGGCTCCAGCCAGCAGGAGGTGCAGACAGGGCCAGAGTCTGGTTCCCTCAGGCCCCCGTAGTCCCCTAGACCTGCCTGCCTGGACAGATCATGAGCTGAACTCACAGCACACCTGGGGCCCTATTGTCCCCAGGGTAAGGGAAACGTGCCTTGGGTCCCCAGGGACATGGGCGCTTGGGGGCCTCCTCTTCTAGCTTTCTACTTACAGTCTATGATCCATACTTGCAGTTCTTTGCAAGTGTTTTCCACTTTTAATTATAACTTTCATAAAGGCTGTGACGGGATTTCCCACTTTTTATTCTCTTACTGTGTTCCTAGCACTATGCTCTACATATTATTTATTCAGGAAATTTCTGTAATATTGAACTAGATCCATTTTATTTCTGTTGCTTGTACATTAAATGCACTAAACTCAACAGGGTTCACATAGGAAATGACTTTATTTTTTCTCAGCCCTCATTTCCTAATATCTCTGGGCAAATATCCCTTCACGGCATCTTTGCAAATTCTCTGAGAGATCCTGTGTCGTCAGAGTAACTTTCAGCTCTAGACAAAGTCCTATTTGGATAGTTAAGATTCACTTTCAGTTATTAAGCAGTCCAATTCATTTATGGGCTTCCCTCATATCCTAGTTCGTAAAGAATCCGCCTGCAATGCAGGAGACCCTGGTCCGATTCCTGGATCGGGAAGATCCACTGGAGAAGGGATAGGCTACCCACTCCAATACTCTGGCCTGGAGAATTCCATGGACTGTACAGTCCGTGGGGTTGCAAAGAGCTGGACATGACTGAGGGACTTTCACTTTCAATTCAGTTATGTTTAAAATATCAATCTCATATCCAGTTAAAAACTTCTTCCCTCTCCCTTTCTCAGGCCTAACCCATGTCCGGGGGACCTGCCATTAGGTCTTCGTACTTGAGCCTAGATTTTGAGTCTGTAGAAGTCCTATACTACTTCTTATTATACAACCCAGATGGAAGGAAAGTAGGCACATATTGGCACACAGTGCCCATAATACTATGGACACATAGTGTAATGTGCTTGGGTGTACTTGCTTCATATGGACAAAAACTAGGATTATAGTTTAAAGTATCTTCAGTTGTTAAGTTCTTCATGATTCTATAATGTACTGATGACTATTGCAACCTTAAAGGCTTTAATCACCCAGACACCAAATCCAAATTATTTTTGCAACACAGAGTTAAAGTATTCTTCGCAGGGAAGAGGCTAATAAAACTTTTGCTTTGCATTCTGAATTTAGAATTAGCGTCTGAAAATCCCCTTGGAATTATAACTCTTGCATTGTTACACACTAAATAGCTACACTTGTCTTGTTAATAAAATCATAGTAATTGAGTAGCATTTTCATTAAGACAGGAGTGTGGTTCATTTTGTAGACAGATGAAAAAACAACCTGGAGATTCCATGGAAGCTCTGTTTTTCTATTCAGGTTGTGCAGAACCTGTATTAATGAAAAGTTGTTTTGAACAAACATACTGGCAAGTCTCCAGCCATCACCCCTCCTGGGGCCAGCACTACATGAGTCCTTGCCCTGGGGGTTGTCAAGCTTTCCTCACTTTCTGGACTGCTTCCTTAGCTGGCAAAGTGGCTGCATGTGTCCTGTGTCAGGGACCTGCTTAACATCCTCCAAGCATATAGGTAGAACTGCCCCAGATCTAACAGAACCCTGCAACAGAGGCAGACACAAATAGAGCTTCACTAAAGATGTAAGCTGAGACACCCCACGTATGCATATCAAGCAAAATGCATCATGACCCGATGTAGAATCGAGAATGTAGGTTTAGTGTGAATTCTTCCTCTCTGAGAATTAGCAGGATGAGCTAAGGAAACTTCCATCCATTCTAAGTCACTTCAGTTGTATCCGACTCTGCGATCCCATGGATTATAGACCCCCAGGCTCCTCTGTCCATGGGATTCTCCAGGCAAGAATACTGGAGTGGGTTGCCATGGCCTTCTCCAGGGGATCTTCCCAACCCAGGGTTCGAACCTGCATCTCCTTTGCATCTCATTTCTCCTGCATTGGCAGGAGAGTTCTTTACCACCAGCACCACCTGGGTAGGACACCTTCCAGGGTGGTATCAGGAGTAGATCCAGCCATTGGTGTGCTCCTGAGTACCACCTTCTGAGATATTCTTGAACTCCAGGTACATTCTCTTTACCCTGGTGTCTGGTAGCAAAACAGCTCTTCCAGCTGTGTGGCAGGGTGTGGATGAAGACAGTGGAGCATCTTGGCAAGCTATCCACATCTGAACAAGTGCCCTCTGTTCTGGAGGATGAGGGGTAAATAGCAACTTGCTGTCCAAATGAGAGCCTTCATATATATTTGCACAGGCCCTCAACTTAAAGTAAAATTAGGCAAATACAAAAGCAAACTAAATTGTAAGTCACTTAATATTTCAAAACTGTGCCAGGACTCAAAACTCCTTGCTTATTTGAGCCATAGATGCCACTAGGGTATTTGGCAGCGTAGTACCAGGATGGGGGGGAATTTCACAAATCTAAGGTATAGTTCCTATCTTCCAGAACCTCAAAGTCTCCATTTTAACAGTTGCCTTGGCAAATATTTATTTGGTAGTGTAACAGGTACTGAAGGGACAGATAAAGAAAAAAAAAACATAATCAAAAAGTACAAACTTCCAGTTATGAAATGAAGAAGTCATGGGGAAGATGTAATGTATAAACCCCAACCTCTGGGATCTAACCCCTGATGATCTGAAGTGGAGCTGATGTAATCATAATAGAAGAAAAGTACACAATAAATGTAATGTTCTTGAATCATCCTGAGACCATCCCCACCCCCAGTCCATGGAAAATCCTGTCTTTCATGAAACCAGTCCCTGATGCCCAAAAGGTTGAGGACCACTGAGTACAGAATTGTGACTATCGTTAATAACATTGCATTGTATATTTGAAAGTTGCTAACAGAGAAAATCACAAAAGGTGTTCTCACCAGAAAAAAAAGATTGTACTCTGTGTGGTGATGGATAGTAACTAGATACTTTGGTGATCATCTGACAGTATATTGAATTGTTATGTTATTACACTTAAGTAATATGATGTTATTAGTTATTAGTGAGAGTTGGACTATAAAGAAACCTGAGCGCCAAAAAATTGATGCTTTTGAACTGTGGTGTTGGAGAAGACTCTTGAGAGTCCCTTGGACTGCAAGGAGATCAAACCAGTCACTCCTAAAGGAAATCAGTCCTGAATATACGTTGGAAGGACTGATGCTGAAGCTGAAACCCCAATACTTTGGCCACCTGATGTGAAGGGTTGACTAACTGAAAAAGACCCTGATGCTGGAAAAGATTGAAGGCAAAAGGAGAAGGAGTCAGCAGAGGATGAAATGGTGAGATAGCATCACCGACTCAATGAACATGAATTTGAGCACGCTCAGGGGGATAGCGAAGGACAGGGGAGCCTGGTGTGCTGCAGTCCATGAGGTTGCAGAGTCAGGCATGACTTACAACAACAATAACTCACAGTAGGCTTGAGAGATATGCCCTTGAAGCATGAAAAACACTGTTAGAAAACACTTCTAACACTTCTAAACACTGTTAAAAAACATGTGGCACTGACTTGGAGCATGGTGGTTTCAGAGGAAAGGTTGCTCAGGGAGAATCAGAGAAGTTAGGGAAAAGGTTGTGACCATGTTTCTTTGGACCAACTCAAGAAGATCCTTGCTCCTGCTCATTAACAATGGAGAGTCCCAGATTCAGTAGGACCTGCTGGGTTTGAATTGGGAATGGGCATATTATAAGCCGCCTCGACACTTGTGATGCACACTGAAAGTTTGGGGAACCCTGATTTATGGCTTCAGTCCATCTCAATTGTACCCATTCTTTAAAGTTCAGGCCTTGTGCTAGCTCATTAATTTGTTGAGTATTTATAATAATCAAGGTGCTGTGAGCACACAATATACTGGATTCTCTGCCATCAGGGGCTCATGGTCTCATCAGAGGGAAGTCATGAAGAATGAATCACATAGAGTATAGGTTGGCAACTGCTGTTCCCCGGGTGGATGGCTTTGGAGCCACATAGATCTGAGTCGTAATTTACCAGTTTACTAGCAGTGTGGTTAAAGATAAATATTTTAAATTTCTTTCTTCACTTGTGAGTACCAAAACATGAGGACAGACATGTACACTTATAAATCTTAATTAATTTAACCTTAACTTAATCTTAAAATTGCATAGCTCAGATCTTTCTTCCCACACAAATACATACTGCGCATGCATGCTAAGTTGCTCAGTTGTGTCTGACTCTTTGACCTCTATGGACTGTAGCCCACCAGGCTCCTCTGCCCATGGGATTCTCTGGGCAAGAATACTGAAGTGGGTTGCCATGCTCTCCTCTAGGGGTCTTCCTGACCCAGGGATCGAACCTGCATCTCCTATATCTCCTGCATTGGCAGGTATATTCTTTACCACTGAGCCACCTGGGAAGCCCCCTAAGTAGACGCTAACTCCCAGTTATTCTCCCTACTAATCCACAGCCCCCACCCACAGGATGAACCCACTGATGACCGCCAGCAGTCTGCATGGTCCTCACCATGTTCCTTCAATCCTGCTGTCTTTGAAGGGGTCCAGCGCCATCAGGTCACTCAGGGAACACTCACCAAGGCCATGGTGGTCAGCCTAGGTGCTTCTAGAGCTGTGGCCCTCGGCATGCAAGAGAGAAATTGAATCCATGATGAAAAGACAGGATAGCCTGCTCTTGTCTCAGTATTGCAACCTGTCCTTTGGGTCCAAGGAAACTCAGCTTATGTGCAGCATGTCACAGTCTCTCGTGAACAGTTTCTGGTATTTACTTTTGCCTCGAGTCTAAAAGACTCTCAAATTCATGGACGTGTCCATTTCTAACTCTCATACATCTAAGCACAGGGCTCCACCCAGTCCAAGGGGGCAGGTAGGGAATAGAGCCTTGGTCATTCCTCATTGTCCTCCTAGCCCCTCAGCTCAAATACATCTCCGAAAGCAGCGGCCTCCTTGATGTCAATATTCCTACCCCCGCCCCTTCCCCACTCCTTGAAGCTGTTGTATCTCAGGACATCTCTATTCTAGCAGAACGTATTTGCTTTACCTTGGCATGGTGAAAGTGTCCACTGAGGCACTGTCTATAAACCATATAGGTGGACTGCTAACAGGCAATCTCCAGGCTCTATCTCTGGTGAATCAGAAAATAGTTCCAACTTTACAATAACAGATTCTCTGATTTCTATCACCTTATAACAGTTTATAAGATGCTGAGGCCAATTCAGACCTCAAGATTCTTGTCCTTCCCTCCTCTCTCAAGCATAATGGCAAAGGGAAAATTCTTCATTCTAGTTAGTCTAGGATGTTGGAGCTGAGGGCTAAGGTGATGACCAGAGTGAAAGGTCTAGTCTTATCTCCTACTGGTGGCTTCATGGATCACAACTTTTTGTTACAGCAGTAAGGATAGGAGTGGATGAAGACAGGTTTGGGGAATTCCGGGGAATTGGTGACTGCAGCCATGAAATTAAAAGACGCTTACTCCTTGGAAGAAAAGTTATAACCAACCTAGATAGCATATTCAAAAGCAGAGACATTACTTTGCCAACAAAGGTCTGTCTAGTCAAGGCTATGGTTTTTCCTGTGGTCATGTATGGATGTGAGAGTTGGACTGTGAAGAAGGCTGAGCGCGGAAAAATTGATGCTTTTGAACTGTGGTGTTGGAGAAGACTCTTGAGAGTCTCTTGGACTGCAAGGAGATCCAACCAGTTCATTCTGAAGGAGATCAGCCCTGGGATTTCTTTGGAAGGAATGATGCTGAAACTGAAACTCCAGTATGGGTTGATTCATTGGAAAAGACCCTGATGCTGGGAGGGATTGGAGGCAAGAGGAGAAGGGGACGACAGAGGATGAGATGGCTGGATGGCATCACTGACTTGATGGACATGAGTCTGAGTGAACTCCGGGAATTGGTGATAGACAGGGAGGCCTGGCGTGCTTCGATTCATGGGGTTGCAAAGAGTCGGACACGACTGAGCAACTGATCTGATCTGATCTGAAACTCTATGAAACTCCAGTACTTTGGCCACCTCAAGAGAGGAGTTGACTCATTGGAAAAGACTCTGATGCTGGGAGGGATTGGGGGCAGGAGGAGAAGGGAATGACAGAGGATGAGATGGCTGGATGGCATCACCGACTTGATGGATGTGAGTTTGAGTAAACTCCGGGAGTTGGTGATGGACAGGGAGGCCTGGTGTGCTGCAATTCATGGGGTTGCAAAGAGTAGACATGACTGAGTGACTGAACTGAACTGAAACTCTATGAAGTGGTAGTAAAAATTATCATAAAAGCTAATATTTCTAAATATGTATGATGAGAAAAGTAGAGTCCTAATGTGGATTAAAGGAGATAAGGGATCATCTCATTAACCTCATCTTAGTATTCAGATAGGTATCATCATGTCCATCCCCCCAGGGGAATACAAGTTCCATGAATGCAGGGACCTCATTTATCTTGCTTCCTGTCATACCTCCTGGTTTGATAGTCCCTCTGAGATGAGTACCTGGCACATAGTACTTAAATGGTGTTTGTCAATTGCATCAATGAGCACTCATGTCTTATAGTGAACTAGAGAATCTGTTATTATAAAGTTAGACTCTATGCAATCCCATGGACTATAGCCCACTAGGTTCCTCTGTCCATGGGAATCTCCAGGCAGGAATACGGGAGTGGGTAGCCACTCCCTTCTCCAGGGGATCTTCCTGACCCAGGCATTGAACCTGGGTCTCCTGCACTGCAGGTGGACTCTTTACCATCTGAGCCACCAGGGAAGCCTGTGTCTTATAGATAAAGAGCCAAATATTAGAGAGTTTAAGTGGCTTGAATCTACACAGCCAGATTCAAAGCCTATTGCTCTAAACTATCCATTAGACCATGCTATGAGTTCTTTTGCAATTGAGAGCTATAGAGAAGGCTGAAAAGTGTGTGGTGAGGTTTTAGAATAGCTGGTATGAAGACTAGCAGAGCAGGGTGGCCTCAAAAAATGAAAAGATTGCCGTGATTTAGAAAGCCCAGCAGACAGTGCCATCGCTGTCAGTTAGTTGTGAAAGAGACAGCAGTTCATTCAGAGTCCCTCTGGTTAACCGTTTAAAGACGGAGGCCTGTGTGTGTGTGTGTGTGTGTGTGTGTGCGTGTGTGTGTGTGTGTGTGCATGTGTGTGTAGAGAGAGAGAAAGTGAGTGAAACTGGGGAAAGTAGTCAGTTAGGTTGCCAGCTGCTGCTGCTGCTGCTGCTACTGCTGCTAAGTCACTTCAGTCGTGTCTGACTCTGTGCGACCCCATAGACGGCAGCCCACCAGGCTCCCCTGTCCCTGGGATTCTCCAGGCAAGAACACTGGAGTGGGTTGCCATTTCCTTCTCCAAGGCATGCAAGTGAAAAGTGAAAGTGAAGTCGCTCAGTCGTGTCCGACTCTTCGCGACCCCATGGACTGCAGCCCACCAGGCTCTTCCATCCATGGGGTTTTCCAGGCAAGAGTACTGGAGTGGGGTGCCATTGCCTTCCCCATAGGTTGACAGAGTACCATGCAAACCAGCTTCCTAAGAGAACAATCTGGAAACAAAATTATAAAGTTGTGTGTTAGAAAATATAAAGTTGATCATATGAACTCTGAGCCCACATAGGCAATTAATGCAAGAATCAGGGTTAAAGATATGCATTCAAGGCCACCAGCCAGGTGGGGAGATAGCTTTCCTTTTATCATTTTCTCAATCTGACATTACATTTCACAGTCAGACTTGCCCACAGTTTGCTTTTTACATAGGCTACCTTGTATCACTGGGCTTCCCAGGTGGCTGGGTGGTAAAGAATCCACCTGCATTGCAGAAGATGCGAGTTTGATCCCTGGGTTGGGAAGATCCCTTGGAGAAGGAAATGGCAACCCACTCCAGTATTCTTGCCTGGAAAATCCCATGGACAGAGGAGACTGGTGGGCTACAGTCCATGGGGTCGCAAAAGATTTGGATACAACTTATTAAATAACAACAGCAACCTTGTAGCACTGGTGTTTCAAATGGCAAAATACACAGTCAGGGCAGGAAAGCGGGTAGCAAGGGGACTCTGCCTTCTTAGGAAGCCACGTTTGTATCTAGACTTGGCATCCTTATGAATCATTCCATACCTGAGCTCTTGTTGAAGGCAGAGATGGGTTGGATTCATCTCCATGCTTCCTCCATGACCAGAATACTTCCCAGCGTGCTGTGGGTGCTCAGTAAAGTACACATTTTACTCACCTGAAGGAGACCCGAAAGCCAGATTTGCAGGATCAGTGTCTGGTGACAGAACTGGGTTGAGGAACAGACTGGGGCTCTCTCCGTGTGGACAGCTGAGGACTTGTCGAGGCTCTGAGGTCCCTTGTGGTCCTCCTTCTCCTCCACCTACTCCTGGAAGAGTTCACACCAGTAGCTGATACCAGAAGACTTTGAGTACCTACTAACAAGGAAGCCTAAACCAGAGAAAAAGAGTTAACAGTCCAGCCCATGTATATGCCAAATAGAAGGATGCACACGGTGCCATTTAAATGGGCAATGAATAATGATGTAAAGAGAAGTAAGCCCCATGTGGCCTTTGGTGCCTTGGCGCTTTGAAGTCCACCCCATGGACTTCTTGGGTGAGGAGAGTCAAAGGCATGCCAGACCACAGAAGTCTGTCTTTTTGGCCTTGGAATTTCTTTCAATTTCCATCTTCCATTGAGAATTTACCCTCCTTAAGACTTCTGCTGATTTGAAAGTAGATTACTTTGATGGGAATGTACTAGCCCGTGATTATCTGATATGACTTTACAGTGGTTCACTTCCCAACAGGTGAGCCAAGTTGCTGGTGTTTAAGGAACTCAGACTTCCTGTGATCTTCTTTCAGGTCTCAGTTCTGTCATTATAAGTTGACCCACTTTGGAACCCACTTTGCTTCTCAGGGTCTTTCTCCAGCTCTAAAGTGAGTCCAAGTCTGTGGTTCCCTGTGGTGCCATCTTAGTGGGTGCCTCCTGGGTCTGCCACTGCTCACAGAGGAGGAAATGACCATCCACTCTGGCTTGTCCCATCACTGATAAGAATGATGGCTCGGTTGCTCTTTCAGTTATGGCTGTTGATGTCTCCAGGGGAAAGGCTTTTGACTTAAGGTCTGAGAACACCTGGTATGTCTTCATTATTGAGGATTCATTTGTACTGTCCCAGGAGTCTGACTTCAGAGAATTTATTAGGTGATGTTGCATAATGTAGTAGGGGTCCACACTTAAAAAGTGTAATTTATTTTTTCTATTATCTATCAGTCGTCAATCTATCCATCCATCTATTATAATCTCATACTTATCTGTATCATTGTTGTATTAATGTCTGTCTCTCCCATCGAGTGGTACACTTCAAGAGTGTGGGAACCACTTTTGTCTCATTCACTCGAAGCTGGCTCTGTTTGGAACAATGCCTGATGTAGTAGGTGCTTATTAAATCTTGTTGCATGAATGAGTGATCCTTGTGTATTCTGCTCCCTAGTCCTGGACACTCTTTGTTCTTGATTTCTCTCTCCCTGTGTGTCCTACTTGTACCGCAACTAATTTTAACTTAAAATGCTTTTTAAATTGAGGTATGATTCACATACCATAAAATCCACCCATTTAAAGTGCACAAATCACTGTTTTTATATATTAAAATATTCGCATAGTAGCGCAACCGTCTCCACTATCTAATTCCAGAACCTACTCATCACCCCACAAAGAAACCTTGAACACATCAGCAGTCACTCATCATTCCACCCTTCCCTTTGCCCCTGACAACCACTGATCTACTTCTGCCTCTATGGATTTGCCTATTTTGGACATTTCAAACTAGTAGCATCATATAATATATGATCTTTTATGTCTGACTTTCACTTAGCATGTTTTCAAAAATTCAGCCATGTTGTAGTATGTATCAGTACCCACTTCTCCTTCACGGCTTAATGATATTCGGTTATCTGCTTATACACATTTTGTTTACACATTCATCAATGGATGGACATCTGGATTGTTTCTCCTTCTTAGCTATTATGTTATAATGCAGCTAGCTATGAACATGCCTCTCCAAGTTCTTGTGTGAACATATGTTTTCAATTCTCTTGAGTATAGCCTAGGAGTGGAGTTGCTAGATTTATTTTTGTAACTGTCTTTCCCGTTCTTTATTTTTATTCTCTTTCTTCCTTCTGTTTTCCTTTGGTGGGAACATTTTGTTTTCATTTTGTTGTAGAGATGAGAACCCCAGTCATCACCTGGTTGTGCCTCGCTGTGCATGGGGGCTAGCTGACTATAAACTGGGAATGCGGACTCACCGAATTACAGAAGTTCTCTTCTGTAGGAAACCATCTATTTCAGCCAGGGCTGTACCTGAGTATCAGGAGCAACATGGACAGGGCTAGTCATTTCACTCTCTACCACTGACTGTTATCGCATTTGTTTTCAGAAAGTCCCTCAAGAACCGTCTTTTAAAAATGGTTCACAGCACCAGTGCTCTTTGATGGCACATTGTAGAGAGAAAGCTGTGGACCAGCCCAACTCCATAGGACAAGGATGGAGAAGCTGGCATTTACATTGCAGAAAGGTGATCTGGAATCTTGAAACTTCTTGCTAATGGGTGTGCTGACCATCAGAATGCTTCTTGGCTGTCAGCAAGTCCAGCGCAGTGCTGGGGAGTGATAGTGCCCGAGGCCCAGCTAAAAGGTTCCAATCAATGCGAGGAAACTTGTCTGTGTGATAGAAAACCTTTCACAGTGTCTGACAGAGGCAAGAGTGCAAAGTCATAAAGAAAGGAACAAAAATCTGCTTGCCAGCTATAGAAAGTGAAACATCATCGGGAAGCTTGAACTGAGTTAATCCCTCCTTGTCCCTGGCTGTGTCCTCTTGGTCACTTCCAAAATCAGGACTTTCACCATCCCCTCCCTCCCAGACATTCATTCTCATTTGATGCTCTCCTTCCTCACTCCATCCACCAAAACATTCCTTCTGCCCTTTGAAACTCTTCTCGGTGAATAAAAATAGATACCATTGATTGAGCACTTTTGTATTATCTCATTCTCTTTTCATACGTTATAAAGCACTTGAGACTTACAGACACAGAAACCAAGACTTAGAGAGGTAGGTAACTTGCCCAGGGTCACACAGCAGGGAGTGGTGAAGATGGGCTTAAATCCAGATCCGAAGCCTGTGTTCTCAACTTCTATTCCAATGCTTCCCAGAGGGCATGCGGTAGCACAGCAACTCCATGGAGTATGGATAAGGGTCGGAGGAAAAGCTGATTCCACAGCCTGTGGTCTGGTTCTAATTTTCTATATCCTTACTGCTGTCTGCTGAGGTCCAGGTCACCGTTGGGCTCCCTGTTTGCAGGCTGTTTCCACACTGCTCCTGCCATTCTCTTGGGGTGTTTCTCTCTGTGCAGTGGGTCCATCTGATGCTCTTGGTTCATAATTGTCTCCTCTGATGCCCTTGTCCTCCACCCACATCTCCAGCCTACCCAGCCTACCCTTTCTGGAATGCTGCCTTCAGCCTCCAGCCCTCTGCCCAGCCCCTTCTCTTCTTCCTGCTCAGCCCTTCCTTTATTACATCATCTGCTTTTCCTGAAGCCCTTCAGTTCCTTGGCTCTCCCTTCTTTGCAAGTCTACTAGACTCACCCTGGCTTTACCAGACTCACCTCTTTCACCCCAAATACTAAAGGCAGAGCTCTGAGAGTGGGGGACAGACATGGGTGTGAAAACCTCCTCTGGTGACTCTGATGCCAAGGTTGGGAACCAAGCTTAGTAGTAGCTCAAACTCTTGGGAGATGCCCTCAACATCTCTAGCTCTCCTCCTGCTTTCTTCCTCTCTTCCACGTCATACTGCCATACCCTGCAAACATTCTAAAACCTGGGTAAATATAATGGTCTGGCTCCACCATTGTTTTAATTGGAAATTCTTTCCTGGCAAGTAATAGAAACCTCCTTAGCCAACCTAAGATCTCTTTAGAGGAAATTTCTTAAGAGAAAACTGCAGCGATGCCTGGAAGCAGAGGCAGAGTCCTAGAGGAAGTCGAGGGCACCTTCTGTATCATCAGCTCCGTGTCTCTCTGTGCTTCTGCTTCATGCTCCTCTCTTCCTGCAGTTTCTTTTTCTCTTTCCCAGTCCTTCGTGGTAGGAAGTGGTTACCACCAATAACTTCTAAATTCACAGTTTGACAGAAGGTAGGCCGAGATGGGAGCTTTGAGGTCCAGTTTTAAATTCCTGAGAAAGGGGTTTGGATACCCCCAGACAGGATCAGGTTTTCACCCAGGGCCAGACAGCTGTGCTTATTAAGGTGGGACCAGGTGGCAGAAACCTGGCTGCTCCCCAAATAACTCACATCCCCACATCAATGGAAGGGACAGACAGAACTGCCATCCTTAGAAAATCGGAGACTGGAGGGAGAGCTGGGCATCCCAAACACAGCAGGGTTGCTGGATATCCTTGAGGAAATTTACAAACATGTGAGAAGTGGCACTAGTGATAAGAACCCAGCTGCCAGTGCAGGAGACGTAAGAGATGCGGGTGTGATCCCTGGGTCCGGAAGATCCCCTGGAGGAGGACGTGGCAACTCACTCCAGTATTCTTGCCTGGAGAATCCCCCGGACAGAGGAGCCTGGCGGGATACAGCCCATAGGGTTGCAAAGAGTTGGGCATGACTGAGGCGACAGCACTCATGTAAAGCGGTAGCATCACAAATTTTGTTTTAGTGTCAGCTGGGTCCTTGACCGAGTCCAACAATCTTTTTACTCCTCTGTAGTCAATAGTTCCTCAATCATCTAAGCTGACTTCCAACTTTCCCGCAATCTTTTCACCACCTCCTACCTTGTAGAAAAAATAAAAACCACTGGGCACCGAGTCTTTCAAACCTCAGTTACTTCTAGCTGAGAAGCTGATCCACACTCACACCTTCACATTCTTTCTCCTGTCGCTTCCTGCTCTAGCAACCCATCCCTTGATGATGGATCTTTGCTTTGCCTCCAGGTTCTTATCTGTAACTGTAATCTTGGTCCAAGGTCAAGGTTCTCCTATAGATCTCCCTATGGCCCTTGTTCTCTCTTCCTTAATTTACAATCAGATTTCTACCTTCAGATTTTAATTTCCAATTTCATCCTCAATACACTCAATCTGGCTTCTGCTTGCCCCACCAATTCCTGGTAACCTCTCTGGCTGAGGTCACCAATGACCTCCTAATTGCCAAACCCAATGGGTGATTTCCAGCCTTTGTCTTAATGTGCCTCTCAGCTGCATTTGACACGATCTTCTAAATATGTCTCGAATCATTTCTTTTCTCTCTGTCCCTGTGGCCATGCCAGACCCTCTTCAAATTTCCCCCGAACTCTTGTAATAGTTCCTTTAATGGCCTCTCCGTCTTTAGTTTTAGTCAACTCTCCCTACTGCTGTTCAAGTTATTTTTCTGAAACAAGATCTGATCAAGCCTCTCTCCCACTTAAAATCCTTCCATAGCTCAGCAAATGGGTGAAAAATCCTTGCATGTCATATGTGCAGAGTTGCTCAGTCATATTGGACTCTTTGTGACCCCAAGGACTGTAGCCCACCAGACTCCTCTGTCGATGGGATTTCCCCAGCAAGAATACTGGCCTTTTATTGCCATGAACCCACCACCCTTTCCATCCAACCTCTTTTGCCGCCTCCCCTCTGCTTCCATATCCACATGTACTGAGCTGCTTCTAGCTACTCAGGAAGCCACCCTCTTGCACATACTGTTCCTTCCACCAGGCACCCTGGAATATTTCTCTGCTTTTACATCTCAGCTCAAAGATCCTGTCTGCAGTGAAGCCTTTCCCGACTGCTCCAGGCAGAGTCCACTGTTCTTCTCTTCTTGATTCCCAGGCCCCCTTTATGTTTCTCAATTGTAGAGCTTCTCACATTGCATATTTATGATTTCTTAACACGTCAACTTTCCCCATAAGATCACCAGTTCCTCAAGGGCAAAGGAGGGGGTTTAATCATTCTTAGTCAATAAATATGTAATAAATGGATGAATAAATGGGAAGGAGTATCCATGGAGACTGGGCTAGAAAGCTGAGGAAGTGAAGCAATGCAAGTTGACAAAAACGTGGGCTGTCTCTACTTCTGCCCTGGCCGTCCTGTACTGAGATTTAACCTGTTTGCTTAGGCTGCATATTCACTAATTTAGGTAAATAGCATCTCCTTGGAGTGCATCTGCTTTCTTTTATAGCTCCCATCAAGGTATTACTCAGCTCCTTCTAGCTTTTACCTCTTTACTTTTCTCCTTAAAATCCAATTTTGAAAAGCAAGTAGAGGACTTCAGTCACTGAAAGATCTTCATTGATTTATTTTGCCTTCCTTATTTATTAATGGGACCACTTTCTCCTTGATATTTCTTTTTTTCCTCTCTGATGTATTTGTAAAAGCTCTGCTCCTTCCTTTTAACCACTCTGCATTCGATCATCCCAGCCTCTGGGTTTCCTTCTCTCACTATCCATTCTGACTCTAGCTGAGAAAATTTTAGGTCTCCTTCCCAAAGTCCCTGTGTCCAGCAAAATTTTCAAATGATCTTAAATCTTGGTGTTGATCCTTGAGAATCAAATGGCTGACTTCTTCATTCTTGCATCTTGTTCTCTTTCAAATGGTTTTAGCTTTCAGTGAGCCTAATGGTTAAGGACATGGTCTTGGAGCCAGACGACCAGAGTTCAGTCTCAGCTCTACCGCTTACTGACTGTGACCTTGGTCAGATTCTTTAGACTCTTTGCTCTTTAGTTTCCTCTTCTGGCAAAATGAACTCCACAATAATGCTTACTTCCTGAAGTCCTTGTGAGGAAACTTATTGAAAGCTTTAACATGTATAAAAGAGTGCCTGGCATAGAGCATCTCCACCCTGGATCTTAATGTGTTTTTTATTTTATTTTTTTACTGTTTCCCTCTCACCTCTTCACTTGTTTTTCTTTTCCTGTTCTCTGGTTGGTTAGTGTGAAGCATCAGGATCATCTCCTCTAAGCAGGATGTTTTTCTGGGTCCTAGATGTGTAATGATTGGATGGTGATCAGATGGCGAACACAGTATGAAGAGAAGCCAGGCCCCATTTATAAACCTTGGGGATTGTAACAAAAGAGATAAGGAAGTGACATTATATCAAGCAGTGGGATAGGTGCTTTAGATAGTTTATCAGCTATCATTTCTCCCTTACAGCAATTGTTTCAGGTTGAAATCATGATCTCTGTATTTTACAGAGAGAGAAATGAAAATACAGTAAAGTGAAGATTCTCGTCCAGCATCACCCAGCAGGAATTAGCATAAGTGGAACTGGAATCTAGACGGGCCTGGCTGTGAATCCCATGCCCTCAGTCCCATGGCTCTGCCTCCTCCCAAAGAGAAGAGTGTTGTTGTTATTCTGTGATGGTATGTGAGATAATGGCAAGAAGAAGGAACTGAAGCAGGTATATCATTGTTCCAGTGTGAGTGACAGGCAAGGAGGCCCGGACAAATGGGTGACTACAAAGTTAGGATAGGCCTGAGAGTAAGTACTACAGTTTTAGTTTTAGTTTTAGTTATTTATTTTTTCAAGAGGGATGTGCAGCAGAAAACACACAGCACAGGGCCCTGACATTCTTCAGTAGCTTAGTGTTTGTTGGATGAATGTGTGAAGGTGGCTCAGATGGTAAAGAATCTGCCTGCAATGCAGACAGCTCGGGTTCAATTCCTGGGTGGGACAAATCCCCAGGAGAAGGGAATGGCAAGCCACCCCAGTATTCTTGCCTGGGAAATCGTACGGTCAGAGGAGCCTGGCTGAGTACAGCCCATGGACACTCAAAGAGTTGGACACAACTAAGTGACTAACACACTTTCAGTGAATGTTTGCTGAATGAATACATGAAAGCAAAAAAGCAGCTTTTTTTGCTGCTTTGGGGCGGGGGGCAGTGACTGTTCTCTGGGAGCTCACCAAGGGGTGAGGCTGGGGCTGGGGCCACCTGGCAGGTGGTCCCAGGGCCTGTGGGTTCTCTGGTTCAGAGTGTGTTCAGAACACCATGCTGGGCAGTGGGGACATCAGGAGAGGGCAGGGCTGGGTGGGAGGAGACCAGGTTCGGGGGGCCTGCTGGGGTTGCCTCCTGGGCCAGCTGCTTGGGAAGGGTTTGATTCATTAGGGGGAGCAGAGTGAGGTCATGGCCTCCACATTTTGCCTCGGTGATGGGTGACCAGACCAACTTTGCTGACCCTCTGCCTGCTCTGTTAGGTCTGGTGTGAACACTGAGGAGCAGCTGGCTCACTTGATCTGACCTGCAGGGATGTGAACATCTGGTATACCCAGTGACACCGTGACTCATGTGAGATAACACAGGTGGGCCTTGTTGTTCACAAGGTGTCTCTGGTTGGCCTTCTGGAATTCACACTGCCTGCTGTGGCCTGAAGGCCATTCTGAACTGTGACCTAGAACACACTCCTGCCCTCTTCTCTTTTCTGATCCTTGCAAGTTCATTTTTGCTTCAGGTTTTTGCGTGGCTGTTTTCGAACCCATGTCTCCTACCTGCAATGCAGGAGACCTGGGTTTGATTCCTGGGTCGGCAAGATCCCCTGGAGAAGGAGAAATGGCAACCCACTCCAGTATTCTTGCCTGGGAAACCCCATGGATGGAGGAGCCTGGTGGGCTACAGTCCATGGGGTTGCAAAGAGTTGGACGAGACTGAGTGACGCAGTTCTATCTGCTCAAAATTGTTTTCTCTGACTCCCAGAAGGGCTGGCTCCTTTGTGTAAGTCAATTCTCAACTCCAGTACCTCCCCACTGCCCTATCTAACACCATCATCTGCTTAGTATCAGTCTTGATCATACCACCCTGTTTTGTTTTCTTTACAGCATTCACTGTTGCTTAGAGTCTAGTTTGTTGGTTTCCTTGCTTAATTTGTCTTTCCCATGAGTCCAAGCTCTAGGGTAGTAAGAGTTTACTCTGATTTGTTCATTGTTATAGTCTCAGTTCTTCGGGAAGTGCCTAGTACTTAGGAGGTGCTCAGTAAATATCTTTGGAACAAATGGATGGATCTGAGCATGACTCTTGGTGAATGAGACATAGCCTTTCATGAACATGCTCGGTCTCTGTTGCCACTAAATTTCCCTGATTTCTGGTTCAGAATGCAGTTTTATGAATGTGAAACAGTGGGATTTAATTGAATGCAGTGCCTGGAACAGAGTTGGATTTTTGTACAATCACAGAAGGGAGAGTAACTCACATGATTTTAAATTCTAGAATGTGATTTACTGTAGAGTGAAACATCAGGTTACCAAGAAACGCTTTTATAAATATTATGTTTTCTTCTTTCCCCATTTAATAAAGAGAAAGGCCACCTTGATGCTTATTTGGGGTTCAGCACTTACAAAGTTCAAAACTGAGAACAACTGAGGGAAACTCTTTCCTGCCTCTTCTGCCTGCCTATCGGAAGTGTTCCTATGGAGAGTTTCCTGTTCATGTTTTTACTGGTTAGAATACATTCTAGTTCTTTCCTGAAGCAGCTTTACTTTCTCTGTTTTTTCTTCTTTTAAGGGAACAATCAACCCATGCAGTGTTTCGCAAATGTCTTAATCGAGTAGCTATCACCGGAAAAGCCCATTCATCTTGGTTTTGACCTTCGACCTGCTTCAGAGCAATTCCCTTATTTACCTTTTTTTGATCTGACTTCTTTTCCTAGTCCTGCTTCCAAGACATCTTTATTTCTGTGTCCCGCCTTCTTTTGAAATTTAACATAACAAAACAGCTCAGTATGTAACTCCTGTCCTACTCTATGACCGCATAGACTGTAGCTCGCCAGGCTCCTCTGTCCACTGAATTCCCCAGGCAAGAATACTGGAGTGGGTTGTCATTTCCTCCTCCAGGGGATCTTCCTGACCCAGGGATCAAACCTGAGTCTCCCACATTGCAGGCAGATTCTTTACTCTCTGAGCTATCAGGGAAGGCCATCGTATCTAACAGCCAGAACCCAAACTCCTCAAATTCCCAGATGACCTTCAAAGTTCTACCCATGTCTCAGTCCCTGGGAAGTATGATCTCAGGGTTACCACTTACTCCCTTGCCTGTAGAAGCATCTTAGGAACAGTGTCCAAAGTCTCCAGTCTTCTGGGGACTAGAGGAGCCCCTAATGCCCTCCTACTTTTCCTTAGATCTTGGGCAGAAGGACGTGTCTCTTGAGGGTCTACTGAGATACCTACTATCTTGCCAGTGCCCCTTAGCATCTGCCCCCTCAGCCACACACCATGGTCTTAACCTCTGCACCAGAGCTGGCTGATGAAAAGGCCAGTCTGCTCCAACATCTTTCTCCTTAGTGGAAGAATCTTATGTTTGCCTCCCAAGGTAGCTGATCTGCCATGGAATTTTCCAGGCAAGAATACTGGAGTGGATTGCCATTGCCTACTCCAGTGGATCTTTCCGACCCAGGGGTCGAATCTATGTCTCCTGCATCGGCGGTAGGAGAGATGCTAGCGGTAAAGATATAGAAGAACTAACAAGCATCACAGGAATAAGGGCAAAATTGGAAGGAGCATAAAAAATTGATACCACTGAACACACAATAAGGAACAAGAAAATAGAAAAGAGAGAAGCTAACAAAATAAATGGAAACAGAATAAGAGTTTAAAGGAAATAAAGAGGAAAAAATTGATATTGAATACAAATGGGAATCCAAAATTCACAAAATCGGAGTCTCCAAAGACAAAAACCCAAACAATGAAACTTTGAAAAACTGAAAACATAATATAAAATAGACAGAAGTATGATTGTTAACCAATCAATATAAATAAGCTTAATCCCCCCACTAAAAAAAAAGGATTTCCAGTTTAACTTAAAACAGAGCCTAGCTCTGGGCAAGAGGCAGCCCTAAAATGAAGTGACTCAAAAAATAAACTAATAAACTAAAATAAATTAGTTTATTGAAAGTAAACTGATGGGCAAAAACATATACTGGGGATATAAAAACAATAAGAAAGCAGGCATTGGATTACTAACATCAAACAGGTAAAATATGGGACAAAGGCACTCACTGAGTCAAAGAAGGAATTTTATAGTATTAAAGTATGCAGTAATACATAACGAAGACACCACAGTTATGACAGCTGTGTATTGAATCTCATTGTATCACTATTCGTGATGTGGAAATAATAGAAAATAAAAGAGAAAAAGATGGAAACACACTGAAATAGTAGACATAAAAGCTTTCTCAATTGGTCAAAAGAAGAAGAGCCAAAAAAAGCTAACACTTGAAACCTTACGTTTGAAAATTTAAAACTTGCTCCAATAGCTCTTGAATCAATAAGAAGATAAAAACTCAGGTTAGAGAACACCACTAATTAGAGCATTGCAGATTAGAGTCTGAAGGATAAAGCAAATCAGTACTCAGAAGAAATGTTATATCCATAAATACACAGATCGATGAAAAACGAAGAATGAAAATAAATGAAGTAGGGAGAGGAATCTGGTAACCCCATGAATATACACTGTCAGTCTCCTTTTCAACTAGAAGGATGTCCAATCCAGGGTAGATATTGAAGTGAGAGTCAATTTTGTTGCCCTCCAGCCTTAGTGTAATTGTGTAGGTGAATGTCTTTCTGTTTTGAAATATTTGATAGTCTCTCTTCCACCACATTTTGGCTTACGATTAAAGAAATTTAGCTAAACACTTTTCTCCTTCTATCTCCCCCTGGTGAACATTAGACGAAGAGGTAAAGGGATGTGTGGGTTAGGAAAGAGACGAAACCTCAAAATAGGACAATTTTAGGAAAGTCTGTTTGTGCAGGTGTGGGTAAGGACAATGATTTTCAACATTAGAATCACCTAGAGAGCTTTAAAAAAAATCAGTGTCCCTGATGGTCTTTCCTTTTATAGTACTTTATAACAGTCTGTATTTATTTTATCAATGCTGTTTTCCTTGAGACTGTAAGTTTCATGAGAACACAAACCTCTTCCATTTGGATCCTCCAGTGTCTAGTTCAGTGCCTGCTCAGTCACCCCAGAAATTTTAACTTAATTGGTCTAGGGGAGCCCATAAACTGGTATTTTAAAGAACTCCTGGGGACCTTAAGGAGTGGCAAGGTTGGGGACCACTGATAGGGGAGGTGCCTAAGAGGGATGTGGTCACCTGGGGCCAAAGCAAACTAGCTGCTGCCACCCTAAAACTCAGAGGAGTCAGCGTGGGGAATGATTCCTGGAAGCGTGGACCAGGCCACCAAGAGAGGGTCAGTAACCTTTGATCAAGACATGAAAGTGGTTTTCAGGCAAGGTTGCAGAGAAAGAGCCTGGCCTTCTGAATGTCCTCACTTCTTCCATGACCTGAAGTCAACTGGAGGTCTTGGGGACAGTCACACTGTCAGCCTCCCAGAGCAATGAGCAGAGTGGAGGAGATGGGGAGAGCTTCTAGGGGAGCAAAGGGAAGATGTGTAAGCATAGGGGGGGCATTCCCTGCAGGGGACTAACATCCTCAATCATATATTACAACCACTGCGGGAGACAGCTGAAGACAAATGGGACAAGGATGTTCAGTTGTAAGCGTTTGAGCTGATAGATACCGTTATCTGGAGAGCTCTTCTAACCCATACGAGTCCATGGACAAAAAATCGAATGAATGAACATGGGTAAGTGACATGGAAGTTGGGCTATACTATTAATATCAGAAAAAGTGGCTTCCCAGGTGGCTCAGTGGTAAAGAATCTGCCTGCCAAGTAGGAGACGTGAGTTTGATCCCTGGGTTGGGAAGATCCCCTGAAGAAGGAAACGGCAACCCACTCCAGTATTCTTGCCTGTAAAAACCCATGGACAGAGGAGCCTGGTGGGCGACAGTCCATAGGGTCGCAGAGTTGGACACGACTTTTTAGCAACTAAACAGCAGCAGCACAGCTGAGAAAAGGTAAGCTTGAAAAAAGCAAAATGCTTTGGACACAGCTTTACAATGCTGGTAGCCTATAACTTCCCTTCCTCCTACCCTAGGGGAAAGGTGGGGAACAGACTTGCTCAGGGTCGCACCGTGTTCTGATAAGGTTCTCAGTGAGATCCTGCTTGAACACATGGCTCCTCTGGGAATTACAATATTGTGCTATCAGTCTGAGTGATAGCCTTGTACTTGTGTTTCTTGGGATTGGAGAATGATGGGAATTACATCATGAGACGTACTACATTTGATTTGTTTCACCATTCAAGGCCGTGTAAATGAATGTGTGTACACGTGAATGTGTATGTTCAGTTCAGTTCAGTTGCTCAGTTGTGTCCGACTATGTGTGACCTCATGAACCGCAGCACGCCAGGCCTCCCTGTCCATCACCAACTTCCGGAGTTCACCCAAACTCATGTCCTTTGAGTCGGTGATGCCATCTAATCATCTCATCCTCTGTCGTCCTCTTGCCTCCTGCCTTCAATCTTTCCCAACATGAGGGTCTTTTCAAATGAATCAGCTCTTCTCATCAGGTGGCCAAAATATTGCAGTTTCAGCTTCAACATCAGTCCTTCCAATGAACACCCAGGACTGATTTCCTTTAGGATGAACTGGGTGTATCTCCTTGCAGTCCAAGGGACTCTCAAGAGTCTTCTCCAACACCACAGTTCAAAAACATCAATTCTTCGGCACTCAGCTTTCTTTATAGTCCAACTCTCACATCTATACATGACCACTGGAAAAACCATAGCCTTGACTAGACAGACTTTTGATGACAAGATAATGTCTCTGCTTCTTAATCTGCTGTCTAGGTTGGTCATAACAAGGAGTAAGCGTCTTTTAATTTCATGGCTGCGATCACCATCTGCAGCAATCTTGGAGCCCAGAAAAATAAAGTCAGCCACTGTTTCCACTGTTTCCCCATCTATTTGCCACGAAGTGATGGGACCGGATGCCATGATCTTAGTTTTCTGAATGTTGAGTTTTAAGCCAACTTTTTAGTTCTCCTCTTTTACTTTCATCAAGAGGCTTTTTAATTCCTCTTCACTTTCTGCCATAAGTGTGGTATCATCTGCATGTCTGAGGTTATTGATATTTCTCCTGGCAATATTGATTCCAGCTTGTGCTTCCTCCAGCCCAGCGTTTCTCATGATGTAATCTGCATAGAAGTTGAATAAGCAGGGTGACAATATACAGCCTTGATGTACTCCTTTTCCTATTTGGAACCAGTCTGTTGTTCCATGTCCAGTTCTAACTGTTGCTTCCTGACCTGCATACAAATTTCTCAAGAGGCAGATCAGGTGGTCTGGTATTCCCATCTCTTGAAGAATTTTCCACAGTTTATTGTGATCCACACAGTCAAAGGCTTTGGCATAGTCAATAAAGCAGAAATAGATGTTTTTCTGGAACTCTCTTGCTTTTTCCATGATCCAGCGAATGTTGGCAATTTGATCTCTGGTTCCTCTGCCTTTTCTAAAACCAGCTTGAACATCTGGAAGTTCATGGTTCATGTATTGCTGAAGCCTGACTTAGAGAATTTTGAGCATTACTTTACTACCGTGTGAGATGAGTGCAAATGTGCTGTAGTTTGAGCATTCTTTTGCATTGCCTTTCTTTGGGTTTGGAATGAAAACTGACCTTTTCCAGTCCTGTGGCCACTGCTGAGTTTTCCAAATTTGCTGGCATATTGAGTGCAGCACTTTCACAGCATCATCTTTCAGGATTTGGAATAGCTCAACTGGAATTCCATCACCTCCACTAGCTTTGTTTGTAGTGATACTTCCTAAGGCCCACTTGACTTCACATTCCAGGATGTCTGGCTCTAGGTGAGTGATCACACCATCGTGATTATCTGGGTCGTGAAGATCTTTTTTGTACAGTTCTTCTCTGTATTCTTGCCACCTCTTCTTAATATCTTCTGCTTCTGTTAGGTCCATACCATTTCTGTCCTTTACTGAGCCCATCGTTGCATGAAATGTTCCCTTGGTATCTCTAATTTTCTTGAAGACATCTCTAGTCCTTCCCATTCTGTTGTTTTCCTCTATTTCTTTGCATTGATCACTGAGGAAGGCTTTCGTATCTCTCCTTGCTATTCTTTGGAACTCTGCATTTAAATGGGTGTATCTTTCCTTTCCTCCTTTGCTTTTCACTGCTCTTCTTTTCACAGCTATTTGTAAGGCCTCCTCAGACAGCCATTTTGCTTTTTTTCATTTCTTTTTCTTGGGGTTGGTCTTGATTCCTGTCTCCTGTACAGTGTCATGAACCTCTGTCCATAGTTCATCAGGCATTCTGTCTATCAGATCTAGTCTCTTAAATCTATTTCTCACTTCCTCTGTATAATCATAAGAGATTTGATTTAGGTCATACCTGAATGGTCTAGTGGTTTTCCCTACTTTCTTCAATTTAAGTCTGAATTTGGCAATAAGAAATTCATGATCTGAGCCACAGTTAGCTCCTGGTCTTGTTTTTGCTGACTGTATAGAGCTTCTCCATCTTCGGCTGCAAAGAATATAATCAGTCTGATTTCAGTGTTGACCATCTGGTGATGTCCATGTGTAGAGTCTTCTCTTGTGTTGTTGGAAGAGGGTGTTTGCTATGACCAGTGCATTCTCTTGGCAAAACGCTATTAGCCTTTGCCCTGCTTCATTCCGTATTCCAAGGCCAAATTTGCCTGTTACTCCAGGTGTTTCTTGACTTCCTACTTTTGCATTCCAGTCCCGTATAATGAAAAGGACATCTTTTTTGGGTGTTAGTTCTAAAAGGTCTCCTAGGTCTTAATAGAATGGTTCAACTTCAGCTTCTTCAGCGTTACTGGTCAGGCCATAGACTTGGATTACCATGATATTGAATGGTTTGCATTGAAAATGAACAGAGATCATTCTGTCATTTTTGAGATTGCATCCAAGTACTGTATTTCAGACTCTTTTGTTGACCATGATGGCTACTCCATTTCTTCTAAGGGATTCCTGTCCACAGCAGTAGATATAATGGTCATCTGAGTTAATTCACCCATTTCAGTCCATCTTAGTTCACTGATTCCTAGAATGTCGATGTTCACTCTGCCATCTCCTATTTGACCACTTCCAATTTGCCTTGATTCATATTCGATATTGCTCGTTACAGCATCAGACCTTGCTTCTGTCACCAGTCACATCCACAACTGTGTATGCACACGTGTGCATTTCCTCGCATAGCCATGTATATAACACGCAGCTGTAGCTACAATGCAGTTCTGGTAGCTTCTTTGGTCTCCTTACAGATATAACTAAGATGGCTAGGGCAGTGGTTCTCAGTGGACCCAGGCATCAGTAGGGTTTGTGGACACAGACTGGTGGGCCCCACCCTGAGTTTTCTGATTCAGTAGGTCTAGGGTGGGACCCAAGTTTCTACATTTTAATAAGCTCTCACCTGATGCAAAAGCTGCTGGTCTGAGGACTACATGACTAGATTACAGAGATATCTCTCTTCTGGTTCTGGGTCACTTGTTCTGCTGTTGCTTAAGCTCTGCTAATTCACACTCTGGTGATATGGTGGCTTCATGTGATGTCTGAAATTACTCTGAATCCTGATTTTTTCAGCACAGAGTCTTTAGTATTTGAACTTCTTTTAGGCTGCTTAGTTCTATTCCTGTTAGTTACTGCAAGGATCCATTCATTACCAGAAGGTAGGGAGGTATAGTCTTCTGAATATGCATCACTAATCTTTGCCAGTTCCAACAGATGACAATCAACAGGATCAATATTTTCCCTCTCCTACAACTGCTCTTGGAGTTATATATGGTATTAGCTTAAGATTGGCCATGAAGCAAGTCCTGGCTCTACTGTTTACTGGCTGTGTAACACTGTATAAATGATTTGGACTATTCTTCATCTGCCCAGTGCAGGTATTTATTCTTTCAGAGGGTTTTTGGGAGGCTACAATGAGATAAGATATACAAGAGGAAAAATGCCTGGCTCGATAACATTAGCTAATAATGGGATCACCTGGGATTTGGGCAAAAAACTAATAACTTTTGCCTGAAAAAAAAATTTTCTTTCTCTCTTAGAATTAATTTACTTAAAAAAAAAAAACCCTTTTATTTTGTATTGGTGTATAGACAGTTAACAGTGTTGCAATATCAATAGTTTCAGATGAACAGCAAAGGGGCTCAGCCATACATATACATATTGTATATGTACATATAGGTATACATACATTTATTCTCCCCCAAACTCCGTTTTGATCCACACTGCCACATGATGTTGAGCAGAGTTCCATGTGGTATACAGCAAGGCCTTGTTGGTTATCCATTTTAAATATAACTGTGTGCACATGTCTGTGCCAAACTCCCTAACTATCCCTTCTCCTCATTCTTTGCCCCCGGAAACCACACGTTCATTCTCTAAGTCTTTGAGTCTGTTTTGCAAGTTCAGTTGTATCATTTCCTTTTAGATTCCACATGCAAAGGAAGTCATACGATGTTTCTCCTTCTCTGTCCGCCTTACTTCACTCAGTATGGCAATCTCTAGTATTAACTTACTTTTAATGAATTCCGAGGGCAATGCTCAACTATGATTTGAGAGGCAGTGGGCTTGGTGGATCAGGATTCACAGTCTAAAACTGGCATTAGAATCTGGGTTCTGCCATTGATTAGCTATGGAACCCTGGGGGTTTAACTTGACCTCAGTTACAGCATCTGTGAAATGGGAATAGGAAGAGAATCTTCCCCAGAACATTGTTGTTCAGTCACTAAATTGTATACAACTCTTTGTCACTTCATGGACTGCAGCCCACCAGACTTCCCCATTTTCCACTGTCTCCCAGAGTTTGCATTAAATTCATGTCCATTGAGTCAATGGTGCTGTCTAACCATCTCATCCTCATGCTGCCCTCTTCTCCTTTTGCCCAGAAGATTATATGAGGATTAATTTACATAATGCATGTATGGGACTTAGTCCACTGCTGGACACTTCATAAACACACAATAAATTTGAAGTTCTACTATTAGATTTTGGAGAACAATAAAGTCTTATAAATTGGACCTAGATTTTGTGCTTCAAAAAAATCAAATCATAAAAGATTCATAAAAGGAATGCTTTCCATTTTGTTTTTCCTTCAATATATTTTTAATCTTCAATGAAGAGTATCCCTTTGTCTTCAAATGAGTACAGAAGGGAAAATGGTGCTTATTTGAATAATAAATTTAGTATTTTAATATTAATATTTAGTATTTTCTCCCTCAGACTCTTGCACTTGAAGAGCGTTTTCTGGGTAAGATGTGTGGGGAATTTTAACTTTATTGAGAGTAACACTGTGTTAAGTATTTTGTAAATATTATCTTACATGTATCTCCTTACCCTAGGAGGCCAATGTTTCAGGTCAGTGTACAAAATTTAAAAGATTGTGTGTATATCATATCTCTTGTAACAAATTCTTCCAAGTTATGATAGAAATAAAACTATGAATATTTTTATTTGGTAACTCTATCAACTGAGTGAACACATTGAAAAATGTTGTCTGGTTACTTCCCAAGTTATACTATTAAATACCCTATTATGGTGATAGGACCTGGAACTTTGCTATTATGCTTTTTATTTGGCAAAACACATGCACACATGTGGACACACTTTCTATAGACTTACACAGAGCAGGTGGTTTAGTTGCTAAGTTTTGTCCGACTCTTGTGAGCCAATGGACTGTAGCCTGCCAGGCTCTCTGTCCGTGGGATTTTCCAGGAAAGAAGACTGGAGTGATTTGCCATTTCCTTCTCCAGGGAATCTTCCCGACCCAGGGATTGAACCTGGGTCTCCTACACTGCAGGCAGATTCTTTACCAACTGAGCTACCAGGGAAGCCCTTACACAGAGCATACACCCTCCTAAACTGATTATATTAAATATCCAGAAAATTTTCAGAGTGCATGAACGAGTATACTATCATCTTTGCCCATCCTGTCTTGCTTTTAGCACAAATTTGGCTTGCTTCTTGCCTCACATAATGCTTAACAAATTCTTGTTGAGTAAAAGGAAACCATATTGAGTTCTCTGACATCTCTGCAGCAGCCTGACAGTTAAATCTCTGTTCTTTTCCTTCCCCCATGTTCTCATAACAGATGACTTTAGAGTAACTGGTCCATGTCTCCACATTCTGACCATTTCCACTTCTGGCTCATTGACGGGCATTTTTCCTAGAAGGTTAATGGACTTCCTTGCCAACGCCTGTTGCCATCACATGTTAGGAAAGGGTCCTGCCTCCTTTGATTGTGAGCTGCCTGAGCTTACCAGGGAGGTCACAATTTCAAAAATATTTACCCCACTCTGAATGATGGGGAGAATCAATCCAGTTTCTAGCAAAGAGGCCTGGAGGAGTCACACCAATGCTGCCTGAGGCTTTGAATTAGTTTGCCTGGCACAGAGGGGCCCACTGCTCTTGCCTTCCCTTAATCAGGCTGGTGGTTGTCTTTTGATGGGGCTGCCTTTGTGCTGGGACAGTGTTCCCACCACCCTGACGGGGGATACAAATATGTTAGCCACTGGTGAGCCATTTGTAATTAACGAGTGCTTCATGGTTTTAATCTTTCTTTAATCTGTAAAGCTATAAAAATTTATAATGCAATTTTAGAATCAAGGAAAAAAGCTAACTTGCGTGGCTCAGTCCCTAAACTGATTTCACCAGATCAAAGCTGCAAGGAGAGTGTGTACAGAGGGTTTCCCACGCTGCCCCCACTGTCTTTTCTCAGTGGGTCTGTTTTCTTCCTTACCCAGAAGCCACTGGAAACAGGAGAGCATCTCTCTGTCACGAAGCTGCTCACAGCGCCCCAAAGAAAACAAACAATACAGTACCTGGTATATAAAACGAAGAGAGGAAAGGAACATCTTAGGTAAATACCAGTCTACTTATTTTATGATTTTTAAATGTCATTTTTGCTCCAATATTGACTTTTTTTTTATGGAGGATGAATTATAGATCCCCCAGCACTGGGAGACCAAAGCGCCCTTTCTTCGACACAGCCGGTCAAGTTTAAGAATTGAAGTCCTGGTAATTAGTTATGAGTTCCTTAGCACTGAAGACCAGACCACTGAGAAAATTCTGCGAGGTGATCCCTCCAGGGAAGACAATACACCCGGGAAAGAACCAGAATGGGCAGCAGAGAAGCACAAAACAACTTCCCAATCTTGTTGCTTACAAACAGATGTTGCCGCGGGCATTCTCTCGCAAGAACAAAATTCAATCCAATCCTTCATTTGTCTGACCAGGCTTCTCTCTCCAAGAACGGGTTTTGAGGCAAATTATTTCAGGGTTGCACAGGCCGGTAAAAGGCAGTGGAATTGGAAGCGCTCATCCTCAGTGACCTCAGGGCTCAGAGCTGATGCTGTGAGAAGGGAAAGGGGTTGAGCTGAGGTCGTGGAGAGCCCAAGAGCCAGAAACCAGGTCACAGGGAAGGAGCCGGTGGTCAGACTTCCTAGAAAAGGTTTCGAGAAACTAGCAAGAGGGAGCCAGTGTGAACTGAGCTTCCTGGAGGAAGGTCGTGAAGGCAGAAGCGGAAAGAAAGAACACTGATTTAGTACCTCTCCAGCCCTCACCCACGACTTGACTGTTCTCTCGCTTGGTGTCTATGTAAACAGAGATACAGGCTTATAGAAGTGGAGACTGAATTAGGAAAATTCAATTTGCATACACAAAAAGGAGTCAATTCAGACAAATTGGGGTTAGGATCCAGTAGAGGGGGGAAATCCCTTTGTTTCATTTGGGAAAAGTTGTTTGTTTTTTAAAACCAAGTTATGTGAATTAACATGTCCCGTTTTCCAACTTGCCTGGATAGACAAGTGAGCTTACAGTAGATTCAAGGAACATTTTGCCAAAACCCATATTGTTCTGTTAGCAGTTAAAGGCAAATCCTACCACAAACTTATAATTACTTAAATCTTGAATTTGTTGCTCTCCATCATCCTTAATCTGCCTGCTTCTATAACAATAAGTCATTGTGTGGGCGAGTAATGCTACAGAGAAGAGCTAACATCTATTGAAAAGCTTTTGTCTTCCTGGCATTTCATTTGTAACAGTAATTCTAGCCAACATGTCTATAGTACATCGAGGCATCAGCAATATTTTAAACTTTTATGTCAGTTACATTGCTGGCTCCCACAGCAAGTCTGTAATATGGGTACAATTATTACTTTCTTTTTACTGATGAAAAACCTGGGGGCAGGCAGTGAAGTTAGATGGTTTGTCCCAAAGTTGTACAGCTGGTGAGTGACAGAGCACTGTCTGAGCCAGACTGTCTGGTTTTAGGAGCTTTCCAGGTGGCACTAGTGGTAAAGAACCCATCTGCAATGCCGGAGAGGTAAGAGATGTGGGTTCAGTCCCTGGGTCAGGAAGATCCCTTGGAGGAGGGCATGGCAACCCACTCCAGAATTCTTGCCTGGAGAATCCCATGGACCATGGAGCCTGGAGTCTGTGGGGTCGCAAAGAGTCAGACACGACTGAAGTGACTTTGCACATCTGGTTTCAGAGTCTCTGGGCTTTCAACACTAATTTCATTTCGTGCTAATAAAACTCTTTGAAATAGGTAGCCACTATTTTCATCATTTCCATTCTACACATGAGGAGATTGGAATTCAGGGGTGAAATCATTTAACCAGCCTTGCCTAGTGAGGGGGACAGCCAGGCTTCAAGTCCAGGCCTGTTTAAATCCCACCTTAACTAGAGGTACAGCTGTGGGTGGTGGTTTTAGATCCGTGCTTTTCAAATATTAATGTACACATGCGTCATCCAGGTTCTGATTCTGTAGGCCCAGAATGGGGCCCCTGAACTGCCAGCAAGCTCCCGGGCGATGCTGCTGGATCACAGACCACACTGCATGAAAACCTTCAAGGATTGGGAGCCAGGAAATGTGAAGTGTTCCTCCTCTGCTCCCCACTGCCCAACATGGATGTAGAGATGGTGTCTCTGAAGGAAGCGGCCTAGAAGGGATTCTCTATTTCAAGTAAACTCACTGTTCTCTTTTCTAAAGCAACACAGAGTCCTATTAAGATTCAGGGCGCTTCTTTCACTTGTATAACCAATTATACTCTTTTTAATTTACTGAGATCCATGCAGTGATCAAATTCATCCTAAATGTCATCACTATCTCCATAAAATCTCTCTTTAAATTTCTTTTTCACACATTCTCTCTTGATTTGCATTTATGTCCTTTTGTTCTGATCTACCTAATAAACTCAAATCCATCATCAACCAAAAATTTATAAGCCATATAGACTTCATTCAGATTGCTTCTTAATCACCAACTTTTAGAATTCAAACACAGATTCCCATTTTGTCCATTTCTCTTCAATCGGAAGAGAATTTAATTCATTATCTTGAATGTCCTGCATTTTTCCTGCCCTCCAATATAGCTCTTTCTTTTCTCTTTAAATACCAGAACTAGATTCTGAACCTCAAATCTATATGTCAACTGTGGCTTACCAAGTCCCCTAGAAGGCTATAGTACAATATCCTGGAATTTATGATTTATGCCAAGCCCCCTCTTCAGCCTCACTTCCACTGCCTACTGAGCTGAAAATTGAAATGTTGGCTCAGTCTATAGAGTCTGACTCTTTTTTTTCTGTTGTGTTAACTAATTCATTTCTAACTTTAGCTTGAGTGTTTTGCTTACCCAAGAGTACCTCACACTGAAGAATTTAAATTTCACATACAATCTCTTTATTCCTTTCCCTCACTGATCAGACTTATTCAGGGCAACAATTATGTCCCTCCGGATAATAATTTTCTCCCCCATTTCATGGCATCCTCAAACAAAGCTCACAGGCACATGGCAGTCCTTCATTAACTGGGAACATGCAAAGTGCACAAGTCTTTTCAATGGAAAATTTGATGCAAAAGCCAAATGAGGTAAATTGCACTGACCCGCCCTGGGACATTTTAAAGAGTGTTACATATTAATCTGCTGCCAAGTCTCAAGATGATGAGAAGATTCTCATCAGAGCCCAGCGTCATTTTTGAAGGAAGGAGACATCCTCCCCTTACCCATCACCGCCGCCCCCCCCGCCGACCCCCCAAACACAAACAGAAGCAGTTTTGCCAATACAGATGGACCTCTGGCAAGAAATACTCAAAACCACCAGTGTTCACATGGAGACAAAAAAAAATGACAGGGCAGGTCAACTAGGGTCACTGTGTCTAGGCACATCCTCAACTTCGTATCTAGTTAATACGTTCATAATCTTTGGATTCTTTTCCAGCTGAGCCACAAGGGAAGCCCTGTTTATAGCAACACACGTCATTTTGTAATCATACCCAGTATAGGTGTAACTTGGTTGTTGCTGTTGTTCAGCTGTTAAGTCATGTCCGACTCCTTGTGACCCCCGTGGACTACAGCACACCAGGCCTCCCTGTCCCTCACCATCTCCCAGAGTTTGCCCAAGTTCAGGTCCATTGAATCGGTGATGCCATCCTTGAAAGTATTCAGTTCAGTTGCTCAATCGTGTCCGACTCTTTGCAACCCCATGAATCGCAGCACGCCAGGCCTCCCTGTCCATCACCAACTCCCGGAGTTCACTCAGACTCACGTCCATCGAGTCAGTGATGCCATCCAGCCATCTCATCCTCTGTCATCCCCTTCTCCTCCTGCCCCCAATCCCTCCCAGCATCAGAGTCTTTTCCAGTGAGTCAACTCTTCACATGAGGTGGCCAAAGTACTGGAGTTTCAGCTTCAGCATCATTCCCTCCAAAGAAATCCCAGGGCTGATCTCCTTCAGAATGGACTGGTTGGATCTCCTTGCAGTCCAAGGGACTCTCAAGCGTCTTCTCCAACACCACAGTTCAAAAGCATCAATTCTTCAGCGCTCAGCTTTCTTCACAGTCCAACTCTCACATCCTTACATGACCACTGGAAAAATCATAGCCTTGACTAGACGAACGTTTGTTGGCAAAGTAATGTCTCTGCTTTTGAATATGCTATCTAGGTTGGTCATAACTTTCCTTCCAAGGAGTAAGCGTCTTTTAATTTCATGGCTGCAGTCACCATCTGCAGTGCTTTTGGAGCCCCAAAAAATAAAGTCTGACACTGTTTCCACTCTTTCCCCATCTATTTCCCATGAAGTGATGGGACCAGATGTCATGATCTTCATTTTCTGAATGTTGAAAGTATTACTCTTGCTATTTTACATGTATGCCTTCCTATATTCTGTTCTAAAGATATGGCCTCCCACCATTTACCTTTATTCCTCCAGTCTGAACATGTTTGAATTATAGTCACTTTAGGGAATTTCTTTTGGTTGTGCCTACAGAGATGGAGCAGCAATCCTTGAAGACAATCACAGACAAAAGCTGCACGGTTTTCATCCATCTAAGGATGAGACACTAAGAAATGTGTTCCTGGAGTACTTCTGATGATTCCTGCCCACTGACTCCTGTCTCCCAGAGCTGTAATGTTGTCAGTTCCTGGCTCAGATTCTCCTGAACTGTGGATCTCAGACTGTCTTTGGAAAAGTTCTGCCCATAAATTGGGAAATCCCCAAACTGATTGCTTGACTCACCGTCCTAGCAGCTGGCTTTTCTGGATTGCGTAGGAAACATGATCACCTAGACCTCACCACTAAATGTTCACACCTCCAGACTTTGGTTCTGGCCAAGCTCAGGGATCGCACGGTGGGCAGCAACTTGATTATTTAAATAATGGAAAGCACTCCCCAAATTTTAAGATTGGGTTGATTTCCAAAATAGTAATTCACCTTTATTTAGGAAATATTTATTATATGATCTTGTCATGTTGAGACAAGGCTTGTTTGGGTATGTCTTGCCCGCACAAATAGTCTGAGTGACTGCCAGCTTTGCCCTTCAACCCTGAGAAATGAGATTCACATCACTGTTCAGCGCTTCTGCATATTCAAACCTCAGCAAGGATTCATAAAGCTGTTGGAACCTACAGACACATTAAATGCCTTTGCGGGGTCAAGGAAGAGGGACCAAGGTTAACGTGTTCACGTGTCCTTTCGCTATTGTGCTGGAAGCATTGTGTCTGCGGAAAACACTGTATCCGGAATACACAATACAGGCCCCACATGTCAGCATGTGACTGCCAGACAGCCTTACTCAGCGAGTAGCCCAGAAGAACACCACCCAGGATCTTTTAAGCCCTGTAGAGTCACGAGACCCTGGAGGCAATTATCATAATCAGTATGTTCCTGCCTCCTGTAGATGGTAATAAAAATGGTGTTTAAGAAACGCCGTGGCTGTGGCTTCTGAATGAGATAGTCACTCTGCGGAGGGCTCAAAAGGGTTTGATCTCTGTCCCAAAGAGCCCTGTGCCCCTGTCACCAGCACCTGTTAATTTTTCCATGTCCCGAGTTCAGCAGTGACAGGAGAGTGCAATAGTCTTGTCCTCAGACGCAGGCTGACATTCTTCTTGTAGAGGGTCTCCCACTAGCTGGGGTGGCTTGCTGGAGGAGGTTTTCTTCACAGAGATGGGTGATGATGGTTAAACCCATACATGAGCATCTGGGCGACACTCCCCACTGGGGAGACATATATGCAAACGCATTAATGTATATATTTAATTGGGTTATAATCTATTGACCATAGATACTAAGGCACTGAGCAAGCAATTAACAAAACAACTTTGACTAAATATAGTTAGTACTAAATATAGTTGGTTAATTGGTATTTAATATGCTTATTAAATGTCAATTAAGTATCTTTAGCAATGAATTGGTACCTAATTAACTCACTATAGCTATCCTGTTACTTGACATTTGAACAGCTAAATATTCTCTACAAGTTTAATGTTTTAATAAGAAACAAATTATCCATGCATTGCTCATGAATTTTTCAGTTAGTTTAATGGGATTTAAGTGTATCTCCCAACTTGGATACATGTTTTTCCTATAATCAACTAGTATTTTACACTTCAGACTTATTTAAACTTGAAAGGCTGATTCCATGAGAAGAAAAAGCTGTAGAAGTCAGAGACACTTTTTTCATCTTGGTTCTGTCACTGACACCCTGTGTTGTCTTAGACATATTTTTCGCTGCTTCTAATTTCCAGTTTTCTCATCTGCTCTGTGGTGTTAAGAATAGAAGTTATGAGTACTATAAAAATAAAATTATATAAAATATATGAAAGCACTTAACTAAGCAGGACATCTTCTTGAAAGTTATGATTAAAAATTCTTAGGAAGGTTATGTAGTCATTATATTGACTGCATCTTCATATTGATATTTATGTAGAAATCTTAGGGTAATTTGTTATTGGATTAGAAATCCAATGTCATCGTTTTCTGAATTGTCCCTGAAGTATAGCATAAACTTGGCCTTATTAAACCCACAGCTGCACAGCAACATATGTTGTTCTTTAAAACATGCCTGCCTTCCTCTTTCTGCCGTTTGCCTCTTTATCTGGTCCTGCCCTATTGATCCCATTTACTTTATGGGTTTGAGCAGGTAGCAAGCTGTTGGTCTTTTATCCAGAAATTGTTGGTCTGTGACTATGGCTCTATCTCAGTATACATTGTGTTTAAAATTTTATATTCACTGACCTGGTTTATGGTCTCAGCTGAGCTCCATTTTAATTCTGCTATTTACTTGCATTTGAAGGCCAGTCGGTCACTTATAACCTTAGTAGATTTCTTATGTCTGTTGGTGGGCTTCCCTCATGGCTCAGTCGGTAAAGAATCCGCCTGCGATGTGGGAGACCTGGGTTTGATCCTGGGGTCGAAAAGATCCCCTGGAGAAAGGAAGGATAACCCTCTTGTGGATTCTGCCAGAAGAATTCCATGAACAGAGGAGCCTGGAGGGCTACGGTCCATGGGCTTGCAAGGAGTTGGACATGACTGAGCGACTTCCAGTCTATGTCTGTTGGAAGCAGACAACAATATATATTGTTTCTCCATTTATGTGTTCATTTATTTTACATCTTCTGCACTTTGTAAGCAAGGCTTCTTGTGTTAAACACTTGCAGTGATTTCAATGCCAATTACCTATCTTGGTTTGCTACACTCGCACCTTCACACTCATCAAATGTTTGCTTTACCTCTGCTATAAATATTTCAAATTAAGTAGAAAAGAGGCACTGGACATGTCTACCTTAGAATTTGTTGTTGGGATTTCTATAAATGATTTCATGGCTTGCAATTATTCTATTTTTCAAAGTTTTCATGGTTTCAAACTATACCCATTATTGCTGACTAATTTACAGAGGTTGCAGTTGTGGTGACTTTACCCAGTCTTGTTTCCAGGCACAATACACATTGTTGAAGTTAATTGTCTCCTCACCACTTTTTCCATGTGGCAGAGTGAGTCTCTCTGTATTAGGTTTGGAATGATTTATCCAACATTTTGTTGCTTTCCCTTGGATATCGCTTGGGAAGTCTCCTGGATATTTGTTGGGCCATAGCATCCAACCAAGTGAATATATTGAAACTGCTGCCTCAAACCCACCGATTGCCTTAATTTTATCTCCTGCACTGAGATTAGTTTGTAGTATTTTCTCCACAAGTGAACTAAATGTTATTATCTTTATTACCACTGTTGATGCTCTTGTTATACAGGTGCAAAAATATTCTTATCTCTGCTATTTCTGAATCTTCCCCTCTGGACTTACAGTTAGTGATTAGCACTACATTAGTCATTCATTGACATGTATGGAGTTCCCAGTTCATGCTGGAAATGATTGCAGCCTTCAGTTAGAAGCCTAAATTCAGACTGAAGTTAGCTGAGACAGGAATTTGAGTGCTCAGTCCTTCAAAAAGCTGGGATAGTATGGTACAGTGTGTAAAGCCAGATTCAAGTCAGAGAGAAACAGGGTCTATCTCCCTCCCACTCATGGAGGAAAGTGATTCTTTGTTTGACTTCTGCATTTGTGAGCTTCTCTGGTGACTCAATTGTAAAGAATCCACCTGCCAACGCAGGAGACGCCGGTTTGATCCCTGGCAGGGAAAGATCCCCCAGAGAAGGAAACGGCAACCCACTCCAGTGTTCTTGCCTGGAAAATTCCATGGACAGAGGAGCCTGGCAGGCTACAGTCCATTGGGTTGCAAAAGAGTCAGACACAGCAACTAAACAACACCAATAACTGCATCTGTAAATAGGAGTGAAAAAGAATAATACTTACTTACCTTCTAGGGCTGATGAGATATTATAGGGAGAGTTTAAAGTACCTCATATGACACACTGCAAATGATGTCTTAAGAAAAAGTCAGCTATCATTGAAATAGAATGTTTTTCTAAGATATCTCAATAATAAGTATGATTTAAGGAAGTGGAAGAATAAGAAGACACTTTTTATAGTGTCCTATCTCTTTATTAATATTCAAGGAAAAAGACAGTAAATGGCAGTTAGTCTATGAGCTGAATGTGTGTGCTGTCCATGAGAACATTAGCTGCAGAGCACCTGGCCTTTTTATTGATGCTTCTTTAGTCAACAGAAGAAAAGCAAAGAGAAAAAAGGGAATTTATTTCCCCATCCCTGTATAATGAACTGTCTTGACTGCATTGTTTGAAGCACAGTGAACAAGGTTTGATATTTGTAGAACACATTGTGTTTTGAAATCATTGATGTATGTATTCTAACTTGAGTATATCAGGCCACTAGAACAAAGACATTCCAATTTCCATGTCAAGATGATAACTGGATTATTTAGGTGTCAAAAGTACAAAGTGTGCATTAAACCACTTTCTGCCTGGGTATAATGAGATCCTGTATAGGAGATGTATACACACTCGTCCTGCATAAGTCAAACAAATAAACGTGATACGTGCTAGGGCTATGGAGCAGGACAAGCACTTATGAATCAGACGCTTGCATTCAAAGAGAGCTGGGCTAACCAAGGCTGGCTGCCAAGACAGAGCTTTTGCATGTGTACTTAAGCTGGCATGTGTCAGTCCCTTCACTGGGGTTTTTACACTAAAAAGAGAAGTACTTTATAGAACAGGCCATCAAGTGGAATCCACGTTACTTTATCACTTTTCACTCTGAGTTTATAGCAGAAATATACACAGACACACATACACACACACCCCATCCTGGGAGTTACCTTAAAGCAATTCAGTGACTGAATATCAAGCGTCTTCTGTGGCCAGGCAGGCCCTATGCTAGGCTCTGGGGAGCCAGAGATGAAGAAGACAAGGAGTTTGTGATCTAGCAGTGGAGACAAAGGCTTATGTATATTCCGTCCTGCAGTGTGATTTGTGCAATAGAAAACAAAGGACTCTGGGAGCACAGAGAAGATAGCAGGTAATTCTGCTCGGCAGTTGGGGCAGGGGGTGCAGAGAAAGAGGGGAACATGTCGACAGTGTATAATCCGGTCTCTAAAACATAGTGTCATTTATATTTCATAACCTATGGACTTTCAACACCAGTACCTGTGGAATTTAAAGCTTTGGTTTATTGTGCTACATGTGGGGGCAGACTTGTTCTTATTGTCACCAAAAGTAACTAACTTTCCATAAAGATGGACATGATGAGCCTGTTTGCAGGGCAGCAGTGGAAACACAGACATAGGGAACAGACTTATGGACGGGGTAGGGGAGGAAGGAGGTGGGAAGAATGGAGAGAGTAGCACGGAAACATATACACTACATATTTAAAACAGATAGCCAATGGGAGCTTGCCCTGTGACTTGGGGAACTCAAACCAGGGCCCTGTAACAATCTAGGGGGGTGGGATGGGGAGGGAAGAGGAAGGGAGGTTTGAGAGGGAGGGGACATAGGTAAATCTATGGCTGATTCATGTTGATGTTTGGCAGAAACCAGCACAATATTGTAGAGTAATTATTCTTCAATTAGAAATAATAAATTTAATTATAAAAAAGATGGAAACGAGATAGAAATGAACTGAAAATTTCATTTCGGCGAAACACTTCACTTCCTTCAAATTGGTTGACTGAGCAGTTATTTTAATGTTAAAACAAGGAATTCGCAACTAAGAAAATCACCCGGTATCACATGTTTGTAATGATATTAACTAATTTCTCACAACTGCCCTGAAAATTTAATTAGCATTGACATGTACTGACAAGTCCTGGTCTTAAATATTCTCACTCTCAAAAATAATCACAATTATTAGTATTATTATTTAAAGAGTAAGTTCACAGAGATTATCCAATTCAATCCTTCCCCACCCAGGGTTTTTCAAGTATGTGAACTCTTGCAATAGCATATCTACTTGATGTATGTTTCTAAACATTTCCCATCACATCCATTTACCGCACTGCCTTCAAAATATACTTTTCAAAAGACATATCTTTTCATATCACTGTCTTGCTTAAAAATCTTCACTGATCCCCAATGTCTAATAGAACAAAGCTGGGACAGCTTGTCTAAGTATTCAAGACCATTTATGATTTGACACCAGTGTAGCTTTCCTATCTCACGTTCTGACAGTCCTGGTGGTGCTCTCTAATCACGCCTGACTATTTACTATTCTTTTACCTTGTCTTGCCCTTCTGGGCACGCTTGCCGTTGTGCATGCTTCTTTACCCCAAAGCTCTCTTGTCTGATTCTCTGCTATTTGAACTTGTACTTTAAAAGCCCAGTCAAATGATCTCCTTTGTGAAGTTTTTCCTGACTTCATTCTTAAAAGTTAATCTGATGCAACCTTAACACACACACACATAGGTCTATGAAAGTGCATGTACATATTTCTTTTGGAGCAAGTGTCCCATGGTATTGCAGTTATCCATTTATGAGCATCTCTTTCTCTCTTTCTCCTTAATTAGAGTTACCATAAACATCACCAGAACAGGACGATATCATTTATATTTGTATACCTAGTCCACACTGGAGGACTCCTTCCATAAATGCATAGTATCTAATCAAGTATCATTATCTTCATTTCACACAAGAGGGATCTGGTGCTCAGAGAGGTTTGCATACTTGCCTGAGGTCATCAGAGTCATGAGCAGAAGAGCGAATGCCGGACCCTCAGTCATACTGCACAGTGCCAGCTACTTCCCATGTGTCTACAGACTTCAGGTTTCCTAAGGGTCATCACTGAGAGACTGATTCATTTTTCTCACTTAACAGACTATTGTAAGCACTTTATTAGTCTTCTAGAGCTGCCATAACAAAATACCATAGACTGGGTGGCTTAAACAACGGAAGTTTGGCTTCTCAAAATTCTGGAGGCTGGAAGTCCGAGATCAAGGGTGGTATCTTCTGAAGTTTCTCTCCTTTTCTTGTAGATGGCCACCTTTTTCTAATGTCTTCACAGGGTCTTCCTTCTGTGTATCTGTGTGTTCTAATTTCCTCTAAAAAGAGGGAAAAGTAAGGACACCAGTCAGATTGAATTAGGGTCCATCCTAATGACCTCAGGTATTCCTGGTGGCTCCAATGGTAGAGTCCACCTACAGTGGAAAAGACCTGGGTTCTATCCCTGGGTTGGAAAGATCCTCTGGAGAAGGGGATGGCTTCCCACTCCAGTATTCTTGCCTGGAGAATCCCATGGCAGGCTACAGTTCATAGGGTCGCAAAGAGACAGACACGACTAAAGCGACTACCGCTAATGACCTCATGTTAATTATCTCTTTAGAGAGCCTATCTCCAAAGTCACATTCTGAATTCTGGAGGCGGGGGGTGGAGTGTATGGTAGGGTTTCAGTATATTAATTTTGAGGGGACATAACTCAGGCCATAGGAGGTACCTTGGTAAATGCTAAGCTGGGCAAACTTTGAGGTAGACTTCCCTGGTGTCCACAAGTTGGCACGCCATCTCACATTACCCCCTTCACTGACTCACTGTCATTTGGGGCAGGGAGGAAACAGAAGAGAAACTATACTGACAGTTTCCTTAGACAGTTAATTAATAGAGGAGATGATTTATTCATCTCATGTCTTCCCGGTCCCTGCCAACACCTCCAACCATCTCAGGGTCTTTGTTCTAAAATTCAGGATCCCTGTGTATGTCTTACCTAACATTTGGATGACTTCATAGAGCAATACCACCTCTGTATTTATGACTTTCCCCATCATTTGTGCTCTGGCTGCAAATGGTTAATATCATAAAACCAGCGAAGGAAGGAAACCTGGCAAAATTTACAAGGCAAAACAAGAGGGCACCACGAATTTGAAATTCCTTTCCCTAAGTGCCCATGTCCTTCGCTTAATGCTGTGCATCATGGGATAAAGAATTTTAGGTAAAAACTGGGAAGTTTTCTCTTTACACAGCCAAGATTTCTTGTGCTTTTGAAAGAAGCATATCCTGTAAATGATGACAATATCGGTCACAGCCTTAATGCCCACATAAGAGAGCAATTGTGAGATAGGCACCTTCCCCCAGTCTTCTCTTTGAGTCCCTCACGTGTCCCAACCACTTTTAACTCACCACGTGCTTTCTTTTCTCTGGCAACAGTGCGCCCAGAAGGACCAAACATCTAAAGCATCTTCTCCCAGGGGCTTCTTCTAACTCAATAAGAAAAGTTTAAAACTCCTGACAAAGTCTCCTGTCTTTTTCTCCCTTCATGTTCTCTTCAGCATCTTCCTTTTCTGTTTCCCTCTGTGATGTGAAGTATTGCAGATTCAGAAATACAATGTTATATGAACGCCAGAGCACTCAGACCAACGAGGCAATGAGCAAATGCACACCACTTTGTGCGCTATCAGAAATGACGGAGCCCCAGACAAGGGGTGAGGGGCCGACCCTGACTCACTGGGTTCAGCGTGTAAAGACCAGCCACAGGGAAATTTTATCAGAGGAATTCACGTATGAATAGGACCTAAAATAGCATTCTGGAAACATCCACCTATACTCCAACATCCACCTATACTCCCTGTGCCCTAGCTTGACACCTCCATGATTGTTTCCATAGTTTTCTTTCCCTTGGACTTTTTTCCATGTGTTCGTTACATCTCGGTTTATGTTGAAACATGCTGTTTCTTAACAAATGTCTCTCTCTCTCTTTAAAACATTCTATTTCTAGGCGGACTTTGCCACTTTTAGTTGTATTAAGAAGTCCTTGATGATTCTTTCCTTTCTTTGCTTCCCACATTAGTGAGACTACACTTCTCCCCTTGTTATTGGAGAGGTCACGACCACAGAATTGGGTGACTGATTATTGGACCTTTCGGTGTCAGCTTAAGAGAAGAATTGGGAGCAGGTGGGGGGAGATAAAAATAGAATTTATAAGCCTGATAAAGGCTATTGGCAGGAGACTAACCTTAACATGGCAAGATGTTTACTTACAGATTTTAATATTTCGAAAAGTAATCAGGCCGAACTGATACAAAATAAGAGTTCTATAAAGGAAACCGCAACCCCATGTTGAGAATCAGCTCAGTAGTCTTTATCCTTCTCCTGGTTATGAATCTTTCTGCTTCCCTCTGCCGAGCTTGAGAAATGTCTGAAGTGGGAATTGCCATCTATGCCGGAGGCCAGGGGAACTTCCAGGACCCCAGGGGGCTTACACCTTGCCCAGCGGCTGGTAGGTCAGAGGCGGGGCTACCCCCTGCAGGAGGTGTTACAAAGGCAGGGAGGCTTAGGGATGGGGAGAAGGGGCTGCAGGCAAAGCAGGCATCTCTGTGGAGGGCTCCTGCCTGGGGAATGCACACAGGGACTTCCGGAGAGTCTGAGCTTGGGGTTCCTTTGCAGCACAAAGGGATATGTCAGGAGCAGGGAAAGCATCATCCCCAGATGTTTTCACGCCCTGCCTCTCCTCTACGGTTTTGTGTCACTGGAAATGTTCACTCATAAGCTTCTTGGGACTTCTCTGAAGTTGTTGTCCAGCTGAGTTGCAAACCACATGTTTGATCATGGACAAGTCATTTTTGTGTCTCAGGGCTCCAGTGTCCTCCTTTGCAAAGCCAGGGTGATAGTAGCTACCTTGCAGGTTTGTTATGAGGATTCAATAAAATAGCAAATCCGGTATGCAGTGGGCACTCAAAGTGTGTTCATTATTGAGAGCAGAGATGGTGTTCCTCCAAATTCCACCAAGCATGTAGGACCAATCCTCGCATACAGTAGATGCTCCACAAATGTTAAATAAGGTGCGCACGGAACTACACCTTTGAGGATCAACACACCCCACAGATGGGGCTTCTCCTGTTTCCTGACACCCTCTCTTCACTGCCAGACCTCCCCCATACACACGTCTTCCCTCTGGCCACCTGAGAACTATTATTTGTGGGTGGGTTTCATTCTTCTATGATGCTTCCGTTGCCTGGGACATACTTTCCCTTCTGTAATCCCACATCCTTGACAACTCAGCACAAATGTCCCTTCCTCTGGGAAGTTTTTCCTGACTCCTGCCCCCCTTTTCTGCCACAGTATAAATGACACCCTGCTGTCTGGTCAAAGTAATTGTCTTTCTGCCCCGTGAGCCCAAGGGCACACTTTGTGCACTGTTGTGCCCCGGGGACTGGACAAGGGACTGAACAAGAGACTGAGGCATAGGGCACCCAGAGGAGGGTGTTTTATGGAAACAGTGACAGACTCCAGGTGATTTTCTTGGACCCCAAAATCACTGCTTATGGTGACTGCAGCCAAAAAATTAAAAGACGCTTGCTCCTTGGAAGAAAAACTATGACAAACCTAGACAGCATATTAAAAAACAGAGATATTACTTTGCCAACGAAAGTCTATAGAGTCAAAGCAATGGTTTTTCCAGTAGTCATGTATGGATGTGACAGTTGGAAGAAGGCTGAGTGCTGAAGAATTGATGCTTTTGAACTGTGGTATTGGAGAAGACTCTTGAGAGTCCCTTGGACAGCAAGGAGATCAAACCAATCAATCCTAAAGGAAACCAACCCTGAATATTCATTGGAAGGACCGTGCTGAAGCTCTAATACTTTGTCCACCTGATGCAGAGAGCCGACTCATTGGAAAACACCATGGTGATGGGAAAGATTGAGGGCAAGAGGAGAAGGGGGCAATGGAGGATGAAATGGTTGGATGGCATTCAGCGACTCAATGGATATGAGTTTGAGCAAACTCCGGGAGATAGTGAAGGACAGGGAAGCCTGGCTTGCTGCCGTCCATGGGGTCACAAAAAGTCAGGCATGACTTAGCGACTGAACAACAACAGGGCTCCGTGGAGGCACACGACAGTGTTGTTTTTAAGAGTGACGGAGTTTGAGTCACAGGGTGAACCGTGTGTCAGGAGATAGGACCAAGATCACAGCCCACTGAGTCTGTAGGGCCTGGAGTCTGTGGTTGCAGGAAGGTTGAGAAGACTTCTGGAAAAGAGCTCCTCCCCTTCTCAATAATAGGTGTCATGCCAGAGTTATTCAGAAAACTTCTTGCAAATGGAAGAAACTACAGAAAAAGATGCTCCCAGTTCCACCCAGTACTCCCTCCCTCAGTGTTATTTGTGGAAATAATGGATGTGGCACTGTCAGCACCAGATGGATGGGTCCCTGGGGACGCCCCAGCCTGGCTCTGGGTCTGCAAATCCCTGGCTGTTGAGAACGACCCGGGGCATACCTGGCTTGTAGGAATCACTGCAAATAGAATGTGACTATTATGATAATCAATTAATAATCAATTAGTTTAGTAATCTTCCCTTGTAGAAAACCTACTGAAACAATGATGAATTGTGCAGAATCAACCAGGGCCAAAAGATGATAGAGGGGTGGGGAAGAAAGTAGCTTTCCAGTTTAAACACACTCAAAAAAAAAAAAAAAAAGAAAGAAAGAAAGAAAGGGAAAAAAAGACTTAGAAACCAAATCCCCAAGCGTGGCTGTCTCTGGAAAATGAATTCCACAGGCACCGACTCCAAGATGTTTTATCGAATGTGCTTTAGACTCGCAGGTGATGCATTGTCCCTCAGAGTCATTAAAAGGAACCCAGCTTCCGAGAAGTGCAGACTGTCCACACTCGTACTTTCACACAATATACGGTTATTGTGAGATGCGCACTCCCCCACATGCCGCCTGGGCGGGGGCCTCTCTGTCCTTTATTCAGATATGGGATGAGGATGCTTTCAGCACAGCAAGATGGCAGCCATGCCTCCCACTCAGAGCGGCCCCACAGCAGAGGCGAAAAGTTCCTTTGTTCCTAATGCAGCCCTCATCTTTTTGTCATGCTGGACCTCAAAGCTGAGGGGCATGCAGACCATTTTAAAGTGATCTGGATAATTTCTGAAAACCATAATCTCTACTAATTTTTTTTTTTGGTAAGGAGGGCCATTAGCAAAGCTTTATCATCTATTGTTGTGGACACCATCCACTGGAGGCAGTTAGGGCTGTGCTTAGGAAAAAAATATCCTTGTGTTTGTATTTCATTGAAAACAGAATGGTCATTATCCAGAGTCCAGAGGATGGCTCCCTTTGTGACACTGCTTTGGTGGTGGTGGTGGGAGGGGGGGTGATTCCAACAAAAACTGCCCTTTCTAAAATGACACTGGCTGAGAAATGCTCAAGGGGTGCTTCCCTGAGACTCAGGCTCCCGGGAGGCAGCTTTGGGCATTCTGTGCTTGGGCTGCAGGACCCCAGAGCCAGCTCTCACTTGATTTTTTTTTTTTTTTTTTGGCAGAGAGGGCAGCAAATGTTGGTAATCGAAGGTTTGCCCAACCGGAGGCCAATGGGCTGGCAAAGTCTATTGATCTCCCTGAAGCCCCGGCCCCCAAGGAGTACCTGATTACATCTTAATGTTTTTCTAATGTGCCTCAGCATCGCAGCCATGGCCATTTTTTTCACCAAGATACTGTATAAGACGTTGTACATGTGAGTGGGGAAGGTCATTTGTGTCCCCTGGAGCCTTAGCTTCTCCTGGAACATCTGAAGAGTAAGCCAGTATTTTAAGACTCAGAGATACTTTTAAGTAGAACCCTCTTGTTCTGCTTGCTTACCTTCTCCTCTAGACTGATGTTGATCTGCTGCGGCGTGTGGGTGTGGGGGACCCTGTGCTGAAATGATGACACGAGCGGTCTTCTCCATTCCTGTCATGAGCAATTGCAGAGTCAATAATTTCCACCGTCTATTCCAAAGACTTTTGTTTTCTCATTCGCGACATACCAATTAAAACAGTTGCACTTCATACATCTTTGCATAAAAGCACATTTTAAGGATTTCTTTCTTTCTTTCTTTTTTTTTTTAAAGCATGAGAGTATCATCATTATTATTTCCTTCCACCACCAACTTCTGATGACATTTAAACCAACAACTCTATGGGATGGACCAGCAGATGTCACTATAGTTCTGTTCGTTCATCTTTTCTCTTGACGGGATTCAGGTTCTATCCTTCTGGGCTCAGCCGCTCACATTTCTTATTTAATCAAAGCATAATGCATCCTAACATTTGTAATTCATGTTGTTGTTATTCTTTCATTGTGTGAGGAATTGGAGACATATCTCTGCACACAGAGATGCAAGCTAAAAAGTAGCCCAGATACCCCTACTGAGGTGTAGAAATCAAAGGCCCTGCTGGAGAGTCATGATAAGATGCAGGGACAAAAGAGCAGGGAAGGTGTCTGTGCACTGACTCTTGGTTCTGATGGACAATCTCGGCGTTAAAGATGACACATCCCCTTCATTCTTATGGAGGGCTTCTGGGGAGTGTCAGTGGGGGGACTGTGCCCGGTGTGAAGGTAGGTCCCCTGTCAGGGTGGCTAGGGACCACTCAGTGGAGGAGGAGGAGGGCAGGAGCTAGAGATGAGGAGAGTCTTTAGGAATGAAGTCCCTGGGGCAAAGCAATTTCTACATTAAAAAAATCACTGCCCTCTTGGGGGAAAAGAAAGATCCATGTGTCAGCTTCAGGGTCGTCATTCGGCAGAAGGTACCTGGTTCCTCAAAAGTTCGGTGTTTGAGGGAGAGAGGTTGACTACACGAGGAAGAGAGTAGGAAGATCTACCTGCTTGCGCTCTCTGTACTGATCTAAAGAAGGTGTCAAATTGAACAAACTCAAAAAGGTCTTCTTTTTAGAAATAATCAGATTATTCTTTGAGGGAATAGGAAAATTTGTGATATTTATGCTGACTTGGTCAATAATCTCAAGTGAAGAACAAGGATATCACTCAATCACAGAGACTGGACTCTAAAGCACAGATCAACCTGGAATAAGTAAATGAAGCCCTAGAGACTGGGAACAAAGCCACTCTGATGGAATAAGCTATCTTTTAACAGACGTTGTTACATCCCCTCTACTACCCAAGTCATCCAGTAGCCCCCTAGCTGGGATCTTATGGACTGGCATCCTTCCTTGGTGGACACATTCAATGGAAAGACTGTGTCTGGGATGAAGCCTTTGTGCTCAACTCTCCCCACAACATACACACAGCCACAGAGTAAAGAGTTGGATTATCCAATAATAGAGCCAACCCTAGTTCTCCTCCACAGTTTGCTATTTTGACTTAATCTTTATCCAAAAGCTCAAGCCAAAGCCATTCTTATAAAGCCAGATTCTCAGTTAAGCAATTTTCTTCCCCTTTCTCTCCTCCTCCTCTTTCTTTGTAAGGTAGACAGCCTTCAAAATGGCAGCCAACAATCTATTATTCACACCTTTGGGTAATCTCACCCTACAGGGTATCAAGGTTGGTCTGTGTGACCAGTAGAATATGACGGAAATGATGGTGTGTAGTTTCTGAGCATGCATGATGAAAGTCCCTGTGTCTTTCACCTTCCTTCTTGGCTCACTTAGCTGACATGTCATGAGGACACCCAAGCGGATTATGGAGAAGCCCACACTCAGAGAACTGAGTCCTCCTACCAATGGTCATTGCCTACTTGCCAGACATGGGAGTGAACTGCTTTGGCAGAGCTCTTTCAGTTCCAGTCAAGCCTTCAGATAATTGCAATTCCAGTTGACACCTTAACTGCACCTTCATGAGATACCCTGAGCAAAAATCATCCAGCTGAGCTGCTCTCAGTGAAACTGTGAAAGTGTTAGTCATTCAGTCATGTCTGACTCTTTGTGACCCCATGGACTGTAGCCCGCCAAGCTCCTCTGTCCATGGAATTTCCCAGGCAAGAATACTGGAGTGGGTTGCCATTCCCTTCTCTGGGGAGTCTTCCCAACCCAGGGATGCAACCCGCGTCTCCTGCACTGCAGGCAGATTCTTTACCATCTGAGCCACTGGGGAAGCCCTAGTGAAACTGTGAAAGATTGTAAGTTGTTGTTGTTGCTGTTGTGTTAGACAGCCAGGGTACAAAATTTAAGGGGACACTCACACTCAGGGTCATGTAAGCTTGTGGTCACAAGCCCAGACCTACTCTAGTCCCAGACCTGTTGTTTTAAGTCACTAAATCTTGGACAGTTTGTTACCAAGCTGTAGGTAAGTGATACATTCTTCTTCTTTGCCGACTCCCATTCAGTGTGGCATGGTCTGATCCCCTCAAGGTTTGTGACTTATTTCCCTTCAGGCTCCCTGTTCCCAGAAGCTGTGTTTGTAACTACCCACTTAGAGATACGTCTCCAATACTGTCCTTTATGCCGGTCAATTAATTTAGAAAACAAAAGAACCACAACCGTAGTACCTTGTCTCCTTTTCTAGTATTGATACATGTTAATGTCATCTTTATCAGGTGCTGTCATATCAAGATGATATTAAGGCTCTCTCTTACCACAGGCTGTGATAGTCAAGAACATTTTTCAGTACACGAAACAATGGGTTTGTGGTTTAGAACACAGCCTGGAGTCATGGGGGATGAAGTAGTAAAGTTAATGCAGGTCAATAAGAACCAGAGGCTTTTCGGTAAACACAGAGTGACCGAAGACAAAGGCTTTAGTGAGATGATCAAGGACAAACATCTAGTTCAAAACCAGACAGCAGCAGCTAATTTTGACACTTGCTCGCCCTTGAACAGAGATTGGTAGGTGCTACTGGGTGACTTTCGCTTTTCTAGTCACCTCCTAGATGTATCAATACAACAATGTATCAATTCAACACATGCCTTCTCAACACTTTTTTTTCCTGATTTCAGAAGATTCATGGGAATCTAGAGTTTTGAATGAAAGACAGGCCATTAATTTTATTACTTTGCTTTTTGGCAAGTTTAAATTTCTCTGTTTGGTTTTTTTTTGTTTGTTTGTTTGTTTTTTGTTTTCTTTGGTTAAAGATCATACTTCCACAAAGTGAACACAGCTCAGAACCCATTTTAGATCCAGTTACACTCCTGAGGCGTTATGGAAAAGGGTCAAATCATATTCAGACCAATGATTACTTAGACAATATAGACTATGAGAATATTTTTAAAATTAAATTCTGCTCAGATATGCTAAGAGCTGATGAAAATAAAGTTAAGAGGACCAGCATGTTCTTTCTCCACTTGAAAGATGGAACTACCTGTGTGTTATCAACCTCTTAAGAAATAGGGAACTCCTAGCAAGCACTAAATTCAATAAAAAATGATAATAGTGATAATAATAATTAAACAAGAGGAAGGAGGAAGTGGATGAAGAGAAGGAGGGAGGGAAAAAGGAGAAGGGGAAGAGAAAGAGGGAGAAGGAGAAGGAGAAAAGAGAAGGAAGAGGAGGAGAAGGAGGAGGAGGGGAGACGGGAGAAGGAGGGAGCGGGCGAAGGCGAGAGGCAGCAGCGCTGGGCAACATCTGTGGGCGTCAGCCCTCCAGGGTTGTTTTAGGTGCTTTACCTATATTAGCTTATTACAGGAACTCTAGTGAAAGATGCTGTTTCTATTCACATAATACAAGAGGACACCGAGGCACACCAAAATTGAGTAACCAGAGATCCCATGGCCAGTAAGTGGCAGAGTCGGGAAGTTATTCTTAGGACACTGTTCGTGTCCTCAGATGATTTGTTAATGTCCCTGGGTACTACTGTTGAGGTCTCGAGCACAGTCACTTCTAGAAGTGGTGCCTTACTCGGTGCAACGCGATAGCTCGTAGTAGTCATAACCATAAAGGCCAGAGTGGGGAGATGCAGAACAGGGTGAGACACCACAAAGAGATGTTGGCAGTAGCTTCAAGCGACATGAGATGGCTTGGGGGGTTTGGTAATCAGCATCAACAACAGTGTCCATTTGTTATGAGAGATACTTTTGACTGAGTAAGGGATATCGTCAGTATTCTTTTCTGCACTTGTAGATTCAGCCGCCAGCCATAAGGAGTCTTTGCAGGTGACAAAGACTTTGTTTTAGCATGGGGAAGATGTCATTTGTTCAACCTCTCTATATGCTTGAATGACAGCTTCAGCATCAGCACTTCTATAGCTAGAGTGCAAGCTCTTGGAAGGGCAGGGTCATTTAATCTGCCTGCACAGTGTCTAGAACCTAGTAGCCCTTTAGATATATGACCCAATATTCATTTAGGAAAAAATGATTATTAGGAGCCAACGAATCACAATGTATACAAGAAATAACATAAACTTCTGGCCTCTAGGCTTTGGGGATAGAACGTCTTGTGTCTGGGTCCAGGCTCTGCCACCTCCTGGCTAGGTGATTAAAGAAATCACTTAAGCATTCTAAACCTCAATTTCCTTACTTATAAAAAGAGAGAATTACAGCATATATTTCTTGGAGATATTTTGAAGATGCAATTATAAGGTAAGACTTGAGAGCATGAACTGTGGAACAGACTTGTAAAGGCTTTGAACTTCTGCCCTGTCTTTTAATTAGATATGTGATCCTGGAGAATTTTAAACTCACTGTGCCTCAGTTTCCTCATCTGAAAATGTGATAATAATAGTGATTAGCTTATGGGGGTTTGGTGAGTACTAAGTTAATAGATAAAAAGTGCTGAGAACAATGTCTGGCACATAGGAAGTTCTGTTTAAATGTTCAGTCATAGATTGCTTTTTAAAGCTCATGGCCCACTGAAAATGCTCAATTAATGGTTGCTATTGTGTATTTTACTGGTAATAGTCAAATTAGCTGGAGGGAGGGGGGCATCTAATGTGAAATGTGAATGAGTTGCAAATTGCTACATTGTTACAATTTTAATAGCACTGTTGTCTATTTCCTGTGAGTGACAGTCTAAATTAAACTGTTTGCTCATCAAGTGGCTGTTTCCTGGGATTTTTGAGTTTCTTTTAACATCCAATAGCCCTCTTGGCTAATGTCACATGTTGATTTGTTAGTGATGACCATTTAGTGATGATCAATGTTGAACCTTAGCCGTGGTACAAATATCCTGTGTGTTTTATGGGCTATATATTTGAAACTTTAGCAACCCTTTTCTGGGGGGACTCTTCCTTAAAGGCATGCATTCTGATTTTATTGTGCCCATTTTTCTCAAACGTAATTTTTTCCTACAGAGCCAATACTGGCAGAGGTATTGCAGAATCACAATGGTGGGAGAACTTTAGACCCAACAGAAGAGCCTATGGGGCCAAAACTCGGTTTCTCTTTCTGTCTTTCGTTTGCCCGGCCCTTGTTCTCAAAGGACTAGTTGGGCCAGGCTTGCTCTTAAATGCAGTCCCTCCTTTCTGCTCAGGCTGGCTGTTGGAAGGACTCTCCCCTGGTCGCTTGTCAGGTGCAGGCTTTTGGCAACCTGGAGGCAGGCTCAGTGGAAGCTCGTGTTTCCAACCACGGCATAGCCGTTGACAGGAAGGGCTGGCATGTATCTCATTTCTGTGGCCAACCAGGTGATGGCTTTCCCAAAGGTGGGAGCAGGTGCTTCTCCTATGTCTCCACTGTGCCTCTTTTTCTCCAGTCAGGCTGTTTGGTGAGTTGCCCTTTGGTAAAATCCATGTAGACGGTGCCTGGCAGGCAGGCATGTTATGCTACTTGGAGGCAACCATGAGCACTGGTTTTGGCATAGAATTGATCGCCGATCATACCCATCCCTTGGCCTGCATGGACCTTCCCCTCAAGTCAGCACACGTGTAGAGAATGTCCACTGGTAGAGAATTTTTTAAAAATATGTTAAATAATTGTGCTCAGAAAAGCAAAATCTTAGGTGAGGGGAAATATTTTAAAAATCATTGTTATGATTTTATGATAGTATTTTAAAAGATTTTAAAGTCATGGAAAACTGCATGTGAATAAAGTTGTCAGGACTCTGTTTGGGGCTCCTGGAGCCAGCTTGCCAGGACTTGGCCCTTCCTGTAGACAGGAAAGAAGAAAGTGTCCGAGGGGATACATGCTTCAGGATGAACACTGGCCTCGTGTTCAGGTGTCCTCACTCTGCGGATGCTCAGAAGGCAAGTTTTGTCTGTGAGCACAAAACATAGCAGCTTCCCAGGTAGCCTAGCGGTAAAAAACCCACCTTCTAATGCAGGAGACACGGGTTCGATCCCTGGGTCAGGAAGATCCCCTGGAGGAGGAAATGGCAACCCACTCCAGTATTCTTGCCTGCAAAATCCCATGGACAGAGGAGCCTAGCCAATTACAGTCTAGGGGGTTGCAAAGAATTGGACGTGACTTAGTGACTGAACATGCATGTACGAGGCAGGACTGCCTTTGCCCTCACTCCTGGCCTCTTCACACGGAAAGCGGGGAGACACATTGACCTCCCTCAAAGTAGGATCAGAAGAAGGTTTACTCGATGAGCTCATTCTCCAGAAACACAATCAGGAAAAGGCTGGGATCTGTAAGAATCTTACCAAGTTCTGAGACTGTACAATCTTCCCATATGGTGAATGTTCTGATCCCCCTGAATGTCTTTACCAAGTGATTTGTAGACGAGTTTTTCAGCAGAAGGGGGCCTTGTGCTTGTGTTCAGGTTTGCAAGGAAGAAGACTCCTGGGAAGACTGTATCCTACCCTGCCCCTGGCTGTGTGGCCCCAGGGCACAGAGCATGGTGGCAGTTGTAGGGCAAGGCCAGGGCTTGTAGAGAGAAGCAGAAGCTCAAAAAGTCCTTGGTAAGAGAGGAGAGTGCAGGCTGGACCCACTGGGTACCATGGCTTCCCTCCTGCCTCCTGCTTCTTCCTTTTGCTCTTGGAGCTGCTATTGTTCTGAGGACCAAACAATCTTAGCTTCCCAAGAGGGAGACCTCATTCCTCTGTTCAAGGAAATTCATGCTTATGTGTGTGTTTCTTTCATGTCAAAATAAATAAGTAAACATATATTTATTTATTAAAAATACATGTCATTGACATGAGCCATTTTCTTTCCCAAGGATTTCTGCAGTTTTAAAGATTCTAGGTGATAGGAAGCAATGCTATGCTCAGGGGTCTAGCACTGGCAGGAGATATTTCAGCCGTCAGTTAAATGCCTAAGGGAGAACTGTTTTATTTGCCAAGGAATTACAAAGGAGGAGAGAGAAAGATGGGTATATTTGGCGAATCCATTCTCTCGGAAGACAAAACTCAGGCCAATACAAAGCTGTTGTGTTGAGTTTATCCTGCTGCCAATTGATGTGTGCTGTTTGAGTGCCTTTCTAGGACCCTTCAAACAGAACCACAGAGGCTTCTGTCTCTGTTACCTGTAAGCCCAGCCTTGTGTGCAGCTGGACTGAGTATAAAAAAGGAAACATCCTTGCCAGATAATAAATTCCACTAGAACAAGAACTATACCCACCCTTGAGCATACATTCTGAATGTTTAGTTCAGAACTCAACCTCTTGGTCACTTAACAAATATTTGCTGACTTGTTGACCCACTGCTTAGAAAAGACATGTCCGTGAAAATAAGCATGCACAGCATTTATCTGTGTGACCTTGAGCCTTTTCTCTAGCCTTTCTACATTACTGTTTCCTCATCTGTAAAAAAATACAGCGCTTAGCATTTATTGAGTGTTAACCATGTAGCAGGCATTGAGCTAAGCGCTTTACGGTCAGGATCTCATTGAATCCTTAAAACACATATATGGAGTATGAACTGTCATTATTTTACAGATGAGAAGACCCCGGCACAAAGAAGCCTCAGGTCACTGAGCAGTTAAGTGGCAGCAGTCTGGCTCCAGAATCCATAAGGTTACTTACTACCCTGGGATAGAAATAATGAAAGTGCCTGTCACTAACTTATTTATGCATTTAAACAGCATATCTCTGGGAGCGCTCTCTGCTACAGGTCCCGTTGAGCTGTGCAGTGAGTTCAGTGGGAGAAGGAGAACAAAGGCTCTTGTGTCAGGAATGCATTTGGCTGCAAGTAGCAGAACAACCACCTCTTAGCACCTTGCAGGCAATGGGCTTTATGAAAGTGGTGATGCCGCTGTGCATCTTTAGGCATTAACCACTCTTAGGATCTTCAGCTGGAAGGGCTATGCTTTCTCAGGCTTTTTGTGGGGTGTCACCAAAAGCAGGGAGAGGTGTGAGGCTCTCAACCTCTGTGCAAGCTTTACTTTCCCATCAGATCCACATAGCTCACCTGGGTAAGGCCTTTGCCTGCTCCTACTACCACCCCTCAAGGCGAAATGCCTCCTCGTGGAAGGGGGACACAGCTGCCGTTAGAGTGGTGAAGTTGGAGGAGTCTTGGCTCTTCCTATAATAACTTTTCATTTCCGGGAATGCCTGCAGCCCATTTCTGTGAAACCAGACCATGAGTAACTAACTAGAAGAGCAATGATTTGAGAATTAAAATATTACTATCAGTAAAACCCCTTGATGGTTCCCTGCATTACTTAAAATTAACTTTTTCTTTCGGGTGAGCACCTGAAGTGGGGAGCATGGCAACTAAACGTTTGACTACTGCCACTTACGAGGGCCTGTGTTTTTCATCATTGCCTCTGTTGTTTTCTATGAAGGGATATCCTGAAATGAAGTTAAAATGTCACCTATACCTACTTTTTCTGCTCCATTTTTTTATAGCCAACAATATTGCTCTCATTGAGGCTGCCAATACTTCCTGGGCATTGTGATAGCTTCCCTACATGTCTCCCTCCCTCTAATCTGTTCAGTTCTCTCCCACCAAATTCATCTTCTAAAACACTGCTTTAATCATTTTGTTGCTCTGCTCATGAGTCTGTGTGGGGCTTCTCTCTACCTAACGAATAAATTCCAGGGTATGCAGCCAGGCATTCTGGTGCTTCATCCTCAGGCCTCAGATGTCCCTCTTTCCCCCTGTATTCCCCAGTGAAGATTTATTCCCCCAGCTAAGCAGCTCATTACACAATTCTTTCTCTGCTTCTCGGCTCTTCTCTACTCTGCCTTGCTGGCTCTTCTACTTGACCTGTCATGGGAGGCCCCCTTCAACCATGTAGATTCTTCCATCAGGCTCTCCATCCTCAGCAGTCTCTCCTCCCTTCTCCCAGATACTCCTCAGTCCTTATTACCCTGACACAGTTTCACAACCAGTGAGGTCTGAGCAAATGCTCAATGAGCTTGTTATTTACTTATGGCTCCAAGACGTGACTCGACCATTTCCCCTCTTTATTCCCCCCAGCAGAATTCATGATGCTTGTTAGCATGATGAACAATCCCATGGATGGATTTGAGTCAGACATACTGTAGTAGACATTGTTAGTTGCCCATCTAATGTCTCCCTTCTTTTTTATCCATGAGATTCTTATTTTATTCAGTATAGTAACATGCCCAGCCATAGCCCTTTAATCTCAAGCCTAAGATAATCAGAACACTCATACTCCCATTTCTCAGCTTCTGTTATAGCCAGGAGTGACCATGTGACACTGTAATGGAAACTATACCAGACCCCTTTGGGAAGGGATTTATTTCCTAATTAAAAGGCACAATGTTTGAAGAGAAAGTGCATTGATGAACCTTTAACTTCTCCCTGCCTTGAACATCATAGGATGATGTTCTGACCATTTTGCAACCATAAGGCAATAAGCCCGAGAATGAAAAGTCAACACATTAAATATGGTAAACAGAAGGACAGGGAGAAGTTGGGTGATTGTTGTCTTTGTTGGATCAGTACATCAACATGCAGCCTCATCTCAACTTCCTGTTGTTGTTGTTTCTCAGTCACTGAGTCATGTCCGACTCTTTGCATCCCCATGGGCTACAGCATGCCAGGCCTCCCTGTTCCTCACTATCTCTGGGAGTTTGCCCAAGTTCATATCCATTAAATCAGTGATGCCAAACATCCAACCATCCAACCATCTCATCCTCTGCTATCCCCTCCTCCTTTTGCCTTCAATCTTTCCCAACGTAAAGGTCTTTTCCAATTGTTCACGTCAGGTGGCCAAAGTATTGGTGCTTCAGCTTTAGCATCAGTCCTTCTGTCTTGACTAGTTAAGCCACTGTTAGTCAGTTATTCTATTACTTGCATCTGAAAGCATTTCTAACTTGTGCAACCATATTCATATTTTGAGAGCCTGAAGCAATGCATGAACATTGTACACAGAACCAAATGCTTTGAACCAGTACAGGAACAGATGTTGTCCTATGAAAAAGAAACTTTCAGGAAATTAACATCATATGCATATGAATCTAAGTATTCTCCACTTACCAGACAAATAAACCCCCTCAATGACAAAGGATGACGTGTTAATTATAGTCATAACAATTAATTAAATAAGAGAACAGTTGAACAAGAAAAACAAAGGAAATTGTAGAAAGAGTACATTAACCCCACTGGCCAGGAAAAAAGTAACATTGGCTCACATTTTTAAATAACTAAACTTTTAGCCCCAAAGAAGGTCCCACTAATATTTACATATTAATTTTATTTCACTATTTGTTAATGAAAGCTCCAACCCCTTGTCTTTGTGATTCCTTGAGAGATCTTTTCTCAGAGCAATATCCCTGCCTGTCTTTCCATCCTTACTCTTTCCTTTCTATGCAGAGAGCGAGTTACCTGATAAGAAACTTTGGGAGGAGGTTCTGGGCATACTCCACCCAGCTTCTCTCTGGCTAGAGTATGCGGTGCTTGTGCTCAGCCGTGTCTGACTGCTTGCGACCCCGTGGACTGTAGCCTGCCAGGCTCCTCTGTCCATGGGATTCTCCAGGCAAGAATACTGCAGTGGACTGCCATTTCTTCCTCCAGGGGATCTTCCAAATCCAGGGTCTGAACCTAGTGTCTCCTACATCTCCTGCATTGGCGGGTGGGTTCTTTACCACTAGCACCACCTTAGATTATATAAATTAGCATATAAATTATGTATACATGGTAATTGAAGCTGTGAGTCTGGATAAGCTTATCTGGGGAAAGTTATATAAAATACAGTCAAAGACCAAGACCTTCAGAATATTCACATTTAATGGTCAAGTAGAAAACTAAGATCATGGCATCTGGTCCCATTACTTCATGGGAAATAGATGGGGAAACAGTGGAAACAGTGTTAGACTTTATATTTTGGGGCTCCAAAATCACTGTAGATGGTGATTTCAGCCATGAAATTAAAAGACGCTTATTCCTTGGAAGGAAAGTTATGACCAACCTACATGGCATATTCAAAAGCAGAGACATTACTTTGCCAACAAAAGTTCGTCTAGTCAAGGCTATGGTTTTTCCAGTAGTCATGTATGGATGTGAGAGTTGGACTGTGAAGAAAGCCGAGCACTGAAGAATTGATGCTTTTGAAATGTGGTGTTGGAGAAGACTCTTGAGAGTTCCTTGGACTGCAAGGAGATCCAACCAGTCCATTCTAAAGGGGATCAGTCCTGGGTGTTCTTTGCAAGGAATGATGCTGAAGCTGAAAATCCAGTACTTTGGCCACCTCATGCGAAGAGTTGACTCATTGGAAAAGACTCTGATGCTGGGAGGGATTGGGGGCAGGAGGAGAAGGGGATGACAAAGGATGAGAGGGCTGGATAGCATCACTGACTCGATGGACATGAGTTTGAGTGAACTCTGGAAGTTGGTGATGGACAGGGAGGCCTGGCGTGCTGCAATTCATGGGGTTGCAAAGAGTCAGACATGACTGAGTGACTGAACTGAACTGAACTGAGAAGGGTATGAGTCTAGCAAGGAGAATAACTATGAGAAGTTACAGAGATAGGAAGAAAACCAAGAAATATTGTGCAAGCTGGGAGGAAAGGCTTATAGATAGAAGAGAGTTGTGCTCAACTCTGTGAAACATTGCCAAGACAGGGAAGAAGAGAGCTGAAAAGTGTTCATCCACTAACTTTAGTCTCTGAGACTTTAACCAGAGTGTTATCACTGGAGTGATGGGGCAGAAACCTTGCTGGAGTGTGAGTACTGAGTGAAAAGTGTTTAGGAGAGGACACAGTAACTTTAAGAAAAATTCTTCCAGAATTTAGTGTGAAGGGATGAAAAGAGAGGGAGAACTAAAGCTGAAGAGTATTTTTAAAATGTGATTTAAGATGATTTAACGAGTCCAATGGGAAGGGTTTGCTTGAGAGGAAGAGTCTGAATATATCAAAGAAAAAGAATTATTTTTAAGTGTGAGGTTCCTAAAGAGATGGGAGAGGGTCAGAGGCAAAGTGGAGCCTAAGAATTGACTTTAGGTGGGAGGATGAATAGCTCTTCCATCTTTAAAGGAAAGAAGGAAGCATAGAGGTAGGTTTGTAGATCAGAAGGCAATGCATTCTTGTTGGATGGCCTCCATCTCCTGTGTGAAGGGGATGAGATCATAGGCTGAAAGTGAAGGGGAGCTACGGGTTGGGGAGGAGAGTGGAGGAGACCTGCGTAGCAACAGAAAGTAAGGTGTTGAGTTGACTGGCACCCTCGTGTGGACAGTATTTGTGACCCATTTGGGGTGGATTGTCATGAACTTACAGTGAACGAGTAATACTTTTTTGAAAAATGAAACACAGATATTTTAAAATTCTCCCTAAATACCCGATTGCCTTTGTTTCTTTATATCACCCATTTAGAAAAATCCTCGTTGTTTGTCGAGTCTTGTCTTCTTGTTTGTCCAGTTATTTTTTATTGAGTACTTAGTTGTTAAATAGAAGCAATCAACATATTATCACACAGTTTCTATAAGGCAGACATTCAGGGCCAGCTTATCTGAATGGTTCTATTTAGGGTGCTCCCATGAGGGCTTCCATGGTGGTTCAGTGGTTAAAAAAAAACAAAAAAAACAAAAAAAACCCACCTGCCAATGCAGGAGATGTGGGTTCAATCCCTGGGTTGAGAAGACACCCTGGAAAGGAAATGGCAACCCATTCCAGTATTCTTGCCAGTATAATCCCATTGACAGAGGAGCCTGGTGGGCTACAGTCCATAGGGTGGCGAAAGAGTCAGACGCGACTGAGCGACTAAAGAACAACAGCAATGGGAGTTTATACGCACGGTATTAACTAGAGCTGTGGTCATCTCAAGGCTTGGCTGGAACTGTGGGATCCCTTCCCAGGTTGGTGCACTCACCTGGCTGTTGGTAAAAGGCCATGGCCTCAGTTTCTCAGCATGTGGACTCTGCAGAGAGCTGCTTGGGAGCCCTCTGGCTTGGCAGCTGCCTTCCCAGAAAGAGTGGTGTAAGGAGCAAGATGGAAGCGAGTGCTCACTTATTTTTGATTGAGTGTTTGGCAGAGAAAATTTGAGACACTGGGTGCTGTTTTCTTCCTTCCACGAATATTTGCCATTGTTGCTGGCAAAGAGCTGGGTTAAGGGCACTAGCCATCCCAGGCCCTTCATCCAATCAGGAATGGATGAGAAATGTTTGTCCCTGTGAAGATGCGTATAGTTCCAGTGCACTCTTATTTCTTGGGTGTGGCCCTTTGGTGAGCTAACTAATTTCATGAGGTGCTTACCAGGCAGGCCTTGAACTCCAAGCTTTGAGTCCCCAGACGCTGGAGACTCCTAGAATTTCTGCCCAGTTCCCAGTCTCTCAGCTGTGCTTTCAGAATTAGAGGTGCCTGAAGGGCCCTGGTTCTCAGACATTAGGGGACATCAGAATCAACTTGATGGTTTGTTGAAGCAGATTTCTGGGTCTCATTCCCAGGTTTCTGATTGAGTGGATCTGGGGTGGAACCTGAGAATGTGCATTTTGAACCAGTTCCTGGGTGCTCACATCTGGAGAACCACCATTCGAGAGGAAAGGCAGCCTTGAATGGGCTTCCTTCCTCTGTGGAATTTGACAGTTTGTTTTCTTACTGCTTGCGTAACTTGTCAATGTCATTAAACTGATGTTTCTTTTAACACGTTTCTTATGATCAGAGAGAGGGTTGTTCTGAACCACCTACTCTGCTGTTGCTGGAAGAAAAACCTTCAAACTAATAATAATGACTAACACAACAGAGAAAGATGATGTATCAGACTAAGGCTGCCGTGACTGCTGATGGAACAACCGTACAGGGTGTCACGCACATTGTCTTTCAAATGCCTGGCAGCACCATGTTGGTGGAGTTGTGTAATCCAGCAGCCCTCTGTAGCTGGGTCCTGTGCAAAGATCTCAGTATATATTATTTCATTTATCCTCACAAACTTCCTGTAATCCTAATTTTCAGATGAAGAAACTGAAATTTAAAAGGAATAACTTTCCAAAGGTCACAGGGTTTGCCGATTGCTAAGACTCTCTTACTCAATATGTGGGAAACCAAGTTTGGATTAAGCCTTTGACCTCCCTGCCTTCCCTGTCTGTAAAATGGGCACAAGAGTATTTATTCTCCACCTTGGAGCTGAGTAGAGTGAACTAATGAAGCCGTGGACTTAAACTCTTGAGAGTTTTTGGGATAAGAGAATTAACTTTTGGAAAATGGTTTCATGGCGAAGGTAGAAACACCTCTAGTTGTTAAGCAAACAAATGAAGAAGACCAATGAAGCAGAGATAAGGCCAAAGCAGCTGTTTCAAAGAGCCCTGCAGAGCCATGGTAGGAGGAAACCAACTTTCAGATGGCACCCTGCTTTAAAAAGCAATGGCTTTAAAAAGCAGTGGTTTCATCTGCTGAGGCATGTTAGACCAAGTTTCTCCTCCCCTTGTTTCCCTCTTTCTCTTCAAAACATCAGGTGTTGAATTCATTTCTTCTTTCTTTTCCTCTCCTCCCTCACTGACTAATGACCAAATGTTCATTTAAAAAGTAAGGATTTTGAGAGCCCCTAGACACTTCAGAGGACAGAGGATGAGATGGTTGGATGGCATCACTGACTTGACGGACATGAGTTTGAGCAAGCTTTGGGAGTTGGTGATGAACAGGGAAGCGTGGCATGCTGCAGTCCATGGGGTCGCAGAGTCAGACATGACTGAGTGACTGAACTGACTGAGACACTTCAGACATTATTATTGCAACATAAAGCTCTTTACCTGCAGGTCACAGGTTCTCAGGTAGGCTGGGTCAATAGTGACAAGTCTGATACTGGCCATTGGTCAGTTGCATGGTTCACGTGAAATGGGCTGATGGGCTCAGCTCACACACCAGTCCACATGGGAAGGGCATGGCCAGATGCTGGTTGGCATGTTCAACACAGAACCTGTGGCCTCAGCTGGAAGGGATTCAGCTTTGCTGAGATTGCCCCCTGGAGATATGTGTGTGCGGCAAGAGAGAAAGGCATGAGCTGCTTGGAAAGAAAGAGAGAGATGAGAGACTGTCTTAATGTTCCACCTTCTTGACTACAAAGAAGATACCTCTTTCCAGACCCAGGGAGGAGGTCGGCTTCCTGGTTTGTCCTTCACTTTGGGGACTTTATCCAGCAGAGAAGACAGTTGTCGGTAGTAAATGATGCAGGTAATGTTGTACAGAAGAAAATGCTCTTCCTGTTTCTAATAGAGAGGAGCCAAGTGGAGAACACCCAGGAAGGGGAGTAAGACAGGGATGCATGGGCATGAACGTACTTAGAGGGAGAGACCTCTCTTCTTCCACACATAAACAATCAAGCAAGGTTCTGGGGAACACGTGACAGGACATCCTGCTGTTTCTCTTTTGTCTGGTTTTATCCCGGTTGACTCCATGCTCTTACAGGAAGGCAGGATCTCAGCCCACTGCTCCTGTTATCTCCTGTGGGGTCAATGTCAAGGATAGATGTGGATATGGACACCCCCCAACTCCAGTCCTCCACTGAGGGGTATTATTTATTGCCGTCTCTGAGTCTAGGCGTTTTCAGACCAGTTTTGGCTCAAGAAACATACAAAATGCTTTTAAATTTGTTTATTTTTTCAAGAAGAGGCACATACATTTTTTAAGCTCCTTTTTTTATTTTCTTAAATTTTATTTTGCTACGTTGTCCCTGTTACCGAAGTCCTTGCCTGAATCCAAGGGTCTTCCTGACTTTGGTCTGAGTGTCTGAATCTTCATCACATCATCAGTAGAATGGAATATGGTGAGATCCAAATTTCAGTGGGTCGGTGTGTGAATGACATGGCAAAGGCAGCAGTGAAGAAGACGAACTCTTCTTTCCAGAAATCTGGTGGTGGGGGAGAAAGACAGAGAGCAACAGGGAGGTGGGGGGCGAGGGATTGCAGGGAGGTTTGTTAAGATGAGGGAGGAATTGTGCACATACTTTCAGTCTGAGAGATGGTGATGAGAGAGAATAAAATCGTGCTGGACAGAAGGGGAATGCCAGAGAAGCAGGAGAGGAGAGGAATCAACTGCATAGGAGGAGGTAATCCCAAGGAAGACGAGGTTCCGAGGAAGGAAAGAGTGCTGTTATGGATCTATTTCAGATGTGGAGAGGTGAGTTTTGGGCGCTCCCTCAACAATGCTCTATCTTCTTTGCACAGTAAAAGTCAGAACCGTTCACTGAGAGGCGACTGGGAGCCTGAGGAATTGCCAAAGATTTGTGGGGAAGAGGAAGGAGGTCACAAGGAAACAAGTGGAGGGCTGTCGGCTGGGCTGGGTTGAATGAATTTACACTCTCTATCTGTATACTGATAGCATCTTTAAAGTCATCCAGCAAAGCTTGCTTTTCAGTCATGCAGTGGGGATCACTGCTTTCTGTTACACAAGGAGGTTTGGCGTGAAGATTGGAGGGAAAACAGGCTATAGAAAACTCCACCCACAATACACATGGAATGGGGGAAAAAAGCCCAATTGCGGTTGTCAAAAAGTTTTCAAAGAACTTTAAAAGAAAAAAAAGACAACTTCTCTCTTATTTAAGTCAAAGCAGCATGGAAAATAATAATATGGCATTCAAGCTCCATTCTCTCTGTTGGGGGCGAAGCTTGAAGAAAAAGAAAAGTGTATTCTGTGGTTAGTCATATTTTAATTGGTCACAATATGAAGCAAAAGTTCAAAATGAAATGCTAGAAATGTCTCCCCTCTGGAACATTCAATTAAGATCCATGGGGGGAAAAAACCTCAAAAATGACAGCCAGAGAATAACAACAACAAAGTCACTATAAACCTAGATTTAGGCAGGCAGATGGCATTGAAATGAGTCGTGTGTGTGTGTGTGTGTGTGTGTGTGTGTGTGTATGTGCAGGGAGAATGGGTACATTGGGGATAGGAGGTGGGGAGGGGAGGCTGAAGGGGTTAACCCTGGGCACTCAGCCCAGCCTGTGCACTAAACATTAGTCCCCCTGCAAGGGTGTTTTGCTCTGAGCAAAAGTGTAATATGGACAGAATTCCTCCCAAGCACCTGGAGTCCTGCCTTTCCACGCCCTTCTTGGCCATCGTAGTTCCTGCTTCCAACCCTTAGGAATATCCAGTGTCTTTTCTCACGCCTTCACTCAAAGGATTTGAAATGTATTCACACTTAGGTAAAAATAACTGAAGATAGAAAAGATCAGTTACTTATCTCAGGGGTATTCTCACTTTAATAAGGCGAATCTTACGTAAAATAAATGTTACTGGACTCTGAAATAGCATCGCATGCATAGACGCCTGTTCTGCTTATTCATTAAAGGCACTCTGAGACCATCCCCCTTGCCTGCCAGGAAGAAACCTATGTGGGATAGCTTAGAGAATTGTTTGAGTCCTGGAAGGAGGCTGAGAAATTTTAACATGTTGTATCGCTCAAGATGATGTTAGAATCATCATAATAAAAACCAAAGGGTTATTATAGACAAAATGATCTGTGAACTCTTTAGCGTTTAACATTGCACCTGACAATTTTTTTGTTTTTCCTCAAAGGAGACATTACACGCCTCACAGGTGGGTCCCAGGCCCATCACACATCCACTTGCAGAGGAGCAAGTGCATGTCTGTGCCCACAGGTTTGGCAAAATCCTTGTGCATCACACCCTCCACCGAAGTCCTCATACAGAGCCAACCTGGTCCCTTGTGAATGCACCTGGTCCTCATAGCCACTGTGTGAAGGAGGTACATTGTCTCAATAGTACAGAAAGGGGAGCCGAGACAGAGAGCTCAAGCGAGTTGCCCAAACACACACAGTGTGCAGGTGATGGAGCTGGGATTTGAACCCCAGGTTTCAAAGGGTAGAGTAAGTCTGGATTCTAAGCACTGCGAACTGTCTTTGAGAACTTGAGATGGACATCATAGACGTGGTTATTTCTGAACTGGTGTTGAAGAATGAGTTTTCCAGGTTGGCATTGGGTGAGTGGGATTAGGTTGCTTTTCCACACATGTGACAGATCCTTGGAGATTTGGGGAAGGCAGTAGCTTGGCAAGGTGGGCGGCTTAGCATGGACATGGAGGTGAGGCTGATCATCCATCCCATGTCAGTTAGCACGTGACAACCTGAGTTTTCATATATCTTCCCAGCATAGTCACAAATGGCACCCGCCTTCACTCTCTAAAGAGTCTGTGTTTGGCTCGTGGTACGTGGTCCCCTCCCTATGGGGGCCCCATTCACATGGAACCTTGAATGGCCTGCTGCAGAGTTTGGATTTTATTCTATGGGCTGGGATGGCAGGTTTGATGCCCAGAATTTCCTGGGAAAAGGACGGTAGTCTGAGAAAGGAGACCTGTCCTCTGGCACCAAACGACCTGCTTTGATGCCTTGTGAAAATGAAATGAAATGGTTGAGACTAGGTGAGTCGCAGTCCATTGCTCAGAACAGACTCAGTCCTCAGGTTCACTCCTTTTTTTCTCTTCTTCTCTTTCTCCTCTTTCCCCCGTACTCCCACTTCACTCCTCCTCTTCCTCCCCTCATTTTCTTCTCCTGACCATTATTCCTGGGAACCATAACCCAGCCCCCTCTCTCCTCTGCAGTTCTTCTCCCCTCTTCCCCTGCCTAACCTTCCTTCCTTCCTCAGGAAGCAGGGGCTGGAGAGCTTTCAGAGGGGCAGGTACAGGGAAGGATGGTGAACCCATGCTAAGAAATAGAATCGAAGGACCATCTTAAGGTAGCCTGACTGTGGGAGGCCATCCAACCTTTGAAAAATTACCTTGAATTCTAAAATCTCCACAAACTCAACTGAAGGCTATTACATTGGACACTTATTCACCCTCATCCTGTAGTAGAGGGGGAAAAAAGCCCCACAACAACTGAAAGCCCACGTTTTAATTCTCACAGCTGGGGATCTGGTCAGGGTCATGTTTTATCAATATAAACAGCATACAGCCGGCAGTCTAATATTCATATCTAATAGATCGAGCATCACACATCAGCGTCACACATCAAACACCGTATGTTTTTGAAGCAGATATCAAATAACGTTTCCACTCTTGATTACGTTCCCTTTGTTCTAGGGCACTAGAAAAGAAATGAGTGAAGAGTCCCTGGTCACATTATTTTGGAAGCTGATACCAGCAGGCTGAACAGCGAGCAAGGGAAGGGCTGGGGGAAATGATACCTATTTATTAAGCACCATCAATACACGAGGAACATGATAGACATTATGTTACGTCTTCCAACAGCCTTATGAATAGGGACTCTTATTCCCATTTTACAGATGAGGAAACCATGGCCAGAGAGTAAATACTTGATAGTTATACCAACAGAAAATGCTAGAGCTGGGATCCAAGTTCAAGTGCTTCATATCAGCAGCCATGTTTTTGCAAATACTAATACCCTAATGTCACCAAAATATATATCCATGGATAATTTCATAGTGAGGGGTCTGCCTGACATTGGATCTGCTTATGGCTTATCCAGTATACACCACTATAGCATCCAACCCATTAGACCACTCCTTCCTTGATGCTGGTTTCCTGATCTTCCTTCTAATGCCCCAGCTGCTTCCCAATCCCCTTTATTAGTTCACCTTCTCCTGGAGATTTTAAATCTCTTTAAACTACCCATTTCTCTCCACCTGTTCTGCCAGTGTGTATTAGTTTCTCAGTCATGTCTGATTCTTTTGTGATCCCATGGACTGTAGCCCGTGAGGCTCCTCTGTCCATGGGATTTCCCAGGCAAGAATACTGGAGTGGGTTGCCATGGCCTCCTCCCGGGGATTGTCCTGACCCAGGGACTGAATTCAGGTCTCCTGCACTGCAGGCAGATTCTTTACTATCTGAGCCATGTACCCCAGTCCAAAGCATCAACTTCTTCCACCTTGAGTGTTCATAGGCCTCTGAACACTCTTGGAGAGACTTCAGGTGCGTGCACTACAGAAACCACCCTCTACTGACCTCTTTTAATAGCCTCCTGTATGCTTAGGATAAAATAAGGAAATAGTGATGATCCTTACTATGGCCAGAAACATCCGCGTGTTCTCCACGCCCTCCACCTCCAGTTTTATCTTAGCCCCCTCTATCCCTTAACTTCTGCTCCTGGCATTCTGGCTTTCTCTTTGTCCCTCAAATGATCATGTTTGTTTTAGCATCAAGGCCTGTGGGTAAACTTGTCTCCTGGTCTGAATGCTGCTATCCCACTCTTTGCTGAGCTCTTGTTTATCTTTCAGGAGCTAAACTTCCTCAGAAGATTTCCCAGAATGCCTGAAGAGTAGCGCGAGTCTTTCTGTTATGGGCTCTCATGGCACCTTGTACTTCTCTTTCACAACAGTTATCACAGGTGACTATTTGTGTAGTGTTCGGCTTAATGTCTCTCTCTGCTGCTAGTTTGTAAGTCTTTGAGGACTTATTCAAGACTCTCCACTGCACTCCCATCATCCTGAACAGTACCTGTATCATATAGAATAAGTTAATGAGAGATAAAAGTTTCAGTTTTCAAGATCATTAATGCCAAGGTAAATTTGCAGTGCTGTTGTGTATAATATTAACATGATTTGAAGGTCAAAACTCAGAGTCCATGCCTTCCCAACTCCTTCATCACCTCAATTCCCCTTTCCAGTTGAGCCCAGGGTTCTATCCAGATGTCTACCAATACTGCCATGTCTACAAATTCTGTTTTGAGTACATTTCCCTCCCACATCCTCTCTGATTCTCATCATCTCCATTTCAGCTACTGGCATCGCCATTTCCTTTACCTCTTTAAAGTCAAAACAAAAGATGCTTTAAAAACCACGTATAGAGTACGTTTTTGATTGTAAAAATGTTGTATGTTCAGTGTAGAAATTTGAAAAATGTATTTATAAAAAAGCAAGAAAGTGAAAATGAGCTTTATCTAACCAGCAATAATCACGGTAACTACTTCGGTTACAATTCTTATTCTTTCGCACACATATACATTATTTTTAAAATGTGGCAGGATTCTGCCTTCTTTTTGAATTAATATTATTATTATGGGAATTTTCAAAGTAGACAAAATATAAATTAATAATTATCACCATTTTGTCATTCTTGTTTTATTTCATTCCTTTATTTTTGAGTATTGTGAAGCAAATTCCAGATTTCATATAATTTCACCCTATGATATTTCAGTATGCATTTCTAACACTGAAAACTTAAAAAAATAAGTAAAATGTTATTGTTATACCTAACAAAACTAATAGCAAATACTCAATTTCATTTAAATTTAGTCCATGTTTGGTTTTCTGTATCCAAAATGTTTTTTTACAGTTAGCTTGTTTGATTTAGAATCCAAAGTCTATATACTTTATTTGACTTATACATACAGATTTTTAAAAATTAGGAACATATTGTGCAAGCTCTTTATAATCTGCCTTTTAAATTAACATCTTATGCACATTTTCCCATGTATTAAATATTTTTCTTCAATGATTTTAAGGTCTATACAATATACTTCTTACATCCAACAGTTTAGTCTTACTGGACATTTAGCTTATGTTCAAATGTATCACCTTTGAGAAAGGCTTTGATATACATCCATGAGAAGTGACTCGTGGGATGTAGAAAACCTGGGCTCAAGATGAATAAGCCTATTTGTTAGATTTTCTGATTCTGCCAAATCGCTCTCCAGAAGGTGTGCATCAGTTTTCCCATGAACAGTGTATTCCTTACAAACTCTAGGTATTACAATATAAAAATTATTATTACTTTTATCCAAGTCAATAGGTAAAATAATACCTTTTATTTTTATTTTCATTCTTTAGTGTGGTTAAATGTGACTTCATATGTTTAGTTAGCCTTTTAGATTTTGGGGGGAAATTTTTATGTTCATATTCTTTGTCCATTTTTCTAATATGTTTTATACTTTCATTGTTAATTTGTAAGGGTTTTTTGCTGTGTTTGTTTTGTCTTTTGGTAAACTTTACCAAGGTCATCTTGTAAGTAGTGTATTTTGGAGTTTGTTGTTTGCCTTTATAAAATTATATTTTATTCTTCCCTATTGCATCCTTAATCAATCCTAATTTTTTTTGCTTTTTTAATTGGGGTACAGTTGCTTTCCCAGGTAGCACAGTGGTAAAGAGTCTGCCTGACAATTCAGGAGACACAAGAGACGGGAGTTTGATCCCTGGATTGGGAAGATGCACTGGAGTAGGAAATGGCAGTCCACATGAGTACTCTTGCCTGGAAAACTCCATGGACAGAGAAGCTTGGTGGGCTGCAGTCCATGGGGTCGCAGAGTCAGACAGGACCGAGCGCGCATGCACACGCTTACGGTTGCTTTACGGCGTTGTGTTTGTTTCTGCAGTACAATGAAGTGAATCCGCTACGTGTGTATTTTTGACCCTTGTTCCCTAATAGTTTCTTAAATGTGCCAACTCGTCTTTCATATCACAATGCTGTGACTCTAACTGAACTTCTCAACAGCTCTTTCCTCTGACTGACTTTAAAAAAAAATCTCCACTCTTTTCTGGTCCATTGTGAGGGCTGCTGCTTATTGAGTGTAACTATAGCCACTCTCATCTCATTGCTTCTCCATTTGTGACTTGATAACAGCTTTTTATAGCATATCAGATGAAATCTAAACTTTTCTTCCCGCCATTGAGTAACAGCCATAGTTTGATTTAAACGCTCTTTTCTAAACTTATTTGTGACTCCTCTTGCACAGGGACCATCCATGGCAGCCTGGATGATGTTCTCGCTCTCCTCATCAGACAGCTCTTCTGACCCTGTTCTTGTTTATCCTCTTTGTGAAGGACACTCCAATCCAAACCTCTCCATCTTTCAAGGTCCATCTTCAAGTCCCACCTGCTCTGTGAAGTCTTCTGTGAGTTGTCTCAGCCCAGAGATCTCGTCTTTCTGTAGGTCTCCGAATACTTAGAGTCAGATCCATAGATCTTTTGGCATCTCCTAATTATTCAACTATGTAAGTTTGGCTTCCTCAGTAGGAGTTTGATGCCCTTTTTGAGAGCAGGTACTAAGTCATCTTCTTTTGATTCTCCTGTATTGCATGGGCTTGCCCCATGTCAGGACACTTACTAACAACAGATTCTTAATGACTTGGGTCTACTCGGAAGGATAACATTACACATTTGCCAAGAACAGGGCAGGTACTTTTAATCATTTTCCCAGTAGTGATCAAAATGGTTACAGAACCATTTTGTATATCTATAATCTTTAATCCTGTCTTCCCTTTGACTAGTTCCATAAGGTATACCGTGAGTGAGTGGATTACATCTTCATTCAACAAGAGTACAATAGAATTTTCCTTGGTATACGACGGTTACTGACTCCCTGTAAGCAATTTAATGATGTCAGTAGATGGACCAGCTGCAGTGTGTCTGTCTCAGCTGGGAGAGGGGGAGCTATGAGAGTCAATAGATTTCTTTAGAAGCCTAATGATAAACTCAAGATGATCATCACAGAAGCCGTATTTCCATTATTAGGAAGAAAAGACAGATGAGCTCAGCCCTCACTTAATAAAAGTTAAACACACAGGTAAAAAGGGAATCCATTTGCTTCTGCTCATATCAGAGGAGAACTTTGAAAGTCAAGGGGGTATATCCAGTTGTTTTCGGAGAGGCATCTCCTGGGAACCATCAATGTCATCCACAGAAAGTCACTATCTTTGCTTTAGTGAAGGATAGATCATCTCCCAGTGGGTCTGCTTTTCAAGATTCCATGAGGAATTCTACTAGGAATGTCTGAACCAAAGAAGAACCTTAAGGATTCTAATTCTAAATACAAACTTAAGCTGGGAGATAATTGTCCTGGCTATGTGGCAGGTCTTCAAAGAAATCAGTAGAATGACATATTTTAACAGAGTTCATATTGTTTTGTTCAGTGTATTTTAGGTACCTAAAAAAGTGCTCGGCAGTGAGTAGGCACCCAATAAGTATTTGTTGAGTTTAATTTAATTGAACTGTTCTTAAATTTTTGGTCCTGTGGTTGCATGGATATATGTGTATACACTTGTAAATAGAGAGAAATAAAAAGTGTGTGCTTGCACATGTTCCAAGTCACTATACATACTGACTATAATGGTAGGTTTCAATTAACGGAGTCTCTCACCATTCACTCACTCATTCAGTCAATATTTGTTGGGTGACTATTAAGTACCAGTCATTGTGGTTGTTGCAGCCACGAAATTAAAAGACTCCTTGGAAGGAAAGTTATAACCAACCTAGATAGCATATTCAAAAGCAGAGACATTACTTTGCCAACAAAGGTCCGTCTAGTCAAGGCTATGGTTTTTCCTGTGGTCATGTATGGATGTGAGAGTTGGAGTGTGAAGAAGGCTGCGCGCCGAAGAATTGATGCTTTTGAACTGTGGTGTTGGAGAAGACTCTTGAGAGTCCCTTGGACTGCAAGAAGATCCAACCAGTCCATCCTAAAGGAGATCGGTCGTGGGTGTTCATTGGAAGGACTGATGTTGAAGCTGAAATGCCAATACTTTGGCCACCTCATGCGAAGGGCTGACTCACTGGAAAAGACTCTGATGCTGGGAGAGGTTGGGGGCAGGAGGAAAAGGGGACAACAGAGGATGAGATGGCTGGATGGCATCACTGACTCAATGGACGTGAGTCTGACTGAACTCTTAGAGTTGGTGATGGACAGGGAAGCCTGGCGTGCTGCAATTCATGGGGTCACAAAGAGTCGGACACGACTGAGCGACTGAACTGAACTGAACTGACTGTGGTTGCTAACAGGGGTACAGCATGGCGCCCACCTGCCTGTATTTACGTCTCCAGGAAAGATAGTCAGGTAAACAGATTGCTATAGTGGAGGTGTCAGATGCAGTGGTAATCAAAGATGGTGTGAGGACAGCTAGCCCCATCTTAGGATATCAGGGATGGTTTCCCCAAGGACGTGCTGCCCAAGCTGAGACTGAAGGATGGAGGCGTTTCTGGAGAGGCCCAGAGGGGAGAGGCAAAAGGTGTGTCTGCTTGCCTGTCTAAGGAAGATCCTCCTCCTGCTCTTTCCTTAAGCATCTGCCCCCACCTTCTCCCCGCTGGTGGTGAGATGGGGCCACTCTGACATGGGAAATGTGGATCCCAAATGAGCTGTGTCAACGCTTGCTGATGTGGCGCTCCAGCCCTGGGGCGGGTCCGGTGAGTGCTCTGCATGCCTCCCGCCTGTGACTCGCCCAGTGCCCTGTCCAGTGGCCAGGGCCTCCAGGACTCTGCTGCTCTCTGGTGGGCAGTGCCACTGTGCTGGGCCAAGCACCACCACCCCTGGACTCTCAGGCCACCCTGCTACTGTCACTTCCTCAAAGAAACCCTGGACTCCCTGCCTTAGTCTCCTGAGTGTCTATAAGTAAGCCAGCGTCAGTAGGGAGACCCTCATCCTCTTCTCTATTTCCAGAAAAGTGGGGAGAATAATGTGCTATATGAAGTTTATTCCCTTGAACTCAAGGGGCCCGGAATTCTTTCCTGGGCTCCCCTCTCTTTAGGCTCAGTTGAGACTCTCTTGTGCTCTCTTACCTTGGCTTCCGCCTGGAGGAACAACTCTGTAAGCCCTGTCCATGGCTCCTGATTTCTGTGGTGTCAAGACTATATCATAACAAAGGCCATTATTTAGTGAGTACCTACTATGAGCCAGGGATTTTGCTATCATGATCTTCAATAATATTAACAACCCTGCAAAGTACATAGCAGTATCAGGTGAGAAAACAGACTCAAGAGAAATTTAATAATGTGCCCAGGGTCTTACTAAGGTACAGATTTAGAATTCAAACTGGTGCATCTTGTCCCAAAGCCATGGGCTTTCTAGACTGTCACATGACTATCCATCCACCCCATCATACTCCTAATGCCTTATTTCCAAGGCAGTCCTCCATCAGAAAGCATTAGCTGTCTATACCCCATCTCCCCATCATGGTAGGAAAGAGGTTTCTGCTCCAGATTGTCTCAGGCAGCCCCCTGATCATTGTGCACATGGTTCCAGGACATGCAGGCACATTCTGTCATGGTCAGGAGCATGTGGCGTCTTCTCCCACCTCCCAACCCTTAAAACAGTGGCAAATTAGAGCTTTGTAATGGATTTTAACCCTTGAGTTTATTAATATTATTAAATGGTTGTGGTACAGCAGCCACTAAGAATACAAAGACAGGAGAGAAATCCTACCCTTAAGTCCATTAAGAGAGCCAGATTCAAGGTCAAATAATAACGACAATGTAGTACAGCAAAAGCAACATTGGACTGTATATAAGGAACAGTGATGAGAGACAGGCAAGACCAGCAATGCGTAGGGAGTTGGGGAGAATTCAGAAGCAGGTGAGGTTTGGTCCGGGCAATGAAGGATGAGTTGGAGTTTGGTGGACAAATAAGGGAGGGACAGAACACTGGGGACAAAGGGAGTTTGGAATCCATTGCAGGGTCCTATCCTGGCATGGCTGACATTACTTGCATGGGCAAGGATCAGGCACTTACTCAGCTCCCCTTTTCATGGAAAGCATGCTATAAAAGCTACCAGTGGATCTTCACTAAATCTTATCTGGCTTTGCGTGTCTGATGCAACTTCAGAAACATCTGGGCCAATGTTCTTGTTTCCTCAGATGAGCACAAAACCCCTTAGTCCTAATGTTTTCTGCAGCAGGAAGGGCCTTCCAGGAGTCCGTGTCATAAAGGAAGCTGGAGCTACTCAGCTTGCAGTTGTCATCAGCGTGGCCCTCCTCGACATGCCGGCACACCCAAGCTACCAGCAGCCAGTGAGGAGAAAGGGGCTGACCGCCTTCCCATTTCTTCCTCTGATGATAGGGAGTCTGTTAATGATGAGTGGGAAGGTCAGTATTTCCCAAGAAAGGACATTTTAGTGTTTTTAAGTAACAATTTCTATGTTTTTGTTGTAGTTCAGTCACTGCCATGTCTGACTCTTTGTGACCCTGTGGACTGCAGCACACCAGGCTTCCCTGTCCTTCACTATCACACAAAGCTTGTGCAAACTCATGTCCCTTGATTCGGTGATGCCATCCAACCATTGCATCCTCTGCTGCCCCCTTCTTCTCCTGCCCTCAATCTTTCCCAGCATCAGGGTCTTTTCCAATGATTTGGCTCTTTGCATCAGGTGGCCAAAATATTGGAGCTTCAGCTTCAGCGCCAGTCCTTCTAATGAATATTCAGGGTTGACTTCCTTTAGGATTGACTGGTTTGATCTCCTTGCTGTCCAGGGGGCTCTCAAGAGTGTTCTCCAACACCACATTTTGAAAGCATCAATTATTTGACACTCAGCCTTCTTTATGGTCTAATTGCAAAAGTAACACATGTTCATTGTACAAAAAGTTGAAAAGTAGCAGGGAAGAAAATATTACCTATCCAACTTTTACTAAGAGTAATGGTGTCAGTATTCTGTTCTTCATGTGTGCATTCGATAAAAAAACAGAGAAAGAATAATAGTGTGCTGTACAAACTCTTTTTCACTTATTAGTATAATGGAAATATTATATCATTAGTACACTTCTGGTGTGTTATTTTTAATGGCTTTATAATATTCTCTACCTTATTCATGACTTATTTAAAGTCTTCTATCATTGGGCAAGGGCATCCCAGGTGGCACCAATGGTAAAGAACTTGCCTGCCAATGCATGAGACCCAGGAGCCGCCATTTGTATCCCTGGGTCAAGAAGATCCCCTAGAGGAGGAAATGGCAACCTATCCCAGTTTTCTTGCTTAGAGAATCCCATGAACAGAGGAGCCTGGTGGGCTAGATAGAGTTCTTGGAGTCATAAAGAGTCGGACTCGACTGAGTGTTTAAGCACATTACTAGGCGTGGTGATTGTTTTTTTAATTTTTTACAGTCATAAAACTATGATAAATGTCTTGTAGCTAAATCCTTGGGCACATACATGATTACTCTGATTCCAGGAAGAGTATTAAGCAGGCATACCAGGTTGAGAAGCCTTACAGGAGGCCGTGTGGATGGCAGCTTGCTTGAGAAGTTGTCTCCTTGGTTGCATGGGCTTAGGATGGTGGACCAACCAGAACCCTGGGCTCCCCCTGCTGAGCTGGTTCGGAATTGATACCACCAGGCACCCCTGCTTTGGCTCTGAGCCTGGCTATTGGACTGGGGCCTCCCAGTTGAGAGTCATCACTCAGGGTGGGACAGCACCATGGGGAGAGGAGAGGGTCCCCTCTAAATTTGCACGACTCCAGGCTTCTGTTCAGTGTTTTGGATAATTAAAAGTAGACCCTCACCCAGGCCACATCTTTAGTCTAAAATGTGCTGCAGGTGGATTTTGGAATTGGTTCCTGGGGGCCAGAGAGAAGCACCATCCCCCGGGATATCTAAACGAGGTGGAGAAGTAGCCCCAGACGTGTTGTGCAGAGCAGACCCTCCACAGGCCACGTTCCGGCAGATGACTTCCTCAGTCCTCTCATCTGGTGAATATCAGACCTGGTTTTAGAGGATGACCAGACTCAGAGTATAAGCTCTGAACAACTAAGTCAACCCCTGTGGCGTGACAGACACATCCTTCTTCTCCATAACTTCAGCCTGAAATCCTCAGTTCTCTCTGATGTTTGGGGAGGGCCCATGCCTTCCTTCGTTTCCTTGGTTGGGTGATGCTCGGCTTGCCTGCAGTGACGGTGATGGAACCTCCTATAGAAGTCCCGCCAGAATGAGAAGGGGATGAATCCACACCCAGCTGTCCCCACCTTCTAGTCACTGGCTTGCAATGTAATGAGGACCCTTGGGACAGGGCCATAGACTTCTCCCTCTGGGGCCCTCAACTTTTTTTTTCACTTGGAGTGAAAATGACTGGCACAGCAGGAACACAAACATGGTTGTGAGATGATGATGAGGCTATGGCATCATTGCCACGGCCTGGCCTGCATTTGTCCCAAACCTCATTCAACACACATTCATCACTAGAATGGGATATATTCATTTATTTATCACTGCAGTCTTTAAAGGCAAGAGTCTTTAACTTGTTCACTGCTCTATCCTCAGGCAGGTAGTATGCCCTCAATAAACGTTTATGAATGAATGGATGGATGAATGAATGGAGCATGTCCTATGGCCAAGGCACTGGGCTAGATGCTGGGAAAGCAACCGGGTAGGATGGAAGGGCCATGAGATTCACAGTCACATGGTCATGGGTTCCCATCCACGTTCTGGCCTCCATTTCCTCTTTCAGGAAATGGGACTCACAATGCTCCCCTTATAGGGAAATTGTGATGATTGTAATTGTTGGTCAATGCCTAGTCCAGCACCTGGGCTGTTATCATCTGTCTCCTTCTGCGCATCCTGGACCGCACATCTCCCTGAGGACTCAGCCAGGCTGAGAAGATGCTTGAGAAGCGAGGGCTGCCTATTCTGCATTGGGCCATCGCTCCCTGGTACCCTGTGGAGAAAACTGGCTGTGCCTGCATCATGTCATTCATCTCTTTTCAGGCCACACACCTGGAGCCGGGAACTGGAACGTGCGAGCTCCAGCAGCAGCTGGTTCATCTTATAGCCACAGCCCAGACACACGGTGAATTTAGAAACGAGAGGAAGAGGTGTTCATCTCTCTCTGAGGAGGAAAAAAAAAAGGAGTGAGGCCTCACTTTTATCGTGTACACCGGCACGTTGGCTTGGCAGCTGATCTATTTCATTGTATAGTTTACTTTGCAGAAGACTGTTTGATTCCAGTGTGTGCACACCAGAGTTTCGCCGTATTTAAAAGTCAAGCAAGGAAGATGTCCACTGTCTACATCAGAGGAGGCCAGGCAGTGGCATGAATCGTAATTTTTTGTGCACTTATATCCCCCAAACTACTTGCTTATGTGCTTAAATAAAAGGCTGTGTATTGAGTACCAGTTATTTGCCAGTTGATTACATTTCAGAAGAATGTCTGAACTTCCCAAGGCTTCTATTTCACACCAGAAACCTAAGCTGAAATATTTTCATGTGGTAACACTTTTGATAGAGGCAAAATAATTTAAACAAATAATTAGCCTTGAGAACAAAAGTGTACACAAAAGCACAATTAATGAATTTACTAATTGTCCTTCCCTGCTGTGGACATTGCTCAAAGTTGAATTTTAAGCTATTACATAAACTACTGTACCAAGCCACACAACCGGATGACTCACCATTAGTCATTAATATTGCCTCAAAAACAAACCTGAGCTCTCAGAGAGAAAATGTGTTCACCTAAGCAGACATTATTTTGAAAATAAAGCCAGTCTTACATGATAAACTGTTCTTTGAGTCTGTGGGAAAAAACACGCATACACACAAGAGATTTGTGGGTTTTAATGCCTTATGTAAATATCAGACAGGCAACATTTACCTTCTTCAAAATTCTCCATTAGCCGAAAGGGATGAATTTGGTCTGGCCTGGCCACGTGGTCCAATGCGTCCCCTCTCTCTCTCCATCCTACCCTTTTGCTGAAATGGAATAAAAAAGGTGAACTAAAGTGCCTTTGTGCTTAATATTCTATGTATGTGATGGAGTCAGCTTTCTACTCCTCCCTGTCCTCTTCTTCTTCTGCATCTTCTTCTTCAGTTCCTATGGAGGCAGTGTTCTCTGGCTTTGCCTGGAAGGCTGCATACAGAAACTGTAGAACAGAAGCTGTTTTCATATGTTCCCAGCCTGGGAACAAAAAGTGGGAGAAGGCAACAGAGGGATAGTCAAGGGTTAGTTAAACTCCTGGCAGAACTGTCGGATGTTGACTCGAACAGAACAACAACAAAGCTCCTTGTATCCCTTAGGGCAATTGTTTTTCAATATGGCTCCAAAGGTTTGTTATTTTTAATTACTATATTTTATGTGAAATAACACTACAGCAATCACCTAAAAACAATGCACTTTACATTAAACCTACTTGTATTAATAGAAAAAATGATCCTCTGTGTCTCTGCCTTTGGATCTTAAGGGACTGCATGTAGATTAACATTGGTTCATAAAATGGGACATTCAGACAACCCATCGTATCTCTATAATGTGATGGACGGTTCTAGAGTAGTACAGATCTGATCTCAATAGTATATGTGCTTAGTCACTCGGTTGTGCCTGACTCTTTGCAACCCCATGGACGGTAGCCCGCTAGGCTCCTCAGTCCATGGGATTCTCTAGGCAAGAATGTTGGAGTGGATTGCCATTTCCTCCTCCAGGGGATCTTCCCAACCAAGGGATCGAACCCTTGACTCCTGTGTCTCCTGCACTGGCAGGCAGATTCTTTACCACTAGCATCACCTGGGGATCTCAGTAGAGACAACTGCAGGTAATAAGGAGCCCTAGGATTCTGGAAGGGTCTGCAGTGGATATTCCAGAGGGGACAAAAAGGAAATCAGTGGTCTAACAAAGCGGGGTTCAAGCACTAAAACATATTTGGAAGAACTGCTTTGTGGTATTCCACTGGAGGGGTGGCGGGAGGACTGCATAGAACCAGGATGGGGAGCCAGAGGAAGCGGTGATCAGTAGCACCTCTTGTTCTCCAGTCTGAGCAAGTCTCTATCACATCCACAGTTGGAGGTCTAGAGGCCTGGGTCCCTGGTGTGGCTGGTGCGGGGGAAGCAGCAGTGAATGATGTAATTTTAGAAGCTTCCTCCAGAGTCCTCTCCACCAACAGGAGGTTCCTATTGTGAAGATCTGTTCACACCCCTTCCTGCCTCCCGCTGAGAAGGAGGGAGGTGGCAGGGAAGGGGGCAAGATGGTCTTACTGTTTGCAGTGTCCATGCCTTCACCATCTCTTCAGTTTTGCTTGTCCAGACAGTATGCTTCTGATGCTTTGGGTAATTTCAACAGAAAAGAAGGCCTGCGCGCCTGTGTGTGGGAGAGGAGGTGGGGAGGGGAGGGAGTGGGCAGCGGAGGGAGGGGATCTGACTTTGAGGGGACAAAGGACACAGAAAAAAGAAGGAGAGAGGCAGGCAAGGCAAGCCAAGGTATTTTTCCATCTTTAAATTTTGCTCAGGGCCATCCAAGTCCACCAGTGCAAGCCCTGGCTCCCCTGAGATGGACTGGAGAGAAATTTCTACAGGCAGAAAAATCTAAGCTGCCAGGGCTGCTCTTAGTCCCGGGCAGTGGGGAATGTGCCTGCTTGCAGAGGTGTCCTGGGGGAGGGAGAAGTCCTGGAGGGGTCCTGGGGGACAGTCTCCATCAAAGGGGGCGCGGGGGGCTGCGTCTGCTGCTGCTGACGCCTTCCCACTGATCTCTGTACTTAGCATGCCACAGAAGTGGCTGGGCGCCCAGATACCCTGTCTCCTGCCTGCATTTGGATCTTGGTTCAGTCATCTTCCACCTCTGTGACCTTGGGACAGAGTTGGTGACCTTTCTGTGTCTCAGTTTCCTCCTCTGTAAAGTGGGGATAGTCAGAGGACCTACCTAACAGACCTGCTGTAAAGAGCAAATGAGATCATCAGTAGGAAGCACTAGAGCAGTATCTGGTACTGACTGTCATAAATGGTAGCTAAAATCACAATTGCTTTCCCTTCCAAAGAGAGCAAAATTTGCCCTTGTATCCAAGAAAGGATCAGAAAGACTTTGAGTCTTTTATTTTTTTTTTTTTTCCTGGAATGGTTTCCAGAATGATTTGGCTTCTGGAGAGGGAATTATAAGGCAGCTGAACTTCGCTGGTTCTGTCTTCCACTCATTATCGTGCAGGAGTAACACAGGTTAATCGCATAGCTAATTAAGAGATAACATTAATGGAATCTGAGTTGGTGCCCTGATAAAGCTGAGCCTTGGCAGATAAATGCTGAGGTGGAGCCAAGCCATTTATTTGAGGAGCAGCAGGGCTCCTATCAGGGCACCAACTCCGGTTCCATTAAAGTTATTGATATTACACCCCAATCTAAAACTGTAAGGAAATTCAATGCCTCTTTCTCTCTGTTTCTTCTTTCTGAGTCCGCCCAGTGTTAGCGGTACTGGTGGAACAGAATACAACTCTGGCTAGGTGATACCAGCCCCTATAATCGAACGACACACTTAATAATGAATTAACAAATAATGAATGAGCATTACAGAAATTCATTCAGAGCCAACACTGCTGCAATTAATATGCTGCCATTGGCTGGGGGACACTGACAGGGCGTCCAGCAGAATCGGATCCTTCCCTGAATTGATCAGTTGTCTCTTTCAGGGCTTTGCCTCTGAGCAAATCAATGAAGGACCTGAAGTACCATTTCTGTATTTCTCCTTGTCTCCTTGCAGTTCACTTGATGAAAGGGTTTTGGCGATTTCCATTCCTCCTTGCTTTAATAAATTCTCTCATGGCTTCTTTAATTGTTGCTTTTTTTTTTTTTTTTTAACCTTTCTTGGGAAGTAATGATCAATTACTGCATCCAGCAAGCTGATGGCTGGCAAATTCTATTTGACATAATGCAGCCATGATTTAGAGGAAGAGCTATCATGCTAACTCCATGGCTGCTTCACGAGGAGCCTTGGCGATTATACTGTCGTCTCCCTGAGGGCTCGGGCATCGTACAGTTGGCCACGTGCATTTCCGAGAGCCTCCCACAGCCTAAAAGACAACCTGACCCCAGCTCAGGACACCTGCCTCGGAACACGGTCATTCCTGGTTGTGGATTTGCCAGCGTCTTGGCTGACTACATCCTTATAATTTCCTGCATTCAGGCTGTAGTTGCCCCTTGCCTCTGCTTCCTAAAAGCCCCCACTGGGGCAGATTCCCTTCAGAGTCAGTAACCTCCATCAGCCACTGAAGCAACTCGACTTCACTTGGCATTCCTGTGCTGAGAATTTTAAATACCAGTCTTGTAATGAGAAGTAAACCGTGGGGCCATCTGAGAATCACACATCAATAAAGAACAGCCTCCTCCCTGGTACAGGCATACCTGGAAGCCACTCTGAATTGTGCCCAAAGGCCATCTCGGCCACTTTTAAAACCTGGAATTCTCTGAGCCTTGAGATAATGTCCCTAAAACAGAGTGCCCGGCACATGTAAGGGCTCAACAACAGTAGTTCTGGTTATTCTTGTAGCTGTATTGCTATTTCATAGTCTAGACCTAAGTGAAAGCAAAGGTGACTCCCATAGAGATATAAAGTAGGAAGAGGTGAGGAACTGCTGCTGCTGCTAAGTTGCTTCAGTTCGACTCTGTGCGACCCCATAGACGGCAGCCCACCAGGCTCCTCTGTCCCTGGGATTCTCCAGGCAAGAACACTGGAGTGGGTTGCCATTTCCTTCTCCAATGCATGAAAGTGAAAAGTGAAAGTGAAGTCGCTCAGTCGAGCCCGACTCTTAGCGACCTCATGGACTGCTACTGCTGCTAAGTCGCTTCAGTTGTGTCCGGCTCTGTGCAACCCCATAGATGGCCTCCCACCAGGCTCCTCCGTACAGGGCATTTTCTAGGCAAGAGTACTGGAGTGGGGTGCCATTGCCTTCTCCGATAAGGAACTAGCCCCTCACAATAATGAACCCGGATAACAGGAACATGCACACTACGTTCTTTGATTTTGGCATCCTGTATTATGGTTTCAAGGGGGAGTGAATTTAAATGCAAGGAAAGTTCTGTCATTTTTTTAGCTGTATAAATTAACAATGCTTCCCTTGTGGCCCCGTGGTAAAGAGTCTGCTAGCAATACTGGAGACCCGGGTTCAGTTCCTGGGTCAGGAAGATTCCCTGGAGAAGGAAATGGCAACACACTCCAGTATTCTTGTCTGGAGAATTCCATGGACAGAGGAGCCCAGCAGGCTAGAGCTCATGGGTCACAAAGAGTTGAACATGACTGAGCGACTAACACTTTTCACTTTCACACTTTTCCCACAAATTACTACTTTGAAAATCTGACATTTGCCTCCTTTTGTGCTCTTCAAAATTCCCATTTATCGGGTCTCAAAAGCAGATATGTTCCTTTCAGCAGTTTCTCAGAGAAATCAGAGCACACCTGAGACCTGAAACTCAAGGGGAAAAATAATTTTTCCCCTCCTGAAATTTTAAGCAGAGATTCTACAATCTGATTGGACGTCATAGTTTTGTCACCCTAGATAAAGATCTGCCATTCAGCTTTAAAAACTCATCATTACACTATTTACTGCAATTGTCTTATGAAACCAGTAACCCGTGATAACAAAAATAGTGGAAGGAAACTGCATGCAGAGGTCCTCATAGTAGGAGAAAGAAGTGGCGAAGTAAAGAAGCTCACAGTTAAGAATTAAATCTCAAAAATCTACACACAAAGCAAACCAGAGTTGTATGGAGATGGTGACCTACCGTGCCTGTGTACTGAAGAGTAAATTCTATTCTGTCGGCCCTTGATAAATACACACGATTTCCACGTGGAGCTAACTCTAATTACCGCCTGTGTCAATATGAGGTACGTGTCCAAGAACACAGAATAGCTAGTGGACATGAGGATTCTATTGGTATTTTTTCTTAGGGTGTAGGAGACTAGGGAACAAAGCTTGGGTTTCTGAACCCCAAACAAGCCTGTTCACTTCTGTGTATGTCCTTTCACATCTCGTTCCATTTGCAAGAAGAATGCTCTGCAAATATGCTTTGCAAGATGCTAGGTTTAAGAATGGCCATGTGGGCAAGCAGAAACCTCCAACATTGTTAGAACACACAAGATATGCCATCGTTGGGGTCAGAATCTCTGTCCTGATCATCTTGCTGGGAGGAATCCAGCTTCTGTCTTCCGTTCTTCTCTGAAGTCGTCATGAATCCCAGGCTTGCTCCCATCTCCTCAGTTCTTTTCTCTTTCCCACACCTTGACGTCAACAACATGTTACACACCGTCCGTGTCCTTTCACCTAATTCTTTGTAATTCCTTTCAACTCAGTTTTCATTTACTTCCTGAGGGCAGAAACAGTTTCATGTATTTCTCCCTGTTCCCAGAGCCAGCTGCATAGTCTCTAGAATATACAAGGGGTTTCTCAAAGTGTTTATTAAATTGAATTATTGAACATAGTCCTCGGATCATTCCTTCTCACACTGACTGTGTTTGTCTCCCCAAATACCTTAGGAAAATGGCTTTCAAACATTACACTTTCATATCTCACTGTACATCTTTCAAGTGGTCAACATCTTCTCTCCTGGGATTTCAAAAATGTTCCCAGCTTCTGGGGGTGGGTCCTTGTATTTCCCTTCCCCCACATTTTCCCCCTGGGAATTGCCTCATTTCCTTTGCTCAGCTAACCCCCCGGGTGGCTTCTGTGTCCACCTTGAGTGTGAAATAGAGAGACAGTAAACTTCCAAGCATATTGCCAAGGAGGGTTTCAACAGTGATAGAAACCCAGAGACTCAGCACTTCTGCTCAATGAGGGAGGCATCTTGAGCCCTGGTCCTTGCTAGAAGTTATTCTGCCAACAGGAGGGAGGTGCAGTACAGATCCATCTTCCCTCGATACAGGTCAGGTGGACAAGCAAGCCATCCCTAAAGTGGAAACAACCATTCTCCAGAAATACTTTTCTGGCAACAGGTATTTTTGAAGTGGGCATTGCAGAAAATCAGATGCTCTTTAACAACAAATGGGTATCCTCCCTACTTTTTTTTTTAAGATTTTTTTTTTTTGATGTGGGCCGTTTTTTAAAGTCTTTACTGAATCTGTTACAATGTTGCCTCCATTTTTTAATGCTTTGGTTTTTTGGCCACAAGACATGTGGGGATCTTAGCTCCCCACCCAGGGGTTGAACTTGCACCCCCTGCATTGGAAGGTAAAGTCAATCACTGGGCCACCAGGCAAGTCCCATCCCTGCTTTTTATTAACTGAAAAGTCACACGTGCTAGCTAATCATTTCCGGCAGATAGCACTAAGTGTCTGTGTCAAGCCAGAGTCTACCCAGAAGAACAGAGCTTGAGTCAGTTCCGTAGAGGGACTTTTATGCGAGGTATTGGTTACAAAGGTATTGGAAGATTTGAAAAACAAAAATACAGGTGACATGAAGGTAAACCAGAGATTTATAATGTCAGGAAATGTCTAGGTCTTAAAGGTCAGTGGGAGGCAGTTGTGCTTCCAGAGCCCAGAGTTCAGTGGTAACTGGAGTCACAGGGTGAGGGCCTGTCTCAAAGATGTAGAACCACAAAGACAAGGGCAGAAATGCCACCTGAAGCAGAAACAGAGGGAAGAAACACCTTGGGTTCTCTTCCTCCAGCTCTAAATTATCCAGAGTAATTTAAAACCCAGGACTTCGCAATAGTTCCAGCTCAGACTTTTATGGGACACATTCAAGAAATTTAGAAACCCTTGGACATGCAAAAATAATCTCAACCAAATCAGAACAGAGACTAAGTTTATCCACAACCATCTACGAGGATGCTGGTATTATTTTCTTTAACTATTCCTTTTATGAGGAATAAATGGAACTTGATAACAGACTCCAATATGGATTCGTTTATGGTTTCTTGCATGTAATTATACTTTATGGATTACCACACCTAGTTCTCATTTCATAGCATATGCTCAGTCATTTCAATTAATGTTTTTATTGTCTTCATAAAGTCTAGCTTGAAGGATTCTTCCAGGTATTGTCACGGATAGGTATTCAAGTAGGGTGGTCCCTTCTTGACCATTATAGGAATAATATTGGTGTCCAACCTACACATATAGGATGTGGGCTTTATGACAGTTATTTCTGACTGGAAAAGCTACAGGTTACACAACCATAGAGACATATCTTACTTATCTTTAAGGGCAGGTCATCCCTGACATTTTGTTTCATTAGACAAGTGAAGAATTTCTTAAAAGTTTCTCTTAAAAAATCTTAACCAACCCCCCATCAAAATCTGAGACACCAGAGCATTCTTCTTCCTCTAGTGAATACCTTGGGTCTTCCTCTATTTCCTCTCTTTCTTTCTCTTCCTTGTGAACATATTTCTCTCTTCAAAACTAAGACAGTGTCCCAGGCTCTGATTTTCTTATATCTGAACTTTCATTGTTTTTTCCTTCAGAAACTTCCTTCTCACAAATTCATTAGAAACAAGTGTCATCCTTTATTGGCTTCCCAGGGGGCACCGTGGTAAAGAATCTGCTTGCCAGTGCAGGAGATGAGGGTTAGATTCCCCGGGTCAGGAAGATCCCCTGGAGGAGGAAATGGCAACTCACTGCAGTATTCTTGCCTGGGAAATTTCATGGACAGAGGAGCCTGGTGGGCTACAGGCCAGCGGGTCGCAAAGAGTCAGACATGACTGAGTAAATGAGCACGCAGGTCGCTCTTTATCAACCAAAGCACTTCTACTGTTCAATTTAGTTTCCATTTTGGCCCCTGGCTGTTTACTCCTTCCTGTTCTCCTTTCCCTGTCCCCCTGCCCCAACCCTGGTACCTGGTCTGCCCAGGACCTCCACCCTGGGAGCATCTCCTTGCCCTTTTCTGTACTTCGCTGCCTCTCTCTGCATAGAGCCCTCTCCTTCCTCCCAAGCTCCAGATGGCCTCGTCTCCGGTTCAATCTACCCTGCACAAGTTCTTGAAACTTCCTCTGTCCACAGAGTAGAGCAGAAATATTCCATCCTCTGAGACGTCACAGAGGAAAATCTCCTTTTAAGCTGGTTCTTTGCGAGACACGGACAAATTGACATGTTCATCATATTCAACATCTGGAAGAAGCAACCGTAATGTTTTATTTCAACCACACTTCAGTTCGTAAAACAAGCTCTGCGTGGCCTCCCTTCTGTGCTTCTTCTGTCCTTCCCCAATAGGAAGCCTCTTCCTCAAAGTACAAATCAGGGCAGCAAATCCAGGTTAAAGCAAGCTCCATGGCAATCCAGAGCCTTCCACCCAACCCCAGACTCCCTCGACCCCCAATCCTGGTAGCTGAGGAAAGGGGAACTCCTGTCCTTTCAAGGGCGGGGACCCTCTGTGGAGACTTCTCAGGCTCTTGTCTTAATGAGTTTAACTCCAGAGATGGGCAGCTAGCGCGTCCCCGCTGAGCATAATTACCATGATGGGGCACCTGGGGAGAGATTGTCACAAAGATAACTGGGTCTCAGGCTATTTAGCACTTTACAGATGAGAGTAAGGTGGTGACTTGGAAAAATGAGGTCTGGTTCAGATAGGAAGATGGCTATGGTTCATTTTCTCCCCTCCTGTAGAAGCATCAACTGTTGTGTTTCTAATTGATGTGCAGAAGCCCAGGGCACAAAATGGACTCAGGTGAGAAATCCTAGGATCCCAAGGCCGGATGGGACCATAGGAGTCATCCTGTCCACCCGCAGCCTCAGGCAGGGCTGCTCACAAACCACCTTGGAAGGAGGGCTCGCTTCCCTTTTCATCACCACCTGGGGAGGCCCGAGCACGCAGATAACCGAGGGCTACCTGGGCACTCACACACGCTACAAAGGATGATCAGTGTGTGTTTTCTTCTGGCTCTTCTTGCTTAAAAGTCCTAGCCGGGGTCAGGGGCAAGTCCCTAACACACGCCGCTTACAGCAACACACCAGAATGTCAGAAATTCACCAGGCAGCCTGAACATACTGAAGAACACACACACAAAAAAACCACATTGAATCATCTTGTGCAAAATCACACCTCAGTGAGGAGCTGAGAGAGGACAGTGATCTTTTGACCACTGTCAAACTTTCACTGAGAGTGGCAGGATGGAATGGGCTTCTGCTTTCCCCCAAGAAACAGCTGGTGGAGGACCCAAAATAGGGAATGGGAGGGGGGGAGTGGATTTGACAGGTGGTCCTGAGACCTCTGATGTTCAGATGCCTGCAGAAAGGAATCTGCTAAGTGCAGGTTAGGTAGAGGGGGTCTGGGGCCAGCCATCCCCGTTGTGGTTTCTGTGCATCTCTTGCCTTAGGGATGTAACAGTACCGAGAAGACCTAACATAAATGAGGCAGGTGGTGTGGGCTGCAGGACTGGCAGAGGGAACCCGCTGCCCCCTGTTTGGACTAGGTGATGTCCACCAGGAGCCTTGACACAGTCCCAAGATTTCAGGAAAGTTTGTAGGGCAAAGAAGACAAGTGGAGCTTTCTCTTTGGGCTGTCCACACCTCGAGCCATTGGACATCACATGTCCTTGAAGACTCTAGAGGAGACTGTCTACTCAGCTGGAGGTAGACAAAGTAGAGCTTGTGGCTTGTTTGGGTGCAGCCCACAGCTAAGAATGGGTTTTACATTTTTAAAGGATTGGGGTGGGTGGGGAGGAAGAATATGAGAACAGATCATACCTGGTCCACTAAACTTAAATTATTTTCCATCTGGCCTTTTCCAGAAAAAGTTTGCCAACCCCTTCTCTAGGCTGCTGGTTCTCAAATTTCCATGTTCATAAAAACCACTTAGGGCACTTATTAAATATTCAGATTACCCTCTCCAGACAGCTGATTTAGCAGGTCTTGGACTGGGTTCCCATTGTCTGAATTCCAAAGCCACCAAAGGCAATTCTGGTGGAGGTGAGCATCTGATGACCTTACCAATGCTCCCCTTTAATTAATCGATAAATACTTATTTTACAATTTCTATCTGGCCACCTCTATACTGAATGCAGTGGAAGACACCACTGGTAGAAGATAACTCACCCCTCCCCACGGAAGAATCGCCATCTCATTCGGGGGCAGGAGACTTCTCAAGCTGAAAGTATTAGATGTAAGTCAGGGACAAATGCCATGGGGTGATTCCACGTGAACTGGGGTTTTGGGTGTAGGGCCGCCATGCGTGGTTGTGTCACCCCAGTTGCAATCTGTGTCAAATGGAGTGTTTGAGGAAGACTCGGCAAGGTTTGGGATGTGGGGAGGCATCATTTGCAAAGGCACAGAGCAGCAAGGAGCTTCCAGAATGAAAGCTCTGAAAATGTGGGCAGAGAGCAGAGTTACTGGACCACCGAGGGTTGGTGGGTAGAACTGATGAGCTTTCTCCTCACAATGAAAGCTATTGAGAAGAAGTGCTCGTCCTCCTTCTCTTCCTCAAGCCTTGTTAGATTCCAAGCCACAGCAATCAGGATTCTAGATTTTTTCTACCTAAAATTACTTTTTATCATTTTCTACTTCCTCCTCACCTGTGTCCTCATATACTTTCTAAGCTCCTATCTCACTGAGATTTTTTTCATTATGCACTACAGATTTATGCCTCTATTTCCTGGCCAAAAAAAAAAACACCAAAACTATTCTTGTAGACTGGATTATTCTTTCCCTACCACCTTCTTGCTTATAAAGAGAATTCTGTCTCATCTCTCAAGACCCAGTGGAAGTATTATATTCTCCTTGAAGCAAAACCGTCTCCAATCTCTTCTCTTCCAAAATAGAGCTAAGCAAATTTTCATTTTGCAACAAGCTGGTATCTTGAACAAAGCAAAAAGATAGGGTTTACCCTGTAGTAGAATCATTTATCTTCAATTCTACCTATCTTCTACGTGAGACTAGGACCTCCTTGGGGTCAAAAAGCCATGTTGATCCACTTTTATTTTCTTGGGGCCTCGAACAGTGTGCATTGTATTGGGCAGGAGACATTTTTTTGGTGGGTGGGTGATTGAATGGTTCATGAACAGGACATTTTCAGTTTGTGGAGTCCCCTAAACATCAGAGGAATGCAGCCTTGGTGACACTATCAATGAGCCCCAAACAGGTTTCTAAATAGGGGATGACATTGTGGTTCCATTTTAGGTTACTTATAAGGGAAATATTAATGAAAAGTGGGAGTGTAAGGATGATTTCTTGACTAGGTGAGAAGGCTGGAGATTCTCCCTGGTGGGATACACTGCCTTACTCCCTTGATAATAACTCCTTGGCATCTCAGCATCTTTAAACTCAACAACATCTGCAGCAGAAGCTCATGGCTGAGATCTGAGCTGAGCTCTGCATTACAGACTGTGTCTCAGCTGGGGCATCTGCTATGGATAAGCTGAGCTTTCATATGGCGTCTCAGAAAAACCTCCTGGGGCCCTGGAAGGCAGGGATAAATAAAAAATCATCCTGTTACTATCACCTCAGTTCTAATCTCCAGAATTTTGTTAAATTACAACTTAAAGCTGCTCACAATGGAAAGTGGTTCTTGTTGCAACTAAGGGAAATACTTTAAGGACAAGAACCAACATGCATAGAAATTGGGGGAGTTTCAGAGAACACCAAAAAAGTATAAAGACAAAGGAAAATAGATCCCATGTGTGCTTAGTCACTCAGTCGTGTCCTGCTCTTTTTGTGACCCCATGGACTGAAGCCCACGAGGCTCCTCTGTTCATGGAGATTCTCCAGGCAAGAATACTGAGTGGGTTGACATGCCCTCCTCCAGGGGATCTTCCCAACTCAGGGATCGAACCCAGGCTTCCTGCATTGTAGGCAGATTCTTTACCATCTGCGTTACCAGGGAAGCCAAAATAGGTTCCATGAAATTTAATAGCAGTTAGGCAGTAAGACCTGGAGACAGAAATGGCAACCCACTTCAGTATTCTTCCCTGGAGAATTCCATGGACAGAGCAGCCTGGTGGGCTACAGTCCATGGGGTCGCAAAGAGTGACACGACTGAGCGACTGACACACACAGACAGTAAGAGGGAAGAGATGGTGGAACAGGCGAAATTGGACCAAGGCAAGTGGAAATGATGTATGGGTTTCTGAAGCAACAAAGAGGAGGTCCAGAGGAGGTGAGAATAGGGAAATAGTTTCAATAGATGGGTCTAGGATTCTGAGTTTTATTTATGAGGGGATGTAGGTGGTATTTCAGGAAGAAGGTATCAGAAACAAAATATCCAAACTCCAAAGATATCTAACCAGGGCTTCTATTTCCCTGACTCCCCACACCTGCATGAGGTAAATGAAAAAACCAAACTAAAACAATGTGAGCAGAAGTAGTGTCTTCAAGACCAAGAAGGTTGAGTGCCCAATGTGCCTTCCCAACACTCTCTTCTGTGTCTATAAGCTCCAGATTAAAGTTGGAAGCTTCTCTAGGTTGGTAAAACCTGGATCCTAAGTTATGGCTTGGAAGAAGGCCACCCAGGAAAACCACCAGAGGAGGCATAACCATCTTGGTCTTTGTGTAAAAGAGACATGAACTCTTACTGGGTTAATCCTTTGAGATTGGAGGTTGTTCATCACAACAGTTAGGCTATCTTTCTTAATTCGGGGTAGAAGGCTAGTTTTCCAGAAAATTTGGGGAGCACAGCTAAGTTATAGCCTAAATTGCCATCTGAGATAGGGCACCAGTAGGGCAGGAAGAGTTCTAGGTGGTCTTGGGGCACATACAAAGCTGGGAGGAATCTAGGCCAGAAATTCTTTCACACCCCTGATTTTTGCTGGGGGCAGGCAGCCTTTGACCACTGATTTTTTTTTTTTTCTTTAATTTTATTGGAGTACAGTTGCTTTACAATGTTGTGTTAGTTTCTACTGCACAGCAAAGTGAATCAGCTCTATGTACATGTATATCCCCTCTTTTCTTTGGATTTCCTTCCCCACCAGGCTTCCCTGGTGGCTCAGACATTAAAGAATCTGCCTGCAATGCAGGATACCCAGGTTCGATCTCTGGATTGGGAAGATCTGGAAAAAGGAACAGCTACCCACTCCAGTATTGCCTGGAGAATCCCATGGACAGAGGAGCCTGGTGGGGTACAGTCCATGGGGTTGTAAAGAGTCGGACAGGACTAAGCAACTAACACACTTTAGGTCACCACAGAGCACTGAGTAGAGTTCCCTGTGCCATACACTAAGTTCTCATTACTTAATGCATTTTATACATAGCAGTGTATATATGTTGTCCGTTGATTTTAGCCTATGATTAAGTCACGATCCCCAGTCTGTCAGCATGCACTTCATTTCCTTTCACCTCATGTTTTCACCTGCTTGAAGCTCTACCGTAATCTGCATCTTGAGTTCACAAGTGCACATTTCAGAAGAGGTTTAGAAATATCCCCCTTCCCCACACAGCCGTGTTCAGGCCAGTCTTTTCTTCTGTCCTCCATGACAGTTATTCTTGGGGCTCTTGCCCCTTAGACTGAGATAAAGGCTAAAGCTGGAGGCAGCTGAGCTTCACAGAGCCTACGGCAGGGCAGAGCTCCATGTGGAGGAAGCCAGTGACCTACCGGGAGTTATCTCAAGACCCAAAGACTCCTTTGTCTCCCAAAAACGATCCCATGAAGACAAGCAAGAGGCAGAGCGAGCTTCACAGCAAACAGGAACTGAAGCGCATCCAGCAAGTGGTGGCTCAGGTGCCAAAGCAAACCTCCTCTCAGTTGACGAGGGGGCACAGAAATAGAATCAAATGTGGCCCAGAGTGCTTGCAGTGGGAAAGAAGATTCTAAACCTCAGGGCAGATCTGTAAGACAGAAGGGGCTGGAAATATCCTGTTCATCTTTCTTTCTCCCTCTCTTTCTGCGGCTGCTTAAAGAAACAGACAAACCAGCACACCAAGATGGCTGCGGATGGCTCTCTGGCTCCACACGCTGGCTGACACCCCTGCGCGCCAGGTGGGCCCAGCTGTCCAGATGATGCGGCCCAGTCTGCCAAGCGAGCCTCACTAGGCTGCTGATCAATCCTCACTCGCCGGTGACTAGATTCCCAGCCGGCTGGGGGCGGCTGCCTAGCAGAGTGGAAATAGCCCTTGGGTTCTTCTCCGAGGCCCCTCCCACTTTGTCGCCTAGAGGAGAGACTGAGGGCAGTGGGTGTGAGGCCAGCCACACCCCCCTGCCCCCTCACCGTCCTTCCTGTCATGCGCAGAAGGACAGTGTTTGGTGCCGCCTCCAACGAGGGCCCGGAGAATGGAAGCAGATTGAAAGCTTAGGATAGACCGGAGATCAGACTCCCTTTGTGGCAGATGCAAATTCTGTCACCAGGTTGGGGGAACACAAGCCATTGTGCATTCTCCTTAGGATATCTGACAGGAATAGAGAGGTTCTGTGCCATCTATGCCCTCTTCCCAGGAAATTAGGCACACAGAATGCCAACTCCCTACACAGAGCCTGGGATCTGCTGTCCTCCATGCTCAAGGAAGGCAACTGCCTCAATAGCCCAGCCCAGGACCCGCTGAGCCAGGTGGGGCTGAGGAGTGGGGAGTGTGGCCCTGGGGTTTCTGTGTGCCTGTGTGTTGTGCACATGTGGAGTTTAGGCAATATGTCTTCTGGAATGTTTGTTACCAGTTGGAGTAGCCGTCTGAGGGACTCCCAGGAACAGTGGCTGGACCTGGCACATAAGAGAAGCCCAGGGTCCAACTGGCTGTCTGTAGACTGAAGAAGCCCCAGAAGTCATGGGTCACCCTTCTGGGCCAGCAGAGCAGCACAGTCAGTAGACAAGGCACTCCTCTCTTCCCTTCCTAATAAAATCCTTGACTGCAGCTGTCTTTCCCAAACCCAGGTCCCTCTTCTCTCCCTGAGCAGTGGTTCATGCTCCTTACCTCCAGCTGGAGCTTGGCCTGTTCTCACTTCACTATCTCTTTTCTGATCACCTTTCCAAAGGAACCTCCCTCTTCCCTCTGTGGAGTCTACTGTGGGAATAGCCCTAGAATTTTATCACAGTCCTGTGGTTTGCGAACTTCTCTGGGCTTCCTAGATGGCTCGGTGGTAAAGAATTCACCTGCAAGGCAGAAGACCCAGGTTCGATCCCTAAGTCAGAAACATCCCCTGGAGAAGGGAATGGCTACCCACTCCAGAATTCTTGTCTGGAGAATTCCATGGATGGAGGAGCCTGATTTAACCCCATGGCTACAGTCCATGGGGTTGCATAGAGTCAGACAGGACTGAGCAACTAACACTTTCACTTACTTTCGCTAGATAATGAGTACAGTGGGGGCTGGCCCCCTGTCTTCTGCATTTTGGCTTCGCTCTGCAGTGCCAGTAATAGTGCTATTCAACTATTAACCTTGAAATAAATTTTGGCTAAAATGAATCTGTTCTCAGGAAGCAGCAACTTAAAGATTTGCCCCCTGAAAACTATATGCCTTAGAAAGAAATACTAAAGACAAAACCCCTTACATATGGCCCTGCTTTCACCTCTCGAGGCTTTGTCAAGAACCAGCAGTCCTGTTGACTGATAAATCCCACAGTGCTTGGCTGGTCATCGCCCTGCCCACCGTGAAACCTTTGGAAACTCCCCCCCTTTGCTGTCATTTGTCGCCGGCTCCAAAGCTAGAATCACTCAGTGCTAAGTTTTGGTTTTCAGGCTCATGCAGAAGTATTTTCATTTGTGTCCTTTTTTTCCATCTGACTCTTTAATCCTTCTCAACTTCAGATCTTTGCACAAACCTCCCGTGTCATCATTGGGGAGCTCTGGGCTCAGAGCTAAGGTAGGAAGCAAAAAGGCCCAAATCTGCACGTTTTATTTCATTGGTACATGTATTTAATCCATCTGCAAACTGTTCATTGGATAGCATTGCAGGCTTCTCTCTCTGGGAACACTAAGGTATGTGTATTCAACAGTGGAAAATAAACATAAGATTTTATTACAAAGTGCCACCGCCGCTCCTGGCATGAGTAATTTGTGCACCTGCATTTTTAAAATGTTTCAAAGTTTTCCCCCTTGGTGGATTCCGTGGTAACACACATTCGCTTCCTGGCTGTCACAGCCTGGGCCTTCTAGGCTCCTGTCATGTCTACCCCTGCTTCCCCAGAAGCCACTGTCTTCAGAGCAGATGCAGTGACCACCCATGGAAGCCCTGGAGGGTAAGGGTACCTGTGTTGTCCTGAAGAATGCCTTCCTCCCAAGAACAGGCGAAAGTGTGGGAGTGTTAATCCTTAGTGCAAAGGGGGTGGGGAGTGGACTATCAGGGGAAGAGTTAAGGTCAGGTCCGCCCTCCTCAGATTTGGGGATGGTTTCTGGGATGCCCCCTCCTCCACACCCTTTGCCTCTCAGTCTGCTTTTTCATAAGCATAGGAACCCCATCTTTTGCAGCTCATCACTGAGGTTCTTTAGCAAAGAAGATGATTCAGTGTGAACCAGACAGAACTGAGACACCCAGTCAGCCAGAGTGCCTAGAGAATGAGAGGGGTATTAGGGGAGGAGGGTACTATGATTCCAAACTGGGTTCAGCATCCTGGCTGTCTTTTCTCTTTTCCTTCCCCTTCTTCTGCAGAATTCTGATTTTTGCAGGTGTGTAAGTCAGTCTGTGTGCTCAGCACTCACTAACAATTTCCCCTGCGATATCTGTAATCTCCTGGAAACATTCCTTGAAGCCTTGCAATGTCCCCCACAACCACCCAGAAGGCTGGCAGTTCCAAGTCATCTTTGGCACATTCGTGCTTTCTTAAAGTCATATCACCACATATGACACTCTCCTCCCTGCAACAGCAGGTCTCAGAGGATGACGATAATGACCCAGCACTACACCAACTTGATCGTTAGAGTTTCTGCTCTCTAAGCAGCACCAGGCACATAACTTGATCTAAAGAGTATTTATTTATCTGTCCAAGGCTGCAAATGGAGACAGAGGGAGCGCCACTGATGGAATCACGGGGTGTGAAATCTTCATTGTTCAATGTGATCCACAGCAATGGAGTGCTTGTTTCATTTAAATAATACCGGGTTTTCAAACACTGCACACCATCTGGCTTGAGAGCTGCCTGACTCAGGCACAGGAGTGGATGGTTGTGGCATTTTGAATAGTTTAACTGCAAACCTGTTCAGGTTTTGCTTGAGAGTTAGTAATGGAGTAGTTGCTTTCACTGCTGAGGATCAAGTCCCTTATTCTTGCCGTGGGTGCGGCTTCTGTTGACCAACTGGCCATCTCTGAACTTGACTGTCTAGGAGAATAATTTTAATAGGATTCCCTCGCAGAAGAATAAGAGCCTCACTTTGATATCCCCTGTGATGCTTTGTTGTTCTTTAGTCCCTAAATTGTGTCCAACTCTTTGCAACCCCATGGACTGCAGCAGTGCCAGGCTTCCCTGTCCTTCACGTTCTCCTGGAGTTTGCTCAACCATCTTGTCCTCTGTCATCCCCTTCTCTTCCTGCCTTCAATCTTTCCCAGCATCAGGGTTTTTTCCAGTGAGTCAGCTCTTCACATCAAGTGGCCAAAGTACTAGAGCTTTAGCTTCAGCATCGGTCCTTCAAATGAATATTCAGGATTGATTTCCTTGAGGATTGACTGATTTTATCTCCTTCCTGTCCAAGGGACTCTCAAGACTCTTCTCCAACACCACAGTTCAAAAGCATCAATTCTCCGGTGCTCAGCCTTCTTAATGGTCCAACTCTCACACCTGTACTTGACTGCTGGAAAAACCATGTCTCTGACTACATGGAACTTGTGGGCAAAGCGCTCCCTCTGCTTTTTTAATATGCTGTTTAGGTTTGTCATAGCTTTTCTTCTGAGGAGCAAACATTTTTAAATTTTGTGGTCACAGTCAGAGTCCGCAGTGATTTTGGAGCACAAGAGAAGAAAATCTGCCACTGTTTCTACCATTTCCCCATCTGATTGCCACAAAGTGATGGGAGCAGATGCCATGATCTTAATTTTTTGAATGTTGACTTTTAAGCCAGATTTTTCACTCTCCTCCTGCCATTAGAGTGGTATCATCTGTATATCTGAGGTTGTTGATATTTCTCCTGGCAATCTTGATTCCAGCTTGTGCTTCATCGAGCCCAGCGTTTCTCATGATGTACTCTGCATATAAGTTAAATAAGCAGGGTGACAATATACAGCCTTGATGCACTCCTTTCCCAATTTGGAACCAGTCAGTTGTTCCATGTCCAGTTCTAACTGTTGCTTCTTTACCTGCATACAAGTTTCTCAGGAGACAGATAAGGTGTTCTGGTATTCAAATCTCTTGAAGAATTTTCCACAGTTTATTGTGATCCATAGTCAAAGGCTTTAGCACAGTCAGTGAAACAGAAGTAGATGTTTTTCTGGAATTCCCTTGCTTTTTCTATGATCCAGCAGATGTTGGCAATTTGCTCTCTGGTTCCTCTGCCTTTTCTAAGTCCAGCTTGAACATCCAGAAGCTCTCAGTTCACATACTGTTGAAACCTAGCTTAAAGGATTTTGAGCATTACCTTGCTAGCATGTAAAATGAGCACAATTCTACAGTAATCTGAACACTTTTTGGCATTACCTTTCTTTGGAATTGGAATGAAAGCTGACCTTTTCTGGTTCTGTGAGCACTGCTGAGTTTTCCAAATTTGCTGACATATTTAGTGCATCACTTTAACCGCATCATCTTTTAGAGTTTGAAATAGTTCAGCTGGAATGCCATCACCTCCACTAGCTTTGTTCATAGTAATACTTCCTAAGACCCACTTGACTTCACATTCAAGGATGACTGGCTCTAGATGAGTGACCACACTAATGTGGTTATCAGAGTTATTAGGACCTTTTTTGTATAGTTCTTCTGTATATTCTTGCCACTTCTTCTTAATCTCTTCTGCTTCTGTTAGTTCCTTGCTGTTTCTCTCCTTTATTGTACCCATCTTTGGATGAAATGTTCCCTTGGGATCTCTAATTTTCTTGAAGAGATCTCTAGTCTTTCCCATTCCATTGTTTTCTTCTATTTCTTTGCATTGTTCACTTAAGGAGGCTTTCTTATCTCTCCTTGCTGTTCTCTGGAATTCTGCATTCAGTTGGGTGTATCTTTCCCTTTCTTCTTTGCCTTTTGCCTCTCTTCTTTTCTCAGCTTCTTTTCTAAAGCTATGATGCTTTAGTCAAGTTATAAAATTAAATTCTGGGAAAGATTTCTCAAAGAATCCCCTAGAACTTTCTAACTGGCTCCTCTGCTAAGTCCTGCCTTAAATAGAAGTATGAACTTCGTCCCAAAGCAAAGATGCTTGCTGTTGTCACTAAAAACCACATATGCTCATACACATGCACACCTGCATTTGTGCACATGCACGCCCTATTTGTTTGTAGAGAAATCAAAGACTTGCTTTGATGTAGTTATCTGGATTGTCTTGTGCTCAGATTGCTCATGTAATGTTACTCTCCATGTTTGCTAAGTCACTTCAGTCATGTCTGACTCTGTGGGACCCTATGAACTGTAGCCCACCAAGCTCTTCTGTCCATGGGATTCTCTAGGCAAGAATACTGGAGTGGGTTGCCATGCCCTCCTCCAGGGGATCTTCCTGACCCAGGGATCGAACCTGCATCTTTACGTCTCCTGCATTGGCAGGCAGATTCTTTTACTCTACATACAGAATATGATGAGGAGACTGGTGATAACCGAGGAGAAGGTTGCCACCTTCAGCTGGGTTGAGTAGCTCTTGACAAATATCCCTTGACTTGGATTCATTATTGCTCAGGCTCTTTCCACAGTTTTAGGCAAAGAGGCTATTTAAATTATCTCATTGATTCAGGGTGAGGATACTGTATTTGGATAAGTGATGCTGTTAAAATGAACCCTACAGTTGCAGTTCCTTAATATAATAAAGGACTCTCGTTCTTTCTTCCCATCATGTTCTTATATGATTTGGGGGGTGAGGTGAGACTCTGTACTGTGATGCCAGCCAGGGGTCTGGTCTCTGTCTTCTGTCACCTCCATCTCTACCACACAGCTCCAAGGTAGCCTCAGAAAACAGGAGAGAAAAGAGTGTGTAGAGCATACGCAACCACTCTACCTGCCTCGACTTAAAAACCCTCCTGGTACAAAAGGGGTGGGGCATGCCTGCTCACGGGTGCCAGGCAGGGGGCAGGTCTCACCACTGATACCTTGCCTTTGTTATCTGGATAATTCATGAGACAAGATCCAGCTCCAATTACAAATAATCGTTCCATTTCTCTTCTCATCACATCTTAGTGCTGGTGGAAGGAACACGTGCAGAAGGCCATGTTCTTGAAGTTTTCCTTCTTGGGTACAAATTTAGTACCTTCCACAGGAGTGATGGGCTCAAGATGAGTTGTAAATGGAGCTGATTATAGTTACGTTATGACCACACATGTGCCTGGGGTATTCTTCAATCTGTCTCAACCACTTCAGTCTGGCTTAGTGATTCTTTATAGTAGCAAAACTTCTTTCACTTGCAATTTGAAAAAGGCACTATAAAACCAGGCTATAAATAATATTTCATTAGTAGTTTCAAAGGCATTATGTTTTGAAGCATGATACTAGCTTACCATACCTAAATCCTTCCCATTGTCTGTTATTTAAGCTTGCTTTTCACATAACTACTCCTAACATAATGTTTCTGGCATACCAGGCCTATGTTATTTAAATGTTGATGATATTGATAATATGTTTTTCAGTCATTCTAAAATATTTCTTATATTGGTGACTTGTCTTGTCTTTGAAACTGTGATTGGAAACAATAGAATAATGAAACTCCTTCAAGGTTTTGTTAAATGGTATTTGGACCACTTGGAATAGAAGCTACATTGTTCTTAGCTCCAAGTTTCACATGTTTGTTTGCAACCGCTTTCTTGTGTCTGAAATACACTTGCTGTGGTCTTTGTCTCCATTCTAAACACACTGCACAGACAAGAGCCTGCTTCTCAGGAGAGTAACCAAGCCAAGGATGTCATGTTCCATCTTGATGATGAAATGCAGATTTGTTGTTAAAAGGCAAATTCTTCATTTTCAAAAGTGGAATAGAAATGATGCTTTAGAAGATTTTAGCTAATGAAATTTACCCTCTTCTCCCCCTCCTAAAAAAAAAAAAAAAATTAAGGATATACTCTGGAGCTTAGCCCAGAGTATTTCATTTGGCTTCAAAATGCATACGTTTTCTTTTACTTCATCATCTTGCCTTATGGTATTTTATTGTGCAGAGGGTAGCAAACCAATGTCGATCACCTTGTTGAGCTCAGGGCCACTGCCTGCTTGGTTTGCCTGATTTGTTTCCATGGCTTGTGGCTGTTGAAGCTGAACCTGTGTGGTTTCTGGCTGGTCCAAGTCGAGGAAGCTGAACCCAAATGGTTCCGTCGCTCTACAGCCTCTTCATCAGCCCAGACTTGTCTGTCAGGTTCCCTCTCTGGTAGTCCTTTCTTCATCTTCTCTGAAATCATTTGTACAAGATAGGAGGCTGGGGATGCCTCTTTCCTTCCAACATTTCTATCGGCTTAGGCTGAGTTTTCAGTTTGGACTCTGCTTTGGGAGTTTCTGGAGAAGGAAATGGCAACCCACTCCAGTATTCTTGCCTAGAGAATCTGTGGACAGAGGAGCCAGGTGGGCTGCTGTCCGTAGGGTTGCACGGAGTTGGATGTGGCTGAAGCGACTTAGCATGCATGCATGCATTGGAGAAGGAAATGGCAACCCACTCCGGTATTCTTGCCTAGAGAATCCCGTGGACAGAGGAGCCTGGTGGGCTGCTGTCCATAGAGTCGCACAGTCAGACACGACTGAAGCGACTTAGCTTGCATGCATTGGGAGTTTCTAGGCTTTGAGAGGATATACTTTTCCAGCTCCCCAATGAGTCTGGGTGGACGTTGGTTTTTTTGCAGCCTCCTCAGTCAGTTTTCCACAAATATCCAAACATGAAAGTCTCATTCTGCTCCTTTATTCCTGTTTGCATGGCTTGGGTGGGCCATGGTGGATGCAGGTTGACACTGTGGACAGGACGAGGAGAACAGATGAATGGAGCTCTCCAGCTCCGTTCAACACAGCTGCCCTCAAGTTACCAAAGGTTTGTGTGGAGATAGTAGCCCTGTGAAGAGGAAGGTTCTGCAGGGAAACCTGCCAGAACCTCAGAAGATGCAACTAACCCACTGACTGGGAGAGGCATCCACTTCCCTTCCTATGGGGTGCTGGGGAGCCAGGCATCAAATAGCTTTTTGGCTTTTTGTTGTTGTTTGTTTTGTTTTCTGATATTTTTTTTCCTGCTTTGTTACAAACTCTAGTGTAACTTTGAAAATTCAGTTTCAGACTGTCCCACGCATCCCTCATCCTCAAGAGCAGGAGGGAAGAAATCAGACCTAGGATTTCACCAGGATAGTAGTACAGAGGAATGGATTGACCAAGATGCTTTTAAATGCCCGCAGCTTCTCAGTGCAGAAGAATGCAGACGAGGCATCTGTTAGACCAGCGTGGTGGTCTCCAGGTGCCTGGTGCCCCTGGGGAAAAAATTAAAAGAACCTCTAGGAGACAAACAGCAGGGACCCACACACCAGAGGGGTCCCATCCGAGGCAAGGCTGCATGGCTCACCCTGATGTTAACGTGGATGAAGGAAGGGACTGAATGACATTCCCAACCCACAGTGATTCCATTTCATCATTTTGTACACATACATTCACGATGTGCTATATGTTATATATAATTTACTAAAGCATGCTTTTAAAAATAGATTTGAGGAGCATGGAGCCCCCAGAAGCGTATGTTATTGTACTGGGCTTGAGTTTCTGCTTCCCTCCCACAGGGGACTGCTGAGGGTCTATTTGAGGGCATGAATATGGAAAATTCAGCTCCAGCTCCCCCACCCTGCTCCCCAAACAGCACTGCAGAACTATGCTGAGCTCCTGTGGTTTGGAAAGAACAGATGCAAGAGACAAAATAAGTACAGAAGGAATTTGGGGAATGGGTCCTAAGAATCACCACGTTTCCTATCACTCTCAGAAAATGCATCTCTTTTCAGGGGTACTGTACATCTGTGTGGTTCCAAACCACCAATTATTTTTCCAAGCAGCCTAATTACAGCCTTCTCCTGAAAATGCCAAACACTCCAATGAAATACAGCTTCAGAAATTTTCACTTACGTTAATTGGTTCCAATTACTCAGACCTGCTTTGGCGCACCCCCCCTCAAAAAAAAAAACTATGCAAGCCAAGTTCTTTTTTTTCCCCCCTCTCTTCCCATTCACTTTTTCCAGAAAAAACAGTAAAGAGCTACCCCCCGGATTCTACATATTTTATCAGAACACGACCTAACAGGACAGGAAGTATAATTGAAGGAGGCGGGGAGGACCCTGTCCCAGTGGACACTGACCCTCCACATCTGCACGGGCCCTGAGAGGCCACAGATGTCACAGGCCTTCCTCTTGAACCACTCTGAATGTAATCTGCTGGGCTTGGTTTGCTGACTGTATATGCACGTCAAAGACTGTGGCCATGGATTATTTATAAGATGTTCACTTCCAATTAGCGCCGCTTAAACCGTGAGCTTCAACTTGGCACATGCAGCAGCCGCAGTCTGCTCTGAAAGGTTGGGCAGGTCGGGGTGATAAGTAAGCCTCTTGCCAAGCTAGCATGCAGAAGTTAGCTGAAGTAGCATTTGGAAGCTGCCCTGTTTGCAGACAGACTCTTACTTCAGTTAGCAATGCTTTACGTGACATCATAAAAGACATACAAGGGCCCTTTTTCAGAGGATGGATCTGGGAGCCATGGGTCGTTTGAGTCCACGACTCCACAAGCGCCCACTTGGAGAATCAGCGGGTCTCATTTCAGATCTGTGTCTGCCTCTGTGGAAAACCCCCGTTTTCTAACATGATGGAGACTCACCGGCATTGCCTTCTTACTCCACGATCTAGTATGGTGGGAAGAGCTACTGGGAAAATCAGTTTAATTTACCCATTTTAACCAAATCTAATTAGCCAAATTTAATTAACCCATTTGCTGAGGTTAATGAAACCCTTGTTAACTTGAGTCAGGAGGAGCATGAACAGGAGGGCCTTTGAAGCTCAGATCCCTAATAGGATCCATGCCTTTGGGAGCCGTGAACCTCGCAAAGCCAGGGTAAGGAGGTTGGTACTTTGAATCTTTTCTCAGGAAGGGAGTCAAAGGGGCATTCTGCAGAGACAGTGGACAGCACTCTAGTCTCTCCTAAAGTTATTCAGAGCTCGAAATTGTCATTTAGTCTAAAACCCGGGGGATTCCAGGTATCAAGGGCATATTCCATAAAATTGCAGTAGGTCATTCCATTGCTGAGTGGAAATGACCTGGTCCACTTGCACTGTCTAGTAGCTGTCCTGCTGCTCCATGTTATCAGAAGCCCCGTTCTCAGTTAAGGGTGTTTGCGAGGCAGACATCCAGACCCAGACTGATGGTTCTCCTGCCTGGAGTTCAGGATCAGGGTGATGAACTGGCAAGATCACTGTGTTTTAGTTGGCAGGTGTCACTGTCACAAAACTCCCCTTCATCTGGCATTGGCTGAGAGCCCCATCCACTGACTCAACTCAGGGTTTGATCACCACTCAGTCTGGTGCCCTTCTCTCCTCTGTGGTGGTGTTTCTTTAGTGGTTCCTGAACTCTTCTGAACCTTGGGAGACAGCTTCCAAAGCATGTCTTTAGCAGGAAGGTGGCCCCCCTCTTTTTTGGAATGTCAAGTTTGTTCCTAGGAGAAAAAGAATTTAGAAGACCTTTGCACATGTGCAGAGGCTAGGAGCTAAACAGAATCTTCTGCAGTCAGAGTGCATCTACCAGGACATAGAGGAGGTTGAGAGTGTAGAGAGCAGGGTGGAGGGCAGCGGGTGGGGGGGGTGGGGGGGTGGGGGGGGGGTGGGAGGGTGGGGGGGGTGGGAGGGTGGGGAGGGGGGTCTCAGAATTCCACTGGGAGTTTTTTCCTTCTTGATTCAAAAGATGGTGTGATCCATTCAGGACTGATCTGGCCAGGAGGAGAGGTTTGGGGCTATCACACATCACTGAATGCAGCGGGCTCAAAATCTAGGGCTGAGCAAGGAGGGGCTCAAAGTAGCATAAGAGGCATTTTGCTCCACTCAGAAGGCTGTTGCTTCTAGTCACACTCTCCATGTCTGTGACCTTGAGTTCAAAGAGTAGAAACACCAAGTAAAGCCTTTCCGTTCTTTAAAGGGATGCATTCAGTGAGCCCCCTCCTCCTTCAGTCTTTGGAAAGAAGAATGTGCAAAATGCTAAATGAATGGTTTTATTCCTGATCCACCAAACAGGGAAGGGAAGAAAGCAGCTGAGTGCAATAGGACGGGTTTCCGTAGGATGGAACCGTGTCAGTGGGAAAACACAGTAACAAGATTGGGATCCGATTCACCACAAGAGCAGAGCTTTTTCTTTATTGATTATTTAAGTCTTCTTCAAAAGAATTTTCCTGAGGTGGTAGAAAAACTCAATGAAAAGGCTTCATTTATTCATTTATGGGTGGAGATGGAAAAAAATACATTAAAAAAGTATAACAAAAATGAACATTATGAAATACAGAAAGTATTCTGGGAGTGTTTTCCTGGAAATTTTCTGGTCTTTCAGAAAGTGCTTTTCCTAATATGTCTCAAGTCTTCTCCATCTCCCTCATCCACTGTTTAGATAAATGACTTTAAGCCATCATTCTGAAGCAAAAGTGGTTTAGGTGTACCAGAATTGAAATCGTTCTATGTTAATGAATTGATAAAGCGGTATTCCTGTTGGGTCCTCTTTATCCTTCCCTTAGAGGGTCAGCGAGGCCAAGAATTCATTCATGGAGCAAATATTCAAACAAGGCTGACGTTTCTACACATTGCCAACCACAGGCAAGTCAAGTCAGTATTGACTTTATTATCCAAATCAGCACCAGAATGATCATTTTCAGTCATCATGGGGGCAATCAAACACAGACAGGTGTCACGCACAGAATGAGGATCCTGGAGGTATTTAGTGCTCATCTACATCCTCTCCCGAGGCTGCTGGTCCCAGAACCATGAGGGGAACTGATGTACTCAAGGCCACAGAGCTTCAGGTAACAGAGAAGGGCTCGAGCATACATTTCCTTATTCCAATTCCAGAGCTCCCATTCAATTTCATAATGAAAAGTTTATTCCCCTCAGCTTTCCTTTGTGACATTCTCTTAACAGCACTGAGATATGAAACCCAAGATGCGCGTTCTGGTCTTTGGGTCACCCCTGACCAGCCATGAGTGTTTAAGCAAGATGCAGACCTCTCTGGATTTCAGATTCCTCATCCATCAGATGAGGTAATTACACTTTTCCAGTGCTCGCCACACTTCTCCATCAAAGCACCCCTCCTAGCAGAGCAGAGTGGATGATGATCGGAATAAGAGTTTGGAGGTGTGTCAGTAAGTGGCCCCCTACAAGCAAGAAATGCATTTGAAGTGTTGGGATTTGTCATAGTGGTTTGTGTGACTTCTGCATTTTACTTAATGTATCTGTGTTTGTTTTCAAGTAAAAGCGGTGTTTGAAATGTCTTACTGTCAGTCGGAGTTAATTTGCCAAGGGGAGCCTGTTTATCCTAGGGTGTGAGGGCGGGGTGGTGTTCTAGACTTCTTTCCTCCTCGTGGATTCCCTGCTCTGTGTCCATGTTTCTTATTTCACCCTGCACTCCTCTTCCTGGTTTCAACAATGTAAGCAGCTTTCTCACCACGGTGTTCAATGGCACTCAAGAATGCCTGTTTGAGAGAGTACCTGAAAGGGAAATTAGCATCCTAGGCAGAGTGTCTAGAAAAGGACACAGATATTTACCAGATGGAAACAGGAGGCTGCTCTTCTAGATAAGATCGGCGGCTAGTTCATCAACCTGGACTCTATCTGATGGAAATCTGCCTTGGTATTGAGCCACATTTTTAACCCTTTGCCCCAGATCTTTTCTGGAAAGAGGTGGGTCGTGGATGTTGTTGTCTAGTCTCTAAGTTGTGTTCGACTCTTTGTGACCCCATGAAATGCAGCATGCCAGGCTTCCCTGTCCTTCACTATCTCCCAGAGTTTGCTCAAACTCATGTCCATTGAGTCAGTGATGCCATCCAACCATCTAATCCTCTGTCACCCCCTTCTCTCCCTGCCTTCAATCTTGCCCAGCATCAGCATCTTTTCCAGTGAGTCAGTTCTTTGCATCAGGTGGCCAAAATATTGGAGTTTCAGCTTCAGATCAGTCCTTTGAATGAATATTCAGGGTTGATTTCCTTTAGGATTGACTGATTTGATCTTGCTATCCAAGGGGCTCTCAAGAGTCTTCTCCAGCACCACAGTTTGAAAGTAAAAGCTGTGACAAACCTAGACAGTGAATTAAAAAGCAGAGACACCACTTTGCTGACAAAGGTCTGTATAGTTAAAGTTATGGTTTTTCCAATATTCATGTACAGAGGTGAGAGTTGGGCTATCGATAAATATTTGGATTTCAGAAGCACTAGATTAAACCTCTTTGAAAAAAAAAAATGCAACATTACCTCTTATTCAGATGCAAATCTTTTGAGTACCTCAGCTTGCCAACACCAAAGTGGAGAATCAGTTTCTAGTTTGGTTTTCCTCCATTCCTCTCTGACTGTGGCTCCCATCGCCTTCTGTGTGTGTGTTGGGAGGGGGGAGGATTTAGGATAGAGGGTGAAAATGGGGATGTTTCTCACCCAGTCCTGGGCAGTGATCAGCAAGGACAGGGAGACTGGCCAAATTTCTTGTCTGCTGCAGCAGCAAAGCCCTTCTCCCCAGTGGCTCTTCCAGAGGGAAATTACTCGAGTGTTCTGATCACTTCCCAGAGGGTGAAGTGGATGGGATGAGGAGGGAGGTTCACTCTTCTGAGTGAACCGAGCCCATGTGCATAACGCTGCTTGTGGGCGTCTTCAGGCACCTTGCACATGGTAGATACCCAAGAATGGTTTATCAGATTCATGAATCAGTGCCAATTCATCATTGAAACGTTGACACGTGGCTTATGATAAAGAATAGCCCCTTAAAACCCAGTATCTCGGCTCAGGTTTAGTTTCAAATCCTATAAATATTTAGAGACTAACAAACAACTCTAGATGAATCTGCTGCTGCTAAGTCACTTCAGTCGTGTCTGACTCTGTGTGACCCCATAGACGGCAGCCCACCAGGCTCCCCCGTCCCTGGGATTCTCCAGGCAAGAACACTGAAGTGGGTTGCCATTTCCTTCTCCAATACATGAAAGTGAAAAGTGAAAGTGAAGTCGCTCAGTCATGTCCGACTCTTAGCGATCCCATGGACTGCAGCCTACCAGGCTCCTCCATCCATGGGATTTTCCAGGCAAGTGTACTGGAGTGGGGTGCCATTGCCTTCTCCGCTAGATGAATCTAGGTTGTGGAATTTAGGCTCACCAAGTGGTTTCCACTCTGGTTGAAGAGTCGAAGCACAAGACAAGCTTTCTAAAAATACTGATGCCCAGGCCCCACTCCAGTGTAACTGAATCAGAAACTCTAGGGAGGGACCTGCTGCTGCTGCTGCTGCTGCTGCTGCTAAGTCGCTTCAGCCATGTCCAACTCTTCACGACCCCATAGACAGCAGCCCACCGGGCTCCCCCTTCCCTGGGATTCTCCAGGCAAGAGTACTGGAGTGGGTTGCCATTGCCTTCTCCAGGGAGGCACCTGGGTATAGGCATTAAAATTTTTTTCCAGGTGATTCTGGCGCATAAGACTATGAATGACTCATCTAACCAGGCAGGTGAAGTGGTTTTCCCAGGACCTCCCCAGGCTGGGGGTAGTGCTGGCTTCCCCTCCAATCCTGTGCTCTTTCCCACACACCCCAGCAGCCCTCCTTTACCCCTGTGGCCTGTGGGAGAACTTGAACTTTTCCACTGGGAAAAGGGAGCAGTTGTTGACCCACTAACCCCCTGGAAACAAGTGCTTCAGCACCATGGGAATTTTCCTGGTCCTATTTGTGGAAATGATCCAACGTTGGATGTTTTTCCAGGAAAGGATATTATGAGCGGGGTCCCTTTGGTAACTGCCTATAAGCATTATTTGTGAGGCATGGGAAGATTCTAGCCCTAAAATATCCCCTTTGCCTTCAGTTACTTATGCTGAAAGGCATCTCCCAGGAATATTTAGAGGGGGTTAAGATAGATTACTTCATAGAATATAAATGAGGCTGTAGGTGACCTCTTTTCTCTCTGCTAGTCTAAATGAAGGGCTGATCATTTGAGTACTTAGCACAGTGCTTGGCCATAATAGTTTTACAATATGTATATGGTAACTTTTTACAATTTTATTGAATTTTTTTCTTTTATTGAAGTATAGTTGATGGTACAATGTTATATAAGTTGTAAGTGTACGATGTAGTGAGTCACAGTTTTAAACGTTATTGTAGTTGCTGTAAAATATTGGCTACATTCCCTGTGGTGTGTAGCGCATAGCTTATTTTATACATAATGGTTTGTACCTCTTAATGCTGTACCCTGATATTTCCCCTCCTGTATTCCCTTCCTCCATTGGTTACCACCAGCTTGTTCTCTGTATCTGTGAATCTGTTTCTCTTTTGTTGTATTCACTAGTTTGTTATATTTTTAAAATTTCACATATAAGTGACATCATACAGTCTTTATCTTTCTTTATCTGACTTATATCACTTAGCATAATGCCCTCCAAGGCACTTAGCGATATACCCTCCATCCATATTGCTGCAAATGGCAAAATTTCATTCTTTTTTATGGTGGAGTAGTATTCCAGTGTGTATGTGTGTGTGTGTGTGTGTATGTGTGTGTGTGTATTCTACATCTTCTTCATCTTTCTGTCTGTTGATGGATACCTAGGTTGCTTCCAAAGCTTGGCAAGTACAAATAATGCTGTTATGAATATTGAGGTGCATGTATCTTTTTGAATTAGGGCTTTTGGGTTTTTGGATATATAGCCAGGAGTGAAATTGCAGGGACATACAGCAGTTCAATTTTTAGAACTCTTATGTGTAAGACGGAGAAGGCACTGGCAACCCACTCCAGTACTCTTGCCTGGAGACTCCCATGGACGGAAGAGCCTGGTAGGCTGCAGTCCATGGGGTCGAAAAGAGTCGGACACAACTGAGCGACTTCCCTTTCACTTTCCACTTTTATGCATTGGAGGAGGAAATGGCAACCCACTCCAGTGTTCTTGCCTGGAGAATCCCAGGGACGGAGGAGTCTGATGGGCTGCCGTCTATGGGGTCACACAGAGTCGGACACAACTGAAGCGACTTAGCAGCAGCAGCAGTATGTGTAAGAAAACCATGCTGGGTTTTAGGTACATTGTCTAATTTAATTATTACCACCACACTTAGGAGGTAGTTGTTATTATCCTTGTAATGAGGATATACAGTCTGAGACTCACATTCTAATTCTGATGCCTATAGGTTTCAACGAAACCCAGAAGATCCTCTGAGCTCAGACTAACACTTCTGCTTCACTTATGAAATGGGCCCTTGACATAAGAGGGAGGGGACATGATTTTCTCTGGGGATGCCTGATATTTAATTGTTTATTAAAGCTTCAAGTCTTATAAACATTAGTGCATCCGCTTTTTCCAAAAGTGGAAAAACCAAAGCCTTTGAGTCTCTTGGTTTGGTGTTCAAATCCTAGTCTGATCATTTTCTGGCTGTTAAAAAAAAAAAAAAGACTGAACTTGTAAGACCCCACTGTCAGAAGGAGGGAAGAAGAGAGGAAAAAAAGAAGAGATGGCGAGGGCAGGGAAATGGAGAGTAAGAGGAGTATACAGAAGAAGGGAAATAAAGAAAAAAAAAAGAGAGGGAGCAGGTGGTGAGGGGGGTTGGGGGTGGAGAGGTGGAGGAGGACCCTCAGAGTGTGATGGGAGGCAGGAGATGGATGCTGTGGGGACCTAGCTATGCTGCACAGCAGGGCGCAGGACACTCGAGAGGAGAAGTGCTTTTTAAAGCACATTTCATTCTTTTTTTTATGTATTTAATTGAAGGGTAATTACTTTACAATATTGTGTTGGTTTCTGCCAAACATCAACATGAATCAGCCATAGGTATACATATCCAAGACGCCAAGCAGAAGACCAGGACCTGCTGTGAGGAGAAGACTTGAATTAGGAACAAATAGGTGGAGGCAGGTATGAGGGAGTGTTTCCACAGACCCAGGGCAGAGGAAGAGTGGAATTGGTTCCAGAGGAATTCAGTGACAAAAAAATGCAGGAAGCAAAAGAAAACGTTGGGTCAGTGAAGGCTCGGAAGGGCTTCTCTGTAGGCCAGAATTAAAGACACTGCAAAAGTGAAAGGCATGAAACGGAACATTTTTGACCAGAAGAATGTACCTCTTTGAAGTGTCTGCCTCCCAAAAAAAGTATGTCGTGGATTCTAGCTTTTGAAAAAAAGGAGAAGGGAAAAAACTGTGAATCAAAGGAAGTGATAAATCTGCCTGCGCCCCTCCCCGAAACAAAGCACGTGGAGCTTAATTAATGCATTTAGTTACCTGACCAGTAAAACCTCATTTTCAATCCTGTCTTGGGGCCTCATCTAATTCAGGAGTTCTGGGGAGATGAAAATCACTTTTAAGTGCTGCCTCTGAGGATGATCATGAGTGCTGTTAACTCCTTGGGGAAAAACCAGACTCACATATTCAGTGTATTATAACGCTTATAAGTGTCTCATTGAAGGCAGTGTCCTCTAATATAGACACATGGGTCATGAAATAAGGAAAAGCAAGCAGATTTGGGGAGGTGGAGAGACACTGCAGAGCTAACAGGACTGCTTTTAAATTTCAGACCCTGGACAGTGTAGGAGGGAAGGTTTCAGATAGGAAAGGGGGTAGCGAGGACACGGAAGATGTGAGGTGTCTATTGTGAGAACCTGAGAAGAGAAAACGAAAGCCACTTGGAGATGGGGCCCCATGAGAAGAAAGGGATTGCGTCACACTCAATTACAAGGGGTTACATTTCTAGAGAAGGGACAATACCCACAGGCGATGGAATCAAGCACCAAGTATTATACCGACCTGGGAGAACCAGGAAAGAGGCTACGAATGAGCAGCAATGGGCAAGTCCACTATTTCTCCGTGTCTTTCTCCTGTCTCTCTGTGTTTCTGCTGTCTCTGGGGCTGTCTCTCTGACTCAAAGCTAGCTGAAATGGCAAGAAGCAGTATTCAAAATTTTTAAAAGGCAAAAAGTAACATCACAAGCAAAGGTGGGACCATTTACACAGAACCATGTCTTTTCTTCTTTATTTTTCCCCACTTAGGGAGATGTCTAAGAGGGCAGATGGCTGTTTCAAAGATTTAGAAAATGATGGTCAAGCAGATATTTAAATAAATGGCAAGAGTAGTGCTTCTTGCATTTAGATACATCTCTTAATTTCTTTGTTATTTGATTTCAGAACACTGGAGCGTTACTGAGGTTTACTCATAAATTTGGAGGAGAGTTTTTGCACATTGGGCCAACCCTGCCGAGGAAGGCAAGGAGAAGCCAAGGGGCATGGCAGAAAGAGCACGGAAATGGGGGTGCCAAAGCTCTGGCTCTTTTCCTTTGCTCTTCTGAAATACTCAGCCTTGGCATGTCACCAGACTTGGATTCGATTTTTCCCATTAGTTATCAGGACTAGGATATCCCAAAGATCTGATTCTAAAAAGCTATTTTTCTAAATTGGCCTCTCATCAGGAACTGGTTAACAAAAATTTAGAGGTTTGACATTTTCATTATCTCCTGATATCTGTTTCAAAAAACTACTTGCCGTTTATTGGCTTATGAATCCAGGAGAAATCGCATTGGTTGTACTTAAGCCTTCCTTTTTGCTAATTTCCTGTCAAGATGTGGTTGAGATTTATAGTTCTTTCTAGGCAGCTCCAATATAGTCTTCTTGGAGAGAAAGTAGCTTCAAAGCGCTATTCTGTTCCTGTTCTAATACAGTTAGTACAAGGAGCTGTCTCTCAAGTACCTGTGGGCCAGGCCAGCTCTTCCTGGGTAGTTGGTCACATTTCCATTGGAAAGACAGTGGAGACGGGCGGGACTAAGAGCTGGGTGCTTCTCTACCGCCGCTCCCCCAACTCACTCTCTATGTGTTTGGGGCAAATTATTTATACTTCTGAAGCCTCAGTTTCCTCACCTGTGAAACTAAGATAATAATTGTGTTTCATAGGGTTATATGTATGAAATGCATTAACACAAAAAAAACCACTTAGCATTATGTCTGATCCAGAGTACAGAAAATGAATGTAAAGTGTAACTGTAATGTCCCTGTCATTAATACAGTTACCAGAACTTCTTACATTATAATGAGTAGCCTCAAATTAAATTCTATTCACTGCTCTGGTGGTTTGTGACTCAGATGCTTTCTTCCCTCCCCTCTCTGACTCTCATTGCTGAGTAGTTACATTAAAAATGTAACAAGCTGAATATCATTTAATAATAACAGTTAATTCAGGAGAATTATTTTCTCTCTGGTTTTTTTTTATCACTTTTGTTCACTCCACCTACCTTTCCATTGGGGTCTTCGGGGTTAATGAGGAGCAGCTTTATACTTGGATAGTTGGTTAATCACTGAGTAGAATGTGGGAAGAAAGCTACTCAGATGCTTTTCATCTTAGCATCCAATTCCCAGGGAACTCTGGAAAAAATTTTTTTCCTCATCTAAGGCCACCTACAGTATTAGGTAATTATTAAAGCTGATTGCATATCAGAGCCTAAATACAGTGTCATAGAACCGTGCTTCACTCATTCCCGCCTCACGGCAAATGAATCAGAAGCACTGCCGTGTATTTTTGAAGAGTAAATCTTTGTGCTAATTAATTATATTAATATCAACATGTTGATATTGATATAATTAGCACAGTGGATGACACTGATATAATTAGCACAAATATTTACTCTTCAAAAATAAGTGGCAGTGCATATGCATATAATAACCTTAATAATGACGCTGAACAGTTATAGCACCATTTTCTCCAAGGAGCTTATAAAAATACATAAATAGCAAATAAACCAAAACTCAAACCTCTTTGAGAGTTTTAAGAGCATCACTGAGCAAGGTTGAAGGGGATGACTTGGTCAGAAGGAAGCCCATGAATAGATTCTGATGGGAGTCTTTCCCCAAAATGAAGTGACTCTCCAAAAAGCTCCTGATAAGCCTAAAACTAAGAGCTGCACCAAATTATGTAATGGGATTGAAATTGAAAAGGAATCCTTCTCTTTCCTTATTCTAATTAATGTTCAGCTAATCTAAAGCCACAGTGATTTGGTTTTAAAACTAGACAGAATTGGGTAAAAGTAGGGGTGTCTGCGAGTAAGACAGAAAAATATATTTGGGCCATCCTGTCTTCAGGGTCTTTGACCTAGAAAGACCATGGGCCCACTGTCCAGAAAACCTGTCCCTAGGTCTTTCTCTCCTTTGTTTGACGACACAGCTTCCATGCCTCTTCATATAACTGTGACAGCAAGAGCGGGTTTGGGATGACTGTGTGCGGTTCCATGAGAGGAGAGGGTGGGCATGGTGCCTAATGGTTCCATTGGCACTCTGCTGTCAGGGGCCTCTGAGAACCAACTTTCCCACTGTGTTTGTGATGGGAGATATCAATCTCAACCAATTTCTTATTCCTTTATTTGAGTACAGGCTAATCGAGTTATACATTTTCTTACCATAACAACCATATCAACAGCCGCCACAGTTTTGAAGCCACTGTGGCACACACACATATCTGCCCACACAAATACGCAACATGCACAACACCAGACAGAGCCTCGAGTTCAGATGAACTCACTGATAAGCATGGTAGATACAGGCCGGGAGACTTTTCCAATATGTTGTGTTTTATAACACTGATTTACTGGCAAACCTCTGAGAAGTAAGCATGGTTTTACAGACTGACAGAAAAGAACATTCATTATGTTAACCCTCTTTTCCCCCGAGGATGAACTCCTATAATGGACCATTCCAGATGTTCTGCTTCTTAACACCTCTTTGGATGTGGAGATTGCACAGCAGGAGACAACATCTGGGGGAAAAGGAGACTTAGAATATCGGTGTGTGCCTGGTAGTGATTCTGGGGTAGATTCTTCTTTTTTTTTTTGATATGGACTTTTTTTTTTTTTTTTTAAGTCTTTATTCAATTTGTTACAGCATTGCTTCTGTTATTTATGTTTTGGTTTTTTGGCTGCGAGGCATATGGGATCTTAGTTCCCCAAGCAGGGGTTGAACCCACATCCCCTGCATTGGAAGGCGAAGTCTTAACCACTGGACTGCCAAAGAAGTCCCTAGTCTCTTGTAGATTAGTATTTTTAATTTCTGGGTGCACAGCAGAGAGGTAGATCAATATTTCCTCTTGAGTTTTGAGTTTTGGATTATCTAAAGAATTTTTCTTCCTTGCATTCATGCAGTTTTAGAATTCCAGATATAAGCTGACCTTCCTCATTACCCTAAATTGTATGGTGTTGCAACTTCTTATTTGATAAAACTGCTTTGGTCTTTCAATAAGGGGCTTCGTTGTTATCATGGTGAGAAATAGTAGAAAATCTCATGAACGTCACTGCTCAGACTGTGCTTGGTTCTTGGATCGGAGGGGAGGTTGAATTTCAGTCCTAATGCTTATGATTGTTTCATTTCATTTTGACGTCGTAATTGAGACAAATCTCCACCAGTTCCCCCATCCCCCACCTCATCACCACATCTCTGTATTCTCGCTTCCAAGTTTAATCTTCCACTGCCATTTGAACGTAACAGCGTTGGAGCGGATGACACACGCAGTAAGCGTTTTGCATTGTAGCCTCAGTCCGTGACGTTTTGCAAAGCAGGTATCCAAAGGCACACACTGAACTCATTTTGCCAGTGTAATCTTGCCTTTTAATAGCTTCCTAACAGGGTATCCAAAGAAACACTCTGGAAACATTTTGCCCTCCTAATTTCATGTTGTAATGACATCAAAATGTCATAAAGCAATTACCATCCCAAGCACAAAATGATCTTTAGAAGTTACTTTCTCCATAGGCTCATTAACTTCTTTCTAGCTTTAATATCTTGATTGTTTAAAGAAATGTTCAATGCTAATTGAGAGACTTCATTTAAAATTGAATACCATTTATTTAGCACAGACTTTCTTTCTGTTTCTGTCTCCCTCTTTCAACCCATTTGCACTAGGCTGACAGAACCCTGGATTTATAGATACGCACACACCTTTTGACCTCTCCAGTTAAAATTCGAAGTGGAATTGATCTGGTACAATGCAAAAATCAGCATAAAGCCTGGACTGCTTCGAGGACAAAGGGATCAGTAGATACTGAAGATGTCCTTGGTAGCAAGGATGTCCCAGAGCTTCTGCAGTGCCCCCAAAATACCAGGCTGCGTCCCTATTATGACACTTGGAGCAAACATGAGGTGCTTAGTGGGAGAAGTTCAACACAAACACCAGACTTCAACTCCCTTTATTTCTAATGATTGAGATCTGCCAGGTGCATTTCTTCAAATGAAAAGTCTAAATCCAGAGAACCGACAGTGACAAATTGGATTCAGTCTCATTCTGTGATACCGGCTGTGATTTGCAGCTGTCCTCTCCTGCAACATATACAGGAGGAGTCTGAGCTTGTGTTTTTCTGCGGGCTGTCTGTCTGAAATAAATAAGGAAAGGGGAACAACCTCAACAACCTTTTCTACAGAAGCATGAGGGCCAATTTGCTTCTCCCACACATGCCAGGTAATCTTCATATCTTAACCTTTAGCTCTCAGAACACATTCTTATCTGGATAATGGAAGGGTTGGAAATGAGCTCAACTCATTTGCACAAAGCAATGCCAAGGTGTCACGGCCTCTCTACTCAAATCAAGAGATAAGATGGCCTCTGACTTTCTCTATAGACTCTCTGTCCAAGACTAAATAACACAGGGATGTTCTTGCCAAATATTTTTTTCTTCTGTTTTGAGATCCCTCCAAGGTGACCTATAGAGCTCTTAGCAACCAGTTTAATCTTTTGCCGATGGTGGAGAGACAGAATGATTGGTTCAGATGTTTGAAAATAAAGCTAAAACTGGGAGGGGCTACTTGGTTAATAATAAATAGCAAGAAAGATATATGAATAAAAATAAGCATCTTAATGATTTACCATTGCTATGAAACCAATAGGTTGGCGATCCAATTCGATATCCGCAAATTTGTATAATCCTCAGGGTAAAACAATTTAATGGGCTGTCTCTTTTATAGTTACAAAAGGCCTTTCATGTGATCAATTATACATAAGAGTACAATAAATGTAACTTTCTTCATACTAATCACATCTAACTTAAATTCTCTTGTTGGTCTTTGGAGTGTATGTAGCATTCCCAATAAAGTTTTTAGTTCTGACTCTTACCAAAAGTTAATCTGCCCAGAACTTCCAAGTAAATCTTCGATACGAGGGACTTTTTTCCACACTAAATAAAATGGTTCAAACAATACACTTGGTTAGGAAACTGCTGCCTCCTCCTGTTCTGGCCCCTTCTTCAACACAACAATCCTGCTGCTTTAGTCAGCCAGTGGGCAGTGGGGGGTTGGTTTGATTGTCTTTCTTCTTTTTGGTTTTGTTTGTATTTTGTTGGAAAGGCAGCCTAGCACTGTGTTAACACTGTCACCCGAGGCTAACAAAACTTGTCTAAGAGATGGAGATTGCCAGTCTTCACGCCAGTGACAGGTCCCAGGAGGCCGTCGGACCCTCCCAGATTCCTATAAAGCCCAGATTCCCATCTGTTTTATTAGATGTTTAATTAGTTTGCTCCTCTATGAAACCAGAAAGTAAAATGAAACCCCTCATCATGAACCACTTAAATTAGAGGTAAAGGTCACAAAGACTCTAAAGTTAGCGAAAAATAAGAAATGACTAAATTCCCCGAATTGCTTGAGTGAACCAACTGATGCTTGACTGTGAGTTAGTTGATTTAACAGACTTTCTTGTAGCCACTACTAAGTACCAGGAACTGTTCTAGGTGATATAAATGCAGTCGTAAGATTTAACTCTGTAGCATTTCAAAGAGTAGAATGAACTTCAAGGCATTGCCCTGTACCTACTCACAATGTATAGACAATTCATTTCGAAGTATGAAGCATCTCAGAACATGGAGGATAGGATTGAAGAAAAATAATAGGGAAAGGCAGTGGATATATATTTTTTTTCCCCAAGCCTCCAAGCATAAAATGAAAGATATCTGAGAAAGGAGATTTCTTAAAGTCCCAGTTGGGAGATTAGTTAATCCCTTGAGGATTGATTTTAGGGCTGCACATCCTGAGAAAGTTACATGTATGTGGAAATATAGGAAAATCTAGGTCTAATCACTAAAATAAAAGATGGGAGTGTGTGTGTGTATAATTTGCCTGAGATTATCTAAGAAAGCACATTCTAAACTCACTTGTTGCTGCCTTGATCCATGATTTTGGCCTCTCTAGTGAGGTTTGCTAAAGAAATCAGGCTGCCAGCAAATACAGCAAATTGGAAAAATGAACTGGAACATCATAATCTGCTTCAGCTCTAGCAAAGAAAAAGACATCTGGTAGACCACTTGGAAGCCAGCCAGTGATGAAGACTTCAATTAAAATAAAGAACATGTCCTCAGGAGAGCATCTCTGAGCTCAAGAAGTTATAAGTCCAGTGTGCTACTTGAAAGCCAACTACTAGAGAAAAATCATTTTCAAATAAAGCAACACAGAGCAAGCAAGCCTTGAATTCTTTCAAGAAACCTCTTCCTACATGTACTGTCCCAACTGATGACCTAACAGGAGCTGGGGATACCACCACTCAATGCTGGAAATAGGCTCTCACACAGGAAATGAAGCTGAAGGTCCCCATAATGTCTCTGCCAGTGTTTGTTGCTCAGTCATGTCTGACTCTTTGCAACCCTATGGACTGTAGCCCACCAGGCTCCTCTGTTCATGGGATTCTCCAGGCAAGAACACTGGAGTGGGTTGCCATTCCTGTCTCCAGGGGATCTTCAGGGATTAATCTGGGTCTCCTGCATTGCAGGCATATTCTTTACCACCTGAGCCACCAGGGAAGCCCCATATTGTCTCTGGGGAAGCTGTAGAGGGTGGCTTGGTGCAGCTGAGCATGTGTGGACTAGGGGTTGGGGTCCTAGGTTCCAGTTCCAACTCTGCCACTTTTGATCCTTGAACCTCAGGCAAGAGACTTCATCCTTGTTGGTCTCTGTTTTCCCAGCTGAAAAATAAGGATAATAAAACCTACCTCATAGGACTAAGGGAAGAGGTACATTATATATTCTATGGAAAGACATTTAATACAATGCTTGTCATATGTTAATACTGTGGCTACAATATGTTAAAGAGAATAAACCAGAGAGAAGAGAAATTGTTTGCTAAGATAGGCTCTTTGCTAAGAGTCAGGTGTTAATTTTCATAGTAGATAAATGGAATCTCATGCAAACAGCATTGATGAAATAAACACCCTGACTTGCAAGATACTGTGTGCTTTCCTGAAAGAAGTATCATGCAGCTATGGAAGACATAAAAGTGTTTTGTAGCATCCCAGACACAGACTCAATGATTGAACGTAGACACCACTGGACACAAAGCCAGCAAATCTCCACCTAGGAAAAGGAGTCAGTGGTCAGTGTTTGCAAGGTAATGAGGGCTCCGTAAATTGAAGTTGCACAGAAATTCTCAATAGACTGTATGCACTTGTTTCTTGGTATACCAGTAACTGAGTGTTTTTATTAATTAGTATTCTTGATATCAAATTTATAACAAGAACATTTCTGTACTGTAGTTATTCCCAGAAATCCTGGAAACCATGAAATCAAACACTGTGGTGATTCAAGAGAACTAGCCCAGGGTATGCCCCTAACTCTTGAAGGGCTTATTTATCTTTTTTAATTGATGTATAGTTGATTACAGTGGTGTGTTAGTTTCTGGTGTGCAGCAAAGTGATTCAGTTATATATATATGAAATACACAATATTCTTTTCCATTATGGCTCATTATAGGATATTGAATATAGTTCCCTGTGCTATACAGTAGGAACTTGTTGTTTATCTATTAAATATTTTATATACGCTGATGGTTCAGCCATAAAGAATCTGCTTGCCATTGCAGGAGATGTAGGTTTGATCCCTGGTTTGGGAAGATCCCCTAAAGAAAGAAATGGCAACCCTCTCCAGTATTCTTACCTGGGAAATCCCAAGGACAGTTCATGGGGTTGCAAATAGTTTGCCACGGTTTAGTGACTAGACAACAACAGCGACAGCACTGCTGACCCCGCACTCCTAATTTATTCCTCCCCCTCCCCTTCTCCCCTTTGACAGCATAAGTTTGTTTCCTCTATGAGTCTGTTTCTGTTTTGTAAATAAGTTCATTTGTATCATATTTTAGATTCCACATGTAAGTGACATCATATGATATTTGTCTTTCTCTAAGTTTCCTCACTTAATATGATAATCTCTAGGTCCACCCATGATGGTTTCTTCCATGTCTTGGCTATTGTACACAGTGCTGCCATGAACATAGGGGTGCGTGAATATTTTCAAATTATAGGATATATGCCAGCAGTAGGATTGCTGAATTATATGGCAACTCTGCTTTTAGCTCTTTCAGAAACTTCCATACTGTTCTCCATAGTGGCTGTGCCAATTTACATTCCCAGTGTAATAGGGTAATTCTTAAAAGAATCATCAGTTAATACCTTAGAAAGAATTTGTTCAATAAGCCATTCTTATTTACTAAGCCAAACAAAATGCAATGCTGCTAAACCTTTTGTATTACATTCTTAAAGCATTTATAGTTAATCTGAATTAATTATAAAGATTGGCACATTATATATATATATATATATATATATATATATATAGTGTTAATATATATGAAGAATGAATGAAAGAATGCACCTCAAACAGTTCACTAGGAATGATGCCTTGTGGGAAAGGCACTTACAAGCCATAAGAGCACCAGCAGGGCACATGTTAGTTAGGACTGGGGAAGGAGAGGAGAAAGGTTTAACGGAGGGAAAGTTATAGAAACAAAACTTGCCTCAGATCTCAGAATCCATCTGGGAGGAGCTGGTCCTTACCTTCCCAACTCCAGGAAATGGCTTTGTTGGGCTAGTGACCCCAGGAAAGCTAACCTCTACTAGTAAGCCCTAGTTTTCTGTTTCGAAATTGATGGATGAACTCTGAAATGAAGAAAGGCAAATGATGATTCTTCGGAATGAATGACTGCAGATTACAATAGGAGGGGTCCCCCCTCCATTGCTAACAGAGAGCCAACACCCTGCTGATGTGGAGAAATAGCTTTCCTTCCCCTCTACTCTCTCTCTCTCTTTCTCTGAGACCATAGGGGAATGAGGGACTAGGGGAAGAAGGACAGGGTGTGGATGCCATGAGCCATTGGGCTGTCTTGACCGTGGAGTTTCTCAGGCACTTCCCAGAGCAGCTGAGAGTCCACACACCTCATTTTCAAGAAGGTTCTCAAAGGTGGCACAAGGATATTACCATTTCCACTTGACACTCAGTCCTTTCTGCTCCCACCTGGTGTGTCAGTATTGTCATCCCCATTCAGAACCAGAAGAACTCGTGAGAGCCTGAAGATCCATAGCCAGCTCTCCCCTGCTTTGTTCAGGGCCAGACCCCATCAGCTGGCTGTCAGGGAAACTCATTCTTGCCTTGTCCCCGAGTCCTAAGAAATTGATCAGATGCTTAAGAAGGTGTGTTACAACTCAATGCTTTTTTGGCTCCAGTAACACCATTTTCTGCAAAAGTTGTTCAACCACGGAATGGCCTTTTCACCAACCTCGATTTCTATGGATTGAAGCCCTCCTGTGACATATCTCAAGCGGGCAGGATGTCAGGTGGCGTCTCCTTTAGAAAGGACCCAGATTGCTAGGGATGACGGGCCATCCCACGCCTGAGCCCATTAGTGCTCTTAGCCGTGGTGATGGAAACCAGGGAGCTGTCTGCTTTCAGTCACATGTGCCTCTTGTTTGGAGAGCGTGGTGCTGGACAGCTGTGGAGAGCCTTTTAGAAGGAAGAAATCACTCTGAAGGAGTGAGTAGTACCTCAAGACTATGATGCTTGGAGTCCCAGGGAGTTTTCTTGTAAAAACCAAGATATACAGCCCCATCCTCTGGAGAAGGAGCCAGCTGGTGACCTGCTTTATTGCCCTGCCTTTGAGCCCAGATAATCACCATTAACTTCAGTAGCTCTTCCTGGCTGGCCAGTTGCTCTTGTTGTCCATCTCTGAGCAGCTTCATAGCTAATGCAGGAGTTCACGATGTGTATCTGGTGGGGAAGCAATTTAAGACTGAGGTGCTAGTTCTTTCTTCTTCTTTCTCTCCATTGTTCCCCTTGTTGCTGATGTACTTGATGCCGCCTTCTTCTTTAGCCAACATCAGTTCAGTTCAGTTGCTCAGTCGTGTCCGACTCTTTGTGACCCCATGAATTGCAGCACGCCAGGCCTCCCTGTCCATCACCAACTCCCGGAGTTTACCCAACTCATGTCCATTGAGTCGGTGATGCCATCCAACCATCTCATCCTCTGTTGTCCTCTTCTCCTCCTGCCACCAATCTCTCCCAACATCAGGGTCTTTTCCAGTGAGTCAGCCCTTCGCATGAGGTGGCCAGAGTATTGGCATTTCAGCTTCAACATCAGTCCTTCCAATGAACACCCAGGACCGATCTCCTTTAGGATGGACTGGTTGGATCTTCTTGCAGTCCAAGGGACTCTCTCAAGAGTCTTCTCCAACACCACAGTTCAAAACCATCAATTCTTCGGCACTCAGCTTTCTTCACAGTCCAACTCTCACATCCATACATGACCACTGGAAAAACCATAGCCTTGACTAGATGGACCTTTGTTGACAAAGTAATGTCTCTGCTTTTCAATATGCTATCTAGGTTGGTCATAACTTTCTTTCCAAGGAGTAAGCATCTTTTAATTTCATGGCTGCAATCACCATCTGCAGTGATTTTGGAGCCCCCCAAAATAAAGTCTGACTAGACAGCATGACTTCCTACCAACCCTACAAATAGGAAAGAGGAGGCATCCGAGAGAAAACCATTTAGGTCTAATCTAATCCTCCATGAGGGCAGGACCCTGGTCTAACTTGTTCATCACTGTGTGTTCAGAGCCTGGGACAGAGCTGAGGTCAAATTTATAATAAACTGTGCATGTATGCTGAGTTGATTCAGTTGTGTCTGACTCTTTGTGACTCTATGGATTGTATTCCACCAGGCTCCTCTTTCCATGGGATTTTCCAGGCAAGAATACTGGAGTGGGCTGCCATGCTCTCCTCCAGGAGATCTTCCTGAACCAGGGATGGAACCTGCATGTCTTAAGCCTCCTGCATTGGCAGGCCATTCCTTTACCACTAGTACCACCTGGAAAGCCCTATAATAAACTAGGGACTTTCAAAACTCTTGACCCAGTCAGAATGGATACTATCAAAAAGTCTACAAACAATAAATGCTGGAGAGGGTGCAGAGAAAACGGAACTGTCTTACACTGTTGGTGGGAATGCAAACTAGTACAGCCACTATGGAGAACAGTGTAGAAATTCCTTAAAAAACTGGAAATAAAACTGCCATATGACCCAGCAATCCCACTGGTGGGCATACACACCAAGGAAACCAGAATTGAAAGAGACACATGTATCCCAATCTTCATCGCAGCACTGTTTACAATATTTAGGACATGGAAGCAACCTAGATGTCCATCAGCAGACAAATAGATAAGAAAGCTGTGGTACATATACACAATGGAATATTACTCAGCTAGGTAATCATTTGTATCAGTTCTAATGAGGTGGATGAAACTGGAGCCTATTATACAGAGTGAGGTAAGTCAGAAAGAAAAATACCAATACAGTATATTAATGCATATATATGGAATTTAGAGAGATGGTAACAATGACCCTATATGCAGGACAGCAAAAGAGACACAGATATAAATAACAGACTTTTGGACTCTGTGGGAGAAGGTGAGGGTGGGATGATTTGAGAGAATAGCACTGAAACATTTATATTACCATACGTGAAATAGATGACCAGTCCAAGTTTGATGCATGAAACAGGGCACTCAAAGCCGGTGCACTGGGACAACCCTGAAAGATGGGATAGGGAGGGAGATGGGAGTGGGGTTCAGGATGGGGGACACTTGCACACTCGTGGCTGATTCATGTCAGTTCAGTTCAGTCCAGTCATTTAGTTGTGTCAGACTCTTTGCAACCCCACGGACTGCAGCACGCCAGGCCTCCCTGTCCATCATCAACTCCCGGAGTTTACCCAGACTCATGTCCATTGAGTTGGTGATGCCATCCAACCATCTCATCCTCTGCCATCCCCTTCTCTTCCCACCTTCAATCTTTCCCAGCATCAGAGTCTTTTCAAATGAGTCAGTTCTTTGCATGAGGTGGCCAAAGTATTGGAGTTTCAGCTTCCACATCAGTCCTTCCAATGAACACTTAGGACTGATGTCCTTTACGATAGACTAGTTGGATCTCCTTGCAGTCCAAGGGACTCTCAAAAGCCTTCTCCAACACTACAGTTCAAAAGCATCAATTCTTTGGCGCTCAGCTTTCTTAATAGTCCAACTCTCACATCCATACATGACTAGTGGAAAAACCATAGCCTTGACTAGATGGACATTTGTTGGCAAAGTAATGTCTCTGCTTTTTAATATGCTGTCTGATTCATATCACCGTATGGCAAAAACCACCACAATATTGTAATTAGCCTCTAATTAAAATAAATAAATTAATTAAAAAAAAAACTCTTGACCTGAGTGGGAGAACTAGCCAAAGGTCCCAGACCATATCTCCTCCTTTTATAGACCAATGCCCTGTCTTCTGTGAATCACCCTGTGTCACAGTTGAGGTGCACTTTACCTGCTAAAGAAGGTTAAAACTGCAGCAAAATAATCAAAATGATACTACTGTTTATAATAAGAAATGTAAATTTGGTCTCTAACCTACTTCCTGGCACAGAGCTCTTGGTGCAGCTTGAGTGGGTAAGTTCAGTTCAGAGGGAAAAATAGGAGCAAGCCCAGTGGTTTGCCAAAACAGTCTTCAGAAACAAAGCTGATATGTTGTTCTAGCTGCCTAACTTCTGTGTCTGTTACCCAATCAGTCTAGAATTTGCCAAAGGAGCCCATTAAAGGTATTTTGGCCCGCTCACACTGCAGGACCATTTTGTTGACTGTCAAATCTGGTGAAGTAGTTTTATGAATGGTTTCTCAGTGGTCCAGATCCCATGTAGCCAAGGAGAAGAATAGAGAGTGAATATGAGGCTTAGTGCAAGGACTTCCATCCCCACCCGCAAACGCTCAAAGCACAGAGGATGCTCTCACATTAAGTAATCTCTCTTCCAACAACTTAAGAAACTGGTCTCCCTGAGAGATGTGTGCTTCGTACATCTGCACATGGAATGAAGTCCACTTCCTGATGAGTGTCCGACTGAGTGCCTCCTCATTCAGTTCGGTCCTTCAACAGATGTGAGTTCCAGGAAGGCAACTCTTAGTCTTTCAGTTTGCCATTGCATGCCCAGAGGCTGGAATGGAGCCTGAGTAAGAGTAACTGCTCAAAAGACTTTTTTTTAATGTTTGTTAAATTAAAGAACAAATGAAGTCACCTCAAACTAAGCTAAATTATTTAGCTCATCTCTATCTAAGTGGAAACTCATTTCAGATGATTTTTCTCTACTTTTCAGTCAACTCAGCAGTATTCTTTAATGATTCAGGCCCTTCAAAGTACCTCCTAATGGGTTTGGTTATTTTATTTATTCTGTTTTGCTCAATCTCAGATAAATTTGCATTCGATTGGACCTAAATGGTTGGCAAAGACCCATCCTTGGCTACGACCCATCTAACCATAACACAACAGGCTGAATTTGGGCAAATTTCCACAGGAGCAAAATATTTTCCACATATATTCAATTATTCACTTATGGGTGGACTGCTGTGCTTGAGTATCATCTATATATTTTAGTTTCCTTCTTTCTCCAGTTTTCCAGCATTTGAAACTTTCTTCTAATAAATGGCTGTAAGGCTGAAGGATCACAAACCAGTTCATCTTGCCAAGTAAAATGACTTCATTATCCTCAGCTCCTGACACAGTGAACTCTGAATTCCACTCTCTAATGGAAACTTCTGTCCTCTTACTTATCTACATGTGTAAATCCTTTCTTTCCTGACCTCAGTCCAAGGACTGTTTTCTTCGTGAAAATTTTCTGTAGACATAGTTAGCTGCTGTCTCTCTCCGTGTTCCCAAAAGCACCAGGTTTGAATGTCTTTTAGCTCTTAACACATTTTGATAGAAGTTCATCAGAGTTTTCATTGTGACTCTTGAGAGTCCCTTGGACAGCAAGGAGATCAAACCAGTCAATCCTAAAGGAAATCAACCCTGAATATTCACTGGAAGGACTGATCCTAAAGATCCAATATTATGAGCACCTGATGTGAGGAGCTGACTCAATGGAAAAAGACACTGATGCTTGGAAAGATTGAAGGCAGGAGAAGGGGATGACAGCGGATGAGACGGTTAGACAGCATCACTGACTCAGTGGACATGAGTTTGAGTTTGAGCAAGCTCCAGGAGATGGTGAACGACAGTGAAGCCTGGCGTGCTACAGTCAGGCATGACTTAATGACTGAACGACAACATCATTGTGACCAAGCACACAGACTCTGATCCAGACTCCCTGAGTTCAAATCCTGGTTCTCCTACTTAATGGCTGTGTGATCTAGGGCAAATTATTTGTCTCTGCTTCAGCTTCTCATCTGATTTATAAAAAAATGGGAGGGGGGATAATAGTAGGACCTACCTCACAGAGTTGTCAGCATTCAGTGGTTTAACACATGAAAAAAAACTTAGAATAATGTCCAGCATGTCATCAAGGATTGATAATTATTAGTTATTCTAAAATTTATTAATCTTTTATATATGTTTGCCTCACCAATTAGATGGTCATCTCCTACAGTATTTGATGTATGAATTTGGTATCTTCAACTTCCAAATCCTAGAGCAGCATCTGGCACACAGTTGAAGTAGTATAAATGCCCACCAATGGATGGAAGATAGCCACTAACCATGATGATAAAAGTGAGGTGTGGGCGTTGTCTGTCTCAGCATGGGGTCTGAGAGTAGGGGAGACCCTTGGACCACTGAGTATGGGATGATGATCAAGGAAGGAGACAGTTAAGACTGGGGACCCTTCACGCACCTTCTGGGGTCCCAGCCTTAGAGGCAGACAAAAGAGAACTGTAATTTCCTTTTCAGGTCAGTGATCTATTCAGCCCAAGACATGGGATAGATTGGCCCAAGACGTGTGAGAAGTGTGTATCCATTCTGACCCTTAAGAGCATCGCCTTCTTTTTCTTGCCCATTGACTCTTGGTCCAACTCTGTGAGAAGAAATAACCCACTGGCCCAAGAATCACGAGAGGCATGTTGAGCAGACCAGAAACCTGCCTAAGGCTCGCTGACATCACCGCGATGCCCTCAGCTCCCAGGTTCATGCCAGGGCCCGGAGCTCAGACACCAGCCTAGCTCAGCACAGCAGCAAGCAAAACCTAGACCTTAGTCAGGGTCACCCAAAATGACTGCAGGTCAGTAAGCTGGAAATAAATGCGTCTTGTTGCAGGCACAGAGATATTGTGGTGGTTTGTAGGAAGCACAGTTAGACTGACACGAGAAACTAAGAAACAGGAGGAAAGGCTGAAACAGCCTAATTTTACCTTCCTGATACTTAAAAAAAAATATATCTTAATGCAATACTTTATTTTATTTCTATGAAGCAATTTGGAGAAGCTTGATTATTTCCTTAAGGCAAATTTTTATAATTTGTTATCATGGGCAGTAGGATTTGACAATGATAAACCATATATAGTCTTCCCAGGTGGCGCTAGTGGCAAAGAATCTGCCTACCAATGCAGGAGACACAAAAGGCTCGCGTTTGATCCCTGGGTCTGAAAGATTCCCTGGAGTCAGAAATGGCAACCTGCTCCAGTATTCTTGCCTGGAAAATTCCATGGACAGAGGAGCCTGGCAGGCTACAGTCCATGTGGTCACAAAGAGTTGGACACGACCAAGAGACTGAGCACACACAAACCATATATAATACTAGTTTTTCTATACGTTTCTTTTTTAAAAATGTTTTAAAAATCAAAGTAGAGTTGATTTACAATGTTGTGTTAGTTTCTGGTATACAGCAAAGTGATGTGGTTACATATATATCAGTTCATATATATATATATATATAATTTCTAAATATATATATATATTCTTTTATATTATAGGTTATTACAAGATACTGAAAATAGCTCCCTGTGCTATACAATAGGACCTTGTTGTTTATCTATTTTGTGTCTGCTAATACCAAACTCCTAATTTGTCCCTCCTCCCCTTCTCCTTTGGTAATCATACATTTCTTTTCTAGGTTTATGAATCCTTGTCTGTTTTGTAAAGAAGTTCATTTGTATTATATTTTAGATTCCACATATAAATTATATCGTATTATACTTGTCTTTTTCTGTCTGACTTACTTCACTTAGTATGATAATCTCTAGGTCCATCCATGTTTCTGCAAATGGTACTATTTCATTCTTTTTTATGGCTGAGTAATATTCCATTGAATATCTATACCACATCTTCTTTATCCATTCATCTGTGGATAGACTTTTAGATTGCTTCTATGTCTTGGTTATTGTAAACAGTGCTGCTGTGAACATTGGAGTTCATGTATCTGTTTGAGTTTTCTCTCATTTCTTTAATTTTATTTTAAAAATTTTTGTATAATTATAAAGGTTACACTACATTTATAGTTATTACAAAACATTGGCTATATTCCCCGTGTTGTACAATACATCCTTGTATCCTGTCTTATACCCAGTACCTTCCTTATACTTTCATCTGGACTGCCTCAAGGTAGGCCAGAAGTTCTACGGCCCATGACCTGCAGGACAAGAGCAGCTGCAGCCTGCCTCTATTTCTGTTTGAAACATACACTTAGAGTTCACATGTGAAATTCCTCATGCATGTTTTCCCACAGAGTAGAGGGGGAAGTTAGCAGAATCCCCTCTAATGGTAAGTGGCATTTGAGATGTCCCTGGTGGCTCAGACGGTAAAGCGTCTGCCTACAATGTGGGACACTCAGGTTCAATTCCTGGGTCGGGAAGATCTCCTGGAGAAGGAAATGGCAACCCACTCCAGTTGGGAGTTGTTGTCTGGGAAATCTCATGGATGGAGGAACCTGGTAGGCTACAGTCCATGGGGTCGCAAAGAGTTGGACATGACTGAACGACTTCACTTTCAACCCAGTATGATCCATGCAAGTTGGAAATGACACCTTTTGATTGGCATCTGAAGGGGGATTGATTGCTTCAAGCATTCCAGTAAAGCCCCAATTCTTCTCGAAGGGCTACTAGGTGGACTGGAAGGTATAAATCTGAAGAACTGGAATCAATAAGATTTGGTTGGTTTCCTGCCTGTCTTCAGGCTTTCCTGGTGGCTCATATGGTAAAGAATTTGCCTGCAATTCGGGAGACCTGGGTTCGATCCCTGGGTCAGGAAGATCCCCTGGAGAAGGGAATGGCAACCCACTCCAGTATTCTTGCCTGAAGAATTGCATGAACAGAGAATCCTGGCAGGCTACAGTCCATGGGGTCGCGAAGAGTCAGACAAGACTGAGTAACTAATACTTTCACTGCCTCTCTCAGGTGTGACCACTGCCAAATGATATAGCTCTATCCAGACTCAGTCTCCTTGCCAGCAAATTAGGAGCAGCAATATCAACCTTGAACAGGAATTTTGAGGAGTTAAGAAGTTAAGTAAATTCCCTGGCTCATAGTAGATGGTCAATAATAATAATAAGTAGTGGTTTGTATTATTTTCACCAAATTTCTCTTCTCCTTTCCTATATCAAAAGAATATAATCAAATGATGACATAGAAACAAGTGCATGTTATAACTCAGTGTTTTAAACCTGTTAAAGGTTTAGAGGTAATCGTGGTAGGACACATTCAGTTTTCCCAGCAGTGGACTGAGCCTGCTCTGTTTCAGATGGGTTTAACTGAAAGGTGACGAATACTCCTTCCATCCTGGTTTTGAGCAGTGTTGTGGGAGGGGAGGGCCTCCGGGAGGGTGTCAGTAGAGTCCTAAGCTTCTCAAACATACAGAGGGTTTTGCCAAGGCCACGTACACTATTATTAAGATTAACGGTTTTCAGATGGAGTCAGCTTTTTCAACTAACTCAAGTCAGACCGACTGGTAATGATGTTCATGAGATGCCATTTCCTGCCAAACAGTAAGATGTGGAATTTGTTAAATTAAGCCATGTGATGGGTCTGAAATATATTAACTTAATCCATAATGAATGTCATTCCATCCCTTTTAACATGCTTCCCCAATTAAACTATTTAGGCCTCAGATATCTAAAGAAATTGAGCTGTCCTACTTGGTGCCAATTGTTTAATTCCTTGATGATGGATAAAAGCTACTAACTGCTTTTGTTTTTAAATCTATGTTTTCTTCAGTAATAGCAATCTTTTAATCAGCTGTTATAGAGAAAATGCTTAACACTCCGTAAGCAGATACTCAAGAAAGTCAAATAATTAGGATGATGAGTGCAAGGAGGCTCTGTTCAGCCTGCCTCAGCCCTTCCAGCAGGACCCAGTGTGGCCACACAAAGGACCGGTGGTCATTTTTATTTTTTAGCCCCATGTTAGACACACCGTAGATGCTCATAGCTGTTTAGTGTTGATCAGGCTGAACTCAACTGAACTCTGGAGGACTCTTAAGGTTTCTGACACGGTGTCTCTTCATAAGACAAGTGTTCGCTATTTCAGGATGCCCTTCCCATTCCCAAGGGCATGTGATGAAAACTCTCAATAAGAGTGTTGTGCCTCTACTGAGCCCAATCTATGGGGCCAATCCCTATATAGGTACATGATCTCTGCGTGTCAACAGTAGACTTAGCCACCTTAGATTACTTAGCCACCAAGGTGGGATGTAACACGTCCACTGTTTCCTGAACATTCAGGAATGTTTTCTGAAAACATTAAAGTCATTAAAAGGTGACTTGGTGATGAGTGCCCAGTGCAATCTTGCATGGTGTAGCTTATTGACAGATAATTAAGTGCAATATTTCAGTTTGTAAACCCCACTTTAAATGATAGAGTGTACCGATTTGAAGAAAGCTTTTAGATAAAAAGCCATCCAGGTAAAATCAATCTCTGTGATAAGGAACTCATATTTTTTTGTTTTGTTATCTTTGGAGCCCACTTGATGTTTCCAGACTTGATCTATCACCAGGGTGTTTTATTATAGGGGAGGGATCCTGGTGAGGAACTCTAGTGGTTTAGATCAGGAGTTGACAACCATAGCCTGTGGGCCAATCTGGCCTGCCGTCTGTCTTTGTAAATAAAGTTTTATTATAACACAATCATGCCTATTCATTTGCATATTGCCTATGGCTGCTTTTGATTTATAAAGCAGAGTTAAATAGTTAGGACAGAGACTGTATTTCACAAAGCCTAAAACACTTACTGTCTGGCCTTTGACAGAAAAGCTTTGCTAACCTCTGGTTTAATGTATTTTATTTTTGGCTGCCCTGGGTCTTTGTTGTGGCACACGGGTTCTTCGTTGTTGCGCTTGGGCTTTCTCTAGCTGCCGTGAGTGGGGGCTACTCTCTGGTGGAGCTGCGTGGGCTTCTTGTTGCTGTGGGTCCTCTTGTGGTAGAGCTCGGCTCTGGGGTGCACAGTCTTCCGTAGGCGCAGTGCACAGGCTGAGTAGTTGTGGTACACTGGCTTAGTTGTCTCGCAGCATATGGAATCTTCCCAGACCAGGGAATGAACCTATATCCCCTGCGTTGGCAGGTGGCTTCTTCACCAGCAGACCACCAGGAAAATCCCTAAACTCTGATTTTGATTTTTCAAATATGTTCACTCTCTTTCTACCTTATTTCTGTAAGACTATTTTTGCTCACCCCATGATGCTGGCTTGCCATGTCTTGGGGGGCAAATGCTGTGTCTATCCCCCTTGATTTGGGGGCTGCTTGCTTGCTAAATCGCTTCAGTCATGTCCGACTCTGTATGACCCCATAGACGGCAGCCCACCAGGCTCCCCCGTCCTTGGGATTCTCCAGGCAAGAACACTGGAGTGGGTTGCCATTTCTTTCTCCAATGCATGAAAGTGAAAAGTGAAAGTGAAGTCGCTCAGTCGTGTCTGACCATCAGCAACCCCTTCCAGGCTCCTCCATCCATGGGATTTTCCTGGCAGGAGTACTGGAGTGGGGTGCCATGGGGACTGCAGTAGACCAAATTCAAGGTCCACTGGCTATTCAAGTAAACATGAGTCTAGGCATAGATGTGGAGGAACTTTGCAGATGAAATTAAGGCTCCAGATTTTAAATGAAGGAGAGGATCCTAGATTATCTGGTGAGCCCAATTTTACAAAAGCCCTTTAAAATAGAGAAATTTGTGGCAGAAATAGAAGTGTGGCAGAAGAAATGCAGCACAAGAGGAAGCTGTAGAGACTCAAAGCATGAGAAGGAATGTGGGCAGCCTCTTGGACAAAGGCGGGTCCCTGTCTGACAGTCAGAAGAAAAACAGGAGCCTTGTCCTGCAACCACAAGAAATGGCATTTTACCAACAGTTGGAGCAAAGTTGGAAGTAGATTCTTCCTTACAGCCCCTGGTAAGGAGCACAGTCCTATAGATACTTTGACTTTAGCCCCCCAAGACCTGTGTCACACTTCTGACCTATAGAACTGTCAGATAATAAACTTGTATTATTTTTGGTCACTGAGTTTGTGGTAATTTGTTAGGTGCATCAATAGAAAGCTATTATAGGGTCTGATATCTGACCTGCTTTGGCTAAAGTAATGTTACAGGACGGAATTCAAGTAGAGAATGCAAATAGGCCAGTGCCTCAATCATCACTGTCAGAAATGTGGTTGAGATTTTTCTGTCAACTGGCTAGCCTGATTGTCTAAAGAGAGTAAGGAACACACAGAACAGATCTGGACCCAACTTGTATCTGGGAGTTGAGCCCTCCTGAGACCAGTCTGAATCAGCTGATCCCCAGGCAACACACAGATGTATAAACATTGACATATGATTATTTTAAAAGCCACTGAATTTTGAGATAGTTTATTATGGAACATCATAGCAGATAAATGATGAAGACAAAAATCAGTACTGAAAATCAGTTACTCTCATTAAAAAAATCTAAAATACGTGTCAGTGGTTTGGGAAACAGACAGTCATTGATACACAAACTACTATAGCCAGCTAGAATAAAATAGCAAAAAACAAGCAAACAAACAACCCAACCTAATAGAGGAACTTGAAAAACTGAGAACCCGTGTTACACAGAGGCAGACATGGATAAACTGTTGCCTGCCATAATCTGGAAAGTGGTTGATGAGCCTAATGAATATGTGCATTTGTGGTAGGAGACCTATGGCAAGATGCTGAAAGCTTGAACTGTTGCTTTAACTCCATTTGATGAGCTCTGACAAAGAGAAGAACTCAGAAAACAGCTGGCTGTTTTTTATAAGCAACATTTTGAGGGAATGTGGAAAGTCCAGAAATCTTACTGTTGGAAATAAAATGAAATCTTAGAAAATGAAAGATATAGCCAGTATGATAGAGACTCTATGAAAACATTAAATCTGTGGTGCTGACAGGAAGCTGTGTCCTCAATTTGAAAACCAAATCAGAGGAATGGCTACCATGCTCTTTATTTAACTAATGAAAGAAATAATGTAGTGCCTAGTGTATTTTTCAGCTGAACAGAAAGTCTTACAAAAAGATTAGAGAATAGTCCTACAGAAGTCTGATGAGGTTGAAGTACTTGTAATTGAGTCTGTATATAGCAAGGAGATCAAACCAGTCAGTCCTAAAAGAAATCAACCCTGAATATTCATTGGAAGGACTGATGCTCAAGCTGAAGCTCCAGTACTTTGGCCACCTGATGTGAAGAGCCAGTTCATTGGAAAAGACCCTGATGCTGGGAAAGATTGAAGGCAGGAGGAGAAGGAGGTGACAAGGATGAGATGGTTGGATGGTATCACTGACTCAATGGACATGAGTTTGAGCAAACTCTAGGAGATAGTGAAGGACAGGGAAGCCTGGCATGCTGCATTTCATGGGGTTGCAAAGAATTGGACATGACTTATCAACTGAACAACAAATAGAGAGAGGCATGTGTTGGAAATAATTGCAGATTTTTTTTTTGGCACATGGAGTTGTTGTGAATGATACCCATAGAAAACCCACACAGCTTTTGAAAGATTTCTACTGTCAAAATAATTGCTGGACATATATAAAAAATGATTGTTCAAGTTATATAGTCCTCTGAGCCCCCAAGATTCTAGAGACAGGAGGGTAGAGAAAGCTGCTCAACTCTTGAGATGAATATGTTTTCCACCGGCTTAATCAGAAGAGGCCAAAGAGGACTTTAGAAAAGAAAAGACCTTCTAGCGAGTGGAGCCACGAGTGATGGAGAACAGTAGACACAAGATAGACCCAGAGAGGTAGAGCTGGGGCCAGATCAAGGAGCATTACTTACCTCCAGGGAAAGGGCACTTGACACTATTTTCCCCGTAGAATGTCAGACTTGCTATGATTAGTGGCAACTGTATATCTCCCATGCTTTCCTCTTCAAAGAGGGGTCCTACCCCTGTTCTACTATTGTGTGTTAAAGTGTGGAAGGGGCATATCACTTGTCTTTTAGTTCTTTGGTCTCCAAATCAAGAAGAGGTAAACTCAGAATTGATGTAGTCCATGAGAATCTGGGTTTTGAGCCCAATGCCATGATTCAGTGACACTTTTGAGGGTCCTGGGATGAGAGTCCTTCCGATAATAACTACCTTAACTTTGGATGTGATCTTGCAACTTGCATTGATCAATAGAATGTTATCAGAAGTGTCACAAATGGAGAGTGAAATGCCCATGTGTGGTTCATCTTATTCTTGTATGCTTATGCAATTGGTATAAGAGAAAGTCCTGGCTAGCCTACAAGTCCAAGGAAGATGAGAGACAAATAAGCAAGACCAGGACCCAGACTGAAGCTTGGAGCCAAGCCCATGTGAGACCAACCTGGATTAGCCCACTTGCAGCTGATCGACAGATACCTAAATGTTGTTTTAATCCCACTGGGTTTTAGGGAGGTTGTTATAGCATTACTATAGCAAAACCTAATAATACAGAGTTTTTTTTCCCCCTCTTCTCCCAAGCATTCCATTATTATGAATACCAATGGCAAGTCCTATATTTCCTGTTCTTTTTAATATGCTTCCCAGTTAGCTATGCAGCTGACAGAGCTCTACTTTGGGAGCCAGGAAACCTGGTTTTAAATACCAGCTCTGCCATATTAAGCCCATACATTTATTAATTTATATTATTTATATATTATTATGAGTCTCAGTTACCTCACCTATGAAATAATGATAATCATCCCAACTTCATGGAGTTTTACAAGGATGAAGTGAGATAGCAGATTTGCAGAAACAGTGTGCTGCCTGACATAAAGCAGGGTCTGAATAGGAGTTGAGGCTAAATAATTGAAACAGGCTACTGGATGACTTCCAAGGTTCTTTCTAGGCCAACAATAGCATGGCGCTGAGAGTACTCACTGATGCTTGCTTAATGATGACAAACATGTTTATTTCACTATTTGAGACAATCCTTATATTGGAAACATTCCTGGAAGGGTTAACACATTGGGATTTAAATTTAGACTCTCTTGTGAATGACTAACAACATCAGAGCATAGTTTAATAGATATCCAGGGAGAGAAGCAAAGCATTTGGGTTTTTGATTGGGTTCCTAGTGCATAGAAGGTCAGTGCATGGGAATGATAGAGAACACATCCAGTTAGTTCATAGCCAAGAGACATTTGTGTAGTGGCTGTAGTCCGAGAGAAAGACACCCAAAGAGTGTCTCTAAATGACTGAAATAGCACCATAACTGCTTTCCAAAAACCAGTGTAATTTAAGCATCCATGCAAAAAAAAAAAAAAAAAAACAAACCCTCAAAAATTGAACCAGTTTATTGAAATTGATTTTTGAAATGTATTGTGTATTTCTAAGTAGAGTAAAAAATTTTACATACAAAACCAGAGCTTGAAATTTCTAACTTAAAAAGTTTTAAACTCTTTTAATTCAAACCTTACTATTGATAAGTTTGTATAATACATAAAGTTGTTTCCTTATTTTAGGGATAAAAACTAGCAGGCATATTTTTATTTGTGAATTCTGGGTGCTGCTTAGTCTCCAGGTCATCATTACAATTGGGAAATCTCATAGTATAAGACCAAGACCCCAGTAGGTATCAGAAGTTGAAATAAATGTTTACTAATTGCATGAATGGGGCTTCCCAGGTGATTCTTTGGTTAAAAATCTGCCTGTGATGCAGGAGACTCCAGTTCAGTCCCTGGGTCAAGAAGATCCAGTGGAGAAAAGAAAACTGGCAAGCCACTCCAGTATTCTTGTCTGGGAAAGCCCATAGACAGAAGAGCCTGGCTGGCTACAGTCCTTGGGGCCACAAGAGTTGTACATGATTTAGTGACTAAACCACCACCAATTACATTAAATGCCCTGGAAATAAACTTTTTGAGGAAGTCCCTGAAACTACCTTATTTTGCTTCATTTTTCCCCCAGAGTGTAATATAAATAGAAATAAACAATAACAAATAAAAACTTGGTTCAGGTTATTTTAAGATAATCTAGGTTATCTTATTTTTTGTTTTAAGGTTATTTATAGTTTAAGGCTCAATTGGGTTTCAGTTAATTGCAGTTTTGCTATATTTCCTCAATGCCATTTTCCTTACCATAACTCTGTAGATTACTAGAGTGGACTATTTCATGCACAATTTATTGCAGAGACAGGCAGTATTTATCAGTTCCTTCATGGCAAAGAAGAATCATCTGCTTGAAGGCCATCACTCACGCTGCTGTCAGCAGAGTGGACGAGCTGCATAATAAAAGAAAAGAGCCTCCCCCACCCCACAAGTGCTGGATATGTGATAACTTCATTAATTTGAGAATTAGGAGACTTTTAAAAATGGGATGGGGGGAAAACAATACCCAGCCTTTTAGCAGAACATCTTCGATAAGATCCAGTCCAAGCCTTGCCTCATCCATCATTGTTTAGAATAAGCTTTCACGCACTAGACCTTAACCATCACTCTTTTTTGTCAAGCCCGGGTGTCAACACAAAAGAAATTGGTTCATGGATGAGAGTCCCGAGTATGCATCTGATCACACTTCTTTCAGGCGCTTTACCTTCTCACAGTAAGGGATCAATTAAAACCAAATGGAGCAGATTTCTCTGGATATCTGGGTCGTCCGATGTGCAATGCTATGGTTTGGACAAAGAAGCATTTAACTGGGGAAGAGAGAAACTTCTGGCTGGAGCGCAAACAGGCCAGGCATGTATGTCATAAGCTGCGGGATGTAAGCACATTCAGCACTGGACACAAAAGGACAAGGACACAAGAGACCGTCTGTCATGTCATTACCTGAATATCTAGCTGTATTATTTATAAACCCACTCGCAGCAGATGTTGTCTTTTTTAACACAAATTCTCCTTCCCCGGGCATTATGTATGAGGCCTAATTGTAAATGCCTATATTGTTTCTTTCCCCTACTGATTTATTGTTCTATAGACATCTACATGGGAACGCAGTGTGGAACTGTGCTGTTTTCTCTATTAATTATTTTCACTCTTTGATTACTAATTTCAGAAGACAAACTTCTCACTGTTGACCTCCTCAGGAGTGGATTGTTTTACAACGAGGCTGTATTAGGGAAATGAGTCCCCAGTGAAAGCAGAAGGGCATGAAAACCTTGTGTCTTATTTACATTAACCCAGACACAAGTTTCCCCGTCTCTTCCCTCTTAAATCTTTATCTACTCGTAAAAGGACAAGTCATAGATCCAGGAACAGTGATTCCCCTGGAGTTGTTGTACAAAACTGGGGCTATCATATTAAAATCAAAGTCAGCTGAAAAAAATCATTGCTGTTAGACAATAAGGCACTCTGTCTCTCTCTGTACCAAGGATGCAAAACCACCATACCACCACAGCATACACAATAGGTACACAGAATATATGCCTGTCCTTAAAATTTAGAATCTGGTATGGTTTCCACAGTAAGCTTTTAAGATATAATGAGTTGAAATTTGGAGGGGAGGTTGGAATTCTTTTCCAGAGAAAATTTTCTTGTGCCACAAGAATTTGTAGGCCCCCTTGACCCACTCCAGTATTCTTGCCTGGAGAATCCCACAGACAGAGGAACCTGGCGGGCTACAGTCCATGGAATCACAAAGAGTCAGACACAACTGAGCAACTAACGCTAACATACTTGACCAAACGCTGATCAGTTTGTGTGATTTCCCACCTGCCTGCCCACTGGGAGAGAGATGTGATCTCTGGGGAGCACTCGGGGAAACGGACCCTCTCCACTTCCTTCCTCTCACTGCCGCGAAACATGCGGATGCAGTCTGTACAAGCCAGGCTGAAAGGCAGAATCCAGGGGCCGTTGTCCTTAACTCTGATGGGGAGCTAGGAGTGGAGAAAGTGGGGGCATGTCTTTCGTGTTTCAGGTGCTGCTGGTCCCTGCTTGGGCCTCACATGTTCCTGCGGAGTCCCAGCTGAACTTGGCAGAAATGTGAACTCGGACTTGGGAAGGTCAGGACAGACCAACCACCCAACTCCAGTGTCTGTCCTGTGCAGCAACCGGTCCCACCTTTTGCTGCTTAAATGATCACCCAGCAGGGACACCCCCAGGAGTGGTGAACACACTTCCTCCTGAATGAGCTGCTCGTTTTATTTTGTGAGCAATCTAATTGTTGTGATGTTGTCATTTAGTTGTTAAGTCATATCTGACTGTTTTGCGACCCCATGGACTGTAGCCCACCAGGTTCCTCTGTCCTTGGGATTCTCCAGTCAAGAATACTGGAGTGGGTTGCCGTTTCCTTCTCCAGGGGATCTTCCTGACTCAGGGATTGAACCCGAGTCTCCTGCCTTGGAAGGTGGGTTCTTTGCCACTGAGCCACCAGGGAAGACCGGAACTAATTGCTGCTGTTGTTTAGTCACTATGTCCCACTCTTTGCGACCCCATGGACTGCAGCATGCCAGGCCTCCCTGTCCCTTACCATCTCCCAGAGTTTGCCCAAGTTCATACTCATTGCATCGGTGATGCCATCCAGCCATCTCGTCCTCTGATGCCCCCTTCTTCTGCCCTCAGTCTTTCCCAGCATCAGGGCCTTTTCCAATGTGTCATCTGTTGGCATCACTCACCAAAATACTGGAGCTTCAGCTTCAGCATCAGTCCTTCCAATGAATATTCAGGGTGGATCTCCCTTAAGATTGGCTGATTTGATCTCCTTGCTGTCCAAGGGATTTTCAAGAGTCTTCTCCAGCACCACAGTTCAACGGCATCGATTCTTCAGCATTCTACCTTCTTTACAGACCCTAATCAGTAGGGTGACCTTAATCGTACCAAGCCTCCGTTCAGAAGAGGCTTTGTCACTTTCACCTTTCTGTTCCATCTTTTCTGTTTTTAATTAAAATTTTTTTGGCTGTACTAGGGTTCGTTGTGGTGCACCAGCTTTCTCACTGCAGAGGCTTCTCTTGTTGTGGAGCACAGGCTCCAGGCACGTGGGCTTCAGTAACTGCGCTGCATGGTGTTATTTGTTCCGTGGCATATGGGATCTTCCCAGACCAGGGATGGAACCCGTGTCCCCTGCGCTGACTGGCAGATTCTTACCCAGACTGTACCATGAGGAAGCCCCCTCCCTATCTGCTTTCTGGAGCCACATGAGGAAATTTCCTCTTTCCTCCATATGACAGGTCTCATGAATTACCAGACGAGGATGTGTGGATCAATAGGGCCATATTTCATTCCTGAGCGCAGGGGAGGTGGTCGCTTTCTGCCCACCATGCCTTGTCCCTCTCCATTTTGTCAAGGGTGCGCATAGGTCCTCTCACCCTGGGGTAGACCGAATAGATGAACTTGGTGGGGCAGGCAGGGCTGTCCACCATCTGGAGACAGGATGAAGAGGCAAGTAGAAAGAATAGAACTCAGGTTCCTTAAACAGATCAAGGGGATGGATCCTTCTGATGCTTGGTGTTCCCCAAAGATGTTCTTTATTCCGTACCAGTGGAATCGTCCCATTTCAGGTACTAACCACGTGGCCTTATAGGCCTGCTTGTTCTTCCGGGGCACCACCTGCTTCTGAAGGCTCAAAGGCATGCTGTGCAGAAGAGCTGGTGGCCTCTTTCTCTTGGTTGTCAGATTTCTCACCTGCCCTTTTGAGTGGGGACTTAGAGACAGGAGATTCTCCTGAAGGCCCCAGCTTGGAAGACCTTGTTGCTGTCCTTATCATCATGGTTAGATTAGGGTTAAAGGCCCGTTTTTATAATGAAATGTACCAACAACCCTATATGTTCGCTCTCTCACTCTCTCTCAATCTCCCCTCTCTTTTCCATGTCTTGGGCTCTCCCCTCAAGAATGCCAGCAAATACAGCCCTGACTGATATATGGCCCTGATGAGGGTAACTAAGAGGATCTAGAATCTGTTCCTGATGGTTAAAGGGCTTCCCAGGTGGCATTAGTGGTAAAGAACCCACCTTGCCAATGCAGAAGACAGAAGAGATGCGGGTTCGATTCCTGGGTCAGGAAGACCCCCTGGAGGAGGGCACGGCAATCCCCTCCAGTATTCTTGCCTGGAGAATCCCAGGGATAGAGGAGCCTGGTGGGCTGCAGTCCATAGTGTTGTACAGAGTCAGACACGACTGAAGCAACTTAGCATGCAGATAGGCACATTGATGATTAAAACCTAGCCTTGGATCCAGTGACGGGATTGGGAGTACAGGGCTTGGAGGTGAGGGTGAGGTTATGCAAAAGAGAAAGCTTCATTCCGAAGGCTAAGGAGAACCTAGGTTGCTAAACAGAATAGCAAGAAAGGGCTTTGACGGAGGTGGCAGCTGAGCTATGACGGGCACATGTTCAGTATCCCCAGCAAGGTTAGATGCTCAGAGTCATGAGGTTGGTGGCCTGGGCAGAGATACCTGCCTCATGCACAGAGAGGCAGACCCTACATCACTACTGTCCCAGCATTTAGAGTTTGATTTCCCTGTTTGCCATGCCAAGACCCTGGGGATAAGGAGGCTCTCTTGGGGAGATTCTGGCATGGGGAAGGGTGGGGTGGAGGACAGAGAGGGAGGTTAGGGTGGGGGAGTCTTCCCAGCCAAAACTTACTGCAATTGATCAGCCAGCCTCTGAATAGCAGCTTTTGACGTCTCAGTGGGTGTGAGGGAGGTGTGGTCATCACAAATGAAACAGACCGCAGGGGGTGGAGGAGACCTCTGCAGGGTCCCTAATCAATTACTAAAAACACAGAGAGGGTCCTGGGAAAATGAGTGAAGGAGACAGATGCATGCTGATGCTCAGTGGTGTCTCTGGGCACCAAAGGAGAAGTTGGGGGATTTTCAACTTCACAGAGGAGAGAGGTGATTGTTTTCTTTCATCAGTCGTTGGCCTCAGAAAACAAAACAGACACCAGAAGAGAAACATTGCCTATGGAAAAAAAAATACATATAAAACTGAAAAGGATGAAATAGGAGGAATGGAATTCTGCTTTTATGAAGTAATTTAAATAGTCTTGAATGCCCAAAGGGCCTAGGCACTAGATTATGTGTTATAGAGAGGTTGCTATCTCCCAGAGGGGATATGAAATGGGAGATGAATATTATTAATCATCCCTATTGGCTGCATGTTAGGAAACTGAGGTAAAGTGAAAGTGAGTAATTTTACCTCCTGACTCACATGCCCTGGCAGCCACAGTTGGGGTTGACAGACAGGAACTATGCCCTGCAAAGCTGGGTAGTGAGGGTCATACAGCTGAAGACAACAATGCCCAGTGACCCACAGGGCACAGGTTGGCCATCTACCTGAAGAACCCCCTTGGTGTGTCCACAGACAGGTCACCTGCTTGACCCAGGTTGGCTGCAGTTCACTTAGAATGACCCCAAGGGGCTGGGTTGATATGGAACCTCACTGAATCAGCCTGAGGTTACAGAGAACAGACTAGAATATCAGATTCATTGGGTCAGAAATTGTCTATTTAGTTCACTTCTGTATCCCTAGGACCTAGGCCAATGCCTGGGGCTCAATCCATATCTGTGGGATCATATTGACTGCTTTCACGGTGCCGGACAGTGACAGGCAACGGGATCGGAATGATGATTAAGGCAGCCATTCTCAAAGCGGTCTTGTAAGGTATTGATAGGTGTGCTGCAGGGATGGGGAGAAGGAAGTTCTTGGACCAAATGAATATGGGAAACACTAAGTTTAGCTTTATGTTGGAAGGATTTCTCATAGCCTTTAATAGGTGAAGATGGTTTGTGAGTTTCCAAAACAAAGATAGATTTACATCATTTCCCAAGTATTTGTTGGTTTGTGGTTTGTTGTTCAGTCGCTCAGTCATGTCTGTCTCTCTGTGACACCAGGGACTGTAGCCCACCAGGATCCTCTGTCCATGGGATTTCCCAGGCAAGAATACCGATTGGGTTGCCATTTCCTTTTCCAGGGGATCATCCCAACTAGGGATGGAACCCGTGTCTCCTGCATTGCAGGCAGATTCTTTACCTCTAAGCCCCCTGAGAAGCCACCTTCCCAAGTATAATAGAGATAAAAGCCCCCCATCCTCACATGCACCTTGGAGTGTATATTGCTAGCCATGTTTGCTCCTTAGAAAAAGCATAGCTCCTGCCCTCAAGTAGCTCACAATCTCTTGGTGGTCATATCCATTCAAGCTCCACCAAGCCAGTACTGGTCTTATTGATGCTTGTTGGTCTTAGAAATGACTGGGATCACAGTTAAATTACAGTTACCAATTACTATAAAGAAAGCTGAGCACCAAAAAATTGATGCTTTTGAACTGTGGTGTTGGAGAAGACTCTTGAGAGTCCCTTGGCCTGCAAGGAGATCCAACCAGTCAATCCTAAAGGAAATCAGTCCTGAATATTCATTGGAAGGACTGATGCTGAAGCTGAAACTCCAGTACTTTGGCCACCTGATGCAAAGAGCCGATTCACTGGAAAAGACCCTGATGCTGGAAAAGATTGAAGGCAGAAGGAGAAGGGGACGACAAAGGATGAGATGGTTGGATGGCATCACTGACTCGATGGACATGAGTTTGAGTAAGCTCCAGGAGTTGTTGATGTATAGGGAGGCCTGGCGAGCTGCAGCCCATGGGGTCACAAAGAATCGGACATGACTGAGCAACTGAACTAAACTGAACTGAACTCTGGACCCTATATACTGCTCATTACTTGGTATCCCACCAGCCTGCACCCACAGCTGTTAGATTCTCCTAAATGGGTAGGCTGGGACATGGGGTTGAAGACCCATTCTCCCTAGATGGAGTCAGCTCTCATTCAAAGACAAGCTCACGACCTGATATTTAAAACTGAGGCTGAGTCAGACCCCTCAACCTAGTTCTGTTCTCCATAATTCCAACCCAGGAACACAGGGTCTAAATCCTGCCACCTGGCTTGTCCTAGACACAGAAATGAATAACACAGACTCTTCAGACCCCACAGCCTTCATCTCGTGGAGCCCAGAGTTGTCAACATGTGGCATCCAGGGTCCCCGCGTCTCAGCCTCCTTCTCACACTCAGAGGGCTGTCCATGCTCTCAGGCAGTAGACTTTCCCCTTGCTGTGGTGGGAATAAATCACTGATGCCCTTACTGAAGGGAGTTAATTGCATTTGGAAATACTCCAAGTGCTGGGGTTTGTTTGGCCAAAGACATGGGCAGGGGTAAAGAAACGGGTGCATCTACTTTTAGGAAACACAGGTTAAGAATAAAGGGACCAGCGTTGCCTAATTTATAAAGGACCCCCCCCAACATTCCTCCCTGTGTTCCTTTCCAGGCGAAGAATGTGAGAGGAACCGTGGCCATATTTTTCTTTTAGGTATAACAGTCTGTCAGTATCAAATTCTCTCAGTCAGTGGGGAGCAAATAGTGTTGATTTACTGAAAATCTGGGATTATGTCTGCTCTGCGGTGAGTGTAGATTTAAGAGAGGAGAGGTAAGGGGTCTCCAAAAGGTGAAGAAAAACACAAATGAAAGCTAGCAAGGAAAAAATAGCTTGACAGTTAAGATACAGTGCAGCCACCGTCCACATCTTCTGGAAAGAAAAGCCCAGAAGTGAACTCGCGCGCGCACACACACACACACATACGATGGGAAGGTGTATTAGCTTCCAGCCTATGGACTGGAAGGTCCGCACCCTTTCCGGTTAACCCTTTTCTCCTTGGGGGCATCATGAGCATGTCAGTGAAGACTCCAACACTGCCATGTCTCATGCTGCAGAGAAATTGCGACAACAGACTCACAGTTCTGTTGTGGTTTTAAGGATATGGCTTTTTAAAAGGACTTGTGAGGAGCGAAGAGGGAATTCTTTCCTTCAAGGGCCCTCTGATGCTTGACTACATTCCTGGACCTTTTTGTCACCAATGTTTCATTATCCTGAAATATTCATTATCTCTAGTCTCCTGCTCCTTATCCCCTTTGCCTTAAAATAACTGTCACCCTGCATGTTATTTTACCCTGGCAGTATTTTCCGGAAGCCCCTCAGAGTTCTTCTTTTCCTTTTATTATTTTACTCTTCTTCCTTTGAATCCTGTTTTGAGAGGGAATATGATCATCCATCCATCCATCCTAAGTCACTTCAGTTGTGTCCAACTCTCTGCGACCCTATGGACCAAAGCCTGCCAGGCTTCTCTGTCCATGGGATTCTCCATGCAAGAATACTGGAGTGGGTTGCCATACCCTCCTCCAGGGGAATCCTCCTGACCCAGGGATCAAATCCACATCTCTTATGTCCCCTGCATTGGCAGGAAAGCTCTTTACCACTGGCACCACCTGGGAAGCCCAAGGAATATGATAACTAAATGGAATTAAAAATGTGAAAATGCAAAAAACCAACCAACCATGTGATAGTACCTGAGAGGTTTTGAGAAGGGATGTTGGCATTTTTCCTTTCTCTGGGATGAGGATCAGGCAAGGACTGGTAAGAACGGGGTCATAAAAGGGGTGGTGAGTGGCCAGGGTGAGGGTCATTGGTGATTTGATCCCCTTCCCCTTCCTGACCCCTACCAGCCCCAAGAGATACTGCTGGATTTCAGGACAGTTGGCGGGTGAGCAGTGACTGTTACCATGGTGGGTCTCAGCAGTGTCATAGTGGATCAGCCACTCTGGAAGAATCTGATGAGAAGGCAGGGGCTGAGGCCCACTTGGCAGCTGGGAAGTATTGAAAAGTGAATGTGAAAGTGTTAGTCTTTCATCTGTCTCACCCTTGTGACCCCATGGACTGTAGCTAGCCAGGCTCCTCTGTCCATGGAATTCTCCAGGCAAGAACACTGGAGTGGGTAGCCATTTCCTTCTCCAGGGGATCTTCCTGACCCAGGGATTGAACCTGGATCTCCTACACTGCAGGCAGATCCTTTACTGCCTGAGCCACCAGGGAAGCCCAGGAAAGGGTTAGATGGGGTATTTGTGTAGGTCCCTGGTAGCTACAGAGGAGAGAGACGTCAGGTGTGGGTGAGAAGAGGCATCAGTAACCCCCATCTCTGTGTCCACCAAGAGACCGAGGACTGCATTATGTCTCAGGGTTAGAAAGGGAGAAGAGGAGGAAAGAGGGGAAGAGAATAGTGAAGAAGATGCCAGTGTGTGTGTATGTGTATGTGTATGTGTGTTAGTCACTTAGCTGTGTCTGACTCTGCGAAGCCATGGACTGTAGTCTGCCAGGCTTCTCTGTCCATGAAATTCTCCAGGCAAGAGCACTGTAGTGGGTTGTCACTCCCTTCTCCAGGGGATCTTCCCAACCCAGGGATCCAACTACCATCTCCTGCATTTCAGGCAGATTGTTTACCATCTGAGCCACCAGGGAAGCCCAAAGATACCACTATCATCAAGTAATTCTGCACAGGAACACAAAGCTATCTACCCGTGAATGAAATGCCACTGTGTCTCTCTATTTTTTTAATCATAAATCCTCGATCTCCCGAGTTGGGATTCCTATGTTATTTTGCCAAGCGGAATCTCTGAGTTTGTGATTCTCCAAGACATGCCTCTGAGGTTAGGATGGAGGCTGTCTGTGAGGAAGTGTGGATTCTGTGCTATGACCTGCAAGATCCACCCCTGGATTGAGCAGACCTGTGACATAGAGTCCTGAGTCATAGTTTGAGTCCTGAGTCCTCAGGAAGAGTCCTGAGTCATAGTTTGAGTTCCTGGTGTGATTATCAATAATACCCTCTTTCACTCTTCAAAATGTCCTGGTTTTAATGATGAATTATATGTCTTGCCTACCTATATGGCTTCCCTGGTGGCTCAGAGTAAAGAATCTGCCTGCAATGCAGGAGACCAGGGTTTGATCCCCGGGTCAGGAAGATCCCCTGGCAAAGGAAATTGCCTATGTACAGGCAAAGGATGGACCTCTTTTATGGGCTATCAACCACCTCCCTCCGTTGAGAATAAAAACTACCTGAAAAGAGCTGAGAGCAAAATGAAACTCCAGGGCAAAGAATGACTCCTTCAAGATCACTTCTCTTTCTCAGAAATGAGAGCAATTAGACCTCAGAAGAGGCCCCCCAAACCCCCGCATTCATGCATACTTGGGCCCCGTTTAGACAGTACTTCTTTTCTTCTTTTATTTGGCACATCGGTGCAGCTATTCGAGGCACAAGAACCTGGTTGTGAACAGTGTACTTCACAAAGCAGCGTGACAATGACGAGCAAAACAGTGAGACCCACAGAACAGTGAGACCCACAGAACAGTGGGCCCAGCAAGGGGACCCCCAAGGGAGAGCGGGCTCTGGACTGGAAGAGGGCCCTTGAAAAATTTAGCCTTCAGGGCGTCTTTCACTTTCTTCTCTAAACCCAGGAAGAATGCTGGAGACTCTGAAAGAAAACAAGTACAACTCCTCTCAGATTCTCCCGGTTCTGCTTGGTGCAACAAAGCCTGGCTTTTTTACATTTCAAAAGAGGCCGCTTTCTCTTTAAAAAGTAGGAGCTACTTGGTCTGTTGTGGCTGCCTTTATCCACCATGAAGTTCCCAGCAAGGCGCTGTTAGTGCCTGATTAAACGTCATACCAACCCGTGTCCTCCATGGAAACCCAGAAGACATCCGCTGAGACCAGGAGTGCTGACTCGGTTTAATTGCCCCGGCTCTCTGTGATGGCTGGATTTCTTGTCTCTCAAGGCCTGGAATGGAAATCCATGTGATCAGATGAACTGTCCGGGTGTCTTGACAGATCTGAAATATGAATATGGAGATAGTATGGTGCTCTGCAGCGACTTCTGAAGCCCCAGTGGTAGAACGGGATCTGCCACTGAAGATTTCAGGAGTGTGTTTGATTCATGTAAAACCCATTTTCTAATGAAACACTAATTATTAGTAAATCAGAACAAAAGGAGAAAGAACAAGTGTGTGTGTATATGTGGTGTGTATATATAAACGCATATGATATTCATATGTATGAAAGCGAAAGTGTTAAGTCACTCAGCCCTTTCTGACTCTTTGTGACCTGATGGACTATATCAGTCTCCTCTGTGGAATTCTCCAGGCAAGTACACTGGAGTGGATAGCCATTCCCTTCTCCAGGGGATCTTCCCAAACCAGGGATTGAACCTGGGTCTCCTGCATTGCAGGCAGATTCTTTACTGTCTGAGCCACCAGAGAAGTCTGTTTATAAGACATGCATATGTATATACATCTATCTCTATAAGTAAATATATAGATCTCCATTTAGACGTTTTTAGACATAAATAACTGTCTTTGGATTCTTGCTTTTGGGGGAATTTATAGGATGGCAATAACTTGTATTTACAAAACATCGTACTCCAGGGAATTCACACATCGAAAATACCTGATTTCCGCTCCCTCCTCTACAATGAATGAGGAAGTACATGATGCCACAGTCTTTTTATTCCCTAGAGGAGGAAAACAGGGCTCGAGTAAAGAGAGCAATGAGACAGAAGTAGAGCTAGCAATCCTCTGGAATCACATTCCTGCTCTATCAGAAGGAAGTAGGTAAGCGAGAAATCAGACAAGAGACAAGACGCCTTAACGAACCCCAGGGTCACTGGATTCCTCATAAGACTCCCCTTTCTTTTGGAAAGGCATCAAAAGGAAAGACAGTGACCGTCAAGGACCAAGGGGTCTACTTAAGGAATACTACAGACCCAGATTCTTGACTTCCTTCTCCTCAAACTCTGGTTTAGAAATTGCCTCTCCACCCACCACCCACCTCAGATCATTTGCTCTGAGATTTTAAATCTACCAAACGAAGTAATAGGAGTAAAATGACAACTAGAGATCTACTAGTTATGCCCACTAATGCCTGTGATGACCCAGTCATTGTTCCCATCCACACAAGTTATCCATCATTAACTCACAGGACTTGTTATATTTCTGGCCTACTTCTAGCCAAATCAAAGAAATTTTACTGATTTCTTCTGCAGCCCTATTTTGAGTAAATATGTGATTTCCATTAGGCTTTTTGAAATATGTAAAATATATAGACTCCCATTACTACCTTCAGAACCTCTGGGTGTTTGGGGATCCCTTCCTGGGAATCACTCCTACGCCCAAAATGAGTTTGAAGATGAAAATTATTGCTAAGGGGAAAAGAACTGTTGGTGTAACAAGATATTTAAAAGCAAAATTTTTTCCCACCTGGCCTGGTCCAGGCCAAGCAACCAAGAAAAGGATGTTTTCAAAATAAGAGTAACTACCAAAGCAAAATGTATAAAACCGAGTCATGAGGCAAAAAAATAAGACAAGAGCGTTTGCTTAAAAAGGACAGTTCTCATGTGTTAAGCTATTACTCCTGAAATAACATTTCCATTCAGCTGGGCAATCTTCTGGGCCTCCCCAAATTTTATTAGGTTTTTGGCAATTATCCCAAGCAGGAAAAAATGGCACAACTGCCTAATGTGACAGAAATAAAGGAAGCTGCAGACAACTTTTCATTAATTAACATATTTTTTCCTCAGTGCTCTAAGGAAGGAAATTGTAAATTTGTAATCAGGCAGGTCTCTAAGTTTTCCAAGAAAGGCTGTTTCTTTTCCCCTTAACTAGAGTAAAAAGACAACATGTTGTACTCGGTGCAAATCCTGCCCTGGTTATGTTACTCAAGTTAAGTTTTCAGGAATAGTCATCCATCTCTTTTTATATTTATTATTAACTCCTTTTGAGAAGCTTTCTTTATTCTAAACCTCCAGGATCTGTTTGTAAGTATCCTGAGTCCAAACTTTCACAGAGAAAAGATGACCGAGAACCAGATTCCACCAATGGCTTTGCGGTGTCCAAGCTCAAGCCATCAGCCAGAACATTCTTCCATGTCCACAGTGAGCGCTGTTTGGGGTCCTTTCTGCAGAGAAAGTTTATGGATGTTTCCTCCCCAATACTATGAGAACCAGTTCCTAGAAAGTGGACAGAAGCATGTAGTTCGCCCTGGAGATAAAGCCAGCCATCTTGTTAATAACAGAAAAGAGGGTTATCGGTACTACTTAATTTCGACCAACTAGTTAATGCAAATACTTGTTGCTGTTCAGTCACTCAGTTGTGTCCAACCCTTTGCGACCCCATGGAACACAGCACACCAGGTTTCCCCATCCTTCAGCATCTCCCGGAGTTTGCCCAAAATCATGTCCATTGAGTGATGCCATCCAACTATCTCATCCTCTATTGTCCCCTTCTCCTCCTGCTTTTAATCTTTCCCAGCATCAGGGTCTTTTCCAATCAGTTGGCTCTTTGCATCAGATGACCAAAATATTGGCGCTTCAGCTTCAGCATCAGTCCTTCCAATGAATATTCAGGACTAATTTCCTTTAGGATTGACTGGTTTGATCTCCTTGCAGACCAAGGGACTCTCAAGAGTCTTCTCCAGCACCACAGTTAGAAAGCATCAATTCTTCGGTGCTCAGCCTTATTTATGGTCTAACTCTCACATCCATACAAGACTACTAGAAAAACCATAGTTATGACTATATGGACCATTGTTGTCTCTAATATACTATCTAGGTTTGTCATAGGTTTTCTACCAAGGAAGTCTTTGGGGTTAAGTGGTGTATTCCCTTCTTAGAGCTCCTATAACAAACTGCCACAACTGTAGTGGCTTAAAACACATGAATTTATTTTCGTATGGTTCTGGAAGCTTTAAGTCCGAGCATCTTTTAATTTCATAGCTGCAGTGACCATCTGCAGTGATTCTGGAGCCCAAGAAAATAAAGTCTGTCACTGTTTCCATTGTTTCTCCTTCTATATGTCCTAAAGTAATGGGACCGGATGCCATGATCTTTGTTTTTTGAATGTTGAGTTTTAAGCCAGCTTTTTCACTGTCCACTTTCACCCTCCAAGAGAGTTCCAGAAAAATAACTACTTCTGCTTTTATTGACTATGCCTAAACCTTTGACTGTGTAGAACACAACAAACTGTGAAAAATTCTGGGAATACCAAACCACTTTACCTGCCTCCTGAGAAATCTGTATGCTGATCAAGAAGCAACAGTTAGAACCGGACATGGAACAACAGACTGGTTCCAAATTGGGAAAGGAGTACGTCAAGGCTGTATGTTGTCATCCTGCTTATTTAACTTCTATGCAGAGTATATCATGCGAAATGCCGGGCTGGAAGAAGCACAAGCTGGAATCAAGATTGCCGGGAGAAATATCAATAACCTCAGATATGCAGATGACACGACTTTCACTTATGGCAGAAAGTGAAGAGGAACTAAAAAGCCTCTTGATGAACATGAAAGAGGAGAGTGAAAAAGTTGGCTTAAAACTCAACATTCAAAAAAACAAAGATCATGGCATCCAGTCCCATCACTTCATGACAAATAGACGGGGAAACATTGGAAACAGTGACCAACTTTATTTTATTGGGCTCCAAAATCACTGTAGATGGTGACTGCAGCCATGAAATTAAAAGACGATTGCTCCCTTGGAAGAGAAACCTATGGCTATGACATACCTATCTAGGCTATGACAAACCTAGATAGCATATTAAAAAGCAGAGACACTACTTTGCCCACAAAGGTCTGTCTAGTCAAGGCTATGGTTTTTCCAGTAGTCATGTATGGATGTGAGAGTTGGACTATAAAGAAAGCTGAGCTTGGAAAAACTGATGCTTTTGAACTGTGGTGTTAGAGAAGACTCTTGAGAGTCCCTTGGCCTGCAAGGAGATCAAACCAGTCAAACCTAAAGGAAATCAGTCTGAATATTCATTGGAAGGACTGATGCTGAAGCTGACACCCCAATACTTTGGCCACCTGATGTGAAGAGCCGACTCACTGGAAAAGACCCTTGATGCTGGAAAAGATTGAAGGCAGGAGGAAAAGGGGACAATAGAGGATGAGATGGTTGGATAGCATCACCAACTCGATGGACATGAGTTGAACAAGCTCCAGGAGTTGTTGATGGACAGGGAACCCTGGTGAGCTGCAGTCCATGGGGTGGCAAAGTGTCAGACATGACTGAACGACTGAACTGAACTGAACTTTCACCCTCCAAATGAAAATACTGAAGATAGCTAATAGGCAAAATTTTGACTTTATTTTCTTTATATTGTTTCTCCACCCCAAAGGTAAATGCAAAAGTCTCCTGAATTGAGTACCTTGTCATTTTGGTTCACTGATGGATTATCCAGAATCTGATGTGCATTTTCCTCAGTGAGAAGCCACTTAAAAATAGCCATTGCTCTATAAAGATGCCAAGTAAGTGTGCCCTGCAGGGGGCGCAGTGGGTGCAGGAACCCAAATCCCCTCAAGGGAGGAAACCCTGGAGTAGCATGAAGCTAAGGAAAGGAAACTTGACAGTTGGGTATTCGGAAAGTGTTCCTTCTAGTCCTGTCTCACTGGCGATGGAGGTGTCTCTCAGGGGAAAGCGGTAGGAGCCCCACAATCAAAGGCGTTTAGAAGGAGGCCTGGCTGGAGCTGTGGAAAATTAACCATAGGAAACAACCCAGTCCTGGCAGGGGAGAGAGGAGACAAGTTTAAGAGCTCTTTCCAGCTCTAATTTCTAAGAATCTGATTAGAGTACAGAGAAAAAAAGAAAATTTAAAATGGGGGAATAAAGGAAAAAAAGCCAGCAAAGAGCCTAATGTAATCACGTTAAGGCACACAGAAGAAACGCACCGCTGAACCCTAACCCTCATCCAGCCACGGTCCCGTCCCAGCCGCCACCGAGGGGAGGTTGTCTTAAAACTCAGGCAGGCAGCTCACAACCAGGTGGGCCAAGAGGAGACCGCTCTGAACTTACTCTGAAAACCACTGAGAACTTGAGAGGCATTTTCGTAACAAAAGGCTGAAAGAGAAAGCCTGGGATGGAGGAGCCGCTAAGGTTCCTTTCCTGGTGGAGTTTGGCAGTGCCTTCTCGCTTTAATCAATGCAATACAGAGAAGTCTGGACTTGGGCTTTTCTTCTTTTTTTTTAAAGGACTTCTGGAGATACCACAAAATGGCATGTGATTTGCCTTTTTTTAAACATACTTAGTCACAGGTAGTCTGAATAGCTAGCGTGCTAGCTACTTCATGCTCCTGCCTTATTAAGCTTCATTTAAATCAGCCCAGATTAAATATTTGAGTCATATAGTATTCCAGGATGAATAAGCAAGGCCCATATATTTATATATGAGCTTGTGTGTGTGTGTGTGTGTGTGTCTGTGGAATAGCAGACACTTCCATACTTCTGATTTTATTAACTGATCAACAGAACTGTGACCCTAATTGAGAGTGAACCAGGTTCCAGAAAAGCAGTTTTCTTGAGCCTGTACAGACAAAGGAAATAGTTTCCTTACGGAAAGAAATCAGTTTGAAAGCTTTTAGGCCAGAGTCTGCTCCGGCTCAGATTTCCTTTCTTTTAGCCCTTTGATGAACCACTCATATGGAGATGCAAGCGTCTTGTGCCTGGTTTGAATTTAAGCTGTTGCTGACTTGAGTGGAAAACTCTCATAAAATCAGCTCAGGCTTTCTTCCTTTCCTTCACCACTGTCGACTGATTTCTGATATGTCCTTGGATATTCATCTTGAGTCATTCATGTCATCAACATGGCAGAAAACAAATTTTTTTCCCCCCAAGAGAGACTGAATCTGATATGCTCCTCTGTCCTGGAGCTCTGAGCACTGCCATTCTCCTGCTGGGGCAGGTGAAGGGTAGGGTAGAGATGGAGGTGGAGATGGGGTAGAGATAGAGGACAGCTGGATGCAGGAAGGTGGAATGGGACATGAGTGATGCCCGCTCATGATCTCATGTCTCCATGGCAGAGTTATGACCAAATAGTGCCCTGTGGAGCCCATTCAGTACCCACATAAGGAGCTATATTCGCCACATTCCTTTCTTCAGGAATGAACTGGCTACAGAGTATAGTTTTTCTGAGCTATTTATTTATTTGACTGGGCTGGGTCTTAGTTGTGGCACACAGAATCTTCAGTTGCAGCACATGGGATCTAGTTCTCTGACCAAACCCAGGCTCCCGGCATTGGGAATGCGGAGTCTTAGCCACTGGGCCACCACGGAAGCCACCAACATAGTTTTTTAAAAAGATGCTTTGCCTTCAAAACAAGACTCTTTCCTGGTCACCTGAGAACAGCAAGCTGAATAAAATCCTGCCCCAATCTTCGCTGGGCTCTTTGGTGGGAGTTGAGGGTCTGGGAACCCAGGACATTTTGTTCAGGAGCCTATGTCACCTTCAGGATTGTGTGCTGAAAACCAAGACTCTTGGAAGCAAGCCAGTCTGGATTTGGAGCCCAGCTCTGCCCGTTAAGTGGGTTACTTCCCAGCAAGTAACTTAAGTTACTTAACCTAGTCTTTACCTTATCTGTGAATCTGAGATATTGTCCTCAGTTTATGGGTAATTGTGAGGATTGTATGAGATCACATTCCTAAAGTTCCCTCTCTGGGCTCATTCATTCTCTCTGACCCTCTGCTCTTGTTGATAACTTTGCAGTTTGTCCTGGCCCCACATAGCTATGACAATTCTGTCCCAGAATGGAGCACCCAAGAATGTCCCAAGGGTATGTGGGGCCCAAGGCAATAACACTGATTGTTCCTGCTCCCATCATGTTTATGGAGATGTAAGTGAATCTCAAGGCAGTTTTCAATTGAAGAGGAATGTATCATCACAGGAAAAGTCTACAAAATACTTGTGGAAGCAAAAAAAGGGGGGCAGTGTTGAAGGCTGTGAAATCCCTGTCCTGGGCTTTCCCTCAATGGTTTTCTCATCCCCAGTTTCATGGATCCCCAATGGCTTCTGCATTATGCTCAGAGCTTGGCCACTACAGCAGCGCCTGGGGCCATCTGACCTAGTGTGACCACCCTGATTACCAAAACCTGCAGGAGTGGAACACCTAGAGGTGTTGCTAGAAACACCTCTCCTCCACAAATGAGAGCTTCTAAGCTTCAGGAAGCTGGTTTGCTACAGTTCCTTTAAAAATGTGGTTATAAACGAGCCAAGTAGATTTAGGATGGGGCAACCCACAACCTACTTCAATTAATACATGTCATCCATTAACGAAAAACATACAGGATGGCACTGTAGAGCAGAGGGTTCAGCCTGAAAGTCATTGGGGTTAAGTGGTGTATTCCCTTCTTAGAGCTCCTGTAACAAACTGCAACAACTGTAGTGGCTTAAAACACATGAATTTATTCTCTTACGGTTCTGGAAGCTGGAAGTCCAAAATCACTTTCCGTAGGTTAAGGTCAGGGTTGACACCAGACACCAGGGCTGGTAAGCTCCAGAGGGAGCATCTATTTCTTGCCTCGTCCAGCTTATTGTGGCTCTAGGCTTCCTTGGCTTGTGGCCACATTCCTTTAGCCTCTGCCTCTGTGGTCACATCATCTTCTCTCCTGCAGTCAAGTTTTCCTCTGGCTCCTTTTCATAAGACCATTTATGATGACACTTATGAGGGTGAAAAAGCTGGCTTGGAAAGTGAAAGTGTTAGTTGCTCAGTCATGTCCGACTCTTTGCTGGCTTGAAACTCAACATTAAAAAGACTAAGATCATGGCATCTGGTCCCATCACTTCATGGCAAATAGGAGGGGGAAAAGTGGAAGCAGCGGATTTTATTCTCTTGGGCTCCAAAATCACTCTGGAAGGTGATTGTAGCCAGGAAATTAAAAGACATTTGCTCTTTGGAAGAGAAGCTATGACATACCTAGACAGTATATTAAAAAGCAGAGACATCACTTTGCCGACAAAGGTCTGTATAGTAAAAGCTCTGGTTTTTCCAGTAGTCATGTACAGATGTGAAAATTGAACCGTAAATAGGGCTGAGTGCTGAAGAATTGATGCTTTCGAATTGTGGTGCTGGAGAATATTCTTGAGAATCCCTTGGACTGCGAGGAGATCAAACTAGTCAATGCTAAAGGAAATCAACTCTGAATATTCATTGGAAAGAAGCTGAAGCTCTAATACTTTGGGCACCTAATGTGAAGAAGTGACTCACTGGAAAAGACACTGATGCTGGGAAAGACTGAGGGCAGGGGGAAAAGGGGGCATCAGAGGATGAGATGGTTGGATCTCATCCTGTCCAACTCAATGGACAGGAGTTTGAGCAAACTCTGGGAGTGAAGGACACGGAAGTCTGGTGTGCTGTAATCCATGGGGTCACGAAGAGTCGGACACAACTGAGCGACTGAACAACAACAAATAATGACACTTAGGGCCCACTGCAGAATCCAGGGTCATCTCCCCCATCAATTACATCTGCCAAGTCCATTTTGCCTATGAGGTGACATTCATGGGCTCCAGGGATTAGGATGTGGGTATCTTTGGGGTCCATTACTCAGCTTACCACAAATGAGAATCCCCTTCACTGACAACTACAGGCCGTCGCCTTATTAAAATGTGTCATTTGCCCAACCGAACAGAAAAGCGATTCTCAGGAACCCTAATTTTCTTTTCTTTTCAATCTATAATCAGCTTCAAGGCCAGTATATTACAGGAGCATCATTTCCTGTGATCGCTATTGCCTTTGCCATCTCAGAAAAGGGGCTGAGAAGTGGCTTCTAAGGAAATGAACCATCCAACACCTTCCTCTCCTCTATGTGGAATTACCGTATACACCCATCTCAATCATTTTCCATCACATCAAAACTGCTGAAGTGTTCCAGATCTGGCAAGAATGCATATGCTCTTCCCGACACAAAAAACCTAAATATATACTCCCTTAAGGGACAGAGACATGGCATTTAAGCCCAGAATGGTTCCAGTTGAGAAACAGGAGATTGAAAGGGGAGAGCTATTTAAAAGTCACTCTGATATGACCTATTCCCCAAATAATTCATCTCCGGGTCACAGCCATTGTTGCTAGGTGGCATAACATTTATTACTGTAGTGTCCTGGGCTCCTCGGATTGGTAACAGACATATCTGTTCCTCAGAGTATGAGCAAAGTTGATAATGTCCTCTTACCCTAGGCGAGCTGAACTTCAACCGCCAAGATACTGGTTGACATTAAGACTTTGCAACACCTATCATTGTCTGTCACCCCCCGAGATAAACTCTCTTGTGATGGGCTTCTCCCGTCACCACCCACTGATGCCATTTTATTCAATCTCTTTTGTAGACTATCTGTTGGGTGCCTGATACTGCCTGGCTTGCTGAGTTTGGTCATATGCTCAAAGCTAAATCCACAGACCTCCAGACCTCAGAGTGTGATGGGATAGAAAATAATCAGAGGCCCTGAACAGAGTAAGACTGTCAGAGAAACTGCAAATCAGCAAAAGAATGAAAGCCCCTTGACCCTGGCACATCTGCCACGTATTTAATTCCACGTGCTTGCCAAGCCCTGAAAACCCAGGCTAGGAAGACGTGGGGGCGGCGTGGGGCTCTGCATTCTAGGAGACCTAGAGGTGAGAAGCCTGGCAGGTTGCCACTCTGCAGTCCACTCTCCTGGAAGGAATAGCTGGTGGCGGGGGAGGGCGCTGTGAGCGTGAGGATAGTCTCGGACTCAGACCTAAGGGGCTGCGGGAGTGTCTGGGTGACCAGCCGCCAGTTGTGCTGTATTGATTTTATTTGCTGGTGGCTTTGCCAGCTGGCTCTAGACCAAAGGAAGCAAAAGAGGCTTTAGCTTTTCTTGGGGGTTTCAGATCTCGAGGTGACATTAAGAAGTTCCTGCGAGTTCCAGTGAGAACCTGGGTGAATCTTCATTTCCATGTACCAGGGTCAAATTGAAAAGTAAGCCAGGCACAGAAAGGTTTTGTTTGGGGGAAATGCCAGAAGGACCTTCCTGATCGAGCCCCACCTACATCTCCGGTGTCATTTTCACGCCTCCCTGCCCGCCCTTGCACCTCCCTCAACACACACACACAGACACTTTTAGCTCCAAGAAGTCAAAGGATCTACTTTCATTTTCTCTTCATTCTTCTCATATTTCTCATCTAGGTCAGATGTCACTGTGTCTTGGACTCTTTCCTAGATTTCCCATTCTGGGTTAGTTTTCCCTCTCCCAGCCTCCCTCAGCATCCTTCACACTGTTCATTCCTTGAGATACTAGAAAACTTAATTTATTGATCGTTCCTATTAGACCAGAAAGTATTTGAGAGTAGAACTTTATCCTTATAGTCCCAGTTGGCACATGGTCTGGAGACAATCAGTGTTGGTAAAGAGATGGCATTGACATATCAGACATTCCATTCGTTTGTGGAAGAGCCTTTTTCAGCATGAAACTTTGGTGTCAGAGTGTGTGTGACGGATGCACTACAAGGAACAGCTATGAAGCCACAGGGCTTCATGCACATCACCTTGTTTAACGAAAAGTGGCCCCGACTGATTTCTAAAATTTCAGTTGCTATGGTATACTCTTTCGGGGAGGTGAAACCAGGGTGCAGGAAGAGCAACAAGATAACCACATATGTTCCAAGCCCAGGAAATGCCATCAAGAATTCTGCCCACAAGTGCTCCATAGTAAATGCACTTACGCCGGCCCATCACATCTCCCCTTGATAAGAATAAGGCAAAGTCAACAACCAGAGGTAATAATGCTCTCAAATATTTCAAAGGCTCACCTACATTTCTTAGACTCTCATTAGTTAGGCTGGGAACCTGTGACTTGTTCTGGTCAATGGAGTGCAGCTGGGAGTGACTTGTGTCACCTCTGGGTCCAAGCATAGAGAGGGAGGTGTGAATTCTCTCACCACTCACTTCCCTACTGTGGTGAGCGTGGAAGACTTGTGTTGAGATAGCAGAGCTGGAAAATCAAAGCAGCTTGGATGGTGGAGTCACCACATGGAGAAATAGCTGCCTTGGAGAGGTGCCCAGAGCGGAATCCGCATGAGTGACGCATAAATGTGTGTTGCCACTGGAGATTGATGGGTGGCGAATGGCCTATCCAATGTTAGTAGACAAGTTGTCCAAAGCACTCTCGTGCATACTTATGAAGTGGACCATATTCAGGGCAGACTTCCCAGGTGGCTCAGTGGTAAAAGACCCTGCCTACTTTTCCTGCAGGAGAGGCAGGAGACATGGGTTCGATCTCTGGGTCAGGAAGGTCCCCTGGAGGAGGAAATGGCAAGCCACTCCAGTATTCTTGCCTGGAGAATCTCATGGACAGAGGAGCCTGGCGGGCTACAGTCCATAGGGTTGCAAAGAGTCAGACATGACTGAGCGCACACGTACAATATACCCAGGGCCTGAAGTGCTGACATGAGCGGGCCTGTCTCCTCTCCTCCTCGGGAGTCAGCATGCACCTTTCTGTGGGAGCCCAGGGAGCCTGGCAGGCGGATATGCCAGGGTGAGTTCACTGAGTGTGTTGCAGGCTCCATACATCTATGCACCTTCTTTACACAAATTCTTGAATTATAGCCTCATAAACCAGTCATCAGCCAGCAGGAGATAATGGAGGGTATAGGTGACATCAGGTTTCTAAAACTTTTGGATGTCTTGTCACAAGCGCTTTCAAAGAACCCTACCTCTCAGAGCATTGTTTGACCTCTTATTTGTGTTCTTCACTTGATATTTATTCAACACTTAATAATTACACATTCCTATTTGGTGCAGAAATATTTTCTTGGTCAGCATTCATGGGCCACTGTCTATGGATTCAAAGGCAAGACCTCTGCACAGAGCAAGTGTTCAAGGTGGTCTGAGTGAACAAATTCATTGCACTCCTATCTTACCCTTCCTAGGATTTTACCAACACAGAATCCATCAACCTGAGCTAGAGAAAACAATCCCCTCTTAAGTGAACACCCACCTGGTTATTTACTGTAGCCTCCATCAGAAATATTCTAGAATTTCTTTGCCTCAGAAATAAGTGGTTATTGTATAGACCTAGAAGGGGAAATGAATTTGGTTTGCAAACATCCTGAAAAGCTGCAGTCCTCTCTCCATCTTCTCTTTCTCTCTGTAAGCACCGGGAGGCATTTCCTATTAAAAACCTCAGCTCTGCTTCTTATCACCTTTGCCCTCTTCCCTGCGCTGACTTTAAATTCAGGAGATGGTTGCCCTGGGGAATATAGATCCTGGTGCCATGTGATCTGGCCTAAAGGGTAGTATGACAGAGCGAGACAAAGGGGACGCTGACCTCGCCTCCTCCTAGGCGGGTCCACGTCTCTCGCTGGATGCCGAGACCCTGCAGTGCGTGGGCTCAGCAACCTCTGTTACACCCTTCATCTGTGTGATTCAATCTTTGGCAAGGCCTGCTCTGAGTTGGAAAGGGGACATGGAGTTAGCAAAATTTCTGGTGAAAAATGTGTTTTTTATGGCTTTTATTGCTTTAATCTTTTTGTTGTTGTTGTTGTTACTGTAGAATTCATACTTGCTCGTTATGGAAAAGGTAAAAAAAAATACAGAAAATTGAAAAGAGAAAAAAATCATTTTTAATCTAGCCATGTAGGTTCTGTTATTACCATACTGGTTTGAAACCCCTCTATGTGAGTGTGTGAATTCATGTGCACTGAAGTATCATTATTTATATATAATTAAATATACCTAGTATTATCATCAAAATCTTATATTAGTTATCTTTAAGAAATCAGAGTTTCCATTCTGAAGGCAACTGGATAAGGAAAAAAAAAAACATAACACAGTTAGAAAAATATCTTTTTAAAAAACTTATTTTATATTGGAGTATAGTTGATTAGGGTTTCCCAGGTGGCGCGAGTGGTAAAGAACCCGCCTGCAAATGCAGGAGATATAAGAGGTGCAGGTTTGATCCCTGGGTTGGGAAGATCCCTTGGAGGTGGGCGTGGCAACCCACTCTAGTATTCTTGCCTGGAGAATTCCGTGGACAGAGAAGCCTGGCAGGCTACGATTCATAGGGTCACAAAGAGTTGGACACACCCGAAGCGACTTGGCGGCAGCAGCAGCAGAGTTGATTAACAATGTTGTGATGGTTTCAGGCGTACAGTAAAGGGACTCAGCCGTACTTATACATGTATCCATTCTCCCCCAAACTCCCCTCATCCAGGCTGCCACATAACACAGAACAGAGTTCTCTGTACTATACTCACAGGTTATCCATTTTAAATATATCTGTGTGTACCTGTCCATCCCAAACTCCCTACAGTTAGGAAAATATCTTGATGTATTGCTCAGACTTGGACAGTGTGACGTGAAAGTCATGAGTTACAAGAGAAAAGTGGACCAAAAATGTGGCTGAACTGCAGATACTCAGAGGTTAGAGATGGAATTGTAAAAATGGCAGAAGGACATTTTAGAAAAATCCAGCATTGATTTGGATTTTGCTGTTGTGTGGCACTGAAATGTAACCCTTCTAAGTAGCTCCCCAAGACTCCAGTGCCTTCTGTGGTGCTTTCTGGAAGATGTCAAGGAAAGATGCTCTGTTCCACTTCTGGGGTGATAACACTGGGGTGTCACCCCACCCTGGGTTAGCAGAAGGGAGGACAGGATTACTCACTGACCTACTTTGGCGCCAGCAGGAGTGCAGAGCCAGAAGGAATGAGGAGGACATTAAGCTGCCAGCCCCTCCATGAATGCCTGGACCTCAGAAAGAGTCTCAAGAGAAAACAGGAGAAGAGAAGAGAATACAGAATGGGGCTGGAGCGAATACAATTGAATTCCAAAGCATCACAGTGCTTTGGCCTTCATCTAAATTATATACATTTAGTTTTAAAAGCTGCTATTGTGCTATTTCTATTATTTCACTCTATGGATTTTCACATAACAAATATTTCAAGATCATCCATGAAAATATACCCATAAACATAGGGACTTCCCTGGTGGCTCAGACAGTTAAAGAATCTGCCTGGAACACAGGAAACCCAGCTTCAATCCCTGGGTCAGGAAGAACCCTGGAGAAGGGAATGGCTACTCACTCCAGTATTCTTGCCAAGACAATTCCATGGACAGAGGAGCCTGGCAGGCTACAGTCCATGGGGTTGGAAAGAGTCAGACACAACTTAGCGACTAACACTCATTTTTTTCATCATCGCACTAGTGTGGCTGTAACGGAGGCTGGCTAACTAGTTCTGATTGATACTACTAGTATTCAGTAACTAGTTCTCTCTCTTTCTAAATATCTGAAGATCCCACTTGTCACCCCTTGCTTTGGGCATGCTCATGTGACTGTGAACAGAAGCGACCAGCACTGCTTCTCGTTTAAAGCAGTGAAAAGACAGCGGCCGTCTCTCCAGTTTCTCCTTCCCTGTCTCAGCAATCAAGGGACAAGCTTTGTGTTGAGAAGATTGTGCCAACAATCGACAGTGGTCTGGGTTGCCGAGTCTTCACGTGGAGGCAGCTGCCTGTAATGTTGTCCACGCTGTGTGTGGGCCAGAAATATCCTGTGTTGGTTGAGTCACTGAGATGTGGGGTGCTGTTACTGCAGAATTAGTAAGCTTAACCTGACTAATACATGGGTCATCAAATCGACTTCCTCCTTTTCCTGGGTACTTAGCCAGATTGCCTTTCCCAGCCTTCCTTGGCTTTGTAGCTGAGTTTTAGCCAATGGATCGTGAGCAGAAGCCATGCCTGGTCCCCTTGACTGGAGATGGTAAAGCTTGGGACTACTTTTTCTCATCTTTTCCCCTTTCTGCCAATGACCACGATGCCTAGGAAATAAAGGAGCCTCACATTTAAAATAATTATGGATCTTTGAAATATGCTTGGAGGAAGACTGCCCACCGTTTGGAAATACTTGTGTGAGACTGCGTGAGAATGAATTTGTATCGTGTTTGAGCCACTCCACATTTTTGGTGTTGTTTATAACAGCAGCTAGCGTTACCTTAACTTTTAAAGAAATTGATGCTTTGAATGTGTTTCCATAACCAAAACCTAAAATAGCTGTCATCTGGCTTAGACTGAAAGGGCGAGTGGCAAGAAAACTAGCAGTCTAGAGGGCTGAGTACTCCGTTACACATTGGCAAGACACTTGGTACAATTGTTGTCTGCAATAAGTTGGAAGGCTGGCCAGCTCCATACCGAGACTGTTAACTCAGGGAAACTGTTGGGAAGTGTCCATGTGAGTGTGTGACGGCCACTATTATCTGATCCTACAAGGTTTTATGAGAAAAAGATGTGCTGATGCAAGAGCTGGCTAGTGTTTCAGCAGAGATGAAAGGGAAAGGAGAGAGTTCACGTTGGCCTGAATGTGAGGGAGAATTAGGCTTCTATCACGTGGACATTTTTGGTTTTGCTTTCTTACATAGCTGTCATTAGTATGGCTGCATATTAATATTTTATTATATTAACATATCACGATGTGTTTAAACAAGTCCCTGTTGATGTACAGTTGGGATGTTTCCAGTTATGCCACTGTAAAAAGCTCTACTCTGAACATCCGGATACCACATACTCTACTAATTTTTGATTATTTTCTTTTTTAATGTATTTATTTGGCTGCAGCACAAGGGAACTTTGGTCTTTGTTGCAGCATGTGAGATCTACTTCCCTGAACCTGGACTCTCCGCCTTGAAAGTGCAGAGTCTTGGCCACTGGACCACCAGGGAAGACCCTGATTATTTTCTTAAAATTTATTCCTGTAACTGGAGTTGTAATGTTAAAAAAAATAAGAATATTATGAATTTGATATATTTTGCCCAAATTCCTGTAACTAAATTTACATCATTTTTAATTCCTAGCAGGATAGTCTCATCGGAAACATTATCAATATTTTTATTTTTAAAAGAGATAAGCGAAAACATACAGTGTCCTGTCTTGGGGTTCTTTCCTGTTGTTGTTAGTGAGGTCTAACATAAGTTCATGTTTCCTGCTACCTGCATTTAGTCGTTTATGTATACTTATCTATTGAGATGCCTGTCATGTAAGGATTCAGTTTAGTTTGTTTAAGTTCTACTTTCTGCTTGCTCTTCTGGCATTAAGTAGAACTAGCATCCTCTATCCCAGGGACGGGGGAGCCTGGTGGGCTGCTGTCTATGGGGTCACACAGAGTCGGACACGACTGAAGCGACTTAGCAGCAGCAGCAGCAGTAGCATCCTCTATCATTTCCAAAGTACTTTGGTTTGCACAATAAATTATATGGTCATCCTAAGCCCTGAGTGTGACAATATGTTGCTGTTTCCCCCTGGATTGTCATCTGTCTTTTAAGTTCATTTAAATTTTGATGTTGTAAATCTGGCCATTTTTTTCTTAATGATTTCCAGCTTTAGTATAATGTTTTGATACAACCATTCTAAGGTTGTATGAACAGCTCCCTAGGTTTTCTTGTATTCATTTTGTGATTTTAGTATATACGTGGCAGTGCAACATTTCTCTCACCTTCTTCAGGTCTTTACCCTTCCATTTGAATTGAATCTCATACCTGCTTATTGGGGCAATACTAACTCTATTTGTTGCTTCATTTTCTAAGTGTTATTTTTATGTCTTGATATACCTACTCAAATCTATCAAAAGTTGCCATATCTTTCTATCTATTCTCTGAAAACAATGATAAATGCATGTATTCCATCACAAATTTAATATTAATTTTTATTTTGTAATCACAATCACACTTAGTGATACTTTGATATTTAAAACATCAGTCATCAAACTATAAATAAATGATCAATCATCTAGGGATTCCAAAGGAGACCGTGGATTAATTCCCATAGATTCTTCAAAATATTATGTACATTTCTATGTATATGTAGTATGTATGCTTTTTTCTGAGAAGGTCCATGCCTTGCAGGATTAGTTGTTGCTTCATTTTCACTAATAGTCCTTTAATAATATAATTTTCCCATTCTTTTTGGTTCAGCTTTTCTACTGCTGGAATATATCTGAAAATGACCTTTTTTGTGAATTGTTCATTAGTGATATACTTCCCAAATTTTTGCTGTTTTGAGCATACTTTTCTTTTGTCTTTACAAGAATAACAACTTGACTGCTTATGAAAACAGTTGGCCACAAGCTTTTCTCTTTAAAATTCTCTAATACTGCTAATGTGAAATCTGGACTCACTTGATGATTTCTATTGTTGGTTATATATATTTATTTCCTCTGACTAAATGTTTGTAATAATAGATGGCATTACCAAGTACTTATTATATGCCAGGCAACAGGCTAAGTACCTTTGCCAAGGTTTTTACTTTTCCCCCTATGGTAATTTTTTAAGTTATGTTCTACCTGTCTAACATCAGAGCAATGCAGTTTGAACCCAAGAAGTTTGACTGCAGTCTTAAGCAGTGCTAGGATTTCTTTTTCTTTTTGTCCTTAAAGTTCTGTGTCTTTGCTCAGAGAGACTTTGGACTTTGACAAATTTTTATTCATTTGACTTGCAAACTGCGTATGCCTTTTGTGTTTTTGTTTATCATTTCTGACTTCTTCAGGCATACAGTCTACAGGCTGAATCTTCTCTTGTTTGATTCCCACAGCTTCGTCTTTGCTCTGATCATTTCCTTTTCTTTGTCATTCTCTCTTCCTTCTAAGTGATTCTCTTAAGACAGTTCTCTACTGATTCAGTTTTTAGCATCAATTCTTTGTTTTGATTCTTCTACTGTAGTTTTATTTCTATAATAACGTTATTTTTCCCCTTTGTTTTTTAGTTTTCTGTGGCGGTTCCCTTTTCATTTTGTTTTCTCCCATCTCTTTAATATGTTTAATGAGTTATTTTATCCTCTCCTTTTCCTAGAAGTGTAATGGAGTTGTACATTATTCAGTATGCCTTCTGATGCAAAATTTACTTCAAATTGTGCTTTTTATCTCTCTTATCTCTTTTTTTGCATGTTAGGCTCAATTTCTCCTTTTGCATCGTACAATTTTTCTAGGTCTCAAGCTTCTGTTTTTTTCCCTCATTCTCACCTTGGAGGTAGGACCTTGTAACTGAATTTACCACCAATATAGAGAAAGTCAAATCTCCAAAACTCTCATTTGCTAGGATGTAATGTGGGGGCGGGGGCTGGATATTGTAGAATCAAGTATCACTTTATTCATTCATTTTGCTGAGGAAGTTATCATGAACAACTCTGTCCGTTGAATTTTGGTAGATATAAATAGAAACCCCTTCATGGGGCCAGCACCTGGAGGGAGAAGGAAGGAAAGGGGCCCTCAGTTTGCTGTTTGCTCACCTACTACCCTGTGAGTGGAAACTTCAGCTATTCTGATACTTAAAACTTTGTTGTTCAGTCGCTAAATTGTATCCAACTCTTTGTGACCCCATGGACTGCAGCATGCCAGGCCTTCCTGTCCTCCTCCATCTCCTGGAGTCCACCCAAGTTCATGTGCACTGAGTCAATGATGCCATCTAAACATCTCATCCTCTGCCACCCTCTTCTTCTTTTGCCTTCAGTTTTTCTTGGCACACCATTGGGCAGGTCAGGTATTTTTTCAGTTCAGTAACTTTCCTTTGTTGCAGTTGATCTAAGGTGGTAATATTGTTCCCTCAGACATTGTTTCAGATTTTTCATCCATTTTATTTAACCTGCTTCCTGATCACTCTCTCAATCTTCAGGAAACATGTGGAGCCCATGAACACTGAACATTCCGCTGGCTTGGTGCCCACTGTGGATCATCAGGGAGGGGATAGACTAAATGGCAATGTGGTCCCATTTTTCTGTGGTCCACTCATGTCTCTGTTCCCATCTCTCCAAGTTGAGAAACATTGTTGTGGACTGACAGAGTTGTCTCTACCCACATCCTTACTTCTGACACCCTCACAAGTATAGGAATTATATACTGATTCTTGGAATCCTCTTTTAATTTGGTATGGAATTTTCTTTTAAAGTATAGTATATCCAGCAGGTATCTCTCAAATCTTAGCAAATACTTACGTTTTAGAAGCAAATGTGATTAAGAGGGATTAATTAGATTGAAGAGTGCGATCAGAGAAGACAAGCAAGTCAAGTATTTTAAGAGGATAGTCTTGTTATTAATATCAAGTGCTGCAGAGATAGCATATAGAGTGAGAACTGAGAGCATCCATAGGATGGGAGGCCAGTGAGGTAAGGGGGGAAAAGGGAGGGTGTTTCAATGCGGTGTCTAGGGCAGAGGAGAGATTGCAGGAAGTTACTCAATGCATGAAAAATGGAAAATAAATGTGAGAAGAGTATGTGGCAGAGAGATGGCCAATGATCCCTCTGGCCATCAATTTCCCACACCATAAGATAAGAACTATACTTGGACTCTCTAAGGTGCCTTCTGCTGTAAGGGGCCACCAGGATGAAGCTCACGCTCCTTGAGGGGAACTACCTAGGAACTTCCCATCAAATCTGTAGAAAGAACACCAACTTTAAGTTCTCTTGCGGAAACACTGAAATGGACTCTAATTCAGCCTTTAGATCTAACTTCCAGTGCATGGGAAATGTGGAGGGAGAGAGGACCAAGGCTAAGATACCAACAGGAGAACAGTAGGTCAAGTCCAGAATGAGGGACATGTAACAGGACGGCAAGTCAGTGGCATCAAAACAGAATAAAGGGGAGGCGTGGCTGACCCTCATCCCACCCCAGCTGAGCTGTCGGTGGCCACAGTGGACTGTTCCTGTCCATGTTGTCAGGTCTGCTGGGGTCACGTGGTGCTCTCTGCTTCCCTGGCTCAGGCTTCCTTCTGATATCACAGCTGCACATTCAGCCATTGAGCAGCGCAGCCCAGAAGTAACCCACGACGGGTGAGAATCCCAACTTTTGGTGGGAAAATTCTGCTTCCTCAGAGTATCCCCTGCAGAATTTAATCCCAGTTACCCACAGTCATAACCTGCTCGTCAGTACATCTTCTCTTGGCTTTTTCTGTCTAACTTGTCCTATTCTTTCATTTTTGCATCCTAGCACCACCCCCAAGTAACATACCTGCACCCAGATCCTCATCCTAAGGTCTGCTTTTGGGGAGACCGGAACCAAGACAAGGGGTTGATTTTTTTTTAAGAGAGACTTAGAAGGCAAAACACCCAAATATATCAGGTGGACATCAATTAGATTAGGCGTGAACGAACCAACTATAAAATTATATATTTATGGTGGTCCAGGAATTCTGAATACAGACTTGGCATTTGATGATATTAAGGATTTTTTTGGTTAGTTTTGTTGGTTATAATACTACTATTGTGTTTGTAAGAAAATGTCTTTATTTAGAGATGCATAAGGGTGAAAGGAAGAAGGAAATGGCAACCCACTCCAGTGTTCTTGCCTGGAAAATCCCAGGGACAGAGGAGCCTAGTGGGCTGCCGTCTATGGGGTCGCACAGAGTCGGACACGACTGAAGCGACTTAGCAAGGGTGAAATGCCTTATACATAGGAATCAGAAATTGCCTGACATGATGTCAGAATTTTTTAAGTAAGTGAAAGAAACAAAAAAGAAAGGAAGGAAGGAAGGAAAGACAGAAAAGAAGGAAAGAGAGAGGGAAATTGAATAAATAAAGCAAGTGTGTCAATAATGTTAATAACTATGGAATCTGGATGATAAGTATATGAAGCATATTCTTTGTGCACTTTCAAAATCTTTCACAATAAAAAAATTTAGCCCTTCTTTTAGAAGGGAAAAATTTTAATTCATGGAAAATACCAAGTTTGATAGGAAGCTAAATTCCTCCAGGACAGCTAAATTTCCGAGACCTAAGTACAGACAAGACTTTCATACAGCTCTTTAATACAAGACAAAAACCAAACACCCTCCTACCCCCTCTGCAAAATGACATCCACTAATTACTCAACTCCTGTATTCCCCGCCTGCCGCCCGGCCAAGCGCCACGTGTCTCTCTCTAAAGTATCAGAAACCAAACAAACTCTCCTGAAATCAGCATATTCCACTGTGAGAGCCCAGCCACCGAGGAGTCACATGAACAGCCCTCTGAGCACCAGACGGGTTTTCAAATATTCTGGCCAAGAATAGTTCCCAGGGCAGAGCTCAGGCACACCACGCAGATCACGTAAAGAAAATTCCATACATTTTCCACAGGCGGCCCGCAGAAATAGACGACGCATTGGTGAATCCGTTCTCGAGACAGGAAGGAACCCCTGAAAAAAGAAAGAGCTCTTGGGCTCCTGCAAGGTAAAATGTGTGCCTCAGACCTGCCAGTGAAAGAGGATCACAAACATATGGTTAATGACTCATCCCAAATGGAAAAACAGAGTTTGTTCTATTTTATGGCGATTTTACATGTCGAAGGTACATCTGTTGCTATTTATGCTGACATGTATGTAGAGATTGGCAGACTCAGTTCTCTGTAGGGATGAGTGAAATCCAAACCAAACCACAGAACTTTCTAACTTGGAGCCTGGCTCCTGGGATGGAAAATGGTTTCTTGATCCCTTGAAACACTGCCTGGCGGAGCAGGGTGACTGGGAGAGGCCACATCACAGGACTGCACAGTTGCAGGAAGAAACAAAAAGTTCGGCTTTGCTCGGGGCCTCCAGAGGGATCAGAACAAGCCCAGGAAGTGCGAGAGGCATTGCAGAGCTCAGGGAACATCTAACGGGCTCCTCCTTAATGAAAGCCTTCTCTGGGTGATGATTTCAGGCCAAATAGACCACGTCAGTTCTCACAAAAACACGCCACCCACCACCCAGGATCACACAAAAGTCTGCTCCCTCGGCTCTGCTAATAACATTCTCCAGCATGGTGGCCATGTGCCCCAGCAGACATTTTAAAAAGCAGAGACATCACTTTGCCCACAAAGGTCTATATAGTCAAAGCTATGATTTTTCCAGTAGTCAAGTACGGATGTGAGAGTTGGACCATAAAGAAGGTTGAGCTTCGAAGAATTGATGCTTTTGAAATGTGGTGTTGGAGAAGACTCTTGAGAGTCCCTTGGATAGCAAGGATATCAAGCCAGTCAGTCCTAAAGGAAATCAGTCCTGAATATTCATTGGAAGGATTGATGCTGAACCTGAAGCTCCAATACTTCGGCCACCTGATGCGAAGAGCTGACTCATTGGAAAAGACCCTGATTCTGGGAAAGATTGAAGGCAGGAGGAGAAGGGGGCAACAGAGGTTAAGACGATTGGATGACATCACTGGCTCAGTGTACATTAGTTTGAGCAAAGTCCAGGAGATGATGAAGGACAGGGAAGCCTGGCATGCTGCAGTCCATGGGGTCTCAAAGAGTCGGACGTGATGGAGGGAGGGAACAGCAGCAGCACTCTGATGAGTTTGAAGACCTTTCCTCAGTTACACACACTTCCACAATCTCCTGTTTTATAAATCACGTTTAACTCGTTCAGTTGCACAACTATATAATGTTTGAATAGCGCTTGTCATGCCTGTTCAATCTAACCTCTGTCTTCCCTGCTCCATCCTCCCTTCTTTGCTTGTGTCTAATAGAGAAGACGCAACTGGTGAAGAAGCAGCTGTATATACTGCATGGCACAGAGAGAAGTGCTACAAGAGGGTTATTTACTGAGTTGAATCTCCCCCCTTCCAGATTCATATGTCGAAGTCCTCACCTCTGATACCTCAGAATGTGACTGTATTTGGAGATAGGTTTTTTATTTCCTTTTTCCTTTTCAGATTATTTTCCACTGTAGTTTCCTGGGCTATACAGCAGGACCTTGTTTATCTGTTTTATAAAGAGTAGTATGCATCTGCTAGTTCCAAACTCTTCCTTCATCCTTTCCCCACTTTCCACTTGGGTTACTGTAAGTTTGTTTGCTGTGTCTGTGATTCTGTTTCTGTTGTGTCATGAAGTTCACTCGCATCATTTTTTAGATTCCACATGTAAGTGATGTCTAACCTCTATCTAAGGGTTTCCCTTGTGGCTCAGTAAGTAAAGAATCTGCCTGCAATGTGGGAGACCTGGGTTCGGTCCCTGGGTTGAAACGATCCCCTTGAGAAGGGAAAGGCTACCCACGCCAGTGTTCTGGTCTGGAGAATTCCATGGACTGTATAGTATGGGGTTGCAAAGAGTTGGACATGACTGAGTGACTTTCACTTTCATAAGTGATATCCTGTGATGTTTGTCTTCCTCTGAGTTACCTCACTTAGTATGGTCATCTCTAGGTCCATCCACGTTGCTGTGTTATTTGACATTAATGGCATTATTTCCTTCTTTTTATGGCTGAGTAATATTCCATTGTATATGCATACCACATCTTCTTTATCCATTCCTCTGTTAGTGGAACAGAGGTAGCTTCCATGTGTTGGCTATTGTAAATAATGCTGCTATAAATATTGGGATGCATGTATCTTTGCAAATTAGAATTTTCTCTGGATATATGCCCAGAAGTGGAATTTCTGGATCACATGATATCTCTATGTTTAGTTTTTTTTTTAACTTATTTTAACTGAAGGATAATTACTTTGCAATATTGTGGTGATGAAGTGCCATGAGACTCCTGCTGTGGACAAGAAGGCTGTGGTTTAGTGGGATCAGAAAACACCATCTGGAAGAGGAAGAATATGAATTTTGTCTTGAGAAATGGGTAGAATCTGCTTCTGCACTAGGAACAAGTGTGAAAAGAACAGAATCAAAAACTCAACTTGCTTTCAGACACCTGCCCAAGGCCTCACGCCTGGTCCCCAGAGAGTCCGCTGACATCAGCCACTGAGACACGTGTTCCACTCTTATGTCTATAGCCCTTCACAGCAGTACACACTGTCCTTGCTATCTGACCCTTTCCAACACTCACCTCTACCTTTGAGTAAGTAAACCCATGTGAGAATTAAAGTGCTTGCTAACTCCTTGTTTGTCTGTAGGTTATTACCACTGAACTTTGGCTGAGGGCCAGTGGGAGGCCAAGCACAAAATGCATCTACCCCATGATACATGTATGTTCAGTCGCTCAGTTGTGTTCAATTCCTTTGTGACCCCATGAACTGTAGCCCCCTAGGCTCCTCTGTCCATGGGATTCTCCAGGCAAGAATAGTGGACTGGGTTGCCTTGCCTTCCTCCAGAGGATCTTCCCGACCCAGGGATTGAACCTACATCTCTTATGTCTCCTGCATTGACAGGCAGCTTCTTTACCACTTGCACTACTTGGGAAGCCAGACAAACCCTGTGTCCCTTCTCACCCCCGCTTGGATGACATTTAACACCCTCCACTATAGTCATGAACTTGTGAGTCCCACACTCACCATCCATGAGATGAGCCCCTGGGGTTGGGGGAACCTGTGTCTAACTGGGTGTTTGTACCTCCAGCACCTTTCTGTGGACATTTGCTAAAGTTACAGAAGCCCCATGAACCTCCCTGTGCCCTGTCACACTCAGTCCTAGGCCTCCTCTTTGCTTCTTCTGTGTGGCCAAGACTATTTTGCTGTAAATCAGTAGTTTTCAACCCTGGTACACATTAAGATCACCTAGGGAACTTTTGAAAAATTACTGGGGCCCAAGCTCCACCCTGGACCAATTAAAAGAGCTCTCTGGGGGTGGGGCGTGACATCTGTAATATCTTAAAAGCTCCCCAGGTGATTACAACATACCGGCAGAATTAGAAGCCATCCAGCCCTCAACAAATCCGTCCAAACACTAACTGAACTCAGAGCTCAGCATCAAAAGTGAGAGGTCATTCGTCTATTCTCATCAAAGCAGAAACAGTCCTCATTTAAAAAAAAAAAAAAAAAAACAATTATTTATTTGGCTTCATTGGTCTTAGCTGTGATGTGCAGAATATTTATCGCATTGTGTGGTAACTTTCTAGCTGTGGCTCATGGACTTATTTGGTCTGCGGCATGCGAGATTTTAGTTTCCTGACCAGGGATTGAACTCGCACCCCTTGTATTGCTAGGTGGATTCTTAACCACTGGACCTCGAGGGAAGTTCCCGCCCTCATTCTTAAAGACACAGATTTCAACTCTCCTGTAGACAAAGGTGAACAACAGAAACTGTACAAATAAGACCAACAGGTGTCCTGAAATCAGAGTGAAGCAATAATGACCCCCTATCTTCCAGTTGGTTAGAACAGTGGTCTATGATCGTAAGTCTGTTTGTGGATCAGGGGACTATAAGCAAATATTTGAACAAATTATGCCAGACAGTGATGAGAATGCTGTCTGTGCTTTCATTTTACTTAGAGAAATATTCATCTCTGTTTCTGAGTATGATCACAGTTAACCCTGCCTGCCATGATGTAAGCTAACCAGTAGCCTCTTGCAAGCTCTCTGTGGCCCCAGCACTACCACAGCCCCAACCAGAGATCTGGGTGCGTGGAGAAGTCGCAGAAGACAGGTGAGTTGACACAGGCCACACATAAATTTGTCCTGGGCCCATTAGAGTTAGTTCTTCCCTTCCACCCCCATACTGAGCTGAAACAAATCAAACTACACCTCTCTTTTCTTTTAAGATGCAGTTTCATTAAAAACTACCTTTTGGTAGTTCTAGTCTGGTGTGACATATTGACACAACTGTCAGAATGAAAATTTGTTGTTGTTATTTAGTCGCTAAGCCATGTCTGACTCTTTGCAACCCCACGCTCTGCAGCACGTCAGGCTTCCCTGTCCATAACCATCTCCTGGAGTTTGCTCAAACTCATGTCCACTGAGTTAGTCATGCTATCCAGCCATCTTATCCTCTGTCACCCCCTTCTTCTCCTGTCCTCAATCTTTCCCAGCATCAGGGTCTTTTCTAATGACTTGGCTCTTCACATCAGGTAGCCAGATTCCAAGAAACATGTGCACAATTATTGGAGAAAAAAATTGTGATATGGAAGCTGAAAGTTTTCACTTTTATTTCCTAATCTATTAAAATTTGACCAGTGTTCTAGAACAAAGTATACTATTAAAAGCTCAAAAGCGACCTACAGTTTATGGAATAAAATTCATTGTATCTAGACATTCACCATACTTGTGAAAGTGAAAGTCACTCAGTCCTGTCTGACTTTTTGCAACCCCATGGGCTGTCTGTGGAATTCTCCAGGCTAGATTACTGGAGTGGGTAGCCTTTCCCTTCTCCAGGGGATCTTCCCAACCCAGGGATCAAACCTAGGTCTCCCGCATTGCAGGCGGATTCTTTACCAACTGAGCTATCAGGGAAGTCCTAAGTCACCATACTTAGAGTGACTTTTTGGGGGTTTTAAAAATCCATTAAAACAATGCGACTAAGTGCTACTGTATGTAACTATAAAAGAAGTTTAAAATGAAACTCTAATAACCTCAAGAAAATGCTCAGCCTTTAATACCAAGTCATTGAATGATGGCCCCAAGATTGTCATCTTTCCTGATAGATGGCACTTTTCTGGCTGGTAGAGGGGTATTTATGTTCCTCATTACATATATATGAGAAAATGACACAGATGGCTTGAATGCCAATTAATACACATGAAAATAACCAATAATATATCTTCTTTGCATAAATGACTAACTGACATTTTTGAAGTAATTTCATTCAGTTCTTCAAGTTATGATAATTATGCTTCCCGTTTTGCTGCTTCTTTATTTGTCCATGTTTCTTGGTACCCATACACACCCACAAAGGCAATTGCTGCTGCTGCTGCTAAGTCGCTTCAGTCGTGTCCGACTCTGTGCGACCCCATAGACAGCAGCCCACCAGGCTCTGCCGTCCCTGGGCAATTACTATTGCTTAAATGTATATGAAAGCAAAATCAGCTATAGATGGAGATATATAAAGGCTCACATGTGTTCTGATTATGACAGTCCATAGTTTTCTTTTTTAATTGTATTTATTTGTTTGGCTATTTATTTATTTTTGGCCGCATGGGCTTTCTCTAGTTGCGGTGCACAGGCTTCTTTTGTTGTAGAGCACAGGCTCCAGAGCTCAGCAGTTGCGACGCACAAGCTCGGTTGCTCCAAGGCGTGTGGAATCTTCCCAGACCAAGGATTGAACCCATGTCCCCTGCATTAACAGGTGAATTCTTAACCACGGGACCCCCTGGGAAGTCCAGCTCATAGTTTTATTTACCTTTTACGATAAATATGTAAAAAGAAGTATATTTTTCTGTAATGTATTCCATTTCTGTAATGAAACTTTCCCCCCACAAGTTTGGTCACAGGAAGAAAGACATTCTGTATTTTGAGATTGCAAATCATGGCTCATATAAATTGTAAAAAAATAATGCAGTTCAGATAACAGGAAACATTTGAAATGGTTTTGATAGATTTCATTTTTTTAAAAGTATGTTTGATTGTGTTTTTATTCTCTGATCAATTTGTACCTTTTGTATATTTTTCTGTAAGTTTTTTAAGGTATAATTTATACATAATAAAACGCACATACAGGAAGTGGGCCATTTTGTGAGTTCTGATGAATGCATACAGCTGTGTAACAAGCACTGCAATTAAACACAGCACATTTCCATCTTTCCACCAAGCTTCCTCATACCCTTTTGTAATTAATCTCCCCACCTCTGACCTCTGGATATAACCAATGTTCTGAATCCTGTCACTGTAACTCAGTTTTGCCTGTTCTGTAACTTCACATAAATTGAATCGGTTGGTATGTACCCTTTTAATCTGGCTTCCTTTGCTCAACCTAATGTTATAATGGTTTGATATTTATTTGTGTTGTATGTATTAGTTGTTTGTTCCTTTTTATTCCTGAGCGGTTTCCATTCCATTAACCTGTTGATGAACATTTGGGTTGTTTCCAGTTTGGGACCATTATAAATAAGACCATTCCATTTCTGTAATAAAACTTTTCCCCCACAAGTTTGGTCATAGGAAACTGCTTAGTCGCTTCAGTCGTATCCAACTCTGTGACCCCATAGATGGCAGCCCACCAGGCTCCCCCGTCCCTGGGATTCTCCAGGCAAGAACACTGGAGTGGGTTGCCATTTCCTTCTCCGATGCGTGAAAGTGAAAAGTGAAAGTGAAGTCGTGTCCGACCCTCAGCGACCCCATGGACTGCAGCCTACCAGGCTCCTCTGTCCATGGGATTTTCCAGACAAGAGTACTGGAGTGGGGTGCCATTGCCTTATCCAAAGTCTAGAATGAAACTTTTCTTTCTCTCACCCAGGTAAACATGGTCCTGCCCTCCAAAATTTAAGAAAGAATAAATAACTTTGAACATATTGTAGCGACAAAAATCATGGAATATAATACTGGAGTGAATCAATTGAATGCATTCTCCTGAGGCTGTTTTAAAGTCCAAGGAAAGACCGAGATATTCCACCAGAGCTGCCCTAGCAGGTGGTTAGGAGTTAGGCAACATAGCTCCTCTGGGGGAGCCATAGAGGCAAAAGGTCTTCTTGAAAATCGCCAGCTACCCTCCAGAGCCATCTAATGTTAGGAAGCGATGCTTCTTTCCCATTCTTCAAGTTTTGCTGTGAATGGAAGGCACTTTCTCTCCTGGCCTCTTTCCACCCTGTCCCTCGCCCTTCCCCTGGGAGGAGGGTGGAGTCGATTATCTGGTGATGAGTTGGGAAGAAGAAACAGAGCACATTTCCCAGACTTTTCCTCTCTTCCTGCTCTTGAGAGTGAGTCATCCATAGGAAGCAGATATTTGCCCTGCTTCTCTGTCCCCACATTTTGCAGGGTAGCCTCCCACGTGTGGGGGCTAGTGGGGATCCAACCAACATGATCCATTCCACAGTCCAATTCTAGGTCTCTCTATTACATGGCCTTCATGCCTGAAGATATAAGCCATACACCCCAAAATCAGGATAGAAAGGTATTATGTTGGTCTCCTGTCATACTTTTAATCTTATTTCTCAAGTTGTTTCAAATTCAAGTGGGGAAGAGGGTTTTATCTGCTTAGTGTCTTCATAAAAAAAAAAAAAATTTTTTTTCAAGATTTATTTACGTATGGCCATGCTGGGTCTTTGCTGCCAGGAGCGGGCTTTCTCTGGTTTTGGCCAGCAGGAGCCACTCTTCGTTGGCTTGTGCAGGCTTCTCATTGCGGTGGCTTCTCTTGTGGAGCATGGGTTCTAGGGTGCTTGGTTCGGTAGTTGTGGTGCGTGGGTCCAGTAGTTGCAACTTCTGGGTTCTAGAGAGCTGGCTTTGTAATTGTGATGCTTGGGCTTAGTTGTCCTGCAGCATATGGGATCTTCCTGGATCAGGGATAGAACCCACGTGTCCTGCATTGGCAGGCAAATTTTTTAAACCGCTGAGCCACCAGGGACACCCATGTACTGAATCTCGGAACTATTTCTTTCCCCCATCCCTATATGACCTCAGAAACCTCTCCGATACATTTTTTTGTTGTCGTTCTTGAAGGATTTATAGTGAATTGCTCCAAAAGCATTATGTCATCTAAATATATAAAGTAGTAGTTACGTCACATGGTAGGAAAGCTGGAAACTAAACAGTCTCAAAGATTTATGGCCCAGATTAATAGATATTACTTCTATTGTCGTCCCACAAACAGAACAGAGGATCCAAGTGTAATCTGTCTCACAGATTAAAAAAGTCAGGGGCTCAGGGAAGCTTATCCGGTGAGTCTCTGGCAGACAGAAGTTGGACTGCCTTGCACTTTACAGCTCATGACAGTGACTTCTGTTGTTGATGTTCAGTCAGTCATGTCTGACTCTTTGCAACCCTGTGGACTGTACCCTGCCAGGCTCCTCTGTGCATGGGATTCTCCAGGCAAGAATTCTGAAGTGGGTTGCCTTTTCCTTCTCCACATGGTGATGGCTGCATCCCCACAAATATATTTATACAGTGGCTTTGGGTAGAGAAGCAACTCAAAAGGAAATTCACACTCTGCCACAGAAAGCCTGAAATTCACCCAGGTTTTCCAGATCTGGAAGGCCAAGATCAGCTGAATCAGGCCAAGACCTAAGCTTAAAAAACATTTTTTTTTTTTTTTGGGTGCTCATTTTAGACAGTGAGACGCTGAAATGGCTCATCCATTTAAGAGAACTTCTGAGAACGTTTTCAGCTAATTACCATGCTGCTAAGTGAATCTGAGGAAAGGGATAGAGGAGGGACTGAGCTCCCCTCTTCCATGTGGTCACTGACACGTGGTCATTTCCACTTTTCTACCCATGGCACGCCTCCTTTCAGCCCTCTCTCCATAATGTTAGCTCTGGAACAGCGCCTTCGCTCTCAGGCCAGGCCTTTGAAATTGTGGGGGTCACAGACTGGCTTTAGTCAGCAGTCATTTTCTTGTCACAGTCTGGCACATCATTAGGTTGTAAAATTTCTCTACTGCCGGACACTTACTAACAGCTTTAAAGTGATTCCAGACAGATGCGCACAGAGGCTCCAGGATGACTCTCCAAGTACCAACGGGAGCTTGGGGGTGAGTCATCGTCTCCAAGGCTGCCAGCCTATCCATCCCAGTATCAACCTTTCTGGACCAAACCCCCCAGACCACCACGGCCCTTTTCATTCTTCTTACCAGAAGGAGTACATTTTTTTAATTCCTCCATTTTCAGTGAACTGGATCTTTGCATCCCCAGCCAAGCGTCCCCACCACTTTCTTGGATACTCGAAATAACACAAATTCCAAGCGAAGACAAAAAAAAACAATTTTGACATTAAAAAACATGGGAATGGCTAGCCACATGGGTTTTGATCTGTAATTGAGACAAGGTGAAGTGGCGATTTATTTTTTTTAACCTCCCTCTTTTTCCTTTGCACTCCATCACAAGGGCTGCCCATCGAAGTCCGGCAAACACGTTTGGTCATCTCTGATCCTTTCTCATTTCCACCCAACAGGCTCTGCTTTGTGATGGCAGTCCTCTGCTTGTACACACATTTATTCCTCTGGACTTGCTCCTGAAGAGTAGCCCGTGTGTGTTAAAACCACAAAACGAGGCTCATAATGATTTTACTGCTGCCTTATCCATACCTCTAGCTGCAGGCAAGGCATTGAAATCCAATGAAATCAGGCAGCTTGCCTCAACACAGAAATTAAGATGTTGGAACGTTAACAGAGACCCACAGACAGGAGAACAAGAGCACTTGTTCAGAGTTGGGAGGAGAACACTGCCTCTCTGCTTCTTTGATAAATGAAAGCTGTGTGTCTGTCAGGTAGTGATGACCTAAGATGTTGTGAGTGTACCGTCAAGCACCCTCCTCCAGCACATTCTTCTTTTTTTAAGTTGGAGGATAATTGCTTTGCAATATTGTGTTAGACTCTGCTGTGCAATGAGGTGAGTCAGCTATATGGATACACATAACCTCTCCCTCTTGGACCTCCCTCCCGCCCCTCACCCCATCCCACCCCTCCAGGTCATCACAGAGCACTGAGTTGAGCTCCCTGTGCTATACCACAACCTCCCGCTAGCTACCCATGTAACATGTATTTATTGTGTATATTTCAGGGCTCCTCTCTCAATTCGCCCTGCCCTCCCCTTCCCCTGCTGTGTCCGCAGGTCTGTTCTCTGTGTCTGTGTCTCTATTCCTGCCCTGCAAATAGGATTACCAGCTGATTCTATGACCCAGAGTTTGCAAGGAAATTTCCAGGGTTCCCCCACCTTTATCACGTTCCCAGACTCTTTAGCACTAACTGCCCTTTTGCCTTTCTGGTGCTGTTTACAAGCTGAAAACACTTCCAGAAGCCAAACCTCCAACTTTCGAGTAAGGTGCAAGCTGCAGTTTCTTGCTTGAGGCTCTCTTTCAACTGCCTTTCTCTTGGAGGAATAATAATGACTCCCTTCAAGAAGGCTCTGGCAGAGGGGGTGATGAAGAGAAGGAGATCCTTCTCCCTCACAGAGGAGATTGAAATTAGCCTAATTAGATTTTCTGAGCGCTTAGATACCACGGTGATAGACGCCATCTAAATACATAGACAGATCGGAGGAGAGCACAGATGTTGTGTGAGACCACTGATTTAGTTCCAAGTCAATACTCTTAATTAACTGCAAACTGTTTAAATATATAACATTCCCAACATGTGGCCAGTAGCACCTATATAGAACTCTTCACGTATGTACCTTAAAGCAGAAAGCAAATTAGTGATCACATCCAAAAGTACAAGCCTGTAATAATAATTTCTTCTATTTAATGTAGACATACTGCCTCTAAAGTCAGGTCCCCTAAGGGTGTAACACACTTGGTAGATAATCATCACTTGGCCAGAATAGGAATGCAGCTATTAATGAGGTGAAAAAACAAAACAGCTGCAATCTAAAAGGTACCAGCTATCCACATAGAGGAAAGTTTTATGGCTTTTGGTTTGTTTGTTTAATGTGCACCTGCCCTAAGTAAAATCTGATTCCTAAGTTGGTTGGTGCCTAGATGTTGTGGTGTTGGTTGTAGACCGAGCTGCTGGAGAATAGACAGGGGCTTATCTTCACTCAAAGGAATGACAGTGGTGTTTCCCAGGTGGCAAAAGTGGTAAAGAATCCACCTGCCAATGCAGGAAATGCAAGAGACATGGGTTTGATCCCTGTGTCGGAAAGATCCACTGGGGTAGGAAATGGCAACCCACTCCAGTATTCCTGCCTGGAAAATTTCATGGACGGAGGAGCCTGGTGTCCATGGGGTCACAAAGAGTCAGACACGACTGAGTGACTGAACACATACACAGAGTCTGAGCATAAAGTAAGCCTTAAGCAAGAAGCAAAATGAATCTGAGAATCTCCAAGAACATTGGCAATAGCCCCCATAGGTGACATATTCCTTTTTTTTCTGGAAGTTGAATCAAAGTGATTTGCTTGTTTATTCTCTTATTGGTTTATTTCCGTATTGAATTCTCTTATTCTCTACAATAAAACTTCACTTAATAAATATGGTCCCTACATTTGTTGTGCTGGACTGTACATAGTCTGTTTGCAAAAAAACAGAGGTCTGTTTCCTCAAGGGACAGACTCTGTGTTTGGGACTATGAGAAGTTAAATAAATGCAGCAAATATTTGTGAATGCACAAATGAGGGATTCATTGTAGGATTACATAGAAGTCTGAATTTTTATGTAACCATATAGCAAATATTTATTAAGCATTTAGTCTGTGTTAAATCCTAGACAGACAAAAACAATTTACCTGCCCACATGGAGTTCCAGTACCATAAAGAAGATAAAGGCTAAGACATAAACACAAGCATTACTATTAATGATGGTGGAGTGGAATGGCTACGTGAATCACCCTCCCCCCCCCCAACAGATAATAATGATAAAATCTGTACAAAATATAAAATACTTACTTATAGAAATAGGAAAACATCCAAGAGCAGAAAGAAGCCTGAGGAAAATTTGCTTTTAAAAAACTGCAACTAGGAAGAGGAAGAATTGGGAGTTTGTAATTATCTTGCCTGAAAATGGTCCCCAACACTCCTGTCGAGGGCAATGGAAAACAATAAGGTACCTTTCAAGCTCAAGATGCCAGAGAGCAGAGCACAGGGGAAATTTTAAGGTGGGGTCTGTAAGCAAGAGAATAACAAAAGTATTGAAGCTAAAGAATCTGAGCATAAATGTTGCCCAAATCACTGGTTGCCTACTAACGTATACATCTGTGGAGGAGAATCTGATAGAGGGATCAAAAAAGCAAGCAATGGCTGGAAAGGAATGTAGCCTTAAAAGACGGATCTGCTTTGGGTGGGTTCTGTGGATTTATCAAGGGTCAACTTAAATACTGAGCAGCTGGAAGTCAGAAGAAATGAATGGAGTTATCAACAAGCACACACTGCAGGGGAGACAAAATCTTCAGTTTGACTCCAAGCAAATTAACTGCCTAATAAAACAACAATAACAATAACAAAAATACTCTAAATTATATGACAGAACCCAGAGTCAGTACATTGTATTTCCTGCAATGTCCGATTTTTGAACAAACATTACTAAACATGCTAAGAAACATAAAAATGTGACCCATAGTCAGGAAAAACAAAAAAGTCAATAAAACCCAACTCTAATTTTGTCCAGATGTTGGCCCAATTAGTTTTCAAATCAGCTATAACAAAATGCTCAAATAACTCAAGAAAAATGGTCTTAATGAATGAGCAGTTAGAAAATCTCGACTGAGAAATGACAACCTTAAACAATGGAAATTCCAGGGCTCAAAAGCAGACTCACTGAAATGAAAAATTCACTAGATGGGCTTAAAGCAGATTGCAATATCAGAAGAAAGAGTCAATGAGTTTAAAAAAAAGTAACAGGAATTACTTATATCCAATATGAAGAAGAAAGAAAAAGGATTGAAAGAGTAATGAACAGAACATCAGAGATGTATGGGACATCATCAAGAGACACAACATAGAAACTGGAATGATTTCACACCAGAATGATAGAAAAGGAGAGGCAAAAAAGGACCAGGCAGAGTTTTAAAAGAAATAATAACCTAAATTTAAAAAGTCCCCAAATTTCATGGAAAACACTAGTTCCAGGTAACTCCGCGAAACCCAGGAATGATAAACCGATATAGTCAAGGTGCTGAAAGTCAAAGATAAAGAGACAATCTTTAAATCAGCCAGAGCAGGATGACATGTTACGTATAGGAGAATAATAATGTGATTACTGACTGACTTCATATCAAAATAATGGAAGCCATAAGGAATTAGACAGGCATATTTCAGCTTCTGGAGAGAGAAGAGAATTGAAAACCTAGAATTATGTATTTAAAAAATGTATCATTCATAAATGCGAGAGAAATTAAGGCATAGCCAGATGAATGAAACTAAGGTAATTCACTGTCAGCAGAACTGTGCTACTAGAAATAAGAAAGGAAGTTGTTGAGGCTGAAGGGAAATGACATGAGATGACAACTCAGATTTGCTGGAAGAAATAATGAGCATGAGAAACACGAACACTAAGAGTGGTGGGAAGGCCAGGGAAATGAAAATATTGGTATGCTCTTGTAAGATTACTCTGTTTTACGTAAGATAATTCAACATGACCTCTACATAAATTGGGATAAGTTAAAGGTATGTCCACAGTTTGTTGTGATCCACACAAAGGCTTTAGCATAGTCAATAAATTAGAAGTAGATGTTTTTCTAGAACTCTCTTACTTTTTTGATGATCCAACGGATGTTGGAAATTTGATCTCTGGTTCCTCTACCTTTTCTAAATCCAGCTTGAACATCTGAAAGTTCATGGTTCACATACTGTTGAAGCCTGGCTTGGAGAATTTTGAGCATTACTTTACTAGCATGCGAGATGAGTACAATTGGGTGGTAGTTTGAGCATTCTTTGGCATTACCTTTCTTTGGGACTGGAACAAAAACTGACCTTTTCCAGTCCTGTGGAAAATTCTGTCCTGCGGAAAATTCTTAAAGAGATGGGAATACCAGACCATCTTACATGCCTCCTGAGAAATCTATATGCAGGTCAAGAAGCAACAGTTAGAACCGGACATGAAACAACACACTGGTTTCAAATTGGGAAAGGAGTACGTCAAGGTTGTATATTGTCACCCTGCTTATTTAACTTCTATGCAGAGTATATTATGTGAAATGCTGGGCTGGATGAAGCACAAGCTGGAATCAAGATTGCCAGGAGAAATGTCAATAACCTCAGATGTGCAGATGACACCACCCTTTGGCAGAAAGTGAAGAAGAACTAAAGAGCCTCTTGATGAAAGTGAAAGAGAAGAGTTAAAAAGTTGCCTTAAAACTCAACATTCAGAAAACTAAGATCATGGCATCTGATCCCATCACTTCATGGCAAATAGGTGGGGAAATAATGGAAACAGTGAGACTTAATTTTCTTGGGCTTCAAAATCACTGTAGATGGTGACTGCAGCCATGAAATTAAAAGACGCTTGCTGCTTGGAAGAAAAGCTATGACCAACCTGGACAGCATGTTAAAAAGCAGAGACGTTACTTTGCCAACAAAGGTCCATCTAGTGAAAGCTATGCTTTTTCCAATAGTCATGTATGGATGTGAGAGTTGGACTATAAAGAAAACTGAGCGCTGAAGAATTGATGCTTTTAAACTATGGTGTTGAAGAAGGCTCTCAAGAGTCCCTTGGACTGCAAGGAGATCCAGCCAGTCCAGCCTAATGGAAATCAGTCCTGAATATTAATAGGACTGATGCTGAAGCTGAAATCCCAATCCTTTGGCCAGCTGATGGGAAGAACTGACTCACTGGAAAAGACCCTGATGCTGGGAAAGATTGAAGGCAGGAGGAGAAGGGGACAACAAAGGATGAGATGGTTGGATGGCATCACCAACTCAATGGACATGAGTTTGAGCAAGCTTTGAGAGTTGGTGATGGACAGGAAGCCTGGCATGGAGCAGTCTGTGGGGTTGCAAAGCGTCGAACAAGACTGAGTGACTGAACTGAACTGAAAGGTATGTCTGTTAACCTCTGGGCTTTTCAGGTGGCTCAGTGGTAAAGAACCTGCCTGCCAGTGCAGGAGACAGAGACATGACTTCAACCCCTGAGTCGGATGATCCCCTGGAGAAGGGTACGACAACCCACTCCAGTATTCTTGCATGGGGAATCCCCATGGACAGAGGACCCTGGCAGGCTACAGTTCGTAGGGTTGCAAAGAGTCAGACATGACTGCAGCAACTTAGCACACATGCGTGTGTTAACCTCTAGAACAACCATTATAAAAATGCATGAGTTAGCTTCATGGTAGGAAGCCAATAGATGAACTAAAGCAAAATGTTAGAAAATATTTGATTAACACAAAAAAAGGTAGGAGAGGAGGAACAAACAAAAAACAGATGACATGAAACAAAGAAAACAAAAATCAGCACACAGACACACACATATATATGAAGGAAATATATCTTTACTTGATTATATGATCATGCACATAGAAGACTTTACCAAAGAAGGTTCTAGGTCCAATAGGAAATTTATCAAGGTCAAAAGAGTCAAGGTCAATATACAACACAGTTTGTACCTGTGTATGCTATTAAGGAATTCTGGAAAGTAAAGAAAAATTACAATTCTATTTTATGATGGTATCAAAAACATAAGATAATTAGGGATAATTATAAGCATTTTCACATATAAATTATAGTATTAATATTTTGTTCTGGTGAATTGTTTATTTGTAATCATTCTGGGGCAAAAACTAAATCTCGTCATCATCTTGTCACCATTGCCCAGCACAGAGCCCAACCAAATGAATTAATAAACATCTGTGCATATATTATCCTAAAACCACAACATACATACAGGGATGAAAGTTTTGAAAATGGAAAACAAACAGAATACATCACTCATGGTCCCTTCATTGTCAACATTTTAGATTTTTCCCTTCCAATGTTTTTTTTCCCCTATAGGTATAGTTTTAGACCTAACACATTATTCATACGGTAGCATTTGTTTGTAAGTATAATAATGGTCAAAGTTCTACCTTACTCTTGTTGAAACTTTCTCTAGTTACAATCTGCTGTTTTGATTCACTGAAACAAAGTTAAAATGTGGTCAGTTACCAAAAACTTAAAGGAGGCTGCCCCCATCATAAGAGCAGTCAGTTGATGGTTTTTGTTCTTGTTTTATGTAATGAACTGATTTTTGACTGTGCTGGGTCTCTGTGGCTGCCTGGGCTTTTCTCTAGCTGTGGTGAGTAGGGGCTGCTCTCTACTTGGGGTGCGTGGCTTCTCACTGCAGTGGTCTCTCTTGTGGTGGTGCACGGGCTCGCAGGTGCATGGGCCTCAGCAGCTGGGGCATGTGGGCTCAGCAGTCACAGCTCCTGGGCTTTAGAGCACAGGCTCAGTAGTTGTGGCACATCGGCTTAGTTGTCCTGAGCCATGACGATCTTCTTGGATCAGGGATTGAATGGGCGTCTCTGCGTTGGCAGGAGGATTCTTAACCACTGGACCACCAAGGAAGCTCCAGTTGATGTTTTAACGTAATCACTGGGCTGACTCCTCATGTCAACCCTGGTCCCATATTCGCATATGTTGTATTAACCATGAGAGGGTTTGATCCATATGTTCTTTTGTAAGATTTCTGGCCTAACTGTTTTTTCAACTCATTCGTATAAGAGTATGTTAAAACCAGGACACAGGAGATGAAGTGTCTGCCCATTGTAGGAAAATTTGGGCCATGATCTGAATATCTCCAACATACCAGTCGAAACTGCCCTGGAAAACAATGGTGTCCCGAAAAATTTCCTAAATACTAAGTAAGATGAGCTCCTGCCCCAATTTCTTGCACTTCAAAAAACAATGTAGGTCACAGTAGAAACATGAGGCTCAAAAACAATAAATTCTGTTCACTGAGAAAACTAAGATTCAAACAGGGAAGTTCTTCTCCAGATAGACCATACAAATTCTTGTCAGCCACAATAAAAACACGCAGATAACAGTATCAAACATCTGAGAAATGTCCAAAAGCAGTAACAACAGAAATAAAACTCTGGTCATTAGACACAACAGGCCAATGGGATCGTTGTCATGGAGCCACAAACAGAATAAAAGCCAGATTGATTGCAATTTCCTATATAAACTCAGAGATACATGGGCCACAGACAGACACTCATTAACCACTGTGAGGAGCAATCCTCCATAAGCTATTTCCTTGAAAATTAGATACTGTGGTTCCAAACTCTGTGCCTTGACTTCGAACAGAGTAAAGATAAGCCTGGGGGAAAGCAAAAAGGAGAAGGGTGAGAGAGAATCAAAATATCAGCAACAACCCTTTGCAAAACTCAATCTTCCAGACACCTGAGTGCAGTGGGCTGGCTTGGCAGAAATAACCTCCAGTGTGTCTTCACTGGATGCAAGAAGAGATCAGACAAAAAAGCAAAGGAAGTACTAATTAGATGAAAGGGGCCCACTGAAATGAGAGAGAAGTGGCTCTTCTGGAAACCAAGGTACTCGACCAGCCATGCAGCAGGGTCCTCCCTAGCCTCCCAGAGCCTCCCCCGGTGGCCTTGAACATTCTCCTTCATTTATACTCTCCTAGAATTAAAGGTGTTATTCTTTGTCTCCCCATCAGCAGAGTAGTTTGTTGGACTGAATTGATAACCTGTGATGATTCCAGGGAAGAGACCATGGAGCATGAATTGCCTTCTTTCAGTGCCTAGTATGGAACCCAGCTATGTGAATTAACGAATACACATGCAGACATAACCTGAAACTTTCTGAGAACTGTGTCTTGTATGTCTTGTTTTCTGAGATGCCAGACACATAGCAATCACTCTATACCTCCTTAATGAAATCAAATTTCAATTATGCTAAGGCTAATGAAGGTGCATATAGTCAAAGCTATGGTTTTTCCAGTAGATGTATATGGATGTGAGTGTTGGACCATAAAGAAGACTGAGTGTCAAAGAACTCTTGGCTTTTGAACTGTGGTGCTGGAGAAGACTCTTGAGAGTCCCTTGGACAGCAAGGAGTTCAAACCAGTTCATCCTAAAAGAAATCAACCCTGAATATTCATTGGAAGGACTGATGCTCAAGCTGAAGCCCCAGTACTTTGGCCACCTAGTGTGAAGAGCTGGCTCATTGGAACAGACCTGATGCTGAGAAAGATTGAAGGCAGGAGGAGAAGGGGGCAACAGAGGATGAGATGGTTGGATGGCATCATTGACTCAATGGACATGAGTTTGAACAAACTCTGGGAGATGGTGAAGGACAGGAAAACATGGCGTGCTGCAGTCCATGGGGTTGCAAAGACTTAGACACAACTGAACGACTAAATGAACAACAAAAAGGCTAACTTTCAACACAGCAAATGACACTACCTTGATTTGGGAAAATGAGCCATCACCAGAATGAAAATTCATACTCTAGGCTGCTCCTTGGGCAAGGCCATCTCTCAGGATTTTAGAAAATTAGAATATCTGTTCAGAATGAAGGCATTTGGATTCAGTCTTCATGGTACACTCCCTGACTCAGTGTCCCTGTTATCCTGCTGGTGACCTAGCACTCACCCTGTCAGACAAACATAAGACATCTCCTGAATCAGTCTGGAAACAGCTGTCCCCCCAGGGGGGCAGACCTCAAGAAAGGCTGGGTTGCAACATGTCCTAACAGCTGAAGCTGTCCTCAATTTCACATTCTCTCCAAATACAAAAGGGAAATTAGAGTTTTCCACTAGAGCTGACTCTAAACCAGACAGACCTGTTAGAAATAAGAAAGTTTGTGGCATATTTTCAGACCAAGAAAAGAACAAGAAATCCGGTGACCTGCCCCATATAAAGCTTTATAAGAGTACAAAGTGCTGAAAAGACTTCAGGTATGAAATAGACTCTTTCCCAGTAGAAAAGGGGTCTCCAAACACAGAGGCTTGAGCAAGCGGAAAAGAGTGGAATTTTCAATATAAGAGACTTGGGTCGACTCTGAATTGCCGGTTCCTCAGCCTTGGGTATGGTTGAAGACTCAAGAGGTAACAACTCCAGATCTCACTTCATTTCCACCTTCCAATTTCAGCAGACCTCTTCTGATGACTTCTTCAACTCTCCCTGTGGGTGGGAATCATTCATTAGGATGGGAAGCCTCAGAGTCATCGCCCTGCCCCTGGCCACCAACCAGCACCACCAGCCCAGGCTCAGCTCCCCTCAGTGGCGGCCCCACTGCTACTGTGGCCCCATGTGTGTCGGGCTCCTGTGAATCCACTGGAGCCTCTGCTCTTGCTGCCTCTAGTGGAAGGACATTTTCCTTCCAGATTGACTGTTCTTTAAATCGACCTTAAGTTCTCTGGTCCCTAGGTGAACATGTCTTTTTTGTTTTTGTTTTTTAGCTTCTTAAAATGAGTATTTTCAGCTTTCTCTTGTCCTTTACTGAGGATCTTATATCAGATGCTGAGCCATGGCCTCTTTGTGAATCTTGCTCGAAGTTGTTAACCAGTCTACTTCCAGACCTCCGCCTTCCATTGCCAAACATCATCCTTTGATTTCCCTCCATGCTACTTCATGATGCATGTCCTTTCCTTTTATATTTTCTCCCCCCTTTTCAGCCTGAAGGGTCTGAAACTGACATTTAGTCTGACTTACCTGAATTCTCCTTCATTATTTAATGTCCCAGGAAAAGAGCTTGCATGAAGCAGGCACATGTACCACTGCCTATCCCCTCTCTGACCAGGGCAGACTTGGCCGTTTGTCATGGTCCGAATGCCTCCTTCTTCCCCACTCAGCCAGCCCTTCCTGCCAGGCAGAGACAGTGCACCACCTGGAGCCTCTTTTCACTTCTGGCACACAAGACTCTGTGCCTCAGAGTTCCTAAGATGGGTTTGCAGCTTAAGATTCCACTCTCAAGCAAAAAGATGCTTTTTGATCTCCTTGGTAACTTACTAGAGCTCTCCAAAAGCACCCTGGGGAATAACAGTGTTAGTTTTATGAAGAGTTAGCATTTCTGTGGGTCTGCGATGCTAAAGGATGAGCCTATTTGGGGAGAGGGAAGTCTCAGTGATTACCATAGACCTTCCTTTATGAAGATACCTTGCAAAGAAAGCCAGGAATGCTTGGGAAGTCTGTTCTGATTAGTTCTGCCTGGCTCCTTTTATAATTATCCACTTGCAATGTCTCAGCCGGTCACATTAGGACAATGGTAAGACTGACTTCCACACATTATAGAGGTACCAGCAAAAATATATGATTTAGAGCAGGGGTCTCCAACCTCTAGGATCTAATGCCACATGATATGAGGTGAAACTGATGCAATAATAATAGAAATGAAGTGAAAGTCAGTTATGTCCAACTCTTTGTGACCCCATGGACTGTATAGTCCATGGAATTCTCTAGGCCAGAATACTGGAGTTGGGTAGCCTTTCCCTTCTCCAGGGCATCTTCCCAACCCAGGGATCGAACCCAGGTCTCCCATATAGTAGGAGGATTCTTTACCAGCTGAGCCGCAAGGGAAGCCCAAGAATACTGGAGTGGGTAGCCTATCCCTTCTCCAGTGGATCTTCCCAACCCAGGAATTGAACCGGGGTCTCCTGCATTGCAGGCAGATTCTTTACCAACTGAGCTATCAGAGAAGCCCTATAAATAAAGTGCAGAATAGATGTATAAGTAAATAAATAGAAATAAGATGCACAGTAAATGTATGCACTTGAATCGTCCCTAAACCATCCCCTACCCCCTGCCACGGGAAAGTGTCTTCCACAATGCTAGTCCCTGGTGCCAAAAAGACTGCAGACCACTGATTAGAGAAGTAGAGAGCAAGAAAAGACCCTTAGAGATTATTGAGCCTAACCTTGGAAGAACTTTAAGCCCAGAGAAGTGAAGTGACCTGTTGTAGATTTCCAAAACCAAGTAGTGGCACGGTGCGCCTGAGCCAAGGCCCTGTGAGCTTGTGGTCAGGGCCACCGTGTGGGGCTTAGTCATCTTCCTCCACAGACATGTGAGGGGCCCCATCGAATATTCCGCTCATGTTTGCTGCTGTCAGACACTCTTCAATGAAGGGAGCATTCCTGTGCAAGAGGGTGGGCAGTGACCAAGAAAAACACCCCCCGTTGTACATTTTTGTTGATGAATGGCCCTGAAAATGATTAATTGAAAAATACAGTTAAGATTGACCTTGTTTTTCTTGGACGGAAAAGGGAATAAAACTCCAGACAGCAGTGTTTTCAGATAGAGGAAGATAAGCTACAAGAAAGATAAGATGCATGAAAAGAGACCAAAATGACTCAGTCCACGCAGACAGCCAGTGGCTACATTGTCTGCCAACGCAGAAAGTGAGACCGAGATACTGGCTCCTCTCACCAACATTTGGGTCCCTTGAGGAGAGACTGGGCACCTATGTGGTAATGCATGAGCAGAGGACAATATCCTAATTCCAAACCAACCCTCATTCTTTTCCTCCATCTGCTTCAGAGGAGACTCAGATTGCTTTGAGGAGAAAGCTTTGGGGAGATAATTAAAGTGGGACACGTGGCTAAACGATACACCAAGTTTGCCAACATTGTTTATATGTAAATACAACTTTCTCTCACTAGTGTTCTCACTTCTCGGTGAAACCACAGCACAAATACAAATGTTTCTTGCTAGTTCTTTGCTTCTTTGGATGAGCGGGAGATCTTGAAGAAAATTAACTGGGTAAATTAGGGTCTGAAGTATCCCTATCTTTCTTTAAAAATTTAATTAATTTATTTTAATTGGAGGGTAATTACTTTACAATATTGTGATGGTTTTTGCCATACATCAAGATGAATCGGCCATAGGTATACATATGTCCACCCCCCCCATTCTGAACCCCCTCCTACCTCCCTCCCCACCCTATCCCTCTAGGTTGTCACAGAGCACCAGCTTTGCTCCACGCATGGAACTCACACTGGACATCTATTTTACATATAGCAAAGTAGCCCTATCTTTAGCTTCGAATGGCGGGATACACAGGCAAGTGTTGGTTTTGTTCCACTTGAAAGAGCTAGATGAATCACTGAGTTTTCTAATGAAGATTTCGGCTCCCAGAGCCCATCTAACAATTCCTTCCCTTAACCACTATATCTTTCCTAGATGCCCCAGGGCACGGGCACCAGCTTTTCTCAAGGTAGTTACGTTGCTCTTCCTCTTTAATTCTTCTCTCCACAATTCTGTCCTCACGCCCTACAGCATTTAGTCTTTGGAACACACGCATAGTGTTTATGTACACGCACACACAAGTATACATGCATGCATGCACACTGGCACACTTCTGAACCTGCCACGATCTTCAAGGTCCTCCTGCATCTTTCTTAGACCATCCCCAAACCCCTCACTGGCTTTAAAAGTTCTGGCAAGCCACTTTTCACCACAAACTCCAGCTTCTCAGGGCTTTCGGACGTCTTGTGAGTGAATTGAGACATTCTCTGTTGCTGCAGTAATAATAATAATAATAATTTACACACACAGTAGCCTTTTATCCCTGAGTGCTTTAACAATGGCAGATGCTACAGAGTCCAGAGCAAAGCCCCCCTCACCTCTCTTTCCAGCGACCCTGCCCTTGGGTGGGAGACATCACAAACCACTCATTCTTCATGGCAACACCTCGTAATCATTCCAGGCAGGAAGTAAGGAAATCTGTCCAGTCAGAACTGCAGAAAGGAATTAGGTGATGTAACACTTTTTCTCTGTCTTCTCCGGAAACTCTGAGAAATGCACTGATTCTCAGAATGATTGACTCCCAGACAGTCCCACTGAACTGTTGCTTTTTGCCTGGGATTACATATTTTCTGGAGCAGTACATTTTCTTCTCTTCTTGTCTTATTTCCATCAGTACTCTATTTATTTGGAGCACAAGATAAAAATAGCTCTATGGCTAGGCTATCAGCCCTTCAGTGGAGAGTGTGACTATTCTATATTGGTTTATCTATGATGTAAAGATATCCCTAAGAGACACGCTTCCTCCATAATGGACAGCATGTCCGGTAACCCAAAAATTAAAAGGAGGAGAAGAAAGAGAAAAAAGAAAGAGGTGGATGAAGAAGGAGGAGGAGGAGGAGGAGGAGGAAGCAGAGGAGAAAGAGTACGAGGAAGAGGATGCTGGTTTCTTAAGAAAATAACATCCTAAACAGAAAAGCACAAGCCGGGGACAGATCCAGTTTCAAATCTTGCCTTCCTGAAACTTTGACTAGACAATGCTGAGCTTCAGTTTCTTCCTTGGTATATGATGAGAATACAACATTTCATATGGTCATTGTGAGGATTAAATAAGAATTGAGAAGGGTCTGGCACAGAGTAGGCACTCATTTCCAGCAGAAGCTGAAAACTGAGATGCTTTGTGCTAATGGAGAAGCTACTCGATGGTAGGCACTTTGCATTCACCATCTCTTTGGGATATTTGAAACCCACCATTGAGTCTGAGCTCTTATGTTTAATGATGCATTGATTTGCTTGCTTCTGGCTCTCTGCTCGTCAGTGCTGGGCATTGTGCTGGGCACCGGGGTCAGTGCTGGGCATTGTGCTGGGCACTGGGATCCCCTAGAGGGAAACCACACCCTGCCCTGGGAGCTTCAGGCTGGAGAGGAAGTGAGCAACAGGAAGTTCAGACTGCATGTTAAGAAGAGTGAAGCACGGGGCGCCACGGCACATAAGGAGGGGCTACGTTGCTCCGTATTGGGTGTGTAGGAGGTGCGTTCTAACTCTGCCTTGCCTCTATTTTTCTTACCCATAAATCTGTCCCCGATGTAGTTTCTTTACATTTTCAGGTTAAAAAAAATATTATTGATAAACAGCAGAGGATCTTAGACAGCACAGCAATCATTCAGATTTTAGCTAAAAAGTAGATTGCTGAAAAAAAAAAAACAACTAAATGACCAACCCTGGTAATCAATCCATCTTCTCACAATAAGCAGATCTTGATGAACCTCCCAAGAAGCTCTAAAAAGATCCAAGTCCTAATTAAACCCAACCATTATTCACCTGTGAGAGTCATTAACTTAGGGTGGGCCAGCTGGGGGACATCCATCTTTTAAGACGAGGTCAGCACCTATGTGATGGGCGTGACCGTGAGGCCCCAGAGGTCATTATGGTTGTGTGCTGCCGTTCCTGGCCAGATGTAACTGCTCTGCTTTCTCTGTTCTCATTCTCGTTTTTCTCTTTCTGATGTCTTTACCTTTCCATTTTTTTTTCCTTTTCCTTTCCCCCTAATATATGCTGAGAGCCTGCAAATGGTACCAAGGAACACAAACCCTTCTGTCAGCACTTGTGTCTAAAGAGGTGGTGGATTTCGGTCTAAAATATGATCACAGCTTTTCTCAGTGAAGATGACACCCAGAAAATGCTGGTGGGATGCCAGGGAGGAGAACAATGAGTACCGTGCCATCCTTATGGTGTCCCTTAATGGAGAGAAAATGCTCAGGGCCTGAAAGCTGGTCCCACTAACCTTAAGAGCAAGCACATTAACATTCAACATTCATTCAACAAACATCTCACTGAGCATTTGTTTGCTGAGTTTTTTAATTTTTATTTTCTGTACCCTTGGGATGCAGATAAATTAAACACAGCCCCCAATCTGGTGGGGAGGGAGAGAGAGATAAAAATTTTAAAAAATTTGATAACTAAATCTAATTTGGGTGACTTCCTGCAGGGTAAAGGGGAGTTGTTAGAGTGGTATTCTGGAGCCTTCTCTCCAAAGTTGCTGCTACCAATTTCTCATGTGGCCTTGGGTAAGTCACTTAAAGTCGTGCTGCTGTAAAATGTGGGCAGTAATAATGAGTCATAGCTGGGTTATGGGCTTTCTTGGTCGCTCAGATGGTGAAGAATTTGCCTGCAATGCAGGAGATCCAGGTTTGATCCCTGGAGTGGGGAGGATCTCCTGGAGAGGGGAATGGAAACTCACTTCAGTATTCTTGCCTGGAGAATCCCATGGACAGCGGAGCCTGGCAGGCTACAGTCCATGGTGTCGCAAAGAGTCAAACACAACTGAGCAACTAACACTTTTATGGGCATTACCATGATGATGAATGTGAAAATTCTTTTTTCTTTTTAAAGTCACTCAGTTGTGTCTGACTCTTTGCGATCCCATGGAGTATATACAGTCCATGAAATTTTCCAGGCCAGAATACTGGAGTGGGTAACCTTTCCCTTCTCCAGAGGATCTTCCCAACTCAGGGATTGAACCCAGGTATCCCAAATTGCAGGTGGTTCTTTACCAGCTGAGCTATCATGGAAGCCCAAATGTGAAAATAGATTATTACAAAAAAAAATGCTACATAAATCCAAGGCATTATTATTCCTGCTGTGATGCCATTTGCAAAATTTAATTTAGCTATAAAATTCAGGTGTACCCTTGGACTAGGCATAAGAGACCAGTTTTCTTCCTTTTTTTTCATGTCTAAGAGAATCACCCCATCAGTACACAGTGAAGTGGGGGTGGGGGCGGTGTCGCCCATGTGCAGCTTGCTCTGCTAGGCTGTGGGGTAGAGTAGGGAATGAGGTAGATGCAATTTTTATAAAAGAAATGTCTCTTCCCCAACTACGAATGTGGATTGCCCCATTTCTACATGTTGTGTGTTCTTTGCGGTTTTGCGTTTTTCTTTGAAAGGGTATGTTGGGGCTGCAGTGCAGAGGGAAGGCGAACAGCAAGTACCTGTGGCCTGGGATGCACCCTGTGGCCTCTGATTAAAAAATGAAAGGGAGTTTTACTGAGCTGCAAGCTTGGGAAGTGGATTCAGGAACGAAGCTTGTGTCTTATCTTTCGGGGCAGGGCCCAGGGCCAGTCGCACCCCTGCAGGTCATGGTGGAATTTCCCCTGGAAGAAATGGACATTCCACTGGGAACCCTTCTGGGAAGAGACATGTGTATCCTGGGACAGGAAATGAAAACTCAGGAGGTGGGGCTCAGAGAGGGATAAGGAGAAAAACATCCTCCTTGCTCTGTAGCCTGAGGATCATGGGAAGAGAGGCCTGCAGAGGCGAGGCACACTGGGGGGCAGTGGTGGTGGGGGGCTGTGGGTGCAAGGCAGGGAGGGCTGCGGATGGACTGGAAGCTGGGTCACCCCTCGCACGGTGGCTCCACGTCACTGTCTGCAAGGCATTCCTGGCCCCAGATGTGCAGGAAGAGCTCATTAGGAGGGACTACCCTGTGGGGGAATGATGGGAAAGGGCTGTTGTGGAAAATTAAGAAGGGTGTGTCCACCATCAGAGATGGATCGGCCAAGGAGAGGGGAGTGGTCACCGTGGAGGATGACTGTCCCGCTGAGTGTCAGTTCCTCAAGCCTGAATGATGACAAACCTGAGAAGAAAGACACACAGAAAAAACCATTCCAAGCTTTCCTGAGCCGTATCCTGAGAGAGACAGGGACACTGAGCAGTGGAAAGCCAGCAGGAACTCGTGCCATCGTAATAGACATTACACAGATGCTGTCTGTCTGACAGGTCATGGTAAAATGGTCAGCAGAGCAACCTGATGGACACACACACACACAATAAGATGATGTCCTTTTGCTCCTCATCAAAGAACATTTTATGGGGCTTCCCTGGTGGCTCAGAGGGTTAAGCTTCTGCTTGCATTGCGGGAGACCTGGGTTTGATCCCTGGGTCGGGAAGATCCCCTGGTGAAGGCAATGGCACCCCACTCCAGTATTCTTGCCTGGAAAATCCCATGGACGGAGAAGCCTGGTAGGCTAGTCCATGGGGTTGCAAAGAGTCGGACATGACTGAGCAACTTCACTTCACTTCACAGAACGTTTTGGACTTCCCTGGTGGCAAAATGGATGGGTATCCACCTGCCAATGCAGGGGACATGGGTTGGATCCCTGGTCCAGGAAGATCCCCCAAGAACCAGGAAGATCCTGCTCTGTGTGCCACAACTACTGAATCTGAACTCTAGAGCCCACGTGTTGCAACCACCAAAGCCCACACACCTGCGGCATGCTCCGCAGCAGTGAGAAACCTGTACCACAGCTGGAGAGTAGCCCCCGATCACTGCAGTGGAGAAAGTGAAAAGTGAAAGTGTTTGTCAGTGGGACTCTTACGACCTCAAGGGCTGTAGCCCACTCGGCTCCTCTGTCCATGGGATTCTCCAGGCGAGGATTCTGAAGTGGGTTGCCATTTCCTTCTCCAGGGGATCTTCCTGATCCAGGGATCGAACCCATGTCTCTCGCACTGCAGGAAGATTCTTTACTGTCTGAGCCACCAGGGAAGCCCTGGAGACAGCTGGCGGAAAGCAATGAAGACCCAACACAGCCAAAAAAAAATAACAATTCAAGGAGGAAGGGGACCTAAAAGATGCCCTGAGGGGAGGGAAGGGTGACTGACTGCATGCTGAGAGGAGGCAGGAAGGATTTGGAAAGGGGAAGCCGAGGACCAAAAGGTGAGGCCAGGGCACATCCGGAAGCTGGCTGAGGAGGAGAGGTAGCCGGGAGCCAAGCAGCTGAACTGGGGAAGATGGGGTGAACCTACAGCGCGAGGTCAGCCTTTTAACTGGAGGGAACCCCACCCCCAGCCTCTGGCTCCCAGAGGCCATTTGCCTCAGGCCAGCACAGAGCAAAAAGGACTTGGTTTCCAGGGAATTTGATCTACATAGAAAACCAATCAGGAAAATTCAATCTCTTCAGAAATTCCACTTACTCGTCATTAAGAGAAATTTGGGTTTGAATTATGTAGATAACTGCCTCCACTCTCCACTTCATTTTGCCTGTAGATACTTGCCCTCGGAGGGGTATTTTGAGGATAAATGAGAAAGGGGCAGGAGGCTTTGAACTCCTTGCATGAAAGGTAGCCTATCAATACAGGCCTCATATAATGAAGATGCTTCAAATTGCCAATACACGTATATTTATAACACCCATTATAATCACTGGATATCGTTTCTTCCCTTTTATATTTTTTACAAGAAGGCAGGAAAGTCTAATTTTTCTTTAACCACCCTGCTTTTCGGCACTTAACATTAACCTTTCCTTACGAATGTCATTAGCTGCTAATTAAGATGTTGATTTGCAGATTGTATATCTTGCAATAGAAGTGATTTGTGAATGCTTACTAGGTGTTTCTCCATCTACACAACTCATATTGGTTTAGCAGGAGCCTAGTGCATTCTAATTTACTGAACCGTTTCCCCACTCTCCACTTATTTCTGCCTGAGCATAATGGAAAAAAAAAATGATAAGAAAGAAAAATGGGAAATACTATAAATAGTTGCTGAAGAAAATGCCATAGGAAAGAGTTACAGCTCTAAGTGGGGGTTTCTAAAAGAGTGAACAGATTGAATTTGTTTTCTCTCCTTTGCATTTTTTTGGCTGTGTTGGGTCTTCATTGCTGTGTGGGCTTTCTGTAGTTGCTGCTGCTGCTGCTGCTGCTAAGTTGCCTCAGTCGTGTCCGACTCTGTGCGACCCCATAGACGGCAGCCCACCAGGCTCCCCCGTCCCTGGGATTCTCCAGGCAAGAACACTGGAGTGGGTTGCCATTTCCTTCTCCAATGCATGAAAGTGAAAAGTGAAAGTGAAGTCACTCAGTCATGTCTGACTCTTAGCGACCCCATGGACCACAGCCTACCAGGCTCCTCCTTCCATGGAATTTTCCAGGCAAGAGTACTGGAGTGGGGTGCCGTTGCCTACTCCGTCTGTAGTTGCAGTGTGCGGGCTGTTCACTGCGGTGGCTTCTGTTCACTGCAGTGGCTTCTCTACCTGCAGTTCATAGGCTCTAAGCACAGGGGTTTCGTAGTTGCCGCACGTGGGCTCAGTAGTTGCCGCACTTGGACTTAGTTGCTCCAAGACACATGGGATCTTCCCAGACCAGGGACTGAACCCGTGTCTCCCACATTGGCAGGTGGATTCTTAACCACTGGATCACCAGGGAAGTCCTCCTTTTCTCTTATTCATGGGGTATTTTAAGAAATAAAAATTTGCACACTGGTTAGATAAGTGGGTATCTACATGTTCTTGAGTGGCTGGGCACATACCAAATGGCTATAGGAAAGAACGAGGGACTATGAACTTTCTGGAAGGCACATGCTCTTGTTTTCCAAGGCCGCCTACTCCTTTGCCATGTTCATGCCTTTAAGGCTTCCCAAAGAAACTTCTTGCTTCTAAAACCATCCTTAAATCAAAGAAAGAAAAGGCTTATTCAGTTACTGCAAGGGATTCTGCAACATAGGGGACATTTCCACAGGACGTTTTAATATAATTTATGAATATTTGCTAGCAACATAATTGTCTTTTCTGCTGACATTTTCAAAGCAACACTGTGATTTGTTGGGTCTCTGGAGAGTCCAGCTACAAAACTGATAATTATATTAAATATACATAGACAATAAAGAGTGTGTTTACATAACTATGCCCATAAATATCTGATTGAACAGTCATTGTTCTCAAACCCCTTTTAAGCAGCTCTCTGAGGCTTTCAGTTCTAATGACATGATGGTTTAAAAGATGTTGCTCAGTCTTGTTCCATATTTAATTAACTTTCCTTTTTTAAACTTGTGATGGCAGAGACAATAACAAACAGCTCTGAAAACAGGGAGCGCTTTGAAACATGAGTGAGACCTTGTCAGGCTTTGTGTGGTGGGGACAGGAGGTGGGCATGGGAGCAGGGCTGGCCTGGGGCCTCCTGCCCTCCCCTGGGAGTCTGTCGGTGGCCATTCGGACTCTCCTGCCTCATACATCTTCTCCCACACCCACATCTGTGGAACCATGCCTCGTGCACAGACCCTGGCCTGTGAGCAGCTACATCCCTCATGATCTCTTCTTGTGGAAAAGAAGACAAAATTACAGAGTGAAACCAACATGCCTTGGGAGGCAGGGGCAGGGCCAAGGGGGCAGTAATGGAACAGCAGGGGATTGGAAGGTCTAGATACTTCGATTCAGCCATTGCTATGTGATCTTAGACAAGTGCATTCACTTCCTATGGCTGCTGTAACCAATTATAAACTTGGTGGCTTCAAACACCACAAATTACAAATCTTTTTTAAAAAAACGTTTTATTTTGTACTGGGGTATAGCCGATTAATGGGCTTCCCTTGTGGCTCAGTGGGTAAAGAATCTGCCTACTATGTGGGAGACCTGGGTTTGATCCCTGGGTTGGGAAGATCCCCTGGAGAAAGGAAAGGCTACCCACTCCAGTATTCTGGCCTATAGAATTCCATGGACTGTATAGACTGTCGCAAAGAGTTGGACGTGACTGAACAACTTTCACTGTGGCCGATTAATAAGATTGTGATAGTTTCAGGGGAACAGCAAAGGGACTCAGTGCATATATATATATATATACATACATACATGTATCCATTCTCCACCAAACCCCGCTCCTATCCAGGTTGCCACATAACACTGAGCAGAGTTGCGTGTGCTATACTGTAGATCCTTGTTGATTATCCATTTTAAATGTAGCAGTGTGTATAGACAACCATAAAGTCTGCATATAAGGGATGCCAAATGGCACCCCACTCCAGTACTCTTGCCTGGAAAAGCCCATGGATGGAGGAGCCTGAAAGGCTGCAGTCCATAGGGTCGCTGAGGTCGGACACGACTGAGCAACTTCACTTTCACTTTTCACTTTCATGCATTGGGGAAGGAAATGGTAACCCACTCCAGTGTTCTTGCCTGGAGAATCCCAGGGACGAGGGAGCCTGGTGGGCTTCCATCTGTGGGGTCGCACAGAGTTGGACACGACTGAAGCGACTTAGCAGCAGCAGCAGCATATGATATTTCTCCTTCTCTGTCTGACATGCTTCACTCAGTACGACAATCTCTGGGTCCATCCATGTTGCCGCAGAGGGCAGTATTTCATTCTTTTTATGACTGAGTAATATTCCATTGTATGTATGTACCACACCTTCCTTATCCATTTTTCTGTTGATGGCCATTTAGGTTGCTTCCATGTCTTGGCTATTGTAAATAGTGCTATAGACGAATTACATATTAATATATTGCAGTTCTGGAGTTCAGAAGTCAGAAGTGGGTCTCACAGGGCTAAACTCCAGGTGTTGGCAGGGCTGGTTCCTCCTAGAGGCTCCAGTGAAGACTCTGTCTCCTTGCTCTTCCCGGGTTCGGTCAGCCACCCACACTCCTTGGCTCATGGCCTCTTCCTCCATCTATGAGGCCAGTAATGAACAGCTTAGTATTTCTTGAGCTGCAGCACACTGATACTGATGCTCTTAACCTCCCTTTTCGAAGACCTGTGATTGTGTTGGGACCATCCAGATAACCCATGCCTATCTCCGCATCTCAAAACCCTTAACCACATTGGTGAAGTCCCTTTTGCCATGTAAGTTAACACATTAACAAATTTAGGTGGAGACTGGTTGGGGGCCATTGTTCTGCCTGCCACAGAAAGACCTCTAACATCTGTGAGTGAGATAGCTAGTATGACCTAAATTTGATCATCCAACAAGCTGAGGTCCAGGTGATACAATAGTAAACCCATTAACTCGACCTCTGCCCTCTACAGAACTTCAGTGTGGAGGGAGAAAAGTATATATAATTTTTCAGATGTGTTAAGAGCTGCAAAATGAAGTATGGAGTAGCAGGAGAGTGTTTCACAGAGTGATCTAGGGGAAAGTGAAAGTGAATGTTTCTCAGTCATGTCTGACTCTTTGTGACTCCATGGACTATACAGTCTGTGGAATTCTCCAGACCAGAATACTGGAGTGGGTAGCCTTTCCCTTCTCCAGGGGATCTTTCCAGCCCAGGGATCAAACCCAGGTCTCCTGCATTGAAGGCAGATTCTTTACCAGCAGAGCCGCAGGGGAAGCCCAAGAATACTGGAGTGAGTAGCCTATCCCTTCTCCAGGGGATCTCCCCAACCCAGGAATCAAACCAGGGTCTTCTGCATTGCAGGCAGATTCTTTACCAACTGAGCTATCAGGGAAGCCCCATCTAGGGGAGGGAGTAGTCAAAGAAGGCTTCCCGGAGGAGGTGACAGGAATGCAGAGGTGAAGTGATTGGCTTGCCGTGGTCCAGCAGTGTGTGTGGGAGGTGGGATTGGCAGAGGGGCCAGGCAAGGATTTACAGTCAGAAAGAATGGCCAAGGCTCTGAGGCAGGGGTGAAAGAATTTGGTTTGTGGAGAAGAAGCCGTTCAGAGAGAGAGGTTTGCGATGGGCTGAGAGAGGCAGTTATCAGAGAAGTGAACCCTCAGCAAGTGGTCAGCTGCTCCAAGAGGTTCATTTTCGTTGCTTAGTTGCTCAACCGTGTTTGACTCTTTGCAACCCCATGGACTGTAGCCTGCCAGACTCCTCTGTCCATGGGATTCTCCAGGCAAGAATACTGAAGTGGGTTGCCATTCCCTTCTCCAGGGGATCTTCCTGACTCAGGGACCTGAACCCACATCTCCTGCATTGCAGGCGAATTCTTTACCACTACGCCACTGGAGACGCCCCACAAGAGGTTTGTAGGTAATTCGTTTTCATAAATTAGATATGATTGTGACCCTCACTTTGTAAAGGACAAAAGCAAAGGTCAAAGAAGCTGACTGACTCCCTCCCTCTCCTAAGAGTCAGGACTTGGACGGGTCTGTGCTCATGGCTGTGCTACAACACTGTGTCTGGGGAAGGACTGTGGGACCTTGACATTTAATCCTTACACTAATAACAGCAATTGGGAGCCATAGAGGACTTCAGAGAGATTGCTTTTGGTAATGGTTTAGTGGCATCAAATTAGGGAGAAAGCTCTCAGGGAAAATGATGTTGGCTTAGTCCAAAGTAAGAATAGATTTGGTGGTAAGAAATGAAAAGATTTGGTTAATACTGATGAGGTAGAATTGATGTCTTGCTGATTGACGTAGGGTGAGAGGAAGAAGGAGATGATAAAGATGAGGGCTTTGCTTCCACTCAGGGCATTGAGATGGACCCATTAATTCTGTCCTAAAGTATGGGGTTCATGCAAGGCTATGGACAGAATATAGACATATGCTAAAGCCCTAAAACCATGAAGACCCTTCATCCATTAATAGGAAAAGAAGCTATGAATGAACTGCTTACTCATTCCATTCAGGATTTCAAGGTCTCAATAAGAATTCAGCGGAAATTCTCTGTCACAATCCTCTCCTTGTAAGCGATGAATTCTGCTTACCATCACGGCTATGATTCTGTGTTTGTGCTGAACTCTTACTAATTGTCATCAATTATGATTCATTTACTTTAAGGTGTCTTGCCTGTCATAATATTATCATTTGTAAGTCTTTCCCTTTGCAGGCTGTGTGAATCTGTTGTGACATCTCAATAAAGCAGGATTCAATCAAGGTGTGAATGAATTGTTAATCTTGTTATAAATAGAAGGTACCATATGTCAGTGTGTAAGGGATGTCTCCCTCTTTGTTGAGAACAATGTTGGTGAAACAAAACAAAAGACATTTCAGAAATATCTGGTTCGGCTCACCAAGCTTCCAATTATGTTGTAGCCAACAGTTCTCTGCAGCTGATTCAGATTTCTGGAGCTAGTATTCACACATATTTATTTAGAATCAGTATTTGAAAGAGCAAATGAGTGTCAACTTTGGCCTTCAGAGCCCTGGGTACCGCCATTCCTCCTGATGGTGACCACGGCGGACGTAGCCTTATAACTCTCCAGCCGTATCCTCAATACATGCATCTTAGGAGCCATTTGATCAACATCCCTTTTTCCGTCTTCTCTGCATTTTATACATGGCTTGCAGATTTTAAAAATTTGGCTGAATCGGCTCAACTCCAGCCCAAACTAGTTTATGAAAAATGTACCCTGAATCTCTTTCTCGAAGTGCACTCTCAGGGGTGAGGGTGGGGGCCCCGGCCCTTCCTCGCCTGAATGCATAGCTGAGGCACCTGTGGCAGCGAGCGTTTTGAGGTCCAGCAAACACTAGAGCCAATAAAGCTTAAAGTAGCATCATATCATCTTGAGCCATTTCCCCTCTATTCTTCCAGAGCCCTGCCCACCCCTACCCCTCCCTGACTCCTAAGCCTGTCAGCATGTGCTCCAACCTTGCTCCATTTCTTTGGGGCCTCACTAAGTGACTAGCTTGTTAGTTCAAAATCAAGTTAATGGCTAATACTCGTTCTCTTCCAGTGCCCCGTGGCATTGCCACCAAGAATCAATGCAGAAGAGTGAAAAGAGCTCGGATTATGGAATCAGCCAGGGTCACGTTCTGGCTGTTCTAGTCACTTGCTCAGTGTCAGGGACAAGGTGGTGCTCTTTTGAAATTATAGCCCAGCCTTTGAAATAGTGATTTATACATCATGAGTTTACTATGAGGATATAAGAAAAGAATGTATGTTTAGCATCAAGTATAGAAACTGTCCTGGGCTTCCCTGGTGGCTCAGACTGTAAAGAATCTGCCTGCAATTCAGGAGCTGTGAGTTTGATCCCTGGGTCAGGAAGATCCCCTGGAGAAGGGAATGCAACCCACTCCAGTATTCTTGCCTGGAGAATCCCATGGACAGAGGAGCCTGGCGGGCTACAGCCCGTATGGTTGCAAAGAGTCGAACAGGACTGGGCGACTAATACTTTCACTTTCTTTACAGAAACTGTTGTATTGATTGACACTTGGGTAGTCAGACGCAGCTCCCTGGAGACCCACCTCGGTCACTGTCACCAGTGATGATCTGGAGACCATGATTGCCTTTATCTCTTTCTCTCCAGCTGTCTCTCCTTTCTCTCTCTCCTTCCTTCCTTTCTCCTTTCTCCCCCAATGATTCCTTGAGCTCTTGCTGGGTTCAAAACACTTTGTTTATTTTTCATGATCACCAACACAGGGTACCAAGGGCATCAGTGATGGCATATAATATGAGAAAAGTGTGGGAAGCACGCACCAAGCCCCACAAAGAGCCATCCAGAACAACAACCCTCCCTCCCTGGCCTTCCAAAATGGGTTGTAAACTTGTCCTACCATAGTCATTAGAAACACAAAGGAAGCTCTGATAAGTTCCACGATTCATTCAAGGACCAAGGTTAATTTTTATTTATTCCCAGGTCATTACAAACAGAGGCAGATGGTGGTGGCATTTCCTTCTTGCCGGGAGCTCAGATATTATCTGGATAGATTTCAGCAGGCTTCTTTGTCCGTTGCCTCTCTGCACGGGCAGCTTTCCTGGATAGGGCCCCAGCCACCCAAACTGCAGACGGGTTTGATTTAATTCTGATGACTTGTGGTCAGTAATCGAGGTCACTGGGGCCTGGCTGGAGGGGAGCCAGCATCGCCAAGGAGAAAGGTTGACATCGTTTATCCTTTAGTGGCTCTTCCTTTGGAGGCTTTATTTTTGGTGACCCATTTAGGCGGTAGCTTACTAAACTGTGGCTATCCATTCATCGCAGAGCACTTTCAATTTTACTAGTATCGGCTGACTCTGGGATGGTTTAAAACAACTATACTTCAATTAAAAAAAATTAAAACAAGAAACAAACAACACCCCCCCTATGGAATTTACTGATGCAGCCCTAGAGGAATCATCGTAAGGGGCCAGACCCCAGGTTTATCCAGTCAGTTTTTCTGCTACACAGACGAGTAGCATACATAGCCCTTTCTCTCAGAGCTCACCTTCTGGGTGGAGAAGGCAATCACATTCCACCGAAAGCAAACTGAGGCCAGGAGACGGTGTGTGGCTCCGGCGTTCGTGGGTGGTTAGTGAATACCCATCAACGGCCTCTCCTGCACTTATCCTTCCTTCTTTGCGTGCGTGCTCTTTCCTGTCTGACTGCGGCCCCATGGACTGTAGCCTGGCAGGCTCCTCTGTCCGTGGAATTCTCCAGGAAAGAATACTGAAGTGGGTTGCCATTTTCTACTCCAGGGGATCTTCCCAACCCAGGGATCAAACCCAGGTTTCCTGCATTGGCAGGCGGGTTCTTTCCCATCTGAACCACCGGGGAAGCCCATCCTGTACTTTTAGGTTCTTAGAAGCCTGAGAACAGCACAGGGAGGCAGTTGAAGAGCAAAATAGTACGGGCTTGTCTTCTGGCTGGGAAGGCCTGAGACCCCCTGCAGCAGAGCTTCCGGTTAGCCTGAAGCCAGAGCACAGCTGCCACTCAGCTTCCCCCAAGGAGAGTTAGAATGGAAGCTGGGGAATTGGATCTGCACATCAAGCGTGTAAGCAACGCTCTGCCGGGAGCACAGAGCCCGCTTCCAGCTCAGGGACAGACAGACCACAGAGCACCAACAGGAGGCCAGGCGCAAGCCCCTAAATGTGGCTCCCTCCCAGGTGAACGTGGCCCAGTGGCTGCCTGCTTCCCCCCCATCTTACCGAGAACGTCACCCTTCGTGCAGAGAGCTTAGTTGTCACTTGTTACTTGCTGCACGACTCAGCCCGTGTTCCACAACTACTGAGCCCACGCTGTAGAGCCCACGCGCAGCAACAAGAGAAGCCACCACAATGAGAAGCCCATGCACCACAATTCGGGTGTGGCTCCGGCCCACCGCAACTAGAGAAAAGTCCACGTGCGGCCATGAAGACCCAGGGCAGCCATAAATACATAAAAATTAAAACCCCTATCTTGCATGGTAGACTGTTCACCCTCTTTGACCCCAACAGTTGTTCAAATCTGGGTGAATCAGAGGGTAGTTTGTCCCCCGTCGACCACTTTACAACTCAGGAGTTTTGGATATTCCATCTAAATCTCACGTCAGCTTCTTCTTTAAGAAGCCAATTTTCTGCCACTGCTGTATTCTGTATCCTTAGGAGGCCCATCAAGACTTCTCTTCGCAGCTCTTCTTGGCATCACCGTAGCCATCGTCTCCATAGCCAGGAACCAAACCTGACTTAATCTGGCGCAAATTGGCCTTAAAGAAGAAGGACCTTAAAGGCAGAAAATATGATTCTGAGTGTCCATGCCCTGGTGTGGGGGATGAGGGAGAGAGAAACCTTAATAAATGTTTCCAAGGCAGATGTTGACCATTCCTACCAGGTTGGCATCACCAGTCTTTCTCCTGCCTCTTTCGTATGTTGTGAAGGTAACGTCATGTGTATAAATGCCTCGTGCAGTGCTGGCACCTAGTATGTATTACTAAATGATCGATGAATTTTATTTATTTTAAATGTAAAATTTCTAGAACACATTCTAGCATCTCCCTTATCTCATTTCCATGATCAGGCACATTGAAAAAATCTGTTCTGCCACCAACATATGTAAATGATTAGCTGATGTTAACAGGAATAACCATTGGAATCCGCATGATAGTGTTGCTGTGGAGATTAAATGATTTGCATATGTAAAGGGCTTAGCATAATGTCTGGCAAGCCCTAAGTATATAGAAGTGTTCTGTATGTGTGCTTAGTCGTGTCCAGCTCTTTGCGACCCCCTGGACTATAGCCTGCCATGCTCCTCTGTCCATGGGATTTTGCAGGCAAGAATTCTGGAGTGGGTTGCTGTTTCCTCCTCCAGGGGATCTTCCTGACCCAGGAATCAAACCTGCATTTCTTAAGTCTCCTGCTTGGCAGGCAGATTCTCTACCCACTGAGCCATCCGGGAAGCCCTATATTTAAGTGTTAAGTGCTAATATTCTAATTATTAGTAGAAGTTGTCATCCTCATCATCATAGTATTTTATATCAGAAACTCCTGTCTATTGCTACCACCCTGCAGAGCAGAGGGCTAGATTTCTGAGATGATTCAGGGAAGGAAAAGGTGGTCATATTGGCCAGAATGCATCCTGCCATCCACAAGGTAGGAACCCACCCCAGTTTCTCCATCACCTTCATGTTGTCTAAAACATATTTCTGGTGACATGTCCACCTACAGCCCCACTGCATTAGATTCATATTCACAGGCCTATCTTCTCCTACATCTATGAACCTCTTCAGTCAGTGTTCAGATGTCATCTGTATGAGAAGTAGGGAGATGAAGATGAAGTCAGAGAGGCAAGGATTCTATCTTGGGATGTTGAATATTTATTTCAAGAGACTCTTACTTAATTGCGTGGACTAACTTTGCTAGACAGAACTCAGTCTAATTGTTACTTTCCTGCCTCTACCTAGCAGATGGGTGCACAAATCAATAGGGAAATGATGCTATACAATGTTTGCACACCCGTGTGCAATGTCAGTGACTTGACCTGCTACACAATATGTGAGCAGTCACACTTAAGTCATTTAATATTAGCTGAGCTGAAGATCTTTGGCTTGTGTCTGCCGAGTGGTGACGTCTTACTAACTTTATTAATATGCGTATTTGGTAATGCTTCAGGGTTCCCAGGCACAGAGCATATACACAACAGAGTTAAATTAAGATCCAGAGATTGCGACGGCTTGTGTGTCCCAATATTAGTCTGAAAACGTTGTCAGCTGTTGTCATACTTTTGGATCTATTGAGTCTGTTTACTTTCCGTGCCTCTCCCCTGGTCACTGTCCCCTGAGGTAAGTGGATAACTTTTCCAGGACCCAGATCACTCAAAACTGTGAGAAGTTTTGGTCTGCCTGAACTTGGGTAGTGGCTTAGGACCAAACCATTTTCTGGTTATCTGCTGATCTGGGACAAGGGCTCCATTTTGCTCTTTGGAGCCATACGTCTTTCTTGATATATGTGGACTGCTCCCTTCCTTCTCCCAGAATCTAGTCCCTTGGGTTCTATTATGTGTTCCTTCTGGTTTGTGTGTGGTATCTAGAACTTTGATTCATCTGAGTCTGTGCTCTGAGGACTCCCCAAAGCTGCCGGCCTGCTGGTCTACCTGTCTGCACTCCGTGTGGTCAGTCTGTGTCCTTCTGTGGGGACCCTCTATGGCCTAGTCAAGGACTGATGGATGTCACTGATCTGAATTGAGACAAGGATTTGACAGGTCCTTGGACAAGGAACCCAGGCAGTGGGACCTTTTGTCAGCTTTAGCTGGGTCCACCCTGCCCGGAGGGTGTGTCTCACGTTTACTCTTGAACACTTTTTGCAGCTCCCAGTCTGTGCCAGCGCTGTGATGGGATCAGATGGTTGTAGTTCCGATTCTCTATGGGGCTTTGGTCCAGCTCACCAATGAGGCATGATTCTGAGCCCCCGCCCACGCTTTATCGACCCACTGTTTTGATGACTCCGAAAATGTGGCGTGAGCTGTGTTCCATGCACAGAAACATTTATTTTGGTAATTCCAACACCTTGACAGAAGTTCGTTTTATTTGTGCTCAGGCTGTTGGCTCTATCCAGGCTTGACAAGCCAGCAGACGCTTCACTGATTTTCCCACTGCACCTCCGCACTGAAGCCATCATTGACCTCGTGTGTACAGGTGGACACCTCACCTCTGCACTCTCACAACACCTCTTCGACACCCCAGAGGGGCAACTTCCTCATGTGGATGGTCACTGCATGTGGGGTCTCTGCCTCCTGAGTTTTCAGTGAGCTCACTGGATGAAAGATGCTGTCTTATTCAGTCCTGCAAGACTAGGGTCTTGGTTGGCACCTGATAGAAAAAAATTGATGGTAAAGAAAATTAACAATCGCTCCTCAAACTCTCAGTTGCTCCTAGGCTAAAGCAATACTCTTCTAATGAGTAGGAACCAAATTTTACTGAGCATCAACTAGGTGGCAGACATGGTGCTGAATGTTTTATGTCTCTGTTCAATTCGGTCTTCATAGCAGCTTACACAGTAGGGAACATTTCCTCCATTTTAGAAATAAAGTGATTGAAGCCCAGAGACCTTATTCCATGTCCAAAATCACACAGCAGGACAGGAACTTAGGACTTCACCATCTTGCGTCCTGAGCCCTATAACTTTATGAACTGACCCCCCAACTTAGTGTCCCTCGGAACTCTTATGGCCTTGAGCCTCCAAGTTTCCCTACGTTGGCTTTTCCACAGGAGGAAATCCACTTAGGTGTAATTAGGAAAAGAAAGACCAAGTGAATTATAAAGGGGGCATCATTAACACTAAATACCCATCCATAGCTGGAGCATATGGTTGCTTAAACTGAGTGATTCCCTTTACCTTATTACACTCATTACTTCCTGTCAGTTAGAGCTCACCTGCTTCAGTTTTACCAGAATTGTGTATTCCATATCTGACTTTGCAGGAGCTCACCCTGAATCCATTTTTCCCCCCACCAAATGATAGTTGTAGGGCAGTCAAGAGGTCTTATTTGGTCTTATAAATGATTCTCTTTCCCTATGGAATGCCAAAGATGACGCTAACTAATTAATGTTTATAGTTATTCTGTATTTAGGGACAAGACTCTAAGTTGGACATTTAGCTAATGCATAAATATATATATCACATAAATGCACACTTGCTCCTCCTTTTTCTCTCACATACATTCCTTGGCCCTGGATCATGCCTCCACTTAGCTGTGAGAACTTGGGCAGGTTGCCTTACCTTTCTGAGCCCCACTTCTTTGGGAAATGGGGCTCTCACGTTTTTGGGAGTGGTGTGGGTTTAGAGAGACGCATGAACTTCCCAGGCAGTGGGCTGAGGACGTGTCAGGAGGCGGGTGTCCATTGGAAATTGAGCGACCGCGGCGCCGGCTGCTCCCCTCTGGCCCAACCTCACGCTCTCGGTGAATCTCTTTTTCTCGGGGGCGCTTCCACAGCAGTGCTGCTTGGTGTGGGTCATCCAGACGCCAGCCACTCACATGTTCTCTGCCTCCTGCCTGTGGGTTTCCACCACCCTGGCGTGGGTTTCCACCACGCCGGGGACAGAGACTGGACTCTACGACTGTCTGAGTTCTCCAGGAAGAACCAACTCACCCAGGATCATTCATGAGCGGTGTGCCTTCACTGAGGATTTAGTGCAGAAGAAAGCAGAGGTTTGCCTTGCTCAGTCTTCAACAGGAACCAGACCAAAGAAAACCAACAAAACAAAGCATAGAAACTTACATCAGACACTTTAATCTTTATAGTCTTCACTTGACAGTCATACAGTTGGGCTTGTTGCCTCTTCTGGTCCTTTCTTCTCTGATGCAGAGCCCAGTCTTGCTGCTTCCTCCTCAAGAACAATGCAAATTCTTTCTCTTGTCTTATGTGAGAAATTTTTTAAATTTTATTTATTTGGCTGTGCCAGGTCTTAGTTGCAGCACACGAGGTCTTTGCAGGATTTTCCATCTTCTTTGCAGCATACAGGATTCTAGTTCTCTGACCAGGGATCAAACCTGGGCCCCATACTTTGGGAGTATGGAGTTTTAGCACTGGACTGCCAGAGAAGACCCTGAGAAGTTTAATTATCATCCTCTGTTATATGTGTAGACTGCTAAACCTTCACCTATTGATAAGTAGCTTATCAAAAGATTTCTAGTTTAAAATGCAGCATTCTTTGGTATGTTGAAATTTTCCCAAGTGATTCCCTATGGAGATTGAAAAGTGAGGCTGATCATTGTTGCTTTGGTACAGCATGGACCAGAGGGGCAGCAAGGGTTGAAGTAGGACCCTTGAGCCAGAGGTGGCCATACTAGCATGAGAACACAGGCCCACTTTCTACCACCTTCTTCCCACCCCTGGATTCTCTGTGTGCAGAAAAGGGGGCGGGGAAAAGGAGGACAGGAGGTCAGATTAGAACTTTCATTGGGTGAGGACTAGTCAAAGCACTCTGTCCATCTCAAGAGGCAAGAGGGCTAATTTGATGTGAGAGCAGTATAGCACCTGGGCCACAGTAGATGCTCAGTAAAAGCATCTCCAGTCCCCACCCCCATCATGATAAACATTGCCTTCACTCTTCACAAGCCTGATCAAAAATTAGCCAAGACAATAAGAAGCCCAGGGCCAAACTATGGTCAGGCTCATTCTCCAGGGTCATCAAAACTTCACCGTCCTGTGGTCAAAGAAACCTCCTTGAGATGAGATTGGCATATACAGAGGCCTTGGGTACCTTTTATCTTCACAAAATAACACTCACTCTCTTGTTTCTTTGAGCTAAATGACATGATGATCCTCAAAGGAATCCTTACAATTCTCTCTGGGAAGTTTGAATGCCTCCTGTAATTTAGTTAAACAGCTTTTGAGTATCACAGAGAAACCTGTTACTCATGGAAGGAAGAATGGATCCCCATGCTCGATGCTGGGGCCCTCTTAGGGTCCATCCCAGGTTCCTTGCAACCACACGACTCTGTCTCCCCAGATTGCCTTGAAGGGACAGTCAATACATGAGCTCCCTCACCATTTGCTACTGCTCTGTTTGCTGTTCCTTTATTTACATAACTAGAGATTCAGCATCCTAACATGTTTTGCAAGCTGTCATGACATGAGAAGCTAGTAATCTGCTCTATTTTGCTTGCTAACATATTTTTGACATATTTTAGCTTTTGATTATAAGATTGCATCTTTGCCTGCTACCATCTGTCTCGACTCAATGGAACTCTGGCGTTTACAAAAACAGTGGGGTGTAGTATTTCTTATCTACTTGAACTCTACCAGAAACACGCTATTTTCAGTCTTAACCAATATGTCATGCTTTCACACACGAAGTCTGAAATGTTTGATATCTTGCAAGATCTGCCAGGGATAAGGAACGTATCTTCACGTCCAATTTGGCTGAGATCAGAAATGCCTTAATGAGAAGAAGGGAGCAGGATCCAGCTTCTAAACAGAGGTGGCTTTTTTATGTGGTTTTCCTTCTCTCGACTATGCTTAGCCCTTTATCAGCATGATTAACATCTTCCATGGAAATACATCTTCTCTGGGACTCTGTAAGCTCCCAGTGGCCAATGTTCTTGAGGCACATGTTTCAGCGTGAAATAGTTATCCACCAACATTTGGTAATAAGGCATCTTCTACGTGGTATCCTTTTCTCATTCCTCCTTTTACTCATTAGGGAAAATTATCCCAGGTTGGACCCAAAGGGTTAGCTTGGTTCATGTCTCTGTTGACAACACAGAGGAATGTGACATTGTATTCAAACAATGTGTTGGAGGAAAGGCCAAAAAAAAAAAAAACAAAAACAAAACTATGCATAAGTCTAACATGCATGTATTCAACACCAAGATTAAATGAATTTATTATGCTCCTGGATCACACCCCATAGGCCAAGAAGCTGTCAACTGTTGACATTTCCTTTTCTCTCCATGTTCTGAGTTGAGTGTAAATATATTTGTCAAGGGAATATAGTACATGCTTGGTTCAGAATATGCCCATTTCTTCAGAGGGAAACTCTGATCATCTGTAATCACATTCAACATCTTTTTTGCTTCAAGAAAAGAATGGGAGACAGTTTAGATTTACATATGGATCTGGTACCTCTTTGATTCAGTTTTTTATCTATAGACATAGTTATCATTTAAAGCCAAGTTTTAATATTTAAAACAATTTTTTATACAATTTTAAAGGTTACTTTCCATTTACAGTTATTACAAAATATTGGCTCTATTCCCTGGGTTGTACAATACACCCTTGAACCTAACTTACCCTTGAACCCGGTAGCTTGTCCCTCCCTCTCCCCAACCCTTATATTACACCCCTACCCCAGTAAGCACTATTTTGTTTTCTATATCAATTTCAGTTTCAAATACTGTTTTAATGACCATCTTGAATCTGCATAGCATTACCTGTTACCAGTGCAAGACTCCATTAAAGATGGAGAAATGACTTTGGTCAGTCTGGTCTGGACAACTTCTAGCGGGTTTTCTGCTTTGCTGTGTGCTGCTGAGTTGTTCAGAAGCAACTGATTGCAGGATTTTTGTGTTAAACACATCTGCTGAAATTAGTACCATCAAAGAGACAAAAGGAGGAGGAATTTTGGATATCCAGCTCCAATGGGTTTTGACTGTAAATTGAGTCCGTGCTGACCCTGTTTCCCGATGGCCTTCTTTACCTGGTTAATGAGGACAGTGGCAACTGTGGAACCCAGAAAAATGGCTGAGATTGCGTCTCTGGGTAATTGTAATTGTGAGTTTCTGGGGAGCAAGGATCTTGTCTTACCCCCTCATTCTTTGTTGAACTAAGAGGGACCGAGGACTGTAGTTAAGCTACAACTATAGCTGTACATACGGAGAAGGCAATGGCACCCCACTCCAGTACTCTTGCCTGGAAAATCCCATGAATGGAGGAGCCTGGTAGGCTGCAGTCCATGGGGTCGCTAAGAGTCGGACACGACTGAGCGACTTCACTTTCACTTTTCACTTGCATGCATTGGAGAAGGAAATGGCAACCCACTCCAGTGTTCTTGCCTGGAGAATCCCAGGGACGGGGGAGCCTGGTGGGCTGCCGTCTATGGGGTCCCACAGAGTCGGAGACGACTGAAGCGACTTAGCAGCAGCAGCAGCAGCATAGCTATTTATCAACATGTACTTAATTGAACTTCCTTGGTGACATCACACGGTTGGATTAAAAAAAATAGAGAGAAAGCAGATTCCCCATGCTTGAAAGATTTACAATCCAGCTAGGAAGACAAAATTCATTTTCAAGAAAGCCATTGCTAAGCTAGGCTGTAAGGGCAACAGGAATTCAGACAAAGGAGATAAAGGAGCAGATTAGCCTGGGATTCATGGAAGAAGAGGGACTTGGTCTGTGGCCAGAAGACTGGCTGAGATTGAGGTAAAGAGAAAAAAGGAAGAAGAGTAGGAATAAACAGACAATAGATATGAAAAATAAAATGAAGGGATGGACGAGATGTACAAAGGTGAATGATGTGGCCTCGGTGATAGAAACAGGTTGAAGCTAAGTGGGTAATTGGGCAAGATTAAAACACTCTTGAAAGTCTAAGAATATTCATCTCTTTGTGGAAGAAAAGTAGAACATTACTCCAGGTTCTCATAAGCAGGAGATAAGGGAAAAGTGTTGTTTTTTTCTTTTTTTGGCTGCACTGGGTCTTTGTTGTTTTCTGTGGCTTTCTCTAGTTGCAGTGAGTGGCAGCCTCTCTTTATTGCAGGGCTCAGGCTTCTTCTTGTGGTGGCTTCTCTTGTTGCGAAGCACGGGATCCAGGTGTTTGGCCTCAGTAATTGCAGCGCGCAGGCTCAGTAGTTGTGGTGCACAGGCTTGGTTGCTCCACGGCTCGTGGAATCTTCCCAGACTAGGGGTCAAACCTGTGTCCCCTGTGTTGGCAGGTGGATTCTTTATCCACTGTGCCACCAAGGAAGTCCAAGTGGTGTTTTTTAAGAAAGACTATAAAGGAGAGAATCTGAGGGATAAGAGAAAAAGCAAGGGAGTAAAATCAGTGATTCTAGAATCAACATAAAAAGAGCCTGGATTAAATAAACATGAAAGTGAAAGTGTTATTTGCTGTCGTGTCTGACTCTTTGTGATCCCACGGACTGTAGCCCACCAGGCTTCTCTATGCATGGGATTCTCCAGGCAGGAATACTGGAGTGAGTTGCCATTTCCTTCACCAGGGGATCTTCCCAACCCAGGGATCGAACCCCGGTCTCTCACATTGCAGGCAGATTCTTTACTGTCTGAGCCACCAGGGAAGCCTAAATAGAGATAATACTTAAAGCAATAACTTTCCTGTATCGGGCAACTAATATATTTCCGCAGCATTTTTGGGCACTGATTAATAACATCGGCAAACATCCTACAATGACTTGTAAGTATACTTACCCTCCAATTAAAGAAGGATAAAGAAATTTCAGAAAAGCAAAGTAAGTTGGCGTAGGCTACCTATTATACAGAGTGAAGTAAGCCAGAAAGAAAAACACCAATACAGTATACTAACGCATATATATGAAATTTAGAAAGATGGTAACAATAACCCTGTATACGAGACAGCAAGAGAGACACTGATGTATAGAACAGTCTTTTGGACTCTGTGGGAGAGGGAGAGGGTGGGATGATTTGGGAGAATGGCATTGAAATATGTATAATATCATATATGAAACGAGTCGCCAGTCCAGGTTTGATGCACGATGCTGGATGCTTGGGGCTGGTGCACTGGGACGACCCAGAGGGATGGTATGGGGAGGGAGGAGGGAGGAGGGTTCAGGATGGGAAACACGTGTATACCTGTGGCAGATTCATTTTGATATATGGCAAAACCAATACAATATTGTAAAGTTAAATAAAATAAAATTTTAAAAAATAAATTAAAAAAAAAAAGGATTCAAGCTCTATTTAAACTACCCTGTTTTTCACTGTGTTACTCTGGGAGTTGTTGGTATTTACTGAATGAGGAAATAGTGTTAAATAAGTGTTTTATAAAGATGAACATGGTGGCCATATACAAGAGGGATTAGAGAGAGGAGAGACCAGAGGGAACAGATGGAAAGGATCACCGCCCCCGCCCCCGACCCCCCATGCCCTCCCAGGGTCCTGCCATTGGGAACAGAAAGGGAAGAATAAACATAAGAAATATTGCCAAGCAAGAACATGGGACCGGGTGACTGATGGCATAAATTATTGAAAGGCAGAGGAGAGTGAGGACTGGGGGAAGAAACACTTCTCACTGGGATGTGAGAAGGCCACTGGTGACCTTGGGAACACATTTTCAGTAAAACAATATTGATGGAAGCCATCCTGCTGGTGAAGAAGGAGCAAGTCAGTGGTCAGGAAATGGAGGATGTGGGGGCAGACCACAGATCTGAGAAATCTGGAAGAAAATAAAGGAAATAAAACAGTCTTGGGAGGAGGTGTCAGAGTTTTAAAAAAAATGATTTTTTTTTTTTTAAAGAAGAGAATAACCTGTGAAATATTTTTCACAGGGAAAAACCTGTGAATATTTGAGGACAAAGAACGGTCTGAGGAATGAGGATAGTTGTGGGGAAAAAATGAAAGGAGCTAGAGAAAGAGGGGCCTCCATATGTGGAAGGGGTCCAAGAAGGTGGGAGAGGGTGGGTTAGATTGTCTGACTGTTCACTAGAACTTTCTGTGATGAGAATGTCCTGTATCTGTGCTGTTCCGGTGGTAGCCACTTAACCCCATGGAGCAACCAAACACTTGAAATGTTCCTAGTGAGACTGAGAAATTGAATTTTAAATTTTACTTCACTTAAATTGATGTAAATCTATGTAGCCACATATTTAAGCAGCTAGTGGATACCATGTTGGATAGGGCATGACCCTTAAGAGAGCCAAAGGTTTTGACTCCTGGATGAGGAACCAGATTTTTCCTCCGATTCAGTAAAAGTGATCAGAGAAGGAAAAACACACGCGCAGGGGAGAAAGAGTGTTTGTCTTGCCACGTGACCTTGATTTTCCTTGGCTATGGCTTGGTGATAGCCGCATTCTAACAGCACTAGGTGAAGGCTGAGTGATAAGGGATTTGAAATTCACATCCCCATGTAGATGTCATGGTCTGAGCTGTAGTCTGTATGGACCAGGTGAATTAGGAACTGCCAGATCTCATAGGGCACTACCAACGGTCACCCTGTCTTCAGCTCTTGATCTAGATCCTCCTAGTTCACATGAAAGAGATGGAAATGACTCTGGTAGGTTCCTTGGGATGAGGACCATATTTTTCTTTTTTAAAGATCTTTTTTGTGTGTGAGGACCATTTTTTTTTTTTACTATTTATTTATTAGGCTGTGCTGGGTCTTAGTTGCTGCATGTGGGCTCCTTGTCGCAGTGCATAGGCTTCTCTAGTTGCAGTGTGCAGACTCAGTAACTGTGCTGCTCAGGCTTAGGTGCTCTGCAGCCTGTGGGATCTTAGTTCCCCGATCAGGGGTTGACCCTGCATCCCTAGCATTGGAAGGTGGATTCTTGATCATTGGACCAGTTGGGAAGTCCCTGGACCATTTTTCAGAATAGGTATTCCTGGTGTCTGAGTGACCACAAAGCCCTTCCCTGATCCCTAGTCCTTATTCCACTTTTACATCTCATGGTCACTCTGGATTTGGATATTTTAAAGCCTAAAGAAGGTGATTCTCCTCAGAATGGTTTCACTTGGACATAGTGAGTTTTCTCCAAGAATTTCCCACCCAGAAAAAGAAGTGAGTCTCCTGCCCTGGTTTCTACAGGTAAATCAACAGAGCACCCTGATGGGACAGCATCACCCATCACTGTTTCACCAGTACGCCCTCCCCTGGATCGTGGCGTGTGCTGTTTGGGCTGCTTTTCATAGTCTCCGCAGCTGGGAATTCAAGATGCTATACTTAGGCAGAAGTCCATGAAGGAATTAATTGATATGAGCCAGAAGTTGATTGCCATTTAAGTACTCAGCCTCCACCACTGCCAAGTTTCCTTCTTTGCAGAAAGAACTGAGCTTGCCTGCAAACTGGCTCATCCAGGATGCGAGCACAAGATGGAATTCAACCTTTAATATGCTGTAACACCTGCTTGGAAATAAAGGGGCTCTGTGCCTCTCCCCCCAAGGAGTTGACAGCTGACTTCATTACGAAGGAATCTGGCCGAGATGGTCGTGGCTACTCCTCAGCCCTGGGAGGCACTCACCCGGGAATGCGGTGCCAACCAGCCTTGAGCTTTGGGATTCTGCCAGAAACCCATAGTGGGTCCTTTTACCCTAAATCATCCCTCCTGCTTGAACTCCAGGCATTTGCAGTGCGTTCGGTAGCACCCCCTCCACACCAGGGAGATGGTAAGAGGCTCCGGTGTGCTGGAGCTGAGAGGGGAGCATTTGCAGGTGTTCTCTAATGGGATCTGGAGTTCCAAACTTCCTTTCTTGAGGGTTGTGCATTGCTGCACCCCAATGGGCACAAAGCAGGGCTGCCATGCTCTTTAGGGTGGAACTTGAGGATTCATTGGAATCCTTACCCAAGTTCTGAAACAGACCCAGGCTGCTCTGAGGAGCCTACCCCAGCCTGTGGGGAACCCCTAGAGGCCACCTTGACCTTCCATTTGGGCTGGAACACTGGTTAAGCTTGTACGTGTGCATCCTAAGTTGCTTTAGTTGGGTCTGACTCTTTGCGAGCCTATGGACTGTAGCCCGCCAGGCTTCTCTGCCCACGGGATTCTCCAGGCAAGAATACTGGAGTGGGTCCTCCAGGGGATCTTCCCCACCCAGGGGTCGAACCCTCGTCTTCTATGTCTCCTGCATGTGCAGGCAGCTTCTTTACCACTAGCGCCACCTGGGGAGCCTATCAACTTCCAAAGTAGAATGTCAACCTTATCACCTGTTTGCATGATTTCCAAAGCAGCTAACCTGGCCTCCATTAGCAACAGAGAATATAGCATATCTGGCTTTCAGAAGAAACTATTGACTTTATTCTATTTTTAATCCTTCATCATTCAACAAACAAACAAAATCCATCTGAAATTGAAATATCTGGGAACAAGGGCGGGCTTATATAGAATACATCCATTTGGCGGATTACTGCTCCACCTGAAGCAATAGAATTATGAAGGCCACAAAGCAATATCAAAATGGCATATGATGCTTACAATACACAAACTGTGTAATTATTTTAAACGAGCACTTTAAATAGTCTGGCACGAAAACAATTGGGAAGAAAATAATACTTGATGCTGAAGGTCAAAACTGGCAATCCAGGAGCGGGGCCTGGCCTGAAAGTCTATCTCATATGGCCTGCACAGCGGGGGTCAGCAGAGTTTGAATAACAAACGGAGTAGGCTGCCAACATTTAGAAACTGGCACATGGCACCTCACCACCCGGATCGCTGGCTTCTCCTAAGACACTGGGCAATCTGGCCTCGGCAGGCTGCCTTTCCTCCAGGCAGCAGTGGAGGCAGCTGATGAGGGGCTTGCTCTCTGGGTGCCCAGAGCCCCCCTGGGCCAGGTTTCTCACTCATTAGCTTGTAATCCTGGATACAGGTGTAAGGGTGGTGGGCTTCTGGGTCACTTCCCCCCTTTCCCCTCGTTCTGAAACTTGCTACCAGTTAGTCTACTTAAAATAATCATTACATGCCCAGTTATAAAAAGTAACACTGAAGAAAAAGTGTGTGAGGCCCATATGTCTCTGCTCCTAGGATGCTATTTGCATATTTCTAGTCTTGAGCCCAGTATACTTAAGTGAGAATGTTAGCCTGGCCCAGTGGGTCTCAAACACGGCTACACTAGGTCACCTGGGCACGTTTGCACTCTAGACCAATTAAGACTGTTTCTCTAGGGGTGGGATTCAGGAATAGAGTTTTTCAGGGGAAGTCCCTGTTGGTGCAGTGGTTAGGACTTGGTGTTTTCACTGCCGGGGCTCAGGGGGTTGAATCCCTGGTCAGGGAACTAAGATTCCACAAGCCACACTATGTGTGTGGGGTGTGTGTGTGTGTGTGTGTGTGTGTGTGTGTGTATGTGTGTATGTGTGTGTGTGTGTGTGTATATCTCTCTCACATATGTATATATGCCACATATACACGTGTATATATATGCCACATATATACATATGTGTGATATATATCACACACACATATGCAACACATATGTGTATATATGTGGCATATAAATATATATATACATATATATGAATCTTGCCCGTAATAGATTTTTAAAAAGTTTTCTAGATGATGCTAACGTAAAAAGTTCCTTGAACAATCAGAACACTTTACATTAGACCCATTTCTCAGCGTTGGCACTGTTGATCTTTGGCAGCTGTTAATTCCTTGTTCTGGGGACCCGTCCTGTGAATTGCAGGATATTTAGCAGCATCTCTGGCCTCTGCCTATAGATGAAGCCACATTCCTCCAGATGACAGCCACTGCATGAGGTCATAAAATTAGGTCAGGAACACTGGTCATCGTGTTGGCCACTGGACTGCATAGAAAGCCATTGCGAAATTTCTTTGGGAATTAAGTGTTAGGGAAAAAAAACTCTCATAAGGAACCGGTATAATCCTTTCTTTCTGTTGTTTTTTCCTTTGCTATCAGGAACCTCAAAGCCAATGTAAGAATGCATTCAAAGCAAAATTAAAGCAGAAAACAAGCCACTCACTCTACTGTGTTTTCACCGTTCTGTAAGATGCTGCTTTTAAAAAATTATTTATTTATGGCTGTGCTGAGTCCGTTGCTATGCGTGGGCTTTCTCTAGTTATGGCAAGTGGGGGTTACTCTTCTTTGCAGAGCTTGGGATTCTCATTGCAGTGGCTTCTCTTGTTGCAGAACATGAGCTCCGTAGTTGGGGTGCACGGACTTAGTTGCTTTGTGGCATGTGGGATCTTCCTGAACCAGGGATTAAACCCGTGTTCCCCTGCATTGGCAGGCAGATTCTTATCCACTGGACCACCAGAGAAGTCCCAAGATGATGCTTTTCCTGTTAATGTTGTGTTAGTTTTTAAGTTGCCTTATATTCTTAGGGCATGAAGCAGGAAATAAACATAAACAAGGTAACAAGCAGGAGGGAATGACTGTTCCATGCACTGTTCAGTATTTATGACCCAAAGAATGGTTGGTTATAAAGAAGAGCCTGCTGAATTCGAACGATCTTGTCACTGGAGGATCAGCCAGGCCTATAATGAGTCAATTTCTTCGGCCTCCGGCTTTGTCTGGGAAGTGACTGAACCATGCTTGTATTGAAAGAACTCAATGGCCAGCCGTGTGATGGCCTCTAGAATGATAAGCCTCAGTCTCCATTGCGTCTTATGAAGTCCAACCCCTGCTGTTTACCAGGAGCTTGGAAAGTCTCAGAGGTGATGGTTGTTAAAGGCAACTTGGGCTTCATCCCTGGATAAATACCATCACCTGCTTTCCTTTTCATGAATGAAGAGCAGCTTCCCTTTAGTAAAATATAACCCACTCATTAATAACCCAAGGTTTCAAAGCTTATAAAAAATCAGCATTAAGTGTGGCTATTTCATTTTAAATGCAAAATCTTTGAATAGACCAGAGATCTTAATTTTTTTAAATATAGCAGAGTATTTTAATTATGAATGCACTTGCATATTCTCAGCATACTTCATTATTTATGTAGCTGGTGAAAAAGCTTTTTAATTAAATAGCATGCTGGCAATCCATTGTGAAATGTATAGATGTAGATTTTCCTAGCATTAAAAAACTAAACACATGCACATGATACCTTCTGGCAAGCACATGTACATTAATCACCAGGAGGTACTTGTTTCTAAGTGATCCTAAAATCTGACCAAACTGTCTTTTTATTGGAAACAAAATAAGTAGTATAATTTGCTGGCACTCTGCATGGTTATTCTCACTCAATGCACTCATTTGGAAATGGGGTAGAGCAGCGGTTTTCAAAGTGTGGCCCCTACATCAGGAACAGGAGCTCCCAACTGGGTACATCCTAAAACTGTCAGCTCTTGAACTCCACCCCAGGTCTACTGACTCAGCAATTCTGGGTGTCCGGTCAGCACCTTGTGAAGTAACAAGCCCTCCAGGTGATCCTTATGGAGGTTAAGGTTTGACACAGATTATGGGGTGAGGCTTATACCTGGTATCTGGGTTTTATTCATGGTTCCCCTCGTGACAGTTGGTCATAATAAAACGAATAAGTCCATGCATTAGTTTCCTGATCAAAAAAACTGTTATGAAGATTCTTGCTTGTTTAAGGTTTAAAGAATTGCTTGAGGTTGTCAGAGTTTCAAAGAGGGTGAAAGAGTCTCAGTGGGTGAAGTATTTGAAGCAGGAGGTGGAAGATAGCTGCCCACTAATATCAAGTCTATACTTACTGATTTTGAGTCAAGATATATCAGGGCTCAATGTATACATGGCAATTCTCTTCTGTCTCCCTCAAAAAAACCTCTGAAATTCGAGAGCACCTCCTCATTCACCATTTTGTGGCAAGCTGTGGTGTGGTGTCAGCGGTCTTGCAGAGACACCCCCGTGCCTGTATGGAGGCTGATGACCAATCCATGTCACCTCCCTGGGCTAGGGGACCGAGGCCTGGAGGTGGGTGCTGTGCAGAAGACCACACCGAGAGTCCGCACTCCGGGCCAGCGCGACGCTTACAGGCTCCCGGCTCCCTGCTCTGTGCTTTGTCTTCTGAATGAACAAAGCTGCTTCTTAAGTACACATAAGCCAAACTGCCTCTCAAATTGCAGCCATCTACTTTGAGTTCAGATTTGCACAGCATGACATGAATTGGGCTGCAAATTATGCAGAAAACAGCCATCACATCCATCTGTGATGTCAAAATCCTCCAGTACAATGTGACCTACTAGGATCTGTGAGAGGAATGAGTACTTTAGGTCTGATGCCTTCTCTGTGCCATGTGATGAATCTCCTCCTAGGTGCTTTTGGCCTAGTGTGGAAAGGTTAAATATGATTGAGGTTGTGCCTGGGATATTCTCAAGAGCAGAACTCATTTCCAGGGGTGCAATTAGATTTTTTTTTTAATGGCAACATAACTAGAAAAAGAAAACACACACATACACTCATACCTAATGGTAAACTGAATTTATTTCCTCTTGGAAAACAATTCCAGTAATCTCCAGGTTCAGACCGCAGAGTAAACATTAATAACAGTAACATACAGGTTAGTTCAACTGATTCAAGAATTTGGCTGTGTGAAATCATTAAGGAAAACCTTGAACACTCAAAGCTTCAAAATGTATCCAGGAAAAAAAAATTCTTTGACAGTCTACATAACAACTATTGCATATATAGTGATGCTACCTGTCACATTGCAAGGCTTACAAATATATATACGGGCCTTACCCAGCTGTGGGGTTCTGTGAGAACATCTCTTCATGGTTTTTTGCAAGAATCTTCAGCAATAAAAAATAGTCTTGGGTTTAACCGTTGATATACCAAAAAAGAGAAATTCTAGGCTTAAGTGTTAAGAAAAGGAAGTCCAAATATAGTCTCACGTGTAACCGGGTTGTTTTAATCTGTCTTCCTTGAAAATACTTTCTCTTAAGCCATTTTGCTCACATTCTTTTTTTTTTTTTTAAATCTTGCCTGAATAGGGCCCAAGTCCACTCGTCTTTATAAGACCATTTTAGTATCAGACGACATAATACATGTGAGACACTTTATATACAGGGGGTCTATCCGGTGCTCAAAAGTTCAAACACATGAACATCCAACAGTTTTGATAATACAAGTTTTATGGTACAATACAATGTTTCTGAATAATATACATTAACAATGAAAGTTTCGTGCAAAGAGTAAAACATGTTCCCTTTTTGTGCCACAAAAGTCATTCTCCTTGAGAGACGGTGCTTGCACTAACTGCTGTGTTGGGTCATCGTATGGTTCTGTAATGAGAAAGAAAACGGGGGTGTGGGGAGAGAAAAACCTTAAGTGATCATATTCTCATCAAACCAAGTATCTATAAATGCTCATTGATTTACAATGACCTGAAAACTGTTTCTGGGTCCGGAAGAATGGGGCCTTGGGGTTGGGGGGGCCTGGCTTCTCCCCACCCCCAGTGAGAGCCAGGAGGGAGGGGTGGGGTGGGGCCAGGGGGGTCTTCCCTTTCTCTGACTCTGCTTCACTCCCCAGAAGACCCCCCTCACCTTCCACCATCTCTTCTTATCAGCATACGCCTCTTTTCAAACACCAGGGTAACACTATTTTAACAGTTGCATTTATCTGTGCATTATTTCCGTTGATTACAGATGCTTTTGTTCTACTCATGCTTAGAACATCTTAACAACAGACAGCCTATCCATCCCTAAATATAGATTTTATGGAAAAGAGTTGCCTGGCCGACACCTGACAAACGGGGCAGGAAACATCTCCAGCTCTTCTCCTGGGGGTGGGCTCGGGGTTGGGTCCCCACCTGGTACAGAAGCAGATCCCAGCAGCCTGAAACCAGCCCCCCTCCAGTCCCCAGGAGGCGCAGTCCTTGTTGTACTTTGGTGCTGTCCCCTTCATCCACACAGCACGTCCCCTTCCTGAGTCAACATCCTGGTTCCAAACTGTGAGCGGGAAACTTGGGCTTTCGGGCAACTTATAACCACAAGCCAGGTCCAGAGTGGGGAACACTGGGTGGGCGGGCTCTGGACCTGGACCTGTGGCCTGCATGGGGGATGCTCACAGACCCAAAGGACGTTCATTCCAAGCAAATGAATGAATTTGGAGACGACCCCACCTGCGCCTTCCCTGAGCAGTTTTCCCACCTCTCACCGTCAACCCCCTCCCCCCACCCTACCAGAATCTTGAGATCTGTCCCCAAGTATGACCACTTCCACGCTCATCCCATCTAAGACCACTTCCCCTGTCTCCGAGTGCTTATATCATATGCAGCTGAGGTCTTGTCTTCTGGTTATCTGCAGTTCTGGCTCTCTCCCTGTGTCTGTAATTCTGGTCTTCATCCACTTATTCATTCCTTCACAAGCAGCTCTTGAACACTTGCATCACCACCAGCCACAGGCCCCAGCATCGCAGCACTTGGCAAAGAGGATCCGGCCAAATGAATGGCCAGCTAGGCAAGGGCCACTGGAAGGAGAAGGATGGTCCACACCTTCACATCTTCAGAGTGCTCATGGACTCAAGAAAGTCACATAGGCACATAATGAAAAAGCCACCTGGTGGGAGTATATTAGAAATGACCACAGGAATATCACGCACACCTAACCTGGCCTGGCCTTTGGGGAAGGCATTGGACCTAGCTTAGGACATTTTAGTTGAGGCTGGAAACACAAAGAGGCATTTGGGATGCAGGGCGGGTGCTCCAGGCCAAAGACACTCGTGGGTAAAGGCAACGAAGCAAGAACACACAAAGTAGGTTTGTGGACCTGCAGCTCATTCAGATTGGCTGGAATCTTCTTGAGTGTCCAGAACCAAGAGTGTGGATGAGAAATGAAGGTAGAGAGAAGTTTGGGGCCAGATTCTGAAGAGCCTTCTGTACCTGGCTAAGGAGTTCAGACTTGGTCTTGTGGGTAAGGAGGAGCTATGGAAAATTTTCAGCAGAGGGCTTTGTCTTTGAGATCTTTGTCATCTTTTCATTTCCCCAGGAAACTAGCCAAACGCCTGCCCAGTGAGTAGAGGGTGAAAGGCCAGAGGCTTGGCTGCTTTGCGTTGCCCAGCTGGGGCTTACAGCACCAGTGAGGGAGACAGGGGTCTTGTGAAGATGACCCAGGTCTTCTGTTCCCTATTTCAAACTAAGTCCGGTTTATAAGAAAATGGACAACAAATAATGAGGACTTTATTTCACTCACCTTTATTTAAAACATACCATTTTTATTAATTTAGTGAAAGATGAGCTGGATTTTTTTATTCTTCTTTTAATGATATTAGCCTTAAAGTACATACAGGAGCAGACCAGTTTTATGCCAACTCTTTTTTTTTTTTCCTTTGCATTGATTCTAAATAAATATTTGTGCAAATTATTTTTCTCCAATAGGCAGACATAAAGGGTAGTAAAAAAAATTCTGTAAGATTGGGCTTGACTCTGAGATAGCAAAATGTATGAGAAAATTTAGACAATGCACTTTGAATGTTTTTATTGTTTATAACTCCTTTGGTCATAATTACATTGATACTTAAGGGGCTAGTAATGTTTCTTAGTCTCACTGGTATTTTGATGATCCTTTATGTCTGCCTATTGGAGAAAAATAATTTGCAGAAGTATATATTTAGAATCAATACAAAGGAAAAAAGTAAAAATGAAGTGTTAATCGCTTAGTCATGTGTGACGCTTTGCAACCCCATGGACTATAGCCTGCCAGGCTCCTCGTTCCATCAACTTCTCCAGGCAAGAACACTAGCCATTCCCTTCTCCAGGGGATCTTCCTGACCTGGGGATCGAACCTGGTTCTCCTGTATCACAGGCAGAACTCCATGGACAGAGGAGTCTGGCAGGTTACCATCCATAGCGTCACTTTCACTTTCTTTTCCTTTGTATTGATTCTAAATAAATAGTTCTACAAACTATTTTTCTCCAAAAGTAGACATAAAGGATAATAAAAAAAAAACTGATGAGACTAAGAAAACATTGCTATCCCCCTAAATATCAACATAATTATGATCAAAGAGGTTATAAACAATGAAAACATTCAATTACTCAAAATGATCTGTCTAAACTTTCTCATACATTTTGATATCTCACAGTCAAGACTGATCTTACACAAAGTTTTAATTTAAAAAATTAAGAAAATAAGTACAAGAAGCTGAGACAGTAGCTATCTAAATGGTAGAACTTTGACAGGAGGATGTGTGATTTTGAAAATCAAAGTAAAAAAAAAAATTTAATAACATTATTTAAAGATATTTAGCAATGTCCCCGGCAGTTCAGTAGCAGTCCCAATGCAGGGGGTCCAGGGCTCGATCCCTGGTCAGGGAACTAGATCCCTCATGCTGCAATTAGTGATTCCGCATACCACAACTAAGACTCGGGTGCAGCCAAATAACTAAAAAAATGTTAAACAATGGAGTGCTTACTACAGACATTCCACACTCAATTGAATTTTGGAGGTTAATGAAGGAAGCTATATTACAATCTCTCCAGTGTTCTATCTATCTATACTGAGAAACTGCAAAACTGAAATCTAACACAAATTGGCCACAATAGTTGGCAACAGTTGTTTCTTGGATGCGTTCATCCTAAACCAAAGCTCTACACGTCTCTTCAGAGGTGCAAAGAAATGAACAACTACATATGAATCACTTATTGCAACAGATTGAAGTTGCTACTATAAAGGATTTATGCTTTGCATATTAAGAGAGAAGAATATAAATCATCGGAGAGAAGGACAAGGGTAGGGCTTGTGAAATGCAAGCTTCAACAAAAATAAGGAGCTGCAATATAAATAACGTCTAAATGGGAAATCTGGCATGAAATATGGTGACGGCAGAAAGTTCTCTCGGTGGGGAGATACCTGCATATCACTGAGGTCATTCATTGTCAGTCTTTCTCTTTTTTCTTACAAATTGGCTGAAGGGGAGAACAGGGTTCCCCACCCCCAACTCCCATCCCTAGGCATGGCATCCACCACTGTCAGTGATTCTCAAGGTGAGAAATGGGTGTGTGTGTTCAGTCGTGTCTGACTCTTTGCAACCCCATGGACTGTAGCCCACCGGGCTCCTCTGTCCATGGAATTTCTCAGGCAAAAATACTGGAATGGGTTGCCATGTCCTTCTCCAGGGAATCTTTCCAACCCAGGGACAGAAACCGGGTCTCTTAGGTCTCCGGCATTGGCAGGCGTATTCTTTACCACTGCGCCACCTGGGAAGCCGGGAAATGTGGCATATTTGCATGGAAAACAAAACAAACAAAAAACTCAGGTGATTCTGATCCAGTCCTCAAGGGTTTGTCCTCGCCACCTTGGAGGATCCCTGAGATGTGACTTCCCCTCCCCCATACAGTACTTTGAGTCACTGAAAATATGAATGACCTGATTTCATTTTCTGGAGGAAGGAATGGGTGTCTGAGCTGCACAGGTTGGTGATTAGGGGTTGGAGAGAAAGACAGCGTGTTCATCTCCAGACTTCACTGAAGATCCACCCATAAGAGAAACAAGAAGTTGCTTCTTGGGAGCCTTCTGCCTAATTGGGTGTGTTTTTAAAATCACAGACAAAGTTTTTCAGAAAGGGAGACAAGAAGTGAGTGGGAAAGATGAAACAGAGACCAGAGAAGTGCTAAGCCCAAGGAGAGGGCAGGTGCCTGGTGCTTGGTGGTCCTCGCCAGGCCAGCCACACCACAGAGCCCGCCGTGAACCCCTGCAGCAAGAACAGGAACGGGGACAAGCAGAGCAGAGAAAATGCTGCTGGGCCATCCTCAAGTCGCGTTCTCTTGTAAGAATTTTCTGCTCTTTAGGTCTGGAGGAAACCACTACACTAGAACAAAGCAGTGGGTAATCTCACCAATTTTACACAGCAATTCACAGTCCCCAAAGTACTTTAATGCAATGACAGGTTATGAGAAAAAATATCTGTTCCAATGAAGGGAAAGTGTTTTACATAATCGAGGAGAACATCAGTGCAGCATCGACGCCGGTAGGGAGGGGTGATGACAGAAAAGGAAGTAGGAAGAGAAGAAAAGTTCTGTAATCCCACAGAGAGCCATATTCTACTCTGCAAAAAGCCATCTCTTGGAGACCCCATGTCTAAGTAACTGAAAATTGCAAACCATTAATCCCAGTTATGAACAGTTGTTTTACACGAGAGGGGTTTGTGTTAAAAAAAATTAAATTCACAACACACCTTAAAGCTTTAAAGACAATCCATCTACGTATGATACCTTAATAGCCAGGTTTAAAACAAAAAGAACACCAAAAAACCCCACTCTCTTTACTGTAAAGGGCCCCATTTGGAAGGAATTTGTTCTTTTTCTCCTCTAAAACCTGAAATTAAACTTAGAAAGCTAAAAAACAGATGAGGACCTTAAAAATTCCCTTCTAGCACTATGAATTTCTTTTTAAAATATGAGATGCCTTTCATTTTACAAGACTGGAATTCTCATTTTGGGCTTGGCACGCTAACACATGATTAATTCAGCCTCTCTCTCTCTGAGAGCTAACCACATTTACTGGTCAAACGGTTTAATCCTATTTAAAATACAATCCAAGCAAAATATTTTTAAATAAAAATAAAAACCCATGATCCCCTGTAACTATTCACCTTGGCCAAACTATCCCATTTGCCTGAGATCTTGATGTGAATTTGAATATCTGCACCTATAACAATGATGAAGTTAAGCTCCAGAGGAAAACCAGGGGCCGTCTACCTTCCCAGGGTGGAAAAATTAAGTCCCCACCCCAAAAGTGGTGCTCATGGATCACCCTTGCCTGGCCAGTATTTTGGCAGAGATGATGTCTCGTAGTCTGTGCTTTGTAGCCTTCTGTTGGCATCAACAAAATATTAAGTAGCAATAGTCATAAAAATAAAAACTATGTCTGAATGGAAGTTTTGTGAGATCTGTTGATTCAAAGATGTTAATCATTTTTATTGTGACTTGTCTATTTATAGCCCTTTGTCTCAAATTCTGACAAGCTTTTAAAACTAAGAAAAAGAGCCATTTTAAAAAGGAATGAAAAAAAAAAAAATAACAAGCTTTCCACTAATTCACCACGCCATTAGAATCCCAAATTTAAACTGGAGTTGTACTCAATTTAAATGAGATGTTTTCTAACCAGAGGAAATAGGAGGCAATTGTGGCTTTGCAACAATGCAAGGCGGGAAGAAATAAAAGAAATAGAAAGATTAAATGTAGCTGTTTCTTTCAACAGATGGTGACAGCACCAAGGCAGCATGTTGTTTTTTCTTTAGTTGAAGAACGCAAACATCCGTAATCAATCATTGCTGATTAACTAATTATATTACCCTTCCTTTTATCACCAGGTTGGACCTTTATCTGTAAACACTATCATAGTCTGTATGCTCTTATTTTTCTAGAAGCATATCCCAGGACACAAACACAGTCGTGCAGTTACAGGCTGCAAACAGAATTCTACATTATTATCCACCTTTAAGCACTACTGCTTTATTTTTTATTTTTTTTTTAAACAAAAGCAATTGGTTTCCAACAGGCTGGATAATAAGTCTTTTGACCTGCATTCTTCTTTGACCCATTAAGGTCACCCCTGTGCTCGGGCATATAGCTGACTTCGGAAATGCCTGCGAGTCCTACATTTCATCTCCTGCCCACTCAAAATAAAGCTTTCTTTAAATGTGTCTGCTCGGGTCCCTGAAGGCCAAAGAAGCCTCCCTGTAGTGGGCGATGGAGGGACAGAAGCCTCTGCCTTTATTAATGAATGCAGACCATTATGAGTCTGGCTGGCTCCTTCCCTGTTCCCAGAAGCATATACTGTACGTGACTTAAAATGCTAGAATATTGACACAAAGCGAGCTGGGCACCCCTAAGGAAAATTACTCCTTGGATATAATGTAGGCTCGTAACAGCTATTAGAGTACAAAATAAAACCCTCCGGGATCAAACTGACATATACCGCATTCTACCTAGTCCTCAAACATTAGAAGAAATTCTTTGTGAAGGCACTCTCAAGGACAGCATTAAACTGACTTTTGTAGCAATCTGCAACAGCTTTTTGGCTCAGAGCTTTTAGTACTAAATCTCTGGTTTGAATCAATATAAGTACTATATCTTCTACATTAATCAATACATTTGGTTCGATACATGTTCTATTAAATTATACTTTCTAATCAAGATTTTTACATTTCCACCCTCTCTCTTTTTTCCATTCCCAACTTTGTTTGCTAGTAAAACAGTTTTAAGAGTGTAGCCAGCTCATGGAGAGAAGATGTTGGGCGATCTCCCCTCACTGGTTAGAGAAAAAATACAATGGCGAAGAGCAGCCTTTAAACATCTTGATAAGGTTAACGGGATTTGTGAAGGCGATAAATTAACATTTTCAAAGTCCACACAATTACAAAAAGGACTCATAGTTTTAAATTAATTAAAAGTGAATGACTTCAGCTCTGTAAGTACCATTAGAATGTTCTAAAAAATCACCCAAATCATCCACAATACCAATTAGACTCCGTTTCACCATACCAAGGTTTCTCTTGTCCACAAATTATATTACTTTTTAGCTGGGGAAATCTGGGGTAATTGTGTTTTCATGGTCCCTACCTGGTAAAGATCAGGAACCTATACATGGGCATGTGCATTTTGGTGAGATACATTTTGGTGGCTCAGTGGTAAAGAACTTGCCTGCCAGTTCAGGAGTTGCTGGTTTGATTCCTGGGTTGGGAAGATCCCCTAGAGAAGGAAATAGCAACCCATTCCAGTACTCTTGCCTGAGAAATCCCATGGACAGAGGAGCCTGGCAGGCTACAGTCCATGGGGTTGCAAACAGAGTCGGACACGACTTAGCAAATAAACAATAACAACAACGTACTTTTCATGAATATTCTTTAAAAGACAAATATATAATGTTTCCCAAAGTAAAAACTATATTCATAAAATAGATTTTCATGACTGGGGGTGGCTGACTCACAGTTTTCACTTTGGTAGAATTTACTAAAATGAAGTCTGCTCTTGTATTTTGATAAACAGCAATGGAATTTCCCAAACTGTCTGTCATGATATGCTTTTCCTCTCTCTTTAATGCCATGAATGTTGCATTTATGATCATGTTTGCACTGACAGAATTTCCCTCTTTATTTTTTCACATGGTAATGTCATCACCATGAACTTAGAGAGACACTGATGCATTTTCTTTTGACATTTAACAGTTTGCATGGGCTTGGCCTGACATTGCAAAGCATCTTCTGGGTGACACTAAGCTATATTAAAGCAAAAGGTGAAATGGCATCATCAGAAGTGATCAGAAAAATACACGATATTAAAGACAGAAAAGGTTATTAGGTTATTGAATTTGTCCCCTTGCTGGACAAAATTTGTTCTACGAAGTTTACACTCTGGGCTAGTTTTTAATGGTCTTAGCAATGAAATTTCCATCACACCTCCCAGAGGAAACAATTTCACATTCTAATAAACCTCACTGAAGGACATTTTTCTTTTTTGTGTATATTTTTCCTTTGGACATTCATGCTAAAAAAGCCTAGAAAAGGTTGGCCTGAGATAACTCTGAAGCAGGCGGACACTGGCAAGTTTATGAGTTTATGTTCAGAAGCCTTCTTGATCATCTATTTGTAGTAGAAAGTTCTTCTGTCTCATCCAAAGAAACCCAAAAGACAATTCAGTAAGCAGTTTCTTAGTCATTATACAAAAATTCGTCATTCAGTTGCTTTGTTCTAGAGGGAGATTCCTACAAATTAAATGGAAGGCCAGGGAGACCAGGTTTCCCAACCTTAGCAGTAGTGGCTTGTTGGGAGGGACAAATCTTGGCTCCTCTGCACTCTAGGATGTTAGCAGCATCCCTGGCTTTCATCTACAACATGCCGGTTGCACCTTTCCAGTCATGACAGCCAGAAATGTTCTCCCTGGTGCTTTAAATGGTAAAGAATCTGCCTGCATTGCGGGAGACCCAGGTTTGATTCCTGGGTCTGGAAGATCCCCTGCAGAAGGTAATGGCTACTCACTCCAGTATTCTTGCCTGGAGAATTCCATGGACAGAGTCTGGTGGGCTACAGTCCATGGGGTCGCAAAGATTCAGAAACCTCTAGACCTTGCCATATCCCCTGGAGGAAAAAAAATCACCCACAGATGAGGACCACTGTCTGCAGTATTTTGAAAACATACTGAACTTGCCATGCCTGCTTGAGGACACAAGCTAGTCTTCAGTCTCAGTGGCATCTGTTCCCCATCAAATTAAAAAAAAAAAAAGGACAGCAAAAGAGACACATATATACCATATGGAACTATACTGCATGACATTTAAAAAATATGTCCAGGGATTTCCCTCGTGGACCAGTGGTTAAGAATCTGCCTTTCAATGCTGGATGTATGGGTTTGATCCTTGGTTAGGGAACTAAGATATCACATGCCAGGGAGCAACTTGTGCAGCCCACACGCCACAAGCAGAGTGAAGCCTGTGCACCGCAGTGAAGATAACGCATGCCACAATTAAGACCTGACACAGCCATAAAATCAACACTGAATATTCACTGGGAGGACTGATGCTGAAGCTGAAGCTCCAATACTTGGGCCACCTGATGTGAAAAGCTGACTCAATGGAAAAGATCTTGATGCTGGGAAAGATGGATGGCAGGAAGAGAAGCGGACGACAGAGGATGAGATGATTGGCTAGCATCACTGACTGAATGGACATGAGTTTGAGCAAAGTCTGGGAGATAGTGAAGGACAGGGAAGCTTGGTGTGCTGCAGTTCACGGGGTCACAAAGAGTTGGACATGACTTAGTGACTGAACAACAACAACAAAATAAAATAAAAATATGGTAGAGAGATCGTGAAAAGGATTGTTTGAAATATATAATAAGTGGCATTGCTTGTATGAATAATCATTTCTCTAAAAATATCCACTTATTCAGCAATTTACTAAGACTTTCCATGTACCATCAGTGAACAAAGGTGGAATATGTGACAATCAATGCTGTTTTAGAAATATTAACAATATAATAAAGTATAAAAGGACCAAAACATTAAGCTGTGGAAATTAATATTTAAGGTATGAAAACAACTCCCTACTCTGAACAACTGCAGAGCCACCATCCCTCATTTGCTGGTTGAGATTCAATAGCAGGAGTTAGCGATGTAAGTGATGCCTCACAGAACTAAAGAAATGGTTTCTAGCAGCATCTGTTCCAACATCCCATTTCATAAATGATGAAATCAAGTCCCAGAGACTTGAAGCCAACTTTCAGGGTCTTATAGCTACTCCATGGCTGAACTGGCTTCTGCGAAGAAGCAACTGGTGAGTGGTACCAGTTCCCATGTTCTAATCCCTGGGCTGGGCTGACTGTGGAGCCCAGACAGATGCTCACCATTAGGGCGCTCACCAGGGACAGGAGGACCAGGTACCATGGATCATAGAGAAAGGGCACCTCACCTCCTGAGCTTAGTTCTTGGAGAAGTCACGCTTGCCTGGAGCTAGAGTGATGATGAGGAAGAGGAGGTTAGAAGACAGAGACAGGCTCCAGGGGGAAGGCAAACAGGAGCCAGGCTGAGAGTCACGGAGTTGGGGGTGACTGATCCCTGGGGGGCTGGAGATCTATCTGGCTGGGCAGGGAGATGGAGGTCACTTCAAACAGAGCTTATTTTCACTAGGTGTGCTGGGAAAGCCAATGGTGGTGAACATCATCTCAAGAATACCCACCTAAAGTAGCCTGAAGAGTTAAAGTGTTAGTTGCTCAGTTGTGTCCAACTCTCTGCAACCCCACGAACTTTAGTCTGCCAGGCTCCTCTGCCCATGGGATTGCCCAGGCAAGAATACTGGAGTGGGTTGCCATTTCCTTCTCTAGAGCATCTTCCTGACCCAGGGATCAAAACCAAGTCTCCTGCATTATGAGCAGATTCTTTACCATCTAAGCCACCAAGGAAGCCAAAGTAGTCTAGCCTGAGTCCAATGTGAGTCTTCAAAAGCATAAGTAAGTTGCATTTTTAAAAGAATGCCATGACCACATTGCTAATATAGACCAATGTCTAGTATTTTGACAAGTAAATATTTCAAAGAAATAAAACAAGCCACCGTGGTCCACCAGCTTCAAAGAGAGACAAATGCTGCTGACAAGTCATACATGCCCAGCGTTAACTTGGTAACAGTTTTGTTTCTCACTTCTCACTTAAAAATGGTAGTGAGATTTCAGTGGCTAGCTGACTCCTATCTGTTTTGCATATAAGACAAGCTTGAAAGTTCCCTTTTTGAGAGAACTGAGAGGAGTGTAACCTATCTACTACATTGAGGAAAAAAAAAAAAAATAATAAGGTGCCGAATTGGAAGAAAAGGCTAAAAAGAGCAAAGGGCAACTGGGAGATACATTAAAAGTACAGTTTATTTTTAAAAGAGAACAATGGGTTGAGCGACCTGTTTACATGCATGGAGCCAACAGAAAATTTAAATCTAACTGTAGAAAGCCAGCAAAAATGAGAGTCCAGAGCTTAAAGATTCTGCTCAGATTCTAGAACTGCAGGATCCCAGTGTATTGTGAGACAGAAGGCTTTGATAGGCAATACAGTCTAATAAGATATTCAGGGATTAAGTCAGTGCTTCACAGACAGATGTGTCCATGTGCCAGTTGTTGCTAAGCTTTAATTTTTTTCCCCCTGTAATGTTTAATTTATCACACTGGCGCTTTCTAAACTAGAACATCTGTAAACAAGGTTAAGAATGACCTCCTTCCAATTTTACATCCATGAACAGTGCCCCTTCTTCGTGCTCTAATTTTAGATACCTTAAAGATAAATAAATCTGTGGAAGGAAGGAAAAAGAAGGCTTGGCTGACACTGAAATGTGTTCATCTTGCGCGAATACAAATTTCCTCTCTGCCTGGCTTCTGGGTGCACACAGCTGACTCAGGATGCTCAAGTTACATTTACTGCACCCCCTTCTGCGCCCCCACCCCACTCCACCCCAGCCCTCCACTGAGTCAAACACAATTAAACAAATTTCTGTTAAATATTCAACAGCTTCCTATAGTAATTAGCAGCAAAGAATCGGAGCTTAAATTGATAATTGCTCAGCAATGTCCTCTTGCAAATGTTACATATTTCCTGCTCCTCCCTTTTCTCTTAGATTTTTGAATCACAGAAGTTTTCTGGTAAAGCGTTCAGTTAGTGAAATGACCCACCATCACACTACTTGGCCCAAGACCTTGCAGTCAGGTTGGGCTATTTGACCGTCAGCGGCAAGTTTCCACCCGCATTGCTTATTTCATTCCTGTTTTTGAAATCCATTGAAAGTTATGTACCTGGAAGCTGTTGGAACAGGGCATTGATTTAAAAACTGACTGGCAGGCTTAGGATTTAAACTCTGGTCCACCAGACGCAAAAGGTCATCTGATTAGAATGGGAAAAGCACAAGGCATAGTCATTTATATTCAAAGGGTAACCTTTGTAGGAAGGAGGAGGAAGCAAGAGCTCTTCCTGCTTTTCCACTTGATATGGACAAGGATTCCCTTCAATCAATTCCCAATAATTATGAAAAACAGTGTCTTGAACTTGGACAAAAAGCAAAAGAAATGCTACTTCCTTGTGTTATTTCTTATTATTAAAAACACTGCCACACTGTCTAGGAGGTAAACTCACAGTGAGAGTAAGTCAACATTTTATAAATCATGAAGAATAACAGAAAACAATCTTTCCTCATCATAAGCCACCAAATACTTGTCTACTAGGGCATGTGCTGTAGTAAATACACATACAAAGAATAGAACTAGGACAGGACAATGTACTGATTTCTGTGTGTGTGTGTGTGTGTGTGTGTGTGTGTGTGAGTAGCTCAGTTGTGTCCAACTCCACAACCCCATGGACTGTAGCCTGCCAGGCTCTCTTGTCCATGGAATTCTCCAGGCAAGAATACTAGAGTGGGTTGCCATGCCCTTCTCCAAGGGATCTTCCTGACCCAGGGATTGAACCCGGGTCTCTTGCATTGCAGGCATATTCTTTACAGTCTGAGCCACCAGGGAAGTCCAATAATTTCCACAATTAAGCTTCAGAAGGATAAGTGTGTGTGCATATGTGTCGATGTACATACCCATGCCTACACTGGATGTTGGCATGAGCATGTGCCATGGAGCCAGGAGTTACATGCATGCCTGGGTTCTACAGGTGAAACTCCTCATGTTTGCCTTTGATCTTTGGGTCCCCGAGGGCTCATATTCCAGCCTGGAGAATGCAATTAGAAGGAGCCCCAAGTAGGCTTTGTTTTAAATTCTAAGAAAATCCTTTCAAAATACAAATATTTCACAAGCCAAATTCTATTTGGATATCTCTCAGTTTAATTTAAAAAAAAAAAAATCCTCCTTTGAAGAAAGGATAAATAATTCTGCACTCAAGTTTGGTGTGTTTTTTTTTTTTTTTTTTAATTTTGCATATTCCCTTTCCTTTCCCCTTTCCCTAAATGTTTTTGTGTACTGGAGAAAGTTTCAAATCCCCTGTCTCCTCCTCCTCTGAAATCATCCCTGCTTATTGGCCAGTGAGCCCAGGCAGGGAGAGAGGACATCAGGAACAGGGCATCTCTCATCCTACATGGAACTTTGTGGTCGTAGATATCCGTGGATTCCCTTTTGCCCCTCATCTCTTCTTGTTCCAGAATCTTTCAGCTCTTCAAATGGCAGAACTATACCCTACCCCTACTCTCTGTCCAAAAGAGCCTGTATTTGCTTCATAAACCCACAGATTACACTCCCATTCTCTTCCCATTTCCTGGGCATCTTTTCTGACACTGCTTCTTGGTCTCTGTGGAACAGTTTCCTCACCCCTCACGGTGCACATAGCTTCTAGAAAGACAGCCCCTTAATTCCCCTACACAAAGATGTGCTGTAGCTATGGTGAGAGTAATCTATAACCCTCACATCCTTATATAATTTGCTACTCCACATTCATTTTAATTCATTACAATGAAGCAATATAATTAAAAAAATAACTCCTTAAAGTGAAGTATTTAACATGATCCTGGAAGGAAGGCAGCTTCCACTATCAGAGGGCCAGGCTGCAGGCACAGTGCACGCTTGTGCAAATTCAAAGGTGAGCTGTAAACAAGCCCGTGCACCAAGGCTCCCGTGCAGAAAGGACCGGGCGGCGGGAGGCCTCATTCTAATCAGTCCTCAAAGGAACCTGCCACACAGAAGTGGCACTTATTCTAATTTAAAGCCCTCATGCTTGGTTCAGTGTTGCAAAATTTATAAAAGAATAACTTCATTAAACCGCCTGGCACTTCAAACACAAATGCAAACCAGCCACAACATAGAAAGAGCTGGACAAGAGGAAAAGAAATATTCCCAGAGTTGTTAGCTTTTCAAATCCTGTCTGCATTTGGGCGCTTCTCTTTCTGAGGATGCGTTTGCCCTGGAATGTTCCTCCACCAGGAATTTCTGCCCCCGGGGTCCTTTACTTCTGTCCTGAGGGCCCGTAAGCCTGCTTAATAACACTTAAAATCACCCAAAGTGCTTGGCAAGACACGCCCCTTGCAGAAATACATCTGGCAGTACCTAAATGAATGCTATTCACTGCTCCTTTCCTGATCTGCAGAAAAGATTGATTCTCAACCTGCCATGATTACAGTTCCCATTTACTTGGGAATATATTTCAGACTAACCTAAGTTGTTGAAAAACTAATGCCCAAACATTTTTTCCCCCTTACCCTCGGTTCTCCAGAAAGCCAGTACTAATAATGGATAAGTGGAAACATTTTGATGAATTCATGCACGACCACGGAGAACAGTTATTGTCACATCCTAAAACATACACTTTTATGGAAAATTCTTTTTCTCCCCTGAATCAAAGAAATGCTACAGAAAATAACTTCAGGCTAGATTCCTAAGCTACAATGCACTTTGTGTCAGAACACACACCATTTCGTGCTGAACTGTCAGCATCCTTCTCCAAATCATTTTTTCAGGGGAGGCAATGAAAAGACGAACCTAGAAGCCTGTGTAAAAACTCAAAACCTCTGAGCAAGTACATGTCACACACAAGCTGGGCTATGTCTTGAGAGCCCGGGGTCTCAATAATGAGGAACAACTTTTCTGTTCAGTGTTTCTCATCACCCAGGTTCAAACATGTGCTAAGATTTTGCTTCAAAGAGAAGACAGTAAGCAATCAAAAGGCTTGCAAATGGTAATCCATGGATGGATAAGAGGTAATGACCTCCGGGTGAAATCTCTTAAGGTGGATCTCTCCAAGGGCAAGTAGCAGAGACTGTTTATCCCAGCTGTCCTTCAGAACTGAGGAGTGTTCTTGGTTTTGGTCAGAAGAGAGACCTATTATAGGCTATTCATGCCAGGCTGACTAGAAGACAGATTGACCCAGTAGATGTGAACATTAAAGTTATCACCACAAAAGTGCAGCGTGATGTGTCTCACATTATTCCTATTCCTAGGATAAACAAATACTGAAATTAACACTCCATCATCTTTATAAATGTGTTTTACAGTGCTGAGGGCTCTTTTACATTCACATCATGCAATAGGTTGGAGAAGGTACGTTTGTATTATTTTTCCTCTCCATGAATAAAACAGGGCTAATCAGATGGAATGAATGAGCTAATTCAATTACAGGCAGCTTTTATTATACACTAAAATATGGATTATTGATCTTGTGGAGTCGGCAATGCAGGATGCAAATTCAGTGAGCGAAACCCGCAGATTTGAGTTGGACTGGCCTGTATTCATGCTGAAATCTGCTAGAACTGTTCTCACTTTGGGGGAAAGAAAAAAAAAAAAAAAAACCTAAAGAAAACAACGCCAACTATTTAGACCCAGGGAACAGATGAAAGGTTAAGTTGGAGGGCCGGCCTAAGAGCCTGAGCAGGGGTCCCGAGAATGGAGGTGAATCCCCTGTCAGGTTCCCACAAAGGAGGGAGGAGAAGAGGACCAGCTCTCGGGCCTGGCTGTGCAGTAGTAAGTGAAAACTTATTTGGGAGCCTGGAATGTACTTTGAAGGCATCTTGCTGCAAATCCAATCAAGTCGAGGAAGAAGAATGGATGCATTGTGGTGGCCCTGCCTGGGTGAGGCGGGCTTGTTTGAAATACAAGCCCGCTGGACTGTCCTAGCAAAATCCTTTTGTCTTTCATCTCTAGGGGGAAAAAAAATGCAGTCGTCAACCCTGGTTAGAAAGAAGGCAGCCCTGAATGTGGGATCACGTGGGAAGCAAGCCCATGGCAGCAAACGGTAAGGGGGAAAGAGAAGGTGAGGTCGGGTATTTCAGTATCTATTGGCACGCCTCTGTCCTGCCTTCCCGGCTTCTCAAATACATCTGCCCGAGCCTCCAGGGCCTGTGGCTGCTGTCTGTACTCAGCTCAGTGTGGAGAGAGTGCGGGCCAGACCGGCTCCTGCCTTCTCTGTAAACTTGTCCCAGCTCCTCCCCGCAGAGCCAACACTCTTTCTTTTGACCGGGTTCACATCCTCTCTACCTTTTTATGGGCCACAGCCCGAGTGCCCCCCACGTGGCAGCACAGACGAAAATAAGCTCTTCTCTCCCTTAAAAAAAAGCCCAGAAACGGGTTCTGTGTTTTGGTAGGCCTCCCTCCAAAGCATAGGTAAACGTCCATGTGTCCTGTTTTCGAACAAGCTTCCAATGAGAGGGAGGAAGAGGGGGGGAAGGCCTAACAATACCACACAAAGTTGCAGACTGTTCGGCTACAGTCCAGAAAATGAATCCAATTTTTCATTCTGTCATTATAAATATTTCATTGCAAATGGTACTGATTTTCTGCAACTGTGGTTAAGCAAAGGGCCTCTGTGTGAATATTTAAGAAAAAAAAAAAAAAGGTAGAGGAAGACAACGAGGAAGAAGGGAGGGGGCAGTGAAAGGTTAGCAACCAATTAATTTCTTCCTTTAAATGTAAAAGATTCTGGGAGAAATTCAACAGTGATGTAGTGTGTGACTCGGAGAAGAAGAAGAAAAAAAACATTTACTCTGCTCTTCTTCTGACAGTTTCTCATAAAATATCTGCAGTCCATCTATCTTTTAGTACTCTAGGCTCCTCTGGAGAGCAGAAAATGGTGGTTTAAAGCTCTCTTCAGTGCCAGTCTGCAGGAGATTGCTTTCCACAGGACCCCCGCTGATGGAGGCCTAGGGGAAGAGGCCCAGGAGTTATTCAATCAGCCGGAGACTCTGGGGCGGCTGGGGGTCCTTTGAGGGCTGATTAGAAAGCTGCCCTCCTGTTGCCTGCCTCGGAACAGAACGAAATGAGCAGCCTCTTGCTGAGCAGATGCTGCAAGAAGGAATTTCACCTGTCATGGAGTTTGTCAGAATTTCAGGATTTATCTTGGTGCAAAATTAATAAAATACCAACCAGGATTTCAGGCTGACTACTCAGCTGTGTCATCTCCAAGTGATCTTTCACCCAGGAAAACCTGGACAGGGCGCACAGCCAGCTCCCTGCCCTACTTTTCCTTGGGAGGGTGAGCGAGACGATGGGGCGAGCACCAGCCAGACGCCAGGAGGAGATTCGGAACCAATTACACACAAGGCTGAACTTCAGTGTGGGTGCTACTGTCTTAGTGGGTGACCTCTCACCTCGCCTCCGGAGCTGGGACGGCTCTTTGGGTAAGCCCGAGTCTCAAGTAGAGAAAGGCTGTTTTAGCACTGTCTCACACAGGAGGTAGCTCATGGATTCACATCTATTAAATTCATCTGCTGGTGTCCCCGGCCTGGTTTTGCTTTATCTTATTAAAGGAACGCTAACAACGGGCTCTGTTAAGAGCACATATTGTGAAACACTGAACATTCATCTGGGGTCAGCCGTGCTCAAGGAGGTACCCGGTCATCTTTTATTTGCACCCATGCTGGCCTCGTGGCCCATCCCCCTCAGGGCTCCCAGCAGAGTGGGGAGTGGGAATCAGGGAGGGGAAGAGGGAGGCAGCAGCACCGAGGAGCTGGGACAGGGTGGGAATAAACCACTGCCAGCTCTGGACTGCAGAGAGCCTGGGAGTTTGGCCACCTCTGCTCATTCCGCTTCACAAATGACCATGGCTATTTTAGGGGGGTTCTGTAAAGCCCAAGGCTTGACCATATTGAGCTGAGGCTTTGGGTAGCCCCGGGACAATTCCTCTTGTTCTTAGGGTGGCCGGCATCTCCTCACAGAGGGGCTGGTGTGCAGGACTGGGTTGGCCCCTACAGCTGGTCCAAGCCCCTGGACAGAATGGACAAGCATCTCTTCAGATTCAGCTCCGGACTCTGCACTCTGGCTCAGAACAGGATTAACCTGAATTGTCATGTCTACCTTGTGAGGCCTCTCACCATGGACCACACGTGCCCCTTTACTAGCCAGGGACTGGCAGAGCATCCTGGACTACCCTGGAGGTTGCGACTGGTTTAAGGGCACCGCTGCCTCCCCATCCTTTTCTAATCGACATTTTCCAAATGAGACATTTCACCACAGTGGAAGGCGTCCCTTCCAGCTCTTCCACTCGAAACACGATAAGCCTGTTTTGGAGAGTCGCCTTTACAAAGTGGGTAGTTGCCTGACAATATTAATCCCAAGAGATCTCAGGAAAGAGTAAGTAACAGAGAGGAGAGAGAGAGAGCCTGCGCTTGCAAGTGGAGGCACAGATGGTGGGCGGGGACGCAGGGTGCTCGCAGCAGGCTTCGGTGGAGATGCATTAACTCCACAGAGAGATGAGGGCTTCCCACCAGTGCTGTCATGAATTATAACTGAGCACGGGGGTGAGGTCTTAGTGCCTGGCTCACAGCGAATAGACGGTTCTATCTTGCTGCACAAACACCTCTCCCCACTTATAAACTCCCAAGCACAGCAAAGCACACTGCTGATAGCTGATGGTGTCACAGTAGCCTTTTATGTGTCTAGAAGGCGCACGCACTTCACAGATGTGCCCAGTGGTGGAAGTCAGATGATTATAAAATTAAGTCTTGGCAATGAGAAAAAGGAAACCTTTTACGGGTGATTCGGGTTTCCAGCAAGAGATAGTCTATCTGCCAGCTGAGGGGCCGCACCAAAGCCAGAGGAAGCCACTAAAGAAAGCCTGCCGGCTTCCCAGACACGCTGGGTACAAGGGGGAAAGCCTCGCCTCTGCAAACGCTGCCCTCCTCTTTACCAGAAAGTGAAAGCGGGTCCTGGCCAGTGAGCTCCCCGACATCACTCCCTCAATGAAGTTATCAGGGAAGGAGGCCTGTTATGTTAGGTGGTTTAGAATTTCACCACTTTTAAAGGCCTCGTTTACCCTGCCTCTCACTCCCATTTAAAGCCTTGGAGTTGCTGTTCTAAATGACAGCACCGTGAGCAGCGCTTTTAAGCACCACTCTTCTCGCCTGCCACATCGCAGGCTTTCACAGAATCCCGCTCTCTCCCGGATGAGGGTGAACTCGCTCCTTCATAGCTGCAGGGCAGAGCCTGTTAGGAGCTGTAGATTCGCTGCAAATATAACAATAAAGGATACAAATGTGAATTCCCCTTAAAATACACGCTTGGCTCTGAAGCCGCCTGGCCTTAGCAAACTCGATCAAGAACAGCCTATCAATCTTGCTCCAAACGCTCAGCAACAGCTCATTTCATGCGGCCGGCCAAGGGATTGCCACGTCAATGGATCGGAAGGTGCTGGTGTGAATTCTTTGCTCATTTTAGGGGATTGAGCGTTGAAGCCCACGATGACCCTAGCTCTGACTCTAATTGCCACAAGCAGTTGGCTACCGAGGTGGTGTTTTCCAAGAGTCCAATTGAAGTTTGCAAACTGAAAGAGTCTATTCTTGGCATTATGTCTCTGCGAACGTGGAAGAAACTGATCCGCGTGTGGAGCGAACATCTGAAATAGGAACACGTGTGGGGACTTCAAGGTGCCTCCCTGGATTGTAGAATGTTCTAGAGACGTGGAGGTCCAGCTCTTTCCCGGGGATCGGACTACAAAAGCGCCGAGGTGGAGAGCTGTCTTTGTAGGCCAGCCGTGCCCGCAGTTTCTCGTTCCTGATGAGGCAGATCTTCCGGTGCCGTGGCAGCAAGCTGACTTGGCGGCCCAGGAGACAGCAGGGCCAGCAGAGCCCAGCCAAAGCGGAATGTGGCAGAGGTGATGAACATTTCCAGGGGGTGGGGGGGGAGAGGAGGGGGCTGCACACTGGCCGCAGTGCTCTTCAGTACACCCTAGCTGAATGCTCCATAAAGTCGCACTGATGGCAGTTCCGAGATGGCCATCTGTCGTCAACTCTGGGCCAGACAAAAAAATAATGTCATGGCAGATCGCTAACAACAGGGCTGTTGGAGGGAGGGAACGAGTCCTAGAACGGGGAGGTGGTGCTCCATCTTTTAACAGCGAAAACCAGCCGTCGATAGGAACATCGAGAAATTAATGGATGGAGAATTTTTAAAAACTGAGCTGGGGTGCCGTAGAAACGATTCAAATGTAAATAAAGTGGTTTTCCGCTTATTGGCCGAGACCTCTGTTGCTCTTCCTTTGGTCCTATTAACTGCTTGATTCTTGAAAATCTGATGAGCCGGACACATGGTGAAGTGGTGAGGGCCAAACTCAGAAAAAGGTGAGCCCAGGTTGTGCCTCCAAGCATGCATACACAGATTAGGCATTTATTGGTACAAAACGGGTAATTGAAAATGCATTCACTCATTGAGTCCAAATGAGTTCATTGTGACAGTCCTGCTTATCCATCTTTCTGGATGGATGTTTGCTTAATTTCTAGGTGCAGTTTTATTAAAACAGAATAAAACTACCTCATCTTTAGATGCATTGTGAATGTTATAAAATTTTAAACTCCCTTCTTTACTCAAGAAAAACCCCAGCTTTTTGCTACTGCTTAGATGACAGGAAGAGAGGGGATGCAGGGTGGGAGGAGAGGGGTGAGAGAGAGAGAAGTAAACAGTCAAACCGAGGTGAGCGGTGCCCTATTTCTTTGTCCTATATGATTAACTTTCTACCTTCAATGGTAAGGCCAATCAATCCTGATTGAATTATCCAATATTAACAGCTGAAAGTGATCAAAAGTAATGGTGAAAACACAGCTCCAATCAATAAATCAATGCAAACGATTGGGTTCCTGGAGATCGGATCAAATAAAAGAGATAGATCAATTTAACCACTGGGCAAATTAAGTGGAAGCTGCTGTAGCACCAATTTACTTCAAAGGCCCCGAAGGCCCACAAAGCAGAGAAAGGAGGTGGTGGGGAAGTGGACCAGTTCCAGAACCACATGTTCACTGGACATGATTTACACTCCTGCAGACTTCCGCGTCTGTAAGGTGGTTTAAGGACTGTGATTTTGGCCCCGAGAACAAGAGAAACACAGAGGTCCAATGGATGGAGGAAGTGGAGAGCGAAGGTGGCAGGTGCAGGCCACCCAGGAAGAGGCAGGACGTATGTCCTTATGTCTCTTCCCACCCCCCACACTGACTCTCCTCTCCCCAGTGATCAATATGGAACCTGGCTATGGCGGGCCAGACGCAGTGATGGGCAGTTCTTTCCAATCTGAGGGTCCCAAAGGGACACCGAATGATAAGAGGCAAAGCAGAACAGGGTTCTGAGTCTTCCAGTTGGCTGTGGGTACTATGCTGCTAAGTCGCTTCAGTCGTGACCCTAGGGAGTGTAGCCCGCCAGGCTCTTCTGTCCGTGGACTTCTCCAGGCAAGAATACTGGAGTGGGTTGCCAAGCCCTCCTCCAGGGGATCATCCCTACTCAGGGATCGAACCCACATATCTTACATCTCCTGCACTGGCAGGTGGGTTCTTTTACCACTAGTGCCACCTGGGAATAATGAAAGCTAGTTCAAGCTCTGTTAGAAATAGAAACAGAGCAATGGAAAACAACAGAAAAGTTGTGAGGAGTATGGGGGGAGGTGCACAGTTTTAAAGGCACTTCTTATAGAAGTTCTGTGAGCAGTAACACACACTTTTTCACCTCTCCTGTTAGCAAAAGAGAATTTCCACCTGACCCAGAGAAAAAAATGAAAACAAAACAAAACTAAAATAAATCTTTCCCCACACCACGCTTCAATCCTACCCTGTCTTATGTAAAGGGGCCAGATAAAACTTTTTGTTTTGGCCACTTATCTCTAATTTGGAAAGAGAGCAGGAAGAAGGGTAGGGTTTTGAAATAACGTTTCTGAAAGCAAATTTAATGTTCAGTTTTCCCATTGTGTGCTAAAAGGAAAAAATAAAAATAAAAAGAAGCTCAAGGCTCTTACATCCCTTGAAAAACATGAAGGCTTAAATATAAGAATTTTTACCTGGAAACCAATTAACATGAAACTATGTCAAGGTATGATTAATTGGGAAATTATTCCAGTGAACTAGAACAGACAAGTAAGGAAACAGGACATGTCTGGGATCGAGGTTTTATTTCCAGGTAATGATGGATCTGGAGTTTGTTTACTGAGGTCAGCGAGAGGGAGCAGGGAGAGGACCCAGGAATCAGAGCTCCTCCAAGGCCTCTCCCCTCTCACACTTGGCACTGAGGGCTTAGCATCAGCTACTCCATTGCACTCTCAGGACCCTGGAAACTGGGCGCAATGCTTTGTTGTTTCCTATATGCCCATTTTTGGAGAAGGCAATGGCACCCCACTCCAGTACTCTTGCCTGGCAAATCCCATGGACGGAGGAGCCTGGTAGGCTGCAGTCCATGGGGTCGCACAGAGTCAGACATGACTGAAGCAACTTAGCAGCAGCAGCAGCACATGCCCATTTTACCGATGATAAAACCAAGGCTCAGAGGCCATCGCTTGTAAGGAACAATGACCAAAATCAAACTCTGGTGATTGTTCTCTGTATTTCATGCCCTCTTCCCTTACACTAAGATGCCTATAGAGAAATCAAAGCAAAATAAAACAAATGGGAAAAACCCCATAAAAGCCATTTTTAAAATAATCATTATTTGAGATTTTTATGGATGGTGACCTCTCTTACATTCACAGATATCAAAATCATATCCGTCCTTCAAAACCAGCTTGAATGCCTCCCACGTGATGGCTTTCTCGATTATCCCAGCTGGAGAATAAACATCTTCTCTTGGAATACTTAGAACTATTTATTACACATTACCTCATGTGAACATTAATCATATGCAAATCTTATCTTTTCTAGTAGACAGTAAAGATGATATATTCCTAATTATTTTTGATATGTCATAGAGAGCTTGGGGCCATGGTAAATTTAAAATGATAAAATTATATTTTTATAAAGATTTTAAATCAATAAATATATATATTTTAACCAAATAATGGCACAGGGGATGATAGCAATCTATAGTATGGCATCTGTGGTTGGGCTGTTAACAAGGACATTTTTTTAAGGTTCACTTTAAAAAAAAAAATACGTTCAACCTTCTATTTTTAGTTTTATTTTTGGCCAGGCCATGCAGCTTGTAGGATTTTAGTTCCCTAAGCAAGGGTGGATCCCATGGCCCCTGCAGTGAAGGTGTGGAGTCGTAACCACTGGACCACCAGGGAAACCCCAACAAGGACCTTTAAATGCCTCAACATGTGTTACTTAATACTTTGAGGCATGGACCTGTATAACAATTATTAAAAGGCTGGTTTAGGTACAGCGCTAAGTCAGTGAGTTGACAGTCGGCCACGTGGCAGCCACACTTCAGTGCTGTGCTGCTGTCCTGTGCTTCCCACCCCTTTGGAGTAATTCATTTTTCTTTCAGAAATATGACCATAAAACTTGAGCAACAATTAGGCTGTGGTGTGAAAAATATCCATCAAACTCAGGTTGATTTGGTGGGAAAGTGATTCGAGAAGCCAACCAAACAGCTGTAGAGACCATTATGTATTTAAACTTCAGTGGTATCTGAAAGTCTTGGTGTATCCCTCAGAATGTCAAATCACTTCTGTATTTTCTATGTGGAAAATACTGCATCCATGGACTAATGAAGAAAAGCTCAAGTATCAGAATAATCTTTGACTCAAAAGAAACTTAATACCAGAAATCTCAGAGCCTCAAGTTCGATTAGTCCAATTCCCTCTCTTCCAACCACCGGAATTCCCTCCAAGTCCATTACATTCATGACATGATGCTTCAGAGAACTTTCTATGGGGACCCATTGGAAGAGGATGGTTTGATCACTGCCACTGAATTGTAGCTTTTCTAGAGGCACCAATGAAACAGTAATTACTGTATTGAAAGAAAGTGGCCTATTCAACAGAATTTTTACAAACACACCACTTGCTCACACCTGTATAAACCATTCTGGATACAAATATGCATTGTAGGATATTATTCTTGGACCATACTATTCTCTCAAAGCAGCTTCCTTAAGTTTTGCAGGAAAAGTTTTGAGGTCTATTAGGAAAACATGTGAAACATTCGACATATTCATTTGCTTTTAAAATAACAAAATGTTAAGTTAGTTCAAATAATGCACTCTTATTCCAAAGCACATCTTCCCGACCAGCATGCTAGGCGGCCCCTGAAGTATATTAGAATTCCTTGCAAGAAGGGAGAAAAACTCCACTGGAAGAAAATGATGATATCCTGCCAGGAATTACACATTACAATTCTCTGGACTGGCATTTGGAACTTCTGGTCAGAAAGGATTCAGGGTCATGCGAAGACAATAGCTTCCACACTGGCAAGCCCTAGATGGAGTGTTCATAGAAACAGATGTTGCGTCTTGCTTAATCTGAAAAGCAACTGTGGTCTGTAATGTCAAAGGATGACACTTGAGTCCTTCATTCCTAAAGATGGAAGTGTATTATGAGGAACTATCTGAATTCTGACTAGTACTGTAGGTGATGTTAATGAAAACAACACATCTCCGTGGGTGTATGTGTAAGACTTCATACTCAACAAAGCACTTCTATCCTTAAAAAGATGTTTTTCTGTTTTCAAATAGGTATAAACAGTGAAAGAAATGTAAATTGTTTATTATGGTCAGTAAATCATTTATGCACCATGACCACAGTGGTGTGTGTGCTAATTTACTTCAGTCGTGTCTGACTCTTTGTGACCCTGTGGACTGTAGCCCGCCAGGCTCCTCTGTCCATGGGACTTCCCAGGCAAGAATACTGGAGTAGACTGATGTGCCCTTGGCCAGGGGATCTTCCCCACCCAGGAATCGAACCCATGTCTCTTAGGTCTCCTGTGTTGCTAGGCAAGTTCTTTACCACTAGCACCATCTGGGAAGCCCAACCACAGTGATGTTCCTGGGCAATTCTGTAAAATTACCCTATTCATCTGACTCTAAAATAAGAGCCAAATAGACTATATGCTTTCCACTTGCCAATCTCCAGTTCTTGGGCATTGCATTTGGTTTATAAAATGCCTCTTGTGAAAAATCCTCCTCTCTGAACTTTAGTGGCATAAAAAAAGTAGATGCGTTTAAGTGGTATGACATGGGCCAATTTTAAATTCTCTTAATTTTCCATACCAAGCAATGAAATACTGTGGGCTGGTAAAAGGGCCCCCATTTCTGCTCGGTTATTATTTAGGTTACTGATCTTATTTTCTCTTGTCACCTCAATTTCAACTGATTTCCCCCCTTATTCTTAGAAATTAATAAAACTGTATTTTTTAGTATACTTTATTCTCTATATAGAAACTAAAAGAAATTAATATTTTAAAGTCATATTAACGCCATCCTCTAAGCACAGGTGTGAAGTGATGTGGGAATGAAGACAAACGCACAGAACTATGAGCCCCTAAGTTTAAATCATAAAAATCCAAAAGGTCTCAAGAAAAAGTAAGCTCTGATATTTTCCTTAATGTATTGAAATTAAAAGCCACTGTTACTACTGAAGAGTTTAGAAAACAGATCTACATAGATATTTCAATGACTGTGGATACTAGCTTTGTAATAATGATCACACATTAACTATAAATACTGTTTTATCGAAGGAGTGATACACATTTTGAGCCTGAGTATTTGCATCAAGGCCAGATATGTATGATTCTGAGGTGGGGTTACAAAAGTAAGTGTACAGCTTCGGATTGTGAAAGAAGTCTTATTTTGGCTCAGATCACAATGTGAATGAATGAGTCAGAGGTGTTTTGAGAGATGTTTGACCTCATAAGGTCATAAAGACTCAAAGACTGAGTTCTGTGTTCTATACCACGTCTTCTACACTAGCGGTTCTCAAAGTGTGGCTCGGGGACCTCCGAGGGTCTCCTAGACCCTTGCGGGGAGTCTGTGAAGTCAAGACTACTTTCATAATAACATTAAAACACTGTTGGCCCCTTACGCTCTTGTTATCTCATGAGCATACAGTGGCATTTTCTAAGGGCTACTTGACATGTGAACATACAATTTCTCTGACAGCTAATAGAACCACAGATTTGTGTATTTTTGTGTTTCAAATGTTTCTCGATTTCTAATATGGAAAATATCAATACATAATGTGAGTGTGCGTAGTTGCTAAGTCGTGTTGGACCCTTTGTGGCCCCATGGACTGGAGCCCACCAGGCTCCTCTGTCCATGGAATTCTCCAGGCAAGAATACTGGAGTGGGTTGCCATTTCCTACTCCTGGGGGTCTTCCTGACCCAGGGATCGAACCCACTTCTCCTGCGCCCTCTGCATTGGCAGGTGGATTCTTTACCACTAGCGCCACTTGGGAAGGCCCTCAGTATACAGTAACCCATGTAAATCAAAGTGCTTTGTGGTCTTCAATAATTTTTAAGTGTCACGTCATCCTGCTATCAAAGAGGTAGAGAACCCCTGGTCTATACACTAATGGAAAGACTGTACAGTGTACAGTCCATGGAACTCCAAAATATACTATGAAAGAAACCTGGAGCCCCAGAGAATGTGTTTAATTGCTTACTTCTGTCTGCTAGCCAATGTGCCACATGTCACCACTGCCAGAGTGTGGGGTTGTTTTAATGAAAGACACTGAAGTGGCCACCAGGTCAGTAGTGTTGTTGTTTAGTTAGTAAGTCATATCCCACTCTTTTGCGACCCCGTGGACGGTAGCCCGCCAGGTTCCTCTGTCCATGGGATTTCCCAGGCAAGAAAACTGAAGTGGGTTGCCATTTCCTTCTCCAGGGGGGTCTTCCCGACAAGGGATCAAACTCGAATCTCTGGCTTGGCAGGCAGATTCTTTACCACTGGAGAAGGCAATGGCACCCCACTCCAGCACTCTTGCCTGGAAAATCCCATGGACGGAGGAGCCTGGTAGGCTGCAGTCCACGGGGTCATGAAGAGTAGGACACGACTGAGCGACTTCACTTTCACTTTTCACTTTCCTGCACTGGAGAAGGAAATGGCAACCCACTCCAGTGTTCTTGCCTGGAGAATCCCAGGGACGGGGGAGCCTGGTGGGCTGCCCTCTCTGGGGTCGCACAGAGTTGGACACGACTGAAGCGACTTAGCAGCAGCGGCAGCAGCAGAGCCACCTGGGAAGCCCACTCAGTTAGGGTTAGGGTTAGCATTAGAATCTACAAAAGTGAACTTGTTCCAAACTTTCCCCCAAGAATACTAGCAGGAAGCCAGAATCTCTACAACTTTGATTTTAAACTATTAGGAATTCTGCTTCACAGTTTACATATTAATTAACAGCATCATTAGGCATACTGCCCATATCTTTTAAAATCAACACAAAGGACTTACCCTTCCATACATACTGCAATAAGAATATTATGTTTTCCAATAGAAATGCAGGTTATTTTAATGACATGTACTTTTAAATAATAGTCTAACTTGGTCTATCTTCTGTATCCAACGCACAAACACATGACGGAGTAGAATTCTTTTTTTTGCAGTGATGAAAAGTCTATAGCAACTTTAAGTCTGGTGCATTGACTCATCATAACTAAATGACATCACCCATTCTTTCAGAGATTTTTTATCTTACGTCTTTATTTGCTATGTGTTCACTGATAGGATAAAAACTGAGATGTTATCAACAAACTATAAATTCCTTATTTTGATACAAAATTCACATAAATATGGCTTCCCTACAGCCCAAGGAACTCTAAAGCTGCCCTGGGGTCCACAGCGCGGGATGGGAGATGAAGAAGTGGGTGGGGCTTTGGGTCCCTTACTCCTACCTCAACTATGTCAACCACATCAGACCCTCTTCTGGTTATTTAGGGAATTTGATACCAAAGGAAAAAACATCATCCTTACCCTATTTCAGTCTAAATAACTTTACGGTTAATAATAATCCTCACAATAATGAAATAACTGGATTCTAATTCATTCTCCTCCAAAGGCACCAATGAGATTTAATTAAAAAAAAAGTATTACTCTTATATCATTCCATCTGAAAAATGAGGATATATATTAGACCCATTTTTCTCAGATGAAGTAAGAAGAAAAAAACATTTATTTTCCTTATAATAAGTGACATTTCTGGGTTAGGATCCAGGTCTCTGACTGATACCAGCCTATTGTTAAGAATAATCAAATTGACCAAACATTTCTATTCTATTTTAGAGTTTATACCCCATATTCAGAGCTTTTATTTAATTTTACCTAACAACAGGCCTATGAATGTTACATCTGTCTATCATTTTCTTCACATCCGAGGTCCAGTCACATCCGAGGTTCAGAAACATTATTGACAAGCACAAGGTCACACATTTTGCAAGATTCAAAGCTAACATCTTTGGGTACCAAAATTTGTACCCAAAGGCTGCCACTAAATAATAATGATTCCATCCCGTTAAGCAGAAGAAACATATTGGACAAGAGTATATCTTCTTTCCTCTCTTCCCTTCTCCCTTCCAATTTTAAGCCCCTCAGGACAACAATAACCTGGACATCCAGCCAGCTTGAAGCCCAGTGGGAACAGAACATGAATAAAACAGGGTTTGGGAGAATGGGCCTTGACGAACGAGGTGAATGATCCCACAGTCCAATAAACCTGACCCTGCAGTCTATCACACTGGGTCAGAAGGTCCAATTATAGGTCTGTTCTAGTTCTTTTTATGATTGACAGCAGCCAGAGGCAAAATGACTTTGGTGTCTGTTAATCCAGCCTCTAATTTTCCCTTTGCCCCAATCCATACACAGCATCATGGTGGCCAGGGTGAGTGATACGGTGAATCCAGACTTAAAATGCCCTTGTTTCCTATAAGTAGAGCGACTGCGTTCAATGCCAGGCCTCCCCATGGGGACATTACCTGCAGCTCTGTTTGGAAGAAAAACTTCTGTGGACATTGTGTGCAGTCGTAGATCTTGTCTTCTTGTCCATGGGCAGAGAAAATATGCTGCTGCAACTTGTTTGCTTGAACAAACACTGAAACGATAAAAGGAGAGTGAACTGGGGGTTATTTTCATTCCAAAATGCCCTCCGTTGATGGCTCCCTGTGAACAGCGGCAGAGGAATGGACTGAATGGAGTGCCTTCTGGGTGTGACCACTGCCAGGGTCCAGGGGAGAGCAACGTCACACATGCTTAGGGGTTGGGTCTCTGGCTTTTGTTAAGATGCACTCTACCGAGCACCTATTTCAACACAAAGAGCTCCAAAGTAAAGGTTTATCGTGGCCCTGCTCCCCATAAATCTTTTAAAATGAAAATTGTCAAACGCACAGCACTGTCTGAACAGAAATGACTCTTATTTCTCAGCAACCCACAGGTTACAAAATCATAGATGCCAAAACCCAGTTTATTGCATTTGCCTAAAGTTACAGCTAGCAAACAGTTCTCTATTTAAATGTGTTAATGCTAAAAATGATATCCCACAGCTACTCTGGGGCACTGTCTATAAATGTGAAACAGAACGGCAGGTAAATTCTCTTTGGATACTTTAAGATCAACTCAGCCTACACATGGAATGCAAGGGTTTCAATAATATAAACATGTTCAATTTTAATGACTACAAAACAAGGCCCTAAGACTGTGTAACAGTTTACCTAGGAGACATACTATTAATAATTAAATTGTATATGCCAGAGGCAGTGTTTGGGTTGGGAGAACTGACTTCTGATGGATGCCTGGTGTACTGTGACCTAAAAAAGTTTGCATCTACAATATTAATCTGTATAGGCAGGGAAAGGATTTATTAAAGATGTTGGCATTTGACTTTGACTCTATTCTAATCATTAAAATTATTCTAATTGCCAGCCAACCTAAAATATTAGAATATTGTTCTTGTGAGTCATACATTTTAATCATATTTCTCATTATTTTAAACATCTATCAGATTTCTTCTTGCACTTAACATGCTTTATATTGGAAGAGGTTTTTTTTGTTTTGTTTTGTTTCTAAAATTACTTCAAGATACACTAAACAATTTAGGTCTGTCAGCGCAGGAAAAGCAGACCATTCATGATTAATGCATTTTTGTCTTTTACCTACATCAACCCAAAGAAATGGGGTTTTGATACTGATTTGCAATGAATCTCCATCTAACATAGCACATTTTACGAGGCTCCCAGCCATAACATGAAGGAGCTATTTTATTAGGGGTCTTAATCATGAAGAGATCTATGACCAGTCCTCCTTAGGAAGACTTACTATGAACTTTTATAAAGAAGCCAGACTCCTGATGCATTGTATCTTTAGACAAATACTATGTTATAGTAAAAACACATATATATATTTTAAATAATAAGTTGGAGGAATCAAAAAATAGTTCCAAAAGAAGGAGTGGCCGAATGGGATGCAAGTACTGAATGAAGGAGCCTCACGGGCAAATGGTAAAGACAGAACCACCAACACAGTCTGGTAGTATTTCACTGGAACATAGCCTTTCACTTTTGATTTAATTACAGGACAGAAATCTACAGGCTGAATGCAGTGAAGGTTAATAATCAATGCTTTGGAATTTTGCTCCACAAACCAAGAAGGTGGTTTTAAGAGAAGGATATATTTTTGTTTTGTTTTGCTTTTTCTGACAAATAAGAAGGGCATATAGCCTTGAGGGGTTTGAACAATGAGTCCAAGACACAGGCAAAATAATCACAAAGGATTTTCCAAAATAACTTTGTCACTGTTATAGGAGCAGCAGAAACGTGTGTGATCATATTTCAACCCCTATGGGCTTCAAATTACAGTTTCTGATTTACTTTTTTTTTTTTTTGCTGCTGCTGCTTCTGCTGAAAACTGTAATGTTACAGCATCTCATAAAAGTTTCTTCTCAAAAGTGTAAACATAATATTGTTGTTCAGTCGCTAAGTCATGTCTGACTCTTTGCAACCTTGTGGACTGCAGCCCACCGGACTCCTCTGTCCTCCACTATCTCTCCGAGTTTGCTCAAACTGATATTCACAGGACATAAGACCTCATCTAATCTGTTTTTTTAGTTCAAAGAACTGGGGGAGGGTTCTAATAATGACTTTAAATTTCATATGGGGAAATGCTACAAAATTCTCTGTGTTTAAATAACAGACATGTGTTGACACCACGGCTGACTTTTAGTCTCACGTCTTGCTATGAAAAAGCTCCCTTTGTCTCGCTAACCTTTTAACGTCGAGGGGAGAAAAGTGAATGGAACATGGATGTCATTTTAGAAACGGAAGAGTGCAAACTTCTGAGAGAACTTAAAATGCCATTTGTTCATCCTGACAGTTAACCTTCCTGACCGTCTGAGCCTTTAAAGTAGGCAGCAATCAATAATGCTAATCAGCAGAAATCAAACATCTTCTCCCTAAATTGAACCGCAGTCAGATCTGTAAAAGGCCACAGCAGTGGGAAGTATGCCTTGATAGGAAAGACGTGATGTGGCCATGAACCTCTCCCGAGTTTTCCAGATCATCTTCCTACCTGTAAAGCAGACGGGACACTTGAAGGTACCGCCCATCCCTTCGAAGCTGTGCTCGATCAGGTGGCACTGCAGCTTGGCAGGGGAGTCAAAGGTTTGGCTGCAAAGTTTGCACTCGTGGTTCAGCCCTTCATCTGTCAAGGAAAGCATGTGAGCAGAAAAGTTGACACCCATCACATCTTTGACAGGCTAGTGAGTTACCTATAACTCTGTACATTAAACTCTTTCCACCAAAAATCAATGATTAGTAGTATATATGGGTTCTGGTTAATTTCACATTATTTATGAGTTTATATCAATTGAAAACATTTCTGGAATTTAAAATCGAATGATAGTCACAAGGCAGGTTTTATCTTACGGCGGTGTGTGTCAAGCTTTGAAAGTATAATTGCTAAGTCAGTAATGAGGCATCTCCTTTCCTCTAACTAGTAAGATTTTATGTATGTTCAGTTGCTCAGTCGTGTCTGACTCTTTGCGACCCATGGACTGTAGCCCACCGGGCTTCTCTGTCCATGGGGATTTTCCAGGCAAGAATACTATACTGGAGTGGGTTGCCATTTCCTTCTCCAATCAAGATTTTATAGGCTGTGTATTTCCAAAGTTCTAAAACAAAGGGCCCATAGAAGAATGAACTACTTCCCCAGGCTTATCTTCTGGTTTATCAAGAAGGTTCTAGAGCTTTCTGTTACTAACCATACTTTTTTTTAGTCGTTTTCCCATTGACACAGATTTTTCTACTTCTAAGATTTTCTGGCAATTTTGAAATATTATTAATGCTCACAGTATTTTATAAGTGTTATTTTCCTGAATGGCACTCCTATCCTCCATATATTCTGAGTGTACTGTTCCCTTCATTTTGTAAGACAGTCTCAATTTTACCCCCCAGATCTAGACTTTGCCTGTACTTCTTCAAAGGCACTTTGATGAGCTCCAGGCTCACTTTTGACTAGTCCTGGAGTATTCTTTGATAGCTTAGAAACAAAATGGTAGAAAAATATTTTAATGTAATAACAATTATTATATAAAATGAAAAGTCTGTGTTGTAAATATAAAACATCATTTGTATGTTTTTTCATCAAAATGTTTATGAAATTATGCATTTAAGGATTATTCTAACTTGTTTCAATTTTCAGTTATAAGGAATGAAAACCAGTAGCATGAGAATAAACAACCCATCGCTTCAGTGCCTACTGTGTTCCAGACACTACTGTTCTAAGACTGAATTCACTGAGTTTAACAACAACTACTCTTATTCCCCTTTTAGAGATGAGAAAAATGATGCTCAGAGTTGAATTGACTTTGCTCTGAGTCATAGGACCAGTTCTTGGTGGAACCAGAACTTAAACCCAGGCAGCCTGACCTCATGGTCCATGATTTTAGCAGATATACTATGTCAGAAACCAATTACTCCCAAGACTCTCATCAAGAAAAGTAAGGGCTAAGCGGCTTCAGTTTAACCTGAAATGGTATCAAGTTATACTTTTATCTTCTCTTATTTGCAGTGATTAGAAATGCTACTAAGGAATATCTGTGTCAGACAGTCTAGGTCAAGGGAACGAAAAATACATTCCCACCGCAGGGGTAATGAGTCTACACTCCAAAGTTGCTTCCTTTGAGTCAACACAAGAGCCATGCAGAAATCCTTCACCAGTTGGTATCACTGGCAACATAAAGGCTCAATTACAAAGTGAATTATTATTAGCTAACTAGGAGTAAAATCACTCTATTTGTATTCCTAATCTTTCTTCTCACACAAGTATGAGTCTTTAGAAGCAGAGGATTGGAATTTGTAAAAAGAGAAGCAAAGCACTAATTAAGCCACCCAGTACTGTCTACATTTCACAGGAGATAAAAACCTACTCTGTATTTGGGTGGCACAGTAAATTCCTTGATTATAATTATGTAAGAAGGAGTTTAATTGTGCATACTTGACATGACAAGGGGTTATACAAAAAGCTTTAGGGATTATATAAGATCAAGGGTTTTTCATCTGTTCCCTTCTCTCTCTCTTTTTGAAAATGCTAAAGGCACCAAAATTTTTGTAAATTTTGGATATTTAGTAATATAAGAACCACTGTTTATGGTAGAGAATTGGGTCAGTAAGTTAATCGTCAGAAATGCTTGCCAAATTTAAATGTTTTCTATTTCCTCAACGCTGTATACCTTTCTTGTGATGGTAAGACAGTAACTAAGAGTTCTAATTTCATCCTTAAGTTATGTGTTTTGCACAAGGACCAAGCTGTGGTCTGTGAGTCTGAGGAGGTGTACACATTTGTTCCAGAATTCTTGAACTTGCAACATTTGTTGAGGAAAATACATAGGCCTGGGCTTCTCAGGCGGTGCAAGTGATAAAGAAACTGCCTGCCACCGCAGCAGACAGAGAAGAGGGTGCCTACCACCGCAGCAGACAGAGGAGAAGAGGGTGCCTGCCACCGCAGCAGACAGAGAAGAGGGTGCCTGCCACCGCAGCAGACAGAGGAGAAGAGGGTGCCTGCCACCGCAGCAGACAGAGGAGAAGAGGGTGCCTGCCACCGCAGCAGACAGAGGAGAAGAGGGTGCCTGCCACCGCAGCAGATAGAGGAGAAGAGGGTGCCTGCCACCGCAGCAGACAGAGGAGAAGAGGGTGCCTGCCACCGCAGCAGACAGAGGAGAAGAGGGTGCCTGCCACCGCAGCAGACAGAGGAGAAGAGGGTGCCTGCCACTGCAGCAGACAGAGGAGAAGAGGGTTTGACCCCTGGGTCGGGAAGATGCCCTGGAGAAGGAAGTGGCAACCCACTCCAGTATTTTTGCCTGGAGAATCCCATGGACAGAGGAGCCTGGGGGCTACAGTCCATGGGGTTGCAAAGAGTCAGACACGACTGAAGGGACTTAGCACGCATGCACATGTATGTAGGCCTGATTAATTTTCTTGGGAATAATGACTGACTGTTGTTGCTGCTGCTGCTAAGTTGCTTCAGTCGTGTCCAACTCTGTGCGACCCCAGAGAGGGCAGCCCACCAGGCTCCCCCATCCCTGGGATTCTCCAGGCAAGAACATTGGAGTGGGTTGCCATTTCCTTCTCCAATGCATGAAAGTGAAAAGTGAAAGTGAAGTAGTTCATTCGTGTCCGACTCTTCGCGACCCCGTGGACTGCAGCCTACCAGGCTCCTCCGTCCATGGGATTTTCCAGGCAAGCGTACTGGAGTGGGGTGCTGCTGTCTTCTCTGAGCGATTGACTGTTACATGAACATAATGTCAATTATGCAAGTGAGGGTGATCTTCAATGTGATGTTATCTTTCAGGACTAGGAATATTTTGTTTAGCAAAATAATATAAGGAAAAATAAATAAGATAGTATAAGGAAAATGTCCTCATCAATTTTTATTTATTTCCCATTCTAAGAACAGAGAAGTTCAGTCACAAAATGTTAAATACTCAAAATTGAGTCCAGGGAGAATGGCATTGAAACATGTAAAATATCATGTATGAAACGAGATGCCAGTCCAGGTTCGATGCACGATACTGGATGCTCGGGGCTAGTGCACTGGGACGACCCAGAGGGAGGGTATGGGGAGGGAGGAGGGAGGAGGGTTCAGGATGGGGAACACATGTATACCTGTGGCGGATTCATTTTGATATTTGGCAAAACTAATACAATTATGTAAAGTTTAAAAATAAAATAAAAAAAAATTGAGTCCAGTGAATTCACAAAAATGTGACATGCTCATAAAGTATTCATGCATTATTAGTGTAGATTTCTTTTTCATGAATTTCATGCTTTGAGAGGGCACTTATAGCAATGATAATGACAACAGCATCCAGCATTTTCAGAACTCTTTATAGTTTAAAAGCACATTATAATATTAAAAAAATGTTGGAAGTTCTATCTGCCTTTTATTTCGAAGTTACCTAGAGGTCTTTTCCAACAAATAACTTGTCCTAGTTATTTGAGTAGGAGAGAAAATATATCTGAATGATTACACAGCAAATGACAAGCAGAAGCCAGGATGCTCCGATTTAGACATCAGACATGCCCACCCATTTATCCTGCTGTTGTTAATGTCTCTGCTCATCCCCATGTTCAGACTTACTTATCATCACAGGGTCCAACGATGATGAATGAGAGAAAGAGAGGGGAACCCAAAACATTTTCATAACTGGTTAACATAATTCATTCTGTACTTTTAAAAACTGAAGTAGGGGGAGAGAGGGTAATGGGCAACTAATTAAACTTATTTATAATAAGAATTTCAAAAGTTTATACTTAGTCTCTGTCGAACTCTGCCGTCATTCTGCATGTGCATAGTGTGGCTAAGGGCAGTTTTCAAAGAATTTCGAAAACACTCTTAGTCCTGGGGGATCAAGCTGAGCTAAGCTCTGTTTCCTTTCAAAACGGAGCTTCCCTCCTTCCTTCTTCCTGTGTGGTAGGTCCTTAAGAACGGTACCGGGTAACCATGGTTTCCCTTAAAAGTCCATGCTCATGAGGGGCCGCCATCAACACCTCCAACTTCGGGTCAATTTAAGTCTTAGACACTCACCTTGTTTCCTAAAGATGACAAAAGCTTAAAAAATTCGATTGGGGTAACCATTTCTGCTCTCGGGAAAGGTAGCAGCTGACAGTAATTGGATAATCCAGTCTGACTCATTTATTAAAAAGAGATTCTGAGTCAGCTGATTTAATAACCATTACAATATTCCATTAAGAACATAATAGGCTAGAGCAGCCCTATATTTTTATTAAGAGTGATAGGGGGCATCTATGGAAGAAATGTCAGAATTTTTCTTCCTCTTTTTTTTTTGCTTATCTATAGTCTTCAGATTTTCTATAATAAGCATAATTTACCTTTACAGGTTACTTTGAAAATTAAAGAATAAAAACACTATCTTTTCTATGCGCGTGCTATGTCGCTTCAGTGGTGTCTGATTCTTTGCTATGGACCGTAGTCTACCAAGCTCCTCTGTCCATGGGATTCTCCAGGCAAAAATACTGGAGTAGGTTGCCATGCCCTCCTCCAGGGGATCTTCCCAACTCAGGGATTGAACCCACGTCTCTTATGTCTGGTGCATTGGCAAGTTGGTTCTTTACCACTAGCACCACCTGGGAAGCCCAATCTCTTCTACACCTTACTAATAAAGATTGATTACAACTCTGAAATTTTAAATGCCAAAAAGAAAATGAGCGATATTATGAAGTATAGAAAAAGTCCAATTCTGAACATTAGACTGAGAAGTATTCCAACCAAATATACGTGAAAGCACAAATAAGCACATGTAAAGAGAGAGAGAAACATCACTATGCATATTATCAACTGAATGAAAAGAATATGGAGCTTTCAATACAAACCCATACCTTTTCAGAACAAATAGAAAACACCCCTTTCTCGTATCCCAGTGCAAGGGAGCATGCATGCCACCAGTACTGTGGATCTGATGTTAGAAAAGGCAAGCGTGAAGGTCTTACCACTGAGAACGTGTTGGCAGCCAGCAACTTCCTGTCCTGGTCAACTGCTTTAAAGCATGATCAAAGATGGTTTGGGTATAACTGAGAAATCATTTCACATGTATATAAAGTTCAGCTAAAATAATTATTTCCATTTGTTAATCTCCATTTAAATGTGAACATAAATGTAAACAGGAATCAAGTCTACATAGAAGAGACTGATGCTAATGTAAATATTTACTCCAGTATTAAATGTTGCAAAGGAAAGAATCTGAATACATAATTGCAATGCAACCTCATTGCCTTTACTAGGGAATGTGATAATCATTTACTATAATCATGTGCCCCAAGAACAAAATCTGTTCCTCTAAGGCCAGTTCAAAGGGGAATGATAATTTCTCTCTCTCCAATTTATAAAACCTGGACAAACACAACTATTAATCAGCCAGTTTTGTAACAGAAAAAAATAAGAGCTACCATTCAAGCACAACCCAGGTTATAGGCTCCAACACGGCAATTGTTAGCGGAACACAAGACACTGACATTTCAATACAAGCTTTCAACAAGAGAAGCCCTTTAAGCAGCCTCCAGACTGTGTGTCCCATGTTTACACTCCTTTTCCTTCAATAAAAACAAAAATCTAGAGCAGCTACAAGCAAATGTTCAGTGGTTGACTTACATGCAGCTGTTATCCCAGGAATCACTGGGGGACCCCTAATATCGTCTGATCAACACTGCAGCCATTACTGAGGACCAATTTGTAACGGTTTATAAGTAGAACTCCTCCCGTTTACCCTGGAGACTGGCCAGAAGGGTCCTCCAGCCTCTTGCACCGCATAAATCTACAGGCTAAAGTCCAAAGCGAGAAACCCCTCCTGGTACCTCATCACGTGGCATGGGGCCATCCTTGAAAAGCTCTGATCTGAGTGAGAGTAAACTCTGCCCTTGGAATCCAAACAGAGGAATCAAATGCCCTGCAGTTGCAATTTTTCCAGTTCGACTGTGTATACCACCACATCCTCCTCTATATTTTTAAATCCAAGAAAACTCTGCCCTAAACCAATTCCCAACCCCCAACACTTATACTTTGGCTTCTCCTCTTCCCTGAGTTAATTTCCAAGCACACATTTATAAGCTAGGGGTCTGAGGAGTAACAAAGAAAAGCCACACATGACAAAACTCACCCCTTGGCTACGCTGGCTCACCCTAGGAACCAGGAGTAGAAAAATAGGCTGACTGTACTGTAATTTGCCATGTACACAGCCATCACATATTTCTAGGCCCACAGTGCTCAGGCCACTGTAATTTGTTGTGTTATATACAGTACATATTTCACAACAGTAACACAAACACACTGAGTGCTAATCTGGCAATGGGGAATATTACTCAGTCCTCAAAGTTGGCCAGGAGATCCGTCATCACGCCCCAAAGTAAGGCAGCATTTGAGAGTACTGAATATAATATGAACCCTTTCTTTACCCTGGGCTTCCCTGGTGGCTCAGATGATAAAGAATCTGCCTGCAATGCAGGTGACCCAGGTCCTGTCTCTGGGTTGGGAAGGTCCCCTGAAGAAGGGCATGGCAACCCACTCCAGCATTTTTGCCTGGGAAATCCCATGGACAGGAGAGCCTGGTGGGCTACAGTCCATGGAGTCGAAAGAGTTGGACACGACTGAGCAACTAACTCTTAACACTTGCCTTACCCTAGTTAAAAAGTTCTACCCTATTCTTCTGAGCAATTCGACATGAAAATGAATGTTGCCTGAAGACTGTCACTGCATTTTCTTGGATTTTTCTCAATGGTAGTATGAGAATGTCTGGCTTGTATTTCTATGCCACACAAGAGAGGAATATGCGATACAAACAAGTGACTCCCATTAAGACAGGAAGGGCACTGGGAATCCTGAGAGTAATTGAGTTATTTGAGTAATCGGGGTAATTGAGTAATCGGGTACCTCGGCTTTGACTATCCATACACAAAATACCTAACCCTTAAGTACATCAAGAAAAGCAAAATGATAAACATCCCTTGTGTCTCAGTGAGAATCATTTTTCCCCAAGATCATGTGTCTTTATTTATTTTGGCTATGCTGTGCAGCATGAGGGATCTTAATTCCTCGCCCAGGGATCGAACTGGTGCTCCCTGCGTTGGGAATGTGGAGTCTTAACCACTGGACTGCTAGGGAAGTCCCTCAGCTAGAGTCTTATTTCAAGGACACCTACAAAGTACAGGCCTGCACTGAACTCAGTTACTACCTGCTTTTGGCCAACAGTCTAAGGCTGTGATGCCTTTGGACTTTATAAGCAAAGCCACTGATACTGACACTGTTATTTCCTGTCTTGAACTTCTCATTATCAGCAGGGCTGGAGCAGGAAATGATTCAACTGGGGTCGGCTGCATTGTACCCAGCAGATTTTAAAGAGCCCAGGGGCTGCCTCGAGCCCCATAAACATCAGCAGCTTGGAAACTAGCAGGAGGTCCAGGTGGGTTGGGATGGGAGAGGTAGGCAGTGGGATTTCAGATGCTCTGAGAGGCAATATCGTCCAATTCCTTGGCTATTATTATCGGTGGTGGGTAGCAGTTATTAGAATATTCTCATGTAGGAGAAAACCCTGGAATGCTGTTCCAACAATACACAATAAAACAAACAACACACTATAAAAGGTGGCTTCCCTTCGGCTGCGGGGACTCGGCAGCGACACTGTGGCTCAAGTGTGGGATCAGGGCAAAGCACACAGACTAAACATACCTTTCCGACCCGATTTTACCTCCAGGTCTGCATCCCTTCCTTTACTTTTCTAATCTAAACGTGGGCCCCGTAGCTGAAGGCCCAGAGTGTGTGTTACACAGTGGCAGCAGGTAGCTTTAAAGGCAAAGGTTTGGGGCTGAAATGTTTTTATTAAAAAACAGAAGACAAACATCAGTTTTGGGTAAGGCACTGATAAAATCACTTTGAGCTCCTCCTCACCCTACTCCCCAAACAAAAGACACTCTTAACTAAGGAAAGAAGAAAGAGCACGTGCTTCTTAGTAACAGTACTGTTAGCTCTGAAAAAGCAAGAGTGAAGACGGGGTGGGAATGAGGATGGAGACCCACTAAATCTGTAATATAATCTCTAGTTCTGCTTAGAAACTAGGGTTGCTTTAAAAACTATTAACTTATATAAAGCTTTGACTTCACTGTATGTCGTCACGTTCCACTGAAAGGGGTCCGGTTTATTTGAACAGGCCATTTCCCCCTTATCTATGTTCACTTGAAAGTAACCCTTTCTCTTTTACAAAGTTTTCATCACCGGATCATTAGTGCTCTTCTGCTCTCTCAGTTCAGTTCAGTTCAGTGGCTCAGTCGTGTCCCTCTTTGCGACCCCATGGACTGCAGCACTCCAGGCTTCCTGGTCTCTGCCTCGACAGAAAAGTTTCTGGGCACACAGGATAGTCTAAAAACATCCACTTCTGCATCACATAATAATTAGACATGCAATGGTGACTCAATGGTAAAGAATCCGCCTGCCAGTGCAGGAGACAGGGGTTCGATCCCTGGTCCGGGAAGATTCCCTGAAGTAGGAAATGGCAACCCATTCGAGTATTCTTGGCTAGGAAATTCCATGGACAAAGGAGCCTGGGGGAGCTATTGTCCAGGGGGTTGCAAAGAGTTAGCCACTAAAACAACAACAAAATGATGGGAAATGGCGTGCTCCCAATTTCTCAATTCAGTAATACATTTCAGCTCTTGCCTCTCCTATTAAAGAGAGGTGGGTGCCAACCCCAGACATCCTGGTACCAAGAGAGTGTCAAGAACTTTGGGGTTATTCATCAATTCATGCTACAAGGCAAGTTTCAGGAGGGCAAGGGCACTGCCTGTTTTGTATTAATGCTTGCCAAACACCTAGAATAGTGCATGGCTCAAAGTTGAGACTCACTGAATATTTATTGACTCTATGGCAAATATATACTTAGCTGCTCCTACATCTAATTTCACTTGAACAAAATGGAGAGACTAACAATAAAACAATGTTCATTAATCAATTGAGTTTTAAAAGTTTGCTCTTTTCCCTCATACATTAAAAGCCTTTGCAATGTGACACATTTAGGCTAGCCAAATTCACCTTATGTTGCTTGCCTTCATTATTTTTTGAAATAAGATTAAAACATTCTGGCAAATAAAGCATTAACAAAATAACTATCGTATTTGCCAACTTATGTCTGGCAGGAAACTGATGAATCAAACTTATCCCTATTTCAAGAAGGAAAATGCTATTCTGCATTCAATATTTCTGAAATACCAAAAAAGAGAACCATGTGAAAGAAGGGATAATTACCTTCTATTTGTCTCAAGTCACCAAGGAATCTCTACAGCAGACATCCATGACCCCACAGTTCATGTTTTAAGCAATTTTTATTACTAGTTATGTATTCTTATATTACAAAGCTCTATTCTTTCAACTCACTGGTTAAATCAGATATATGCATTTATTACCCTCTTTGCTTGAAATTTCTCGTTTGATATGAAATACCTACTGTTAATGCCCTCACATCTGGGACTCACAGAGAGAAGTACAGGTATATCTACCTTCAAGCACTGTACAAAAAAATTAAATTGTTAAAATCAAAAGAGGACAGTTCATGCAGCATGGACTAAGTGTAACTGGCTTTAAAGTTAAATCTGCTGGGAAAGCGTCTTGGAGAGGTGAGATGGTACAACTGTCGATATGAATTCCACACAGTGGAGGGCCAGCCCTGCCCCAGACACAGTCCCCATCAGGTGTGTTTCTGTGCTGAGTTGATGGCAAGGGGCTTCTTTTTTTAAAATCTTCTTCTTGGCATAAGGCCACCGGTTCTCTGAAGGAGAAAGTCTTTCCAACACTGAAAACCTGTCTTTTCTTGCTAGAAGGGGTAGGTTGCTATTGTTGATGATTTAAAAACAAAACAAACAGAAATCTCCAAATCAAATCAAAGAAAGAAGTTCACTAGCTTCAGTAAGTTTTACAGATTCCAACAAGCATGGGGGTTCTTAGTGCCAACAGGTTTAAGACAAGAAACTAGCCAGGCAACTTCCCTGGTGGTCCAGTGGTTAAGGCTCAGTGCCCCCAGTGCAGGGGACACGGGTTCAATCCCTGGTCAGGGAACTAAGCTCCCATCTACCACATGGCATGGCCTAAAAATAAATAAATAAAAATAAAACTATAGAAATGCCATGAAAAAAGATAATAAAGACAGAAAATGCAAGTAGATACTTGAATAAACATTAAAAAAAAAAGAAAAAGAAACTAGCCAGGCAATTCCAAAGCAAATTATCTTTCCAAGAAACATACCTTTTGATGACTTATGGAAAAGATGACATCTTTATTCCTCAACCATGGTGTTTAGAAACAGGATTCAACACCAAAGCTTAAGTCAAATCTTATGGGGCATGAGGGTCTAAATGGGGCCAGAATCCCCCAGATTTCCAAAGGCATGTCCCCTGCCCCTCTGACTTTGTGGCTGTGCTAAGGAAGTCTGGAGTGGCAATGCAAAGATTGCAGTACTGCTCGTTATTTGCAAATGATTCACATTTTTATTGTTCTATTGGTGTGACCTTAGAAACTCGGCCTTGAAAAATTAAAAAAAAAAGATAATGGCGCCATAAACGCAATAAGAGTTCTAAAAACAGTTTGTTGGAAATGTGCTGTGAAACCTGAATTCTTCTAATCAGACGATGCCACCCCTTAGAGAAATTTTCCTGTGCATTATTAAAGTGATATACTGTACTACTAGTTAGAGTTCCATAACCTTTAAATTGCCCAATTGTAATTAAGGCCACTAGTTTTATTTAGGAAGGTTCAAGGAGGCTTCATTTAAGTTGGCTTAACTAGTGTGAATTTAATGTCATGCTGCCAGAAGGCAGAGGAGCTCGCTGGCCTGGCTGTTCTGTGGCACACGTGGCTGTGGGGTCATGAATTCTAAATTAAGCCCAGATTTAAAGAACCTACAGATACCAGAAGTAGCTGGGTATGTGCAACTAAGCATGCCCACGTTTGCCTGCACGCATCATTCATTCATTCATTCATCCATTCCGTGGGCAGCTTTCTCATTTGGGAATCTAAACACATCTGATTATTTATAGTGAAGGAGAAGGGGGTTAAAGCTACTGTTAAAGGCATAGTGATCACTTTCATTGCAAGGTGAGGCCTAAGCCCATGGCCAATCTGCATTAACGATTTTAAATAAAATAGTTTATTTACTTGCAAATCTGTAGGAAATCGCAATCCATTCCAGTATTCTTGCCTGGAAAATCCCCTGGACAGAGAAGCCTGGCGGGTAACAGTCCATGGGGTCGCAAAGAATCAGACCTGACTGAGTGCACACACACTGTTATGTTATCATCTACTATGAGATGATAGCTCTCTAAAAAATGGATTTTCTTTTCAAACAGCTAAAAAAAATTATATAGTAGATCAACTATACATTAATCAACAACGATCAAGTGATAAAAAATAAAACGTGCATATAACAAAGTTGTAAAGGCAGGAATGTTATTCTCATTATAAAAGAAATTTGAAGAACGAAAACGTACAGTTGGGTACATGAGGAGGAAATAAAGTGAACTATTTGGACAGGCCACTCAGTGGAGCGCTGAAAATAATATATGAACTTCACCGAAAGGGCAGCACATCCAGGACTGCAAACAAAAGATAAGAGAGAATGGAGGTCCTCAGTACAGAGACGAGGAGAACCAAAGGGTAGCAGAGAAAGAAAACACCTAAGGATTTGACCTATGTTCAAAATTCTACTGGATGTGAGCTCGAAAACATTCATCTCTGGATAGAATGCTGGCAATCTTCTGTGGCTCCAATGGCAATAATGATAAATGAATTTCTTTACAGCCAAGTGGCTCAAACAGCCAACTCCGTTACCACTATATAATTAATAACAATAAGCAATTAAAGAGAACAGCGGGCTACAACTATAAGGTGTCAAAATATATTAGCAAAGGAAAAAAAAAACTGCAACACGCTTAAAAAAAATAAATGTACAGGGTGTGAATCTATGTACAGTTTCTTCTTCGATGCTCTGTTTTAGATAAAGCTTTTCATGCTTGAAGAAAAATAGTGGATGGCATAAAACTACTGTAAGGTGATTAAGATCCCTCCAAAAGCAAATAATACTCCCCATGCTCACAGAAATCAGAAAAGTGATATGGAAACATGATTGTGAAGGCATGGGAGAGCTGGCTGACCCCAGTTTGGCGTTCTGCTTTTCCTAAGAAATATTCTAATAAATACCTCCCCAAACTGTATTTGTTGACTCATGGGTTTTCAGAGATCCCAGAACATTACTTTTTTTTTTTTTTTTTCATGTAAAATCAAGAAGTAATAGACTAGGGATGTGTAGGCAGAAGGACCGAGTGAATGTATATGTGTACGCTAAGCTGCTTCACTTATGTCTGAGTCTTTGCGACCCCATGGACTGTAGCCCACCAGGCTCCTCTGTCCAAGGGATTGTCCAGGCAAGAATACTGGAGTGGGTTGCCATTCCCTTCTCCAGGGGATCTTCCCGACCCAGGGATCAAACCCACATCTCTTACGACTTCTGCACTGGCAGGCGGGTTCTTTACCACTAGCACTAACTGGGAAGCCCTGGGCGAATGTATTTATTTGGCTAAATGTGGACTGTTTGCTAGAGGTTAGAAGGGGCTTTGGAGACAACGGGCTTGTTGAAAAGATGAGAAAGTTGAGACTAGAGATATTAATTAACATGTTCACCCAGGCAAAGCATTTTGGTCATGGCCAACCAGAATCCAGAGTTCCTGATTCCAATATTATGTTCTTTGGGTTCTTTAAGCTCAGATTTAAAAGTCGCTGGGTGTGCACTGGTACACATCCCCAAGTTTGCCTATGTATATCATTCATTCACTCATTATACTGGCAGCTTCCTCATTCGGGAATATAAATATTTCGATTATTTATAGTGTGAGGAGAAGGGGGTTAAAGTTACTCTTAAAGGCATAGTGATCACTTTCATTGAAAGGTGGGGCGTAAGGCCATGTCCATAAAACTACACTGGCCTGTCAAACCCTCATTTAAGTTTCTTCCCTCTTAAGTACAACAATTTCAGTATCAATTATGCAAAGCAAAAGTTATTGTCTCTCTAGGTCTCTTACTTATGTGCAAAGAATTATTTATACTTCCAGGCCACCTGGTCCTCCTTTGCTCCCTGATAAGAAAAAGCCTGAATTTATTCCAGTCCACATCATCCCTGATTTCCTAATCAAACTACCTACCTATGATTAAGGGTCTGCTGCATTGGAGTAGGAAATGGCAACCCACTCCTGTGTTCTTGCCTGGAGAATGCCAGGGACAGGGGAGCCTGGTGGGCTGCCGTCTATGGGGTTGCACAGAGTTGGACACGACTGAAGCGACTTAGCAGCAGCAGCCCTTGTGACCGCACCCCTCTTCCCTCTGGAAAGCAGAGCCTTAGCTGGCTTGCAGTGCCTGTTGGTAGCGGAAAATTAAATTTCCCATATCTCACAATTCTGCAGAAGTGCTAGGAACAGCATCCTTGGTAAAGCACGTTGGGCTGAGCTGTCAATCTGGAAGGAACATCCATGATTACACAACTTACAGCGCTGAAGGCATCCATGGCCAAATGCAGATGCTTCCTCCCAATGGCCATCGCCCATTGATTTGCTTAAACTGTCTCCTGAAACCCTTGGAGCCTGGGCTTGAGACTTTACAGAATTATCATTATTCAGAAACAAAGACTGACTCCTTAGTTCCATCCTGCCTGTAGCTAATTATACTTCTTCAAGTGCCTGAGTCGTTCCCTGATACAGTACTAAATGGAAAATCTGGGAAGAAAATGGGACTCCATGCATATCTTAAGTGCGTGGCTTACTATTAATAAAAAAGGCAATGTCGTGCTTCCGCACGGAAAAATAAGAGCTCACTATGTTCCTCGCCTACATTTCTTTCTTGGGCATCGGTCTGGATACACCAGCACATCTAGACACTATATGCTGAAGCCAAGATGTTACCGGGGTACCAATGAATCATGCTCATTCCTAGTTCCTTCTGTCTGTTTCCTATCAGTCAAGAGCAGCAGTAGTGAGAGTTACTATCTACTGAGATGGGAAAAAAGTAGGAAGAGAGGGAATGGGGTGGGGCGGGGAGAGGAAGGAAGGAAAGAAGGAAGAAAGATGGAGGATTCATGTTGTAACAAAAATTTCTTTTCTTTTTTTTTTTAGTTTTATTTATTTTTTTTTAATTTTAAATTTCTTTTTTTTTAATTTTATTTTATTTTTAAACTTTACATAATTGTATTAGTTTTGCCAAATATCAAAATGAATCCACCACAGGTATACATGTGTTCCCCATCCTGAACCCTCCTCCCTCCTCCCTCCCCATACCATCCCTCTGGGTCGTCCCAGTGCACTAGCCCCAAGCATCCAGTATCGTGCATCGAACCTGGACTGGCATCTCGTTTCATACATGATATTTTACATGTTTCAATGCCATTCTCCCAAATCTTCCCACCCTCTCCCTCTCCCACAGAGTCCATAAGACTGTTCTATACATTGCCTTATTTCTACTCAGCTTGGAAGTACAGTGAAGAAGCAGATATTCCTAGGTGTTTTGCTAGGTCAAAAACCAAAGCTAAAGACTATGAAATGGATCTAACAAAAACCATGGATTAGTTAATAAGAGTCTCTGTTAAATGAAGAATGAGACATAATAATTAACGACAGCTCTTTCTCAGATAGCAATTCCTTATATTACTTTCTGCAAAGCTATTAAATATTTCTAAGACTATAATGCCAAATTATAAAGATGCTTTGGGCACCATAAATTTTTAATCCTCTATCTTTATGACAATTTTTCTAAGACCTGAACCAGCTAATTGAGGATCCATTCTAAAAATGTAAATATTGTATACTCTGTCAATATAAAGAAGGGTGATAATTTCCTAACACAACGGACATCTATTGAAAAAAAGTCACTAAAATACCTATTAACAGCTTGAAGCATTTTATATATTTAAAAGCTCTTCTCTGCCCCCTGTATGATGTGATACAGTCAGCACAGAATTACAATGCTGTCTTAAACAATCTACGTAGAAGTCTGAAACCCAAAATTATAAAACTAACATCCTTTCTGAAAGCAAATCATATATAGCTCACTTGTCAATATCATTGTCAGTAAAGGAAAACACAAAAGTCCAGGATAAAAGGTGACCCATGGTGATATCTGGGCCTCCTTCTCTTCCTTTGCTTCTGAAAATCAACAGCAATATTTCGTTTCTTAAAGACAGAGATTAGCATGAGGGTTTTTATATTTGAGAATCTGGAGAAAAGTAAATACAGTGTATCATTTTATAGAAGAGTAACTGTTGGGTAAGATAGAGGCGAACAGTCTGATATGAATCAGCAATGAACAAAGTCCTCCTTTGTCTGAATATTGGAGGGAAGACAGTTCCAAAATTAAAATGAGAGTAGGTAAATAATAGATTAATCTTTTGTGAATGTGCAGAAGCGAATAAAGTGCGGTCACTATTTTTGCATTTTTCAACCCATCAAGATAGCTGACCATGCATAGATACTTAAACATTTAGAGAAAAATGCCCAGTTAACAAAATAAATATTCTTCCCCAGAATGGGAAAACAAGCATCCTTCATTAAATATTCCAAAACGTTAAAAATAAAATAAAACCTCAGAGAATTAGATGTAACTAAGACTATCCCATTACTCTTATGAGTGAGCACGTGATCGATGGGGAAGCTGTAGATAGCATGTCGGCCAGACGAGTCCATTCTGAGCCTTCTTACTCCACCTAATGCACCCACAAGCATGTGGGCCCCCTTCAAAAGGGAACAGCATGAGAAAGGAGAATTCTGTGCATCTCTTTAGATCTGTGCCTCTAGAATCTGAGCACCTCTCTTTTGAAATGAATATTAGAAAGTCTGCTTTAAAATGATAACAGCAGGAAAATTCCAAATCAAAGTAGTCACTGTGGCCTTAACTCACCCGATTAGGTCTACATATTACCTCATCTGCTGCTGATCATACTTTGTGCTCAGGCCAACATGACTTTTAAGTGCAAGAAGCTGAACGAAGTGTCTGCACAATTCAAACCCAGCTCCCCCAGCCCTCACCTTTTTTGGACACCCCCAGAAGAAGGAGGGCTTCCCTGATGGCTCAGCTGATAAAGAATCCACCTGCAATGCAGGAGACCTGGGGTCAATCCCTGGGTTGGGAAGAACCCCTGGAAAAGGGAAAAGCAACCCATTCCAGTATTCTGGCCTGGAGAACTCCATGGACTGTATAGTCCATGGGGTCGCAACGAGTCAGACGCGACAGAGCGACTTTCACCAGAAGAAGGAGACTCTTATCAATACTAATACAAGGTACATTTTCCTCTTACTGACCTGTACTTGAGGACGATTATATACATATAACAACTCATTATATTTACAGAGCATTTTACAACATTCAAAATGTGTGATGTGGGTATATATACTTCGATTCTCAAGTTAATCTGTCTAGTAAAACAGACTGGTCCATGTTAACCCAAAGCCTAGGAAGAGTCTACCTCAAAGTCATATGGGTAAGCTGGGAGGACTGGGCTCGGATCTGGGTCTAGGCTCCAGATTAAGGGAAGAAAACGATTACATTTCAACGTGGAACCAAGGTTTTAATCATCTATGATACTTAGATTACTGGGTCCCTATGTTCAGGAAGATGGGAGACCACTCAGCAGATTGTGTTGATAATGTATTTAATTAAGGCAGTGATTCACCAAGGGAGAAAAAATTAGGAACATGTACTTTCATCAGGGACCTTTCTGATGATCTGAATGGTTTATTTCAGTGCCCTTTGAAAGTTTGAGGCCAAACATAAGACACTTTTTTTTTTGTTTTTTAGCCTATTATTTTTGAATTTATCAAGACAGAATTCAAAACTTGGCATTCAAAAATCTGACTAATTTGTGAAGGAATTATGGATATGATTCATTTTATTAACTAAATCTGCTTTAAAAAACCAAAAGTCACTATTTTCAAATTGTGTGAAGCAAGGCAGAATCCTTTGTTTCCCAACAAATGGTAGCAGTTACAAGGCTGTTTTCTCTCTTGCATGTGGAGATTTTCACACAGACTGTTAAATATAACTTACTGCGTTGATTTGGAAAATACCAAGAAAACTGTATACTGTACAGCTCAAGTGACTGGAGTTAACAAAAACAAACAAACCCTCCCTGGCCCCCAGAAATGTAAATAAAAAGTTAGATTTCCCTGTACTACATTTGATTGCATTAATTGATGTTTAAAAAAGTCCATTGAAAATAAAGCCCAGCAGTAGCATTTTTCTTTCCTAAATCACAATAGCAGCACATTACAAACACTACCAAAAGGTCCCCTGGTACGTGTGTAAAGTTCCACTCTGGCAGTAAAATGCTTCTACTGTGTGTTCTCCATTTCCATCGCTACCCTCCCAAATATGTATGAAAGCAGGTCACAAATGCAATTAAGCCTGCCTGCACATTGTTTAAGTATTCATTTCCGATGAAGACTCAGAAACTGAGTGGTCAGCCACTAAATTCTTTTTAATTTACAGAAAACCAAAATCTTTTTCTAAAGCAGGATTTGACCTCTGATAGCAGACAGATCCGGAGAAGGCAATGGCACCCCACTCCAGTACTCTTGCCTGGAAAATCCCATTGAGGAGCCTGGTGGGCTGCAGTCCATGGGGTCGCTAGAGTTGGATATGACTGAGCGACTTCACTTTCACTTTTCACTTTCATGCACTGGAGAAGGAAATGGCAACCCATTCCAGTGTTCTTGCCTGGAGAATCCTAGGGACCGGGGAGCCTGGTGGGCTCCTGCCGTCTGCACAGAGTCAGACACGACTGAAGTGACTTAGCAGCAGCAGCAGCAGACAGACCATTATGACTAAGTCCAGTTTTTGTAATCTGTCAAGTTTCCAAAATCCTGATAAGTAAGGCATGCACTTTGGGGAGCCTAGCTTATTAGCAAACATAGACCTCTACAAGAGGCTTCAGTGGGCTTACATCGAAGTGGGTAGGATAGACAGTGTTTATAAAAGTCATCACAGACACCATCTGTAAAGCCTCTCTCTCCATAAAACATGGGGGTGTGATTTGAGAGATGCAGGCTTTGGAATCACTTGATGGTGGCTGGTGGGATGCCCAGCCCTGCCCCTGACAAGCTGTGCGGTCTCATCACGTTACTTAACCTGGCCTCAGCCAAACCATCGAGCCAGTGGATATCGATACCCACGCTATAGGAATGGGAAGTGAGACCCACTTGCTCTGTAGCAAGTGTCCAGCAGGATGCCTGGCCTAGGATAAGTGCTCTATAAGTACTGGTTATTTTTCTTATTAAGCACGAAGCAAATGTTTGCTCTGTTTGGTGAAATACCTTATATCAAGGGGTTTTACTCTGTAGAGTTCACATATTGACTCTATTCCTCTCGATTCTGCCCTGCTTTCTCCTCCACATCAGCTCTGTCGGCTGCCCCAGAGCAGTTTCCTGTCTTGCAGGACTAGAGAGAGAAATGAGACATCGGCTCTGAGGGCAGAATCCCTCAGTGGGACGCACTGCTGGTGGGACTAGGTCTGCTCTCAAAACAACTGCGTTTTTTTCATTGATGTCGAATGAATGAATGGAAGGAAAAAGACGAGAAAGGAAGGGAGAGCCTGAGGGTGGGAGGAAGAAAACAGACCTGGGGAGCCTCTGGGCTGTAGTGGATATTGAGTCTACAGACCGGGTAGGAGCGTTTGATGGGCTCTTTTCTGTTTTCCCAAACAATTCAACATGTCAACAAAGAGCCCTTTTCAAATTTATACCATTCCTCTACCAGTGGCATGCCTCTTTTCTAGTTTTCTTACTTCTGATCAGCCCCCAAATTTAAAAATAAAAGCAATTGTGTGTTCAGTCCTGTCCTCTTTATTTGTTTCTATCTCAAAAATTAACAACTTTCCCTTTTTCTAGCCCTGTCTCCTTACTGCCTGCTAGAGTTCTGGTCAACCTCATTTTCTCTTGACAATCAGGAAGACGCTGGCCAGGTCCTGACCTGTGAATTTTACATCCAGCTGCTACCACTTCCCAGGTAGGGACTTCGGCTCAGTCCTCCCTGGAAATTCTTCTCTACTTTACATTTTTAAGTCTCAGTGAGAAGGAATGGGATAAAAAGAACAGATTAATGAAGTATTTTTGACGCTATTGCCTCTGGTGCCACACTCTCCCTACTAATCTGTGGGTAATCACAGTTTATTTTCTTGAGAATGTCCCCTCCTTGTAACCTCTAGAAATCAGAAGGTATCAGAAGTCACAGAGTTTCAAAATATTCTCAGGACTAGTCTGATTTTAGAAATGAAATTAACAGTTGCTGAGGCTTCCCTGGTGGCTCAGTAGTAAAGAATCCACCTACCAATGCAGGAAACATGGGTTTGATCCCTGGATCAGGAAGATCGCCTGGAGTAGGAAATGGCAACCCACTCCAGTATTCTTGTCTGAAAAATCCCATGGATAGAGGTGCCTGGTGGGCTACAGTCCATGCAGTTGCAAAGAACTGGACATGACTCAGCAACTGAACGACAACAAGGGCAAAAATACATTTCATAAATGGACTGTAAAATATCTACCTTGAGTCTCAGCATGATCCCAGTCTCTCAAGGTCTCTCCCCTCTTGACCAAGTGCTGCGACATTTGACCAGCTGCTCTGAGTCAAATGGACGCCCCTGGTCAGTTGGTGAACACTGAGCAGAGAAGCAGATGCCCAGCATCCTGTGTGCTGCCTGATGCTGTCCCTGGTGTTAAGGGGCTAACCTGGCCCTTCATTAGCCTTCGTGACTCTCCCTTCCTGAGACCTGGGCTTGGGTCTTCTCATTAGCACTGAATTCCCCGCCTCAGAGCAGAGCACAGATGTCAGGCGAGTCTGACCCAATATCTGGTGATCAGATTCTGTTTACTTTCCTAAGCCTGAGGTTTTAGGGCAGCTCGAGATGAGGCAGTGGGATTCTTCTCTGGCCGTCCTTGTTGTGGGTGGTAGGGGGAGAGCAATGGAATTCACAACAGGCCCCCACATGGCCAAGCCCACAGTCACAGATCTGTGCTAGGTGAGGGCTGCTGTTTTCCACGAGAAGCTTCTCTAAAGGACAAAGGGTCCAGCCTGCTTGTCTGCAGAGGAAACCTGCGGGAGGCTCTGGTCCCCTGCAACAAGCAGGCTCACCTTGGCACCTCCAGCCCAGGGCAAGCGGCCTGTGAGCTTGTCCTCTTCGGAAAAACGTTCTTTGTATGGAATTAAATAAATAAATAAGTGCATGCATACATACGTGCATACATACATACAAATATGAAATGAATCTCTTTAATAATTTGAAGAAATCGTCTCGGCTCCTGTATGAGGCAGTCGTCTGGGGCCTGTGACAAAGGGGCCTTTGGGTTTTCTCTTTACCTTTGATCTGCGTTATGAAATGTTAATGTCCACCCCATCAGAGTCTCTTTCGGAAATTCTCAAAAGGCTTACCCCTGCCCGCTGCAACTTCCACTCAGATGCCCTGTCTATACCGAAGTGCTGACTCTGAGCTCAGGCCCAGAAGCACGGACATTTTTGAAACAGGGCTAGCTAAACTGCTACATAAAATTTATTGATGATAAACAGCATGGCTTTGTGGCAATTTAATCACACACAGACGCGCACACACACTCCACATTACATATATACTTAACGTTTGAAACTGAGTTCCCAGTATTCTGTATATAACAGGTAACGCAGGGGTGGGGGGGAGTGTCCACAGAATCTCTAATTGCGTGTTGATTGGGTACGAAACCACCACAAGCCCGTATTTTGATATCTCTATTAACAGCCTGTTCATGTCGAACTGCAAAACTTGGTTGTACTTCTTTCACCATCTTTGCCCAAGACAGACCAGTAAACACAATTCCTCTCTCTATAATTAGCCTTTTCTCTGAGGGCCCTGGAGTAAGTCTGCACGCCGTAGATTTAATATCCAGTGCTATATCCATATGCGCTGCCCTTGCCTGGTCCCAGAGCATATAAACTCCCCTATTAGCAGCCTTGACTGCTTAATTATGCAGATTTTTTTTGTACCCGCCTGCCTGTAAAATTACTGTGTCTAACCTTTTTTTTTTTTTTCCTCTTTGCACCATGCTGGCCATTCTAATGAAATCGGCATAGGGGAAAGGGCCTGATTTGCAGTTATGGAGGCTGGATCGCACTGGCAATCTGTCCTTAGTGGGAGTTACAAAAGAAGTCAAATGCCTTCATCTGGTTCTACCCTATCATCCCCAAGGTGATTGAGTTCACTTCCCGATGCTTCCCAAGTTTTCCTCAGGCTGTCCAATCAGCATGTCCACCAGGGAGCCCAGCCTAGCTTGCAACAGTCTCCGTATCTAGTTACAGCCCCACCAGGGACAGTCAACCATCCACCCCCAAGCCTTCAGATGAAAACCTTTTCTAACAAGGCCGCCCAGCGCCAATGAAATAACACACATCTGCATATCCACTGGGTCCCATGTTTCTTGTGCTCATGGATTATGTATCTTGCAGCCTCTAATAAAGAAATGCAGTTCTTTGTTTAATGTTTATCTTGTGCTTGTTAAGCAAATGCTAATGTTGTATCAGAATGCTTTAGTGCTATTTGGGTTTTTGGTGATTTACTACAAGACAATCTGCTGTGAAGTAAATTTAGAGAACGAGAGAGAGAAAGAAAAGAGGAGGAAAAAAAGCCTTCTGGTTGAAAGGGAGAAAAAGAAAACGGTTTGACAGACAAAAAAATCAGGGAAAAGGGGATGAGGGAGTGCGGGGAGAATGAGAGAGTGAAAATGTGTTCCAGAAACCGAGCAAAAGCCTGACACAGAGGGACAGGCAGGCGGATGGAGGGACAGACACACACGTCCACACATGCAGAGAGGCTGGGGAGAAGGGGCAGAGAGCAGGGCCTTATATAAATCCCTTGGCCTCAGGCTGACATCCCCACTTTACCGCCGGACAGTTTGAGATTGGAAACCAGAGAATACATTGAGTACGATTTCCAAAAGGGGTGAGATGATAACTTCCCCTTCAGTGATAAGGTAAACAGTATCCTGAAGGGTAAACAGAAAATAAAAAAGCCTCTTTTTTTGTTGTTGTCTGCCTTTGTGCCCCGATGGTTAGCACTGTGCACTGTTATTCACAGACCACAGGGAAGCCCTAAATTTAATTGTTCATTCCTAGCTCTGCTAGAAATAGGCAAAAAAAAAAAAAAATCAGAACCTCCCTCGTCCCAATTTCAGGGAGAGGTGGGGGCTGGGGAAAAGAAACGAGGGTGGCGACTTGAAAGCTGATGAATGAATGCCCTTTATTTATCCTTTGGCAAGACAGGATATGGATATCCACAGTAACAAACCTTTCCCTCCAGCTTCCTATGCCTGCAATCCTGTTAGGGAGCAGGATGTCATTTTTATACAGAGATATTGCCTGCTTTCACCCCCTTCACATTTTTGATAGGAGAGGTCAAAAGGCAATTCTCTAAAAGTAAAATCGAGAGGTCTATGTATTTTATAATTACTGTTCCTATAATTTGTTGACAAATTGTGAGGTTAATGAGGTCTTAGATTTCTGTGTTTTACAACACACAAAGACTATCTGATAAGAGATAATGATCTTGCAATATATACAAATATTGAACCATTTTGGTATATACCTGAAACTAGCGTACTATTTGTCAATTTACAAAAAGAGATAGTGATGGAAAGATTAGTGATTAGGATAAAAGAGTATTTTGCTCAGGAAGTACACTTGTCACAAATCATAGTCAGCTCCTCTCCTTCCTCTCCGCATTTCACAAAATAAATCAATGAATTTCCAAAAGGATAAAAAAAAAAAAAAAAAAAACTCAAGTGGATAAATGAAAAGCAAACATCTACCATATGAATCCAAGTGAAAATTACATCCACGCAGAAGAATGCAATGTTAGCTTTCTTCTTGGGTAAACATATCTATCCTTAACACACTATAGAAGCTGAGGATAAATTTAGTCTTCATGATTAATACAATTAATTCTAAGTACTCTGGTTCTTTTGAAATACTTCAGTGATGTCACAGAAGTTTCCATTAAAAGTGTGAGCTACTGCTTCAGAAAATGAGTATCTAACGTACCATCTTTTTTGCTAAAAACATTCCTTAAAGGTTTGTTTTCTTTTTATTCATATTATTTTCCTTGATAAATTTCTTGCTTTCTAATGATGCCCTATTAATATAAAAAGACTGAACTCAAAGCCCTTTAGTGGCCAATGGAAGAAACTACATAGAACAGACAATGAAGGCATTCATTTGCAATGGGAATAACTGGAAATCTAAAGCTGGGATTCTCAACAGTTCTGCCTCTTAAGGCACTGGGGGCTCTCTTCAAAGTGAAGCGTAATTACTACCAGTGGCTGTGATCTGGGGATGTGACACTTGTTCTTTGGGGTCTCTCAGGAAGGAATCAACTTCTTTCCATGATTTCATTTCACTAAAAACGTGATCACAACAGACTTCATTTAGGTGCAAAGCAAATCCTACAGCTGAAAGTCTCCCTTCCCATTGTCTTCACCATTTGGCTCCTATTGGAGGCTATTATTAGAACTGGAATTTAATGTATCTCTTTTCCCCTTTAAATTTAACAGAGGGTCAAAAAAGACAGAAAATGGAAATCAATGGTACATTTCATTAGCTGGCTCTTATACCATATGGTAAGTCATGAATCATGGGCTTTGTTGTTCACAGAATATCACAAAAGCTTTCCAAATTATAAATAAAAGCAAAATACCCACCTTTGGATCTTTCTTCTCTGTGACTTAACAGGATTTCCCATTGTCCTACTCACATCACACCCCATCAAACATTGTGGGGATTGGGACAATTTAGGCTGTTCAAGAGCCTGGTGCCTGGGTAGTCACAGCTTGCTTTGAGAGAGTCTGACTCCAGGGGGTTTTCGAAAAGCTTCACCTCACTTTCTCTACCCCAGTAACCTCAGTAATGTTCTATCCATTCTGGCCTGAGACTCAAGCATTTAAGATAGTAAATTTTCAGAAATAAGTGCTAGGTTTAAGGTGTTTTGTATCCTGGAACTCTCAGTGACCAGGGTGATCCAAGAGCAATGGGGAGATGTGAGTGAGGTCTTCTCCAATGGCACCAGAACTCTGTAGATTCAGCTGCTAAGACCTTCAGGGACTCCATGGAAAAGAGAATGATGTTGCAATGGCATTACCCAGAAGCCACGCTAATTGATCTTGGAGCCCTTGAACTGCAGTTGGAACAAAATCCAGGATGAGAACTAGACAATGGGTTGCATGGAGGTTGAGAGGGATTCCAGTTGAGGAAACTTATGGGAACTACTTTATTAAAACAAAACAAGAAACAATCCCAAAGGCAACCCTTTAGAAATGACAGAGTACCTTAGTATCTATTCTCTCAGGAACTGTTCTAAACACTAATTTTCTAAAATCTGTGGGATAGGGATTCCATTTTGGATTGGCACAATAAGATCCTAGTAGATTGAAATTCCTGCAGATAATAACTATAAATTCTGGACAAAAGAAAAATTTGCAATTAACCTGAAGGCACTGGCTTGTGAATACAAGCAGGCAGTGATTGGAAAGAGTCAACACTTGGAAGAAGGTACTAACACAAGATGACTGTCCTATTCTTTATGGATTTTAGCTGCACGTGGAAGCTAAACGTCCAACAGGAAGTACAGTGTTTCTGACTTAAAAAAACAGAATTTAGAACAAACAAAGCCACTAGAAAGTAAAGAAAAAACCCTGGAAAGGAAAAAGTCTGGACAGGTGGGAAAGCAGAATCCCGTGTAAAACTCTGCCCAAATCTCTGGGTGACTTTTGAACTACACAAGTACAGGACGGATGGAAAGCAGCCCAAGTAAGGATTAAAAAACTGACGGGACATTTGACCTGCAGTTCAAAAGATAGGGTTTGCAGTTTGAGTTCAGTCAAGATACTTGCCTTCTAAAACAAAAACATCAGCACTCTTTGGAAGAGTATATCAGAATTCAGAGTATCTATAACATCATATTCACTATGTCCAAGATACGATCCAAATTACTGGGCATACAAAGAAAATGAAAAATGTGATCCATGTTCAAGGGAAGACACAATCAACTCAGATGCTAGAATTAGCATCGAAGAATTTCAAAGCAGCCATTTTAACTATACTCAATGACATAAAGGAAAATGTATTCCTCATGAATGAAAACACATGAAATTGCGGCAGAGGAAAAGAATCTATAAAAAGGTACCAAATGGAAACTCCAGGATTTAAAATTACAACTTGTTAAATAAGACAACTCAGTATATGGGTTTAAAAGCATAATGGATATGATAATGGAAACAGTCAATGAATTTTAAAACAGATCAACAGAAATGATTCATTCTGATTAACAAAGAGTAAAGTATTGAAATAAACAGAGCCTCCATAACCTGTAGGACAATATCAACACATGGGATAATTGTGGTACCAGTAAGTGAAACAAGAGAAAGACATACAATAATCATTTAAGAAATAATGGCTGAATAGTTCCCCAATTCAGTGAAAGACACAACTCTTCAGATTCAAAAAGCTCAGCAACTGGAAAGCAGGACAAGTTTTAAAAGATAAATGAGCACATACTTAAAAGTGAAGAGAAAGGGAAAACCTTAAAGCATCAAACCAAACAAAATGAAACAAAACTTCACAAAAACATATTACTTAGGGAATAACAATAACTTGAGTGACTTCTGATTTCTCATTAGAAACACTGGAGCCCAGAAGATAGAGGACCAACACTATTCTGGTTGCAGAAAGAAAGAAAACTATCAGCCTATAAAATAGAAAAATATCTTTCAAAAGAATGGTGAAGTTTTATATATATATATATATACACATATATATATATGTATATATATGTATATCCTTACTTCCTCACTTCCTCCCTGCTCTGTTCTATAAAAGAACCTGGCATCCAGACCCTGATAAGATGCTTATTTTGCCATCTTCTTGGTCTGCCAGCTCTCTGAATAAAGTCATATTCCTTGCCTCAAAAAAAAAAAAAAAAAAAAACTCTATTAAAGGACACAAAGAGAATTTTTACCATAAGAGAAATTATACCTGATGAAAATCTGGATCTTCAAAAAGAATTACGAGTATCAGAAACAGTAACTTACTGGTAAACACAAAAAAGATCTTTCCTTTTAATTTCTTAAACACACATATGATTACTTAAACCAAATATTATAATACTGTCTCATGGGATTTACTATACATATAGATATAATACATATAAAATCTGTATCACAGATCGATCTATATAATTACAAAGTATCTACATTTTATATAAAGTGGTAATATATCAACTCTGACTATCAGAAGTTAAGGATGCATATTGTAATCCTGAGAATAAGAAATAAAGTAAAGAAATAAAGTGAGGAGGTATGGCAAAAAATCCCAAAGATAAATTACAATGGAATCCAATAAAGTTGTCAGATAATCTAAAAGAAAGCAAAAAAGGAGAAAAAGATAATATTAGAAAGCCAGAGAGAGGGTAAATAGCAAACAAGATGTAGTAGGCCTAAACCAACCATATTAATAGTTATGTTACATTGTTGATATAATGGACTGAACACTGATTAAAGGCAGAGATTGTCAGAATGAATAAAAAGGAATATCCAACTAGATACTCCTCACACGAGGTGCACTTTAATATGGAGACTGGGAGGTTGGAAGTAAATGGATAGGAAGAATATATACCATAGGAAGAACAAACCCAAGAATGTCAGAGTGGCTGTATTAGTATAGGGTTCAAGATAACACTGCCAGAGATAAAGAAGAATATTTCACAATGAAAAATGGATCATTGATCAGAAAAACAACTAATGTGCATGCACTTAAAAAGAGCTTCAAAATACATAAAGAACTGACAGAATTTAAGAAAACAATGGAAAAAACTTACAATCATCAGTGGATACTTGAACACCTCTCTTAGCAATTGATAGAACTAGATCCTCCCATGGCGAGTGACACAGATCATCTGAACAACACTATCACCCACCTTGACCTGATTGATAGCTAGAGAACACTATACTCAACATCTGCAGCATACATGTTGTTTTCAAGTACACAATTATGTATTAACAGTCACCAAATTGACCATATGTTCACGCACAGGATAAGTGTCAATAAATTTAGTAGAACTGAAATCATATAGAGTACGCAATCTAATTACAATGGAATAAATTAGAAATTAATAATTGATATCTAGAATACCTCCAAATATTTGGAAATTAAAAACATACTTCTAAATAATCCATGGATCAAAGAAACCAGAAGATAAATTAGATTCTATTTTGAACTAAAGGTTACTGAAAATTGAACACTTCAAAATCTGTGGCACAGCAGCTAAAGCATTTAAATTTATAGATTTAAATGCTCATGTTAAACAGGAAAAACAAAGTCTAAAACTAATGACTTAAGTTTTACTTGAAGAAACCAGGGAAAGAAGGGCATATTAAACTTAAGTCAATATAAGGAAGAAATAATAAAGATAAGAAATCAAAGAAATAGAAAATAAAACATAGGGGAAAATCAGTCAAAAAAATTCAATTATTTGTAAAAGATCAATAGAATCAATAAACTTTTGATTGATCAGGAAAAAAGAGAACACAAATGACAAACATCAGGAATGAGAGAGTGTTACTACTGATCTATCTGTCTATCTATATTTACTATGAGTTGGTTATATTTCCTTTTTTTCTATAGATATTTAAATGAAAAAAATATCATGAACAACCTTATACCAACAAATCTGCTACCAAATTAAACAGCAAATCTGAACAGCCTATTAAAAAACAGAATTCATTAAAGAAGGGAGGGAGTAAAAAGAGAGGAAGAAAGGAAGGAAAGAAGGAAGGAAGCAGGCAGGCCGACTGAGATGGGTTCACTGGTGAATTCTAAGAAACATTCAAGGAAAAAATAACACGTGTCTTAAACTCTTTTGGAAAATCTTTTCTGAGGTCAGACTAAATCTAAAACCTGAAAACCTGAAGATCTTATAAAGCTGATAGGATTCGCCTACATCCAAAATGGATTCATTTAATCATATTAATATACTAAAAGGGATGGACCCCCCCCCCAAAAAAAAGGAATGAAAACTAACAAATATTTTCCTCTTATTCTTATCCTATTTAATAATAAATAGACCAACCTCTTTAGACATGCAAACTGATCTGTTCACAAATGGCTGAGCCTCTCTTCTCACTCGAGGAGCAGTCTCCTTCTCAGGCAGCATTTTCGCCTCCTGTCTGCACGAAGCCCCTGGGGGTAGGGTGGGGAGGCACTAAAGCACAGACCTGCTGCTCAGGGAGGTGGGAAGGAACCTGATTTGGGTCACAAGTCACCTACACACTGAAGACTGGCTTTGCTGCTGCTGCTGCTGCTGCTGCTAAGTCGCTTCAGTCGTGTCCGACTCTGTGCGACCCTATAGACGGCAGCCCACCAGGCTCCCCCGTCCCTGGGATTCTCCAGGCAAGAACACTGGAGTGGGTTGCCATTTCCTTCTCCAATGCATGAAAGTGAAAAGTGAAAGTGAAGTCGCTCAGTCATGTCCGACTCCTAGCGACCCCATGAACTGCAGCCCACCAGGCCCCTCCATCCATGGGATTTTCCAGGCAAGAGTACTGGAGTGGGGTGCCATCACCTTCTCCACAAGACTGGCTTTACTGGTGGCAAAACTTGTATTTTGGTCAAAAACTCTTGGAAGAAAAATCCAGAGCAAAATTATATATATAATTTTATAAAAATTATAATTTTACATATAATTATAATTTGTCTAATTAAAGGTGTATATATAATTTTACTCGGAGAAGGCAATGGCACCCCACTCCAGTACTCTTGCCTGGAAAATCCCATGGATGGAGGAGCCTAGAAGGCTGCAGTCCATGGGGTCACTGAGGGTCAGACATGACTGAGCGACTTCACGTTCACTTTTCACTTTCATGCATTGGAGAAGGAAATGGCAACCCACTCCAGTGTTCTTGCCTGGAGAATCCCATGGACGGGGAAGCCTGGTGGGCTGCCATCTATGGGGTCACACAGAGTTGGACACGACTGAAGTGACTTAGTATAGTATATAATTTTACTAAATGTGTTCTTTCTTATCCCCTAAAAATGAAAATACAGTGAAAGGGAGGAAGGAAAGATTTAAACATTTGTAGAAGAAATGAAATATCTGCATTTAAAAGTAGGAAGGGAAGAGTACATAACTACTCCTCCCTCTTCCCCACCACTGGGGTGGAAGTCGTGGAACAACAGGAGAAGCCCTGAGAATTACTTAAGTAATATTTGAAGAAGTTCTACCCAGGAAGCAGAGTAAGGACTTACAAAAGTTCAGAACATAGGTGCTCTATGGGATGCAGAAGCTTGTGATTGGAATGTCAGTGTGACAGATATCTGTGTGTCCTACTCACACCACTCCAGGACCCCTGGACGCCAGCCTCCCCCAGACATCTCAGGTGCCAGGTTTGGGCTGATGGAACAAATGGATCTTTTAATGAGAGTCAGTGGAACCGAGTTCTTGCTCTGAAACCTACCTCCCCCAGTTAGAGGACTGTATCTTTCTAACTCTCAAAGTGGTGGCCAATGAGCATTTAATTTATAATTGTCTTGGTCAAGATAGAAGATAGGAAAAAGATGTACCTTCCACTCTTAAACATGTAAGAAAAACTGGACAAAGCACATGAAACAGCATTTTTTAGACACTGGAGATAAGGCAGTGCAGGTGATCCTGAGAGAGATGTGATGTGAATCCCAAATTGCCCAGCTTATGTCTAGAGGGCTTTCAGCCACAGAGGAGGGAGGGGAAGCCAGGGTAAATATGGAGTCGTCCTGAGCTGGGAACCCAAAGAGGCTAACACAGAGTTCCTAAAGCAGAGTCCCAGAGAGGAGAGAATGATCTAGAGAGAGGATCTGGGACTCTGCTTCAGGAACTCTGAGCTCCTGAACTTTGGCTAGTGTGATTAAAGATTTGAGTTTTATTTAATTTTAATTTAAACAGCCACCATGTTGCTGGTGGTGGTTTAGTCGCTAAGTTGTGTCCGACTCTTGCAATCCCATGGTCTATAGCCTGCCAGGCTCCTCTGTCCATGGGATTTTCCAGGCAAGAATACTGGAGTGGGCTGCCATTTTCTTCTCCAGGGGATCTTCCTGACCCAGGAGTTGAACCCAGATCTCCTGATTGCAGAGAGATTCTTTATGACTCAGCTATACGACTCCTTCTTGAGAGGAGTATAGTAAAATTCCCCACAGCACACATGAGGTTGTGTTCTCACAGATCTGAGCAGAAATTCTTTTACTTCAATATGTTTACCACACTGAGTAGAATATTTGGAATGGTATTGCTTCAGTTGTGGGGGAAAATTAGCCCTAAATCAAAGACTGCTCTGATTCCATGAAAAATAGATAAATATGCCTCCAAAGGATCAAATTAAATGCTTCCCAGAACAAAGCTCAACATACTATATACATACAAAAACACTGGAACCTAACAGGGCTTCCCTGGGGGCTCAGCTGGTAAAGAATCCGCCTGCAATGCAGGAGACCTGGGTTTGATCCCTGGGTTGGGAAGATCCCCTGGAGGAGGGCATGCCAACCCACTCCAGTATTCTTGCCTGGAAAATCCCATGGACAGAGGAGCCTGGTGGGCTACAGTCTGTGGGGTCACAAGGAGTCGGACACGACTATTTGACTAAGCACAGCACAGCACCTAACAAGGTAAAATTCACAATATGCCAGCCATGTCACAATAAGGTTACTTTCACATGCAGGAAAAAGCAGTGCATAAAGCAAAGACGAGTTAATAAGTAGAACAGACGCAGAAATGTCACAGATGAAATCAGCAGACAAGGACATTAAAAAAGTTATCATAACTCTACTCCATGCATTCAAGAGGTAGAAGAAACACTAAGCATAGTTAATAGAGACATAAAAGACATAAAAAGACATATTGAACTTTAAGAGATAAAAAATACACTGGGTGGATTTAACAGCAGATTAGACATCACAGAAGAAAAGATTAGTGAATTTAAAGACACAGGAATAAAAACTATCGAGAATGAAGCACAAAGACAAAAAGGACTTTAAAAAAATGAACAAAGCATCTCGGAGCTGTGAGATAACTTCAAGCAGCTTAATATGTGTATAATTGGAGTCCCTGGGAGGGGTACAGAAAAATATTTGAAAAATAGATCATTTTTGACTGATGAACTGTCATGGACATTCAGGTTATTTGAATATGTTCTAATCCTCTATATTTTCACGGTTTTAAGTTTAATTTTCTGATTATTGTAGTTAAAAATACATTATACTTAGAAATGTCTAATATTTAAAAATAAGGCTACATTTAAAATCTGGAATCATGCATATTCTACTAAATAGACGAGTGGTTTTCAGTATACATTCAAGAGGTAAAATCAAGCTCTAATATATTAATACATTTATCTCCTACTCTGTGGGCCTGAAACATTACTGATGAAGATGATGAAGAAGTTAAGAAATTTCTCACACAAAGGTTTTCTCCTTCTCATTGAGATGAAGGCAGCTTGTGAATATGAAGAAAAGAAAAAAAAAATTTTGGTCATGGGTTGTTGCAGTGAAACATCAGCAAATTGTGTTATAAATGATATTATCAGAACAGAAATCAACAAGTTTTAAATCAAAATGAGAGAAAAGAAAGGTTAAAAAACATTAGGAACAAATGTAAAATCATTATGCTGTATGCGTTAAACTTATAGAAGGTTATGTGTCAGTTATATCTCAATAAAAGTGGGAAAAGTCAGGAACAAGTTTAAGAGTGGGAAGTGAAACTTGGTCTAGTCAGGAAGGAGTAATTCATATACATTCAGACATTCATGGGCGTTTGGGTTTGATCAAACATAAAGCACATGATTTGGGATGAGACTCTGTCCACATCTGCTTAATCTAATTCTACTTTATGCAGTCAGTATTTCACTGACTGTAAAAATCTGAGCCATACTTTTCTCTACTTAGGATTAGGATGATAATTAGAGATATAAACAATAATAATATGCACTGTGGTTCTCAAGACAAAGAGTCAAAATAAGCAAGCAGTGCTTTTTGCTTCAAAACTTCATCCACCACACTGTCACAAAGTGTACTGTATATTTTTCCATATATAATGTATCTTTGGAGATTGAAATGTTGGGCTAAGATTCAGTTTATAGTAAAAAACAGAAATGATAAAGAGAAAAGTGTGAGGTCAAAGGGGAAAGCAACAGCATTAATAAAACCTCCTTGCTAAGTCACTTCAGTCGTGTCTGACTCTGTGCGACCCCATAGACCGCAGCCCACCAGGCTTCCCCGTCCCTGGGATTCTCCAGGCAAGAACACTGGAGTGGGTTGCCATTCCCTTCTCCAATGCATGAAAGTGAAAAGTGAAAGTGAAGTCACTCAGTCGTGTCTGACCCTCAGCGACCCCATGAACTGCAGCTTTTCAGGCTCCTCCATCCATGGGATTTTCCAGGCAAGAGTACTAGAGTGGGGTGCCAAAATCTCCTTACTGAGCTCCAATACTTTGGCCACTTGATGAGAAGAACTGACTCATGTGAAAAGACCCTGATGCTGGGAAAGACTGAAGGCAGGAGGAGAAGGGGACGACAGAGGATGAGACAGTTGGATGGCATCACTGACTCAATGGACATGAGTTTGAGTAAACTCTGGGAGCTGGTGATGGACAGGGAGGCCTGGCATGCTGCAGTCCATGAGGTCGTGCAAAGAGTCAGACACGAGTGAGTGATTAAACTGAACTGACTGAACTGAAGATTAATATTCTCAAAGTCAAAAAACTATTGAGCTAGGTGTTCTCATGCAATTTCCTCATTCTATGAGAGTAAAAAGACTACCTGGTTATGCATCTACTTGGTTTAAAGGAAGGAAGTAAGATTTAAGTCTCCTGAATCACAGCCCTGAGCTCTGTACACTGAATGCATCAATTTACTTAAGAGAGAGTGAGTATGAATCAACCGTATTCACTGATTTAACACGTGACTCTAATGCACCTTAAGGTGTATATTAAACAACTTATTGACTGGAGACATATTAAAACAGGAAAGAATCTGTCTGCTACGTGGGAGATCTGGGTTTGGTCTCTGGGTCGGGAGGATCCCCTGGAGAAGGGAATGGCAACCCCCTCCAGTATTCTTGCCTGGAGAATTCCATGGTCAGAGGAGCCTGGTGGGCTACAATCCATGAGGTTGCCAAGAGTCAGACACGACTGAGTGACTAACACTTTGTTATCTGAACATGACTGACCAGAGATGTTTCTGTATTTACTTACATAACAAATTGCTGGCCATAGGTGTTAGTTTCTGCAAAAATTCCCCAGTCAATAATGTGTTAACATTCATAGAAAAATATGTTTTCTAATATAACCTTGGTCTACCTTGACCTGCTACACTTTCTATAAGAAACATTCATTCCATATTTAGTTACTAATCATTTTGGGTTCTCAGAATTTAGAAGCACTTTAGAGGGTGCTGGTTTGGATGAACCCAGCTCTCTTAAAAGATCTGTTTAGGAGAGATATGAGTCCTTCTTTAACCTTTGGATAAATAGTCCCCTTTAGACCTTGTAAGCAATTCCAATTCACTCCATTAATTGTTATTTTCATAAACTGTCATTCCAGCATCCTTTAGAGGAACACTTGAGAGTTTGAGAGCCAAGAAATCTGAATCCTGGCCCAACCTCTGCTTGACACTTGGTAAGCCATGGAACTGATACGGATCTCAGCTTTCTTATGAAAACTAGAGGAGACAGAATGCTCTCTGTGCTGTGCTTGGTCGCTCAGTCATGTCTGATTCTTTGCGACCCCATGGACTGTAGCCTGCCAGGCTCCTCTGCCCATGGGGTTCTCCAGGCCAACAATACTGGACTGGGCTGCCATGCCCTCCTCCAGGGGATCTTCCCAACAGAGGGTTCGAATCCAGGTCTCCTGCATTGCAGGCGGATTCTTTACTGTCAGAACCACCAGGGAAGCCTAGGAATACTAGAGTGGGTAGCCTATCCCTTCTCCAGGGGAACTTTCTGATCCAGGAATCAAACTGGGGTCTCCCACATTGCAGGCTGAGCTACCAGCTGAGCTACCAGGGAAGCCCCAGAATGCTCTCTAGGTTTCTCTACATCTTTCTATTTTCAGTTGTTAAAGGTTAGGAGACCAAGAGTCTCTAGTCTTATATTTGCAGCTCTATCATTTATTTTTGTACTTCTTTTTCCCCTTCTGTTCATTAACAAGTAGAAGGATCTTTGAAAAGACATTGAATGGGCATGCGCTAAAGGAATTGTTATAATTTTTTGTATCTTACTTGTAAACATCAGCTCTAGAACTGCTTCTTTTCCTCTCCTTAGTTTACCAGCCACTTGGGCCATGCTTCAGAAACTATGTAATAGGTTAATAAAAGCATTGGTAATCGGACAGTTTTTTTTTTTTTTTTTTATGAGCAGTATGATGAAATGACAAAAGCTAAAGAACTGAAGCTGCTTTTATAAATTTATCATTTAAATGCAAGCTAATTTCAGAGCAGTTCTTTATTTTTTGCTTCTTTTATTTGTCCTGAACACTTTTCCTTTTTCTTAATTCTCATTCAGATTTCCTTCCCTGATTATGTTCTGCAGATGGCTCCCACTTGTTAAGCTATTTTGATTTTTCTTTTTTAAATTTTTTTAGGCCATGTGGTGCAGCATGCGGAATCTTAGTTCCCTGACCAGGGATTAAACCCGAGCTCCCTGCATTGGGAGCAGAGTCTTATCCACTGGACCTCCAGGGAAGTTCAAATTTTGATCTTATTTTTAATTGTAGGAACCAATAAATGACTTAACTACACTGATAGTCCTCATGCCTGATAAAAATACTCCTCCATAGTATATAAATACAGCTTCAAAAACTGCTATTTTTAAGCCATAGTATTAGAAATATGCATGTGCAAATGCTTTGAGTTATATAAATCCAAGTTATAATCATCGTGAAGCTAGTTCTACTTGAGTTAGTTTCATATTGCGTATGGAATTTTCTAGTATGGCACTATGTTAAAACATTCAAACAAAACTTCCTGAACACCACTTGCGTGCACTGTACATATATAAACATGACTTTAATTAGTTGACATTACGTGGCTACCACTAGGACTTCAAAGAGTACCCATGCATCAGATCTATCAGTCTGATATGTGACTTCAAGACTTCAATATAATATTTGATCTCATAAATTTAACAGTTTATACCTCAAAGGGAGGGGTGGATTTTCTGCTGTTTTTAAATTTTTAAAATTTATTTATTTTTAATTGGAGGATAATTGCTTTACAATATTGTGTTGGTTTCTTTCATTTATCAACATGAATCAGCCATAGATATACATACTATTTACAATGAAAATTGAATCTTAACTAGCCACATGGGAATATGGTAGACAACAATCCATTGTTGAACATTAGTCTTAGTATTTATCAGATTCATTGTCTGAATGAAATGAGGTCTCTGATTCAGTTCAAGGGTTGGGCGTTGTATACTTTACAGTTTGTAGAACTGTCTGATTAACAAATTTCAAAGAAGTCTATTGATGTTGAGCAAATTTGGCCTAATATTAAGAGATATCAAGACATAACTTAAGTTCAATTTATGGTTCAATCTCTCTTCCTCAAGGGAATCTTTTTGAATAGGTCATGTCTGTGTGCCTGTGTGTATGTGAAACAAGTTCAATTACAGGCTAACAAGATAGAATCAATTATCTCTTTGGCTAAGTGGCAATGAAATAAGTAGGTGCTGCTTCAAGTAATTTAGGATAAAATTGACTAAAAAAGTAGATTTGGGCACATTGAGAGTTCCTTGGACTGCAAAGAGATCAAACCAGTCAATGCTAAAGGAAATCAATCCTGAATATTCAATGGAAGGACTGATGCTGAAGCTGAATACTTTGGCCACCTGGTACAAAGCGTGACTCATTAGAAAAGACACTGATGCTGGGAAAGATTGAAGTCAGGAGGAGAAGGGGACGACAAGGATGAGATGGTTGGATGGCATCACCAACTCGATGGATATGAGTTTGAGGAAGCTCCTGGAGCTGGTGATGGACAGGGAAGCCTGATGTGCTGCAGTCCATGGGGTCACAAAGAGTCGGACATGACTGAGCAACTGAACTGAACTGAATATGGGCTCTGTGTATGTTTATGTGTGTGTGTGTAAAAGAGTGTCATAAATTTTCTCCAGGGAAATTTGCAGGATAGATGTAGTTTTCACAATTGCTTTATTGTTAGTATTAGTCGTAGTAGAAGAAAGGTATGAATTGGCTGTGATTTTGCTGTTTCTAAACCATAAACTTGCTGTTATTCAGTAGTGCCTGGCACAATAAGTTTAATGCGAATATAAGCTCATATTTTGCAAATATTTGACCAGTACGTAAATGCAAAATTGGGAAATGGTGTACTTCATCCTACATTCATTTTTTAGTTGTAGCAAGCTTTCTGACGTTAGTATAATGTTTGTGCACTGTATCTCCCTTCAATGGCCCTCACAAATTAAGTTTTGCCTCTATTTAAAATTTTTTGAAATTTAGGAATTTGGATCCAAGCAAGAGCCTCAAGAAACAAGGTAAGGCTCCTCCATGACAACTCATCCCTGGAGAAGGAAATGACAACCCACTCCAGTATTCCTGCCTGGAAAATTCCATGGACGGAGGAGCCCGGTGGGCTACAGTCCTGGGGTCACAAAGAGTCAGACACGACTGAGTGACTGAGCACAGGACAACTTATAAGAATAAAGATTCTTGAAAACTTGAAAGTGGATTTCACTCCCCATGTAGTAATACCTCTGCAATTTTGTCAAATGCATGAACCTACTTCCAGATCTCACAAGCAATCCTTGGCTTCTCAGAACCTTTCCTTCCACAATCAAATTGACCAGAAAATATCCCTCTCTTCCTCTAGCTCCTAACTTTGTAGGCTGCAAGCTCATGAATGAAGTCAGGCTGTTGATATTATGCTTACATTCTACACAGTAATGTTATAAATTCAAATGAAGCAATATCTATGTTCTAGCTCCTCAAATGAATAGTTCATGCTATATAAATAGAAGGATTATTAATAACTACGTTCTGTTTTTCTATTCCCTCCGTAGTTTCAATCAATTATACATAGTTACCTCCTTCTTTTACTAGTGTACTATTTAAAAAACTAACTGAAGAAGCAGCTCTGTTTTGTGTCATATGTAAAATAAGTCAAAAGAAACATTTACCTCCTGGGGATTATTAAATAGCTAAAGAGGAGCCATATACAAACATTCTAGAAATGTCCATTCAAGTGGACAGAACTCTTTCTATCTTTTGAAACTTGCTTACTTAGGAGACAAGTACACTCAGACAACTCTTGGAAATTCAGAGAACATTTTAGCCCTAACAACTCCAATGATGAGTACATATTTGGGATGTCATGTAAAATTCAGAATAAAAACAAACTGAAGAATTAAGTTAGTGTAATGGCTGCACTTGTATTTTTTGGCACTGTCAGAAAGGCCATCTAACTCCGAGAGCCTCCAGCAGCGTAAACTTGGATAAACCACTTGACCTCTCTTGGACTTGGTCTATTCATTTGGGCCAAGTGATTCATAAGGTCTGTTCTGGATTTAAAAAACACTGCGGGCTTGTATTATTGGTCAGGACTACCTTAATAAAGCTCAGACTGACAAATGCTGCAAAGCTATGCTTGAAATACAGAGATGCACCACACCTTTAGTGAGTGTTGGGGCTGGATGGGCAAGTGTAGGACAGAGAACAAGGAGGACGCTGTGTTTGGGGGAGGTGAGTACTCAGCCTGAAATGAAAAGGAGATTTTTGTGTGGGCATATACAACAACCTCACGACAGCAATAAAGGCCAGGTTGTGGAAGCCCTGAACTCTGAAATAGGGGCTTTAGATTTTGGTCTGTAGGCAATAGAAACGGGGGAAGGTATAGAGTGGTATAAGACTGCAGACTCTTCAGCAGAGGAACAGCATTAATCATAACAATGGCTAAATCTTGTTGCGTCCTTACTGTATGTTAGGCATTAGTGCTCATCTTTTACATAATTAACTCATTGAGAGAATGGAAATAACAGCTCTGAATTAGATGCTATTAATACTATTGCTTTTGTCAACAAAGAAAACAGGGAAAAAGAGAATTTAAGAAATGTGTCTAACCACAAACACAAAAACATTTTAGAAAAAAGGCCCACTAAAGATGAGATCCAGAATGATTTGGAGAGGAGCCAACAAATATGATTTTAGTTTCAGAAATTTGATTTTTGGAAAAAAGTCTATTGCATTTAAAAATACGTGTGCATTTTAAGTGTGGTGATCAACTATTAGAATGAAGTTTTATTTCTTGGAAGAGAAAAGTAAATTCAGTGTTATAGTTGTGTTTCTGAGTTTATAAGAATGCATGTATTAAAGAAAAATGAATTTAAAACAAATCTCTATCCAATCCAAAACAGACCTGGTTATTTGGTCATAATTGCCAAACAAAACTTGGAAGCAACCAAGATATCCTTCGATAGGTGAAAGAATAAACAAACTGTGGTATATCCAGACAATGAAATATTAGCCAGATATAGAAAGAAATGAGCTATCAAACCATCGAAAGACATGCAGGAAATGTAAATGCATATTAAAAAGTCAGTCAGTCGTTAGTTCAGTCACTCAGTCGTGCCTGACTCTTTGTGACCCCATGGAGTGTAGCATGCCAGGCCTCCCTGTCCATCACCAACTCCTGGAGTTTACTCAAACTCATGTCCATTGAGTCAGTGATCCCATCCAACCATCTAATCCTCTGTCATCCCCTCCTCCTCTTGCCTTCAATCTTTCCCAGCATCAGGGTCTTTTCCAGAGTTGGTTATTCGCATCAGGTGGCCAAACTATTGGAGTTTCAGCTTCAGCACCAGTCCTTCAGATGAATATTCAGGACTGATTTCCTTTAGGATTGACTGGTTGGATCTCCTTGCAGTCCAAGGGACTCTCAAGAGTCTTGTCCAACACCACAGTTCAAAAGCATCACTTCTTTGACGCTCAGCCTTCTTAATGTCCAGCTCTCACATCCATACATGACTACTGGAAAAACCATAGCTTTGACGAGATGGACCTTTGTTGGTAAAGTAATGTCTCTGCTTTTTAATATGCTTTCTAGTTTGATCATAACTTTTCTTCCAAGGAGCAAGCTTTTTTTAATTTCATGGCTGCAGTCACCATCTACAGTGATTTTGGAGCCCTGAAAAATAAAGTCTCTCACTGTTTCCATTGTTTCCCCATCTATTTCCCATGAAGTGATGGGACCAGATGCCATGATCTTCGTTTTCTGAATGTTGAATTTTAAGCCAACTTACTCACTCTCCTCTTTCACTTTTATCAAGAGGCTCTTTAGTTCTTCACTTTCTGCCATAAGTGTAAGTGGTGTCATCTGTGTACCTGTGGTTATTGATATTTCTCCCAGAAATCTTGATTCCAGCTTGTGCTTCATCCAGCCTGGCATTTTGCATGATGTACTCTGTATATGAGTTAAACAAGCAGGGTGACAATATACAGCCTTGACATTCTCCTTCCCAATTTGGAACCAGTCTGTTGTTCCATGTCCGGTTCTAACTGTTGCTTCTTGACCTGCATACCGATTTCTCAGGAGGCAGGTCAGGTGGTCTGATAGTCCCATCTCTTTCAGAATTTTCCACAGTTTGTTGTGATCCACACAGTCAAAGGCTTTGGCGTAATCAATAAAGCAAAAGTTGATGTTTTTTTGAAACTCTCTTGCTTTTTGGATGATCCAATGGACATTGGTAATTTGATCTCTGGTTCCTCTGCCTTTTCTAAATCCAGCTTGAACATCTGAAGTTCATAGTTCATGTACTGTTGAAGCCTGACCTGGAGAATTGTGAGCATTAGTTTGCTAGCGTGTGAGATGAGTGCAATTGTGAAGTAGTTTGAACATTCTTTGGCATTGCCTTTCTTTGGGATTGGAATGAAAACTGACCTTTTCCAGTCCTGTGGCCACTGCTGCATTTTCCAAATTTGCTGGCATATTGAGTGCAGCACTTTTACAGCATCATCTTTTAGGATTTGAAATAGCTCAACTGGAATTCCATCACCTCCACTAGCTTTGTTTGTAGTGATGCTTTCTAAGGCCCACTTGACTTCACATTCCAGGATGTCTGGCTCTAGGTGAGTGATCACACCATCATGGTTATCTGGGTCATGAAGGTCTTTTTTGTATAGTTCTGTGTATTCTTGCCACCTCTCCTTAATATCTTCTGCTTCTGTTAGGTCCATACCATTTCTGTCTTTTATTGTGCTCATTTTTGCATGAAATGTTCCCTTGATATCTCTAATTTTCTTGAAGAGATCTCTAGTCTTTCCCATTCTATTGTTTTCCTATATTTCTTTGCACTGATCATTGAGGAAGGTTTTCTTATCTCTCCTTGCTGTTCTTTGGAACTCTATTCAAATGGGTATATATTTCCTTTTCTCCTTTGCCTTTAGCCTCTCTTCTTTTCTCACCTATTTGTAAGGCCTCGTCAGACAACCATTGAGCCTTCTTGCATTTCTTTTTCTTGGGGATAGTCTTGATCCCTGCCTCCTGTACAATGTCACAAACCTCCATCTATAGTTCTTCAGGCACTCTGTCTATCAGATCTAATCCCTTGAATGTATTTCTCACTTCTACTGTATAATCATAAGGGATTTAATTTAGGTTATACCTGAATTGTCTAGTGGTTTTCCCTACTTTCTTCAATATAAGTCTGAATTTGGCAATAAGGAGTTCATGATCCGAGCCACAGTCAGCTCCCAGTCTTGTTTTCACTGACTGTATAGAGCTTCTCCATGTTTGGCTGCAAAGAATATAATCAATCTTATGTCAGTATTGACCATCTGGTGATGTCCATGTGTAGTGTCTTCTCTTGCATTCTTTTGTGTTGACTATATTAATAAGTAAAAGAAGCCAATCTGAAAAGGTTGCCTCCTGTATGATTCCAACTATTTGACATTTTGGAAAAGGCAAAGTTATGGAGACAGCAAAAAGATCAGTGTTGCTAGGGTTTTGAGAGGAGGGAGGCAGCACAGTGGATTTTTAGTGCAGTGAAACTATTTAATTAGCAGTAATGTATTAATATTGGTTCATCATTTGTAACAAATGCACCACAGCAATGCAAGGTGTTAAAAACAGGGGTATCCGGGTGTGGGGTGGGGTTGGGGGAGTATAAGGGAGTTCTCTGTACTTTTTATTTCTATTCAATTCTTCTGTGAACCTAAAACTGGTCTAAGAAACAGCATATTAATTAAAAAAATATAATCAACCTAATCTAAAACTGACTTTCTTTTTTTCTCGAGTATGGAATGAATGAAAGTTACTCAGTCTTGTCTGACTCTTCGTGACCCCATGGGCTATACAGTCCATGGAATTCTCCAGGCCAGCATGCTGGAGTGGGTAGCCTTTCCCTTCTCCAGGGGATCTTCCCAACCCAGGGATAGAACCCAGGTCTCCCTCTTTGCAGCTGGATTCTTTACCAGCTGAGCCACAAGGGAAGCCCAAGAATACTGGAGTGGGTAGCTTATCCCTTCTTCAGCAGATCTTCCTGACCCAGGGATGGAACTGAAGTCTCCTGCATTGCAGGCAGATTCTTTACCAACTGAGCTATCAGGGAACCCCTGAGTATGGCATCAGTTCAGTTCAGTTCAGTCACTCAGTCGTATCTGACTCTTTGAGACCCCATGCACTGGAGCACACCAGGCCTCCTTGTCTATCACCAACTCCCGGAGTTTACTCAAACTCATGTCCATTGAGTCAGCGATGCCATCCAAACATCTCATCCTCTGTCGTCCCCTTCTCTTCCCGCCTTCCATCTTTCCCAGCCTCAGGGTCTTTTGAAATGAGTCATTTCTTCGCACCAGGTGGCCAAAGTATTCGAGTATGGCATATCTAAGTGGAAAAATCCTGTTCCTCTGGCTTCCAATACTACCTCTTTAGTCCACACTGACGCCAGAATGATAAGGAAATGTAAGCAAGTCACTCTTCTCTTAAACTTCCTCAGGATAACCCACGGGTTGCAAGATGAAACTGGTACTCCTCGGTATGGCTTGCAAGGTCTGTAATAGTGAGGTGTGCTCCTTTCCTTGGCACACCTTGCATCATTGGATCCCACCCAGGATATTTATGATTCCTCAAGAGGTTGGAGAAGACTCTTGAGAGTCTCGTGGACAGCAAGGAGATCAAACCAGTCAATCCTAAAGGAAATCAACCCTGAATTTTCACTGGAAGGACTGACGTTGAGGCTGAAGCACCAATACTTTGCTATGTTATGAAAAGGGCCAACTCACTGGAAAAGACCCTGATGCTGGGAAAGACTGAGGGCAGAAGGAGAAGGCAACAGAGGATGAGATGGTTGGATGGCATCACTGACTCAATGGGCATGAGTTTGAGTAAACTCCGGGAGTTGGTGATGGACAGGGAAACCTGGCGTGCTGCAGTCCATGGGGTCACGAAGGACTTAGCAACTGAACAACCAGAGGTCTTTCAGAAACAGGAAAGTACTTCTCTGGCCTTGCAAGCTCCTGCTTATTCTTCAAATATCAGTGAGGGAGTTCTTCTCCTAAGCCTTCTCTGAGCTTCCCAGGAAGCTTTAAGATCCCTTTTCCTGGTACAGAGCCTGGAGATAAATACCACATTGTGATGCAATTGTTCATTCACATGTCTGGTGCCTCATTTGATCCAAGTTCCTTTCTGGCGCCACTATGCTGTATTTGTCTTTATATCCCTGGTGTCTCAGACGGACCTAGTATATAGTAGATGTTGAATAAATGCTTACAGAATAAACACCAGGAGTTGAATATTCAAGCTCTGATTCACCACAGCCTCTATGGTAATATCCTTTAGCTAGTACTTTAATAGTTCACACGTCTCTAATTAATTCTCACTTGTATATATAGTGAACTCGATTATCCACAAGAGGATTGCCCACATTGTAGTTCAGTGTAGCAAATCTTACTTCTAACTTCTTGTTGACATCACCAGCTGTTTACTTATGTCCTTCATTGACATTGTCACCAATTCTACCTACTTTTACTCTTGTATCAGCCAAGAACACAGCAGAATTTGGGGAAGGGAGAGGTTTTTTTAAAGAAACAAACATTTATTTGCCTCTCCTTATCTAAAATTTTGGTCTTAAAAATGCAATCGATCTCAAAGGCAGAGAAAAAGAGGAGAGACCAAATGAAGCAGATAATTCTGTATCTCAAACTACAAATCTCTGAATAGTTTTGAGATACTTTGAATACTTAATCAATAATACTATATACTATAAATGTTATTGGAGAAGGAAATGGCAACCCACTCCAGTATGCTTGCCTGGGAAATCCCATGGATGGAGGAGCCTGGTGAGCTACAGACCATGGGGCTGCAAAGAGTTGGCCCCAACTGAGCAACTAAACAACAAACAATACATTCATATGTCTATTATATTAGTATTTTATAACTCCTCACTTTTTCAGTGTGTTTGGATTCACCAACTTGATGATCATACTAACTGGCAGGATGTTTAGGAATAAAACAAGAGCAGCTGCACACGCCTAAAATAATCATATAGTAAAACACTATCTCCAATTTCAGATTGCTCATACAGACAGAAAATAAATACTTCAATCTCAGGCACAGGATTTTTTTTGTTTTATTTTGTTTTATGCTTCCCTGAGTATATTTTTTTTAATGTCATTTACATTAAACTCTTGAGCTGCTGACTGTGACTTAGATTTGTCTGAAGGCCCCCAGTAGTGATTCTTCTTTTAAATATAAAAGCCTAATGAACCCAGATTTTCAAAAGTAGCTAATATTGGGTTGAGGGCCAAACAATATAATGATGCAGAGCTACTTGCATTATTCCTGGAGCTATTTGATTTTGACAAGCCCACATTTGGTAATTAACATGAGAATGCCCCCTTGGGCCGTTCTCCTGTTAGCTAAAATATCTTATAAATTACTGTAATAAAAGGGGAAAAAAAGGAACATGCTGCCTGTCAATGTTTCAACTTATCTAGCAAGAGGAGGAGACAAAGCCCTGATCTGGAAGCATGCAGATGCCAAATGGGAACGTAAATTCTACTACCTTCTGTCCCGACAGGAGAGAGTTACCTATTCGTTGGTGGGAAAGGCACGCAAGCACCCATCGATTTCCCAAAGTGAAAGGTGTGCTGGCCCCTTGGATGGCAGTATTTTTATGATTCACATCTGCACTCAGGCAGTGAGTATCATCATCTACTAAACACCAGGTCAATGGACTCAGCACGTGCAATTGAAGCCGTAGCTTCAGATATTCCGTTTTCAGGTCTCTCGGCAGAGTTTAATAAATAATCCCATCTACTAATGATGGAAAGTACAGTCTAATTTATTTTACTGATCTAGATGAATGTATTAACATGGCCGTAATAGAGATTCTATGTGCATTTGTGGTTAGGAGTCAAATGTCTCTCTTCACTACCTCTGTTTGCCCCCATTTGGCTGCAAGCTTGTAATCAGCTAAAGGAACTGGAAGTAGACAAACGACCAGGTTTTATAGTTTATTTTCTTGGGATGAAGATTTAGCAATGATGTAATTCTAATTCTGGCAAATAGAAATAACAATCTGTGACTATTTCCTCAGAATTGACTTTTAAAATTCTTTCCATCCGTACTTTTTTTTTTCTGCTCCACCCACACACATATATCAGCCTCCTGCAGACATACAGGCCATCAAAAGATAATATGACACAACAAGTAACACACTCTTCACAAGCCACGTGGAAACTATTGTGTCTAAATACATCTATACTGATACACTCTTGAGTATCAGGTCATCAGGTAAAGGCATACGCAACAAAGGAAACTTCATTTTCTCACAGTACAGTTTTACCTGCTGTTACTTAAACAACTTGTAAGATAAATATCAATTTATCTTATCCTGGGACAATAACCATATTATTTTGAGTTGAGTTGACAACAGCTGTTGATTGAAACAAAAGTTTTCTATGTTCTATTACTTAAGGTATTTTTATTTTTTTTATCCTCCAGTTGAACAACACCAGAAGGAATCAATGGGTATAAAATGTAGACTTATTGATAAAAATTCCAAGCCCGCCATAGCATATAGCATAAAAATAGCTGTGCTGAATCCACAGCAGGCATACTTTGCTACTACTGCTGAATTTTAACAGGAACAGATCCAAAATCATGTCAGTGTTCCCATTTTTGTGCTACAGAGTAATGACATTTAATCAGGAATATTACTACACTCTTTTGGTGACAGCTGAGACACGAAACCAGCCAGCTGATGCAATTCCTGTCTTATTGTTGGCGGCCTATAGGCAGCAGCCACCAACAGGAAGCTGTCTTACCTTGTATATATCATCAGAGGAAACTTTATGGAACAGAGCTTACAGAACAGACTGCAGATGGAGTCCATCATATCTCCCAGAGACTTCTGAAATCATCCTAGTCTTCACCTATCCCTGTGGCCGAAGGGTGCGCAAGGATTTAACTGTTCCAGATTTTTAATACAACAGTGCTGCCCTCGCCAGGTGTGAGGCAACATAAGGTTTGCAGAATACAACTGCCATAGCTCCTGCTCAGTTAGATCGATGGCCTATAATTACCTGGGAATTACTTGGACGCAAATCAATGGTGTATTACGTCCCATTCATAATGAGCAGGGTAACTTTTGCCTGGTCTAGAGACGTCTTGATAAAGACAATGTCCCCATCTGCTTCCCCTGCCCTCCTCTGCTGCCCAAATTGCAGGTGACCCAGCCCAGAAAGACTGGGGATATGGGATGAGGGAGGGCTTCAGGCAGGCAGGGAGTGGGGGCTGTGTGCCTTCCAACTCTGAAAACGGCCCTCAGTGCAGTGGTTGCAGGTTTTCCCTCTCAACCCAATGCGTGCACGAAGATTGACATCTGAGATAAAAGGCACCGCATTCCATTAGAAGTCATCAGCTTGGCCAGCCTCCTCCCCCGGCCACGCCCCAAGGGATCCAGCCACATTCTGATGACATCCATCAAGCTCCCAATTCCAGCTCAACAGTTTGCAGCAATTTCTCCATCTTACAGCTCTCACCAAGGGAAGGGGCGGGGTGGGGGTGGGAGACCCAGGCAAGCGGTGGGGAGGGGCTGCTCCGCGCTATTTGATCAAGCACCGAACCTGCAGCCCCATAACTAAACTACCACCAACACACCACTCTGTCCTGTAATACTTCTGAAAAGTAAAGGAGCAGAGCAGGAGTCCTGCTGGATTTCCCTTAGCAACCTGACAGGAGCCCACAAGGTCAGCTAGCAGGAAGCGTAGAAAATTATACAGTGGGGAATTATCAGCTAAATTATTTCACGATACTCAGGATTTTTACTGTTCTTCCCAAGACAGTGGCCTCTTGCTACCCAGATTAGAAACAAGAATAAAAGGACAAGAATGACAAAAGGAGGGAGAAAGGAAAGGGAAACATTTAAAACTCCTTATTATGTGTGTGTGTATTTTGTGTGTGTGTGTGTATATTTGTATATTTTTTGGCTTTGGTTTTTGTTTTGACGCAACTCGTTGAGGCAGCTGCCCAGGGATCCGATCTGCTTGTTTTCTTTCTCTGGCTAGGATGATGCGTCTTATCCTTTTTGTTTGGGGTGGAAGGACAATGGGGGTTGGGCTGGAGACTGCCTCCCAATCAGGTTTGCAGCACCAGCTACGAGCTACAGCAGCAGGAGCAAGCATGATTTATCAATTAACAGGTAATGAAAAAAATTCTCTGCAATTAAAGATATGATTTTGCTCAAACAGGAAGCGGCACCATACAACTGTGTACCCCTCACAGGAATACTCTGCTCCTGTCACTAATGTGGAACACAGCTAATTTTAACAGAGTGTGTGTGGGTCCCTTGGGGGACTCCATGTTGATGAAGGAATATACAGTAGGGAACCCCCAGAGGACCTGGCTGATTGGAGAGCCCCAGGAAAGGTGTAGGGAAATTACATTTCCTGTTTCTTTAGAGAGTTATTAAAGGGAAAGGCAGCTTTAATCACTGAAAGACCAGTTGCTGTATTATTTTTGATTTATATACCAAAACAATACCCTTTTATTCCTTGGTTGCTTTTTAATATATATGTCAGCTTAGTCAATATTATATTTCAGTACAACATATAAACGGCTGTAGGAGCTTGTTAAAAATGTGAAGGGTTTTGAAAGATTATACAAGATAAAAGGTATTATTGCTACTCAACCTCAAATGAGAGAAAATTGAAGTAGACAGACAGAAATTTTCCCTCTTTTTTTTTCCCTTTCATGTGAATCAACAAGATCATTTTTTTAAAGGAACGAACCATGAATTTCCTAATGATATAAAAAAATTGTAAGATTTACAATGTTTTCTTTTTCTGAATTTACAGACAGTTTCCTTAGAAAATGTTCATTTCTACGCAATAACCGTAGAAAGGACAGAGTAATTTGTTAAAATTATGTTTATGTCACTTTGCCTAAAATAATTCTCTATGGTCAATATTTTCCATCAATAATTTAATAAACTTTGGGGGTAGAGGAACCTTCAGATCACCTAGTTGAACCCTTCCATTTTTCAGGTAAGAAAACAAAGAGACGGGCTAAGTATTAAAAACGATACAACAACAGCTATAGTAAATCTAACGTCAGCTGGGTGATTACTCCATCAGGCACGGCTCTGAGCTCATTGCATATATTATTTAATTCTCACAAAAGCTCTATGAGGTATTATTATGAATATACCCATTATTATTTTTATCTAAGGAGAAGCTCAGGCACAGAGAGGGTGAGTGATTCCCTCAAGATCAAACATGAGAATGGCAGAGACAGGACACAGGGCCAGAGAGTTTGGACTCTGGAGTCTATGGTGTTAATCACTAGGCTATGCTGTCTCTTCTGTCACATTAATTACTGAGGCCTGAGCACTAGACCCCAGATCCCTGGACTTCAGGTCTGACATAAAAAAGAAAACGATTTGACATCTATTAGATTATGTGGGAACACTCTCTGCACCAAGATAACCCCTCAGTGTTGAATTTCAAGAAGACAGTCCCAGAACCAAGTCTAGCTCTGAAACCCAACAGGACAGCGCATATCAGTGAGGGTGCTGGATGTGGCTGATGGACCGAGGGCGGGCGGCGGGGAATGCTAATGACCTTGGGCCAAATCGGGAGGAGGCCAGGCTCCTGCTGCTGTGACCTCTGACCTCCCAGAAAGATCCTCCTGGGTCTCCCTCTAACCCCCCAGGTTAAGTCTCCCCACATCACAGTCCAGCCCAAACCTGATCACACTGATTAAAAACTAGTGTTCTATTTCTGCCCTTTTAAAATTTAATAGAAAGATGAAGTCTTCCTAAGACAGCCAAAATCTATAACCGTTCTCACAAATATCCTCACTGAAAAACTGCTTGCCAAAGCTGTGTTCAAGAACCACTACAGTGAGGGGCATGAGTGCAAACAGCTTTCTTTGAAAACACAAACAAAAAAAATAGAAAAGGGGAAAAAAAGTACATTCTGGCACCTGTAAGTGATGGAAAACGCGGCTTCAAACCCTGCCCCACAGTATCACCTCGGGCAAAGGTTTCCTCTTCTGTTAGAACTGGAACGTTTGGAAGCAGGCTGCCCCTACCAGTTTTGTTCTTGTTTCTTGGGAGGATTCCTCTGACAGTTCCTAACTGCGTTATCGAGATTCCTCTCGCTGCTAATGGCCAATTCATTTGTATTACCACATTTAGACCTTACACTAAACAAACAATCGCAGGTATGAAGAGTGGTCTCACGGATTTCACGGGAACTGCCTATTCTGCCTGGCTTGGACAACACCAGCAGGAAATCAAGCAGGTGCTCCCCGTTCTTCCCGTCCAGTTTTCCTGCCCTCTTCCAGGCCCGCAGACAGACTGACGGACACGTGGTGCTCACGCGCACACCCTCCCCATCCACCCCAGCAGTGAGCCTTGCCCTCCCTGGGGAAGAACTGGGACAGACACTGAGCCCAGCTTCTTCATTTAGCAGCCGAGGAACTGACTATGGGAAGGGATAAGAGGCTCACCACGTGGCAGTTAGTGGCTTGATTCTGAGGATGTCGGACCACTGTTCTTTACGCAGCACCACATCCCAAATAAAAGCATAGAGAAGTCCTCCATTCCTGGGGGGTTGGGGACTTTTCCTTTCTACAGCCCTTGTTCGGTGGCTCCATATTACAAATGATCAGTTTCCCAGGCCTCTCTGAAGGCCCTCCGCTCAGACATCCTTACCCACTGGAGTAGCGGCCCCACTGGTAGAATCAGACACAAAACAGTACGGAGAGCATCCCTACCTGCCACTCAGCCCTTCCCACGTGGCTCGCACACCAGTCCAGCCACACAGAGTATACCTCTCGGCGACTCAGCCGCTCCAGCTCTGAAAACAGCTGAGCTGTTAAGGGCATCAACTCTCTCAGCATCAAAGTGTTAGAGGATGTCAGAGACCAGCAATGTTTCGAAGAATTAATTAAGGAAAATAAACATTAGAAAGTTATTTAGAGGTTCAGACTAGGAAAAAATATGAAGAAAGATAACCCTGAGTCATAGTCTAATTTTGATAGGTACAATTTGTACCTATCTTTCAGTAGATGAGAGAGGTGGCACACGAAACGGATCATTAAACAGTAGTGTGAAACCAGGGAAATTAACCAGCTGCTGTGAAAGCCACCTCTCTTATTCTCTGCGAAAAAGGAGAAAGAGGATGGGGGTGGGGAGGAGGGTGCACAGGAATAAAGGAGCTGATTGTGCCGATAGAGCCTGTGCTTAGAAGTCTGTGGACAGCCTTTAAGCTAGTGAACAGAAAATGTGTGATCAAAAAATAATAATTGTACGTGAATGATCTTTCATACTTTTGAAGTTATAATAATTTGTTCTGGAAGGCCCTTAAAGATCATTTCATGCAAGGCCCTTGATTTAACATGAAACTGAGGCTGAAGAGAACTGACTTGACCTTCTGTTCCCATAGCAAGTTGGTGGCATAAGGCCGGCCTCCTGGCTCTCTGCCCGCCTTGGTCTCTCCACTGACCTGCACTGCCTGGCCATCCAACAGCCCAAAGGGCACCAGTGAGCCCTTCTCAACTGAGCAGGTAAGAACAGGGTACAAGATGGTTGCGTTTTGGCTGTTTAGCTGTTTTTCCGAACCCACAGGAGACAACCTCTTTTCTCCATCTGGAGGAATTTATGGGACCATTTGGGTGTTGACTAAGCATCCCATGTGCCTCCACCAAGAAATGCAAAAAGATCACACGTCCATATGAGCAAAGAACCCGGCAAAAGGCCATGCCCCAGAGTCAATGCAGGAGAGCTGCCACAGGAGTACTCTGTGTCCCAGAGTCCAGGACCTTTGGGAAAGGCATGACGTCAAAGATGGGAGAGGGGAGGAGACTTTGGGGGAGAACGGATACATGTATACGCATGGCTGAGTCCCTCTGCTGTCCACCTGAAACTATCACAACATTGTTAATTGGACACCCCAATATGAAAGACAAAGTTAAAAAAAAAAAAAAGATGGGAGAGGAATGCCATCTTCTGAATGCCTTCCTTCCAGGTGCTACTCCATTTAGTCTGTCTTTTTTTTCCACTGTATTTTTAATTTTTTTATTTCTCTGGCCTTTCTGTTTGGCATGTTGGATTTAGTTCCCCAGCCAGGGATCGAACCCATGCCGCCCGTGGTGGAAGCTCAGAGCCCCAACCACTGGACTGCCAGGGAAGTCCTTCCATGCAGTCTTTACATACCCTTTTCTTAGATGAGACAATTGTGACCAGAAGTGTTGAGTGACCTGCCTATTACACCGAGAACAAATACTCCAGCCCGGGTCCACTTTCTGAGTTCAAGTTCTTCCTTTGAGACCCTGTTGCTCTTCTCTCTATATGTGCTATGTGAGTAACACAGCAACTAGGTCTTTGGGTGAAATCAGACTGTGGTATCAGGTGATAATTTATATCTTATTTGCTTCATCCAATAAATTCCAAATTTTTTTTCCCCAGTAAATTCCAGATTTCTCTCTTTTCCAGAATGAAAAGAAAAGCCCGTCTCTTCTCCACTTCCCTTTCTGATCCCAGCCTGGCTCGTGGAAGAACAAAAAGGAGAGCAGCCAACGTGAAGGAAAGGAACATCTCTCTGGCTGAGACCGCAGTGCCAAAGAGAAAGAGAACGCAGGAACAAAGTAACAAATTATATTGTCAGAGAAAATGTGAACTTTTTGATTGGGGATGACATTTATTTTAAGTGTGCAATGACGGCAGGGAATCTGTCAGGGTAAGACATGGCAGAGGTTTCAGCGTTTCTTAAGAGTGTCGTGGGAATTTAGCTAAAACTGTTAAAACTGACACCATTGGCTTTTGTTAGCACATTAAGCATGGGAAAAGTGCCAGTCAGCATAGCCTCCATAGCATCAGTTCAGTTAAATCATCTGGAAGATGCATAAAACTGGGGGGGAGGGGAAGGGGGATAATAACAGCTACATTTTTCAAGACTTGGGGAGACTGAGGGGGAGAAGGCCAGTGCCATTTTGATAAGAATGACAAATGATTCCTTTAAGATATAGCTCCCTACAAGGGAGAAGGAGAGCGGAGGGCATTTTTTTCAGCCCCACTATATTCCTAAAGATATTTGCGTGGAGGAAACCAAGTACCACATGATGCTAAGATTTAGAGAGGGAAATACTCATTAATCAGCACATAGATGGACATACATGGAGGTGGCGGAAGTCAACTGAAGACCCACCTGTCTCAAACATCTTGCTTTAAAAGAGAGTCAATTATTATTTCCGTGTTAGGTTGAGGGAGAAAAAGCAGAAATTCCACTGTTTACCGAGTGAGATGAACTAAATCAAATGCGAAGGCACTTTTGCTTTTCCAGGAAATCTTCAAACGAACCCAATAAACTGAACCTTGCCTTGACCTGATTCGTCTCCATAAGCAGATGAAAAGAAAAGAAAATCGACAGCTTGACAATGCCGTGGTTTCCAACAATTAAGTGGACCTGCGCTCTTGGTGACCAGACCACTGTTACATAGAAATGGTAGCCTAAGCTTCTTGGACAAATGTTTTGACTGGAGCCGAAGAATTTCATTCTCAGCACCCTCTGGCTAGTAAAACGAAAAATTACATGTTTGTGTCACAGGAAGACTTAAAAAAGGGTTTGGTGTTTATGTTTGAAGAGCACGAAAGATATTGTCAGGCTGCCAAATTGTGCTAGAAAATGCAGTGCCTTTGACCATAACCCTGTCTGTGTGCTTTGCAAGATCTTAGGAAGTGAAATAGTTCCCCAAAGTTAGGAAGTCCCTTGGGAGCTATTTTTCCTTAGGGCACAGAAAACTGAAATTCTGTGCTAGGGTCCCCTTATTGACTCCCGACTCAAGAAAAGCCTTCCATTTGGCAAAACTCGATGAAGCAAATGACTTTCTTGCCCTTTGGCAGAGACTGAACTCTGCCTGTACTTCTACATTAGGATTTACACTCTCTGAAGTCTGCAGAGGCTCTGAGTTTGCTGGTATCTATCTGACTTGGGATTTTCTGGTCAGCTTCCAAGAGAGTGTTTATTGTCCATAGGTTAGGGTGCCTTTAATTCAAAGGCTTTCCTAGCTCCCTGGTTTATCTGTAAATGATTACTCCATGCTCAGATTTTTCAGCAACAGACCCTAATGAATGTAAATAAAATAAGCTCCAGTTTTCCAATTACAGAGCTATGACCCTTCTCTTTCTCTACGACATCACTGCTGACTGTCGGTGACCAGTGTAAGTTTCCAACATTCCGTGCGTGAGGAAGTTTTTGCTCATTTGCGCTTGTCTGGTTTAGCTGATAAAACACAGACGCAGAATTAAGGGCAAAAACATAGAAACTGGCTGCCAAGAACTGTCTTTCTACTAGGCAAACATCATCTTGTGTAGCTTAAAACACTAAACGTTTTTCCTAAAGGGCTGCTTCCATCCTCCTCCCCCTCGACACCAAGAAGGGAACATATGGAAGAATGAGATTGGACCAGAGGATGCTTTCTTTTGGCTCCAGGAGTGGAGCTGTTGCACAGGCATGGCACCTCATCAAATACACCAGACTGACACCGCTTGGACCTGCCCAACCTCATTTCCTAGATCCTTCAAGTCCTCCCCCTCGTCGATCTCTGGCGATTACCGAGCACAGGCCACTCAGCAGGCACCGCACCTGGGTTATTCAGACACACACCGCCTGAGTTTTGAAATTTAAGAAAAAACAAACAAAGAGATCAAGGGGTTGCTGTAAGCATTGTCCCAATTCAGCAAATACTCTTATCCCCAAATAAAATGGACTGAATAAGGTCATTGGGACTGGCCTCATTATTGGCAGCCTTCAGTGGAATCATAGCTCACTAACGCATGACCTCATTCTTAACTCTACTTTCCTTACTGCCTACCTCAAAAGTTCCTGGACTGCTCTTCTGCACACGAGAGCAGGACTTACATGGAACAGATGTGGCTTCCATGTCTTAGCTTGGCCAGGCCAGGGAACCTTGGGAAGGCAAGTCCCAGGAGAGAGAAAAAATACAGGCAAGTAAGTGGTCACAAAACTGCTGTCTATTTTAACCAATGCACGGACAGCTGGGTTGTTTCCTAGATTTTCAGATACTTTACAGTAGGTTTCCCTTTATATATGCTTGTTCAGTGACGAAGAAAGGTTGCAGAAGCATTCATTAACATAAATATTTTGCAAGAGTTTCTATTAATTCCAGAAATAAAATTCAGGAGACAGTTACCTAAGAGATTTCTCTTTCACGTGAGCCCATTAGTTGGGTTTTTAAAAGCAATTCTAATGAACTATTCTAATAGGTTATGGTAATCAGTTCCAAAGTTATTAATCTGCCTACAAACAAAATCACACCTGCTAAAGATGTTCACATTGTTATCAACAGATACGCAAATATTCTTGGTATTGACCTTCCCCTGACATAGGCTAACACAACTGGAAGACTTAATAAGCATCTAATGTCTCACACAACTTTGAAATGTCACTTAGTATCAACATGTACTCTGTCTCCTATTTTCTACACTATAATCCTCTTTTCAGCACTCTCAACATAGCATTAGTGAAATTTCTTCAAAGCTAGCTTTCTAGCAAATATCCCACTATGCTTTGTGACATCACAGAAATTTCCCTAACAACTGTGAAATCCTAAACAGAAATGCATTTTCATGTCAAGTGGATAATAAAAGATGAGGTCAGGAAGATATTGGCCTTCAAGAATAAAGAGATGAAAAATGAAGAAAATATAAAGTGTGACTTATAAGGTGATGTGGTGGCTTTTTTTTTTTGGGTATTTTGTAAACTGGCCCTGAGAACAATTAAAATCAGAGTTCTAAAGATGTTCTGAGCAAGGATGGTGTTGTTTAGAATAAGCTGATAGCCTTTAGTGGCAATTATTTAAAGAGTAACTTCCATTATTATGCCTAAGTACTATCATATTAAAATTAAAAATGATGTGAAATACAGAATCTTTGAAAATGCCTTCATAAAGTTTTTTTAAGATACCGGTATTCAAAATGATAAATAACAAGAAAATTAAAGCTTCCATTATTTTCTCCATTTCCATTATTTAACATTTTTTAGGAGACAGAGGAAAAAACAAAAGAAGAAACATTTCCTCCAATGGGAAGGACCAATAGATATTGAAAGTTGCCACAAGTATCTATAATAAATTCAACCATCAAATGTCACATGACTGGAAGGAAGAGAAATATTTTCTGAGGCAATGGTTCAATTTGTCCTTTAACTAAGTGATGCCATCAGTCATACCAATAAGACGGTAAATATTTTCACTAGTACAGGGAACAACCTTTTGGTTGGTTTATAATTACAAGAATGATGTTAACTGAAGCCTTTGCTTTGTTTCTATATCCCTTGTTAGTACCAGAGACCTCTTTGCCTCTCTTGTTTTTCTCAAAAGCAATTTAGAAAATGCTTGTATTTTAGACAAAAGGAGAACATTTGGTGAAAGAAAATTCATCATTAGGTATCTAGAGGTTTGTTAATAGAAAAGGCAACTCCCACAGTGTATCCTAGTGCTCAAGCCAGACACACATGCTCAGGACCAGCAAGCTGCCTTCACAGTGGGCCAAAAGTCATTACCATAATTTTATATTACATAGACTACATTGAAAATTTAATATATCCCAGCAAAAAGAGACAAAAGACATTTTGCATAATGCTTCTGTGAGCGCACTCTCTCCTGCCACTCTTCTAGCCACCCCATGCAGACAATCACACCAGGAAAAAGAAGTTCATTACCTAAGCCAAATCAAAATTAGGCTTTTCTTTTTGATAGGGAACTTCATTAGTAAGCCCTGTCTTATACAGCTGGGAGATTTGATGAATCTATCTTAGAGTCATAATTCAGTACAATCAGCCACAATTTTAAGTTTTACATCTTTATTAAGAAAAGTAGAAATAGATAAACTGGATACACACAGATGGATATTTAAAGATGTTAAATCAAGATGGTAACTAAAACCACTTTTGGATATTTGAAACATTCTCAGCTTATAGAAGAAACCCAGGTAAGAAAGGCACCTCTGTGCCAACTTAGCTACCCAGGATGAAGGCTTTCAAGGGGAAAAAAAAAAATCAGAGAAGCCAACGCTGAAACACTTGGAGTTCAGGAAAGCGACTATTTATTGAAACTGTTCAAATGAAAACATCTTCACATTTTAAAGTTAGCCTCTGATTAACAAGAAAACACAGGGGAAAAGAGTCATTTTAGATATCCTCTTACGATAAAGGCTAAGATCTATTGTGCCTACATGGCGTCCAAGACAATATCCACTGTGGTGCTGAGCCTCCGTTTGTATCATACAAAACTTAGTCATCCCGCGGACAGGGAACAAAGAGCCCCCCTCTCCCCTTTGTGTGACCCACATATGTAAGTAAGTGCACCAGCGTGCAGGAGCACTGCTGGCTGCAGACAATTGTCTGTGGAACTCCTCCAAGATCGGAGTCTTTCATGCTGAAAAAAACCCATCCCCGTGGCCCTGGTCGTGGACATAGTTTTACACGCTGTGTCTGAAGCGAACCTTGACTTCCGTAACCAGACTGAGGCTTCAATATCATGCAGGGCTTCCTTGGCCATTGTCCACAATGCTTTCTCTTAATCCTACAAAGCCAGCTCTCCTTCAAGAGAAATATCAGGCTCACTATGCCACTTCTCCATACCCCCAGCCCCTGCCTCATTGGCATCCATGAATGTCCCCAAATACTTAGATCAATATTATTGCAAGAACGAGCGTCCTCCACAGACTTAGAGAATGAATTTACGGTTGCTGAGGGGGAAGGCCAGGGGAAGGGGTAGTTAGGGAGTTTGGGACGGACATGTACACACTGCTATATTTAAAATGGGTAACCAACAGGGACCTACTGGAGAGCACAGGGAACTCCGCTCAATGTTATGTGGCAGCCTGGATGGGAGTGGGGTTTGGGGGGAGAGTAGATACATGTATATGTATGACTGAGTCCCTTCGCTGTTCTCCTGAAACTGCTACAACATTGTTAATCAGTTATACCCCAGTACAAAATAAAAAGTTAAAAACAGAACAGGAGTCCTGAATTCCTGAAGGTTAAGATTTTTTAAAACAGAAAATAGTTTCCTAGACTTCTTCGGTGTTATTAATCAATATTTTCTGCTAACCATGGATGATGGGCAAAGCCTATGGCAAAACAACAAAACCAGAGGAAAAAACAAACTTCTTCCACTCTGCCACAGAGGTCGCCATCTGGATGGTAGGAGCACTCAAGAGACAAATTCCACTTGACTTAAGCTTGAACTGGTCACGGAGCACAAATTGCCCAAATGGACCAATCCTGACTTCCAGTATTGTAAGGAAATGGCAACCCACTCCAGTGTTCTTGCCTGGAGAATCCCAGGGACAGGGGAAGCCTGGTGGGCTGCCGTCTATGGGGTCACACAGAGTCGGACACGACTGAAGCGACTTAGCAACAGCAACAACAACAGCAATGTTCAACAACCTCTTTTTGAAAAAGGACAAAAGATTTAAGAGGTTCCTAGTTAAAGAGTTAAAAGCTAAATACTTTACAACTATTTAAAGCGCACTCTCAGAGAATGCTGAAACATGAATAGCACTATGAATTCTATCTCCCCTTTAGGTTTAACTTTTACAAATTAATTAACAGTCTATTGTATTTCTTTGTAATGTTTTATCGTCTTATGAAAACTTTACATTTCCTGGTAGCTTGCTACCAGGGGGTGGAAGTAGAAAGTGGAAATGAAACAGTGGAAACCTTTACAAAGGTTCATGATTACAATAGTTTCTATTTATAAAGTTTTAACTGTGCACCAGGTATGTTGTTAAATGCTTTCCCCCCTCTAAATAGCCGTATTAGTTAGCTACTACTATTATTCCCATTTTATGGATTAGGAGACTGAGTTTTTGAGAGGTTCAGTGGTTTTCCCCAGTCACACAGCAAGCAAGTAGAGACGCTTGGATTTTTACTCACTAATCTGATTCTAGGGCTTCTCTGGTGGCTCAGACAGTAAAGAATCTACCTGCAATTCAGGAGACAGGCCCATTTTCCTAATCACCATGTTCTCTAATCCTCCCAAGCAGGCCACAAGAAATAAACAATTCCAGGAAATCAAAAAAATTGCTTCATTCTCACACCTGTCCTCTAAGTCACTTATAAAAATGTCCCTTCAGGTGTTCTTTGAGGCCAGGAGCTATAAGAAGTTTTTAGATATAAAGAAAAACAGTCAGGGAGCCCTACAGAAAACTGGGAAGGATATAGAAAGAGAAATATATAGAAACATGGGCATATTCTATGCCATGATTTTGGTTTCTCTGAAAAAACTCACTCCATTTCTGGTTTTATTTGAAAAAAAGAAAACAAAACTAACTTTCATCTTCGTAAGCCTTGCTACTTGGCCAGCTTAACCATCACTAATGCCTCTCTAAGGTCCCATGAAAGTCACACCAGGTCATCCTTCAGTTTTCGTTTCCTTAATCAAATAAAGTTGGGTCAATCATGGACCAGTGTGAATCTTCTTCCCTCTTTGCTGACTCAGCTATGTTGTTCTTGCCTCTAGAGTCCGTCCTTTTCATTTGACTCTTTATCCACATTACATTACACTGTGATCACCTCTTTACAGATAAGCCTGGTCTGCCAATCACAACCAGAGTCTATACAACTTGAGAGCAGGAGATATATCTCATGTGTTTGTAAGTAACAAGCAAAACAAAACTGGGTGCTCTGGGGACTTCCCTGGTGGTCCAGTGGCCAAGATTTCCTGCTAACAATGCAGGGGTCCTGGGTTCAATCCCTGGCTGAGGAACCAGATCCCACATGCCACAATTAGGAGGTCATATGCTGTAGCTACAGATTCCATGAACTGAAAGTAAGACTGGGTAGAGCCAAATAAATAAAACAAATAAATATAAAAGCACAAATCTATGCTCAGATACATCAAAGTGTTAAAATAATAATTTAAAAAAACTGGATGTTCAAAAACCATGTGGCAGTGGGGGTAAGACTACACAGGAATCTCAGACAGGATACATAAGTATAATTCTTTCTGCCTTAGTTTTCTTCTTCTGTCCTGTTTTATCTTCTCTGTGGCTCCAATCACAGTCTTGAATGTCCTTGGCTCGGTCTTGGTTGGAAGGAGAACATGAATAAGAGCTTGATTACCCACCCACCCCCAAACCAATACTGCAAAGATCTGACTTTCTAACTAAGAAGCTACTTCCTTTCTTTCCATGCTTCAGTTTCTTCATCTGTAAAATGGGTACTTAGTGATGATAATGATTATTATGATGATAACAATAAAGCTTCTGTATTCTCCAAACGACATTAAGGATCAAAGAAATACATGTAGAATCTGGTGCATAATATTAAAGAATACAGAGCAGGGTAAATATTCTACAATTTGAGATTTACAAAGGCACTGATGCATACCAGTACACAGTTGGCAAAACAACAGCAAAGACCATGATTGAAAATAAACCAACAAATGTCAACAAGATCAAACAGAGCAATAATATCAACAATTGACGAAACAGGTGAAATCAAGGGTCTTGAGACTTACCTTTTATATTAATGTGCAATAATATAATCCAAAGAGGCATTTGTATATATTTTGTAAAAGAGTTGTAGATTATACAAACTCTGGGCTTCCCAGGTGGTGCTAGTGGGAAAGAACCCACCTGCCAACGCAGGAGATGCAGGAGATGTGGGTTCCATCCCTGGGCGGGGAAGATCCTCTGGAGGAGGGCACGGCAACCCACTCCAGTACTCTTGCCTGGGGAATCCCATGGACAGAGGAGCCTGGCGGGCTACAGTCCATAGGGTCCCAAAGACACGACTAAAGCAACTTGGCACACACGCACGCGTATAAATCCTGGACACGTGGCCACAAAAAGGAAATCGATTATCATCCTGAGAGGGACGAAATACATATATTTTTAAAATTCCCCTCGTATGCAACTGCAATTTTGTCCTAGTTCAGAAAATCCAGTTCAGCTATTTGCTTTTTCAACAGATTTCCACATGTTATTAGAAGTACACAGTTAACCAGGTTTCAGGCGGTAGACAAAATGGCATTGTGGGATTACATTAGTTCGACAGCTGCTTTATGACTATAGCTTCCAGACCAATTTATTTAATATTGATCTTTAAACAAACATCAGTACAAATAAATTTGAGCACTCCAGTCCCGAGATTTTATATCTATAAAAGAGCCCTATATTCAGAGAAGCGGGGCTGCTTGTGTTTCTGCCTTTGATTCTGTTTTCTTTGATCCTACCAGGTATCAAATACATCAATGCCAAATTAAAACAAATCCATCTTCAGATAACACTCTGTTTATAATCTTCCGTGCAGAACGAATTTTTCTATCAATAACTTCCAGCAAGCGTTTTAACTGATCTTTTTATTGCTTTATTCTGGGGACTACAAAAGGCAGCAGTGGCTGGTCCTGACTCGAGCTGAAGACCTGACTCCACCCGGAATATCTCCCAGGAAGGGCTGAGGTCCACTTCCCCATCTCCAAGCAGCTTGCTCTCTTTAACAATTTCAACCCAGCGGCAGGGACACACCAAGAGCCAGCTGCCTCTACTGAGAAAATTGCTGCACAGAGCTAGGGGTTCGGAAGGCCACTCTCAAGAATTTTTACGGGACTACAGTTGACCATTTGGAGGAGGGGACAGCTGGGTGCTAAATATAAATGGGAAAAAAGACTTAGATAGGGAAATAGATAATGAATCCTGGGATTAAACACTCGATTCAATTAGGCGGGCATATCTGAATGTGAAGCATAAATGGACCCAACATAATTATTTGCACAGGACTTATTTATGCCCTTCTTAGTTATCCTGATTGAGTACAGAGATGGGGCTCACCAGAGGGTGGATATTCCTGGGGCCTGGAAAGGCGATAAAGTTCAAAGGTTTTGGTCACAATTCATTCGTGTCTGCCATCTGTTTTATGTTCATAGAGGTCTACGGATTACATTGATCTTTCGAAGAAATAAAGTTTCTTTTCTGTTCTTTTCTCTTCCCTCCCTCCTCCCTCTTCCTCTCCACCCTTTCCTTCCTTCTTTTCTTTTAAACATAAATATTCTGGAAACAGAGTAGGTCAGTGGAAAAAGTCTTTCTGGGAAACTAAAAATCCCTTCAGCAACATATTCAGGTTTTTTTTCTCCCAGACACCTTGAACCTGTACCATCAAAGGAAGGTATGTTGGCTCTGAAACTGTAAAATAATTGTTTACTGTGAATTATGAATTTTGGTCAGTGAAGGATTGTTTTTAAGAACATCTGAATTTTTTTTTAAAGTCTTTATTTTGTGATAAATTAGGGCTCAAGGAGAGATCGAAAGGACATGGTATTTTCATGTTTAACATCAGAGACGCATAAAAGATACAATTATTTAAGACTACTATCCCTCAGCCAATCTAATAGCTTGATGCTATAAATAAAGCAACAAATCTATTATTTATATAAGTACCAGCTTCTGCTATGCCCTTTCCAGTGCGCTGATATAAATGAACTTGGAGCATTCAACAAATGTACAGAATAAGAACCACATCTATCGCATTTTCCTAATTTGAAAGGACTCTTCTTTGTTCAGCAAACCATTAAAACCATTCATGTTCTGGAGACAGATGAAAAATGTCCACGTGGCTAACTGTGGCTACTTTCCTGCCCTGGGAAACAGGGTGAAATATCAGGCCTGGGCTCTTGTCCCCAGTGCTGCTGCAGAATCTAAGAGAGGAGGCAGACCCCCTCCCCCGACCCTCGCCCCATGAGCTGGGACGCTATGATTGGGCTGGCCAAAGAGGAAGATCTTCTTTCAGTTGTATGCGTGGTGGGGTGGATAGAGAATGACTCTCTCCCTCTTAAAGTTATTAAAAGGATTAAATAGTGGAATATGTGAATCTCTGATAACCAGAGATCAGGCCAACAAAGGCTTCATACTCTTTCCTAACTCACAATTATCATCCTAAGATACCTAGTAAGCCAATGATTTTACTAAAGGAAGTCCACTTATATGGCTAATATAGGCTTCTATACTTACTGACTATGCCAAAGCCTTTGACTGTGTGGATCACAATAAACTGTGGGAAATTCTGAAAGAGATGGGAATACCAGACCACCTGACCTGCCTCTTGAGAAATTTGTATGCAGGTCAGGAAGCAACAGTTAGAACTGGACATGAAACAACAGACTGGTTCCAAATAGGGAAAGGAGTTCGTCAAGGCTGTATATTGTCACCCTGTTTATTTAACTTATATGCAGAGTACATCATGAGAAATGCTGGACTGGAAGAAACACAAGCTGGAATCAAGATTGTTGGGAGAAATATCAATCACCTCAGAATGGCAGAAAGTGAAGAGGAACTCAAAAGCCTCTTGATGAAAGTGAAAGTGGAGAGTGCAAAAGTTGGCTTAAAGCTCAACATTCAGAAAACGAAGATCATGGCAGCCGGTCCCATCACTTCATGGGAAATAGATGGGGACACAGTGGAAACAGTGTCAGACTTTATTTTTCTGGGCTCCAAAATCACTGCAGATGGTGACTGCAGCCGTGAAATTAAAAGATGCTTACTCCTTGGAAGGAAATTTATGACCAACCTAGATAGCATATTCAAAAGCAGAGACATTACTTTGCCAACAAAGGTCCATCTAGTCAAGGCTATGGTTTTTCCTGTGGTCATGTATGGATGTGAGAGTCGGACTGTGAAGAAGGCTGAGTGCCGAAGAATTGATGCTTTTGAACTGTGGTGTTGGAGAAGACTCTTGAGAGTCCCTTGGACTGCAAGAAGATCCAACCGGTCCATTCTGAAGGAGATCAGCCCTGGGATTTCTTTGGAAGGAATGATGCTAAAGCTGAAACTCCAGTACTTTGGCCACCTCATGTGAAGAGTTGACTCATTGGAAAAGACTGATGCTGGGAGGGATTGGGGGCAGGAGGAGAAGGGGACGACAGAGGATGAGATGGCTGGATGGCGTCACTGACTCAATGGACTTGAGTCTCAGTGAACTCTGGGAGTTGGTGTTGGACAGGGAGGCCTGGCATGCTGCGATTCATGGGGTCGCAAAGAGTCGGACACGACTGAGCGACTGATCTGATCTGATCTGATACTGGGTGACCAAGGACTGGGACAGGAGGAAGAGCTAGTCTTCATTCCTGGAGCCTCCCTTAGCATGCCCACTCCAACCCCAATGCTCCACCTGCATATCACTAAATGAATTCCCTTAAGGCATCATTCATTTAGTATGCCATCCCCACTGCATCCTTGCCCTGGCTGATTCTCAAGGAGATGGGGCAGGCAGTGAAGGAAAGATATGCCCCAGTCCTCTGGATGCTCACTTCCACAGGGATAGTCTATGATGGGAGATGAGTCCATGGTCCTCATGAGACTCTGCCACTTGGGTGAGCTACGGGAACTCACAGTGTAAGTATAAGCTATCAGCTATGCTCGGGGCAGAGGAAAGCCTGAGAACCACTCCTCTGCAGACACTTCCATTAAAACTTTTACAACATTGAGCATGTCATTATTCACTGCTTGCCTTTTACCTACTGACCGTGTCTGAGATGTACTCAGTGTATCTTTGCATCCCCAGTTGGTGACAGAGTCCCTGGCATAGAACAGATGATGAATGAATGAGCGCAGCCTAGAGGAACAGACTCAGAGGTGAGGTGATGAAGGTTCTGAAACCATGACATACGAGCGGAGTCTGAAGGAACTCGTGCATGTTGATCTTGGAGGAGAATCAAGAGAAGAGGCATGTCAGCTGCAACTAAATATATGAAGGACTTTATGGGAGAGGAAGGATTTGTTTGGCTCCATGTGGACCAGTGGGTGGAAATTTCGGAGACAGGCTTTATAGCATCCTGAGACGCCTTCCTTTCCTTCATCACCCATATCTTTGGATCATAACTCCTAAGTATTTCTGAGTTCTATTTCTTCACCATTTGTCTTGCCAGAGCCTGGGTTCTGACCCTCATCTAAATCTCTTGGGCTGTTTATACTTCACTGCACATGGTCTCTCACCCCCTTAATTCCATGCTCTAGCCTGCTGCAAGCCTTTATTATGTTGTTTTCTGATTAGAATCTCCTGGAAGCCTCTCCACTGTCCTCAAAAAATAAAACTCAACTTCCTTGGCTTGGAAACTGGATTCTCTGAGGATCCACCCAGGATCTCCCTGGGTCTTCAAACTCCATGCTTTAGACACATTCTTCTCTCTGATCGAGTATCCTTCTTCCCTGGCCTCCTAAGGAGCTTGAACTCATCATTCAAGATTCTGCTCAGAAGCATCATCTTTTATAAAGACCTCCGTGCCCCTGTTAAGGCATGTTCCTTCAGTCACTTCCCTGTCTTCTCATAGCTAACACCTTATGGTTTACTACATTTTGATTATTGATCAAAGATTTTATTACCTTGAGGAAAGGTAACATTCTATTTATTTTTGTATCCCATTCATTTTGTATTCCATTTACTCGACATTTTACTTTGTTGAGTAAATACATGAATGACTGGGTGACTTTAGTAGATCTTCAAAAACTGGACCAGGCTCTTTTGGGAAGGGGTGACTCTTTAGGTGTTCAGCTGGATTAGACTTTTATAGGTTCTTCCAACTCCTTCCCTCCACCTCCACCCCCTCAGGGCTTGCTGAGCAATGGAGTAGAAGATAGTCAAGGCAGACATCTGTGTAGAAATGTACTAGAGTTTTCTGTTCAGGCAACTAGACTAGTCAGAAGAGTCAGAGCTGGCTTCCACTGAATACAGATGAGAAACCAGTCCAGGATCTAGGTTAAATACTGTAAATCTCCCCATCCCCATGAGCTAAGCCTGTCAGGTACAGCGAGAGAGGATTTCACTTAGGGACTCATGTTGCACAAACAAGAAACGATTTTTATAAACGAAAGAATTAAGCAAAGTCCTTTCTTGCAGGATGCATGTGCAGGCATGCTAAGTTGCTTCAGTCGTGTCTGACTCTCTCTGACCCTAGCTACTGTAGCCCACCAGGCTCCCCTGGCCATGGACTTCTCCAGGCAAGAACACTGGAGTGATTTGCCATGCCCTCCTCCAAGGGGTCCTCCCAATCTGGGGACTGCATCTGCGTCTCCTGTAGCTACAGCACTGCTGGTGGATTCCTTGCCGCTGAGCTTCTTGCAGGATGGGGGTCAGCACATTTGTGCTCTTGATGATGGCTCCTCATGGTTATTTCTTAAATGAGAGAGTGTAAACACTAACGTATCATTCCACTGCTTGCAGAGATTTCCCAGAGTATTAAAGAGTAGTGATTGAGAAGTACTCCTTTTATGAATCCACACAGTGGAATCTTTCTATACATTCTTTTAGCACTAGCCATCTGGGAGATTACAGATCAGAAAATCAGCGATCAATGCGTCCGTTTAGGCGTTTACTTGGTGCACTCCAAGGGCAGTTTAGAACACTGTCCTCTAGTGATTCCTCAAAGTCAATGCCCCTTCCCAAATGCCTAACCAATTTCCAAGGGGATGCTTTCACTGCTAGAGAAAATTTAACTTGAAAAAAGTTTTAAATCTGGTACTAACGATAGTGATCTAGAAGATTGTGATCTTGTGTTATGATAAGTGGAAGAACACCTTTTTACAGAAAACTCCACTCTCTGCCTAAATTCAACTTAAAGTTTTGCACACAGGTTTAAGATCTCCTATAAATTTAATTTCAGGAGGCGTGAATTCAAACTCTCTTTTCTACCCTGAAAGGTAGCACTTGATTCTTTTTTAATATTTTGCTGGCATTAGAGAAAACAGTATAGATTACTATCATAAGGTTAAAATGCAGAGTTACAGGCTACAACTATTCTATAAGAGTCATTGAGACAAAAGTGATGTAAGTTACTTTTACTTAAATCAGACCCAAATACCCCCAACACTGAAAACTGTGCAAGAGCTGATCCTGTATCAAAAACTATGAGATCTTTAAAAATAATGACCTACAAAGGGTGAAGCAGTCAGTTAAGATCAGAGGTGCCTACCGTTTTGAATGTGAATTCTTTAAAGGGTGCTAACGACTGTGTTTAGTACATCTTTTGGTCCACATAGTGATATTACTAAGTGTATCTTAATGCTGTCAGTGTTGAGAATATTGGTCAGCTAAAATTTCAATTTGCACACCATCTATGCTAATACTTTAAGTAATACATCTAGTCGCATAAATGGAAATCATATTGCTACAATTCTCTAATAAAAATCTGTGATTCTCAATTAAAACTATTTCCTATACTGCCCCTAAAAACTCTCCCCCCACCAGGGTTTATGAAGTCATGAGGAATCCTGCTTGGCCCTGCCCCATTTCCTGTTATCTTTCAATGTCCGGGATAATGAGAGACATGACGACGTGGCTTCGTGTTGGAATTAAAAGCCTATGGCTCTCCCCACACTGGTTTTATGGGGCCTGGCTGCCAGGACTTCACAGGACCTCACTGAAACGACGTGTCTACTTGAGTGCCACCTGGTGCCACCCGGCAAGGCCTGTGGATCAAACCCTTCTCGCGTGCATACAGACAACGTCTGGAAAACCGTGATGCGGATGTCTCCACAGAGCATCACAGATGCTGTCAGGACCGAACTTCGCACTCCGACATTTGATGCATTTTAAAAAGGGATTCAGCCTCAGACTCAAACAGGCAGATGGATCGTCTACCACTTCAAAGGCTTTAGCAGGATTGCCATTTTTCCCTTTGTCCCATCACCCATTCTGCTTCTCCCCCTGCTCCCCAGCATGCCTCTGTGTGGTTCGAAAGGAAAGTGACAGACTCACCAGTCCTAACACAATGCCACGGAACCAGCACTGATCCATCAACTCCTGTATATAATCCTGAGCTTTTCCAGCTCTAACATCAATGGTTCCGAGAAATCAGAGGAGGACGCAGGGAGAAGGAGTCACAGAAAGAGCAGCAAGATTAAAGAAGCAAAGAGAAAATGCGCAGCTCTGCATCGCATGGTCCCTGGAAAACCACAGGCATCTTCCAAACTGGACCCTGCTCTGCCCTCACGGCCAATTCCCGCGGGCAGAGTGAACACATCCTAGATGGCAGGAAAGACCGATTGCGTTCCGGTTCAAGCCATTGAGGAAAAAAGCCCCAAATCCAAAATGACCTTTTCGTTAAAAGGGTTTATGTCGACAACCATCAAAGCAGTTATGAAATTAGAAATAGGCTGGTGACTGAAGTTGTGGATGTCTACACAATTTCAAAAACTGCTGCACAATTTCTAGGAATGAATTATCTGGGTTTACACAAGCTGGTGAGTTGACATGAAGTGTGGACAAAGGGCTGTCCCCTGAGACATCCGGAAACAGATGCCTATCTGAATATGTCTCCAACCCTAATGGAACCCGATGCCACAAAAAGATTGAAGGCTTGAAGGAAGGAAGCCTAAGGTGGAGGTGAATTAGAGGAGGGCAGGATAGACAAAGGTAGGCTTCAGAAGTTTTTATCCCCTCTTGGGAGTTTAATTGCTTTACAATGTTGTGTTAGTTTCTGCTGTACAACAACGTGAATGAGCTATATGGATACACATATCCCTCTCTCTTGGGCCTCCCTCCCACCACTCCCATCTCACCCCCCGAGGTCATCACAGAGCACCAGGCTGAGCACCCTGTGTTATTCATCAGCTTCCCACCAGCTATCTGTTTTACACACAATGATGTATTTATGTCAATCCTATTCTCCCAATTCGTCCTACACTTCTTCCTCCACTGTGTCCTTTAACTACAGCTGTGTCTCTATTCCTGCCCTGCAAATAGGTTCATCTGTACCATTCCACATGTATGCATTAATATATGATATTTATTTTTCTTAATTAATCAATTAGTCAACACATTCTTATTATAAGCTAGGGTTTCAACTTTATCCCAAGCCGGAGAAGAAGACATTATATGCCCACTAATTTTGAAATTTAATGGGAGAGTGGAGAGACTATTATTACCTTGTATAAAATCACTTTTAAATAACCCAAATCCAACCATGGATGGGTTAGGATTGCCAGGAATAAGAAAATGGAGACAAGCTGCATCTTTAAGAAGAACATCTATTTATGAAAGCGAAAAACGTCAAAGTGTCAGTCTCTCATTCGCGTCTGAGACTTGTGACTCCATGGACTGTAGCCCGTCAGGCTCCTCTATCCATGGACTTCTCCAGGTAAGAATACCGGAGGAGGTAAGTCATTCCCTTCTCCAGGGGATCTTCCTGACCCAGGGATCGAACCTGAATCTAGGTATGGTTGAACAGACTTGTGGATAAATTCAGAGAAGATGAAGCTGAAAAAGACCTTAGAGATTGTCTAACACAAAAACCCTCTGATAAATAAGGTGAAATGGACTGTTTATAGTCTTTCGGTTGGAATGCAGAGCCAGACTGACAGTCCAGTTTCCGTTCAAGATCATCTATCCCATGGTCTCTCCACGATGCCCTTCCTGTATGTATGTTCTGAGGACTTACTATATAATAACCTATGTTAATTTTCTCTATTTAAGAATTAACACTTCCTCATGCTTGTTCACTTCCTCAAAGCAGAAGAGCACAAAAATAGGAACATAAATAGGAAGTATGTAAAAAGTCTAAGAAGCTAAGTGGAAAGACTGGACCTGGCTTAATCCATTCAGGTCTTGACAAAATTTGGTATGCTGTCTATATCCACGTTTCAGGACAGGGTATTTTCTTCATCTGTTCACTGTTGTAATTTGCCCTTTAATGTGGTCACTAAGCTCAAAAAATGGGCTTCCCAGGTGGCAAAGTGGTAAAGAATCAGCCTGCCAGTGCAAGAGCCACAGGAGACGCGGATTCAGTCCCTGGTTCTGGAAGACCCCTTGGAGGAGGGCATGGCAACTCACTCCAATATTCTTGCCTGGAAAATTCCATGGACAGAGAAGTTTGGTGGGCTACAGTGCATGGAATTGCAAAGAGTCGGACACGACTGAGACTCAGCAAAGTATCCTTTATACATTATGCAAAGTGTACACACTATGTTCTTAGTTAATAAGTTAAAATATATATATGTATTAAACACCATTAAAAAGAAAAATAGGTGGAAAATGATGGAAATAGGTGGAATAGGTGGAAAGCAAAAAAGGTGGAAAATGATGTATTAAAAGTCAAATATCTCATAGTGAAGTGTTCTTTTAAGTCAATAACATATTGACAAGTGCTAATTTTTCATGGCCATAAAGCATGACTAAGTTCTTTCTGAAATACGAAACAAAAATGGTGAATAAAAGATGAAAAAAATCAATCTCACTAGTAATAAAAATGGAAAATTAAAATGAGGCACTGTTGGTACATATCAGATGGAGTTTTTTCAACTTAGAAAACATCTGGTTTTTAAAAAGTCCATTATTTAGTGTGATCAAGGGCATGGAGACATGCCGTCTTCTTACACACAGAGGGAAATGTGTATCAGGACAACTTTTCTGACCAGAAATCTAAAAACTCATAGGAAGAGCTTTAAGAATGTTCTCATACTTTCTTACTCATAGGAATTTATCCTAAGGAAGTAATCAGAGATAATAATACAGTTTCATGGAGGGGAATGCTCGTGACAGTGCTGGTTAGAAGAGCAACATACTGGGAACAATTCAAAACGTCCAGCTCAGACAATGCAGGACGTCCAAGTACACCGCTTCAATAAAGATGAGTCGGGGTATTCGAGGGCTATTTTGTAATCATCAAGGTCTATTGAGAGTCAGAGTATCTCAGTGGTTGACAACACAATCTCCAGACCTCAAACACTTCAGTCCAAACCTTGCCAACTATTAGTTTTGTGACCTTGGGCAAGTTACTTCGTCTTTTAGTGTCTCAGTTCCCTTAATATAAAATGGGAGTAATAGCAGTACCTATTTCATAGAATAACCGTAGATAAGTGCATTCATACCTTTAGTTACAACAGTACTGACAGATAATACACAATAAATGTCAATTATATATTTGATATATTTGAAGAATATTTAATGACATGAGGGTATGTGCATTATAAAATAATATTACAAAAGCAGAACTGTGTTTAAAATGCTATGATGTATCGTAAGATCACGTTCATGTATAAAGTATATACACGTGTGCATATAGTTTTATAAACAAAAGGCTGAAGAAGAAAAACTTAAAGAATAGAAACTCAGCTTTTAGAGTTGGAGCTATTAGTAATTAATTTTCCTTTACACTTTTCTGCTTTTTCCAAATTGGCCATAATCAGGAAAATGACAGATTATTCCAAGTAAAAAATAGGAATAGTATTTCTCTTTCTTTACCTTTTAATTTTTAGGGAAGGAGTTTTCAGAGGAAAGCAAACACCACTCTGTATGAAACCATTAAGGCACAGAAAGAGAAACTTCCTTAAAAAAGTGCAGAGGACTGAAAACTGCAGGGAGGAAATGGGGAAATGAGATAAGTGAAGAAGAGATGAACACAGCAGACAGAAAAACGAAAGGAGACAGCAAGCAAATAACTGCAGCAAGACCTAGAAGAAGAATAAGAACAGAAAACATAGAGGAAGCCTGTTGGACGCTCACATGTCTGTGCCTCAAGAGTGCTTGGCCAGGTCACCCCTGCTCACAAGAGCCTTCTTTACACTGGAATATGAGGTGATGCTGCTTTGGCTGCTTAGGATACGGTTACCAGAAAATGGTTAAAGGTAACGGAGAAGCTGATCATTATCAATTAAGCAGTACTCACTTAGCTTGGTGGGGTACAGTCTACAAAGTGAGCTAAACAGCTTCTTCCACAATTGTATTCTAATTTCCTTCAAGAGTACATATATTTGCTGTGTTACCCAGTGTTTGGATTAGCCCAGAATCCCAGGGCACCCTGAGGCTGGGGAGAAAGAAAAACATGATCTTATGATGGCCGATGTCCCACATTTGGGTTTCCTTCAACTACTGGCTGAGGAAATCATCTAAACCAGGGGTCCCCTACCTCTGGGATCTAATGCCCCGATGATCTGACACAGACCTGATGTCATAATATCAGAAATAAAGAATTCTCCCAAAACCACCCCTCTATCTCCGGGCCATGGAGAAACTGTCTTCCATGAAATCGATCCCTGGTCCCAAAAAGACTGGGGACCGCTGCTCTAAACGAGTAAATGTGTCATCCCTGCTTTCTACGGAGGAGAAGTGACTAAAACTGAATAACAAAAGAGAAGTCATAGAATTAAAATGAAGTTTTTAGGGTTGTAAAATTGAGGATGAATTACTCTCATGCCTGGGGATAACAAGGGGCTGGATTCAGCATAGGCCTGCATCGATTTTGGGGGTCAGGGTCAAAGTCAGAGTAGTTTGGTCCACATAGGAAATACTTGAGAAAGAAAATAAACTGTGAGCCCTCACAGGGACTGGAAAGAATGAAAGGTCTTAAAGCAGGGGCCACTTCAACACACGCAATGTAGAACTTTACCATCACGGTCCACTGAATCACACTTGCTCAGAAAGAAACTGGACCTCATCTGTGCCTTTGAACATGTCCCTCAGCCTCCTTCCACCTCCTCACTGGACACAAGGATGACAACATAACCTGATTACACTTGAGGATGAAGTGAGACAACCCATGTAAAATGCTAACTTCAGTGCACAGCATTCCACAGTTGACAGCTGACACACAGCATGAAGTCGGCAGAAGAAAAGGGGTTGTCATTGTGTAACTATCAGGAGCTGTCTAAGGTAATACTCTGGGACGATTAGAGACAGGACATGTGGATGTATAGAGGTCACCGGACAATCCAGCCTCAGAAACACTCTTTCGGTTCAAGGTGGAATTCTGTTCGACACAATCTGAATTAGTCCTCAAAGGGTTATTTGAGCGGTGTGTGTTATTCTATCTATCTTCACTGGCAGGGCAACATTAAATGCAGAAGTCACGAAAAGGAAACTGGGTAAGCCTTCAGCCCATCAGAGGAGAGTAGGGAAAGTACCTTTTATGAGTAGTCACTAGTACGGGAATATCCTTTAGGATGTTGATCTAGGAATGTTCCCAGGTGAATTAATACTTCTCTGTCACTTTCACTGTCTAACGGGTACATGAATGAATGAATGGCACATATTTTGCTGACTTCCATGCTACCTGATTAATTTGAAACAAGTGATAAAGAGCTTGTGTAAGAATTTAGTTCGAAAAGCTGGGTTCTTTTGCACATGGCATACTTGCATGGATGCACACCTCACACTCCACACGTACAGACACTGAAACACACGCCCCACCAGATCTCCTTGGCATACCACTCCATTCACAGAAACTTTATTCCCTATTCTCCTTGTCAGGCTTGGAAGTAAAATTTCCAAAGATAACTTCACACTTATGTGTTCTTTGCATTTTGTGTTCTTGACAGCACTCCATACACTTCCACAGTGAGAAGAAAAAAAGGAAACCAAGGTGAGAATTCTTTTGATATTTCCATTGCTTTTCCTATGAAACAAACAAGCCGTATGCCATAATGGGAATTAGAGATGGCATTTGGGGAACTTGCCAATTTTGAGGGGAGCACGCATATGTGTGTGTGTGTTTCTGTGTGTTGTTTTCTGCTAGAGTTACTACAGCAGATAATTCGAAATAAAATTCAGCAGGTCCTGATGTTAAATTTTGGGCACCGAACGGAATTTAGGGAGAACAGAAGTACCAGGCTTCTCTGGGGACTTGGTCTAATACCTCCTGAGGCCCCTGGCTCAGCTGCAGTAAGCTAATAAGGTTACCCTGAAGCAGATGCAGTTGTTAATACAGATGTGGCATGGGACCTCCTGAGGCAGGTCACAGTCATGATAACTCATGGTCATATGCACGATACTCATTATGAAAGCTTGTGACGGGAGACCCTCAGACTGGAGTTATCCCAGGGTGTCATGTTCTCTTTGTCTCCTTTCTCTCAGTTCACCTCACAGAAGGCAGGCTAATAATTTTGTTCACACACACACGATGTTTGAGGGGAGTTGTGTTTGGGACACTTTTCCTTCAACGCAAAGGATTGTAAATCATTTTAAGGCAACTCAAGTTACTGGGGAAGTATGTATAGAAAATCTCATAGAAATCGAGCATGACAGCTGGTGTGGGGGTCCAGAGAAAGCAACTGCCGCTATTTATGGACACAATGGCGAGGAATGGGTTTTGGCAGCGAGTTTCAAGGTTCATGGTGTGTGGTGAAATGGGTAATACCGTGGATGAGGGCTGATTATAAATAAAACGGTGTGTTTCTTCAACCCTTCCCACTGCTCACAGTTGAACATGATGCTTTGGAGAAGACAGATGAAAACTACTGGATTTAATTGCACTAAAACTCCTTTCAAAGGGAATGAGCTGATTTGGAACTTAGAAAAATCACAGAGTCTCCTGAATGAATGGAAGGTTACATGCACAGTTCGCACATGGTAGCAATAACTTTGAAAACTGCATGCTGGTAACCTGGCTTAACGCGGGACAGAGCGGACTGATGCACAGAGAGCAGCTTAAGTACCAAACGAATCCGAGTTGTTCAATATTTTCAGACTGATGGAGCACTGCTACTAATATTCTGATTTCCAGCCCGAGAAGAAAGACAGGCAAGTTGACCTCAGAAATTCCCCAACCACTTCGTTAACAGGGATGGCGGGTTACAACATGATAAGCAGTAGCTCCTGGACACATGGGGGCTGTCTTCTGTGGGATTTCCGAACCTCTCAATCCCGGGGGGAGGCGGGGTGCAGGATAGTAAATGAAAGTAAAATTAAATCTCCCCTGGGAATTATGTTTCCCCAAGAGGAACTCAGTGGATGGGGTCATTCTTTAGTTTGTCTGAACCAATTTTCCTTCCTTTATGTGTGGTCATGAAGAGAACAATGATTGTGCGCCAATGTGAAACCAAATGTGGTTACAAACAGTGGCTTTAGGGAAGTTACAATTTATGGGACAGAGGCCCTGCCTTCATATGTGGGGATAATTAGCATTCTAAGATACTTGCAAATGAAGACCTACCAAAAAATGAAAAGCATTAATCAAATTAAAGACAAAGACTATTGTTAAGAATAAAAACTGAAGGACGTGAAAACAAAGTGTGATTTCAGATGATATCAGCAGAATGTATGGAATAGGATTCTATGATCTCCAAATGGCAACGTTTCTAAATAACTCCTCCATCACCAGATCTCTATTTACACAACATAAAACCATTGGGGGTTTTAATATCTAAGTTTTACTCATTCATCCATTCAGTCCATTAATCAATCATTCATAAAACAAACTTTTCTTGCCAGCCAATATATTTTTAAGTGTTTCCTATAAGATACCAGAAATTGTAAAGCAAGTCCAGTAGGGCTTGGCCATCATATCAGACAATCTGCTATTGGTAAAAGAATGAAGTGAAAGTAATTGACAAAGATTCTTTGATAATTAAATACACATCAAACTTGGGGATGGGCTTAGGGTTGAATGTGGCTCCTGAAAAAAAAGGGTAGAATTTGAAATAAAGTCAGTTATCTCTGTGACTGAACTATTTCCATCACAGAACTACATACTCGTTACATGTGTGCTTAGTTGCTCGGTCATATCTGACTCTTCACGATCCTATGGACTATAGCCCACTAGGCTCCTCTGTCCATGGGATTTTCCTGCCAAGAATACTGGAGTGGGTTGCCATTTTCTGCTTCAAGGGATTTTCCCGACCCAAGGATTGAACCCACATCTCCTGCTTCTCCTGCAGTGCATGCAGATTCTTTACCACTGACCCTGTTCATCATAATTTAGGTTCAATTCCTTAAGCTGTATCTTGCAGTGGGCATTAGGTCAGATTCTTAGTCTATAGTTAACAAGGCTGGCAGGATTTAATATCCTAAGACCTGACTCACCAGAGCCTTAAAAATACATTTATTATTTATTCTATTAATCTAAAGATTAAAATAAAGCAGCACTTGTATATATTTTTCTCACTGCCTTTTCTTAATTTTATCTTTTTATTAGTTGGGAGACAGAGACAAGAAGGGATATAATTCAGGATCCCACAGCTAGTTAGTCGCTGAATTAGATCTAGAATGCTTGCTTGCTAATCAATGATCCCAAGGTTCGCATACCTTAGGTCATACAGTTTTGATTGATTTTAAATTACCAAAATTAGCAGAGTCAATAATATCAGAGGAGAAAACAGAGCACAGTACGAGAAATAAAATGGATCCATATAAGTTCTGGGCAATGTTAACTATGGCCTGAATCACACCAAAGTGTGTGATTTGATCACTGCCCAGACAACCGGGTTCTTCCAATTCAGAATAAATTGATAGCATTATTTTTCATGACAAAGATAGTTCAAAGATCTCAAAGTTGCTGGACACACTAATTAGAATCAAGAGCAGTCTGGCTTATATCAAGCCCCTTTTTAGTACCGTGTTATTGGTTTGGTCCGACACCATCCCCCGCAGTGTGTGGAGACAGGCCAGGAGTGTGAGGGCTGCAGAGCAGAGCAAGAAGAAAATCAACTGTGAAATTGGTAATTTTATTGAGTTTCACGGGGGGCTTTGTTGTTAAGACACAATGCAATTGGAACAGAACGCCTGTGGTAACACCATGCACACGGTGTCCATTTCATGGCCAAAGGTAAACTCCCACCCTGCACCCCCCAACCAAAAGCTACATGTACACACGCAAGTCCCTCCTCAAAAGTATTCATCCTTTGCAAAGTGGGCAGTGAAATGAATCTGGTGAAGGATGAATGGTTATGTTGCAGGTATGGGGGCACTGCCA